>NC_139460.1:163172500-168172500 GCF_057233095.1 Heloderma suspectum
CCTTCACATCAGTTTAAGCCAGCACACTAGCAATATAAAAGCAAATAAGTGAATAGCATAATCAGTGAATTAATCTCAATGAAATCCCACTCAAAATACATATGATTTCAAAGCCCTTTTGAAGCTAAGATGGATGGAGACAACATCCCTTGGCAGGGCATTTCTTAGATTAGAGGTCACCACTGAGAAGGCCCTATCACTAGTGCCTGCCAGTCTCACAGATCTTAAAGGTGGGGCATCAAGCAGAGCCTCTGATGCTGACCTTAGAACTTGGGTAGATTCCTATGGGGATGGGCCCTACACGTATAGGACCCTGCCCTGCAGGCAGTCTTCAGAAAGCCTGGTTTGGCAGGTTTGACTGTGGGTGTCCACGCCACAGGCAAACTGTCAGCAACTTCACTACCCTGCGGATTGTCTTCCCTAACAGAGATCTTAGAATAGTTGTTAAGAGCCTGGGGCAGTTTGAGAGCTTCCTTGAATGTGCATTGTGGAAAGGCTTGCCTTTAGCATAATAAAACCACAATAGCTTGAACTACGAACCTCTGTTTTGTTGATTGTGAAGGGCGAAAACGATCAAACATGACAATCGTGTACGAGTTCAAAAATCCAAACCAATGCTTTGAATTGGGTCTGGACATGCATCTCTCACCAGTACAACTGGTACAGTATCAGTGCAATATGCTCTGATTCTCTAGCCCCAGGAAGCACGTGAGTGGCTGCACTTTGTGCCAGTTGGAATTTCCAAACCATCTTCAAAGGGAGCCTGACTTGTATCCTTAAAATCTTGTGGGGTAGGTTATGCTGAGAGAGAAATATATTTGCCTGAGGTTTCCTGCACATCGTATGGAATGGACTTTAACCTAAGCCACCTTCCAAGCATGCTAATTTTACATGTACAGGGAGGTTCTTATAAGGAGTAGCAAACCTATGATTCCCCCCCCCCGCCGCAGACCAAAATGGTACATCCCCTCAAAAACTGTAGCATGGGCCTCTTTCGCTTGTGTTTCAGTTCTCAGTCTTGAAGGAAAGAGGGAAATAAAATGATAGCAACTCACCAATAAAGAGTTGGATTCAGCAGCTTTCCGACAGCTCTTTCGTTTTCCAGATGTCAGCAGTGAGCGCACAGGGCATAAAACAAGCACCTCAGAAAAAGAAGATAAAAAAAGAGAACAGCAAAAGGGGTTTGTCTTTCTAACCACACTTTGTTAAAGAAAGAAAACACAGAAAAAGACAGGTGGAAAATGCGACAAACTTGTGCTACCATCAAAAATAAAGGGAAACTGAACAGTATTGCAAAGTAAGCTGGAAAAGAAAGAAAGAAAGAAAGAAAGAAAGGAAGGACATTATCTCCCCAGAGTGTAGGTCACATTTGCAAATTTGGTTGTACCGCAGTTGTATTGTCTGTAGGATGTCACACCAATGTTAGCTTTGTAACAGAACTGGGAAGATGCTTTGTGGGTTTTTTTGTTTTGTTTTTGTTTTTTGAGCTCGGTGGTAGGGAAGTATTTATTATTTGGCATTACCTAAATAGGAAAACATCCATGTAAGGCTCAAGATACAGCAAAATCACTTAGGCATGCACTTATGGGAGGGATTTTAGTTTTACACAAGAATAAAATGGTCTGTGATACACTGAGTCCATCTAGCCAAGTTCTTCCTTCTGTGGTTAGTAGTAGTTATATGAGGTGTATGGCAGGGTCTTTCCCAATCTAGTGTGCCTGGGACTGTATACATGCAGTGCTCTCCCACTGAGCTGTGGTCGTCCCTTTCCTTTTTGTGTGAATACCTGCTCCCCCTCCCCCTTTGACACAGATTGTCCCCTTTGCTGAATGACAAGCCATTTCCTAGTGGATGGGGGCAGGCCTGTTGTGCTGGCTAAAAATAATAGTTCATGTGAATATCTGAGATACATTCTTGTCTGGATTGCAACCAATTTCCACAATCCAGACAGCTCTGAGATATCTGAGGGTATACCCAGTGGTACTTGGGGCTGTTTTCACATACCTCTCCCAAAACTACATCAAAAGCTGGTTTTTAAAACTCCCCAGTTTAAGACTTGACTTTCCATGCTGCATGGTAGGCTATTGTTTTAGGGGTGTGTGTGTGTGTATTAGGGGTGTATGAAACCCCACTTATCTTACTCTGCTGGGGTCCGGGGGGGGGAGGCAATCCGGTCCCCCCCCCCCGGAATCCTCCCTGGCTGGCTCTGCTCCGTGGTGTGTCCGTGGAGCCGCTAGCCAGGCCAATCCGCAGCCGGGCTGCTGCAGACGTAAATGGCATCCTGTGTAGTGGACGCCATTGCATCCCCGCTTTAGCCATGATAGGCTATGTAAATATTTTAGGGATGTTAGAGAATTCTGCCATGGATCCCAGGGGGGCCGAATTCCAGTGAATTCGCCCCCTCGGAATCTGTGGCGGAACAGAGCAACCCGCCCCACCACTCTGCGAAAGCCCCCCGGAACGGAGCCTACCTGGCAGTGGCTCCAGCTGAGGCTTCAACTCCAGCGGTGGCTTCAGTGGCAGCGGCGGCGGCTCCAGCCGCTGCTGGGCTGCTGTGGACGCAAATGGTGTCCTGAGTAGGGGACGCCATTTGCGTCCCTATGGTAGCCCGTAATAGGCTATGTAAATATTTACGTAGCCAATCATGGCTAAACCGGGGACGCAAATGGCATCCCCTATGCCATTTGCATTCCCGTTTTCTCCGTAATAGGGGACTCCAGGGGACTCCATTTGGCGTAGGGGACTCCATTTGCATTCCTGTTTTAGCCGTCATAGGCTACGTAAATATTTATGTAGCCTATCACGGGCTACCATAGGGACGCAAATGTAGGGATGGACGAAAGGGACTTACTTCGTCCCGCAGCTTGCTTCGCGGTGGGGGGGAGGCACTTCGCTTCTCCCCCCAAAGTTCAGGCGAGGGGGGGGAGGCGCCCCGCCTCGCCCGGCCAAAATTCAGGCTGGGGGGGAGGCGCCCCATCCCTTGCCGCCAAAGTTCAGGGCAGGTAGGAGCGCCCCGTCTACCTGTCCGCGAAAAAAAAGTAAACACACACACACATACCCGTGATAGGCTACGTAACGATTTACGTAGCCTATCACGGCTAGATTTCCAAAGTCAGCCGTGATAGGCTATGTAAATCGTCACGTAGCCTATCACGGGTGACTTTGGAAAAAAAAAATGCGTACGCAAATGGCGGCTCCCATGGGCACCGCCATTTGCGTTCCTTATTTTGGCACATCTAGTCTACATAAAGATTTATGTAGACTATGGCAAAAATAAGGGCAATGCAAACAGTGTTCCCTTATTTTCGCCGTAGTCTAAGTAAATGTTTACGTAGACTACACGTGCCAAAATAAGAAATGCAAATGGTGGCGCCCCATGAGCGCCACCATTTGCGTACGCGCTTTTTTTATTCCCAAAGTCACCCGTGATAGACTACGTGACGAGTTACATAGCCTATCATGGCTTACTTTGGAAATCTAGCCGTGATAGGCTACGTAAATCGTTACGTAGCCTATCACGGGTGTGGTTTGGTTTTTTTTACTTTACCTTTTTTTTTTTGCAATGGCGGCGGCGGCAGCCGGTTGGGAGACCGACCGCTGCCTCCGCCCCCACCGAAACGCCGCCGAAACGCTGCCGGGACCCGCCGCCGAGAGGGACATTCGCCAAAGGTAAGTCCCATCCTGGGGGGGGGGCAGGGGGCCGGCGGAGAATTTCCCCAACACTTTCGGGGGGCCGAATGCGTCGGCACTCGGCCTCCCGAAGATTCGTGGAGAAATTCTCCACCAACCCTACGCAAATGGCGTCCCCTACTCAGGACGCCATTTGCATCCACAGCAGCCCGGCAGCGGCTGGAGGCCCCAATGTGGGTTGGCCTGGCCAGTGGCCCTGCAGCCTGGCTGTGGAATGGAGCTGGCCGAGCAGGATTGCAGGGGGGAGGAACAGATCACCTCCCCCCCATCGAGGATTTCGAGGGGAGGGACGGAGCACCTCCCCCCCACTGCGGATGTCCGTGGATGAAACCAGGTAAGTGTTTCATACATCCCTAAAATATTTACGTAGCCTATCACGGCTACAGCAGGGATGCAAATGGCATAGTGGACACCATTTGCATCCCTGCTTTAGCCGTAATAGGCTACGTAAATATTTACGTGCCTATTATGGCTAAAGCAGCAACGCAAATGGCATCCCCTATGCAAGATGCCATTCGTGGCCACACACCAGACCAGAGCAGAACAGTAGCAGCTGGATCTGGACCGCCGGAGGCAGGTAGGATCCAGTCCACGGGGACTTCGCGGGGTGGCAGGGGGATTGCTCTGTTCTGCCACGGACTCCGGGGGGCCAGATTCTAAAGAATCGTCCATGGCGGAATTCTCCACCATCCCTAATGTGTATGTATTCATAGTTCCAGCCAGTCAACCTCCTTCAGGATATCATGCCCCCCCCTAATTTATTTATTTATTTATTTAATTTCTATACCGCCCAATAGCCGAAGCTCTCTGGGCGGTTTACAAAAACCCAACACACATACACACACTAGTTTTCCATTTGTTTTCCCCCTCAACTGACACTCTTATGTTCTGTAGCTACTGAGTGTACTCAGTTCTTGTTTAGCTGTTTTCGGGTGGGGTGGAGTGTTGCCCTATGTTTCTCAGTGGCCTCATTTTGTCTACATACCTACTCTCATTCACCACCTGGCTGAGTTTGCTATCACACAGAGTTATATCTATTCAAACCCCCGTTGAATGCATGGAATTAATCATGTGGTTCTCTGGAATGTATCCAGAGTGTTTAGGATTGAAGTGTTAAGTCACATTCAGGGCAAATAATGTGAAAACAAATGTTTCTCATAAGGCCAGTTCACACGTACCTTGTCATTGGAGTCAACTGAGGCAGTGAAGGTGCTGGACCAGTGCCTGGAGACTATAATGGGGTGGATGAGGGCCAATAAACTGAAGCGAAATCCTGACAAGACAGAAGCTCTGTAGATTGGTGTTCCCAAGTCCAGGAATTGGTTAAGCGGCCTGTCCTGGATGGAGTTGCACTCCCCTTGAAGGAGCAGGTGTGTAGCTTGGGAGTACTCCTAGATCCATCGTTGTCACTGCAGCCCCAGCCGGAGTACTTGGCCTGAAGTACTTGGGGCCAGCTTCAGCTGATCCACCAGCTATGGCCTTTCCTGGACAGGGATAACCTAGCCACAATAGTACATATGCTGGTAACGTCCTGATTAGACTACTGCAATGCACTTTACGTGGGGCTGCCCTTGAAGACGACTCAGAAGTTGCAGCTAGTGCAAAATGCAGCAGCTAGACTGCTGACCAGAACATCTCATAAAAATCATATAACACCAGTTTTAAAGTAATTGCACTGGCTGCCAATCTGCTTCCAGTTAGAATTCAAGGTTTTAGGGATGACATTTAAAGCCCTAAGCGGCTTGGGACCTCAAGATTTGAGGGAGCACCACTCCCTATATATGCCTGCCCGAGGACTGAGATCTCTTGGTGAGGCCCTTCTTTGCATCCCACCAGTGTGAAACGTACACTATGGTGGGATGTAGGAGAGGGCCTTCTCTGCTATGGCAACCCGGTTGGGAATGTGCTCCCCTTGGAGACCCAGTTGGCACAGACATTGGTTTCATTTCGGTGCGAAGTTAAAACATAGCTTTTTACCAAAGGCTTTGCGGGCTAAATGCATTCCCTAAAGTAGCATACTGTTTTAACTGTTTTATTATTTTAAATTTTAATTGATATTAGCTTGTTAACTGGTTTAATATGTTTTCAGGTGTTTAGATTATTTATTGTTTTACATTGTTTAAATTGATTTTATTTGTACGCCGCCCTGAGATCTTAATGATATTGGGCGGGATACAAATGTTTTAAATAAATAAAATAACATAAATGTATGACGTGTTAACTGTCTCATTAAGTAAGAAATTGTACATGAGATTCAGCCACCACAGATTAATCACAACTTATAGAACTTTCAGAACAGCTGGTATACTGGACTGTTAACCCATTATGGTTTTAATGTCCCATTAAATTATCTACACAGTACACTTGAGAGATCAAGTAAATAAATATAGATGTGTGAAGTAGCTCACCTTGATAATAATACAAACATTCCTTTCCTTGTGATTTGGTTTCCTCCTTGATAAAAATACATGAAGCATCCAGAATGAAACCATGGCAATGAGATATGCCCCTCAAATGTGGGATAGCTGCAATGCATCCTTCAACACCAGCTAGGGCACCTTCCCTGATGTATGTGACTGACCATTCCATATAACTGTCTCAAGACATTTGAAATATTTCAAAGGTAGGAAGCCTCCTGTGGGGCCTCAATTATTCAATTATTTTATTTCAAAGGAAAGAAACTAGAAGATGTATTTAAGTAATTATAAAAATTAGTGGGGCTGATATCTAGTTTGCTCCTCCCCAGTCCAAGGGTATGGATGTGGGAAGCAGCAAGGGAGCTGGCTATAATTTCTATCAGTGTTCCCTAATGGAACATCCTTGGAAAATCTATCACACAGTCTGTCAAATATTTGAGATGGAGGGGACTTGGGATCTAAAAGAACCTTAACTGGCCTAGGAATAAGTCTAGATCACATTTCTACATGATCATTAATTTCTTATCAGTTTCCTAGAATAAATTTTCCATTTGCAAAATATTTGTTCTCTTGTGAAATAAATTGCCCTGTTTTCAATGAGTACCTGTATGAAGGTTTTTTTATTTTTTTTATTTTTTTATTATTAAATTTATTAATCGCCCATCTGGCTGGTCACCCAGCCACTCTGGGCGATGTACAACATACAATAAAAACAGTTTAAAACAATAAAATTCTACAATAAATACATTTTCTAAAATACCCTAACCCACCCCAAATGCCTGCCTGAACAACAACGTTTTTAATGCAACGTTTGATCCAATAGAGTTGTTGTCGTTCAGTCGTTCAGTCGTGTCCGACTCTTTGTGACCCCATGGACCATAGCATGCCAGGCCTTCCTGTCCTGCGCTCTCTCCCGGAGTGTGCTCAAGTTCATATTCATTGCATCGGTGATGCTATCTAGCCATCTCATCCTCTGTCGTCCCCTTCTCCTTTTGCCTTCAGTCTTTCCCAGCATCAGGGTCTTTTCCAGAGAGTTTTCTCTTCGCATTAGGTGGCCAAATAAAAGTTTTTTAAAAGTGACCTTCTGAAATTAACTGCTACTCCTCTTATGGTTGATTTTGAGGTCACTGGTTGGAAAATGAAAGTCATTGCACAAATGGCTCAGATTCTCCACTGCCTTGCACTTTGCACAGGTGAATAAATGACTGAACAAAGTTAGAGGAACACATTTACCTGTCAGTCAGAATGATGAGGTCTGTCATTTGCTTTCCCTGCCAAAGATAGTAGAGGACAGCCTTTCTCCTGCCCTTTCTCATCCTTAAGCAAATTCATAGCTTCCGACTCTTTGCCTCACACACATAATGCTCTGAGACATGCCTGCCCAATTAGCGATCCCACAGTGACTATGCATTGTGGCCTGCTAGGTGCTTAACAGTCTCCTTAGTTGCTTAAGCTAGGTGCTTAACAGTCTCCTTAACATTTACCAAAACAGGCAACTGAGCCTCTATTCGACTGCCATACAACCACTGAGCTGTATGGATCAAAAGTTGGGCAGGCCACTCAATGACCAAGAAATGAAGTTCTGAAGGTGCATTAAGTACATTTGTCCATGAGCCAAAGGATCCCCCCCCCCCAGCATCAGTTCCTAGATTTTAAACACTGCTTTCAGTGGGACTGAGTTAACTGTAAGCTAGAAATCAATGGGACTTAAAAGTGCTTCAGCCCTGGCTTGGTAGCACCCTGTAGTAGTCAACTGGGGGTGGGAAGCAGTGGCTTCTCTACTAGGTAGAAGCTGCCAATATTCTTAGTGGTTCCATTTAAGTTCTATGGGGCAATACAAGATGCAATGGGAATGACTTTGGAAGAAGATGAAAACCCATTCCCCCAAGAAATCCAGGTTATCGGATGCCTGGGGGCACTCTGAGTATGTATCCCAGAGTACGCCCCTTTATTTTCTTCATGCATGTAACTGAGTGCCATTTATTCTTTGGGGGGCGGAGTACTATACTAGGGAACAATTGGGGTGTGTGTGTCCATTGCAGCGGGGTTGATATTGGATGGCTTGATCATTGCAGAGAGAGGCTTTGATTGTGTGTATGTGTGTGTGTGATCATAAATTACTCTGTAATGTACATGCTGTTCTCCTTGTCATCTCCCCCACCCCCCAATCTGGAATGTGTGTCTGTGTCATTCTTACACTTACTTGCCTTAGGTATCCAAGGGGGTATTGTATAGTGCCATGGAGAACAGGAGCTAATGACTGGTGACAAGCATGACTTGTCAGTTTATCCATGTAAATTGACATTGTGTCTGAACTAAACTGGTTTCAGGCTGGTAGACTGAGAGTGCCTGGTGGTTCAGAGTTCCCAAACAAATTGGAAGTGTCTTGTTCAGTCATCATCACAGCTGATGCAATTCTTTGGAAGTATGTTGGGTATTGGACCAGACACACCCCTATAATGTATTATTGCATAGTGTGGTAGTTAAGCTGAGTATTGTGCTGGCAAAAGATTTCTTGCCACTGGAGTATAAATAAGCACACACACACACACACACTCACTCTACTCATCTGCATCTGCAGACGATGCTAAACTTACTTTCTGTATAACATATCTTGTTAAGCTCAAACTTTAAATGAGAGAGAGAGAGAGATGTAGAGCTAGACCTTTCCCCCACAGCACATGATTCCAGGGCTGGAAGTCATGGACTGAATATTTATTTTCTGAGGCCAGGCACATGCCGTGCCCATTCCACCAGCTGTAGTAATCAACCAAGGGAAGCAATGCAGGTACCAGTGTGTTCATTTGGTCCCAAGTACACCAAATAGTTGATGTGATAAAAAACACAAATCAACGTACAAACAAGCCCTATTCAGTTCTTATAGTTATCAGTTAACTGGACACACAAGCAGGGAATGGGGCAGCACTCAGTAGTTCCACCCTTGGCACTGAGTGCATCAAGTAGCCCTTGTGGATGTACAACACAAATGTTTTATATTAATTTTGTTGGTCTATGACCATCATAAATGAGTGAATTCTTTCATTCATTCAATATCTGCAGGGAGGGGGCCTTTGTATGTGCAGCTGTATGTGCAAAGGCCTCCTCTCCTCAAACATACACACTTGATAGGGGAGGAGCTACAAAGATGATCAGGGGACTGGAAACAAAGCCTCATGAGGAGAGACTGAAAGAACTGGGCATGTTTAGCCTTGAGAAGACTGAGGGGAGATATGATAGCACTCTTCAAGTACTAGGGATGTATGAAATCCCTACCTGGCTCCGTGCCGGTCAATCCACGGTGGGGGGGAGGTGCTCTGTCCCTCCCCCCGGAATCCTCCCTGTCCGGTTCTGCTCTGTGGTGGCTCCATGGAGCCGCCGGCCAGGGCTGGCCACAGCCAGAGTTCCGGCCACTGCCGGGCTGCTGCAGCTGCAAATGGTGGCCGTTGTAGCGGCTGCCATTTGCGTCCTTGCAGTAAGCCATGATAGGCTATGTAAGTATTTATGTAGCCTATCACAGCAAAAGGCAGCCATGCAAATGGCGGCTGCTATGCCATTTGTGTGGCTGCCTTTTGCTGTGATAAGCTACGTAAATACTTACGTAGCCTATCACAGCTTACTGCAAGCAAGGACACAAATGGCAGCTGCTACAACGGCCACCATTTGCAGCCGCAGCAGCCTGGCAGCAGCTGGGAGACCAGCCGGAGCTGCCACATCCGCCGCTGCCAGAGCTGCTGGAGCCACCGCCAGGTATGTTCCATCCTAGGGGGATTCTGTGGAGTGGCGGGGTGGGGGAGGCCATTCCACCACGGATTCCAGGGGGTCGGATTCTAAAGAAGTCCATGGTGGAATTCTCTGACATCCCTATCAAGTACTTGAAAGGTTGTCAACAGAGAGGAAGGCCAAGATCTCAGTCATCCCAGAGTGCAGGACATGGAATAATGGGCACAAGTTACAGGAAGACAGATTCCTGCTGAATATCAGGAAAAACTTCCTGACTGTTAGAACAATACAACAATGGAATCAATTATCTAGGGAGATAGTGGGCTCTCCCACACTGGAGGCATTCAAGATGAGGCTGGACAGCCATCTGTCAGAGATGCTTTGACTTAGATTCCTGCACTGAGCAGGGGATTGGACTATAAGACGCTGGTCTTATAGGCCCCTCCCAACCCTGATGTCAGGAGTGTTTCTGAGTGCAGGGAGTAGGTTAGTAGTTCAGATTCTGAAGAAGAACCGCCAGACATGGGGCAGGTATTTTCCCAGGCTAGTCCAGACATGTCTAGGCAGGCTCCTCAGGTTTCAATGGTCCAGCTGGAGGAGGAGGGTCTCTCTTCACCCCCCCCATGAGACATAGTAAACAGGGAGAGGTGGGGTTTGGGGAGTTTGAATTAATGGATGCCAGGCACAGATGCAGAGCCAAGAGAGAGAAGGCTGGGGCAGAACTTAGACTGTCTATCTGATTGGCCCTGCATGAACAGCTGCACTTAGAAGCCTCATGAGCGAGACAGAGACCTCCCCCTCCCCCTTAAGTTAGGCTAGTGAGCCCGCCTTTCTTTCAAATGGCAGGCAACTTTCGTAGCTACCTTTTGAACCCCCCTGAAGGCATTTCCGTGTACATGGAGAGTCACTGAGAATTTGCATCTGTACGACCCTTTGTAGTAATGGATTAAAAGCTGTAGACTGAAGCCTCTTGTCTGTGTTTGATTCGGCATTTGAAGTTCAGTGGGGGCAAAAGGAATCCTGACACCTACTATTTTATGACTCTGTGATTCCATGATTCTATGATAAGCACCATATGGAGGCAGAGCTACTCATTGTGGTCCCATTCCCTGCTTCTGTGTTCAGATTATCGGTAACTAGAATGCCTGAATAGGGCTGTAGTTATGGCAGTAATCATGACAAGAATTCTCTCTCTCTCTCTCTCTCTCTCTCTCTCTCTCTCTCTGTCACACACACACACACACATAGTTCTTCCAAGTTTTTTTTGGAATAACAATCAGAAATGCTGCTCCACTTAGAGCTTTCAACTTCCAAAGAGTAAAAATAGCAGTGCATTGTTCCAAAATATTATTATACATAACTACTGTACATTTAAAAAAGGGGGAAAAAAAAAAGGATCACGATTCTGAAGTATTATTACACATACCACGACAGGTATATTGGTTGGTATAATTAGGAAGCAATAAACTACTGAAAAGCTTTATGTAAACAGTTTGCCTTTTAATACTTCAAGTACCCTATAGTTTGTCCATTATGAACCATAATAATTAAATTCCATATCAGTCCATTTCACGTGGTGTCATTTTGTTTCTTGAGCTCTGGGGAGATGAGTTGAATGTGTGCTGCCGTTATGAATGCTGCTGCCTCTGCTTTCTGTTTGCTGCCTTTGTTGATTGACACTTCCCCGAAAGAGTCCTTAAGAAACAATGTAATTAGGGTATTTGCATTGCCTGGGATTAGGTGACCTTTAGTGTGCCAGTAATTAGAGTCTCCCTGCTGTACACTGTTAGTTGCTGGTAGGCACTAACCAGGCTGAAAAGGTGATGGAGTGACTCATTTAGTAAGCTGGAAAAAGCTTTTCAATTGGTGTTACAATTAGCAGGCGATTATTATTAACAATACAGTATCATTTCATGGTTGTAGCCTACAGATCAAAAAGTGGCTCTTTACAACTTAAATTGTATTCTGTTAAATAGCCAGAAATGAAGGGCTTGAGGAGAGCACATTTTGGGAGTCCTGTTTGCATGATAAAAGGTGGGTATCATGTATGAGGATGAAGGGTGTTTTGGTTTGTTTTGGAAAATATGTATCAACAAGTATGTGTGTGTTTTAGAGTTTCCAAAAAAGAAGGAATGCATTACCCAAAAAGGGGGACATAGATTTGTATAAAATTTGAATGTGCTAATTTATATGCATAGATGCACATTTAGAAAGTATTAGTATAACGCATCTCACAATACATCTCACTAAGGATGTTGGAGAAATTTGCAATGGATCCAAATGAGTTTGGATTTCTATGAATCCAACCTGCAGATTCTTCAGCGGACCAGCTTTTTCCAAGTTGTGCAGGTTCTGTGGGCTTGTGGACCAGTTATTTACTGGGGGGGGGGGGGTTGCACAAACTTGCACTTGCACTAATATGGACTTGGACAGGACAGCTTCTCCAATACAGGTTGCCTTCAAAAGAGGATTATCTTCGGACAGGCCTTCAATTAGAGCAGGGATGGGGAACATGTGGCCTTCCAGTTGGATTCAAATTCCCATCACCTATCTCCATTGGATATGCTGGCAAGAGGAGTCCAACAACCTCTGGAGGGCCACACATTCCCCACCCCTGAAATAGAGGACTCTCTTCTGTAAAGTAGTATGTGCGCATTCCAGGCCTGTACAATTTAAGACAGATTACTCCCCTGCCAATGATTTATCATGATCTGTCAGCTTCTTGACAATCCCCTTATTCCCATAATCCCAGACATGCTCAGAAAAATGGGCATTGATCAATCACCTGGTAATTCTGGATTGGCCTATTCAAATGTACCTCGTGGGTACCAGCTGGGTGGTGGCATGGCAGTCAGGCAGGTATTTGCATGTTTTTGTAGTTACAGGCCACAACTCTCTTGAATTGAATCAATGGAGGAAGTTTCTGTCCCTCTCTGGCCATCCAGAGCCTTAACAGTGTTCCTTGCAGCTTTCCCATGTTGCTGCTTGTGAAACCCAAATGGATTGTTGTGATGCCAGTTAACTGCACAGTGCCAAAATACTTGTGTCCAACACAGCTGAGCTTCTCTGTAACACAGCGCATGGAGGATAGAATAGACCATAGCAGGACCCCAAAGCATAAGTGCCAAGAAGCCTTATGGTATTATAAAGGAAGCAGGCGGCGGACCCAGTAAATGGCTAGATGGAATCCCACCTGTGCATCTAGAACACTCTATATAGGTCCAAGATGTGGTTTTATATGCTATGGGGGAAACATTAAGATCGGGGAAGGGTTTTTTTTTGGCGGGGAGAACTACCGAAAATGTAAAGACGGGTGAAAAAGGTGAATTGGTAGATAGTATCCTTTTGTGAACATGTATGTTATATCGCAACTCTGGACACATTGTGACTCACCAACCAAACAGTCCACCAGTCTTGTGTTGTGCCCTGCCAGGTGCTGAGCAACCACCCTGTTTGTGCATCCCCCAGCAGGTGGGGTGGGGAGACCAGAACAATAGACACCAACAACCCAGCCACTGGTGGGCTCTGTTTGGCACAGTAGGTCAAATGTTGTGTAGGACTCTTGTAATGGAAAAAGCTGTGTTGATATAGCACCATTCTGGTGACAGGAGGAGAAGGAAATAGCATCGCAGGTAATACTGACAGTCTGTTAACTGTACCTTTTTAACTGCTTTTGAGAAAGAATAGTAAGGGGAACAAGATGTTTCTATCAGGCCAGAGATGCCTGTATGTGATGTGTGTGTGTTTTCTTTTCAATTAGCTGTTTGAAGCTTTTCCCGCTTAAGGATTTGTAAATAAAAATCTGTGAGAAGAAGAGAAATATTTGCCCACTAAAGTTGTTTTTGATGAAGCTAGGGCTTGGATAATTGGGTTATGATTCTAATTTGCTCAGGATTAGATTCTGAAATGAGGCAATGGAATTATTTTGGATAGCTGCAATTCCAAGGGACAGTATTATTTCATATGTAATAAGAACAGTGAATGCGTCATTTTGGCTCTGATCCTTCATGCATTCACTTTTGTACAACCAGATTTAAACTGATAAATCTTGTGAATGGGGTTTCTGTCCTCCCACCCCCTTTTCCATTAACTGTAACTTTAGTGCTGAAAGCATGCGAACCAAAAGCATACCTGTCAACATTATCTATTTAATAGTGGCACCAGTTTGCTTCTTAAATATAGCTAATTTGTACTTAATACTGGAACACATTTCCCCACCCCATCCCCAAATGTGCCTACTGCACTTGAAGAATGTCAGCTATGTCTGGCTATGTCAATAAATCTGAAAACGTTCTAAGTTTATACTGAGCTCAAAAACTCCAAAAATCATAGTGGAGAAAATGTTTGAAGATTTTTAGTTTAGAGAAAACGGGGAACAATATGATTATGGATGTCCAGTGCAGGGAAATCCAGCCCTCTTGGGGCTAGTCGGATTTACCCAGATCTCCCAGGTCGGCTTGCATTCATGAGCCAAGCCGCGAGCTCCCTGCTGCAATGCGTGGACTCCCAGCTGTAACGGAAGTGTGCAAGTCTCTCCTTCTCCCTGCTGGGCCCTGGCAGGGAAAAGGAGAGAGACTTGTGCACAGTGACAGGTGCTGCAATTGCCCACTGGAGGCTATGCTCAGGACTCTCCTACTCCCTGCCAGGGCTTGGCAGGGAGAAAGGGAGACTTGTGAACAGTGGCTGGCAGTGGGCAACTGTGGTGCCAGCCGCTGTGTGCAAGTTCTCCCTGCCGGGGCCAGGCAAGGATAAGGAGAGACTTGCACACAGTGGCTGGCGGCAGCAGGAAGAGCAGTGCCATGGCTCCTTCCTCCCTGCCGCCATTGCTGCTATAGCCCACTAGCCACTCCACACAACTTTTGAGTAAGAAAGTTGTGCAGAGAGGCAGGCAATGGTGACAGCGGTGGCAGAAATCTGTGAGCTGGCCTGACTTGACACTGGTCGAGTCGGGCCAGTTCACAGACAAGCAGCTCCCTATATATGCCTGCCCGAGGACTGAGATCTGTTGGAGGGGCCTTCCTCTGTGTCCCACCAGTGCAAGACATACACTATGGTGGGATGTGGGGAGGGCCTTCTCTGCTGTGGCACCCCAGTTGTGGAATGCCCTGGAGGCCCAATTGGTGCATATATTGGTTTCATTTTGGCGCCAAGTTAAAACATGGCTTTTTACCAAAGCCTTTGAGGGCAAAATACATTCCCTAAAGTTGCACACTATCTTAACTGTTATATTGTTTTAGATTTTTAATTGGTATTAGTTTGTTTAATGGTTTAGTACACTTTTAGCTGTTTAAATTTTTTATTGTTTTAGACTGTTTAAATTGATTTTATCTGTATGCTGCCCTGAGATCTTAACGATATAGGGTGGGATACAAATATTTTAAATAAATAAAGAACTGAAATAAGCAAGGCAGAGTCTGGGAGCCAAGTCACCAAAAGCTTGGGGGACTTGAACCCCTGGATGGATTCCGCTAACATCCCTAAATAGAATAGACATTGATAACATTCTGAACAATGGGAAATTTTATCCCGTACCTGTCTCTCGTAAGATGTAGATCATGAGAGGAACACAATGGAACTGAAGGGCAGTAGGTCCAGGAATGACAAAACAAAGTTCTTTTACACATAGTGCACAATTAACATTGGAATCATATACATGTTTATTTGGAAGTAAACACAGTTGAGTTAAATGGGGCTTCTTACCAGGTAGGTGTGAATAGGATTGCAGCCTAAACTGTGGAATCCACTCCCACATATTCACTTCTAATTGACCTAGATAAGATTAGAGAAATTTGTGGAGGATAGGCTTTAATGACTGATTCATTATTTTTATTTATAGGACTATTCAGAAAACAAAGAAAATGAATGAGTGTAATTAACACTCTGTGAACTCCCTGGATGTCAGTTTCTCTTCCCCAGGAAGGGGTGGGGGAGGAGGCAAGAAAGAGAAAGGCTTTTCAAGGGGCAAGCCAGAAGCTATTCATCATCTCCCTGCCCAGTTCAACAGGAGGCTTTTAAGTAGCTTTGGAAAACAGCTTTGCTGAATGGAACTTACTTCTGAGTAAAGATTCAAGAAGGATCTTGGCAAAGGGGAAGCTGCATAATAAAGTGCTATACCAAGTGCTATGGAAAGACCTTGGAAAAGAGCTATAAAGCTGAGAATGCGTCAAACCATTTTTGATCACCAAGCTACTGTAGGATATTTCCCTCACCCACTCACGGACACACACTTTTTTTTAATATGGATTCTGTTTGACACAAAGGCAAACACCCTTTTGTCTGATAACATTTGGTTCAGGTTTTCTTCAGAATTTGGCCAGTGTCTGGTTACTCAATTCAAAAAATGAGTGAGCTGACTGGAGAATCTTACGTAATGCCTCAGAGGCAGGCCCAGAAGGCTTCCCTGTTAGCAGGCCACGTGAGAGGAACAGAAGGGAATGCTTTCACTTCAGGGTAGAAGCTAATAAGACTAGGTGGGCCTGCATAACCTCCTAAGGCAGAAGACAATTCTGGGCTTAGGGTAAGGGGCCAGAGTCAAGGGAGGAGTCTATTATTCTTGTTTTGCTTGGCTTGAGAGCTACAGTTATTAGCTTCACTCACATATCCATCAGGCTCCACCTTCACCAGCGTAGCCAGGCTCTGGGCTCTGACCCACCAATCTCTACCTGAAGCAGCAGAAAGCAGAACCACCTGCTTCCATAAGAAACTGCCCAGAAACTGAGTTTGTCATCAGAGGCCGTTCTAGTGTTGTGCTGAAAATTTCTCCCACATTTTTTAAACCATTCTCATTCAATTTGATAGAAGAGAACTTGCTTTCAAAAAGAAATTCAATGATGAAGAAATTTTGGAGAAATTCTCATGGGTTGGGTTTCTTGGGCTTACCTCACTTAGGAAGTGGCCGAGGAGTGAGTACCAGTGTCCTGTTTTTCATTGTACAATCATCTCTCCGGAAACCTGTAGCCTCTCAGCTCTGTACACTTCAATTAAAGCCCAGTTTAGCATCTTGAGGTAAATTCCTCCCATAGGACTTTTTCAGATGAGGAAGTGCAGGTGCCCTGGGAGGCTAGCTGTGATTAGATAAGCTCAAGAACACCACAAAAATAAATGATAAAACCTCCTGAATGAGGCAGAAAAATGGAAGCTCCTTTCATAGGGGAAGAAAACTTCCAGGAAATTGGAGGACAGATTTTGGCAGAGTACTAACTCCACCTCATCCCTGGAGCTAGACACAATACTGCCCCCCCCCACACACACACCTGCATTGTTGTGGATGCAAATTGGGGGCCAGCCTACCAAGACAGTGGATGCTGTTGTAACACACACACACACACACACTCTCAAAAAAAGAAAGAAGCTGTGCTACAAGCATGCAATCTTGCATGACACCATTTTGCAAATAGGTTTATATGCACATTTTTGCGATCACCATGGGTTGTTTTTTTTTTTTTTTTTTGGCAACATGGCAATTGTGTTGCAGGAGGATGGGGCCCGGGTGAGTGAGGGCAACTCGGCGAGTGTGGTGGCGGGGGGGGGGGTGTCGAGCAGGGTCAGGGGCTTGGCAGGAACAGCTCAGGGGTGTGAGCGGTCCACCGGACTTCCGGACCGAAACGGGAGCCCGCACCATCCCTATCCAAAACGCCTGGAGGGCACCAGGTTGGGCAAGGCTAGTATAATAATTATATATCAGGCTCTCACACCCTGTGAGTCAACAAGCCAAAAGTTTCCTTAGAGATGCCATTTACCTGACATTCCCTAATTTTTGCAGTCCCAGGCAGGCCTCAAAGCCAGGACATTTATCTCAAACTTGGTATGCTGTGATTGGTTGCTGGTTCATAAGCTGTGCAGCCTGGGATTTGTCCATCAATGTCACCTGCCATGTCACACATTTACAAAATAACAACAATCAATCCTCCCCCCCTTTTTTTCGTTTTGCACTGTAAAAATGAGGTTTTTAGGCATTCATATTAAAGTTCTAAAATCTTTGTTGCAGTTCATATTTAATTGCAAGCTTGATATTGCTCCCCCCCACCCTGAACGGGCACTGGCATAGGTGGGAAAAGTAGCTGTATTTACCTTCCATTTCCAGTTTTAATGGTCTTTGATGCATTTTTACCTGTTAATTGTATTTGCTGGTGAGTAAAAGTCTTGGAAACTAATTTTACCAGTTCACTTCAACCCTTTTCATTAAACCTGGCAGAAGTGCTATAGTTTGTTCATCCATAATTTCACACTCCTGCACCCTTGGAAACAGGAGGAAAATCTCCAGGGATTTCTCTGTGGTAAAACAGTTTTAATTAGTAAATAATCTTGGAGCTTCACATTCAGAGCTAATCCTACTTAAGTATGCCATGGTGGAGCTTCCATTCACAGGGCTGTGTGATTTCTGAATGACTGGCTTAAGATATTTCCCTTTCCCAGAAGGGTTTTGTGTTTCTTAATAGGCCTAGAGAAGTCCTGCAAAGTAAGTCTCAACAAGCAACCCACTGGCCATGCACTGTGGCTTGCCAGGTGCTTTGCATATGCGCACATACACACACTCGCCTACCTTCATCTTGCATTCCCAGGCAGGCAGCAAAGCCTGCCTGGGACTGGAGGTTTATGGAGGCCCTGGGCCATTGGTGGACCACAATAAATGGCTGGTCGTTACGCTCAGCTTGGCAGGCTACAAGTAGTGTAGACATTAGGGATCTTCAAGGAAGTCGACCTTTGTGAATTTCTTCACAAAATGGTCTGGGATTGGATCCAGATTTAGACTGGTACAACTGGATTGGTGGAAGTGGACTTCCTTTCTCCCTCTTCCCCACTGCAGTGCCTCTGGCCTCCTGAAAAAGATATGGTGAGAATGAGAATCAGGGACCCTGCTGAATGGGTTAGGATCCCCCAAAATCAGGCAGGGACACTTCCTTGGGTAGAGCCCTTCCATCAATAGAAGGCAGATCGGAGATCCCCTCCCCTCCCCTGATCTGCATCTCCCAGACTAAGGTGTGGATCCAGCCGTAGCTGTCTAGTGGATTTCACACTTCTCTGAATGTCCAAATATTTTGATGCACTTCTTGGTTGCTTACATGTAACAAAGCCCATATTTAAAATTTTATTTGGGGAGAAAACACATACTTAAATAGTATTTTGGTATTAACTAACTAACTATCATGTAGATTACTGTGGGGACAACAGAATGGTATCATGGATAAACATGTGAGAATGACATGGACCTGAAAGAGATTTGCACCTCCCTGCCTGGAATAGCCTTATATTTTTAGATTGTCATGAACGTGTAGCTGAGATTCTCTGATTTTAATAAATCCATTCATCCTGATGGCCAGACTACAAAATCCCTAAGGCATAAACAGGAAAATTAACTGCAGCTTTTATTACACAGCAACTCTCTCTCTCTCTCTCTCTCTCTCTCACACACACACACACACACACACGCACAATATCTCTCCAAAAACATTTTGTTTAAAAAAGATCTCATGGGATTTTTTTTGGAAGGGGTGGCTCGCGGATTGGTTTCTTTGGAGCTGAGTAGTGCGGTCCAAATGGCTTCCAGTGTTTTTTCACTGGGTTATTCCAGCTGTCTTTCCTATCAGGGGTCCATTGGCATCTTAAATGTGAAGGAACACACAGCTGCCCTCCCAGGCTTGGTAAAATTCTGTACAGCACAGAGGGAATTGATTTTAGAGTCCTATTAAGTGTCTAAAGGAGCATGTCTGTTTAGCCTGGCAAAAGCCATCTCAGCAGTATTATTTAGCTTCCCAGGGAATTTGTAGCTGTCAGCCTAGCCATTCTGCTCCCTTTCGGCATCGTTCCTGGCTCGTTGCTCCGAGATCTGATTGCTATGAAAAATCCCATATGATTAAGCTCTGGGTATGCACGCATGCATGTGTATGTGAGTCTATGCCATTCACATTCTTTCACGAATCTAAAGTCCCTTTGCTTACCTATATGTGACAGGTAATGGGAATGGGTGAATGTGTTGCCCCGGCTGTGGGCATTGAACTCTTAGGTTAGAGGTGCCAAGATAGTGATACATCAGATTCAAAGGTTTGCTTGCAAGGAGACTTTATTGGATAACTTACAGCACACAGGCATACCCAATGGTTGGATCAGACAGCTTCTCTGAACCCCGAGCCATTGGGTCAAATGGGTCTTATACAATACAGGTTAGCCATGAGGCAGCATAGCCGCAGCAAGCGCCCCTAGCGTTTATTCCCAGCATAAACTAACAGCACTTGGTCCTCAAGCACAGCCACCTGCAGCTCAGCATAAACACACAGCTTCACTTCTCAGGCACGTCAGTGATAAGACTTTCTCCTCATTAGCAAGGAATGCACCGAGAAGGCTGTTATTGGCCTTCTGACTCATCTGCACATGCTCAGAGGCTTACTAGCATGGGAATTGCACCAATAATGAACTTAAGCAAGCATTATGGATCTCTAGGCCCCTCTAACACTACAAATGACTAGGGATGTCAGAGAATTCCACCACGGATCTCGGTGAGGCCGAATGCCAGTGCATTCGGCCCCTCGAAATCCATGGTGGAACGAAGCCCCCCATCCCCCCACCCCACAAAAGGCACGCGAAATGGAGCACTTACCTGCTGCCATCTGCTGACTTGTGAATGGCGGCCATGTCTGCGGCCGCCATTCGCTTCTTCATTATAGCCATGATAGGCTACGTAAATAATTATGTAGCCTATCACGGCTAATGCAGGGACGCCATTTGCGTCCCTGCGGAGGCCATGATAGGCTACATAAGTATTTACATAGCCTATCACAGCAAAAAAACCCAAACAGCGAACGCAAATTATGGCGGCGGCTATGGAGAGTGCCATTTGCGTTCCCCTTTTTTTTCACCGTAATAGCCTACGTAAATATTTACGTAGGCTAAAACGGCAAAAAAAAAAGTGAACGCAAATGGCGGCCGCCATAGCCGCCGCCATTTGCATCTGCTGTTTTTTGTTTTGCCGTGATAGGCTACGTAAATATTTAAGTAGCCTATCACGGCAAAATATAGGGTCGCAAATGGCAGCGGCTATGGCAGCCGTCATTTGCATCCCTGCAGGCTGCCCAGCGGCCGGATGTCTGGCGGTGAGCGGCCCCGGCTGGTGGCTCCATGGAATCTCCGCGGAGCGGAGCTGGCCGGAGAGAATTTCGGGGGGAGGGATGGAGTGCCTCTCCCCCACCGCGAATGTCACCCTTCGAACAGGTAAGTGACTTTTGTACATCCCTACAAATGACTTGGCTATGGCTCCTGGAGCCAGTACAGTGACTGAGATTGGTTGTTCAAGGCAAAGGAGGCTGTTAGAAGCTGGAGCTGCTGCTGGAGACATGATGGGCAGGTAGACTGTTGTTCATGCTCTTCTTGGGCTGTCATCAGCTAGCACCTCTTGTATTCATTTGTGTGTGTTTTTTTCCAATGGTATGAAAAGCTTGGGTAGCCCAGGCAGTTTGCTTTAATTAAAGACTTGCAGTCTCAGTAGATCAGGAATCTACTCACGCTCTGTATAACTGATGCTTCGCAGTAGAGTTGCGTCGGCTCTGTTGTTGCTGATTTACTCCAACAGTTGCATTCGTCCATCGTGTGGCTTGTTTCCTGATTTAAAAAGTGTACACACACATACACACACACACACACACACACACACAGTAACTGATATCAATATCCCCCACCCCCGAAAATCATGCCTGTCCAGCCTTCCCTAATCTGGTTCCTTTCAAATACATTGGACTACAACTCCCATCATGGCTCACTGGGGGATGCTGGGAGTTGTAATCTAACATATCTGGAGGACAGTAGGTTGGGAAAGGCTCCTTCTGTTCTGACATTTCTAGGAGAAATGGGATTGAGACCTACATTTTCAACCTCTGAAGTCAAAACACTTAAATGTCATTGTCTGAATGTTGTTGTTGTTGTTGTTGTTGTTGTTGTTCAGTCGTGTCTGACTCTTCATGACCCCATGGACCATAGCACGCCAGGCCTTCCTGTCTGAATGTAGGCGTGCTTAACTTACAGCTGGGTCAGCTGGTCCACATGGAATAGCGGAAACTGCATCAAGTCCCACTTGCATAATGTAAGCAAACATCTACCAAACTCTGCTGGTATTATTTACTCCAACTGCTTATGGAAATGTCATCTTTTCTTCTTTTAATTAACTTGATTCACTCATATTCTTGTGCTTCTCAAGGGATTACTACTTGGCTCTTGTATTATAGTAATATTTTAAATCATTTTGGCCTGTGGTGTCCCCCCCGCCTTTTGTGCTATAAAAAGAACTTTGAATACACTGAGTTGAACAGAGTTTTGTTTCTGTGCCAAGGAAAGCTGAATTCTTTGACCTGAATAAATTACACAAATTATATGTTTGCTTAATTCTGGTTCACCTACCTGATGGGAGGAGCAAGGACTTGGACAGGCACAGAAGCTCTGTCACCTAAGATTTTGCTAAGCATTGTCGACATATTTAGGCCTAACTATTGAAGTCATAGGCTGATCTGCAGAGTTTCCACCAAGTCAAATCCAGCCTCCCGGCCATTTATTGTAGTCTGCCAGGAGCTTTTTACAATGTCTCCTGCATCTTTTTCCAATTCCTGGCAGGCAGCAAACTGTATTCATCTTGGTGGGCCACAAGTTGTACATTCCTCCCTTCAGGACTAGAAACTTGGTTGTTTGTTTTGAAATTTTTTAAAAAGAGATTTTCTGGTTACTAATTTCTGCACTCGCTATGAACTTCCACCATTGTGTGTGCAGTCTCACACTGTACAATAGCACTGGCTACAAATTGGTTTTAATCAGCAGCAGGCAGAGCTTCAGCAGTGGATTCCTGATGAAAATGTTCTTTGCTTTCTGCTTCTTTTCCCCCTTCAGAGTCTTAATTTGTTTTGCCAACATGTCTGCTTTTCTGGCACACCTGCCTTCCTCTTCTGAGTGTGTTAGTTCTTCTCTGAGAGTCAGTCGTGAGCAGCTTGCAACCAAATGCCTGATTACAAAGTTAGCAGAGCTTGAGCGCAATTACTTCAGCTCTATAGCCCTTGCACATTAAACCCGGTGTTAATTGTTTCCCATTTTTGCAACAATCCTTATAATAGGATAAAAACTGAAGCGATCATTTCTTGTAGTTAAAACAGCAGAAAATAAAGACATTTGCTCTGATTAATCACTGCAATATGAAATTAAAGGCAATCGCAAGGAAACACACTCAGGATGTTTGTTTTATGCCAGCAAAACTTGCCATTTGTACAGTCTTGAAGAATTTATATCAGAGGAATGGCTCAGCACAAACATTTGTCACATCTCTGCTTTTGCTACTGACGAGGATGCGACGAGGCATTTTCTTTTCAGCTGCAGGACAGGGATGCTGGATCCCATTGTCTTGGTGTGATGTTCTCTGCATTTACTGCTTTTTAAAAGATGCAAAAATGTGGTCCAGATCGTTTACTCCCTAATTGAATCTCTTGTTTGCTAGCCCTGTACAGATGTTCCGAGTACATGCAGCTGAACATGTGTGTGTGTGTTTTGCAGGAGGGGGGGGGTTGCGCATACAGTCTCCTTCCTATTCATTGGCACAGGTGCCTATGAATATAAATCCCACTGCATCTGCACTTCGAAATGCAACCCAGTACCCTGCAAAATGGAGGGTACAAACTGAGTGTATAAGCCGAAGCCATGTAAGCCCATTACAGATGAGACCTTCAATGCATGGAGGTCAAGGCCAGGGTAGTGCCACACATTGAGATGGACATGCTTCAAATATATCTGTACAGGCCTGGTGCTTCCATTCAGAATGCACAATTTACTTATGCATTCTTTTTATTTTAAAATTCTGTCCATAAGGTATACATAAGCAGGAAGCTGAGATAACTGGAGTTTGGACAATGGAGATTATAGTACACTACACATTCATTTAAAATATGAGGACAGTGCATGTTTTGTGAAAATAGCATGTTTTGTGAAAATAGCATCATCTTAAAATGATGATACTGAAATCCATTATAATGTTCTGCACTCATTTATGAAAAATGTTGGTGTGTGTGTGTGTGTGTGTGAGAGAGAGAGAGAGAGAGAGAGAGGGAGAGAGAGATGGGGGGATTAAAAGGCATCACAGGAATATCAATATAAATGTACTTCAGATTTATTGTCCATATTTAAACTGCATCACTGTACAGATTCATGGTGTACACTACTGATACACATAGGCTGAAATCATTTGCGCATTTTTTTAAGCACTGTATCACTTGGGACTATTTCTCTGCTTCAGTTAATGTGCATTACCAGTTTCTGCATGTCACAAGTTATGCTTTCACCGGTTTAAATGTCACCACATGCTCCCTCCAGTTCTTGCAGATGAAGACACCCCCACTTGCCCACCCCAGATAGTGCCCACAGTACCCTGTGATTAGACTCCGATGCAGGCCTATAATATGGGGTATAACTCTGCCTTTCTGTGTTGCCTGCCTGCCTCTCTGCCCCTACAAATGCAAATCAATGGCTTTTTGTAGGTTCTTGTCAATTTCACCTCTACAAGTCCATATAGGTTTTTTAAATAATACATTACACCTTTCAACACTTAATTGCCTTTTAAACAACAGCATCAAATCTTAAAAGTACTTGGGGAATTAGGGATGCAGCAAAAGAAAGGAAGACATGGACAACTAATGAGTACGTTTTCAGCTACATGACCTTCCACTGGTGGAAGGCAGGTCCATTGTCGCCATTGCAATATATGAATTCAGACACAGGCAATCTGTTTTAATGTCTACGAATTAGTTCTAGCCAGCAGAGATAGAACGAGCCTTAGCAAGAACATGGCTAGTAATGATGAACAGGTTACTGTTTATCATTATAACACCAGTTTAATTTAATGCTAGGCTCCACTTCCAGCCATTCAAGCAAAGCACTATATAATGAACTGGGGGATACAAAATCCAGGGCTGTTTTCTCCTTGATTTGAATTAAGTCAGGATTTGTCTGTAGCTGAGTTTTACTGTCATCCAAGACATTTTTTTTTCTCACTAAGCCAGAGTTGTAACCTCAAGTTCTTGATTACCTGGCTTGCAGTTTCATCAGACAAGCACCTTTACCACTGCAGGGGAAAGTCACTGGACAGACTTTTATATTTCTGCCTTTTGTTACAGTTGTCTGTCATTTCAGGTTTAGCTTAGAAGCTCAGCATCATGAATTTTTGAAAAGTGCTGTTTGTCTGACTTGGCCCTTGATTTTCATTGTTAAGATTCAGTCTAGCATTCCCATATGGCCCTGCTTAGTTCAAGGGATGTACATGCTGGACCTGGCTGGTGTTCCACTGTTCCCTAACAAAGTGCCAGCTGTTGAGCATTTGACTTGTTGCTGAGTTCCATATCAATCTGCACTAGTGAGTAAAATGCTGAGTGGGGAACTAAAAAATCTGCATTATTGTTCTGCTCTGGTGTATAACTTTAGACAGTGATGCCAAGCAAGCGGTTTAATCTGTGCATGCTAGTCATCTCTCAAAAAATCAAGAAATTAGAGCACATCTGCCTTCCTCTTTCCTTCCATCTGTCAATTTAGGGCATACACTTGATCAATCCCCCCCACGCACCCCCCCACGCACCTATTACATGTAAGTGTTTGACTTCTTCATTACGAAATTATCTATGTGCTGTTTGCATCTTAACTGGTGCTATTTCTCCCGCACCCTTCATTTATAACTCTGCAGTATAAAAGGGGAAACTAACATTCCTAAGAAAATAAATAGGGTTTCTTTTTAAACGTAGTTCCATGGAAGAACACATATTTTGTGTATGGATGGGGAAAAAAATATATTTTTTTTAATTCATGAATTCATACTTTCAAACCAATATGCAAACTGAAACTCTTGTTATCCTTCAAAAATTGTGCATTTCTAAATTTCGCAATGGAGTTCTCCTATTTTTTTTTAAATGCATACTAAAATGTCTGTATTAGGGAAATGTGTACACAAAAATGTGTATATTAGTGAAAGTAATGTTTCAAAATGCATGACATTTGGATAATCACTTCCAAAAACGTGTACATTAGGCAAAATTTTGCACAAAAATGTGTATATTGTAGAAATGTACACAAAAATGTGTACAGAGTATTGAAAAATCTCAGCGTTCAGGAGGAATTGAGCTTATGATGGGAACAGCTCTCAAAGTTCAGGGCAAACCAAATTTAGGATTAGAAAAATGAGAAACAGAGGAATTGAAATTGCCAGATTAATTCATCCCCAATTTGTGCAAGAGGGCCCGATTTCATAGGAAGGGCATAGAAAGCTGCCTTATCTTGCATCATGCCATCTGTCCACCTAGGTCAGTACAAGCTATTCCAGTGGTCGGCAGAAAGCAGTTCTCCAGATGTTTTGGACATCTACTTCCAGCATTCCTAACCATTGGCCATGCTGGCAGAGGCTTCTGGGAGTTGAAGTCCAAAACATCTGGCAATCTACTTTCTCTCTACCCCTGGTCTGTTCTACATTGACTGGCAACAACTGTCCAGGGTTTCAGTCAGGAGTCTTTCCTAACCTGGAGGTGCTGGGGATTGAACATAGGACCTATTGCATACAAACGATGTGTTCTACCACTGAGCTACAGTCCCTGCCCAATCAATAGCACCTTCAGCTAAAATGATCGTAGGTACTGGGCTGAGTGAGATGGCTAAGACCTGGAGAACTGCTACCAATCCCAGTAGACAATACTGAGCTGGATGGAAAAGGGTTCTAGACTATTAGAAGGCATCTTTCTTCATATGTTTTGTATAGATAATTTTGAATGTTAAAATATAGAGATTTCTTATGCAGATTGCTATTGATAGAAAAGAGTACTGTTAGATAATTTGGTTCCAGGATCTTAAACTGGATTTTAAATTGTTTTTCATTGTTTCATCCTCATTTTAAACTGCTGTAATTTTCTTTTTGGTCTTCATGGTTTACATTGATGTTGCTTTTTAAATGCTGGTTGTGGGTCAGTGGTGAGGACCCCACTGGGCATAAAAGCAGGGCACAACTGCTTTTATGCCCAGAATAATTTTTAGAAGAACAGAATAACTTTTGGAAGAAATGTTATAGATTTTTATCTTTAATGCACATCATTATTAGCAAGGGGTTTCTTTGTTTCTTTTTTAATGGCTTTAAAAAGTGGTTGGAATTGTGAAGAGCCAAGCTTTTTTTGGTGATGTTCCATGGCATCTAAATGGTTCTGATGGTGCAAAGCATTTATCATAAGAATAGACAACCATTATAAAAATGGATGTTTTTTTAGGGTTTTTATTGGGGAACACTTTCCCAGTCTTCGAACTGTGAAGTCCCCAAGTGAGCCCTAAAAAGGGCAAAGCTGGAAAAAGCTATAGCTTGAATGGAGACTGCTCAGCAAAACTGCCACAACCCTTCTTCCCTTTTATGTAGTGTGTGTAGTTTTGCTCCCTGGCTGTGGCCCATGTGACCATGAATGAGGTCAGGGAGGGCAGAGGCTGGCTTGGGCTATTGATAGTGAAGGCGAGGGAACGCCAGTGGTCTGCTACTGGCAAGGAAATATAATCCTACAAAAGCTAGAAGCTAACATAACTCTCCTTTCTTCTTCTCTCTCAATGACAAAATGTCAGGCACAGGGAGGGAAAGAATATGAAAGAAAATCTGTGTGTGTGCGTGTGTGTGTGTGTGAGGGAGAGAGAGATGCATCATTCATAGAAGTGACCTCCCATAAAGGTGTATGCCACATCAATCTGGATATAATTAAATCTGTCCAAGTTGGACCAACTTATTACTGCATCACTGGGGACAGACCAAAAGCCAGTAGTTTTCTAGAACAGATAATACAATGGGGAGCTTTTGACACAAGTTACTGCATTGTCAAAGTAGTTAATCTGGATTGAATTAATTGAAACTGAAGGTTTGGTACCACTGGAGACTGTTTGAAAACAATGAGAATTTATTGGGCTGGAGAATGTGCTGGGATAATTTTTGAAGACCTTCCCAACTGAAAATTGGAAATGCTCCTTAGCTGATTTAAGTTCATTTCTAATCTATATGCCCGACTAGAGTGGATTGGAATATATGGTTGTAGGGTTGTCACATTTTTCAACCAGGCAAATTACAGAATGTTCAACTATTCAAAATAGGTAGGACATCAAGGAGTTTACAAAGTTATTATGGATATTTAATCACAACATTTTAATTTTGTCAATATTAAATATGAAGTTGGACAGCAGGACATTAATGCCTAGTGGTGATTATTTATAGCCAAAGGATTTTTTCCTATCTGGAAACATTGCATTGAAGCAATGTAAGGTCAATGACAGCATAGATTGCATTTTATCAATGGAACACGTATTGATTTATGCAGAGAGCAATCCTGTAGCCCCTAGACAGCATTGGGGGGGGGGGCATGGGATATTTCAGAGTCCTGGATCCAAGGCTGGAGACAGCAATCTGACTTGGACCCAGCAATCTGAGCTCCGCACCCCCTCCTCCTCTCCCTTGCAGCCAACATGGAAAGAACCATGCTGGCTGCCTCTCCAAGCTTGCAAGGTTGACCTTGGAGAGCAGGGAAAGAGGGTGGTTCTGTGGGAAGGGAGGGGAAGGGACTGGAGAAGTGAGAATACATGTTATCCCCAGCCCTCCCCAGCCCCCCCCCCTCTGCAGAGCCCTAGCTAGATGGGCAAAAATGCTCATCTAGCAAAAATGCAGAGTGGCAGAAGCTTGGAGGTGAAGATTGCCTCCATGCTCCTCCTGTTCTGCATGGGATGCCCATCAGCCTCCAAGTTGGGAGGCTGGCAGGCATCCAGATAGGATTGCACCCTCAGTCTATCAAATTGGCTAATATCTGAAGATTCAATTTCTTTCATTTCTTATGAGAGATCATGACAACAAGCATGAGAAAAATGTTGTACTTACTATGGGCTGACACCCAAAATATGAGAAATCCATAAGAATGATGGATCGATGGCAACCTTTTTATGCTGCAGCTGCAGCAGATTTTGAATTAAGGTTTAACTATGCCTCATGTATCTTGTCTACAAATAGTCTTCTTTCTTTTGGGGGTTAAGAACTGATTGAACAACAACAGAAATAGTATTGCGAGCAGAGATGAGTTAAAGAAGACGCAGACAACAAGCTTGGATTGAAAATTGGGCCACATTTTATTGAAATATTTGCAAAGGGGTAACTAGGACGGGCATCTAACTGTGTCAGCAGCTAACTGACACTTCATGGGCGAAAACACACCCAGCCTGAGGGGTGGCGGTGATCTCGCCATCCCTCCGGACTGCCCCTTGTGGGGGAGGTAGACCTTCCAGTGTCACCCCCAACCCGGTGCCGCACAACACCTGGGTGAGTGAGTAGGGTTGGTCTCCCAGGCAACCCTTATCCCCCCGCTGAGCCGCACAACCCATTCGGGGGGCCTCAGGCGTCACCTGTCACCATAAGGTGCCTCTGCGTGCACACCATCCCTACTCCCTTTCCAGTTTTGCCCGTCCTAGCCGCCAAAGGAGTCACAGGCCTATTGCCTGTGAAACTCCCCCCACCTGCGCAGAAGAACTTCCCGCAGGCCCCTTTGCAGATCGGCCAAAAATAAATCATTGCCTATGTCTGACAGGTGGACGCTGTCCTGCCTGTAAAGCTCCCTCCTAGTCCAATGAATTCCTTGGTGGTTGATGCAACTGTCACCATGCTCTGACAACCCACGTGCCAGTTCTCTATTCACCTTGCGCTGGACCCTTTCCATGGCCACATTGCTCTGTGCCCTCCACATGATTCTTGGGAGCATTGAGGACCATAATATGGTCACCCCCAGCCAGCGATGTCGGATCGTCCGCAGATCGGCCAACGCCTGCTCAATCAAGTACTTTCCAGGCTTGTAGCCCAGGTCGTTCCCTCCAAGGTGTAACACCAGGACCTGTGGAAGGAAACTGACCAAACCTCGTTGAAAGAATGTGGGGAGAAGACCATCCCATCGCATACCCCGTCGGCCGAGCCATTGTATCACCACCTGTTGGGGAAACTGCAGCCGGGATCCGAAGGCCGACGTAGAAACTCTGCGGGCAGCCCAAAAAACCACACTGTGCCCACAAATGAGCACCCGTACCGGCGTCGGTCGAATCCCATCTAAATAAAACATTGGGGAAGGCAAAGAGAATCATCAAGAAGCATCAGGCAACTTGCGAATGTAAGAGGGGAAGGCCCTGGAGCGCCATCTCCCTACCACTTTCACTTGCTTGGATGAAAAACCTATGGCAGCTGCCGTAGAGGCCACCCCAATAGGAAATGAGTGAGTCCCGAAACGGTAATGCCCCAGACCCAGTGTGGTCAAGGCTACCTTAGTGACTGCCCAAAATTGGAACTTTGTCAGTGGTGAACCATCCACATGGCAAAATAGGGGACCCTCACTTGCCCCGCGGTGCTCAATGAAAGCCCGCAAGGCCCTGACCGGGCATAACTCGTCAGCCTGGGCCTGGTTAAGGGTAACCAATGCTCCCTTGCCTGCCTGATCGGTTTTTGAACGTCGAATATGGAGGTGAATCAAGCTAAGCTGGATCTGGATATCTGAATACCTCAAGGCCCTCCCGGGTGTGTCAGATTTGGAGGCCCAGACCAGTTCTGAAATCCTGGGGCCCCCAAAAAAGGCTGTTAAAGCTGCAGCGTGAAAGAGGGAGGCTTCGTATGGAGAACAGCAAAGGGAGGGCCACAATGCCTGAAGCCCTGTGAGAATAACTGGTGACAAAGGGTGCCTGGAGTCTGGTGGGGCAGGAAACATCCGTGCTCAGCCTTGCACAGCTCTCCTAATTCAGAAATCTGAGGTGGAGTCCTCTACCCCTCGCACTTTGGCCCAGAAGGCCAAAGAGGCGAGGTTCCCCGAAATGGTCCTAGCAGATAGTCCCTTGTTATGCAGACGTATGCAAAATTGTAATAAGTGGTCCACAGGTAAGGGCCACACATCCTGCAACTGAAGCCCGCACCTGAAGGCGCCAAACTCCCTACCTGCTCTCTCGTAGGCAGCTCTAGTGCTGGGGGCTATAGAATTCAGGATCGCATGTTCGACTTGAGAGCGCCAATCTCCCACAGTTCATCTGGTATGGGGTCTGGCAGCGGACGGGCCCATGGAGCCAATGCACAGAACCTGTCGATCTGGTTTCATGACAAAGCATCGGCTACAGGGTTCCCCAGACCCGGCACATGGTGGGTGCGGAACCATATGTTGTGGCGTAGGCATTGGAGGGTAAATGCTCTAACTAACTCCATGACCCTTTGGTTTCTAGAGGATAATGTATTAATGACATGCACTACGGCCAAGTTGTCGCACCAAAAAAGGGCAACGGAGTTGGCCATCAAGTCTGCCCAAATATGTACAGCCACGTAAAATGGGGAAGAATTCCAGAAAGGTGAGGTCCCGATTGATACCGCCAGCAGCCCAGGTCTCCGGCCACTGGCCCAGGCACCACCGGTCTCGCCAAATTAGCCCAAAACCAAAGGTGCCAGCCGCGTCCGAATGGATCTGCATGTCGGCTCGTAGAAGTAATTCGCATCTCCAAAAGGAGATGCCATTAAAGTCCCTCAGGAATTTAAGCCATACTCGCAGGTCCATGCGCATAGCAGAGGTGACTCTGGTGCGATGATGAATACCCCGCATTGCCCAGCAGAGCTGTCGCAGGAATGCACGGCCGGGGGCAACCACTCTACAAGCGAAGTTCAGATGGCCAACGATTTCCTGTAGTTCTCTAAGGGAGACTTTACGAAGGTGCAAGATGGACTGGAGCTTATTTTTAGGTATCACCAATTTATCGTGGGGGAGACGAGAACACTGTGCGCCGGTATCAAGCTCAATCCCCAAGAACGTCAAAGTAACAGTTGGACCCTCTGTCTTCTCGTGTGCCAAAGGGACACCCAAGTCTGAGGAAAGGGATATGAATGCCCTAATCAGGTCAGAGCATTGACGGCCATCCCCGGGTCCAGCAAACAAGAAGTCATCCAAATAATGGACCACATCGCTGCAGCCCGTCTTGTCCCGTATGGCCCATTCCAGAAAGGTACTAAATGTCTCAAACATGGCGCAAGAGATGGAGCATCCCATAGGGAGGGTGTGGTCGATGTAAAATTTGTTCTGGAAGGAAAATCCCAGCAAATCAAAATCCAGAGGATTGATAGGCAAAATGCGAAAAGCCGATTTGATATCACACTTGCCCATCAATGCCCCGTGGCCCAGAGCTCTTATCATGGCTACTGCAGCGTCAAAGGATGTATAACGCACGGAACATAGGTAATCTGGAATTTCATCATTAACCGACTGGCCCTTGGGGAAAGAGAGGTCATGAATTAACCTGAATTCGCCGGGCGATTTCTTGGGTATAATTCCCAAAGGGGAAATCCTCAGGTTGATAGCGGGGGCGAGGAAAAGGGGCCGATGACTCGACCTGACTGAACTTCTTTGTTAATCTTATCTTGCACCATGCGCCGCATGCTAAGAACAGACTGGTGGTTACTGGTCAAATACGGCCTGAGCAGGCCCGTAAAGGGAATCCTGAAACCCAGTGTAAGGCCACGTTCCAAGTAGATCCCTGCCCGCCGATTTGGGTAACGACCTAGAAGGTGAAGGAGTGGAACAATCTTAATTGGGCTGGGGCCCTTTGGGAGGGGGAGGATACCCACCACCCTGTTTTCTGCCACCCCGGCCATCCTTTGGGGGACCTCTCCAACCTCTGGCTCTTGGGCAAGAGGAGCAGGAGTGTTGACCGCCACAAAGGGAGCACTTGTGCCGGAAGCGGCATGGGTTATGGGAGCAGGAACCTTTGGAGTTGAACTCCCAGCACAGCCAGCGGTGTTGAACCCCTAGACCCGCAATAGTCTTGGTGGCTATTGCAGGTGACAGCTTGGCCAGGATATGGCCGCTGTCAGACCTGTCGCCGAAGCCTGGCCTAGAAGGGGTCATGAATTGGAGCCAAAGGTCCTGGTCCTTCAGATCCCAGCGCATGGAGGGCTCGTCATAAGCCAGCCATGCACTCCCCTCATATTTGGAGTAAGCCCTGAATATTTAGGGGTGGACGAAAGTCACTTACCTGTCATCGAAGGCCGTTCGCGGTGGGGGGGAGGCGCTTCGCTGGTCCCCCCGCGAAGTTCAGGCTGGGGGGGAGGCTTCCCGCCTTGGCCCGGCTGAAATTCAGGCCGGGGGGGAGGCTTTCCGCCTCGCCCGGCTGAAATTCAGGCCGGGGAGGAGGCGCCTCGCCTCGCCCGGCCGCAAACGCGAAAGTAAAAAAAAAAACAAAAAAACGCCCCCTGATAGGCTACGTGACGATTCACGTACCCTATCACGGCTAGATCTGCAAAGTCAGCCGTGATAGGCTACGTCAATCGTCACATAGCCTATCATGGGTGACTTTAAAAAAAAAAAGCGCGTACGCGAATGGCGGCCCCCATAGGGAGCCGCCATTCGCGTTCCTTATTTAGTCGCTGTAGTCTACGTAAATGTTTACGTAGACTACGGTGAAAATAAGGGCAACGCAAATAGCGTTGCCCTTATTTTCACCGTAGTCTACGTAAACATTTACGTAGACTACAGCGACCAAATAAGGAACGGGAATGCTGGCTCCCTATGGGGGCCGCCATTATCCGTACACTCTTTTTTTTTTAAGTCACCCGTGATAGGCTACGTGACGATTCACGTAGCCTATCACGGCTGACTTTGCAAATCTAGCTGTCATAGGCTACGTGAATCGTCACGTAGCCTATCAGCGGGTGTTTTTTTTTTTTCCTTTCATTGCAATGGCGGCGGCGGCAGCCGGTCAAAAGACCGGCTGCCACTCCCGCCTCGCTCGAACACCCGCCAAACTGCCGGCTGGACCAGCCACTGGGAGGGACATTCGGCGAAGGTAAGTCCCGTCCCGGGGGGGGGGGTGCGGGGGGCAGGGGGGTGCGGAGGATTTCTCCCCGAAACTTGTTCAGGGGGCCGAACACGTTGGCGCTCGGCCCCCCGAAGTTTCGGGGAGAAATTCTCCGCCATCCCTATGAATATTATGTCGAGGTACTTGGTGAGAACCCAAGCCCTCTCAGGGAACCTCTGCTGGAGGATGCCAGCGTAAATTAAAAAGCCTGGCAACCAGTTCGCCCAGGTGTGAGGCACCTTGCGAGCTTTGCTCCGCTCAAGATCCCAGTCACGGGTCCTATCTTTGTTGCTGGGTTCGGGCTCACGAAAGAGCAGGGCAAAGACATCGATAAATTCACCCCGCAATATCTTTTCTCTAGTAGCAATGGTTAAGTGAAAACCAATAGGGGAGGACGTCGCACCAGTGGGCATAGATCCACGACTTAGGTTGGCGCATGGGTCAGTCGAGGACAACTGTGGGGCTAGCAGGGAAGGAGGTAGGGAAGCTAGGGGGTCACTAACCGAACCGGCGGGCCCCTGCCAAACACTGGCGGAGGCGACGTTAAGCGGATGAGGCTGGACTAATGGCGGGGCAGGCGCAGTGGCGTCTCCTGCCGGTAGTAGTAAGGGGAATGAAGTGCCAGGCCCCAAAGAACAGGGAGGGCTGGCTGATGAAGCAGCTGAACTAGGAGTTGAGGCTGAGGCAACGGGCTGAGGAGTACTAGCTGCAGGGCCTGAAATAAATGAAGGAAGTGGACGAGGGGGGACTGGGCCGCCTTGAAAGGTAACCCACGGCACCCAACCCAAGGGGTTGATTTGCCCCATACCCGGCCAGGCGAATTGAGGTGCCAAAGCGGTCTCACCTGTACCAGTCGTGGACATGCTCTGATCCCCAGCTGGAAAAACCGAGGTTGTTGCTTGTGCGACCAGGGAAGATGAGGCAGCAGAAGGGAGGAGCTCCGCTGAAGGCGGTGAGCCTTCTGGAAGAGCCGAGGAAGAGGAGGTGGATGCCTCAATACCATCCAGGCGATCTGAAATAGAAAGGAGCAACGAGCGTTGGGTCTGTTGTTGCGTTCGCTTGTGCTGGACCACTGAGGATTTTTTGTGCCTGGCCCGGGGAGGAGGAGGGATCCCCGAGGAACGCTCAGCAGCTTCCAAACGAGAAAGAATTGATGCCAGTACCGGGTCTGCGTCCTCATCAGAGTCAGAATCGGGCGTTGGCAGCGATCTTTTGAGGAGGGGGGGTGGGGCCCTCCCCTTCCCTTTCTTACCACCCTGGCCCTTCTTGGGAGGCATGTTGCAGGAGGTGAATTAACCTAGTTGCTATCAAAGAGTTAAGAAAGCCGCTGGGCACCCCAGACAATAGGCAGCCACCCCGCAGTCTTAAGATCTGCAGGTACGGGTTCCAAACCAAGACAGAGAGGCCTGGGGATGAAGATGGGAGCGCTGCACTACCGATTAGATAGAAAAGCAGATTTTCAAGAGGTGCAGCCAGGGGCCCAAGGTGATGGAGCTGCGTTTGAGCGCGGGCACCCACAGCCGAGGGCACCCTGTCTCGGGAAGCGCCAAACAGGCAGCCGCCGCTGTTACTCAATTTTATTAATTAAATATTTAATAATCGTAATTTAAGTAATTAATTTTTTACTTTTATTTTATTTTTTAAATTAATTTATTGTTTATTTATTTATTTATTTATTTTGGGGGTGGGGGGGGAGACGTCCCAAGCCCTTGGGAGGCGACCAATCAGGGCTGTGATATACACGCTCCGACTGGGCTCAGCAGCCAGGCGCCCCTCCCAACAGGCAGACTCGGCTGACGAGTGGGGGGGCAGGCAGAGCGCTGCTTGAAGCGCTACCGCCAGCAAACACTGGTGCCGCGCAGACTTGCCTGCTGGCGCTTCTCACTGGGACAACACCTCAGGCCGAGGCGACACCGGCAGGAGGCCGGCAAGGCAAGGAGGTAGAGGCCGGCAAGGCCAGCGGCCAGGTAGACAGGCCGGCTGGCAGGCGGGCCGTGAGCTGGCCCGGCGGCCAGCGGACCGGTCAGGCAAGCGGGCGGGCGGGCGGGCGGGCAAGCGAGCGAGTGAGCGGGCGGGTGGGCAATTGAGCAAACGGGCGGGTTGAGCGGGCGGGCGGGCGAGTGGGCAGGAGAGCGAGGAGAATGAATGGACAGGCAGGGGAAAGGAGCCGGTGAGGGAGGGAGGGAGGCGGAACGATATCACCAATAACTGCCCCAGAGGCAGCAACATTGGCTCTCCCGACGGCCAGCAGCAAGTCGATAGCTGTAAAGTAGGGTTGGCGGAGAATTTCTCCCTGAAACTTTGGGGGGCCGAGCGCCAACGTGTTCGGCCCCCCGAAGAAGTTTCGGGGAGAAATTCTCCGCACCCCCCCCAGGACGGGACTTACCTTTCCCGAATGTCCCTCCCGGTGGCGGGTCCCGGCGGCGGTTCGTCGGGTCTTTGTCAGGGGCGGGGGCAGCAGCCGATCTTTCAACCGGCTGCCGCCACCGCCATTCCAATAAAACTAAAAAAAAAACAAAACTCCCCCGTGATAGGCTACGTGACGATTAACGTAGCCTATCATGGCTAGATTTGCAAAGTCAACTGTGATAGGCTACGTAAATCGTCACGTAGCCTATCATGGGTGACTTAAAAAAAAAAAAACGCGTACGGCTAATGGCGGCCCCCATAGGGAGCCGCCATTCACGTTCCTTATTTGGTCGCTGTAGTCTACGTAAAGATTACGTAGACTACGGCGAAAATAAGGGCAATGTTATTTGCGTTGCCCTTATTTTCGCCGTAGTTTACGTAAAGATTTACGTAGACTACAGTGACCAAATAAGGAACGCGAATGGCAGCTCCCTATGGGGGCCGCCATTTGCGTACGTGCTTTTTTTTTTTAAGTCACCCGTGATAGGCTACGTGACGATTAACGTAGCCTATCACAGCTGACTTTGCAAATCTAGCCGTGATGGGCTACGTTAATCGTCACGTAGCCTATCACGGGGGTGTTTTTTTTAAAAAAAACTTTTAATTTCGCGGCCGGGCGAGGCGAGGCGCCTCCTCCCCGGCCTGAACTTCGGGGGGAGAGCAGCGAAGCGCCTCCCCCCCACCGCGAAATGCTGTGAGACCAGGTAAGTGACTTTCGTGCACTCCTACTGTAAAGCGAAGATTTTGGCGCGCAGAAGCACGCTGGGTCCAGGCGGCTGGAACGAGGACGAAGCCGTTCTCCAGCAGGCCAAAGTCCCTCGTCGTGTCTTTAGCTGTGTCACGCCAAAGCACTGAGATAAGGAGGGGGTCGAGTTTAAGACAACTCGGCCTGCTCCTCCCCGAATGGTGGTGCGACTGGGGTGCACCAATCAGAGGCCCATACGTCTTATCACCCCACCCGCCCGCAATGGCCCCCCCCTTTCAGCCAGACAAGCTGGCGCCGGGTAGGGCATTTCTCTTAGCACTGCTTGATTAAGATGAGTCCAGTACCTTGAACTGTAAATCCCACATCTCTCTTGCCGATGTTCCATATTTCCTTCCCTAAGAGTGTATCCACACTTTACATGGCAATCATGTTTCCTTGGCACACATTTGTTACAGCAGTGTTTCTTGCAATAAATAAATAAGTAAAGTGTGAATGGCAGGTGTCTTGTGTCCTTAAGGGCACAATTCTATGCATGTTTAGGCAGAAAAACAAAACAAAAAAAGTCCTACAACTCCCATGGTTGGTTGGGGAATGCTGGTAGTTTTTTCTTTCTTTCTTTCTAAGCATGCATAGGGTTGCACCCTATACACCATGTGACTGGAAGATCTCCTTGGACTGTGGCTTACTGGTGCATGTACACAGGTAAATCTGTCATTACACTTTACATGTTTGATGCAGGAAACACTGGTCCAACACTGGTGCACCTGTGGCAAATGAATTTGCCTTGCAAAGTATGAGGCCTGCCTTAAAGAAGGAAGTATGGAATACCAGTGAGAGATATGTGAGACTGAAGAATACAGTTCAGAATAGAGGCCTCAAGTTAATCCTGGGATGTTAAGAGGATATTAGTTCTATTGTCATCCAGTCACTTCACTCACACAGAGAAAGTACCCTTGCTGTATCCAAGTAAAGCCACATCACAGTCTAGCACAAAGAGGACCTTATGCTGTTCATTTTACAAGTATTTTAATGTAATTAAACACTCTAGCTGTATGTGTCCCTGGCTTTAAAATGGATGCTAGCAAACATACAGTTGTGAACTTCTAATTCTTTTTTACAGTGACGTCAAGAATAGTTGTCTAATCTTGATTATGGAGTTGCATCTTGAAAGATACAAACAGTATCTGGTTTGCCTCCTGTGCAGAAAAGGCTCTCCGACTCTTGGGCTGCTTCTTCTGAAGCAGGTTATGGATACCTGCTCCTTTTCATCATCAGTTATCATCCTGCCTACAGGCCCCATGGAAAATCGCTCCGATTTTCATATCTGTGATCTGTCAAAGTCAAAGATCAAACCAGGAGCCTGACTGCATTCTCTGTGTACTTTGTCAACCTGTGAAGTCTGAGATAAGATGACTTCTACAAACATTAAGTTCTATGATATATTCCATGGAGAGATAACACCTTAAATCCCAAAGTACCGTCATTTTTATTTGCTTCCATCTGTCAGCCCAAGAAATGTTGCAGATCAGAAATCTTTGTGATATGAGAACTATTTGATTTCATCATATTGAAGTTAAGGTGGTACAATTTGCCATAAAATATCTTGACTTCCCCCCACCTCCCTGCCACACACAAGCAGACTAAAAATAAAACTTTTGTTGCAGGGAAGCTTTGTCTCTTTTTCAATGGAAACGCTACGATCACTTCTGCATAATCCCAAACTATGAATCTCTTTAATGAAACAGGCAGGCAAGTACCTCAGGCAGGCCAGAGTCCAGCAGAAGTCAAGTCCAAGGTAGCCCAGAGACTGGTAGTTTAGTGCAGAGGCAGAACCTCATAGCCCTCCTGAGAAAACAGATGCCCAGATGGCAGAGCAATCTGGAAGGTAGAGGATCTGAGAGGTTTATACTGTAGCCTCAGATTAGGCTTCTGGTGTCACCTAACTCAACAGGCCAGGAGGTTTCTAGGATATGTTGCATAAGTTCCAACTGGAACTGCTTGAAGTTCCTTCCTCTGACCAGTAGCTCTGGAAGCATAGTGAATCAATGCCTGATCTGCAGACTTCCTCTTCTGAGCCCTCACAAGACATTTTTGGACATATTCCCACTTCTTACTGTCCAGTTGATTGTACTTACCTCTTCTTCTTCCCACTTTTCTTTTAGTAGTGCTTCACACTGTCTTCATTCTGTACTATCTAAATACCTGCTGTTATAATAGGTAGGTTAAGGAAAAGGCCTATATACAACAAGGATCCCCATTAGATGGGTTGTAGTGCACAAGATCCTCATCACTGAGAGGGTCACCCAGGCCAGATCTACACCTTGTTTAATATCAGTACGATCCCGTCATGGTAACTGTATATCCCTCTTGCACATTTATACCTCATAACACACACAATGACATCTGTTGCTGTATTTTGGATAATATGGAATAAAAATCAGGAAATATTGATAGAAAAGCAGTATATGGAGTGTTCAGTGTGCCCCAACAGTTATCGATGCACGTTAATACTGACAAAGAGCACTAGTGTAGTTCTAGTCCCAGTGTCAGAAATGGAGCATAGGTTTTGCCTTTACAGTAATAGTATCCCTAAGTGCAACACTATACAATCGCTCATGTGCTTCAGTCTTCAAGCCAACTTAGTCAAAAGCATCATCAGATGCCTTTGAAATATCTGGTTTCAGGTTTAGAGTCCATGGTTTGAGGAAGTTTGGAGTAATGGACTTAAAATGTTTGAATTAAGCACTAGGTAAGTCATATGTAGCACATGATGTACTAAGTTAGCCATATTATCTTTGACAATCCATGTCCACTTTCTGCTTTTCCACATTGGCTCCATTTATCTAAGCTGACAGCTGTGGTGTCTGTGGTATTAGTAGATGTATGGCTGCCTTCTAGAATCATAGCATGTTACAAAAGCTTATCCTCAAAGGGCAGTCCTGCTGCTGCTGCTACTTTTTTGCGCTCTCAGGAGAAGGCATGACTGATGACTCAGAATTAATTGTAACCCAGCGAGGTGTCAGTGACAGATATCCATTACACGCGCTAGTACTTGTGTGCAGGAGGCAATTTTCTAATGTGCTGTTCTCCCTCCAGCAGCCCTCAATTGAAACTCTGCTTTAAAAAAAAAAAAAATCCATGCGCGTGTGTGTCTCTTCCTTATAATATTGGTATTTGTGCTTTATTAGGGCTGCGGACAGAGCTTTGTATTTCTCTGCGTTTGCTCTTTGTGCGTGTTTGTATTCTTGCTGCCCCTTGTTCTACACTTGCTCGTCTAACATATAGGTACATAAGGGAAATGCTTGAATGATGACCCCTTGCAGCGTAGTGGGAAGATTGAGGGTGCTGGAACTGAAAAGGTAAGTTTCAGCCTAAAGAATGTAACAATGAATAAGGGCATTGCTAGGGAAATATGAGAAGATGAGGCAAATATCTTTATCATTATCATCATAATTGTCATTATCATGGTTACTGTTAAGATAAAAACATCAAAAGTGACAAAATGTACACTTTCTTTTGTTTTCTTTCATCCTTTCTAAAAGTTATAAACTAGTACTACCCTTAATTAATAAGGGATCCCAGGTCAGTTGACACAACATTAAGAACAACAAATCTGATATAAAAACCATACCATTACACACTGAAAGACAAATTAAGAACTCTTCAACCAACAAGCCAAACAAAAACACAGCAATCAATTCCATTTAAAGATAAGTTAAGGTGTAAAATGTTAATGCGTTAAAATGCTTGGGCAAAAAAGAAACATTTAATTTGGTGCCAAAAACAAAACAAAATTGGGGCCAAACTTATGTCCTTTGAGAGGGCCTTTCAAAGTTGGCCGCCACCACAGAGAAGACCCACTTCTTTGTCAATGCATAGTGCAAGTCTCCCACTGATGGAATTTGGAGAAGGGGAACATGGGCAGGAAAGTAGGGGAGGAAGTGGTCCTTCAGATACATTAACTACCCAAGTGTTTCCCCAGATCATGTGCTGAATTAATGTTTAAAGTATTATTCTAGAAATTGACCAGTATATCACATAGATGTTTAATGGAACCAGACTACTTTTGAGCTGCCACGCTGAATATTGCTTATTCCTAAAACCACAATTATTAATGGGAGTCATTTCAAGGCTGGCATGGTGCATTTTAGGGGTGTCAAAGAACAGATAAAATTAAACAGATGGGATGCGAGGGTAAGACACTTTCTGATGAGTACTGGTGTGGAGCAATCTGGGATATCCTTTCACCTTGGGCTGAAATGTAGAGTTGCAAATGTGATAGATAATACTTAGCATTAATGTGCTACTATTGCCCATTCAAACCACCTCGCAGACATTAGGTCTGTATTCATTGTAGGGATGGAGGAGAAATCCTCTACGGACCCCAGTGAGGCCAGATTCTTTTGAATATATGTTTGAAATATTTGCATAGCCTATCGCGTGAAAAAGCAGGGATGCAAATGGCATCCACTACACCATTTGCGGCCGTAAAGGTCTTAGTTTAAGCTAAATGTAGCCATTTACGGCTGCATTTACCTTAATCTAAGACCTTTACGGCCGCAAATGGCATCCTGGATGCCATTTGTGTCCGGAGACAGTCCCTCTCAGCCAATGATATGGCAATGGCAGCCATATTGCTGACGCTCCAGAGCTGGCCGGCGGCTCCGCAGAATCGCTGTGGAGTGGAGCCGGCCAGGTAGGATTCTGGGGGGAGGGACGGATTGCCTATCCCCCCTGCGGACCCTCCCCCAGACCTGTAGGTAAGTATTTTGTACATCCCTAATTCATTGCAATAAACTTGAAAGGCCTGTAGCTGCAGATGAGGCTAAGACATGGTGAGGCGAAGAGATGGTGGCTTGCCTAAGGCTTCCTGGCAAGTTCATGGCTGAGGGAAGATTTGAACCAGCACCTTCTGGCTCACTGCTCAGTCTCTCAGTCGATATATCACACTAGTTACCAATATACTGCAAGGTCTTTGAAGCTAGAAAATGTTGCACAGTTTACTAGATTCCTTTGTATGCAATCCTTGCAATTATGCTGTTTGGTTTAGCCTGTATTTTGCCCATAGTGTCTTGTGGTGCTCTGCTGGCTAGCTCTGATCTTGCTCTGTTGTGTCTGTCTGCTTCAAAAGTTCCAAACACTTAAAAAACACTCACACAATCTTTAAGTGAACAATTTTGTAAGTCAAGTGTTTGAAACCCGAGGTTAATCATAATGTACAGGGAGGGCCACATCCCATTAGATAAAAGCCTGCTACCTTTACACAAGGGCCGTGGCCTCCTAGATTGCCAAGGTCATGTACTCTGTTAAAGAAAGCTAACAGAATGGAATACTAAAGGGGTTTTCACTGGCTCCTTCATCCCCCCCATCACCTTCTGCTTAAAGATCAATGGTAAATTCCCTACCTCCTTATCCCCACGATGTTCATCTCAGTGGGAGCGAGTGACACTGAGCAAACATAAGCACAGCACAGTTTTCAACCAAATAATTATTAGAAGGGATGCTGTATCGATTCGAGCCCAGTTCCTGACATTAGGGCACAGGAAACATGACATAGCTCCTGTATATGAAAGTCAATTCCTTACAACCTGCCACACTTTCAAGTGAACTGAACCCAGGATGGGCCTGGGTAGACTGGAGCAGGCCTGATACTGGCTTAGGTCACTAAGGTCATCCAGTAGGTAGAGATGTGCAAATCAGCAAAACTCAAGCTCGCTGAAGTTCTCCAAATCCCATCTCAAGACTTGTTTGGACTCAAGTCTGTATCAGATTGTGAAATATTTTTTTCTTTTCTATTTGCATGAAAATCTGTGCGTATTTCTATATTTTCCAAATATACACATCAACTGTGCACATTTTTGACATGTATACATTTTTGACATGTATGCATTTTGAAATTATGCATTTTTCCAATGTACACGTGCCGTTGAAAGCATTTTTTGGTCTTCTTTGGTCCACAAATCACATTGCAAGCTTGGAAATGTATGGACTTTCACCACAGATTGCGTCTCAGTCCGTCTTCAGTCCGGAAGGTGCAAACTGGATAAAATCCTGATCAAAACCAAACTGAAACAACTTTCTCATACATCCCTAGCAATAAGTCTTGGTCCTGAATGTCCCCCTCTTTTTTTCTCTTTTTTTATTTCTATGCAAGTGAATGTTTCCACTCATTCTTATCGGAAAACATAAAGAACCTGTCATAGGATAGGAAAGAGAGAGAGAGAAAGAGAGACTGAATGAGAAAGGTAGAGGAATGGGTTGGGAGAAGGGTGGAGAAAACCTGCAGGGCCAGCCCTACCATTTGAAACTGTGAGTCAGCTACCCCAGGCAGTTTATTTGGGTTGTCTTGAAAGGGCATAAAATGGTTACTGGTTTACATTGTTGTTGTTGTATTTTTTCTGCTAGTGAGAGAAGTTCTTGTGGGATTTTCTGCGGCAGGGACAAAATAACTTGCATGGCCTTGGGTACTAGCTAGGTGCTTTGACTTGGGAAGGGAAGGGGCGCCATTTGCTGCTCTACCTCAGGCAGCAAATCTCTTTGGGCCTGAAAGCTGGAGAACATTGGAAGAGAGTGGAGAAAGAGAGAATCAGGGGCGGGGGGGGGGAGCCAAATAGAGACAGCACCAGAGGGGTGCTGTTGGCAGGAACAAAGCGAGCCAAGGAAATATTTCCAGTGTGGGGAAATAGAAGTGCTCAAGTAAATGGAAAGTGATGGGGCAACAGGCTGGAGCTTTCCCTTGTCTCCCCTCCTGCTTGTGAAATGCCATGCCCCTTTCACTAGGATTCAGTGTAATTAGTCAACTTCCAGTGAGAGGATTTGTAATTTGCACTGTGGCTAATTAAATAGATGTAGCCACAGTTTGTATTGATACATATGATTCTCATTACTAACAATGCTACAAATTACAAATCTACATTTCCCTCACATTGTGAGATTTAAAGGCACATAATAATTTATTTATAAAACAACATCCAGATTATGCATATCCCACAGATGGCAAGAAGAAATGGTTGCCCTTTCTCTCCTCCTTTTGACCTACAAATACTCACTAAGGGAGAAATGAATCCATCCTTTCCTTTAAAAATGTTTTATTTTAGTTCTTAACTGTAGCAGAAAAAATGTTGTGTTTTTACTGCCTGGTTAGGTCAAGTCAAATTATTAGCACAGTTGGTACAGATGTTCATTTAGCACATCTATAGGCTATTGTTCACCATCAGTAGAGATGGAAGGCTTTGAGGAATTTAAATGGATATCAGTTGCATTTCATATTGGATATTGGTTCTGAGGCTTTCTTCTATGTCGTTCCCAATCAGTTTTATACTTCTTGGTTTATTGTGAAAGAATTTGCAAAACTGAGACAGGGGTAGGATGCAATCCAGCTAAATTTAAAGGGTTTTCATCCCATTGATGCCATTCGGAGAGTTTTAACACACCCCTTAATCCTCTGCCACTAAAACTGATTGGACTTAAAAACAACAACAACCCTCCCTAACTTTGGCTGGATTGTGGTCATGGGGCTCGACTCCAGTAAGGTCTAACACAGAGACATAGACCAAACTATAAATGTTGACCAAGACATTTTGTTGCCTGGAGCAGACTCCAGGTGGTGCCCTGCCCTGCTAGGGGCAACATTTTTAAAAGTCTCACTGCACTGTTTTGACATTCATTCCTGCCTTTACCTATCCACCCCCACCCCTAAAGGAATCTTGACATATATATATATATATATATATATATGCTTATGATTTATCAAAAGTCATCAGTTTGGTTGACCATTTTGAAGGATTCTTTTGCTCAAATAATTCTCAAATGAATGGAAACATCAGGATCGATCCATTGTGTTCCCAGATTTTCCTTACGTAATACAAATGGTGGGGATCTTGCCCACTGCTACCTAATGCTAATTTAGCCTAAGCATAAGACTGGAATTGATTTCCTAAGCTTCAGACACATTAATTCTTGTTTTAAAAGGCTAAAATGTGGAAATTATTAGCATTAGCTGACTCCCAGTTGAGTAAGATAAAGCAAGGAGTTAGATTAGATTAAATTGTACCACTTTATTTGCTTGTTAGGGGAAAATTTATTTCACTTTGCAGTTGAGGCAAGTGTAGATAGATACTGGGTGCTTCATTAAGAAAGAAAAAAGATGATTTCCTACTAATGGAATAGCTGGAGTAAAATATAAAATAATCTCCCAGTCTGTTGTTAAAGTGTCACCTTTGCATTGTGAATTCTAAGTCTGACCTAATGTGCTAAGAGAAGTTTGATGCAATGAACAAAACTTTAATAACAAAAAAAAAATGAATACTCTTAAGAGAGAAATGATGTCCATTGTTGCTTAATATTTTACCTCAAGGATTACACTTGCTAAACTTCCATGGTTTGTGAAGAATATTAACTTTTTAAAATGATAACCCCACTTCTTCCCTTTCTCCTGCATTGTGAATGTGTGACATGGTTTGCACATAACAAGAAGCCACCATGGGTGAATTTCCCTGTGGGGCTTCTTATTACAGTCAGAGCTGCCATTTTGAACATTCAAACCATGGTCGGGGTACAGTGCAGCTTGTCATTAGATGTGAACCCAGCCAGGGTGGATTGTTGGGGTGGTTAACAAGCCACTCAGAACCCATGGCCTGTTTTGGGGAGTGGCTTTGCATGTGGCATAGGAGGAAGGAGGGGAGCAGAGCTGCTCAGCTAAAATACCAGACCTGACTTCATAATGGCAATCCAATGGAAGCTTGGGCCAAGTCAAGCTGCTTAAAAAGAAAAAAAGGCCTCCCAGCTCACTTGCTTCCAAGCATGTCACCCATCCAAGTTGTTGATACAGAGCAGGAGTACCTAGCCACTGTTTAAAGGACTGAGTAGTTTAAGGGACTGAGTAGGCATTTTCCCCCATTGACCCACACAGGCCATAGGAAGACCTTTTCCCCCCACTCACTCTGCCCCATGAAGTTAAGGGAGCACCAGCTGTGCAAAGGATGAACATGAGGCACAATTAACTTGGTCGAAACTAGCAGAGTCACAGCACAATCCCATGCTTGTCTGTTCAGAAATAAATTCTTTTGAGATCCATGGAACCCCCTCCCATGTGAGTTTGTACAGGACTGCAGCATCAGTGGAAATTGTGGGTTAGAAAATATTAAATTAAGTTACATGGCAGGCACCCTGTGGCATTAGTTGGATGGTGAAGAAGTTCTCTGTGCATCAGGCTTACTTAGCTCAAGGGGATATGGGAATGGAAACGTTTGGAGGGCCAATTTCTCCTATTTGGGGCTAATTAGCTTGGTGTGTGTGAGTGAGTGAGTGAGTGAGTGAGATTTGGTCAGGCTTCTGACAGCACATCTTTGATGTGTGGGCCCTGAGGAGCCAAGAGTTGTACTTCAAAGGGCTCAGAGCCAGGGCTCACCTAAACAATAAGAAGAGGCAGAAGGTGTCTGATGATCACCACCACCTCATCCCTGGAGGATAATTACCCATACATGTGGGTATGGTATAGAGACATAATTTCCTGTGGCATACACATACATTTCTTTTGTCAGTGGGTGCTGAGCAAACAGGTTTTGCAGGTTTTTATACACAGCAACAAAACACCAATTTGTCACTGAGTGAACACATGCCAGGAATCTCCTAGGACTATAGCACAGGAATCTAGTCAAGAACCCTGACAAGTATATCTCTACAATGACAATACAATGTCTGTAAATGTGTGTTTGTTTGTCACATTTGAGCCTCGTGTGGCGCAGAGTGGTAGGCGGCAGTATTGCAACTGAAACTCTCCCCACGACCTGAGTTCGATCCCAGCGGAAGCCGGGTCCCAGGTAGCTGGCTCAGGTCGACTCAGCCCTCTATCCTTCCGAGGTTGGTAAAATGAGTACCCAGCTTGCTGGGGGAAAGGTAGTCATGACTGGGGAAGGCAATGGCAAACCACCCCGCTATAGTCTGCCATGAAAATGCCAGCGCAAGCGGCATCCCTCTAGGAGTCAGCATTGACTCAGTGCTTGTGCAGGAGGAACTTTTCCTTTCCTTTGCCACATTTACACTATTGCTGTGCACAAATGGCCTCTCAAAATTCTCCACCCTATTTATGGACAGAGGAACTGGGGTGGGGCAATTTTATTGGCGTTCTCCATGGGGAGGACAAATTCTCCAACAATTTCTCACAGGTAAGTCTCACTATTGGCAAGGGTTGTAGCACACTGTCTTTCTTTTTTCTTTTCCCTAAAATATTTTTTGTCTGTGTTTTTCAGTGCCACTGCTAGGGATGTCAGATAATTCCACCACGGATCTCGGTGAGGCCGAATGCCAGTGCATTCGGCCCCCCAAACTCCGTAGCGGAATGGCCTGCCACCCCCCCGCCCCCCGCCGATTCCCCCCGGGACGAGACTTATCTGGGGCGGATGTTCCGGACGGCGGCGGCTCCAGCGGCGGCTTCGGCGGAGGCAGTGGCGGTGGCTGGTCTTCCGACCGGCTGCCGCCGCCATTTGCAGTCTTCCCCCCCCCTTCGTGATAGGCTACGGAAAGACTTACATAGCCTATCATGTCTGGGTTAAAAAAAAAAAAGTACGGAAATAGCGGCAGCTACGGCCGCCGCCATTTGCATTCCCTACTTTTGGTTGTCTTCGTCTACGTAAATATTTACCTAGACTAAGATGGTGAAACTAAGGGGGAACGCAAATAGTGTAGCGGACACTATTTGCGTTCCCCCTTATTTTCGCTGTCTTAGTCTACGTAAATATTTATGTAGACTAAGACGGTGAAAATAAAGGGGAACACAAATAGCGTCCGCTACGCTATTTGTGTTCCCCCTTAGTTTCGCCATCTTAGTCTACGTAAATATTTACATAGACTAAGACAACCAAAAATAGGGAACGCAAATGGCGGCGGCCGTAGCCGCCGCCATTTGCGTACGCATTTTTTTTTTAACCCAGACTTGATAGGCTACGTAAGTCTTTATGTAGCCTATCACAGCTGAATACAGGGACGCAAATGGCGGCAGCTATGGCCGCCGCCATTTGCATCCCTGCTAGCCAGCGGCCAGATGTCTGGCTGCTGGCAGAGCCAGCCGGCGAGGATTCCGGGGGGAAGAATGGGGCACCTCCCCCCCAGTGGAACCCGGCGGAGCCAGGTAAGGGGGGTTTCGTACATCCCTAGCCACTGCAAGTGGGAACAGCATCAACTGCGTTGGCAGCCTGACCCTTATTTTGCATCCTCCCCAATACCCCATCATTCTAGGGCTTGGGGTGGGGTGGGGGGAGGGAATGCAGCCACCACAAAAAATAATGGTGAAGAAAATTTAGAGAAAAGTCTTCAAATCTGCCTTTTATTACTAGGCGGCTAAGTGAAAAAACATCTCAGAACCTTTCTGAGAAAAATGTCTTCTGAGAAATTTTGTCTTGGCTCTAGTTGTCATTCTTCAGGGTTAGGGGTATACAAACCCCACCTAACTGGGTCTGCTGGGGGGTCCATGGGGGGGGAGGCAATCCGGTCCTCCCCCCTGGAATCCTTCCCAGCTGGCTCAGCTCCGTGGCGAGTCCGCAGAGCCTCCACTGCCGGACTTCCAACCGCAGCTGGTCTATGGACACAAATGGTGTCCAGCATAGGAGACGCCATTTGCGTGCCTCCCTTTGGCCATGATAGGCTACGTAAAGATTTGTGTAGCCTATCACGGCAAAAAGGGAGGCACGCAAATGGCATAGCAGATGCCATTTGCGTCCTTCCCTATTTGTCAGACTTTGTGGGGTGGCAGGTCCATTCCACCATGGACTCCGAGGGGGGTGGATTTTAAGAATTAAGAATTCTCTGCCATCCCTATTCAGGGTTCAGCACTTTCCCCAAGGTCTTCCTAATGTTACATTTCTGAGGGTGATTGTGGATATATCCTGTCTCTACTGAGGATGTTGATAATACCAACATCCCTGCAAGCCCTGTAGTGGATGGAAGTGGAGTGGGGGGGCAGTGTTGTGTTCAGCTGCAGGGAAGAGGATGAGCTAGTACTGTGCCACAATCTGACCTCCAATTTCCTGAAAGTGTTCTTCTCCCATGAAACAGGCTTCCACTTTTTTGCCTCATTTGCAGGGTGTTCCTTATATTTATTTTGACTGTGTTTTTGACCTTACCTAATCACTAAGTTGGCCAATGGTACAGTTTGCGTGGTTTTATTTCTGTACACATCTCTCTAGTGCTCTGCAGCCTCCCAGGCTGCCTGCACTTCCTGATCTGAAAAAGCCCTATGGGAGGAATTACTTCATAAACTGGGCAGGAAGTGTGGGAAGCCAAGGTGGCTATAGGCTGCCAGAGAGATGACTGTACAAAGAAAGACAGGAAACTTGCACACCCTTCTCATCTTCCTCATTAGTAAAGTAAGCATGAGAACCCTGAACCCAGCCCATGAGAATTTCTCTGACCTTTCTTCTCTTTTGAATTTCTTTTCAAAAGCAATTTCTTTTCTATCAAATTGAATGAGAATGGTAAAAAAATATCCTGGAGAATTTTTCGGCACAGTACTAAGACATTATATCTATAGCTGTATGATTAAAATTGTAATGTGTAATGTGTGCATTGGTCCAGAGGTGATGACATGTACACAGCTGTCAACTATGCTTTCCCTATATTACCTTAAACTCTCTGGCACAGCAACCATGTATTATTTTATTTTATTTATTTCATTTCTATACCGCCCAATAGCCAAACCTCTCTACAACAACACCCAAACAAACAATTGCTTGCCTTCCTCCCAGCCTAAGTGGATTGCGGTTTGGTCTGTAAGTTTCTATTATTTCAAGTATAGTGAAGAAGGCTTCACATACACCATATAAAAAGATCTATATGTTCTTTTAATACTACATGTGCAACCAATAAGAGTGACACAATCCTAAGAAAATAGCACATGTTGAAAAAGATAAGATAAGGAACAGCCTTTTAAATATTCATGCTACCTAATAATAAAACCCAGTCTATTCATGAAATCTAATATGCTGTGACAAGTATGGCATAATGGCTCCTAATCTGAATAATGTTAGGAATATTTTCCAGGAAAAGAATAGCTTTTTAAAAAGTTAAGAATTATATACCTATTATTTATGTCTAGTGTTTAAATGATACGCACAATGCAATCTTATGCATGTCTACCCAGAAGTAAGTTCCATTTGAGTCCAAGGAGGTTTGTTCCCAGATAGGTGGGTATAGGATTACAGCCTCTGTTTCTTCAACATAGATGCACACACAAAATCTGCTCTCAGTTTTCTTTGGTAGCTAAAATTAAACTAGCTGTATTTAGTTTAAGACTACTATGGAGTTGGTAAATTTGGGCTTAATTTTGAAACAGTTGAGAGAATTCATGGTTTAGGCTACAATGCTATACTCTTTACGCTGAAGTGATGGGACTTACTTTTGAGTAGATATGCATAGGATTTAGCTTGTAATCTAGAATCTTTGGAATTTTAGCTGATTACTGTGATGTACATATGTCTCTATGTGTTAATTCACATGTGTTTATATGATTAGTAGCTTATTCCATTCTATGAGCCTGGGGAAGGCAATTAATCAAATAATAAAACCCAATTACAATTAATTAAACCACGTTCTCACCATATCTTTCCTTTCCTTTCCTTTCCTTTCCTTTCCTTTCCTTTCCTTTCCTTTCCTTTCCTTTCCTTTCCACTAAAAGCCAACGTAAATGAAAGTGCCTTAAGTACTTCTAGGAGATGCTTGGACTCAGACTTTGGTGTATCTCCAGAGGAAAGATATTGCACAGTTGACAGCCAGTCACACAGGACCTCTTTCTGTATCCTTCCAGTCCTGACTTCTCTCACAGATAGCAACCTTAAGAGGTCACTTAAGGCAGCCAATATGGTGTAGTGGTTAAAATGCTGGGCTGGGACTTGGGACATCAAGTCCCCACTCATCCATGAAGCTCACTAGGTGACTTTGGGCCAGTCACTGATTCTTAGCCTACCCTACCTCACAGGCTTGTTGTGAGGATAAAATGGAGAGGATGAGGAGAACTATGTAAGTTGCCTTGATTCCTTGCAAGAGGAAAAAAGGCAGGAAATAAATGTAATAATAATAACAACAACAGCTTTTATTTACACATATCACCCTTTTTTAAGTGTTCAAAGCATTTCACCTATGTTATCTCAGTAAATCTTTAGAACTGGCCCTGTAAGATTCGGCAATATTATTGTTCCCATATTGCAGATCTAATTATAAGGCTGAGAGAGTAGTGACTTATCACATCCTCTTACCTGAAGTGAAATCTGAAGAACGCAGCACGGAGAAGAGGGGAGGTCAGTTTTCTGGGAATTGACCTCAGAGCATGGGCTCTGAGGTCGGTTCCTGGAAAAGAGCATATCCTATGGCCCTCTAGATAGTGTCATAGGATTGCTCCTTAAATCGTATAAGCACTTCTATTTCTTTCCAAATGTCCTGTTCAGATACTATGATGTACATGTCAAAGGGGAAGGGAACGAGAATTTCCATGCTGTCCCTGCTCCCAATCACCATGTGTTTGTGTGAATGTCTGTGCAGAACTTATATTCATTTAGTTTTCTCATGATTGGGCTAAAGTGTGGCTCAGGGTCAATTCAGGGTCAAACTACATGTTATATTAAGTACGTAGCCTGAGGTTCTCTACATGTTCCTTGTTTATTCAAAAATCAGATTGGGACCATAGTACACAGGGAGGGGAGGTTTCATCTTTCCCTCCAAATCCGCCGTCTGAGCAGCAGCTAAATATATTAAAAACAAAATCTCCAGTTGATCCAAATCAGGTCCCTGTGTTTTTGAGTAAATAAAAAAGCACATGGGAGTGGCACACTATGTATTTCACGTAGTGATGTACACATTGCGTAAAATCCATTCCATCTGTGATTCATGGATTGTCAGGCGCCTTTATCTTCTATCTTCCACTCATCGACAGAATTGGATTTTTTTGAGTTTCTGATTTTTTGCATATTCACACTTGTGCAAATTTACACTTGTCCGAATTCACACTTGCAAAAATGCGCAATCCCCCCAAATGCACAAATGCCCCCCAAATGCACATTTTCACACTTTAGCCTATGGGGGAAATGCAGATTTTCAGCCTTTTTTTTTTTAAGGCGTATTTCTCAAAATTACTAAATTATTACTAAATAGTTCTAAATTACTAAATAATTACTAAATTTACACAATATTCTGGGAAGTTAGGAAAACAGTCCACAACTCTGCAGAATCTGCCTGACTGGGGAGAAGCCACTCTGCTGCGGAATCCGTGGGTCGGATTCATAAAAATCCAAACTTGGTTCTGTTGCAGATTTCTCCAGCATCCCTAATTTCATGTAGTTTGACCACAGTCTTTGTGAATTCTGATGAACTGACTAGGAGTGCACAAAAGCCACTTACCTGGTCTCGCAGCTTTTCGCGGTGGGGGGGAGGCGCTTCGCTGCTGTCCCCCCGAAGTTCAGGCCGGGGGGGAGGCTTCCCGCCTCGCCCGGCCGAAATTCAGGCCGGGGGGGAGGCTTCCTGCCTCGCCCGGCCGAAATTCAGGCCGGGGAGGAGGCGACTCGCCTCGGCTGGCCGCAAAATAAAAAATAAAAAAAAACCGCCCCCGTGATAGGCTACGTGATGATTAACATAGCCTATCACGGCTAGACTTGCAAAGTCAGCCATGATAGGCTACGTTAATCGTCACGTAGCCTATCACGGGGGCGTTTTTGTTTTTTTTTTTACTTTTATTGGAATGGCAGCGGCGGCAGCCGGTCGAAAGATCGGCTGCCGCCCCCGCCCCGCACGAACACCCGCCGAACCACCGCCGGGACCCGCCGCCGGGACCCGCCGCCGGGAGGGACATTCGGGAAAGGTACGTCCCGTCCCGGGGGGGTGCGGGGGGCGGGGGGGTTCGGAGAATTTCTCCTTGAACCTTCTTCGGGGGGCCAAACACATTGGCACTCGGCCCCCCAAAGTTTCGGGGAGAAATTCTCCGCCAACCCTAGAACTGACATTATCTGTACATCTGTATAGATTAGGGATGCCAGTGCATTCGGCCCCCTGAAATCTGTGGCGGAACAGCCTGCCCCCCCCACCCCCCGCGGATCCCCCCGGGACAAGACTTACCTGGGGCGGATCTTCTGGGCAGTGGTGGCTCAGGTGGCGGCTTCGGTGGCGGCTGGTCTTCCAACTGGCTGCCACCACTGCCATTTGCAGTTTTTCTTTACACACATGTGATAAAAACTTACGTAGCCTAAAACGTCTTGGTAAAAAAAAAGGCGTATTCAAATGGCGGCGGCTATGGCCGCCGCCATTTGTGTTCCTTATTTTGGGCCATCTTAGTCTACATAAATAATTATGTAGACTAAGATGGTGAAAATGAGGGGAACGCAAATAGCGTCTGCTACGCTATTTGCGTTCCCCTTATTTTTGCCGTTTAAGTCTATGTAAATATTTATGGAGATTAAGACGTCAAAAATAAGGAATGCAAATGGCGGCGGCCATAGCTGCCGCCATTTGTGTACGCAGTCCGTCCCCCCACTAGAGCCCTCTGTGGCCGGAAATCCGGCTGCAGACGGCTCTGGCCTGGCTGGGCCTGGCCGGCTGCTCCGCGGAGCTGCCGCGGAGCACAGCTGGCCGCGGAGGATTCTGGGGGGAAGAAACGGAGCGCCTCCCCCCCCATCCAGGATTCCGGGTGGAGAGACGGAATGCCTTCCCCCCACCATAAACATAATCCGCGAACAAGTAAGTGATTTTTGTACATCCCTAGGATAGATCAGAACTTAGCTGTCCACGAGCTTTCACATTTTCCAGTTGTTCTGATGCAGTTCTCAGCTCAAAAATGTATCAAAATACATTTAGAAAGGGGTATTTTGAGAGAAAATATGTTTAAAATACATAGTTAAATCCACATGTTTGTGACAGCTTTTTTAAAAATTGCTGATTAATGTGGAAATGGGATAGAATGGACTCATGGGTGAACACATGTGAAAGAGACATGGAGTAGACAGAGAGTGGCTCATGCACTCTTAAGTTCAACAGATAGGTTGTCCTGCATATGTTCTTACCCATACAAAAAAAAGAAAAGAAAAAAGATTGGATTATATCTTTAATAACTCGGAAAGCCAATAATGTGACATAAGTACTCATATCATGCTTACTGGCACTGCGTACACAGAATCACAGCTTGCAAAAAAATGAGCTGAAATTTTCTGTGTTCATGCTGTTTCTTTGTCACTTATAATGAATGAGTTAAATCTGATGCCTTAATTATAATATATGTGTGTGTGCACTGTGTGTGTGTGTGTGTGTGTGTGTGTGTATACGGACAGAGAGAGAGTGTGTGTGTATGGAGACAGACAGAGAGAGAGAGAGAGAGAGAGAGAGAGACTGACTTTGTCTTTGAATCAGTCTGATTTTGTAAACGGTGTTTCTGAAACTCTAGAATATATCCAAAGCAGTAACACAATTTAGTCTGCATATCCTTTAAGCCTTGCCATACTACCTGGGGAGGGAAAAATAGAAAAGAAAAAAGAGTTGGGCAGGTGGACTTAAATTCTCATGTATTCTTAAAATTTGTGTAATACTGATGCTGTGGCCAAGTTGAGAATAAGAGGGGCACTTTTATTTAGTTCTTGAAGTAATCTGAATCTTCCCATGTTCTACATCCCAAAGTGTTTTATGTGGCAGCATGTGGCTATCCAGCAGATTGCAGGCAAATTGTTGTTACATGAAATGTGTTTCATCATATGGTGGTGCCCTACTGCTGAAGAAATATTAAATCTTAAAAAAAACACAACCCCCCCCAATAAAGTAGTACTTCCCAAAAGGAGCTTTTCATGTTTAGATGTCCTCAAATAAATGCACACCTTTTGTGTTGCTGTGTCATGTTGCATCTTGCCACCCCAAATTACCAACATTTTTGGAATTGAAAAAAGAAATATATCAAAATGCACTAGTGAAGATACAAGATGTTGTTCTCCAGTAAGTGGCACACTCTTTATGCCAGGAAGGTCTGGACTATACGTTATATCCCTCTGGCACAGTTCTACTTTTCCCAGTACTGTCGTTTGGTAGAAATTACCATGTGAATGAAGCCATCACATGGTATGTTTTTCACCCCCTGCCAGCACCAGGGGTGGAGAAACTTACTACATGGTGACTCTGATTTAGGTAGCAACAATCTGACTAGATGAAGTTGGAAATTCACCACAGGAATGCTTATTCCCATGCCAAACATACATCTAACCCTGACAAGTACAGTTGACAGGTAAAGTGGTATCAGGCTCAGATTCAGTACACAGTAGCAGCAACCTTGTACACAAGGGAAGAAACAGGTACTGAACCTATACAATAGTTTTTAAAACTTATTATTTTATATATATATATATATATATATATATAGAGAGAGAGAGAGAGAGAGAGAGAGAGAGAGAGAGAGAGCAGAGTATAAGAAGCTGCCCTTGATGACCTGCTTTCTTTCTTTTCTGGGCTGCAGCAAAGAGGTGATTTTTTTTTTGTGGGGGGGGGGGATGGAAATGCCTCAGATATCATAAAAGGAAAGAATACATATATATTATACATATATACAGATTCATACATATATTTTAAAATAGAGTGAAAATAGACAGAAGAAGAGCACTAATCAAGCGTGTCCTGTGCTCTTCTTTGTAGTCCCAGCGCCGTGTTACGTTTCACCTCCCTGATGGCTCCCAGGAAAGCTGCAGTGACAGTGGTCTAGGAGATCATGAGCCTGTGGGTAGTGGAACCCTGATCTCACACCCTCTCCCTCTGGTTCAGCCGCAGGACGAATTCTACGATCAGGCCTCACCGGACAAGAGGACCGAAGCTGATGGCAACTCTGATCCCAACTCTGGTGAGTTGCGTTTGAAAGCCTCCCTCCACCCAGTCCCCCTGAAATGGCTTTTGTTCTTTCGTTTTGTTTTCTCTGTAGAGCTAGACCTATCTCGTTTGTGTACAAGATGCATCCTTCACATATTTGACAGCATATGAAGTGGCATGAAATAGCAGGTGTAATGATGATGGCTGGCACTTCATAGTGAAATATAGACTAGATGCAAAACAAGCAGACCTACAGGAAAGGCAGGACAGGATTATCCCTTTGCTAGTGCAGCAGTACATTTATTAATCATTATTGTACTCAAAGATCATTATTTTATGAGGTGTGGTTATTAAAGGTGCATTCACAAGTGATGGGAAATACTCATTTTTCCTGCCTTAGATTTCTTGTTCAGCTTATTAATATGGCTCATGTGATATATAATATGGAACATAGCCTCTTGTTTATGCAAATTGTTCTGACTATGATTCAAAGCCATGTAATAGAAGTGTAGAAAATCTAAGGAACTAAAGGACAACGACCTCACAGGGGTATCACCTACTGACACTTAAGCATTGGCCTCAATGAGACAGAATTGTCTATAGCCAGGAATGCTGCATGAAATCCCAAAATGCTTCATGGCATGTGCAAGTGCTTCTTTGTGTTTACCATGGTTTCCCAATTTCCCATTATGAATTCAGCTTTTCTTCTTGTTGCACTGCAGACTTGCTTGTAAAAATTTACTGAGTTTCCGGAGTGGCATGTTCAGTAGCATAGGTGGGCTATTGGTGTAAGAAGGCAACTGCTGCACATGAGGAATCTCCAGTAGGGATGGTGCAGGTGTCTGATGCCATCCGGGAATCTGGCAGAACTGCCCCTGCTCGCCCCCTTCCCACGCTTGGCGAATGGGCTGCACTCACCCTGGTGGCCTCATCAAGCTTCATGGTCGCCATTTTTTGAGAAATAAAATGGTGTTCACAAAAAAGTGCATATTTGTGTATGCGTGAAAATGTGCATTTTTGCAACTGTGAATATTCGTGTATGCAGAAATGTGCATTTTTGCAGGAATGCACATTTTTGCGCATACAGACATATGTCAGTTTTGTGATCACCATTTTATTTTTTTAAAAATGGCAACCACAGGGCTCGACGAGGATGCTGGGGTGAGTGCAGGCTGCTTACCAAGTGTGGGAGGGGCTCGAGCGTGGTCTGGGGACTGGCAAGTGGGGCAGGAGCTGGGCAGGTTCCAGGAGAATCCAGATGGGGGGTGTTTGCACATCCCTAATCTCCAGTGCTCTTTGGTGTTACAGATCCCAGAACTGTGACTATTGTATTTAAATGCTCTGACAGACACAGAAGTCCTGTTCCTGTAAATAGGTGTGGTCTTTGCCATGGAGAAACATAGCATCCTGGATGCATGGTAGATGTATGGAAAATCAAACAAATAAAATATTTTAAGGCTGCAGTCCTAGGGATTTACTTCTGATAAATATGCTTCACTACCATGCGATCACCAGCACTACTCAGAACTGTATTCTAAGCAATGTTGTCTATTTGATGGATTTGATGGACAATAGGCCCTGCAGTAGGTCCTCTAAAAAGCAAAATGCAGTAGCACACTATGAGATGTTCTCCAATATGTTGCATAATGTTTATGGCAGGAAGGGCTGGATTAGATGTCCTATCCCCCGGCACATTTCTATCTTCCCCAGCCCTACCGTTTGGTAGAACTTACAACATGAGTCAATCCTCCACATGGTGTTTCCCATTTCTGCCAGCATTGGGGTTGGAGAAACTTGCTACCTGATAGTGAAGAGTGCATATTGAAGAGTGAAGAAAGAAACTGAGTGAACAGTGAAGAAAACTGGTTGCATATTGTCTTGCCCAAAGCATGTTCTTTCATCAAATAAGCACATGGAATCCAAAAAGAAGGCAGTAGCCTATTGTTAGCAGAACCCCCCCTCCAAATGATGATGATGATGACGACAACGATGATTATGATGATAAGAATAGCAGCTTAAGAAAGAAAAGGCCACAGGTTTTGCAGCTAAAATAAGATTACTTCCATTTCAGGTGCTATATATTGGTGGAGGAGAGAGTGATACACTTGGAGGAGGTGGGATCTGGCAAGGATAATGTCTAGTCCACCTCTGAATGAATCCATGTTTGGAAGAAGATGCAGTCTAGGAATTTTAAAAAGAAGCAAGTATTAGAATAATAATTTGTTGAAATGAAGACAACACTTTTAAAATGGTTGTAACCCCACTTCAGTGAAAAGACATAAATTGCTAGGATATCATTTAGAAATAAAAACACACTGACCCCCCATGTTCTCTTTAAGCAATTTATGTGGAATTATCCAGTAATAATTTTTCATTTATTGATGAGTAAAAAGACTGAAGTAACTAAAAGATAACCGTACAGTGGTGTTACCTGTCTACACTTTAGCATTGTACTGGATGACATAGAACTGATTCTTGCCTTGAACAGTGTGAGAAATCCAGAAAGATAAATATCTTTCTCAGCAATGGATTTCCTCTATTGCTGTAGTCATTTTGTGAAGGTACTAAATGCGAGTGCTTCTGCTTTAGAGAAAAAATACCAAATGTGCCATGTAAAATGAATTAGAACACGTAATATTAATTGCGAGTGATGGGTTCTTTTCTAATATAGACTCTGCTAAAAGACTAACCTGAATGGACAGATGCTTTTGAATCACACAAGAATACATATAGCTTAGAGAATGGGAGCTTCTCCATGATAGCTGTGCTATCTTACTATACACACTCAAAAATCTGAGATGTGCTACCAGAACAGGGAAAGGGCACTATTATCTGTGGATTTGGGGGCATTTTTTTGACCATGTTGGCCCTGTATCTGATGCTGATTCCACTGTTCTCCTGGACTACTATGCTGCAAGCTACCTGAAGATTAGTGCGGGGCCTGCTTGCATGGGTTTCAGAAATCGGACATATTGAATCAATATATCCAATATGCTTCAATACTCTCTGTGCCACCATGCCCTTAATGGAAGCTGAAAGATCAATGTAACTGTACTCACTGTGGTGCAAATGTATATGAAAATGTGTAGAAAGGTAAAAGCAGATGAGATGAAACAAATTTGAAATTCAGTTGAATTTTGGAATGTTTGTATATATCTTTCTCAGATCTGGAATCACTGATTAAATGGAGGACGATGTGATCTTGAAGCAGTACTTCCAAAGAAAGCATGTGACAATTCTATAGATATGAAAAAGGGTGCTGAGTTAGTCCTTCTCAGTTTCTGAAACTCTGCAGCCATTCCTGCAGCCATGTTAGCAGGGCTTTATATAAACTTTAAAAATATCAGGTTATTTCAAAAGACTAGTTATCTCCATGTACTGTTAAAATTTAAATTGTAGGTGCCCTGGAGTTGTATTCAGTGGTGGCAATCCCAGTGGAAGCTGGTGGCTCTAGTTTCGTTGAGGTTGTATATCCATCCTTTGATCCCCTTGTTGTTGTTGTTCAGTCGTTCAGTCATGTCCGACTCTTCGTGACCCCATCGACCATAGCACGCCAGGCCTTCCTGTCCTGCGCTCTCTCCCAGAATGTGCTCAAGTTCATAGTCACTGCATCGGTGATGCTATCTAGCCATCTCATCCTCTGCCGTCCCCTTCTCCTTTTGCCTTCAATCTTTCCAAGCATCAGGGTCTTTTCCAGGGAGTTTTCTCTTCGCATTAGGTGGCCAAAATATTTGAGCTTCAGCTTCAGTATCTGTCCTTCCAATGAGCACTCAGGGTTGATTTCCTTTAGGATTGACTGATTTGACCTCCTTGCAGTCCAGGGGACTCGTAAGAGTCTTCTCCAGCACCACAGTTCGAAAGCATCAATTCTTCGGTGCTCAGCCTTCCTTATAGTCCAGCTTTCACAGCCATACGTTACTATTGGGAAAATCATAGCTTTGATTATACGGACCTTTGTCGGCAAGGTGATGTCTCTGCTTCTTACTACGCTGTCTAGGTTTGCCATAGCTTTCCTCCCAAGGAGCAAGCATCTTTTAATTTCATGGCTACAGTCACCGTCTGCGGTGATCTTGGAGCCCAAGAAAGTAAAATTTGTCACTGCTTCCATTTCTTCTTCTTCTATATACCAGGAGGTGATGGGGGCAGATGCCATGATCTTAGTTTTTTTAATGTTGAGTTTCAAACCAGCTTTTGCACTCTCCACTTTCACCCTCAACAAGAGGCTCTTTAGGTCCTCTTCACTTTCTGCCATTAGGGTGGTATCGTCTGCGTATCTGAGGTTGTTGATAATTCTCCCGGCAATCTTAATTCCGAGCTGTGATTCATCCAACCCGGCATTTCTCATGATGTACTCTGCATATAAGTTAAATAAGCAGGGCGACAATATGCAGCCTTGTTGTACTCCTTTCCCAATTTTACCTGACTACAAACTCAAGAATCAGAGATGCCCTGCTTTCACAATTCATTAAGGTTTTATTATGCCAGGAGTTGATTTCACTAGTTGTTCCACTAATGCTTGTGCAACTACTAGTGGAATATTACTAGTGGAACACTTGCACTTTTTTCTATTAGCATTTGGAAAGAGCCCCTAAAGTTTAGCATATGAGGTCCTTGGATCTGATGAAGTAGGTTCTGGGCCAGAAAAATGTGCCCCAGATACTATGTTGTTATTTGCTACCTGTCTGAAATAGGATCCATGGGACAAAGACTAGCCCCACCCCATTTGCCTGTGTTATTCTGTGAAATGTCATGTACACTGGTACTGTAACAACTACAACATGGTTCAATTTGATCTTCTGTCCACGGCATAATATTTTAACATTTTAAACGGAGAGACTTCAGGCGAGTGAAAATATCAAAATTCCATCTGACTGTTTACGCCCTTCTCCTGCATTTTCATCTTTTTTGTTCAGTTCTGTTTGTTATAGACGATTTCTATTCCATTTTTCCTTCTTACAAACAAGTATTCTGCACATTTTGTGTTGCAAATGCTTCGGGGTTTTCTGTGTGTGTGTGCATGTGCTTTAAATTGGTATGAAAAACATGTTTTCATTTCAGAAGCAAAGATATTTTATATCTATCTATCTAATATCTTATATCTATCTATCTATCTATCTATCTATCTATCTATCTATCTATCTATCTAATCTTCTCTTATAATACTAGAGTTTGCAAACTTTAAATGGCACAGCCAAAACGAGCCCTGCTGCCTGTTTTTTAAAAGCCAGTTCTGATGCAACCTCACGTTCATGTATTGTGTTGGTGATGTTCTCCCTGATTTGAGTGTTTCGCCCCATGGCGAGAACAATTTGGGCAGTTGTTTCCAGGTTTACGAGAATCATTGGCTTATTGTTGTATCCCATCTTGTAGCTGCCATTTCCCAAATTTGTATTTTGCTGCTAAAATTATGTTTAGTATTCAGGTTTCAAGAGCCTACTGTGATCTAGAATGAGTTAAATGTTCTCCAAGCTTAATGAACCAGCGCACCAGAGATGCATTGTTATATTTTTCCAAGTGTTGCCAACCTACAAAGAGACAAGAGAGTTATACAATTACCCTAGCCTAATGAAAAGGCATGCACAGTGAGAGAAAATTCATCCAGCTAATCTTAAAGCCAGCAATCATTCATGCTGAGGGAGAGAGAGAGAGAGAGAGGGAGAGAGAGAGACTGAGAGAGATTTTCAACATTAGCTTTATTATTCACACTCTGCTATCCTGTTTATTAAGATACAGTTCATACTTACCTTTGTTTTGTGGAGTAATTACATATTACACTACTCTTGCGATAACATCCATGGTAACTATTTAGTTTCTGCTTTGACCATAAATTATACTTAATCCTAATGTTGTTGATGTACATGCGATCATGACAAGAGTGTAATTTATGGCATGCTCCACTCCCTTACACCCATGCATAATATCACGTGTGTGGTGGGTGCCCCCATCAGAGACCTGTATGCATTATGGCCTACACTGTAAGATATCCCCCCTTTTGTTAAGGGAGCAGAGATCACACATATCAGGCAATCAGTCACACATACAGGCTTCCTCATGGCTTTAGATATGATATTGTGTGGTGGAGGACAGTGGCCTGCTCTGCTCTTTCATTAATGCAGATTCCTGCTGTGTGTATGAACTGGGCCATTGCTGTTGTTACCAGTTTGAATTGGTTTTTTCTAGTGATGAATGAGACATTTATTTCAGTTCATTTTTGACCAGAATTTATCCAGTCAGCAACTGAACATGGAGCTGAACACAATCTACTCTTGAAATCCATACATTTCTCAGGGTATGATGCCTTTCATACCTTGCAAAAACATATGCATTTATAAAAATGCAGAAATGTGAAAATTGTGCATGGAAAAATGTGTATATTTCCAAAATGTGCAAAAATGCACTTTAATCGGGGGGGGGGGGAATGTGTATATGTAGAATTGGGCATAATTAATTAGGGGTATATGGATTCCCCACCGTCTGTTCCGGTGGGGAATCCATGGGCGGGGAGGTGATCCGTTCCTCCCCCCCAGAATCCTCCAGAGCAGTTCCACTCTGCTTGGATTCCGGGGGGGGGGGGCTGGCTTGGGACCACTTACCTTCCTTCCTACCAGCCAGAGCCGTTCGCCTCCTCCCTGTCCCTGCCGATTGCCATGTCTTTAAAAAAAAAAAGGCGATCGGGAGGATGTGCCCATAGACTTATATGTAAATAGAGTCATGAGTCTTGCATATAAGTCTATGTGTCCATAGGCTTATGAGCAAGATTCACGGCTCTATTTTGCATATAAGTCTATGGGCACATCCTGCTGATGATTGCATGTGCCCATAGACTTATACGCAAAATAGAGCCATGAATCTTGCGTATAAGCCTATGGACACATAGACCTATACGCAAGATTCATGACTCTATTTGCGTATAAGTGTATGGGCACCTGGGGAAGGCAACGGCAAACCATCCCGCTATAGTCTGCCATGAAAACGCCAGCAACAGCAGCATCCCTCTAGGAGTCAGCAATGACTTGGTGCACAGGGGGAACCTTTCCTTTCCTTTCTAAGGGCACATCCTCCTGATTGCCTTTTTTTTCCCTTTTTTTTAAGACATGGCAATCGGCAGGGACAGGGAGGAGGTGAACGGCTCTGGCTGGCAAGAAGCAGCCGAGTGCCGTTCCACCTCCAGTCCTCCTGGAGCAGAGGTAAGTGGTCCCGATCTGCTGTGGATTGCTGAGGCCAGATTCCAAAGAATCCGGCCTCATTTGAATCCGCAGCGGATTTCTCTGACATCTCTACTATTAATGCATGCATTTTGAGAAATGTGCATAAAAATGCATGTTCATTTTTGTGCAAAAAGAAAATATGAGAGCTCACAATCTGATCTGGACTCAAGCCGGAACAAGCTTTGAAGTGGAAACTGGAGAAACTTGATGAGTTCAAGGTTTGCTTATTTCCACATCCCTAGTTTCTTCCTCCTTGGACTTCAGTCTGAGAATGGCTAAGGATGTAAGAACTCGCTTGTGCCCGCTGAGCGTGGGTGCTTGCAGAGTCCCTGCCGCCGTCTGCCCCCCTGTGAGCTGGGCTGCACGAGCCCTGGAGGGCTTGGCGAGCAGTCCAGGAATGTCCACAGCTCCCACTCCTCGATGCAAGCTGCCATTTTTATGCAATGTGGTGGCTCACATCAAGGCATGGGTGGCTGCAGAAGTGTTCCCGCTGCTTCTGCTGCCACTGTAGTGGGCGGGAGGAGAGGATATATGCTCCCTTCTTCTCCCGCCACCCTTGTTACAGCAAGGGGACAGGCTGGTTGTTTTATGTAAGCGTAAGAGACTTAAATAAAACCACCAGCCTGTCCCTTGCTGCCACCGCCACCATCACTGTAGCAGGGCATGTTGGGGGGAGAATAGGATAGGTACTTGATGGGGGGAGAAGAGGATAGGCATGGTGGGGGGAGAAGAGGATAGGTACCCAGCGGTGGCAAGGGTCAAGTTGGTTGTTTTCGTAAGTGTAAGAGACTTATGCAAAATGACCAGCCTGTCCCTCGCCGCTGCTGACACAGCTGTAGCAGGGATGAGAGGGGAAGAAAGCAGCACCTCTCCTCCTTCCTCCATCCTTGCTACAGCAAGGGACAGGCTAGTCCTTTTACGTAAGTGTAAGAGACTTAAGTAAAACAACCAGCCTGTGCCATGCTGCTGTCGCTGTAGCAAGGCCACCTTCTTTACCCCTTTATCCCTTCTTTACCAGTCAGCGATAGGCAGCTCACCGAGGCACTGGCCGCCCACAGTCTTGCCTGACTCAGCACGCGGTGAGTTGGGCAAGAGCTCGGGTCCACGAACCGGTGTCTGAGGCACCGAACCAGCAATTTCTTACCAGGCTTCCAGCCCCATCTGGACGCTCGTGCCATCCCTAAGAATGGCTATCCCATGCTCCTTCACACAAAAAATAACAGCCTGTCTATACATTGCAGCTCCTCATGTGGGAAGCTCATTAGCATTCTGAAGGTTTCTTTCCCACAGCCATGGCAGGAATGGCTGAAGTGGCTTGAAGCAATGTCTCAATCATTTCCTTGCATTTCCTGAACTCCCAAGAAGAAGGAGCAGTCTAGGCAAATTAAAGGAATGGAAACTAGCTTGTTGGCTATGGGAAGGAGTCAGTCGTCGTCGTTTTGTTGCTGTAAAAATGGCGGCTCACCCTTTTCCGTAAATGCCCATGTAAATGGTCCATTTACGACTGCATTTTTGTGTAAATGACCACTTTATGGCCACCATTTGAGCACATGGGCATTGACATAAAAAGGTTGAGCCCCCATTTTTATGCAAAATAGTGGCTGGATGAGGGATCGGATGGTTGCGCACTTGCCTGACTTGGTGCACGTCAAGTCGGGCAAATACAGGGTCTGTGGATTGGAGTCCGGGGGGGGGGAAGCGGGGGGATGTCTGCTGGATTCCAGCCCCTTCACCAACTCCCACGACATCCCTATTCTCAAGGGAGAAATAGTTAATTCTCAGACTGCAGACCGCTCCTCCCCTAACAAATACCAGAAGATTTAAATGAGCAAACCACCAGTACTGTAATGATGACAAGACTGTTTCTACTTCCAATGAGTTTGCAGCTGGCTGGGCTTGCTTGGAGGCATCTCCATGGTTATGGATTAGAGTAGACATATCCATGCATTACAGCCACTAGTCCTTCCCCAAACCACACCACTGATGGAAACAACATCAGGCTTGACACAACTAACTTTGGATTTCACACTTTCCTGAATTTTGTGATGCAGAATTGTAAAAAAAAAAAAGGCACTTCTTAAAAATGCATATTTTGTGATAAGAGATATTTAGAAATGTGTACTGTGAGGGCAATTACATTTAGAAATGTGTATATTGTGAGAAAACATGATTAGGGAACAACCCTATGCATGTTTAGACAGACAAAAATGTCCTATAACTCCCAGCATTCCTCAGCCAGCATGTCTCAATATGCATAGGATTGTGCCCTTAAATACATATTTATGTACCTATTTAAATGCAAATTAAAAAAACAAACAACATTCCATCTAAGTTGGAAATGGGATGGAACAGACTTATGCATGAACACAAACAAAAGTGGTATGGACCAGAAATAGCCTGGTCCACCTATCCATAGTGACTATAAGTGAAATCAGCACCATTAATGAATGAGGTATATGCATGACAACATTTCACAATAAGATGATCTTATTGTATAATTGGGCACTTACTCACTGCAGGGACAGAAGAAGAAGTGTAATCAGCATGATGTTTCTTTCCCATCCATTATTTACATAATCTTCTGGCTTAAAATCCTGTAGTGCATGGCCAACCAAGCTAATTAAAATCAGACCAGATGCTGCTTTTAGTAGTATAGTTTAAAAAATTGGAGAAGTGATCATATTCAGCTTCAGTTTCATATTCTTCTATGTGCGCAGCTGATTGCTTATGATGAGAGAAGTGTCCCCCCCACTTGGCCATGAAGCTCACTAGGTGAGTTTGGGCCAGTCACTGACTCTCATCCTACCTACCTCTCAAGGTTGTTGGGAGGATAAAATAGAGAGGAGGGGGAGGACCATGGAAGCAGCCTTGAGTTCTTTGCAAGAGAAAAAAAGGCAGGATATAACTGTAGTAATAAATAAATAATAAAAGAAATTTTATATATATATATATATATATACACACACGCGCGCGCACTATCGAGGACATGTGCAAAAATGCATACAATAAGGAAATGTGTACGCAAAACTGCATAATATTAGGAAAAATGGTTGCAAACAAATGTGAATATTTAGAAAAGTGCATACAAAAATGAATACATTTAGGGAGCAATCCTAGGGCCCCTAGACAGCATCTTGAGGGGTCATAGGAATATTTTGGATTCCCAGCTCCAAAGTCAGACACAGCGATCCAACCTCAGAACTGGGAATCAGAGCTCTGTCCCCCTCCCCCTTGCAGCCGGCATGGAAAGAACCATGCAGGCTGCCTCTCCAAGGTTGGGAATGCAACCTCAGACAGGGAGGAAAGGGCATGTTTTGGTGGGTGGGGCAGGGAGGGGAGGAGACTGGAGAGGACAGGATATGAGCTATCCTGCGACCTCTCCAGCCTCCTTCCCTCCCCCTCTGAAACACTTTTGGTAGACAGGCAAAAAAGGCCATCTAGCAAAAATGCAGGTGGGAGGATGGGGAGGTGAAGATCATTTCCACCGTCCCTCCCGCCCTGCATAGGATGCTCTTAAGCCTGATGAGTATCGAGGGTGCAACCCATAGGACTGAACATGTATGTATGTATTTATTTAAAATGTTTGTATTCCAGCCCATATCATTAAGATCTCAGGGTGGCATACAGATAAAATAAATTTAAACAGTATAAAACAATAAATAATTTAAACAGCTAAAAGCACAGTAAACCATTATATAAGTTAATACCAAATACCAAAAGAATAAAACAGTTAAAACAGTGTGCATCTTTAGGGAATTAAATTAGCCCTTGAAGGCTTTAGCGAAAAGCCATGTTTTAACTTGGCACCGAAATGAAACCAACATCTGCGCCAATTGGGCCTCCAAGGGGAGGGCATTCCACAACCATTAGTCCAATGTGCATGAAGATGCATAATAATTTCCATGTGGACTTAAAAAACAAACTAATGACAAAGAGGATGGATCATACTTAATGTAGGTAAAATGAGAAACTTGACAGATTTATCCCTTCCTAGATTCATTTTAGTGCTATGAAGCCATTACAAAACTGAAAGTGTGGTGATGTATAGTCCTGCCCCTCTCCTTGAGCCCAGCCTCCCCATATTATTGACCAGGAAGGTCTGCAGGAATACTGGGTTGAATCAAATGGTGCCCTCGCGTGGGTGCCTCGCGTGGGTGCCCAGGCGACCTCAATGTAGCGCTTCTGGGAGCAAGTGCCACAATGAGCAGAAACAATCATTTCTGGAAGGGGTGAAACTTGCCCCTTCTAGAAATGAGTGTGCCTGTTCGTTTCAGCACTTTCCCATGGAGGCATTACATTGCCATCATAAGCGGTAGGGGCTGTGCATGCGCCAGAAGCAGCAGGCCTGGGCTACCCATGCAAGGCCACCATTGGATACTGCCCCACTGTAGTTACAGTTTGCTGAATGCACTACAGAGTTCTGAGCGATTGATTTGCTTTAATGGATCATTATTTGGCAATATACATTGTAGGCATGGGGGGGGGGCTAATCTGGATTGGGCTACAGTAGTGGGAGAGGGTTAAATCCCCCTCTCCCTGCTAGGTTGGTATCCAAAACAGGGCCCCTGCATTTTCTCTATAGTAAAAAAAAGGGGGGGACCCCACAAGTAGCTATTAGCTACTGGTTGGATCCAGATTTAGGCACATGCAACTGGGCTGGCATAAGTGGACTTCCCCACCCACTCCTCCCCATACCAGCCCCATCAGCCCCTTGTAAATGCTACAAAGAGGGACCCCACTTAAGGGGGTTAGCTCTGGTGCAGAGTGGGATCCCCGAAAGTTGGGTGCTGGCTGGCACCTTCTATGAGTGGAACCCTTCCATCCTCAGAAGGCAGATCCTGGACCCAACCTTGCATCTTTAAAGTAATGTGTGCTCTCAGTTTTATTAAAGTCAGAGTTCTGGAGTTTAGCTAAGTTGTGGATCCGATTGCAGAAATATTATTCCTGATTGTATTTTCTGTTAAGATCTTAATGGGGAAAATGTTCACAGAAGTTTGACTAATGTCGTACATTACCTTTCACTATCTCAAATTTGCATGTTCAAAATTGCATAAAATATTAACTGCCTTAACAAAATAGCACAGCATTCCATGATTAATTGCTCACCGACAACAAGACTTTATTGCATCTGTTCTACAATTTGTGGCTTCATATTGTGTTTATAATCTAATGTGCAGAAGATGGAAATATTTTGTTTTACTGCCAAAGGATGTTAGAAATATCTACAATTTATTTTATCAGGGACATCCCTTATATATTTGGATAATAAGAAAACCTGCCAATGGAAGGGTGGTCAATTAGTATTGTTCTCATACTTACCTAGTTAAATGTCCAGGAAAACAGTCTATATTTCTGAATATAAAATTAGCCCTTTTGCTGGGTAATAATAATAATAATAATGTGTTTAGAGCCATGGATATGTATGGCATCATCTCAAATTCTCTTTCAAATTAAATAGTTGTAGTGTGGGATGAGTGACAGTGGGTTGGTTCAGATAATGTCCCCATGGGTGGAAGCTATGTTTGGTGGGGAGAATGAGATTGCACCTGACCTCCCCACCTTACTCACTGGCTACAATTCTCCCACTTCTGGGTTTGCCAGATGAATATGGGCAGCTGTAAAGTTTGCAGTGGGCGGATACATTTAAAATCCAATGTGTGTAGGATTGAGTTTCATGACTGATTCCCAGATTGCCTATGGAACGCTAATCATGCAATTCCAGCTAGGAACAGGTGAATCTGTCAGCTTCGCTTTCTCCCACATTTGAATTTTTAAAATCTCAAGTGAAAAAAAGCCTAACTGAAATGAAATTCTCACCCATCTCCACAAGCCAAATTCAATAGGTGCAGCTATTCCCAGCACAGAGAGGACTGTGATGTGCCTGTCTGCCGTAGAGCTGTTAAAGATGAGGAGCCTGTGAGAAAAAAGCAATAACAACCCTAATTCAGCACTAACATGGTTGAATACGCAGGAATTAAAATCCAGACTTTTAAGAGCAAAGCACTCAGAGCTCTGGGCCTGGATGGACAAATCTGTCAGTTTTGGATTCTCCCATGATCAATTTTTCTTTTAATCTCAAACTCCTTTTGTCCCGAATATGGATAAATGTATGAATGTTGCTAAGTTCTCATCAAAACCGAACTGAAACGAAATTCTCACCCATCCATGTTCCAGCCTAGGAGTGCTGGATTTTACATGGGTATCATTTCTTTTAAACTGGATCCTTAGATAGTAAGCTTTCTGTACAGTTTAAGCAGCCCCTATGCAGGATTGCAGCCTAACACTACTACTATTGTTCTTTTTACTACTGCAGTGTACAGCAGCTGTCTGACAATGAAGTTAAGCTGCAAAACATCTTTTGGTTACACACAATTCAGCTAAAAGTGAGTGTAATATGTTGGTACGTGGGAAGAACTTGCCTCCTAGTGTAGAACTAGGGAAATGTGAACATTCATGAGCCTGCTTGATGAAATTACATTTTGATAGCTGCAAGCAGCAGATGTGATTCATTCTTCTTCAAAGAGATAAAGAGGAATAGCATATATTTAAAGGAGTGTAGGAACTGCTTCAGGGAGAGAGCCTCCTATCCGTGGCAGACAAATATGTGCAATAAGTCCAATGATGTAAGAGCCAGAAGCGGGAGCAGAACTGCATTTATGTCCATCAACATTTGTGTATGAAGCTGAGTAAACGTTTGTCTAATTACCACTGTGGACTAATAAGGAGCAAAAATGTATGCTCGATGGTGGCACAAAGTGTAATGGCCCACATAGCGAAGACCAGAGACTTGGATGCAAAACCTACTTGCACTTTTTGAAAGTCATTTCTGGACATAACATTAAGAAAATGGTTTTAGAATTCCTGATGGTTTAAACATCTCCCTTCCGCCCCAAGCAATTCACTCTTCTTGGAAGTGGTGTTAAAAGGCTGTCTAAAACAGCCATTTCCAGGCTGCATTCCTACCTCCCCCAACCCCAGTACATTACAAATTATTCAGATAAGTATAGCTGATAAATACTCCACATTTTAATAAACTTAATGCTATAGTGGTTTAGTGAAATGATGTCAGGGGAGTTAAATGGTAATACAATTTCCAGTAATAAGTAGGAATATCTCTGTGGCAGTGGTTTAATTATGATTAAAGTTCAAGAATACCTTGTATTACAATTGGTCATATGACATAGCCCCAATAGGGGAAGCTAATTTGTCCATGCAAAGAACTTTCGTTTATAGTCTCATTGTCACTAGGCCTAGCAGGTAATGGTGCTTTAACCTTGCTAGCTACCCGCACAGCCTGATCTTTCATTTCATTTATTGCTCAGAAGACCTTTGTAAAAGCTGGTTCATATGTTACAGAAAAACAGGGAAAGCAGAGGCACAAGTGTTTTCTGCAAGGTCCATAGTGGATCACATAACACATTTCCCCTGTGGTGACATCCATGAGCCCAAGAGATGGACCCGCTTCCCGGATCTTGCCATAGGTGAGATGTGCAAGTGCCTGTATTGTATGTTTAAAAGATGTGGGGAAAACAAATGTGTGTGCATCTTTCTTAAAAAGTGATCAAAGGCATATTAGCAGAGAATCGTTTGGTCTATGCTACCAGTACTCTAGTAAATTCTGTAGAGAGGAGCCATGTTGTTCAACCAAATCCACCCTGTGTCCTTTTTTTAAAATATATTTTGCAAACTGCCCAGAGAGCTTTGGCTATTGGGCAGTATAGAAATGTAAATAAATAAATACTGTTTAGTTAGCAGGTCAATCAGTCTGTTGTTTATTTCCTGGCTATCGAAGGCGAAAAACCATTAAAAGAAATGTAAAAGAAGTAAAACAGTATATAACATTTTAAAAGCCAAAAAAATATTGGATGAACACTTTCAGTGAAACATTCATCTCTCCTTGACCATCCCCATTTGGCTCCACGTATTGATTGTCCAGAGAAGTTCCTTTCTTTAGAATAAGCTTCTGAATTTGGAGACACAAGGGCATATTCCAGATAGTGTCCTGGCCAGCCATATTTAACTCCCAGCATGGGTGTCCACAAGGATTTTTCCAGGGGTGGGGGGGTGTCAAAGTGGCAGTGCACCGCAGTTTGGTTTGGAATTCTCATGCGTGGCACACATCTCTACAACACACCTGTACAATTTTATTCTGTGTGCACTTTATTGCTTCTCATCACATTCCATGATATTTAGAAGCCTACGCAGAGTAATATCCTGGGAATTGAACAGCTCTAACTGTTATTCAAGAAGCACCATGAACTCCAACAAAACTTTATTTGGGGTGAGGGATTAAAATCCCAAACATCTAAGAGCAAGAGAAAAAAACAAACAAATGCACAAACACAGTACAACTGTCTTAAGAATAACATATCAGATATTTTATGGCATTATCCCCCCTTACTGTAACATTGACAACTTCACAATAGTTGCCTGGATTCCCCCCCCCCCCTTCATCTTGGAAACATTGGTGAACACTCTCTAGAATAGTCTTCTATTCTACCTGTGCCCTCCAGATGTTTGGACTAAAACTCCCATCACCATGCTGGCAGGGGCTGATGGGGAGTTGAAGTCCAAATATCTAGAGGGGATGTTTTGGGGAAGGAGGGTGTAGATTAAGGATGGGTGAACTCACCTCATCCCACCTTGCACACTGCTTGCTGGACCGCCACCACCTGCCTGACCCTGTTCCCCACATGGTCCATGGGCACCCGGCAAGCGGCACCTGGCCTCCTGCTCCCTCGCTGAGCTGCTATTTTGTGTAAATTTTAGGGAAAGACCAATTTTGCACAAATGGCAGCCATAAAGAGGCCCATTTCTGCAAAATTACAGGTGTAAATGGTCGGCTTGGCAAGGGATCTATGTATTGGCATCCAACTCCAAGCAGCTGAGCTGGCAAGAAATTGCTGAGCTTCGAGCCCCAACCAGACACCCGCAACATCTCTAGATGGTAGCAGTCAGGTCTGTCTGTGGGGAGTGTCTTTAGCAGTGGCGTAAGAAATGGGTATACTTGAACAGGCGTTAGGGTTCTAGAAGAGCTTCGACTACTCATGTTACTTTTGACATTGTTATCAGCCACTTTTTACATCAGCTAACAATACAACTTTTGTATAGCTTGAATTTTGAACTGAAGCAATCTTTTTTTGGAATTGCATATTGGTCCTGGAACTACACCCTTGTGCACATTTTTAAAACGTCTGTATACCTTCGGAGAAGAACAAGTCCACCATTTCTGATAGATCCGGTGACTGAGCAGTGACATGGCCTGGGCGCCAGATCTACCAAGAAAGGTAGACTTAGTGTCCAAGAAATTTGTATACAAGGTTGTTTGTCAGTGGGTAGATTTGGTGTCTGAACAATGTCTTTCTACCCATAGCTGAAACCCTCAATTCTTTCCCTGACTCCTTTCATCCCTGTAATGGTCCTTGGGCCAGTGGCTTATTACAGGGGTGAAGCGCATAGTTAATATTGTGGGTATGTGACCTGCTGAGGTTGCAGTCCACTCCTAGGCTCTGCTCTGTAGCAATACACAGGGTTATTTATTACTATAGTACATGAGAAAATACCAACTTCTGAGGGGTTGCATGGCACACTGTCTCACCTCCAAGGCCTGCAGTAGGACAGAGATGGAGAGAGGCTGCACTTGGGCCTCCTGCGAGAGCTAAAAATTGCAAGTTCTTGTAAAGCTGTCTCTTGGCTCTTAATAAATTGCACTGCTCCTTCAATCAGCTTCACAGCTCCATCTGCATTTCCGTAAAACACCAATGTACCAGGAAACTGGATGACAACACTGGACTATACTGCAGAGTTGACATAACACACTACTGCCCAAGCTCATCTACACTAAACTCAAGGATTTCTTTTCTTTTTTATTTTAATAAGGCTGCAATTATTTTCTAACAGGGAAGACCCCCCCCCCAGTCTTAACACACCCAGAAGGGTTAACAAACTCAGGTAATGGGTGTGTTAACCATTGCTGTGACTTCATTAATTGGCTAAAAACACTGAAAAGCAGGAGCAGGCTAGTTTCTCACAAATAAAATGGGCAGAATAGTGGCTGTACATTTTGCCTCATATCTCAGGTCCTACAAGGGCTAGTGACTTGCTTTAAAAAATAAAAATGAAGCTGGGAATCTGGAGATTATGACTCATCTGTGTGTGAATGCAAGAAGGCCACAACCAGACCCACTTCTCCCTTCCTGCAGATGTCCATGGTTCCCAGTGAATAAATAAAACAAGAAGGTGCTGGCATGTCTGTCTGTCTATCTATCTATCTATCTATCTATCTATCTATCTATCTATCTATCTATCTAATCTTGGTCCCTACTTTGGTTTATTCTGTTTTTAATAATATGGTTTTTATATTATGTTTTGCTATGTTATTGTATTTTCTGGTTTTATGTTTTGTTTTGTGAACCTCCCAGAGAGCTTCAGCTAATGGATGGTATAGGAATATAATAAATACATAACATAATATATAGAAAGGGGGGAAAGTATTGTTAGTGAATAGCAGTAAAACAGACATGAGCTACTTTTAATCTTGGAACCCAATCCTGTGAATGTTTACTTTAGTCCAAGGCATACGTTCCATTGCATTCAGTATGGCTTCTCTTACGTAACCTTACTTTGGACTGCAATTTTAATCCATTTTACAGTTATTTAGTTTGAACTCTAGCTCAGGCCATAGATTCTTACTTGCTAATCCTTTTATACCTACATAACTTTTCGTTAAGCCTGAATATTTTAGTTTTGACAGAAATCCAGTCTCAAAGACTTACACCAAGGGAGAATGCACCACATCATTTTTCCATTTTATGTCACGACTGAATGTGTGTAGTTGCAGCTTCTACACAGTGGTGCTTGCAAGACCTTTTTTGACCCTACCAGTTCTGAAATATATTGTAGTCTTACAAATTTTGTCAGATAAGCACATAGAGACTGTGATGAAGATAACAAAGAAGATAAACTAAAGAGAATGTGCCTTTCATTTTTAAGCATGTTTTTTGGCCACAATTTGTTCTTTTTTGGTTATGGGTGCGACCCTTTTAATACTTTAGTGCCCTTTATGACTAGCTGGGCAGGTGATAACAACACACTGAAGGATACCAAGGTCCACACAGCTCTGATGCATATAGAGACCATGATGATTTGTTTTCTACTCCCATATGGAAAAATAACAATAGCACATTGCTGTTGCAGATGCATTCCAAGCAGGTACCATGTTTGAGATATGGATGGACAGATTCGTCAATTTCAGTTTCTTGTTTTTCCAGTCTTAAATTCGGTTTGTCCCAGACTGTGAGAATTTTTCTAATCATTAGTTCAGTTCATCCTGAACGTTGAGATTTTTTAAATTTTTATTTTTCATAAAAATCGGTTTTCTGCATGTCTGTCTACATTTCCTCTAATACATATATTTTTGTATGCAATTTTGCTAAATATACATATGTTTGCAAGAACATTTCCTAATATAATGCATTTTATGTTATTTTCTTTATTATTTACATTGTTGTGTGCATTTTCCCCTAACATAAGCATTTTTGTATGCATTTTTAATTGGAGAACTCCATAGCAAAATAAGTGTGAAGTTCAAAGGATAACTGAGTTTTGCTTCACATACTGGTTTGAAAGTGTGAAATTAGGTAAATTTGCATTAAACTGAGTAAACGTATCTTCCATCCATAGTTACAGAATATTATCATCAGACTGCAAACATGACAACAAAAGTAGCAACTAGAGGTAAACAGTGTTTTGCAAGCCAGTCAATTGCGCAGGATTGACTTTGATCTACATCATACTACTTAGAAATGTGTTTGTGCTGCTGAATTCATAACACAGTGCATAGATGAGCCAATCTGCAGATAATAATATCCATCTAATGCACAATGATTTGGATCTTCATTCATAAAACTGCATATCTACTGTTGCAGATGAGTATCCCAAACATGCAGAGCCTTTAGAAATAAAGAGATGGAGTCCAGACAACTAGTATCTCAAAATTTTTGATCCTGATGGTGTACAACACAGAGAAGGCACTTCAACTCAAACTAGCTCCCTTCTGTATGGTACAACTGCTAGAGGTAGAAATGACATGAGTGGGTCAAGCTCAATCTAATCTGTCCCAGTTCCACTGTGTGTGTGTGTGTGTACGCGCGCGCACAGAAATTGTGTGTACCTTTGTGTGCATTTTACAAACATACACATTTTTGTATGTGTGCACTCATGGACTAAAGTGTATTTGTGTGCATTTTAGAAAATGTTTGAAGTTTTCTTTGCATATTTTTCAAGGTTTCTCCTGTCCCCCTGTTATAGGTTATTAATCTTTCTTTACTGCAGAGTCAGGAAAAGACTTTCTCATGATAAAAGCCTTACTCAGTCATTCTAATTGAGTGTAAGCAATTTCACCTTGTGACCTAGACTGATTTCTGTCTACTGGGACTGCAGTTGCATAGGACCTCAAGGCAGTGGAGGAAAAAGAGGGGGCCCTTGTTTGCAGATGGACCTGCCTCTGAAGATAAGTGATGGTTTTAGGTCCCCCTTTCCTCTGGAAGTTCCTGGTCAAAGACATGGTGTCATGGATTATAATTCATGAGGTCCAGTATTGTGAATCACCAATTCCAAATGTTACATAGGCCTCATGAATGTTCTACAGAGATGATCTTGAACCTGGGCACTTTCCTGAGTCACTGCAGCATTCGACCACCTCTACCATCAGTCATTCAAGTAAGGTGTGTTGTCTAGTCCTGGGAGAAGACCAGTCACTGCCCTACACTTTAACTGAGGAAAATGTATACATCACAGGTATTTATCTTCTGGTAATTGTCTTCTGTTTCTCATTATTTGTTCCCAATTGGCTTGCTTGTTACTACATCCCACATGGAGTATAACAGTGCCCAACAATTGCATATGACCGTCTGGTCTACACTTACCAGAGGAGCTGCTTGGCTGAACAGGAATCTGTGAACCCAGGTCTCCCCAGTCTAAGTACAACACTCTGCCCATTACTCTGTACTGTCTCTCTTCAAGCAAAAGAGATTGGGGGACTACAGTAGTCTGTCAGATAAGAGCTACATGTGAGTGATGGAAAACCACACGACTCTGAGTTTAGTGCATTGGGTAAAAGACTGAGATCGTCCAGAGCGATGAACCTCTTATTTACAGAATGGAGGAAAAAATCCTTAATGATAATAAAACTAAAGCAACAACCCCACAAATTATTTTTTAGAAGAAAGTTTGCCAAGAATTTTGCAACAACAACAACAAAAAAACACACCATCTCATATTTTGTTCAACATGTTTTGTAGACAAGCACACAGATGGTTCCTACGGGCACCACAATAAAAATGTGATGAGATGCAAGGCGCAAACCCAAGATTGGTTGGTGCAAAATGGAACTTAGTGTGGATCAAAACAATAGAATCTGCCTGACTCATTAAGTGATGTTGTGGGAAGTTTGTTTTACCCAGGTACTAGGTGGCCTGTCAGAGCAGCCTGGTAAGTGATATGTCCGCTATACGCTATTATAAAACAGCTCCTGTAAGTAGATATTTTTAATCATTAAAAATATCAGCAATGCTGCAGTATTTTTCAATAGTCTGACATATTCTTATAGGTATGACTAGATATATGTGTGATCCTCCTGGAGAAAGGCTGTAGAATAAACTAACTGCTAAAGAAGAGCTTACCTCTCGGTTGCAAGTATTTTTCTTATTTTAAATAAAAATCCAGTTGTATCAGACCTTACATTCATGCTGGTGTTAACACTGGAAAACATTCCTTAAGTTCTTCATCCAGAAAAAAAAAGGGTGAAGATCATTTCTTTGCAAGACAGCTCTTGAAATGGAATTGACTCAGATGAATCTGTGCTTTTGGACAAAGAACTTGCGCACTGTGTCCACCCAGAAATTCTCCCCATCGGCTATATTGAAATGAATGTGACCATGGCAGTGCACTTGGATGGCTTCCGTTCATTATAGCAGAGTTCCCCATCCTGGTGCCTTCCAGATGTTTTTGATTTCAACTCCCAACAGCCCCAGCCAGTGTGTCTAATAGTCAGAAATTCTGGGAATTGTAGTCAAAAACATATATGGGCACCAGGTTGGGGAAGGCTGCTCTAGGTCCTGGCAGATCAATAGGGACAAGGTTTAACCTTTCCCTCCTGGAGCGCCATGGTTCCAGTCCAAATAGAGGCTGCATCTGCTTACACAAGTGAAAAAGTAAGGCAATCCTCAGTGTCATGCTACCTGATCAGTGTGACATGTATTTTGGCCCTGAGAGAGAGTGAGTGAGTGTGAAGGGCAGGGGGAGGGACAGATGGTTACCAGAGGTAAATGGGGATAGAGAGAGCTCCTTTGCCTTATATAGTTGTGTGGAAGAGAGAATTTCAACAGCTGTAGCTTTTCTCACCCTTGTGTGACAAGTTGAACTTATAGAATCATAGAATAGTAGGGTTGGGAGGGGCCTACACGGCCATCAAGTCCAACCCCTTGCTCAATTTGACTAATGGCCACTGATATACAACTAACACAAATACCCTATCCCCTTTTACACCTGATTACCCCAAGGCTGAAGGAGGCAGATAAATATACGTAGCCATAAACAAATACAATTAAGGTTTTATCCCATGCTGTAGGTTGTCATGGGCAGGGCCAGCCATACCATTATGCAGGAAGAGGCAGTTTCCTCCAGGCAGTTGATTTGGAAGCATCAAGAAGGGCAGCAAATTGTCAGTTACATAGTTTCTTATTGCTGGATATTTGGGTGGGTGGGTGAGTTAGTTTGTTTGTTTTTACAATCACAGGTGTGCCAGTTGACATCAAAATCTTTTAGGCCATCTCCCGGGTTCAGTCTGAAAACGCTGAGGAGAACTGGATTAAGCCTTGCAAATGACTGGGACGTTCTTTGTGTCCGTGCCTTGAGGTTCCATGGAAATGGAATTTGTTTATTAATATGGTACCATCGAAGTGTGTGGTACTTTAAAGTACAAGATGATAAGTGTTTGCCCCCAAGGGGCTTTCCATCTATAATTCAACAGAGTAATGGAGACAGGGGTAAACAAGATACACATATGTTTATTTCAAGCACACGTACTTAGGCTTAGCAAGCTTCAGAGGGCTGTGGTGTGTGAACTGAGAAACATATCTTGTGTTTGTCTGTTACTGCCTTGTTTTGGTATAATTCTTTCTCTCCCCACCCCACACCCTTTTTATGGGACACTTGACAGCAGGACATAACCATCACTGCCGTGGCTTGAAATACGTAATTGACTAGTTCTGACATTTAAGCTTTAACTGAGTAATAGTTGTTTCTACCACTGCAGCTGCGGTGATAAATCTACTGTTCGTATGTTCTTAATTGATTTTTATCTTGAACAAATTCTTAAGTTAGCAGTGCTACCTAAGTTAAAGCCTTGTTTGGGGAAGGAGGATTGAACGTAATAAGCACAACCCACTTCAGCGAGAGAAAATAAATTTACTGTGACAAAGCAATGGCCTTAGAAGATAAGGCTTGCATTTTCAATAGAGAAGCCAATAAAATTCAAGTGTTGTTTTTTAAGCATATTGGTTTTGCAAACATGGAACAAAAGGAGGCTGGCTTGATCGTTACCGACTGCAAAGCCCTTGAAACCCGGCCACTTTCCAGTGTGATGATCTGGCAAGTACAGCTTAGTCATTAACTAATGGATTGTAGCTGCAGCCTTTCAATAAAAATGTGTGGGTGGCTAGTAGGGTTTCAGTGTTACCAGCAATTTTAAAGTCATATGAAGGTTGACTTATGAAATTAAAAGTTTGGTCTGTAGTTTCTTTGATCATGTTATGTGATTGTATTAGCAGTCAGTCAAATGTTCCTTAAAAAAAAAAGAGAGAAACAAAAGGGATTCAAAAGAAAATTAAACACTTCTACAACAGTGTTCTAAGTCTAATAGTACATATTAACCTTTCGTTCTTCAGTTTTATCCATTGTTTATTTGTATTTTGACATGGAAAACCAGCTCAGATTCAAAGATTGATGACAAAGCAGACATTCCTTTAAATCTTTGTCTCTCAGCTGTGTTTTCTTTATACTTTTTTACTCTAGATATGTGCAGGGGCCTGATATAGTTCTTAAAGCCCCCCCCCACACACACACACACATTAGGGTCACAATCAGGATCAGGGCCCTGGACCTATTCTTGAATAAAAATGAGGAGTGGGGGAGACATAGGTGCTAGCTAGACACACATTTAAAGTAATGTCTGTTTCAGCCCGGAGAGAGCCTGCCAGCAAGTGCTATGCTATGTGATGCATGTGCTTTGTTTGGCTAGGATTTTGTTTTCAATCTCTATGCAATCCTACTTCCTTCCTCTGCCAATCCTGCTGTGGGCGAGATATGAGACCTGGGTTTGAAGTTGAGGTGGTATCATGTAATTCGTGCTTAGAGAAAGAAACTCTATTAATAAAGCACACATTATCTGAAGACCACAAGACCTACATTTTTCAGGGATGTCCCCAAGACAGGACAACGAGAGGAGAGGACAAGATACATCACCTTACTTGGAACAGCACCATGTCTTGGCTGAAGGTTGTGCTTATATAATCAATTAGTGGGGCTAATGAAGTGGAGCCCAAATTATTGTGCAGTGCTGCCTCCATCAGGCTACCTTCCACATTTTTTAACAGTGTTTATCGGGTTGCCAACATCTAGTGGTAAAGAGGGAATGAGGACAAAAGAGGACACTGAGTTGCATAACATTTGCATATACTAATTTAGATGTAGAGATGCAAATTTAGAAATACCTGCTATAATTTAAATAGCGATATGGCACGTCTCACCGTAGTGAAGGAGACTGTGACCAGGTGGCCTGTGTGCCTTGCACGGTCCACTGTGCGGGTGCAGGGGCTGTTGATGGGCAATTTCAAGGCCCAGCTCTTCCTTCTAGTGCCACTTTGTCTTTATAACATACTCGTACAGGACAGCCCTTCAAACAGAGGATTCATTTCAAAATATGTATTTATTTTATTTATTACATATCTATGCTGCCCAATAGCTGACGCTCTATAGTCAAAGCCCAATAGCTGAAAATATGGAACAGCCCTCTGGCAGCCCTTCAAATAGAGGTTTGTCCTCTGTAAAAGTGGACACATGGCTATCTTGCCAACTGGAGCCCCCTGGGCCCCCTGGTGGCACAGGAACGGGTGCTGCTGGCTCTGACAGAACTGCCGGGGCCAGCCGGCTTGCCCATGCTCCCTTCCCTGAGGTATGCGTATCAAGCAGCAATGCTAGTCCTGGTGCTGGAATGTAGGATGGATGAGCCCAACTCCCTCTGGGGCAGGGGGAGCTCACCAAGCAGCCCCTCGCAGCTCACGCAGCCTGGGCCTGCTGTCAAAGGCCAGCACGGGCAAGGAGGGCAATGGCGGCCAGCCATGTTAGTGCTGAATTAGGGTTGTCACCTCTTTTTCCCCTTCAGACTAGTCATTTAACAGCTACATAGCAGGCAGGCACATGCTGGGAATAGCTGTACCTATTGAATTTGGCTGGTGCAGCTGGGTGAAAATTTTATTTCATTTCCTGTGTTTATAAGAATCTAGCAAAACTGGCAAAGTTCTTCATTCAGAAGAGAAAGAGCCTGAGATTAAAAGGAAAAAATCAAATGCAGGGGAAAGCAAAACTGACAGATTCGCCCATCCCTAAGCATTGTCACCGACCGTCAGGTAGACCTCCTCACTTTTTTTACAAGGGGGTGGTCTGCAACTGCACTGAAGGACCCAAGTGGTGGTTGGCCCTGGGGGGCACCAAGGGAGACCTTGTCCGAAACCTTAAGGCATGTCTGCTCTTATGCTGTCTTCATTGCTGCTACAGACTGAAACAAGTGAGTGAGTGAGGGAACCAACTAGTCTTATCCTTTCTGCTGCTGGCAACAGGAGAGACCAGGCATGGTGATGTGGTGATGGCAATTAAAATTTTGCTGGCTGCACCGAGCACAAACAAATCCACTGACTCCAGGCCTCGTACACCTCAGTATGCGTGCGTGCATGCACAATGCACAAAAACAAATAAATGCAATAATTGTAGCTGGGCAAGGGTGAAACAATAGAGTCTTGCCTCCTTCCACCACTGCAAGAGAAGGGACTAGAACCCCCCAAACTGGTCAGGATGGTAGTTTTCCAGCAACACTAGGTGACAGGAAACTGGTAGGCAAATGCTATACTGTTCTGGTAGGTAAAAATCAATCCAAGTCACCAATCCAAAGATCCTTGTTTACAGTTTGACCTCTTATTAAAAGTAGATCTGGTAGAAATAATACGATTTAGGAATAAAGAAGGGGTGGGGGTGGGGGTGGGGACAGAAAGGACATGGAAAACAGTACAAAAGTGTGCCAAATGCAAAATCAGTACTATCAACAAGGTGGGATTAACAGTGCAGCCCTATATGTGACTACTCAGAAGTAAGTTCCATGGAGTTCAATATGACTTCCTGCCAGGTAAGTGCATATGGGATTTCAACATAAATCCCTTCAAATTATAACCAGGCCCTACTTTCCACCATCACACTTACAATTCCATTCCCCATTGATTCATACTAGGTAGATGCTAGTAAGGAGGCCCAAACTTCTTCAGCCATCGGAAAGTTGTAGCTGCTTAATGTAAGGAGGTCTCAGATCTGGTAGTAGCTCCCCAAAATGAATATAGAAAGGCTGAGTTGCTCTTGAGTTGTAGGCTGAGCATAGGTGGATAAACATCTCTTGTCTTGTCCATCTCCCCTTAGTCTTTTTCTTACTAATTATTTCCTCTGTCCAACTTCCTCCTTTTATTCATACAACAACTCCGATCTATTTTGCCTCATAGCTTCATCTCTCTTCTTTTATCCCCGATATCTTCATGGAATCAATTTCAACAATATGCCAATGATTGACATTCACTAAAAATAAAACCAAACACACACCCCCTCCCTAGGTTAGTCTAGCTGCATAAGCAGTATATAGTCAGAGCCATGAACTTACAAGAGACCATGGCTCTGTAGGGATGGGCAAATCTCATTCAAGTTTTGTTTTCCACTGCTAGGCTCATTCCATCCCAGTTCTGTGCAAGCTTTCCATCCACTCTGTGTTTTTGTGCACATTTTTGTACACATGCACCCACTGACTAAAGCATATTAGTGCTCATTTTGTACACATTTTCCCCTGTACATTGTTCAAATGTATGCATGTTGTTGAACACAGGTGTTTGTTTTGTGAAACACATTACAAACTGAGAAATATACAGATTTCTGAATGCAGTTTGCTTTCAGGTCCACATTCTACACATACAAAACAATGTATGAAAATCTGAACTCTCAGGACTCCTGTGCTAGTGGTTCAGTGATTACTATCACAATCGAATTGTTGCCATTGCCAAACCAGCTGTCTGTGAGAATAATTGTAAGGTAGGAGTAGCTGTGACCTAGACAATATTGTCTGCTCTGCTCCCAAATTTGCTTGGGGTCGGGCCTTTGAAGTGTGCTTGCTCTTTTCCCTGCTGTCACCACTGAGGTATTATAGGAGGGCAATGCCAAAGGGCATGGGCGGTCCTTCATTGTAGGCTTACAGGCAGAGGGTGAAGGAATCTGTTGGTTTGTTTGAGGGAGGAAGATCTACATTTGGAAACACACCCCTGCTGATACTGAAAAGAATATTATTGAAACCTATTTGTAAATGCCTTGGGGACCTCAATGGTAGAAAGGCAGGAAATAGTAATCTGTTAGCTAAATATATAAATGAGTTGACCTAAAGATTGCTGGCCTATTTGTTCATGAATATCTTTAGATGGGGAGGTATATTGGATTATCTACCTCAGTTTTGTGTTTGTGTGTGGCATTTTGTTAATAGCCATTCTTTTGATGTCTAAAAGACATTTTCCTATATGGAAACTAAGTTAGCCAAGTAATGAAAGTCTTCAATAAATAATAAGGGGTACTGTAACTGCCAAAGTACCTTACCATTATTATGTTTTATTTACTCTTTGGCTGAAGGGGAAGCAGCTGGTCCCACAATAACCTACATAAATAAATTAAACCTGTTTATTAAGGCAAAATACAGCGTAATATGTACTGGTCCACAATCTTGGCTCATCTTTTGGGATGAGTTTTTCTTTTTAACCAGCATCCAAGTCCCTGCTCCTTTTCAGACTGGAGCAGCAGTAAGGATTCTCAAACTGGCATACCTAATGCATCTTCTAATTGAGAATTCATCCAAACACTTGCAAAACTAGACCCTACTGGATGTGCAGACCCCCACCCCTACCCCGGAGAAATCTCAGCAGTGTTTATTGAAACGTATTTGTTATTGCTTTGCTTTAAATTCTTCAAATGTTTCACCCAAGCAGGCATCCAACAAAATTGGTTTCAGATTTCAGTTGAAATTTCAGTGGTCCCTGTAGTTCTGGCCCCAATCCACAAATCATTTTGCCTTTCTTTCATTACCACTTTGCACTGCATTGTGTCCAATGTATGTCCAATCTGCAAGACATTAGTAACCTTCACCCATCCTTTTTGGAAAAATAACTTGTTGGCTGAGTAAAGTGCAGTTCTTGGTTTAACTCACCCTTTGGCTTTTTGTTCGTAAATTTGTTACCTGTTAACATAATGACTCCATTGAAGACTGAGATGCTGGAATAACATTTGGCATACACAGGCAGGGCAGAAATCTACATTTCATGTTGAAATACCAGCTCAATCTCTGCAACCTTTTTGAAGTAGAGAGGAAACTGCAAAATCCAGTGCAATGCAACATTTTCCTTGGGCATTGAAATATAAAAATGACCATTGGTGTATGCATTAAGAACAGTTTTCTGTGTTGAAGCACAAACCCTGGCTTGACCCACACATCTATTTTCAAGGGGGCCAGGAAAGACACATTGGAAGGAAAGTTAGTTTGTGCATTCAGGGCAGGGATGGGCAAATGAGTGATGTTTGGCATTGCTAGGATTCTCTGAACATTGTCTCACCACTTGTCTCCTGCCTGATGATTCCCATTAGTTCAGTTCAGTTTATTTAATTATAGTCACAGACCACCTGCTGATTTCCATTAGTGCTTGTGATTGCTGCTAGCCTTGTGTGAACAGGAAACATACGCAAATCAAGCAGTGATCCAAATGGAAGATTTTTGCAAATCTCCCCAAATTTGTGCACATGTCATTTCCTAATTTCCAGACATTTCCTCCATAGACTAAAGCAGGGCTGATTCAGTCTACTGAGGAAATTTGCTCAAATTAGGAAATTTGTGCAAATAGAATTGGGAATTGGTATCGACAGGCACATGTTCAACAATTTGCTTTTTTGGGGAGGCAGACACATGTTTATGTTCACATTCGCATTTGGAACTTTGAATGGGGCTTGTTCTCAAGTTTTGTGAGCAAAAACAAAATTCTCCCTAGCTCAGGGCAATGTTCAGGAATGAACTTCAGCTTAATAGCCACTGGTGTTTTCAAAGAGGCCAAGGAAAATATAATACGTAGTGCAATGTAATATCCTGCTTGAAGACTGAGAGATCACAGTGAAATATCATGCATTCTAGGGGTGAACTTTTTTCTATAAAGAGCCATTGACCCATGGGAAAAATCATTTGGGGGCTGGAGTTCATGTGGGCAGAGCTAGGGGTGGACGAAAGTCACTTACCTGCCCTCGAAGCTTTTCACGGTGGGGGGGAGGCGCTTTGCTGCTCCCCCCGTGAAGTTCAGGCTGGGGGGGGGAGGCTTCCCACCTCGCCCAGCCGAAATTCAGGCCGGGGGGGAGGCTTCCTGCCTCGCCCGGCCGAAATTCAGGCCGGGGAGGAGGCGCCTTGCCTCGCCCGGCCGCAAACTCAAAAGTTTTTTCCCGCCTCGCCCAGCTGAAATTCAGGCCGGGGGGGAGGCATCCTGCCTCGCCCGGCCAAAATTCAGGCCGGGGAGGAGGCGCCTTGCCTTGCCCGGCCGCAAACTCAAAAGTTTTTTTTTTTAAAAAAACGCCCCCGTGATAGGCTACGTGACGATTAACGTAGCCTATCACGGGTAGATCTGCAAAGTCAGCCGTGATAGGCTACATTAATCGTCATGTAGCCTATCATGGGTGACTTAAAAAAAAAAAAAAAGCGCGTACGCAAATGGCGGCCCCCATAGGGAGCCGCCATTCACGTTCCTTATTTGGTCGCTGTAGTCTATGTAAAGATTTACGTAGACTACGGCGAAAATAAAGGCAACGCAAATAGCGTTGCCCTTATTTTCGCCGTAGTCTACGTAAATTTTTACGTAGACTACAGCGACCAAATAAGGAACGGGAATGGCGGCTCCCTATGGGGGCCGCCATTATCCGTACGCGTTTTTTTTTTTTAAAGTCACCCGTGATAGGCTACGTGACGATTTACGTAGCCTATCATGGCTGACTTTGCAAATCTAGCCGTGATAGGCTACGTTAATTGTCACGTAGCCTATCGCAGGGGCATTTTTTTTTTCTTTGATTGGAATGGCGGGGGCGGCAGCCGGTCGAAAGACCGGCTGCCGCTCCCGCCCCGGACGAAAACCCGCCGAACCGCCGGCCGGACCCACCACCGGGAGGGACATTTGCCAAAGGTAAGTCCCGTCCCGGGGGGGGGTGCGGGGGGTGGGGGGGTGCGGAGAATTTCTCCCCGAAACTTGTTCGGGGGGCCGAACACGTTGGCGCTCGGCCCCCTGAAGTTTCGGGGAGAAATTCTCCGCCATCCCTAGGCAGAGCCAGAGATAATGGCAGATGGAGCCAGTGCAGAAAGTAGGTGGAGACAAAGCCAAGAAAATGTTATTGTTCCAAGATGCGCTGCATGAACAGCACACACAGACAACAACAGCATTACTTTTAAAAATCCTAATTACCATGTGGAAGAGAATTTGGGGTGTGTGTGTGTGTGTATGTGTTGGGGTGGAGTGCTGCTGGAAAGTGAAGGACTAACTGTCCCCTCCCTGAATGCTCTGAGACCCATAAAATCATCCTTGCAGTGCAATAATTGGTGTCAGCTGAAGCTTTTAAAAGCCTAATCACCATTCATGGGGATGGGATTTCTGTAGGGGGGAGTATGTGTTATGTACAAAAATAGATGTGTGGGGGGTATGAGTGTGTGTGTGTGTGCATGCGCATGCATGTGTGAATGGGGTCTGGGAAATTACATTGAGGTAGGAATATTGAAGAAATCTGTTTGGGGATGGAGTTTGATGAGTTTTCCCTGGCTTGGCGCCTGGACTTCATTTCAGTTCCCACTGGGGCTTTGTGTTGCCCCATGGGTGTTGAACTCTTAGGTTAGAGGTGCCCAAATAGTGATAAATCAGATTCAATGGTTTACTTACAAGGAGACTTTATTGAGTAACTTACAGCACAAAGGCGTACCCAGTGGTTGGATCAGACAGCTTCTCTGAACCACGAACCATTGGGTCAAATTGGTTTTATACAATACATGTTAGCAGTATAACAGCAGCAAGCACCCGCTAGCATTCATTCCCAGCATAAACTAACAGCACTTGGTTCTCAAGCTCAGCCACCTGTAAACTTCACTTCCCAGGCAGAGTGCTTGATAACACTCTCACTCATTAGTATGGAATGTGCTAGGCCACGCTATCAGCCCTTTGAATCATCTTCACATGCTCAGAGGCTTACTAGCAAGGGAATTGCAACAATAATTAACATAAGCAAGCATTATGGATCTCTAGGCCTCTCTAACACTACAACTGACTTGGCTACACTCCTGGGGCCAATGCAGGCTCCTGACTTGATTTGAAGCAAGTTGAGCCAGTTCATGGATTTTCTGGGGATTTTGCACATTTTAGGGGGAAAGTTCTTCAATTTGCACAATTTATAGTCAAATTTGCTCAGATTATGGCAAAATTTGCAGAAATCTTGTGAATTACAGCTAGGGGTGCTGGAGAATTCTGCCGTGGACTCAGATGAGGCTGGATTCCAAAGAATCTGACTTCTGGAGTCCGCAGTGGAGTGGCTGCACCTATCCCCAGATCCAGAGGAGTTCCTGAGAGGCAGCTTCCAGCTCCCTAGAAGACGCAGTACATTAATGGCAGTTGCCATTAACTTACCACAGGAAAGTTATAGCTGTAAATGGCATATTGTATGCCTTTTGCGGATGTAAAGCACTTACTTTGATCTAAATACAGCCACAAACAGCTGCAATTTAGGTCAATGTCAGTGCTTTATGGCTGCAAATGGTGTACAATATGAAATTTATGGTTGTATTTTTTCCCGCAATAGGCTAATGGCAGCTGCCATTCACGTATCGTGTCTTAGGGAGCCGGAGAGCCGCTCTGCCAACTCCAGCATATACAGATGGCCTCTGGAGGATTCTGCGGGGCCCTGAGCAGCCTGAATTGCCTCTCCACGGATCTCCCTCGTGGATCAGACAGTGGGGGGTTCATACATCCCTAATTACAGCCAAATTTGTGTAGTTTGCACAAATTTGGCCACAATTGCAGAACTTTCTAAAAAATGCACAAAAAATTTCCAAGAGTTGGGGAACAGTCCACACTTTGGCTCGCAGATGAAAAGCAAGTCATAGATACTACAGAACTGTGTCAAGCTGAAAAAGAACTGGATTTCCCAGCAACAGACATGCCAGCCATGAGTAGAGCCACACTTTGCTGTGTGGCTCAACTCACTTTGGATGTGACTCCACCCACTGCTGGCACATAGCCCCTGACATGCTTGCCTGGAGCCAATTCAGCTGTCGGGCCAAAAAAGGACCCTATCCCTACTGTAAAGTGCAGCCTCTTCCCCACTGTCTTTGCTTGGGCCTTGGCTACTATGCTTGCCTAAGGCTGTCTGAAGAGGTGAGACTTGGGTGGGGGGAGTGACTCATCAGTTGCTTACATGCTTAGCCACCAGATAGTATTTTCTGCATATGATGCAAGCCCTACTGTGCATGCAGACATTGTTGCACAGTTCTCACACCAGAACCAGATGTGATTTTGCTTTTGAATACAGAAATCTATGATGGGTTGAGTAGAAGGTGAAAGAGGGTTTTCAATTCCAAGTGTGAAACCTGGGGAAGGAATGAGTTAACTTGAGAAACTGCATCTCCAAGGCACTTGGCAGCTGTCTGGACAATTCTTGCTTCTCCCGTGAAAAATTGTAGTGAAGTTTGAAAGTCAGAAAGTTATTTTATTTATGGCTCAAATATGTCCATGAATCTCTCTGCCAGCTGTATGAGTTTGAAGGGAACAGTTGTCCTTAGAAGACTTCAAATCCCCCCCGTTCTATTCCAGGGAAGGCTGTAACACAACCTTGGCTGGAAAAGAAGATGTTCCTGAGGGCTGAATGCCACATTGCTGATGGCAGCACCCTTCCGTTATTGTTTTGTCAGCCATTCACCTATGAAAAGGTGCCTGCATGTTTAATGTACTTCTCTGTGTTTTATATGAATTTTTGGCTTTCAGCTTTCTCAGTTCATTGATAGCTCTGCTCTACTAATTCTGCACCAATGTAGAAACATTTCAGTAAAGTAAGAGTTTCAGTGTTGCTTTGTCCATAAGCTCTGTTGTGATGATTAGGGATGTCATGTCAGAGAAATCTGCAGTGGAATAAAATGTGTTCTGATTTCTCTGAATCCAAACCATGGATTCCGCAGCAGACAGGCTTTTCCTGAGGTGCATGGATTCTGCAGAATTGCAGACTGTTTTGTTTTTTCCTTACTTTCCAGAATTTTATGCAAATTTAGTTGTAATATGTAAAATTAAACACACACACACACACACCAGCCAAAAATGCACATTTCTCCCCTAAATCATGAAAATGCACATGGGGGGGGGATTTGTACATTTGTGCAAATGTGAATTTACACAAATTCAGGAAATCGGTAGGGATGGCGGAGAATTTCTCCCCGAAACTTCGGGGGGCTGAGCGCCAACGTGTTCGGCCCCCCGAACAGGTTTCGGGGAGAAATTCTCCGCCCCCCCGCCCCCCGCACCCCCCCGGGACGGGACTTACCTTTGGCGAATGTCCCTCCCGGCGGCGGGTCCAGCCGGCGGTTCGGTGGGTGTTCGTCCGGGGTGGGAGCAGCAGCCGGTCTTTCGACCGGCTGCCGCCCCCGCCATTCCAATAATAAAAAAAACACGCCCCCGTGATAGGCTACGTGACGATTAACGTAGCCTATCACGGCTAGATCTGCAAAGTCAGCCGTGATAGGCTACGTCAATCGTCACGTAGCCTATCACGGGTGACTTAAAAAAAAAAAAGCGCATACGGATAATGGCGGCCCCCATAGGGAGCCGCCATTCCCGTTCCTTATTTGGTCGCTGTAGTCTACGTAAAGATTTACGTAGACTACGGCGAAAATAAGGGCAACGCTATTTGCGTTGCCCTTATTTTCGCCGTAGTCTATGTAAATCTTTACGTAGACTACAGCGACCAAATAAGGAACGCGAATGGCGGCTCCCTATGGGGGCCGCCATTTGCGTACGCGGTTTTTTTTTTAAAGTCACCCGTGATAGGCTACGTGACGATTAACGTAGCCTATCACAGCTGACTTTGCAGATCTAGCCGTGATAGGCTACGATAATTGTCACGTAGCCTATCACGGGGGCGTTTTTTTTTTTTTTTAACTTTGGAGTTTGTGGCCAGGCGAGGCGAGGTGCCTCCTCCCCGGCCTGAATTTCGGCCGGGCGAGGCGGGAAGCCTCCCCCCCAGCCTGAATTTCAGCTGGGCGAGGCGGGAAGCCTCCCCCCCCCGGCCTGAACTTCACAGGGGTAGCAGCGAAGCGCCTCCCCCCCACCGCGAACAAGCTTCGAGGACAGGTAAGTGACTTTCGTCCACCCCTAGAAATCGGGGGAAAAAAACCATTCTGCCAATGAGCAGATGATGGAACAAAAGGCACCTGACAATCCATGAAACACAGACAAAGCGGATTTTACAAAATCCGTACGTCCCTTACAAACATCGGTGTTTCTTTTCTAAGTAGAGAATCTTTATATGATCTGTACAAGGCAGGGGTCTCAAACTGAAATGGGTTGGAGGGCTGAAAGCCCCACCCAGCCCAGAGAATACATTTACATGCCTCTCCAAATCACTGATTTTGATGGGGAGGTGGCCAGTAGTTTTCTGAAGACACCCCTATCAGATCTCAATGTGTAACCCCATCACATCTTTCCTGCCAAGATCTCTTCTCCAGTAGCACCACTTTGCTTAATTATTGCTTCCCCACATCTGGACTGGGCATTCCCTCTCCTGCAGCTCCCAACTGCCCATCATCATTCTAGCCTCCTTCTCACTTGCTATTCCTTGCTCTGCAAAATCTTCCCACAAAAGCCTCCTCATTCCCTTTCTCTGCTGCCCAAAGAAGGCAGTCACTTTCAAGAATGGAGAATTGGTGGTAGGAGGGAAAAGGAACAGAGCTCCTTGAGTGCCAGTAGCAACTCTCAGAACTGATAGCTATTACAGCTAGCCAGAGGCTTCTGTACATGTGGGATCTGGTTCAAAGGCTCCTGTGTGAAATTGTGTATGGTAGAATTTAAGAAATTCAGTTCACTTGATAAATTAGGAGAGTTGTTAACCTTGAGACCAAGGGCTGCTGTTGGCTGAGGCATCCTCTCTCTCTCTCTCTCTCTCTCTCCCCCTCTCCCTGTCTCTCTGTAAGGATAATTGGTATGAAACCACAGAGTTCATGATCAGTGCTGTACTAATCTGCCAAAAGCAAACAAAGAAATGTAAGGATGCCTTAAATAACAACATTTGTATAAGCCCCAACCAATCTAATCAAAGCTGAAAACTGCAACAGGCTTATTAGAATGTCATGGTTTCAGACAATCTTAAGCAAGTTTAACGCTGGTTGATTGATTGATTTCCTTGATATCTTACTTAGGGTAGCATGTGCAGGGTTCCTATGCACTTCCCCACTAAACCTACAAAGTTTCTGCATCATGTGCCTTTTCACCATTTGAAATATTCTCTTTCTACAACTCCTGGTGATTTTATAAAGTCCTCTGCATTTGATGATGCTTGCTTCACACAAGCCAGGTTTGGCCAATCAGCCGTACCTGCCCCTGAAGTGATATGATCTCACCCCTGGTGGCCTACACCAAATTTAAATTGTCAAAGTGTTTGGTCACAGTTTCACTCTTCAGGGAAACAACAATTTTTGCCACATTCTAAAAAAAAAAGAAAAGAAAAGAAAAAAAGAAACATTCCACACTTTAATTTTGCATGTCTGTTTTGGATTTTTCACGTACTGCCCTGAATCTTCCTGAGCTCATGTCTGTCATGTCTCATATTGCTAGAAAGGCTCAAATTAAGTAAAGAGTGGATCAGTTTTGAGTAAGAAAATACACATCCCTGAGCCACTGTCTGGAGACCAAAATGGCCCCCAAGTGTACGAAAGTTGGCCATCTTTGCTATAATTCAGTACCAATATTACTGAATGTGAGAAGCACCATTCATTTAAGAGTTTAGACTTCCCTGGCCTTTGACAAGTTTTGCTCACACATGACGTAAAAATCTCCCAGGGCTGATTGACATATTATGGATTTTTTTAGGTATACACCTAAGATGCTGACATGAATATTTGAAAAATGCAAAATGTGAACAACAACTAGGGACAAGTCTTGTGTTGTGAACAATTATATAATTCACTACACTCATGGACAAGCCTTGATTGCCTGGGGTTCATTCTTCAAGGTTCTTTCAGTAACGTGTGAAAACACCCTATCAGTTTATGATAGTTGATATCCGTTTCAAATGACCAGCCTGCCATAATCTTGTGGCCTCCTCCCTGCATAATTTAAAAGTAGTTCTTATACAGCCTTGCATGCATGTCCCACATTTTGGAAAAGAGATAGTTGGAAGTGGAAATGCCTACTTTTCCATGCTGCTGGATTATTTATCAACAAACTTCACTTTAGAGAATATATTTTCTAGGGCTTTTTTCCCCCAGTTCTTGTTGAACAGCATTTTTAGGGGGGGGGGGAGTCTGCTTTATGGTCATAAAATGAAATGAAAATATTAGCATGTCAAAAGCTACATGAAGTGTGTGGCAGCATGTAATTTTCTGGCTTGCTGGGGTGGCACTTGACAGTGGCATTATTTTAAGTGTGCAACCGTAGAAGAAGACTTACTATCTGTTTATTTCAGACAAGGAGCGGATGAGGGATTAAATTAAATATCCCTCTTTGTTGATGGAAAGGCAGGGAAACGTGTAGATTTACCATGTACGAGTCTATAATAAATTACCATTCTAAGCAGTTTCTCTCTCTCTCTCTCTCTCTCTCTCTCTCTCTCTCTCTCTGTGTGTGTGTATATACACAAACATGCACACACAAATTCATTCTGTATATTAAGTGGTGCATTTCTAAATCTGCAAAGAGCATTTGAACAAAATTCAGTGTAAGGTTTCATTAAATCACATCGGAGTGCACATTTTTAACAAAACAACTTCTTACAATGGAACTTTAATATATTTTTCAAGTGAGCATAATATTTTCCTCTGAAATCCTGTTTGGGAAACAGCTTCAGGAAAGAAATAAAATAAAGATGCATTGCCATCCTGAAATGCAGCTGTGTGCATCTTCTAAGGAAAAGCTCTAAACAGCTGTTGTTGAATAGTTTAATGTTTCACTAGTCTTTGCTTGCATGCAATCATTTTCCATAAGTACCATAGGAAACGTTACTTCTGTTGCCTTTTATACAGAACCTCATTCTCTGCTAAATAGCGTGTGGATCTGTTGTCCCTGGAGTTTTATTATTTCATCCGCTGGATCTATTTTTCGCTTCGCTGAGTAGTCAACTATTTAACATGCTTTCAGATAACCTTTGAAAATGGCTTTTCCTCCTGTTTGCTATGCAACACGTGTGTTCAGATGAAAGCTTTGGCAGCCCAGAGGACTTTTATTCATTCCTTTGCCATTTGCTCATCTAACTCTAACTCACATTGTGATGAAGAAAAGAAGGGGTCCTGAGAATGGTCTGAGGGCATGTGATGCTTTTGCATTACAGAGCTACAGTATTATGGTGACTAAGGCTTAAATCCGATACACACACTACCTGGGAGTAAATCCCATTGAACTCAGTGGGGCTTACTTCTGAGTAGACTTTATTGTTGTTGTTGTTGTTGTTGTTATTATTAGGGATGGGCAAACTCACTGTGGTCTGGGTAGCACACTGCTCACTGGACCCCCACTTGCTTGCTGTATGGTCCACAAGCATCTGGCAAGTGGCACATGGCCATCTGATTCCTCATCAAACTGCCATTTTGCGTAAAAATGGCGGCTTGTTCTTTTTTGTAAAGGCCGATTTTATGCAAATAGTGGCAGTAAAGCAGCCATTTATGCAATATTACATGTCTAAATGCATTTATTTATTTAAAACATTTCTATCCCACCCTGTATCACTAAGATCTCAGGGCGGCATACAGATGAAATCAATTTAAACAGTATAAAACAATAAATAATTTAAACACCTGAAAACATATTAAACAAGCTAATACCAGTTAAAATCTAAAACAATAAAACAGTTAAAACAATGTGCTAGGGAATGCATAAATGGCCGTTTACAGATGTAATCTTTCATAAATGGTCACTTCACCAATGCCACTGGAGTAAAATAGGCCTTTATGAAAAAGGCAGAAACACCATTTTGCAGCTTCCAATCTTGATGGGATTTTTCACCAGGCCTTGAGACCCAGCCAGACACCCATGACATCCCTAATTATTACAATTTCTTAGATGCCTTTGATCAGGAGCCCAAAACAGGTGTTTGTTTGCACATGTATAGGTATGTACCTGCATTCACCTGCAATCACCCTTATAGGGTAGGGTCTTTGATCATGTGAGCACCATAACTACATTCAGTAAAACATAGTTAGAGCAGAGCCCCCTTCAGACCTTTGTGCTGAACGCCCAGTCTAAATCACAGCTGGGCATGCAGGGGCACCAGGGACAGGGCTTCCGTCTGTGCCCACTTCCACTTCCCCACTTCAACCCTATGTGTGTGTTTTATTATTTATTTATTTTTTTATTTATTTCTATACCGCCCAATAGCCGAAGCTCTCTGGGAAGTTCACAAAAATTAAAACCAAACAGCACACAATAAAACAATTTAAAATATATAGAACATTAAAACCACAATATAACAATGCAACCACAATAAAACCTAGCAGCAGTGTAGGAGTTTAAAATACAGTTTTAAAACAGCAAAGCTAAAAGTTCAGAAAGCTAAAATGCTAAAATGCCTGGGAGAATAAAAAGGTCTTCACCTGGCGCCGAAAGGAATACAATGTAGGTGCCAAGCGAACCTCGCTAGGAAGCTCATTCCAGAGCCGGGGTGCCAGAGCTAGGGATGTCAGAGAATTTCGCCACGAATCTCAGGGAGGCCAAATGCCAGCGCATTCAGCCCCCCGAAATCGGTGGAGGAACGGTCTGCCCCCCCCGCCCCCCCGGGACGGGACTTACCTTGGGCGGATCTTCCTGGGGGCGGCGGCTCCGGTGGCGGTTCGGTGGCAGTTTGGCAGCGGCGGCGGCTGCGGCGGCCGGTCTTCTGACCGTCTGCCGCTGCCGCCATTTCCAGTTAAAAAAAACAAAACAAAAAAATGTGATAGGCTACGTAAAGATTTACGTAGCCTATCATGGCTAGATTTTTAAAAAACACCGTGATAGGCTATGTAAATGTTTACGTAGTATCACGGCTGATTTAAAAGAAAACAAACACACGTGCGTATGCAAATGGTGGCACCCATGGGCGCCGCCATTTGCGTTCCTTATTTTGGCACATCTTAGTCTATGTAAACATTTATGTAGACAAAGACGGCGAAAATAAGGGGAGCGCAAATAGCGTAGCGTCTACGTTATTTGCGTCCCCCTTATTTTCGCCGTCTTAGTCTACGGAAACATTTAAGTAGAGTAAGACAGAGAAAATAAGGGGAACACAAATAGCATAGCGTCTACGCTATTTGCGTTCCCCTTATTTTCGCCGACTTAGTCTACGTAAATGTTTCTGTAGACTAAGACGGCGAAAATAAGGGGAACGCAAATAGCGTAGACACTATTTACACATTTGTAAGATGTGCCAAAATAAGGAACACAAATGGCGGCACCCATGGGCACCGCCATTTGCGTACGCGCTTTTTTTTCTTTTAAATCAGCCGTGATAGGCTACGTAAACATTTACATAGCCTATCATGGCTGACTGCAGGAATACAAACGGCGGCAGCTACGGCTGCCACCATTTGCGTCCCTGCTATCCAGCGGCCGGATGTCCAGCCGCTGGCGGAGCCAGCTGGTGGCTCTGCAGAATCCCTGCGGAGCAGAGCCGGCCGGCCAGAATTTCGGGGGGGGGGGGGACAGAGTGCCTCCCATCCAGGCCAGAATTTTGGGGGGAGGGACGGAGCGCCTCCCCCCACCACGAATGTCACCCTTCGAAAAGGTAAGTGACTTTCGTACATCCCTAGCCACAGCAGAAAAAGCCCGCCTCCTACTAGACACCCGCCTCACTTCCTTTGGCAGGGGCTCACAGAGGAGGGCCACTGATGATGATCTTAAGGTCCAGGCAGGCACATATGGGAGGAGGTGATTCTTCAGATAACCTGGCCCCAAGCCATTAAGGGCTTTAAATGTTAATACCAGCACTTTGAATCGGGCCCGGAAATGGACTGGCAGCCAGTGCAGCTGGAAAAGTACTGGCGTAATATGAGCTCGCAGGCCAGTCCCTGTTAACAATCTTGCTGCCCTATTTTGGACGAGCTGAAGTTTCCAGACCGTTTTCAAAGGCAGCCCCATGTATAACACATTGCAGTAATCCAGACGAGAAGTTATCACAGCATGGATCACAGTAGCTAGGTTATCTCTGTCCATAAGGGCGTAGTTGGTATACCAGCCTAAGCTGATAAAAAGTGCTCCATGCCACTGAGTTCACCTGTGCCTCAAGTGACAGTTCTGGATCCAAGAGCACCCCCAAACTACGAACCTGATCCTTTAGGGGGAGTGCAGCCCTCTCCAGAACAGGTTGAACATCACCTAGCCGGGCAGACGAACCACCCACTAACAGTACCTCCATCTTGTCTGGATTGAGTTTCAGTTTATTGGCCCTCATCCAGTCCATTACCGTGTCCAGGCCCTGATTCAGAACAGCCACTGCCTCACCTGGATTTGATGAGAAAGAGAGGTAGAGCTGGGTGTCATCCGCATATTGATGGCACCTCAGCCCACACCTCTGGATAACCTACCCCAGCAGTTTCATGTAGATGTTAAACAGCACAGGGGATAAAATCGAGCCCTGTGGAACCCCATCGCACAATTGCCATGGCACAGAGCAATAATCCCCCAGCACCACCTTCTGGAATCGGCCATCCAAGTAGGAGTGGAACCACTGTAATGCAGTGCCTCCAACTCCCAACTCAGACAACCTATCCAGAAGGATACCATGGTCGATGGTATCGAAAGCCATTGAGAGGTCCAGGAGAATCAACAGGGTCGCACTCCCCCTGTCCCTCTCCCGGCAGAGGTCATCCCACAGGGCGACCAAGGCAGTTTCTGTTCCAAAGCCAGGCCTGAAGGCCGACTGAAATGGATCTAGATAATCCGTTTCATTCAACAGTGCCTGGAGCTGTCCTACAACCACTCGCTCAAGCACCTTGCCCAGGAAGGGGATGTTGGCCACTGGCCTATAATTGTTAACATCCTCTGGGTCCAGTTTAGGCTTTTTCAGGAGTGGTCTAATTACCCCCTATTTTAAAGCAGCAGGCACCACTCCCTCTCTCAAGGAGGAATTTACAGCCTCCTGGACCCAGCCGGACATCCCCTCCTTGTTTGATTTAATAAGCAATGAAGGGCAAGGGTCAAGCACACAAGTGGTCGATCGGACTTGGCCAAGCACCTTGTCCACATCCTCAGGCCTCAGTAACTGAAACTCATCCAATAAAACTGGACCAGACAGTGCTCTGAACGCCTCTACCAATGGAACTGCATTAATGGTGGTGTCCAATTCATGACGAATCTGAGTGACTTTATCTTCAAAGTGCCTTGCAAACTTATCACAGCGTGCCGCCGAGGGTTCCACCGTCTCTCTCCCTGGTCCAGACTGTAACAGGCCATGAACCACTCGGAAAAGCTCTGCTGGACTACAGTGAGAAGATGCAATGCTGGTGGAAAAGAACTGTCTCTTTGCCACCCTCACCGCCACAGAGTAGGCTTGATAGTGGGCTCTTACCTGTGTTCGGTCAGACTTAGCATGGGTTTTCCTAGGCATGTACGAAAGTCACTTACTTCTTAGCGAAATTGATTCGAGGTGGGGGGGAGGCGCTCCGTCCCTCTCCCCCGAAATTCTGGCCGGCCGGCTCCACTCCGCAGGGATTCTGCGGAGCCGCCGGCCAGCTCCGCTAGTGGCCAGACATCCGGCCGCTGGCTAGCAGGGACGCAAATGGCGGCAGCTGTAGCCGCCGCCGTTTGCGTCCCTGCAGTCAGCTGTGATAGGCTACGTAAATGTTTACGTAGCCTATCATGGCTGATTTAAAAGAAAAAAAAGTGTGTATGCAAATGGCGGCGCCCATGGGCGCCGCCATATGCGTTTCTTATTTTGGCACGTCTTAGTCTACGTAAACATTTACGTAGACTAAGACGGCGATAATAAGGGGAACGCAAATAGCGTAGCGTCTACGCTATTTGCGTTCCCCTTATTTTCGCTGTCTTAGTCTACGTAAATGTTTACATAGACTAAGACATGCCAAAATAAGGAATGCAAATGGCGGCGCCCATGGGCTCCGCCATTTGCATACGCATGTTTTTTTCTTCTTTTAATTCAGCCGTGATAGGCTACGTAAACATTTACGTAGCCTATCATGGTGTTTTTAAAAAATCTAGCCATGATAGGCTACGTAAATCTTTACGTAGCCTATCATGTTTTGTTTTTTTTTACTGGAAATGGCGGCGGTGGCAGGCGGTCGGAAGACCGGCCGCCGCAGCTGCCACCGCCGCACCGCTGCTGAACCACCGCCAGAGCTTCCACTGCCAGGAAGATCCACCCAAGGTAAGTCCCGTCCCTGGGGGGGTAGACTGTTCTGCCACCGATTTCGGGGGGCCGAATGCACTGGCATTTGGCCTCCCCGAGATTCGTGGCAAAATTCTCTGACATCCCTAAGTTTTCCTCCACCTGTGTTCTAGCCGTCTCCCCTCTTGCTTCATTGCCCTTAGCTCAGGTGTATACCAAGGAGCTGGCTGGGCGATCCTCAGAGGGAGAGGGCGCTTGGGCACGATCGTGTCAACCGCCCGAGTCATCTCTGCATTCCACAGAGCAACCTGGGCTTCGACAGGAGCACCAGCCATACCAACAGGAAAATTCCCCAGAGCCCTCTGGAATCCATCAGAATCCATTACTCTCTGGGGGCGGACCATTTTAAGAGGTCCCCCACCCTTGCAGAGGGGGAAGGCCGCCAGGAGTCTAAACCTCAGCAGGAAGTGATCTGACCAAGACAAAGGGACAGATGTTAATTCATCCACTTTCAGATCACCATCCTCCTGCCCAGTTGAGAAAACCAGATCAAGCATGTGTCCTTTTATATGTGTTGGGCCCATGACATGTTGGGACAGCCCCATGGTTGTCATGGCGGCCATGAAGTCCTGAGCCGCCCCAGATACAGCAGCCTCGGCATGGAAGTTGAGATCCCCCAGGACCATCATCCTAGGGGTCCTCTAGGAGAAGAAGCATTTCCCTGTGTGCAGGCAAGTGCTTGTGTAGGGCTATAGTTGCACTGGTATTTGACACATATGTTTTAAATGCTAAATATATGAATAATCAGCAGACATTCTGAAGCTTAAACTAACAATTGCATCAGTCAGGGATAGGGAACCTCTGGCCTGTGGGTCTAATCCAACCCATCAAGCCTTTATTCTGGCCCACTACACTCTTCCTGAGTCTGGACATGACCCCTGACCCTCAGCTCTGCCTGTTTTTCCCCAACATTGATCAGCCATTTCTGGAACATGATATTTGCATTCGGCTTCTTCCACTCCTCTTCTTCACCTTCCTGTAAAGACAGATGATGTTCCTTGGCTTTCTTTCCTCTTTCGAGGTATTTGGGGGGCTCCTCTTTCCTCTTAGGGGCTCTTTGATATTTTCCAGAGCTCTCCAGAGCTCCTCAGTCTTAGTTCTCTCCAGTGGAAAGTGTTCTTGTGATTGTGTGACTGAAATATATTGATGCTGCCTCCCTGAGATTTGGGATGGCGGAGAATTTCTCCCCGAATCTTCGGGAGGCCGAGCGCCAACGCATTCAGCCCCCTGAAATCGGCGGTGAAATTCTCCGCCCCCCCGGGACGGGACTTACCTTTGGTGAATGTCCCTCCTGGTGGCGGTTTGGCGGTTCGGCACGGGCGGGGGCAGCGGCCGGTCTCCCGACCGGCTGCCGCTGCCACCATTGCAAAAAAAAAAAAAACTGAAGTAAAAAAAACCACACACACCCGTGATAGGCTACGTAACGATTTACGTAGCCTATCACGGCTAGATTTCCAAAGTCAGCCGTGATAGGCTACGTAAATCGTCACGTAGCCTATCACGGGTGACTTTGGAAAAAAAAAAAAGCACGTACGCAAATGGCGGCGGCCCATGGGCGCCGCCATTTGCGTTCCTTATTTTGGCACGTCTAGTCTATGTAAAGATTTACGTAGACTACGGCGAAAATAAGGGCACGCTATTTGCGTTGCCCTTATTTTCGCCGTAGTCTACGTAAATCTTTACGTAGACTAGATGTGCCAAAATAAGGAACGCAAATGGAGGCGCCCATGGGCCGCCGCCATTTGCGTATGCGCTTTTTTTTTTCAAAGTCACCCGTGATAGGCTACGTGATGATTTACGTATCCTATCATGGCTGACTTTGCAAATCTAGCAGTGATAGGCTACGTAAATGGTCACGTAGCCTATCACGGGGTCTTTTTTTTTAATATATATTTTGTTTCGCGGCCGGGGAGACAGGGCGCTTCTCCCCGGCCTGAATTTCGGCCAGGCGAGGTGGAAAGCCTCCCCCTCTTTGCCTGAACTTCGGGGGGAAAAGCGAAGCGCCTCCCCCCCACCGCAAAGCCAAGCTGCGAAAAGGTAAGTGACTTTCGTACATCCCTACCTGAGATGTGTTCTGGAGGTATGATCATACAGCTGACTGTCTTCTTAGAATAACTTTTTGGTCCCACTCACTTTGCTTTTGGCCCCATCCACTTCTGGAATTTAGTCCTTTGTCTGAAAAAGGCTCACCACCCCAGCATAAGAACTATGAGAAGAATATATTAGAACATAAGAAGCTAATCCCTGAAGATGCTTTGTACTTACCATCATATTTCTTGTTCCTCTCTGCTTTGGGCCATGTTAACTCCATTTTAAATGCGGATGTTCATGTCTCAATATTTTGTTTTAATATTTATTGATTTGATTTGTATTCTGCATTTCTACCAAAAAATAGCACTCAAGGCGGCTGACAGGCATAACTGAGTAAAACAACAAAACACAATGCAATACAAACAAACCAATTACAGAACAAAACAATGAAAAACAGCACCCAACCCAACAAACCCACTTGCAGGCCCAAGACCTTCTTGAATAAAGCTGTCTTTGCCTGCTGGTGGAAGGACAGAGGGAACAAACCTACCCCTCTTCATGTCTTAATTGGGTGAAGTGTAGGGATGTACGGACTGTGTAAAATCCACTCCGTCAGTGTGTTTCACGGATTGTCAGGTCCCTTTCACATTGTCTGCCCACAGACAGATGCAAATATTTGTTTTCATCATGCAGAAATATACGCAAATAAGTAAATTCTTACATAAGTATTTACATAATTTACCTCAGTACGTAACATTTAGTGTATTGTCCCCCATTCCATTCAATGTTTCCTCAGCAGAAACTTATGCATTTTTCTACAAATTTATATGTCTAAATTTCAGTAAAGTAAAAAAAAAAAATCTGAAAGTCCATGGACTCTGCACGGCCTGAGGGGGGTGCTCCGCAGTAGGTTCCGCAGGTTGGATTCATAGAAACCCAAGCGCATTTTAATCCATCTTGAATTTCTCCAGCATCCCTAGTGAAGGGTGCTTCATGCAATTACCACAGCATGGGGCCATGTTGCTGCTCACACATAGGCTTGATCAGTGCAGACGTCCATGGCAGATGTGTGGATATCCAGGGTCAGAAGAAGCAGTGTGGTCCTGCCACATGGTAATCATGTCAAGTACTCTTCAGTCTTCACATGATTAACACATTTAGTAGTAGTAGTAAATTTATTATTTGCCTTTTTTGCCCATATATATATATATATATGCTTTCTCCCCAAAAATGGCACTCCAGGCAGCTAATAATAAAAGACAAATGAAAAACTGTTGCAGAACCCAGAGTCAGAGAGACCACGGAGTGAAGGAAAAAGAGATTCTTTATTTAACACGCGGGCTTAAGGCTGGAATCATTTCCAAAGAGCCAGAAGCCCTGAAATACATCAGCACATTGGTTTTATAGACATTGTGACACATATGAAACGGCTCCTCCTCCCCCTCCCGCGTGGGGTTGCAGTCCTCAACATTTCTTCTCTTAGCACCATTGTTTATAATATAAGAACTGGGTTATAGGGTAGCCATGATAAGGCGAGAACAGAAGAGAACAGCAGAGAACAAGATATACAATTGTATGACCTTTGACAAGATAAGGAATTCCTGTGTCTCGTCAGCTTACAACAATATATTCAAGGGAGAAAGAGCTCAGCAAGAACATGAAGCATGAGACTGCATGAGGCTACTTAGTCTGACCCCCGATATGGCTGCTACATTCCCCCCTTAAATGCATAATTTCATTACAATTATAGCATTTCTGATAACTATACAAACTTTTTGTGACATACATATTACTTAGCCTCTTGTTGGGCCATTAGAGCGTAGAGGGCAGCAGTTTTACTAGCTGAGACATAAAACAGATTGGTTAAACAGCGCATAAGACAAGGAATGCAAAGGCATAACAGAACTTTTATGAACAACACTGGTAGAATTAGGATGAACAATGCTTCAAGCCAGCTAAGATCTGGAAGCCAAGGGGTTAACTAATTTAGCTAATTGTTTTGTCTTGTTTTGTTAGCTACTATATTGTGCAGCTTGTTGATTTGTTCATCTACAGCATTGCCATTATCAGTTAAGTTAAAACAACAGAGCTTTTGGTGTGTCTCACAACTTAAATGATGAAGAAGGAAGAGGTAATCTATACCAGCTCTATTTTCTAGAACTGCACCTCTTAGATCACACAACTCTTTATTTAACAATGACAATGCTCGTGAGGTGGCATTTATGCTTTTGGCTAAGCTGCAAGCTAACCGGTTGATCTTTAGACTATTAGCCAAGGCTAAATTTGGAACCCCAACCAGTGACATTGCTAAGGCCAATTTTTTTGTGTCAGAATATAACTGCACATGACTATTACAATTTTTAGTTAGTTGGAGTGCTCGAGGCTGCCGTTGACGGATTTTCTCTGGCCACAGGGGAAGAATTGGCATCAGTTCAATTGGCGGCTGAGGCAACATGGGTGGTTATTAGACAAGTTGGCAGGAATGAATGACCAAGTGCGGGAACTACATGTCTAAAACCATCCATGTGGCAAAAGTATGTGGGCATCATTAAAATATATGTTTTGAATTTTATTACAGTGGAAGGGGGCCAGGGATAGCTTTATATTTTCTGGAAAATTTTTGACAATTAAGCATTTGTGCACACGTAGCATTTGTTTCAGCAATGATTGGGGTGTGTAGAGTGAACTCTGTAGGGGGTAGGATCTTTGCAACCACGCCCCAATTAGCATTTTGGGAATAAGTTAAACTTACACCATAAACTCTTAACATGGTATCTTTTTGAATTTTCCCAGGATGTCTACAGACAAGTATTAGGCAAGAGCTAATAAGCCTGTTTGCAGGTATACCTCTTGGCAAACAAAAATGTTTTACTCTCGTGATGTTAGCCAGGTGAAGCCAGTAATTATCAGCAAATCGCTGGGACAAACTTTCCCTTTCAGGGGCTGGTCCCCCTTTTTGCACCTTATTAAGGAGACACAATGCAACACTACTAACACTACAACACGCATGTTTGATCTTCTTTGGGATCTGACTGTACGCTGGGCAGCTATTCACCTGGCAAGCTGCAGTAGGGTCTAGTCCCCTTCTTCAATTCTCCAGTTGCAGGTCTGACCGTACGCAGGGGGACAGTCTCCCGGTGTGTCCACAGTAAGGTCTAGCCTGAGTCTTCTTACTGCTTTTTTAGAATGATTTTTAAAGGATTTTCAGGATTTCTGTTTACAGTCTACTTTCCCCCTCTCGCTCTCTTGACTCGTGTCCAATGTATCCAGGGTTTAACTCCAGCTGCTTTCATAGCTGCGGGGGTGGAAAGTATGACAGTTTTTAGTCCTCTCCATCTGGGAGTCAAAGGGTTATTTTTCCCTCTTTAACTCATACTTTAACTCTTGGTTGGAAAGGATGAACTTCTGTGATGGGAATTGGGGGCTTATTTTCTAAGACAAAGCGACGCTGGGCTTGAAGAACTTTGCTCAGTGTTTGGACTTCTTGTTTAAGGCTAACGTTTGCTTGCTTTTGATGCCGCTCTAGTGTCAATCATGAAGTCAATGTCACGGCCCCTCACAGTCAATGTCATGGCCCCTCTCAAGCTGTCTCCCTCTTCGCCCATTTTGGCCCCTTTGGTTTTCTCCTTTGTGTATTTGATTTATTTTATTTGGGCATTCATGCCACTAATGTCCATCTTGTCCACACTGGGCACACTGGTTCTTTTTTAAGAATCTTCTGCCTCTGCCGGGTCTTCTTCTTTTCTTCTTTCGTCTACACCACGTCTTCTTGGGCTTCTGGGTTGAGGGGGGTATACTGGCGATAGGCATTTGAAAGACGCTCCAAGTACGCTCTGGGGCCTCGGTGGCACCTTGCAGCACTTTAGATACTTTAGTCATATTAATTGACTTCTTTATACCTGCTTTCATGGCTTTTAACAGCAGGGTTTGATACTGGGTGAGGCGCTCTAGCCCCACTTGTGTTTTGGGATTCCAGCGGGGGGGGGGGTTACTTACAAGGAGACTTTATTGGGTAACTTACAGCACACAGGTGTACTTAATGGTTGGATCAGACAGCTTCTCTGAACCACGAACTATTGGGATAAATGGGTTTTATACCATACATGTTACCCATGAGGCAATACAACACTAGCAAGCATTTTCAGCATAGGCTAGAAGTGTTTGGTTCTCAGGCACAGCTTCCTGTAAACAACTTTGCTTCCCAAAGTGCTTGATAACACTTTTATTTATTAGTATGGGAAGACAATTTTTTTCTCTTTCTTTTGCTTTCTTTTTGCTGATCTGCCTGTATTGCAGATAATGTTTCAAACTTTTTATATAAAACTTTCTGCTCCATGCACCAGCCTTGTCTCTTTATTTGTCTTTTTCAAGTTAAACTCACTTACTTAAACCTTTCTGCCTTACACTAGTCCCAATGACACACATTTGGGATAGGCTCTTCTTCTCCTTCTAGTTACATTTTCTTCATCTTAAAGAACTATTACATTATTGTGGCTACTTTACCCCAGGTAATAAGCTCCAGGCACAATCAGCTGCTTTGAATTTACCCTGGGGGCAACTATGGCCATGCTTCTTTTCTACAAATGTTTTTTTTCTTTGCCTCTTGCCTTTTCTTTTTTCTTTTTTCTCCCTTCTCTATCTGTCTTCTACTTTCTCTATTTCCTTCTTTTCTACTTGCCTTTGTCTTTTCTCCTTGTCATCCATCAGGAACCACACTCAGTATCATTTGGAGTTGCAACTAACACTAATCTGCAAATATCACATATATTTTATGATATCTAAGAAATCATAAAATATTCACAACAAACTTTTTCTGCAATTTAACACAATGAATGGAAAGCACTTTTTGCATGGTAAGGCATGATGGAGCAGATCCAGCAATCATACTGCTCTTCTGGCTGAAAGCTCAGGGCCCATTAAAATCAAGGGACGGGCATACCCACACACGCCAAGAGTTCTAGGTCACCATTTTTGCATCGGCAACTCTATGCTGCATGAGTTCTAGCAGAAGGAAATCTAAAAGTCATAGATCAAACTCAGCTTGCTGTACACTGAGCGGACTACAAACACAGACACACGGTCCACAGCGATGAGAGTTCAAGTTTATCAAAAGCTTCACAGCACTGTCCATGGCAAGTCTTTGACAATTTAAAATTTTAGTTCATGTGCAGAGTGTCTCTAAAAAGCCCAGATGATGATGGAGGCAAACAGAGAAGGCTCTGGGCAATGAAGATGCGACGTTTCCAGCAAAGGCTCTCCACTTTTGCATCAGTTTAAAAAGGGAAAGTGTGGCCCTACACCCCTTCTGACAGACAAGGGCCTTTAACTTTTTAGCAAGGCCTCTGTCTAAACAGAGCAGCACAGCTCAGCTCTCTAGCCGTGACGCTTTAGCCTGGGCAACTCTTCTGTAAATTTTATTCTACTTCTGTCAGGTTCTCACAGACATTTTAAAAACTTACTTTTTCTTTCTTTCTTCTAACCTGGTACACGAAAGCACTGAAACACTGAGTGCTGAAACTCAGGACGCTGGGGGGTGATGGGCATCGCTTTATACTTGCATTTCTCAGGCAGCCATTAATCTTCGGGGAGGCGGTGGGGTGATTTGCAGGACTTCAAAGGCAAGCTTCTCAGTTTGTTTGTATTTGTAAATTCCAAGCTTAAAACAGGACACGATGAGGTACAGGGCAGCCAAATTCTTGCTTTGTCACGGGCAACAAATAACTCGGGTCAGCTTTCTTCACTGGGGTCTCAAACAGGAAAACAGTCGTAATTTAAAGTTGTAACATCACTGACAGCGTCAGCCAGCCAGCTACACAGATCTCATTGTTTTTTAAGACAGTTGCTCCAGTATCTTCTTTTCTTCTCAATCAGGTTGGGTCTCCCAGCTTACACAGTTTATTGCAGCTTTCAGGAGCATGGTAGTAGCGTGATTTTGGCTTGGCCAGGAACATGCTGTCTGGTTTCTCGGTCTCTTCAGCACACACACTCAGGCAGTCTAACACTGGACACTCAAATCAGTGAGATTTCTTCATTGCAGGGAATCCCACGGCAAAAGCTTAATGGTTACACTCTTCAGAAATCATATAGCCGATGGTCAGTAGCTACAGGCTCTATGCAATTCTAACACAGTTCAAAGCTAAACACAGTTACCTTGACAGAGATCTTCAACGTGGTCTCTCCGCTTCATTCTGCTTTGGGACAGTCTTATGGCACACTTTTCACTCGAAGAGGGGTCTGGCCTGTGATCTGGGGGCTGATTCTTCACCTTTATTTTCTATTTTACCTTCATTTTCTGGGTCTTCATTTTCAGTTTCCATTTCTTAGGGATTTCATCTCAATTAGGCGAGGTGATGATGCTGCACAACTCAGAACATTGTGGGCAATTTTCCTGCCCCCCCTCTCTCGGCGCGCTAGGCTAACAGCTACTTCTTCGGCCTTACACTCTCACGCTCCCACGCTTTGTTAAAAGCCAGGCTGTCCTGCAACATTTTTTTAATTAACAGCTTCAGATCTTGTTCTTTTTTTCCTCGACCTTGAGCTTTTTGCTGTTTTCTCTCTCTATTCTGAATCTTTTTTAAAAAACCTTTTTCCTTCTTTGTTTGACATAAATCTCAAGGGGGTGCAAGGTTTGCTTCCCCCACCACCCATAGCCTCCCTCCTAAATTGAAGACAGACACAATTAGGGAATGGGAATTGGTCAGTGAGTAAGGGGTCTCACTGGCCAACACAAGAGGATTTTACACACCACGCACTTTGCTACTGGCCTGGGCACCCGGACGGTCAATGGTATGTGTCAGAAACAGCAGTAGCCACTCACACAATCACCAATCTCTCCACTGCATCCAGATGTCCCTGCCACCCACTTTTCCCACTTTTTACCAGAGCGGAAAGCGGCTTCCCCAGCTTCCTCAGCTTCCTACTGAGTACTGGCGTGCTGGGTACTGGAGCCCGCTCGGGGGTGTGATCAGGCCCCCCTTCTACCCGCAAGGAGTAGGTTCTTTTGTATACGTATACCACCAACACTGACCTTCTTCATAAGGCGGGGCCCTCTTTTTTTCTGCCCAGTGGCCTTTCTCCCTAAAGGCGGGGCCCTCTTTTTCCCATATACTTGCCTTTCTCCTGAAGGCTTCCAATGTGGGTTTCAACTCAATTGCAGCTGCGATACAGGCAGGGCTCAAGTTCCTTCCTCCGCTTCCCAAGGTTCTCTTGCCGCTCGCTGCCGTTTGGGCGATCCCGGTGCAGGCTTTCTCCCATTCACTCAACAAAAAGGTCGGTGGCGCCAAGAAAGGGAGGCATGTGCCGAGCTCGTCTTCCCGGTGCGGCGATCAAGAGCAGGCAACTGCCACCTGTCTGGCTCAGAGCCTGCCACATCCGAGTCATGGCACCATTTATGTTGCAGAACCCAAAGTCAGAGAGACCACGGAGTGAAGGAAAAAGAGATTCTTTAACGCGCGGGCTTAAGGCTGGAATCACTTCGAAAGAGCCAGAAGCCCCAAAATACATCAGCACATTGGTTTTATAGACATTGTGACACATATGAAACGGCTCCTCCTCCCCCTCCCGCGTGGGGTTGCAGTCCTCAACATTTCTTCTCCTAGCACTATTGTTTATAATACAAGAACTGGGTTATAGGGTAGCCATGATAAGGAGATAACAGAAGAGAACAGCAGAGAACAAGATATACAATTGTATGACCTTTGACAAGATAAGGAATTCCTGTGTCTCGTCAGCTTACAACAATATATTCAAGGGAGAAAGAGCTCAGTAAGAACATGAAGCATGAGACTGCATGAGGCTACTTAGTCTGACCCCCGATATGGCTGCTACAAAACAAAATATGAATTAAAACATAAAAATAAATGTATTAAAAACAAAATTAAAAACATAGCACTAAGATAAATAGGCAGGACCCAACCAGTTAAAAAACCCTTCAGTGACAGACCAGTTTATATGAGAAGGCCTGTCTGAATAAAAAAGTCTTTGCCTCTTGACAGAAGGACAACAGAGATGGGGCCAACCTAGCCTACCTCTGCAGGGAGTTCTGGGGCTAGGGAGCAGCCACTGAGAAGGCCATATGAAGAGAATTAGCCACAAGAAGGTGGATAATATGTATCCTGTAATCAAGCAATAAAATTAAGTTGAGGGGGGAGGGTTCTATCCTGCAGCTCTCGTTTTTATGGCTGTTTACACAACAGTACTCCAAAGAGAGCACACACATCTTTGAAAGCTAACTTGAGAAATGGCCTTGCATCCACCCACCCATACACTCTTCTGTGGCAAAGCTGCAACAGCTAAAGGTTAGCACTATAACACTATTAATTTACTTATGAAAATGTCACTGAGTGAAGGGGTGGTTTCCACAACATGGAGATTTGTAGCCTTTCCAGTCCAACAAATGTTTGGGTTGTTTTATTGTCTGCAACTTTATTGTGAGGTTTTGTCAGCTGGCAAGTCATCTTCATTAAAACTGAATCCTCCCCTAAAGATAGATGGAAGTGTCAGCTAGATTGTGTTGGTTGAATTACAGATAAGGAAAGCACTCTTCTTAAGCAATTACAAGCATAGTATAATGCTACATGGTACATGACATTGGTAAGAAATAACATAGCTTTGTGGTTGTGGTAGAATGCTGATGATAAAAGAGGAGGACTGCTGACGAGGAAGAAAGCTTGCAATGGACTGTACATATTTGGCGAGATATTTGCATATCGGATATTGAGGAGAAAATGGGTCACAAATTTCCTTCAGTCCAGGTTTCAAATTTGTCCTCTTGTGTTTTTTTTGGCATATATATTCCTGAAGTTTGGCCCTTTGAGTGCAAAATAAAATAAAAAGTAATAACGCTGAAAAGCCGATGGGCAAAAATTGATTCATAAATGAGAAGGTGGCATTCATCTCGACGCTCTTATTGGAAACCTAAATCTCAGTAAATTTGTAGCCTAAGGATACAATGGGCTTAAAGGATTTCTGTCTCTGAAGAAAAATTAGAAGGCCTTTGAGGTACGGTAAATGGAAAAAGGTTGTTTGGGCAAACGTGGTGCTCCAGCACTCTTAAATGTTAAGCACCGTCAGGGGGTACCTCGGTCATTAGGGAGACTGGCAGGTTAGAGATTGTTTCAAGCAGGAGAAGAGTTATGGATGTCTTTGTGGAGGTGGCACAATGCCACAGGGAAATTATGTCAAGCATGAAAACAATTTTTTTTTTTTTGTCGCTACTTATTTGGTATGGGATGTGTGTTGGGGGTATGTGTGTGTTTATGTGTGTGCAAGTGTGTGGGGAGGACATAAATAGTGTTCTCTTTCCTTCTACTTCAAAATCCTCTCACCTTCTCCCAGCATTAAAGTAACCCCGAGTGGTCCCTTCAGCATATGAGGACCATAAATTTAGCTTTGCAGTCCAGTGCGCCAAATCGGTCAACACCATCCATGTGGAGCGCTCTTTGCGCTGTGTTAACGATGTTGTGGCTTTCTTGAAAGCTGAGTCATTCCTGTTCTTGATTGTCTTGGCAGTGGTGCATAGGACCTCTGTGTTAGTTTGATACATAATTAAAAAAAGATCTCTGGGATTCTGTTAGCTGCCTGCAAGCTAAGCTACCTGGTGTCAGTGTAATGTGTTGCTGTCTATGGAGGGGGGAATTTAGATACTAACTTGGGATTACCATTTCCAGCCACTGGCACCACGACAGGGAAAGATGTGAAATGTTCTTTCTCTCATCTCTGCTAGCCACTTGCTTATTTCACCATGGCATCCTTTTGGCTACAGCCCCAAACAGCCCTGGGATGAAGAGTTGCAAAAGCCATATGCGTGCTCACACAGTTGGATATAGACTACTTTGTTGACAACAGTTGCAAAATGGATATTAAAGAAATACCCCATCTGTGTGGCAGATATACACCCACATTACATTATTGCCTCAGGCAAAGAACAGCAAGGGTGATTCATCATCTAATTCCAGTTTTGGCCTTCCCCTTTATGCATGCTGCTGCACAGGCTCATTAGATAGGGTTCTGTGGTTTTATTTAGAGATAGGTGTGGACCCTAATTGCATCCCTTTCCTATAAAAGTGTTCAGGTTCTCTACTAATGCCACAAAATCTTCCATGAACAAAGGCCACTTAAATTGGACAAAATTATCTTCTTCTCCAATGTCTTTGGAATTAATTAATTAATTAATTAATTAACTAATAGGTTTATAGGCTTATTTATATATTATAAAATATATATCTAAGTGGTCAGTAGGAGGTCTGCACCAGTCTTCAAATCACTAGCTGCAATCTAATTCTCCATCGCAGTTAAAATGTTGGAGGATGTTAGTCTGTTGCAGCGTAAGTGGCTAAGATTCCCATGATACCGTTAAGCAGGGGAAGTGGAGATGGTGGCCCAATGTCAGTGAGGTTGAGAATCCTCTCTGGGAGTGAGTCAGAACTAGTCAGCACCCTAAAGGAGCTATCCCAGGTGCTGAACCCCCTCCCCAAAATAGGTTTGGGGAAAGCAGATTCACCCAGAGCAGATTCAGAGTCCCACTGACATCAGAGCCACCAGCCTCCACTGAATAAAGGTGCAGAATCTCAGGCCCAGGGACCATATCTAGTTATCTGAGGTCCCAATCTAGCCCTCTGGGGTTCCCTGGGTGGCCATGGCACCTTCTCCTTAACCACTGAGAGTTTGGTGATTTCCTGCCACTTCAGGGCCAAATCTGGTCCTCTGGGATTCCGCAGATGGTCACACCCCTTCCCCTTCCCCTGGCTCCACCCCTTCCCCAATCACCAATTGTTTGGTGACTTCCTGGCTTTTGTGGAATTTTTCGTTTGGTGGCTTTCTGGCTTTTGTGGAGGTTTTTTTTTGCTACATTCTAAAATGTTGAAATGCTTCTTCCAAGTCTTAGAGCATTAAATTAAAACATGCTAGTATTTTTGGTGCCATCCCTTTTGCCTGTGTCCTGACCCTTTTGCCTTCAGCCGCACTACTACTGGAATGCAGCCCCTGAGAGCTTCTCTGAAATGGGGTTCAGCTGTTCAATACCCCTGCTACATTTCATATTCGCTTATTTGCATCATAACTACACATAAGCAGATATGTGAACAATAGTCCAGGTAAGGATGGATGGACTCACCACAACCCACTTCATGCACCACTTGCCAGACCCCTGCTGGCCACCCGACCCTGCTCACCATGTCTGGTGAGCAGCACGTGGCCTCCCTTGGTGAGTAGGGTTGGCAGAGAATTTCTCCCCGAAACTTCGGGGGGCCGAGAGCCAACATGTTCGGCCCCCTGAACAACTTTCAGGGAGAAATTCTCCGCACCCCCCCACCCCCTGCACCACCCCGGGACGGGACTTACCTTTGCCGAATGTCCCTCCTGGCGGCAGGTCCCGGCAGCGGTTTGTCGGGTCTTCGTCAGGGCCGGGGGCGGCAGCTGATCTTTCGACCGGCTGCCGCTGCCATTCCAATAAAAGTAAAAAAAAAAAAAAAAAACGCCCCCGTGATAGGCTACATGACGATTAACGTAGCCTATCACGGCTAGATTTGCAAAGTCAGCCGTGATAGGCTACGTAAATCGTCACGTAGCCTATCACGGGTGACTTAAAAAAAAAAAGCGCGTACGGATAATGGCGGCCCCCATAGGGAGCCGCCATTCCCGTTCCTTATTTGGTCGCTGTAGTCTACGAAAAGGTTACGTAGACAACGGCGAAAATAAGGGCAACGCTATTTGCTTTGCCCTTATTCTCGCCATAGTCTACGTAAAGATTTACGTAGACTACAGCGACCAAATAAGGAACGCGAATGGCGGCTCCCTATGGGGGCCGCCATTTGCGTACGCGTTTTTTTTTTTTAAGTCACCCGTGATAGGCTACGTGACAATTTACGTAGCCTATCACGGCTGACTTTGCAGATCTAGTCGTGATAGGCTACATTAATCGTCACGTAGCCTATCACGGGGGCGTTTTTTTAAAAAAAACTTTTAATTTCGCGGCCGGGCGAGGCGCCTCCTCCTCGGCCTGAATTTCGGCCGGGCGAGGCAGGAAGCCTCCCCCCCCGGCCTGAACTTCGGGGGGAGAGCAACGAAGCGCCTCCCCCCCACCGCGAAAAGCTGCGAGACCAGGTAAGTGACTTTTGTGCACCCCTATTGGTGAGTCACCCTTTTTCGCAAAATGGTGGCTTGGCCTTTTTTTGTAAAGAGCCATGTTATGCAAATAGCGCCCCTAAAGCGGCCCATTTACACAAGAGTACAGGAGTAAATAGTCTATTTAGATAATTTATGGCTGCCATTTGCCTAAAATGGCCCTTTACCAAAAGGGCCAAGGTGCCGTTTTGTGGATCGGTGAGGGAGCAGGGATCCCTGTACTTGCCTAATTCAGTGCATGCCAAGGCGGGCAAGCGCGGGGATTTGTGGACTGGAGCCTGGAGGGGCCAAGCCGGTGAAAAATCACCAGGCCTCGAGCCCCAACTGGATGCCCACAGCATCCCTAAGTCCAGTAAGCCATTCTCCTTTCCCCAACTTTCTTATCTAAAACACCTGTTGGCCTTTCCTGAGTTCAGCTGGGAAAAAAAAATCTTTTCTACAGCAGGCTCCTAGGTCAATGAAAGGATCAGTCAAAAGTCACAGCATGTCAGCACAAATGCTTCTATTAGAATGCCTCTGTTAGAATCTACACTGAATCAGCTTTAATACATTTTAATATATCATTTGATTTTCTATGAAAATTACAAACTTAAAAGAAAGATAGGCTTTATGAGAGAAATATGTAGAAGACCAATAATCTTCCTTTCGGATGAATATTTGCAAGGTGGCCTAGTCTGCAGGTTGATGCAGGAGCCTTGCAAGATACAAAGGCTTCTGGAACAAATATCTGTCACAAATTTGGCCCCTGCCGATGTGGTTTGAACTAAAATGTTACTCCAGCCTTGTGGGAACCACTCTCAGAAAAGCAGCTCTCATGTGGTTATGGTAAAGTTTAAAGAGCCATGATGTATTGAAGTACAGTATTGCTCTTGTTGCTAAATGCTGTCTCATCTTGCTTTGACACATTATCTCACAGAATTAGGATTAATTTCTGCTGACTTTCTCTCTAACGTAATTACATCTTATTCTGTTTCAGTGTTAGGTACTGTGGTTCTGTTAACATCAGCATGCTGTGTTATTTTTGACACAATTACTCCCGCTTGCATTATTTCTATCCTTTCCCTCACTTTCATGCGGGAACGGAAATGGCTGTCTTGTACTCTCTTGCAGTAGACAGAGCATGGAGGATGTTTTCTTTGCTGAGTTCGATCTAGGAAGCCAACCATTTCTGCCTGGGACTAGCAGAAACATTTATTCTACTTCTTGAGACCATCTGCACTGCCAGTTCAAAGACAGTTTCTTAGGGATGCTTAGAACTTCTGCTAGATTATCTAACGATAATTAAATGCAATTTAGCACTGATCACAGAGAAGTGCAAGTCCCCAATTTTAGGGGAACCCCTGCCAATAGTCTCAGCAATAAAGAGCTAGTGAATGTACCAGACAGAATAGCGACCCAGTGTGACAGGACCTATAGAGAAAGAGCTGGAAGTCTCTAGTACTAGTGGTTTAGCAGTGCTCGAGAGAATATTGATTTGTGCCTTTGGTATGCACATCTAGTGCATAACCGTTTATGAAGTTAGTCACTCATTACGTAGAACCAATGAGCTTTCCAGAGATACAGGCAGACTGATATCATGGACTTTAAATCACAGAACAATCATGCGATTTAAGGCACAAGAGAGTCAACTATCTTTCCATCATCCTGAAACTGCACCCCCGATCCAGGCCAAATTATGTACTTCTTTCCGTTCTATATCTAATGCCTTGCCACATTTATCAGATTATTGAATGTTTCATTTTACAAGCGCATTTATTATCACTTCATATGTAAGAAGAAAAATAACAAGTTCAAAGACTGCAGAGCAATTTGGAAAGAGGGGCAGTAGGAAGGATTGCTTTTAAGAAAATGTGTTAAGTTGGCAAGCTCTCAAGGACCCTATCTGGGCAAAATGGAGCTGAGACATTATTTGTACTTAAACAATTATTCTGCATGAAGAAAGGAAGTTAAAGGATCTGATGAAGGCTTCATTCATAGGCTTGCAGGGTTGAGACTTTAGATGTAATTTGTAGCTTTGGAAAATGTTTAACATCAAACATATTAAGGCTACTTAATTCTGATTGAACCATGGGAGTTCTGGAGGCTTGCCACGAACAAAGTAAAGCTCAAGAGGTGACCATTCCCTTGCTATTAAGAGGAGCAATAACTCAGAATGATATCTGCCTAACATGAAAGGCATTCACTGAAGGCTAACAGCCTGTACCAGGCCCGTGATGCTGTGCAAGTTTGCATTAAGCCCACAGCATTATCCCATTAATCTGGATAGTGGCAAGCCAAATATCATCAAGAGGCATTTCTGTGCTGATGCTGAAATAAGGCAAGTGTTTGACATCAGCATTGGTAGGAAAAAAAATGTCACTGGGTTGTAATTATTGATAATAAATAACACATATCAATACTATATGAATAATAATAATGACACACTATCTGCATTTAATCTCGGTGTGACCTCCACCCCCCAGCAAAATGTCTTATATTGATTTAAAACTAATTGCTTTAGAGCAGTCTTTCATTTACAGTATTTGCTACACACGCCAGTATATAAATTATGATTAATTGCTCTATGCCTGACTACATTCTTTCCATCCATTCTTCCCCCGACCCTTATTTTTAGGTTCTGCCACTGCTATAAAATTCAGAGGAGACAGGCATGCTTTGTAACCATGGCAAAAGTTAACCCACAATTATGAAACACTAGCAGCTTTTTGGGTAGATTTGCTTTCTGGAATAGTCATCCACTTTAGTAAATGCCTGCACTGAATACCACCTGCAAGAAGAATGGATGCAGACGTGACTGGGCATCTAGCACAAGTTAGTGAGGGAGGCAGGCTTTGCCAGCGTTTGGAAATGCCAACAAGACAAAAAGAGATGGTGACTTAAGCCAAATTCTATTCTACAGTCCCAGAGAAAGGACCGCCACAGAAGTCAATGTCCTATGATCATTCTGCAGCAACTCCACAACATGCAAAGTATATTTTAGAAAACACAACAGATTACCATAGAGCAGGGATGCACAAACCTTTTGGTCCTAAGTAGGATGTCGGAGAAATACACAATGGAACCAAATGAGTTTGGATTTTTATGAATCCGACCTGTGGATTCTGCAAAAGACCATCTCTTCCCCATTGGGCAGATTTTACAGACTCGTGGACCTTTTTTTTTTTCTTTTTTTCCCTTTCCGGAATTTTACACAAATGTTGTCATAGGAAAATATGCAAAAAATAAATTTTGTCGTAGAAAAATATGCAAAGCCGGATAAAAATGTGCATTTCCCCCATAGGATAAAGTGTAAACACATTTGGGGGGAATGTGTGCATTTTTGTATGTGCGAGTTTGCCCAAATTTGCATTTTAACATATGTAAATTTGGGCAAATTCAAAAAATAAAAAAATCCGATTCCGTCAATGGGCGGATGATAGAATGAAAAATGCCTGTCAATCTGCAAAACACAGATGGAATGGACACAATCTGTACATCCCTAGTCCTGAGGGCCATAGCAGGTGGGGCCAGGGGGCTGCCTGTACGCTGACACTGCCAAGGGAAACCCCAGGCAATGCTGCCATTATTTTTTCTGTGGCAGATGCAGGGGTGGGGGAGGTCTGGCAAGTCACCAGAAATGGCTTGGCAGGCCACATGCAGGCTGTGAGCGGCATTGTTTGTACCTTTGCCATACAGCCTATAGAAACTCTGCAGCTATCCAATCTTCAGAGCTGGCCATACTTAAACCCCTCTTTCCCCAGTACCCTTGACAACAGTGGTATATTATAAACTATAATTCTAATAATTTGTATTCCTATGGCCAATGGCTAATTCAATTAGTGAACAGAGCTGAGGAGTATATTTCTACCACTGTGAAGAATTTTGGAGCCATAAAAGTGATATATAAATTATTCTTGTGCTGCCAGCAGGAAAGCCCATTCAAATCACTGAGAGTTCCTTGTGTAAGGAAGACATGCTGTAAAGATGTAACTAGGAGGTACATCTTTTTCTCTATCTTTTGCTTGAGCAAGTGCAGGGCCCTTGATCCAGATCAAGACCCTAGGTAAGGGGATAGGAGGGCTTTACCCCTTTCCCCTGCTGTGGTCTGGATTGGGGTCTCCATGTCTGCAACTGATATCACCAAATACTGTTCCATTTGCTTTTTACTCTAAAGCTGGCAACTATATCTTTAAAGTAACATCTGCTTTGAGTCTGAGACCTGGCCTTACAGTTCTGTCAATGCTTTGAAACATCTTTGCAGTTTTTTTTTTTAAAAGATGAACAGTAGGGGAGGTCAATCCTACTATGAGGGAAAGATGCTAAAATCTGTGATAAACCTTCCTTCTCCACTCCTCTAGATAAACTAGTAACTCACTCAGTAAACTCAAGTGGAACAGTCAGTTGTAATAAAATACAGATCTCTCTGTATCTCTCTGAAGCAAGTGGCTTCTATTTCAGTTGCTATGGAGAACAACAAAGAACTTGTAGATATTAACAGTTACACACTGTGCCTTGTGGGTTCTATCGGTAGACAGTGCGGACCCGGACCTCGAAAATCAACAAAACTTAGGCAAGGATTTCATTCCGTTCTATCACCCTAGAAAATGTAATTCTACCCCCCCCCCCGAAGCTATTAAAATTTAGGTCACCCTAAAATCGCACACTCGTAATGAATTGCAAGTGCCAATACATGAAAGAGCAGTTTATGCTGATCAAGGAAATTTTGTGTGAGTGTATTAAAGAGGAAGGGGGGAAAAGACTCCTCAAGTTGCTGCTAAAATTCATGTGCAAATAGCCAAAGCTTCAGTTCTGCTCAGCTATTCACATGCAAGACTCATTTGATTTAGAATATTATACATACAGATAACCGTGGTTAGGATTGTAATCCAAATAATTCTCCTTGTTTTAGTGCGTTTGAGCAGTGTGCAGAATCAATCAACCCCCACCCACCCCTGCTATTATTGCCATGTTCCTCCACACTGGTACCACATGTCTGGTACACTTACAGCACAATACTATATATGTTTATTCAGAAGTATGCACTCTTCCCCTTCGAGGTAAGTGTGCATAGGATTGCATTGTAAACTCCCCAAAGTGTGTAAGAAGATGGCAATAGTTGCACACTGCATGCACATTATTTTTACGCCAGTGATCCAAGTGGCTTTCCTATTGGTTGGACAAGAATAATGTGAATCTTCATGCCCCAAAAGCAGAAAGAACTTTTTTTAAGCAGATCTGAATTATACTTGCATTACAACTTGCAGTTGTACATCATATATATTTTTATCCACATATTAATGACCTGTGCAGCTATTTGTGCATCCAGATCCAATATTATCTATAGCTGGTTCAGAACACTTATTCACAACAGTGAATATATTGTTTTCACAACAGAAGTGGAAAATTGCAGGTATTTCTATAATGAATACTGTAGTTAGTTTTTAAGTATAATTATTTAACTGGACTGAGATTAATAACACAACACATCATGTTCATCTTAGACATGATGATCAGCCCCGTGCTAGAGGGGTTTGTAGCTACTTTTAGTGAAAAAGATTGCTGTTCATGCACATATGAACAGTATATCCCTGCTTGTAAAAAATAAAAATAAAAAATAAGTGTGAGACTGTGTGTGTCTGGGGAATTCCAGCACTTACTCTAAGTCAGGTCTAGTCAAAGTGTAGCCTGGGAATGTGTTGTAAATGGATGGACAAAGCTGTCAATTTGGGGTTATTTTCCATTTCTAATTTTTTGAATTTTAAATTTATTCCCAAATTTAAGATTTTTTAAAAAGTTAACATGAAAATCTGTGTAAGTTGCATTTCTCCTCATACATGCATGTTTGTATATAATTTTGACTAATATAAACATCCTGAAGCAATTTCACTAATATAATACATTTTAAAACATTACTTTCACATTTTTGTATGCACTTTCCTGTATCATGCACATTTGTGTATGCATTTTTGATTGGAGAACTCAATTGCAAAAGTTGGAGAAGTGCAAATGTCAAAGGATAACTGAGCTTTTGTTATCCCCCCCCCCCCACATCCCTAGCCAACATACAGCCCCAGAAGAGATGAAGCATTTGTTTGGACCATGTCCATGTGTATGTTCCGGGGTGGCCACTTTAGAGGATCTGGGGGCCAGTTTTCCACCCCTGAACCTACATGGGCTGCACCCCCCTGCTGCAGAAACCTGCACTGCCAAATTGTTGCCAAAATTTGCTAGCAGTTTGGCAGCAGCAATAAAGCCACTTTCCCCCTTCAAAACAAACCACTGGGTTTGTTTTGAAGGCTTTGTTTTAATGCATAATTATGCTCCCTGAAGCCCCCAGAGTGTGAATTACCATTGAAACAGCATGCAGGCTCCACATACACCTTGGTTTAAAGGGGAAAAGCATCTTCTTTGCCACTGCCGTGGTGGCAGTGACGGGGGGGGGGGGGCTGAAAAAAAGGCCAGGGGCCCAACCAAGCATGTAAGTATTTTGTGTGAGCTGTTATTCCAGAGATGTATATCTGTTATGAGTTTCATGACCATGACAACACTTTTTTTGAGACATAGCCAACAGTGAGAAGAGTATCTGTGAAGCACTGTTTTCCACACGATCCATGTGACTGTGTGATGGCCATTGAAACAACACTTGATTGCACATCACATACCCTGGCTTGCCCTAGTCCCAGGCAGCCAGGTGTACAGTGTGGCCTGTCTATGAGCAGGGAAGCCTTCACATATACAACAATGAACTCTTGTGAACCCTCATGGAGGGTGCAATCCTATGGGGATAGTCGGCTGCCTCCGAACTTGGAGGTGGCTGACTATCCAATGCAGGAGGGAAGGATCATAGAGGGCATCCTCTCTGCCCCATTCCAGCCATGCTTTATTTGCAGCTAGACAATTTTGGCAGTTTAAATGGGGTGCCTCGGACTGGGAGTGGGAGGCTAGATGGTGCGTAGGAAGCATCATAATAGTGCTTCCAGGGTCCCCTCCCTGCCCCCAGGAATGTCCCCTTTTCGATTGGTCCACAGTGCTCTTCTGAGTGTGGAGCCAGGGATGAACCACCTCCTATGAGGCATCGGGAGAGGGGAAGGGGACTTGGATTTCAAGTCCTAATGCAAAGACTTGCCATGGCGGCCCCCATAGGGCATAACTAATGGCGGCCCCCATAGGGCATAGCTATTTGCGTTGCCCTTATTTTCGCCGTAGTCTACGTAAAGATTTACGTAGACTACAGCGACCAAATAAGGAACGCGAATGGCGGCTCCCTATGGGGGCCGCCATTTGCGTACGCGCTTTTTTTTTTTTAAAGTCACCCATGATAGGCTACGTGACAATTAACGTAGCCTATCACGGCTGACTTTGCAGATCTAGCCGTGATAGGCTACGTAAATCATCACGTAGCCTATCGGGGGCGTTTTTTTTAAAAAACTTTTTATTTCGCGGCTGGGCGAGGCGAGGCGCCTCCTCCCCGGCATGAATTTCGGCCGGGCGAGGCGGGAAGCCTCCCCCCCGGCCTGAACTTCGGGGGGAGCAGTGAAGCGCCTCCCCCCCACCGCGAAGCAAGCTGCGAGACCAGGTAAGTGACTTTCGTGCACCCCTACAGTTTAGGGATGGGCAGAACACTTACCTGCTGTTCTGGGGGGGGGTCCACAGAGGGGGAGGCGATCCATTCCTCCCCTCCCCCAGAATCCTCTTTGGCCGGCTCCACTCGGCAGCGATTCTGTAGAGCCACTGGCTGGTTCCGAAGTGCCAGCGATATGGCCACCATGCTGTATTGCTGGCTGAAGGGGACTACTGACTGCGGCCGCAAATGGCATCCTGGATGCCATTTGCATCCGTGCTTTTGATTAACGCGATAGGCTACACAAATATTTGCATAGCCTATCATGTTAATCAAAAGCTTGGACACAAATGGCGTCCAGGATGCCATTTGCGGCCATAAAGGCCTTAGTTTAAGGTAAATGCAGCCATTTATGGCTGTCTTGGATGTCATTTGCAGCTGCAGTACATCTCCTTCAGCCAGCGATATGGCATGGCGGCCGTATCGCTGGCAATCCAAGCTGGAGGATCTGGCTGAAGAGGATTCTGCGTGGAGGCGGGGGTAAGTCTTCCGTTCTGTCATGGACTCCGGGGGGGGGGCAGATTCTAAGAATCCGGCCTCACTGGAGTCCGTGGCGGAATTCTCCGCCATCCCTACTACAGTTTGTGGGCAGAGCTAAATGTGATATGCCCTGTCCTTCCTTTTACCAAAGAGCTTTCTTTTATCATGTAAAGCTGGTTGAATGGAAGACTGGCAGGGAAGGAAGCTTATTAACCCTTTCCTTCTTACTATTTATCTGCTCAAAGTTGTTCTCGCACCCCCAATTGAATTTCTTTCTGAGAGATAAAATATATCGGAATCTGTACCTTCTGCCTTTTGCAGAGAAAACAGTTGATGGGAGGATTTTGAATGGATGAAGGGCTGGGAAGGAAAGGTAAATAACCCCCTTCTTTGTTCAATCTGAAGCCACCTGCAACTCCTTGGTAAAAAAAGAGAAACCCCTAAGAAAAAAGGAGTAGTTTCTCAAAACAGAATCTGAGCAAGAACCATGACATAACTGGTATGCAAAAGCCATTGGCAATGAAGAAGCCAGAACAATTCAAACATAGATGAAATAAAATTGTTGTAAAGAAAGAAAGAAAAAGGCAACATGATGTGCATTGTACATATGGAACAAAGTTCTCCTTTGTCCTTCATCAACACAATAAGAGAGACATATGTCAAGAAAGCTGTAGGAGTAATCAGATTTAAATGAGATATTAATCAGCATAATGGTCAAGATAGTTCTCTCATATTCTCAGGGTTCAACAATCTACTTCTGAAGGACCTTAACATATGGTGATCTTTACCACAGGAAGTTGTGGTAAAGAGCCTTTAGCTCAGATAGCTTTAGAAGAAAAATTACTCCAATGTATATTTATATCAAATGCAGCTTCCATACTCAGATCCACTATACCTGTGATTACCAGATGCTGGGGACAAACCAGAGGTGACATCCATTATCCTGGCTGTAACCTTTTTGGAGGCATTTGACTGGCCATTGATAGAGACCATGCTGGGCTAGATGGGCTCATGGTCTAATCCAGCATAGGCAATTCCTATGTTTTTTAAGAAAAATGTCCTACTGAAATTCAAATTCAGGTGAAATTAAACCTTCAGATCTCTTCTGAAGGTTTAATTTCCTCCATAGGAATGCTTTAGGCATGATAATTGAAAATGAAGATTCATTTGGATTCTGCACCCCCATCCCACCCAGAAAATATGTCTGGGAACTAATATCCCTCTCACAGATCCTTTCTGAAAAATCCTTGTGGATCATCCACTTTGATGCAATGTTTCCAGAAACAAGGGAAATGAGTTTAGAAGCATTTGCTTGGGGGAGGGGGGGACATTACATCAGAACTGATCCTCAGTGACAGTTGAGCCATGTTAAATTGATTCATTAATAAAGATTCCATTGCACCATGTATGCTTGAGGAAATGGATGTATGACTACCTATTATTTGCAAGCAATTTCTCAAGTCAATCATTTTGTGCTATTTGCTCTTATCTTTCGCTGCAGTTCTAGCCACCGTTACATATGGGTAAGCCGAACGGTAGTCAGTGAGTTTTACCTATCTATAACTCTGTGCAGACCTGTGCTTCTTACATAGCATGAATCATAATCTTAAAATGCATACAGAAAAATAACAAGAAATGCAAGACAGGTGATTTTTGTAGTTATGGAAACAGATTTTCTCATGTCCTTTTTAGACTTGTTGTTCAGTCATTAAGTCATGTCCGACTCTTCATGACCCCATGGACCATAGCATGCCAGGCCTTCCTGTCCTCCGCTTTCTCCTGGAGTGTGCTCAAGTTGGTTTTCATTGCATCGGTGATGCTATCTAGCCATCTCATCCTCTGCCGTCCCTTTCTCCTTTTGCCTTCAATCCTTCCCAGCATCAGGGTCTTTTCCAGTGACTTTTCTCTTTGCACCTTTTTAGACTAGTTGGACGCAATTGCTACAGTTTGCAGAGATGAAGCCTTGGTTGGCAGAAGGATGGTGGTCAGCAGCATCAGCTGCAGGAGCAAGACCATGGGCAGGAAGGCATAAGAAGAGAGGCACAGAATCTGCTATACTTTGAACTGCTCCAAGAGGATGTAGGGATGGGAGAACCAGGGATGTTGGAGCTCACTGAAATTCTCCCAACACCACTTCAAAACTCAGTTTGGCTTCCTCATTCCTCCTGCTTTCACGTGCAACCTGTTTTTCAGTTTGTCTGAACAGGAAAGGTGTGCATTTTGAATGCGGAAAGTGTGCATTTCTGCATGCATTTTTCAAAAGTGCTTACTTTTCCTCATGACTAACGTGAAAATGCGTAATTTTTGAAAAGGCACATTTCAAAGTGTTTTTTTTAATGCACATTTTTGAATGCAATCACAAATTCAGGGATGTGCAAACATTTTTTGGGGGGAAATGTGATTGCATTACACGTTGCAAATGGAGCAAGTTTGGATGTTTTGTGAACTGAACTGAAATGTTCAAATATTCCTAATGCAGACACTGCTCTAATGAGCAGTAGAACACACTAATGAAATCTTCCTTCAGAAAAAAGGCCCTGATGATGACAGAAGAGTGGCTGCACTCTGGTGTGGAGCCTTGTATTCATATGGTATTCTTCTAGGCTCATCTGTTGATACATCTGGCAAGAATATGGGGATGGATGAGAAATTTATTTCAGTTTATTTTTGACCAGTATTTACCCACTTTGCACTTCCTCGTGTACCCAAATGCAGTCTGTGGTTTGAAGTCCACATTTTGAGCTTGCAATGTGATTCACGCAACAACAAGATATGTTTGAAAAATTTGTACATTTGAAAAATGTGCAGAAATATTGCTTAGGTCAATGGGAGAAAATGTGTCTATTTCAAAAATGTGTGCAATTGATGCATACATCTGGAAAAATGTGCATGAAAATGTGCATAAATTTTATTTTTATGTGACAACCCCCCCCCCCCAGACACACACACACAAAGCCCACAATCTGATATGGATATGAGTCAGAATGAGCTTCAACATGGAAACTGGAGAACTTCAATGAGCTTGAGTTTTGCTGATCCGTATAGATCTGTAAGTGGAGTGCGAAATTCTGGATTTTAGTGCATGGACTCCCTAAGGGACTCAAGCTGCTGACTTAAGGTCAGGATTATGGTCCAAAAGCAAATAACATTCTTCCCTCACTATCATGCATGCCTACTTTTCTTCAACGGACCATCAGTTCAGAAATGTAACTGAAAATATTACATCCAATTGTGGCTCATCACTGGCCATCATTCAACATTTAGTCCTCAGGCCACCAGGTGAGCCAAGCAAACATACAGCAATATATCAGAGACGTTCTGGAGAATGCTGCAGTCTCTTTAATGGGGTGTGTGTGTGTGTGTGTCTATAATCTTTTGATTTTAAAAAATCTTTTTTTTGAAAAGCTGAAATTAAATTTTATAGGTTTTTCTCTTGTTTTCTGTTAACCTAACGCAAGTAAAAGGTTAAATACTGAGATCCCAAGATGATAATAACTAGGTAGACCAGGCCCAATGAGGTCCATCCTGAATTCCACATGTGGAGATACTACTCAGGGCCTGGGACATGACATTCAGGCCACAATCCTATGCATGTGTAGACAGGAAAAGTCATACAACTCCCAACATTCCTTCAGTCAGCCATGCTGGCTGGGGGGAGCTGGGAATTGTAGGACTTTTTTCTGTCTAAACATGTATAGGATTGCACCATCAGTGAACATTTTCTACTAACAAACCTGTCTGTTTTTATTCAATACTTCATAAAAAGTCTTGGATATTTGGAGTGCCACTAAATGCCACCCCCCATCCAAACGCTATTGAACAAATGTGAGTTGTGTGAGCAGGACTTTGCAGATAATGCTTGGCGCTATAAATGTGCATTTTGTATTTCCAGAGTTGCTTTTCTCCCAGGATATTATGTCACATAAGAATGGGAAATTGAAAAGGAGTGTGGCCTTCTGACAAAATAATGGATGTCCCTTTAGCTTTCCTCCTGGGAATGCTTACATTATAGTCTAAATCCTCCTGATTCCAGTCTCACAGCTTAACTTGTCAATATGTAATTATGATTCCAAAACAGAACATATTACTTTTCAGTTTTTGGTCTAGCTGCCTCCATGCAGACAAGTATGATGGAAAGCAAGAGCCTATTAGTGTTTTCAGTTAATGAGTCACAGATGCTCAGTCTGTAACTGTGAATTCCATTCTAATTCTAAACGAGATTTCCACAGTGTTTCTATAAACAATATTAATTTGGATTGTCACTGCCATATATATATATATATATATATATATATATATAAATATAATTGTGTGTGTGTGTGTGTGTGTGTGTATATATATATATATATATATACATACACATATACATATATATATATATATATATATATATATATATGGCAGAGAGAGAGAGGGAGAGGGAGAGATTGAGATTCATATCTACTAAATGAACCTGGTTTCACACAAGAACATAAAAAGATCCATGCTGGATCAGACCAAGGGTCAATCTAGTCCAGCATTCTGTTCACACAGTGGCCAACCAGCTGTCAACTGGGAACCCACAAGCAGGGTATGAGTGCAACAGCACCCTCCCACCCATGTTCCCCAGCAACTGGTGTACATAGGCTCACTGCCTCTGGTACTGGAGGTAGCACATAGCCATCAGGACTAGTGGCCACTGACAGTCTTTTCATCCAGGAATTTGGCCAACCCCCTTTTAAAGCCATGCTGGCCATATCTACAACCTTAGGTAGCAAATTCCATAGTTTAACTATGTGCTGTGTGAAGAAGTACTTTCCTGAATTTCCCACCAATCAGCGTCATAGGATGACCACGGGTTCTAGTATTTTGAGAAAGGGAGAAAAATGTCTCCCTATCCACATTCTCCACACCATGCATAATTTTGTGGACCTCTATCATGTCTCCCCTTATCCCCTTTTTCCTGAGTTAAACAATTCCAGCTGTTATAAACTTCTCTCATAGGGGAGATGCTCCAGCCCCTTCATAATTTTAGTTGTCCTTTTCTGCACTATTTCCAGCTCTATAATACCGTTTTTTAGGGATGTACGAAATGTACTTACCTTTCTGTGGATTATGTTTATGGTGGGGGGGGAGGCGTTCCGTTCCTCCCCCCGGAATCCTCGACGGGGGGAGGCGCTCCATTCCTCCCCCCCCCGGAATCCTCGATGGCCGGCTGTGCTCCGCGGTGGCTCCGTGGAGCAGCCAGCCAGGCCCAGGCCAAGCCGTCCGCAGCCGGATTTCCGGCCACGGAGGGCTCTGGGTAAAACAAAACAAAACAAAACAAAACAAACTGCGTACGCAAATGGCAAAAAAACACCGCGTACGCAAATGCTGGTGGCTATGGCTGCCGCCATTTGCGTTCCTTATTTTTGGCCATCTTAGTCTATGTAAATATTTACTTAGACTATGACGGTGAAAATAAAGGGGAACGCAAATAGCGTAGCGGGCGCTATTTGCGTCCCCTTTTGATTCGCCATTTTAGCCTACGTAAATATTTACATAGGCTAAAATGGCGAATCAAAAAGGGACGTAAATAGCGCCTGCTACGCTATTTGCATTCCCCTTATTTTTGCTGTCTTAGTCTATGTAAATATTTATGTAGACTAAGACACCAAAAATAAGGAATGCAAATGGCGGCGGCCATAGCCGCCACCATTTGCGTATGCGGTGGTTTTTTTGTTTTTTACCCAGTCATGATAGGCTATGTAAATCTTTACATAGCCTATCACATCTTGAAAAACAACCCCCCCACACAAGTCTGCAAATGGCGGCGGCAACAGCCAGTTGGAAGACCAGCCACTGCCGCCGCCGCCACTGCAGCTGCTGCCGGAGCTGCTGCCACCCAGAAGATCCACCCCAGGTAAGTCTCGTCCCGGGGGGGATCCGCGGGGTGGTGGGGGGTGGCAGGCCATTCCGCCACAGATTTCGGGGGGCTGAATGCCAGTGCATTCGGCCTCACCAAGATCCGTGGCGGAATTCTCTGCCATCCCTAATTTTTTTTTAGGTGTGGTGACCAGAACTGTGCACAGTTTTCCAACACCATAGATTTGTATAGAGGCAGTATGATTTTGGCAGCTTTATTCTCAATTCCTTTTCTAATTATGCCCAACATGGAGTTTGCCTTTTTTTACAGTGGTCACACAATGGGTTGACATCCTCATTGAGCTGTCCAAAACAACCTCAAAATCTCTTTACTGGTTGGTCACTGCTAGCTCAGATCCCATCAGGCTATACTTGAAGTTGGGATTTTTTGCCCCAATGTTCATCACTTTACACTTGCTTACATTGAACCACATTTGCCATTTAAATGCCCATTCTTGCAGTTTGGAGACATCCTTTAGGGGCTCTTCACAATCCCTTTTTGTTTTAACCACCCTAAATAACTTGGTGTCATCCACAAACTTGGCCACTTCACTGCTCACTCCTAATTCCAGATCATTTATGAACAGGTTGAAAAGCATTGGTCCTAATACAGATCCCTGTGGGACCCCACTATTTGTTTCCCTCCATTGGGAGAATTTACCATTTATTCCTACTCTCTGCTTTCTGTTTTTTAACCAGTTACTGATCCATAAGAGGACCTGTCCTCTTATTCCTTGACTGCTAAATTTGGTCAGGAACCTTTGCTGAGGGGCATTGTCAAAAGCCCCTTGGAAGTCCAAGTAAACAATGTCTACCGGATCACCCCTGTCTACATGTTTATTGATACTCTCAAAGAACTCTAAAAAGTTAGTGAGACAGGACTTACCTTTGCGGAAGCTGTGTTGATTCTTTTTCAGCGGGGCTTGTCCTTCTATATGCTTGGTAATTCTATCTTTAATAATGCTTTCAACCAATTTACCCAGAACAGATGTCAAGCAAACCAGCCTGTAGTTTCCTGGATCCCTTTTTGAAAATTGGTGTTACATTGGCATCTTCCAGTCTTCTTGTATAGAGGCTGATATTAAGGACATGTTGCATATTTTGGTTAGAAGATCAGCAATTTCATATTTGAGTTCTTTGAGAACTCTAGGAGGATGGATTCCATTTGGGCCTGGTGATTTATTTGCTCTCAGTTTATCAATAAGGTTGAGAACTTCATCTTTTGTCACCACTATTTGCCTCAGTTCCTCAGACTCCCTTCCTGAAAACATCAGGTATCTGTCCTATATCTTCTGTAGGGAAGACAGATGAAAAGAATTCATTCAGCTTCTCTTCAATCTCCTTGTCCTCCTTCAGTACTCCTTTAACTCCATTGTCAGCCACTGGTCTAGCCACCTCCCTAGCTGGTTTTCTGCTTCTAATATATTTAAATGATTAATTACTGTTGGCCTTGATGTTGCTAGTGATATGCTCTTCAAAATGCTTTTTTGCATCTCTTATTGTCTGCTTGCATCACCATTGCTCAAGCTTGTGCTGCCTTTTGTTTTCCTCACTTGGGCAAGACTTCCATTCTCTGAAGGAAGCTCTCTTTTCTCTAATATCTCCATTAACCCTGCTTGTTAACCATGCTGGCAACCTCGTAGACTTGATGCTACCTTTCCTAACCTGTGGTATACATTTTAGCTGGGCTTCTATTATTGTGGTTTTGAGTAATCTACAAGCATTCTTAAGGGATTTAACCATCTTAACTCCCCTTTGAACTTCCTTTTCACCAGTTTCCTCATTTTAGAGAAGTTTCCTCTTTTGAAGTCAAATGTGACTGTGTTTGACTTCCTGGGCAATTTTCCACTGAAATATATATTAAATCTGATAGCACTGTGATCACTGTTTCCAAGTGGTTCAACAACATTTACATCTCGTACTAGCTCCTGGGCAACACCACTTATGATTAAATCCAATATCGGCGCCTCCCCTCTGGTTCCATATCGGTTCCATGACCAGCTGTTCTAGGGCAGAATCATTTAGGGCATCGAGAAATTTAACCTCTTTGTCATGGCTGGAACATGCATTTATCCAATCAGTGTGGGGGTAATTGAAGTCATCCATTATTAAAACATGTGCTTGTTTGGAGGCCTCCCTGATTTCGTTTTCCATCTCAAGGTCACTCTGAACATTCTGGCCTGGGGGACGGTAGCACATTCCTAGCACTAAATTAGTTTTGGACGTGGTATTGTCACCCACAGTGCTTCTGTGGAACAGTCTACCCCTTTTAGGTGTTCTAGTCTACTCGACACTATGCTCTCTTTGATGTACAGGGCAACACTTCCCCCACCAGTACACCCTTCCCTGTCCTTCCTATAGAGTTTATATCCAGAGATGACCGTATCCCACTGGTTCTCTCCACTCCACCAGGTTTCTGTAATGCCCACTATATCCAGCTTTTCCTTTAAATTCAAGCTCTTTAACTCTCCCATTTTGGCTCGGAGGCTTCCAATATACCTCCCTGGATGCCTCTGGCATGTACATCTTTTGCTATGGGACATTGGCCCCTTTGATTCCCTATTATGTTCTATCATGTACTCCTGGCCTCTTTCCTCTCCTACATTTGGACAATCAAAAACATTTTCATCTTCATCCCTTTGGGATGATTTAACCTGAACTAGATGCTTCCCAGCTCCTGTCAGCTTTTCCCACATTGGTTGGAAGAGCCTTTAGTTTGATATAGCAAAGCCTTCAAGCAAAGTTACACAGCTGTCAGAGTTGGACACAGTGTGACCACCCTGTTTGAGTGAAGCCAAGCCACTCCTGTTGGAACCCTTAGGCACAGTCTCTGCCATGGTGCACCCCTATAGCCTCCTGAGCAAGGTGTCTGTCTACTGCATTCCCCTGTGTGGGGTGGCTGCCCCACACAGGGGGGGAGGGGATAGCCATATACCTCTGTCCTTGAGACTACTAATCTCCTGTGGCTTCAAACTGCATCAGCTTCAAAGATATATGCTAGTTAGGGAAATATGCCTTCTAGTGACTAAGGCTGTTACATCAGGCTTCAACCAAATGGATATATTAAAATTAATTAAAATTAATTAATACATTAAAATCAAAATAACCCCAAGGTGCACAACTTAAGGGTCCACTAATTATTAGGGATGTAGGAAACATTTACCTGGCTCCGTTCCGGGGCATCTGCGGTGGAGGGGAGGTGCTCCGTCCCTCCCCCTGGAATCCACCTTGGCTGTCTCCGCTCCGCAGTGACTCCCAGTCCGCAGAGCCGCCGGCCAGGGCCAGCCACAGCCAGAATTCTGGCCGCAGCCAGGCTGCTGTTGCCACAAATGGTGGCCACTATGCTGGCCGCCATTTGCATAGCTGCCAAGCCATGATAGGCTACATAAGTATTTACATAGCCTATCACGACAAAAGGCAGCCATGCAAATGGCAACCGCTACATCATTTGCGTGGCTGCCAAGCCGTGATAGGCTATGTAAATACTTACGTAGCGTATTACGGCAAAGAGCAGGGGCGCAAATCGCGTAGCAGCCACCATTTGTGCCCCTGCTCTTTGCCATTATGTAGCCTATCATGAAGAAAGGCAGCCACACAAATGGCGGCTGGTATGACGGTCACCATTTGCGGCCACAGCAGCCCGGCAGTGGCCAGGAGACCAGCCAGAGCCACCGCCACCGGAACCGCCACCAGAGCCACTGCATCTGCTGCCAGATATGCTCTGTCCCGGGGGGATTCTGTGGGGTGGCAGGCCATTCCGCCACGGATTCCGGGGGGTTGGATTCTTAAGAATCCGGCCTCACTGGAGTCTGTGGCAGAATTCTCTGACATCCCTACTAATTATGCATGCCAAGTTTCAGATGTCTTGATTTTGTGCTGTGGTGCTGACAGACAGATGGATAGACAGACACACAACCTCTTTTATTATTATATATAATAAAAGAGGATGTCTGTCTGTCAGCACCATGACCTCCTTTGGAGCTTCAGGATTGCTCTGTATGAATGGTAAGTACACTCCAGAGCACACAGTATGATCCCCTGAGTCTGCACACAGCAAAAGAAGATCATTATCCTTTTAAAGTCCACTTCCCCCTGAAAATAATATCCTTTTTCTCCTATTTATTTTTTCATCGTTTGTTCTCTCTTCACCCTTTTCCTCATTTTCCCCTTGTATTTTCCAAGCCATCCTAATTTATTTTTTGAATGGAATAGATAATAAAATTTTGAGGTAATTACTGGAAACAAATATTAGGCATCATATTAATATCTATGTATGATCATCTTATGTTTATCTATCTATCATACATACATACATACATTCACACAAGCCCTGTTCAGAACTCTCTGCATGATTGGGAACCCTGACAAGACAGGCTCAGCAGCAATAATTTGGAGAGTTCTACTGACATTCAAGCAGTGTAAACAGAACTCGATTTCAGACATTGTTGATTCAACTGTCATGCCCCACTGGAGGAATCCTCCTCAGAGGAAGACCTGGAGCTTGCAGGAACCGAGAGCAGCCCAGGTCAGTCACTGCCACCAGACCGGGAGGAACCTGGGCCCTTGGGGAGATGGCTGCAGGTAGATCCCAGTCACAGGGAGGGGACTCTGCCTCTGAGACAGAGGATGAGCAATCCCCTGGCTCCCAGGCATGTCATCGCATCAAGTGGCAGGCCAGTAGGGCTCCAGTGAGGAGTGCTTGCTTGCAAAGAAGGACTGCTCAGGAGAAAGTGACTCCTTAGGAGTAGGGCTTTAGCCAGAGAGCTCTACTGCAGCTGAGCCCTGGTTGGGGTTCAGCAGGTTCTGGTGATAAAAACCTTCAGTGTCTGTTTAGCCAGTGTTGGAAACAATGCTGTTCTTTCAGCTCTAGTGGCTTCTGCTGTGCTTCCTAGACTTTGCCTTGTAACCGATGCTCTGTGCTGCTGCCCTTTGGGCTTCTACTTGACTCTGCGTCTGGACTGTGTAATATAGCTGAATGCCTAATTGTGTTTGATGTCTGCCTGCTATCTTGACTACTCCTGCCTTAGCCTGACCGTGTGTATCTGACTGTTTGCCTATGCATTGACCTTTGCCTGTTTTGTTACTTTGCTTTTTTGGTTATCTCCTTCACTCAGAGTCTACTGCAGCCAGTGTAGGACATCAACACCACAAAATCTGATCTGAGGGGGTGGGCTCTGTGTGCTGGGAGATGTAAGGGCAGAGCCAGCATGCACAGTTATTCTACCTGCTTTAAGCCCTTGCACCTTCTGGCAAATATGTACAGGGCTAGGTACATAATACAGGAGAGAGAGATATGTTGCAAATAGATGACAGTGAAAGTATCCATTTTCTGTGTTTGGCTAAGTCCTAGTTTTCAGTGAGGTGGTATACCTATATCTGGACTATAGTATTTTAGAGGGTGGGTAGGGTCTCACATGATTGAATGCCCTTACTTACCCACCTAAAATATATCATTTCTACATAGAAAACTAGCATGTTAGAGAGAAGGCTAAGTTAGAATTCCTTTCCCTGACATTGTTTTCTATGTGATACAACCCATACACAAGTTTACCGCACTGGGCCCAAAATTCCTCTGAAGTGAAAATCAGCAAATAAAAACAGTGTTTCTAGGCTGAAATTATTTCCTTATTTTTCTGTCCTTACCCTTTAAGAAAAGTTAGCCTCTGGTGAAACTAATGGTGAAGTAGGTCTATTTTTCTACCCTGTTCTAATGGCCAGCCAGACCATCCTTATTCCCAGATTTATAGTAAACTTTGTTCATTTGATTTCCCCCTTCAGGGACATGAAATATGGTGTCCATTATCATTCCTGCTTCATTGCAGGGAATTCTGCTCCACTCACTTCCTTTCTTCCCCTCTCCTTAGAAGGAATGCAAAATGTCCAAGCGTGCATCTGGGTTGTCTAGAGTATAACACTCGGAATGCTTCCCACTTTTGCCCTTTTTGCCATGCCTTTTCCATGGCAAAAGAAATGTGACAATGTTTTGGGATGTATGCTTGATTTGGACAAATAGACCTGAGAGTTCTGCAGTAAGACTGTACGAGCCCCCCAATGTGTGGTCTGGGAGGAGGTCTGTTGTGGGGCAATTTGGGCTTCTTGGGGCCCTGCAGATTTTACTGGAGCTCTGCTGTGTCCATCGGAGTTGGCAAAGTGGCTCTCCAGCTTTCTAAAAAAAATGCTATATGCTAATGGCAGCTACCATTAGCCTATCACGGGAAAATACAGCCGTAAATGGCATATTTTACACCATTTTCAGCCCTAAAGCAGTTATTTTTACCTAAATTGCAGCTGTTTACAGCTGCATTTATGTAAAAGTAGGTGGTTTACAGCCACAAATGGTTGAGTACAATACTCAATTTATGGCTGTAATGGCAGCAGCCATTAGCGTATCATGTTTTTTAGAAACCTGGAGAGCTGCCCCATGGGATGGGAACTCTTCCAGACATGGAGGTGAGTGCAGCTGGTCCACTGCACACTCTCCAGAGGTCAGATTCTTTGGAATCCGGCCTCATTTGTGTCCATGGCAGATTTCTCCAGCACCCCTATTCTACAGTACTTCTAACTGTGATATCCTGTTTTTATTTTTTTATTCAGAGACAGTGTCACACTTCATTTTTCTAAAGAAGTCATAGCTAAAGATTAATAACTAATTATCAGTAATTAAGGCTGCAATCCTATACCACCTTAGCTGGGAGTAAGCCCCATTTAATTTAATCAGACGTATTTCCAAGTAAGCATGCATAAGATTGCACTGAAAAATAACCTTGAAATGAAATGTGCTGTTCTTTTGTGAATAGCTTTTTATACTCAATAAGGTCTAGAATCTTTTAAAATCTTTATTCTGATTGAATGACAAGTAATTAGTGCTACTGATGTAGCAGAGTACCCCTTAGCTTAAGAGTGGAAGAAACTTAGTCAAAGTGTTCTTGAAAACATTAAATTTCAGATAATTAAGGATGTTATTTTTTACTCAGATTAAGCTGTCTTCCCTTATGAATATTCTATATGCATGATATTCTATAAGTATACATTTTTTCCAGGATATTTAAGTCTGTTTTCTTAATCTTCTTGCAACAGGGATACAAGTACTGAATTTAAAGTTGTTGTTTAGAGTCAGATGGGTATATTGTTGTTGTTTATCCTTCTCCCTTAAATGCTACTTCGAATAACAGGCTACTGAATGTTGTCCTTCTAGCAAATATTCAGGTTTCATAATTGGAGTACTCTAAACACCACCACCACTTTTTTCTGTGGTTGTCTTGGCAATGACTTAGTTTCTATAGAATGCTAGAACATTCACTGCAGTTGTTCAGACTCTGCAGTATTTGCTAGGGTGTAAAATATGTAGTTATAAAGTTGGACTTGACATATCTACAGTGTGCTATTCAGCAATACTTGATTTATCCATGGCTTACCTTGACAGTTGGAATCTCAAGTGCTACATTAAGCATTAAAGAAGCAATGCTGGTCATCCTTTAAAGAATATAAATATATAAAGTCTTGAGTTGCTAGGGGCAAATAAAGGTCTTTGGTATGAAAGGGTATGGTTTAAGATAACATACTGCTCACAGCTATGGCTGTAAATCAGGGGTGTTGAACCTCTTTCAGCCCGAGGGCCAAATTCAATTTCTGAGAAGCTCTTAGAGATCTCATTCCAGTGGTGGGTGGGGCCAAAAGCAAAAGGGGGCAGAACCAGAATACCAAAAAGACCAGCATATGGTAGCTTAAGGTTTACTGCCAGTAACTAAGCCTTAGGAAAGGCATTTCAGCCTTTTAGAAGGGGGTAAATCTTTGCAAAAGCTGGGAAACACTCAAACAATCGGTGGTGAGGGGAAAAGGGGATGGGACCAGGTGAAGGTATATGACTATTTGGGGAACCACAGAGGGCCATATTGGGACCCCAGATATAGGATTTGTACTGGAGATGCGACACCCCTGCTGTGAAACTGTAAATAGATAGTGCAGCTATTGATCAGGATCAGGAATCATCTACTGCTCAATGATTCCATGTTGTCCACCAGATCAAGAGATCCTTATCCAGTGTGTGAGGAGCCATGGCTTTTATGGCCACACTGAAAATAGAACTTCTGAAATGGGCCGGTACAATTGCGACTGGAATGGTAGGCCTGGTTCAGATATACCAACCTTCACATGGTCGAGGCCAGGCTTGTGTGAGTTGGGCATATTTTTTTTTTGTAGACAATGTACATATGATTTGTGTGGTGTGGGTGATCCTTCCTACCCAACAGGGGTGAAAGGATTGCATCTATTGGGAAAATCATATGCATGTGTGTATGCATGATCACCTGGTTCACACAACGTCTATTCTGTCTGGTGCCAAGCACATGCACTCCAAGACTGTATGCTTCCCTCACCCTGTGGATGTTACTCGTGGCTGAAGATCTGAAAATGGCAAGCTGATGTTTCTGAACCGGCATGCATATGAGGAGCCCACATCACAGATCACATCATGCATTTGGTGAAGGAAGGATGCCAGCACTTGTTCTTCCGCCATGGAACCATGACTTTATTCTCAGATTCACATTCAGACTATGGGATGTATTTAAAGATATTCCTCTCCTTAAACTTCCCATTACTCCAAAGCAGCTTTGAGAATTTGCATTAAAACTTGCTGAAGAAATAACACTTGGTTCTCCTACTCTCCCCTTAGGGGACTTGCATGCTTTTGTCTTATGGCAAGTTCTATGTCTAATAACTAGTACAAAATGAAAGCAGGAGCAACAGCAGTGCCAAGCACTCAATTCACTAACTGTTTGCTTCTTATCGTAGCTATAAATTAATATGGATCTTCCTTAATTATTATAGTCAAATTACAATCTCCCCAATAGCAAACAACAATTTCTTTACAATTGATCAGGTAAATTAGAGAATCAGACAACAACTGCATCGCTTATTGACAGTTTATGTGAGTAGTTGTGAAACCTTCTCAATTCCTATGGAACACTGAAATTGATTTCCATCACAAATACAGTAAATTGGGTGCAAATTATGGCCATTAAGCTCAGAGCCAAAGCCAGTAATGAATCAAGTGTTGGTCAAGAGCCAAAGAAAAGCACAACAAACTCCAGCACCGAAGGCATAACCTCCCCATGCTGGGGTGGTGTCAAATAGTTTGTGATATCGCATTACTGTCTGCTGTTCAAGGAAAAAAGGGTTTAAGAAATCCTACTGGGTGCCTGCAAGCCCTTAGCCATGCCTAAAGAAGCTTGTCATGTCCTGGCTATTAGATTTGAATGCCAGTGTAGTTTTGTTTTGTTTTTAAAGAAATTTGTAATATACTGTCTGCAGTAAAAGCACACACGAAGATTAGGAATGCAAGTATTTGTGAAATGACCACTTCCAGGGGATCCACTGTTATGCCTGCACTGTTCATCCTACAGTATATATCAATGGACAGTCATTGTTTGTACTTCTATTTTGCTTTTCCCTCCTCTGTATCTTCTGCCATGCTGCTTCCTATATGTGAAACAGCTTCCTTTCCTCTGCCTATTTACTTCTCTCCTTCTTTGTAAGCAGAGAGGGGGTAAAGAAGAGTCAAACAACAAGGCTTGGGTTGAAAATTGGGCCACATTTATTGAAAATATCTGCAAAGGGGTACCTAGGATGGGCAGCTGACTGTGCCAGCGACACACCCAGCCTGAGGGTTGGCGTCGATCTCGCCACCCCTCCGGACTGCCCCTTCTGGGGGAGGTAGACCTTCCCCTGTCACCCCTTCCCAGTGCCACACAACACCTGGGTGAGTGAAGAGGGCTGGTCTCCCAGGTAGGGGTGTACGAAACCCCGCTTACCTGGCTCTGCCGGGTTCCGCTGGGGGGGAGGCGCTCCGTCCCTCCCCCCCCTGGAATCCTCGCTGGCTGGCTCCACTCCGTGGCCAAGCCGCAGAGCCGCCGGCTGGCTCTGGCTGCCCACAGCTGGACATCCAGCCGCTGGGCAGCCCTGCAGGGATGCAAATGGCGGCTGTCATAGCCGCCGTCATTTGCGTCCCTTTCTTTCGCCGTGATAGGCTATGTAAGAATTTATGTAGCCTATCACGGCAGGGGGAAAACCAGAGCGTATGCAAATGGCAGTAGCCACCACCATTTGCGTACGCTTGGGTTCCCCCCCCTGCCATGATAGGCTACGTAAATATGTAGCCTATCATGGCCTCTGCAGGGATGCAAATGGCGTCCCTGCGATAGCCGTGATAGGCTATGTAAGTATTTACGTAGCCTATCACGGCTGAAGAAGGAGGAAGCAAATGGCGGCCACAGGACGGCCGCCATTCGCACAGCAGCGCAGATGGGAGCAGGTAGGTACTCTGTTTCACATGCCTTTCGTGGGGTGGGGACAGTGGGCACTTCGTCCCATGCGCCTTTCGTAGGTTGAGGGGGTGGGGTCTTTGTTCCGCGACGGGTTTCGGGGGGCTGAATGCACTGGCCTCACTGAGATCCGTCACGGAATTCTCTGACATCCCTACACCCAGGCAACCCTTATCCCCCTGCCGAGCCGCACAACCCGTTCGGGGGTCCTCAGGCATCACCTGTCACCATAAGGTACCTCTGTATGCTCACCATCCCTAATCTCTTTCTGCTTTTGCCCATCCTAGCTGCAAACTGAAAAGTGACCCGTGAGAGATTGGACCATATTCGTCTACTGGACGCACCCTACCCCAATAACAGTGTGAAGTAGGCAAAAAAGACACACAGTAAAAGGCCAATTGAACTGTGAGTCAAAAATTCCTACATGACCCCCAAAAGGGCAACCAGTAAAACCCACGCTGCTTAAGAGAGGGTGGGAGGGAGCCGCGGGAATGACAGAGTTGGTTTTGGAAGGGGCACCGAGCTTAAGAGGGCTCTGCTGACCTCTCCCCTGCCTGGTGGTGACATAGGGGGACACCCATAGGCAGCAGCTACCCCTTCTCACCCCACTTGCCTGCAACGCACCCCCTTTTGCCAGATAAGCTGGTGCTGGGCTTAGGGCATTTCTCTTTCCTCCCAAACCTCCAAACCCATTTCTTCAGCAAACCCTTTTTTCCCCCTGAACCGCCCTATTTCCAGCTCATCTCTCTAATATTACCCCATTCTGGGAATGAGAAAGGGCTGTGTAACCCTCAGGAAACTGCTGGGGCTAGGGCTAGTCTAAATGTTGCACCAAATATTGCAGGTCTGCAAATGTACACTGCAAATTTGAAAGCCATTTATTTCATTTTCGGGTATGTGTTTGTGGTGACATTCATCCCTTACCATTCACAGTGGAAGCAGGGCTTTTGTCTATTATTTTGCTGCCCCGGGAGGCAGCAGCAACAGGGTTCTGGTTTTGACAGCCTGAACGCCATTTTGTTAACACAAAAATGACCAAGACACAATTCGTTCCTGGGAATTTTGAGGGAAAATCCATGTAGGCCACCATGATTTTATCATATTTTCATGTTGATCTGGGGTCTGAGTTCGAGGATCACTCAGACACTAGGTTTGAGGAACCATTGTCACAGGACTAGTTGGGATTGTCAAGATGTTTGTACCCCAGATTCTAGACTCCCCCCTTTTCCTGGAATTGTACTGACCTTTCAGCCTTCCCATGCAATAACTGAAAGCATCCCATTAAAAAGTATATCACAACTATTAGGGTAGTAGCACGTAATGATGTATGAGAATTTCATTTCAGTTTGCAACTCTCAATGCAAAAGGGAGTGCATTTTTTTAAAAACTGCACATTCCCGAACTTGCAATTCTGTTTGATTTTTTTAAAAAATGTGCACTTTGAAGTGCGCTATTTAAAAACAAACAAACAAATGCATTTTCAAACTTTAGTCAATGGTGGAAAAGTGCACACTTTTGAAAAACGCACACAGAAATGTGCACTTTCCCCATTTGAAATGTGCATTTTTCCTGTTCAAATGAACCAAAAACATACCGCAAATTAAAATGGGAGTGATCTGAGCTTTGAAGTGAAGTTTTGAGAATTTCAACAAGTTTGAACATCCCTGTTTCTCCTATTGCTTCTGGCACATCCAGTCAATATGTGGTGCCATACCATATTCTTCATACTGCTTAGTTACTACTCTGTATACTGCCGTGTTTCTGCTTTTGCTTTTCTGAAGATTTCCTTTCTAATTAAGACTACATCTGCTAAGAATATCAAAATCTATGCAACTTAGGCTATTGGCTGAACTTATTTTTTTGGAGGCAGTGTAATGTGTGGGCTACTTCCCAAGTTTCTTTCAAACAAGATCTATAAATTTTGAGTATCCATTGTGCTGTTTTCTGTCTTTTCAGTCCTCTTCAAGCTTAATCTGAAGATGCTTCAATTTACAGGCTACTGCATGACTCCCAGCATTTTACAGAGGAAAATAGGAACACTCTTGTGTACTTGTAACACCCCTATTCTCACCCCAGGGATCACTGCCTTAGTCCCTCTCCCCATGCAGATTGCTGAAGAATCTTCCCGTCTCCCATGCAGTATATATTTTATTCATTTACTCAGCCAGCCCCACAATAGCCATTTCCTTTTAAAACAAAACACACAGCCGCTTCCCTCCAAACCCCATTTAAGAATGTTTAATCTCATGTGTCCAACAGTGTATCTAGTGGTGCTTATTATAAACAGTTGCAACTTGAACAGACGGGAAGCAGTGCACTGGTATTTTGTGTCCACATGCATTGATTTGCATGGATGTGTACTAAAGTGAAAACTATCAGAGGTTTTGGCCTCAGATACGTGCAGTACAATCCTATGCATGTTTACTCATAAAGGAGCTCCACTGTGTTCAATGGCTCTTACTCCCAGGAAAGTGCGCATAGGATTGTAACATAAGACTGGGAGAGGGAGCTGCATCCTAAAGCACTGGACTGCAAATGTATGCATGCTAACAACTTCAGAAAGATGTCACCAGGATCTCTCTCCCAAAAGGAATAATAACAGGATTTTTACAAAGGATAGTATCAACAAACAGGCACATTCCTAGTAAATACAGGCATTCTTGAGGGCTCTCTCCAACTCCCTCTGGTCTTTTAGAAATCAAATTATTTAGTATTTGTTATGACAACTAAGCAAACTAAAGAGTACAGTTCTTTAAATCAGCCTTCCCCAACCTGGTGTCCTCCAGATATATTGGACTACTATGCCCATGCTGGCTGGGATTAAGGGAACTGTAGTCCAACATATCTGGAGGACACCTAGGGAATATAGGTATTAAGGATGTGTGAATCAGCAAAACCTGAGCTTGTCAAGGTTCTCCGAATTCTACCTCGAAGTTCATTCCAGCTCATTGGTTTCAGGTTGCGAGCTTTGTTTTTTGTCTTTGCACAAATATTTACGCATATTTCCATGCACATTTTGCCCTAATCCATGCATCAATTGTGCACAGTTTTGAAATGCAGACATTTTTCTCCCATTGATTAAAGTGTGTTTGTGCACATTTTTCAAAAGTATGTATTTTCACATGTGCACCTTTTTCAATGCATTTTTTTTTAACATCGGAAAGCTTGGAAATATATGGACTTTGACCACAGATTGCATCATACCGGCAGAGATTGGGGTCTGCTACTAATTTCCTGCTGCCATAAGTTTTAGGATAACATCATAAGGCTGCTTGCCTGCCCTGCTTTTTCTAGTAATAGGTCTATTATGGATTTCTGTAAGGCTGCCACATGGCATTCTGCAGGCAGGCTTTCCAAATATTACTCCCTAGATCTGCAGTCCAGAACAGATGCTAGTTTAGGCTATGCAGGAATGTGCTCCAGTTTTATGTAGCACCCTTCATTTCCTTCTCTCAGGCTATGTAATCATTAAAATAGGTATGTATGAATTTTACTCTCCTGAAACACAATGGCAGAAATCTTTATGTTCTTAGCTGTCAAAGTATCATTCACTCTGTAATAATGTAACCAATCCCTTATATTCAACATTTAAAAAGAAATATTAATAACATCACTTCAAAATTATATATGACTAGACATTAAAAAGTAAGGGGATCAGAGCATTTTGTGTCCATGGCTCCATGCACATAATACTCATTCTTTCTGGAATATATTTTGATCATCATTGTTTCCAATGTAATCTTGAATGTTTAAAGAGCATTTGCACACTTTATCTCCATAATCCTGGCAACAGCCCTTTACATTTGCCTGGTGTTACTGTACCCACATTGCCTAAGTGGGGCTAAAACTGAAAGATGGAAGCTAAGGATGCTACTCATGGATTTTCATGTGAAAAGACAAAAACCAAGTATGAAATATTTGTTTCAGTTCATTTCTGATCAGAATTTACCTAGTTCACACCTTCCAGACTGAACATGGACTCAGATGCAATCTGTGGTCAAGGTCCCTACTTTTGCAAGCTTGCAATGTGATTCATGGACAAAAAAAAGAGCAAAAAACCCCAAACATTCAACAGAATGCATACATTTGAAGACTGTGCATGAACCAAACGTGTACTTTTGGAAAAGGCACACAAATGTGCTTTAAGCAATGGGAGAAGAATGTGTACATTTCAAAGATGCGCACAATTGATGTATACATTTGGAAAAACACACAAAAATACATATGGATTTTCAGGTGAAAAGACAAAAATGAAGTTTGCAGTCTCGATACAGGCTTGAGTCAGAACGAGCTTTGAGTTGGAATTCGGAGAAATTTGGTGACTTGAGTTCTGCTGATTTGCATGTCCCTACTACTTTGGCAGCATTCTGGAACTAGGGTTGGTGGAGAATTTCTCCACTAATCTTCGGGAGGCCAAGTGCCGACACATTCGGCCCCCCGAAAGTGTTGGGGAAATTCTCCACCGGCCCCCTGCCCCCCCCCCAGGATGGGACTTACCTTCGGCAAATGTCCCTCTCGGCGGCGGGTCCTGGCGGCGGTTCGGCGGCGGTTCGGTGGGGGCAGGGGCGGCAGCTGGTCTCCTGACCAGCTGCCTCCACCGCCATTGCAAAAAAAAAAAAGTAAAGTAAAAAAAAAACACACACCCATGATAGGCTACGTAACGATTTACGTAGCCTATCGCGGCTAGATTTCCAAAGTCAGCCGTGATAGGCTACGTAAATCGTCATGTAGCCTATCACGGGTGACTTTGAAAAAAAAAAAAAGCGCATACGCAAATGGCGGCATTATTCCTTATTTTGGCATGTCTAGTCTACGTAAACATTTACGTAGACTATGGCGAAAATAAGGGAACGCTATTTGCGTTGCCCTTATTTTCGCTGTAGTCTATGTAAATCTTTACGTAGACTAGATGTGCCAAAATAAGGAACGCAAATGGCGGTCCCCATGGGAGCCGCCATTTGCGTACGCGCTTTTTTTTTTTTCCAAAGTCACCCGTGATAGGCTATGTGACAATTTACATAGCCTATCATGGCTGACTCTGGAAATCTAGCCATGATAGGCTACGTAAATCGTTACGTAGCCTACTACGTGTGTGTGTGTGTGTGTTTACTTTTTTTTTCACGGCCGGGTAGACGGGGCACTCCTACCCGGCCTGAATTTCGGCCGGGTGAGGCGGGGCACCTCCCCCCCCTCCTGAACTTCAGGGGGAGAAGCGAAGCGCCTCCCCCCAACCGCGAAGAAAGCTGTGGGATGAGGTAAGTCCCTTTCGTCCATCCCTATCTGGAACATCTCCCCAGAGTAACGAAGGTGGCCCAAGTCCTTGCTGGAGAAGTGGATACAGAAATTGATGATGTGGACCTTTTGTTGCACCTGATAGCCTTTGGCCTTTGTGGTGCCCTAGAGTTCTATTTTGTCTCATGTACTTTTTAAAGTCCATATCAGGGTTAGGCAACATCTAGGACTCAGGGGCCTACACTACACCTCAGCCACCACTAAATTTGCTGTCATGCTTCCTGGAGGCTTCTGAGAGCACAATTCTGCTTACACGCAAAGTGCACACTCTCTGAATGCCTTGTTTCCCTGCAAAATTGCTGAGATTTTTGCCGTTATAGAAAATTTGGTAGCTGCAGTGGTTGTGTCAGGGCAGGGGAATTTCTCCCTCTCTCATAATACCAAAACACGGGGTCATCCCATAAAGCTGATTGGTGGGGGATTCAGGAAAGATAAAAGGGAGTACTACTTCTCACAGTGCATAGTTACAGTATGGAATTTGCTACCACAACATGTAGTGATGGCCACCACTTTGGGTGGCATTAAAAGAGGATTGGATAAACTCATGGAGGATAAGGCCATCAGTGGCTACTAGTTGCAGCTAGTACAAAATTCAGCAGCTAGACTGTTGATCGGAACATCTGGTAAAGATCATATAATACCAGTTTTAAAGGAATTGCACTGGCTGCCAGGATGCTTCCAGTCAGAATTCAAGGTTGTGGTGATGACATTTAAAGCACTAAGCAGCTTGGGGTCTCGATATTTGAGGGAGCGCCTTTCCCTATATATACCTGCCCAAGGACTGAGATCTGTTGGAGGGGTCGTCCTCTGCATCCCACCAGTGTGAGATATACATTACAGTGGGACATGGAAGAGGGCCTTCTCTGCTGTGGCACCCTAGTTGTGGAATGTCCTTCCCCTGGAGGCTTGATTGGTGCATACATTCGTTTCATTTTGGCACCAAGCTAAAACATGGCTTTTTATCAAAGTCTTTGAGGAATAAATGCATTCCCTAAAGTTGCACAACATTTTAACTGTTTTCTTGTTTTAGATTTTAACTGGTATTAGCTTGCTTAATGGATTAATATGTTTTTAGCTGGTTAAATTATTTATTGTTTTATACTGTTTAAACTGATTTTATCTGCATGCTGCCCTGAGATCTTAACGATATAGGGCAGGATACAAATGTTTTAAATAAATAAATACATAAAAAAGAATAAAATAGTCCTGATGGCTGTATGGTACCTCCATTATCAGAAGCAGCATGCCTATGTACACTAGTTGCTGTGGAATTTGGATGGGAGTGTGCTGTTGCTTGTTGGTTTCCCGTGGGCAGCTGGTTGGCCACTGTGTGAGCAGAATGCTGGACTAGATGGACCTTTGGTCTGATCCAGCAGGGCTGTTCTTATGTTCTTAATATGGCTGGGTGGGGACAAACATGTCCAGGGGATGGATGCACATATTGCCCACTGCTGGTCTACATGAAACCACTATGAGAGGTCATCCAGATGTATGGGCAGAGGTGTCATAAGTATGTAGATGACACACAGCTCTACTTCTCTTTTCCTTCTGCTAGTCTCAGGGAGGTCCTGAATGTTTGGAGAACATAGTTCTGGTATGCATGATGGTAAACAATCTAACACTTATTCCAGCTATTTATTAGTTGCCGCATAATGAAAATTCCCTGGGTGGTGAACAATTTAAAAACTCAAAACTCAAAATAATGATCAATTAATAGCACATTATAAAACACAGAAGTAAATAAAAGACAGATAAAACAGATTCAGCCATGAGCATAAAATCAGAACATGGAGAACCACAAAATCATCTTCATAGGGCTGAAACATATCATTACAGCATTGTGAATGTGAAAATTAAAACATGCAAACCAATTTAGAACATGATATTAAAAGGCCTAGGGAAAAGAAATGGTATTCACCTGGGGCCAAGAAGTCAATGAAGTTGGAGGCATTGTTGGTCAATAAGACCGCTGGTATGGATGGAAGATTGCAAATGGTTTTTGATGGGGTTGCGCATTCCCTGAAGATCCAGGTATGTGGTCCGGGTGTTTCTGTGGATTTGGCGATATCTGTGGAGGCACAGGTGGAGTTGGTGGCTAGAAGGGCCTTTTGCTGGTACGCCAGCTGAAACTCTGTCTGGAAAAAGCAGACTTGGTTTCAGTTACACACATCCTGGTTACATCCAGACTAACTACTCTAATGGTCTCTGTGTAGTGCTGCCTTTGAAGGCAGGTTGTTCAGCTGGTACCGAATGCAGCCGCCAGAATGTTTGTGGGGCCAAGCGTGCTGATAATATTACACCAATATTGTGCCAGTTGCATTGGCTGCATATTTGTTTCCAGGCTTAATTTCAATTGCTGGGTTTGACCTTTAAAGCCCAGAAAGGTTTGAGAGCAGCTGCTCGGTCTGAAGGATTCCTTTTCAGATGTTTGCACTCAATGAATGGACGTGGGGGGAGGGGTTAGCCCAGGGATGTGACGTTTGGGGCAGGGCCAGCAGTGCGGTTCCACTCTTGCCTCAACAAGTGACTGTTCTACATGTGAGTAATGCCTGAATAGGGATTTCTTGTTCCAGTCATTAGAGTATCATTGTATGCATGTGGAAAGACAATGGTTTGCCCCCATTGTAGAACTTCCACCCTAATTGGTCTCATGCAGAATGTTACAAAGTCATATAATTTCTTTGATCAAGAATGCCTTTGTAAAGCTATATTCCAGCTTCTGTTGCATGAATGTTCCTATTCCATAACTATCATAATTGGCATCACTTTGAAATATTTTATTCAGAGTTCTTCTGTTCCAAACAGAGGCTCATTATGGCTTATTTTTTTCCATCAAATTAATACATCTTGTTCTTCAATTTATTCCCATATGGTGACATATTGTGATAAATGACAAACGAGTCTCTAAAAGATCATTGTAAATTTTAAAATACATTTAATTTCCACTGTGTTTGATAGCGTAAAATAAGACAAGAGACCCAGGAGCAGCCATCATTGGTACTGATATTCTAATCTTCCACCCATTCCACCATGTCCTTGCAAGCCAAATGCAGCGCATAGTACAGGAAAACTTGAATTTAGGTGGGTTGTAAATATTGTAAAACAGCTGTGATGTTGATTGCTCATTGATTTGAGCTTTACACCCCCAAACCTAAATATTTGAGCTGACATGTTTATGTTCAGCACTGTCTGAAGCAACACCTCTGCAATGTCAGCATAAATACCAAAGATTGTGATAGCCGTGCTTGACTAGCAATACTTTCTTTCTGATCCAGTTGCTAACTTGCTGGTATTCTTTCAGGTGTCATCTTGAAGCTGTTGTATTAAAGAAACACAAGTCCAGGGATAGTACAGTTTGAGGCCATTTTTACTAGTGAGCCCAAACTATTTGAAATTTGACATGAACATTTGGAGTCTTTGGTTTGGCTGTTTTCCAGCACTTCTTTTGAAAATCTTCATTTGTTCATTTACATTGTGTTCATTGGTGTCACCATAGCCACGTTTGTTTTGCTATGATGTCATCCCATTGATGGCAAGATCCCTGATTCGGCAGGGCAACGTAATCCAGGAATGAGATAGCAGCATCAACCATGGGGTAAAATGGCACCAAAGCTTCAGCAGCTAGTTTCCTGTCCTGCCATGGCTTAAGGCTCAAGGGAAGCTGACAGCAGCAGAGCCATTTACTATTAGAGCAAGGTCAGACCAGGCCAGAATGCCATGGAAGATCCTAGCTACAGCTGTTGCCTCAGAAGAGTACGGAGGGTTTGGTCCCACCACCTCTGAAGAGCTGCCTGTGCTCTTAAAGGGTCATTGCCCAATTCTGCAACCATTAGGGGTGGCGGAGAATTCCGCCACAGATTTCAGTGAGGCTGAATGCCCTGGCATTTGGTCCCCCGAAATCCGTGGCAGAATGGCCTGCCCCCCGCCCCCCCGCGGATTCCCCCTGGGATGAGGCTTACCTGGGGCGGATGTCCTGGATAGCGGCAGGTCCGGCGGCGGGTCCGGTGGCAGCGGCGGTGGCTGGTCTTTCGACTGGCTGCCATGGCTGCCATTTACATCCTGGTCTTTGCCGCGATAGGCTACCTAAGTCTTTACATTGCCTATCACAGCAAGCCATAAAAAAAGGCATATGCAAATTGCAACGGCTATGGCAGCTGCCATTTGCATTTCTTATTTTTTGCCGTTTTAGTCTACGTAAATATTTACGTAGACTATTACGGCAAAAAATAAGGAACACAAATGGTGGCTGCTGTAGCCACTGCCATTTGCGTATGCTGTTCTTTCCCCCCCAGCCATGATAGGCTACGTAAAGACTTACATAGACTATCATGGCTGCCTGGCTGGACGCAAATGGCGGCCGCTACGGCCACCATTTGCATCCACACCAGCCAGTCCGTGGCCGGAAATCTGGCTGCGGACGGCCCTGGCCGGCTGCTCCACGGAGCCGCTGCGGAGCAAAGCCGGCCGGGCAGGATTCTGGGGGGGAGGATCAGATCGCCTCCCCCCCCCATCGAGGATTCTGGCGGGAGGAATGGAGCACCTCCCCCCCCACAAATACAATCCGCGAAAAGGTAAGTGACTTTCATACATCCCTAACAACCGTTGGCTCCTGTGATATGGGAGAAATTGGGGGATGCACTGGGATGCACTTCTGAGACCAAGGAGTCTGACAAAGGCACATCTGGAAGATCCCAGAGTTGAGAACAATGACTCATGAGAAGTGTCTCCTCTAAGCCTGACTGGGGGTCAGAGAACACGACTGGGGGTCAGAGAACATGAAGAGAAACAATGCTGACACACATAAATGTTATAATACTTGTTCAGTCTTGTTGCTTTGGGCAAAACATCTACCCTGCTAAAAATTCCTAGGTTTTCAATTTCATACCCTAGAATATAAACAGGAGAATATTTAGCACAGTTCCAGTTTTTGCATTGCTCTCATACGTGCTCTGAATCTTCACTAGTGTGGTTTCCTTCTTCTCAGTCAGCAGCCCGTGTCAGTACTGCTGAGGTTGGGGGCAATCAGAGGACATGCTATAAAGAATGCCTGGCCTGCCATAGCCTTCCTTTCTCAGAAACACTTGAGAAGAATTGGGAGATACTTCCTTGTGTTGTGGCTGGTGTCATGTCCTCACAAAGGACTGGCTTTTATTTTACAGCATGTTCTGTTCGAAAAGGATAATGCACTCAAGGGGTTAAACTAAATCTTGTTTCTATAGTGAAGGAAATAATTGCTATTGATTAGCAGTTAGTGCAGCATTGCAAGAAAGGTTATTAAGGCCCTAAAGTACAGTCCAAAGTGGGGAAAAACACATTCTGTACTTCCTCCTCTGTCCTAGTCTAACTGCTCTTGAGTTGGGAATGTCCCCTTGACTTTGCTTACTACTCATCTGAGCTTTGTTACACTTAGCAACTTGAAAACCTTAAACATTGATTTTGCTAGTTAAAGGTTGCAGAAGAAAAAGGAAATTGCCCAAAAGCTGTGCTGTTTTTCTCTATAGTTTAAGAGAACTTCAGAGAGAGATTTCATTTTTTAAAATCATAATTAAAAAGCTATGTTTATCTTTCACACACCTTTACAATGTGTAATTACTGAAGGATAAAAACCCGGAAGTGGCTACTCCTTTATTTGTGTGGTTGCTGTTTTCATTCAGATAATAGTTTCAGTGTGGGGTGACCAGATTTGTTTGTGTTGATGAAGATATGGATAGAAATGACAACTAAAATTCTGGGCATTTGGGCCAACAGCACAGCCAGCCCTACCGTTAGGTAGAGCAAAGTGGCTGTCTCAGGTAACTGATTTTGAGTGCCATGAAAGGACAGCACATTTGTTGGTTTTTCAGTTTGTTGCAGTTGCTTTTACTGGAAGGGAGTGAGAGAGGCACTAATAGGATTTTCTGCCTCAGGTACCTAAATAACTTGGCTTGCCTTGGGTACTGTGTGACCTTGACTTGGACAGGGGGGGGTGCATTTGCTGTTCTGCCTTAGGCTACAAAATGTCTTGGGCTAACTCTGAATCTTATACTGTTTACTTACCTTTGATTTCCCTGGGATTGAAAGCAGAACTAGATGTCATTAGGAATACCAAAGACAGTTGCCCCGTGTCTAACAGCCTCATGTTTTTATTGATGTCTTGTTCCACTTTTAATTTTAATTTATTGAACACATATTAAGCCATTGTCCCAGTCACCATAATCGTTGTATGCCAGGGAGCTGAAAGAGCACTTACCAGCCATGGCAGGGCATCTAGGAGCAGCCACCTGAGACGTTTTCCCATTTGGGGGGCTTGTCAGGGCTTTGTCAGGACTGCCAGCCATGCCAATAGGAAACTCCCTGACAGCCATCAAGAAGCCACTTGGATCCATCAGCCTCTGGGCATGGAGCATCCTAACTGGCTCTCCACCTCTGTTGGTTAGGAGGCCTTCAAATTCTAAATCCTACCAGGTAGCAATTGATCCATAACAAGGGCACTATGGTAACTTCCGCCAACACCTGATGCATAGGCAAAGGGTAGTAAAAGTAACTTTAATGCATTACTTGTGTGGTAGACACTGATGCATAGAAGATGGAACCAGGCTGGACTGCTGCTCCTGATATGATACCACATGGCTGGCCTAGTTCCTAAGAACTGAGCAGATATCTGAAGAAGGGCTAGGGATGTACAAATTGTGTAACTTCAGTGCCACTGGACTTCCTCAATTTGTAGCCAGTGCTCCGTTCTGCTGTTCACAAGCCCCTGGAATTCTCCTCTTTTTTTCTGCTCCAAAAATTATGAAGATAAATCCATACCGAAAACCATAATTCCAGTGCCCAGCCATCTCCGTGAGACCGCATAACTTCCGTAAGAATCGCTATTTTTCATAAATATTTATGTATTTTTTAAAAAAACTGAAATCCTCTGTCTCCATTTACTTTCAGCCAAAACACTTCCTCTTCCTAGGGGCTTCCCAAAAGAAGGCTGTCTTAGGTGTGCCTGAGTGATAAACTCTTTGTTTAAGGAACACTGTTTTAAAGAAAGAAAAAACCTTTTAAAATGACCGTGCTGGTCCTGGAGCAGCATGGTCATTTTAAAAGGTTTTGTCTTTCTTTAAAACAATGTTGCTTTAAACAAAGTGTTTATCACTCAGGCACACCTAAGACAGCCTTCTTTTGGGAAGCCCCTAGGAAGAGGAAGTGTTTTGGCTGAAAGTAAATGGAGACAGAGGATTTCAATTTCAAAAGAACACCCACAAACAAGGCGGTGAGTACAATTCATTTTTTTTTTAAACCACTTACGTATTTATTATTGGAATATACTACAGTGCGTTTTTATTTACGAAAATTCCGTGACTCTTTGCGGATGACGGGGAAAAAAGCCGCATGACTGCTGGCTCCTCAGGACCTCGTGGTGCCGTTCCACAGAGGATTCCATGGCACGGACTGAAGGGAATTCGACCCCATTTCAGTCCGTGGCAGAATTCTCTGACATCCCTTAGAAGGGCAGATATCTGAAGAAGGATCCTGTGCATGAGCAGCTACTTATAAGGGTCCCTTATCACATAACACCCTTATGCCTGAGCAGTTGCTCAGGCACAAGTGGTCCTCCTCAGATGTCTATCCTCAATTTCTATACATCAGGGGTGGGGCTAGCTCTTTCAACAAGTGAATGTCCAGCACATAAATAAGGCATATATTGTTAGAGGGGATACAACATGGCCACCCTGGCTGGTTCTCTTGTTGGTCTTTTAACAATGCATTCAGAGTTGGCACACACGTTAAAGCCTAGTGGTGAAGCTTAGTCCATGGAGGGTATATTGAATGTTTGGCATGGCATTATCTATTGCAGCCTGGCCATCCTCACAGTTCCCCTGCTCTGTCCGCAGAGAGGAGCCCTGTAATGATCCATGCATCTTGGGGTGAGTTAGTAATGCTGGAGGAAGCAAGATCAGTGATGACAATTGAGGGTGAATTCAACAAAGGCAATGCCATGCCTGTATCAACTAAGCTTTGAGTAGTGAGTGATGGATTGTGAGTGAAGGTGGTTTGTAGGATATCTAGTAAGAAATATGGGCAAGGTCTGAAATAGTATTACTAGATGGTCATTTGGCATGGAGTGGCAATTTTCCAAGGTCACCCAAACTCTAGACGTTTTCATTTACATGATGGAGACGTTTGCTTTATGAGTTCCTTCCATTTTCTGGACTTGATTTTTATGGGAGTGTACATGTATTTATGAGAACAGAATGAAACACTATCTGTTTTCAGAATTCTCTTAACTTCCTGCATCCCCAGGACCTGCTGAAAACAAAATCAATGAATAGGTTTTATAAATGTGTATGAGTAGTGGGAAAACAGTAGGGAGTTGGAAATTATGAGGGAAAGCAGTATCACATTTATTTATTTTTTAAAAAATATACTGTGTGCTGCCAAGGTGTATAAGTAAAATGTAGGTTATTCAACCTTTGGACAAATTATGTGGAATTGATTTAAATGCTAACCATACAATTATTATTTTGAGATGAACTTGTAACAAAGAAATAGGACATCCAAAGTTAAGCTTAATTAGTGGTTTCTCATTAAGTTCCCTTTAACCTAAGCTTACCATCTTTCCCCTGCATTTCCCTTCTCTTGTACAATTAAGGCAGTTGTTTTACAAACATTCAGACTGACATTATACCTTTTAGGTCTGCGCTTTTGAATTGGGAATGATGCACAATTAAGCCAGAGCATAATTAAACCAGAAGCCTTTGCTTTTGCCTGAGTAATGACGAGCAGTTAAAGCCAGAAGTCTCTGCTTATGGCAGGGTAACAATAAGCATTTAAGCAGAATGAGGGATGATGCATGATTAAGCTGATTGCTCATGTGATGCTCAATAAGGATTTGGGAGCTGCAAGATTCACATACCTGTATGTCCTTCTTTCTACTAAAAGTGTCCCAGACATGAGATGCCAGTATTCTAAAGGTAGAAATAAACGCCTAAATTCTACACATTTCTTCCTGCTAAAAACACAGTGTTTAATTTGCTTTTAAAAGGGGCACTGGGGGTGGTGGTGGAGGAGAATGTATCCTGTAGTTGGATCTAAACCTTTAACTTAATTATGGAATTCTATTGCTCTGAGTGGAGGTGAGAGCCATGCCGCAATGATTATATTTTTAGCAAATAAGCATTGGCATATTCCATGCTATTCCATGTAGTTGCAATACCAACTAGCAGTGCCCCCTGAATTGTTCCTTTCTGGGTGACTTTACATTTCATTGCATGTATCTGATGATTTGGAACACTCAACAGTGGCCTGGCCACAAGACTGGAAAAGGTCAGTTTACATTCCAATTCCAAAGAAGGGCAATGCCAAAGAGTGCTCAAACTACCGTACAATTGCACTCATTTCACATGCTAGAAAGTTTATGTTCAAAATCCTACAAGCTAGGCTTCAGCAGTATGTGAACCAAGAACTACCGGAAGTACAAGCTGGGTTTCGAAGAGGCAGAGGAACTAGAGATCAAATCGCCAACATTCGCTGGATCATTGAGAAAGCGAGGGAATTCCAGAAAAACCAAAAACGTCTATTTTTGCTTCATTGACTACGCTAAAGCCTTTGATTGTGTAGATCACAACAAACTGTGGCAAATTCTTAAAGAGATGGGGGTACCAGACCAGCTTACCTGTCTCCTGAGAAACCTGTACGAGGGTCAAGAAGCAACAATAAGAACCAGACATGGAACAACCGATCGGTTCAAAATTGGGAAAGGAGTACGACAAGGCTGCATATTCGCCCTGCTTATTTAACTTCTATGCAGAGTACATCATGAGAAATGCCGGGATGGATGAATCACAGGTTGGAATTAAGATTGCCGGGAGAATGATCAGCAACCTCAGATACTCAGATGATACCACCCTAATGGCAGAAAGCGAAGAGGATCTAAAGAGCCTCTTGTTGAGGGTGAAAGAGGAGAGTGCAAAAGCTGGTTTGAAACTCAACATGAAAAAAATGAAGATCATGGCATCTGGCCCCATCACTTCCTGGCATATAGAATGGGAAGAAATGGAAGCAGTGACAGATGTTATTTTCTTGGGCTCTAAGATCACTGCAGATGGTGACTGTAGCCATGAAATCAAAAGACGCTTGCTCCTTGGGAGGAAAGCTATGGCAAATCTAGACAGCATAGTAAGAAGCAGAGACATCACCTTGCCGACAAAGGTCCGTCTAATCAAAGCTATGATTTTCCCAGTAGTAATGTATGGCTGTGAGAGAGCTGGACCATAAGGAAGGCTGAGCACCGAAGAATTGATCCTTTCGGACTGTGGTGCTGGAGAAGACTCTTACGAGTCCCCTGGACTGCAAGAAGGTCAAATCAGTCCATCCTAAAGGAAATCAACCCTGAGTGCTCATTGGAAGGACAGATACTGAAGCTGAAGCTCAAATATTTTGGCCACCTAATGCGAAGAGAAAAGTCACTGGAAAAGACCCTGATGCTGGGAAAGATTGAAGGCAAAAGGAGAAGGGGATGGCAGAGGATGAGATGGCTAGATAGCATCACCGATGCAGTGAATATGAACATGAGCACACTCCGGGAGAGAGCAGAGGACAGGAAGGCCTGGCGTGCTATGGTCCATGGAGTCACGAAGAGTCGGACACGACTTAACGACTGAACAACAACAATCTGATGATTGCTGTCTCAGATACATAACCTGTGTAAAACTGCTGATTCCGAGCAGCTCTAGATTTGCAAAGAAGCACTGCCATCTCAATGAGCATGCATATGTTCAATCCCTAGTGCTTTTTTGGGAAGATTTCCCAGGGAACTTGCATGCAAATGCACATGCATGTCCCTCATGCATGTCCCTCACATGACTTACAACTGTGCATGAGTTCAACTGTTATAAAGTGATACCAGCCAAGAGCCCGCATATCTTGGTTGGCACTATGCATAATATGTTTTCAGTCCATGACCAAGATGTAATCTGACTGTTTTCTTAGCACCATATATAGTGATGCCAATGAGATGATCTCTTGAACTTGTTTTCCCTTACTGTGTGTGGCCCCATTGTGTGGTTGAATAACTATTCCATCATAGATCAAGAAATCACTTTTGCACCCAAGAAACACATAGAAGTCATAATTATAATATAAACTAGCAGCAATGGTCGTAGCACAGCTTTTTTCATTCTAAGGTACTTCTTTGAGTGGAGAGAGGGTTTGGGGTTTTTTGCATTGCCACTGACAGTGGAAACAGCAGGAAGTATGTTAGCCTGGGGCATGGAAGGTGGGAGAAAGGTGGTCAACACACACACACACACACACACACTGAAGAGTATCTGGAGAAATTTCTGCAAAGGGCCTTCTATTAAAAAATAAAACTCTCAGCAATTTTCTCAGAAAAATATAGATGCTTATAATACTGCTCCTTCCCTGAAAGTCCTGGAGCAGGTGTGTGTGTGTGTGTGTGTGTGTATCATTTGCTTCAGCTTGTTGTTGTTTATTTATAGTAGATAAATAAATGTATTTTTGTCCAGTTCCTCAGTCAACAAGGCTCCCAGAGAGGCTTACATGCAATTAGTAAAACAAGACCGTCCCTGTCCACAGGCTTACAATCTAAAAAGATGCAGCACACAAGAAAAAGGGGATGGGAAAGGAAGAGGACAAAATTAAGTACTTTACAGTGGGGCTGGTGGAATGGCTGCTTCCTCTCTTATTGCCCTCCATACAGCCTTCTGGAGTGGCTGGTGGTAGCGATAGTTGATGGGGGAGGTCTTCAGTAGGGCTGTCTTCTCATCTACCTCGAATCAGTCTGCTGGAATGGCTGCTGTTTGAGGGGGGAGGAGCCTTCATGAGGGAGGTCTTTCAGGAGGGATGCAGGAATGGTTCTGCTTCCCCTCTCATCTCCCTCTGTACAACCTGCTGGAATAGCTGCTGGCAATGACAGATGGTTGTTGTTGTTACTGCTCCTGAAGCTGTTCACATATTGTATCACTACTTATATCAGGGGTGGGCAACTTGTGGCTCTGCAGATCTTTTGGTCTACAGCTCCCATCATCTGTCACCATTGGTTATGCTGCTGGCTAAGGCTGATGGGAATTGTAGGCCAAAACATCTGAAGGACAACAAGTTGCATATTTTTTTTGCCCCAGTCTCCAGTTGATGGATCTCGGTGTTCTAGTAAACATCAAAGTAGATCTTGCAAGCCAGAAGTCTGCACACCCTTGGCCTGAGCCATAGCTGGTGAGAGCCTATGATTTGTTAATAATCCTGGCAAGATTGCCTAGCACTTTCACTTTGCTAAAGAGATTAGCTGTTGGCTCTTAACAGCTGGCCTTAATAACAATGACTAAGGAAATACCTGAAGGCAAGATGCCTCTGCTCATCTCTCTCAGCTGGAGATGATGTAGGAAATGAGTCTGTGTGTGGAAGTTCAGACTGAGATTAAGACACAGATGGAAGTCAGAAGATGGATTTTCAGCTGTGTTGGAACACCTTAAAATGCTGGTTATTCCCTTAGAAGACCTGACATGGGAGCAATGGACCTGGGGTGTCTGCTGGGGTGCTTAAAGCTGTACTTCCACCTATGCTGAACTGGTACATTTGTAAATAAACACAATTATTACAAAATGCCAGCCTCCAGGGCCCTAATTCCAAAGGAAGCCAAATCTGAGGAAGGGCTGCACCCCTGAAACTTTTCACCACTCAGAGAAATGGGGCACACATGACAGTATTGTTTTAAATCATTCTTCCTGAAGCTGAGGCTCTCCAGATATTTTGGACTGCCACTCCCAGCATTCCTGACCATTAGCCATGCTGACTGAGGTCTAGCATATCTGGATGGCACCAGGTTGGGGAAGACTGTCATATATTATATCTATATTATATGACACCTCTGCTCATAAAACTATGTAGATATAGGCAACTATTGACCAAATGGAGCCATTAATACATAACAGCCCACAATGTGAGCACAGCATTCTGGATGAACAAGGAAACAGTAAAGTGCTCTCTCTCTCTGCATCAGTTAGTGGAATGTTGGCATTTCATCAGGCTTGACCCAAAGGGACCAGTTGTTGTTCAGTCGTTAAGTCATGTCCGACTCTTTGTGACCCCATGGACCATAGCACGCCAGGCCTTCCTGTCCTGCGCTCACTCCCGGAGTGTGCTCAAGTCCATATTCATTGCATCGGTGATGCTATCTAGCCATCTCATCCTCTTCTGTCCCCTTCTCCTTTTGCCTTCAGTCTTTCCCAGCTAGGGATGGCGGAGAATTCCTCCACGAATCTCAGGAAGGCCGAATGCCAATGCATTCGGCCCCCCGAAATTGGCGGTGAAATTCTCCACCCCCCGCCCCCCCCGGGATGGGACTTACCTCCTGCGAATGTCCCTCTTGGCAGTGGGTCCTGGCGGTGGTTCGGCAGCGGTTCGGCGGGGGCGGGGATGGTGGCCGGTCTTCTGACTGGCTGCCGCCACCACCATTACAAAATAAAGTAAAAAAAACAAACAAACCCCTGTGATAGGCTACGTAACAATTTACGTAGCCTATCATGGCTAGATTTCCAAAGTCAGCCATGATAGGCTACGTAAATCGTTATGTAGCCTATCACGGGTGACTTTGAAAAAAAAAACGCATACGCAAATGGCGGTGCCCATGGGCGCCGCCATTTGCGTTCCTTATTTGGGCCCGGGTAGTCTACGTAAAGATTTACATAGACTACGGCGAAAATAAGGGCAATGCAAATATCGTTGCCCTTATTTTTGCCATAGTCTATGTAAATCTTTACGTAGACTACCCGGACCCAAATAAGGAACGCAAATGGCGGGGCCCATGGGCGCCGCCATTTGCATACGCGCTTTTTTTTTTCAAAGTCACCCGTGATAGGCTACGTAACGATTTACGTAGCCTATCACGGCTGACTTTGGAAATCTAGCCGTGATAGGCTACGTAAATCGTTACGTAGCCTATTACGGGTGTGGGTTTTTTTTTCACTTTTGTATTTCGCAGCCGGGGAGACAGGGCACTTCTCCCCGGCCTGAATTTCGGCCGGGCGAGGTGGGGCCCCTCCCCCCTGGCCTGAATTTCGGCCAGGCGAGGCGGGGCGCCTCCCCCCCGGCCTGAATTTTGGCCGGGCGAGGCGGGGCGCCTCCCCCCCGGCCTGAATTTCGGCCGGGCAAGGCGGGGCACCTCCCCCCCCAGCCTGAACTTCGGGGGGAGAACCAAAGCGCCTCCCCCCCACCGTGAAGCAAGCTGCGGGACCAGGTAAGTGCCTTTTGTACATCCCTATTCCCAGCATCAGGGTCTTTTCCAGTGACTTTTCTCTTCACATTAGGTGGCCAAAATATTTGAGCTTCAGCTTCAGTATCTGTCCTTCCAATGAGCAATCAGGGTTGATTTCCTTTAGGATGGACTGATTTGACCTCCTTGCAGTCCAGGGGACTTGTAAGAGTCTTCTCCAGCACCACAGTTCGAAAGGATCAATTCTTCGGCACTCAGCCTTCCTTATAGTCCTGCTCTCACAGTCATACATTGCTACTGGGAAAACCATAGCTTTGATTAGACGGACCTTTGTCGGCAAGGTGATGTCTCTGCTTCTTACTATGCTGTCTAAGTTTGCCATAGCTTTCCTCCCAAGGAGCAAGCGTCTTTTAATTTCATGGCTACAGTCACCGTCTGCAGTGATCTTGGAGCCCAAGAAAGTAAAATCTGTCACTGCTTCCATTTCTTCCCCTTCTATATGCCAGGAAGTGATGGGACCAGATGCCATGATCTTCGTTTTTTTCATGTTGAGTTTCAAACCAGCTTTTTTTTTGCACTCTCCACTTTCACCCTCAACAAGAGGCTCTTTAGATCCTCTTCGCTTTCTGCCATTAGGGTGGTATCGTCTGCGTATCTGAGGTTGTTGATAATTCTACCGGCAATCTGAGTAGGTGCCATCCTCAACTTTTATCAGGCACCAATAGTCTCTACTCATGTCACATGAGACCGCATTAGTTCCTGGCTTTACCTGAGCATCTCAGAATTTGAACCTCAATATACCAACCACCCTATTCCAGCTGCGTAGACCCTCATATTTTGGTTTGCACATATTGAAATATTGGACCGAGACAATGACAACTCAGTGATAAATGAACCTGTTACTCACACATAAGTGTTGAGTATATCCTGAACCTCATATTGCAATGAGTTGTCCTTATTCCAGTTATTCCTGGCTCATATGCCCTTGTCCTTCACTTTCAGGAAGATGACAGATATGGTTATTTACCTGGTGATTATTGCCTTCCAGCTGTCTCCCCCCTTATATTCCCTGGCATATGGTACAATGGCTATTTCCAATTCAAGATGTTGTATAATAAATAACCCACTTAATACCATGGAATTATAAGGCTGATTTGGATGTCACTTGCAAGTGTGTGTGTGTGTAGGAGGTGAAATGCAAGAACCACGTGTCCCTCTGCATCTCTGAAATGAAAGCAGAGACAAGAGGACAGTATTTAGTGGTTAGAATTAGCCTCCTGAAGCAACTGCTTCATATAGTATCATGATATCCTTGGCCTGCAATGTAACAGAGATGGATGAAGTTAGGAAGGCTTTAGGTGGGTTATTGAGATGTTTTCTGAATTTCCAATCTGCCCTGGATATAGATGGAAAGAATAACATTTGTGAAGTCTGAAAATGCTGACAGCTGCAAAGGCTGGTGAATTGTTCCAACTAGCTGAACTATGGTGTCTAGCTGAGGACTGTTGAAAGCCAATATGCCCTCTTGTCTTGTTCAAACTATGAGAACTTCTGCTGCATTCTCATGTGTAGTTCTGACACAGCACATTTCTGAGCACAGATTGGCACAGCAAAGCACATTTCCCCATGATCTCCTCTGCCAGCAACCATCCTCCCTCCCAATCCCTGTTCCCTTCGTTTTATGTCTTTTCAATTGTAAACTGAGGGAAGGGGCTGTCTTTAATATTAATCTTTGTAATCCATTCTGGGAGCCTTTTTCGGCTGAAGAGTGAGGTAAAAATGCTGCAAATAAATAAATTCATGTGGAGTTCCTGAAGAGGTCTGACGGTGTATAGCTTTTGCTAGTTTCTGCCTGTCCAGCCAAGGAGATTATAGAACTTCCTCTCCAGTAATAATGTAGATGCAGAACACCAATTTCATTAACGATTTATCCAACTTCTTTGTTGAAGTAATTGAAATTCTGTTGGCAAGTGTGTGGTAAACATTTCTGGGAGTGTTCAAGATAGAATTCATTTAATTTGTGCCTGACCCTTGCTGCCTAGTGCCATTAAGGCAGGCTTCCCCAGCCTGATACTCCCAGGATGTTTTTGACTTTAATTCCCATAATCCCAGCCAGTATGGGCAATGATTATGAATGCTGGGAGTTGTAGTTCAAAACGTCTGGAGGGCACCAGGTTGAGGAAAGCTGCAGTAGGGTTTAAGTCTTCTCCACTTCCCAAAGTGGTGAGAAGTACAGACAGTACTGAAGGGTCTCATTTCCTTTGAGTATGAGAGTTATGGTGTCTTTTTAATCTCTGCTTACAAATATAGAAGCAGAACATCACAAACTGCCTTGCCTAGAACTGTTGAATATTTGCACTTCTGCCCTGCATCCTGGGTCACCAGGTCAGAGGGTTCCCTCTGTTGTGTTGTGTTCTGAGTGAAAATGCCCACCCAAAATTTGCAGCTCCAATCACAAATTTGGAGGAGCTGTTTTGAGAAATTTTCAGGAGGAGCAAAATTTCTTAAGAGGTTAGTAAGAGGGCTATCCTTGGTGACAGCAGTAGACTAGTCAGGGGTTTCTTCTCTCATGTCTTGAACTATCTATTTTTGCTACCACCTGTGCCGGCAGTGGCAGCACAACTCTTCTCAGTGGCTGGGGTAGATGGTGGCTGCTATTTTGTTTTCCCAGAATGCCTTGGTTTCCCCTTGGTTCTAGGAAATATCAGCCACCACAAAAAAGGGGGCCCTAATTTTTCTTCCCAGAACCAATTCTGGGGGGATATAGTGGCCAATGGCTTCTGAGAAAAGCTCTGCTGCTTATACCCACAGGTAGAGGAAAAATAATAATCTTGAAAAGAGCTTCCCCTGTATTTCAAACAAAATACAGATTTCAGAAAACATTCAGTGTCATTGGAATTTCTTCGGTCCTTTTTGAGTCAAAAGTTCTCACATGAACTTCCAGCTTAACCCTCATTCTGCTTCCCCCTGACAGCTCTTTGAATTCTGCTGACTGGAAGGGATGATCAAGGTTCTTTATGGTTTGGAGCATGAATGATCCACACTAAAAGTACTCTCTCCCACTAAAGTAACTGAGCTTAAGGATGCTGAACTTGGTGCAGGATTGAAAGTTTAGTTACCTGTACTACTCTTAGGGTTTGCTATACTGCTTTGGACATTTTTCCCCTTCCCTTCTTTTTGTATGTGCATATCCAGTGTAAATGTGGTGCATGTTCCCGAAGCTAATAAGGTAAATATTGCTCATTTGATGGTCTGAAACAGGAACTGTTTACTGTGATGTGTGTCTTTCCCCCCACACAAACAGTATTATATACTGGGGTGGGGAATGCCTACAAAGCCCCATGTTTCAAACCATAACAGTAGTTTGTCTGCAAATGTATGCATTATAGCACCACCTAAGGTGTTCTGTAATTGCACCAAAACCACACTGCCTGCTGTGCCTAATGCATAATTAACACACATATGGATTCTTTAAAGGGTTCTATTTTTGCCGCTGTTATTTTGCCTCTCTCTCCATCTCCTAGCTAAATTTTCCTTATAATATTATTGAAAACGATCTTTCCAGCCAACCCATGGATCCTTGCTGGCAATGATGGCATGCCAGAAGAACTAGTTTCTGCCATGTGTTTTATGGGTATTATTAAGGTGAGGCAATGGCTGGAAAACATGGGAAGAACTTGGCATTAAGTTTCATATGAGGAGTTGCCCACTCATCATTACGAGGTGACAAATCAAGACTCACACAGGCACAGTTAATGACAAACTAATCAAACACATTTGAGCCTGAATGTCATTCAGACTGCCTTAACAATGAAAGAGCTGTCAAATAAACCAATTTATTATTAGAAAAGATCTAAGAAAATAGCTCAGTACAATATGTACAAATTATACCTTGTAGCTTTGCCAACAATTTCTTTCTCACTGGAAGACATGGGTAGATATATATTAAATTAGACAAGTATCAATCTTGACCTTACTGCTTTTTGATAGATACTCCTGATGAATGTTACAGTTACATGCTCTTATGAGAAATCTGCAGTTATAGGTAAATATACTTTAATAAAAGACAGACAATGTTGTGGGGTAAGTAGAATAGCATACTTGGCTTGTGAAGTTAATTGAGTGATTCCCAGCTAGCGACCATCTCCTAGGCTAACCTACTCACAGGCTTGTTGTGAGGATAAAATGGGATAACCCCCATGTTTACTACTCTGAACTCTTTGGAGGAAGGGTAGGAAATCAGTATAATAAATAAAACACTTTTCTCCTGTCTTAAGTTAATATTTTTATTATTAACATTATTATCGTTATTATTGTCCAACTCAAGTTTTACCAACTGCCCTACAATACTTCCCATATTTCTTTTTCAAAATGGCAGGAATTATTTCTACTTTGCCAAAGATGAAGTGGGAGGTCATCTGGAACTATCAAAGATATTAGTGGATTTCACTGAGATTATAAGCATTCAGGTCATTACCTTACCAATCCTCTTTCAAGGATGTTGCTTGGTGACTTAAACCGTCCAATAATATGAGTAATTTTGGAAATGACAGCATTTTAGTCAGATAGACATCCTTCCTTCCTTTCTTCCATCCATCTTGGATATTTTCTCAAATCTTCTATAAGACTGCAGGAAGGTTTATGTTTTGTTAATTTCTTATCATCTTGTATTGGGCTACAGAGGCAAATTATTTTAAAATGATATTTTCTATTAAGTCAGAAGACATCAGGGAAATCTCAACAAAACTGTTACTTACAAGTTATTGTTCTGCTCCCTGCCCCAGGCTTTTAAAGGCTTAAGTAAAGTGTTTTAAGAGTTCTGTTTAGCACTGGAAGTGGAGACTGCAGTTGAATAGAAAGCCCAAATGAACATAGTGGGGCTTAAAAAAAGGTAAAGGTAAAGGTGTCCCCAACTGGTTATGTCCGACTCTAGGGTGTGGTGCTCATCTCCATTTCTAAGCCGAAGAGTCAGTGCTTCCATGATCATGTGGCCAGCATGACTGAACACCGAGGTGCACGGAACGCTGTTGCCTTTCCCGCCGAGGTGGTACCTATTTATCTACTTGCAATTTCTTGCTTTTGAACTGCTAGGTTGGCAGGAGCTGGGACTGAAGACGGGAGCTCACTCCATCACGCAGCACTCGGGTCTTGAACTGCTGTCCTGCTGACCTTCCATTCTGCAGTTCAGCGTCTTAACCACTAAGCCACCGCTGTGTCCATACATAGTGGGGCTTACTTCTGAGTAAACATGCATACTATTGCACTGTAAATGCATGAAACACTTCTTCAAAAAGAAGGAAACAGAAGTTAGATATACCCAAACTCTGTAGTCCATTGACACTTGGTATATACCATATCTTTTGGGGGAATCTAATATAATTGTGATACAGCACTGATAATTATATAAAATAATGAGCTTAACATTTAGTAAATCTCAGATAAGCCCTGGCACCAAGTGTTCATAAATAATTTCTGAATGAACTTCATTCATTTTCCCCTACATAGATTACAAGATCTGGTAGGTAAGGATGGAGTGTTGCATTTTCAATACGTTCTCAAGGGGACGTGCGAAGCTAATTGCTCTGGATTAATGCTGGTGTTAATGAAAGGTAATAATGGATGAGCTTTTGCAAAAATGCCACCTAAGATTCATGGGTATAATAATGCTATTTTCCTACTGTGATGCTTGAACAGACAAGCCCCCCCCCCCAAAAAAGAACGAATAAAAGAAAAAAAGACTGGAAAGAGATTAGGCAAAGCTGCATAACAAATAAGGCCTTTATCCCTTTTGAGCAACATGAATAATAACAAAATGATAAAAGAGGGTTTTTCTTCTTTTTCCAAAGTCGAGATAACATTGATATGAAAAAAGCAAATACTGCTTATGCAGTGATTGAAAACCAAAACCCTTTCTGTTCTAACTGTTGTGTTCTAGACACAGCAACGTCAGGTCAGTGTGTCTTCTCTCAATGTTCATGAGAGGGTTTTACCCTAAAAGGCTGCCTTTAAACAACAAAAACCTAAGGACACAATCCTACTCATGCTGACTGTGGCATACTAGGAATTGTGGGACTTTTTTCTGTCTAAACATGCATAAGATTGCACCCTAAATACATAAAAATGAAGAATAAAGATTGAAGTAAAGGTGATCTAGTGAAAGTGTTGGCTTGCACCATTTCAGTACAACCTGTTTGCAGAACAGGGAGGCAGATGTTACTGGAAACAGGTATTAAGAGGCATAGGAGCTGAAAGGTATGGGCCACAGAAGAACTGTACTAACAACAGTTGAAAAGCAGGAACCTGAGGGAAGGAAAGGTGGAGAAAGCAGATAACTAATGGCAAGAGGAGTGGAGGAGGAAGTTGATGAGTTGAGGATCCATTGAGAACGAGTGGATGGACCCATGGCTCGGTGGTAGAACATCTGCTGTGCATGCAGAAGTTCCCCACTTCAATCCCTGGCATCTCCAGGTAGAGCTGGGAAAATTCCCGCCTGAAACTCTGGAGAGCTGCTGCCAGTCAGTGTTGGGGCTAGATAAACCAATGGTTTGATTCAGTATAAGGCAGCTTCCTATGGACCCAAGGACAGATGATTTTAACCCTCTTAACTGGGCTGGCATCATGGGTAGGCATGATTGGGCTCCTGCTGAGGGCCCACACCCTAGCAGCAGCCCATTGGCAAGAGTCCTCTGGACTTGCTTCTCCTGTTCCCCACTGCAACCTGCTTGTTCACCTGGCATTCACTCTGGCCCAGGCAGTGGTGGCAGTGAGGAGGAGGAGGAGGAGGAGGAGATGCCACTGCCTAATTGCTTGCTGGCTCTCTATCTTTCATTCAAGCAAGTGGTAGAATGATGAGTAAAAGGATAAGGAGCAATAGCAGCTGGTAACAATGGCAGTGAGAAGGTAGACTCACTGAGGGAGGGGACCCATTGAACTTACCAAGCAGCGGGAAGTCATCTTTTTTTTTAAAGTCAGGATGTTGTTACAATAAGCATCAGCCCTGGCACGAGACTGCCTTTTGTAGGTGCTGATGCTGTGCCTCTTTCCTGCCCCCACTGAATTTGCTGGTGGTGTCTCCTCTGGCAGTTGTTTGTGGGGTAGGCTACAAGGCACTGGACTTGCACCCCAAAGTCCAGCCCTAGTAGAGCCACTGTTTAACTGTATGCTCATAGGCTTCCCTTTGCAGATGTTGAGCTCACTGTGTGGATATCCACGGAGTGGGGATTGCCTAGGTGGATACAGCTGAATGTCCATAGACTTCCATGTATGGATGCGTGGAAATGTCATTTTTGCTCGCAAACCATGCGAACGTGTTCGGTTTGAAGCCCTGACTGCAAGTGTGGGTACGTGTCTACTGAAAATATTCTCAAATTGTTGAATGCATGCTCGCATTTGACTCATTCCTGATTCCAGGTTCAATTTGTGAAAATTTCCTAATTTGCACAGGCCCTGCTTCAGTCTATGGAGGATAATTTACACAAACTAGGAAATGTGCACAAATTTCGGGAGATTGGAGCAAATCCCTCATTGGATCGCTGCTCGATTTGTGTAAGTTTCCCATTCGTGCAAAGTGAGCAGTGATCACTAATGCAAACAGAAATCAGTCACAAGATGAGCAGCGAGACAATGTTAGGAGAATCCTAGTGATCCCAAGCATCACTCATCCGCCCATCCCTGTTTCGATGTGATCGAGGCAATGGGGTCAGGTATCATCTCACTCCCAGTTCACACAATTATTAACCCTCGGCATGGACAGCAATGTTTGAAGACTCTGTTCTACTGAAGATGAGAAGCAGACAGTCAAAGAACCTGGAGAGTTGTTGTGGGTTATGTATGGAGGCAGGCTGAAATGAATGAAGATGCATAAATAACCAGCCAGATATTTGGCTGTGGTTCTCTAGCACAAGGCCATCTCCAAGACTTGGGGGACCCTGGGCAACATGTCATCTCCTGTCTCAGTAGGACCTTGTGGGCTTAACAGGTGGCAGTGGGTAGCACAGCAGTGTTCTGAACAATGCCAAGTGGCCACCATTTTAATTTTCCATAATGACCCTAGTGTAGCAGTGTCAAGAGCACTGTGATTAAAATGGCAGCTACAGCTAGCCAGCTGGGTCAAGAACAAAGTAAAGAGCAGTCCAGGCATTAGGCCACCTACTAGGGGTCCCAGCAGTTGCCCAAGAAAGCCAGGGGTTGATGCTGGCCCTTCTCTAGTGCTGAAATGTGTGCACTTTCTGGATACAATTGTGGTATAGATAAATGGGTCTGCAAAACATAGTGAAAATGGATTGTGGCATGGCATAACAATCAGAGCAACATCTAATCAAGACTTTTGGCTGGCATGTGGTTATCAATTAAAAAAACATCAGGACAAAATAGGGGTTGGTTCCAGTGCTGTGTTGGGGAATGATGAGCTATGGAATTCCCATTACTGGTAATAGAAGCTTCATAGCTAATTTCCAGTGCTGTGTGTGTGCTTTAAACTTTGTGGTGGGTTTTTGTTTGTCTGCCTAGGGCGGGGAAAGGGAAAACAAGCACTGTTGGCTATATCATATGGTCCATGTATCAACAAACTTCAGTAATCGGTTGTTGACTGTGTGTATGTGTGAAGAGTGGGGAAGATCTCAAATACACCTATCATTTTAACTAAGCAAATATTTAGTCTAAACTAAAATTGGCAACTTTGATCACAATATGGCAAGCAGTCGCAATTTGAGGTGGTTGCTTAGATCCTGTATATTAAAAAGAAGAAAGAAATGCATGGCATCATAATTGTATGCATTCCTTTAAAAAGTTTGAAACTCTAACCTGAAATTCGGATGTCTTAGTAATGAAATGGGAATCCAGTTTTTTTTTTTTTTTTTGGAAACTCATTGCTTTGTTTTTAATAAGCTAGTTTTCAAAGCTGTGTTAAAAACAGTGAGAGAAATACTGACAAGCAAAGGTATATTGATATTTTGATTCTGAGATTTCAATATGAGATAAACTGCTGTATAATGTATTACTTATATATTATACATCAAGTAGGATATATCTATATTTTAATAAAAGAAGTGACATGAGTAACTTGCTTGTCACCGGCAAAGGTTTTCAGAAATGAAATAAGTAAGAATGAGGCTGGAGGAACTTTTACAGAGAGAAGCACTTAGGCCAAAAGTAAAGATCCAGGTTCCAATCTAGTTCTAGCGGTGCTTTGTTGCATGCATGGCTACTGGCTCTAGATCAGCTATGTACATACATCTGCATATACATACATGAAATGCATAAAAAGAAGTGATTAAGGTGATTTTTGTCTTGTGGTGTATTGTGAGTTAGATCCAGCACATGTCCAATAGCAGATTGCCCTATTTGATTTTCATATTTTTTGCACATGCTTTGTCATGTATTGAAAGCATTCAGGTAGCCCATTAAGCAGGAGATGGACTCTTCAACAGCCTGTTGAGAATTTTATTTAGTGTGCGTGCAAAGGCTTAGTTTAGCAGTTGATTTTATATTGTGTTTTGGCCTAATTAGGACTGACTAGAAATATTTGGAAAGACAGGTTTCGCACCACTGAATACAGGCACTTCATAGGGATGTACAAAAGTCACTTACCTGTTCGTGGATTATGTTGATGGTGGGGGGGGAGGCGTTCCGTCCCTCCCCCCGGAATCGTCACTGGGGGGGAAGCACTCCGATCCTCCACCCCGGAATCCTCCTCGGCCGGCTGTGCTCCACGGCGGCTCCGCAGAGCAGCTGGCCAGGCCAGAGCCGTCCACAGCCGGATTTCCGGCCGCAGAGGGCTCTGGGTAAAAACAAAAAAACCACGTACGCAAATGGCGGCGGCTACGGCCGCCGCCATTTGTGTTCCTTATTTTTGCCCTCTTGATCTACGTAAATATTTACGTAGACTATGATGGTGAAAATCAAGGGGAACGCAAATAGTGTAGCGGGTGCTATTTGCATCCCTTTTTGATTCCCCGTTTTAGCCTACGCATCCTGATTCTCTGTTCCTCATCTTGAATGATGATATCTTATCTAAAGGGACAATTGGCTCACTAAGATCCAAACTAGATGAGAGAGATCCATGATTGGATCTCCTGTCACTTTAAATTTTATTATTCTGATAAGTAGAAGCCATGGGGACTCAATCCAGAATGAGACCCATTTTTCCAATGAGTCTCCCTTTTTCCATACATACCCTAAGCTGTTTGCCTTATTAGGGAAAACTTACATGTACACAGCCTGTGCATAACATTTTTCATAGTGGGGAAGAGAGCAGCACTGGGGGGATTACTTTCATCAGTGAAATGGCACAAGACAAGAATAAAGGGTTAAAGCTTGCTCCTCAAGGACTGTGGGTCTGATGCATATTACCCACTTTCCCAGACTGCTGTTTCTTAAAACTTAGGGAGACATGGTTGATGGATCCCCTTTGTCTCTTCTAGTTTGACCTAAATCTACCAACACTGAAACTTTAGAGATGGGTGAGAGAACCATCCAGGGTTTTCAGAGGTGTACAGAGAGAGCCACCCCTTTCCTAGAACATATCAAAAATATCTTGAATTATTCTACATGAGTGTTCTATGTCAAGAAATGGGAAAGTCTGGAATGGTTACACTGATGTAAATGAACACTTCTGTTCTACATACCAGTTTTCCCAGCTACATCTTCCACGTCGCTATTCCTGCTTTGTGTACTTTCTTCCCTGTTGTGTTCTCTACATTGTCAGTAGAACCAAAGTCAGGCAATGAGTGTCTTCGTTAATATTCCAATGACCCAGACATCAATAACCAAAGACTCATTAAGCTAAGCTAATTAAATAAAAACAATAAGCCAAACGATTAAGGCTAAAGTCATGACCTTTAATGATCCCGAGGCCTGTCTTTTGACAAAGAATTAATCTTTAATCACACCTAATGGCCTTTTGCATATTTAATGGGCACTGCAGTTATTTTGCCCCCTCCCCCCAAAGGGAGTCCTGTGTTCCTTATCCTCCTTCTAGTTGCTCCTATGGGAATGGAGATTAATTGCTCTTACCAAGGTGAAAAGTAGTTAAAGTTTCCAGGCTCTCTTGCTGCCTCTTTTGACAACTGTCATCAATGCAGTAGCAGCCGCACATATACTTTTAAATTATGCCCTTTGTGGCTTTCCATAGAAGATTAGCCTCAAGAGTTTTCTGAAAGTGCTTTAGTTACTGTGTAAGAAATGCCTAATAACTAATTTGCTGATTTTCATTGTTCAGGCAGCCCAAGTTACATTTAATTTAGGTGAATGGAACTGACAGTTTGATATGCGGTTCAGGTCAAATTTAATTTCCAGCTGAAATTACCAACTTTGCAAATACAGTCCTGCCAGGAATTTTGCCCTAACCTGCCAGTGTTCTCGACAGGAAGTGTTGGACCTGTTGGCTGCATTTCTTTTCTCTTACTTTCTAAATCTGTCGTGATGTTTGTTCTGACTGTTTCCAGGAATGGGATCTTGGTCCATCTTTAAATTGCATTTGCTCGTCGATTAAGCATATATGAAGTTGCCTTGGTGGTTCAGACCAAAGGTCCCTTTAGGCCAGCATTGGTTTTCTCTAGTGCTGCGCTGAAACACCACCTGCCCTTTTGCAACCTCTTCCTTTCCCTGCAAAGGAGGCAGTCATTGTTCTGCCTCTTTTGTTGGGAATTTAAGAATTTCAGGGGAATTTCTCCATGTGCAGAGCTTCAGCACTTACCTTATCGCAAGGAAGTCGCAGGGAGCACAGTGCACTTTTTATTTTATGTTTATCCTGTTCTGTCCTTGCAACTGCTTTGTCCTAGAGGACTTAACCAGGACTTCCTCCCTTGGGCTGCTGTTTGCTGAGTGCCTGAAAGCTGAAGGAGGCATTTTTGTTTTGTTTTGTTTTGTTCTGTTGCCGTTAAAAGTCCGTTTCACAACAACGACTTGTCAGTTTTCAGGCATTCAGCAGGCGGCAGCCCAAGGGAGGAAGTCCTGGCTAAACCCTCTAGGGGGCTTCTCAGAAAGCACAAGCAACCAGAGAGGCCGCAAGGACAGAACAGGATACGAATGGTAAAATAAAGAGCGCACACGCACGCGTGCACACGCACCCCTCCACTCCTTGCAGTAAGGTAAGCACTGAAGCCTCGCACAATGAGAAATTCCTCAGCCCTTCCCACAATTTTGAGGTGCAATTTCTTTTTGCCCCTCCCCCAATGAATGGTTGAAAATAAATACATCAACCTTCCAATCTTTTGATAATGATATTATACTGTATGGGTTATACTGATCTGTATTTGAATAGGGCTGTCAGAGAATTCTGCAATGGATCTCGGTGAGGCCGAATGCCAGTGCATTCAGCCCCCTGAAATCCATCGCAGAATGAAGCCCCCACCCCCCACCCCACAAAAGGCGCGCGAAACGTAGCACTTACCTGCTCCCGTCTGCGCTGCTTTGCGAATGGCAGCCGTCCTGCGGCCGCCATTTGCTTCCTCCTCTTCATAGTCATGATAGGCTATGTAAATACGTAGCCTATCACGGCTAACGCAGGGATGCCATTTGCATCCCTGCGGAGCCCGTGATAGGCTACGTAAGTATTTATGTAGCCTATCACAGCAGGGGGGGGGGAACCAAGCGTACACAAATGGCGGCAGCTACCGCCATTTGCGTATGCTGGGTTTTTTCCCCCCTGCCGTGATAGGCTATGTAAGTATTTACATAGCCTATCACGGCAGGGGGAAAAAAGCCCAGCATACGCAAATGGCGGTGGCTACCACCATTTGCGTACACTGGGTTTTTTCCCCCTGCCATGATAGGCTACGTAAATATTTACATAGCCTATCGCGGCTCAATACAGGGACGCAAATGGCGGTGGCTACAACAGCCACCATTTGTGTCCCTGCTGGGCTACCCAGCGGCTGGATGTCTGGTTGCGGTCAGTTGGAGGCAGCCGGCGGCTCTGCGGCTTGGCCACGGAGTGGAGCCGGCCGGGCAGGATTCCAGGGGGAGGGACGGAGCACCTCCCCCCCACTGCGGATGCCCCTGTGCGGAGCCAGGTAAGGGATTCGTAGATCCCTAGATTTGAACCCTAGCGTGAGGAATTGGATAGCTTTAGCCTTTTGCCTACCACTGTGGCCCTGATCTGGATTGAGCCACCTGTGCTGTGCCTACAATTTGAATGTGAGGGGACCTCTCATTCACTTCAGGGGGAGCTCCCCCCACTCCGTGCTAATTGTAGGTGTGTGTATTTGTGTGAGCTGGGGCCGGGAGGTGATCTGGATTGTGAATGAAGCAAGGGCTATAGCTGCCCTACTCTCCATGGTAGCCAGGGTCCTGATTTGGATCACACACACACACAATTACTTCTGAAATAAACATCTTGCACTCAAAGGCAAACCACATGATCAAGATCTCATGTAGTTTGGTCCTGTGCTATATGCATTCATAAGGATGGAGATGGATAATTTCAAAGAAAGATTGCAGCGATATGGTTGAACATAGGTTTGCCATGATTGTACAAATTGCTGCATTCAAATTATCCATGATTATCTGGTTTACATGTAACAGACGACTCCTAAGCCTGCTCATGTGTAGAAGAAAACTGTGTGTGAACCAGTAGTCAGCTGTTCAAAGGGGGTGGGGAGAGCCCAACGTTGAGCTAGTGCTAGAGATGTGCAAATCCAACCCCATCTGGGTTCTCCAGGCTTGCCAGTCCCCAGGCCATGCTTGACCCCCTCCCGTGGTCGGGGAGCAGCCCACACTCACCCCAGTAGCCTTGGCGAGCACTGCAGTCACCATTTTTTGAAAAGTAAAGTGGTGATTGCAAAAATGCACATTTTGCGAATGCACATTTTTGCGTATGCACAAAAATGAGCATTCTTGCAAAACGCGCATTTTCACATATGCAAATATGCACATTTGCAAAATTGTGCATTTTCATGCATACACAAATATGCACATTTTTGTGTATGTGCGAAATGCACATTTTTGCAAAATGTGTATTTTTTAATGCGCAAATATGCTCTTTTGCAAAATTGGGCATTTTCGTGCTTACACAAATATGTGCATTTTTGCAATTGCCATTTTATTTTTTAAAAAATGGGAACTGAGGAGCTTGATGAGGCCACCAGGGTGAGTGCGGGCCATTCGCTGAGCACAGGCAGGTGGCAAGTGGGGGGCGGGTGCTCAGCGAGTGGGGCTCAGGGTGTGGGCAGGGGGGGGTCTGCTGGATTCCCAGAGGGCATTGGGTGCCTGCACTATCCCCAGCTAGTGCAAGTCATTGATGTGATTCCATGCAGCTCTTTAGATACCAGGCCTGGATTCTTTATCATCCATGTAGGGGGGATAGAAGAGGAAGAGGTGGCAGTCACTTCACTGTCGCAGTATTAGGATATATTCTGTAAGCACTTGTATTGCCACAGAACTAATATTTATTCCTTTCTGTACATTCTTCTATATCAGTGGTCAGTTTGGGGGATTACTTGCAATGAAGGTGGTGGAAAGATTTTACAAATGTGTCACTATACCTATGGGATGATCACAGGCACATACCTTTGCATGTCTGCACACAACACCACTTGATATCCACCTTTTTTTCTCAATATAGGACCTGAATTCCCAGCAGGATTTCACTCTTCTGTGAGATCTTGTAGGGCCAGTACAATTTACAAAATATTGCAAAATCTTGCTTCAAACGATTACCCCGAAGAATTGTGTTTTGAGAGACATGAACATAATAATTACCTTTGTGGGATCATAGCAAAGCTTCTCTCATCTTTTCGCAACAGCAGCTAGTCTCTGAAATACTTTTGGAAGTTCATACAGAAGCAGGACACAGAAAGAACTATCCATGGTTTCTCCCCAGCATTTGATACTTGAAGATATACTATTCCTGAAAATTGAGGTTCTGTTTAGGTATCATGGCTAATTGTTGTTGATTGACTAATCCCATATGAATTCATCTAATGCTTTTTAAAATCCATCTAAGCTGGTGGCCATCCTACCTGGTGGTAATGAATTCTGTTAAGTTAATGTTGTTTTGTCATACAAAGAAGCACTACTTTCTGTTCATCTGGAATGAACTACAAATCATTGGTAACCTTTAATTCTTCAAATATGAGAAAGAAAATAATCATCTCTGTCTTTTCTGTCCACGAATTTCATGAATTTATATTCCTGTATCATGTTCTCCCCTTACTTGTCTCTTCCCCCTGGCCCCCAGTAATGCAGTTAGGTAATTTTAGACTCTGGACATAATGGACTCATGGGTACCCCCTCCTTTAGATGTATATTATTTCACATGTGGTAAGCCACATTTGGAGGCCCTCCTGCTCATTCTGCTGAGTGGGGCCCTAGACACCTGCCCAAAATTCTTACCCTGATGGCACCAGTTCTTTTTTTCTAAAGTGAAAAGCCCATAGAAAGTATCTTAACTGATCAGAAACCTCTTCTGCTGCTTGGATTCCTATATCTGCATCTAACAGAAAACACAGTTTGCTGAACTCCATCTCAGAAAGAATGCTGCAAAGAATCTGTCCTGTGATCTTAAGATGTTTGCTAAGAAAATCTAAGCACCTCCAAGAACAGAGCAAAAAGCTCACAGTGGTAGCAGAAAAACACCCTTGCAAAATGGTGCTTTTATGAGCAGGTCCTTGTTTGCTGCTGTCTCCTTCCATCCAGTCTTTCTTTGTAAGAGGCAACAGAAAGTAAGCTGTGAACCTGATAAAAGGCACATTTCTGTTGAGTGTTCTTGTGTCATTAGGATAGAAAGCCTCCTGTTCACACACCTTTGTCTCTCACCTAGACAAGCGTGGTGGCTCTAATGAGCGAGAGCAACCAACTCATTTTGCTGCGCCTTTCCTCGCACAATGCCGACCTGTCCCCTTTGTCAGGCAGGGGAACAAAAAAATAATGATAAAAGGGAAAGCAGATTAGCCTTTGACAGTAGCGATTCACTACAAAAGACTTTAAAAGGTATTGATGGTGCAGGATAACATTTGTGTTTAAGATAAAACTGAATTAAAAAAACAACAACCAAAAAAGGAGAAGCATTGGATTACTGGTTCTTTAGCTCTACTTTGGACATTGCTAGCTGTACAACTCCCAGTAGGTCTTGCTTTTCAAAGGCTTCATTGTTATTCAGTTTGTTAACCAGGCAAAGATCAAAGAGATCCTGGCTAAAGCATTCATTTATTTTAATTAAAATAACTGCTCCGATCTCTTACAGGTTAATCTTTACAGTATGCATATCTCGTAAGAGAATAATTGGTAACCTTAAAATGTAAGCAAAGAAGGCAGAGTACATTTGGTTTCCAAAAGCCCTATGGATCAAGGTAAAAAACAAAGAAAGGCCACATTTTAAAGCATACAGTCTAGTACTGGCTTGATCTCATTGGCGATAAAGCTAGAGATGCTGACTGTTGAGGTAGAGGTTGCTGGGCTTCAGCCAAAGAGACCAGCATTGTGGTTTTTTGTTGTGGTGGTTTTTTGCTAATGGAATAGAAATTGGGTTAAACAATGTGCCTTTTGTCATACATGGATCTGTATTCATATCAGCTTGCCATACCATTTGCTACAATATAAGCTGTCTTCTATTATCGGCATTCCTAAAAATGTTTCTGAATGAGTCCCCATATCTTTGGGGTTTGGCTCATTCTCTCTAATTAATGCTATTTTTGGTGGAAAGGTGGGATATAAATTTAATAATCAGAAAGATCGTTATTGCCCAGAGTTTCTCCACAATGGGGGTTTCCTCCTTTTGAAAGGACAAGCAGACATAGAGAAAGACCTCAGGTAATTAGATAATGACCAGTTCTGGAAAATGGGAGAGAGGGAGGTTGATTCAGATGCTCTAAAACTGGTGTGTTCTTGTGGGCATAGCCATCTGTAGGAAGTAACACCTGGCTCCAAATAACCAAGCTGATAGGCTTTGTTTCCTGGTGGCAATTTTACGTGAGCATGGCAGCCCCGTTTTACCCACCAGAAGTGGTGCCTCTCATTGTGGCCATCCCAAGTATGACATTACTGCTTTGATGTCACTGCTTCTGTGTGTCTTGAACCTAGGGATGCGTGAACGCACCCCCGTCCAGACCCTGCCCCCTCTCACCAGTCCCCAGACTGCGCTTGAGCCCCTCTTGTGCTCGGCGAGGAGCCCACACTTATCCTGGCTTGCTGAGCACAGGCAGGGGGAAAGCGTGGGCAGGGGCTTGGTGAGTGGGGTTCAGGAGTGTAGGCGGGAGGAGGGGTGTTCCGCCAGATTCCCAGATGAAATCGGGCTCCCATGCCATCCCTACTTGAACCACAGCCTGAGCAGCATCTCAGACTTTGACCCAGATAAGGCAAAGCCAGCTGAATCAGCCGGAGCTTTCACAACAGAGGCAGAAGAAGATGAGCATGTGATATCACAGAGGGAGCTCAAGCCTCTGCGGGCTGGATGGGTAATCTCTGCAGGCCAGATTAGCAGTATGGGCCAGAGTTTGCCCACCCATTGTTAAAGCCTCCCTCCTGCTACACCATGGTCCTGATCCAGCTCCCTGTGTCAGCTATTCATTTATATATGTTTTGGACATACAGTGCAACTTTCCCATTTGCTAATTATGAAGGGGCAAACTGCCAACATGCTGATGGAGTGTTTCTTTGGGAGCAAGTAAAGCGAGCTCAGGATTGTGTGTGGGGCTCAAGATTGTGATCATTAGATAGAAGCTGGTGTATGCTCCCCTCCTCCCCTCCAACCCTAATCTATCAATTACACATAACTGGAAGCAACTAATACAGCAGTGTTTACTGGTCACATTGCTACTCTGTTGTCATGGGATGCTTAGAACTTTCAACCTGAAAGCAAACAGTCACATAAAGTAATATTCTTCCTGGAGCAGGTTTTCTCACCTCATTAGCCAAGGCCAGGTAAAGTTAACAAGTTCTCTCTCTCTCTCTCTCTCTCTCGCACACACACACACACACACACTAAAGTCCCGCAAAACCCATTGCCCCAGAAAATACTGATTAATTATTGATCCAATGATTTTTTTCTTTTCTTTTCAAAGCCATCCAATAGCTCGGAGCCAGTACTTAGAATATCTGACAAACTCCTCCTAGAGGATTAACAAAAATGAACTCTTCAGCAGTGTGAAGAATATATTTTTATACCAGAAGGTTAAATGAAACAGATGACATGTTGAGGATATTAGTTTTTCAACAGAAAAATACTAATAAGTGGCTCTGTCTCAGACCAGCTGGTGAAGTCACCTCATCTCAATTGTTTCTAGCCATGTGCTGTCTACTATAGTTGGCAGTAGCTCTGCAAGGTGTAAGGCAGGGGTCTTTTGTAGCTCTGCTGCTAACTGAGATTCTTTCAATTGGTGCTATCAGAGGGCAGTATTCAATACCACTAGTATGCAGCTACCACAAGTATGATGGGAACCTAGCGGTACCCAAAGCAAGTGAAATGCTTGTTTCCGGAACAGTGCAGGTCAGTGGAGCTCACAGAAGGGAACTCCGCTGACCTATCCCATTGTGGAAACAAGTGTTTCCACTCATTTCTGGGGTTTCTTTAGGAAGCACCAGTTCCTGTTGCACTCATGGTGGATTTCACGAGTGCAACAGAACCAGCAGAGGGAGGCACAGGAGCAGTATTGGATAATGGCCAGACTAGAGGCTGGACCTCAGACCCTCTGTATGTAAAGCATGTTCATCAGCCTTTCCCAGGTGCCTTCTAGGTGTTTTGGACTTCAACTCTCATCAGCTGTAGTTAGCAAGGCCAATGGGTCAGGAATACTGGGAACTGTACTCCAAAGATTGCGAGCGGAGATGGGTTAAAGAAGACGCAGACAACAAGCTTGGATTGAAAATTGGGCCACATTTATTGAAATAGCTGCAAAGGGGTAACTAGGATGGGCATCTAACTGTGTCAGCGGCTAGCTGGCACTTCTTGGGCGAAAACATACCCAGCTTGAGGGGTGGCGGTGATCTCGCCATCCCTCCGGACTGCCCCTTCTGGGGGAGGTAGACCTTCCAGTGTCACCCCCGACCCGGTGCCGCACAACACCTGGGTGAGTGAGTAGGGTTGGTCTCCCAGGCAACCCTTATCCCCTCGCCGAGCCGCACAACCCATTCGGGGGGCCCTCAGGCGTCACCTGTCACCATAAGGTGCCTCTGCATGTATACCATCCCTACATTCCTGTTTTGCCCGTCCTAGCCGCCAACTGGAATGTGACCGATGATAAAGACCATATTCTCTCTAGCTGCGTTGAGCCAGAGAGCTGAGTTTGAGAAGGGGGCTGAGTTTAAGACAACTCAGCCTGCCCCTCCTTGCATGGTGGTGCCACTGGGGTGCACCAATCAAAGGCCCCTGCGTCATGTCACCCCACCTGCCCGCAATGCCCCCCCCGCTTTTAGCCAGACAAGCTGGCGCCGGGTGAGGGCATATCTGGAAGGCACGAGGTTGGGGAAGGCTCTTGTACAATACCACTGAGCTCCTCAGCATGGTATATTAAAAATGAGCAGTGATTATGTTTGGGAATGAAGATAGTTCATGTGTATTTGTGAAAGACAGAGAAAGTGGTTGTGTCCCTTTAAATACAATGGAGTTGCACCATAAAGAGATTTCTTCTCTGTAAGAGTATGTCACAACTCTTTCTGGGTAATGGTAGCTATTGTTCAAGAGACAAAATAGGTAACTGACTAAACTTATTAGCGCTCTTAAGGCCTGTTGGTGTCACAGGAAGAGACTGTACTAAGAATGCACAGTCTTAATTCTCCAGTCTCAAATCACACACTGAGGCTGCAACTGTATCCACTTAGCTAGGAGTAAGCCATATTGAACTGAATTGTGCTTACTTTTCGATATACATCTATAGGATTGCACTGTAGGAATGTTTCATTTTGGCTGAATCATAGCCTTCAAAGAATATTCCAGTGATCTGATATATTCATTCAAAAATGAAAATGTAGTTAGCTGTGTTGGTCCATTAGGAAAAGATAAACAAATCTCAAAATGCAGTAGGTGCAATGAAAATGTCATAAATAGGGAACAAGCATTTTGGATCACCAGATCTCTTCTTTAGGCTGAATGTTAAGCCTGAAGGGAGTAAGAGAGAGAAAAATCTGGGCATGTTGGAAAAGCCCCGAATTCTGCATTTTGTAACTGCCTTAGCATAGTTGTAGTCCTCCAACTTCAAGGTAATACTACTAAATTTGGATTCTATCAACTCTTTACCTTACTGCATTGCCTAAAATTATTATCCAGCTTTAATAATAAAAAAGATAGCAGGGTGTGTATTTTTTTACCCTGTTTTCTGCCTTACAAGGTATCCATGTGTTCCTCTTAGCACTGAGACAGACACAGATCCAAACAATAGCTGGCTTTTATAGAGCTTTTCTATAAGAGGCTGTTGATCCTCTGTATCTACTTTCGGTTTTGTTGCAGAATTGAGATCCAAGCACTACACAAAGAGAGTTTCCTTTCCTGCTTTTCCATTACATAAACTCTAGGTGGCACTATGGTATAGTGGAACAGAACAAATAAACAAGTGGGAAAAGCTGTTTCTTGCACTTTCACAATTAAATGCCACATTTTCCCTGCTCTAAAAAAAACTCGCAGAAAGTGCTCGTTACCTAGAAGCGAAACTGGAGGGTGACGTTATCTAAAGAACCCATACTCAAGCATGAGTAGGGAATGATGAGTGCACAATAAATGCCTTGTGTAGAAAGGCCCATATTTTCAGTGGGGGAACAGGCAGTATTGCATGGTCTAACACAAGTCAGCATAACACCTAGTGTACTCCATCTTAGGACTGTTGCAACCTGCAGACTTTCTGGCTTTTTCATCATGTCCAACTCCTGCTCCTCCTATTCCTCTTCAATTTCAGGGTAAAAAAAGAGTTCTGGAAGTTCAAAAGCTTACTCACTTCTTTGTGACATTTTAATTGGTCCTAATAAAGGTATACTTTACTGCTACTTTTGAAAACATCTATAGTATGTTGAGGATTTTGTCCTTCATCTGTTTGCTTTCTACTACTTGTGGAATCAGATCAGATTAAATCTAGGGATGTACGAAAAGTACTTACATTTCCAATCCAGGGAGTCCGCGGTGGGGGGGAGGTGCTCCGTCCTTCCCCCTGGAATCCTCCCTGGCCGTCTCCACTCCGTGGCAACTCCACGGACCCTCTGGCCGGTGCCGCCTGCAGCCGGACTTCCGTCCACTGCTGGGCTGCGTCAGCTGCAAATGGCAGTTGCCATAGCAACCGCCATTTGCGTCCCTGCGGAGGCCGTGATAGGCTACGTATATATTCACATAGCCTATCATGGCAAAAGGCAGGAACGCAAATGGTGGCCGCTACATCATTTGCGTCCCTGCCAAGCTGTGATAGGCTACGTAAGTATCTACATAGCCTATCACGGAAAAAGGCAGGGATGCAAATGGCGTAGCGGCCACCATTTGAGGCCGCAGCCCGGCAGCAGCCAGAAGACGACCCAGAGCCACCACCGCTACTGGAACCGCCACTGCCAGGTAGGCTCCATCCTGGGGGGATTCCACGGGGTGGCGGGGGGATTGCCCTGTTCCACCACGGACTCCAGGGAGCTGGATGCTAAAGAATCCGGCCTCACTGGAGTCCATGGCGGAATTCTCCAACATCCCTAATTAAATCCCATGTCAGGTATTAAAAAAATGGTTTCTGGTAGAATATATAATAGCACCCCAAATCTTCCAGTGTATTGCAATGCTGAATCTATTCAAACGATCTGTGACGCATAATTCCTACCATTTATTGAGCAGGTTAAAAGCTGAGTTATCATCCATGGACTGTTATGTGCAAGCTATCCCATGCCATTTACTGAGATGCTCTGATGACACAGAAGTTTGTCCCATTAATGAAGTGGGCAGGTGGGAGGAGTTTGTGACAAACAGAACAATTGCTATGATGTAAGTGAATAATTGGTTGGTCTGACTGGAGGAAAAACACATAGAGATACGGTGCATCAGTGTGAGGCTTGAGCTTTTTGAGGTTCTCTGAGTTCCACCTCAAAGTTTGGTCCACCTCATTGCCATTCCTGAAATGCACATTTAGTTGTTTATGCTTTTAAAGTTTGCATCCAAATATGTACTTTCCCCTGTTAACTAAAATGGCTATTCCACACCCCTCCATTTGTATTTTAAAAGTGAACATTTTTCTGAAGTACAGCTTTTGCAGAAGTGATAGCAAATCCCGGAATTTGTGAGCTTTGCCTGCAAAATATGCTCATGTTTGTGTTCAGGGCTGCGAATGGGGCCAAGTTCTGGTGTTAATTGAATGGAAACTAAATTCTCATACATCCCTAGCTAAATGTCATGGAGAAAAAAGAAGAGAGGTAGGTTAGGATTCTGGGGAAGCCCTGGTAGGTAAGATGAATGTTGAAATCTTTGAGACAGTAGGATAGCTTAAAGAAGGAAAGGCAGCATAGGTAATGTGCTGAGATACCTGAGAGAAGAATGGAAGGAAGACACCAGGAAAGAAGGGGTCAAGGAGAAAACAGAAAACTCATAGAGAGCAGGTACATGCCTAGATTGCATGTTGTTGGTAGGAAGGTAGCAGTTATATAAGGTTTCTTGAAATGTGGGGAGATTGTGGACAAGTGGGCCAAAAGAGAGAGACGCCAAAAGGGCAGGTCCAGATGTATGCTAAATTTTGCGTCTTGATTTGAAATCCATGTATCGGCTGCTTCTCTGGTCTTTGTAATTAATATTATAATTTATTAAATACACAGACAGCAGTATTGCTAATTCAAAGGTAAGCCAATTCAGCCACTTTTTCAGCATCACATCAGATTGGAATGACTGATGCTGACGCTATTTGTCTCCAACTTACTACAGCACTGAGAGTGTGCCCAGAACTGAGCTGGGTTCCTTTCACCCATTTTTGTAGTTCACCCCCAAGGCTGTGTGCAGTTTCTCCTCTGAAACACAAGCAGCCATTTTGGGGATGGATGGGGGCTGAATCATTTTGTCTTGTGTGGAAAGCCCCATCTCTCCTCCACCCCTTTAAAATCCTTTTTAAATGCTGGCACCTCTGAAGGGAGCAACAGATGTTTTCCCTCTTCCTCCCGCCTGTGTTTAAAAGTAAAGCTGCTGCAGCTGGAGCAAAATATTCCAGAAGTATGATGGGAACTGGAAAATATGGCGGGGGCCAAAGCTCTTGCTTTTACTTTTAAATAAATGTGGGAGGGTTGGGAAACCCCTGCTAAGGTAAGGCCCTTCTGAACTAGAGGAACTACCACCCTCTCTAAAAATCTGAAATGGTTGCCTCAGTTCAGCACTGCCAAATGGTGGTGGCAAATTGGGGTGGCTATTTTGGGTCAACTCTTTTCATGGATGTATACCACTCCTGGATGTGGACACACAATGCAATTGTCCTTACCTTGTCCTTGTTGAAGTCATCCAGACTTGTGTGGTTAGTAGCTTCAGTGGTGAGTTAGATATACCTGCATAATTAGATATAAAGAGAGTAGAGACACTGGGTTTGTTTTTGTGTCATAAGCTTCATGTGCAAAAGAAAAGTTTGTCGAGTGGTCCAATTCATGAGGCACGCATGAAGGAACAGCTGGGTCTGTATGCTATATTAGCAAGACAAGACATGGCTACATATGCTTCCCTTAAACAAATCTTCACAGTCCCCTCTCGTGCAGTAGTTAAAACTGATCTAAATTAAGCACCAGGATTTTCTTTTCCAACCTATAGACGGATTCTTTCTGGTGTTGGTACATTTGCTCGGGGCTTTAGAGCATTGCTAACTAATTTGCAGATATGTTAGTTTTCTAGAGGGATAAGAAGAATAAAGGAGCTAGATTAACAGTTGTCGGTTTCAGAGGGAACTGACTGTCAGAGAAGGTAAAGGCAACTGAAAGATGGATTCTTGAGAGGATTTCAACTTATGATCAACACTCTGATTCTTGGAAAACTCTGCACTGCAGACACCAACCCCATTGTAATAAATGGATGCTTTAGAGCTTTGAAGTTCATATACCTAAATTTCAGGCAGTCATTTTCTTCAGCAATGGGATGCAGCCAGTTCTTATGTATAAATGAGAAGTAAAGATATGTCACCCCCCTTTATTGAAAATGCATTTTTCCTATTCTGGTGGGTGTAAATATTCCCCCCTCAGGGGACCTTTTCTATATTAATCAGTCTGCCAAAGAAATCACTGCATCCTGGCCAATATTGTCAATCAATCCAATGGTCCTCCTTGTGTCATGTTAATGTTCAAACAGGGCTCACGTAGCATGGATTTCTGAAACTGAGCGGAGTTGCAAAAACCATTTGTGATGTGGCCAGGTGTTTAAAAAAGTCAAAAGCCCCTTCGAGCAGACACATTTTCTTGGGCTAACTTAAAGCAGCTCTGTTGATCCAGGCCAACATTTGGTAGAGGACAGAGGCCTGACCTGTATATGGGTCAGACATGACAAATATATTGAAGGACCGAGAAAGAGCATGCATGTTGTTCTAAAATGAAGGTTGTTGTTTAATTTGGTTTTGAATGTGTAGCGATTTCAGTATTGACAGAGAAGTGGTACATTGCCTCGTGTTATTGGAGGAAATCCTATATTACTATCTAGAGTAGTGTTTCCATGTATCTGTCTGTCTTTGTATGGCTTTTCCTTGACCTTTGGTTGATAAGTATTTGATTATTTCAAAACTGATAGCCCCTCTGCCCCTGTTGTTCTTTCCCCCTTCTATTCTTGGGAATGTTTATTATGTACTTTGCTGATATCTGGTTGCAAACAACTATGACTAATCGGCTTATTTCAGGTTTTCCATATATAACTTTTAAAGAGCTTAAAAAGGTAACCCATTGAGATTAAGCGGGGGATAAGGGCTGTTGTATTCAGGTGTCTGACAGTGAGGTGGAAATGTGGCCTCCATCCCTCTCAAAAAAAGGATGTAGAAGTTGAACAGCCCTCTATCAGCAATTTCAATTTATCTTTTGTGGGTCAGACTCTGTACCTTATCATCTCTTGAACTCAATGTCTTATCACCACCTGAGCCCAAAACCAGCAATATGCTGGAAATTCAAGGCAAAGGAGGTTCAAAGGGTGCAGAACTCAGCTTAAGACAAGATTTGAGTTTTTCATTTCAGCTTCTCCAGTGATTTAAAGATGTCCTTTGTAAGGGAACACAGGATGCTGCTTACATGTTAATACACAGAGAAAAAGTAAATTAAAACATAGCTGTATTATGAGGCCTGAAGGGCAAGGTAGGCAAAAGTAATTCCTAGTCTTTGTTTTCACACAAAATGCTTCAAAAGGGAGCCAGTTAATGATGCCTTTTAGAAGGCTGTGTTTCATGCTTTCCCCGGTGTGTAAACTAAAGTCCTTGGGACCACAATGCAGCTAAATCACTGTTTCAATTCTTATACCCAACTCAGCATACAAAAGCATCACATGTCTTAGTTTTGAGGCTGAGAAGAAGGAAGAAAGATTAGAAGCACTTTACAACAACCAAGTGTGTATGTGCACGCGCGCACACACACATTCTGTTGAGGCCCTCACATCACTTTTGGGATATACAACACAGTGGAGGAGAAAAAAGACAACTTTATTTGTTTTTCTATTGTATTTTCATCAAACCTAATTGAGTTTCACCTTTATTCTACAAATAGGCAATAACAGTATCCACCCACAACACACACTAGGGAATGCTTCAAAGATGCCTGCAAATGTCTGTGAAAGAATTTGTTTTTAAACATCCAAAGCACTTAAAGCATCACTGGTTCTTCCTTGGGGAATTCTAAATGGGCCCTGAAAAGCATTCAGAGGGTTGGGAGAGAGAATAGAAACTAGCTGTCCTTGTCGCAGATTTAGAATTCCCCAAGGAAGAGTCTGTAGGAGCTCGAAATGCGTTGGACGTTTATAGACAAATTGTATTAAAGACATTTACAAGTACCTTTGGGGTAGTCACTTTTTAATGGCAAGAATTAAATTGGCCCATAATAAAAAGTGGTTTGTGTAAAATGTATGCAGAGCCATCCATCAATAATGAACAGAGGAGTAACATTGGTGGATTTGAGGCTGTTGGCTGTTTTAACAATCACAGTGCTGAATTACAAAGTTATTATTTACAAGGGCCATAATCTGCATTTGGGTTTTAAGAATTTGTATTTACATATGTTGTGATTTCTCTTACTGTAGAGGGAAGTTCTTTTTTTCCCCCTCTCCAATAAGATCCTCAATTGTAGTACTTTATATTGTCCTAAAGGAGTGAATGGCATTGGCAACCATCCACTTTCATAGGAAAAAATCAACTAGCACATTTGAGGGCACCATTGGGATAGACACACAACCTACCCCGGTGACCTCAGGCACTGAGGAGAATCAAGCAGGTTCCTGTCTGCTTAGTTCCTCCTATACATCTGCACAATCTCTCTCTCTCCCTCTCTGTGTCTGTCTGTCTGCCTGTCTGCCTGCCTGCTCTGTTAGAATGTGAGAGATTTGGGGAATTGGCTCAGACAGACAGATGTATAATTATCTATAATGAAATAAAATAAATGTACAGTATGTGATATCAAGATCTAGATGACATACCATATCTCTTCTTGCCTTATGGTGACATATTTCCACTGTGTTTAGTGCTGTGAATGTTGTATACTAGTAGAGTTTTCTGGTAAACTGTGTGGAATCAGTTTGTGACAATAAATGGTAAGTTTTTTTCAGAGCTTCCCCAAACTGTCATCATTTTGAGGCGTTATTAACTTCATTATTCCCTTTTCTGCTATTTTGAAACCTGACATAGATTTGTCCCATATCTCCCAGAGGTTTTGGAGTGCAATTAGCCATTGGATTCACTGAGTAATTACTTCATTTTTCATGTAAAAAAGCCCTTGATTTATTATATACTTGGGAAGGGATGGCAGCAATAGGTCAACAGCAGTTAGAGGAGATTAGCAGAAGTATTCCTCGGTACGGTGGTAGTGATCATTCCCCACAGGAACCTGATTTAGCTGAGGCAGAATGATGTCACTCAAGCCTTGGCAGCACCATGCCAGCTGACTTTGCCACTTCTCTGTGGAATTAATATGAGTGACTGCAGGGTAGCTTTGAATCTCCTACCTTGCTGAGAGAGCGAGGAGACTGTGGAATTGATGGAGCTGCCAGAAGAAATTCTCTCAGAAGAAAGAGCCCATTTCAGAATTCTCAGGAGGAGTTACAAAAGCCTGGCACAGATAAATTAAAGTGTTATGGGGAGTGGGGGCGGGGGAGACAGAAGGAAATAGGCTGTAATGGGTGTTTGGGGGACAGTCTGTATTTGCAATTACTGCTCTTGGTTAATGGGTTTCTAAATGGCTCTTTCAGAATAGTTAAGAGACACTAAATAAATATTTACAAATTAATCGGATGTATTTTTTTTAATTGTGAGAAAATATCAGTGGATCTTAACAGCATATGAGGTTTTCATTTGGGTTTTATATAGTAGAATGATGATGATGATGATGATGATGATGATAATAATAATAATAATAATAATAGGAAATACATGGGAGTCATAGTCTGAGCCATGAACCTCTCTCCTCTGCTGAAATTTGCAATTGATTTACACTTGAAGAAAGGTTCTTTTGTCACCTTGAGAACAAATTTGCAAGATTCCATGTCCATGACTCAGAGCAGTAATGTAGGGAGATTATCCTTCTTCTGGTTTCTGCATGTTCCCATTTTTGTGTATATCCACATTTGACAAAAAACCCCTCAGGATTCCCAACTCCATGGTTGCTGCTCCTGCTATCCCTGTACAATTCCTCCCCTAGTTGCTTTTCCCAAAATTTGGGTCCTGAAACTTGTTAGCTGATCAAATGGGAAAGGCTGTAGATGGGAGAAGCACTAAACATCCCCATTTCTGCTTGCTCTTTCTGTCCTTTCACTGCTGAACATGACATTTTGTCTTAATTTTCCTACAAAAAGAGTCATTTTCAAATGTTCTAATCATGTATGATCTGTGTGTGTGTGTGTGTGTTTGTGTGCACGCGCGCACATGGCACATGCGTGCATGTGGTATTAGACTGGCAGTTTCTGCCCCTGACTTACCATGTCTGAAACAAGATGTGGAAACAAATGCACACAGATCAGGGGCAGAGCTTGTTGCTGTGATACCAGCTCCCCGGTTATGAATGTGGGAATATCCTTAAAGGGCTTGGAATTGTTCTCTTTGGCAGATGAAAACAGCTCCAACTGACTGGTTGACCAGTTTATCCATACTAGTATGTTGTAAAGAGACTTGAACACCACAGTAGTTCTTCATGGTATGTAAAGTTTATTAGATCCTGCAGTGATTATGAGGACACTGTGTACACAATTTTGATTGCTGATTAATGCTGAATGTTTTCCTTGTTCATGGGAAAGGAACATATTATTTAATAGTCTCAGGTATTTAGTATGCACCTAATTATTGGTTGTAATGTTGATAAACCAATAAAGATCATTAGTCTTCTGTTACTCTGTTGATAGTCATTTTTTTTTACTAAGCCCACAAGTATAGTTGTGGCTTCTTCTTCTTCTTCTTCTTCTTCTTCTTCTTCTTCTTCTTCTTCTTCTTCTTGTTATTGTTGTTTCCTTCAAATAAGTTGTGTATGGGCAGCTTCAAACTGGGAGATGTGCTCCGTCACATATTGTAGTCCCAAGCTAAGTAAGGCTTTATAGGTCAAAACCAGCACCTTGAATTGGACTCCGAGATGTACAGGCAGCCAGTGCAAGTGGTCCAGAATTGGTGTTATAAGCTAAACCTTCTGTTCCCTACTATTATCTGGTCACCACATTTTGCATAAGCTGCAGTATCCATACCATCTTAAAAGGCAGCCCTATGTAGAGTACATTGCAGTAATCTAAACTGGAGATTACTCTTTATTATAGCATGCCTTCCAGACAGTATGCTTGTGATAGTGACATTAATCACAAGACCTGTTTGATGAGCCTATCTACTTTCAAAATCCACAGTTATGTTTATTAGGACCAACCCAGTGTCACAAAATAGTGAGCAAGCTTCTAGGTTCTCCAGAACTCTTCTTGTAAGGGTGGGAAAGAGAAAAAAGTGATTTGATGTTGAAACTGGATGTTGGCAGCTCTATGGTGCAAGTGGGTGACAAAGCATCTTCCTGCACCATAGAGTTCTGTGAGAGCAGGCCAGAGTGTCTCTCACAGATTTCCAGGAACAGAGAGGTAAGATTCCTGGCTTTCTTTTCTGTGGCAATGTTGCTGGGATGGGGGTAAAATTGAAGCCTTCTCCCCACCTCAGTGATCTACAGCAACATCACTGAGGTTTGGAGAAGGCTTTAACCTTGCCCACATCCCAGTGACACTACTCAGGGATGAGAGGCTGCAGACCAGAGTGGAATCCACCGCACAGGCCACATCCAGACCACGACCCAGCAGTTCTTCATCTCTGACCTAGAGGAATCCTCCAGGGGCAAGCTTCCAACCATCTGGGCTATGGCTAGGATCTCTGGTAGAGTGGTCATGTGTCCTCTTCTACGAACGACTGTCCTCTATTTGAAGGGCTACCAGAGGACTGTCTGCTATTTTGCAGGTGTCCTCTATTTGAAAGTCTGTCCAGTTCAAGACCTGATTTAAAGATCAAAACCAATCAGAAGGAAGAACTGGGCTTTGAAGTTGCCCATCAACAGCACCTGGACAGCACACTGAGCAGGCAAAACACAGGTCACCTGGTCACATTCTTCCATACACTAAGGTGAGGTGTAGTGTAGTTCTGTTTAAATTACAATACTTATTTATAAATTTGCATCTATGCAGATATATAGCATATGCAAATTTTATGCATGTCCTCTTTTGGGGGCAATTCAGAAGTGGCCACCCTAATCTCTTGTTATGGAGAGATTGCTCTCACACCAGTACACAGAACCCAGCTACTACAGCTTGAATCTTGGAAATATTGCACCTCTGCTTTACCATCTTCCCTTTCCTCCAGCCCAATAACAGTCTGGAAAAGAGGATGCTTTGAAGTTGCCTGGGTTCCCCCCTCTGCTGCCCTTGGGAGATACATGTCCAGTTACATAACTACTAAGTTCTTAATACATTCCAACAACTGTCCCACCTACTGGGTTGTAGACTTGTAGTTGGAGGCTGGAGGACTGGTTAGGGATGTCAGAGAATTTCTCCACGAATCTCCCGGAGGCCGAATGCCAACGCATTCAGCCCCCCGAAATTGGTGAAGAAACGGTCCGCCCCCCCTTCCACCCGGGATGGGACTTACCTTGTGCAAATGTCCCTGGCGGCAGCGGTTTGGCGGCGGTGGCGGCCGGTCTTCCGACCGGCTGCTGCCGCTGCCATTTCCAAGTAAAAACAAACAAAAAAACAAACGTGATAGGCTACGTAAATGTTTACGTAGCCTATCGCGGCTGACTTTGAAAAAAAAAAAAGCATGTACGCAAATGGCGGCGGCCATGGGCGCTGCCATTTGCATTCCTTATTTTGGCATGGGTAGTCTATGTAAATATTTACGTAGACTACAGCAAAAATAAGGGCAACGCAAATAGCGTTGCCCTCATTTTCGCCGTAGTCTACGTAATCTTTACGTAGACTACAGTGACCAAATAAGGAATGCAAATGACGGTGGCCATGGGCGCCGCCATTTGCGTACGCGCTTTTTTTTTTTTTCCCCAAAGTCAGCCGTGATAGGCTATGTAAACATTTACGTAGCTTATCACGGCTGACTGCAGGCCAGGGACGCAAACGGCGGCGGCTATGGCCGCTGCCATTTGCGTCCCGGCAGGAGAAGAGCTTTTGCGGCCGGAGAGGCAGGGCACTCCCCCCTGGCCAGAATTTTGGCGGGGAGGGATGGGGCACCTCCCCCCCCGGCCAGAATTTTGGCGGGCAGGGACGGGGCGCCTCCCCCCTGCCCAGAATTTCGGGGGAAGGGACGGAGCGCCATCCCCCCACCGCGAAGCAATCTTCAGGATCAGGTAAGTGACTTTCGTCCATCCCTACTGGGAATGAGGCCAGGGTTCATCACATCCGACTTGGCAGATTTGCCTAAGCTCTCAAATGGGCACATCCTGTTTGTAGAAACTTTAGCTCAATGGAATTGGGGATATCTCATCAATCCATACATGAAACTGCTACAGGGGGAAAGGAAATGTGGACAGTTTAGTTCTGAAAGCATGAATTGTCCTTTCTACACTTTGGGAATGAAAAAGAAGATTGTGTGGGTAAGATTCAGGCTCTTTGATGGTTTTAATCAGCTACATTTTCTTCATATTTTTTTAATGGCACAAATATATAGCTTTTTTGCACATCCCCCCCCCCCGCGCAGTGATGTCACACCAATTAGAAGCTAAGGTCTTAGTATGTCCCAAGACATTTTTCTGTCTAAGTAACATGAAGCACGATCACCATTTTCCAGCCTTTGAACAGTTTCAAATTAAATGAGTTGATACATTGTTTAAAAGCAGGTGGGGGGGACATACTAAGCAGGCTGCACTCTGGTTCATAGGTTTCATTTTAAAGAGGATCTTATCTCTTGATTTAATAATTCAGATTGATTCTTTATTTCTGAATTTCCAAGTCCCAGTCTAGGTTAATATAGAAGTGTGACTTCATTTTCAACCTCTGCATGATCAAATGTCACAGGAATGCGTAAAGAGTATGTCATAGTAAAATTACTTCAAGGGGGGAAAACGACAATCACACTCCATGTGTACATTACTTCAAGTGGGCGTACAGGTGTGAAGCAGTATAGCTGTAAGCAAGCTTGCACAACGTATGTCCCAGTAAGCCAAATACAGACCATAAGCCATATATGATGACTCACCGGGGGCTCAATAAAACTCATGTTTCTTTTCTGTATGCCTGAGACTGTGGAAACTGTAAGAGTGGTGGTGGTGATAAAGCCTCTGTCAAGCCATACTACGTGGCTAGTGAGTTCTCTTTGGCTTACTGAGTCATCTGCTAATTTTGTTTTTATTTCAAGACTCAATGGTACATATTCCAGTTTGTTCAGTAGTCCTTAATTACACGTTTTGGATCTCATTATTTTTCTGCTTGGGACATTTGTCTTGTCTTTTATACTGTCTTCAATCTTGTGCTGATTAGAGGTAGGGAAGAATTTCATTCAGTTCGCATTTTAGTAAGAACTGACCAAACTGGCACTTCCCATGAACAGAAAACACAGTTATCCTTCAGTCTTTGCACTTCTGAGAATTTCACAATCCAGCTCTCCATTTTTAAAAATGTGCACATTCAGGGAAATTGCATACAAAAATGGAAGCATTCAAGGAAAATAGTGCTCTAGCATGCATATATGGGGGAACACTGCTTGCCAACAATATGTTTGTTGGGGATAATTGTGCACAAAAAATGTGTATATTTGAAGAAATGCATACAAAACCATTGCATATTTTCATCCATCTTTTTATGTTTGAAAATTTGTGCAGGAAGGAACAGGACTGAAGGAATTTGTGCTTGGAAAAAAATGAAACTGAGAGAAACAGGCAGATTTCTTTATCCCTAGGGCTGAGCTCACCATTCTCAATGTCTCTTCTCTGTTCTTCCCACCTTTCCCCTGCAACTGTTTTCCTCCTATTAAGTGGTAAATTCTGAGGCTTGAACCATGAACCTCATAGTGATGGACAAGCACCCCCTTCCCTGGAACAATTTATAATGGTCCCAATTGAAATGAGTGTGATTTAGTGCTGGCAAAATAATCTGGTTAGGCTCACATCCAGCACTAATATGACCTGGGAGTGGTCTAGGGAAAGCCTCCCACCCCCAGCCCTCTGCACCACCACCCCTTTCCCAAACTTACTCTAGCAAAGCATGGTGGCCTTGCTCAGACTACATGGCAGTAAAGGCCTCAGGCTTAAGGTCTGGATGCTCCCATTGCAACTGAGAAGCATGGGAAATGGAAGTCCACTGCTCCCCACCTCAATGGATTGAGCTAGATAGCATTTGGCACTATGTTTCCTATGCTTCTTGGCAACTGTGGAAGTCTCCAGACTTTAAGAAGATTGAGACTTCCCTTCCATAAGACCTCCCCAAAAGCCACACTCCAACAGCAAAAAGCCTCCTGTCTGCCCACCCAAGCGTAAACTTGGGAAAGGAGATGGTGGTGGTAGCTGAGAGGGCTAGCCACTACAAATTGGGACTGAAACAAATGATAATTTCTGGTCTGGCACTTGCATTTGGAAAACAAAGTTGATGGAACAAGAGCAGAATGAAGATTTCAGTGGAGAAGTTTTTGTTTTAGAGAACTGAAGGTAGTATGACTGAGATATAATGCCTGTGATGTGCATACTCATTCTACTGTCATCTATAGAATTCCCATTAAAATTTTACTTAAAATGAACTTGGGGTTTCTCCTTAGTAGAACCATTTAAAGTATTTCTAGGCAAGCCAAAATATGACATTTCATGGGATCATAGAATCATTTAAATATGATAGTAACAAATTTGTCAGGAAATTTCCAGACATCCCTAGCTGTCACTAGGGTTTTGCCTAAATCACATTCATTCATTCATTCATTCATTCATTCATTTCTATGCTGCCCAATAGCCAAAGCTCTCTAGGTGGTTCACAAAAATTAAAACCACAAAGCACAGCATAAAACAATATAAAATATAAAAGCTTAAAACCACAAAATAACAGTACAATCAGAATTAAACCCAGCAGCAATGCAGAAATTTAAAATACAGATTTAAAACACCAGAGTTAAAAGACTAGGAAGCTAAAATGCTAAAATACTGGGAAAAAAAAAAATGGTCTTCACCTGGTGCTGGAAGGAGTACAATGTAGGCATCAGGCAAACCTCTCTATGGAGCTCATTACACAGCCAGAGTGCCACAGCAGAAAAGGCCCTCTTCCTGGTAGCCACCCACCTCACTTCCTTTGGCAGGGGTTCAAGAAGAGGAAGCCCCTTCCAACTGAATTTGGAGTGGTGGTGTCATGTTGTCTTCAGGCAAACATTCAAAGTATTTAAGGGAAGCCCAAAGGCTATGACACTCAAAATTTCTCTGGAAGGATTTGCACATCTCTAGTCATCTTTATTCACAGGTTTTGCACATTTGTGTAATCCTTTAAAATTTCCAAAACGTGTTTGGGCAGAAACAAACAACAGTAAGGCAAAAGAAATGCCTGTATCTCATAGTAATGATGCCTCCTACCTAGTGATGCGTAGATCTGCCAGGTTCATTTCCACTGTTTTCCTCCATTTTCCAACTCCAAATCTGTTACGTGTGGATTTTTGAAAATAGAAAAATATCTGTATGGATTTTGGGGATATTTTTTAAAACGTGCATTTTTGTGCACATTTTCAAAATTGTGCACATTTTTGTATGCATCCATACATTTACTAAAGCATGTTTGTGCACAGTTTTGAAATGTACACATTTCTGTGTGCATTTTTCAGATGTACACATTTCATCAGATGTGTTTTTTTCTGTTCTGTGGAACGCATCACAAATCTGAAAATGTATGGGTTTTTGGATGTAAAATGTGTCCAATCTGCATCCATTTCCAGGTGGTGTGGATTAGAGAAAATAATCTATTGAAAAAATCAGGTGGGTGAATGTCTCATACATCCCTTGCTCTATCATGTCACTTTCAAATCTCTGAAAAGCTATTCTCTTTCTCCAGACTTGGAGAGACTGGAGTGGGTTAACCATCCTAAATATCAGAGTGATATATGATAATTCCTCCCCGCCCCCCACTTCCAAATCAAGGCAGGAGTATAATGGTTGCTTTGGGGACACAACATGCAATGTTACATCTGTTGCATATAACCAAATACATTTGCTTTCCATGATATCTCAGAAGGCCAAAAAGCCCATAGGAACATCTCCCTCTCTCTCCCTCTCTCTTGGTTAGATACACATGCAGGGAAGAGTATAATAAAAAGTATTAGATCTCCAATCTGATGCATGGCACTAAAAAAAGGTGCCCACATCCTGCCAAGGAAATTAATAAACAATGTGCAACATCAGTATTTATTAAACTCCTAAGAGGTGTCACGGGTGTTTTGCCTGCTTTCTCATTTTCCATTACTTTTCATTTATTTGAATTTAACAAACTAATCTCACTAACAAGATGGTGATAAAATAAGATGAGCATTCATCCTGGCAAAGGCAGTGAGAACTCGTTTATGATGCGTTCCTCATTTCCACTTCATTTTTCTTGTTTATACACCAAGTGCTGAATTATAATGGAGTAAATTATTTGCTGGTCTCACATCTCAAAGGGAATCTTGAGTTGTAATAACAAAATGTGCCATTAGAACCATCATCATTCATTCTTCTTTGAAGATAATTGTAATAGTTTCTTGAACAAAACATTGCACATCAGCACATGTGCTTTGGAGAAGGAAATGGCAACCCACTCCAGTATTCTTGCCAAGAAAACCCCATGGAATGTACCACAAGGCTAAAAGATATGACACCAGAAGATGAGCCCCTCAGGTCGGAAGGTGTCCAATAAACTACTGGGGAAGAGCAGAGGGTATTTCCAAGTAGCGCCAGAAAGAGTGAAGCGGCTGGGCCAAAGCCGAAAGGACACTCAGCTGTGGATGTGTCTGGTGGTGAAAAGAAAATCCGATGTTGTAAAGAACAATATTGTTTAGGAACCTGGAATGTCAGATCAATGAATCAAGGCAAGCTGCAGGTGGTCAAACATGAGATGGCAAGATTGAACATCAACATTTTGGGAATCAGTGAACTAAAATGGACAGGCATGAGCAAATTTAATTCAGGTGACCATCATATCTACTATTGTGGGCAAGAATCCCTTAGAAGAAATGGAGTAGCACTCATAGTCAACAAAAGGGTGGGAAAATCCGTACTGGGGTACAATCTTAAAAATGATAGAATGATCTCAGTACGAATCCAAGGCAAACCATTCAACATCACAGTAATTCAAGTCTATGCCCCAACCACTGAGGCCGAAGAAGCTGAGGTTGATCGGTTCTATGAAGACCTACAACACCTTCTAGAACTAACACCAAAAAAAGATGTCCACTTCATCATAAGGGATTGGAATGCTAAAGTAGGAAGTCAAGAAATCACCGGGATAACAGGCAGGCATGGCCTGGGTGTACAAAATGAAGCAGGACAAAAGCTAATAGAGTTTTGCCAAGAGAACACGCTGATCATAGCAAACACTCTTTTCCAACAGCACAAGAGACAACTCTACACATGGACATCACCAGATGGTCAATATCGAAATCAGATTGATTATGTCCTTTGCAGCCAAAGATGGAGAAGCTCCATACAGTCAGTAAAAACAAGACCTGGCGCTGACTGTGGCTCAGATCATGAGCTTCTTGTTGCAAAATTTCGGCTTAAATTGAAGAACGTAGGGAAAACCACTAAACCATTCAGGTATGACCTAAATCATATCCCTGATGAATATACAGTGGAGGTGAGGAATAGATTTCAGGGATTAGACCTGATAGACAGAGTGCCTGAGGAACTATGGACGGAGGTCCGTAACATTGTTCAGGAGGCAGCAACGAAATCCATCCCAAAGAAAAAGAAATGCAAGAAAGCCAAGTGGCTGTCTGATGAGGCTTTACAAGTAGCTGAGGAAAGAAGGGAAGCGAAAAGCAAGGGAGAAAGGGGAAGATATATCCAACTGAATGCAGAGTTCCAGAGAATAGCAAGGAGAGACAAGAAGGCCTTCTTAAATGAACAATGCAAAGAAATCGAGGAAAACAACAGAATGGGAAAAACTAGAGATCTCTTCAAGAAAATTGGAGATCTCAAGGGAACGTTTTGTGCAAAGATGGGCATGATAAAGGACAAAGAAGGCAGGGACCTAACAGAAGCAGATGAGAGTAAGAAGAGGTGGCAAGAATACACAGAAGAACTATACAGGAAAGATCTGAATGTCCCTGATAGCCATGATAGTGTGGTCACTGAACTTGAGCCGGACATCCTCGAGAGTGAAGTCAAGTGGGCCTTAGGAAGCATTAGTAACAACAAAGCTAGCGGAGATGACGGTATTCCAGCTGAGCTATTTAAAATCCTAAAAGATGATGCTGTTAAAGTGCTGCATTCAATATGCCAACAAATTTGGAACACTCAGCAATGGCTGCAAGACTGGAAAAGGTCAGTTTACATTCCAATTCCAAAGAAGGGCAACGCCAGAGAATGTTCAAACTACCGCACAATTGCGCTCATTTCACATGCCAGCAAGGTGATGCTCAAAATCCTACAAGCTAGGCTTCAGCAGTATGCGAACCGAGAACTACCGGAATTACAAGCTGGGTTTCGAAGAGGCAGAGGAACTAGAGATCAAATCGCCAACTTTCGCTGCATCATGGAGAAAGGAAGAGAATCCCAGAAAAACGTCTATTTCTGCTTCATTGACTACACTAAAGCCTTTGATTGTGTGGATCACAACAAACTGTGGCAAATTCTGAAAGTGATGGGAGTACCAGACCACCTTACCTGTCTCCTGAGAAACCTGTACGAGGGTCAAGAAGCAACAGTCAGAACCAGACATGGAACAACCGAGTGGTTCAAAATTGGGAAAGGAGTACGACAAGGCTGCATATTGTCGCCCTGCTTATTTAACTTATATGCAGAGTACATCATGAGTAATGCTGGGTTGGATGAATCAGAGGTCGGAATTAAGATTGCTGGGAGAATTATCAACAACCTCCGATATGCAGACGATCCCACCCTAATGGCAGAAAGCGAAGAGGATCTCAAGAGCCTCTTGTTGAGGGTGAAAGAGGAGAGTGCAAAAGCTGGTTTGAAACTCAACATTAAAAAAACTAAGATCTTGGCATCTGGCCCTATCACTTCCTGGCATATAGAAGGGGAAGAAATGGAAGCAGTGACAGATTTTACTTTCTTGGGCTCCAAGATCACCGCAGACGGTGACTGTAGCCATGAAATTAAAAGATGCTTGCTCCTTGGGAGGAAAGCTATGGCAAACCTAGGCAGCATAGTAAGAAGCAGAGACATCACCTTGCCGACAAAGGTCTGTCTAATGAAAGCTATGGTTTTCCCAGTAGTAATGTATGGCTGTGAGAGCTGGACTATAAGGAAGGCTGAGCACCGAAGAATTGATGCTTTCGAACTGTGGTGCTGGAGAAGACTCTTACGAGTCCCCTGGACTGCAAGGAGGTCAAATCAGTCCATCCTAAAGGAAATCAACCCTGAGTGCTCATTGGAAGGACGGATACTGAAGCTGAAGCTGAAATATTTTGGCCACCTAATGCGAAGAGAAAACTCTCTGGAAAAGACCCTGATGCTGGGAAAGACTGAAGCCAAAAGGAGAAGGGGACGTCAGAGGATGAGATGGCTAGATAGCATCACCACTGCAATGAATATGAACTTGAGCACGCTCCGGGAGAGAGCACAGGACAGGAAGGCCTGGCGTGCTATGGTCCATGGGGTCATGAAGAGTTGGTCACAACTGAATGACTGAACAACAACAACAACATGTGCTTAGGAGTCTGGGGAACAAATCTCTACTTACGTCTAAATCTCACTGAGGTGGTAAATGTGACTGGGTTCAGACAACAAGATAATCCACACTCAGAGGTTGAGTCTGGGTTGTCATTGAACCGTGGGTTGTTGTCGAAATGTGGCTTATTGTGTTTTCTGATCCCAGCTGTGATAACAAACCATGGTTAGTTATCCATGAATAACCCACAATTCACAACTCAACAACAAACCATGAGTTCTCTTCATCGGTTCTTCATGGTTAACAACCCATGGCTTTTAGCATGGCTGGGTTCAGACAACACAGTAACCCACTTTTCAACAACAACCCACAGTTCAGTAACAACCCACACTCAACCTAAACTCAACCCTTGAGTGTGGGTTATTGTGTTGTTTGAACCCACTCTGTGGCTTGGCTTTACCACTTCGAAGTACAGACTGGGGATGTTTGAATGAGTCTATTTCTGGTCTGTGTCACTTTGATGTAAGCCTTCTTGGTCCTGTTTTGGCATTAATCTACATTTTTAAAAAATGTTGTAAACTGCCCAAAGAGCTTCAGCTATCGGGTGGTATAGAAATGATGATGATGATAACTGCAGAAAAAGTCACATTTAAATATGGATTTAAACATGTACTTTAAATGTATTTTCTCTCAAAATTTGCATTTCCAAATGCAACCCCACTTAACCTACCAACAGTCCTATGGGGTGGTGGAAAACATGGTACTTGGATTCATATATGCAGTAGTAGATGATGGAGAAAGATGTTGACCCAAACTCACATGCAGTGCCTCCAGCCCACTAGGACCCCTGTTCCCTGAAACCAGGTGGGAGAAAAACACACTCAGTGAGCAACTTATAAACAAGAACTAGGATTTATTAACAGGGAAGGGGAAAGGGAGGATGAAGCAAAATAAACATAAAAATGAAATGATTTAAAGTGAGTTTCTAAACAATAAAATAGAGAGAATAGAGTCCAGTGCAGTCCACAAAGGTAGGTTTTTGCTTAAAATACTGTATGTCTGTAGCTATGCAGTCCAGGACTCAGAAGTAACTGTAGGCCTCACAGTCCCACCTCAGAAATTCTCCTAACAACGTCTGTCTGCTTTTACACTGTCCCCCATACAGTGGCTCATCATGGTCAAAAAGGGTTGAGATACTTCAAATTCACCAGAGGGCTGCACTCTCCCTCCATTCTATTTGCCCTCCCATCCTGCAAATATGAGGTTATGAAATTCTGTAGGCTAAAATGGGATGAAAAAAATAGCACTTTTTGAAAACCTACGACTACCTTATACTTCTTTTGGGACACAGCATATGCTACACTTTCTTTCCTATCTAAGATCACAACCTTTTTTCGTTAAGTCAATGTACAAAAGGAGAAATGTTACTACAAAGTGAACCCCATGTAAACCCATGGAATAAGCAAGAACCTGAAAATACCTGTCAGACTGCTGGTGGACATTCATCAAAATTTAAACTCCTATAGATAAGTAGTTTCTTGCCCTTTTAACCTCAGAATCAACACAGACCATCATCAAACCCACATCTCCGACACTGCCAAGTTTCAGATCAATCTGCTGAGGCATTTTCTTAGTATAAGCCATAGAACCCTTTCCCCCAGTTTCTGATTATAGTGGTGGGATGTGATTCAGTGGCACAATAATAAATTATGGAGATGTGGATTTTATTTTATTTTTTACTTTTTGGGCATTTTTTTTACATTCTCTGATCATGGCCTAAAATCACAAACTACTGGATATCTGTAATAATTTTTTTTTTAAAATGTAGGTTGTAATTTACTACTAGACCTGTTGGTTATCTCATTTGGTTATGTCAAGGGCATACTAGCATCAGAGGACATCAAAGTGATAAGATATCTATTAACAGCAACATGTCTGTCTATTTAATTATAGATGGGAGAAGATTAATCCACCCTCTATTGACAAATGGTGCCCAAGAATCCAGAATATGGTTTATATGTGTCAACTTTCAAATATGATAAAAGTTAGGGAAGGAGGGAACAAGATGATCAATTTACAGAGGAATGGAGTCTTTATTTTATATTGGAATGACAGGGTTCAGGATGTGATGCAACCTTCTTTTGTGTTGGTGGTAATTTTATTTTAGACATGTATTCTGCCCTTTTTCTCTCTGAAGTAAACCCTAAATTATATAAGCATATTGAAGTGACTGTGTAATCTAGAGATGGAAATTAAAGTACGTTCTAAGAAAATAAAACTAAAATGAATGCATGAATCTGCTACTATTACATCTGCTTTGATTATGACAAGTCATAATACTTCTGACATCAAACACTTCTGTTCTGACTTGAGAAAGGACAGTGCAGTATCTGTACATGGGCCAGCAAATATATTCAGCAGCCTGTCTCAGAAACTGCAAAGCTCATCATGGACCATTTCCTTTCAAATTGCTCAAGAAAACAAATGACAGGAAAAAATGTGAAGGAAATGTTTCGGAAGCATTTTTTTCACATAGTTAAAAGCATTCCTCAGCATGTGCAAAAGTCTGCTACTGAGCTTCATCTATGCTTAGTGTAACTCATATCCAGTCTACCAAAGTCAGTTCTGAAGGGAAAGAGTTTTCAATGGAGGTTCCTGGTTTAATTTAGGATTAATTGCTCATTAATCTCTGGAATCATTACTGAAGCTGCCTTCCAAATTCAGGGGAGGTAATTGGTTGCAAACCTCAAATCCTGCTGTGCTCCTCTAATTTTTTTTCATACAATATTTAGCCTTTGGTTCAGTGTTGACACATGCAGTATTATTGGGCAGGATATTTCACAGAGAGCTTTGAAATGGCTGGATGGTAGCATTTGGTTGCAAGTGTTCAGTACAATTCAGCCATGGAACCTTGGTAGGTTTTGTGTAATTGCAGTATGTTTACTGGCATAACAGGTCTGGGGGCTGGGGCCATAGGTCAGTGGCAGAACTAGGGATGTCACATCATGTCAGAAGGAATTTGGGGGGTGGAACCTGACTCAGTCTGCAGCAAGTTGGGGAAGTTCTTAATTCTTAATGTGCATATTTATTAATTGGTGCAATTTGCAGCTTAAATATGTATGAATTTTGGCCAAAATTAATGCAAATCACACACGTTTGCACAAATTTCAGTCACCAATCTCTATTTGTGCAAATTATGGCTTCACACACACACACACACACACACACGCACGCACACGCACAAATATGCAAAAAGTTCCCGGAGTTTGGGGAAATTGAACCAAAAAGAATGGACATCCCTAGGCAGAACACATACTATATATTAAGAAGGTCCTTTGTTTCAATCCCTGGTCAGGGAGTAGTCCACAAAACCTTGGACCATAATAAAATTGTGTTAGTCTTTAAGGTGCCACAAGATTCTTCATAGTAATAAGCTAGGTAGACTGACTCACTGTGACAGTGTGGTGGGTTTGTGTGTGCATATGAGCAAAAGCTACAGTGAATTAATTTCTGGAAAGTGCCACAGCTCAGAGGCAGAGTACACGTTTGCATGCAGGAGGTCCTTGAATCAAACTCTTACATCTCCAGTTAAAGGATGTAAGGTGCATGAGACTGGAGAACCACACTCAAAGAGTGCTCGTCAGTGGTTCCTCTTCAAACGGGAGGGAGGTATTGAGTGGGAAGCCACAGGGCTCTGTCCTGGGCCCTGAACTCTTCAAGATTTTTATTAGTGACTTTGAGGAAAAGGTGGGAAAATGCTTATCAAATTTGTAGATTGCTGCTAGGTTTTATTTTGGTTTTTACTTTCATTTTATACTGTAGTTTTAAACTTTACAAATTTCATATTGTATCTTACTTTAAAAAAATGGTTTTAAGTGTTGTGATCTGCTCAGAGAGCTTCGGCTATTGGGCAGTATAGAAATGGAATAAACAAACAAACAACAACAACAACAACATGACATGACATGAAACTGTGTGGGATAGCTATTACCTTAGAAGACAGAAGCAACATTCAAAATTGTATTGATAGGTTAGAAAACTGTGCATTAAATAACAGAACAAAATCCAACAGAGGCAAGTGCAAAGTTCTTCATTTAGTTAAAAGAAATAAAATGCACAGGTATAAGATGGGGGATAACTGTCTTGGTAACAGTATGTGTGACAAGGATCTTGGAGTTACAGTAGCTGATTCCAAGCTGAACATGAATCAGTAGTGTGGTGTAGCTGCTAAAAAGTCAAATGCAATTTTAGGTTGCATCAATAGAAGTGTAGTTTCTAAATCAAGGGAAGTAAGAATTCCACTCTACTCTGCACTGATCAGACCTCACTTTGAATACTGTGTCCAGTTCTGGGAGTTACACATTAAGATGATTCAGATGAATTGGAACAAGTTCAGAGAAGGGCAATAAAGATGATCCAGGGGCTAGAAAGTATGAGGCAAGATTAAAGGAACTGGGTATGTATAGCCTTGAGAAGAGAAGGCAGATGGGGGATGTGCGATAGCACTTTTCAAGTATCTCAAGGGTTGTCACTCAGAAGAGGGCTGCAACTGGTTCCCTATCATTCAGGATTGTAGGACATGAAATAATGGGCTTAAGTTACCAGGAAGGCAGATTTCATTTGAACACCAAGAAAAGCTTCCTAGTGTCAGAGCAGTCAGGCAATAGAGCCAACTGCCTAGGGAGGTGCTGGGCTCTCCGTTGCTGGAGGTTTTCAAGCAGAGACTGGACAGCCATCTGTCAGGGTCAGGGATTCTGTAAACTGGGACATTTCTGCACTGAGCAGGGGGTTGGGCTTGATGGCCTAAATGGCCCTTTCCAACTCTATGATTCTATGATCTTGGAGAGCTACTAACAGTTATGAGTGTTGTTTGACATTAAAAAATGGATTTAGTTTTTTATGCCTCTAGATTAAAAAAAAAATGCCCCTCAGTGCATGAAAGATATAATTATCTATATAGCCCAAATAAAGAAGAAACTGAACCTCCCCCACACTTGGGGTGGGGGTTCCTGCTTTAGTAACTGCAACAATTAAAACAGGTTTTAATCTGGTTTGTTGGATCAAGTTAAGTTGCTGAAGCAGTTTGCACATCAAAGTAACAAATATGAACTCTGATCCATTCTAAACAATACACTGACTAGGCTACCTCAAAAAGGGCAGTTTCTGGCTCTGCATTGCACAGATCAAGCTATTTTGTTCAGTCGTTCAGTCGTGTCCGACTCTTTGTGACCCCATGGACCATAGCATGCCAGGCCTTCCTGTCCTCTGCTCTCTCCCAGAGTGTGCTCAAGTTCATATTCATGGCAGATCAAGCTATTAAACTAGCATATAACTCTGTTAAGTAATGAACTAGGTGACCCTTGCTGGAGAACCTTTCTTGAAGACTATCAGATAGTGCTGTGTCAGGAAATATGGCATAAAGAACTTATTGCCATGCTGAGGCCTATAATCTCTTAGAACAGTTTCCCAAGGTCTTGGACCACATGTTCCTGAAGTAAAATTAGAATCATATTTTATCCTTGCAGCCAAAACAGTTGATACTTAGAGAGCGTAAGAGAAGCCCACCCTTAGAGAATCTCATCCCCTGTGTTTCTGAATGGCACACTGATCCAGATGTTGTTTCTGTTCAGAAGGAAGGAAGCCTCAAGCCGTCGCTCAGTCAGGAGGGGCAGCGTCCTATGAGAACATAGAATTCTGTTGTGTGTTTGTATCTAGAATGATCCAATCATTCTTGATGCTGATATGCAGCAGAATTCCTTGCTCCCAGTGGAGAATGCTCAGAAAGAGTCAAAAGAGATACAGTAGGCAGCCTCGTCTCCATGTGGGTGCTCTGAGGCCTCTGGGAGCCTTTAATTATTGCTTTTCTCTGTGCACATGAACAGTCCTTCATGACACACTAGCGGTCTCTCCCAGTGCATGGTTTAGAAATTACTGTTCTATCAAGATGGCTGAGAAAGCTTCATTTTATTCTTGCTGTCCTGCAAACATAACCATTATCTATTAAGAATGATAACCAGTGAGCTTCTTTATTTCTTTATGTGTATTTTTCTTTTTTCTTGCCTCCATGTTTTTAAATTTATTTCAAAATACAACAACATTCCATGAAAAAAAACCTAATAACATTTTTAAAAAGATGTCAGTTATATGTGTTCTTCTGGACGTAACAGTACAATGAATTGTGTTCATGTTTTCAAGCATTTATTTTCAGCTGAGAAGAATGGGGTATCATAGTCCTAAGTGTTGATACCATGTCTATAAACCATACCCTGTGTCCTACAAATACAGCCTATATCAATGGCTTTTGTCACTTAGGATGAGTGATACTATGGTTGCAGTGCAAGGAAGGACAACCTAAATCATGAACGTCCCAAAGTCTCAGGAACAGCTGAGCAATACAATATGATTCCCTGTGCATTCGGAAGGAGCCTGGGGACAAAGAGATTCCTTCTTAATGTGCTCTATTTGTATTACTGTTTTGTCAGCAAAGGACAAACTGAGTAATAGGAAACTCATGTCAGTCAAAAGCATTTTATTTCATGTAATCCCTTGTCAGGATAATGTGGAAGCATATCTCTTGTTTTAATGGGGCTGCCACAGATCAGTCACATTACAAAAAGTTATTTCTGTCATACAAAAGACACCTTAATACATGTGGTTGAGGCTCCTTGAAGCCGCATCAGCAAAGTGTCCAATGGAGTTTACATAAATTGGAATAGGTGATGTATCAGGCATTCAGCCTGTTTTAGATTAATCTTAGCTGATTAAGATCTCTTACTGGGACAAAAGACAGAGAGAAGGAAAGGCAGTAGCATTGCAAGAATAAATCTGCATGATTTGTATGCTGCTGTGTTGACACCAGATTTTGCCTAAGATGACATTGGAAGTAAAATTGGAGGTTCCTGTTGAGGCAAAACATTTGAGGAATTTCCAAGGAACCTAAAGGAGTTTCAGTAAGGCTAGCAAAGTGTATGGATGTACGTGTGTGTGTGTGTGTGTGTGTGTGTGAGAGAGAGAGAGAGAGAGAGAGAGGGAGGGAGAAAACATCTTTATTTTCTGATAGGGATGGTTGAAGAATTTGTTCTTTGCAATTTCCTCTATAAAATGTACTGATCTGATCTTTACTTTTTGGACTCAGATGTGGATTGAAATTCAGCTGTCCAACATATTTCATACTTCACTGAATGTTGCAACAGTTATCTGCAGTTTAAACATATAAAAATGTACATTTAACTCTGTTTTAAAAAAAGAAAAGAAATGCACATTTAAATAATATTTCAGAGAAAATACACATTTAAATATGTACTAAAATACATGTTTTGCAAGGATGTTTTAAAAATGAAAATTAATGGAAAAATAGAACTGAATGGAACTATGGATAAAAACATGCAAAAGTGATGTTGACTAGAATTAGAGTGATGTGCTCTACTTGCTGCAGAATTTCACCTAATGTTAAATTTGAGGCATGTGTGTCATACATCTCTCATTCAGGGAAGGGCAACCTCTTGACCTCTGGGAAGAGTGATTGGCCCCTCTCCCAGCTGATCATTGGGCAGGGAGAGGGAGAAAATGGGGTGGCAGAAAGAGAAAAAAAGTGTTGCCTAACCAGTTTTGGCTCTGACCACTGAATCTGGCCCTGCCTCCTGACAGAATGCAGCTCCAGACAGATTACTCAAGAAGGGACATACCCTCAGCAGAAAAAGGGTCCTACCCCTCTGCTCTAGGTGGTACAAAATTTAACCTAAAGTAAACTCCCCCCTTCCCACTCAGCCCACTGGATCCCCATTTATGGACCACAAAGCACTCACTGGATGTGTCTGTGAGCACTGCATGGTCAGCGAGTGTCCAACAGCTGCCGGCTCCTTCCCTGAGCTGCCATTTTGCATAGACATGGCTAGGGATGATACGGGAGTCTGAGAAGGGGGTGGAGTCTGATGGACCCCCCTCAACTGACCTTCCGGGCCCTGCTTGCTAAACCATGGGGAGCTGATGGACGGGAGGACTCATCTTGCCTCCAATGGCTGTGAAGGAAGCCCTTGACAAATGGCATGGCAGGAAGGGCCTAGGCGGCACCCCAGCGCTCTAGCCTTGTTCTCCTCCTGAGGAGGCCAGGGCTAGAGTGCTGGGGGGTGGCCACGCTGGGACCGGTCCTGCCTCCTGTCAAGGAAGTCATTGACAACCGCTGCAGGCAGGGAGGACCTCAGTGGCACTCTAGCTCTAGCCCTGGTCTCCTCAGGAGGAGGAGAGGGCTATTTGTTTGTTTGTTTATTTAAAATATTTCTTGGCTGCTTTTCAGGGCAGAAGCCCTTCCAAGGCAGCGTACATCAACAAAATACATGAAACAATTAAAATACTAAAAGTGATAAAAACATAAAAACAATAAAAACAATAAAAGCCAACAATAAAACCAGCAGCAACAACAACAGCAACAACAGCAAAAACAGCAGTCATACCAAGAGAAGGCCATGACAAAATAATACCTTTCCAAGGCCTTCTTAAAATCCTGCAATGACAGAGCATGATGGACCTCCAATGGTAACTTGTTCCAATGGTGTGGAGCCACTGCAGATAAGGCCCTCTCCCGTGTGATCACCCATCTGACTGCTCTCACAGGTGGGCAAATGAGAAGGGACTCTCTTTCTGAGCTTAAAATGCAGGCAGGCTGATATGGGTGAAGGTGGTCCTTCGAGTAACTTGGTCCCAAACCGTTTCAGTCTATAAAGGTCAAAACCAAACCAGAGGTATGAACTGAGCTCAGAAATGCAACAGTAATCAGTGCAGCTGGTGCAGTATAGGTGTTATGTGATCGGATCGCCTCGCCCCCACCAATACTCTGGTGGCCGCAGAGTCTGCACAAGCTGAGGTTTGTGGCTAGAGTGTTTGGGGGCTGTACCACACCAAGGACTCCAGCAGTCAAACCCTTGTGTTCATAAAGCACAAGGGCTTGTTTGCTGGAGTCATTGGCACAGAGAGGAGGGGCAGCTTGCGTGGCTTGGCTGGTGAGGTGAGCAGGGAAGTTCGCCGAGCAGATCTGGGCCATGCGGGGGGGGGAGCTCGTTGAGCTCCCCTATGCCCCAGATGGAGACAGATCCTTCCATCCCTAGAAATGGCAGCTTGGTTCTTTCTGGAACAGCAATGTTGCACAGATTGTGGCTGTAAAGGGGCGATCTATGCAACTTTACAGGTGTGAATATCAATCCATGCCTAGGGATGTACGAATCCCTTACCTGGCTCTGCGCAGGGGCATCTGTGTGGGGGGAGGCGCTCCATTCCTCCCCCCAGAATCCTGCCTGGCTGGCTCTGCTCCATGGCAGCTCCGTGGAGCCGCTGGCCGGGGCCATCCACAGCTGGAGTTCCGGCTGTGGCCGGGCTGCTGCAGCCTCAAATGGCGGCCATTGTAGCGGCTGCCATTTGCGTATTGCATTTGCAGGCAGGACTGCAAGGAGGTCAAATCAGTCCATCCTAAGGGAAATCAACCCTGAGTGCTCATTGGAAGGACAGATACTGAAGCTGAAGCTGAAATATTTTGGCCACCTAATTAGGGATGGGGGAGAATTTCTCCCCGAAACTTTGGGGGGCCGAGCGCCAACGCATTCGGCCCCCCGAAATTGGCGGTGAAATTCTCCGCCCCCCCGCCCCCCCTGAGATGGGACTTACCTTTCACGAATGTCCCTCCCGGCGGCGGGTAGGGGTGGACGAAAGTCACTTACCTGTCGTTGAAGCTTGTTCACGGTGGGGGGGAAGCGCTTCGCTGCTCCCCCCGCGAAGTTCAGGCCAGGAGGGGAGGCTTCCCGCCTCGCCCGGCTGAAATTCAGGCCAGGGGGGAGGCTTCCTGCCTCACCCGGCTGAAATTCAGGCCGGGGAGGAGGCTTCCCGCCTCGCCCGGCCGCGAACGCGAAAGTTAAAAAAAACAAAACACGCCCCCGTGATAGTCTACGTGACGATTAACGTAGCCTATCACGGCTAGATCTGCAAAGTCAGCCATGATAGGCTACGTTAATCGTCACGTAGCCTATCACGGGTGACTTAAAAAAAAAAAGCGAGTACGCTAATGGCGGCCCCCATAGGGAGCCGCCATTCGCGTTCCTTATTTGGTCGCTGTAGTCTACGTAAAGATTTACGTAGACTACGGCGAAAATAAGGGCAACGCAAATAGTGTTGCCCTTATTTTCGCCGTAGTCTACGTAAATCTTTTCGTAGACTACAGCGACCAAATAAGGAACGGGAATGGCGGCTCCCTATGGGGGCCGCCATTATCCATACGCGCTTTTTTTTTTTAAGTCACCCGTGATAGGCTACGTGATGATTTACGTAGCCTATCACGGCTGACTTTGCAAATCTAGCCATGATAGGCTACGTTAATCGTCACGTAGCCTATCATGGGGGCGTGGTTTTTTTTTTCTTTGATTGCGACGGCGGTGGCGGCAGCCGGTCGAAAGCCCGGCTGCCGCTCCCGCCCCGCACGAACACCCGCCGAACCACTGGCCGGACCCACCGCCGGGAGGGACATTCGCCAAAGGTAAGTCCCGTCCCGGGGGGGGTGCGGAGTGCGGGGGGGTGCAGAGAATTTCTCCCCGAAACTTGTTCGGGGGGCCGAACACGTTGGTGCTCGGCCCCCCGAAGTTTTGGGGAGAAATTCTCTGCCATTCCTAGCAGCGGGTCCCGGCGGCGGTTCGTCGGGTCTTCGTCAGGGGCAGGGGCGGCAGCCGGTCTTTCAACCAGCTGCTGCCGCCGCCATTACAAGGAAAGTTAAAAAAAAAAAACACCCCCGTGATAGGCTACGTAACAATTAACGTAGCCTATCACGGCTAGATCTCCAAAGTCAGCCGTGATAGGCTACGTAAATCGTCACGTAGCCTATCATGGGTGACTTTGGGAAAAAAAAAAGTGCGTACACAAATGGCGGCCCCCATAGGGAGCCGCCATTTGCGTTCCTTATTTGGTCCCTGTAGTCTACGTAAAGATTTATAAAGAAATCTTTCTTTCTTTACAATTTCTTTTGTAAAGAAATAGCGTAAAGAAAACGCTATTTGCGTTGCCCTTATTTTCTCCGTAGTCTACATAAATCTTTAAGTAGACTACAGGGACCAAATAAGGAACGCAACTGGCGGCTCCCTATGGGGGCCGCCATTTGCGTACGCGCTTTTTTTTTTTTCAAAGTCACCCGTGGTAGGCTACGTGACGATTAACGTAGCCTATCACAGCTGACTTTGCAAATCTAGCCATGATAGGCTACGTTAATCGTTACGTAGCCTATCACGGGGGTGGGTTTTTTTTGTTTTTTTTTCGTGGCCGGGTAGATGGGGCGCTTCTACCTGGCCTGACTTTCGCCAGGGAGGGATGGGGCGCCTCCCGCCTGGCCTGAATTCAGGCCGGGCGAGGCGGGAAGCCTCCCCCCCTCGCATGAATTTCGGGGGGAGAAGTGAAGCGCCTCCCCCCCACCGTGAAAAAAGCTGAGGGACAAAGTAAGTCCCTTTTGTACATCCCTACACCTAATGCGAAGAGAAAACTCTCTGGAAAAGACCCTGATGCTGGGAAAGACTGAAGGCAAAAGTAGAAGGGGACGACAGAGGATGAGATGGCTAGATAGCATCACCGATGCAATGAATATGAACTTGAGCACACTCCAGGAGAGAGCGCAGGACAGGAAGGCCTGGAGTGCTATGGTCCATGGGGTCACGAAGAGTCAGACACGACTGAACAACTGAACAACAACAACAACAACGATAGGCTACATAAGTATTTACGTAGCCTATCACGGCAAAGAGCAGGGACGCAAATGGTGGCCACTATGCCATTTGCGCCCCTGCTGTTTGCCGTGATAGCCTACGTAAATACTTACGTAGCCTATCATGGCTGCAAGGACACAAATGGCGGCCACAGCAGCCCGGCCGCGGCCGGCCAGGAGACCATCTGCCGCCGCCGGAGCCGCTGCCGGAGCTGCTGCTGGAGCCGCCGCCGCCACATCTGCCCCAGGTAAGTTCCATCCCGGGGGGATTTTGTGGGTGGTGGTGGTGGAAGGCCGTTCCACCACGGATTCAAGGGGATTCCATTTCTTTAGAATCCGGCCTCACTGGAATCTGTGGCGGAATTCTAGGGATGTACGAAAGTTGCGCCACGGATCTCGGGGAGGCCGAATGCCAGCCCATTCGGCCCCCTGAAATCGGTGGTGGAACAGCCTGCCACCCCCCCTGCCACCCCCCGGGATGAGACTTACCTTGGGTGGATCTTCCTGGCGGCGGCGGTTCAGCAGCGGCGGCTGCGGCAGCCGGTCTTCTGACCGGCTGCCACCGCCACCATTCCCAGGTTAAAAAAACAAAAAAAACAAAAAAAGTGATAGGCTATGTAAAGATTTATGTAGCCTATCATGGCTATATGTAAAAAAAACACCGTGATAGGCTACGTAAATCTTTACATAGCCTATCACGGCTGACTTAAAAATAAAAATAAAAATGTGCGTACGCAAATGGCGGCGGCCATGGCCACCGCCATTTTTGTTCCTTATTTTGGCACGTCTTAGTCTATGTAAACATTTACGTAGACTAAAACGGCGAAAATAAGGGGAACGTAAATAGCGTAGATGCCGCCGCCATTTGCATACATGCTTTTTTTTTTAAGTCAGCTGTGATAGGCTACGTAAACATTTACGTAGCCTATCACGGCTGACTGCAGGGATGCAAACGGCGGAGGCTACGGCCGCCGCCATTTGCATCCCTGCTAGCCAGCGGCCGGATGTCCGGCTGCTGGCAGAGCTGGCCGGTGGCTCCGCAGAATCGCTGCGGAGCACAGCCAGCTGGCCAGGATTCTGGGGGGGAGGGACGGAGCGCCTCCCCCCTCAGCCAGGATTCCAGGGGGAGGGATGGAACGCCTCCCCCCCACCATCAACATAATCCACAGAAAGGTAAGTCACTTTCGTACATCCCTACGGAATTCTCTGACATCCCTATCCATGCCTATAATGTTGCATTGATTGCCCCTTTACAGCTGCAATCTGCATAACAATGCTGTTCCGGAAAGACTCAGGCCACCATTCCTACTCAAAATGGCAGCTTGGGGAAGGAGTGGGCAGCCCCACCACATTTGCTGGTCACTCACTAAGCTGTTGATGGGCTTGCGTGGCAAGCAGGTGTGGATGATGGCCCTGGATGGAGGTGAGTCCATCCATCCATATCTGAAGTGAGTCTGTCCAGTTCATGGATTTTCTGGGAATGTTGCACTTTGGAGTAGGGGAGGTTCTGCAGTTTGCAGAAATTTCTGAGCAATCCCTGCAAATTATAGCCAAAATTGCCCAAATTACAAGTCGGAGTTGCGTAAATTGCCAAGTGCTAAGAAATTTGTGCAAATTGTGAAACCTTCCAAAAAACATCCCAAAACTTCCTGGAATTCAGGGAACAGCCTGCAGCTTGGTTTGCTGATGCAAAGCAAGTTGTACATGCCACAGAACTCTGTCGAGCCTAAAAAGAACAGGGTTTCCAAATTCCAAGTAACGTACATCCCTACTTAAACCATCCATTTTGCAGGTGTATTGTTATGTTGCTGTGTCAAGGCAGAAGCAATCTCTGAGTAAACTTGGGATTCTGCTTAAGCTTTGTTCGTCCTCTCCAGCTTGGTCCATTTTTTTGTCCTTAGCACTAACATGTCATGCCATCATAAGGGTTATGCCAGCATAATGCTGTGTTGGTATAATGGCTTATGCTGATACACTTATGCAAACGTTTTATTCTGTCAGCACAGTGGGATGTAATAGTGATCCTACCCTGTTCCAGATGGTGTAAACTCAGGATAGCATCATGCTGTGAATCATATTCGATAGAGAGGTCCCTCAACTCTCCTGCAGGGTCCATTTATCTCAGAAGCAATGAGAACCATAAATATAAATACCTCAGTTTTGGGTCCTGACGCTCTGTGTAACTACTGTGAACAATATGTTCTGTCCTGTCATCAGCAAGGCAGTATTAATGCAGAAGTTCTGAATGTATATCTATTGAATTGTACTACTAAGGGGATATACGTTAAACTGAATTATTACAAATTTCCTCAGGTTAGCAATACATGAGGAACAAGAGGGAATTCAGCTGTTTGATTCTAATCAATCCTCTTCAAGACAAAGAAAATTCCATTTAGTAGAAAGATCTGACTCTGAGGATTCTTATAGGACACAAATTCTAATCCAGAGCAGCATTATAGGTATTGTTCCATATTGAGTCCTTATAGTATTGAGAAGCACAATCATATTAATGAAATGGCAGTATGGGTTCTATATACACACATACAGATGGCATAAGATAAGATAGTGGGTTGAGATTGGACCTATACAAAATATTTTCAAAGTTTCAGAAATTCCATCTCTGTTTTCTACAGCTAGGACACATGTTCTTAGGCCGTTACTCCCTCAGCATACAGAGGACCAAACTAAACATTATATTCATCCACTTACAATGTTAGTGCATCAGCCCTTCACTGTTGGGAAGTACAGTGGGAAATGAAGTACTTAACACTTACTGTGCCAGCCATTCCCTTCTTGAAACTCTGGAATAAAAATGTAATAAATAAGAGTGTAACTATCCACACAGTGGAAGATCTGTGACCAGAATTTCTGTGTGTGTGTGTGTGTGTTTAATTAAAGCAACCTGGGGGAAATGAATGAAAATTGGATAGAGCAATAGTGCAGGGGAGGAGGGTTAAACCTCCCCCTTTTCTATTTTCCCATTTAAATTTGCACTCTCCGAAGCTGCTATTTGCCCCATGTGAGAAAGCATAGAGACACCATACAGATGCTGCTACTTTTAAACTGCTTTTTAAAAATCATATCTAATTTGGTCCTTAATAAATTTTTGTATCCCATCTTTCCTCCAAGGAACTCTGAGTAATGTATGTTTTCCCCTGTTGTATTCTCACAACAGCCCTGTCATTTAAATTATTCTGAGAGATAGCAACTGGTTTGAGGTTGCCCAGTGAACTTCATGGCTATTGGCTACACATAGTTGGCCAGCCAAACAACAAATACAGTGGTTTCATTTGAAAAATCCCATCGATGGCTGATCTTCGGCAGGTAAGTTGTCCTTACTGAGTAGGCTTCCCGAAATTCATACAGTGCATTGGTGTTACAGAAGGATAACATGGCATCTTTTCAATATTCCACATCTCCTGAAATATGATATCTGGAAGAAATATGCTGTTGAATCCCATTTTTTGAAAATCAAGGAAACCTATGGTCATGTTATTTTGCTGTAAATAATCAGTAAGCATAGATGTGAGCTTTTATGCTTTATTTCCATATTTCATACATGATTCTAGATGCAGATACATTAAAAAAGACATTAAGGAAAATATTTAGCTAGTAAACATTTACATCTATCATTAAGAAGCAGTTTTACTGTAGAAATATGTCACCTTATTTTCATATTCTAATATGTCTGCTGTATCTGTGTCATTGCTATCACTCATGCAGCCATCCATGCTACAAGTGTCTTCAGAGAATCTTTATCTTCCACCAGAGTCACTTTAATAGGCATCAAGCATATAGAGCTAGGCGCCCAACCAATATTAATAAATGGTTTAACAGTTGTGTGCATACTGCATATGCTTATCCATAGAAATGTTTGGAAAGTTCTGTGCACATAAGGAAACAAAGCACTGAATGTGGGAGGAAGGAGTGTGTTAGTAGGGATGGTGTGTGAGCTCCTGGTTCAGTCCGGGAGTCTGATGGACTCCCCCCCCCACTCATGCCTCTGGGCCATGCCTGCCGAGACGCTGCTCCCACTTGCGCACACACCCACACTTGCTGAGCTGCCTTCACCTACCCTGAGCAGTCCGTGAGCCCCCATTGTTCCCACGGTCACCATTTTGTGAAAAAAATGGCAACTCGGAAATTTCCGTAAATGTAATATTGCACACATAGTGGTTGTGATGTAAAGGCCCCATCTATGCAATATTACAGGCAACTGTCCATCCCTATTTGTTGGTGGCACCATCATGAGTTGTGGCTGCCATCATCCTCAGCATCAGTATTCTTGGTGATATCACATCAGCATATGTGAGATCATGTTTTGTTTGTTCCTTTTTCATGTTTCCACGCTATGCCTGTGGAATTCCTAAAGCCATGTAATTAAGGACACTGGTTGATTGGTGTCACACATCCAAAAACTTGAAAACCATTTATGATGTTCTCATTCCTAATGGCTTCTATCTATAAAATTTACCTTTGACTTGTGACATGAAAGAAGAGTTGTCACGTCACAGTCTGTTAAGGCATGGAAAGCAACAAGGGCATGACATTTCTCCTTCTTAAGGCAGTTTGATGCAGCGGGATGAATCTGTTAATACTTTGCCATAACTGGGAATGGGACATGGAGGTAGATATTGTTGTAACACCATACAGCAGTGTCCATTCCTGTACTGTATTACCACATGATTTTGAGCATGACATTCAAGGCCATGAACATCTTCTAGGTCAGCCTCTTCTTAGGTGGCACATAGCTCTTTGCATTCAGGTAGAGGAGTTTGCCATCATGCCTCCTAAGTATTTAAAGAGTGGTAGTAAGACCCTGGGAAGGAAAGTGCTAGATTCTTAGTTATTGTAAAAATGAGTCATCCTAAACTTTCTCCTTTTCTAGCAGGGTCCATTCACTCTTCTATTAAGAAAAAATAAAGTGACCGGATCCAAAGCCATTTCCCAGTTCATAGCTATAGCAGGGAGCCTGGATTAAATATTAATTTTAAAAAGCAATCTGTTTTTTACTAGCATAAGTATGTGTGATTATAATTGTTCTGATTTTATTAATGGAAAGCTGTTGAATTGTTTAAAGAAGTGCAGTAATGTGCTATATTTTGTCAACTACTGATTGTTGTTTAAGAGGGCCATATTGTAAATGTTAACGGTGAGCACTGTTGCTGTTCAATCCACCTTCAGTTGGAATACTGTGTATCATCACTGAAATTCAATAGAAATTTATTCTAGGTCTGTCACATTGAGGACAGCTCTGTCAAACGTTCTCAGCTCTGACAGCTAAATGGACCCATTGTCTGATCCAGCAGGCCTCTTATGTTCTAAGACCTTTTGTGGGCTGGGAAATCATATCATTTTATTTCAAGGGCAAAGTGAGGTGTAATCTCTCCTTTGCAGAATATTTTTAAGACAAAGGAGGTCTCATCATTTGTATGCTGACACTTTTTCCATTGTTTTCATTAAAGAAAGAAGAATGAACAACCAGGAAATCTTCAGTTTTTTGTGATAAGGATTTTTTTTTTAAAAAAGATGACCCTCAACCTATGGAAAATGATTTATGAAATTGTGGGTTTCATTATTAGGCTTAGTGCTGACTGCAGTGTTTTTGATTGATATGCCTGGAGTTTGTAGGTTTCCCCCCTCGCTTTTGTCTAAAGCAAAAGCAAGGGCATTGGAATGCTTATTGCAGAACCAATTTATGTTAAAGACAGGGCAAATTAAGAACAGGTACAGTTGGATATGGAATGGCAATGTAATAAAAACATTTTGTTATTGTGGTTTAATGTATGCAGTTTGATTCAAGTGAAAACTTTAAGCAAAGCTTTATGATATGTTTCTAACAAGAAGAAATATTTTCTTATTTATAGAGACAATTAGCATAAAGTACTTCAGTTGGTTGAATTCCATCTGTACATCTGTTACCACAAACCAACAAAATCAAAAATACAATAGTGAATGTGTTTTCTCATATGAACATATGCATTTGTCTTAATTGACAATGTTGTATACATATCTCTGTTGCCAGGCTACAAAACATTTTTTTTTTCCATTTAAGATGCAGAAGACCTTTAAATGGAGTGGATAACAATCTTGTATTAATGGGTGTTGAGATACACAGCCAACTTTTCAAAGAAACAGCAATAGTACTTCAAGACTACATGTTGGATCCAAACTAAAGTAGTTGCCACTGAAAGTTCCCACTGAATGGCACTTGAGTCATGACTAACTTGTCCCTTTGATTTCAAGGGGACCCAAGTTCAGCATACTTACAGCAGAATCCTATGCATATCTACTCAGTAATAAGTCCCACTGAGTTTAATTGGGCCAAGTAAGTGTGTATAGGATTGCAGCTTTAATCTGGATCCAAACCTATATGATCTCTGTTTCTCACACTTGCTCTGGTAAGCAAATGGCTCTTTGGACATCACTGTAGACACTAACAACATCATCAAATGTTTCCACGTAGAAGACCAAAGTGAAGACTCACAAACATGCATAGATTTTTTTGTTTGCAAAAACTTATCTGTGTCTATTCCCCATCCACCTGACTTATGCATCCCATTCACGTACCTCTGCTGTACACGCACTGCTCATATGTCACTCTTACACAGATACTATTCTCACACTCCCAATTCATGTACCATGCTTGCCCATTCAATCTCTGTCAACAGACACACATACATCCATTCACATCCATATCCATCCATCCATACCAATTCATACATACTCCATTTAAATACCAAAGTTTTTCAGACATAGAAACACATTCATATACTTTATTTGTTGACTATGGTAGGGTTGTCTCCTCCTTTCTCTGTCACTAAATCTTGAGTAACAACATACCTGCCCCCATACTGAACAATTGGAATATTCATAATCATTCTGTAACAACTGTGTCCACAGCTAGGAAGGGCTTATTTCATTCAACTGAAACTATATAACTCCTAGTCAATACCGTTTATCTGTGTTCACATCTACTCTGGGAGTGGGGTTATTTGATTATGGCCAAATTTTTCTGATTATGAGGCAAATGCACAAAACAACCTTTATCCCCTGCAAATCAATATGTTATGTGCCTTAATCTGATATGTGACTCACCACTCATAAATACACCCCAATTACAGAAATCTCATTTTGGTTCTGAATAGATATATAGACGAGGCAATCTATCACTCATAACTAGGGATGTATGGATTGTTTAAAATCCATTCCATCTATGTTTTGCAGATTGTCAGGAGCCTTTCATTCTGTCATCCACCCATTGACAGAATTGGATGTTTTTTTTTAAATTTCTGCAAATGTACAATTGTGCAATTGCGCAATTTCGCACATGCAAAAATTTATCTGAAATGCACATTTTCATGCTTTGTCCTATGGGGGAAATGTACATTTTTGGCTTTTTTATTCTGTGTATTTTTCTATAGTGAAAAATTTGGGAAAGTTAGAAAATGGGTCCGCAAGTCCACGGAATCCCCCGACCAAGGGAAAAGCTGGTCTGCTGTGGAAAACGCTCATTGGATTCATGAAAATCCAAACTCATTTGGTTCCACTGAAGATTTCTCTGACATCCCCACTCATAACTGCTGTACAGCTACTTTTCATTTCACTATATCCCTGGCAAGACTTATTACTGATGTCTCAAAAATATTACTATTGATCATTGAAACATATATCCTCAAGAGAGGAAGAGGAGGTTAAATTTTTGTTTTTGTTTTTGAGATATTTATTATGTCAGAGGTATGAGGAAGCATGCTATTCTTTTGAGAGAGCCATATCAGGCTGTACAAAGACCTTTGAAATATTTGGGTTTTACCAGTGGGTTCTGTCTTAATCCAACAAAGAATGAAGTGGTAAGAATGAGATCAAGAGCCCAACAGCATTCATCTTTGGAAAAGGAAAGAAAAATATTAGGAGATTCTGCTGGAGCTGTTATACAGTTGCCACAGCGACTAATGGCATGGGTATCTGTACATCCCGATGATTCAGTACTTAGGATTAATATGAAATCATATTAGTAAGAAGAAGGCGGTGGGGGTATTTTCTATGCAACATCACAAAAGGAATGGCCATTTTTTTAAAATGTTGGAAAATTTTCTTCTAACTATTATTATTAATCAAGTGACTGCAGATGCTTACCAGATGTTTAAAATGCATAAAATACATCAATGGTTCAAATTTTTCAAGATGTCTAAAAGTTTCAAAAACATTCCTGAATAATAATAATAATAATAATAATAATTTAATATATTTGTATACCAGTTACCTGATGATTATGATGATGATGAAATCTCTGAGCGGTTTACAAGATTAAAATACATTAAAATCATAATACATATTACAACATTTATATAAAACATTAAAAAAAAACAATTAAAATAAAAACTAACTACACCATAATTGGTGCACCACAATCACTCAGGGAAGGTCTGGGTAAGGAGATGGGTCTTTAATTGATGTGTAATGCCTCCCACAGTTTGTGCCTCCTGAATACCAGAAGGTGGACAGCACCATAGAGAAGACCCTCTTCGGGGTTGCCAAGATGGCAATCTGCAGCTCGCTGTACAACCAGCAAGGCTTCTTCTGATGACCTTGATGATCACACCTCTTTAATATTAATTGTATTTAGCATTTATACAGCTTTCGGAGTGTTCCCCCCACCCCCACCTTCATTATCTCAGATGCATTAATCCACAGACTCAGGCATTAATCCTGAGGATGTTAGTAGGACCTAAGTCCTAATAATATCATGCTACTAGTTCTATGTGCCCAAGGAAACTTTGAATTTGCCAGCAGCCCCATTTCCATTGTGCTGCAAACATTGTTTGAAACTGGATGCAGGTTCACAAGCAGTTTGTGATATAAAGGGTCTGCCATTCAAAAATAATTCAAAATTCACTGGGTGTGCCCAAGACTTTGGGCTTGTCTAAGGTAGATTTCAATGGTACTTATCTAAGGGTGCAAGCCTATGCATGTTTAGACAGAAAGGGCATAAAACTCCCAGCATTCCCCAGGCAGCCTCGTTGTAGGCCTTTTCTCTGTCTAAACTTGCATAGGATTGCGCCCTAAGTCTAGGTACTACCCTTGGATACTGATCATTTCAATCAGTGATGAGGATCCAAACAACTACTATAGATGTGTGTCTGGTAAAATGTTCATCTCTTCCCTTACACACACACTTTCAATGGCACCCCGGTTTCAAGTGAAGTTTGCCATACATCATGTGGAGCTGCTTTTCATGAAGCACAAGTTGAGACCTTCTTAAGTGTGCAGAACTAGTGGTGTGGTTCTTTGGATCCAGGCCAATTAGGTTAGACTGGACTGTAACCTTCCCCCACTGATTTAAATATTAGTTAAGCATTGGTAGAATCCTTTGGCTTGGGACTAGTGGTGATAATGCTAATATACTTTACAGATCTCTTAAAAGGGTTACTGAGATAATGGATGTGATGCATGTGAACACTATCCCAGTGCTAAGTGTTGTTGTGTGCATACTCAAAATTAGGGATTTGTGAGGAATCCATCTTGCCGAGTTTGTCTAATGGAATTCCCCAATCCACAGCACCTGGAAATGGATGAAGACCGAGATGCCCTTTGTGTTCAGAAATCTGTACGTTCCAGACTTGCAATGTATTTCCTGCAGAACAGGAAACATGCATCCAATAAAATGTGCATGTTTGAAAAGTGCTCAAAGAAAAATACATACAATTCAAAAATGTGCATCATAAACACACTGTAGTCAATGGGTGAAGGCATACCGAAAATGCATATCATTTAAAAAATGCACACGTATCTAATGCACACATTTACACACACACACACACACCCTGCATCTGAATGGAACTGGCATGAAACAGACTGGAGGCGGGTTGGGGAGGAACTCTTCAGAATAGGACTTGACAGATCTGCCTATCTGTACCCAACAGTTCTATATTTTTAACATCTTTTGGCATTATGCCGCTCTATTTTGGTATGCACTACGGAACTTTTTAATGTATGTTTTTGAGAGAGACACTAATAGAGTTCAGATTTTATTTTATTAGAATGCAAGATAATTTATCTCTTGTGACAAATCAATGATAAAGAAATGTGACTGGCAGTAATGGAACTCAGGGTACAACATCCTGAGCATGATCCCTTCTTATTATGAAATCTAAATGTGCTTCTAAATTCAAATGCTGGAATAGTTTCTATAGCACAGCCAAAGTTGGCTATAGATGTTCCTTATGTATCTGTCTCTTCTCTCCCAGCCCACCCACACAACCCTGGCAACCTTCCTCCCCACCCAGCAAGCCTCTGCGGAAGGGACAGATTACCCATGCTTGAGGTCTGAACTGATTTCTTGTGAAGGGCTTCTGAATTTACCCTGAGGGCTGCAAATCTCTCATCTCTGTTCTAGAGCTTTGTATGGGTTGACAATAGGTTGTTGTTGTTGTTGCAGATTTTGGATTGTGTTGAGATTTTGGATGGATGGATGGATGGATGGATGGATGAATGGATAGATATAGATATAGATATAGATATAGATATAGATATAGATATAGATATAGATATAGATAGATCACCCCATGCCTCTAGTATTTGGAAAGGTTGGTTAAACATGTTAAAAATAGTGGATTGAGATATGAGCTCAATTCAAAAAGTTGACATTTGATGAAGCATTTGTATGATTAAAAAACAAATATATACACATACACACTGTGCCTAGTACACTACATTTGCCACACCACCAAAAAATATGGGATTTTAGGGAAGCAATAGCACAACTCTTTCCCTATGTCAGGGACCTGGAATGGACACCTGAGGCTAGGTCCTAACTGTAGGGAACTGTCTGGGCAGGCAGACCCAGCCACTGGAACTCAGAAGGTTGTCAGTTGTAAATCAGTCAGTCAGCTGACCAGCCAAGAGAACAGTGAGTAGAGAGGGTCAGACTGGAGCAGCAAGACTTCGGACAACTCCAGGCTGGCAACTTGCTCCAACAAGGTCTGGTCTGGAGGCTAGATGGGCCTTTGTGTCATCTTCTGGCCTGGCTAACTACTGCAGTCTGTACCACCACCCTCTTTCTGATTCACCAGATGTTTAAAGGGCAGTAGGGATGGATGGGCACCCGCCCCTGCCCGTGTGCATCCGGAGCAGCACTTGAGCCCCACTCCTGCTGGCCAGGCTGCCTGCACTTACCCAGGCCCTATCCTTCTCCTCCATGATTGCCATGTTGTGATAAAGCAAAATGGGCTATTTACACCTGCAATCTTGCGTATATGGGTGATTCACTGCACCATTTTGTGTATAAGTCTATGTGTACATTTTTGCAATCACCATGTTTTTCTGCAACATGGTGATTGCGGCAGAGGAGGGTGGGGCCCGGGTGAGTGTGGGCAGCTCGGTAAGCACGAGGAGGGGTTGAGTGGGGGCAGGGGCTCAGTGGGAACAGCTCAGGGCACATGGGCGGTCCACTGGACTTCTGGACAGAAATGGGTGCCCATGTAATAATCCCTAAAAGGCAGTCTTTGTGCCTTGAGCAGGGATGGACAGGTTTCAGGGTTTTGGTATTTTGTTTTTTACTAGAACCCCAAGATCCACCAACTGGAGCCTAGCACAAAAGACAAACACTCAGAATTAAAGAATTAAAGACCCAAATTCTGGGTCCAGGAATTTGTTTTGAGCAACACAACTGCATGGAGTGCACACAGTCTTTCCACTAGGGATGTCGCAGGTGCCCGTTTTGGTCCACAAATCTGCTGGACCACCGATGCCCAGGCCCCCCCAGCTACACCCAAGCCCTCCCTGTGCTCGCCAGTCCCCAGACCACCATCCCACGCTTGGTAAGTAGCCCACTACTTACCCAGGCCCATTCGTCTATGTGCCTACATAAACGTATATGCAAAAAGCACAGTGAATCTCCCATATACTCTAGTTTCACAGTGCTATATTGTGTATAAGTCTATGGGCACTGGCTCCCAATCACCATGTTTTTTTAAAACATGGTGATTGGGACAGAGACGAACGGGCCCAGGTAAGTAGCAGGATGCTTACCAAGTGCGGAGGGGGGCTTGAGTGCAGCCCGGAGGCCCGGCGAGCAGGGACAGGGGCTGGGCGAGTGCTTGTCCATCACTACTTTCCACAGAAACATCCACAACTGGTTAGCTCTTCCTATTCATTTCAGTTAGGGGAGGAGACAGTTGGGAGTTAGAAACCCTTGCTGATCTATTGCAAATCACCCAGGGATCTACTAGTGGATCCTGATCTAGCTTGTGTCCATCCTTGGACTAAAGCCTTGCACTCCATGGCTGCTCCTTAGCTAGATGCATTGTCAACTTTCCCAGGGGGTGGAGACTGGAGTTTCACCCCAAAGAGTTCTGACTCGGGAGGTTCCATTTTGGGGACTCATGCTTACTGGGTCCTGGATTAGGGCCCAGATCTGTGCCTGGTGCCATGGACCCTAGGACAGCCCTGGACATTTGGCTGTGTCTCCTTCTGAATCAGTGCCTGCTCAGTGCTTGAAGTTAGACTTACAACTAGGGATGTACAAAACACTTACCTGGTTTCGTCCAGGGACATCTGTGGTGGGGGGGAGGCGCTTTGTCCCTCCCCCCAAATTTCTCCCCAGCCGGCTCTGCTCCGTGGCGACTCCACAGAGCCGCTGGCTGGGGCCACCCGAGCCGGACATCTGGCCACTGGGCTGCGCAGGAATGCAAATGGTGGCCGCCATAGCTGCCGCCATTTGCGTCCCTGTCTTTTGCCGTGATAGGCTACGTATATATTTACATAGCCTATCACAGCAAAAAAACAGGAATGCAAATGGCAGCGGCTACAGCAAATGGCGTCCCTGTGTTAGCCGTGATAGGCTACGTAAGTATTTACGTAGCCTATCACAGCAATAATGAAGAAGTGAATATGGCAGCCATAGACACGGTCGCCATTCGCAAAGCAGCGCGAACGGCACCAGGTAGGTGCTCCGTTTCGCACGCCTTTTGTGGGGTGGGGGGATGGGGGGCGACATTTCACCATGGATTTCGGGGGGTCAAATGCACTGGTATTCGGCCTCACTGAGTTCCGTGGTGGAATTCTCCAACATCCCTCCTTACAACACTGAGTGTGCTCAGGTCTCACAGGCTTCTTTAGTTGAGGGCTCAGTAGATTTCCCTCCACTTCATGGAACTATTTTGCCTCTGTGAATCAGGGAAGTAGGAGGTTGGGGGAGGGAAGAAAGAATATAATGGGTTTTAGGCATGGGCAAAGGTCATAGCACTGTTGGGGGTACTTATGTTTTGACAAGTTGTCCAAGAGCTGGTATTTCCTTTATTTTCTTTTAACTGGAAAAGGCATTGGGCAGACATAACAAAAAAAAGCACAAGAAACAATATTATCTGGACCCCATGGAATGTTTTAAGAAATAATGAGGAGGAGGCCTCAGGGAACCATATGAAAAATATAGGTGGTTCCCAGACTGCAGACTCATCAGTCTGTATAAGGGAGAACAGACAATTTTACTAATTTTTACCAGAATTTTACTGATAAGGGGTGTTATGGTTCCTAGAGGGAAGTGGAAAGGAGAAAATTCTCACACAGCTTTGCAGGGAAGATAATGAAAGACTTTGTCCCTCCCTCTGCTATCACCTGCATGTTTTCCTGAGAGAGGCCTTCCTGCCTCACATTTTGAAAGTCTTGGTTTCAGAGAGACACGGAGAGCCTTAAGAGAGAGCACCATGGTCTAATGCTGCCTGGTCTGCTTATTTGTCATTGTTTGATCTGCCTATTTGTCAGTTTATAAGAAAAAACATTGCTTCTGACAGTGGCTTTTTATTTTTACAAACAAAAGAATATTGTTTCCATAAAACCTTCTAAAACTCCTCTGTCTAGCAGTTTATAGCCAAATTATTTTCAGAGTTGTAAAATAAATCTCAGTAAATGCCTGAGAAGCCGTTGCAAAACCCCAGATGTCTCGAATCTGCACAGCTCTGTATTACAGGAACTCTGATGTGATGCTAGATACCATCTTTGGAGTCTTTGGAATTTGAGATTTCTTTAAGAGCTACTGGTCCTTATGTCTGTAGAGAAAAATACTGAAAATTCACAAAAGCAGGATTTACAGTAAGTACCACAATTCTAAAAAATACAGAATAGCACTCAAATAATTCTGGTAGACCAAAGTCCATCATACATTCATAGAATCTCCTGTACACTGCACACTTTTGTACCAAGCTGTCTCCACACATCTGAAATAGCATGGAGAAAACTGCCTAGTCTGTGTGGTACACTGAAACATGCATACAGCTTCCACATGGCAACAGGTTTCATGGAAAGTGATTTAAAGCGGTGTCCTCTTGCAGCAGTTATAACTTGTAATGTCATGTACATATAAAGCTGTGGCTATACTTGAAAGCTGTATTCAGCTTTCCCAAGCCTTCTCAGGGCTACAACTCACCGTGAGCTTGAAGCAAGATGGCAGAAATCAATCTCACCTCATATTCAGTCAATAGAACTTTCTGCCTTAATTGACTTGCATAACTTTTTAGAACCATCAATAAGTACCCCAGTTGCTTGCAGAAATTGCTCTGTTAGCAATTATCACCTGTCAGATTTTACTTTAGTGTTCAATTGGCAGGAATAGGTGAAGAGAGGAATATTATGTTGTAGAAGAGACCGTAAAGATACAAATGGGCCCCTGCAACAAATGTGTTCCAGTGTGGAGTGCTTGTGTTCAGGATTTCAGCTATTCCCCCCACTCCGGGGAAAAAAGTAAGTCGGTCAGTGTTCCGCACACACAGGGTTTGTTTTCCCCTCCATTTTAGGATTTTTTCCCTGAATTTTGGGGTTCTCTATCTCGGGTAGAAACAGTAGTGCCCAATCTCAGCTACATTAACATCTTTTCTCCACTGATTTCTGTGGGAAGTTCTAAGTTCCGTTGCTGGGGACATTTAAAAATAGCTTCTCAGTGTGAAGCAGTAAGTGACCTATCCAGACAATATGAAACTTCTGTCTACCCTTTATGTGTCCCTCCCCCCCCCACCTCTCTTTACAGATACCACTGTTTACAGACTACTCCATTTCCCATCCCTCTAAGGACCAAAACATGAATTATTTTCATTCTTTCTACAGACTAGGTGCAGGGCCCTCATCTGGACTGGGTCTGTAGCATAAGAAGGCTTCAACCTTTACCCCCAACAGTGAGCTCAATCCAGATCAGCCCCTCCTGTGCCTTCAATTTCTATTGCAAAATAGTGATCCATAAAGCAAATAGATCACTATTTAGCACAGAAATGGTGTGGTCTGAGGAATTCTCTGCAGGGTACTGCCTTGCATACCCTGATCCTCCAGTAGGTTGAAGAACCCTCAACATACTGGAAGTTCACAGCATGAGAGGCAGTGTCACAGTGAGAGCTGGAGATGTTCCTGGACTATGTGAGATGCTGCTTTGCATGACTTATGGTTTCCACCATCTATTCTAGAGTTTTGGCAGAACAAAATGAAATGTACACATTTTGGGACTGGACTCTTAAGTTTTGCTTACTAAATTAACCTCTGCATTTGGACATGTTTCTCTGACTACAATGAGCTGAAGTTCTTTAAAAAAACACAATTGAAAAATAAACTGAAATTGCATGAATTATCTTTTGGTCATTTCAATCCAAAGTGAAACAAGGCAATTTAGAAATCTGCAAGGATAGCTGAGCATCTGTCCTTGATTCTTCTTGAAGTCAGGAGACCCTACTAATTTCAGTTATGTATCTTACTCAGATGCAGGGCTGGCCAAATATATCGACCTTTGGAGGCAGGCCTGAGATGAAGATGGTACCCACCCCCAATTGCATATACAGAAGCCAACTGGATTGGCAGTTGAATATTACTTCAACACTGGCCATGGGACAGCATCTTCCGCCGTACCTGAGGCCAGCATGCTTATTTATTTATTTATTTATTTATTTATTTCATTTCTATACCGCCCAATAGCCGAAGCTCTCTGGGCGGTTCACAAAAATTAAAACCAAACAACACACAATAAAACAATTTAAAATATATAGAACATTAAAACCACAATATAACAATACAACCACAATAAAACGTAGCAGCAGTACAGGAGTTTAAAATACAGATTTAAAACAGCAAATATAAAAATTTCGAAAGCTAAAATGCTAAAATGCCTGGGAAAATAAAAAGGTCTTCACCTGGCGCCGAAAGGAGTACAATGTAGGGAACACAGAGCTCTGTCCTCCAACAACTTGTTGCCACTCCTTGCCCCCACCATCTGCCACCTGAGGCAGCTGTTTCACTTTGCCTAATGGCAGGGCTGGCCCTGCTCAGATGCTCAACAGCTGATCGAACATCATTCCAGATGGCAGATGTGTGGGTTTATTTCAGGAAAACCTAATCAGTTGTATGCCCTTTCTTTGTCAAAATTAGGGATAATGTGAGCACCTGCAGCAGAGGTGGAGTCCAACAGACTCCCCCCTGCTCAGCCCACTGGACCCAGCTCACTGAGCTTCCATGACTTTCTGGACCCCATCCTCAAGCACAGGGCAGTCTGCCAGCAGGGCCGGAGGCTGCCCGCTTCCTCTCCAAGCCGCCATTTTATGTAAAAATGGGGCTTGGGTATTTCCGTAAATCTAACGTTGCAGAAATGGTGACTGTAAAGGGGCCATTTCTGCATCATTGCAGGCAGCAGCAGCAGGCTGGAGGAGAATGAGAGGGGCTTCCCTGCTTATTGCCTTTCTGTCAAGGAACTCCCTTCTCCTCCTCTCATCCCGGATACCATGGTGGCAGCAGTTCTGGTGGGGTAGGAGAAGGACAAAAGGGGCTGCTCTCTCATTCTCCTCCTGTCCCGCCGCTGCATGTAATGTTGCAGGAATGGCTCCTAGACAGGGCCATTTCCACAATATCAGATTTACAGAAATAGCAGGGCCACCTTTTGTATGCAACATGGTGGCTCAGGGAGGAAGCAGGCAGCCACTGGACCCACTTGTTGGGCACGTGGGCCTGGCCAAGCATGGCAGCTTGATGAGTGGGGCTGGGACACATAAGTGGGTGTGGTGGCTCATTGGGTGTCCAGGCAACCTGGACGGAGGTGAGTCCATCCATTCCACGTCACAATATCTGATTAGTCAATTTACTACCACCACCCAACATGCAGTGGGGGTGAGGGTGGGGAAGCTTCTATAAGTATCCATCTTGACCATTTAGCCGATGTCAGGAAGTGAACCAAAAACAAAACATCATTTGCTACTTGTATTGTTTTAAGGGGAAAACTACATAATATAAGAAATGTGGAGCTGCTTTCCAAAACAGAAGTCCTGTGTTTAATTCTGCTTCTCTAATATGGAGTCAAGGGAGGCATCATTTGGCATCCTTGGGCAACTGCTAGGGTCCTAGGACAATAACAGAGCCGACTGCTAATGCCTGCTCTGGGCCCATCTTTGTAAAGGAGGGGGGGAAGTACTCTGAAAACAGACAGGTGGCTGGATGTACCACTGTTTTAATTTCCCACAATAACCCTGGCCTAGTGTTATTCTGGGTCATTGTGGCAAATTAAAAGAGTGTACAGACAGCGGTGCCCTGAAGGCTGAAGCTTGTCTTCTATTTCTGATCTAATTGAGAAGCCTCAATAAACTTCCAATGAACCCCAGGTTTCCCTAGAACACAGTTTGAAAACCACAACTTAAGTGGACACTAACCCTTTTGCTGCCATGGTTGCTCTGGGAAGGACTTGATCATGTGCCATGTTCTGTTTATAGAAATATGGACAGCACTAATGTACTGAAGAAGTAATTTAGATATCATTTTAATACTGCAAGTTGAATCTCACAATTAAAATATCAGTTAGTCCTGAAGTATGAAATGATCTCATGGCAGCTGACTGTTCTGGACTGTGTTAGTCCAGTATAGTGTGCCTTGCAGGTGAATGAACTGAAAGCTTTTTCTGCACAGTAAGAACCACCTGTGCAAAGGAAAGAGTGTAATATTATAGGCAGAGAGAGAGAGAGCGAGAGAGCTGGTTATATAGGTGAAATTCACAAGGGCTTCAAGAGACTGATTGATTTTTTTTTTTTTTAAGTATGGAGTCTTCAGTGCTCAGTCTTCAGTGAGTGAATGTAGAACTCAGATATGTTGAATTTAGTGACCCTAAACTTGATCTATTCCTCATCTCATTGTACTGCCGCTTTGGCTGCTGGCAGTATGAAGGGCAAGTGTCAGTCTTTGGACCATCACTTCCGAAACTGATAACAGAAGTACCGTAAGTATTTGCTTGGTAACTAAACCCAGTGCCAGATCTGGCACCAGATTTCTGCTGAATTGAAAATCATGGCCAAACTGGTTTTGGAAGGACAGCTATGGTATGGCACCTCTAGAAATTTTGAAGAAACATCAAATAATTGGATCAACAGCATTTTATAGAGAGTAGGAGGTATCCCACATCTCTACATTGTTATCAGATTTCACCTAATACCAACATCGAGGGATCCTAATCAAACAAAACATCTGTTAGAATTTTGAAGAAGTCTAAAAGGATGTCAATAAGCTGGTGAAGTTTCTTAGAGAAGTTTTGCACAACTCTTGCTAGAACCTTCTACAGTATCATCTGCATGCTGGATCAGAGTCCATCAGTTTGGTATTTATCTGTCATATGCTTTATTTGGTAAGTGGGAGCTGACTAGTTCTGAATAGAGCCATGTGCCTATTTGTGGGCAGATAATTTTTTTTGGGGGGGTGATTTCACCAAATTCTCCAGGGAGAGGAGAAATTCTCAACAGTTTCTCACCGCGGATTGCCCGGTGCAGAGCCAGGTAAGACTTTCATACATCCCTAGCCACTGGAGGGTGTCCAATGGCACAAAGCCACCTCTTCTCTCCCAACCCACCTGCAACGCCCCCCCCCACCTTTTGCCAGACAAGCTGGCGCCAGGGTCAGGGCATATTTTTGCTACAATCTTGCACACAGCCAGGGCTGTGCTAGTACTGAAAAAATCTGGAGCTCAGGAGAGGCCTCTATCCTCCTCCCATATCTATTCACCTTTCTCTAGCATAGGAGAAACCCCTAATGCCAAGGAGGACCACGAATCTGGCCACGTAGATCATGCACAAAGCAGGCGTGCCCCCAAAAGATGACTACAGAGCCAAGGAGCACCAGACACACTCTAGCAAGCCTGCAAGTCAGAGCAAGCTGTAAACTCATACATTACTGTGAGAAGCCATGTAGGAATGAACATTTGCCTAACTCCTCACCCCACCCAAATGTAATTACAGCACTCCCAAAGAAAAAGATCTGGCTGCCAGGTGCAGCTAATGATCCAAAGCAACAACAGGCAAGATATAAGAACAGAGGAAAGACCCCCGGAGGGGAGGAGGGCGGTAGAGATGGTGAAGGGTCTTGTATGTGAAGCTGTGCAACATACAGGCATGTTTTCTGTTGGGGACATTAATTAAAATGGGAAATACCTTTGAGAAAACCTTAGCCTTTATGATGAGCTACCTATCTCTTATGTAGTGTCTAGCTGGAAAAATATATCTAGCTTTCTCCAACATCTCTGAGAGACATTACTGTTAGCAGCTTATCACAATTACCTTGCTCCAAATTCAGGTGTTGCTTCTCATTCCAACCCCTTTTGCGAGCAAGCCTACTTGTATTTCCCCAAAGGCAAGGGGCCTGGGCCAGTTTGGAGGAAGCAACACATGAGGAAGAACTCTGGCATTCGATTGGATTAGGGATGTCCTGAGAGTCCAGAAAGGGGGTGGAGTCTGGTGGACTCCCCCTTGCTCATGCCCCCTGGACCTGCTCACCTGGACCTGTTTGTGGAGCAGCCCTGTGTCCAGTGAGCAGGTCTGATAGGTTCCCCTCTCCATGCAAGGGGGGGAGAACCAGGGGTTAATGCTACCTGTCAACTGGCACTGTTAACCCCTTATTCTCCTCTCTTTTAAAGGAGGGGAGAACAAGGGGTTAATGGGTGGTAACGGGAACTCCGCAGCCACCATTGTGTGCAGCAATGGCAGCTTCAGAACTTCTGTATTTTTTAATGTTTATGGTAGGGATATACGAAAGTCACGTACCTTTTCGTGAATTCTGTTCATGGTGTGGGGGGAGGCGTTCCATCCCTCCCCCCAGAATCCTCAACGGGGAGGGGAAGCGATCCGGTCCTTCCCCCCGGAATCTTCGACGGCTGGCTGTGCTCTGCGGCGGCTCCGTGGAGCAGCCAGCCAGGCCCAGGCCAGGGCCGTTCGCAGCCGGATTTCCGGCCGTGGAGGGCTCTGGGTAAAACAAACAAACAAACAAACAAAAATGCATACGCAAATTGTGGCGGCTATGGCCGCCGCCATTTGCGTTCCTTATTTTTTGCTATCTTAGTCTACGTAAATATTTACATAGACTAAGACGAAGAAAAGAAAGGGAACGCAAATAGCATACTGGGCGCTATTTGCGTTCCACTTTCTTGTCTTTGTCTTAGTCTACATAAATATTTACATAGACTAAGACGGCGAAAAATAAGGAACGCAAATGGTGGTGGCCATAGCCGCCGCCATTTGCGTACGCTTTTTTTTTTTACCCAGACGTGATAGGCTACATAAGTCTTTACATAGCCTATCACGACTATGGGGGGGGGGGGAAGAAAAAAAAACACAGACTGCAAATGGCAGCGGTGGCAGCCAGTCGGAAGACCAGCCGCCGCTGCCGCCACTGCCAAAGCCACCGCTGGAGCCATGGCCATCCGAAACATTCGCCCCAGGTAAGTCTCATCCTGGGGGGGATCTGCAGGGGGCCGGAGGGTGGCAGGCCATTCTGTGATGGATTTTGGGGGGCCGAATGCAGTGGCATTCGGCCTCACTGAGATCCGTCGTAGAATTCTCTGACATCCCTAGTTTATGCCCACCAATTATGCAACATTAAAAATACAGAGGTTTTGGAGCCCCCATTGTTGTGCACAATTTATTTAGGGCATTTTTACTAGGGATGGTGGAGAATTTCTCCCCGAAACTTCGGGGGGCCGAGCGCCAACGTGTTCGGCCCCCCGAACAAGTTTCGGGAGAAATTCTCCGCACCCCCCACACACCCTGCACCCCCCCGGGACGGGACTTACCTTTGCTGAATGTCCCTCCCAGTGGCGGGTCCGGCCGGAGGTTCGGCGGGTCTTCATCAGGGGCAGGGGCAGCAGCCGATCTTTCGACCGGCTGCCGCTGCCGCCATTGCGAAAAAAGAAAAAAAAACGCCCCCGTGATAGGCTACGTGACGATTAACGTAGCCTATCACAGCTAGATTTGCAAAGTCAGCCGTGATAGGCTACGTAAATCGTCACTTAGCCTATCACGGGTGACTTAAAAAAAAAAAAAAAAGCGTGTATGGATAATGGCGGCCCCCATAGGGAGACGCCATTCGCGTTCCTTATTTGGTCGCTGTAGTCCACGTAAATGTTTACGTAGACTACGGCGAAAATAAGGGCAACGCTATTTGCATTGCCCTTATTTTCGCCGTAGTCTACGTAAACATTTACGTAGACTACAGCGACCAAATAAGGAACGCGAATGGCGGCTCCCTATGGGGGCCGCCATTTGCGTACGTGCTTTTTTTTTTTTAAGTCACCCGTGATAGGCTACGTGACGATTTACGTAGCCTATCATGGCTGACTTTGCAGATCTAGCCGTGATAGGCTATGTTAATCGTTACGTAGCCTATCACGGGGGCGTTTTTTTTTTTTTTAACTGTTTAGTTCGCAGCTCGGCGAGGCGAGGCGCCTCCCCCCCGGCCTGAATTTCGGGGGGGAGCAACGAAGCGCCTCCCCCCCACCGTGGGAAATCTTTGAGGACAGGTAAGTGACTTTCGTCCACCCCTAATTTTTACCCCACCCTTTGGCTGAAAAAGGCTCCCAGAGTAGCTACAAAGGCTAATATTAAGACCCTACCCTCAGGCTTACAATCTAGAAGACGCAATACAAAAGGAAAAGGGATTGGGAGGGAGGGGAGGATGGTGGTGGCTTGCTACAAGGGTGGGTGGCCCCGTGGCTTCCTCAGGCACCCGCTGAGCTGTTTAGAAGCTCATGCAGTGCCGTGAGCAGGGGCAGTCAGTGGTGGCGGCTCAGGAAGCAACTGATGAAGCTAGATGTGGGTGAGTTCGTGCATCCCTACATTTGCTATATGAGCAGACGATGTGCCTACTCTTCCACTTGTAGGCCTCACTGCCTACAGTGGCCTAGGGCACAAGTAGCTGGGCAAGTCTTTGCAGAATCAGGCAGACTCTGAGCAAGTTGGGTTACAGTGGTGCGATTAGGCATTTTGGACACTGAACTTAATTAAAATAATGAGCAGAAAAGTGTCAGTCTCACCTCTACTCTAAAAGACTGGTGCCTTCATGTTTCATTCCCTATTAGTCTGCTAAGGGAGTGGATCTAAAGGTCTCCTGGTAACTGCAAGGCTACTGAGTTCAGAAGGAACAAGCTGGCTTGTGTTAAGGCAGATGATGGCAGCTGAGGAAGATCTAAAGATCTGGGGCTCATGCCTAGGTTGGCTCTTGATAACACCACCCATGCACACAGCTGAGGAGGCCAAACGTTCATGTCACACCAGACACTGGTGTCACCAAGTTTAGTCATCCCCCTACCTGCTGCATCAAGGATGAGCCTGGGTCTACCATTTACTTTACCCCCCATGATAAATGGTGACTGTCCACTTCTATGGGAGAAATAAAATATTTTATTTGAGGACAAGGTTGCAATGGTAAAACAAATGTATTTATTTATTAATTAAATTTATTAATCGCCCATCTGGCTGGTCACCCAGCTACTCTGGGCAATGCACAACAATCAAAACAGTTCATACAATAAAATTCAACATTAAAAACATCACATTTCTAAAATTCTCCTAGCCCACCCCGAATGCCTGCCTGAACAACCACATTTTTCATGTGTGGCGGAAGCTCATTAAAGAGGGGGCAAGGCGGAGTTCCCTAGGGAGGGAGTTCCACAGAGTGGGGGCCACCACAGAGAAGGCCCTTTCCCTCATCCTCACCAGCCTAGCTGTCCTGGCTGATGGGACAGAGAGAAGGCCATCTGAGGCTGATCTTGTTGAGCGGCCTATCTGGTGTTGCTGGAGGCCCTCCTTGAGATAGGCTGGGTTGGACAAAACAAAAACATAACATGCCTGAAAGTGGGGTGAATTGGGTCTCTGTGTATAATACGCTGTGATACATATTTACCTCTCCAGAGTTCCTGCAATATATGGGCGCCTCCCTCCATCATAATGATGGATGTTTTACAAGTGGCATATAAACTGTGTGAAAGTGTTTTTTTTTTTTTTCCTTCTCTAGATGTCCCTGACCATTATGCTCATTTTCTCCTTGTTTTGTTCTCCAGCAGCCAGGGAGAAAACAAAGGTGCATCCGTGTGTGTGTGTGTGTGTGTGTGTATGTGTGTGAGATCTTGTCTGGCTTACAAAATAAGAGACTTGATCAATGGGAAACAGTATTGATTGCTATTGTAATTAATAGCAACAGATTAAAAGGGAGGTGTGGGGTTTTTCAACTACAGATTGGCATTAGATTTTTGTGCTTTGTATTCTCTGAATCAATTAATACCTGGCGGTATCCTTGGTAGATTATAGTTTTTGTCTGTATTTTGGTATACATAATTAAACAATTATTTCTTGCTGGGCTTATCACTAGAAATAAATGGAGATAATAGAATGTGTGTTCTTTAATCAGTTTCCTAAATCCTGGTTTTCATGGTTCTGGTATGACACTTACTTAGGGAGAAGCCAAGTTTAATCAGCAAGTAATTTTACATTTATGGTGAAACAAGGTACTAGGCAGAGACTTAAGCTTTCATGTAGAAATAAAGGCTAGAGAGAAGAAAATTGTTTTCCCCCCCCTTTGAAAAAGTTCATGAGTGTGGAAAGATTTCTGGCACTTTAATGGCTTAGAAAAATGTGCCTTGAATGGAAAATGTGAAAAGCAGATCTGAAAACCAAAAATGGAATGAAATTTGCTTATGCTTAAATGGAAAGGCAAGATGATCCGTTGATATGTTCTCTTTCCTGTTTTGTTTCGAGTGCTTCTACATATGTAGGATTTTCAGGATGTATGGGTTTCAGTGCTCCTGTCACCCTCAACCCACTCCTTCAAAATTATTGATTAGCATAGGTTGCACAGTGCCCAGTGGTGGCTGGGCAGTGTTCATCAAGCAACCCCACATGACTCTGCACCTGTAGTTTAGTGCAATCAGCAGAATGGACAGCTACTACTAGTTATGATTGTGTTTTGTTCTTTGTTGTAAAGTGCTTGCTTCTAGTTTAGAGCGGGGTTGGGAAACCATCTTACCCACTGGCTTCTTCCCCCTGTCCCCTCTGCCATAGAGGGGGACATCCTTAATTTTGATCAGGAGCAGCTGGCTGGAGATAAGTGCTTTCCCCTGCTAAGCACTAAGAAAGGGGGTAGGGATGTACAAAAGTGACTTACCTTTCCGCGGATTATGTTGATGGTGGGGGGGAGGCGTTCCGTCCCTCCCCCCGGAATCCTGAGCGGAGGGGAGGCACTCCATTCCTCCCCCCCGGAATCCTGGCCGGCCGGCTGTGCTCCACAGCGATTCTGCAGAGCCGCCGGCCGGCTCTGCCAACAGCCGGACATCCAGCTGCTGGCTAGCAGGGACGCAAATGGTGGTGGCCGTAGCCACTGCCATTTGCGTCCCTGCAGTCAGCCGTGATAGGCTACGTAAATGTTTACATAGCCTATCACGGCTGATTAAAAAAACAAAACAAAAAACGCACATACGCAAATGGCGGCGGCCATGGCCGCCACCATTTACGTTCTTTATTTTGGCACGTCTTAGTCTACGTAAACATTTACGTAGACTAAGACGGTGAAAATAAGGGGAACGCAAATAGTGTAGTGTCTACGCTATTTGAATTCCCCTTATTTTCGCCATCTTAGTCTACATAAATGTTTACGTAGACTAAGACGTGCCAAAATAAGGAACGCAAATGGCGGCAGCCATGGCTGCCGCCATTTGCGTATGCGCTTTTTTTTTTTAAGTCAGCCGTGATAGGCTACGTGAATCTTTACGTAGCCTATCACATTTGTTTGTTTGTTTGTTTTAACCTGGAAATGGTGGCGGCGGCAGCCGGTCGGAAGACCGGCCGCCGCCGAACTGCCGCCGGAGCCGCTGCCACCAGGAAGATCCGCCCAAGGTAAATCTCGTCCCGGGGGGGTGGCGGGCGGTGGCAGGCCGTTCCACCACCAATTTTGGGGGGTCGAATGCGCTGGCATTCGGCCTCCCTGAGATCCGTGGCGGAACTTTCGTACATCCCTAAAAGGGGGCCCTTTTCAGTGCTGAGTATAGAACTTATCTCTGATCATCTGCTCATTGCAGATAGGACCTTTTTCCTGTAGGGGCAAGGGGTTGGAGCCAAGGGAAGGAGCTGTTGAGCAATTCAGCCCTGCTTCTGTCCCCACCTTGTCTTGCAGAGGCTTGTCCTGCTGCTTCTTCTGAATAGGCATGCAGAGGCTTGATATTTTGGGAATTTATTTGGAAATGCTGCTGGGAAGGGCTGTGTACTGCTTTGGCCCGAGGCCTGAATCTTGAGTTGAAGCGGGCCACTTTGGGCCCTTCTGAGGCAAAGCGGAGGGGGCATGAAGTGATTAGAAGTGGGTTGGGGGCTCTACAAAGTGCTTTGGTGCACCTCAACACCCCAGCCCAGCCGCACCAGCGCCTCCAGCTCCTTACCTGAGCCATCACAGGAGGACTCGCAGTCGTTGTCATGGCGCCACTGCCTCCACCTCCGCTATCATCACCACCACCATGGTTGCTGCTGCCCACCACTGCCAGCTCCTGAGCCCTGGATGCACTGGCTTTAAAAAATGGTGACTCCCTGCAACAAGAGCTGGAGTGCATCCAGGACCAGGAGTAGGCAGCAGAGGTGGTGGTGGTGGTAACAGTGACCCAGGTGAGGAGCTGGGGGTTTGTACAGGGGCATCAGGGCCCCCTGAAGTGGAATTTGGCCATCTAAATCCCACTTTGGTTTGGGGCCGAGGTGGATTGCCTCTCCCCCGAATCAGCTGGAAGCAAATCGGGCTCGGGCCCACCTTGGAAGCCATGAAGTTTGTTCAGAGGTCCCTGTACAGCCCTACTGCTGAGTGATTCAGTCCCGCTTACTCCTGAGGCACACCCTGCAGAGGCCTGCCCTGCTTACTTCTGAGTAGACAAGCAGGGGCTTGTCCTACTTATGCATAGCAAGACAAGTTGCTCATGCTTACTTCTGAGTAGATAAATTGGTGACAGTGGTGTTTGTGTATGGGAAGGGTCGGGTGGGCGGGCAGGCATGAGCCCAGGAGACTGAAACTTAACAGGGATGGTTAAGTTACTCACTTACTCTAGAGCAAGAAAAGGGGGGGGGGAAGTAATCACTGTTAGCTACATCTTTAAAGTCTTGTGTGGTTTGGCTCTCAGTGGTAGGAAAATGTACTCTGTATGTACTAAGAATGCTTTGTTTATATATCCCACAGCTGAGCCCTGGCTATTTGGGGCACAAAAAGATGTCTGTTCATGGCTGGGTGCTGTGACTGATCAAAACTGGTTTCAAAATTACTGCTGCTTTCAACTATGCCCAGTAGGTTCAAAGCAATAGTCAGGTCAAAAGCATCAAGGAAAATCTTGCTGAAAAGCCAAGAGGAAATGTTCAGTTCTGACACTCAGAATAAGTGCATCTTGTGCCTGTTTGCCCAATCCTAATAAATAGACATAGCAAATTTTTAAAATTCTTTCCTTAAAAAAAAAAAAGGGGGAAAAAAGATTCTGCTGCAACTTAAAATATATTTTTGCCTTAGGGAGCGTCAGTCAGTTCGAACTTGAAATGCAGTCCTTGAATGAATATTTAATTTTGCTTTCCTTATAAGTGTAGCTGAATCACTTCTGCAAGGGGCGACAGTTTTAAATTTCAGCTCAGGCAAGTGATCAACAGAGAATAATATTACAGCAAGGCAAAAAGTTGGGAACTCAGTAATGACATTTTAATATCACACAGCAGTGGCAAGGAGACTTGCGGGCCTGAGTGATATCTCTCTGTTGACTTAATAATCAACAAGATCATAACAGGCACCATATGTAAAATGACTGAGAGGCACCGTCAATAGCTATGGACAAGAACAAAATGCATTGTTCGTAACCTCTGTATGACTCCTATTATAATTATGGGTAGGTAACAGATGGCCAACAGATCCCTTCATCCGGGATGCCAGGCCTTTCCACTGGATCATACACAGCATGCAGGTGTTCCAGCAGGCTGTTATGACACTTCTCTGACCTGTAAAACTGCATTTTTGCAGCTAAACAGTATCCAGGCCTGAATTGCTGGTAGACTTCAAAACCCGGTTCATGAGTCTGCCTGAATGCATGAAGGCTGAAAGTGTGTAGTGGGACAGAGCCAGGCTGGTCTCGCCACTATATCTCCTGGAGCACGATCCCCACCCTCTCAGTTCAGACCTTGCTCACTTGTACCAGCAAGGTCTGAAAGGGAGTTCTACTCGTATTTGCTTGACTGCTCTGTGGGATCAGGAATGCCAATAAGGCAGGGTCAGCGATCGCGTGTAGAGTTCTATTTGCATTCATGTGAACCTGAGTAGAGCTCCCTTTCAGACCTTCCTGATTCAACGGGTCAACATCTGAACTGAGGGGGTGGGGCCAGTGTGCACAGGCCTGGCCCTGTATCTACTTTTAGCTCTCATGCATTCAGGCAAAACACCTGAACAGGGCTCAAGAGATAGCCCAGTGCAGACATTTTGCTACGGGTAAAATTCAGTGTTCTACCTGAAGTTGCCGAGGGCCAAATTAGATCTGGACTCTTCCTCTGACCAATCGAGTGACACAGTAACAATCCATAATAAAAAAAATAACCTCAAATAATAAATATGTGTGCCCTGAATTCACAGTCCCAACAATTAAAAAGCACATAATTGCTGATTAAATCTGTTCCCCATCAGTCAATGAACTAGTTTTAGTTGATTAATCTACAAATTAAAAGTATTGAGGCTGCAATCCTATACACACTTACATGAGACAGTAAATCTCATTGAACAACATAGTTGGACTTCCTTCCAGATAAACATCTCTAGGATTGCATTGTAAAAGTTGGAGGCCTAATCAAAAGCTTACATCTGAGAAAATCCTGATCTTAAATTACAGAGAGATCTGACGTTGGATATGAGGAAGATTTATGTCAGTGTTGTGAAGAGTGTTAAGGGATCTCTGACTCTGCACCTGGTAATATTTCTGATTAGGATACTGTACAACATGACAGTTCCAGCAAAATTCTTCTTGCATGTTTTACAGGGTGGGTAAAGACAACTAATCCAAAAGGAAAACAGAGAAGAGCTGGTGAATAATGCGAGAATTAGTGCTGATACATTTTAATAACCTTTGAGGAAAGTAATCTCCAGCAGGTAGGAAGGGTGGATTTTCTCCTTCTGTTCTGGAAAAAGGTGTTGTTTCAGCATAGACTTAGAGCTACTCACTACACACACACACACACACACACACACACACAATCACATTGCCAATAGATTTTAAACATCACCAAATTTATGCACGTTTAGTGGCATTTTTGAACACCAAATCCCAATGGTTGCATCATTTTAAAAAAAATCTGGATGTTATTTCTATTAAATGTTGGATAGAGCAGAAATTGCTAAACTATGGGTTCCAGGGCCCACCTGTCATGACATACCTACTAATAAGCTGTGGAAACTAAGTTAAGAGCACACAATCCTATGCATATTTAAACAGAAAAAATAAGTCCTACAGCTCCCAGAATTCCCCAGCCAGCTAGGCTGGCTGGGGAATGTCGTGAGCTGTAGGACTTCTTTTTCTGTCTAAATATGCATAGGATTGTGCCCCAACTATATTAATAGACAATCTTATTTATTTATTTATTAATGTTTCTATACCACCTTATTTGCTAAAAATCCATCAAGGTGGTGTAACGATTTAAAATAATAAAACCTTCACACACAAACATTAAGAACAGTAAAATGTTAAAGTGGCAGCATAATTTAAAAGACTGAATCATAAAGACATATCTTCTCATCCTTTCTTAAAGCTGTCATTCTTGAGGGAGTGCACTCCACAGTTTGGGAGCGATTCAGGAAAATGCCTTTTCATGTGTGCCCAATGAACGGGTGTCTGTGGGTAAGGGTGCCCTCAAAGGGGCCTCTCCTGCATGTCTTAATACCTGGTCTAATTAGATAGGCTGCAATTCTTTAGATAGCTTTAGTTATGGGGCTTTAAAGGCTAAAAACCAACACCTTGAATTGAGTCCAGAAAGCAACTGGCAACCAGTGCAGGTCTTTCACGGTAGGGGTAATATGGTGTCCATACCATGAAGTGGTTAGCTGCCTCGTGGCCACATTTTGCAGCAATCGAAACTTCTGGACATTCTTCAAGGGTAGCCTCCTGTAGAGCACATTGCAGTAGTCTAAACATATATGATTAGCCCAAAGCATCTGCCTACAGACAAGTCCGTATTCCAGCCTTGTTCCCTCACATGATTAACGCTGCCTGAGAGCAACAGTGGAACCACACCTATCAGTGCCCCATACCCACCACATCATCCTGGGGGAGAAAGGAATCCATTGTAGTGCTGAGGGAAGGGGAGTTAGCTCCCCCCCCCATTACATTTTCCTGATGAAAACTGGGAGAGGTCTTCCATTGGGGAAAACTGCACAAGAAGAAAGGGCTAATCCTTCCTTAGCACCACAGTCTCAATTGGATTCAGGGAACCCCACAGCTGCTAATCAAACATTTTTACAGCAGTATATACTGGCATGGATCTCCCAATGTTACAATAAGTTTGGCTGTCAGACATTGTTCATGTGGAACAGTGGGTTCCAGATCACAGGGAGAGCCTATGCAGGCCTCCTCTTACACACAATATACCAACATGCCCAGACACTAGGGGCAGGGCCATCGTATGCGCTGATGGGGGCAGGGCGCCCCATGTGCAATGTTAATTGCATGAGGAAAGAACAGCCAAACAGGGCTTATTGGTCCATAGATGAGTCATTGCTCGGGCTTCTATCCACCAACCAGCTCCCATATTGGGGAAGATAATGCTGTTGTATGTCTGCATTGGGTGTGATTGGATTATTCATTCACTCCTGATACAGATGAATCAGAAGGAAGCTGCACACTGCATCTCTGCATGAGTCACTGCTCTGGGCTTTCTTCAAGTGAGGTCCCATGCCCAGAACAGTAACTCATGCAGACACACAGGTGGTGGACTCACTTGTGGGTGGCTGCATTTCTGCTGCACCCACATATTCTAAACTTAAACACTTCCATGTGTAAAAATCTCAGAAAACGTGTCCCCAGATACCAGAAAACTGGAATAGTGGGTGGACTCAATCTAGGAAGATACAGGTTTTTAGTTCTTGTTCAGCTATGAAGCTCATTGGGTGAGCTGGTGTCATAAGAACATAAGAGCCATGCTGGATTAGACCAAGGGTCTATCTAGTCCAGCATTCTGTTCACACAGTGGCCAACCAGCGGCCCACGGGAAACCCACAAATAGGACATGAGTGCAGAAAGCACCCTCCTGCCCATGTTCCCCAGCAACTGGCATACAGAGGCATACTGCTTCTGATACTGGAGATAACATGTAGCCATCAGGACAAGTAGACCTTGACAGCCTTGCCCTCCATGAATTGTCCAATCTCCCTTTAAAGCCATCCAAAGTGGTGCCCATCACTACATCTTGTGAGAGCTAATTCTGTAGTTTAACTATGTGCTGTGTACTTCCATTTATCTGTCCTGAATCTCCCACCAAAGTGCTTCATGGGATGATCCCAGGTTCTGAGAGTATGTGAAAAATATCTCCTTATCCACATTCTTCACACCGTGCATGATTTTGTACACCTCTATCATGTCTCCCCCCTTCATGGATCACTGCCTTGTTGTGGCGAAGGGGCTTGCGTAACTCAGTGAAGCCATAAGCTATGCCGTGCAGGGCCACCCAAGACGGACAGGTCATGGCAGAGAGTTCTGACAAAATGTGGTCCACTGGAGAAGGAAATGGCAACCCACTCCAGTATTCTTGCCAAGAAAACCCCATGGAACGTATCACAAGGCTAAAAGATATGACGCCGGAAGATGAGCCCCTCAGGTCGGAAGGTGTCCAATATGCTACTGGGGAAGAGCAGAGGCTATTTCCAAGTAGCACCAGAAAGAGTGAAGCAGCTGGGCCAAACCCGAAAGGACACTCAGCTGTGGATGTGTCTGGCGGTGAAAAGAAAATCCGATGCTGTAAAGAACAATATTGTTTAGGAACCTGGAATGTCAGATCAATGAATCAAGGTAAGCTGGAGGTGGTCAAACATGAGATGGCAAGATTGAACATCAACATCTTGTGAATCAGCGAACTAAAATGGACAGGCATGGGCGAATTTAATTCAGGTGACCATCATATCTACTATTGTGGGCAAGAATCCCTTAGAAGAAATGGAGTAGCACTCATAGTCAACAAAAGGGTGGGAAAAGCAGTACTGGGGTACAATCTTAAAAATGATAGAATGATCTCAGTACGAATCCAAGGCAAACCATTCAACATCACAGTAATTCAAGTCTATGCCCCAACCACTGAGGCCGAAGAAGCTGAGGTTGATCGGTTCTATGAAGACCTACAACACCTTCTAGAACTAACACCAAAAAAAGATGTCTTCTTCATCATAGGGGATTGGAATGCTAAAGCAGGAAGTCAAGAAATCACCGGGATAACAGGCAGGCATGGCCTTGTGTACAAAATGAAGCAGGACAAAAGCTAATAGAGTTTTGCCAAGAGAACATGCTGATCATAGCAAACACTCTTTTCCAACAGCACAAGAGGCGACTCTACACATGGACGTCACCAGATGGTCAATATCGAAATCAGATTGATTATGTCCTTTGCAGCCAAAGATGGAGAAGCTCCATACAATCAGTAAAAACAAGACCTGGAGCTGACTGTGGCTCAGATCATGAGCTGCTTCTTGCAAAATTTCGTCTTAAATAGAAGAACATCGGGAAAACCACTAAACCATTCAGGTATGACCTAAATCATATCCCTGATGAATATACAGTGGAGGTGAGGAATAGATTTCAGGGATTAGACCTGATAGACAGAGTGCCTGAGGAACTATGGACGGAGGTCCGTAACATTGTTCAGGAGGCAGCAACGAAATCCGTCCCAAAGAAAAAGAAATGCAAGAAAGCCAAGTGGCTGTCTGATGATGAGGCTTTACAAGTAGCTCACGAAAGAAGGGAAGCGAAAAGCAAGGGAGAAAGGGGAAGATATACCCAACTGAATGCAGAGTTCCAGAGAATAGCAAGGATTGACAAGAAGGCCTTCTTAAATGAACAATGCAAAGAAATCGAGGAAAACAACAGAATGGGAAAGACTAGAGATCTCTTCAAGAAAATTGGAGATCTCAAGGGAACGTTTTGTGCAAAGACGGGCATGATAAAGGACAAAGAAGGCAGGGACCTAACAGAAGCAGATGAGAGTAAGAAGGGGTGGCAAGAATACACAGAAGAACTATACAGGAAAGATCTGAATGTCCCTGATAGCCATGATAGTGCGGTCACTGAACTTGAGCCGGACATCCTAGAGAGTGAAGTCAAGTGGGCCTTAGGAAGCATTAGTAACAACAAAGCTAGCGGAGATGACAGTCTTCCAGCCGAGCTATTTAAAATCCTAAAAGTTGATGCTGTTAAAGTGCTGCATTCAATATGCCAACAAATCTGGAACACTCAACAGTGGCCACAAGACTGGAAAAGGTCAGTTTACATTCCAATTCCAAAGAAGGGCAACGCCAAAGAGTGATCAAACTACTGCACAATTGCGCTCATTTCACATGCCAGCAAGGTGATGCTCAAAATCCTACAAGCTAGGCTTCAGCAGTATGCGAACCGAGAACTACCGGAAGTACAAGCTGGGTTTCGAAGAGGCAGAGGAACTAGAGATCAAATCGCCAACATTCGCTGCATCATGGAGAAAGCAAGAGAATTCCAGAAAAATGTCTATTTCTGCTTCATTGACTACGCTAAAGCCTTTGATTGTGTGGATCACAACAAACTCTGGCAAATTCTTAAAGTGATGGGAGTCCCAGACCACCTTACCTGTCTCCTGAGAAACCTGTATGAGGGTCAAGAAGCAACAGTCAGAACCAGACATGGAACAACCGATTGGTTCAAAATTGGGAAAGGAGTACGACAAGGCTGCATATTGTCACCCTGCTTATTTAACTTATATGCAGAGTACATCATGAGAAATGCCGGGTTGGATGAATCAGAGGTCGGAATTAAGATTGCTTGGAGAATTATCAACAACCTCCGATATGCAGACGATCCCACCCTAATGGCAGAAAGCGAAGAGGATCTCAAGAGCCTCTTGTTGAGGGTGAAAGAGGAGAGTGCAAAAGCTGGTTTGAAACTCAACATTAAAAAAACTAAGATCATGTCATCTGGCCCTATCACTTCCTGGCATATAGAAGGGGAAGAAATGGAAGCAGTGACAGATTTTACTTTCTTGGGCTCCTGTAGCCATGAAATTAAAAGACGCTTGCTCCTTGGGAGGAAAGCTATGGCAAACCTAGACAGCATAGTAAGAAGCAGAGACATCACCTTGCCGACAAAGGTCCGTCTAATCAAAGCTATGGTTTTCCCAGTAGTAATGTATGGCTGTGAGAGCTGGACTATAAGGAAGGCTGAGCGCTGAAGAATTGATGCTTTCGAACTGTGGTGCTGGAGAAGACTCTTACGAGTCCCCTGGACTGCAAGGAAGTCAAATCAGTCCATCCTAAAGGAAATCAACCCTGAGTGCTCATTGGAAGGACAGATACTGAAGCTGAAGCTCAAATATTTTGGCCACCTAACCTAATGCGAAGAGAAAACTCCCTGCAAAAGACCCTGATGCTGGGAGAGACTGAAGGCAAAAGGAGAAGGGGACGGCAGAGGATGAGATGGCTAGATAGCATCACGGATGCAATGAATATGAACTTGAGCACGCTCCAGGAGAGAGCGCAGGACAGGAAGGCCTGGCGTGCTATGGTCCATGGGGTCACGAAGAGTCGGATACGACTGAACGACTGAACAACAACATCATGTCTCCCTTTATTTGCCTTTTTTCTAAGCTAAACAATCCCAGCTGCTGTAACCTTCTCTCATAGGGGTGTTGCTTCAGCCCCTTGATCATTTTAGTTGCACTTTTCTGCACTTTCACAGAAAGTGAAATTTTTTAAGATGCAGAGACCAGAGCTGTACAGAGTATTCTAAGTGTGGCTGCATCATAGATTTGTATAAAGGAGTATGATCTTTACAGTTCTATTTTAAATTCATTTCCTAATTATACCTATGGAATTTTTCACAGCCAGTGCACACTGGATTGACATTTTCATTGAGCTGACCACCACAACCCCAAGATCTCTTTCTTAGTCAGTCACTGCCAGCTCAGATCCCATCAGTTTATACTTGAAGTTGGGATTTTTTGCCCCAGTGTACATCACTTTATACTTGCTTACACTGAACTGCATTTGCCATTTTGATGCCCATTCTCCCAGTTTGAAGAGATCCTTTTGCAGCTCTTCACAATCCCTTTTTGTTTTAACCACCCAAAATAATTTGGTGTCATCTATAAATGTGCCCACTTCACTGCTTACTCCTAATTCCAGCTCATTTGTGAATAAATTGAAAAGCATTAGTACAGATCCCTGTGGATCCTACTGTTTACATCCCTCCATTAGGAGAATTTGCCATTTATTCCTACTCTCTGCTTTCTGTTCTTTAAGCAGTTCATGATCCATAAGAGAACCTGTCCTCTTATTCCATGACTGCTAAGTCTGCTCAGGAGTCTTTGGTGAGGGACATTTAAAAAAGTCTTTGGGAAGTCCAAGTAAACGATGTCTACTGGATCATTTCTGTCCACATGTTTATTGACACTCTCAAAGGACTCTAAAAGGTTAGTGAGAATGGGCTTATCTTTGCAGAAGCCATGTTGATTTTTTTTTTTTTCCAGCAGGGCTTCTCCTTCTATATCATGTACTGTCAGTTACTTTCTTTCTCGGGCAATCCTATACAGGTCTATTCAGATGTAAATCTCATTGACCTCCTTCCAGGTATGTGTAGAGATGGACAGATGCATCTCCGTCCAGGGCACAGGGGAGCTCACGAGTTGCCGTGTTCCCCGCTGCTCACATGGCCTGGACCTGCTCGGTGATCCTCCCTGCTTGCCCCGCCTGCTGAGCTGCCCCTTCTCTGTGAGCCAAGAACTCCAGCAGTTAAGCCCTTGTGTTTTACACACACATGGGCTTGACTGCCAGAATCCTTGGCACTGCACGCACCCCAAATGCTCTAGCCTTCTCCTCCTGAGGAGGACAAGGCTAGAGCACTTGGGCAGCTTCCCCCACCAGTTGTCAAGGACTTCCATGACAGCTGGCAGAGGCAGGACGAGTCCCTCTCGCTGAGCACAGGGGCGCTCGGTAGCTGGGCTGGGTCCATCAGCACCCCATGACTTGGTGAATGGGGTCTGGAAGGACGGATGGGGGAGTTTTTTGGACTCCACTCCCTCCTTGGACTCCCATGCCCTCCCTAGGTATGTGTGTATATCAATCTAACCTACCTTACAGGATCATTGCGAATGACAACTAGGGATGTACGAGCTGTGTAAAATCTGCTCCGTCCGTGTTTTGCGGATTGTCAGGTGCCTTTTGTTCCATCGTCCGCTCATGGATGGATGCAAAGTTTTTTTCCCTGTCATGCGGTAAAATACTCAAATAATTATGTAAGAAGTTTCAGAACAATTTACATAATTTACTTAGTATGTAACATTTAGCATATTGTCCCCTATTCTATTAAACTTTTCCTCAGCAGAAACGTGCATATTTTCCAATGAATAAATATGTGTAAATTTCAGGAAAGTTAAAAGCAAGAAGAAAAAAAACCACCCAAAGTCCATGAACTCCATGCTGCCTTGAGGGAGTCACTCCACAGTGGATTCTGCAGGTCGGATTCCTAGAAATCCGAGCTCATTTTAGTCCATCTTGAATTTCTCCAGCACAGCATCCCTAATGATAACATGGGGTAATACAACACCATCCCAAGGGACTTTGAGGAAGGGAAGGGACCAAAGTTAAATAAATAAAGATTAAATAATTTTCCATTAAGGAATCATTAGAAAAACTACTAGATTGTTATTTTAGAAGAGCTGTCCCCTCTTCTGGTTCTTCCCCCAACCTGATGGTTCCTGGCAGCCTTACCAGTCTGCCCTCGGGTCTGGTGGTGCTGCTGCTGAATGCCAGGTCAGCCCAAAATAAAATCTCCCTCATCCATGATTTGATTGTGGATGAGGGGGCTGAACTGGCATGTATTACTGAGACCTGGGTGGGGGAACTGGGAGGGGTCACTCTCTCCCAGCTGTGCCTTCCTGGGTACTCAGTGCAGCACCAACACTGACTTGAGGGTCAGGGAGGGGGGGTTGCCGTGGTCTATAGGAATTCAATCTCCCTCTCCAGGCTTCCTGCTCATTCGAGTGCAGATCTTGAGTGTTTGTACCTTGTGTTGGGTACCCGGGACCGATTAGGGATTCTGTTGGTGTACCGCCCACCCCACTGCCCATCAGACTCCCTGCCTGAGCTGACGGAGGTGGTCTCGGACTTGGTGTTGAGGACCCCTAGGATGATGGTCCTGGGGGATCTCAACTTCCATGCCAAGGCCGCTGTATCCGGGGCGGCTCAGGACTTCATGGCCGCCATGACAACCATGGGGCTGTCCCAACATGTTATTGGCCCAACGCATATAAAAGGACACACGCTTGATCTGGTTTTCTCAACTGGGCAGGAGGATGGTGATCTGAAAGTGGAGGAATTAACATCTGTCCCTTTGTCATGGTCAGATCACTTCCTGCTGAGGTTTAGACTTCTGGCGGCCTTTCCCCTCTGCAAGGGTGGGGGACCTATTAAAATGGTCCACCCCCGGAGATTAATGGATTCCGATGGATTCCAGAGGGCTCTGGGGGATTTTCCTGCTGGTATGGCTGGTGCTCCTGTCGAAGCCCAGGTCGCTCTGTGGAATGCAGAGATGACTCGGGCGGTTGACACGATAGCGCCCAAGTGCCCTCTCCCTCTGAGCAGAGCCCGGCCAGCTCCTTGGTATACACCTGAGCTGAGGGCAATGAAGCAAGAGGGGAGACGGCTAGAACGCAGGTGGAGGAAAACTCGTGCTGAGTCTGACCGAACACAGGTAAGAGCCCACTATTGAGCCTACTCTGTGGTGGTGAGGGTGGCAAAGAGATAGTTCTTTTCCACCAGCATTGCATCTTCTCAGTGTCATCCAGCGGAGCTTTTCTGAGTGGTTTGCGGCCTGTTACATTCTGGGCCAGGGAGAGAGACGGTGGAACCCTCAGTAGCACGCTGTGACAAGTTTGCACAGCACTTTGAGGATAAAGTCGCTCAGATTCGTCATGAATTGGACACCACCATTAATGCAGTTCCATTGGTAGAGGCGTTCAGAGCACCGTCTGGTCCAGTTTTATTGGATGAGTTTCAGTTACTGAGGCCTGAGGATGCGGACAAGGTGCTTGGCCAAGTCTGATCGACCACTTGTGTGCTTGACCCTTGCCCTTCATGGCTTATTAAATCAAACAAGGAGGGGATGTCCGGCTGGGTCCAGGAGGTTGTAAATTCCTCCTTGAGAGAGGGAGTGGTGCCTGCCGCTTTAAAAGAGGCAGTAATTAGACCACTCCTGAAAAAGCCTAACCTGGACCCAGAGGATGTTAACAATTATAGGCCAGTGGCCAACATCCCTTTCCTGGGCAAGGTGCTTGATCGGGTGGTTGTAGGACAGCTCCAGGCACTGTTGAATGAAACAGATTATCTAGATCCATTTCAATAGGGCTTCAGGCCTGGTTTTGGAATGGAAACTGCCTTGGTTGGTCGCCCTGTGGGATGACCTCTGCCGGGAGAGGGACAGGGGGAGTGCGACCCTGTTGATTCTCCTGGACCTCTCAGTGGCTTTCGATACCATCGACCATGGTATCCTTCTGGATAGGTTGTCTGGGTTAGGAGTTGGAGGCACTGCATTACAGTGGTTCCGCTCCTACTTGGATGGCCGATTCCAGAGGGTGGTGCTGGGGGATTATTGCTCTGTGCCATGGCAATTGTGCCATGGGGTTCCACAGGGCTCGATTTTATTCCCTATGCTGTTTAACATCTACATGAAACCGCTGGGGGAGGTTATCCGGAGGTGTGGGCTGAGGTGCCATCAATATGCAGATGACACCCAGCTCTACCTCTCTTTCTCATCAAAACCAGGTGACGCAGTGGCGGTTCTGAATCAGTGCCTGGGCACGGTAATGGACTGCATGAGGGCCAATAAACTGAAACTCAATCCAGACAAGACAGAGGTACTGTTAGTGGGTGGTTCGTCTGCCCGGCTAGGTGATATCCAACCTGTTCTGGAGGGGGTTGCACTCCCCCTAAAGGATCAGGTTCGTAGTTTGGGGGTGCTCTTGGATCCAGAACTGTCACTTGAGGCACAGGTGAACTCAGTGGCACGGAGCACTTTTTATCAGCTTAGACTGGTATACCAACTATGCCCTTATCTGGACAGAGATAGCCTAGCTACAGTTATCCATGCTCTGATAACTTCTCATCTGGATTACTGCAATGCGTTATATGTGGGGCTGCCTTTGAAAATGGTCCGGAAACTTCAGCTGGTCCAAAATAGGGCAGCAAGATTGTTAAAAGGGACTGGCCTGAAAGCTCATATTATGCCAGTACTTTTCCAGCTGCACTGGCTGCCAGTCCATTTCCGGGCCCGATTCAAAGTGCTGGTGTTAACATTTAAAGCCCTTAACGGCTTGGGGCCAGGTTACCTGAAGGATCGCCTCCTCCCATATGTGCCTGCCCGGACCTTAAGATCATCAGCAGCAGCCCTTCTCCGTGAGCCCCTGCCAAAGGAAGTGAGGCGGGTGGCTACTAGGAGGAGGGCTTTTTCTGCTGTGGCACCCTGGCTCTGGAATGAGCTCCCTAGTGAGGTTCACCTGGCGCCTACATTGTATTCCTTTCAGTGCCAGGTGAAGACCTTTTTATTTTCCCAGGCATTTTAGCTTTTTACATTTTTATCTTTGCTGTTTTAAATCTGTATTTTAAACTCCTGCACTGCTGCTAGGTTTTATTGTGGTTGTATTGTTTTATTGTGGTTTTAATGTTCTATATATTTTAAATTGTTTTATTGTGTGTTTAGTTTTAATTTTTGTGAACTGCCCAGAGAGCTTCAGCTATTGGGCGGTATAGAAATATATATATATATATATATATATATATATATATATATATATATGTTGTTCAGTCGTTCAGTCGTGTCCGACTCTTCGTGACCCCATGGACCATAGCACGCCAGGCCTTCCTGTCCTGCGCTCTCTCCCGGAGTGTGCTCAAGTTCATATTCATTGCATCCGTGATGCTATCTAGCCATCTCATCCTCTGCCGTCCCCTTCTCCTTTTGCCTTCAGTCTTTCCCAGCATCAGGGTCTTTTCCAGGGAGTTTTCTCTTCGCATTAGATGGCCAAAATATTGGAGCTTCAGCTTCATTATCTGTCCTTCCAATGAGCAGTCAGGGTTGATTTCCTTTAGGATGGACTGATTGGACCTCCTTGCAGTCCAGGGGACTCGTAAGAGTCTTCTCCAGCACCACAGTTCGAAAGCATCAATTCTTCGGCGCTCAGCCTTCCTTATAGTCCAGCTCTCACAGCCATACATTACTACTGGGAAAACCATAGCTTTGATTAGACGGACCTTTGTCGGCAAGGTGATGTCTCTGCTTCTTACTATGCTGTCTAGGTTGGCCATAGCTTTCCTCCCAAGGAGCAAGCGTCTTTTAATTTCATGGCTACAGTCACCGTCTGCGGTGATCTTGGAGCCCAAGAAAGTAAAATCTGTCACTGCTTCCATTTCTTCCCCTTCTATATGCCAGGAAGTGATAGGGCCAGATGACATGATCTTAGTTTTTTTAATGTTGAGTTTCAAACCAGCTTTTGCACTCTCCTCTTTCACCCTCAACAAGAGGCTCTTGAGATCCTCTTCGCTTTCTGCCATTAGGGTGGTATCGTCTGCATATCGGAGGTTGTTGATAATTCTCCCGGCAATCTTAATTCCGACCTCTGATTCATCCAATCCGGCATTTCTCATGATGTACTCTGCATATAAGTTAAATAAGCAGGGTGACAATATGCAGCCTTGTCGTACTCCTTTCCCAATTTTGAACCAATCGGTTGTTCCATGTCTGGTTCTTACTGTTGCTTCTTGACCCTCATACAGGTTTCTCAGGAGACAGGTAAGGTGGTCTGGTACTCCCATCACTTTAAGAATTTGCCACATTTTGTTGTGATCCACACAATCAAAGGCTTTAGCGTAGTCAATGAAGCAGAAATAGACATTTTTCTGGAATTCTCTTGCTTTCTCCATGATCCAGCGAACGTTGGCGATTTGATCTCTAGTTCCCCTGCCTCTTTGAAACCCAGCTTGTACTTCCGGTAGTTCTCGGTTCGCATACTGCTGAAGCCTAGCTTGTAGGATTTTGAGCATCACCTTGCTGGCATGTGAAATGAGCGCAATTGTGCGGTAGTTTGAACACTCTTTGGCATTGCCCTTCTTTGGAATTGGAATGTAAACTGACCTTTTCCAGTCTTGTGGCCACTGTTGAGTGTTCCAGATTTGTTGGCATATTGAATGCAGCACTTTAACAGCATCATCTTTTAGGATTTTAAATAGCTCAGCTGGGAGACTGTCATCTCCGCTAGCTTTGTTGTTACTAATGCTTCCTAAGGCCCACTTGACTTCACTCTCGAGGATGTCCGGCTCAAGTTCAGTGACCGCACTATCATGGCTATCAGGGACATTCAGATCTTTCCTGTATAGTTCTTCTGTGTATTCTTGCCACCTCTTCTTAATCTCATCTGCTTCTGTTAGGTCCCTGCCTTCTTTGTCCTTTATCATGCCCGTCTTTGCACAAAATGTACCCTTGAGATCTCCAATTTTCTTGAAGAGATCTCTAGTCTTTCCCATTCTGTTGTTTTCCTCGATTTCTTTGCATTGTTCATTTAAGAAGGCCTTCTTGTCTCTCCTTGCTATTCTCTGGAACTCTGCATTCAGTTGGGTATATCTTCCCCTTTCTCCCTTGCTTTTTGCTTCCCTTCTTTCGTGAGTTACTTGTAAAGCCTCATCAGACAGCCACTTGGCTTTCTTGCATTTCTTTTTCTTTGGGACGGATTTTGTTGCTGCCTCCTGAACAATGTTACGGACCTCCGTCCATAGTTCCTCAGGCACTCTGTCTATCAGGTCTAATCCCTGAAATCTATTCCTCACCTCCACTGTATATTCATCAGGGATATGATTTAGGTCATACCTGAACGGTTTAGCGGTTTTCCCGACGTTCTTCAATTTAAGCCGAAATTTTGCAAGAAGCAGCTCATGATCTGAGCCACAGTCAGCTCCAGGTCTTGTTTTTACTGACTGTATGGAGCTTCTCCATCTTTGGCTGCAAAGGACATAATCAATCTGATTTCGATATTGACCATCTGGTGACGTCCATGTGTAGAGTCGCCTCTTGTGCTGTTGGAAAAGAGTGTTTGCTATGATCAGCATGTTCTCTTGGCAAAACTCTATTAGCTTTTGTCCTGCTTCATTTTGTACACCAAGGCCATGCCTGCCTGTTATCCCGGTGATTTCTTGACTTCCTACTTTAGCATTCCAATCCCCTATGATGAAGAGGACATCTTTTTTTGGTGTTAGTTCTAGAAGGTGTTGTAGGTCTTCATAGAACCGATCAACCTCAGCTTCTTCGGCCTCAGTGGTTGGGGCATAGACTTGAATTACTGTGATGTTGAATGGTTTGCCTTGGATTCGTACTGAGATCATTCTATCATTTTTAAGATTGTACCCCAGTACTGCTTTTCCCACCCTTTTGTTGACTATGAGTGCTACTCCATTTCTTCTAAGGGATTCTTGCCCACAATAGTAGATATGATGGTCACCTGAATTAAATTCGCCCATGCCTGTCCATTTGAGTTCGCTGATTCCCAAGATGTCGATGTTCAATCTTGCCATCTCATGTTTGACCACCTCCAGCTTACCTTGATTCATTGATCTGACATTCCAGGTTCCTAAACAATATTGTTCTTTACAGCATCGGATTTTCTTTTCACCGCCAGACACATCCACAGCTGAGTGTCCTTTCGGCTTTGGCCCAGCCGCTTCACTCTTTCTGGCGCTACTTGGAAATACCCTCTGCTCTTCCCCAGTAGCATATTGGACACCTTCCGACCTGAGGGGCTCATCTTCCGGCGTCATCTCTTTTAGCCTTGTGATACGTTCCATGGGGTTTTCTTGGCAAGAATACTGGAGTGGGTTGCCATTTCCTTCTCCAGTGGACCACATTTTGTCAGAACTCTCTGCCATGACCTGTCCGTCTTGGGTGGCCCTGCACGGCATAGCTTATGGCTTCACTGAGTTACGCAAGCCCCTTCGCCACAACAAGGCAGTGATCCATGAAGGGGATATATATATATATATATATATAAATAACTGGTGTCTGTGTTTTTGTTTTCTTCTTTCTTCCCCCTCCCATTTTCCTTTTGTGGTGTCTTTTAGTATGCAAGCCTGCAGGCAGAGACTGTCTTGTTTTTAATCTTAGTGAACTTCAGCCACATTATATAATAATAATAATAATACATTATTATTATTATTATTATTATTAGAATAGAGACTTCTATTCACATGTGAGTGATAAAGAAATAAAAAAAATATTTGTAATGTATCACTGAAAAATGGGCTGCAACAAGGCTAAGCTAGAGAAGGAGTACTGCTATGGGATGCAATTTTAAGATGTACAATAAGTAGACAATTATAAGCTTCCTGTTGTGTTTTAAAATTGGACATTTATTGTGATATGCACCATAATACATCATTTAGCATATCTGAACAACAAATCACTAAAAGAACATGGCATGATTCATATTTCCTCCCACCCTCAAATTGAATGCAAGAGTCCATGGGGATCAGAAATACTCCAGCTCTCTATTTTAATTCCACATCTCCCCCAATAATTGGTAGTTACAGCTACATGCCTTGATCCAGCTAGGGACCATTTACCTGTGGAAACAGTGTCCCATGACTCTAGATAGGTAGGGATGCTGCACTACTATTTCCTGGCCTGTTGTAATAACGCGGTCCATGTACACATAGATCCTCAAAAATAAGGGGGGAGGGGGGAAGCTGACGTTCTGCCGATCACCTGTTTGAATAGAGATGACCCCCACACACATGCACACACACCATTTCCCTTTCTCTTCCAAACAGCTTGATTGGCAGGATTCCAGCTTTTTAAAAAATACAGCAACAGGGCTAGGTCCACACAACCCCAATTGCTCTGTACATGTTCCATTGGACCAGAGCCAGATTCTTAAACACAAAAGCATGTGCTTAAATCCTATTCATCTAAATCAATGGGACTTGAATCCTGCCCAGTGTATCTATATCATCAATAATTGATGTAAAGCAGAACAAGGACACAAATCCCCCTGAAAGCCAAAACTTGATATGCTTTTAGTGAAGTATGTCCTTCCCCCAGCCACCAAAACACACACATATGGGTTGCAAAGAGAAAGCTCCCAAAGCATTCTGATTACAGAGTCCATTTATTTATTTATTTATTTTGAAATACTACTGTTTCTTTATCAGCATGTGCCCTGGAGGTGAAGCTAGCAATTTGTATGCATTTTTCCTGAGGTTTTGTATCCCCACATGCAGTACCCAAATTCCCTATGGTAGGCATGCCGTTACATTGAACATGATCAATAACCCAGCATGCCTAGATATAGCTAACAAGCGGTGCGTTAATAAAAAGCTTTAATGAAATCGAATGTTCCCCCCAGGATATGCAAAAATCTATTTCCTAGCATATGGTTTCCCATATCAAAATGGTTTGTCTCAAGTCCTACTTACGTTTTCCTTACTCTAAAGCTCAAAATGAGAAGAATAAAGAATAAAAATAAATATTGACAGCATCAATAAAGTATGCTGTCAAATGATGTTCATTCTTGTGTATGATATTGTGAGATTGAGTTTCATATTGTATGCAAACTGTAAGAAGAAACTAGTGGTTCAAAGAGTCAGTTAAGGCTTTTCAACATGAGGCTTTTAACTTGCCACTTTACCCAAGCTTCTACTTCTGGATTCTTTGTAGGATTAAGTTCAGCTCCTCTACATATGCCCCCCCCCTGGATTTTTCTTTCTCTGCCTTTCTATATGTTCCATTATACAACCACTAGGTTGCACTGTGAACATCAGCTTTGCACAAATATGCAAAGGTTTAATGCCACCATTCACAGAAATACCAGACTTTCCTTGTTAGGACCCCCCCCCCCCGGTGCTATAATGGTTGCAAAGAATGGGAGAGGCACTGGTGGAGGAGGATGTTGTGTAAAGCACCTGCAATCTACCATGAATAAAGAATCATGACCACACAATATGTGCCTCATGCAGAAAGGCTCTTAATGGCATATTAGTTCATAGTTTGCAGGGGATTTCAGCAAATGTGGAATGGATGGAGCTCACAGTTTTCTAGCAACCTCTTGCTGCACACTGACTACAATATATTAAATGTTGTATGTAAAAATACAGTTATTCCATAACCCTAATCATTGCTTTTTTTTTCAGCGATCAAGACCACTGCTTGTCTTGAACTTAGCATCCTGTGGTGGCAGGTAATCTAAGACTGCCCTTCAATTATTCCAGACTTCTCTCCTGGTAACCCTATCAGGTTCTATTTTAAAAAATATTTGCCTTGGCCAAAGGTTTGAGGCTAATGTATAGTTGATTAGGGTGCTGGATGTGGCTCAGGGAAGCCTGGTTTCAAAGTTGTTTATTTACTTTATTCATTACATTTGCATCCCATCTTTCCACCCAAAATTGTAGTGCCAAGCTGAAAATGTCTTACACATTTTTTGACTGTTCTCATTCAGTTTGATAGAAAATCATTCATTTTTTGGAAAAAACTTTGAAGAAGAAAAGTTCTGTGAAATTCTCATGGGTGGGGTGTGGGTTTCTTGTGCTTCCCTTAGTCATGAGGTGGCTGAGGAATGTGTGTGTGTGTGTGTGTGTGTGTGTGTGTACCACACACTGGTTGTATTTCATTGTACCGGGATTCAGAGATGGCTGCTTTAACAAACATTTCACAACAGCTACATTTAGGTGAGATGGTATTGGTCCTTCTTCCATTTACCACTTTCTGTGGCCGCTCAACCAGACCTCCCCTGATTGACTTAGGGCACAATCCTATGCATGTTCAGATAGAAAAAAGTCCTACCACTCCCAGCATTCCCCAGCCAGCCATGCTGGGAGTTGCAGCACTTTTTTCTGTCTAAATTGCACCTTTATTCAACCAGGAAAGATAAGTGTCAAGCACACACATGATTGATCTTGGACTGCCTGGGATCTTGTCCCCATACTCACAATGTACAATTTGAAATATAAACATTACAACTAGGGAAGCAGGTGCCAAAGGTACAGCATTAGGATCTGCTGTAATCATGTATTCTAAGTTGGAGCATAGGCAAGTGATTTTACAGCAAAGTGTCGAGCAAAAAATGTCACTCTTCAGATTTCACTAGTCCCTGAATAGCTCTGTTGGACAGCCCTGTGTGGGTGCCGCGTGGTGTTGGGAAAGTATGATTCCTCTGCCTCCATCATCACAACAGTGTAGACAATTCATGTGGGCTCTAGCTAGCCTGTGTCTTCTCGATTTTGTCCTGAGTTTACCTCCACTCTTGCCCTAGCCATTGTCTGTTACATCATTGCCCTGATGCAAAAGCTCCCTAGAAAACCAAGGAGCCTGCCTGGGTCCATCAGCAGGAGAGGACACTCAGGACTGGAGCACTTGTGTCAACCACCTAGGTCATTTTCCTACTCAAGACACTGACTAGGGCTTCAATTCACTTACCATAATACAGTCAGAAAACCATTTGGATCCATCTTGCTCCAAGGGCAGACCTCTATAATAGGCCTAAACTCCACCGATAGTTATCTGTCTCTTCATATCTACATCACCATTATCCAGATCCAGAATCATCAAGATCCAGAGAATGTCCTGCTATATGAGTGAGGCCAGATAACAAGTGGGGCAGCCCCACTGTTGCCATGAAGACCTTAAATTCCTGGCCTCATCCTGCCAGGGTGGCCTCCACATGGATGTTGAGGTTACCCAGAACCATCGGTTTGAGGAGCGCCAATAACATGCTTGAGACCATCCTGTCTAGCTCAGGCAAGGAGGCTGTTGGGTAGCAACGTTTGTGGTACACCAACACAGACCCCATTCTAATCTGTCCTGGCCACCTATCCTCAAGCACAAATGCCCAAAACTAGAAGATTGCTAAACAGGGCATCTGGTCAGGGTGATGGAATTATGATAGACAATAGCAACTCCACCTCCCACCCCAGCCATGGTTGATGCTGTATGGAGAATCCTCTTGGAGAGAGCTGGGACAAGTACACCCCACCCCTTTGTCTAACCAAGTGTCTATAATGCATCCCAGATCAGCTCCCTTATCCAGGATCAAACTTCCATGACCATGCTCTTCCCATTTACTGATGTGGTGTTCAAGAGCCTCACCTTTAGACTGGAGGGGGCGCTCTCTCAAAAACCCAAATGCTTGGTAGGTGGATGAAGTGGAATGTCAAAAGACCCGCACTCAGTCATGCCCTCCTCTCCTATACAACCAGTCTGCTTCTTTCCGTATTCCTCTGCACACTACCCTTATAATAGTTGCCCTCTGCTACCCCCGCCCAAAGAGTCTCTCCCCTTTCATAACACATACTGAATTTGTTCAGGTTGGGTTTTTTATAAGGACTTACCAAAATCCAGAAATAGGGATGGGAGAACCAGGGATGGTTGAGCTTGCTGAAATTTCCTGAACTTGACTTCAGAGCTTAGTTCACCTCTCTCCTGTTCTCAGTTGACCTGTTTTTTTTTTTTTTCCAGTTTATCTGAATGGAAAAGTGTGCACTTTCCACCCATTGACTAAAACACGAGCATGGGATTTTAAAAAAATAATTCTGTAAAAAAAATAAATAAATAAATTTTAAAAATGCTCACTTTTAAAAATGCACACTTTAAACTATACATTTTAAAGTTGTATATTTTCAAGTCAAGCATTTTTAAAGTCAGGCATTTTTAAAGTGCACATTTTTGAACATGCACATTTTGCAAACATGAATGCAAGTTCAGGAATTTATGAATATTTTCAGAGAACATGTGATGTGCTCCTGTTCATGTTTGGGATTGAGAATGGGGCCTTGTCAACTGATTTGGCAATGGAAATGAAATTCTCATGCATCCCTATTCACAAATGTCCTCATAAATAGGATGGAAAGAACATGTTTTCTGATTGTTTGTTTTTAATGAGTATTTGGGAGAAAGTGCCACTGACAGATTCATTCATCCAGGCAGAGTACTTCGAAAGCTTAGCTTTTAAAAGTTTGGCTTTGAATCTATGGGTGTAACCATTAACCATGTTAGTGCTGAATTAGGCTCCCCCCCCCCAGTATTCACAAGACCCCAGTAACCAGACAGATCACATACAGCAAGAAAAAAAGTAATCCTGAAAGATCCAAAAGCTGATCCATTCACAATTCCTTAACAGGTTGCATATCATTCCTTAGCTACACCCACACCCTGGCTCCCCTCTCACAGAAGCCCCGTATAGCAGAAACAGGAGAAAACACTCCTAACACCCAACTTCACTCTGTGTTTACAGACCCCCTCTCATGGGAGCCTACAGAAATAGAGAGAGGAAAAAGGCCACCTCCTCCAAATGTAACACTTGACAACCTCTATTCCCCCACAGGTTTTTCTCCCATCAAAGCCTGGCTGAAGCCTACTCCCAAGGGGTAAAAGACCGGACCTCCCTCATCCTCTAGCTAACCAGATGGAACAGCCTAAAGGGATTACCCCCTTTGGTGTTGCCCCAGGCGGTGGGGGTCATCTTTAACTAGCTCTCCCACCCTGGAAACAGCTGCAACGTAATTTGTTTGTTCTCACCAGGTAGGGCGGCTTTCTGGTCCCTGTGCTGGGTTTGCTGTTCTCTGGAAAGGTGACAGATGCCATCCGCCTCCCAGCCACCAACATGATATTCCACCAAAATGTTTAAGAGCATCCTGAGAGGGCCCTCGCTACTATCAACACATCCATCCCAAACAGTATGTCCTATCCCTGTGGCTGTTCCACAACCACAGAGCTCCTTTCTTTTGGGAATCCATCAAATCCCAAGCTTAAGCTTCTTAAAAACTTGGCATGCATCAGAGCTTCCTCCTACCACTACCTATCATGGTCAGTTCTCACAAGTTTAAAATAACTTCACCGATGAGGGAGAGATGGAAGCCGAGAAGCGAAATCTGATCTTTTGCTCAACAGGAGGTGGACAGCTCATTTGCATAATCTCTCCCTTTTCAATCCAGCTATACACGTTTTGGCCTCATAACTGCTATTTAAAAAAAGGGGGTGGGGAGAAAGCTTGCATGGCTGGTCTCCTGTGGCGACTGAATCCTCCACGTCACGTGTATAGATATTTCCAGCAGGATGGAGTCGTAATTCTGACAAGCAACCAGTGACATTATGATGGGGAAAAATATTTACATAGTTAAAGCCATTAAGCGGTATTGGCATATATATCCTGTAGTTCACTTAGCGCCTGACAGCACGTAATCACAAAATGAAGAGTTAGCTGGGATTGAGGTCACCTTACGCTACAGTGACTGTGGGCGGGGGAAGACAGATTGGTTTGGCGGCCCATCTTCTGCTAAATGTTAAAATGAGTTTAAAGACTGCAATGCTGACAGCTGCTTGGTGGAATTTCTCTGTAATTGCTGTTAAAGACCCAGCTTGAGGATTTAATATTTGTTGCTGCTGGAGAAGAGCTCAGCTGATTTCTTGAAAAAATCATTGTGAAGACTCACACTTTATATTCCTGTTAAATGAAATGAATATGATCTGATGGTATTAATTTTTTTGGTGTTCATTTCTTTACTCTTGGAAAACTGCTGGTTTTCTTTTCCTTGTGAGTGACCTCCAATTCCTGGCCGTGATGAAAAGCAGGATGTCCAGAGAAGGTGAGCTCAGGAATCTTTGGGATTTAGCCTCCAGCAGCCCACAAGGCTTAAGGTTGTATCTAGGGATCTATGAGAAATTTGTTTCAATTCATTTTAGACCACAGTCTACCTACTTTGGACCTCCTAAACTCCAACACAATCTGTACATTTACAAATGTACAACACAATCTGTACATTTACAAACTTGCAGTGTGATTTGCAGACAGAAGAAAAATCCATTCAAAAATGTGAACATTTGAAAAAAACACATTCCCCTCCCCACGTACTTCTGAAAAATGCACACACACACATGCTTTAATCAATGGGAGAAAAATGCATACTTTTTCATGTGCACCAAAATGCACACTGAAAAATGCACACATTTTCATGCAATCAAAAGAACCCTAAGTGCTCTCAATCTGATATGGACACAAGTTGCAATGAGATTGAAGATTTGCACATCCTGCGTTGTATCCAGTGTTAGTCCTACTTACTAACCCAATGAAATGAAGAGTTCCTGCAATACCGAGAAATACAGTGGGCTAAGAAAGAAGCTTTTTAAAAGCATAATAATAAAAATGAATATTCATTCACTTAAGCCAGGGTCCAAAAGATCTACTTCAAGCATGACAAAGGCATGCACACGCCCAGTGGACCTGTTTATTCTTTGAACAGCAGACTCATTTGCCATGTCACAATATATTTTTAAAACTCCCCTGAGTATCAAAAGTGATTTGTCCTATGATATGGCTGACTGTGGTTCAAGAAACACAAGATCAGAGTCTTGTTGCAGATGTGTAAACTGGGGGCATGGCATAAACTGGGGGCATTCCTGGCTTTAGTTTCAGTGGCAAGGTAACTTTTCAAACTGAGTGCATTGTGGGCACCAATATTGTGTAGGCCAGTTCTTCAAGATTAGAAGGACTGGCCTATACAATGGATAAGCCACCACAGTGATCACAGGCCACCAGCCATGTATGGACGCCGTTCAAAACATGGAAACATCCTGATTCGTTGGGACTGCAAAACAGGGAGTTGCCAAGGCTTTAATTGGACACAAAATAGGATTGGGGAGGCTTCATATACCTTTACAGTCAGAAGTAGTTCCATCTTAAATGCAGGGTGATTTTCAAGTTGTGTGCCATGTGGATCGACAAGTAAGACATTTACCACAGTTTACTCTGTGGCACATGATTTGAGACCACCCTGTACATTTCATAGGAAGTTCTGTGCTAGCTGCCAGTTCTTTAAGAAGGGAAATGGAGCTGGCCTTGCCAATTTTTGAAGGAGAAGAATATCTGATTATTCCAGAGCTGGCCCTTAGACCCGTCTTTAATTAAAACATGTCCTTGCAATTCATAACTCAATGTGTGAAGCATAACCTTTTATCCTTAAGGAGTGTCATCAAAGGTTGTCTCTCAGTTCTGCTTCTGATCAATGACCGTCATCCCGAACGAGGCTTCAATCCTCTGTGAATGACACCTGATGGTAATTTATAGCATCACCCTGCCAACCCATCTGTCTTTCCAGAGACATGTTGCAGCCATTCCCAATCTGCAACCATAGTTCCGTCCACCTTCAGTCGCCAAGTTCATGCGTGAAGTGGCACATTCATAAAATCAAAGCCAGTAACCATAAACATGTATATTTGTGTGACAGAGAGTCTGTATTTCTCTGGAGGCTGATTTTGGTTTGTGTGTGTGCTCCACGCATTTCTACTGTGACTTTGCCCTAAGGGAAACCTTTCTTGTTTTGTACAAATGAGCAGTTTTGCTTATGACTTTTGGGACAATGAGGCAAAACTGAATGGTTTTATCTCAGATGAACTGTAAAGGAGGCAACCTTTTATATAAATAGCAAACCTACGGTCAGCGTAAAAATTCACTGGAAGCATCACCACAAAATGCCATACAAAACATTACATTTTAATGCGATCAAGTATATTTCATGGTTGATAAACATGTACGCATTTAAAGTTCTGGATATTTTCTTTTTCGATGAGTGGTGTTGTTTTTTTAAATAGATAATCTAGGTAGCTGGATAGGTTTAAATGTTTAAATAGATAAAATTTCATTTTGAAGTCCTTGAAGTACCTGCAGTCCAAGTGCCATCAGTATCTTTCAGTATGAGACAGAGTTGTCATGCAAATGGAGCAGTGGCAGGAAATGCTTTCATCTTCCAATCATCCCACTTGATTTGCCTTTCAGCTATCAGTCTGGAATAATGTTAAATAAGCTCAAATTAATATGTGAAATCATCTGGAGGCCCCTCAAGTGGGAAGGAATGACTGCCATGAATAAGTAAATGTTTAGCAGCAAGGAAATTTGGTCTCATGTGCCAAAATCGCTTGACACTGAGGTTATAACCATTATAGGGATGTACGAAAGGTACTTACCTTTCGCGGATTATGTTGATGGTGGGGGGGAGGCGCTCCGTCCCTCCCCCCGGAATCCTGGATGGGGGGGAGGTGCTCCGTTCCTCCCTCCCAGAATCCTGGCTGGCCAGCTGTGCTTCGCAGAGATTCTGCAGAGCCGCCGGCCCACTCCGCCAGCAGCTGGACATCCAGCTGCTGGCTAGCAGGGACACAAATGGCGGCGGCCATAGCCGCCGCCATTTGCGTCCCTGCAGTCAGCCGTGATAGGCTACGTAAATGTTTATGTAGCCTATCACAGCTGACTTAAAAACAACAACAACAACTTGCGTATGCAAATGGCGGCGGCCACGGCCACCGCCATTTGCATTCCTTATTTTGGCACGTCATAGTCTACGTCAAGATTTACGTAGACTAAGATGGCGAAAATAAGGGGAACGCAAATAGCATAGCGTCCGAGGGAGAGGGCCTTTTCTGTGGTGGCCCCCACTCTGTGGAACTCTGAGGGACGAGGGAGAGGGCCTTTTCTGTGGTGGCCCCCACTCTGTGGAACTCCCTCCCTAGGGAACTCCGCCATGCCCCTTCTTTAATGAGCTTCCGTCATGCATTAAAAATGTGGTTGTTCAGGCAGGCATTTCGGGTGGGTTAGGGTATTTTAGAAAATGTTTTTACTGTAGAATTTTATTGGTTTAAACTGTTTTATTGTACGCTGTACATCGCCCAGAGTGGCTGGGTGACCAGCCAGATGGGCGATTAATTAATTTAATAATAAAATAAAAATAAATAAAATAGCAGTGCCCTGTTTTGCTCTCCCTCTCTCCTATATTAGTATTGTACGCTGCTGCCTACAGTGGCCAGCAGGTAGCTGGCCAGATGGGTGGCTAATAAATAATTATTTAATAAATAAAAAAATAAAAATATAACATTCAGTGCAATGTACCTTGTGTCATGACTGGGACATTATTTTTGAAGCCTGTCCCAGAAAATGCAGGCTAATTTGGGAGATTAAAATATATGATGGAACTTTAAGCTAAGATTGGGAAACACTATTTATTTTAGCCAGCAAGCTTAAGGCAACCCTAAATATGCTTACTAGGGAGGAAGCCCCACTGAACATGGTAAATATGCATCGGATTGTACTGTTAGACAGCAATCCTTTACCCACTTAAAGTAAACTCCATTGCACTCATGTATAAGATTGCACTGTTAATCACTTTAATTGATACATGATATGACCAAAGCTTGATTAATTGGTGTACTCAAAATTTAATTGGCATTTCTGTGACTCATTTGGGATTTTCTGGGGCTATTTTGATTCTGGTGCCTTATAAATAAATAAGGAATGTGAAAGAACATATTATATATTCTTTCCTTGTAACAATGAGAGCTAGCTTTTGTTTATGAAATTGTACATTAATGGTGCAAGCCTATACATGTGTACTCAGAAATAAGCTCCACTGAGTATAATGGGACTTACTCCTACTTGAAGGGGATGCAGGATCTTAAGACTGCTACTCTAAGCAGACTTAGAGTGCAGTTCTATGCAAGCCTACTCAGAAGCAAGCCCCAATGAATTCAATGGCACTTAGTCCCAGGAATGTAAAGGGTCAGGTGTATTTATGAAGCCACACTTCATAAAGTGGGTATAGGTAAGTGGGTACAGGATTACAGCCTCAATTTAAGTTCTTCATTATCTCAACAAGGCACTAAGATATTGGTAATATGCGAGTTATTTAAATTTAGTCCATTAATTGGACAATCAAGAGGCTATAATACATTAGTTGATTGTTTCCATTTGTTTGTTTATTTATTTAAAATATTTCAGTTTGCCTCTGTATTTAAGGAGGCTTTCAACTTTTCAGAACCTTAAACATTTAAAACACAAATATAAACCTTGAAAACAGCACAACTAAATCCTCAAACCCAAATAAGACTGCAAAATATGACTTGCAAATGTATTTACCCAATGTGGCTAAAATTATTGGTAATGGCCTCACCCCAAACCTGGGTGTAAGTTGTTACTTTGGCCTACGAATGACTGAGAGGTTGGGCTAGTTCATGCATTCAGTGAATGTGGCAGTACTTAAAGTTTCTCCTGTGATGAACTGTAGCTATCGCAAGACTGCTTGTTGTGAAGCTATTATTACAGATCTTTTATCATGGATATTTCATTATTATTATGTCGCAGCCCGCATACTCTTCTTAGCTGATGTGATAAGAATGATCAACGAGAACTGATTCCTGAAAATACCTTCCCACAAGAAAGTAATCCATGCCCTCGTGCAGTTTTATCATGCAGAAAGCTATACGTCATTCTGTGATGATGGTGTTCATCAAGAGTTTTGTGTAACTGAAAGAATATTGTACAGTTGAAAAACCTGAGGTTCTCTACCGCCAGATCCTTTTATATCTGGATCTAGTGTGTATTTAACCCCTACAGACTAACTTAGATTATTGGTTTTGCTTGGAGGTTATTTATTAGCATGAGGGAATTTTACTTTCTGTATTTGCAGATATATGCAATGCTCAAAAAAGGAGTTCACTCATCTCCACCAAAAGAAGATACTGTTTCCCATCACTACCTCATGAGAGGGAGGGAGCAATCTTGTGGCCCCTAGATGGGGCGGGGGGGACATAGGATAGTTCTGATTCCAGGAATTGAAGCTCCCCGGCTGCTCCCTTCCTCTTGCAATCAGCGCAGAGAGAACCATGCTGGCTGCCTCCCTGAGCTCACAAAAGCAACCTCGGAGAAGAAGGAACAGGGGCATGCTGGCAGGCAGGGAGGGGATTGGGGAGGCTGGCTTACACTGTATCCCTAAACCTCCCCAGACTCCTTCCCTCCTGCTCCACAGAGCCCCAGCTAGTTGGGTGAAAAGGCCCATCTAGCCAAAATGCAGAGCTGGAGGAGTGTAGAGGTGACAATCGCTTCCACTGCTCCTCCCACTCTGTATTGGAGGGCCATAAGCCTCTGGGTTCAGGGGCTTACAGCCATCCTGATAGGTTTGCACCCTTAATGTATTTCTTTATTTTATTTTTATTCCAAGTGTTCCACAAGGTAGGTTTAAAAGAACAGTTATTCAATATGCAGAAAATGGTTCTCGATATTAGAAACCTTTAAAACAGCAAGTAAAATATTAATACAACCCACTCTTAACAGCCCAGTCCTATACATGTATCCTCAGAAGTAAACTGCATTGAGTTCAATGCCCTTCCAGCCAAGAGTGTATAGAATTGTAACCTGGCTGCAACCTTCTACAGGGAATAGGGTCCCATTGAACTCAGTGGGGCTTCCTTCTGAGTAGGCATGCATAGGGTTGCACACTGTGAGGCGGCAGTAAACTCAGCAATAAGGTTAGAAAAGCAAATCCATGAGGAAAAGCAACAACAGTCCTGCCCAGCCAGCATCACAGCTCACCTGACAACCTCAAAAACAGAATAAAAATAGTGTTATGTGTTTTGAGAGAAAATGCTTTTAAATCCATATCTTGAGCAGAAATGTTAAAATACATGTTCATACAAAAATAGGACAGTATGGGTGTATGGGTGAAAACAGGGCAACCAGTGGAGGCTGGTGGCTGTGATTTCAGTGGGGTAGTGAGTCCATTCTGGGTATCAGAACAAGCCAGAACTGTAAAGGAGCTATCCAAGGTGCCGAACTTATTTTGGGACTAAGATTCAGAACCTTGGATAGCTCATTTAGAGATCTGGCTGGTTCTGACTGAAACCCAAAATGCATTCACCGCCCCACTGTAATCAGAGCCACCAGCCTCCACTGATGGCACCAATCGGTACACCAACACACCTCTCATCTTTCCAGCCCAGTGCACCAGACACACAGCAAGCATCTTCCCAATGTACAGGAAGAAGAACTCTGCATGCATTTTATTACAAGCTTTGTTTTATATTATTTAAAACATACTTTTTTTTTTTACATCCAACTCAATATGGACATCTCAGCCTAGAAGAATTTTGTTGTGTTACTGAAATTATAATCTTTCTGGTGCTTTAGTATGACGGCATTTTGTTCTTTATGTTCATATGTAGCACAACCCCCCCACACACACTTTTTTTGTTGTGACCTGCACTTGATGCCACAGTTATAGTATTAAAGGAAAGCTTGTACAAACAAATATAGATCTTCTTTATAAAAGGAAAAAAAGAGCCCCAAAGACCTGTCTTTGTGGATAATATATGGATCAAAGTTTACTTTTATTTCCACAGTTCTGTGCAAAGGAGCGTTAGCATTACCGCTCTCCAGGGAAAATTTAAGATCTACATTTTAGTACAGATCCTTTAAAAAAAAAAAAAAACTGGAGCTAGGACTTCCTTTTAAAAGATATTACACATAGTGTATTATTTTGTGTAGAATTGTGCAATGAATTCCTAATAAGTCTCAGAAAGCACCTGAAGGACTCATTGTTTGTCATTTAGCACATCTTAAGCAGTAAATTATAGGTTGTATTATAATCTGAAGACTAATACCTGATTATTTTTTTTTCCCTAGGAACTATACTGGTTGAATTCTAATAGACCAGTTTGAATAACAAAGTAGATTTGGGGGGGCTTTTTCAGTGTAATGAAATATAGCATGCCTTCCTTAAGAGGGTATCACCATTATTTGTGAGCAACAAATAAAAACAAAAGTGTTATTTCTGGAAGTTATTAGTATGGACTCTGGGGTTCCATGGAAGTTTATTTCTAAATTAGAAAATTGGTAATGATAAACAATTTCTGATCAAAAGTTCTAATCATTAGAGATCTTCTGCAGTGTGCAGCCACACAATAGTGGACAGTACCTTTACAAATGAAAGGTAGCAGGAAAGAGAGGGCATCCTGTCTTCAGAATAGAATTCAATGTGGTTATGCAAGTTGGGATGGGGGAGAAATTAGTTCAGGTTACATTTTAAGACCTTACGTAATTTTGGCACTTTCAAACCACTATGCAAACTGAAACTCAGAGAGCAATCTTACAGCCCCTGGACAGAGTTTGGGGGAGGGAGGGTAGGGATAGTCTGGATTCCTGGATCTGAGGTCAGAGACAGTGATCTGACCTCGGGCCAGGAATACAAGCTTCCCACTCTTCCCCCTCCCCTTCACAGCTGGCATGGAGAGAACAGCACTGGTTGCCTCTCTGAGGTTGCAAAGGCAATCTCAGAGAGGAGGGAAAGGGGGCATGCCAGTGGGGGGGAGGGGACTGGGGAGGCCGGCTCCAGGAGGGGCTGATCCAGGTGCAGGATGGGCTGATCTGGATCATGCTCAAAGCAGGGAAAAGGGGTAAAGCTCTCCTATGCTACTGTCCCAATCCAGGTGAGGGCCCTGCTTCTGCTCTAGAGCAAAAAGGAAAATGTGTGTTTTGGCCCTTGGTGGGATGGGGAATGGAATGGAGTGTCTGTAAAGAGAGGTGGGAGAAAGGGACACATACGTTTATAAAGTCTAGAGAGAACCAACATATGGATAGGTCTGGATAGTAAGTGAATCACTTATTGATTCACAATGAGAAGCTATTTTTAAATGTCCCCAGGAACGGAACTGAGAGCTTCCCACAGAAATCAGTGGATAAAAGATTGCACCTGCCTGCTAAGCTGTCCTGGGCGGGCCCCAAATTGTGCATATTTAAATATGCGCATTTTCAAAACTGCTTTTTTTTTTTGCACAGAAAACAAAGGTGGGGAAGTGACGGCTGCTCACTGGACAGGATCGCAGTGAGTCCAGTACAGCGTGAGTGGGCATGAGCAGGCACGGGTGAGGGGCCAGCAAGGACAGCGGCTCGGTGGGCACCCGGAGAACTCGGGCTGGGATGTGCTTGCACATCCTTACGTTCTGGTAGTGTTACTTAGGGATGTGAGAACCCACCCCTGATAGGCCTCTCTGGACACCCCAGCCCCTGCTCCGCTCACCAGTCCCTCTGTCTCTGTTTAAAAACATGGCGATTGGAAGTCTATGTACACATAGACTTATACGCAAAGAGTGCTGTGAATCACCCAGGCAGGAGGAGGAGGCATGGCACACACCTCTGCTGCTCATTAGCTGTCTCCTCCTTGCAAGCAGGAGATGGCTAGCAGCGGGGGGCATGCGCCATTCCTCCTACTACTACCTGGTTGGCTGTTAAGGACAGCTGACCAGCAGTGCATGCCTCTGCCACTCATTAGCTGTCTCCTGCTCATGAGTAGTCCTTGACAGCCGAGCAGGCAGGAGGAGGAGGCAGCGCAGGACTGAGACGTAGAGCAATTTGCTTTGAGATTTTTTGTGGAAAAAACAAATTTCAGCTGCACCTAGCACAAAAAATACTGGGCCAAACTGTCTGAATTTTCGCAGGTGGGATCTACTCAATGTCGGCAGAGAGGACCCCACATTTCATGTATTTATCATGTAAACTGAAAAGGTTATGGCTATTTGTGTTTTCCCATGCAAGTCAATGGGAAAACGCCCAAACCGAGTGATCAGGATATCCGAATCTTGGTTCGGATCCAGAACTGAGTTGAAGTGGAGGGGATCTGAATCAGTCCGAGTAAAAGCAGGGCTGATTTAGAGAGTCCGAAGTGAAGTGGGCGGTCCACGCTCAGTCCTACTGCAGACACTTAGGTTGCTAAAATCGCACTGATTCTCAAGCTGAACTTGTTCACATTCCTTAACAAAGGCCAGCCGTAATTTCTGAGTACGTAACCTTGAGTGGTGGTTGGTACGATTAGTGATTTGTTTGTATTAGTATGATGACAATGACAACTACTACTACTAAAATGTCATTTCTATTTTGTCTTAGTGGGTTTTATTCATAATACAAATACAATGAAACCAATTAAGCCACAACAGGAATATACATTAAAACCAAACATATAGAAATCAGAATTTCAATAGCCAGAAACAGAACCTGAAATCGATGTATGTTATGCATGGCTATCTGCAACCTAAGAATGAATGGAAATTCGGGAAGGAAATGAAGAGGTAAACTGACACTTTCATCGGAGATAAATTTTTGTTTTTATTTATTAATTTTATTTATTTACAATTTTTGTATACTGCTCCATATCTAGAACCGATTTCGGAGTGGTGAACACAAGAGATAAAACAGTAAAAGGATAAAAAGATTATAACACCAGATTAAAATTATGCTATTTTTAAAAAACAACAACAGAACTTTTAAACTTTTGTGTACCTCTGATATCTTTCTTATTTTCTGTCTTCCCCTTCCCCTTCCCCTTCCTCTAACTTCAGCAACGAATAAAAACCTGGCAGATGGGGAATACTTTCTTATCAGAGCAAAAAAAGTGACTCCATAGTATCTTGCTGTTAGAATCCCTCACCTATAACCTTCTCACAAATGTAATAGAAAATTATTAATTCATAATGTGGTTATATACAAGTTGTTGTTGTTTTTTCAACATCTCACCCAACAATACCACATCCCCTCAACAAAATTTCCTGGCCGGGTCAGGTTTGTGTTTGTGTGTATGTGTGTGTGTGTGTGTGTGTGCATGTGCGTGAGGGATATTTGGTTGACTACACAGTGCCATAGTCTGAGCAGATCTGTGCGTGCAGCTATCTCTGAATCTAGTCCAGGTGGATGTATTCTCCAGCAAAGGGTTTGTAATAACGTCTGTTGATAGAGCCAAAGCTGAAGGCCAGATCTTGGTCCGGGAACTGGAAAAGCTGTAAATAAACCGAAGTGCAGCAGACCGAAGGTACTACTATTGGCCAGGGAAGGGCAAAAAGGACTGGCTCCTAATATTTAGACCAAGCCTGGCCAATCCAGGGGCTTCATTTTGCCAGCCAATCCAGGGGATATAATTGTCTGCCTCTATTAACTTCTGTGCCTGAAGAAGTCTTTTTGGCCTGCGCACTGACTGTTCATTGCAGCTCTCTAGGAAGATCCTGGCCTGGGATGATGAGTTTTCTGGTTCAAGCCCCAGAATCCCTAGCACATGGTTTCTCAACTCCTAGATTATACAGTATACTGCTACAATTAGGCATGGGTGAATTTGTCAGTTTTGTTTTCTCCCACATTATTTTTTTTTAAAGTCTCAAGTTCTTTCTCTCCCAAACATGGAAACTTGTGAGTGACTTTGTGGTAAGTTCTTATAAAAAATGAACTGAAATGAAATTTTCACCCACCTTCACCAGCCAAATTCAATAGGTACAGCTAGTCCCAGCAGATATGCCAGCCTGCCATATAGCTGTTATAGATGAGGAGCCTGTCGGGAAAAAAGAGGTGGCAACCCTAATTCAGTACCACAAGCACGGTTGAATATTAGGGATGGCGGAGAATTCTGCCAAAGATTTCAGTGAGGCCGAATGCACTGGCATTCGGCCCCCCGAAATCCATGGCGGAACAGCCTGCCACCCCCCCCCGCACCCCCGCGGATCCCCCCCAGGATGAGACTTACCTGGGGCGGATGTTCTGGACAGCGGCGGCTCCAGCGGCGGCTTCAGTGGCGGAGGGTCTTTCGACCAGCTGCCATGGCCGCCATTTGCAGTCTGGTCTCTTTTCTTTTACCCTTACTAGACTTACATAGCCTATCACGTCTGGGTAAAAAAAAAAAAAAAAGGCATACGCAAATGGCGGTGGCTATGGCGGCCACCATTTGCGTTCCTTATTTTTTGCCATTTTAGTCTACGTAAATATTTATGTAGACTATTATGGCGAAAAAAAAGGGGAACTCAAATAGAGTAGCGGGTGCTATTTGTGTTCCTTTTTTATTCGCCGTTTTAGCCTACGTAAATATTTACATAGGCTAAAACGGCGAATAAAAAAGGAAAGCAAATAGCGCCCACTATGCTATTTGCGTTCCCCTTTTTTTTCGCCATAATAGTCTACATGAATATTTACATAGACTAAAATGGCAAAAAATAAGGAACGCAAATGGCGGCCGCCGTAGCCGCTGCCATTTGCATACACTGTTTTTTGGGTTTTTTTTTACCCAGATGTGATAGGCTATGTAAAGACTTACATAGCCTATCACGGCTCCCTGGCTGGACGCAAATGGTGGCCGCTACAGCGGCCACCATTTGTGTCCGCACCAGCCAGTCTGCGACTGGAAATCCGGCTGCAAAAGGCCCTGGCTTGGCCGGCTGCTCCGCAGAGCCGCCGTGGAGCAGAGTCGGCCGTCAAGGATTCCGGGGGGGAGGACCGGATCGCCTCCCCCCCCCGTCGAGGATTCTGGGGGGAGGGACGGAGTGCCTCCCCTCCACCATGTACTGAATCCGCGAAAAGGTAAGTGACTTTCATACATCCCTATTGAATACACAGGGTTTCAAGCCCAGACATTTAAGACCTAGTCACTCCAAGCCCTGGGCCTGAACAAATCTGTCAGTTTTTGTTTCTCCTACATTTGATTTTTTTTTAAATTGCTATTTTCCTCAGAATATGGCAAACTTTGTGAATTTTGGTAAATTCTTATCAAAACTGAACTGAAACGACATCCTCACCCATCCCTAATTTCAAGATGTAGAAAGTGATTAGAGTGTTAAACTCTGCAAAGAGTGAGTAAGGAAGAAGATGAAACCAGTTGTTGCTGGTGGTCTTTTATATATCCCCTCACTATTATCAAAGTAGAGGTGAAGACTGCTTCATTGTTGAAGGGGACCCTGGGAATCAACTGAGAACTGAAGGGCTACATCTAATTAGCATAGTCACCATCCAGCCTCTGGTATGTGCATGCAAAACAGCAAAATGAGAAGCTTTCCATCAATGCAAGTGGCAAGTGCTTGCTAACTGGGCAAGATGCTGATGAGGCTGGCACCCACATTTAGTCCCAGGAGCCCTATGCTTTAGGGATGCTTGATAAACTCGATATTTAGTAATTCTGATATGAACTGACAGGATTGGCATGTATTGGGCTAATGTGAAGATCAGAACATAGTTATTCACCAATGTCTGTGCCCTATGAGTGTTCTGATAAATTTAAATGCAGAGTTTTGTGTAGATTAAAAAAAGAAGAAGCTGATGAATGCACAAACAGGATGGAACGGACTTATGAATGAACACATGTGGAAGTGACACAGACCACAGGAAGACTGATTTTCCCATCCCAAACAAGCACACACAAGCTGTGACATTAAAATGACAATCTCCCACTATGGCATCTACCCCAGACATCCTAGGAGCACAGTTTGCTCATGGCTAAATTACTGGCTCATATATTTGGAGAGTAGAGAAATCGCTCTTTTCACAAACAGGGTGAATCAGAAGGGAGCTCTGCAGACTTGTCCCATTCTGGAAGCAAGCATTCCCATTCATTTCTGGGGTTACCATAGGAAGCGCGTGTTCTTGGTATGCTAGCGGTGATTCTTGCAGGCGCAATGGAAGTAGCGAAGGTACAGCAGCAGTATTGGATGCTGCCCCATAAAATTAGCACAATATAATATATTGATGAGTTCAGTAAATGCTGCTCCTGGTATTACATGTGATGCAGATTTTCAACTTATCCTGTGATATATTCTTATTCTGGGATCACTGTCTTCAAACATGAAAAACCAGTAAGCCTCAGGAAAATCTCTAAATGGGCTTAGAGAGATTGGAAGAAAAATCATTAATTTGAGCCCCTTTATGCTGGTTTCAAATTCCTTGGCATATATTACTGTCACATACTAATATTTGTCTTTTCAAACATGAGGGTTAGAATTGTTTTTTTTTTTTTAAATGATAACTGTGCTTCTCAGAATTTTAACAAGCCATAGACTACACTCTTCATGGCTCTTGTGTGCTGCCAGTATTAATATACTACATACAGTACTTGCATGTTGGATGAAGGCATGGGTCTTGGCTACTGTTGTGGTACAACACAGTGTGAAAGCAGAATCCCCACCACTGGCTCATTCCTTCTTGGACTGCTCTCTCAAACCTTGTGCTTGCATCTAGCTAGGCTCGGAGTCGGATCTAGTATAGAGGGATGATTGTTGCTTGGATGGTGTTAGGACTGGAGCCTCTCCTCATCTACTACCTCTACATGCATGTTGGAGCAAAGTAGGGTCTGAAGTGGGAGACGTCTTCTAACCTCCACTTTAGATGCTCCAGAGCCAGTATCCATCCAGTACTGTTCTGTTTTAGTGGTAGGAGAGAAAGAGATGGAGGGAGAGGAAAAAGAAGGGAGTCTGACATGCAGTGAGCTTTGAACACTTTCTGTTTACTTTCTATGTGTTCTGTCCTTGGTCTCTTGAGCCCATTCTGTGGCTCACTTCAGATGCAACAGGAAATCATGGTTTCCTGCTATGAATGAGCCATGGTGAGCCTTGTGTTCATGTATTTCTTCCTCTCTGTTCTCCTCCTCTTTTGTGCACCAAAAGAGGAGATTAAAAAGCTTTCACTCCCAATATCTTAAGCTAACACAGTTTCATGAAGTTGAACTGTGGTTTGTTTGAACTACGGTTAATATCAAATGGTGCTTTTGTTCTCAGAGCACAGCTTAAACAAACCACCGTTTCTCAGCATCAGACATCATGTGCATAGGCTCCTATGCAAATGGGCCCTTTTGTGCATAGAGGCAGGGCTGGCATCAAAGGTAGGCATGATTGGGCACCTGCCAAGGGCCTATAATGCAGTAGGTGTCCTCTGCTGTTGCTTCTGTTCTTCACCATTGCAAGTTGCAACTTGCTTGTTCACCTGCCTCTTGTTAAGGCCCGGGCAATGGTGCTGGTGAGAAGGAGGAACAGTAGATGCCTCTGCTTACTTGCTGGCTGGTTCTCTGCCTATTTTCTCATTCACTGTCTGCCTGTCAAGCAAGCAAGTGGTAGCAATAACAAGAAAGAGGATCAGGAGCAATAGCATCTGGTGACAATGGCAGTGAGGAAGTAGGCTCAATGAAGGAGGGGGGGATCACTGAGGGTGCCTTGCCTGAGGGCCCTCAGAAATGGAGGCAGTGAGGGTTTGGGCATGATGCTAAGCTTCCCCACTCCTGTCATGCTTTTGTTCACTTCGTGAAGGTCTGCTATGGATTAGCAAAAGTATTATTCATATTATTACTTGCCAATTGGCAGCTCATTATCCACTCGTAAGTATGCAGCAATTTATATATGTGTATGTATTTGCTTATCAAGTTAGCACTGACCTTCATAGTCAGCCGTTGTAAGGTTTCTGCACAATCAATATCCTTTGTGGAAAATATGAAATGGAGCATCTCTTTGGCTCAGCCAGGAGCAAGTGTACTCTGTGTGTCTTCCTTAGAGGCACTGTTTCAGTATCCTCTATCTCTCCCCAGTCAGTTTAATCCTTTAGGTCAAATTGTGTCCTGGTTTGTACTCTCTGCATTAACTGCGCACAGATTTCAAACTCTGCCAAAGTTGGCCTTGCATTGGTTGCCTAGGCAACCCCCTCAGATGATGTAGAATCAAACTGTGTGTGGCAATTTACACCCTTCTGCTATTTGCAGCTAGTAAAACTGTGTCAAAATCTGTGTGTGTGTGGGGGGGGTTGTTTAGTTTTTTTTTAAGTACTGGTGTTTAAGCAGTCAGAATAATAACTGGGAAAGGATTAGGTCTTCATTCTTCACACATTAGGGGATGGAACGGCAGAACGTTTGAGTATTTTTTCCTCCCTTCCACATTATGATAATTCCTCTCTTTTTTTGTGAACTGGCAGCAATAGATGTGCTGTGCCCCCAGCAGCCTCTTCTGCATAATGCACATAACTATAAAGACACTTGAAAATGATCTTTTCCATGTTTTCAGTTTCTATTGTTACTTTTTCAATGATTGTCCTTCCCCCTTCTTTCTTTGTGAGACAACATTAAGGGGCTTTTGTCAAAGCACAATGTTCCTTTGTGTTGAAAACAGGTATATTACCGTCCTCATTAAAACAAATTAAACTGTCAGCTGCAAGTGTATATCTAATTATTTAATTTGCTAGCATTTTTCAAAAGAGTTCTGGCACATGGAAAATGATTTCTTATGTCTTAGTGGATGCAGATCAGGCAGTTTGTCTGGGACTGCACAGAAAAGAAGGTTCAGGGAAAGGGAAGTGAATGAATTATGTTTCCATGGTTCATTTAATACTTAGCATAATTAAAAGCAGGTCCAGTGATAGCGCAGGCACCCTATTTACACATTGGCCTGTGTCTGTGTAATGGTATATCATATTTTAGCATTATAGGAATGGGTGAGCCTCAGGCTTGTGCATTCTCCCTGCCCTCTCCTCCTCTGACATGATCATGAGGAGGAGACTGGAAATAATATCCACTTCCTGGTTTAAACTAACCACAGTTAACTGTTATGTCTGAAGCAGAGCAAATTGAGGTTAAACTCCTGTTTGTTGAAACACAGACCAAGATCAAACTGCAGATGCTTCCAATCTCCTTTCAGCCCAGCCAGGGGAGAGGGGAGGAGGAGTATTCAAGCCCAAGGCTTGAGCAGGCTTGTTCAGGTAACACTACATAATGGTTCAGTGTTTCATCCAAATTCGGAATGTTATGTCCAACATATGAATGAGTGGGGGAGGAATTGGGAATGTATAATCCTGCTCACCCACTATGTGTAAGATGTGTAGGTTTAAAGTAGGCATACATAGTTCTTGTCTTAAATTTAAGAAGTTTATTTATTTTTATTTATTTATTTATTCATTAATTCATTTCATTTCTATACCGCCCAATAGCCGAAGCTCTCTGGGCCATTCACAAAAATTAAAACTAAACAGCACACAATAAAACAATTTAAAATATATAGAACATTAAAACCACAATATAACAATACAACCACAATAAAACCTAGCAGCAGTGCAGGAGTTTAAAATACAGATTTAAAACAGCAAAGCTAAAAGTTTAGAAAGCTAAAATGCTAAAATGCCTGGGAAAATAAAAAGGTCTTCACCTGGCACCGAAATGAATACAGTGTAGGTGCCAGGCTAACCTCAGAGCTGGGAGCTCATTCCAGAGCCAGGGTGCCACAGCAGAAAAAGCCCTCCTCCTACTAGCCACCCACCTCACTTCCTTTGGCAGGGGCTCACGGAGAAGGGCCGCTGATGATGATCTTAAGGTCAGGGCAGGCACATATGGGAGGAGGTGATCCTTCAGGTAACCTGGCCCCAAGCTGTTAAGGGCTTTAAATGTTAACACCAGCACTTTGAATCGGGCCCAGAAATGGACTGGCAGCCAGTGCAGCTGGAAAAGTAATGGTGCAATATGAGCTCGCAGGCCAGTCCCTGTTAACAATCTTGCTGCCCTATTTTGGACCAGCTGAAGTTTCCAGACCTTTTCAAAGGCAGCCCCATGTATAACGCATTGCAGTAATCCAGATGAGAAGTTACCACAGCATGGATGACTGTAGCTAGGCTATCTCTGTCCAGATAAGGGCATAGTTGGTATATCAGCCTAAGCTGATAAAAAGTGCTCTGTGCCACTAAGTTCACCTGTGCCTCAAGTGACAGTTCTGGGTCCAAGAGCACACCCAAACTATGAACCTGGTTGTTTAGGGGGAGTGCAACCCCCAGAACAGGTTGAACATCACCTAGCCAGGCAGACAAACCACCCACTAACAGTACCTCCGTCTTGTCTTGAGTTTCAGTTTATTGGCCCTCATCCAGTCCATTACCGTGTCCAGGCACTGATTCAGAACAGCCACTGTCTCACCTTGTTTTGATGAGAAAGAAAGGTAGAGCTGGGTGTCATCTGCATATTGATGGCACCTCAGCCCACACCTCTGGATAACCTCCCCCAGTGGTTTCATGTAGATGTTAAACAAACAGCATAGGGGATAAAATCGAGCCCTGTGGAACCCCATGGCACAATTGCCATGGCACAGAGCAATAATCCCCCAGCATTTCTGGAATCGGCCATCCAAGTAGGAGCAGAACCACTGCAGTGCCTCCAACTCCCAACCCAGACAACCTCTCCAGAAGGATACCATGGTCAATGGTATCAAAAGCCACTGCGAGGTCCAGGAGAATCAACAGGGTCGCACTCCCCCTGTCCCTCTCCTGGCAGAAGTCATCCCACAGGGCGACCAAGGCAGTTTCCGTGTTATATGTGTTGTTTGTTATATGTACAGACTATTTGGTTTTTAAAAAGCAGTATGAAGTCAAAGATGTATCACAATCTTTGAGCAACTATACTGTATACCAGTATAAATGTGTGCTAAGAGCAATTATGAGATTTGATCCCATGACAGTTCGTGTTTCTGGGTGCAATATGAAAAACTACCCTGCCTTGCTCCCATCTGCAATTACACAAAATTTTCTTTTAAATGCAAATTGCTTCTCATTACATTATTTTCCACAGATTGTTTTCTTCTGATGCTCCACATGTTTATTTATAAACAGATTACTACATATGTTAACAATTACAATGACACTATGAATAATAATATGAAAAAAACAAATCAAATCTTTGCAAAAAAAAAAAATCAGAAGAAGCCTCTAAATTAGTATCACAAATGTACAGCTAGACTATGGTGAATAAGCATCATAATAATTTGGAAAACAATGTGGAAGGTGAAAATAACTCTGTTGGTCTCTTAAAGAAGCAAGTCTAAAGGACAAGCAGGAATTAGGGGGAGGGAGGGAGGGAGGGAGGGAGAGAGAGAGAGAGAGAGAGAATGACAAGTGCATCCTCCTCCTGCAGTATTAACTAACCCCAATGAAAGATGTGAAGTAGAAATTAAGAAGACGGAATTAGGCATGTTTGGATTCAAATGCAGGAGGGTGCCATTTTGGTAGGGGGCAATCATTTCCCCTCTCCCAATGTTTCAGACCACTTATGGTCAGGCTTCAGGAGTGGGTCAGGGAGCTTGGATCTTTGTGGAAAATATGCAACATAGTATGGCAAGGGCATATGGTGCAGTGAAGCAGCAGCAGGGAGGCTCTGCTTAATCCTTCTCCCACTCACCACATTTTCCCACATTTTCCCTTATCAGTTTGTTTCCCACCTCCCAGCTGAGCAGAGCACAGCAGAGGAAGCTGCGTCAGCTGGTCCAGGGACTACAGAAGCAAGCAAGCTCCCGAAAAGAGAGTGAGCAGACAGGGGGAGCAAACAGGAGTTGGCCAGGGAGTTCGGCAGAGGAAGTGAAGGGGGAGGCCCCTAACATTTTTTTTTGTTTTAATTATTTTTCTTGTAGCACACACTTCCATACCAGTGGGACTCTGCTTTTAACCTCTAGTGAGTAGAGGACTAGGCACAGGCTAGTCTAGCACAATCACAAAGCTAGACACAGAAAGGGAAAAAGAGGCTATGGAAGGACAAGACTCTCCAGCGGTGGTGACCTCCAAGGTGTGTGCAATGTTTATTTTCTTGCCTGAGGACAACATGGCCCACACCTACAACAAGTGCAAGTTGATCACGCTGCTGGAAGAAAAAGGAAGAGGACTGGAGCAGCCACTGTTGACCCTCCAGGGAATAAGAGAACATGAAGAGTTCTTGAACAGAATGGTGGAACTACAGCAGCAAAGTGAAGACCAGAAGCTTGAAGAGCAACAGCAAGCTGAAGCAGAAGTGGGAAATGCTGAGGTGAGGAAAAATGCAGTAAAGGATACTCCTTGGAAAAGGGTGACAGTTAGGAGACGAAGAACTAGACACCACTCTGCACCAGTGGAAGCAGTGGAGCTGTGGAACCAATTCCAGGTACTTGAGAATGAGACTGGAGGACAGCGTGCAGAGCAAGAATTACAGGAGAACCTGCATGAGAGTGAGCAAGAGGCTGAAGGTCAGTCAAGCAGAGGCGATGAAACCCAGGCCTACAACAACAAGAAGAGAAGAGCAGTAGTAGTGGGAGACTCCTTACTGCATGAGATAGCAACCCAAGTATGTTGTGAAGACCTGTGGACTCGCCAGGTATGTTGTCTCCTGGAAGGACGGATTATAGGGATGTACGAAACCACTTACCTGTTTTGTAAGTGGCATCCGCGGTGGGGGGGGGAGGCCCGCCGGGTGCATCCACAGCCAGACATCCGGCTGTGGCAGGTTTGCGGATGCAAATGGCGGCTGGCGTAGCAGCTGCCATTTGCATCCCTTCGCTGAGCTGTGATAGGCTACGTAAATATATACGTAGCCTATCACATCAAAGAGTGGGGACGCAAATGGCATCCGCTATGCCATTTGCATCCCCGCTCTTTGCTGTGATAGGCTACGTAAATATTCAAGTAGCCTATCACGGCTCAGCGAACGGATGCAAATGGCGGCCGGTGTAGCGGCCGCCATTTGCGGCCGCAGCCCAGCAGTGGCTGGAGCTGGAGCCACCACCACTGCTGGAGCTGCCGCCACCGGAGCTGCCACTGCTGCCAGAGCCACAGCCAGGTAGGCTCCATTCTGGGGGGCTTCTGCAGGGTGGTGGGGCAGGTTGCTCCATTCCGCCATGGATTCCAGGGGGCTGAATTCACTGGAATTCGGCCTCCCTGGGATCCATGGCAGAATTCTCTGACATTCCTAACGGATTAGAGACATGACTGAAAGCAGGTTTCCTGCACTCATAAGGCCCACTGACAGGTATCCCTTTCTTCTTATCCATGTGGGAACAAATGATACCACCAAGCAGAGCTATGAAGAAATCATGTCAGACTTTGAAGCTTTGGGAAGGAAACTCAAGAACTTTGGGGCGCAAATAGTTTTCTCATCCATCCTTCCAGTAGTTAGAAAAGGGATAGAAAGGGAAAGAAAAATACTCCAGGTGAATGACTGGCTACAAAGGTGGTGCTGCGTGAGAGATTTGGATTCTGGGACCATGGGCTATACTTCCTGGAAGATAGGCTGTTGGCAAGAGATGGGTTGCACGTCAGAAAGCTGGGACAAATGTGTTTGGCCACAGCATGAAGAACGTCATCAGGATAGGGTTGGCGGAGAATTTCTCCCCGAAACTTCGGGGGGCTGAGCGCCAACGTGTTCGGCCCCCCGAACAAGTTTCGGGGAGAAATCCTCTGAACCCCCCCGCCCCCCGCACCCTCCCGGGACGAGACTTACCTTCGCCGAATGTCCCTCCCAGTGGCGGGTCCGGCTGGCGGTTCGGCGGGTGTTCGAGCGGGGCAGGAGCGGCAGCCGGTCTTTTGACCGGCTGCCGCCGCCGCCATTGCAATAAAAGAAAAAAAAAACTCCCCCTGATAGGCTATGTAACGATTAACGTAGCCTATCACGGCTAGATTTGCAAAGTCAGCCGTGATAGGCTACGTCAATCGTCACGTAGCCTATCACGGGTGACTTAAAAAAAAAAAAAAAAAGAGTGTACGGATAATGGCGGCCCCCATAGGGAGCCGCCATTCCCATTCCTTATTTGGTCGCTGTAGTCTACGTAAACATTTACGTAGACTACAGCGACTAAATAAGGAACGCGAATGGCGGCTCCCTATGGGGGCCGCCATTAGCGTACGCGCTTTTTTTTTTTTTTAAGTCACCCGTGATAGGCTACGTGATGATTGATGTAACCTATCATGGCTGACTTTGCAGATCTAGCCGTGATAGGCTACGTTAATCATCACGTAGCCTATCAGGGGGCGTTTTTTTTTTTTTTTTTAAACTTTCGCGTTCGCGGCCGGGCGAGGCAGGAAGCCTCCTCTCCGGCCTGAATTTCGGCCGGGCCGAGGCGGGAAGCCTCCCCCCCAGCCTGAATTTTGGCCGGGCCGAGGCAGGAAGCCTCCCCCCCGGCCGGAACTTCGCGGGGGGAGCAGGGAAGCGCCTCCCCCCCACCACGAACGTCCTTCGAGGACAGGTAAGGGACTTCCGTCCACCCCTACATCAGGATGGCTTTAAACTAGGGATGGCAGAGAATTCCGCCACGGATTCCAGTGAGGCCGGATTCTTTAATATCCGACCCCCCAGAATCCGTGGCAGAACAGCCTCCTGCCCCCCACCCCCCCGCGGAATCCCCCGGGATGGAACTTACCTGGGACAGATGCGGCAGATGTGGCGGATTCGGCGATGGCGGTTCTGGCGGCAGCGGCTGGTCTCCTGGCCAGCCACTGCCAGGCTGCTGCGGCCACCATTGCCATCTCTGCAGCTCTGATAGACTATGTAAGAATTTACGTAGCCTATCACGGCTAACCCCCCCAAAAAAAACAGCATACGCAAATGGCGGCGGCTATGGCGGCCACCATTTGCATTCCCTATTTTTTGCCGTTCTAGCCTACATAAATATTTATGTAGGCAAATATGGTGAAAAAAAGGGAACTGCAAATAGCGTAGTGGGAGCTATTTGCATTCTTTCCCCCCCCCCGCCGTTTTATCCTACGTAAATATTTACATAGGCTAGAACAGTGAAAAATAGGGAATGCAAATGGCAGCTGCTGTAGCCGCCACCATTTGCGTACGCCATTTTTTGGGGGGGGGCATGCCGTGATAGGCTACGTAAATACTTCCATAGCCTATCATGGCAGCCTGGAAGGACACAAATGGCAGCCGCTATAGCGGCCGCCATTTGCGTCCGCAGCAGCCCATCTGCGGCTAGAAGTCTGGATGTGGATGGCCCTGGCTGGCTGCTCCGTGGAGACTCCACAGAGCAGAGCTGGCCGGGCAGGATTCCAGGGAGGAGGACCGGATCACCTCCCCCCTATTGAGGATTCCGGGGGGAGGGATGGAGTGCCTCCTCCCCCCCCAGCGGATGCCCTGATCAGAACCAGGTAAAGGATTCGTACATCCCTACTTTTAACTGAATCCTACAGGGAAGTGAGATGTAAAGTTGGGGGTAACAATGGACGAAGGCTCATGCACTGCAACGGAGAGAACAGCTCTAATAGCGCCCAATAATAGTCTTCAGAAACATGTAGGAAGAAAGCCAGACTATGAAGCACATGGTCTTCGATGTCTATATACTAACGCCCAGAGTATGGGAAACAAACAGAACGAGCTTGAACTCTTAATACAGGAGGGAAAATATGACTTGATAGGTGTAACTGAGATTTGGTGGGATGACTCTCATGACTGGAATACAGCAACTGAAGGATATAACTTGTTCAAAAAGAACAGGAGGAACAGAAAGGGAGGTGGGGTTGTACTATATGTGAAAAACACATATGCACAGAAATACAGGAGGATGAGCTTGGTAGCCCCATCGAGAGCATCTGGATCAAAATAAATGGAGCAAAGAATAAAAGGAACCTGGTGGTCAGAGTCCACTACCAGCCACCCAATCAAGGAGAAAACAAGGTTGAAACTTTTGAAAAGCAAATAGCCAATATTTCAAGGAATCATGATGTAGTAGTAATGGGGGACTTCCCCGATATTTGTTGGGAGACAAATTCTGCAAAACATGGCCCCTCCAGGAAATTCCTGACTTGTGTGGCGTATAACTTCCTCCTACAGAAAGTAAAGGAAGGAACTAGAGGATTGGCTATCCTTGACTTGATCCTAACGAACAGAGATGACTTAGTGGATAAAGTAGCACTTACAGGAACTCTGGGGGAAAGCGACCATGTTATACACGAGTTCTTGCTTCTAAGGGAAGCAAAAGCCGAGTGTGTTAGGGATGTCAGAGAATTTTGCCACGAATCTCGGGGAGGCCGAATGCCAGCGCATTTGGCCCCCCGAAATCAGTGGCGAAATGGTCTGCCCCCCCCCGCCCCCCCTAGGATGGGACTTACCTTGGGCGAATCTTCCTGGCGGCGGCAGCTCCGGCGGTGGTTCGGCGGTGGTGCGGCAGGGGCGGCAGGGGCGGCAGGGGCGGCAGCGGCGGCTACGGCAGCTGTGGCGGCGGCCGGTCTTCCGACCGGCTGCCGCAGCCGCCATCTCCAGTAAAAAAACAAAAAAAAAACGTGATAGGCTACGTAAAGATTTATGTAGCCTATCACGGCTAGATTTTAAGAAAATACCGTGACAGGCTACGTAAATGTTTACGTAGCCTTATCACGGCTGATTTAAAAGAAAAAAAAAACACGCGCGTATGCAAATGGCAGTGCCCATGGGCACTGCCATTTGCATTCCTTATTTTGACACATCTTAGTCTATGTAAACATTTATGTAGACTAAGACGGCAAAAATAAGGGGAACACTAAGACAGCGAAAATAAGGGGAACGCAAATAGTGTAGACGCTACGCTATTTGCGTTCCCCTTATATTTGCCGTCTTAGTCTACATAAATGTTTACGTAGACTAAGACGTGTGAAAATAAGGAACGCAAATGGTGGCGCCCATGGGCGCCGCCATTTGCGTACGTGCATTTTTTTTCTTCTTTTAAATCAGCCATGATAGGCTACGTAAACATTTACATAGCCTATCATGGCTGACTGCAGGTACGCAAATGGCGGCGGCTATGGCCGCCGCCATTTGCGGACCCGGCCGGCCAGGATTCAGGGGGGGAGGGACGGAGCGCCTCCCCCCCGTCCAGAATTTCGGGGGGAGGGATGGAGCACCTCCCCCCTGGCCAGAATTTCGGGGGGAGGGACGGAGAGCCCCCCCACTGCGAATCAATTTCGTTAAAACGTAAATCACTTTCGTACATCCCTAAATTGTAGTCAAACGCGTACCCTGGATTTTAGGAAAGCTGGTTTTAATAAATTCAGAACAGTGATAAGGAAAGTCCCATTGCAAGCAACTCTAATGAGAAAAGGAGTCCAAGATAGGTGGGAGCTTTTAAAAAAGGAAATTCTCAAGGCACAATTACAAACAATTCCAACAAGAAGAAAAGGTGGGAGACAACAGAAGAAGCCAATGTGGCTTCACAAAAAGCTTACAGATGACCTGAAAGCAAAAAAAGACACATATAGGAAGTAGGGATGGCAGAGAATTCTGCCACGGATCTCGGGGAGGCCGCCCCGCCCCCCCCCACTGAGCCCCCTGGGACGAGACTTACCTGGGGTGGATCTTCCGGGTGGTGGCGGCTGCGGCAGCTGGTCTTCCGACCGGCTGCCACTTCCGCCATTTGCAGGTTTTTTGTTTTGGTTTTTACACCCACGTGATAGGCTGTGTAAAAACTTATGCAGCCTAAAATGACTGGGTAAAAAAAAAAAAAAGGCATACGCAAATCGCGGCGGCTACAGCCTCCGCCATTTGCATTCCTTATTTTGGGCCATCTTAGTCGACGTAAATACTTACGTATACTAAGTAGGGATGGCGGAGAATTTCTCCCCGAAACTTCGGGGGGCCGAGTGCCAACGTGTTCGGCCCCCCGAACAAGTTTCGGGGAGAAATCCTCTGCCCCCCCTCCCCCCGCCCCCCCGGGACGGGACTTACCTTCGCCGAATGTCCCTCCCGGCGGCGGGTCCGGCCGGCGGTTCTTCGGGTGTTCGTGTGGGGCGGGAGCGGCAGCCGGTTGTTTGATCAGCTGCCGCTGCCGCCATTCCAATGAAAGAAAAAAAAAAAGCCCCCTGATAGACTACGTCACGATTAACGTAGCCTATCATGGCTAGATTTGCAAAGTCAGCCGTGATAGGTTACGTCAATCGTCACGTAGCCTATCACGGGTGACTTAAAAAAAAAAAGCGCGTACGGATAATGGCGGCCCCCATAGGGAGCTGCCATTCCCCTTCCTTATTTGGTCGCTGTAGTCTACGTAAAGGTTTATGTAGACTACGGCGAAAATAAGGGCAACGCAAATAGCGTTGCCCTTATTTTCACCGTAGTCTACGTAAATCTTTACGTAGACTACAGCGACCAAATAAGAAACGCGAATGGCGGCTCCCTATGGGGGCCGCCATTAGCGTACGCGCTTTTTTTTTTTTTAAGTCACCTGTGATAGGCTACGTGACGATTGACGTAACCTATTTTTTTTTTAACTTTTGAGTTCGTGGCCGGGCGAGGTGGGAAGCCTCCCCCCCGGCCTGAATTTCGGCCGGGGCGAGGCGGGAAGCCTCCCCCTGGCCTGAATTTCGGCCGGGGCGAGGCGGGAAGCCTCCCCCGCCTGGCCTGATCTTCGCGGGGAGAGCAGCGAAGTGCCTCCCCCCCACCGCGAACAACTTTCGAGGACAGGTAAGGGACTTTCGTCCACCCCTAATACTAAGAGGGCGAAAATAAGGGGAACGCAAATAGCGTCTGCTACGCTATTTGCATTCCTCTTATTTTCGCTGTCTTAGTCTACATAAATATTTATGTAGATTAAGACGGCACAAATAAGGAAGGCAAATGGTGGTGGCCGTAGCTGCCACCATTTGCGTACGCATTTTTTTTTTTTTTCCCCAGAGCCCTCCGCAGCTGGAAATCCGGCTGCGGACGGCTCTGGCCTGGCTGGGCCTGGCCGGCTGCTCCGTGGAGCCGCCGTGGAGCACAGCTGGCCAGGGAGGATTCCGGGGGGGAGGAACGGAGCGCCTCCCCCCCCCATCCAGGATTCTGGGTGGAGGGACGGAACGCCTCCCCCCCCACCAAAAACATTATCCGCGAACAGGTAAGTGATTTTCGTACATCCCTAATAGGAAGTAGAAAGAAGGCCAAGCAACAAAGGAAGAGTACAGGCAGGTTGCAGGGATGGCGTCAGGAAGGCTAAAGCTGAGAATGAACTGAGGTTAGCCAGGGATGCTAAAAGCAACACAAAGGTTGTATCCTTCAGATACGTGCATACTAAAAAACAGAGGAAAGAAATGATGGTTCAGCTATTAAATAAGGATGGCAAAATTATAACAGAGGACAAAGAAAAGGCAGAAGTGCTCAATTCTTACTTTGGCTCAGTCTTATCCCAAAAGAGGGTCTATGACCCCCTGGCAAAGGTGAAGTACAGGCTGAAGGGGCAGGATTGCAGCTTGAGATCAATAGGCATATGGTCAAGGAACACGTAATTACTTTGAATGAGTCTCGAACTGCTGTCCTGCCGACATTCCGGTCTGCAGTTCAGCGTCCTAATCACTAAGCCACCGCGGCCCCCAGATGAACAGCACCCTACAGTAATAAAGGAACTGGCAGAAGAACTCTCAGAACCACTGTCTTTGAGCAATCCTGGAGGACAGGGGAAGTGCCAGATGACTGGACTAGGGCTAATGTTGTTCCTATCTTCTAAAAGTGTAAAAAGGAGGAACCTGGGAACTACAGACCAGTCAGTCTGACATCAATCCCTGGGAAAATTCTGGAGCAGGTTATAAAGCAATTCCTCTGTAAGCACCTTGAAAACAATGCAGTGATTACTCGAAGCCAACATGGATTTGTCAAGAACAAGTCCTGCCAGATGAATCTGATCTCATTTTTTGATCAAGTAACCTCCCTTGTGGACTGTGGGAATGCTGTAGACATAATATACCTCGACTTCAGCAAAGCTTTTGGCAAAGTGCCCCATGATATCCTGATGAGCAAACTAGCTCAAAGTGGGCTAGATGAAACAACGATCCGGTGTATCCACAGTTGGCTACAGAATCAGACTGAAAGAGTGCTTCTCAAACTGGGGAGAGGTAATGAGCAGGGTACCGCAGGGATCAGTCCTGAGCCCAGTGTTCTTCAACATTTTTATTAATGACTTAGATGAGGAGGCGCAGGGAATGCTGATCAGATTTGCAGATGACACCAAATTGGGCGGGATAGCTAATACTTTGGAAGACAGAAACAAAATTCAAAGTGATCTGGATAGACTGGAGCGCTGGGCAGAAAACAACAGAATGACATTGAATAGGGATAAATGCCAAGTTCTGCACCTAGGAATAAGAAACCAAATGCACAGTTACAAGATGGGGGATATGTGGCTCTACCACACTGCAAGCAAGAAGGATCTTGGAATTGTTGTCGATCACAAGCTGCAGCCAACAATGTGATGTGGCTGCAAAATGGCAAATGCTCTTTGGGGCTGCATTAATAGAAGCATAGCTTCCAAATCCTGGGAAGTACTAGTTCCCCTCTACTCAGCACTGGTTAGGCCTCATCTTGAGTACTGTGTCCAGTTCTGGGCACCACACTTTAAGAAGGATGTAGACAAACAGGAGAGGGTTCAGAGGAGGGTAACAAAGATGATCAGGGGAATGAAAACAAAGCCCCATGAAGAGAGACTGAAAGAACTGGGCATGTTTAGCTTTGAGCAGAGAAGAATGAGGGGAGTTATGACAGCGCTCTTCAAGTACTTGAAAGGTTGTCACAGAGAGGAAGGCCAGGATCTCTTCTTGATCATCCCAGAGTGCAGGATGTGGAATAATAGGCTGAAGTTACTGGAAGCCAGATTCAGGCTGAACATCAGGAAAAACGTCCTGTCTGTTAGAGCAATACGACAATGGAACCAATTATCTCAGGAGATGGTGGGCTCTCCCACACTGGAGGCAATCAAGACGAGGCTGGACAGCCATCTGTCAGGGATGCTCTGACTTGGATTCCTGCATTGAGCAGGGGGTTGGACTTGATGGCCTTGTAGGCCCCTTCCAACCCTACTATTCTATAATTCTATGATTCTATGATTCTATGATTCTATTGACTGATTGATTCGATTTGTATCCCACCTTTCTACCAAAGATGGCACTCAAGGCAGATTACAGGCATAATTAAAATGATAAAATACAACAAAATAAATAAAAACATAACAATTACAGAATATTTTTTTAAAAAAAAAAAAAATCCAGCACACAACTAGGGATGTACGAAAGTCACTTACCTTTTAACAAAATTGATTTGCGGTGGGGAGGAAGCGCTCTGTCCCTCCCCCCCCGAATCCTGGCCGGCTGGGTCCGCAAATGGCGGCGGCCGTAGCTGCTGCTGTTTGCATCCCTGCAGTCAGCCGTGATAGGCTACATAAATGTTTATGTAGCCTATCTAGGGATGGCGGAGAATTTCTCCCTGAAACTTCGGGGGGCTGAGTGCCAACGTGTTCGGCCCCCCGAACAAGTTTCGGGAAGAAATCCTCTGCACCCCCCCACCCCCCGCACCCCACCCCCCGGGACGGGACTTACCTTTGCTGAATGTCCCTCCCGGTGGCAGGTCCGGCCGGCGGTTTGGCGGGTGTTCGTGCGGGGCGGGAGCGGCAGCCGGTCTTTTGATCGGCTGCCGCCACTGCCATTCCAATCAAAGAAAAAAAAAACACCCCCGTGATAGGCTACATGACGATTAACATAGCCTATCATGGCTAGATTTGCAAAGTCAGCCGTGATAGGCTACGTCAATCGTCACGTAGCCTATCACGGGTGACTTAAAAAAAAAAAAAGCGCGTACGGATAATGGCGGCCCCCATAGGGAGCCGCCATTCGCGTTCCTTATTTGGTCTCTGTAGTCTACGTAAAGATTTACGTAGACTACAGTGACCAAATAAGGAACGCGAATGGCGGCTCCCTATGGGGGCCGCCATTAGCGTACGTGCTTTTTTTTTTTAAGTCACCCGTGATAGGCTACGTGACGATTAATGCAGCCTATCATGGCTGACTTTGCAGATCTAGCCGTGATAGGCTACGTTAATCGTCACGTAGCCTATCACGGGGGCGTTTAAAAAAAAAAAAAAACTTTTGAGTTCGCGGCCGGGCGAGGCGGGAAGCCTCCTCCCCGGCCTGAATTTCGGCCGGGGCGAGACGGGAAGCCTCCCCCCGGCCTGAATTTCGTCCGGGGCGAGGCGGGAAGCCTCCCCCCCGGCCTGAACTTCGTGGGGGGAGCAGCGAAGCACCTCCTCCCCACCGCAAACAAGCTTCAACGACAGGTAAGTGACTTTCGTCCACCCCTAAGCCTATCACGGCTGATTAAAAACAAACAAACAAACACGCGTACGCAAATGGCGGCGCCCATGGGCGCCACCATTTGCGTTCCTTATTTTGACACGTCTTAGTCTACATAAACATTTACGTAGATTATGGTGAAAATAAGGGGAACACAAATAGCGTAGCGTCTATGCTATTTGCGTTCCCCTTATTTTCGCCGTAGTCTACATAAATGATTACGTAGACTAAGACGTGCCAAAATAAGGAACGCAAGTGGCAGCACCCATGGGCGCCGCCATTTGCGTACATGCGTTTTTTGTTTTACTCAGCCGTGATAGGCTACATAAAGATTTACGTAGCCTATCATGGTGTTTTTAAAAATTTAGCCATGATAGGCTATGTAAATCTTTACGTAGCCTATCACGTTTTTTTTTAACTTGGAAATGGCGGCGGCGGCAGCCGGTCAGAAGACCGGCCGTCGCAGCTGCTGAACCGCCACCGGAGCCGCCGCCGGCGGAGCCGCTGCTGCCAGGAAGATTCACCAAAGGTAAGTCCCATCCCGGGGGGGGCAGGGGGGGCAGACCGTTTCGCCACCGATTTCGGGGGGCCGAATGCGCTGGCATTCGGTCTCCCCGAGATTTGTGGCGAAATTCTCTGACATCCCTACACACAACTCAACTGACCCACATACAGGTCAAAGGCTTTCTTTAATAAAGCTTTATTTGCCTGCCAGTGGAAGGACAGCATAGAGGAGCAAATCTAGTCTCCTTTGAGAAGAGAGTTCCACAGCCTGGGAGCGGCCATGGAAAAGGCCATCTCTCGGGTCACCATCAAGTGCGCTTCTGAAGGTGGCAGCCTTGAAAGATGGGCTGCTCCAGCAGATATTAATAACCAGGCAGCTTGCCAGTTTCCAAGGATGCTCTGGGGACACTCTAGGAATGAGGCTCCTGTGGCAGAATGTATAGAGCCTGTTCCGAGAGCATGTTTTTGGTGATTATGTTGGGTTGGCTGGGGAGGGAGCTTCCATGTCTTGATGCTGTGAAATGGAACGCATGCTATACGAAAATATGTTGCTGCTGGGGTAAGTGTGACTGGTGTGCGCATGTGTGTGTGAGTGAAGAGACTGTTCAATAGCTAAACTCCAGCTCAACAGTTTAAGAGCTGCAGGAAAGGTTGAGCTAATCAGCACAGTCTGTTCAGAAATATTCTGCCGTGCAGAAATGACTGGGGCTTGTGCAGCAAACCTTTCAAGCAGATTGGGACCAGTGTCTTTGTACTTTGATATTGCTCTGGGATTCTAGAAAGGAGTGCACATAACCTGGCCCTTTATTTCCACAGTTATTTCTGCCTATCCACCCAATCTGAGAGACATTTGGCACCTTGCAAACTGAGGTTTTTGAAATACCATCCCAAACAGTTGTTTCTCAGCACATTATCTGCAGTTGGCTTAATGGCACATCCTGTTTCTTATTCAAATGCATAAACAACCAAATAATTCAGGGGTCCGCAAAGCAGTACCCACAGGCATCAAAGCACCACATGGGTGCCTCTAATGGTGACCATGCAACTTGCCACTATTTGACCCCCTTCAATAAAATAATATAAAATAAAAACCTTGGAAAATGTTCAGGCAGTCTTCTTTCTGTCCCTTTCTAGCCTCTTTCTTTCTTTCTTTCTTTCTTTCTCATTCATTCATTCATTCATTCATTCATTTCTATACCGCCCAATAGCCAAAGCTCATCCTTTCTCTCCCTTCTACCCATTTGCCTTGTTATTTCCCCCTCTCTCACAGCTTCTAGCCTCACTATATCTCCCCCCTCTACCTCCTCTTTACCTCACTTCTGATTAGCCAGGCGGGCCTCCATGGCAGCCATTATGTAACTAGTAACATCCTCCATCAGAGCCATTTTTTGGTGGTGCTCACAGTAGTTTCTCAAATTTCCAAATGTGTCCATGGCATAACTCATATCTGCATGACTATGTGCACAATTAGTATACTTATGCAACAATATGCCCATTCAATCTCTCTCCCCCTCCCTCTCTGTGATGATGTCCTTAAACTTGCTTCCTATTTTCACCCTTATTTGAAATAGCAAGTGTGCACTTTTTTTTGCCTTGAAAGTGGAAAATTACAGACGTCCTGCCATCCCCAGGCATTATATTAAACATTACAGTGGTATACAAAAAGTACACAGGAAAAGATCCATTTCCGACACAGTGTTGGTGATACAACTGCTACTGTAGACCTTTTCCTTAAGCTGCAAGTCCAAGTCTGTGGTGACAGGTTTTTAACAGTGTAACCAGAGAGATTCTGGAACAGAACGTGAATCTCTGTGTTTCTGTATCTTTTTCCTTTATGGTTGAGGGAGGGGATCAAAATGTATCTCATCACAGAGCCAACAGTATCAAGGGATTTGAGAGAAGCAACTAAACAGAATGTGTCTTCTCCTGTCACTGTCAGAACAGCTGTTCTTAATGGAAGGTGGGGCTGCTATATCACCATCCATCTGGTGAAAACTATAGATGACAGACTTTAGTCACCATGCTTTGCTGCCATAATGAGGTATTTATCTCTGCAGCACTTTTCCTGCATTCAGTGATGTCACAGCATGCAACTTCACCATGCTATATGGAGGTGAAGCTCCCAGGAGGAAGTAGCATCAAGGAACAGAATTTCTACTAAGTTTTGCCTAAAGAGAAATTTCAAAGCAAATTTGGGGTTTCTTACTGGGTAAAGTATGGGGGGAATACCAAGGATTCTTAAAAAATTTTGATAAACGTAGTTAAATTTCCATATAGGTTGACAACACATTCCATCTGAATCAAAACTGAAGGCAAATGTTGAGGTTCCTGCTTGAGCAAAACATTCAAAGGACTTTTGTAAGAAGCTTTCAGGGTTTTTGATGAGGCTATTCGTATTCCTTTTCATTTTACTAGTATTTCTTTTATTGCATTTTTAAATATGTATGATTTATTTTGTATGTTTTTAATAGTGAGCTGCCCTGTGCACTGTACATACGGTGGAAAGGAGGGATATAAATTTGTATTGTATTGTATTGTATTGTATTGTATTGTATTGTATTTATTTATTTATTTCATTTCTATACTGCCCAATAGCTGAAGCTCTCTGGGCGGTTCACAAAAATTTAAACCAACAAGCACACAGTAAAACAATATAAAACATTAAAACATTAAAACCACAATATAACAATACAACCAAAATAAAACCAGTATAAAACCTAGCAGCAATGCAAAGATTTAAAATACAGATTTAAAACAGCTAGGGGTGTACGAAACCCCGCTTACCTGGCTCCGCCAGGTTCCACAGGTGGGGGGAGGCCATCTGTTCCTCCCCCTGGAATCCTCAATGGAGGGGAGGCGATCTGTTCCTTCCCTGCCCTGGAATCCTGCCCGGCTGGCTCCGCTCCATGGCCAGGCTATAGAGATGCCAGCTGGGCCAACCCACAGCGGGGCCTCCAGCCACTGCCGGGTTGGTGCGGACACAAATGGTGTCCTGTGTAGGGGATGCCATTTGCATCCCTACACTGGCCCGTGATAGGCTATGTAAATATTTACATAGCTTATCACAGCTAAAGGAGGGACGCAAATGGCGTCCCCTACGCCATTTGTGTTCCCGCTTTAGCTGTGATAGGCTACATAAATATTTACATAGCCTATCACGGCAAAAAAAAGGGGGAACGCAAATGGCGGCAGCTACAGCGACCGCCATTTGCGTTCCCTTTTTTAGCTGTGATAGACTACGTAAATATTTACGTAGCCTATCACAGCCTCTGCAGGGACGAAAATGGCATCCCTGCGTTAGCCATGATAGGCTACGTAAGTATTTACGTAGCCTATCACGGCCATTCGAAAGACTCAAATGGCGGCTGCAGACACGGCCGCCAATCGAGGAGCACTGGAATGGCTGACCAAGGTAGGCTCCGTTCCAGGCCCATTTCGCAGGGCGGGGGGGGGGGCTTCGTTCCGCCACAGATTTTGGGGGGCTGAATGCGCTGGCATTCGGCCTCACTGAGATCTGTGGCGGAATTCTCCGCCATGCCTAAAAACAGCAAAGCTAAAAATCTAGAAAGCTAAAATGCTAAAAATGCTAAAATGCCTGGGAAAATAAAAAGGTCTTCACCTGGCATCGGAAGGAATACAGTGTACGTAGGTGCCAGGCAAACCTCACTAGGGAGCTAACCAGGGTGCCACTGCAGAAAAGTCCATCCTCCTAGTAGCCACCCACCTCACTTCCTTTGGCAGGGGCTCATGGAGGAGGGCTGCTGAAGATGACCTTAAGGTCTGGGCAGGCACATATGGGAGGAGGCGATCCTTCAGATAACCTCACCCAAGCCGTTAAGATCTTTGAATGTTAATACCAGCACTTTGAATCGGGTCCAGAAATGGACTGGCAGCCAGTGCAGCTGGAAAAGTACTGGCATAATATGAGCTTGCAGGCCATTCCCTGTTAACAATCTTGCCGCCCTATTTTGGACCAGCTGAAGTTTCCGGACCATTTTCAAAGGTGGCCCCACGTATAACACATTGCAGTAATCCAGACGAGAAGTTATCAGAGCATGGATGACTGTAGCTAGGCTATCTCTGTCCAGATAAGGGCGTAATTGGTATACCAGCCTAAGCTGATAAAAAGTGCTCCGTGCCACTGAGTTCACCTGTGCCTCAAGTGACACTTCTGGGTCCAAGAGCACCTCCAAACTATGGATGTGTTCCTTATCCTTTAGGGGGAGTGCAACCCCCTTCAGAACAGGGTGAATATTACCTAAAATCTCTAGAAGAGTTGCTTATAATCTAGGAGATCTGTATATACTGTGGAAATTATGCAATTATGCAGATTTTTTTTCTTGTTTGGCATAATTTATTCTTTTCTTTTTTGCTAATTGCCTAGTCGTGGGGTGTGGCAAGGAGCTGAAGCTCCACCTTCTGACCGTTGTAAACGTCCAGCCACTCTCCTGGCTCCTGGGGAACCAGGCATTGCCCATATACTTTTAAACAGACCTTCACAAGCACAAGGTGCTCAAATGTTGCTTGACAAGAAAAGAAAGCTAAGCTTTTTAGGAAGGGTCTTGTTCTGACCTTCACAAGAAGCCAATGGAGCAAGTGAGGAAGGAAGGCTGGAGGTGCAGGACCTTGGAAAGCAGTGCACCAAGTGATCAGTTTGCTCTGATGAGGTCTGGATGTGAACTGAATGACGCCCTTGATTCCTCCAGGCTTATTGCAGGTTCTCTGGTGTAGAGGGGGATGTCCAGGGGAGGCTGGAGGCTCCAGTTTCAGTGGGGCTGAGATTCCATTTTGGGTTTGTGTTACTACCAGCTAGAAGTCTAAAGGAGCTATCCAAGGTGCTGTGCCCTATCCCCAAAGTAGGGATAGACTTTAGACTTCTGGCTGTAACTAAAACCCAGAATAGATTCTCCACCCCACCTAAACTAGAGCTGCCACCACCACCACCCCTCTGTGCACATCCCAGATGTTCCTCCTTCTAGAAGTCCCAATTCAGAGGTCCCTGGTTCAAGTAGGGATGTACAAAAGTCACTTACCTGTTCGTGAATTATGTTTATGGTGGGGGGGAGGCGTTCCGTCCCTCCCCCCAGAATCCTCACCAGGGGGGAGGCGCTCCATTCCTCCCCCGCGGAATCCTCTGTGGCTGGCTGTGCTCCGCGGCAGCTCCGCGGAGCAGCCGGCCAGGCCAGAGCCGTCCGCAGCCGGATTTCTGGACGCGGAGGGCTCTGGGTAAAAACAAAAACAAAAAAACCCGCATACGCAAATGGCGGCAGCTACGGCCGCCGCCATTTGCGTTCCTTATTTTTGCCCTCTTAATCTACATAAATATTTACATAGACTATGACAGCAAAAATCAAGGGGAACGCAAATAGCGTAGCGGGCGCTATTTGCATCCCTTTTTGATTCCCCATTTTAGCCTTCGTAAATATTTATGTAGGCTAAAATGGGGAATCAAAAAGGGACGCAAATAGCGCCCGCTACGCTATTTGCATTCCCCTTGATTTTCGCCATCATAGCCTACGGAAATATTTACGTAGATTAAGAGGGAAAAAATAAGGAAAGCAAATGGCTGTGGCCATAGCTGCCGCCATTTGCGTATGCATTTTTTTTTTTAAACCCACACAGCCATGATAGGTTATGTAAAGATTTATGTAGCCTATCACGTCGTTTTTTTTTTTAAACCTAGTCATGATAGGCTATGTAAATCTTTACGTAGCCTATCACATCTTTCCCTTTATTTCTTTCTTTCTTTCTTTCTTTCTTTCTTTTTACAAGAGTGGAAATGGCAGCAGCGGCAGCCGGTCGGAAGATGCGCCCCAGGTGAGTCTCGTCCCGGGGGGGATCCGCGGGGGGGCAGGGGGGGGCAGGCCATTCTGCCATGGAGTTCGGGGGGCCGAATGCACTGGCATTCGGCCTCACCGTGATCCGTGGTGGAATTCTCTGCCATCTCTAGGTTCAAGAGGCCCAGGTCCAGTGTGTATCTAGCACCTCTGCCTCTGATGCCACTAATCTGGTTGGAATCTCTGGGGCAGAGTCACAAACCAGTCTGCTGCTCAGGCTGGGGTCATGATGGGAAGCTCATTTCTGCAGCCAGTTCCATGTTCTTTAATTCCTATGAAATTTGCACAACCCTGAGTGTATACAGCAGGGAAATGATACAGTCCCTGTCGAGAGAGTTTACAGACTGTGTAGACTTGTAGTCATAGGTAGGTTAACATAGGTAACACAGGAGAAACCCTTCAAATGGATACAAAACTTTACAGGAAGGAAACCACTGCAAGGACTAGGATCCTGAAATAAATACAAAGCAAGGATAGGAAGCCAGAGCGGGGCAGGGGGGAAGTTACATGAATGGGAGAGAAAGAGAAACAGTGGCATTCTTAATTGACAGGAAAGTTATTATTAAACTTTTAAAAGAATATTTGCAGTAATAGTTAGCTTCTAATTCAAAGAACAGAAATCTACCTTATGTTTCAGCTAACTTCCATCTCTGAACTGAGTACTCCAGTCACTGGGGCATTTCCGTTTGGTCTTGCTCCTTTTATAAGAGCAATATGTCACTCCCACCACCTCAATTTAGTCGAGAGAGAAATATGTATTTGGAGTTCTGAATCAACACACTTTCTAAACAATCCTATTTCATTGGCTTCAGAATTGTGTCACTGGACATTTTCAATCACCATGAATCAATTTCAGTGGGGGAAGGAGCAAGCAAGGAGATTGGAGGCTACAGTATTTTATCTAGGTAATATTATTCAGACTTTTACACCTAGAGGCATCTTATTTCTTTTAATGGGAATGTTGGTGCTTAAGAGAGTAATGATAGATGTATAGCTGCTGAGATTGAAGGCCTCTGTCTCTTAATAAAGGCAGTCGAACCACATTTTTTTCCACAACACCCGGCAACATTATTTGGCTGTAAACAAGACATAATTTTTAATTTCTCAGCTGAGTGAAGTGAGGCCTTTAGTTTAAATTCCCTGTTTGATATTGTCTGTGAGTTTGTTTGTTTGTTTGTAGCATGGGATACCAGAATGAAATTTGGTATATGTGTTCATCAGGATACAATTCAGCATCTTAAGTTTGGTTACTAGCAGAACCCTCACAACCATTTCCAAAGAGGAAAGAATATGCAAAATATATGGTAATATCTGAATATTGACAAATTACAAAAAGAGTAGCTATTGGCTGTTTTGGCTAACCAGCTGTACTGAGGTCACATTTCAAATTTAGGTCTCTAGAATTTTATGCATTGTAGCAAACCACAAATCCAACAGAGCAGTCAATTCAGCATTTCTGATGTGCTGACTTTTTGCTTTGCTCTGTCACTGCTTGTACTGTATTATCTGGTTAGTCCTGGAATGATTGCCAGGCCACAACATGGAGAATGTGCATGTATGTGTAGCTTGATATTTCCTGGTGCAGTGAGAGAGAAGATATAGTGGAAGCTTCTCCAGTTTGCCTTGATCCTGCTACACTCATATTCTGCTTGTGAGTTTCTTGCAGGCAGCTGGCTAGTCACTGTGTGAATAGAATGATAAACTAGATGGTCCTTAGTCTGATCCAGCACAGCTCTTCTTATGTTCTTATGTCCTGTTCACAACCACAGCCTCGGTCTGGTCCTGTCTGCCTTGGTCCTGTCCACAACCAAGGAGAGGTTGGACCAATGTTCCTGTCCATATTTCTCTTCTATTTTCTGTGGTGTACACATAGAGTACTACTCATTGCAGCACATTGGAAAGTGGGTGAACTACAAAATTTGAGGGGAGGAAGAAACTGCCACTGCTTCAACTCACACTGCATTGTGGGATTTAAAATGACAGGGCATCTCTACACCAGCCTAAACTCCTACATTTAAAACAGGGCTTTTTGCTTCCATTTTAAATTCAGGATCACAACAACTCCCTTCCCCCCGCCTTTCCCCTTCCTTCTCCCTGTATCTGAGTCTTCCATGTGTCTCTCTCACAGCATCAGTAGTGTTCTTGTGGCATGTAATGTGCCCTGGTGGAAAATAGGGGAATAACTGAGGTAAGCCAGCTGTTTTGAGATCTTCTTCTGCTGTTGCTGTAGCTGTTCCCCAATTAGTATACTTATCAAAAGAATACTATGCAACAACAAAGGAGAGGGCTTTTTTGGTGGTGGTGCCCCAGTTGTGGAAAGTTCTTCTACAATGCTGCACCTGGCACCTATCTTACATTCTTTTCAGCATGAGGTTAAGGCCTTTCTATCTTCACAGGCATTTTAATGTCAGAATTGTTTTATTTATTTATTTATTTATTAAATTTCCACACCACCCAATAGCCTTAGCCTGCTATATGGTTTTTAGTTGGTGCCTCATTGTATTGTTCGTGTTATGGCTTTAGTGTACAGTTGAATGTTTTGTGATATATTTTCTGTTCACTGCTCTGGATAAAGGGCAGTACACAAATGTTTCAAATAAAATAAAACTCACATCCAATGATAGTCCCTCGATAATATTTACAAAATGCTGCTTAACACAGAAGTTCTGTTCTATGACAACAGGAAGACCCCAAGGGCAGAGGATTTGTCATTTCCCTTTGGTCCTGCTATAGTCTTGCTCAGCAGGAATATCTATTCGGGGGGGGGGGCATCTTTAGACTGCCCACAACACAGTTTTGAAGCTGTCAGTTTTCTGGTTTTGATAAGGATTCCAGTTAAGCAGAGACAGGAAGATGAATACCACTGATCACACAATGAAACAACAGCAGGTGCTTTCTTTCTTCCATTTTTGTTTCTTTCTTTCTGGCTTTGCTTCTGTAACTGCCCTGTCTTAATGGGCTGATTTGCATAGCAAAGCCAGGGACTCCCTGACTCCAACTTTTTGAATTTGCTTATTCGTCTCTGCAAATACATTCCAGTACCTACCTAGTGATTCTCGATTTATATTTACAGCAGAAATATTGAAGCATAAAGTGGGTACTTGATCTCTTCGTATTTAGCTGGTCTCTATCTATTTAAACTGTAGCAATGCACTGTGCATTTTTGAAATGGGGGTGGGGGATGGGGGTGGCCGATGAGGATTTACACATACAGAGAGATTCCCATTTATACTCTAGCCTTCTCAAGTGCAGCAACTAGAATTGGACACATTATTCAACGTTGTAGTTGCATTATTGGTTTCTATAGGGCCATTTTTTAGGTGGCACACTGTAATTTGTCCAGTCTTTTTGCCTTCTAAAACATTCTGCAAGAATGGGCTGAAATTTCCAAGGAAACTGTTATTCTTATAAGTTCTTAACATTCTGCTTCCAGACTGGCCAAACCTAATTTAGAATTTGAGCTATAGGGAAGTTGTTGTTGTTGTTTTAAACAGCCTGTTTTCTTTTGAAGGTCTTATTCTTCAGAATATCTGAGTTGTGTGAATACTACCAATGTATTATGCAGCATTCATATGTGTGTGTGTGTATTCATACAAGTGAAATAATATACATGCATTATTGAGTACTTCAGATTTCTCATCTGAACAAACAGAGAATGGAGAATGGTGCAAGATTTTTCACCTGTCCATGTCCAACAGAAGTACTCATTAAGATCCAATATATCCCCACATGGTTTTATTTTCAAGGGCAGGGGGACCATTGTGAAATGGGCTAGACTCAGATACAGTGATGTGCCAAAGTCACTCGGTAAGCTTCATGGCTAAAGAAGTATTTTAACTTAGGGTTCACTTCTGAACAAAGCCAATCTACTATTGTATGCCCCGGCTGTGGGTTGCTAAGGTTTGGAGGTGCAGCAAAAGTGATAAGCCAGATCCAGGTTTACTTACAAGGAGACTTTATTGAGTACTTACAGCGCACAGTGGCATACCCAATGGTTGGATGAAACAGCTTCTCTGAACAAAGAGGTGTGGTGCTAGATGGGCTTTATCTCATACATGTCAGCAGTGAGGCAGCAGGACAGCAGCAAGAGTTAACTAGAGCTCATCTGAAACTTTCCCAGCATAGCCTAATTGTGCTTGGTTCCCAGCACAAATACCTATAGCTTTAAGATCAACAGAACTTCACTTCTCAGGCTCATCCTAGGCCCTGATAAAATAAACGGTACCAGAGCTCGTTAGCATGGAATGTGCTGAGGCTGTCATATTGACCTTTGACTCATCTTACAAGCCAAGAGGCCCACCTACAAGCACATTGCCACTTATAATGAACCAAAGCAGAGAGCATTATGGATCTCTAAGCCTCTCTCAACTACTGTTAGCTTGCATACAGGCCTGGGGCCTTACAACTGTCTACTACACTCTGTGCAATATTTCTTAAATCAATTCAGACAAAGCAGATCCCTAGTCCAGGTAAATATTTATTTATTTAAAGCATTTTTACTCCACTCTTTTGAGCCCTAAAGGTTCCCAGAGCAGCTTACAAATATTAGCAAGATAGTTGCTGACTTCAGGCTTATAATCTAAAAGTCATGACACATAACGAGAGGGGGTGGGGAAAGAGGAGGCACAAAGCCAACTCAGGCACCACTTCCTAAATAGGTCAGTGTAGCTTTTAAAATGGCATCAAGAGACCTACAATTGCATTTGTATCAGGAGTGACCAGACCATACACACAGCACTGGTATAGAAATCCACACCTAGGGGCTGAACCAGAGAATGCATGTGTTGCAGGAAAAGCTTTGCTCCTGAAAAACACAGCCGCTCCCCCATCTCAGCAATTTTGATGACAATATTTGCCCATTCAGAGTAGCATCAGGAAATATTGGCTTCACTCTGATTTGTTTTCATGTCATCACCACATGGCCAAATCTGCATGATAATGTGATGCCATCACATTGCCACCATAGTTACTTATTGGGAGAATCCTATTCAGGAAAAAACCCATTAAAAATGGCATAGAAACTGCAGACCAGGGAGGAGTTGTGATTAGGTAGCAAAATGTCACACAAAAGTTGTAAGCACTTGGATTTTAAAAACGAAGCTCTTCATACCACAACACCATCCCCTTTGCCATTTATTTTTTGTGGGTGTACGTCCAAATGTGCAGCCCTACCAAACCCTGTAGAGACTTCACCTCAGAAAAAAATGTTTCTATCTCTCTATGGGTTTTCCTTGAACACAGTCTTATCAGGCAGGGTTTCTGATCACAAGAGCTTTAAAGATGTTGACCTGAATGTGCTTACAGAGCCCTTTTCAGACTTCTGCACTCAAAACATGAAGGTCTAACTGGCAGTGGGGACATTGGGGACAGGGTTTTTGTGTCCCCTTCCCCACTTTTGCCCTGCACAGGGCTTAGGTGTGCACACAGTGTGTGACCAACCAATCTGTATGCAGCCCACCAACCTAGTATTGTAGCCTGCCATATGCCCCATACCTCCCTTGTTTTCGACATCCTAAGACGGCAGGAAAGTTGGCAGTTTCTCAAAACCCTGGTGGGCCACCATAATACCTGATGTGCTCTCTTCAGCTTGGTAAGTCACAAATTTTGCAGGCCTGGGTGTATAAACATAAATAGGAATACAGCTTGGAAAGCATGGAACTGAAAGATGTTGGACTTGAACTGGGAAGACCTGGGTTCAAATTTGTGTTCAACCTTGGAACAAATTGGGTCAGCTTGGTTAATCACTGTCTCTCAGTCTAAGCTTAACCCATTTTACAAAGCCATTGTGAGATAAGATGAGATAACCTCATGGAGGCCTGACCTGAGCCCCTTGGAGGAAGAATGGAGGTAAACATGTACGTAATAATAAGCAGTAAGTTTATTACTATAAATACTAAGTGGAAATCTATGCCAAGAGCAGTACAGACATATGGGCAAAGCTCCTTTTTAAAGAACAAGAGGAAATGATGAATCTGTCTGAAGCCAAAAGAAAGCAAAATAAGGTCAATGTAATGTAGAGGGTATTCACCACACATGGCATGAGAGAGTGTTGGATGCATCAGCCAGTGAAATTTCTTATCACAGAGGCAAAAAACTCAAAGTTAAGAAAAGGCTAATGTCCTGAGTTAGATGCAATAGGGGTTGCATTATGCCACTTTTTGACTCCTTTTAGGAGATTGCAAATATAAGATACTGAGAAAAGAGCTAAAGTAGGGATCTTCAAGAACTTCTGTAACAATAACACTATGCAGGAAAGTGTAAGGAAAGGAAAGGAAAGGAAAGGAAAGGAAAGGAAAGGAAAGGAAAGGAAAGGAAAGGAAGAATGGGTTTGCACTGTACTTCACTTTCGAAAAAAAAGTTCGACTGCTTTTTGGATATATTATGATAGAAAAATAGGTCACATTATTAAATATAGTACAGAGTAAACCTGGGCCATCATTAAACAATGCCACCATTGGGCTGTGCCTTGAGATTGTCACCATGAGAAAGTGAATGATCATTTACCAAGCAGTACATTAACACAGTGGGCTCATAGCCACTTGAGAATGAGGCAGGCCATGTAACAAGGCGCATCATATCACACTTCTGCACCTTCTCACAAACAAGGGCTGATGGATAAGATTCTGCTCACCACCTGGCAGGATATTGCAGACAGACCAGCTGGCTTACCAAGAAGTAACACACTACAGGGAGGTCTCACTTATAAATAGTTGGCTGTATGATCGATGCACAGTATTACCGGGGGCGTGATTTTCACACATGCATGTCCATCACTTGCATGTAGCTTCAAGTGTTGTGTTGCACATATGAATGAGCTATCACAGACCAAAAAGCACAGGCTGAACTTTCACATCACCTCAGTCCAATATTTTCACAATGGAGCTAGACTGAGCTACACAATGAGCAGAACCCTGTGGTGGAGGGAGGTCTTGCTGGATGGGTGACAGAATCACATATTTTGCTCCCCCATGTAAAAATGGGAACACTTAGACTATCAGGAAGAATGATTCTAGAGCTATGGGGAAATGACAGAGGTGGTGGGACCAGTAAACATGGCCCCACAATTCCCCCTCATGTGATTCTGCTCCCATGGGGGGTGACCACAAACCTAGGGCTCATGATATGCCACTTTTCTATGTGCAGGGACTTTTATATACACTCCCCCCACCACGTGCAGTCTACGTTGTTGCACTCTTGCAAGAGCTTCATTGTATGATTCTGGTGAACACGTAGCTTGGTTTTTAGTTCAAACATTCATCAACTTTGAGTAAACAAGTGATACAGATGCATGTGCAAGCTGGTCCCTAATGACATAGCACAGGATTAAAAGATGGCTATTTCTGTGAACCTCCCAATGCATATTTTCTATGAATATTTTCAGCCAGTTTCTTTTTTCCATTTGGAGTATTCAGTTAACCCCAGTGTGTTAATTCAGTTAACTCCAGTGTGTTAGTATTAATAAAAATTGTAGTAATAATTCACTTGCCCAGCAACGCAAGTGAAACTAAGTAAAACAGATGCCTGAAACTCCTGGGTGTTAAACACATTTGCCTTCGTAAGAATTGATTCTAGGGACAATCAAACAATATTGGTTCTATATATATTGAGGTATGTGTGTGAACCTTGGGCTCATGCAACCTTCCTTACCATGCTTGCTATTTAAAGCAGGGGTGGGCAACTTCAGGAGGTCTGGGGGGGCATTTTTGCCCCCCTGGCTTACCCTCTCTGCATTGCCAAAAAAACCCTATATTTTTTTAAAAAAACTAAAACTAAAAATGGCATCCAGAGCAGCTTTAGAGCGGCTACATTTTCAAGCTAATGCTGACCCTTTTGTGCTCTGTACTAGCTATGGAGCATTCAAAGGACCAAAGAAGCTTAAAAATAACTGCGCTGGACACCATTTTTATTTTTATTTTATTTTATTTTACAATTGGGGGGGCAATAGGGTCTAGCAAGGGTGGCAGTGGTTGGTGCATTGTGATCTATAGGCTGCCTGTTGCCCACCCTGATTTGAAGTGAACCTTTATTGTTGTGATGGGCATACCTTGAGAGCTTGTTCTTGTATAGCTGACATACCTGGGCTGTGTGTAAACTGGCAGGCAGGATGACTAATGCTGTGACTGAGCCTTGAGTGAACTGGCCCAAATTTGGAGACTGTCCTTTTGTCTCACATAAAATTAGAACATAATGGGGAAGGAGTATTGCACATGTTTTGAATGCAAACAGTCCTAGTTTCAATCCCCAACATCTCCAGGTATGGCTGGAAAAACTCCCATCTGCAACCCTGGAGAACTGCTGCCAGCCAGTACAGACCAAGGGTAGGTAAACTAGTGCCCTTTAGTTCACATCAGCCCCATCCAGAATGACCAATGGCCAAGGATTATGGGAGCTGTAGTCCAAAACATCTGGAGGGCACCAGGTTGCCTACCCGTGGTGTAGACAGTACAGACCTAGATGGATCAATGGGATTAACTTGGCACAAGGCCACTTGTTATGTTCCCCTAACATAAGGAACAGCCCTGCTGGATCAGGCCAAAAATCCATCTAGCCAGCACCCTGTTTCCAAAACTGGCCAACCAGATGCATCTAGGAGCCCCTCAAGCAAGGTTTGAAGGTGACAGCTCTCTGAGCTGTTTACAGCCATCCACACTGTTTGTTCCCTGGCAATGGCCTCTGTCTGAACATTTAATTCTCATAGCAATTAGCCATTTCATTCTGCTGAAAGAAAAAGATGGTGGTCTAGCTATGGAAGGCAACGAAATTCAGTAACTAACAGTGAAGAATCCCTGGTATGAAATTTATTGGCTGAGTGTTAACATATCCAGTGGAAAATATGAGAAAAGCATGCTTACTGAATTTCCCCCTGATGTGTCAATCAGGAACTTTTATCCTGGAGTCACACCAGTTCCTTTCACATAGAAACCCTTGTCCAGGGCTGGGCTGGGCTGATTAGGTGTTCCTTTAAATGACCAGCAAGGTTGGAGGGAATTGCTCCATTTTGTTTGAGCAGCGAGGCACCAGAATCTGATCTCCTTCTTCTGAACTCTGACTCAACTTCTGCCATTGCATTCCCTTTCCTGATAGCCAAAGCTGTTGTGGTAGCCCTGTTAACCATCATGCTTGACACCATTGTGTCACTGCTTTTCAAGAGGTCCCCAGGCCATGCATTTCTTACTGGAAAGCACTGTAGATTAGGCTTCTCTGTGACTTGCTTCTGCTGGAATTGCTGCCAGCTGACAAAACCTCTCAGCTATTCCCAGAAATTAGAAAATGCAGCAGCTCTGCAATTGGCTCCTGCCATTAATTTTTATAAGTTATATGACAGTTCACCTCTCTCTGTCTCTCTCCATCTCACTCTCACCTCACATATTTAGGTTTATGGTTGATTCCAGTTTTATTAGGTTCAGCTATTGATTTTTTTTTTAAGTACATGTGTGACTCATATAAGATGCTGCTTGTGTGTGTGTAGACGCACACACAAACACATTCAATTTATAATTTTAGATGACTAGTTGCAGTATATAGTTCACTAAAAGCATAATCCTGTGCATGTATAATTAGACCCCATTGAGTTCTATGGGACTTAATAAGTGTGTATAGGTTTGCAGGCTAACTCCCTGGGAATATAAAGTGGGGAGCTGTAAAAAAACAAGAAGTGCAGTGAGTTAGATTTAAGAGCCCTCAATATATTCAATTTAAGAGTGTAGTGCTCTTTGGGGCTTTAGTTATTCATTTCAAGATATAGTGTAGTGTAAATGCCTGAGCAGCTAGCTCTTTAAGATCATTGAAATTAACAGTTAAAATCATACAGTGCCATAAACACAGTGGACCCCATAGATTCCTAGTTCCAGTGAAATTGTTATGTTTGATAAAGAAGGTGATTTTGAACTAGGTAGATAACCTTCCTTTGTTCTTGAATTTTCTCTGGGCTCTGTTGGCTGTGTAATCATAGCTATTTCCTAGGTAAATATCCCAGTTAGGATAGTTATCGACCAGGTTTGCACATAATTGCATAATTGTTGTTTAACCCAAGAATTGCCATGGCTGAGCAGAGCGAGTGAGTGAGCGTGCTGCCTCCCACTCCCACTTTCAATAAACAACCCGGGAATGCTACATTCCTGGGTTGTTAACATGATGTCTAAACCTAGGAACTTGGATTGTTTAGAGAGGTTAACTCAGAGTTAACCCAACAATCACCTGTGGTTTATTGTTGTGTTTACCCTGGGTGGTTTAACTCCTAACCAGGATAAAAACCCAGGAAAGGGGTGCTCCTGGGTTGTTGACTGTGTGAGAGGCTCACTCTCTTGCTCCTGTTCAGACATGGCAATTCCTGAGTTAAACAATGCAGGAATTGTTGGTATGGGCAAACCAGGTCATTGTGTATCAATGACAAATGTTTCCCCTCTAAAAGCTGTACTGCTCTTTATTGAAAAGACATATGAACTGTCTTTTAAGTCGAACCCTCTCAAGGTATCGTACAACAAACTGAGAACCACAAAACATAATACAACAACAACAACACTGATAAAATCAAATTAAGAGTTAAAACCAGACAGTACCATATATTCAGGGACCCTAGAAGAGTGCAAACTCACGTATATGCTAAGGTAAACAGGTGAGTCTTTAGGGTTCACTTGCAGGCCTTTAATGAGGGGGGCTGACAGCCATCAACTGGAACATATTTCCACCAACAGGAGGCCACTAACAAGAAGGCTCTAACCCTCATGCCCACCAGTCTAATTGTTCTTACAGCCAAGCACACAAGTAGGGTATCTGATGCTGATCCCAAAGTGTGGGCAGGCAGGTTGGAATGAGTGAAGCTGGTTCTTCAAGCTTTATGATTAATATATACTAGCCTATAAACATTCACACTTCCCAGACCTGAATATGGACGTGAACAAAATTTGTAGTCAGACATCAGTTCATTTCTGAGCTTGTGATACATTTCATAAAACAGAACAAAAATGCATTCAACAATATGCAGATGTCTGAAAAAATGTGTACATTTCCACGTGCACAGACACCCTTCCCTTCAGTCAATGGGTACATGCATCCTAAGATATGTACGTTGATAATGTGTACATTAGGGAAAATATGTATGGATCTGTACAGATATCTTAAACACACACACACACACGCAGGCTTGTGCAGACATGGGACAGGATGAGCTTGACGTAAAAAACTGACAATCTCGCCAAGACTGAAATTGGCAGATACATCCATCCCTATACTATCGGCTTTCTTTTGTATGTTATACTACCAATGCAACTTTTGATTGGGAGGTTTGGAAGCCTCTGCATGACAAGCCATTGACCACTGAGATGGCCATTGACCACAGAAAAGACACTGTTTATGACCTAAAATAGTGAATACAGGAAACACTGAGTTTTGGGTTCAACTCGCCCAATATTTTCTCTCACCTGAGATCCCATTGTTTTTGCTGGAATAGCTGGGGACTCAGCCTGCATGCAAAACACATATTCTACTGCTAAGTTACAGTCTCTCTGTAGCTTAGCAGGAGAAAATTTGGGATGAACTCGGGATCCTATCCAAGATGCTGATAGAACACATTTAAAAAATCAAACATACTTACTGTCAGCCACAGCATGTTACCATTATTTAGGTCTGTCTGTCTGTCTGTCTGTCTGTCTATTCACTCCCCAAATGGAAGTGCTTAAGGAAACTTGCAATCTAAACACCAATTAAACAATTAAAAACCCAAGAATCAATCAAGAATCTACATTTAAAAGTTATGCAAAGAACAGCAAATAAAAATCAGTCAAGTAACCAGGCCTCTGAAACCTCTAAAGCAAAGGACAGGAATGCATCTTGCAATATTAGCTACTCTTAAAACTTTTTTTTTTTTTTTGCATTGTCTTATTTAACTTAAGAGCCCGCAAATTAGAACTGCAAATGTGTGCAGCCATGGAAACGTGTCTTTGGGTCATGCCACATGCCATTAGTGATGTTGTTCACCCCTCTACCCTTCCCTCTTTGCTGTTATGTATTTGCTGACAGCTGTGGTTAGTGGCATGATGCAGAACCATCCCTAGAGCTGAGCCCTGGGAGCGTGTGCATTATTGTGGTACTCAGCTGGATGGAATACATTGCTCCAGGTCAGTCCTTCGATAAAGGCAACCACTTAGACAAGACTAACTCACTTCTCTCTGATACACAAAAGCTCCAAGTCTTCTGCAGCTGCATGGCACATGCCTTTCTTCTTCTTTTTGGGTGAGCATTATACAGCAGAAATGCAGGAGGCTCCACTGTTTGACCTTGGATATTTATTTTTAACAACAGCCAGGCACATTGCTTTGCCTTAGGAAAGACCCCAACAGGGTTGCTGAAAAACTAGCCTCAGTTTCTCTAGTGGGCTGTAGCATTATGAGACATGGAATTGTCTGGGAGTCCTTGAAATGGGAAACTGAAAATGACTAGAAACTGGCAAAGTGCCGTGGGATGAAAGGCTGGTGCATTGCCATGACCCATGTGCATGTGGGCATTCTCTCCCTATTGCCCCATGAAGGGACCTAGGGATGAACAAATATTTCCATTTCAGTTTCTCTCTATGTATCATTTTTTCAGGCTTAAGTTCAACTCATCTTGGAGAATTTCTCTGGTCTCAAGTTTGGTTTGTCCTGAACATTGAGATTTTTTTTTAAAGTTCACTTTTTATAAAGTTTTTTTTAATCTACATATCTGAATTTGCATATATCCATAGCAATGAATACAAATTAAATGCATATATATGACAATACAACTTTCTAGCAATTATACAATTATACATAGGCTTCAACAAAAGCTGACCAAATATCCAAATAAATATCCATTTGAAAGTTCACATGAAAAGGCATAAGCATTTTTGTGCATGTTCCTCCTAATACAGCAATGTGCATTTTTCTTAATACACATATTTTTGCAAGCAATTTTCCTCCTATAATGCATTTTTAAATGTTATTTCCGATACTATACACATTTTTGTATTAAGGGGGGCGGGGATTGGAGAGCGCCATGACAAAATTCGGACAAGTGCAAATTTCTAAAGAAAACCAACTTTCGGTTCACATAATCCTCCAAAGTGCAAAATTAGGTAAGTTTACATTCAAATGTGAACTGAATGACATTCTCCACCATCCCTAGTCTTGGTCACCCAGGGTCAAGCTAGGGGTGTAAGGTGGGTTTTGTCAGGGACTCTGAGGCTTGAACTGGGAACTTACAGTTTGCACCTGGGACCCAGCTTGATGAGTTACCTGGAACTGTGTATGTTCAACCTTCAGGGAGTCCTCATCAGGAGGAAACAGGGATGTGCCACATTGATCCCTGAGACTGGAAGACAGTATCAAACATCTGGACTGGCCTTTCTTCTTGCCTGATCAAAAGAGCAGAACCTGCTGCACTTCAGGCTTCGGCGTTTCACTGCTTCCAGCTACTCCACACACCCTATATTCCTAGATTTGGGTATGGCTGCCCACAGTTTCCCACCTAGTCCTGACAGGTATCTTTATTGCAATTGTGCCCCATAGAATAAACGGCAATCATTGACCTGGGAGAAAGGGAGGGGATGAGCTCATGGTTATCATTGGGATGTGGGGGATTAAACATGCTCTCTGTCCACTGATAACCTCCACTATTGAAACTTCAGCCTGATCTTATCTACCCCATCCTTTCTGGAGTTCTCTTTCTTGGTTACACTAAGTCTGATTGAGTGTTAGGGATGTGTGTGTGTATGTGTGTGTGTGTGTGTGTGTGTGTGAGAGAGAGAGAGAGAGAGAGAGAGGGAGAGCACACATCTCTGTGATATACAGTCAGGGCCAGAAATATTGGAACATGGATAACTGTCTTGGCAGTTGGCCTCTGTACACCACCACATTGAAGTTGAAAGGAAGCACACCCAGATGGGAGCGAAGTCAGGACTTTCAGCAGTAATTCAAGGGGTTTGACAAAAGTGGGGCACTAACCATTCAGGAAGGACAGCCAGTGGCATACCCCCCCATCATTGGTGGCTCATAAGTAATGGAATGAATGGCTGACAAGCAGCTGCATGGCCAGGTGTGGCCTGTTTCCTGGGTGCCCCGTGACCAATCAAGCAGAGAAAAGGCCTGGAGGTGGTTCTGAGTGTTACATTTGCCTTTGGTAGCTGTTCACTGGAACTCCCAACATGAGGTCCAAAGAGGTGTCCATGTGAGTAAAGGAGGCCATCATTAGGCTGAGGAAACAAAATAAACCCATCAGAGAGATAGCAAAAACAGTGGGAGTGGCCAACACAACAGTTTGGTACATGCTGAAAAAGAAGGAATTAACTGGCAAGCTCAGCAGCAGCAAAAGGCCTGGAAGACCACGGAAGACAAAAAAAGTGGATGACCACAGAATTATGCTCATAGTGAAGAGGAACCATTTCACAACATCTAGCCAGGTCAAGAATGCTCTTGAGGAAGTAGGCATGTCATTGTCAACATCTACAGTCAAGAGACAGCTTTATGAATGTAAATACAGAGGCTTCACAACAAGGTGAAAACCACCAGTAACGCTCAAGAACAGAAAGGCCAGATTAGCCTTTGCCAGCAAACACCTAAAAAAAGCCTGCCCAGTTCTGGAATAAGATTCTTTGGACTGATGAATCCAAGATTAATTGCACCAGAATGATTGGAAGAGAAATGTAGGGAGAAGGTCGAAGGAAAGGAACAGCTCATGATCCAAAGCATGCCACATCACCTCTCAAACATGGTGGAGGCAGTGTTATGGCACGGGCATATATGGCTGCCAATAACCAGGTCACTGGTGTTTATTGATGACCTGACTCCTGAGAAAAGCAGCAGGATGAATTCTGAGGTGTATAGGGCTATACTTTCTGCTCAGATCAGCCAAATGCTGCCAAATTAGGGATGTACGAAAGTTACTTACCTTTTCGAAGGGTGACATTCACAGTGGGGGGGAGGTGCTCTGTCCCTCCCCCCGAAATTCTCCCCAGCTGGTTCCGCTCCGCAGTGACTCCGCCGCCATTTGCGTCCCTGTATTTTGCCATGATAGGCTACATACATACTTACATAGCCTATCACAGCAAAAAGAAAAAAGGGGGGGGAACGCAAATGGTGGTGGCTACGGCAGCGGCCATTTGTGTTCCTGTTTTTTGCTGTGATAGGCTACGTAAATATTTACGTAGCATATTACGGCAAAAGACAGGGGCGCAAATGGCGGCCACTACGTAAATATTTTTTACGTAAAAATATTACGTAAACTACGTAATATTTGTAAATATTTACGTAGCCTATTGTGGCAAAAAAAGGGAATGAAAATGGCATCCCTGCATTAGCCGTGATAAGCTACGTAATTATTTACGTAGACTATCACGGCTATAATGAAGAAGTGAATGGTGGCCACAGACGCGGCTGCCATTCGCAAAGCAGCGCGAATAGCACCAAGTAAGTGTCCCATTTTGCGTGCCTTTCGCGGGGTGGGGGGGTGGGGGGCTTCGTTCTGCCACGGATTTCGGGGGGCCGAATGCACTGGCATTCGGCCTCACCGAGATCCATGGCGGAATTCTCTGACATCCCTAAAACTGATAGGACGCTGCTTCATATTGCAGATGGATAATGACCCAAAACATACAGCAAAAGCTACCCAAGAGTTTCTCCAAGCAAAGAAGTGGGATGTTCTTCAATGGCCAAGTCAGTCACCTGATCTCAACCCAATAGAGCATGCTTTTCATTTCCTGAAGACAAGACTGAAGGCAGAAAGACCCATCAAACAAGCAACAGCTGAAGGCAGCTGCAGGAAAGGCCTAGCAAAGCATCTCGAGGGAGGAAACTCCGCATTTGGTCATGTCCATGGGTTCCAGACTTCAGGCAGTCATTGACTGCAAAGGATTCTCATCCAGATATTAAAGGTGATCCTTAAGTTTGAAACAATGTTGGTTTGTTCCATTACTTATGAGCCACCAACGACGTGTGTGTGTGTATGCCACTGGCTGTCCTTCCTGAATGGTTAGTGCCCCACTTTTGTCAAACCCTTTGAATTACAGCTGAAAGTCCTGACTTTGCTCCCATCTGGGTTTGTTTCCTTTCAACTTCAATGTGGTGGTGTACAAAGGCCAACTGCCAAAACAGTTATCCTTGTTCCAATATTTCTGGCCTTGACTGTACACTCACGTGTATGTGTTTTGTTTTATTGACATTTTATTGTAAGTAAAAAATTATTGGAACTGAGAAGAGGATTTTCTTTGCATCAGGGATTGGACAGGGGAAGGGTTATCTCCTGCAAATTCCTAATGGCTTTGAAAGAGAGGACCAAACAGCCCCTCATCTCCATTCAGCAATCAGAGACTTAGGAACAGTGCTTCTTTCCAGACAGAAGCCATATTCCTTGCTGCATGTGCTCAAAGGATCTACCTTGGTTATTATGTTTCACATGTTCTAAAATTCCACATATTTAGGGTAGGGATATTGCGAGCACAGTTTGGGGTTCAGGAATTTGTCGAGCAACCCCTGCCTGCAACCCCCAAACTGTGCCCGCCGAGATGCTGTCCCTGTTCTCCTCCCGCTCGTGCCCGCTCATGCTCCAAAGTACTCACCACGAACCCGTTCTGTGAGCACCACCATTTTCGTGCCTTTGCTTTCTAGGAAAAACAGGAAGTTTTTAAAAATGCACATATTCAAATATGCGCAATTTGGAGGTGGGAAAGCTAAATAAGTGCAATATTAGAGGTATAATCCCTCTAATATTGCACTTATTTAGCTTTCCCAGCTCCAAACTGCGCATATTTGAATAGGCATATTTTTTAAAACTTCCTGTTTTTCCTAGAAAGCAAAGGTGTGGAAATGGAGCACTCACCAGACGGGTTTGTGGTGAGTGCTGGGGAATTCACCAAACTCATGGGTGGCTCGGGCACAGGTTCAGGGGGGAAGGAAGCAGGGATGCTGCTTCGGCGAGTGCACGGAGAACTGAACTAGAGTGAGTTCTTACATCCCTAATTTAGGGTCCCTGCTCAAAGCAAATTTAGAACAAGATAATGTTCTTCTGTTGGCAGCTTTTGTTTAAGAAGCAGGGAGGTGAGGCATCATAACATTTCTATGTGCCATGCTCGCACATGCATGTTTGTAGATCATGTGATTGCTCTGCACTTAATGAAAGTGCAGAGCAACGTTGGTGAAAGGAAGCTGAATGTGTGAACTCACTTAACTGAAATGCACTTTGTGCAGTATGAAATAAGATTCTTATCTACAGTTCACTGATGCCCTCTCTACACAGGTAAGCTATCCCTCAAGGGCATTGCTATGCCTGGGCCCCATGAGCCCCCAGCTCTAAATCTGTTTCCTAGGGCCCTGAATCTATTAGCCCTGCATGTCCACTGGTGCCAATAGAAGGTTTTTAAAAATAATTTCTTAGCTCAATTGCCATACAGGAGGCAATTTTCAAGGGGATTATAGCTGGGTTAACCCCCCCCTCCACATTCTGCAACACGCACACCCCTCCCCAATCTCTCCTGCATGTCAATTCAGTTTAGTAATAAACTTTCGCCATTGGTTTGGGATGATCTGGGGCAGAGTACAAATAATTGAAGAATTTATTGTATTTAAGATTATTTGGATGACAAATTAATTGGCTGGTGTTGCCTCCTGTGAAATTTAAATAAATCCTAGTAATCATGTCTGCAACTGCAAATATAGATATAAATCAACATATGCAATTTTTATGCAGTCCTATGGGCCTAGGCCCCAAATCTTTTAAGTGCCTAGCTAGCAACACCCCTCAAAAATGAACTTGCATGTGTGAAGCAGGTCCAGAAAAATCAAGAGACACAATACATATTTCTCCGCCCAGTGTGAATTCAGGGAAACACATGAATTTGAGATCATGTGAGAAATTTCTCTTCATCCCCAGCTACAGCCATTAAAATGGATGACATGAGTTTCATGTTAAATGCTTCCTACCTACAACTTTTGACAGTTACCATATATTTTAGATGACAGTAAGCATAAGTAGCATTAATGTAACATTAGATCATCTGTGGCTTCTTCACTATTAATTTGTTGCATTTGATGCTGTTAAATCACCAGTTGGTTAATTGATCAGTCATTTTCATTACTCTGATCTAAGAGATACTGTCAGTCTCATGGATGTGGGCTGCAGAGCAATGCCGAAAAGGTTGCATCGGTTGTGTTCACCTAAGCTAGGCATTTGTAATGTAGTCCTTGAATGTCGCAGCTCATCTTCTGTACTGTAATACAGACTCTCCGGAATAACAATTTAGATAGGATCAAAGCCATGTCCCATCCTCCTGCTGATGTGGCTATATGGTGATGTACTGAATTTTCAATTATATTTAAAAGTGCAGAGCGCTTGCTCTTGCCATCTGGTTGAAAGAAAAGAGAAAGCAGAAGAGGCAGAGGTATTAAAAATGTGTAAATAATAAAAGGATGAAGCAGTTTTTGTGAGCTAACAGATGAATGGGTTAGGAACAACAACAACAACAACAACAACAACTCATCTTGAAGTCCTCAAGCAATAATCTATTCCTTTTGTGTACAGTTTAGTAGAAACGCCATTGCAATTCCAATGGTGTATTCATTGATTCTCACCTACTCAAGAAAAACTATGCCCAGTTCATACATTGCTATTGCTATGCAGTGGTCTTACCACCACAAAGTTACTCTCTTCTGACTGGCAGGCAGACACAACAAATTCAGAATGTACAGGTGTTTGTATCATCTTAATAAACCACATCCTGGGGGTACATCCCATACAAGTATTCTGCTCCATCTCCATCAGGATTAGGGATGGGTGAGAAATTTGCTTCATCAAGGTTTTGTGCGTGTGTGTGGGGGGGTATGGATTTACCCAATTTGTACCTCTCAGAACTGAACCCAAACCAATTTGTGGTTGAAAGTCCATACATTTTTGAGCTTGTGGATTTGTTTTACACACACACACACACTGTTAATATGTGCACATCTGAAAAAAATATGCAAAGATAATTACATTTCTTAAATGCACACATGGGGCCGATCTACACTGCGCCCACCATTGCAATGAATTCGGTGTCCTGTTGGGTAAACGCTTTCGCATTAAAACATGATTATTCACACTCACCCATTTTCCCCATTGCAGTGCTTCATTGAATGCATGAGCTTGGTTCACACTCGAGTGCTGTGCTGTTTTCCTGCGCGCGCTTGTCTGATCTCGGATGCTAAGCAGGGTCGGCCCCGGTCAGTAGTTGGATGGGCGACCACCTGGGAATCAGGCTTCCTGCATTGAGCAGGGGGTTGTTCTATCCTTTCAAATGATACCAAGTTTTACCCCCTCCTATCCCCCACTCCGGATGTTTTTGTTAAAATAAAGGCGTTATCCTCACAGAATCGGGGCTTCTCCGCAATGTTTTTTTTTATGGATGTATGAATCCCTTACCTGGCTCCATGCAGGAGCATCTGTGGTGGTGGTGGGGAGGTGCTCCATCCCTCCCCTCAGAATCCTCCCTGGCTGGCTCCGCACTGTGGCGGAGTTCCAGCCGTGGCCGGACTTCTGCGGCCGCAAATGGCAGCCGTTGTAGCGGCTGCCATTTGCATCCTTCCAGGCTGCCATGATAGGCTACGTAAGTATTTACGTAGCCTATTATGGCAAAGAGCAGGGACGCAAACAGCAGCCACTATGCCGTTTGCGCCCCTGCTCTTTCCATGATAAGCTACGTAAGTATTTACATAGCCTATCATAGTGAAAGCAGCCATGCAAATAGCGTAGTGGCCACCATTTGCGGGGCTGCCTTTACTGTGATAGGCTACGTAAATACTTATGTAGCCTATCATGGAAAGAGCAGGGGCGGAAACGGCGTAGCGGCTGCTGTTTGTGTCCCTGCTCTTTGTCGTGATAGGCTACGTAAATACTCATGTAGCCTATCATGGCAGCCTGGCAGGACACAAATGGCAGCCGCTATGATGGCTGCCATTTGTGGCCGCAGCAGCCAGCTGAGAGACCAGCCACCGCCGCCGGAGCCGCCGCCGGAGCCGCCACCACCTCTGCCCCAGGTAAGCTTCATCCCAGGGGGATTCCGCGGGGTGGCGGGGGTGGGAGGCCATTCCGCCATGGGTTTTGGGGGGCTTAATGCCAGTGCATTCGGCCTCACTGAAATCCGAGGCAGAATTCTCCGCCATCCCTGGTTTTTTTCCTAATTCAGGCATGATCTTTGAAGATTCGAAGTTGTGAAGCTTCGGAGGGAAGGGAAATATTACAAATACCACAGTATTTGGACATGCGGGGGAGGGGACTACGACCGTATATGGTAGCGAAGGTGGAAAATCGGAGCACATTAAGGGGAAATACCAGGATATTAGGGTATTGAAAGCGGGAGCAGGGAAGTGGGAAATTCCAGTTCCAATTTGAGGCAGGTACTGTGTAGTGTGAAAGGCAGGCAGTGAAACCTCATTGGAAGCGAAAAAAGGCGGTAAGTGTAGATCCAGCTATAGACATTTTAGTCAATGTGTGCATGCATACAAAAATGCATATACTGTATTTGCAAAAGCAAAAGCAAAAATACATTCATATTTCTGTACACAACCTCACCTCATACAGAAGTAGGATAGAATGAGCTTAGCTGTTGAAAAATGAGAATCTCAATGAACCTCATCTCTAATCAGGGTACTGATGCTGGCATAAGAAGTGTCCACATTAACTTGGCTGCCCACGTGGCACAGTGTGTGTGTGTGTGGGGGGGCAGTCATGTGGGAATTATTTTGCTGTGATATAAGCCCACAAATTTCATACGAATCAAATCTATATGTAGAATTGTGCTGTGAGGGTATCTGCATCAAGTGTTTCTCCCCCCCCAAAAAAAATGCTTCCCTGCACAACAGAAGGCCTGCATAACTTCACAACAGGTGACTTACTAAACTAAACACTTCCCCCTGTCATGTTTGGAAACCAAAATGGGGCCTAATAGACCTTCTGCTTTTGCTACCTACCTGAGACTGCAAAAACAGAGAAGTAGTCAGGCATTGCCATTATTCAGGGGATGCATTCAGCTTGCTGGGTTATGTATTTCCAGGCTGGCTATGCTAACTACTCCAGCTCTTTTTGGATCCAGTAAATGTACTTGCATAGTTACAATCCAGTGCAAGATGCTTCCCTTTTACTGGCTCAGTAAATTATTTTCCTTATAGTCGAGGACTCTACAGTTTATTAAAACCTTTCCTCAGACAATGTAATAACTGAAACTAATTGAAATTGCCTTGGGGAGAGGTTGGATTTGTAAAAGTTGCAGTTGTTAATTGAGTTGACACGACAGCCATCTAAAGTATCATAAACTAGTAGGACATTTTGTTCACCACCAAACACAAGGACTGTGCCAGCCACAAACCACTGTTGGGAGTCTTTCTTTCTTTTTCTTTTTTTGCCTTATTCCTCTGGCACGTGTCTCATAGCCTGTCAAGTCCTCTGAGATTGACAGGATTGTATAAGTGTCAGTGCAGGTAATCCAGTTTGTGCAGCATAGTCAAAGTAAGCACAGAATCATTCATTTCAGTTATTGATCTAAATGGCAACTAACTCCCATTTTTTCTAGATGTTTATCATTAAGAAAGAAGAAAGAAAGAAAGAAAGAAAGAAAGAAAGAAAATCCCGCCTTAGCTTGTTTCTAGATTTGTGGGTCTTCAGAAGACCAAGACATGTTAAATTCTAAATCCTTAATTTCTCAGGCTGTCATAACTGCCACTAAGATATTTTTGTCCCCTGTTACTTTGAAAATATAAATACCCCCATATCAATCATTAATTCACAAGAAAACAAATAAATGCCATCAGTTTCTACAATCCATAATTGCAGCAGGGATGTCAAAAGAATCAACAAGGTTATCTTGGTGCTCCTTCAATCCTCCCTCCCCCTGCTAAAAAAAAGGGTCACTTCTAAAGGTGTCCGGTTAGTCCGGACTGGCTATCTTGACTTTCTGCACCTGCCAATTTTCATGGCTTTAAAACCCCTTGAAGCACAGCCTGCTGCTTTTGCCAGAGTTCAGCTGGACTGAACTCTTTCTCCCTATCACTGTTGATTAATACAGACACCAAAACTGACGATGATCCGATAGCCAAGGAACTAGAGTTTGCGCCTGTCTCCATCACTGACATGGTGTTTGACTTTTGGGGGGTAAGTTGCGAGGCCAGCCGAAGCAGTCATTGCCAGCCTACAGGGTTATCACTCAATAAGTGTGTCCCTCTCTGATGAGCATCCATAGGATTATAAAGCTCTCTTTGATATACACTAGGCCTTTGAAATCTATTACAGCCAACCAGGGGGGGAGTCTACACCTTGTGCATAAGTGCGATGAAGGCAGCCGAAGATCGCTTTCAAAGCAATTGGACTATCCTATTTCATACCCATTCAATTTCCACATTTTCATACTTCCTGGAAAGTGTTACCTTGCCCCACACTTTCAATAGGGGAATGTTTAATGCAGTAAAAGAGGGTAGTTCAAGGAAGAGCAACCAAACAGCCAAGCTATACCTCCAGAAATAACATTAGCCTGACTTGGGATGCTGGAGAAATCTGAAACGGATTCTAATGAGTCTCGATTGGTCTGTGATTTCTTCAGCTTTTAAAATTTTATTTACTGAAGCAGCAACTTCCTTATAAATTTAATACGTGTGTGTGTGTGTGTGTGTGTGTGTGCGTGCGTGTGCGTGTGTGTGCGTGCAGTATTGTGCTTGCTGATAACATAGTGAGTGGTGTGGGTATTCTTTTTTTCAATTTAAATCCTAGTTTGCTGTAATGTCTTCCGTGTTGGTGAACTTCCTGGAATTCCATAAAATGACTCCGATTCCTCTCATGGGTATTGCGGAAAGTTTCCTGAGAGGTTGCCTGCAGGGAAAGGTTGCCATTCTGGCCTTCAATCTCATACACACTTACCTGAGAGTGACTGTCACTGCAATAAGTAGGACTTACTTTTCAGTAGACATGCACAGACTTGAGCTGTGAATTAAACATCCTACCTTCCCAACCATCTGGTCCCATTGGTAGTACATGCCCTGGTCTCCGCTCGTCTAGACTACTGTAATGTGCTCTATGTGGGATTACCCTTGAAGATGGGTAGGAAGCTGCAGCTGGTGCAGAACGCGGCGGCTCGCCTGATTAAAGGCAGCCGCCAGTGTGATCACATCACTCCGGTGCTGAAGGAGTTGCACTGGTTACCAATTGTTTTCCGGGCCAAATTCAAGGTGTTGGTTTTGACCTCTAAGACCCTATATGGTTCTGGCCCAGGCTATCTCAAGGAGCATTTCCAGCAACACCAGTCAGGCCACTTAACAAGATCAGCCTCGGATGGCCTTCTGTCTGTCCCATCAGCCAGGACAGCTAGGCTGGTGAGGACGAGGGAGAGGGCCTCCTCTGTGGTGGCCCCCACTCTGTGGAACTCCCTCCCTAGGGAACTCTGCCATGCCCCCTCTTTAATGAACTTATTTCACACACTGAAAACTTGGTTATTCAGGCAGGCATTTGGGGGTGGGTTAGGGTATTTTAAAATAATGTTTTAATGCATAATTTTACCATTTTAAATTGTACTGTTGTACATCGCCCAGAGTAGCTGGGTGACCAGCCAGATGGTCGATGAAGAAATTAAATAAATAAATAAATAAATCCCCAGTGCTTCTCTGAGATGCTACTGAACACAGCAATGATTACTTCTGAGTAAACACATTGGCTGTAAGGCTATCTTTTTTTTTTCTGGGTGGGGGGTGAGGGCACAGGGAGGTCTTGTCTTTCTCAACGAACCTTGTGCTTTACTACTCCAGTCCTCAAAATGTTTAGAATCCAGTGTCAGTTCTAACTGCAACAGGTGCCAATCAACATTAAAAGAGGGTGTTTTCTGAACTGACTTGTAGATCCTGTTGAAAAGTGTGGCTTCCTAAATACACCTGACCCTTTACATTCCTGGGACTAAGTGCCATTGAATTCATTGGGGCTTGCTTCTGAGTAGGCTTGCATAAGAGTGCACTCTAAGTCTGCTTAGAGTAGCAGTCTTAAGTTCCTGCATCCCCTTCAATGCATTTACTTGGAACCTCCCCCTCTCATTGACTTCAGTGTAGTTTTTATCTATGAGAGGAGGATTGCCATCCTTAACCCTTGCCTGCTTCTTCTCCCTTTTGCTCACCAGTTTGATGGATGGAGGGCTATTTAAAGCGCCTTCCCCCCCTCCCTGGATACATGCATCATGCAGAGCTTGGCAGGGTCATTTCTAAAAGATTTCTTAAGGAGTTGCTTTAGATAAGGCACTCACGCTTGGGTGGGAAAGGCGTTCTCCGTTGCCTCCAAATCAGAAAGAAACCTTAAAGGCAATTTGCTTTCAATGAGGTTTCCCTCCCTCCTTGAAAAGATGCAGGCACCGGCAAACCTGACCCCAGCGATGTGCCAATTTATTTATTTATTTAGAGCATTTTGTCCCACTCTTCAGCTGAAAGAGGCTCCCAGAGTGGCTCACAAAGGCTAATATAAAGATAGTCCCTGCCCTCGGGCCTACAATCTAAAAGACACGACACAAAAGGAAAAGGGATTGGGAGGGAGGAGGGGAAAGAAAGCAAATCCATCGCTGACTGATGTATTGGGCTAGGTTGGTTTCCTCCTTGTCGTGTTGTTCTTCCTGGGAGGCTGGAGGTGCAGGCTCCCAGAGGCCCTTGGTTCTCTGGCTAGTGGATGAGGCCAGAGTCTGCAGACCCAGAGAACTCTCAGTTGGAGCTGCATGTTCTTCCTAGCAGGGAGGGGTGGAGCGAGCTCCCTGCAGCTCTTCCCTCTCCGGCTGATGTAGAGGACCAGGTTGGTTTCCCCTTTGTCACATTGTTCTGCCTGGGAGAAGAAGGGTGGACCTGAAAACGAAGGGTGGATCTGAAAACCTGGACCAGATTAAATACAAACCTAATATCCCTGTGGAGGACAGAAGAAAAGGATTTAACAAAATCCCTAGTGGTAGAGCCATCAACAGCAGTCAGTCACACCTACTCTGCTGCTATGGGCTGAGGGGAAAAAAAAACGTAAACACAGAGAGCGAGAATGCAAAGGTAAAACACACTATATAATATATTATGTTACCACAGTGGTGAAGTAGAAGATATACCGCTAGATCAGTAACGTTAGAAAATTTGAACTGTGACGCAACTATAATGGTATACAAGGAATGCCATGTGCCACAACAGTTATGACTACTGTTTTAAAACGACAGAAATTCCAAGTGTAGATTCTGCCCAAGGCATCGTATACAGGGTTTTTACATGGGTGGCCATCCTGTGGCACGGGTACTAGAACTGGCACAGGAAAAGGGAGTTTGTGGCATACTTTTACAGGAGCAAATGGGCCGTGGGCCTAGCTATCTGGCTTTAAGCCCAATTTCAGTGTGGAAATAGCCTTGCTTGCCCTAGTAGACCATCTGTGCTTGGAACTGAATAGGGGGACAGAATCCCTGTTGTTTCTGCTGGACCTCTAAGTACATCAGTGATATAGTATCCTTCTGGTCCGACTTGCCAGGATGGTTCTTGAAGGCATAGGTCTTGATGGTTGTTACAGCGATACTGGATGAGCAGTCATAGAAGCTGGTGCTGGGGGATTCCTGCTCTTTTCTTTGTGGTGGTATGAGAGTGTCATTCCAACATTATTTTGTATTACCTTTATTATCTTTGTTTTTGCACTCTCTATATAGCTTATTTTTATTCTGTCTATTTTAAATCTGGAAATGGCCACTTTAATAGAAGGGGGGAGAATTTCATCAGTAAAATGGCATGGTGGAGGAAAGAGGGTTTTTTTTAAAAAAACAACAACCACCCTTCCCCGCTGTGTCAGGGTCCTGTTCGAGATCTGCCTCTCCCAGCAACTTTTATTACTTTAAGAAAAGGAGTATTCAAAACACAGGATTCAAATAGGCGGCTAACTTCACATCTAGTTTGACTTTATAAATAGTTTGTGGCAGCTCCTCTCTCCCTACCCATAATGAGAACCGGGGGCTGGGGAGGGGGAGATACTTTGTCACATCAATTCATAATAATAAAATGCAATGTCAGGGGATGAAATGCTACTACTAACCCATGGAGTACCCTTTCTTCTAGCCTCCAAATGCTTCAAGAGAACATTGTAATAACCTCCACATTAATGTAGTGCTATAAAGGTTCAATTAGTTTAAACTTTTCTTATCTAGTATAACAGCACTAGGTGTATCTTGAGGGAATTCAGAAGTTGCTTCAGTAATTTGTCCCACTTGTTAAAAAGGAATTAAATGGAATTACAGTCTGTTTTATTTTAATTGTGCTATTTCATTTGGGAGGAAAGGAAGAGTATAGATAGAACAGTTTAACATTCTCATTAACTGTATTGAAAAGTACTTGTCTTTATGCACACATCTGAATGCTTGTTCGGGGTTCATAAGGTGCTGAACCACTATCTTAAATGTAACCTCTCCTTCCCCATCCTGCAAATTCAACCACAAGTATTTAAGACAGGGGCAGGCAACTTGTGGCCCTCCAGAGTTTTTGGCCCACAATTCCCATCAGCCCTAGGCAGCATAGCCAATGGTGAGGGATAATAGGATTTGTAGGCCAAAACATCCAGAGACCTCCATGTTGCCCCCCCCCCCATTTAAGGGCTCATGTGGCAAAACATCATTTTAAAAACCAATGTGAATACATGCAAAATAGATAGATAAATAAATTGGGAGTGTTTGATGCCTCTTTGTGACTAGTGATACTGGAATGGCAGGTGCACAAAAACTATCAACTTCCCCTACAGATGATATGTGAGTGCCAGTTCCACATGGGTATTTGCACACTGATGGCTGCAGATCATGCAGGGAGGGGTGAGTGGTAGAGGCAGAGTTTGTATTCTGGCACAGGTGGGTGGCTGCAGATTGAGCAACTCCTATTCTTAAAAGAAAAGAAAAATACAGTGCCTTTGTTTTCTTGCTTCTTTAAACCAGAAGCAGAGCCAGGAGTACAGAAGCTCAGGGCTTAATGCAAAGGTTCAGACTGTTGGGTCCAAGCTGAAGGGGAGACAGAGCTAGGTGATGGGGAATTGTCAGTTGTTTTGGAGGGGAAAGCAGAGGGGATAATTGGGTGTTGAGGAAATATGGGGAACAAATTTGGAGAGAAATTAACTGAAGGGGTTTGAGTGTGATCCAGGAAGGAAATTAGTGTTCGAAGGGAATTAATTGAAGAGGAATGATTATGAGAATTTAGAGCTCAGACCACAGGCTTCACCACACGGAGCTTTCATCCTGCGATTGAGATTGCTCCTTCACGGAAGTTTGCGGGCTCTTTACATGATGCCATGACCCTGCTGTGACCCTGCTGTACTAAATGCCCTTTGTTCCATTTTTAAATAGATCACAGATAATGAGCTGTCAAATTACCCCGTTGTGTTCCGCTTCAGTTTCCTCCGTGAAAAGAGTTAAAGCAGCAAGAAGAGGAGCAAGATCAATGAAAGATAATGGAAGACTCAGATATGGGGAGAAGCGGGCGGGAAGGAAGGCACATGTAAAGGGAGGCGCATGTAAAGGGAGTCAGTGGTGATCCTGCATTTAAAACAGAAGCAGAAAGTCCCATTTTAAATGCAGGATTTTAGGCTGGTGTAGAAATGACCCTCATCTCTGCTTTGTACTCAGCTTGCCTCCATGTAGGCTAGCATTCTGTTTCCAACAGTGGCCAGGCAAATTCCTCTGGGAATCTCACACAAGCAGGGCATAAGGTAGGGATGTGTGAATCAGCAAAACTTGAGCTTACCGGTCCTCTGAATTCCATCTTGAAGCTCATACTGACTGACTTGCATTCATATCAGATGGAAAGCTTTGTTTTTGTTTTTGTTTTCTTTTCACGTGAAAATCTATATGTATTTCTATGCATATTTTTCCAAATGTAGTCATTTTTGAAATGTAAGCATTCTTCTCCCATTGATTATAGCGTATTTGTGCGCTTTTTTCAAAAGTACACATTTTTTCATATGCATTTTTCAAATCAAATGTATACATGTTATTGAACACTTCTTCTTTTTTTGATCCACAAATCACATTGCAAGCTTGGAAATATATGGACTTCAATCGCAGATTCCATCTGAGTAGGGTTGGACAGATTCCAGATATTTTGGACTACATCTCCCAGCATTCATGAGCATTGGCCATGCTGGCTGGGGCTGATGGAAATTAAAGTCCAAAATATCTGGAGGACACCAGGTTGAGGAAAGCTGCCCAGGGCCAGGGGATCTGGTATTCAGAGGTAAAATGGAAGTTCCATTTAGCCATCATGAGTGAGAGCTGTTGATCTCCTCGATGAATTGTTCTAATCCTTTTTTGAAACCTTCTAAGCTAGAAGTCATTGATAGAATTGAATTCCATTAATTACTGATCATATGTAACAATGCATCATTGTTTTGTGAGGCTGCCTGGGTCATTTTGGGAGTGGGTGGGGCAATTTGGAGCCTCTCTGTCTTGCCATGGGCATTCGGTTTATGCCCATGGTCAAGTTACTTATTTATCTATTAAAAGCATTTTTACCTCACCCTTTAGCCCAAATGGATGTCAAAGAACAGCTTACATAAGATAAATAATAAACAGCTCCCTAGTCTCAGGGTTATAATCTAAAAGCCACAACAGGAAAAAAAGGAATGAAGAAGGAAAACAAGCCTCAGTCTGTCTCAGCCTCTCTCAGTTTGCATTGCCTTCTATAAAATGGATGTTTCAGGCAGCATATATGGGGGCAAAAGAATGATAACTGATTTTTTTCCAGGACTTAGATTAGACCTCTGCCTTACACTTAATCTGCTTCTTTGAGTAGTCACTTGTCTTAGTCTATTCCAGCATTCTGTTTCCATCAGGGCCCGACCAAATGAAGAGGGCAAAGGTGTTCCCAGTTTTTTTGCATGAGGAGAAAAAGTTGTCTCTCCCCAGCATCTGGTATTCAGGAGTACAGTGCCTCTTAACATGGAGGTTCCATTAGCTACCATGGCTAATCAAAAGAGATTCAAAGGGTAGAGCTGGGGTGGAATAGGCTGGAGGAGCCTTTGGTGAGTAGAACCAAGGGAAGGTGTGGTGGGAATGCTTATGTTACATGTATTTGAGCAGAATATGAAAATGCCTTGGATTGCTGTATTGAATTAAAGCCACTTCTTTCCTAAATAAAATGAACAAATAGCCCTTTAAAAATGAATGAAACAATATTAAACGTAGCTTTCTGATTTGGTCATGCATATTCTTATTTGGTAGTAAAAATACTACCTTGTATATTAGTTCACAAAATTATAGGATGTATACAGAAAATATTGGTGTTTGATCTGAGATTTTCTAGCACACTTAGGCTGAATCTACACATAGCAGTTATACCGTTATCATAACTATTGGTACCCATTGGTGTCATGTGTACCAATAGTTATGATAACGATATAATTGCTATGTGTAGATTCAGCCTTAGATTTAATTCTCATAAGCATAGATAAAGTAGAAATCCTGTGTCAGGATTGTACCACTTTGAACTGCAGTTTTGAACTCTCATGATTGAATGCTGCCCTATGGGCAGGGGGAACATGTCTGCCATATAAGACAGAAAGCTAGGCTAGAATCATTTCCCCTGGCATTCCATTTTTCTTGTGCAGGTAAATAATTTCTATGGAGGAGCATTCAATCATGTGAGTCTCCCCTGCAGTCTGAAGAGGTATAGACAGTGGTTTACCACATACTCTGCTGCTTGTGAGAACCAGGCCATAATGAAATCAAGCACAGGTGAAGACAAAAAAATACAGTGTAATGTTTTATTATAATTGCAATTATTTATCTTATCATCCCAACAGTTTCCATGCTGATATTTAATGAAAATTGCCTTCCCAGTCCTACAATTGCTTTTAAGTAGGCTTTTACTCTAGTTTCTGTATTTTGCTGTTATGCTATTATGTATCATCAGCTTACTATCTTATGCGAGGATATGTTATAGAAATTAATACTGCAGTGATATCCAGTGACACTAATTAGCTTACATTATTTTCAGTGATAAACTGTAGTGTTCAAAATCTGTTTTAGAGGCCGCCTGGGAGAAGTTACCATTGTGTTTTCAAATCTTATTAAACTTTCTTGCTCAGGCCCTGTTCACACTGGTAAAAAAGTGCCTTAATTGGATCCTTCAACCGGTGCTGCTTCTTTTTGTGGCCACAGAGAATGTATGGCCTGAAGTGGGAACTTCAGGGCCTGAGGCAAGCAGCTGTCCCAAATAACATGTGCTCTGGCCCCAGAAACATCTTCAGTCACAGAAAGGAACAGCAAACAACACAATTGGCAGGCAATAGAAAGCATCTGGAACTGCCAGGTTTATATCTAGAGCTTAGCCTTTTGCCATTTTATGGGGCAGCCAGGTAGGAAGCTTGAAAAGACATGAAGGCTTTCTCCCCTTAGAATCAAGGAGAATTGAGACATGTCTTTATCAAGGGGGACAGAGGGAAAATAGGGATTGTAATGCCCACTACACCACAAGGAATGGAGCAATTGGGACCCTGTATCAGAGTATACATGTATATTCAATAAACACAAAAACCTTACAGTTTACCAAACAAAGTTAAGGCGATATATCTGTATATTTGACTGTAAATGTATATTCTGCGTGGGTGTGTATTTATATGTGTGTGTGAGAGAGTGAGAATTTATATCAATTTGGAGGCACCTAAGGTAAATACCAGTGAGAATGGTTGACAGAATGTTGAGGTAAGCACAAAGGAGCAGGTTCCAGTTTGACTAGAAAACGAGTGCCTCAGAGCAGGGGAAACAGTTTTCAAAGTAAGATACGTCAACTTGATGGACACTTTGCTTAAAAACAACTTTCCTCATTGTCGTTATCGCCGTAAAGATGCCTGCCAATTTGCAGGAGATTTACTGGTTATATCTAAATTTGTCTTTCTTCCTTTTACAAAAAGCGGGGATTGTGTGCAACAATAATTGTGCAGTTCCTTTTAGCCTCTCCAATATTTTGCCAGCAGGTAGGCCAACTGAATCATAGACTGCTTTGCAATATGCCTGGAGCCAAAGGACCAGATTGGCACTTATCCAGAGCTGCAATCCTAGGCATTGTGGCAGGTGAGCCCTTGTCTCCCAATCCACTCACAGCATGCCAGCCCTGCCTCCAACCCCACCATAAAAATGGGGGGAAAGGCCATCTGGGTCAATGTGTGTTGGGTTTTACACATGTACAACTTTAAGAATCATGTGCCTGCCCTGTGCACTGATGTGCAGTGGTGTCTGAGGCAGGGTAGGTTTTCCATGTGGGTGGCAAGGAAGGCACAGGGTCATGACATATATTCTCCAATCTGGTCCAAAAATACAGATGAAATTATGTAAATAGATCTTGGTTGCTCTGTAGTGGTCAGTTGTCAACTCACCACAGGAATGACTCAAACCTTGATGGAAGTTGGAAGTTTATAGCAGTAGTTCTCCAACTATCTACTTTCAGTGAACCATTTCCATGTTGCCTTGTCTGCTGAGGACTCCCCACACCTTTCCCTGCCATATCTGCCATCGAAGTCATATGTATTTGGGCACAAATCTATGGCTGCTCATGTGTAGCCCTTGCCAAGGAAACAGAGCTATTAAAAAGAAAGAAAGAAAGAAAGAAAGAAAGAAAGAAAGAAAGAAAGAAAGAAAGAAAGAAAGAAATCTGGCATGTGTTTTAAGAGCTATGCTGGTAGATATATTTGTAAAATTCTTTCTATCTGGCTGGACTTTTCCAGGACACTGGCCCAGCTTTCTTCTCTACTAAAGCTTCAGTAATGTCGAAAGCAAAGGGTGGATGGAAACAAAACAGAAATGGACCTTTAAAAGAAGAGAGAGAGAGAGAACATTTCTCTCCCTTGAGCTTATTTCTTTCAGGTAACGAGTATTCAGAGTCAGAGCTCTTGTCCTGCTCTGCTCCAATTACTTGGAAATAGTAAATATTTGCTACAAAACGATTCAATTTCATGTTTAAGCCTTTATGACCCAATCACATTCTTTTATTATCAGGCACAGCAACAGACGCAATGGCCAAAGCTCATTCTGCTTCAGGTTTATGCCTGAGCCTTGGAGAGACGATTGCCTGCTCCTATGTCCACTTCACTGCACAGCCCTTAGGAAACCCACATGAGAATAAAGATAGAGGGACTTTGGAGTAAAGCAGAAATCACAAAACCAGATTAACCTCCTGTGACTCCTGAGCCTTGGGGGGGACAGGGTCACAAAAGAGGCAAACCTATTAGAGCCTAATGGAATTGCATAGTATTTACGGGAGAGTTTTATGTGGACAAATGAACTGACTCTTGTAGGAGAATACACTTGGTTGGTGCTAGACCTTGGTTAGTGGCTAGAGGGTAATATTCCCAATAAATTTAAGTTTCCCTTCCTGTCTGTATATGAATGAAGCAATTAGAATTGCTCAGGTGTGTGTGTGTCGGAGGGGACACACATTTCATACTTTGTGGGACTGCTGAATCTTCATTTGCGTCAACATTTTGATTCTTTCTGTGTGAAATAGAATGCAAATTCCAGCTGTTTCTTTCTAAATGTCACTACCCCAGCCAGAAAATACCAATGCAGTAACTGTTTCTGAATCAGTGGCCTAAAAACTATCCTCTCTGCATAGTGCAACAAATGAAATGAAAGCACCCTTGGAAGGCATTGTAATGTCAATGCAGGGATAGTGTCATAGTGCGTTACTTTTAAAAAAATCAATTGTATGGTAGAATTCGAATGTATCAGCTTTTATTAATAAGCACACATCCCATGGAGTTAGAGATGCTGCTAATATCAATTCATGTTCTTATCGGAGCTGACAATAGAAGATAATGTTCTTTTGTAGTCTAAAATATATTTGTCTTTTATGTTAAGATTCTCATGCTGGGAGTATGAATATGTGCCTTTATTCCAGACAGTGAACAAACTGTATTTGTGGTGTAAATATCTCATTTAAGAGCAGATAATGCCATTCATGGAGCATGTGGTTATGGGGCATGACTGGGATCTCTCTGGGCTGTCCCAGATAATAAAAACCTGCAGCTAAAGACCTGTCTGCTTGTCATCCTTCACCAAAGAGCAGTGAACTTCTTGCCAAGGTGAGTGGAAGGGTAGACTGTGGCTGAAACTGAACTTTTACTCCAATTGCAATAGCCAATGGTAAGAATGTAAGAACAGCCCTGCCAGATTAGACCAACAGCCCATCTAGTCAAGCATTCTCCTTCCCTGAGTGGCCAACCAGATGCTTCTGGGAAGCTCAGAAGCACAATTCACTCCTGCTATTATCCTCCAGCAACTGGTATTTAGTGCAGAGCTTAAAAAAAGAAAAAAGAAAATACAGAACTGCACAGTAGTATGTGATGAGAATTTGCATGCAGAGCACACACTCCTAGAACACATCTGGGCATTTGTGTTGTGTGCACACACATGCTTTGTTCCTTGGAGTGACATTCCATGACATCTAGAAGCTTACACAGAGTGGGAGAAAATCCTCAGAAATGGGAACTTAGCAGCACTTATTTATTTATTTATTAAATTTATTAATCGCCCATCTGGCCAGTCACCCGGCCACTCTGGGCGATGTACATCAATACAGTTTTAAAACAATAAAATTTTACATTAAAACATATTTCTAAAAATATCCTAACCCACCCCAAAAGCCTGCCTGAACAAGCATGTTTTCAATGCATGGCGGAAGTTCATTAATGAGGGGGCATGGCAGAGTTCCCTAGGGAGGGAGTTCCACAGAGAGGGGGCCACCACAGAGGAGGCCCTCTCCCTCGTCCTCACCAGCTTAGCTGTCCTGGCTGATGGGACAGAGAGAAATCCATCCAAGGCTGATCTTGTTAAGCAGCCTGTCTGGTGCTGCTGGAGTTACTGCTTGAGATAGGCGGGGCTGGAACTGCATAGGGTTTTAAAGGTCAAAACCAACACCTTGAATTTGGCCTGGAAAATAACTGGTAACCAGTGCAACTCCTTCAGCACCGGAGTGATGTGATCACGCCGGCGGCTGCCTTTAATCAGGCAAGCTGTTGTGTTCTGTACCAGCTGCAGCTTCTGAACAATCTTCAAGGGTAACCTCATGTAGACCGCATTACAGTAGACTAGATGAGAGGAGACCAGGGCATGTACTACCGATGGGAGCAGATGGTCGGGAAGGTAGGGATGCAGCCGCCGTATCAGATGGAGTTGGTACAGTGCTGTCCGGCTCACAGCTGACACCTGAGCCTCCATGCACAGCTGGGAGTCTAAAATGACCCCCAGGCTGTGGACCTGGTCTTTCAAGGGTAGCCATACCCCATTCAACACCAGGTCAACATCCCCCAACCTCCTCTTGTCTCCCTCCAAAAGTACCTCAGTCTTGTCAGGGTTCAGCTTTAGCTTATTCCTCCCCATCCAGCCACTCACCATCTCCAGACATTTGGACAGGGATTCTATGGCCAACCTTGGTGAAAAATTGAATGAGAGGTAGAGCTGCATGTCATCTGCATATTGATGACACCGCACCCCAAACCTCCTGATGATAGCCCCCAATGGCTTCACATAGATGTTAAATAGCATCGGGGAGAGGGTGGAACCCTGTGGCACCCCACAAGTGACCAGCCACAGGTCCGAAAACTCCTCTCCCAGTGCTACCCTCTGGTACCTGCCGGAGAGGAAGGACTGGAACCACTGTAATATGGTGTCTCCAATGCCCAACCCCTCCAGGCGGTCCAGGAGGATACTGTGGTCAACAGTATCAAAAGCTGCTGAGAGGTTGAGGAGAACAAGGAAGGAGCATTTGCCCCTCTCCAGAGCCCTCCTCATATCATCCACCAAGGCAACCAAGGCTGTTTCTGTCCCATGCCCAGGCCTGAAGCCCGACTGAAATGCATCTAGATAATCGGCTTCTTCCAAGTGTGCCTTCAACTGCATCGCCAGATTCGCCACCACCTGTCCGATCATCTTGCCCAAAAATGGCAGATTTGAAACTGGGTGAAAGTTGTTCAGAACTTGGGGATCCAAGGAGGGCTTTTTAAAAAGTGGCCTTATCACTGCCTCCTTGAGATCTGATGGCATCACTCCCTCCTCAAGGGAGGCATTCACCACCACCCTGATCCCCTCACCCAGCCTCTCTCTGCAGCTCATAATGAGCCAAGATGGGCAAGGATCAAATAAGCAGGTGGTCGGCCTTACAGATGAAAGCACCTTGTCCACTTCATCAGAAGGAAGAAGCTGGAACTGATCCCACAAAACCGGTTTGCCACAGAACGCCACTTGCTCACTAACTGTATCCACAGCGCACAGAATAACACTCCTGACCTGGTCAATTTTATCTGCAAAGTGCCTTGCCAAGGCCTCACAGGAGGCCTTAGAATGCTCCAGCAGTTCCAGAGAAACTGGACTGACCAGGCTCTGGACCACTTGGAATAGCCTCCTGGGACAGCATTCTGCAGATGCAATAGAGGCAGCATAATATTCCTTTTTTGCTGCCTTCACCGCCACGTGATAGGCTGAAGATACAGCTCTAGCTCATGTCTGATCATCTGTGGAGCGAGACTTCCGCCACTGGCACTCTAGCCATCTCACCTCCTGTTTCAGAGCTCGTAACCACGGATTGAACCATGGTGCAGGGGGAAGGGTGTTTCGGAGCCAACTGATCTAATGCCAAAATATTTGAGCTTCAGCTTCAATATCTGTCCTTCCAATGAGCAGTCAGGGTTGATTTCCTTTAGGATTGACTGGTTTGACCTACCCACCCCTAAAAGCACAACAGAATGCCCCCAATACCCTCCCCAACAATTAAACAAAAATAAAAACAATACATCCCCCTCACAAATACTGCCAGGCAGGAGTCCACAGGGAGAGCGGCAGCAGGAAGCACGCCCTCTTCCCTGCTTGGTGGCTTCTCCTGCAGATTCTGGCTGTCCCAGGCCACCTCAGCCAGCCAGCTTATATAGCCCTTCCAGGAAGGGACAAGTAGAGGTAGTCAACACAGCTGGCTCAGTAGCTCAGTGCCTGGTCCTGCAGGGACTGGCGGTCTGCCCGGCAGAAGTCCACAGGGAGAGCGGTGGTGGTGGCGGCGGCAGCAGCAGCAGCAGCAAGCAGCAGGAGCACTAATGTGAAAGAGTGTCATATTCAAGCTTTGCACAAGAGGCATCACAAACTGAAACAAAGCACTATTTGGAGTAAGGAATATTTTTTTAAAAAACCCTCAAGAACAAGAGAAACAGATGCACAAACACAGGTCTGTAGGTCTCAGCACAGATGCTTCTTAGTATAAATTACATCATATCTAGGAACAACTAAAGTGAAATCTTTAAAAAATAGGATTCCTTCTACCAAATATTCCATATACCACAAAAGAAGCAATAGGACCTTAAGCAAATTGAGAGTTTTGCTTGATGCTGATTCAGTGCGTCTTTTGATTTTTTTCCTGCTTCTGGTAGCGCCCCGCCCCCCATTGACTGGACAAGTCAGGCAATTGGGTCAGACAGCGAAAAGCTTTTTTTCGTGAAGCCAGAAGGCAGTTTTGAGAGGCACAGCATAGTCTTCTTTAATAGTAGGATTGACCTGACTCTTTACACTGCATCTATTAGGGCTGTGCATGGACCCCCTGACCCAACTCAGAAGCCTCTTTGGGGCTTCCAAGGAGAGCCCAATGTGGCTTAGGCTGTTGCGGAGGGGGGCGACCTGCCTCGGCCTACGAAGCCGAGGTGGGATTTGGACATCTGAATCCTGCTTTGGCCCCCCAGCATGCCACCCAGCCCCCAGCTCCTTACCCTTGTTCCAGGGGGGTGGGCACCACCACTGGGGAGCCACCTCTGCCACTATTGCTGGTGCTGCTGAGGAAGCCGCTGCTGGCACTGCTGGGGAAAACCCTGCCTGTTGCAGCCTGCCAACCACTGACAGGCACAAGGGCAGGGGTTGCCCTCCAACTGCACTCTCTCCCTTCTTTGGAGGGAGGGGAGGGCACCTGGTTGGAGGATGACTCCTGCCGATGAGGGCGGGCTGCTGCCGCCGCTAGCTCCTAGACCCACTGGATGCGCGCCGGCAGCCCTCTTGTTCCAGGGAATTGGGGAAGCCATTGTTCCCTGTTTTGTGCCCGCAAGTGGCAGATCCATGATTTTTCTGGTTCAGTCTGTGGAAGCAGATGTGCTCTATGATACGTTGGCGGTTTGGGGGTTTTGCTCTGCAAAAATCATATGAAAGCAAGAGGATCTCTGTCAAGGATCCATGTTTTTGTGCCTTGGCTGCACCCACGAGTGGCGGATCCGTGATTTTTCTGGACTCATGCTCGCTGAGCTGCCTGCACTCACCTGGGACCTGTCCTCCAGTGCTGCGATCCCCATTTTGCAAAATGACGCCATGAATGGCCCATATACACAAGATCACAGGCATAAATGGCCCATTCTCACCTGTAATTTTGTGTGTATAGGCCATTTGCGGTGCCATTTTGTGCACCTCTAGATGCACACATCTTTGCGATCGCCATTTTTTTCTTTTTGCAAAATGGCAAGCGCACTGCTGGAGGACGGCTTCTCCAGTGCCATGAGGAGGTGAGTGCAGGCAGCTCAGTGACCACCTGGGGGTGGGGAGGTTCAAGCCGGGGGGGGGGGGCTCATTGGGTACAGCTTGGGGGCACAGGTGGGGGGAGTCTGCCAGACTCCAAGACCCAATTGGGCACCTGCACCATCCCCACTTATGTTAAGAAGATGGAGAGCACGGTGTGAGGTAGAGCAGAGATATTGGCCAGATCTACACTTTCTGTCATATCGATACAATCCCATCATGGTGATGCTATACATAGAATCATAGAATAGTAGGGTTGGAAGGGGCCTACAAGGCCATCGAGTCCAACCCCCTGCTCAATGCAGGAATCCAAGTCAGAGCATCCCTGACAAATGGAATACGGTACCCTGTTGCACATTTATATGTCATAGCACACACAATGATATATGTTGTGGTATTTGGTGGTGGGAAACAATGCTAGAAAAGCGGTATACAGAATGAATAATGTGTCCCAAGAGTTATCAGTGCTGATACAATGCACTAGTGTAGATCTAACCTTGGGAAGGAGGAAGGGTGTTGGGATTGGACACTGTCATGTTAGGGGCAAAAAAAGAGGCCCAAATTATTTCACATTGGCTTGGAAATATTTCATGATTGCAGGGGTGGGGGGGTGGGGAGGGTTATCTCAGTTTAATCCTAGCCAGGCTCACCTGAGCTTCTGGAAGCTCACCTGTCACTAGTAACAACTTATTTTTTTCTGATATGTGTGTGTTTTCTGATTTGTGAATACTTGGTGTTCTATGTGTATGTTGTATGTCTACATTACAATATACATTACATTGTGTGTACTGTGTATGTACATTAGGTTTTTTTAAAAAAACACACACACATACAACAACCTTAAATTAAAATCATGTTGCTTTTAATGGTAGCTCTTACAGTCAGAGAGACGCTTCTGTACACATGGGGGCTAATTCACATGCTCCTGCATGAACCATCCCAGGATTCATATTGCTGTCTGGAGTATTTTAATTCCCCCACCCCACACACCCTTTTAGGCTTCTCACCTCTTCCAGTCAGCTGAAAATATCAGGCAGAGTTACAAAAAATAAGCTGGTGTGGTGGCAAGGTAAAGAAATCTGTGATCAGCTCAAGCAGATAAGTTCAATGCTCTTTGAAAAACACACATGCCATGAGCATTGCCTCCTTAAAACTGAAATGTGTTAACTCTGCTCAGATTGGTGGTCAAGATATTTGCAATGGATGACTACTTTGAAACAAAGTCATAATGGAACTCATACTTTGTAATATCTTTTCTGCTTCCACAAATAGGGCTTTCCGTGTACCTATTTCTTACTTAAATAACTTCATATCTTTCACAACAATGCTATTGCCAAACATTTATTTCCCCTTTGGCTAAAAGACTAGATATGCGCCTTTGAATTTAGTCCAATTCACAGTTCCTTTGGAATGGCTTTATCTGTACTATATATAAACTTGTACACATAAATGAGGCCTGGTCAGGGCGGAATTTTAATGCTTCCCCCCCTTCCCACTTTACCTTAGGGGGTTTTAACCTGTCATCTTAACTCATTCTCTTTAATCTCTGGACAAATGCAGGTGCAGTTCAATATTACAGTGTTTGTTCCTGCTGGGTTATATATATATATATATAAAAAAATGGCTTTGAGTTAAGGTTTTACACTTCCAAAAATTCATAAGAAATTATGCTCTTTACTCTCCTCTTTATCATGTCCCATTTTCCCCCAAGAAAACATCTATATTTCTGGGGGTCCCATCTGGTACTATTATTAAGTCAGTGAATAGAAAGTTGTAGATTAGGTAGGGATGTCAGAGAATTCCGTGACGGATCTTGGTGAGGCCGAATGCCAGTGCATTCGGCCCCCTGAAATCCATCATGGAATGAAGCCCCCGCCCCCCAACCCACGAAAGGCATGCAGGACGAAGTCCCCGCTGCCCCCAACCCACAAAAGGTGCTCGAAATGGAGCACTTACCTGCTCCCGTCCGCGCTACTTTGCAAATGGCAGCCATCCTGCGACCGCCATTCGCTTCCTCCTCTTCATAACCATGATAGGCTACGTAAATACTTACGTAGCCTATCACGGCTAATGCAGGGATGCCATTTGCATCCCTGCGGAGGCCGTGATAGGCTACGTAAGTATTTACGTAGCCTATCACAGCAGGGGGGGGGAACCCCAGCATATGCAAATGGCGGCAGCTACCGCCATTTGCGTACGCTGGGGTTTTTCCTCCTGCCATGATAGGCTGCATAAATATTTACGTAGCCTATCATGGCTCAATACAGGGATGCAAATGGCGGCGGCTACGACAGCTGCCATTTGTGTCCCTGCAGGGCTGCCCAGCGACTGGATGTCCGGCTGCGGGCGGCCGGGCAGGATTCCAGGGGGGAGGACCAGATCGCCTCCCCCCCATCGCGGATTGCCTGGCGCAGAGCCAGGTAGGCGTTTCGTACATCCCTAAGATTAGGTGAGTTGAAGCAACCCTTCATGGCTCAAGAAATATTCTCAGAGATTTCTGGGATCAGAAGGAACGTATACAGTTAAATGAACAATTTACTAGATACTTCCTTATAAATGAACAATTTCCTAGGTAGAAAGCCTGGGGCTATAAGGTCTTTTCCTGATCTGCCCTCCCATCAGTAATTGGTAAGGCCATTCCCCCAACTAGCTACATAAGAACTCAAGAAGAGCCCTGTTGGAATAGACCAGCGTCCATTGTTCAGCCACATGCTGTAAGAGCCAATCCACATATACGTATGAATCACATGCTTTCTTTCAACTGTACTAGTTCAGACTGTCCGTAGGGAATCTCATGTTTAAATGTTCTCCCGTGATAAGCAAAGTCTCCATTAGGACATTAGCATGGGGAAAAGTCTAGGCTAACCACCTCTTCCCCAAATATGGGGTTTTATAAACATGAGATCCTCCACTGGGGTCTGAAATAACATGGTTCCGAAAAAACGACGAGATTCTGTTCCCATGTAGATTGGCTCCTAGAAACAATCCATACACATGGTAAAAGAGGAATTGCACTAGGTCTTGTACAAAGGGGTATGTGTGGTAGCTCACCTCTCTCTTCCACATGCTCTGGAATGTCCAAAAGGGACATAGTTCCATGTAGAAGTTAAAGTAACTATGGCTACTTATGTGAAATAATTGCAAAAAATGAGCTTCTTAAAGCTGAGATCATGTTTGGCTTAGTCAGTACCACAGCACAGGTTTGTAGCCATGCATAACTTATTCCCCTTTCCCAGATCTTCAGCAGCTTTGTTGAGGGCAGCATCTCACCAAGGATCTAAGTTCATTATGCACTCCAGAGCTGCAATGTGAGGTCATGCCCCTGCCTGAAACCATATTGAATATGGGAGCATACAAATTTACAAGTTGCTTCTTAGAAGGTTCTCTGTAGGAACATCCATCCAAAATAGTCCTGCTCATTTGGAAGGACCCTCTAGAGAGTAACTTAAATGCTTCTATAGACCAGCCCTTGTTTCTATCACTGTTGCTACTTTTACTGCTGCACAGAATTTATCTGTGTAAAACGGAACAAAAAATGCCAGAATAATAAAACAGTGGCAAAAAGGAGGGCCAACCAGTGACATTCCAGTTGCGCTCTAGAAAGTGTTCTAATTGGGTGGCATTACCTTGGATTACTGCTTCGGCGGGAAAGGTAACAGCGTTCTGTACACCTCGGTGTTCGGTCATGCCGGCCACATGACCACGGAAGCGTCTTCGGACAGCGCTGGCTCTTCGGCTTAGAAATGGAGATGAGCACCATACCCTAGAGTCGGACACGAGTGGCTGGGGACGCCTTTACCTTTACCTTGGATTATGTACTGAAAGGCAGCAGTAGACTAGAAAGAAGGAAACTGCCAGCTTACTCTCTGCACCACCACAAAGAGCTTGTGGATGGAGGAAATGGCTGGCCTGAGCCTTGCTGCTCCGTGGTGCCACCCTGATAGTGGCAGGAAGAGGGGCTACAGTGAATTAGACCAGCAGAATCAGGTGACCCAGAGAGCCAGCAGGGCCCCTGGTGGCATTATATAAGAACTTTCCTAGGCTTGGTTTCCCAGTCTGAGTAACCTGTTGCTGGAATGGCCTTACGCTCTTTTGCCTTGAGGTGCCTTACCTCACTTCTGCTGGGATCTGACTATTTGCCTTTCTTGGATTACTCACCTGCCACTAACCCCTCTGTTCTTTATCTGCCTGACCTGGAACTTGGATATCAGCCTGCTTTGGAGGACGTTGCCTGCCTCTTGCCCTTCAGATGCTTGGTTGCTGCTTTTAGACTTGGCCTGTACCACCCTGGGTTGTACCATTTGCCTCTGATCTGACAGGGTCTTGAAATATACACTCATACATGGACCTTTTAGAAAAGCAACCTGACTGCTCCATATTCAATATGGCACCCAGCATGACTGCTTTTTTTATTTATTCAGGTGGGATACTGACCCCCCCTCACCCCAGTTTCTCCCTTCAGGACCTTAGAAAGAAGTGAGCAAAATTAAGCTCTAAAAGAGGTTTGTTTTTGGACATATTGTTGTCTTGACACAGCAATGAAGACTGCATGTCAGACAGGTTTTCTTCATCATTTAGATATTTTGGAATCACATCAACTATTTCTCTCATAAGGCCCTCCCTTGAACCAATCAAAGTTAATGACAATTTTGCCATTGACATAATGGGTTCAAAAAGCTGGATCTTTAGTTTTCATGCTCTAATGCGATTATAATTGTGGCACTTTCATTCTCCACTGCTTTTCTTTGCAGCATTAAATACAATTTATTAATTATGTAGCTTTTAAAAATCATAAGGCAAGTCTAGGATTTGCTTCCGGTGTTTCCTTTCTATCTTTTCTGTAAAACAGATGGAATAATGAGCATCAGTTTGGGGATTCTTCCCTGCTTTCATGACAACAAAAAAGGAAGTCAGTAGCCTCTAAAATATAAAGGGAACCGCACAGGCAGATATATGCTGCAATTTTGCAACTTGCTCAGTAAGTAGGAAAGTTCATCAAACTTCCAGTGTTCTAGCCAATGAATGCAAAAGCAGTGGGATGCCTGACAACAATGTAGGTAATGGTATCTGCTACATTTCCCACCTTCTTATATACTAGGGATGGCGGAGAATTCCGCCACAGATCTCAGTGAGGCTGAATTAGGGATGTCAGAGAATTCCGCCACAGATCTCAGGGAGGCCGAATGCCAGCGCATTCGGCCCCCCGAAATCGGTGGCGGAACAGTCTGCCCCCCACCCCCCCGGGACAAGACATACCTGGGGCGGATCTTCCTGGCGGCGGCAGCTGCAGCAGCAGCTCCGGCGGCGGTTCGGCGGTGGCGGCTGTGGCAGCCGGTCTTCTGACCGGCTGCCGCCGCCGCCATTTCCAGTTAAAAAACAAAACAAAATGTGATAGGCTAAGTAAAGATTTACGTAGCCTATCACGGCTAGGTTTTTAAAAAAACCGTGATAGGCTACGTAAATGTTTACGTAGCCTATCACGGCTGACTTAAAAACAAAAACAATGCGCGTACACAAATGGTGGCGGCCACGGCCGCCGCCATTTGCGTTCCTTATTTTGGCACATCTTAGTCTACGTCAAGATTTACGAAGGCTAAGATGGCTACACTATTTGCGTTCCCCTTATTTTCGCCGTCTTAGTCTACGTAAATCTTGACGTAGACTAAGACGTGCCAAAATAAGGAACACAAATGGCGGTGGCCGTGGCCGCCGCCATTTGCTTAAGCGCGTTGTTGTTGTTTTTTAAGTCAGCCATGATAGGCTACATAAACACTTACGTAGCCTATCATGGCTGACTGCAGGGACGCAAACGGCAGCGGCTATGGCTGCCTCCATTTGCGTCCCTGCTAGCCAGTGGCCAGATGTCTGGCTGCTGGCGGAGCCGGCTGGCGGCTCCACAGAATTCCTGCGGAGCACAGCTGGCCGGCCAGGATTCTGGGGGGGGGGAGGAACAGAGCGCCTCCCCCCCATCCAGGATTCTGGGGGGAGGGACAGAGTGCCTCCCCCCCCCATCAACATAATCCGCAAAAGGTAAGTGCCTTTCGTACATCCCTACCCTCTGGCTCGTCTCCTCTAGGGATTGCAGATTAGTTGTTTAGGGGCCTGAGGCAGTCTGAGAGTTTCCTGGACTCTGCATTTGTGGAGAGGCTAGTCTCTAACAAAATAAGGTTTTCTGTTCCTCTGAAAACTCCTTGTTCATGAAAGAAGTATTTGTTGGAGAACTTTTCAGCTCAGCCCTAGATTTTCCATTCATAAAACTGATATATATATATATATATATATATATATATGCACGTCTGTGTGTGTATATATATATCTCTATAATTAATTTAAACATTTAACAATATTTTGCATTTTTGCTGTTTAGGAATGCTCTCTCCTCTCTTGCTCCTTGACCACAAAATTTGTGTCTCTCTACTTGAATTTAGCTTCTTTACATTAGCAATGGGAATCACATGTCTATTCCTAATTTGTTAAAAATCTGCTTTTTCAGTACCAAGATTTGGGGTGGAGTAAAAGTTTCTTGGAGTCATCAGAAATGTGGCAGCTGGAGATAGATTACAATGCAAGGAAGATTGGTCTTAGAGAGCAAATAAACTGTTCCTTTGGGAAAGCTCAGTGGTAACATTTGGCTTTTAGAGCTACCTATTAAAATTCTCAATCTTGTTTTACCTTCTTACAAAACAAACTAATATAGTATTGTAATATCCCATTGCAGTTATCTCAAGATTAACTTCATTCCTGATAGTGCCAATGTTGTCAGAACATTTATATATGTAATATAAATATGGAATGATGATGCCAGTAAGAACAGTTACTTGTCTTAGAGGAACTGGACAGAAACCACAAAATCAATTTGTGCATGCCTCTGAACAGCCATCAGATTGCTATGACTTACAATTGCTAATGAACGGGGCTTCAAAAAATAAGTAGTGCATTACAGATGGGCAAACACTTACAGATTTTTCCTGTTGTTGTTGGGTTTTTTTTAATCTCATACTAATGATTTTCTATTCACTTGTTTTAATTTCTAAATACTTGTCTTCAGAAGGAGTCCTGTGGTGTTTGTTCTGATGTCACTATTTTTCCCATGTATTTAAAACTCCAAATGCCTCTAGCCCAGGAAATGGGCATCATACAAGCTTCATTACATACATTGCAAGCCATACATAGAATACATTTCCTAACTTAGGGTATTAGACCTTGCTTAACCCCAGAAGAGAGAGCTTGACATTGACAGGATAACCTGTGCCTATACAAGGGTGGGCAGACTTCAGGTTTGTGGGATCTAATTGTAGGGATGTCAGAGAATTCCGTGATGGATCTCGGTGAGGCTGAATGCCAGTGCATTCGGCCCCCTGAAATCTGTCACAGAACGAAGCCCCCACCCCCACGCCACAAAAGGCATGCGGGACAAAGTCCCTGCCGCCCCCACCCCACGAAAGGCGCGCAAAATAGAGCACTTACCCACTCCTGTCCACGCTGCTTTGCTAATGGCAGCCATCCTGGCTGCCATTCGCTTCCTCCTCTTCCTAGCCGTGATAGGCTACGTAAATACTTACATAGCCTATCACGGCTAACGCAAGGACGCCATTTGCATCCCTGAAGAGGCCATGATAGGCTACGTAAGTATTTACGTAGCCTATCACGGCAGGGGGGGGAACCCCAGCGTATGCAAATGGCGGCGGCTACCGCCATTTGTGTATGCTGGGTTCCCCCCCCCCCGCCGTGATAGGCTATGCAAGTATTTACGTAGCCTATCACAGCGGGGGGGGGGGAATCCAGCGTATGCAAATGGCGGCGGCTACCGCCATTTGCGTATGCTGGGGTTTTTCCCCCTGCCGTGATAGGCTACGTAAATATTTACATAGCCTATCACGGCTCAATACAGGGACACAAATGGCGGCAGCTATGACAGCTGCTATTTGCTTCCCTGCAGGGCTGCCCAGAGGCCAGATGTCTGGCTGTGGGCAGCCGGAGCCAGCCGGCAGCTCCACAGCTTGGCCACAGAGCGGAGCCGGCCGGGCAGGATTCCGGGGGGAGGGATGGAGCTCCTCCCCCCCATCGAGGATTCTGGGGGGAGGGATGGAGCGCCTCCCCCCCCACCGCAGATGCCCCTGCACAGAGCCAGGTAAGGGATTCGTACATCCCTATCTAATTGTATTCTCTTAAAAAAACAAAACAAAACACTGGAAACTTGGGATACACCAATCAGAGCTTTGTGCAAAAGACATATACTTGGCCTTAAAGTATCTGAACCCAGGAATTTGTGTTGAATACCGGAACTGAATGGAACTGTATTGATCTGGGGTCCTGATTCTGTCAGGACCCAGTCAAAATAGATTCTTTTAGATTACCAAGATGAAACAAAGCCACTTCTGCAAAAGGGTGACCGTTTACTGGGAGAAAACAGATGCAGAATAAATGCGCAAAGAAAGCTCAAATCCCTCATCAGCCAAGGAAGCTGTCACAGCTGGGGGTCCCCAAGATAGACAAGAAGCTGTTCCTGGAGCCATAAGTTTCTCCAGGCTGGAAGTGTGCTTTCCCCCTTGGAGTGAGATCAAATTGGTTCACTTTTTGCTAAGCTTATATAGTTCCTTCCCTCCTTCCCGAAGGTGCATGAAGCATTACAGGCTGGGAAATCAATCACCCTTTCCCTGAGAACAGTGCCCCAACATTCCAGCATAGGATGGAGAGTTACTCAGCTCCTCCATGAGAATCAAGGCATGACACCCTTATCTCTAGAAGGATGAGGTAGCTTGGCATAGACCTTACAGCTGTACCAATTAGCTTATGTGACAGACGAACTTGAAACTGCCCACTATACAAGGGGCCTACTTTTTAGCTATAGCTTGCTAAAATCTACTCACTCTGTGAGTGAGTGTGTGTGTGTGTGTGTGTGTATTTATATGTGTATGTATGTATGTACGTACATATGCATGCATGCATGTATGTTATGTGGAAAAATAAACAAATAATTCTTTTAACAGGTTTTACAACAATTTATGCAATATATGTTAGTACGTAACATTTAAAGTATTGTCTACCATTTCATTCAACTTTTCTCTGTGTATATTTACCAGTCTCAGTAGAAACATGAATATTTTCCTACAAATAAATTTGTTTAAATTTTGGGAAAGGCAAAAGAAAGATCCAAAAGTCCACAGACTCCATATGGCCAGAGGAAGCTGGCCTGCAGTGGATTCTGCAGGTCGGATTCTTAGAAATCCAAACTCATTTTAGTTCATCTCGAATTTCTCCAGCATCCCCACTCAGGAGGGCCTCCAAAAGCAGAGTGGATCCCTGTAAGGGGGAAAACAGGACACCTCAGGCCAGGTAGGGCTGCTCTGCTTGAAATTAGGTCATGAGTATTCGTCTTTGCCTCGATGGCTCAACATTACCTTGTTTTCCAAGTTGTTCTCCACCTGCCAGACCAGCACTCTCTGTCTACCTCTGCCCTGGATGACTTGGGTGCTCCTCGTGCGTCCATGTTTGCCCATCTCCAGTATATTCTGACCTAGTCAAAGACAACAACACTGCTAGTGGTGGAAACTATTGATAGTTGACCCTTATCAACAGGCCTGGTGACTTGGGAGACTGTACTGGTACAACTTACTGATGGCTGATATTGAGAGACAATCTAGTTCTGTTTTGCTGCATCCCTGCATTTCCCTTGGCTCTGATTATCCCAACATTATCCTGACAGTCTAAGGAGTGGCCAGGAGCATCTCTTCCAGGCAAACATCTAATCATACCACTGTGTACCTCAGTTCCTTTGTTCCTTCTCTGGCTCCTCTAGAACACCATCTCTCTGCCACGTACACAGGTTACCAAGATATATTTGAAGGCAAGGAAGCTGATACCCTCCCACTGCATGTCTCCTATTATTGTGCAATTGATCTAGTACTGGGGGGGTGGGGGATTCCTGTGGGGCACATCTACTCTCGTTCTGAAACAGAACTAGCAGCCTTCTGGGAATTCCTTCATAAGAAACATTGGAGGGGATTTATACACCCTTCCACATCACCAGCAGCTACTATGTCCTTTTTGTACAAAAGAAGTATAATACACAATCTGAAAGTTATGCATAATCTTGACCAGTTCTGAACAAGCAATAAATGGAGGATCACTTTCCAGACCTGGTATGGGCACTACAAGTACACAATGATGCCTTTTGGCCTATGCTGTGTACTGCAGTATACTAACATTTTATGAATAATTTCTTCAAAGATCTCCTGATTCATGATGACCTACTTTGACAATATCCTGATCTACTCCATCCAATCCCCAGTTTTACCTCCAGGGCATGTGTCAGACTCTCCAAAGGCTATGAATACATCAGTTATTTGCTAAACTGGAAAATGTGCATTTTGATTTAACCTATGTGGACTTCCTGGGACAGTGAATCACTCCAGCCATCCATTCACCCATGCAATTCCCTGTCAAGCTAAAGATACGTGTAGGGAGGTCTGTGCATGTATAGCCCTTAGCCGGATCAGGGATACTTTTTCAATAATGAATAATTCCTTGATTTCTGAAGCTCACTGATCTCTGTAATCTCCAGCTCAAATGAGAGGCATGTGAAGCGAGGACAATTGAAGACTTGGAATTGGCTGTGCCTTCAGGTTTCAGCAATGCCATCCTTGAAATTTTTATTAGTCTTTTCTGTCAGCTGATTCATTGCACAAAAATTGGAAAAGTAGCCATTACTGACTCTTATGAAGCACCTAGGGAAATATGAATAACAATAAATGGAAGCAAATGCACACGTTTGTTAGAAAACTGGATCGAATGTAGCCAACTGCTTTGGATTACTACCCAAAACTCTATTAACTCTTCTTTATTAATGTTTGTTTTCTGACTTGAAAAGAAATTCCAGCTCAGTTATCTTGGCTGTGGCCATGATCGTTTTGTTTTGTCTCTCTTCTAGGAGAAGAAAAAGAGAATAGTTTAGATTGCTTCTTGTTAATACATCACCATCTTTGAAATACAGCATGTCCCAGTAAAATGCCTTTTATATAATTATTTCCAGCTGCTTTCTTTTTCTCTGAGCATAATTTGTATTCTAAACAGGCATCAACTAGCACTTGAATTTGCCATTAAAATAAGGATTAAGTGCTGATTTGGCATGCTCATCATATGTTGGCCACCGCTATGCCGAGCAACCAGCTGGGCACTGTGATGAAGCTCTCTTAATGGATGTTCCTGAGAATTCTTTTTAAGAAAATAAAAAAGTGCTTGAGATGTTTACTGTGCAAATTTACAAAACTGGTTCCTGCTGCTGTTGTTGAATCACCTGTTGTCTCTTTTGAATTATCATAAGTTGCCATGTAGCATCAGAACTGCCACTTTGATTTTACATAAAGCAACATTAGAAGTGAAGTTGAAAGGAGGTTTCTTTCTTCTTGATGAACTATGAGGGCAGCCAAAGGAGTTTTAATCAGATTAAGTATGGAAATACACTATGATTACTTCTAATCTCTGATAGTCACTGCTGTTGCTGGGTCTCTTGTCTGAGATTTTAATCAAAGGATAGGGAAGTATTTCCCACCCAACAAGGACTGAATCCCCTCCCTCTCCCTCCCTCTGAATTAATATACCAAATCCCTTTCCAACATGAGAGGAAAGGGGAGGGGTTTGGAAGATCAGTGCATCTTCCAAACCCCTCCCCCAACTAGATCTGAATTTGCATTTGCTCAGAAATAAGAACATTTTCCAATTCTTTGGTAAACAGCTTGGCTTCCTTCAGAACCAATCTGATTCACGTTTGTGGGAGTTTATCCATCAGTACTTAAATGCACTGAAATTTCAGTTCAGAAAGCACTGAAATGAGATCTCCTTGCTGCCAACTGGGCTCTGTCACATCCTGGGGCAGAGATCACTAGGGGTGGACGAAAGTCACTTACCTTTCGTCGAAGCTTGTTCGCGGTGGGGGGGAGGTGCTTCGCTGCTCCCCCTGTGAAGTTCAGGCCGGGGGGGAGGCTTCCCGCCTCACCCCGGCCAAAATTCAGGCCGGGGGGGAGGCTTCCCGCCTCGCCCCGGCTGAAATTCAGGCCGGGGAGGAGGCTTCCCGCCTCGCCCGGCCGCGAACTCGAAAGTTAAAAAAAAAAAAAAAAACGCCCCCGTGATAGGCTACGTGACGATTAACGTAGCCTATCATGGCTAGATTTGCAAAGTCAGCCGTGATAGGCTACGTCAATCGTCACGTAGCCTATCACGGGTGACTTTAAAAAAAAAAAAAGCGCGTACGCTAATGGCGGCCCCCATAGGGAGCCACCATTCGCGTTCCTTATTTGGTCGCTGTAGTCTACGTAAAGATTTACGTAGACTACGGAGAAAATAAGGGCAATGCAAATAGCGTTGCCCTTATTTTTGCCGTAGTCTACATAAATCTTTACGTAGACTACAGCAACCAAATAAGGAACGGGAATGGCGGCTCCCTATGGGGGCCGCCATTATCTGTACGCGCTTTTTTTTTTTTTTAAAGTCACCCGTGATAGGCTACGTGACGATTGACGTAGCCTATCATGGCTGACTTTGCAAATCTAGCCGTGATAGGCTACGTTAATCATCACGTAGCCTATCACGGGGGCATTTTTTTTTTCTTTTCTTGGAATGGCGGCGGCGGCAGCTGGTCGAAAGACCGGCTGCCGCTCCCGCCCTGCACGAACACCCACCGAACGGCCGGCCGGACCCGCCGCCGGGAGGGACATTCGGCGAAGGTAAGTCCTGTCCCGGGGGGGGGGTGCAGGGGGCGGGGGGGTGCGGAGGATTTTTCCCCAAAACTTGTTCGGGGGGGTGAACACTTTGGCGCTCGGCCCCCCGAAGTTTCGGGGAGAAATTCTCCACCATCCCTAGAGATCACACAGATAGAACCTCTGGAAAGAAGAGATCCATCCATCTAGATTGACCATTCTCCTTGTCTAAGGGCATACTTGCTCCTTTGACCTGCCCCTCTCCCCTGTTAGCTTTTCATGTTTGAGTTTGAGTGCATTTGCTGCATTGTTCTGCATTTTCTAACCTCCAATGATTACATTTTTCTTCCCTGCTTCTCTCCTTTATTTCTATAGTGAATATGAAGCTAATGGGTGGTAAGAAGAACCTTCTAACAAGCAAGCATGTTAATTGAAATAGGGGCATATGTATGTTGGATGCACAGAAGAACCCCCTAAGAAATTTTGCTAGTCATCTTCTTGAAACAGATTTGGCTAGGGATGTCAGAGAATTTCGCCACGAATCTTGGGGAGGCCGATTGTCAGCGCATTCAGCCCCCCGAAATTGGTGGCGAAACGGTCTGCCCCCCTGACCCCCCCCGGACGGGACTTACCTTGGGTGAATCCTCCTGGCGGCGGCGGCGGCTCCGGCGGCGGTTCGGTGGTGGTTTGGCGGCGGCGGCTGCAGCGGCCGGTCTTCCGCCACCGCTGCCATTTCCAGTAAAAAAAAAAAAAGTGATAGGCTACGTAAAGATTTATGTAGCCTATCACGGCTACATTTTAAAAAAATACCGTGATAGGCTACGTAAATGTTTACGTAGCCTATCACGGCTGATTTAAAGGGGGGGAAAAGCGCATATGCAAATGGCAGCGCCCATGGGCACCGCCATTTGCATTCCTTATTTTGACACGTCTTAGTCTACGTAAACATTTACGTAGGCTAAGTCGGCGAAAATAAAGGAAACACAAAAAGCGTAGATGCTACACTATTTGCGTTCCCCTTATTTTCGCCGTAGTCTACGTAAATGTTTACGTAGACTAAGATGTTTCAAAATAAGGAACGCAAATGGCAGCGCCCATGGGCGCCGCCATTGGTGTACTCGCATTTTTTTTTCTTTTAAATCAGCCGTGATAGGCTACGTAAACATTTACGTAGCCTATCATGGCTGACTGCAGGGACGCAAACCCATTTGCGCACCCGGCCGGCCAGGATTCGGGGGAGGAGGGACGGAGCACCTCCCCCCCTCCAGAATTTCGGGGGGGAGGGACGGAGCACCCCCCCCACCAGAATTTTGGGGGGGAGGGACAGAGTGCCTCCCCCCCACCTCGAATCAAATTTCGTTAAAGGTAAGTCACTTTTGTACATCCCTAGATTTGGCTTTCCTTGGAACTCCTCAAATGTTTTACCTGAGGAGGAACCTTCAGAGTGGCTTAGCATTTTTCCTAAGGTGAAATCTTGGTGTCACCTCTACTTTGGATGACTGTGAGATTCTCAGCTTATTCTCTACTTTTTTCAGGTTGTACGTGTTATGGCTTGAGAGCACATTTTACAATCTAGTACCTTATTTATTTGGTTTCATGAGATCTGTAACCTGAGGACTTCCGTAGCAAGATGGATTATTGTTATTATTATTTATTTTATTTTATTTGTACCTTGCCATTGTACCAAAAATGGCACTCAAGGAATAATGAGTTATCATAAACTTATTCAATGAGAGGTGGTGGACAGTATTTCCCTTCCCTAGTCAATCTAACATTGCCAGGACAGATGCTAGGGTATCCCTAGCATCCGGACATGCGGAGCTTTGTAATTGTGTACACTTGAACAGAGTTAAATATTTCTTCAACAACCCTTTCCCATTAATACAGGGAGGTCATGAGTGGAGGAGTCAGGGCTGGAGGCCATATCTCCATTCCCTCCATGCCTACAATCTTTAAAAACCTGAGCATGGTATTAAGTTTATGAAAATAGTATTAAGTTTATGAAAATTAGGAAACTATATTTTGGTAATAGATCCATGTTGGCTGGAGAATACTGGGAGTTGTACAACATGTTTCTGTCCAAAATATCCATAGGATTATGTCCTAAATCTTGGCTCTGGTCCATATGATATCATTTGACAATAATTTCCTAATTCACAATATCTCTACCTTGGAGAAAAATCCTGCTTGATTACACAATGGGAACTCTAATTTCTTTCCTGGTGGAAGCTTTCCAGCTTAAGGCTCTTTTGCTGTGCCTGTTAGCTGCAGTAAGTAAAAGCCAGCCCTGCAAGTCATAATTAGAAGTGCAGGACAATGCTAATGATGTCTTACAACTGATGGAATCTGCTTTTCCACCTGATTACCATGGAAACCACAGTTAGCCAACTGAATTCATACTGATCAAAATGAATTATTATTAATCTTTCCAGGCAAGGGTGCTTGGGGATTTGGATTGCTTTTGTTAAAGTTTTTGCTAAGAAACCAAAGGATTCAGGAAGTGTAAATATTAATTCTTAATGTGCTGGTAAATGAGAATGGTTTAGTCTCCATGGGACCCAACTAGTTGTCATAAAATTGGATACTAGCAACTTACAAAAATATTATGCAGTATCCTTGGATGGAAGATAAATAGAAATGCTGGGGTTAGGGGGATGCAGATAGGTAATACTGCCTGGATCATGGCCATTTGGATATCATTGGACCCAATAGTGCAGAAAGGGATTAATTTGGACTAATATAGACTTTTAAATATGGTCTTAGAAGAAGCAGATGTTGAATTCTTATTTTGGCTATACTAGATATTCAGATGAGATGGAGGTGATGGAAAATACCTATTCTGGAGATCCTGGAGAGTCATTTCCAATCAGAGAAAACAATACTGGGGCTAGATGGACAAACAGTCCAAGCTGTTACAAGGCAGCTTCTTATGGTCCTGCATTCCCACTCAACTGCATGTTTTTTTTTTGTAGTAGTCACAACATGAGTCAGAAGCATCACAAAGCGAATTTCTCCAGCCCTTACCAGTTGCAATAGCATTTGCTGGTGGGGCTTGATAAACTCGCTACAACTTGGTCATGACTCACGCAATGCTTACTACTGCACAGGTAATAGGAAATTAGTCATAGGGGTACATCTTGAAGTCTCATAATGGACTATGTGAACTTATTCCACAGGAAAAGCATTGCATTTCAAGTTATGTACAGTGATACAAATGCTCTACCTGTGGTATTTAGTCTGTTATGGCTTATTCATGCATGCATGTCAGCAGTTGATGCTATAGACATTAAGTCATCAACATGTATGTAAACCAATCTCTGTTGTCCAAATGTTGCAGGTTGTCATACATTGGGAAGAGCTCATTGGGAAGAGCTGGGTAGGAGGCCAAATCATCTCTGAAATAAGATGATGCAGATCAAACACATATGTATATATTTGATGAATACATTTTTGTATACCATTCTGTCCCTCTATCTACATAATCTGAAATGTGTTGCTAGTAGGAATGTATATGAATCAGCCAAACTCAAGGTCACCAAAGTTGTCCCAATTCCATCTCAAGGCTCATTCCAACTCTATATCAGATTGTGAGCTTCGTTTATTTTTTTTTGTTCTTTTTGCGTGCATATTTTCATCTGTATTTTCCCAAATATATACATCAATTGTGCAGATCTTTGAAATGCACACATTCTTTCCCCATTGATTTAAGTGTATTTATGTACATTTTTTTATAAGTATGCATTTTTCATGTGCATTTTCCAAATGTACACATGCTATCGAACTAGGGATGGCAAAGGAATCCATTTGAGGGGGTTAAGCCTGCCAAGCTTTTGGTGGCTGGCTCTCAGTCTCAGCCCACTGGATTCCGGCTCACTTATCCACAAGCTGGCGTGACTCAACCTGTCTGAATAGAGCCAGCTTGCAGACCTCCGTCGCTGGCAGCTCCATGTGCAAACCTGTTGTGCTCTCCTTGCCAATGTTAACACCAGCAAAGAGATCACGAGGGGTTTGTGCACAGCGGGAGTAGTACCAGCACCATCTGGTGGCAACGACGGGAGTCCCGGCTGCTGCCAGCACTGCTGCAGCTGTGCGCAAACCACTTGTGCTCTCCTTGGTGTCCGCATCGGCAAAGAAAGTGCAAGGGGTTTGCAGCTGAGAGTCTGTGAGTTCTGGTGGGGAGCCTGCAGCTCAAGGGAAATCCATCGAGCCCCAAGAGGGCTGGATTTCCACATGCTGGACATCCCTATAATGAAGGATCTTCTCGGACTGGGGAGAGGTAATGAGCGGGGTGCCGCAGGGCTCAGTCCTTGAAGAGCCCAGTGCTCTTCAACATTTTTATTACTGACTTGGAGGAAGAGGTGCAGGGAATGCTGCAGATGACACAAAATTGGGCGGGATAGATAATACTTTGGAAGATAGAAACAAAATTCAAAGTGATCTTGATAGACTGGAGCACTGGGCAGAAAACAACAGAACAGAATGAAATTTAATAAGGATAAATGCCAAATTCTGCACCTAGGAAAAAGAAACCAAATGCACAGTTACAAGATGGGGAATACTTGGCTCAACAACACTACAAGCGAGAAGGATCTTGGAATTGTTGTCGATCACAAGCTGAATATGAGCCAACCATGTGGTGTGGCAGCAAAAAAGGCAAATACTCTTTTGGGCTGCATTAATGGAAGCATAGCTTCCAAATCCCATGAAGTACTAGTTTCCTTCTACTCAGCACTGGTTAGGCCTCATCTTGAGTACTGTGTCCAGTTCTAGACACCACACTTTAAGAAGGATGCAGACAAACTGCAGAGGGTTCAGAGGAGGGCAACGAAGATGATCAGGGGACTCGAAACAAAGCCCAATGAAGATGGACTGAAAGAACTAGGCATGTTTGGCCTTGAGAAGAGAAGACTGAGGGAGATGTGATAGCACTCTTCAAGTACTTGAAAGGTTGTCAGAGAAAGGAAGGACATGATCTCTTCTTGATCATCCCAGAATGCAGGACATGGAATAATGGGCTCAAGTTACAGGAAGCCAGATTCCAGCTGAACATCAGGAAAAATGTCCTGACTGTTAGAGCTATACGACAATGGAACCAATTACCTAGGGAGGTGGTGGGCTCTCCTACACTGGAGGCGTTCAAGACAAGGCTGGACAACCATCTGTCAGGGATGCTCTGACTTGGATTCCTGCATTGAGCAGGGGTTGGACTCAATGGTCTTATAGGCCCCTTCCAACCCTACTATTCTATGATTCCATGAATACTTTTTTTTTGGTCTGCAAGTCATATTGCAAGCTTGGAAATGTATGGACTTCAACTACAGATTGTGTCTGTATCTGTGTTTGATCCAGAAGGTGCAGTCTGGATAATTCCAGATCAGAAATGAAGTGAAACAAATTTCTCATACGTACATCCCTAATTGCTACGGACTATTAATGGAGGGAAAGGGTTGAGGGACCAGACAGTGCTTGGGTGAAAAGGTGGATTCTGTTTGGAGGTATCAATTGTCTTCCTTTTATTTTTATGTATTTAACTAGAAGGTAGTACAGAACTTCGGATGAGGTGAAACTATAGGAGTGGCTATCACTGTGAAATTAATTCAGTCATGTGTTTTCTGGCATGCAAGAGAATTGTGATCAGAGGTGTGGGGAAGCACTCTTTATTATAGTGAAGTCTGCCTTTTTAGAAAATTGCTTACAAGACAAGATTGTATTTGGATCTGCCTTTTGTCTTAATACATTTCATATGAAATGAAAGGTATCTGACAATATAGGGTCTGAGTGCATTAGTATCCTTGTCAAAATGGGGGAGGAAGACCCCCACTGACTTCTTGGAAGGATGCAAATAAGCCTTTCAATGTTTTAACATATTATTGGCTCTCACATAGTATTAGTAAAAAGAGAGTTGGCTAATATGATAAAAAGGCAATTAATGTAATTCAAAAGCATGTAATATGATAAGACCTTTGTACTGTGTTGCCAGCTTTGATAAAAGCCAGTGGCACAATCTTATTCAGTGGCTTTCTGAATGTCTCTGTACATGTAATAGGGACTACTAGATGCTTTCACATTAGTCTCTTAAGCAGGGTAGGTAGATCTATTTGCTACTGTTTATTGGAAATATTTATATCCCACCTTTCCATGCAATGTAGATTAGTTTGGGACACATGGGTGTGCATTTGAATACTATATTGCTGGCTAATCTTTTGTTCAAGAGATTCATAGGGATGGACAGGTGTACCCCTGTCCGGGTTCTCCAGGTGCCCACCCTGCCCCTGCTTGTGCGCCCCTGGACCCATGCTTGACCCCCCTGCTGTGCTCGCCAAGCCATCCACACTCACCCGAGCTTTGTCCTCTGGCATTGCAATTACCATTTTGCACTCCCCCCCTCACAAAACATGGCGATCGCAAATATGCACACATAGAGGTATATACAAATTAGTGCTGTGAATTGCCCATATACGCAAGATTACAGGCATAAATGCTGCAGCTTTCTGAACTAACAAGAATCCATCTGACATGTAAAATATTCAACTATACTTGAACCAAGGGTTCTTAATATACATTTTATGGTGTGCCCTATTTATTCAGTCTGGGTCAGGACATTTTATTCTCACTTACTCTTTTCTTGTTAATTGTTCTTGGCAGAAAACTCTGAAGTAAAGAATAGGTAGCAAAATGAACTGCTGCCTGTCCATAAGGCACTCAAGAACATTTTTTTACTACTTAAAATATGATATACAGTGTTATATTGCAGATGGAATCTCTTTGATAATTAGAATGTCAATGATACCATCATTCCGAACATAAGGAACATGGGGAGAAGTTAATTTGAGAGGAATCTTTTTGTCTAGCTCTCTCAGTGCCTCTTAGTCCGTAAATCTATTGACGCCTGATTACTCCACAGTTCCTGGAAGACAGATAAATTATATCTATCTGTTAATTTCATAAGAATGTACTGTGCTAATGCTCTTATAAATGTCAAAGAAGAAGATATTCATAGTATTCCCTCAAAGCATTTTCTACCTTCTACCTTGGTTAATACTATATAACTGGTAAAATCATAATTAGCATAAGCCACCATCGCCTTATTTTCTTAAGTGAACGCCAGAATGTTGGCCTTACATTCCACCATACTAAAAGGTGGCATAAGACCATTCACTCCAGGGTCTAAAATTACCTAGCTGCACTGTGAGTGTACCACCAGTCTACCACCATTATCTCAGATCAGATCAGCACAGTTATTTTCATTCAATGTTTTTCATTGAAATCCATTCACATTCTTAGCTGGCAATCATCAAGGCCAGGTTTACATAAGATGAACTTTACTAGATCAAACCAAAGGTGGTCATCCAATTCAGCATCCTGCTTATCACCGTGCCCAATAAGATGTCTCTACAAGCAGGCACATTGGTTTGATCTAGCAAAGTTCTACTGTAGCCTCATCCTGGTCTTCAAAATGCATAGTTCCTCTGAACATGGAGGATCCACTTAGTAACATTTCTTCTTCCTGCATTATAATCTTCACTGCCCCAAAGAAACACTGTCCAAGTGCCCCATGTGAGAATATCGCATGTATGTTCTACTGGCCCAAGACATTTTGCTGCCTGAGGCGAAGAACAAGATGGCGCCCACTCCCATTCCATGTACAAAAGCCAACTTGACAAGTTTGTCCATGATGGAAGTGTGAAAGAACAGGAGATGCCCTTGCATTTCCTGTATAACCTGCAACACCATTTCATCTAAAGCAGCTTTGCAAGTCAGTGCTGCATTTGAGAACAGACATTGGCACTGGAAAAATAATTAGTCACGGCTCTCATGTATGCCACACAAATATTTCCTCCACCACCCACCCTCTATGATATAAATTCAATTATTCACTGCCAGTTTGCATTGGCTAAATTAAAAGGAATTAATTCTGATTTACTTCAGTGAAAGCAAGACCAAAATGGGATCTTGTTCAGTGTGTATTAGACGTAACAGAAGAGTGACCTTTACTACTGAACAATGAGATTTCATTATTTAAATGAAGCACTCAGCTTGTTGCTTCCTAATAATATCACAAGGGGAAAATATGGAAGTGATGGCTTCTTTAAATTCCAATATGCCAACTCATAGCAAATTCAAGATACCTTGTTCAATTACGTATCATTTATTGATTGGTTGCCAGTGCTAAATCAGTTTATGAAACCTGAATCCCAGGCTTAAATAAAATGTTACTTTGCATGAACAAACTGTAATTCACATACTCTCTCTATTGCATTTAATCTACTCTAAAGGATTATATTTTAACATCTCATCCTGGCAAGGAAAAATCCACCTGCAGATGCAGGTTTCCACTTTCACAGCTACTGTGAATAATACAGAGGTATGCGTAGAGTTGCCACCAAAATGTCACCGATGTCAAAATGTCACCAATGAATTCCAAAGTGATTTTGGTAGGGATGTCAGAGAATTCTGCCACGGATCTCGGTGAGGCCGAGTGCATTCGGCCCCCCGAACTCCATGGCGGAATGGCCTGCACCCCCGCCCCCCCACGGATCCCCCCTGGGACAAGACTTACCACCGCCATTAGCAATCGCAATCTGTTCCCCCCCGCATTCGTGATAGGCTACATAAAGACTTACGTAGCCTATCATGTCTGGGTTAAAAAAAAACCCCAAAAAGTGTACGCAAATGGCGGCGGCTACAGCCGCCGCCATTTGCATTCCCTATTTTTGGTTGTCTTAGTCTACGTAAATATTTACGTGGACTAAGACAGAGAAAATAAGGGGGAATGCATTTGCGTTACCCCTTATTTTCGCTGTCTTAGTCTACGTAAATATTTACGTAGAGTAAGACGGTGAAAATAAAGGGGAACGCAAATAGCATCCACTACGCTATTTGCGTTCCCCTTTCTTGTCTTCGTCTTAGTCTATGTAAATAGTGATGTAGACTAAGACGGCCAAAAATAAGGAATGCAAATGGTGGCGGCCGTAGCCACCACCCTTTGCATACGCATTTTTTTTTTTTAACCCAGACGTGATAGGCTACGTAAGTCTTTCCGTAGCCTATCACGGCTGAATTCAGAGACGCAAACGGCGGCAGCTACGGCCGCCACCATTTGCGTCCCTGATAGCCAGCAGCCGGATGTCCAGCTGCTGGCGGAGCTGGCCAGTGGCTCCATGGAATCCTTGAGGAGCGGGGCTGGCCAGCCAGGATTCTGGGGGGAGGCGCGGAGCGCCTCCTCCCCAGTGGAACCCGGCAGAGCCAGGTAAGCGGGGTTTCGTACACCCCTAGATTTTGGAGGCAGCTTCTCAGGCAAGACATCTTATGAATCTGGAGGGAAGCCCAAACAGTTCTAACATGAAGAGGGAGATTTCTCAAAGTTTTGTTTTGTTTTGTCTTGTTTGTTTTGTTTTTCCGCAGCCCTAAGCTCACATCTCCATTCAAACCCTACTGAACTGGTTAGGTGCAACAAGTTATTGTGTATGAGTAGAGGTGGAGTCATTGTATTCAGCCCCTATTATGTAGAGTTAGAATTATTTATTTATTTATTTATTTTATTAAATTTCTTAATCGCCCATCTGGCCGGTCACCCAGCCACTCTGGGTGATGTACAATAGTACAAACAATCTAACACAGTAAAATTAAACATTAAAACATCATATTCTAAAAATACCCTAACCCACTCCAGATGCCTGCCTGAACAAGCAAGTTTTCAATGTGTGTCGGAAGCTCATTAAAGAGGGGGGATGGTGGAGTTCCCTAGGGGGGGAGTTCCAGAGAGTGGAGGCCACCACAGAGAAGTCCCTCTCCCTCGTCCCCACCAGTCTAGATGTCCTGGCTGATGGGGAAGAGAGAAGGCCATCTGAGGCTGATCTTGTTGAGCAGCCTGTCTGGTGTCACTGGAGGTGTTCGTTGAGATCATCTCAATATAAAACAGTTCTGCAGGAAATGTATGTAAAATTAACATGCTACCAAAGTGTGTGCAGTGCACATTATTCCCCTTCTATTTTGGATTCAACATGGCAAGGAACACGGAGCAAGCAATAATACAGCCACAAATGATTCACTTGTGCTGAGCCCTAAGGGCTGGTCCTGGCTGTAGCAACAAGGTAAGTCATCTTATCTAAAGCTTGGTGTACATGTTTAGCAAATTCACATAGTAGAGTTGTGGGCAGGAGCATTGCAAGTATAAATGCTTTCCAACACTTTTTTTTAAAGCATGGGTTGCATCCAATGTTAGTGCAACTTTAGCCCCATTCATTTCAATAGGTCTACTCTAAGTAGGGCTAACTCTGGATACATGTAAAAACCTGAAGAATCAGGAGTGAGTAGAATCAGGCTAGAAGCTGAATTCCTAGTTTTCTACATAAAAAAACAAAACAAAAAACCCTTTCTGTTTCCCTACTTGCAGCATGAAATAGTAGAGTCCAGGAAGACCTCTGTCTCAGTATCTTGCTGCATGGGTAGCCCAGCTTTCTCAGGCCTCTATATTAGGAATTTTGTGTCTGTTGTTGTTGTTCAGTCGTTCAGTCGTGTCCGACTCTTCGTGACCCCATGGACCATAGCACGCCAGGCCTTCCTGTCCTGCGCTCTCTCCCAGAGCGTGCTCAAGTTCATATTCATTGCATCGGTGATGCTATCTAGCCATCTCATCCTCTGCCGTCCCCTTCTCCTTTTGCCTTCAGTCTTTCACAGCATCAGGGTCTTTTCCAGGGAGTTTTCTCTTCGCATTAGGTGGCCAAAATATTGGAGCTTCAGCTTCATTATCTATCCTTCCAATGAGCACTCAGGGTTGATTTCCTTTAGGATGGACTGATTTGACCTCCTTGCAGTCCAGGGGACTCGTAAGAGTCTTCTCCAGCACCACAGTTCGAAAGCATCAATTCTTCGGCGCTCAGCCTTCCTTATAGTCCAGCTCTCACAGCCATACATTACTACTGGGAAAACCATAGCTTTGATTAGACGGACCTTTGTCGGCAAGGTGATGTCTCTGCTTCTTACTATGCTGTCTAGGTTGGCCATAGCTTTCCTCCCAAGGAGCAAGCGTCTTTTAATTTCATGGCTACAGTCACCGTCTGCGGTGATCTTGGAGCCCAAGAAAGTAAAATCTGTCACTGCTTCCATTTCTTCCCCTTCTATATGCCAGGAAGTGATGGGGCCAGATGCCATGATCTTCGTTTTTTTAATGTTGAGTTTCAAACCAGCTTTTGCACTCTCCTCTTTCACCCTCAACAAGAGGCTCTTGAGATCCTCTTCGCTTTCTGCCATTAGGGTGGTATCGTCTGCATATCGGAGGTTGTTGATAATTCTCCCAGCAATCTTAATTCCGACCTCTGATTCATCCAACCCCGCATTTCTCATGATGTACTCTGCATATAAGTTAATAAGCAGGGTGACAATATGCAGCCTTGTCGTACTCCTTTCTCAATTTTGAACCACTCGGTTGTTCCATGTCTGGTTCTGACTGTTGCTTCTTGACCCTCGTACAGGTTTCTCAGGAGACAGGTAAGGTGGTCTGGTACTCCCATCACTTTCAGAATTTGCCACAGTTTGTTGTGATCCACAAAATCAAAGGCTTTAGCGTAGTCAATGAAGCAGAAATAGACGTTTTTCTGGAATTCTCTTGCTTTCTCCATGATGCAGCGAATGTTGGCGATTTGATCTCTAGTTCCTCTGCCTCTTCGAAACCCAGTTTGTACTTCCGGTAGTTCTCGGTTCGCATACTGCTGAAGCCTAGCTTGTAGGATTTTGAGCATCACCTTGCTGGCATGTGAAATGAGTGCAATGGTGCGGTAGTTTGAACACTCTTTGGCGTTGCCCTTCTTTGGAATTGGAATGTAAACTGACCTTTTCCAGTCTTGTGGCCACTGTTGAGTGTTCCAGATTTGTTGGCATATTGAATGCAGCACTTTAACAGCATCATCTTTTAGGATTTTAAATAGCTCGGCTGGAATACTGTCATCTCCGCTAGCTTTATTGTTACTAATGCTTCCTAAGGCCCACTTGACTTCACTCTCTAGGATGTCCGGCTCAAGTTCAGTGACCGCACTATCATGGCTATCAGGGACATTCAGATCTTTCCTGTATAGTTCTTCTGTGTATTCTTGCCACCTCTTCTTCATCTCATCTGCTTCTGTTAGGTCCCTGCCTTCTTTGTCCTTTATCATGCCCATCTTTGCACAAAACGTTCCCTTGAGATCTCCAATTTTCTTGAAGACATCTCTAGTCTTTCCCATTCTGTTGTTTTCCTCGATTTCTTTGCATTGTTCACTTAAGAAGGCCTTCTTGTCTCTCCTTGCTATTCTCTGGAACTCTGCATTCAGTTGGGTATATCTTCCCCTTTCTCCCTTGCTTTTCGCTTCCCTTCTTTCGTGAGCTACTTGTAAAGCCTCATCAGACAGCCACTTTGCTTTCTTGCATTTCTTTTTCTTTGGGATGGATTTCGTTGCTGCCTCCTGAACAATGTTACGGACCTCCATCCATAGTTCCTCAGGCACTCTGTCTATCAGGTCTAATCCCTGAAATCTATTCCTCACCTCCACTGTATATTCATCAGGGATATGATTTAGGTCATACCTGAATGGTTTAGTGGTTTTCCCGACGTTCTTCAATTTAAGCCGAAATTTTGCAAGAAGCAGCTCATGATCTGAGCCACAGTCAGCTCCAGGTCTTGTTTTTACTGACTGTATGGAGCTTCTCCATCTTTGGCTGCAAAGGACATAATCAATCTGATTTCGATATTGACCATCTGGTGACGTCCATGTGTAGAGTCGCCTCTTGTGCTGTTGGAAAAGAGTGTTTGCTATGATCAGTGTGTTCTCTTTGCAAAACTCTATTAGCTTTTGTCCTGCTTCATTTTGTACACCAAGGCCATGCCTGCCTGTTATCCCGGTGATTTCTTGACTTCCTACTTTAGCATTCCAATCCCCTATGATGAAGAGGACGTCTTTTTTTGGTGTTAGTTCTAGAAGGTGTTGTAGGTCTTCATAGAACCGATCAACCTCAGCTTCTTCGGCCTCAGTGGTTGGGGCATAGACTTGAATTACTGTGACGTTGAATGGTTTGCCTTGGATTCGTACTGAGATCATTCTATCATTTTTAAGATTGTACCCCAGTACTGCTTTTCCCACCCTTTTGTTGACTATGAGTGCTACTCCATTTCTTCTAAGGGATTCTTGCCCACAATAGTAGATATGATGGTCACCTGAATTAAATTCGCCCATGCCTGTCCATTTTAGTTCGCTGATTCCCAAGATGTCGATGTTCAATCTTGCTATCTCATGTTTGACCACCTCCAGCTTACCTTGATTCATTGATCTGACATTCCAGGTTCCTAAACAATATTGTTCTTTACAGCATCAGATTTTCTTTTCACCACCAGACACATCCACAGCTGAGTGTCCTTTCGGCTTTGGCCCAGCCGCTTCACTCTTTCTGGCGCTACTTGGAAATACCCTCTGCTCTTCCCCAGTAGCATATTGGAAACCTTCCGACCTGAGGGGCTCATCTTCCAGCGTCATCTCTTTTAGCCTTGTGATACGTTCCATGGGGTTTTCTTGGCAAGAATACTGGGGTGGGTTGCCATTTCCTTCTCCAGGGGACCACATTTTGTCAGAACTCTCTGCCATGACCTGTCCGTCTTGGGTGGCCCTGCACGGCATAGCTTATGGCTTCACTGAGTTACGCAAGCCCCTTCGCCACAACAAGGCAGTGATCCATGAAGGGGATTTTGTGTCTACATAGTGGTGAATAAGGTTACGGCATCAGGGATATAGCTGTCAGCAGCACTTCTTGAGGACATGTGTACTGGGGCTAGTCTAATTCATTTGCTGTGGGAGAGAATACATTTTGCTCTACCATAAAAATGGTAAAGAGATATTGAACAACAAGTTTTCCTGATAATTTTCCCAACTTTACAATAACTGCATAAGATGTTGTATCTCATATTTACAGGGGATCCTATGACCTTTTTATGTGTTGCCTGATGACAAATGCAGGTCAGCCACTGCAGTCAACAGGCAGCTGCAGCAAATCCCTGCTCCTGAATAGGTGTACCTTTATGATAGATAATGTTACATTCATGAAGTATCATAAAGATGTAACTGTAACATAGTTTTTACAATACACTTAAAAATATAACGTATGAAGTGGCCCCCCAGAAGAAAAGCGCAAAACTTCTTGTTCTGCATCTTCATAAATCTGAGTGCCTGTGATATTGTATAATTAGTTCTTATTTGCTAGTGTCAGTACAGAATTATAGCACAGATTTAGATGTATACATAATTGTGCATAGGGTATGGTTGTTGCATTTCTCCTTCTGTCTCATTATCACCAACACATGGAGTGGCAAAATACTGAGTGTTCAGACATAACGGTAGGCAATATAAAAGGCGAAAAGCAAATAAATCCAAAAACGAACATTGCTTCCCACAGTCACAATCCGCAGTTGTCATGAGGTACTGAAATTATGTCAATCAGTAATTAATTAAATAATACATGTACAAAAATGTATATATCACAGGTGTACAATGGGCAGTATCCAGTACTGCTCCTGCACCCCCACTCTTTCTGTTGTGCTAGCAGGACTCACTGGAAGTGCAAAAGGAACTAGTACATCTGACAATAAACCCTACAAATGAGTGGAGACGCTCGTGTATGGACCAGGACCCTTCTGCAAGCTCTAATGACCTAACCCATTCTGGAAATGAGTATGTCCGCCCATTTCCAGTTGCTGCAGGATCCTCTAGCTTTCCATTGCACCAGCAGTAGGTTCCGCTAGCATGGGGGTAGTGTTGGATGCTGCCCAGTTTTTTTTATATTAAAGTGTAAACACATAGAAGTTATACCTCTGTTTCCTCCACCACAGAACATTAAGCAGATAGACCAGCTGCATTAAATATGTGTACCTTGTTGCACAGCTGTTAGGCAGGTGTCTTCTCTTAATTTGATGGAGGCCTGGATTCCTTTTAGTCATGCACCAGTGTGAGAAAGATTGGAGCTAAATACTAATTCATTTCATCTGTAACAATGCAGGCTACAGAATGTCAGATCTTTTTCTTCAAGTCATTCATTCAGTAAGGTAAAAGAGCCCATGTTTTTAACTCAATGTATTGCTGTCAAGATTGAAAAATCCAGGACAGGTCAAAATACTTCATAGTTTGTCATTTCCTACTCCTATTGGCGATTTTGAAAATCAGAATTATGGCCTGGTTCTGTGATCACCAGATACGTAAGATGCATATGAAAAAAATGCGTGCTTTTGAAAAATGTGCACAAACATGCTTTAACCAATGGGAGAAAAATGCATACATTTCAAAAACAAACCTCATGATCTGATATGGACATGAGTTGGATTGAGTTTTGAGGTGAGATTCGGAGTACTTCAGGGACCTTGAGTTTTGCTGATTTGGGATGTCAGAGAATTCTGCCACGGATTCCAGTGAGCAATCCATGGCGGAATGGCCTCCCGCCCCTGCCACCCCGTGGAATCCCCCCGGGACGGAACTTACCTGGGGTGGCAGCGGCGGCGGCAGTGGCTCCAGCTGGTCTCCTGCCCGGCCGCGGCCAGGTTGCTGCAGCTGCTATTTGCGTTCTTGCAGCTGATAGGCTATGTAAGTATTTACATAGCCTATCACGGACAAGGCAGCCACGCAAATGGAGTAGTCCTTGCAAGCAGTCATGATAGGCTACGTAAATACTTACGTAGCCTACCAAGGCAAAGAGCAGGGGCGCAAATGGCGTAGCGGCCGCCATTTGCATCCCTGCTCTTTGCCATGATAGGGTACATAAATACTTACGTAGCCTATCATGACTGCTTGCAAGGACGCAAATGGCGGCCGCTACGATGGCCACCATTTGTGGCTGCAGCAGGCTGGCTGCGGCCGGAACACTGGCTGTGGCTGGCCCTGGCCAGCAGCTCCGCAGAACCGCCGCAGAGCAGAGCAGAGCCAGCTGGAGAGGATTCTGGGGAGAGGGATGGAGCGCCTCCCCCCCACCATGGATGCCCCAACGTGGAGCCAGGTAAGGGATTCGTACATCCCTAATTTGTGCATCCCTGTTTTAGGCAGTCATTGTTGAAGAGACCCTGAGTCTGTGGTATTATTTGCTTATTTACTTGTTAAAAAGTACCATAAACCACCCTTTATCCTAATGGATACCAAGGCACCATACAAGAGGCATAAAATGACTCGAAATTTTTACAAATACAATAAAACAACAATGTAATAAAAACAAATCCAACACATAGGGACAGCAAACAAACTAAGCAAACTATACATCTTGGGACCAGGCTACCTGAAAGGCCACGTTCTCCCAAATGAGCCTGCCTAGGTCTTAAGATCTTTGGGAGAGGCCTTTCTTTCAGTATCACTGTCTTCAGAGGCACATTTGGTGGTGACATGAGAGAGGGCCTTCTTGGTGGCTGCTCCCAGACTGCAGAACTCCCTGTTGAGGGAGGCTAGGTTGGTTCCCATTTTTATGTCCTGCTTGCAGGCAAAGACATTTTTATTCAAGAAGGCCTTTAGCATATAAGTGGCTCTATTAGGTTGGGTGCTATTTTATTCTGTTATTGTTGTGTTTTTAATTGTGGTTAATTCATTTGTTTTATTGTGGTTTTAATTAAGTTTTATTTATCAATGATTGTAATCTGCCCTAGTGCCATTTTTTTGGTAGAAAGGTGGGATACAAATAAATAAATAATATAAATAATACATTTAAAACTCTAAAAAGGCCTGTGCAAATAAGTTTTAACTGGAAAGATAATTACATTGGTGCCAGTTGACCTTCAATAGGGAGGGCATTCCAAAGACTGGGCACCACCACTGAGAAGGCCCTCTTCTTTGGTACTGCACAACAAACATATCCTTGTAAAGGAATCTCTGAAGCCTCCTCTGAAGATCTTAAGAGTAGACATAGGCAGGCTGGTAAAGAAAGTGGTGCTCCTTCAGGTATTTGGGTCCCAAGTCATTTAGCCCTTTGAATATAAGCATCAACATCTTGACTTGGGCTCAGAAGTGAACAGACAACCAAAGTAGCTCTTTAAGGATTGGTGTAATATGATCCCATCTGTCAGTAACAGTTCAAATTCAAGCAGCCACATTCTACACTAATTGAAACTTCTGATCATCTTCATGAGTGGCCCCACGTACAACACATTACACTAATCCAGTTGGGAGGTTATCAGAGCATGGATCACCATGGTCATACTATCCTTGCCCTTGCCCAGAAACAGTCATAGCTGGTGAACCAGCCACAGTTGCTGAAAGGTCCCTGAGGCCACCTGAGCCTCAAGTGACAGTGGTGGATCCAGGAGTTATGTACCTGCTCCAAGCTATGTTCCTGCTCTTTCAGTTGAGTGAAACCCCATCTAGAAGAGGTTGTCCACTTAATCCCCAGACATGAGAACCACTTACCCACAGCCAGCCTTCTCTGTCTTCATAGTAATGCACAAATGATTTGTCTGTGGTAATTCATAAATGAACTGTCAAACAAAATTTTCTTCTGTATATGCAAAGATGGTAGGGTTTCTTTTTAGCAGTTCCTTAAGGAATCTGTATTAATCAGCCAATTGATCTTACTTTTAAGAGCTTTTCCCTCCTTACTAAGTATCCTTGCTTTGCTTTAGGCCACTTACTATTCTAAGACTGTAAATAAATACTTTCCTTCATTTATATTGCTACCTTGAAGGTGCTCATAGGCATGCATCACATCCTTTTAGTCATCACTTTTCTAGATTCTTGTACCGTATCATTTTGAATCATCTTCATATGACTTACTTTTCAATCTTCTATTATTTTGGTTGGCCTTCCTTGTAGTCCCAACAATTTGTCTGTAGGATTCATTACCATTACAGGTCAGGATAGTGGGTGATGGGCCAAATCCAGAAGCCAATTTAACTCCAACCTTAGTTGAGGTCCACTTGTCTCTAAGTAATCAATGCAATGCATCCTGAAGGCAGAGAGCTGTCACAAGGCCAATGTTACATTTAAACCTTAAGTAGCACATTGACCTTGTGTGATGGTCTCTTACACAGACTTTTTTTTTTGTTAATTACTCTGTCACACTGAGACCATATCTTAAAGCTGGTAGGTATGATTCCTGTTGAAGAGAACAAGAGGAGGAAAGCTTTCCATCCAACAAATCCTACTTTCCTAACATTTCATCCTATTCAAACAAAACAATGAAATAGAACCCAGGTTAGCAGTATGCAGTTAGAAGAAAACTTGACTCTTAGAAACTCTTAGAGACTATGGGACAACACAAACATTTCCCACTCCAAGCACTGGGGCAGGGTGTATATTTAGCTCTTACGCTAAAGGTGATCCTGAATGCATGCTTTTACTTGCTCTCAGATCGGTGAGATTTAATCCCCACTGGGAAAAGTAGAGGAGTGTATTGGATCTGGGGACAAAACCTGCCCATATTCCCGGCATTGGATGGCGCAGTTACCTAAAATAGGAACCCCTCCTCTCTCTCTTAAAGGCAGCTCCAGTGTTGTAGGTGAGGGGCCAACATGTCTCTGGCACCTCCCCCTCAAACCACAACCTGTGTTTGAGAATGCGGGTGGAAGGAAGCAGGTGACATGGAGCATTTCCTCTTTTCCCGTTTCTGTCTCAAAACACAGTTTCTGGGTTTGGAGGGAAGAATGTGTTTGGTTTGGAGAAACAAGGGGCAGGACTAGGTTGGAAAACAGGCCTGGCCTCTTGTTCTGTTTGAAGAAATGGCCTTGGTATTTGATGGGAGTGTGGGAAGTGTGACAGAAGAAGTAGGGGACTGGTGTTAAGGGAGAAATGGCATTTTCCATTCATCCCTTCCTGCCTCCCTTAAATCTCGATGAGCCTTTAGCCTATACACATGCTGCAGAATGAAGTGGCAGAATCTTAAGGCAGTAGAGTGGGCTGTAGACTGCAGATGCTCATTGTTCTTTTTAATGCTCCCCAATATTAAGAAAGTTCCTTGCATGAAGAAAATCAGCACTTCAAGGACATGCTCTAACACAGCCTGCTCCCTGTTGTGCTACTTTTCTACTTGCGGTAGCAGTGAGTGGGGTGGGTCTGCTAGGGGAACATTAAACACACACACACACACACGTTTCTCCCCTTATAATCTGAAGTGGTACAATCCATTGCGTCACTTACAATCCGTACTACCCCATTTCCAATTCATTTGGGGGCAAGTGTAGACCAAACCGTCATGCTCTAGACAAGAGGAGCAGATGTAGTTTCAGAGAGAGAAAACCCCTTCCTCAGAGAAAAATGACCTGTTTCCTCTTTCCTCAGCTTTGATGCCTGTCTTTGGTATTCATGAGGAGCAGTACAGATGTATCTTCTGGATTACTGACTGACTTGTATGGTTAATATTGCTGATGGAGTACCACTTTTGTTAGAACTCTGGAAGCAGCAGTCCCAGAGAATGTTAGATCGACACTGCAGTCATGTAAATAGTTAAACATTCATGCCTCAGATTTTACTGCACAGTAAGAGTGCACAGTCTAGTCACACCTTGAAACCCCATACATTTGAATGGGAGAGTTAAGCATTGGCTTAAATCTCTCTCTTGCTGTAATAATTGAGACTTCAAAAGCTTGACTTTGACTGGGGGCCGATCTACATTGCGTCCGCCATCGCAATGAATTCGGTGTCCCATCAGGTTAAACGCTTTCACATTAAAACGTGATTATTCACACTCTCCCATTTTCCCCATTGCAGTGCTTCATCGAATGCGCGAGCTCAGTTCACACTCGAGCGCTGTGCTGTTTTCCTGCTGTTTTCCTGTGTGCGCTTGTCTAATCTCGGATGCTAAGCGGGGTCGGCCCCGGTCAGTAGTTGGATGGGCAACCGCCTGCGAATCAGGCTTCCTGCACTGAGCAGGGGGTTGTTCTATCCCTTCAAATGAGACTAAGTTTTACCCTCTCCTATCCCCCACTCCGGATTTTTTTTAAAAAAATTCAGGCGTTATCCTTGCAGAATTGGGGCTTCTCCGCGATGTTTTTTTTTTTCTAATTCAGGCATGATCTTTGAAGATTTGATGTTGTGAAGCTTCACGAAGGGCGCACATCCAGCCCTTTGCTTGTTGCTGAGGAAACGGGGGCTGCTGAGGAAGCCATGTGATCAGTAGCCAGAAGAAGACATGGGGCCATCGAGAGCTGTGATTGGACAGGAGGGAAATGCAAACACCGCCATATATGGACAGGCGGGGGAGGGGTCTACGACCAGATACGGTAGCGAAGGCGGAAAATCAGAGCACGTTAAGGGGAAATAGAAATACTGGGATATCAGGATATTGAAAGCGGGAGCACGGAAGTGGGAAATTCCGGTTCCAATTCGAGGCGGGTACTGCGTAGTGTGAAAGGCGGGCGGTGAAACCTCATTGGAAGCGAAAAAAGGCGATAAGTGTAGATCCAGCCTGGATCATACTAAACATCACAAAGTAGGCCTAAAATAAGTAAAATGTCCTGTTTTAGAGTCATGGGAACATAGCAGCATATGACACTGCTTTATACGATGTCAGACCATTGCTCCATCTACCTCAGCATTGTCCACACTGACTGGAAGTGGGTCTCCAGGGTTTTAGACAGGAGTCTTTCCAAGTCCTACCTGGAGATGCTGGAGGTTCAACTGAAGACCATTTCCATGGAAAGATACTCTAGCACTGAGCTATGGCCACTAGGCCTGGCCCTAATGTGAGCCACACTGAGCCACTTCACTCAGGCAGCAGTTTGGGAGGGGTGGCAGAAGGAGTGCCCCCTTCCCGCTGCTGCCTGCCCAAGCCTCCGGGGTAGGAGTGCACGAAAGCCACTTACCTGGTCTCGCAGCTTGCTTTGCGGTGGGGGGGAGGCGCTTCGCTGCTCCCCCTGAAGTTCAGGCTGGAGGGGGAGGCTTCCCGCCTCGCCTGGCCAAAATTCAGGCCGGGGGGGAGGCTTCCCGCCTCGCCCGGCCGAAATTCAGGCCGGGGAGGAGGCGCCTCGCCTCGCCCGGCCGCGAAATAAAAAGTTTTTTTTTAAAAAAACGCCCCCCTTGATAGGCTACGTGACGATTAACGTAGCCTATCACGGCTAGATCTGCAAAGTCAGCCGTGATAGGCTACATTAATCATCACGTAGCCTATCATGGGTGACTTAAATAAAAAAAAAAAGCGCGTACGCAAATGGCGGCCCCCATAGGGAGCCGCCATTCGCATTCCTTATTTGGTCGCTGTAGTCTACGTAAATCTTTACGTAGACTACGGCGAAAATAAGGGCAATGCAAATAGCGTTGCCCTTATTTTCACCATAGTCTACGTAATCTTTACGTAGACTACAGAGACCAAATAAGGAACGTGAATGGCGGCTCCCTATGGGGGCCGCCATTAGCCGTATGCGCTTTTTTTTTTTTTTTAAGTCACCCGTGATAGGCTATGTGACGATTTACGTAGCCTATCACGGCTGACTTTGCAAATCTAGCCGTGATAGGCTACGTTAATCATCACGTAACCTATCACGGGGGCGTTTTTTTTTTTTTTTTTACTTTTATTGGAATGGCGGTGGCGGCAGCCGGTCGAAAGACCGGCTGCCGCCTCTGCCCCTGTCGAAGACTTGACGAACCGCCGCCGGGACCCGCCGCCGGGAGGGACATTTGGGAAAGGTAAGTCCCGTCCCGGGGGGGGGTGTGGGGGGCAGGGGGGGTGCGGAGAATTTCTCCCCGAAACTACTTCGGGGGGCTGAACACGTTGGCACTCGGCCCCCCGAAGTTTTGGGGAGAAATTCTCCCCCATCCCTACTCCGGGCCGTAGGGGTGAACGAAAGTCACTTACCTTTTCTCGCAGCTTTTTCGCGGTGGGGGGGAGTGCTTCGCTGCTCCCCCCGCGAAGTTCAGGCCGGGGGGGGAGGTTTCCCGCCTCGCCCGGCCGAAATTCAGGCCGGGGGAGGAGGCTTCCCGCCTCGCCCGGCCGAAATTCAGGCCGGGGAGGAGGCTTCCCGCCTCGCCTGGCCGCGAACTCGAAAGTAAAAAAAAACAAAAAAAAAGTCCCCTGATAGGCTATGTGACGATTCACGTAGCCTATCACGGCTAGATCAGGAAAGTCAGCCGTGATAGGCTACGTGAATCGTCACGTAGCCTATCACGGGTGACTTTAAAAAAAAAAAAAAAGCGCGTACACGAATGGCGGCCCCCATAGGGAGCCGCCATTCGCGTTCCTTATTTAGTTGCTGTAGTCTACATCAATGTTTACGTAGACTACGGCGAAAATAAGGGCAACGCAAATAGCGTTGCCCTTATTTTCGCCGTAGTCTATGTAAACATTGACGTAGACTACAGCGACCAAATAAGGAAGGGGAATGGCGGCTCCGTATGGGGGCCGCCATTATCCGTACACACTTTTTTTTTTTTAAGTCACCCGTGATAGGCTACGTGACGATTCACGTAGCCTATCACGGCTGAGTTTGCAAATCTTGCCGTGATAGGCTACGTGAATCGTCACGTAGCCTATCAGGGGACGTTTTTTTTTTTTCTTTCATTGCAATGGTGGGGGCGGCAGCCGGTCGAAAGACCGGCTGCCGCTCCCGCCCCGCTCGAACACCGGACGAACCGCCAGCCGGACCCGCTGCCGGGAGGGACATTCAGGGAAGGTAAGTCCCGTCCCGGGGGGGGCGGGGGGCAGGGGGGGCAGAGGATTTCTCCCCGAAACTTGTTCGGGGGGCCGAACACGTTGGCGCTCGGCCCCCCGAAGTTTCGGGGAGAAATTCTCCGCCATCCCTACTCCGGGGCCTCCATGCTGCTTGGGCCTGTGGAAGCTTGTGCCACCTGCCAGCCACTGCTGTGCCACTCAAGTTCCCACTGCTGGCAGCAGTGGCCTGGCCAGGCATTCCACAACTAGGCTGATACCCGGCCAGCTGGGTTGTGGAACGCTTCTGGTGGGTTGCTTTTGCTTCAGATCGAAGTGCAGCAACCACTACAATTAAAAGAGAAGAGAAAGTGAGCAAGGGGTGGCTGTTTCCTGGCCAGGCACTCTATGGCCACCAGCATCCCACTAAACGTCATGATACCTTGCCAAGTCTCACAGTAGTTTGCCATGGGCTTAATGAAGTCTCAGAAGACTTTGGTCAATATTGCGAGACTTGAGATGGCGTGTGTCTTTGCAGAACTGGTGACTCAGCGAGTCTGAGTGAGTAGTACCTGCTGGTGGCATAGGAAGAGGGTGCAAGCCCTGCCTCTGTCTCAGGAGTCAAAATAGCTTGAGCCATCCTGTTTGCTATCATGAGGCCTTTCACATGACCAAAGAAGTACCACACACACAAAGAGTGTATCAAGTTTGTTTTATCTTTGTACAATGAAGAAAAAGTGAAAGACGATATACCAGCTGAAAAAGAGATGTGGGTCCTTGTTAATGTAGGCCAGCTCCATTATTTACATTAAATACATGATTCTCTCCCAAGCTATGCTAAGTTATACCAATTAGGCTTGGGTACAGAACATTAACGTTCGAGTACAGATCATTAACTGTGGGTACTGAAGATTAACTGCTTGTGTCAAGATCACTGAGTTTTTCTTTTTGAGAGCAGGGTCTCAATGTTCAGCATTTTATTTCCTGTAAATTTCCAGAATGTTAGATTTCTTCCATTCATTTTTTAAAGAAGATTTTTTTGGGGAGGGAAATTATAATCCTCAGTCTCCTACAACCGGGATCATGTGAATGGAATGATACACATTGACTCCAATTCTATGAAATATTCAGTTTACCAACAGAAATTAGCCACTGTTCTCCATTTCCTTTCTTAAATAGATGTACAAAATATTCTGTTGTAAAATAATTTTGAATACTGCCAAACTCAATCCTACAGATAGAAGAAATGCAGCAGTTACCCTTTTTATTTTTTTTTATTTTTTGCTTAGCAAAAAAATTAAGTATGCAATTTTTTTCCCACCATTTAATCTCCATGCCAGTAGAAGCTTCACCTGCTACATTGCTGATCGCTGTTATCATCCCAGCCCTAAAGACATCTCATGAAAGTACAGGCCATTGCTCTAGTGAGATTTGTTTCTGTATAATGTACTTAGGATCAGCATTCCACAGAGCCAGATGCCACCAACAATGTATCACTAAGCTAACTCTGTTCCCTCCAATTTCTTCCAACAAATCCATTTTGCAAACAAGCTAACAGCTTGAACCTAAGACTTGCTGTGCCAGCAAATAAGTGCTCAGGATGAGGGAAGGCACAAAACATGACATTATGTTGCCATTCTAGTGATGTCATGTTGGCACTGCAGGTGGGTTAGTAAGCCCAATGTTTGGGTTCAGGCTGTAATGCAGCTGTTGTAAGCCACATTGCATGGCAAAATATTTGCCTGGGAAGGTAGATTTTGCTAAAAGAGAGCTGATGCGATGAACATAATGTACACTGCCCTGACACAATATTTTTGTAGCAAGTTAAAAACAAGTTATATAAAGAATGTTAAAAGGGGGGGGGATGTGTTTGGACTAGAGCATAATGCCACGGTATTGAACATCTTTCAGGCTAAGGACCAAATTCAATTTTGGAGACGCTCTTGTGGGCCGCATTCCAGTAGTGCGCAGGGCTAAAGGCAGAGAGGGTGAGGCCAAAATACCAAAAACACCAGGGTATTTTAGCTGAAAGCACTTACTGCCGGTAACAAAGCCTTAGGAAAGGTCTTTCACCCATTTAGAACCAGTGAAAACTGTGCAAAAGCCAGGAAACCAGTTGGTAGTTGGGGGAAAGGGGGCGGGGTCAGGGAAAGGGGGCAAGGCCAGGGGAAAGGAGTGTAGCCATCTGGAGAACCCTAGAATGTCAGCTGGACAACATTTTGGCCTGTGAGCTTGAGGTCCAACATCTCTGGCATAATGCAGTAGTCAGGGAAGAGTAACATGGATTATACATGCACCATTGTTGTTGTTCAGTCGTTCAGTCGTGTCCGACTCTTCGTAACCCCATGGACCATAGCACTCCAGGCCTTCCTGTCCTGCGCTCTCTACCGGAGCACGCTCAAGTTCATATTCATTGCATCGGTGATGCTATCTAGCCATCTCATCCTCTGACGTCCCCTTCTCCTTTTGCCTTCAGTCTTTCACAGCATCAGGGTCTTTTCCAGAGAGTTTTCTCTTCGCATTAGGTGGCCAGAATATTTCAGCTTCAGCTTCAGTATCTGTCCTTCCAATGAGGACTCAGGGTTGATTTCCTTTAGGATGGACTGATTTGACCTCCTTGCAGTCCAGGGGACTCGTAAGAGTCTTCTCCAGCACCACAGTTTGAAAGCATCAGTTCTTTGGCGCTCAGCCATCCTTATAGTCCAGCTCTCACAGCCATATATTGCTACTGGGAAAACCATAGCTTTGATTAGACGGACCTTCGTCGGCAAGGTGATGTCTCTGCTTCTTACTATGCTGTCTAGGTTGCCCATAGCTTTCCTCCCAAGGAGCAAGCGTCTTTTAATTTCATGGCTACAGTCACCGACTGTGGTGATCTTGGAGCCCAAGACAGTAAAATCTGTCACTGCTTCCATTTCTTCCCCTTCTATATGCCAGGAAGTGATGGGGCCAGATGCCATGATCTTCGTTTTTTTAATGTTGAGTTTCAAACCAGCTTTTGCACTCTCCTCTTTCACCCTCAACAAAAGGCTCTTGAGATCCTCTTCGCTTTCTGCCATTAGGGTGGTATCATCTGCATATCGGAGGTTGTTGATAATCCTCCCAGCAATCTTAATTCCGACCTCTGATTCATCCAACCCAGCATTTCTCATGATGTACTCTGCATATAAGTTAAATAAGCAGGGTGACAATATGCAGCCTTGTCGTACTCCTTTCCCAATTTTGAACCACTCGGTTGTTCCATGTCTGGTTCTTACTGTTGCTTCTTGACCCTCGTACAGGTTTCTCAGGAGACAGGTAAGGTGGTCTGGTACTCCCATCACTTTAAGAATTTGCCACAGTTTGTTGTGATCCACACAATCAAAGGCTTTAGCGTAGTCAATGAAGCAGAAATAGACGTTTTTCTGGAATTCTCTTGCTTTCTCCATGATGCAGCGAATGTTGGCGATTTGATCTCTAGTTCCTCTGCCTCTTCTAAACCCAGCTTGTACTTCCGGTAGTTCTCGGTTCACATACTGTTGAAGCCTAGCTTGTAGGATTTTGAGCATCACCTTGCTGGCATGTGAAATGAGCGCAATTGTGCAGTAGTTTGAACACTCTTTGGCATTGCCCTTCTTTGGAATTGGAATGTAAACTGACCTTTCCCAGTCTTGCGGCCATTGTTGAGTGTTCCAAATTTGTTGGCATATTGAATGCAGCACTTTAACAGCATCATCTTTTAGGATTTTAAATAGCTCAGCTGGAATACCATCATCTCCGCTAGCTTTGTTGTTAGTAATCCTTCCTAAGGCCCACTTGACTTCACGCTCGAGGATGTCCGGCTCAAGTTCAGTGACCACATTATCATGGCTATCAGGGACATTAAGATCTTTCCTGTATAGTTCTTCTGTGTATTCTTGCCACCTCTTCTTCATCTCATCTGCTTCTGTTAGGTCCCTGCCTTCTTTGTCCTTTATCATGCCCGTCTTTGCACAAAACGTTCCCTTGAGATCTCCAATTTTCTTGAAGAGATCTCTAGTCTTTCCCATTCTGTTGTTTTCCTCGATTTCTTTGCATTGTTCATTTAAGAAGGCCTTCTTGTCTCTCCTTGCTATTCTCTGGAACTCTGCATTCAGTTGGATATATCTTCCCCTTTCTCCCTTGCTTTTCGCTTCCCTTCTTTCCTCAGCTACTTGTAAAGCCTCATCATCAGACAGCCACTTGGCTTTCTTGCGTTTCTTTTTCTTTGGGATGGATTTCGTTGCTGCCTCCTGAACAATGTTACGGACCTCCATCCATAGTTCCTCAGGCACTCTGTCTATCAGGTCTAATCCCTGAAACCTATTCCTCACCTCCACTGTATATTCATCAGGGATATGATTTAGGTCATACCTGAATGGTTTAGTGGTTTTCCCTACGTTCTTCAATTTAAGCCAAAATTTTTCAACAAGAAGCTCATGATCTGAGCCACAGTCAGCTCCAGGTCTTGTTTTTACTGACTGTATAGAGCTTCTCCATCTTTGGCTGCAAAGGACATAATCAATCTGATTTCGATATTGACCATCTGGTGATGTCCATGTGTAGAGTCGTCTCTTGTGCTGTTGGAAAAGAGTGTTTGCTATGATCAGTGTGTTCTCTTTGCAAAACTCTATTAGCTTTTGTCCTGCTTCATTTTGTACACCAAGGCCATGCCTGCCTGTTATCCCGGTGATTTCTTGACTTCCTACTTTAGCATTCCAATCCCCTATGATGAAGAGGACATCTTTTTTTGGTGTTAGTTCTAGAAGGTGTTGTAGGTCTTCATAGAACCGATCAACCTCAGCTTCTTCGGCATCAGTGGTTGGGGCATAGACTTGAATTACTGTGATGTTGAATGGTTTGCCTTGGATTCGTACTGAGATCATTCTATCATTTTTAAGATTGTACCCCAGTACTGCTTTTCCCACCCTTTTGTTGACTATGAGTGCTACTCCATTTCTTCTAAGGGATTCTTGCCCACAATGGTAGTTATGATGGTCACCTGAATTAAATTCGCCCATGCCTGTCCATTTTAGTTCGCTGATTCCCAAGATGTCGATGTTCAATCTTGCCATCTCATGTTTGATCACCTCCAGCTTACCTTGATTCATTGATCTGACATTCCAGGTTCCTAAACAATATTGTTCTTTACAGCATCGGATTTTCTTTTCACCACCAGACACATCCGCAGCTGAGTGTCCTTTCGGCTTTGGCCCAGCTGCTTCACTCTTTCTGGCGCTACTTGGAAATACCCTCTGCTCTTCCCCAGTAGTATATTGGACACCTTCCGACCTGAGGGGCTCATCTTCCGGCGTCATCTCTTTTAGCCTTGTGATACGTTCCATGGGGTTTCCTTGGCAAGAATACTGGAGTGGGTTGCCATTTCCTTCTCCAGTGGACCACATTTTGTCAGAACTCTCTGCCATGACCTGTCCATCTTGGGTGGCCCTGCACGGCATAGCTTATGGCTTCACTGAGTTACGCAAGCCCCTTCGCCACAACAAGGCAATGATCCATGAAGGGGTACATGCACCATACGCTACAACATTATTCACGTACAGCATACTATAGTTGGATGTAGGAGAGGACTTTTTCTGCTGTGGCACACTGGTTGTGGAATGCCCTCCCCTTGGAGGCCCAATTAGTACAGACACTGGTTGCATTTTGGCAACAAGTTAAAACATGGCTTTTCAACAAAGCCTTTGAGGGCTAAATGGACTCCCTAAAGTAGTACACTGTTTTATTGTTTTAGATTTTAAATTGGTATTAGCTTCCAAAGGTTTGATATGTTTTTATCTGTTTAAATTATTCATTGTTTTATACCGTCTAAATTGATTTTATCTATATGCTGACCTGAGATCCTAATGATACAGGGCAGGATATAGATGCCTTAAATACATACATGCTAATCACACACACACACACACACACAAACCAGGAAGTCTGTGGAGGCTTTTCAACCTCATTCATTTACTAATGGGTTGTGGAGGGGAAGAACACACAAATTTTCATACTGCTGGCAATGGATTAAGAAGCTAAAATCCTTCACACCATTGTAATATCAATCAATTAGTGACTGAGGAACTGAGGAAAGCCCCGCAGGTGTTTTGGTGTGTTAACAGAACACAGAAAAATAGGTTTTAAAGCCTGGGCAACTTTCATGTCCCTAGCAGTTAGCCTACAAAGAAGACATACCGTTTTTCAGTGATATCACACGGTAGCGACATTGTCTGAGAACCAGACTTTTGAACCTGTCATCCCATCTCTTATACCAGACTGGAGACTCATTAGGCCTGTTCACACATCACTGTGGCTTGTCCTGTCATGTGAACCTGCCTGGCAAGGGTGAGTTATTGGTGTGGTTAAGCAACTACCCACAAACCTAAAATAGCCCATGGGCTGTGGGTCGTTTGTTAACCACGCCAACAACTGACCTTTGCCAGGTTCACACAACATGATAAATTGCGGTGCACTTGCAAAATGGTGGCTGGCAAATGGCACAGAGTCTCCGCAGGTTAACTAACCCATGGTGGCTTACTGTGTCATGTGAACCAGGTCATATAGAGAGGCTGAAGCAACTTTGTTAGACCCATTTTATACCAGAATTCAAGGATTGCCACTGAAATGTCACTGAAAGTGAATGTGTGGAGCTCGTCCTCTGGCCACCGTTTGAAGAATTCTGAGGAAAACCAAAATAATTTTTTAAAAGGGCAGCAACATCTGTCAAGGAGTCCCAAAACATCCCTAGATGCCACAAGATTTTGCTCACACTGAAATTGAAAGTTAAATCCATATCATTTCTAGAAGCTCTGAACTTTCCTTGGCATTATCATAAAAAACTACTGGATGGATTGTAACCTAATTCCTGGCTAGATTGAACCCAGCTTTACTCACACTTAGAATCAGTGGGACTTAACTTATAAAGTTTTAAATGGTAAGTCCCCTTGGGGGTTTTTGGGGGCTGAAAGACAACTCTGAAGTAATTTTATTAATCAGTCAATCAATCAATCAATCAATCACAGTTAATTTAAGTCCCACTGATTTCAATGGGTCTACTCTAAGTATGACTAAGTCTGGATCCTGCCCAATATGTTGTATTTCACTGTCATATAAATCTGAGTTTAGCCCAGGCATATCATGATTAATATCAACATATTATACTAGGAAGATTATCCTTAATAACTTGCTAACTTATGCTACTTGCTGGCAAAATAATAATCAGTGCCTAAAGACTTGCTTTGAGACAATCAGGTTCTGACTGAAGGATATAATTGCCAAAATGAAAGGTTATGAGCCCCCATTAATTATGGCAATGCTATTCAGATCAGACTTTGTCTAAATACTTTTTTTTTTTTTTAAGAATAGCTTATATTAAGGGGAAAAATCACTTTGAGAAGAAGGGTATGAGAAGGAAATCTTCACAGAAAAAAATAAGATTTTTTTAAAATGAATTCAGAAAAGAGAATATAAATAAGTAAATAAAAATAATAATTTCTGGATGGGGGGAGGGTGATTAGGATATGAGAAGCCAAAGGATTTAGACATGGAAGAATATTCCCAAGTATTTAATTGCCTCCATGATGCAGGCACATTTATTTGTGACTAAATTCTATCAAAATGAATGCAACAACCTACAGTGCAATGTTGAAGTAGTGGTATATAAGGAACTAGGGACGGACGGACCCATCTCCATCTGGGGTGAAGGGAGCTTGACGAGCTCCCCCCCCCCCACTTGCATGGCCCAGACCTGCTCAGCAAGCCTCCCTTCTCACCCTGTCCTTCCTCTTTCTGCCAAGGACTCCAGCAGCCAAACCCTTATGCTTTATGTGCACAAAGGCTTGACTGCTGAATCGTCAGCATGGCTAGCCTCCAGCGCTCTTGCCTTAGCCTCCTCTCATGGAGGCCAGAGTGAGAGTGCTGGGGTGACTCTGAGGCCCTTTCTCCCTGCTCCGGCTGTTAAGGAAGCCCTTGACAGCTGGCAGAGGCAGGACAGGTCCAGCCCCCAGTGCAGCTAGAGAGCTCTCATGCTGGCCTCCTTCTGAGGAGGCCAGGGCAAGAGCACTGGGGTGCTGTGGTGTCCCAGCCACTTGCCTAGTTCCAGGGTGCTTCGTGACCAGGTCCATCAACACCCCAGGGCTCAGGGAGCGGGGCCCGAGAGGCTGGATGGGGGGGGGGAGTCTGTTGGACTCTACCCCTTTTTGGACTCCCATACCATCCCTAATGAGAACTTGGTTTTTTGCTCACAAAACATGTGAGCAGCATGCCCTGTTCGAAGCCCTAAATGTGAGCACAAGCACATGTCCGCCAAGAATGTTCACAAATCGTATGACACATGCTCGCGTTTGTCTCATTCCCGATTCCAAGTTTGAATTGCACAAATGTCCTAATTTTCAGAAATTTCCCCACTAGACTAAATCAGCCCCCTTTTAGTCAATGCAGATTTGTGCAAATTTCAGGAGATTAAATCCCTGCTTGATTGGCTCAAATCCCCCATTCACACAAAGCAAGCAGTGATTGTGAATGGGAATTAAGCATGAGATGAGTGGGAAAATGATGTTTCGAGAAACCTGGCAATTTTGAACATCACTTCTTTCTTTTCCCATCCTTATCCTGAAGTGGCCCATCTGATGCAGAGCCATAGCTGCATCCTGAGCCTAGATTGGGAGGTTTGGAAGGTGATTTTTCACTTGTTTTTCCTCAGAAGTTTTCAGAAATGTTCCCCCTTCCTATTGATTACAGCAGATGGTGAAATGCCTATACTAGTCTGAGGCTCAGTTTTGGGGCTGCACAGGGGAATGAAGAGCTTCTGATCCAATGGATCCAAATCTGCCCCCCCCCTTCCAGTACTGGGGCCTTCTGCTGGGTAATGTCGGTCGGGACATCTCTGGTGGTAGCTTTATGTCCATGCAGCTTTCTGCAGGGATAAATGGGGCCTCAGGGCAGACAACTCATTCCTCCTGTCAGTGAAGCTCCTCTCCACTGGTGCATGGAAGCCTCTGCTGTATCCTAACCCCCTCGGTCCAGCAGACCTAAGGGTTAGGACTGAATTTAAAGTTATGATTAATTGAAGTTTTATTTCTTTCAGTGGGTCAGTAATAAGTAGGGATTTGAGAACCTTCCCCAGGTCAGGTTCTCCAGGTGCTTGCTGAAGCACTGTCCCTGCTCATCGCCCCCCCCCCCCAGACCCGTGCTCAGGCTGCCCACAAGCTTGGTGAGTTGCTCAGACTCACCGCGATCCCGTCCGGCGAGCACCCGCCATTTTCCTGCCTTTGTTTTCTGCGTTAAAATAGGGAGTTAAAAAAATTTGCATATTTAAATATGTGCAGTTTGGGGCCGGGAAAGCTTAATATGTGCAATATTAGAGGCATCATACATCTAATATTTCACATTTTAAGCTTTCCTGGCCCCAAACTGCACATATTTAAATATGTACATCTTTAAACTTCCTTTTTTATGCAGAAAACAAAGGCAGGAAAATGGCAGGTGCTCACCGGACGGGACCGTGGTAAGTTTGGGAGGGTGCGAGAGGGCATGAACAGACGTGAGTGGAGGGTGAGCAAGGACAGCGTCTTGGCAGGCGCAGTGCAGGGGCTGCAGGCAGAGGGGGTCCGACGGACTGCCAGACCAAGTCGGGTGCCCACAACATCCCTAGTAATAAGCACTAGCAATAAGTGAACTTCCCCAACAGAAATTGTAATTTGTTCATTATGGTACAAATGCCCCCATCCAATCTAGGACAAATGTTCTCCATTATTTTGATATCTAGTTGTGTATGTATGAATTATTGGACATGTGCATGAACAAAGTGCATCTTGGGAACTGTAGTATGGCATCATGCTATCTAGGGATGTACGAAAGGCACTTACCTGGTCCCGCAGCTTGCTTCGCGGTGGGGGGGAGGTGCTTTGGTTCTCCCCCCGAAGTTCAGGCTGGGGGTGGAGGCACCCCGCCTCGCCTGGCCGAAATTCAGGCCGGGGAGAAGCGCCCCGTCTCCCGGCCATGAAATACAAAAGTGAAAAAAAAACCCACACCCGTGATAGGCTACGTAACGATTTACGTAGCCTATCACAGCTAGATTTCCAAAGTCAGCCGTGATAGGCTACATAAATCGTTACGTAGCCTATCATGGGTGACTTTGGGGGGGGGGGAAACGTGTACGCAAATGCGTTGCTCTTATTTGCATTGCCCTTATTTTCACCGTAGTCTACGTAAATCTTTACATAAACTACCGGGACCAAATAAGGAACGCAAATGGGACCAAATAAGGAACGCAAATAAGGAACACATTTTTTTTTTTTGTGGAGAAATTCTCCGCCATCCCTAAATTGCTATCTGTCATGATGTCATGTGTCACTATCTCATGTTCTCCTCTCTCATTGGCTGTTCTCATATGCCCTCCTGTTTACTCTAGAGCTGGTATGGACCTGGTATGAGTGGCTATTGTCAGGGTGGAAACTGAGCCAATAGAGCCCCAGAGCAGTTCTGATTCTGGGGACGAACAGCAATCCATGGGAGAGGAGCTCGCTCATCTCTCACAAGCACAGCAGCTGGCAGAGATTCCTCCTGCCAGCATTCCTGGGATAGATAGTGACCCTGGCAGTGAGAGAGCGCTGGAGGGGGGGCTTGCTGGATGCTTGACGCAGACGCAAGGAGCGACGACAGATGGAGGGCACAGAAAGGAGGCGTACCGCTCGTTTGGCACTCAAACAACGAGGACCCAAGGGAAAGAGGGAGGATCTCTCCCTAGCCCATAAGTTCAGGGTCTTCCTGTGGTTCTCCTTCAAACGGGGACCAACTGCCTTACCTGGAGCTTAGGATACTCTGCTATCTTTCCTCAGTGCTGTTCCTTGCTTTGTTGCTAGTGGGGATGTACAAAAGTCACTTACCTTTCACGGATTATGTTGATGGTGGGGGGGAGGTGTTCCATCCCTCCCCCCAGAATCCTCGCCAGGGGGGAGGGGTTCCATTCTCCCCCCCCCCGGAATCCTCCGCGGCCGGCTGTGCTCCACAGCAGCTCCGCAGAGCAGCTGGCCAGGCCCAGCTAGGCCAGAGCCGTCCGCAGCCGGATTTCTGGCTGCGGAGGGCTCCGGGGAAAAGAAAAAAAAAAAGACCGCGTACGCAAATGGTGGTGGCTACAGCCACTGCCATTTGCGTTCCTTTGTTTGGGCCGTCTTAGTCTACGTAAATATTTATGTAGACTAAGATGGCGAAAATAAGGGGAATGCAAATAGTGTAGCCGCCGCCATTTGCGTATGCCTTTTTTCTTTTTTTTTACCCAGACATATTAGGCTACATAAAAACTTATGTAGCCTATCACATCTCTGTTCAAAAAAACCCCAAAAAACCAACTGCGAATGGCGGTGGTGGCAGCCGGTCGGAAGACCAGCCATTGCCGCCGGAGCCGCCGCCGGAGCTGCCGCCGCCCGGAAGATCCACCCCAGGTAAGTCTCATCCTGGGGGGGATCCGAGGGTGGGGTGGGGGGGTGGCAGGCCGTTCCACCACAGGTTTTGGGGGGCCGAATGCACTGGCATTCGGCCTCACCGTGATCCGTGGCGGAATTCTCTGCCATCCCTAGTCGCTAGTGATTAGTATATGAAAGAGTCATAAAGTAATAAAGAAAATAAGAAATAAAGTCTCGGAAAGAATCTTCATCATCTGTGTCCTGAGTTCGCTATTGGTGGGGGACTGCAAGAGGCAGCTAGGGCACTCCTGACAGCTATAGTGTGGGTTGGAGCTTCAGACAAGACACCTCCATTGTCCAAAGCCAAGATCTCTTCTTCCCCCCACTCCATTCCCAACCTCCTTCTCCTTGGATTCCCTTTCCATTATGCCCTCACAGTGCCACCCACCAGAACCTAGATGATCTAAAGTAAACATTTGCTTATGAAACAATTTAAAAAAATGTCTAAAATGAAAGAGAAATGCCCTCAGTTGACTAGCTAGATAGAGAAAGGAAAACAAGCTAGGGATTGGTGAATGATCAATGTTCAAGATCTCTAGGATTCTCCAAGCATTGTCTCACTATTAATCTCATGCCTGATTCCTGTTTGCACTTGCTGCTCACTCTGCACGAACAGGAAACTTGTGCAATTTGAGCTGTGATCAAACAGGAGATTTGCGCAATTTCCACAAAATTTGTGCAAATTTCCTAATTTGTGCAATTTTCCTCTGCAGACTAAAGCAAGACTGATTCAGTCTATGGAGGAAATTTTCACAAACTGAACTGGGAATCAGGAATGAGACAAACTTGAGCACATGTTTGACATTTTACAAATATTTTTGGTGGACATATGCTTGCATTCAGGTTCACGGCTTTGAACAGGGCATGCTTGTGTGTTTTGCGAGCAAAAATGGAATTCTCATAATCCCTAAACCAAGCCATGAGTGAAAAAGAAATGATGAACAAGGGGTGGATATTAACACACATGGCTGTGTCTTAAGTGCAATTGATTTATTGAAGAATTTCAAATCTAAACTTTTTACACTGATATGTTTAAAATAAGTAACTGAAGGGTTAAGTCACATCATTCCACAAGAATGAGCATTGAAAACAGGATGCTTACACTTCCTTCAGAAAGTAAAGGGTTCTACCAACTATCATCAGGACATGTGCAGAAATGGTGGAGTTTAGGTGCTTTAGTCATGCAGACAGTTGTAATCTGTCCCAGTTTGAAAAGTGAAAATACTAAAGTTCATTAGATAGCCATCTAAGGTCAGGACACGTATGGGCATTACGGACATAATATGTTCTACCTACAAACTGCCTAATTTTGAATTTTCAGTGACATCCCTAGTAATCACTGGATTGGGCAGCAGTGGGGGGGGGGCATAGATATAAATAGTTTGGTTTTTTTTACATCAACTACCGGTGGCATCTGATACCATATAAAGTACAAAACCATGTTACTGTTGGAGGTGTTGTGGTTTAACTTTTTAATCCCATTTCAACTAACAGTCTTTCCCACTAGCTTGGACCATAACCTGCTTTGTTCCTTGAACAATTAGAATGTTTCAGAACAATCTGTACCATCAGATAAGTTCAGCCAGTTGGTGTCAGAGGCTTCAGAACACCAGCACAATACAGTATAGGTGGATTTGTGAAACCGACTATATCCACTGGAGGTGGCTTCTGGACCAGCTAATTTCACTGCTATGGGTTACATTACCACATATATGGACTTGCAACCATGCTTTCACATTCAGTGTGGGGAAAAAAAAAACAATTTAAAAGAATTTCCATATGTTATCTTGGCATTTTGTGTCTATCTGCACTGAAGTGTGTTCATTGTGGGCAAGTGTTTTCATAGTCTTCACACCAAAATCCACACATCTGCAGCAGTGCTGATTATAAAGCTACCTGCCCATAGCAGATTTAACGCTTCAGCATTCTTCTTTGGATGATGCTTTATGTTTCTCAGAATAATCCCGCAATAATTTATTTACATGCTGATAGCATTTTGAAGCTGTAGTAGCAAACCACAGCATTCGTTTTTCATGCTGACAATAGATTTCCCCTAGAATTATGTACTTGTATTACATGATTTCACAAAGATATGGCTTCTTCAGTTTCTGTTATTATGCACATCGACATAGTATGAGCCCACATTTGCCTTATCAGTGGCTCCTCTCTGTTGCATTCTGACTGGGAAGATACAGCTTGAAGTGTTTACTTTTCATTTTACACTATGAGCAATAGTGAACACGAGCAGCAAAATAAGCACCTTCTCCTTCCTGAACACTGTTTGTTTCCTCCCAATGTTTGTTTTATACCTCCCACAATCCTCCAGATGTGGTTGAGCTGCAACAGCACAATTGGCTTGGACATCTGTAGCCAAAGGAAGACCTTGTGCTTTGGATATGGGGCAGTGTAGTCTGCCATACTTTCCAGTCTGCTTATCTGAGCTAGTGTCTTGGAAATGAAAAAGGGGGAAAAGAGTTTCAGCAGGCAGTTCTGCATGCGGTTAAAAAAACAAGTAGAGAGACAGCTAGAATTAGCAGTTTTATAGGTGTAGACAGGACCCTATTGGTCCTTGGTTACTGCTGGACTGGAAGCTGCAGTACCAGAATTCATCCATCTACAGTTTTCCTTTGCTGGCACACTTGTACAGTAGCACACAAAGGTCAGGCATTTGGACATATTCATTCGTATATGTGATTCATTCTATGGTTAGCTATGTCCCACTGGTATCATTTATTTAATACAACAATGTATTAAAAAAACAGTAAATCCATCTACATGTGCTATTCCAATAAGTTACTATCTCTGATTTCATAAAAAGGATGATCTATTCCTTCCTTTTCCTGGGCTTGTCTATTATAAGTAATTTTCACAGTTTGCAAGACTTTTAACAGATATTCTCTCTGTTCTTTATATAGTGCCTGGCATGATTTTAGCAGCTGTCTGTCAACAAATTCATTTTTTAAAACAACAACAACAACAACAACAACATGTATATCTTATATAAAACCCAGCATCCATTTATAAACTATCTTAATCCTATTCAAGACATCTGTAGCTTCATCGACATAAAAAAAATACGTTGCAGTTAATATTGCTTCCCAGTCTTCCAGTGGTCAACAATATCTAATTGGCCTACACTACTCATGTAAAAAAATAATGTGCTACATTTAACAATCATTAACATATATCCAGGACAAAATCTTTTGTTTAGGGATAGGGATGTATAGCTTTTATTAAATCCATTCCACCTGTGTTTCATGGATTGTCAGGCATATTCCATTCCATTCCATTCCAAAGCAGCAGGTGATGAGGCAGCAGCAAACAACAAGCCCATTGACAGAACTGGATTATTTTTGTAGGAGAATTTTGATCTACTTGTGCCAATTCGCATGTGCGCAAATTCACATTAACTAATGTGCATTAGCGCTAATGTTCATTAATGTGAATTTGCGCAAATCTCCCCAAAAGTGAGGGGATTTGAAAAATGCTCAAATCCCCCCTCCACATTTTCATGCATTAGGCTATGGGGGAAAATGTACATTTTTGGAGATTTTTTTTCTTTTTGCATTTTTGTAGGACTAAATTTCCATGCAATTCTCAAAAGTAAAAAAGAAGAAAAAAGGTCTGCATGTCCCCAAAATCTATGTGACTTGGAAAAAGCCAGTCAGATGCAGAATCCATGGGTTGGATTCAACAAAATCTGAACTCATTTGAATCCATTGGTGATTTCTCCAACATCCATATTTAGGGATGAATGACTTTGTCAAGTTCTGCTCAGTTTCTCATTTTTCCACATTAAGTACATTCCATCCCATTTCCACATCAGTCTGGGGTGTTTTTGTGTCTGTATGTATTTTTGTGTGCATTTCTTCTAACATACACATTTTTGTATGCACTTTTCCAGATATACACAAGCCTCGTGTGGTTGGTGCAGAGTGGTAGGTGGCAGTATTGCAACCAAAACTCTCCTCACGACCTGAATTTGATCCCCAGCGGAAGCTGGGTCCCAGGTAGCTGGCTCAGGTCGACTCAGCCCTCCATCTTTCCGAGGTCGGTAAGGGGGAAAGGTAGTCACGACTGGGGAAGGCAATGGCAAACCACCCTGCTATAGTCTGTCATGAAAACGCCAGCGCAAGCGGCGTCCCTCTAGGAGTCAGCAATGACTCGGTGCTTGCACAGGAGGAACCTTTCCTTCCAAATATACACATTTTAATAAGTGATTTCCCCCTAATATAATGCTTTTGTGTGCACTTTTCCTTAATATACACATTTTTGTGAACATTTTCCCCTGTTAAATGCATTTTTGTGTGCATTTTAATCTGAAAACTGCATTGCAATTTCAGAGAACTGTGAATATCATTGTATAACTGCATTCCACTTCATAAGTAGGTTTGGAAACTGCAAATTTGGTAAGTTTGTATTAAAATGCGAGCCCAACAAATGTCTCACCCATCCCTAGTTTTCTTTCCCTAGCTAAAGTTTCCATTTCTGTTAATTCTGTCATTCTATTAATTTGTTGTACATTACAAAGAAGAGATTTGATCATCCAATACCCTTTGAATGATTTTGTCACATGAAATTACCCTTCAGTTCTTGATCAGGTCCTTCAATCTATATATATTCTATGTTGTATCCATCTCCTTAAGCCTCCTGATAAGGATGAAATCCAATGTTAGGCAGGATTGTTTTCAGTGGAGAGATACCTGGATGAAGTACTCATGCTTACTTATTCCATGTTTTAATAAGCTGATACAATATTGAAGTACCTGATAAAATTTATTTATTTTCCTCCTATTAAGCTAAAGAAAGTACTTTAATGAACCCTGTGTGTGGTGTAGTGGCAAGAGTGTTGGACTGGGAGCTGGGAGATCTGGGTTCTAGTCCTCACTCGGCCATGGAAGCTCACTGGGTGACTTTGGGCCAGTCACACACTCTCAGCCCAGCCTACCTCAAAGGGTTGTTGCTGTGAGGATAAAATCGAGAGGAGGAGGATAATGTAAGCTGCCTTGGGTGCCTTGCAAGAGGAAAAAAGGCAGGGTATAAATGCAATAATTAATAATAAATAAATAAATCTCTTGTTTTTACTCAAGCTATGTGTTTTCTTTATCTGGGGATAACCATCCCTTCATTAAAACTAGCACTCATGACATTTGGTCCCTTTAGCATGCCACCTTGTTTTTTACTTCTGAAAATTTTTGAAGTATACTGTCTGTAAGGTTTACCATCCTGTTAATCAGCTGTATCTACATTGGGTTTTGTGACAGAATTGAGATCTGAGCACTACACAAAGAGTGTTTCCTTTCCTGCTTTTCTGTTACATATCCTCCAGGTGGTACTGTGAGATAGTGGAATAGTAAGAATACACAAGAGAAAAAAGCATTTTCTTTTGCTTTCAGAAATAATACCACATTTTCCCTACTCTAAAAAAAACTTTCTAAAAGTGCTCTTTAAAAACAGAAGCAAAACTGGTGACATCATCTATAGAACCCATAAACAACCATGAGTATATAGGGAATGACAAGAGCACAATAAATGCCTCTTGTACAAAAGGTCCAAAAGTATTTATTTACTTATTTTCTATCCCACCAAAATATGGTGCTCAAGGCACACTTATTGCTTAGGGTTTTTTTGTAATAATATTATTATTTTTTCCTGTTTCTCTGGGACTGGGTGGAGAATAAAGCAATTTTTTTCAGGAAATTAATCAGCCCTGGCTTACAAGTTGGGCTGTCAGCAAGTTGAACATTTCTGTCACGTTCTGGTCCTCTGATGCACTTGCGAGCCACCAAGGCAGATACAGCCACCAGCCTTCTGGTTTGGTGCCTGCCTGGGACTACAAATCAAGGGAATGCAAAACACCTGGCAGGCCAAAGTACATGGCTGCTGGGTAGGGTTGCTAGGTCTCCAGAGGTTCAGATCCTAGGGATGGGTGGATTCCCTACCTTCCAGTCCGTGGGGAATCCACCCGCGGGGGGGGGGGGAGGTGATCCGTTCCTGCCCCCAGAATCCTCTTTGGCTGGCTCCGCTCCATGGCAATTCCGTGGAGCCACTGACCAGCTCCGAAGCGCCAGTGATGCAGCTGCCATGCCGTATCGCTGGCTGAAGGGGACTGACTGTGGACGCAAATGGCTGCATTTAGCTTAAACTAAGACCTTTATAGCCGCAAATGGCATCCTGGACGCCATTTGTGTCCGCAGTCAGTCAAGTCCCCTTCTAAAGAATCCAGCCTCATTGGAGTCTATGGCATAATTCTCCACCATCCCTATCAGATCCTGAGATGTGCATGGGATCTGAAAGCTCAAGTGTAGTGCCTGGTAGAGTTTTACTTGGGTCAGGGGGTTTAGCCTTGCAGTGTGGGGTGGATCAGGCATAGAACCTGATAGAATAGAAGGCAGCACTGAAAGAAAAAGTGCAATCCAAGTAATACTACCAAAACATAATTGTATAGCACAATGAGCTTTCTGCAAAGTTATCTCATTCTTCAGGGTGGCAAAGAAGAGTAGCGATGAGGAAACAGACTGTCCTCTTTTGAACTCTCATCCTTAGATTTTACTCCATTGCATAGAGACTGTGAAGCAAAGCTAGTACCCTGAAGCATCAGTTCAAATCTGTATTTGGCATGGTAGGTTACAAGTTCTGGAGGCAAACTATAGTGTACTTAGAATTCCATATATTTTTCCTCATTCCTAGCCATGTAGTAGCCACAGCACCTGAAGATGCTGTCCCAGCAAACTTTGAAGATCTACTGCCTGAGACATATAAAATAAACTTTCTTACTTTTTCCTCTTCTGCTGTTAAGTTCGAACTTAGTTAGCAAAACTTCTGATGTGCAGATAATGCAGGATTCATCTGCTTCCTTTCTTTTTTGAAACTGCTGTTTGGCCCTCCTTGCTCAGCAAGATGAACAGTGAAGTGCAGTTTTATGTATTTCCTTAGGCTGTCCATTTACATTAGGGCTTTTTTTCCCTTTAAAAAGAAGTGGAAACATAATCCTTTCAAAACTGTTCTGCTGTAGAACACTGTTATCTCTGTTTCTATGGAAGCAAGCCAAGTTGTGGAACATAATGATGTATCTAAGGAGTCACTGTGCTCCTAGTATCCAGGAGAACACATCCTGATCAATGTGAAAGAAAAGATGAAGCAGATCCAGAATATACAAGGATATATGTTTAATAGTGTGAGTGGAAAGGAGACTTACCCTGCTTACTGACAGAACAACCATGTGCTACTAAGGCTGCATTCTGTACTCAATTACCTGGGAATAAGTCCCATTGAATTCAGCGGGACTCACTTCTGAGTAGACGCATCTAGGATTGCAGTGTAAATTGGTTGTTTGTTCATTCATTGATTACTCAAGGCATACCTACACTAGAGACATAAACTGGTTTAATAATTATTCTGCCTTCCCAGGGTACTCTGGGAAATATGGTTCAATGGGGATGTGTGGGGTGTTAGGAATTTTTAAAAGAGACCTGTCAGCACCTCACAGAACCACAATTTCCAGGATGCTTTAGGGCAAGGGTGGCCCTCCAGATATTTTGGCCTACAACTCACATCAGCCCTAGCCAGCATAGCCAATAGTGAGAGCTGATTGGAGTTGTAGGCCCAAACATCTGGAGGGCTACAAGTTGTTTGCCCCTGTTTGAGGACAAGTAGTTAAAGTTAAACACAACATATAACACAAAACACAAAAGGAATATAAGTTTAAAATGCAGATATGCCCTCTGTTTTCTGGATACAGTGATATGCATACAACTTTCATTCTGCGTGAAGTTTTGAAATCTATCTATCTATCTATCTATCTATCTATCTATCTATCTACCTACCTACCTACCTACCTAATCTATCATCTCTTCCTTATCCACAATGACTGAGGAAGAATGAATCCAAGTAGGAAAAATCAGGACACTGTCATGGATTGCCCCAAAGAATCATAGGAACTTCCATTTAGTGCCCAGAATTAGTGATGCAGCTAGGGATGAACCTCAAGGATAAAACTGAGGGCTCTGCAGCCCATTAAAGGAGGCAAAATTACCACCCAGAAAGCAGCAGGTGATGAGGCAGCAGCAAACAAGCCCAGCAGCAGCACCTGACTTGGTATGGACTGATGCTGCTCATCACAGCATCCTTTTTTTCAACTTATTTTCTAAAAAACAGATTTGATGGGGCAGTATCCAATGCTGCCACTCTGCTTAGGCGATTGACATAGCGTTAGCAACCTGTAGCACAATGCCAATAGAGTATGCTGGCATGGTGAGTTTCCCTGGGAAAACTGTTCGCTAGCATAGAGCTGTTGCACAAGAGGTTGCTTATGCTAGTGCTATGTCAACTGCATAAGCAAAGCGGTACTGGTGCATACTGCTCACAGTTGGGGGGCGGGGGAGCCAGCCAGATACATAGTTATAAATGGTCATTGTATTATTTTTACTTTACAAGTATATTATTCTTTTCAACAACAAAATTGTGCTTATTTTGAAGTAAATAAGCTTAGCATCAGGCAGCAGAAACAAACTCCATTTTAATCCCATAGTCTTGGTGGTGTTATAATTTAAGTGAATTTAAAATGTGAAACTGCATGTGCTCAGGGTATGTCTTTTTTATCAGAGGTTGTTTGTTTGTTTTTGCTCTGATATATCAGGGATGTAGACACAGTTGCAAAGCATGGGATGGTGGGGTGGAAGGACAACCAAAATATTAGGGTATTTATTTACAACATTTCTGTACTGCTCCACATCTAAATAAATTCCATGGTGAACAATAAAAAATAAAAGAAATAAAGCACAACATTAGCAGTTATTTTAAAAACAGAGTAACAATAAAAACTGTGGCTGGTTAATCGAGAAAGGTTTGTTGAAATAAAAATGTCTTTAGGAGCTGCTGGAAACAAAATAATGTTGGTGCCTGCCTGACATCCAAAGGCAGACTCTTCCACAAAGAAGAAGCCACCACACTGAAGGCTCTACTCCAGGTAGATTCCAGCCAGGCCATAGGGCCATGTGGAACTAACAGAAGCACTTCATCGGATGACCTTAGCTACCGGGCACATTGATAAGGGAGAAGTATCAAGTAGTTTTGTGCTTCACAACTAAAGTAACACAGATGGTCTTCTAAAGGAAGCCCCCCGTAAGACCATTAAGTCTTGATCTAAAATTACCTAGGTGACAGGTGCACCACTGCCCAGAAACTTTTGTCAGAGATCACTAGCCATTTGAAAAAGGAAATGACTATATTGTCCTGCTTGTTGTAAATTTACACTTGTATGGTATGCTTAAGAAAGCACTCACATTTGTTCTAATGGCTTCTGAGAGACATGGGGGAGGACATAGCCTCTAATATATCATATGTAGGTCCTAAGCTACCCAAGGCATTAAAAACTCTATTGTATACTATCTGGATGGAATAATGGACTACTTGCTTGTTGCTTGATGTACACTGTAATTTTATACATCTCATTGACTTTAGGAGGACTTCCTTCAAAGTCAACATGCTTAGGATCTAGCTGTTAGGCTCCTTTTATATATGTTTGGCTTGACTTGTTTGCTTCTTTCTCTGTGGTGGCTTTCACCTTACCTGAGGAATGCATAAAGTGTCCACCTATGTCCCTCAGCTTTACAGCATGTGCATATAACACACAGGCTATATAGACCTCTCAAGAAGGTGATGTCCATTGCATGCTGCAGAAACAAGCTATATTACAGAACCATGGGGCAATCATGGAGGAAATGTCAACCATGTCATTGTAGATTAGCAGTGGATTAAACCCTCTATTTCCAGTCTGTGTGACTTTCACATCTTTTTACCCATAATTTTGTTTCATTCCATTTCCTCATTAATCTGATACAGTATATAGATGTAGATATAGAGATGAGATAGATAGATAGATAGATAGATAGATAGATAGATAGATAGATTCTTCTGCATTCGAATGTTTAAAACCCAAAGTTCTTTCTTTCTTGAATATGAAGTACTTGGTAACTGAAACAAAATTCACACATCTGCACCAGCCAAATTCAACAGGAACAGCTATTCCAATCCCAGCACATAGATGACCATGATGTACCTGTCTGGCATGTGAGTGTTAAAGATGAGGCAAAGGACTTATACAAATGGGGAGCCTGTCCAAAAAAAAAAGATGTGGCAGCTCTTAATTCAGGACTAACGTGGTTGAACACACAGGCATTCAATCCAGACTTTGAAGAGGAAAGCACTCAAAGCCCTGGGTCTGGATAGATGAAACTGTCACTTTTGATTTCTCCCACAGTTGTATTTTTTTTTTTAATCTTCAGTTCTTTTTGTCCTGAATATGGACGTTTGTGACTTCTGATAAATTCTTATCCAAACTGAATTGAAATGAAATTCTCACCCAACCCAAATTTCAATCTATGATCCCCCCCCTCAAAACATTGATTTAAATACATGTTTTGATACATTTAAACTGCCAACTGCATCACAACATCCAGAGAAGCGCAAAATCTGCTGGAGAGTTAAGTTCTGATCTGCACATTAGTCTGAGGTGAAGATTAGGAATTTGCAAAGCTTGAATTCCTCAAGACTCCTGCACTAGGAACACAATGTAATGGAGGGGGATATTATGTTTTGGTCTGTTTCTCAAAAATGCAAGTTGGAGCAGAACTGTTTGAATATTCTTTCAAGTCTGTCAGTGGGTCTGGTTTGTATCCCAGCCCTTTCATTTTTCCTCTTCTTTTCCCTAATGGAAACACCCATTAGACTTTTAGGAGCAAAGGCATCTCATATTTCTCTCTTAATCGCTTTAGCAGCTTTTAAATTGCAATGATTTATAGTTTCTTCAGCCTCTGCCTTCGTCTTCGGCAATAATACCATCCTCAAGGAGCTCCCCTACTCATCAAGCAGTGGAGATAAAATTGTAGCACCTGGCTGATTGTGGAGTGCCTGTGGACCTACACATTATTCTGGAACAACAGGACAAATTCATTCTGCACTGCGGAATCTGTCCCTGCAAGCCACATTAATAGTTAAACCAAAGAACGGGGAGACAAGTCTGGCGTGAGTTGTGTGTTAATATATATTGTTATGTTCTCTCCACTTCCCTGAGCGGTGAGAGGTTGCAGGGACAGTGCTACCCCAGATTTAGTTTCCTTTGAATTAGAACACACAGAAGACTTATGGTGTCTTTGTTACATTTGCTTTATTTACAGCCTAAAAGCAGAAAGTAAGTGGAGCCAAACAGGGACTCCTACAGCAGGCAGCACATTTCCAGATCTTGGGCAGTTTCCCCAAGGCTACATCACACATGCTACCTAATTCCAGCATGAAACTCTCTGTCTGACTCTTTGCCTCTCTATTCAGTACATGGGTGGGGTCTCAAAAGAGTGCTCTGCAAGGTGATTGGGTACATGTATGGGGAAAACAACAGCTTGCAGTATCTTTCCCCATACATCTATTTATTCATTGTTTATGTATTTCAGAATTTGTTAAAAAAAATATCAAAGCAGTTGTCAACATAAAATCATAATAAAATACAATAAAACAAATCAATAAAATAATAAACAGTCATACAACAATAAAATATCTAATTAAAATAACCACAGGTACCTGGCAATGCTAACAATGAGAAAAACACCCGGGCAAACAAATCTGCCTGTAGTGATTGACAGAAACACTCTGCGCTAGCAGCCAACCTGATCTCAGTGGGGAGATCATTCAATGTGGTGGGCACCACAGTGGAGAAGGCCCTCTTCTATACTCAGTGAACATCACTAGGTTGTGGTTTGGCAAGCAAGGCTGCTCCCTCACAGTGTAAAGACCAGGGCAGTTTATATGGGAGAAGATGATTTCTCAGAAAATCTGGTCCTGAGGTGTTTAGAGCTTTATAACCCTAGCTAATTGGCAGCCAGTGCAGAACTTTTGACACAGGAGTCATATACCCAACACCCTGCAGAGAACTTGTCTGAGAGACCACTGCTATAGCAGTGAACTGCCCTTTTGGTGGAACAACCATTAAAGGATATCAAGATTATTATGTAAAAATAACTCTGATCAGGCGACCCTTAAGGTGAAGCCATAGTGGTACTCATTTACATAATTGGGCAGCCAAACTCACAACATTGTTTTTGACTACAGGGTATTAATGGACACCCTTGGCACTGCACCTCATTAATCTATGCTGTTTAAATAGGTGTTTGATATTGTGTTAGAATAGTTGTTGAAAGTATTTTCCTGAATGTTTACAGTATCAAAATGTGTTTCATTTAAATATTGTTACGTATGTATTCTGTCTGAATCCATAAATATTATTATGTATTCTGTGAGGATTATACCCTTAAAGCCAGCCTAGAAATAATTGTAAATAAATAAATTAATAAATAAATAGGCAGTATCCAACTTTGTAATTCCATTAGCACAAATTACGTTGCACCAGCGGAAACTAGGTTCCAAACTATGCACAAGAGGAGAATCCAAGTAAAGTTAAAGCGGGTGCACAACCAGTTGTTTATTACACTTCTGCAATCTGTTGTTCAACTGGTTGCACATTACTCTTGTGCAACCCATTGTGCAACCGGTTGCACACTCCTTGTCAAGAGTGACGGCCTGCTTTCCTACCATGAAACTAGGCCTTGCCGTCACATCTGATTCCACTACCTGGGAGTGTGTTATCTGGAAGCTCCTTGGCCCTGATGCGCAAGGCCAGGCTCAGTCCTTGCTGACTGGGAAAGAGATAACAGCTGGGTTTGGTGGGAAGATCCTGCCTCCTTGGTGGTGCATCCAGGGACTGAACTAGTGATTGGCTAAGGGAAATTTGCCCTGGGTTGCCAGGCCTGGGCCTTTAAAAGGGAGCTGAGGTAGAGGCATGCCGTCTCCCTTCATTCCGGTGATGTTCAGACCTGCTGATGGCTGACCCTATCCGGGACGGAGGCCCTTACTTCACTATGTACAAGGATAGGATAGCCAGTTTTGTTACTTTGCTTGAGTGTATGGTTAAAAGGCTCCCTTTGTAACCAGTATACTTCTTTTTTTAAGTGTTTCAGCCTTGTATGCTTCTGTACAGTCTACTACCTCCTCTCTTGCCTTCCCCTACATCCCCACCCCCACCCCCAATAAGCACATATCCAACCCTAGGTTGGTGTGGTTTCTTCAGTGCTAATTTCAGTGCCTCTTGGCTGTAGAAGGTGGCTACTTGGTGTCTTTTAGGGAACCAAAAGCCAGGTTTGGCCAGTCCTACCTTGCAGGGCATTGGAACTAGTCCCAGAGCTCCTTCACACTCCTCTTGTGCAACCTGTTGTGCAAGCAGCTGCATAATCACTTGTGCAATGGAAAAGTTTGGCAGAGCTCCGCTAGCACTATTTGAAGTTGTGGAATGACACTACTGGATACTGCTCAATGTGCCATAAGTTGCCTTGAGAACCTGATTGAGTCAAACTGTGGGTTAGTGCTAGGGATGTCGTGAGAGTCTGGGAAGTGGGTGGAGTGCAGCAGTCTCACCCTGGACTGGCTCGCCACCTCCAAGCACACCCAGACAGGCTTGCCAAGCAGTCCTGCACCTGGCAACCAGGTCTGGTAGGTTCTCTCCTTCTTGCAAGGATGTTCTCCTAAGGAGCAGAGAACAAGGGGTTAATGCTGCCTGGCAAGGGGTTAATGCTGCCTGGCAAGCCTTTAGAGATGGTGGAGGCAGGAGTCACCCTTAATCCCATCTTCTCCCCTCCTTGCATGGAGCAGAGATTCTCCCCTCCTTGTAAGGAGCAGAGAACGCACAGTAGGCATGTCCCCTGCCACCTGGCAAGCCTTGACAGGTGGTGGAGGCAGGAGTCACCCTTAACCCCGTCTTCTCCCCTCCTTGCAAGGAGAAGAGATTCTCCCCTCCTTGTAAGGAGCGGAGAACGAGCAGTAGGCATGTCCCCTGCTACATATAAGGAGAAGAGAACGAGCAGTAGGCATAACCCCTTCTTCCCCCTTCCTTGCAAGGAGTGGAGAAAAAGCAGTTGGCATGACTCCTGCCCCTTGCCTCCTGGCGCCTTGAGAGGCAGCAGAGGCAGGAGTCGGTATTAACCCCTTGTTCTCCCTGATGGGGAATCTAGCAGCTGCCATTATGCACAACAATGGTGACTCCAGAACTTCTGTATTTTTAATGTTGGAAAAATGGTACCTTTATGGCCACGAATTACGCAACATTAAAAATGCGGACGTTCTAGAGCCACCATTGTTGTGCATAATGGTGGCTCGCTATGAGGGCAGGCAGCCCCATGGCTTCCTTGGGCACTTGCCAGGCCATTTAGAAGCTTGCATAGCACTGCAAGCAGTGGCGGGCAGTGGCAGTGGTTCGGTGAGCACCTGAGGAAGTGAGGCGCTGGTGAGTCCATCCATCCCTAGTTAGTGCCAAATAATTACTGAACCATTTTGACTTTTTTTCTAAAGGTCCTTTCAGAAATAGTGTTGCTGGGAGCATTTTGGGCAGGACTATTTATATGTGTTGATACCCCAGAAATAGGGGGATGGGCGGACACACACACACAGAATGTGACAGTGGGTTTAGTTTCCAAGAGCCCCTTGTGGCTGCACAATAGGAGTGGACAGCAGACAAAAACAAGTCTTGGTTTCTTTTCAGACTGTATAAGTCTTTTGCCCTTTTAGTCAGTCCTTCATACAACATATAATTTATGTAATTTGCTGCAGTAAGAAGTGGTGATGGTCACTGGCCTAGAGGGCTATAAAAGGGGATTCAGAAAATAATGGAAAGAGAATTTGCGATGGCTATGATGGGCTCAATATGGGACCTTCCATAATTGGAGGCAGTATGCCACTTAGTATGAGTTCCTGAAATCCCAAGAGCTGGAGGAATGCTTAAAGATTCCCTTCCCAGGGATCATGGAGTGGGATCTTCAGGGTCCTGAATAGCTCCCCCTCCCTCCCCAGGTCTAGTAGAATCAGACTAAGAACAAATTACTCAGATGGTAAATTGTTCTAAATAAAGTAATGCAGACAACTAAAATTAGCTTACACAATTTATATAAGTTGCAGAAAGCTGCTTTTCTTGCTTTATGATTTGAATTGCCTTCATACAGAATTTTAAAAAGCATATATTAAAAGCATTTAGGCACAAAGCAAACACAGTTGTACTTCAGAGAAAGTTGACCTATGAACGATTTCCTTGCCTGTTCCAGAGGGAAGCCATGTTCATTTGTTGCATGAAAAATAGCAAAGAGAGTCTTGTGGAACCTTAAAGACTAACAGATGTATACCAACATGCTTTCATGGAGACATAAAATATATATTTTAAAATCAAATAAAATATATTCTGTGGCTATTGACCATGAAAGCGTATGACTGAATGTGTCTTTAAGGTGTTGTTTTCCCTCACAAAGGAAATGCTTTAATTAAGCACGTTACTTGAATATGATTCTTAAGATTGTGTGTGTTTAGAAAACATAACCTTTCAAGAATTTTCAAGTGTGTGTGTATGTCTGTGAGTGAGTGAAAGAGAGAGAGAGAGAGAGAGAGAGCGCTGAAATGCTTATCAATGATGTTGGCGGGGGGGAGAAGGAAAGGGGAGAAATTACTTTTTTTCCTGAGGCTTGGCTGTTGCAGTTTATTTTCTGAGGCCTGAGTAGAAATCTAAAACTGATTTCCCGTGTGTGCAGAGTTTAACCAGCCATCTGTTGAGGAAAGAGAATGTAGCACACAAAACCTATTCTTTACTGCTTCTGCATTATGCTATGAATTCCCAAACAGCACCAGTCCATTGCCCTGCAGGGAACCACTAGCTCCAGTGGCAATAATGTATGTGGATTCATTCCTTTAAAACACACGCACATGCACACACAACCCTTCTTCATTTGGGATCACAGACAACAGTCTGAATAAAATATGGACACCTCTTGGCTTTTGAGGTTTGTTACACAAGAAGCAGATATGTCATGACTACTGTTTCTGAACAAAAAGTACCTCAGGAACCGATCTTATTCCATCACCTCAATGTTAAGCCATCTAGCCATCATTCTGGAGATGTGAGGGTTCACTGCTTGACCACTGACGCAGCTGTGAGTATTTGGGTTTTCTTTCTTTTGGGGGGCATAATATAATTTAAAAAAACTTGAGTTTCTGTTAGTTATTTAACATCTATCATCTTCCTGTTCGCAACAAAACACATCAGGCAGTTTACAACATATTAATATATAAAAATATAAAATAGATTTTTTTTAAAAAAAAAACACCTAATAATATTAAAATGCATAATTAGAATTATGAACATGACTCAAAACACACAAGAATCTACTGGGCAGTGAAAAGTCAAGATTAAAATGGACATCACCAGCAGACCTCACCAGCCTTGTGGCATTAAAAGGTTTTAACTGAAGGAAAAAAAGCTCTGCCAATATGGGAGAAATTTCCACAGGGCAGGTGCCACCACCTGCTGGTCCTAGCAACCTAACTTTTTGATGGCAGCTGCTCTAGGAACAAGATTTAATATGATGTCCTAAGCACATGGGACTCTTTCAGGAGACACAACCCGAGGACAAGGATGCTTGGAGCTTTAAATGTAAAAAAAACCACCCACATCTTAATTTGGGTCCAGAAGCAAATTACTAACTACTGGAATGCTCTCAGTTTTATGTGTTTAAACATATGTATCCTTCAGGATCCACAAGGTGGATTCGTATTTAAATAAATGTAATTTGTTGTTGTTCCCCCTCATGGTTCACTGCCTTGTTGTGGCGAAGGGGCTTGCGTAACTCAGTGAAGCCATAAGCTATGCCGTGCACGGCCACCCAAGATGGACAGGTCATGGCGGAGAGTTCTGACAAAATGTGGTCCACTGGAGAAGGAAATGGCAACCCACTCCAGTATTCTTGCCAAGAAAACCCCATGGAACGTATCACAAGGCTAAAAGAGATGGCGCCGGAAGATGAGCCCCTCAGGTCGGAAGGTGTCCAATATACTACTGGGGAAGAGCAGAGGGAATTTCCAAGTAGCGCCAGAAAGAGTGAAGCGGCTGGGCCAAAGCCGAAAGGACACTCAGCTGTGGATGTGTCTGGTGGTGAAAAGAAAATCCGATGCTGTAAAGAACAATATTGTTTAGGAACCTGGAATGTCAGATCAATGAATCAAGGTAAGCTGGAGGGGGTCAAACAGGAGATGGCAAGATTGAACATCGACATCTTGGGAATCAGCGAACTCAAATGGACAGGCATGGGCGAATTTAATTCAGGTGACCATCATATCTACTACTGTGGGCAAGAATCCCTTAGAAGAAATGGAGTAGCACTCATAGTCAACAAAAGGGTGGGAAAAGCAGTACTGGGGTACAATCTTAAAAAATGATAGAATGATCTCAGTACGAATCCAAGGCAAACCATTCAACATCACAGTAATTCAAGTCTATGCCCCAACCACTGATGCCGAAGAAGCTGAGGTTGATCGGTTCTATGAAGACCTACAACACCTTCTAGAACTAACACCAAAAAAAGATGTCCTCTTCATCATAGGGGATTAGAATGCTAAAGTAGGAAGTCAAGAAATCACCGGGATAACAGGCAAGCAAGGCCTTGGTGTACAAAATGAAGCAGGACAAAAGCTAATAGAGTTTTGCCAAGAGAACACACTGATCATAGCAAACACTCTTTTCCAACAGCACAAGAGACGACTCTACACATGGACATCACCAGATGGTCAATATTGAAATCAGATTGATTATGTCCTTTGCAGCCAAAGATGGAGAAGCTCTATACAGTCAGTAAAAACAAGACCTGGAGCTGACTGTGGCTCAGATCATGAGCTTCTTGTTGCAAAATTTTGGCTTTAATTGAAGAACATAGGGAAAACCACTAAACCATTCAGGTATGACCAAAATCATATCCCTTATGAATATACAGTGGAGGTGAGGAATAGGTTTCAGGGATTAGACCTGATAGACAGAGTGCCTGAGGAACTATGGATGGAGGTCTGTAACATTGTTCAGGAGGCAGCAACGAAATCCATCCCAAAGAAAAAGAAATGCAAGAAAGCCAAGTGGCTGTCTGATGATGAGGCTTTACAAGTAGCTGAGGAAAGAAGGGAAGCAAAAAGCAAGGGAGAAAGGGGAAGATATATCCAACTGAATGCAGAGTTCCAGAGAATAGCAAGGAGAGACAAGAAGGCCTTCTTAAATGAACAATGCAAAGAAATCGAGGAAAACAACAGAATGGGAAAGACTAGAGATCTCTTCAAGAAAATTGGAGATCTCAAGGGAACGGTTTGTGCAAAGACGGGCATGATAAAGGACAAAGAAGGCAGGGACCTAACAGAAGCAGATGAGATGAAGAAAAGGTGGAAAGAATACAAAGAAGAACTATACAGGAAAGATCTTAATGTCCCTGATAGCCATGATAATGCGGTCACTGAACTTGAGCCGGACATCCTCAAGAGTGAAGTCAAGTGGGCCTTAGGAAGCATTACTAACAACAAAGCTAGCGGAGATGACGGTATTCCAGCTGAGCTATTTAAAAATCTAAAAGATGATGCTGTTAAAGTGCTGCATTCAATATGCCAACAAATTTGGAACACTCAACAATGGCCGGAAGACTGGAAAAGGTCAGTTTACATTCCAATTCCAAAGAAGGGCAATGCCAAAGAGTGATCAAACTACCGCACAATTGCGCTCATTTCACATGCCAGCAAGGTGATGCTCAAAATCCTACAAGCTAGGCTTCAGCAGTATGTGAACCGAGAACTACCGGAAGTACAAGCTGGGTTTAGAAGAGGCAGAGGAACTAGAGATCAAATCGCCAACATTCGCTGCATCATGGAGAAAGCAAGAGAATCCCAGAAAAACGTCTATTTCTGCTTCATTGACTACGCTAAAGCCTTTGATTGTGTGGATCACAACAAACTGTGGCAAACTCTTAAAGTGATGGGAGTACCAGACCACCTTACCTGTCTCCTGAGAAACCTGTACGAGGGTCAAGAAGCAACAGTCAGAACCAGACATGGAACAACCGAGTGGTTCAAAATTGGGAAAGGAGTAAGACAAGGCTGCATATTGTCACCCTGCTTATTTAACTTATATGCAGAGGACATCATGAGAAATGCGGGGTTGGATGAATCAGAGGTCGGAATTAAGAGTGCTGGGAGAATTATCAACAACCTCCGATATGCAGACGATACCACCCTAATGGCAGAAAGCGAAGAGGATCTCAAGAGCCTCTTGTTGAGGGTGAAAGAGGAGAGTGCAAAAGCTGGTTTGAAACTCAACATTAAAAAAACTAAGATCATGCCATCTGGCCCCATCACTTCCTGGCATATAGAAGGGGAAGAAATGGAAGCAGTGACAGATTTTACTTTCTTGGGCTCCAAGATCACCACAGACGGTGACTGTAGCCATGAAATTAAAAGATGCATGCTCCTTGGGAGGAAAGCTATGGCCAACCTAGACAGCATAGTAAGAAGCAGAGACATCATCTTGCCAACAAAGGTCCATCTAATCAAAGCTATGGTTTTCCCAGTAGTAATGTATGGCTGTGAGAGCTGGACTATAAGGAAGGCTGAGCGCCGAAGAATTGATGCTTTCGAACTGTGGTGCTGGAGAAGACTCTTATGAGTCCCCTGGACTGCAAGGAGGTCAATTCAGTCCATACTAAAGAGAATCAACCCTGAGTGCTTAGTGGAAGGACAGATACTGAAGCTGAAGCTGAAATATTTTGGCCACCTAATGCGAAGAGAAAACTCTCTGGAAAAGACCCTGATGCTGTGAAAGACTGAAGGCAAAAGGAGAAGGGGACAGCAGAGGATGAGATGGCTAGATAGCATCACCGATGCAATGAATATGAACTAGAGCACACTCCGGGAGAGAGTGCAGGACAGGAAGGCCTGGCGTGCTATGGTCCATGGGGTCACGAAGAGTCGGACACAACTGAACGACTGAACAACAACAACAACAACAATTTGTTGTTGTTACTTTGCAGCTGTGTGCATGGGGATGCATTTGCCTGGATATACAAATTGGGGACCCAGGTTTTCTGGGTGGGGATATCCATCCCACCTACACTTCACATTGGACATTCAAGGAAGGATCCCATAGTGTCTGGCAGCTAGGCGTTTTATGTTGTGTTAGCAGAAACCAGTGATTGAGTGCTGTCGATAGTGCTTGCTAGCATGACAGGTCTCCCAGGAAATGTGTCGTCCTAGCAAGCACTACTGATGTTACTCAAGTGTTGGTTTCTGCTAGCGCAACATAAATAGCACTAGCAGCTAGACAATGCTGGATCCTTCCCATATAGATTAAGAGCACCTGATTACTAGGGAACACTGCACACTCTATTTGTGCATAGGGATTCCTATTGGATAGAGAAAGGGATAGGACCATGACGCTGCCCCCACCTCCTTGACATCTTTGAGTTCAATGCAACAATTGCAAAGCAGCATGTATGCATGAGCAGCTACACATCCATAGGTGCTCCAGGGATCAGTGGTCCTGATCACGTGGAACATCAATGTGCATGAATTGCCCCAGCTGTGGGCTTCGACCTCTTAATTTAGAGGTGCCAAGATAGTGATAAATCAGATTCAGGTTTACTTACACGGAGTACTTTATTGAGTAACTTACAGCACACAGGCGTAGGCGTACCCTATGGTTGGATCAGACAGCTTATCTGAACCCAGAGCAATGGGGTAAAGTGGGTTTTATACCATGCATGTCAGCAGTGAGGCAGCATGACAGCAGCAGGCGCCCCCTAGCATTCATTCCCAGCATAGCAGCACAGCCACCTGCAGCTTTAAGACAAACTTCACTTCCCAGGCCAGTCTTGATAAGATCTTCTAGCTTGTTGGTGTGGAATGTATCGGCCTTTGACTCATCTCACATGCTCAGAGTCCTACTAGCAAGGGAATTGCACCAATAATGAACTTAATCAAGCATTATGGATCTCTAGGCCCCTCTAATGCTACAGGTGACTTGGTTACGCTCCTGGGGCCAATACAGTGCGTTCAGCTTCCCCTTGGCTGGTGTCATGCAGAATACACAAGCATCAAAGGGGTGGGTGGGTCTAGTAAAGCATCTAACATAGGGGTGGGGCCAGTGGTGCAGTTTGGCGTCCCCCCCATGCAATAGCCCTATTCATGGATCACAGATAATGGGACTTAGGAAAGACACAAATGGGACATTTTTAAATTCCTCCCACAAAATGGGGCCTGACATTGACCCCAAAATAATGATGGAATTTTCACTAGACTATTATTTTAGCTAGACTTCTCAACAAAGTTGATACAACCAGTCTCAGGAGGAGAATGATTATTTATGTATGTATTATATTGTAATCCACCCAGTAATAGACATTCTCTGCACAGCTTACAAAAGCTAAAAGAATAAAATACAATATAAAACTACTAAAAAAGAACAAAATAAATTATTATAAAACCAAAAATAGCACAATAATAAATATAAAATATATAAAGACAGCCACAGTCCATTTTTTTTTAAAAGACTAAACTCTAAAATCCCTGGGGAAAAAGGAAGGTCTTTACCTGGTGCTGAAAAGAGAACAATGTAGGTCTCAGGTGAGCCTCCCTGGGAAGGGCATCCCATAAATGAGGTGCCACAACTGAGAAAGGCCCTTTCTCTTGTAACCCACTCACCTAACTTCGTTCAATAGGGGCATCCCGCAGAGGGCCTCCTGGATTAGCCATGACAATCAGCAACATGGCCCTCCACACCTTACAAGCAATGCTGAGGTTAGTGACCAAGGCACCAATGATTATATCTTAATAGAGGACAGCCCCCCAGTCCCAAACGTATGAAGTCTAGGCAGTCTTCAAACCTGCCCAATGTGTGTGTGATGGCATGGAGGAAGAAAACTTGACCTGACGAGGCCATACTGGAAGCCATAGGTTCCTTGTGTAGAAACTAGTAAATGCAGTGCTCCCACTTTTTTCCCTGTCAAAAATTCAGAGAAATCACTAATGGGAAGTGACAGCAGTCAGTGTGGTCATTCTAGGTCAAATGTTACTTCCTTCACAGTGCTGCATCCAGCAGGACAGTCAGCATGGAGGCTTATTCAGAAGAACCAGGCCACATCTAGGATGGAACGTTTAGCTGTGGGATTCTTTTCCCTTTTCAAATGCATGAACCAGCCTTGAGGCATGGGTGTGTACACACACGCACACACGGAGTGATTATTTTTGGAAGCATTCTGACTAAAAACAGACCCTCTTTTGTTTGTTCTGGGTTTTTAATTTGGGGCAGATACTAAAATGGTATGGTAACTGCAAGGAAGAAATGCTCTGCTTGCTTTGTTTGGGTGCAGATGGTATATGAAGATACGTCTTTTCTGTAGCTTAATAAAAAGACAAGTTTAGCTTTATGACAGGCTCTTCTTCCCCTTAAAGATGGCATTGTGAGCAATATCCGTGCTATGGGAAAATGTTGCAGACTGCATTATCATTCTTCTGTTTTACGCCCTTATCTGCATTTAACTCTTCCTGTCTTGTTTGATACGGTGCATTTTATGAATTGTGTGTTTTTCAGGGCATGGCAGGGTGATTGTGTACAACACAAGATTAAAATTAATTGGAGGGGGGAATGCAGCCAGCTGAATCAGCTAATTAAATTAACCGTAGCCTTAATAAGTGATAAAATGCCAGGAATTCCTAAACATTGCTTTACCTTTTTAAAGGATCAGTGTCAATCTTGTGAAGGTTTCAAGCAAAACTGATTGCCGGAAAAGATTGAAGCTGTTTTGTGCTGGAAATCAGTTATAACCGCAGGGAGTTGACTTTATTATTTTGGAACTCTGAACAGGCATTAACATTAGCATTTTCCCTTCTTTTTATGAAATCTATAAGTGTCATAAACAAATAGTTCAGGCTGTGATGTGTGGCAAAGCCTTGAATTATGTTTCCCCTAGATTGGGATCACACACAAGGAAGCAAGAGCAGTGGCAGGTTTCTCTAAGGCTGTTTGCATTAGATGAATATCACTCAAGGGCACGGCAGGACTGGCTTCCATTTCTTACAGAGTTATATAAGCAATCTGGAATGATTTGCCATTAGTGAATTCAAAGATAGTGTCCCCTGTTGAACCTACTGCTTAATATGCAAGTGACAACTTGGAGAAGGGAGAGGAAGGCAGGAGAGAATGGATTCTACTAGCGCTGTGCTGAATTTTTGTGAGGCTCTGATATTTTCATTGCATAATCCCAGCCAATTAGGGATCATGTAGTGGGAATGTACTTTCATGTGTCTGTGTGTATGGGGGGCCCCACTTCATTATCACTGACAACAGACATTGCTCTCTCACTCTGAATGGGGAGAAAGAGAGTGTTGAGTCACTCCTGGAGTGCTGTTTTCCTCCAGCGGCAGCGGTGCTAACTGGCCATGGAATCTGCAGGCTGGGATCAGGCAAGGCTACAGCTTCATCACAGATGTTTTGATTATGGTGTCTTGGAAGCTCTGCCCAGGAAGTACACCTGGTACATAGCTATATTGTTGTCATTTGCAATAGTGTACTTCCTGAAAAAATTAACCACCTGGATAAAAAAATAGGAAAAAAAGAGATCTCATTTCAGTATCAAATACAATCACTGTCAGATATTTAGGCTGCCTTTACACTAAAGAAAAAACCTACAATCATCCCATTGTGGAGCCTTTCCGCATTTACAGGAGGCTCCCAGATGGCAACCGTGTGACTGCTGAGAGGGGAAGTTTTTATTTTATTTTCAAGGTTCCATAGAGAGCATTGAACAACACCATCTACTGGCTGTTTTAATAGTGCAACAATCCAACTTAAATAGATAGTTCATTATTTCTGGATCTTTTTGAGATGGAATAATCAGGAAATACCTCTGGATGTACCCTGGAAGTTGAGGACATCATGAAAAGGACATGCAAACTTCCATGAGTGAGCAATCTCAATAGCGGGATAAAAGCTCCATGTGAAGGAGCCCTTACTGCTTGGGACTGATCACTTGCAGAATCAGAGCTACTTATTTTTATTACAGAAGGAGGTACATGGCACACTCATGTAGCTGGTCAAGGTGAAAGCCAGCTTGTCAGTCTCTAGAGTTTTCAGGAAAGCCAATGTAAGTAACAGCTACATCCAGAACAAACAAAATTAAAGAAAAGAAATAGTCCGATGGGAAAGAAGGCTGCATCGGGAGTTGCCTGCTTGGAGCCCAGTCAATGTGAAAGTATCTTTAAGGCATAATCCTATGCATAGTTCGACAGAAAAAAAGTTGTACTATTCCCAGCATGCTGGGAGTTGTAGGACTTTTTTCTGTCTAAACATGCATAGGATTGCATCCTAAATAAATTAATGAAGTGAGAGAGACAAGGTGATCAAGGCTGCTTCCTCCTGTTCGTCCCTTGGTCCATTCTGTTTATCCTCTACCTCCCTCTTCAACTGCTGAATCAAGCAGGAGTTGGGTTGGGGGCATTCATCATTGCCAAGCCTGAGAATCTCCCTTCCCATAGATTCAGCCAGAAGGACAAGACGGAAAAGATCTGCTGATGGCGAATCTCCAGTTCTTATGCAAGCTTATAAAAGTTCCTGCTTCAGATGTACTCCAATCCAAGAGAAGACATGTAGAGAAGCCAGGGTGGCGCACAAGTAGACCTTTTCAAAGATCTGAAATCCAGTGGATCTGATGGGGAAAGGGGAGTGGGAGAACTATAACCAGCTCCAAGTGTCCTCTCATGCACAGCTTTTTTAAAGGGCTACTACATCTGCATATACTCCAGCTGCTGGTTCAACCAGGGAGATTGCTTGCAGGATGCCTTAGAGCATGCAATTCCTCATCCAGCTCGGGATACACATGCCAAAGCCTGATTCAGCAGACACATAGTCCATAGTTAGATTGGGAGCATTTGTATTGCATTAAAAGTAACTGATTAATATGTCATATATCATTAAGACACACAATTTTTACCTTCAGTTTTTTTTGCATCTTATTGAAGGTTCAGTTTAAAGTATTGGAGAGCAAAGCATTGTGGCATAGGCACAATTGAGCTTGCTCCATGTTGCACAGCATGCCTTTATTAGTAAGGATCCTAATTTATAGAAGTATTAATAGTGACATCTGTGTTGCATCTATTAACTGGGTTTAATAAATCAAAAATTCAGGTCAATCAACAGCAATTTTGCGAATGATTGTGACTCTCAAATGCCTAAATTGCCAGGATGAATATTAATGATAACGTTAAATTGTACTGGCATGTCTATTACTTCAGCCTAAGCTCTATCAGCATTTAGTTATGAAATCTTAAAGATGGCACAAATTTGAGAGCACATTTCTTGGTTCATACTGTGTCTGCTACCAAAGTTGTTGAAAATGACTGAAGACCAATCACTTCCCTAAGATGTAAAATTAATTAATGTAGCCTTGTTTGGTAGGTTGTTCAGTTGTTCATTTGGTAGAGAAAACATTTCTTTATGCTACGGGTCCTGATTCAGTCAAGCACAGCAGGTGCAGTATCCATACCTGAAGGAGTCTGAATTGACTGACCCCGATTTTCCATCTCCAGTGCAAGTGCATGCATGGACGTACTGAACATGTAGGTAGCACAAATGTACGCTGGATAGCATGGAAGGTTGGCAGACACCTCCCAGCTGATATTTGTGTGCCATGCAAGTTACTTGTGCTCTGAGCATGGACTGTGGCTGGATACATGAACTTCCCATTTCTTTGCAATGTACCTTCACACAGCCTGCCTGTGTACTTACATTGGTGGGGGGATCAGGAAAAACAAGGCTCTGTTGAGCCCTCTGGGACTTTTCCATGAAAAAGTGTTGTACCTGCACTGATCTATTTGGAGCCCATATCGATCAACTGAGAGATGATGTGTTATCATTTGAAAATGTATCTGGCCGGCTGGTTGGCTTTTGAAGGAGTGGGGTGGGAGGGAGTGTCAATCATTAATTTATTTTAAATCTTTCTGTTTGGGTTTGGCATATGAGATTGTTCTCTCTCTCTTCCCGCTTCGGCCTATACCTAACCCAGATGGACACGCCATAGGCATATAGGTTTTCTTTTACACAAGCATCAATAAACTTGTGATAGACAACTGGCAGCCCAGGAACTCAGTCTGCCTCAAGGGTTGCTCTTCCTTATTATGCACTGTAATTGCTTTCTTTCAATGAGTCAAGATGCTTGCAAAGAACTCCTTTACCCCATCTTCTCCAAAGTGAACACCAACAAATTCTGTCAGAATGTTGCCCTTATGCACCACTATTGCTTTGGCCCTCTCCTATGAGCCCAAGTCAGAGAAATGGAATGTGCAGCTGAGTAAAACAGAGAGAGAGAGAGAGAACTCTGACAGAGCTGCTGTCCCCATTCACAGTACAGTCAACCTTTGTCTGTGTTTTGGCTTGTCCTGGAGTGAGTGGGCTACTGGTGATGGCCCTTTGACTCAACTTAAAATATAGACCCTGTTAAAAAGTAGCTGTTGGCCAAGTTGGTAAAACATGTCTTCTACAGCATCATTCTCCTCCGAAGGAGAAGCAGAATGTCGTTTGAAGGGATGAAGGGAAAACAGTAGCTTCCACTAAAAGGAACTGCCTTATAGTGAGTTAGACCAATGATCCATCTAGTTTCGCAATGTGTACTAGAAGTGGCTTTCCAGTAAAAGTATGAAGAGTGCAACAGGGTGAAATGGTGCCATGCTTGAACTAAAAGTAGGGTATGTTCTAGGGTTCAGTGTTCTCTGCAACATGATGGGGGTATCTCTGTGGTAGACAAGGTGATGTCAACAGGGCTTCTTGGAGATAGAATGTTTAAACATGACTGTTATGTAGCAAGTCTGGTAACTATATTGGGGTGGGGCAAATCCTGCCTCACTGTTTAAATAAATCTTTTTCAAGTTTCTTTCATGCTAAAAAAACCCCTGTGTACAGATCCAGCAATCCAGATTTTTGCAGAAGTGGAAGCTTGAAGGGTAATTTTTTTTAACGGGAAGGTTCTTCATATTCACATCACACATGCAGACATAAATGGCTATTTTGACCTTGTTAATAAATTCTAATTGTGAATTTTCTTGTTGCTATAAGTGTTTCCATTATGTCGCTAAACTGAATGAGCTTTGTCTAGTGGCTGATTTTAATGCTGCAATTGCCCATCAGTTGTGCTGGTGGTGGTTTCATTAAAATGACAATTAACTTTTTTCATCAGTACAATTATGAATTAATTAATTCCCAACCACTTTCTCTAAAACAACATAAAATAGAAATGGGAATTCCTTTTGCATGTAAAATGGAGAGAGAAAAGCTGTCTAGTACTGCCAATTGCAGAAGAAATATATGCACAGAGGAAAGATGTAGCCATTTTAAAAAAAATGTTCTTCCTTCATTATACATATACCCCTCATATCATCATAGTATTTGTGCATATGTAATAAAACCTGAATTATTTATCATATCTAAGTTGTTGGACCATACCAGTGCCTGGACAGTTCACTTATATATTTGAAGAACCTTATGATGGATACAAATTGGTAGGCTTCATAGTTTGGCATTGCCACTGAACACCCACCCACCCCATGTAAATCCATAAAGTTCTAATATATTCAGTTGAGCAGATCTTGAACAAGTGAGAATCGTGAAATGATAGGCTGACCGTGCAAATATACCAATTGTAAATGCATTTAATTGGAAGGAAGTCCTACATTATTTATCTGTATCCTGCCCTTCCTATAACCAAGGCAGTCAACTAAAATGCAAAACACCCAAGCCAAACCTACCTAACACTGCCCTCAAAACCAAAAATCAGATACAGCACAGTGCCAGCAAGCCACAGAAAAGGAGCCCTTGCTTTCCAAATGCTTGATTGAACTAAAGTGGATTAAGGCTACTGTATATGTTTAGCAGGATCAAACAGTAAAGCTTTCCTTAGTTTCAGTTGGGGTGGTGTCATTTACATGTTTGGATGTTCAGCCATGAAGAAATACTCACCAGATAGCATATTGGGAAAATAAGAGTGCAATCCTATTGTCACTGGGAGAGCACTCCCAGGACCATAGGATGGCTCATAAAATCCTTCTGAGGTTGGATGGAAATAGCCTTGTAAAGGGGAGTCAGAGATCCGACTCCAGACCCTTCCCCCTTGCAGCTGGCATGGAGAGAACTGCACCAGCTGCCTCTTTGAGGCTGGAAAAGTGACCTCAGAGCCTCAGGAAAGATGGCATTCTGGTGGGTGGGGAGGGGAGGAGTCTGGAGAGGCCAGGCTGTGAGTTATGCTGAGTCTCCTCCAGCATCCTTCCCTCCCCCTCTGAAGTGCCTTTGAAAGATGGGCTGCAAAGCCCATCTAGACAAAATACAGGAGATCAGAGGATAGGAAGGCTAATATCACTTTAACTCTTCCTCCCACCCTGCAGGTTTCAGTCCAGCAGGGCACAAGAAACTTGGAAGCCTCAGAGTTCAGTATCTTCCGAGCAGCAAGAGCACAGTTCATAGGTTTGTGCCCTAAATTGAGCTTGTCTCCCTCTGTTTATCTATAATTATTTCTAGGGTGGAACCCTCTCAAAGCAGAGTACAAGATAAAAACCACACGAAGTGCATACAATAAAAATTGATTTTAAAAAAATCAATAACCCCCCATAAAAACAGAGACTACCAATTAAAATCAGTCACAATGAAACTTACCAATAAAAACTAACAGTCTAACAGACTTATGAGTTGCCAGAAAAAATAGGCAGGTCTCCAACGCTATCTTGAACACCTGCAAAGAAGGGGCCTGACAATCCCGTGTTGGAAGTTATTTCAGAGGTATGGAATCTCAGTGAGATGGCCCTTTCCCTCAGTGAGATGGCCCTTTTCCCTGAGATGGCCTTTTCCCTCACTGTCCAACTGCCCTTGGTGGTGGGTAAATGAGAAATGCCACTGTTGATGACCTGCAGCAGGCTGGTATGAAAGACTTCCTAGTTTTCTACCTGCAGTGAGTTTTATCCATGGAGAACAGTATAACAGGCAATCTCCCCATGTGTAGGTAAAGTGATGCAGTCCAGAGACCACTTTATTTACTTAGAGAGCAATCCTATATCCCTTGGACAGCTTCTGAGGAGATAGGATTTTCTGGTTTCCCAGCTTCGAGCTCATAGAAAGCACTACGAGCTCATAGCTGGGAAACCATGCACCCCATCCCTGCCCCCTCGAAGCCGGGGTGGAGAGAACTGCAGCAGCTGCCTTCTGTGCCTGTTTGTGCTCATAACATGGAGCATGGACAGGGCAAAAAAAGGGGACATTTCTGGAGGTGGGGAGGGGAGGAGACCATGGAAGCTGTTCTAGACAGCTTCCTATGTGGTCTCCAGCCCCATTCCTGCCCCCTCCCTGAAGCCGTGCTTAGACACCCAAAATTAGGCATCTAAGGAAAACTGCAGGGCAACCAGAACATGGATGGAATCCTCTCTTCCATGCTTTAGCCGCCCTGCACTGGATAGGCAGGCAGTCACCTCTGACTTCAGAGGAAGTCAGAGGTGACTGTCTATCTCGGTAGGATTGCAGCCTAATTACGTACTGTACTTTAAAACTGCCCAATTACCAAAGTTCTCTGGGTGGTGTTCAATATATGAAAAACATACAGTACAAATATTAAAAAAAAATAAAAACTGCACAGAATAAACAAAGATAAAATGACCAGCAAAACTCAGACCCATTCCATTTAAAGGCTTATTCCATTAAACATATATATATATATATATAAGCTGGCCATTCCTTCAAATAGCAGAACTAGAACAAAAACTGAATAGATACTTTCTTAGGGAAAAGCCAGTTCAGAGGGGAATGATTTGGAGTTAGAAGCCATGAGGACTTAAGCTATGTGAGAAAGACTAGGGGATCTTGAGAACTGGAATGCCCATTGGTTGCCCAATGTTTGGTTACCCATAAAATTTAACTTCTGTTAAATCAAACCATGTCCGCTGTGCTTAGAAGTTATGGGCATACTTTGCTGGCATTACAGTTCAGCTGAGTGGTTTTCTAAGCCTGTGTTTCCAGGAGGGACAGACAACACATGCTGCTCATGTACTGAATTATGATCAGAGTAGACCTAGTGAAGCATTGTGACTCAGGGGCTGCGCTGCAAGCCAGGAAACCTCTGGTTCAAATCTTGCCTCTGCCATAAATTAACTAGGTGGCCTTGGACAAGGCACTCTTTCTCAGCCACTGCTGGTCAAAAGCACGTAGTTACTTGGAGTCAACACTGTCAAATGTACAACCTTCATTGTTAGGACCAACATTTTTAAAATGTTGCTGCACCATTCAGACACCAGTTTCTCACCATTGTCTATACTGGCTTGGGCTGATGGGTAGGGATGGGAGAACCAGGGATGCTCAAGGTCACTGACATCCTCCAAACGTTACATCAGAGCTAGGTCTGGCTCACTCCTGTTCTCATTTGTGACCTGGTGTTGTTATTTTTTTCCAACTTGGATGGGAGAAGTTGTGCATTTTTCAAATGTGAACACAAGTTTGGGAATTTGCGAATATTTTTGGAGAACATGTGTTCCCGTTCCGGGTTACAAAATGGGCATTTCTGAGTAATTTGTGGACTGAAATGAAATGCTCATACATCTCTACTGATCGGTGGGTCTAAGGCAAACCATCTGGTGGGCCACAGGTTGCCCATCTCTGACCTAAATTGTCTAACAGAAATTACTCCATTAGATAGAAAGCGAATGGCTCTAACAGCAGGCTATTTCCAATTAATGCTTCACACATATTTAAATGCCTGTCCACCAAAGGCTCTTGCTTCATATGATGCCTGTGCAGAAGGCTGACATCTTATTCCCCGATGTACAAAAATCTGATGTTGATTTCTATTAAAGCCTGCTCGATGGACAGAATAATATTTGAAACAAGGCTGTTTGAACTAAAATGTAATTGGACTCATTTAAAGCCTTATTACAATGAAATCTGACTTCCTCCCGGTAAATTCAGTCACACGCTCCTCTTGGAAACCATTACCTTTTGCCACTGGCTGCAAATTTAGATTCTCCTCTAGGTAAGCATAATGAGAGGAGAAAGTTCTGACGTGGCCAGAGATCATATCAGATGGAGCCTGATTAATTATTTCCACAAGATCAATCAACACCTTATTTAGATAACCAGAGGCATTCACTAGTTAATTTGTTAGAAAAGAACCTATGAGGGCAAGCATTTATCTGGCCAGTCAATAGACAGATTAGTACTAGAAAGTCAAATGCCAGGTTTGAAAACTGCTGGTGAAGGGGAGAAAAGGGACTTCTGAAAGCCATGTTCCCAACTGAAAAAAAATAAAATGTCAACCAGGCAGTTTCTGGGTTGGCCTTGTGTCAGAAAACACAGCTCCTGCCTTCATGTTCTGATTGCAACAGCTCCTGAAGGTAGAAACCTATGGCAACTATTGTACAAAAAACCTTAGCTAATATCCATAATCTGGAGAAAGATGGGGCAGAAGAAATGAAACAAATCATGTCATAGGTCACAACAAGCCATAGGGCTGAGAGATCTGTATTTCTTACTCCTTCTCTCTCCCCATGCCCTGGCATGAGTACACAGGAAGGGCAACAGGTCAATGGAGAGGAGAAGGATTATGTACGCTGCCTTGGGTTCCTTCAGGAGGAAAAAAGGCGGCATATAAATGCAATCAATCAATCAATCAATCAATCAATTACAAAGAAGGAGAAGTCTGTATGACCTCCTATTGAACCCCATGGGAATCCTCTGCATGCAGGCACTGCGCCTGTTATGAAAGTAGCTTGTGGCAATAATAATCTAATTCTAATATTTATGGGGAAGTCTTTTAGAAAGGAAAGATACAGATATGGATGAGAAGAAGAAAAAGAAAACCTTGGAAAAATAACAAGAATAATAATGTGTGGATTACAATTGCATTTCTAAAAAAAAAAAATCCTCTGATGTTTCTACTGAAGAAGAATCTCTAAATCAGCCTTCCACAACCTGGTACTCTCCAGATGTTTTGGACTAAAACTCACAGCATTGGCCATGAGGGCTGAAGGGAACTGAAGTCCAAGACCACCAGAGGGCACCAAGTCGGGGGAAGTCTGCTCTAAATTCACTTTGGATTTTGCTTTACATTAAATTCGGTGACAACATGGGGATCTGTAGAATCCCCTTGAGATATGTTGGTGTTCCTGAGTGTTCCTGAGGTTTGCCAACTAAGGAGGCACCTTCCAATGTTACTGTACATACGATTTCTAGGTGCGGTGAATTGTGATTCCTTCTGATTAGGGAGGCAAATTCAATCCTACTTACTTGGAAGTCAGTCTCATTCAATCAACTGAGCTTACTTCTAAGTTATATATATATATATATATATATATATATATATATATATGTGTGTGTGTGTGTGTGTGTATATATATATATTCATTCTAAATATATATTATTAAATATAATATAAATATATATTAGGGGTGTATGAGATACAAAATCTAGATCATGTCAACAGTAGCTTTGCTGTCATCCCAAACTTAGCAAGCAAAGTGGTACCATGACCACTACCCAACATGCTATTAAAATATCCTAAAAGTATCTTAACTCATTAAGAACAGAGGTACACTGTTGTGTACCTATCAGTTCATTTCTACAAAACAGCTTTCAACATGGTGTGCGCATAAACATCCCAGCAACCCAGTTCACACTTAACACTAAGCCGCTGGGTGTTTTGGTGGAATGAAATCTGGCTTGCTGTTGTATCCAAATCCATCCTTGCAAACAAACTATGGTTTGTTAATCTTTTACAAACCATCAGTAGAAGCCATGGTTTGTTGTTGTCTTATGAAATGTGACTTATTTAAACCATGGCTTGCCGTAATGTTTGAACCCAGAACCATGGCTTATCCCTGGCTTTTTTGCCTGTTGCCACCCTGAAACAGAGGGTGTTTCATAGTAACATAGTAAGAATAGCCTGAAAATTAAAATGCTTTGAAGGGACGGCTGGAAAAATGGGAAGGAGAGAAATAAGCCAGAAATAGGGAAAACAAGCTGTGGGTTGTTTGCTTGTATGCAAGACGATTCAAGGCTAAAGCAACAAAACATAATTAATAATAAACCATGGTTTAGCATTATATGCAATGTTACTTCCTTAGGACAGTCCATTTAGGTTTTTTCCATTGTGAGAACTGGCTGTTTATCAATGCTCCATGTTTTTGGTCCCCTGAAAAGCCCAAAGTTTTTCAAACTCTCTTGTGCTTGATCATGAGATGACCCATCCATTTAAATGGAAGGAACCAGAAATTAAAGATACCCATCCTCTCTTCCATTGTTAATCTGAACATCTTTGATGGCACCAGGGTGCTAATGTACGCTCTTCATTATGGGATTTAGCTAAGTGACAAGGTTTTGATATACCTCTCCCCTCCTTCTGCATCTCCTACTTATCATGAAGAGTTTGTCCTTGGAATGGCCACCATCTTTCTAATCGAGGATTCAATTATAGCCATTTAGTGACAATTTAAGAACTCTTGTTTAATTTACTGCAGTTTTAAAGTGGAATCTCTACAAGGGTTCTAAAGTTTGAAAATACTGATGGAGAGACACTTATAGGGAGGCTTGTATAATGTAAATTTATTCTCAAGGAGAAATGAAAGGAGTAAGAGCTCTCAGCATAATTAAAATCAAATGAACAGATCCACCCTAGAATCTCTACAGATTAATCATTTCCGGTTGTTGGGTCTTGATATGACTGTCTACTGTTTTTCATGTGATTGTGTTAACAAGGGCTTGAAGATAATTTAGCAAAGGGTAACTTACCATCATGTGCACGTACGTACTGATTTGTTAATCTGGTAGTCTGAGCCCATGCAGAACTATTTGACCACACTATACTATAGTGTATAGTATTCTACTATACACCTGCAACATTTGAGTGGTGAAATTCTCCTTGGCACTTAGGAGCACTTGGCAGATGATTCAAAGTGCCTCAGAGAGAATGATCTTTCTTCAACAAAGTTTTTCATAGTGGTTAGAGTGTTGGACTGGGAGATCCAGGTTCTAGTCCCCCCTCAGCCATGAAACAGTGGATTAATTTGGGCCAGTCACAGATTCTTAGCCTAACCTACCACACTGGGGTTGTGGATAAAATGGAGAGGAAATCCATCAAAGATGCTCTGAGTTCTTTGCAAGGGGGGTGGGGGGAGATATAAACATAATAATAAAATATGGGCCAGCCAGGTGGTGCTGAGAATTGTACTTCTTTCGTGCTCTAAGACTTCTGATCCGATGAAAAAATGTGGTAAACTGCTTCTCCTTTGGGAGGATGATAGACTCTCCGCTTAACTTTATTTATTAGTTATTTATATTCTTTCTTTCAGGATACAAATCTTTCCAAGGTGGCTTACACGTATGCCCACAGGCAGTTGGTGGTAGATGGCCCTGTGTGTGTGTGTGTGTGTGTGAGCACACACGCGGGGGGGGGGCGCATACAGTCAAGCTGGAATAGGAGGTGGTGCTGTTGTTATCTTTGCTTGCCTGCCTCTCTCTCCCTCAGACACACTCCATGTTAGTTTTCATAGGTAGCATCCAGCTACATCTGTTCCTTTACCCTACTGAAAGTAAGCACAGGGGACCTGATTCAGACTGAGACCCTAGTGTCAGTCCCCATCTCTTTGCACTGCCCCCCCTTCTGATTTCGATCGACAGCCCCATGCCTGCAGTTTGCAGAGGAACAAAAGCCTCTATTGACCTCAATTGGCCATTATTTCCTCCTGTGCAAATAGATGTGGGGGAGGGAGACCGGATTAGGACCACAGTGTGGGGGCAAAGGGTTACTTACATCCCCCTTTTCCCCTTCCCATGCTAGGGTCCCAATATCAGGTCCCCACACTTACTTTTGAGCAAGGAAAAAGAAGAGATGTAGCTGCACGCTTCAAATGTAAAATTAATGTGTAATTTGGCTCCTTCCCACAGGACAGTTGATGTAGATGGCCTTTGGGCTGGGACGCAGGGGAAAGTCTAACTGGAACAGACTCTGATGTCTTCTTTGCCTGCCTGCCTCTCTCCTGGACTCATTCTCACAGGACTGTTGGTGGCATTTGCAGTGTCTTTGGTTCACAGGTTCCCTTGATACTGTGGCATCAGCAGAACTCACTGAGGATGACGTATTCCATTTTGAAACTGAATGTCAAGGAAATCTCCCAAAGTGAACCACATTTTTCAGCAGAGGGATTTATTTTTCTCTTCAATTCTAGTCGCCTTTTCAAGAAAATGCTCGAGGCAGCACACAAAAACATTAAAAAGACACAATGAATAAATAATCCGTGGAACCATTTTAAAAAATCACAACAGCATAAACATGACATTCATATAAAAGCAGCAATCACAATAATAGATCTAGAGAGGAATCCTGTGGTCAGGAGAGTATCCCAGGACCATAGGATTCTTTGGGGTCCCCCCTTCTGAGGCCAGACACTGCTATAGCCTTGGAAGGGGAACTCCAGAATGCAATCCCTCCCCACACACCTCCCCACTGCATAAAGAACCACGCTGGTTGCTTTCCAAGTTCTCATAGGCAGCCAGAGGGCCTGGGAGAGGTCTGAAACAGGGTATTCCAGTGGACAGGGAGGGGAGAACTTCAGCCCCAGCCCCAACAATGCAACTACTCTAGATGGGCTCAGAGGCCTGTCTAGAAGCAGGAGGAAGAGGAGACTGAAGAGGAAAAAATCACCAATGTTGCTTCTTTCGCCCTGTTGGGAGCAACCCAGTAGGGCACTGGATACTTTGAAGTAGGGATGTACGAAAGTCACTTACCTTTTTGCAGCTTGGATTTGCAGTGGGGGGGGAAACACTTCGTCCCTCCCCCCAGAATCGTCCCTGGGCCAGCTCAGCTCTGTGGCAGCTCCATGGAGCCAACGGCCAGGGCCACCCGCAGCTGGAGTTCCAGCCGCGGACGGACTGCTGCGGACGCAAATGGCAGCCGCCATTTGCATCCAGTGAAGCTGCTGTGATAGGCTACGTAAGTATTTACGTAGCCTGTCACGGCAAGCCAAAACACACCCCCCCCAAAAAAAACAGCGTACGCAAATGGCAGCGGCCGCCATTTGCATTCCCTATTTTAAGCCATTTTAGCCTACGTAAATATTTACGTAGGCTATTACGGTGAAAAAAAGGGGAACACAAATAGCATAGTGGGCGCTATTTGCATTCCTTTTCTTTTTTCACCGTAATAGCTTACGTAAATATTTGCGTAGGCTAAAACAGCGGGGGGAAAAGGAACGCAAATGGCGCCCACTACGCTATTTGTGTTCCCCTTTTTTTCGCCATAATAGCCTACATAAATATTTACGTAGACTAAAATGGCTAAAAATAGGGAATGCAAATGGCGGCTGTCGTAGCTGCCGCCATTTGCGTATGCTGTTGTTGTTGTTGGGGTTTTTTTGGCTTGCCGTGATAGGCTACGTAAATACTTACATAGCCTATCACGGCTATGATGAAGAAGCAAATGGTGGCTGCAGGGCGGCCGCCATTCGCAAGTCAGTGCGGACGGCAGCAGGTAAGTGCTCCGTTTCGCGCGCCTTTCATGGGTTGGGGGGCAGGGGCTTCATTCCACCACGGATTTTGGGGGGCCGAATGCACTGGCATTTGGCCTCACCGAGCTCCGTGGCGAAATTCTCTGACATCCCTACTTCGAAGCGTCCAAAATTGGAGGCTTCCATTTAATGAAGGCACAACCCATAGGACTGCACTCTTATTAGGGGTGCACGAAAGCCACTTACCTGGCCTCGCAGCTTGTTCGCGGTGGGGGGGAGGCGCTTCACTGCTCCCCCCGAAGTTCAGGCCGGGGGGGGAGGCTTCCCGCCTCGCCCAGCCGAAATTCAGGCCGGGGAGGAGGCGCCTCGCCTCGCCCGGCCGCGAAATAAAAAGTAAAAACAAAACAAAACACGCCCCCGTGATAGGCTACATGACGATTAACGTAGCCTATCACGGCTAGATCTGCAAAGTCAGCTGTGATAGGCTACGTTAATCGTCACATAGCCCATCACGGGTGACTTTAAAAAAAAAAAAGTGTGTACGCAAATGGCGGCCCCCATAGGGAGCCGCCATTCGCGTTCCTTATTTGGTCGCTGTAGTCTACGTAAATCTTTACGTAGACTACGGCGAAAATAAGGGCAACGCAAATAGCGTTGCCCTTATTTTCACCATAGTCTTCGTAATCTTTACGTAGACTACAGCAACCAAATAAGGAATGTGAATGGCGGCTCCCTATGGGGGCTGCCATTAGCTGTACGCGCTTTTTTTTTTAAAGTCACCCGTGATAGGCTACGTGATGATTTACGTAGCCTATCACGGCTGACTTTGCAAATCTAGCCGTGATAGGCTACGTTAATCGTCACGTAGCCTGTCACAGGGGCGTTTGGTTTTTTTTTCTTTTCTTGGAATGGTGGCGGCGGCAGCTGGTCGAAAGACCGGCTGCCGCCTCTGCCCCTGTCGAAGACCTGACGAACCACCACTGGGACCCGCCGCCGGGAGGGACATTTGGGAAAGGTAAGTCCTGTCCCGGGGGGGGTGCAGGGGGCGGGGGGGTGCGGAGAATTTCTCCCCGAAACTACTTCGGGGGGCCAAACACGTTGGCACTCGGCCCCCCGAAGTTTCGGGGAGAAATTCTCCCCCATCCCTAACTCTTATATGTCTTCCCTTTAGGCTAAATTACTACAGCGATGAGGCTTGACAGGCATTCCAAGGGCATGTTGCATTATGTATTAACTCCCTCAAAAATTGTCAGATGTTTTCATCTGAGAAGGAACTCCCAAATTTGCTTTAAATTTGCACTCGTCAAAAGTTAAGTTATTACTGTAGGAAAACCTACTTTTGATGATACTGGTTCCTTTTGACACTTGAAAGAAAGACTTGGAATTTTGCTAATGGTATCTTTGCATAGGGTTTTTTTTTTTGCTTTTTTTTTGTATCTTTGCCTAGTTTTGATATTTGGTTGGGATGTTCTTTGCATCTGTGGAAGTCTTTAGGGTATTAATATTTGAGTGAACAATGTAATATGAGTTGGGAGCTCACAGATCTTATCTGTCACCATTTAATTGTCTGAAAAGAACACTATGTAGGCCCACAGACACTTTACTCTCCAAGTCCAAACCTGCTGCATAACTATGAAATATTGAAAAAAAAATGATACACAGTTTATCCTGTGGATGCAGAATTGAGGGGTTTCTTGATATCATGACATCTGAAATCATTTGATATGTTTGGTATATTGTTAGCTCAGACTATGGGAATATATTTAGTCTGTATCTATGGCTTTCAGGCTTTGCTCCTCCAAAGGTTATCAGTAGAGATGGATGATAATTTAGTTTAGTTTTGATAATAATTTTGATAAAATTGACAATGCAGTCCATATTTGGGACAAAAAGAATTTGAGATTAAAAACATTTGAATGTAGGAAAAAACAAAACTGACAGGATTGATCTATCTGGGCAGAGGACTTTGAGTGCTTAACTCTTAAAAGTATGGCTTTGAATCCCTGTGTACTTGTGGCAACCCTAATTCAGCACCACATATTTTTCCTGACATGTGCTTCATCTTTAAAAGGTAAAGGCAGGTAGGTACATCTTGGGAATATGCTGAGAATAGCTATGCCTATTTAATTTGGTTGGTGCAGATGGGTGAACATTTTATTTTTGATAAGAATTTACTAGCTTTCACAAAGTTCGTCATACTCAAGACAGAAAGATTATAAGATTTAGTCAAACTAAATGTGAGAGAAAGCGAAACTAACAAATTCACTCTGTCCTGCACTAATTTGAGTCCTGGCTCTTTGCTAAGCAAATATAGGGATGTATACAATAGAGTAGTCAAATGGTCAAGCACAGTTTTACCAGACACATAGGGATTTTTTCCGAGTGAGGTCTGAGGCACAGCCAAGGTGAAAAGCCAGGAGATCAATTAAATAAAAACACAGTCCAAAAGCGGACTCAGGTAGAAGTACCGAGGTCAGTAGCATAGAGGTCCAAGTACATGGCAAGATCAGAGAAGCTCAAGATCAGACATTGTTTCCAACAGCTCTCAAATTACAAGTGAGAGCTGATATAGCTAGAGCTACTACAGCTCCACCCAGTGCTCAGTTGCATGACGTTAGAGACTTGTCAGATGTCCTCCTCATGAGGAGCGCCCAACTCATTACTAGTCCTCTTCAGTAAGTGAGCACTCCATTGCCTGGCCACCATCCTATCATGGATCATAAAGTGCCAGTGTTATTGGGGTCTAGGTGGTGGCCAGCATCCTCTTCTCCCTCAGAAGCTGACCTCTCTGCCTTCACAGGAGGCAGATTTGAAGGCATCACCCCTGAAGGTCCTGCACCATCATGGCTAGTGCCAGGGCCTTCTGAGGGGCCAACTGGCTCTAAAGGTTCTGGTTTCTCCTCCTTTGAAGATGGGACCATGACACACCTATCCCTACCTTATCAGATGTTTGTTGATTATAAGATCAGTAATAGTGAACAAGCGTCACTCAAAGATGTCTTGCTTACTGCTATCAACCTTCAGGAGCATATTGGGTATGTTACAGGGTTCACAGGAAAACAGGTACCCCATTTTAACTCAGTGATGCTCTAGAACATGTTCCAGGATCCCACATTCTAGGGAAATAGATGTGGGAAAGTAAGAAATTGGAAAGCCACTGGTCTAGAGTAAGGAAATAGCAGCTATCCATCAAACAAATCTGGACCTTGTTGTCACTTATGTTATTCCTTTCTGGCCGGAATGGCAATAAAGTGGAAGCAGAGGACAATATTTGTGCATCTATTCACTGGGAGCTATTAAAGAGATGGATTATTTCTTTACAAGGAAATTGCTCTGCAAATCCTCTGTGGAATATTACTACAACTAAAAAAATGAGAATGGTAACAATTTCAGCATTTCATATGTTCAAATCCATTTTCATTTAAATACACAATTTTGCTGTCTGCTTTTCAAGTTACGTTGTTTCCATAAGCAATCCCATAACGAGAACTTTAAAACACAAGCTGGGTACATACAGTCACCATTTGGGGGTAATTTAGATTTGTCAGTAAATTTGATTTTAATACCTGATATCTATATCTTTTAATGAAACAATTATTATATTTTGCTAATGAACAAAACATATCAACAATATGATAGGAAGGTCCATTGTTACTCTTTTTTATTTAATAAAGTATTTAGGTTTTTCTTTTTTTAAGTACTTGTATAAACCATCCTTTGGAGATACTGAGAAGCTTCTAGAAAGAAAATTTTGTCACATTGTAAGGCCTCCCTCATTGAGATATATTTATAGGGCTTAGATTCTTACTAAAATACCGTGTGTGTGTGTGTGTGTGTGTGTGTGTACTGTATGTATGTATATTTAGAGAGTGAGTGGGGCAGGGGAGAGAGACAAAGAGAAAGATGTGGGGAGGGAGTGAGAATGTCAGTTGCTCTTGGGGTTATTTTTGTGGCCAAAGGATTCACCAGTTATTTGCATTAGTAATATATCAGGCGCAGTCTGTTGTAGGCAGGCCAAAGGTCCAGCCGCAACAGGTCAAAGTGCTAGTGGTACACTGTTACTAATGATGTAGGCAAATTTGTGTTCAACAGTTAGTGTCAGGGTCAACATGCAGAAAAACAGCATGCAGGCTGCAGGGAATACAGCCAGTGGAAGGTGAGATAAGGCAAGTAGGGATGTACGAAAGTCACTTACTTTTTCGACAGGGTGATTCACAGTGGGGGGGAGGCGCTCCGCACCTCCCCCCGAAATCCTAATCCGGCTGGCTCCGCTCCGCAGAGATTTCACGGAACTGCCGGCCGGGCTGCCCACAGCTGGACATCCGGCCGCTGGGCAGCCTGCAGGCAAAAAACCCCAAAACAGCGTATGCAAATGTCGGCGGGTACGGCGGCCACCATTTGCATTCCCCTTTTTTTCACTGTAATAGCTTACGTAAATATTTACGCAGGCTAAAACAGCTAAAAAAAAAAGGGAACGCAAATGGTGCCATTTGCGTACGCTGTTGTTGTTGTTTTTTTAGCTTGCTGTGATAGGCTATGTAAATATTACATAGCCTATCACGGCCTCTGCAGGGATGCAAATGTAAGGATGTCAGAGAATTCCATGACGGATCTCGGTGAGGTCGAATGCCAGCGCATTCGGCCCCCTGAAATCCATTGTGGAACAAAGCCCCCACCCCCCCAACCCATGAAAGGCGCACGAAATGGAGCACTTACCTGCTCCCGTCCACGCTGCTTTGAGAATGACGGCCGTCCTGTGGCCACCATTTGCTTCCTCCTCTTCATAGCCGTGATAGACTATGTAAATACTTACATGGCCTATCACGGCTAATGCAGGGACGCCATTTGCGTCCCTGCGGAGGCCGTGATAGGCTATGTAAGTATTTACGTAACTTATCACGGCAGGGGGAAAAAACTCCAGCATACGCAAATGGCGGTAGCCGCTGCCATTTGCGTACGCTAGGTTTTCCCCCCCTGCCATGATAGGCTACGTAAGTATTTACATAGCCTATCATGGCAGGGAGGAAAAAAACCCAGTGTACGCAAATGGCGGTAGCCGCTGCCATTTGGGTACACTGCGTTTTTCCCCACCTGCTGTGATAGGCTATGTAAATATTTATGTAGCCTATCACAGCTAAATACAGGGACGCAAATGGCGGAGGCTATGACAGCCACCATTTGCATCCTTGAAGGGCTGCCCAGCTGACCGGATCACCTCCTCCCCCCATCGAGGATTCCGGGGGGAGGGATGGAACACCTCCTCCCCACAGCAGAAACAGAATGGAACGGAAGGTAAGTGTTCTGTCCATCCCTACGCAAATGGCGTCCCTGCATTACCGTGATAGGCTATGTAATTATTTACATTGCCTATCACAGCTATGATGAGGAAGCGAATGGTAGCCGCAGCGCGGCCGCCATTCGCAAGTCAGCGCCGACGGCAGCAGGTAAGTGCTCCGTTTCGTGCGCCTTACGTGGGGGGGCGGGGGCTTCATTCCGCCATGGATTTTGGGGGGTCGAATGCACTGGCATTCAGCCTCACTGAGATCTGTGGCAGAATTCTCTGACATCCCTAAAGGCAGGTGATAGAAAGTTCAGGAAGAGAGTAGGGATGGACGAAAGTCCCTTACCTTATCCCGCAGCTTGCTTCGTGGTGGGGGGAGGCGCCCCAACCCTCCCCACCAAAATTCTGGTGGGGGGAGGTGCCCCGTCCCTCCGGCCGAAATTCTGGCCAGGCGGGAGGTGCCCCATCCCTCTTGCCGCGAATCCCGTCTCCTGCCGGGACGCAAATGGCGGCGGCCATAGCCGCCGCCGTTTGCGTCCCTGCAGTCAGCTGTGATAGGCTACGTAAATCCTTATGTAGCCTATCACAGCTGACTTTGGGAAAGAAAAAAAGTGCGTACGCAAATGGCAGCGCCCATGGGCGCCGCCATTTGCGTTCCTTATTTGGGCACATGTAGTCTACGTAAACATTTATGTAGACTACGGCGAAAATAAGGGCAACACTATTTGCGTTCCCTTATTTTCGCCGTAGTCTACGTAAATGTTTACGTAGACTACACGTTCCCAAATAAGGAATGCAAATGGCGGCGCCCATGGGTGCCCCCATTTGCGTACGTGCTTCCCCCCCCCAAAGTCAGCCGTGATAGGCTACGTAAGGATATATGTAGCCTATCATGGTGTTTTTTGAAAATCTAGCCGTTATAGGCTACGTAAATCTTTATGTAGCCTATCACGTTTGGTTTTTTTCACCTTGGAAATGGCGGTGCCAGCAGCCGGTCAGAAGACCGGCCGCCGCCGCTGAACTGCCGCCGGGAGCCGCCAGTGCCAGGGACATTCGACAAAGGTAAGTCCGATTCCAGGGGGGTGGCGGGGGGGTGGTGGACCATTTCTCCACCAATTTCGGGGGGCCGAATGCATTGGCTTTCGGCCTCCTGGAGATCTGTGGAGGAATTCTCCGACATCCCTAGAAGAGAGCTAAATGAACAAGTAGCAGGAAGGAGCTGGGGAAGAGGTCAAGAGCCAGGACTGTAGGCAGGAAAGTGATGGGCTTTAATATCAAGGCCTAGGCATGGCAAGGCATGAAGCACTTAGCACAGTGATATAGTTTATGAAAGGTATGTTGATTTGTCATTCTGAGAGCCAGTGTGGTGTAGTGGCTAGAGTGTTGGACTGAGATCAGGGAGATCCAGGTTCTAGTCCCTACTGGTCCCTGGAAGTTCACTAGGTGACTTTGGGCCAGTCGCAGACTCTCAGGCCAACCTACATGACAGGGTTGTTGTTGTGAGGATAAAATGGAGAGGAGGAAGATACTGTAAGCCACCTTGGGTTCCTTAAGGAAGAAAAAGTTGGGATATAAATCTAATAAATAAATAAATAAATACTGATGAGTCTAATTTTGTCTTGTTTTAGCTTAGTTTAAGTTTTTATTATTGTTAATTTGTTTATTGGATGAATGAATGCATATCCCACCTTTCTGCCAAAAAAAAGGCACTCAAGGCAGCTAACAATAAAATCCAGATTAAAAACAAAATCTTAATTAAAACATAACATTAAAACAAATACATTAAAATACAATTAAAAATAACAAAAAAAGAAATAAACAGCACCAACCCATTAAAAACAAACAAACCAGCCTTTCAGCAATAGATCAACTTATATGACAAAAGTCTGTCTGAATAAAAAGGTATTTGCCTGCTGGAGGAAGGACAATGGATAGGGAGCCAACCTTGTCTCCAACGGCAGGCCTCTTGGTTTAAAATGGTATGTGCTATATGGGCACTGTAAGCCAATTTGCAAGGCTCCTTTGTGGAGCTGAAAGGAAAAAGTATATATTTATATAAGAATCAATGAATGAATGACTGACTGACTGACTGACTGACTGAATGAATGAATGAAGGCATTGGTGGGGGAAGGGACTTGAGACCCAACTGATTTCCTGACATGAGCCCTATTCAGAAATTCAGCTGAACACATGAGGACACAAGCTATGTAGAGGTTATGGGGACATGTGCACCAGCCTTGTCTCTAGCACCTGTGCATGCAACACCCCCAGCCCTTGCTCTCCCAACCTTTGTTTAGCATGAAGGTCTGACTGAGGGGAAATTCTAAGTGCATTTTGCTGAACATGCTTAGGATCCACCTTCAGACCTTCGCACTAAATGCACAAGGGTTGGAAGCGGATGGGGGATGCCTGTGAACATGCATGGGGAGGTTTGGCTCAGGGCCAGCGTGCATGGCCCATTCCTCTTACACTGTTTGTGCCCTCACAACTTCAGCTGAATTGGATTATGGTAGTTACCAATTCTCACTATATTGGGATGCTTCAAAAATATTCACCATGTGAAACAGAGAAAGTGATTGCTGTTGTTTATTTGGTCAGTCGCTTCCAACTCTTCGTGACTTCATGGACCAGCCCACACCAGAGCTTCCTGTCGGCCATTGCCACCCCCAGCTCCCCCAAGGTCAAATCTGTCACCTCCAGAATATCATCCATCCATCTTGCCCTTGGTCGGCCCCTCTTCCTTTTGCCTTCCACTTTCCCTAGCATCAGCATCCTCTCCAGGGTATCCTGTCTTCTCATTATGTGGACAAAGTACTTCAGTTTTTTGCCTTTAATATCATTCCCTCAAGTGAGCAGTCTGGCTTGATTTCCTGGAGTATGGCCTGGTTTGGTCTTCTTGCAGTCCAAGGCACTCTCAGAATTTTCCTCCAGCACCACAGTTCAAAGAGAAAGTGATACCATTTGATAAAGACTTGTCAAAGCTAATAGTGAAAAGTAAGACTAAGAATGGCACATGACACTTAACTATGAGCAGATAGGTAGAGGATTCCATTGTAAGTGTCAGGACCACTGGTATGAGCAGTAGGCCAAGGGGTCTGGCAAAACACAACAAAATGGTGGCTGATAATTTTGTGAATCCACCTGTATCTGTTTCAGTTTGTACAATATCTGAGGAACTGTTTCAGGAGCATGGAGATGTATAAGAGTATGGAGATGCATGGAATCCTCCTGAAATATTTCACTAGTCTCATTGGAACTCATTGTAGTTACCTTCCTCTGACTTTATCCGAATTAGTAACCTATACATTCATCTCAAAATATTTGCTTTAGGTCATGGGGAGTAGAACCCAAAATGGATGGAGGGGATGAATCCCCCCCAGACCCTCTGTGCCCCAGATGACATCAGTTGGCAAGGCCCCACTGACCGTTGTGATGGCCCCACCCACTTCACCTGTATCTGTGTTAGGAGAGAAATTGAGTCCCATGCCTCTCTGAGCATGGATAAAGGGACTTGGCCAGTGCATGGAGGAGTAGCTGCCCCTCCCAGTCTGACCAAGAAGTTGGCTTTGCACAGTGTGCCATCCCCATGGAGGTAGCACCCACCATGAGAAAGGAGTTGCCTGGCACTGGGAAGAGTGGCTGCCTCTCCCAGTGCCATTCCCCCATGCTGAGAGAAGCCAACCCATGTCTCTTGAGGAACATGGGCCTGATGTGGAATCTCAGCAGGCTGGAGGTTTCACATTCCTGCTTTAGGTATGAATTCTCCTAGTCTTACCATAACTCTTTGGGCATCTCATGACGTTTCTAAGATACTTTGCTTCCTAAGGATCTTCCAAATTCACTTAAACTTATGGTTTAGGCAAAATACACAACATAGAGCTGAGTGGAATGCTCCTAACAATTTTTGCCAGTTTTATCAAAACCCTTTGTGCTTTCCTTAAATTCCCTCAGCAGTTTTGCTTATGAAGAAACCCCAAGATTATTTCAGATTTTGTTTTCGACAAATTTTGAAGACAATTCTATATCACCTGCATCTAGTGCTATATTCACAAGATACCTAAAGATTCTAGGTTACCCAGAGGTTAAGTTATTCACATGATTTCTTCCTGAAAAATCAAGTGGAGGTGAGCATTAACTGATATCCCTGGCCTTACCAGTGAAGTGGGCCTTTATTTCACCGATATGCAATGTGGTTTCTGTATTATTTATTTATTTATTACATTTACAGTATATCTCACCTTCTTTACTCCTTAGGGAACCCAAGACGGTGTACATAATCCTCCTCCTCCTCTTCATTTTATCCTCACAACAACAACCCTGTGAGGTAGGTTGGGCTGAGAGTCAGTGACTGGCCCAAAGTCACCCAGTGAGCTTCCATGGCCGAGTGGGGACTAGAACCCAGATCTCCCAGCTCCCAGTCCAACACTCTAGCCACAACACCTCAACAAATGTCAACAAAGAGTGGACAATTTAAAATTACTTGAAATGAGCTTAATTTTCACCATCTCTCAATTATCCCCAAAGCCTACATAGCAGAACAGAAGAAATATAAACATATTTAGGGGACAATCCAGATCCATTGAAAACAACTGGACTTTCACCATTGACTCCAATGGAGTGTAGATGGTATCTATAGAGTCTGTTAATACTGGAAATGTGGCACATCCTTATGGTCTAAGTTCCTTCAGACTCTTGTTGTCTCCTTCTGATGAAAGGGAAATGCAAAGAGAGGCACGCACAAAGTTTAGATGAGGATGGGCAATTTGTGGCCCTCCAGATGTTTTGGTCTGTGACTCCCAACATCCCTCCCTATGCTGGCTAGGGCTGATGAGAGCATCTGGTGGGCTACCCAGTTGCCCACCCTTGGTTTAGATGGAACAGACAATATTTTGTTAATTGATTCAAATGATTTCAAAAACAAGTATTAATTGTTTCTTACAGACTCATGCACCTTTCAGTATTACAGAATAACACCAGCCAGCTTTCAAGCTTCATATTCCAAAATTCCATACCCCAAGGAAGAGCTTGCTGCCTGGAATCAAACAGTTAACAGAGAATAATTGTTAGCAAATAACAAATAAGCATGTTCTTCTTAAGCAGCAAATCTGAACAATGCTTTATTTATGTGGTGACGTGGGGATGTAGTGAAAGCTCAATGCTGAAAGACTAGCTTTAGAACAGTCTTTCTCAACTTGGTGCTGATGTATTGGACTACAACTACCTTGTTGGCTGGGGATGCTGGGAGTTGTAGTCAAACACATCTGGAGGGCACCATATCTGGAGCAGCACCAGACAGGCCACTTAACAAGATCAGCCTCGGATGTTCTTCTCTCTGTCCCATCAGCCAGGACAGCTAGACTGGTGGCTACGAGGGAGAGGGCCTTTTCTGTGGTGGCCCCCACTCTGTGGAACTCCCTCCCTAGGGAACTCTGTCATGCCCCCTCTTTAATGAGCTTCTGTCGTGCATTAAAAACATGGTTGTTCAGGCAGGCATTTGGGGTGGGTTAGGGTATTTTAGAAAATGTTTTTATTGTAGAATTTTATTGTTTTAAACTGTTTTATTGTATGTTGTACATCGCCCAGAGTGGCTGGGTGACCAGCCAGATGGGTGATGAATACATTTAATAATAATAATAATAATAATAATAATAATAATAAAAGAAGAATAGTCCTGTTTCACATTGAATTTCCCCAAATACTTCTTTGATCAGTGCATGACCGGGAAAAGACTTTTGGTTTCTTCACAACAGCTTCTGAAAGTACATGCTGGAATAATTTCACTTTAGCAAACAGTATCCTCAGCTAAGGTAAACTTTGATTACACAGATAATAGATCTTGTGTGCTTGACAGGAACTCCAAATACATCATTGTTTAAGCCTTCTCTGATAGACTTACGCAAGCTTTCAGGTCAGAGTCAGGACAGCAAAGTCAGGAGGTTACATAGGCCTTTAATATCAAATATAATATGAATCTATGGCAAACAGAATACGTCAACAGCCACATTCCTTCAGTTATTATTGCCAGATGCTATAAGAGCAAATTCCTTACTTATTTGCACCACATTAATCAACAGCTGGTCCATTACTTTCACAGCACATACACTCCTACCTTTAGTAAATCATGGTCTAACGTTATGAGAATTAGCCTAGGTAAGTCTCAGGCTCATACTGTTCCCTTCTTCTCACTGCAGCATAACCACAAGGAAGAATTCGGAAGGTTTTGTTTCTGCCCTTGAGTAGCCACAGCTTTACATGTCAGCTAAAACTGGCAAACTGTGATGAATCTTAACTATGCCCACTTCAAACCACAGTTAAAGAAGCTCTGTGGTTTCAACCATAGTTAAGATTAAACACAGTTTAGGTTTTGGAAGTAATGTCAAACTGTGGTTAATTTAAAATGGAAGCAGACTTTTCCAGTCTCCTCCTCACAGCTGCGCTGGAGGAGGAGTGGAGAGAGAACTCATCCTTCTAACATTAAATGGTAGTGCAAACTTACTTGTATTTATTAGTTTCTACTTCCAGTGATTGGATAAATGATCTGGCTGCAACATTACCGCTACGTTTCCCATTGCACTCTTCAAACCTGAGCTTGTTTTTTTTTAACCTAATTGAATTGGCCATGATTAAAAAGGTAATTGCCATACTGATGGTTCACTTTAGTTCTTCTGCATAGGATAAGAAATGTGATCAAATTAATCCTTTACAAGCATATTACATTTCGTATAATAATTGTGCAATATATTTTTATAATGTTTATGGAAAGCACTACACGATCAGTACATTAATGCTTGATTGGGTATTTGCATCTATTTGACATTTACCAGAATTTCCAATGTCACTAATAAAAATTCTGAATACAGAAATTTGTATTTTGACGTAAAAAATTAACCTCCAAATTTGATCATTTTGGCAGATTTCAAATATGAAACCTTATAAGCTTTTCAAATACCAGATACTATTGCATGATTCACTATGAAATACTAAAATACAATAGCAAAAGTCAAATCTTGAAATGGGCAGCACAACTTTGTGCCTGTTTACTTGGAGATAAGTCCCACAGTGTCCAGTGTATCTTACAGTTACTTCTAGATAAGTGTGTATATGATTGCAGACTAAGTATCATTGGTTGTCCCACAGAAATACCAGATATCTGATGAATTTTATGCAAATATTCAAGAATTCAGAGGATTTCTTGAGGATATTCAACATCAAAATTTGCATAATATAATTTTGAGGACAACTTTAGGTGCAAATCCATTTCAGCTCATTAGGATCACCACATACTTTTCTCTAAAGCCAAATGTTGACATGCATTTGGAATGTTCTCAGGTGAAACATCTGAGGAATTATGAAGGAAGCAAAAAGAGTTTTGACAAGACTAATGAAGTTTCTTGGGAGAGTTCTGCACTTTTCTAGTCCGTGTGATCTGACTAGCAATGATTTTGTGTAAGAAACCTATTATTACAAGGAAGTTGTGTTAAGAAAGAGTGCCCTTATTCCATCTGTATAGCAGACCCCAGGAAATGGGGCTTCCTGATTTTAATCCAAAGAACTTCTGAAAATGGGCATCTATTTTGTGATTCTATAAAGAGCTACATCTCCTCAGAGAATGCCTACAAATCCAGAAGTGTACTGCTTCAGAACAGGCCTTTCAATCATATTCACTGCCTCCAGCTTATATGTAAGTCTCATATGGTTGCAATTAAAATATGTCAGAGAGAGAGAGAGAGACTGAGAGAGAGAGACTCTTCACAGTGAGCTGGGCAACTTGTCCTCTTCAGAGGACTGTTTGAATTTTTTGTCATTTACGTCCTGCTGGGGTTGGAAGCCACAAAATTTCACAGCTAGTAAGCCTCACCAGTCTGGATATATTGGTTGACAGGGTGCCAGTTAAAACATCTTTCCAGAACCGTTGACAAGTATCTGAAGGGAGAGAGCCAACTGTTTCAAATAAACAAAGATGACTGAGGATTTTTTTCCCTGCAGAGGTGGCACATCAATCAGCCAGACTATGTGTGGCATTAAGTTGAATATTGCTGTGGGGGGACCTGCAGTGCTTCCAACTTTGGCAATAGGAACTGCCACTCACTCTGCCACTGATGAGTCAGACATGCAGCCAGTCTACGTGTTAAAGAAAAAAGGAAACAGGCGCTGTATATACCATTATTTTGTACTGTAAGATAAAGAAAACTGGATGTGTGACATCCCTTCCAAAAAGGGGCTATAAAATGAACAGATAAAGTGAAGTTAAAAGAATAAACTGAATTAATGAGAAATATTCATGCATTTTGCCTCTATTTTATTTTAAAATATATACCCAGAATGCAGGGGTATAAGTCATCTGTAGCTGATAATGCTCACAGTTCTTAACACATGTTTTCTGCAGTGTTATGATCTCTCTCTCTCTCTCTCTCTCTCTGTATGTGTTTGGCACTAGTTGAGAAAATGTTTGCTCATGCATTTACATTATCCTCTTTTTTCTTTCACTCTCAGTTGACCTCTTACCCTCAGTAGCATCATCATGTAGTGAAATCTGATTTGCTGGGTGGCAACATGATATCATACCATTCCTTAAGTGATCCCTAACTGGGTGGGATCACCCCTGTGATTAATTTGGCAAAGACAAAGAAGCAGCAGAGCCAGTGTGGTGTAGTGGTGAGAGTGTTGGATTGGGAGCTGGGAGATCTAGGTTCTAGTCCCCACTCAGATATGGAAGCCCACTGGGTGACTTTGGGCCAGTCACAGACTCTCAGCCCAACCTACCTCACAGGGTTGTTGTTGTGAGGATAAAATAGAGAGGAGGAGGATTATGTAAGCCACCTTGGGTTCCTTCAAAGCGGGGAAAAAAACAAGTAAAAAAGGGATCCTTGCAAGAGGAAAAAAGGTAGGATATAAATGCAATACATACATACATACATACATACATAAACTAGGGGAACAAATTACTCTAAAGCAGCTAAAGTCTTGGAAAGATCTTATTTATGTTTTAAATAAACAGACCACATTTTGACACAAAGGGTCTTGAAGGTGGTGCACAACAGCAATATAATACATTGGGCAGTATCCAATGGGGTGCTACACCCTGGCCGATTCCGGTTGGCAGGCAGCACCCACTGCCTGCACAATGGGGATTTAGCACTTCCAGGAACCACCAAAAATCTCCAGCCGTGATCCAGAAATGAGGGTTTCCACTTTCCACTCATTTTGGGGCTTCCTCTAGGAAGCATTAAATCTCTGATGCACAAGGGGTGAGTCCTGCTTATGCAAAGGAATCGGCGGGAGGGGCTGCTTGCAGAACCAGATTGGTGAGGACATAGCACCCTGTTAGATACTGCCCATTAGTTTTTTTTAAAAAAATCATAGTTGATAATTTAAGCAGCTCAAAAGCCAGAAAAACACACAATCAGCATCAGAGAGCTGGATGGCAATCTGCAAACCAAGAACAAGTTAACTGATACCGAAGGCCACTGAAAGAAGATAGTTTTCACCAGCTTCCCAAAATGTTGATAGGGAAGAGGCTAGATGAGCCTCTGAGGCAGGGAATTGTAAAGTCTGGGTGCCACAACCAAGAAGGGCCTGTCCTATGTAACCACCAACCACACACCAGATGGTGATGGGATGCACAGCAGAGCCTTCCTTAAGGGTCTTTCAGTGAGTGAGCAATTTCAGTAGTCTCCAAGGCTGCTGTATTCTACAGAGAGTAATGCAGGGTCCAGAAGTGTATTTTGCTATCCAGTCTGATCCACTTACAGGGAGTCATGCTGTATAATAGAGTTGATGTCAGCTAGCAGTAAGAGCTTCACAGATCTGGAGTACATGCGATCAGGCCTAGGTGAGCTATTGCACTCAAAGCCCAAAGAATGACATACAATTATGGTGTAAAATAAATCTCCCTCTGTCCACTTTTGACCCCCACCCCAATATTAAGTGAAACTGAGGGAAACATTTCTACCACATCTGGATTCCCATTTGACAGGGCCACTAAGAGCCACTGAAAATTGCTCTGCTGACTGAATGTATCCTGTGAGGCACCATTGGTCATTCCTGTTGTAGCTATTTAAATGCATAATCCTAGACTGGAGGGTTTGCACACAAAGTGCCACTGAGAGCCATACCTTCATATATCTAAAATATGGGGCAGCAGAGACAGAATGGATCATGGGTGGGTCTTCCAGAGAAGATAATATTTCTTCCCTAGTGGCCTGCTGCTCTCTTAGGGAATGGGCTGCATCTGTCATTAAAATGTATTTTTAGTGATAGTGCTGATCCCCCCTTTGGGGAGAGTATGAAGGGATGTGACCTTTCTGGGGAAGTTACTTCTGCCCTGTCACCAGTTCAATCATGCAGTACATCCTCTCCACACTTGTCCTAGATGCTAGCTGGCAAGGGCTATTGGTTCCATCATGGCAGTGCCTGGCCAGCAGCAAGAGGGATATCATCCTGACATCAAGGGGTATCAGACAAATACAACCACTCTGCAGGGATTGCACACCCAGCACACACACCTACAGCTATGGTCTAGCTGATCTGTGCAAGTGTGCAGTGAACTACTTGCATAGATTCACAAGCAATGCTTTGCAGAGCTACTACTACTTGGTTTAAAAATGGCTAAAGGAAAGCTGATGTTTTTTATCTAAGCCCTTGGGTCATTTTCAAAGATATACAATTATAATCTCTGGATATCAAGAGCATGGAAAGAATCCTAAGAAGGGAGAATGTTCTAGAGTCATGCACCAGTCAGTCGTTACTCGTTAGAGGAAAATCCAATTCTCTTTTAAAATATTAATTACTAACTTCTATAAAGTAAACCATGGGATTATATTATCAGCCAGGACTGTATTTCTTTCTGCACGGGAACCACCAGTCATCTAGCAAACCTATCAAAAGTCAGTCATCAAGCTGGGTGATAAGAGCACTTCAGTTGAGATCTCTTCAAATGACAACAAGGTGATCTAGAAGTTGCAACTTACAGGACATGTTTAAATTAACAGCCTGTGTTGTTTTTTTTCATTTTTAAAGCTATGAAAAGGTGCAGCCCAATCCTATGCATCTTTTGCAGAAATAAGTCTTACTTTGTTCTATGGGACTTAATTTTGATCTCTCTGCACAGGTGAGCAGAGAGACAGCGTTTTTTTTATTTTATTTCTTTGCTGTGGTGCCTAACTTGTAGAACTTCCTCCCCAGAGAGGCCTGCCTGACAACTACTCTATTATCTTTTAGAATTGAGCAGGGAGAGGGTGTTTTTGGTGGTGGCACCGGACTTGTGGAACTCTCCCCTCAAGAAAGGCCTGCCTGGTGCCTACTCTGTCCTTTAGAGCAGAGTAGGGAGAAAGCATTTTGAGATATGGTGCCTGGCTTGTGAAACTCCCTCCTCAGAGCAAGAAAACTAGGGATGGGTGAGCATATTGTTTCAGTTTGATTTTATTAGTGCTGTGCCAAAACCCCACCTGCCTTTTCACAGCCTCTTTGTTTCCCTGAAAAAGAGACAGTCATTTTTCTGCCTCTTCCGTTGGGTCACTGAGAATTTGGGAGAAAATTGGGCTTCAGTGCTTCCCTCACTGTAAGGAGGTGGCTGAGGGGTGTGGATCTGTGCTCTTTCTTTTACCGTCCCCCCTCCTCCTTGCAACCTTTCTGGCAGCTTGCACGTGGTGGTTTAGTGGTTAAGACGCTGAACTGCATACCGGAATGTCGACAGGATAGCAGTTCCAGACCCGAGTGCCGCGTGACGGTGTGAGCTCCCGTCTTCAGTCCCAGCTCCTTCCAACCTAGCAGTTTGAAAGCAAGAAATTGCAAGTACATAAATAGGTACTTCAACAGGAAAGGTAACAGCGTTCCGTGCACCTCGGTGTTCAGTCATGCCGGCTACATGACCATGGAAGTGTCTTCGGAGAATGCTGGCTCTTAGGCTTAGAAATGGAGATGAGCACCACATCCTAGAGTTGGACACGACTGGTTGGGGACACCTTTACCTTTACCTCTTTAAAAGTCCCTTGAAGGCCTTTGGCAGGACTCCCACTCTTGGGGCTTTCCAGTGAGGCTGCCTGCTGAGCACCTGAAACCTGAGCAAGGAATTACTGTTATTTTACTTATTATTTATCTTCTTGTTGCTGTTAAAAGGACTTTTAATAACAGCAAAGCAAAACTGAAACTGCTGCCTGTCTCAGCTTTCAGGCCCTCTGCAGACAGCAGCACAGGGAAGCCCCAAGGGAGGAAGTCCTGATGAATTTGTCCAGGGGGCTTTCCAAGAGCTGAAGCAGCTAGAGAACCTGCAAGGGCAGAACAAGGGAAAATGGGTTTCTCCAATATCAGAGGCAGTATGCCTATGTACACCAATTGCTGGGAAACATGGGTGGGAGGGTGCTATTGCACTCATGTTTTGCTTGTGGGTTCCTGTGGGTAGCTTGTTGGCCACTGTGTGCACAGAACAGTGGACTAGATGGACCTTTGGTCTGATCCAGCATGGCTCTCCTTACATTCTTATGTTTTTATGTTGACATGTTCTTATGTTCACCATTTCAACCTGCTTGTTCACTTGCCTCTTGCCCTAGCCCAGTGGTGGTGAGAAGGAGGAGCAGTAGATGCCACCGCCTACTTGCTCACTGGCTCTCAGCCTGTCAAGCAAGCAAGCAGTAACAATAATGAGAAAGAGGATGAGGAGCAATAGCAGCTAGTGATGATGGCAGTATGAAAGTAGTTTCACTGAGGGAGGGGGCCCATTGTCTTGCCCAAATGCCCTCAGAACTCTAGAGCCAGCACTGCCCCTGATATTCATGGTGTGCCCACAGAACATATGAAAGAGACAGCAAATCCTACTATGAGTATTTTATCTGAGAGGGCCATCTTACTCTGTTCCTATAGTCTGTAGAGGAAACTCTGTATGGTGTGAGGAAGTTAGGAGCCAAGCTAAATCTTACTGGAGAAATCTCTTCCCTTAATTATTCTTGAAAAGTTACACTTCGAAAAGCCCTACCTACTTTTCCATCTTTGGGTAATGTTCATTTGCTGTTCATTGTAGATTTGTCTTTTAGTGGTTCTAACATTTGGAGATCAAATTCATTCACTGATGCAAGTTTAATAGGCAACCCCTGTAGAGCATTTGTAAGTTTTTTCAAGCGCTCAGTGAATATCTCCCCAGAACAGGTGCTGTGTATATGTCAGGAGTGGGTTTTTTTTTTTAATCTCTAAAGAAAATCACCAGTTCTTATTACCGAGAAGTCATTTTATTCAACCTTATCCACCTATTAAAAGCAAGTAATTACATCCCAATGCAGCATGTATCATTTTAATACAGAAGAGAAGGGTGTTTAGCATTGGGCATATTTTACTGCTAACAGGCAAAATTTGGAATGACTGGAGGAGTCTAGTGGTATAATTATGAGATTATTGCTCAAGCTTTTGTGCTGAAGGAGAAAGCCATTGTGGGCTTGTAGTAGGCTTTTTTCTGTCCCCCAGAATGCAATCTGGTACTGTTTTCCAACTGAAGCAGTACTCCACTGACTTAGCAGAAACACACAATAGGGGCTTGTTGTTATGTAGATGATCTTATCATACTGACATAGTTAAGATAGATGGAAAATGGAGTTGAAGCACCATTTGAAGGGACTGCTTTCCTGCTCTTGATCTTAAGAATGTTTTGCTGCCAACAACATTACACCACAATTTTAGCTTAGTCAGGGAGAATTTGTCTGACTCTGGAGATTTAAAGGCAGATGATTGGTGGGGGCTGGGTAATTGGTTGGGAATCTATCTTTAGCTGGCTGTGTGATATCAAAAGGCTGTATGGTATCTATTAGAGATTTATTTTATTTATTTTTTTACCAGGGCTCAATTAACAATAATCGGGCTAAGAATGAACTCCTACATTGCTTTACATTATTGATGCGATAACTGAAGGTTATCACTTCACATCTGTCATAGTCACCATGCATCACTGCCTGTGATTATGGCAGAAAATTATCCAACAGCAAGAGTCAAGGCTGGGAGGTCATTCGCCTCTTGTGTGTTGCCTATAGGGCCTTATTATTGCTGTGATCCTTTGTGCAAGGAAGAGCACAAAATGAGAGTTAATCAAATCCTAATTGATGGAGTCATGTTCTTGTTTTAAGGGATTTTTTTTATCATCCCAATTTAAACATATATGTCATCCCATTCTCATGGGGAGAGAAAAGAGATGAAGCAGGGAGCACCAATGAGAAAAATGGGAACGTCTGGTTATTTAGCCTTGCTGGTTAGTAGAAAATGGAGAGGTGACAGGTGGTTGGTTGTTAATCTTAAAGGGAAGGGTCCTGGTAGATTTCCAAGATTCCTATACAGATAAACAAATTGGAGAAGGAAGGGTTTAGTGCAGGGGCGATCCACTTGTAGTCCTCCAGATTTTTTGGCCTACTCTCATGATCCCTCACCATTTGCTGTGCTGGCTAGGACTGATGGGAATTGTAGGCCAAAACATCTGGGGGGCACATGTTTTCCACCTCTAGCTTAGTGTATCTGTCCCATGAAGGAGCAGGGGAAGGGGAATTACGTGGGTTCATTGTGGGAAGAGGAGTCATGTTTGAGATACATGAAGAGCGATGAAATTGGAAGAGGAGAGAGGAGGAGGTACAGTATGAGATTTAAAATCTGGTTTTGAGAGGGGCTAAGGTTAGCGGTGGATAAAATATGATTTAGAAAAAAATCTGCCCTTTTATAACTATAATCCATTTCTGGATATTCCCTCTTCGAAATATACAACTGTTTTGAATTTTTCTCATTTCTGACTGTTGTGTTCTTTGTTAGCCTTCTTTGCAGAGAGTTCCAGTTCAAATAAATTGGCATATCCAGTATGTGTGTGTGTGTGTGTGTATACATATATATATATATACACACACACACACACATACTGGATATGCCAATTTATTTGAACTGGAACTCTCTGCAAAGAAGGCTAAAGAACACAACAGTCAGAAATGAGAAAAATTCAAAACAGTTGTATATTTCGAAGAGGGAATATCCAGAAATGGATTATAGTTATAAAAGGGCAGATTTTTTTCTAAATCATATTTTATATGATTTACACACACACACACACACACACACACACAAATGTAGCTGAAATCTACCATACTTTTGTGCATTGAAATAAGTCTACCAAGTCTTCAAATAAATAATAATAGTAATATTAACAATAACATTCAGAGTAAAATGTATGTGTATGTGAAACTGAAATTCAAAGTGGAATGCAATATTAAGCAGATTAAGGACAGGTAGCATGAAAGCAAGGGACCCCTCTTGAGGAACTGAATTTTTGGCTTAATAAACGCTCTCCTGGATCCAACATCTGGAGAGAGAGATCCATTTTGCATATGACCTTGGTAGAAACAGAAGTGTAGTTTTGAATAAACAACTTGCCATTAAAACTACCTTTCTATAAAACACCTCCCTCCAGCTCCCCAGTTCTTTTGTTCCTGTATCAATATTACCTTGCAGTGTCTGCACCTGAAGCAAGGACATATGTAAAACAGCATGTTCTGATCTCACTTCTTCCTTGTATACTTGCATAAGGCAGATGATGGCACAGGAAGATTCTTCCAGATAAATCCCTCTTTTCTAGAAGCCAGAATTCTTCACACAGATGGAAAGCTGTTCTTTGATGGTGTTCACTAATAGTAGATTTGAGGAGCATCTTACCTACAAACATAAATAAAATTATACTCATTTGAGTCATCTGTCATTAACTGAAATTAGTGAGTTCTAAGGGAGCCAAAAATGCAGATTGGATTGGGATGATTCAGTGGCCGTGAAGCCAGAGTTTGCTTTTGTAAATCACGAAGAAAACTGTGGGCACAATCCTATGCAAGTTTAGACAGAAAAAAAGTCCTGCACCTGGGAGTTGCAGGACTTTTTCTGTCTAAACATGCATAGGATTGCACCTTTACTCAATGAATAATAACAATCTTCACCCCACAAGAAGGGCTCATTCTTCACTCCTGGCTGATGCCCTGAAATGGTTGCCTGAACTGTGTGAGAATTGGATTGTGGGTCAGATAACTGTAATCTACCGTAAACAGTGAAAGAGCAAAAGCCTCCACTCTGAGGCATTGCATGGGAATGATACGATAGGTTACATCTGTGACAAAAAAGCTCTGTGCTCAAAACATATACGACACTTGTTTCCTGGATAAGATGCCCTTTGTGGTACCTCTGAATTTTGTTCTTCAGTCAGTATTCCTTGTGGGCGGGTGGATGCTTCGCTCATACCAAACATCAGTAGGAAAAGTTAAACAGGACCCTGTTTGGCTACTTATTGTTGTCAGTGCTGTACAAACAAGGAGAAGACTTGTCCTACTGTTTTCTTGAACAGCTAATGCATGTGCGCGTGCCCACACACACACACACACACACACACTCAATATAGGATATAGGATAAGGGATATTTAGCCCCTTTAGAAGGCCATCCTGCCAGTTAGGGAGCCTTGGTTGCAAAGGTCTTAACAATCAGATGAACCTAAATGTCTCCAAGAAGCAGACATGGGCCAAGTTGAAACATTCAAATAAGCCCTATTCAGGTGTTATTAGAGTGTAAAAAGTAAACTAATGAGGAGAGGGAGCATTCTAGCCCTACTTCTCTCCTTTACTGTATCATCACCCTCATGTAGGGTGACTGACTGAAGAGAAGGCTCTGCATTTTAGCCAGAATGCTGATTTTCCAAAATTCTGACTCATGTGCAGAGCCTCCACAGATACAAGAGGCTCTCCTCTTCAGACTGCTCTCCTCCACGAGTAGAGAGTGACAACACTGTGAAGGAGGGGGCAGGGCTAGAGTGCTCCCTCTTCTCACACATTTACTTTTTGCACACACATAATGCCCGAATAAGGCTCTAGTTTGTCCACAAGGTAGGTGAGAATCCCCACCCCCCTGCAATCACACACATAAATGTAATATGTAACATGAAGGATTTTATAGTATAACCATAGACCCATTTTGCACAATTTATCCAGACCAGTGAAGGGAAAAAAATCTCAACAATTGACCCTGTGCATGAATGGTTATACACTACATGTTATGTAGGATGTGGAGTGGGGAATGCATTGCTGCCAATTCACGATGCAAAGTCTGGAACACTGTATGTACTAGCGCTGAAAGAAAGCTGCTTACTACTTTCTTTATGGTGTAGTCCTATGCATGTTTAGACAGGGTGGGCTGGGGCATGCTGGGAACGGTAGGACTTTTTTCTGTCTAAACATGCATAGGATTGTGCCCTTAATGTTTCACAGGTCGATTACTTATACTGCACAGCTATCAGGAAGTAATAGAAGTGAGAAGCCACAGCTAATTTTTCATATTTCAGTTCCTTTCTGAGCCAATATTGAGACTTCATAAGTTTAGTTGGTAGAAGAAAAATGTCTGCTTCTTAGGAGCTTCACCAGTGCACTACTACTATAGGTCTTCCGGATGTATCTCTCTGAATGCAATTCATCTTCATTCCTTCTGAGCTGACAGGATAGAACCTTCTTACAAATTTTACAGCAAGCAATATTTTTATTGTTGTTCAGGAAAGACACCTAAGGGGGTTTCTATTTTATTTTTAGGGACATTTCTGGATGTTTTCACTATTATGAATGATGACCTCTCTATCCCCGGAAAAAAAAGTGTAACTGTCATGTGTTTTTATGGATTGCTCAAATAGTTTGATTTATTACAGCACCATCCAACCATACAATGCTGAAACTGCTCCTCATAAAAAAATTAAATGTTGCCCCACTCCCTGTGTTCCTATGTGGAGTATATTTCATTCCATATTCATGGTACCACCAAAGGAGGTTTGTTAAGACATAACCAACCAGCTTAAGAAAAAGCAAGTTAAATATGGAATAGGTGATATTGGCCCCATAATATAAGGCCAATTCATTCTGACCATTTTTGAGCAGAATTTTGCCCAATGTGCACCTCCAAGAACCAGACAACGTACTGGAACGTAATCTGTATTCTTAAGTCCGTACGTTTCCAAGCTTGTGATACGATTTGCACAACAAAAAATGCATTTGAAAAATGCATACATTTGAAAAATGTGCTCATGTATGCTTTAGTCAATGGGAGAAAATGTGTACATTTGAAAAATGTGAAAAAATTGATGCGTATATTTGGAAAAGTGCACAAAAAATATTGACATCTGATACGACTCAAATGGTATGGACTCAGATTGGAATGAGCTTCGAGGTGGAATTTGGAGAATCTCAATGAGTTGGTGTTTTGCTGATTTGCATATACCTAGACATGGGTCCCTGCTACCACAATTATCCTAAATCTGGACTTCTGGGGTTGGATCCAATAGTGTCCTTTTGCGGGTGGCCCAGGGCAGGTGGCCCCTACCACTGGTGGCCGTGCTGTAGCACTTCCAGGGGCAAGCACTGAGGTGAGTGGAAATGCTCATTTCTGGAAAGGGCAGGTGAGGTCACATCCCTGCCAGAAACAAGCATTCCTGCTTGTCTTGGTGCTTGTCCCTGGAAGCACTACACCACAGCTGCCAGGGGTGGGGGCCATGCATGTGCCAGTGCCACTGGCAGGGCCAGCTGTGCACACACCACTGCCAGTGGGCCTGGGCTGTCTGTGGAAGGACACCATTGGATCCAACCCATGGAATCTAGATCTGTGGTGTTTACTTATGGATTTAAAAATTAATAGAATTTAGGCAAAGTAGTCAGCTGTGGGTGAGAAAATCTAAGTAAAAGCTCTTTGATCAACTTTGGACAAGGTGAAACTCAGAAGATTGCTGCTAGATGCTTCCTGCCACCATGATGTGTATCGGACTATTTCCCACATGTGATGTCTCTTCCCTCAGGTGGTGGACACAGGAGGCTGTTGGCAGATAAGGAATTCCTTAAAACAGCCTTCCCCTTCCAGTGCCCTCCAGATGCCTGGGGATAGTGGGAGTTTTAGTCAACACATCTGGAGGGCACTAAGTTGGGGAAGGCTACCTTAAAGGAACTGGGGAATGTAGGGGAGGATTTGGATCTTCAGTTATAATAGCTGAGATAAATTTCTGGTTTGGGGATTAGGCTTCAATGCCACATGTAGCTCATTGACCTCAGCATTACAAGCAAAACCAGAATGAATTATGCAAAACATTAACAATTGCAGAATAAGTTGTGTAACATATAGGAAGATTATGCAATTTCCCCAGTTTGCATAAGTTAAACAGGTTTTGAAGTATTCAGCATTTTCTGATGCAAAATTTCGATTGCTTGGGTACAGAATTTATATTCCTATAATAGTGCTGGATTATTAAATATGCAAGTGCATTTATCTATTGATTTGAAAACCTGTAACATGAATTGCCTAGCTGCAGTTTTGCAGTTTAAATGTTTTAGCCACACACCATTGCAGTTTTTTTTTGGCACTTCTGATCTGGTTTCCCATTTTAACTTCAATGCAAAGTATATAGGGAAATATCACAAAGAATCATGGCCAAAGCCAGCTTTCAATTTTTAGGAAAAGTTCAGATTGTTTGTCATTCTAGTCTCTCCCCCATTCTGGTTAAAACAAGCGAAATAGGTTACACTCTCAAACCCATTAAATTCTTTCTCCATTTAATGTTGTAAAAGGGTAGCTGATTATTACACCAAGCATATTTCTATGCTTGAATAAACATAAGAGTAGATGTATAGGTTATGATACTAGTCCCCTTTGCATCACTGAAGTAAGAAATAACTGTTGGATTCAATTAAATGAGAGCAGAATTTGACTGTGAGTTGACATTTACTTAAATAAATTAATTTACGTTTCTGGCTTCAGGTATTTGCAGGTTTTGTTTTAAAATATGCACAGCTGCAATTTGCACATAATCCAGCACACATTTAAACTTGTGAAAAACACCATCAAACCTTAATACTGTGCTAGATTGCAACGCTTCTAGAATTGAAGGCATTGCTTTCCTGCTTCATATTCTGAATTAAAATACAGGCAGCAATTATAACTTTTCCCATTAATTTAAACAGTAGTTTCCCTTTAATCAGCAGTTTGCCCACATGAATGTTCTTAATATGAATACTGTCATGCTGAAAATTAACATGCTCTACTATCACTCTTTAATGTTAAAATTAAACTTTTAATTTTTGTAAGCAATTTAATTATGTTGCCTATATTAGGTGGCATTTTAATTTTAATTAAAACTACAATTAATTATGTACCACTCTCACTACACTGCTGATTAAAATGGGGAGGCTGATACACACACACATATGTGTATATATATATATATATATATATACACACACAGTGCTTTTTTCTGGAGAAAAAAGCTAACAAAACTCTAGGATTACACTTCCTCAGGAGTAGACAGTGATTAAATTGTGATGAAGAGTATTAAAATAGTGGACAAACACTAGAGAGAGGGAGAGAAGAAAAGGTACCAGAACGCAGTTCCAGTGAGTTCCACCAGAAAAAAAGCACTGTGGCATAGGTTATATAACCAACAGGCTTTAGTCCATCCCCATAAGGCAATATAATTATAGACATCTTGAGCTTTCCAATTCAAGTATTCTAATAAAGAGCAAAAAGAGAAGGTTCATGTATTACAAATATGTGAAATTTATTTGTAATTTTCCTGAGTAGTGGCAAATTCTGAAGTAATGAGATTTTTATAGGGATGTACAAACCAGCAAAACTTGAACTTGTTGAAGTTCTCCAAATTCCACCATGAAGCTCATGCTGACTTGTGTTCATATCAGATTGTGATTTGCAAACTTTGTGGCTATCTTTTTGCAAGAAAATCCATGCATATTTTCATGTGCATTTTCTAAAATTGTTGTGAACCTCACCAGATGGGGCTATTGAGCAGTATAGAAATGTAATTAATTAATAGATAGATAGATAGATAGGACACATCAGTGTTGTGCAATTTTTGAAATGTATGCATTTTTCTCCCACTGATTAAAGCATGTTTGTGCACATTTTTCAGAACCAAGCATTTTTTTCATACTCGTTTTTCAAATGTATGTTTTTTTGGAATGAATATTTTGTTCTGTGAGGTGCATTGCAAGCTCAGAAATGTATGAACTGTGACCTCAGATTGCAGGAGGTGCAAAGTGGGTAAAAAAGGAAGTGAATGAATTTCTCATACATCCCTAGTTTTTTTTTATGTTGGTCAAGTACATGGTTCGAAGCCTATAAGCATTAAGAAAGGAACTTCACATCAGACACATGTATAAAAATAGGCGAAGACAAAGAACATTGAGGGGAAGACTGTTACACCCGATTCCTCTGTCATTTGTAGATGAGTGGTCTGTGATCTTTTCACCAGCAAACTCTGCTACCCTGAGATGCTGGCTTTCACTGCAAATAGGTTACAGTCTAGTGACTATTCTGGGCCTACAGCACTTGTGTGTGACCCATCAAGCCAAACATAGCCCACTATTTATGGCAACCCACCCAGGGTTGATAAAAGGTAAAAGTGTCCCCAACCAGTCATGTCCGACTCTAGGGTGCAGTGCTCATCCCTGTTTCTAAGCCGAAGAGCCAGCACTGTCCGAAGATGCTTCCGTGGTCATGTGGCCGGCATGACTGAACACCGAGGTGCATGGAACGCTGTTACCTTTCCCGCTGAGGTGGTACCTATTTATCTACTTGCAATTTCTTGCTTTTGAACTGCTAGGTTGGCAGAAGCTGGGACTGAAGACGGGAGCTCACTCCATCACGCAGCACTCGGGTCTCGAACTGCTGACCTGCCGACCTTCCAATCTGCAGTTCAGCGTCTTAACCACTAAGCCACCGCAGCCCTCTAGGGTTGATAAGCCTCCTGCTTTTGCTACCTGGCTCAGATTGAAAACGGCAACCACAACACAGTTTTATGGCTGCTGTCAGCTCTATAGGTTTAGACCCATGCAGGCCTGGGTAATGTGAACAATGTGAAGCTTACCTTTTCAATGTATATGGGACACTACTGCTGGCCATGAGGGAAACATTATAATTTTGCTCTTTCTTTCTTTCTTTCTTTCTTCCTTCCTTCCTTCCTTCCTTCCTCTCTCTCTCTCTCTCTCTCTCTTTCTTTCTTTCTTTCTTGCATTTGTACTTGAAGTATGTTTGTGCTGCTGACTGTTTTATTAGAGGAACTAACTCGCATGTTCAACACCCCCTCATGATCCAGAATATCATCTGCAGCCAATTATCATGGGTAGAGCTGACTTGGATGATATGGCCTCCATGAAATCCGCATTTATACAGAAGACTCAAAGAAAATATGTGTGTAAGCACTGTATCTGTAATTTCTGTGTTGTCAATGTGAAAGGGTCCCTATTCTGCCTGATGTGCAAAGTAGTGCAACATGGGAGATATATTATTAGTCCAAGCAGGATTCAGGTGAATTAAGGAGGCCTTTCTCATCAATTGCTAAATGGTAGTTCTGCAATGTATCAGCATTGAGACTATTGGAATTAAACCATTTTGCACAGCAGTACATGGGGACGTCATTATACTCATTTATAAACATTGGGGATGACAACTGGTTAAATAATGTGAATTGATTACATTTTTATTGGTCAAAAGGCAGGTGGTGGATCAATTACAATTAAATAAGCACAGCAGGTGTGTCTAGTTGTTGTTTTTTGCCAAACTTCAATCTGAGATATTTTGAGAATTTGCTGAAGTTATGCTGGGAATTCTCGCTGCTGCTGTGGATGTGTTGGTTAAGTGTTTTAAATGTGTGGTGTTTTGTCAATGCAATATTTTATTTTATATTCTGACAGCTGCCTTGAAGGCTTTCGTTAGCCATGCTGGGAAGGACATTAACTCCCCCCCCCAAATAATAATAAATTCATGCCGCCTTGAGCACTTCAGGAAATGTAAAGGTGAGGTATTGAGTAATTAACTAAACAAAAAGCTATCATTCCTTGTTAGAAGGAAAGACCAACTTTAATGTCTTCTATCTTTATTCCCTAACTCAATAATACACCAGAACCCAAATAGCCTTTTTAAAGATCATAGAATCATAGAGTTTGAAGATACTTCGGAGACCATCTAGTCTAACTCCCTACAGAATGTAGTGTGTGCTTGAGTGTGCACTCACAGTACAGCTTTATACATGACTACTCAAAAGCAAGTCCCACTAAATTCAATAGAGCTTAATCCCAGAAAACTGGGTATAGGTATACAGTCTTATAGCACAATCCTATGCATAGCTACTCAGAAATAAGGGCCAAAACAGACAATAGTTTACATCCATATCTATTAGGTACATCTCTCCCCCCCACCATTTTTACTCTAGAATAGGTGCAGGGGTGCTTTTTCAATCTGGATTAGATCTACTGTAGAGTAAATAAAAAATAAATATTTGCTAGATACCCATGTAAAGCAATGTCTGTTTTGGCCCTCAGTGCCACTAAATTTAATGGGACTTGCACCGAATGTGCATTGGATTATAGCCTTAGCCTTGCTAATTATAATTGTGCCCCACTGATCAATCAACTAAATCAATCAATCAACTAATTGCTGCTCCATCTGTTGATTAAAACTTGCTGCCTAATAGCCATACATTCATACTCACATATCTATATAGGGATGGACGTATCAGTCTCATCCTGAAATCAGTTACAGGTTTGTTCTGTGTCAGTTTCACATGTATTTATTTGTGACTGCTTTAAACAAAAAACAAAAAACAAACAAACCGCATTTGGATATATTCTTTGAGCCAGTTAATGCATTGCAAAATCCAAAGAATAACTGCATTCTGCATATTTGTCTGGGAGGTGGACATCAAGTCAGTTCGCTTCAAAATGTGAACTGAACAAAATCTTCAAGCTTCCCTAGGGCTGTGCATATAAGCAAAACCTGAGCTCAGTGACGTTCTCCAAATGCCACCTTGAAGCTCACTGTCTGTATCAGATTGTGATCTTCATTTTTTCTTTTCACATGACAATTTGCAGATATTTTCATGCATTTTTCCCCCCAAAGGCATGCATCAGTTGTGCGCATCTTTGAAACGTATGCATTCTTCTCCCATTGATTAAAGCATGTTTGTGTGCATTTTTTTTTTTCAAAAGCACAAAATTTTTCATGGACCTTTTTCTCATGTACGTATGGCATTCAACACCATTTACAGACTTCAACTACAGATTGCATTCGAGTCTGTGTTCGGTTCAAGAGATGCAAACTGGGTAAATCCTGATAAAAGAAGAACTGGAATGAATTTCTCATACATTCCTAAGCGCCCCCCCCCCCGTGTGTGTGTGTGTGTGTGTGTGAGAGAGAGAGAGAGAGAGAGAGAGAGAGAGAGAGAGAGAGAGATTTATGGGGTTAGAAGTGCTCACGGATAGCCCACTCCTGCTAATATCATATCCATTCCCCATATATTTTTGATAGGTTACTGGCCTGAGATAGCAAAAAAAAAAAAAGCACAGATGCAACTTTGCAGAAGAACAGAGAGAAAATGCAAGCCATGATTATTGGGACTGTATGATTTATAAATGTTTTGGGATAGGTTGAAATGAACTGATTGCCTCGCTGGGAGGTTGGCATTGGCACATGGACACAAGCAGCCTTGGTTAAGAAAGTACTGCTATTTAAGAGTGTTCTCAACAGCTATAATTGCACATCATGAAATATGTTCTTGCTGAATACCCATTGAAAAAATAAAGCATCACAGTGGGGGCTGCAATGATGATACTAATGATAGTATCAAAATAGGAGGAACGGCATTTGCAACTACAGAATGTGGTGTCGTAATATACACATGGTTATAGTGATAGCTTATAGTGAATAACTGAATGAAACAGAATTCCTTTCATTACGTGACCTTTTCTCCAGTTACTACAGTTCCTCGCCCTGCTAGCTGTTCCTGCCATACCACTTCTCTTTTTTGACATCTCTCATCACACTGCAAGGCCCTTACTGATCTATCCTATTGTGCTGGATGTTACAGTACATTGAGTGAGTCCAGAAAAGAGATACATTACTAAGGGTGCATTCAGACAAGCAAGCAGGCTGGTAACTGGAATGGTGAATTATGGATGTACAAACCCTGTCCCTAAACTTCCAATTATTCTTCCACCTCCCCATATGCTGGTCTTGGCCATGTCTGCAATGGTCTTATTCTTTATGGAGAAATAAAATATCTTAGGGCATGCATCTTTTGAGAGGTTTTTCTTTGTTTTGTTTTGTTTTAAGTAGCAGCAAATGAATGTGCTAACATATGTACCTCATGCATAGATTTGCTAAAATCCACATTGTGATCCCAACTGGGAGATACGTCTCTAAGGAGAAAAACAAAAACCATTTTGGTTTGTTTTCTGACAGGAGAGAAGGGCTCACGAACATCCTTGAAATTTCGAATAGGGAGTACTTGTTCTATACAATTTCTCACTCCTGTGTGTGAGCTTCTGCATCAAGTCCCTCACTTTCATCCACATAAATGAATGAGTTGGAGACAGGTTTAATCATGTTTATTGAAGACCCATTGAAATCAACGGACTAAGAGCAAAATCCTATGGGGATAGGCGGCCGCCTCCGAACTTGGAGGTGACCGCCTATCCAGTGCAGGGCAGGAGAAGCACAGAGGGGATCGTCCCCTCCACGCTTCAGCTGCCATGCATTTCATTTGTGGCTAGTGATTTAGCTCTGGGAAGGCAAACCAGGGGAAGCAGCTGCCGGATGACACATAGGATGTGTTGTGCTGGCATTTCCGTCTGCCCTGCCCCAGAATGCTCCCCCCCCCCGGAAAGCCCCATTTTTGCCACTCCGCACTCCTTTTCTGAGTGTGGGCCTATTCTGAGCTGCCTGTGAGGCAGTACAGGGGGGGGAACGGTCAGTTCTCAGGGAACTGACCTATCCTATGGCCATCTAGCCACTGACTAGCAGCGATAGGATTACTCCCCAAGTTAGTCATTACTACTTTCAAGCCCATTGGCTTCAGTAGGTCTATTCTAAGTAGGCCTAAATCTGATCCAACCCAATATGTGATATTTCCATGGCAGTCTGCAAACTGTGGATCTGGACCATCCCTATGGTGAAAATGGGGGGATTTTTAAAAAAAATTATTTTGTTTCATGCCTATTCATTTGAATTTCAGTTTCAAAATTGGTTTTTAGTTTGGATGTTATTAGTTTCTTTGTAATGTAAATCAGTCCATGAAGATGTCACAAGCACAAAGTAAGAACAAATTGTATATGCCTAACAGATAACCCTTAAGCAGATAAGCCCAAGTAGATGAGACCATACAAGTTACATGCATAACACAGATATGTAGAATATTATTAGGGAATTTACAAGTCATTCCAGAAAATGTTTACCCATTTTACAAATGGGCTACACTAAGACTACTCCCAAGGCTCAAATAAGTGAGCCAAGCCCGAGAGTACAGGCCATGCAAGCATGTGGGAAACACACATACCTTCTATCACTCTAGGTTCTGATCAAGCTCACAGGCCAAATCCTGTTCCAGACTGAGATCCAGACCCATACTTTTCTTTCAAACTATGAGAAATTAACCTGGCCACTGCTTGGATTTGCTTTGCTGTGCTGAACAGGGCTACTTACTGCTTATGCTCCTAACTTCAAGCGACATGCACTGGGCAAACAAGGCTGGCTGCTAGTGATGGGCTTACTTCAGGCAGATTTCGGCTGCTGGTGATGGTAGTAAATTCATGTAATTCTGAATATTGTAACTCCAGAGAGGAAAATTTGTATAGCATGCCTTATGATCATACTGGTGGCAAGTATATAAATATACACATAGAAATGTTTAGCAATACGGATATTTTACTTACCAATATATTTTAAATTTGGAAATGGGATTGGAGTAGTTGGAGGCTACTTTGAATTTTCTTTGAAGGTTATACGCATGGTGCTTGAGATAAAATCTGTTCAATTAATTGCTTTAAAAGATATCAAGTATTCTGTCTCTGAAAGCAGCTGTAGGTGGGCAGGAAGAACTCAGACACTCATTTCAGACATTCATGCCAATCTGTGAGTTAGAATAAGGGAGAAAATGGCAAGCAAACTTGGAGCTATTAACCAAGATAAATATTTTGTTTCAGCCTTCAACGTGACAGTCAGATGTGCCACTGGATTTGAATAAGCAGATTTTCTCTTTTGCCAGATTTTCTCCCTCCTATTCACAACATTGAGCCACATAGTTTATTAAATTTGTGCCAGATGGCATTTTTCCAAAAGCCTGGTATTTCCATTTGTATGCTTACTTACTTTCTGGAGACAGATAGATAAAAAAATGACAGCAAATCATCTACCTGCAGGTAGAGAGGAGCGGGGATATGAGTCTGAAACGAATTCTGTTAGCACTCAGAAATGTGATGGAAAGTAATGGTTTACTAGTGATCTTAAGGGAAACCAAAGGAGCCAGTGTAATGAATACTGTGAAGCTAGAGAAAGGGAAGCTGGCAAGAAAGTATTTAGCAAAGGCTAAAAATTCATTTGAGCAGGGTAAAAACAAAAACAAGAACAAGATGCATAACCAGACCAGGAGGAATGTGTGTACATTCTGAGAAGCAGAAGTCCAGTGACAGTTGGTCACAGCTAGGCTGAGAAGCAGAAGGCATCACTGTCTCTCCCTTTTCTTCTGACAGCTGCCAGGTGGCAATGGCTGTTGGTGAAGTCAGTTCTGAAACACCCACATAATCTGGCTCACCCTCCCACCAATTGTGTGTCACAGCAATAAGCCACAATAGTTCAGTTCTCTGGTATAAACTGCAGTGGAACAAGCAGAACACACGCACCGGTGCATATACCTCACGTGAATCATTTACCTATTTAACAACACATACAAGTTGCCTGAGGCAGTGTACAACATATGAAAAGTAGTCAGCTGAACTATGAACTCAAGCACAACAGCTTGAGAACCATAAACACTCGTGAACCAGATTACAATAACAGGATCAGGTCAAAAGCAAACCCCGAGTCAACAACTTCTAAAGCAAAGATTAGAACACTTTAATACATAATAATAACAAAATGATCTTAACCAAAGGACAGCAGGTGAGAGTTCGGTGGGCTTCCATGATATACATGGATGCCACCATTGAAAAGGCCCCATCCTATGACTATGTTGTTGTTGTTCAGTCATTAAGTCATGCCCGACTCTTCGTGACCCCATGGACCAAAGCACACCAGGCCTTCCTGTCCTCCGCTCTCTCCCAGAGTGTGCTCAAGTTTATATTCATTGCATTGGTGATGCTACCTAGCCATCTCATCCTCTGCCATCCCCTTCTCCTTTTGCCTTCAATCCTTCAGGGTCTTTTCCAGTGACTTCTTGCATTTGGTGGCCAAAATATTTGAGCTTCAGCTTCAGTGTCTGTCCTTCCAATGAGCAGTCAGGGTTGATTTCCTTTAGGATTGACTGATTTGACCTCCTTGCAGTCCAGGGGACTTGTAAGAGTCTTCTCCAGCACCACAGTTCGAAAGCATCGATTCTTCGGCGCTCAGTCTTCCTTATAGTCCAGCTCTCACAGCCACACGTTACTACTGGGAAAACCATAGCTTTGATTATGTGGACCTTTGTCGGCAAGGTGCTGTCTCTGCTTCTTACTATGCTGTCTAGGTTTGCCATAGCTTTCCTCCCAAGGAGCAAGCGTCTTTTAATTTCATGGCAACAGTCACCATCTGCAGTGATCTTGGAGCCCAAGAAAATAAAATCTATCACTGCTTCCATTTCTTCCCCTTCTATATGCCAGGAAGTGATGGGGCCAGATGCCATGATCTTAGTTTTTTTCATGTTGAGTTTCAAACCAGGTTTTGCACTCTCCACTTTCAACTCAACAAGAGGCTCTTTAGATCCTCTTTGCTTTCTGCCATTAGGGTGGTATCGTCTGCGTATGTGAGGTTGTTGATCATTCTCCCAGCAATATTAATTCCGTCCTGTGACTCATCCAACCTGGCGTTTCTCATGATGTACTCTGCATATAAGTTAAATAAGCAGGTCAACAATATGCAGCCTTGTCGTACTCCTTTCCCAATTTTGAACCAATAGGTTATTCCATGTCCGGTTCTTACTGTTGCTTCTTGACCCTCGTACAGGTTTCTCAGGAGACAGGTAAGGTGGTCTGGTACTCCCATCTCTTTAAGAATTTGCCAGAGTTTGTTGTGATCCACACAATCAAAGGCTTCAGCGTAGTCAATGAAGCAGAAATAGACTTTTTCTGGAATTCTCTTGCTTTCTCCATGATCCAGCAAATGTTGGTGATTTGATCTCTAGTTCCTCTGCCTCTTTGGAACCCAGCTTGTACTTCTGGTAGTTCTCGGTTCACATACTGCTGAAGCTTAGCTGGTAGGATTTTGAGCATAACCTTGCTGGCATGTGAAATGAGTGCAATTGTACGGTAGTTTGAACACTCTTTGGCATTGCCCTTCTTTGGAGTTGGAATGTAAACTGACTTTTTCCAGTCTTGTGGCCACTGTTGAGTGTTCAAATTTGTTGGCATATTGAGTGCAGCACTTTAACACCATCGTCTAGGATCTTAAATAGCTCAGATGGCATACTGTCATCTCCGCTAGCTTTGTTGTTAGTAATGCTTCCTAAGGCCCACTTGACTTCATTCTCTAGGATGTCCGGCTCAAGTTCAGTGACCGCACTATCATGGCTATCAGGGACATTCAGATCTTTCCTGTATAGTTCTTCTGTGTATTCTTGCCACCTCTTCTTAATCTCATCTGCTTCTGTTAGGTCCCTGCCTTCTTTGTCCTTTATCATGCCTGTCTTTGCACAAAACGTTCCCTTGAGATCTCTGATTTTCTTGAAAAGATCTCTAGTCTTTCCCATTCTGTTGTTTTCCTCGATTTCTTTGCATTGTTCATTTAAGAAGGCCTTCTTGTCTGTCCTTGCTATTCTCTGGAACTCTGCATTCAGTTGGATATATCTTCCCCTTTCTCCCTTGCTTTTCGCTTCCCTTCTTTCCTCAGCTACTTGGAAAGCCTCATCAGACAGCCACTTTGCTTTCTTGCATTTCTTTTTCTTTGGGATGGATTTAGTTGCTGCCTCCTGAACAATGTTACGTTCCTCCATCCATAGTTCCTCAGGCACTCTGTCTATCAGGTCTAATCCCTGAAATCTATTCGTTACCTCCACTGTATATTCATAAGGGATATGATTTAGGTCATACCTGAATGGTTTAGTGGTTTTCCCTACGTTCTTCAATTTAAGCCAAAATTTTGCAACAAGAAGCTCATGATCTGAGCCACAGTCAGCTCCAGGTCTTGTTTTTACTGACTGTATAGAGCTTCTCCATCTTTGGCTGCAAAGTACATAATCAATCTGATTTTGATATTGACCATCTGGTGATGTCCATGTGTAGAGTTGCCTCTTGTGCTGTTGGAAAAGTGTGTTTGCTATGATCAGTGCGTTCTCTTGGCAAAACTCTAGCCTTTGTCCTGCTTCATTTTGTACACCAAGGCCATGCTTGCCTGTTATCCCGGTGATTTCTTGACTTCCTACTTTAGCATTCCAATCCCCTATGATGAAGAGGACATCCTATGCCTTAGCAGCTCTAAATTCATGAATAGGAGGGCGGGTGGGGGGACAACAGAACCAGAGTCTTGCTGGTTGATTTCAGTGGATTGGAAATTCATATAGGAGAAGGTACTCCCTAAGGCAGGGTTGGGGAATCTTTTTTTTTCTCTTGAGGGCTACATTCCATAGGAACATAGGAAGCTATTTTGTACTGAGTCAGACCATGGGTCCCTCTAGCCCAGTATTATTGACACTGACTGACAGCGACTGTCTGGGGTATTATTACCAGTCCTACCTGGAGATGCTGGGGATGGAACCTTGGACCCTCTGCATCCACAGGATGTACTCTACCTATGAGCTCTAGCCCATCCCTTCAGCTTAATCTGAAGACTGCATGCTGGCAGTGGGTAGGGCCGAAGCCAATAGTGGGCAGTACCACAGCCAAAAATAGTTGTGGTGGCCCGCTTTCTCTTTTTCTGTCCCCTCCTTTTTCTCTCTCTCTTTTCCCTCTCTCTTCATGACATGAAAGTTGTCAGGAAGTCAATAGGAATATGCTGTGAAAATATTCAAATTCATGTATGTATGTCAGCATAACATTGATACCAGGTCTGATGTTCACTGGCATGTCATCCCTTGTACATATATTGCTTAATTTACAATGTTTCTAAACTGTCCATCAACACATCATTTTCTGGGCAGTCAATTACTGTATATGCTCGTGTTTGCCCACGTAGTATCTCAGCTTTAAAACATACATTAGAAATGGTGCAGGCAGGATCATATCAAAACTGCATTTTAATTAGCTATCGCCAGTCTATCATTTTCATGCAAAAACAAAAATGAAAACAAAACAATTTCCAAGGAGAATAGATCTGGTTCTTCTGACAGGTACATAGGAAGCTGCCTTATATTCGTTGGTCCACCTTGCCCAGTATTGTCAACACTGACTGGCAGCGGGCACTCTCCAGGGTTTCAGACAGGAATTTTTTTTCCAGCCCTGCTTGGAGATGCTGGGGATGTAAGTTCTCTTTCTTATCATTTACCATTTGCAACGGAATGGTATATACATGAGGACTAGCAGCTGTGTGGACTGATTCCATTCAAAAGCATGGTGTTATGAGATGATACGAGTTTATATCAAAATTCTGTCTGAGTTATGTCTCTGATGGCCCATTCACCATTGCATACATGACATCATTTAATATTGCACTCATCAAATGATGAACGTGTGTGTGTGAGAGAGATGAACATCACCTGTCCTTGCCATGCATGAAACTGGCACTCCACTCCTCCCCCTTGATCTGTATACATATATGTTTTATCAAATGCCTACTAAGAGTTACAAATCCTTTTAAAAACATTGTAGCAGTTTTTAACTATAAATGACTTTATTTCCCCCTCTTTATTTTCTGGCTCCAAGGTTTTATAGTCTTATTGATCTTTATGTCAATGAATCATTATGTTGTTGCAAGACCACTCATATTCTATTGCTGTGGAAGTACAGCCTCTGGAAAGAGAAAAAAAAAAAGTGTTTTAAGGAAATCATACTCCTATTACAAGGGGGCTGGGGCAGGGAAGAAAAGCAACACAAGAGTTTTCATTGAGTCTACAATCAATAAAATTTGACCTTACCTGCTGTTTAATTGGTTAGTTCTTTCAGTCTGTAAAATGGTGGATAATCCTCCCTGGTTAGAGAAGCTGTTTTATAGCTGCTATGTACATTTGTATTGATTTGGCCTAGAAACTAGGTCATAATTACTATTTAATGGAGAGTCAGTCATTTAAGAGTTGTGGGCTATTTTAACCCAGTAATAAGTTACCAAATGTTCATAAGGAATGATGCAAATAACAGCAATTTCATTTAGGAGTTACAGTTTACTAGAGGCACAATGGGTTAGATCCAGAGTTTTTATTCTGCTAGGAGTGTCCTCAAGTGGAGTTCCATAAGAATCTGGAAAGAACAGCTCCTTTATTTTTATTCTTTGTTTCTGTTGTTAATCTGCAAATTTGTGCAATGATGGAATTGTACCATTTAACTAGTGCACAATTTCATGGATTAAGAAATTTGGGGAATGTGGATCCAGCAAAGTCGGCAGGAGGCTAGATCCATTTCAATCAGGCTTCAGGCCTGGGCATGGGACAGAAATGGCCTTGGCCGCCTTGGTGGATGATATGAGGAGGGTTTTGGATAGGCGTGAATGCTCCTTCCTTGTTCTCCTTGACCTCTCAGTGGCTTTTGATACCATTGACCATGGTATCCCCTTGGACCGCCTGGAGAGGATGGGCATTGGAGACATCATATTATGGTGGTTCCAGTAGGGATGTGGGAGAAATCCTCCACGGACCCCAATGAGGCCCGATTCCAAGAATCCAGCCCCATTGGGGCCCGTGGAGGAATGGAACACTCACCTCCACCTCCGCATGGAATCCTTCTGGGTCGGATCCATCGCTGCCTTGATCCTGCAGAGCTGGCCGCATCCCTGGGAAATGTCAATATGGCAGGCAGCCATTGCCTTTCCGTATCACTGTAAGTCAGGCTCTGGATGTAAATGGTGTAGTGGGCACCATTTGCAGCCGTAAAGCTGGTAGGGTAGCCTAAATGCAGCCATTTACGGCTGCATTTAGACTAATCTACCAGCTTTACGGCCGCAAATGGCATCCACTACGCCATTTGCATCCCTGTTTATAGACGTGATAGGCTACGCAGATATTTGTGTAGCCTATCACGTGAACAGGGATGCAAATAGCGTCCAGTATGCCACTTGCATCTGGAGCCTGACTTACAGCGATATAGCATGGCAATGGCTGCCGGACGTATCGACATTCGCCAGTGAAGAGGAGCTGGCGGCTGGCTCCACAGGATCAAGGCAGAGCAGAGCCGGCTTGGACGGATTCCGGGGGGAGGAATGGATCACCTCCCCACCCTGCGGACCCCCCCACCTGGAATGGGGTAAGTGATCAGCCCATCCCTAGGTTCCAGTCCTTCCTCTCAGGCAGGTACCGGAGGAGAGCACTGGGAGAGGAGGTGTCAGACCTGTGGCCGCTCACGTGTGGGGTGCCACAGGGTTCCATCCTCTCCCCAATGCTATTTAACATCTATGTGAAGCCACTGGGGGCTATCATCAGGAGGTTTGGGGTGCGGTGTCATCAATATGCAGATGAAACGCAGCTCTACCTCTCGTTCAAATCTTCACCAGGGTTGGCCATGGAATCCTTGTCTAAAAGTCTGGAGACGGTGAGTGACTGGATGGGGAGGAATAAGCTGAAGCTGAATTCTGACAAGACTGAGGTACTTCTGGTGGGAGACAAGAGTAGGTTGGGGGGGATGTTGACCTGGTGTTGAATGGGGTACAGTTACTGTTGAAAGACCAGGTCCACAGCCTGGGGGTCATTTTAGACTCCCAGCTGTCCATGGAGGCTCAGCTGTCAGCCGTGAGCCAGACAGCGTTGTACCAACTCCATCTGATACGGCGGCTGCATCCCTTCCCGACCATCTGCTCCCATCAGTAGTACATGCCCTGGTCTCCTCTCGTCTAGTCTACTGTAATGCGCTCTACATGGGGTTACCCTTGAAGATGGTTTGGAAGCTGCAGCTGGTACAGAACATGGCAGCTAGGGTTGGCGGAGAATTTCTCCACGAATCTTCGGGAGGCCGAGTGCTGACGCATTCAGCCCCCCGAAAGTGTTGGGGAAATTCTTCGCTGGCCCCCCGCCCCCCCCTTGGGATGGGACTTACCTTCGGCAAATGTCCCTCTCGGCGGCGGGTCCCGGAGGCAGTTCAGTGGCGTTTCGTCGGGGGCGGGGGCGGCGGCCGGTCTCCCGACCGGCTGCCGCCGCCGCCGCCATTGCAAAAAAAAAAAGTAAAGTAAAAAAACCAACAACACACACCCATGATAGGCTACGTAACGATTTACGTAGCCTATCACGGCTAGATTTCCAAAGTCATCCGTGATAGGCTATGTAAATCGTCACGTCGCCTTTCATGGGTGACTTTGAAAAAAAAAAAGCGCATACACAAATGGCGGCGCCCATGGGGCGCTGCCATTTTCATTCCTTAGTTTGGCACGTCTAGTCTACATAAACATTTACGTAGACTACGGCGAAAATAAGGGAACGCTATTTGCATTGCCCTTATTTTCGCCGTAGCCTACGTAAATCTTTACGTAGACTAGACGTGCCAAAATAAGGAATGCAAATGGCAGTCCCCATGGGAGCCGCCATTTGTGTACGCGCTTTTTTTTTTTCAAAGTCACCCGTGATAGGCTACGTGACGATTTACATAGCCTATCACGGCTGACTTTGGAAATCTAGCCGTGATAGGCTACGTAAATCGTGACATGACCTATCACGTGTGTGTGTGTGTGTTTTACTTTTTTTTTTTGCGGCCGGGTAGACGGGGCGCTCCTCCCCGGCCTGAATTTCGCCGGCGAGGGATGGGGCGCCTCCCCCCCCGGCCTGAATTTTGGCCAGGTGAGGCGGGGCGCCTCCCCCCCCTCGCCTGAACTTCGGGGAGAGAACCGAAGCACCTCCCCCCCCACTGCGAAGCAAGCTGCGGGACGAGGTAAGTCCCTTTCGTCCATCCCTAGTGGCGGCTTGCCTGATTAAAGGCAGCCGCTGGCATGATCACATCACTCCGGTGCTAAAGGAGTTGCACTGGTTACCAGTTGTTTTCTGGGCCAAAATCAAGGTGTTGGTTTTGACCTTTAAAACCCTATGCAGTTCCAGCCCAGCCTATCTCAAGGAGCACTCCAGCAACACTAGACAGGCTGCTCAACAAGATCAGCCTCAGATGGCCTTTTCTCTGTCGCATCAGCCAGGACAGCTAGACTGGTGAGGATGAGGGAGAAGGTAGGGATGGTGGAGAATTTCTCCCCGAAACTTCAGGGGGCCGAGTGCCAATGTATTCGGCCCCCCGAAGTAGTTTCAGGGAGAAATTCTCCACCCTCCCGCCCCCTGCCCCCCCCGGGATGGGACTTACCTTTCCCGAATGTCCCTCCCGGCGGCGGGTCCCGGCGGCGGTTCGGCAGGTCTTCGTCAGGGGTGGGGGCGGCAGCCGCAGGCGCCATTCCAAGAAAAGTAAAAAAAAACAAACGCCCCCATGATAGGCTACGTGACGATTAATGTAGCCTATCACGGCTAGATTTGCAAAGTCAGCCATGATAGGCTACGTAAATCGTCACGTAGCCTATCATGGGTGACTTAAAAAAAAAAAAAAAGCGCATACGCAAATGGCGGCCCCCATAGGGAGCCGCCACTCGTGTTCCTTATTTGGTCGCTGTAGTCTACGTAAAGATTACGTAGACTACGGCGAAAATAAGGGCAACACAATGCTAGATCTGACTTTGCAGATCTAGCCGTGATAGGCTACGTAAATCGTCACGTAGCCTATCACGGGCGTGTTTTTTTTTTTAAAAAAAATTATTTCGCGGCCGGGCGAGGCGAGGCGCCTCCTCCCCGGCCTGAATTTCGGTCGGGTGAGGCGGGAAGCCTCCCCCCCCGGCCTGAACTTCGGGGGGAGCAGCGAAGCGCCTCCCCCCCACCGCGAAGCAAGCTGCGAGACCAGGTAAGTGGCTTTCGTGCACCCCTAGGAGAAGGCCTTCTCTGTGGTGGCCCCCACTCTGTGGAACTCCCTCCCTAGGGAATTCCGCCATGCTCCCTCTTTAATGAGCTTCTGCCACGCATTGAAAACTTGGTTATTCAGGCAGGCATTTGGGGGTGGGTTAGGGTATTTTAAAATCATGTTTTAATGTATAATTTTACTGTTTTAAATTGTACCATTGTACATCGCCCAGAGTGGCTGGGTGACCGGCCAGATGGGTGATTAAGAAATTTAATAAATAAATTAATCAATATATTTGATCCTGGCAGAAAGTGGTGGGGAAAGCAGTTTTCTTTGATTCAGCCTTCCTCTGCAGCCACCAGACCCCTCTGTTCCAGAGGGTTCCTGAGCCCTCCAGAGCAGATTTTGGGGGGACATAATGTGGACAGCAGGGGGAGAGGAGTACTGGCAAAATCTCTCCCATTCCGCCCATGGAAAAACTCAGCTGGATCAAAAATATCCTGCTAACAGAAAAAGTCCTTGTGTCAGTGGGATGATTTGGCTGGATCCAACCCACTGTTGTGAAACAATATATTTTAAAATTGTTTGTTGGAAATTAGAGTTTTTGGAAATGAGCTAAGAAAGGTACCAAGAATCGACAACTCTATCTATACCATAGAGTTAAACTGGTACCAAGACTCGACAACTCTGTCTACACCATAGAGTTAAACTAGTTTCATAATTATTTCCTCCTCCCAGGTCACCTTTGGCATTGTAGTTCTTTGATGGGCCTTGCTTGGGGATCAGTAGCAGAGAGACATTTCCAGGATTCTTTGGAAAATCATGCCATGGCCAGTTAAAGCTGATAATATACTTGAATATATTCTCTTCCTTTCTGGCAAATTCAAACAAAATCAAGGTCACCATTCTGTGCTTTGAGTTTAGACAATCCTGTCTTTCCTAACCAAGCTGCACAATACAGTCCTACAGGTCTACTGGAAGTAAGTCCTATTGAGTTCAATGGGGCTTACGTCAGGGAAGGACCAATCCTATGGCCACTAGACACTGTCTAGAGGCCCATAGGATATGCTCCTTTCTGGGAACCAGCCTCGGAGTCCATGCTCCGAGGTCGGTTCCCGGAAAACTGAACTCCCCCCTTGTCTGCACTGCCTCGGAGGCAGCGCAGATAAACCCCATCATCCATGTTTATAAGACGAGTGTGGAGCTACTGAAAAGGGGCGTTCCGGGGGGCATTCCAGGGAGGGGAGAGCGGAGCTGCATGTACGACACATCCAATGTGTCGTACAGCAGCTTCCTCTCCTGGTTGCCCCCCCCCCCCACTGCTAGACAGCCGAAAACAGCTGTCTAGCAAAAAAGAGCAAGGCAGGACAGGTGCGGAGGGAACAATGCCCCCCTGGCCTCTCCTGCCTTGCTTTGGATAGGCAATCACCTCCGGGTTTGGAGGCTGCCGCCTATCTAGCTAGGATTGTGCCCTAAGTGTGTGTATGATTGCAGCCATAGTTAGGAATTGTGTTTGTGAGTGAAAAAGTGCTTTAATTAATAGGAGAAAAATGCATTCATTTCAAAAATGTACATTCAAGTTGATGTACATCTGAAAAAATATGCATGAAAATATGCACAAGTTTTCACACTAAAAGAAGACAACGAAGTTCACAATCTGATACAGGCATGAGTTAGAACGAGTTTGAGGTGGAATTTGGAAAACCGAAAAAGCTCAAATTTTGCTGACTCACACATCCCTAGGAAGGGATATTGTGAGCATTTGAGCAGGAGTGTTTGCACAAGTGATCACACCTGCGCAAAAGTGTATAAGAAGGATTGAGACAAGCACAACTTTCATCCCACTCTGAGCAAGGTTAGCAACTTGCCTTGAGCTTGTGAACCACTTGTACTGTCTCCCCTTTCCAAGCCTTGGTGGAAGTAACACATAGGGATGGATGGACCCACCCCGTCTGATTTCAGCGGGTGCCTGATGAAATGCTGCCCCCACTTGAGCCCCTCCGACCCACTCTCGAACCCCCACAAGCTTGCCAAGCCACCCGCACTCACCCTGGATCCTATGCGTGAGTATCCACCATTTTCACGAGCATGTTTTTATGAACAAAGGAGGTCTTTAAAAATGTGCTTATTTAAATATGCACAAATTTGGGCTGATATATGCAGTATTAGAGGTATAAATGGGTCATTTATGCCTCTAATATTGTGTAGATCAGCCTTTCCCAGCATAAATGTGTGCATTTTTAAAGACCTCCTTTTTTGTAAAAACAAGCTCAGGAAAATGGGGGGATGCTCATAGACGGATCCGGGTGAGTGAGGGAAACGGCCAGAATGGTGTGAGCTGGAGCAAGCAAGGTCAGAGGCTCAGTGGACATGGTCTGGGGGTGTGATCCAGGGGCGTGGGCAGGGGAAGCCCAGTGGACTCCTGGACCCAGTCAGGTGCCTGCACCATCCCTACTTACACACCGAACATTGGTTTAGTACAGTGAATTCTGGGAGTGGTAGTCCTAGTCCCTGGTTGAAAAAGACGCTCCAGAAGGCTCTTGGAAATACAGCCACCTTCCTCTGCCCCAAAGATAAGTTCTTGGGTTTGGGAGCAGGATAAAGTAAAATAATAGTAGATGGTGCTTTGTGAATGCTTTTGAACTTTTTGTGAGTGTTTCCCTGTAACACTCACAAAAGCTTAACTGCTTTTGGCGTGAACACTGGGATGCTCATGCAGTTCTACTGCATAGTTGTTTAACCAAGCAGGAGATTTTAATTAGTGCTGTGCCGAAACCCCACCTGCCCTTTCACAATGTCTTTGTTATCTTGTGAAAGAGGCAGTCATTTTTCTGCCTGTTTTGCAGGGATATTGAGAATTTCGGAGGAATTTCTCAGTGTGCAGGGCTTCAGTGCTTACTTTAGTGTAAGGAGGAGGTGGCAGCGTGTGTGTTGTGTACATCTCATTTTACAAAGTTTATCCCATTCTGTCTTTGCAGCCTCTCCTGCTGCTTTGTTCTAGTGGACCTAACTAAGATTTCCTCCCTTGCCTTGTGGCTTTCCAGTGCTGCTGCTTGCTGAGTGCCTGAAAGCTGAGCAAGGCATTTTTGTTTTTGTCTTGTTTTTGTTGACAGTCTTTTAACAAGAAGACAAAGAAGGAGGAAGAGGAGGAGGAGAACTGCTCACTCAGAAGACAGCAGCACTGGAAAGCCACAAGGGAGGAAGTTCTGGTTAAGTCCTCTAGGACAAAGCAGCCGGAGAGGCTGCAAGGAGAGAACAGGATAAAAATGGTAAAATAAAGAGAGAGTGTGCGCACACACACATACACACACACAAACCTCAGCCATCTCCCTAAGGTAAGCACTAAAACCTTGCACACTGAGAAATTTCTCCAAAATTCTCACCTCTTCCCACAATTTTCAGGTGCACTTTCTTTTTGCCTTTGCCCCCCAACAAATGGTCAAAAACAGATTGAGAAATCTGGCACAGTGTTAATTTTAATGAACCTGAGGGTGTCTATCAATATATCTATCCACATGTACACACACTTGCAATATTGTCAAGGTTATAAAGTGAACCGCAGAGATTGAATTATAAGGAACAAACTTTACTTAGCAGTGGGCTGCTACTCAACTATGTACACAACTGAAGGTAGTCAGAAAGTACTCACATTACAACACTAATAAGCAAAATCAGCTTAAAAGCAATTGGCACTAATTTTTCACTCTGCTCATCTATGCCCATCTATTTTCTATAATGAAACACTGGCTTCAAACCACACATACAGCATGGTGCACCTCCTGGAACAGGACTTACTTTATCTTTATCTTTTTCTCTTCCTCAGACCACCAGGGAAAATACAGCAATAGTCTCTTGTAAGTTATGGATGATTTTTTTTTAATCCTTGCATTTTCATTATCATTAAGGTTTAGGATGTGTTTGACCTTTGAACAACTCTGGCAAATAAAATAGTGATTTGAACATCTTTTTAATTCATCTCCATGCACAGTGTGTTCAGATGTCTTCTCTGGGATAAGGTATTAATCCCTCAGCACAATCCTCCAAAGTAATTCCCTTCCATTAAATTCAGCACATATTACCACCTTCCTGCCTTTATGGCAAATACCAGCCTTACACTCTCAAAGCCAGACTAACACTCCCAGAAGTAACAGGGTGCCTTTCAACACAATTATCTTTAACAGCTCATGATCTGTGTGGAAGCCTGATGAGACACTGGGGAGGGAGAGAAAGAAGAATTTGGAGAGCATGCCGCAAAGGTGGGGAAAATAGACAAGATCAGGGTAGTTTCAAAGTGCAGGCTAACTCCATAAGGCGATACTTTTGGAGCTAATACATTACAGTATAACAAATTATACTTCAGTGTCTTCAAAGGTTTGTGCTTTTGAAAGCCCCATTGTAATAACAGACCTGTACTTTAGGAGCGCAATAGGCTACCGTGGTGTAAGATTTAGCCAGAAATAGCTCAACTGAAAGTGGACATGACTAGATGTTTAAAGGTGCAATCTTTATGCATGTTTAGATAGAAAAAAGTCTTATAACTCCTAGCAGGCCCAAACTAGCCATGTAGTTGTAGGACTTTTTCAGTCTAAAGATGCATGGGATTGCACCCTTATGCTCAAATATGTCATTTTAAGACTGGATGGAATGTATGAAGAATTTTAAGACTGGATGGAATGTATGAAGGGAAGTGGAAATCAGCAAAACTTGAGCTTCTCCGACTTTCTCCTTGAAGCTCAGTCTGACTCATTTCTCTCCCAGAATGTGAATTTTTCTTTTCTTTTTGCATGAAAACTGCGAAGTACTTCTAGGAATGTATGTGAATGTCATTCCCGTTCACAAATCATGTGAACCTGTCCCGTTCGCAACCCGGAATGTGAACATGAGCAGGAGTGCAATTCTTGGGAAATTTTGGCAATGTCCCAAACTTGCGTTCATGTTCAAATGTGTGCACTTGCACACGTGTGCATTCTCCCCTCCCACATGCCACATTTTCATGCTTTAGCCTGTGGAGGAAAAGTGCACATTTGGGGTATAAACTTTCAAAAATGTGATTTTTTCCTGATTGAAAATATGCATTTTTCTGGATCAGAAAAAACAACACTCACATTTGGGAATGTCAACAAGATGAAGTGAGCTTTGAAGATTCAAACTGACCTTTGAAGATTCAAAGTGAGCTTTGAATTTGGAGAACCTCAACAAGCTCAAACATCACATGTTCACCAGTCCCTATGCATATCTGGGTAAATATGTGGGTACACATTTAAAAGTACACAATCTTATGCCATCGATTAAAGCATGACTGTGCACACTTTTTTAAAAGTATGCCTTTTTTTGAATATTTTTTCTACTGAATGCATTTTCCAAACACATTTTTCCCCCTGCAAACAGCATTGCAAGCTTGGGAATGTACGAGCATTGACAGATTATACTCACATTCATATTCAGCAGGTGTGAACAGGGTCAATTCTGGTCATAAACAACCTGGAATTAATTTCTCCTACACCCATACCTCTGTTTAAGTAACAAATTGTAGGTAATAGGCAACCAGTAACTAATCCTCAGGAAGTTATTTCCAGGATCATAGTGGTAGAGTGATTTCCCACCAATAACAGAAATATGGGTGAAATAAAAACAATCCCATTGCTATCACAAGAAACAGTGTCTTCTGGGGGGAAAAGAGTCACATTTTTGGAGTTGTACGTTAATGGGTTCTCATGAGCATTGGTGTCATTGTCAATCAGTTTGGTATCTAACAGTAAAAAATTCTCACACAGAACAAATGACTATAGGTTGTGTTAAGAGCAGTTGTTCTCATGTACAACTCCCATTTATTTCGACAACAGGACTTACTCAGAACCAGAAGGTGGTCTCAGAAGGACCTAAAAAATTGCCTGGCTGGGTCAGACCAAGGGTCCATCTAGCCCAACGTTCTGTCTCAAGCAGTCACCAGCTTGATGCCTCTGGCAGGCCATTAGCTGGGCATGATGCTGATGCTCTTGACGGTAGCCATTTCTGCTCTTTTCCTCAGTATTTGGTATAGTGAGATAAAGGTTCTTTTCTCCCTTCTACATTATTTCAACCAACATGTATTACATGAATTCCCAATCAACCTATAAAACAGATTTAGATGAAAATAATTCATCATTACAAACAGCATTTGTGAGGTGTTTTCAAATTTGCATGCGTGTGAAATTGTATGATGGGGGGCACAGCTGGTGTCCTGTATAAATAAAATTCTTTCAACAAATACACCTTAGCTTCTTAGGACATTATTTTCCTCTCTGATTGGCATTTTAGTTACCTAACATCAGTCTAATGAGTTGCTTTCAGACATCATCATTGTTATTGTTATTGTTATTTTAATCCTAGGAGGTCAAAGAATGTTATATTTTATCTTAGAAACTGTACAGATGCAAGAGGAATGAATTGAGTTTTATTAAGGTATAATGTGCCCTTATACACACCAATTGCTGCTGGAATACCACCAGGGTTGAGGTTCCAATACACCCATGTCTTTGCATCTCTGAGATTCAAGAAGGGAAATCAGCTCCATGATGCAGTCCTCCTTTATCTGTTCCAAAATCTTCCCATGGTAGGAAGGACATTACTGGAAAAACAGCAGCAGTAGCAGCATATGTGTCTCTAACAGCTCCTTTTAGGAGAAGGATGGCATTAAAAAAAATGTATCTCCAAACACTGTGTTAGTTTTCCATTGAAAGATGGGGCTTCAAAGAAGGACTCTCACAGCATGATTATCTTTGAAAACATCACATACTTTTTAATAAATACCGAAGTCATTTGTGTTTACAGAATAACTTAACACATACTTAATGTAATGTAAATGTTATAGTCATCTATAAATTGGTGGTATCTGACTTTATGGTTTGCATTAAAGGACCTTACTGATGGCTCTCAAGACTTTCACATACATTCCTATTTTCACATCATTTCACATACATTCCTATTTTAACATCATTTCGAAAGTATCAGTTCTTCAGAGCTCAGTCTTCTAGTCCAGCTCTCACAGCCATACATTGCTACTAGGAAAACCATAGCTTTGATTATACGAATCTTTGTCGGCAAGGTGATGTCTCTGCTTCTTACTATGCTGTCTAGGTTTGCCATAGCTTTCCTCCCAAGGAGCAAGTGTCTTTTAATTTCATGGCTACAGTCACCGTCTGTGGAGATCTTGGAGCCCAAGAAAATAAAATTTGTCACTGCTTCCCCCTTTTTTCCCCTTCTATATGCCAGGAAGTGATGGGGCCAGATGCCATGATCTTAGTTTTTTTAATGTTGAGTTTCAAACCAGCTTTTGCATTCTCCACTTTCACCCTCAACAAGAGGCTCTTTAGATCCTCTTCGCTTTCTGCCATTAGGGTGGTATCGTCTGCGTATCTGAGGTTGTTGATCATTCTCCGGGCAATCTTAATTCTGACCTGTGATTCATCCAACCCGGCGTTTCCCATGATGTACTCTGCATATAAATTAAATAAGCAGGGCGACAATATACAGCCTTGTCGTACTCCTTTCCCAATTTTGAACCAATCGGTTGTTCCATGTCTGGTTCTTACCGTTGCTTCTTGACCCTCGTACAGCTTTCTCAGGAGACAGGTAAGGTGGTCTGGGACTCCCATCTCTTTAAGAATTTGCCACAATTTGTTGTGATCCACACAAGCAAAGGCTTTAGCATAATCAATGAAGCAGAAATAGACTTTTTCTGGAGTTCTCTTGCTTTCTCCATGATCCAGCAAATGTTGGCAATTTGATCTCTAGTTCCTCTGCCTCTTCGGAACCCAGCTTGTATTTCCGGTAGTTCTCGGTTCACATGCTGCTGAAGCCTAGCTTGTAGGATTTTGAGCATAACCTTGCTGGCATGTGAAATGAGCGCAATTGTGCGGTAGTTTGAACACACTTTGGCATTGCCCTTCTTTGGAAATGGAATGTAAACTGACCTTTTCCAGTCTTGTGGCCACTGCTGAGTGTTCCACATTTGTTGGCATATTGAGTGCAGCCCTTTAACAGCATCATCTTTTAGGATTTTAAATAGCTCAGTTGGAATACTGTCATCTCCACTAGCTTTGTTGTTAGTAATGCTTCCTAAGGCCCACTTGACTTCACTCTCTAGGATGTCCGGCTCAAGTTCAGGGACCGCACTATCATGGCTATCAGGGACTTACTTATAAGCTGAGCCAGAATCAATCAGGAACAGGCCAGACATCAGTGAGGGAACCTGGATTAACAAGCAGCACCAGTATTCAACAGCCAATCAAGCCATATTAAATCATTAATAGTTAAATTGTGGAATTCGCTACCACAAGATGTGGTGTTGGCCACCACTTCGATGGCTTTAAAATGTGGTTAGACAAATGCATGGAGGAAAAGGCTATCAATGGTTACTAGTAATGATTATTTATATGGATCAGAGGCAGCACACCTCTTAATACCAGTTGCTAAGGAACAACAGCAGGAGAGGGGTAATGCCATAATGACATGTCCTGATTGTGGGCTTCTCAGAGACATCTGGTTGGCCACTGTGGGAAACAGGATGCTCAACTAGATAGGCCTTTGGTCGGACCCAGCAGGGCTTCTTTTATGTTCTTGTTAATAGAAGAGCTTTATAAATCTGACCCTCCCAGCATAGCTAACACTTTGTCACAGGGATATACAGAGAGAGAGAGAGAGAGAGAGAGAGGTATTGCTATTTTCTGTTGGATGGATTTATATGATAGTGTCAAAAACTCATTGATTCACAAAGGTTTTGGTCCTTTCACAATAACCAGCCTCCATCTTACTTTCAAGTAGAAAAAAAAATTGTCATTGACTTTTTTTCTTATTTATCTAAAATAGCACACACAGAGACACATACTCACACATAAAAATTTGGCGGTGGTGTTTAGGAAATGAATGGGCATTTCCAAAAGCACATTCTCTGGTGCTTTTCATAGCAACATAATATGAGCAGTGGTCGTTTGCATGATTTACAACTGGGGCGATTCAGTTTGCCTGCAAAGCCATTGTCTGGAATAAATATTATAGTGGCTATATGCACTGCATAGAAGATAACCCAAGGTGAATAATGACCAGTGGAGTGTGAAGCAAGTTAAGTGGTGTAGCGTTCGTTTCTTCATTGTTGGTTTCTTTTCGTAACTATCTGACATTCTTTTTGTAGCATGAAGTTGACTATAACTACTTTCTTTATGAATTTTATATGGCTGTGGGTTGTTGTTGTTGTTGTTTCTTCTTGAAGAAAGGTACAAAGACACCCCTCCCATTTTTTAAAAAAATAGTTGAATATCATTGGCTGCAGCTGTCTAAGTGTGACAAATGGAGATATGCCAAAAACTGCCAGAAAGTAATTCAGGTTGTCAGTGCACCACAGTGGCTGCCAGTTTGCAGACAATTTCTGCTCCTTTTCAGTCTGTCATGTCTTTCTTACACTTGCTGTTTACCATCTGAATAGAGTGCTGCTAACCTGAACCATAAGTTGAAGAAGTTTGTCTTTTAATGCACAGGTCCCTGGGAGGGGAGTTGTTGTGTTATACTGCATTATGTGTTGTAAATCCACCCAAACCTTCCATAAAAGAATAAACTGCAAACAGATCTATCTGATAACGGAATATAATAAAAGTGCTTCTGGAAGTGATAGAATGCTATTAATGAGCAAGCTACTTTTCAGCTGTATTTTCTTCCCAGCTTCTATTGGTGTTCGCTTTGTTTGGTTTGTTCTCCTCATGGTGCCTGAAAAGTGCATTTATGATAGGGATCTTGTGAGCACAGTTTGGGAATTCATCGAGCAACCCCTGCCACCAGTGACCCCCGAACTGCACCCACCGAGATGCTGTCCTTGTTCGCCCCCCGCTTGAGCTCGCTCGCTCTCCTCAGTACTCACCGTGAACCTGTTTGGTGAGCGCTGCCATTTTCGCACCTTTGATTTCTGCGTAAAACAGGAAGTTAAAAAATGTGCATATTCAAATATGCACACTTTGGAGCTGGGAAAGCTAAATATGTGCAATGTTAGAGGCATAATCCCTCTAATATTGTGCTTATTTAGCTTTCCCAGCTCCAAACTGCGCATATTTGAATATGCACACTTTTTAACTTCCTGTTTTACGCAGAAATCAAAGGTGCGAAAATGGCAGTGCTCACCTAACAGGTTCGTGGTGAGCACTGGGGAATTCACCAAACTCGTGGGTGGCTCGAGCGCAGGTTCAGGGGGATGCGATCAGGGCCACTGCTTCAGCGAGTGCCTGGAGAACCCGAACTAAGGTGAGTTCTTACATCCCTAATTTATGACCATACATACAAGGCCTTCTCTGTGGATTCAGTTTCAGGTTTCATTAATGTTAGCCAAAGCAGCTTTTTACCCCTTAGTTGACAGGAAAACCAGGGTAAAGCTTTTATTTGGAAACTGTCGGAATGAAAACTCTTTCCAGGGCTGCAGAATGAGAAGCACAGGTTTCACCTTGAAGGCCCTTAACTGCCTCTTCTAACTGTATGGAAGACTGGCCTTGTGTGAGTGTGACTCAGAGCGAGTTCATACATTACCTTCCCAATGAGGGAATGTGCCTGTATTTATCCCATTCAGTCTTTTTGGAATGCTGCAGATGGGAGCACACAGCCTTCTTTTAGCAGTCTCTACAAGCAAATTGTGGTTGGAGGTGCTTTGGGACTTGTATTATTAAGGGAGCAGAAGCTTCTGAATCAATTGAAGTGACTAATTTACTTATGCCATATTCCAGGAGACTGGCAATCAAACTGCTCTGGTGGTGCAATCCTGAATGCTTCCCTTCTGACTCTGGCTAGAGCGTGCTATGTTGTGTGTGAAGTCATTCTGGCATTGTTCCTTTCTTTTTCTGGTATTGTTCCTCTTTGTTTTCTCCTTTGCTAGGCTTCAGTATACATTCACTGCTGCCATATTCTTTCTCGTATTTTATGATGGCTTGCTTTTCATTGACAGAATCTGGTTCAGTTTGAGTAGTTAGTTGCAGGATTCAGCCAACTCTTGCACCATGTATTATTAAGAGAGGTGAGAGAGGTCTGACTTGTTCAAGAGTTTTATTACAGCTAACTCCCAACAAAGCTGTCCCTTCCTGATGACATGGAGGTTAACACTTTCTATTCCTTGGACTGCCTTGTGCTGTACTCTAATAGAAGAGGGGAGATAGATGGAGCAAGAAGGACCCCCATCCCCAGCTGTGGTGGGAGCAGCGCTCAACTTGGCATAGAACTAAAGTCAGTGGAGGCTGGTGGCTCTGATTTCAGTGGGGCTGTGAATCCATTCTGGATTTCAGTCAAAACAAGACAGAACTCTGAAGGAGCTACCCAAGATGCTGAACCTGACCCCCACCCCCAAATAGGTTCAGTACCTCAGATATCTCCAGGGCCACCCAGAGGAACCTGCGTGCCTGGAGCAATGGGATTTTTTTTGGTGGTGGGGGGGGAGATGTCACACACAAAAATAGCTATCATTTTGGGGAAAAAAATGCTTGTCATCCCCCCTTGTATAGGGGCCTGTGGAAAACTGTGCCATCCCCCACCCCCAGGCATGCCTGGATAGCTCCTTCAGAGTTCTGACTGAAACCCAGAATAGATTCACTACCCCACCAGAATTGGAGCCACTGGCTGAAGTGCATCATTGAGGAGTTACCTTGTTTACCAGCGGGCAGAAATGGTTGCCTGCATAAGTGACATACTGACATCCCAAATAATACTATAGTGCTGCTGCTCCTGTTGAGGATGAAGATCAGACTCTTTCTCCTGCTGCTGCTGTCTAGACAGTCTAGGTGCACAGGAAAGAAGGGGGAATTAAAATACAGGTGTTCCACCTTTAGGAGGTGAACCATGAACTAGACCTATGTAACTCATGCTACAGAAAGGGATAGCAATGGTTTGCATCTGTCTCTGGGGCACAATGCAAACGAGATTAGGCCTATTTTGGAAGAAAACAAATGGCTTATTAATTTACTGCTGCTGCCCTTTGGAATACAGCCTAGGTAGAGTTTGCTTTTACATGCCACCTGATCAAATTTGTTTTCTGAGAAATCCCAGTACTGATCAACTGTCAGCATACATGTAATGGCAGACAGTTGCACTCCTCCAAGCAAGGCATAGCTTGTTCTCATTCATCTGAATTTGCTTTCTGAGAAACTCCAGCACTGATCAATTGTGGAATTGAAAGTAGTGTGTGGGGGAGGGGGGAGCATTCTTAAATAGGCTTGGGAAATTTTGGCCTCTGCTGAGGAAACACAACTGGGGAAGAGAGCCCTCGTAGTTGAACAACCCCTAAATTATGCAGCTGTTCATTACCAGAATTATATATCTCATGCTGCCCTTTTGCAAGGGAAGGAGCAGTGCATGGAGCGAACAATCGCTGAATTATAGTACAATAAGACAGACCTCCTAAAGTGTCACATACATGCAGAGGAAGATAAGAAAGGGCAGCTTAAGTTCTTGGCATTTTAAAGCAGGCAATCAAGAGCCCCTTTGAATTCTCTGCTTCACTTCTTTGCACTTCATCTACATTTTGTGCCAGACTGACAAAGCATCCCATTCATGTGTCAGCAATCTCCTCTGTAGACGCAGGGGTGCTAATAGCAAGCTGAGTCTGCAGATGCTCCCATCTGAAAACAGAAATGCAGCAAATTGCACAACCTTAATATTTATATAATAACAATTTGATTCTTCTTTTAGCCTAATGAAATACGGAATCTGTACTGGTGTGAGAGTGGGTCACAGCGCTTGTTGCGGTTCCAAGAGATTAGATGATTTATTTAGCGTCAACCTTCGGTAGAGTGTTTCACTGGGCTTAGTTTTTCCAATGGCTGCTTCCCAGACCAACAATATAAGTATAAAATTGTCGCTGCTCGTACCTTACTCCAAGATTAATTCTGTATGTTTCGAGGGCAGGAAAAAGGCAGGAAAACTGTCTCCAACCTGCAAATCGGGACTTTTGTACTGGAATCAGTGACATGGCAGAGCCACGATGCACCACCAGCAATTGTTTCTTAGCAGGGATTCTGATCTCATCTCCCCCCCCCCCCCTGCGCAATTCCCTGGTTCTCTGAGCTTGGCTACAACCCTTACCGTGGCTGCGGGGAATTGAATGTTCCCAACAGCAGTATATTTTCCCAGTTGTAATGTAAAATATGTTGGGATGGCTTGGTCTTGAATGGGCAATTAGGACCCATTAGCTTTCCAAAAGGCCTGTTCCTGTCCTACCATATGAAAACTGCTGGAACTGATTTATTGATCTGGATCAACACAGCTGCCTGCAATTTTGGACCCTCCTTTGGCTATGAGGATTGTCATTATGAGTGCCTGCACTTCAAAATTTGCTACTGCATCACTGAGTGGAATTGTCCACAAGTTAGGGGCATGATCCATCCACTCGTGCATGTATGGTGAAGTATGCACAAGGACTAGGGATGTGCAAACCCACCCCCGTCTGGGTTTTCCAGGTGCCCACCCAGCCCCTGGCCCTGCTGCTCGCTGGTCCCCAGATTATGCTCGAGCCTCTCCCGCACCCTGCAAGCAGCCTGCTCTGACCACATTGGCCTCATCGAGTGCTGCCCCTGCCATTTTTTAAAAAAATAAAATGGCAATCGCAAAAATGTGTGAATGCGTGAAAATGCTCAATTTTGCAAACATTTGCGTTTTCACACACGCAAACATGCACATTTTGGAATCGCCATTTTATTTTTTTAAAAATGGTGACCATGGAGCTCAATGAGGCCGCTGGGGTGAGTGTGGGCTGCTCACTGAGCATGGGCGGGGGCAAGCAGGGGCAGGGGCTTGGCGAGTGGGGTGCAGGCAGTGGGGGGTTCCACCGGATTCCCAGACAGAATTGGGCGCCCTCGCCATCCCTGACAAGGATAGTCCTATAGGCAAGGACTGCTTCTGTGAAGCCCTCCCGTAACCCCACTGGTTGTCTACATGTTGTGTTACTACCAGGCTGAATATACTGTAAGAGATTCAGCCATTAGTACTGTAAAAATCTTTTGGTACTGTCTTTATTGAAAATTGGGGGTTGTTGGATGGAAGAAACTGCCCTGAAGATGGTGCAGGTCAGTTTTCCCTAAACTTTCCCCTAAAGTTTTAAAAAAGACTTATGACTCCTCATTGCATCCATGAAGGACTCTCAGTAGCTTCCCAGCCCTGTCACATTTCCTGGAATGCCCACTGGGCTGGGAGGCTGCTGGGAGTCCCTCATGGCCTTGTTTTTGGTGGAAAGGTGGGGTAAAAATCAAATAAATAAATGACTGCAAGGCCTTATTTCAACTACAGGGAAAAGGGCAACGGCGAACCAATAGCTACCTTGTAAAGTTAATGTAAGCTAAGTTCCACCCCGCCTTCATAGATTTTGGGAAACGTTGCCCACCTTCCCAAAAGCAGCAGAAAATCCCCTCACTTGTGTGTGTGTGTGGGGGGGTGGCCATGTGAACAAAAAGGTGTGGAGGGTATTTTCAGTTCACTTTTGTTGCTGCTGCCAGGATGTATGAAGCAGTCTTGGGGAGAGGGAGTAGGATGGAAAATGAGGGAGGGGGCATTTAGGCCTGCTGGGCTGCTATCCAGCATAGGTGGCGAAATGAGGGAATCAACTGGTTGCATGGGTTGCTGCAGGTGGATGGGCCCATACAGCTGACTGGCCTATGCAGGAGCCATGCTCTTGGCCTGTGCAGTACTCCTTCTCATTGGCTCCTGTGTACCGGAGTGTAGGGATGTACTTTGTACCCTGGATTTGAACCAGGGACCTCCATCATGTAAAATTTATGCCAAGCAAGGCTCCTCTTACCGGCCCTGTGCTCCTGGCACGTTGGGGCTGAGACCAGGGAAAAGACAAATGATGCATCTGCGGCATGCCTGCTGCTGTGGCTGAGTGGGTAGGGAACTGCTCTGTGGTGTTTGCAGTATGGGTTTGAGTCATGGGAGTACCTGACATATCATTTTCCCCCAGCTATGCAAAAGTTGCTTGGGGTCATATTCCGCCCCTTCCCCTTGTTGGGGTTTGAATTCCTGTCTCTTGCTGCTCGGCCCTGTGCCCTATGGAGAGAGCAGCTGGAGGCTGCAGCTGTTGGTATGCACCTGTAGCTTCCCTTGTTGTGTATCCTGACCCCTTCCCTTGGCTGCTTGGAGCTGGTCTTGAATCCTTGTCTCAGGAGGGTTGTATGTAGGGATGGATACCCCCCCCCCCGGGTGCCACCAAGCCCCTGCCCCCACTCATGCATCCCCGAGCCTCCCGCACTCACCAGGGACCCATCTGCGAGCACCATTTTGAGGGGGGGAAAGTGAAATATGTGCACATCTAGACTTCCACAAAATGGCACCATGACTGGCTCATATAAGCAAGATTACAAACTGTGGGGGAGGGGGGTAAGGATGTTCTGAAAACAAACCCTGAAAAACATGTTCAGACAGTCATTTCTGTATGTACACCATTGCCTTTCAAACCACTCCTTAGTAATTCAGTATTACACTTTTAGCAGCCATTGTATCTGAAGAGCATTCATTGTGGTTACCTTTTAATAATATCTGTAGCAATGCTATCAACTCAAACAGTCGATAGTTGTGTTTGGGTATTGGGATCTGTTAGTTCCTTTAGTATTCAGTCCTATCACATGTGGCCTTTAACTGTTTAGAGCAATGGTTGCTCATGGTAGAACTGTCAACATGTAGAGATATAGGTGCTCCTGTGGTATAATTACATGTGGTATAGAATATAAGGGGGATATTGCCCCTGCATTCCATAAATGGTGTCCCAGAAGCTCTGGTAAGATACACTTTTAATTGCAAAAAATGATGCTGATGACCCAGAGGGAAACCATACCTATTTCATTCAAAAATGATTCAGTATTAATGTATTACTCTATTGAATTTCTTACTGTGTATAATGTGACAAAGTTCTGCCTGCTGAACAGCTTGACTGTATCTGTACTTCAGTGTATTTGCCCCAGGAAACAGCACAAGATGGTATTTACATTTGTAAAGATTTTGTATCTAGGCACAGAAGATGAAATGAGGAACAAGTAGGGAGTTTAGTCAACACTTCTCAAAAGAAGTCACCAACCACTGTGCCTTTGAGTAGCCACAGTCACTCCCCTGTCTCAGAAAAAAAAAGGTTTCTGTGCAGTCAGAAGAGCAGCTATTGACTTTTTTTCTGTCCAAACAAAAGCCCCATGATCTACCTTTTGTTACTACATTTTTATAAAGGAGCTTGAAATGAAGCTAATATATACATTTTCATTTTTCAGCTGTTATCACAATAAGCATGAAGCAGATAACTGTGAATGGGCACACAGTATGAATTCCTTAAATGCTTGTTTGAAAACCAAGGCTTGTTGGAAAACAACATTGAACTGGACTATTGCTTTCTTTAAAAACAGCAAATGTGTTAAATGGAATTCCACAAAGCTACAAAAAAACACCTAGTGTTCCCTTCTGAGGTGGCCACTGACCTTGGTTCAAACAGTATTTGAAAGGTCCAATCTGACCCTAGCTGTGGAGCCAGTATACCAGCCCTGTCTCTACTGTACTCAGCTCTCCACACCAAGATGGCCTCTGAATTATGGATAGACGAATCTATCCATTTTGGTTTCTCTCAGGGCCAAACTAAACATTCTTCTAATTACACATTGTGAAAATATGCGTGGTAGGGTTGTTCACTTCGGTGTAAGTGCACATGAACAATGAATCCAATGTTCTAAAGATCAACACACCATTGGAACCTGGAATGTAAGATCTATGAGCCAGGGGAAATTGGATGTGGTTATTGGGGAGTTGTCAAGATTAAATATAGACATTTTGGGTGTCAGTGAACTGAAATGAACTGGAATGGGCCACTTCACATCAAATGACCACCAGATCTACTACTGTGGACAAGAGGACCACAGAAAAAATGGAGTAGCCTTCGTAATTAATAATAAAGTGGCTAAAGCAGTACTTGGATACAATCCAAAAAAATGACAGAATGATCTCAATTTGAATTCAGGGTCAGCCATTTAACATCACAGTGATCCAAATATACGGCCCAACCACAGATGCTGAAGAAGCAGAAGTAGATCAGTTCTATGAAGATCTGCAGCACCTACTGGATAGTATGCCAAAAAAAGATGCTATTTTCATTACAGGAGACTGGAATGCTAAGGTGGGTAGTCAAACGACTCCTGGAATTACAGGCAAGCATGGTCTGGGAGAACAAAATGAAGCAGGACATAGGCTGATAGAATTTTGCCAAGACAGACAACTCACTGTGCATAACAAACACTCTCTTCCAACAACCTAAGAGTAGGGATGTATGAAAGTCACTTACCTTTTCGCGGAATTGATTCGCGGTGGGGGGGGCACTCCGTCCCTCCCCCCGGAATCCTTGATGGGGGGGAGGTGATCCGGTCCTTGGCATACGCAAATGGCGGCGGCTACAGCTGCCGCCATTTGCGTTCCCTATTTTTCGCCATTTTAGCCTACGTAAATATTTACGTAGGCTATTACCGCGAAAAAAAGGGGAACGCAAATAGCATAGTGGGCGCTATTTGCGTTCCTTTTTTTTCGCCCTAATAGCTTACGTAAATATTTATGTAGGCTAAAACGGCAAAAAAAAGGAATGCAAATAGCGCCCACTACACTATTTGTGTTCCCCTTTTTTTCCCACTGTAATAGCCTACGTAAATATTTATGTAGACTAAAACGGCGAAAAATAAGGAACGCAAATGGTGGCCGCCATAGCCACCGCCATTTGCATACGCCTTTTTTTTTTTGCTTGGTTTGCCATGATAGGCTACGTAAATACTTACGTAGCCTATCACAGCAAAGACCAGGATGCAAATGGCGGCTGCAGCAGCAGCCAGTCGAAAGACCAGCCATCACCGCTGGACCCGCCGCCAGAGCTGCCACCGTCTGGGACATCCGCCCCAGGTAAGCCTCGTCCCGGGGGGAATCCATGGGGGGGTGGGGGGCAGGCCATTCTGCCATGGATTTTGGGGGGGCCGAATGCCAGTGCATTTGGCCTCACTGAAATCCGTGGTGGAATTCTCCACCATCCCTACCTAAAAGACGACTTTATACATGGATGTCACCAAATGGTCAACACCAAAATCAGATTGACTTCATCCTTTGTAGCCAAAGATGGTGGACATCTATGCAGTTGGTAAAAACAAGACCTGGAGCTGATTGTAGTTCAGATCATGAACTTCTTATTGCACAATTTAGAATCAGAGTAAAGAGAATAGGGAAGACCCAGTTAGATATGAGCTCACTAATATTCCTAATCAATATGCAGTGGAAGTGAGGAATAGATTTAAGGGACTAGATTAGTAGATAGGGTCCCGGAAGAACTATGGACAAAAGTTCGCAACATTGTTCAGGAAGCGGCAACAAAAAACATCCCAAAGAAAAAGAAAACCAAGAAGGCAAGATGGCTGTCTGTTGAGACACTGGAAGCAGCTCAAGAAAGAAGGAAAGCAAAAGGCAACAGTGATAGGGGGAGATATGCCCGATTAAATGCAAAATTCCAGAGGTTAGCCAGAAGAGATAAGGAATTATTTTTAAACAAACAATGCGTGGAAGTGGAAGAAGATAATAGAATAGGAAGGACAAGAGACCTCTTCCAGAAAATTAGAAACATCGGAGGTAAATTCCAGGCAAAAATGGGTATGATCAAAAACAAAGATGGCAAGGACCTAACAGAAGCAGAAGAGATCAAGAAAAGGTGGCAAGAATATACGGAAGATCTGTATAGGGAGGATAATAATATCGGGGATAGATTTGATGGTGTGGTCAGTGAGCTAGAGCCAGACATCCTGAAGAGTGAGGTTGAATGGGCCTTAAGAAGCATTGCTAATAACAAGGCAGCAGGAGATGATGTTATCCCAGCTGAACTGTTTAAAATTTTGCAAGATGATGCTGTCAAGGTGATGCATGCCATATGCCAGCAAATTTGGAAAACACAAGAATGACCAACAGATTGGAAAAAATCAACTTAGATCCCCATACCAAAAAAGGGAAGCACCAAAGAATGTTCAAACTATCGAACAGTGGCACTTATTTCACATGCCAGTAAAGTAATGCTCAAGATCTTGCAAGGTAGACTCCAGCAATTCATGGAACGAGAATTGCCAGATGTACAAGCTGGGTTTTGAAAAGGCAGAGGAACTAGAGACCAAATGGCCAATATCCGCTGGATAATGGAGAAAGCCAGGGAGTTTCAGAAAAAACATCTATTTCTGTTTTATTGACTATTCTAAAGCCTTTGACTGTGTGGATCATAACAAATTGTGGCAAGTTCTTGGTAGTATGGGGATACCAAGTCATCTTGTCTGCCTCCTGAGGAATCTGTATAACCACCAAGTAGCAACAGTAAGAACAGACCATGGAACAACGGACTGGTTTAAGATTGGGAAAGGAGTACGGCAGGGTTGTATACTCTCACCCTACCTATTCAACCTGTACGCAGAACACATCATGCGACATGCTGGGCTTGATGAAGCCAAGGCTGGAGTTAAAATTGCTGGAAGAAACATTAACAATCTCAAGATATGCAGAGGATACCACTTTGATGGCTGAAAGCGAGGAGGAGCTGAGGAACCTCATGACGAAGGTGAAAGAAGAAAGTGCAGAAGCTGGGTTGCAGTTAAACCTCAAAAAAACCCCAAGCTTATGGCAACCAGCTTGATTGATAACTGCCAAATAGAGGGAGAAAACGTGGAGGCAGTGACAGACTTTGTCTTTCTAGGTGCAAAGATTACTGCAGATGCTGACTGCAGCCAGGAAATCAGAAGACGTTTACTTCTTGGGAGGAGAGCAATGACAAATCTTGATAAAACAGTTAAGAGCAGAGACATCACACTGACAACAAAGGTCAGCACAGTTAAAGCAATGGTATTCCACGTAGTAACCTATGGCTGCGAGAGCGGGACCATAAGGAAGGCTGAGCGAAGGAAGATAGATGCTTTTGAACTGTGGTGCTGGAGGAAAATTCTGAGAGTGCCTTGGACTGCAAGAAAATTAAACCAGTCCATACTCCAGGAAATAAAGCCAGACTACTTTATTTCTGGAGCAGATCATAAAGCAATCCATCTGGGAGCACCTTGACAACAATGCCGTGATTACTCGAAGTCAACATGGATTTGTCAAAAACAAGTCCTGCCAGACAAATCTGATCTCATTTTTTGATCAAGTAACCTCCCTTGTAGACCGTGGGAATGCTGTAGACATCATATACCTCGACTTCAGCAAAGCTTTCGACAAAGTACCCCATGATATCCTGATGAGCAAACTAGCTCGAAGTGGGCTAGATGAAACAACGATCCAGTGGATCCACAGTTGGCTACAGAATCGGACTCAAAGAGTGCTTATCAATGGGACCTTCTCAAGCTGGGGAGAGGTAACGAGTGGGGTACCGCAGGGCTCAGTCCTGGGCCCAGTGCTCTTCAACATTTTTATTAATGACTTGGAGGAGGAGGTGCAGGGAATGCTGATCAAATTTGCAGATGACACAAAATTGGGAGGGATAGCTAATACTTTGGAAGACAGAAACAAAATTCAAAGTGATCTGGATAGACTGGAGCGCTGGGCGGAAAACAACAGAATGGCATTTAATAGGGACAAATGCCAAGTTCTGCACCTAGGAAAAAGAAACCAAATGCACAGTTACAAGATGGGGGATACGTGGCTCAACCACACTATGAGCGAGAAGGATCTTGGAATTGTTGTCGATCACAAGCTGAATATGAGCCAACAATGTGATGTGGCTGCAAAAAAGGCAAATGCTATTTTGGGCTGCATTCATAGAAGCATCGCTTCCAAATCCCGGGAAGTACTAGTTCCCCTCTACTCAGCACTGGTTAGGCCTCATCTGGAGTACTGTGTCCAGTTCTGGGCACCACACTTTAAGAAGGATGCAGACAAACTGGAGAGGGTTCAGAGGAGGGCAACAAAGATGATCAGGGGACTGGAAACAAAGCCCTATGAAGAGAGACTGAAAGAACTGGGCATGTTTAGCCTTGAGAAGAGAAGACTGAGGGGAGATATGATAGCACTCTTCAAGTACTTGAAAGGTTGTCACAGAGAAGAAGGCCAGGATCTCTTCTTGATCATCCCAGAGTGCAGGACACAGAATAATGGGATCAAGTTACAGGAAGCCAGATTCCGGCTGAACATCAGGAAAAACTTCCTGAGTGTCAGAGCAATACAACAATGGAACCAATTACCTGGGGAGGTGGTGGGCTCTCCCACACTGGAGGCATTCAAGACGAGGCTGGACAGCCATTTGTCGGGGATGCTCTGACTTGGATTCCTGCATTGAGCAGGGGGTTGGACTCGATGGCCTTGTAGGCCCCTTCCAACCCTACTATTCTATGATTCTATGATTCTACTCACTTGAGAGAACGATAGGCAAAACTGAAGTACTTTGGCCACATAATGAGAAGACAAGATACCCTGGAGAAGATGCTGATGCTAGGGAAAGTGGAAGGCAAAAAGAAGAGGGGCCACCCAAGGGCAAGATGGATGGATGATATTCTGGAGGTGACGGACTCGACCTTGGGGGAGCTGGGGGTGGCAATGGCTGACAGGAAGCTCTTGCGTGGGCTGGTCCATGAAGTCACGAAGAGTCGGAAGCGAATGACCGAATAAACAACAACAAGTGCACATGGCCCTGGTTCATATCGGGTCTACCCATTTTCATTCCCTAAAATAAAAAGAAGAAAGTTTCAAATCGAGTCAATGGAGCCCCCCCCTTTAACCACCTCCCCCAGTAAAGGGGTGGAATTTCAGAATGAAAATGGTTGGGGGTGAAGAAGGTTTAGCATCTCCTCCCAGAGCTCCTGATCTGAATCAGAGCGCACATACTTATACTGAAGTAAAAACAAAACAAAACACCACACACATTGTCACTATGCGTGATTAGGAAAATGTTTAGTTTGGCCCTTTGTTTCTTATTTTTTCCAGTCTTAAGTTTGGTTTATCTTGAACTTTGAGAATTTCTCTAGTCTTAAGTCTATTTTGTCCTAAATGTTGAGATTAAAAACAACAGCAGCAGCAATAACGTTTGCACAAAACCTCATAAGCATTTTTTGTGTACATTTCTCCTAATACATGCATTTTGGTTTGCATTTTTGCCTAATAGACACATTTTTTTTTGCAAGGGGGGTTTCTAATATAATGCATATTTGAATATTATTTTCTCAAATATACACATTTATGTATGCACATTTTGACTGGAGGACTCCACTGCAAAATTTGGAGATGTGTGAATGTGGAAGGATAACTGAACTTTGGTATGTTCACATTAAAATGTGAACTGAAGGAATTTATCCCCCATCCTTAATCTGAACATTGTCCATGTGCACAAAACCCTATGTGTTGTGTTTGGAGGTCCCTACCCATGTAAAATTACCATGTGAAGGAGAAAGCTAGAATACAAACACATATATCCAACTGCTCACATTGTAACTAGCGACGGGGATAAACTGTCATGTTTGCCTTCTCTACTTGCCGCTGCTTCTTTATCAAGCTGGGACTGGGCCTCTTCTCCATTCAGAGAGGCCATGAGAAAGCAGGATGGGAAGAAGAAACAAACTGTCATCACATACAACTCTGTAAATGGTCTGCTGTTTAATGACACATTGTTTTAATTGGCCTTTCATAAGCCAGTCTAGGAGCCTTGTCAACTAAAGAGAAGGATAGAAATGGTTAAAATATATCATACTGGGGGGAATTAGAAACCAAATTGCATCCCTATTAGTAGGCCTTCTGCTACCATGAGCCCCAGGCACTATAGGAGGGCCCTCACCCTGAAGCCTGCTCTGCCCCCTCCAATTCCAGCACCAAGTGGCTTTCATCCAACATCTTGAATTTGCCCCAGTGCTGGGGGAGTTGAGTAAGGCAGGAGTATTGTGTGTATGGTGTGGGGAAGTACACAACTGGGCTGTGCAAATGCCTCCCAAGAAATTTTGATTGTCTTACCAAACTCCGTGGGCTTCTCTTGAAATTCCTTTGTCTGAGGAGGCACCCAAACATTAAAAATGAATGTTGGTTTAGTGGCAACTGTACAGTACCTGCAACCTTCTTCTCAACAATGGCATGCATGCATAACATTTGACACATTATCTTTTAACATACTCAGATGTGGCAATTGGGGAAAGGATTGGGGCCCTGCTTCTGTGATTTTTCAAAGGATCCTGCCAGATATTTATATGAACGTGTCCTTCACAAATGACAACAGATATACAATTTGCATTCCGATATCTATAGCTGTGTTATTGTTGTTGTTTTAAATGTAAAGTAAGAATTAGCTCCCTCTTGACACTTTTACAATGAAGTAAATGAAGCTTATAACTCTGGGCTGCCCATTCTTGTGAAAATGTACTATACATTTTCTCAAAACCTCCCCTTGTTTCCCTCTCGTCTTGCCTGTCTCACTGTTTGTCATTGAGGAGTTCAAGCAACAAGAACAAAACAGAGTATCTTAGGCTTGTATGTACTTTTGATAAAAAGTGCATGGTTCCCCAGATGTCTGGGATACCTGGGGGCTCCCAGCCCATAATAACTAAAACACTTATCTCTGTATTTGCTTTGTATGGCATAGGATGAGTCAAAGTCAGGCCTGTGTGCTACAGATAACTCCTTTTTAAATACCAGAGAAGGGAAAAACCTCTGATTTGGCCTCAAATTGACAACTGCAAATAGAGAGCTGTGTTTATACTCCGTCTTGTTGGCAATCAGCTCACTTTGTCTAATCCTGTGTCTTCATTCTCGTAATGCTCAAGTTCAGCATAGCCTGAATGCTGAGTTTTTCTTAAAGGATTTTAAAACTCACCCAGTTTAGTTCAGTTTTGAAATGGATTTAAAATGGCATCTCTCTGAGGCCCAGTGTAGATTTAATGAGGGCTGAGCCCAAATGGGAAGAAGGCATTTGGCCACTCTGAGAAGCACGTCTGTTATCAGCAGCATTTTGTACCCCTATGTGAAAGTGTGCAAAAGTGTTTGTAAAGGAGTGGATGTAAGGGGAAGAGGGAGTGCATTCCCAAACTGGGGGCAGTGTTTCCCATTGTTTTTGCCTATAGTGGCTGTTAAAGGGTGGCCATCTGTCCTACTTTAAAGAGGACAGTCCTCTGTTTGAAGCCTGCCAGAGAACTGTCCTTTCGTTGAAGGTGTCCTGGAAGAGCTGTCTTGTCAAAGGCCAGTTGAAAGATAAAGAACCATAAGAAGAAGGCACAGAAGGAGTTTTGGTACTGCCCATCAGCATTTAGCCCCTGGAGAGCAGACACACAGGTCACCTGATGGCAATCTTGCCCAGTATGGTGAGATTTCTGTATTTCTATTTAAGCGATAGAAACCATTTATTTATTTATTTATTTATTTGTAATACTTAAATACTACTTAATATAATAAAATATCTAAGCAGGTTTGTGCCCATACATGTAAGCTAACCTTTGCAAAATTATGCAAATTGGTGCCTTCTTTTGTCCACTTTTTGGATGATATGTTTCCTCTTTTTTGGTGATGAGTAAGTGGCCACACTATGGCTACAACAGAATGGGGATGGCCCTCTTCAGCCCAGTCCTCATCCCTGTTCCATCAGAACTAGTTATGTGTAACTACATCTGAATACTGTTGGATCAGATAGAAAGTGGAGCTGTGCATTGCTGATGGAAAATGAAATTGCCAGCATGGCATGCCAAGACAAGGAGAATCAGCCTGGTTGCCTATGTAATGTGGACATATTCCATGTGCCCACCACCACCACTTCTCCTTGAGGGTACTGCAGTTGCCCTCAATGACATTATCACTTAGCAAAAAACAATTAGCTATGTGGCACTCTGACATCATATTCACTATCTGAGGGCTGATGGGCTGGGATCGCTCAGTATAGAAAAAAGAAGCTCTAAAAACTCCAAAGCAGCATATCAGGGCTAGAATTACAAAAAAAAAGTTGAAGTACTAGTTGTATAACCCTGGCTACCCAATCAAATCATGGTTGGCAAATTAGTATCCAATTTTGGAAATGCATGCCCCCATCTTCTTCCCTTCCTTTGTTGATCTTAACCATGGTTCAGCATTACAACTGCACCAACACTAATCATTGCTAACACCCAACAGGGTTGCTATCTTGGTTTGAAATCAAGGTTTAACAGGGGTTTACAAATCCTGGTTAAGAATAAATCTGGTTAGCATTAATCATGGTTTGCATCAGTACAGGTAAACGCTGAACCATGGTTAAGATTGACAGAGGAAGGGAGCAGTTATTCCCAATGTCTGCCTCCCTATTTGCAAATCACAGTTTGCGGGAAAACAGTTGTTGTTACATGTGCATTGTGTGACTCAAGAGGTCTCGAACACAACCTGCAGGGAGTCCATACATTTCCAAGCTTGCGATGTGATTTGAGGACAGCTTGTGTACATTTGAAAAGCATGCATGAATGTGTACTTCTGAAAAATGTGTAGAAACATGATTTAATCAATGGGAGAAGAATGTGTACATTTCAGGGATGTGCACACTTGATACATACATTTGGGAAAATATGTATGAATTTTCATGCCAGAAGAGAAAACAAAAATCACAGTCTGAAACAGAACAAGCTTTGAGGTGGAATTTGGAGAACTTTGACAAACTCAGGTTTTGCTTGTACATATGTCCTTAATTTCATGCCACCTCCTCAGGCACAACATCTGAGTAATGTTGATGGAAACCAAACGAGTATCACCAAGAGTAGCTCTATGTTGGGGTTAGGGGTTGTCTGCATATCCTTGGGTTGTCATCACTGGACTTCAAGTAATGTGAAAATGGAAGAAAATTTGGAAGTTCCTTCCAAGGTGAAATATCTGAGGATCTTGTGGTTAAGTCAAAATAGGTTTGCTAGTAGCCTGATCCTCATGTGTGAGTCTCACTGATTTTACTCATGAGTCATGACTGAGTCTCATTGTTTTCAGTGCATCTTACCCCTGAGTAGGTAAGCATAGAATTGTATCCTAAGAACTTTAGCCTAGCACTGCAATCCTGTGCACATTTACTCGGGAGTAAGTGAACACAGTGGTACTCACTCCTGACTAAGCCTATAGGATTATAGGACTGAATTGTAAAACTAGCAAACTAGGGGAGTTCTGCACACACCTATTTATGTGGTGATCCATACACACTGCCACAGTCTTTCAGTGGGCATCTCACTAGTCATCTATAAAATCACAGTACTAAGAAATCACTTCAAACAATTGTTTGAAATTAGGGCTTCCAGAGGCAACCTCCTTATAAATATTTTATCAGGAGGCCCCAAATTTAACTTCTGCATTGTTTCATTTCCCTCCCCTCCACCATCCTCACACTGCTAACAATAAATATCAAGCAGCAAAAGCGATAATACTTGACAAGTAGAAGAAGACATTGGCTTCTACTTGATATTATGGACTTCTACATAAACTAGTTTCTTGTAGCAGCTGTTTTTGCTGCAATTCAGCAGTGGATGTGTGTGTGCATTTTAACTGCTATCTTGGCACTTTGCCTTGTTTGTAAATATATGTTCAAGCATCTCTGGTGGGCACTGCCCTCTGCGGCTCTGCTGCAGGACATGCTGAGAAGGCACTTGTGTGGGCTGATGCCTCCAGCTTACTTAATCAGTTATGGCATTTGATTAGCATGACGCCACAAAGTTTTGCCGCACACTTCTTCTCCCTCTCCCTCAACCCCACATTCTGAAATATCACAAATATCTGCCGTCACTTCCAAAGTCACAGCTGAATTTTCAAGTACTACCACTATTACTGGGTTTCATTTAATGCTAACTAGTGAATAGACCCTGGTTTGCACTGGTTGAACTGGCCCTTCGTTTGATACAGAAAAGCCTTCAAGCAAACTTACACAGCTGTCCGAGTTGGACACATTGTGCCTAGCCCATCTGTGTGAAGCCAAAACCTCTGGCATTTCTAGGCATGGTCCCTGCCATGGTGCACCCTTATAGCCCCCTAAGGGAGGGGTCTGCCTACTCCATTCCCCTGAGAGGGGGCAGCAGCCTCACAGCAGGGGGGAAGGAAGAGGTATATGATGCCGTCCATCAGCCTGCTAATCTCCCCTGGCTTCAGACTGTATGAATTGCAAAGCTATGTGCTGATTAGGAAAGTGTGCTCCTAGTAGCTGAAAATGTTACTGCAGGATTCAATCCCTTGGGCACCTTTAGGGAGCAATCTTATGGGGACAGGTGGCCACCTCCAAACTCGGAGGCGACCGCCTATCCAATGCACGATGGGATGGGGCACAGAGGAGATTGTCTCCTCCACACCTCAGCTGCCCTGCATTTGAGGCTAGACAGCTGACTTCAGCTGTCTAGCTGTGGGACATTGGAGTGCGGGGTGGGGAAGCTGGACAGCACATAGGAAGTGTCATACCAGCACTTCCGCACTCCCTGTCCTGCCCCTGGGAACGTCCCCTTTTGTCCTGCTCTTAGGAGCACCGAGCCCAGGGACGATCCGCCCTGCCTATGAGGTGGCGGGGGAGGGGTGGGGAGGTGGTTCTCTGGGAACCAACCTCACAGTGCAGGCTCCGAGGTTGGTTCCTGGAAACAGACCAATCCTATGGCCATCTAGCTGCTGTCTAGCTGTGGCCATAGGACTGTGCCCTTAATTAAAATTAAGAAATGCATTTTAAAAACAAAATAACCCAGAGGTGGACACCCCTAGTTTATGCATGGCAACAGTCAGGTGTCTAGGTTTCACCGCCTTGGTGCTAGGGTGCTGACAGATGGAAAGACAGACAGACACACATCCTCTTTTATTGTTATAGACTGTGTACTAGGTCAGAGATGATAATATAGATGTGAACCATTTCAGGAAATAAATATGTTTTGGGGAGCCCAGAGAAGCATTTTTTATGTATTTATTACATTTCTGTACCACCCCACGGCTGAAGCTCTCTGGGCAGCTCACAACAGTTATACCATAACATACAGCAACATCATAAAACATAATATAAAACTTTTAAAAGTTTAAAACTACAGTATAAAACCAGAATAAAAACGAGCAACAATGTAAAAACCTAAAATGCAATAATAGATTTAAAACAATACAAACTGAAGAACTTAAAATGCCTGGAAGAATAAAAAGTTCTTCACCTGGCACAGAAAAGACAATGATGCAGGCACCAGGCAAGCCTCTCTGGGAGGGGCATTCCATGACTGGGGTGCCACAACTGAAAAGACCCTCTGAAAAGGCATGGACCAGAACCCCCAAAAACTGTCTGAGGGTTTCTCCTGAAGCCCTGACGTCTTGCCCTAAGAAATAGAAAACTGTTGGACTAAACTGAACCAGTGATGTAACTGGCAATGGCAATAAAGCTATTTATGTTGGGACTTTTCTGCATCATTTGCTCTTTGTAGCCTCATGATTCAGGGTGGGGTTGACATGCCCCTATCTGTGGAAAGGCTTAGACTGAATCTACACATAGCAGTTATACTGTTATCATACCGTTATCATAACTATTGGTGTCCATTGGTGTCATGTGTACCAATAGTTATGATAATGGTATGATAACAGTATAACTGCTATGTGTAGATTCAGCCTAACATATTGTCTTCTTACAAAACAATGATGTGGGGCTTGCCCCGAAACCCACTCCTGAATGGTCTGGGTAATTTTCTAGAGCTGTTTTAGTAATATGTGTGATGACAGAATGTAGAGTCTAGCTTATGAGTACTTACTAAGTGTTTTTGCTGCCAATTGTAAATACCACTGAAAAGAATTTACAATGAATATGTGGAAGAAATAGAGGTATTTTTTTATTAGAATACTGCTTGATATTTCAGATCGTATGTACTTTAAAGAAAGCCTTTCTTCTGGCATTTAATCTTCCACCAATGTCAACAAATAGTATAAAAAGAGAACCTGACTGCCTTAAAAAATCATAGAGGGCAAACATTGATATTTCTATCCAGTGCATACATCATTGTGTTTGAGCAGGAGTTGAAAATATACACGATATTTATTGATCAGAGCATACAGGGGAACCAAACATTGACACCTGAGTGGAATTCAAGCATAGAGCTGTAAGTATCTTTTTTTGTTCAGTTTTAAGGTTGAAATTCCGCTCTATACCTCCCAGACATCAAAGATCCCCTTAAGCCCTGCATCCATATCTGGACCTTGTTGAACATGGGCTGACAGCAGAATGGGACAACATAAAATGGTACAATTGAGATGTATCCAATTTTAGTCCATTGAAATGAATGGGACTTAAGTTAGACTAGCTAACATTGGATACAACCCATTGTATTTTCCTCTAGAACTGCATGCAAACATCATTCCAGGTCAGATTCATGTTGCCCTTGAGAAACTTTGCAACTCATCAAAATTCTTTTGTCTTCCTTGAAATTCCGCAGATGTTTTTCTCCTGAGAGGAACTTGCAGATTTGCTTCACATTTCAAACCAGGCAAAATCTGGGTGGTAACTCTATCCCATACTTTTTTCTTTCTTTTTTTAACATGGAACCGATGTGCACTAGGCAACTCTACACAGTGTGAAAACTACAACCAGTCTAGAATGTAACAGCCAGCATATTAACTGGGACATGCCATTCAGAGCATATAGTACCAATTTGGGGCCATGTTCATTGGCTCCCAGTTGGTTTCTGGGCCCAATTTAAAGCGCTGGTTTTGACATACGAAGAGCGAACACAGTGAAAAGTGTGCACCAAATGTGTATATTTGACAAAGGTGAAAACAAAATTGCAATATATCTGTGAAAATACTTGGGAAAATGTGCGCATTTAAAAAATGCATACATTTGAGAAAATGCACAGTTTAAAAAATGAATTTACGTGGATTTTTTTTTAAAAAACTCACAAACCTATGCAGAAATGGGATGGAGTGAGCTTAATCCTGAAAATCTGAAAATCTGTGCAAGAGCATGATGGATGGATGGATGGATGGATGGATGGATTGGACAGATAGGGATGAATGAATGTCAGATTTATAACTCATATAAATATACATTACTAGCTTTTTCACGTGTAATATAAAGTCATGTTTGCTAGCTACTCTGAAGTTGCTGAGAACCCTCAGTGCACTATATTCACTGAGCACCCTGGCCTAATAAAAAATGTGAAGGGTGAAAAATAAAGATAGACAGAGTACATCAAAGGAATTCTTAAGATAACATTTCATGGTTGGAAACATAGAGAGTTCAACCAGAAGATCCATGGTTCTCTGCACATTAGGACTGAAAATAAGGAAATAAGTGTGTGCCCATCTGAGCAGCAGTATGAAATTGTTCATTTTCAAGGGAGAAATGTGTGTACTATATCGAAGTTTTTGTCAACACACAGTCAAGTAACTTTTTGAAGGTATGAGTAGTCCTGTTCCAGTGAGTGGAACTATTCATAACTATAAAGCCAATCATGTGCATACATCTTGAATCAGAGCCACTGATACACTCAGTGGAGGCAGTACTTCCTTGACATTGATGTAATGTCATCCATTCAGCAAGACTGGGTCTTGGCTCCTTGAAGCGCTGTAAAATAGAAAATAGCTGAAGTATATCCAATGTCTTAATAAAACACTTGAAATGTAATTCTGGCTGGAGAGAGATGATCATTTTTGAGAGAGTTGACAGTGGTGCAACAGAAACATCGCTGCCCTTGGTGTATATTCACATTTCTTTTGTCTCTATCATCTTTGGTAAGACAGGTTTTGCAGGTTTTCAAAATGGTTCACAATGGGGAAAAATATTGTTTGTAGGGTTCCATGTGAATTGTCCATATCACAAATCATTTTAGATCCTTTGAAAACATATCTTTATAACATCTTTTTCCTGCTCTTCCTCCTAGGAGCTCAGAATAGTGTACATGATCCTCACCCATTTTATAACAACGCTGTGAGGTAGGTTAGTTTGAGAGATCACACCTGGCTGGCAGTGAGCTTGGCTGAGTGGGGATTTGAACCTGTGTCTCCTCAGTCTTAGTCCAACACTCTAACCTTTAAACCACTCTGGTTGTTACTATGGGTGTACTGGAAGGGACAGACATTTACCTTGTTTTCCACCATGCAAATAATTGCTGTCTTGGCAATTATTAATCAGGTCATTATGCCCGGCAACTGAATGTGTGATATGGTTCCATTAAGAATTGTGTCTGACCTGGTGCAAAAAAGACAGGGAAGTTCTTTCTCTGCTGCTAGATCTTTGTCTTCCCCATTCCCAACTGCAAAACATATAGTCACTCTGTGTTGCGGTCTGGGAATTCTATTTATCTAGAAAGTATTATTTTGTATCACTCAGTTATCTGCATGAGTATGAAACAATCCTTTGTTGCTATTTTTTTTTTTAATTCAAAAATATTGGCTGATGAGGTTCAGGATTTTTCTTTTCTTTTTTGCCACAGAGCAGGGAGTGGGGAATGTATGGCCATCCAGATGTTGTTGGACTCCAACTCTATCAGCCCTGGAATAGCCAATGGGCAAGGGTGATGGAAGTTGTAGTCCAACAACTTCTAGAGGACCACAAGTTCCCCATTCTAGAGAATGATTCTGAACTGTAATGTAAAGGCATTGCAAAATAGTTAGGATACTATACTGGAAAATACAAATATAGTAATATTTATGTCACCCGTGGTAGTATGCAATCTATGACCACCCATTTTCCAAAGTGTATGCCACCTCACACCATAAGGGGTTCTGGAAGCATGCATGGTAGAAGTGAAATATCTGGATAAACAGAATGCATAGTAGAGAGGTGGAGTTTATAAAACAGTATGAACCTCAGAATGTGATGCTTGTCAAGAAATGTCTTTGCTAACCTATGTAGGGAGGTTAGCATGTTGGTCTGCTTCAGTTCATATGTTTAAAGTGCAGCCTTATATATGTCTACTTAGAAACAAGCACAACTGGCTTCAGTTGGAGTTACCACTAGATAAAGTAGTCATAGCATTGTGGCCTTAGTCTTGGAATTACATGGTGACTGAATTGGTTGCTTTCTAAACCATCTTAGACCAAATGGCTGTCTTAATTGTCAATTCTTCCTTTTTAAACCAATGCTAATAATGCATTGCGAGCGGAGATGGGTTAAAGAAGATGCAGACAACAAGCTTGGGTTGAAAATTGGGCCACATTTATTGAAATAGCTGCAAAGGGGTAACTAGGACGGGCATCTAACTGTGTCAGCGGCTAGCTGGCACTTCTTGGGCGAAAACATACCCAGCCTGAGGGGTGGCGGTGATCTCGCCATCCCTCCGGACTGCCCCTTCTGGGGGAGGTAGACCATCCGGTGTCACCCCCAACCCGGTGCCGCGAAACACCTGGGTGAGTAAGTAGGGTTGGTCTCCCAGGCAACCCTTATCCCCCCGCCGAGCCGCACAACCCGTTCGGGGGGCCCTCAGGCATCACCTGTCACCATAAGGTGCCTCTGCATGCACACCATCCCTACTTTCCTGTTTTGCCCGTCCTAGCCACCAACTGGAATGTGACCGATGATAAAGACCATATTCCCTTACAGGACACACTCGACCCGCAAAACAGTGTGACGTAGGCAAAAACGACGCACAGTAATAAGCCAATCGAACTGTGAGCCAAAAAATTCCTACATGATTCCCAAAGGTAATAAACCCACACTGCTTAGGGGAGGGTGGGAGGGAGCTGCGTTGAGCCAGAGAGCTGAGTTTGAGAAGGGGGCTGAGTTTAAGGCAACTCAGCCTGCCCCTCCTTGCATGGTGGTGCCACTGGGGTGCACCAATCAAAGGCCCCTGCGTCATGTCACCCCACCCGCCCGCAATGCCCCCCCCCTTTTAGCCAGACAAGCTGGCGCCGGGTGAGGGCATATGTAAGTAGGAACAACACAATACTATAATACCATCTGATCTTGTAATAGAAGAAAATAGCAACAGTTCTGATATGAGACCTCCTGTATCCAGATGTAAGGTGGACAGCCCAGTCCTATGGATCAACTTTAAGCTGCAGCATCTTGGACAGTGACTTCTCTGTGGGCTGCAGCCCAAAACATTTTCCTGGCAGATAGGGTAAAGCAATGCATGTAGCAGCAGAAGAGTCAGCTGCAGGCAGGCATGGAAGGTAGATTATGGCGCCAATGCCAAGGAGACGGCTTGTCCCTTTGAGCTTTTAGGCATTAGAGCATCCATTTGGATTCTTAGATGCCACAGCATGAACCTAGGAGACTGGGCCATAGTGAATAGCACCATCTCATTTGTTTGAAGGACTTGGTAGTTGGTACTCATCCAAAATGATTAAATAATCAAATATTTGGATATACAGAGAAATAGCATTTATATTGCACGCAAAGGCATACACAATAATAAAATACTGCCACTTCCTTTGGTCTCCATATTTGTATTGCATTTGTTTTGTTTGGTGCTGCTAATACTGGAACTTCCTATTATTATTATTATTATTTCTCATTGATAAAGCATCATTTCTGCATATTTTGAGGTACGAGTTGTAATTTGTATAGAGTATTTAAAGAGACACGGAGCTGTATGGCTAGATACAATAGTAACCATAATAAAATGATTGGACACAATCCTGCCTGTGCCTATTAGGGTAATGAGGACAAGGTAACCAACTACACCAGGAGCCACGCAGGGACAGGAAGATTTGGTTGTCCTGATCCAGCTCTCAAGTAGTGCATGTACACCTAACTTGACATGAGAAGCAAAGGCCAGGCCCTTGCATGCTGGGAAGGTGCACCTCAGAGGGCTACCTGCGCATTGCCAAAAAAGGGGAAATTTGTTTCCGCTAAAAGAGAACGAAAGTGGACCCAGATGGGCATAAAATATGCATACATGCAAATTTATGAATAATTACTATAATTTAAATACAAACACAATTCATGCAACCACTTCCAAGTTGGATCCATTCCTTGCCTCTCTTGGCTTATAAAAACCAGCAATTGTATAATGGTGGTTTTTAGAGATACTGAGGCCTATGCACACCTCTCAACCACCCTGAAGCCTTGAGAAAGGCCTTTTCAACCTTGCCCCCTTACTTTACTGGTCAGTTAGGGAAGCCTGGTACAGCTGTCCCACTCCCAGTATAGGTCCTGATGAGCTCATTCAGGAAACTTCAACACTCTTATCACTTGGCCAACTAGTTCTCAGCATTTAGCCTAGATTCCTTTGCATTTAACTTAGTGAGAAGTATTGACAAACTCAATAAATTTCTATTCATTTTATCTCCCTAGCAGCAGGGTACAACATCTCCACTAAATAAAAGAAAATATGTGTTAATAAAGTGAATATTAATCCAACACTGTGGGTGCTCTGCTTTTATTAGCAAATATGTCAAATGTGGAAGGTTCGTTTCAATCCTCTGCATAAATTTTTTAAAAATTTATTTGGAAAAGATGGGGAATGTGGCAAACATGCTAATTTGAAAAAGGCAGAATTAGTTGTGGTAATGTTCTCCTCAGCAGTAGCTTCAGCAGTTAAAAAGACAGATGAGGCCCATGCTATGAAATAGAAGGTGTGGATTTATAAAGATGTTCTGGTATCTGTTCTTTCTGAGCTATAAAGTCTGTCTAAATAACCATATTCTCCTGGGGAGAGAATCTGCTGCTTTGGCTGCCCATGTATTGTTGTATTTGGACCATCTCCATCTCCAAATGTTGACTTCTTGCCTGTGACTGAAGAATAAAATCTGTGGGAGAGACATGTAAAAACGTAATCCCTGTTTATTTGTTAACAAAAGGTTTTGCAGAATCTTGCTTGGTTTATCCTCTGCCACTTTTTTTCAAGGTGACTGCCTGCATCTGGAACATGACACTGATATTCAGCCCATAAAATAAAGTTCTTTTTATAGTGATATATTTTATTTGGAAATTGGAATACAGAAAATGTGCCTGAGGATTTTTCCTTCTTTTTGCCTCTCATGCATATTGATCAAGGTGTTTATTTAATGTAGGACGATATAATGAACAAATATTAATTATAACAAGGAAATGTTGAGGAAGAAAGGGGGAAACAGTAGGCTTAGACTCAGAGGCCCTGTTTTTTTGTTGTTTTTTTTCACCAGAGTTCTGCTTCTTAGTCAGGTCTGCATGTCTTGTGACACAGCAAACTTCATGCTGCCCCCAAGCCACGTAGTATGTGGCCTAACAAGTATTAGATCCACACACACACACACACACACACACATTCTTTTACAATCTCAGGCAGGCAGGAAAAAACAGAACATATATTGATCATTTGGCAGGCCACCAATTAGGGTGGCCATGTGTCCTCTTTTACAGGGGATAGTCCTCCATTTGAAGAATTGCCAGGAGATGGTCTTGTATTTGAAGGTGTCCATTATTCGAAGGGATGTCCTATCCAATTCTAGCTGAAAGATAAAGAACCATAAGAACTGTTGCCCATCAACAGTTGGCAGCTGGGCAGCAGACTGAACATGCAGACACACCAGTCACCCAGTCATAGTCTTCTACACTATGTTATGGTTTACTCTCAAGCATCTCCCTTTTATGTATCCCTCTCATACACATAATATATATCCTTTTTATAGCAGCTATTGTATGTAAAATGGATCGTATATGGTGGTCTTGGGTTATATTCAACATTACTCTGGCAAAAAAAAAAGAAAAAAAGGCAAGAGTTGGCAACATTCCACTGGCCATTGCACATCTGCTAGCAGACCAGCTAGGATAACAAGCACAAGTAGGGATGTCAGAAAAATCCAAAACGGAGTCAAATTACTTCAGATTTCTATGAATCTGACCTGTGGATTCTGCAGCGGACTGGCTTTTTCCATGTCCATGGATTCCATGGACTTGGGAACAGGTGTTTTTTTTTTAAAAAAAATAACTTTCTGGAATTTTATGGAAATTAAGTTGTGGAAAAATATGAAAAAACCCAGCTGGAAATTTCCCTCATAGGCTAAAGCACGAGAATGTACATTTTTTGGGGGGGGGGGAATTGCACATTTGGGGGTGGATTTGTGCACTTTGGGGGAATATGTGCATTTGCGCAAGTGCACATTTGCACAAATGTGAATTTGTGCAAATTCAGGAGATTGGGAAAAATCCAGTTCCGCCAATGAGCAGACAACAGAACAAAAGGCACTTGACAATCCATGAAACTCGGAATGGATTTTACAAAATACATCCCTAAGCACAAGCAACACCTAGCCCAATGACATTGTAATGAGTTCTGGAACTGGTTGTATAACAACTTGAGGAACCATTTGTGCAGTGCCTTGTGGGATGCCTTGTGAAATAGTCTGCACAAGCTGAATCTAAGTATTGGATTTGACACTTGTGTAAGCATGAAAATGTGTTTTCCATAAGTGGTAAAAGCTTTTTGCTAGTATAATGGCACCACTGGATGCAAACCATTATCTAGAACTGAATGCGTGTTAAGCTAGAAGGGAGTAAGGATTTTCTTTAACAGAAATGGTAACTGATGGAAATTGTGAGTGAGTGGCTTAATCAAAAATGGATGGATGTGTATCAGGTAGGAATGTACTACAGTTTGCATGTAACCATTTGGTAAGTCAGTTTTCTGAGCCCTTTCCGATGTCTAAAGCACCCTGGGATGTGCTCTCCAAAGTCACAGTAGCTTGATACTGTGTGTCATTCTGCCAAGTGATAAGGAGGATTATATCACATATCTGCATCAGATATGGCAAATGGTTAATCAGCCAAGTGGCAAGGAAAATTTTTACCAGATGTCAGGTGTCACTGTATGGCATGAAATGGTTGTCTTTATCCACATTGTGCCTCCTCATACTTAGCAACAAAAACTCATCTTTGAGTTGTTGTTTTTTGTTAATGTTGAGGTCCTGACTCTTCCCCAGTCAAAAGATAATTCTCTACCCTTCGAGCAAAAGGCCTTTGAAGCAGCAGGTTGAAAAGCATTTGGTCAGCTTGCCAGAAGCTACTCACTAATTGCTGCAGTGAGTTAATCAATGGAATAAGAGTTTCGCTTCTGGGTATAATAAAATGAGATAAAAGACCAGACCACTCAGAATTTCCACCATTAGGAGATGGCCAGCACTTGACTGACACAGATTATTCTACTGTCTTCCACCTGCCTGATTTTGAGGCAACATGAACATGCGGATGCCTGACAGCCATTAACATAATAAGAACGCAATAACAAAAGGCATTATTTCCGAGCACAATTAGATATAAATATTTACAAAGGCAGTTTTGAGGAGTTCTTGCTCATGTACTACTATGTTTGCCTTCAAAATATTTAAATGTGGAGACAGATGGCTTGTACAAATTTATCAGCACTTGCGTCATATTCAAGGAACCAAGACTGATAACCAGGTTTATTCTGGATTGTTTGGAGAACAAATATTTTGGTGTGTGTGTGGGGGGGGCGAATCAATGAAATATTTCACTGGGGGGGGACTTTGATACAGAGATCACAGTGACATTTTTATAGAGAGAAGGAAAACAAATTAATGTAATTATGAAATTAAAGCAGCAGGAGAAGCTTTTAAATGGTTTCATTGTATGTGGTGATGAAACAACTTTTGAAAATTGGGAGAAAGCCATTGTTTGGAGATGGTGGAGAGAACAGATAATTACCATTAAGTCAACATTATGCTTTCTTTTTGGTGCAAGGCAATTTAATAAAATAAAACACCAGGCCATATGCATTCTATAAAGCATTCCTTCTCATCTTCACCCATTCACAATCATAATTTCTTACTTGTTCCAGAAAGGCCAACCAGAAAGAAAAGATGTCAGAAGGAGTGAACTACAGAAATTGGGAGTACAATTAGAGTAGAGTGGAAGTGATGAAGACAACATTCGAGACTGCAGCCCTATCATAGACACATTTGGGAAGGGCCATGACTCAGTTGTAGAGGAGGTGCGTTTACATACAGAAGGTCCCAGGGTCAGTCTCTGATATCATCAATTAAAAGGTCTCAGATTCAAAGGCTAGGAGAGGTTGTTGCCTGAGTGCCACTGCCAGTTGGAGTAGCCATTCAGGGCTAGATGAACCAATGTGTTGTCTTGGCGTAGGGTGGGATAAATTAAAATGTGATGAGGAAATTTCTAATTCTAACTCCTTCTGTACTCTTAACTGTTGCTCTCTAGAAACTCAAAGTAAAGTGTAGTGTCCAACACAATCTGTGTCCTGTGGTCCTGCATTGCAGTGCAGGGGAAAATCAATAAAGTATCAGAAACCATGCTAAATGTGATGATTCACAACTTAACTTACACATTGATTCAATTAAAGTGTTGTCGTTTAAGATGACACTGTGTAAATGGAAGGGTTTGTTGTTTAAATCTGTGATATTTCATCTGTGATGGCTTGTTGTTGTTGTTCATTCATTCAGTTGAGAGCGGAGATGGGTTAAAGAAGACGCAGACAACAAGCTTGGGTTGAAAATTGGGCCACATTTATTGAAATAGCTGCAAAGGGGTAACTAGGACGGGCATCTAACTGTGTCAGCGGCTAGCTGGCACTTCTTGGGCGAAAACATACCCAGCCTGAGGGGTGGCGGTGATCTCGCCATCCCTCCGGACTGCCCCTTCTGGGGGAGGTAGACCTTCCAGTGTCGCCCCCAATCTGGTGCCGCGAAACACCTGGGTGAGTGAGTAGGGTTGGTCTCCTAGGCAACCCTTATCCCTCCGCCGAGCCGCACAACCCGTTTGGGGGGTCCTCAGGCATCACCTGTCACCATAAGGTGCCTCTGCATGCACACCATCCCTACTTTCCTGTTTTGCCCGTCCTAGCCGCCACAGGAGTCACAAGCCTAGAGCTTGTGAAACTCCCCCCACCTGCGCAGAAGAACTTCCCGCAGGCCCCTTTGCAGATCAGACAGACATATGTTATTAACTAAATGAGACAGGCGGACACCGTCCTACCTGTAACACTCCCTCCATGTCCACAGAATTCCCTGGCGGGTGGTGCATCCATCACCTCATACACCTGGCAATAAGCCATTTCTTTGTGCACTTTCCAACGTGCCCTGCCACTGGCAACGTCATTCCATTCCTTCCCATTGATCCATGGGAGCAGTGAGGGCTACAATAGGCTACTTCCAGCCAGGTATGCCGGACCACCTGTATCTCAACCAAGGCCTGTTCCATCAGGTCCTCACCTGGCTTACAGCCAAAGTCATTCCCTCCAATGTGCAGCACCTGGACCTGCGGAGGAAGACTGACAAACTTGGTGGGACAGAGTGAGGAGGGGACTCCCACCGTATGCCACGTCTATGGAGCCACTGGAGCTGAGTTTGAGAAGGGGGCTGAGTTTAAGGCAACTCAGCCTGCCCCTCCTTGCATGGTGGTGCCACTGGGGTGCACCAATCAAAGGCCCCTGCGTCATGTCACCCCACCCGCCCACAATGCCCCCCCCTTTTAGCCAGACAAGCTGGCGCCGGGTGAGGGCATTAGTGTCCGACTCTTCGTGACCCCATGGACCATAGCACGCCAGGCCTTCCTGTCCTCCACTCTCTCCTGGAGTGTGCTCAAGTTCATATTCATTGCATCGGTGATGCTATCTAGCCATCTCATCCTCTGCCGTCCCCTTCTCTTTTTGCCTTCAATCTTTCCCAGCATCAGGGTCTTTTCCAGAGAGTTTTCTCTTTGCATTAGGTGGCCAAAATATTGGAGGTTCAGCTTCAGTATCTGTCCTTCCAATGAGCACTCAGGGTTGATTTCCTTTAGGATAGACTGATTTGACCTCCTTGCAGTCCAGGGGACTCGTCAGAGTCTTCTCCAGCACCGCAGTTCGAAAGCATCAATTCTTCAGCGCTCAGTCTTCCTTATAGTCCAGCTCTCACAGCCATATGTAACTACTGGGAAAACCATAGCTTTGATTATACGAACCTTTGTCAGCAAGGTGATGTCTCTGTTTCTTACTATGCTGTCTAGGTTTGCCATAGCTTTCCTCCCAAGGAGCAAGCATCTTTTAATTTCATGGCTACAGTCACCATCTGTACTGATCTTGGAGCCCAAGAAAGTAAAATCTGTCACTGCTTCCATTTCTTCCCCTTCTATATGCCAGGAAGTTTTTTTAATGTTGAGTTTCAAAGCAGCTTTTGCACTCTCCACATTCACCCTCAACAAGAGGCTCTTTAGATCCTCTTCACTTTCTGCCATTAGGGTGGTATCATCTGCATATTGGAGGTTGTTGATAATTCTCCCAGCAATCTTAATTCCAACCTGTGATTCATCCAACCCGGCATTTCTCATGATGTACTCTGCATATAAATTAAATAAGCAGGGCAACAATATGCAGCCTTGCCGTACTCTTTTTCCCAATTTTGAACCAATCGGTTGTTCCATGTCCTGTTCTTACTGTTGCTTCTTGACCCTCATACAGGTTTCTCAGGAGACAGGTAAGGTGGTCTGGTACTCCCATCACTTTAAGAATTTGCCACAGTTTGTTGTGATCCACACAATCAAAGGCTTTAGTATAGTCATTGAAGCAGAAATAGACATTTTTCTGGAATTCTGTTGCTTTCTTCATGATCCAGCGAATGTTGGCGATTTGATCTCTAGTTCCTCTGCCTCTTTGAAACCCTGCTTGTACTTCCGGTAGTTCTCAGTTCACATGCTGCTGAAGCCTAGCTTGTAGGATTTTGAGCATACCTTGCTGGCATGTGAAATGAGTGCAATTGTGCGGTAGTTTGAACACTCTTTGGCGTCTGTTGCCCTTCTTTGGAATTGGAATGTAAACTGACCTTTTCCAGGCTTGTGGCCACTGTTGAGTATTCCAAATTTGTTGACATATTGAATGCAGCACTTTAACAGCATCATCTTTTAGGATTTTAAATAGCTCAGCTGGAATACTGTCATCTCTGCTAGCTTTGTTGTTACTAATGCTTCCTAAGGCCCACTTGACTTAGGATGTCCGGCTCAAGTTCAGTGACTGCACTATCATGGCTATCAGGGACATTCAGATCTTTCCTGTATAGTTCTTCTTGCCACATGTTCTTAATCTCATCTGCTTCTGCTTGGTCCCTGCCTTCTTTGTCCTTTATCATGCCCGTCTTTGCACAAAACGTTCCCTTGATATCTCCGATTTTCTTGAAAATATCTCTGGTCTTTCCCATTCTATTGTTTTCCTTGATTGCTTTGCATTGTTCAATTAAGAAGGCCTTCTTCTCTCTCCTTGCTATTCTCTGGAACTCTGCATTCACTTGGATATATCTTCCCCTTTCTCTTTTGCTTTCCACTTCCCTTCTTTCCTCAGCTACTTTTAAAGCCTCCTCAGACAGCCTCTTTGCTTTCTTGCATTTCTTTTTCTTTGGGATGGATTTAGTTGCTGCCTCCTGAACAATGTTATGGACCTCCATCCATAGTTCCTCAGGTACTCTGTCTATCAGGTCTAATCCCTTAAATCTATTCGTCACCTCCACTGTATATTCATAAGGGATATGATTTAGGTCATACCGAAATGGTTTAGTGGTTTTCCCTACGTTCTTCAATTTAAGCCGAATTTTTGCAATCAGAAGCTCATGTTCTGAGCCACAGTCAGCTCCAGGTCTTGTTTTTACTGACTGTATAGAGCTTCTCCATCTTTGGCTGCAAAGGACATAATCAATCTGATTTCGATATTGACCATCTGGTGATGTCCATGTGTAGAGTTGCCTCTTGTGCTGTTGGAAAAGAGTGTTTGCTATGATCAGCGTGTTCTCTTGGCAAAACTCTATTCACCTTTGTCCTGCTTCATTTTGTACACCAAGGCCATGCTTGCCTGTTATCCCGGTGATTTCTTCACTTCCTACTTTAGCATTCCAATTATCCCCTATGATGAAGAGGACATCTTTTTTTGGTGTTAGTTCTAGAAGGTGTTGTAGGTCTTCACAGAACCGATCAACCTCAGCTTCTTCGGCATCAGTGGTTGGGGCATAGACCTGAATTACTGTGATGTTGAATGGTTTGCCTTGGATTCGTACTGAGATCATTCTATCGTTTTTGAGATTGTACTCCAGTACTGCTTTTCCCACCCTTTTGTTGACTATGAGTGCTACTCCATTTCTTCTACAGGATTCTTGCCCACAGTAGTAGATATAATGGTCACCTGAATTCAATTCGCCCATGCCTGTCCATTGTAGTTCACTGATTCCCAAGATGTCAATGTTCAATCTTGCCATCTCATGTTTGACCGCCTCCAGCTTCCCTTGATTCACTGATCTTACATTCCAGTTTCCTAAACAATATTGTTCTTTACAGAATCGGATTTTCTTTTCACCACCAGACACATCCACAGCTGAGTGTCCTTTCGGCTTTGGCCCAGCCGCTTCACTCTTTCTGGCGCTACTTGGAAATACCCTCTGCTCTTCCCCTGTAGTATATTGGACACCTTCCGACTTGAGAGGGGCTCATCTTCCAGCGTCATCTCTTTTATCCTTGTGATATGTTCCATGGGGTTTTCTTGGCAAGAATACTGGAGTGGGTTGCCATTTCCTTCTACAGTGGACCACATTTTGTTAGAATTCTCCACCATGACCTGTCTGTCTTGGGTGGCCCTGCATGGCATAGCTTGTGGCTTCACTGAGTTACGCAAGCCCCTTCGCCACAACAAGGCAGTGATCCTAGGGATGGGCAAATCTGTCAGTTTCACTTTCTTCTGCATTTGAATTTTTTAAAATCTCAAGTTCTTTCTATCCTGAATATGAACTTTGTGAATGTTTGTAAATTCTTCCAGAAATGAACTGAAGCAAAACTCTCAGCCATCTGTACCAGCCAAATTCAGTAGGCACAACTGTTCTCAGCATGGAGAGGACCTTGATGTACCTGCTTGCTATATAGCTTTTAAAGAGGAGACTGTCAGGAAAAAGAGGTGGCAACTCTTACCTTATTAAGTATTAATATGGTTGAGTACTCAGGGATTCAAGCCCATACCTTTAAGAGTAAAGCATTCACTGCCTTCTCCCATACGAGCATGCCCAGGAGGCCCTTCTTTTGGGAGAAGCCCTTCGTTCAAGAGCACCGCATTCAGAGGTGTGTTTTGTGGTGACAGAAGAGAAGGCCTTTTCAGTGGCTGCTCCCAGGCTGTGGAACTCACTGGCAATGGAACCTACATTCACTCCTTCTCTGTTGCCCTTCGGCTGGCAGGCAGAGAGAGTCCGCTTTATTCAAACAGGTCTTTGTTGTGTGTAAGTGGGACTGTTGGACTGGGTGTTGTTTATATTCTGTTGCTGTGTGTTTTTTATTGTATTGTATATGCATTGTTTTATTAGTGTTTTAATCAAGTTTTGTGATTGTAAGCAACCTCAAGTGCCACTTTTCTTGGTAGAAAGGCGGGCTACAAAATAAATACACAAACAAACAAATAAATAAATGTGGGCCTGGATGAATGAATGTGTCACTTTTGGTTCCTCTCACATTTCTTTTCTTTCTTTCTTTTTTTAAAATCAAGTTATTTCAGTGGAGGCTGGTGACTCCGATGCCAGTGAGGTTGTGAGCAGCCATAATTCTAAAGGACCTATCCAAGGTGTGAAGGTGCTTCACACCTTGGATAGCTCCTTTAGAGTTCTGACTGCTTCTGACTGAAACCTGGAGCAGATCCACCACCCCAGTGACATAGGAGCCACCAGCCTCCACTGGGTTCTGTTTGTCCTGAATATGGAGGACTTTGTTAATTTTGGTAAATTCTTACTAAAACCAAACCGAAACAGAATTCTCACTCATTTCTAGTGATAGCTCACACGTGCACCTGTGATCACTTGCTGGAGACTTTAATGCTACCCTTCCCTTCTGCAACTGAGATTCTTTTTTCTTTCAACATTAAGGCACCACTGTGTGCTTCACTGTCCCAGTGCCAGTGTGCCACAAGCCCCTTTACAAAAACTGCACAGAAAAATATCTCCCCTCTTCAGAGCAACAGCAGCAAAGCATGGTGCATGTACTGCCTGGGGCTGCAGGTTGTTGCTTTCCTTTTTCAGTTAAGCCAGAGTCATTGAACCCATATCATCAAAACAAAACAAGTCAACAGGATCCTTCCCACAAGGCAAGTAGCAGTAGATGGTCCTGGGGAGGAGACAGTAGCAACGACAGTGGCATCAAGGGAGGAAAAGGGGTGGTTGGGAGAAGGTTCCCCATCTGCCACTGGAGTGGGCTGACGGGTTTCTCTGTAGAGTTTCCTCACAACCACTAAATGTTTGCACAGGGGCTAGATGATGCATAATTATGAACGTTAGTCCAGGCTAGCAGTAAGTAGTAACAGCAGTAGAATTTGTTGTTGTTGTTGTTGTCTGGATGCATCCAATGTTAGGGTTGGTGCGTGTCAATGAAGAGTAGCTGCACATGAGTTATTGATCTGATCGGTGTGGATGCGGTGAGAAAACGAGCATTCAAGGATGTGCTATCAGAGCTGACATAGCCTCATATTTTTCGATGCTATCAATAAGCACATGCATGATAGTCTAAATATATGACTGTTTCAACTGCAAATTACCAACAGCAAAGGCCTTTTTTGGAACCCCACTCTTCTTGTTGTCTCTAAAACAACAAAGTTGCTTTCCTTACCCTGTCTACAAACAATCCGTTGTTCCTTGATGAAAATCAAGTGACAGGAAGGTGATAGGAAGGAAATTACTGATTTATTTCGAACATCAAGTTATCAGATAGTCAGGAAGGCTGTAGTCAAAAGAGCTTTAAAGGGCAGCACACAGGAAAATAACACAGGAGGACCAGATAACTGCTCCATCAGTAAAAAGAGAGTTTAAATACTGCTTTCCTCTTCTTTTTAAATTGCAAAATAGTACTGTTTCACAATGGCGTGGTTAACATGTAACAACAACCTGAGTATGGATTGAGTATGGGTTGTTGAATCATGGGTTGTCGTTATGTGTGAACATTGCACTATGGTTTACTATAGGAGGCTAACCATGAACAACCCAGGAAGAGAACCCATGTTTTGTTGTTAAGTTGTGAAGTTCGGGTTGTTTGTGGTTAACAAACCATAGTTGAACAATACTGCAGGATTTGCCCATAAAGACCACCCAACAACAACCCACAATTCAACGACAACCCCTACTCAGCCTGTACTCTGGGCTGTGGTTGTCTGCTAACCAAGAAGCCATGAGGATGCTTCTTATTAGAGGCAAAATATTTCACAGTCTTAGCTATTATATTACAAATATATTCAGAAGCAAGCCCCACTTACTTCTGTATAGGATTTCAGCCTGTATCTTATAGAAGTCATATCTTCTTTTATGTATCAAAGAAGGTATACGATGGATGTGGTTAAACTAGTATGCTATGTTAGTTCATATGTTGTTTTTTGTTTTTTACCACTTTTGGATTATGGTCCCCTCCCTACCTTTTGTTTAGATGGTTTACCTAACTTAAACCCATGGTATACACACTGGGTTATAATAAATTAAAACAAATGAAATGAAATGTCTTAAACTGTACAATCGTTTGGTGCCAGAAGCTTCACACACACACAGATTTTTCAAAGAGAGCTTCAAATCCTGAGCTTTACATTTTAGTTCCACAGTTTAGTGGAAGAAAAAGTTTCTTTATTTTATAACTCAGCCCTCTCCTGGCCTTTCCACATGTCTTTGGATGTCTTTGGATTCTTCACTGCTATAATCAAAGTGATGCAGGTATTTCATGGAAGAAGGGGGAAACAGATAGTAAAAGGGAGTATTTCCAGCATATTGTTAACATTTCCAAAGGTTAATCTATAGGTTAAACGCTGATTATTTTCTTTTCCGCTGACAAAAGCAATTTACTTTTAATTACGTTTTTTCACTTTTTTTTCTCCCACACAATAATACAATCCTATCTTGCTGACCCAAAAGGGAATGGTTTGGCAGGGATTAAATCTTCCAATGCACAATGAAGAGGGAAGGGAAACACACACACACATACACACACCTCATTCATGTTGGGCTGATACATTTCAGGAAACAGATGACACCATCTCTGTGCTTGCAGTTTTCAATAAAAGAAATGGAAAGCCACAGTACCAAACTCTTTATGTTTCATGTCCTCATCCAGAAACTAAATAAACTAAGCTCAAGTTCAAATAAAGCTGACATCCATTTTAGTTTGGGCTTTAAACGCGAAATAAGCTGTTCTGAGACAGAATGAAAGTATGCTTGTGGGCCTTTACGCCATGTCAAATTAGTCTCCAAGAGATTTATTTCTCATTTAGTTTGCTTCCCTCCGTAACAGCCACTAAGGCCTAAGACACTTACTGTTGGTGTAGGGTTTTATGCAAGCTTTCCTGGCTGATAAAGTTTATGTGGGGTAAAGTTTCTATGGGGCTTTGGAACTGTTTGTCAGAAGCCAGATTTAAATGCTTATTCTTGGCAATGAAATGCATTATTCACACAAATTCTCAGAGATGTGCCTGCAGCCACTTATTTTAAATTCATGTATCTTTGGCTTTACACCCCATTCTCCAGAACTATACCATTGGGTAGGGATGGACGGACTCTGTCCATGCTCATTGCTCGCTTGCCGGGCCTCCTCTGCCACCTGTCCCTGCTCGCCATGATGCTTGAGCTGCTGGAGAGCTCGGTGAGGGCCCAGCGAGTGCTGTAATCTCGAGTCACTGCTCCTTTAAGGCAGCCATCGATGCTTTATACCTCTAATCTCGAGTCACTGCTCCGTTAAGGCAGCCACTGATGCAACTTTACCTATACAGATGTAACCGAGAGCTGTGATTGTGTGCACAACTGCAGCTCAGTAAGGGGACATATGGCCTTGCAGTGATTCCCGCTGGTCACCACCAGGCAAGCAAGCCCCCCACAGCCCAGCGAGCAGGGTCTGGGTGGCTGAGTCATACTCCATTCCCTGCTCGGACTCCATCCCTAGCCCTGATACAGCGGAGTTACACGTGCATCAGAAAAGCTCTGAAGTAACACATGCATCAGAGAAGGATCGCAATTCCCTGATCATGTGGCCCCAATACAGTGTAGTTACACAAGCATCAGAGAAGCAGAGATGTTACAGAAGCAAAGATGACATGACTGGCTGCCATTTCCATAAATACAGTCTTCTGCAGAACAGGGAATGGGCTCTCTGCAGGAATAGTTGGCCTTGCAATGCTTGTCAGCTGCTTGCTGAGCCCTCCAACAGCTCATGTTGTGCGGCAAGTGGGGGAGGGCAGAGGAGGTGGCTCAGCAAGTGGGGTCCAGAGGGGCAAGTGGCAGGGAGTCCATCGGACTCCACCCCCAAAATATGCAAAGAAAGAGAATGAGACTTGCACTGATGGTAATATGTGTCAGAAATCATTGCGAGCGGAGATGGGTTAAAGAAGATGCAGACAACAAGCTTGGGTTGAAAATTGGGCCACATTTATTGAAATAGCTGCAAAGGGGTAACTAGGACGGGCATCTAACTGTGTCAGCGGCTAGCTGGCACTTCTTGGGCGAAAACATACCCAGCCTGAGGGGTGGCGGTGATCTCACCATCCCTCCGGACTGCCCCTTCAGGGGGAGGTAGACCTTCCAGTGTCACCCCCAACCCGGTGCCGCGAAACACCTGGGTGAGTGAGTAGGGTTGGTCTCCTAGGCAACCCTTATCCCTCCGCTGAGCCGCACAACCCGTTCAGGGGGCCCTCAGGCGTCACCTGTCACCATAAGGTGCCTCTGCATGCACACCATCCCTACTTTCCTGTTTTGCCCGTCCTAGCCGCCACAGGAGTCACAAGCCTAGAGCTTGTGAAACTCCCCCCACCTGCGCAGAAGAACTTCCCGCAGGCCCTTTGGCAGATCAGACAGACATATGTTATTCACTAAATGAGACAGGCGGACACCGTCCTACCTGTAACGCTCCCTCCATGTCCACAGAATTTCCTGGCGGGTGGTGCATCCATCACCTCATTCACCTGGCAATAAGCCATTTCTCTGTGCACTTTCCAACGTGCCCTGCCACTGGCAACATCATTCCATTCCTTCCCATTGATCCATGGGAGCAGTGAGGGCTGCAATAGGCTACTTCCGGCCAGGTATGCCGGACCACCTGTATCTCAACCAAGGCCTGTTCCATCAGGTCCTTGCCTGGCTTACAGCCGAAGTCATTCCCTCCAATGTGCAGCACCTGGACCTGCGGAGGAAGACTGACAAAATTGGTGGGACAGAGTGAGGAGGGGACTCCCACCGTATGCCAAGTCTATGGAGCCACTGGATCTTAATGTGACAGGGTGAGAGAAGCTGAATTCTGAAGAAGACATACAAGCTCTTCATGCAGCTCCAGACATCAAAACGTGCCCATGTAAGAGCACCCGTACCGGCGTACAATGAGTCTGCTGGTCTAAGGAAGAAGCACATTAAGGGAAACTACACAATTGCCCTTAAGTCAACAGCAAACCGTTGAAGTGATAAAAACGGAGGCCCCTCCTCAGACCCGTGGCATGCCATAAAACCCATAAGGTGCCGCCAGAGCATAATCCATTGACTTGTGTTTGGCCATGGGCCACTGCCGTGCCCTTGCCATGCCGATCAATTTGATCACCAAATATGTAAATGGATTACTTTGGGCCAGACCTGTACTTTGCAGCAAATCAAGGCCCTCTGGGACAAGTCGGCCTTGTGAGCCCAGACCAACCCTGCATTCCATTAGGGCTGCTACGTGGAACAGGGAAACGTCTTATTGGAAAGCTCAAATGGAGGGCCATTACCCCCGGAGCCTGAAAGGGGTATCAGGAGAGAGAGGGTGGTTAATTTACTAATGCAGGCAAACATCTGTGCCCAACACTATCTTGCACGCCGAAACCTAAATTCTGACATGGAGTCAGTGAAACCCACCTTTGTGGGCTGGAAGGCTAAATGGCCAGCTTGCGACTTATGGTCCCAAATAGTCTGTTGTTCCTTACGGAGGCGTGAAATTGTGGCCAATGATCTATAGATAAGGGCCATGAATCCTATCGCTGAGGTTTTGCCTAATGCGTGGCACACACACCCTGCTCTGTCGCAGGCAGCTCCTGTACGGAGAGCCATGGAATGCAGGCTGGCATGCCCGGCTTCAGTATCCCCATCTCCCATAGTACTGCAAGGATGGGATCTGGGAATGGAGCACCCACGGGGCTAAGGCCCAGAAGATGTTGACCTAATTTCATGACAAGGCATCGACAATTGGGTTTGCCTAACCCAGCACATGGTGGACCCAGAACCAGATGTTGTAATACTGACTCTGGAGCGCAAACTCACTGACACATGACATGACCCTCCAATTTCGGGAGGACGGAGAATGAATAACGTGGTCATGTTGTCATAGCGAAGGGGGGGGGTTACTGACTTGGCTATAAGGTTATCCCTCAATGTGCTTGGCGGGGGCGGCAGCCTCCACTCTACAGGCCTTTACCCACTGCATGATTGGACCTGCCCTAAGAATCTGAAACCCCTTGGGGTAGGGGCGGAACCATGTGAGTCCTCAGTCCGGCTTTGAGGAGAGGCTCACGGTTCCGAAAGGAGGTGCCATTAAAACCCTACTAAGTTGAAGCCATGCCTGATGTATAACTACTTGGAGCTGTGCCTAACAGACCTGAAAATTGTCCTGAGGGAGGTGAGAATAACACCTAAGGGTATCGGATTGGCTTCACCAAATGTTGCTGTGGGAGACAGGCCCTCAGCCTTTGTGAGCTAAGGGGCACTGAAGTAACAGAAAAGGGGAAGCAATACTTGCGTTAGGTCAGAACAATGACTACCATCTTTGGACTCCATGTAGCACATGCCCATCAGGGACCCGTGGCCGGGATCCCAGACAAAGACAGCTGCCTCATCGAAGAGGTGTGACACACTGAGCAGAGATGATCAGGGATCTCGTGATAATTGACTGGCCCTTAGGAAAGAGAGGTTACGAATCAGAATAAACTCCCTAGAGGATTTCCTGGGCACCATTTCGAGAAGGGAGATCCCTAGAATAGCTAACAGGGTGTGAAAAAAGGGGGGGGGCTAAAACCCTTCTGCCAGTACTGCATTGTTAACCTCTCCTGAACCTGTCAACGCCTAGCGAGGAGAAATGTTGCTTAGGAGGTAGGGATGGTCTATGTTGACCTAAAGAAAAAATGCTAGGGGGCCCTAGAACCTAGCATAAACCGTGTTCCAAGATAAGATGCGTTCCCCCAGTTGGGTAGTGTCTTAAAGCCGGAGTATTGGCACCAACCTTACTAGGCATTGGCCATCCAGAGCTTCCTACTGCCTCGGCTTTACCAAGGGGACCCTCCCCTCCCCGAGCATTGGACAAGAGGTGCATGAGTGCTGACTGCTACAAGGGAGCATTCACGATGAAAACTGCACGTGTCCTGGGAGCATGTGCCCACTGGGGCTTTACTCCCAGCAGATAGCAGTGCTGAAGCAGCGGACCCGCCACAGGCCGAGGGCCAGTGCGGGAGACCACCTGCTGAATGTGGCCACTGCCAGATCTGTTGCCGACCCCAGCTGGGAAGGAGTCAAAATTGGAGTGAAAGGTCCTGGTCAAACAGGTCCTTACGCAGCGAAGGGCAATGGCGGCCCTCCTGCGAGAGGCCTAAACAAGCCATTCGCACACCTCCTCGGGCGAAAGACATTACGAGAAGGAGTAGCCCTGGTGACAATACAACTCGCCAGATTAGCGTAGGGATCTGATATGCCCCTTACGTGGATGTCCAAAACGGGCGGGGGCAGGCGAGGGATCCTAATTAATCCAGGAAAAAACCCTGTAAGATGATGCATTAAGCGGCTGGGGTTACTGGGGTGTGACTGACGGAGCTGCAGGCGGCCCGGGCGTCATATAGGGAGATGACATTGGGAGGGACAGCCGCCCCCAGGTAGGTAAGCTAAGGCAGCAACCCCACAGCCATAAGGGTCACCCGTCTGAACAACTGGGGTAAGGTGCAGTCATCTCACCCATATCCAGGGCAGCCGTGTCTGGGTCCCCGGGAGCAAGGGAGGCGATACCACTTGCATTGCTCCTGATGGAGATGCCTCATGAGGGCGGACCGCCTTCAGGTGTGCTGTGTCGCCTGGGCGAAACCCCAAGGAGGAGGATGTTGCTTGGATCACTGCTGACAGAGATGCCGCAGGAAGGTGGACTGCCTACAGTGGTGGGGTGCTGCCATGGTGAACCTGCGAAGGCGAGATGGAGGCCTCAATGGCATCCGGGTGCCCTGTACCCAGAAACAAGCTGTACCAATCGTGGGCACACTCTGATCCCCAGCTGGAAAAAAAAAAAATGAGGTTGTTGCTTGTGCGCCCAGGGAAGATGAGGCAGCAGAAGGGAGGAGCTCCGCTGAAGGCGGTGAGCCTTCTGGAAGAGCCGATGAAGAGGAGGTGGATGCCTCAATAGCGTCCAGGCGATCTGAAATAGAAAGGAACAACAAGCGTTGGGTCTGCTGTCGTGTTTGCTTGTGCTGGACCACCGAGGATTTTTGTGCCTGGCCAGGGGAAGAGGAGGGATCCCCGAGGAACGCTCAGCAGCTTCCAAACGAGAAAAAATTGATGCCAGTACCAGGTCTGCATCCACATCAGAGTCAGAATCAGGCCCCTTGGCAGCGGACTTTTGGGGAGGGGGGGCGGGGCCCTCCCCTTCCCTTTCTTACCACCCTGGCCCTTCTTAGGAGGCATGATGCAGGAGGTGAATTAAGCAAGCTATCTGTCAGGGTGGACACTGAGCCCATAGTATCCCAGAGTAGTTCTAATGCTGAGGAAGAGCAGTCGCTCCTGGGAGAGGAGCACGCTCCTCTTTCCCAGGACCAACAGCTGACGGAGTTTCCTCCCCCCCACATTCCTAGTTTTAGTTAGCAGTCCAGGGAGTGACCGAGCACAGATAGCAGACTTAGTGAAGGCACGCACTCAACGGCTGCGCCCCGAGGATCCAAGGGAAAAGGGGAGGGATTCTCCCTAGTCCTTATATTCAGGGGTCTGCCAGTAATTGCTTTTCAAACGGGGACCAACTGATCCAACTTAGGGCATAGGGATGCTGCTGCTCAGATCTAGTTGATACCTGTAGAGTTGTTAAGTTGCAAAGGAAGAATAAAGCTTTGAAAAGAATCCCTTTGTCTGTGTCTGGACTTGGCTACTGGATTAGACTGAGAGAGCCCTCTAAGGAGCCCTTGACACTATCAAAGAGTTAATAAAGCCGCTGGGCACCCCAGACAATAGGCAGCCACCCCACAGTCTTAAGATCTGTGGGTATGAGTTACAGACCGAGACAGAGAGGCCTGGGGATGAAGGTGGGAGCGCTGCACTACCGTTTAGATAGAAAATCAGATTTTCAAGAGGCGCAGCCAGGGGCCAAAGGTGATGGAGTTGCGTTTGAGCGTGGGCGCCCACAGCCGAGGGCACCCTGTCACGGGAGGCGCCAAACAGGCAGTCGCTGCTGTTACGCAATTTTATTAATTAAATATTTAATAATCATAATTTAATTAATTTTTATTATTATTATTATTAATATTATTATTTATTTAATTAAAGCTTTCTTTTCATACAAACATAGGAAGCTGCCTTATACTGAGTCAGATCCTGGGTCCATCTAGCACAGAATTGTTGACACTGACTGGCAGCAGCAGATCTCCAAAGTTTCAGGCAGGATTCTTTCGTAGCCCTACCTGGAGATGCTGGGGATTAAACCTGGGGCCTTCTGCATGCCAAGCATGTCCTCTACCACTGAGCCACACCTCTTCCTTTTATTTATTTATTTATTGGGGGGGGGGAGACGTCCCAAGCCCATGGGAGGCGACCAATCGGGCTGTGATATACACGCCCCGACTCGGCTCAGCAGCCAGGCGCCCCTCCAACAGGCAGGCTCGGCTGACCAGTGGGGGGGGCAGTCAGACTGTCGCTTGGAGCGCTGCCGCCGGCAAACACCGGCGCCACGCTCACCCGCCCGCCGATGCCCCCCGCCGGGAGCAACACCTCAGGGAGGCCGGCAAGGCGAGGAGGAAGAGGCCGGCAAGGCAGGCGGCTGGGTAGACAGGCTGGCCGGCAGGCGGGCCATGAGCCGGCCCGGCGGCCAGCGGGCCTGTCAGGCAAGCGTGCGGGCAGGGTGAGCGGGCGGGCGGGGGGGCTGGCGGGCGGGTTGAGCGAGCGTGCGGGCAGGCAGGCGAGCGGGCAGTACAGCGAGTACACGAGGAGACCGAACGGACGGGCGGGCGAGAGGAAAGGAGCTGGCGAAGGAGGGAGGGAGGCGAACAGTATCACCAAGCGAAGATTTTGGTGCGCAGAAGCACGCTGGGTCCAGGCGGCTGGAACGAGGACGAAGCCATTCTCCAGCAGGCCAAAGTCCCTCGTCATGAACCGAGGAGAAAGGAGGGGCGGGCGCACTGCAGCCTCAAGAGCTGGGGCCCTCAGCGTGCGCGACGACACCGGTCTCCAGCAGGCAGGTGTCCTTCGTCGTTTCTGGCGGGGCTGTAGTTCTCTCTAGCTGCGTTGAGCCAGAGAGCTGAGTTTGAGAAGGGGGCTGAGTTTAAGGCAACTCAGCCTGCCCCTCCTTGCATGGTGGTGCCACTGGGGTGCACCAATCAAAGGCCCCTGCGTCATGTCAGCCCACCCGCCCGCAATGCCCCCCCCCCCTTTTAGCCAGACAAGCTGGCGCCGGGTGAGGGCATTTACGAGAATTCTGTGGAAGGTCACCATTTCCCCTTGAGCTTGAGAAAATGTAAGAAGAAAGATTTTACACTATGTCCCCACCTGAGAGGCTGTGGTTTTGGTTTTTGAGGTGTAAGAAAAAATGAGTTAACTTTTGTTTTGTTTTTTGCTCTTTTAGCAAGCACTATGGAGTCTTTCTTAGATTTACTGAAGGCTAACATTTTATTAAGCCTTTGTATGTACATTGTGTACAGTATGGTACACATTTGTTCTGGTTATTCCTCTAGCCCAATTTAGCAATGCATGGGTGTGGGAGGGTTGAGATTGGGCCTACTTGCCAACTCTACACCTCCACAAATTTATCTGGCCAACTGGGGACCCTGCTTGTGCTGGAACAAAGACCACTGTGTGCACAGTAGTCTTTAGTCCAAGGGAGACCAAAGCCGATATGGGATTATGGTGGGTCGACAAGTGGCAGAGCCATTACTGAGAACTCTTGAGCCCCACACTGTGTGGAATGCAGTTCAGAACTAGAATTTGGAATGTAGGGCAGAGAAGCACAGTGTAGGGGTGGACGAAAGTCACTTACCTGTCGTCGAAGCTTGTTCACGGTGGGGGGGAGGCGCTTCGCTGCTCCCCCTGCAAAGTTCAGGCCGGCGTTGCTCTTATTTTCGCCGTAGTCTACGTAAATCTTTACGTAGACTACAGTGACCAAATAAGGAACGGGAATGGTGGCTCCCTATGGGGGCCGCCATTATCCGTACGCACTTTTTTTTTTTTTTTTAACGTCACCCGTGATAGGCTACGTGACGATGTACGTAGCCTATCATGGCTGACTTTGCAAATCTAGCCATGATAGGCTACGTTAATCGTCACGTAGCCTATCACGGGGGCGTTTTTTTTTTTTTCTTTTATTGGAATGGCGGCGGCTGCAGCCGGTCGAAAGACCGGCTGCCGCTCCCGCCCCGCACGAACACCTGCCGAACCGCCGGCCGGACCCGCCGCCGGGAGGGACATTCGGCAAAGGTAAGTCCCGTCCCGGGGGGGGGGTGCGGGGGGGTGCGGAGAATTTCTCCCCGAAACTTGTTCGGGGGGCCGAACACGGCGCTCGGCCCCCCGAAGTTTCATGGAGAAATTCTCCACCATCCCTAGCACAGTGCCAAAATCTCCTCCAAGTTCCCCAAAATTGCCTTACCCCATGAAAGAGGCTTCAGCTATTCTGCCTCATTCTCAGGGTGCTTTAAAATTGATTTTGAATTTGTTTTGGTGGTGTTTTATTTTGAGCTTGCTTGATTACCATGGAGTGGCCAAGGGTGCTGTGTGTTTCCCTCCTTTCTATTACACATCTTTCCATTGCAGCTTCCCAGGCTGCCTGCATTTCCTGATGTGAAAAGGCCCTATAGGAGGAATTTTCCAGAAAGGAAATGTTATGTAGGTTGCAGACATAAAGGGCAATCTGAGCAACATTACAGGTGTGAATGGCCCATTCACGCCTGCAGTGTTGCATAGATTGCCCTTTGCAGTGTTCGGCCCCCCGAACAAGTTTCGGGGAGAAATCCTCCGCACCCCCCCTGCACCCCCCCCCCGGGACAGGACTTACCTTCCCTGAATGTCCCTCCCGGCGGCGGGTCCGGCTGGCGGTTCGTCCGGTGTTCGAGCGGGGCGGGAGCGGCAGCCGGTCTTCCGACCGGCTGCCGCCCCCGCCATTGCAATCAAAGAAAAAAAAAAACAACGTCCCCTGATAGGCTACGTGACGATTCACGTAGCCTATCACGGCTAGATTTGCAAAGTCAGCCGTGATAGGCTACGTCAATCGTCACGTAGCCTATAACGGGTGACTTAAAAAAAAAAAAAAAGTGTGTACGGATAATGGCGGCCCCCATAGGGAGCCGCCATTCCCCTTCCTTATTTGGTCGCTGTAGTCTACGTAAATCTTTACGTAGACTACGGCGAAAATAAGGGCAACGCTATTTGCGTTGCCCTTGTTTTCGCTGTAGTCTACGTAGACATTTACGTAGACTACAGCAACTAAATAAGGAACGCGAATGGCGGCTCCCTATGGGGGCCGCCATTCGCGTACGCGCTTTTTTTGGTTTTTTTTTAAGTCACCCGTGATAGGCTACGTGACGATTCACGTAGCCTATCATGGCTGACTTTCCAGATCTAGCCGTGATAGGCTACGTGAATCGTCACGTAGCCTATCTGGGGACGTTGTTTTTTTTTTTTTTTTTTACTTTCGTGTTCACGGCCGGGCGAGGCGGGAAGCCTCCTCCCCGGCCTGAATTTTGGCCGGGCGAGGCGGGAAGCCTCCCCCCCGGCCTGAATTTCGGCCGGGCGAGGCGGGAAGCCTCCCCCCCCAGCCTGAACTTCGCGGGGGGAGCAGCGAAGCGCTCCATCCCACCGCTAACAAGCTGCGAGAAAAGGTAAGTGACTTTCGTCCACCCCTACTGTCTATGCAACATTTCCTTCCTGGAAATGCCTAAGCTGCCATTGTCATGGAGCAAGATCATTGTCAGGGAAGGAGTGGGTGGGTCCACAGTATTTGTTGGTCACTCACTGAGCCATTTAGGGTCTCGTGTGGTGCAGCAAGCGGGCATGAACAGTGGCTCGGCAAGTGACCGATAGCGCTGGACGAAGTTCAGTCTGTCCGTTGCTAAATGAGATTGGTCCAAAAATATGGAAGGCATCTTTGGCACAGCACTCATAATTAGTATTTTACCATTGCAAGATGGTGAGATTTCATAGTCAAAGCCTAGGGATGTATGAAAATTCTGCCACGGATCTCGGGGAGGCCGAATGCGCTGGCATTCAAAATCGGTGGTGGAATGGCCTGCCCCCCCGCCCCCCCGGGACGAGACTTACCTTGGGCGGATCTTCCTGGTGGCAGCGGTGCGGCCGCTGCCGCCATTTCCAGTTAAAAAAAAACAAAAACGTGATAGGCTACGTAAATGTTTATGTAGCCTATCACGGCTGACTTTTAAAAAAAAAAAACAAAAAACACGCGTACGCAAATGGTGGTGGCCACGGCCGCCGCCATTTGTGTTCCTTATTTTGGCACGTCTTAGTCTACATAAACATTTACGTAGACTAAGACAGCGAAAATAAGGGGAACGCAAATAGCGTCGCGTCTACACTATTTGTGTTCCCCTTATTTTCGCCATCTTAGTCTATGTAAATATTTACGTAGACTAAGACATGCCAAAATAAGGAACGCAAACGGCGGCGGCCGTGGCCGCTGCCATTTGCGTATGCGCGTTGTTTTTTTTTTTTAAAGTCAGCCGTGATAGGCTATGTAAACATTTACGTAGCCTATCACGGCTGACTGCAGGGACGCAAACGGCAGCGGCAATGGCCACCGCCATTTGTGTCCCTGCTAGCCAGAGGCCGGATGTCCGGCTGCTGGCAGAGCCAGCCGGCAGCTCCGCAGAATCCCTGTGGAGCACAGCTTTGTGGAGCACAGTGGAGCACGGCCAGGATTCCGGGGGGGGAGGAACGGACTGCCTCCCCCCGGCAAAGATTCCGGGGGAGGGATGGAACGCCTCCCCCCAACCATAAACATAATCCACGAAAGGTTAGTGCCTTTCGTACATACCTAGTCAAAGCCTGCCAACATGAAAACAATCAAGAAATGCCAATAACCAATTCTCAGGGCTCAAGAGAAAGTTTCACTTTCGAGATTTGAGTTTGGAATTTCTCATTCAGTATTTGAATGGCAACACTGGAATATATATTTTCAGCTCTAGGCTGAATACCTCGCACACCAGTACTCTATCATTTCACTATCAGTCTCATACAGAAGTGGGAACAATATATTCAAGTCTTATTTTATTATAGTAAGCCAGCTTTTTTACTAGGGATGTACGAATCCCTTACCTGGCTCCGCACAGGGGCATCCACGGTGGGGGGGAGGCATTCTGTCCCTCCCCCTGGAATCCTCGATGGGGGGGAGGCGCTCCGTCCCTCCCCCAGGAATCCTGCCTGGCCGGCTCCGCTCCGCGGCCAAGCTGCAGAGCCACCAGCCAGCTCTGGCCACCCGCAGCCAGACATCCGGCCACTGGGCAGCCCTGCAGGGACGCAAATGGCGGCTGTTGTAGCTGCCACCATTTGCATCCCTGTCTCAAGGGAATCTGTAACATCTGGGAACTTACGCAAATTTGCATTTCTCTGCATAAGATTCATGTTTATTGAAAGGTGGTGTAGAAATCCATAAATCAACAAGCACCCCCTTCCCCCCGGGACATCCTCAAAATCAAAATTTGATAACACAATTCATGGTTGTTCAGCAGAAAACCAAAATATTGCATGTAACTTTGATGGTTGTCTCTGAATGTTTGAGGACAGCATGATGGCCATAGCTAATATTTTAGGGATGATTAAATTCTACTAACAGATTAGAGTGTACTGCTGTAGCCTTGTAGAGGCTGAATTATTTTTACAGTTCAGATCAGGAGTTTATCTAATAATAGCTGGATTACTACAGTGTGCTTTATGTAGGGCTGCCCTTGTCGAGAAATTGCAGTTGGTGCATATGGCAACAGTTTAAAGTTTCTATCCGGAGTCCAGTACAGAGATCGCATAACACCCATTTGGAAGGAGCTGCTTTGGGTTCAGGCTCAATTCAAAGAACTGTTGTTGAACTTTAACACCCTAACAGTGCAATCCTACACAGGTCTACTGAGAAGTAAGCTTCAACAGAGCTCACTCTCATGTAAGTGTGACCCTAAGTAGCTGGGTCCCAGATACTGAAAGCAACGTTCTCTCCCATATTTTCCCCATATCTGCTTTATGAGGGGACCTTACCACGTGTGCCATCTTTTCTAGAGGGATATTTGGCAGCTGTAAGATCCAGGGGCTTCTCGGTAGTCCCTATTTTCTGGAATGCCTTCCCCAGGAAGGCCTATCCTGGCCAGCCAGCCCCCTTCCAGTTTTTTGGAAGCATGTATGGGCCTTTGTGGTTTTTAGCTGAGAGAGATTCACCTAGGGCCAGGTTATCTTCGGGATTGTCCCACCCCCATATAAACCACCCAGTCTTTGTGATCTTCAGAAGGAGCACTTCTGAGGGTACCACATGCTCCTAAGGTTTACTTGCAGGAGGGTGCTTAGTGTCGTAGCACCCACCTGCTGGAACCCACCAATGGTCATTAGACCTGTTACAAATTGTCTTTAGACCCACAGACTTCTTAACATCCATTTCTTCACACAGGCTTTCCCAGAGATATAATCCAACCAGCTGTTATTTTAGTGCACAGCAGAGTATGTAGTTGTATTGGTGATTAGTACACTGCTGTCGTTTACTATATTGGTATTGCATACTGCTTTGATAATGCCATGGAAAGTGGAATATAAATGTGGGTAAGAATAACAACTGGACTGCCATTTTTTTTGCGGTTCATATGACTGTTGTGTGTGCTGCTGCTGTGTTATCGTATTCATATTATTGATAGCAAGTTGCCTGCAGAGCTAAATAAGCTAGTCAAGCGAGAGGTACATTTATAAATGAATTGGTCATTCTTCTTCTCAAATCTAACTTCATCTCTTTCTCTCTCTTTCTCCCACCCCCACCCCTTCTCCCTACTGCCTCATCCACACCTCTCGGCAGATGGACCCCTTGGCCCTCGAGGATTAGCAGAAGCAACTGAGATGTGCACTCAGGAATGCCTGGTCCTGGGTCACTCAGACAACTGTTGGATGCCTCCCACGTTGGGTTCATACCAGCAGCCAAAATCTCCACTCTCCACCTTTGCACCTCAGAAGGAATGGGTTAAGAAAGACAAACTGGTGAATGGACACACGTTGACAAGAACCTGGAAGGAAGACAGCAACAGAAACCAGTTCAGTGACCGAAAGCAGTTTGGCTCGGGTGAAGGCCATTTCAACCCTGGCAATCACATGACTGACATTCCTTTGGCTAACTTGAAGTCCTATAAACAAGTGTCGGGAGCAGTGGAGAGTCCAAAGGAGAACCAGCTATAAGAAATGGCTTCTTTGGAACAGTGACTTTAGCCTAGTTAGACTTGCTAATACTGTGTGTGTGTGTCAGAGCTTTATGTACTGAGTAGACCTCTAGAACTATGCGTCACATAGCAGAGATATGCATAATTTTGTGGTAGCTCCATGGAACTACAATACAAAAGAGCATTTCTACTAGTTGTGTGGTTTTGTTAAATAGACATAATCAAACTCTTACAGAGAATCTCTCCAGTTTGCAAATATCTTTTTTTTCCCAATTTATTTGGGGTAACGGGTGGGAGTTTGTTATTTTGCTTTCGTTTTTGACCCTGGACTGCTGCTGTGAACAGTAGAAGATACATTTGGAGAGTGAGAGAAAGTGTGAAAGTGAATGAGCAACAGAGAGTGAGAGGAAGAATGAGTGAGAGAGAGAGAGAGGATTGCAATTCTTAGAAAGCATATCCAATTAGGAAATTGTGTTATTATTGCCATTGATCTTGTGCTGGGACTGCTATACTTGACATCTTTACTGAAACAAAACAACTAAAATTACAAACATTAAACCTACTGTGCTATTAACAACGTTAGTGGACACTTGTTAAGTCCATCAGTGTTCAAGTACTTGTAAATAGGATCAATTATTATTAATAACTTTTGTGTATTTATAACGTTCACCTAAAAAAATACTGTAGCATAATTCTGTGTATCACAGTTGCTTTTTTTCTTCTTTGTTTCATTTGCTTCCTGTTGCTTTTTTTAATTTTGTTTCTTTTGGTGATGGTGTTTCTGTGTTGGTAGTCTGTCTGACACACAATGTTCCAAGGAACTCAAAACACTTGTGTTAAAAACTGAGTAAAGGGGGGGGGGAGATTTTACTTTGCTGTTATTCTGATAAACAAACGCTATTTGCCAATTCTAAAATATAAATACACTTGAAGCAAGGGCTTTGAAATTTAGCCACTGTTATTTTTTGTTATTATTCTGATTTTCAAAGCAAAGGGGAGAAAAAGAGGACATCAACTTTGATCGCAGCTGAAACAGATGGCTTTTTAAAAAGGAAGTCTGAGGTATTCACTGCAATCATACTAGAGAGTAACATTAACCAACATGAAGGGGAGGATAATTTGCTAAGGGCTCAATCTTCTGAGGAGTTTCACTGCAAGAGCCCCACTGAGGTGAATGGGAGGTACCCAAGTGCCCATTCTGTTCAATGGAATTTGTGCAGCAGAACTTCCTGAGGAATTGTGCCCTGTACCATTATCAAATGATTGCTTTCTTTATAATTGGGCCAAGTGTGTGTCTATACCTAAGACAGTTTGTATTGCTCAAATGGCAGCGGTTGTGTTAATCTTCATCTGCATTGATGTTGTAGTAACACAAGTGTTTTTAGATCATAGCCACAAAATATTTAATGTGTTGTGCCTTCATGATGTAACCAAGCATTCTCCTGGTAGGCTAGTTGGGGGAAATGAAAGGGTTCAATCTCTAATTCTTGCTGTTTAACTGTTTGTTATCATAGTTGGTCAATGCCTGGCAGGTACCAGTGTCACGTCACTTGAATCAAACCGGCAAAGTGACTCCAAATGTTAATAAGATCTCAGTTGCACGTCGAACAAATCCTAATCCAAACGTTCTTAGGAGTTTTTTTTCTTAAGGCATGACAGACAATTTAAACAAATAGCATGCAACATAGTGGGGGGAAATGTCCTTAAAGGGGAAAAAAAAAGCAAAAATTATCTTATGCCACAGTTAAACATCAGTCTTAAATGCAAAATAAATAAATAAAGTAGTTAATATTGATGGTTAATTTGTTCTCACCAAAAATAATAAAACTAACCGAAAAGTTATTTTGTATATAGCAGTTCACATTTTCTTTCCTCCACAGTATACAAGCATAAAATGGGCTAGGGGTGCATTGCTTATTGCGGTAATTATGTCAGTTTGTGAGGGGTGTTTGATGACTTTGACTGGATAAATATCTAAACAGTTATCCTTGTTACTGCTTTGCCAGTTCAACGTTATTTACAGTTATTCAGCTCTTGCAATAAATGTTCTGAATTCCTGATTGTCTTGTGGGAGTTCTTGGCCTAGTGCCTTACTAAGTCTTTCCTTATTAAGCACTTTCAAACTACCCCTCCCTCCCAAAATCACTGTGATGCAGCCTGAGGAAACTGGGTGGCACTAAGATCAAGAAGAAATCCTGACCTTAGGCATGGCAATTGAGGAAAATGATGGCAATGGGTGAGGCTATAGGGAAGGGCAATATTGGGGTTTGGGGGTAGGGTCTTAGCACTATGTTGATGAAATCCAGCTCTGTCTCTCTTTGTCAACTGATTAGGGATGTATGAAAGTCACTTACCTTTAACGAAATTTGATTCGCAGTGGGGGGGAGGCGCTCCATCCCTCCCCCCCAAATTCTGGCCGGGGGGGGAGGTGCTCCATCCCCCCCCCACCGAATCCTGGCCGGCCAGGCCCGCAAATGGCGGTGGCCATAGCCACCGCCGTTTGCGTCCCTGCAGTCAGCCATGATAGGCTACGTAAATGTTTACGTAGCCTATCACGGCTGAGTAAAAAAAAAAAGTGCATATGCAAATGGCGGCACCCATGGGCACCACCATTTGCGTTCCTTATTTTGGCACATCTAGTCTATGTAAACGTTTACGTAGACTACAGCGAAAATAAGGAGAACGCAAATAGTATAGATGCTACGCTATTTGCGTTCCCCTTATTTTCGCCATAGTCTACATAAATGTTTACGTAGACTAGACATGCCAAAATAAGGAACGCATACGCGTGGTGTTTTTTGGTTTTTTTTTACTCAGCCGTGATAGGCTACGTAAACATTTAGGTAGCCTGTCATGGTATTTTTTAAAAATCTAGCCGTGATAGGCTATGTAAATCTTTACGTAGCCTATCACGTTTGTTGTTGTTGTTGTTGTTTTACTGGAAATGGCGGCGGCGCCAAACCGCTGCCAAACCGCCGCCGGAGCCGCTGCCGCCAGGAGGATTCACCCAAGGTAAGTCCCATCCTGGGGGGGTGGGGGGGGCAGACCATTTCACCACCAATTTTGGGGGGCCGAATGCGCTGGCATTCGGCCTCCCCGAGATTCGTGGCGAAATTCTCTGACATCCCTACAACTGATACCAAGAAGGCTTTGGAAATTCTGAACCATTGCCTGGCCACAGGAATGGATTGGATGTGGGTTAACAAGCTGAGGCTCAATCCAGACAAGACCAAAGTACTGCTGGTCAGTAGAAAAGCTAATCTGGGATTAGGGGTGAAACCTGTTCTGGATGGGGTGGCACTCCCTCTGATAGATCAGGCTCACAGATTGGGCATGGGTTTGGAACCAGTGCTGTTCCTGGATGGTCAAGTGGCTGCTCTCGCCAGGGGGTGCTTTGCCCAGCTTTGGTTGGTGTGCCAGTGATAGCCCTTCCTGGAGAAGGGATAGCTGTCCACAGTGATCCACACATTAATCACCTCCCATTTAGATGATTGTAACACACTCTACATGGGGTTGCCCTTGAAGATTGTTCAGGAAATGTGGCTAGTGCAAAATGCAGCGACGACCAGATTGTTTTCTGGTGTGTGCTTTGTTGACCATATTGCACCAATCTTGTATCAACTGCAATGGCTGCCAGTCTATTCCCAGCCAAAGTTCAAGGTGCTGGTGCCTACCTATAAAGCCCTAGATGGCTTGAGGCCAGGCTATCTGGAAGACTGCCCCTCCCATATGAACCTACCCTCTGCATGTCCCACCATCAAGAGAGGGGATAAGACCTCCATTGCAGCCCACCACCTGTGGAAATCTCTCAAAGAAGCAGCTAGACTGGACCCTTCTTTGTTCAGTTTTAGGTGGGCTGTTAAAAGGTTTTAATTCTGTGTGGTTTTAAGTATTTAAAATGTATCAGCTCTGCCTCTGCACTTCATTTTTAAGATTCTCTCCTGGTCTTAATTCTGCTGGTGGTGATGTTTTAAAGTTTGCCTGTCCCACATTCTCCCCAGTGGGGGAAGGCACAGGGAGGCAATGCTGCTGTGATTAAGGCTTGGGATGGAGGGCTGCTCCTACACCCACACCTTGGTCAGGAATGGTTTTGCTGTGACCAGGGGAACCAGCCAAAGAAAGTCCATATGGTGAAGTCAAGTCCCCAACTGAAGTTTCTGCTAGGGCAGGAAAGTGGATGACATCTTCTGGCCTGCAGACGGCCTGGTAGAGGGTCATCCAGAAATCACCTGAAAACAGTTCCCTGCCTTAGCCCTCATTTGTAAATATTATGTTGAGCATAATTAGAAAATTAGAAAAGAATGAAAAATAAAACTGCTAGTATCCTAAGGCCCTTATACAAATCTATAATGCAACCACATTTGGAGTACTGTATACAGTTCTGGTCACTGCACCTCAAAAAAAGTTTTTGTACAGCTGGAAAAGATGCAGAAAAGGGCAATCAAAATTATCAAGGGGCTGAAGCAACTCCCCTGTGATGAAAGGATACAACGTCTGGAACTGTTTAACTTAGAAGAAAAGTGAGTATGGGGAAACATGATAAAAGTGGTACAAAATTATTAATGGTATGGAGAAAACAGCTAGGAGAAGATGTTCTCCCTCTCTCATAATATTAGAACCTGGGACCATCCAACAAAGATTGGATGATGGGAAATTCAGAACAGATAAAAGGAAGTACATCTTCACAGTGCATAGTTAAGCAATGGCATTTGCTACCACAAGACATAATGATGGTCACCAACTTGGTCAGCTTCAAAAGGGGATTAGACAAATTCCTGGAGGATACAGCTATCAATGGCTACTAGTCTTGATGGTTATATATTATCTGTAATATCAGAGGCAGTAGACTTCTTTAGACTGGTTGCTGGGGAACATGAGCAAAAGGGTGCTGTTGCACTCATGTCCTGCATGTGGGCTTCCCAGAGTGATCTGGTCAGCTGCTGTGTGAACAGAATGTGTGACTAGATAGTCCTTTGGTCTGATCTAGCATGGCTTTTCTTGTGTTCTTAAACAGCCTTAGCAACCTGATTCTTGAAGTGTTGATGTTTATTTGACTGTCCTTTATGGACTAACTTCGCAGTTCTGGCTTCATAAGCCAAGAAAAATCTCAATAAGCCCAAGGAAAATGTTAAAATCTGCCCACAGCTTGTGGATTGCCCACAGCAATCATATATAGGTGAACATATATAAGCACAAAAATGTAAACACATAGTAAAGTCTAATCTTGGTAAAACAAAGTGTAGTATGGTATCTTCATGGCAGTGCATATCCAAATGATCTTTGCCATTTTCCCCTTTGGAGCAATGATGGAGGCAAAGCAACCCTACCGGCAGTACATATGGTGAGTGAGTGAATTCATACAGAATATACCTTGCATTATCACTATATTGATCACTTGATACCTAATGGGATACCTTGCACGTAAATAAAATGGACATGGTGCAGGTCAGAGATGTAGCAGGATGACCAGTAGAAAGTACTGTTGGACTAAGCAGTTTTCAAACCCCAAGTGGTTCTTGTACCTGGATACCCCAACAAAAGTGTGGGAAGAGATAAAATTTTTGCTGGCTGACTAGCCTTTGAAATACAGGATAATGTTGTTACTGTCATCATCATCATCATTGCCATGGTGAGTTGGGATGTTGGAGAAATCTGCAATGGAACCAAATGTTCTTGGATTTTCATGAATCCAACCTGTGGATTCTGCAGTGGACCAGCTTTTCTCTTATTGGGCAGATTCCGTGGATTTGTGGACCGGTTTTCTGACTTTCCTGAATTTTGTGCAAATTTCATTGTTCAAAAAATAGCCTTAAAAAGGGGGCCAAAAATGAGCATTTTACCCATAAGATAAAGTGTGAAAATGCACTTGGGGTGGGGGTGGGGGATTTGCACATTTTCACACATGCGAGTTTGTGCAAATCTGGAAAAAAAAATTCTGATTCCCTCAGTGGACAAATGATGGAATGAAAGGTGTCTGACAATCCGCAAAGCACAGACAGAATAGTTTTCACACAGTCCGTACTTCCCTAATGGTGAGTAGTATAAGCAAATGTGGCATCATATATCTAAAACTGGTGGGTAAAAACTGGTGTGTGTGTGTGTGTGTGTGTTTCACTTCAATAAGGACTTCGTGGGGCTTCTGAAGTTCTCTTCAGAAGAGAACTGAGGGGAGAGGATTGTTCCACTGTTTACAGCTGGCTGGTTGCTTGCTGTCTGTAACCCCCCCCCCCATCTCCCAGTATCCTGCCTTGTGTTGGCCTGCGCTGATTGCAGAGTGAGTGGGAATACCTGCTGAAGTTTTCTCCAGCCAACCAGAGGAGAGTGCTATCTCTGAGCCTTGAGATCTCCAAGCATCATGGAGACTGCAAAACTGCCCTGCTACGGGTAGAGGGCTGCCCCCGGAGGGGAAAACCAAAGGAGGGTTCCCCTTTGGTTTGCCCCTTTGTTTTCCCATGAGGGTGAAGGTGTCTTCCATCTTCTCTTCCTTTTTGGACTGCTTACATCCTGGTCATCTATTGATTGCCTGTATTGTGTGAGGTGAGGTGTCCCTGAGTGAGAGTAGGGATCCTCTGCCAACAGCAGTTCTTCATATGTTATTGTTGCCCACCCTGGGTGAGAGAGAGGGGATAGAGGCTTCATATCCCACAACCGCTTCTCTGCCCAGGGTGGGAGCCTGTGGGAGCTTGAAGTGGAGCTTTCCCTGTGTGACTGCTGGGGGGAGAACTGCATTGCCACCTTCCAGGTGAGAGAATGAGCATGAACCAAAGGAAGAAGGTTACATGGCTAAGAAATAGCACTTTACTTGTTCTCTGCTTTATTTGGTTGATTAACAAGCCTGATGTCTTAACTGTGACTAGCGGCTGGTTACAACCACAATTACAAATTGTGACTGTATTAGTTTGGTTGGGAGTGATTGTTGGATGAGTAGAGCGTATGAGTTGAATGGTTGATTGTATATTTGAATGGTGGGTGACTGTGGAGAGTGTGTGGGTATTTTTACGGCAGAAGGATGTGCCTAGGAGACTCTAGTGCAGGGACCCATGGAGGGGGCACCACTATTCCAGTGACTTGGGGCAGATGGAGATCTGGCAGGAGGAGGGGGTTGGGACACCAAAGTAGAATGGGCCACAGGTATTTATACACTGTTCCCCTTCTGCCCCCCTCCTCTAGCTCTCATGTAGCTGGTGGCTCCTCCACTGTGCCCTCCTGTCTTGCGGTGCTTGCTATTTAATGCCAGATTGATCTGCAATAAGACTGCACTAATTCACGATTTAATCATGGATGAGAGGGCTGACCTGGTGTGTATTACTGAGACTTGGGTGGGTGAGCTGGGTGGAGTCAACCTGACTCAGGTCTGCCCACCTGGGTACTCAGTGCAGCACCAACATAGGTTGGAGGGCCGTGGGGGGGGGGGAGTTGCCACGGTTCATAGAACTTCCATCTCTATCACCAAGAGACCACTCCACCTTGGAGCGGGCCTTGAGGGGTTGCACCTGGTGTTGGGCCACAGAGACAGATTGCGGATGCTGCTGGTATACCACCCACCCTGCTGCCCAGCATCCTCCCTGACTGAGCTGGCAGAGGCAGTCGCAAGTGTGGTGTTGGAGGAACCCAGGACTGTGGTTCTGGGTGAATTCAACTTCCATGCTGAGGCTAGGGATGGACGAAAGGGACTTACCTCATCCCGCAGCTTGCTTCGCGGTGGGGGGGAGGTGCTTCGGTTCTCCCCCCGAAGTTCAGGCGAGGGGGGGGAGGCACCCTGCCTCGCCCGGCCGAAATTCAGGCTGGGGGGGAGGCGCCCCATCCCTCGCCGGTGAAATTCAGGCCGGGTAGGAGCGCCCCGTCTACCCGGCTGCGAAAAAAAGTAAAAAACAAACACACACACACCCGTGATAGGCTACGTAACGATTTACGTAGCCTATCACGGCTAGATTTCTAAAGTCAGCCGTGATAGGCTACGTAAATCGTCACGTAGCCTTTCACGGGTGACTTTGGAAAAAAAAAAAGCGCGTACGCAAATGGCGGCTACCATGGGGACCGCCATTTGCATTCCTTATTTTGGCACATCTAGTCTACGTAAACATTTACGTAGACTATGGTGAAAATAAGGGCAATGCAAATAGCATTCCCTTATTTTCACCGTAGTCTACGTAAATATTTACGTAGACTAGACGTGGCAAAATAAGGAATGCAAATGGCGATGCCCCATGGGCACCGCCATTTGCGTACGCGCTTTTTTTTCCCCCCAAAGTCACCCATGATAGGCTACGTGACGATTTACGTAGCCTATCACGGCTGACTTTGGAAATCTAGCCATGATAGGCTACGTAAATCGTTACGTAGCCTATCACGGGTGTGTGTGTGTGTGTTTTTTACTTTACTTTTTTTTTTTTGCAATGGCGGCGGTGGCAGCCGGTTGGGAGACCGGCCGCCACCCCCGCCGAACCGCCGCCGAACTGCCACCGGGACCCGCCGCCGAGAGGGATATTCGCCGAAGGTAAGTCCAATCCTGGGGGGGGGGCGGGGGCCGGCAGAGAATTTCCCCAACACTTTTGGGGGGCCGAATGCATCGGCACTTGGCCTCCCGAAGATTCGTGGAGAAATTCTCCGCCAACCCTAGCTGCGGCTGTCTCTGGAGTTCCAGCTCAGGACTTCATGGCCTCCATGACAACCATGGGGCTGTCTCATTATGTCATTGGTCCAACACATGAAGCAGGGCACATCCTTGATTTGGTTTTTGCTCCAACTTGGGAGATGGGTAGTCTGAAGACTGGGGGACTCCAAGTAACCCCATTGTCATGGTCAGACCATTTCCTGGTGAGATTTGAACTTACGGCATTACTCTCCTCCTGTGGGGGTGGGGGACCTATTCGGATGGCCTGCCCCAGGAGACTGATGAAATCCAATGGATTTCTGAATGCTCTTCGGGATTTCCCAATGGAGAGAGCTGGTGATCCAGCTGAGGCCCTAGCCCTAGCCTCACTCACTGTGGAACAGTGAGATGCGGAGGGCCATTAACTAGGGATGTACAAAATTGGCCTTACCTGGCTCCGCCGGGTTCCGCTGGGGGGGGGAAGGCCTCCGTCCCTCCCCCTGGAATCCTCGCTGGGGGGGTAGGCAATCCGGTCCTCCCCCCCCGGAATCCTGCCCGGCCAGCTCCGCTCCGCGGGGATTCCGTGGAGCCACCGGCCGGCTCCGCCAGCAGCCGGACATCCGGCCGCTGGCTAGCAGGGATGCAAATGGCAGCGGCCGTAGCCGCCGCCGTTTGCGTCCCTGTAGTCAGCCGTGATAGGCTATGTAAATCTTTTCATAGCCTATCACGTCTGACTTTAAAAAAAATAAAATGCGCGTACGCAAATGGCGGTGGCTACGGCCGCCGCCATTTGCGTTCCTTATTTTGGCCCGTCTTAGTCTACGTAAATATTTTAATAAGGCCAAAATAAGGAACGCAAAATAAGGAACGCAAGTGGCCCATCTTAGTCTACATAAATATTTTAATAAGGCCAAAATAAGGAATGCAAATGGCGGCGGCCATAGCCACCGCCATTTGCGTACGCGCGTGTTTTCTTTTTTTAAAGTCAGACGTGATAGGCTATGTAAAGATTTATGTAGCCTATCACGTCATTTTTTTTTTTACACTGGAAATGGCAGCGGTGGCAGCCGGTCGGAAGACCGGCCACCGCAGCCACTGCAGCTGCCGCCGGAGCCACCGCCACCCGGAAGATCCGTCCAAGGTAAGTCTCGTCCCAGGGGGGATCTGCGGGGGGGGGCAGGGGGGGCAGGCCATTCCACCACAGAGTTCGGGGGGCTGAATGCATTGGCATTCGGCCTCACCGAGATCCGTGGCGGAATTCTCTGCCATCCCTACCATCAACTTGATTTCACCTGAGTGCCTTCTCCAGCACTGTCGAGCCTGTTCTGCTCCCTGGTATACTGGAGAGCTGCAGTCAATGAAACAACCTGGATGTCAGCTAGAGTGCAAATGGCACAAGACTTGAAGTGAAGATGACTGAGCATGCTCTAGAGTGCATAATCGTGCCTATTGCATGGCAGTGCAGGCAGCAAAGAAGGTTTATTTTGCTGCCTCCATTGCATCCGGATGGTCTTCTGGATGGTCTGGTGGTTGTTAACATCTTCCCCAGTAAATGGGGCTCTGGCCCTGTCGAGGACCCGCTGTGACCATTTGCATTGCACTTTGGGGACAAAATCACTTGTCTCCGCAGCAACCTTTTTGCTATTGTTAGTGCAGTACCAGTTGAGGTGTCTGATGCCAACATCTGCCCGATTTTGTGGGATCAGTTCCAGTTGTTACGTCCTGATGATGTGGACAAGATGCTTGCAATAATGTGACCAACCATGTGCCCTCTTGATCCTTGCCCCTCCTGGCTAATAAAAGCTAGCCAAGGGGGTATGACTGGGTGGGTCCAGGGAGTGATAAATGCTTCCCTACAGGAAGGGGTAGTCCCTGCTGTCCTTAAGGAGGCAGTAGTGTGGCCACTCCTGAAGAAGCCCACTCTGGACCAATGGTATTAGACAACTACTGCCCAGTTGCAAATACCCCTTTTCTAGGGAAGGTACTTGAGAGGGTCGTGGCGGATCAAATGCAGGCACTCTTGGAGGATACTGATTATCTAGACCCATTTCAATCTGGGTTTTGTCCTGGTTATGGGGCTGAATCAGCCTTAGTCACCCTGATGGATGACCTTTATCGAGAGAGGGACAGGGGGAGTGCAACGCTGTTCATTCTGCTTGATCTCTTATCAGCTTTTGATATCATCGACCATGGTATTCTCCTGGATCGATTCTGTGAGATGGGTATTGGAGGCACTGTGCTACAGTGGTTCCGGTCCTACCTACAGGGCCGATTTCAGAGAGTAACATTGGGTGACTTTTCCTTTGCCCCTTGGCAATTGAGCTATGGGGTGCCGCAAGGTACCATCTTGTCCCCAATGTTGTTTAACATCTATATGAAGCCGCTGGGAGCAGTCATTAGAGGATTTGGAGCGAAATACCATCAGTATGCTGATGACACACAGCTTTATCTCCCTGTGACATCTGAATCAGGAGAGGCTGTGCAAGTCCTGAATCAATGCCTAGACTCAGTAATGGACTGGATGAGGGCCAATAAACTGAAGCTGAATCCTGGCAAGACGGAAGCCCTGTGGGTGAATGGTTCCCGGGTCTGGGAGATAGGCTCATTGCCTGTTCTGGATGGGGTTGCACTCCCTCTGAAATATCAGGTCTATAGTCTGGGGGTACTCCTAGATCCATCATTGTTGCTGGAGGCCCAAGTGGTTGCAATGGCTTGGAGTGCCTTTTACCAGCTTTGGCTGGTTCACCAGCTACGGCCTCTCCTGGACAGGGATAGCTTGGCCATGGTGGTACAGGCATTAGTAACCTCAAGACTGGATTACTGCAATGTGCTCTATGTGGGGCTGCTCTTAAGGCTGGTCCAGAAGCTAGAGCTAGTGTAGAATGCAGCAGCTCGGCTGTTGTCAGGAGCTACCCCCTTTCAGCGTGTAACTCCTTTGCTGAGGGAACTGCACTGGCTGCCTATTCACTACTGGGCCAAGTTTAAGGTATTAGTACTAGTGTACAAAGCCCTAAACAACTTGGGACCAGGATACCTGAGAGAACACCTCCTCCCTTGCCAACCTGCCTGGTCACTGAGGTCATCAGAGGGCATGTTCCTGGTGGTTCCACATGGACCTATGGCCTGTTTGGAGTCCACCAGGAAAAGAGTGTTCAGTCTGATGGTCCCCTTTCTGTGGAATTCCCTACCTTTAGAGGTCAGGCAGGCACCAACATTGTGTTCCTTCCGGTGCCTCCTGAAGACGTTCTTTCAAGAGGCCTTCCTTGCTTGACCAGCCATGATTTGTCAAACTCCACTTTGTTGGGGTTTGTCTTTTTTTAAAAAAATGTTTAAACTCTTTTAACCATTGTTTTGTTCTTTTATCATGTTGTTCGCCACTTCGAAGTCTTCTGATGGGGAGCGGTATATAAATATTGTAAATAAATAAATAAATAAATAAATAAAATAAAATAATGGGGGGGAATGATTTGATGATGAAGGAATCTGAAGGAAAATAGAGAGGTGATGCCATGTAGGTGTTTGGAAAAATAGTTACAATAGATGAAGTTGTTCAAAAGTTAGCTACACAAACAGCAGACCACATGGTTAAAAGGTTGTTGGTTTGTACTGATTCCTGCAGAAGGAATAATAATTGCATGTTCCACCATATGAGAAGAAAATCTTCCTACATACAGGAAATGGGTGTCAGGGAGAAGAGTTGTATTCTAGCCTTCTTACCTACATTCTAGTTTTCTATGCACAGGGAGATTTTGAAAGAGCATATCCAAACATATGCTGTTTCACTCCACTGTTTGAAGTGGCACAATCCAGGAATGGTTTTACCATGTGATCTGTTGTTTGTTCAGACCAGCCCCATGACAGCATGATATGTATTTCTATAGGTGCACTCCAGGGAACTGTGATGGGTAATAACAACAAAGGGTCTTGTAAGGTGCCATGAGGCTCTTTGTGGGGTTTGCTGCAACAGAGTCACATGGCTGTCCTTCTGGCAATTGTGACAGGTAATGTTTCAATCCATCCCATGAGGATGTCAAATAAAGGATGAAATAGAATATCTTCTTCTTTAAAAATAAATCATCTATTTAACTCCTCAAAGTTGTTTGTTGGTACTCTTAAACCCTGAGCATCTTAAAACAGCTTTTGGAAGAATTGTGATCATTAAGAAAAATATATTTGGAGATCAGCTTTCATATGGGTATGTGCCAGGAACTTGATCTAAATCCAATTAAAGGCAGTGGGACTTGTGCCAAGGACTTCAATAGGATCTGCAGTTGGCCCTACATGTGCTCAGTGAAGATGCTTTCATTTCCATCCAATCGGCTGGTGCAGTCCCCCTGGCACATTGACACTGCTGGGTAAATCCCATATATCTCTCAATAAGCCCTTAGTTTACATCCTGACAGGAATTCAACAATGTGGCAGAGAAAGGGCACTTTTCCTCCCACGGTAGAGGATGAACATGCAAATCAGCCCAAGGGACCATTCAAATGCTTGTTAGGATCACATGAACCAGAGCCAGGCATTAAGGGGTGATTAACAGTGAGCCTGCGTTGGCTGTATCTGGAGGCTTTGCTCCTGTCACTTCCAGAAGCCTTCTCTCAGCAGGGAAATGTGAGGGCCATTTTCTCCCCTCAGAAGCATGCAGAATTTTGCAAGCTGATAGGAAAATATAAACTCTACCAGGCTTTTTAGGGATTTCATCTTTTTCAATTAATAGAAAAATAACTTCACCAAATAACAAAATGAAAAGCTTCAAAAGTCAAGTCCATTTTATTTTGTTAGGAATGTAAGTGTTTACTTCAACCCCAAGTATGGAAAGGGACAGACAATTTGAAAATTTATCCCACCTTTTGCTTAAGGGAGCCATATTATGAAGTCAGATGAGTCACAGAAACTTACAGTTTATATTGTGATAGCAAGAGATACCCCTCCACTCTCACATACACATGCATTGCAGCCATGTGGGACCCACATCCCCATAGCAGAAGCATTCTAGCCTAATCCACTTTCCCCCTGCCCATTCTGTCCTCCAAAACCTCCAAAGTATGGCCTTCATTACACTTTGTAACAGAAAAGGCACTGTTGGGCTAACATTACATGCAGTCACACTGTAATACAGCCTTATATTAAAGTATTTGTCCTGTTGCCACAGGTAGGAACACATTCTATGCAGGGAAGTAAATGGACTTCCATCTAGGTGTGATGGCGACTTGATTTCTGTGCTAGCCCCTTCCTCCATGGCCAGAAGGGAAATGAAGCAGACTGGTGGGGGATGGATGGAGAGATCCATACCTCATTTGCTAGCCAGCTTCATAGAAGTCTTTTTTATTTTATTTTTTACTAGTCTGCTAAGAAGCTAGTAGCCTTTTAGGGGTTCCCCCCCCATAGACGATTGGTATAATATGTAATTTGTCCATTACAGCAATTATAAATTATTTATTTTTTTAATACACGTGGTGAGTACTTGCAGTGAATTTTAACTGTTCATTTCATAAATGATCCAACTTGGACCACAACTCATCACATGAGGGTAGGAATGGGCAATTCAACAAAATTCAAGCTCATTCAGGTTCCGTTTTCCAACTTGAAGCTGATTCCTACTTATGCCTATATTGGATTGTGAGCTTTGTTTCTTTTCACACAAAAATCCATGCATATTTGTGAGGGTATTTTTTTTCAATTGTACACATGGATTGTGCATATTTTTGAAATGTATTTATTTTCTCCCATTGACTAAAGTGTGTTTGTGTGCATTTTTCAAATATATACATTTCCCTTGCATGCTTTTCAAATGTACGCATTTATTGAGCACATTTTTTATTGCATGAATTGCATTGCAAGTAGGGATGTACGAAAGTCACTTACCTTTCTGTGGGTTATGTTCATGTTGGGGGGGGGAGGTGTTCTGTCCCTCCTCCCAGAATCCTTGACGGGGGGGAGGCGATCCGTTCCTCCCCCCCCCGGAATCCTCGACGGCCGGCTGTGTTTCGCGGCGGCTCCAGAGCCATCCGCAGCTGGATTTCCGGCCGTGGAGGGCTCTGGGTAAAAACAAACAAACAAACATGTACGCAAATGGCGGCAGCTACGGCCACCACCATTTGTGTTCCTTATTTTACGCCGTCTTAGTCTACGTAAATATTTACATAGACTATTACGGCAAAAATAAAGGGGAATGCAAATAGCGTCGCGGGCGCTATTTGCGTCCCTTTTTGATTTGCCATTTTAGCCTACATAAATATTTACATAGGCTAAAATGGCAAATCAAAAAGGGACTCAAATAGCGCCCGCTACGCTATTTGCGTTCCCCTTTATTTTCGCCGTAATAGTCTACGTAAATATTTACATAGACTAAGATGGCGAAAAATAAGGAACGCAAATGGCGGCGGCCGTTTTTGCATACGCTTTTTTTTTAACCCAGCCGTGATAGGCTATGTAAATCTTTACGTAGCCTATCACATCCCTGTAAAAAACAAGGAGAGCCTGGAGAGCCAGGGCCTGCAGGAGAAGCCACCACCACCACCACAGGGGAAGAGGCGTGCTTGCCGCCGCTGGGCCTTCTGCTGCCGCCGCCGCTGCTACCACCACCAGGCCTTCCTTGTGGACTTCTGCCTGGCAGACCGCCAGTCCCTGCAGGACCAGGCCCCCAGGTACCGAGCCAGCTGTGCTGCTCCACCTGCCCCTCCCTGGAGGGGCTACATAAGCTGGCTGGCTGAGGTGGCCTGGGAGAGCCAGGGCCTGCAGGAGAAGCCACCACCACCACCACCGGGGAAGAGGCGTGCTTGCCGCCGCTGGGCCTGCTGCCGCCGCCGCTGGGCCTGCTGCCGCCGCTGCTGCCGCTGCCACCACCACCAGGCCTTCCTTGTGGACCTCTGCCTGGCAGACCACCAGTCCCTGCAGGACCAGGCCCCCAGGTACTGAGCCAGCTGTGCTGCTCCACCTGCCCCTCCCTGGAGGGGCTACATAAGCTGGCTGGCTGAGGTGGCCTGGGAGAGCCAGGGCCTGCAGGAGAAGCCACCACCACCGGGGAAGAGGTGTGCTTGCCGCCGCTGGGCCTGCTGCCGCCGCCGCTGGGCCTGCTGCCGCCGCCGCGGGGCCTGCTGCCGCCGCCGCGGGGCCTGCTGCCGCCGCCGCTGCCACCACCACCAGGCCTTCCCTGTGGACTTCTGCCTGGCAGACCGCCAGTCCCTGCAGGACCAGGCCCCCAGGTACCGAGCCAGCTGTGCTGATCCACCTGCCCCTCCCTGGAGGGGCTACATAAGCTGGCTGGCTGAGGTGGCCTGGGAGAGCCAGGGCCTGCAGGAGAAGCCACCACCACCACCACTGGGGAAGAGGCGTGCTTGCAGCCGCTGGGCCTGCTGCCGCCGTCGCCGCTACCACCGCCACCAGGCCTTCCCTGTGGACTCCTGCCTGGCATTTTTAAGGGGATTTTAATTGTTTTGTTTGTTTGTTTTATTTTGTTGGGGGGGATTTTGTTGTGTTTTTAGGGGTGGGTAGCCTGCCTGATAGGCGGGAGCGAGGGGGCATGTGTCCACCTGATGGAGGCAGTGGGGGGAGTGTTGGGGGCCAGAACATACCGAGGCTGGGTGGCAGGCGCTGGCGGAGCGCTAGGGGCAGGCCATGCCAGCTAAGGGGAACAAGGGAGAGATGTGTAGTATCTGTCCCCTGCTCCGGGCCTGTCCAGAGCCAAAGGATGGCTGGGGGAGGCGTGACCCCATCTTCTGGCCTTCGTTTGCTGCTCTGCAATGCCAGGTCTGTTACCCAGAAAACCTCCCTCATCCATGACATGATCCTGGATGAGGGTGCAGACCTGGCATGTATTACGGAGACCTGGCTGGCCAGGGCTGCTGCTCCAACCCTTGCAGCCATGTGTCCAGCTGGATTTTCGTATGCACAGCAGCCGAGGGCTGGGGATCGGGGAGGGGGAGTGGCTGTTATCTACCGAGAGTCCTTGGTCTTCACCAGACCCCCTCTCCGGGAGACCAAGGTTGTTGAGTGCATGTACTGGAGGTTGGGCCCGAAGGGCAGTCTGGGGATTCTGCTCGTGTACCGTCCACCCCGCTGCACGACTGACTCCCTGGCCGAGGTGCTTGAGGTGGTCTCTGATGTGCGTGTACAGTCCCCTAACTTACTGGTGTTGGGGGGCTTCAACGTACATTCGGAGGCCATCCTCACAGGAGCACCTCGGGACTTCATGGAGACCATGGCCTCCTGGGAGCTGCACCATATTCTAACTGGGCCCACCCATGTAGCCGGTCATGCACTAGACCTTGTGTTTGTTTCTGGAGAAGCGGGGAGTGATCTGGAAGTCGGGGGTATATCCACCACCCCCTTGTCATGGTCAGATCACTATCTGGTGATGTTGGACTTCTCGGTTCCACAACCCCTCCGCAGGGGTGGAGGACCCATTAAAATGGTCTGCCCCAGGCGTCTTATGGATCCAAATGGATTCCTGAACGCGCTTGGGGATTCTCTGGGGCATGCCAACGGCCACTCGGTCGAGACCCTGGTGGGTGGCTGGAATGCCGCAATCACTGGGGCATTAGATCGGGTGGCTCCGAAACGCCCTCTCCCCCTGAACAGGGCTCGGACTGCACCATGGTTCAATCCGCGGTTATGAGCTCTGAAACAGGAGGTGAGACGGCTAGAGCGCCGGTGGCAGAAGTCTCGCTCCAAAGACGATCAGACACGGGCTAGAGCTATATCTTCAGCCTATCACGTGGCGGTGAAGGCAGCAAAAAAGGAATATTATGCTGCCTCCATCGCGTCTGCAGAGTGCTGCCCCAGGAGGCTGTTCCAAGTGGTCTGGAGCCTGGTCGGTCCTGTGGCTCCGGAACCACTGGAGCATTCTAAGGCCTCCTGTGAGGCTTTGGCAAGGCACTTTGCAGATAAAATTGATCAGATTAGGTGTGTTACTCTGCACACTGTGGATACAGTTAATGAGCAAGAGGCGGCCTGTGGCAAACCGGTTTTGTGGGATCGGTTCCAGCTTCTTCCTCCTGATGAAGTGGACAAGGTGTTTTCATCTGTAAGGCCAACCACCTGCTTACTTGATCCTTGCCCATCTTGGCTCATTATGAGCTGCAGAGAGAGACTGGGTGAGGGGATCAAGGCGGTGGTGAACGCCTCCCTTGAGGAGGGAGTGATGCCATCAGCCCTCAAGGAGGCAGTGATAAGACCGCTCTTAAAGAAGCCCTCCTTGGATCCTCAAGTTCTGAACAACTTTCGCCCAGTCTCAAATCTGCCATTTTGGGGCAAGGTGATTGAGCGGGTGGTGGCGGTGCAGTTGAAGGCACACTTGGAAGAAACTGATTATCTAGACCCATTTCAGTCGGGCTTCAGGCCTGGGCATGGGACAGAAACGGCCTTGGTCGCCTTGGTGGATGATATGAGGAGGGCTCTGGATAGGGGTGAATGCTCCTTCCTTGTTCTCCTCGACCTCTCAGCGGCTTTTGATACCGTTGACCACGGTATCCTCCTGGACCACCTGGAGGGGTTGGTCACTGGAAACACTGTATTGCGGTGGTTCCAGTCCTTCCTCTCTGGCAGGTACCAGAGGGTAGCACTGGGAGAGGAGGTTTCGGACCCGTGGCCACTTACTTGTGGGGTGCCACAGGGTTCCATCCTCTCCCCGATGCTATTTAACATCTATGTGAAGCCACTGGGGGCTATCATCAGGAGGTTTGGGGTGCAGTGTCATCAATATGCGGATGACACTCAGCTCTACCTCTCATTCAAATCTTCACCAAGGTTGGCCGTAGAATCCCTGTCCAAATGTCTGGAGACGGTGAGTGGCTGGATGGGGAGGAATAAGCTGAAGCTGAACCCTGACAAGACCGAGGTACTTTTGGTGGGAGACAAGAGGAGGCTGGGGGATGTTGACCTGGTGTTGAATGGGGTACAGCTACCCTTGAAAGACCAGGTCCGCAGCCTGGGGGTCATTTTGGACTCCCAGCTGTCCATGGAGGATCAGGTGTCAGCTGTGAGGCGGACAGCGCTGTATCAACTCCATCTGATACGGCGGCTGCGCCCCTACCTTCCCGACCATCTGCTCCCATCGGTAGTACATGCCCTGGTCTCCTCTCGTTTAGACTACTGTAATGCGCTCTACGTGGGGTTACCCTTGAAGACGGTTCAGAAACTGCAGCTGGTACAGAACGCGGCGGCTTGCCTGATTAAAAGCAGCCGCCGGCGAGATCACATCACTCCAGTGCTGAAGGAGTTGCACTGGTTACCAGTTGTTTTCCGGGCCAAATTCAAGGTGTTGGTTTTGACCTTGAAAACCCTATATGGTTCCAGCCCAGCCTATCTTAAGGAGCGCCTCCAGCAACACCAGACAGGCCACTTAACAAGATCAGCCTCAGATGGCCTTCCGTCTGTCCCATCAGCCAGGACAGCTAGACTGGTGGGAATGAGGGAGAGGGCCTTCTCTGTGGTGGCCCCCACTCTGTGGAACTCCCTCCCTAGGGAACTCCGTCATGCCCCCTCTTTAATGAGCTTCCGTCGTGCATTAAAAACGTGGTTGTTCAGGCAGGCATTTGGGGTGGGTTAGGGTATTTTTTTTAAAAAAAAATTATGGTAAAATTTTATTGTTTTAAATTGTTTATGGTGGGTTGTACATCGCCCAGAGTGGCTGGGTGACCAGCCAGATGGGCGATTAATAAATTTAATAAATAAATAAATAAAACAACAACCCTCCAGACTGCAAATGGCGGCGGCAGCAGCCAGTCGGAAGACCAGCCGCCGCCGCCGCTGAAGCCGCTGCCGGAGTCTCCGCCACCCGGAACATCTGCCCCAGTTAAGTCTCATCCTGGGGGGATCCGCGGGGTGGGGTGGGGTGGGGTGGCAGGCCGTTCCGCCACAGATTTCAGGGGGCCAAATGCACTGGCATTCAGCCTCACCAAGATCCATGGCGGAATTCTCTGACATCCCTAATTGCAAGCACAGCTATGTACAGATAAGACTGCAGATTGTGTTCAAGTCAACTTTCAATTCCAGAATATGCAAATTGGATAAATTCTAGTCAAAAAGAAACTGAAAGGGATTTCTCACTGATCTCTACATGAGGGCCTAGTGGACTAACTTTGCACAATGCTAATGTGTAACATGCAGTTTGGCCACTGGAGACAAATGTAAGCTGAATGAACTTTTTGTAATATATATTCCACTATTCCATAAACTTAGGGATGTATGAAAGTAACTTATGTTTTCACAGGTGTGATTCACGGTGGGGGGGAGAGGTGCTCCGTGCCTCCCCCCAGAATCCTCCCTGGCCGGCTCTGCTCTGCGGAGGCTCCATGGAGCTGCCGGCCAGGGCTGTCTGCGGCTGGAGTTCCGGCTGCGGCCGGGCTGCTGTGGACGCAAATGGTGGCCGCCGTAGCGGCCGCCATTTGCATCCTGCCAGGCTGCCGTGATAGGCTACGTAAGTATTTACGTAGCCTATCATGGCAAAGAGCAGGGATGCAAACGGCGGCTGCTACGCCGTTTGCACTGCTGCTCTTTCCGTGATAGTCTATGTAAGTATTTATGTAGCCTATCATGGTAAAGGCAGCCATGCAAATGGCCACCACGTAGTAAATACTTATGTAGCCTGTCACGGAAAGAGCAGTGGCACAAACGGCGTAGTGGCCACCGTTTGTGTCCCTGCTCTTTGCCGTGATAGGCTACATAAATACTTACGTAGCCTATCACAGCAGCTTGGTAGGACGCAAATGACGGCCGTAGCAGCCGGCCGAAAGAACAGCCGCCGCCGCGGCTGAAGCTACCGCCAGAGCCCCAGGTAAGCTTCGTCCTGGGGAGATTCTGCAGGGTGGCAGGGGGTGGGAGGTCATTCCGCCACAGGTTTCAGGGGGCTGAATGCCAGTGCATTTGGCCTCACTGAAATCCGTGGCAGAATTCTCCACTATCCCTACATAAACTTCCTTCATATATTAAGGACAGTACAGATTTCCTTATGAAGACTGAGACACTAAATCAGGAATATTGGTTGAACAATGATACCATAATTGCCACATTCGATGTTACTTCTTTCTACATCAACATACCCCACAAAAATGGCCTCTCTGCCTTAACACACATCTCAAATAACAGAACCTCCAATGAACCCAAGACTGGAATCTTAACATCCCTGGCTAAGTTGGTTCTCATTTGTAACAATTTCATGTTCAATGGCAATCAGTATTTACAACTCAAAGGTACAGCCATGGGAACACATATTGTCAGGATTCCCTTGGCCCCCTCTTTCCTCAAGCACTCACTAACACACAAAAGAGAGGCTTCTGTCTCAACACCTTTAATTCATTATTCACAGGTTCACATTCACATACAAAGGAAAGCCTTTAGGGGATTCCAATGGGATAAACGAAAGTTGCCTGCAGTTTGAAAGGGCGTCTGTCTGACTAGACTAAGTTAGGGACAGAGGTCCTGTCCCTCACCTGCTGCTCCCCTGCATAGCCTCTCACGCATCGCTAACCGGTTCAAACATCTAAGCTCCACCCCTGAAGTTTCCCTCTTAGCTCTGCATCTCCTCCTGGCATCTCTTAGGTCACAGATCTCAAGCCCCCCCTCCCCCTGCTCACTGCTTCTCACAGAGAGGTGTAAGGATGAAGCTTCATGTCCAGCCATCTGAGAGTTGGTAACCTGAGAAGCACACCTATCCATATCTGAAATAGCCTGTGAAAAAACCTCCCCCAGTTATGGCTGCTCCTCTTCTGAATTGGACCTGCTAACTATCTCCTGCACTCAGAATCAATCCTAACTCATATGGCCCCATCATATGCCAATCTATTTATGGGACAACTTGAAGAAACTATCTGAAGAACTTCTATCTACAAGCCTAGCATATGGTGGCATTACAGAGATGGTATTTTTGTCATCTCTGAGACTATGGAAGGGATAGCTTGGAGATTTTTTTACTAAGTTTATCAACACTGTCCACCCAACAATAAAATTTCCCAGTAACACCACAACTGAAAATCCAAAATTACCCTTCCTGGATGCCCTCTTAACCATTGAAAACCATTAAATTGTCACATACTAATATTGTAAACCTACAGATTCCTACCTGTACCTGAACTTCAAGTCATGTCATCTGAACCATTTAAAGAAGAACGTTTTATATAGTTTGGCTCTTAGGATAAAATGCATTTGTAATAACAAAGAAAACGTCACAAGAAGATGTAATGAATGTAAAGAACATCTCCAACAGTGCGGATACCCCAGTCATATTATCGACTACAACATCAGTCGAGCATCAGTAGTATCCAGGGATACCCTTCTTTATGAAGTAAAGGCTAACGCTTTGAAAGAAAACCACATTCCATTTGTTGTGGACTACCATCCTGCTGCCCCTAATTACCACAAGATAATTAAAGATAGTTACCCTATTATATCTTATTGTGCTCATTTAATGGAAGCCATTACTTCTCCACCATGCATCTCATTCAGAAAACCACCCAATCTGCATAAATTGGCAATTAAAGCTGCACTTAAACAAGATATTTGCAACCCAGGATCATACCATTGTAAATCAATGTGATACATTCCCTGCAGTTACCTCCAAGAAACCACTTCTTTCAGGAGCACAATTACTAACAAAACATATTGTATTAGACAATTGTCAACATGCACTTCTACTTATGTGGTTTATTTAATTGAATATAAAAAAAATAAAATGATGTCATATGCAATATGTAGGGAAAACTACAATAGACTAAGAACAAGATTCTGTAACCACAAATCTGCAATTCTTACCAAAAAACTGGAGCAGCCTGTTGCAAGACATTTCATCTAAATGTCATTTAGAATGACATTTCTAAAGAATCCAGCCCCCCGGAGTCTGTGGCAGAACGGCCTCCCGCCACCCCACCAACCCGCAGAATCCCCCCAGGATGAACGTACCAGGTGGCGGATGCGACAGCCGCTCTGGTGGCGGCTCTGGTGGTGGATGAAGCGGCGGCGGCTCTGGCCCCTGCCTGGCTGCTGCAGCTGCAAATGGTGGCCATCGTAGCAGCTGCCATTTGTGTCCCTACGCTAGCCCATGATAGGCTACATATATATTTATGTAGCCTATCACGGTTAAAGCAGAGATGCAAATGCCGTCCCATATGCAGGACACCATTTGCGTCCACATCAGCCTGGCAGTGGCTGGAGGCCCTGCTGCGGATCGGCCCGGCCGGTGGCTCTGTGGCATGGCTGTGGAGTGGAGCTGGCCAGGCAGGACTGGATTGCCTCCCCCCCGTCGAGGATTCCAGGGGAGGAATGGATCGCCTCCCCCCCACCAGCAGATGCCCTGACCAGAACCAGGTAAGGGATTCATACATCCCTAATTTCAACTCTCCTGCACATAGTCTCCCAGATTTACAGTTGGTTGCAATACAACAAAAAAAGACCCTGATATGCTTGACAAAAGGGAAAATTTCTGGATCTGTAGATTCAGAACTCTTAGTTCAAATGGTCTTTATCTGGAGGACAATTTGTAAGCATTGCATCAATCATACAGTACCTCTGTTTTTTCTCCTATGGAACTTTCATTTCCAGGCATTCCAAACTGCTGCTCCTGTTACCCAGTTAACGGCACAGCTACTGATGAGGGCAGAAGTGGAAACATTTAGCTTAAAATATATATTCATACTCTGCTGTTGATAGATAGACAGTCTAGGGATGGCGGAGAATTCCGCCATGAACTCCAATGAGGCTGGATTCTTTAGAACCCTCGAAATCTGTGGCGGAATGGACCACCCACCTCCGCCACCCCGCGAAGTTTCCCAGAACGGATCCTACCTGCCACCAGCCAGGTCCGGTCTGTCCACTGCCATCTGCTGCCGGTCTGCGGAAGCAAATGGTGTCTGGCATAGTGGACGCCATTTATGTCTCTTCTCTTTGCTGTGATAGGCTATGTAAATCTTTATGTAGTCTATCATGGCAAAGAGCAGGGATGCAAATGGCGTCTGCTATGCTGGACGCCATTTGCGTTTGCAGACCAGCAGTGGACGTTAGTTCGGCTGCGGATGGACCCAGCCGGCGGCTCTGCAGACTGGCCACGGAGCGGAGCCAGCCAGGGAGGATTCTAGGGGGAGGGAGGGATCACCTCCCTCCCCTGCGGACCCCCCATCGGACTGGTGAGTGGGTTTCGTACATCCCTAAGATAGTCTGTCTGTCTATCATCTATCTATCTATCTATCTATCTATCTATCTATCTATCTATCTATCTATCTATCTACACACACACACACACACACACACACACACTCTTTCCATCTGGTATTCTAAAATATTGTCTGCATGACATTAACTTTGCATCAAGCTTTTTACATTTTGCATGCATGGTAGCAGTAGAAAACCTACAAATTAAATATTTTACAATGTGTGTTTCCCATCTCCCCCGCTCCCATTTTCAGAGCAGTTTCTGCATTAAGTACTATTTACTAATTTGGGAATTGCTCTACAATCCTTTACATTTAATGGTACTCGAATACAGCTTTGTGAAGTATTATGTTTACTGACATTTTGCCAACCAGTGGGTTTGAGTTTTAGGGGAGCATCATTTATTCTGCTTTATGTAGGTTGGATTCTTTAAAAAAAGTATAGAATTCTTTCTAAAGGGAATGTTTCGAGCCTGAGATTCTGAATACTCTTGTGATCCTACGGCACTGTTACTATCCTGTGTTGAGGCTATAACTACATTATTGATAGGGATCATGCATAATTACTCACTACCATGTGGCGTTACACCTCCCAAGAGCCAAATGAAAAGGGACAAGAGGCAACAGCAGAAAGGCAATTGTTTTATCCCCATAATAAAACCTGCACAGTAGCAGGAAAGCAAAAGGCACAATTGTCTGTTCCATCAGCCCCAGACTCCATAATGATGCTGACTGCAGTTCAGCAACACTTTGTTCTCTGCTTTAGAGACTGCATTGGACAAAATCATCACATGTGGCTCATAGAAGTTTAATTTGTATGGCTCTTGCACTCCCGCCCATATTAACTTAATGTAGTCATGGGCCTTCAGTTATGTTTGTCCGATGAATGCAAAGGTTTGGCCTATGGATATGTGAATTTATCCTGAGAAATGTATCAAAAATAATTTCAGCTTCCCTCAAAATCCCACACTCAGGAATTTGGTGTCAACTTAATTTTGTTTTGTTTAGTTTAAACTATTTCATTTAAAGGCTTTTCAATTATAAAATGGCAATACATGAACCAACATTTCATGAAACACTCATTTGTTAATTTCATTAAACATCAGGAATGGATAAACCTCTGTTTCACTTTCTCTCATCTTACATTTTTAAAATCCCAAGATCTTCCCATCCTATTTATGAAGGAATTTGTGAATTTGCTAAGTTCATATGAAAACATGAACCAAGAGAAATCCTCACCCATCAGCCAAATTCAACGGGGCACAGCTATTCCCACCATGGAGAGGACCATGTTGTACCTAGGGAAAATCCTCCATGGACCCAAATGAGGTCCCTGGAGGATAGGATCTCCTACCTCCGAAGTCCTCGCCAGCTGGATTCTGCCTGCCACTGGCTCCAAAGCCCCAGCGATACAGCTGCTATTGCCAAATCGCTGGTTGACTGACGGACTGAGGATGCAAATGGTGTCTGCTATGCCATTTGCGTCCCTGCTCTTTGATGTGATAGGCTACGTAAATCTGTTTTATGTATTGCGTGAAAAAACAGGGATGCAAATGGCATATTTGCGTTCCTGTTCCTTTGCACGATAGGCTACATAAAGATTTATGTACTCTATCACATCAAAGAGCAGGGACGCAAATGGCGTAGCAGACACCATTTGCGTCCGCAGTCCATCAGTCCAGCCAGTGATACAGCAATGGCAGGTACAGCAGGTAAGTAATTCGTACATCCCTAGTTGTACCCGGCTACCATGTTAAAGTTGAGGAGCTGCTCAAAAAAAGAAAAGAAAAGAAAAAGAGGTGGCAAAACTAATTCAGCACCACAGACATGGTTGAATACACAGGGATCCAAAGCCAGACTTTTAAGAGTTAAGCCTAGATGGATGAATCTGTTGGTTTAACTTTCTCAGTTTTGTAAGTTGGCACGAAAAATGAACTGAGCAAAATTCTCACCCATCCCTATTAAACCCAAATTTGCATCACCTTTAAACTTCTTTTAAACTTAGTTCATTAAAAAAAGAAGTCAGTATCAATGTAACTGTATACCTGTAGGATTGAGTCCAGCCAGGGATGGGTGAATGAGTGATGTTCAAGATTGCTAGGATTCTCCAAACATCTTCCTTCTCATGCTCAGTTCTGGTTCCCACTTGTGATTCCTGCTCACTCTGCATGAACGGGAACTTTGTGCAAATCGAGTAATGACTGAATGTGAAATTTGTGCAAATTTCTCCAGATTTGTGCACCTTTCCTCCATAGACTAAAGCAAGGCTGATTCAGCCTACAGGGAAATTTGCGCAAACTAGGTAATAATTTGCACAAATTAAATGGGAGAACACATGCAGCAATTTGTGAACATTTCCAGCAGGCATGTGCTTGCACTCAAAGCTTCGAACAGGGCATGCTCACATGTTTTGTGAGCAAAAACAAAATTCTCACATTTCGGGGGCGGCGGCGGAGGCGGCGGCGGGGGCGGCGGCTGGTCTCCTGGCCGGCCATGGCCAGGTGAAGCATATATTTGAGTTCACTATTTTTCACCGTTCTAGCCTACGTAAATAAGAGCTGAGCACTTCCTCTCATGGAAGGTTATTTCCTCTTGTGGAAGGCAGATTTTAGATCTACCCACGGATGTGGCTTTCTACTGGAGCTGAGCCAAATATTTGCTGACATTCAAAATTCAGCAGATTTTCCCGATTTATTACACACATTTTCAAATGGGAATTTTTGAAGTCCTTCCCCCCAAAGTGCCTTCTGTCCTTCTAATCCAGTAAAAGACCTGGGATGGACTTCTGTGCAATCATGCTCTAAGGAAATCAGAAACATTAGAAAAAGTTCCAAAGGCTGTTGGGTTCTGCTATCCTCCATCTGGTGACACATCTCTGGGCAGCTGCTAGAAACAGGTTCAGCTACCCCCAGTCTGGAGTTGCAGGCCTACAGCAGCACTGTATTCCCTAGCTGGAGGCTGTTGTGACCCATGTGACCAAGAACAGGAAGGATCAGCACCAGTGGTGTATGGGTAATTCTGAAGTGCAGGCACTTATCATGACAGTCACATGCCCATGACCCCAAGAAGACTCCAAAAATTCAGGCAGCTTTGTTGATCCATATGAACAAACATTAAACATCGTTGATCCATATGGGGTTTCATTTCCTCCAAGAGTAGGTATTTTAATAAAGCTAATGGTTCTCAAATATCCTTTCAAGAGCAACCCAACCCAAAATACTTTCCCTCACAACAGGAAACAATATATTGCTGCTGGGAAAATTCATTCATTCATTCCCACCCACCCCACCCCATCCAGCTCCTGTGAGGACTGCAGATAAGCTCAGAGAGAACGGGGAAGTCTGAGGGAGGGTGGCAGTTGACATCAGTGTCCCTGATAATGAAAATGCTGGTACTTCATCCCCTTGAGCCCTGGTTCCACTATATCACTGATACAGCAGTAGTTCTACACTGTAGTCTCTGTCTCCAAAGTAGACCATGCATTTTTTGGAGATTAGTTCCTTGTATTGGTGAGGGTGGCAATGCAGTAATATCTCACATGGGGGAAAACATACAGCTAGCAATATGGTCAGATGGATTTTTTAATGATGATGATGTCCCATTCCAAATATTTCTGATCTAGTAGAGGCCTACCTGACTTGTGTAGACTTAGTAATCAATTACTTAGTAATCAGTTACTTAGAAGGGCTTCACTTTGGCCAGATCATGTCTGAGATTTTAAATAAAGTTTGAGGAATAAAAAAAAATATTTCAAGCCAATCTTTGAAATTATGAATTCTGTCAGCACACCTAGATTCCAATATAGAGACAGTTAGCCACACCCAAGTCCTATTGACTTCCATTAGTTGTAACTAATTTCCATTATTTGAAATTAGTTGTGACTACCATTAGTGGCAACTAACTTGTCCCATTGGGTTGGTTTATGACTTCTGTGTGATTCACTTTTTCTGGATCAAGACCTTATTCAAATTCAGGCAAAGCAAGAGGTAGTGCAGGTTAGTGTGTCTGAAATCCCTGAGAAACACTTTTTGCTTTCTTCAAAATGTCTCATCTGAACACAAACCTCCATGTTTGCCTCAAAGTTGTGTATAGGTGAAATCTGGTGGCAAATCCAATTTGTCTGGCTAGTTTCTACTGTGTGTGTAGCTTCGACAACACTAGGAATGTGCTCATTTTTTTTCATCTGGTTTTGATCAATGTGATTTTGCATTTCAAGGCTATTTTTAAATTGTTTTGATTTACAATTCTATTTCAAGGAGGTTGTTTGTGTAGTTTTTGCCTGAGGTTGCTTTTAATATGGCTTTTCCCACCCCCCACTCCAATGGATTGTTTGATTTCATTCATGGTGGGCTTTATTTCCTTTGCAATAGTTTGTCATTGAGCCTTGCAAAGGAAAGATTGACTTTGGATATGTTTAAAAAATGTTTGAAGCTGAGACAATTCAAAGAAGCAACACTTCAGATGTTCTGTTGAATCACTTTTCAAATATTTTTAGTGCCTATGGGGTTTTTGTGTTTTTTTTAAGGCACAGCACATTAGAGTTTCATTTTTCTTTTAAAAAACTGAACTTCTATAGCTGGATAATCTCTTTATTAGGATTAGAAATATATGAGAACTTTGTTCAATTTTGATCAGAATTTACCGAATTTGCACCTCTCAGACTTGAACAAATTCTGCAATTGAAGTCCGTACATTTCTGAGCCTGTGATGTGATTCATGGACTAGAAAAATATGGTTTGACAACATGTGTACCTTTGAAAAAAGTGCATGAAAAGTGTGTACTTTTGAGAACTGCACACAAACACACTTTAATCAATGGGAGGAGAATGCATACATTTCAAATACGTGCACAATTGATACATACATTTCAAAACATATGCATAGATTTTCATGCAAAAAGACAAACAACCTAGGCTCACAATCCGATGTGGACATGAATCAGAACAACATTTGAGGAGGAGTTTGGAGAACCTTGATGAACTTGAGTTTTGCTGTTTTGTACATGTTAATTAAGACCATCCAAAATGCCACAAAAGGTTGTGCAAGCTTTCAAGTTCTGCAGTCCTTTTCAGCAGGCTAGGCTGTACAAAAAACAAGGGATGGGGTCCATGTGGCTTGTTTAGACCCAGTTTCAAAATGGAGATGGCAACTGAATGAATGCTCCTCTCCCACCCTTCCACTGCATTATAGCAGCACAGCACCCTCTCTGCCCCTGCCAGCAACATCCGTACTGGTAGGTGTTGTGGGCATCAGATTATCCCCAGCCTTCCAGGACAAAGAAGCAATGGCTGGCCTCCATTTCTGAAAACATAAACACCACCTGTAACTCAGAACTGTCTCTTGCTCTGGGAGAAACACTCTCTAGTAGGCAGTGTTGCCAGACACCCCAATTTTCTACCATTTTAAAGGATGGCTTCATTCCTGCTGGAGAAAGTACAGTTGAAAAGTCTGCCATCCTAAAAGCCAGACCTGACACTCAAACCAGAATGGTGTCCATGATAAAAAGCAATTCCACCCACCCCCGCTTCTGACATGGCCATTGTTTTCCAGATATAATCCCTTGAGCTCTTACCCTCCTTGGACCCTCTTTTCAATTTACATTGAAGTTTAAAATACTAGCCTGGGAAAAGTCAACAGGAAAATCTACTCCGCACTTTGTTAATTTTTATCTGCCTGTTTCAGCTAGGAAGAAGGAAAGATAGTCAGACAGTTTATCCTGCAAACTAGCACAGATCATAGTTTCATTTAGAGCTGTGCAGGGACCCCCTGATCCGATTAGGAAGCCGATTTGCGGCTTCCGAGGCGGGCCCGATCAGGCTCAGGCAGATTCGAGGGGGCCCCAACCTGCCTCAGCCCCGAACCCAAAGCAGGGTTCAGATGGTGAACCCCACTTTGTGTCCCCCCTGATGCCCCCATGCAACGCCCCAGCTCCTTACCTGGGCAGCCTCCTCCTCTGCTGCTGCCATTGTCACCACCATCTCCTGAGGCCTGGATGCGTGGTGACTCGTCTTCTTCCAGGAAGCCCCCATTTAAAAAATGGCAACCTCCTGGAACTTCCAGGAGTTCATTTTAAAAATGGCGATTCCCTGGAAGAAGAGTTGCCATCTGTCCAGGTCTCAGGAGATGGTGGCAGCAGCAGTGGGTGGCAGTGAAGATGGTAATGGCAGTGGGCGGCAGCAAAGACAGCTCAAAGCTCATTCTGACTAGGGATGTACGAAAGTCACTTACCTTTTTGCAGCTTGGCTTCGCGGTGGGGGGGAGGCACTTCACTTCTCTCCCTGAAGTTCAGGCGAGGGGGGGGAGGGGTCCCACCTCGCCCAGCCGAAATTCAGGCTGGGGGGGAGGCGCCTCGCCTTGCCCGGCCGAAATTCAGGCCAGGGAGAAGCGCCCCGTCTCCCCGGCCGCGAAACAAAAAGTGAAGGGAAAAAAAAAACGTGATAGGCTACGTAACGATTAACGTAGCCTATCACGGCTAGATTTCCAAAGTCAGCCATGATAGGCTACATTAATCGTCACATAGCCTATCACTGGTGACTTTGGGGGGGGGGAAGTGCATACACAAATGGCGTTTGTTTTTTTTTTTACTTTATTTTGTAATGGCAGCGGTGGCAGCCGGTCGGAAGACCGGCCGCTGCCCCCACCCCCGCCGAACCGCTGCCGAACCGCCGCCGGGACCCGCCGCCAAGAGGGACATTCGCAGGAGGTAAGTCCCGTCCCGGGGGGGGCAGGGGGCGGAGAATTTCACCGCCAATTTTGGGGGGCCAAATGCGTTGGCATTCGGCCTCACTGAGATTCGTGAAGAAATTCTCAGAAATTCTCTGCCATCCCTATTTTTCTGACTCTAGTTGGCATCAGATTGCAAGCTTTGCTTTTTCTTTTCGCATGAAAATCCATGTGTATTTTCATGCATATTTTTCCCAGTTGTGTGTATCTTTAAAATGCCTGCTTTCTTCTTCCATTGAGTAAAGTGTTTTTGTGTGCATTTTTCAAAAATACGCATGCTATCAAATGCATTTTTGGGGGGTCCACAATCACATTGCAAGTACAGACTTCAACCACAGATTGTGTCTGAGTCCATGTTCAGTCCAGAAGGGTAAAGCTGAACAGGGTAAATCCTGAGCAAAAATGAAATGAAACAAATTTCTCATACATCCCTATTTATTTCCTTTCAATAAATTACCCCTGGGTTAAGCAACTGTGATTTCAAGCTCCACATCCCCTTAAACCCAAAGTGCTAGGTTTTGGGATATTTAGTGCTCAGTGTTAAAAGATTCCTTCAAGTGTCAAAGTTGCATGTCAGAAATTGTGCACTGAGACAACCATGCAAAAGGAACACTTGCTAGGAGCAGAGAGCACAAGTAAAGAGAAACATGGCAGTCTTTATATTAGCAAAGCTGGAGATTAATTTGGGGTGGTGGATTAGGTAAAAATAATAATAATAATAATAATAATAATAATAATAATAAAAATTAAAAATTACTATGCCATTTGGCTTAAAAATAAGCCAAATGGCATAGTATTATTAACTATTTTCATGTTCATGGATTCTGAAGGATTCCTCCCTGACTCTAAGGCAGGGGTGGGTAATTTGTGGCTCTCCAGATGTTTTGGCCTACATCTCCCACCAGCATAGCCAATGGTGAAGGATGATGGGAGTTATAGGCCAAAACATCTGGAGAACCACAATTTGCCCACCCCTGTTCAAAATGGCAAACCTAAGCATTTATTTCTAAGGCCCCATTTGCAGTTTACCAGGAGCAATGTAGTGGCTGTTCCCATGGCAATCCTACTACCAGCTGCATCTTCCATTCATGTAGATGGTCTTTAAGGTTTATTCCCAGAATCATGTGGAAATGGCTTGTCCATGAGTGTCCCTTGCATGGCTAGGTAAAAATTAAATAATCCAGCCATGTGGCAGGAGGAGGATCATGTGGGTCCTTTGATTGGAATCGTTGCTGATTTTCTTAAGAAATAGATTCTTCCCATGTGATTTGATCTTTTAATCGTTGTCCTAGCCATGTGGGAGCTACTCACAGATAAGTGCAACATTAGAGAAATTTAATTTAAAGTCTATCTATGACAAAGATATTAAAGTTTTAGATTCATCCTCGACGACATGTTTAATGATCACTGGGGAGTTTTCTGAAGAAATTAAACTTTAACTGAGAATGAGACACGGATGCCCGTTATCTCCACTTTTATTTGCATTTTATGTGGAACTCTTGGCTGAGGCTACAAGATCTGACATAGCCATAAAAGGTGTTAAATATGGTTCATCAGAATTTAAAATAACATTATATGCAGATGACACTGAGTTATCTATGGCGGCATTCAAATCTACATCCAAAGCAGTAATGTTAATCCGGAAGGAATTTGAACTGGCACAGCTAAGATGTAAAGAGGACTGTTACGTGGCTACAGGTGCCCACCCCATTTGTGGATGCATTGCCAGAATAGTGGATAACCATGTGACTCACCTCAGTCATATGGGCCCAAGATGTAGATCAGGGATGTTGAACTGAGGGCCAAATTCCACTTTGGAGAAACTCTAGGGGCCCTCATTCCAGTGTTGGGTGGTGCTGAAGGCAAAAGGGGTGGGGCCAAGATTTGACTTGGATTGGATTCCTTCCTGCATTGAGCAGGGGGTTGGACTCGATGGTCTTATAGGCCCCTTCCAACCCTACTATTCTATGATTCTAAGATAACTCCCTCCTGACATATTTTAGCTCAAAGCTCTTCTTGCCAGGGACTAAGCCTTAGGAGAGGCATGCAGACCTTTTCGGGGGGGGGGGGACACACTGCACAACAGCCAGGAAACCACCCAATGATGGGTGGTCAGGAGAAAGGGGTGGGGTCAAAGAAGGGGCGTGGCCCTCTGGGAAACCCCGTAGGGATGGATGGGGCCCAGGAAGGCTAGATTTCACCCCTGGGCCTGAGGTTCTGCACTCCTGATGTAAATGTCACCTGGAGTGTTGCCTGAGCATCCACTTAACCCTCTGAGAAGTAGGGCTGTGCATGGACCCCCCGATCCAACTCGGAGGCTGCTTTGGGACTTCCAAAGAGGGCCCAATTCAGCTTGAGCTGATTTGGGGGGGCCCTGACTCAACTTGGCTTATGAAGCCAAAGCAGGATTTGGATATCTGGATCCCGCTTCATGCCCACAACACACCACCTAGCCCCCAGCTCCTTACCTGGGCCCTTGTTCCATGGGAGGGACCTGCTGCTGCTGGGGGAGCCACAGCTGGGGGAGCCTCTGCAGCTGGCTCTGCCACCACTGCCAGGGAAGCCAATGCAGGTGCTGCCAGGGGAGCCGGCACCAGGGGAGCCACTGCTGCCAGTGCCACCAGGGGACCCACTGCCACCGCCAGTTCCTAGACCCTCTGGACATGCGCTGGCAGCCATCTTGTTCTTCTGGAGGGAGGGAGCCATTTTTAAAATGCCCCCCCTGGAACAACAAGATGGCTGCTAGCACACATCCAGAGGACCCAGGTAAGGAGCTGGGGGCTGGGCAGTGGCAGTGGCAGTGTGGCGGCTGGGCTTCTGGATCACTCCGAAGTGCATCAAAGTGCTTTGGAGTAGCCTGCCTTGCTTTGGACCACTTCGTGCCCCCTCCATGTTGCCTTGGAGATGGCCTGAAGCAGCCCGCTTTGACTTGGAGCTCAGGTTTCGGGCTGAAGTGGTGCACAGCCCTACTGATAAGCACCTGCTCCAAGGGCCACAGCTCTCAGAAACTAAGCAAAAGGCCATATGGAGCAGTGTTTGGTGGCTCCCATCCTTTGGAATTCCTCCCTGGGAACATAAGAACATCAGACGAGCCCTGCTGGATCAGACCAAGGGTCCATCTAGTCCAGCATTCTGTTTACCCCGGTTTCTTTACCAGTGACATTTAGGCGCATGTCCCAAAGCTATACATTTAGTGAGGCTTTTGCAGGATTAGGGTTTTTAGCTGACCAAGTGCTGGGCGGAATCTACTATGACTCACTTTTACTTTTAAGCATCATTTCAGTGTCATGCCATTTTTAAAAAATAAAAACCTGCATTTTGAAATGCTTGATTGTTTCTCATCAACTTATCACCAAATCTTTGCATCACTCAAGCAAATAGGACACAACAGCTCATTTTCTGGTGATTATAATCCAATTTGGCTGGTATTAACATGCACTGGGCCAAGTGACTTTTGCTCAGATATATTGTGTAATTCACTCAGAGAAGCATAATCTGTAATATGCCTGATGTCTCTTGGGATAGAATTTGGAAATACATAGCTGGCATCTTTAATTTTAAAAGAATAAGCCTGCAATCCTATATACACACTTACCTGGGAATATCTCCCATTGAACTTAATGTAGTTTACATCTGACTAGACACATATAGGATCACACTGTTTAAAAAAAAAAGAGAAAGAGAAAGAAAGTGCTATATCAGCTTTACAGTTTCAGAAGAGAAGGACAAAATTTCAAAAACAAAATGTTTACCATACATACTGCTTTTCAATTAGAATTGTACCCCATATTTCATAGTTATTCCCCCCTGATTCAATAAATCTCTATCGGGGTGGACAGAAATATCCACTCCCAATTTGCTACCTCATTCACAGGTGACAAATTAGGACAGCAATTTCAGGGGCTTCATTTCGACCCCTGGTTTCAGGGGAGGAGAGAGATTTACAATGGGTGGGAGTGGGGTCTTTCTTCTTCTTCTTCTGCTTCTGCTTCTGCTTCTGCTTCTTCACCTCCAGCTTTGGTAAGTGGGGTCTGGCTGTTGCCACCATTTTTGAAGTGCTTCAGGGAGGATGCTAGCATGTCCACACTTACAGAATGATGCTAGTGTGGACTCACTAGTGTTCTTCTCAGAGGCAATCTGGGAAGGAAAGATTATGCTGACCAGAGAAAGGAGAGAAAGGAAGAATGTTTAACTGTGGAATACAAACATGCCACAATGTGCATATAACCACGGTATACTTCTTAATATTATAATATAACCACGGTTTACTTCTTAATAACCAGAATTGCTTGCTTGCTTGCTTTCTGCAAATACCCAAGGAAAGTGTACATGTTCTCCCTGTCTGATAGTTAGCGACTTTTCCATGACTTTTAAAATATTTTATTCTGCTATTTTCAGATCAGCACTACATTAGAAGTCATATGGTGTTAGAAATATTCTTGTGCACATGCCAGATACATTGTTCTGAGACTATGAAATCCACATTGTTTTGAGTCTTTTTCAAAGAAGGGCTTGATTTGGATGGCATTAGCCTGTATTGCTAATAACCCAGTCTGAAGTCCCCAGATTAAAACCACTGTGATGCTGCCACTATTCTAACACACAGGCTGGGGAGAAGAAACCACGGTGATGGTGTTCATAAAGAAGTTAAGGAAACCCATCTTGTCCTGTTAGTTTCCTCACAAAAGGCACTCGAAAACAAAAACAATGGCTGAAGAGGGAGGGGTCCTGATTTTTCCAGAATGAGCCTTGTTATCTTTATTTGAAATGGCACCAGGATTTGGGATTAGTTTCCTTGTCAGGTCAAGAAGAGCTGCATGAATGTTTCTGCATCTCAGTCATTCTGACTGTACGGCTTAGCTGAGAAAAGGAACAGGAGGACCAATTCTACCAGCGGTCACGCAGAGAGACTCCTGCAGGCAGACTTCTGGAGTTTCTCCAGTCATTACACACTTGGAAAGGGCTTTCCACAAAGGTATTTTGTGCATGAATAGTCTGGAGGAATAGGTTTCTGGACCAACTGGTGTGTAGCTAATTTTAAAAAGTCAGTTTACCATAACAATTATTTTATGGGCTGAGGAACAGATCTCATTAAAGTGGGAAGGGAATCATAAATTAAAGGAGAGGCAAACACATTAGTATGTTGAATGCCACCTCCTCTTAACAGGAGTGTTACAAATGGCAACAAGAAAACACATTCATCTTACTTCTGTAGGCACCCCTCCCCCATTATTAAAATTAATGATTAATGCAAATTTTAGGATGGTTTTCAGTTTGTGGGTGTTTTTAAGAGGCCACGCAACACTTATTAAGAGACTATGCTACAGTTGCTTCTTTGAGTAAAGGCCCCAAATGAGTGATATTATTTAAATGACCAGCGTATTGTTGCTGAACCTCTGAACCTGAATCAAAAGCCAAATGTTTGTATAACATTTCTGAACCAGAAGAGAACCTGAACCTTTATTTGATAATCCTATGGAATGCCTAATGGGACAAAATTCTTAAAAAATAGTTCAGGTTCAGAATAGGGTTTTGACCAGGGCCCACACTCCAGCAGGGCCCCACTGACAAGAGCCCTGTGGAGTTGCTCCTGCTCTTCACATTTGTGTCACCCCAGCCATGGGCATTGAACTCTTAGGTTAGAATTGCCAAGATAGTGAAAAATCAGACTCAAGGTTTACTTACAAGGAGTACTTTATTGGGTAACTTACTGCACACAGGCGTACCCAATGGTTGGATCAGACAGCTTCTCTGAACCCCGAGCCATTGGGTCAAATGGGTCTTATACAATACAGGTTAGCCATGAGGCAGCATAGCCGCAGCAAGCGCCCCTAGCGTTTATTCCCAGCATAAACTAACAGCATTTGGTCCTCAAGCACAGCCACCTGCAGCTCAGCATAAACACACAGCTTCACTTCTCAGGCACGTCAGTGATAATACTTTCTCCTCATTAGCAAGGAATGCACCGAGAAGGCTGTTATTGGCCTTCTGACTCATCTGCACATGCTCAGAGGCTTACTAGCATGGGAATTGCTCCAATAATGAACTTAAGCAAGCATTATGGATCTCTGGGCCCCTACAAATGACTTGGCTATGCTCCTGGGGCCAGTACAACATCTCAACCTGCTTCTTCACCTGCCTTTTGCTCTGCCCCAGACAGTGGTGGTGGTGAGAAGGAGGAGCCAGAGATGCCACTGCTTAGGTGCTCATTGGCTCAGTGATGATAAAGTGTATGAGGAGCCATCACAGATGGTGGCAGTAGCAGTGGGAAGGTAGACTCATGGAGGGAAGGGGTCCAATCAGGGGGCCGTGCCCAAGGGCTCTCAAAAGCCTGTAGCTAGCATGGGTTTTGACTAAAGAAAAGATGACACAACCCTCCCTAACCAGAATTAAATACAGGCAAGATTTCCTGTCTAACTCAGAAGTGAACGGCTTGTTGAGAAATGTTGAACCAGTTGCTGAACTATTATTGGCTTAAGTAGGGATGTACGAAACCCACTTACCTTTTCGCGGAACCTTTCACGGTGGGGGGGATGGGGGGGAAGCGATCCAGTCCTCCCCCTGGAATCCTCGATGGCTGGCTCCGCTCCACGGCCAGGCCATGGAGCAGCCACCCAGGGCTGTCCGCAGCCAGATTTCCAACTGCAGACGGGCTGCTGTGGCCACCATTTGCATCCAGCCAAGCAGCCATGATAGGCTATGTAAGAATTTACGTAGCCTAACACGGCTAACCCTCCCAAACCCCCAGTGTATGCAAATGGTGGCGGCTATGGCGGCCGCCATTTGCATTCCATATTTTTTGCCCATTTATCTTAGGTAAATATTTATGTAAGATAAAACGTCAAAAAAAAGGGGAACACAAATAGCGTAGTAGGCGCTATTTGCGTTCCTTCATTTTTTGCCATTCTAGCCTACGTAAATATTTACATAGTGTAAAACGGCAAATAAAAACGGAACGCAAATAGCACCCACTATGCTATTTACATTCCCCTTTTTCTTTGCTGTAATAGTCTACATAAATATTTATGTAGACTAAAACTGTGAAAAATAAGGAATGCAAATGGCGGCCGCCGTAGCCACCGCCATTTGCGTATGCCTTTTTTTTTTTTTTTACCCAGACATGAACGTAAGTCTTTACATAGCCTATCATGTCTGCGTAAAAAAAAAAAAAAAGACCAGATTGTAAATGGCGGCTGCGGCAGCTGGTTGAAAGACCAGCCGCTGCTGCAGCTGCCACTACAGCTGCCGCCATCCGGAACATCCGCCCCAGGTAAGTCTCATCCTGGGGGGGATCCGTGGGGGGAGCAGGGGGGGCAGGCCATTCTGCCACAGATTTTGGGGGACCGAATGCCAGTGCATTCAGCCTCACTGAAGTCCGTGGCAGAATTCTCCGCCATCCCTAGGCTTAAGTCAGAACTGAGCTAGTACAACCTCGATCATAGCTGAGCCTGAACAGGAACTAAGCCAAAATATTTAATTAGTTGACTCCCTGGCTTTTGTTCCAGCAGTGGGCAGGGTGCAATGGTTCTGTACGCACATCAGGAAGTAAAGGGAAGTACCAGGGTTCAGGAATAAGGAAGGAGAATGGGTTAACATACTTTTTGCTTGCCATACCCCTTCCCTTCATTTTCCAGTGAGATACAGTGTCAGGCACTGAGTGCAGCAGTACACTGAGTAGCAAGTGAGGGATGGGGACAGAGACTAGCGGAGCAACCCAGCCAACCCTGTCTAACCCACTGCCATCCCAATTGACCTCCGCTCCTCTCACTAAGAAGCGAGGTCCTTCCATAGCAAAGCCTACTCCAGCTTCTACCAGGTTTCGCATGTGCGTGCAGTGCATGGATTTCTGCAAACTCTTCAAAGAGAGAGTAGAACTGTGCTTCATCTTCAGTTGGTTACTTCCAAAATTCCTATACCTGGAGCTTAAAATTTTTCTCCCTCCCCCCCTCTCCCTCCCCCCTTCATTGGCTATGATTTTTTAATGTATTACTTGCTTTTATCATCACATTTATTTAGCTAATTAAAAACACAGCAGCCCTTTGCCTCACCTGTGGGTTAGATCCAGATTTAGTTGCATGCAATGAGACAGGCGTAAGTGGATTTCCCTCCCTTTCTCCCCACCACAGTGCCCCCCCCCCCGCCCACTGATGCTATACAGAGGGTTGGGGTGGGGAGACCCTGCCAAATGGGGTTAGCTACAATGTGTGTGGGAGTGGAAAGGAGATCCCCCAAAATTGGGCAGAGGCACCTGCCATAAGCAGAGTCCTTCTGGTAACAGAAGGCAGATCCTGGAAATGATGACTATGTGTGCATTTTATTCTCCTAATGTTATTGGGACAAAAAACAGGTACCAAAAAAAGATGAAGCCCTGGAGACTTCATCATTTGTGTTTTGGTGGGGCTGAAGTGAATCCTTCATTTTAGTAGATTCACAAAGTCGGCCCATCCTCCAACTACATTAACATCTTTTGGATCCTTATTGGAAATGTTGAATTAATATTCCTTTCCACATGCTGTAAGACCATAAACCACCTTCATTTACTAAAATTAATGAACAATAATTAATACAAAATAAACTTTAAAAAAACTAGAATGCAGATGCCTCTGCCTAGTTGGACTTGGGGAAGGGTAAATTAAATTCCTTGAATTTGCTCCATTTCAAAAAGGATATTGTAGAAATGGAAAAGTTACAGAAAGCAGCAAGTAAAGTGGTCAGAGTGTTCCCCTTTACAGGAAACTGTAAAGTGCAGTGGGGCTTTCTTTCTTTTTTTTAGTTTAGGAAGAAAGTTGACTAAAGAAAGCGCAAGATACATGTCAATGACATTATGGATAGTCTGATGAAAGTGCTGAGGCATATTTTTTCTTTCCTCATCTCATTATCATATCTACTAATATTGATCTCAATTTTCTAAGTGCTGGTCCTTATATAGCCAAAACAGAACCATCAACACACTAGAGGACTTAGAGAAACTCCAAGGTTTGCAGGAGGAAGTACAAAATACGTTTTTAGAAAAAAAGCCCTCTGGTGGATTACCTCCCTGCAAAAAGGAAAACTGCAGGAACTGAGTGTGCTGATGACCACAGAATGCTGATTGACAGTAGTGTGGTGGGTGTACCCAGAGTGGGAACAGAATGGAATGTTTGGAATCCTGAACAGAAGCATTCTGTACTGCAATATTTTGTTGCAGGTCCCAGTTATAATACTAGAACTTTGGATCACCCAATGAAATTGAGTACCAGTAGTCAGGACAGAACCCACTCCCCACCCCTGAAGCACTTCTTCATGCAGCACATAGTTAATTTGTGGATTCTCTACCACAAATGTAGTGATGGCTTGTAGCTTAGGTAGGCAGACATACAGGCAGGCAGGCACGCAGGCACGTGCGCACACACACACTTTTATTTGGGGGGCACCTTTAAGGGTGGGATCCTCCCTATGCAGTGTATAAAAGAAACAATACAAAATAATATCATTCAAGAAAAAAGCAATGATTATAAATAAAACCTGAAGCTCTCAAATTAAGAAAAGGCAGGTGGAAGCAGTGGAAACAGAACTGCCTTCAGAGATTTCCTGAAGACCTGCAAAGAACACGGCCTGATGACCTCCCCAGGGCATGCTCATTCCAGAGTGCAGAGCCGCTGCCAAAAAGGCCCTCTCCCGTGTCCTCACAAATAGTGGTGTAGTGGAGCCAGGGGTCAAGGGAACACAGTGTAGATACTTTTTTTTATTAGCAGGCATGCTGATGTCATCTGCCACCCCCCACAGACTTGCATGTTCCTTCTGAGTTTAGTAACAATATATTGTTGTTCTGCCCCTGTTGTAATGGGAGTGGCTTGGTCTTGAATGGTCTACAAAGACCCATTAGCTTTACAAAATACCTCTTTGCGAGCGGAGATGGGTCAAAGAAGAGTCAGACAACAAGGCTTGGGTTGAAAATTGGGCCACGTTTATTGAAAACATCTGCAAACGGGTACCTAGGATGGGCAGCTGACTACGGCCAAATTCTACGGCCGCCGCCATTTGCATTCCTTATTTTTTGCCATCTTAGTCTACGTAAATATTTACGTAGACTAAGACGAAGACAAGAAAGGGGAACGCAAATTGTGCCCAGTACGCTATTTGCGTTCCCCTTTCTTTTCTTCGTCTTAGTCTACGTAAATATTGACGCAGACCAAGATGAAGTAAAATAAGGAACGCAAATGGCGGCGGCCGTAGCCGCCACCATTTGCGTACGCGGTTTTTTTTTTTTACCCAGATGTGATAGGCTACGTAAGTTTTTACGTAGCCTAAAATGTCCGGGTAAAAAAAAAAAAAAAAGTGTACACAAATGGTGGTGGCTATGGCCGCCGCCATTTGGGTTTCTTATGTTTCTTCGTCTTAGTCTACGTAAATATTTACGTAGGCTAAGATGAAGAAAAATAAGGAACCCAAATGGCGGCCATAGCCGCCGCCATTTGCATACGCGTTTCCCCCCCCCTTACCCAGAGCCCTCCGCGGCCAGAAATCCAGCTGTGGACAGCCCTTGCCTGGGCCTGGCCGGCTGCTCCACGGAGCCGCCACAGAGCACAGCCGGCTTTTGAGGATTCTGGGGGGGAGGACCGGATTGCCTCCCCCCCAGCGAGGGTTCCGGGGGGAGGGACGGAGCACCTCCCCCCCCCAGTGGAACCTGGCAGAGCTAGGTAAGCGAGGTTTCGTGCACTCCTACTCCCCCCCACCCTCAACCCCCCCTTTTGCCAGACAAGCTGGCACCGGGGTCAGGGCATTTCTGGTGAAGGTGAAAACTGCTAGAACTGGCTTGTTGACAGATCAACACAGCTGCCTGAATATTTGGACTCTCCTTGGGGGTGTGGCTATGGGGACTATCATGATGAAGGCCTGCATTTCACAATTTACCACTTCACCACTAGGGATGTCAGAGAATTCCTCTATGGATCTTGGTGAGGCTGAATGCCAGTGCATTCGGCCCCCCAAAATCCATGGCAGAACGAAGCCCCCTGCCCCCCCACGAAATGGGCCTGGAACGGAGCACCTACCTGCTGCCGTCCGCGCTGCATTGCAAATGGTGGCTGCATCTGGCGTCCATTCGCTTCTTCCATATAGCCGTGATAGGTAACAAATACTTACGTAGCCTATCATGGCTAACACAGGGACGCCATTTGCATCCCTGTGGAAGCTGTGATAGGCTATGTAAGTATTTATGTAGCCTATCATGGCAAAACTAAGAGAACGCAAATGGCTGCGGCTACGGCGGCCGGCATCTGCGTTCCCTTTTTTTTGCCGTGTGATAGGCTACGTAAATATTTATGTAGCCTATTACAAAAAAAGAGATGGGCACAAATGGTGTAGTGGCCACCATTTGCATTCTTTTTTTTTTTTTTTCCGTAATAGGCTACGTAAATATTTATGTAACCTATCATGGAAAAAAAAAGGGAATGCAAATGGCAGCCGCCGTAGCCTCCCCCATTTGCGTTCGCTGTTTTTTGTTTTTTTTTTGCCGTGATAGACTACGTAAATATTTACGTAGCCTATCATGGCAAAATACAGGGACACAAATGGCGGCGGCTGCAGCAGCCGCCATTTGCATCCCTGCAGGTTGCCCAGTGGCCGGATGTCCGGCTGCGGGCGGCCCCGGCTGGTGGCTCTGCAGAATCTCCGTGGAGCGAAGCTGGCCGGAGGGAATTTCGGGGGAGAGGGATGGAGCACCTCCCCCCCACTGCAAATGTCACCCTTCGAAAAGGTGACTTTCATATATCCCTATTCACCACTGCTCATCAACCAAGTGACCTTTGGTGGTGGGCACATGAGAGGGGCCTTGGTTGACAACCTCAGAGCGTGGACAGGCTGATATGGGCAAAGGCAGTCCTTCAAGTAACTTAGACCTAACTGTTTAAGGCCTAAAAGAAGCTTAGATGGCTTAAAAATAGACACATTAGCAAAGGATAGGTTTATCAGTGGCTATTAGCCACGGTGGCTGAACAAAACCTCTATATTCAAAGGCAGCATGCCCGTGACTTCTGGATGTTATGGGCAAACATGGAAGGGCTGTTGCCCTCATGTCCTGCATGTGCTTCCAGCCATTGGAAACAGAATGTTGGATTCAACAGACTTTGATCCAAACCAGCAAAGCTATAATTTTATGCTTATTTTTTCAGGGTACAAGAATGACTTGATTATCCTTCTAAAGTAATATGATGTTTCAGATTTTACCCTATTCCATCCTGGATATTATGCTGGATTACCTTTGGTGCACATTCTGTGTCAAAGTACCTAAATATTATATAGCATTTCTTTTCTGCAAAGAAAAAGAAAGAAAGAAAGAAAGAAAGAAAGGAAGGAAGGAAGGAAGGAAGAAAGAAAGAAAGAAAGAAAGAAAGAAAGAAAGAAAGAAAGAAAGAAAGAAAGAAAGAAAAGCATATATGGTCTAAACCGCAAGGGTGAATGCATTGCTATTTTATTTTTTCCTGTCCATGTAACATATTACAGCAAGCTTTTTCTTCTCCTGGAAGTGTATTTTCTTTTCTTAATTGTAAGAAGCCAATGAAGCTTGACTTCTATTTCACTTCTTTACTCAACAGTGACTATGCTTGCTGACCTCTGTTACCAGCAGAAACACTGCTGAGTGATGCTGTCACTGCTTTCAGGATGGCGAGTTGGCACTGTAGCTATTGTCCTAGCAGCAGGGGGTTCCCCTGACTTGGGGAATATCACAAGCCGCCCCTTCATCTGGCAGATTTGGAGGAAGCGACTCAAATCCACCGCTGCGATTTTGTAACTCAGCTGATTCAGACAGCAGAATGCAAATGTACAGGGCTTCAATGATCACTTTCTGTTCCAGCCAAATGCTTACAACAATCAGCTATTGTTGTTCTTTTCACTGTGCTCTCTGACTTCTCAGCATTTATTTTTCTATTCTCCTTTGTATTCAAATACATATTGATTCAATATATTTATAATGCAGGTGCCATACAAAGCATTGGGGCATTCATTAAAACAAACTAGTTTGTTTTCTAATGACATTTTGGTTCCAAAAAGAAGTATTTCCTGAACATCTACAGCAGATGACTTTGTGACCCACCTACAACAATTCATAGTCCAATCTTATGTTTGTTTACTTGGAAGTAATTCTCATTGAGTCCAACGGTGCTTACCCTTGGGTGAATGTGCATAGGACTGCAGGATCTAAGCACCGTTCTGGGGACCCAGTCCACCATTTGGGAATCATTATCTGATTGGTAAGCAAGGTTTCATTGTTTTCTGTGCTAGAGGCTGCACTTTCCCCTACAATAAACATTGTTATGCACAAGGTGTATCCAAAAGATCTGTAACCCAATCTAGCAAAAGAGATTGCTAAGCACATAGCTGATGTGTATCTATGCTGTGAAGCTCATCCATACATACATGATAAATGTGATGCAGATGAGAGCTGCTATCCCTAAGTAAGGAACTAGTTCAACTATAGCCAGAACCAACTATGTGTGTAGGACTGGTTTATCATGTGTGTAGGACTGTTTGGTATAATGAAGTTATTATGGTACAGAAAATGGCAGCAGATTCCCTTGCTAAGTTCTGCTGTAAGGATATTACTGGCAGTTCCCTGTTTCATCAAATAACCTTGCTGCAGCTTTTGCTCATTACAGTAGAGGTGTTCAGAAGACACCCCCCCCCCAGTGTGCAGTGAATATGGGCAGTGGATAGCAGATTCAAGCCCTCTAGCCATGCTGTCACCAGGCTGACTCATGCCCAATGGCCATGGCCCCTGAGAGATGAGCTTTTAGCATCAGTGTGAAGGCTATACATGTAGGCCATCTTTGCTCTGATGCCAAAGATGTGGCTACCAGGGGCAGTGGCCAGTGTGTATGGGTATAGTGTACCTAGCAGGCACAACTAAATGCATATGACAATAATTCCCCCATAAGGGATTTTGCTAAACTTACTGAGCTTTTTTTCCCTTCAAAATCCCTACAGATATTTTGCTTAATAAAGATGCTTCAAATTTAACTTGAATTTCACATCCACCTAATTTCAATGGCATCTTAGGGTACAATGGCATGTCCTACTGCCTCATGTCTTGAAAACCTGATTCTTCTCTCCAAATTGGTGGATGTAGGAGGGGTGAAGAAAATACAAGTTGGTGTGCTTAACTCTTCCTCCATTTTCCCTCGCAGCACCCCCTCCAACTGCTTGGCTTTTGCTGCAAGAGCTCCAGCCAAACTCTCCCCAGAGAAAGGTAAACCCAGTATCTGGGGCACCCCCAGACAAACCCAGGGAGACAGGTCCCTGATGGAGAATATGAAATATAGTGGCTTTGTCACTCTCCCACAATCCATTTTGCTCACGTTCACTTTAGCCTGCCTGCTTTGATTGAGGTCCAGGATGCAGAGTGCCCAAAGCCTTGTTTGTTTAAAAGGACATATTTTTCTTCTGCTGCCACCTAGACCAAGAAGTTTCATTGCTCCCCAGTCTCCAGTTGCAGGATGGGGACCTCAGGTAAAGGTATCTTTAAATCCCCATCTGTCTTTGGAGGACTTTCTACAGTCATAGCCTCCAGTCCCTCTTTCCTATGGTGTGCATGATTTAATTGGATCTATTCTAAAACTGATTTGCCTGGAGACCCAACCTTTAATGCTTCCTTCCCTGGCCATCTAGTAGAAAGCATTGTGGTTGGGACTTCTCTTTGTACCTCTTATGGTTGACATTGACAACCTTTTCTGGAAAAGGCAGTTAACCATGGACTGATGATTGGACTGGCTTGAGAAAATAAGAGGCAAGTGCACGAAGTGCTAGAAAAGTGAGTGTGTGTGTAACTTGATATATCCCTTCTCCCCTCCCTTGTTACAATGGTGACTGTGTATTGAGAACTGGACCAATTACACCTCCTTGCAGCAGCACAATTCCTCCTCTTGCCCCCTTCCTTCTCCCTGCTTTCAGTGCTCACCCCCAACCCTTTCTCTTTAATTCCCAAGAGTATTAGGAATCCCAATCTCCCTATCCTTTCCTCTTTGTAACTTCTGACCAGCAAACCCTTTCTACTGACAGGTGAATGGTCAGTTCGTGTCCATACCCTATATTTAGCCTCCAGGGCCAGCCTCCATGAGAACGCAGTTAACATCCCCACAATACATGTTCTCATTTCAGGCTTCACATTGTTTATCAATGCTGCCAGTCCATTTCCGGGCCTGATTCAAAGTGCTGGTGTTAACATTCAAAGCCCTTAATGGCTTGGGGCCAGGTTATCTGAAGGATCTCCTCCTCCCATATGTGCCTGCCTGGACCTTAAGATCATCCTCAGCGGCCCTCCTCTGTGAGCCCCTGCCAAAGGAAGTGAGGCGGGTGGCTACTAGGAGGAGGGCTTTTTCTGCTGTGGCACCCCAGCTGTGGAATGAGCTCCCTAGTAAGGTTCGCCTGGCACCTACATTGTATTCCTTTTGGAGCCAAGTGAAGACCCTTATATTTTCCCAGCCATTTTAGCTTTCTAGACTTTTAGCTTTGCTGTTTTAAATCTGTATTTTAAATTCCTACACTGCTGCTAGGTTTTATTGTGGTTTATTGTTATATTGTGGTTTTAATGTTCTATATATTTTAAATTGTTTTATTGTGTGCCGTTTGGTTTTAATTTTTGTGAAACGCCCAGATAGCTTCGGCTATTGGGTGGTATAGAAATGAAATAAATAAATATCAATCCGTATATATACATTGCAATTGTTCTACTCTGTTTTGCTTTCCCCCAAAGCAATAACTGTATAATTTTGTGCTTGTGTGTGTGTGTGTATATATATATATATATATATTCCCCATTGGTTGAAGAAACACGTGTGCATGCAGATTTTTTAGGGGTCCTACTCCCATTGCCATCAACATCCTCAACATCAAAAGGTCCTTTCTAATACATGTGTGTCTTGCAGAACATCTGCAAGTCTGTACATGTATCTAAGTTGAGCACATTCAGTAACAATACATTCACACATCAAAATGCAAACTGAACTAATCCCTCCCCCCATCCCTAGTGTGGGGGATTAATCTTCCCATTACAACCCTCATGAATGAAAAACTGATCCACTGGTCTACTCCTGTGTTCTTTCCATACACGGGGTGAGAGTTCATGTGAACCTCTATAAACATGGATATGGAAGACTGAGGGGAGGAAACTTGGTGGGGGAAGTTAAGCATCTCAGCTCCTGCTTTCTGCTACGTCCCTGAACATCCCCCACCACCATCCCCAGCACCACTTCATAGAGGTAAAATGAGGCTTCAAGCTACAAGACTGAGGTGGACCTTGTAATCCTGCTCTTAGAGATATGAAAGCCCCCTTTCACACACACACACGCACACACGCACACACACACATGTTTCCAATCTTATCAGAATTTCTGTAACTTCCCTTCTAATCTGTACAATTCCTGCTGAAGTTTCACCTGACTGGGATTTCCCCAAACTACCCCAAATTTTGCTGTAGGCAAAAGTCCACAGCAACTCTACATCTCTCAAAAGAGCATGGCTACCTGATTATTTTTGCAAAATAGAACTTCATAACAGGGCAGAAGATGAAAGGTCACACAGAAGGACATAGTAAATGTGGAGGCAGACATTTATTACTGAACATTCTAGAATGATTTATAGTTTGCTTTGCACCCAGCCTTGAGCCCACTTCCATTATTTATGCTGCTGGGATAACTCTGCAACAGTAGGGCTATGCTGTATTTCTTAGAATCTATATGCCATCAGCAGGATACACTGAGACTCTTACATTTATTTGCATATAACAACTGCAATGTGAAGAAACCATCCACCACTCTTGGCTACGCTCTGGAAATTAAGGAGGTCACAAACATCTGTGATTTTCCAAAACTGTATTTTCACTCCTACATATAAGGGAGTGAATGGACACCAGGTTTGAAAAACAATATCAGATCTATGAAAAAGGAGCAACTGGGTGTACAAGCTAATGCACAGTTAAACAATTTCTTATGTGATGCACAATAATTGTTCTGATATGCATTATATTGCCTAAAGAGATGTTACTGTGGTTTTGAATGGAAGGCATGATGCACAACTAAGCCAACTGTGAATAATGACACTAGCAATAACAATTGATAATAGGAATGTGATTTTAAATAAATTGTTCAGGATTGCACTGCAAAAACTAGGAATGTATGGATTTTGTTAAATCTGTCCCATCTGTGTTTCGTGGATTGTCAGGCATCTTTTGTTCTGTGGTCCACTTATTGATAGAATCAGGTTTTTTGTATGAGACTTTTGTTAATCTGCAAATGCAATTGCTAATGCACATTTACACAAGTGTACATTTGTGCACATCTCCCCAAAAATAAAAATAAAAAACCAGTTTGCAGGTCCGTGGAAACTGTGCGACTCAGAAGAAGCCAGTCTGCTGTGGAATCTTCAGGTTGAATTCACAGAAATCCAAACTCATTTGATTCTGCTGTAGGTTTCTTTGATATCCCTAGCAAAAGCACACTGTCAGTAATTGCAGATAAGTGTCCCAGTTCATCATGTGATGCCAGCATGAAGGAAGGCAACTTTAGGAGCATACACCCCTAATAAAGCTTAAGCTTTGCTGTGAGTTCATACAGTATCTCAGGAATGTGGTGTTTGAGAATGCAAGCTGAATCAATGAGTTACATTTAGTTTTTAAATTAACCTTTGGTTAGTGCCAGTAGTCACAAATATTGTTCTATTTCTGGCCAGCTGATAGTATAACTGTCCAGTGTCCTTTCAGGATAATTGTTGCTGCTGCCATGATATAGTACTAGAGAAAGGAACTTTATGTTGCTCAAGGCATGGTTCTGTACAGGCAGGGTAGGAACCTGTGGCCCTCCAGAGGTTGTTGGATTACAGATCCCATCATCCTGACCATTGGCCTTGCTGGCTGGGGATGATGGGCACTGGAGTAAGAACAACCCAAACCTTTGGAGAACCACAGGTTAGTCACCTTTTGCTATACAGAAAAAGCTAGGTGGCTGTTAGTTGTGCCATATATGAAATCAGCCCTTTAAGAGCAAAGGGATTTTCTTAATTTCATGTCAAAAAGCAAGACTCTCACCATGCACATTCTTGTTATTCTGTCATCTATTTTTCTTCTTATGCCGATGTTACCATGGCAGATAGAAATATATTAATTTGCTGTCGTCTGATTAATAATTCACTTCATTGTGAGTTCAATAATGAGTTCAGAAGAACATGGTCAATAAATAATAGATGGCATTCTCTCTCCCTCTTTCTCTCTTGGCTTTAATTAAATTACATTCATTATAACAATACAATAACAAGAGAGAAAGAGAAAGAGTTCAATAACCAATTCTAACAGTTCCTCCTAGAAACAAAGATTTGCTAAACTGTATAGCCTATGGTTTAAACAGTTGACTTGGTAACAAGCTTTTGTTAAAAATTTCAGCCCAGCTGATCCTCTGAAATAATAAGAGGTAACAGGTGTTCCATGCAACATTATTGCATTGCTAGAGGATAGAGTTTACCTCATCTCAACACCCCAGAGGGGCATGTTATTTATTTATCTATCCATCATATGTGTATGTCACCCTTTCTCCAAGGAGTTCAGGGTTATCCCATTTTATGTTCACAAACACTCAGGAGTTAGGCTAGGGCAAGACAAACAGTGACAATGTGACATCAGGACCATGCAGTGAGTTACATGACTGCTGAGTGAGGATTTCAACTCAGGTATCCCCAGTACGAGTCCACCACTCTGTTCATTACACCTCTAAGGAGCCTCATCTCCAGTGAGTTTCAGAAGGTCACAGTTGCACATACTTTAGGCCAGCGATCCTCCACCTGGTGCCCTCCAGATGTGTTGGATGTCAACTCACACCAGAATGGCCAATGGTCAGGAATGCTGGGAGTTGTAGTCCAAAGTACCTGGAGGGCACTAGGTTGGGGAAGGCTATCTTAGGCACTGTCCCACACCCTGTGCCATGCTATCGTAGCCTTTCTGTAGGATTGGGCTATGTTCTGCTTCCCCCACCACCTCAACTCTCCCCACAGCTCCTTGGAGCCAAGCTTTGTCCAGACTGGGATTGATTTTTGAGATAACTCCCTGATGTTCAGTTTTTTATTGTAGTGCATCCTCCCAAGCCCCAACCCTTGCTTAGGCCTGCTCCTAGGTCTAGTGCATTTTATTTATTTTAAGTATGTATATACTATGCATCATTAAAATAAATTGTTTACAAAAATAAGCATTGGTGTCCTTATCCCTGGTAGGTCAAGGCCTGGTTTGTTGAACTGGTTTGTGTGAATCCTCCCATACTTCAGGCTTGCTCAATTTGGGACCTGTCATGACAAATGCAGCGTATCAGCCATGCTTGTTCTCTCACAAGGGATTAGATAATCTTCCAGTTTTTGCTGCCTGCTGTGTGGGACTACAAAAATATGTGGGTAATTACCCCTGTCAGTGGATAATTTGTGCATGCTTTGACACTGACAGCTTGGGAAAAGGGGACCAGATATCTCACTTAGTAACCTGATCCTCAGGGTTTGAAGTGTTGAACTGACACTTTGGGGTACCCCGCTTCCATTGCACACTTGCCTGAGTCTCAAGCAAGTGCTTTTAACACAGATATAGCCTCTGCCCCCTTTTCAGTAATTAGGGATGTCAGAGGAATCTGTTTGGGGGATGGACCTTGGCGAGTTTTCACTGGCTCACCCTCCTGGACTCCAGCTCACTTGTCCACGAGCTGGCCTGATTTGACACACGTTGAGTCAAGGCAACTCAGGCACTTCCGCCATTGCCACTCTGTGTATGAGTGTCTCCTTCTCCCTCCCTGGAAGGAAGCCATTTATGCACAGTAGTAGTGGGGTTGCTAAATGGCTCCTATTCCCTCCCAGGACCTGAGAGGGAAAAGGAGCCATTTACACAAAGCAGTGGTGGTGGTGTGTGTGTGTCACTAAATGGCTCCTTTTTCCTCTTAGGTCACAGGAGGCAAAGGAGCCATTTAGAGACCTTGCCACTGCTGTGCCTAAATGGCTCCTTCTCCCTCCTGGGACCCAAGAAGGAAAAGGAGCCATGTATGCACTGCAAACCCACTGCTGTTGGGTGTAAATGGCTCTTTTCCCCTCCCGGGACCTAAGAGGGAAAAGGAGCCATTTATGCACAGCACCCATGAGTTCCTTGCTAGCATAATGCAGGCCGGGGGCTTAGGGGAAATCTGTCAAGCCCCAAGAGGGCTGAATTTCCCTGTGCCAGGGATGGGTGGGAATTGACAAGTTCTGTGACAAGTACAGAATATGGCTCTGCTGGGCTGAATGAAGTAATGTGTGGAGTGGATGAAACTGACAAGGATATTGACGAGAGGGGAATAGGGCTACATAGCAGACAGGTGTCCCTGCAATCATGTGCAGTTGTGCAAGAGCGACAATACATTAAAAAAATGGCAACATTTGCGCACTTTTCAAGATCCCCTCTCCCACCCCCCAAAAAAAGAAAAGAAAAGAAAAAATGCCCAAATTGCAATTTGCACAAATGGTGGAACCAGGAAAAGAAAAAAAGGGAAAAAAGCACAAATTGCAGCCATTGAAACAAAACAAAAAACAAAACAGAAATCCACATATTGGCTTGACTTGCTACAGACAGAGTGAGTCAATGCCAGCAGAGGAAAATGGAACAGAATGCACAGGGCCGAACCGGAAAGGATCTGTCAAGCTTCACCCCACAAACGGAATCCTCAGACATCCCTACTGGTGATGGGGCCCCACCTCACCATGAGAGCAGGCACTGGGTGTGGGAGAGACAGGACAGGCCACATGGAATGCACAGCTTTGTCCAGCAGAAAAGAAGAGCCAGAGACCCATCATCTGCCTCCTCAGGCAATCGCCTCACTCTGCCCAATGGTAAGATTGGCACTGTATATGCAAGTTGTGCAGGCCTGCCCTATGCATTGATGTCCAAATAGCTGAGTAATACTTACAGATGTAGAATCACATCATGAGTCTCTGTACATAGGTTGTCGATTTTGTTATGCTGGCATTTGGTGCAGGCCCAGTCGATGCTGAGTTGCAGGGTGGGTTACCTTATCTTGTCCAGATCTGCAATTGATTCTTATATCCTCCGCAACAGTTGTCTCATAAATCCATGAGGGTAGGCTTCACAAGTCACCACTGGATTACAAGCAATTCATAGAATCATAGAATAGTAGGGTTGGAAGGGGCCTACAAGGCCATGGAGTCCAACCCCCTGCTCAATGCAGGAATCCAAGTCAGAGCATCCCTGACAGATGGCTGTTCTGAATTCCAGAATTCAGAACTAATCCTAGCAGAACTAAGGGATGCCAGAATGTGGTGGGAAGGTGATCAGTCCATATGACATAGAAATACTCCTCCAGTGTACAGACACTGTCCTGAACTGATGAGTAGATTCTTCTCATTCCAAATTTCAAATCCCTCAGAGTTACGTGGCATCTTTCTTAACATGGTAGGCAAATGGGAAAACACATTGCTATTGAGATCAGTGTGTTTCCACATAATAAAACACATGCTGCAATTTGATCCCCTTTAGGCAAACAGCACAGGAAAGCAAAGGCAAGCTTTTTCTTGCCTCACTGCTATACTTTATTGCTCTAGTAAAATACCTCAGGGAGGTATTAAATGTTGATGTCATTCTCTTTCTAATTTCAGTGTGAGAAATACCCTCAGAAGAACTGTGTTTATACAGGGTGCAGAATGTAGACAAGAGTTTATTTTAAAAGGCCCATGAGGACGTACAAGTATATGCATCTTATTCCTCCCTATGAGCTGGGTTCTTCCCTTCAGCTTATATAAACTGGCAGAAAATGAGTTGTGAAATGCAAGTCCGAGATGCCATTATTCTCTGCCCTCTGGTGTAGCAAGTACCGCCTGAACCTCCACAGATCAGCATGCTCCGCCATTGTCTGTTTTCAGAACTTCATTCCTTTTCACTTTTTTTTTTCTAGAATATTTCAGCTGGAAGACTGGGAAATGCCTGCATAGGCAGAAGTGCTCAGCTTTTATAACCCTGCTTTTCAAGGAGCATACAAATGAACTGGTTAGCCTTTTCTTTTTCTTTTTTTAGGATTGATAGTGACTTTTAACATTTGATTTTACAGATATTTTGCCATTTGGCTTTAAAGGAACTGTTTGGGTTTTTACAAATTAGTTAAATCAATTCACATTTATTCACACCTGCCTTTTTAATGTTAATGGATTGCTGGAACTTCTAGACTGCCTTGTAAAAGCAGTTGTTGACTGCTTTTTACCTTGACATTAGGTAAAAAGGCTCTATCAGTTATCCAGATAAACCTATGCATTTGGAAGGAACAATCCTATGGCTTCTAGACAGTGTCTGAGGGGCCATAGGATAGTTTTGATCCCTGAACTGAGACTGAAGACAGCACTCCGACCCCCTTTCCCTTCACAGCCAGCACAGAAAGAACCACTCCAGTTGCTTGTCTGAAGTCAGGAATGCAACCTCAGAGAGGGGGGGAAAGGGGACATTTTGGTGGGCGGGGAGGGTAGGAGTCTGGAGAGGCCAGGACACATGCTGTCTTGAGACATCTCCAGCCTCCTTCCCTCCCTCTCTGAGACACTATTGCTAGATAAGCAAAAAAGCCTGTCTAGCAAAAATGCACGGCATGAGGACAGGGTGGTGAAGATTGCCTCTGCCACTGTTCTTGCCCTCCATAAGATCATAGAATAATAGAATAGTAGGGTTGGAAGGGGCCTACAAGACTATCAAGTCCAACCCCCACTCAATGCAGGAATCCAAGTCAGAGGATCCCTGACAGATGGCTGTCCAGCCTTGTCTTGAACGCCTCTAGTGTGGGATCGCCCACCACCTCCCTAGGTAATTGGTTCCATTGTCGTATAGCTGTAACAGTCAGGAAGTTTTTCCTGATGTTCAGCCAGAATCTGGCCTCAAGTCACTTGAGCCCATTATTCTGTGTCCTGCACTCTGGGATGATCGAGAAGAGATCCTGGCCTTCCTCTCTGTGACAACCTTTCAAGTACTTGAAGAGTGCTATCATATCTCCCCTCAGTCTTCTCTTCTAAAGGCTAAACATGCCCAGTTCTTTCAGTCTCTCTTCATAGGGCTTTGTTTCCAGTCCCCGGATCATCTTCATTGCCCTCCTCTGAACCCTCTCCAGTTTGTCTGCATCCTTCTTAAAGTGCGGTGCCCAGAGCTGGACACAGTACTCAAGATGAGGCCTAACCAGTGCTGAGTAGAGGGGAACTAGTACTTCCCTGGATTTGGAAGCTATGCTTCTATTAATGCAGCCCAAAATAGCATTTGCCTTTTTTGCAGCCACATCACATTGTTGCCTCATATTCAGCTTATGATCTACAACAATTCCAAGATCCTTCTTACTTGTAGTGTGGTTGAGCCACCTTGTAACTGTGCATTTGGTTTCTTTTTCCTAGGTGCAGAACTTGGCATTTATCCCAGTTAAATTTCATTCTGTTGTTTTCTGCTGAGCGCTCCAGTCTATCAAGTTCACTTTGAATTTTGATTCTGTGTTCCAAGGTATTAGCTATCCCACACAATTTTGTGTCATCTGCAAATCTTATAAGCATTCCCTGCACCTCCTTCTCCAAGTCATTAAGAAAAATGTTGAAGAGCACTGGGCCCAGGACTGAGCCCTGCAGTACCCCACTCATTACCAATCCCTAGTTTGAGAAGATCCCATTGATAAGCACTCTTTGAGTCCGATTCTGTAGCCAACTGTGATTCCACCGGATCGTTGTTTCATCTAGCCCACATCGAGCTAGTTTGCTCATCAGGATATCATGGGGCATTTCATCGAACGTTTTGCTGAAGTTGAGGTATATTATGTCCACAGCATTCCCACAGTCCACAAGGGAGGTTACTTGATCAAAAAATGAGATCACATTCATCTGGCAGGATTTGTTCTTGAGAAATCCATGTTGGCTTCAAGTAATCACTGCATTGTTTTCAAGGTGCTTCCAGATGGATTGCTTTATGATCTGCTCCAGAATTTTCCCAGGGATTGATGTCAGACTGACTGGTCTGTAGTTCCCAGGTTCCTCCTTTTAACCCTTTCTGAAGATAGGAACAACATTAGCCCTCCTCCAGTCATCTGGCACTTCACCTGTCCTCCAGGATTGCTTAAAGATAATAGACAGCGGTTCTGAGAGCTCTTCTGCCAGTTCCTTTATTACTCTAGGATGCAGTTCATCTGGCCCTGGAGATTTGAACTCATTCAAAGTAATGAGGTGTTCCTTGACCATATGTGTATCGATCTCAAGCTGCAATCCCGCCCCTTCAGCCTGTACTTCACCTTTGCCAGGGAGGTCATAGACCCTCTTTTGGGAGAAGACTGAGCTAAATTAGGAATTGAGCACTTCTGCCTTTCCTTTGTCATCTGTTTTCATTTTGCCATCCTTATTTAATAGCTGAACCACCATTTCCTTCCTCTTCCCTTTACTTTGCATGTGGCTGAAGAAAGCTTTTTTGTTGCTTTTAGCATCCCTCGCTAACCTCAGCTCGTTCTCAGCTTTAGTCTTCCTGACTCCGTCCCTGCAATTCTGTGCTACCTGCCTGTACTCTTCCTTTGTTGCTTGGCCTTCTTTCCACTACCTATATGTGTCCTTTTTTTGTTGTTGTTTTCAGGTCATCTGTAAGCTTTTTGTGAAGCCACATTGGCTTCTTCTGTTGTCTTCCTCCTTTTTTTCCTTGTTGGAATTGTTTGTAATTGTGCCTTTAGAATTTCCTTTTTTAAAAACTCCCTTAAAAAAAAAAACTCCCTTGGACTCCTTTTCTCATTAGAGTTGCTTGCCATGGGACCTTACTTATCATTGTTCTGAGCTTATTAAAATCAGCTTTCTTAAAATCCAGGGTATGGGTTTGGCTACACTTAGCTTTTGCTTCCTTTAGAACCATGAACTCAAGTATAATATGGTCATTTTCCCCCAGAGTTCCTGTAACTGCTACTTTACCCACTAAGTCATCTCTGTTGGTTAGGATCATGTCAAGGATAGCCAATCCTCTAGTTCCTACTTCTACTTTCTGTAGAAAGAAGTTATCCGCCACACAAGTCAGGAATTTCTTGGAGGGACCATAAGCTTCTGAGTTTGGAGGCTAAATTTGGACCATAAGCTTCTAAGTTTGGAGGCTTACAATCATCACAGCAGGATTGCACCGTAGTTCACACATGCAGGTTCAGCTCTTGCTTAATGGAGAATCAAGGATGACTGTCCTGTTGGAATGAGCAATTGTAGTACAAGAAATCCAGGTAGAATTCAATGTCTCATCTTTAATATCACTTTTCACTGGAATCAGTGCAGACACTCAGCTGTGAGTCATCAAGTGGTGTGTAATCAAGTGATATACTCATGTATAAAGGGCATTGATTTCCTTATTGTCTCATCACAATCTCCATGGTCAGATAGAAGAGACCTCATTGTGATGGCTTCCCAGTGTATCAAGCCTGCATGCCCAACTATGGTAATTTTCAGTGACTGATTACCTAGACCCAATAGTCTCCTGGGTGTGACAGTGAAACTATGAAGGGTAGAGTGTAGATTCTACCTTCAGACCTTTGGTTGATGTGTGTTTAATTAACTGGGGGCTGGGGGCGGAGATGGTGGGGACATTCATGTTGGGATGATGCCAGCACATGTAGCCAGACTTCTCTCTCCACACTTTCTATAAACATGTGGGGCCTAATTTCTGAACAGGGCTATATGTAGCAGTGAGTCTATCTATCTGGCTATCTGCCTATCTAGCTATCATCTCTATCATCTCTCTAACATCTCTATCATCTCTCTCTATCATCATCATCATCATCATCTATCCATCTATGCTAAGAGGAGACTACTTCTACTACATACAATCTCTCATCTCTTTATGTTGCTTTAGGCCAGAATTGTCTGAAATACATGCCATTAATGCAGATAAAATATATATGGCAGCATCAGAAGGGTGCATGAAAAGTACAGATGTTTTTACTGTCATTGCCACTAATCTACCTGCTGTGGAAGAGATCTCTCTCAGCATCTTCTGCTCTTCTATATTATCCTGATTTACTCTCCTTTTGCATTCAAGAACTTCATCTCAGCATGGTTATTTTATCTCCTCTGCTGGGTTGCACTTGGCATCCATTCTAAAGCTGTCTTTAGGAATGTCAAATGTTCTCTTAGTTACACTCCTGGCATATTGCCATCTGTTGCTCTTGATCTCCTTACTCTTGTGCATTTCTTTCCAGTGCAGTCAAGCACTTTTGATGTAAAGTCCCAGTATGGATCATGTACAGTCCATACACTATCCTTATGTCCAGGGGAGAATGTAACCTCTACTGAAATTTAGGAGGCTTTTCTCCCCCTAAAGAAAGTGTGTGTTGTTCATCTTTAGGGAAAAAAGCCCACAACACTCCTCATATATATATATATATATATATATATATATATATATATATATATAAAGGTAAAGGTGTCCCCAACCAGTTGTGTCCGACTCTAGGGTGCGGTGCTCATCCCCGTTTCTAAGCCGAAGAGCCAGCGCTGTCCGAAGACGCTTCCGTGGTCATGTGGCCGGCATGACTGAACACCGAGGTGCACGGAACGCTGTTACCTTTCCCGCCGAGGCAGTACCTATTTATCTACTTGCAATTTCTTGCTTTCGAACTGCTAGGTTGGCAGGAGCTGGGACTGAAGACGGGAGCTCACTCCGTCACGCAGCACTCGGGTCTCGAACTGCTGACCTGCCGACCTTCCAGTCTGCAGTTCAGCGTCTTAACCACTAAGCCACCGCGGCCCCATATATATATATATGGAGAGAGAGAGAGAGAGATTTCAACAGTGCCATCAATGTACATGGTTCAAGACCTTGTCTTAAGGCACCTCAACTCTAACTTTCATCAACAGAGGAAATAACAAAAGGGAAGGAAAGGGAGTGAGCAATAGGAGAGACAATAATTAGATGGCTATGGACAAATGATAACCTTCAGCTTAATTTCAGCTTGACAGAACTAAGGGTTAAGCAAAGGAAGGTAGGTTTTGTGGAGGGATTTGAAGGATGAGAGAGGGGGCAGCACCACATTGGTGGGCATAAGGGGCAACATGGGAGGAAAGGCAAGGGGTTTAGGGAAGCAGGAGATTTCTGGAAGACTGAGTGATAGACTTGGAGGAGCAAAAGCCATGGGAGGAGATATGTTGTGAAATGAGAGCAGAAAAGCAAGGCACAAGTAGCCACGCTTTAAAATATGTGCTGTTGATATCCAGAGAGAAATGCAAGGCCTCTTCTTAGATATTATTGTGACAATTATTCTACTAGTGCAGAACAAATTAAAGAGAAAATTGAGCCCTGAGGTTTCTCCATATGATTCCTTTGTGGAGCAATGTGGTTTAAAGCAGAGATTAGATTTGTAAAAAACAAGGGAAGCAAGATCAAAGATAGATCAAAGGACAATTTTTATTATGGACCATTTCTTATCTTTTAATCAAGGGGGTGGTACACAACCGGGGTGCACAACCTGTGCTTCTCCCCCAGACTTAACTGCCCCCATCATGGAGCTAGCCTTCTCTCTACCCCTCCCCCAGCACTCCTGATACAGATCACATCTATTCTATCTCTGATACCAGTGAGTAAAGAGCACCCCTGGTTTATAGATTAGTGGCCACACTTTTTTTAAAAAAAAAACCCTACCTAACAAACAAAATGTCAACAGCAAAGTTATTGTTTTTTGTTTTGGCCCATACTAATTATTATTTGTGATGATTATTTGTTAAATTTGTATCCCACCTTTCCATCAAATGGTGCTTGAGGCAGCAATGTGCATTAATACAAATACAATGGAACTGAATGAAAGAGCAATAAAAGACCAAGTAAAAACATAAAGACAAGACAGATAAAATAAAATCAATACAATCAATACAATCAAGAAGTTAAAACCCACTAACATATTTACAAGTCAGCTAATTGCCCAAATGCCTTTTGAATTTCACTGTTTAAAAAGTCTTTGCCTGCAGGTGGAAGATCATCAGAAACAGGGCTAGATGAACCTCAATTTAACAGCATTTTAAGGTCAGAGACTCAGTAAAAAGGAAAAGAAAAGAAAAAGTGTTCAAAAACATTGGAAGAATGAGCAGCTCACAGGGGGAATCCCCTCGTTATCTCTGATCTAGCACTGTGCCAAACACTTCTTCCACATTTTTGACCATTTTCAGTCAATCTAGTAGAAAAGAAATTGCTATCAAAAAGGAATTCAAAGGAGAAGAACATTTTGGAGAAATTCTCATGGATTGGGTTTAGGGTTCTTGTGGTTAGCTCACTTATGAGCTGGCTGACGAACATGTGTGTGTTTCCTGTCTTCCATTGTACAATCATCTCTTTGGCAGCCTGTAGCCTCCTCAGCTTCCCACACTTCAATTAAAGCTGAAGGGAAGATATCACAAGGTAATCCCTCCCATGTTGTTCTTGTTTTGTCAGTTCAGGAAGCGCGGGCAGCCTGGGAGGCTTCAGGGCAAGAGAGAGATGTGAAATAGAAAAACAAACAACAACAATACAGCACCCTTGGCCACCTCACAGTGAATACGTAGCTCAAAAAGACCGCCAAAATAAATTTTAGAATGCCTGAAAATGAGGCAGAAAAATGGAAGGATCTTTCATGGGGTAGACAGCTTAAAGGAAATTAATTGAAGGACAGATTTTGGCACAGCACTAACTCCACCTCTTCCCTGGTGCTGAACACAACACTGCCCCCTTTACACCTGCAAATGGGGGCTAGGCTGCCAACTAGGGATGTTGGAGGAATCTGTCTGGGAGGGGGGGTGAAGCTCGTCTAGCTTTAGTCAGCTCGGCCCTCTGGACTTTGGCTCAGTTTCCCACATGCTGGCCTGATTCAGTGTTCATCAAGTCCAGCCAGCTGGCAGATTTCCAGTTTTGTTTTTTTCTCTAAAGTAATTTGTGCAAATCATGACTACAACTTGTGCAAATTATGCAAATTGCAGCTGTAATTTGCATAATTTGCACAAATTGCAGCCATAATTTGAGCAAATTGCTTTTTAGGCACCAATCCCCCCCCCAAAAAAAGGGTTTCTGGATTTCAGGAACAACTCCCTGGCTTGGCTCACAAATGCAAGCTGAGTCAGGGGCACTGCAGGGAATCCCTCAGGCCCCCAAAGGTCCAGATTTTCTGGCAGTGGACATCCCTACTGCCATCACAGTTGATGCTGTTGCCACTTGGAGTGGCAGCAGAAAACCAACAAACGAATGAAAGCACTTAAGAAAAAAGAAAGAAGCTGTGCTACAACCCCTGCCAATAGTGAGCCCTATGTGTGAGGAAGTATTGCAGAATTTATCCTCCCCATGGAGAAATTTGGTAAAATTTTCCTCCCAGGTTTTTTGCCCACAAATAAGGTAGAGAATTTTGAGAGGCTGTTTGCACACAGCTCTAAACCAATCACAGATCTGAAGTAAGGAGAGGATGGGGGGACTAGCAGCTATCCACTCCTCTGGCACTTGCAGGAGTTCCTGCAAGTGCTGGATGGGTGGGCTTCACAGCTTCCCCTGCCCTGCATTCTCTCCCCAGTGGGAGAAGATACAGGACAAGCAAAGACACTGCTGTGCCTGGACTTCCCTGCTAGGAGAAGACCCATGGAGTGAAGCTGGTTCCAAGTGGATGCTCTGGGAGAATCTTCTTTCTGACATGCCTGCCAGGGATAAAATGACATCAGGGGGTGTGCCCTTTTGATGTCCAGTAACGTGGCTACTGGCCTGACATCATTCATCTCATGGAGGACTGGGTGGGTGGGTTATCCAGCCCCACCCATTCTGTTGCCCATCCTGAGCCTAGCCTAGGCCTGGATTGGCCTTACGGCTGGTCCTGCTGTAAATGATTAGCCTGACGGATTGTGATGTTGAGCTTTTAATAGTCAGTGGTCACACCCTCATATAGGAAATGGAAATAGGAACCATCTGGCTAAATTATATAAGTGGTTCATACCTCTGTGGGCTGGATTAAGCCCACAGGCCAGAGGTTGCCTTCCCTTGTCCTAGGCAAATTAAAGTGTATGTCAAATGTCTGACCACAGGTTCATTTACAGGGAAAGTGGGGAAAATGTTTTCAAGTTGTAAGAAATAGGTACATTCATTTTCAGATGTTTTTCTGATGTACTTTTCAGGTGAATGGAATGTTTCTCTGAATGTTAGAATGTCACATCTCTCATTTTTGTTTTGCATGTCCCATGTAAACGCATATGTACACACTACAGCGTATCTTAGCATAGATTTCCCACAACAGCAAACACTTATTACTAGGAGATACAGAAATTTATGATGGAGCCTGACCACTTCTGGAGAGGTCAGTGTTTGCAGCAAAATAACTTCCAGACCTCAGTCCACTCTCTGGAGACTAGGATGCCCCAGAGAACACAGAAAGTGGCTGTCCCTGCTTGATAATGTTATGCTGACATGCTGCAAGTTCCCCTTGTACGTATTTGCAGCCTAAGACTCTTTGAACCTGGTATCAGGTAGGTCTTCAGAACTCAGAGAACAAAAACATTGTCAAAACTGACAGCCAAACTGATCTGTTCAGACTAAGCTAATCCCACTTTCCAGCTTTAGCTAGAAAAGCTTCGGCTGTTTATTATTCTGTGAATAAATGCTTGTCATCTCCCCACCACCACCACCATCACCACCATTTGTCAATCCAGCACTTTTCTCTGAGTGCTAAATTCCATTTTGTAAATGGGCAAAATCCCTAGTTTGACAGGGTATGCATTTCCTTTTATTGAGGGGAAAAATAGGTAGTTCATTCAGCAGAAACAATTTGCAAACACGTTTTTAAATTACTTGCTTGAGAACGTGTCTTCTTGCAGGAGATTACTCCCAGCTCATGCTCCAGGAAACAGAATTCTCAGTCACAAGAAAGTTAAGATTCAAATAGGGATGGTGGAGAATTCCTCCATGGACTCCAATGAGGCCAAATTCCAGGGAATTCAGCCTCCGGAGTCCATGGCAGAACATTCTCACTCACCTCCGCCTCCCCCTGGATCTTTGCGGAGCCGAATCCTCCTCGCTGGCGGCTCCATTCCACAAGCGATATGGCCATCATTGCCATCCGTATTGCTGCAGATGAGAAACAGGAAGTGATCTGGATGCAAATGACATCTGCCACGCCATTTGCATCCCTGTTTCTTCTTACGATAGGCTACGTGTCTGCATTTACGTAGCTATTTATGTAGCCTATCATGTGAAAAAACAGGGATGCAAATGGCGTGGCAGATGTCATTTGCATCCAGATCACTTCCTGTTTCTCATCTGCAGCGATACAGCACAGCGATGGCAGCCGTATCGCTTGAGGAATGGAGCCGGCCGGCAGCTCCGTGGACTCACTGCGGAGCGGAGCCAGCCAGCGAGGATTCCGGGGGGAGGAACAGATTGCCTTCCCCCCCGTGGAGCCCAGGTAAGGGGATTCATACATCCCTAGATTCAAAAGAGGGTTAATATAGAACACAATGCTCTGGCCACAGGAGCTTCCCTGGTCTCTTGGACTCCTGGTTTCCACAAGCCACTAGGGGTGGACGAAAGTCACTTACCTGTCCTTGAAGCATGTTTGCGGTGGGGGGGAGGTGCTTCGCTGCTCCCCCCGCAAAGTTCAGGCCGGAGGGGGACGCTTCCTGCCTCGCCTGGCCGAAATTCAGGCCGGGGAGGAGGCGCCTCGCCTTGCCCGGCTGCGAACTCGAAAGTTAAAAAAAAAAAATGCCCCCGTGATAGGCTACATGACGATTAACGTAGCCTATCACGGCTAGATCTGCAAAGTCAGCCATGATAGGCTACGTTAATCATCACGTAGCCTATCATGGGTGACTTTAAAAAAAAAAAGTGCGTACGCAAATGGCGGCCCCCATAGGGAGCCGCCATTCGCGTTCCTTATTTGGTCGCTGTAGTCTACGTAAATCTTTACGTAGACTACGGCGAAAATAAAGGCAAAGCAAATAGCGTTGCCCTTATTTTCGCCGTAGTCTACGTAAAGATTTACGTAGACTACAGCGACCAAATAAGGAACGGGAATGGCGGCTCCCTATGGGGGCCGCCATTATCCGTACGCGCTTTTTTATTTTTAAGTCACCCGTGATAGGCTACGTGACAATTTACGTAGCCTATCATGGCTGACTTTGCAGATCTAGCCGTGATAGGCTACGTTAATCGTCACGTAGCCTATCATGGGGGCGTTTTTGTTTTATTTTCTTTTATTGCAATGGCGGCGGCGGCAGCCGGTCGAAAGACCGGCTGCCGCTCCCGCCCCGGACGAACACCCGCTGAACCGCCGGCGGGACCCGCCGGCGGGAGGGACATTCGGCAAAGGTAAGTCCCGTCCTGGGGGGGGTGCAGGGGGAGGGGGGGTGCAGAGGATTTCTCCCCAAAACTTGTTCGGGGGGCCGAACATGTTGGCGCTTGGCCCCCCGAAGTTTCAGGGAGAAATTCTCCGCCATCCCTACAAGCCACTGCAAAAGGAAGCAGGAAGAGTTGCTAATAGGCTAGTCAATAGCTCCTGTTTAGAGTTCTTTGGCTGCACCATACCTCACTGTGAATATTTGTTAATTTCTCTGTACCCTTTACTTTTCCCTGGCCAACCACAAATCAGCAGCTTGCTTCTCAGTAGCACAGTTCATCTGTGTCTGGGCTGTAGCATTTCAGGCGTGCGAAATGGAGCACTTACCTGCTCCCGTCTTCGCTGCTTTGCGAATGGCAGCCGTCCTGCAGCCGCCATTCACTTCTTCTTCTCTTCATAGCCGTGATAGGCTATGTAAATACTTATGTAGCCTACCACAGCTAATGCAGGGATGCTGCAGAGGCCGTGATAGGCTACGTAAGTATTTACATTGCCTATCACAGCAGGGGAAAAACCCCAGTGTACGCAAATGGCGGCAGCTACCGCCATTTGCGTACGCTGGGTTTTTTTCCCCTGCTGTGATAGGCTACATAAATATTTCCGTAGCCTATCATGGCTAAATACAGGGACGCAAATGGTGGCGGCTATGACAGCCACCATTTGCGTCCCTGCAGGGCTGCCCAGCAACCCGATGTCTGGCTGTGGGCGGCTGTAGCTGGCCGGTGGCTCCATGGCTTGGCCACGGAGTGGAGCTGGCTGGGCAGGATTCCGGGGTGGAGGACCGGATCACCTCCCCCCCATCAAGGATTCCAGGGGGAGGGACAGAGCACCTCCCCCCCCTGCAGAAACAGAATGGAACTGAAGGTAAGTGTTCCGTCCATCCCTAGTCAGAACCTGATATGACTCTTCCTGATGGAGAATCTTCCTTACACAAAATGGGAAGACTGAAAACAAAGCTAATTTCATAGACCTAATTGCTAGATTAAGGCACAGAGCAGATTTCTGGTTTCAGAGGACCATTATTTTCTCCCCAGGAGTGGAAGTGGGAGCTCCTCATACAAATGGATAGAAAAATGCAAGATTTTCTCATAGCCGTGACTGGGAACTAGGGTGGCCACTTATGAGTTGCCCCAAAAGAGGAAATGCATCACCAAAAAGAAGGACAGAAGAGGATACACATTTGCATAAAATGTGCATAGGCTAATTTACATGCATAGATGCAAATTTAAAATAATTATTATAATAAACAGAAATACAGTACATCTCTCCATACTGTGGAAGACTGGGGTAAGTAACCTGTGTGCTTGGCTGATCAGTCTGCTGTCCAGATGCTGATTGGTGATGGGCAACAGGTGTTATGGTTTATTTTTACATTGCAGTTGGACAGGACAGCCCTTCAAATGGAGGACAGTCCTCTGTAAAAGAGTATGCCTGGTCACCCTACATGTGTCTACCCCAAAACAAAAGACAGCAGCAAAGAGAGAAGTTCTTCCTCTTTCTAACTTGGGCCTTAATATTTGAGACAATGAAAAAAGGTGGTGTTCCAGCATTTAAAGTGCAACATGTCTGCCCACTAGGCTTCTGCATTCGACTGAGCTCTAGATTTTGTCCTGGAGGGGCTCTGAGCAGGCAATTGAACTAGAATGACCTTTGCTGTAACCTGAGGAATTTAAGGCTGTCATAAGCCACTAATCCTCCAACCTGCCATAAGGGGGTAATGAACCTTATTGGCAGTGGAATTGGCATTGGGATTTTAATATTGAAAACACAATAATGCCATTATCACCACCACTATTACACACACACACACACACACACAAGACCTAGTCTAGAAAGAGCACAAACTCTTTAGTGTTACCTTTTGTTTGGGTGTGGGCACTCTGGTACTCAATCACAGCTATGCTAACTAACATCATGAAAAATAGATTGTGAGACACCAAGGGAAAATGTATGTAGATAGATCCTAGGTTTTAACTGAGCACAGTATGGGACACTGTAGAATGTTCTTTACTGCTTCCATATGGACGATAAGGTCTTCATGCCTTAAATGTCTCACCTATTCTGACCTGTCCAGTTGAAATCAAATGTTCTTCCTAATCAAAAGCTGCTCAGATGGTAAAAGTGAACAAAGGACATATCAGTAAGCAAATTTATATAAGGAAAGAGGGTCATTGTTCTGCAGCTCAATTCCTTTCCAGGCCATATCTGGAAACTGGAACCCTAGCATGGGCATTAATGGGACTTTTAAGATCCAGAGTGAGGCCCCTGTGCCTGCTCTAGAGCAAGGATGAGCAGAAGGTAGATCTCCAGATGTTCAGTCCCAGAAGTCCCTGCCAGCAAGGTCAGTGGTCAGGAATGCTGGGAATTGAAGTCCAAAACATATGGAGATTTACTTTCTGCCCACCCCTGCTATAGAGTCAAAATGAAAAATAAAAGAAAAAAAATCAATTCTAGTAACAGGTTTAAACTTAAGTAATGTCTGTTTTGGCCCTGTACAGGCTTGGGAAAACCCTATTCCCTTGTATGGTCCAAGAACATGTTTTATATGCTCAGGGGCCCTAATGAAAATGTTCTAATGCTCTCAGTAGTCATTTAGTGCTTCAAACACTTTGAAAGATTGATCCTTACAGCTAAGCATTAGCATAATCTTGCTCATAGAAATTTTGTACATTTTCCCTCTCCTTTGATCACTATCTTTGAAATATATGTCTTAATTTTTTCTTCGGACATATTGGACCCTTTTGTTTTTGCTTGAAGTCCTCTCATGGTTTGTGTAGGACATGAGTGTTTGAAAACAGTGGATTTGATTGTGCTAGCTTTGAAATACAGTCTTCATTTCCCTTAACATTCAGCATTTCTCCACTGCATACAAATAGAGAACATCTTTGAAATAAAATGTAACTTCTGTGCTTCATCTTGACTACTTCTTGTTGTAAAACTTACTCGCTTGACTTATAACTCACTTGAATTATATACTGATACAATTCAAATGTGTATTCAGTTCGTTCCCTGCAAAGTATTGACAAATTGGCATGAAGGAGGCAATAAACAGGAGACTTGAATCTTTGTCTTCTGGGAGGTAAAGCTTGAGAGAAGTAAATATAGGCCTTCCTTTCCTTGGTTAACATCTGACTTAATGCTGAAGATGGGAACACATGGAAAGGGGCTTCTGATGCCATTCTCAGATGCATTATTTATTGTATCGTATATATTATTATATTATATTAATTATATTATTTATTGCTAGCATTTCTCTAAAAAATGTAGAGGGGGCTGCAGCTGGTACAGTGGGAGTAACTGGGGAAAGGTGCCTCCAAAGATAGGACAGGGTTTGATAGCTCAAAAACATTTTCCTAACAGTTAGCGGCAAGTTCCACCACTTAGAACTGACCACCATGAGATAATTGGAAAATGGTGAAGAGACCTGGACAAGGTTGTTGATAATGCAGTAACACTCTATCACAATTTTTATTAGAAACACACAAAGCCACCTTTTTACAATTAGCATAAAATAGGGATGGACGGAACACTTACCTTCTATTCCATTCTGTTTCCGCTGGGGGGGGGAGGCACTCCGTCCCTCCCCCCGGAATCCTCGATGGGGGGGGAGGTGATCCGGTCCTCCCCCCCGGAATCCTGCCTGGCCGGCTCTGCTCCGCTGCCAAGCCGCAGAGCCGCCAGCCGGCTCTGGCCGCCCGCAGCCGGACATCCAGCCGCTGGGCAGCCCTGCAGGGATGAAAATGGCGGCTGTAGTAGCTGCCGCCATTTGCGTCCCTGTATTTAGCTGTGATAGGCTATGTAAGTATTTATGTAGCCTAGCACGGCGGGGGGGGGGGAAACAGCGTACGCAAATGGCGGTAGCCGCCACCATTTGCGTACGCTGGGTTTTTTCCCCCCTGCTGTGATAGGCTATGTAAATACTTACATAGCCTATCACAGCCTCCGCAGGGACGCAAATGGCGTCCCTGCATTAGCCGTGATAGGCTACGTAAGTATTTACGTACTTGAAGTATTTACATCAAGATTTACGTAGACTAAGATGGTGAAAATAAGGGGAACGCAAATAGCGTAGCGTCCGCTACGCTATTTGCATTCCCCTTATTTTCGCCATCTTAGTCTACGTAAATCTTGACGTAGACTAAGACGTGCCAAAATAAGGAACGCAAATGGTGGTAGCCATGGCTGCCGCCATTTGCGTACGCACGGTTTTTTTCTCTTTTTTTAAGTCAGACATGATAGGCTATGTAAACATTTACATAGCCTATCACGGCTGACTGCAGGGATGCAAACGGCGGTGGCTATGGCCGCTGCCATTTGCGTCCCTGCTAGCCAGCAGCTGGATGTCCGGCTGCTGGATGAGCCGGCTGGCGGCTCCGCAAAATCCCTGCGGAGCACAGCCGGCCGGCCTGGATTCTGGGGGGGAGGAATGGAGCACTTCCCCCCCATCCAGGATTCCGGGGGGAGGGACAGAGCGCCTCCCCCCCCACACCATCAACATAATCCGCAAAAGGTAAGTGACTTTCGTACATCCTTAGGGTGGCGGTGACTTCGTCCCACGTGCCTTTCATGGGTTGGGGGGGCAGGGGCTTCATTCCGTGACAGATTTTGGGGGGCTGAATGCACTGGCATTCAGCCTTATCGAGATCCATCATGGAATTCTCTGACATCCCTAGCATAAAAACCATATCACTCCAAGCACACCCTTAGTCAGTGCTTGTTTTTGAGGGCCCTTGGGCAAGACCCCCTCAATGGGCCCCCTCTCTCAGTGAGTCCAGATCCTCACCGCCATTGTCTCCAGCGGCTATTGCTCCTCATCCTCTTTCTCATCGTTGCTACCATACTGGCTTGCTTGAGGCAATGAGCAAGCAGGTGGTGGCATCTACTGGTCCTCCTTCTTGCCCCCACCATTGTCTGAGCCAGAGTGAGAGGCAGATGAACAAGCAGGTTGCAGTGGGAACAGGAGAAGCAAATCCAGGGGGCTGGTTGTCAGTGGGCCCCTACTGGGGTATGAGCCCTCAGCAGGTGCCCAACCATACCTACCATTGTTTCTGGCTCTGCCCGTAGTAAAGGAAACTGAAACCAACCTTGTGCCTATCTCTGTTCCCCAAATCTGAATAGCCTAGCAAGTCTCATCAGTCCAAACAGATGCCCCTTCCGAGTCAGCTGTAGCTCTGAAGGGTGAGCAGTTGTTGGTTGTCAGTGGGCAGCTTGCACTTCTTCTTTTCCGCAAGAATTCCAAGCCAGCAGTTTTTATTACCACCTGCCCACACTTTCCCAGCCTTGGGTCTCCACATGTTATTGAACTACAACTCCCACCGCCACAAACCAGCATGGTGAACGGCCAGGGATGGTAAGAATTGTAGTCTAAAAACATCTGGGAAAGGCTGCACTAGCAAAAGCCTAGGTGGCGTCAAGGACCATAAACTATCTTGAGACAAGCAGCCATGTGCGAACTACTCCATATTTGGAGATCACATCATGTATGATTTCGTGTTGAAATGCCCATACAAGGAATGGTAGCATGTACTACTGCTTTTTGTGCAACTAGGGATGTGCAAACCCACCCCCGCCTGGTATTGGCGGGTGCCCACTGAAACACCATCTGCACTCCATCCCCCACATGCTCAGTGAGCCACCTGCACTCACCCTGGGTCCCGTCTACAAGTAGGGATGTCAGAGAATTCCGCCATGGACCCCAATGAGGCCAGATTCAAAGAATCCAGCCCCACTGGGGTCCCTAGCAGAATGGAGCACCCACCTCCGTGACCCTCCGGAATCCGTCCAGGCTGGCTCCTCCATGTGGTGACCCTGTGGAGCCGGACGCTGGCTCCACAGCACTGGCGATACAGCCGGCTGCCATTGCTGTACCACATCGCTGTGTTACGTTCAGACACAAATGGCATCCACTATGCCATTTGTGTCCCTGTTTTCATGCAATAGGCTACGCAAATTATATTTTCATAGATATTTGCATAGCCTATCATGTGAAAAAACAGGGATGCAAATGGCATAGTGGACGCCATTGTGTCCGGACTTAGCACAGCGATACGGCACGGCAATGGCTGCCGGCCATATCACCAGTGCTGCGGATCTGGCAGCCATCTCCGCAGGAACACTATGGAGTGGAGCCGGCCTGGATGGATTCCAGGGGGAGGGACGGATCGCCTCCCCCCCCCAGGGACCCCCCACCTGGAACAGGTAAGTGATCTGCCCATCCCTATCCACAAGCACCCACAATTTTTCCTGGTTTTTTTTTTTTAATGAAAAGGAGCTACTTAAAAGTGTTTATTTTAAAATATGCGCACATTCAGGCTGGGAAAGCTTGATCTACACAATATTAGAGGCATTATGCCTCTAATACTGTGTAGATCAAGCTTTCCCAGTCCGAATGTATGCATATTTAAATTGTTGTTGTTCAGTTGTTAAGTCATGTCTGACTCTTCATGACCCCATGGACCATAGCATGCCAGGCCTTCCTGTCCTCTGCTCTCTCCCGGAGTGTGCTCAAGTTCATATTCATTGCATATTTAAATATGCACATTTGAATTAGCTCCTTTTTCATTTTTAAAAAAACCTCAGCAGAATGGCAGGCACTCACAGACGGGACTGAGTGAGCTGCAGGGAGCATCTGGGACGGTACGAGTGGGGGCGAGTGACATCAGGGCCTCAGAGGGCACAGTCCAGGGGTGCAAGCGGGGGGGACCCAACAGACTCCCAGCTAGGGGTGGATGAAAGTCACTTACCTGTCGTCGAAGCTTGTTCGCGGTGGGGGGGAGGCGCTTCGCTGCTCCCCCTGCGAAGTTCAGGCCGGGGGGGAGGCTTCCCGTCTCGCCCGGCTGAAATTCAGGCCGGGGAGGAGGCGCCTCGCCTCGCCCGGCCGCGAACTCCAAATTTTTTTTTTTTAAAAAAAAGCGCCCCCGTGAATGGCTACGTGACGATTAACGTAGCCTATCACGGCTAGATCTGCAAAGTCAGCCGTGATAGGCTACGTTAATCATCACGTAGCCTATCACAGGTGACTTTAAAAAAAAAAAAAGCGCATACGCAAATGGCGGCCCCCATAGCGAGCCGCCATTCGCGTTCCTTATTTGGTCGCTGTAGTCTACGTAAATCTTTACGTAGACTATGGCGAAAATAAGGGCAACGCAAATAGCGTTGCCCTTATTTTTGCCGTAGTCTACGTAAATCTTTACATAGACTACAGCGACCAAATAAGGAATGGAAATGGCGGCTCCCTATGGGGGCCACCATTATCCATACGAGCTTTTTTTTTTAAAGTCACCCGTGATAGGCTACGTGACGATTTACGTAGCCTATCATGGCTGACTTTGCAGATCTAGCCGTGATAGGCTACGTTAATCGTCACGTAGCCATTCACGGGGGCGTTTTTGTTTTATTTTCTTTTATTGCAATGGTGGCGGCGGCAGCCGGTCGAAAGACCGGCTGCCGCTCCCACCCTGCACGAACACCCGCCGAACCGCCGGCCGGACCCACCGCCGGGAGGGACATTCGGCAAAGGTAAGTCCAGTCCCGGGGGGGGGGTGCGGGGTGCGGGGGGGGGTGCGGATAATTTCTCCCCGAAACTTGTTCGGAGGGCTGAACACGTTGGCGCTCGGACCCCCAAAGTTTTGGGGAGAAATTCTCCGCCATCCCTACTCCCAGCCCCAGTTGGGCGTCCATGCCATCCCTATTTGCAACATTCAGATCTACAATAACTGAGTTAACTTTTTATTACTTTTCTCTGTTCCTCATCAATTCTTCACCAATAATTAGGCCTAAGAATCTGTAGGGACATGTCCTGGACTGGCATGGTCATTTTAAAAGGTTTTTTCTTTCTTTAAAAAAGCGTTGCTTTAAACAAAGAGTTTATTGCTCAGGCATACCTAAGACAGCCTTCTTTTGGGAAGCCCCTAGGAAGAGGAAGTATTTTGGCTGAAAGTAAATGGAGACAGAGGATTTCAATTAAAAAAAGAAGTAAATATTTATGAAAAATATAGAGCCAGTGTAGTGTAGTGGTAAGAGTGACAGACTGGGAGCCGGGAGATCTGGGTTCTAGTCCCCACTTGGCCATGGAAGCTCACTGGGTGACTTTGGGCCAGTCACAGACTCTCAGCCCAACCTACCTCACAGGGTTGTTGTTGTGAGGATACAACGGTAAGGAGGAGGATAATGTAAGCCGCCTTGAGTTCCTTGCGAGAGGGAGAAAGGCGGGGTATAAATGCAATAAATAAATAAATAAATAAAAAATAGCGATTCTTATGGAAGTTATGCAGACTCATGGAGACAGCTGGGCACCGGAATTATGGTTGTCTGTATGGATTCATCTTCGTAATATTTCTTTTTGGAGCGGAAAAAAAAGAGGAGGATTCCGGGGGCTTGTTAATGGTGGAACGGAGCACTGACCGCAAACTGCAGAAGTCAAGCAGCACTGAAGGTACACAATTTGTACATCCCTAGATGTACGGATTCCCCACCGTCCGTTCCAGTGGGGAATCCGTGGTGGGGGAGGCAATCTGTTCCTCCCCCCTGGAATCCCCGCTGAGTGGCTGCCCTCCACGAGGATTCTGCAGAACTGAGGGCTGCCCTGTTCCTCCATCTGTATGTCCCGGATTCCCATTTTTTTTCCGGCTCCCCGAACTTACATAAATAATTCCAAAAGTACCACCAAAAAGTCTTTTTGCATGCCCACTGTCGGTCTCTGTAAGAGTAAAGCCCTTCATGAGGATTCCCCACATAACTTCTGGTCACCTGACTTCACCTCACCTGACCTCACCGGACCTGTCCTGACCTCACCTCACCTGGCCTCACTGGACCTGTCCTGACCTCACCTGACCTCACTTCCACAGAAAAGATGGAGGATTTCCGTGGCCTTCATGACTCAGCCCCGGCAAAAGAAAGCCTCGGGAAAATGCCTCATAAAAAGGGTAAAGCCATTTGCATTCTTCCTCCATTTCCAATTTACGAATTTCTTTTCATGATTATTTTTGTAAAATCCGCCGTTCGGCCAACAAAAAAAAAGGGACCGCGTGAGCTCCGGTCCAGGTCGACCGGGCCGCCCCATTCTGAGGAGAATTCTGTGGACCGGATTTGTCAGAATTCGATCCCATTTAAAATTCAGGCAGAATTCTCTGACATCCCTAAGAATCTGAGCCTTTCCAATTAATCAGCTGAACGTTTTTATATAGATCGCCATTAACATCAGGTGGGTTCACAACCATAGATGCTAGAGCAAGAATCACAAGCCATGGCATATGCATAATGGTTATTGCCAAGGACCCCTCAGGCCACAATTGTTTTATTTATTTATTTATTTATTTATTGCATTTATATCCCACCTTTTTTACTCTTGCAAGGAACCCAAGGCAGCTTACATTATCTTCCTCTTCTCCATTTTATCCTCACAACAAGAACCCTGTGAGGTAGGCTGGGCTGAGAGTCTGTGGCTGGCCCAAAGTCACCCAGTGAGCTTCCATGGCCAAGGGGGGACTAGAACCTGGATCTCCTGGCAACCAGTCCATCACTCTCACCACTACACTACACTTTAGTCCTAGGAACAATCTTCATCCTATTTCATAATGCTATAGTATGATTGTGGATCCCATCTCCTAGGGCAGATGAACCACCCACCAACAGCACTTACATCTTTTCTGGACTGAGCTTTATTTATTGCTCTCGATACAGTCTATTACTGATCCAAGGTATCAATGTGTTCAGCACACCCACAGCTGCCTGTGTAATTTGATGAAAGTAGAGTTAGTTGAACGGATGACGCTTCACTCCACATCCATGGATGACCTCAGTGGCTTCATGTTGAATCTACATGTAGACATGGAACCAATGGGTGGGCAAAACAGAGTCCTGTGGAACACCATAGAGTTGCTGCTGTGGAGCAGAGCAATGGCACCACCTTCTGGAAATGGGCATCTAAGTAGGAGTTAAACCAACTGGAGTACAATTGGTTATAGTGTTGGATATGGTTGCTCACATATAAGCTTGCCTTAAATACTGCATCCCCTATTCCCCATATTCTATCTATCTATCTATCTATCTATCTATCTATCTATCTATCTATCATCTATCTACCATCTATCCACCCGCATGCACACACACACACACACTACAGCCATGCCCCACTGTCCTGTTACATATGTTTTTCAAGTGATACATGGATGCTGTCCTGATGTGATCACCTTCGATATGTCTCTCACTTCTTCTGTATGTTGCTTTGGAAGGGCATATACCTAAAAAAAAAAAAGGTTTTTAAAAATTTGAAATGAATAAATAAAATCAGTGCTAACACCATAGTATCCCAACGTTTCTTAAAAAAAAAAAAAATCCATTGGTATGTCAGCCTACAACACTTGCACAATGTTGCATATTGTGAATTTGCATTGACAGGAGAATATACTGCACAGGAAGCCTCAGGAATAGGTCCTTAGTCATCACTGACCAGCAGAAATAAATATTCAAGCTGTGCTTTAAAACACCACCAACAACTACAGGCATGAGTTAGCCAAAGGTAAGCACTTTTGTCACATTGATTTCCTGTCTACTCTCAAGGCAAGAAAGAAACAAACCCATCTCTCTCACACAACCTATCCTGTTGGCAATGTTAGTATAGATACAACAGATTTTGAAAACAAACAAATAAGGATGGCTACAATCCCCCCCACCCCGTAAATGTCACTAGTCTTCCTGAAACTTTTTTGTCTCCTCTTGAAATCCCTCAGTAGTTTTCCTTTGAATTTTGCTTTAAACAAAATCCAGAGACAACTTAGATATGTGAAGAATCACCCTGAGAAATGTTAGTCTTACTGAAACTTTCTATGACTACATAGACATTCTCAGCAGGAGCCCTCAAATTCACTTCAAATTTCCATTTAGTCAATATTTCAGTTTTGCAAAGAGGAAATACTAATCCATGTTGATCCAGCCATCACTTCTGGACCCAAAACTTTAGGTGTGGATTCTTACTGCATGGAATAGCCTTGTCATTCATTTCAGTGGAGAGAGCCCATCCATGTACATGTTATTGAGTGTCTGGATTAGGGATGCCCAAACAAATGGCTGGAAAGCCCTGAGCAGAAATGAAATCCATCTGAGTCCGGGGGAGTGTTGAATCCAATAAATGGGCCATTTAAAGCCAAATGTAAAATTCTGCTTGAAACCTGACCTTTCCCAGTTAGAGCATAGATCTGGTTGCCATCAGGGTAGTTATTGGAAGAACAGATACACACCTTACATTGATTTAGGAGACTATGTTGGAAAAAAGTTGGAGTATTGAAATACAGTGTAGTTCCACTGCAGTTTAGAAAACAAAGAGATCAGAGTTGAATATTTGTGGAAACCAAGTGGAATATATGCCCACCTTTGTAGCATTAAATACTGAATATTTCATCCTGCTGTATTAAAGATTATATCTATGTATGTATGTTTGTATGTGTGTATCTATCTATACCTAAAGATTATATATATGTGTGTGTGTGTGTGTGTGTGTACATATATATATATATATATATATATATATATATTCATTCATTCATTCATTCATTCATTCCTCATCTATATGCTTATGTGTGTATGTGCATACACTCAATAAAACAGTTTATTTTTGGCCTAACACTACTTTTTATTTTTATGGGTATTTTTACAACCTCTGTTCTTCTCAGTTTACAACATGGCAGCCAATGTTGTATAATGTTTCTTATTTCTGGATGAGCACACATAATTGTCTGTAAAAATCATTTATCCAACAGATGTCTCCTCCTATCTTGTCACAATCATTTCCTGCAGTTGTAGAATTTTTTGTTTTTACTTTGCATTGCCATTTTAGTTCTCTCTAGAGAATTTCTTTGGGGCAAACTTTTCCCCTTCAGGCAAAAAATGTGTAGCAAAATGCAACTCATCGCCAATTTGCAGACAGTGAACTCATACAGATGCCCAAACAAACCTGGGGATACCTTGATCATTTGTATTAACCTTTCAAGGGGTAAGGAGGATTTTACTAGTGCTGAGCCAAAAATTCTGCCCTAATTTGTGCCCCTTTTGCAAGCTGCAAAACTCCCCCCCCAATATAGTCTAATAAATCAATGTAAGGTGTGTGTGTATCTGTTCTTCCAATCAATACTCCGATGGCAACGGGATCTATGCTTTAACTGGGAAAGGTCAGGTTTCAAGAAGAACATAATGCTTGGCTTTAAATGGCCCATTTATTGGATTCAACACTCCCCCAAACTCAGATTTCATTCATGTTCAGAGCTTTCCAGTCATCTGTTTGGACAGACCCAATCCAGGCATTCAAAAACATGTACATGGATTTGCACCCTCCATTGAAATGGCAAGGCCATTCTGCACAGTAGGAATCTGCACCTAAACTGGTGGGTCCAGAAGAGATGGCTAGATCAATGTGAATATTTTATCTTCAAAGATATTGTCTAAACTGAAATTTGAAGTAAATTTGAGGGCTCCTGCCTAGAATGCCTATGTCATCATAGAAAGTTTCAGTAAGACTAACAACATTTCTCAGGGTGATTCTGCACGTGTAAGGCAACATTCGAAGGAAACCATCTGAGGGATTTCAAGAGGAGACCAAAATGTTTCAGTAAGACCAGTGACATTTACATTTCTCCTATTGGTTTGTTTTTGAAATCTGTTGTATTTGGACTAGTACAGCCATCAAGACAGATCTGTAGGGATGTCAGAGAATTTCGCCACGAATCTCAGGGAGGCCTAATGCCAGCGCATTCGGCCCCCCGAAATCGGTGGTGAAAGGGTCTGCCCCCCCTGCCCCCCCCGGGATGGGACTTACCTTGGGCGAATCTTCCTGGCGGCGGCGCCTCCGGCGGAGGTTCGGCGGTGGTTCGGCGGCGGTTTGGTGGCGGTGGCTGCGGTGGCTGGTCTTCAGACCGGCTGCCACCGCCGCCATTTCCAGTAAAAAAACACAAAAAAAGTGATAGACTACGTAAAGATTTACGTAGCCTATCACGGCTAGATTTTTTTAAAATTCCATGATAGACTACGTAAATGTTTAAGTAGCCTATCGCGGCTGATTTAAAAGAAAAAAAACACGCCCGTATGCAAATGGCGGCGCCCATGGGCACCGCCATTTGCGTTCCTTATTTTGACACGTCTTAGTCTACATAAACATTTACGTAGACTAAGACGGCGAAAATAAGGGGAACGCAAATAGCGTAGCGTCTACGCTATTTGTGTTCCCCTTATTTTTGCCGTCTTAGTCTACGTAAATGTTTACGTAGACTAAGACATGCCAAAATAAGGAATGCAAATGGCGGCGCCCATGGGCGCCGCCATTTGCATATGCGCATTTTTTTTCTTTTAAATCAGGCATGATAGGCTACGTACCCTACTGCAGGGACGTAAACGGCGGCGGCTATGGCCACCACCATTTGCAGACCCGGCCGGCCAGGATTCGGGGGGGAGGGACGGAGCGCCTCCCCCCCAGCCAGAATTTCAGGGGGAGAGACGGAGCGCCTCCCCCCCACCATGAATGTCACCCTTCGAAAAGGTAAGTGACTTTCGTACATCCCTACAGATTTGTAGGGATGTACGAAACACTTCATAGGTTTTGTCCAGGGACATCCACGGTGGGGGGGAGAGGCTCTGTCCCTTCCCCTGAAATCCTCGATGTGGGGGAAGGTGATCCATTCCTCCCCCCGGAATCCTGCCTGGCTGGCTCTGCAGAGCCGCTGGCCAGGGCCGTCCACAGCCGGACTTCTGGCCACGGATGGGCTGCTGCGGATGCAAATGGCGGCCGCCGTACCAGCTGCCATTTGTGTCCAGTGAAGCTGCCATGATAGGCTACATAAGTATTTACGTAGCCTATCATGGCAAGCCAAAACTCCTCCACAAAAAAACAAAGCAGCGTAGGAAAATGGTGGCGGCTAAGGCGGCCGCCATTTGCGTTCCCTATTTTTAGCCATTTTAGCCTACGTAAATATTTACATAGGCTAGTACGGCAAAAAAAAGGGGAATGCAAATAGCGTAGTGGGTGCTATTTGCGTTCCTTTTCCCCCCCACCGTAATAGCTTATGTAAATATTTACGTAGGCTAAAACGGCGAGAAAAAAAGAAACGCAAATGGCGCCCACTATGCTATTTGCATTCCCCTTTTCTTCGCCGTATAGCCTACGTAAATATTTCTGTGGGCTAAAATGGCTAAAAATAGGGAATGCAAACAGCGGCCACCATAGCTGCCGCCATTTGCATATGCTGGTTTTTTTTTTGTTTGCCGTGATAGGATACGTAAATACTTACGTAGCCTATCATGGCTATGATGAAAAAGTGAATGGCGGCCACAGGGTGGCTGCCATTTGCAAGTCAGTGCGGAGAGCAGCAGGTAACTGCTCCATTTCGCGCACCTTTCGTGGGTTGGGGGGGGATTTCATTCTGCCACGGATTTCAGAGTAGGGATGTACGAAAGTCACTTACCTTTTCGCAGGGGTGCTTCGCGGTGGGGGGGAGGCACTTCGCTTCTCCCCCTGAAGTTCAGGCAAGGGGGGGAGCCGTCCCCCCTCGCCCGGCCGAAATTCAGGCCGGGGGGGAGGCTTCCCGCCTCGCCCGGCCAAAATTCAAGCCGGGGAGAAGCGCCCCGTCTCCCCGGCCGTGAAACAAAGTGTAAAAAAAAAACAAAAAAACCCCCAACCCCGTGATAGGCTACGTAACGATTAACGTAGCCTATCACGGCTAAATTTCCAAAGTCAGCCGTGATAGGCTACGTAAATCGTTATGTAGCCTATCACGGGGTTTTGTGTTTTTTTTACACTTTGTAATGAAGGCGGCGGCAGCTGGTTGGAAGACCGGCTGCTGCCCCCACCCCCGACAAAAGGCCGACGAACCATCGCCGGGGCCCGCCGCCGGGAGGGACATTCGCCAAAGGTAAGTCCCATCCCGGGGCGGGGGCAGCGGGGTGGCAGAGAATTTCACTGCCATTTTCGGGGGGCCGAATGCGTTGGTGCTTGGCCCCCCGAAGATTCGGGGAGAAATTCTCCGCCATCCCTATTTCGGAGGGCCAAATGCACAGGCATTCGGCCTCACCGAAATACGTGGCGGATCCCTACAGATTGGTAGGTTGTGTGAGGGAGATGGGTTTGTCTCTTTCTCCTTCAACCTTGTGGGTAGACAGGAAAGCAGTGTGACTGAAGTGCTTACCTTTGGCTAACTCATGCCCCCTTTGCAGCTAAGTTCTCAGGTCATGGGATATACATACATACATACATTAAATGATCACCATGGGAAGTGATGCTGGCAGCAGTAGCAGTGGCTATTGTCAGCTCAATGGACCAATGTTTTCCCTTGCAGTTCCTTTGCTTGGATTGCATTACATCTGGATGAAGTATCATTCCAGAGGCATTGCAAAGGTAGGGATGTCAGAGAATTCTGCCACGGACTCCAGTGAGGCTGTATTCTTTAGAATCTGCCCCCCCCCTGGAATCCGTGGCAGAACGGCCTCCCCACCACCACCCTGCAATGGAGCATACCTGGCGGCGGATGTGGCGGCTCTGGAGGCTCTGGCAGTGGTGGATGCGGCGGCGGATGTGGCGGCGGCGGCTCCGGCTGGTTTGCTGGCCGCTGCTGGGCTGCTGCGGCTGCAAATGCCGGCCGTCGTAGTGGCTGCCATTTACGTGGCTGCTTTTTCCATGATAGGCTACGTAAATACTTACATAGTCTATCATGGCAAAGAGCTGGGGCCCCTGCTCTTTGCTGTAATAGGCTACATAAATACTATCATGGCAAAAGGCAGCCACACAAATGGCGTAGCAGCTGCCATTTACATGGCTGCCTTTTGTTGTGATAGGCTACATAAATACTTACATAGCCTATCACGGCTTGGCAGCCACACTGGCATAGCAGCCGCCATTTGCAGCAACAGCAGCCCAGCAGCAGCCAGAATTCTGGCTGTGGCTGGCCCCAGCTGGCGGCTCCGTGGAGTTGCCGCAGAGTGGAGCCGGCCGGGGAATATTCCGGAGGGAGGGACGGAGTGCCTCCCCCCCACCACAGATGCCCCAGAATGGAGCCAGGTAAGGCTTTCGTACATCCCTATGCAAAGGATCACAAGGCAGTAGAACAATTAATTAAACGAAGATACCCTGTGATGAAATAGTATATTGTTTTATGGTTTAAGTTACACCAACTAACTTAAAAGAACCTTTGCAAATAAAGTTGAATTTTTACTTTATCAGTATATACCATGTCATTCTTGGCCTCAAGGTTTGATGATACTAATACTGTAATAAGCAATATCCATATACATCCACACATAGAAACTGAAGGTTGTGTCCTAGCGAAGAGGAGTGTGATGGCAGTGACAGTTTTAAAATTTTGTAAAAGAAAAGAGGTTTTTCTCAGCAGTAGGAGAAATCGCCTCTGTAGTGGATTTTGAGGTTATTATGGTTGTATCCCTTCCTCACACGTGCACTCGCTGGTTTTCTCTAAAGGAAGAGGTTGAGGGAAATTATTTTATTTTTTTATTTATTAGATTTATTAGCTGCCCATCTGGCCGCCTACCTGGCCACCCTAGGCAGTGTACAATACAAATAACAACACAAAATACAACAAATTTACATAAACAAATGAACAAAATGACATTGTTCTAAAAAAAACCCTAACCCACCCGAAATGCCTGCTTGAACAGCCAGGTTTTCACAGCCTGGTGGAAGCTCATCAAAGATGGGGCATGGCAGAGGTCACTAGGGAAGGAATTCCACAGAGTGGGGGCCGCCACAGTAAAGGCCCTCTCCCTAGTCCTCACCAGCCTAGCTGGCCTGGCTGATGGGACAGACAGAAGGCCTTCCGAGGCTGATCATGTTGGTGCCCCTGGTGTTTCTGGAGGTGCTCCTTAAAATAGACTGGGCCGGAACCATATATGGTTTTAAAGGTCAATACCAACACCTTGAATTGGACCCCCAAAACAATAGGGATGGTGGAGAATTCCGGAGTCCATGGTGGAACGGAGCAATCCTCCCTGCCACCCTGCGAAGTCCCTGTGGACTGGATCCTACCTGCCTCTGGCAGTCCAGATCCAGCCGCTGCTGGCCGCTGCTTCGGTGTGTGGCCGCAAATGGCATCCTGTGTAGGGGACGCCATTTGCATTGCTGCTGTAGCCGTGATAGGCTACGTAAATATTTACGTAGCCTATCACGGCTAAAGCAGGGATGCAAATGGCATCCACTGCGCCATTTGCATCCCCGTTTTAGCATAGGTATGTCAGAGAATTCCACGACGGATCTCAGTGAGGCTGAATGCCAATGCATTCGGCCCCCCGAAATCCATTGAGGAATGAAGCCCCCATCCCCCCAACCCATGAAAGGTGCGCGGGACAAAGTCCCCGCTGCCCCCAACCCACAAAAGGTGTGCAAAACGGAGCACTTACCTGCTGCCGTCCGCGCTGCTTTGAGAATGGCGGCCGTCCTGCAGCCACCATTCTCTTCCTCCTCCATAAATACTTATGTAGCCTATCACGGCTAATGCAGGGATGCCATTTGCATCCCTGCGGAGGCAGTGATAGGCTATGTAAGTATTTACGTAGCCTATCATGGCGGGGGGGGGAACCCAGCATACGCAAATGGCGGCAGCTACCACCATTTGTGTAGGCTGGGTTTCCCCCCCCCCCCTGCTGTGATAGGCTACATAAATATTTACGTAGCCTATCACGGCTCAATACAGGGACGCAAATGGAGGCGGCTATGACAGCCACCATTTGCGTCCCTGCAGGGCTACCCAGCGGCCAGATGTCCAGCTGTGGGCAGCCGGTGCCGGCCGGTAGGGATGATGGAGAATTTCTCCCCGAATCTTCTGGAGGCCAAGTGCCGAGGCATTCGGCCCCCCAAAAGTGTTGGGGAAATTCTCCGCCGGCCCCCCGCCCCTCCCCGGGATGGGACTTACCTTCGGCGAATGTCCCGCTTGGCGGCGGGTCCCGGCGGTGTTTTGGTGGCGTTTCGTGGGGGGCGGAAGCGGCGGCCGGTCTCCAGACCGGCTGCCACCACTGCCATTACAAAATAAAAAAAGTAAGTAAAAAAACCCCCACACACCCGTGATAGGCTACGTAAATCGTCACGTAGTCTATCACGGGTGACTTTGGGGGGAAAAAAAAAGTGCGTATGCAAATGGCGGCGGCCCATGGGCGCTGCCATTTGCATTCCTTATTTTGGCACGTCTAGTCTACGTAAAGATTCACGTAGACTATGGTGAGAATAAGGGCACGCTATTTGCGTTGCGCCGTAGTCTACGTAAATCATAGACTAGACGTGCCAAAATAAGGAACGCAAATGGCGGCGCCCATGGGCCGCCGCCATTTGCGTACGTGCTTTTTTTTTTTTTTTCAAAAGTCACCCGTGATAGGCTACATGACGATTAACGTAGCCTATCATGGCTGACTTTGGAAATCTAGCCATGATAGGCTGCGTTAATCGTTACGTAGCCTATCACGGGTTTTTTTTTCACTTTTTGTTTCGCGGCTGGGGAGATGGGGTGCTTCTCCCTGGCCTGAATTTCAGCCGGGCGAGGCGGGGCGCCTCCCCCCCTGGCCTGAATTTCAGCCGGGCGAGGCGGGATGCTTTCCACCCCTCGTCTGAACTTCGGGGGGAGAAGCAAAGCGCCTCCCCCCCACCGCGAAGCCAAGCTGCGAAAATGTAAGTGACTTTTGTACATCCCTACCGGCCGGTGGCTCTGCGGCTTGGCCGCAGAGCAGAGCCGGCCGGGCAGGATTCCGGGGGGAGGACCAGATCGCCTCCCCCCCATCGAGGATTCCGGTGGAGGGACAGAGCGCCTCCCCCCCACTGCAGATTGCCCGGCACGGAGCCAGGTAGGTGTTTCGTACATCCCTACTTTAGCCGTGATAGGCTACTTAAATATCATGGCTACAGCAGTGACACAAATGGCGTCCCCTATGCAGGACGCCATTTGCGTCCACAGCAGCCTGGCTGCAGATTGGCCCGTCCGGGGGCTCCGTGGACACACTGCGGAGCAGAGCCGGCTGGGGAGGTTTCGGGGGGGGGGAGGAACAGATCGCCTCCCCCCCCACGGACCCCAGTGGAGCAAGGTAAGTGGGGTTTTGTACACCCCTAAAAAACAAATGGTAACCAGTGCAACTCCTTCAGCACTGGAATGATGTGGTCTCTCTGATGGCTGCCTTTAATCAGGTGGGCCACCGCATTCTGCACCAGCTATAACTTCACATGGAACACATTACAGTAGTCTAGGAAAGAGGAGACCAGGGCATGAACTACCAATGGGAGCAGATGGTTAGGGAGGTAGGGGCACAGCCGCCATATCAGATGGACGTGGTACAGTGCTGCATGGCTCACGGCTGACACCTGAACTTCCATGGACAGCTGGGAGACTAAAATGACCACCAGGCTGTGGACCTGGTCCTTCAGGGTCAGCTGCACCCTATTCAACACCAGGTCAGCATCCCCCAACCTCCCCTTGTCTCCCACCAAAAGTACTTCAGTTTTGTCGGGGTTCGTTTCAGCTTATGCCTCCCCATCCAGCCACTCACCGACTCCAGATACTTGGACAGGGTTTCTACAGCCAACCTTGGTGAGGATTTGAACGAGAGGTAGAGCTGCGTTTCATCCGCATATTGTTGACACTACACCCCAAACCTCCTGATGATAGCCCCCAGTGGCTTCACATAGATGTTAAATAGCATCGGGGAGAGAACAGAACCCTGTGGCACCCCACAAGTGAGCAGCCAAGGGTCTGAAGTCTCCTCCCCCAGAGCTACCTTCTGGAATATAAAGGTATTAAGAATTCTAGAGTTAGAAGTTGTTCCTGATGCTGTGGAGATTTTCATGAGGAGTGGTGATGAGATAATAATGACAAGTGGGAAAAGGGTGGATACGCCTCACGCACCCCACTCCTGGAACAGCCACTACCACTGGTAAGGAGTGTGATTCCACTTTCCTCCCCTCAAGCTTTTCTCCCTCTGTTTCTCCCCACTAGTGCCCCTAGTTTTTGCCAAGAAAATAGCTGAGTCAAAAATGTTGTCTTAGCTCTAAATTTCAACATATTTTCAAGTGTAGATATATGGTAAAATGATCATCTGAATTGGGTTATCTTCACCATCCATTATGAAATATATCAACACATATTGGATGGCTAATATCTGAAAGACAATATTTTCTAAAATATGAGCCCTACATTTTATACAGAAGTGAACAACCTAATATTGACCTGGTAGGATTTTGTCTCCTCTGTGAGAGCAGAACAACACTCAGAGCCCCTCTTGTGAAATCAGTGGGTCTTAAATGGGCTGGGCTGTGTTCTATGCATTTAAGTAGGGATGTGGGTGCCCAACTGGATCTGGGAATTCGTCAGGCTCCCCCCACTCATGACCCCTGGACTGTGCTCGCCGAGATGGTCCTTGTTCACCCCCTGCTCGTGCCCGCTTGCACTCTCCAGGACTCACTGCAATCCCGTTTGGTGAGTGCCCGCCATTTTCGCATCTTGGATTTCTATGTAGAACAGGAAGTTAAAAAATGTGCATATTTAATTATGCACAGTTTGGAGCTGGGAAAGCTAAATAAGTGCAATGTTAGAGGGATTATATCCCTAATGCGCAGTTTGGAGCTGGGAAAGCTAAATAAGTGCAATATTAAAGGGATTATACCTCTAATATTGCACTTATTTAGTTTTTCCAGCTCCAAACCGCCCATATTTAAATATGCACATTTTTAAAACTTCCTGTTTTACCTAGAAATCAAAGGCATGAAAATGGTGGGCGCTTACTGAATGGGATCACAATGAGCCCAGGGAACTCACCGAGCTCATGGGTAGCCTGAGCATGGGTCCGGGGGGCCGGTGCGAGCAGGGGCGCTGCTTTGGCGAGTGCCCAGAGAAACTGAGCTAGGGTGAGTTCTTACATCCCTAAGTAGTAGGAGTTCTCCTTCTCCTTCTCTTCCTCCTTGATGTGTAAGGATGTCCTAGAAGCACAAATGTGGGAAGACACACATTTAATCCTCTTCTGATGTTCAAGATCTCCTACGCTATTGGGGTGTCAAAATGATACTTTGCCTAGTTGTCCATGGATAACACCTATGCACTTTGTCTTGTCTAGGGAATAAAAAAGGAGTAAAGGGAAGAATAAATGTGCTAGCATTGAGCAAAGATGGGACATTAATTGTTTTGTCTGTGCTTGCTTCCCACAGACTACAAAGGGCTTCAAAATCCCTTCTCTTCCCCACTTCCTTCTAGGGATGGTGGACAATTCTACCACAGACTCCAATGAGGCCAGATTCTTAGAATCGCCCCCCCCCGAGTCTGTGGCAGAACGGACCACTCACCTCCGCCACCCTGCAAAGTTCACACTGGCTGGATCCTACCTGCTGCCGGCCGGGTCTGGGTCTGTCCATTAACCACGCTGCTGTCCACTGCTGGTCTGCAGATGCAAATGGTGTCCGGCATAGCGGACACCATTTGCGTCCCTGCTCTTTGCTGTGATAGGCTACATAAATCTTTATGTAGCCTATCACGGCAAAGAGCAGGGATGCAAATCGCATCCGCTATGCTGGATGCCATTTGCGTCTGCAGACCAGCAGCAGACAGAAGTCCAGCAGCGGACAGACCCAGCTGGCGGCTCCGTGGACTCTCCACGGAGCACAGCCAGCTGGGGAGGATTCCGGAGGGAGGAATGGGCCCCCAGCAGACTCAGGTGAGTGGGATTCGTACACCCCTACTTCCTTCAGAGGCAAAGCAAGGCTGAGCCCTTCCTTCCCAGAAGCAAATGGGGTTAAGGAGAGCAAGAATTGGGCTTAGAGACAGGGAATGCTTTGCCACACTGTCTTGGACCCAAATCCAATTATATCATATCATATCATATCATATCATATTTATTTATTTATTACATTTATATACCACCCAATAGCTGAAGCTCTCCAGGAGGTTTAAAACTATTAAACCATAAAACACAGCACAATAAAATACAATATAGATGTTTAAAAGTTTAAAATTACGTATGAAATAAAAAATAATAACTATATAGAACCTAGCAGCAATGCAAAGATTTAAAGTAAAAACTAAAAAACTAAAAAACCTAAAATGTCTGAGAAAATAAAATGGTTCTTACCTGGCACTGAAAAGAGCAGAGCATAGGCAAGCAAGCCTCTCTGGGAAGCTCATTCCACAAATGGGGTGCCACAGCAGAAAAGGCCTTCTTTTTAGTAGCCACTAGGGATGAGTGAACACACTGTGATCTGGGTTGCAGCTAGGGATGGCATGGGTGCCTGATTCCGTCCAGGAATCCGGCAGAACCGCCCTTCCCACAGCCCCAATCCCCGCTTGCTGAGCCCTACCCCAGCTTGCCCCCTGCTGGCACTTGACGAGTGGCCTGGCAGCCTCATCAAGCTCTGTGGTCACCATTTTTTTTGAAAAATAAAATGGCAATCACAAAAATGTGCATATTTGTGCATGTGTGAAAATGCACATTTTGGGAATATGCATATTAACACATGTGCAAATATGTGCATTTGCGAAAATGCACATTTGCACACATACATAAATATGTGCATTCACAAAAATGCACATTTTCGCACATACACAAACATGTGCATTCGCAAAAATGCACTTTTTTGCGCATATGCAAATATGCACATTTTTTGCGATCGCCACTTTATTTTCAAAAAATGGTGACTGTAGAGCTTGACAAGGCTGCTGGGGTGAGTACAGGCTGCTCGTTGAGTGCAGGAGGGGCATGCGGGAGAGGCTCAAGCATGGTCCGCAGACCAGCAAGTGGGGCAGTGGCTGGGCAGGTGCCCAGAGAACGCGGACAGAGGTAGGTTTGCACATCCCTAGTCTCAGCCACTAGCTGGACCCCTACCAGCCGCCCACCCCTGTTTGCTGTGTGAGCTGCTGAGCAGTCTGTGAGTACCTGGCGAGTGGCATGCAGCCACCCACTTCCTCGATCAGCCGCCATTTTATTTACTTACTTGCTTACTTACTTACTTATTATTTCTATCGATTTCTATTTTGCAGAAAAAATGGTGGCTCATCCTTGTTCCTAAATATCCCTTTGCCCAAATGGCAGCCGTAAAGTGGCCATTTACACAAGATTACAGATTCCTTGTTGGGCTTCAAGTCCCAGCTGGACACCTGTAAGATCCCTAGTAGCCACCCATCTCACTTCCTTTGGTGGGGGCTCCCAGAGAAGGACTGCTGAATATGATCTTAGGTACTGGATAGGTATACGTGGAAGGAGACAATTATCCAATTCTCTCCTCATGGGTGAAGTCAAGTGATGCTGAGCCCTCTCTTCAGTCTTCCCCTCTAAGGGAACTGCATTTGCATGTTATGTATTTGTGTGTGTGAATGTGTTTTTGGAGAAAGTTCTGAGCCTCTGTTTTCTCTACCACCATATGCTTGCTTTGGAGAGAAGGAAAGGCTCAGTTTCCCTTCCCCCTGCGGCATTTATTTTGAGGGGGGAGATATCGCTTATAGTTCAACATCCCCTCCCACCTTTCACAAGGCTTTCACATGCTGTTGTTAAACAATAGCTGCTGCTATGCATATTTTTTTCAGGGGGCAAATGGCTCAATTGCTGTGCAACATACGTCTGAATAGATGTAGTTAGGATCCTGGTGTGTGTACCGGAAAATCCTAAGCCACTCAGTCTAGCATTTGCAAGTGTACAGGAGGCTTCATTTTGATTCTGATTTTGTTCTGCAGCTGAAAAAAAGAAGAAACTTTCATTCTTATTCTGCCTTTTGTGGTCCTACTTGGAATTGATTGTATAATTCCTCCTTCTATGATTTCAACAATGTGCTCCTGTTTCCTTAGCCAGTCATGTTCCAGAGAGCAGGGACATAACTAGCTACAAAGCAATTCTCCCTGGGCATTTGTCAAAACAATGCAATACATGCCCAAGTGCGATTCTGGTAACAATGCACCAATGGTATTTCTAAAGTACCACTTAATTAAGTTGCTGTACATGCAGTAAATACAACATCAGTCTCTGCATCTTTGCATGCTATGCTGTGGGATGGGAAGGCTTCATGCCAGACACTGGAAATAAGGACATGCAGAATATGAACAATACTCTCTCTCCCTGCCCCCCATTCTACATACATGAAATCTTAAAGAAACCTTGGCGGGGGGGTCATGTCAGAGCATACTGACAGAGCATGTTTTGCATGTTGAAGGTCATAGATTCCGTTCCAGGTATGCACATACATTTCTCTTGCTTTTCATTAACAGACAGCTTGATAATATTCAGTGAACTGATGCCCAAATGAAATTAGCAGAAAATTATTATTATTATTATTATTATTATTATTCCATTGATAGCTGGATTTTCTCCTATTCCAAAATGGAAAATGGAAATAAAAAACAAAATTATTCCCACAGAGTTTGCTCAGGGCTGCTTGCCCCCCCCCCCCGCTCTTCATAGGAAAAGGTTGTCATGACTTTTCTCCACATGGCCCTTTTTAGAAGGGTATTGGGGTGGTGGTGGAGAAAGGTACATACGCTTAAATCTCTATATCGCTAGTAAAGATACAAGGCGGCACATGGTAGATCCATCACCGTGAATATGATCATACTTTATTCTTTATTATGTAAATTGAGGGGTAAGATAACACTTAATGATGGTAGTAATGAGATCTCATAACTTCAGGGTATGTTAATCTGCAGAAGATTAAGAACGTTAAATAAAGGGAAATCTTCGTTGTGTCTGCAATTATATCTCAGCATTTCCAAGCCTAGAAGGGTGGGGAAATGATGGCTGTTCTTTGTTTGCATATTTCTGCTCAGAAATGTATTCTACACCAGACTTGGTCTTCCAAGCCATAAATGCGCCCCAGGAACCATATTTCCTGGCCTGCTGGGCACACAGTGGTGTAGTGGAAAATTCTGAATTGCAATGGTTCAAATGGATCAACATAGCTACCTGTACTTTTGGACTCTCCCTATAGTCACGTCCACAGGGAGAGTCCAAAAGTGCAGGCAGCTAAGTTGATCCATCCATCCATCCATCCATCCATCCATCCATCTCTCTCTCTCTCTCTTTCAAGGTGTATTGTATATGACTTTGGCAATGTTAATGAGTCTTAATTACCTATCCAGGTCCAAGCCATCCCAAAATACTTTGCATTACAACAGTTATAGCTTACAACATATTGTTAGATTGCTGCAGGGAAATCCCAGCCCCCTCCATTACTGTGAGGATTGCAGCTTGGCTCATGGGGAACTAGGAAGCCCGAGGGAGGTGGCAGATGATGTTGTCATCCCTGCTAATCAAAAAGTCCAGGTGCTTCAGCCCTGTGAGCCCTGGCTCCACTACACCTGTGTGGGCACTTGACACCTGCCCTGTGCATGCAGTCCCAGGCAGGCAGCAAAACTAGGAGGGCTATCTAGTACTGAGAGACAACATTCAGTTCGGCGGGTCAAAGTTGTGAAGAAGCAAGCATTCACAGGCAGGAAATTCTTATCCCAAAGACATCTCAACACTGCAAAATAATTATTTGATCTTCATCATCATCATTATTATGTTTAATGGATTTTTAAACCACCTACCAGAATAAATTATCCTCCCAAAGAGGTTTAAAATAGTAAAACAACATAATAAGATTACTGAAGCAATCTTCATGTTAAAATAACAGCCACACATTAAAAAAAAATCAGTTAAAAATATCAGGAGCAGCAGCAGCAGATTAAACAATACAGAAATAGCGACAGCAGATAAAAGAGTGATAGCACAAATCTTTCAAAAGCTGACTGGATTTTTTTTTTAAAGGTCTATATTGTTGTTCAGTCGTTAAGTGGTGTCCGACTCTTCGTGACCCCATGGACCATAGCACGCCAGGCCTTCCTGTCCTGCGCTCTCTCCCGGAGTGTGCTCAAGTTCATATTCATTGCATCCGTGATGCTATCTAGCCATCTCATCCTCTGCCATCCCCTTCTCTTTTTGCTTTCAATCTTTCCCAGCATCAGGGTCTTTTCCAGTGACTTTTCTCTTCACATTAGGTGGCCAAAATATTTGAGCTTCAGCTTCAGCATCTGTCCTTCCAATGAGCAGTCAGGGTTGATTTCCTTTAGGATGGACTGATTTGACCTCCTTGCAGTCCAGGGGACTTGTAAGAGTCTTCTCCAGCACCACAGTTTGAAAGCATCAATTCTTCGGCACTCAGCCTTCCCTATAGTCCAGCTCTCACAGCCATACGTAACTACTGGGGAAACCATAGCTTTGATTAGATGGACCCTTGTCGGCAAGGTGATGTCTCTGCTTCTTACTATGCTGTCTAAGTTTGCCATAGCTTTCCTCCCAAGGAGCAAGCGTCTTTTAATTTCATGGCTACAGTCACCGTCTGTGGTGATCTTGGAGCCCAAGAAAGTAAAATCTGTCACTGCTTCCATTTCTTCCCCTTCTATATATCAGGAAGTGATGGGGCCAGATGCCATGATCTTAGTTTTTTTAAAGATGAGTCTCAAACCAGCTTTTGCACTCTCCTCTTTCACCCTCAACAAGAGGCTCTTTAGATCCCCTTCACTTTCTGCCATTAGGGTGGTATCATCTGCATATCTGAGGTCGTTGAGAATTCTCCCAGCAATCTTAATTCCGACCTGTGATTCATCCAGCCCGGTGTTTCTCATGATGTACTCTGCATATAAGTTAAATAAGCAGGGTGACAATATGCAGCCTTGTCGTACTCCTTTCCCAATTTTGAATCAATCGATTGTTCCATGTCTGGTTCTTACTGTTGCTTCTTGATCCTCATACAGGTTTCTCAGGAGACAGGTAAGGTGGTCTGGTACTCCCATCTCTTTCAGAATTTGTCACAGTTTGTTGTGATCCACACAATCAAAGGCTTTAGCATAGTCAATGAAGCAGAAATAGACATTTTTCTGGAATTCTCTTGCTTTCTCCATGATCCAGAGAATGTAGGTGATTTGATCTCTAGTTCCTCTGCCTCTTCGAAACCCAGCTTGTACTTCCAGTAGTTCTCAGTTCACATACTGCTGAAGCCAAGCTTGTAGAGTTTTGAGCATAACGTTGCTGGCATGTGAAATGAGCACAATTGTACGGTAGTTCGAACACTCTTTGGCATTGCCCTTCTTTGGAATTGGAATGTTAACTGACCTTTTCCAGTCTTGTTGCCACTGTTGAGTGTTCCAAATTTGTTGGCATATTGAGCACAGCACTTTAACAGCATCATCTTTTAGGATTTTAAATAGCTTCGCTGGAATACTGGCATCTCCGCTAGCTTTGTTGTTAGTAATGCTTCCTAAGGCCCACTTGACTTCACTCTCGAGGATGTCCAGCTCAAGTTCAGTGACCGCACTATCATGGCTATCAGGGATATTAAGATATTTCCTGTATAGTTCTTCTGTGTGTTCTTTCCACCTCTTCTTAATCTCATCTGCTTCTGTTGGTCCCTGCCTTCTTTGTCCTTTATCATGCCCATCTTTGCACAAAAGGTTCCCTTGATATCTCCAATTTTCTTGAAAAGATCTCTAGTCTTTCCCATTCTACTGTTTTCCTCGATTTCTTTGCATTGTTCATTTAAGAAGTCCTTCTTGTTTCTCCTTGCTATTCTCTGGAACCCTGCATTCAGTTGGATATATCTTCCCCTTTCTCCCTTGCGTTTTGCTTCCCTTCTTTCCTCAGCTACTTGTAAAGCCACTTTGCTTTCTTGCATTTCTTTTTCTTTGGGATGGATTGAGTTGCTGCCTCCTGAACAGTGTTATGGAGCTCTGTCCATAGTTCCTCAGGCACTCTGTCTACCAGGTCTAATCCATTAAATCTATTCCTCACCTCCACTGTTTTTTCATCAGGGATATGATTTAGGTCATACCTGAATTGTTTAGTGGTTTTCCCGACATTCTTCATTTTAAGCCGAAATTTTGCAACAAGAAGCTCGTGATCTGAGCCACAGACAGACCAGCAGGACAGGGCCAAACATATTTCACTAGGGAGGCTATTTCAGAAATGCAAAGCCATCACAGAAAAGTCCCTGTCCCTCATACCCACCAACCTGACAGAGCTGAAAGCTGGGCCTCAGATACTTTTCATAATGCTAGGACAGGTACACAAGAGTGAAGGTAGTCCTTTGGATGTGAGCAGCCATAGGCTTTTCTTTGCAGGTGGAAAACCTGTGGGCATGTGTGTGGGACTTTGTCCATTCAAAGGCCAGAGTAGGGTTAAGTAGTCTCTCCCACCATTCCTCTGATCTTATTTTCAGCCTTCTGTGCTGCTTTTCATTAAAATCAACCCCCTCCCTGCCCTTTAGGAAACTCGAATATGCACTAGCCACATAATGTTCAGTTTGATCCTTTCTTGACCTAAAATAAAGTTGTATGCACGGCACACTTCTTGTTATGCCCAACACATTCAAGGAAACTGGCTGTGTAATCAGGATAGGGATGTTCATCGTGTGGGAATCTGGCCCTTTTAGGGCAAGTTGGATTCCCACACTGCCCACAGCTTGGCTGGACCTTGCAAGCTGAGCCGGAGTTGTTGTTGTGTTGTTGTTCAGTCGTTCAGTCATGTCCGACTCTTCGTGACCCCATGGACCATAGCACGCCAGGCCTTCCTGTCCTGCGCTCTCTCCCGGAGCGTGCTCAAGTTCATATTCATTGCATCCATGATGCTATCTAGCCATCTCATCCTCTGCCGTCCCCTTCTCCTTTTGCCTTCAGTCTTTCCCAGCATCAGGGTCTTTTCCAGGAAGTTTTCTCTTCGCATTAGGTGGCCAAAATATTGGAGCTTCAGCTTCATTATCTGTCCTTCCAATGAGCACTCAGGGTTGATTTCCTTTAGGATGGACTGATTTGACCTCCTTGCAGTCCAGGGGACTCGTAAGAGTCTTCTCCAGCACCACAGTTCGAAAGCATCAATTCTTCAGCGCTCAGCCTTCCTTATAGTCCAGCTCTCACAGCCATACATTACTACTGGGAAAATCATAGCTTTGATTAGACGGACCTTTGTCAGCAAGGTGATGTCTCTGCTTCTTACTATGCTGTCTAGGTTGGCCATAGCTTTCCTCCCCAGGAGCAAGCGTCTTTTAATTTCATGGCTACAGTCACCGTCTGCGGTGATCTTGGAGCCCAAGAAAGTAAAATCTGTCACTGCTTCCATTTCTTCCCCTTCTATATGCCAGGAAGTGATAGGGCCAGATGCCATGATCTTCATTTTTTTCATGTTGAGTTTCAAACCAGCTTTTGCACTCTCCTCTTTCACCCTCAACAAGAGGCTCTTGAGATCCTCTTCGCTTTCTGCCATTAGGGTGGTATCGTCTGCATATCGGAGGTTGTTGATAATTCTCCCAGCAATCTTAATTCCGACCTGTGATTCATCCAACCCGGCATTTCTCATGATGTACTCTGCATATAAGTTAAATAAGCAGGGTGACAATATGCAGCCTTGTCGTACTCCTTTCCCAATTTTGAACCAATTGGTTGTTCCATGTCTGGTTCTTACTGTTGCTTCTTGACCGTCGTACAGGTTTCTCAGGAGACAGGTAAGGTGGTCTGGTACTCCCATCACTTTCAGAATTTGCCACAGTTTGTTGTGATCCACACAATCAAAAGCTTTAGCGTAGTCAATGAAGCAGAAATAGACGTTTTTCTGGAATTCTCTTGCTTTCTCCATGATGCAGCGAATGTTGGCGATTTGATCTCTAGTTCCTCTGCCTCTTCTAAACCCAGCTTGTACTTCCGGTAGTTGTCGGTTCGCATACTGCTGAAGCCTAGCTTGTAGGATTTTGAGCATCACCTTGCTGGCATGTGAAATGAGCGCAATGGTGCGGTAGTTTGAACACTCTTTGGCATTGCCCTTCTTTGGAATTGGAATGTAAACTGACCTTTTCCAGTCTTGTGGCCACTGTTGAGTGTTCCAGATTTGTTGGCATATTGAATGCAGCACTTTAACAGCATCATCTTTTAGGATTTTAAATAGCTCGGCTGGAAGACTGTCATCTCCGCTAGCTTTGTTGTTACTAATGCTTCCTAAGGCCCACTTGACTTCACTCTCTAGGATGTCCGGCTCAAGTTCAGTGACCGCACTATCATGGCTATCAGGGACATTCAGATCTTTCCTGTATAGTTCTTCTGTGTATTCTTGCCACCTCTTCTTAATCTCATCTGCTTCTGTTAGGTCCCTGCCTTCTTTGTCCTTTATCATGCCCGTCTTTGCACAAAACGTTCCCTTGAGATCTCCAATTTTCTTGAAGAGATCTCTAGTCTTCCCCATTCTGTTGTTTTCCTCGATTTCTTTGCATTGTTCATTTAAGAAGGCCTTCTTGTCTCTCCTTGCTATTCTCTGGAACTCTGCATTCAGTTGCATATATCTTCCCCTTTCTCCCTTGCTTTTCGCTTCCCTTCTTTCCTCAGCTACTTGTAAAGCCTCATCAGACAGCCACTTGGCTTTCTTGCATTTCTTTTTCTTTGGGATGGATTGAGTTGCTGCCTCCTGAACAATATTACGGACCTCTGTCCATAGTTCCTCAGGCACTCTGTCTATCAGGTCTAATCCCTGAAATCTATTCCTCACCTCCACTGTATATTCATCAGGGATATGATTTAGGTCATACCTGAACGGTTTAGTGGTTTTCCCGACGTTCTTCAATTTAAGCCGAAATTTTGCAAGAAGCAGCTCATGATCTGAGCCACAGTCAGCTCCAGGTCTTGTTTTTACTGACTGTATGGAGGTTCTCCATCTTTGGCTGCAAAGGACATAATCAATCTGATTTCGATATTGACCATCTGGTGACGTCCATGTGTAGAGTCGCCTCTTGTGCTGTTGGAAAAGAGTGTTTGCTATGATCAGCATGTTCTCTTGGCAAAACTCTATTAGCTTTTGTCCTGCTTCATTTTGTACACCAAGGCCATGCCTGCCTGTTATCCCGGTGATTTCTTGACTTCCTACTTTAGCATTCCAATCACCTATGATGAAGAGGACATCTTTTTTTGGTGTTAGTTCTAGAAGGTGTTGTAGGTCTTCATAGAACCGATCAACCTCAGCTTCTTCAGCCTCAGTGGTTGGGGCATAGACTTGAATTACTGTGATGTTGAATGGTTTGCCTTGGATTCGTACTGAGATCATTCTATCATTTTTAAGATTGTACCCCAGTACTGCTTTTCCCACCCTTTTGTTGACTATGAGTGCTACTCCATTTCTTCTAAGGGATTCTTGCCCACAATAGTAGATATGATGGTCACCTGAATTAAATTCGCCCATGCCTGTCCATTTTAGTTCGCTGATTCCCAAGATGTCGATGTTCAATCTTGCCATCTCCTGTTTGACCACCTCCACCTTACCTTGATTCATTGATCTGACATTCCAGGTTCCTAAACAATATTGTTTTTACAGCATCGGATTTTCTTTTCACCACCAGACACATCCACAGCTGAGTGTCCTTTTGGGTTTGGCCCAGCCGCTTCACTCTTTCTGGCGCTACTTGGAAATACCCTCTGCTCTTCCCCAGTAGCATATTGGACACCTTCCGACCTGAGGCGCTCATCTTCCAGCGTCATCTCTTTTAGCCTTGTGATACGTTCCATGGGGTTTTCTTGGCAAGAATACTGGAGTGGGTTGCCATTTCCTTCTCCAGTGGACCACATTTTGTCAGAACTCTCTGCCATGACCTGTCCGTCTTGGGTGGCCCTGCACGGCATAGCTTATGGCTTCACTGAGTTACGCAAGCCCCTTCGCCACAACAAGGCAGTGATCCATGAAGGGATCCATGAAGGGATCCATGAGCCGGAGGTCCACCCCCAAATCCAGGAAGTTGCCCAGATTTTTTCTCCCCCTAACCATCCATTGGAGCAGTGGGCAACTGCCCCCCCTCTACCAGGACCAACCCAGCACCGGCTGCCACGCAACTGCTATTCCCTCTCTGCCAGGGTTGGCTCTGCTGCCACCACCACTGTGCAAAGGTTGACAATCCCCCAGCTGGCCAGACTAGCTGCAGGCCAAGTCAGGTCAGATGGCAGATGTCAGGTCAGAGTCTCGGGGGACTGAGCCGGCGAACACTCCCCAAACTCCACTCCCCAAACCGGTTCCTCTGACATCCCTAAATCAGGAGGCTTGTTGCTGAAAGATGTTGGTTTGAGATGAGGGGTTTTGAAATCCTGGAAAACTATCCAGAATCTCCTTTTTAAATTATGCAGCTCCTTCAGCAAGCTCAAGTGCAGCACTTAAGTGGATGGGAAAAAAAAAGAGCTGGGCAAATGAGTGATTTTTGATTTCTCCAGGATTCTCTGAACATAGCCATCACTTCCCCGATTCCCTTTCGCAATTGCTGCTCACCCTGTGTGAATGGGAAAATGCTCAAATCAAACAGCAATCAGATAGGAAATTTGCACAAATTTCCTAATTTGCACAGCTTTCCTCCCAAGATAAAGCTGGGCTGATTTGTGGGAAATTTGCAAAATGGGGGGGGGATTGTGCAAGTTAGGAAACGTGCACAAATAGAATGGGGATAGCTGTGCAAATTGAATGCGAGCACACATTTGGTGACTTACGGACAGTTTTGGTAGACATGTGCTCACACTCACAATCACAGCTGGGGCTTTAAATGTGGTGTCTTCTCAAGTTTGTGAGTGAAAATGAAATTCTCATACATTCCCAGAAAAGGCCAGTGTTTTTTTCCCCCTTGGAAGAGCCAGACAGAAGCATCATACCAAGACAACATTGCATTGCCCTTTAGTATGCCGGAGGTTGCTTGATGCATTTCTTTGCCAGTCCATTTCTTATCGGCTCCATTTTGCAAGAATATATCTCATTGCAGGGTAGAGATAGGGCCTGACATAACATGGGACAGACATTTACAGGCTAATCCAGGGGTGTCGAACCTTCTTTTTTTTTTTGTCTTGGGGCTTGGGGGGCAGATTTCAATTTGGGAAGTGTCTCAGCAACTGCATTCTAACAGTGGGGCTAAGGGCACATGGTGGAGCCAGGGACAGAGAAAGCAAAGTGGACAAGGCCAGATGTAATTCTTAACCATGTGGGCATTTTCCCACAAAGCATATAAAACACATCTCAAGTCTATGCAAGTCTACTCAGGACTAAGCCCCAGTCCCACAGCTCACTGACAGGAGATAACAGCAAAAGAAGCTTGCAGGGATGGGGAACTCCTCAGGGTGGCCAGTGGGCCAGAGGTTCCCCTCTGCTGGCCTAATCCTATGCCTGTATTCACACACGTCAGTCCCACTGTTTAATCAGTTCATTGAATCAGGAATTCAGGATGTCGCAAGAGTCTGTGGGGGTGGCGGAGTCCAACGGACTCCCCCTCACTCCCCCTCCCAGTCCCCGCTCACCAAACTGTGGGGCACTCATGGACCTGCTCAGCGAGCACCCAGCAGCTGCCCTGTCCTCATAGCAAGCTGCTGTTGTGCACAACAATGGGTGCTTGTTCAGGAATCAGGTGCACACGCCCAATCATCAGGCGCCCCCAGGCCACCTGACATCACCCAGGCCACCCAGGGAACTGAGCAGGATGGGTAAGTAGTGGCAGTCTGCAAATGGGAGTCTGGGAAGCTGGGCTGGGACGGGGGTCTGTCAGACTCCACCCACCTCTCAGACTCCCGTGACATCCCTAGTCGGGATATCATTCTACCACCTATGCAAGAATTGCTGCCATGCCCTTTTCATTTCTCAAACATTCTTGAGGTATCTAAGTTCAGATGAGTACCATTTAGGGATGTATGAAATCTTCCTGAGAAACTTCATTTGTCTACTCCAAAGGTGGTGGTGGTGGTTGCTTTCCTTGAGATCAGCCTACTACATTCTAGTGTCCTCCAGATATTTCAGACCTCAACTCCCAGCTTCCCTGACATTTGACAACGCTGGCTGGGGCTGATGGGAGTTGAAGTCCAAAACATCTGGAGGGCACCATGTTGGAGAAGGCTGCCTTAGATGTTTTGTCTTCCAGTTTCACTTGAGCTGGAAACTTATTTCACTTGAGCTGGAATCTTGCAAGAGGCAAGTGAACAAGCACGTTGCAATGACGAAGAGGAGGAGCAACTTCAGAGGGCTTGTGTCAATGGGTCCCTGCTGGGGTGTGGGCCCTAAGCAGGTGCTCAAACATGCCACTTGGTGCTCACCCTGCCATCCACACCCCCAGATCTACCATTCAAATTCCTGTCCCCTCCCTCCTTTGTAGTCACCACCCTTTGGTGGGGAGAAGAAAATATATGTTAAGCTGGAACACTCTCTGTCTCCTCAATGAAACATTCGTGTCTCCTGCCACTCTGATTGGGCCCCTCCTATTTCTATGGACCCAGGGTCAAGGCTGAATGCCCCACCCTTGGACCAGCCATGTGCAACCAGTGTCCAGCAATATTCTGCCTCCATACATGGTGGTACTTATAGCTAATTGCCCTTGGTAGGCCACCATGACCAAATAAGTGTCATGATTTGAGCCCACAGTGGCCATTGAACCTAGGACTTGAGAGATACCAAGCAGGAATTCAGCATGTCTGCTGCCATTACTTTTTTGGCCTGCTGTTTTTTCCACCCACATTAATACCTGTGAATTAATTTTGACTTGGATATCTTAAGTTCTTCTATCCTGAAAAGTAATACAATTTCCTTAGCAATTTGGAGATAACCTCAAATGACTTGAAAAATATTAAGAATATTGTTGCTCCAAAGGGAATTGGCAGAACATTTTGGTAGCAATTCATGGAGCAACAATGGTAATTAATTCTGGGAGGTTTTCCCACTGCTATTTTGGAAAGCCAACTAAGGTTTAACATCAAGAACATAACTGTTCTGGTTCCTCAAAGGTAGGAGTTAATTTGCTTCATGTTACTAAGCAATTTCTTCTACCATGCAATAAACGAGGAATTTCCTACTGAAAATGGCACTGATAGGGAAAGTTCTCATTCGTAAGGTAGTTAAAAAAAAAAATCCTTAAAGAGATCTTTGAAATTATCCTGCTGAAATGTCCATGAATTCTTGGCAGACTTCCCACAGAAGATAGCAACTCCAAAGAAATGGCGGCAAAACTTTTCCTGCACAACTGTGTGAATTAGCAGGCAGCAGAGCGAATGTTGTTTTTGAGCATGCCAAATTCCATTAGATGCAAATCTCCTGATCATTTGGCAAGGGAAGACTAAATTAGTCATGGGAAGTGAAAGTTCAGTTCAGCAGGTTAACACTTACTAAAGAAGATAGCAACTAGCAACAAAGTTGAGTACAGGAGTCCATTTTATAGGTCTTTAAAGGAGCCTTAGAAATTTTGCTCATTATGAGAGTTCATGCAATAATTATAATTAGTGATATTGTAACCTTCAGCCAACAGCAGATTTGTTTATAGCAAATCCTGTTTCTTCCCACACAAACGTTGTCTTTGTTTTGAATCCAATGTGTATACAACAGTGTGTTTGTACTGTACATGAAATAAGAATGCTGGAAAGAAATCCAGTGTTGTGATTTCTTTTTAAAATTATTTTTGTTTAATTTAGAAAAGTAAATTTTTCATAGGATTAAACATTGTGCATAATGAAGGACATTTATTTTTAAACAGTGTTATATGTGGCTGGCAAACCATTCCTTTGATGGGCAGAAGGCTGGTTAATAAGCCAGAATAACCAGCTAAGGGGGATTTATGTTTAGCTATGAGTAAACTTTTTCAGCTGGAGGACCTCATTCTCTTCCAGGCAACTTTCAGGAGGTCGCACGCCAGAGGTAGGTGCCCCCAATGAAAAGTGAGTGGTGTCATAAACATCCACAACTAACATGCACATTTGCATACATAAGACACACCCTTTCATCCATGTGCGCACACACCCACATCCACACACAAAGATCTTATGTGCTGCAATAAGGCTTGGAAAGCTCTTCTTCTTCTTCTTCAGAGCAGGGGAAGATTTCAGGGTGTGATAAATGTGTTACAGTAACTTGTGGAAGAGATCATTGGCAACATCTGGGTCACATTGAGCTGAATGGATTCATCTTTTGAAGTGCATGGAAATGTACAATCCCATTTGGATCCACCAGAGCCTAGATGCTCATGACTAGAGCTGGTTCGGGCCCGATATGCCAAATATACTCACTCTCCTCATGCTAAAGTACAAGCCTACAATCCAAACAGTCTTGAAATTCCCAGTGTACACATACAAACACTCTTCCTCCCCCAGCAGTTTCTAGCATCCTTCCAAAAAGCTGCTCGTGAATGCTGATGGACTGTCTGGTTCAGCATCTGATCTAACCAGGGATGTGTGTACCTCCCCAACCCACACGCAAATCCAGATGCAATCTGCAGTTGAAGTCCATGCATTTCCAAGCTTGCAGCGTGGAACAAAAATGCATTTGAAAAATAAGTATATTTGAAAAATGCATATGAAAAAATGTGCACTTTTGAAAAATACACACAAGCACACTTTAATTAATGGGGAAAATGCATACATTTCAAAAGTGTGCCCAACTGAGGCGGACATTTGGGAAAATGTGCATGAAAATACACACACAAAGTTCATGTAAAAAAACCAACAAACACAAAGCTTGCAACCTGATCTGGACACTGGTCAGAGTAGGCTTCAAGGTGGAATTACGAAGATCTCAACGAGCTTGAGTTTTGCTGATTTGCATATTCCTAGATCTGACTGACTATTGGGGATGATAGCATTTTCCTCCAAAGTCAAAGGACATCTAGGGTGGGGATTTCTGTCAGGGCTGTGGTATACCCCCCCACCCTGCACAGGAGGCCAGGGCTCACTGCACCCTCCCGGCATCCATGTGAGTGTCCATTTTTGCACAAGATGGGGCTCTGTATTTTCATAGATCTACTGTTTGCACAGTAGATCTACACAACAGTGGCTGTAAAGGTTCATTTCAGCCATAGAAATGAACCTTTACTCCACTGTTGTGTAGATCTACTGTGCAAACAGTAGATCTACAAATACAGAGCCCCATCTTGAGCAACAATAGAAGGTCATAGAAAAAATGAGAGCTGCTGAGAGCCCCCAACCCCCAGACAGTCCAGCAGCTCTCCCCGCACTGCTCACTGGGTCGGGTAAGTAGCAGGGGTTCAGCGAGCCACATGCAGGGTGGGCAGGGGAGGTTTCAGCCATCCCTAGTCACACCCTCCATCTGCATTGCAGTCTCTATCCAATTCATGGACCCCCATGCTACTATTTAAAACACATATACACAAGTGTGAAGGCATATTTAATGTAATGTATTGTTTGGCCCACAGCAAGAGCGCCTATATTAGGGATGGGTGAACATGGGATCATTGAGGGAACATGAGCTCATTGAGGTTTTCTCAGTTCTTCTTCAAAGCTCATTTCCCCTACTTTGCATTCCTGAAAGTGAGTGTCTCCCCACCCCGCACTTGGGGGAAAAAAATGCCCATTTTTAAAAGTACACATTTCCACCCATTTGATAAAAATTAAAAATTCCACTAATTGAAAATGCGTGTTTTCCCCTCATAGACTAAATTGTGAAAATGCAGATGGGAGGGGGGATTTGTGCATATGGGCAAATGCACATTTTAGGAAGTGTGCAGTTGTGCATATGCATGCTTTTGAACGCAAATGCAAGTTTGGAAAATTGCAAACATTTCCTGAGAATTGTGTTTCTGCCCGTGTTTGAGGTCACAAATGGGAGATGTTCACATAATTTGCCAACAGGAACAAAATTGTCGTACATCCCTGACCTACATTCAGGAACCCCAAATGGTAAAATCCTGTTTGCCTGGCGCAACACACTTCCATCTAAGAACTAGCTGGGGCAATTAACTCCCATCTAAGAACTAGCTGGGGCAATTAACTCCCATCTAAGAACTAGCTGGGGCAATTAACTCCCATCTAAGAACTAGCTGGGGCAATTAACTCCCCATGGGATTCTCTTCCAGAGTAGACTGTGCTGGAGAAGATGCTTCATGTCAGTATTAACTAAATAAATGAAATGGGCATGATCCAGCCAAAGGTAAATACTTTTGAATCCTATTGAATTCAGTGAGTAAGTTAGAAGAAGATGCTTAAATCACGCCCATTGAAATTGACTGGACTTAAAAGAGCTGGATCATGTTGAGTAATATGTGAAGAGAAGACTACAATCGCAGTAAAGAAATATAAAGCCATGATAGAAGAACTGAGCCCAGCACTGTAAGGGTTTCTGTCAGGCGCTTTGTCTGGTGAAAATACCAGCAGTCCTATGAAGAATTAAGCACAGTGCTCACATGGAGCATGATAGATTTGTACATCTGCCTCTGTTCTGGCTGCCATACTGCCACACTTGTGACTGATAGTTCCATGTCCCTAGGGGCCCATTCTGAGTAGCAGGCAGAAGCAAAACAAAGCAAAGTTTAGTAGGGAAGTGACTATTTATAGGAGCACTAAAAATACTTCCATTTATTATTCCTTGAAAAACACCACTGCAAATTTTCTCAGCAGCATCCACTTAAAGCATTACGGAGAGAAAACGGTCCTTGCGTTTTGCGGTCTGTGTCTAATGGTGATCTCCTTGCTGTGGTTCGCAATAAATATCAGTCAAGGACCATGTTTGTGCATATATGGAGACCATTTTTACATATTCATGTGAACACTTATAAAAAAAAGACAAACACTGTGGTGTTTCAGGAATCCTTCTCTTATTTATGTTGCTGCTTAAAAGCTGTGCACTCCCCACACCCATTGCAATTCTCACATTCACAGCCTATATTCATTGAAAAGGAAAGGCAAATAGAACCTTGCCTCTTTTCCCCAGGGACGCTGCTCCTTCAGTATTGCAATATACTTTTGGAAGGACCTCCCTGAAAAACTTTAAATATGGTCAGGTTATGTTTCCTTGTGATCACATTTGTAAATCATCAGGCTCTGTCCCCTCCTATCTTTCTGCCCAGTTCTTATAAGGAGGGTGGCTCATCAGAAATGGGAGGTGAGAGGAAAATGAACTTTGCTAACAGCCTCTCCGAGCTGGTGCAGGCCTCTCTGCCCTTTCTATGGGTAAACTTTGTGGCACATTGGAGAATATGTGAGATTCCAAGGGCCACTCTTCTAGGATGCCCTCTTAATGTATTCAAAGGTATGGATTTGGGTCTCACTAGAATCACTTTTAGAGGTATCTGGTTGGACACTGGAAATCAGAATACAATACTATATAAACTTTTGATTTGAATCAACAAGGCCCTTCTTATCGTCTCCTTCCTCCGTTAAAAGGGAAGGTGGAAGGACAGAAGCGGCAGAGAACAGTCCCCTAAATGTGTAAATTCACATAGGATTGGCTTGTTTTTGCTCTCTCTTTGAATGTGTACCATATCCTTGTATTCCAACCTGCTCAGTCCTTTTCCTATTTGAAACGAGAAGGAAAAGTAGGCAACAACAATTGTTAATTTGTCTTAGGAAGCTCTTCTCTGGATGCTGCCACCCACAATGATATAATGGGACCTTCTCTGAGGTGCCCCCCTTCTCTGTGTAATGCCCTTCCCAGAGAGATCTGCCTAGTGTCTGCACTGTATACATTTAGATGCCAGGTCACAACCTTCCTCTTCTAGCAGGCAATTAATCTTTACTATGTTGCTCTGATTATTGAGTACTGCTGGCTGTTTAATATCTTTAATGCTTTAAGATTGTAATATTTTGATGTCGTCCTTGTAATTATTGTCACTTTATTGTTGTTCTCATTTTTTTAATGACAGATGCCAGTTGGGCAGTATAGAAGTTTAATACATAAATAATAGGGCTGTGCACAGACCAATTTTGAAGGCCAATTTGGGGCTTTGGATTGGGCTCTGAACTGCCTTGGATGGATTCTGACCCAATCCGACCTGATTCGGACTCCAGATCTGAATCAAGATTCAGAAATCAGAATTATTTAGATTTTACCCATTGACTTACATTAAAAAAGGAAATGGCCATAACTTTTTTTTTTTTTAGTTTTTATGATAAATGCATGAAATTTGGAGACCTGTCAGTCCCTATGGAGGTGATTAAACCTGCCAAGTTTCAGATCAATAGGTCCAGTAGTTTTTATGGTGGCCACGGGTAAAACTGGCTTTTTTCAAGAAAATCTGTCAAAGCAAAGAGCTATAATTTTTTTGTGCTTCCATGGAATTTGGGGATGTGGCAGCCCCTATGGAGCTGACTGACCTTGCCAAATTTCAGACAGTTAGGTCCAGTGGCTTTTGTACTAGCTATGCATAAAGTTTCCTTTTCTCAAAAACTAAAAAAAAAGGTTAAAAAAGTACCCCCCCCCCACAACCCTGTCAAGCAACACGGTGGGTTAGAGAGCTGAATCAGAAGGTATTTAAGGTGACAATTAGGGGATCACTATCCATAATTTCTGGTGTAGGTTTTTTTGAAGTGCAAAGTAACTGCTCTCCCCTAGTACTTCCCTTTTGTCTGTCCTGAATCTGCCATATTCAGCATCACTGGATGACCTGAGGCTCTTCTCATTAAGGGAAGAAAAAAAATTAAACCTCTCTTTGGCTGCAGCACACATTACTTGGGAGTAAGTCACACTGAATTCAGTGGAGCTTATTTATTGCACTACTCTACTGTCTCTACTTCATATAATTTTATAAACCTCCCCCCATTTGCTTTTTTCCTAAATTAAATAGCCCCAACATTGAAGCCTTTCCTTACTGAGGAGTTGTTTCAGCCCCCTGATCATTCTGACAGCTCTTTTCCCCATTTGTAAAGGAAGGGTAAGAGATGAAGCATTTTATTTTTTTAAAAATGCATATAGCCTAGCCTGATCATATTTTTCTTATGGTCATTTTATGTAAACAAGGGAAAACAAGCAACAGGAAAAGTGTCTTGGAAAATCAGCAAAAGTGAGTAGGTGTAACTTCTTTCTTTTTTTAATATGAGGACGTGAACTTTGGGGACATAGTGGTAGCCCCTTCAGAGGTAGTTGACAACCCTGCCAAGTTTCACAGATAGGTCCAGTGGCTTCTGCCACCAGTAAAAGTTCCCCCAGTGGGTTTTTTAAAAAATAAATAAATAAATAAGGGCCATCTTACAGGGAGCTAAGTCATAGCCACCAGCAGTACTAGCCAGCCACCACTCAGGTGGGCATGTTCAAAGCTGGCATGGTCCCTCTGGCAGTGGAGGAACCATGCAATGCAGCATGGGTGGCAGAAGCTGGCAAACGGAGGAGGACAGCAGCAGCAAGGAGGACACCATGTGGGCCCACACCCCTAGGGCCTAAGGATCTCCTCCTCCTGACCCTCCACCACACTGAGATGTGACGTCCATCAGTGGGCTCCCCTCTCCCCCTACAGAAGGAGGAGAAGCTCCTCCTTCCAGGCCACTGCTGCTGCCAGCACCTGCCTCCTCAAACAGTGACCTCCAGGCACTGCTCTGACTGGGCTCCAGTTGCTGCTGCCACTGCCCAAGAACAGGGGGCACCATCTGGACTGGGGGTGAGCCAGCCTGGCTACCGGTGCTGCTGGTCCCACCAGCACCTCACCCATGCCCATCTCTGACACTGCCAAGAGCAGCACCATGGGTGTTGGTACCTCTAAGATGCTTCATATTAGGTACTGAATAGGGCTTTGCCCCACAGTATATATTACACTAGTGCTGTGCCAAAAAATTCTCCCACATGTTTTCAACCATTCTCATTCAATTTGATAGAAGAGGAATGGCTTTTGAAAAGAAACTCAATACTGAAGAAATTTTGGAGAACTTCTTAAGGGTTGGGTTTGGGTTTCTTGTGCGCACCTTACTTAGGTCGTGGCTGAGGAATGAGCACAAGTGTCCTGTATTTCATTGTGCAATCATCTCTTTGGCAACCTGTAGCCTCCTCAGCTCCCTACACTTCAACTGAAGCCAAGTGGAAGACATATGAGCTAATTCCTCCCATGGGGCTTTTTCAGATCAGGAAGTGCAGGCAGCCTAGGTCACTGTGATTAGGTCAGCTCAAGAACACTACCAAAAGAAATTCAACATAAATTATAGAGTGTCCTGAGAATGAGGCAGAACAATGGAAGCCCCTTTCATGGGGGAAGACTACTTTCTGGAAATTGGAGGACAGATTTTGGCAAAGCACTGGCTCCACCTCATCCTTGGGACTTGACACAACACTGCCCCCCCACACCTGCAACCTGGTGGATGCAAAATGGGGGCCAGCCTGCCAACACAGATGATGTTGTTGCAGCACAAAAAAACCCCAAACCCTGACCAGAAATGAAAGAAGCTGTGCTACAAGCCCTGTCAATGGGGAGCCCTACCTCTGAGAGACTGTTGAGAACTTCTCCTTCCCCTGGAGGAATTCAGTGAAATTGTCTCCCAAATTTCTCTGCCCACAAATAAGGTGGAGAATTTTTGAGAGGCCATTTGTGCACAGCTCTATATTACACTGTGTATTAGTGTACTGCTTTACCCACACATTGTCTGCTTGTACACAATATTGTGTATACTGCACTCACACAGCACACACACACACAAGACCAAAAGAAAAGCAGATACAGAAAGAAAGAAAGAAAGAAAGAAAGAAAGAAAGAACCTACACAAGCTAGGGGTGGGGGGGAGGGGAGTAACACTAACTATTTATCTAAAGCCTAAGAGTAGATAGAAGGGTTTTTGCTGTTGTTGTTGTTGGTGGTTTAAAAAAATAAAAATATAGATGATGAGCTGAATTATTGGAAGGGAAAGAACAGTAAGTGAGAAGGGTGGAGGGGGGAGCCATTTTTTATTCATTTATTTATTACAATTATATCCCACCTTTCTTCCATCATGGAACTCAAGGGGGCTACATGTGGTTCCCAGGTGGTCTCCCCTCCAAGCACTGACCAGACCCAGACCTGCTTAGCTTCATCACAGTGGCTGCCTCATGTGCCTTCAGACTATGCCTTGGGAAAACGACAAGAAAAAAGAACAAGCAGGAAACAAAGCAAGGAAACAAACTGAAGCCTAACAACTAGAAGAGAAAGTTTTTAAAATATTTTTGTTTGTTTTTAAAGAATCTAGAAGAAGGATTTAAGGTAGGGATGTATGAAAGTCACTTACCTTTCCGCGGATTATGTTGATGGTGGGGGGGAAGTGTTCCGTCCCTCCCCCCAGAATCCTCAACAGGGGGGGAGGCAATCCGTTCCTCCCCCCCGGAATCCTCCAAGGCCAGCTGTGCTCCATGGCAGCTCCGCGGAGTAGCCGGCCAGGCCCATCTCAGGCCGGAGCCGTCCGCAGCCGGATTTCCGGCCGCGGAGAGCTCTGGGGAAAAAAAAAACTATTTATGTAGGCTAAAATGGCAAATCAAAAAGGGATGCATATAGCGCCCGCTATGCTATTTGCGTTCCCCTTTATTTAAATATTTATGTAGACTAAGACGGCCAAAAATAAGGAACGCAAATGGCGGCGGCCGTAGCCGTCGCCATTTGTGTAGGCAGGTTTATTTGTTTTTTACCCAGCTATGATAGGCTACATAAATCTTTACGTAGCCTATCACATCTTGTAAAAAACAAACAACCCCCCCCCCACAAGACTGCAAATGGCGGTGGCGGCAGCCGGTCAGAAGGCCAGCTACCGCCGCCGCTGCCGCCGCCGCTGCCCGGAACATCCGCCCCAGGTAAGTCTCATCCCGGGGGGATCCGCAGGGGGTCGAGGGGGCAGACCATTCTGCCATGGAGTTCAGGGGGCCGAATGCACTGGCATTCGGCCTCACCGAGATCTGTGGCGGAATTCTCTGACATCCCTAATTTAAGGGAAAGGGAAGACCAAGAAATTGAACTGAGAAGGGCTGGGTACTGTGAAGAACAATCAAGTAAAGCTGCACTAGTACAATCCAACAAACACTCAGCAATAAAGAACTCTCCTCCTACACTTCTACCAACTCCCTCTCACACTGGAAAACGAACACAGAATCTCCTGTTGTATACAACCCCTCCTCCAGGAGTGATTGGAGACTGCTGGGTTAAAAGTTCAGCCCTATTGGCAGCTAGAGATATCACTTGCCAAGGCTCAGCTCCCCGCTCCCAACTCCTCCTCTCCCCTTCCCTAATCTTAAACAAATAGTCCCAGACAGGCAGTCTGGGCTTCAGAATCATCTAGATCAGTCTGAATTGATCCGAATCCATTTGGATCGATCCAACCCAATTAAGACCAATCTGGATCCAATCCAAATCTGATTCAGTTCCAGACCAATTTGATCCGAATCACCCCGCTTTGGTTTGGAATTCAGATGCAGAACTGAAGCAGTGCACAGCCCTAAAAAATAAACAGTGAACACAACTATTTCTGGGTAGACAAGCCAATTTCCTTACCAATATGGCAACTGGGGAGATTTGAGCAGTAGTAGCAACAGCTTGGGTGTGGCAGAGCAATGTACACCTAGATAGACAGGTCACTGAACTGGTTAAGGATGTGGGTGTCTGTGCTCACTCCTCATCCAGGTTCTGCCACTACTAAAAGGGAATTCTGCAACCTGAATGATAGCTTTGTGCATGATTCTACACTAGTATTATTTTGCATTATTAATTCTTTTTCTGCTAGTGACAGGGAAGGTAAGGATGTCTGAACACTTGAAATCTTATTCAGCCACCTCAGACCTCTGGGGTTTCAACAGGCATTGCCCACATACTTTTAACCATATAATCCAGCTACAAGGGCTAGATGTTGTTGAGTCCCCCATTTGGGGGATGTTCAGAGTTAGACTGAAGCCTTCATTCCTACTATGGAGTTATTGGATTTATGGGGGATTGTTTATGTATTACTTCATTTACCCAACTGGGCAGCATGGCAAGCCAGTCCTGCTTAGAGATGGGCAATCCCCTCCCCCAGTGTCCAATCCGGGGGAGGGGGGGCTGCCACAGGGAAATCCAGACCACTTACGTTCCCACAGATTTCCCCAGACCCTGGCGCATCCACCATAGCTCTTGGGGTGGCTCTCCACCTGCCTAAATGGCACAGTAGGCTAATGGAAGCCACCATTAGCCTATCGTGGGAAAATTACATTTGTAAACTGAGTAGTTTATGGCATTTGCAGCCATAAAGCACTTCTTTCTAGGTAAATTGTGATGTAAAAGGCTGCAATTTACCTAGAAGGAAGTGCTTTACTGCCTCAAATGCCATGAACTACACAATTTATGGCTGCAATTTTCCTGCAATAGGCTAATGACAGCCACCATTATCGTGCCTTTTAGACAGATAGAGAGATGCCCCATGAGCTACAGCAGATGCACCAGGTAAGGCAGAGGTTGGATTCCCTGGAATTTGGCCTCATTTGGGTCCACAGCAGATTTCTCCAGCATCCCTAGTCCAACCGCATTCCACCCCCCACACCGTTCATTCTGTGGAGTGGGCCCCTGGACTTCTGTCCTAGAGTCCTGAGCTGATGGCATCACTCAAACATGATTATCTAACATTTTGTCCTCTATAGGCCTCTTCAAAGTTTACCACAACAATAGTTGCAGAGCCAATTTCCTGTGCCTTCCTCCCTCACTACTGTTATTTGAAAGTCACTTGTTAACAATCAGATGGGAAGGATCCATACAAGCAGGCCCACCTGCTTGTCAAGAGGCTTTCAAATGTTACTACAGCGACAAATCTATGGGTCGGATGGGGGAGTAACACATAAAAGGGGCTCTAAATAAAATGGTGATGTAGGATAGAAGTTCTGTCCATTATCCAAATCCACAAGAAATGTATTTCACCTGAGGTAAATCATGCCCAGGATATTCCGTAAGGCTATAACAATAATAATAATGCCCAGTTGGGTCCCTGATACTTTTATATTGCTCAGTGCTGTGCCCAGTATTCACAATGGCAACTTTCTTAAACCCAACTACTAGTTTTTTCTTGGCCATTTTCAATAGGAGAGTCTTTAATCTATAGTGGCAGTGAGAAGAGAGACTGTCTTAAGATGATGAATCAATTATCACCATGTGCAGACAGTGACTATAGAAAAAGGCACTCTGAAAAACCTATTCGCCATCACCTGTTCCCTCTGAGGCGATTACTAAGGACATATTAATAGAATTACCCATATTGTGCTCTTTGAACATTCCTCTGACATAATACACAGAGATTTCATAGTTTTATCTCCAAAGGGAAAAGAATGCACAATCCATTCATCCACATTTCTCCTTTCATTCAATGCGAATATGCTACAATAATGCCCTTTTGATACGCTGTATGAAAAGGGTTGTGCTAATTATATAGAGAGTCTGTGCATTTCTATTCTCTTAACAATGCTAAAGGAACAGCCTGGGTCTTTATTATTGTGGCAAGTGCCATTGTTCTGGGGAGGCAGGAAGTAAGGCATGGTCTCCTAGTGGACTCCTGGCCAATTTCCAGTGAATCACCTAGTACCTGCTGGTGGCTGTGATTCTTCTAAATTTGCTGATGAGGTGACCTTGGTCTCATTCAGCAGAGGATTTCTTAAGTACATAGATCACTTAACACAGATTAGTTATGCCCCAACTTTGAAGATATCTAAAAGGTGTACCCCTGCTTTCTACATTTAAAATACACCGGTAGACCATGGAAATGCTAGTAAAAATAAAGTGGATCAGGAAAGACCAGTCTGCCCATCTTTGATGCTGTTCACAAATTGTGACTCTTGTTTTCCTCATGTATTCAAATGTTAAGACATCTGGGGATGCCAGAGGCAAGGCAGCAATGCCAAGTGGGCAGGGGGAACAGGTGCACTCATGCACCTCTCCATCTATTTGGGTCAGATCTGGGAGAAATACTGATAGATTCAGCCCATTACCAAAAAGTCATCTGAGAGACAAGAAGCAGGTTTCTCGCCCTGATTTTACTTTCTGGTATTGGACTGCTCCATCTTACCTATGGGACATTTGGAAATGTGTGGAACTTCACAGATACATTTTGTTAGTAGAATTTGGCTTTCGTTGTGATTCTGCATGGAATCAATCTTCCATTTTGCTATTTATATAAGTTGTTCCTCAGATATTTTACTGGAGAAGGAGACCCCCAAATTTGCTTCAAATGTCATTGTAGATGAAAATTCAATAGCTATGTTGGGCCAATTTAGACATTGTAAGTCCCAAGCGGAAGCTGATGAAAAACATTTCCCATGTTCGATGTAGGGGGAGCAGAACAGGTTGTTAGCTGCTTGCAACCTGAGCTGGGTTAATCATGGAGAGTCTCCACAATGTCTCTGCACATTCCCATCTGCAAATACTTTGCATGGGCCGGACCTTGAACTTTCTGGACTAGGGATTTAGTCCTGAATGTTCTGGACTACAGAGTCAAGAACATTCCAGGTAAATCATGTGGTTCAGCTCTTGGTGGGATGCTCCCCAATATGCGAGTCTTTCATGTCCCAGAGTCTTTTCTTTTTCATGTGTGTGTGTGTGGGGGGGGGGAGATGAGGGATATATTTATATGCTTAAATATATATTTAAGCATATATAGCCCATCTGTGGTCTGATGTGATATATTCCAGGAACAATTTAACTATACTACCTCTTGTGCAGCCTGAGGCCCTACAAGATAATGCTTATGTTCTTGTATCAGAGGTACAAGAATCAATCATGGAGGTTCTAGTCAAGATGATGCCCTATGTACAAAACTTGTAAACTCTTGAATGGCTACACTTTGCTTTGTTTTCACTTCTTTTTTGGTATATTTTGATACCTCAGAGAGCAATGTTTCTGCAAGATAGTTGCACTGAAGGACAAATCTTCACGAATTGTAGGCTATTGTTAGAAATATCTATGTACCTACCTTCCCCAGGCTGTCATTATATAGAATATTGCAGTTACTGGACCAAGAGCTAAACTGAAGCTAAGGCAGGCAATTCCTGTTCTGGCCTTAAAGACACAATGTTTTCAGTGTTGTTCCTAAGGTGGGTAATTAGCCTTCCTTCCAAAGCTCTCCAGTTAATTAATTGCCTGTTTCTGTGAAGGAGTTTTTAAAAGGCTACCGTTCTTTCTGAAGTTCAAGCCCTGCTTGTTATACTGAAGACCTTGTAGCAGGGAATTTGATGACACTGAGGACTTTTTCATAGGAAATTGAAATTCTATTGATCTTGTTCATAGAGTGAGTGGTTCATTTGGTTAACAAGGCAGTGGCAGTGCTAGCAAACATCTGCAGGATCCTGTCCTTGACCACTTAGTTGGAATTTTAAAAAACAATTTGAAGAGAGCCATTAACAAGATGTTTAACAAACTTTAAAGTGTCATGTAGAGTTGGCCTGATTTAAGTTTTTCTTACTGACACTGAAAACTTTTCACACATAACATGGAGAGGTAGATGTATGAAAAAATCCATCACCACCACTCACATAGAAAACATGAACATAAGAATTGCCTTGCTGGATCAAGTCACTAGTAAAGCATTCTATTTCCAACAGCAGCCAGTTTATGCCCCGGCTGTGGGCTGCTAAGGTTTGGAGGTGCTGAGAAAGTGATAAGCCAGATCCAGGTTCTTACAAGGAGACTTTATTGAGTACTTACAGTGCACAGGCATACCCAGTGGTTGGATTAGACAGCTTCTCTGAACCCAGAGCCAAGGGGTAAAATGGGTTTTATCCCATGCATGTTAGCAGTGAGGCAGCATGACAGCAGCAAGTGTTAATTAGCATTCATTTGCAACTTTCCCAGCATAGACTAACAGTGCTTGTTCAGAAGGAAAACAATCAGAATTTTCCCAGCACAGACACCTGTAGCTTAGCATAAACACTTCTCAGGCGCATCCTAGGCCCTGATAAGATAAACGGTTCAGAGCTCATTAGCATGGAATGTACCGAGGCCGTGATATCAACCTTTGACTCATCTTACCAGCCAAGAGGCCCACTAGCAAGAGAATTGCACTAATAATGAACCAAAGCAGATAGTATTATGGATCTCTAGGCCCCTCTAAAACTACTGGTGACTTGGTTACAGGCCTGGGGCCATTACACCATCTGCCATTGAAAGCTCACAATCAGAGCATGAATAAGATTATGTTCCCCTACAATTTTTGTTTTCCCCAGGTACTGCCTCTGAACAAGCCTTTATGAAAGTCAGTTAAGTTACTGGCTATCACCATATCTTGTGGGAGTGAGTTCCAAAACTCAGACAAAACTGGGCATTTCTCAAGTTCTGAGGAAAACATGAATGTGACCTAGAGACAAAGCCATTCAAAATATAATTGAAATGGTCAAATGTTCAAGAAGGGTGCTGAAAAAGAGAGACATTGTTCAGTCTATGTGACCTAGGTATGTGTGAATCAGTGAAACTTGAGTTTGTTGAATTCTCAAATTTCTGCTTTGAAGCTTCTTCCAACAGATGTCCATATCAAATTGTAAGTCTTGTTGGGGGGAGGGGGTCACATAATTCATGTGCATTTTTGTGCACGTTTTGAAATATATACATTTTTATCCCATTTGTTATAAAACATGTTTGTATACATTTTTCAAATGCATGCATTTTTCATGCACATTTTCAAATGTATGTGTTTTTGAACACATTTGTTGTTGTTGTTGCATGACTTGCATCACAAGCTTGGAAATGTACAGACTTCAGACCACAGATAACATTTGGGTCTGATTTTGGTTCCAGGAGGTGCAAATTGAGTAAGTTCTGATAAAAAATACAAACTGCAATGAATTTCTCACCAATCCTTAATCTGACCAATGAGAGAGTGGAATGCAGAGGTATCTTGAAAGGTCCTCAGTTATTCTTAACTCATACCAGTTTTTACCAGTAACTTCTCACATGGGTCAGTACCTGTTTTACACTTTAAACTTCATGGCCTATTACATATATCCAAGATATTTTTGTTTGGTTGGTTCTGAGTCTCAGAGTAGAGGAAGAATGCTGAACTGGAGGCCAAGGTAGGGTTAGAACTGGCTAGCTTAACTACTGCAAACCAATTAAATCTCCATTTCATTATAAGAAAAAGTGGTGGCTACATTTGACTTAAGAATTAAAACCTGTGTTTCAATTCTTAAATCTAACATGTATTTTTAATCTATTTGAGATGGCTTGTTCATGCCCAGGGGAGGGCCACACCTTGATCACACTATGCTTGGGTCTGAATTACAGCTGTGCACATCTGAAATCCCAGCAGCTGTTAGCAGAAGTCAATCTCTCCCATTACTTTAATTAATCTCTGCTCATTATCATCTCTGACTATTCCTGTGAATGGAGAAGTCAAAGGAAAAGAGTAATAATTAGCCAAGGTTTTTAAAGATTAATTGGCAGGAAAGTGAGACATTAAATATTTTCTCTCTCCAGCAAAGTTCTTTGATCTGTAACAATGCTGTTGACATCTATGAATTAGCACTTGGAATAAACGCTTTGGGGCCATGCAAATGTGGAGTGAATAACATTGCTGTGTTAGCTAACTGCTCTCTCATTCCTCAAAAGATAAGCAGCATTACCTGGTGATGTTGTCCTACAGATATATTCTTCAAAGGGAATATGAATGAATAAGCAGTCTGAGAATTACTGGTGTGTGGATGAGAAATCCGGAGAGGGGACATAGCTCAGTGGTAGAGCATGTGCTTTCCATGCTGAAGGTCTGAGGTTCAATCTCTGGTACCTCAGTTTCAAAGGATCAAGTAGCAAGTGATGGGAAAGACCACTGGAGGGCCACTACCAGCCAGAGTAGACAGTACTGGGGCAGACAAACATATAGTCTGACCTCGTATAAGGTAGACTCATGTGTTCTTATGTGTGGCTTTCCCTTTGTGTCTGGCATCCAGTTTCTAATATGATGGAGGCAGCAACTGAATATATGAAGCTAGTCTTTTTTACCAGTGCCAGCTCTGTGGGGGTGGGGGGTGGGGCTGGGCAAGATGTCCTTAGTGGGTTCCTCTCCTCTTCCCTGACATTGCTCTTTGGCTCTCAGTTTGCCTCTGGGCTCTGTCTCCACTGCTGCCCAGAGGGAAATATCAAATGTGTAGGCAGGAAGCCATTGCTGCTGATCTTTCTCCATGTTTTTCTAAATGGCTTCTGCTCTGTCTCTGGCCCAGAGGGAGACACTGGCAGTAGCAAAAGGAATGGCACAGGACTGGGAGCTCTGGTAGTCAAGAATGGACCCTCTATTGAAGTGTGGACCTTGGCACCTGCCCACCAATGCCTTCACTGGACAGCAGCCCTGTTCTTCACATCTTTACTCAGGAAAGGTGCTTTTCAAACTCAGGACCATGCTGGCTGGGGATGATAGGGTTAAAGTCCAGCACATCTGGAGGGCATTAGGTTGGGGAAGAATGGTCTACCTTGACTGACAGTAGACCTTCAAAGATCCAGCCTTGCTACCTGAAACCCCCTAGGTAGAGATGCTGGGGACTGAGCACCTGGGACATTATTCATGGAAAACATGTCTTCTGCTACTGAGTGAAAGGTTCCCATTTTTAGACACCCCCCCGCCCATTCCCATGGCAGAATCTTAGAACCCATGGTTCCTGTTCCAAGCACAAGGATCCACACTTTCCAGGTCAACTTTTTTTTTTTTTTTAAGAGGTACTGCTCCTAGGTGGTGTCTCTCAGCATGGCAGAATGCTGGATTAGAACTTGCAGCCCAAGTGTTTTATGTCAAACACAGCACACAATATACTGAATCTGCTGTTCTGGCCTTGACAGAGGAGTGGCGAGACTTGGACCAATGACATCATTTGTCAACCAGATGTTAATGTAAGGTCCATATGAAAAAGAATGGCAGGTCACTGTCTTCATTTCATTAACTCCGAGCAAGTTGACACAATTAGCTGAATCAAGTAATACATCTTTTTCCTGCATATATTTCACTTTAGGCTATTGGTGGACTTCTATATGCTTGAATATCCTTTAATAAACTAAAATCTTCTTCTACGTAAAAAACTAACATATTTTGGAGAAGAGTTCAGTCTGATAGTTTCCCTGTTATGCAACTTTTCTATTGGGAAACCCTCCTCTGGTAGGGATGTTGGAGGTATTTGTCCAGGGAGTGAAGATCGCCAAGCTTTTCCACAGCTCAGCCCCATGGACTCCAGCTTGCTTACCCATGAGCTGGTCCAGCTCCATCTGTATCAAGTCAGGCCAGCTTGCAGATTTTCAGGGGAGGGAGGTTCTTAAAATTGCCATTTATGCAAACTGCAGCCCCAATTTGCATAAGTTACACATATTTCAGCTGTAATGTGCATAATTTGCATAGATTGTGGTTGTAATATGCTGAGTTTGTGCAAAATCAAGCATATTACGACTGCAATTTGTGCAAATTATGGCCAACATTTGCATGAGATATACTAGTTGTGCCTGCAATTTGCATAAAAGGCAATTTTATTTTTTATTTTTTTTAAAAAAACCAACTCTGAGAAAGTTCCTGGATATTGGGAAAAAGCCTATGGCTTAGCTTGCAAATGCAAGCCAAGCCAGGAGCTCCAGGAAATCTAATGAGCCCCCAAAGGACTGGATTTCCCCATGTCAGCCATCCTTATCCTCATTGTGTTGGGTATTCCATTCATAGCCTGAACAGTGCAGCAGGTCATCCTTATACACCAAGGCCTGTCGGCTTCTAAAGGCTTGATCTGGATTCATTTGGGAACTGTTCTGACCTAGGTCCAGACCAAGTGGGATTCCAATTTGAAATGAATCTGTGGATGCAGACCTCATCCCTCTACACCCAAAATTAAGTATTCCAGAATTCTGGAGGTTAGGAATTGCTGGCAGTTCTAGCAAACAGAGTTCCATCCAGGTCAGCCCCTGTAACATTAAGTCATAAGCTACTCATTTAATCAATAAAGCCATTCAAATATACATCTAATATGGTCATAATCAGGGGGCTTGTTGCCAAAGCCATTCCCAGAAATTGGAAGTAACAATTAAAAATGTGTGTGGATGTTAATGCTGCCAGCAGTAAGAGCTATTGATGATATAATAAAGTTTTAATGGGACCTGTGTATAATAGGAGACTGTGCTGGAAAATTATTCTAATGCTCCGCACTTGTTACATCTTGGGTGACTTTGGGGGCACATTTACCATGCCGAGGTCCAGTTTATGTTCACTGAATGTGTGTTTCTCACCATTAAGCATGTCAGGAGTGTATGACTGGGACTATGAAAGATAACATGCCACTGAAAATCAATCAAGACTTTGAAAAGCTTTGGGGTGTCTGAATCAGCAAAATTTGAGCTCGCCAAAGTTTTCTGGATTCCATCTGGAATCTTGTTCCAACTTGAGCCTATATCAGATTATGAGCTTTCCCCCCCCCTTTTTGCATGAAAATCTGTGCATATTTTTCCAACTGTACACATCAATTATGCATATCTTTGAAATATGCACAATCTTCTCCCATTGAATACAGCATATTTGTGCACATTTCAAAAGTACACATTTTTTCATGCACATTTTTCAAATGTACACATGCTGTCAAACACATTTTTTTGCGGTCAGTGAACCACACTGCAAGCTCGGAAATGTATGGACTTTGACTGCCAATTGCATCCAAGTTTGTGTTTGGTCCGGAAGGTGCAAATGGGGTCAATCCTGATCAAAAACTAATTGAAAGAAATTTCTCATATGTCCCTAGTTTTGACCTGGCAAAATCATATCTGTAGTAAGAAAGAAGTGGACCACCAATATAAGTAACAGAGTCACAGGCTGGAACTGGACTTAAGATATACACATGACTACTACTGCAAAAGGCAGTTGTGTTGTCTGTATACTATTGTGAGTGTAAAGATGGAAATAAAAAAAGACACAAGTGATTGGTATCAAATTGAGCCACATTTATTGATCGATCTGCAAAGGGGGAGACCTGGATGGGCAACTAATCTGTGCCAGCCACTAGCTAGGCACTATATTGGGTGAAACATTCAACGCCTGCTAAGTGGCGTCAAAGAGATTGCCACCCCCAAGAATACCACTTTTGGGTTAGGTAGGCCTTCTTCTATCACCCCCTCCTGGGCTGCAAAACACCAGGTGGGTGAGGTGAGTTGGCCTCACAGGTAACCCTTATCCCCTGATGGGCCACAAAACCCAGAGTGGAGGCCTCAGGCATCACCTGTCACCAAAACAGAGCCCTTGGATGCTAACCATCCCTGTTCTCCTCCCATTGCCCATCCCTGACAGCCAACCTGAAAATGTGACCGGATAACCTGACCAGCAAATAAGGCCAAATTGAACCTAGTGGACACACCCTCCCCACTTACAGTGTGAAGTAGGCAAAAAAAAACCCACAGCCCCAGCCAAACAGACTGCGAGCCAAAAATTTCTACTCATCCCCCAAAAGGGTGACCAGGCAGAACCCACACTGCATATAGGGAGGGAGCTGCACTCCAAAGACGTGTTGAAGAGGGGCCTGGAGAGCTAAAGGTGCCTCTCAGGGCCCCTCCCAAGCCTGGTGGCACCACTGGAGTCAGCCAATGATGGCCACCCATGTCTCCGCTCCTACCATCACCCGCAATGGCCCCCCTGTGGCCAGGCGAGCCAGATGCGGGGTAGGGCATTACTGATCATTTGTAAAGTGCTTAAAATTCTGCTTAACACAGAATTAAACAGACAAGTCCTTGCTCAAAGGCTTACAATCTCAACAAAGCCAAGATACAAGAGAAAGGAAGAGACAAAAGTAAGAGAGTAGGGCTGGGCGTCACACATCCCTCAATCACTCCCATCCCTTTTGTGCATGGCCACAACTATGCTGTTGAATTGCCACAGAATTTTGATGGTCTGCAGTGGTGACAAGGAAAAAAAGCTGCATTTTTACTTTACAGCAAGGCACACAGGGAGAACACACCTTGTTTTTAGTCAAATTGCACTCCCTTAGGGCTTTGGGAGCACAATTTTACAATAAAACAAGGCATGTGCTCCCCATGTGGCTTGTTTTAAAGTGAAAATAATACTGGCTTTTCTTACAACTGAATTGCTGCTGAAATTTGGTGTGTGTGTGTTTGCAACCCCTGGACCCTCTTAAGTTGCTACCCGTGAAACAGAGGATGCCTTCAGATACAGGACTCTCCTCTGGCAGCCTTTCACATGGAGGATTGGCGTCTGACCGTCTTTTGAGGACTCTCCCCTGGGTACATGCCCAGAGCTCCCTCAGTCCTGAAGCCAGCCCTGGAGGAGGTCGTTGGACCACTGTCAGTGTTGAAGTAAGATTCAACTGCCAGTTTCTGGAATGGCCAGGGTTGGGTCTCTTGTCCTTTGTTTCAGGCAGCAAAACATTTTGGACTGGCCCTGGTTAGCAAGCACAAGAGATAGGGCCTTTTCAGTGGGGGCCCTGCTTCTGTGGAGTTTCCTCCCAAAGGAAGCATGTTTGGTTTCTTCCCTGTTTGCTTTTAAGTGTGATTTAAAGATCTTTTTCTATCCATCTGATTTTTATTGAAATGCTGAGCTGGATTTTCAATGTCATTCATTCATTCATTCATTTTCTTTTTATACTGCCCCATAGCGGAAGCTCTCTGAGTGGGTTCACAAAAATTAAAGACCATTAAAAATACATTATACAAAGTGCAAAAGCATTTACATAAAAACATGCAAACAGAAGCACACACCCAGACAACATATATCTAAAAAACATTTTTTTAAAAAAATAACAGTCAACTAAAGACAACCCAAGACCTGATTAAAAACTAATTATATGCTGCCAAATGCCTGAGAGGGCAGTTTTAACCAGTTGCCAAAAAGATAACCATGTTGATGCCAGGCAGGCCTCATCAGGGAGATCATTTCCTTCTGCTTTTAATAGGCATGCAAATGAACTGCATTTCAATTTTTCAAATCATCTGAATCTGTCCTGTTCACAACCATGAACACGAGCACATTTTTTCAAATGCACACATTTTTTCAAACATGATCGCATTCAAACAACGCAGACCTAAAAATAATAATAAAAAACTCATCTTCATGCTTCATTCAACGGAGGGGAAGTGCACGCCTTTGAAAAATATGCACAGGAATGCAAACGTGGCCCCTTCGAAATGCACACTTTCCCCAGTCGAATGAACCAAAAGCAGATTGCAAGTGAAAATGGGACTGAGCCAAATTGAGCTCTGAAGTGAAGTTTGGAGAATTCTGGCTTGAACATCACTGGTTCTCCCATCTCTAGCTTTTAATGGTAATATCTGTATCGGTCTGACTGACTGAAGTGGTTTGGTGCTTTTTGTTACATACTTTTTAGATACTGATATAAATGTTTTTATAATATTACACATAAGCACACTTTTGTTTTGAAAGGTGGCATATACACAGTGGTATATTGGTTAGGGTTGGTGGAGAATTTCTCCTCGAAACTTCGGGGGGCCGAGCGCCAACGTGTTCGGCCCCCCGAACAAGTTTCGGGGAGAAATCCTCCAACCCCCCCTGCCTCCCTCACCCCCCCCCGGGATGGGACTTACCTTCGCCGAATGTCCCTCCCGGCGGCGGGTCCGGCCGGTGGTTCGGCGGGTGTTCAAGTGGGGCAGGAGCGGCAGCCGGTCTTTCGACCGGCTGCCACCGCCGCCATTGTAATGAAAGAAAAAAAACAAAAACAAACCCTGATAGGCTACGTGACGATTAACGTAGCCTATCACGGCTAGATCTGCAAAGTCAGCCATGATAGGCTATGTCAATCGTCACGTAGCCTATCACGGGTGACTTAAAAAAAAAAAAAAGTGCGTACGGATAATGGCGGCCCCCATAGGGAGCCGCCATTCCCGTTCCTTATTTGGTCGCTGTAGTCTACGTAAAGATTTACATAGACTACAGCGAAAATAAGGGCAACGCTATTTGCGTTGCCCTTATTTTCGCCGTAGTCTACGTAAAGATTTATGTAGACTACAGCGACTAAATAAGGAACGCGGATGGCAGCTCCCTATGGGGGCCGCCATTTGCGTACGCACTTTTTTTTTTAAAGTCACCCGTGATAGGCTACGTGACGATTGACATAGCCTATCACGGCTGACTTTGCAGATCTAGCCGTGATAGGCTACGTTAATCGTCACGTAGCCTATCAGGGGCGTTTTTTTTTTTTTTAACTTTCGCGTTCGCGGCCGGGCGAGGCGGGAAGCCTCCTCCCCGGCCTGAATTTCGGCCGGGGCGAGGCGGGAAGCCTCCCCCCCCGGCCTGAACTTCACGGGGGGAGCAGCGAAGCGCCTCCCCCCCACCGTGAACATCCTTCGAGGACAGGTAAGGGACTTTCGTCCACCCCTAATAGTGGTGAATTCTGAAGTGCAGGTACTCATTATGACAGTTTCCACTGTCCCGCACCAAGGAGAGTACAAAATTTCAGACAGCTGTGTTGAACCATATCAACAAAACACTTCTAGCAGTTTTATCTCCACTAGGAACAGGTCTTTTGTAAAGCTAATGGGTCTTAATTGCCCATTGAAGGCCAATACACTCAAACTACTTTACAACTGGGAACACTGCATTGTTATTGGGGGAATTCAATTCCCGCCCAGCTACTGTGAGATTACACCTAAGCTCAGAGGGAACAGGGAATTCTGAGTGGGGTGCAAGATGATGTCAGCATCCCTCCTAATAAACAAGTGTTGGCACTGCATTCCTGTGAGGCCTGTCTCCACTTCAACGCTGCACATATACTCTTAACTACAGGAGGAAAGGAGAAGACAGAGAGGTGCTGTTGTCTGTGACAGCCATGAGTGCTTTGTAATATCCACCTTTAGCTTTGGCTTACTGTAAGACTAAAAGCAACATTCTGCAGTCAGACAAGGAAAGCTCACTGTTATTGCACTTCATGACCCAGTCATATGCTCCACTTTAGTTTACAGTGGCAGCAAATAATGGGTTCCAGAGCTAGGGTTCCAGAGTCTGTCCAAGTATAATATCTTCTCCCTTTCACTGGAGTAAAAACAGCTCGCACTGCAAATAAAGTATTATATTTCAGTGGGGTGATTAGAGGAAGCAAACGATGTTAGTGAGACTTTTTTTCTCATTGAAGAACATCACAAAAGGATGCCATCCTTCAAACCATTGATATATTTCCTCACTCAGTAGGAAAACTGCTGTTATCTGGAATTTGATTTTATTTAAGACATGACAAAAGAATGCCAGCCTTCAAGCAGTTAACAAAAAACAAGTTGGAAACATTGGACTACAAAACATTCCATGAATTATTAACAAAGCCAACTGTAACATCTGGGTAGCTACTGATACTGATATCCTCTTTATAGTCAAAGAGATGGTTATTAATCACTAAATGGGATTATGGGTTTTTAAAAAGGACAAGTTCTCAAAACAAAGAGCAAGATTATTCAAATGAGAAAAGAAAATACAAGCTTCCTAAGTGTGTCTTACCTTTAGAAAATCAGCTTCACTTGTGTAGCTCTCAGGGAGCCGAAATCTATCAGCTGAAACAGCAGCAACGACAAAAAGTATTTAGGATTGTGGCAATGGCTGGTGAAAAACTACACAATATCATGATTATATTCAAACTAAAAAAAGTACTGACAAAAGATGGATAACCTGCAGAGAAACTAAATGATTTATTTGCATCAGATAATGTTGGAGAGAGATTCATAGCTGAAACCATTTTTTTCCAGGTGTTCATTTGAAGAGCCATGTCAAAAGTGGTCAAAGATGAAGGTTTCAGACTGAGGAGTGAAAAAAGGAAGTTGTTATTGGGGCTATATGACATTCACATGACAATTCTTAAATGCAAAGTAGCTGACCTTTTTCTTTTAATATGTGATTAACCTCTAAAATTCTCCTTGCCAAAGAATTGTAAGGTAGCCAGTGTAACACTAATCTTTTTGCAAAGGATCTGGGAAAAATGTGTGAAATTAGATTTCACTTGCCAGCCTAACTGCAGTCCTGGATAAATTGGTGGAAAGCTTGATTAAAGTCAGGATAGTTAATTTATTTATTTATTTATTTATTTATTTATTTCATTTCTATACCGCCCAATAGCCGAAGCTCTCTGGGCAGTTCACAAAAACTAAAACCAAACAACACACAATAAAACAATTTAAAATATATAGAACATTAAAACCACAATATAACAATACAACCACAATAAAATCTAGCAGCAGTACAGGAGTTTAAAATACAGATTTAAAACAGCAAAGATAAAAATTTAGAAAGCTAAAATGCCTGGGAAAATAAAAAGGTCTTCACCTGGCGCCGAAAGGAGTACAATGTAGGCGCCAGGCGAACCTCACTAGGGAGCTCATTCCAGAGCCGGGGTGCCACAACAGAAAAAGCCCTCCTCCTAGTAGCCACCCGCCTCACTTCCTTTGGCAGGGGCTCACGGAGAAGGGCCGCTGATGATGATCTTAAGGTCCGGGCAGGCACATATGGGAGGAGGCGATCCTTCAGGTAACCTGGCCCCAAGCCGTTAAGGGCTTTGAATGTTAACACCAGCACTTTGAATCGGGCCCGGAAATGGACCGGCAGCCTGTGCAGCTGGAAAAGTACTGGCGTAATATGAGCTCGCAGGCCAGTCCCTGTTAACAATCTTGCTGCCCTATTTTGGACCAGCTAAAGTTTCCGGACCATTTTCAAAGGCAGCCCCACGTATAACGCATTGCAGTAATCCAGACGAGAAGTTATCAGAGCATGGATAACTGTAGCTAGGCTATCTCTGTCCAGATAAGGGCGTAGTTGGTATACCAGCCTAAGCTGATAAAAAGTGCTCCGTGCCACTGAGTTCACCTGTGCCTCAAGTGACAGTTCTGGATCCAAGAGCACCCCCAAACTACGAACCTGATCCTTTAGGGGGAGTGCAACCCCCTCCAGAACAGGTTGAATATCACCTAGCCGGGCAGACGAACCACCCACTAACAGTACCTCCGTCTTGTCTGGATTGAGTTTCAGTTTACTGGCCCTCATCCAGTCCATTACCGTGCCCAGGCACTGGTTCAGAAAAGCCACTGCCTCACCTGGTTTTGATGAGAAAGAGAGGTAGAGCTGGGTGTCATCCGCATATTGATGGCACCTCAGCCCACACCTCCGGATAACCTCCCCCAGCGGTTTCATGTAGATGTTAAACAGCATGCAGGATAGAATAGAATAGAATAGAATATAGAATAGTTAAGGTTTTGAATCATCCCTGCAGAGGCACATTTGGAGGTGGTTGTTGCTCAAATGTCTGAAATGTTGGGGTGTGGTGGGGTGTGGTGGGATAATTCAGTTGGAACAAAAAAGTTGTTCTGTTATTATTACAACAGCAGGGACTTAACCACTTCAGATTCCAGGAGGGGATCCAAATAGTTAAATATTTTTCCCCATGTGGATCAGGGGAAGTGCCTGCACATCTCCTTGTAGCATTTTAGGGGGACGTCTGGCCTAGATGTCCCTTCATGGATCACTGTCTTGTTGTGGTGAAGGGGCTTGCATAACTCAGTGAAGCCATAAGCTACGCTGTGCAGGGCCACCCAAGACAGACAGGTCATGGTGGAGAGTTCTGACAAAATGTGGTCCGCTGGATAAGATAAAGGCAACCCACTCCAGTATTCTTGCTAAGAAAACCCCATGAAACATATCACAAGGCTAAAAGATATGATGCTGGATGATGAACCCCTCAGGTTGGAAGGTGTCCAATATACTACTGGGGAAGAGCAGAGGGAATTTCCAAGTAGCGCCAGAAAGAGTGAAGCGGCTGGGCCAAAGCTGAAAGGACACTCAGCTCTGAATGTGTCTGGTGATGAAAAGAAAATCCGATGCTGTAAAAACAATATTGTTTAGGAACCTGGAATGTCATATCAATGAATCAAGGTAAGCTGGAGGTGCTCAAACATGAGATGGCAAGATTGAACATCGACATCGGGAATCAGCGAACTAAAATGGACAAGCATGGGTGAATTTAATTAAGGTGACCATTATATCTACTATTGTGGGCAAGAATCTCTTAGAAGAAATGGAGTAGCACTCATAGTCAACAAAAGGGTGGGAAAAGCAGTACTGGGGTACAATCTCAAAAATGACAGAATGATTTCAGTACGAATCCAAGGCAAACCATTAAACATCACAGTAATTCAAGTCTATGCCCCAACCACTGAGGCCGAAGAAGCTGAGGATGATCGGTTCTACGAAGACCTACAACACCTTCTAGAACTAACACCAAAAAAAGATGTCCTCTTCATCATAGGGGATTGGAATGCTAAAGTAGGAAGTCAAGAAATCACTGGGATAACAGGCAAGCATGGCCTTGGTGTACAAAATGAAGCAGGACAAAGGCTAATAGAGTTTTGCCAAGAGAACACGCTGATCATAGCAAACACTCTTTTCCAACAGCACAAGAGGCGACTCTACACATGGACATCACCAGATGGTCAATATCGAAATCAGATTGATTATGTCCTTTGCAGCCAAAGATGGAGAAGCTCTATACAGTCAGTAAAAACAAGACCTGGAGCTGAATGTGGCTCAGAACATGAGCTTCTTCTTGCAAAATTTCGGCTGAAATTGAAGAACGTAGGGAAAACCACTAAACCATTCAAGTATGACCTAAATCGTATCCCTTATGAATATACAGTGGCAGTGAGGAATAGATTTAAGGGATTAGACCTGATAGACAGAGTGCCTGAGGAACTATGGACAGAGGTCTGTAACACTGTTCAGGAGGCAGCAACTAAATCCATCCCAAAGAAAAAGAAATGCAAGAAATAGGGATGTCAGAGAATTCCGCAATGGATCTCGGTGAGGCCGAATGCCAGTGCATTCGGCCGCCCCAAATCCATTGTGGAACGAAGCCCCCACCCCCCCAACCCACAAAAGGCACACGGGACAAAGTCCCCACCACCCCCAACCCCCCAAAGATGGGGAAAATGGAGCACTTACCTGCTCCCGTCCGCTAGGGATGTATGAAAGTCACTTACCTGTTCACGGATTATGTTGATGGGGGGGCGTTCTGTCCCCCCCCTCAGAATTCTCCGAGGCCGGCTGTGCTCCGTGGCAGTTCTGCAGAGCAGCCGGCCTGGCCCGGCCAGGTCAGAGCTGTCCGCAGCTGGATTTCCGGCCGCAGAGGGCTCTGGGTAAAAAACACACAAAAAAACCCACGTACTCAAATGGCGGCGGCTACAGCCACCACCGTTTGCGTTCCTTATTTTTCCCTCTTAATCTACGTAAATATTTACATAGACTATGACGGCAAAAATCAAGGGGAACGCAAATAGTGTAGCGGGCACTATTTGCGTCCCTTTTTGATTCCCCTTTTTAGCCTAAGTAAATATACGGCCCGCTACGCTATTTGCGTTCCCCTTGATTTTCGCCGTCATAGTCTACGTAAATATTTATGTAGATTAAGAGGGCAAAAATAAGGAATGCAAATGGCGGTGGCCGTAGCCGCTGCCATTTGCGTACGTGGTTTTTTGTTTTTTGTTTAACCCACCCAGCCATGATAGGCTACATAAAGATTTACGTACCCTATCACGTCGTGTTTTTTTTAAAAAAACCTAGTCATGATAGGTTACGTAAATCTTTACATAGCCTATCACGTCTCTCTTTCTTTCTTTCTTTCTTTCTTTCTTTCTTTCTTTCTTTTACAAGAGTGGAAATTTCGGCGGCGGCAGCCAGTCGGAAGACTGCCGCCGCCGGAGCCGTCACCGGAGCTGCCACCGCCCGGAAGATCTGCCCCAGGTGAGTCTCGTCCCGGAGGGGGATCCGCAGTGGGGCGGGGGGGCAGGCCGTTCCGCCACGGAGTTCGGGGGGCCAAATGCACTGGCATTCGGCCTCACCGTGATCTGTGTAGGGGTGGACGAAAGTCCCTTACCTGTCGTCGAAGGACGTTCACGGTGGGGGGGAGGCGCTTCGCTGCTCCCCCCGCGAAGTTCAGGCCGGGGGGGGAGGCTTCCCGCCTCACCCAGCCGAAATTCAGGCCGGGGAGGAGGCTTCCCGCCTCGCCCAGCCGCGAACGCGAAAGTTTTTTTTTTTTTTTTTTAATGCCCCCTGATAGGCTACGTGACGATTCACATAGCCTATCACGGCTAGATCTGCAAAGTCAGCCATGATAGGCTACGTCAATCGTCACGTAGCCTATCACGGGTGACTTAAAAAAAAAAAAAAAGCGCGTTGCCCTTATTTTCACCGTAGTCTATGTAAACATTTACGTAGACTACAGCAACCAAATAAGGAACGGGAATGGCGGCTCCCTATGGGGGCCGCCATTATCCGTACGCGCTTTTTTTTGTTTTTTTTTTTAAAGTCACCCGTGATAGGCTACGTGACGATTGACGTAGCCTATCATGGCTGACTTTGCAAATCTAGCTGTGATAGGCTACGTGAATCGTCACGTAGCCTATCAGGGGGCTTTTTTTTTTTCTTTGATTGCAATGGTGGCAGTGGCAGCTGGTCGAAAGACCGGCTGCCGCTCCCTCCCCGCTCGAACACCCGCCGAACCGCTGGCTGGACCCGCCACCGGGAGGGACACTTGGTGAAGGTAAGTCCCGTCCTGGGGGGGGTGCGGGGTGCGGGGGGGGGGTTCGGAGGATTTCTCCCCGAAACTTGTTCGGGGGGCCGAACACGTTGGCGCTCGGCCCCCCGAAGTTTCGGAGAGAAATTATCTGCCAACCCTAGATCTGTGGCGGAATTCTCTACCATCCCCACCGTCCGTTCTGCTTTGCGAATGGCAGCCATCCTGCGGCCGCCATTCACTTCCCCTTCATAGCCGTGTGTCAGGGTGGACACTGAGCCCATAGAATCCCAGAGTAGTTCTGATTCTGAGGAAGAGCAGTCGCTCCTGGGAGAGGCGTGCGCTCCTCTTTCCCAGGGCCCACAGGTTCCTCCCACCAGCATTCCTAGATTAGATAGCAGTCCAGGAAGTGACCGAGCACAGATAGCAGACTTGGTGGATGCGCAACGCAAACGCAGAGAGCGGCGCCAGATAGAGGGCGCGGAAAGGAGGCGTAGTGCCCGGTTGGCGCGTGAACAAAGGCTGCGCCCAGAGGATCCAAGGGAAAAGGGGAGGGACTCTCCCTAGTCCTTAAGTTCAGGGTCTGCCAGTAATTCCCTTTCAAATGGGGACCAACTGTTTCAACTTAGGGCATAGGTCCTCTGTTGCTCAGATCTAGTTGCTACCTGTAGAGTTGTTAAGTTGTAAAAGAAGAATAAAGCTTTGAAAGGAATCCCTTTGTCTGTGTCTGGACTTGGCTACTGGATTAGACTGAGAGAGGCCTCCAAGGAGCCCTTGACAGCTTGGTCCCAGTTTGAAAGGGAATTACTGGCAGACCCAGTAGGAAAGAAAAAGGAAAGAAAGGAAAGAAGGGAAGCAAAAAGCAAGGGAGAAAGGGGAAGATATATCCAACTGAATGCAGAGTTCCAGAGAATAGCAAAGAGAGACAAGAAGGCCTTCTAAAATGAACAATGCAAAGAAATCAAGGAAAACAATAGAATGGGAAAGACTAGAGAACTTTTCAAGAAAATCAGAGATCTCAAGGAAACGTTTTGTGCAAAGACGGGCATGATAAAGGACAAAGAAGGCAGGGACCTAACAGAAGCAGATGAGATTAAGAAGAGGTATAAAGGATACACAGAGGAACTATAGAGGAAAGATCTGAATGTCCCTGATGGCCATGATAGTATGGTCACTGAACTTGAGCCTGACATCCTACAGAGTGAAGTCAAGTGGGCCTTTGGAAACATTACTAACAACAAACCTAGCGGAGATGACAGTATTCCAGCTGAGCTATTTAAAATCCTAAGAGATGATGCTGTTGAAGTGCTGCACTCAATATGCTAATAAATTTGGAACACTCAACCAGGGATGTCAGAGAATTTTGCCACGAATCTCGGGGAGGCCGAATGCCAGCGCATTCAGCCCTCCGAAATCAGTGGCAAAACGGTCTCACCGCAAAGCAAATTTCGTCAAAGTTAAGTGACTTTCGTAGATCCCTACACTCAACAGTGGCAACAAGACTGCAAAAGGTCAGTTTACATTCCAATTCCAAAGAAGGGCAATGCCAAAGAGTGTTTGAACTACCACACAATTGCGCTCATTTCACATGCTAGCAAGGTTATGCTCAAAATCCTACAAGCTAGGCTTCAGCAGTATGGTAACCAAGAACTACCGGAAGTACAAGCTGGGTTTTGAAGAGGCAGAGGAACTACAAATCAAATCACCAACATTTGCTGGATCATGGAGGAAGCAAGAGAATTCCAGAAAAATGTCTATTTCTGCTTCATTGACTACGCTAAAGCCTTTGATTGTGTGGATCACAACAAGCTGTGGCAAATTCTGAAAGAGATTGGAGTACCAGACCACCTTACCTGTCCCCTGAGAAACCTGTATGAGGGTCAAGAAGCAACAGTAAGAACCGGACATGGAACAACCTATTGGTTCAACATTGGGAAAGGAGTACGACAAGGCTGTATATTGTCGCCCTGCTTATTTAACTTATATGCAGAGCACATCATGAGAAATCCCGGGATGGATGAATCAAAGGTTGGAATTAAGATTGCCAGGAGAATGATCAACAACCTCAGATACTCAGATGATACCACCCTAATGGCAAAAAGCGAAGAGGATCTAAAGAGCCTCTTGTTGAGGGTGAAAGAGGAGAGTGCAAAAGCTGGTTTGAAATTCAACATTAAAAAAATAAGATCATGGCATCTGGCCCCATCACTTCCTGGCATATAGAAGGGGAAGAAATGGAAGCAGTGACAGATTTTATTTTCTTGGGCTCCAGGATCACCGCAGATGGTGACTGTAGCCATGAAATTAAAAGACATTTGCTCCTTGGAAGGAAAGCTATGGCAAACCTAGACAGCATGGTAAGAAGCAGAGACATCACCTTGCTGACAAAGGTTCATATAATCAAAGCTATGGTTTTCCCAGTAGTAACGTATGGCTGATAGAGCTGGACTATAAGGAAGGCTGAGCTCTGAAGAATTGATGCCATAAATGGTAGGATCCTGAAACAATTCCACTACCTAATTTTTCTCTTTTTTTGAACTATGCGTCCAGCGTGAACATACCCTAATGCAAAGGTATTGAAGATCTTTCAGCCAAAGGACCAAATTCCATTTCAAAGAAGCTCCCATGGCCCTCATTCTAGTGGTGGGCTGGGCAAAGGCAACAGAATATCAAAAATACCAGCATATTTTAGCTTCAAGATCTTCCTGGCAATCACTAAGCCTTAGGAGAGACATTTCAACCTTTCAGAATGGATAAAAAATGGCAAAAAAGTTGGGAAACCACCAAATGGTAGGGGGGAAGGGGATAGAGCCAAAGGAGGAAGGCATGGCCATCTTGGAAGGCCATATAGTGCTGGGTTTAGCTTCCAGACCTAAGGCTAGGGAAGTCGTTGGCATCTGGCTGGGTCTGGAGGCCCAGTGAGAAATTGCAGGCTTGGCCTCGCACACACCAGTTCGCATCTCAGTAGGGGTGGACGAAAGTCACTTACCTGTCCTCGAAGGACGTTTGCGGTGGGGGGGAGGCGCTTCGCTGCTCCCCCCGCGAAGTTCCAGCCGGGGGGGAGGCTTCCCGCCTTGGCCCGGCCGAAATTCAGGCCGGGGGGGAGGCTTCCCGCCTCGGCCCGGCCGCGAACGCGAAAGTTAAAAAAAAAAACAACGCCCCCTGATAGGCTACGTGACGATTCACATAGCCTATCATGGCTAGATCTGCAAAGTCAGCCGTGATAGGCTACGTCAATCGTCACGTAGCCTATCACGGGTGACTTTTTTTTTAAAAAAAAGCGCGTACGCTAATGGCGGCCCCCATAGGGAGCCGCCATTCGCGTTCCTTATTTAGTTGCTGTAGTCTACGTAAATGTTTACGTAGACTACGGCAAAAATAAGGGCAACGCAAATAGCGTTGCCCTTATTTTCGCCGTAGTCTACGTAAACATTTACGTAGACTACAGCGACCAAATAAGGAACGCGAATGGCGGCTCCCTATGGGGGCCGCCATTATCCGTACACACTTTTTTATTTTTTTTAAAGTCACCCGTGATAGGCTACGTGACGATTGACGTAGCCTATCATGGCTGACTTTGCAAATCTAGCCATGATAGGCTACGTGAATCGTCACGTAGCCTATCAGGGGGCATTTTTGTTTTTTTTCTTTTATTGCAATGGCGGCGGCGGCAGCCGGTCAAAAGACCGGCTGCCGCTCCCGCCCTGCTGAAACACCCGCCGAACCGCCGGCCGGACCCGCCGCTGGGAGGGACATTCGGCGAAGGTAAGTCCCGTCCCGGGGGGGTGCGGGGGGTGGGGTGGGTTCGAAGGATTTCTCCCCGAAACTTCAGGGGGCCGAGCGCCAACGTGTTCGGCCCCCCGAAGTTTCGGGGAGAAATTCTCCGCCAACCCTACATCTCAGCACTTGCCCAATTTGACATGAGCCAAGTTGGGCAAGAATGGGGATCTGCGATCCCTCACCGAGACACAAAATGGTGGCTCGGCCTTTTTCATAAAGGCTGATTTTATGCAAATAGTGGTCACAAAGCAACCATTTACACAAGATTACAAATGTAAATGGCTGTTTACCCCAGTAATCTTGTGTAAATGGCAACTTTATGGCTGCCATTTGCGTAAAATTGGCCTTTATAAAAAAAGGCTGAACTGCAATTTTTATGCAAAATGGCAAGGGATTGGCAAGGGATTCAGAGGCCACATGCCACTCACCAGGTGACTCATCATGCACAGAAAGCAGGGGCAGGTGGCTGGTGGGGTCCAGTGAGTGGTGCACAACCAAGACTGCAGTAAGTTCTCCCATCCCTACCTAATGCTCTGCACCTCTGTGCTTCCTTCCAGATAAAAAGTAATGGCTTGTTTGGGTGTCTGTGTGTGTGAAAGAGAGGGGGGGGAGAGGGGGGGAAGCTGATGAAATCCAGATACATACTTAGGTCTTCAGGTAGCACTGCTTAACTGCTACATGACAGGCAGCAATGACAATCAAACTGTCTTGAGTGCTATTTCCTTGGTGGAAATGCAGCGTTTAAATCAGATGCAATACATACCACAGGTATGCAGCTTCTTAGCAAGAGCTGTTGCAATATGTTCCATATGTCACAGCAATACTAGCAGTTGCTATATGGCTCTGGGCACACATCCTCTCAAGTCAAGCCAAGGCTGAGAGGTCCAGGGGCTTCAGTTTAGTACCCACGGTGTTTGTTGTATCTGGTTTGTCTTTCATTCTGATCATTTATGTATGTTCTGGAGAATGTAAAAATGATGCTTAAAGTAAACTCATTATCCTACATCCCATAGAAGGAAAATGATATTTTCTTGGATTCATAACAGGAGGACCATTTAAACTTTAATGCCAAATGTAAATGTTGCATAATGATGTATAAATAATATATTAATAAGGTTGTATGTCATAAGATTTTGGGTTTGTAAAACAAAAGCAAAAAACAAAAATCCCACAATGCAGGACGTTTTCAGTAATTTAAAGACTTGTGCATAAGCTGTTTGACTAATTTCATTCAGGCGTACTTTGAGATGTCTTATGAGCTCTCTCCTTTCCACTTTGTATTTTCTGAAGAATGTTAACAATCTCCCAAGGAGCACATAAACCACAGAATTGAATTCTAATATCCCTGAGCCTGGCTCCCCACTGCCCCAAGACAAGGCAAAGCTCTCTTTTAGGTCTAGCAGCATATCTGCCACCATCATTATTCCTAATTATTCTTGACATTTTGTCCATTATACCGTCAAGTTCCTTGGAGGATAGAAATAATCATCCAAAAGTGGAGCCTGGCTAATTATCTACATTGTCTGTGAAAGCCGGTGGTGTAATGGCTGAAACATCAATTACAGCAATTGGTGGTGTGTACTGACAGAAGAAATAGATCTTTGAATGAAATCACCCCTACCATGGAACCATGGACATTGCTGTCTCTGTTCCAGTGAACCTCATTTGTAATTTGGAAACGTACACTTCAGTGAGGGGATTTCTGTTATATGTGGTAGGTTTGTCCATTAGCTAGAAAATATTCGAGGAAGATAAAAATACTGATAGAAAACCATCTAGGAGACTTCATCAAAATAGAGCCTTCCCTTTTTTCCTTTTGTCATATGATCATGGACTTATATAAAGACAGGGTTTTGAACTTACTTGTTATAAGACTGAGGCTGCTAGGAGTCCTGTACTGGAACGATATCCTGGAAGATACTAAATATAGTCAATGTTTAAAGAATAGATTGCAAAACTGTGAGAATACATGCCATAGTGGCCAAGTTGCCTAATCATGTAAGAAAGAAGAAAAGGTGAGAAAAATGGGAAAAACCCCTCCCACCCCCACCCCCGAATAACTACACTACTAATTGGTCCCAGTTTATCACTTTCTGCAAATGAGATGCTATATATCCCGATTTACAACATTGTTTTGGAGTGTTATGAAGTTTCTTTGATCAATGCAAAGGATTATTTTTCTTTCCTTATTTTGGATTATTCATTTATTTATTTTTATCCCTGTTCTGTAATAATCTCTTTTTAAATGTTTTTGATGGATTTTATTACTGGACTTATCTTGGAGTTAGGTTTTCACAGGTATATATATTTTAAGAGTATGTTTAAAATTTATCAACAAAAAAACAATTATCTTTAAAAAAGGGAGAAAAGATGTTTAAAAACCACATTGCTTACATGAAACATATATGGATAGCTGGAGGCCAATCCATAGGCAGTGGTGGGCTACTTGTGCCCCCACCCCCCATAATTCCTCACTGTTGGCTATACTGAGGGGAATTGCAGTCCAACATCATCTGGAGGGTTAGAAGTTGCACACGTCTGCCTTAAGACCATCCAAATGTTCACATATGGCAACAAGCTAGTCACAATTTTTATAGTAGCAAGAAGACACACCAAAGGAGAATGTTTAGGATGAAACATAAAACTTGGATTTTTTTTTTCTTAAGCATTTATTGCAGCTGTTGGGATAATTATACGTTATGCCTCAAATAGCCTTTGTGGTACAGTTAGTCTAACACAAGAGGGTAATGTCTACCAATATAAATTCTTGAAATTAACTGCATATTTCTGGCTTCAAGATGTATGTATTTGGCCTGCAATTTTCATGGCACTCAATTTTCTATAGGGGTGGGTGAACATGCAATGTTCATGTTTGTTGAAGTACTCCAAATTCTTTCTCAAAGTTCAATTCACCTCAATTGCGCTCCCGAACATGAGCGTCTCCCCCTCCCCTGCAATCAGGAAAAATGTCCATTTTTGATATGCATTTTTAAAAGCATTTAATTTTGTCCAGTTGAAAAATAGGTGTGTCTTTTTTAATGCACATTTTTCCTGCCCCCAAAAGTGCATTTTCGCTCCATATGCTAAAGGTTAAAAATGCAGATTTGGGGGGAGAGTTGCAAAACTGTACACACGTGGAAGTGTGCACATGCAAAAATGTGTATTTTGGAAGAGTGCACTTGCACTAGTGTGAACTTTCAAGCATGAACATAAATTTCGGAAATTACGAATATTTCCTGGGAATTGTGGTCCTGCTTGCATTTGCGTTCTGGGTTGTGAATGGGACATTTCTATCACTGCGATGGGGCCTTTGATTTGACATTGACAAGGTCCTTGAAAAAGGTAGGTACTGAGTGTCATGCTGGGAGTGAGGGAGACCACCTGCACACTCAGTTGGCGTCTTGTGGTAGCAAATTCCATCATCATCATCATCATCATCATCATTTCTATACTGTCCCAAAGCTCTCTGGGCAGTTTACAAAGATTAAAACACTAAAAACAAAACAAAACTATGTGCTATGTGATGAAGTACTTCCTATCATCGGTCTTGAATCTCCCACCAATCAGCTTCATGGGATGACCCTGGGTATCGGTCTTGAATCTCCCACCAATCAGCTTCATGGGATGACCCTGGGTATCGGTCTTGAATCTCCCACCAATCAGCTTCATGGGATGACCCTGGGTATCGGTCTTGAATCTCCCACCAATCAGCTTCATGGGATGACCCTGGGTTCTGGTATTGTGAGAAAGGGAGAAAAATGTTTTGCTATCCACATTCTCCACACCATGTGCAATGCACACCAGCATTCAGTGTCAATGTGAGCCCCCACCTCCAGTCTGAAGTGGTACAGTCCAGATGAGGACTAGGCCATCAGTAGAAACTTCATCCTGTACCCAAAGTGGCTTTCCCATCTATCACTGTGGTAAATACTACTACGTAAGTATTTATCACAGAAATTGCTGGGAAAGCCACTTTGGAACATTAGTATGAAGGACAAGGCTAAGTCACTGCACTTTTCTATAAGGTCTTCTAGCAAGAACAGAATGAAATCGCTTTTGAGTACATTTGCAGTGCACTCTTGATTAAAAACTAAAACAAAACATAAGCAAACATTATCCAATATGAATTGTCGCTCTGTTCCAGATTCCATAATATGGGGAGTTGTAATGGATGACCTGATCTTGAAAATATTGCATAAAGCAGACTAGTGTATATGTGTGTGTGTATCTATCTATATCTATATCTATATCTATATCTCTATCTCTATCTCTATCTCTATCTCTATCTCTATCTCTCTCTATCTCTATCTCTATCTATCTATCTATCTATCTATATCTCACAATATTAAACATTGCACTACCTTTACAATGGGCTTGGAGGGATAGTGTAGGAACAAAAATGCAAATGGGATATCATACAAAGACATAAGAAGGACAGGTTAGGTTAACAAGCCTGTGGATATGGATTATATGATACTGAACCATTTTATGTTCTCCAGGATAAATTGGGAAATCACTGTGGCACTAAACAAGTCAGAGTGGAAAGATGTAGAACATATTAAATTTTGCTTCCATGCACCAAAGGAATGCATGCCAGGGATAATTTATCCAGATCTACGATGACTACTAGGCAATGGCCAAAATCAGGAAGGCTTTAGACTATTAGTAGATTAAAAAACACTGGATTGGAATCATAGAATAGTAGGGTTGGAAGGGGCCTACAAGGCCATCGAGTCCAACCCCCTGCTCAATGCAGGAATCCAAGTCAGAGCATCCCTGACAGATGGCTGTCCAGCCTTGTCTTGAATGCCTCCAGTGTGGGAGAGCCCACTACCTCCCTAGGTAATTGGTTCCATTGTCATATTGCTCTAACAGTCAGGAAGATTTTCCTGATGTTCAGCCGGAATCTGGCTTCCTGTTACTTGATACCATTATTCCACGTCCTGCACTCTGGCAAGATCGAGACGAGATCCTGGCCTTCCTCTGTGACAACCTTTCAAGTACTTGACGAGCGCTATCATATCTCCCCTCAGTCTTCCCAAGACAAAACATGCACAGTTCTTTCAGTCTCTCTTCATAGGGCTTTGTTTCCAGTCCCCAGATCATCTTTGTTGCCCTCCTCTGAACCCTCTCCAGTTTGTCTGCATTCTTCTTAAAGTGTGGTGCCCAGAACTGGACACAGTACTCCAGATGAGGCCTAACCAGTAGAGGGGAACTAGTACTTCACATGATTTAGAAGCTATGCTTCTATTAATGCAGCCCAAAAGAGCATTTGCCTTTTTTGCAGCCACATCACATTGTTGTAGGGATGTATGAATCACTTACCTGTTCCGGTCGGGGCATCTGCTGGGGGGGAGGTGCTCTGCCCCTCCCCCCGGAATCTTCGACGGCCAGCTCTGATCTGCAGGGATTCCGCGGAGCTGCCGGCTGGCTCCGCCAGGAGCCAAACATCCAGCCGCTGGCTAGCAGGGAAGCAAATGGCAGCTGCCATAGCCGCCGCCGTTTGCGTCCTTGTATTCAGCCATGATAGGCTACGTAAAGACTTACGTAGCCTATCATGGCTGGGTTAAAAAAACCCGCATACGCAAATGGCGATGGCTACGGCCGCCGCCATTTGCGTTCCTTATTTTTGGCCGTCTTAGTCTACGTAAATATTTACGTAGACTTAGATGGCGAAAAATAAGGGGGAATGCAAATAGCGTAGCGGGAACTATTTGCGTTCCCCTTTATTTTCACCGTCTTATTCTACGTAAATATTTACGTAGACTAAGACGGCGAAAAATAAGGAACGCAAATGGCGGCGGCCATAGCCGCCGCCATTTGCGTACGCTTTTGTTTTTAGTTAGTCATGACTAACTTCTCACACTAATTTCAATGGGAATAATGTGTGACTAACTTAATTGAGGTACAATCCACAGTACTCATGCAGAACCAAATTCTGGCATCCCAGACTTCTCTGACCCCATATGTCATATTTGTTTTCATGTAAAACTGAACAAGATGTTTCTCCTAGATTTTCAGTGACATCCATCTAAGGTGAAATTGTCAAATTGAAAGCACATTTCCTGACAAAAACATTTGAGGAATTTGAATGGAAGTCTAATGAGTTTCAATAAGACTAGCTACATTTCTCAAGGGCTGTGGGGTTGCACAGCCTACTTCCCACTGTGGGACACAAACTATATGATATACTATGGTATATACAGATTTTTCCCTTATGGGGTTTTGTCTTTTGGTTTGCTTGTTGTTGTTTTAAACAGACAAACAAATGTACCTCTGGAGGTCTTACAAGGCAGATTGTGGCGTCCATGACTGTCCTTTGTAAAACAAAACAAGACATCCCTTGGGGAAAAAACTGCATGCTACTCAACATCATATGTAGTTTGGCCCTATGTCTGTACTCAAAGAAGCACAGAGAGGCAGACATACAGGCACAAGCTGTCTCTGGAGACATGGGAACAATTTCTTCAATACTACTATCATAGTTTGATAACTGTGGGAAATATGTAAGCAAGTTGGTTAGTATACCAGCGTAGGGATGCACGGATTTTGTTAAATCCTTTCTATCTGTACTTTTCAGATGGTCAAGCATCTTTCGTTCCATCATCCACCCATTGATGGAATCACATTTTGTGTAGGAGAATGTTATTCTACTTGTGCCAATTTGCATGTGCACTGATGTGCATGTACACAAATGTGCACACTCACATGAACGAATGTGCTTTAGTTAATGTTAATTTGCACAAATCTCCCTAAAATTGGAAATAAATAAATAAATAGATAGATATGCAAATCCCCCACTCCAATCTTCATTTTCATGCTTTAGTCTATGGGGGAAATGCACATTTTTGGTCAGTGTTTTTTTTTTAAAAAAACCATTTATTCATTCATTCATTTCATTCCATTTCATTTCTATACTGCCCAATAGCCAAAGCTCTCTGTGTGGTTCACAAAAATTAAAACCAAAGAGCACACAATAAACCAATATAAAATATATAAAACAGTAAAGCCACAGTATAACAATACAACCAGAATAAAACCTAGCAGCAATGCAGGGATTTAAAATACAGATTTAAAACAGCAAAGCTAAAAGTCTAGGAAGCTAAAATGCCTAAAAAGGTCTTCTGGCGCTAGAAGGAATACAATGTAAGTGCCAGGTGAACCTCACTAGGGAGCTCATTCCACAGCCGGGATGCCACAGCAGAAAAAGCCCTCCTCCTAGTAGCCACCCGCCTCACTTCCTTTGGCAGGGGCTCACCGAGGAGGGCCTCTGAGGATGATCTTAAGGTCCAGGCAGGCACATATGGGAGGATTTTTTTCTTTGTATTTTTGTATGACTAAATTTGTGTACAATTCCGGAAAGTAGAAGAATGGTCTGCAAGTCCATGGAATCTGCATGATTCGGAAAAAGTCATCCATTATGTAAACTATGGGTCAGATTCATAGAAATCCGAAATCATTTGAATCCATTGCAGATTTCTCTGACAACCCCATACCAAAATTATGGGTGGGGGTCCTACAAAAAGCAAACCTTTTCAAAATCCAGTACCATTGATCGCATGAAAGGATCATTCCACACATCCATGTTGATAACTTGATAACTGTAACATGGTGTGATGATTTGCACATGCAAATGAACTATCACAAGTCTAATCACACAGACAGTATTTTTCAACAGATGGTCAGGGCTGGCTTTACCATTAGGCAGAGTGAGGCAGCCACCTCTGGCAGTAAATGTCAGAAGGCAGTGGTGGGTCCCCGGCCATATCTGCTGATGCCCACTGCCATCCCCCTCCTCATTCGCTAGCTCCCAGTAATGGTGGTGAGGCACCCTTATTGCTGCCTGGAGCTGGGCTAGCTGTTTCTCCCAGTTGCTGTCTCCCAAGGTGTTACAGGCAGCACCATTTTCAAAGGCACCATACCAATTGAGCAGGCAGCCATGCAGCCAGTCCAGGCTGCACACTCCAGGTGGCATCACTCAGGCTTGCAACTGAGTTGCTCTGCTTACTGGATGCACACTGCCGCCACTGCATTGCAGTGTTTTGCTTCATCAGGCAATGATCAGTACAACAAGTCAGAGTGGTGAGTGTGTGGTGGCAAGGGGTCGGAGGACAAAGCAGTACTGTGTGTGCCATGCAGCTTGCCTTGTGTCTGTAAGTTAGCCTGCTGCTCTCAGGTGTAGTGGAGAATGCTGTTTTGCCACCAGTGTTAAAATTAGGGATGGGTGGATTACTTACTCTGTTCTGGGTGGGGGTATCTGCTGAGGGGGGGAGGTGATCCGTCCCTCCCCCCGGAATCCTCCCCAGCTGGCTCTGCTCCTCGGTGAGTCCGCAGAGCCACCGGCCAGGCCTACCCACAGCCTGACTTCCATCTGCTACCGGGCTGTGGCTGCAAATGGCGTCCTGCGTAGCTGCTGCCATTTGCGTCCCTGCGTTAGCTGTGATAGGCTGCATATATATTTACATAGCCTATCACGGCAAAGAGTAGTGACGCAAATGGCATAGCAGACGTACGTAGCCTATCACAGCTAAAGTAGGGAGGCAAATGGAGGCCGCAGACCAGGGCAGCCATTTGCAGCTGCAGACCGAGGCAGTGGACAGACCAGACCGGCCAATGCCAGGTAGGGTCCATCCTGGGAAAATTTCGTGGGGTGGCAGGGGGCAGTGATCTGTTCTGCCATGGACTCTGGGGGGCCTCAGAATCTGGCCTCATTGCAGTCCGTGGCAGAATTCTCTAACATCCCTAGTTAAAATAAGATTAATGTGTCATCCTGGCTGGGGGGCACCATCTTGTCCTTCTTTGCTTCAGGCAGCAAAATGTCTTTGGCTGGCCCTGAGAAGTTTATACATTTAGCTGGAAGTAGGGATGTACGGATTTTGTTAAATCCATTCTGTCTGTGCTTTGCGGATTGTCAGGTGTCTTTTGTTCTGTCATCTGCTCACTGACAGAATCGTATTTCTTTTAGGGATGCATGGGAATTTTGTTCCTGTTTGCAAATGCGCACTTGTGCTAATGCACACTTGGGCTAATGTGCACTTGTGCAAATCCCCCCCCCAAGTAAAAAATCAGCCTGCAAGTCTGCAGGATCCACACGACTTGGGAAAAGCTGGTCTACTGTGCAATCAATTGCGAGCGGAGATGGGTTAAAGAAGACGCAGACAACAAGCTTGGGTTGAAAATTGGGCCACATTTACTGAAATACCTGCAAAGGGGTAACTAGGACGGGCATCTAACTGTGTCAGCGGCTAGCTGGCACTTCTTGAGCGAAAACATACTCAGCCTGAGGGGTGGCGGTGATCTCACCATCCCTCCGGACTGCCCCTTCTGGGGGAGGTAGACCTTCCGGTGTCACCCCCAACCCGGTGCCGCGAAACACCTGGGTGAGTGAGTAGGGCTGGTCTCCCAGGCAACCCTTATCCCCCCGCCGAGCCGCACAACCCGTTCGGGGGGCCCTCAGGCGTCACCTGTCACCATAAGGTGCCTCTGCATGCACACCATCCCTACTTTCCTGTTTTGCCCGTCCTAGCCGCCACAGGAGTCACAAGCCTAGAGCTTGTGAAACTCCCCCCATCTGCGCAGAAGAACTTCCCACAGGCCCCTTTGCAGATCAGACAGACATATGTTATTCACTAAATGAGACAGGCGGACACCATCCTACCTGTAACGCTCCCTCCATGTCCACAGAATTCCCTGGTGGGTGGTGCATCCATCACCTCATTCACCTGGCAATAAGCCATTTCTCTGTGCACTTTCCAATGTGCCCTGCCACTGGCAACGTCATTCCATTCCTTCCCATTGATCCATGGGAGCAGTGAGGGCTGCAATAGGCTACTTCTGGCCAGGTATGCCGGACCACCTGTATCTCAACCAAGGCCTGTTCCATCAGGTCCTCGCCTGGCTTACAGCCGAAGTCATTCCCTCCAATGTGCAGCACCTGGACCTGCGGAGGAAGACTGACAAACTTGGTGGGACAGAGTGAGGAGGGGACTCCCACCGTATGCCATGTCTATGGAGCCACTGGATCTTAATGTGACAGGGTGACAGAAGCTGAATTCTGAAGAAGACATACAAGCTCTTCATGCAGCTCCAGACATCAAAACGTGCCCATGTAAGAGCACCCGTACCGGCGTACGACGAGTCTGCTGGTCTCAGGAATAAGCACATTAAGGGAAACTACACAATTGCCCTTAAGTCAACAGCAAACCGTTGAAGTGATAAAAACGGAGGCCCCTCCTCAGACCCGTGGCATGCCATAAAACCCATAAGGTGCCGCCAGAGCATAATCCATTGACTTGCGTTTGGCCATGGGCCACTGCCGTGCCCTTGCCATGCCGATCAATTTGATCACCGAATATGTAAATGGATTACTTTGGGCCAGACCTGTACCTTGCAGCAAATCAAGGCCCTCCGGGACAAGTCAGCCTTGTGAGCCCAGACCAACCCTGCATTCCGTTAGGGCTGCTACGTGGAACAGGGAAACGCCTTATTGGAAAGCTCCAATGGAGGGCCATTACCCCCGGAGCCCGAAAGGGGTATCAGGAGAGAGAGGGTGGTTAATTTACTAATGCAGGCAAACATCTGTGCCCAACACTATGTTGCACGCCGAAACCTAAATTCTGACATGGAGTCAGTGAAACCCACCTTTGTGATCTGGAAGGCTAAATGGCCAGCTTGCGACTTATGGTCCCAAATAGTCTGTTGTTCCTTATGGAGGCGTGAAATTGTGGCCAATGATCTATAGATAAGGGCCATGAATCCTATCGCTGAGGTTTTGCCTAATGCGCGGCACACACACCCTGCTCTGTCGCAGGCAGCTCCTGTACGGAGAGCCATGGAATGCAGGCTGGCATGCCCGGCTTCAGTATCCCAATCTCCCATAGTACTGCAAGGATGGGATCTGGGAATGGAGCACCCACGGGGCTAAGGCCCGGAAGATGTTGACCTAATTTCATGACAAAGCATCGACAATTGGGTTTGCCTAACCCAGCACATGGTGGACCCAGAACCAGATGCTGTAATACTGACTCTGGAGCGCGAACACACTGACACATGACATGACCCTCCAATTTCGGGAGGACGGAGAATGAATAACATGGTCATGTTGTCATAGCGAAGGGGGGGAGTTGCTGATTTGGATATAAGGTTATCCCACAGTGTGCTTGGCGGGGGCGGCAGCCTCCACTCTACAGGCCTTTACCCACTGCACGATTGGACCTGCCCTAAGAATCTGAAACCCATTGGGGTAGGGGCAGAACCATGTGAGTCCGCAGTCCGGCTTTGAGGAGAGGCTCATGGTTCCGAAAGGAGGTGCCATTAAAGCCCTACTAAGTTGAAGCCATGCCTGATGTATAACTACTTGGAGCTGTGCCTAACGGACCTGAAAATTGTCCTGAGGGAGGTGAGAATAACACCTAAGGGTATCGGATTGGCTTCACCGAATGTTGCTGTGGGAGACAGGCCCTCAGCCTTTGTGAGCTAAGGGGCACCGAAGTAACAGAAAAGGGGAAGCAATACTTGCGTTAGGTCAGAACAATGACCACCATCTTTGGACTCCATGTAGCATATGCCCATCAGGGACCTGTGGCCGGGATCCCAGACAAAGACAGCTGCCTCATCGAAGAGGTGTGACACACTGAGCAGAGATGATCAGGGATCTCGTGATAATTGACTGGCCCTCGGGAAAGAGAGGTTACGAATCAGGATAAACTCCCTAGAGGATTTCCTGGGCACCATTTCGAGAAGGGAGATCCCTAGAATAGCTAACAGGGTGTGGAAAAAAGGGGGGGGCTAAAACCCTTCTGCCAGTACTGCATTGTTAACCTCTCCTGAACCTGTCGACGCCTAGCGAGGAGAAATGTTGCTTATGAGGTAGGGATGGTCTATGTTGACCTAAAGAAAACATACTAGGTGCCCTTAGAACCTAGCATAAACCGTGTTCCAAGTTAAGACGCGTTCCCCCAGTTGGGTAGTGTCTTAAAGCCGGAGTATCGGCGCCAACCTTACTAGGCATTGGCCATCCAGAGCTTCCTACTGCCTCGGCTTTACCAAGGGGACCCTCCCCTCCCCGAGCATTGGACAAGAGGTGCATGAGTGCTGACTGCTACAAGGGAGCATTCACGATGAAAACTGCACATGTCCTGGGAGCATGTGCCCATTGGGGCTTTACTCCCAGCACAGATAGCAGTGCTAAAGCAGCGGACCCGCCATACGCCGAGGGCCGGTGCGGGAGACCACCTGGTGAATGTGGCCACTGCCAGATCTGTTGCCGAACCCAGCTGGGAAGGAGTCAAAATTGAAGTGAAAGGTCCTGGTCAAACAGGTCCTTACGCAGAGAAGGGCAATGGCGGCCCTCCTGCGAGAGGCCTAAACAAGCCATTCGCACACCTCCTCGGGCGAAAGACATTACGAGAAGGAGTAGCCCTGGTGACAATACAACTCGCCAGATTAGCGTAGGGATCTGATATGCCCCTTACGTGGATGTCCAAAACGGGCGGGGGCAGGCGAGGGATCCTACTTAATCCAGGAAAAAACCCTGTAAGATGATTCATTAAGCGGCTGGTGTTACTGGGATGTGACTGACGGAGCTGCAGGCGGCCTGAGCAGTGCTCTACCACTGAGCCGCAGCTCTTTCTATTTTATTATTATTATTATTATTATTATTATTATTATTATTATTATTATTGATTGGGTGGGAGGGGGAGACGTCCCAAGCCCATGGGAGGCGACCAATTGGGCTGTGATATACACGCCCCAACTCGGCTCAGCAGCCAGGCGCCCCTCCAACAGGCAGGCTCGGCTGACCAGTGGGGGGGGCAGTCAGATCGTCGCTTGGAGTGCTGCCGCCGGCAAACACTGGCGCCGCACTCACCCGCCTGCTGACGCCTCCCGCCGGGAGCAACACCTCAGGGAGGCCGGCAAAGTGAGGAGGAAGAGGCCGGCAAGGCCGGCGGCCGGGTAGACAGGCCAGCCGGCAGGTGGGCCGTGAGCCGGCCTGGTGGCCGGCGGGCCCATCAGGCAAGCAGGCGGGCGTGCGGGCAGGGTGAGCGGGCGGGCAGGGCGAGCGGGCGGGCGGGTTGGCGGGCGGGTTGAGCGGGCGGGTTGAGTGAGCATGTGGGCAGGCGAGCGGGCAGGAGAGCGAGTACACGAGGAGACCGAACGGACAGGCGGGCGAGAGGAAAGGAGCCGGCGAAGGAGGGAGGGAGGCGAACAATATCACCAAGCGAAGATTTTGGTGCGCAGAAGCACACTGGGTCCAGGCGGCTGGAAGGAGGATGAAGCCATTCTCCAGCAGGCCAAAGTCCCTCATCGTAAACCGAGGAGAAAGGAGGGCTGTAGTTCTCTCTAGCTGCGTTGAGCCAGAGAGCTGAGTTTGAGAAGGGGGCTGAGTTTAAGGCAACTCAGCCTGCTCCTCCTTGCATGGTGGTGCCACTGGGGTGCACCAATCAAAGGCCCCTGCATCATGTCACCCCACCCGCCCGCAATGCCCCCCCCTTTTATCCAGACAAGCTGGCGCAGGGTGAGGGCATTTGGGCAGATACATAGAAAACTGAACTCATTTGAATCCATTGCAGATTTCTCCAACATACCTACTTGCAAATCATCATGTGTTACATATTAAAGCAATGAAGAATCAGGGGATCAACACACACATGAGAGAATCAGTGTTCAGTGTAGTGCATACAGCCCTGTGGAGGCACTCACTGCTAGGGGTGGACGAAAGTCCCTTACCTGTCCTCAAAGGATGTTTGCGGTGGGGGGGAGGCTCTTCAGGCCAGGGCCAGGCCAGGGCTTCAAGCGCTTCAGGCCAGGCCGAAATTCAGGCCAGGGAGGAGGCTTCCCGCCTCGCCCAGCCGCGAACGCGAAAGTTAAAAAAAAAAACAAAACGCCCCCTGATAGGCTACGTGACGATTAACGTAGCCTATCACGGCTAGATCTGCAAAGTCAGCCATGATAGGCTACATCAATCGTCACGTAGCCTATCACGGGTGACTTAAAAAAAAAAAAAAAAGCGTGTACGCTAATGGCGGCCCCCATAGGGAGCCACCATTCGCGTTCCTTATTTGGTCACTGTAGTCTACGTAAATCTTTACGTAGACTACAGCGACCAAATAAGGAACGGGAATGGCGGCTCCCTATGGGGGCCGCCATTATCCGTACGCGTCTTTTTTTTTTTTTTAAAGTCACCCGTGATAGGCTACGTGACGATTGACGTAGCCTATCATGGCTGACTTTGCAAATCTAGCTGTGATAGGCTACGTTAATCGTCACGTAGCCTATCAGGGGGCGTTTTTTTTTTTTATTGCAATGGCGGCGGCGGCAGCCGGTCGAAAGACTGGCTGCCGCTCCTGCCCCGCTCGAACACCCGCCGAACCGCCAGCTGGACCCGCCGCCAGGAGGGACATTCGGCGAAGGTAAGTCCCGTCCCGGGGGGGGCTGCGGGGGTGGGGGGGTTCGGAGGATTTCTCCCCAAAACTTGTTCGGGGGGCCGAACACGTTGGCGTTCGGCCCCCCGAAGTTTCGGGAAGAAATTCTCCGCCATCCCTACTCACTGCCCCATTTAACTAGAATGTTGTAAGGACAATGCATAGATGTGCTAGCTAGCTCTGCTCCCTCTATCATATTCCACCAGCTTCCATTCTTTGGAGGGAATTTTTTTGCAGTGGGAAGCCAGCTACAGTGATGTAGTTTCCCAGAACTCTACCGGGGAAGTAAGGAGATCTAGCACATTCTTACACACCCATCACATGATCCTAATTATGTGAGGAAGAAAATACCTGCAGTGCATAGGGCTTATGTGTATCAGGTTTCTACATTTGCATGGATTCCTTTTTAAGATGCCAGTTGTTCTAACAAAACTCTCAGAGCTTCAGACTACAGGTGGGGGCTGACATGACTAAGTGCATTTATTTATTTACTTACTTACTTGCCCATCTGGCCAGTCACTCGGCCACTCTGGGCACTGTACAGCAGTACAAACAGTCTAAACCAGTAGAATTAAACATTAAAATGTCACATTTCTTAAAATACCCTAACTCACCCACAAACCAAGTTTTCAGTGCATGGTGGAAGCTCATTAAAGTGCGCCTCGATTACAAAATAAATTTGGTGGTGTACATAGAAAAACAAACAAGAATGACCCCCTAGCATATCAGGGAGAAAGTGAGGCTAGAACGTTCTCCCTGACATCTGGCTTCCTATGGCCCAGACTAAAAGTCCTGCTAATCACACATAGCAGAGCTACGGGTAGCTGGTTTGCTTACTTTAGTGTAAACACATGCATGCCTGATTCGGATTGGGTCCATGGTGATTTGGGAGGGGGATTTAAGTTTCCCTCTCCTATTTTCAGACCGAAATTCCACCCAACATTTGGGGGGGGGGAGAAAGGGGGGGGAAATCTCAATTGGACTCCATGGAGACTTCTTTTCTTTTTTTAACTCTGTGGAATGTTTAGTTATGTTTAGGGAATTTGTTGAGAATAACCTCCACATGCAGTTTGTTGTTTTACAGCCCAGGCACAGGTTTACATCCTCAGTGAGTACCAGGCCTCAACATACATGAAATCTTCAATGGCAAAAACTGGATAATAATCCCAAATTAGTGTTTTCAGTCTGGCACGCACAATAGTAGAAAGAGCGATAAAAGGGTACAGAGAAAATGGAAAAAGGCTTATTATTGAAAGCCAATTCAGCAATGTAAGTCAATGGGGTCATAAAAGTGGCACAATGTTTGTTGTAGATCAAGGGGTGAGTGTGTGTGTGGGGGGGGGGGTCTGCAGGAGCACGTGCACACACACATATACACAAATACGCAAAGAAATCTATGAAATGGATAGCAAAATCAAAGTCTGGTGCTTCCTGTACTCAAAAGGGGCAGAGGAATATGTGATAATTCAGTCAGGATGGTTTCCTAGAATTCAAATATAAATATAGTTTACCAAGTTGTGACCAGCATAGCTGAACCGGACCCTAGATTTCAAGTGACAACTCTTCCATATGGCTCTAACTTCAAGAGTGTTTTTTATCACATGAAGAGTCTGTACTCTGTACACCTGCTGGCAGTGATGTGGAAATGCCACACAACAGGGGCAGGTCATGCTAGGCTAACATCTGGAACAATCACAATACAGAAGATTTTCAAGTAGTCTCCATGTGCCAATTGTAACATGTAAATCAGCTGACAATGCAATCACGAAGTGTGACGAACAGGGAAACATTCTTAGGGGAGATATTTCTGATATTTCCATACTGCCTTTCTGAAGCCAGCCAAGCCAAGGCTGTTTACAAGAAATCCAGATGATAAAATGATTGAATAAAAACACAGTAAAACACTAAAAACAATCTTAACAACCATTATAAAGGGGAGATGTGCCTCTTTATGATCAGTATCTGTCACCATCTCTGAGGTTTCTCAGCTCTGAAGTCGGAGGCACTTCAAAGCTATAGGGCTTCTTTTGAATAGGGAACTAACACTTCTCCAGCCTGCTGGTGTCTGTCAGCCAGGCTCAATTAAGTCATTCCTATTCACTCTGGCATAATGTGGAGCATGGGAAAATGACTAGGCAAAAGCAGATCAGATAAGATCCAGTAGCCAGGTGAAAAAACTGAACTCCAGAACTCCAGTTAAAATAACACATTTATTTAGGGCGCAATCCTATGGCAGCTAGTCAGTGGCTAGATGGTCATAGGATAGGTCAGTTCCTGGAAACCGACCTCGGAGCCCATGCTCCAAGGTTGGTTCCCTGAGAACTGACCTCCACCCTCTCCCTCACTGCCTCGTAGGCAGCGTGGAATAGCCCTGCACTCTGCGCTCAGAAGAGGAGTGAGGAGCGGCGAAAACAGGGCGTTCCCAGGGGCGTGCTGGGGCAGGGAGGGTGGAGGTGCCATTCCTATGCATCATTCGGTGTCCCCCCCACTCCAATTTCCCGCAGCTAGGCAGCTGAAATCAGCTCTCTAGCTGCAAATGCAGGGCGGCTGAAGTGCGGAGGGGACAATGCCCTGCACTGGATAGGCAGTCGCTTCTGAGTTTGGAGGCAGCCACCTATCCTGATAGGATTGCATCCTCCAAGTTGTAGAAGAGAAGGGAAGAAACACAAAGCTGCATTAAAAGGCAGAAAACATATATTTACTAAATAAACTATGTATAAATGGCATAGGAGCTGGCTATCTAAGGGACTGCATGTTTTGCTATGAACCTGTCTGGGCCTAAAGAGGCCCATTTGTCAGGCATGCATGAAAGGGCTTTCTCCTCTATTGCTCCCTCAAGAACTATGATTGTCCCACACTCTCTTGGCTTTTAGAAAGGGTGTAAAGACACATCTTTTCAATTTAGCCTGTTAAAATGTGTAGTTTAATATTTTAATGTTCTTACCATTGTTAATCTTCTTGGTTTTTTTTAAATAATTTTATCGCTTTATTGTTAATTTTTTTGTGTACCACCTTGATAGTTCTTTAGCAGATAAGGTGGTATATAAATGCTAACAAACAAACAAATGAACAAAACTAAGGCAGCCTTCCCCAATCTGGTGTTCTCCAAATGTTTTGGACCACAACTCCCAGCATTCCTAGCCATGCTGGCTAGAGCTAACAGAAGTTGAAGCCCTAAATATCTGAAGGCCACTAGATTGGGGAAGGCTGATCAAAAGTAATCTTAGTTATTTACAAGAGAACTTCAGCTAACATGAAAAACAGCATGGGTCACTCCTGTGTTTATGGAAAGCATCCCAGGAAGTGGCAAAGAACGTTGGCAAATGTTTTATTTCTGGAGATAGGAGTTGGGGTGGCAATGGGGAGATGAGGACGGGGGGACCCAACCAATCAGGGGAAACCAGCTGTGCTTGGCATCTCTGAGACGCTTCATCACATACACAGATGGAAATTCAATCCTTCACACTTGCCAACAGCCTAATCAAAATGAAACGAGAAGTGAGAGTGGGACCCATTTCCCCTTGGTTTCTGGTGATACCAGATCAACTAAAATAGAAACACCCGAACAGTGGTGCAGTTAGGTAATTTTAGGCTCTGGACTTAATGATCTTTTGTGTGTGTGTGTGTATGAGCACACACATGCATGCATGTACACGCATGTGTGTGACTATTTATTTATTTATTTATTTCTATGCTGCCCAATAGCTGAAGCTTTCTGGGTGGTTCACAAAAATTAAAACCATAAGGTGCAGTATAAAACAAAATATAAAATACGAAAGCTTAAAACCGCAGCATAACAGTACAACCAGAATAAAACCTAGCAGCAATGCAGAGATTTAAAATACAGATTTAGAACATCAGAGCTAAAAGACTAGGAAGGCTAAAATGCTAAAATACTGGAGGGGGCAAAATCTTCACCTGGCACCAAAAGGAGTACAACGTAGGTGCCACGTGAACCTGTCTAGGGAGCTCATTCCACAGCCGGGGTGCCACAGCAGAAAAGGCCCTCTTCCTGGTAGCCACCCACCTCACTTCCTTTGGCAGGGGTTCATAGAGAAGGACCCCAGAAGATGATCTTAGGGTCTGGGCATGATCTTAGGGTCTGGGCATGATCTTAGGGTCTGGGCATGATCTTAGGGTCTTTAGACAGTAATGTGTATTACTTCAATTTGAAATGTGGTAATCAAGCCCTATTGTGCTTGGGGCCCTCCTGTTTGTTCTTCTGTGTATGGAGCCCTGGACCTTTGCCCCAAAGTCCTGCACTGATGGCACCACTGCATTGTGTTGTATAATTGGGGGGGGAGGTGTTTGCTACATAACTGCTCAGTTCTGCTATGCTGGAAGAAGGAGTCTCAGCTTTTCATTACACAGGGAATGTTGATTTGACATAGTAGGGTGGGGGTGTGTGGAACTCACTTGAGAAATGTTGCCAATGTTATCAAACTTCCTGTATCTTCTCAGGGAACTGCCTGCAGATTTATTTGTTTTTATTTTGCCTGAGCAGGACCCTGAGAACTTTTGCTAATATCCTTGAACATTATTCAACTTCTGTCAAAATTGTGACAAGTGCATCATCTTGGCAAGATTCTCCCAATTTCAATAGAGTTTTGTTTCAGGCAAAATTCAGTGCCACATCTATGCACTTTCCTGGACCACCATCAGAGGAAAATGAATGCTACTGGTTTTCAGTAAGCTGTGTTTCAAAACAGACCATTGAAGCAACTAATAAAATAGTGTTAGAAGTTACCCAATATTTAGGCAGAGGAAGAAACACTTTATGTCCTGCTACAATCTTTCAGTCTACAATATGTGGTGACAATCTTTCTTCCTCCAAGTTTTGCTAAAGAGCTATCTTTGCTTTTTTTAAAAAAAGAACTGTATATGTTTTAATTTGGTACACAAAAATGTATCCCCTTTACGTATTGAGTAATCTAACAGATACTCTGTAGAGTGTATAGCTTTGAGTGAATTATTAATTTGATGTGATGCTGTCTTTTTATTGGCTGTTTCATATTACTAGCATATCTTTTGATACAGTATGGTACCATCCTGCAGGCATTGCTACTGACAGGCGAGCACTTTGCTCTGCTACAAGAAATGTATCCTTTGTAGTCTGAGCTCATTGTTTGTAGATGTCAAGAAAATCTACTGCTTGTTTGCCATAAATCATTTGAAAGATTCCACATCAGTAGAAATGAGAAAAACAACATGTAACTAGAAAAACAACAACACTTGTTTTCTACTTCTGTTTGAACTTAATTAGCCTGTACTATAGTTTGTGAGGCATCGTGTTATGCCACAAAATAAAATAAAGAAAATGGAAAGAGAGGTACCTGGGATGTATTCAATTTGACTGGCAAAAACAGCAAGTACATAAATTGTGTACAATTACTGTAGGAAGAGCTTTCTAATGGGAGGATGAGTAGTATCTAAGACTGAGCTGAAACTCATCACAGGGTTTTTATTTTTTGCAAATGTTGTAACCAGTAACAAAAAAAAAAATCCTTTTTCAATGACTTGTCTGTTCATTTAGCATAACTATGGATCACCTTTCTATTCAATGAGCTTTATCTTGCTTTCACTCTCAGTTGACTTCTCGTCCTAGCACTGATGCCATCACATAGCCAGACCATGTTAGCTATGTAGCACTGTGACATCATCTTGTTCACTGTATGGACCCTGATTGGCTAGGATGACTTATGCAACTAATCTAGGAAGGAGAAAAAAAGCAGTCACTGGTGCAGATAGGGGAGGGGAAACAGTTGTCTCGGGACATGGTGATTCTGCACAAGATGGAAAATGATGAATGTTTGCTAGCTGGTAATGTTCACCTAATCAGCATTGGTAGCCTTTGATGGCTGGTGGGTACTAGCTAGTAGACACTTCTATTTTATGTAGGAGCTAAGGAAACAGTTTTGCAGCTAGATAAATAGTCAGTGAAGGAGGCAGAACACTGCTTTGCAGCTGACTGGCACAAAAGAAACTTTCATGTGTGTTTCTATTTGTGTGCAGGTGGGCCCTAAGGGTATGTTGATGCTAGTTTACAAAACAGCACTGTCTGCCTAGGTGTGTGCCTGATCCCACATGCTCAGCTTACAACATACATCAGATTTCACAGTGCCCCATATGTGTCCAGTACTTTCTTCTCACAAGGGAAGTGACTTTGTAAAAGGCTGCTCCTTGCGACTTCTTAACTCTTGTACAAGTGGGCAGAGCAAAATAATATTTTGGGGAATATATTGAAATAATTTCTTTAAAGCAGGGATAGATCACTGTTGCTTTTTGGCACTGAGATATAGTATCTATTTCACTTGTACTATAAAGTAGTTTTTGGAAGAAAATGTCCTCTAGCAGAGTGATGTTCTAGGCAAATGAATTAGAATTCCATTTGTCATTAGTTACATCTAAAGGTCAACCTGACTTCTGCAACAATATTCTAAGCCTTTGACACAATTTGATCAATCTTGTCCAAAGTGCTCCATCTGAGCCAATTAGCATCACATTAGGTGCTAATCAATGGTTTTGGACTGTGGACATTCCCCCAACTTATCTTTTCCCCCCTGAGACAGTTTGGAAGCTCCAAATATTCCACATGATAAATTAGAGACAGACCCAGCTAGAGAGAGCAGGTCCCAGCTAGCAGGTCCCAAGGGTTTTCATTTGGCCTCCAGACTGGGCTCTGATCCCTCACATAGAGAAAACCATCTCAGTGGTAGAGCACACGCCCAAGCTGAGTACAAGGTAGAGAAGCCAGGGTAGTGTAGTGGCGAGAGTGTTGGACTGGGACTCAGGAGATCTGGGTTCTAGTCTCCATTCAACCATGTAGGTCACTGGGTGACTTTGGGCCAGTCACTGACTCTCAGCCTAGCTACCTCACAAGGTTGTTGTGAGGACAAAATGGACAGGAAGAGGATCATGTACACTGCCTTGCTTTCCTTGAAAGAGGGAAAAAGGCAGACTATAAATGTAATAATAAATAATAAATACATACAGATGGGGTATTTATTTATTTTATTCCTATACCGCTCCACAGCTGATGCTCTCTGTGTGGTTTACAGCATGAGCCCCAAAGCACAAAACCACCACTCCTTTGAACCCATACTGTTCTCCTCCTACAACCATGTCACAGAAAGCAAATTGGTAAGGCTGAGAGACAAGTGACTTAGCCAAGGAACTGAGTGCAAGGCTGCAATCCTATGCACACTTACATAGGAGTAAGTCCTGTTGAACTCTGTGGGGCTTACTTCTGAATAGATCTACATCAATTGCTCTGTCCATCCCATCTACCATTCCTCTCCCCCTCCCCACACAAACACATACATATCTCCTCACTCCTCCTAACCCCACTGTACCTGCTTGGGGTGGGGGTGGGGGAGAGAACCTTTGGGCTATGAAGAAAAGAAGGAAGGAAGATGAAAAGGAGAGAGAGAGAGAGTTGGGGAAGAAGAAAAGGGGAGAGAAACACAGAAGGAGAAGGAGGGGAAGGAAACAGAGGAGATAAAGGAAGGGACAGAAGCAGCATAAAGCAGCAGGAAGGGAGAGAAAAAGAAGGGGTCAGCAGGAAAGGCAAAAGGAAGAGAAAACACAAGGGTAATAAACTTGATTTTCCAGTCCTCCCCATAGCCTGAGTTTCTCTTCTTTCCACTGCTGTCCCCAGCTGCTGCTATTCCTGCACCCTCATGGCCCCAGCTTCTCCATTTCCAGCACCACCACCATCACTGCTGCTGCTGTTCCTGCTGTCCAGGGCAGGCCCACTTTTCCTCCTTCTATACATTGACACAATGGCTTGGTGCATAATCTCCTAATCTCCTCTTCTCTCTCTCCCTTCCAATCAGGCTCAAAACCCCATGGCTGCTGAAGGGAGGGGGGATGGGTGCAGCCAGTGAACACTGGGCAAAGGGGAACTGGGCCCTGAACAGTTACTGAAGCAGCTGAGAGACCATTTCATAGAATCATAGAATAGTAGGGTTGCAAGGGGCCTACAAGGCCATCGAGTCCAACCCAATGCTCAATGCAGGAATCCAAGTCAGAGCATCCCTGACAGATGGCTGTCCAGCCTCATCTCGAATGCCTCCAGTGTGGGAGAGCCCACCACCTCCCTAGGTAATTGGTTCCATTGTCGTATTGCTCTAACAGTCAGGACATTTTTCCTGATGTTCAGTCGGAATCTGGCTTCTTGTAACTTGAGCCTATTATTCTGTGTCCTGCACTCTGGGATGATTGAGAAGAGATCCTGGCCTTCCTCTCTGTGACAGTCTTTCAAGTAATTGAAGAGCACTATCATATCTCCCCTCAGTCTTCTCTTCTCAAGCCTAAACATGCAGAGTTCCTTCAATCTCTCCTTATAGGGCTTTGTTTCCAGTTCTCTGATCATCTTTGTTGCCCTTTGAACCCTCTCCAGTATGTCTGCATCCTTCTCAAAGTGTGGCACCCAGAACTGGACAGAGTATTCAAGATGAGGCCTAACCAGTGCTGAGTAGAGGGGAACTAGTACTTCCCAGGATTTGGAAGCGATACTTCTATTAATACAGCACAAAAGAGCATTTGTCTTTTTTGCAGCCACATCACATTGTTGGCTCATATTGTGATCTACAACAATACCAAGATCCTTCTTACTTGTAGTATTTTTGAGGCAAGTATCCCCCATCTTGTAACTGTGCATTTGGTTTCTTTTTCCTAGGTGCAGAACTTGGCATTTATCTCTATTAAATGTCTTTCTGTTGTTTTCTGCCCAGCACTCCAGCCTATCAAGATCACTTTGAATTCTGTTTCTGTCTTCCAGGGTATTAGCTATCCCACCCAATTTTGTGTCATCTGCAAATTTGATCAGCGTTCCCTGCACCCCCCTCATCTAAGTCATTAAGAAAAATGTTGAAGAGCACTGGGCCCAGGACTGAGCCCTGCGGTACCCCACTTGTTACCTCTCCCTAGTTTGAGAAGGTCCCATTGATAAGCACTCTTTGAGTCCAATTCTGTAGCCAATTGTGGATCCACTGGATCGTTGTTTCATCTAGCCCACTTTGAGCTAGTTTGCTCATCAGGATATCATGGGCACTTTGTCGAAAGCTTTGCTGAAGTCGAGGTATATTATGTCCACAGCATTCCCACAGTCCACAAGGGAGGTGACCTGATCAAAAAATGAGATCAGATTTGTCTGGCAGGATTTGTTCTTGACAAATCCATGTTGGCTTCGAGTAATCACTGCATTGTTTTCAAGGTGCTCACAGTCGGATTGCTTTATCATCTGCTCCAGAATTTTCCCAGGGGTTGATGTCAGACTGACTGGACTGTAGTTTCCTGGTTCCTCCTTTTGGCCCTTTTTGAAGATAGGAACAACATTGGTCCTCCTCCAATCATCTGGCACTTCACCTGTCCTCCATGATTTCTCAAAGATAATAGACAGTGGTTCTGAGAGTTTTTCCTTTATTACTCTAGGACGCAGTTCATCTGGCCCTGGAGATTTGAACTCATTCAAAGTTATTCGGTGTTCCTTGACCATATGCCTATCGATCTCGAGCTGCAATCCTGCCCCTTCAGCCTGTACTTCGACTTTGCCAGGGGGGTCATAGGCCCTCTTTTGGGAGAAGACTGAGCCAGAGTAGGAATTGAGCACTTCTGCGTTTTCCTTGTCTTCTGTTATCATTTTGCCATCCATATTTAATAGCTGAACCACCATTTCTTTCCTCTGTCTTTTACTATGCACAAATCTGAAAAAGCCTTTTTGTGGCTTTTTTAAAAATATATTTTTATTTATTTTATCTTTATAAGTGAAATAAACAATACCAACATTACCAAACAACCTAATCAATACTTCAATTTCCCAACAGTACAATATTCTGATGAGGAAACCACAATAACAAAGACAGAAGAAAAAAGAAAAAAAGGGAAAAGGGAGGAGGAAAGGAAGTGAAGAAAAAAGAAGAAAATTCCCTCCCTTTCCCTTCCCTTCTCCCTCTCCCTCCCCCTTAAAGAATTGAGTTTATGCTCCAACACCCACCAGCCTCCGATGCCATTCTATTTTAAAAACGTTATCTATAACCTTAACAATCCTACAGTTTAATAAACAACCTTACATTTCTATATCATATCATCAATCTTATAGCAAAGAAATAGGTCTACAATTCATTCCCAAAAGCCTATATTATTAGTAAATATATATATATATATATATATATATATATAAAACTTAATATAAACCTTCAACCATTAGTAATATATTTTATACTAGATATATTATCTATTTTGAAATAAAAAATATAAAGAAAAGCAAGAAAGAATAAAAGATGAAAGAGAGTTAAACAATATATATATAAGCATGTATCTTCTGACCTAGCCTGGATCATGTAGACTAAACACAAACAGTTAACAAAGCTTGTTTAAAGATTCCAGTTCATGGGGTTGTAACAGAAATCCCACACATTTTTATGTTCAGCCATGCCTCCACCATTTCATGATTTAGAAACTTCTTCATCTGACCTTCAGACACAATACAAAGTGTAGCAGGATATTTTAAGTAATATTGTAAGTTCATTTCTTTTGCCATGTTTTTTGCTTTGATAAATTGCCTTCTTTTATTCACCATCTCTTTGATGTAGTCTGGAAATAACATAACTTTATCTTGTTGTACTTGAGAAGAAGGCCAGAGAAGAAGGCCAGGATTGCTTCTTGATCATCCCAGAGTGCAGGACACGGAATAATGGGCTCAAGTTACAGGAAGCCAGATTCCGGCTGAACATCAGGAAAAACTTCCTGACTGTAAGAGCAATATGACAATGGAACCAATTACCTGGGGAGGTGGTGGGCTCTCCCACACTGGAGGCATTCAAGACGAGGCTGGACAGCCATTTGTCAGGGATGCTCTGACTTGGATTCCTGCATTGAGCAGGGGGTTGGACTTGATGGCCTTGTAGGCCCCTTCCAACCCTACTATTCTATGATTCTATGATTGTTTCCAGGAAAGGCTTCCAGCCTCCCTTGCCAAATGCAGGATATAATTCTTTGTGGAGACTTTTGCAAATTGAGCTATGATCATGTAATCAGTCCCTTTAGGATTTGGCACATGAAATGCCTGCTCAATATCAAGTAAATAATCTGATGGGATAGGGAGTAACTCATGCAAGAGTTTATCCACAAAAATAGGCAATTTTACATCATTAGGCAAATTTTTAATCCCAATAATACGTACATTCGATCTTTTCATGAAGGCCTCCAGTTGAGAAATTCTATCAGAGATATTTTTAAAACAAATTTGTGTTGTAGTTTCATTCCCTGCCACTCGGTCTTCCAGCTCATTAATTTCTGTCTCCATTTTTTGCCGTGATGCATTAATTAAATCTACAGCTCCTTGCAGGGCGGTGATGGAATTTTGGATTAAATCCAGCATTTTGACTTGCTCCATAAATTGCGAAGATAAAATCTTTAACAGTGTAAATAATTCCCCTATATCTTCTGTTCTTGACACTTTTGACACAGAGGATGCGGGGGGAGTTGATGCTAGCTCCTTTCTTCTCCTCGGCACAGACATGTTTCTCTCAAACAGATCTTACAGGTCCTCAGGTGTTCTCAACATTTGATTTGTCTCAGGTGTTAACATTTCTTAAATCATCCCTTAGAAGTTGTTGATATTTCTTAAAGCATATAATGTTATGCGACATGTCAGCCCTTTTTTCTCCTATAAAATAGGAGTCTCAGTACAGCTTTTTGAGTTTGTAAAGCTCTGGGGAGATAATCTTGGAATCCAGCCCCCCCCCCACTATCTCGTGGGGGTTACTTTTCTCCAAGATGTTATCCAGAGCTGCTGCCTTGCCCCCCCTTTCAATTCCAGGGGGGAGATGAAAAGGTTTTTCAACCTTTTAAAAAGCTGTTTGAGAAAGCTCCCACGGAGCACCCGTGGGAAGCTGCCAGAGCGACATTGGTCCCAGCCAGAAGTCCGCCTTTTTGTGGCTTTTAGAATCCCTGGGTAACCTCAGCTCATTTCAGCTTTAGCCTTCCTGATGACATCCCTACAATTCTGTGCTACCTGCCTGTACTCTTCCTTTGTAGCTTGGCCTTCCTTCCACTTCCTGTACGTGTCCTTTTTTTGTTTTCAAGACATCTCTAAGCTTTTTGTGAAGCCACATTGGCTTCTTCTGTTGTCTTCCTCCTTTTTTTCTTGTTGGAATTGGCAGCGGGTCCCGGCGGCGGTTCGGCAGGTCTTCGTCATGGGCGGGGGCGGCAGCCAGTCTTTCGACCGGCTGCCGCCGCCGCCATTACAAGAAAAGTAAAAAAAAAAAAAAACGCCCCCGTGATAGGCTACATGACGATTAACGTAGCCTATCATGGCTAGATTTGCAAAGTCAGCCGTGATAGGCTACGTAAATCGTCACGTAGCCTATCACGGGTGACTTAAAAAAAAAAACAAAAGCGCGTATGGCTAATGGCGGCCCCCATAGGGAGGCGCCATTCCCGTTCCTTATTTGGTCGCCGTAGTCTATGTAAAGATTTACATAGACTACAGCGACCAAATAAGGAACGCGAATGGCGGCTCCCTATGGGGGCCGCCATTTGCGTACGCGCTTTTATTTATTTTTTTTAAGTCACCCGTGATAGGCTACGTGATGATTTACGTAGCCTATCACGGCTGACTTTGCAGATCTAGCCATGATAGGCTACGTTAATCGTCACGTAGCCTATCACGGGGGCGGTTTTTTTTTAACTTTTTATTTCGCGGCCGGGCGAGGCGAGGCGCCTCCTCCCCGGCCTGAATTTCGGCTGGGCGAGGCGGGAAGCCTCCCCCCTGGCCTGAATTTCGGCCGGGCGAGGCGGGAAGCCTCCCCCCCCCAGCCTGAACTTCACGGGGAGAGCAGCGAAGCGCCTCCCCCCCACCACGAACAAGCTGCGAGACCAGGTAAGTGGCTTTCGTGCACTCCTACATCCACTGCAGGACTGCCCAGAGGCCAGATGTCTGGCTGCGGGCGGCTGGAGCCAGCAGGCATCTCCGTGGCTTGGCCACGGAGCGGAGCTGGCCAGGCAGGATTCCGGGGGGGAGGAATGGATCTCCCCCCCGGTTGAGGATTCTGGGGGGAGGGACAGAGCACCTCCCCCCCCCACGGATTGCCTGGCGCAGAGCCAGGTAGGTGTTTCGTACATCCCTACGTGGGGCTGCCTCTGAAGAGTGCTCGGAAACTTCAGCTGGTTCAAAGAGCTGCTGCCAGACTGTTGACTCTGGCTGGCTACAGGGACCATACCACTCCCCTGCTAGCTAAACCAGCTTCACTGGCTCCCACTCTGTTTCCGGGTACAATTCAAAGTTCTAGTCATGTCCTATAAAGCCCTATATGGCTCATGTCCAGGTTATCTGAAAGATGGTATTCTCCCCTATGAGCCTACTCGTGCCCTGAGATCTTCAGGGGAGGCCCTTCTCATAGTCCCGCCACCGTCACAGGCATGTCTGGTGGGAATGCAGGAGAGGGCCTTCTCAGTGGCTGCCCCAAGGCTCTGGAACTCCCTTCCTAGGGAGGCAAGAGTGGTACCCTCTTTGATATGCTTTTGCAGGCATGTACAAATTTTGCAGTTCTGGCAGGCCTTTGGGGATAGTTAGTCTGGAGCTGTGAGAATATGTTGGATGGATACTATGGTTATATTTCTTGTTGTCTTTTAACATTTTGATATTTTATACAATTTTAATATTATTGATGATTTAATTATATTTTAACTTTTGTATACTTCTATTTATAGGTTTTAACTGTACAAATTTTAATGTTGTAAAGCCGCCTTGAGTCCCAGTATTGGGGAAAAGGCAGGAAATAATAATAATAATAATAATAATAATAATAATAATAATAATAATTGATGAAGACCCTGGAAGGTCCAGTTCAAATGTGAAATAAGCCAGATGGAATGGTACACAGATAAGGAATTTTAGCCTACCTATTCTAAAGTTTCAGTCAAGCCTCCAATTTTTAACCTGAGAAGGAACCCCCAAAGTTCACTTCAGATTCTATTTGGGGTGAAATGTCAGTGGCCACAGTAGGGCTGCAGCTTTTTTAATACATAAGGAGCATTTGATCTTGTGATTCCACCATACTGATTCTAAAGTGGCACAGTACAAGACCAATTTTATCACTTCATCTGCTGTCCAGGCTTTCGATGGGATGGTAGGGACAGTTCTGCTCTCTTGTTTCCTAGAAGGAAACTTGAAAGGATATTCTGTACTTTGCGTTGTAAAAAGGTTTAATAGTATGGAAGTCAGGTCCTATTTGTTAACCTATCTTGCCATCTGATGTGATTGAAATATTAACTTTTTCTTAATAAATAATCCTAAAAATGAAATGATTTATGGAGTTGGAACAAAAAGATTGAATCTTGGTGATAATTGAGTAATTTGTGAGCTGGGGGTAGATTTCTGAATTTCATTACCTTTCAGCAGCTTAGCTCAAAATTATACTGAAATCCCATCAGCCATCATAGAATTATTTATTTGCTTTGCTAATATACATTTCTTTATTAGAAAAGAATAGAAAAGAAAAGATGTAATATGATGGAGAACATATCTGAATTTCCAATACAGCCAACATTTCACCCTTAATGTGGGTCATTATCGAATTTGAGTGCAATCCAGCCAAAATTAAGCTATTTTAATTGTCCTTGATTTCAATGGGCAAAAGCTAAACACATGCTTAGCTCTCTCATTAATATCATTTCGTCTTAAAAGTGCTCAGCCTTAGCAGTATTTGCCTTTATTTTTTATTAATTAATTAAGAGAGCAATCCTATGGCCCCTAGACAGAGTCTGGGGGGCGATAGAGTACTTCTGGTTCCTGGATCCGAGCAAAGTCAGAGACAGCACTCCAACACTGGACTCAGGAGTCTGAGCTCCCCACCCCTGCCCTCTTGTAGCTGACATGGAAAGAACCACACCAGCTGCCTTTCTGAGGTCGCAAAGGTGACCTCAAAAAGGACTGAAAGGGGGAGCGGTTGCCGGTGGGCGGAGAGGGGAGGGGACTGGGGAAGTGGGAATACGAGCTATGCCCAACCTTCCCCAGCCTCCTTCCCTCCCCCTCCCCAATTCCTCAGCTAGATGGGTGAAATCTACCTTCTGCCTGTCCCTAACACAGCCAGTTGATGCTCATGTCAGCTAGCTTTATTTATTTTCATTGCAAGCAATGAACCAATTGGAAGGGTTAGGGTGGCACCAGACACAGTTTTCCACCACCCACAAAACTTGCCCCAGGATAGAAAATTATGCACATGTCTGAATGGAAGTGACAGTGCTAATAAACCACCCTCACCATCCTTAAAATGTTTCTTTTGTCTTCACTCTGTTGGAAAGGCAACATATTTATGAAGCACGTGGTCCATTAACTTTGCTGTTTTTCCATAGCTGCCATTTGCAAAAGCTGTGCCAGCATGATGAATGGAGCTAACAGTATACTGAAAATAATGATAACTAATGGTTGGGAATGCCTAGGGACTAGTTTTTGTGACATGATGTCCCCAGGGTGAAAAGACAAGGGTTTGTATAAGACACAAAGTGGGATTTTTGGATCTATGATGGATGCATTAGCACCTTTTAAATGGCTTCATTGCTTGCAGTGGTTCTGTGGCTTGTCAGAGTTGACACACAGCCTCCTTCACCAGAGGTGTGCAGAAGCAATTTAATGAAGTCAGTGCATGCATGCAGGATCTGCACGTGTGGGTGGCTGGGGGGGGGGGAGGATAGCTACTGCTGCCAAAAAGATACAATGCTCTAAATTTCCCATTAAACAATGTCAGCTCTTGAAGAAAACCAACACACAGCAACTAGAAAAATCCACATCCGCAGTGTACTGACTGTTCTTTTAATCAGTTCAGCAAATCTTTGCCAAACATTTGCAGAGCATGCCATCAAAATGTCACTCAAAGGTGGGACAAGAGTGTCTCTTTATAAGTAAATGCCACTTCAAAAGCAAATGCCACCAAGTAGGAAATGGAAGCACTGAAGGAACAAACTTGGTCCAAATTGTTGGTTACATGGACAAGGGGCAAGAGCAGTCATGGCAGCCAACACAACATTCTGAAGGTGTTTTCATATGCATCCATTGCAGGCTGACAGGCAATACAGAGTCAGAGAAATACAAAGGAAAACAAGTGTTGCATGGTATATTGAACTTAGAACATGTAAACCTGGGCTGGGTTTAAATCCACACTCAAGCATGAAGCTCATTGTGTAGCCATGCCTCACAGGGTGGTGTAGGGATAAAATGGAAGGGGCATTAAGCTATACTTTCCTCTTTGGAAGAAGATCAACCTATGCACCTAAATATACCTACCTGGACCCTAAGAGGTCTTCAGAGGTCCTTCTCAGGAAGCCCCTGCCAAATGAAGTGAGGCAGGTGGCTGGCTCCTAAGGAGACGGTCTTTTGTGTTATGGCCCCCCAATCATGGAATGAGCTCTCCAGAGAGACTCATCTGGTGCATACGTTGTGGTGTTTTTGGTGCCAGGTGAAGACCTTATTTTCTCAGAAATGTTAGTCTTCCAGTCTCTGTGTTTTTAAATCTGTTGCTGTATTTTAATTCTTTGCACTGATGCTAGGTTTTATTTTGGTTTTTTATTTTGGTTTTGGTTTAATGCTGTGAACTGCACAGAGAGATTTGGCTATTGAATAGAAAATAATCAGTATAGAAAATAAATAAATAAATAAATAAATAAATAAATGTCTCATAGAAGGAAGTGGGAAAAGGTTAGAGACAGGAACTGACTGACGTTGGCTATTCCAGAAAGAAGAGGCTAGAAGATTATCCAGAAATAAATATAACCAGGATCAGCTGATGCTCATTCAAGAGCTTCTCTGCCATCATTAGGACTCTACAATGTTTTGGAACTTAAGTTATAAGAACACAAGAAAGTCCTTTTGGATCAAACCAAAACTCTATCTAGACCAATATCCTGTTTCTACTGGCAGTGGCCAGACAGGTGCCTCCAAGAAGCCCACTAATAGTGAAGTTAACTAGGAATGTGGAGTTTCCATTTAAGTTATCATAACTAATAGCTGTTGATGGATCTATGATTTATGGATTTGCTTAATCCTTTTAAAAAGCCAAGTCATGGCGCTGAATTCCATAAGGTAGAGACAAACAACATGTTTCGCTAATCGCATAGCATGTAGCTCTAGGTTAAGAACATAAGAACATAAGAAGAGCCATGCTAGATCAGACCAAGCGTCCATCTAGTCCAGCTTCTGTTCACACGGTAGCCAACCAGTAGAGATGGATGAATCCACCCCCACCTGGTATTGGTGGGTACCCAATGGACTGGGGGGGGGGTTCTGTCCCCACTTGAGCTCCCCTGGACCCATACTTGAGCCCCCATGAGCTTGGTGAGGCACCCAAACTCACCCTGAGTCCCATCCATGAGCACCCGCCATTAGGCTACCTGTAATATTGCATAGATCAAGCTTTCCCAGCCCAAACGTGCTGTGCATTTTTAATTAGCTCCTTTTTCTCCATAAAAAAACAACAACAAAACTCAGCAAAATGGCAGGTGCTTGCAGATGGGTCCGGGTGAGTGTGGGGAGCATCCAGGAGGGTGTGAACAGGGGCAAGCAAGGCTGGGGGTTAAGAAGGTGCAGTCCAGGGGTGTGTGGAGTGGGAGCCTGACAGACTCTCAGACCCAGTCAGGCATCCCTACCAACCAACTGTCAACCAGGAACCCATAAGCAGGACATGAGTGCAAGAGCATCCTCCTGCCTATGTTCCCCAGCAGCTGGAGTACATAAGCTTACTGCCTTGGGTACTGGAGGTAGCACATAGCCACCAGGACCAGTAGCCACTGATAGCCTTTTCCTCCAGGAATTTGTCTAACCCCCTTTTAAGCCATCTAAATTGGTGGCCATCACTACTACATCTTGAAGCAGCGAATTCCATAGTTTAACTATGCACTGTGTGAAGAAGTACTTTTTTTTTTCTGAATCTCCCACCAAACAGCTTCATGGGAAGACCCCGGGTTCTAGTATTTTGAGAGAGGGAGAAAAATGTCTCCCTATCCACATTCTCCACACCACACCAGGGTTATCTTTTTTGGTCTATTCTAGTGTATGCATGCATGGCCCTCCACAGATTGCTTCTTGAAATCCACTCCCTCCATGGGAGGATTTACAAAAGGAAAAAGTCTCTATTGGGGAGAATGCCACATGAGAGGAGCTGAGCACTTCTCTAGCTGCTGACTTAGTCCAGGCAGCTATGCCTTCCCCATTGGGGAGGATGCTGTACAGGCAAAGTAGCCCCAGCTGAAGTCTGTCAGGACCCTGCTGCACTGCATTCCAGCCTCTCCGCAATGGGGGAAGTGGCGTGCAGTGAAGCAGCTTCCCAGCAGATGTGCTGGGTGAATGCACCAAGCACATCTTCCAGGAAGCCAGTGACCTCAGGAGGCTTGGCCCCAAGCCTTACATCAGTGGATGTGGCCATGCCCCCTTAGATCATTCAGCCAATGGAGGGCTGAGGGGAGGGTCATCCCCCCCTCCCTCCAAAATCTAGTTTTCCACCTCTGACCTATGGTAAAGAACAGGGAGGAACAGAAGGTAAATTGTGGTCTCCTGATAGATGTATGGATGATTTGTAGTAGATAGATCAGCAAGGGTTTCTTCTGACTCCGAATGGTTTAACGATAGCAACAACTGAACTAAAAAGCTTCCTCTCCTCCAAATGAGGTTCCTGAAAAAGAATGCTTAAGGAAAAACCAGGAGTGGCTGTTTGTGTGAAATGACTTTTGATCTTTGTTCCACTACTGATCACAAATTCCTGGTCTCAACACATGGTCAGAGGCACCCTGTTCCTTAATGCTTAGAGTATTGTCCACCCACCTGAGCCAGTATCTTGCACTTGGTTCAGATTGGTGGAACACAGGGCTTTAGTCAAAAACACAGTACATCCCACAAGCTTGAAACTCCCAGCCCTAGTATAGGGTGCTTTACCTTAGGTCCAGAGAGAAGAAACATGAGACTGGATTATCTGTTGGTTCACTAGATTATCTATTGATCTCTGACTCTGCCTAAGAAATACATCCCAAACCTGACTGTAATCAAACTGTGTTAGCAAACTGTAATGACACAACAGCTGCTAATGCACCAAATCTCATTATGTATTATTAGTCTTGCAAGGGAGGTTTGATGGAGTATTAACAGTCCTGAAGAATTATATCACTATGCAATGGAATATTTGAGCACACTGAATGCCATTATGATGTATAACTGACTGACTGCAGAAAACAGCTCTGCAAGTCAAGTTCCAGACATTGTCCCTGGTTTGTTTAATGATTGGCTTCCTCCTCCTCCTCCTCCTCCTCTTCCTCCTCCTCCTAAATATATACTTAGCATCGGGAGTCTCTAAAGGCAAAATATTAGCACAACTAAATAATTTGTGCCAATAACTATTCTTTTATGGCTACTGCTCCCCAACATCACTACGAAGTACAGTGGGTTTCAGACTGTCATGATGGCAGTTAATAAGATAGAAGAACGAAAACATGAGATGTGTTAGAAAGAAGACTTCAGAAAAGATATCTGAAGGTAATTGTGACCAACACATATAATGTCATATATGATCACTCTCAAGCCCATAACTAAGTACTCTCTAACATGCCTAGGTAATTCTCCCCACCCTCTGTAGCAAAATATTTTGGAGCTTGTTATGTATTTCATTTCTTTGAACCAAATCAGTTTCTGGAAAATCTTCCATGGAGCACTCCCTCTGCATACTGCAGTTATGGATGGATGCATCTATCAATTTCTGTTTCTCTCCATTTCTCATTTTTGCAGTCTTAAGTTCCTGAATTTTGATAATTTTTCCAAACTTAAGTTTAATTTATCCCAAACTTTTAGACTTTTTAAAAGTTTGCACGAACATCCATAAGTATTTTTGTGCTAATTTCTCCTAATATATGCAATTTTGCATACATTTTCCCTAATATACACATTTTTGCAAGCAATATAATGCATTTTTGAATAATAAACATATTTTGTACATTTTTTTTGGAGAAAACCATTGTGAAATTTGAAGAAGTGTGAGTTTCAAAGGATAACTGGGTTTTGATTCACATGGTGGATCAAAGTGTGAAATTTCTCCCCATCCCTACCCACCAGTCTGCTGGGTTGACCCCTGCAGTACCTGATCTCCCTCATTATGAGACGTAGGGGGTAGATTCCAAAGTTTACTGTATATGTACATGGATTTGTTTTACTCATGTTATTACTGCTCTGTTGAAATGCTAAACTGCAAGAAGCTAGCAATCAATACAGAATTACATAATTGTCCTTGTAGTTAGTGTAGACAAGAGAGATGGGCTCAAGGAATGGCAATAATCCTTCCAATGTCTCCAAACTGGAAATCTATATCTTCTAGCTACAGGGGAGAAAAAAAAACTTATTCATTGCTTTTTTCTCTTGATTAAAAATATAGTCAGTTTTAGCCTTTCCTGCTTATCTTTGATCTATTTTTTAACCTGATGCTCTTCATTTCTCTCTCAAGAAGGAACATGCATTTGTACACATTAGGCCATTTAATTCATAAACATCCCTCACTTCAACTTCAGAAATAATCTATAGAGTAACCTAAAGAACCATTAGACCTTTTGGACATGGCCAAAGGTAGCAACATGCTGTGGGTCATGCTACAGAGATAAGATTGTGATGTTCAGAATCCAGACTTTCAATATCATTTAGATTCATTTTAAATATTTGATCTCTTATTTGACCTGAAATGGATCCTTCTTGCCTTTCATACTCCTTAAGGATGAACATGGAGATCTAAACAGTTCGATAATTCCGCTTTCTCCTCCCAGAGAGGCATAATCCACAGGAAGTCCTTCAGTGAAAGCCCCTTAGGAGCACATTAATGCTCTTGCAAAGTCCACAATCATTTGAATGGGATTTCAGAGTAAAGAAACAGCAGTAATCTGTAATGCCGTGTGTCAGGGTGGACACTGAGCCCATAGAATCCCAGTAGTTCTGATTCTGAGGAATAGCAGTCGCTTCTGGGAGAGGAGCGCGCTCCTTCTTCCCAGGGCCCACAGCTGATGGAGATTCCTCCCACCAGCATTCCTAGATTAGATAGCAGTCCAGGGAGTGACCGAGCGCGGGAAGTAATCTTGGTGGACGCGCGATGCCGACGCAGAGAGCGGCGTCAAATGGAGGGCGCAGAAAGGAGGCGCAGTGCCCAGTTGGCGCACAAACAACGGCTGCGCCCAGAGGATCCAAGGGAAAAGGGGAGGGACTCTCCCTAGTCCTTAAGTTCAGGGTCTGCCAGTAATTCCCTTTCAAACGGGGACCAACTGTTCCAACTTAGGGCATAGGTACTCTGCTGCTCATATCTAGTTGCTAACAGTAGAGTTGTTAAGCTGTAAAAGAGAAATAAAGCTTTGAAAGGAATCCCTTTGTCTGTGTCTGGACTTAGCTACTGTATTAGACTGAGAGAGGCCTCCAAGGAGCCCTTGACACCCTGCCTTTTCACACATGCAAAATATGAGTACAGTGAACACATGGAGGGAAATAGGGGCTGCGCATGCCTGCTGACCACATCTCACCTTACTCTCCTGCATTCAGTGACTCAATATATACACAGAGCCACAATGCTGGGCCTCCAGTCATGCACACAGAGCCTTCATGTCTATGACGCTCTTGTATGCATGTGTTCTCTGTGCATACAGAATCAATGAACACATGGAGTTAGTCATGGTCCCACTGCCCCCCCCCCACATGTATGCACTGTGCATATGAAAGTGTGAACAGCGTTTATAAGTGTGTGCATGTGTGTGAGGATGGGCAAGGTATGTCTTCAGAAAGTTATCAATGATATGAGAAGGCAATGTTTTCCTCTATGAAATGTTGGAGGGTACAAAAAAGTAGAACTCAAAACAGAGCTGGAGAAACTGGGAATCATCAACAACAGGTGTTGGATGAGCAGCCAAAGCTCTAATTATCTGTTGTGCAATTGCTGTTCACAATCAGGAATAGCCTAGAGTATTAGACTGAAGTACAAAAAACGGTCAAGACAGTCACTTAAGGTCTGAACAACATCAAGCAGAATATTTAACCAAAAACATATAGGTTCACAACCTTCTTCAAATATTAAAAGTAAGACTCCTTATAATTATAGGTGTGGAAAGTGTCCTCTTCTATTCATCCTTGTAGGTCTAAAATTGGTTCAGCCATATTGCCTGTGAAGTCCTCACTTGTGACCATGTTGAAAGTCAAGCAGTGAGTGTTTGGATAACTGGGAGGTAATATATTTTAGAAAGAGTGGCTTTCACTTATCAGGTGATGCACTGAAGAAGAGCAAGTGTGTTATTGAAGTATAACAACCCCAAATTATGTTGCACAGGCTTTCAGTGTGTGTGTGTGTGTGTGCGTGTGTGTACACACACACACACATTCCTTAGCCACTTGTCAAGACCATATTTTCCCAAGGTGGCTTATATGTTGTGTGTTCTCAACACACAACATATGTGCTGTACTGTGCTTTGTATAGTTCTTTCTACAGAGCTATCTATCAAGCAGAAAAACAGCATACATACTTAGTACCCATACTATTCTATATCCATCATATCCTGGAAACATTTAAAAGTTTAGCTTAATTTTTCATGCACAAAAGGAATGCTCTACAGATTCATTAAGAACAAACTTAGTGCACTGTTTAAAATAGTGCAATTGTGTATGCATGAATAATTAAGATTTTTATTTAAATCTGGATGTTATTGCTGGCCACCTTGAGCAACATTTTTTGACAGAAAGACAGGATATAAAATAAGCAAACACTAAATATGAGATGGGGTAGGCAGGGATTGAGATCTGAAAATGGGTCACCTGCCACACAGGGTTGTGAAGTTGTTCGAGCCTCCCACTTAGGGGTGGGGTGGGGAAAACATATGTAAAGTTACACCAAAGGAAGCCTCTGAATTTAAAATGTCCATGTTAGCTAAAAGCCATGTGTGCAGCCCAGTCTTCATTGCCATTTACATACAATTCTACATGGCTCAGATTGACTGCTTCTCTCCAAAACTACTGTGCAAAAATCCTTGTGGCATTGCTGTCAATATCATAACAACTCATCTCTCCAATTTTATGCCCACCACCACTGCTAGTATTAATTGGCTGAATGTGCTTTATTACATTAGACTGCAGACATAGGGTCAATGAGAAGCTGTGATTGTGCCACTCTCCTAAGCCTGCTGCCCCCCGCTAAGCCAATGACAGGGTTGTAGCTGAGCCCACAGAGTCCCAAAGCTCTGATTCTGAGGAGGAGATACAATTCGTGGGGGAGGAACTCTCTCAGACTTCAGAGGCGCAGCTGGAGGGGGAGCCCCCCCCCCGCTCACATCCCTGGGAGTGACAGTGAACCAGGTGTGGAAAGGGAGTGACAACCTGAGATTTTAGACATGAGGCGCAGATGCAGGCATCAGCAAGAGATTGCAGGGACCAAGCTTTGGCCCTCAGCCCAATTGGCTCGACGTCAACAGCTGCGCCTAGAAGCATCACGGGAGAGGGGGAGATCTTCCCCTCCCACCCCTTAAGTTCAGAGAGTTGCCGCATTTTTCCCAAACGGAGATCAACTGATGTCCTAACCCTTAGAAACCCCTAGATGGCTGTTCCTTTGTAGTTCCTCTGAGTCTCAAGCAATTAGCATCTGTATGCCTCATTAGGATAAATGGAATTAAAGCCTTGGAAAGCAGCCCTTTTGTCTGAGTGTTGATTCTGGCTATTGGAGAAGTCAGTAGGCAACAGGGGCACCCTGACAGCCTCAGAGAAAGCTTGACCAATGGATGTTTCCTTTGGAATGCAAATAGCAGCTTCTGACAGGCTATTTTTGTCAGTCCTTTCTTTCCGTACAATCCAGTGCAAAGGTTGCTCAGGCTTTCCTGCTGTGACTATTTTTGTTGTTGTTGTTGTTCAGTCGTTCAGTTGTGTCCGACTCTTCGTGACCCCATGGACCATAGCACGCCAGGCCTTCCTGTCCTGCGCTGTCTCCCGGAGCGTGCTCAAGTTCATATTCATTGCATCCATGATGCTATCTAGCCATCTCATCCTCTGCCGTCCCCTTCTCCTTTTGCCTTCAGTCTTTCCCAGCATCAGGGTCTTTTCCAGAGAGTTTTCTCTTCGCATTAGGTGGCCAAAATATTGGAGCTTCAGCTTCATTATCTGTCCTTCCAATGAGCACTCAGGGTTGATTTCCTTTAGGATGGACTGATTTGACCTCCTTGCAGTCCAGGGGACTCGTAAGAGTCTTCTCCAGCACCACAGTTCGAAAGCATCAATTCTTCGGCGCTCAGCCTTCCTTATAGTCCAGCTCTCACAGCCATACATTACTACTGGGAAAACCATAGCTTTGATTAGACGGACCTTTGTCGGCAAGGTGATGTCTCTGCTTCTTACTATGCTGTCTAGGTTGGCCATAGCTTTCCTCCCAAGGAGCAAGCGTCTTTTAATTTCATGGAAACAGTCACCGTCTGCGGTGATCTTGGAGCCCAAGAAAGTAAAATCTGTCACTGCTTCCATTTCTTCCCCTTCTATATGCCAGGAAGTGATAGGGCCAGATGCCATGATCTTAGTTTTTTTAATGTTGAGTTTCAAACCAGCTTTTGCACTCTCCTCTTTCACCCTCAACAAGAGGCTCTTGAGATCCTCTTCGCTTTCTGCCATTAGGGTGGTATCGTCTGCATATCGGAGGTTGTTGATAATTCTCCCGGCAATCTTAATTCCGACCTGTGATTCATCCAACCCGGCATTTCTCATGATCTACTCTGCATATAAGTTAAATAAGCAGGGTGACAATATGCAGCCTTGTCGTATTCCTTTCCCAATTTTGAACCAATCGGTTGTTCCATGTCTGGTTCTTACTGTTGCTTCTTGACCCTCGTACAGGTTTCTCAGGAGACGGGTAAGGTGGTCTGGTATTCCCATCACTTTCAGAATTTGCCACAGTTTGTTGTGATCCACACAATCAAAGGCTTTAGCGTAGTCAATGAAGCAGAAATAGACGTTTTTCTGGAATTCTCTTGCTTTCTCCATGATCCAGCGAATGTTGGCGATTTGATCTCTAGTTCCTCTGCCTCTTCTAAACCCAGCTTGTACTTCCGGTAGTTCTCGGTTCGCATACTGCTGAAGCCTAGCTTGTAGGATTTTGAGCATCACCTTGCTGGCATGTGAAATGAGCGCAATGGTGCGGTAGTTTGAACACTCTTTGGCATTGCCCTTCTTTGGAATTGGAATGTAAACTGACCTTTTCCAGTCTTGTGGCCACTGTTGAGTGTTCCAGATTTGTTGGCATATTGAATGCAGCACTTTAACAGCATCATCTTTTAGGATTTTAAATAGCTCGGCTGGAAGACTGTCATCTCCGCTAGCTTTGTTGTTACTAATGCTTCCTAAGGCCCACTTGACTTCACTCTCTAGGATGTCCAGCTCAAGTTCAGTGACCGCACTATCATGGCTATCAGGGACATTCAGATCTTTCCTCTATAGTTCTTCTGTGTATTCTTGCCACCTCTTCTTAATCTCATCTGCTTCTGTTAGGTCCCTGCCTTCTTTGTCCTTTATCATGCCCGTCTTTGCACAAAACGTTCCCTTGAGATCTCCAATTTTCTTGAAGAGATCTCTAGTCTTCCCCATTCTGTTGTTTTCCTCAATTTCTTTGCATTGTTCATTTAAGAAGGCCTTCTTGTCTCTCCTTGCTATTCTCTGGAACTCTGCATTCAGTTGGGTATATCTTCCCCTTTCTCCCTTGCTTTTCGCTTCCCTTCTTTTGTGAGCTACTTGTAAAGCCTCATCAGACAGCCACTTGGCTTTCTTGCATTTCTTTTTCTTTGGGACGGATTTCGTTGCTGCCTCCTGAACAATGTTACGGACCTCCGTCCATAGTTCCTCAGGCACTCTGTCTATCAGGTCTAATCCCTGAAATCTATTCCTCACCTCCACTGTATATTCAGAAGGGATATGACTGAGGTCATACCTGAACGGTTTAGTGGTTTTCCCGACGTTCTTCAATTTAAGCCGAAATTTTGCAAGAAGCAGCTCATGATCTGAGCCACAGTCAGCTCCAGGTCTTGTTTTTACTGACTGTATGGAGCTTCTCCATCTTTGGCTGCAAAGGACATAATCAATCTGATTTCGATATTGACATAGATGTTGAACTAGGGTGACCATATGTCCTACTTTACATAGAATAGTCTACTACTGAAGGGTTGTCAGTTGGCAGTCCTCTATTTGAAGGTATCTGCTATTTAAAGGGCTGTCCAGATGGACCAGACCAAGTCTGATTTAAAGATAAAGAACTGTGCAAAGGTAGAGGAGGGAGGGGCCTTGAAGTTGTCCATCTATTCTGGACAACAGAATGAGCAGGCAAACAGGGTCACAGTTAGGGATGTTGCCAGAGTCTGAGAAGGAGGTGGAGTCTGGTGGACTCCCTGCCCTCCACTTGGCTCCCTCGACCCCACTTGCCAAGTCGCTGCCACTTACCAGCCCCCTTTGCCGGGTGCTTGCATGGTCCGTGAGTGCCCAGTGGCCACCTGTCCCCTTAGTGAGCCACCATTTTGCATAAAAATGGCAGCTCGGGTTTTTCTGGAAAAGTAATGTTGCATAAATGGAGGCCATAAAAGGGCCATTTATGGAACATTATAGGTATAAATGAACAGTTTATGCCTCTAATGTTGCGTAAATGTCATGTTTAAGGCCACCTTTTATACAACATTACTTTTCTGGAGAAATGGCAACTCACTAAAGGGGCAGGTGGCCCTGGATCCAAGGGCTCATGTGGCAAGCAGGCAATGGCAGTGGCTCAGCAAGCAGCCAGCAACCACGGACAGACAGAGGTGAGTCGATCCATCCCTAGTCACAGTCTTCTCCACTATCATGAGTTGTATTTCTATTATGCTAATAATGATTTCTAAATTTGCATATATGCATGTAAAATAGCTTATGCAAATGGTATGCAAATCCTTTTGTCCTCTTTTTTGCTGATGTGTAAGTGGCCACCCTATGTCATGCCTAGTTTTGCTCTAAGAAAGTCCTCTGTCTGAAATACTAGATCAGACTCTGTGAGCAGGTTGGTACAACCAGGGCTTATTTTCCCCACTGCGCATGCAGGTTATTATGTATGCATGCATGCATGTATGTATGCATGTATGTGTGTATTCATTCTTTTATTCATTTATTTTACTTCTCTACCATCCCATAGCCAAAGATCTCTAGGCAGTTCACAACAATTCATAAAAGAATACAACAGAATTATACAACAATACAACATTACAATAAGAATACTGTCTTTTTTAACATACAGAATTTAAAACAATTTACACTGTGAAAAACTTTGCCAGTAAACAATTTTAAGAGAGCTGTTCAAGACAGCAGAAATACATGCCCCATCATATATGATTAAATGCTTGGGAGAAGAGGGCAGTAACCTGACACAGAGAAGATGACAGTGTCGGTGTCAGGTGGGCCTCAGTGCAAAATCTTTGGCTTATTTCCCCTTCTGTGATCATGCAAACAAGTCCAGGATATGGTATTGTTGGGCCAAACATTTCAGCCAAACTTTTTGGGGGCCATTTGGGGAAGCAAAGATGCTCTTTAACGTCATGAGGTGTTCATGTCATGTAAGTTCACGTATATTAACTTTAACAGGTATTCATATATGATAATCCCATGGGCATTCCAGACAGTGCTTGTGTATACATTCTTGTTTTACTAGGAAGTGAAACATTTTGCTAGAGTAAAAACATATATATATATATATATATATATATATATGCACACCCTGTATCTGTACACACACACACACACACATCCCACTGAGAGGAATATGAAAAGGAAAATGCTGCAGCTTGAATATAGGAGAGATATCAAGAAATCTCTTTTGATAGCAGAGTATCATAGTATCCCTATGAAAAATGTAATAAAATGTATTTTTAGAATTTTAAAACAACAATCTCAGCAGGGAAACTTAAGGCTATGGGTAAAAACGTTTTCATATAAATTGGCTCATTTGATGGATTTCACCTGAAAGAACTGAAATTGTAATGTTTAAAGTTTACCCTTGCACATGGGACAAAGTTCTAAAACTGTTAACTCTGAAATATACCTATAGCTGCAGTGAAACTATGTGAGCAAGGTGTTCCCTATATGGGAGCTTCCCAGTATGGCCCAGTTAAATTTTGTCTCACTTCTTTCCATTTATAGTAGATTTATCTGGCTGCATTTGTGAATTTCAGCCACGTCAGTGACTTAGGCCTTGCTGCTTCCCTTGGACTGTAAGCTCTGCAGAGTGACACCGTAGCTGTAAGAACAGCATACAATGGACAATTAGACTTAATGCATACATTACTGCAGCTTCCAAGTGGCTTCTTCCTTCACTGCTCCAGTCAAATAAAAATGAAGAAACTATGGAATTGGGGGGCAATTTTGTAGTTCCTTCCCATGCAACTGTTTCTCAGCTCCCAGTGTTTTTCACTGGGAGCTGAGAAACAGTTGCAAAGGGAAGAGCTACATTATTTTCCACACAGACATTGTTCTCAAAACTGCACAGGAAATTTGCTCGCATCTGACTGTGATAACGTGTGAAATAGATCTTAGTTTAGGATTGTATCCTACTTCCAGGATTGTAGACCACCATCTTTCCAGTTTTCAGTCTGCCATATACGGCTCCCATTGCCTCTACAGCCTGTGAGTAGTTTTAATCCAAGTCAAATTAACTTTTCCTTCTCCCACAGTATTTGAACTATGAACATTCAGTTGCTGACACAATCATTCCCTAAGATGCCAGAATGATCATGAACATTCCATGCTGTCATGCCCGTTGGGGCCATTGACATCAGACTTCATTACCAGAAGTGCAATACAGTACAGTTATTTCTTTTTGCTTTCTGGAGTATTCTATGGGAATCCATACTTTGACCACTTTAATTTTGGTACTATAGGGATGTCTAAGATCTGTTTCCTCTCAGTTTTAGTTGATTTTATTTTGAAAAACAAAGGGGTCATAGCATGAACCATCTTTGACAAGTCAGAATTATTATTTCTTGAGGACTGTCAGGTTAGACTAGCTCTCTCTCTCTCTCTCTCTCTCTCTCTCTCTCTCCTGTTTCAACCAGAGTATTTAATTCCAGCACAACCTTTCTGTATTTGACAGCATGACATTGGGAATCTCCCAATACATGGAGAAAGTATATCTGGAACATGAAGTATTCATTGAACCTCTGGAAGATTCCCCTCATTGTTTCAAAGTGTATCAATATTATATTTGTTTAATGACAGTGAAAGCTTTTACAGAATAAAAGCTTCACAGAATGTTTTCAATGTTGCCCTTTTCTAACCAGATTTTAAGCAGCCTCTTTAGGATTGTACCTATTCATAGCATTTGTTTTTATAGCACTTTCACTGGCTTAGACAATGACACTAAGGATTGTAGTTTTTGTCCTAATTGTTGTGTGGAGTTCTTTCCCATACTTTTTCTTTTTCTTTTAGAAGAGACCTTCACAACTTGTGACCCACCAAGCCAAAGACCACAAGCTATATATGCCAGCTAGAGATATACAAATCAGTCTACTTCCATTCATGTCACTTCCACACCTGTTCTTCCCTTCCATTTCCACATTAATCTGTGCTTTATAAAAATGAATTCAAATAGTACTTAAATGCACATTTCTAGACATATTTTCTCAAAAAGTGCACTTCTCTAAATGTATTTTCACTCTCAAAATGCATTTTAAAACATCTTTGGTATGTTTTTTGAGCCAAGAACTATATCAGGCTATTCGGGAAGTGTGAGAGCTGGTGGAATACTAAATTTTGATCTAGACTTTAGTCCAGGAACTGTATGGCTGGCCCAAGACATTTTTGCTGCCTGAGGCAAAGGACAAGATGGTTCCTCCCCCACAATTCCATGCACAGAAGCTGACCAAACTGGCAGTTGAATCTTTTATTGACACTGTTGATGGAACATGTTTTCCAGGCTGCAGACTAGTTGAGAGGACACAGGCCAATCCATGTGGCACACACAGCTCTGCCCTCGCCACAGCTCTCTGCCCATCTCCCCAGCCTCTGCTGCTTGCCTAATGATAGGGCCTGTCCCAGGAGGTTTGTATCAGGTAAGCTTTTATCGGAATACATGAAGACTGACTATCTCAGACATCTGTAATGGAAGTCTAGCAGAGGCTGGAGAAACCTCCTGGTTTTGCTTCCTACCTAGGACTGCAAAAACTGAGGTGTTTTCAAGCACTGGTCAGGCCACAAACATGGTTGTTGGGCTGGATTTGGCTTAGTGGGTTACAGCTGTGCAGGGCCCATCCCACCTAAATTTTCTCTGCCCCCCTTTTTTTACAAACAGATAATTAAAAAACAGCAACAACGTTTACAATTTTGTAATTCTTTAACAGGCCCATAAACCCACTACTTTTTTTGGTACCCTCCCCCCGACTGAACTTTTAGGCTGGGCATGGGCCTGGTCCAGTCTCCTAATCTGGCCTGCATAATGAACCAGCACATGAAACCTTATGTGGATGCAAACTTCAGTAGACAGTATTAACAGGGGCTGCTGAAAAATATTATTATCTCTGCTGGAGAATATTCAAATCCATCAGGTAAAATCCACGACTATTGTCACGTATTATTATTATATGGAACATTCTCTTGTTTTGCTGCACAATCCATCAAGCATTTCTGTGAAATGAGGCATGAGTTCCAAAAATGACTTTAGACATTTTACAGCTTTGTCACCTTTTAATTTTGGTTGATTATAGCTGTGCACATGCACATACAGAAGTAATATGACGGCTTGAATAGGATTTAATATGACAGGTTGAATAATTATAATTTGCAGTACTGTGCAGCGGTATTCTAATATATAGTGCTCAGTGAATAGAAAGGGAACAAGCCAATCAAAATCAAGCACATTTAAGACCTACTGATTTCAATTGGCAGAAAATATTGAAAGGCTAAATCTTTGGCTGTTTGGAACTCAGGTGTTCAATTACTAGGCAGCACCAACTGGACTGCAAATTTGTAAAGCACTTTGAGGCAGTGTTTATTAAGGCTGCACTGAATATTGTTGTTGTTGTTCAGTCGTTCAGTCGTGTCCGACTCTTTGTGACCCCATGGACCATAGCACGCCAGGACTTCCTGTCCTGCGCTCTCTCCCGGAGTGTGTTCAAGTTTATATTCACTGCATCGGTGATGCTATCTAGCGATCTCATCCTCTGCCATCCCCTTCTCCTTTTGCCTTCAGTCTTTCCCAGCATCAGGGTCTTTTCCAGTGAGTTTTCTCTTTGCATTAGGTGGCCAAAATATTTGAGCTTCAGTTTCAGTATCTGTCTTTCCATTGAGCAGTCAGGGTTGATTTCCTTTAGGATGAACTGATTTGACCTCCTTGCAGTCCAGGGCACTATTTACGTAGTGGGCTCTATTTGCGTCCATTTTTTCTCCCTGCTGTTTTAGCCTACGTAAATATTTACGTAGGCTAAAACAGCAAAAAAAAGGGAACAGAAATGGCGGCCACCGTAGCCACCGCCATTTGCGTATGCTGTTTTTTTTTTTTAGCTGGCTGTGATTGGCTACGTAAGTATTTATGTAGCCAATCACGGCAAAGGCAGCTACGCAAGTGGCATGGTGACCGCCATTTGCGTTGCTGCCTTTTCCGTGATAGGCTACATAAATACTTACGTAGCCTATCACGGCAGCCTGGCTGGATGCAAATGGCCATTTGAGTCTGCAGCAGCCAGCCGAGAGACCAGCTGCTGCCGCCGGTGCCACCGGAACCGCCGCCGGAGCCGCCGCCGGAGCCGCCGCCACCAGAACATCCGCCCCAGGTAAGCTTCATCCCAGGGGGGATTCCACGGGGGGAGAGGCCATTCCGCCACGGGTTTTGGGGGGCTCTATGCCAGTGCATTTAGCCTCACTGAAATCCGTGGCGGAATTCTCTGCCATCCCTAGTTGTAGGTCTTCATAGAACCGATCAACCTCAGCTTCTTCAGCCTCAGTGGTTGGGGCATATACTCGAATTACTGTGATGTTGAATGGTTTGCCTTGGATTCGTACTGAGATTATTCTGTCATTTTTGAGATTGTACCCCAGTACTGCTTTTCCCACCCTTTTATTGACTATAAGTGCTACTCCATTTCCTCTAAGGGTTACTTGCCCACAGTAGTAGATATAATGGTCACCTGAATTAAATTCGCCCATTCCTGTCCATTTTAGTTTGCTGATTCCCAAGATGTCGATGTTCAATCTTGCCATCTCATGTTTGACCACCTCCAGCTTACCTTGATTCATTGATCTGACATTCCAGGTTCCTAAACAATATTGTTCTTTATAGCATCGGATTTTCTTTTCACCACCAGACACATCCACAGCTGAGTGTCCTTTTGGCTTTGGCCTAGCCGCTTCACTCTTTCTGGTGCTACTTGGAAATACCCTCTGCTCTTCCCCAGTAGTAGTAGTAGCAAGGAGCTATGGATCTAATTAATGTGTCATGGCAAAAAATGGAGATGAAAATTAACGAGCTAGAAGACCGAGTGGCAGGGAATGAAACGACGATACAAATTTGTTTTAAAAATGTCTCTGACAGAATTTCTCAACTGGAGGCCTTCACTCAAAGATCCAATGTACATATTATTGGGATTAAAAATCTGTTTATGATGTAAAATTTCCTATTTTTGTGGATAAACTTTTGTATGAGATACTCCCTATCCCATCTGATTATTTACTTGATATTGAGCAGGCATTTCAGGGGCCAAATGTGAAAGGGACTGGTTATACCATCATAGTCCAATTTTCAAAAGTCTCCACAAAGTATTATATCCTGTGTGTGGCAAGACGGAGTGGAAGCCTTTCCTGGAAGCAAGATAAAGTTATGTTATTTATTTCCAGATTAAATGAAAGAGGTGTCGAATAAAAGAAGGCAATTTATCAAAGCAAAAAACATGGCAAAAGAAATGAACTTACAATATTACTTAAAATAACCTGCTACACTTTGTATTGTGTCTGAAGGTCAGATGAAGAAGTTTATAAATCATCAAATGGTGGAGGCATGGCTGAACATAAAAATGCACAAGATTCCTGTTACAACCCCATGAACTGGAATCTTTAAACAAGCTTTGTTAACTGTTTGTGTTTAGTCTACATGATCCAGGCTAGGTCAGAAGATAAATTAACACACACACACACACACACACACACACACATATATATATATATATATTCGTTTATTCTCTTTCATCTTTTGTTTTTTCTTGCTTTTCTTTATATTTTTTATTTCAAAATAGATATGGTATGCTGTATTTAAATTAATTGTTTGAGGGTACAATGTGTACTTATATATCTAGTATAAAATATAAAATACATTACTGACTGTTGAAGGTTTATTTTAAGTTTTATTATTATGTAACACTTTATTCCTTTTTAAAATTAATAATAATAATAATAATAATAATAATAATAATAATAATAATCTAGGCTACTGGGAATGAACTGTAGACCTGTTTCTTAGATATAAGATTGATGATATGATATTGAAATGTAAGGTTGTTTATTAAACTGTACGATTGTTAAGGTCATATAGTATGTAAAATAGAATGGCATCGGAGGCTGGGGGATATTGGAGTTTAAATTTAATTCTTTAAGGGGGAGGGGGAGGGAGGGGGAAGGGGAAAGAATCTTCTTCCTTTTTCTTCACCTCCTTTCCTCCTCCCTTTGCCTTTTTTTCTTTTTTCCCCTTTCTTTTTTCTTCTCTTTTTGTTATTATGGTGTCCTCATCAGAATATTCTATTGTTGGGAAATCCTAGTATTGATCAGGTTGTTGGTATGTTTCGTATTGTATATTTCATTTATAAAGATAAAATAAATAAAAATATATTTTTAAAAAAGGAATGCTCCTGTTCCCAGCTCCAGCCACAGGGCCATGCCCTCCTCCAAGATACTATAAGCCATCCTTCCCCAACCTGGTTCCCTCCTGATGTTTTGATTTCAGCTCCCATCAGCCCTAGTCAGCATGGGCAATGGTCAGGGAATCCTGAGTGTTGTAGTGCAAAACATCTGGAGGGAAGCAGGAGGGCCCCAGTTCAGGAAGAGCTCATAAAGGGCTCAAGACCAGCAGTCCTGTGCCTGTCCCACTCCCTGCCTCAGTTTTCTATTTCTTTCTTTTTTCTTTTCCAAGTGACACTTAATATTCTGTGGCTAATGACCAGGCTTGATCTTCATTGAATTGGTTTTGGGAAGGGGTATGAGCTGCTTTATTTAGTTCTGTTTAAAAGAGTTTTTATTTTGGACTTCTATAGAGCCCACGGTTCGCTCATGCATGCTGATACCTCCCTCTTTTTTTCTCGGTGGCCTCGTTTTGGCTTCAATACTTTTGGCACTCATTTCCTGAGTTCGCTGTTAGAGAGAGTAATAAAAGTGATAAAAGCCTATTCCCAACATTTGGTCATTCAAGCATGACCCCCCCCCCCAAAAAAAAACCCCATCTGGATATGGCTATACAGAATAGGATCCGGCTTGATTTTTAATGGTTGGGGAGCAGAAAATGAGTTGAGCCTGCAACTAGGGGTGTACAAAATACTTACCTGGTTCTAGGGATGTCAGAGAATTTCTCCACGAATCTCGGGGAGGCCGAATGCCAAGGGCCGGTGAGACGGGGCACTCCCCCCCGGCCAGAATTTTGGTGGGGAGGGATGGGGCGCCTCCCCCTGGCCTGAATTTCGGCCGGGAGGGGCGGGGCGCCTCCCCACCCACCAAGGATTTCAGGGGGAGAAACGGAGCGCCTCCCCCCCCACCGAAAACAGCTGTGGGACCAGGTAAGGGACTATCGTCCATCCTTACCTGTTTCCGCGGGGCCTTCTGCAGTGGGGGGGAGGTGCTCTGTCCCCCCCCACTGGAATCCTCCCTGGCCAGCTCCACTCTGTGGCGACTCGGTGGAGCCGCCGGCCGGGGCCAGCCGCCATTTGTATGACTGCCAAGCCGTGATAGGCTATGTAAATACTTACATAGCCTATCATGGCAAAGAGCAGGGGCACAAATGGCATAGCAGCCACCATTTGCACCCCTGCTCTTTGCCGTGATAGGCTATGTAAGTATTTACATAGCCTATCATGAAGAAAGGCAGCCATTTGCGGCTGCAGCAGCCCAGCAGCAGCTGGGAGACCAGCTGGAGCCACGGCTGCCACCTCCACCACTGCTGCTGCTGGAGCTGCCGGGGCCACCGCATCCACCGCCAGGTATGCTCCATCCTGGGGGGATTATGTGTGAGGGGGTGTTCCGCCACGGATTCCAGGGGAGTCCGTGATGGAATTCTCTGACATCCCTACCTGCCACCCTCAATGGCAAATGGCACCCCTTTACTTTCTCCAAGTGCTGCACTTGGGAGATACTGTTGCACTGATGGAGCAGTGAGGGGGAAGATCTGACTTCTCCACTTTTGCGGGTTTGTGCCCCTGGCCCTCTGTGACTAGAGTCCCATAGAAACTGCAATATACCTTTGGGCTCAGTTCACACAGACACACACTGCATTCTCCCAGGGGTAATAAAACTTGCAGTAATAAAACTTATCCCTCACAAACCTAACCCAGTCATTTTGCTAGCATACAAACAAACGTCAGTCTTGATGCAACCTGGCACTTGGTGGGAACCATTTTCTCTTCATTCGGTTTCCAAGGATGCTTCGCTTACCTGTTGGGCTGTGGGAGGGGCCTTGAACCTCTTTCAGCCTGAGGGTCAAAATCACTACCAGAGAAGCTCTTGAGGGCTGCATTCCAATGGTGGGTGGTGACAAAGGCAAAAAAGGTGAGGCCGGAAATATCATCAGATTTTAGCTTAAAGCTCTTCCTGCCACCAAAGCATCAATGGTAGGAAGAAAGTGGTTGGGGCCTTCTGGGAAAAACTGGAGGGCTGGATTGGCAGCTGAGGTGTGCCCAATCTCCCCCCACCCCCCTGGCATAAGAACATAAGAAGAGACCATAAGAACATCAAAAAAGCCCTACTGGGTCAGACTAAGGATCCATGTAGTCCAGCATTCTAGTCACGCAGTGGCCCACCAGCTGTCCACCAGGAACCTGCAACCACAGCATGAGTGCAACAGCACCCTCCCAGCCATGTTCCCCATAGGCTTGCTGTCTCTGGTACTGGAGGTAGCACATAGCCATCAAGACTAGTAGTCACTGATAGCTGTTTCCTCAGGAATTTGTCTAACCCCCTTTTAAAGCCATCCAAATTGGTAGCCATCACTACATCCCGTGATAGCGAATTCCATCGTTTAACTTTGAGCTGTCTGGCATGAGGTTCAGCACCCCTGGGCTATGCTTATCAATGCCATGTATGAGAACTTTTCAATTAACTCATACAAGCCATAACCCTCCAACAGAAATAAGAAATGAAGGCAATTTAAATATAGATCTTATCAATGCAACAGACTGTAATGGTGAATTGCATCTATTTGGTGTACAAGTAGCCAGTCTTCAATCACTCATTTGGTAAGGTGGCTTACCCTTTTGCAACATGCATAAAAGAGAGTTCAAAACTTCTTCTGGGGTCTGATGTAGAGCAGTAAGTCATTGCCAAGCACTTCTGCTTATTTAAAGCATTTAATGATTGTTTTTACACTTGCCAATGCTTGAGGGTAAAATCTTTTTCATCTCACAACTATCATTTGCAGACCTTGTCCTTTCTTAATCATTGCTCTCCAGTCAGCACCTGTTAGGCATCTTTTCTTCATTATCTTGCCTGTGACCTTCAAATGTCCTGGAGAGAGGGAGAGAGAGAGATAGAGAGAGAGAAACTATTTCTGCCTCTACAATGACTGCTTGTATATGCTAGGCTCCCTTTTTCAACTGCAGGTTAGAAGAGCAGGAAAGAAATTGTGTTGGCAGAGGGTTTGTAACTCTTATCAGATGATTTACTCCCATCGTCATGCAATAATACAGTTTTAAAAATAAACTGCCTCTGGTTTCTATCTCATCCTCTCATGCTCTGCAGGCAGGTTTAGATTCCAGAAGATGCCAGTCGGGAATGGCGATTAGAAAAGAAGTTCCTTGCAAAATGGGCAAGCTGCAGCAAAGGGCTTCAATGACCTTTCGGCAATGATTGCCATACACAGCTGGATTGATAGCGGACATTGATGAGATTAGACGGCAGGAGATTTTTCCAGGGGGCTCACAGCGCATCACCACCAATGGCTATTGCATTAACTGTGAACGCTAATTAGGTTAAGCCAATACAAAGAAGGAGTGTGAAGGGGGAACGTGATTCGAATGCAAGAGGATGACTTTCCATGGAAAAGTCAAATGAAAAACTTGTAAAGTAAACAATTATTAATCCTCAGCCAAGGTGGGGACATATAGAAACTGTCCCTTAATTTTCATAGATTCTTCCATCCACCCCACCTTGCCCCACTCTCCAACAGCAGCACATGTTCAGGACACATGAAAGTAGAAATGCAATTTTTGCAAAGTGAAACTGAAACAGTTTTGCACATTGCATGCATATTAGTATTAGTCATAATGGGCTTTTCTCTGTCTCTGAGTCAAGAGTACATGGGGCAGCAACAGGATAGCAGGTGCTTTTCACATACGCATGCTGTTTTATGTGTATTCTGGAAAGGCAAAGGATCATGGCCAGTTGGCCCTTTTGAAGGATCTTTTGAGAAGCACATTTATTCCTCAGACACATGTATGCTCCACATGATGATCTCATATTCCTCCCCTCGCCAAGCCTATGTGCTATGTTTTGAAAATGCCATTAATTCTATTATGAATTCATTGATTTATATTCAGTTATACACTTGTGGACATGGTTTTAATTGGAGTGGATGTTATTTTAATATTGTTAAAGTTATTATGCACATTGTCTTCCCAGCCTATGATGGAAGACAGTTTATAAATAAGTGAAGAAGTAAAACTGGGTCTCATGTCCTGGGTCTCTTGGATCCAGAACTGTCACTTGAGGCACAGGTGAACTCAGTGGCACGGAGCACTTTTTATCAGCTTAGGCTGGTATACCAACTACGCCCTTATCTGGACAGAGATAGCCTAGCTACAGTTATCCATGCTCTGATAACTTCTCGTCTGGATTACTGCAATGCATTATACGTGGGGCTGCCTTTGAAAACGGTCCGGAAACTTCAGCTGGTCCAAAATAGGGCAGCAAGATTGTTAACAGGGACTGGCCTGCGAGCTCATATTACGCCAGTACTTTTCCAGCTGCACTGGCTGCCGGTCCATTTCCGGGCCCGATTCAAAGTGCTGGTGTTAACATTCAAAGCCCTTAACGGCTTGGGGCCAGATTACCTGAAGGATCGCCTCCTCCCATATGTGCCTGCCCGGACCTTAAGATCATCAGCAGCAGCCCTTCTCCGTGAGCCCCTGCCAAAGGAAGTGAGGCGGGTGGCTACTAGGAGGAGGGCTTTTTCTGTTGTGGCACCCCGGCTCTGGAATGAGCTCCCTAGTGAGGTTCACCTGGCGCCTACATTGTACTCCTTTCGGCGCCAGGTGAAGACCTTTTTATTTTCCCAGGCATTTTAGCTTTCTAAATTTTTATCTTTGCTGTTTTAAATCTGTATTTTAAACTCCTGTACTGCTGCTAGGTTTTATTGTGGTTGTATTGTTATATTGTGGTTTTAATATTCTATATATTTTAAATTGTTTTATTGTGTGTTGTTTGGTTTTAGTTTTTGTGAACCGCCCAGAGAGCTTCGGCTATTGGGCGGTATAGAAATAAATAAATAAATAAATAAATGTCCCGCATTCAAAAGCACAGACAGCAATATAATGCAGACCTGAATAATTGTTGCACATGATGTCAAATACGGGGTTAACTATTGACCATGTTCCCCCTTCAAAACCTCTGGCAGTGGTATAATGCAGATTTGAATCACAGTTGCACATTGTTTGCTCAATTGGTTTAATAACTGGCCCACACTATCCTCACCAGTTGTTAATATTTAGAAACTGAAACACCACCAAGAGTTTGTCTTAGTTTGAGAATGCATAAACTTCGACAGAAAGATCTGTTTTCTAAAGCACATTCAGAAAGTTCCAAGGAGCAATTGCTTATTAGGAATTTTGGAAATGTGATGTTGATTGACATGGCCAAACTGGTTGAAGATGAGCATGAATATAGTATTCATCTTTAATAACTTATTTTAAAGTGTTTCCTTTCCTGACATAGAGGTCAGGATCTAAATAACTGTAATACTAGCACCATGTGTCTGGGGTGGTGGTGGCTTTAGTCATATTTTTTCCCATAGAGAAATCCCCCACATCAAATGAAACACAAAAGGCACTAACACAATGAACTAGTCAAACTACCAGTGTTTAAAAATACATAAAAAGTAGTTGAAAAGCCTAGAAGAAGAGATGTATTTATTTATTTTTGCCAGGCACCTAAAAGATAACAGAGTAGGTGCCAGGAGAACCTTCTCTTGGGGGAAAGAATTAGAAAATTGGGACACAGCTGCTGAAAAAGTCCTCTTCCTGGTCAGCCCCTGCTTCTCCTCTAATGTGAGGTATCCAGAGAAGGGCCTCAGTGGTAGGTCTTAACATCTGGGTGGGTTGCTGTGGGAAAAGGTGTTCCCTAAGGTATGTCCTGTGCTGGCTCCACTATCAACATTAACATTGTGTAAGCATGAGGGCTGTTGGAGTTGTGCATGCATGAGATGTGCATCTGTTTCCTTTCAAAGTTGTCATGAGGGCACACTATCTCACTGAACATTGGACAATAATGTAGAGCAAATCTAATAAACAAGTCAGGGAAATGGAATGCATGAACAGGGAATGTCAACAGCTACTGGGTCCACCAACAGAGCAAAGAGGTTCTAAGTATCAAAGGATACTGACGTGCTCTGGTGGTCAAGCCCTTGGGAAAGCAAGTGGATTCCCTCATCACCAGCTGAACTTACAGCTAATACTAAGAGTCCAGGAGAGTAGGAATATCCCTTATACTGGGCTCTCCAGTTCTCTTAGGAAAGGGGGAAAAAGGAGAGAGTATTTCCTCTCTATATTTCTCTGGGCTGAGGCATGGTGTGGGTTGCCTCCTAAACTGGTTCCAGAATAGGCAAAGAAAGGGCTGAGTGAAACAGACAGACATCAAGATCAAACAAAGCCAGAAGGGCAAGATTGAAGCAGTCAAACTCAGGCAGGGGTCAAAATCCAAGGCAGCAAATCAGGAAAAGGGAGTAGGAGCTTAGGAAGTGTCACTCTAGAGAAAGAGTGCCAACACCCTAGTGTACAAGGAGTTGCCCTAGGGGTGAGCAGACAATGTTCAGGCAGGCTGGTACTAGTGATGGGTGGATCTGCCAGGTCTATGTCCAATTACCTCCTCCATTTCTCATCTCCAAGTCTCTTTCATGCCAGTTCCATGTTTGTCATTCCAGTTCCATGTTTTTCAATGGAAATAAATTCATATTGATTGGGATAGGTGGGTATTTTTAAAGTGCATTTTAGTGTGCATTTTTCAAAACATGTACATATTTGGTACACATCCACCCATTGACTAAAGTATGTTTGTGCACATTGTCCAAATGTATGCATTGTTCTTTGCACACTTTTCAAATATGCGCGTATCATCCAGTGCATTTTTTCCTTTTCTGAGGAACACATCAAGTCCAGAAATGTACCAGACAAGCCAAGCAGTGGCAACATCCCCCACCAAAAAAAGACCCCCAAAACTGTAGTGAAGGTTCTGTAAAAAGGGGGGCCTTTTTTGCCTTCCAGCAAAGACACTAAAATAATCCCCTCCCCTTGTCCCCACCCAATTATTAGATGCGTACACAACTTAAAAAATTATTTTTATCTGCTTATATGTCTAGATTAAATATATTAAATGCATGTGACCTATTGAAATTGATACTTTTAAATCATATAATTATATTTTTCTCCTTTTTCTCCTTTTCTTTGTTACGGTTTTATTTTGTTGAAATTCACTATATATATATATATATATATATATAAGCCCAGTAATGTTCAGATTTCTGAACACAAAGTGCATCTGGTTGGTGCATCACCAACCATTTCCAGGTGATGTGGATTGGGAAATCCATAAAAATAAGAAATAAAAATAAAAATCCAAATAGCGGATTTCTCTCACACATGGTGGTGCAGGAGGTAACATGCTTGAGCCTGATTGGAGGGCCCTTTGCATTACTGCTCCAGTGCCTTAACAGCGGGTCATTTGGGCTGTCAAGAGAGCCTTTCAGCTAGACTAAAATGGTTATATTGAACACATACAGAGGCTCCAGGCTTTCTTCTATTTGTTTGCTTGTTTATATGGGTCAGTGTGTACATGGTCCAGAGTCTCCCTGTGTCAATGATCTTGTTCTCACTTAACCATACCAGTAGAAGCGAAAATGAGAAAATAAATTTCCACTGTGGGTAGTGCTGGTTTTAGGAAAGCTCCCTGGGTTGACTGGGAGGCAGGGATAATGGATGTTTTGGAAACAAGGCAAACTGTTTGGAGTGCCTGCACCAGCAAAGATGATTGGCATACAGATAATTCCAAAAAAGCATATGTGTAACACCAGGGAACAAAGACAGAATTTATTTTTTTTTACTTTTATACATCCCCACTTTTGTCCTTTTGGCCATACTGGTTGAAGAATCACTATAACACAAACATTGTAACTAAAAATGACCTTAATTACTATAGCTGATGGGTCCTTTTCCCCTTTCCTTCACCAGAATCCCCCCCCCCTTCTCTCTTCAGGGAAGAGTGATGCTGTGAAAACCAGCTGAGTGCAAGCTCCAACTGATATCTATCTCAACTGATTAACTGTCTGGCATATTTGATCTTCAGGAGAACCTCATTTCATTAGTGGTGGCCCACCTAGGCTACATCTGCAAGCTCTGGGTGGGCTAACTCCATCTTTTAATTGATCCAGCTCTATAGTCCTTTTGTGGTCATTAAGCATGTTAATGGCAAAGGAGCACCTGCATTAAGATTCTGGTTGAACAACACTATATCAATGATCTGTCATCAGTGGAAGCAAAATTTATATTGGGAGGGGGGTGGAGAATTGACATGACTGCCACTGTGATATTTCTGCAGGAGAAAAGTGGAGTGAAGCCATAAAATGTTCCAATTGTTTAATCCATCACAATCAAGAAGTCATCATCTGATGATAGCATGATTGTTATCCTATTACTACTCTCTGTTACTGATTGCCCCTCTCATCTCAAGAGCTCCATTCCCATTTTACGTTAACAAGACATTACATGTTTTATGAGGCTCTCATAAACATAACATGAGGTGCTCTTCACCTGAGTAATGTTATTGGAAAAAGAAATAAGATACAATAAAAAAACACCCTCTCTTCTTCTTCTTTGGTGTTCTAAAGAACTCAAGTGATAGGATGGAAAACGTACTGAGGAGAATCCCCACTCTCCTCCAATCTCATCAAAGCTACTTTAGGATGCAATCCTATGGGGATAATCAGCTGCCTCCGAACTCAGCGGTGGCTGACTATCCAATGCAGGGTGGGTGGAGTGCAGAGGGGATCTTCTCCGCACTCCGGCCAACCTACATTTGTGGCTAGACAGCCAATTTCGGCTATCTAACCAGAGCACCTTGGACTGGAGAGGGGGAGTCTGGTCAGCACATAGGAAGCATCATAACAATACTTCCGTGGTTCCCTCTCCGCCCCCAGGAACAGCCCCTTTTAGCCATTCCATGCTGCTCTTACAAGCATGGAGACAGGATGAACTGCAATGCCTATGGGGGGGGGGAAGGGGAGTTATGTTTCTGGGAACTTACCTTGGAGTGCTGGTTCCGAGCTTGGTTTCCAGAAACCAAAAAACCCTATGGCTATCTAGACGCTGTCTAGAGGACATAGGATTGCGCCCTTGAAATTCCTCAGATATTTTACCTCAGCAGGGGCATCCAAATTTAACTGAAAATGTAATTTTTGGCTGAATCCAGTGGGAATGTGGAGTGTGTGAACCCCGCTTGAGAAATTTCACTTTGTTCATTGATCAGACAGGATTCCAGAATCTGGAGAAGCCTCCATGCTTTGAGGTCTACATGCAAAGCCTTCCCCACCTCAGGCAGCCATGCAAATAGTTGATAGTGGGGCCAGAAGGAGCTGTAGAACATCAGGATTGTGGCTAAAAGGCATGACCACACTTCCTTTTTGAACTCACCCATTGCTCCTTCATGAAAATACTGCATAAGGGTGATAAAGAGACATCTGTATCTATTTGCTATACAAAATCCAAGTGTGGCCATTTCAATCATATTCCTCTTATTATTTTGTTTATCAGGTTCAAATAACACATGATGTGTGGTATAGGATCAGACCTCTAAATGCCTTTTTCTTAAGCAGTAATCAGGGGCCCTGGTTTGGATTGGGGTTGCAGCATAGGAGGGAAGCTTATTCCTGAGGAAAATTGCCTCAGAACCATTAGCCATGCAGAGCAGGGAAAACATGCAGGCATTCATATTGTCCTTGCATGCCCCCCACCCCCATACACACATCCATACATACATACTGCTAACAGCATTTTCAGATAGACAGATCTACCTGAGGTAATCAGTGCAGGTATTTTGTATTCCTTCCCCTTATTATGGCCCTGATCCAAATTCAACCACCCCTCTCCAAGAGTGCTTTTAGGAAAAGAAAAAGATCCTGGGATATTTGATCACAGATCTCCTCCATTACATGTAGTTTGGTCCTCAACATCATGGATTGTCTCAACAAAGAACTACTGTGATGCCATTTTTGTTTGCTGGAATTTGTATAAGCAGTTGTATTAATTGTTTTTTCATGGCCTCACTTATTACAGGTCCTTTCACCACCTGGAGTAATGTTTGTGAAGATGTAGCAAATAAGAACATAAGAAGAACCATGCTAGATCAGACCAAGGGTCCACCTAGTCCAGGATTCTGTACAGTGGCCAACCAACTCCCAGGGTGAAACCCACACAAGTAAAACATGAATGCAATAGCACCCTTCCTAGGGATGACGGAGAATTCCACCACGGATTCCAGTGAGGCCGGATTCTTTAGAATCCGGCCCCCTGGAATCCGTGGCAGAACGGCCTCCTGCCCCCCACCCCCTGCGGAATCCCCCCAGGATGGCACTTACCTGGGGCGGATGCGGTGGCAGCAGCGGCTGGTCTCCTGTGGCCGGCCACAGCAGGGCTGCTGCTGCCGCCATTGCCGTCCTTGGACCATGATAGGCTACATAAGAATTTACGTAGCCTATCACGGCAAATGCAGCGTACGCAAATGGCAGCGGCTACGGCAGCTGCCATTTGCGTTCCCTATTTTTCGCCGATTAATCTTACGTAAATATTTACGTAAGATAAAACAGTGGGAAAAAAGGGGAACGCAAATAGCGTAGTCGACGCTACTTGCGTTCCTTTAGTTTTCGCCGTTCTAGCCTACATAAATATTTACTTAGGCTAGAACGACGAAAAATAAAGGAATGTAAATAGTGTCCACCACGCTACTTGTGTTCCCCTTTTTTTCACCATTTTATCTTACGTAAATATTTACATAAGATAAATCGGCGAAAAATAGGGAACGCAAATGGCGGCTGCCATAGCCGCCGCCCTTTGCATACACTGCATTTTTTAAGCCTATCACAGTTTTCTGGCTGGCGCAAATGGCAGCGGCTATGGCAGCTGCCATTTGCATCCGCACCAGGCTGTCTGCGGCCGGAAATCTGGCTGCAGACGGCCCTGGCCGGCTGCTCCACGGCCTGACCATGGAGCCGGCCATGGAGGATTCCGGGGGGAGGACCGGATCACCTCCCCCTGCGTTGAGGATTCTGCGGGGAGGGACGGAGCAAAGGTAAATGAGTTTCGTACATTCCTAACCCTTCCTCTTGTGATACCCAGCAACTGGTGTATATAGGCATACTGCCTCTGATACTGAAGGTAGCATGTAGCCTGCATGACTAGTAGCCACTGATAGCCTTATCCTCCATGAATTTGTCTAACCCCCTTTTAAAGGCATCAAAATTGGTGGCCATCACTACATCTAGTGGTAGTGAATTCTAGGGTTTAACTATGTGTTGTGCGAAGGACGTCTTTTTCAGATGCTTAAAACAATAGAACAAATGTTTTGTTTTTCTTCCTATTCATTGCCTAGGAACCAAAGGCTTGCATGTGCCAGATCTGTATTCTTTTCAAACGTTGGCTTTCCAAGCTAGTTGATGCCATTCTCATTTTGCCTTTGGGCATATTTTCAGATAGAGGCATGATTTGAAAGTGCATTCTTGTTTTTTAAAATGTATAAAGAGAAGTAGGCTGCAGACATCACTGACAGAGGTGATTTATAATTTACTTTACTTGCTATTTTAGCCTTCAGGAATACTAAAATCCACCTACATTTTCCAGTACCATTTTCAGTATTATTTTCTTTCCTGGTTAAATTTCTGTGGTTGAAAAAGTCATTATTAACCTGCTAATAAGAATACTTCAGTCATAAATATAAGATATGGGTTTTCACAGATAACTATTAGCTGAGAGTGGTTCATTTAATTCCCCATTAACTCCTTAGAGTGAACATTACATTATCTCAACAAATGTGTTTTATTAGTAAATCTGATTTAATGCTTCTATTCCAAATGGAATATCAAAAAGCTAAAAATTCCACAATCTATTATGAACAGATTTTAGTATAATTTGACATAGCTGCTTATTATGAAAAATTTCTGAGGACCAGAACTGCTGTATATCACCTAAGGAAATAGTCCTTGAGGGCATTTTATTTTTAAAGATATGTTCATGAAGCAATGACAAGTACTATATTTTCTTGCATTTCAGTATCAAAAATCCATTATTTCCTCTTGGGTGAAACCCTCCTAAGTAGGTTTGCTAATTTTATTGAAAATCTTTGGGCTTCTTTTGAAATATCTCAGATGTGAAAACCCAGGGATGCATGGAGCCTCCAGAGAAATTTTGCTAGGTTTATTAAAACTGTTTTAGCTTCCCTCAAATGTCCTCAGATATTTTTTGCCTCCCCCACCCTCCACTCCCACACACATACGTTTTCTTCAAATTTCACTTTTGGAAACTTGGTGGAAAAATTAAACTATTCATGTTTTCGTTTGTTTTTTAGTGTTAGTCGAGAATAAGCCATCTGGCATATATATATATATATATATATATATATATATATATATATATAGTGCTAGATGGTTCCTATGATTTATTGGCTAATGCCATCATATATATTCTGACATTTTTCTGATATTTACAATTGGCCTTCAAAAATGGTAAGGGTTATCAGTAAATGTTAATATTCCCCCAAGGGTAAGACATTTCCCACTTATACACAAATAATTATATATCATCTTTGGTGAATTCCAATAAGTCCTATAGCAATCCAACCCAAATCTGTAACTGACTTCTTGTCCAGGTAGAATTCCACTTAAGCTAAACTGTGGCTGTCAGTCAACCCAAGATAAGCACTTATATTATAGATAAGCAATCCTAAGGGATTGCTGCTTGATAGAGAGCTCTGAGATAAGAGCCCCCTGTCCATCCTATGCTCCGCCAGCAGGAGCAGGGAGGAGGATGGAGGCAAAAATGCCTCCTGTGCTGTCCCTACTTTTCTTTTTTCCATGATGCCATTTGCGGCCCTGTTTTTTCACACGATAGGCTATGCAAATATTTGCGTAGCCTATTGCGTGAAAAAAAAGCAGGGACGCAAATGGTGTCCAGGACACCGTTTGTGGCCGTAAAGGTCTTAGTTTAAGCTAAATGCAGCCATTTACGGCTGCATTTACCTTAAAATAAGACCTTTACAGCTGCAAATGGCATCCTGAATGCCATTTGTGTCCCACAGCCAGCGATACAGCAATGGCGGCCGTATCACTGGTGCTTCGGAGCCGGCCAGCGGCTCCCGAAATCGCTGCAGAGCGGAGCCAGACGAAGAAGATTCTGGGGGGGTGGAATGGATCACCTCCCCCCAAGGGCGGATTCCTGGCTGGACCAGCAGGTAGGCAATCCGCCCATCCCTATATTTTTCCAAATGTATACATCAATTGTGTGCATCTTTGAAAGGTATGCATTCTTCTCCCATTGATTAAAGCATGTGTGTGCACATTTTTCAAAAGTACACATTTTTGCATGAGCATTTTTAAAATGTATGCATGCTGACTAAAACTTTTTTGGGGAGTATGCAAATCACACTGCAAGCCTGGAAAGTGGGGCGGGGGACATAGCTCAGTGTGATAGAGCAGCTGCTTTGCATGCAGAACGTCCCAGGGTTGATCCCCGGCTTCTCCAGGTAAGGCTAGGAAACAATCTTGCCTGAAACCCCTGGGAGCTGCTGCCAGTCAGTGTCAACAATACTGGGCTAGATGGACCAAAGGTCTAACTCAGAATAAGGCAGCTTCCAGTGTTCCTATGAAATGTATGTGCTTTGACAGCAGGTTGCATCCACATCTGTGTTTCTATGAAATGTGCGAACTGGGCAAATCCTGATAAAAAATGAACTGAAATGAAGTTCTCATATACCCCTATTTATCTATTTTTTTAATCATACTGAAATTCATATTCATTTTTCATAATGTGCACATTTATGTATGCATTTGTGTGCACATTTTTAAATGTATGCATTACCAGACACATGGGGCCATTGATTAAAGCACGTTTGCACACATTTGGAAATCTAGGCATTTTTCTTTGCATATTTTTTTTTCAAATGTGTGCATGTTGTTGAACAATTTTTGTTTTGTTTTGCAGAAGGCATTGGAAGCTCATAAATGTACAGATTTCTGACAGCAAATTGCGTTTGGGTCTGCATTCAGGTCCAGGAAATGTGAATTGGGTAAATCCTCAATGGAGTGAATTTGCACACATCCCTAAACTAGCATGCCACTGCAAGTAGCCCCACCCCTACCGTTGCATCCGCTGAGATGCTAGGCCCCCAGGTATCTGGGCACAGAGTGTGGATGTCTGCAGGAGGGAGGCCTTCCATATGACAGCTTCCACGTGTACTGGACAAGTAACAGGTTTCCTAAAGGGCTGCATAATGGGCAAATATGTCATCTAAAGCTGTTATTAAGGCAAATTAAGGACAGAAGCCCTTTCACATTCCTTGCCCAATGTAGAAGTGGAGGCACCCACATTGGTAAAGGCTAACTAGAGAGCACCATCCCTTCCTTCTCTCAATGCCATCACTGCCTATCTGCAGCAAACAACACAGTTTTCTCTTCCAGAAGCACAGATGAACAAGAAAATGGCTATCATGTTATGACTTCCTTCTTTTCTGCTGCTGTAAGGAGAAGCTGAAGCAACACACTGCTGGAAGGTGAATGAGTGGACAGGCAAGGTAAGATGAGGTTCTCCAGCTGGCTGTAGGACCTGTCAAACCAATAGCTACTACAGTTAGATGGAGACTTCTGGACCACATGTTTAGATTTGCTGTATGAACTGGACTAATGTTTAAGAACCACTGCTATACTATAGACAGCAGGACTGTGTTATGCTCTGTATTTATTTATTTATTTGTAATACATATATACCACTTAATATATGTGAGGCAGGTGGCTACTAGGAGGAGGGCTTTTTCTGCTGTGGCACCCCAGCTCTGGAATGAGCTCCTAGTGAGGTTTGCCTGGCGCCTACATTGTATTCCTTTCGGCGCCAGGTGAAGACCTTTTTATTTTCCCAGGCATTTTAGCATTTTAGCTTTCTAAATTTTTATCTTTGCTGTTTTAAATCTGTATTTTAAACTCTTGCACTGCTGCTAGGTTTTATTGTGGTTGTATTGTTATATTGTGGTTTTAATGTTCTATATATTTTAAATTGTTTTATTGTGTGTTGTTTGGTTTTAATTTTTGTGAACCGCCCAGAGAGCTTCGGCTATTGGGCGGTATAGAAATGAAATAAATAAATAAATAAATAAATAAATAAATAAATATAGTAAAATCTCAAAGTGGTTTACATACAACAATTAAGAATTACCATTAACAATGCAGATATAATACAACACCAAAACATTCCCACATTCAACAAGAAACGTTAGATGAAGAGAAACAGTAAAAAAGAGATAGTAAAATAAAGCAGTGTCTCTGCCTCTTTTTGTTGTTGTTCATTTTTTTCTCCAAATTTGGGTTTATTTTTATTTAGCAACCACTCTAACATGAAAGGTACGTGTTTGTTCTTTAAAAATTAATGTTCAGTGAAATCATGATGCACTCGTAATGGAAGGATCCTTTTCTTCTCATTAACACTGCAGAACAAGCCTACGGCTAATACCTTATTTACACAAGCTGAAGACTTTTATATCTAAGTTGGTCGACCTTGACATCCTCTTGTGTTGGGTGTTTTCACACACACACACACACACACACACACATACACACCTTAATTACTAAGAAAAATACAGGGCTTTAAAGAAAGACTAACATTTCACTTTAACATCGTCAATAATCTGTTATAAAGCCAGCTAAGCCAGTCCCCAAATACAGAGGAATGTTATTACATGCTCAGCTAGCTGTCAGGGGGCTATGAGTCAGTGGCTTACAGTTATCAAAAGTAACAAGGTTGTTCAGACTTTCCTCCAACAAAGACAAACAGCTTATGGAGGGATTAAGCTCCCTTTGATTAGAACAACTGGAACACATCCTGCCCTTTTAATTAGCATTCTCTTTGGCTTGGTCGAAGCAGCTGATTTGATACTAAAAGTAGCCAGCATAAGGAGGAGCAAAAGAACAAATCAACGAAGAAAAAGGTACTGTCACCGTTTTGGCTTGGGACTATTAAGAGCAGCACCATCTGCACCAGTTAATATGTGAGCCACCTTAACAGTTCATGTTCACACATTCCGGTAAAGTTCCAGAGATCCCCTGTCAACAGGTACAGAGTAATAATAATATCCTAGTATAATGAATGTTGATGGTATCAGTGAGCCTTTAGGCAAAAGCTATTGCCCTAAAGCCATGATTTTTTTTTTTTTTTGGAAATTATATATCCTGGGAGAAATATATGTCTTTGACAGCTTTATTGATATTTTGTGGGTTTACATTTTAATTTGTACCCTCAGGCAGGTTGTCTGTAGAAGACTTCTATCTGCACTGGTGAAGACGTGAGTGATAAGTCTCCTGGAAAAATAATCTGCTATCTGTCAAGGTAGATTGGCAATACTATTCTTGACATACTGAAATAGAGATAAAGATATTTTCTTTTGACGGAAGTGATGGACACCTTATATGTCATTTGGACTTGACAATCCTCCTACCTTGCATAGGGTACAAGTAGGTATATGCAAAACTTCCCCTTTATTTCACTGGATAGTTCCTTCTTCTCACACTCATTGGATGTCCAGTCCAGTTATCTTGAAATCAGATATGCAATTTTTGCAAAGCAGATCTAGTAGTTGTCATGTGTTTCATGCACATAATTGGTTTAAAGTTGTGCATATAGCACATACTCTTTTTTGTGGGTTCAGCAATAAAATAGTTCCAAACTTGCTGTAAGTTCATGATTAGAGATGAGTGGATCTGTCAAGTCCATTTTCATGGGCTTCTTCCTTTTTTCCACCTCCAAGTCCATTTCATTATGGTTCCATGTGGATGTCATTTGTTAAAATTTGTGAATTTTTAGTGCATTTTAAAAGTTGTGCCCATTTTTTATATGCAGCTATCCATTGATTAAATCATGTTTTTACACAGTTTTGAAGCCTACACATTTTTCCTTGTACACTTTTAAAATGTGCACATTTGGGGAGATGTGGTCATGTGGTTTTCCTGTTCCATGGAACACATTGTGAGTTCTGGATGCGAATTGCATCTGGTCAATGTACATTTCTGGGTGGTGCAGATTAGAGTTGTTGTTTTTTTGACAGAGTGCATTTCTTACACATCCTTATTCATTATGCTTATCCACTACTGCAAACATGCTGTTTTCTCATCGAGATTGGAACAGAAAATAGCATACAGCTGTGGCATCCTTAGATACAACCAAGTTTAAGGTTGATCTTCTCCATGCTCTGAAAGCAGATTTCTCTACTTTTCTTTTGCTGTAGTCATTTTCATTTTCACATGGTTTCTTAGGTAATATTATTTATTCTATTAAATCTCCTATGGCTGCTTCTGCTATCCCCCATGAGCACTTCCTAAAAAACAGAAGAGGCTGCTGAATGAGACAAAAGGTTGTAAGGCCTCAGGCCTGAACCAAGCTATCACTAGTTTTAGAAGGGCTTAGATGATTTATAATGCTCTCTGACTTTGGTTCAGTTGTCAGGCTGTTTTCCCTAACTGGCCTCTAGATTTACCAGGATGAGTCAAAGGTCGATAGTGTGGCCTCAGAGCATTCCATACTAATGAGCTGGAGGGTCTTATCAAGATGTGCCTGGGAAGTGAGACTTGTTTGCCTTAAAGCTACAGGTGTCTGTGGTGGGAAAGCTCTGATTATTCTCCTTCTGAACAAGCACTGTTAGTCTATGATGGGAAAGTTGTAGATGACTGTTAATTAACGCTTGCTGCTGTCATGCTGCCTCACTGCTAACATGTATGGTATAAGAACCATTGTACCCCTTGGCTCTGGGTTCAGAGAAGCTGTCTGATCCAATCACTGGGTACACCTGATTGTACTCAGTAAAGTATCTCCTGGTAAGTAACCCTGGATCTGATTTATCATTATCTTGGCACCTTTAAATCAAGAATTCAAAGCCTACTGCAGGGGCAACACAAAGGTCGACAAGGAAGTCTGAGGATTTCTTCCTTTTTCACTTTTTTTTTCATCTTTACACTTAAAATGAAGCCACTGCTTGGTAGGGATGGGGGAGAATTTCTCCCCGAAACTTCGGGGGGCCGAGTGCCAATGCATTCGGCCCCCCGAAATCGGCGGTGAAATTCTCCGCCACCCCCGGGATGGGACTTACCTTTCACGAATGTCCCTCCCGGCAGCGGGTCCCGGCGGTGGTTCGTCGGGTCTTCGTCAGGGGTGGGGGCGGCAGCCGGTCTTTCGACCGGCTGCCGCCGCCACCATTACAAGGAAGTTAAAAAAAAAACCACCCCCGTGATAGGCTAGGTAACAATTAACGTGGCCTATCATGGCTAGATTTGCAAAGTCAGCCGTGATAGGCTACGTTAATCGTCACGTAGCCTATCACGGGTGACTTTGAAAAAAAAAAAAAAAGTGCATACGCAAATGGTGGCCCCCATAGGGAGCCGCTATTCGCGTTCCTTATTTGGTCCCTGTAGTCTACGTAAAGATTTACGTAGACTACGGCGAAAATAAGGGCAATGCTATTTGCGTAACAGAGCTATTTATAACAGAGCTATTTGCGTTGCCCTTATTTTCGCCGTAGTCTACGTAAATCTTTACGTAGACTACAGGGACCAAATAAGGAACGCAAATGGCGGCTCCCTATGGGGGCCGCCATTTGCGTACGTGCTTTTTTTTTTTTTCAAAGTCACCCGTGATAGGCTACATGACAATTAACGTAGCCTATCATGGCTGACTTTGCAAATCTAGCCGTGATAGGCCACGTTAATCGTTACGTAGCCTATCACAGGGTTTTGGTTTTTTTTCGCGGCCGGGTAGACGGGGCGCTTCTACCCGGCCTGACTTTCGCTGGCGAGGGATGGGGCGCCTCCCGCCCGGCCTGAATTTCGGCCGGGCGAGGCGGGAAGCCTCCCCCCCCTCGCATGAACTTTGGGGGGAGAAGCGAAGCGCCTCCCCCCCACTGTGAAAAAAGCTGCGGGACAAGGTAAGCTGCGGGACACGGCAGCACACCACCCAGTAGTAGGGATTCACGGGCACCTGAGTGGGTCTGGGAGTCTGTTGGACACCTTCCAGCTTGCCCCCCTGAACCCAGCTCTGTAAGCCCACACCCCCACTCACTGAACTACACCAGCAGCCAGAAATTGCCAGACCTGTCTGGCTCGTGCCCAGTGGCCACCCACTGCTCCATGCGAGCCACCATTTTTACAGAAGATGGGGCCTCTAGATTTTCATATATCTACTGTTGCACACAGCAGCTGCTGTAAAGGGCCATTTCTGCCCTTTTCATATATCTAATGTTATGGAAATGGCCCTTTATGGCTGCTGTTGTGCACAGCAATAGATATATGAAAATCTAGAGCCCCCATCTTCCATAAAAATGGTGGCTCACATGGAGCAGTGGGTGGCTGTGAGGTGCTCCTGGACCGCTCACTGAGCCCTCCAGCCAGGGGCTCACATAGGTGAGCAGCAGTGGCAGCTCCTTGATCACTTGCCGAGTGCAGACTTCGGTGAGTCTGTCCATCCCTACCCAGTAGTATGGCTGTTACATGATGACACAGTGTTGTTAGCAGATAGCTGTAAGGAAAAAAGATGACTGCCACCATAAAATACCCAGGCTTGGAGAAAGGCCACCTTTATTCCTTCCTCACTCCCATCAAAGCCCTGAACAGATCCAGAAAGCACCTGTTCCAAGCTGCCGGAAACCATGAACAGGAGCTCTCATCTTAGAGGAGCCATGAACTGGAACACCCCCCTTAGGGAATAGTGTTACACTGCAACATTTTGTTGCAGCTCCTAATTCTGGTCACTGTTTTGAAACTAATATGAAGGGAACTTGCAAAAGTCTTCCATTTATGATACATTCTTTCCTCCACGAAGGGTGGGCATTTAATTTCCTTTCTAGCCTCACAGATGAAAAGTCGAAGGCAAAAAAAGGGAATAAATCACAATGAATAGTCCTGCAGTCTGGGTAAATTTACATGGATGATTGGAATAATTTGCTCATTCCATGTATAAATGGATAGACCAAAAAGTACACAACATACAAATCCAGTCAGATAGCCACACAGGCAGATGGGTGGACAGACTGGATTAGAGAAAACAGGGACAAATCAGAGCAAACTCACTTATTCTGGAAGCTAGGAAGAGCTACACCGCCAAGCCCAGGGGGTTCAGATATGATGAGCCAGGCCGATTATAATTTTTGGCAACACTGAAAATGGGTTGATAATTTTGCTTATAATAGGCAGTCTGTGTTTTCATTGGGATACATTTATATAACAAGAAGCCACGCTGAAAGCCAACTGAAGTTGTGGTGATATTTTTCATCTTCTGTACACTAAAAAGCCAGTTCCCAACATTCCATCATGCTGTTATGTGATGAAGAAACAAAAGCCAGGCTATGGGGATGAGGCTATGAGGACGAAGGAGAGGGGCTATGAAGAGAGTCACAGGTTTGATTTCCAGGGGCTGAGACTCTGCCACAGTGGTGCACAGTGCGTTCAAAGATACTTATTTGAATACATATTTGAATGCAAATTCCTGTGCAGATTTTTTTCAAATACCAGGTTAACTTGGCGACAGAATGGAATGGACTTCTAATTGAACACATGCAAAAGTGATATGGACTGGAGATAGACTGAACTGTCCATCCCTATATCTGATTGGGTCAAGCAGCGAGAATAAAACCTGTCTTCTGTCACTGACACTATTTGGCACAGCCTCCATTAAGTGGGATCCCACAAGGGTTTACGATACGACTCTCACACCTCCAGGAGGCCATGCAGTGTACAAGTAGGAGTGCACAAAAGCCACTTACCTGGTCTCGCAGCTTTTCGCGGTGCCGAAAAAGCGACATCCAGCCGCTGGTCAGCCCTGCAGGGATGCAAATGGTGGCTGTTGTAGCCGCCGTCATTTGCATCCCTTTCTTTCGCCATGATAGGCTACGTAAAAATTTACATAGCCTATCATGGCAGGGGGAAACCCCCAGCTAATGATGGGGAAGAATTTCTCCCCAAAACTTTGGGGGGCCAAGTCCCAACGCATTCGGTCCTCCGAAGGTTCGGGGAGAAATTCTCTGCCACCCCCCCGCCACCCCCCGCCCCCTCCCCGGGATGGGACTTACCTTTCAGGAATGTCACTCCCAGTGGCGCGTCCCGGCGGCGGTTCGGCAGGTCTTCGAGCGGCTGCCGCCGCCACCATTACAAGAAAAGTAAAAAAAAAAAAATGCCCCTGTGATAGGCTACGTAACGATTAACGTAGCCTATCACGGCTAGATTTGTAAAGTCAGCCGTAATAGGCTACGTTAATTGTCACATAGCCTATCACGGGTGACTTAAAAAAAAAAAAAGTGTGTACGCAAATGGCGGGCCCCATAGCGAGCCGCCATTCGCGTTCCTTATTTGGTCCCTGTAGTCTGCGTAAAGATTTACATAGACTACAGCGAAAATAAGGGCAATGCTGTGTTGCCCTTATTTTTGCCGTAGTCTACGTAAATATTTACGTAGACTACAGGTGCCAAATAAGGAACGCGAATGGCGGCTCCCTATGGGGGCCGCCATTTGCGTAGGCGCTTTTTTTTTTTTAAGTCACCCGTGATAGGCTACGTGATGATTAACGTAGCCTATCACGGCTGGCTTTGCAGATCTAGCCGTGATAGGCTACATAAATCATTATGTAGCCTATCACTGGGCTTTTTTTTCTTTCTTTCTTTTGAAGTTCGTGGCCGGGGAGACAGGGCGCTTCTCCCCTGCCTGAATTTTGGCCGGGTGAGGCGGGAAGCCTCCCCCCCCCCGGCCTGAACTTCCGGGGGAGAAGCAAAGCGCCTCCCCCCCACCGCGAAGCAAGCAGGTAAGTGACGTTCGTACATCCCTACCCCCAGCATACGCAAATGGCGGTAGCCGCCGCCATTTGCGTACACTGGGTTTCTCCCCTCCCTGCCATGATAGGCTACGTAAATACTTACGTAGCCTATCACGGCCTCCACATGGATGCAAATGGCATCCCTGCGTTAGCCATGATAGGCTACGTAAGTATTTATGTAGCCTATCACGGCTGAAGAGGAGCAAGCGAATGGCAGCCGCAGGACGGCCGTGATAGGCTATGTAAAGCTTTACGTTAGCTGTGACAGGCTACGTAAAGATTTACATAGCCTGTCATGGCTAATGCAGGGATGCAAATGACAGCCACTACGCCATTTGCATCCCTGCATTAGCCATGATAGGTTACGTATATATTTACATAGCCTATCACAAAAAGAGCAGGGACACAAATGGCATAGTGGCCGCCATTTGTGTCCCTGCTCTTTGCCATGATAGGCTACATAAATCTTTACGTAGCCTATCATGGGTAATGCAGGGACACAAATGGCAGCTGCTACGGAGGCTGCCATTTGCAGCCATAGCCCGGTAGTGGACAGAAGTCCGGCTGTGGGCAGGCCCATCCGGCAGCTCCGCTGCCTCGCCATGGAGCTGAGCTGGCCGGGGAGAATTCCGGGGGGAGGGAGGGATCACCTCCCCGCCACGGATGCCCTGGAGCTACTAATTCCTGTTGTGCTATTCTGTTAGAGCAACAGAAGTAGGAGAGGGGCAGCAGCAGTATAGGATACTCCCCTATACCCTTAAGGCTACCATCTTATGCACAGTTACTTTGGAGTAAGCCCCATTGAACTCAGTGGGATTTACTTCTGAGTAGGGATGAACAGTTCAGTCTAAGTCCATTCTGATGTGTTTCTGCATATGCCCCAAATTCAATCTGTTCTGTCATGTATCTGCATTCATTTTGTATCTGTGTTTCATTTTTTTTTTTTAAATAATCAGAACAAAATAAAATAAAGAAAAAATACTTAGGTGATCCAAGTGAGGTCTGCTTTTAACTTTTTCTTTCTTTACACTGGTAAGTACTGCTTGTAGCCCCTAGAAATGCATGGTGAAAATAGGTCCACAAATGAAGCAGGGAGCAACGAGTTGTGATGACATCCTGTTGCTCGCAGAGACATGGGGCTCCTTCACACTGGGCTTTTATCCTGCGATTGAGATCACTCCTTCATGGAAATTTGCAGGCTCTTTACATGACGCCGTGACCCTGCCATGACCCTCTTGCATGAAATGCCCTTCATTCCGTTCTTGAATAGATTGCAGATAATGAGCTATCAAATTACCCCATTCTGGTCCAGGGCATCCGTGGAGGGGTAGAGGCGATCCGTCCCTCTCCCCGGAAGCTTCCCTGGCTGGCTTCGCTCCATGGCGAGTCTGCAGAGCTGCCGGTAGGGTTGGCGGAGAATTTCTCCCCGAAACTTCGGGGGGCCGAGCGCCAACGTGTTCGGCCCCCCGAACAAGTTTTGGGGAGAAATTCTCCGCACCACCCCCGCCCCCCGCACCTCCCCCGGGACGGGACTTACCTTTCCCGAATGTCCCTCCCAGCGGCGGTCCCGGCGGCGGTTCGTCGGGTCTTCTTCAGGGGTGGGGGCGGCAGCCAATCTTTCGACCAGCTGCCGCCGCCGCCATTCCAATAAAACTAAAAAAAACCCCACGCCCCCGTGATAGGCTACGTGATGATTAACGTAGCCTATCATGGCTAGATTTGCAAAGTCAGCCGTGATAGGCTACGTAAACCAGGGGCAGTGGATGGACCGGACGGCCGACACTAGGTAGGGTCTGTCCTGGGACAATTTTGTGGGGTGGCGGGGGGGATTGCTCTGTTCTGCCACGGACTCTGGGGGCCCAGATTCTAAAGAATCCGGCCTCACTGGAGTCCGTGGGGGAATTCTCTAACATCCCTAGATTTTAGGCTTGTTTAGAGATGCCCATAGAGACAAAGGATGCTGAGTTGGGCTCATGGAGATGCTGTACCACCATTTGAATTTACCTGTAATGTCATGACATTTTCTTTCGCTGTAGGCTTGACATAACTTTTCTTCTTATGATACCATTAAGGATGTAAAATTCCAATTAGTTTCTGACAGTTATTAGACTGGGACTGACGCTGATGGCAGAGATGGAACAGAGAATTTTATATTGTCTGTGTGATCCTCGGGATTATGGTTATCTGGGTCCTCATTTAGACTGAAACATCTCTATTGTCCTTCAGTGTTTGCTAGATGGCCATGTAGCTGCCAGAACTTCTATTCCAGTGACAGTTGTTTATTTGCTGAAGCAGCGGACGTACTCCATTCATTACAAATGATTATCTGCAACAGAAATTGTGCATCTAATGTTGTATTAGGACCCCCTATCCTATCCCCCCACCCCCAAAATTGGCACTGATAAAAGGCAAGATGCAACATAAATGCAGGCATACACATTCTAAAGAGAGGAAATTCTCTGGACAGAAGCAGGCCACTTTGCACTGTTATATTTTGCAACCAGTTATGACACAATTCAACGTGACAAGACCCATCATCTTTCAGAAATGACCAAAGCATTTAGGCAGTGCAAGGTAACTTCATACAGAATAACTTTTCTGCTGCAATAGAAAGTGCTTTCCCACCATACACACAAACTAGATCCCCTAGACCCCCTAGATCCAACATGGTGTGCATCCTCCTGCTGAAGAATAGCAAAGATTGAGGTTCTGGTGTTATTGGGAAACAAAAGACATTTTCTTCTGATAGAAGTGGAAGAAAATGGTGGACAAGAAGTGTACTGGCACCGCGCTGTAATGAACCAGGGCAGCATCAAAGAGAAGAAATAGTGGGCTGAAGGATCAGCTCCTTGAAATGTCTGTATGACAGGTGGCCCTGGGATGAGAGACCAGGGAAGTATGCAGCTGAGGGGTGAGAGGCTTGAGTTCCTACTGCTTGTTCACCTGAACAGCACAGAGACTACCCCAGGACGTGCTCGTGCACACACACACACACGATCTTGTATTCAAAATGGCACCACTGTTACCTCTTTATTAAGGGGTGGATTTTCATATGAGAACACCATGCATGTGTGTTCACTACTGCCTTCAGAGCAAACAGTACCACTGCCACTCATGTGATACCTTTCCTTGATGGAAAGGCAGGGCATAAATCAAATAAATAAATAAATACATAAATACATAAATACATAAATAAGCGGATTTCAACACCAGCCTAAAATCATGCATTTAAAATGGGTCTTTCCACTTCTGTTTTAAATGTAGGATCACAACTGATTCCCTTTACATGTGCTTCCTTCTCTGTAGATGGCCATTCCCACAGCATTATGCTTCCATGAAGAGGCATTACACAAAGGAACCCAGGAGCAAAGCTTGCTCCTGGGTTCCTGCTACTTTCCCTCCCTTTGCACATTACTGGTGGATGGGGAGTGACACGCGGACAGCCCCCCCACGATCTCCCCAGGCCCCACCTCCGTCTTCCATGCTTTTGGCCAGTCCCTGCCGCTCAGCCCCTCTGGTGCTCCTCTGCTCTGCCGCCCCCCTCACTGCCGCTCTGCCATTCTGCCGCTCTGCCATTCTGCTGCTCTGTTTTGAACAGGCAGGCTGAAAATGGCGAGGAGCCAAAATGGCGCAGGAGCGGGAAGGCTGAATGCCCATCAGACCTTCATCACCACCTTCAACATCATGACCACACCCCCAACAACCACACTCAGTGCTTCATTCATGCTAGGGGAGAAATACACAGGGAGGACATGGTGCTCCATTTACGCATATCTGGAAAAATACCCAATTTTTCCGTTTGAGGAAAACATGGGATAGGTGGAAGGAAACAGTGGAATAATGACTGGACAATGACCACATCATGTAATGGACTTGCACAATTCAGTGAGTGAGCAACCATGAATGCGCAATAAACTTGAGGTGTAGAGATCCCTTATGAGCAGATGTGGGCCTGACATGCACTAGCTCAAAAATGCATGACAGATCTGCCAGAATTATTTCTGGCTTTGTTCACATTGCACTATTCTGGCAATCAATCAAAAAGATACTTTTTTGGCTGAGCCAGTCAAATTTTAACTACGTGATAATCCTAATTGTACATAATAATCGAAGATTTATTTATTTTTTACTTTGCCTGATTAACAAAGAAGCTCAGGGATGTGAGGTGACAAAGTGACAGAAGTAAATGAAGAGCTTTTTGAGGGTGCCAGAGGCGGGGGGGGGGGCAGAGGTGTCTGTGCCAAACACTTCTAAGGGATTTCCCGCCAGCTTTATGTAAAGTTTGTAAACTCCTTTGGCTTCCCTTCAGGTTTCTTCAATGTTTTGCCTGAGTCACCAAATTTGCCTGAAAGTTTTCTACAAGTGAAATTCAGTGGCATGTCTTATCCAAGTCTTTTGAACTGTGCACACAGCTTGGAAACTTCTGACTCCAGCCCAGGATGACACCACTTGACTAACAACATACATTAATGTTTTTTTCAGGGTCCAAGGTAAAAATGTGTGAGAAATTTTACTAATAATTCTTTACTTTCCACAAAATTCATCTGATTTAACCTAAGAATAACAATATAACAACATCTTATTTATTTGCAGAAGTTCCCAAACTCACTGTAAAATTTCATTTTAGGAGAAATTCTGTGGTAAACGTGGTCTAAAATTGGTGGTGATTTTACTGCCATGAACTAGGGACGTACGAAAGTCACTTACCTTTCCATGGATTATGTTGATGGTGGGAGGGGAGGCTTTCTGTCCTTCCCCCCAGAATCCTTGACGGGAGGGGAGGCGATCTGTTCCTCCCCCCCAGAATCCTCCACGGCTGGCTGTGCTCTGCAGCAGCTCCGCGGAGCAGCCAGCCAGGCCCAGCCAAGGCCAGAGCCGTCTACAGCTGGATTTCCGGCCGCGGAGAGCTCTGGGAAAACAAACAAATACTGCATACACAAATGGCGGCGGCTACGGCTGCCACCATTTGCATTCCTTATTTTTGGCCGTCTTAATCTACGTAAATATTTACGTAGACTATGATGGTGAAAATAAAGGGGAATGCAAATAGCGTAGCAGGCGCTATTTGTGTCCCTTTTTGTTTCACCGTTGTAGCCTTTGTAAATATTTACATAGTATGCATTTTTTAATTATTATTATTAAATAAATAAATATTTACATAGTATGCGTATGCATTTTTTTTTAAAACCCAGCCATGATAGGCTAGGTAAATCTTTACGTAGCCTATCACGTCGTGTGTGTGTTTTTTTTTACAAGACAAGACTGCAAATGGCAGCGGCAGCAGCTGGTTGGAAGACCGAAGCTGCCACCCGGATGATCCACCCCAGGTAAGTCTTGTCCTGGGGGGGATCCACGGGGGGGTGGCAAGCCATTCCGCCATGGAGTTTGGGGGGCCGAATGCACTGGCATTCAGCTTAGGGATGTACGAAAGTCCCTTACTTTTGACAAAATTTGATTCGCGGTGGGGGGGAGGCACTCTGTCCCTCCCACCAGAGATTCTGGCCAGGGGGGAGGCACCCCGTCCCCCAAAAAACAATTCTGGCAGGGGGGGAGGCGCACCGTCCCTCCTGCTGCCAGCCGGGTGTGCAAATGGTGGCGGCCATAGCTGCCGCCGTTTGCGTTCCTGCAGTCAGCTGTGATAGGCTATGTAAATGTTTACGTAGCCTATCATGGTTGAGTGAAAAAACAAAACAAAACCGCGCGTACGTAAATGGCGGCGCCCATGGGCGCCGCCATTTGCATTCCTTATTTTGGCATTTGTAGTCAACGTAAACATTTACGTAGACTACGGCGAAAATAAGGGGAACGCGGTTTGTTTGTTTGTTTTAACTCAGCCGTGATAGACTTAGGAGTGCACGAAAGCCACTTACCTGGTCTCACAGCTTTTCGTGGTGGGGGGGAGGTGCTTCGCTGCTCTCCCCGCGAAGTTCAGGCCAGGGGGGGGAGGCTTCCCACCTCGCCCGGCCGAAATTCAGGCCGGGGAGGAGGCGCCTCGCCTCGCCTGGCCGCGAAATAAAAAGTTTTTTTAAAAAAAAAATGCCCCCGTGATAGGCTACGTGACGATTTACGTAGCCTATCACGGCTGACTTTGCAAATCTAGCCGTGATAGGCTACGTTAATCGTCACGTAGCCTATCACGGGGGGGGGGGTTCTTTTTTTACTTTTATTGGAATGGAGGCAGCGGCAGCCGGTCAAAAGACCGGCTGCCGCTCCCGCCCCTGACGAAGACCTGACGAACCGCCGCCGGGACCCGCCACCGGGAGGGACATTCGGGAAAGGTAAGTCCCGTCCTGGGGGGGAGGTGCGGGGGGCAGGGGGGGTGCGGAGAATTTCTCCACGAAACTTCTTCGGGGGGCCGAACACGTTGGCGCTCGGCCCCCCAAAGTTTCGAGGAGAAATTCTCCGCCATCCCTAGATAGGCTACGTAAACATTTACGTAGCCTATGACGGTATTTTTTTAAATTCTAGCCGTGATAGGCTACGTAATTCTTTACGTAGCCTATCACTTTTTATTTTTAACTTGGAAATGGCGGTGGCGGCAGCCGGTTGGAAGACCGGCCGCAGCAGCTGCTGCCACCGAACCGCCGCCGGAGCTGCCGCTGCCGCCAGGGAGATTCGCCCAAGGTAAGTCCCGTCCTGGTGGGCAGGGGGGCAGGCCATTTCACCACCGATTTTGGGGGGCCGAATGCGCTGGCATTCGGCCTCCCAGAGATTTGTGGTGAAATTCTCTGACATCCCTAATTCGGCCTCACCGAGATCCGTGGCGGAATTCTCTGCCATCCCTACCATGAACTTACAACAGGGTATAGAAAAACTCAACATTCCAAGGCTACTTTTGGCTTTATTTGCAGCTCTCATTACTAGGGATGTCAGAGAATTCTGCGATGGATCTCGGTGAGGCCAAATGCCAATGCATTCGGCCCCCTGACATCCATCGTGGAATGAAGCCCCCACCCCACCCCCCCAACCCATGAAACGACACGCAGGACAAAGTCCATGCCACCCCCAACCCACAAAAGTCATGTGAAATGAAGCACTTACCTGCTCCCGTCCACGCTGCTTTGCGAATGGCAGCCGTCCTGTGGCCGCCATTTGCTTCCTCTTCATAGCCGTGATAGGCTACATAAATACTTATGTAGCCTATCACGGCTAATGCAGGGATGCCATTTGCATCCCTGTAGAGGCTGTGATGGGCTACGTAAGTATTTACATAGCCTATCACTTCAGGGGGAATAAAACCCAGCATACGCAAATGGCAGTGGCTTCCACCATTTGCTTACACTGGTTTTTTTTCCCCCTGCCATGATAGGCTACGTAAATATTTACATAGCCTATCACAGCTAAATACAGGGACTCAAATGGTGGCGGCTACGACAGCTGCCATTTGCGTCCCTGCAGGGCTGCCCAGTGGCCGGATGTCCGGCTGTGGGTGGCTGGAGCCGGCCGGTGGCTCTGCAGCTTGGCTGTGGAGTGGAGCTGGCCAGGCAGCATTCCGTGGGGGAGGACTGGATCACCTCCCCACCCCATCGAGTATTCCAGGGGAGCGACGGAGCGCCTTCCCCCCCTAGCGGAAACAGAACGGAACAGAAGGTAAGTGTTCTGGCCATCCCTACTCGTTACAATCATCTTAGTCCTTCCTAGACATACCCCTGTATTTATAGAATCATAGAATCATAGAATAGTAGGGTTGGAAGGGGCCTACAAGGCCATGAGGTCCAACCCTCTGCTCAATGCAGGAATCCAAGTCAGAGCATCCCTGACAGATGGCTGTCCAGCCTCGTCTGGAACACCTCTAGTGTGGGAGAGTCCACCACCTCCCTAGGTAATTGGTTCCATTGTATTGCTCTAACAGTCAGGATTTTTTTCCTGATGTTCAGCCAGAATCTGGCTTCCTGTAACTTGAGCCCATTATTCCGTGTCCTGCACTCTGGGATGATCGAGAAGAGATCCTGGCCTTCCTCTCTGTGACAACCTTTCAAGTACTTGAAGAGTGCTATCATATCACCCCTCAGTCTTCTCTTCTCAAGGCTAAACATGCCCAGTTCTTTCAGTCTCTCTTCATAGGGCTTTGTTTCCAGTCCCCTGATCATCTTCGTTGCCCTCCTCTGAACCCTCTCCAGTTTGTCTGCATCCTTCTGAAAGTGTGGTGCCCAGAACTGGACACAGTACTCCAGATGAGGCCTAAGTAGTGCTGAGTAGAGGGGAACTAGTACTTCTGTAACATTATTTAAAATAATAATAATAATAATAATAATAATAATAATAATAACAACAACAATAATAATAATGCCTCTGATGTGGCCCAGTAGCCAAAAAAGAGGATTTGTACTATTATTCTAAATGTGGCCTTCAATATAAAATTCAGCCAACTCCATTGTCAGATCATTCTTTCTTGGGGGAATTTTTGATCAAAAAACCACAACTCTGAAAAATGGAATTGTTTAATGACAGTGGTGCTTACATTTTTTTTTTATCTGTTCTTCTTTGTTCTTCAAAAGAAATGACATAAATTTGAAATGTGCTGGGACTGTACCATGTGCTGTTCCAAAACACTTCTTCACTTCACAAGCAACTTGATGTTCCAATTCATCATTAAACATTACAGTATGCTGTGGGGAGCCCTAATGCTCATTTATAGGCAATAATATTCTGCTCTCTCGTTTTAGACATGCTGACTTTCAAGTTTTCATTGGAAGCAATTGTTAAGGGTTAAACTAATAGAGGAACTTTTTTCTTTTTTCTTTTTTCTTTTTTTTTACTAATAATGTACAGTATTTGGGGGGGGCAATAATCTTCCATTGCCTAAGTGTGGGGGTGGGGACTCATTGATTTAGTGCAGTGGTGGCCAATTAGAATTCTGTTTGCAGAATCTGGCTGCCAAACTAATTTTGCCTTTAACTAAACCCTGCCCAGTTCCTCCCCAATGATGCAGGTCCCCATATCCAATGGCTTAGTGTTACATTTTGAACTGCAGATGCTTGTTGTGACTGTCACCATAGCCACATCCCCAAAGCACATACAAAAATCCAGGCAGCTGGATTGATCCATATCAACAAACCAGTGCAAGCAGTTTTCATCCTATCTAAAACAGGTCTTTTGTAAAGTCTTAGCTCTGCCCATTCAAGACCAGGCCACCTCAAAATACTTTCCATTACAACTAGGGATGGCCGTGAATTTCTCCACGAATCTCGGGGAGGCCGAATGCCAACGCATTCAGCCCCCCGAAATTGTTGGTGAAATTCTCCGCCACCCCCCCGGGATGGGACTTACCTCCCTCGAATGTCCCTCTCGGCGGCGGGTCCCGGCGGCATTTCGGGGGCGTTTCAGTGGGAGCGAGGGCGGCAGCCGATCTTCCGACCGGCTGCCGCCGCCGACATTACAAAATAAAGTAAAAAACAAACGAACACCCGTGATAGGCTACGTAACGATTAACGTAGCCTATCACAACTAGATTTCCAAAGTCAGCCTCTGATAAGCTACGTTAATCGTTACGTAGCCTATCACGGGTGACTTTGAAAAAAAAAAGTGCGTACGCAAATGGCGGCGCCCATGGGCACCACCATTTGCGTTCCTTATTTGGTCCCGGCTAGTCTACGTCAAGATTTACATAGACTACGGTGAAAATAAGGGCAACGCAAATAGCGTTCCCCTTATTTTCGCCGTAGTCTATGTAAATGTTTACGTAGACTTCACGTGCCAAAATAAGGAACGCAAATGGCGGCACCCATGGGCGCCGCCATTTGCGCAGACACGGTTTTTTTTTTCACTCAGCCGTGATAGGCTACGTAAACATTTACATAGCCTATCATGGCTCACTGCAGGGACGCAAACGGCGGCGGCTACGGCTGCCACCATTTGCGTCCCAGCAGGACAGGAGGATTCGCGGCCAGAGGGATGGGGCGCCTCCCCCTGGCCAGAATTTTTGGGTGGAGGGACGGGGCGCCTCCCCCCACCGCGAATCAAGCTTCGGGTTCAGGTAAGGGACTTTTGTACATCCCTAGATAGTTCACACCAATATATTGTTCCGGGGGAAATCCATTTCATCCCAGCTGCTGTGGGGATTGATTGCAGCTAAGCTCAAAGGAAATGGGGATGGGGAAATGACATTAGCATCCCTGCTAATTAAAAACAAACAAACAAACCTGCCAGTGCTGCATCCCTGGGAGCCCCATCTCCACTACACCATTGGAAAAGTCACAGGAGGGAAGGTCATTTTGGGAGAGACATAAATGGCTGGTAGGGTTAAGCCCCCCCTACACCGTTCTTACTCCACGTCTGATCACAGCGTTCATCAGCTGTTTTGTTGTTGTTGTTGTTTTATTTCTCAAAAAATGGTGACTGCAAAGCTTGACAAGACCACTGGGGTGAATGCAGGCCATTCACCAAGCATGGGCAAGGGGCGAGCAGGGGCAAGGGCTCAGCGAGCAGGGCTCAGGGGTGAGGGAGGGGTGGTTCCACTCAATTCCTGGACTGAATTGGGTGCCTGTGCCATCCCTAGCAGAACACGATGTAACTTATAGCTTGGCCTTATAATGTCAAGCTACAGCAAGGATCTGCTGCTTGCCATGACAGGCCAAGGGTTCATGTGAAAGGCACTCTGAACTTTTGTGGGTTTATCTGGTGACTTTTACTACTCACTGAAGGGTCCATTATTTGAGCTGCTGATACAGACAGTGGAAATAGACTTCAGTAGTCCTAAAAGAAAGCAATGGTATTAGCAGAGTATGCACTGTTACCACTTTTGCCTGGGGAAAGGAGATTACTTTTTGACATTATATTAGTGTTTGATTGTTTTTTCATAAGCAGAAGACTGTTGACATTGAAACTGGTATTAAAGATTTGATATGTTCCGTCATGAAAACCAATAGTCGTTGGTGCAGAGGCAAACCTGGCATGGTCCTTCATACTGTTGAGCCCGTGTACTATGAATCATTTGCACTCATGGGGTGAAGGGGGGGGGAAGCACGGCCCTTCCGATTTCCTGCAAAGCCCTAACAGGCTAACTGCACTTGTGTCCATGCAAGACACCAAGGGGAGAAGAGGGAAATAGGGTGGTGTTTAGCCGTCTACAGATCTTTTGTTTTCTACACCTGCAACAGGAAGAAGCATCCCCCTGGAGCCCTGAGAGCCAGTGTAGTGTAGTGGTGAGAGTGACGGACTGGGAGCCAGGAGATCCGGGTTCTAGTCCCCACTTGGCCATGGAAGCTCACTGGGTGACTTTGGGCCAGTCACAGACTCTCAGCCCAACCTACCTCACAGGGTTGTTGTTGTGAGGATACAACGGTGAGGAGGAGGATAATGTAAGCCGCCTTGAGTTCCTTGCGAGAGGGAGAAAGGCGGGGTATAAATGCAATAAATTAATAAATAAATAAAGGTAAGATGATTAGGGGCTGTATCCAATGTTATTCCTACTTACAGTAGACCCAATGAAATGGATGTGATGTCTGGGGGTTGGATACAACCTTAAAAGTGTAGTAGTATTCAGGAGCCATATTTTTGTTGTTGTTCAGTCGTTCAGTCGTGTCCGACTCTTTATGACCCCATGGACCATAGCACGCCAGGCCTTCCTGTCCTCCGCTCTCTCCCGGAGCGTGCTCAAGTTCATATTCATTGCATCAGTGATGCTATCTAGCCATCTCATCCTCTGCTGTCCCCTTCTCCTTTTGCCTTCAATCTTTCCCAGCATCAGGGTCTTTTCCAGAGGGTTTTCTCTTTGCATTAGGTGGCCAAAATATTTGAGCTTCAGCTTCAGTATCTCTCCTTCCAATGAGCACTCAGGATTGATTTCCCTTAGGATGGACTGATTTGACCTCCTTGCAGTCCAGGGGACTCTTAAGAGTCTTCTCCAGCACCACAGTTCGAAAGCATCAATTCTTCAGTTCTCAGCCTTCCTTATAGTCCAGCCCTCATAGCCATACGTTGCTACTGGGAAAACCATAGCTTTGATTATACGAATCTTTGCCAGCAAGGTGATATCTCTGCTTCTTACTATGCTGTCTAGGTCTGCCATAGCTTTCCTCCCAAGGAGCAAGCATCTTTTAATGTCATGGCTACAGTCACCGTCTGTGGTGATCTTGGAGCCCAAGAAAATAAAATCTGTCACTGCTTCCATTTCTTCCCCTTCTATATGCCAGGAAGTGATGGGGCCAGATGCCATGATCTTAGTTTTTTCATGTTGAGTTGCGAACCAGCTTTTGCACTCTCCACTTTCACCCTCAACAAGAGGCTCTTTAGATCCTCTTCGCTTTCTGCCATTAGGGTGGTATCGTCTCTATATCTGAGGTTGTTGATAATTCTCCCAGCAATCTTAATTCCGACCTGTGATTCATCCAACCCGGCGTTTCTCATGATGTACTCTGCATATAAGTTAAATAAGCAGGGCGACAATATACAGCCTTGTCGTACTCCTTTCCCAATTTTGAACCAATTGGTTGTTCCATGTCCGGTTCTTACTGTGGCTTCTTGACCCTAGTACAGGTTTCTCAGGAGACAGGTAAGGTGGTCTGGTACTCCCATCTCTTTCAGAATTTGCCACAGTTTGTTGTGATCCACACAATCAAAGGCTTTAGCATAGTCAGTGAAGCAGAAATAGATGTTTTTCTGGAATTCTCTTGCTTTCTCCATGATCCAGCGAATGTTGGTGATTTGATCTCTAGTTCCTCTCCTCTTCGAAACCCAGCTTGTACTTCCAGTACTTCTCAGTTCACATGCTGCTGAAGCCTATTTTTTACACCCTTTATAAATTCATATTTACAGTACACCCTTTGAAGAAAAAAATGTGAATCTGAAATGGCTTTATCTAAAACATGTGAGGGGAGGAATAAGAAACCAATAGAGTTCTAATATGAAAATAATAATAACAATAACAACAACAACAACAACAACAATAATAATGGATATAGTGTTTAAATAATACGCTCAGACCATGAGAGTGGAAGACACTGAAATAACATCAGCAACAAAAAGATATTTAAATTATCTATCTGATATATCAGACACTGAACAAGTGTCAAGATATTAAATAATTCATTAGAGAGAATTATTGATGCAAGTTTTCCTTTATTTAAGATAAGGCAAAATAGACAAAGGAAAGGATTCCTAGCAAAGGTTGTTGTGTTCTAATACAGTGTGTAGAACTTGGAGAAGAGGTTGACTTAGCTTCATATTCTCCTTGCCCATTGACTCACTAGCCCTATTCATACATCACACAAGTGTAGAGCACCCACATATTGAAGTAGGAGTGGGGCCCTTTTGCTGGCCCTGCACATGATGTCTTTGGGATTGTCTCACTCCCTGATTTCTGCACATAGAGCACATGTAAAGGAACCCCTACGGTGGTGTGCATCTCCTTCAGATGAAAACTGAACTGACATGGTTTCCATTCACGAGCATACAAGAAAAAGAAAGGCTGTCTACCCCCTAGCAATTATCCTTGGGGCAACTGGGCCTTTGGTATGGATGAGCTTTTCCTCCTACTGGCCATTTTGGGGGATGCTCCCTTTATTTTCCTTCTTTGACTTCTCCCCCAATAAGCACCTTCAGAATAGACCTTGACAACAGCAGCTATCTTGTGGTCATTCAATGGGGAGTCATCCAAACCTTCAGAAAACTGAAGGAGGGGAAATAAAATTGTTGAATTTTATTTTCCCTAAAACACACATTTTTGTATACATGCATATATTTTTTGACTGGATAACTAAAATTTGGAGAAGTGTCAGTTTTGAAGGATAGCTGAGTTTTGGTTTGCAGACTGGTTTGAAAGTGTGAAATGCAAACTGAATAAATTTCTTCCCCCATCTCTACTAAAGACCTTCATGTGTTTGGCACTAAGATCTGCAAGGGCAGGGGGAGGGGGGTTGCCTTATCAGTGTTCCCAATAGTGGGTAAGTGGATAAGCACATTGAGATGAAGATGTTTAGACATTTCTTGCATCTCAGTGCACAAAGATCTACAGAGGAACTGGGCACATGAGGATGTTTGGAGTGGGTCTTGTGTGTATGCCTTCATCCTCACCATTCTTTTAATACTTGCATGGACATTCTTGTAATACTTGCACAGGGCTTCATTCCCTCAACATCCTTTGTCATTCTAAAGTGTTTGTTTTGTTACACCGTATTCTATTATATATATATATATATATTTCTGCATTTCTCAGAGATCCTTCTTGTACATAGGTGCTGCAGCTTCGGCTACATGATGGTGGGCACTCTTAATTAAAGGCTACCGAAATTATGACAGGTTGGGTGTCTGTTCATTTGTGTATCCCCCAACCCACCTGGGATGCACTCCCATTGCTGGGGGAACCTACAAATATAGATGCTATGGAGGCTTAGGATAGACAAATTTAACTTGAAAACAAGGTAAATCTGTCCATTCTAAGCCTCCATAGTGGTTTGCCACTGAATTTCAGTGGCAAACTGTGTCTTCTTCTCCTTTATTCCCCTCGGGTTAAAAAAAAAAAAAAAAGGACAGTGAGGGATGGGGGTGGTGGGGACATTCTGGGGGAGGTAATGGGGGCTGCAGGTGGCCTGCAGGCTACACATTGCCTACCTGTGATGCATAGAGTGAAGCTGTGTGATGCAAGGAACCTGTGTTTGTGTGTGTGTGTGCAATGCATCTCTGTGCCAGGCAGGCTGGTACAAGATTAGGTAGGGTGAGGTGGCCCATTTCAGGCACTGGATTGTGTGGTATCATTCAAGTGTAGAAGAAACATATTCAAGTGTGTGTGTGTGTGTGTGTGTGTGTACATTTTGTTGGTACTCACATGAGAACAAACAGATGGGCAGATTGTCTTTGCTGTTTTACAGTCTCTACCAACTGGGACATGGAAAGTGTGGCATGGAACAGGTGGTTGTGTCCATGCAAAATTTGATGGCTGGCAGAGATCGGCATACCACAGAGCTTTGGGAATCTCTATCCTAAAATGACAGCATGAACTCTGGAGCTGGCAATGTGATGAGCTTAGCACATGGTTTAATCATCATATGGTGCCAAACTGAAGCCTCAATATATTGGCCCATCCTCCCTTATCTATGAAAATGCCATCTTGCACTTTTGATTTCAGAGTAATAATTTGATAGCTGGCCGCAGGCTAGCCATTTCAAACCACCATATTTCACCAGGATCTACTGACAAGCCTGAAATGCGAACACATAGGAATGAAGTGAGCAGGATTATTTTTTTTTAATGAATCCTACAGATCTTTTTTTTTTTTTTTTTAACAGCAGTCTTTAAACTGGCTAACTGATTGCAAGCGAAGGATATTGAAACAGCCAAGAATTATCTCATGATAGACTTCGGCAGGCTTCACATCAATTTTATAACACCCTAGGTAAAACAGACTAAACCAATTTATGTGCTATCAGACTTCCACACGCACCCAGATGATCTCTGTGATCATACGGATTTATGAGTGAAGGGAAGTGGAAAGATGCTGGTGACTGAGTAGAGAATCCCATAAGAAGAGAGCAATAAAAAAAAGAGACACATGAGTGAGATACTTGGATTCATGCAGAAATAAACGAGAAGGGAACCATTTTGGGACGAGACCATTTTTTAGTTCAGAAAAGTTATGCATTTTTGTGGTGTATCTGCACTACAGAGTGCAACCAGTTTAAGAGTCAGTCTCTCTCCTCTAGGGAAACCTGGGAACTCTAGTTCTGGGAGGAAGTCCAGGGATCACTAATGTATTTGTATATCCTGATATCCGTCAAGAGATAAACAGTGGCATACTGGACCTAAACATCTTCAGCTACAGGTGGGGTTTGCATTTCCTCATCCAGTGGAAAAAGATCCTGCACATGGAAAATTAGCATGTCTCTTGGACTTGCTAGCTTTCGAGCTGAAGGGAGGTGTTTTTTTTTTTGTAGGGGGAGTAATCAAACTAGCAAACCCCAACAACAGCCTGCAATAGTGCAGTCCAGGAAAAGCTGTACCACTGCTTTCATTGGATTTATTGGATGACTCCAACATTTCTGAATTTTTACAGGACAGATTTTAAGAAAACTTCACTGGGTTTTTGAAAACTACACATTCCTGTTAGAATCAGGATTCTGCTATTATACTAGCAATGAACATAAGGAGAAATTCAGATTAAGTTGTCCTACACTGAGAACTGAGTCACAGCAATGGTCTGTTAGGTTCAGTACTGTGTCTACATCATTTGGTAGTAGCTCTCCATGATTTCAGCCAGAAGCCTTTCCCAGCTCAGCTACCTGACATCTTTTCTGAACTGAATGTACCAAGAAAGATCCCCATGGCTTAGTGGGATATATTCTGGACACTTGGGACTTGGCAGAAAGGCATGCTGCGTGGTTTATCAAGGCCACGCTAACAGCTAAGCTATCATAATTCTACAACACTGTAAAGCAAATAACCCCCAAATATACACAGTTAGATTCAGGATCTATTGATCGTAGCTGTCCATGAAAGGCGTGTTATACCAAATTACTCAAAGAAAATAAATTCCAATTAATATGGGGACATTTTCTTGAATCATATGCAGAGTGATGTGATCCACTGCAAAACCATTTCAGGGCAGCAAAGAGAAGTGCTTGACCCTTTTATTTATTTTATTTTATAAAATATATTTAATGATTAATGGATTCAATTTTTGCTAATAGACATGAAACCTTTATTCTTTAACTACAGGATGATATGAAGAAGGGAGGGGAAAACTTGGAAGGGGAGGGGGCAGAGTGGCTGGGAAGGATTTACTGTTTGTATTGTATTGGGAAATGGGAAAAATCCTAATAAACTGTTAATAACAACAACAAAAATCCTGGTACTTCTGTGTTCTATGACTGAGCTGTCCACAGCACGCCTGTTTGTACTTTGGATGCTCCTTGGCCAGGGGGCAATGATGGGCAAGGGGATACAGGGAGATGGGGGAAGCAAACAGATGCAGATGTGATGGGGGAGAACAGCCCTCCTAGCTGTCATATGAGCAAATATAGCACATATCTGCCTCTGTACATCTCTTGGAAGGAAAAGCTCAATGTATACTCTGGAGACAGAGCAACTACCCAGACATACAAGCTATGAGGTTACAGCAATTTCCAGCATGTAGAAGCTACATGTAGGCTAGGCAGTAATTTTTCAGCTTTGTGCAAATAAACCCCAAATGGTGCTTCCCCAGGAATCTCAGCTTCCCCCTTATTCCCCACCACAGGAATAAAGAACCCTCAGTGACAGCCCCAGCCGGATGCTTCAAAAATAATCTTGAGCAAGTTCTAGTTCTAGCTGTCTTTCAAATGAATCCCATAAAAGATGATACATGAACTACACAGTTGCTCACATGTACCACCTACCAACGACCTACTGTGTCTGTTATGATGAAAGCAAACATTGTACGAGTTAGGCCTTTGGAGAATGGAATTTGGGGCCCAGAATGGAGCAAACACCATCAAGTGCCTCTAAAATTGCCACTTACCAGTTACAAAAACTACAGCCATGGGCTGGAGCCCAGTGAAGACTATCTGATCAGGATAGGAAGTTGGTGTAATAGCAATCCTTGTTGCTCTGCAGTCACCACCACCTGTTTCTTCTGGTCTTCAGCTACTTATTCCCATCACTCAATAACGCCTGTGTTTGCTGCAACAAAAGAATAAAGAAAGCACCCCAATACAGACTGCAGGCTCAGCAGTGTGTTAAATGGCACACTAGGAACAAAATCTGCTAAATAGAAGTGCTGCTGCTTGATCACACACACACACACACACACACACACACGAGTTTGGCAGGGGAGTTACAGGGGAAGAAAAGACAAAGGCAAAGTGGTGAGTGGGTGGAGTAAGCCCAGGGACTTTCCATTCTGAGTTGCCGTGTGCTCGCCATGTACTCCTGAGAGCTCCAATTGAATTGAAGGGGCGTGGCCTAAGGACGTCCAGCAGCTGTGTGGGCAGAGAGCTTCAGTCTGTTTCCCACCTCCTAGCTGAGCAGAGCAGAGGAAGCTGCTCCAGCTGGTCTAGGGGCTATACAAGCAGACAAGCTCCCAGAGAGCGAGCAATCAGAGCAAGTGAACAGGGAGAGTAAACAGGAATTTGGCAGGGGACGTCAAGGGGGAGGCCCCTAAGCATTTTTAAAAATTTCTTTTTCTTGTCACACACACTTCCATACCAGTGGGACTCTGTTGTTAGCCTCCAGTGAATAGAGGACAAAGCACAGGCTATTCCAGTACAATCAGGAAGCTAGAAACATAAAGGGAATAGAGACTATGGAAGAAAAAGACTCCTTAGTGGTGGTGGCCTGCAAAGTGTGTGCAGTGTTTGTTTTCTTGCCTTAGATCAACATGGCCTACATACGCAACAAGTGCAAGTTGATTACGCTGCTGGAAAAAAAAGTAAGAGGACTGGAGCAGTGAGTGTCGACCCTCCAGGGAATAAGAGAACATGAAGGGTTCTTGGACAGATTGGTGGAACTACAGCAGCAAAGTGAAGTACAGAAGCTAGAAGAGCAACAGCAAGCTGAGGCAGAAAAGGAAAATGCTGAGGCAATGAAAAATGCATTAGAGGATACTCCTTGGAAAAGGGTGACAACTAGGAGCAGAAGAACTAGAAGCCACCCTACACCAGTGGAAGCAGTGGAGCTGTGGAACCGATTCCAGGTACTTGAGGATGAGACTGGAGGACAGCCTGCAGAAGAAGAATTACAGGGGACCCCGCATGAAAGCAAGCAAGAGGCTGAAGGTCAGTCAAGCAGAGGCAATGAAACCAAGGCCTACAACAAGAAGAAGAGAAGAACAGTAATTCTCTGAGGCTCCTTGATGCATGTGATTGAAACCCAAGTACGTCACAAAGATGCATGTACTCGCCAGGTATGCTTTCTCCAAGGAGGACGGACTGAAGAGTTGCCTATGCTCATAAAGCCCACTGACACGTATCCCTTTCTTCTCATCCATACGGGAACAAATGATACTGCCAAACGGAGCTACAAAGAAATCACATCAGACTTTGAAGCTTTGGGAAGGAAACTCAAGAACTTTGAGTCCCAGATAGTATTCTCATCCATCCTTTCAATAGCTAGAAGACGGATAGAAAGGAAAAGAAAAATACTCCAGGTGAACGACAGGCTACGAAGGTGGTGCCAAGTTCTAGGGATGGCAGAGAATTTCTCCACGAATCTTCAGGAGGCCGAGTGCCGATGCATTCGGCCCCCCAAAAGTGTTGGGGAAATTCTCCACCAGCCCCCCGCCCCTCCCGGATGGGACTTACCTTCAGCGAATGGATGGGACTTACCTTCAGCTTGCCTTGGCGGCGGGTCCTGGCAGCGTTTCGGTGGCGTTCTGGGGGGGGGGGGGCCGCCAGTCTCCCGACCAGCTGCCGCCGCCATTACAAAACAAAAAAGTACAGTAAACCCCCCCCCACACCCGTGATAGGCTACGTGACGATTTACGTAATAGGGATGGGGGAGAATTTCTCCCCGAAACATCGGGGGGCCGAGTGCCAATGTGTTCGGCCTCCCGAAGTAGTTTCGGGGAGAAATTCTCCGCACCCCCCCCACCGCCTGCACCGCCCCTGGGACGGGACTTACCTTTCCTGAATGTCCCTCCCGGCGGCGGGTCCCGGCGGCGGTTCGTCAGGTCTTCGACAGGGGCAGAGGCGGCAGCCGGTCTTTCGACCGGCTAACGCCGCTGCCATTCCAATAAAAGTAAAAAAAAAAAAAAACGCCCCCGTGATAGGCTACGTGACGATTAACGTAGCCTATCACAGCTAGATTTGCAAAGTCAGCCATGATAGGCTACGTAAATTGTCACGTAGCCTATCACGGGTGACTTAAAAACAAAAAAAAAGCACGTACGGCTAATGGCGGCCCCCATAGGGAGCCGCCATTCACATTCCTTATTTGGTTGCTATAGTCTACGTAAAGATTACGTAGACTATGGCGAAAATAAGGACAACGCTATTTGCGTTGCCCTTATTTTCGCCGTAGTCTACGTAAAGATTTACGTAGACTACAGCGACCAAATAAGGAACGCGAATGGCTGCTCCCTATAGGGTCTGCCATTTGCGTACGTGCGTTGTTGTTTTTTTTAAAGTCACCCGTGATAGGCTACGTGACGATTAACGTAGCCTATCATGGCTAACTTTGCAGATCTAGCCATGATAGGCCACGTTAATCGTCACGTAGCTTATCACGGGGCATTTTTTTTTTTTTATTTCGTGGCCGGGCGAGGCGAGGCGCCTCCTCCCTGGCCTGAATTTCGGCCGGGCGAGGCGGGAAGCCTCCCCCCCGGCCTGAATTTCGGCCTGGCGAGGCGGGAAGCCTCCCCCCCGGCCTGAACTTCGGGGGGAGCAGCAAAGCGCCTCCCCCCCACCGCGAACAAGCTGCGAGACCAGGTAAGTGGCTTTCGCGTACCCCTAGTAGCCTATCACGGCTAGATTTCCAAAGTCAGCCATGATAGGCTACGTAAATCATCACGTAGCCTATCACGGGTGACTTTGGAAAAAAAAAAAGCGCGTACGCAAATGGCGGTGCCCCATGGGTGCCGCCATTTGCGTTCCTTATTTGGACAGGGGTAGTCTACAAAAAGATTTACGTAGACTATGGCGAAAATAAGGGAACGCTATTTGCGTTGCCCTTATTTTTGCCGTAGTCTACGTAAATCTTTACGTAGACTAGACGTGCCAAAATAAGGAACGCAAATGGCGGCGCCCATGGGGCGCTGCCATTTGGGTACGTGCTTTTTTTTTTCCAAAGTCACCAATGATAGGCTACATGATGATTTACGTAGCCTATCATGGCTGACTTTGGAAATCTAGCCATGATAGGCTATGCAAATCGTTACGTACCCTATCACGGGTGTGCATGGTTTTTTTTTTTACTTTTTTTTTTGCAGCTGGGGAGACGGGGCGCTCCTTCCCAGCCTGAATTTCACTGGCGAGGGATGGGGCGCCTCCCCCCCCAGCCTGAATTTCAGGGGGAGAACCGAAGCGCCTCCCCCCCACCGCGAAGCAAGCTGTGGGACAAGGTAAGTCCCTTTCGTCCATCCCTAGTGCCAACACAAGAGATTTGGATTCTGGGACCACGGGCTATACTTCCTGGAAGATGGGCTGTTGGCAAGGGATGGGTTGCATGTCACAAGGGCTGGGAAGAATGTGTTTGGCCACAGCATGAAGAACTTAATCAGGACGGCTTTAAACTGAATCCTATGAGGGAGGGAGACATAAAGTTGGGGGTAACAATGGACGAAGGCTCATGCATCACAACAGAGAGAACAGCTTTAATAGTGCCCCATAATAGCCTTCAAAAACATGTAGGAAGAAAGCCAGACTATGAAGCACATGGTCTTCGATGTCTATATATGCCCAGAGTACGGGAAACAAACAGAATGGACTTGAACTCTTAATACAGGAGGGAAATTATGACTTGAAGGTGTAATTGAAACTTGGTGTGATGACTCCCATGACGGGAATATAGCAATTGAAGGATATAACTTGTTCAAAAAGAACAAAAGGAACAGAAAGGGAGGTGGATTTGCACTATATGTTAAAAATACATATCTCTGCACAGAAATACAGGAGGATGAGCTTGTTAGCCCCTTCGAGAGCATCTGGGTTAAAATAATTGGAGCAAAGAATAAAAGGAACATGGTGGTCAGAGTCTACTACTGGCCACCCAATCAAGAAGAAGATGAGAATGAAACTTTTGAAAAGCTAATTGCCAATGTTTCAAGGAAGCATGATGTAGTAGTAATAGGGGACTTCAATTTCCCCAATATTTATTGGGAGAAAAATTCTCCAAAACATGACCCGTCCAAGAAATTCTTGACTTGTGTTGCTGATAACTTACTCCTACAGAAAATGGAGGAAGGAACTAGAGGATTGGCTTTCCTTGACTTGATCCTAAACAACAGAGATGACTTAGTGGATAAAAGTAGCAGTTGCAGGAACTATGGGGGAAAGTGATCGTGTTATACTTGAGTTCATGGTTCTAAAGGAAGCAAAAGCTGAGTGTAGCCAAATGCATTCCCTAGGTTTTAGGAAAGCCAGTTTTAATAAACTCAGAACAATGAAAAGTGATGTCTAAAAGTGGGCTAGATAAAACAACGATCCAGTGGATCCACAGTTGGCTACAGAATTAGACTCAAAGAGTGCTTATCAATGGGATCTTCTCAAACTGGGGAGAAGTAATGAGCGGGGTACCGCAGGACTCAGTCCTGGGCCCAATGCTCTTCAACAATTTTTTTTTTAATGACTGGGATGAGGAGGTGCAGGGAATGCTTGCTTGTCAGATTTGAAGGTGACACAAAACTGGGCGGGATAGCTAATACCCTGCAAGACAGAAACAGAATTTAAAGTGATCTTGATAGACTAGAGTGCTGGGCAGAAAACAACAGAATGACATTTAATAGGGATAAATGCCAAGTTCTGCACCTAGGAAAAAGAAACTAAATGCACAGTAACAAGACGGGGGATACTTGGTTCAGCAATACTACAAGCAAGACGGATCTTGGAATTGTTGTAGATCACAAGCTGAATATGAGCCAACAATGTGATGTGGCTGCAAAAAAGGCAAGTACTACTTTGTGCTGCATTAATAGAAGTATAGCCTCCAAGTCCCAGGAAGTACTAATTCCCCTCTACTCAGCAGTGGTTTCAGCCTCATCTTGAGTACTATGTCCAGTTCTGGGCACCACAGTTTAAGAAGGATGCAGACAAACTGGAGAGGGTTCAGAGGAGGGCAACGAAGGTTATCAGGGGACTGGAAACAAAGCCCTGTGAGGAGAGACTGAAAGTAGTGGGCATGTTTAGCCTTGAGAAGAGAACACTGAGGGAGATATGATAGTGGTCTTCAAGTACTTGAAAGGTTGTCACAGAGAGGAAGGCCAGGATCTTTTCTTGATCATCCCAGAGTGCAGGACACGGAATAATGGGCTCAAGTGACAGGAAGCCAGATTCTGGTTGAACATCAGGAAAAACGTCCTGTCTGTTAGAGCAATATGATAATGGAACCAATTACCTAGGGAGTTAGTGGGATCTCCCACACTAGTGGCATTGAAGATGAAGCTGGACAGCCATCTGTCAGGGATGCTTTGACTTGGATTCCTGCACTAAGCAGGGCGTTGGACTTGATCTTCTTATAGGCCCCTTCCAACCCTACTATTCTATGATTCTGTGATTCTATGAAATGAATCTTTGCTCAAGAACAAATCTGGCAACACAAGCCCAAAGACTAATCAATCTCACCCCCAAACAAAACAATAACAGTGAGGTACTTAATTTATCTTGAATATATGAAACGTCACTGTATAGGAATGGCTTTTTGCTTACTTGCATAGGCTTATAATCAACACCTACAGTGTAGGCTCTAGTGACATCTGTGATCATAGCTGTCAGTCTTTTGGCTAGGGACTGGCCTAGCCAACACAGGGTATATCTGAATTGTTTGTTTGAACACTGAAGATCCTGGCTAAAGCCTACACATGAGCTATATTCAGGCATTCTGAACCTGAATAGGGCAAACGTGTGAGAAGGAGCACTCCAGCTTTGCCCCTCTCCCTCATCACAATTGTTGCCCTCAACTCATGGAGGGTGACTGCCTGAAGAGAACTTCCTGTATCCATGGTGGCTCTTCATGCAAGCCAGAACATGGAGTTTCAGCATTCTGCTTCATGTGGAAAGCCTCAATGGATAGAGGAGGCTCTCCTCTTCAGACAGTCACCCTCCACAAGCTGAGAGCAATGGATGCAATGAGAGGGGTGGGCAGGGCTGGAGCACTCCTTCTCCTCACATATTTGCCATATTCAGGTTCAGAACACCCTGAATAGGGCTATGGTGAGGCACAGATGTGAATCTTAGGATTTAAAACATATGAAATACCATGCTCTGGATGTAGCAGGTTATGCCTGATCCTCTCCTTTCTTCCATCACATGTTTGAGGATAAAGGATTCCAGAAATTGTGCATACATCAATATATGTGTACAGCCAGGTTACCTGTTTCTTCCTATGTGTACTATGGGACCTACTGTATGTAGGCTGTGGTTCAACTTTTCAGCATCTGAACTGGCCCACAGGGATTGACTATCACTACAGCCATGATTTCCACTCTAAATTCTCTCCCCGCCCGGCTCCTAACTTCTCAGTCCTATCATCTGTGATGCAGTCTCACATTTGGCTGCAGTGATGCATCACCCTGGGACCTTTGCCTCATCTCTTGCCTGAACATCTATATATCATGCACTTTTCCTCATCTATATTTCATGCAGCAATTTCTGTAAGTGTGCCCTTCACATGCGTGCCCTCCCTCTGTATATATTAACTTATTTTCCATTGGAACGTCTGAAACCTGCATCTAACTTTGGTGACCCTTGATGAATATACCAGCACACACATTTCTGCCCGTCTCGGGGAAGTATGCACTTAACCCTATTCTAAAGCGCTTCCTCTGTGTCCTCAGTGTAATTTCTCAGCTTGCCCTCTTATCTCTCCATAGATGGTGATGTGGCTCAGTAGATCCCAAAGTGCAGCCATTAGATGCCTGGTTTTGCTAAACATTCCCTCCAGTTCATCTCCTTTTTAAAAAATATTGATTTACTACACAAATAGTATTTCTGAATGAATCTTGGCCCTAGTATGAGGAAGCTGGAAAATGCTGTCGAATATAATACATGAGACTGGGTGGGGCTGGGCTGTGTGTGAATAACACAAAGTAGAACAAACACAATTATTTGGTGGACTTCTAATAGCCTGAATAGAAGATTCCGCTGCATAGTTTATCTCTAACAATTGCATGTAAGATGTTACCTTTCATTGTTCTACAATTCTATATGATTATAAGTGTAATTGGCCACTTATAATCATATAGAATTCTTGCTGCTATCTAGATGTTGGGCCATCTGAAATATATAATAAAGACCAGGAAATCTGTCAGTTTCAATTTCTCTTAGTTTCTCATTATTCTGATCTTAAGTTTGGTTCTTCTTGAACTTAGAGAATTTGTCCGTTCTTAAATTCAGTTCATCCCGAACTTTGTGATTTTTTAAAAATCATTTTTGTGCAGATTTCTCCTTAAATGTGCAACTTTGTAAGCTTCCCTCCCCAATATGCACATATTTTGTAATCAGTTTCCCTAATATAATGCACATTATTATATGAACATTGTTTTCTCTAATATAAGCATTTTTGCATGCATCATTAAATTGGAAAACTCCATTGCAAAATTCAGAAAAGTGCAAACTTGAAGGATAATTGAGTTTAAGTGTGCATAGGGGTTTGAAAGTGTCGAATGAGGTAAGTTTGCATTAAAATGTGAACTGAATGAATTTCTCCCCTATCCCTAGAGACTTGGTGTGATTTAACATTGAACTTGGGACAGGGAGATCAGGTGATTAAAGTTCTGCTCAGCCATGGAGTTGATTGGGTGACCAAAGACCATTCACTACCTACTTGCAAAGCCTAATTCACTAGGCTGCAGCCTGTGCAACTTTTCTACACAAGAGCCATTGCTGACGTTTAAACAATCATCACCAGCTGCCTGTGGAAGAGACTGCATGGTAGGGATGTACGAAAGTCACTTACCTTTTCACAGAATTGATTTGCGGTGGGGGGAGGCACTCCGTCCCTCCCCCAGGAATCCTTGACAGGGGGGAGGCGATCCGGTCCTCCCCCCCGGAATCCTGCCCGGCCGGCTGTGCTCTGCAGCGGCTCCACGGGGCAGCCGGCCAGGGCCGGCTGCGGCCGGACTTCTGGCGGCGGCCGGGCTGCTGCGGACGCAAATGGCGGCCACTGTAGCGGCCACCATTTGCGTCCAGCCAGGCTGCCATGGCTGGGCAAAACCCCCCCAAACCAGTATATGCAAATGGCGGTGGCTACGGCGGCCGCCATTTGAGTTCCCTATTTTTCACCGTTTTAGCCTACGTAAATATTTACGTAGGCTATTATGGCGAAAAAAAGGGGAACGCAAATAGTGTAGTGGGCTCTATTTGCGTTCCTTTTTTTCGCCGCAATAGCTTACGTAAATATTTACGTAGGCTAAAACGGCGAAAAATAGGGAACGCAAATTGTGGCCGCTGTAGCCACCGCCATTTGCATATGCCATTTTGTTTTTGTTTTTTGCCCAGCCATGATAGGCTACATAAATACTTACGTAGCCTATCACAGCAAAGACCAGGATGCAAATGGCAGCCACGGCAGCCAGTCGAAAGACCAGCCGCCACCGCCGGAGCCGCCGCCGTCCGGAACATCCGCCCCAGGTAAGCCTCGTCCCAGGGGGAATCCGCGGGTGGTCGGGGGGGCAGGCCATTCCGCCACAGATTTCTGGGGGCCGAATGCCAGTGCATTCGGCCTCACTGAAATCCGTGGCGGAATTCTCCGCCATCCCTACTGCATGGCCATGGAGTATGGCAGTGCTGGTTTGTAATTTCCAAAGCCTTTCTAAGACTCTGATCTATTATTGATCCTACTTTTTCTACCTAAACATGCTGAAGGTATGCCTTCAGGGCCCTTTCATGCCAAAGCCAAGGCTCCAACAGAGCAAAGAAGAACAAGAAAAGACAGAAAGTCAATGGGGAAGAGGTGGGGGCAGGGCATTATCTTAACCCTGTGGACTATGGGCAGCCCCCCTGATGTTTAGAACTGAAAGGCAGGTCCTTATATATCCTGTACAATGGTTGCTATGGATACTGGCTGTGGCAGTGAATTCCTGTACTGTCCAGGTCAACTGTGTGTATCTAGTAACCATAATCACGAATGCTATTTCAATGAAATCAGCTTCTTACTTGCACTTCACAGGTAGCAGGTGGGCCTCAGCACAGGTCCAATAAAGCAAAAGACTATGACATTCAGTGCTATAATCCACATCCATGCTTTTAGATCTGGTAAACAATTTTCTGGATGACTTTTGGCTTGCCCGTTTCATAAAACTTCAGCCCTTTAACAGGCAAAATTAAATGAAACAAATATTGTACAACTTTTTTTGTTAAAAAAAAGGAACTTGGTGCACAGATGGCTTGCAAATTTAATTACAGTATCAAAATGTATCATACATAACATCACACAGACAACATTGTTCTTTCAACAAGTGGGAAAACTGCAACCAAAAATATTTATTAGGAAACATGTCTTCAGTGAAAAGATTAATAATAAAATAACTCTACTATTATTTGGTAGTCAAGCAAAGAGTACAAAAAGGAACATAAACATGTGCATAATAAATACAGTCAGATAATAAAGGGTGCAAAAAAGGATACTGAGCAGCATATTGCCAATGAAATTTAAATAATCAACCACAAATTCTTTAAGAGAGCAACCTCCGAACCCAGGGATGACTGCCTATACAGTGCAGGGCGAAAGGAGTGGTGAGGAGCACATCTCCTCTGTGCTCCCGCCACCCTGCTTCCACAGCTAGACAGCCAATTTCAGCTGTCCAGCTGCAGGACCTCAGAGTGTGGGAAGCGGTGGCTGGACAACACATAGGAAGTGTTGTACAGGCACTTCTGACCTCCCCGCCCTGCCCTGCCCCCAGGAATGCCCCATTTCCCCTGCTCCGCACTGCTTTTCCAAGCATGGAGCACAGGGCTGATCCACACTGCCTACAAGGTGGCATGGGAGGGGATGGAGGTCGGTTCTCTGGGAAGCGACCAATCCTGTGGCCGTCTAGACACTGACTAGTGGCCATAAGATTGTGTCCTAAATGCAGCAGATACAGGAAATTGGGTAAGGAGGTGCTTGGGCAGTCTGATAACAAGGGACTTAAAGGAGTGTTTGTGGAAGATTACCCTTCACTATGGTATCTTACCACCAGTAACACCAAAATGTAGATGACGTCCCACCTAGTTTATCCCACCATTAACTTTGGAGTAGGGATGTTGTGAGCACAGTTCGGGGTTCGGGAATTTGTAGAGCAACCCCCGCCCATGACTGTGCCCACTGAGACGCTGTCCTTGTTCACCCCCCACTTGTGCCTGCTCATACTCCAAAGTACTCACCTGTATCTGTAAAAATAGACAGGATTGGCCCAGAGACATGATGCAGTTCCAGTGCTGATACAAAGTGGATCTGGCCCTGAATGCTCCCTGCATTTGAGGCTAGGGATGTTGGAGAAATCCTCCATGGACCCCACTGAGGCCAGATTATATTGAATCCTGCCCCCTGAAGTCCATGGAGGATCAGTTCTCCTACCTTTTCTTCCAGCACGAAGTCCTTGCTGGTGGATCCTCCCTGCCACCAGCTCCAAAGACCCAGTGATACAGCCGCCATGGCCGTATCGCTGGACTGTGGATGCAAATGGCATCCGCTACGCCATTTGCATCCCTGCTCTCTAACGTGATAGGCTACATAAATCTTTACATAGCCTATCACAGTAAAGTGCAGGGATGCAAATGGCGTCCGAGATGCTGGACGCCATTTGCGGATGCAGACCGGCCGCAGCCGGAAGTCCAGCAGCAGCTGGCCCTGGTCGGCGGCTCTGCAGAGTCACCGTGGAGTGGAGCCGGCCGGAGAGGATTCCGGGGGGAGGACCAGATTGCCTACCCCCCTGCAGACCCCCAGGGGACCCAGGTAAGTGGGGTTCGTACACCCCTATTTGAGGCCCATGTATAAACTATTCTGTGCTCTTAGTGACGGAGAAGGAATTTTTTTTCCATAAGGTGTTCAATAGGGCAACAGTCAACTTTTTACTCTAGACTCACTCATGGGATTGGAGGCTACACCAACCATTTCTCCATGTGGAAAGAAATGTTTGAGAAATCCAGTTTTGAGGACCAAATACAGTCTTACAACCATTACCTTGTCACTTTCGTGAACATAACTGCCTGAATTAAGTCCTCAATATATTATTTCTTAAGCACCCTTTGTATTTAGCTTTGTTTTATTCTGGGCCTTCTAAAATTAGGATTTTACATTTCCATCATTGTGTCTATTTTGGATGGGACAACATTGACTTCTCATTGATCAACAAATGATGGTTGTGGGGGCCTCCTTCACAACATCCTCATTCACAACATGGCTGTCTGCAGGCAGTGCTGTGACCTTAAAACTTTCCCTGTGGGATGTGTCAACATTTGCCACTCCACTTTGAGCTGCTGTAGGACTTAATATATGCCTCTTCTTCTACGAGTGACAGATATTGGAGTTGTAAATCCCAGTGCTTGTTATGACCATTTTTTAATCATCTGTGTTCTTTGGGAGAGGGAAAATATAAAGCCCATGTGGAGGATAAATATAATTTAACTGTGCATGTCACCAGGAAGTATCTTTGATAGTCCCATAGAGACTTTGGCAGCATTGTTCGGTCTCAAAGAAAAGGGCTTCAGCTTTCTCAAAGCTGTGTGGCCCCTTTGCATTAGGTAGCATACCAGGCATGAGACATCAGTTGTGCTGAGCATTAAACAAACATGTTCTGTGGTGTGGTGAAAACTAATTGCGTCAATGGATTCTTCTCCCCCATTGCTTCTCAGATGGCACAGAGTGACATTGGCAGGACGCAAAGGGACGCTGCCTGCTATCTGTGATTTATAACTTCTCTCCCTGGCACCCGTTCAGCTGCCACTTAGCACAAAGCCATGCTTGCATGACATTTTAAAGGGTGTGCATTAATACTGCCAGCCAATCAATGGCAGCTGCCCCTCTCACAAGGACACTGTTTCGTTACCATTACCTGAAGCTGTCAACAGCAAATGACACAGGAATCACAAAAGCTAAAACGATGTCAATTTAATCAGAGTGGAGACCACCCAAAAAAGTAAACAAGGCTGATATAGAATAACAAGGAGACTATACTTGGCAGGTCAGTGATACTTGGCTGGTCCCAACGAAACCAGAGTTGAAATTCAGTGATACGAAACCCCTTAGTATGACATATGGGATGAGAACCCTTGTTTGCTTTCAATTAAAACCTGTGAGTGATCTTGGCTTCAAGAAAGTCTGGAATAGATAAGAAAGAATACTGGAAATACTTTTCCCGAAGTCAAACTATTTCCTTTTCAAAGGAGTAGAAAACAGCAACAACAGCTGCAAAGAGATAACTTCCAAAACTGCCATGTTAATAGTACATTGCAACTTAGGCTAAGCCAAAGGTCTTTGCTTCGGACACTTCTGTCTGGAATTCAGGGAATGACATTCAAATTTGGAAGCCCCTGAAATGGGGGGGGGGATGTTTGTGAGAGGAGAAGCACAGTTCTTTGAAAGGTTTGCAGGGTGGCTTACTACTGGCAGAAGTCCAGTTTTCAAACTTCGTTTTAGCTCTTTTGCTACAGACAGGGGCAGAAGAGTTCTTAGGGGCAGCCAACTGCCCCCCCCCCACACACACACATATACACATGTCTTAGATGCAGTGCCATTCTGGGGGAGAAATGGCAGGTGACATAAAAATGGTAGCTGCCTGTGGCAGCTTCCAGCACCCACCCCCCGCCCAAGACCTGTCATGATTCTGCATCTGGGACATCCTGAGAAGAGGGGCAAAAGGTAGTCACTGAGAGGAACTTTACCACTGCCTGAAATGATGCCAAAAGAAAGGATGAATAAAGTATATAAAAGCATAACAAGCATATAGAAGTATGAAAAGCATTTAAAAAAGTATAACAAACAATATAAAAGGTTTGCTGCCAGCAGAAAAGCACCATATCAACCTGCAAATAGGGCGGCGCATTGGCAATGATTTGCATTTTCATTCCAGTCTAGTTGCAGGCAGCTGTTTTTCAGACCTGCCAGAAATGTTTCTGCCTTGTCAAAACTCTGGGCTTCCATTTAAATTTCTCAGACATTCTCCCAAACAATGGCTTCCAGATTCCCCTTGAATTTGGATAAAACCTCAAAGAGTCATATGGCATCTTAAAGGCTGATAAATTTGCTGTGGCAAGAGCCTATTTCGCACGTTCATTCATTCACATGCGACTTCCCTGCAGGACTGTGCCCAAAAGCAGCTTTCAATGTATCAAATGAACAGCAATCAGTACAACAATTCCACACATAATATAAAGAATTACAATTATATCAGTGTAGTGTCAGTAAGTCAGTGCATGATAACAGTATCAATAAATATTGATAAACTAAACCAAACAGGTAAAAAAATAAAAATGGTTAACACCCATCGTAAGAGGCAATAATGTAAGGGTTTTGAACTCCATTTTGGTGAACTGCTGCTTTGTCCCTTGGCTGTTGGTGTTTCAGGTTTCCATCTTGTTAACCTTAATTTTTAGCTTCTCCATGAAATCACAGGAAATGTGGGTTAAGACTCATCAGCATGATAACAGCCAGCTCTATCTCTCTTTTTAATCAGATACTAAGGAGGCAGTAAAACCCCTGAATCGATGTTTGGTGACAGTAAGGACTGGTTGTGAGGAAACAAATTGGAACCTGATTCTGATAAAAGAGTTGATGGATGCACTCTACATAGGGTGTGTGGAGCTGTTCTTGAAAAGTAAATGGAAACATCAATCGGTCCAACATGCCATAGGCAGACTATTGCTTGGATGGGCCAGACAGAGCATACAACTCTGAACTTATTTGATCTACACTGTACATTTCAGGGCTCAATTCAAAGTGCTGTTTCTTGCCATTAAAGCACTACATGGCTTCCAACCTGGGTATCTTACAGACTGCCTTCTCCTGTATGTGCCCTTCTGTGCAGTCCAATTCAACATCTGAGGTTCTGCTTCAGATCCCCCTGCTGACTGACATTCAGTGGGTGCACAAAAAGAACAGGTCTTTTTTGGTTATGGCACTGATGATGCAGAATTCCCTCTCGGGAGAGGCTCGTTAGATCTAATCACTGTCTGCTTTCCAGTGCCTGGTGAGGACCGGGGACTTTGAGGAGAACTTCGCAAGGAAGCTGAAACACAAATCGTCTCAGTCTGCTGATTTTATTCTTATAATAAATGCTGGTTGAGATTATCCAGTTTGTATCTCTCTGCTGTTCTTTGAGTTCCCCTAGTGGAAGAAAAGTGGGATTGAAAATTTAAAAATAAATAAATAAGAAGTACATAATAATACATTTCTAAGTCATTATTTAAATAACTGAAGGGCATCGTGTTTGTCAAGACTTTACCTTGTATTTGAAAAAGATACGAAATGACAAGGGCAGGTGCAGCTTTAAATAGGATGGCATCTGGCAGAGAAATAACAGCTGGACTTTAATTTATGTGTGAGAACTGGAGGTCCTCTACATAAGCAGGTCTCCAGCATACATAGTGAATGGCAAGTTGCATCACCTGAACTTGGATCCTGCTCAAGGTAGACTTCATTTCTGTTCTTATAATTCAGTAATATTCCTGCTCATCAAGTTATTACAGTGTTTCAGTGAAGAGTGAAATGGTTTGACATTTATTTCAGCTGACATTTCATCATCTACCAACTGGATTTGACATTTCTGGTACTGTCAGTCATTAACTTTGATCATTACTCTCTTTCACTCTACTTTAGTCATTCTGTGTTATGACTGAAGAATTCTGTGCAACCTGAAAACTTGCAAGGCCCTTACAGATATTTTATTAGTTCTTTAAAAGGAAAAGGAAAAAAAAAGTTAATTGAGTATTCTTGCTCCTGGAGAAATTTTATGCCTCCTCATAACCTTATACTACCAGAAGTGCTCTACCCCCACATCCGGCTTGCCTGGCCATTGAGGGGGGAGCATTGCGGGCAGGTGGGGTGAGCGGACATGGTGGGCCGCCACTGGAAGAACCTCTGTGGTGCCACTGGTTAGGGGAGGGGTCGGAGACGTGTTTTTTACTCTCCCCCTCCTAACAGCTTCTCGTTCACAAGGCGCTCTCCCTTAAGCAGTGTGGGTTCCAACCGGTTGCCCTTTGGGGAGCCATGGAGGAATTTTTGGCTCACAGTCTGATTGGCCTGGGCTGTGCGTCTTTTTGCCTACTTCACACAGTTAATGGGGTGGGGTGAGTCCTTTAGGTAAATTTTGTCTAATTCTTGCTTAGTGTAGGGCACATTTCAGATGGAGGCTAGGATGGGCAAGGGGGAATGAGCTTAGGGTTGGTGAGCATTCAGAGGCACTGTTATGGTGACAAGTGACGCCTGAGGCCTCCCGAATGGGTTTTGTGGCTCGGCAGGGGGATAAGGGTTGCCTTTGAGATTGACTCACCTCACTCAACCAGGAGATTTGTGGCCTGGGAGGGGGTGACAGGGGAAGGTCTACCTCCCCCATAAGGGGCAGTCCGGAGGGGCAGCAATGCTGTGACACCACCCCTCAGGCTGTGTATGTTTTTGCCATTTTTTTTTTTTGCCCATGTTTTTGCCCATTGTAGTGCCCGCTAGCAGCTGGCACAGTTCAGTGCCCATCCTAGGCTTTTCCCTTTGCAGATATTTCCATAAATGTGGCCCAATTTCAATCCAAGCACTTGTGTCCGTCTCTTTATTACCCCTCTCTGCTCGCAACTGTTATGCTTAAAACCAAGCAGTTTGGGTTAAAAAAAAGCATGAAACATGGCACACATGGAAGCATATTCAACATTTTTTATGTGGATCCTGGTAAGCAATGCTCTCCATAGAGATTGACAAATGAATTGTTCTGGCTTTTAGTCCATGAGCCAGAGCAAACATACTTACTTTATGTGATGAATAATGCTGAAGGTGATTATTAGGAAGGTCAACATCCCAAATCATGGAAAATAGTTGGCTGACCTGTAGCAATCCTGTGTTTTTGTGTATATTCACAGTTAATATAAATCTGACCTATGGCTAGATCTGCCATGCAGCAAAGTGAAGCAACCTGCTTAAGGCAGCACCAGCTAGTGGGGGTGGGGGAAATACAAGACACAGAGTGCTTTTTGTGGTCACCCACACCTAGAGTACAGCATCCTTTATGAGTTGCGACAAGCATCACTTCTGGCCCAAAGCTTTGGTTGGGAGCCAAGCACTGTCAGCTCTCAAGCTGCCATGCTAATAATATCCAAAATATGTATAAACGGATAAGGAACTGGGAGGGCGCACCACAAAATAAGTTTTTGCATATGATTGCGTATTTAGGCAAATGCAGATGCAGCTGTGAAGATGATTATAGGGGCAGTGCAAGAACTAGAGGGGGTTGTTAGTGTGTAACTAGCTTTAAAAGAACCATGTTTAGCTCTTGCAGGAAGTCCAGGTGGGATCTATTTCCATCTTTCACTTAGCACAGGCGTTATGTATGTATGTATGTATGTATGTATGTATATAAGAATTGCATACATACATTGCATGGGGCCATGGTGGCTTAGTGGTTAAGATGCTGAACTACAGACTGGAAGGTTGGCAGGACAGCAGTTTGAGACCCAAGTGCCGCGTGACGGAATGAGCTCCTGTCTTCAGTCCCAGCTCCTGCCAACCTAGCAGTTCGAAAGCAAGAAATTGCAAGTAGATAAATAGGTACTGCTTCGGCGGGAAAGGTAACAGCGTTCCATGCACCTCGGTGTTCAGTCATGCCGGCCACATGACCACAGAAGCGTCTTCGGACAGCGCTGGCTCTTCGGCTTAGAAATGGAGATGAGCACCACACCCTAGAGTCGGACACGACTGGTTGGGGACACCTTTACCTTTATGAATTGCATTTATATCCCACCTTTTTTCCTCTTGCAAGGAACCCAAGGCAGCTTACATTATCCTCCTTCTCTCCATTTTATCCTCACAACAACAAGCCTGTGATGTGGGTTGGGCTGAGAGTCTGTGACTGGCCCAAAGTCACCCAGTGAGCTTCCATGGCCAAGGGGGGACTAGAACCCGGATCTCCTGACTCCCAGTCCAACACTCTAGCCACTACAGTGGTCTTGGAGCAGAGACAGTGTGCCATGCAGCTCCTCAGAAGTTGGTGTTTTCTCATGTAGTAATAAATAACCCTGTTACAATTACTAAATCTATTGGTTGCTGCCCACAGAACCTAGGAGCAGATTGCAAACTGAGCAAGTCAAACCAGTGTGGTATAGTGCCAGTGTGGTGTAGTGGCTAGAGTGTTGGACTGGGAGCCGGGAGATCTGGGTTCTAGTCCCCACTCAGCCATGGAAGCTCACTGGGTGACTTTGGGCCAGTCACAGACTCTCAGCCCAACCTACCTCACAGGGTTGTAGTTGTGAGGATAAAATGGAGAGGAGGGGGATAATGTAAACTGCCTTGGGTTCCTTGCAAGAAGAAAAAAAGGCGGGATATAAATGCACTAAATAAATAAATAAATAAATCCACCCCATATAAAACATACCCTTCACCCCCTGTGATGGCCACTAGCCCAAGGGATATTGCAGGGGTAAAAGTAGTCAGGGAAAGAATTGAGGGTTTCAGCTTTGGATGGAAAGACATTGTGCAGACAGCAGATCTAACAACAGAGAAACTACAGAGTAGATCTGTTATACACATTTTTCAGAAGCTAGGTCTACCAGTCTTGGTAGACATGGTGCCTAGGCTTTGTCACTGCTCAGTCACCTGATCTACAAGAAATGGTGGACCTGTTCCCTGATGATATTGAGGATTTTTTTTTTTTTTAAGTGCAATCATACACACAATGCACAGTTCCGGGGGGAACCCCCCCCCCAAATTGCTGCAGCTCAAAATCCAGGCCATGCAAAAGTTGTATTGTTAGCTGGTGTAAACAATGGCTGATAATAGTGTGAAAGTCAAGTGAGTTGTCCATGCTTCTCTGATCAAGCTTGATCAAACCCTGATCAAGCATAACCATTTGTCCTCCCATGGTTGACACTCCAGACAGACTTGACTGTTACTCACTAGAGCCACCTTCCCCCACCTGGTGTCCTCCGGATGTTATTTGACTTCAACTCCCATCAGCCACAGCCAGCATGGTCAAGAATGCTGGTGGTTGTAGTCCAAAACATCTGGAAGACAGCAGGTGGGGGAAGACCGCTCTAGAAAGTGTTCAACAATGTTTCCAGGATGAAGGAAATCACTCCAGGCAAGTCATGTGAAGTTGTCAATGTTATGATAAGGGCAGTGATGCCATAAAATATATAGGGATGTACGAAAATCACTTACCTGTTCATGGATTACGCTGATGGTGGGGAGGGGGAAGCGTGCAAAAATGTGCAAATCCCCACAAAATGTGCATTTTTACACTTTAGGCTATGGGGGAAATGCACATTTTTGGCCATTTTTAATGTGCTTTTACATTTTTTTCTATTACTAAATTTGTGCAAAATTCCAGAAAGTTAGGAAATCTAGGGATGTACGAAAGTCACTTACCTTTCATGGAATATGTTGATGGTGGGGGGGGAGGCGTTCCATCCCTCCCCCCGGAATCTTCGCCAGGGGGGGAGGCGCTCCGTCCCTCCTCCCGGAATCCTCTGTGGCCAGCTGTGCTCCGCGGCAGCTCCGCAGAGCAGCCAGCCAGGCCCAGCCAGGCCAGAGCCGTCTGCAGCCAGATTTCCGGCTGCGGAGGGCTCTGGGTTAAAAACAACAACAACAACCCACATACGCAAATGGCGGCGGCTATGGCCGCTGCCATTTGCATTCCTTATTTTTGCCGTCTTAATCTACGTAAATATTTACGTAGACTATGACGGCGAAAATAAAGGGGAACGCAAATAGCGTAGCAGGCGCTATTTGCGTCCCTTTTTGATTCACCGTTTTAGCCTACGTAAATAATTACATAGGCTAAAAAGTCGAATCAAAAAGGGATGCAAATAGCACCCGCTACGCTATTTGCGTTCCCCTTTATTTTCGCCGTCATAGACTACTCAAATATTTACGTAGATTAAGATGGCAAAAATAAGGAACACAAATGGCGGCGGCCGTAGCTGCCGCCATTTGCTTACGTGGTTTTTTTTTTTTTAAACCCACCCAACCATGATAGGCTACGTAAAGATTTACGTAGCCTATCACGTCGTGTTTTTTTTTTAACCTAGCCGTGATAGGCTATGTAAATCTTTATGTAGCCTATTACGTCTTTTTTTTTTCCTCACAAGCCTGGAAATGGCGGCGGTGGCAGCCAGTTGGAAGACCAGCCACTGCAGCCGCCGCCGCCGCCGCCGGAGCTGCTGCTGCCAGGAAGATCCGCCACAGGTAAATCTTGTCCTGTGGGGGATCCGCAGGGGGGTGGGGGGGTGGCAGGCTGTTCCACCATGGAGTTCGGGGGGCCGAATGCACTGGCATTTGGCCTCACCAAGATCCGTGGCGGAATTCTCTGACATCCCTAGAAAAAACTAAAGTCTGCAAGTCTGCTGAATCCACCCAATTAGGGAAAAGACAGTCCACTGCAGAATCCGCAGGTTGGATTCATAAAAATCCAAACTCATTTGATTTTGTTGTGGATTTCTCTGACACCCCTATTTCTGAGTGTGTGTTCTTTATTCCTCATTCCAAATAGAGTTTTGTTGGAGATCATGATGCTTCTTGGATCTAACTCTCTTTTGCATTAGTGCTGTTCAGTTGAATTCCCAGGATCTTCTACTACTCTGTGTAGGCTTCTAAATGTCATGGAATGTGATACTTAGCAACAAAGCACATCAAAAGGAAAATGCACAGGTGTGTTATAGCAATACACACTGTAAGCATGAATTAGAATTACAACCACAAACTGCAGTTCACTGCGGCTTTACCACCACCACCACCACCCGGAAAATTCCATATCTACCTGGGGGAGGTAGCAACCAGTTGAGACCTCCCATCAGTGCAGACAGGCAGGCTGCTTTCCTCTTACTTCCACTTAGGTGCAAATAGATAAACACAGATAGATGGGCCTGAGTGGCTAGACAGGTGAGGAGAGAAACCTGTCTTAGAATCTCCAGGAACTCAAACTCAAATCTCAGTTCCAAATTGAAAGAATATATTTATTAAAGGAATATAATAAGAGACAATAAAGGCTATGGTGAGGGGGAAGTGGGGCCATTCCACTGCTTCTGCTGAAGGCCACCTCCCTGAACACTCCTCATCCCTCAACTGTCACCATCACCAGCCATTTCAGCAGGCTGTACCAAGGAAGATGAGAAGCTGAAGTGGGGTCATTCCACCAACCCTGAAGACCACCTCAGTGAAGGTTCTTCCTTCCTCACCTGTCATCTCCAGCAGGCAGGCTGAGCTGAGGGAGATGAGAGCAGAGCCATTCCACCAGCCCTGCTGAAGACCTCCCTCATGAAGGTTCCTCCTCCCTCAACCAGCAGGCAGTCCAGCAGGTTGAGCTAAGGGAGATACGTACCAGTCTTGCTGATGACCCCTACCATGAAAGCTGCTCCTCCCAGCTGTCACCACCAGCAGCCATTCCATCAGACTGAGTTGAGGGAGATGACAGGGAGAGCAGGACCATTCCAGTAGCCCTACTGAAAGGCCTCGCTCACAAAGGCTCTTCTTTCCTTAACTGTCACCACCACCAGCCATTCCAGAAGAGCGTGTGGAAGGAGATGAAACAGCTCTGGCCTTTCCACTAACCCTGCTGAAAGAGTTAATTTCCCCCCTTTTCCCTCCTTATTCCCTTTTTTCTCTTGTGTGTCCTGTCTTTTTAGATTGCAAGTCTATGAGCAGAGACTGTCTTCTATTCCTGATTATTTGTAAGCCACTCTTGGCACCTTTTGGGTTGAGGAGCAGGATGAAAATACTCTAAATAATAAATAACATAGAATGGGTGCTTCAAAATAAGCAACTGATAAAAAGACTGCTAACCTATGGTAAACTCTTCAGGTAGTGTCTAATTTGGGCCTTGTGCAGGCGGCTGGTGGCAGTGTGAATGCATGTGGCCTCACCGGTGGTGGCACTCGGGTGACCCCTACCGCTAGTGACTGTGGTGTAGTGCTTCCAGGGGGAAGTGCCAAATTGAGTGGAAATGTTCGTTTCCAGAAGGGGCGGATCATACCCCTTCCAGAAACTAGCATTTCTGTTCCTTGTGCCACTTCCTCATGGAAGCACTACATCATGGCTGCCAGTGATAGCAGTGATTCTCTGAGCCACCAGTACAAGGGCCATATTGGATACTACCCTTCAAGGACTAGGGATGGGGGAGAATTTCTCCCCGAAACTTCGGGGGGCTGAGCGCCAACGCATTCGGTCCTCCGAAGGTTGTTCGGGGAGAACTTCTCCACCCCTCCGCCCCCCCCCGGGATGGGACTTACCTTTCACGAATGTCCCTCCCGGCGGCGGGTCCCGGTGGTGGTTCGGCAGGTCTTCGTCAGGGGTGGGGGCGGCAGCCGGTCTTTCGACTGGCTGCCGCTGCCACCATTACAAGCAAAGTAAAAAAACCACCCCTGTGATAGGCTACGTAACGATTAACGTAGCCTATCATGCCTAGATTTGCAAAGTCAGCCGTGATAGGCTACGTTAATCGTCACGTAGCTTATCACGGGTGACTTAAAAAAAAAAAAAAAGTGCTTACGCTAATGGCAGCCCCCATAGGGAGGCGCCATTCGTGTTCCTTATTTGGTCCCTGTAGTCTACGTAAAGATTTACGTAGCTACGGCAAAAATAAGGGCAACGCAGGGTTTCCACTAGGGATGTACGAATCCCTTGCCTTGTTCTGGGGCGTCTGCGGTGAGGGGGAGGCGATCTGTCCCTCCCCCCAGAATCCTCCCCAGCCGGCTCCACTCTACGGCGAGTCCGCAGAGCCGCCAGCCAGGGCTGCCAGCAGCCAGACTTCCGTCTGCTGCCAGGCTGCGGCCGCAAATGGAGGCTGCCATAGTGGACACCATTTGCATCCCTGCATTAGCCGTGATAGACTACGTAAATATTTATGTAGCCTATAGGGGTGGACGAAAGTCCCTTACCTTTCGCCGAAGCTTGCTCGCGGTGGGGGGGAGGCGCTTTGCTGCTCCCCCCGTGAAGTTGAGGCCGGGGGGGAGGCTTCCCGCCTCGCCCCGGCCGAAATTCAGGCCGGGGGGAGGCTTCCCGCCTCGCCCGGCTGCGAACGCGAAAGTTAAAAAAAAAAAAGAAGCCCCCTGATAGGCTACGTGGCGATTAACGTAGCCTATCACGGCTAGATTTGCAAAGTCAGCCGTGATAGGCTACGTCAATCGTCACGTAGCCTATCACGGGTGACTTTAAAAAAAAAAAAAAAGCACGTACGCGAATGGCGGCCCCCATAGGGAGCCGCCATTCGCATTCCTTATTTGGTCGCTGTAGTCTACGTAAAGATTTACGTAGACTACGGCGAAAATAAGGGCAACGCAAATAGCGTAAATCTTTACGTTCCCATAGGGAGCCGCCATTATCCGTACATAGGGGTGGACGAAAGTGACTTACCTTTCGTCGAAGGTTGTTCGCGGTGGGGGGGAGGCGCTTCGCTGCTCCCCCCGTGAAGTTCAGGCCGGGGGGGAGGCTTCCCGCCTCGACCCGGCCGAAATTCAGGCTGGGGGGAGGCTTCCCGCCTCGCCTGGCCAAAATTCAGGCCGGGGAGGAGGCTTCCCACCTCGCCCGGCCGCGAACTCGGAAGTTTAAAAAAAAAACAAAAACGCCCCAGTGATAGGCTACGTGACGATTAACGTAGCCTATCACGGCTAGATCTGCAAAGTCAGCCGTGATAGGCTACGTCAATCGTCACGTAGCCTATCACGGGTGACTTAAAAAAAAGAAAGCGCATACACTAATGGCGGCCCCCATAGGGAGCTGCCATTCATGTTCCTTATTTGGTCGCTGTAGTCTACGTAAATGTTTACGTAGACTATGGCAAAAATAAGGGCAACGCAAATAGCGTTGCCCTTATTTTCGCCGTAGTCTACGTAAACATTTACGTAGACTACAGCGACCAAATAAGGAACGGGAATGGCGGCTCCCTATGGGGGCCGCCATTATCCGTACGCGCTTTTTTTTTTTTTTAAAGTCACCCGTGATAGGCTACGTGACGATTGACGTAGCCTATCACGGCTGATTTTGCAGATCTAGCCGTGATAGGCTACGTTAATCGTCACGTAGCCTATCAGGGGGCTTTTTTTTTTTCTTTCATTGGAATGGCGGCGGCGGCAGCCGGTCGAAAGACCGGCTGCTGCTCCCGCCCCGCTCGAACACCCACCGAACCGCCGGCTGGACCCGCCGGCGGGAGGGACATTCGGCGAAGGTAAGTCCCGTCCTGGGGGGGTGTGCGGGGGGTGGGGGGGTTCAGAGGACTTCTCCCCGAAACTTGTTCGGGGGGCCGAACACGTTGGCGCTCGGCCCCCCCGAAGTTTCGGGGAGAAATTCTCCGCCATCCCTAGTAGCCTATCACGGCAAAGGACAGGGATGAAAATGGTGGCCACTACATGATAGGCTATGTAAATATATACGTAACCTATCACAGCTATTAGGGATGGACGAAAGTCACTTACCTGATCCCGAAGCTTGCTTTGCGGTGGGGGGGGGAGGCACCCCATCCCTCTCCGCCGAAATTCTGGCCGGGGGGGGAGCGCCCCGTCTCTCCGGCCATGAAACCCCTTCTCCTGCCGGGATGCAAATGGGGGCAGCTGTAGCCACCACCGTTTGTGTCCCTGGCCTGCAGTCAGCCATGATAGGCTACGTAAATGTTTATGTAGCCTATCATGGCTGACTTTGGGGGGGGGAAAGCGCGTACGCAAATGGCGGCGCCCATAGGTGCCACCATTTGTGTTTCTTATTTTCGCCGTAGTCTACATAAATATTTACGTAGACTACCCGGGCCAAAATAAGGAATGCAAATGGCGGCGCCCATGGGCGCCGCCATTTGCGTACGTGCTTTTTTCCCCCCAAAGTCAGCCGTGATAGGCTACGTAAACATTTACATAGCCTATCACGGTGTTTTTTTTAAAATCTAGCTGTGATAGGCTACGTAAATGTCCCGGCGGCGGTGCGGCGACCGTGCGGCGGCGGGTCTTCCGACCAGCTGCCGCCGCCGCCATTAACAGGTAAAAAACAAAACAACAAACGTGATAGGCTACGTAAAGATTTACGTAGCCTATCACGTTTGTTGTTTTGTTTTTTACCTGTTAATGGCGGCGGCGGCGGCAGCTGGTCGGAAGACCCGCCGCCCCACGGTCGCCGCACCGCCGCCGGGAGCTGCCGCCGCCAGGGACATTCGCTCAAGGTAAGTCCCATCACAGGGAGGGGGGCAGGAGGGGCAGACTGTTTCTCCACCAATTTCGGGGGGCTGAATGCATTGGCATTCGGCCTCCCGGAGATTCGTGGAGAAATTCTCTGACATCCCTACGAGCTAATGCAGAGATGCAAATGGCATAGCGGCCGCCATTTGTGTCCCTGCGTTAGCCGTGATAGACTACGTAAATATATTCGTATCCTATCATGAAAACAGCAGGGACACAAATGGCATAGCGGACACTATTTGCGTCCCTCCCTGCTCTTTGCCATGATAGGCTACATAAACACTTACGTAGCCTATCACGGCTAAAGTAGTGACGGAAATGGCAGCCACAGACCAGGGCAGCCATCCTCAGCCACAGACCAGGGGCAGCGGATGGACCAGACAGCTGACACAAGGTAAGACCCATCCCAAGGAAGTTTTGCGGGGTGGCAGGGGGGATTGCTCTGTTCTCCCATATACTCCAGGGGGGCAGATTCTAAAGAATCCGGCCTCACTGGAGTCCGTGGTGGAATTCTCTAACATCCCTAGTTTCCACATACCTTTTTAAGTGTAAGCAATTCTTGAGGGGTCTTCTTTCTATTTTTTATTTTTGTGAAAACACCCTCTGTACTTCCAGGAGCCCAGGCCTCTTCTCCAGCCCAGCAGTTCTTTCTGAACTCCCAGGAGACCATGTGACCTCACCCTCTTCAATAGACATTCAGGAAGAACTCCTGGCGGGTGAATAGCTCTCAGCTCCTGGAAGCACAGGAGGTTCGACTACACTTTAAAAAAGGTACGTGGAAACCCTGTCCCCCTTCCCAAGGAGAAAATTCTCCAAAATTCTCCCCCTCCCTTCAAAAGATGCAGAAAAAACAATGTCTCTTTTGTAGGGAGAGAAAAAGTTCCTGAAATAGGGGGCAGATTTTGACATAGCACTACCCCAAACCCTCTTAAATAGCAGCATATTACACTGCAATCTAAATAAGGATTTGAATCAGCAAAACATGAGCTTGTTGAGGTTCTCCAAATTCTACCTCAAAGCTTGTTCCGACTTATGTCCATATCAGATTGCCACCTTTTTTTTTCTTTTCACTTGAAAGTTCATGTTATTTTCATGCATGTTGTCCCAAATGTATGCATTTGATACATATGTATACATATGCAAATGTATCCCAAATGCATCGCTTGTATGCATTTTTATCCCGTTGTTTAAAATGTGTCTCTATGCATTTTTCAAATCTGTGCATTTTTTCATGCATGTTTTTCAAAAGTATCTTTCAAACACATTTTTTGGTTGCATTGCAAGCTCAGAAATGTACAGACTTTGGCTCCAGATTGCGTTCAGGTCTGCATTTGGTTCCAGGAGGTATGAACTGCCTAAGTTCTGGACAAAACCAAACTGAAACAAATTCCCCATTCATTAGGGATGGGAGAACCAGGCATGCTCAAGCTCACTGAAATTCTTCAAACTTTGAAGTAAAGTTTGCTCCTGTTCCCATTTGCAACCTGTTTTTGTTGTTGTTGTTCGTTCGAATGGGGAAAGTGTGCATTTTCACAAAAGTTGGGCATTGTTAAAGTTGTGCATCTCTGAAGTAGTGCATTTGTCCAATGTTGTGTATTTTTCAGAAGTTATATTTGCAAAAGGTACGCATTTTAAAAGTGCATTTTTAAGGTTGTGTGTTTTTCAAAGTTGTGCATTTTTCAAAAGTTATGCATTTTTAAAGTCCTGTATTTTTTTTAAAATGCACACTTTAAGTTGTGCATTTTTGAAGCTATGCATTTTTGAAGCTGTGCATTTTGAAAAGTGCACTTTATTTTAAAGTGCACATTTTGTGACTGTAATTTCAGGAATTTGCAAACATTTTCAGAGAACATGGACTCCCTTTTGCATTCACTTTTGGGGTTGTGAACAGGGCCTTTTTGAGTGATTTGTGAACTGAACTGAAATTCTCATACACATCCCTATCATATTTTTTTCCTTATATTCTTTTTTATTGTCTTTATGTTTTAACTATATATAAAAATATTATTAGATTTAGTTCCAATTACATTTAGTATCACCAGTATGCACAACGCAGTTGTTTTGTTGCTATATTTCTAAGGGGCTGGGAGAAATCTCCTGTTTTGGTTAGGTTACCTGCTGCCAGGCAAGCATGTCCAAGGACAGGTAGGGATGTACGAAAGTCACTTACCTTGTCGACGGGGTGATTCACGGTGGGGGGGAGGCGCTCTGCACTTCGCCCCAAAATCCTAATCCGGCCAGCTCCGCTCTGTGGAGATTCCATGGAGCTGCCAGCCAGGGCCACCCGCAGCCGGACATCCGGCCACTGGGCAGCCTTCCGGGAAAAAAAACACCACATATGCAAATGGCGGCAGCTATGGTGGCCGCCATTTGCGTTCCCTTTTTTTCGTAGTTTTAGCCTACGTAAATATTTACGTAAGCTATTATGGCGAAAAAAAAGGGAACGCAAATAGCGTAGTGGGCACCATTTGCGTTCCTTTTTTTTGCCATTTTAGCCTACATAAGTATTTATGTAAGCTATTACAGCGGGGGGGGGGGAAGGAACGTAAATAGAGCCCACTACGCTATTTGTGTTCCCCTTTTTTTGCCATAATAGCTTACGTAAAAATTTATGTAGGCTAAAATGGCAAAAAAAAGGGAAGGCAAATGGTGGTCGCCATAGCTGCCTTCATTTGCATACGCTGTTGGGGTTTTTTTGCTTGCCGTGATAGGCTACGTATTTACATAGCCTATCACGGCAAAGGCAGCTATGCAAATGGCATGGTGGCCGCCATTTGAGTCCGCAGCAGCCGGCCGAGAGACCAGCTGCTGCTGCCACCGCCACCACCGGAGCCGCCGGAGCAGGAACATCCACTGCAGGTAAGCTTCGTCCCGGGGGGGATTGCACGGAGCGGTGGGGGGTGGGAGGCCATTCTGCCATGGGTTTCGTGGGGCCGAATGCCAGTGCATTCGGCCTCACTGAAATCTGTGGTGGAATTCTCCGCCATCCCTAAGGACAGGGCGTGAGTGACTGGCAGCTACAGCACCACCAAGTGGTCGCATGTGACAGCAGCAATACTGGGCACTAGCTAGACTGCAGCAGGGACACAGATCAGCACCCAGGGAGGTGGGGATGGGAGCAGTGACACTCTGCCAAGGCCAGGGCCCACTGAAGCCTGGTGAGAACCTGAGAGCAGGTAGGTTTGTAAAGGAACAGATGGTCCTTAAGGCAGCATGACCCAGACTGGCACAAGGTGTATTCAGAGTTTGTGAGTGAAGTCAGCAACTGGAAGAGGCACTTACATTCTATAACAAACAGTCAAGCAAGGAAGAACAGATGCTTTCAGAATGAATCAGTTTCATTTCTTTATCAAATGCAATATTTTCCCACAGGAGAAGCACAAGGAGAGAAAAGATGCTTTTGGTCTCACGCTGCTGTTATTGGCACAATGACCTCGAGCACTCAGCAGTCCCAGGCACAACAAGCTCCTGTGTCCACTACTACCAGGGGAAACATCCCTGCCCAGCTGGCAGCTGGCCAAGCAGCAGCAGCCCTGCCTCAGATGGTGCCCCTGCCCCTAAACCTGCCCCCACCAGCCCCATGAAATGGCTGCCTGCAGCTGTTGTGTCCCCAACCCCAAGAAGGCCGCTGGCCACTGGCTGCTGCTGCAGCACCGAACACCAAAATGGCCACCCACAGGAGCTTCCTCCGCTGAGGTCACTGGGATGCACAGCGACCCATCTGCAGGACTGCAGAATTTAGCGGTAACCATGGTGGTTAGTGAGTGGTTAGGCTAACCATGCTGCAGGCCATGTTTACCTGCACGTGCGGCAGGAGCTCTCGCAGTGGTTAGCCCTAACCACCCTGCACCATGGTTAGCCTGAACAGCGTTCCCCAGTGTGCATCTGAACAGGGCCACCATCTGTATTTTATTATTGTTAGCTGCCTTGAGCACCAGCTTTAGTGGAAAGGCAGCATATAAATAAAATAAATAAACCACCATCATGGGGTGTCTTACTGCACAGATGTTCACTGTGAAAGCACATACATTATATGTGCCCTATAAGCAAGATGGGTCAGCTGGAATATTTTCTGGATCTCCCAATTCTGTCCAATAGCCAATGGCCAAGAATTCTGGCTCACCAGTACACTTTAGGGATAGTGCAGGTGCCTGACTGGGCCCCTTCCCACACCCTCAAGCCATGCTAACTGAGCCCCTGCTCAACCCCCCTCCCCACACACACTGAGCCAACTGCACTCCCCTGGTACCCATCTGTGAGCGCCACGAGCGCCATTCTGCAGAAGAAAATGTCGAGCGTGAATATGTGCACATTTAGTCTTGCGCAAAATGGTGAATAGCCCATATACGCAAGATTGCTGGCATAAATGGCCAATTTACGCATGGCCCATTTATGTGCACATATTTGCAATCATCACCATTTTCTTACACAAAATAGCACTCGCAGCACTTGCAGACATGTCCAGGGTGAGTGCGGGTGGCTCGGCGTGTTGGGGGGACCTCAAGCGTGGGTCCGGGGGTCATGTGAGCGGGGGCAGGTCCTCAGTAGGCAACCAGAGAACCCAGATGAGGGAGGCTGTCCATCTCTACTAAATTTCTGCCTGGGTGTCAGCACCTGCAATCAATTACCTACAATAATCTATGACAACCTTGTCCAACCTTCCCCAACCTCCAGCTGTTTTTGACTCCCATCCTGTCCCACACCATATCACAACTCCCATCACCCGTGATCACTGAGCATGCTGGCTTGGACTGAGTTGTAATGCAAAAAACTCCAAAACAACAAAAAGCATATGGAGTCAGCTTGGGGAAGGCTGAACTATGCAAACACAACCACTTTTATTTCCTAAGCTATATTCATCAGATTTTCCCATAAATCTCATCCTAGCACTGATTTTCTATTTGGCAATTTACACTTAATTTCTAACCCCCACAACAGCATGTTGAAATTAATATGGATATATCACTGAAGCAAAAGCTGCTGAATAAAAATTACCAACCTCTGGAGTACTCATCAACCATGCGGACCATGTTATACATTCTCTTGAATGTGTATTTGATGGAAAACAGGTTCTGGGGGGTGGGGGTGGCAGGGTGTTTTTGTTTTTAATCTGAAGGACAACATTTCTCAAGTGGATTCTGCATTCAGTTATTTCTTTAAAAAGAAAAGAAAACAATGTAATAGAACAGTATACAAAATTTGCACATGTTTTTGGTGTTCGGAAATAAAAGCAATTAGACCCTCGAGTGTGAGCATGCTGTTTCACCGTAAGGAGAAGCATTGTAACTGCAGTTGCAAGGACAACATTTCCAAAGGTGAAACATAAATGAGCAATCCCCTACAAGTTTGTGAGTTCATCATACCCATTCACTTGACAAGGTCAGAAAATGTGAAAATTCCGCCAGTGGCCACTGGAACTTAAGAACACCCAGACCACTTATTTGTGGTTTCAATGCAACTAGAGCACTAAAACACTTAATTTTAGCTTGTGAAATATCATATGTTTTTTTCATTGCTGCTGAATTCAGGGGTGGGGGTGGCCACAGGCGTTGCCTGACCATTTAGAATTGTCATTTCATTGTTTCAAGTATTTTTTTACAGCATAACTACTCAGAAGTAAATCCGCTGTGTTCAGTGGGCTTTACTCCTAACTAAGTGTGCATAGAATGGCAGCCTTAATTGTAGAATATTTTTGGGATTTTCTTGTTAGAAAGAAATATCTAAATTTAAGTGATAGCATGAAATAAATAAATACTAAAGGAAGGAATCTTAGTATCATTCTTAAGATGTTTTGGATTTTTCTTACTTTCATTTTTTGTTAATTCCTATGTCTGCCTTGACCCTTCCAAAATGGGATGGGATCCTTCCAAGATGGGTTTCAAAATAGAAGAGAAATAGTAATCTCTATTCTTTTCCCACTGTGATAGACTTGGAGGATGTCTTACGATTACCCCCACCCCACCCACCTCCATCCATGTATGTATCATTCTAAGTGAATTTTCCCTGTGCTTTTAGTGTGAATGTTATTGTGAATTAAAATCTTGGAAGTGCTCCTAGAATAGGTAAATTTGAATGGTGTGATTCCCAAATGAATGCTAAATGTCTTTTATCTAGTAAAGTGCAGTGTGTTTGAGCATTAAACACACACACACTTAGATGTGTGCACAGTCAGCATGTTTAGACTAGGTCATCCTTTGATTTCTTTCCTGTTTCTCTCCTGTGTTGCTTTCAAGAGTTACTCTGCTATACGAGAGAGCCAGCTAATCCCCTACAGACTTATACCCTGCAGATCAGGGTCGATCCCTGACATTTTGGTGGTTGAGGCAAAAAATGAATAAAATCAAATCCAAAGAGACCCCCTGCCGCACAGCACTCATTGCCATGGAGCATTCACCACCGAGAATGTCTCCACGCAAGCCCCATTGAAAGAAAATACAGCTGTGCAAGATGACAGACCAGGAAGGGCAAATGCAGCACAATTGATTTTTTATGGGAGCAGCCTAGGTTCAAACCTCTATTCAGCTGGGAAGCCAACAGGTTGGCCTCGGGCAAACCTCTTCCATTCAGCCTGAACTATCTTAGAGGTCTTTCCTGAAGATAAATGAGTTCAAGTGTAAAGCACTCTGAACACTGGCAAGGTCTACACAAAGGCTTGATAAAAGGCTTGAGGATTGGTTTCTGCTTTTGTGCTGGTAATACGCAGACCCTAAAATGGTCATGGGAGGCTTGTGGGAGGCTTGTGGCAATGTGCTTTCTGCATTGCATAATTTCCCAGATCATGTCTACATGAGGCACACCATCAAATTAGTAACATGATGGTGATAGGCTTACCATTTCTCCCAGAGGAATGTTATCTGGGTATGATAAATGATTTAAATGTATGTAATATTAAAATTACCCTTTGTCTAAAGCAGAGGCTGAGCTAGGAAAAATAAATATACGAACAACTATCCAGATGGCATCAGCATGGTGAGTGAGTTGGCAGGGTTTGTAGCCATCCCTCACAACCTGGCTTGCCAGCTCCAGACTCTGAAGGTATTGAGACTTTGCATATTTGTGCATGCCGACACCATGACATTTCAACAAATTGTTCTTTCTCCTTTCCTAGTTTTCACTTTTTAAAGTAATATAAACCCAGGCCTCCTTTTCATTCAAGCAAAGATGTCATCTTCCTTGCATTTCACAAACAATGAAAGAGTTCAAAATCTAAGGACCAAACTCAGGCGTCCCAGTGGCATTGCTTGAAATGCTTGAATTAGTGTCAAGCCACTAACTGAAATTATTCTAAAGTGGGAACTGAGTAGTGGGGAAACACAACTCTCATTTTCCTTGGACCTGTTTGGTATACACAGCACAGGGTAGGAGGGAAAGGTGGTATGCATGCGCGTAATGGACTATGACCAGGTTTGCATGATCACTGGAGCCCACCATGGCTTATTTAAGCCACAGTGGGTTGAAGTGTATGCCAGCCACCCTTTTGAACATTTTCACTGTGGCAGGTGGCTGCTGTGGCTTACAGTGTCTTATGACCCTGGTGTGGATAGGTTATGGGAGGTTTAAGCAACCTATGGGCTGGTTTAGGGTTATACGAGGGTTGTTTAACCCTTGCCTAAGTAACCCTCACTGGGATTGCATGACATGATAAGTCACAGTGACCACCTGCCATGGCTTCAATATTCAAAATGGCTGCTGGCACATGTCATAACCCACCATGCCTTAAATAAGCCATGGTGGGCTGCAGCAATTGTGCGAACTTGCCCATCATGTTTATATGAAGGGTAATGTACTTGTGCAGGTAGGAAGATGCAAACAGGTAAACAAATATGCAGCATTAACACCAGGTTTTGGGAGGCTTGGAAAGATGCCCTAAATGCCACCCCCCACCCCAGCTAATTTCCCCTCACTCTTGTCACCACTGCCTATTCACTTGGCCTCTTTCTTTGGACTCAGTCTCTACAGCTGTCCAGAAAGGGAGAGCAAGGTGAGCTCCTTCTCTTTGCTCCTGTCACTAGACTCATGACTGACTTGCAGATGAACATAGAAGAATAGGAAAGAGCAGGAGCAACAGGGCCACGGGGCAGGTTGCCAGGGACTGCCTGCTAGGCTGTGGGCATCAGCAGGTGCCCAGAGATGCCAACCCTTGATGCTGGCCCTGCAGATGTGGTTTAGTGAACCAGGTCCAATAGAACCTGGAAGCATAGAACAAGGCCTACCAGAATCTTTCATTTCTGCCTGGCTATGGCAAAACTTGTGGAGAGAGATGCCACTGTTTCTTATATACTGGCACAAAGCATTAGGGATGGTGGAGAATTCTGCCACGGATTTCAGTGAGGCTGAATAAACTGGCATTCAGCTCCCTGAAACCCGTGGCAGAACAGCCTCCCATCCCCCGCCACTCCACGGAATCCCCCCGGAACGAAACTTACCTGGGGCTCCGGCAGCGGCGGCAGCAGCGGCGGCTCCGGCGGCGGTGGCTGGTCTTTCGGCCGGCTGCTGCAGCTGCCATTTGCATCCTGCCAAGCTGCCATGATAGGCTACATAAGTATTTACATAGCCTATCACGGCAAAGAGAAGAAACGCAAACAGTGGCCACTACGCCATTTGCGTCCCCACTTTTGTTGTGATAGGCTATGTAGATATTTATGTAGCCTATCACGGCAAAGAGCGGGGACGCAAATGGTGTAGCGGATGTGGGGTGGCAGGGAATAAACCATTATACAATGAAGGGCAGTTTTATAAATGTTTTAATTAATAAATATTTTAATAAATCTAAATGTTTCAATAAATAAATAATGGAAAGAAAGGAGACAGAATGTAGCTTCTTCTGCAACTGAAAGATGGCACTCCAGTCCTGCCCTGCATTTTTGGCTAGACAACCTGTCTAGCCGGGGGAGGGCAGAGTGGGGGAGGAGGCTGGCGTACGACACATTGGATGTGTCGTACAGGCTTTTCTGCTCTCCCTGCCTGGAATACCCCCTTGTTGTTTTTCAGTCGTTCAGTCGTGTCCGACTCTTCGTGATCCCATGGACCATAGCACGCCAGGCCTTCCTGTCCTGCGCTCTCTCCCGGAGCGTGCTCAAGTTCATATTCATTGCATCGGTGATGCTATCTAGCCATCTCATCCTCTGCCGTCCCCTTCTCCTTTTGCCTTCAGTCTTTCCCAGCATCAGGGTCTTTTCCAGAGAGTTTTCTCTTCGCATTAGGTGGCCAAAATATTTCAGCTTCAGTATCTGTCCTTCCAATGAGCACTCAGGGTTGATTTCCTTTAGGATTGACTGATTTGACCTCCTTGCAGTCCATGGGACTCGTAAAAGTCTTCTCCAGCACCACAGTTCGAGGAATATCCCCTAGGAGCGCCCTATTTTGGCCGCTCCGTGCTCCTCTTGCAAGCACAGAGCACGGGTCTTTTCCATGCTGCCTCGCAGTGGGGGAAGGTTGGTTCTCCGGGAACTGACCTTAGAGCGCAGCTCCAAGGTCGGTTCCTGGAGAACCAGATATCCTATGGCCGTCTAACTGCTGACTAATGGCCATAGGATTGCTCCCTAAGTCCCATTGAAATCAGTGGGGTTGGGAGACTATTGCATCCTTATCTGAATGGAGTTGGCTTGAAATATGTTGAGCTTTGTCTGACTGGGAGGGGGCAGGTAGAGGGTGGAAGTATGCAGCATATTATGAACTAATTTGAGTTGAACTGGGGCAGGCAGCGTTCATGCATCACTCGTTTCATGAAGGGTGAGGGTTTAAAGTAATCATCTTCTTAGCATGCACCAGCAGTGCCTGCCGCTTTTAAAGGTCTATTGTGATGAATGTAGTCCACACAGACACAAAATTAGAACATACTCATAACAGTTTTGAATTGTATTCTGATTATGAACACAGTAAGGATTGCTGGGCAAGGAAGTTCTCTTCAGAATGCATCTGGGCATTATGAGCTGGGCAAATTCATATTCTGAACCCGTTATTTCTTAAGTTAAGCAGCATCAGTAATTATAAGTGTGTATTGTCATTTTATCAAGTCAAACCATTACGTTTTGTTGTTGTTGATATTATTAAAGGAAAAGTGAATAATTTTCATCATGGCCAAGCGAATTTTACTGTACAAGGAAGGAAGTAGTATTTTGTAACATTCTTGCATTGGCTTGATTTCTCTGTCTTCTTTTTGCCCCCACCATCATGCCTGCACTTTGTCAGCCAGTAGGAAAGTATATCAGAAAGTAAGGAAATGTAATATTTAATGGGTGGACAAAGAGAATCCCAAAATGAGAAAGATAATTCAATTTTAAAAGTGATATAAAAGAAGAAAGGTCTCAATGGGTTATTTCGCCAGTGGGGAAAATAATGTGGGAAAGGGTGGAAGGGGACCACTGGAAAATGTGGTCCCCTCCAGACAACAGCTCCCATCAACTCTCACAGACCCAGTTAGATTACTATGGATTACTATAGATTAACAGTTCCCTCCACTTGCCTTGAAGAAAAGTTGAACAAAGACAAAAAAAGGATGAAAGTTTGTAGTGCAGGCTTGCACAAATTGTAACCAACTAAGCCAAACAAAACGCACCCATCATGCAGAATGGCCCACGAGGGGCTCAATAAACTTCCTGTTTGTTTGTTTGTTTGTTTTTCTGATGACTCAGGACTGCAAAATTTGAGAGAGAGAGATGGGTGGGTCTGCCAGGCATGTGACAATCACAATACATGGCTGGTGGTCTGTGTGCATTTTAACGGGTCACACAGCTTTTGCAGACCTGCTATAGTAACTGTGGTTTACTAATGTGGTTCTAACTAACATTTAGAGGGTTGAAAAGAAAAGTAGCATTAAATATTATTGGAGGTCCCTGGAACAAATCTGATTTTCGAGGGGTGCTTTCTGTCCTGTTGCTTACCAACCTATAAGAGTGATATGATTGAGTGGCTTCTGTAGAATTTGGCAGCAGGTCATGACTCATGAGGGAGAAGGTTTACCCTTCTCCCTTTCTGAAGTGGCCCTATGGCAAAACTAGCTGTGCCCAGGTAAAAATAGGGCAGAGTCAAACAGTTTGCCCAACACAAGCAGTGACGTGGATCAAATAGGTCTATGTTGTCTGAAGAGGTTTAGTGTATGATTGATTCCACAGTCACTGGGCATGCTGCAGAAGTCTAGCTCACTGGTAAGTGATGGCTGTCTATTCCATGACTTGCTGAACCCCACCAGGTAATCTAGCTTGTCTTTAATTCTCTTGCTTGAGGACTGGAAAAGCTAGGGCTGCTCAAAATATTTGCCTATTTCAACTGTGTGTGTGTGGGGGGGGGAATGTGTGTTTCTCAGGGTTATGACATATTTCCTGAACCAATGGCCCAGCCGTCTCAGTATCACTGGAGAAGTTCACATGAACCTCCCCCATGCATTGAAACAAAGCTGTGGGCTAGCCCTGCCCCACCCACCCCACCCACGGAACCACCACCATACATATGTGTGTATGTGCATGGGCTCCTTCATGGAAGATCTGATAGTGACAGAGTTCCTCCTTGCAGGGAAAAGCTCAATATGGATACATCAGTACATGCATAGAGACCTTTTCCCAAGGTAAAAGATGGCAGGGAGGCATTTCTGCTCCAGAAAACACTCAGCAGCTTGAAGACATGGTTGCAACATGCAGAGGCAGTGGAGTTGTGTGGGTCTAGCTCATGTGGCCCTGTTGGGGAGTTCATGTGAACCTCCCTACCTTGCTTGTTGCCTTTGCTTGCCGTGCTGTTTCCCTGACCTGCTACTATTTTGAACAGGGTGTTCTTCTTCTGGGGAATAGCCACATGGGTGACAGCCAGCCAATTAGGGATTACATAAAGAAAGGAATTACATAAAGTGTTAAACTGGGCCTTTCCTAATCCAGGTTTATAGGAATAGATGCAGGGATGGAGTGGGGTGGGGGAGTGATGTCTGAAGTTATAACCAGGAAAGAAATTTGACTAATATTATTGAAATACTTTGGGATCCTCCCTCAAAATTGCTGCATATGTTCTGTGTCAGCAGAGCCCACATATACACCACACATTTTCCTTTAAGTAGGCCTGAGCAACTGGTAATCTCCCAAGCTGAGTGTAGGTATTTAACTCCTCCCCACCCTGTTTTTGTAGATACAGGCAACAAAAACAGGTTTATCAAGACCTCGCAGAGCCCCCACCCTCCTAGACTGAGTTCAGGTTGTATGGGTCTGGTTTGTGGAAATCCAATGGCAACCCTAGTTGCCGGGGCTGGACTCATCTCTGGTCCCAGAGTCTAACTGGGTTCTCCCATTCACAAAGGCAAGGCTGTTCTTAAAAAATAAGAATGAAAGAGGCTGTAATAATCCAAAGGCATCTCTGAAGTGCACTGGAATGCTTCACAGCCAGCAAACCTCATAGGTTTTAAACATATTGTCCACCCCAGAAAGCTGAAAACAGCTTTGAAATGTGATGGGAGGCTATTTCAAGAGAACATCCATTAATGTTGCACATAGGGGCTTTTGTCCTGTTCCAGCACCTGTTCAAGGGGTTCTTTTTCTCGGAGCTATTTTCAGCCAAGGTAATTTTCCCAAGGAACACAAAGACCATGGACTTCTTTGAGAAACACTCTCTACTGCACCAATGCTGAAATCAGCTTTTTGCCATCACATCCCCAGCAGGTGTGAAGCTGTTTTCCAGCACTAATTTAGTTTGACTGATTGTGACCAGCCATCATCTGCAAATAATCAATTTGTCCATGTAGATAAGGCCAGCCCTGGCCTTCTGTAGATTAAGCTGGGTGTGTTAATGACCTGTCATGCACAGTGGCTTGTCCAGGGGCAAGAAAGGGTACCACAAAGATGAAAATGAGATTGAGAGAGGGTGGCTTGCTATGGCAGACTGAATGTTAAAATCAGACAATGAAATATATATTTCTTCTCCTTGAGGTGAAAATGGATGTTAGGGATAACTGTGAGTAAAAGAAAATCAATACCATTCTATTGGCAGACTTGTTCATATTTTGTGTCTCTTATGTGTAGCATATACTATAGTTCAGAGCATGGCGGCTTTAATATTTCAACTTAAAAAAATAACTTTCTAGTCCTTATGGCTACAGACAAAAAGAAAGACAGACAGTCAGACAGACAGAAAATGCCAAGGTATTGTGTATTTGTGTAGTAATGGCTTGATTTGCACTTTCATTCCAACATTGATCTATAATAATAATAATAATAATAATGATGATGTCTATCCATCCAGCAGTATCATTGTATCAAGATTGTGAAACGTGATCAACTGAAACTTGGCATGCATACTAAGGGGACACTAAGGGTGTGTGTCTCAGAGTTATTTTGGTTTGGAAATGAATGAATTTTAAATATTTTAAGGTGTCCATACTGTTGAAGCCTGCAGGACCATCTTCAGCCACTAGGGGCAGACTTTCCTAACCAGCACATAGCTTTGCAGTCCATACAGTTTGAGGCCAAGGGAGAGTGGTAGGCCAAGGGACAGAGTTATATGCCTGCCCCTCCTGACTGCTGTGGTGCAGTCCCCCTCAGGAGAATGGTGTGGCCAGACCTCTCCCTCAGGAGACTATAGAGGTACATCATGGCAGGGGCCATGCCTAGCGGTGCTTGGAGGCATCACTATATCAAACAAAGGGCTATTCCAACACATACAATCCTGGGCCTATATGCTAGCGTAGAATAAAAGGCAGAAATAGCAGAAACAAGCCTTCACATGTCAAAATGTGGAATGAAATTTTGGCCGTTTGATAATTTCTCAGGAAACCAGGTGTGCCCCACTTGACAACTACACAACCTCCCATTGAGCACTGATTATATGATCCACCTGACAGGGTTTTCAGAAGCAGAGGTAGAAGAGCAGCAGCACAGGTGGTGGTGGTGGTGGTGGCAAAGGAAGGACTGACAGCGGTAATGCCACTGTGGTATCAGAATCCTTGATGACAGCAAAGGTTGCTCTGTTATTGCCTTGGCTGCTGTCTTGGTGGTGATAACTTTAACACTTCAGAAATGGTTATGAGGAACAGGCTAGGGATGTGTGAATCTGCCAATGTCCGGTCCGTGGGATGCCTGTCTTCAGGAGTTCTGGCCCTCTTGGGGTTCAACAGATTTCCGCAGAGCCCCCGGCATAGCTTGTGGATTTCAGTGTAATTTTTTTATGTCACAAGTTAAGATAAGCAGCTGCAATTTACATGTAACTAAGCACTTTATAGGTGCAAATTGCATAAAATACACTAGTTACAGCTGTAGGTTACCCAAGATACACAACTTGTGGTTGCAATTTGCCTAACTTGACATTTTTACAGATAAAAAAATACGCTGAAATCTGCCAGCTACACCAGCAGGGAGAGCCAGTCCACTGAGGATTCCACAGGTCAGATTCTCAGGAATCTGATATCATTCAGGTCCATTGAGGATTTCTCCAGCATCCCTAGATCAGGCTCCAGTGACTATGTATGATTGCCTTCACTTATTCTCTATAGTCATTTTGTAGAGGCATATTTATGATGCAGGGGTGAGCAACTTGTGGCCCTCCAGATGTTGGTGGACTGCAATTCCCATCAGCCCTACCCAGCATAGCCAATGATGAGGGATGATAGGAGTCCAACAACACCTGGAGGGCCACAAGATGCCCAACCTTGCTATGAAACAGCCATATCATTGACCCATCTAGCCCATTATTATCTTCTCTGATGAGCTGTGACTCTCCAAGTTCTCAAGAAGAGATCTTTGCTGGTCGTGTTACTAGAGATGGCTATATGCTACCTCTATCAGAAGCAAAATGCCCATGCATACCCATTGCTAGGGAACATGGGCAGGAGGGGGCTCTCGTACTCATGTCCTGCTTGTGGGTTTCCCATGGGTAGTTGGTTGGCCACTGTGTGAACAGAATGCAGGACTAGATGGATCTTCATATGTTCATAGATCCTTTAACTGGACTGGAAATGCTAAAAATTGAACCAGGGACATTCTGTAAACAAAGCACATACTGTACTCCTGACCTATGTCCCTACTTGTCCAAGTTTCCTCTTGTAACCAAAACCAACCGTCTTTTGCTACTGATGTTTGCTTGATTATTTTCCAAAAGACTGTGTGTGTATGCACAATGGTGGTGACAAGGACTGAGAGAAAGAACGAGTGAGTGAGAGAACTTCACAAACTATTTAATCACTCTACTTGTGGGAAACATTAGAAGTTAACATATTTTTTTGGATACCAAATTGACTGCTAGGTAGAACACTCCATGCTCACTGGAGATAAATAAATTGTTGAAGAATTTCCTCACTGGCAATTTTTTGAATTCTGTTTAGTATATTAAAAACCTGTATTGTCAGTTTCAGATGTAGTCTTCTTATATGAAATTAATTATCCCTGTAGGGATTCTTAAGGGAGATTCAACCTTTGTAGGTCAATTAATTGCTACAAACCTTGCATTATACTCTCAGCATCTTCCCCTATACATCTATTTGGCACACATTCCGAACTCCATTAAAAGTTTAGTTTTTCCTTAACTTTTTTCCTGATTGGGGGGTGGGGGAAGCCTTTCAACTGCATGAAGCTTTATCAAAGGTAAACTGGATGCTGGCGGGCTTCCATTATGTATCAAAATCAATAAACCCACTTTGTAAAGACATTCATCATCTCTCTTTCTCTCTGCATGTGTGTATTTTCACTAATATTTCACATGGAAAAGGATTATCCCTAGGGTGCTAATTTAATGCCAATAATCATATGGCACTTCTGGTTTAATGGAATTAGAATTCCAACGGATAATCTAATATTTCATTTTCATTCAACAATTTGTCTTTGATTACATTTGTCACCCTATATAGCAAATTAAAATCCTCCCAAATATGGGCCACAACTGAACACAAGCGTTAGATGGGGTTCAGTACACCTAGCTCTGTGTTAGATTTCAGCCCTTGTTATCTAGGAAGCTTTACAATCACATCTATATTTCAACACTGCTCAAAGGTCCAATCATATTTTGATTCCATTGGGCTGGATACAAGAAATAAATAGTTTCTTATATGGGGTTCATTCAAAGTAGAATACCACAATCAGATGACATTTACACTGGTGTAAATAGGCCTTACCATGAGGAATAGACAGGGCTGTTCCAAGTCATTTTGGTGCCTGAGGCGAATAATACCAATAACTCACCCTTCCAGTGAAAATACAGTAATACATTTTATAACTGACAATTTGACCTTTTAATGAGGCCTAAAATCTGCCTCCTCTGGAAACTGCCTCACTCTGCCTAATGGTAAGGAGCTGATGGAATAAAGTGTTTCCCTCACCATGTAAACAAGGGTTGTTCATTCAAGGTAATAGGCTTGTCAACAGCTTTGAGTGAGAATAGGCCCATAGTGTTTCAAAAGGTTTATTCCTTAGGGCTGCCCAGAAAAAATGCTGTAGAAAAAAACCTGCAAGTAATATACTAGCAAGGTGACACGAAATAGTGTGGATATGCACCAGTCTCAGCTTCCCATCATAGCAGAGTTGGTCCCACTTTTCTTTCCCTTGAGCCCTCTTCCTGCCCCTCCCCCATATGTACCTTCTGACCTTCTCATGTTTCCCGCTTTTCCAAATTTCATTTCACACTATTTCGTGTCACCTTGCTAGTATCACAATATTACTTGCAGGTTTTTTTCTACAGGTGTTATGTCTAAATGGAGTACAATAGGACATGTAAGAGGTGCTGGGCCACATACCTTGACCTCACAGTCCCATTGTCCCATCACATGCCAGGCCTGCCCTCTACATCCCCAACCTCACTGTGTAGAGTGGGGAAGTCTGTAGGGGGCTTCTACTTAGGGTTACTTGAAGGTAAGTAGAATCTTTTGCATGATCACTAACCCTGATAAAGCAGGGTTCGTGGTCACATGGGGGCTTCTACTTGCATTTGGGTGAACATGTGTAGACCCCCCACACACAGATACTTAGTGTAGGGAGGTCATGGACATTTGTGGTGGGACTCGTGTTTTTGACCCCATCCCTCTTATGTGTGTCAGTGTATCAGACTCATTAATGCCTGAATAGGGCTACTGTCAGCTGTGCTTCCAATGCACAGGTGCACCAAAGTGCACCTTATGTTCTTTCCTAGGTTTCAGAGAGTACCTCTCCTTCCCACATTAGCAAAATAATTCAGAATGCAAAGCAAGATAGACAGAAAGAATGACCTGCAGATCTGTAGAACATTATGATATAACATATGATCAATAACAATACTTTTTTAAAAAGAAAGGAGGCAAACAGCAGGTTAATTTGAACTATTTTAAAGGAAGGAATTGATAAAACAATATGTTCATATATCTATGTACCACTAATAGGAATGAACTGGCAACAAGTGAAAACACTTGAAAAGCTTCTTGTCTCCTTCACAGAGCACATCAGCAACAAAATTATCCAGCCCAAGGCACAGGGAAAAAAATATATTGTCAAGAACAGTGCTATTTCTGTCATTATGATACCTTGACTGTCTTCAAGGACTGTCATGTTTTTGATTCCAGTTTCTTTGCATGTTGCCTTTTGTAGCATGTCCTTGTGTACACTTACTTGTGCCCTCCACAACTCTAGTCTTTCAAGATCTGAAGGACTGCCAAGAAGGAGCAGTCTTGTTGAAGCAGTTTCATCATGCCAAAAGCTAGAGACAAATAATATTGTATGTCAAATAAACCAGGTCCACCAGCTTATTGAGGGAAAGTAAAAGAAACTTTGTTTTTTCACCTCTCCTTGGTTAAGAACAAGTATATAGTTTCTCCCCTTCATGGATCACTGCCTTGTTGTGGCGAAGGGGCTTGCGTAACTCAGTGAAGCCATAAGCTATGCCGTGCAGGGCCACCCAAGATGGACAGGTCATGGCAGAGAGTTCTGACAAAATGTGGTCCACTGGAGAAGGACATGGCAACCCACTCCAGTATTCTTGCCAAGAAAACCCCATGGAACGTATCACAAGGCTAAAAGAGATGACGCTGGAAGATGAGCCCCTCAGGTCGGAAGGTGTCCAATATGCTACTGGGGAAGAGCAGAGGGTATTTCCAAGTAGCGCCAGAAAGAGTGAAGCGGCTGGGCCAAACCCGAAAGGACACTCAGCTGTGGATGTGTCTGGCGGTGAAAAGAAAATCCGATGCTGTAAAGAACGATATTGTTTAGGAACCTGGAATGTCAGATCAATGAATCAAGGTAAGCTGGAGGTGGACAAACATGAGATGGCAAGATTGAACATCAACATCTTGGGAATCAGCGAACTAAAATGGACAGGCATGGGCGAATTTAATTCAGGTGACCATCATATCTACTATTGTGGGCAAGAATCCCTTAGAAGAAATGGAGTAGCACTCATAGTCAACAAAAGGGTGGGAAAAGCAGTACTGGGGTACAATCTTAAAAATGATAGAATGATCTCAGTACGAATCCAAGGCAAACCATTCAACATCACAGTAATTCAAGTCTATGCCCCAACCACTGAGGCCGAAGAAGCTGAGGTTGATCGGTTCTATGAAGACCTACAACACCTTCGAGAACTAACACCAAAAAAAGATGTCCTCTTCATCATAGGGGATTGGAATGCTAAAGTAGGAAGTCAAGAAATCACCGGGATAACAGGCAGGCATGGCCTTCGTGTACAAAATGAAGCAGGACAAAAGCTAATAGAGTTTTGCCAAGAGAACATGCTGATCATAGCAAACACTCTTTTCCAACAGCACAAGAGGCGACTCTACACATGGACGTCACCAGATGGTCAATATCGAAATCAGATTGATTATGTCCTTTGCAGCCAAAGATGGAGAAGCTCCAAACAGTCAGTAAAAACAAGACCTGGAGCTGACTGTGGCTCAGATCATGAGCTGCTTCTTGCAAAATTTTGGCTTAAATTGAAGAACGTCGGGAAAACCACTAAACCGTTCAGGTATGACCTCAGTCATATCCCTTCTGAATATACAGTGGAGGTGAGGAATAGATTTCAGGGATTAGACCTGATAGACAGAGTGCCTGAGGAACTATGGACGGAGGTCTGTAACATTGTTCAGGAGGCAGCAACGAAATCCGTCCCAAAGAAAAAGAAATGCAAGAAAGCAAAGTGGCTGTCTGATGAGGCTTTACAAGTAGCTCACGAAAGAAGGGAAGCGAAAAGCAAGGGAGAAAGGGGAAGATATACCCAACTGAATGCAGAGTTCCAGAGAATAGCAAGGAGAGACAAGAAGGCCTTCTTAAATGAACAATGCAAAGAAATCGAGGAAAACAACAGAATGGGAAAGACTAGAGATCTCTTCAAGAAAATTGGAGATCTCAAGGGAACGTTTTGTGCAAAGACGGGCATGATAAAGGACAAAGAAGGCAGGGACCTAACAGAAGCAGATGAGATGAAGAAGAGGTGGCAAGAATACACAGAAGAACTATACAGGAAAGATCTGAATGTCCCTGATAGCCATGATAGTGCGGTCACTGAACTTGAGCCGGACATCCTAGAGAGTGAAGTCAAGTGGGCCTTAGGAAGCATTAGTAACAACAAAGCTAGCGGAGATGACAGTATTCCAGCCGAGCTATTTAAAATCCTAAAAGATGATGCTGTTAAAGTGCTGCATTCAATATGCCAACAAATCTGGAACACTCAACAGTGGCCACAAGACTGGAAAAGGTCAGTTTACATTCCAATTCCAAAGAAGGGCAATGCCAAAGAGTGTTCAAACTACCACACAATTGTGCTCATTTCACATGCCAGCAAGGTGATGCTCAAAATCCTACAAGCTAGGCTTCAGCAGTATGCGAACCGAGAACTACCGGAAGTACAAGCTGGGTTTCGAAGAGGCAGAGGAACTAGAGATCAAATCGCCAACATTCGCTGCATCATGGCGAAAGCAAGAGAATTCCAGAAAAACGTCTATTTCTGCTTCATTGACTACGCTAAAGCCTTTGATTGTGTGGATCACAACAAACTCTGGCAAATTCTTAAAGTGATGGGAGTACCAGACCACCTTATCTGTCTCCTGAGAAACCTGTACGAGGGTCAAGAAGCAACAGTCAGAACCAGAGATGGAACAACCGATTGGTTCAAAATTGGGAAAGGAGTACGACAAGGCTGCATATTGTCACCCTGCTTATTTAACTTATATGCAGAGTACATCATGAGAAATGCCGGATTGGATGAATCAGAGGTCGGAATTAAGATTGCTGGGAGAATTATCAACAACCTCCGATATGCAGACGATACCACCCTAATGGCAGAAAGCAAAGAGGATCTAAAGAGCCTCTTGTTGAGGGTGAAAGAGGAGAGTGCAAAAGCTGGTTTGAAACTCAACATTAAAAAAACTAAGATCATGTCATCTGGCCCTATCACTTCCTGGCATATAGAAGGGGAAGAAATGGAAGCAGTGACAGATTTTACTTTCTTGGGCTCCAAGATCACCGCAGACGGTGACTGTAGCCATGAAATTAAAAGATGCTTGCTCCTTGGGAGGAAAGCTATGGCCAACCTAGACAGCATAGTAAGAAGCAGAGACATCACCTTGCCCACAAAGGTCCGTCTAATCAAAGCTATGGTTTTCCCAGTAGTAATGTATGGCTGTGAGAGCTGGACTATAAGGAAGGCTGAGCGCCGAAGAATTGATGCTTTCGAACTGTGGTGCTGGAGAAGACTCTTACGAGTCCCCTGGACTGCAAGGAGGTCAAATCAGTCCATCCTAAAGGAAATCAACCCTGACTGCTCATTGGAAGGACAGATAATGAAGCTGAAGCTCCAATATTTTGGCCACCTAATGCGAAGAGAAAACTCCCTGGAAAAGACCCTGATGCTGGGAAAGACTGAAGGCAAAAGGAGAAGGGGACGGCAGAGGATGAGATGGCTAGATAGCATCACGGATGCAATGAATATGAACTTGAGCACGCTCCGGGAGAGAGCGCAGGACAGGAAGGCCTGGCGTGCTATGGTCCATGGGGTCACGAAGAGTCGGACACGACTGAACGACTGAACAACAACATATAGTTTCTACAAAGGTAGGTCCTTGGGTTCAAATTTGCCTGAAACCTGTATCTTCTCTCTAGCCCTTTGTCCTCAGTTCCAGATACGTGAGGAGGAGCAGTGGGCAGTGGTAACTCAATGATGAAGAAAATGAACTTTACTTGGATACTTATATTAAATTAGTAAATATGTTTTAGTTTATTTTTATTATTGCAACAATTTTTATTGCCTATAGTCTCCAGAAAAAAAGTGTTGCTAATAAATTATTCTGCAATTAAGACTTAGTGTTGTTATTTTCATTATTATTTAACATAGATTTCTGAAGAGCAACCAGAAAGAGCAACCAGACTCCTAGAAAGCTGTTTTCCACATATAAATAATTAGACTTATTGAATCATTTTTGGCTTTGACATGCATCTTGGCAGATGGGAGACCACCAAATTTGCTTTGAATTTGCTTTGACAACATCTTGGGATAGCCTATGAAGAATGTTCCTGAGAAATTCTGCTCTTCTCAAAACCTGTTTGGCTTTTCTTGATATTCCTTACATGTTTTTGCCAGAGGGGAAACCACCGAAATAACACTGAATTTCCTTTCTTGGCAAAATATATCACTCATCTCTGAAAGTAGAAACAGAGAAAGGCAGAACTTTCTTGAGATATTTTGCAAATGTCATTGAAATTATTTTAATTTCCCTAAAGATTCCTACAGATGTTTTGTGTATCCAGGATCCTCCAAATTTGTCAAATCTCCCTTTATATGGAATTTGGTGACAACGTAGTAGTGACATACAAAATCTCCCTGAGAAGTTTTCCCAGGCTCATTGAAATTCCTTTTACTGTCCTGGAGATTTATACAAATATTATTTGACCTAAGCAGGTCCCTCTGAATTTCCCTCAGATTTCACTTCAGCAGCTACAGCAGAAAGAAGTACTTAACAGTGTAATCCTATACATGTCTACTCAGAAGTAAGGTCCATTGGGTTCAATGGGACTTACTGTCATGTGTAAAGGGTTGTAAGTGTATATAGGACTGTAGTCTAAGTTGAACTGAATGAAGAAAAATGCAAATCACTTACGTTTAGTGGCATAAGATCATATATATGGACCCACATACATAGTGTTCTGAAATTAGTAACATTTATTTCCTTGAGATGCTTTTAAGGAATGAAGCACTCATCCATTTAAAACAAATCTGCATCATAGATGGGACTATTCTTACTAGTGAAAAACTTCTCTTTGGACAATGTGACCAATCTTCCTCTCTTTTATCTGCATTTGTTCAATAACACTGCCAATTGGGATTTAAATAAAAGGAGAGCTGCAATTATTTACTCTTGCCTTTGAATTATTTTTACTTGGATAACACAAAGAAGATTAAGCATAATCAGTTCCAGCTGGGAATTCTTCTACAGAGCATCAAGGACAATGGGTTCACAAATTGACTTTACCTGCTATTCAAGTGTTATATCAAAAGCATCCTGAGAAAGTGAATTTAATTAGCAGCCTTCATTCTAAGAATAAACAGGAAGGCAAATATAATGGCAGATATAAGGAAAATTGCTTATGCAACAGACATTGGATTTTGTATGGAATTAACACAGTAGGATTTGGTTCCATAATTTGGATTATATCATCATTCTATATCAAACCAATATATTTTAATTAATTTTAAAATGGAATATAGAGCAGGATATATTTAAAAACCTAAGGTGTATGAATTAAGAAAAGCTGTGATACTTGTTAAAACACACACCAACAATTCCATTGCTGAGATGATATGAATATTTATGTGGCCTTAATTGTTTTTATGAATGACAAAATATGGTCCTTAAAGGTGCAATCCTATGGGGATAGGTGTCCACCTCTGATCTCAGAGGCGACCACCTATCCAATGCAGCGCAGGAGAAGCACGGAGGGGATCATTGCCTTTGCGCTTCTCCTGCCCTGCATTCGTGGCTAGACAGCCGATTTTGGCTGTCTAGCTGTGGAAAGGTGGAGTGGGGGGGGAGGCTGCCAGATGACATATAGGATGTGCTGCACTGGCATTTTTGCCTTTCCCACCCCCAGAACGCCCCAAGAAATGCCCTGTTTTGGCCGCTCCATGCTCCTCTTCCAAGTGCGGAGTGTGGGGCTGTTCCGCGCTGCCTACAAGGCAGCGTGGTAAGGAGGGGAAGGTTCCCGATATCAGTTCCTGGAAACCCACATATCCTATGACCGTCTAGTCATTAACTATTGGCCATAGGATTGCTCCCTGAAATAGGGATGTCATTGAGTTCTTTCGTATCTTAAATTCTTATTGAATAATGGGCTTTGTTTTAGATGGTGCACCAAGCTAATTGGAATGCCTGCTTACTAAAGTCTGGAAGAGTTCTCTAGGGTTCAAGGAAGAATGTAGACCTCACAGTGCAAGTATGAAGGCCTTTGATGTGGGATGGAGAGAATGAGGTCATTGAACAACCCTCAGTGTACCAAACGTCTCTGCACTTGCACTGTGGTGAAGCCTAGTTCTCCTTGGGGACAGTCCCACAATATGTAAAATTTACCGCTCACACTCTGAAGCCTCACTGGGAAGTTGATGATACTATCAACACTGCAGCAAGGTTACTTGTGTGCTAGACTTCATATGGCCTGGGGTGTCCCCTCAGACCTTTCAGTTCCATTTTGGATGTCAGAATCAGAATCCCCAGAATCCATTCCATGTTCTACAATGTAACAGAGAATTTGGGTGGATCAGACTTAATTAGTTCAGGTCCTTGACAATTTATTTAATTCTGCAGTTGTGCCAATTCTTATTTAAAGCTATCTCTACACAAAATCCATGGACCTTTTTTAAGATGAGGTGACTATAGGTAGCCACTTATGAATCACCCCAAAAGAGGAAATGCGTCACCAAAAAGAAGGGTGAAAGGGGACACCAGTTTGAATAAAATATGCATATGTTTATATGTATAAGATGCAAATTTAGAAATAATAATTATTATTTAAATAGAAATACCATACATCTCACCATAGTTTAGAAGTCTGTGGCTGGGTGACTTGTGTGCCTTGCCCAGTCTGCTGTCAAGGTACTGCTAATGGGCAACTTCAAGGCCCAGGTTGTCCTTTTGATGGGTCTTTATCTTTCAAACAGACTTGAAGTGGACAACCAAATAGTGGATGCTTTTGAAAAAAAGGAAAGCCCTCTGGTAACCTTTTGAATAGAGGGCTGTCCTCTGTAAAAGAGGACACATGGCCAACCTAGGTGGATACCACTGTGCTGTTTGGCCAATGAGGTCTAAACTAGAGCTGGAGCAAGTTACCTGAACCTCACCTCTACAACTTGTGGGGAGAGAGAGAAGAATGCCTTTGTCTTTCTTTTATCCCTAAAACCAGTCCCCATTCTTCTGCCATTAGTGAAAACAGTTTTCAGATAAGGTGGCATCATTTCTATCCATTGAAATGGCTGTATTTGATAAGAAATGTATTCCAGTCAATAAGAGGATAAAATGAGACATGTGAGTATTACTCTGGAAATGTTCATAACAGCACCAGCCAAAGAGTAACTAAATGGATATATTCCTACAAGGATTTGCATCTTGTAATTCTTTGGTGCCTCTCTTCCTTTCTTGCATTCAGAGCACCTGTAGCAATCATTTCCTCTGCTAAGCTGCAAAGCACAGCAATGGCAGGCAGTTTAATATGAAAACTTTAATTACCGTCTTTAGTATATTTTCATCATGTGTCAACACCTCACATGACACATCTTAATCAGGCCTGATTTTTCTTGTTTTCACTTGAGATAAATTTGCAGTTCTTGGAGAACTCTAGATGCAAATTCAAGGAGAAAAGGGGAAATGTTTTCATGAACACAAGCAGCAACACCACAAAACATTCTGATCAGTGCTGCATAAAGCAGACTTGCATTCAAGAGACGTTTATGATGTACAAAATGACAAAGCAATTTTTGCAAGAATCTGTTTTAGCTAGGGATGGCGGAGAATTCCGCCATGGACTCCAATGAGGCTGGATTCTTAGAATCCAGCCCCCCCCCCCGGAGTCTGTGATGGAATGAACCACCCCACCCCACCACCCTGCGAAGTCTGACCTGGCCGGATCCTACCTGGCACCACCGGGTCCGTGTCCGTCTGGGTCCGTCCGCTGCCCCTGTATGGATGCAAAATGGTGTCTGGCATAGCAGACATCATTTGTGCCCTTCCCTTTTGCCGCGATAGGCTATGTAAATCTTTATGTAGCCTATCACAGCCAAAGGGAGACACGCAAATGACTTCTGCTATGCCAGATGCCATTTGCGTCCATAGACCAGCCGCGGCCAGAAGTCTGGCAGCGTCTGGCCCCAGCCGGTGGCAGACTCACCACAGAGTGGAGCCAGCCAGGGAGGATTCTGGGGGGAGGACTGGATCCCCTCCCCCCCCCGGACCTCCCAGCAGATGAAGGTGAGTGGGGTTTGTACACTCCTAGTTTTAGCTTCTCAAAGATCTCTAGATGAAGACTTGTATGTCAGCCTTGGTGGACTAGGGAAAGCACAGTTCAAATCCCTACTCAAGTGCCATCAAGCTCAATAGGAGACTTTGAGCCAATTATTGTTATAGAAACATGGAAAGAGGCCTGGGAAGAAACATTGTATTTTCACCTGTTCATGTTTTGTAATATTGAAATGCTTTGTGTGACCTCTGTAAGGCTATGATGTAACTGAATAGGCCAGAGGCTATTCAGTATGGAGTGTATGGAACAATTGTAGCTACATTGGTTATGGTGGCTTATGAGGTGAGGCTTCAGGATGTTTAAAATGTGTTATCATTGTTTTGTTTGGTCAGATGCATCAACAAAGATAGTTTGAGACTGTTAGGGACAGTTGAAGAGTGGGTGACACAGAGGGTTGGAGTTACTGGTGGTTAGCTGAAGAGAACTGGTCTCAGAGATGGGAAAAGTGAAAGCCAGTCTGAGACAACTCTTCTGGAGGGCAGAGGCACACTTGGCATCTGGAGCTGGTGGCTGTGGAGAGCAGATGGCCAGGCTTTGAGGTTGTGGTGATACTTCAGGCAGGCAAGAGAGGCCAGCACCAGGGGGATTCAGTCAGAGGTCTGATCAGAGGGAACTTCAGGAAGTGATCCCTGATCCAATATCATCATCCCAAAAGCCAGCAGCAACAGGAGGGGATGAGTGCCAATGAGTGTCCATTCCTGGTTTTGAGGGATTGGCTGGGTAGAGTTTAGGGGAATTGGATCGCGGGGGTGGGTGGGTGGATATTGAGAGCTTATTAGCAATTACTCCTTTTAGGTATAGTAACCAAATATATTTAATTTAGTAATTTTTAAGCATTCCCTTCATATAATTTGAATAGCAGGCTATCCCCTTGTGTATACAAATCACTTAATAAACCTCGTAGTTTTGTTTATGTTGTCTCTAGTGATGGTGTCAATCTTACGCCTATATCTTGGTTAGCAGGCTACTTATGCCTTAGTATCTTAGGTATCTTAGGTATTGTATCTTATTGTATCTTAGGTATGAGATACAAAGGGTTATGCCCTGCCGTCACTTATGCCCTGCCGTCATGAGCCTGGCAGGACTTTGGGCTCCTTGGAGGCCTTGATAGTTAGCTTTCTGAACCAGAGACTCTGTTAGATTAGCTCTCTGCAGCTAACAGTAGGATTGCTCTGTAAAGTAAAAGTACTTGTACTCATATAATTATATTATATGCTGCTCTGGGTAAATTCAGCAGAAGAAATGGATATGAATTATCTATTTTTAATTCTTTATTTATACATTCCCCTCTCATGTCAAGTGGAGCTTTAATGGCCAGTGCCAGGTATTTGGGGTAACAGATGCCAACCTTAGCTGTTCACAACCTAAGTGCTCCTTCTCCCATGAGCTCATGGCGATCACTCGTAACTAGAGGTGCACGAAAGTCACTTACCTGGTCTTGCAGCTTGCTTCGCGGTGGGGGGGAGGCGCTTCGCTGCTCCCCCCGAAGTTCAGGCCGGGGGGGGGAGGCTTCCCTGCTCACCCGGCTGAAATTCATGCCGGGGGGGGAGGCTTCCCGCCTTGCCCGGCTGAAATTGAGGCCGGGGAAGAGGCGCCTCGCCTCGCCCGGCCGCAGTATAAAAAGTTAAAAAAAACAACGCCCCCGTCATAGGCTACGTGACGATTTACGTAGCCTATCATGGCTAGATCTGCAAAGTCAGCCATGATAGGCTACGTTAATCGTCATGTAGCCTATCACGGGTGACTTAAAAAAAAAAAGCGCGTACGCAAATGGCGACCCCCATAGGGAGCCGCCATTCGCGTTCCTTATTTGGTCCCTGTAGTCTACGTAAAGATTTACGTAGACTACGGCGAAAATAAGGGCAACGCTATTTGCGTAGTCCTTATTTTCGCCATAGTCTATGTAAATCTTTACATAGACTACAGGGACCAAATAAGGAACGTGAATGGCGGCTCCCTATGGGGGCCGCCATTAGCCGTACGCGCTTTTTTTTTTTAAGTCATCCGTGATAGGCTACGTGACGATTAACGTAGCCTATCACGGCTGACTTTGCAAATCTAGCCGTGAAAGGCTACGTTAATCGTTACGTAGCCTATCACATGGGCGTTTGTTTGTTTTTTACTTTGCTTGTAATGGCAGCGGTGGCAGCCGGTCGAAAGACCAGCTGCCGCCCCCGCCCCTGACGAAGACCTGCCGAACTGCCGCCGGGACCCGCCGCCGGGAGGGACATTCGTGAAAGGTAAGTCCCATCCCAGGGGGCGAGGGGGCGGAGGGGGGAGAGGTTCTCCCCGAACAACCTTCGGAGGACCGAATGCATTGGCGCTCGGCCCCCCGAAGTTTCGGGGAGAAATTCTCCCCCATCCCTACTCGTAACTGAGTAAGATTGTCTTCCGGGGGTAGAGTCTTAGCAATGGGTCTGCAGGTGGCTGTGGAGGTCAATTCTGGATCTACACAACCTCCCACAGTGAGGACATAGGTTTCCAGGTGGAAGGCGGTCACAGTGAGGGTTTGCTTGACGTGCCTTCTGCTGAGCTCGTTTCTCCCTTTCGCCCTGTGCTCGTGCTTCTTCAAAGTCCATAGTGCCTTTAATATAGGCTGACCTCCAGTTGGAATGCTCATGGGTTAGAGCTTCCCAGTTCTCAATGCTTATGTTACATTTTTTTAGGTTAGCTTTGAGAACATCTTTAAATCTCTTTTGCTGTCCACCAATATTCCATTTTCTATTCATACGTTGGGGATAAAGTAGCTGCTTTGGAAGACGATGATCAGGTATTCGAACAACATGGCCAGTCCAGTGAAGTTGATGTTGGAGATTCATTGTTTCAATGCTGGTGGTCTTTGCTTCTTCCAGTATGCTGACATTAGTCTGTCTGTCTTTCCAAGTAACTTGCAGAATTTTTCGGAGGCAGCGTTGATGAAATCTTCCGAGAAGTTGGAGGTGGCATTTATAGATGGTCCATGTTTCACAGGCGTACAGTAAGGTCGATAGTACAATGGCTTTGTAAACAAGCATTTTGGTCTCCCTGCGAATGTCCCAATCCTCGAACACTCTACGCTTCATTCGGGAGAATGCTACACTCGCAGAGCTCAGGTGATGCTGAATTTCAGCATCTATGTCGGCTTTTGTGGAGAGATGGCTGCCAAGATAAGAAAAGTGATCAACATTTTCCAGCATCGCACCGTTAAGCTGGATTGTTGGCACTACAGAGGGATTGGTTTGTGCTTGCTGGTAAAGCACTTTTGTTTTTTGATGTTAAGCAAGAGGCCGAGCTTTTCATATGCTTCTGTGAAGATGTCTAGGATAGTTTGGAGATCTTCCTCTGAATGTGCACAGATTATGTTATCACCAGCATATTGAAGTTCTATGACAGAGGTTGTAATTACTTTACTTTTTGCTTTCAGCCTATTGAGGTTAAAAAGTTTTCCATCTGTTCGATATATGATTTCTACACCAGTAGGAAGTTTCCCTTCAACGAGGTGTAGAATCATAGTGATGAAGATAGCGAATAAAGTTGGAGCAATGACGCATCCCTGTTTAACGCCTGATCCCACTTTAAATGGATCACTTTGAGAGCCATTGTTATCCAAGATTGTTGCCATCATGTCATCATGGAGGAGCCGCAAAATGTTCATAAATTTATTAGGGCATCCGGTTTTCAAAAGGATGGACCAGAGAGTAGGGATGTACGGAACCCCGCTTACCTGGCTCCGTCGAGTTCCACTGGGGGAGGCACTCCGTCCCTCCCCCCGGAATCCTCGCTGGCTGGCTCCACTCCGCAGGGATTCCGCAGAGACGCCGGCCAGCTCTGTCAGCAGATGGACATCTGGCTGCTGGCTAGCAGGGACGCAAATGGCAGCGGCCGTAGCCGCCGCCGTTTGCGTCCCTGAATTCAGCCATGATAGGCTACGTATAGACTTACATAGCCTATCACGTCTGGGTTTTAAAAAAAAAAACGCATACGCAAATGGCAGCGGCTACGGCCACTGCCATTTGTGTCCCTTATTTTTGGCTGTCTTAGTCAATGTAAATATTTATGTAGACTAAGATGAAGACAAGAAAGGGGAACGCAAATAGTGTAGCGGACGCTATTTGCGTTCCCTTATTTTCACCATCTTACTCTATGTAAATATTTACGTAGACTAAGACGGCCAAAAATAAGGAACGCAAATGGCGGCGGCTGTAGCTGCCACCATTTGCGTATGCATTTTTTAAAAAAACCCAGACGTGATAGGCTATGTAAGTCTTTACATAGCCTATCACGAATGGGGGGAAAAAAAACAGACTGCAAATGGCGGCGGCAGCAGTGGCAGCCGGTCGGAAGACCATCCGCCACTGCCGAAGCCGCCGCTGGAGTTGCTGCCATCCGGAACATCCGCCCCAGGTAAGTCTCGTCCCGGGGGGGATCTGCAGGGGGGCAGGGAGTGGCAGTCCATTCTGCCACGGAGTTCGGGGGGCTGAATGCACTGGCATTCGGCCTCACCAAGATCCGTGGTGGAACTCTCTGACATCCCTACCAGAGAGCAGTTCAGTTCACAGTGTTGAAGGCCTTAGTCAAATCAATAAACACTGTGTACAGAGGTTGGTTTTGCTCCCTGCATTTTTCTTGGAGCTGTCATGCGGTGAAGATCATATCCGCTGTTGCCCTGGAGGGGCAGAAGCCATTTGAGATTCAGGGAGGATATCTTCTGAGATAGGTAAAAGGTGGTTTGTGAGGATCCTTGCCAGGATTTTGCCTACCGTAGCTAGAAGGGAGATGCGTTGATAGTTTCCACGATCTGTTTTATCACCCTTTTTGAAGAGAGTGATAATTATGGCATCCCTGAAGTCTGCTGGGATCTCCTCCCTCATCCAGATTTTTTCAATGAGCTTGTGAAGCTGTCGTGTGGCTTCAGGCCCACCTTCTTTAAAGATTTCAACAGGGATCCCATCAGGTCCACTAGCTTTGTTATTTTTCATTTGGTTGATGGCTTTACTGACTTCCTGCAAACTAGGGGATACTGCAAGCTCATCTCTGGTTTGTTTTTGTGGGACTTGAAAGAAGACCTCATCAGCCACAATACAGTTACAGTTAAGGAGATTGTGGTAATGCTCTTTCCAATACAGTGCAATAGACCCTTTGTCCTTTAGGAGTTTCACACCATCTATTGAGCGTAGAGGGTTTGTACCATGATTTGTTGGTCCGTAGATGGCCTTTGTGGCATTAAAAAAACCCCGTACATCATGGACATCTGCAAAATGCCGGATTTCTTGTAGGGATGTACGAAGGTTGTGCCACGGATCTCGGGGAGGCCGAATGCCAGCGCATTCAGCCCCCCAAAATTGGTGGTGGAATGGCCCCCCACCCACGCCTGGGATGGGACTTACCTTAGGTGGATCTTCCGGGCAGTGGCGGCTCCAGCAGTGGCGGCGGTGGCAGTTCGGTGGCGGACAGTCTTCCGACCGGCTGCCGCCGCCGCCGCCTCCATTTCCAGGTAAAACAAAAAACAAAACAAAAAAACATGATAGGCTACATAAAGATTTACGTAGCCTGTCACGGCTAGATTTTAAAAAAACACCGTGATAGGCTATGTAAATCTTTACGTAGCCTATCACGGGTGATTAAAAAAACAAAAACAAAACGCGTGTACGCAAATGGCGGCGCCCATGGGCACCGCCATTTGCATTCCTTATTTTGGCACATCTTAGTCTATGTAAACATTTACATAGACTAAGACGGTGAAAATAAGGGAAACGCAAATAGCGTAGCGTCTACGCTATTTGCGTTCCCCTTATTTTCGCTGTCTTAGTCTACGTTAATGTTTACATAGACTAAGATGTGCCAAAATAAGGAACACAAATGTCTTCTCATTATCCTGTCTTCTCATTATGTGACCAAAGTACTTCAGTTTTGCCTTTAATATCATTCCCTCAAGTGAGCAGTCTGGCTTTATTTCCTGGCGTATGGCCTGGTTTGATCTTCTTGCAGTCCAAGGCACTCTCAGAATTTCCCTCCAGCACCACAGTTCAAAAGCATCGATCTTCCTTCTCTCAGCCTTCCTTATGGTCCAGTTCTCGCAGCCATAGGTTACTACAGGGAATACTTAGGGATGTACCAAAGTTTCGCCACGAATCTCGGGGACGCCGAATGTCAGCACATTCGGCCCCCCAAAATCGGTGGCGGAACAGCCCCCCGCCCACCCGGGACGGAACTTACCTTAGATGGATCTTCCTGGCGGCGGCGACTCTGGCGGCAGCTGCAGTGGTGGTATGGTGGCGGGAGCTGCGGCGGCCGGTCTTCTGACCGGCTGCCGCCGCCGCCATTTCCAGGTAAAAACCAAACAAAAATGTGATAGGCTACATAAAGATTTACGTAGCCTATCACGGCTAGATTTAAAAAAACACAGTTATAGGCTATGTAAATGTTTACATAGCACATCATGGCTGATTTAAAAAAAAAACAAATGCGCGTACGCAAATGGCGGCGCCCATGGGCACCGCCATTTGTGTTCCTTATTTTGGCATGCCTTAGTCTACATAAACATTTACGTACACTAAGATGGCGAAAATAAGGGGAACGCAAATAGCGTAGCATCTACGCTATTTACGTTAGGGATGGCGGAGAATTTCTCCACGAATCTCGGGGAGGCCAAATGCCAATGCATTTGGCCCCCCGAAATTGTTGTTGAAATTCTCCACCACCCCCCACCCCCGCGATGGGACTTAGCTGCCTCGAATGTCCCTCTCGGCAGCGGGTCCCGGCGGGAGTTCGGCGGCAGTTCGGCGGGGGCGGGGGTGGCAGCCGGTCTTCCGACCGGCTGCTGCCGCCACCATTACAAAATAAAGTAAAACAAAACAAAACACCCGTGATAGGCTATGTAACGATTTACGTAGCCTATCATGGCTAGATTTCCAAAGTCAGCCGTGATAGGCTACGTAAATCGTTACGTAGCCTATCACGGGTGACTTTGGGAAAAAAAAAGCACATATGCAAATGGCGGCGCCCATGGGCGCCACCATTTGCGTTCCTTATTTGGTCCCAGTAGTTTACGCAAAGATTTACGTAGACTACGGCGAAAATAAGGGCAACGCAAATAGCATTGCCCTTATTTTCGCCGTAGTCTACGTTAATCTTTACGTAGACTACTGGGACCAAAGAAGGAACACAAATGGCGGTGCCCATGGGCGCCGCCATTTGCGTACGTGCTTTTTTTTTTCCCCCAAAGTCACCCATGATAGGCTATGTAACGATTTACGTAGCCTATCACGGCTGACTTTGGAAATCTAGCCATGATAGGCTACGTAAATCATTACGTAGCCTATCACGGGTGGGTTTTTTTTTTTCACTTTTTTATTTCGCGGCCGGAGAGACGGGGCGCTTCTCCCTGGCCTGAATTTCAGCTGGGCGAGACAGGGTGCCTCCCCCCCCAGCCTGAATTTCTGCCGGGCGAGGTACCTCCCCCCCCGGCCTGAACTTCGGGGGGAGAACCGAAGCGCCTCCCTCCCACTGCAAAGAAAGCTGTGGGACCAGGTAAGTGCCTTTCGTACATCCCTAATTGGCGTTCCCCTTATTTTCGCCGTCTTACCCTATGTAAATGTTTACGTAGACTAAGACATCCCAAAATGAAGAACGCAAATGGCCGCGCCCATTGCCGCCGCCATTTGCGTACGTGCGGTTTTTTTTGTTTTTTAAATCAGATGTGATAGGCTACATAAACATTTACGTAGCCTATCACAGCTGACTGCAGGGACGCAAACGGCAGCAGCTATTGCCGCCGCCATTTGCGTCCCTGCTAGCCAGCGTCCGGATGTCCGGCCGCTGGTGGAGCCGGCCAGCAGCTCCGCAGAATCCCTGCGGAGTGGAGCCGGCAGGCCATGATTCGGGGGGGGAGGGACGGAGCACCTCCCTCCCCGGCCAGTATTCTGGGGGGAGGGATGGAACGCCTCCCCCCAGCATCAGCATAATCCACGAACAGGTAAGTGACTTTCGTACATCCCTAGGAATACCATTGCTTTAAGTATGTGGACCTTTGTTGTCAATGTGATGTCTCTGCTCTTAACTATTTTATCAAGATTTGTCAAGTAAATGTCTTCTGATTTCCTGGTTGCAGTCAGCGTGTGCAGTAATCTTTGCACCTAGAAAGACAAAGTCTAGGGATGTACGAAAGTCACTTACCTGTTCATGGTTTATGTTGATAGTGGGGGGGAGGCGTTCCGTCCCTCCCCCCGGAATCCTGGCTGGCTGGCTCCGCTCCGCAGGGATTCTGCGGAGCCGCCGGCCGGCTCCACCAGCAGCCGGACATCCGGCTGCTGGCTAGCAGGGACCCTGCAGTCAGCCGTGATAGGCTACGTAATTGTTTACGTAGCCGATCATGTCTGACTTAAAAACAAAACAAAAACAACAACGCGCGTACGCAAATGGCGGTGGCCACGGCCGCCACCATTTCCGTTCCTTATTTTGGCACGTCTTAGTCTACGTCAAGATTGACGTAGACTAAGACGGTGAAAATAAGGGGAACGCAAATAGCGTAGCAGATGCTACGCTATTTGCGTTCCCCTTATTTTCGCCATCTTCATTTCATTTCATTTCTATACCACCCAATAGCCGAAGCTCTCTGGGCGGTTCACACAAACCCTGCTGCCGCTCACACGTAAAACTGGCAACCAAATTTAGCGTTGTCGAGCACGCTCTGCGGGTGCAGGTAAAAGAGCTCGTCGAGCGTGGGGGGCACCCAGCGTGTGGTGTGGAACAGAGACTCACCGACCTGCCAGCCGGGGATGTCCTTCATGATCTTGGCCTCCTCGTCGAGATTTTGACGCAAGATGCGTAGCATCCTGCGGTCATCCTCAGCCATAAGAAGGGGAAAGATGGCCACTCGCGTCTCCAGGTCCTCGATGTTCAGGCGCCACCTCTCTCGGTTCCATGTCACAAGGGAATAATAGCCATAGACGAGAGTCCCAATTCCAATGGCGAACAGGCTATAGCCCGAGAGCCCCCGCCGGGGCAAGTTCCTCTTGTAGTCAATGGGCCCGTACCCGCCCGGCGGCGGCATGTCCTGCTTCACCTTCCCGGCTCCGGCCGCCATCTTGGGAGCGGTACATAAATCTTGACGTAGACTAAGATGTGCAAAAATAAGGAACGCAAATGGTGGCGGCCGTAGCCACCGCCATTTGCGTACGCGCGGGTTTTTTTTTAAAAAAAGTCGGAAGTGATAGGCTACGTAAAGATTTACGTAGCCTATCACGTTTTTTTAAAAAAAAACCTAGCTGTGATAGGCTACGTAAATCTTTACGTAGCCTATCACGTCTTTTTTTTTTTGCCATAAAAAAATGCCATACTCCTTTGTATGTCATCCCTGCCATATTCCTTTCCCAATCTTAAACCAGTCTGTTGTTCCTTGGACTGTTCTTACCATTGCTACTTGGTCATTATACAGATTCCTCAGGAGGCAGACAAGATTACTTGGTATCTCCATACTACCAAGAATTTGCCACAATCCACACAGTCAAAGGCTTTAGAATAGTCAATAAAACAGAAATAGATGTGTTTCTGAAACTCCCTGGCTTTCTCCATTATCCAGCGGATATTGGCAATTTGGTCTCTAGTTTCTCTGCCTTTTCTAAACCCAGCTTGTACATCTGGCAATTCTCTTTCCATGAATTGCTGGAGTCTACCTTGCAAGATCTTGAGCATTACTTTACTGGCATGTGAAATAAGTGCCACTGTTCAATAGTTTGAACATTCTTTAGTGTTTCCCTTTTTTGGTATGGGGATATAAGTTGATTTTTTCCAATCTGATGGCCATTCTTGTGTTTTCCAAATTTGCTGGCATATGGCATGCATCACCTTGACAGCATCATCTTGCAAGATTTTAAACAGTTCAGCTGGGATACCGTTGTCTCCTGCTGCCTTGTTATTAGCAAAGCTTCTTAAGGCCCATTCAACCTCACTCTTCAGGATGTCTGGCTCTAACTCACTGACCACACCTTCAAATCTATCCCCGATATTATTATCCTTCCTATACAGATCTTCTGTATATTTTTGCCACCTTTTCTTGATCTCTTCTGCTACTGTGAGGTCCTTGCCATCTTTGTTTTTCATCTTACCCATTTTTGCCAGGAATTTCCCGCCGATATTTCTAATTTTCCGGAAGAGGTCTCTTGTCCTTCCTATTCTATTATCTTCTTCTGCTTCCATGAATTTCTTGTTTAAAAATAATTCCTTATCTCTTCTGGCTAACCTCTGGAATTTTGCATTTAATTGGGCATATCTCCCCCTATCACTGTTGCCTTTTGCTTTCCTTCTTTCCTTCCAGTGTCTCAGCAGACAGTCATCTTGCCTTCTTGGTTTTCTTTTTCTTTGGGACCTTTTTTGTTGCTGCCTCCTGAACAATGTTGCAAACTTCTGTCCATAGTTCTTCCAAGACCCTATCTACTAAATCTAGTCCCTTAAATCTATTCTTCACCTCCACTGCATATTGATTAGGAATATTAGTGAGCTCATATCTAACTGATCTGTGGGTCTTCCCTATTCTCTTTAGTCTGATTCTAAATTGTGCAATAAGAAGTTCATGATCTGAACTACAGTCAGCTCCAGGTCTTGTTTTTACCAACTGTATAGTTGTCCACCACCTTTGGCTACAAAGGATGTAGTCAATCTGATTTTGGTGTTGACCGTCTGGTGAAGTCCATGTATAAACTCGTCTCTTAGATTGTTGGAAGAGAGTGTTTGTTATGCACAGTGAGTTGTCTTGGCAAAATTCTATCAGCCTATGTCCCGCTTCATTTTGTTCTCCCAGACCATGCTTGCCTGTAATTCCAGGTGTCGTTTGACTGCCCACCTTAGCATTCCAGTCTCCTGTAATGAAAATAACATCTCTTTTTGGCGTATTATCCAGTAGGTGCTGCAGATCCTCATAGAACTGATCTACTTCTGCTTCTTCAGCATCTGTGGTTGGGGTGTATATTTGGATCACTGTGATGTTGAATGGCTTACCCTGAATTCGAATTGAGATCATTCTATCGTTTTTTGGATTGTATCCAAGCACTGCTTTAGCCACTTTATTATTAATTATGAAGGCTACTCCATTTCCTCTGTGGTCCTCTTGTCCACAGTAGTAGATCTGGTGGTCATCTGATAAGTGGCCCATTCCAGTCCATTTCAGTTCACTGACACCCAAAATGTCTATATTTAATCTTGGCATCTCCCCAGTAACCACATCTAATTTGCCCTGGCTCATAGATCTTACATTCCAGGTCCCTATCGTGTGTTGATCTTTAGAACATCGGATTCGTCATTCACCACCAGCACCGTCAGCCACTAGCTGTCCTTTCGGCTTTGAGCTAGCTGTGTCATCACATCTGGGGCTAGCTGAACTTATCCTCTGTTCCTCCCCAGTAGCATTTTGACCATCTTCTGACCTGGGAGTCCCATCTTCCGATGGTATACTGACATATCTCTGGTTGTATTGATCCATTTAATTTTCATGGCAAGAATACTGGGGTGGGTTGCCATTACCTTCCCCAGGGATAGTATTTAGTCTGACCTCTCTGCCGTGACCTTCCTGTCTTAGGTGTCCCTTCATGGTTTAGCTCATAGCATCATTGAGGTGCTCAAGCTCCAGCACCATGACAAGGTAATGATCTCCTCTGCTAGAGTCATTCCCAGTAGCCTATATTATTATTATTAATAATAATAATAAAGAAATATAGTGTTATATAATAATAAAACTTAAAATAAACCTTCAACAATCAGTACTATATTTCATACTAGATATATAATTACATATGCAAAATACACCCTCAAGCAATAAATTTAAATACAGCATATCATATCTATTTTGAAAGAAAAAGAAAAAGAAAAGCCAGAACATAAAGAAATGCAAGAAAAGAAGAAAGATGAAAGAGAATAAATGAATATATGCATAATCATTTATCTTCTGACCTAACCTGGATCATGTAGACTAAACACAAACAGTTAACAAAGCTTGTTTAAAGATTCCAGTTCATGGGGTTGTAACAGAAATCTCATGCATTATTATGTTCAGCCATGCCTCCACCATTCCATGATTTAGAAACTTCTTCATCTGACCTTCAGACACAATACAAAGTGTAGCAGGTTATTTTAAGTAATATTGTAAGTTCATTTGTTTTGCCATATTTTTCGCTTTGGTAAATTGCCTTCTTTTATTTGCCACCTCTTTGATGTTATCTGGAAATAACATAGCTCTATCTTGTTTCCAGGAAAGGCTTCCACCCTCTCTTGCCAAATGCAGGATATAATTCTTTGTGGAGACTTTTGTAAATTGGACTTTGACCATATAGTCAGTCCCTTTAGCATTTGGCACATGAAATGCCTGCTCAATATCAAGTAAATAATCAGATGGGATAGGGAGTATCTCATGCAAAAGTTTATCCACAAAAATAGGCAATTTTACATCATTAGACAGATTTTTAATCCCCAAAATACGTACATTGGACCTTTGTGTGAAGGCCTCCAGTTGAGAAATTCTGTCAGAGACATTTTTAAAACAAACGTGTGTCATAGTTTCATTCCCTGCCACTTGGTCTCCTAGCTCGTTAATTTTCATCTCCATTTTTTGCCATGATGCATTAATTTGATCCACAGCTCCTTGCAAGGCGTGGAATTTTGGATGGTGGAATTTTGGATTAAATACAACCTTTTGGCTTGCTCTGTAAATTGCGAAGACAAAGTCTTTATCAGAGTAAATAATTCTCCTATATCTTCTGTTTTCAAAAGTTTTGATACAGGAGGTATGGGGGCGGGGGGGTTGGTGGTGATGCCAGCCCCTTTCTTCTCCTCGGTGTGGTCATGTTTCTCTCAAACAGATCTTGCAGGTCCTCAGATGTTCTCAAATATTGTTACTATTTCTTAAATCATCCCTCAGGAGTTGTTGATATTTCTGAAAGCATATATTATTATGAAACACGTCAGCCCTGTTTTCTCCTATGAGATAGGAGTTTCAGAACAGCTTTTTGCATTGGTAAAGCTGTGGGGACATAATCCTGGAATCCAGCCCCCCCACAATCTCGTGGGGGTTACTTTTCTCCAAGATGTTATCCAGATGCTGCCTTGCCCCCTTTTAATTCCAGGGGGGAGATGAAAAGGTTTTTCAACCTTTTAAAAAGCTGTTTGAGAAAACTCCCACGGAGAGCCCATGGGATGCTGCCAGAACGACATTGGGTCCAACCGGAAGCGATGTTGAGGGACAGTCTTAATGGCAATTGTGGAACGAATTAATTGGTGGTCTGTCCAGCAGTCATCAGCACTCGTCATGGCTCTGGTGAGGAGTACATCACAGCGATCTCTGGCACGGATAATTACATAATCTAGAAGATGCCAGTGCTTCGACCAAGGGTGCTTCCATGATGGTTTAAATTTATTTTTCTGGCAAAAGAGTGTGTTGGTAATAACAAGATTATGCTCCACACATTTAGTCAGAAGTCGTATTCCATTCTGGTTGCTATTGCCGACTCCTTCTTTCCCAATGGTCCCTGGACACAAATCAAAATCACGCCCAACTCTTGCATTGAAATCGCCCAGGAGGATAATTTTGTCCTTGTTAGGTATCTCTGATAAGATGGTGTCCAGCTGGGAGTAAAAATTTTCTTTGATGTCTTCATCAGCATCTAATGTTGGTGCATAAGCACTTAAAATAGTTGCCTGCTGGTTTTTGGCGAGTTTTATTCGAAGGGTTGAGAGTCATTCATTAATTCCAGTAGGAACTTCCGACAAGAGCTTCATAAGATCATTTTTAATAGCAAAGCCTATTCCATGTATTCATCGTTCTTGTTCAGGCAGTCCTTTCCAGAAGAAGGTATAACCTCCTTTTTCTTCCTTCAGGTGTCCCTCTCCTGCTCTTCAGGTTTCTCAGAGTGCTGCTATGTCAATGTTAAAACGTCTCGGCTCCTTTGCAATGATGGCAGTCCTACATTCAGGGTGTTCACTATCCATATTGTCCAGCAGTATCCATATATTCCATGTTCCAAAATTCATTTGTCTTTTGCGACCGCTAAGTGGTGACACCACTGGATGCGGTAATCCAGTCAGGGAAGAGATGAGGCAGACTATGTTTAGGGCACCTTTTCTAGCCCCCTCCCCATATGGGGTGAGCAGAGTGGATCCTAAATAGGACTGCTCAGTCATGGATACAGCTGCCAAACTACTCAACTGCCTTGGTCCTTGAGTCAGGATGACTGAATCTGTATCCACCATCCATGTGCCAGTCCATGACTAGGGTCTTCCAGATTTCACAGTCCTGCCCCCATTGACATTCGCCAATCGCCATGGGACTTTTGGTTGTTTGGGGTTTGGATTGGAAGATGCCTGTGCATGAATTTGTTTTATGTGTGGAGATCAGTGCACAATGATCAACACACAGTCTTCACAGAAAAAGGCTCTAATCCAATGGCATGAATAACATGATGACTGGTACTCTTTTATCTGCTGCAGCCTTCATCCGCCTTTACAGCTGTTGTAATATACACCTTGTTATCTTCCACCTGTTCTGCCATTGAGGACTTTCTTGGATTGTTCTTTGCCTGGTTCCTCCCCCTTGACCTTACCACCATGGGTGGCCCTGCTGGGAGTACATGACTCTGACCGTTTCGCTCACAGAGTTCATTGCAGCACACAAGCCCACTCACCACAGCAAGGTGATGATCCAGCGAGCAAGTACGTTCTCCCATGAGGTCGAATGCACATATTTTGGTGTGGGGGAAATGGCAGAGCTATACTGCTGACAACAAGGCTAGGTTTCCACAGCAAGGCTACATCAGCATGAGGTGAAAGGCAGAACCCCATCCTTCTCATCCTTCTGTGCCAATCAGACACCACCATACTTGATCATCAACAGAAAACAGCCATGGAGACCTCATTCTTCACTCTTCCCTTTCCTTTGCTGGCCAGGGAAGGGTGTCCAATTCAGTGCCAGTGTCCTAGAGCAGCTAGTATGTTTATTGTAGCAGCATTTTGTGCAATGTTTTGTTCTAGAGGATTCACCTGCTTACCAGTGCCACCTTGAAGGTAATTCCTTGGCCAAGGGCATAGGGGTGAAAAAGCAGCAGCTGAGATTACAATGTGGGAATATGCAGAGGGGGGATTTTCTCCCTCAAATTTGTCACCTAAGATAAAGGCTTTATTGTTCCCCATGACTAGGCTGGCTAGCCCAACATATGCGTTGGATATTGCATGCTTGCTTTTGAATTGAGATTTATGAGAATATCGCACAGAGGAAAAAATGTGTTGTGCTCCAGATTTGGGGGCCTCACTAAAGGCATCTTGCCCAAGCAACCCACACCCCAACTCTGGAGCCAATATTCCCAGAATGGACTCAACTTATCACTACGGCTACTATGGAATAAAGTCCATTTAGTGCGGAGTTGCCCTGGAGTTTGACAACATCATTTAAAGGACCCACAAACTTCCATGAGTAACCAATCTCAATAGCAGGATGAAAGCTCCACATGAAGGAGCCCCTAGAGTGGGCAGGTAAATAGGCAGCAACACCAAAGAACTGAGGCAATATGCATTTTGGCAGGTTCCCAATGACACTGTTCCCTGGATAGGGATACACTTTGAAATGACTGTCTGAGTAAACCCTTAGCTGAATATAAATCAGCTTTCTCTCTACATTTAACAGAACTATAATATAAGCTCATCTCTCAGACCTTAGCAGGTTTCAGTTGGAAAGACTGAACAGCTGAATCTCCGCTATTTCGATTTCTGGTACAAGAAAAGGCATTTGTAGATCAAGCTAGCAGCAGATGGAGAACAATTGGAGGATAAAATTATTCAGCCTGGGCTCTTTTAAATGGATAGGCTGGACTCTGTTTCTTTGGCTGAAAAGACAAAGGAACTGAGTAGCACATGGCAAATAAACCTGCGAAGTTTCTATAAAATAGGTCTTCTAGCAAATATCTGTGAATTAACTCCATCAATTAGCATCCTCCCCCACCCTCCCACCCATGAAAATAAAAACCTGTCATGTTATCACAGTGCTGATGTTGCAGGCCTGACATTCATCCATGGCATAGCTGAACACTTGTGTATTAATCAACCACATTGATTTCAGTATGTTACCTGAGGTGTCCATCTGTTGCTGCTTTTTCATTTTGCCAAGCTCATGAGAGCTCTGGCCCTCAGTGTTTTTTGGTGCCAAAATTTAAAATCCACCATACGGAAGTCCTAACACACTGTGACGTCCCTCAGGGTGAATGAGTAAATTATAAGTGAGTCTTATTTGAATTGCCCTCACAGGAGAGGCTACAACATTCTGTGAGATTACAGCTCCCAAGAATACCAGTTACTAAAGTGCTGTGTTTACTGGGATGTAATGAATATCTGTGTTTTACATCTGGGGGAGCAAACAACTTATCAAGGGTCTGAAGGGATGGAGGAAAGCAGTGTCTTATTTAAAATGTTGTGAAATTTAGCCAATGGCACAGATTAGGGAAATGTTTACTCTCCATATTATTTTATTGCTTACAATATGTGTAGCCTACCTTTTGCACCAAAGGCACTTCAGAGTGCCTAACAATCAAAATAATTAATAACAACAAACTAAAACAGTCACATAAGCAGCGAAGATTGTCTGAATTGGGAGTGGGAGGCAATGCATTGCAGTGGTTTTACTCCTACTTGGAGGGTCGGCTTCAGAAGGTGGTACTTGGGGGATATTGCTTGGCCCCATGGACTCTCCAGTATGAGGTTCTGCAGGGGTCGGTTTTGTCCCCCATGCTATTCAACATCTACATGAAACCATTGAGCGCAGTCATCTGGAGTTTTGGAGTGTGCTGTCATCAGTATGCAGATGACACTCAGCCCTATTTCTCCTTTTTATCTTCTTCAGGTGAGGCTGTGGATGTGCTAAATCAGTGCCTGGCTGCAACAATGGACTGGATGAGGGCTAATAAACTGAAATTCAATCCAGACAAGACTGAAATGCTGTTAGTAGGTGGTAAGGATGTCGGAGAATTTCTCCACAAATCTCCGGGAGGCCGAATGCCAACACATTTGGCCCCCCGAAATTGGTGGAGAAATGGTCTGCCCCCCCACCCCCCCCGGGATGGGACTTACCTTGCACAAATGTCCCTGGCGCTGGTGGCTCCCGGCGGTGGTTCAGCGGCGGCAGCGGCCGCCGCTGCCATTTCCCAGTGAAAAAACAAAACAAAAAAACAAATGTGATAGGCTACGTAAAGATTTACGTAGCCTATCACGGCTAGATTTTCAAAAAACACCGTGATAGGCTATGTAAATCCTTACATAGCCTATCACGGCTGACTTTGGGGGAAAAAAAAAAAGTGCGTACGCAAATGGCGGCACCCATGGGCGCCGCCATTTGCGTACGCGCTTCTTTTTTTTCTTCCCAAAGTCAGCCATGATAGACTATGTAAGGATTTACATAGCCTATCACGGCTGACTGCAGGGACGCAAACGGCGGCAGCTACAGCCGCCGCCATTTGCGACCCAGCTGGCCAGCAGGATTCACGGCCAGAGGGACGGGGCGCCTTCCCCCCAGCCAGAATTTCAGCAGGGAGGAATGGAGTGCCTCCCCCCCACCACGAAGCAAGCTGTGGGACCAGGTAAGTGACTTTCGTCCATCCCTAGTAGGTGGTTCTGCTGACTGGATGGAGGGTACTCAACCTGTTCTGGGTGCGGTTGCATTCCCCCCAAAGGGGCAGGTTCGCAGCTTGGGGGTCCTTCTGGACCCACTTTTATCACTAGAGGCTCAAGTATCCTCAGTGGCACAGAGTGCCTTCTACCAGCTTTGGTTGGTGGCCCAGCTACGCCTCTGCCTGGACAGAGATAATCTGGCTTCAGTTGTCCATGCTCTGGTAACCTCTAAGTTTGATTATTGCAATGCGCTCTACATGGGGCTACCTTTTGAAGATGGTTCAGAAGCTGCAGCTTGTACAAAAAATTTATCAGCCAGACTAATAACAGGGACCAGGAGGTCTGAACATATAAGACCAATTCTGGCCCACTTGCACTGGCTGCCTAGACATTTCCAAGCCTAATTCAAAGTGCTGGTTTTGACCTATAAAGCCCTACATGGCTCAGGACCACAGTACCTGACAGAACGCCTCACCCAGCATGGATCGACCCGTATACTATACTCTACCTCTAAAGCCCTCCTTCAGGAGCCTCCTCTGAGGGAGGCTCAGAGGATGGTGGCAACAAGGGAGAGGGCCTTTTTGGTGGTGGCTCCCCATTTATGGAATAATTTCTCTGATGAGGCCTGCCTGGTGCCAACATTGTCACCTTTTCGGTGCCAGGTTAAAACTGCCCTCTTCTCTCAGGCATTTGGCAGCATATAATGAGTCTCTTGATTGTCTCTTGCTGATTGTTTTAAATTGTTTTAGATATATGTTGTTGTTGTGTGTTATTTGTTTTATGTCATTATTTGAATAGTTTTTATATTTATATAATGTATTTGAATTGGTTTTTTTAAATTTCTGTGAACTTCCCAGAGAGCTTCAGCTATGTGGAGGTATAGAAATATAATGAATGAATGAATGAATGAATGAATGAGAGGAGATGCTCAGCACAATAGCTAAGAAGGAGGGAAATGCCTCCCATGATCAAAGGGCTCCAAGTGCTTTCTAGAATAACATGGGCTTCACTAGTTGCCAGAAGGCCAATAGCAAAGAGGCAGAAGGAACATTCAGACTGTTTGTGCCACTGTAGAAGAAGCCCTGTCCAAGGTAATCCCCCATCATACTTCAGATGCCATGTTAAGCTGGAGGAGAGACTCTGAGGCACATCTTAAGAAATAAGTAGGCACATATAGGAGAAGGCAGTCCATTAGGTACCCCTAAGGACAGATGCAAAATAGGGTTTCATAACAGGAAGTTGATCATATATAAATGGGGGATCATTATGAAAAACAACAACAACAACAACAACAACAGCCCAGCACTATGTTAAATGGGAAGCCAGCCAGCTATTTGAATGGGGTATCTGTTGAACAAAAGCCTGGCATTCTGCAAAATAGCAAGGCCATCAGCTGTGTAAATAGGGATCCATAAACACTTGGCTAAAACAAGCCAGTCAAACTATTAAGTTACATTAGGAGTAAGAACTGAACTAAGTGAACTAACATGTGAAATGGTAGTTCAAGAAATCCTGCAGTTGTGAAAAGCATGCTTTTCACAACTGCAGGATTTCTTGAACTACCGTTCTAAAACGGTTTTAGTTTTGAGGAGAAGTGCCCTGTTTATTTATTTATTATTTCTTTATTGCATTTCTAATCCGTCCAACAACTAGTGTTCTCTACACACATAACGTTTTATTGTAGTGCAGATATTTGGGGGTGGGTGGGAGTGAAATGGAGATGTTTGCACACACACGCTAGAAGTGGTGACACTTACTAATTAATCAAGATTTTAAAAGGATATCTGACAGAACATACAGTGGACCACAGGATCTGTGAATATATGAAGCTGTTTATGTAAAACAAATCTATTAACTTGCTCCGAAATGGTGTCAAGAGAGATGGTGAAACAAAAAAAAAAACCATTTCACCCACACAGGTTTAATGGCAAATCATGTCTTTTCCCTTTTTTTAATGTACACACTGAATCCTATATCCATATGTTTAGTCCACAAAATAATCAGATCTCTTGTCTACAGTAGACTGGATTAAGTATATGCTGAAAGTGCTGCAAGGAGAAGCACATAAATATTGGAATATGCTTAGGAAAATAAAGGAGTTTTACTCTGTAGACTCAAATAATGAGTCTGTGGCTCTAGCATGGAGAATATTACCTTTTTTTGTTTCAAAAATGGATGTGTTCCTGTTTCATGCTGGAAAAATAACCATAATTTTAAAAGTGAAGATAGTGTTAGTGCTCATTTTGGTCTATAGCATCGTCTACCCAAAGAATAGAGAAGACAAATATCAGTATATGAAATGGTTGCAAAATAGGAACAAGTGAAGCAGTAGAATCTTTTCTGGTTCTTTTTTACACCAACATCACTTGAATATGCAGCAACAGGAGGACATTCATTACAGTGGATAGCGTGATGAAGCATAGCTCTCAATGATGACATTCCCCCTGGGAACCAGATACGTTGGGAGAGTAAAGCCACTGCAACCCAACTGGGCCCATGGGAACAGAAGGAAGGAAAGGTTCCTCCTGTGCAAGCACCGGGTCATTACTGACCCCTAGAGGGATGCCTGCTTGTGCTGGTGTTTTTATGGCAGACAATAGCGGGGTGGTTTGCCATTGCCTTCCCCAGTCGTGACTACCTTTCCCCCAGCAAGCTGGGTACTCATTTTACCGACCTCGGGAGGATGGAAGGCTGAGTCGACCTGAGCCGGCTACCCGAGACCCGGCTTCCGCTGGGATCGAACTCAGGTCGCGGGGAGAGTTTTGGTTGCAATACTGCTGCCTACCACTCTGCGCCACATGAGGCTCTTCCATGGGAGCAGATCCCTTATGAAAATGAAGGGCCAGGCTTTGGGGTTCATTGGCTTTTCAGATGCCACACTGTTTACCTGCCAGAATGCGGCTTTACCAGTCAAACCAGTAAAATGATGAATTATTGACTGCCTTGAATCTCAAATTAGAAAAGGACACACCTTGGACTGATTAATGGAAAAAGGAAGGAAAACTCAAATAAGTATCAGAAAAAAAACAACAACAACAAAACCCCAATGCACATGTGAAAAATAGAGTAGCTTTTTTTGGCATTCTCTCAATGGAAACCAAGATAGCTACAACCCACACAGCTTCCTATATTGGAGTGACTGGGTGGGAGCAGGTAGATCCTCTTGACTGAGTGGAGACACACACAAAAGCTAGAATGTTTGGGGTCAAATAGAAGCACCTAGTAACTTCCCATACATGCTTAAGGAGGTTCAATACATGCTTTGACCAGTGGAAGGTCAGACATACATGTTTATCATTTAACTGAGAGATCAAGTCATGACTTGCATGTGTAAATGCACCCTCACAAGTATGACACCACTTTTATTCTGTCTCACTTTATCTTTTCTAGGGATGTGTGAAGAATCAGCTCTGTCAAATTTTTAATCAGATTTTTCTAATTTGCATCACCCAGAAACAGACATTAACCAGACACATTTTGTGTTCAGAAATCCATACAGTTCCAGACTTGTGTTCCACAGAAAAAACAAAGAAAAAAAGAAACACATCCAAAGTGTTCAGATTTGAAAAGTACTCAAATAAAAATATACACATTTCAAAAATGTGCTGTAACATGCTTTAGTGAGTGGGTGGATGTGTACAAAAATGTGTACAATTTGAAAAACGTGCACAAAAATAAAAAAAATCTGTATATAGATTGATTTCCATTTTTAAAAAAATCTGTTCAGAACCAGCAAGGAAAGGACTTGGAGATAGAAAATGAAGGTAGCATGTGGAAATGGACCTGGCGCAACCACCTTTTGCTAACTTTACCTCAGTGTGAAGCTCTTCATTAGAGTCCGTTCATACATGGAGGGAGCAATCCTATGTCCCCTAGACAAAGTCTGTGGGGGCATAGGATTGTTTGGATTCCCAGTGCTGAGGTCATAGACAGAACTAAGATGGCAGAGCTGAGAACTGGAGCTCCTTGCCCTCCCCCCTCTTCTTGCAGCTGGCCCAGAAAGAACCCTGACAGCTGCCTCTATGAGCTCACAAACATGGCCCGTAGAGATGGAAAAGGTGTGGTTCTGTGGGCAGGGAGGAAAGGAGACCAGGGCATGTGGTTTGCCCCCCCCAGCCTCCTACCCCCACCTCTGCACAGCCCCAGCTAGACGGAAAAATCTCCGCTCAGCCATGAAGTCCGTGAGTGACCATGGGCTTGCAAATGGGAAGTGGATGGATATTGGCCACAACTTTGTCTTTAAATAGCTACCATACCTTATCTCATGTTAATCATGTTCTAACTTGCATTCCATTCTATAGTAATTACATAGTCAAGGCACTTTCAGTTCCTAGGGATAAACCATTCTGGAACTCATTACATTTCCCTTGCTATTCCTAGGATTTTCCCTGAGGACAAGTCTCCAAATTTGCTCCGAAGTTTGCTCTAGGCAAAATGTAGATGACAATTCTATTCTATCCATGATAGCGATATGCCATTATAACACTATAGACAAGATATTTCTGAATCAAACAGATTTTATCCATTTAAAAATATGGCATGGTCAATCAACATGAAATAAAGAAGCAGTAAAAAAATAAAATTGCTGCTATTCTCTCTCCACTGAAGTCAATTTAAAAGCTGGTGCCTTTAATAAGGCCATATGCCAGCGGTATGGCCTTTCCTTTTCTACCCTCCTGGTCTTTAAAATTCTTTATCAAATTATAGTTTATGTACAAAATTTGGAGATCACAGGATGTGTTTATAGGGTTAGAATAAGAGATTTAACATAGGATGTTAGACCTGTCAAGTTAGGCAAAAAATAAAAATAAAAGCTATGGAATCTAATTATAAAGAAGTACAGTTTTACAATTTCTTGGTAGGAGATTCCAGTTCTGCAGATCTACAGCCAGGGCCAGAAATGTCGGAACAAGGATAACTGTTTTGGCAGTTGGCCGCTGTACACCACCACATTGTAGTTGAAAGAAAACATACCCAGATGGGAGCGAAGTCAGGACTGTCAGCTGTAATTCAAGGGGCTTGACAAAAGTGGGGCACTAACCATTCAGGAAGTACAGCCAATGGCATACAAACACACCCATCATTCGTGGCTCATAAGTAATGGAACGAATGGCTGACACGCAGCTGCATGGCCAGGTGTGGCCTGTTTCCTAGGTACCCCATAGCCAACGAAGCAGATAAAAGGCCTCGAGGTGGTTCTGAGTGTGACATTTGCATATGGTAGCTGTTCACTGGAACTCTCAACATGAGGTCAAAATAGGTGTCCATGAAAGTAAAGGAGGCCATCATTAGGCTGAAGAAACAAACTAAACCCATCAGAGAGATAGCAAAAACATTGGGAGTGGCCAGTAAAACAGTTTGGAACATCCTGAAAAAGAAGGAATTAACTGGCAAGCTCAGCAACAGCAAAAGGCCTGGAAGAAGACCACGGAAGACAACTAAAGTGGATGACCGCAGACTTCTGCTCATGGTGAAGAGGAACCCTTTTACAACATCTAGCCAGCTCAAGAATGCTCTTGTGGAGGTAGGCATGTCATTGTCAACATCTACAGCCAAGAGATGGCTTTATGAATGTAAATACAGAGGCTTCACAACAAGGTGCAAACCACTGGTAATGCTCAAAAACAGACAGGCCAGATTAGCCTTTGCCAGCAAACACCTAAAAAAGCCTGCCAGTTCTGGAATAAGAATCTTTGGACTGATGAAACCAAGATTAACTTGTACCAAAATGATGGGAAGAGAAAAGTATGGAGAAGGAAAGGAACAGCTCATGATCCAAAGCATACCACATCATCTGTCAAACATGGTGGAGGCAGTGTTATGGCATGGGCATGAATGGCTGCCAATGGAACTGGGTCACTGGTGTTTATTGATGACCTGACTGCTGATGAAAGCAGTAGGATGAATTCTGAAGTGTACAGGGCTATACCTTCTGCTCAGATTCAGCTGAATGCTGCCAAACTGATAGGACGCCGCTTCATATTGCAGATGGATAATGACCCAAAATATACAGCAAAAGCAACCCAAGAGTTTCTCAAGGCAAAGAAGTGGGCTGTTCTTCAAAGGCCAAGTCAGTCACCTGATCTCAACCCAACAGAGCATGTTTTTCACTTACTGAAGACAAGACTGAAGGCAGAAAGACCCACCAACAAGCAGCAGCTAAAGGCAGCTGCAGTAAAGGCCTGGCAAAGCATCTCTAGGGAGGAAACTCAGCATGTGGTCATGTCCATGGGTTCCGGACTTCAGACAGTCATCGACTGCAAAGGATTTTCATCCAGGTATTAAAGGCAATCCTTAAGTTTGAAATTATGTTGGTTTGTTCCATTACTTATGAGCCACCAACGATGGGGGTGTGTGCATGCCACTGGCTGTCCTTCCTGAATGGTTAGTGTCCCACTTTTGTCCAACCCCTTGAATTACAGCTGACAGTCCTGACTTTGCTCCCATCTGGGTGTGTTTCCTTTCAACTTCAATGTGGTGGTGTACAGAGGCCAACTGCCAAAACAGTTATCCTTGTTCCGATATTTCTGGTCCTGACTGTACATACAAGCTCTAGTTAAGGTTGTGGTCAATTTTTAGGCATCAGTCAAAAGTTATGAATGTCTTTGCAAGGTCAGCAAAAAATCATTCTAAAGTTCAGCAACTATCCAATATAAACTAGGAAGTAATAAGTAAGTCACCCAGAGCCACATTCAGTTATTAGCCAAACTATGATATTATATGAGAAAGTTTACCGAAACTAACATTTCTAGATGAATTTGGAAGTTCCTGCTCAGATGAAATATCTAGGATTTTTGAGGGAAATAAAAAGCATTTTTATTACATTTATATCCCACCTTTCTTCCACCATGGAACTCGATGTGGTTCTGATGTGGTGTCCCCTCCAAGCACCAACTAGACCCAGCTCCGCTTAGCTTCAGCAAGGTGGCTGTCTCATGTTTCTTCAGACCATGCCTTGAGACCATTTTGATGAAATGAGTGAAATTTATCAATGGGTTTTGGCACATCCCTACATAGTGAAAATAAGAACAAGTGTCATCCTCAGTGAGATTGGGGAGGGGGATTTTTCAAAATAAAAGAGTTTTGGTAAGGACAGTGAAAATCCTTAGAAGTGGGATGTGTCTTTATTTACTATTTATTTTATTTACAATATTTGTATACCAATTCATATCTAAAACAGATTTCAGAGTGGTCTTCCTGGTGTAGAAAGACTTGTGTCAAGTCCAACTGAACACAGGTTAGAGCTCGCTATCGAAGCTCCTTTCCACCAGTATTGCATTTTCTCAGTGCGATCTAGAATAACTTTTCCAAGTGGCCTGTGGCCTGCTGCAATCTGGGCCAGAGAAAGAGATGCTGTGATGAATTTGCACAATATGTCAAAGCTAAAGTCACTTGCATTTGTCGTGGGCACCACAGTTAATGCGGTTCCATCAGTACAGGTATCCAGAGCACCAACTAGTCTGGTTTTATTGGATGACTTTCTGTTGTTGAGGCCCAAGGTTGCAGTTAAGGTGCTTGGACAAGTCTGGTCTATCACCTTGTACTTGCCCTTTGCCCTTCATGTCTTATTACACCTAATAGGGAAAGGATGTCTGGCTGGGTCTAGGAGGTTGTCAATTCCTCCTTGAGAGAGGGAGTGGTGGCATCTGCTTTAAGGGAGGTGGTAGTTAGGCCACTTCTGAAAACGCCTAACCTGGACTGGAAGATGTTAACAGTTATAGGGGGTTACCATCATCCCCTTCCTCGGCAAGGTGCTTGAGTGGGTGGCTGTCAGCCAACTCCAGGCACTCTTGAATGAAAATGATTATCTAGATCCATTTCAACTAGGCTTCAGGTCTGGTTTTGGAACAGAAAGTGCCTTGGTTACCCTGTGGGATGGCCTCTGAAAAGAGAGAGAGACAGTGGAAGTGTGACCCTGTTGATTCTCTTGGACCTCTCAGCAGCTTTCAATACCATTGGCCATGGTATCCTTTGGGATAGGGTATCTGGGCTGGGTGTTGGAGGTACTGCATTGGTTCCACTCCTACTTGGATGGCTGATTCCACAAGGTGGTGCTGGAGGATTATTGTGTTCACCTTTTGCTATGCCATGGTTGCCACAAGGCTCTATTTTATCCTCCATGCTGTTCAAAATCTACATGAAACTGCTAGGGAAGATTATCCAGAGACATGCACTGAAGTGTCACCAATATGTGGCTGACACCTAGATCTACAGTCAGAGCCAGAAATATTGGAACAAGTATAACTGTTTTGGCCGTTGGCCTGTATATACCACCACATTGAAGTTAAAAGGAAACACACCCAGATCGGAGCGAAGTCAGGACTGTCAGCTGTAATTGAAGGGGTTTGCCAAAAGTGGGTCACTAACCATTCAGGAAGTACAGCCAGTGGCATACACATACACCCATCATTGGTGGCTCATAAGTAATGGAATGAATGGCTAACAAGCAGCTGCATGGCCAGGTGTGGCCTGTTTCCTGGGTACCCCATGACCAATCAAGCAGAGAAAAGGCCTCGAGGTGGTTCTGAGTGTGACATTTGCATTTGGTAGCTGTTCACTGGAACTCCCAACTTGAGGTCCAAAGAGGTGTCCATGCAAGTGAAGGAGGCCATCATTAGGCTGAGGAAACAAAATAAACCCATCAGAGAGATAGCAAAAACAGTGGGAGTGCCCAACACAACAGTCTGGAACATCCTGAACAAGAAGGAATTAACTGGCAAGCTCAGCAACAGCAAAAGGCCTGGCAGAACACGGAAGGCAACTAAAGTGGATGACCGCAGACTTCTGCTCATGGTGAAGAGGAACCCTTTCACAACATCTGACCAGGTCAAGAATGTTCTTGTGGAGGTACGCATGTCATTGTCAACATCTACAGCCAAGAGACGGCTTTATGAATGTAAATACAGAGGCTTCACAACAAAGTGCAAACCACTGGGAATGCTCAAGAACAGAAAGGCCAGATTAGCCTTTGCCAGCAAACACCTAAAAAAGCCTGCCAGTTCTGGAATAAGATTCTTTGGACTGATGAAACCAAGATTAACTTGTACCACAATGATGGGAAGAGAAAAGTATGGAGAAGGAAAGGAACAGCTCATGATCCAAAGCATACCACATCATCTGTCAAACATGATGGAGGCAGTGTTATGGGATGGGCATGAATGGCTGCCAATGGAACTGGGCCACTGGTGTTTATTGATGACCTGGCTGCTAATAAAAGCAGCAGGATGAATTCTGAAGTGTACAGGGCTATACTTTCTGCTCAGATTCAGCCGAATTCTGCCAAACTGATAGGACGCCGCTTCATATTGCAGATGGATAATGACCCAAAACATATAGCAAAAGCTACCCAAGAGTTTCTCAAGGCAAAGAAGTGGCATGTTCTTCAACGACCAGGTCAATCACCTGATCTCAACCCAACAGAGCATGCTTTTCACTTACCAAAGACAGGACTGAAGGCAGAAAGACCCACCAACAAGCAGCAGCTAAAGGCAGCTGCAGTAAAGGCCTGGCAAAGCATCTCTAGGGAGGAAACTCAGCATGTGGTCATGTCCATGGGTTCCAGACTTCAGGCAGTCATTGACTGCAAAGGATTTTCATCCAGATATTAAAGGTGATCCTTAAGTTTGAAATGAGGAGTTTGTTCCATTACTTATGAGCCACCAACGATGGGTGTGTGTGTATGCCACTGGCTGTACTTCCTGAATGGTTAGTGCCCCACTTTTTCAAACCCCTTGAATTACAGCTGACAGTCCTGACTTTGCTCCCATCTGGGTGTGTTTCCTTTCAACTTCAATGTGGTGGTGTACAGAGGCCAACTGCCAAAACAGTTATCCATGTTCCAATATTTCTGGTCCTGACTGTATTTCTTCCTTTAGCCCCTGTTCTTCCTTACAAAAACTGTTGCTCTGCTGAATCATGCTTGCCTTGCCCCTCACAATGACTATGACCTTCTCCCCCTTGTTCAAGTTCCTGGTAGGCACCCGCTTTGTCTCCCTTTTCTCAACATTTTAAGCTGCTACTTGGATTGGAGCTAGGATTTGCTTTCCATGAGAGAAAGGGACCTTATTTCATTCTTAAAAACTCCCCCTGCCCATTTTTGGGGGGATTCCCCCAACCTACCACATTCAGCAGGGGCTTCTGACCCTCTGGTCTGGTTAATACTTAACAAGACACCACCATGTAGTGGCAGCCACCATTTTGAATATTTGGGGCATGGCAAGAGCATGCTGTAGCTTCTCCTTACGTGCAAACCAGGCTTGGTTGGGTTGTTGGGGTGATAGACAAGTAACTCACAACCCTAAAACAGCCTATGAATTCTGGGTGGCTTGTCAACCACCCCAGCAATCCACCATCGCCAAGTTTGCACATAAGGAGAAGCTACGTTGCACCATTGCTGCATCCTGAATATTCAAAATGGTCACCACCACAATGAGAAGCCCCATGGGAAAATCCATACACAGTGGCTTTTTGTTACATGTGAACCTGGTCTCTGTGTAGTATTTCCAGAGGGCTGTTGGGGCTGTGGAGGGGAGGAGGAGGAGGGGAAGTCCACTTCCATCAACAAAGTTGATCCAGTGTAAATCTGGATCCAACCCCTCTGGATTGGTTTGAAAGTCAACTTACTCTATCAATCCACTTCTGAAAACACTGGTTCAGGTGACATATCCAACGTTTCTCAAGTGCCACTACTCTTGCACCTTCTATCCCATATGTTAAAGTGTCACTGTGCCACATCCTTTGGTTCACATTCACATTCCATCTCTATGCCTCTGTTTTTGGGATAGTCTTCAACAGTTAACATGTATACTTTGTTGTTTTATTGATTGATTTGTACCCCACCTTTCTACCAAAAATGGTACTCAAGTCAGCTTCCAATCACTAGTAAAACTCGATAAAAATAAGCAAATACATTAAAACACAATTAAAAGCAATTAGAACTATTAAAAACACAACAACAATAACAACATAAAATTAGCATCCAGCTCGACAGACTTGCATACAGAACGAAGGTCTGCTTGAATGAAGTGTGCTTGCCTGCTGGTGGTGGGACAGCAGAGAGGGAATGAACCTAGCTTCCTTTGGTAAGGAGTTTTACATCCAAGGAGCAGCCACTGAGAAGGCCCTCTCTTGCATTGCCACGAAATGTGCCTCTGAAAGCAGCAGCATCAAAAGAAAGGCCTCTTCCGAAGATCTGAAGAACTGGGGAGACTCTTATGAGAGAAGGTGGTCTTTCAGGTAGCCTGGTCCCAAGTCATATAGGGCTTTACAACCAGCACTTTGAATTTGCCCAGAAACAGAACAGTAGCCAGTGAAGCTGTTAGAACAAGGGAGTAACATGTTCCCAGCCCTAGTCAAGTCTGGCCATGGCATTCTGGACCAGCTGAAGTTTCTGAACAGTTTTCGAAGGCAACCCTACAGAAAGCACATGTAAAACTGTTTTTCTGGAAAGGCTCTGAGCATACCTCCACTGCTGACTCCCAAGTACCTTACAAGGGCACTCTGCCACCTAGACTAAAGTTCTTAAGGCTGTGTTCCTGTGCATTTTGGTAAACATGCTATTTTTGGGGTCAGCGCTACCAGACCATCAGCAACTTGTCTCTCACACAGAATAGAGCCTGGGCCACAGACAATAAGATCTCCCTAGAACTAGAATAATTTTCATGTAGTTGTTCATGTTCCAGAACAACTTATTCCCTGAACACAGAAAAAATAGGTTTCAGAAGTGTATTGGAACACATGTCTCTTGGGACACATGTCTCAAGCAAACATGGTAATACCATGGAATCCTTTGGCAATTCCAGACAGGGCACTGCCTTAGCCTCAGTTTTCTAAGCACCTTGACCCTCTAAGTTTTGAAAGTTCTGATTAAATTATTGTTTTCCCTTCGTTATAATTGTCTATAGTTGTTTCACTCTCTAAAGGTATCATATGACCTGCACTTGTCTCTGTGGAGAATGTGGCTAAGGAGACATTTTCCCCTTCTCTCATAATACTAGAAACTGGGGTCATTCCATGAAGCTGATGATTGGTGGGAGATTCTGAACAGATCAATGGAAGTACTTCTTCACATGGCGCATAGTCAAGCTATGGAATTTGCTACCACAAGATATAGTGATGGCCACCAATTTGGATGGCTTTAAAGGAGGTTAGACAAATTCCTGGAGGAGAAGGCCTCTAGTCCTGATGCCTCTATGCTACCTCCAGTAATTAGTAAGGCAGTAAGTCTATGTACACCAGTTGCTGGGGAACATGGATGGGAGTGTGCAGTTGCATCCATGTCCTGCTTATGGATTTCCTGTGTTCAGAGGGTTGGCAACTGTGTGAACAGTATGCTGTACTAGATGGACCCTTGGTCTGATCCAGAATGGCTTTTCTTATGTTCTTATATTTCTGAAATCTGATGCTTTCCTTTAAGGAAAAAAGAATTTCCTTTTAATCTTTTTTTAAAAAAACTTATAAGTTGTCTATACAGTAACCTTGTAAACTATTATATTAGGTTTCTTAGGAAAGTGAGTAAAGAGATACTGAATCACTGGGGATATGTATTTCATAAGCAAAAATATATAAATTATTAGGCTTTAAATTTATTTTAATGCCTAGCTTGTAACTACATTGGGGGGCTGGGGTTGGGGAGAAATATATTTGGCTGTTATCCAGAAACTGGCTGGCTTCAATGGGACTAGATCAACTTAAATCCAAATATTCAGCCTTAATTTATTTATAAAGCCTAGGGATGGACGAACTACCCCGTGCCCTCCCTGCGTGCCACTTTCCAGACTGCTGCCACTTACCTGCCCCTGTTCAGGTCCCTCGATGAGTCACCGGGTGGTCTGCAGGCACCCAGGCCCCAGCCACCTGACCCCTCAGCGAGCCACCATTTTGTGTAAAAATGACGAATTGTCATTTTACATAGAAGGCCTTTTATTTAAATGGCGGCCATAAAGCGACCATTTATGTAAGGTTACAGGCACCTGTTGTTATCACTCCTTCACTTCCCTGGATTTCTAAGTGGTTGAAGAGGGATTGTAGGATAGCTACATGTCTACAAGTGTCACATGATATGATTTTACATGGGGACCACAGAGATCCCATTTATCTGAGTCCACTGCTACTAATAGCAAACAACTATAACTTCCTCTTGTTCCCTATCACAACAACCCTGTAAGGCAGATTGCAATGGTAGTGACTTGCCCAAGGTTCCCCTTGGTCGGAATTTAGATTTCAAGTGCCTTTGTTTTTGCTTATGAACTTCTGTAAAACACCAAAAGCATGCTGGTGTTGTATAAATAATCAATAAGAATAAGAATGAAAACAAAGCAAAATAAAAGATGTGGATGCATGCTACTTGCAAGGAGCATGTAGAGGTCACTGTGCCTTTGAGCAAGGAAAACTGTTTCTGACATGAGCCACACAGCTGAACAGCCACCGTTAGCCACAGATGATCCTCTTTTGTTCCCCAAGCTAATTACAAGTCTAACATCAAGAGAAGACTCTGGTTCAACATTTATATCTGTAATGCATCTGAATCATGCCATGTTTTAACAGCTGCCCTGGGATTCAGCAGGCCTCCTGTGTCCATAGACAATTTTCCGGAGGTCTGATGAGGTGTCAGTCTTCGTCAACCCAGGAGTGAAATGGTTCTTGACACTGGGGCTTTCTCATTGATTAAATTGTCATAGTGTATTTGTAGCCTAAGTGCTGCCTTTTGGTCACTGTCCTTTCCATCTGTAGAAAGTGACCTTTGTGAATAATTGCATGCCCCAGATGTGTCAAAATGTGGAGAAAGCAGCCGTTCTAAGTAATAACACTTTAGGAACTATTTGTCTCTTGTGCCTAATGTAGACTTTATGGAAGATAAAAATATCCTCAATATTTTTTTGTAGCCAATTTATCTTTAAAAATGAATTTAAGGTGTACTTATAAGATGTTATTGGTATTTTGTGTCTTGCCTTGTAAGGTTTTATTGGGAAGCCTCTTCAACTTCTCCTTATTGCTTTAGTAGGTAAAGGCTGAAACTCATGTTCTCAGCTGATTGTGACTAGCCTAAGCTATGGGAATATATGAGAAATGGTAGCAAATAATGCCTCTATTTGAGGGTTCTAACTCTGGCTTGTCTCTCTAACTCTGGCTTGTTGCTGGAGAGACAATCACAAGCCAGAGTTCTGGGATTGGATCTTATGGTAAACAGCGTAGGTATGGGATGGGGGGGAAAACAAAAACACAAGGTCATCACTATGTGCAAACTGGGCCAATTAATTAAATTGGCCAGTGTGTTTAATTAAACATTGTTGTTGTTGTTGTTGTAAAGCCTGTGTTACCACGGGTGCTAGTAGTCTGAGAATGAGTGGATGAAAATATGTTTGGCTGTTTCCCTTGTGAGTGGAAAAACTTTCAGGGGGCATTTCCTTCTTTCCCTCCCTCTTCCTCTCTCAACTTTCCAATTATGTCCTCCTGCATCAGCTTATCTTCAATGAGCACCCCAATAATATGACCTCTTCCCACTACATTAAAGCAAGCCTCCCCCCACCATAGCAAACAGGGTCTTCCAACCCACTCCCCTCCCTCTCAGTCACCCACACAATTAGCCTTTTTCCTTCCAATAAGCACCCCCTCCCATTATATGAAAACATAGACAGAGCCACCTCTGCTCTGTTGCAGGGAAACAGGGTGTTCCACGCCCCCACCCAAGACGTGCCAACCCCACCTTCACCTGGGCCTGAAAAACAAAAGGTGAGATGGGGAGGACAGAGAAGAAGAAAAATGCTGCCTTTGTCTCACCTGCCCTGAGGCAGAGCCATCCAATATGTCTTGCACCCCACCCACTCTGGCTGCTTCACCCTGCCCACTACCCCCTCTCTCACACACACACAAACCCCACCCATGCAGGGCATCATGGGCTTCCCTCCTCACTCTGTGATTCATCCTGGTTGAAATGATACAATCTGAGGGGGGGGGGAGTGTGTCTGTGTTTTGAAGTTTCAAAATTTTCTGCACTGTCTAAACTGCTCAAGCTTCACATTTTAAAAATGAGCAAAATTGGTCTGGTATAACTCTAATAATAAGTGTTACCATACCATATTCTCTTATAGATTATGATTATGATTATTGCCTCTAATAATGCCTCTAATACTTCACATATTAAGCTTTCCTAACCCCCAAACTGCACATATATAAATATGCACATTTTTTGAACTTCTTTTTTGCGCACACAACAAAGGTGGGTAAATGGCGGGTGCTCACCGGATGAGATTGCAGTGTGTCCAGGCAATTCGCCAAGCTCATGGGAAGCCTGAGCATGGGTCTGGGGGGGCAAGAGGGGGGCGCACTTCTGCTAAAGCAGAACTTGAGCTGGGATGGGTTCTCACATCCCTAATAGAAACAAAGATCATACTGACAGGATGCAGGAATACTGAAAGAAGTGTATTTTGATAAAAGCCCCTTATTCTAATGAAGAAGGCCTATGATAGGCAATGATGATCATTGAACTAAACCATTTGTATTTCTCTGGCTGGGACTAGATAAATAAGAAAAAAGGATTAAATGTGTCCATTTCTTCCTTCCATTAAATGAATGAAAAATGAAAAGTAGAAGCTCAAGGTAAACTTGATTAAGTGCCAAACACTATAAAGATGTAATTTATTTGAAACTACCTAATAATCTTTTAGTTTAGATATCAGGAATGTAGATTACCAACAGCCTAATTTGCCTGAATAATGAGAAACTTTCTGGAAAGGTCAGGCTACTACATCTAATTCCATGATGATCTCTGTAATCTAATTACATCAATCTCAGCAGCAAATGGAGCAATATTTGCTCAACATTTGGATGCAGGTTGCACATTGTCATTAAAGTATTATTAAACAAAATGGTAGTTTGCCTATTGCCAGGGAAAACATCGGCAGACATTTTGTATTCATTTTCCGCCACTTGGATTTAGTACATGCTATATCTTTGTCAATTAGTCATTAGTGCTTTGAAATGCTGAAGTCACCTGTATGCTAAATCATGCTGGATGACTGGAGGTATTACTTTCTCACTCACAAAAGGAAGAAGAAAGAAATGTAAAAGATATTAAGTCTCATATTCCAACCCCCTGGAAATTAAATGCAACTTCTACACCAGACTTATTATGTATGTATGTATGTATGTATGTATGTCATTTATATCCCACCTTTTTTCCTCTGCAAGGAACCCAAGGTGGCACGCATAATCCTCCTCCTCTCCATTTTAGCCTCACAACAACCCTGTGAGGTAGGTTGGGCTGAGAGTCGGTGACGGGCCCAAAGTCACCCAGTGAGCTTCCATGGCTGAGTGGGGACTGGAACTCAGATATCCCAGGTCCTAGTCCAACACTCTAGCCACTATACCACACTACCTTTGGCATGTCTTGTCCTTTGAGATAGTCTGACAAGACTAGAATCTTTTTTTGTACACATAATGTACATATTTTACAAGAGGAGTATTTATGGAAGACAGAGTGATTGACTGCCCTTAAATGCTTGAATATTTGTACCCTGAATGCAATTGCTATGGGGGGGGGGGGTGAGTGTGCTGCTGCTGCTGTAGTACTGCAAGTTAACATATTATACTGTGGTGAGGTTAAATCTAGAGTAGGTGTGGTCACCTTGCAAACAAGCTAATTCTGACCATTTGGGCGTGCTCCATAATTGCTACAGACACCATTTAAAAATAAATAATTGGATTCAGAAACCTTCGTGGGGGCAGTGGTGGTTATGGGGCCTCCACAAGGGGTGGCAGGGGCCACGCGTGGCCTGCTGCCCATCCTTGATCTAGGTTTCAGACCCCACAAGGGTTGACCATCCTGTGTGGATACCCATGTTATAATTACTACAAAATATAAGAAGCTACCACACCTAAATCTCTTAAAATATTGCGTGTGGTGGGGAGTGCTGTTGCAATTTACACAGGAAACCTTAGTGGGGCTGGTGGGCAGTAAGCAGGTGGAGCCATTGCCTCCTTTGGAGCCCTGCCAGCTCGTGCCACCCTGGGCAGAAGGTGGGGCGCAGCTGGCCAGGCCCTTCAGCCCAGCAGATCTGTAGAGTTACAGTTCCTTCCCCATTGCCAGCAATGGGAGGAGGGAACTGAAAATAATAAGGGGGATTAGACACACCAGCTGGTATAGCTGATAAGCCTGGACTGGGACCAACAGGCAGTTCCTCCTCCTCACCCTGCCCATGGAATGCTCCATTCTGGTGTTTCCCACCTGCTATGGCTGGCAGGAGAATCAGCAGAAGCAACCTGCAGAGTGGGGGCCTCTGCTGACCTGGGCCCTTCCCACCAGTGACAGCCAGAGGCTGTAAGAGAAGAATAAATGCAGCATCCGAAGCCCCTTTAGCCAACAACATCAGGGGGACAGGATTGTGCTTTCAGTCATGAATATATCCGAAAGTGTGCTTTCGACAGTGACACAGGGGCAATCTACATTTCAACTTTAAACTGGTTTCAAACCTGTTTTTAGCGATTACGGCTACCAAATACAGGAATTCTGGGAATTGTAGCTCTAGGAAGAGGGGCTGCTTGGGCAGGGGACAGGTGTCTCTAGCAAAGAATTCTCAGTACCCTCATGAAACTGCAGGATCCCTTTAGATAAACCGGTTTGGAACCAGCTTAAAGTTGTAATGTAGATTGGCTCTTGTGGTATAGTGATTAGAGTGTTGGACTAGCTCTCAGGAGACCCAGGTTCAAATCTCCACACGGCCGTGAAGTTCGCTAGGTGGCTTTCTCAGCCATTTGTCATCTCTCGGCCGAACCTACATCACAGGGTTGTGAGGATAAAATGGATGGGGGGGAGGATTATGTACGTGGTCTTGGATCCCTTGGTGGAAATGGCTCGATGGAAGAGTAGCAAATAAATATATAATAAACCTTACCATGAATCTCTCCCTAGGAACAACATTTCTCTAGGAATAAATGCTTCATATTTCATAACATACTTTTCATTCTTAGTCAAGAGATACTCAAGACTTATGAGAAATGTAGGTAGAGTACAGCAGTTACGAGACTGCAGTATTTTCCTGAGTAGTCAACTAAAGGTTGGCAACTATTTAATAAGAAATATATATATCAAGGCAATGCACTCTGAAAAAATCATAGAAGGAAAGGATTCCTAACAAAATGTCACTCTGCATGCATCACAAAATGAAATACCATAAAAAAAAAATGCTGAACTTGTTACTTTGCATTAAACAACAAATGTTGAACTTATTACTTTGGTGCTACATGGCTCATTTTTAATTGGCTGACAAATAACACGCAGAACTAATGAAAGACCTCTGAAGGCAGAGCGCAGCTCTTAAGTATCTCCAGCTCTTGCAAAGTTAGCTTGTGCCATTTTCATTCATTCCTCCCAAGAACAATCTGAAATTATTGAAACAAATGAAGCCAAAGGTAGGCACATTAAAGCCATTTCTGTAACATTCACCAAATAGAGACCAATTAAGTGGTGCAAATTAAACAATTATCTGTTGGTGGGAATAATTTCAGAGAAGCTATATCTGAATTTCAATACTCATTAGAGGACACTCCATATCCCATCTGAACATAATTTTACTGTTGCTTTTTTTGGAGCAAGGCTTCTCATTATATCATATCAACATTTCATTATAATATACAGTCAGGGCCAGAAATATTGGAACAAGGATAACTGTTTTGGCAGTTGGCCCCTGTACACCACCACATTGAAATGGAAAGGAAACACACCCAGATGGGAGCGAAGTCAGGACTTTCAGCTGTAATTCAAGGGGCTTGACAAAAGTGGGGCACTAACCATTCAGGAAGTACAGCCAGTGGCATACACACACACCCATCATTGGTGGCTCATAAGTAATGGAACAAATGGCTGACAAACAGCTGCATGGCCAGGTGTGGCCTGTTTCTTGGGTACCCCATGACCAATCAAGCAGAGAAAGGGCCTGGAGGTGGTTCTGAGTGTTACATTTGCATTTGGTAGCTGTTCACTGGAACTCCCAACATGAGGTCCAAAGAGGTGTCCTTGCAAGTGAAGGAGGCCATCATTACGCTGAGGAAACAAAATAAACCCATCAGAGTGATAGCAGAAACATTGGGAGTGCCCAACACAACAGTTTGGAACACCCTGAAAAAGAAGGAATTAATTAACTGGCAAGCTCAGCAACAGCAAAAGGCCTGGAAGAAGACCACGGAAGACAACTAAAGTGGATGACCACAGAATTCTGCTCATGGTGAAGCAGAACCTTTTCACAACACCTAGCCAGCTCAAGAATGCTCTTGAGGAGATAGGCATGTCATTGTCAACATCTACAGTCAAGAGACGGCTTCATGAATATAAATACAGAGGCTTCACAGCAAGGTGCAAACCACTGGGAATGCTCAAGAACAGAAAGGCCAGATTAGCCTTTGCCAGCAAACACCTAAAAAAGCCTGCCCAGTTCTGGAATAAGATTCTTTGGACTGATGAAACCAAGATTAACTTGTATGAGAATCATGGGAAGAGAAAAGTATGGAGAAGGAAGGAAAGGAACAGCTGATGATCCAAAGCATACCACATCATCTGTCAAACATGGTGCAGGCAGTGTTATGGCATGGGCATGTATGGCTGCCAATGGAACCGGGCCACTGGTGTTTATTGATGATCTGACTGCTGATAAAAGCAGCAGGATGAATTCTGAAGTGTACAGGGCTATACTTTCTGCTCAGATTCAGCCGAATGCTGCCAAACTGATAGGACGCCGCTTCATATTGCAGATAGATAATGACCCAAAACATACAGCAAAAGCTACCCAAGAGTTTCTCAAGGCAAAGAAGTGGGCTGTTCTTCAATGGCCAAGTCATTCACCTGATCTCAACCCAATAGAGCATGCTTTTCACTTACTGAAGACAAGACTGAAGGCAGAAAGACCCACAAACAAGCAGCAGCTGAAGGCAGCTGCAGTAAAGCCCCAGCAAAGCATCTCAAGGGAGGAAACTCAACATTTGGGCATATCTATGGGTTCCAGACTTCAGGCAGTCATCGACTGCAAAGGATTTTCATCCAGGTATTAAAGGCGATCCTTAAGTTTGAAATTATGTTGGTTTGTTCCATTACTTATGAGCCACCAACGATGGGGGTGTGTGTATGCCACTGGCTGTCCTTCCTGAATGGGTAGTGCCCCACTTTTGTCCAACCCCTTGCATTACAGCTGAAAGTCCTGACTTTGCTCCCATCTGGGTGTGTTTCCTTTCCACTTCAATGTGGTGGTGTACAGAGGCCAACTGTCAAAACAGTTATCCACGTTCCAATATTTCTGGCCCTGACTGTAATAAATTCACTTGATTCCTTGCCAGTATTTCCCACCCATTTGTTTTTCTTTTCCCCTTGCATTTGATTTGAAATGTAGAGCCTTTTCTTGTTTTCCAATCATGAGATGGAAGCTACCTCATTCCGGCTCTCTGTGAAGGTCACGTCAGAAGTGAGTGGGGGGCTTTGAGGCTGGCATGTGGGAGTATGATGCAGGGAAGCAAGAGGCAGCATGGCTTCAGCTGTCTAGCTTCTGGGCCAAGTAGACTGGGCTGCATCACCATAATTCTTTATGCAACCAGCTTAGTGAAGCTAAGTAAGAAGTAAACCACTTCTTTAGCAACCAGCTTAGTGAAGGCTGGATTCAAAGATGTGACTAGCTTTGGCATACCCAAATGAAGAACTCTTCTTTCTGGGCCATCCCTGCACCATATAGCAGAGCCTATATATCAGAGTCAGAGCAGAGTCAGAGCAGGGATCAATGCTGGTGTGACCCTTTCTTCCCCATTTTATTTTGATTGTTTACATTGTTTACATTGTTGTTGATTGGTGTGTATGCCTTCTTGCTATGGATATTCATTGGTCATACAGTTGACAGAATCAGGAGTTAGAATGGCCCTCCCTGTTTTACTGCCCTATCAGATAGGAAATGGGCCATGTCAGCTATTTTTCCAGGGTGGGAAAAGATAAGTGAAATGTATCTGATCACACAATGCCTACCTTGCCCTTTTTCCCTTGAGTAGTTGTATTATATATTCTGTTTTATGTATCATGTATGGGCAGTATTGAATACTGCTGCTCCACTTATACCATTGATAGAGCGCTAGAATAAATGACCACCAGTACAATGACAATAGCATGTGCTGGTGCAATGGGTTTCCCTGGAAACCCCTCAAGCCAGCATACAGTATTGGCATAGTGCTCGAAGTAGTGCTGTGTTGAATTTTGCCCCTTATTTTCAGGATTTTTTTCTCTCCATGTGAAAGAGGCATTGTTTTTTTCTGCCTCTTTAACAGGGAGGGAGAGAATTTCAAATAATTTTCTCCCTGGGGAGCGGGACAGGGTTTCCACATACCTTTTTAAGTTTGGGAGGTGGCTGAAGGATCTTCTGTCTGTTTTTTTAAAAAAAACCCTGAAAAACAGCCCCAGCATGAGACTGTTTATAGAGAGACTTCTCTAGCCTGGCAGTACTTCTTGAACTCCCATGAGACCTTGTCCCCTCCAATAGGCATTCAGGAACAACTCCTGGGCTGCAGAAGCTTCTTTGCAAAGAGTCCTGGGCTCCTGCAAACAAGAACAAAAGGGTCTTTTGGAGCTTTAGAAAAAACAACTCTTATCTGTTTGCTCTGTGTTGCTGCGATACTTTTTCTAAAGCTCTGAAAGTCCCATTTGTTCTTGCTTTGCAGAGCTTCTGCAGCCAGGGAGCCCTTCCTGAATGCTTATAGGAGAGAGCGAGGTCACATGGCCTCATGGGATTTCAGAAATTGCTGCCAGGCTGGAGAAGCTTCTCTATAAAGAGTCCTAGGCTGCTCAATGTGCAGGGGGTATTTTTAAAGTAAACAAAAAGAAATAGAAAGAAGACTTCTCAGCCACTACCTACACTGAAAAAGGTAAGTAGAAATCCTGTCCTCCTCCCCAAGAAGGAAGTTATTCACAATTCTCACTTTCCCAGCCTCTTTCTCCAAAGTTTTCATTTAGCCCCCATGAAATGCCAAAAATGGAAAAATCAAAATACTTGGCATAGCACTAACTAGAAGTCACTTATGCTTCTAGTTAAGTGGAGCAGCAGGATTGGATACTGCCTTTGTCTTAATGTATCCTTGATTTGCTCTGTCTCTATGTATTAATGTGTGGAAAGGTATATTGACCAAATAAATACTCTTGGTTGGCAGAGAACCAACACACACACACACACACACAGAAATATGGCTAGCCACCATTTTTCCCTTTTATTTTTCCATGAGAGAACATTTTTAATGGATGATGAACTACACTACTTTAAATGAAAATAAGGGCAAGATAAGTATGCTCCCCTGAATCATTTCACCTATTTCCCACATTTGTTTGGAATCGCTGGTTAATAGCCCTGTACAGTCAGTTGATGGGAGCATTGGAGCTTTCTGCATTATGAAACACTGCACAACATACATACCTATTTTAAAATGTATTAGGAGATGTCTCAGATGCCTGAGATAAACAAAACTGAAGGCATAAAATACACAGCATACAGTTAAATATTCTCCATGTCATACCTATTCCCCACCCCCCACCCTCCCCCACACGCAAACACACTTGTTACCATGATCCCATGCTTCCTTTTCCTGGGGCCTCTTAGCAAAGACTCCTGACAATGAAAATGGTTGAGGAATGGAACAACATCATATCTCCTGTCATGGAGGCCTTTATGAGGGATTTTTTTAAAAAATGAGTAGCTGCATTAGTCTGTGGCAAAAATAAAAAAAAAGAACAAAAATGGAGACGTCTTGTGGCACCTTAAATAAAGACGAACAAATTTATTCAGGCGTGACCTTCTTTATGCAAGAGCCTATTTTTGCTAACAATTTAAGCGGAACAACTGTGTTCATTGTACGGATGCTGGCCCAGATTATTCTTGAGGTCTCTTCAACATTCTTGCAAAGAATCAAGCATTCACGCATTTCAGAACAGATCAACAAAGCCACTGATGAAAAGGTCTCCAGGTGTACAGTTTTGGCTAAGGAGTGTTGCCTTGCTCTGTAGTGATAAGGATTATCTGAAAGAAGTCAGGTTTTGGGAGTGCAACTGTGGTTCATTATTTCCACAGAGGACACTTTCCCCCCTTCAGCTGCACACATCTTTCATTTCACCCAGGAAGGACAGGCCCTGCTGAGAGTAGGATGGGCTTTGTTGTGATATGATTGGTAAGGGAATACTTCAGGTGATAAGCTGTGTCACAACAAATGGCAAAGAGCTTTATCTTTGGGTTATCCACAAATTGCCTTGCTTTTGGAATGTAGAGTGTGTGGCTTTCCCCACTACCATAGGCAACCTTTGTGATTCAGGTTCACCTTCATTTAGCACAGTGCTGGTGCGTGTGGGTCATTGTTGAAAATAATGTACTGCAATATCTTACAATAAAGAAAGCACCAAAGAAAGGACACTGTTTCCACCCCGCATCCAGAAAAACTGACCCTTTCAGTGGATTTGTGGTATTAGGGATTATTCAAGTAACAACCTTCTTTCTTTTTTTGAGTTCTGGACATAAGTAACCATGTAATAACTTTCACGTATACTTTCTTCCTGAAGTAATTTCATGATGGGTTTTAGTAGGAATGCACATCAGATTCAGCTGAAGCCCAAAGCCTGAGCTGAATCAGGCTCCTTTGTACCATTCCTGGTGCCTCCTGAGGCAAAGTGAGCTTCCCTCTGAAATAACCAGAACCAAAGCTGGACCCAGAATGAGGCTTTGTTCGCAATTTGGCTGTGGAAAGGCAGAAAGTATGTCTCCAAAGATACTGTCTTTTTCTTTCATTTCTCTAAACATTGATGGAGGGATAGAGGGTTGAGTGACTGACAGGTCCACCTTCTAATCCCGGGGCACATTTTACCAGGGGCTCCAATCACTGCACTTTGGGGGAGGGCAAGGATGGGATCATGAGACATCCATTTTTCCTACACCTCCAAGGTTTCACTATGAAAAAAAGCTTTAAACTGGCTTTCAAACATCATAACTCCTTAGTGCCTACACCTGTTCTTTCAAAACTTTACAGGCTTTGGGCCTGGTGACACCTCTATGATGTATTATCATTTTCATATTAATTTCCCTAAAAACCATGGGTAAAGGGAAGGAGAAGCAAATCACCACACCACAAAATGTGAGGACTTCCTTTCTACATAAACTTCAAAACCTATCATTCTGAAACTTCGCAAGTTTCTTAATTCTGGGAATCTCTGTTCTGTCTGTCTCTGTCTGTCAGAGAAATGGTCCACAAAGAACACAGGGGGATAAGTACATCCCTTCTTTTAGATACCCTCAAATTTTTAAGGTTGTTCTTGCACAAACACCCTGTACCTATTCATCTGAATCTCGAAAGGGCCAACTGTCCCTGCAAATTTCACCCAATTCTGCAAAGAAATAAAAATGTTACCACATTTCCCTTAAAAAAAATCAAGATATAAAGTGGCACAAACACCACTGCATTTTTTTTCTTACATTTGGTAGGCATAGTCCCTTCCTAAGGGGCAACTTTCCATTTCATCCACTTCTGGCATCAGAAAAAAAAGATAGCCATTTATTATTTCCTTGGATTTCTGATTCTCAACTTGGGTTCAGTACTGAATCAGTCCAAGCACTATCAGGCTATTTTACAAAGCACCAAATCAGAGTTTGAGTTAAATCTTGTGGTCAGCAGACATCAGTGCTGGGCTGAAATTTCTCAAAAGATAATTTTCTAAGTAATGTTCATTTGAGGGCTCCTTCTGAACTGTTGGGGAATTTCATCCACCCCACAAGAATATTTAGCCACTTGTAAATAGGAGAACGTGGGATGCATGTAATACTATTTTAATTAGAGCTGTGCACAAATGGTGTCTCAAGACTTTCTACACTATTTCTGGGCAAATACATTTGGGGGAAAATTCACCAAATATCTGTAGGGGGAGGAGGAATTTGCCAACATTTCCTCACAGCTAGGGCTTTCCATTGGCAGATGTTGTAGCACAGCGCCTTTCTTTTTTCATAAGGGTTGTTGGGGTTTTTGTGCTGCCACTGCAAGTGGAAAGAGCATTGACTATGTTAGCAAGCTGGCCTCCATTTTGCATCCACCATAATGCAGGTGTGAGGAGGGCAGTCTTGTGTTCAGCTCCAGGGAAGAGGTGGAGCTAGTGCTGTGCCTAAATTATTCCTTCTCTTTCTCCTTCTCTGCCTGTTAATGGACAAGGTATGTACTAGGGATGTTGGAGAATTCCGCCACGGATTCCAGGGATGCCAAGTGCCAGCACATTCGGGGGCCCAGAATCCATGGCGGAATGAAGCCACACACTGCACCACCCCGCAAAATGGGCCCAGAATGGAGCCTACCTTTGTTGACCGTTCCAGTGCTCCTCGAATGACAGCCGTGTCCGCGGCCGCCATTCGCCTCTTTCAAAAGGCTGTGATAGGCTACATATGTATTTACGTAGCCTATCACAGCTAACGCAGGGACGCCATGATAGGCTACAGAAATATATACATAGCCTATCATGGCAATAGGAAGGAATGCAAATGGCGGCCACCGCAGCTGCCGCCATTTGCGTCCGTGTCTTTAGCCGTGATAGGCTACATATATATTTACGTAGCCTATCACGGCAAAAGATGGGGTGCAAATGGCGTAGCGGCTGCCGTTTGCACTCCTGTCTTTTGCTGTGATAGGCTACGTAAATATATACATAGCCTATCATGGCAATAGAAAGGAATGCAAATGGCGGCAGCCATAGCCACCGCCATTTGCGTCCATGTCTTTAGCCGTGATAGGCTACGTAAATATATATGTAGCCCATCATGGCTAAAGACACGGACGAAATGGCAGTGGCTATGGCAGCCACCCTTTGCGTCCCTGTGCAGCCCAGCAGCTGGATGTCCAGCTGCAGGCAGCCCCGGCCAGCGGCTCCACAGAGTTGCCGCAGAGCGCAGCCGGCCAGGGAGGATTCCTGGGGGAGGGACGGAGCATCTCCCCCCCACCGCCATGAACAGCATAAGGTATACAACCCATTTCTTAGTAAGTGGTGCTATGCTGTATAGTATATGATTTTTGCTATTTCAATACCGTCAGCTGGGTTATCACAGAATAGGTAAATATCATTTCATATATCCATTTCAAATGGTTTATTTTCCCCACTGGCAGAATATTAAAAGGAAGTCATTTGACTAACTCTGCACACATTGGGGAAAAAAAAAACTCATATGGGAAGACAGGACCATCAGTGTGGGATTGCTTACAATGAGGATTTTTATTTTTGGTTAAAGATGAGAGATTAGTAGTGGCTGAGATGCCAAATGAGAATGCCATGTTGCATTAACAGTTTCAAAAGCAGGAAGGAAATGCACACTGGCTACTCAGTAACCTCTCTGGCTTCTTACTGTGTCTAATCCAGCACCTTGTGCTATGACTAGAAGGCAGTTGGCACACAAATAATATGGAGCTGACTGAACCATCAGCAAGATGTGACAACTCCCATTGCCATCCATAAAGGTGTGTCATGTTCTAGGGGGCAAGATCTTAGGAACAACTTAGAGGAAACAGCAAGAAACACTGGCACTTAGTATAGCTAGCAGTCATCACGATGCAAGCGGTGTTGCAAACAGATCCCTTTGAAATGTTTCCATCGCATCTTCATAAAAGTGTCGTGAAACCTCATTCCTGTCATGTTCCCATTTGTGTTTAAGGCACCTGGAACAATGAGCTCTACAGGAGAGGAGCTTTTCTGTAGCAGCACCCTTGCCCTTCACTGTTGTTGGCACACTGTGAGCTGGATTGCGTAGGGATGGGATGCTGTGGTAAGGATGGACGAAAGTCCCTTACCTGGTCCCGCAGCTGTTTTCGGTGGGGGGGAGGCGCTCCAGTTCTCCCCCTGAAATTCTTGGCAGGGGGGAGGCGCCCCACCCCTCCCGGCCAAAATTCAGGCCAGGGGGGAGTAGGGATGGCGGAGAATTTCTCCCCGAAACTTCAGGGGGCCGAGCGCCAACGTGTTTGGCCCCCCGAACAAGTTTCGGGGAGAAATCCTCCGAACCCCCCCGCCCCCCGCACCCCCCCTGGGACGGGACTTACCTTCGCCGAATGTCCCTCCCAGTGGCTGGTCCAGACGGTGGTTCGGCGGGTGTTCGAGTGGGGCGGGAGCAGCAGCCGGTCTTTTGACCAGCTCCCGCCGCCGCCATTGCAATCAAAGAAAAAAAAACGCCCCCTGATAGGCTACGTGATGATTGACGTAGCCTATCACGGCTGACTTTGCAGATCTAGCCATGATAGGCTACGTGAATTGTCACGTAGCCTATCAGGGGGCTTTTGTTTTTTTTTAAACGTTCGCGTTGGCGGCCGGGCGAGGCGGGAAGCCTCCCCCCCGGCCTGAATTTCGGCCGGGGCGAGGCGGGAAGCCTCCCCCCCGGCCTGAATTTCGGCCGGGGCGAAGCAGGAAGCCTCCCCCCCCCGGCCTGAACTTCACGGGGGGAGCAGCGAAGCGCCTCCCCCCCACCGTGAACGTCCTTCGACGACAGGTAAGGGACTTTCGTCCACCCCTAGGGGGGAGGCACCCCATCCCTCCCTGCCGAAATTCTGGCTGGGGGGGAGAGCCCCATCTCCGCAGCTGCGAAATAAAAAAGTAAATTGTAAAAAACAAAACAAAACGTGATAGGCTACGTAACGATTTATGTAGCCTATCACGGCTGACTTTGAAAATCTAGCTGTGATAGGCTACGTAAATCGTTACGTAGCCTATCACTTTTTTTTTTTTACTTTACTGGGAAACGGCGGTGGCGGCAGCCAGTCGGAAGACCGGCCGCCACCCCTGCCCCCGCCGAAACGCGCGCCGAAACGGCGCCGGGACCCGCCACCGAAAGGGACATTCGCACGAGGTAAGTCCCATCCCGGGGGGCGGGGGCAGAGAATTTCCCCACCAATTTCAGGAGGCCGAATGCGTTGGCATTCGGCCTCCCGGAGATTCGTGGAGAAATTCTCCGCCATCCCTATGCCATGGTGGTAAGTGGCTCTACCTTTGGGCCGAGCTTAGATGAGCTTTGTTCCCTTGGTAGCTCTATGAACTTATTGATGAATGGTTTTGAAAGGGGATAAAATATTTTCTCCCTCTCCCTGACACACACATTTTGGATTTGTCTGTGGCTGTTCTTAGACATAAGTCTAGTTGACTTGTAGCATAAGTATAAATTTGCATGACTCCACACTATGTTCACAGTGTACACTTGCTCCTTTTTCTGCACTCTCTCTCTCTCTCTTTCTCTCTTTCTGTGTTTTTCTTTCAGTGTTTGGTGAGAACACAGGTTTACTGAATACTAGGGGTGCACGAAAGTCACTTACCTGGTCTCGCAGCTTGCTTCGCGGTGGGGGGGAGGCGCTTCGCTGCTCCCCCCGAAGTTCAGGCCGGGGGGGAGGCTTCCCTCCTTGCCTGGCCGAAAGTCAGGCTGGGGGGGAGGCTTCCCACCTCGCCCGGCCGAAATTCAGGCTGGGGAGAAGCGCCCCATCTCCCCGGCCGTGAACTTCAAAAGAAAAAAAAAAACACCACCCCTGTGATAGGCTACGTAATGATTAACGTAGCCTATCACGGCTAGATCTGCAAAGTCAGCCGTGATAGGCTACGTTAATCGTCACATAGCCTATCACGGGTGACTTTGAAAAAAAAAAAAAGCGCGTACGCAAATGGCGGCCCCCATAGGGAGCTGCCATTCACGTTCCTTATTTGGTCCCTGTAGTCTACGTAAAGATTTACATAGACTACGGCGAAAATAAGGGCAACGCTAAAGGCAGTGCGGATCATCCCTGGGCTCCATGCTTGGAAGAGCAGCATGGAGAGGGGCAAAAGGGGGTGTTCCTGGGGACAGGGAGTGCAGAAGTGCTGGTACGATACTTCTTATGCTCCGATGTCCCATGGCTAGACAGCCAAAATTGGCCATCTAGCCACAAATGCAGATGGCTGGAGTGTGGAGGAGAGAATCCTCTCTGTTCTCCTTCTGCTGTGCATTGGATAGGCAGTTGCCTCTGAGTTTGGAGGTTTCCTATCTGCATAGGATAGCTCCCTTAAGTGTTTGGGCTGGACACCATTCCTACCATGGTTATTATCTACCACTGTCTCAGTCAGTTGCGTATCAGCTGGCACACCCAGTTTCTCCTTTATTTTTTTGTGGAGCCTATGATAATATATAATGTTCTCAGATCTACTCTCTGTCCCTGTTTAGGAAACTTCTTCAGAACAGCAAGTAAGCTGAGAATAATGTATAATCATGCCAAGTCAAAAATGTCCCACCTTTCTTGGGCCCATTTGCAGGATGAAAAAGTGAGTGTGTGTGCGTGTGTGTGTGTTGGGGAAAAATTCATGTATGTTTCAGGGGATGTCAATTTCTGGAAAAGCAGCATCAGATATTGCTCTTTTTAAGGGAACATGCCAATGGCTGCTGCTTACAGTACAGCCACTTCTTATAGTTCAAGGGAAAGATTACGTTAAAGAAAAAAATAAAAGAAAAATACACTGGTTTTCCAGTAAGCTTCCACCCCAACCTCTTAAAATTCTTCTCATCCCTGAGGCAAGTCAAATTTTATCCTTTCCTTAGTCCCATTCCCCAGTACCCCAAAAGTCTGATATACAGGTGAACTCTTCAGTTCACCTCTACATCAGAAGCAAAAAAATTGTGGATATTTGCAAAATTCTAGTATAAACTGTGAATGTCCTTGTCCTTGTCTATCAGCATCAGCCACATAGTTGTTTAGAGCAGGACAGAGCAAAAATGGCCTCCTAAATTCTCGACTATATTTGTGTGTGGCAAAAATAGAGGAGGATGTGTGATGCAGGAATGTTATTAAGCATATAGAAGGACAAGTCCTGCCGAAAAGAATCGGCATGGATTCTGCAAAGATATAGGGATGTACGAAAGTCACTTACCTTTTCGATGGGGTGATTCGTGGGGGGGGGGAGGCGCTCTGCACCTCCCCCCGAAATCCTAACCCAGCTGGCTCCGCTTCATGAAGATTCCGCAGAGCCACTGGCCGGGGCCGCCCACAGCCAGACGTCCGGCCGCTGGGCAGCCTGCAGGCAAAACCCCCAACAGCGTACGTAAATGGCGGTGGCTATGGCTGCCGCCATTTGCGTTCCCTTTTTTTCTCTATTTTAGCCTACGTAAATATTTACGTAAGCTATTACGGCGGGAAAAAAAGGAACGCAAATAGCTTTTTTTTTTTTTGGCCGTAATAGCTGACGTAAATATTTACATAGGCTAAAACAGCGAAAACAAGGGAATGCAAATGGCGGTCGCCGTAGCCGCCATTTGTGTACACTTTTTTTTTTTTAGCTTGCCATGATGATAGGCTACATAAATACTTACGTAGCAAATGGTGTCCCTGCGTTAGCCGTGATAGGCTACGTAATTATTTATGTGGCCTATCACAGCTATGATGAGGAAGTGAACGGTGGCCACAGCGTGGCCGCCATTCGCAAGTCAGCATGGACAGCAGCACGTAAGTGCTCTGTTTCACATGCCTTTTGTTGGGTGGGGAGGCAGGGGCTTCGTTCTGCCACGGATTTCGGGGGGCCAAATGCCAGTGCATTTGGCCTCACTGAGATCCGTGGCGGAATTCTCTGACATCCCTACAAAGATATATCCTGTCTCACTAACCTTTTAGAGTTCTTTGAGAGTGTCAATAAACATGTGGATGGGGAAGGTGTCCAGTTGTCATTGGCCCTGTTCAGACATAACACTAAGCCATGATGGTTAGGAGTAGGGATGTGAGAACACATCCCAGTTTGGGTTCTCTGGTTGCCCACGAGCTCCGCCCTGCTCACTGGCTCTCCGAGCTGCAGTTGAGCACCCTCTCTGTGCTTGATGAGCAGCCCGCAACTTACCTGGGCCTGTTTGTCTCTGTGCTGATTGCCATGTTGTTGTTGTTGTTGTTGTTTAAGGTGATCGGCAGCACTTGCCCATAGAGTTATAGGTAAAATAGCTCTGTGAACTAGAGTCTATGGGCGATTCACAGCGCTTTTTGCATATAAGTCTATATGTACCCACATAGACCTGTATGCAAAAGATCGGCACAGAGATGAACAGGCCAGAGTAAGTTGCAGGCTGCTCATCGAGCACAGAGGGGGTGCTCGACTGCAGCTCAGAGGGCAAGCGAGCAGGGGGGAGCTCTGTGGGTGCAGCTCAGGGGGCGTAGGCACCAGCAGTCTGTCAAATTTGTGGACCAAAATGGGCGCCCGCAACATCCCCACTTAAGAGTTTTGAGCTAACCATGTTGGCCTAGTGTGATGTCTGAACAGGCGTTTGTCCCAGCCATGGTGGTTTATTAACCACAAACTAACCACATTCACTAACCGCTTGCTGCAAGATGGTTAGTGGGCTCTACCATGGCTTAGCGTGATATCTGAACAGCCTCTGTGGTTAACTGACAGCTGCCATAGAGTTCTATGGCAAAAGCGACCAAAGAAGGAGGAGCTGCTGAGTACCAAAATGGCCGGCAGCCCCAAGCACCAAAATGGCTGACAGTGCAAAGGCTGCTGAGATGCATGGCCACCCATTCGGAGCACTACGGGTTCCTGCAGGAGGAAGGGTGGTTAAAGAATGGTTAGTCTAACCATGTTGTGGAACACGGTTACCTGCATGTGTGGCAGTAGCACTCGCAGTGGTTAACAGTATCCACCATGCACCATGGTTAGCCTAACCTTCCCCAATGTGTGTCTGAAAAGGACCATTGTCAAAAGCCTTTTGGAAGTCCAAGTAAACAAAGTCCCTCACTAAAGATGTCTGAGCAAACCTAGCAGTGCAGAGGAGAACAAATGGACTAAGAGAGGAGGGCTATGAGGTATAGATTCCAATCCCATTGCTTTTGTCAACAACATTAAACAGTTGATTGGATTGACTGTTGCGTCTAGAATAGGGATGGCAGAGAATTCTGCCACGGATCTCAGTGAGGCCGAATGCCAATGCATTCGGCCCCCCGAACTCCGTGGCGGAACGGCTTGCCCCCCCGCCCCCCCACAGATCCCCCCCCCCGGGACGAGACTTACCTGGGGCGGATCTTCCGGGTGGCGGCCGCCATTTCCAATGTTAAAAAAAAAAGACGTGATAAGCTACGTAAAGATTTACGTAGCCTATCATGGCTAGGTTAAAAAAAAAAAAACACGACGTGATAGGCTACGTAATCTTTACGTTGCCTATCACATCTGACTTTTTTAAAAAACCACGCACATACACAAATGGCAGCGGCTACAGCCGCCGCCATTTGCGTTCCTTATTTTGGCCCATCTCAGTCTATGTAAATATTTATGTAGACTAAGACGGCGAAAATAAGGGGGAACGCAAATAGCGTAAATATTTACGTAGACTAAGATGGGCCAAAATAAGGAACGCAAATGGCGGCGGCCATAGCCGCCGCCATTTGCGTACGTGCATTTTGTTTTTTTAAAAAGTCAGAAGTGATAGGCTACGTAAAGATTTACGTAGCCTATCACGGCTGACTACAGGGACGCAAGCGGCGGCGGCGGCTATGGCCACCGCCATTTGCGTCCCTGCTAGCCGGCGGCCAGATGTCTGGCTGCTGGCGGAGCCGGCTGGCGGCTCCACGGAATCCCTGTGGAGCGGAGCTGGCCGGCGAGGATTCCGGGGGGAGGGACGGAGCGCCTCCCCCCCCCCCAGCAGAACCCGGTGGAGCCAGGTAAGGCCAATTTCGTACATCCCTAGACTCTAGAATTCTCCCATTTATTTGTGGGTGGGAAAATGGGGGGGGGCATTTCACCGAATATTCTCCTGAGAGAGAAATCTCTCCCATAGTTCATGGGGAGTCAGAAAAATAATGTTCTCAGAGTGGTGTTCAGAAAACTATTGTCTGAAATAGGTTGGCTGAGCTCTAGTTCAAATCCATCAAGCTGATCACACCCCTCTAGCCATACATGATATTCCAGCAAAGCCTTCTCATTTTTTTGCCACTTGCTTGCCTTTGCTATAGAAACAGGGAGATAGCTGGGCATCTGGCAGTGCAGAATACATGTGCTGTTATGCTCTATTCAATTTGGCTAGTCACAAGCTGTTTTTGGCCAAGATCTATGATGGCCAAGACCCATGACTATAAACGCTTTATCCCTAAAAGGGTAGAATATGTCTGTATCCATCATACTGTTTTGATGGATGATGGATGATTAATAGAATACACAGAAAGTGAATAAGGAACACCTTTTTAAGGTTATCTTTGTAAATTTATTTATTTATTTATTTATTGTAAAACAAGCTTTGTGCTACATTCATGAAAGATGAAACAGTTATAAAATAAATCCAGTCAATAGTCCTGATCTGTACTACATCAGCGTAAAACATTCCTAACCAGTATATAATCCTCTTTCAGCATAATGTGCATTAAGACTAGGTAATTAACAATGTTATACAATATTTAATAGAAGCATGTTTAAAAAGATATTTCATGAGAACAGAAGAGCCATTAATCTTTCAGTCTGACTCATCGAGAATGAAAGGTAATGTGTGTTTTTATAGTGCATGATTAAAAAAAGCAATTACGAATAAAGCAGAGATCTTTTTAGAAAGTTTTGATTATCATATGCCTTGGATTGCATAATTAAAAGAATAACATGAAACCATAAAGTTGAAAAATGATCAATGAAATGTGAATAGTATTTTTCCCCAATAGTACACTTGCCCTTAATTTTAAATTCAGCATTGTCCTTTTAATTTAGGATACAACTAACTCAATGTATACCTGAATGCTTTGATGTTAATGCAAAACTACAAAAGAGCAAAGAAAGCACAATACTCTTCACTGTTCTTACGGTAAATAAAAACCTGGAAATGGGTTTATTTATTTAGTAGATTTGTATACTGCACAATTGGCCAATGCCATCATGGTGGTTTACAATCATAAAATCAAGCAACAACAATAAAATAACAATAAATATATAACAACAGTGTCAAAACAATACAATATTAAACATCAAAACCATTAAAGCTTTTTAAAATACTGAGGAGCCAGCAGTAAAACTCATGATCAAGCAACAGATTAAAGATGAAATTCCTGCTTAAAGAGGAAGTTCTTAACCTGGCATCTAAATGAATATGATGTAGGCATGGCGGAGAATTCCGCCACAGATCTCTGTGAGGCCGAATGCCAGCGCATTTGGCCCCCTGAAATCCATGGCAGAATGAAGCCCCCCGCCCTGCCCACCCCGCGAAATGGGCCCGGAACAGAGCACCTACCTGCTGCCGTCTGTGCTGCATATAGCCATGATAGGCTACGTAAATACTTACGTAGCCTACCACAGCTAACGCAGGGACGCCATTTGCGTCCCTGCAGAAGCCGTGATAGGCTACATAAGTATTTACGTAGCCTATCGTGGCAAAACTAAGGGAATGCAAATGGCGGCAGCTATGGCGGCCGCCATTTGTGTTCCCTTTTCTTTCCTCCATGATAGGCTACGTAAATATTTATGTAGCCTCTCATGGCAAAACAGAGGGGCACAAATGGCATAGTGGCTGCCATTTGCGCCCCTTTGTTTTGCCATGAGAGCCTACGTAAATATTTACGTAGCCTATCACGGGCCGGCATAGGGACATAGGACGCCATTTGCATCCACACCAGCCCGGCAGCAGCTGGAGGCCCTGCTGTGGGTTGGCCTGGCTGGCGGCTCCGCAGCCTGGCTGCGGAGCAGAGCCAGCCGGGCAGGATTCCGTGGGGGAGGAACGGATCGCCTCCCCCACATTGAGGATTCCGGGGGGAGGAACAGATCACCTCCCCCCATCTGCGGAACCCAGCGGAGCCAGGTAAGCGGGGCTTCGTACACCCCTAAAAAATGCCAGGTGGAACTCCCTGGGAAGAACATTCCTCAGACGAGGGGCCACCACAGAGAAGGCTCTTTCCATGGTAGCTATCCATTGCACCATTGTGACCTGCAGCACATGAAGAAGAGCCTCCAAAAACAATTAGACAGGAACGTATGGAATATAAATAGTGCAAGTAATCTTAAATATTACAAAAAAATCTCTTCCTCAAAATATTGAACTTTAATTTACTTCACAATAGAATCACAAAGCAAGTTAAATCACTTGGGACATGATGTTGGTCTGTAGGAGTTCTGTTGCCCCTTGACAAACTTGAAACAGCATTGGGAAGATTTGCAAGAACTGCCAATAGTGTTTATCTATGTTTGCAGAACACAAGAACACAAAAAACTGAAATCTCGTTTTTTGAACCGTCAGCGCTGTATGCAGAAATAATCTTTTAAAAGGGTTTTTTTTTAAAAGAAGATATATAGTCAAAGCTATAGAGTTTATAAGACAGAATCAGATCAGAACTTTGTCATCTTTTTCAGGTCAATTTACATCAGATAAGTAGGGTATATCTTTCTTGCTTTTGTCAAACTGTGTGGATATTAAAAACACTGTGTGGCACTTGGCAGACCCATGGGTATCAAAAATTAAACTGTAACCTGTAAATAACTGATAAAACATCAAAACACTCCAAAATGCTGTGTTCTAGTTTTAATAGCAATGATCAGCTGGTAAGGTCACATAAAGATAAGACATAACAAAATTAATATATATTAATATTCCTATGAAGAAAAAAGAAGGTTGATTATGAGTTTTTAGACCCATTTTTGTCCAGAAGCTATGCAATGATTAATAGAACTTGCAGCCTTGATGCTGGCTTTTTGAAGTTTAAAATGCAAGCCAAGCTTTGACAACTAAGATGGGGGCAGGGGTGGGGATGGGGAGCTGGAATAATTTGTCAGGAGAGGAAATGCAGATTTAAAAATACAGTGGAACTGTTCTCCTATTCCATATCTCCCTAGCAGGGTTCATATGCATGTGTGTGATCTGAGGCAATTAAACAGCAACTGGAAAAAGTGTTTATTTAATGAGAAAAGTTGCTTCCCAAAATGTGTATGTTTGGGGGGTGGGGGAAAGCATAGAAAAATTAGTTATCTTTTGGAAAATGCACATGAAAATATGTAGGAATTTTTGTACAGGGTTAAAAGATAATTCAGAGTCCAAAGCAGGAATGGTATGGAATGAACTTAAAAGTGGAAAAATTAGAACCTGAGCAAATTTGAACTTAACAGATTTGCCCATCCCTGGTAGAGGCACACTGCCTGTGAGGAGTGTACAGTGCCGGGCTAGAAATTATTTTCTTGAATATGTGTATTTTTATACGCATTTTTTGGTTGGCAAACTCCATTACAAAATTCTAATTTTGAAGGGTAACTGAGTTTTGATTCACATAGTAGCTTGAAAGGGCAAAATTATGTAAGTTCACGCTAAAATGTCAACTGAACGAATTTCTCCCCCATGTCTATTCCTCAAGTCAAATAGGCTAGATATTATGTTAAACAATGATATTAAAAGAATTAAAAGAGAAACTTTCCTTTCATGACTCATGAGCATAATATGATGGGTGTGAATCTGAAAAACTCCAGCTCACCAAAGTTCTCCACATTCTAACTTGAAGCTTGTTCCAACTTGATGTGAGCTTTGTTTTTCTCTCTTTTTGTATGACAATCCAATCATATTCTTGTAAGTATTTTTCCAAGTCCGTGTTTGGTGCAGAAGGTGTGGATAAATCCTGATTAAAAACGAGCTGAAACTAATTTCTCATACATCCCTAATTATGCTACACGTTTGTCCTGTGCTCCCCAAAAAGGCTGTTTGGGCTCTGGGAAGGTCAGTACTGCTGTTTGAAGCGGGGACTGAGGCTTGCCTAAGCGCATTAATGACTGAGGTGAGATTTCAGCTGCAGGCTAGGGGACGTACAGTCTGTGTAAAATCCTTTCTGTCTGTGTTTCACGGATTGTCAGGTGCCTTTTGTTCTGTCATCCGCCCACAGCTGGATGCATTATTTTTTTGTCATGTGGAAAAATACGTAAATAATTACATAGCTATTTGTGCAAGTATTTACATAATTTACCTCAGTACATCACATTTAGTGTATTGTCCCCCATTCCATTCAGCGTTTCCTCAGCAGAAATGTACTTATTTTCCTATGAATGTATACGTGTAAATTTTGGGAAAGTTAAAAAAAAAAAAAATCATCCAAAAGCCCACGGACTCTGCGTGGCCTGAGGGGGTTGCTCCACAGCAGATTCCGCAGGTCAGATTCTTAGAAATCCCAGCTCATTTTAGTCCATCTTGAATTTCTCCAGCATCCCTACTGCATGCATCCTGACTCAAACTCTTAGCCACTATCTAAAGTGAATTCTGAAATGATGGACCACATATATCTATTGCCACGGCAGTGAATATAAGGGGCATGGAATGCATCAAATCTCAGAAAGCCACACTGTTGAAAGCATCGGACATAGGGATGTACGAATCCCCTACCTGCCAGTCTGGGGGGGGGGTGTCCTGTGGGGGGGAGGCAATCCGTTCCTCCCCCTGGAATCTTCGCCAGCTGGCTCCACTCTGCGGCAATTCCACAGAGCTGCCAGCCGGTTCCGAAGTGCCAAGCGATATGGCCGCCATGCCGTATCACTGGCTGAAGGGGACTTGACTGACTGCAGATGCAAATGGCGTCCAGGACATCATTTGCCCCCGTAAAGGCCTTAGCTTAAGGTAAATGCAGCCATTTACAGTCGGCAATCCGGAGCCGGAGGATCCGGCTGAAGAGGATTCTGTGGGGAGGCAGAGGTAAGAGTTCCATTCTGCCATGGACTTCTAGAGAATCCGGCCTCACTGGAGTCTGTGGCAGAATTCTCCACCATCCCTAATCAGATGGCATCTGCAAGCATCTCTGGAGTGATAGGAGATACAGATATAGATGAAATAGTTATAGATACAGATCCCAGCAATTTTGTCTAGTGGGAATGCTTAGAATTGCTCCTGGGAAAGTATTAAAAGAGATACATAAAGGCAGTTGGTTTAAAATGTTAAAACTTTGGCAGCATAGAGGAAAAACTTCCTGTAGAGAGGCAGTTAAATGAAGGAGGTAGTACAATCTGGAAGAGCTGAAATAGCATCCCAGGAGAATGCTTGGAGCTGATTTCTGTTCTCACAGGTTCTGTTCTCATCTTTTGAATGTAGAGCAAATCTACTGGAATGGCCAGTGCCTTCAATAATATAAGGAGGATAATGATGGGAAGATGCTAGTGGCTTAGAAGTTGAAATACAACAAGGAATTCTGGCTTCACAAGGGAATATATAGAGACTTGAGATGTTTTGAGGAATTTGCTCATTGTGAATTTCATTATGAACTGAGCCACACCTCCTGGACCAATATGCAGATTGGAACTTAGTTATCCACTGACATTTGTACTTCCTGAATGATACTGTAGAGTTCTAGGCTTGAAACCCATATGAAAAAGCATTTAAAAATGCATATTCTGAGAGAAAATATGTTGAGGAATTTAAATATATATTTAAATTTGCCTTTAGGGGGGTGAATTTTTAATTTTTTAAAGAAACACAGATGAATACCAGAACAGGACACATAGGTAAACATACGCAAAAGTGACATGGAACAAATGTGCACTGGTTTGGCTTTCCCTAATGGTGACGTTTCCCTAATGGTGACAAAGGTCCACATAATTAAAGCAATGGTATTCCCTGTAGTAACCTATGGCTGCGAGAGCTGGACCATAAGGAAGGCTGAGAGAAGGAAGATAGATGCTTTTGAACTGTGGTGCTGGAGGAAAATTCTGAGAGTGCCTTGGACTGCAAGAAGATCAAACCAGGCCATACTCTAGGAAATAAAGCCAGACTGCTCACTTGAGGGAATGATATTAAAGGCAAAACTGAAGTACTTTGGCCACATAATGAGAAGACAGGACACCCTGGAGAAGATGCTGATGCTAGGGGAAGTGGAAGGCAAAAGGAAGAGGGGCCAACCAAGGGCAAGGTGGATGGATGATATTCTAGAGGTGACGGACTTGACCTTGGGGGAGCTGGGGGTGGTGACAGCTGACAGGAAGCTCTGGCATGGGCTGGTCCATGAAGTCACAAAGAGTCGGAAGTGACTGACCAAATAAACAACAACAAACAATGGTGACGTTAGAGCTGTAAGAGAAGGAGATCAATATTCATTAGCAATAAGAAATTATGACTTCTAACCTCTATACCAGCTTTCCCCAATCTGGGACCCTCCATATGTATTGGACTACAAGTCCCATTTCCCCAATTGCCTGGGGACAATTGGCTGGGAATGATGGAAGTTATAGTCCATCAGATCTGGCAGTCACCAGGTTGGGGAAGGCAGCTTTTCGGTTTCATTGTCCTATGAGTGAAAATCCTGGGGAAAAAAATTGTATCTTGTATAGTATGTTATAGCATATTATTATCAATGTTATTAGTCTTGATAAATCTTCCATCATTTTAGCAGCAGCCATCAATGTGATTCATATTGCTTGGTCCATAACCAATAGAAGATATTTAGGGGGCTGCCTAGCAATCACCTCATGTGATTCTGCATATTTTCCTCCTTTCTCATAAAATATTAAGTTATTTCTGAGCCAGCTGTAAAGTTAAGCTGCATTGGTCATTGTCCCTTATTTTAAAGCTGTAGTGGAAGTAATGACAGCATCTCTTTGGGTGGTCCACTCAAAATTAGCCAGTAGTCTATCATGGATCCATGGACACACTGCTGCTCACTCCCACTTTCTATGGACAACTAGGGATGTACGAAAGTCACTTACCTGTACCGAAATTTGATTCACGGTGTGGGGGAGGTACTCTGTCCCTCCCCCCGAAATTCTGGCCGGGGGGGAAGCGCCCCATCCCTCCCGCCATGAATCCTGGCTGGCCGGGAACGGAAATGGCGGCGGCCGTAGCCTATTTTAAATGTTTTTACGTAGCCTATCATGGCTGAGTAAAAACAAACAAACCGCGCATACGCAAATGGCGGTGCCCATGGGCGCCGCCATTTGCATTCCTTATTTTGGCACATCTAGTCTACGTAAACATTTATGTAGACTACGGCGAAAATAAGGGGAACGCAAATAGCATAGACGTAGCGTAGATTTTTTTTTTAAAAAAAATCTAGCCGTGATAGGCTACGTAAATCTTTATGTAGCCTATCACGTTTTTTTGGTTGTTATTTTTTTTACTGGTAATGGCGGCGGCAGAAGCTGGTCGGAAGACTGGCTGCCACAGCCGCTGCCACCGAACCTCCACCGGAGCCACCGCTGCCAGGGACATTCGCCCAAGGTAAGTCCCATCCTGGGGGGTGGCAGGGGGGTGGCAGTCCGTTTTGCCACCGATTTCGGGGGGCCGAATGCGCTGGCATTCGGCCTCCCCAAGATTCATGGCGAAATTCTCTGACATCCCTATGGACCACAACATATTTTTTTATGTCAGCAACTGGGTTTGCATGGGACTTAGCAGAGTGGGAAAAGTTAAATTTCCCAGCTTATTCACTTCTAGCTGCTGGACTCTGCAAAGTCATTAGGACCATACTGCAAAGGGGAGCAGTCATCTGGAGATGTGCCCCAGGCGAGCACTTAATTAAAGGAGGAGGATGTTATATTTCATTGTAAGCAGAAATTGCTACTGCTGACTGAGAAGCAAGGCTCACAGTCCCTGGGAAAGATAGCCAAGAAAAATACAGCAAAACTTCCTCATAGACAAAGAAGACCTTGGATAGGTGACAAGGATGGCACAAAAGGCTGAACAATTGTGGGAAAATGGAGAAGTACAGTCTTGAAACTTTGAAAAGCAGAGGCATGGCAAGTGAGTAAGTGAGAATTAACAAGGAGCTGATGAATGTTGAATATATACACAATGTGAAATGTGAGAACTCCTCCTTCCAGGTTTTTTTCTCTAGTTCTTTTGCTTACACCAAAATCCCACAGTTGTTTCACCTGAAGAAGAATTTCCAGATTTACTTTGATTTTAATTTAGGGAAAATCCAGAGACAGTTGGATTTACAAATCCAACTTACAAATATGTGAAAACCCACAGAGAAATTTTACTAGGCATCAGAACCCTTTTTAGTTGCCTCTGTCTTGTAGTGGAGCCAGAGCTCACAAGTATACAGTATTAGTACTCTTTTATTAGCAGAGACCCTGATGTCATCTGCCACTCTCCCCTCAGACTTTCCTGTGCCCTCTGAGCTTAGCCGCAATCTTCAGAGTAGCTGGGTGGAAGTGACTTTTCTCAGCAACAATACATTGTTCCCTGCTGTTTGAATGTCTTGGTCTTGAATGGGCAATTAAGACCCATTAGCTTTACAAAAGACAACCTCCTAGTGGAGATGCAAACTGCTAGAACTGGTTTGTTGACATAGATCAACACAGCTGCCTGAATCTTTGGACTCTCTGTGAGGGCATGGCTATGGGGACTGTTGTGATAAGAACCAACACTTCAAAATTTACCACTACACCACTGAGTTTCCTAGATGGTCCACAGTTGTTGACCCTGAGTCACTTTGTCTATAGGGATGTACGAAACTCACTTACCTTTCCTCCATCCCTCCCCACGGAATCCTCGACAGGGGGGGGAGGCGATCCGGTCCTCCCCCCCGGAATCCTCGACAGCCGGCTCTGCTCCGTGGCCAGGCTGCAGAGCATCCGGCCAGGGCCGTCCGCAGCCGGATTTCTGGCCGTGGATGGCCTGGTGCGGATACAAATGTAGAGATGGCAGAGGATTTCTCCCCGAAACTTCGGGGGGCCGAGCGCCAACGTGTTCGGCCCCCCGAACAAGTTTCGGGGAGAAATCCTCCGCCCCCCCGCCCCCCCCGGGACGGGACTTACCTTCCCTGAATGTCCCTCCCGGCGGCGTGTCCGGCTAGCGGTTCGTCCGGTGTTCGAGCGGGGCGGGAGCGGCAGCCAGTCTTTCGACCGGCTGCCGCCCCCGCCATTGCAATCAAAGAAAAAAAAAAAACCGTCCCCTGATAGGCTACGTGACAATTCACGTAGCCTATCACGGCTAGATTTCCAAAGTCAGCCGTGATAGGCTACGTGAATCATCACGTAGCCTATCACGGGTGACTTTAAAAAAAAAAAAAGTGCGTACGCGAATGGCGGCCCCCATAGGGAGCTGCCATTCCCGTTCCTTATTTGGTCGCTGTAGTCTACGTAAATCTTTACGTAGACTACGGCGAAAATAAGGGCAACGCTATATGCGTTGCCCTTATTTTCGCCGTAGTCTACGTAAACATTTACGTAGACTACAGCAACTAAATAAGGAACGCGAATGGCGGCTCCCTATGGGGGCCGCCATTCGCGTACGCGCTTTTTTTTTTTTTTTAAGTCACCCGTGATAGGCTACGTGACGATTCACGTAGCCTATCACGGCTGACTTTCCAGATCTAGCCATGATAGGCTACGTTAATCGTCACGTAGCCTATCAGGGGACTTTTTTTTTTTTTTTTTTACTTTCGTGTTCGCGGCCGGGCGAGGTGGGAAGCCTCCTCCCCGGCCTGAATTTCGGCCGGGCGAGGTGGGAAGCCTCCCCCCTGGCCTGAATTTCGGCCGGGCGAGGCGGGAAGCCTCCCCCCCCGGCCTGAACTTCGCGGGGGGAGCAGCGAAGCGCTCCCCCCCACCGCGAACAAGCTGCGAGAAAAGGTAAGTGACTTTCGTCCACCCCTATACAAATGGCGGCCGCCGTAGTGGCCGCCATTTGCGTCCAGCCAGATAACCATGATAGGCTACGTAAGAATTTACATAGCCTATCATGGCTAACGTGAAAAAAAAAAAACCAAACACCCAGCGTAAGCAAATGGCGGCAGCTACGGCGGCTGCCATTTGCATTCCCTATTTTTTGCAGATTTAACTTACATAAATATTTACGTAAGATAAAATGGCAAAAAATAAAGGAACGCAAATAGTGTCCACTATGCTATTTGTGTTCCCTTTTTTTGCCATTTTATCTTATGTAAATATTTACGTAAGATAAATCAGAGAAAAATAGGGAACGCAAATGGTGGCTGCTGCCACCATTTGCATACGCTGTGTGTTTGGGTTTTTTTTTTCCAGATTAGCTGTGATAGGCTGCGTAAATTCTTACGTAGCCTATCACGGTCCAAGGACGGCAATGGCAGCAGCAGCAGCCCTGCCCTGCCGGCCAGGAGACCAGCTGCCGCCGCCGCCAAATCCACCCCAGGTAAGTGCCATCCCGGGGGGATTCCACGGGGGCGGGGGGCAGGAGGCCGTTCCGCCACAGATTCCGGGGGGCTGGATTCTAAAGAATCCGGCCTCACTGGAATCCATGGCGGAATTCTCCACCATCCCTATTTGGATTGAATGTACATGAAATTTCAGTGGCAAGGCAACTCTCTACAATCTACATTCAGTATGGAAAACTGTTTTCTGCCATGCCTTGGTGGATTTGACAACAGCAAAGGTAAAGCCAATGTTGGACAGAAATTCTCCAACTCAGCTGAAATAATAAATTTGCTTTTTTGTGGATTCACTTTTTGAAGATCTCATGGGAGAGCCTAACTGCAGAAATGCTATGTTTGAAGTCAACTTTCCACACTCAAATAATTTTTCTGTTTTGCAGATTTGGATGTTGATCCAGAAGGTTTATGTTGTAAACCAACTCTAATATTTCCATCTGTAAGTGCTTGTGAGGGTCCTTTGAAACTAGAATCCTTAAGAGCAAAAGGCTAAGAGTCACTTCCCCAAGCTGGTGCCTTCCAATTGAGTTGAGCTACAACTCCCATCTCCCCCAGCCAACAGGGCCAATGCCTTTGCTATCCTGAATTTTAAAATGCAAGACTGAAATGCCCCATCTGAAATTGTTTTTTGCCAGCCCACTCCTAAAACTGCCAGAGAGGGCCAGTGGCACCAGCTTACAGAAGACTGCTTTATGCATACAGCAGAAAAAAAGTGATGAAGCTTTTCCTGGACTGTACCACTTCATACTGCAGATGGAAGGATGGCATGTTTGATTCAGAGTGGGCCTGAAAGTACCTCTGCACCTTTGCAGCCCCATTCTCTGCTGCAAACGTGGGGAAGCACCCTCTGAAAGTTTCAGTAGTGGGCTGACAAAGATTTGTTTCAGAGGGGGACTTGCATTTCAGCATCTAGGCCAGCAGAAGCATCTTTCCCCACCAGTTTTTCTTTTCTTTTTTTCTTCATTACCCTTTTTCTTTTCTTTTTTCTTTTTGGCCCATTCACCCAAAATACACATGAGATTGATTGAAAACATTCGAATGGATACTTTGGCCCAGCATTAGTTTGGCGGCATCATCATCTTAACATTCCTCTGGGAATAGAAAAATAGCATTTCAGAAGGAAGGCCAGGCCATACTCCTCTCTCTGACACATGCAACATGCTAGGGGTTGTTAGTTTTTATATGCAAGGCATCTTTTAGATGAGGGAATAACACTCCCCCACCTCCATTTGCAGGCTAAGTTAGTACAATCTGAAAAGAGTTTTACCACTTGAGTTTGTGAATATATAAAATGGCCCTAAGAGGCCCATGAAAGCTCAGGCTGTATCTCATCTCACCATAATGTGGTATGGTAAGTCAATTGCTGCTGCAGAGTGATGTTCAGGTTGCAGATATCAAAGCCTGTCCTGCTTATTGATTTTTAGACTGGGAAGGAGAGACTGCAGTTCACTCAGGTTAATAGAACATTTCATTCCTGTTCACACAACCCTTAGCATTCATACAATTTGTTCTTCAAGAGGATCTTGTTGATCTACCAGTCAATACCATGCTATTATCTTCTTTTTATTTGCTTTACTTGTTCTTCTTCAGAGAGTAGGTTATACCGGGACCTAAGAAACACCTGAATATGGATGCAGTAATGTGTAGTGCATTACTTTAGAAGGGATGTACATTCACATTTAAGTGTGCATCATCAATCCCATTCTACCTCAATTAGTCATTTCTAACTGAATGCAAGAACAACTGTATCAGGTCATGATTACTGTCAGTCCCACTGATTTCAACCAGTCTACTAACAAAATACACAAAAGAGTAAAAGAGTAAAAATGGGCAGTTTTCATGGTTAAAGCAAATATATAACAAAATATGGCACAATATTGAAGTTGGACACCATGGTAGCTAGAGACCAAGGTGACATATATGTTGTCTGTCATATGTCATATAATGACATATATGTTGTCATTATATCATATAAGGTGACATACACCATGATAGCTTGGCTATGGTGGCTCGGGTAGGGATGGCAGAGAATTCTGCCACGGACTCCAATGAGGCCAAATTCAAAGGAATCTGGCCTCCAGAGTCCATGGTGGAACAGAGCACTTACCTCTGTCTCCCTCCGGAATTCCTCCTCATCCAGATCTTGCCCACAGTGACTCTGCGGACTCGCCAGCCAGATCTGGATCACCAGCTGCCATTGCCGTGCCGTATCACTGGTTGAGGGCTCACTCCAGATGCAAATGGCATACTGGACGCCATTTACAGCCCTAAAACTCTTAGGTTAAGCTAAATGCAGCTGTAAATGGCTGCATTTAGCTTAAACTAAAGGCTTTATGGCCACAACTGGCATCTGCTACACCATTTGCATCTGCGGTTTTTCATGTGGCTAGCTTATCGCGTGAAAAACCGCAGATGCAAATGGTGTAGCAGATGCCATTTGCAGCCATAAAGCCCTTAGTTTAAGCTAAATGCAGCCATTTGCTTAATCTAAGAGCTTTACGGCCACAAATGGCATCCAGTCTAGGGAAGTACGAAACTCACCTTTTCACAGAATCTTTCGTGGTGGGGGGGAGGCTGTCCATCCCTCCCCCTGGAATCCTTGACGGGGGGGGGAGGTGATCTGGTCCTCCCCCCCGGAATCCTCGACGGCTGGCTCCAGGCTGTCCACAGCCGGATTTCTGGCCGCGGACGGGCTGCTGCAGACGCAAATGGCGGCCACAGTAGCAGCCACCATTTGTGTCCAGCCAGGCAGCCGTGATAGGCTACATAAGAATTTGTGTAGCCCATCATGGCTAACCCCCCCAAAAAAAAACCAGTGTATGCAAATGGCGGTGGCTACGGCGGCTGCCATTTGCGTTCCCTATTTTTCGCCGATTTATCTTACGTAAACATTTACGTAAGATAAATCGGCGAAAAATAGGGAACTCAAATGGCGGCCGCCATAGCTGCAGCCATTTGCATATGCTGGGGTTTTTGGGGGGAGTGTGTTAGCCGTGATAGGCTATGTAAATTCTTACGTAGCCTATCACGGCTGCAAGGATGGCAAAGGCGGCGGCAGCAGCCCGGCCGCTGCCGGCCAGGAGACTAGCCACCGCTGCCAGAGCCACCACTGCTGCCGAATCCACCCCAGGTAATTGCCGTCCCGGGGGGATTCCGTGGGGGCGGGGGGCAGGAGGCCGTTCCACCATGGATTTTGGGGAGCTGAATGCACTGGCATTTGGCCTCACTGAAAACCGTGGCGGAATTCTCCACCATCCCTGTCCAGTACACCATTTGCATCCGGAGTGAGCCCTCAGCCAGTGATACGGCACGGCAATGGCGGCCGTATTACTGGTGATCCGGAGTCAGCCGGCAGGTCCATGGAGTTGCCACGGGCAGGATCCAGACGAGGAGGAATTCCTGAGGGAGGGAGGGAGGGAGGGATCACCTCCCCCCCCCAAGGCAGATTCCCCCCAGAGCAGCAGGTAGGGAATCTGCCCATCCCTAGGCTCAGGTATTGATAACTTCAAGATTGGATTACTTGTAATGGGCTCTACTTGAGGCTGCTCTTGGGCCTGGTCCAGAAGCTACAGGTGGTACAGAATGTAGCTGTGAAGCTACTAACAGAGGTCTCTTTTTGACAACATATTTCAAGTCTGCTAAAAGAACTACACTGGCTGCCAATTAGCTACCAGAGCAAGTTTAAGGTTCTGTGTTAACATATAAAGGCTCTAACAGTAAACTAGGCTACCTTAGGGAATGCCTCATCCTCTGTGTCCCTGCCTGATCCTGGATGTGCTCAGAAGGAGCAATAACTTCTGGTGGTGCTATCTGCTCCTAAGGTTTGCCTCAGGGTCACCTGTAAGCAGTGATGACATCAAATGTCATAATTAGTTGGTTCATTGGTCGAAACCCATAATGCTTACCTTTGTAGTGAGCTTGGATTGCTGTCTTACAAATTTGTTATTAATTTCAGAATTGTGAGCTTCAGAACATGTGCAGTCTGCATCTAAACTATAGCAATACTGCTCATGCAGTGAGTGAGAAGGGGGGCTTAACCCCCTTCTTTCAGGAAGAAATGTGACCATGTCACTCAGTGGCACTATCATCTCTCTTCCATATGTATATCGACTGGTGACAATGGGAAGATATTACATAAGAAGGCCACTTAGAAACAACTGATGAGGAAGGGGTTCATAATGTGGTGATGCATAGCACATTACACCATTATGACAACTCTCAAGATGCAGTTTGATATTGCACATGAGCAAAAACTTGTATACGGAGGACAAGATTTTTGAATTAACAGAGAACTCTCATCCAAATTTACATGGATGAATACATTACTTTCTGATAAAATAACAAATTCTTGGGGGTAAGTTTGTCCACACTCTGCAATGAATGGTCCCTATTGAATTAGAGAAGCATCTTCAGTTTTGATCTTTAGAGATCTGCTTATGATCCACCTCTTCATGCTGGCTTTTTCTAAGGTGTGACTAGGGATGTCAGAGATATCTGCAAGGGATTCAAATGAGTTTGGATTTGTATGAATCCGATCTCTGGGTTCTGCAACACACTGGCTTTTCCTGAATTGCATAGATTATGTGGACTTGCGGACTGGTCTTTCATTATGATGAAATGAATGCAAGAGACTTGCATAATGCAAGAGACTTGCATTAATTCTCATTAGAGATAATGCGCACTAGTGCTAATGTGCATTAGATAAGCATATTTGCACAAGTGTACAAGTGCAAATGAATGTAAATGCACAAGTGCACTAATACAAAGTAACACTAATGCTACCTTAATTTGAATTTGTTATTTCATCAGAAAGTAATGCATACATCGATGTGATCTTGGAAGAGAGTTCTCCTTTAATTCAAAATCTTGTCTTCTGCATACAAGTTTATAAAATGAAATTCTGATTTTAAAAATCCAGTTCCATCAAAGAACAGATGATGGAATGAAAGACACCTGATAATCTGCAAAACACAGATGGAATGGAGTTAACAAAATCCATACATCCCTAGGAGTGTGACCCAGCCAGTATGCTTACAGTTGTATTATTGAGCAGTTATTGATTTATTATATTTTATGGTTAAATTTTAGGATTACATGATGATGATGATATGTTAACCTCTTTGGAGTTAACTGGTGGAAAGTGAATATTTCTTGCTGTTGTTCAGTCGTTCAGTCGTGTCCGACTCTTCGTGACCCATGGACCATAGCACGCCAGGCCTTCCTGTCCTCCGCTCTCTCCCGGAGTGTGCTGAAGTCTATATTCATTGCATCGGTGGTGCTCTCTAGCCATCTCATCCTCTGCCGTCCCCTTCTCCTTTTGCCTTCAATCTTTCCCAGCATCAGGGTCTTTTCCAGGGAGTTTTCTCTTCGCATTAGGTGGCCAAAATATTTCAGCTTCAGCTTCAGGATCTGTCCTTCCAATGAGCACTCAGGGTTGATTTCCTTTAGGATTGACTTATTTGACCTCCTTGCAGTCCAGGGGACTCGTAAGAGTCTTCTCCAGCACCACAGTTCGAAAGCATCAATTCTTCGGCGCTCAGCCTTCCTTATAGTCCAGCTCTCACAGCCATACGTTGCTACTGGGAAAACCATAGCTTTCATTAGACAGACCTTTGTCGGCAAGGTGATGTCTCTGCTTCTTACTATGCTGTCTAGGGTTGCCATAGCTTTCCTCCTAAGGAGCAAGCATCTTTTAATTTCATGGCTACAGTCACCATCTGCAGTGATCTTGGAGCCCAATAAAATAATATCTGTCACTGCTTCCATTTCTTCCCCTTCTATATGCCAGGAAGTGATGGGGCCAGATGCCATTATCTTAGTTTTTTTCATGTTGAGTTTCAAACCAGCTTTTGCACTCTCCACTTTCACCTTCAACAAGAGGCTCTTTAGATGTTCTTCGCTTTCTGCCATTAGGGTGGTATCATCTGCGTATCTGAGGTTGTTGATAATTCTCCCGGCAATCTTAATTCCGACCTGTGATTCATCCAACCTGGCGTTTCTCATGACGTACTCTGTATATAAATTAAATAAGCAGGGCGATAATATACAGTCTTGTCGTACTCCTTTCCCAATTTTGAACCAATCGGTTGTTCCATCTCTGGTTCTTACTGTTGCTTCTTGACCCTCATATAGGTTTCTCAGGAGACAGGTAAGGTGGTCTGGTACTCCCATCTCTTTAAGAATTTGCCAGAGTTTGTTGTGATCCACACAATCAAAGGCTTTAGCATAGTCAATGAAGCAGAAATAGATATTTTTCTGGAATTCTCTTGCTTTCTCCATGATCCAGCGAATGTTGGCGACTTGATCTGTAGTTCCTCTGCCTCTTCGAAACCCAGCTTGTACTTCCGGTAGTTCTCGGTTCACATACTGCTGAAGCCTAGCTTGTAGGATTTTGAGCATCACCTTGCTGGCATGTGAAATGTGTGCAATTGTACGGTAGTTTGAACACTCTTTGGCATTGCCCTTCTTTGGAATTGGAATGTAAACTGACCTTTTCCAGTCTTCTGGCCATTGTTGAGTGTTCCAAATTTGTTGGCATATTGAGTGCAGCACTTTAACAGCATCATCTTTTAGGATCTTAAATAGCTCAGCTGGAATACCGTCATCTCCACTAGCTTTGTTGTTACTAATGCTTCCTAAGGCCCACTTGACTTCACTCTCTAGGATGTCTGGCTCAAGTTCAGTGATCGCACTATCATGGCTGTCAGGGACATTATGATCTTTCCTGTATAGTTCTTCTGTGTATTCTTTCCACCTCTTCTTAATCTCATCTGCTTCTGTTAGGTCCCTGCCTTCTTTGTCCTTCATCATGCCTGTCTTTGCACAAAACGTTCCCTTGAGATCTCCAATTTTCTTGAAGAGATCTCTAGTCTTTCCCATTCTGTTGTTTTCCTCGATTTCTTTGCGTTGTTCATTTAAGAAGGCCTTCTTGTCTCTCCTTGCTATTCTCTGGAACTCTGCATTCAGCTGGGTATATCTTCCCCTTTCTCCCTTGCTTTTTGCTTCCCTTCTTTCGTCAGCTACTTGTAAAGCCTCATCAGACAGCCACTTGGCTTTCTTGCATTTCTTTTTCTTTGGGATGGATTTATTTGCTGCCTCCTGAACAATGTGATGGACCTCTGTCCATAGTTCCTCAGGCACTCTGTCTATCAGGTCTAATCCCTGAAATCTATTCCTCACCTCCACTGTATATTCATAAGGGATATGATTTAGGTCATACCTGAATGATTTAGTGGTTTTCCCTATGTTCTTTAATTTCAGCTGAAATTTTGAAAGAAGCAGCTCATATCTGGACCACAGTCAGCTCCAGGTCTTCTTTTTACTGACTGTATAGAGCTTCTCCATCTTTGGCTGCAAAGGACATAATCAATCTGATTTCGATATTGACCATCTGGTGATGACCATGTCTCCTCTTGTGCTGCTGGAAAAGAGTGTTTGCTATGATCAGCATGTTCTCTTGGCAAAACTCTATTAGCCTTTGTCCTGCTTCATTTTGTACACCAAGGCCATGCTTGCCTGTTATCCTGGTGATTCCTTGACTTCCTACATTAGCATTCCAATCCCCTATGATAAAGAGGACAACTTTTTTTGTTGTTAGTTCTAGAAGGTGTTGTAGGTCTTCATAGAACCCATCAACCTCAGCTTCTTTGGCATCCGTGGTTGGGGCATAGACTTGAATTACTGTGATGTTGAATGCTTTGCCTTGGATTCGTACTGAGATCATTCTATCATTTTTGAGATTGTACCCCAGTACTGCTTTTCCCACCCTTTTGTTGACTATGAGTCCTCCTCCATTTCTTCTAAGAGATTCTTGCCCACAGTAGTAGATATAATGGTCACCTGAATTAAATTCACCCATGCTTGTCCATTTTAGTTCGCTGATTCCCAAGATGTTGATGTTCAATCTTGCCATCTCATGTTTGACCACCTCCAGCTTATCTTGATTCACTGAACTTACATTCCAGGTTCCTAAATGATATTGTTCTTTACAGCATCGGATTTTCTTTTCACCACCAGACACATCCACAGCTGCGTGTCCTTTTGGCTTTGGCCCAGCCGCTTCACTCTTTCTGGCAGTACTTGGAAATTCCCTCTGCTCTTCCTCAGTAGTATATTAGACACCTTCCAACCTGAGGGGCTCATCTTCCGGTGTTATATCTTTTAGCCTTTTGATATGTTCCGTGTGGCTTTCTTGGCAAGAATACTGGAGTGGGTTGCCATTTCCTTCTCCAGTGGACCACATTTTGTCAGAACTCTCCACCATGACCTGTCCATCTTGGGTGGCCCTGCATGGCATAGCTTGTGGCTTCACTGAGTTATGCAAGCCCCTTTGCCACAAAAAGGCAGTGATCCATGAAGGGGGAAAAGTGAATATAAATTTGTATAATAAGTTTTTTTAAAAAAAATAAAAATAAACAGAGTGACCGGAGAGAAGAGAACTACTGGCCTCCAATGCAGTAGGTTTGCTGCTTCTGACATTTTGTGTCATACCATCCACCATTGTCTAGAGCAGCCTCTCCCAATTTGGTGCTGTCTGGATGTTTTGGACTGCAACTCTCAGAGTTCCTGATCATTGCCCATGCTGAGTTGAAGCCCAAAACATCTGGATCACATCAGACTGGGGAAGGATAGTTATCTATAAGTTCTTCCTGGTCCACCATTTTGGAATTGCTATATTCAGGGCACAATCCTATTCAGATTAGGGATGTACGAAAGTCACTTACCGTTTCGCGGATTCATTCACGGCGGGGGGGGGGAGGCGCTCCATCCCTCCCCCCGGAATCTTCAATGGGGGGGAGGCACTCCATCCCTCCCCCCGGAATCCTCGACCGGCCGGCTCCGCTCTGCAGCCAAGCCATGGAGCCGCCGGCCGGCTCCGGCTGCCCGCAGCCGGACATCCGGCTGCTGGGCAGCCTGCAGGGATGCAAATGGCAGCGGCTGTAGCCCCCACCATTTGCGTCCCTATATTCAGCCATGATAGGCTACGTAAAGACTTACGTAGCCTATCACGTCTGGGTTTAAAAAAAAACGTGTACGCAAATGGCGGCAGCTATGGCTGCTGCCATTTGCGTTCCTTATTTTTCGCCGTCTTAGTCTACGTCAATATTTACGTAGACTAAGACGAAGAAAAGAAAGGGAAATGCAAACAGCAAAGTGGGCGCTATTTGCATTCCCTTTTCTTTGTCTTAGTCTACGTTAATATTGACGTAGACTAAGACAGCGAAAAATAAGAAACGCAAATGGCGGCGGCCATGGCCGCCGCCATTTGCATATAGGTGTTTGTTTTTTTAAAACCCAGACGTGATAGGCTACATAAGTCTTTACGTAGCCTATCATGTCTATGAAAAAATAAAAAAAACAAAGACTGCAAATGTCGGTGGCGGCAGCCGGTCGGAAGACCAGCCGCCGCCGCCACCAAAGCCGCCGCTGCAGCCGCCGCCATCCGGAACAGCTGCCCCAGGTAAGTCTCATCCCGGGGGGGATCTGTGAGGGGCACAGGGGGTGGCAGACCATTCCGCGATGGATTTCGGGGGGCCAAATGCACTGGCATTCGGCCTCACTGAGATCCGTCACGGAATTCTCTGACATCCTTAATTGAGATTGGTGGCTGCCTCCAAACTCAGAAGTGACCGCTTATCCAATGCAGGGCAGGAGAAGCACAGAGGGGATCATTCCCTCCACGCTTCTCCTGACCTGCATTTGCAGCTAGACAGCTGGTTTCAGCTGTCTAGCCACGGGAAGGTGGAATGGGGGCACATTGTATGTGCCGCACAGGCATTTCCGCTCTCTCTGCCCTGGAACGCCCCTTTTCAGCCACTCCATGCTCCTCTTGCGAGCGTGAGGATGGGGCTGTTCCGCGCTGCCTCGGAGGCAGTGCGGAAGTGGGGGGAGGTCAGTTCCCAGAAAACCAGGTATCCTATTGCCATCTAGCTGCTGTCTAGCGGCCATAAGATTGCTCCCTTAGATAACATTTCAAACCCCTGCTGTTTAAGAGCTGGTTCATTTCTAGGTATAATAACAACGTTGGTCTACATTGTTATTTTTGGTTCTAGCATTCTATCTACACATCTGGTGCTGGCTGAAACCTGTCCTAAACTCAAGAGAAAACTGAGAACATAAAATTGTGATTAGTTTTTACAGTCTTGAAAGTGAACCACTTTTGAGTTTAGACTCTTGATACTTTTTTTTCTTCTTTTTCTCTGTGAACTTCTTTTCAGTTTAGGTTTCATGTAAATAGCTCCAACTAGTCACACTTCAACTAGATAGCTCCTTATTTATTTCTCTCCATTTGCTACACATTTTTTGTTGTTGCATTTGATTTTAAACTGCTGTATAACTAGAAGAAACAATTATGCAAATGAAAAATTAGATCTTTCAACACTTCAGAAAACTGCCACACATATAATTGCTTAAAGTAAGCACAAAGAATCAGTTAATTCCAGAATAGTTCAGCATCTGCTAGCTAACAAATTTAGGGAAACAGGCTGTATTTATTGTAGATCTGTAAATACTCTGGAACTTGGCAGGTGGTATTTTTATGGAGCAGACAGTGAAACAGGAAAGAGAGAGAGAGGAACTCATTTCTATGGGCAGCAGCATTGTTTTGCAATGTGTAGTGGTGATGCTATAACCTTTTATGATTTCATTTCTTTAATTAATTCATTTATTACTGCAGCACATATCGCTTCCCCAAATCTCATTCGGGTTGGTGCTGCACAAGAAACAATCTGTTCTGCATGTACTATCTTGGCAATTCAGGTATTGCAATTTTGGCATATTGATGGGGGGGGGGACACATCAATTGGTTTGTTTCCAAAGGGAGAATGTCAGAGCTTTAGAAGGGGTTGAGCAAAGGGGCAGAATAACCCCTGCAGGTTACTGAACTCCATGGTGTTCAGCTTGTATTGTAAAGAGCACTGCCTGACACCCTCACCTTTGCACTGAAAAGTCAGTGGTGGCAGAACGACTGTCAGATGCGATGACAGTGCACATCAGAACATATGGAAATGGATGCAAAAGGTGACACCAGGGAAAGCAACCAATGTTTGCCATCAGCAGATAACGAAACCATCAATTTGTGAATGAATGGTTTCAATATACACCCCACCAATTTGTGTAAGATGACACCCTCTTTTCACAGCAAGCGAGGGCTGATCTTGGCTCACCAGACCCATGGCACATCTCGGTGTAATGTGACCTTTTCCTTGTAGTTTGAAAAACAAATGTTGAAGTGTTTTTTTTCAGTACCAGTAATTTATTATAATTGCTCAAGCTGTAGGCTTGGAAATATTTTTTAGAGACCTGCCCTTCATAACATTAATATTTTAAACCCATCTGTGCTACTTATTATATCACAACATTTTATACTCAGATGTTCAAAGGGCAAAATGCAGTCCTTCAAGGAGTACCCACTGGCACCCCTTATTGTCAGTCCAGCAGGCAAAAGAGGAGGCTGCATCAACAGGACGCTGATAGTCTACTTTGGAGAGCAGGGTTGCAGCATGCCCCACTAACATCTGTCTCTGCCAGAAAGTGGTTGTTCTTTAAAACTTGTTGATGGCCAGGTCTCGATAGCAATAAACAAAGTGTGCCACACTCTTCCCCACAGTTGCATAGGCCAAGGCAGGATTTGGGACACATGACTTCTTCCACCCAAAGGGAAGATTACCTCTGTAACCTAACTCAACAATTATTTGATGTGGTATTGGAGTTTACGTATATTGTGCGCATGCCATTTGAACATTGATGTGTATATCCATATTAATAAGTGGCACTGTGTGTATGTCAGCTTTTCATAAAGTGGTTGTGTGCGTGCTGCTTCAAAACGTTCTGAGCTTTTGAGCACGCTAAAGACCAGCCATGACTGGTGAAGCATTTCATTAGGTGGCTGCTCCTGCATGGCAATTGAGGTGCAGGGAGGGGAATTCCTGCCCTTACCTTTAAGTGTCCAGTGGCAGCAGTGCAGGCAAGAGGCACCTCATTCAGCACCACCAAGTACAAAGTTGCTGGCTGGATAGTTGCTCTGCCTGGGCACACACTGCTGACATCATCACAAGTGACTACCTAAACAGCAACAATGCCCTTGTATGGTTCTTACTGATGCACCCCTGGACTCCATTACTACCTGCCAGGACTTAATGGTAGGGACAGGTTAAAGTAGCATATTCCCCTCGGTTACTTAACTTTGGCTAACAGTAGTTCTATCTAGAAACTCACCACACCAGCCATGGTTGCTAAGGACTCGTGTGGATGACTTACCACAACATTTTTTGCTTATCTTGCATAGAGACTCGCTAGGAAGGAACCACTGAGCAAGGTCCAATTCTCACTTTCCTTTTTGTCCTTGGATAGGCATACCGAAGTTCAACATAAACATATGTTCTGCCAAGCATGAATGGCAGTCAGAGCATCCTGTGTTGGCTGCAGCAGACTCTGAGTGAAGGGGCTAACCAAGAAGCAAAGTAATGAACCAGGCACAGGTTGTAGCATACAGGTTTCAGTCCAATGGGTTCAGGCTAAGGCAGGAGTGGTGAAGATAGCAAGCAGAGGCCAAAACACCATTAGGCAGTCAGATACATTATGCAGTCCAGAAGCAGAGTCAAGAAGGAGTCCAAGGATCAATAACAAGATCAGGGAATAACAAGGCACTGGAACTAATAGAATGATGTCATTCCAGCGGAGCTATGCAAACACTGAAGGCTTTTAACACCAAAGCTTGATGAACCCCACCCATAGCCCAGCTGCAGTATATTAGAGTTCTCTGGCCAGAGCCCTTCTCATGAGGAGTCACTTTCTTCTGAGGAGTCCTTCTTTTCAAGCAAGCACTCCTTCTTGTGGGAGCTCTACTGGCCCATTGCTTGAGGTGACAACATTCCTGGGGGCCAGGGGGTTGCTCAGCCTCTGCCTCTGAGGGATGGACCTACAGCCATTTCCCCCGAGGGCCCAGGCTCCTCCTGGTTTGGTGGCAGTGACTGACTGGAGTGCCCTCAGTTTCTGGAAGCTCCAGCTGTTCCTTTGAGGAGGATTTCTCCAGTGGGGAACAGAGTTAGAATCAGGAGTGTCTCTCTTTTAAAAAACAACAAAACTGTAGTATGATGGTTTTCCAGAAACCATGTTTTTTTTTTTTTAAGAGACATATACTTTATTAAGGATGTGAGAACCCATCCCAGCAAAATAGTGCTGTGAAACTAGGGTACATGGGTGATCCACAGTGCTATTTTGTGTATAAGTCTATGGACAAGTACTGCCGATCACCGTGTTTTTTAAAAACATGGCAATCGGGACAGAGGTGAACAGGCCCGGGTAAGTTGTGGGCTGCTTACTGAACATGGAGTGGGGGCTCAACTGTAGCCCAGAGGGCCAGCGAGCGGGGGGGGGGGCTCAGCAGATGCAGCTTGGGGGGCACAGGCACCAGTGGTCCAACAGACTTGCAGACCAAAACGGGTGTCCGCACCATCCCTATAGTGTATGTTAAGGTCCACTTCCTACATTACATTTTTTTAGGTGTAAGCCAAATATATTTTTGCATGCAGAAGAAAAGCTTAAGTGTGAATGGAAACAAACATGCATCTGCAAGCACTAGTATTGTATTTCATTTTTTTACAACTGCATTTGAAACTTTATGTCAGCCATTCCCTTATCTGGTGCTCTCCAAATGTACTGATACCAACTTCCATAAGCTCCAGCCAGCATGGGCAATTGTCAGGAAGACTGGGAGTTGTTATCCAAAACATCAGGAGGGCTACAGGTTGGGGGAGGCTGTTGGAGGGAGCAATCCTATGTCCCCTAGACAGCATCTGAGGGACATAGGATATTTCAGTTTCCTGACTACAAGCTCAGAGACAGGAAACCACGCTTTCTAACCCCTCCCCCTCACAGCCAGCGTGGAGAGAACCATGCTGGCTGCTGCTACAAGCTCACAAACAGGAGTTTGTAGGGGGTAAAAAGGGGTGTTCCCAGGGGCTGGGAGGGGAGGAGACTGGGGATGTAGAGATCTGAGACATCTCCAGCCATCCCCAGCCTCCTTCCCTTCCCCTCCCTGAAGCATCTGCTAGACAGGCAAAAACACCCATCTAGCTTAAATGCAGAGTGGGGAGGCATGATGCAACTCCTGCTATGCATAGGTTACCCATAAGCCTCCAAGTTTGGAGGCTTACGAGTACCCAGGGCAGATTCCATAGGACTGTGCCCTTAAGCATTTTTGAGACATTGCTTTTTCTTCACTGTCAATGCAAGCTGGAGATATTTCAACTGGCAGACAAGGGAGGATGAGCAAGTCCTCCTTCTCTTTCATAATTTCTTCGGCTGAAAATTTTCTGTGGTCAGTTCCTTTATCCTCACTGTCAAGATACTCAACACAACCCCATTCCAACTTCTTTCTGCAGCTTGATCAATTCTCACACATTTAACTGGAAGATGGGGGTGGGGGAAGCAGGTGGTTGACCGGAGATGGGTGGAGCTTGGCTTAAACTTCAAAATGGTGTAGTCATCCAGGTGAAAAACATATTGTCATTCATTTGGAAGGTCCTGTAAGAAGGCAACAATTAATTCCCCAAGATTTCTTTTAACTCCCTCCCCCACCACTCATCTTCATTGGGGCTTCATATTGGTTGGACAAGCTGAGTATCAAGCTGCCCAGATGCTACAATGGCTGCTTTCATATATCAAAATGACATGCAGAGTTCTGGGGAGCCATTTACACAGAGATTCATGAATGCATTCTGGGGCTATTTCTAATGACAGTGGCTATGGGCTTAGTCAGAGTCAGCCAGATTTCAGTAGTTTTATGCAATTATGAAATCACCCAACAAATTGGCAGCTATGTTCTATAATACAGGGTCCTGCTACTGAACTGTATCAGGGTCAGATTAAATGTTACTAGTGATGGGTGAACTTAGCCCAGATAAATCTATTATTTCCTCAGGAAGTAAAGGATTCATTCATGTAATCGTGGATGAGAGTTCTCCTTTAATTCAATATCTTGTTCTGTGTATACAGGATTTATGCATTGTATCTTGGGAGCTGTAGTTTGTAATTGTGTAAAGCATCATGGCATCATGAACCAGCATGTTACATAACCCTTCCTGATAGGTTGTTTCCATGTGGCCTTCCTACATAATGTTTACTGGTTGTCAACAATCGATGTATGGAGGAGAGACAATGGCACTACCAAGTGATATCATTATATTTCCTCCTGAAAGAAAATGGTTAGATTGACCAACTCCGCACATGCACAGAAATGCCATCATTTAGGTGCATACTGTGCATGTTCCAAAACTCACAATCTATTCAAACATTAATACCAAATTCATAAGACAGTGATCCAAGCTTGCTACGAAGATGAGCTTTATGAACCCATAGGTTTCGACTAATGAACTGAGTAATAAGGAAATCCAGTGGCATCACTACTTGTTACCGTTACCATTACCATTATTATTATTATTATTATTATTATTATTATTATTATAAATATTTCTTGGCCACCTTTCAAGGCAGGGAGCTGTCCGAAGGCAGCGTATAATGATAAACACATAGTGAAAACCGGTGCAGTATTAAAAACTATAAGAACACAATATAAACAGCAATAAAAATAGCAACAACAGCAAACACCTTTAACTAGGGATGTCAGAGAATCCCACCACAGACTCCAGTGAGGCTGGATTCTTTAGAATCTGCCCCCCCCCGGAATTCGTGGCAGAATGGCCTCCCTGCCCAACACCCTGTGGAATCCCCCCGGGACAGAGCGTACCTGGTGGTGGATGCGGTGGCTCTGGCGGCAGTGGATGTGGTGGCGGATGCGGTGGCGGCAGATGCGGTGGCGATGGCTCTGGATGGTCTCCTGGCCACTGCCGGGCTGCTGCAGCTGCAAATGGTGGCCGTCGTAGAGGCTGCCATTTGCATGGCTGCCTTTTGCCATGATAGGCTACGTAAATACTTATGTAGCCTATCATGGCTTGGCAGCAACACAAATGGCGGCTGGCGTAGCGGCCGCCATTTGCGGCCGCAGCAGCCTGGCAGCAGCCGGAATTTCGGCTGCGGCCAACCCCGGGTGGCGGCTCCGCAGAGTCCACATGGAGCAGAGCTGGCTGTGGAGGATTATGGGCACAGAGCACCTCCCCCCCACCATAGATGCCCCAGAATGGAGCCAGGTAAGGCTTTCGTACATCCCTACCTTTAACACGCAGTATGCAGTAGGGCTGTGCACTGCCTTGGCACAAAGCCCAACTAATGAGATTAAGTGGGCTGATTTGGAGGTGCCTCATCAAGTACAAAGCAGATCAGACCAGCACCGAGGTCCCCCAAAGTGAAGCAGCTCCTCTACAAAGCACCTTGTCCGCCTCATATATTTGGAGCTCTTCTTCTGCCTTCTGAGCAGCCTAGACAGGCTTTCTCCAAAATGTATCAACTTCTGAAAGATCAGACAGAGGGGTAGGAGAAGGAGGAGGGAGGGGAGAAGTCAAGAGGATGTGGGGGCGCCAAATGTATCAATTTGAGAGATCCAGCCACCAGGAGGGGCAGAAGATGAGCAGGTAAGGGGATAAGAGGTAGAGGCAAAGGGGGAGGAGGTGGACCAGGGAGGGAGCTTTGCTGTGAGTCAGTTTCCGTTTGCTCATTGTGAGAGAGGTGGCATTGCTGGAGAGGAGAGGACTGTCCAAATGTTACTTGGCTAGAGCAATGGTCTCCCAGGGGGCACACAAGATGATCCATTGGGGTGCACGAGCCACCTGATAATTGAACAGCCTCTCGCTGCCCTGACAAGCTGCCATTGTGAACTATCATGGTGGTGGTGGCAGCAGTAGCAGCAGGATAGGGCAAGAGCTGAAAAGGAAGCTGCATGGCATTTCTCTTTCCACTCCAGTCCCAGCCACTGGGAGCAACTGCCTCAGTCTCTCCCAGGCGTAGCAGAGGAAGCCTTAACTAGGGATGGCGGAGAATTCCGCCACGGATTTCAGTGAGGCCGAATGCACTGGCATTCGGCCCCCTGAAATCCGTGGCGGAATGGCCTGCCCCCCGCCCTCCCCACAGATTCCCCCTGGGACGAGGCTTACCTGAGGCAGATGTTCCGGACGGCGGCGGCTCTAGCGGTGCCAGCGGCTGGTCTTTTGACCGGCTGCCGCGGCCACCATTTTCATCCGGGTCTTTGCCGTGATAGGCTACATAAGTATTTATGTAGCCTATCACGGCAAGCCAAGCAAAAAAAACGATGTACGCAAATGGCAGCAGCTACGGCGGCCACCATTTGCGTTTCCTATTTTTCACCGTTTTATCCTACGTAAATATTTACATAGGCAATTAGTGCGAAAAAAAGGGAACCGCAAATAGCGTAGTGGGCGCTATTTGAGTTCTCTTTGTTTTTCTCCGTAAAAGCCTACGTAAATACTTACGTAGGATGAAACGATGGGGGGGAGGGGAAAGGAATACAAATAATACCCACTACGCTGTTTGCATTCCCCTTTTTTTCACCGTTTTATCTTACGTAAATATTTACATAAGATAAATCGGCGAAAAATAGGGAACGTAAATGGTGGCCGCCATAGCCACCGCTATTTGCATACGCTGTTTGTTTGTTTGTTTGTTTTCCTTCCGGAAGGAAGTTGCCCAGCAGCCAGATTTCCAGCTGCAGGTGGCCCTGGCTGGCGGCTCCGCAAAATCTCCATGGAACGGAGCCGGCCGGAGAAGGATTTCGGGGGGAGGCGCATGGAGCGCCTCTCCCGACCGCGAATCGCCTCATCGAAAAAGTAAGTGACTTTCGTACATCTCTAGCCTTAACCCTTTCAACTCTCCTTTGGCCGAACAAAACCGAGAAGAAAGTGCATGCTATGGAGACTGGGTAAAATGAGGATCCATAAAATAAAAAATGGATCTTCATGATTTCATATAATTTTTAAAGGGGAGACTCACAAAACCACCATCCAATCACAGAGCACATCTGCCTCAGTGGACTGAACCAGAAAAATCATGGATCTGCCACTCGTGGACACAGCCACAGTGCAAAAACATGGATTCTTGGCAGGGATCCTCTTGATTTCATATAATTTTTGCAGAGCAAATTCTCCAAACCACCAACACTTCACAGAACGCATCTGCCTCCACAGACTGAACCAGAAAAATCATGGATCTGCCACTCATGGGTGTAGCCACAGCACAAAAACAGGGAAAAATGGCTCCCCCCATTACCTGGAACAAGATGGCTGCTGGCAAGCATCCAGCAGGCCTAGGAGCTGGTGGTGGTAGGAGTCAGCCTCCAACCAGGCACCCCCCTCTCCTTCCAAGGAAGGGAGAGAGCGCAGTTGGAGGGAGACTCCTGCCTCCTTTGCCTGACTCAAGCCTTCCTTGGCTCTTCACAAGCAAGGAACCTGTAAAGGCTTGAGTAGAGGCAGGAGTTGACCTCCAACCAGGCACCCTCGCCTACTTCCAAGGAAGGGAGACAGCACAGCTGGAGGGCGACTCCTGCCCTCGTGCCTGTCGGCGGTTGGCAGGCTGCAACAGGCAATGTTTTCCCTGACAGTACCGGCATCAGTTTCCCCAGTGGCAGCAGCAGGAGTGGCAGCTCCCCTGGCGATGGCGCCCCCCCCCGAACAAGGGCCCATGTAAGGATCTGGGGGGCATGTTGAGGGGGCGGAGTGGGATTCAGATGTCTGAATCCGGCTTCAGTGTCATAGGCCAAGGCTGGTTGGGGGCCCCCCGAATCAGCCCAAGCTGAATTGGGCCTGCCTCAGAAGCCCCGAAGCAGCTTCCGAGTTGGGTCATGGGGTCCATGCACAGCCCTAGTATGCAGCTATTTCTAGGTTTTTCCCCCTATTCAAAAGTAATCATGGGGGAGCCAATCTAAATTGGGACCCTTGCATTGTGGATATGGGAGTTTAACCTTTTTCCATAATGTGGTCCCAATCCAGATTTGCTTCAATGGGAGCCTCTTGTTCTTCTTCTTCAAAAAAAAATGCAAATTGCAAGTGTGGGCAAGTCCCAATCCAGATTGGAATCACAGCAGAGGGCAAAGGGTTAAAGATCCCTACCCCATGCTAGGTTCATGTTCTGGATTGGTCCCCCACACTTTCTTTTGAGTAAGGAAAATATTAATGCAGCTGCATGTTACATGTTAAGGTCTGACCCTCAGTGTCTGACATTACTAGTTTAGGAGGTCAGTGCTAACAATCTTGAAAGCTAGCAAGGTCTTCCTCCCTGAGAATAACAACCCATACAAGGAGTCCAGACATAGTAGGAGGAGACAGGCCTCTCCCAAGCAATGCCCATTAGCCTCCCTTTGAGACAGTCCTACACAGACTCTTATTATTCCCTTCACCTAGCAATGGATGGATCAGTCAGGTTTGGTTTCTCTCAGTTTTTCATTTTTCCAGTGTTAAGTTTGATTCATTCCAAATGTTGAGAATTTTTCTCATTTTAAGATTGGTTCATCTCAAATGTTGAGATTTTTTAAAGAAAAAGTTCACATGAAAATGTGTATGCATGTCGAGGCACATTTATCCTAATATGTATATTTTTGTGTAAAATTTTGCCTAATATACATATTTTTGCAAGTACATATCCTAAAACAATGCGTTTTTGAATATGTTTGCTAATGTACACATTTTTCCACATACCTCCTTTTTTTTTTAGAACTTTGGTGCAAAATTCAGAGGAGTGTGATTTCCAAAGGAAATCTGATTTTCAGTTCTAGTACAAGTAGTACAATTTATTATGGTAAATAACCAGCAGGACTTTCAGTTTCCATTTTGGTTTGAAAGTGAGAAATAAGTTCTCATCTGAATGTGAACTGAATGCATTTCTCCTCCAACCTTACTTCTGCCACCAATTCTGTCCCCATGCTTTATTGTTCCTTGTGTTGATTTATGTAGAACTTGGATTGGGGTGGAGACATGTTCTCTTGTGTCAGATGCCAAATGTGGCCACCACAACCAAATGTGTTTCACGTTGCTTCATATTAAGGCTGGTCCTTGATTTCTACTTGAATGAGCTGTGATTTGAATCCTGGGTATTTTTCAACTCCAGCATTTTGAACATAACCAAGGCTTGATTATAATTATCCTAAAGTTCACAAGAGTTTCTTTTAAACACACACACACACACACACACACAAATTATTCTCAGCATTTAGGAAAACTTTAATTGGAATTAATGCAGATAAAGCACTCCACAAACACACACATGCCAAAAATGAAACCATTCATTATTGAGCTGTAACATTTACCAGTTCATTCTCTGATTCTGCTTTTTATGTGTGGCACTTCCTGAATTCACCCATTCAGATGCTATTGTTGAAAATGACAGTCCTCTGACTTGCTTTGGCTAATTAACGTTCTGAGCCATTCAGTGCAATTTTTGTAAAATGTTAGATATCTGCATGCTTAAAGAATGACACAAGCAAAATACTGTAAAAACATGATAAGGTTCTCCAAACATTTGATGAAGCATTCAAATCTTCTCCTTCTCCTTTTTCGTAGTTTAATAAATGCTAGAAACACGTGGGATTTGGACATAGGAGAGGCATTTCAACCTTTCAGAATGGGGTAAAAAACTGCACAAAGGCTGGGAAACCACACAACAAGCAGTGGTTGGGAAAAGGGGGTGGGACTAGGGGAAGAGTGTGGCCCTCTGGATAACCCAGGCAGGCCAGATTTGGTCCCTGGGCCTGTGATTCCGCACCCTTGCTTTGGACAGTGAGCGCTTCCAGACAAGGATTTATCATGCCATTGCCCTGCCTCATTCACAGAGGGTCCAGACATCATCATCTTCCTCTCATAACTCTCCTGTGTTTTCCCATTGCTTCTTCTGTCTTTTTTATTACTGCAGAAAATCCATTAAGGGGGAAAAAAAAAGGTGGAATAGCTGCACAAGACATTCCAACTATTATTGCTAGGACCCCTCCATCTAGAAGCACCCAGCATGCCAAGAGGCTGTACAAACCCTGTCATTGGGCCTGTCATAATATCCTAAGAGGAAGTGGCAAGAAGAGAAAGGACAAGCTAGCTCCATGCCCAGAACTTGTACATTCCCTCTGTGCATCTTCCTTTTTTTTTTAGGCTTTATGGAGGAGGCATTGTAAGAGGGCTTTATAAGCCCTTAACTGTTCCTGTTGCCTCCTGCCATGGTATCTGTTCTGTTCGTGATTTGGGCTGTCTGCCTGGCATGCATACTGGTAGCAGTATTATACAGAATTTAATATTTTCCAGAAGACTTTTCAGTAGCTATTTCAGGCCTCAGAGATGGGTTTCTCATAATGCAGCTACTGGTCACGCTAAGATGGTTATTGTCTCTGCTGTATGCTTCTTTTGCAAAGCACCAGCATCAGCAGAAGCCCTACTGATATTAAAGGGGCTTTCCCCTGCTTTTGGAAGAAAATGCTATGTCCTTATATTTCATATTTATGTTGCCTTCTCTTCTTCATCACAGCCCTCAGGAGTTCTGCATTCTTTGTTTCATTTCTGTTTGAAGCTGGCAGGGCTCCTACCAGAACAAGTACTCTAAAGGTTACCATACCTTTGAGTTCGGAATTCTTGCAACACATTCTCACGGGTGCCAACATAGTTCTTTCTAAGTTAATTTTGAATGAAAAACATATATAAAAGGAATAAGAAAGGAATTTAGGATTATATGTCATCATATAATCTTGAAAAGGAACCATGCACTTTCTCAGAAGTAACTTTAGATAGGGGATGCTCTTAAGATTTGTGAAAACACATGAGAACTACAGTTTAAGGGCTCGATTATATTACAAACTTATACTTGTTTATACCAGCTCAATCGTCATGGCTTACCGAGAGAATTCTGGGAACTGTGGTTTTGTTAGGGGGATGGGAAATCTGGGTTAGACTTGCGAGCGGAGATGGGTTAAAGAAGATGCAGACAACAAGCTTGGGTTGAAAATTGGGCCACATTTATTGAAATACTTGCAAAGGGGTAACTAGGACGGGCATCTAACTGTGTCAGCGGCTAGCTGGCACTTCTTGGGCGAAAACATACCCAGCCTGAGGGGTGGCGGTGATCTCGCCATCCCTCGGGACTGCCCCTTCTGGGGGAGGTAGACCTTCCGGTGTCACCCCCAACCCGGTGCCGCACAACACCTGGGTGAGTGAGTAGGGTTGGTCTCCCAGGCAACCCTTATCCCCCCGCCGAGCTGCACAACCCATTCGGGGGGCCTCAGGTGTCACCTGTCACCATAAGGTGCCTCTGCATGCACACCATCCCTACTTTTCCTGTTTTTGCCCGTCCTAGCCGCCACAGGAGTCACAAGCCTAGAGCTTGTGAAACTCCCCCCACCTGCGCAGAAGAACTTCCCACAGGCCCCTTTGCAGATCAGACAGACATATGTTATTAACTAAATGAGACAGGCGGACACCGTCCTACCTGTAACACTCCCTCCTTGTCCACAGAATTCCCTATCGGGTGGTGTATCCTTCATCTCATTCACATGGCCATAAGCCATTTCTCTGTGCACTTTCAGACGTGCCCTGCTACTGGCAATGTCATTCCATTCCTTCCCATTGATCCATGGGAGCAGTGAGGGCTGCAATAGGCTACTTCCGGCCAGGTATGCCAGACCACCTGCATCTCAACCAAGGCCTGTTTGATCAGGTCCTTGCCTGGCTTACAGCCGAAGTCATTCCTTTCAATGTGCCGCACCTGGACCTGCGGAGAAAGACTGACAAACTTTGGTGGGACAGAGTGAGGAGGGGACTCCCACCGTATGCCACGTCTATGGAGCCACTGGATCTTAATGTGACGGGGTGACAGCAGCTGAAGTCTGAAGACGACATACACGCCCTTCATGTGGCTCCAGACATCATAACGTGCCCATGTAAGAGCACCCGTACCGGCGTACGACGAGTCTGCTGGTCTAAGGAATAAGCATATTAAGGCAAGCAAAGCGAAAATTGCGTCAGGAAGAAGCGGACAACTCGCGAACACAGGCCAAAACGCTGAGAATCCCCATTTTCAAAATGTTGTAACATGCCTGAGAGAGAAATCTCCAGCGGCTACCATGGAGACTGCTTCCATGTAACAACAGTGGGTTCTGAACTGCAAATTATCTAGGCATTTCGGGGTAAAGCTAATGCAGAAACTGCACAATTGCCCTTAAGTCAACAGTAAACCGTTGAATTGATAAAAACGGAGGGCCCTTCTCAGACCCGTGGCATTCCATAACCTGTAAGGCGCCACCAGAGCATAATCCATTGCCTTACATTTTGGCCATGGGCCACTGCCGTGCCCTCGCCATATCGATCAGTTTGATCACCAAATATGTAAATGGATTACATTGGGCCAGACCTGTACCTTGAAGCAAATCAAGGCCCTCCGGGATGAGTCGGCCTTGTGAGCCCAGACCAACCCTGCCTTCCGTTAAGGCTGCTACGTGGAACAGGGAAACGTCTTATTGGAAAGCTCAACTGGAGGGCCATTACCACTGGTGCCCGAAAGGGGGTATCCAGAGAGAGAGGGTGGTTAATGTACTGATGCAAGCAACATCTGTGCCCAACATTATCTTGCACGCCGAAACGTAAAATCTGACATGGAGTCAGTGAAACCCACCTTTGTGGGCCGAAGGCTAAATGGCCAGCTTGCGACTTATGGTCACAAATAGTCTGTTGTTCCTTAAGGAGATGTGAAATTGTGGCCAATGATCTATAGATAATGGCCATGAATCCTATCACTAAGGCTTTGCCTAATGCGCGGCACACCCCACCTGCTCTGTCGCAGGCAGTTCCTGTATGGAGTAGGGGTGGATGAAAGTCCCTTACCTGTCGTCGAAGGACGTTTGCGGTGGGGGGGAGGTGCTTCGCTGCTCCCCCCGCGAAGTTCAGGCCGGGGGGTGAGGCTTCCCGCCTCGCCCGGCCGCGAACGCGAAAGTTAAAAAAAAAAACAAAAAAAACGCCCCCTGATAGGCTACGTGACGATTCACGTAGCCTATCACGGCTAGATCTGCAAAGTCAGCCGTGATAGGCTACGTCAATCGTCACGTAGCCTATCACGGGTGACTTAAAAAAAAACAAAAAACGCGTACGCTAATGGCGGCCCCCATAGGGAGCCGCCATTCGCGTTCCTTATTTAGTCACTGTAGTCTACGTAAATGTTTACGTAGACTACGGCGAAAATAAGGGCAACACAAATAGCGTTGTCCTTATTTTCGCGTAGCGTACGTAAAGATTTACGTAGACTACAGTGACCAAATAAGGAACGGGAATGGCGGCTCCCTATGGGGGCCGCCATTGTCCGTACACTCTTTTTTTTTTTTTAAGTCACCCGTGATAGGCTACGTGACGATTCACGTAGCCTATCATGGCTGACTTTGCAAATCTAGCCGCGATAGGCTACGTGAATCGTCACGTAGCCTATCAGGGGGCATTTTTTTTTCTTTGATTGCAATGGCGGCGGCGGCAGCCGGTTGAAAGACCAGCTGCCGCTCCTGCCCCGCTCCAACACCCGCCGAACCGCTGGCCGGACCTGCCACCGGGAGGGACATTCGGTGAAGTTAAGTCCTGTCCCGGGGGGGGGTGCAGGGGGTGGGGGGGTTCGGAGGATTTCTCCCCGAAACTTGTTCGGGGGGCCGAACACGTTGGCGCTCGGCCCCCCGAAGTTTCGGGGAGAAATTCTCCGCCATCCCTTGTATGGAGAGCCATGGAATGCAGGCTGGCATGCCTGGCTTCAGTATCCCGGTCTCCCATAGTACTGCAAGGATGGGATCTGGGAATGGAGCACCCACAGGGCTAAGGCCCGGAAGATGTTGACCTAATTGCATGACAAGGCATCGACAATTGGGTTTGCCTAACCCGGCACATGGTGGACCCAGAACCAGATGTTGTAACACTGACTCTGGAGTGTGAACACACTGACACCTGACATGACCCTCCAATTTCAGGAGGACGGAGAATGGATAACGTGGTCATGTTGTCATACCGAAGGGGGGGGGTAACTGACTTGGCTATAAGGTCATCCCACAATGTGCTTGGCGGGGGCAGCAGTCTCCACTTTACAGGCCACTACCCCCAGCACGATCGGACCTGCCCTAAGAATCTGAAACCCCTTGGGGTAGCGGCGGAACCATGCGAGTCCGCAGTCCAGCTTTGAGGAGAGCCTTACGCTTCCGGAAGGAGGTGCCATTAAAGCCCTACTAAGCTGAAGCCATGCCTGATGTATAACTGCTTGGAGCTGTACCTAAAAGACCTGAAAGTTGTCCTGAGGGAAGTGAGAATAACACCTAAGGGTATTGGATTGGCTTCACTGGATGTTGCTGTGGGAGACAGGCCCTCAGCCTTTGTGAGCTAAGGGGCACTGAAGTAACAGGAAAGGGGAGCGATACTTGCCTTAGGTCAGAACATTGACCCCCGTCTTTGGACTCCATGTAGCACATGCCCCTCAGGGACCCGTGGCCGGGATCCCAGACCAAGACAGCTGCCTCACCGAAGAGGTGTGTCGCACTGAGCAGAGATGATCAGGGATCTTGTGATTAACTGACTGGCCCTCAGGGAAGAGAGGTGACAAATCAGGATAACTCCCTAGAGGATTTCCTGGGTACCATTTCGAGAAGGGAGATCCCTAGAGTAGCTAACAGGGTGGGGAGAAAAAAGGGGGGGGGGCTAAAACCCTTCTGCCAGTACTGCCTTGTTAACCGCTTAGAACCTAGCATAAACCAAGTTCTAAGTTAAGACGCATTCCCCCAGTTGGGGTAGTGTCTTAAAGCTGGAGTAACGGCGCCGACCTAACTAGGCATGGGCCATCCAGGGCTTCCTACTGCCTCGGCTTTTACAAGGGGGACCTCGTCATCCCCGGGCATAGGGCAGGAGATGCATGAGTGCTGACTGCTACAAGGGAGCACTCATGACGGAAACTGCACGTGTCCTGGGAGTATGTGCCCTTGGGGCTTCACTCCCAGCACAGATAGCAGTGCTGAAGCAGCAGACCTGCCATAGGCCGAGGGCCAGTGCGGGAGACCGCCTGGTGAATGTGGCCACTGCCAGATCTGTTGCCAACCCCGACTGGGAAGGAGTCGAAAATTGGAGCGAATGGCCCTGGTCCAACAGGTCCTTACACAGAGCGGGGCAATGGCAGCCCTCCTGCGAGAGGCCTCAACAAGCCATTCACACACCTCTTCGGGTGAAAGACATTACGAGAAGAAGTAGCCCTGGTGACAATACAACTCGCCAAATTAGCATAGGGATCTGGTATGCCCCTTACGTGGATGCCTGAATGGGCGGGGGCAGGCGAGGGATCCTACATTAATCCAGCAAAACCCACTAAGATGCTGCATTAAGCGGCTGGGGTTACTGGGGTGTGACTGGCGGAGCTGCAAGCAGCCCGGGCATCATATAGGGAGATGACATTGGGAGGGACAGCCGCCCCAGGGAGGTAAGCTAAGGCGGCAACCCCACGGCTCTGAAGGTCACCCGTCTGGACAACTGGGGTGAGGTACTGTCATCTCACCCATATCCAGGGCAGTCGTGTCTGGGTCCCCAGGAGCAAGGGAGGTGATGCCACTTGTAGTGCTCATGATGGAGATGCCCCATGAGGGCAGACCGCCTCCAGCTGTGGTGTGTCACCTGGCCTGGGCAAAACCCCAAGAAGGAGGATGTTGCTTGGATCACTGCTGACGGAGATGCCGCAGGAAGGTGGACTGCCTACAGTGGTGGAATGCTGCCATGGTGAACCTGCGAAGGCGAGATGGAGACCTCAATGGCGTCCGGGTGCACTGAATCCAGAGACGAGCTGAAATAGAAAGAAGTAGCGAGCGTTGGGTCTGCTGTCACGGTCGTTTAGGCTGGACCAACAGGATCCCTGAAGAATGCTCAGCAGCTTCCAGACGAGCAAGAATTGCTGCCAAAACCGGGTCTGTTTCATCATCAAACTCAGAATCAGGCCTTGGTAGCGGACTGTTGCGGAGGGGAGGCAGGGCTCTACTCTTCGGGGCCTGACCCTTCTCGAACTTTCAACCATGGCCCTTCTTGAGGGGGCATGATGTAGAAAGTGAGGTAAGCTTGGCATGACATTGGCAAGAAGAAGCAAGGGCACGGGTGCCCGAACCCAGTCCAACACACCAACCACCACCCCTAGAAGTAAATATGGCAGGGGTCAAGGCACATAGCAGGAGGTTCCAGTGGGCTAGTCATTGGGCACCCCGGGCAACAGGTGGCAGTGCTGCTGCTACCGCCAGATGGGGGGGGCACCCTTGGTGTCTGGCAGCGGCTAGAGAGGTGAGCTCAAAAACATAGACCCTTTCTCTGTATGTGTCTATGTGTTCACATTTAAGACATTGTGTGTCTAGCCATTAACCTTATTAGCTTATAGGGCAGGGGTGGAGAATCTGTGGCTCCCTCAATGGCTCTGCGGGGTTCGGATAGGGGTTTTCTAGCCCTACCTGGAAATGCCGGGACTGGACCTGGGACCTTCTGCATGCCTGGGAGGGGCTCCAGCCTTAACGATGCCCCTGGAAAGGAGTCTAGAACCTGGGACTGTCAAGTCCCAGTCCAACACTCTAGCCACTACAACACAGTGTTGTTGAAGAGGGCGCAGTTGCCGCCTGCTGCAATCCCGGCGCCCAAGAGGCGCAGCAAGGGCTTGCGGCCACGGGAGCCGCTCCTGAGCACGGGCGCCCTCAGGTAGTTATTTTGTTTTGTTTTGTTTATTTCAAGTTTGTTTGTGTATTTTTGGGAGGGGACGTACGTGCTGCCGCTGCGAGCGCCCCACGCTCTCAGGAGACAGCAAGAGGCGGCACTGATGTGCTCGGTGCCCAGGCCCGTGCAACCGCCTGCGAGAACAAAGAGGGTTGTTTTTTTTTTTGAACGTTGGAAACCGCCTTATACTGGGCCAGACCATTGCTCCATCCAGCCCGAGAGTGCCAACCTTCAACGGCAACAATGGCTCTCCAGGGTTTTCCAGCAGGATTCTTTCCTAGCCCTGCCTGGAGCTGCCGGGGATCAAACCTGGGACCCCCGGCATGTCAAGCAGGCGCTCGCCCCATGGAGCCGCAACCCTGGTGGGGGGGGCGGGCGCCTAGCTGCTGTTTTCTTTTTTTTAAAGGAGCGTGGTCGCCCCAGCAGGGGAGCGCACTAGGAGGCGCCGTGCCCAGGCGCGCGCCCGCACAGCCACCGGCACTCCTGATGGGCTGCAAGCGCCGGCTGAGGGGGGCGGAGCCCACGCACACGAAGCCCGCCGCGAGCGCTGGCAACCCCAGGGCCGCGGCGGTGCAGGCGCGTGGCCATCCACCCGAGGAGGCGAGTGGGGGGGCAGGCGCTTGGCCGCCAGGAGTGCGGCCGCAGTAGGGGAGCGCACCAGGAGGTGCCGCGCTGGGCCCGCGACGTCGCAGTCGCCAGTATCCCCCTTGGGCAAAAAGCGCCGGCTGAGGGGGCAGCACTCACGCACACGCGCCCCCGCCGCAAGCCCCGGCAACCCCAGGGCCGCGGCGGTGCAGGCGCATGGCAATCCACCCGAGGAGGCGATTGGGGGGGGGCAGGCATTCGGCTGCCATGAGCGTGCACACCACAGCAGGGGAGTGCGCACTGGAGGCGGCGCACCTGGGCCCGCACCTTCAAAGCCGCTGGAGCCCCCGTCGGGTGAAAAGCACCGGCCGAGGGGGTGGCACCCGTGCAAACGCAGCCCCGCCGCGACCGCCGGTAACACCAGAGTCGCGGCAGCACAGGCGAGCGGCAACCACCCGAGGAGGAAAAAGGAAGGGGGAGCGGGGCCACGCACAAGGGGGCAACCCCCGGGTGAGTGCCGCTGGCACAGCCACCTCCACTACTGCTGGTGCGACCAAACACCGGCCATGAAGGGGACGGTGTCAGAGCACGCACGCCTCCGCCGCGGCTGCCGGCAAAGCCGGAGCTGCTGCAGGCAAACCGAGCCCTCGGGAGTAAGAAGGAGGAAGAGGAGAAGGAGGGCGGGTGCGCTGCCACCACAAGCGCCGGGGTCTTCAGCGCACATTGCCACAAATACCACTGCTCCCGCTGTCAAGGCAGGTGCCGGCCACGAGGGAGGCGCGCCGAAGCGCGCACACCCTGCCGCGAGCGCCAGGAATCCTGGAGCCGCGGCAAGCACTGGCGTGGCAGCGAGGCCTTGGGCGCGCTGAAACCATGCGGAGTTCATGTGGCTGGAACGACGACGATGGTTTCAGCAGGCAGGTGTCTTTTGTTGTTTCTCGGCAGAGCTGTAGTTCTCTCTAGCTGCGTTGAGCCAGAGAGCTGAGATTGGGAAGGGGGCTGAGTTTAAGGCAACTCAGCCTGCCCCTCCTTGCATGGTGGTACCACTGGGGTGCACCAATCAGAGGCCCCTACGTCTTGTCACCCCACCCACCCGCAATGGCCCCCCACCTTTTGGCCAGACAAGCTGGCACCGGGGTGAGGGCATATCCCTTCATCATACAGAGCTATGGTTTCCAGGGTTCCCACCAGAGATGGAATGACTATTGAAAGACCATTGGTCAATCCATGCCAAGTTATAACTATGCTGTCATGCACTGGGCTCATGCTGCCTGACGGCTGATGCTCTCCTTGATGGCTGATGCTATTCAGCAAAGTCAGCACAGATGAGCTTTTAGCACACTATTGCAACTGCAGGAATGTGTAAGGAAGTTGTTCCACAGCTCTGCATTTTCCTCCCTGAACAGAAAACATTACATTATATTTTCACATGTCTTAAGGGTGTTACTACTGAGAACAGCCAAAATGTGACCACATTTGGGTACCCACCCAGCTACAATTGTGGATTTTGAATTTATCCCTCCTCAGTATCAGATTTCCATACAAAGCAAAACCAAACAATCTTTGTTGCTGCCTAGGATTGTGCAAGCCAAAGAAATGGTGTGACTGACTGGTGTGTGTGTGTGTGTGTGTGTGTGTGGTGATGGGGAGGTAGAGATTAGACTTGACAAAGTAATGAAACCATAACTGTTTATTTGTTTTGAAAAATTATACTCAGCCCTATCAGGTTGGCTCTCAGTGCACCTTACAGTCAAGTAAAAATGGTAAGAAAAAATGATAAGCAAAAATAGCAGCAGCAACACAGTGTTGTTGTTGTTGCTGTTGTTGTTGCTGTTGTTGTAAAAAGGTTAAAATAGCAGAGAAGACAAGAAGGACAGCCAATACAGTAAAGCCAACTAAAGTAACATCTAAAAGGCCCAGAAATGAACAGCTATTTTCAGGTATGAACACAGGGAATTCCACAAACAAAAAGGCCTTTCCCCATTCCCCACTTGCCTAACCTCATAAGGTGGGAGTACCTGAAGAAGGGCCTCTGATGGCAATGTATAGATGCACATTTAGAAATAATAATGATAATGTAAATAGAAATACAATACATCTCACCATACTGTGTAAGTCTATGACAAGGTGACCTCAGTTCGCTCTTTAGGTGCTGTTGATGTGCACCTTCAAGGCCCAGCTCTTCCTTCTGAGGGTTCTTTATCTGTCTACTGGACTTGGACCTTCTATTGCCCTGCAGTAGGCCTCTTAATTTAGAGGTGCCAAGATAGTGATAAATCAGATCCAGGTTTACTTACAAGGAGTACTTTATTGAATACAATCAGCACACAGGCATACCCAATAGTTGGATGAGACAGCTTCTCTGAACCCAGAGCCATGGGGTAAAATGGGTTTTATTCCATACATGTTAGCAGTGAGGCAGCATGACTGCAGCAAGTGTTAATTAGTGTTCATTCCCAACATAGGCTAACGGTGCTTGTTCTGAAGAAAAACAACCAGAACTTTCCCATCACAGCCACCTGCAGCTTTAAGGCAAAGAAGTCTCACTTCCCAGGCGCCTCTTGATAAGACACACCAGCTTGTTAGCATGGAATGTGCTGAGGCCACACCATCAACCTTCTACTCATCCTAGTAAATCAAGAGGCCTGTTAGGGAAAACAGCAGCCAACTGAGCCAAAGTCATATCATCTAAGCCCCTCTAAAACTACTAATAGCTTGGTTCAGGCCTGGGGTCTTACGGACCTGGACTGAGCATAGAGGACTGTCCTGTAAAAGAGGACACATGGCCATGCTAGATAACAATCTTAGTGCACAGACAGATATATGTGGAAGAAGATGGTCCTTCAGGTTTTAGGTAAGCAAGCATCAGTCTCTAAATTGTTCTTGGAAATGGACTACCAACTAGTGAAGCTGTGCCAAAACTGGTGGGATACATGCTTTAGTCCCACTTAATTAGGGATGGCACGGGCGGCCGATTCAGTCTGGGAATCTGGTGGATCTGCTCCTGCCCACACCCCCAAGCCCCACTCGCCGAGCCCCTGCCCCAGCTCACCCCCTGTCTGTGCTCGGCGAATAGCCTGAACTCACCCCGGCAGCCTTGACAAGCATCACAGTCACTATTTTCTGAGAAATAAAATGGTGATCGCAAAAATGTGCAAATTTGCGCACATGTGCAAATGCGCATTTTGTGAATGCGCATATTTGCGTATGCACGAAAATGCACATTTTCATACACACTTTGTGCCTTTACAAAAATGCACATTTCACACATGAGAATATGCATACATTTTCATGCATCTAAACACATGCACATTTTTGCAATCGCCATTTAATTTTTTTTTAGAAATGGTGACTGCAGAGCTCAATGAGGCCAATGAATGGGGTGAATGTGGGCTGCTTGCCGAGAATGGGAGGGGCTCAAGCACAGCCTGGGGACCGGCAAGCGGGAGGGCAGGGGCTGGGCGGGAGTCCAGAGAACCCAGATGGGGGTGAGTTCTCACATCCCTACACCTAACAGTTTAGCAACTGTATTTGGAACTATGTTTTTGTGTAGTCTTCAAAGTAGGGATGTACGAAAGTTCCACCATGGATCCCAAAATCGATGGCAGAATGGCCCGCCCCCCTGCCTCCCCCGGGACAGGACTTACCTGGAGCGGATCTTCCTGGCGGCGGCGGCTCCGGCGGCGGTTCACCGGCGGCGGTTCGCCGGCGGCAGCAGCAGTGGCCGGTCTTCTGACCGGCCGCCGCCATTTCCAAGTTAAAAAAAAAAAAACCTGATAGGCTACGTAAATGTTTACGTAGCCTATCACGGCTGATTAAAACAAAACAAAAAAACACGCGTACGCAAATGGCGGCGTCCATGGGCGCCGCCGTTTGCGTTCCTTATTTTGGCACGTCTTAGTCTACATAAACATTTACGTAGAGTAAGACAGCGAAAATAAGGGGAACGCAAATAGCGTAGACACTACGCTATTTGTGTTCCCCTTATTTTCGCCGTCTTAGTCTATGTAAATGTTTACATAGACTAAGACATGCCAAAATAAGGAATGCAAACGGCGGCGCCCATGGACACCGCCATTTGCGTACGCGCGTTTTTTTATTTTGTTTTAATCAGCCGTGATAGGCTACGTAAACATTAACATAGGCTATTACGGCTGACTGCAGGGATGCAAACGGCGGCGGCTATGGCCGCCGCCGTTTGTGTCCCTGCTAGCCAGCGGCTCCGCAGAATTGCTGCGGAGCACAGCCGGCCGGCCAGGATTCCTGGGGGGGGGGAGGAATGGAGCACTTCCCCCCCCGGTGAGGATTCCAGGGGGAGGGACAGAATGCCTCCCCCCGCACCATCAGCATAATCCCCGAAAGTAAGTGATTTTCGTACATCCCTACTTCAAAGGTAATCTCATATACAATGCATTATAGCTATCTAGTCTGGAGTTCACCAGGGTGTAGATAACTGTGGCAATGCTATTTTTGTCCAGGAAGAGCCACAGCTGGTGAACTAGCCAATGCTGGTGAAAGATATTAAGTGCCTCTATGCCCTGACCCTGGGTTTCTAAGGTTTGGAGGTGCTGAGATAATGATAAGCCAGATCCAGGTTGGCTTATAAGGAGACTTTATTGAGTACTTACAGCACACAGGCGTACCCAATGGTTTGATCAGACAGCTTCTCTGAACCCAGAGCCAAGGGGGAAAATGGGTTTTATACCATAAACGTCAGCAGTAAGGCAGCATGACAGAAGCAAGCGTTAATTAGCATTCATCTGCAACTTTCCCAGCATAGACTAACAGTACTTGTTCAGAGGAAAAAAACAATCAGAACTTTCCCAGCACAGCCACCTGTAAACATAGCCTAAACATAGCCTCACTTCTCAGGCACATCCTAGGCCCTGATAAGATAAATGGTAGCTCATTAGCATGGAATGTGCTGAGGCCGCGCTATCCACCTTTGACTCATCTCACAAGCTCAGAGGCCCACTAGCAAGGAAATTGCACTTATAATGAACCTAAGCCAAAGCATTATGGATCTCTAGGCCCCTCTAAAACTACAGGTGACTTGGTTACAGGCCTGGGGCTATTACAGTGCCACAGATGTCACCTGTGCCTCCAGTGACAAAGCTCATTCAATTAGCACCCCCAGACTATGAGCCTATGTTGGATAAAGTATGCATAGTTGAGTTATGCATGCTAGTTATCCCTACTCTCTTATAAGCACATGTGGCCCCAATTCATTTAGGGCCCATAGCACTCTGGGAGAGGGTTAAATATTGTCCATTACCAATCCCAGACATATGTTCTGCACTTTCCAGACATATGTGCTGCACCTTCATCTGATATGAAAGAAAAAGAGAAAAAGAATATTCTGAAGGCACCTTATTCTAAATCTCTGGATAATCTCACTCAGCTGTTTTACACATACCTATCAATTACAAGTGATTGCTTTTGGAGCCTATGGCTGATGTAGGCCATGGGTAAAAATCAGGGGGAGGGGCACACACACCCCAATTGTATTGTAGACTCTACAATGCCTCAGATGTTTTGGTTATGCGCTTGTGTCAAGGGCTCCTTGGAGGCCTCTCTCAGTCTAATCGAGTAGCCAAGTCCAGACACAGACAAAGGGATTCCTTTCAAAGCTTTATTCTTCTTTTACAACTTAACAACTCTACAGGTAGCAACTAGATCTGAGCAGCAGAGTACCTGTGCCCTGAGTTGGAACAGTTGGTCCCCATTTGAAAGGGAATTACTGGCAGACCCCTGAACTTAAGGACTAGGGAGAGTCCCTCCCCTTTTCCCTTGGATCCTCTGGGCACAGCTGTTGTTTGCACACCAACCGGGCACTACGCCTCCTTTCTGCGCCCTCCATTTGGCGCCACTCTCTGCGTCGGCATCGTGCGTCCACCAAGTCTACTTCCCACGCTCGGTCACTCCCTGGACTGCTATCTAATCTAGGAATGCTGGTGGGAGGAATCTCCATCAGCTGTGGGCCCCAGGAAAGAGGAGCGTGCTCCTCTCCCAGGAGCGACTGCTCTTCCTCAGAATCAGAACTACTCTGGGTTTCTATGGGCTCAGTGTCCACCCTGACAGCTTGTTTGCCTCACCTCGTAGCCTCGGTGCTTAACACTGAGCGATGGCCCATGAGGAGCCACAAGTTGACGTAATGTGTTGGGTTACATTTCTCAGTTGGCAGACCATTCACTTTGATGAAGAGTAGGCAAGCAGATCATTTAATGGTAAGGGAAGAATGTTGTGCTGTCATTATGGAGTTCATTGCACTAAAGTGGCTCCCATAGTCTGCAGTTGAAACCATTCACTCTTTGGTTGTTGTCACCAGTTTTTTCAGTTCAGGTGGCACTACTTTTCTGCTTTTTGCCTTACATTCACAAAAGCTTTGCACATACGTCCTTTAATCTATTTGAATCTAAATGCTAAGGTAGGGATGTACGAAAGTCACTTACCTTTTAACGAAATGTGATTCCAGGTGGGGGGGAGGCGCTCCGTCCCTCCTCCCAAAATTCTGGCCAGGGCAGAGGCGCTCCATCCCTCCCCCCCAAAATTCTGGATGGGGGGAGGCGCTCCGTCCCTCCGCCCCAAATCCTGGCCGGCCGGGTCCGCAAATGGCGGCTGCCGCCGTTTGCGTCCCTGCAGTCAGCCATGATAGGCTACGTAAATGTTTACGTAGCCTATCACGACTGAGTAAAACAAACAAACAAACAAACATGCATATGCAAATTTGCCTTCCTTATTTTGGCACATCTAGTCTATGTAAACATTTACGTTGACTACAGCGAAAATAAGGGGAACGCAAATAGCGCAGCGTCTACACTATTTGTGTTCCCCTTATTTTCGCCGTAGTCTACGTAAATGTTTACGTAGACTAGACATGCCAAAATAAGGAATGCAAATGGCAGCGCCCTTGGGCGCCGCCATTTGCGTACATGTGTTTTTTTTATTTTTGTTTTTACTCAGCCGTGATAGGCTACGTAAACATTTACATAGCCTATCACGGTATTTTTTTTAAAATCTAGCCGTGATAGGCTACGTAAATCTTTACGTAGCCTATCACTTTTTTGTTTTTGGTTTTTTTTTACTGGAAATGGCAGCAGCAGCAGCCGGTCGGAAGACCGGCTGCTGCCGCCGCTGCCGCCGCCGCACCGCTGCTGAGGCCGCCGCCGCCAGGAGGATTCGCCCAAGGTAAGTCCCGTCCCGGAGGGTGGCGGGGGGGTGGCAGACCGTTTCGCCACCGATTTCGGGGGGCCGAATGCGCTGGCATTCGGCCTCCCCAAGATTCGTGGTGAAATTCTCTGACATCCCTAGCTAAGTGTTTTCTCCATGAAACACTTTTTCTTCATCCAGTCACATGTGGAGCTCTAGGATTCTCAGATCAACAAGAAGTTCATTGTGAGCTCCTTTGTAAAGATCAACTGCTTCTTTGTCTCTGTTTACATGGGATGACCATGTTTTCAGCAATCAGCAACCCAGATTGTCTGCCAATCCCTGATAAAATGGAAAAGTGTCTACTACCTTGTTGCACTTTTTTCCTGGATAAAGCTTAACCCCCTGAAAAGAGCCTCATTTTAGACATCTACCGAGCATGTTTTCCAGGTCTTGGGTTTTGTTTTGTTTTTTGTCTTTAAAGATGCATATTCGTTAGACTTCTAAATTGTGTGCCTTGAGTATAGTGATGTCTTGGCACTGGAGACTGGTGGAACTGGCGACAACTCAGTTAGACTGTCATACAAGAATCCCAATTTTTGAACAAGCTCCAAAGAGGGTATTCTTCCTTTCAGACCTTTGTATTTTGCTTGTCCTGCTGCACATCTTTTTTTGTCACTGGCACTCACCTGCAAGTATTGTAAAGGTATTAAGCTTTTGTAAAAATGCATGTATATTTTCTAGCCATCCATTTTACAGGTGGGTTACACTTCTATCTTCTGTTCTATCCTATCCTATCCTATCCTATCCTATCCTATCCTATTCTATTATTTTATTTATGTATTTATTTTTTGAACTTATACATTGCCCTTCATAGGTTCATCTGAAATGCATGGTCTCTGAAAACTGCATAAAGGTCCACAAATGGAACTAGCTAGCAAATTTGTGAAATAATTAAATGAAAGCATGTTGCATGCTTTTCTTTTCTTTTTAAAACATACGGCACACCTTTCAGTTCTCTAACTGGAGAGGCCAAATGAGCAACATGCTTTCCTGAGCCTTCTTCAGTCTAGGCACTTGAACTTCCATTCACTTTTCCAACCCCAAAGGCAGGACTGCTAGGAAAGGAGGGGGAGTCCCAGCAGAGCAGGCTAATGGGAAACAAAGTTCCTGACTCATGGTTCTACTACATTCCCTTTCCCACCAACTTGGCCTAGAAGCTCTTCAGCAAGGCAAGTCTTGCTCCCAGCTCTTTGTTGTCTCACCTAACCTGCCAGGGACTTTAAGACTGCCAGGGAGCAAAGCATGCTCATTATGCAAAGACATACTGACAAAGCCTGGAGAAGTTGCTTTCACTGCTGAATCGCTTGATGCCATCCATTGAGAGTCCACAATTTCCCCAACTTTTTGGACCTTCTGGGCATGCTCTTTTATCCCAGCCTGGTTTGGGAGTGAAACATTGTACACACGGTAAAGTTTGTCCAAGAAAAAAATGATTGACACCAGAAATTGTACTGACTATGTCACCAACAGGAAACTGAAGTCTATGCCCAGAATAGTGCCACACAACAATATTTGGGAATGATTTTATTTATTTATTTTAGCTGCATTGCTATGCCTATATGTTCGCCTAGCATTGCTGAAATCCTGTCAAGCTACCTTTTATTATGTCTTGAGCTTATGCCTTGGGAACACCGCAAGGCAATTAAAGCATTAAGGCAGAGGCATCATGCACTTCATATTCTTGTTTCCATCACAGCAATTACTGTACAAATAAATAAGTAAAGTGGAGCAATTCCTTATGGCCTCACCTTCACCAACCACAGTGGCCAACTTGGGTTACTTCTTCTGGATACACCTTACTACTTTTTTCTAGGGATGGCGGAGAATTCCGCCACAGATTTCAGTGAGGCCGAATGCACTGGCATTCGGCCCCCGAAATCCGTGGCGGAATGGCCTGCCCCCCCAACCCCCCGTGGATTCCCCCCGGGATGAGGCATACCTGGGGTGGATGTTCTGGACGGCAGCGGCTCCAGCGGCGGCTAGTCTTTCGACCAGCTGCTGCGGCCGCCATTTGCTTCCTGGTCTTTGCTGTCATTACGTACTTATTTACGTAAGTAAATACTTACGTAGCCTATCACGGCAAGCCAATAAAAACACACACCAAAAAATGGCGCACACAAATGGTGGTGGCTACGGCGGCCACCATTTGCGTTCCCTATTTCTCGCCGTTTTAGTCTATGTAAATACTTACGTAAGCTATTACGGTGGGAAAAAAAGGAACGCGAATAGCGCCCACTACGCAATTTGCGTTCCCCTTCTTTTTCACCGTAATAGCCTACATAAATGTTTACGTAGGCTAAAATGGTGAAAAATAGGGAACGCAAATGGCGGCTGCCATAGCCACCGCCATTTGCGTATGCCATTTTTTTTTTAATTGGCTTGCCGTGATAGGCTACGTAAATACTTAACGTAGCCTATCACAGCAGCCTGGCTGGATGCAAATGGCGGCCGCTACGGTGACCGCCACTGGAGTCCACAGCAGCCCATCCGCGGCCAGAAATCCGGCTGCGGACAGCCCTGGTCAGCTGCTTTGCGGAGCCGCCGCAGAGCGGAGCCGGCCGGGAAGGATTCTGGGGGGGAGGACCGAATCGCCTCCCCCCCATCGAGGATTCCAGGGGGAGGGACAGAGCACCTCCCCCCCACTGTGAAAAATTTCTCGAAAAGGTGAGTTTCGTACATCCCTACTTTCATCTCATTCCTTATAAATGGTTACCACTTTTTTTTTTAATTGAGTGAAAAAAGTCCAACATCCATACTGTTTGTTTTTTGAAGATTGATTTTATCCTCAAAGTCTGCAAAAGTATGGCAGGCCTTTACCTGCCTATAAGCAATCTGGAAGACCCTTTTATAGCCATCTGGTACTCATTCAACTGTTCAGCAAGAACTTCCTCTGTGTTCTATTTCTTCACCTCTTTTCTCATGGTAATTTCACCTCTGTGTACTGATACCATGGCTTATCCCTTCACATGTGTGCTGCTGTGTATAGGAGCTGGCCATTCTCTCTTCTTACTCATTGCAACCAACAGCCACTCACTGATGGAAGGGTTTCTCTCACTTAAGCACTGATGGAAGAATTGCTTACAATAATGGAATTGCAACAGCATTTCAGAGATATTCTCTAGCTTCCAACAAAGGACAGACACCAGCTTCTTATGAAGGAAACCTAACCTGTTTATTTTTAGGCTCATAGGCCCAGAGACATACATATATATGTATGTCTCTATATATATACGTGCAACTGAAGCCAAGAGCCTTTAACTAGAGTAACTCACAGCAGCCATACTAACAAACATAAAGGACTTTTTTCCCCATACTGCCATAGGAGGCAGATGCCACATCCTCCAGGTAACAGTCAGATAACAGAGAATCTAGTGCTTACACAAATTCTTGGATTTGTACAAAATGTGCTTTCACTGATGAAAGGAATGCCCTGTTATGTGAAATGAACCTCACACTCCAAATAAGCTAAGAGGTCAGAAACAGTGCTAGTTATATAACATTTTTCCCCCAATAGAAAATGGCCTAGTGTGAATCACTGCAGTATCAGTGCAATCCACACCTATGCGTAAAGCATGAAAACTATTTATTGAAAGCTGCTCAGAAACGTGGAACATTTTTAATACATTTTTTTTGCCTGAGAATTCCCAAATGTAAAAGAAAGTTGAAGATTTTCTTTCTCTATGTTCAGGAGACAGAAAGAAAATCGTCACACACAAAATAATCTACCTCTCACATTTAGGCTATGTACTCTTTGTAATGGCATAAAAATACCACAGAATGGCTTTTAGCTCTTTGTAGTGTGTGTCTCATTAATATTTATACACTATACTTGTTCTTTCTCTTTTTTTAATAAAAATGAAAACAGCTGTGAAGAACCTACTTTGAACATCTCTTACATTCATTATATATGTCTCTGAGCACACCAACTTCCAGATAGCATCTTGGAAAACCAGAGTCTAATAAAAAAAGATTGCATTTGTCTCTTTTGATATTTTGGCTTCAGAACTGAATTAGGTTAAAAACACAAATAACCTGCAGCAATATGCACAGTGCTGAAATACACTGTGGTGTTTTAAATATGCACCTTTTTTGCGGGGGGCGGGGGAGTTATGGACAGTGAAGCTTTTCTGAACAAAGGTTGGCAGATTAAAATGCCAGAAAGGTGGGAGTCCATATGTAGTGCCAAATCTTCATTGTAAAGATGAATTCTGTTGTTACTATTGTTAATGGAGCGATTGGTTTGGGAAGCTGAAGTGACACTCTGCTAGGGATGGTGGAGAATTTCTCCCCGAAACTTCGGGGGGCCGAGTGCCAACGTGTTCGGCCCCCCGAACAAGTTTCGGGGAGAAATTCTCTGCACCCCCCCCCGCACCCCGCACCCCCCCCGGGACAGGACTTACCTTTGGCGAATGTCCCTCCCGGCGGTGGGTCCGGCCGGCGGTTCGGCGGGTGTTCGTCCTGGGTGGAGGCGGTAGCCGATCTTTCAACCGGCTGCCGCCGCCGCCATTGCAATAAAAGAAAAAAAAAAACGCCCCCGTGATAGGCTACGTGACGATTAACATAGCCTATCATGGCTAGATCTGCAAAGTCAGCCGTGATAGGCTACGTAAATCGTCACGTAGCCTATCACGGGTGACTTAAAAAAAAAAAAAAAAAGCACGTACGCTAATGGCGGCCCCCATAGGGAGCCGCCATTCGCGTTCCTTATTTGGTTGCTGTAGTCTACACTCTGCGGCTTTTCTTCAGTTGTTAAAATAATGGGGGCGGGGTTTTTTGCTATCAGCATTAGCTGATGGGCTTGTTGTATTCTTTCAAGACAAATGGATTGACTTATACTTCAATTGGTGCAGCTGTTCCTTTTTTATTTTGGTTTCCAACCTTACAGCTGTTTTTTTCTGATCCCTATTGGTACTATGACTCAGGGCTCTAGTATTATGAGAGTGGGAAAAATGTCTCCCTATCCACTTTCTCCACACCATGCATAATTTTGTACACCTCTATCATGTCTCCCCTTACTCATCTTTTTTTTTTCTTAGCTAAGCAGTACCAGATGTTGCAATCTTTCCTCCTAAGGAAGTTGCTCCAGCCCATTGATAATTTTAGTTGCCCTTTTCTGCACTTTTAAAAACTCTACAATATACATTTTTAAGTGTGGTAATCAGAACTGTACACAGTATTCTAAGTAGGGATGCCGGAGAAATTCGAGACAGACATTAATAAGCTCGGATTTATAAGAATCCAACCTGCAAAATCTGCTGCAGAGCGACCCCCTCAGGCCACGTGGAATCCATGGACCTCTGGATGTGTTCTACTTCTCCAAAATTTACACATATTTATTTGTAGGAAAATATACAAGTTTCTGTTGAAGAAGAGTTGAATGGAATGGGGGACAATATGCTAAGTTACGTACTAAGGTAAATTGTGTAAATTGGATGATGAAACCCATGATGAAAAATAATAATAATTTGTATCTGGCTGTGAGCAGACAATGGAACAAAAGGCCCCTGACAATCCATGAAACACAGACAGAATGGATTTTACACAGTCCGTGCATCCCTATGTGTAGTTGCAGCATATATTTGTACAATGGCAGTATGATATTAGCAATTTTATTTTCATTTCCTTTTTGGATTATGCCCAACATGGATTTTTCTTCTTTCATAGCAGCCACACACTGGATTGACATTTTCATTGAGCTACTTACAACAACCCCAAGGTATCCTTCATGGTCAGTCACTGCCAGCTCAGATCCCATCAGTGTATACATGAATGGAGCTCTTTGCAATACTTTTTTGTTTAAACTACCCAAAATAATGTGGTGTCATCAGCAAACTTGGCCATCTCACTGCTCACTCCTAATTCCAGATCATTTATGAACAAGTTGAAAAGCATTGGTCCCAATACAGATCCCTCTGGGACCCCATTGTTTACATTCCTCCATTAGGACTATTTACCATTTATTCCTACTTTCTCCTTTCTGTTATTTAACCAGTTACTAATCCATAAGAGGACCTGTCCCCTTATTCCATGACTACTAAATTTACTCAGGAGTCTTTGGTGAGGGACTTTGTTAAAAGCCTTTTGGAAGTCCAAGTAAACAATTTCTACTGGATCATTCAGTCCACATATTTAATTAAACTCTCAAAGAACTCTAAAAAAAATAAAAAAAATAGGCATTTCTTACATTTGCAAAATCTATGCTGATTTTTTTCCACCAGTCATGGAATAACTTTTATATCGTTCTATATGGAAACTGATTTTATCTGGACTTCCGGTTGGAACCAATGTTGTTCTGGCAGCATCCCATGGCTCTCTGTGAGAGCTTTCTCAAACAGTTTTTTAAAAGGTTGAAAAACCTTTTCATTCCCCACTGGAATTAAAAGGGGGGCAAGGCAGCATCTGGATAACATCTTGGAGAAAAGTACCCCCCACGAGATAGCGGGGGGGGCTGGATTCCAGGATTATCTCCCCAGAGCTTCACCAATGCAAAAAGCTATTTCATAGGAGAAAACAGGGCTGACGTGTTCCATAATAATATATGCTTCAAGAAATATCAACAACTCCTTTGGGATGATTTAAGAAATATTAACAATATTTGAGAACATCTGAGGACCTGCAAGATCTGTTTGAGAGAAACATGACTACACCAAGGAGAAGAAAGGGGCTGGCATCACCGCCAACTCCCCCCATACCTCCTGTGTCAAAAGTTTTGAAAACAGAAGATATAGGGGAATTATTTACTCTGATAAAGACTTTGCAACCAACAGGTACTTAAGGCGAGGCTGCCAGAGGCTGCTCGGGAAGGAGCCTGGGGGAAGGAGGACCAGCCAGCAGCTGTACCAGGTGGATCCTCAGCCTGCTTCTGCCCCGCCAACAGGTACTTAAGGCGGGGCTGCCAGAGGCAGCGCCTCGGCGACGCACCAAGTGCGAAGCTAAGCGCGCACTTAGCGTCGCACTTGGAGTCACGTAGAACAGGACTTGAAGACCTACCCACTTGCCTCTCCAGAGACACCAGCAGCCACAGATACCAGCAGCAAATAGCAGCAGCAGAGGGCAGCAGCTTTAAAGATGAGGGGGAAAGGGGCAAACGTGGACTTTATCTGCTCCTTCTTAGCTGCTGTTCTCTTTTATCTCTTTTATCTTTTATATTCTTTTATACTGTTGAACATTTTATACTCTAACATTTTAATATGTGCCTGGGAGGACTATTGGGCAACTCAGGGGGTCGGGGAGGTGCCACTATAACTGTGGTCACGGGCAGGGGGAGGTATGGCGTTGGGGGATTAACAGGCCAGCTGAGGAGAAGAGGGGCTAGACACCTTACAGCTGTCCCCTCTTCTGGTTCTTCCCCCAACCTGATGGTTCCTGGCAGCTTTACCAGTCTGCCCTCGGGTCTGGTGGTGCTGCTGCTGAATGCCAGGTTGGCCCAAAATAAAATCTCCCTCATCCATGATTTGATTGTGGATGAGGGGGTGGACCTGGTATGTATTACTGAGACCTGGGTGGGGGAACTGGGAGGGGTCACTCTCTCCCAGCTGTGCCCTCCTGGGTACTCGGTGCAGCACCAACACCAACTTGAGGGTTGGGGAGGGGGGTTGCCATGGTCTATAGGAATTCAGTCTCCCTCTCCAGGCTTCCTGCTCATTCGAGTGCAGATCTTGAGTGTTTGTACCTTGTGTTGGAAACCCGGGACAGATTAGGGATTCTGTTGGTGTACCACCCACCCCACTGCCCATCAGACTCCCTACCTGAGCTGATGGAGGTGGTCTCAGACTTGGTGTTGAGGACCCCTAGGATGATGGTCCTGGGGGATCTCAACTTCCATGCCGAGGCCGCTGTATCTGGGGCGGCTCAGGACTTCATGGCCGCCATGACAACTATGGGGCTGTCCCAACATGTAATCGGCCCAACGCATATAAAATGACACACGCTTGATCTGGTTTTCTCGACTGGGCAGGAGGATGGTGATCTGAAAGTGGAGGAATTAACATCTGTTCCTTTGTCATGGACAGATCACTTCCTGCTGAGGTTTAGACTCCTGGCTAGGGATGGCGGAGAATTTCTCCCCGAAACTTCGGGGGGCCGAGCGCCAACGTGTTCGGCCCCCCGAACAAGTTTCGGGGAGAAATCCTCCGCACCCCCCCTGCCCCCCGCACCCCCCCCCCGGGACGGGACTTACCTTCCCTGAATGTCCCTCCCGGCGGCGGGTCCGGCTGGCGGTTCGTCTGGTGTTCAAGCGGGGCGGGAGCAGCAGCCGGTCTTTTGACCGGCTGCCACCCCCGCCATTGCAATGAAAGAAAAAAAAACAAACTGTCCCCTGATAGGCTACGTGACGATTCACGTAGCCTATCACGGCTAGATTTGCAAAGTCAGCCGTGATAGGCTACGTGAATCGTCACGTAGCCTATCACGGGTGACTTTAAAAAAAAAAAAAAAGTGTGTACGGATAATGGCGGCCCCCATAGGGAGCCGCCATTCCTCTTCCTTATTTGGTCGCTGTAGTCTACGTCAATGTTTACGTAGACTACGGCGAAAATAAGGGCAACGCTATTTGCGTTGCCCTTATTTTCGCCGTAGTCTACGTAAACATTGACGTAGACTACAGCAACTAAATAAGGAATGCGAATGGCGGCTCCCTATGGGGGCCGCCATTCGCGTATGCGCTTTTTTTTTTTTTAAGTCACCCGTGATAGGCTACGTGATGATTCACGTAGCCTAACACGGCTGACTTTCCAGATCTAGCCGTGATAGGCTACGTGAATCGTCACGTAGCCTATCAGGGGACGTTGTTTTTTTTTTTTTTACTTTCGTGTTCGCGGCCGGGCGAGGCAGGAAGCCTCCTCCCCGGCCTGAATTTCGGCCGGGCGAGGCGGGAAGCCTCCCCCCCCGGCCTGAATTTCGGCCGGGCGAGGCGGGAAGCCTCCCCCCCGGCCTGAACTTCGCGGGGGGAGCAGCGAAGCGCTCCCCCCCACCATGAACAAGCTGCGAGAAAAGGTAAGTGACTTTCGTCCACCCCTACTCCTGGCAGCCTTCCCCCTCTGCAAGGGTGGGGGACCTATTAAAATGGTCCACCCCTGGAGATTAATGGATTCTGATGGATTCCAGAGGGCTCTGGGGGATTTTCCTGCTGGTATGGCTGGTGCTCCTGTTGAAGCCCAGGTCGTTCAGAGCACCGTCTGGTCCAGTTCTATTGGATGAGTTTCAGTTACTGAATCTGCTCATCTGCATATCTGAGGTTGTTGATAATTCTCCCGGCAATCTTAATTCTGACCTGTGATTCATCCAACCTGGTGTTTCTCATGATGTACTCTGCATATGAGTTATATAAGCAGGGCGACAATATGCAGCCTTGTCGTACTCCTTTCCCAATTTTGAACCAATCGGTTGTTCCATGTCTGGTTCTTCATATATTCATTTATTCTTTTTCATCTTTCTTTTTTTCTTGTTTTTCTTTATAATTTTTTATTTCAAAATAGATATGGTATGCTGTATTTAAATGTATTTTTGAGGGTATATTATGCACATGCATTTATGTATCTAGTATAAAATATATTACTGATTGTTGAAGGTTTATTTTAAGTGTTATTGTTATATAACACTATATTTCATTATTATTATTATTATTATTATTATTAATAATAATAATATAGGCTACTGGGAATGAACTGTAGACCTATTTCTTTGATATAAGATTGATGATATGATATTGAAATGTAAGGTTGTTTATTAAACTGTAAGATTGTTAAGGTTATAGATATAGTTTTTAAAATAGAATGGCATCGGAGGCCGGGGGGTACTGAAGTTTAAACTTAATTCTTTAAAGGGGAGGGAGAGGGGGAGGGAAGGGGAAAGAATCTTCTTTTTCTTTACTTCCTTTCCTCCTCTCTTTTCCTTTTTTTTCTTTTTCCTTTTCTTTTTGTTATTGTGGTGTCCTCATCAGAATATTGTATTGCTGGGAAATTGTAGTATTGATCAGGTTGTTGGTATTTTTGGTATTGTTTATTTCATTTATAAAGATAAAATAAATAAAAATACATTCAAAAAGAAGAAAAAAAAGAAACTGATTTTATCTTTAGTCATGCTTTCAACCAATTTACCCAGAAGAGATGTTAAGCTAACCAGCCTGTAATTTCCTGGATCCCTTTTAGAAATTGGTGTTACATTTCTCCAGTCCTCTGGTACAGAGGCTGATCTTAGGGACAGGTTACATACCTGCTACAAGCTTTTCAGAGAAATAGCAGTATTATAAACATCTACATTAAGGACAATATGTATACACAATAATCTTTCTGAAATTTAACATTTGGAAAACCATGAGGAAGGTGATGAACCCTGAAAAAGGACAACTAGAGCTGAGCCAAAATTTCTCCGAAATTTTTCTCAGAAAACTTCTAAGATTGTCCTTTTCTTATCCCCTAGAAATAAAAGGCCACTTTGCAGAATTTTCTCCAAATGTTCTTCATTGTCATTTTTTTCTTCCTGTTTGTGGTGATGCCCTTCCCTCCCTCCCTCCCTCCCCCCCACAATGCTTTGAAATGGTGCTAGGTATTGTGGAGGATACAAAATGGTCATTGTGGGGGATACAAAATAGGGGCCAGGCTGCAAACACAGTTGATGCTGCTGCCACTTGCAACTGCAGCACACAAAAAACAAAAACAAAAAACCTTTAGGAAAAAAGGAAGAAGCTGTGCTACAACTAGGGAAGTTGGCAAAATCTGCAGTGGAACCAAATGAGTTCAGATTTTTATGAATCCGATGGCAGATTCTGCAGCCGACCATCATTCCCCCCTGTCAGGCGGATTCAGACTTGTGGACTGATTCTCTAACTTCTTTGAATTTTACACAGTAGAAAAATATGCAAAATTAAAAGAACCCACCCAAAATTGTGCATTTTCCCCATAGGCTAAAGCGTGAAAATGCAGATTTCAGGGAATTTGCACCATCTGCATGTGTGAAATTGCTCAATTGTTCATTTGTGCAAATGCAAATTTGTGCAAATTGAGGAGGGATCCTATTGTGTTGGGCAGACAATGGAATGAAAGGCACCTGACAATCTGTAAAAGACAAATGGAATGGATTTTACTCAATCCATACATCCCTAGCTACAACCCCTGTCAATTGTGAGCTCTGCTAAATAAAACTGTTGCAGAATTTCTCCTTCCCTTGGAGAAATTTGGTGTAACTGCCAATCCCCCCCCCACCTGAGTTTCTTTGCCCACAAATAGGGTGGAGGACTTCAAGAGGCCATTTGCCCACAGCTCTAGAGTTTATCAAATTCATACTTGCCAAAACAATGAATTAACCAGGTTGTGCACAAAAAAATGTGCACTTTCCTGAATTTAACTTTACAATTCGCTGCTCAAATATGTGCACAAAATGTGCTCATAAGAGGAAAATGGACACAGCTGAGTACAGTGGCATTTATTGCCTTGCAAATGCAACCTTGGTCTTCTAAACTGATCTGCCACAGCTACACAGACCATTAAGCACAGGATTATTAAACCCATTAAAATCTCTTGCCCCAAACCAGGTAAGGATATCTGCATACAGAAGGCTGTAATGTGCATATCAATTACTGGGTCAGCAACTGTGGGTGCAAAGAGGATGCACATTTTGACACTGATACAATATTGTTGTTACCAGGTGAACATTCTAATATCCACCTGAATGCATATTCCCATATAAATTCTGGTGCAACATGCAATCTTAACTCTGCATTTGATTGTGGCAATTTATTTTTACATGTCTGTACTGCTCAGTAGCCAAAGCACTCTTTCAGCAATTTAAACTAAAAAAATACAGCATGATAAAGCACACACACACACATTTTAAACTACAGTATAAAACCAAAGTAAAAAGCAGCAGCAGTGTAAAGATTTAAAAATACAATAAAAGATTTAAAAACAACAAGAACTAATAACTAATCCTCTATTGCCATGGAGAAACCCACAAACATGAGGGAAAGCATGACAAAATATTAATTTTGGGGCAAGAAAAGTTCTCACAGATCACAGATGGAATTTCAAAATGCACGATTTAAAAACTAGGAAAACAATCAACTTTTATATTCCAGAACACATACAAAGAATTTCAGGTTGCAAATATTGCAGAATACCTACTTCTAAGTAGATAATTATTGGATGTTGAAAATAAACCAAGTTGAATCAAGGTTATATTTAATTAAAAGTATATCCAGATGGTGTGCATGAGGTGTTATTTATTTTTAGATATCACACAGTTGAATTCACATATCATACAATGTGCTATTGTCACATCTTCCCTTATTTGTTTCATAAAAAAACACAAAACAATGTAATTTCTTAACTATTTTTTCCAAGGAGAAAACGTACAAACGAGAAAGCAAAACCAACAGATTCATCCATCCAGGGCAGAGGCTTAGAGTGCTTAGCTCTTTAAAGTCTGGTTTTGAATCCCTGTCTATTCAGCCAAGTTTGCGGTACTGAATGTGCCTAACTCTGGTGCCATCTGGTCTGGCATGGAGGGGTGGGTGTGTGTTGCGGGCTGGTGGGGAGAGAGGACGTGGCAGGGCACCATTGGGTACCCCCCAATGGCACCACCAGGCGGGGAGGGGCCGGCAGAGCCCTCCTAAGCTCTGCGCCCCTTCCAACCAGCTCTCTCGCACTCGAGGCTCAGATGACACTGTGCGAGAGAGAGTCTTTGCTCACTTCAGGGGCGGTGGCGCTCGCCTCTGGCAGCGCACATATCCTGCACCCCTTCTTTCTCCTCCATGCCGCCGCTTGCTCTGGCATTGCGGTGGACACGGCGACCAGCTCTGGCTGGTCCCCCTCGTGGCTGGCGCTTCCAGCCTCCTCTCTGGGCGACAACGATCATGCCAAGCAGCATACGCATCCTGCGCCCTTCACTCGTGTCTGCCGCTCGGCCTTGGGGCATGGTGGATGCAGTAGCCAGCTCCAGCTGGCCCCAGTCGTTGCTGGCAGCGGACGATTGCTGCATTCAGCAGGCCGCGTGCCGCACACGCTGCCGCCTGCGGGTCCTCCCGGTCTCCATTTGCAGCCTCGCCTCACCTGGGCCAGCTTCATCGGGCCTTCAGCCCACAGGTTTGGAGTTTTGGGGGAGGGCAATTGCTGGCTGGCACCCCTAAAAGGGCTTGTGGGCCTCTGAGGCCTTCGCCTCCGGCCTGTGAGCTGCCAGGGCAGCCACTTACAAACCAGCTTACGGTTCTTGCAGTCGGGTGTTCAAGCCCCAGGCGGTGCTTTTCAAAACAAAAAAAACTGGAGGCTATTTTGAGCACCCCCCTCTCTGAAGCCATCATGCCCCCAAAGAAGGGACAAGGGGCAGAAAAGGTAAGGGTAAGGCTCCACGACCCCCCTCGAAAAGGCCACAACATAGGCAGGATTCTGGATCAGAGGATGATGCGGGCCCAGTCTTGGCTTCAATCCTTACACGTTTGGAAGCAGCAGAATGCACTTTTGGGATCGCCCCCCCCCCCTCCGGCTGGGCCCAGCAAAGACTCGGCTGTCCACCCCCAGAGGACACAGCAGCAGACACAATGTTCACTGTTGCTTTCCATTGCAGCATGTCTGGACGCCACTGAGGCCTCCACCTCGTCTTTGCAGGCTCACCCTGGTGGCACGCCACCGCCAGAGGCAGTCCACCTTCCTGAGGCATCTCTGTCAGCGGCGCCACAAGCGACATCATCCACCTTGCTCACAGGGGACCTGGGCGCAGCTGCCCCAGATACAGGTGAGACGACCACACCTCACTTTACATGGCCGTGCGGGGGACCTTTGGGGCCATGGGGTTGGATGCCTTGGCTTACCTCCCTGGGGTGGCCGTCCATCCCACCTACAATGTGCCCAGGCGGCAGGCTTGTTACTCCTAGTGGCAGCTAGGACAGGCAAAAGCAGAAAGAGATGAAGGATGGTGTGCATGCAGAGGCACCTTACAGTGACAGGTCATGCCTGAGGGCCCCCGAACGGGTTGTGTGGCTTGGCTGGGGAATAAGGGTTGCCTGGGAGACCAACCCTTCTCACTCACCCAGGTGTTTGGGCGGCACCGGGAGGGGGTGACAGAGGAAGGTCTACCTCCCCCAGAAGGGGCAGTCCGGAGGGGTAGCGAGATCGATGCCATCCCTCAGGCTGGGTGTGTGTTTGCCCAAGAAGTGCCAGCTAGTCGCTGGCACAGTCAGGTGCTTGTCCTAGGTACCCCTTTGCAGTTATGTTCAATAAATGTGGCCCAATTTTCAATCCAAGCCTTGTTGTCTGTCTCTTCTTTAACCCATCTCTGCTTGCAAGTACCCTAACCCTGGCGCCAGCTTGTCTGGCATGAGGGGGAGTCTGTTGTGGGCAGGTGGGGAGAGAGGATGTGGCAGGATGCCATTGGGTACCCCCAGTGGCACCACCAGGCGGGGAAGGGCCAGCAGAGCCCTTTTAAGCTGTGTGCCCCTCCCAACCAGCTCTATCGCACTCGAGGCTCCCTCCCACCCTCCCTTAAGCAGTGTGGGTTTATACCGGTTGCCCCTTTGGGAGCCATGTAGGAATTTTTGGCTCACAGTTCAGTTGGCCTTTACTGTGTGTCTTTTTGCCTACTTCACACTGTGAATGGGGTAGGGTGCGTCCGGTAGGCAAATAAGGTCCAATCACTCATATGTCACATTTCAGTTGGTGGCTAGGAGGACGGGCAAAAGCAGAAAGAGGTTAGGGATATTTTGCATGCAGAGGCACCTTATGGTGACAGGTGATGCTGATAGGGTTGCCATTTCTTTTCATTGACAGACTTATCAGCTACATGGGAGGCAGGTACAACATGGTCCTGTCCATTCTGGAAATTGCTGTGCCTGTTGATTTTGGCCAGGGCAGATGAGTGAGAACTTCGATCACTTTGTGTTTGATAAGAACTTACCAAAATTCATAAATGTGACAGAAAGAGATTGAAATTTAAGAAATGTGAATGTGGGAGAAAGTGAAATTGGTAGATTTGTGCACAGTGTTTAAAGCATATACAGATGTTTTAAAGGAAAGTGTTGGACAGCATAAAGTGTTTGCTCCTAAGATTCTACACTATAGATTAATCTGTAAAGGAGGAAACCTTTAAAAGAATTAGTTATGGGAAGGTATGTAATTTCACTCGAATATGCTTTTCTTGGATGTCTGCTGCTCATTTACTCCCCCCCCCCAAAAAAAAAAAAAATTATTCCCAGAGCAATGCTAACAATCCCCCCACCGATTCGGTGTTATTGTATTTGAAGGACAAATTGATACCAGACTTATTTTATTGTTCAAACTGTCCTTTAAAAGATAGAGTAAATTAGAGCATTTGTTTATCGGGCTTTGAGATGGTTGGTTTTCATGTAGCCAACATATGACTTTCTTCCAGTCCTCTTAATTCCCCATGCTTGTGGGACACATTCACTGAAGGTGACATGTGGCATGTGTCACAATGATACCCCAGGGCCCAGACAGATGTTCTAGTTACAGTTCTTCCTATATTTTTTCCACTGGGCTTTGGGTGTTACTCAAAGAAAAAAGTTCACCTAAGTATAACAACGGCTCCAATGGTTAGTCCCAGACATTTCATTGGTCAATATGCATTAACTTTGAGGGGGAAAAAATACATCAGTGAGGAATACTACTTGCAGTTGTTTTAATGTAGGGTGACTTGTTTTGGCCTCCAACTCCCATAAGCCATAGCTAGCATAGCCAATGGTGAGGGATCATGGGAGTTGTAGACCAAAACATCTGGCAGGTCACAAGTTGCCCATCCCTCTTCTAAAGACATTCGTAAGCACATAAGCCCTATCCAGGCATCCAGTCTCTCATGCAATTAGAATTATGTGAACAGGAGCACAGGGCTGTGTTCACTGGCCCTACCACCTGTCACATTCCCATTGCCCAACCCTGCTGCCCTCCATGCATTGGAGAAGATGGTCTGAAGTGGGGAGTCTGCTCTCCATGCATAGGCTGCCTGCACCATTTAGAAACCTGATGCTGCAGGGTTCTAAATCATGTGGGGAGCCTAAAGATGATGGACAGTCTCTGCCTGTCCTGCTCTGGAATGTTATTTAGTCTGTGACAGAGCAGGCCTGGGTATTCAGCTGAAGGCCAGAAGAGAAAATGGGAATGATGTAGGAAAGCCAGGTCATTGCCATGGAGTCTGGAATGAGAAGCCAGGGGTGTGTCACTAGTGTTTTGCTGAAAGCATGCCGAGGTCAGAAGCCAGGAAGATAACAGCATCAGAAGATAGGGATGGTGCAGGTATCAGTTTGGGATTTGAAGTCCAGTGATTTCTCACTGGCCTGGGCCCCCGGACACCAGTTTGCGGCTGCCCATATTTGCCTGATTTGGCTCATGCCCAGCTGGCCAAGTGCACAGCTACCCACTTCCTCCCCAAGCTGTCCGTCTCTGCCACCGCTCCTGCACTAACGGGGACAGGAGAAGGAAAGAGGAAGCACCTTAACTTCCCTCTCCTCCTCCATCCCTGCTACTGCAGCAGCAGGGACAGGCCCCCGTTGTTTTGTGTAAGTGCCTGACACTTACATAAAATGACCGGCCTTTCGAAGCCACCATGGTAGCAGGGTCAGGAGGAGGAGGAAAGGGGAGCAGTGCTCTCTTCTCCCCCTCCCCTCCCCACTAATGTAGACAATTGACCACCCGATGTTTGGTGCCTTTCCTTTTCCCCGAAGGGGCCCCTTCACAGAGAAGTAAACACTTGCGCCAAATGGCAGGAACTTTAGGAAACAGTTCTGAAAAACGAGGGGATGCTGCCACCACCGCCACTGAGAAACTGCACCTCCCTCTGCCAGTGCCTGGCAGGGAGTGTCGCAGTTGCTCACAGCAGCAGTTGCCCACTCTCCCGCCACTGCCTTTGTACTCCTGAGCAGCCTCACCTGTCTCCACTGGGCCCCTTGACACAAGAGCACATGACAGGTGGCAGGGGCAGGCTCACGAGTAGCTGTGAGCCATTGCCAAGCACCCACAGACTGTCAGGCAGCTTGCCCCCATGCACTCGCCAGGGTTGGGCGAGGGGAAGGGGCTTGGCAAGCAGCATGCAAGGTGGGTGTGGGAGGGTTCATCCATCCTTGTCAGAAGATTAACAGGGAGCAGGCAATAAACAGGGATGTAAGCAGTCTGGGTCATAAATCAGGGGACAGTCAGGAGCAAGAAGTCAGGGAATCTGGCAAAAAGAAGGCCAGAGGTAGATACATGCTTTGTCTCTAGCAAAGATGCAGAGTTACTGGAAGCCTTTTTAAACTTGGAGATTTAAACATGGACCCCACCCAGCCCCCAGCTGCAGCTGCAGCTGATCAAGGCCACTCAGATGCCTTTCTCCTGAGGAGGCCTTGATTGCAGCCAAGAGCTGCATCTACGAAGAGGAAGCTGAGGTAGTCTCTTCAGATGGAGCCTTTCTCTCAGGCTAGCCAGATGTTCCTCCTTCTGCTCTGAGTCCAAGCTCTCTTGCGCAACCTGAGAAAGTCCTGGATGTTCAGTGGCAGTCTGGCAGGGTGCCCCTTGAACCTCTCCCTCTGGTTTCTTGTAGGGTAAGGTCTTTTCCTTACCTGACAAGGAGACCTTGAAGGGAGGGATGGAACCACCCTTCAGACCTTCTCCCTGAAGGGGCACCAGGGCCAGCAGGGGAAGGTGCCAGCAGAGCAGACCTGAGTCAAAATGACTCATCCACAGATAAAGACCCCTGATGTTACAAAGTCCAAAGAACCTATGAGGCTCCTTAACTCCAGTGCTACCCCAGACATCCCTTGCATTCCTGGGAAGGCTGCACCAGGCCCATCATCAACAGAGTTCTGGAGAGACCTGCTGACAGGGTGCCTGTCACCTGCAGAGTTGGAGGGGGAGGTCAAAATACCTCCTAGCCACAGGTGCTGGTGCAAGCAGCTACCCATCAACAGTGTGTGTACCTCAAGAACCAGGGTCCTTGGGAGTAAGCAAGGGGTTCCTCGGGAGCAAAGGACTCCTTGGAAGTAGAGAGCACTGAAGGTTGCTTAGCCAGCTGCAACTGGGATTGGGTGGGGTCTGGAAAAAGTCTCAGGTGAGGTCTGCTGGTTGATGGAACAAGAAAGGTCCTCAAGTCTGTGTCATCCAGCTCCTGTGACCTATCCTGACTGTCCTTCTGTGCTACTTATCCCAGCTTCTATCTCAGTCCTGGAACCATGCCTGCTGTTGGGCTGTTCTACTGTGTTTGCCTTTGGTTTTGCATAATGATTCTGCTATTGGATTGTGCCTATGTCTGGACTGTCTTACTGTGATTCATATGAGGCTCTTACTGAGATCCTGTATTTCTGGGTAGCCATGATACCTGATATTGTGACTTTCTGGGCATTGGCCTGTTTGCTGTCCTGTAGCTTCGCTTCCCCTTTGCTTCTTGGTCAGGACCAGGCCTAGGAGATACAGGACATGAGAGTGTGGCGCTGCTCTTCCTCTCACGCAATAATCATGGTATTGTTCCCATCTGGGTGTTGCGCTGGTAGTTATGAGTTCTTTAAGTGCCCCTGCAGAAGTATATTTCAAAATGCATTGGGCCAAGAAAAATCTCGTAAAATTTTGTAGACCCTTGATGTTTCATCTCCTCCACCCTTTTATCATGTGATTGGTGTCTTCCTGCTTTTCATTCCTCTGAGGTAAGATTTGAACTAGAAACTTGGAAGTACAAAGTTTACACTTTTAGCCCACTATACTACAACAGCTCATTTTGCCAAGCTCACAGTATTTTTGAGTGGAAGGCCTTCACAGAAGTCAGAGTTGACTGCTGCTATCACAATAACTTGCCTTTTTCTTTTAAATTAGAGGAAGCCAAACTTATTCCATTTGGGATGCGGGAAGGGGGCATTTGGGAAACTATTTCCCAGTGAAAGATCTGAGATCTCCTAAACAGAATATGTTACCTTCTCATCCCTCTCACTCTCCTGTACACAATCAGGAGGAGTATGCTACTGACACTTGCTTGCAGACAAAAGGCACATTACTACAGAAGATGATGTGGCCTTCAGCACTGAGCAAGATGCTTGCATCTCTGCTGTGTGGCCACATCCTCAAAGAAAAGCACGCTGCTGGAAAGTCATGAGGACACAGCAGCAGACCACTGGCAGCTGCTGAAGTTAGCTGTGAATGAGAGAGACAAAAACCCACGTCGAAATCTGGATACCTGGAGGCAAGGTCAAAGCTACCATAGCGTCATTAACAAGAACCTCTCAGCTTGCATCCCCTAAGCAATGAATACTTCACTGCCAGACATCTTGCTGGACTTCACAGCTCCTGCTGATGTACTTTGTCTGCCAGATAACCTCCGGTTAGGACAGGATATTGTTTTCAGATCACATAATAGCATCCATCTCCGGCTGCTCCCTGAAATCATGTCTTTGTTGTGAGATCTGGTTAGCTGAACAACTGCTCTATTGTAGTGCTATGCTGAAAGCTAGCTGTTACTTCCCTCTTTGTCAGTTAGGTGTATTTGCATGCATACTGTTCAGAATCAGCCTGGGTCAGACTTAGGGATGTACGGATTTTGTAAAATCCATTCTGTCTGTGTTCCGTGGATTGGCAGGTGCCTTTCGTTCCATTGTCTGCTCATGGACACAAATTGATTTTTTTTTCAGTTTCATAATTTTGCACAAATTTGCTCTTCCACAAATGGGCAAATCCTCCCAAAATGCATATTTTCATGCTTTAGCCTATCAGGAAAATGTGCATTTTCAGCTGGTGTTTTTTTTAACGTTATGCATTTTTCTACAACTAAATATGTGTAAAAAGACTGCTCTGCAAATCTGTGGAATCTGTGTGACTCAGGAAAAGCTGGTCTGCTGCTGAATGCATGGGTCAGATTTATAGAAATCTGAACTCATATGATTCCATTGTGAATTTCTCTGACATACGTAGACGTAGTCAGACCTCCAACTGGATGAACCTGAACTGGGGATTCTTAGGCCTGGAGCAATAATCAGGCCCTCTTTCTGGAATGCTTTCACCATTAAGGACAGGAAGGGGTCTAATTTATTGACAGGAAGCAGAGGGAGAGAGGCAAGAGTCCAAGGAAGACAAGCAGTGGCTAATGGAAGGGAAATAGCAGGGGGTTCAGACACCACCAACTCAGGCACTGAAAGAATGAATGCAGAGGGATCAGAGGACCACATAGGCTATCAACTCTTCTGCCATCTGCCTGTTTGGCTGGTGTTTAAAGTAGCTCTACCCATGTACTGGTATATGTGCATTGATCTCCATGCAACTGGGGAGCTTGACTGGACCGACCCCCGCACCATACATGGACGAGTTCTATGCTTTTGCATCAAGATGTATGCAGAGCCTCTTCACAGGCTGGCCCAGTGATGTGGTTTCAGCAGGAGCATGAGATGGAATGAGCACACACAGCATCGAAAGCCTGCTTACACATTCTTTCCTTCGAACTTCCCTAGACTTCAGAGTAAGCCAAAGGCTTGGTATCTAGTTCAGCATTCAGTATCTAGTTCAGCATTCAGCTGCCTGTGGGAAGCCACATGTAGGACATGAGCGCAACAGCACTCACCCACTCATGTTTTCCAGTAACTGGTATACATAGGTATACCACTGTGATATTGGAGGTAGCACATAGCTATTGTGACTAGTAGCCATTGATAGACCTATCCTCCATGAATTAATCCAATCCCCTTGTAAAGCCTTCCAAATGGTTGGCCATCACTACATCTCATGGTAGCGAATTCCATAGTTTAACCACGTGCTACATGAAGAAGTACTTCCTTTTATCTGTCCTAATCTCCCACCAATCAGTTTCTTGGGATGACCCCTGATTCTAGTGCCATAGTAAAGGGAGAAAAATGTCTCCCTATCCACTGTCTTCACACCAGGCATAATTGTGTACACTTCTATCATGTCACAGTGAAAGAGGATTGGCTTTAGGGACTGGGGATCTATGGAGACTAAACTACCCAACAGCTTGAATTGGTTTATTTTTGAGATTAATTGTAAACAAACAAAAATAAACAGAAGAAGGTTTGCTGATGACTTAAGCAGTTCCAGAGGAGGCAGGCAAGTGTGTTTAGCCTGCCCCCAGCCCAGCAGGTCCCCTCTACCTGATAGTTTTCCATTCCTTTCAGAAATCTAACATGTAACAAAGCTCCCCACCTTAGAAATGGGATTTGTCCCATCAGTACACCTCTCTAATATTTTTCCAGGGCCTTCTCACAGCTGGAAAATCTCACGAAAGGCTATGGGAAAGGAATAGCACAGAAATTTGGCACAGGCCTGCAGTCCAGTCGAGTATGTATTTGGATCAGAGTAGAACTCACGCAGTGGTATTTTTGTAACCAGCCGGTGGTACTAACATGATTCTGTTCTGTGTCCCATCCCTTGGTAATCAAGTCCTTGCATACCTCCTACCATGTGACATAGTGAGTAATCTCTACTTTGGTTTCTTCCCTTGCCTGTGGCAAGTCTTAATTTGATTACAATATGGTCTCATGTTTTATGAATGATAAAACATTGCTATTTTATTTCGAGACATGCGTTCTACATTCCTCACATCAAAAGTTATTCTATTTCCATTTTGCATCATTTGCTTGGTTTGCCAAAAGGGAATGCATTTGGATTTGTTTTGTTCCGCATCCTACCCCCATTCAAGGTAGACTGTCAGTGACAGAGTGTGCCGGCTAGCAAAGTGTGCCCTGGATGCTTGAGAGTGACTTTTCAGATTAGCCAGTAATATCCAGATGAACTTTTAGTTTCTATCTACCTCCTTTTTGTACAAGCTCCTGAGCCATGAGTATGGAAGGCAGATTTTTGTCATCGTCCTCTTTGAGTGATGAGCAATAGATGAGACTTCCAGCTATAAACATGTACTCATGACCTCTACAGAGCAGCACAGGGTCCATGCTCCCCTTGCTTACTGGGTTTGCTGGGCCCACACTTCAAAAATGGGATGTCCTATTTAAATTGGTGGACTATCCCCAAATATAGGAAAGCTTTTTCCCTGGCTTGGTGAAATGTTCTACCTTCTAATTTTCTAGATGGTTGTTATAATACATTACAGTTAATTACAGATGATGCCCCTCCAACATTGAAAAGGTAGAGTCTGTCTTGCATATCTTCATCAGGTTTTTGTAGTTTTTATCAAGGGGCTAGAGAAACGATGATTCACCCTAATATTTACCCTTCCTGGATGATCCTTAGTGTCCTTGCTGATTATTTTACTTGAGGATAGGGATGACCATGAATTTCTCCACGAATCTCGGGGAGGCCAAATGCCAACGCATTCAGCCCCCCGAAACTGTTGGTGAAATTCTCTGCCCCCCACCCCCCCCCCCGGGATGGGACTTGCCTCCCTTGAATGTTCCTCTTGGCAGCGGGTCCCGGCGGCGTTTCAGCGGCATTTCGTCAGGGGCGGGGGTGGCGGCCGGTCTTCTGACCGGCTGCCACCGCCGCCATTACAAAATAAAGTAAAAAAAAAACAACACCTGTGATAGGCTACGTAACGATTAACGTAGCCTATCATGGCTAGATTTCCAAAGTCAGCCATGATAGGCTACGTTAATCGTCACGTAGCCTATCACAGGTGACTTTGAAAAAAAAAAAAAAGCACGTACGCAAATGGCGGCGCCCACGGGTGCCGCCAATTGCGTTCCTTATTTGGTCCTGGCTAGTCTACGTAAAGATTTACGTAGACTACGGCGAAAATAAGGGCAATGCTATTTGTACGCGCTTTTTTTTTTCAAAGTCACCCGTGATAGGCTACGTAACAATTAACGTAGCCTATCACAGCTGACTTTGGAAATCTAGCCATGATAGGCTGCATAAATCGTTACGTAGCCTATCATGGGTGGGTTTTTTTTTCACTTTTTATTTTGCGGCCAGGGAGATGGGGCGCTTCTCCCTGGCCTGAATTCCAGCCGGGCGATGTGGGGCACCTCCGCCCCTGGCCTCAATTTCAGTCGGGCGAGGCGGGGTGCCTCCCCTCCCGGCCTGAACTTCGGGGGGAGAACCGAAGCATCTCACCCCCACCGCGAAGCAAGCTGCAGGACCAGGTAAGTCCCTTTCGTACATCACTACTTGAGGATAGGGATGTCAGAGATTTCCGCCACAAATCTCGGTGAGGCTGAATGCCAGTGCATTTCGCCCCCCAAACTCTGGGGCAGAATGGCCTGCCACCCCCCTGCCCCTCCGGGGATCCCCCTCGGGACGAGACTTACCTGGGCGGATGTTCTGGGCGGCGGCAGCGGCTGCGGCGGCTGGTCTTCTGACTGGCTGCTGCCGTCGCCATTTGCAGTCTTGTCGTGTGTGTGTGTTTTTACATAGATTTACATAGCCTATCATGGCTGGGTAAAAAAGAAACAAAAAAAACCCATGTACGCAAATGGCGGCGGCTACGGCCGCCACCATTTGCGTTCCTTATTTTTGGCGTCTTAGTCTACGTAAATATTTACGTAGACTATGATGGCGAAAATAAAGGGGAACGCAAATAGCGTAGCGGGAGCTATTTGCATCCCTTTTTGATTCGCCGTTTTAGTCTATGTAAAGATTTACGTAGGCTAAAATGGGGAATCAAAAAGGGACACAAATAGCGCCCACTACGCTATTTGCATTCCCCTTTATTTTCGCTGTCGTAGTCTACGTAAATATTTACGTAGATTAAGACGGCCAAAAATAAGGAACACAAATGGCAGCTGCCGTAGCCACCGCCATTTGCGTATGCAGTTTTTTGTTTTTGTGTTTTTACCCAGACCCCTCCATGGCTGGAAATCCAGCTGCAGACGGGTCTGGCCTGGGCCTGGCCGGCTGCTCCGTGGAGCTGCCACGGAGCACAGCCGGCTGTGGAGGATTCCGGGGGGGAGGAACGGATCGCCTCCCCCCCGTCGAGGATTCCGGGGGGAGGGATGGAACGCCTCCCCCCCCACCATCAACATAATCCGCGGAAAGGTAAGTGACTTTCCTTCATCCCTACTTGAGGATCCAAACATCTCAAGTACAGAGTGAGTTGCTAAATTTTCAAATGTAGCTATCTGGATTATGATTTTGCATGACTCTGCTCTTAAATGTTTATGTGCTTTATTTTCCAATATATATTTTATATTTTACTCTGTGGTTTGTAGACCATAAATAATAAACTACTAGTAGTAATACTCATGACTTTTAGTAATGCGTAACTAGGGATGTACAAGAGTAACTTACCTTTTCGATGGGGTGATTTGCGGCGCAGACGAGGTGCTCTGCACCTCCCCCCAAAATCCTAACCTGGCCGGCCCTGCTCCGCATGAACTCTGCGGAGCCACAGGCCAGGTGCAATTGCAGGGGCCGTGTGGAGCCTGCAGACGCAAATGGCGGCGGCTACAGCGGCCGCCATTTGCGTTCCTGTTTTTTTGCCATGATAGGCTACATAAATATTTACATAGCCTATCACAGCAAAAAACGGGAACGCAAACGGCGGCGGCAACAGCGGCTGCCATTTGCGTTCGCTATTTTTATTTATTATTTATTTATTTATTTATTAAATTTATTAATCGCCCATCTGACTGGTCACCCAGCCACTCTTTTTGCTGTGATAGGCTGCGTAAATATTTAGGTAGTATTTTGCATCCATTTGCGTCCCTGCAGAGGCCGTGATAAGCTACGTAAGTATTTATGTAGCCTATCACGGCAAAAATAGGAAAGCGAATGGCGGCCACCATTCGCAAAGCAACGCGAACGGCACCAGGTAAGTGTCCCGTTTCACGCGCCTTTCGCAGGGTGGTGGGCGGGGGGCTTCGTTCTGCCACAGATTTCGAATGCACTGGCATTCGGCCTCACTGAGATCTGTGGTGGAATTCTCTGACATCCCTATGCATAACAGGTGCAGGCCCTGGTCTGGATGCACGTACCCATTCCTGTCAATCACATCCAGCCAATCTAATAGAGTGGATATTAACTCTGTGGTACTGATCTGGATGTGCACCTAGATGGGCATCCACATAGGGAGCATACACTGAAGTCTGCTAATGCTTTTAGATAGCTCTTGCTGAACTGAGACAAGTACCAGGGGGGTGGAGGGGGAGGGTTCTACCAGATTTCTGAGAGTTAAGGCCAGACTAAATGTTTGGATAATCATGCACAGGGGAGCTATGTAGCATAGTTTTTCTTAATCTCCTGAAAGCATATACAGGGTCAGGAATGTGTGGTCTCAGCTCAGGAATTCATGGTCTCCGTGACAACCATGGGACTGTCACAACCAACACATGTAGCGGGGCATACTCTAGACCTGCTTTTCTCAACTGGACATGGAGATAGTGGTCGGAAGGTGGGGGATTTTGCATCAATCCATTTATCATGGTCAGATCATTGCCTGCTCAGGTTTAGCAGCTTTTTCCCTCTGCAAGGGTAGAGGACCTATTAAAATTATCTGCCCCTAGAGGCTAATGGATCTGGATGGTTTCCAAAGGGCTCTGGGGGGATTTCTGGCTGATAGGGCTGGCTCTAGGGATGGCGGAGAATTTCTCCACGAATCTTCGGGAGGCCAAATGCCAACGCATTCGGCCCCCTGAAAGTGTTGGAGAAATTCTCCGCCGGCCCCCCGCCCCCCCGGGATGGGACTTACCGTGGCCGAATGTCCCTCTTGGTGGCGGGTCCCGGCGGCGTTTCATCGGGGACGGCAGCCGGTCTCCCGACTGGCTCCGCCGCCACCATTACAAAATAAAAAAGTAAAAACAAAAAACAAAAACAACACCTGTGATAGGCTACGTGACGATTTACGTAGCCTATCACGGCTAGATTTCCAAAGTCAGCCGTGATAGGCTACGTAAATCGTCACGTAGCCTGTCACGGGTGACTTTGAAAAAAAAAAAAGCGCGTATGCAAATGGCGGCGGACCATGGGCGCCGCCATTTGCATTCCTTATTTTGGCACGTCTAGTCTACATAAACATTTACGTAGACTACGGCGAAAATAAGGGCAACGCAAATAGCGTTCCCTTATTTTCGCCGTAGCCTATGTAAATCTTTACGCAGACTACCCGTGCCCAAATAAGGAACGCAAATGGTGGCGCCCATGGGCACCGCCATTTGCATATGCGCTTTTTTTTTTTCAAAGTCACCCGTGACAGGCTACGTGACGATTTACGTAGCCTATCATGGCTGACTTTGAAAATCTAGCCGTGATAGGCTACGTATATCGTTACGAAGCCTATCACGTGTTGTTGGGTTTTTTTTACTTTACTTTGTATTGGCGGTGGTGGAAGCTGGTCAGAAGACCAGCCCCCGCCCCCGCCCCCGCCAAAACGCCACCGGTACCCGCTGCCGAGAGGGACATTTGAAGGAGGTAAGTCCCATCCCGGGGGGCGGTGGAGAATTTCACCACCAATTTCAGGGGGCCGAATGCATTGGCATTCGGCCTCCCAGAGATTCATGGAGAAATTCTCCGCGATCCCTAGCGGCGGCTGCTGCAACCATTTACAGTTAAAAAACAAAACAAAACAAAAAACACCATGATAGGCTACATAAATGTTCACGGCTGATTTAAAAGAAAAAGAATCACGGCTGATTTAAAAGAAAAATAAAAAAATGCATGTATGCCCATGGGCGCCGCCATTTGTGTTCCTTATTTTGGCACGTCTTAGTCTACGTAAACATTTACGTAGACTAAGATGGCGAAAATAAGTGGAATGCAAATACGTGCGTTTTTATTCTTTTAAATCAGCCGTGATAGGCTACGTAAACATTTACGTAGCCTATCATGGCTGACTGCAGGGACGCAAATGGCGGTGGCTATGGCCACCACCATTTGCGTCCCTGCTAGCCAGCAGCTGGATGTCCGGCCACTGGCGGAGCCAGCCGGCGGCTCCGCAGAATCCCTGCTGAGCGGAGACAGCCGGCCAGGATTCGGGGGGGAGGGACGGAGTGCCTCCCCCCCGGCCAGAATTTCGTGGGGGAGGGATGGAGCGCCTCCCCCCAACCACGAATGTCACCCTTCGAAAAGGTAAGTGATTTTCGTACATCCCTACTGAAAAGTGGGAATTGGGTTAGAAGCTATATGACTACACAAAACTCCCAGTTTATTTTATTTATTTATTTAGTACATTTATATCCCACCTTTTTTTCTCCAAGGAACTCAAGGGGGCATACGTAATCCTCCTCCTCCTCCATTTTATCCTCACAACAACAACCCTGTGAGGTGGGTTGGGCTGAGAGTCTGTGATTGGCCCAAAGTCACTCAGTGAGCTTCAATGGCCCATTGGGGACTAGAACCCGCATCTCCCAACTCCCAGTCCAGCACTCTCGCCTAGGGGTGGACAAAACTCACTTACCTGTCCTCGAAGCTTTTCGCGGTGGGGGAGAGGCGCTTCGCTGCTCCCCCCGCGAAGTTCAGGCCGGGGGGGGAGCCTTCCCGCCTCGCCCGGCCAAAATTCAGGCCGGGGGGGTGGCTTCCCGCCTCGCCCGGCCGAAATTCAGGCCGGGGGGGTGGCTTCCCGCCTCGCCCGGCCGAAATTCAGGCCGGGGAGGAAGCGCCTCGCCTCGCCCGGCTGCGAACTCAAAAGTTTTATATTAAAAAAAAAACGCCCCCGTGATAGGCTACGTGATGATTAACGTAGCCTATCACGGCTAGATCTGCAAAGTCAGCCGTGATAGGCTACATTAATCGTCACGTAGCCTATCACGGGTGACTTTAAAAAAAAAAAAAAAAGCGCGTACGCAAATGGCCCCCATAGGGAGCCGCCATTCGCATTCCTTATTTGGTCGCTGTAGTCTACGTAAAGATTTACATAGACTACGGCGAAAATAAGGGCAACACAAATAGCTACGTTAATCGTCACGTAGCCTATCACGGGGGCGTTTCTGTTTTTTTTCCTTTGATTGGAATGGCGGTGGTAGCAGCCGCTCCCACCCCGGACGAACACCCGCCGAACCGCCGGCCGGACCCGCCGCCGCGAGGGACATTCGGCAAAGGTAAGTCCCGTCCCGGGGGTGGTGCGGGGGGTGGGGGGGTGCGGAGAATTTCTCCCCAAAACTTGTTCTGGGGGCTGAACACGTTGGCGCTCGGCCCCCCGAAGTTTCGGGGAGAAATTCTCTGCCATCCCTACTCTCTCCACTATATGCCTTTCTCACCACGGCTGAGCAATATTTTAACTGGGCTGCTTATCAACATGAAGCAGAATGTACGTTTTGTGGTGATGTGCTGAAAGCCTGCTTGTTATTTCTAATGGAGCGAAAGACATTTCTTGTCTGTAAGAATGAGGCACTGTATCATTTTTCTCCCAGAGGGTAAAGATAATGACATGTTTGCATTGGGAACCCGTACATATTTGGGTGATTAGAATAGTAATAAAATATAGGTTGTTCCAATGAAGAAAATTTAAGAGTTTACTTTGAATGAAAAATGTTGGACTACATTCTTAGTTTAGAAGTTCGATGATGTAAGGATTGTAAAATACATTGTTCTCATACTTTTTCTTCTTTTCAACGTTCTGATACAGATATAGATTTATAATACAAGGACATGACCTAAGCGTATGCACCTGCAACTCATTAACATTGATCAGCTGTTTTGTGGGGAGGAAAGATCAGGGGATATCCAATTTTATACCTTGTCTGGAAAAGCTGTTTAGCACTATTCTACCTATCTCATAGCTTACTTGGGCAACATGCATGGGGCTGGTATATCAGGCTCATTTGTGTACTGAAGCTGTTTGTGCATGTAATATTCTATCGAGATAGGTCCCTTTGCATTTATTTATATGGTCCAATTTATACATGCAAACCCTGCTTCTCCACATCTTATTGATTGTCATGTTGCTCAGACTGTGGAAGTTCATTAGAGGTAGTGATGTACAACCCCCGCACCCAATGTCTGGTCCAGGGGGGTCCATTGAGGGGCAATCCGGGCTGCTCTGGGCCCCGTGGAATCCTTCGGAGCCCAGCTACATCCACTGGAGTTGGCAGAGCAGCTGTCCAGCTCCATAGAACACACAGTACGCTAATGGCAGCTTCCATTAGCCTATTGTGGGAAAAAAATAGGGATGTACATAAGTGACATACTTTTCGTGGATTATGTTGATCATGGGGGGGGTGGCGTTCCATTCCTCCCCCGGAATCCTCCGATGGCCCGAGCCGTCTGCAGCTGGATTTCCGGCCGCGGAAGGTTCTGGGTAAAACAAAAAACAAAAAAACGCATACACAAATGGCGGCGGCTACGGCGTTCCTTCTTTTTGGCCGTCTTACTCTATGTAAATAGTTCCGTAGACTATGACGGCAATAATAAAGGGGAATGCAAATAGCGTAGCGGGCACTATTTGTGTCCCTTTTTGATTCCCCATTTTAGCCTACGTAAACCTTTACGTAGGCTAAAACGGCGAATCAAAAGGAGACGCAAATAGCACCCGCTACAGTATTTGCATTCGCCTTTATTTTCGCCATCATAGTCTATGTAAATATTTATGTAGATTAAGACGGTAAAAAGAAGGAACGCAAATGGCGGTGGCCATAGCCGCCATTTGCATATGCGTTTTATTTTTTTAAACCCACCCAACCATGATAGGCTACATAAAGATTTACGTAGCCTATCACATCTTCTTCTTTTTTTAAACCTAGCCATGATAAGCTACGTAAATCTTTACGTAGCCTATCACGTCTTTTTTTTTTTTTTTTACACAATCCTGGAAATGGTGGCGGTGGCAGCCGGTCGGAAGACCAGCCGCCACCAAAACCACCGCTGGAGCCGCCGCCGCCCGGAAGATCTGCCCCAGGTGAGTCTCATCCCGGGGGGGATCTGCGGGGGGGCAGAGGGGCAAGCCATTCCGCCATGGAGTTCGGGGGATCGAATGCACCGGCATTCGGCCTCACCGAGATCCGTGGCGGAATTCTCTGACATCCCTAGAAAAATACAGCTGTAAATGACATATTGTATGTCATTTGCGGCTGTAAAGCACTGACTTTTCCCTAAATTGCAGCCATTTATGGATGTATTTAGATTAAAGACAGTGCTTTATGGCTGCAAATGGAGTACAATATGCCATTTATTTTTTAATTTTCCCCCTCAATACACTAGCCTATTGCAGGCAAAATCCAAACGCAAATGGTGCATTTTATGCCATTTGCGGTACAGATGTACGAAAGCCACTTACTGTTTTGCGGATCTGCTTTGCGATGCAGGGGGAGGCGCTCCGTCCCTCCCCCCGGAATCCTCAATGCGGGGGGAGGTGCTGCGTCCCTCCCCCCGGAATCCTGCCTGGCCGGCTCCGCTCCACTCCGCAGGGATTCTGCGGAGCCGCCAGCCAGCTCTACCAACAGCCAGACATCCAGCCGCTGGGCAGCAGGGATGCAAATGGCAGGGGCCGTAGCTGCTGTCGTTTGCATCCCTGTACTTAACTGTGAAAGGCTACGTAAATATTTACATAGCCTATCACGGCAAAGTAAAAAAAAACACACACCCAAATGGCGGCGGCTACAGCAGCCGCCATTTGCGTTCGCTATTTTTAGCCTTTCTAGCCTACGTAAATATTTACGTAGGCTGGAGTGGCTAAAAATAGCGAACGCAAATGGTGGCTGCCGTAGCCGCCATCATTTGCGTATGCTGCGCCCAGCCAGGAGACCAGCCGCCCCCACTGCCACCCTCACCATTCCCACCGCTGCTGCACCTGCCGCCCCCACTGCCACCCCTACCCCCGCCGCCATCACACCACCACCGCACCTTCCGCCGCCACCGCACTTTACGCCACCACTGCCGCGCCACAGCACTGCCGCCGCAGCACCTGCCACTGAAGTCGCCGCCGCATCCGCCGCAGGTGAGTGCCGTCCTGGGGGGTTCCGCGGGGCGGGCGAGGGGGCAGGAGGCCGTTCCGCCACAGATTCTGGGGGGCTGAATGCCAGTGCATTCGGCCTCACTGGAATCCGTGGCGGAATTCTCTGCCATCCCTAATTTGTGGCCATAAAGCACTGACTTCGACCTAAATACAGCCATAAACAGCTGCAATTTAGGGCAAAGTAGTGCTTTACAGCTACAAATGACATACAATACACCATTTATGGCTGTATTTTCCCCTGCAACAGGCTAATGGCATCTGCCATTAGAGTATCATGTCTTCTAGGGAGCCGGAAAGCCACTTCATGGGAAATTCTCCAGAGAAGGAGGTAAGTGCAGCTGCTCTGTCGCACACTCCAGAGGTCGGATTCTTTGGAATCTGGCCTCATTTGAGTCTGTGATAGATTTTTCCAGCATCCCTAATTAGAGCAGGTAATGGCATTGGGTTGGATCTCTCCAGTCACCTGATTCCCAGGCTCACACATTTCATATAATCTTAGAATAGTAGGGTTGGAAGGGGCCTATAAGACCATTGAGTCCAACCCCCAGTACAGTATTAGTATCCTGACTTTAGCTGCCTCCAGTTTCCTCTTTTGCCCAGCAGACCTTGTCTTACAGAAACCATGCCTTATTTATGTTTTTGATTAGTCCCCCACCTTTCTACCAAAAAATGGCATTCAAAATTGCTTACAAGTGGGGATGGGTGGGGATGGGTGGGCACCCTCCCATCCAGGTTCTCCCTCCCATCCAGGTTCTCCCTCCCATCCAGGTTCTCTGGGTACAGACCCAGGCACTGCCCCAGCTCACGTGCCCCTGGACCCACATTTGAGCTCCTCGTGCCTCGCCAAGCCTCCCACACTCACCCAGGCAGCTTTGTCGAGCTCCACGATGGCAAAAATGCACATATTTACATATATACAAAATGGGGCCATGAATTGCCCATATATGTAAGATTACAGGCTTTTGCTTGCCTCTTGTAATCTTGCGTATATGGTCTATTCACTGCTCCATTTTGCATAAGTGTCAATATGCACATTTTTGCAAATTTACGTATTCATGTATATGCAGAATGGGACCGTGAATAGCCCATATAGGCAAGATTACAGGCGAGCAAACAACTGTAATTTTGTGCATGTGGGCAATTCATGCCCCCATTTTGCATATATGCAAATGCATGCATTTGAAAAATGCATATTCATGAATATGCAAATGTAAGCATTTACTCAGAGGGCTCCCAATTCAAGCTCCCTAGTGCCTGACATGTCCTAGAGGTAGTTGGAGTGGAAAGCCCCATGTGATTAGTCGAATGCACAGTGTAAAGTGCATTCTTTTCTTCTTCTCCTCTTTACTTTTCTTTTCCTTTCCTTTCCTTTCCTTTTTTTTTTTTTGCTCCCTGCATAGTAAGGTAATGAAGACGTGAAGGAGAACATGTGGCACTATTTTCTCTTTATTTTATATTTCCAAGAGCTGTTCTCAAAGGTTTGGATCTCCACAGCAAAAAGACTGCTTTCTTTTCATTTCATGTTCTTCTTGTTAAGAAAAAGGGGCTGCAAGCTACACCAATGTGTCACCTCTCAAATACATATTGGAGTAAGTGGAATTAACCTTTTGGCCTTCTGTGTTTCTCCATCACAAGTTTTACTTTCTCTAACCACAAAGCATCTTTTGCAAACAAAGGAAGGCAATTATTATGGCACTACAATTCTCACTAAAAAATTGACTAACACCCCTTCCCACAAAGCCACAAATTCTAGGCAATATTTCACACTCCCACCCTTTTTTAAAGCTTTTAAAAAACGCCACTTAGCACAATTGCAAGTTCATGTTTTATCCAAAAGTGCCTACTTTTACAATACTAATAAAGGCAACGTACAGTTCCATTGAGGCAAAAACATAAAGATATAATACAATGAAAAGCTGACAGATTTACAAGTCCTTTTAGAGAAATAATAACAAATCGAAGACTAATCTTTTCAAAGATGTTGTTTAAAGTTATATCCATTAATTTGAGAAGGAAGGTGAAGACTGAAACTCTGCTTCAGAAAAGTTAGACACTGAATATTTTCTGATTTTAAATGTGCGGGGAGGGAACTGTTTAAAAGCACTTATGTGGATAGCTCTCATCATGTTACCATGCCCTAGCACATGTCACAGCTGAAAAGAGGGAGATTCTATTGAAGGACCCCTATTCTGTGACCATGTATGTATTTATTTATACTTTTTTTAATAAATAATCACCATAGCCATTTCTTGACCCCTCCTGTTATTGGATATTGCTGAATGCTCTTCTTTACCTGTTGTTCAGTTATTCTACAAAGGTCTGTCCTGCTCTGATAGTTTCTCTTTGAAAAGGGTGTGTGAGAAAACTGATCATAAGAAGCTTAGTTGTTCTTGGTGGTGGTGATGGTGGTGGTGGTGGTGGTAGGAGTAGCAGCAACAACAACAACAGTAACTGTTCATAGAATGTTTAATCCCACAATGGATCTGGTTGTCCTTATTGTAGAATTGCTGCAATGCAAAAACTTTCACCATTTACTATTTGGATGGGTTGTTGTGTCCATGACATTCTGTGTCCATGTAGATGCTTTCTTTATAAGCATTGCAGTACAGTCAATATGCATCAACCCCTTCAGAGTTTTTGCTTGTAGAGATCCTGAGAGGGCCCCCAAACAAGAAGAATTACAATCTGAGTAACTCAGGTAACACATTTTTAGAGGCACCTTAATCCCATCAGAAATTAAAGGCAGCCATTGGTGAGACCACATCACTCTAGTGCTGAAGGAGTTGCACTGCTTACCAGTTGTTTTCCAGGCCCAATTCAAGGTGCTGGCATTGACTTTTAAAACCCTATATGGTTCTGGCCTAGTCTATCTTAAGGAGCATCTCCAACAACACCAAGGATGCTGCTCAACGAGATTGGCCTTGCGAGGGCCTTCTGTCTGTCCCATCAGCCAGGACAGCTAGGTTGGTGAGGTCTAGGGAGAGGGCCTTTTCTATGTGGCCCCACTCTGTGGAATTCCCTCCCTAGTGACCTCCACCATGCCCCCTCTTTGATGAGCTTCTGCCAGGCTTTGAAAACCTGGCTGTTCAGGTGGGCATTTGGGGTGGGTTAGGTTAGGGTCTTTTAGAGCAATGTTGTTTTGTTCAGTTGATTATGTAAATTGTTGTATTATGTGTTGTTGTTTGTATTGTATGCCACCTAGAGTGGCTGGGTAGCCGGCCAGATGGGAGGCTAATAAATGAAACAAACAAACAAATGGGAGCAGAGGTGTGGCTAAGATTAAGAAGGCTACCTTCACAGTAAGAGAACTTAAATGTTCCAGTGGGGAAGTGGGATATGCAGAATGTCAGGAAGCTGTTTTCAGGAGCATCCCAGTGGCAAATACGCATGTGTCCCAGGTCCTAGAATGCTCTTCATTCAGAGTTTCAAAACATCTCATGAACTAAGGAGAAGTCCTTTTCAGTCATGGCACCCCAGTTGTGGAATGCCCTCCCCTTTTTAGAGCTTTATACTGCTTCTGGCTTTAACTTTGGATTTATATTGCAGTTTTAAACTTTTAAAAGTTTTATACAAATTCAAATCAAGTTTGTTAGACAATCCATTTCAGGTTACAGCCAAAAGAAAAATGTGCAACCAAGTAAATCATACATTTGCAATACATCAATCACACACAAGAGGCAAAGCCCTTAAACCAAAACATTAGCCTCATAGGCTTTCCTGACTTGGGAGGCTTTCACAGCAAATTTGGCTGTATTAAGGTAACAGGTTTCCCCCTACCCTCACCCAACCACCAGCTTCAGTTTCAAATCAGTTTCAGCTATGAGTTGTAATCATGCTGTCAGGGAATACTTCTGATAGCAGGTCATAGTGTACAAGTACACATTGCTGGACAACAGAGAGTATGAGATGAAGTTGGCTGCATGGAAAGGAAACATATCTCACTTTCTCCTCATTTAACACAAGGCTCAACTGCAGAAATTGTAGTTCTTCTTAAGGATGGGCATATCTTTCAGTTGTGCTTTCTCCCACAATTGGATTTTTTAAAATCTCCACTCCTTTTGGCTCCGTTTATGAAGAGATGTGAGGGGTTTTTAAAGTTCTTATCAAAAAAGGCACTGACCGAAATTCTCATCTGTCTGTACCAGCCACATACAATAGGTACAGCTATACCCAGAATGGAGAAGAGCGCAATGTACTTGCCTGCCTTGTAGCTGTTAAAGATGAGAAGCCTGTCGAAAAAGAGAGATGGCAACCCTCATTCAGCAACACAAACATTGCTGAATTCACAGGGAGTCAAACCCAGACTTTGAAGAGCTAAACATTCAAAGCCCTGTGTCTGGATAGACAAATCTGTCAATTTTGGTTTCTACTATATTTAGATGTTTTAATCTCAAGTTCTTGGTAAATTCTGAGTTAAAAAGGAACTGACCATAATTCTCACCCATCCCTACTTCCGTTGCCCACTGCTAGATCCCTGCAAACATGATGTTTTCTGCGAGCAGGGCCAGATCTGCACCTACCCCAAGATTCCATCATGGCGACGCTTGTAGCACACACAATGACATACCTTGTAGCACACACAATGACATCTGTGTTGCAGTATTTTAGATAATAGAGAATAAAAATTGGGACATAATGCTAGAAAAGCAGTATACAGAATGCCTCGTGTGCAGTTATCAGTGCACTTCAGTACCAATAAAAAGCAGTAGTGTAGATCTAGCCCAGGGAAGTCCTTCTCCTTCGCCCCCAAAAGGATCCCAAGGGGCAAAAAGCTTCAAGGACATATGCCCTCAGAAACTAAATGCTCCTCCTTGCAAAGAGCCTTTTGTTAGTAATAGGAGGCAGAACCATGCTCCTTTGCTAGGGTTGTGCAAATCAGCAAAACTGGAGCTCGCCAGAGTTCTCCAAATTCTATCTTTAAGCTCGTTCTGACTCAAGTCTGCAAGCTGATTGCAAGCTTTTGTTTTGTTTTCTCAGGAAACTCTGTATTTTCATGCATATTTTCCCAAATGTATGCATCAATTGTGTGCATCTTTGAAATGTATGCATTCTTCTTCCACTGATTAAAGCATATTTGTGTGCATTTTTCAAAAGTGCACATTTTTTTCATGTGTATTTTTCAAATGTATGCAAGCTATTGAATGCATTTGGGGGGTCTGTGAATCACATTGCAAGCTTGGAAACGATGGACTTTGACTGCAGATTGCATCCTAGTCCATGTTTGGTCCAGAAACTGGATAAATTCTGATAAAAAATGATCTGAAATGAATTTCTGATGCATTCCTACTTTTTTGCTGGAAAAGATTCCAAGGGAAAGGGGCAGAATGGGACTTTTCGGAAGCATACCAGAGGGCTGCATTCTTGGACCCTATTTATCTCCTCCCCCAAGATCTGTTCAGGGACAAGGGTGGGTTTTCAGTGGTAAGTATAATTGCATTTCCACCAATTCCCTCATCATAGCCAGTGATCATATTACCACATTTCTTCAGTGGATGATATACGTGTTGTGCCCCTTCATGGATCACTGCCTTGTTGTGGCGAAGGGGCTTGCGTAACTCAGTGAAGCTATAAGCTATGCCATGCAGGGCCACCCAAGATGGACAGGTCATGGCAGAGAGTTCTGACAAAATGTGGTCCACTGGAGAAGGAAATGGCAACCCACTCCACTATTCTTGCCAAGAAAACCCCATGGAATGTATCACAAGGCTAAAAGATATGACGCCAGAAGATGAGCCCCTCAGGTTGGAAGGTATCCAATATACTACTGGGGAAGAGCAGAGGGAATTTCCAAGTAGCTCCAGAAAGAGTGAAGTGGCTGGGCCAAAGCCAAAAGGACACTCAGCTGTGGATGTGTCTGGTGGTGAAAAGAAAGTCCGTTGCTGTAAAGTAGGGATGTACGAAAGTCACTTACCTTTCCATAGATTATGTTTGTGGGGGGGGGAGGCGTTCCGTCCCTCCCCCCAGAATCCTTGATGGGGGGGAGGTGAGCCGTTCCTCCCCCCCGGAATCCTCGAATGGCCAGCTGTGCTCCACAGCGGCTCCACGGAGCAGCTGGCCAGGCCCAGGCCAGAGCCTTCTGCAGCTGGATTTCCAGCCGCGGAGGACTCTGGGTAAAAAAACAAACAAAACAAAACTGCGTACCCAAATGGTGGCGGCTGCGGTAGCCGCCATTTGCATTCCTTCTTTTTGGCCATCTTAGTCTACGTAAATATTTACGTAGACTATTATGGAGAAAATAAAGGGGAATGCAAATAGTGCCCGCTACACTATTTGCATTCCCCTTTATTTTCGCCGTAATAGTCTACGTAAATATTTATGTAGACTAAGACAGCCAAAAAGAAGGAACTGAAATGGCGGAGGCCATAGCCGCCACCATTTGCATACGCAGTTTTTTTTAACCCAGCCGTGATAGGCTACGTAAATCTTTACATAGCCTATCATGTCTCTGTAAAAAAACAACAACAACAAAAAACCTCCAGACTGCAAATGGTGGCGGCAGCCAGTCGGAAGACCAGCAGCCGCCGCCCCGAACATCCGCCCCAGATAAGTCTCGTCCCAGGGGGAATCCGCGGGGGGGGCAGGCTGTTCCGCCACAGATTTCAGGGGCCGAATGCACTGGCATTCGGCCTCACCGAGATCCGTGGCGGAATTCTCTGACATCTCTACTGTAAAGAACAATATTGTTTAGGAACCTGGAATGTAAGATCAAAGAATCAAGGTAAGCTGGAAGTGGTCAAACATGAGATGGCAAGATTGCACATTGCCATCTTGGGAATCAGCAAACTAAAATGGACAGGCATGGGTGAATTTAATTCATGTGACCATTATATCTACTACTGCGGGCAAGAATCCCTTAGAAGAAATGGAGTAGCACTCATAGTCAACAAAAGTTTGGGAAAAGCAGTACTGGGGTACAATCTCAAAAACGATTGAATGATCTCAGTACGAATCCAAGGCAAACCATTCATCATCACAGTAATTCAAGTCTATGCCCCAACCACTGAGGTTGATCAGTTCTATGAAAACCTACAACACCTTCTAGAACTAACACCAAAAAAAAGATGTCCTCTTCATCATAGGGGATTGGAATGCTAAAGTAGGAAGTAAAGACAGAACCGGGATAAGGCAAGCATGGCCTTGGTGTACAAAATGAAGCAGGACAAAGGCTAATAGACTTTTGCCAAGAGAACACGCTGATAACAGCAAACACTCTTTTCCCACAGCACAAGAGGCGACTCTACACATGGACATCACCAGATGGTCAATATCGAAACCAGATTGATTATGTCCTTTGCAGCCAAAGATGGAGAAGCTCTATACAGTCAGTCAAAACAAGACCTGGAGCTGACTGTGGCTCAGATCATGAGCTTCTTATTGCAAAATTTTGGCTTGAATTGAAGTACGTAGGGAAAACCACTAAACCATTCAGGTATGACCTAAATCATATCCCTTGTGAATATACAGTAGAGGTGAGGAATACATTTAAGGGATTAGACCTGATAGACAGAGTGCCTGAGGAACTATGGATGGAGGAACATAACATTGTTCAGGAGGCAGGAACTAAATCTATCCCAAAGGAAAAGAAATGAAATAAAGCAAAGTGGCTGTCTGAGGAGGCTTTACAAGTAGCTGAGGAAAGAAGGGAAGCGAAAAGCAAGGGAGAAGGGGGAAGATATATCCAACTGAATGCAGAGTTCCAGAGAATAGCAAGGAGAGACAAGAAGGCCTTCTTAAATGAACAATGCAAAGAAATCGAGGAAAACAATAGAATGGGAAAGACTAGAGATCTTTTCAAGAAAATTGGAGATATCAAGGGAAAGTTTTGTGCAAAGATGGGAATGATAAAGGACAAAGAAGGCAGGCACCTAACAGAAGCAGATGAGATTAAGAAGAGGTGGCAAGAATACACAGAAGAACTATACAGGAAAGATCTGAATGTCCCTGATAGCCATGATAGTGTGGTCACTGAACTTGAGTCAGACATCCTAGAGAGTGAAATCAAGTGGGCCTTAGGAAGCATAACTAACAACAAAGCTAGTGGAGAGGACAGTATTCCAGCTGAGCTATTTAAAATCCTAAAAGATGATGCTGTTAAAGTGCTGCACTCAATATGCCAACAAATTTGGAACACTCAACAGTGGCCACAAGACTGGAAAAGGTCAGTTTACATTCCAATTCCAAAGAAGGGCAACGGCAATGAGGGTTCAAACTACTGCACAATTGGGCTCATTTCACATGCCAGCAAGGTTATGCTCAAAATCCTACAAGCTAGGCTTCAGCAGCATGTGAACCGAAAACTACCGGAAGTACAAGCGGGGTTTCGAAGAGGCAGAGCAACTAGAGATCAAATTGCCAACATTCGCTGGATCATGGAGAAAGCAAGAAAATTCCAGAAAAGCATCTATTTCTGCTTCATTGACAACTCTAAAGCCTTTGATTGTGTGGATCACAGCAAACTCTGGCAAATTCTTAAAGAGATAGGAGTACCAGACCATCTTACCTGTCTCCTGAGAAACCTGTATGAGTGTCAAGAAGCAACAGTAAGAACCAGACATGGAACAACCTATTGGTTCAAAATTGGGAAAGGAGTAATGTTGTACAAGGCTGCATATTGTCTCCCTGCTATTTTAATTTATATGCAGAGTACATCATGAGAAACGCCGGGTTGGATGAATCACAGGTCAGAATTAAGATTTCCGGGAGAATTATCAACAACCTCCGGTACGCAGACGATACCACCCTAATGGCAGAAAGCGGAGAGTATCTAAAGAGCCTCTTGTTGAGGGTGAAAGTGGAGAGTGCAAAAGCTGGTTTGAAACTCAACATTAAAAAAACTAAAATCATGGCATCTGGCTCCATCACTTCCTGGCATATAGAAGGGGAAGAAATGGAAGCAGTGACAGATTTTACTTTCTTGGGCTCCAAGATCACCACAGATGGTGACTGTAGCCATGAAATTAAAAGACGCTTGCTCCTTGGGAGGAAAGCTATGGCACACCTAGACAGCATAGTAAGAAGCAGAGACATCACCTTGCCCACAAAGGTTCGTATAATCAAAGCTATGGTTTTCCCAGTAGCAACGTATGGCTGTGAGAGCTGGACTATAAGGAAGGCTGAGCGCCGAAGAATCAATGCTTTCGAACTGTGATGCTGGAGAAGACTCTTATGAATCCCCTGGACTGCAAGGAGGTCAAATCAGTCCATCCTAAATGAAATCAACCCTGAGTGCTCATTGGAAGGACAGATACTGAAGCTGAAGCGCAAAGATTTTGGCCACCTAATGCAAAGAGAAAACTCCCTGGAATGGGAAAGATTGAAGGCAAAAGGAGAAGGGGACGGCAGAGGATGGGATGGCTAGATAGCATCACCGATGCAATGAATATGAACTTGAACACACTCCGGGAGAGAGCGGAGGACAGGAAGGCCTGGCATGCTATGGTCCATGGGGTTACGAAGAGTTGGACATGACTGAACGACTGACCAACAAGTGTTGTGATTTGTAAAAATCAAACAAACAAAAAGATGTTACTGCATTTAAGGTAGAACGACATATTCCCAGCTCTGTTTACTTTATAGCCCTGATGCAGGGTTGGGGAGAAAGATAATTTGCATTTGATTGGCAAGGGTTTTAATTCTTTTAACCTCCCCCACTTGCCTATGCAATTTCCCAAAAGCTGTTTTTAACCACCTTTTTTTGTCTAGTCTGGATCGTAGACCAGAAATGAGCCTAAGTGGAAGAGAGCAACCAGGAAGGCATTGTTTTAGGGGGAAAGAAAGAGGCACAAGAGAATTCTCCACCACAGTTGTTCCCCTTTCCCCCACAGTCACAATACCTTGGCAAACATGGTTTGAGGAACATGTGCTGCTTAGGTAACATGTAGTTCCATACCAAGACATTTTTTTTTTTTAGGAAAATGCACTTGCTAACATGTGGTTCCTTACTAAGATATATTTTTTTCTTGAAGGAAAAAATATGTATTGCAGATGAGTCACTGGAGCACTGGAGTAGGGAAAAAATGGTAACAGAATCTCTCCCCATGATAACCTGTTGGTTCTGTTAAAATCTGTTAGTGTTTAAATGAAATCTCTTTTGTTGGCTTACCCTAAACCTGCATCTTTGGCCTCAGAGTTAAATTGAATCAGATGAAACAGAAAATCCTGCTCAGAGGCAATCATCACCCTCTCTATGTCCTCTTTCATCTCTGATGGTAGGGATATAATGGATTCCTTCTCTGGAAAGAGTTACAAGAAACTTGCCACCCTGTATTTAATGGGAAATTTCTCTGCAACTACTTGCCTCAAGACTGGGAAGTGTCCCCAAGTTGCGTAGGCAACCTGATGACTCTCTTGAACTTCCAGTGTAAAACTGTAACATGGTGCCGTAAGGTAGGGAGAGTCTCCTGGTTGCTTAGGCAATGTTGTCTTATGGCGCTGTACTGTATGACAGTCATATAGAGGGCAAAGGCCACTTCTCTCCCCCCTGCCCACCCCCTAAGACATGGTACAACTTCACAGCCTGTGGATGTAACAGGTCAGTTTCAATTCAGTATGTACCAGTATAATGATAACTGTAGTCAGATCACTTTTTTTCTCCTTCAAGAAAGGTTGTGGCTGGCAAAGCAACCAAAGTTCATTAAAGGTGTTTCAAGGTATGGAAAAGAGCTAAGCCTTTCTTTGCAGGGCCAGAAGTATTAGCACCCCCAAGCTATTAACTTGATCATCTAAAAAAGGGGTAGGGGTGCAAACCCGTCCAGAGCAAGTAGAATTCCTAGTTCTTAGGCACCAGCCAACAGCACCATGGTCTTATCTGTACTGAGCTTCAGTTTCTTGGCTCTCATCCAGCACAGTGCCAACTTTAAATACCTCTTCAGGATCTCCACAAGCTCACCTGAACTTGATGAAAAGGAGAAGTAGAGCTGTGTGTCATCAGCAGATTGCTGACAATTCAGATATTTGAATTACCTGCTGCTGCCGCCGCAGGGCCTGCTGCTGCCGCCGCTGGGCCTGCTGCTGTCGCCGCTGCCACCACCACCAGGCCTTCCTTGTGGACTTCTGCCTGGCAGACCGCCAGTCCCTGCAGGACCAGGCCCCCAGGTACCGAGCCAGCTGTGCTGCTCCACCTGCCCCTCCCTGGAGGGGCTACATAAGCTGGCTGGCTGAGGTGGCCTGGGAGAGCCAGGGCCTGCAGGAGAAGCTGCCACCACCACCACTGGGGAAGAGGCGTGCTTGCCGCCGCCGGGCCTGCTGCTGCCGCCGCCGCCGGGCCTGCCGCTGCCGCCACCGCCGGGCCTGCCGCCGGGCCTGCTGCCGCCGCCGCCGGGCCTGCCGCCGGGCCTGCCGCCGCCGCCGCCCGGCCTGCCGCCGCCGCCGCCGGGCCTGCCGCCGCCGCCGCCGGGCCTGCCGCCGCCGGGCCTGCCGCCGCCGCCGCCGGGCCTGCCGCCGCCGGGCCTGCTGCTGCCGCCGCCGCCGGGCCTGCTGCTGCTGCCGCCGCCGCCGGGCCTGCTGCTGCCGCCGCCGCCGCCGGGCCTGCTGCTGCCGCCGCTGCCACCACCACCAGGCCTTCCTTGTGGACTTCTGCCTGGCAGACCGCCAGTCCCTGCAGGACCAGGCCCCCAGGTACCGAGCCAGCTGTGCTGCTCCACCTGCCCCTCCCTGGAGGGGCTACATAAGCTGGCTGGCTGAGGTGGCCTGGGAGAGCCAGGGCCTGCAGGAGAAGCCACCACCACCACCACTGGGGAAGAGGCGTGCTTGCTGCTGCTGGGCCTGCTGCTGCCGCCGCTGGGCCTGCTGCTGCCACCGCTACCACCACCACCAGGCCTTCCTTGTGGACTTCTGCCTGGCAGACCGCCAGTCCCTGCAGGACCAGGCCCCCAGGTACCGAGCCAGCTGTGCTGCTCCACCTGCCCCTCCCTGGAGGGGCTACATAAGCTGGCTGGCTGAGGTGGCCTGGGAGAGCCAGGGTCTGCAGGAGAAGCCACCACCACCACCACCACCGGGGAAGAGGCGTGCTTGCTGCCGCTGGGCCTGCTGCCGCCGTCGCCGCTACCACCGCCACCAGGCCTTCCCTGTGGACTCCTGCCTGGCATTTTTAAGGGGATTTTAATTGTTTTGTTTGTTTGTTTTATTTTGTTGGGGGGAATTTTGTTGTGTTTTTAGGGGTGGGTAGCCTGCCTGATAGGTGGGAGCGAGGGGGCATGTGTCCACCTGATGGAGGCAGTGGGGGGAGTGTTGGGGGCCAGAACATACCGAGGCTGGGCGGCAGGCGCTGGCGGAGCGCTAGGGGCAGGCCATGCCAGGTAAGGGGAACAAGGGAGAGATGTGTAGTATCTGTCCCCTGCTCCGGGCCTGTCCAGAGCCAAAGGATGGCTGGGGGAGGCGTGACCCCATCTTCTGGCCTTCGTTTGCTGCTCTGCAATGCCAGGTCTGTTACCCAGAAAACCTCCCTCATCCATGACATGATCCTGGATGAGGGTGCAGACCTGGCATGTATTACGGAGACCTGGCTGGCCGAGGCTGCTGCTCCAACCCTTGCAGCCATGTGTCCAGCTGGATTTTCGTATGCACAGCAGCCGAGGGCTGGGGATCGGGGAAGGGGAGTGGCTGTTATCTACCGAGAGTCCTTGGTCTTCACCAGACCCCCTCTCCGGGAGACCAAGGTTGCTGAGTGCATGTACTGGAGGTTGGGCCCGAAGGGCAGTCTGGGGATTCTGCTCGTGTACCGTCCACCCCGCTGCACGGCTGACTCCCTGGCCGAGGTGCTTGAGGTGGTCTCTGATGTGCGTGTGCAGTCCCCTAACTTACTGGTGTTGGGGGACTTCAACGTACATTCGGAGGCCATCCTCACAGGAGCACCTCGGGACTTCATGGAGACCATGGCCTCCTGGGAGCTGCACCATATTCTAACTGGGCCCACCCATGTAGCCGGTCATGCACTAGACCTTGTGTTTGTTTCTGGAGAAGCGGGGAGTGATCTGGAAGTCGGGGGTATATCCACCACCCCCTTGTCATGGTCAGATCACTATCTGGTGATGTTGGACTTCTCGGTTCCACAACCCCTCTGCAGGGGTGGAGGACCCATTAAAATGGTCCGCCCCAGGCGTCTTATGGATCCAAATGGATTCCTGAACGCGCTTCGGGATTCTCTGGGGCATGCCAACGGCCACTCGGTCGAGACCCTGGTGGGTGGCTGGAATGCCGCAATTACTGGGGCATTAGATCGGGTGGCTCCGAAACGCCCTCTCCCCCTGAACAGGGCTCGGACTGCACCATGGTTCAATCCGCGGTTACGAGCTCTGAAACAGGAGGTGAGACGGCTAGAGCGCCGGTGGCGGAAGTCTCGCTCCAAAGACGATCAGACACAGGCTAGAGCTATATCTTCAGCCTATCACGTGGTGGTGAAGGCAGCAAAAAAGGAATATTATGCTGCCTCCATCGCGTCTGCAGAGTGCTGCCCCAGGAGGCTGTTCCAAGTGGTCCGGAGCCTGGTCGGTCCTGTGGCTCCGGAACCACTGGAGCATTCTAAGGCCTCCTGTGAGGCTTTGGCAAGGCATTTTGCAGATAAAATTGATCAGATTAGGTGTGTTACTCTGCACACTGTGGATACAGTTAGTGAGCAAGAGGCAGCCTGTGGCAAACCGGTTTTGTGGGATCGGTTCCAGCTTCTTCCTCCTGATGAAATGGACAAGGTGCTTTCATCTGTAAGGCCGACCACCTGCTTACTTGATCCTTGCCCATCTTGGCTCATTATGAGCTGCAAAGAGAGACTGGGTGAGGGGATCAAGGCGGTGGTGAACGCCTCCCTTGAGGAGGGAGTGATGCCATCAGCCCTCAAGGAGGCAGTGATAAGACCACTCTTAAAGAAGCCCTCCTTGGATCCTCAAGTTCTGAACAACTTTCGCCCAGTCTCAAATCTGCCATTTTTGGGCAAGGTGATTGAGCGGGTGGTGGCGGTGCAGTTGAAGGCACACTTGGAAGAAACTGATTATCTAGACCCATTTTTGTCGGGCTTCAGGCCTGGGCATGGGACAGAAACGGCCTTGGTCGCCTTGGTGGATGATATGAGGAGGGCTCTGGATAGGGGTGAATGCTCCTTCCTTGTTCTCCTCGACCTCTCAGCGGCTTTTGATACCGTTGACCACGGTATCCTCCTGGACCGCCTGGAGGGGTTGGGCATTGGAGACACTGTATTGCGGTGGTTCCGGTCCTTCCTCTCCGGCAGGTACCAGAGGGTAGCACTGGGAGAGGAGGTTTCGGACCCGTGGCCACTTACTTGTGGGGTGCCACAGGGTTCCATCCTCTCCCCGATGCTATTTAACACCTATGTGAAGCCACTGGGGGCTATCATCAGGAGGTTTGGGGTGCAGTGTCATCAATATGCGGATGACACGCAGCTCTACTTCTCATTCAAATCTTCACCAAAGTTGGCCGTAGAATCCCTGTCCAAATGTCTGGAGACGGTGAGTGGCTGGATGGGGAGGAATAAGCTGAAGCTCAACCCTGACAAGACCGAGGTACTTTTGGTGGGAGACAAGAGGAGGCTGGGGGATGTTGACCTGGTGTTGAATGGGGTACAGCTACCCTTGAAAGACCAGGTCCGCAGCCTGGGGGTCATTTTGGACTCCCAGCTGTCCATGGAGGCTCAGGTGTCAGCTGTGAGCCGGACAGCGCTGTATCAACTCCATCTGATACGGCGGCTGCGCCCCTTCCTTCCCGACCATCTGCTCCCATCGGTAGTACATGCCCTGGTCTCCTCTCGTTTGGACTATTGTAATGCACTCTACGTGGGGTTACCCTTGAAGACGGTTCGGAAACTGCAGCTGGTACAGAACACGGCGGCTCGCCTGATTAAAGGCAGCCGCCGGCGAGATCACATCACTCCAGTGCTGAAGGAGTTGCACTGGTTACCAGTTGTTTTCCGGGCCAAATTCAAGATGTTGGTTTTGACCTTTAAAACCCTATATGGTTCCGGCCCAGCCTATCTTAAGGAGCGCCTCCAGCAACACCAGACAGGCGGCTTAACAAGATCAGCCTCGGATGGCCTTCTCTCTGTCCCATCAGCCAGGACAGCTAGACTGGTGGGGACGAGGGAGAGGGCCTTCTCTGTGGTGGCCCCCACTTTGTGGAACTCCCTCCCTAGGGAACTCCGTCATGCCCCCTCTTTAATGAGCTTCCGTCGTGCATTAAAAACGTGGTTGTTCAGGCAGGCATTTGGGGTGGGCTAGGGTATTTAAGAAAAAAAAATATGGTAAAATTTTATTGTTTTAAATTGTTTTATGGTGGGTTGTACATCGCCCAGAGTGGCTGGGTGACCAGTCAGATGGGCGATTAATAAATTTAATAAATAAATAAATACCTCTCCTAGGTAATGCCTACCTTTTCGTACGTATCAGATATCATGGGAGACAAGATAGGGCCCTGCAAACCCCATAAAATAGATTCTATGGGGCACAGCAGCCATCTCTTTGCATGGTATAGTTCTGGAATTGAGGAGTTGGGTAGGACTGGAGCAACTGAAGCATGGTGCCTGTAAGTTCCAACCCAGAAAATGTATCTGGAAGGAGATATGGTTGATGGTATTGAAACTCACTGCGAGATTCATTCAGTGGAATCAAGAGGGTCACATCTCCGATAAATATTTCCTGCCATAGGTCACCCCCAGAGCAACCAATGCAGTTTTCATTCCCACACTGGGTCAGAAGCCAAAAGAGCTAGTTAAAAAAAAAAATAGTTACAAGTGTATTTGGCTTTCATAGTTCAGCAAGTCTTGAGTGTATAGAATATATGCATTTTTAATGTTTATGATCCAGTTACCTTATTAATAATGTAATAATTCCAAAGAATTTACAATAATATGACTGTTCAGTTGATACAATATAATTCTGGAATAATTATTTAAAATAAAGTAAGAAAGTAAGAATTTTAGGAGGAGAAGAAAAGACTAAAAGGAGAAAATAATGATGCAAAAAGCTAAGCCATTTCTTTTGGACAACATGCAGATTAATTTGGAGAACGCAAGAGCTGAGGTTATCTCCAATTGCATATTTAAGTATTTATTTATTTGGTTGTTTTCTTAAAAAAAACCCCTCATATTTAACATTTCTGTATATGAAAACACAGTATGGTAGCAATTAATTGCTTTAATTAGCTTTTCTGTTCCAGTTCCTTGAGGGTGCCGTGTATTTGGCATTTCTTAGAAGCCATTCATTTGGCTTTTAAAAAATCCCAATAATTATCAGCTTTAAAAACAAAGGGAAAAAAGCAATAAAAATCATCAGAACAAAACTTTTTCCAACATGATTCTTCATATTCTAGCTCTTGGAATATCATACTGCATCACATACATTGATAAAATCAGAACTTCTGATTGGCTATATTAGGACAAAGGCAATCAAGTTAGGCCTGGATTCCAAATACCCCTGATAGGCTCTGGTAGACAGGGGCTTCAAGCCAGATTTTGTTGCATGTAAGAGTTCTCCACCCTCTCCTCCCTAAGGCAGCTCCCCCTGTCCCAGCCCTGTGAAAATGCTACACAGAGCATCAGGGGGACCCTTCTGAGTGGAGTGAGCAGGTGACAGGTCAGGAGATTCCTGAAAATTGGAGAGTGAGGAATCTCTGAAATTTGGCCAGAAGCACCTTTCATGAGCAGAGCTCTGCAGTTGACAAAAGACAGTTTCTGGATCTGAAATATGGCAGGCATAATCCCTCCATGAGGAACTACTGTGCCTTGACAACTTGGGGAGAAAGCGAATTATGGAGTCATGTTGTCTCTCTAATACCAAATCTTCAGATATGTTCAGATTTGGATTTGTTCCACTTTGGAGAAACTCTACTTTAGTCTGAATTTGTTCAGTCATCTTGAATTGGTTCAGGAGTTGGGATTTGTCTGAATCTGATGCACACCTCTACTTCAAACTATTTTAGTCATAACATTTCTCAATCTTTTAATCATGATTAAGATATTAGAAACCCTCACAGGATTGCATGGCACTCTTCTTGAGATGAATTATTCTTCCCTTTCCTTTTTAGCGTTAATGATGCAGTATTACATCTTCACCAACACTAATGCTAAATGTGGTCAGTTGTAACCAAGAGTTGGAAACATATTAGCATCAATGCTGTAACACTATACCACAGGTAGTGAGGAGAAGGGAAGCCAGGCAGAATTTATGGCAGAGCAGAGGTGGGAGAGGAAGGACTATGTGACTGCATAAGGTGCAACCAATCTCTAAACCATTTTAGGAGATCTGGAAATGTTACACACACACCCTGCCCCACAGCAATCCATCCTGTGTACAGGAATGCCTGTGTCTGGAGAAACTTCAGTGTAGACTAAGGCTGAATCTACACACAGCAGTTTTACCATTATCAAACTGCAATGATAACTATTGGTGCCCTTTGGTGTCATGGGCACCAATAGATATCTTTGCAGTATGATAACGGTAAAACTTCTATGCGTAGATTCAGCCTAAGGTGTACATAGATACAACCAGCAGGCATATTACATGAACCTGGTATACACAGGAGGGATTTGTGTTTGTAGAAAATAAGAGGCCAGCTCACTCATAGAAACTGGACTTTGTTCTAGTGAAGACAACTCACCAGCACAATCCTATGCATGTTCACTCAGAAGACCACAGTGAGTTCTGTAGAAATGTAACACTAGTAGATTTCAGATCCAGCAAAGGGATCAATGTTGTTATGATGCTGTGTGTGTGTGTGTGTGTGTGTGTGTGTGTGTGAGAGAGAGAGAGAGAGAGAGAAGATGGGAATATTGAGGATGCTGGGACAGACATATTAGGTTGGATCCAGAATCCACTTTCCATGGACAGAAGGGCTCTTCTTGGGGAAGATGCCTCTACCAGTGGTTTTTTTTTAGGATTCCCTCTCCCTCTGCAACCCAGCTCACTCCATTAGGCATCTCCCCCCCAACCTTCCATGTAGCATTCTCAGGAAGCTAGAGGGGCTGCTAGGGGGAGGAAGGGAGAGTCCACTTGCATCAGTCCAGTTTCACACAAATAAATCTGGATCCAGCCCATTGTCTCCTGTGTATATGAGACCACTGTTACAAATCTTCCAACTACTCACATTAGTGCTTCTTTTAAAAAATAGAATCCACATCAATAGGGAGTTGTTGCTGTTTTTCTGAAGGGGGGGGGGAATCAATGACTCTAAGTTACTGTAGTTTCTGTCATATCTTCCCGTTTACTAATGTATCCCCTCAGGCAGTGCGCTCCTTCAATATGATCAAAGAAAGGGGGAAAAAATGTCCATTCAAAGAAAGCAGATAGGCATGCAGCAGCGGTGCGCAAGTCCTTTTGCTCTTTGACAAATGTATGAGGCACTGTAGAGGGCCTGCACAACTTGGGTCACCCAACAAGCAAACATAGCCCACCAGCCAGGTATGGCACAGACAAATGCAGCAATTCAACAGACACAGATCATTTGAGAGATGTTGCATAGTCTTTGCTCTAATGTTGTTGTTTATTTGGTCAGTCGCTTCCGACTCTTTATGACTTCATGGACCAGCCCACACCAGAGCTTCCTGTCGGCCATCGCCACCCTTTTTTGCAGCTGTGCACTCTGCAGGTGTTTCCTCCCTATTTTTGCTGTTACATACAGTCAGGGACATAAATATTGGAACAAGGATAACTGTTTTGGCAGTTGGCCTCTGTACACCACATTGAAGTTGAAGGGAAACACACCCAGATGGGAGCAAAGTCAGGACTTTCAGCTGTAATTCAAGGGGCTTGACAAAAGTGAGGCACTAACCATTCAGGAAGGACAGCCAGTGGCATACAGAGACACCCATCATTGGTGGCTCATAAGTAATGGAACAAATGGCTGACAAGCAGCTGCACAGCCAGGTGTGGCCTGTTTCCTGGGTACCCCATGACCAATCAAGCAGATAAAGGGCCTGGAGGTGGTTCTGAGTGTTACAGTTGCATTTGGTAGCTGTTCACTGGAACTCCCAACATGAGGTCCAAAGAGGTGTCCATGCCAGTGGTTTGGATATTTGAACTGCAAGGCATTTCAGCTGTTGCTGTGGTGCACCTATAACTTCCTGTGTAAATTAATCATCTACCTTCAGAGCAACCCTATGACCCCTACACATGTTGGGGTGCTGTAGAATGCTGTGATCTCCTCCTCTGTCCCCATATACTGAAAAACAAGTACAGGGGAGGATAGGGATGGCGGATAATTCCACCACGGATTTCAGTGAGGCCGAATGCACTGGCATTCGGCCCCCTGAAACCCGTGGCGGAACGGCCTCCCACCCCCCGCCCCCCCGCAGAATCCCCCCTGGGACGAAGCTTACCTGGGGTGGATGTTCCGGTGGCGGCGGCTCCGGCAGTGGCTCTAGCGGCAGCAGTGGCAGCTGGCCTCTCGGCCGGCTGCTGCGGACTCAAATGGCGGCCACCGTAGCGGCTGTCAAGGGCTCCTTGGAGGCCTCTCTCAGTCTAATCCAGTAGCCAAGTCCAGACACAGACAAATGGATTCTTTTCAAAGCTTTATTCCTCTTTTACAACTTAACAGCTCTACCGTTAGCAACTAGATATGAGCAGCAGAGTACCTATACCCTACGTTGGAACAGTTGGTCCCCATTTGAAAGGGAATTACTGGCAGACCCCTGAACTTAAGGACTAGGGAGAGTCCCTCCCCTTTTCCCTTGGATCCTCTGGGTGCAGCCGTTATTTGAGCACCAACCGAGCACTACACCTCCTTTCTGCGCCCTCCATTTGGCGCCGCTCTCTGCGTCGGCGTCACGCGTTCATCAAGTCTGCTTCCCGTGCTCTGTCACTCCCTGGACTGCTATCTAAGCTAGGAATGCTGGTGGGAGGAATCTCTGTCAGCTGTGGGCCCTGGGAAAGAGGAGTGTGCTCCTCTCCCAGAAGCGACTGCTCTTCCTCAGAATCAGAACTACTTTGGGATTCTATGGGCTCAGTGTCCACTCTGACAGCAGCCACCATTTGCGTCCGGCCAGGCTGCCGTGATAGGCTACATAAGTATTTACGTAGCCCATCATGGCAAAGGCAGCCACGCAAATGGCGGCCACCACGCCATTTGCGTAGCTGCCTTTGCTGTTATAGGCTATGTAAATACTTACATAGCCTATCACGGCAACAACAGCAACAACAACAAAACTTGTACGCAAATGGTGGCAGCAGCTATTTAAGCTAAACATTTCAGCTTCCTCCCTCAACAGTTGCTGTGCTCTGTGTGTGTGTGTGTGTGTGTGTGTGTGTGTGTAGTATAGTATGGAAAATTGAATCGTGTGATACACCCATGGTGAAATACTTTGCAAGTCCCATTGATTTTAAAGAGTGAAAGTGAAGCACATGTTTATCTCTCTGTTCCAAATGAAAGTGTTGGCCTGGATTCCACTTCTGCATTTTAATTTGATTGCAATACAAAGCATATGTTTAATATTACTTGGGGCGGGGGGAATCTAACTTCCAAAAACATGTTCCTCCTCTTTTTTTTATGAAATTGTATAAATTATAAATTTTTAAACATGAAGTGGCACTAAAAAGAAAAACCCAAGCAGATGTTGAGCTAGAAAACACATCTGTGGTCCTGAAAATAAAGTACGGATCTGCCAAATTGTACTTCCACTTTATTATTGGAAACACAGTCGTGCCTCCAATAGATAAGGTGGTCACTCAAAAAGGATTCTGTAATGTTAAATGGAAATTGGGTGGGGGTGTCATTCTAAACTAAATAAAATTGAAAAGGTTTCACCAATCTTCCTGAAATTTATGCATGCCAGATAGAAGTGTCTGTTTTACATAACGTGAACATTTCAGGAAGATTGGTAAAAGATTTAAGGGAGAAAGGGCAGTTTAATATGGAAAAGAAAAAAAAATGTCCCTCAGTCAAAATGAGTCATAGATTCCATTGGCAATAATCTTTGCCCATCATATTCAAATAAATTACAGCTTTCTTACTTAATCCATTGGTGTTTTCTTGTTCCTTCTCCATTGTAGTTAGTGGAATGAGATCTCTCTTTTTTAAAAATTCCATTTATTTATTTTTTAAACAATTTTTATTCATACAGTGAGTCTCTATGAGACTCCATAAAGCCATGCAGTCGCAGATGGCATCTCTGCCACATGCCGCCTCGCAGCTGATCAGAAGCGGGACAGGGAGGAGAGGAACTGCCATGCAGGAAGACAACTACAGCCCGCCTCATCACCCATCAGGTAGGCTTGGGCTGGAGGCCTTCCACTGTTGCTCTTGCCTCCTTTGTGGGACTGCCAGGGAGGAGAGTTTGTAAAAAAAAATAATAATAATACACAGACTGCCAGGGATGCTCGGGGAGGGAGGGAGACCTCATGGTGTGAAGATATCCCTCTTTCCTCTGGCCACTTCCCCCAGCCCCCACGCAATCCCTGTACTGCTTCTGATGTTGAAGGCAGCAGACTTGGAAGCCCCTTCAGTCCACTCATGGCAGCACTGAGGCAGCAATCATGGTGGCCGAGAAGAATTACAGGCCTACACTAGGCCTGCAACCTTTCCCAGCCAGCCCCCACATGAGCAAGGGTAGTTGCCACTTCAGTCCACTCCCAGCGGTGCTGAGGGAGTAACGACTGTGGCTGGAAAGGATTGCAGACCTATGCTAGGCCTGCAACCTTTCCCAGCCAGCCCCCGCACAACCAAGGCCAGTTGCCACTTCAACGCTGCTCTTGGCAGGACTGGAGTACCAATCAGCTTGGCAGGGAAAGGAAGAAGCCTCCTTTGGGTGATAGCTGAGTGGGGTGATAGAGGAGGGGGAAAGCTTAAGGCATCTCTCCATCGTCTGGTCATCGTCCTTCACATGGAGCCCCTTTGCTGCTTCCATACTGGTAAGGTCAGTGGGAGAGTTGGATATTTCAAGGATATTGGATATCCCCCCACCTTTCTTTGGCTGCCCACTGGGCCCAGGCAATCCAGTCTGACTGGGAAGGGAGGCCTGTGCTCCCCCCCAAATCCGCATCCCCATCTCCTTGAAGCAGCCATCCAGCTCAGCTGACTGGAGAGGGGGAAAAGCTTTGTCATCATCCCCATTCTCCAGAACTATCTACCAACTCCCTCCTCCACCCCCCAGGCCCAGATCTCATCTCCGTAACAGCCCAGCTGGCTGGAGAGGGGTTTTTCCAGCCATGCACCCATCACCACCAGCTCAGATATTCTCACAACAACCTCAGTCTCTGTTCACAACAGCCTATATTCCTACCTCTCCCAGTAACCTGCAAGGGCATTAAAGCCAGTCCAGCTGGATGGAGAAGCTATCTAGGTATTGCCTTCCCTCACAGCATAGATCACTGGAGAAGTTATGGTCAGGTAAGTGGGGGGGGGGGTTGCAGGGGGACATAGATCTCAGAGCTGGTGGGTGACTATGGAAGAACAGAGGGGCACCTCAAAGTCCTCCCACCTGCTTCAACTCTAGTTGGCAACAGAAACAGCAATTTACCTCATCACTAGCCCTTTATATATTATTCCTACATTTCCAGATTATTAGCTGCAGGTGGGGGATGAGAGAAGGAGCAAACTTACTTCCATTTTCTATTTTGATTCTTAAGCAGAGAACAGCCTTTTAATTTGTTTTTAAAATTATGCTGCTATATGGGGAATCATTTTTGAAAACAGGGACCCTCCAACGAGATGGTGGGAAGGTCCTTGCAGACTCAGACAAAAGGCATTGCAATTGTTAAAGCAATTCCTAGACAAGGCTATGAAGTTATCTCCGCAGCCCCATCCTTGAGTTATACGCTCCCGAAACACCCAAGGACAGGTGCATTATGGTCTGGGGGTGGCCAAGGAGAGTGTAGGATCTTTTTTTACAATATGGGTGCATCCTGCTCAGGCTCCTGTTAGCTATCTATGATGCTTTTTTAGGTTGGTAACTGGAGAGGAATGGGGTGTGTGGGTGCAGGTATAGGGAGAGGTTTGGGGCTGGGGACTTTTGTCATGAAAGAAAAACATTAACAATTTAAAAACTCAAAAAGCTGGAAAAGCACTTGAACACCAGACAGTGCTCTTCTGTTTTGCCATGGCTAAGACATGTAGTTTTGTCGAGACACAGGAGGTAGCCACTTGTTTGACTGCCTGGGGTTGGCTGTCGCTAAGGAAGATTTTTCCCCTCAGTGTTGAAAACAAAGGGAAAGCTAATCTATTAGGGATGTGAAAACCCATCCCAGCTAGGATTCTCCGGGCAGCTGCAGAAGCTCCCCCCCCCCCCCGGACCAATGCTTGGGCCCCTTATGAGCTCAGCATGTTCCCGAACTCACTGAGATACTGTCCGGTGAGCAACCACCATTTTCCCGCCTGTTGTGTGTGCAAAAAAGTAAAAAGAAAAAATGTGCATATTTAAGTATGCACAGTTTGGGGGCCAGGAAAGCCTAATCTGCGCAGTATTAGAGGCATTATGACCGCTAATAGACCGCTCCTCCAGAAAGGGCCGGAACCACTTTAAAACTGTGCCTCCCAAGCCCAATCCAGATAAATGATCCAGAAGGATACCATGGTTGATGGTATCAAAAGCCGCTGAGAGGTCCAGAAGAACCAACAGGGTTGCACTCCCCACATTCATTCTCTGGCATAAGTCATCAACCAGGGTGACCAAGGCTGTTTCTTTCCCATAGCCAGGCCTGAAACCTGATTGGAATGGATCTAAGTAATCAGTTTCATCCAAAACGGCTTGGAGTTGTGAGGCCACCACATGCTCCAGCACCTTTCCCAAGAATGGCAAATTTCATACAGGGCAGTAGTTATCTGAAACCATAGGATCTAAATTTCGTTTCTTCAGCAAGGTTCTCGCCACAGCATTTTTCAAAGCGGGGGGGGGGGGACCTCACCATCCCTCAAGGAGGCATTTACCACCTCTGAGGTCCAGATATCCAGCCCAGCTCACACCCCCTTTCTTTTATAAAAGTCTGTAATCCCACGTTTGAGTGCAAGGTCCCCCTCAAAAAGAATGGGACACTTTTGTTGGTTTGGAATGCAACACTAAGGCTGTACAGTGTTGAGGCAATAATGCATGCTTACTCAGAAGCAAGTCCTACCATTTCAAAAGGAATATACAGAACTAAAAGCAAGTATAAATCCCACAATCACATTTATTTACAGCCGTAACAAATCCGATTGGGTGTGTGGTTGGAGGACACCCTACAGAGTTGAGACTTTTGGATGAGAATGGTTTCCAAAGGTGAGTTGTATGTAGCTTGTCTCGTGTGTGTGTGTGTGTGTATGCAAGACAGAATGCATGCCAGAAAGAGAGAGAGGACGTGTGTGTGTGTGTGTGTGTGTGTGTGTGTGTGTAAAAGAGAGAGAGGTGATGGTTTTCTCATTTTTGTTCAACAGGAACCATTCTTGGATTGGAACACACAGATCATACAGTTCAACCTCAACAGAAGCTGGATTCCTACCTAAAAAGATACGCTCTGATCTCCTTTTATGGATATAGTAAGTAAATGGTTGGGTTCACACAACATGTGACACCATGGTGGTATGGACGGTGAGCTAGGGATGTCAGAGAAATCCGCTGTGGATTCCAATGAGGCTGGATTCTTTGGAATCTGGCCTCAGGAATCTGCAGTGGATCAGGACCACTTACCTCTGCTCCAGGAGGACTGGAGGCGGAACGGCACTCGGCTGCTTCTTGCCAGCCAGAGCCGTTTGCCTCCTCCCTGTCTCTGCCATGTCTTTTTTTTTGTTTTTTTTAAAGGCCATTGGCAGGATGTGCCCATAGACTTATATGCAAAATAGAGCTGTGAATTTTGCATATAAGCCTATGGACACATAGACTTAGATGCAAGATTCATGACTCTATGTGCATCTAGGTCTATGGGCACATCCTGCAGATGGCGTTTGTTTTTGTTTTTAAGACGTGGCAATCAGCAGGGACAGGGAGGAGGCGAACGGCTCTGGCTGGCAGGAAGGAAGGTAAGCGGCCCCCAAGCCAGTTTCCCTCTCCCCCCCCCGAATCCTCACAGAGAGGAGCTGCTCTGGAGGATTCTGGGTGGGAGGAATAGATCGCCTCCCCCCCGACACGGGTTCCTCACCGGAACAGATGGTGGGGAATCCATACACCTCTTTGGTGAGCTGCCAGCAATGGGCTATCATGTCGTATGGGGTGTTATTCCTGCCTGCAGTGGGTTAATTGCCCCAAATAAGCCACACGCAGAACCCACACTCTTCAGTAGGGGTTCTGTGGGTGGCTTATTTCGGGCAATTAACCCATTGTGAATGGGAAAAACGCCTCACCCATCATGGGCAGCTCAGCATGCCTAACCACCATGGCTTAGCATGTTATGTGAACTCAACCAATGTGGGTTAAGCAACAACATTTGATGATGTCTTTAATCTGGATGCTAAGTATTGTTATGTGGATTCGCAAACACTTATATGAAAAATGGTAGGTTCTCTGATGTGCACTTGATTTAAGTGGAATCTTTAATCTTAATGTAGTAAAAATTACAAATTTTAGCACTAGATTTCTGAGTGTTAGTGGTAAGTTAGTTAGAAAACAAATGTATTAGTGTAAAAGGCAAGTGGCTTGTGTCTTTTGTCACGGATTTTCATGTTCAGGTGTAGTTTATTGTATGTAGAAAACTATTCTAATAAAAAAAAAAACCCTCAAGTTGTTTTGATGGGGGGGGGGGATGCTGGGAGCACCTGGCTGGGCCTGTACACTGTAACAATCTAAAAAGACACTACATACAAGCAAAAAAGATTAGGGAGGGATGAGGGAAAAAAATAAGGATGCAAACCTAGGCAAGTTTAGACAGAAATAAGGTGTACAGCTCCCAGCATTCCCCAGCCAGCCATGCAGGCTGGGGAATGCTGTGGGTTGTAGGACTTATTTTTGTCTAAAGATGCCTAGGTTTGCATCCTAAGTCATGACACAAAAGGAAAAAAAAAAGGTTCACTACTGTGGCTGCTCAGTCTCTCACCCTATCTGACCTCAAAGGGTTGTTGTGAGGACAAATGGGACACATGGGCTTCTCTTTCTTCTGCTGCACTGCACCATCTCCTCCTCCTCTTTCCCACCTTCAAGGAAAGTGAGTATAGATAGGATTCCTGCTGTAAACACTTAACTGTCCATTTCCATGCATTTTTACTCAAAAGTAAATCCAAATAATCTCTAGAGAAGCTGTTTCCAAGCAACTATGCATAAAATTTCAGCCTCACAGTTCCTATAAAGAGCTCCTTTTTTTTTTTTTTTAAGGGAACTGTTCAAAGTTTTGTGACTGCAATTCTAGGCCCATTTACTTTGGAGTAATTCCCATTCTTGTGTGTATATGTATGTGTGCCACCTATTTCTTCGCAACAACCCTGTAAGGTCGGTTAGAGTGACAATTTATTACTGTGGCCACTCAGACTCATGGTATCCTACCTCACAGGGCTGTTGTGAGAACACGGGGTCACATAACCGAGACCTGAGTGGGTGAGCAGGGAGGAGTTGGTCTCTCTCAACTCTGCCCACTGGGGTACTTGGTTGTGCATCAGGGAAGACATGCTGGCCCTAAGGAGGCTGTAGACCTATCTGAGGCCTGCTGTAATTCCTTTGCTAGGCACTTCCAGGATAAAATCTCTTGCATCTGCCAGGACTTAGACTCCAGTCTTACAACAGGTGAATCTGGTGAGGTGTCCAGACCATAGCCTTGTCCAGTTTTCTTGGATGAGTTTCAGTTGGCACAGCTTGAGGACATTGACAAGGTGCTTGGACTGGTTCATGCAACCACTTCCATATTGAATCCTTGCCCCAGTTGGCTTATAAAAAACAGCAGGGAAGGAACAGCTGCCTGGGCCAGAGAGGTGATTTCTTCACTCCTAAAGAAACCCTCCCTGGAGCCAGAAAATCATAATAATTTTAGGCCAGTGGCAAATGTTCCTTTCATGGGCAAGGTTCTTGAGTGGGTGGTTGCCAAACAGCTCCAAACACTCTTGGATGAGACTGATTATTTCAATCCATTTCAGTCAGGGTACAGGCTGAGTTTGGGCACAGAAACAGCCTTTGTTGCCCTGTATGATTGATGACCTATGTTGGGAGAGAGACAGGGGGAGTGTGACCTTGTTGATTCTCCTTGATCTCTTGATGGCTCCACTCCTGGTCAGAGCCAATGTCGCCCTTTCAGCATCCCATGGGGTCTCTGCGGGACGCTATCTTGAACAGCTTTTTAAAAGGTTGAAAAACCTTTTTATCTCTCCCTGGAATTAAAAGGGGAGGCAGGAGCAGCTCTGGATGAAGTTTTGGAAGAACAACTCCGGGGCTAGTCTGCTGGAGCTTAATCAACACTCAAAGCTGTTTGAACCTCCTAATGAATTAGGAGAAAGTAGGGCTGATGTGCTCCATTGTAGTTTTTGGATTAAGAAATGCCAACAACATCTGAGGAATGGATTAAAAAATATCAATAATATTTGAGGACCTGCAAGATTTGTTTGAAGAGAAGGATGACTACACCAAGGCGAAAAAAAGGATCTCCGCCCACCCACCCCCACCCCTCCCTTGGCAAAGGCTTCGAGAAGTGGAGAGACAGAGGAGTTACTTGCTTTGATAAAAACTTTGTCCTTGCAATTTGCTGAACAGGCAAAGACGCTGGATACCATCCAAAATTCCATCACTGCCCTGCAAGGTGCTGTGGATTTAATTAACACTTCTTGGCAAAAAATGGAGGCAGAGGTTAACGAGTTGCAAGATCACCTGGCAGGGAATGAAACTACGTCACAAGTTTTTTTTTCTGTCAGAATTTCTCAGCTGGAGGCATTAGCACGCAGGGCAAATGTACGTATTATTGGTATTAAATATTTATCTACTGATGTAAATCTGTCTACTTTTGTAGATAAGTTCCTGCTTGAGATACTCCCTGTGCCACCTGATTATTCATTTGATATTGAGCAGGTATTCAGTGGGTCAAATGCCAAAGGGACTGGTTATATGATTATAGTCCAATTTGCAAGAATCCCCACAAAAAAATTAGTTTGGCAAGAGAGGCTGGAAACTAGGGATGTATGAAAGTCACTTACCTTTTTGACGGGGTGATTTGCGGTGGGTGGGAGGCACTCCGCACCTCCCCCCGAAATCCTAATCTGGCTGGCTCCGCTCCGCGGAGATTCTGCGGAGCCGCTGGCCAGGTCCACCCACAGCTGGACATCTGGCCGCTGGGCAGCCTGCAGGAAAAAAAAAAAAACAGCGTACACAAATGGCAGCGGCTATGGCGGCCGCCATTTGCGTTCCCTTTTTTTCGCTGTTTTAGCCTATGTAAATATTTACGTAAGCTATTATAGTGGAAAAAAAGGAACGCAAATGGCGCCCACCACGCTATTTGTGTTCCCCTTTTTTTTACCATAATAGCTTACGTAAATATTTACGTAGGCTAAAACAGCGGAAAAAAAGGGAATGCAAATGGCGGCCTCCGTAGCCACCGCCATTTGCGTACGCTGTGGGTTTTTTTGGCATGCCATGATAGGCTACGTTAATACTTACGTAGCCTATCACGGCTTCCGCAGGGACGCAGAAGTGTCCCTGCGTTAGCCGTGATAGGCTATGTAAGTATTTACATAGCCTATCACAACTATGATGAAGAACAGAATGGCGGCCGCAGGGCCGCAAGTCAGCATGGACGGCAGCAGGTAAGTGCTCCATTTCGAGCACCTTTCGTGGGCTGGGGGGGCTGGGGCTTCATTCCACCATGGATTTCGGGGGCCTAATGCAGTGGCATTCGGCCTCACCGAGATCGGTGGCAGAATTCTCTGACATCCCTACTGGAAACCTTTTTTGGAAACAAGATAAAGTTATGCTATTTCTGGATTACATCAAAGAAATTGCTGATAAAATAAGGCAATTTATCAAGGTGAAAAATATGGCAAAACAAATGAACTTACAATTAGGGATGTTAGAGAATTCCGCCACAGACTCCAATGAGGCCGAATTCTTTAGAATCCGGCCCCCCAGAGTCCGTGGCGGAATGGAGCAATCCCCACCACCACCCCGCGAAATTTCCTTGGGACAGACCCTACCTTTTGTCATCCATCTGGTCTGTCCGCTGCCCTGGTCTGCGGCCATGAATGGCTGCCCAAGTCTGCAGCAGCCATTTGCCTCCCCACTTTAGCCGTGATATGCTATGTAAGTATTTATGTAGCCTATCATAGCAAAGAGCAGGGATGCAAATAGCATCTCCTACGCCATTTGCATCCCTGCCTTTTGCCGTGATAGGCTACGTAAATATATATGTAGCCTATCACGGCTAACACTACGGCGGCCGCCATTTGCGGCCGCAGCCCAGCAGTAGACAGAAGTCGGGCGGGCCCAGCCAGTGGCTCCGTGGGCTTGCCGTGGAGTGGAGCCAGCCAGAGAGGATTCCAGGGGGGAGGGACGGATCGCCTCCCCCCCAGCAGACGGCCCCACCAGAACGGGGTGAGTAATCCGTATACCCCTACTTACAATATGACTTAAAATATCCTGCTACATTTTGCATTTTTTCTGAAGGCCAGATGAAGAAGTTTCTAAATCATGAAATGGTGGAGACATAGCTACATGGAAAATCGCATGAGATTTCTGTTCCAGCACCATGAACTGGAATCTACAACATGTACAAAACTGACTATGTTTAGTCTGGAAGATACAGGCGAGGCCAGAGATGGGGTTTTTTTCCTTCTCTTATTTTTTCTCTTTTTCTCTTTTCTTTAAATACTTTCTTTTTAAAATGGATATGATATACTCTACAATGTATACACTTATTTATATATCTAGTACAAAATATATTACTGATTGCTGTGAGGTTGATTTTAAGCTTTATTATTATATAACATTATAAAATTAATTAGTGATTTGTTATTATTATTATTATTATTATTATTATTATATACCCTTTTAAATCTCCTTTTTAAATTATTATTACTATTATTACTGGTTAGTAAGATTTTTGGCTGGTTAAATTATTAAGCTTTATTACTACATGTTAGCTGAAGGGCAATATATGGTTACTGGAAATGAACTGTAGGCCTGCTCCCTTGCTATAAGACTGATGATATGATATTGAAATGTTAGGTTGATTATTTGTGCTGTACTGCATTGTAATGTTGCCAACGTTATAGGTATAATTCTTAAGCAGAATGGGATCTGAAGTTTCTGTGTAATGGAGTTTAAATTTAATTTATTTAAATAATCCTTTATATATTTTTTCATGTTCTTTCTTTCTTTCTTTCTTTCTTTCTTCTCCTTCCTCTGTTTTCTCTCTCTCCCCCCCCCCCATTATTGCTGTGTCCTCTTAAGAATACTGTATTGTTGGGAAATTGTTGTTATTGATTAGGTTGTTGGTATTGTTTATTTCATTTATAAAGTTAAAAAATAGAATAAAAAGTATTTTTTTTAAAAAAAAAATATCTTGATGGCTCTTGATACCATCAGCCATAGTATACTTCTGGGACAAGTGTCTGAGCTGGGCATGGGAGGCACTGCGTTGCAGTGGTTTTGTTCCTACTTGGAGGGTTGGCTCCAGAAGGTGATACTTGTAGGATCTTGCTCGACCCCATGGACTCTCTAGTATGGGATTCTGCAGGGGTCAGTTTTGTCCCCCATGTTATTCAACATCTACATGAATCCATTCAGTGTAGTCATACGGAGTTTTGGAGTGTGCTGTCATCAGTATGCAGATGACACTCAGCCCTATTTCTCCTTTTCATCTTCTTCAGGTGAGGCTGTGAATGTGCTAAATTGGTACCTGGCTGCGACAATGGACTAGATGAGAGCTAATAAACTGAAACTTAATCCAGACAAGACTGAGATGCTGTTGGTGGGTGGTTCTTCTGACTGGATGGAGGATGCTCAGCCTCTTCTGGATGGGGTTGCACTCCCCCCAAAGGAGCAGGTTCGTAGCTTGGGAGTCCTCCTGGAGCCATCTTTGTCACTAGAGGCCCAAGTAGCTTCAGTGGCATGGAGTTCCTTCTACCAACTTCATTTGGTGGACCAGCTACGCCCCTATCTGGACAGGGATAACCTGGCTTCAGTTGTCTATCCTCTTGAAACCTCCAAGTTAGATTACTGCAGTGCGCTCTACTTAGGGCTGCCATTGAAGACAGTTTGGAAGCTGCAGCTCGTGCAAAATGCAGCAGCCAGACTGATAATGGGGACCAGAAGGTCTGAAACTATAAGACCGATTCTGGCCTGCTGGAACTGGCTGCCTATATGCTTCTAAGACCAATTCAAAGTGCTCACTTTGACCCATAAAGCCCTACACGGCTTGGGACTACAGTACCTGGACACATAGACTTATACACAAGATTCACTGCTCTATTTTGTGTCTATGGGTACATCCTGCCGATCGCCATTAAAAAAAAAGAAAAAAAAGAAATGGCCATCAGCGCGGAGGAGGTGAATGGCTCTGGTGGAAGAAGCACCTGAGTGCTGTTCCGCCTGCAAGCCTCCTGGAGTGGAAGTAACTGGTGCCGATCCGCCGCAGATTCTTGAGGCCAGATTCCAAAGAATCTGGCCTCATTTGAATCCACAGCGGATTTCTCTAACATCTCTAGGTATGGCTCACTTTCTGAGGCTACTTTCTTGGGATATATTAGGTTATGCTGAGAGATAATGACTTGTGATTGGACAGCATTCTTCCTGTCTTTAATGATGACATTAAAAGCATAAATAATGACCATTCTTTTGTTGTAAGACCCATTGAACGGAACCGGAGTTACACTCGTATGAGGACCAGTACATTGTGCTTTAAGTCAGCCTAGTAATGGACACACATTGGCTAATCGTGCCTGTATCTCTTTGTATTCCTCCTGGTGATAGCAAGTGCATTTCAGAGACAATCACTATGGAATGTATCAATATGTACCTGGTTGAGAAAGGTCATCTAGAGTGCCATGTATTTTGATATATGTTGAAGAAATGCTTTTCATTTTTGATTGGTAGGTTTAGCATGCAATGTAGGTATGAAGATGGGGTGGGGCAGAATGGGATTTGGTGAGGTGATTTGAATATATCCCCTCTGACACTGGTTCTTGTGCAACTATATTTTTATTGGAAGTTTAGCAGGTAGCCATAGCTGTTTTGTTTTAATTCTGTCTGGACATAGTCACTGGTTAATATATGAGATGAGAAAAAGTATTATGGAATGTTACGGGAGACTAGTTAGCTGCTCATCAAATAACCATACACTGCTTTCATTCTTTGAACCGTATGGAGATGTATTTATATTAGGGATGTGAGAACTCACTCCTGTCTGGGTTCTATGGACTCCTACCCAGCCCCTGCCCCTGCTTGCCAGTCTCTGGACTGCACTCAAGCACCTCCAACTCTTGGCAAGCAGCCCACACTCACCTCAGTGGCCTCTCAAGCTCTGCAGTCTCCATTTCTAAAAAAAAAAATGGTGATCATAATAATGCACGTTTTTGTATGTTCAGAAATGTGCATTTGCAAAGGCACACATATGTGTGTGTACAAAAATGTGCATTTTAGAAAAATACACATTTTTGTGCATACATGAATATGTGCAGTCGCAAAAACACTTTGCGTGTGCACAAATTCACGCATTTTTGAAATCGCCATTTTATTTCTCAGAAAATGGTGACCATGAAGCTGGACAAGGCTGCCGGGGTGAGTGCAGGCCATTCACCAAGCACAGGCAGGGGGTGAGCGGGGCAGGGGCTCAGCGAGCAGGGCTCAGGGGTGCAGGCAGGAGCAGGTCCACTGGATTCCCAGACTGAATCGGGCACCCGTGCCATCCCTAATGTATATAATTAGGAGCTTATTTGCCAGGGCAGTCTTCATTTTTGTGGTGCAGATTTTCAACTTGGTATGAGCATGTTGTAGTTGTGATTGCAAATGTTTATGTTAGTCTCAATACTAAGAATAGTAGTAGGAGAAATGGGTAGTTGAAATACAATAGTACTTTATAATTCTACTTATATTTAAAATGCATCTACACGATTGCTAATCTTTTTCAGGAGTGCAACTGAGAAGAAGAATCCTCCATGAATTAAGGGTGTTAAGGGCTACTAATCATGGTGGCTATAGCTATCTCCAGTATCAGAGACAGTATGCCTATTTATCCCAGTTGCTGGGGAACATGGGCAAGAGGGTACTGTTACACTCATGTCCTGTCCTGTGGGCCGCTGGTCAGCTATGGTGTGAACAGAAAGCTGGGCCCTTGGTCTGATCCAGCATTGCTCTTCTTATGTTCATATTAGGGATAGAACCTCAGTGTTTAGAGGAACTGTACCTTTAATTGCAAAGAGAAACAGACAGACAAACAGAACAGATCACTCCCCTCCCCCTCCCCACGGGATCCATCCAGGTTGGATTCCTATCCACATCAAACCTGCGGAGCCGGCCGCCAGCTCTGCAGGGCTGGAGAAAGTCAATACGGCCGGCAGCCATTGCCATGCCATATCTTTGTGTAAGTCAGTTCCCCAGATGCAAATGGCATACTGGATGCCATTTGCATCCCTGTTCACGTGATAGGCTACACAAATATTTGCGTAGCCTATCATGGCCAAAAACAGGGACGCAAATGGCATAGCGGACGCCATTTGCAGCTGTAAAGCTGGTCAATTAGCCTAAATGCAGCCGTAAATGGTAAACTGACCAGCTTTACGGCTGCAAATGGTGCCCACTACGCCATTTGCGTCTGGGGGACTGACTTACACAAAGATATGACACGGCACTGGCTGCCGGCTGTATCGATTTTCTCCAGCCCTGCGGAGCTGGTGGCCAGCTCCGCAGGGCTTCGAAGTGGAGCCAGCCTGGGCAGATTCTGGGGGGGGGGAGGAACGGATTGCCTCCCCCCCATCGAGGATTCTGGGGAGAGGAATGGATCTCCCCCCCATGGACCCCCAGAGGACTGGAGGTAAGGGATTTCCTACATCCCTACAACTTACTCTCCATGCACCCACACTTGGATCTTTCAGTCCCAAATCCAGATTGGGAGGATGGAGTGCCTTGGACCAGCAACAATGCACCATGCTATCTTGGTCCTGTATTACCTTATGAAGCATCTGAGCCTTACTGTATCGCTCGAGGAATCCTACTGTGAAGTGACTCACACTTTTATTCTGTGAGTCAACCCATGACTTTACTGGGTGAGTATATAGTGAGAGATGGGTGTCTCTTTTAATGTAGCTAGGCTGAGAGTGGTACTACTGCTAACAATGGTGTGTGGCACATGTAGCTGTATTTTCTAGCAACGGTATGACTGATGATGTTGCCAGTAATTGAGAAATGTCAAAGCAAGTTGGCATGGGGAGGGGCGTTAGGGGGAATTATTTCAAAGTTATTAGGAGGAGCCAAGAAAAAGTGGAACTTGGTAGTGTGGGGGTGGGAAACATAATGATTTTGAGCAGAAATAGGTTGCTACATTAATTAAATTGACGTTTGTAGAGCAGTGCCTTCTCCCTACTGAAGGGACTCACAGAGACTTACATAGAATATGAAATTAGACTATTGAACTCACAAACCTGAACCCATACAACTTTTCTGGGGTGAACTGATATTGGGAAGATGCTCTCTGAAACAAATAGGTAGTGTGCTGGAAGAAGGTGTTTAAGCCTTCCACTAATCACTTCTTTTAATATACAACACCATACCACCACATTGTTTTATCTTCACCACGTGCCTCAAGTTCAGGGATGGCGGAGAATTTCTCCCCGAAACTTCGGGGGGCCGAGCGCCAACGTGTTCGGCCCCCCGAACAAGTTTCGGGGAGAAATCCTCCGAACCCCCCCACACCCCGCACCCCCCCTGGGACGGGACTTACCTTCGCCGAATGTCCCTCCCGGCGGCGGGTCCGGCCGGCGGTTCGGCGGGTGTTCGAGCGGGGCGGGAGTGGCAGCTGGTCTTTCAACCAGCTGCCACCACCGCCATTGCAATAAAAGAAAAAAAAATGCCCCCTGATAGGCTACGTGACGATTAACGTAGCCTATCACAGCTAGATTTGCAAAGTCAGCCGTGATAGGCTACGTCAATCGTCACGTAGCCTATCACGGGTGACTTTTTTTTTTAAAAACAAAGCGCGTACGTTAATGGTGGCCCCCATAGGGAGCCGCCATTCGCATTCCTTATTTAGTCGCTGTATTCAACGTAAATCTTTACGTAGGCTACGTAAAGATTTACGTTGAATACAGCGACTAAATAAGGAATGCGAATGGCGGCTCCCTATGGGGGCCACCATTAACGTACGCGCTTTTTTTTTTAAAAAAAAAGTCACCCGTGATAGGCTACGTGATGATTGACGTAGCCTATCACGGCTGACTTTGCAGATCTAGCCGTGATAGGCTACGTTAATTGTCACGTAGCCTATCACGGGTGACTTAAAAAAAAAAAAAGCGCGTAAGGAAAATGGCGGCCCCCATAGGGAGCTGCCATTCCCGTTCCGTATTTGGTTGCTGTAGTCTACGTAAAGATTTACGTAGACTACGGCAAAAATAAGGGCAACGATATTAGCGTTGCCCTTATTTTTGCCGTAGTCTACGTAAATCTTTACGTAGACTAGACGTGCCAAAATAAGGAACGCAAATGGCGGTCCCCATGGGAGCCGCCATTTGCGTACGCGCTTTTTTTTTTCCAAAGTCACCCGTGATAGGCTACATGACGGTTTACATAGCCTATCACGGCTGACTTTGGAAATCTAGCCGTGATAGGCTACGTAAATCGTTACGTAGCCTATCACGGGTGTGTGTGTATTGTTGGTTTTTTTTACTTTTTTTTTCGCGGCCGGGTTGACGGGGCGCTTCTACCCGGCCTGAATTTCGCCAACGAGGGATGGGATGCCTCCCCCCTGGCCTGAATTTCAGCCGGGCAAGGCGGGGCGCCTCCCCCCCTCGCCTGAACTTCGGTGGGAGAAGCGAAGCACCTCCCCCCCACCACGAAGCAAGCTGAGGGACAAGGTAAGTCCCTTTCATCCATCCCTAGTAAGCAACAAATACGCATAGGTCACTTCATAGTAGGCTTCCTCTATAGTAAGCCATAGTAAGGCTCAGATGCTTTATAAGGCAATACAGGACCAGGATAGCATGGAGCATCTTTTCTGGTCCCAGACACTCCATCTTCTCAATCTGGATTTGGGACTGAAAGATCCAAGCGTGGGTCCATGGAAGGTAAGTTGTAAGCAAGAACAATTTGTGACATTGCACAACATCATGACTGATCATGGGGCACATCAGATAAGGGATCATAGAATCATAGAATAGTAGGGCTGGAAGAGGCCTTCAAGACCATCAAATACAATCCCCCACTCAATGCAGGAATCCAAGTCAGAGCATCCCTGACAGATGGCTGTCCAGCCTTGTCTTGAATGCCTCCAGTGTGGGAGAGCTCACCCCTCCCTAGGTAATTGGCTCCATTGCCGTATTGCTCTAACAGTCAGGAAGTTTTCCCTGATGTTCAGCTGGAATCTGGCTTCCTGTAACTTAAACCCATTATTCCATATCCTGTACTCTGGGATGAATTTAGGTATGTACGAATTGTGCTCATACCGTTATGCTTGACTTCCTCAGTTTGTGTCCTCTGTCCCATTCCACTGGCCACAAGCCCCCAAAATCCTCCGGTTTTTTTCCTGCTTCGGTACTTACATAAATAAATCTGCACCGGCCATTGAAAAATCCTCCCCGCCCAGCAGCCGCCCGTCCCGTCCTGCCATTCCATGAAGTTCCGCAAAACACTATTCTTCGTAAATGTTTACGTATTTTCCATTGGCTGGAATTGACCCCTACGTAACTTCCACCGCACTCGCCATTGTTTGTTGTGATTGCTTACATATTTTCTCCCTAGGTGGGAATCACCCCTGTAACTTCCGCCACACTCGCCATTGTTGTGATTGCCTTGGCCGGAACTTTCCCGCTATTTTCATAATTGTTTATGTATTTTTTTTCATTGCTGCCTGGAATGTTTCCTGCCCTCTGTGCACTCCCCCACTGTCTTGTTTTCCCGGACAGGGACAGGGACTGTGATTTTATTAATTTCTGTGTATTTGTGGTTGATGTTCCTCACGTTTACTGGTCTTGTTAACTCAGAAAACCCAGCGTCTCCCAAATAATAATAAAAAAACGGGGCTGCAGCTCCACTTCTGCAAAATCTGTTGTCAACTTCCTGCTAACTTCCTAAATGTCATCTGCATCTGCGTTTGCTTCTGCATGGTGGTGATTTGTGGTGGAGTTCTGTTGTATGGTGGTGGTTGTGTATCAGTGGTGGATTGGATTTGCTTAATTGGTGTCAGTGCGTGTTGTTTGTGCATTGTGGTGTTTTTGTCTGGTCTGTGTGTGTGTGTGTAGTTGTGCATTGTTGTGTTTTTGTCTGGTCTCTGTGTGTGTATAGTTAAGTGGTGGCTGTGCGTGGCTGTCTGGTGTGTGTGTGTGAGGAGTAGTAGTAGTGTGGCTGCACTAAAATGGCTGCAGCAGCTGCACCAATACTTGGCAGGAGGTGGGACCGTGAGGAGATCAAGGCCCTCCTCATTAACATTAGGAACAGCGAGGCGGTGGCAGCGCTGTTTGGCAGCTGCTCCTGCTGCAATGAAGTATATTGGGGGTGGATAAAGAGGAGGATGGAGTGAGCAGGCCACCATCGGACAACGGGACAATTACGGTCCAAATGGAAGGCATTGAAGCAGTCCTTCATCAGGGAGGGGATGGCTGCTGCTGAGAGGAGGGCACCACTGTTGAATCCCCCCTACTACTGGTGCATCCATAGAGTGTGTGTCAAGGCGGGCCAGCCCCCATTTCCGCAGAGGCATATGCCTGGTAAGTTACATTTATCCCATCCCATCATCAAGCTTAACTGAATATGAAAACAATGTGTACTGAAAATGAAGCTACCTCTTTGTGGTCTCATGTGGAAACAAACAAATCCTGACATTTAGCCTGCAATCTTATGCTTGTTGAACTTGGACAGAAAAGGGTCCCATCATCTTCCGGCCACTTTGGCTAGTTGAAGAAGGGATGATGGCAACTGCATTGCTTTTTCCTGTACAACCACATGCATAGGATTATGTGAGCCTGGCTACAACTCATATTACACACTGACACACTGTCCATTTCCAGGGAAATGCTGCTGCTGCCGGTCTCTGCACAGTGCACACAGGGGAACTGGCACCAGCCCAGCAGCAACAGGACCAGCCTCTTGGTGTGTGCACATCATCCTTCTTTATGTAGTGATTGCTGAATTTTTGCACCCCACCCACCCCACCTTTCTACCAAGACATTGGCACTCAAGTCAACTCATGAGCAAGTGTTGATCACGGGCTACCATAGGGATGCAAATGGCGTCCCCTACTCAGGACGCCATTTGCGTCCGCAGCAGCCCAGCAGCGGCTGGAGCTGCCACCGCCGCTGGAGCCACCACTGGAGCCAAAGCCACAGCCGGAGTCGCCACCAGGTAGGCTCCATTCCAGGGGGCTTTCGCGGGGTGGTGGGGTGGGTTGCTCCTTTCCACCACGGATTCCAGGGGGCCTAATTCACTGGAATTCACCCCCCCCCGGGATCCTGGTGGAATTCTCTAACATCCCTATGTGGAAGGCTACGGCTATGTTGGATGGTGCCGATTGCCTCCATTGCTGAGCAAGACTGCCTGAAGTGGGTGCAAATGGATCAGGCCACCTTAAGTAGCTTGCCTATTTTAGGAGATGCATCGCTTAATTCGGAACACACCACAAGTTTCAAACAGTGTGCAACACACCGAACGTGGTTCAGCCGTGCAATGCGGGATGCTTTCAGGTAGTTGGAGGCATTGTCTGTTGCTACACAGTCCACTGTTAGATTTAAGGGGGCCAACCAGGACTGAACAACACCACTGATGCTACTGGTAATGTTTTCTGCTGTGGGTCTCCCTGAGAACATTGTGAGGGCCAATGTCGCTGTTCTCCGAGTCAGTCTGCTTCTCACACTAACAGATACCCATTGCACGGTGACACACAGATAAGACTTTGTTTGATTACTTGTCCATGTGTCACTCATTAAATGTACACTTCCTCCAACTGCACATTTCAAATCCTGTTGGAGTACTCTTCTGATTTCAGAAGCCAGGGCTGGAATGGCAATGCCACTAATGTAGTGATGAGAGGGGACATCCCACCGAGGGCACAAGTTCTTCATGAAGCGCCAGAAGACCTCCTTTTCCACCAAGGAGAAGGGCAGCATGCATTGAGCAATGAGCTCTGTCAGGTCATGATTCAACCTTTGTGCCTGGACACTGTCAGACGGGAATTTCTGTGTCAGCCTGAGGCATTTCTCCATTGACACCTGCCTCTTAGTTAAGTTGCCTTCTGTGTCCTTCTCACCCGAACCACGTTGCGTTAGGTCTTTGGAAGATGAGGCAAAGAAGGCGGTAATGTTCTTTTTTGATGGTTGTGACAGGGACTTTCCATTACTATCTTTGGGCACAAGAAGTGCATGATGCACCTCCATGTGTCGCCTCATGGCAGACGTGCCCACTCATCCACAGCCCCCTTCTTTTCCTAGCCACACACGGCTTCTACAAATATTGCAAAGCATAACATAGCAGTTATTTTCTGCATATTTGAAGAAGCGCCACACATAGGAACTCACCCTGCCACCACCTCTTCTTTGGGGAATGGGGGTATCGGTTTCAGATGAGGTGGCATCGGGAGCTGCACGTTTCCACTCATCTGTGGATGGTGTTGTTGATGGTGTTGTTGATGGTGCTGACCAGCACTTAGCAGGGGATGTTTGTTCCTGAGGTTTGGGATTGCTCCCAAAGAACCCAGCAGGCTGGAACACAGAGTCAGAGTCAGGCTCAGCAGGGACGTTGATATAGAAGGGCTTCTCATCATCTTCGCTGTAGGGATCACTGATGAAACTAAGTCCTCCGGCCTTTTTTTCCAAATCACGTGAGCCGCTGCCCACGAGGTGATTATCAGCAGGCAGCTGTGGACCTGGTTCATCTGTCCCACTTCCGCTCTCTGATGCGGGGAGGACGGTTGTGGGCGTCTCTGTAAAGATTCGAAATAGATAGAAGCAGAGTTTCATGAGAAATACACCTTTTCCACATGAGTAATAGCCAAGAGAATAAAATTGTGTACTTGTAGAAATCTATGAAACATAGCTTGGAATTGCGATCAATCAACATGACACAAGGTGCAAATGTAAGCTACTACTGCACTAGCTAGCACTGAGAAAACAACACACGACACAAGGTGCAAAAAAATGTACAGATTTCAAAACCCCACGAGAGTTATCTAAACGTATTCTCACTGGTAAAAGTCTGAAAAGCATGGGGGAGGAGATATCTGGCTCCCTTGCAAGGTCCACTCCTTTGCATCAGCTCTAACATACCACTGTGTGAGACTCAGCACCTACAGGGCTGGCCCAAAGCATTTTGCTTCCTGAGGCAAAGGATAAAATGGCACCCCTCCATCCTATATAGAGCGATAGCTGAATCTTACTTGAACAGTGACAATGGGAGAGCTTCTTTCACCACACCAGAGGACAGCAAGCTGGCTGAGGAGGTACAAGGCAGTCTGAGGAGCACCCACAGTTCTGTGCCCCAACACCTCACTGCTGCCTAATGATAGGGCTGGTCCTGAGCACATGCTTGGCAAATCCCACTGCCTTTCTCCGGAGTGCATTTGTGGTCCCCCAGGAGCAGTGCCTGATTAGTCAGGCCCTGTTTTAAAAATCATCCTCAGAAATGTAATTGCTTAATCAATTCACATTGCACCTCTAGTTAAAAGAGATCAAGGCCAAATAAGACAGCAAACTATGATGAATGGCTTTGGAAACAAAGCAAGAACAAAACACTGAAGTGTTTTCCCACCAAAAAGAAGGTGTATTGTTTGAGAAATTATTGCAGTTCTTTTAAAGTGTTGGGGTTTTCTTTAGTACTGGAGTACCATATAACATTTTAATAATATGAAATATGTTCACAGCAATGAATATGAATGAATGTAAAACAGTCGTGTATGTTTTGTGGTGTTGAAGAAGAAGATCTCGTGGGGTAATCTTTCCCAAATGGTTCCCTCCAAAGGTTTTGGACTTCAACTCCCATCAGCCCCAGCCGGCATGACCAATGGTAAAAAAATTCTGGGAGTTGTAGGCCAAAACTTCTGGAAGGCTGCAGGTTGCAGAAGGCTAATGTAGGGACTATTCAAATATTTGAAGGTATTTATTTGTATCCAGATATTTACAAGCACCTGTGATGACAGAGTCTTACCAGATTCATCCTTTGGAATGACGTAGATGTCTTGACTTTCATGCCGCCACTGTAGAGTCTCCTTGGGAACATTTTCATCTGCTTTGGAGACACTGCCCTTCTGCTCACCATCCATGAACTTTCATCCTCTTCCTCTGGAGTTGTGGCCGGCTGTGCCTGTGCCACTTTCTGTAGTGGAAATTGGTGGTGTGCGCTGCTTACGGGTGCGGGGTGGACTGGTGCTGGGGCTGCTGTCGCTGCTGGTCACACCTTGGGCTTCCTGCTCTTCCATCTCATTCTCAAAAATACCATTGAAATGCAACCTCAGCGGTGTATTTTCTCACTGGGTGTCCATGCCTCTTTTGAGTGCTGGATTGACTACGGGTTCCTCTTTTCTCCATGTTCATGTCTCTGGGCAGGAGGAGACAGAAATGCATGTGGCAAAGCTGAAATCATGTCAACAGCCTACAATCGCAGATATAATGCAAAGTAAAAGTTTCCCCCCGTCCCCCCATCCATCCATCCATCCATCCATCCAATGCTAACTAAATAGGGGCATATTGTACAGCAGATTAGGCTGAAAAGCCCAGGATGGAGGATGTAGTCCATCCATATGGCCGGAAAAACACAAGCCTACAGTACACACAGGATGCTGGGGGATGGAGTCCTTCTCAGCAGGCCTAAACACAGGCTGCTGGCCTGGCCTGGCTGTCCAGGCCTTCCCCAAAATCACTAAGAAATACTAAGTACATAAGGGCACATGACTCTTGGAGTTGTAAAGCACATTAATTAATCCTGGAAAGCCTGAAAAACCCAGGAGGATGGAGTCCTTCTCAGCTGGCCTAAACTCAGGCTGCTGGAGGATGCCTTCCCAGTATAAAATCACTAAACATAGGGGCACATCCACATTCCTGTGAAGTCTGAAAAGCCCAGGAGGATGGAGGATGGAGTCCTTCTCAGCAGGCCTAAATACAGGCTGCTAGAGCCCAGTTCCCCCCCCACCCCAAAATCACTAAATATAGGGGCACATTCAGGTAAAGTAAATATATCAAAGAATATACCTTCACTGTAATAAAGGTTGAACGGCAGTGCCATAGAACGGGGACACACAGAAACACACTCCTGGCAGCTGCTGGACACAGACATTCTGTCTGCAGCAGCGGCGCCTCTGCTCTCTGAGTCTGGACTAGGGTTGGCGGAGAATTTCTCCCCGAAACTTCGGGGGGCCGAGCGCCAACGTGTTCGGCCCCCCGAACAAGTTTCGGGGAGAAATCCTCTGAACCCCCCCGCCCCCCGGGATGGGACTTACCTTCGCCGAATGTCCCTCCCGGTGGCGGGTCTGGCCGGCGGTTCGGCGGGTGTTCGAGAGGGGCGGGAGCGGCAGCCGGTCTTTCGACCGGCTGCCGCCACCACCATTGCAATAAAAGAAAAAGAAAAAAAACCCTGATAGGCTACATAACGATTAACGTAGCCTATCACGGCTAGATTTGCAAAGTCAGCCGTGATAGGCTACGTCAATCGTTACGTAGCCTATCACGGGTGACTTAAAAAAAAAAAGGGTGTACGGATAATGGCGGCCCCCGTAGGGAGCCGCCATTCCAGTTCCTTATTTGGTCGCTGTAGTCTACGTAAAGATTTACGTAGACTACGGCGAAAATAAGGGCAACGCTATTTGCGTTGCCCTTATTTTCGCAGTAGGCTACGTAAAGATTTACGTTGAATACAGCGACTAAATAAGGAATGCGAATGGCGGCTCCCTATGGGGGCCACCATTAACGTACGCGCTTTTTTTTTTAAAAAAAAAAGTCACCCGTGATAGGCTACGTGATGATTGACGTAGCCTATCACGGCTGACTTTGCAGATCTAGCCGTGATAGGCTACGTTAATTGTCACGTAGCCTATCAGGGGGCGTTTTTTTTTTTTTAACTTTCGTGTTCGCGGCCGGGCGAGGTGGGAAGCCTCCTCCCCGGCCTGAATTTCGGCTGGGGCGAGGCGGGAAGCCTCCCCCCCGGCCTGAACTTCGTGGGGGGAGTGGCGAAGCGCCTCCCCCCCACCGCGAACGTCCTTCGAGGACAGGTAAGGGACTTTTGTCCACCCCTAGTCTGGACTGGAGCAACTGAGGCTGGACACTCACACACTGCCATCCTATGTGTGAAGGCAGGAAAAATGTAGGGATGTCAGAGAATTTCTCCATGAATCTCAGGGAGGCTGAATGCCAGAGCATTCGGCACCCTGAAATCGGTGGCGAAACGGTCTGCCACCCCCCTGCCCCCCCGGGATCGGACTTACCTTTGGCAAATGTCCCTGGCAGCAGCGGCTTCAGCTGCCGCCACTGCCATTTCCAGTAAAAAAAAGAAAAGAAAAAGTGATAGGCTACGTAAACATTTACGTAGCCTATCACGGCTAGATTTTCAAAAAATACCGTGATAGGCTACGTAAATGTTTACGTAGACTATCATGGCTGAGTGAAAAACAAAAAACAAAACTGCGCGTACGCAAATGGCAGCATCCATGGTCGCCGCCATTTGCATTCCTTATTTTGGCACGTGTAGTCTACGTAAACATTTACATAGACTACAGAGAAAATAAGGTGAATACAAATAGCGTATTTGCGTTCCCCTTATTTTCGCCATAGTCTACATAAATGTTTACGTAGACTAGATGTGCCAAAATAAGGAACGCAAATTGTGGCGCCCATGGGCACTGCCATTTGCGTATGCGCAGGGGTTTTTTTTCCCACCAACTCCGCCGTGATAGGCTACGTAAACATTTACGTAGCCTATCACGGCTGACTACAGGGACGCAAATGGCGGTGGCTACGGCCGCCGCCACTTGCGTTCCCGGCCAGCCGGGATTTGCGGTGGGAGGGACAGGATGCCTCCCCCCCGGCCAGAATTTCGGGGGGAGAGATGGAGCACCTCCCCCCCACCGCGAAGCAAATTTCATCAAAGGTAAGGGACTTTCGTACATCCCCAGAAAAATGATTGGTGAGTTCCCTCAATGATATTATCTTCCTGGTGGGGTGGCCTGGAGGGATCTCAGTCACCTGACTAGGGATGTGTGAAAGTCACTTACCTGTAACAAAATTTGATTCGCGGTGGGGGGGAGGCACTCTGTCCCTCCCCCCTGAAATTCTGGCCGGGGGGGAGGCGCTCCGTCCCTCCACCCCCGAATCCTGGTTGGCCATGCCACAAATGGCGGTGGCCAAAGCCGCCACCATTTGCGTCCCTGCAGTCAGCCGTGATAGGCTATGTAAATGTTTACGTAACCTATCACGGCTGAGTAAAAACAAAACAAAACCGCACCTATGCAAATGGCGGCGCCCATGGGCGCTGCCATTTGCGGTCATTATTTAGGCACATCTAGTCTACATAAACATTTACATTGACTACAGCGAAAACAAGGGAACGCAAATAGCGTAGATGCTACGCTTTTTGCGTTCCCCTTATTTTTGCCATAGTCTACGTAAATGTTTATGTAGACTAGATGTGCCAAAATAAGGAATGCAAATGGCAGCGCCCATGGGTGCCGCCATTTGCGTACACACAGTTTTTTGTTTTTTGTTTTTGTTTTACTCAGCCGTGATAGGCTACGTAAACATTTACGTAGCCTATCACGGTATTTTTTAAAAATCTAGCCGTGATAGGCTATGTAAATCTTTACGTAGCCTATAACATTTCTTTGTTGTTGGGATTTTTTTACTGGAAATGGCAGCGGCGGCAGCTGGTAGGAAGACTGGCTGCCGCAGCCGCCACCGCTGAACTGCCGCCGAACCGCCACCAAACCGCCGCTGGAGCCGCCGCCGCCAGGAGGATTCGACCAAGGTAAGTCCTGTCCCGGGGGCGCAGACCGTTTTGCTCCAATTTTGGGGGGTCGAATGTGTTGGCATTCGGCCTCCCTGAGATTCGTGGCAAAATTCTCTGACATCCCTACACCTGACCTGACCTGACCTTCAAAGACAATAAAAAAAAAGACGACGCTACGTGCACTTCGTGACTAAGGTGAGCTACGTGCACTTTGTGACTCTGTCCCTCCCAGCAAAAGAATGCCACGTCGTCACAGGAAACTGCGTATTTATTAAATACTTCCATAATACTTTCGTGGTCTATTTCTTTCATTCCGACTTGCGGAGTTTCTTTCGTAAATACTTTAGTAAAATCTGCCCTTCGGAGGAGGAAAAAGGGGTCCACGTGAGCTCTGGTTCGGGTAGACTGGGGCGCTCCATTCCGGGGAGGATTCCACGGACCGGATTTGTCAGAATTCAATCCCATTTAAGTTTTGGGCAGATTTCTCTGACATCCCTGGGGATGATCAAGAAGAGATCCTGGCCTCCCTCTCTGTGACAACCTTTCAAGGACTTGAAGAGTGCTTCATATCTCCCCTCGAGTCTTCTCTTCTCAAGGCTCAACATGCCCAGTTCTTTCAGTCTCTCTTCATAGGGCTTTGTTTCCAGTCCCCTGATCATCTTTGTTGCTCTCCTCTGAACCCTCTCCAGCTTGTCTGCATCCTTCTTAAAGTGCAGTGCCCAGAAATGGATACAGTACTCCAGATGAGGCCTAAGTAACCAGTGCTGAGTAGAGGGAAACTAGTACTTCCTAGGATTTATAAGCCATGTTTCTCTTAATGCAGCCCAAAATTTGCCTTTTTTGCAGCCACATCACATTATTGGCTCACATTCAGCTTGTGATCTGCAACAATTCCAAGGTCCTTCTCGTTTGTAGGGTGGTTGAGCTACGTATTCCCCATCTTGTAATTGTGCATTTGGTTTCTTTTTCCTAGGTGCAGAACTTGGCATTTGTCCCTATTAAATGCCATTCTGTTGTTTTCCGCCCAGCGCTCCAGTCTATCCAGATCACTTTGAATTTTGTTTCTGTCTTCCAAAGTATTAGCTCTCCCTCCCAATTTTGTGTCATCTGCAAATTTGATCAGCATTCCCTGCACCTCCTCCTCCAAGTCATTAATACAAATGTTGAAGAGCACTGGGCCCAGGACTGAGCCCTGTGGTGCCCCTCTCATTACCTCTCCCCAGTTTGAGAAGGTCCCATTGATAAGCACTCTTTGAGTCTGATTCTGTAGCCAACTGTGGATCCACCTGATCGTTGTTTCATCTAGACCACTTTAAGCTAGTTTGCTCATCAGGATATTATGGGGCACTCTGTCAAAAGCTTTGCTGAAGTTGAGGTATATTATGTCCACAGCATTCCCACAGTCCACAAGGGGGGTTACCTGATCAAAAAATGAGATTAGATTAATCTGGCAGGATTTGTTCTTGACAATGACAAATCGATGTTGGCTTTGAGTAATCACTGCATTGTTTTCAAGGTGCTTCCAGATGGATTGCTTTATCATCTGCTCCAGAATTTTCCCAGGGATTGATGTCAGACTGACTGGTCTGTAGTTCCCAGGTTCCTCCTCTTTACCCTTTTTGAAGATAGGGACAACATTAGCCCTCCTCCAGTCATCTGGCACTTCACCCATCCTCCATGATTGCTCAAAGAGAATAGACAGTGGTTCTGAGATTTCTTCTGCCAGTTCATCTGGCCCTGGAGGTTTGAATTCATTCAAAGTAATTAGGTTTTCCTTGACCATATGCCTATTGATCTCAAGCTGCAATCCTGCCCCTTCAGCCTGTACTTCACCTTTGCCAGGGGGATCATAGACCCTCTTTGGGGAGAAGACTGAGCCAAAGTAGGAATTGAGCACTTCTGCCTTTTCTTTGTCATCTGTTATCATTTTGCCATCCTTATTTAATAGCTGAACCACCATTTCTTTCCTCTGCCTTTTACTTTGCACATAGCTGAAGAAAGCTTTTTTGTTGCTTTTAGCATCCTTCACTAATCTCAGCTCATTCTCAGCTTTAGCCTTCCTGACGCCATCTCTGCAATTCTGTGCTACCTGCCTGTACTCTTCCTTTGTTACTTGACCTTCCTTCCACTTCCTATATGTGTACTTTTTTGTTTTCAGGTCATCTCTTAGCTTTTTGTGAAGCCACACTGGCTTCTTCTGTTGTCTTCCACCTTTTTTTTTCTTGTTGGAATTGTTTGTAATTGTGCCTTGAGAATTTCCTGGGCCCCAAAGTTCTTGAGTTTCCTTCCCAAAGCTTCAAAGTCTGACATGCTTTTTTCATAGTTCCTCTTGGCGGTATCATTTGTTCCCACATGGATGAGAAGAAAGGGATACCTGTCAGTGGGCTTTATGAGTGCAGGAAACCCTTCAGTCACGTCTCTAATCCATCCTCCTGGGAGACAGCATACCTGGCGAGCCCACAGGTCTTTGCGACATACTTGGGTTTCGATCCCATGCAGCAAGGAGTGTCCCACTACTACTACTACTACTCTTCTTGTTGTTGTAGGCCTTGGGTTCATTGCCTCTGCTTGGCTGACCTTCAGTCTCTTGCTCACTCTCATGCAGGTTCCCTGTAATTCTTCCTCTGCAGGCTGGCCTCCATTCTCATCCTCAACTAATCAGCCTTAGCTTCCAATTTCCTGGCTTTGTGGCATTTGGACCAATGTGAGATAGCCTTATCATCTGGTCTTTTAAACCAGCAGGTTTTTTGATGATTGAATTATTTCATAAAGAAAACTAAGAACAATATACTATACTTCTTTAAAAAAAAAATGCAGCAAAGTATCTGGTTCCAAGAAATCAACATATTGCATCAATATTAACTTCCAGCATTATATTTGAACATATTTATGGACAAACACTTTACAGCAAGCTGCTCACATTAATAACCTGACATTATCATTAATTTTAACTGTGTATTTACACTTGAATTAACTATAACTCAGGGATGACCAACTAGCAGCTGACATGCAAATCCAGCCCCCAAGAGAATTTATCAGACCACTGTTGGACCTGATGAATTTTAATCAAGATGTGATTTAAAAATGGCCACATTTTACTAAGAAATATGTTTTTAAATTGTATAAAGTACATAGATTTTACCCCTTACAGTGCAATCCTGTAAATGCCCACTAACCTCCCCCTGTAACCCATGCCATTCAGTTCAATGGAACTTACTCCCAGAATAGTGGATACAGGATCACAGCCTTAGACTGCAATCCTATACACACTTACTTAGAGTAAGTTCCATTGAATTCAATGGGGCTTACTTCTGAGTGGACATGTATAAGATTGCATGTATATAATATATATGTTAATATGTTACTGTGACTATTGGCAGTGCTTCATAACTGTGAGGCCAGACTCCTAGGAGGTGCTTGAAGAGGTCAGCTTGTATGATAAATATACTTCTTGTCCCTGAAACACTGCCTGGAGTAGAAAGCGGCACCTGAAAATACAGAAGGTGGCCATATGCAAACTGATTATTTATTAGTGTAAAGTATCATGGTATTTGAGACCAAATGACACAGACAAATTACAGATTTAAAAAAATGATTACAAAGCAAACATGATTTCCCATTAAAATACAATTAAAAACACCAAGAGAAAGATATACTGAAGTTGACTTTTATGCTGATATCACACACACACACACACACATACACACACACACAGACCCCTCTGCTCATGTCATGATAACATCATGACTTGATGGTCATGATGTTGGACTCGATAGTCTTATAGGCCCCTTCCAACCCTACTATTCTATGATCTCATCAACATATTTCCAAAACCTATTCAGAAAAAAGAGGCCACCAGGGACCCCACAGCATTAAGCTGCCAGATAGCCCCATAGATTTCTTGTTTTCAGCTCCTTCAACTTGTTTGTAAAGGGGTGTGTGTGTGTGTATTTCTACTGCACTGGCTCGTTTTTGTATGTCATAAAAACAAAACGTAATAGCTAAAGCCCATCATCTTTATGGGCCAAAGCACACGTGATGTTAGTCATGTAGCTCCACCCCTAGGTAAACAGGGTTGGGATTTTTCTTTTTGGACAAATAGACTCTGTAGGGGCTTGATCTGGATCAGAACCCTAGCATGGGAGTACAGAGATTTAACCCTTTGCTTCCTCACCGTGGACCTGATCTGTATCACTCCTGTCTGCTTGCAATTTGCATTGCACAAAGAAGGTCTCATTGAGATGAATAGGATGCATTTTATTGATGATGATGATGATTACATTTATGTACTGTCCAACAGCCAAGGCTCTCTTGGCAGTCCACAACAATTAAAACCATAAATTCAACATGATAAAACCTAATACAAGATGTTAAAAGTTTAAAAGCAGCATGTAAAACCAGAGTAAAACCCAACAGCAGTTACAACCCAGGGAAAGCCTGGGTGAAAAGGTGTGTTTTTAGGAGGTGCTTGAAAGATGCCACATTTTCTCCTGAACTGCATGGGGCAGGGTTTCCCAGAGGGCAGATGATGCTACAGAGAAGGCCCACCATCGAGGTTCTTCATGGTGAAATTCCTTCATTTTGGAATGACCAGCAAGGCCTCCTCTGATGATCTTAGGTGTCACCTGGGTATATATAAGGGAAGGCGCTCTGCTAGGTATCCCGGTCCCAAGTTGTTAAGGTCTTTGTACGGTAACTAATAACATAACCTTGTATGTGGCTCAGTAGCTAATAGGCAGCCAGAGCAGTTCTTTTAACACACATGTTATGTGAGCATAGCTAGGTGTCCCAGTGAGCACCCTAGCTGCTGCACTCACTTCAGCTTTTGAACCAGGCATGAAGGTAGCCCCACAAAGAGCACATTGCAGTTGTCTAATTGTGACGTTACTAGTGTATGGATCACCATGGCTAGGCTATGCCTATTCAGGAACGGGCATAGTTTGCATACGAACTGGAGTTGTTAATGGACATTCTGGGCCATTGAGACCACCCGGGCCTCCAGTGACAAAGACGGATCCAGGAGCACCCCCAAACTACAGACCTAATCCTTCAGAGGGAGTGCAACCACATCCAGAACAGGCAAACACCTCAGTTCCTGGACCTGGCAACTGCCAATCCATAGGGTCTCTGACTTGCACTTAATATTGCAGGTGTGCGGGCTGTGATACAGACTGGCCAGCAGTGAGGGGCAAAGACTTAAACCTCTACCCCCCCATTCTAGAGTCTAAATGCAGTTTGGGCCACCCAAACTGATTGTCAACTCCCTGAATTTAAGGGCGGAGCTATGTGTTGTTTGGCCCTTTCTCTCTAGCCTCTGCTAGACTCTTACTATGGTTCCTAAGCATTGTCAGGCCTTTTCAAAACTCCTAGGGGAGGGAATTTCTTCCTTATGTAAAACCCGAAATCACTATTGGCTTCCTGAATCAGAACTTCCTCAGCTTCTGCATCCTCAGAAGTATTATTTAATAAATCTAGCCCTATATATTAGAATACATGTAGAGATGTCTTTACTAACAATTTCACACTTTGCAGAATCTTCTTTCATGCTCCCATCACACTGTGCCATAACTATCAATTTCCACATGGAACAACAGAAAGATCTAAAGCCAAAACGTTCCTCAAATTTGAAAACCGACCTCTTCAAAAATGTGTACAATTTAAAATGGATTTTGACAGTATGCTACCAGTTATCCACAAACATCCAGATTTACTTTCAGCTTCCTGTACAATATTATATCTGAATAAATATTTGGGTCCTTTTAGCTTCTTCTGACTTCAACAGAAATAATTATATTTATAGTTAGTCAAACCCAGCCGAGTCTTTGAAATAATAATAAAAAATATTTTGGATCACTCTTTTTTCAGTATATAGCTTTAAAAAAAATGAACAAAAATGTTTGTGAAAATGAAATGAGAAAGCCTTCAATTTAATGTGGATGAAAGGGATTTTATTAGTTTTGCACAATGCATAATTAGCTTTTATAATTCATTATCTCACATGAAAGGAAAAGAATAGCAGGTTTCCCCAATGCAATAGTTATTTATAAAAGTAATGAAAATATCCATGCCATATATACATAAATTAAGTACAACAGCCAAAAAATGTGGTGTATTAGTCCTTAACAATAATATCTTTTTCTCAAAAGCCATTTTTTTATATATATATATACACACACACACACACACACACACTTCCTGACTGTTAGAGCTATATGACAATGGAACCAATTCCCTAGGGAGGTGGTGGGCTCTCCCACACTGGAGGCGTTCAAGACGAGGCTGGACAGCCATCTGTCAGGGATGCTCTGACTTGGATTCCTGCAATGAGCAGGGGGTTGGACTCGATAGCCTTGTAGGCCCCTTCCAACCCTACTATTCTATGGTTCTATGGTTCTATGAGTTGTCTAATGGGGTTCCAGCCCCTTTTGCAATCATCATGTGTTGCAAAATGTATTATTCAATGTGTGTGATGCAAAAGTAGGCACATAAAACTGAGATAAAATCAAAGCATTTACATTTTCTGAGGGCATAACAACCCTCCGGCATTGCCCGTATGTGAGGGAAGAACAAGTGGAGTAGAGCCTAATTTGCACTGCGGTGGTCAGTCTGTGCCTGGGCTGCACTACTTCACATGGCATTTGAGGGCTCATTTGACTGAAAATGAGATAGACAATGAGATGACAGAAGGCTGAGAACTAGGCCCAAAAGTGTTCCTTTAGCAAGGTGAAGTGGGCCTCTCTTTGGCAATGGAGCTTCTATGCTACTTTCCGATAACAGAGCCTTTGTGCTAAGGAGCCCTGAGTACATGCTGGTGGATGACAGTCTAACGAACAGAAGTACTGGTGACTGTTGTTGCTCACCTTCATCCCTCGTTGCCACTCCCATCCCTCTCTGGCTCACCCATTGTGTCATTCACTGTCAATGCTTATGGTGGAATTAGATATTACAGTGAGAACACAAGGTGTATTTGTTGGTTACATTTACATCCCGTCTTTCCTCCAAGGAGCCCAAGATGACATACATGACCCACCTCCTCTCCATTTTATCCTCACAACAACCCTGTGAGGTAGATTAGGCTGAGAGTCAGTGACTGGCCCAAAGCCACTGGCCCAGTGTACTCTGTGGCAGAGAGTGGCTGAACCCTTCCTTACCAACCATTTCTACACTGCAAATGTCCAGCCCAGTCATTTTTTAAAGGTTTTGGGGGTTCCCCTCCAGTGGGGCTCTGCAGAAATAATTCTAGGTAGAGGAAACTGAGGGTGGAGGGCATTTTCTGGAGTGAATTATCACACATAGAGTGGGTTAAGTGCCCCTCCCTTCTGATCATTTTGTACTATTGCCCTGCTCCTGCATTTGAGTTAACTTGGCAAATGGAGCTGGAACCATGCTGAGATAACATCCAGTTCTACCCTTAAATTATATGTCTCTGTGTGCAGAGACACATCATTTGATTTATTAAATTCTCTAAAGCTCTTGTCCTCACACCACTTCTCTTTTTTTCATGTTTTCTACAGGGGTGCCATTTCAGAATTTAGTGGGGCAGGGGAACATACACAGCAAGGTTTAAAGACTGGCTGTTGAATATATATAAGGTCGGATACAAGGTAAGTTAGTTCAAATTAGAACCCATTGAAATCAATGGGACAAGTTACTTATGGTTTAAGACCTATTGATTTCAATAGGAACTAAGTTCAATTTACTAAGGATGGACCAAACCCATAAGGATTATAATGTATCAACACTTGTATTTTTAAGAGAATATATGTATTTTTATATAGCTCACAAACCTGTGACATGATTGTCAATACGTGATGCTTAACCATGGTGTGTGTTTTTTCTCCTGTTTTTTGTTGGTTTGTTTTTGTTTTAAAGAAAAGAGATGTGTGCCTTTGGCATAGTACATAAGCCCATTAAACTGAATATAACCATCAGAATGAAGTGCCCGGAACCAAGGAGTTGGCCACAAATATAAATGCTCTTGAGGAATAATTGCATGTGGTCTAAAACATGGGGTGGGAGGAATGGGTCCACAGTCCCCCTAACAGCCTTGTTGGAATCCCTTGCTGTTTAATATTACTGTTAAAGGATATGCTGAGTGCTTGCAACTGTGTTGTTGTTGTTGAAGATGATGATGTTGTTGTTGTTAATACCTTGAGGCATTGTTAAATCTGACCTCTCCAAGTCCAACGTACCTATGTTATGGGGAACATCTGTTCTCCCCTTCCCCTGCTTTCATAGTCAGATGGTATGTATTTTACTATCCAATATCCTTTCCATTCAGAAGCAACAATAAAGTTAAAAAACAACATGATAAAGAACTCTTCTGTAGACCAAGAAGAAGCAATCAAAATGAATTGTTGTAGGTACTTTTCCAGAATCTGCCTCTCGTAAAATTCTAGACTTTTATTTCGATATTTTTATAAGCCTCGTTGCTCAGCACCTCTTCACTCTGACTTCATGATACACTTTGGCAAAGGATTTTATTCTTCTGTCATCAGCTCTGGACCTCTTAAATGGCAACTACCAGCCATGTACATATTATACAAATATGGATGGAAACCGTAGATCTTTCTGGGCTTTCTGGTATGGACGCAAATGGCATCCTGTGTAGGAGACGCCATTTGCGTCCCTACACCGGCCCGTGATAGGCTATGTAAATATTTACATAGCCTATCACGGCTAAAGCAGGGATGCAAATGGCAATCCCTATGCCATTTGCGTTCCCGCTTTAGCCGTGATAGTCTATGCAAATATTTATATAGCCTATCACGGAAAAAAAAAACGCAAATGGCGGCAGCTACGGCAGCCGCCATTTGTGTTCCCTTTTTTAGCTGTAATAGGCTACATCAATATTTACATAGCCTATCACAGCCATTCGAAAGACGCGAATGGCAGCTGCAGACATGGCCGCCATTCGAGGAGCACCGGAACAGCTGACCAAGGTAGGCTCCATTCCGGGCCCATTTTGCGGGGGGGCGGGGCGCTTTGTTCCACCACGGATTTCAGGGGGCTGAATGTACTGGCATTCGGCCTCACCGAGATCCATGGCAGAATTCTCTGCCATGCCTAATCCTCTCACAGTTCACCATACATGATGACTGAGTTGCATTCAGCTCAGTGGGTTGCTCAGCACCTCTTCACTCTGACCATGACACATTTTGGCAAAGGATTTTATTCTTCTGTCATCAGCTCTGGACCTCTTAAATGGCAACTACCAGCCATGTACATATTATACAAATATAGATGGAAACCGTAGATCTTTCTGGGAGCGCCCAATCAGCTGTCCATGCCCAGTACGGGATTTTGCTTGTCTTCTTTTTTTCACAGTTAATCCCCCTCCCCTGCAACTGTTTGTTATTTGTTATTTGTTAAAGCTGTTTTTGAAAACTAAAAAAAAAAAAAAAGTTAGCCATACAATACAGGACATTTCTGTTCAGCTAAAACAAGTTCCAGCCCCCATCGATGCATGTCCTGAAGAACTTGTGATCCAATGACCCCTCATGGTATAATATGTACATGGCTGGTAGTTGACATTTAAGAGATCCAGAACTGATGACTGAAGAATAAAGTCCTCTGCCAAAATGTGTCATGGTCAGAGTGAAGAGGTGCTGAGCAACCCACTGAGCTGAATGCAACTCAGCCATCATGTATGGTGAACTGTGAGAGGATTAGGCATGGCGGAGAATTCTGCCATGGATCTCGGTGAGGCCAAATGCCAGCACATTCAGCCCCCCCAAATCCGTGGTGGAACGAAGCACCCCGCCCCGCCCCGCAAAATGGGCCCGGAATGGAGCCTACCTTGGTCGGCTGTTCTGGTGCTCCTCGAATGGCGGCCATGTCTGCAGCTGCCATTCGCATCTTTCGAATGGCTGTGATAGGCTATGTAAATATTGATGTAGCTTATTACAGCTAAAAAAGGGAACACAAATGGCAGCTGCCGTAGCTGCCGCCATTTGCGTTTTTTTTTTGCCGTGATAGGCTATATAAATATTTACATAGACTATCACGGCTAAAGCGGGAACGCAAATGGCATAGAGATTGCCATTTGCATCCCTGCTTAACCGTGATAGGCTATGTAAATATTTACATAGCCTATCACGGGCCGGTGTAGGGACGCAAATGGCATCTCCTACACAGGATGCCATTTGCGTCCGCACCAGCCCGGCAGCGGCTGGAGGCCCCACTGTGGGTTGACCTGGTGGCAGCTCCGTGGCCTGGCTGCGGAGTGGAGCCAGCTGGGCAGGACTCCAGGGGGGAGGAATGGATTGCCTCCCCCCACCTGCGGAACCTGGCGGAGCCAGGTAAGCAGGGTTTCATACACCCCTGGAGGGGATCAATCAACCTCACATTTTCATTGCCTGCCCTGCTCGGGACTAGAAAAAACAGGCTGGCAAACATGTTGGAGAGTATTGTTAAGTTCTTGACAGGCTATCACAATACATGGCTAGTGAATTTAATTCAGCTTGATTGGTCACACATTTTGCAGGCCTACTTAGTTCTTCATACTTTTCCTTGCTTCCTCAACTCCTTTGGAACTGCTACACATAATGTACTCAATGAGGATAGTCAGCAGAAGATAACAATTGATCACAGTCTGAAGAACATCCCCATCTTCAATTCTGAGTAAGACTATGTGACTAGATTTTTATTGTTGCAATCCAAAGGGGTTATATTACACATAGCTTTGAAGATCTACTCTGATTGCTGTATTGTTTCTGAGGACAATTCAAAGAGCTGTTTTTGATCCTTAAAGCCCTAAATCATGGATGGGGAACCTTTGGCCTGTGGACTGGATGTGGCCTATGGAGCTTCTCCATCCAGCTGGTACCCCCCCACACACACACATACACAATTATCCTTGAAGAAAGCCTCCCATTACCTTCAATAGAAGGCTTTCCTCAAGCCTAATTATAAAGTAGGGGAGATGATTGGGGCAAGTCACACAACTGAAATGGGAAGGGTTAATATTTCACTTCCAATGCAGAGCAACCCCCCTCTGCCAAATCACCCCCCCCATGCTGCAATTAGGAAAATGATTGGAAAATTAGTCTTCTTCCTAATTTGTGTATCTGTGGGTGTGTAAATGAGTGGATGGGTGCATAGTGTGTGTGTGTGAATGAATGAATGAATGAATGAATGAATGAATGTGTTTTATTATGACTGAGTGTGTGAGAGAGTGTGTTATGTGTGTATGTGTATGGATGAGACTGTGGTTTGGGCTTGCCCACTTTAACTTTTCTTTTACCACACCCACTTTCTGCAGGGAAAATCCTATCTATGGCATGCACCCCTAGGAGGTTTTATGGAAGGAAATGCAGCCTTTGGCCCAAAAACTTTCCCCAAAATTGTCTAGATTCAGGATATATGAAGGAATGCATCTTCTCACTCTTGTGCTCTAAGATATTTGGGTGATGTCTTTGTACTCCCTTATTTGTGAAAGCTTGGACAAGCGTAATTAGATCAAAGGTGGTGTGTGTGTGTGTGTATGCGCGTGTATGCATGCATGTGTGTGTCATAGCAACCTCCCTCTGAAACTCCCCCCTGGGGTGAGTGCAGAAGCCTTGACAGTTCTCTTGTGATTTTTAGAGAATAGTGAAGACATTTTTGTTTAGGAAGACGTTTGGGCCACTGGAGGCAAAATGAAACTGGTACTGATACATTTCCTGAAGTTTCTATGGCTTGTGGTTTGCCATTTTATTGTTTTCATTCATATGGCGTTGATGTTATTGTTTTTATTTTGTGATATATCATGTGAGCTGTTTCTATAGCCTGTTGGGTTGAGAATGAATGCAGGATCCAAATGTAAGAACTCAGTAAGCCAACTAACAGACAGATGGACCATCTGGGGAAGAATACTTGAACAAAAGGTTTTCCAAGACACACTTGCCTTCAGAACTATCCATGAATCCATGTTCTCTGAAATCAGTTTACATTAGTACTGTAGCAATGCTGATGAAGGTGGCAAAAATATCCCTAACTGTGGATTTTCACTTCTCGTAATACTCATTTGTACAAAGAGACAGACACCCTTGTCCTGAACATCTTACTGTGTTTGTAATTTATGAGACTTATTTCAAACTGTTGTCCCACTTTAGTGGCTGCACAGCTGACATTCATCAGACCAGGCTGGCAATCCTGGCAGCTGCTGTTGGTGCAAACTCAGAACTTGATTACTTTACTTGGTCCCAATGAGAAACTGTCATTTCTTCCTGACAGCTGGATTTCAGTGCAGTCGCAATACCCTCATTGAAGGTGCAGTGTGTGTGTGTATGCACATGAAAAACTCTACATTTAATACAGTCTAAGTATTCCCATTGTCCAGGAGTGGGAGGAGATCTTTGAATAACCAAGTCCTACCACCTTTCTCCCATAGTTCCTACTACTGTTGTTTGCTTGCTTGCTGCTCTCCTAGAATACTTGCTCAGCCTGTAGGCTTCTAAGTAAATAGATTACTACCAAGATGTCAGGGGTGGCTGCATTACCCTGTGCCACCACCAAGATTGATGTGTGTACCTCCCAAGCCTCCCTGCCAAGATCTCAGTCTGAGAAGGAAGAAGGAAGTGGCTTTAATGTCACTTGCTCAACTCTTTCTCGGCTCACTCCCCGTGCTCAGCTAGTCAGCTTAGGCCATTGCTGGTTGAACCAAGGAAGAGTCCTTCTCAGCCCAAGCCCGTTGCCTTTTAAATGCCTGCTGGCAGGCTTCACACATATTTCTCTCCCCCACCTCAACCCTCATCTCATGGGACATTTGGATCCTATATAGCCAAAGAACCCTTCCTGTCACCTTGACAACATGGTGCTACTTCTCCTGGCTGCCTTGTGCTCTGCTTGATTGCAACATAGGGGTGACCTCAGTGCTGTCAATTCTGGGGTTCCCAACAAGGAGAGTTGGATGCCCTGTCAGGACCTGCGAACTGAAGAGAGGCAGCGTGGGCTTGGGTCCTGGACACAAGGTATTCCTCCATTCCCAAACAGTAGGAGGTACAGAGGCATCTGTTCATGAAGATGTATGATCTTCAGTACTCTTGTCTCTTCTCCAAATGAAACTGATCATGAATAGATGCCTCTGTAACACCTACTGTTTGGGAATGGGGGAATAGGAGCTGAAAAAAAATAAGTTTGTTGTTGTTGTTGTTGCTGTTCTCCCCCCCCCATTTCATTAAGTAGTATGAATTTATGTGATGGGGTCCACTCCACAACATGTCTGGACTGTGGGCATACAGATTGTTTAAAATCCACGCCTTCTGTGTTTCACAGATATGCCCTCACCCCGGCGCCAGCTTGTCTGGCTGAAAGGGGGGGCCATTGCAGGCGCGTAGGGTGACAAGATGTAGGGGTCTCTGATTGGTGCACCCCAGTGGCACCACCATGCAGGGAGGGGCAGGCTGAGCTGCCTTAAACTCAGCTCCCCCTCCCAATCTCAGCTCTCTGGCTCAACGCAGCTAGAGAGAATTACAGCTCCGCCTGAAAACAAATGAAGGACGCTTGCCTGCTGGAGATCGGCTTCATCGTCATTCCAGCCTCCCGGACTCCACGTGCAATCAGTGCACCTAAACCACTCCACGTCGACGCTTGCCTCGACTCCAGCGTTGCCGGTGCTCACGGCAGGGCGCTCGCACTCCGGCGCGGCTGCCTCGGGCCCGGCGCCTGCCCTGTTGGTGGGAGTGCTGGCATTGGTGGCGGTAGGTGCTGGGGTGTAGCGCCTGTCGCCGCGGGCGGTTGTGGTCCCCGCAGGCCCCGGCGCTTGCGGCGGTGACCCGCCCGCCCCCCTTCCTTCTTCCCGTCATTGGGTCAGTGCGCCTAACTGGCCTCGGGTTTCCTGCCGCACATGGCCCCGGGTTTGCTGGCGCACTGTGTTCTGTGCGACACACCTAGTCGACATGGCAGTTGTCTTGGTTCAGGATCCCGTCCATGGGTCCCTGGTGGGCATATGCTACATGGAGTCCAAAGACAGTGGTCAATGTTCTGACCTAACGCGAGTATTGCTTCCCTTTCCTGTTACCTTGGTGTCCCTTAGCTCACAAAGGCTCAGGGCCTGTTGCCCACATCAACATTCGGTAAAGCCAATCTGATACCGTTAGGCATTATTCTAGCCTCCCTCAGGACAACTTTCAGGTCCTTTGAGCACAGCTTCAAGCAGTTATACATCTTCCTAGGGTTTTCCTTTGGGGGGGGCATGCGAGATATTGTAGGGCATCTTCTTTTCACAGTTAGGGTAGCAGCCCCTGACCGTGCCTTCTCGCGCTGGCACAGTTTGGGCAATGTAGGGTCTGCGGCTTCCGCACCATCGAACCAGGGTCACTTCTGCTGTGCACAAGTATCCATAGGCATGGCTTCTACTTGGTAGGGCTTTAATGGCACCTCCTTGCGGAGGCGTGAGCCGCTCCTCAAAGCCGGACTGCGGATCCACTTGGTTCCGCCGCCGCCCAAGGTGGTTTCGGGCTCTTAGGGCAGGTCCGATCATGCTGTGGGTAGTGGCCTGTAGAGTGGTGCCACAGCCTCTGAGCACATTTTCAATGACCTTATAGACAAGTCAGTAACCCCCCCCCCCTTCGGTATGACAACGCAACCATGTGATTCATTCTCCGTCCTCCTGAAATCAGAGGGTCATGTCATGTGTCAGTGTGCTCGCACTCCAGTGTCGGTGTTACAACATCTGGTTCTGGGTCTACCATGTGCCGGGTTAGACAAACCCAATGGTCGACGCTTTGTCATGAAATTAGGTCAATGACTTCCAGGCTTTAGCCCCGCGGGTGCTCCATTCCCAGATCCCATCCTTGCAGAGACTGGGAGACTGAAGCCAGGCATGCCATCCTGCATTCCAGGGCTCTCCGTACAGGAGCCACCTGCGACAGAGCAGGTAGATTTTGCCGCGCATTAGGCAAAGCTTCAGTGTTAGGATTCATGACCTTACCTATAGATCATTGGCTGCAATTTTGCGCCTCCGTAGGAACAACAGACTATATGAGACTATATGTCGCAAGCTGGCCACTTAGCCTTCTGGCCCACAATGGTGGGATTCTCTGACTTCTGGTCAGATTTTGGGTTCGGCGGGCAATATAGGATTGGGCATAGATGTTGCCTGCTTTTAGTAAATTTAGCCACCCTCTCTCCCCAGATAACACTTTTGGGTTCTGGGGGTAATGGCACTCCATTTGCGCTTTCCTGAAAGACATTTCCCTGTTCCATGCAGCAGCCTTAATGGCCTTCATCAACCCCCCCCCCCTTAGGAATTCAGGGTTGGTCTGGGCTCCCAAGTACGACTTGTCCCGGAGGGCCTTGATACAGTTCAAGGTGCATGTCTGGCCCAATGTAACCCACTTACGCATTTGGTGATCAAATTGATTGGTATGGCAAGGGCACGGCAGTGGCCCATGGCCAAACGCAAGTCAATGGGTTGTGCCCCGTCGGGACCTTAGGATTTTATGGAATGCCGTGGGTCTGAGGAAGGGCCTCCGTTGTATCAATTCAACGGCTTACTGTTGACATAAGGGCAATTTGGGCAGTTTCTACATTAGCTCAACCCCGCTAAGCCGAGGTAATTTTGCAGTTTAGAACCCACGGTCGTTACATTGAAGCAGTCTCCATGATAGCCGCTGGAGGCTTCTCTCTCAGGCACCTTATGGCAGTTTAAAAGGGGGCTTCACAGTGCTCCGGCCTGGTTCGCGAGTCATCTGCTTCTTCCTGACACAACTCTCGCTTTGCTTGCCCCAATGTTTTTATTCCCTAGACCAGCAGACTTGTCGTACGCCAGAACGGGAGCCCTTACATGGGCATGTTATGATGTCTGGAGCTGCACGAAGGGCTTGTACATCGATTTCAGACTTCAGCTTCTGTCACCCCATCACATTAAGATCCAGTGGCTTCACAGACGTGGCATACGGTGGGAATCCCCTCCTCACTCTGTTCCACCAAAGTTCATCAGTCTTCCTCCACAGGTCCAGGTGCTGCACATTCAGAGGAAGGACTTTGGCTGTAAGCCAGGTGAGGACCTGATCGAACAGGCCTTGGTTGAGATGCAGGTGGTCCGGCATACCTGGCCGGAAGTAGCCTATTGCAGCCCTCACTGCTCCCATGGATCAATGGGAAGGAATGGAATGACATTGCCAGTAGCAGGGCATGTCCGAAAGTGCACAGAGAAATGGCTTATGGCCTATGCAAATGAGGTGATGGATGCACCACCCGCCAGGGAATTCTGTGGACATGGAGGGAGCGTTACAGGATGGACTGTGTCCGCCTGTCTCATGTAGTGTATATAGGGATGGCGGAGAATTTCTCCCCGAATCTTCAGGGGGTCGAGCGCCAACGCATTCGGCCCCCCAAAATCAGCAATGAAATTATCCACCCCCCCCCCGGGGATGGGACTTACCTTTGGCGAATGTCCCTCCCGGCGGCGGGTCCCGGCGGCGGTTCGTCGGCCTTTCATCGGGGCGGGGGCGACAGCCAGTCTTCTGACCGGCTGCCGCCGCCGCCATTACAAGGTAAAGTGTTAAAAAAAAAAACACCCGTGATAGGCTATGTAACGATTAACGTAGCCTATCACGGCTAGATTTCCAAAGTCAGCCATGATAGGCTACGTAAATCGTTACGTAGCCTATCATGGGTGACTTTGAAAAAAAAAAAGTGCGTACGCAAATGGCGGCGGCCAATGGGTGCCGCCATTTGCGTTCCTTATTTGGTCCCGGTAGTCTATGTAAAGATTTACGTAAAGATCTACGTAAAGATCTACTTTATTTACATAAAGATCTACGTAAATCTTTACGTAGACTCCCGGGACCAAATAAGGAACACAAATGGTGGCGCCCATAGGCCGCCGCCATTTGCGTACGCGTTTTTTTTTTTTGGTCAAAGTCACCCGTGATAGGCTACGTAACGATTTACGTAGCCTATCACGGCTGACTTTGGAAATCTAGCCATGATAGGCTACGGTAATCGTCACGTAGCCTATCACGGGTTTGTTTTGTTTTGTTTTTTTACACTTTGTTTTGCGGCCGGGGAAACAGGGCGCTTCTCCCCGGCCTGAATTTCGGCCGGGCGAGGCGGGAAGCGTCCCCCCCGGCCTGAATTTCAGCTGGGCAAGGCGGGACGGTTCTCCCCCCTCGCCTGAACTTCGGGGAGAGAAGCGAAGCGCCTCCCCACCACCACCAAGCACCCCTGCGAAAAGGTAAGTGACTTTCGTACATCTCTAAGTGTATAACATATTTCTGTCTGATCTGCAAAGGAGCCTGCGGGAACTTCTTCTGCACAGGTGGGGGGAGTTTCACAAGCTCTAGGCTTGTGACTCCTGTGGCGGCTAGGACGGGCAAAAACAGGAAAGTAGGGATGGTGTGCATGCAGAGGCACCTTATGGTGACAGGTGACGCCTGAGGCCCCCCGAACGGGTTGTGCAGCTCGGCGGGGGGATAAGGGTTGCCTGGGAGACCAGCCCTACTCACTCACCCAGGTGTTGTGCGGCACTGGGTTGGGGGTGACACCGGAAGGTCTACCTCCCCCAGAAGGGGCAGTCCGGAGGGATGGCGAGATCACCGCCACCCCTCAGGCTGGGTGTGTTTTCGCCCAAGAAGTGCCAGCTAGCCGCTGACACAGTTAGATGCTCGTCCTAGTTACCCCTTTGCAGCTATTTCAATAAATGTGGCCCAATTTTCAACCCAAGTTTACTGTCTGCATCTTCTTTAACCCATCTCCACTCGCAAATGCCCTCACCCTGGTGCCAGCTTGTCTGGCTGAAAGGGGGGGGCATTCTGGGCGGGTGGGGTGACGAGACGTAGGGGCCTCTGATTGGTGCACCCCAGTGGCACCACCATGCAGGGAGGGGCAGGCTGAGTTGCCTTAAACTCAGCCCCCTCCCAATCTCAAGTCTCTGGCTCGACGCAGCTCCCTCCCACCCTCCCCTCAGCAGTGTGGGTTTCTTACTGGTTGCCCTTTTGGGAGCCATGTAGGAATTTTTTGGCTCACAGTTCGATTGGCCTATTACTGTGCATTTTTTTTGCCTACGTCACACTGTTTTGTGGGTCGAGTGTGTCCTGTAAGGGAATATGGTCTTTATCATTGGTCACATTCCAGTTGGCGGCTAGGATGGGCAAAAACAGGAAAGTAGGGATGGTGTGCATGCAGAGGCACCTTATCGTGACATGTGACACCTGAGGCCCCCCGAACGGGTTGTGCAGCTCAGCGGAGGGATAAGGGTTGCCTGGGAGACCAACCCTACTCACTCACCCAGGTGTTGTGCAGCACCGGGTTGGGGGTGACACCGGAAGGTCTACCTCCCCCAGAAGGGGCAGTCCCGAGGGATGGCGAGATCACCGCCACCCCTCAGGCTGGGTATGTTTTCGCCCAAGAAGTGCCAGCTAGCCGCTGACACAGTTAGATGCCCGTCCTAGTTACCCCTTTGCAGCTATTTCAATAAATGTGGCCCAATTTTAAACCCAAGCTTGTTGTCTGCGTCTTCTTTAACCCATTTCTGCTCACAATGTCCGGTGCCTTTTGTTCCATTGTCCGCCGATCAACGGAATTGGATTTTTTTTAAATTTCCGAATTTGTGCAAATCCGCACATGCAAAAACAGACACACATACACACAATGTGCATTTTCACACTTTAGCCTATGGGGGAAGTGTGTATTTTGGCTGGTTTTTTTTTTTAATTTTTGCATAGTTTTCTATGACAAAAGTTGTGTAAAATTCCCAAAGGTGAGAAAAATGGTCCGTGAGTTCTAGGGATGTACGAAAGTCACTTACCTGGTCCCGCAGCTTGCGTTGCGGTGGGGGGAGGCACTTCGGTTCTCCCCCCGAAGTTCAGGCTGGGGGGGGAGGCGCCCCGCCTCGCCCGGCTGAAATTCAGGCTGGGGAGAAGTGCCCCGTCCCCTAAGCCACGAAATAAAAAAGTGAATGTAAAACACACACACACACACACACATGATAGGCTACGTAATGATTTACGTAGCCTATCAAGGCTAGATTTCCAAAGTCAGCCATGATAGGCTGCGTAAAGCGTTACGTAGCCTATCACGGGTGACTTTGAAAAAAAAAAGCCCATGGGCACCACCATTTGCGTACACGCTTTTTTTTTCTTTTTCAAAGTCACCCGTGATAGGCTACATAACGATTTACGTAGCCTATCATGGCTGACTTTGGAAATCTAGCCGTGATAGGTTATGTAAATCGTTACGTAGCCTATCACGTGTGTGTGTGTTTTTTACATTCACTTTGTAATGGCGGCGGCGGCAGCCGGTTGGAAGACCGGCCGCCGCCCCCGCCCCCACCAAAACGCCGCCGAACTGCCGCCGGGACCCGCCGCCGAGAGGGACATTCGAGGGAGGTAAGTCCCATCACAGGGGGGGCAGGGGGGAGGAGAATTTCACCGCCAATTTCGGGGGGCCGAATGCGTTGACATTCGGCCTCCCCGAGATTCGTGGAGAAATTCTCTGCCATCCCTAGCGAGTTCGCGGAATCTGTCCGATAGGGAAAAGCTCATCTGCTGTGGAATCCATGGGTCAGATTCATAAAATTCCAAACTCATCTGGTTCCATTGCAGATTTCTCCAACATCCCTAGTCTGAACTGACAGTTCCACTGGCCCAGGACATGAGTCAAGGCTCTGCTTTGGCTACGGTCTTATGGTATTAATCAGAAATATGATCCATCTACTCTGAATCTCGAACACATGTGAATTTAGTTGTTGTTATTTTTCCCCTCCTTCCTCTTAATGCTGCTATGTCAGAAATGGAAAGCCTCAAGTTACCTTTTCAAACACAATCAGAAAGGCTGCCAGTCCATCTGCAGCTTCATTTACAAAGTGGAGAAAGATGTTGAGGAAAGGTCCACTAAAGGCAACCCACTGGGGAATGCAAGACTGAACAAAGCTGAACTGCTGAAATGGAAAAAGGCTATTGGATCAATCTAAATTTCGATTTTACAGCATGACTCCTCTTAAAATCTATGGAAGAAAGTCTCACCCTAGCCTATCCAAGTGTTTGCTTGCACACATGAGGACTAAAACTGTGACAGGGGGTCAGAGGTGCACATGCAAGCCCTGCTCTCAACATCTTTGGGTGTGCGGGCTTCTCTAAAGGCCATTGCACGTTTGGTATTCAGCTTAACATGCTTGTAGCCCTCCCCACAACCAGGAAATGTGCCTTATCAGGATTCCCAATCATGGGGATGTTAGTAAGCACATTCAGCCACAGAAGCTGACAAACCCTTCAGATGGTAGCACTAAATGTACAAAGATCTGTAGAGGAGTCAGGTGCATGGGGACATGGGGCTTGTATGTGTCCCTCTGCCCCTCCCCCATTTTAAGCCTCATATGAGCAGGCTTAATGCCTGCATAGGGGGTCTGTCTACCAAAGACCTCCCTTTAGCATTGTTTTTAGCTGTGCAGCTGTGCTGTGCATCCTTGACATCAGAAGCAGCCCAGGGCACCATAAGAACCAATACAGGATTATTGGCAGCTATACCTGAATTCAGACCTGGAGTGTTCTCCAACCTTGGACCCCAGCATTCCTTCCTTCCTTCCTTCCTTCATTAAATTCATTACATTCCTATACATGTTTGTAATGTCTTAATATTTTTAATGTTTTAGTGTTCTTGTTTTTATTGTTGCAAGATTTTATTGTTTTAAATTGTTGTATATTCCTTGCTGGCTTTTGAAGCAGATAAGGTGGTATATTAATGCTAAGAAAATAAATAAATAAATAAACTGCCCAATAGCCAAAGCTTGCTGGGCAGTTCACAACATGATAAAGCACAATATAAAACCTTTAACATACAAACATTGAAAACACTTTGACAGAGTTAAAAACAACAATAAAACTATCAAGACCCAATTTAAAAAATAACCTTAAAAAGCCAGACCATCTGCCATCAAATGCCAGAATAGGGGAAAGTCTGAACGTGATGCTGAAAAGCTGACAATATTTATTTATTTATTTATTTATTTATTAATTTATTACATTTATATCCCACCTTTCTTCCATCATGGAACTCAAGGTGGCTACATGTGGTTTCCAGGTGGTCTCCCCTCCAAGCACTGACCAGACCCAAACCCACTTAGCTTCAGTGAGGTGGCTGCCTCATGTGCTTTCAGACTATGCCTTGGGACCAGGTGGACCTCAATGGGGAGAAAATTCTGTACTCAAGCTCCCCCCCCCCCGAGAAGGCTATCTCTGCTGTTGCCATCTTTCAAACCTCCCTCAGAAGAGGCACTCGGAGGAGGGCCTCAGATGTTGATCATAGTTAGGGATGGATGGAGCCCCCCCCCATCCAGGTCCTCTGGGCACCCACCAAGCTGCTGCCCTTGCTTATATCCCCCAGACCTGCTCATGCCCCCCATGCTCACCAAGCCTCCCTCACCTACCCTGAACTCTGTCCTCAAGTGTCCATCATTCCTGCAGTCGCTGTTTTGCCAAAATAATGCTCCTTGGAAACTTCTGTAAATCTAAGATTGTGCACAGGGCAGCCATAAAGGCCGCATCTATGCCATATTTCAGGTGTAAATGGCCCATTTAGGCCTGTAATATGGCATTTAAATTTGCCAGAATTTTGGTTCAGCCCTGCAACACAAGTTCATACATTAATATGATCCCACCTGAAATGTCATTTCAGCTGGGACCTTAGGTCCTGACAGGATTGTTTTACCTCTTCCATCGTATATGCAAAACTATGCCCTTGAAAATGTTTCACACTTTCTCAGTTTTTATGGATTAGCATTTAGTACAGCATACTAGCTAAGGAACTGAGACCGGTGTTATAATAAGGCTTGAACTCTAAGAATGCTGATAGAGGAGTCTAGCTTTTTGTTTTGTTTTGCTATATTCAGTAGCATGGCAGAACTCCATGAAGACTGATCTGTTTGCACATTTTCTTACTGTTCCTAAGCCTGAAAAGAAAAGAAAAAAGCTGACAAAACCCTTAAAAAAATAAAAAAAAAATAGTCGATACTCTAAATAAACCCATGGAGAAAAGTTGCTGGAAGAGGTGTCGTTTTTGCAGCCATTTGTCAAAAACAAAATGTGCTCTAGCAACTTCACATGTTCCTTTGCTCTTGATCAGCAGGAAATTATCATCCAGACACACTGAGAGCTACACTGCGACCTGTTTGTGTGCTCTTGCGCCATCTAGCATACATGCAAGGTAACTTGCATCAAGACACTATTTTGGAACAGGACAATTAGGAACTTATACAGTGTCCAATACAATGGGATTACAATTCTTCACAGAATGTCATGATCAAAGTATATGCACAGTCATGCCTAGTGACGGGCAAGCTCCCTTCAGTTCACTTTAGCCCCAAATGGATAAACATTGATTCATTGCTGAACTGATCCAACCGGCAGCCCCTGCAACCCTCTCAAAGTAACAGGGAAGTCTGAACAGAATTGAACAGCTGCTCCTAAAAAAACCGGATGTGGGGGTCAAAAGCCCACCCATGGGAGACCCTCTTATCTCAAGGTTCCTCTGTGGGATGTGGACTTTTGGCCTCACCCTCAGTTTTCCCAGGAGAAGCTCTTCAAATTATTCCTCCAGCAAACCAACAAAGATCATTTAGGTTCAGAGTCAGTTACCATTTGAATACCAGTTGATAGGGGGCATACAGTGGATGCCTTTGTCCCCTTGCATGTGGGTTTTCTGGAAGCTTATGGATGGCCACTGTTAGAACCAGGATGCTAGACTACCTGGACACATAGTCTGATCAAGCAGGGCCTATCTTAAGTTCTCATTTTCTTACGTCATTGTCTGATACTCCAGCACACAAGTGCTGAATATGCCTGCGTGAATCAGTCCTCAGGCCCTTGAAAAACATAACTTAAAAGAATTTTTAAAAGGCCATGAACAAAAAGTAGGGATATCTATTGCTGGGAAATCTCGACAGAGTTCCACAGCATGTATACTTGAATTTGTGTTTGCTAGCCAAGCTGTGAGTTTTTCCCCAAATTCTGGGAACTTTTTTGCACATTTTGTTTTTGCAGGTTCCACAATTTGTGCAAATTTCTGAGCCATCTGTGCAAATTATGGCCAAATTTGTGCGATTTGCTCAGAAATTTTCTCAAATTGGGGAACCTGCAGAAAAAAATGCACAAAACACCTGGAAAATCAGTGAACTTGCCTGACTTGCTGCAGATTGAGTTGGGTGTTGTAGTGGGAACCAAAAAGAAGTCCAGGGGCCTGAACCTAGGGAAACCCATCAAACTCTACCCCCCGCCCCCACCAAGGAGATTTCTTCCACATCCCTAGACAAATGATCTGCTTTGTTCCAATAATATATTAGGGAATGGGGCACAGATTTCTCAAAACAGAACGTGGCAACATTTGACACCTATAGACTGTGTAGCTGTACATGGTCCCAATCTGGACTTGGTGGAGAGATTACTTATTTCCACACACTTATGAATAGGGAAGTGATTAATAATAATAATTCTTCTCAATGTTTTGCCACTTTTAAAAAATGCAAAATTTTGAAGTGTTTATACAATATCACTTTTCTACAGTTGAGAAAAGCTTAGATTCCAGCAGATGAAAACTTCTTATTTGGAAGGCATATTCTTTCATATTTGTGTAAGGAGTTTATGTATCTATGGAAGCAGTTGCACAGAGGACTTAGCCCATTGTTTTGTTCATTATATGACTCTCCCAGGACAAAATTTCAGTCCTATTATGTGTCTCAATGTACTGGTTGGTTAACAAATGATATAGTGCCATACTTACTTTTAGATTATACAAATTGCATTATTTGCAGCAGCAGCTAAGAAAATTAGGGCAGTATATTGAAGGAAGTGTCAATGGTGATTTTCTGATCTGAGTAAGTTTAGGAATGGGTGAGAAATTCATCCAGTGACATTTTAATGTAATGTAATGAAATCTAATTTCACATTTTGAAACCAGTATGCAAACTGAAACTTAGCTATCCATCAAAATTTGCACTTTTCTGAATGTTGCAATGGAGTTTCCTAATAAAAATGCATATATGAGGGAAAATAGTGGTCAAATTTGAATTAGATTAGGAAAACTGTTTGTAAAAATGGTCTGGCAAACTGCTCTTGCAAAAAATGCATACAGAAATGCATGTATTAGGAGAAATGTGCACGAAAATACTTCCACATTTTCCATGTTGACTGCATGTTGTTGTTGTTGTTGTTCAGTCGTTCAGTCGTGTCCGACTCTTCGTGACCCCATGGACCATAGCACGCCAGGCCTTCCTGTCCTGCGCTCTCTCCCGGAGCGTGCTCAAGTTCATATTCATTGCATCCGTGATGCTATCTAGCCATCTCATCCTCTGCCGTCCCCTTCTCCTTTTGCCTTCAGTCTTTCCCAGCATCAGGGTCTTTTCCAGGGAGTTTTCTCTTCGCATTAGGTGGCCAAAATATTGGAGCTTCAGCTTCATTATCTGTCCTTCCAATGAGCACTCAGGGTTGATTTCCTTTAGGATGGACTGATTTGACCTCCTTGCAGTCCAGGGGACTCGTAAGAGTCTTCTCCAGCACCACAGTTCGAAAGCATCAATTCTGCGGCGCTCAGCCTTCCTTATAGTCCAGCTCTCACAGCCATACATTACTACTGGGAAAACCATAGCTTTGATTAGACGGACCTTTGTCGGCAAGGTGATGTCTCTGCTTCTTACTATGCTGTCTAGGTTGGCCATAGCTTTCCTCCCAAGGAGCAAGCGTCTTTTAATTTCATGGCTACAGTCACCGTCTGCGGTGATCTTGGAGCCCAAGAAAGTAAAATCTGTCACTGCTTCCATTTCTTCCCCTTCTATATGCCAGGAAGTGATGGGGCCAGATGCCATGATCTTCGTTTTTTTAATGTTGAGTTTCAAACCAGCTTTTAAACTCTCCTCTTTCACCCTCAACAAGAGGCTCTTTAGATCCTCTTCGCTTTCTGCCATTAGGGTGGTATCGTCTGCATATCGGAGGTTATTGATAATTCTCCCAGCAATCTTAATTCCGACCTGTGATTCATCCAACCCAGCATTTCTCATGATGTACTCTGCATATAAGTTAAATAAGCAGGGTGACAATATGCAGCCTTGTCGTACTCCTTTCCCAATTTTGAACCAATCGGTTGTTCCATGTCTGGTACTTACTGTTGCTTCTTGACCCTCGTACAGGTTTCTCAGGAGACAGGTAAGGTGGTCTGGTACTCCCATCACTTTAAGACTGCATGAAGCTCGTATAATTAGCCATTTAAAAAATTATAAAAAATTATAAGATCTGACCTGAAATGTTCCCCTGTATTCAAAAGAATGTGAGTCATTGGTCCATGAAAATATTACGGGCTGGCCCCAGGAACTGTCTTCAGTTCATGGAAGGGCTCCACTGTCATGGAAGCTGCCTTCATCTGATTTTCAGAGATTTCCCTCCCCTTCCACACCACAGCTCACCCCATTCAGCTGAGTCTTCTAATCCTCCATGAGGCATTTTCAGGGGTCTGCAGTGACTGCCTTGGGGAGTCCATTTCCACCAGCCTAAATTTGCACATGCCTAAATCTGGATCTAACCCTATAAGATTTAGTAATTCAGTAATAAGGTTCAACAACGCAACATAGGTGGTAGAGTGGAAGGCAGGCAATCTCACCATTTTCATCCAGTTCACGACCATCAAAACCATTAGCTCAACAATATGTATTAGCAGCTGTATATAGAGTGTAGTCCTCCTGTTTTTAGCACTTTTTTAATTCCAAATCAGCACACAAAACAATTCTAATGTTAGTTCCTCAAATAAATTACAGGACTACCATTCCATCTAGCAATATGCTCACTAAATAGTAGATATGTAATGCAGTAACTGTGGCTCATCTCTGTATGCCTATATTTGTTCTTGACCATTTGCTTCCAGGCCTGTTGTGGCCGTCTTTGCCTCTCTACTTAGTACCTGAGATTTTCCTTTTTCTCACCCCATAGAAAAAGAAGGCAACTTTGCAGAATTTACTCCAAATATTGTCCACTGTTTTGTTCTGCAGAATTTACTCCAAGTATTCTCCAACATTTTGGTCTGGCAGCCTCCATTTTCTCCCTGGGGCATTGTGAAGGATGCAAAATGGTGGGCCAACTGTCAATGTAATTGCAATTGCAATTTACTATTTTTAGGGGGCGGGATAGGAAGATCTGCTATTTCCATAGCTGATGGTGCACCCCACCGATGAGAAACTGTTGAGTTTCTCCCCACCTCCCCTGGAGAAATTTGGTGAAATTATTCCCCCAGTTTTTCAGCCCACCAAGATAGTGGAGAATTTCAAGAGGATATTTGTACTCAGCTTTCTTTCCCATTCATTTGATATCCCACCCTTCCTTGCAAGGAGTCCAGGGCATCTTTCCACCTTATGAGAAACGGGAATTTGAGAAGACAACCCAGAAGAAACCAGATGAGATGTTCAATCATACAACCTCACTTTCCAACAGTCCATCTTCTACACACTTCAGCAACAAGGTTCAAGGGGGAGAGGCAGAGAGATTCACAATGTTGTGGGAATTATTTTAAAAATTATCCTTCCCCATGTTGATCCAAAGTCAAAATGATGATTGTGCTTTAAGGATGCCCATGGTTATGTTCCCCTGACCAGTTGCTCCATGTCTGCTTTGAGTGATTTAAACTGGAGCTATGTTATTGGTCAAGTCCTTTTTGGCTCAGTGATTGGGCTATACTCCATGAACCATTGGCAGGTGGATAATAAATGGAATTACCTATCTCTGTCTTCTGTGTGCTTCTGGCTTAACCTTCGACCACATAGGTGATAGCAATCTATTTTCTGCAGAAAGAATTTTGCTAGCCAGCATGCTAGTGAAATATAGCAGGAGATCGAGCTTCAGGCCTCGTGCCGATACTTAATTTAACCTGCATTGCCAGTGGGAATAGAAAGCAGAGTCATTCTGGCCTGCTCTTTCCTCTGTGGTTTCCTCCGTTTCATTACGTTGTGAGAATTGCATTGACCTTTTGCTTTTATTTAAGTTTGATTTTATATGGCTGTGGGCTTGAAAATGAGACTTCAGTCAGATACAGAATATACACCAACGTGTTGATGAACTATATTGACACAGTGGTGGTATTTCTGCTTTGAGGTGGTCTCAAAAGAAAAGCTTTAGATTGAGACAGCAATACATGCCAAGTGTTTCTGTAAACTGTTGCTTTATCTCTGTGATGGGGAGGAGATGAAGTATGTATGCTTAAGAAACTGATTCAAATCATGTGTATTTTGTGCACACTGGATTTCTCAAAGGACAATGGGATGCTTGAGACATTTGTTCTTCAGAATTCTGATGGGAACTGATTTCAGGTTGGGTCCAGATTTAGTTGTACTAAGAGAAGACTTATTAAAATCAATGGAACTTAAGCTGGTCATGATTAACTGAAGTCTCATTGATTTCAATGACTAAATCTGGATCCAACTCTTGATCTGCACTTCCCAGATGTGTGGACTGGAACACAGTCATCCTTTGGATTTCACACTTCTCTGAATTTTGTGATGCCCACCTTGGCCCTCAAAACACACCAACATGCACAGAAAAATGCATGTTTTCAGATAAAATATGTTTAGAAATGCATATATTTGAGATGTTTAGAAATGTGTATTATATGAGAAAATACATTTTGTGGAGTTCATGTTTTTATTTTTAAAATAACATAATGCAGAAATGGGACGGCATGAACTTATGAATGACTTGGAAAACTGACATGGGCAGGGAATAGACTGATCCATCTATCTCTAGGACAGCCCTTTGTAATAACAGGAATTTCTAGTCAGGCTCTGGAGGGAGAGACAAATTGCCAACAAGTTTCACATAAAGCACTATTTTTAAGGTGAAGAGTGATCATTTCTGCTTGGGCAAAAGTTCTAAGGAATTTTGAAGGAACTTAAAACAGTAGTGGTTGGATTCCCTCTTGTACTCTTTCCTGGCCAGAGGGAGGTGTGGAGCCAAAGGCCAGCTAAGAGACTGTCTTAAACCTGGGGACTGATCCAGTCAGGACCCACAGTAAGCAGATATGTACCAGTATGACATTACTGAGCTTGTGATGTGATTTACAGAACAACAACAAAAGCATTTGAAAAATGCTTACCTTTGGGGAAATACACATGAAAAATGCTTACTTTTGGAAAACATGTGCACAACCATAATTTAATCTAGGACTGTGATTGGACCCACTGATCTAACTCGGCCCAAACCTGAAGTGGGATTCACATCACCAAATCCTAATTTGGGACCCCCCCCCTTTTAATCTATTTTTATCTTATTTTTATAAATGAAATAAACACTACCAACAACATAATCAGAATCTTCAGTTTCCAACATTACAGTATTCTAAGAAAAAGAAAAAAAGGCGGGGATAGAAAAAGAAGGAAGAGAAGAAAAAAAAGAATTATATTAAACTTCAATGAAAACAAACCAAACATCCGAACAGTCTTATAGGAAAGGAATAGGAGCAAACAATCCATTTCTATTAGCCATATGTTACCATTCAGTTAATGCATATTAATAAACATTAAAAGTTTAGTCAACAAGAAATAGTAATAATAATAATCCCATCATGGTATTATTATTAATAATAATACTAATAAAAAGAGGAGAAAAAATTAAGAAAAAGTTAAAAAACAAAATAAAAACAAAAGCAAATCATTTGTATATTTTAAGTAATATCATATCTAAAAAATATTTATATGTGAACACACACAAATAGGCATTCTATTACAATATAACACAAAAAAAGGAGAAAGAAAAGAAAAATATGCAAACATTTATTCTGGCATACTGCCTAGATATCTTATCAGCTATAGTCTAAACAACACTTCAAAAGAACAGTAAAGATTAGGAATGGTAGAGAATTCCGCCACGGATTTCAGTGAGGCCGAATGCACTGGCATTCAGCCCCCCGAAACCTGTGGCGGAATGACCTCCCACCCCCTGCCCCCCTGCAGATCCCCCCCGGGACAAAGCTTACCTGAGGCAGATGTTCCGGCGGTGGCGGCTCTGGCGGCGGCTCTGGTGGTGGCGGCGGCAGCTGGTCTCTTGGCCAGCTGCTGCTGACACAAATGGCAGCCACCGTAGCAGCTGCCATTTGCGTCCGGCCAGGCTGCTGTGATAGGCTATGTAAGTATTTACGTAGCCTATCACGGCAAAGAGCAGGGACGCAAATGGCGGCCGCTACACCGTTTGCACCGCTGCTCTTTCCGTGATAGGCTAAATAAGTAGGTATATAAGTAAGTATAGGCTACGTAAGAAAAAATTTACGTGGCTGCCTTTACCATGATAAGCTATGTAAATACTTATATAGCCTATCATGGAAAGAGCAGCAGCGCAAACGGTATAGCGGCCGCCGTTTGCATCCCTGCTCTTTGCTGTGATAGGCTACATAAATACTTACGTAGCCTATCATGGCAGCCTGGCCGGATGGGGCCAGAACTCCTGCTGCGGATGGCCCTGGCTGGCGGCTCCGCAGAACCACCGTGGAGCGAAGCTGGCCAGGGAGGATTCCAGGGGGAGGGACGGAGTGCCTCCCCCCCACCGCGAATCACACGGGCGAACAGGTAAGTGACTTTCGTACATCCCTAGTAAAGATGGCTAAGTTCCAACTCTGGAGGCTGAGAGAGTTGGTTCCCTTATTTTAATTTTAATACCAATTAAAAATGATTCTGCAGCATCAGGATCCAAAAGTCTCCTCATCTGGCCTTCAAAAAGAATGCAAAATGTAGCCAGATATTTAATATGATATTGCAGGTTAATTTGCTTTACCAAACTTCTCACCTTGGTGAACTGGCATCCTCTGTTATACTAAAGCAATTTTTTAGTAATATCAGGAAAGAGCATAATCTTGTCATTTGCTGGTCCCCACCAAAGCTCACCTCGTTCTCTTGCCAGTAGGGATGGGGGAGAATTTCTCCCCGAAACTTCGGGGGGCTGAGTGCCAATGCATTCGGCCCCCCGAAATCGGCGGTGAAATTCTCCGCCCCCCGCCCCCCCGGGATGGGACTTACCTTTGACGAATGTCCCTCCCGGCGGCGGTGGTTCGTCGGGTCTTCGTCAGGGGTGGGGGCGGCAGCTGGTCTTTCGACCAGCTGCTGCCGCTGCCATTACAAGGAAAGTAAAAAACAAAACAAAACCCCGTGATAGGCTATGTAATGATTAACATAGCCTATCACGGCTAGATCTCCAAAGTCAGCCGTGATAGGCTATGTAAATCATCACGTAGCCTATCACGGGTGACTTTGAAAAAAAAAAAAAGCACGTACGCAAATCGCGGCCCCCATAGGGAGCTGCCATTTGTGTTCCTTATTTGGTCCCTGTAGTCTACGTAAAGATTTACATAGACTACGGCGAAAATAAGGGCAACGCAAATAGCATTTCCATCTTTTGAAAAGAGGTATTAATTAAATCCACAGCCCCCTGAAGGGCAATAATTGAGTCTTGAATTCTTTCAAGTTTCCTTGACTGCTCTGGTAGCTGAGAAGATATAGTTTTTATCAAAGCAGGCAACTTCTCTTCATCTCTGGCATTTCTAGAAACCTTTGCCAGCAGAGCAATTGTGGGGATAGGTAGTGTTATGAAGCCTTTCTTTTTTCCTTTGGTACTGCCATCCTCCACTTTCAAAAGCACAAGCAAGTATGACTGCAGAAACAGAAAAACAAACACTTAAGAAGATTTAATTGCAAGTCCTCAGATATTGCTGGTAGTTTAAATTCAGAAATACTATTTAGAGCCATCTGTCCTTATGTCTCCTAATTGCTTAGGAGTTTCAAACAGCGTTCAGTAGATGACACTCCAGCATCTAATCTTAGATTTCAGCCCCTCTCTTTCTCCACAGAAGCGGCTGTTCTTCCAAGATTTTCTCAGGATGGTACTGTAAGCTTCCCCTTTTAATTCCAGGGGAAGATAAAAAGGTTTCTCAACTTTTCCCAGCTGTTTGAGATAAGCAACCTGCGGAGCTCCGCAAGTAGGGATGTCAGAGAATTCCACCACGGATCTCGGATGATTTCATCTTCCTGAAATCCGTGGCGAAACGAAGCTGCCCCCCCCCCACAAAAGGCATGTGAAACGGAGCACTTAGTTGCTGCCGTCTGAGCTGACTTGTGAATGGCAGCCGCGTCCGCAGACGCCATTCACTTCCTCATTATAGCCATGATAGGCCATGTAAATAATTATGTAGCCTATCACGGCTAATGCAGGGACGCCATTTGCATCCCTGCGGAGGCCGTGATAGGCTACATAAGAATTTACGTAGCCTATCATGGCAAAAAACCAAAAACAAACAGCAGATGCAAATGGCGGTGGCTACGGTGGCCGTCATTTGTGTTCCCTTATTTTTTGCCACTTTAGCCTACATAAATATTTATGTAGGCTATTATGGCCAAAAAAAAAAAGGAACGCAAATGGCATAGTGGCCACCATTTGCGTTCCTTTTTTTTCACCGTAATAGCCTACGTACATATTTACGTAGGCTAAAAAGAAAAAAAAGGTAATGCAAATGGCGGCCACCATAGCCGCCACCATTTGCATTTGCTGTTGTTGGGGTTTTTTTTGCCGTGATAGGCTACGTAAATATTTATGTAGCCTATCACGGCAAAATACAGGGACGCAAATGGCGGCGGCTACGGCAGCCACCATTTGCATCCCTGCAGGCTGCCCAGTGGCTGGATGTCCGGCTGCGGGCAGCCCCGGGTGATGGCTCCATGGAATCTCCACGGAGGGGAGCCAGCCGGAGAGAATTTGGGGGGGAGGGATGAAGTGCTTCCCCCCCACCGTGAATGTCAGCCTTCGAAAAGGTAAGTGAATTTCGTACATCCCTATCCACAAGTCACTGCAGGACACGATTTAACATCTACATGAAACCTCTGGGGGAGGTTATCCGGAGGTGTGGGCTGAGGTGCCATCAATATGCAGATGACACCCAGCTCTACCTCTCTTTCTCATCAAAACCAGGTAAGGCAGTGGCTTTTCTGAATCAGTGCCTGGGCACGGTAATGGACTGGATGAGGGCTAATAAACTGAAACTCAATCCAGACAAGACGGAGGTACTGTTAGTGGGTGGTTCGTCTGCCCGGCTAGGTGATATTCAACCTGTTCTGGAGGGGGTTGCACTCCCCCTAAAGGACCACGTTCGTAGTTTGGGGGTGCTCTTGGATCCAGAACTGTCACTTGAGGCACAGGTGAACTCAGTGGCACGGAGCACTTTTTATCAGCTTAGGCTGGTATACCAACTACGCCCTTATCTGGACAGAAATAGCCTAGCTACAGTTATCCATGCTCTGATAACTTCTCGTCTGGATTACTGCAATGCGTTATACGTGGGGCTGCCTTTGAAAACGGTCCGGAAACTTCAGCTGGTCCAAAATAGGGCAGAAAGATTGTTAACAGGGACTGGCCTGCGAGCTCATATTACGCCAGTACTTTTCCAGCTGCACTGGCTGCCAGTCCATTTCCGGGCCCGATTCAAAGTGCTGGTGTTAACATTCAAAGCCCTTAACGGCTTGGGGCCAGGTTACCTGAAGGATTGCCTCCTCCCATATGTGCCTGCCCGGACCTTAAGATCATCATCATCAGCCCTTCTCCGTGAGCCCCTGTCAAAGGAAGTGAGGCGGGTGGCTACTCGGAGGAGGGCTTTTTCTGCTGTGGCACCCCGGCTCTGGAATGAGCTCCCTAGTGAGGTTCGCCTGGCACCTACATTGTATTCCTTTCAGTGCCAGGTGAAGACCTTTTTATTTTCCCAGGCATTTTAGCATTTTAGCTTTCTAAATTTTTATCATTGCTGTTTTAAATCTGTATTTTAAACTCCTGCACTGCTGCTAGGTTTTATTGTGGTTGTATTGTTATATTGTGGTTTTAATGTTCTATATATTTTAAATTGTTTTATTGTGTGTTGTTTGGTTTTAATTTTTGTGAACCGCCCAGAGAGCTTTGGCTATTGGGCGGTATAGAAATAAACAAACAAACAAACAAACAAACCATGGCTCCAACTGGATGTCCCCCACTTTTGGACCCCCTTGATGCCACCGCTCAAGCCCCCAGCTCCTTACCTGGGCTGCTGCTGCCTCCTCCACCACCTCCTCCTCCTCTGCAACCTCCTCTGCCATTGCCACTGCCACCACCTCCATCACCACTGCTGCTATCGCTGCTGCCATCATTGCCTCCGCCAGCTCCTGAACCCTGGATGCATGCCAGCTCTTGCTGCAGGGAGTTGCCATTTTTAAAAGTAGCAACTTCCTGGAAGTTGCCATTTTAAAAATGGTGACTGCATGCAAGAAGAGATGGCGCACGTCCGGCGCTCAGGAGCTTGTGGTGGCATTGATGGGAGTGGTGGAGGTGGAGGGGGCAGCAGCTGCAGCAATGACGGAAGCAGTGGCGATGGGGGAGGCATTGATGGTGGCAGTGGCGGGGGCAGTAGAGGTAGCAGCAGTAGCGGCAATGATGGCGGCAGTGGCAGAAGCAAAGACAGTGACGGGTGATGGAGGTGGTGGTGGTGACGGCGGCAGCAGGGACAATGACAGTGATGGGCAGCTCAGGCAAGGAGATGGAGGCGCCAGCACAGCTGGGCTGGGTGCTGACACTCCAAAGCACACCAAAGCGCTTCAAAGAGCCCCTGATCCACGTCAGGTCACTTCATGCCCCCCCACTTCACCTCGGAAGGGGCCCAAAGCCATCCGCTTTGACTTGGGCTACAGGTCTCTGGCTGAAGCGATGCACCACCCTACTTTAATCAGCAGGAGAAAAATGTGTGCATTTCAAAAATGCACACAATTGATAGTTGTAATCACTTTGTGGTGATGGGACAAAGGCAGTCTGCACATGCTCAAAGGCACCCCATCCTTTTTAACATTATTTCACACTGTGTTCCATAAAATGCAGCCTGACATAAAGAGGGTGGGGCACCCATTATGCCCATTGTGATTAGAGGTGGAACATCAATGATCTTCTCTCCCTCCTTTTCTTGGGGTGGACTGGAAGCTATATCACTCCTCTCTCCTCTAGTCCAGGCAGATATTTCAACCTGCAACTGCATTTAGAATCCAATAGAAGACCCAGAGGGAGGAGATAAGTCTTTCCAGCTTGTGAGAAGGATATGTCCTCTCTACAGTGTACATATTCGTGTGGGGCATGGGGGAGACTTCTGTTTTGGAGGGGAGGGTAGCTTTCTTTAATTTTCTGGGTGGGCCACTGGATGCCATGGGATCTGCTGTAATGTAAGAGGTGCTGGGGTTGAAAGCTTTACAGGATTCTCTGAATCGATGTGATTAAACAGTACTCTGTACATGCTGTACATACATGTAGATTGCGATATGAAGCAGTGGACAGGGGAGGGAGGAGGAATCCTCAGAATGTTCACAGAACTGAAAGAGAGTAGAACAATGCACATTCACTGGTGTGTGTGTGGGGGTGCAGAATGTATGACTTGGTTGAAATATAGGAAGCTTCTGGTAATATGGAGAGTACATTTCCTTCCCAACCTTAGCCAGCCCAGCCCTCAGACATCTTAGATTAGGGATGTGTGAACACCCCCCCGTCCAGATTCCCCGGGTGCCCACCCAGCCCCTGCCCCTGCTTGCTGGTCCTCAGACCATGCTTGATCCACTCCCACACTCGGCAAGCAGCCCGCACTCAGTTGTGTGGCCTCATTGAGTTCCATGGTTGCCATTTCTTGAAAAAATAAAACGGCGATAGCTAAATATGCATATTTGCGTATGTGCGAAAATGCGCATGTTGTGAATGTGCAGATATGCGTGTGTGTGAAAATGCACATTTTTGCAAAATGTGTACACAAATATGCCCACTTTTGTGATTGCCATTCCATTTCTCAAAGAATGGTGACTGAAGCTTGAAGAGGCTGTCGGGGTGAGTGCAGGCCATTTTCTGAGCATGGGCAGGGGGCGAGCGGGGCAGGGGCTCAGCAAGCAGGGCTTGGGTGGGTGAGCAAGGGTGGTTCTGCCAGATTCCCGGTTGGAATTGGGCGCCCACACCATCCCTATCTGAGATAGGGTTTGGGGACTTTGACATCCCAGGACTATCTTTGGATAGCACCTCCTTCAGTTTTCTTTGTTTTGCTGCTTTAAAATGCACAGACACACCACTTACTTTAGAATTTCTTCAGACAACATGAACATGTTGAGAAATTGCCTCCCACCTCTGAAAATGTGTTTGAGAAAGTGAGGAGGCATGTTCAGCCCTAAAAACCCACCTAAATTTTGCACCTAAAACCCACCTTAGGGAGGGCATGGGGCAGCCCCATACTTCATTGTTTCAGTCCACACTATTCCTCTGATCAAGGGGTGCTCTTAAAATTCACTCACTAAGACTTTTCTTTTTTCTGTTCTGTTCTGTTCTTTCTTTTTCTTTTTTCTTCTTCTTGTTTTCCTTTTTGCCAATTTAATCTTCAATATATGCAGGAACAGACAAGATTCAGCCTTGCAGTGAATCTTGAGTTGCTCTCCCCTGAAATCTGAAATGGTGTCTGGCTCTGAACCAGGAAGTCAATACTTACCTCAGCTACAGTCTTACTGGTCGACTTATACAGCCACTCTTAGGGATGAGTGATGTGCGAATTCACCTGGGTCTGGTCTGGGGGATGTCTCTCATGGGGAAATCCAACCCTCTTGGAGCTTGATGAATTTCTCTGGAGCCTCCAGCCTGGCTTGTAAATTTCATCTGAATGTTTCCCTTTAAAAATGGCAAGATACATAAATGGTGTAAGCAGTTTGCATATCTTGGGCAAATTATGGCCATAACTGGCATACTTTACACAATCAGTGACCATAAAGTGCTTGGCTATGCATAAATTGTGACCACAATTACGTAATTTATGTATCTTGCCATTTTTAAAGGGAAATTTTTAGAAGAAATCCACAAGCAGTGCACAACCCTCCCGCTCTCCCTGCCAGAGCCAACACCGGCAGAGAGAGCCAGTACGCAGCCAGTCTGTTGTGGATTTCAGAATTTAAATCCATTGAGGATTTCTCCAGCATCCCTAGCTACTCCTGCGGCCTGCCTCAGCACCCCTCAACACACACACACACACACACTCACTATGGAGAGAGTATTACTGGCCTAGCTGCCAAGGCTTTTGCATTGATTAATGAGATAATGTATGTGAAGTCTTTATATACCACACTTGAAACACGGTATATAAATGCTAAGTAACTGCAGTAATAATAGTTAAGGAGCATTATGCATTCGGCTGCACCAATTTGTATATATTTTATACCCAAATGATTTTTCCCTAGTTGTTGATTGTCCCTGGCTTCATCTTTTTCTTGAAAGCTCTTTTGTTTTGTTTTTTTCCTATGACAATTATCTCGACAAGGCTGCAATCCCTAGAGAGTTGCCAATGAGAAATGGACACAATAGGTAATTTTAAGCATGATAATACTCAACTGAAGGGAAAAGTAATTTGAAGAGCAAAACATACCTACATTTTAACAGTTTTCCACCTACCCTATGTAATATTTGCTGCTGCAAATTCTGTATAATTGTTCATACAGAACAGAATAGAAGAAATAACTTTACCCTAAATTCTGTGCCACTCTTAGGTAATAACAAAGTGCCTGCTCTTTCTTCTTTGTAACGTAGTCCTTTTTACATGGTTTGAAGGTCGGTATTAGGGATGTGCAAATCCACCCCTGTCTGGGTTCTCTGGGCACCTGCTGAGTCCCTGCCCCCACTCACTGGTCCCTGGACCATGCTTGAGCTCCTCCTGTGCTCAGTGAGCAGCCCACACTCAGCCCCGTCAAACTTGGTGGTCATCATTTTTTGCAAAAGAAAATGGCGATCACAAAAATGTGCATATTTGCATACATGCAAAAATGTGCATCTTGTGAATGTGCCTATTTGTGTGTGCACGAAATGCAAATACGCACATGCACAAAAATGTGCATTTTCACACATATGCAAAGACACACATTTTTGCGATCACCATTTTATTTTGCAAAAAAATGGCAACTGTTGAGCTCGATGGGGCCACTGGGGTGAGTATGGGCTGCTCACCAAGCAGGGGCAGGGGGCAAGTGGGGCAGGGGCTCAGCAAGCGTGGCTCGGGGGTGCAGGCAGGGGCAGTTCCACCAGATTCCCAGATGGAATTGGGAACCCATGCCATCCCTAGTTGGTATAATGAACATGTGGAGGGACAGTGTGATCACACACTCTGTCCCTGCTCCCAGCCTCAACTCATTCACTGGATTTGTGCACACATAGTTTACATGAATATAAGTTGTAATTGTACAAGCCCTGTGCTACCTGAGATCCAGCAAAAAGCAGAGACCCTGCTTGCTCAGGAATCTAACTTGTATGACTATATGCAGAATCAGTAAACACATGTTTTAAGGAGTTTAAAGGTGGGGGCAGGAATGGAGACATGTCAGGGTAGGTGAAACAAAGCATGCACAGAGCAGGGGTGTGCAAATCAGCAAAAATGCAAGGCTCTCCAAATTCCACCTCAAGGCTTGTTCTGACTCATGTCCATATCAGATTGCAAGCTTGTGTGTGTGCTTTGCACAAAAAAGTGTATATTTTCATGCACATTTTCCCGAATGCATGCATCAATTGTGCACATTTTTGAAATGTACACATTCTTCTCCAATTAATTAAAGCCAGTTTATGGGCATTTTTTCAAATATACACATTTTTCAAATGTATACATTTTTTAGTCACATGTTTTTGTTCTGTGAATCATATTGCAAGCTAGGAAATATATGGACGATAACCACAGATTGCATTCAGGTTTGCATTCGGGTCTGGGAGGTGCAAACTGCAGAAATCCTGGAATTTCTCTTATCTCTAGTGCAGAGTTCCCTTTCCCTGAGCAGAAAAAACGGTGAGATTTTTAATACTTAATTTGATAACACATCTCACACAACATTCTGGACACTATTCAAGAGTGAATCAAAAGTCACCTCCCTTCTAATCAGCTCTTTACTGTATCTGGATATTTGTCATTTTGTCATGACCAGAATGAAGGTTCTCCAAGGTCCGTGGGTGGGTAGCTGAAGTGACTGATTATCTTTCTTTTTCCATATAATTTGGATTTTTCCCCTGCTGCTACATGGAGACCTCCAGCAGCTAGGGGATGTCAGAGAATTCCACCACGGATCTCGGTGAGGCTGAACGCCAGTGCATTCGGCCCCCCAAAATCCATGGCGGAATGAAGCCCCCTGCCCCCCACCCTGTGAAATGGGCCCGGAATGGAGCACCTACCTGCTGCTGTCCGCTCTGCATTGAGAATGGTGGCCGCATCTGCGGCCACCATTCGCTTCTTCCATATAGCCGTGATAAGCTACGTAAATACTTACGTAGCCTATCACGGCTAATGCAGGGATGCCATTTGTGTCCTTGCAGAAGCCACGATGGGCTATGTAAGTATAACGTTGCCCTTATTTTCGCCGTAGTCTACGTAAATCTTTACGTAGACTACAGGGACCAAATAAGGAACGCGAATGGCGGCTCCCTATGGGGGCCGCCATTTGCGTATGCGCTTTTTTTTTTTAAGTCACCCGAGATAGGCTACGTGACGATTAACATAGCCTATCACAGCTGACTTTGCAGATCTAGCTGTGATAGGCTACGTAAATCGTTACGTAGCCTATCACGGGGCTTTTTTTTTTTTTTTACTTTTCTTTTGAAGTTTGCGGCCGGGGAGACGGGGCGCTTCTCCCCAGCCTGAATTTCGGCCGGGCGAGGCGGGAAGCCTCCCCCCCGGCCTGAATTTCGGCCAGGCGAGGCGGGAAGACACCCCCCACCTCGCATGAACTTTGAGGGGAGAAGCAAAGCGCCTCCCCCCCACTGCGAAAAAAGCTGCAGGACAAGGTAAGTCCCTTTCGTACATCCCTACTGTACATATGTATTTCAGTCATCCTTACAACCATCTAGCTCATCATTCACTCTTTTAACAATTGTGTTTTATTCTTTTATATAATCCTTCTTGGGTGTCATTCTGGATAAAAAAGCAGGATATAAAGTAAATTAATACATAATTAAGTAAGTAAATATTCATAATTTTCAGTGACAATTAAAATGATGCCCCAGTCTAATTAAGGTATGACTGATCAGAAGGTAGATGGAGGTTTACTGGTCAATCTCTGGATGATTTGCAGTAGATCAGCAATGATATCTGATTCCCTGTTGTTGAACAATAGCAGCAACAGAATGACCTCTCCTCTAATTCATACTGTTGAAAGCTTGGTGTAACCAGGAGTGGATTTTTGTGTAGAAAGGGCATCTCTACACCAGCCTAAAATCCTACATTTAAAACAGGGCTTTCTGCTTTCATTTTAAATGCAGAATCACCACTGACTCCCTTTACATGTGTTTCCTCCCCCCCTTCTCCCCGTATCTGAGTCTTCCATTATCTTTCATTGATCTCACTCTTCTTCTCACCACTTTTACTCTTTTCATGGAAGAAACTGAAGCGGAACACAATGGGGTAATTTGATAGCTCATTATCTGCGATCTATTTAAAAATGAAACAAAGGGCATTTAGTGCAGGAGATGCCTTGAATGATCATGGTGTCATGTAAAGAGCCCGCAAACTTCCATGAAAGAGCAATCTCAATCGCAGGATAAAAGCCACATGTGAAGGAGCCCAAAGACTGTGAGCTCCATTCAGTTCTGGTACTCAAAACAAATTCCTGAGCTCTGATTCTTTAATTTTAAATTTATGTCTTTTTCACTATGTTCTGATTGGTGGATCCCAAGTTTCTAGTAAAACAACAACAATACCACAAGTAGATGCTGCAAGCCTGAAGTCTGCCCACCCCTAAATTAAGGAAATTAGTATGATAGTTGGCTTGTGAAATGACCAGCTAAAGGAAGGAAACCTGACTGATGAATAGATTAGAAAGTTTTGTCATTACATATCTTTTTTTCCATTTAAACCACCCATCAAAACCAAAAAACCTTTCTGTTCATGAATTCCCAAGTAGCCTTAAAATGTGTGCCAGCTACAGCATTCATTGTCATTTCCATCATATCAAATCCTTACTTTGTGCAGATATTTACTTCTTCTCTATTGGAATTGACATTCTCAGGGGGCTGAGGTGAACGGTGACAAACAGCAGCAGACACCTGCAGACAGCATAGCCCCAGTGGTATATAAGCATGCTTTCAATTGGAAGTGACATCCTTGGTAGGTGAGGAGAACATGCGGAGACAGATGTAAGGTGCAGGTGAACTCTCAAAAATGTATAAAATCCAGTGGAGGCACAGTGAAAGGAACTGCCAATTCATGCTTTATGCAGTAGAGATGTCTGCCATGTGTACATTACTGTCTCTTAGTGAACTCCATAATGTGTGAAAGGGATACCTGCCTCTGAAGATGCCACATATGGACATGGTAGCCATTAAGGATGGGTGCAAATTTTGTCTCAATTTTTATATGTATTTACCCAAGTTTTCCACAGTTGGGGCAAACAACTGTGAGTTTTTAAAAAAGAAAAAAAAATGGCAATGGGAAAAACCAGTTGCTCACAGCTTTGTCTACCTAGGCACATGGCTTTGAGTGCTTAGCCTTTAAAAGTCTGAATTTGAATCCCTTTGTGTTCAACCATGGTCATGCTGAATTAGGGCTGTCACATCTAACAGGCTCCTCATCTTTAACAGCAGATACAGCCTGGTTCTCTCCTTATTTCTCCTTAACAATTTGCGGTACTCATAATGTCAAACACTGGCATACGTGAGGCAGTCATGTCTGCTCCTCAACATGTACATCAGTCCATATGAAGATTGTATTAAGTTACTGGCATGGGAGTGGCCAGCTGCGGCACACTCCTTCTTGCTCCATGAAGGTAATGTAAGAAACACCACATAAGAGTAGTCTGCACTGATGTCTCCCCTCTTGAAAATAGGGTCAGGGTTGGATAAGGGAGAAGCCATACAGGAGATTCTCATATATGTCCTGTGGGTTTCTGATGTTATTATTGCGGCACAGAAAGGAACATCAGTGGAACATGAATGGATTGTAAATGAGGCCATTTGATCAGTTAATAACTATAGCCATGCACAAAATTATTATGTGTTTAGTACGAGACTTCAGTCTAATTCTCATTGAGGCACTAAACCCATGTCTGGCCAGATGCTCCACTTTAGAATGCATGAGGGACTCACCTAGGGATGGGTGAGAATTTTGCTTCAGTTTGGTTTTGTGCGTTGCGGACCAAAAAAATGCATTCAACTGGATGTGTACAGTGGAAAAATGCAAGCGCGTATGCTTTTATCAATGGGAGAATAATGTATATATTTCAAAGATGTGCACAATTGATATGTAATTAGGGATGTCTGTCGCAGGAAATCCAGCCCTTTCTGGGCTCGCTGGATTTCTGCAGTGAGTCCAACTTGGCTTGCATTTGTGAGCCGAGCCACAGGTTTCTTCCAGAAATCAAGGAACTTTTTAGTTTTTTTAATTTTTTCCACAAATACTAGTTTTCACAAATTGTAGCCATGTTTTGCATATTTTGTGCAAATTTTGGCTGTGATTTGCACAAATTACGTAAACTATGGCCACAACTTGTGCAGATTGCACAAATTGCATCTGCAATTTGCATAAATTGCTATTTACTTTTTTTTAAAGTGAACTGGCCTGACTCCATGCAGATCAAAACAGGCCAGTTCATGGGAAAATGAGCCGAAGTCCGAAGCTGAGCTGATGGAAGCTTGGCAAGTTCCACCCCACAGACAGATTCCTCTGATATCCTAGGGATGTACGAATCCCTTACCTGGCTCTATGCAGGGGCATCCGTGGGGGGGGGGCGCTCCATCCCTCCCCCCGGATCCTGCCCTGCCGGCTCTGCTCCACGGCCAAGCTGCAGAGCCGCCGGCTGGCTCCGGCCACCCCCAGCCAGACATCTGGCTGCTGGGCAGCCCTGCGGGGACGCAAATGGCGGCTGTCGTAGCTGCCACCATTTGCGTCCCTGTATTGAGCCATGATAGGCTACGTAAGTATTTATGTAGCCTATCATGGCAGGGGGGGAGAAACCCCAGCGTATGCAAATGGCGGCGGCTACCGCCATTTGCGTATGCTGGTTTCCCACCCCTTCCATGATAGGCTACGTAAATGCTTGTGTAGCCTATCATGGCAAGGGGAAAAAAAACTCAGTGTACTCAAATGGCAGTAGCCACTGCCATTTGCGTACGCTGGGTTCCCCCCCCCCTGCCGTGATAGGCTATGTAAATACTTACGTAGCCTATCACGGCCTCCGCAGGGACACAAATGGCGTCCCTGCATTAGCCGTGATAGGCTACATAAGTATTTACGTATCCTATCATGGCTAGGAAGAGGAAGTGAATGGCGGCCAGGACGGCCGCCATTCACAAAGCAGCATGGACAGGAGCAGGTAAGTGCTCCATTTTGCGTGCCTTCCGTGGGGTGGGGGTGGCGAGGACTTCATCCCGTGTGCCTTTTGTGGGTTGGGTGTGGGGGCTTCGTTCTGTGACAGATTTCGGGGGGCCAAATGCACTGGCATTCGGCCTCACCGAGATCCGTCGCGGAATTCTCTGACATCCCCATGACACCCCTATGTGTAATTGGAAAAATACACACAAAAATCTGCATGGATTTCCATGTGAAAAAAACAAAAACAAAGCTTGCAATCTGATATGGACTTGAATCAGAACGAGCTTTGAGAAGGAATTCAGAGAACTTTGGAAAGCTGAAGTTTTGCTGATTTGCACATCCCTAGTGTACAGTACATACATTTGCATGTAAGTCCCATCTGCGTGATCCAGCTATCCCTGTTACATAGTGGATGAGTTGTACGCATGTGGCATCCATATCCACAGATGCCACAGGCCTACTCTAGTGCACCACAACATGTGGAACATACCCACTGAACAAAAAGTGAACCACATCTAGGGCTGTATTTGGAAGCATCCTTACTAAGAGACATTCCATTGAACTCAGTGGGACTTCCTTCAAACTAGACATACTTAGACTGCCAATAATTATGCTGCTATTGGCATATAATGCTAAATTACTGTTGGCTTGAATTGCTATGGTTAATTATAAATGGTGTCAAAACAAACTTGTCACCAACTGCCTAATCAATATTACCACAGTGAATTATACACAATTTTAATTGTGTTCCCTCTCCTTTGTCACTATGACAAATGCATATACCTTTTATCCTTCATATCTATATGTATCTACATCTACATCTGCATCTGCATCTGCATCTACATCTACATCTACACCTATTCCTGTACCTATACCTACATTAATCTAGCTATCTCACATAAAATATGTCCAATCCTGGTTTATGCAGTTGAATGTATTACCCAGAGTGGTATTAGTGTGAGAGGAGGAGTTCACAGTTCTGCCATATACTTTTACACTCAAAGTAAAATTTCAACCAGATTTAAGCTTGACGTATTTGCCCATCCCTATTCAATGGGGAAACACAATTGCCTCCTCCCCGCCTTCAAGCCCTGTGAGGAATGTGTCTGGGATTGGGTTATGCATAATCCCCCTCCACTTCAATAGTGTTTTCAGGGTCAAATTAGACATTATGCTAACTGTAGAGCAAGCAACTACATTTGGGCTTTAAAAATAATAATGCTAGGCAGGGGAGTATTTTTATTGGGACTACAGCACATCAGGTGCTGAGCTTTAACCCTTCCCTTCCCAGTCATGATCCCAATGAATCCCTCCCTTCCACGGTGCACACTACAATTAGACCTAGGGGGAAAGCTCCCACTGGCACCAATTTGGGAGCTTTCCCCGCTAAGGTTAGTTGCTGTGTGTGTGTGTGTGATTTTCATTGGGATTGTGGCTGGGTTAAATCTCCTCTTCCCACACACTCCCCAATGAAAATTGCCTCACAGGTGACTTTAAAAAAAGATGAAGTTGTTTGTTACATATTTGTTACAAATATCAGTTTGACCCTCAGTTGCAGCCTAATCCCCTTGTAGAGTAAAGCAAAGTAAAGAAGCTGCAGTTGGGAAAACAATTAGATGCTTGGACCAAGGGGCAGCACATTTTTTAAACTACGGCAGCATCATAACTTGTGCTTGTCCTGATCTAATGCAACAGAAGTTTACATACAGACCGCATTCACTTGCCAGAAGTACAAAAATGTTAAAAGGTTCAAAGAAGCAAAAAATCTCCAATTAACAAAGACAGTATCTTTCATACATTCATTGAGATAAAATCTACAATGTTGAAGAAGTCTTCCAGTTTGCAGAACTTCAACAGTAACAAATAAGTTTGACAGAAAATAGAAATAAAATCTCACTCAAGTGCTCTTAAAGTAGGTTACAAATATTTATTTTCCTTTAAATTTATTGAGATTTTTCCTCTCACAAGTACTTGAACTTTAAAGGAAATGAAACCGAGTGAGGAAACACAATGTTTGGTATGTAAATAACTAACTGTAACATTTCCATTATTACCATCCAGGCTTCATGTAAAGTAGCATCTTCTCTCTGGCAAGGAAAGGGAGATTGCAAAATAACATCTCTCCCACCTCAATATTTCTTCCCTGTAATAAAAATCTGTCTAAATGGTATTAATCTGGGTGGTATGGAGGGAGGTCAGAAAAGCAGAACTATATCTAGCATCCATTTTCATTGCAATCTGGAAAGATGTGCTTATTTGTGGTATTTTATGCACTACTCATGGGATCATAAAAATAGGACCAATAATAATGATTAATTTTTACTGCCCAAATAAAACTGGTCAATAAAACTAATTTGAAGCTAATCTAGATGCAAAGTGTGCTGAAATTGGCTACAAAGTGTTTTTCAGTAATCCTCTTTGACTCTTAAACTATGACATGACATTTCCCCCCTCCTGAACTCAATTTCTGTAGCTCATTCTTTGAAATGGAAGTAAAACATTTTGTGCGCACGCATGTGTGCGCGTGCGCACATATGAGTTGCCTTGCAATCCCAATAGGGCCCCCAAAGAGATTTGCAATTAAAACTTAAAACAGTTTTAAAACAACTTTTATAGTAAAAACAAAACAAAACAAAAGACATCACCCACCACAGCAGAATTAAGAGTGGGAGAGAATCTTAAAAATAGTAGGCAGAACTAATACATGGGGAGAGCAATCCTATGGCCGCTAGTCAGAGATTAGACGGCCATAGGATATCTGGTTTTCCAGGAACTGACCATGGAGCCTGTGCTCTGAGGTCGGTTCCTGGAGAACCGACCTTCCTCACCTTCCACGCTGCCTTGCAGGCAGCTCAGAACAGCCTCATACTCTGCGCTCCAAAGAGGAGTGTGGAGTGGCCAAAATGGGGCATTTTGGAGGGCGTTCCGGGGCGGGGAAGGTGGAAATGCTGGTATAACACATCCTATGTGTCATCCGGCAGCCTCCTCCCCCACTCCACCTTCCCGCCTATAAACCCAGCCTATAATCACCTTCATCCAAGAAGGTCTGAAGTTGAGTCTTCACCACTTACTCCAGGATCTTGCCTAGAAAAAGGATGTTGGAGACTGGTCAATAGCTGTCTAGGGTGGTGGGATCCAATCATGGTGTTTTCTTTTTCAAATATGCCCTTACTACAGCTTTGTTTAAAAGAACTGGGATACAACCCTCCCCCAGGGAAGCATTTACCCCCTCTACCACCCACCTGGCCAGTTCCCCTTTGGCAGCTTTTCCTAACCAAGATGGATAAGGGTCCAACAGACATGTGGTTGGCCTCACTCCTTCAATCAACTCATTCACATGTTGAACATGATGAAATTTACCTATCAAAAGTGGACAAGAAGCTGCCCAAGTCACCACCCCTGAACCGGATCTCAACATGGAGTCCAAGTCAGAATGGATGTGAGCATTTTTATCAGCAAAGTGTTTTGCAAACTCATCACAACAGTTTGCTGAGAAGTCCCCTCACTACTCTGGGGCCCAGACCATAACAACCCTTGTACAGATTGAAAGAACTCTGTTGAACAACACTGTGCTGAGGCAATGATGGCAGAAAAGAGCAACTGTTTTTCTGCCATCCCTGCTACTGAGTGGGACTTCCAATGGGCTCCTGTCCATGCTCAGTCAGATCCATCCTGAGTTTTATTCCACTGATGCTCTAGCTGTCTGCCTAAGCATCTTTCAGAAGTACAGACAGAATATAAGGAAGGGTCAGTAATAATTCCCTTTCTCTTTCTTTAAATCTCTTTTCCTGCAATAAAGTCCTACTGAAAATGCCCCATTCTCTCCTCCTCCTCCTCCTCTGATGTCTAACTCACACTGCCCAACCATGCCACAAATTGACCCTCGACCCTTCCTTCTCCTCTCTCCAATTTCTGGGACAGCTTTCAATAGTTATCTTTATATTTTCTCAATAAACTCCATTTTGGGGGAAGTCCTGATGCTCCTTTGAGTACCTTCCATGGGCACTCCATTATCCAGACTAAACTATCTCAGGTAAGTATGCTTGGCTCCCCTGTATTTTGGTTAGAGTACTAGTTCATGGGTCAGCTCTACCAGACAGCAGCCAGATTCACCCACACCTGGCTTCATCGGCTGCCCATCGAGCCACTGCCATCACCTATCCCCCCTCATGGTGCTGTGTGAGCATCTCAGCAGTTTGGCAAGTGGCAGATGAGGCAATGGGGCTGTCTGCCCTTGTTGTGAGCTGCTTCCAGGAAGAGGCCAGGCTGCCATTTTGCACAAAATGGTGGCTGCTGGAGTCCCTATTGCTGTGCACCAACCACTGGCCTTCTCTTTCTTGCAAGGGGGAGAGGAGGAGGAGTAGTTGGCACAAGGCAATGGGGACTCCTACCCCCTCTGGCTCTGAAGCCCTTGCAGTCTCCTTCTTGCCCGGAAGGAGACTACGAGAGCTTGACAACTAGCAGCCACCAGAGTCCCTGTCACTATGCACCAACTGCTTTCCCTGTCCCCCTTGCAAGGAGAAGAGGACGATGAATGGTTGGTGTGCAGCGATGTGGACTCCTGCCCCTGCCAGCTGTGAAGGCCTCGTGCTCTTCTTCCTTGGAAGTGACAGAGAAATCTGCAATGGAATCAAATAAGTTCAGATTTTTATGAATCTCACCTTGAATTCCACAGCTTTTCCTGAGTTGCACAGATTCTGAGGTCGTTTTGTTTGTTTGTTTGTTTAACTTTCTAGAATTTTATGCAAGTTTAGTTGTAGAAAAATACTTTTTTTTTACCAAAAAAAAAGCACTGGTTGAAAATGTGCATTTCCCCCATAGGCTGAAGCACCTGGGGGGGGGGGGGATTTGAACATTTCCACAAGTGTGAATTCACACAAATGAGAAGTTGCACAAATTTGGGTAATTGGAAAAAATCCAGTTCCATCAATGAGTAGACAGTGGAATGAAAGGCACCGGACAATTCGTGAAATGCAGATGGAACAGATTTGACAAAACCCGTACGTCCCTAGGTCACTGTGGGAAATGGTTCTACCAGCACATTTGAGCTTAGTTGCCTCCAGTCATTCATGTTCTAGTGCTGCGGATTCCCTGAGCAAATAGCTTGCAGACATCTTTAGAGATATGTGCCCCTAGCAAGCAAGGTAACACTGCTATGCCAACTGTACCTGTTTCTGAAAGGTTGAGCCCACACAGTGGTATACATCTTGGTTACATCTGGACTACTATGGTGTACTCTCCTTGGGGCTGGAATATTCAGTTGATCCAGAATGCAGTTTCTAGGATGCTCACGGGAATATTACTATGCGAGCAGCTTACATTCATTTTAGAACACTTATACTGGTTACCAATACACTTCTGGGCACAATTCAAATGGCATGTTATTAACTATACAGTCCTAAAAGGCTGGAGTCCAGGACCATCTCTACTGATATCACACTGCCTGCACCCCAGTGTCCGATGGAGAGGCCATTCTGGGTTAGTTAGGGGAACAAACGAGAGGGCTTTTTCTGTGGCTGCACCCCAATCGTAGAACTTCCTGCTGTGTGAGTCTCATTTGCCCCCCCTTCCTTTAACTTCCACCACTAGGTGAAGACAATTTTGTTCAGGTTGAGTTTCTATTAACATTTGTATTTAAGCTGGCACTTATGTTTTAAGCATCTGTCATGCTGCTCCTGGATGATGATTCTTACTACTACTACTACTGCTTAAGTATTGGTGATCATTTTATTGTTCTTTGAATGTTGTTAGCCAATTTTAGGGTTACACTGGTAAGTGAAAAGGGGGAAATCTATCTATCTATCTATCTATCTATCTATCTATCTATCTATCTATCTATCAATATCATCATCTTTCAAATGTCCTGTAATTATAACCTGGTTGCTATAGTGTTTGCTAATCTCAAGTTTCAACAATCACAAGTGCGTGTGTGTGTGTGTGTGGGGATTAATGTGAAGGGTGTTGGTGCACAGGGAACTTTATGGATATTGATCTTCAGCATGTTCTTTCTATGCAAGCTGCAGCAGCTATCATGCTGGTCAATGGTCATCAAAACGAGCCCTTGGAGTTGCGCAAACATAGACACGACTCAAAGAAATATCACAAAACTTATCAAAAATACTTCTTAACATCCCATGATGTTCCTACAGATATTTTGCCTCAACAGGATCCCTGAAGTAATCTAGCTGTGCCATTCATATAGGGATAAAGGGTCCAACAAAGTGAAAGCTAACAGAGGATTAGGTCTTATTAGTGGCAGATTGACTTGAATTTTATTCAGATTTCATAAAGATCTCGGTATGTAACGATAACTACCAGCAGAGAACGCTGAACTCTAGAATTGTGGGTGGATTAGCAAATGCAATGAGAGTCCCATTCCTTTCATTATAAGGGTCACAATAATAGTAATATTATTATAATACAGCCAGTGAAGAGCAGCAAGGGTTAGTTGCAGATACTTGTATTCTATCCCTGGCAGACTTGCCCATTAATTTCTCTGTGCTTCTGTCTTTAAATATGCCCCATAAGAGCTTTTGATCTCTCTATCTTTCTCTGTTAAGAGTGTAGGAAAATCTTAAATGCTGCTGTTCAGTCAGATGCTAACCTCTTTCCAAGGCTATTTCACTGAAGGGAGATAATCTATTTCTAGGTTTTCATCATACAAACTCTCTGGGGGTATCTCTATACCAACCTAAAAATCCTGCATTTAAAACAGGGCTTTCTGCTTCCTTTTTAAATGCAGGATCACAATGACTCCCCTTTTCACCCGCTTCCTTTCCCCCCTCCTTCTCCCCATATCTGAGTCTTCCATTATCTTTCTTTGATATCTTGCTCCTCTTCTTGCCGCTTTTCCTCTTTTCACGGAGGAAACTGAAGCAGACCACAACGGGGTAATTTGATAGCTCATTATCTGCAGTCTATTTAAAAACGGAACAAAGAGCATTTAGTGCAGGAGGTTCATGGCAGGGTCACGGCGTCATGTAAAGAGCCCACAAGCTTCCGTGAGGGAGCAATCTCAATCGCAGGATAAAAGGTCCATGTGAAGAAAGCCTGAGACATTCCCAGTGAAGGATGCCAAATGACCAGAGGAAAAATGGCTCAAATATGTGTGTGTGTTTTTAATGTCTGGACCAGTTGGTCAAGTGTGTGTGTGTGTGTGTAAATGCCAGAAATGTGGGCTGGTTCTCAGAGTTTTTTTTAGTAAAGCTCAACAGTAGCATTCTCACAATCTCTTTCGCCACCTCCCCTCCTCCCAAAGTCTGTGAGTGATTGAATTGGGTCGCTGAAGTTCACTAAGGCAGGTGTAGTCAATGAGGCATCTGTGGGCACCCTTAGACACCTTTCTTGGCATCTGTCAAGGTGCCCTACCCCTCCTACTTTAAAAGCAACAACAAAAAACAATGCATCTTATTTGCTGCTGGGACCCCTTCCAAGCAAAGCAAAGTGCGGGTCTCTGAGTGCTCCCATCTTTCCCCATGATTGCCTCTGGGCCATATGTGGGATGCAGAGACATCCTTAGCAAATGAAGATGGCACATGGCCACAGGCTCATGCTTTCATCTGCAACAGGCCTATTTTGTAGTGTTACCCAGGGCATTTTCTTAAATTGCCAGATGTGCCCACAGGCCCAAAATGGTTGCCTAGTCCTGCACTAAGGTGCTGGGTCATTGAACTCAGTCCCAATGTGCAATAGCATTTCATAAGTTGTCTGTGAGGCTGCAGTGTGTGTGTGTGTGGTTTCTCCATAACAACTCCTCACCGTCTCTGTTCAGCTTCTGGGGAGTAAAGTAACAAGAATCCATTGAAGGCAACCCATTCCCAATAGGCTTTGTGTGTGTGTTTTGCTTCACAGTCTGTCCGTAACTGGTTTTGCTGCATTTAGATGCTCTGTTTTTATATTTCATGTATTAGTTGTTCTCTTTTATTGTAAATTGCCCTGAGAACCTTTTTTTAGTGGGGGGCATATGAATTTGTAATTGTTTCATGAAATAGTTGGCCATGTTTTCAAGAAAAGATTAAAAAAAACAACACTCTTTATCCTGTAGTGTTCTGCATATGGAATGCAGCAAGGAATCTGTTAACACTGATAGAATTTGAATTTCCCAGAATTCTGTTTTCATTTCTGTGCATTTGTTGAGATTAAAAGCACTCAACGATTGTTGAGTTTAAAAGCATGTTTCTACTTTCTAGCTCTCTTGGCTACTATTCTGCTTTCATTTCTGTGCATTTGTTGAGATTAAAAGCACTCAACGATGGTTGAGTTTAAAAGCATGTTTCTAGCTCTCTTGGCTACTGTGAGTTTGAAAAGGAGCTGGAAGTGACTGAAAAGTTGCAGCATTCTAGGGGACTGCAGCATTCTAGGGGACCTTGTGCAGCTGCAGGGGATGCTCTAGGCATGATAAACCCTCCATCTTGGCACCACAACTGAACAAGTGGGTGAGGGAAGGGGATCCCCATCACTTTCTCAATATTGGTGGCATTGGTTTCACAGCTTTCAGGGAAGGAAGGAAGGGAGAGAAAGGAGGCAATGTCATTGGGAGTACCGAGTGTGATTCCAAGAGATGGTTGGGCACAACTTCCCCCCTCTGTGATTCCTGAGTGATTCTTAATGGAAGCATTGCTCTTCAAGAGCATCCTCTTCTGAGACTAGGCAGATCACAACAAGGAACAGGGCCTTCTTAGCTGTGATTTGATTTCATATGCTTTTATTTTTGTACTGTATATTCAATTGTATTATGAGCTGCCTCAAGAGCACAATATAAAATGGAAGTAAAGAAATAATGCGGAAAGTTGGAATAAGTTGGACCACAATGGGAAAGAGCAAGAAGCTAGAGCCCTCTGTCCTCCCTTTTTCAAACAGACACCCATTTCACCCAAATGAGTCTAAGTACTGGGGATTAATTATTTTGCAATAAGACCCAAGCACTGTTGCACAGCCTCTTTAAGTGCATCCTTAAGGCCATGCTACACATTACATGCAATGTGTAGAGTTTGCAGATTTATTGGCTGTAAAAGTAGATGTGGGGCATGTTAGATTTAGAGCAAGGAAATAGCAGGCAAAGGAAAAGGATTATGCACATCTTCTGCCTCCCATTGCTGCTTTCCTGCTCACAACACTAATAAAAAAGGGCCATGAGTCTACTGACATATGCATTTGGGTGCAATGTGCAGTTTGGCCCTTAATATCTATGAGAGCAACTTAAGGCATGTGGTGTGAAACAAAGAATCATACTCTTTAATTCAGTTTGTGGGTTACAGCAATTCAATAAGCGGTAACAGCTGTGGCTTTAATCACTCAAGAAATAAACCCTCTCATTATTTCCTGCTGCATGTAGAGAGACAGAATGCGATAACTACACACCAAAAGGAAGGAGGCAATCAGTGGGGTATTTATTTCCTTTTATAGTTATGTGGCCTCCTATTTTCCTGTAGAGTAATGTGCACTTTTCAAATTTATTGTTGACTTAGAGGCAGCTAAATATTCATCAGCAAAATTCTAATGATTCTTTTTAGAACATAACAAAGGTTAACGTTGTATTCTTCAGTAGATTTATAAAAGCTCTCTCGCTATATTAATGCTCAGTACATTAATTTAATCATTTTACACATCCCTAATGGTGTTGTGTTCTGCTAATTAAAATGTGTGAAAAGGCAAAACTATTGGACAACATGCTATAATTTAAGGATGCCCATCAATTTCATACCATACTAGACACCCATCTTCACATGGCCCATACCACACTGGAGCCTCTGGCCATGTGCAGTCTATATCCAGGCTGCCCTAGATGTGCGTGCATGCATGTGTGTGTGTGTGTGTGTGTGTGCGCGCATCTATAGCTCCCCAGGCTGCCCTAGGTCTTTTCTTATATCTGGGTAGGACCTAAAAGTCACTGGAAATCAGTAGCGTCCGGATCCAATCCCGAAATTGGTTCACACTGAGTCTGATAGTCTCATGGACAATGGGTTACAGGTAGAGAAAAAATAGTACTGAAGCAAACAAGTGGATATGTGTAACAACTTCTCTGAAGGTTTGTCATACAGAAGGTGTTCCCTGCCACTTCAGAGGGCAGGACAAAAACCAACGGGGGGCGGGAGGGGATGCAGGCAGTAGCACTGGGAAGCCCCAAGGGAAGAAGTCCTGCCGAAGTCCTCCAGGGAGCTTTCCAAGAAGCTCAAGCAGCCAGACAGGCTGCAGTGACAGAAGAGAGGGTGGCAAAAGAAAGAGCACCCCCACCCCCCTCTGCAACCTCCTTACAGTAAGGTAAGCACTGAAACCCTGCACCCTGACACATTCCCTCTTCCCATAATTTTCAGATGCAGCCTCTCCTCCCACCCTCATGAATGATCAAAAATAAATAGATCAAAAAAATCAGCACACTGCTACTCCACAGCTTCTATGGAACACCAAAAGAGTCAAAATTAGTTCAAAAACATTTTTTTGGTTTTTTTGTATCCTGTTTTTGTTTTTGTTTTTGTTTTTTTTTAAATCCATTTGGCGCTTTGCAGCTGCTCTGGATGCAGAGGGAGAGAGAGAGAGAGGCACCATGGGGGCAGAGAGGAAGTGTGACCAATGGGGTATGAGATAGAAGGAAAATGGCTCCTGGACCTCCCAAAGTTGTCCACCCCTAGTATATACATACATATACAAGTTTATATGCATACACATGCATATTTATGTAATGGGCCTGTGCCCCAGGTCTTTCAGATACCTAGCAATGCCCCTGGGGAGGGGAATGTGGTAATAGGCAGCAGGGTGGCATGTGAGCAGAACTGAGGTGGAGTGGCTGCCACAATTTGACTAAGGACGTTTGCATAGTTGACCACTGCTGCTTTGAATTCTCACCCCTTCCCTACTCTTTGCTGCCTACATAGAGTGGAAGTCATGGCAGGCTTCTTAACCTAGAACATTTGTGCTTTTTGGTCAATGAGTGAATTTGTACACATCTTAAGTCTGCTTTTATACCAGAGGGGTTTTGATCCGTGTGTGTGTGTGTGTGTGTGTGTGTATACCACTTAGCAGAATTGAACCCACATATTTAATGAGCACTAAGTACTTCCAGAATGTATATATCAATAATTTAATGCAATGCTTCCCAAAAGTATTTTGGCCCATGAGAGAGAAATATTGAACATAAAGTACCCTGTTGGATGGTTTATTACCTGTTCCTGGCTGAAAATAGAATTCTAAAATAGATATTCTCAAACATTATCATGAGGCACCTGCCTAAATTATGAAAAAAGTTACTTTGCTTCTCTCCAAGTATGCATCACTCGTCCTTTACCCAGTGCCAATAAACCATCCAGTTTCTAATCCTGATTGGCAGAAAGTGAAAGAAACCTTCCTTCCTTCAGGTCTGATTCAGAGTGTGCTTGAATCACATTGAGGGCAGGTTGAATTGGGACTGAATTATTGAATGAAGTTGTTGGGCAACCTGGTCCAAGCACTGGCAAAAGACTAGCTAGAGATGGTAGTAAAGATAAGCACCACTGAAGGACAGCCTAATGCCCTCCCTGTGGGCTGCAAACTCAGAGTCAGGGACTGCAGCCAATTTTGGAGCTTTATTTATTTATTTTATTTATTAAATTTATTAATCGCCCATCTGGCTGGTCACCCAACCACTCTGGGCAATGTACAGCATGTAATAAAACAGTTTAAAACAATAAAATTCTACAATAAAAACATTTACTAAAATACCCTAACCCACCCCAAATGCCTGCCTGAACAACCACGTTTTTAATGCACGAAGGAAGCTCATTAAAGAGGGGGCATGGCAGAGTTCCCTAGGGAGGGAGTTCCACAGAGTGGGGGCCACCACAGAAAAGGCCCTCTCCCTCATCCCCACCAGTCTAGCTGTCCTGGCTGATGGGACAGAGAGAAGGCCATCCGAGGCTGATCTTGTTAAGCGGCCTGTCTGGTGTTGCTAGAGGCGCTCCTTAACATGGCCCGGAAAACAACTGGTGACCAGTGCAACTCCTTCAGCACTGGAGTGATGTGATCTTGCCTGCGGCTGCCTTCAATCAGGCGAGCCGCCGCGTTCTGTACCAGCTGCAGCTTCCGAACCATCTTCAAGGGTAACCCCATGTAGAGTGCATTACAGTAGTCAAAATGAGAGGAGACCAGGGTGTGTACTACCGATGGGAGCAGATGGTCGGAAAGGAAGGGGCGCAGCCGCCGTATCAGATGGAGTTGATACAGCGCTGTCCGGCTCACAGCTGACACCTGAGCCTCCATGGACAGCTGGGAGTCCAAAATGACCCCCAGGCTGCGGACCTGGTCTTTCAAGGGTAGCCGTACCCCATTCAACACCAGGTCAACATCCCCCAGCCTCCTCTTGTCTCCCACCAACAGTACCTCGGTCTTGTCAGGGTTCAGCTTCAGCCTATTCCTCCCCATCCAGCCACTCACCGACTGTCTCCAGACATTTGGACAGGGATTCTGTCCATTTACAGAATAACTGTAAATGTTATAAAGCTTTATAACTGGCTGTGGCATGTGACTGGCCCTCTGGAATAGGGATGTGCATCACTGGGAAATGTTTTGGTTCAATGGAGTTTCAGGGCTTGACTTGCTTTGCATCTGTGAACTGAGCTGCAGGCTGTTTCCCGAAGCCTGGGAACTTTTTTGTGCATTGGGGTGGGGGAGAGGTTCTGCAATTTGAGCAAATTGCAGCCAGGTTTGCATAATCTGTGCAAAGTCATCCATGATTTGCACAAATTTGGTGGTGATTTGCGTATATTGCTCAGATATTTGCGCAAATTGTAGAACCTCCCTGCCCAAATGTGCAAAATTCCCAGAAAATCCATGAACTGGCCTGGCTCACTGCAGAGCAAGTCAGGTGCCACAACGGGAACTAAAACAAAGTCTGGGGGACCGAGCCTAGGAAAATTTGTCAAACTTCACCCCCCAAATGGATTTTTCTGACATCCCTACTATGGAATCATCCAGTTCACAGGATGAGGAGGATACTCGTTTGTGGTGCTTGTATCCTGGTTTACAATGCTTGCAACTCCCCTTTTCTGGTCAGTAATTGCAGTGGTGTAGGGAAGAGCAAACTGCTTTCAGACCTTCAGTTTCCCAGCCTCCCAGGTTCAAGCTCTGCAACTTCCGACAGCAACCTACTCCAGCATTTATGTTTCACAAATGGGAAGAAATCAGAGTTGAACTTTGTCTCTCAACCCAATGACATCTGGAAATCTGTCTGGAAAGGTCGAAGATGGATTTTGTGCCCACTTGTGTCTGGAAAGTGGGTCACCACACTAAGGAGTTTGCTACTTCCCATTTTGTGGATGACAATTTCAGAGGCAGGAAATATGCCACAAACTGACAGTTTTGTTTGATGTCTGAAATGGTAATATGAAACTCCATGCAGTTTAAGCCTGTGTACATATTTAACAAGTAACAAGAGAAAATCCCCATGGGGGAAACCCCAATTAGTAGAACTACTACTCCATAACCCTCACGTACTTCTGACGTTGACTTTTTTTTAACAGCTATTTAGGATGAGTGGATTAAATACTGTTCAAAGCTAATTACCAGGGCCTAATTACATGCTACATGCAAAAACTCAACTGAAGCAGCTTCTGGAGGGGTATTTGGAGTAGAAAATAAATGCTGGGACGGGTGCTTAACTCTTTCTAAGTCTACCCCTTTTCATCTCTAAGTCCCCCTGCCATCAAGCTTCTATGCTCCCAAGGGATTTCATTGGTGACTTAGTTCTCCCTCTTCTCATTTTTACTAGTTATTATTATGTATTTATTTAATTTAAATCACGGCTTTCAGCTCAAAACAACTCCTGTTAATAAAATACAGATCAAAGGTCAAAAAATGAAACATAGCATAAAAACAAATAAATTAAAAAGACAATTAAAAGAAACCCCAACAATAAAAAATGTCTGCCTAAATAAAAAGGTCTTGGCCTGCAGGCAGAAGGATCACGGGGGGTGGGGGGCAACTGAGCTTCCCTCAGCAGGATGTTTTTGTCCTATGAAAATTCTTTCTTTTACTTGTAAAAGATGGGAGCACAACCCTTGAATTCTAAGACAGCTATTAATTTGAATTTTTTATATGTAATTTTGAATTTGGAATATTTCCCCCAAATAATTGCAATTATGGAAAGTAACAACTTTGATGACACAAACAAAAACATATAGTTTAAAATATGTTGACTGATAACATTAACATGGTAAGGGATGTGAAGGGCCAGTTTGCACAGTATTATGCAGGGGAAACCCATGGTTGCCACCAACTGCATTCTACAGAGACCTGTAATCCTGGCCCCCTGCTATGTGAAATTGTTTGCTAGCTATCTTTGCAAACAGCTATTTGTTGCATTCATGCTTTACATTATTGTGAACTGCCCAGTCAGCTTCAGCTATTGGGTGGTATAAAGATTTTTTAAAATATACATTTTTGGATGTACACTTAAAAACAATTATGGTACACAACACCTAAAAATATAATGGATGAAGAGGCTCTAAGAATGTGAGAGGCAATTCACAGGAGCGCTTTTGCTGTTGAGACCCAGATATTTACAGCAATAGACAACATAAAATGTGAACAAAGGGTAGGGATGGACAGATCGCTCCCTGTCTGGGTTCTCTGGGAACCTGCCAAGCCATCCGCACTCACCAGGGACTCCTCCACGAGTGCCATTTTGTGGAAGAAAATGGGCCATTTACACCTGAAATCTTGTTTATATGGGCTATCCATGGTGCCATTTTGCTAATACTTTGTTGTTGTTCATTCGTTCAGTTGTGTCCGACTCTTCGTGACCCCATGGACCATAGCACGCCAGGCCTTCCTGTCCTGCGCTCTCTCCCGGAGTGTGCTCAAGTCCATATTCATTGCATCGGTGATGCTCTCTAGCCATCTCATCCTCTGCCGTCCCCTTCTCCTTTTGCCTTCCGTCTTTCCCAGCATCAGGGTCTTTTCCAGAGAGTTTCCTCTTCGCATTAGGTGGCCAAAATATTTCAGCTTCAGCTTCAGTATCTGACCTTCCAATGAGCACTCAGGGTTGATTTCCTTTAGGACGGACTGATTTGACCTCCTTGCAGTCCAGGGGACTCTTGCTAATACTAGATGTGTGCATATCTGTGATCACCATCTTCTTCCACAAAATGGAGCTCACAGCACTTGGGGACAGGTCCTGGGTGAGTGCAGGCAGCTCACCAAGTGCGGTGGGGGGAGTGAAGGCAGGGGCTCAGCAGTCGCAACTCAGGGGGTGTGGGGGGGGAGTGTCCACTGAATTCCTGGATCCAATTGGGTGCCTGCAACTTCCCTAGCAGAGGAGAATGTTTCTAAACATGTGATGTTACATCATCACAACATGCATTTCCTCCCCTTATCCCATTGGGAGGTGGATGCACAACATCATGACATCAAGTCTCTGCTACACTTTACTATCATCAGGATTGATTCTGAGTGCAGGGAGATAGTTAGCAGCTCAGATTCAGAAGAGGAGCAGCTAGAACTGGGGGAGGCTTTTTCACAGGCCAGTTCAGATATGGATAGGCGTGCTTCTCAGGTTACCAGCTGCCAGATGGCCGGGCATTAAACCTCATCCTTACCCCCCTCTGTGAAAAGCAGCGAGCAGGAGGAGGAGGAGATTGAGGTCTGTGACCTAAGGGACACCTGGCAGAGACGCAGAGCTAAGAGGGAAATGTCAGGGGCGGAGCTTAGATGTTCGAACCGGTTAGCAATTCTTGAGAAGCTACGCAGGGGAGCAGCAAGCAAAGGGCAGAACCTCCTTCTCTAAGTTAGCCTAGTCAGACAGCCACCCTTTCAAACTGCAGGCAACTTTTGTTTATTCCCATTTGAATCCCCTGGAGGCATTCCTTTGTAGCCAGAGAGTCTTTGAGGATTTCCATCTGTAATGAACCTGTGAATAATGAAGTAAAGGTGTGAGATTGAAGCCTCTCTTTTTTTGTGTTTGTGAATGCTTGAGGAAGGAGGGAGTTAAGGGAACCCTGACATTTACAGGGAAGAAGAGTGTACACTCAACACAGGAACACAGTTTTCGGCAGCAGCAGATCAATGTTGTGGGTAACATCTAAGGATCGGTCACTTCTTGTACCTCCTCATAGGGATGTCACAGAATTCCGCCACGGCCTGCCCCCCCCCCCGCGGATCCCCCTGAAGACGAGACTTACCTGGGGCGGATGTTCTGGACGGCGGTGGCTCCAGTGGCGGCTTCGGCGGCGGCGGCTGGTCTTCCAACCAGCTGCTGCTGCCGCCGCCACCGCCACCATTTGCAGTCCTTTCCCCCCCATTCATGATAGGCTATGTAAAGACTTACGTAGCCTATCACGTCTGGGTTAAAAAACAACAACAACGCGTACGCAAATGGCGGCTACAGCTGTCACCATTTGCGTTCCCTATTTTTGGTTGTCTTAGTCTATGTAAATATTTATGTAGTCTAAGATGGCGAAACTAAGGGGGAACACAAATAGCGTAGCGGATGCTATTTGCGTTCCCCCTTATTTTTGCCGTCTTAGTCTACGTAAATATTTACGTAGACTAAGACGGTGAAAATAAAGGAGAACGCAAATAGCGTCCGCTATGCTATTTGCATTCCCCCTTAGTTTCGCCATCTTAGTCTACATAAATATTTACGTATACTAAGACGGCCAAAAATAAGGAACGCAAATGGTGGCGGCCATAGCCGCCGCCATTTGCGTACGCATTTTTGTTTTTTGTTTTTTAACCCAGACGTGATAGGCTGTGTAAGTCTTTATGTAGCCTATCATGGCTGAATACAGGGATGCAAACGGCGGCGGCTACTGCTACGGCTACCTGGTGGCTACCTGGAATCCCCGCGGATCACCTCCCCCCCAGCAAGGATTCCGGGGGGAGGGACGGAGCACCTCCCCCCCCCAGCGGAATCCGGCGGAGCCAGGTAAGGAGGGTTTCATACATCCCTACCTCCTCGTATACACCATGCCTATTGAGTGAGGAGTGGGACTGTGTCCACTGGCTCCACCATCAACAATCATGCACTCTTTTGCCCTGCCTTGGAATCTTAGGGATGTACGAATCCCTCACCTGGCTCTGTTCTGGGCCTTCCACAGTGGGGGGAGGCACTCCAGCCGTCCCCCCGGAATCCTCCCAGGCCAGCTGCACTCCACGGTGACTCCACGGAGCTGCTGGCTGGGGCTGGCTGCAACCCGATTCCAGCCGCTGCTGGGCTGCTCTGGCAGGAAATGGCAGCTGCTCTGCAGGCCGCCATTTGCATCCCTGCCAAGCCGTGATAGGCTATGTAAGTATTTGTGGCATGTAGCACTACGTAAGTCCATGGCAGAACGGAGCAATCGCCCCTGCCACCCCACGGAATCCCCCCGGGATGGAGCCTACCTGGCAGCGGCTCCGGCGGCTCCGGCGGCAGCTCCGGCTCACCTTCCAGCCGCTGCCAGGCTGCTGCGGCCGCAAATGGTAGCCGTTGTAGTGGCCATCTTTTCCATGGCTGCCTTTTGCCATGATAGGCTATGTAAATACTTATGTAGCCTCTCATATCAAAAGGTAGGGACGCAAATGGTGGCCTCTACGCCATTTGCGTGGCTGCCTTTTGCCGTGATAGGCTACGTAAATACGTACATAGCCTATTACGGCAAAAGGCAGCCACGCAAATGGCGGCCGCTAAGACAGCCACCATTTGTGGCAGCAGCAGCCCGGCAGTGGCCAGAAGACAAGCCGGAGCCCTTGCCGTCGCTGTTGCCTCCGCCGGCGGCTCCGCTGCCAGGAAGGCTCTGACCCACGGGGATTCCACGGGGTGGCGGGGGGGATTGCTCCATTCTGCCACGAACTCCGGGGGGGCAGATTCTAAAGCATCTGGCCTCACTGGAGTCCATGGCAGAATTCTCTGACATCCTTATGGAATCTACACTAGGGGTGGACGAAAGTCACTTACCTTTTCTCGCAGCTTGTTCGCGGTGGGGGGGAGCGCTTCGCTGCTCCCCCCGCGAAGTTCAGGCCGGGGGGGGAGGCTTCCTGCCTCGCCCGGCCAAAATTCAGGCCAGGGGGGAGGCTTCCCGCCTCGCCCGGCCGAAATTCAGGCCGGGGAGGAGGCTTCCCGCCTCGCCCGGCCGCGAACACGAAAGTTAAAAAAAAAAAAAAGCCCCCTGATAGGCTACGTGACGATTCACGTAGCCTATCATGGCTAGATCTGGAAAGTCAGCCCTGATAAGCTACGTGAATCGTCACGTAGCCTATCACGGGTGACTTTAAAAAAAAAAAAAGCGCGTACGCGAATGGCGGCCCCCATAGGGAGCCGCCATTCGCGTTCCTTATTTAGTTGCTGTAGTCTACGTAAATGTTTACGTAGACTACGGCGAAAATAAGGGCAACGCAAATAGCGTTGCCCTTATTTTCGCCGTAGTCTACGTAAACATTTACGTAGACTACAGCCACCAAATAAGGAACGGGAATGGCGGCTCCCTATGGGGGCCGCCATTATCCGTACACACTTTTTTTTTTTTAAAGTCACCCGTGATAGGCTACGTGACGATTCACGTAGCCTATCATGGCTGACTTTGCAAATCTAGCCGTGATAGGCTACGTGAATCGTCACGTAGCCTATCAGGGGACGTTTTTTTTTTTTTCTTTTATTGGAATGGCGGCGGCGGCAGCTGGTCGAAAGACCAGCTGCCACTCCCACCCCGCTCGAACACCGGACGAACCGCCAGCCGGACCCGCCGCCGGGAGGGACATTCAGGGAAGGTAAGTCCCGTCCCGGGGGGGGGTGCGGGGGGGGGTGCAGAGGATTTCTCCCTAAAACTTGTTCGGGGGGCCGAACACGTTGGCGCTCGGCCCCCCAAAGTTTTGGGGAGAAATTCTCTGCCATCCCTAATCTACACTTGAATGGACTATCAGAAAGAAGAGCCAATGTACATAGAACTGTCCGCATGAATGTATGATGAGGGAATACCTATCTAGTCTTACTCCCAGTAGAACATTTCAGAGAGTTCTTCCAATCATGGGCTTCTGACATGTGTCTCTGTGCTTTTGCAAATTTGCATTACCCTTCATGGCAGTGATGAGCAACATGGGGTCCACAGACTGTGTGTCCCCTGCTCCGTAGCCTTTTTGTGGTCTCCGCCATTGCCGCTGCTGCATCACCAAATTTGCCACTGGAATTTGGCAATGTGATGGCATGGTGGCAGCAGCAAAGAAGTAGTGATTTCATTTGAGAACAAGGTGTGAGGGGAACACGTGCCTTGTTTTAAAGAAAAATCAAACTCCCAGAAGCCTAGTGGGAGCACAGTTTTGCTTTAAAACAAGCTTTAACAAAAAATCACCGTGTTTTTGCTGACACTGCTGCATTGCCATGTCACAACATTCCAGCAGAGATTTCTGTGGCTGGGAGGGGTGAGGCCCTGATGGGTTCTGGGGGGATTGGCCCCCAGAAGTTTCCCACCCATGTTTTATGGTGTTTGGCAAGGCAAGCGTTGGCTTATCTCTAGGGAGTCTGAGTTCTCTGGGCGCCCACCCAGCCCCTGCATATTTGCGCATATGCAAATATGCACATTTGCGAAATTTCACACGTTCACATCTATGAAAAATGCCGCTGTGAATGGCCCATATCTGCAAGATTACAGGCAAGCAAATGCCTGTAATCTTGTGTACATGGGCGATTCATGGCCGCATTTTGCTTATATGCAAATATGCACATTTTTGTGATGACCATTGTATTTTTCAAAAAATGGCAATCGCGGAGCTCGACCTGCCTGGGTGAGTGTGGGTAGGGATGTCTGAGAATTTCTCCACGAATCTCGGGGAGGCCAAATGCCAGCGCATTCGGCCCCCCGAAATTGGTGGAGAAACGGTCTGCCCCCCCGCCCCCCCGGGACGGAACTTACCTTGTGCGAATGTCCCTGGTGGCGGCAGCTCCAGTGGTGGTGTGGTGGCGGTGCGGCGGTGGTGGCTGTGGCGGCAGGTCTTCTGACCGGCTGCCGACGATGACATTTCCAAGTAAAACAAACAAACAAAGAAACGTGATAGGCTACGTAAATCTTTATGTAGCCTATCTCGGCTGACTTTGGGGGGGGGGAAGCACATATGCAAATGGCGGTGCCCATGGGCGCCGCCATTTGCGTTCCTTATTTTGGCACGTGTAGTCTACGTAAACATTTACGTAGACTATGGCGAAAATAAGGGGAACGCAAATAGCGTTCCCCTTATTTTCGCCGTAGTTTATGTAAATGTTTACGTAGACTACACGTGCCAAAATAAGGAACGCAAATGGTGGCACCCATGGGTGCCACGATTTGCGTACATGCTTTTTTTTTTTTAAGTCAGCCGTGATAGGCTACATAAACATTTACATAGCCTATCACGGCTGACTGCAGGGACGCAAATGGCGGTGGCTACGGCCGCCGCCATTTGCGTCCTGGCAGGAGACGAGGTTTCGCGGCTGGAGGGATGGGGCGCCTCCCCCCCCGGCCAGAATTTTGGCGGGGAGGGACGGGGTGCCTCCCCCCCAGCCTGATTTTCAAGGGGAGGGATGGAGTGCCTCCCCCCCACCGTGAAGCAAGCTTCGGGATCAGGTAAGGGACTTTCGTCCATCCCTAAGTGTGGGCAGGGGGTGACTGGGGGCAGGGACCTGGCTCAAGAGTGCAGGTGGGGTGGGGGGTTCCATCAGATTTCCAGGCTGCATCGGGCACCCGAGCCATCCCTATTTGTATCTGACAAATATTATCGCTGGGTAAAGTGTGAAACATCTCTAATTCAGTCTTCTTTTCCTTATATGTATAGGTACGGTGGTATCCTTGGTGATTAGTGAATCATCTTTGCAGGCTCTTTGTTAACATGTTCTCATTAAACAAAATGTTTGTGCTGCTTTCAATGATTCCACAGTGTGAAACCTTTTGAGTGAGGAGTTCATTACTAGATTTATAGACCTATGGAATCCAATCAGAAGCTGGAATGGAGCTTCCTATGGTGTTTCTCTAATGATCACATTTGCTTTCTTGTACATTTGTGAGAACATGTTAACTTTTTGAAAATGTGAGCGTTCTTATTATCCTCCAGTGCATATGCCAAAACCTGAGGCACTGGTCACTAGTCTGAAAGCAAATGATGACGATGATGATGGTGGTGGTTATGACGATGATGTTGATTCTAGCTATGAAAGTTGTGGCAATTATCTCCTTTATGACTTCCTTCTTTTACAGAAGATTTATGCCTGACTCATAAATCTTAATTCATGCATAACTCTTGCAATTTTTCCTCTTCATTTACTCCAATTTAAAATGGCAGAAATTCAAACAGAAGTAGAGTTTCCACTCAATTTTTGCCAAAAGTGAAGTCCAGGACAAATTGTTAGGATCTATGGAGGTTGATAAGGTTCACAACATTTCCCAAGGGGGTTTGGAGACATTATATACAGAACTTCAATATCTAGATAAACATTTAGATCAAAATCTAGTGCCTGAGATTCCCCTTGGTATTTGAAACTTCAAAGTTTTTAGCCATCATGACCATGATGATTTGAAAACATACTGATCTGGTTCATACAATCATCTATTGCTTGGGCAGGACTCCTTCTGTCCTTGTTGAAACTCTCAGGGGCTCCAGTCCTATCCCCTTTCCTATCCATGTTCAGAGCAATCAGTGCATCAGATCCAGGGATTAATCAGCTTATTGACATCTTTTCATCCCAATGCTTAAAGGAGAGAAAGGGGAAGGGGCTACTGCTGCTACTTGAAATGGAAGCATTGTTTACAAAAGCCGCTGCAATTAGCAATATATTAGGTCCAACTTGGACCTAATATATTAGGTCCAAGTTGGACCTAATATATTGCCTCTTTTGCTTTGTATAACAGTCACATTTTTTTCAAGCACACATTTGGTCCTTCCCTCGTTTGCATCAGTTTGTAATTTTTTGCGAGTTGGCATGAAAATTTGTGTGCATTTTTGTGTGCATAAAAACGTGCACACATTTTTATATGCCATTTCACCGAATGCGGTGGCAGGGGACTTCTTTCATCTGAAGGGCATGATTCAGTTTTGGGGAAGCTGCCGAGGGCCACATTCCAGTGGTGGGCAGTGCTGAAGGCAAAGGGAATGGGGCCAAAAATACCCCCCCCCCAAGCAACCCCAGCATACAAAGCTCTTAGTGGCAATGGAGCCTTAGGAGAGGCATTTGAACCTTTTAGAATAGGGAAAAACTGCACAAAAGCCATGAAACCACCAAATGATGGGTGATCAGGGGAAAGGGGGTGGGACCAGGGGAAGGGGTTGTGGCTACTTCAGGAGGGCTGGACTGGGCCCACAAGAGGGCCAGATTTGGCCCCTGAGCCTCACATTCCTCAACTCTGCTTTAATATATTCATTTTTGTGTGCAATTTCCCCTAACGAATACACACATTTTTCATCAGAGAACTGCACAGCAAAATGTGAAGAAGTGCAAAATCCTACAGATAATTGCATTCCAGATGACACATTAGTTTGCGAAGTGCAAATTCGGTCATGAAAACCTTCTAAAAATGCGAAGCAAAATAATTTTGCCCCCATACCTAGAGTTATCTCTGTTAAGCTAAAAGCACCCCTATCTTGGAAACTAATGAGACACAACTGAAACAAACCACACTGAATATTCTTATGCTCAAAATGGTCAGGTCTCAGAGAACAATTTGGGGTATGATTTTGAGAACTAGGGCATTCAAAGATTTTCCATATGTGTGGCTATTGACAGAACATACCCTGTAATTTTCAGCATTTTCATCTCAGGGTTGCATTCAGTTTGGACCCTTCTGGTAATGGAAAGCTCTTTGATCCAGCAAAGGCTTCTGACAGCAGAAGGGGAAAGGACATTTTCAGTGATTCCACCTTCTCCCTTAGAGCCCCTGCCCCCAAATCTGTTCCAGAAAGATGGGAAACCTGTTAGACAGCAAGGGAGGTGGCACAGTGGGCTACCAGGAGGATGGAAATCACCAAAAACCACCTTCTCTGTTCTTCTGATGCTGGTGTCTTCAACATGGTGCCCATGGGCACAAATGTGCCCACATACATTTCTCTTGGTACCAAGCAGGCCCCCTTCCCCTCTTGATTTTTATTTCATTCTTTAAGAATTTGTAATTAAAAATAAATAAATAAAAAGAGGCTGTCCTGCTGTGAAGCAAAGTGTTGCCCTCCAGCACCATCTTTATTTGGGTTCAAAGGAGTGGTTTTGTGTTTTGGAGCCAGCTCAGATTCCACCACTGTCTTGTATTCAGGTTTTGGGGCAAGTTACTTTTCTTTTACTCTCACCAGTTTGCATTGTAAGAAATAAGTGTTCTGTGATTGGCTATGCCCACCATGGCAGCCATTTTATGAATGGGCAAGCCCTCCTAGGACAGCCATTTTGTGAGAGTACCCTTAAGACTCTCAAAATTCTACATTTGCTCATGGATCCAAAAACTTTAGGGGCTGCTACTCTGATAGAAGCCTCTACTGGATCAAAGAGCATTCTATCACTGGAGGGGCACAAATTGGATACAACCCTAAATGGCTGTGTCAAATACTGATTTCACTGCATTGTGCCAGACACTGATTTCTATTCCCCTCTCCTTGTGTCTTCTCCCCTCACATTTATTTATTTATTTATTTATTCATTCATTCATTTATTCATTCATTCATTCATTCATTCATTCATTTCTTTTCATTTCTATACCACCCAATAGCCAAAGCTCTCTGAGCGGTTCACAAAAATTAAAACCAAACAGCACACAATAAAACAATTTAAAATATATAGAACATTAAAACCACAATATAATAATACAACCACAATAAAACCTAGCAGTGGTGCAGGAGTTTAAAATACAGATTTAAAAGAGCAAAGATAAAAATTTAGAAAGCTAAAATGCTAAAATGCCTGGGAAAATAAAAAGGTCTTCACCTGGCGCCGAAAGGAATACAATGTAGGTGCCAGGCGAACCTCACTAGGGAGCTCATTCCAGAGCCGGGGTGCCACAGCAGAAAAAGCCCTCCTCCGAGTAGCCACCCGCCTCACTTCCTTTGACAGGGGCTCACGGAGAAGGGCCGCTGACGATGATTTTAAGGTCCAGGGAGGCACATATGGGAGGAGGCGATCCTTCAGGTAACCTGGCCCCAAGCCGTTAAGGGCTTTGAATGTTAACACCAGCACTTTGAATTGGGCCCGGAAATGGACTGGCAGCCAGTGCAGCTGGAAAAGTACTGGCGTAATATGAGCTCGCAGGCCAGTCCCTGTTAACAATCTTGCTGCCCTATTTTGGACCAGCTGAAGTTTCCGGACCATTTTCAAAGGCAGCCCCATGTATAAGGCATTGCAGTAATCCAGACGAGAAGTTATCAGAGCATGGATAACTGTAGCTAGGCTATCTCAGTCCAGATAAGGACATAGTTGGTATACCAGCCTAAGCTGATAAAAAGTGCTCCGTGCCACTGAGTTCACCTGTGCCTCAAGTGACAGTTCTGGATCCAAGAGCACCCCCAAACTACAAACCTGATCCTTTAGGGGGAGTGCAGCCCCCTCCAGAACAGGTTGAATATCACCTAGCCGGGCAGACGAACCACCCACTAACAGTACCTCCATCTTGTCTGGATTGAGTTTCAGTTTATATTGGCCTCATCCTGTCCATTACTGTGCCCAGGCACTGATTCAGAACAGCCACTGCCTCACCTGGTTTTGATGAGAAAGAGAGGTAGAGCTGGGTGTCATCCGCATATTGATGGCACCTCAGCCCACACCTCTGAATAACCTCCCCCAGTGGTTTCATGTAGATGTTAAACAGCATGGGGGATAAAACAGAGCCCTGTGGAACCCCATGGCACAATTGCCATGGCACAGAGCAATAATCCCCCAGCACCACCTTCTGGAATCGGCCATCCAAGTAGGAGCGGAACCACTGTAGTGCAGTGCCTCCAACTCCCAACCCAGACAACCTATCCAGAAGGATACCATGGTCGATGGTATCAAAAGCCACTGAGAGGTCAAGGAGAATCAACAGGGTCGCACTCCCCTGTCCCTCTCCCAGCAGAGGTCATCCCACAGTGCGACCAAGGCAGTTTCAATTCCAGAACCAGGCCTGAAGCCCGATTGAAATGGATCTAGATAATCCGTTTCATTCAAGAGTGCTTGGAGCTGTCCTACAACCACCCACTCAAGCACCTTGCCCAGGTGCTTGCCCAGGTGCCAGAGGATGTTGGCCACTGGCCTATAATTGTTAACATCCTCTGGGACCAGGTTAGGCTTTTTTAGGAGTGGTCTAATTACCACCTCTTTTAAAGTGGCAGGCACCACTCCCTCTCTCAAGGAGGAATTTACAACCTCCTGGACCCAGCCAGACATCCCCTCCTTGTTTGATTTAATAGGCCATGAAGGGCAAGGGTCAAGCACACAAGTGGTCGATCGGACTTGGCCAAGCACCTTGTCTGCATCCTTAGGCCTCAGTAACTGAAACTCATCCAATAAAACTGGACCAGACGGTGCTCTGAACGCCTCTACCAATGGAACTGCATTAATGGTGGTGTCCAATTCATGACGAATCTGAGCGATTTTATCTTCAAAGTGCCATGCGAACTCATCACAGCATGCCACTGAGGGTTCCACCATCTCTCTCCCTGGCCCAGAATGTAACAGGCCGAGAACGATTTGGAAAATCTCCACTGGACGACACTGAGAAAATGCAATGCTGGTGGAAAAGAACTGTCTCTTTTCCACCCTCACCGCCACAGAGTAGGCTTGATAGTGGGCTCTTACCTGTGTTCGGTCAGACTCAGCACGAGTTTTCCTCCACCTGCATTCTAGCTGTCTCCCCTCTTGCTTCATTGCCCTCAGCTCCGGTGTATACCAAGGAGCTGGCCAGGCTCTGCTCAGAGGGAGAGGGCGCTTGGGTGCGATCGTGTCAACCGCCTGAGTCATCTCTGCATTCCACAGAGCGACCTGGGCTTTGACAGGAGCACCAGCCATACCAGCAGGAAAATCCCCCAGAGCCCCCTGGAATCCATCGGAATCCATTAATCTCCGGGGGCAGACCATTTTAATAGGTCCCCCACCCTTGCAGACGGGGAAGGCTGCCAGGAGTCTAAACCTCAGCAGGAAGTGATCTGTCCATGACAAAGGGACAGATGTTAATTCCACCACTTTCAGATCACCATCCTCCTGCCCAGTCGAGAAAACCAGATCAAGCATGTGTCCTTTTATATGCATTGGGCTGATGACATGTTGGGACAGCCCCATGGTTGTCATGGCGGCCATGAAGTCCTGAGCTGCCCCGGATACAGCGGCCTCGGCATGGAAGTTGAGATCCCCCAGGACCATCATCCTGGGGGTCCTCAACACCAAGTCCGAGACCACCTCCGTCAGCTCAGGCAGGGAGTCTGATGGGCAGTGGGGTGGGCGGTACACCAACAGAATCCCTAATTTGTCCCGGGTACCAACACATGGTACAAACACATCTCCTCTCTAACATCTTTCCTTTCATTTTCTTCCTCCTTTCCCTTAATATCTGTCTATAGTATTTGATTATGAGCCTGTAGGAAGGGTTTTAACTTTTGAAAAGTGCTTATTATAGAAATAATAAATGTAGGAGTTACTCATTTGTTTGTGCAGTTGCTTCATTTGACAAGTCTGAGCAAATAAGGAACGTTGCCACTGAGAGATGCCCACAGTACAATTCAAGGCAAATTTGAAAGCCCTTGTTCAGGCTAAACATTTGAGGAATTTTGAGGAATGTCAAGGGTGTTTATCAGACTAACAGAATTTCTTCTCTGTTGATGGTGGGATATGTGTGTTTTGCACATCCTTAGTTCTAATGGATCCACATCAGTGTTTTTATACTTATTTTCTATCACTCTTCCTGGGCTAAGCATTCTATGCACATATTCTTAGCACATATCTATGGATGTGCGTACAATCGAACATCAAGCTCACCAAAGTTCTCAAAATTCTACCACAAAGCTCATTCTATCTTATGTCCATTTTAGATTTGTGGACTTTGTTTTTATTTTTCCTTTTCACATGAAAATTTGTCCACATTTTCGTGTGTACTTTTTCAAAAGTGTGCATCAATAGTTTGCATTTTTAAATGTACACATTATTCTCCCATTGATAAAAGTGGGGTTATGCACATTTTTGAAAGTACATATTTTTTCATCCATATTTCTCAAATGTGTGCATGCTATAGAACACAATTTTTTTGATCTGCAATTACATTGCAAGCTCAGAAATGTATCAACTTTGATGGCAGATTGAGTTTGAATCTGTGTTCCGTTTGGGAGGTGAGAACTAGGTAAATCCTTATCAAAAAGGAACTGAATTGAATTACTCATACATCCCTGACTATATCGCTCGCTCTGAGCTTTACAGTGTTTACAAATCCAGATGTTGCAAGTTCATATGAATATTGTGTAATCATCTCTGAAACTGGTTGGTTTTGGGCCCACATATTCTAAACCTGGCACCCTCTGTTATGTGGAGAGAAAACCAAACAGAGCAGCATCCTTTTATGGAGATTCAAACTATAGGCATTGTTGCTTGTGAAGGCAACAGACTGTCTTGATCCAGCATAGATCAGTTGTGTGCTGAGAGAGTGGCACAAAACACCTGAACATCCTGAAAAATTCCAATTAACAAATTTATATGCTAACGTTGTCGGCTGAGCTTGAGATTGACTAATTGATACTGACATATCTGCATTTACCCTGCTTTTCAAGCATCTGTGGCCAATTGGCACTTAACTTCAGAGTAAATAGAAAACTTTGATAAACCTCAGGGGAACTCCTCTGGACATAAGAAGCTCAGAACTATAGTAATTTGCCATTCCTTCTGAATGGTGGAGGTGGGGAGACTCTTGACTTTAATGAGCTAAGTTCAGTTCTCCTTTGTTTCTGTGATTCAACTGTCAAAGAGAAAACCGGCAAAATCCATTGCCCATCAGTCACAACAACAAATTCGATGAGTAGCTTCGTACAGCATTGTTATCATACAGGACAAACAATCCTCACGCTGCAAACCTGATCGAATAGAATTCAGGTGCAGCATCACTGGTGTGGCTATTTCATTCAGTTCAACAAGGACTGAATGAAATGTGGTCATCCTGCTGCAGAGGCAGGCTGGAAGGAAGTCAACAATGCACCCATTACTATATCGCACTTCCTCTCTTCCCATGTCAGTTTAAAGTTATTGGTAGGCAGGAACAATAGCCAGAGCTTTGTGTGTGCTACAATTACACACGAGCACAGAATGTAATTTTAGGGCTAGTACTAAGGCTGGAATAGGAAGTTGCCTTGTACCAGGTCAGATTATTTCTTCAGTATTGTATATTGTCTATTCCAGCCCTCCCCAATTGGGTGCCCTCCAGATGTTTGGGACTTCAACTCCCATCAGCCCCAGCCAGCATGGCCAATTGTTGGGAATCCTGGGAATTATAGTCCCCAAACATCTGGGGGCCACAAGGTTGGGGAAGACTGGTCTATTCTGACTTACAGTGACTCTCTAAGGTCACTAGGCAGAGGTCTTTCCCATCACCTGCTTACTCATTTTTTTAACTGGAGATGTCAGGGACTGAACCTGGGAACGTGGGACAATCTTCATGTAAGACCTATGGCTCGTCCCCCATGATTGGCATGATATTTGCAGTCATGGGCTTCCCACTAAAATGATGGCACAAAAGTGATGTCATGCATCTCCTTAAGGGCATATTACCAGGAGAGAAAATGAACCTATGATTGGCATCATGAGTCTCCCAGTTAGTGGTGTTCATCCTGTGCTGGAAGTAGGGATGTCAGAGAATTCCACCACAGATCTTGGTGAGGCCGAATGCCAGTGCATTCTGCCCCCCGAAATCTGTGGCAGAACAGCCTGCCGCCCCCCGCCCCCCCGCGGATCCCCCCGGGATGAGACTCACCTGGGGCAGATGTTCTGGACGGTGGCGGCTCCAGCGGCGGCTGTGGCAGTGGCGGCTGGTCTTCTGACTGGCTGCCGCCATCGCCATTTATAGTCTGGTTGTTTGTGGTGGGTTTTTTTTACATAGACGTGATAGGTTACGTAAAGACTTATGTAGCCTATCACGTCTTGGTTAAAAAAAAATGCGTACGCAAATGGCGGCAGCTACGGCCGCCGCCATTTACGTTCCTTATTTTTCGCCGTCTTAGTCTACGTAAATATTTACGTAGACTATTAGGGCGAAAATAAAGGGGAACGCAATAGCTCCCACTACGCTATTTACGTTCCCTTTTATTTTCGCCGTAATAGTCTATGTAAATATTTATGTAGACTAAGATGGTGAAAAATAAGGAATGCAAATGGCGACGGCCATAGCCGCCACCATTTGCGTACGCATTTTTTTTTTAACCCAGATGTGATAGGCTACATAAATTTTTACATAGCCTATCACAGTTGAATACAGGGACGCAAACAGCGGCGGCTACAGCAACCGCCATTTGCGTCCCTGCTACCCAGCGGCCGGATGTCCGGCTGCTGGCAGAGCCAGCTGGCGGCTCTGCAGAATTCCTGCGGAGCCAGCTGGGCAGGACTCCGGGGGGAGGGACGGAGCGCCTCCCCCCCCACTGCGAAGCAGATCCACGAAACGGTAATAACTTTCGTACATTCCTAGCTGGAAGGGGTCACACTCACCCTGAAAGAATGTGTATGTATTTGTAACGGTCCCCCTTATGACCTGGACCCCCTGAGCACCTCCTTAAGGATCTCTTGCCTTCTTAAGAGCCCCACCTTCTTTCTTTTACCTTCCCCTTTCCCTTAACATCAGGGTTTAGGTTATAGGCATGGGGTGATTGACACTCTAGACACAGGTTCAACCACAACACTTTACTGGTAAATTAAAGCAAGCAAATCACAAGTAAAGGTATTTACAAAATAGACATGACATGAGTAGGGATGGCGGAGAATTCCATCACGGATTCCAGTGAGGCCGAATGCACTGGCATTCGGCCCCCCGAAATCCATGGTGGAATGGTCTCCTGCCCTTCGCCCCCACACGGAATCCCCCGGGATGTCACTCACCTGGGGCGGATGCAGCAGTGGCGGTTCTGGTGGCACGGTGGTGGGTGTGGCAGCGCGGCGGCGGGTGGACTGGCAGATTCGGCAGCGGGGACAGCGGCAGCAGGGGCAGCGGCTGGTGTGGCAGGGCGGCCGCGTGCTGGCGGGTGCGGCAGCAGTGGCGGATGCGGCAGGGTGGCGGGTGCAGCGGGTACAGCGGCGGGTGCAGCGGCGGCGAGGGCAGCGGGGGCAGCAGGGCGGTGGGGGCGGGGGCGGCGGCGGCGGGGGCGGCGGCAGCGGCGGGGGTGGCGGGGTGGCGGCGGCGGCAGATGCGGCGGCTGGTCTCCTGGCCGGCCGCAGCCGGGCGCAGCATACGCAAATGGCGGCAGCTATGGCAGCTGCCATTTGCGTTCTCTATTTTTCACTGTTCTAGCCTACATAAATATTTACGTAGGCCAGAACAGCGAAAAATAGCGAATGCAAATGGCAGCTGCTGTAGCTGCCACCATTTGCGTATGCGTTTTTTTTTACTTTGCTGTGATAGGCTACATAAATATTTATGTAGCCTATCATGGTTAAGCACAGGGACACACATGGCGGGGGCTATGGCCACCACCATTTGCGTCCCTGCTGCCCAGCGGCCAGATGTCCGGCTGCAGGCGAAGCCAGCTGGCGGCTCTGCAGAATCCTCACGGAGCGGAGCCAGCCGGGCAGGACTCTGGGGGGAGGGACGGAGCACCTCCCCTCCATCGAGGATTCCTGGGGGAGGGACAGAGCGCCTCCCCCCCCACCGCGAAGCAGATCCACAAAATGGTAAGTGACTTTCGTCCATCCCTAGACATGAGTGATACAACAGGTCTTAAGAGAAAATAAAAGTTGCAAAAAGCAAGTTCCTTTATCCTAGCTATACTTAGACTTCTCCAGGCTGCTTCTTCTTGCTCCCTCTCTTCAGGCTCTGGTCTCCCTGAATCTCCTCTTACTGGCTCTTTCATTCTCTCTATATACTCTCTTCCCTCAAAACCAAAAGTACTGTTTCAAACCTGAAGAAATGAAACTTATCTAAGGGATTGAAACTAGATCTTAACCAAGGAAATGGAACTACTTCTCTCAGGGATACCCCCTCCCAACAGAGAAACCCAGGCCTCCAAGCCTGACCTTTTTTCTTGCATCAGTAGGCCTCAGACATTCATAGCATCTTTGTCACTGAAGGTACAGGTTGCCTCCATGCACACAGCATCTTCATCAGTTTGGACTGGCACACCAATGGTGACCCTAGCTTGCCCTTAGTGATCCATCCCTGATAACCTCCAGATTAGACTACAGTGATATGCATTACTTGGGGCTGCCCTTGAATATGGTTCAGAAACCACTATTAGTCCAAAATACAGCTGCATGACTATTGACTGGGACTGTGCTTCATCAACTGCACTGGCATCGCTTTTCCTCTGCTGCATTTGTTTTTATCCTAGTGTGAGTCACCTCTAAACCTGTATTCCTATAATTCAAATAAGCAAATGTAAGATGGGAGCTAGCGCCTCATAGGCATTGGCAGTAGCAACTTTCACAATCTTTAAACAGTCCTGCAGAGGGATAAAGGATCGGTTAAACGGAGTGAAAACATTTTTTTGTTTCCTTTGTTCTTGTTGCAAGTTTCAGGACGCCTGACAAGAATGATCAAACAAGAAGGAAAAAAAGCCCCTTACTTCAACACATGGCAAAATGAAACAAAGCAGAGTGTGCCACAGAAGTTTCACCAAGAGAGGCCTTCAACCCACCCTTGAAAGTTAATTAAGGGTGAAATCCTGTGCATGTTTGGACAGAAATAGTCCTACAATTCCCAGCATCTTTCCAGCTAGGGATGCTGGCTGAGGCATGCTGAGAATTGTTGGACTTTTTTTATTTAAACATGCATGGGATTGCACCCTAAATACAGCATTGAGCCACATCTGGAGAACAGGACATGCTCCAACCAATAGACAGGAGTGGCTCCCGGCTTTAATGGCAAGATGCTATCAGAGGGCCCCTTCCCTGAGTGGGCCCACCACTTCCCCGCTGATGTTGCCCGTGTCCATTTACTTGCCCTCTCCTTCTGGACACAAACTGCATGGAGAAAGAGGACATGATGAGTGGAGGCTGCTTGCTTAGGTGGGACAGGTGAACTAGCAGTGCCAGTAAGGAGGATGAAAAAAGGGCCAGGGGACTCCAAGGGTTGGGAGCGCGCCCGCCCCCCCGCCTTGAGCTGTGCATCTCAGCAAGTGCCCAATGGTGTCAACCCCTGATGCTGGCCCTGCAACTGATTTATTCAACTTGATGTACTCTACACATCATTAATAGTGTCATTTTTAGTGTCACTTTTCTTCCCAGCAGTGTTACTTACTGACTTTTACAGGTCTGATGGATCCCTTGACAATTCTAAAATATTCACTGAATAATCTTACTCTTCCTTACTGAATAAAATACACATAATTTCCAGCTGCCTAAATGCAGTAGGATTTCAAGATCACCATTGCTTTCAGATTTCATATTCTTCTAAAGTTATCCTGCAGCCTACATTTTTCTCTCTCTTCCCCTTCCTTTTATTGTTTCATTCGATGGCATTGATTTGGGACATCTCCAGTAATGCATAAAAATAACAACCTATCATCGTTACTTCTTCAGAAGTACCATGGCTAAGGTTAATGATGAAACTGTTGCTAAAATACTCTCTAGTTACTGTTGGAGGACTGGCCTTTGTCCTTAACCAGTGTGCTGAACTCCTCAGAGAACACTGTTAGCCAATCAAATCATTTTATTTTTGCTTGTTTGTTTTAGTTTGATATAGTTTGTATAAACTAAAGTATTTAAGCAAATAAGTGAGGGTGTTGTTATCAAGACCTTGTTAAAAGTTAAAACCACATTGGTTTGCTGTATGTAAGCACCATGATCTAGTTAAAAAGATCTGTTTCTTCAATGAAGGACTGTGGACATAAATCAGATGTGCATCCAAATGCAAATTGGAAGGTGCATGTAGGGATGGATGCATCTCTCAGTCTGGGTCTCACTAAGATAGCCAGTATTTTGAGGTCAAGCTCATTTTGTTCCATTTCCACATGAGATTGCATTTTTTTTAAAAAAAAAAATCATACTTTTTTGGTGCACATTACCCCTAATGAATAGATGAATGTACTCATTACTTCTGCACATGTTCAAACTAGTGATGAACTTACCCAGAACGAAATCGCTATTTCCCCAGATAATAACTAACTCACCCATGTAAGCTCAGATGAGAGTTATCCCTTTAAACAAACTCTCATTCCACGTAAATGAGCTTTTGCACACGCACAACATCATACTGCATCTTGGGAGCTATAGTTTGGACACATGTCATCTTGCCTTCCTGATTGGGTATTTTCACTTGGCCTTCCGAACGTAATAGCGAATTCATAAAATGTTGATCCAGGCTCATTAAAAAGGTAAGCATTAAAATTAGCAATATTTGACCAGTGAGTCAATTAATTATGAAATTCAGCAGCATCAGTAATTTAAACATAAGCATTCCACCCCCACCCCCCATAATTTACCTTGCTGAAACACTGTTTTGTGCACATGTGTTTCAAATATGTACTTTATACTTTCCCCTAATATGTACATTTTTATGCACATTTTTCCTGAGATGAGCTGCATTGAAAAACTTGCAAACATGCAAATTTCAGAATGCAACTCTGTCTCAGCTCGCTGAAAGATTTAGGAGGTGCAAATTCAGTGAATTCATTTAAAACTTGATGGAATAAATTTTCCACCCATCTCTAGGCACAGATTGGTGCGGATGATGTCTGTATGCAGTACGTTGCATTGCTCTCAACAGTGTGCACAGCTATAGCACTCCCACTATGGAATGCTCTCCCTGAAGAGGTCTACCTTGCGCCTACATTTAGGGATGGGGGGAAATTCATTCACCCTACTTAATCTCACACTTTCAAACTGTTATGTAAACCAAATAGGGATGTACGAAAGTCACTTACCTTTTCGATGGGGTGATTCACGGCGGGGTGGAGGCGCTCCGCACCTCCCCCCGAAATCCTAACTTGGCCAGCTCCACTTCACGGAGATTCCGCAGAGCCGCCAGCCAGGGCAGCCTGCAGGCAAAAACATAATCGCGTATGCAAATGGCGGCGGCTACGGCCGCCGCCATTTGCGTTCCCTTTTTTTTGCTGTTTTAGCCTCTGTAAATATTTACATAAGCTATTACAGCGAAAAAAAGGGGGAATGCAAATAGTGTAGTGGGCACCATTTGCGTTCCTTCCCCCCCCCCCCGCCATTTTAGCCTATGTAAATAATTATGTAAGCTATTACAGCAGGGGGAAAAAAGGAACACAAATAGTGCCCACTACGCTATTTGCATTCCCCTTTTTTTCGCCGTAATAGCTTACATAAATATTTACGTAGGCTAAAACAGAAAAAAAAAGGGAACGCAAATGGCAGCCGCCATAGCCACCGCCATTTGAGTACACTGTTGTTGTTGTTTTAGCTTGCCGTGATAGGCTACGTAAATACTTACGTAGCCTATCATGGCCTCCACAGGGACACAAATGTAGGGGTGAGCGAAACCCCGCTTACCTGGCTCTGCTGGGTTCCACCGGGGGAGGGATGCACTCTGTGCCTCCCCCCGGAATCCTGGCCGGCCGGCTCCGCTCTGCGGCCAAGCCGCAGAGCCACCAGCTGGCTCCGGCCGCCCGCAGCCAGACATCCGGCCACTGGGCAGCCCTGCAGGGACGCAAATGGCAGCTGTCGTAGCCGCCGTCATTTGTGTCCCTTTCTTTCGCCGTGATAGGCTACGTAAAAATTTACATAGCCTATCACAGCAGGGGAGAAACCCCAGCGTACGCATATGGTGGTTATCCTTCAAGATCCACACTTCAAATTTATAGTTGAGCCGTCCAATAAAAAAAAGAAAGAAAGAAATGAAAATGAGTATATTCATGAAAATAACATTAAAATGAATTCTATTAGGGAAATCGTTTGTAACCATGTATGTATTAGACAAAAATGCATACAAAATTTATGTACTGGGAGAAATGTGTACAAATACAAATATGGTTATGAATTTTCATGTTTTCTTTCCTTTTCAAAATACTCAAAGTTCAGGACAATGAAACTGAAAAGCCTGGAGAAATGAGAAACTGAAACTGATAGTTTCATCCATCCCTACCTATGTTATATAATTTTTTGTACCAGGTAAAACCCTGTTCTTAACGTTGCTACTTTGTCATTATACAGATACCTCAGGAGGCATACAAGATGACTTGGTATCCCCATACCACCAAGAACTTGCCACCATTTGTGATGATCCACACAGTCAAAGGCTTTAGAATAGTCAATAAAACAGAAATAGATGTTTTTTCTGAAACTCCCTGGCTTTCTCCATTATCCAGTGGATATTGGCAATTTGGTCTGTAGTTCCTCTGCCTTTTCTAAACCCAGCTTGTACATCTGGCAATTCTTGTTCCATGAATTTAGGGATATACAAAAGTCACTTACCTTTTTGAAGGGTGACATTCGCAGTGGGGGGGAGGCAGTCCGTCCTTCCCCCCGAAATTCTCTCCAACTGGCTCCACTCTGCAGAGATTCCACATAGTCGCCGGCCAGGGCTGCCCGCAGCCGTACATCCGACCACTGGGCAGCCTGCAGGGACACAAATGGCGGCTGCTGTAGCCACCGCCATTTGCGTCCCTGTATTTTGCTGTGATAGGCTACATAAATATTTACATAGCCTATCACAGCAAAAAAAAAAAAAAAGGGAACGCAAATGCCGCTGTAGCCACCACCATTTGCGTTCCCTTTTTTTTGCCATGATAGGCTATGTAAATACTTACGTAGCCTATCATGGCTATAGTGATGAAGCAAATGGTAGCCGCAGTCGCGGGCACCATTCACAAGTCAGCGTGAACGGCAGCAGGTAAGTGTCCCATTTCATGTGCCTTTCATGGGGTGGGGGGGTCGGGGGGCTTCGTTCCGCCATGGATTTCGGGGGGCCGAATGCACTGGCATTTGGCTTCACCGAGATCTGTGATGGAATTCTCTGACATCCCTACATGAATTCCTGGAATCTACCTTGCAAGATCTTGAGCATTACCTTACTGACATGTGAAATAAATGACACTGTTCGATAGTTTGAATGTTCTTTGGTGCTTTCTTTTTTTGGTATGGGGATATAAGTTGATTTTTTCCAGTCTGTTGGCCATTCTTGTGTTTTCCAAATTTGCTGGCATATGGCATGCATCACCTTGACAGCATCATCTTGCTAGGGGTGTACGAAACCCCGCTTACCTGGCTCCTCTGGGTTCCGCAGGTGGGGGGAGGCAATCCGATCCTCCCCCCCAGAATCCTGCCCAGCTGGCTCCGCTCTGCAGCCAGGCTGCGGAGCTGCCAGCTGGGCCAACCCGCAGCGGGGCCTCCAGCCGCTGCTGGGCTGCTGCAGACACAAATGGCGGCCTGTGTAGGGGATGCCATTTACGTCCCTATGCCGGCCCATGATAGGCTATAAATATTTACGTAGCCAATCATGGCTAAAGCAGGGACGGAAATGGCATTCCCTCCGCCATTTGTGTTCGCGCTTTAGCCGTGATAGGCTACGTAAATATTTACGTAGCCTATCACGGGCTGGCGTAGGGATGCAAATGGCGGCAGCTACTTCGGCCGCCATTGGCGTTCCCTTTTTTTTTGCCATGATAGGTTACGTAAATATTTAGGTAGCCTATCACGGTGAAAAAGGGAACGCAAATGGCGGCCGCCATAGCCGCCACCATTTCTGTTCCCTTTTTTTGCCATGATAGGCTATGTAAATATTTACGTAGCCTATCACAGCCTCTGCAGGGATGCAAATGGCATCCCTGCTTTAGCCGTGATAGACTACGTAAGTATTTACATAGCCTATCATGGCCATTCCAAAGATGCGAATGGTGGCTGCAGATGCAGCCACCATTCGAGGAACACCGGAATGGCTGACCAAGGTAGGCTCCGTTCCGGGCCCATTCCACGGGGTGGGAGGATGGGGGGCTTCATTCCGCCATGGATTTTGGGGGGCCAAATGCGCTGGCATTCTGCCTCACCGAGATCCGTGGCAGAATTCTCTGTTGCAAGATTTTAAACAGTTCAGCTGGGATACTGTCATCTCCTGCTTCCTTGTATTTAGCAATGCTTCTTAAGTCTCATTCTAGGGGTGGACAAAAGTCACTTACCTGTCTTCGAAGCTTGTTCGCGGTGGGGGGGAGGCGCTTCGCTGCTCCCCCCGTGAAGTTCAGGCTGGGGGGGGAGGCTTCCCACCTTGCCCGGCCGAAATTCAGGCCGGGGGGGAGGCTTCCCACCTCGCCTGGCCGCGAACTCAAAAGTTTTTTTTTTTTAAAAAAAAACGCCCCCATGATAGGCTACGTGACGATTAACAAAGGAAATGGCAACCCACTCCAGTATTCTTGCCAAGAAAACCCCATGGAACGTATCACAAGGCTAAAAGATATGACGCCGGAAGATGAGCCCCTCAGGTCGGAAGGTGTCCAATATGCTACTGGGGAAGAGCAGAGGGTATTTCCAAGTAGCGCCAGAAAGAGTGAAGCGGCTGGGCCAAACCCGAAAGGACACTCAGCTGTGGATGTGTCTGGCGGTGAAAAGAAAATCCGATGCTGTAAAGAACAATATTGTTTAGGAACCTGGAATGTCAGATCAATGAATCAAGGTAAGCTGGAGGTGGTCAAACAGGAGATGGCAAGATTGAACATCGACATCTTGGGAACCAGCGAACTCAAATGGACAGGCATGGGCGAATTTAATTCAGGTGACCATCATATCTACTATTGTGGGCAAGAATCCCTTAGAAGAAATGGAGTAGCACTCATAGTCAACAAAAGGGTGGGAAAAGCAGTACTGGGGTACAATCTTAAAAATGATAGAATGATCTCAGTACGAATCCAAGGCAAACCATTCAACATCACAGTAATTCAAGTCTATGCCCCAACCACTGATGCCGAAGAAGCTGAGGTTGATCGGTTCTATGAAGACCTACAACACCTTCTAGAACTAACACCAAAAAAAGATGTCCTCTTCATCATAGGGGATTGGAATGCTAAAGTAGGAAGTCAAGAAATCACCGGGATAACAGGCAGGCATGGCCTTGGTGTACAAAATGAAGCAGGACAAAAGCTAATAGAGTTTTGCCAAGAGAACATGCTGATCATAGCAAACACTCTTTTCCAACAGCACAAGAGGCGACTCTACACATGGACGTCACCAGATGGTCAATATCGAAATCAGATTGATTATGTCCTTTGCAGCCAAAGATGGAGAAGCTCCATACAGTCAGTAAAAACAAGACCTGGAGCTGACTGTGGCTCAGATCATGAGCTGCTTCTTGCAAAATTTCGGCTGAAATTGAAGAACGTCGGGAAAACCACTAAACCGTTCAGGTATGACCTAAATCATATCCCTGATGAATATACAGTGGAGGTGAGGAATAGATTTCAGGGATTAGACCTGATAGACAGAGTGCCTGAGGAACTATGGACGGAGGTCCGTAACATTGTTCAGGAGGCAGCAACGAAATCCGTCCCAAAGAAAAAGAAATGCAAGAAAGCCAAGTGGCTGTCTGATGAGGCTTTACAAGTAGCTGAGGAAAGAAGGGAAGCGAAAAGCAAGGGAGAAAGGGGAAGATATAGCCAACTGAATGCAGAGTTCCAGAGAATAGCAAGGAGAGACAAGAAGGCCTTCTTAAATGAACAATGCAAAGAAATCGAGGAAAACAACAGAATGGGAAAGACTAGAGATCTCGTCAAGAAAATCGGAGATCTCAAGGGAACGTTTTGTGCAAAGACGGGCATGATAAAGGACAAAGAAGGCAGGGACCTAACAGAAGCAGATGAGATTAAGAAGAGGTGGCAAGAATACACAGAAGAACTATACAGGAAAGATCTGAATGTCCCTGATAGCCATGATAGTGCGGTCACTGAACTTGAGCCGGACATCCTAGAGAGTGAAGTCAAGTGGGCCTTAGGAAGCATTAGTAACAACAAGGCTAGCGGAGATGACAGTATTCCAGCCGAGCTATTTAAAATCCTAAAAGATGATGCTGTTAAAGTGCTGCATTCAATATGCCAACAAATCTGGAACACTCAACAGTGGCCACAAGACTGGAAAAGGTCAGTTTACATTCCAATTCCAAAGAAGGGCAACGCCAAAGAGTGTTCAAACTACCGCACAATTGCGCTCATTTCACATGCCAGCAAGGTGATGCTCAAAATCCTACAAGCTAGGCTTCAGCAGTATGCGAACCGAGAACTACCGGAAGTACAAGCTGGGTTTCGAAGAGGCAGAGGAACTAGAGATCAAATCGCCAACATTCGCTGCATCATGGAGAAAGCAAGAGAATTCCAGAAAAACGTCTATTTCTGCTTCATTGACTACGCTAAAGCCTTTGATTGTGTGGATCACAACAAACTGTGGCAAATTCTTAAAGTGATGGGAGTACCAGGCCACCTAACCTGTCTCCTGAGAAACCTGTACGAGGGTCAAGAAGCAACAGTAAGAACCAGAGATGGAACAACCGATTGGTTCAAAATTGGGAAAGGAGTACGACAAGGCTGCATATTGTCACCCTGCTTATTTAACTTATATGCAGAGTACATCATGAGAAATGCCGGGTTGGATGAATCACAGGTCGGAATTAAGATTGCCGGGAGAATTATCAACAACCTCCGATATGCAGACGATACCACCCTAATGGCAGAAAGCGAAGAGGATCTCAAGAGCCTCTTGTTGAGGGTGAAAGAGGAGAGTGCAAAAGCTGGTTTGAAACTCAACATTAAAAAAACGAAGATCATGGCATCTGGCCCCATCACTTCCTGGCATATAGAAGGGGAAGAAATGGAAGCAGTGACAGATTTTACTTTCTTGGGCTCCAAGATCACCGCAGACGGTGACTGTAGCCATGAAATTAAAAGACGCTTGCTCCTTGGGAGGAAAGCTATGGCCAACCTAGACAGCATAGTAAGAAGCAGAGACATCACCTTGCCGACAAAGGTCCGTCTAATCAAAGCTATGGTTTTCCCAGTAGTAATGTATGGCTGTGAGAGCTGGACTATAAGGAAGGCTGAGCGCCGCAGAATTGATACTTTCGAACTGTGGTGCTGGAGAAGACTATAACGAGTCCCCTGGACTGCAAGGAGGTCAAATCAGTCCATCCTAAAGGAAATCAACCCTGAGTGCTCATTGGAAGGACAGATAATGAAGCTGAAGCTCCAATATTTTGGCCACCTAATGCAAAGAGAAAACTCCCTGGAAAAGACCCTGATGCTGGGAAAGACTGAAGGCAAAAGGAGAAGGGGATGGCAGAGGATGAGATGGCTAGATAGCATCACGGATGCAATGAATATGAACTTGAGCACGCTCCAGGAGAGAGCGCAGGACAGGAAGGCCTGGCGTGCTATGGTCCATGGGGTCACGAAGAGTCAGACATGACTGAACGACTGAACAACAAACATCACGGCTAGATCTGCAAAGTCAGCCGTGTTAGGCTACATTAATCATCACGTAGCCTATCACGGGTGACTTTTTTTTTTAAAAAAAAGCACGTACGCAAATGGCGGCCCCCATAGGGAGCTGCCATTCGCATTCCTTATTTGGTCACTGTAGTCTACGTAAATCTTTACGTAGCCCTTAGTAGCGTTAGTAGCGTTGCCCTTATTTTCGCCATAGTCTATGTAATCTACGTAAATCTACGTAAATCTACGTAGTGTACGTAAATCTTTACATAGACTACAGCGACCAAATAAGGAACGCGAATGGCGGCTCCCTATGGGGGCCTCCATTATCCGTACGCGCATTTTTTTTTTTAAAGTCACCCGTGATAGGCTACGTGACGATTTACGTAGCCTATCATGGCTGACTTTGCAGATCTAGCCATGATAGGCTACGTTAATCGTCACGTAGCCTGTCACGGGGGCGTTTTTTTTTTTCTTTTATTGCAATGGCAGCGGCGGCAGCCGGTCGAAAGACCGGCTGCTGCTCCCGCCCCGGACAAACACCCGCCGAACCGCCGGCCGGACCCGCCGCCGGGAGGGACATTTGGCAAAGGTAAGTTTCGGGGAGAAATTCTCCGCCATCCCTATCTCATTCAACCTCACTCTTCAGGATGTCTGATTCTAGCTCACTGACCACACTGTCAAATCTATCCCCGATATTATTATCCTTCCTATACAGATCTTCCATATATTCTTGCCACCTTTTCTTGATCTCTTCTGCTTCTTTTAGGTCCTTGCCACCTTTGTTTTTGATCATACCCATTTTTGTGTGGAATTAATCTCTGATGTTTCTAATTTTCTGGAAGAGGTCTCTTGTTCTTCCTATTCTATTATCTTCTTCTGCTTCCGCGCATTGCTTGTTTAAGAATAATTCCTTATCTCTTCTGGCTAACCTCTGGAATTTTGCATTTAATTGGGCATATTTCCCCCTATCACTGTTGTCTTTTGCTTTCCTTCTTTCTTGGGCTACTTCCAGTTTCTCAGCAGACAGCGATCTTGCCTTTTTGATTTTCTTTTTCTTTGGGACGTTTTTTGTTGCCGCCTCCTGAACAATGCTGTGAACTACTGTCCATAGTTCTTCCAAGACCCTATCTACTAAATCTAGTCCCTTAAATCTATTCTTCACCTCCACTGCATATTCATGAGGAATATTAGTGAGCTCATATCTAACTGATCTGTGGGGCTTCCCTATTCTCTTTAGTCTGATTCTAAATTGTGCAATAAGAAGTTCATGATCTGAACTACAATCAGGTCCAGGTCTTGTTTTTACCAACTGCATAGATGTCCGCCACTTTTGGCTACAAAGGATGTAGTCAATCTGATTTCAGTGTCGACCGTCTGGTGAAGTCCATGTGTAAAATCATCTTTTAGATTGTTGGAAGAGAGTGTTTGTTATGCACAGTGAGTTGTCTTGGCAAAATTCTATCAGCCTATGTCCAGCTTCATTTTGTTCTCCTAGACCATGCTTGCCTGTAATTCCGGGTGTCATTTGACTGCCCACCTTAGCATTCCAGTCTCCTGTAATGAAAATAACATCTCTTTTTGGCGTATTATCCAGTAGGTGCTGCAGATCCTCATAGAACTGATCTACTTCTGCTTCTTCAGCATCTGTGGTTGGGTCGTATATTTGGATCACTGTGATGTTAAATGGCTTACCCTGAATTCGAATTGAGATCATTCTGTCATTTTTTGGATTGTATCCAAGCACTGCTTTAGCCACTTTATTATTAATTATGAAGGCTACTCCATTTCCTCTGTGGTCCTCTTGTCCACAGTAGTAGATCTGGTGGTCATCTGATGTGAAGTGGCCCATTCCAGTCCATTTCAGTTCACTGACACCCAAAATGTCTATATTTAATCTTGACATCTCCCCAATAACCACATCCAATTTGCCCTGGCTCATAGATCTTACATTCCAGGTTCCTATGTTGTGTTGATCTTTAGAACATCGGATTCATCGTTCACCACCAGCACCATCGGCTGCTAGCCTTCCTTTCGGCTTTGAGCTAGGTGCGTCATCACATCTGGGGCTAGTTGAACTTATCCTCTGTTCCACCCCAGTAGCATTTTGACCATCTTCCTACCTGAGAGTCCCATCTTCCTATGGTATACCAACATATCTCTGGTTGTACTGATCCATTTAGTTTTCATGGCAAGAATACTGGGGTGGGTTGCCATTTCCTTCCCCAGGGATTGTATTTAGCCTGACCTCTCTGCCATGACCTTCCCGTCTTGGGTGTCCCTTCATGGTTTAGCTCATGGCATCATTGAGGTGCTCAAGCTCCAGCACCACGATAAGGTAAGGATCTCCTTTGCTGGAGATTATCAATTTAGGATGATATAAGTAAAGTTATACATCACCCTAAAACTTGATAGAGTGAAGTGTGTTATATAAATGTTCAAATAAATAAATAAAATGTACATTTGAATGCAATTTTCTATCCACATTCTGATGCAATTAGTAAAGACCTCTTTGAATATGTGACTATAGCAGGGTCAGGATTATATTTCTGCCCTTTGCTCCTTCTCAGTTTTGTTGTTAAGGTCCCTTTCACAGCTTTTCATATATGAGTCCAAATCCAGCTAAAGTTAGCAGTGAATGAATCTCATTGAAACCAATGGAACAAGTTAATAATTTGAATCATTGCTTTAAGTAGGACTTAGGGAGACAAACTACATGTGATTGGGGATGGACAAATCAATCGGTTTTGTTTTCTTCCATATTCAAATGTTTTACATCTCAAAGTTCTTTCCAGCCCAAATATGAAGAACTTTTGAATTTTGGTAAGTTCTTCACAAAACTGAAATGATATTCTTACCCTTCATTGTGTGTAAAGTGGAAGGTCTGGGATTAGATTCCCCCAAACTTTCTTTTTTTTTTCCCTAAAAGCAGCCACAGGGAATTTTGGTCAGGGCCATGGTGCAAATCCCACCCAATGAAAAATAGTGACAGAAATCACTTTGTTTTCGAAGAAAAACAGGATGTAGGAAGAGCCAATCATGGATCTTCCCCATCAAATTTAATTTGGACCTTGTTAGAAAGAGAAAGGAGAGACTCCTACTAGAGTGGGAATGGATTACACATTACCATATCTTGTTTTGAATTCCAGTACATATAGTATTTCTCATTATGGTTGAGTTTTAAATAGTTGAATGTAGGGAAATCTGGGTCAAGGGGTTCCATCCATTTGCAGAATGAAAGCTAGGGGCATGTACCAACTATTGTACTATTACTTATTATAAAATGTAACGTTGTATAACAAGATGTATCAACAGTGTACCGAAGGTAAGATTATATGTTTTGTTGGACTGTGCACAGCTTCGGCTCCAGAGCCTAATTATCAGCTGAAGTGGGGTGCTTCAGGCCATTCCAGTCCACTCCTGAAGTGGGTTGAGATTGGCCCAAAGCAACCCAAAGTGGGTCAGGTTGCTCTGAAGTGCTTTGGCATGCTCCAGAAGCCCAGCCACCCAGCTGCCCCTCCACCCAGTCATGTGGCCCCTGCCACCCAGCTGTCCAGCCACATGAGCCCCCTGCTCTGTACCTAGACCCTCAGGATGCATACTGGCAGCCATCAGCCACTTCAATGGAGTTGCCATTGCAACTTTCTCTATTTCCAGAAGTTGATGCTGTGAAAATGGCAGCCACAAGTGTAAACGACTGTAATGTTGCGTACATGATGGCCTTATGGGCTCCATTTGTGCAGGAATCAATTTCCAGAAATAGAGGAAGTTGCCAAAATGGCAACTCCCTTGAAGAGACTGACGGCGCATGTTCCGAGGGTCCAGGTATGGAACAGAGGGGTAGTGTGGCACATCAGGCATGCTGTGGGGGAGACAACCCACTTCAGCCTCCCGAATCCTGCTTCAGCCTCAGAGTCCAAAGTGGGTTGGGTTGTACCCAGAGCAGCCTGAAATGAGTTTGACCCACCTCAGAAGCCCCGAAGCAGCCTTTGAGGCAGGTCACAGGGTCCCTGCACAGGTCTAATATATTGTAGTATTCATTGGATTTAACTGTCATAAAGGTTTATGAAAAAATGGTAAAAATATGGTTACAAGTTTGCAACAAGTTGGCTCTGAAAAATACTCAGAATGCTGATCACAAAGGGAGAAGATTATGCAAATATGGCTAGGTTGAAATGCTAGTTGTAAGCAGTTCCTACTTGCAGCACCAGCCAGGAGTATTTACAGGATGGAGACCCAAGTCAGTGGTGAGAGTAAGACATGGCTCATGGGGAAAATTTCAGGAGTCAAAAAATCTATGCCAAGGATCAATGACTACAGAGACAAAGCTGGGATGAACCGAATTTTCCCTGAACAAGAAAGAAATGATATTCAGGATGGACTCAGGCTGCACAGTTGAAGAATCTATCCAGCTGATCAGTGGGGAGAAAGAGCAGGATGTGCCACAAAGACCAAATAATCAGCACTGGTGAAGACAAGGAACTAGAGTGTCTTCTAGTTCCTTCTAGATCCAAGGGTGGGCAAGCATCTTGGGTAACATACAGGTGGCAGGCTGGATACTATTTGACAGGTTGGTAGACCTGAGAGCAAGCTCATCAACCTCCCATGCATATTTGTTCTGCCAGAAATCTTACTAGGCAAGCACAGACAAGTTACACTCTCTCAGCCTAATCCAGGGGGTGTCTCCACCAGTGATTTAATCTGAGCTGGCTGTGTTTGGGGGTCGTTAGTGATACATGACATTGTGGCCATCCAGCAGCCACCTTGGAGCTTATCAGGGAAAAACTGGATTTCCTGAGACTGCTCAAAGTCCGATTCTTTTCCTTAAGTCAGGTTCTCCCCAGTGTAGATGCTGTGTGCCCCAACCCCTGCATTGACCTCGGGTATGCTAGCCCTGCCCAGGGGGTGCCTTTCACCATGACCTTGTTCAAGGGGTGTTTCCTGTGTGTTTCCCGTCCCTGCACAAATCCATTAGTGTCTCCTCAGTAGTAACTCCCATTGTGGTCAATGAGGCTTGCCCTATGAATGCCCACAGAACTTACAGAGATCCCCCTCAATTGACATGGCACACTTCCAAGCCCTAAGTGCAGTAAAGTGCGATCTCAAAGCTCCGATTCTCCATTGTCTGGTTTATTGCCTTAGGAAGTAGCTACTTCACACCTTCCTTATAGCAATCCTGCAGATAGAAAGGGGGCTGGTTTCCCATCCCTGTGTCCCCCTCCATTTTTCCCAGCACAAGCATATGTATGTCTACTCAGAAGTAACACCCATTGTGTTCAATTAGGCTTCCAGCTCATTCAGAGGCTTGTCTTATGAATGTGCACATCGGCAGTGTTTCTTTCGCCCCCTCCATTCCTGTGATCAAGCACAGCAATGGGCTACAAAGGGGGCTCATTGGGAGGCTTGTCTTACAAATGTGCACAAGGGGAAGTAACTACTTCATGTTGGAAATGCCCCATAGTTGCCTCCTTTGGGGAGGAAGTTATTATACAGATACGCTTTGTACTGGAAAGCCCTTTAATATTTCCTGATGTAAATGTCCTCTTAAATTACTTCCCTGCTTTTTGGAATGTAACATATGATCAGTGTAAATGGATCCTTCATGCCCCTTTGGTTGCCAAAAGACTGATACTATGATACTGGAAGGATAAAAGCTCACCTCCTATAATGCAATGGATTGAAGACTTAACAACACTAGCAACATTTGAAACAGTGGTAAATAGGAGTAACTTGCAAATGGACATAGTTGGATCTGGTCTGCTTTTACTGAAGTTTACATATAATCTATTATTTCCCTCTTTTTTCCTCCCTAGAATATTGCAATATTTGAAACTGTGGATTTTAGAATATGTTGTTATATTTTTATTTTTGGTTTTATGTTTTTGTTTTCTTCTGTTAAAACTCACAATAAAGATGGTTAAAAATAATAATGGGGATAAGATGGGGAGCAGATGCCATGTACACCCCCATGCTCTGTGGAGGGGAAGGACCAGATAAAAATAAATAGATAAATAAAATTAAATAAATTTACTCAGAGTAAGGGAAGGTAGCGGAACTCGGAGGGCTTTTTTAAATCCATCAATTGCACTGGATTGGTTCTCTAGTGTCACCGAACTCCCCAGCTAGGAGGAGGATTATGGGCTCTTCCATGAATTTCTCAGTCCTCTGACCAGCAGCCCTAATAGCACAGGGAGGGAGCCAGTGTGTAGTCCGGAGGGAGCCTGGTTTACCCCCTGCAACCCTTACCAGAGTGTTTGTGAAGCAAAGCAACAGGGCTTGAGGAGCAAATGTGTGTGCATGTATATGTGCAGGGAGGGTCATCAAGCACGTGTCAGGACATACTGGATATATGGTGAATTAAGTTCAGCTTGGATCACAAGTTCTGCAGGGGCACCAACAGCATGCATGGCTACAACACAGGCCAATAAGAAAGATGTGTACGCAAACACATAGATTGGGAGAAATGTGTACAAAAATGCGTGCATTAAGAGAAATCCATTAAAAGTGCATATAAAATGTTCATGGGGACTTTTATCCCCAAATTTGCAAACTGAGGTGGAAAAATGAAAGAATGAACCGGTGCATCAAAAGATTCGCAGGTTGTAGAAACCAAAACAGACTGATGTTTCCATCCCTACTTCCATTTCACCAAGGCAGCTGCCTGACCACCAGTATTTGACTGTGTGCATGGAGCACAAGCAGAGCAGCTTATGAATCCATCCACTGCTGGCCCCAGTGGTAAATTCTTTTCTTCTTCAACTTAGCATGGAAGAGGCGGGCAGGTGCCAATCCCCGCAGAATGTTGTAATTATCTCCAGTCTACTGAGCTATAATTACTGGATTCCCTAGGGAGGAGAGCAGCCAAACCTGATTATAGCAGAATAAAACCTGCCTAAGTGGAGTCATGATTTCCTTTCTCAATCTGTGGAAGTCCACTAAACCTCTGCTGCAGCTGTTTCCATCTTTTACTCCATTCCATTATGAACGTGTAGTTGCTGTGTAAGTAGATATAACTCTTAAGTTCGTCTTATAGATGTGTTTTAACCGCAGTGGGATTCTTCTTGATGAAGGAATGATGGATGCCTGCTTCAGCTGTGATACTGAATGTATTTGCTTGAAGATGAACATCTGTTTCATTTCATACTCCTTTTCCCCACACATACCATATATTATGTTTATTAGATGCAGGCGTGCCAAGAAACCTATTTATAATCTGAACAGATAACACTGGTGCTAATTTTAATTGTGTTGAGGTTTTGTTGAAATATCAGAACTGCATGAAATTTGGGGTTTAAAACCACTTTCAGTTTTTAGTAGTTGATTTAATGATTAAACTAACAAGAATGAGAGTCTGACAATATGTATCTGATGATGACAGGCATTCCAAAGAGTGAAGCAGAAAGAGGAAGGCAACCTTTACAGAAAGCATCTTCAATCAAAGGGATATAAGTTGAACTCCTTTCACTCGTTTCTTTTTTTAATCTCCTATTTAGGGTGCAATCCTATGCATGTTTATATAGGGCATTTTCCTACAACTCCCAGCATGCCTCAGCCAGCATGGCTGGCTGGGGCATGCTGGGAATTCTAGGACTTTTTCCTATCTAAACATGCATAGGATTGCATGCTTAGCCTCATACAGGAGTTACATCTATTTCAATGAGATACTATCTGTTGCTGAAAGACATTAGCAGATAAGTTGGACTCCAACAGCAGTCTCAATGGCTCCCAGATTTGCTGATTGAAAGTATCTCACAAACAGTTGTGCAAAATGGCTAGTTAAAAAGAGGTTAAAAATAAGAAACTGTGGTGGCAAATTAGAACAAAATTAAGAGCAAACAATTAAGTCATTTATCTATTTTGGGTTGGATCCAGATTTACACTGGATCAACTGCGCTAGTGGAAGTGGACTTCTCTGCCCCTCCTTATGGTGGCAGCTCCTCCACCCCCTGAAAATGCTATATAGAAAGTCAGGAGACACTGATGAATGGGGTGAGCTATGGTGTGTTTGGGGGAGAGGAGGATCCCAAAAAATCAGACAGAGATGTTCTGAGAGCAGAGCCCTTCTTCTTGCGGAAGGTCTGTTCCTCTTGCAGAAGGCAAATCCTGGATCCAGCCCCTCATGTATCTCCTGCCTGCCCTCTAGGGATGTCAGAGAATTCCACCACAGATCACGGTGAGGCCAAATGCCAGTGCGTTCGGCCCCCCGAAATCTGTGGTGGAATGGCCTGCCACCCCCCCGCCCCCCACGGACCCCCCCACGGGACGAGACTTACCTGGGGCCGATCTTCCAGGCAGCGGCAGCTCCGGTGGAGGCTCCAGCGGCGGCTCCAGCGGCGGCGGCAGCAGCGGGCGGTCTTCCAACCGGCTGCCGCCGCCATTTCCAGGCTTGTGGGGAAAAAAAACAAAAAAAAGACGTGATAGGCTACATAAATCTTTACGTAGCCTATCATGGTTGGGGGTGGGTTTAAAAAAAAACCGCGTATGCAAATGGCAGCGGCTACGGCCGCCGCCATTTGCGTTCCTTCTTTTTACCATCTTAATCTACATAAATATTTACGTAGACTATGGCAGCGAAAATCAAGGGGAACGCAAATAGCGTAGCGGGCGCTATTTGCATCCCCTTTTGATTCCCCATTTTAGCCTACATAAAGATTTACGTAGGCTAAAACGGTGAATGAAAAAAGGACGCAAATAGCGTGCGCTACGCTATTTGCGTTCCCCTTGATTTTCGCCGTCATAGTCTACGTAAATATTTACATAGATTAAGATGGCCAAAAGGAAGGAACGCAAATGGCGGCGGCTGTAGCCGCCGCCATTTGCCTATGTGGTTGTTTTTTGTTTTACCCAGAGCCCTCCGCGGCTGGAAATCCGGCTGCGGACGGCTCTGGCCTGGCCTGGCCGGGCCTGGCCGGCTGCTCCGCGGAGCTGCCACGGAGCAAAGCTGGCCATTCAAGTATTCCAGGGGGAGGAACAGAGTGCCTCCCCCCCCCATTATCAACATAATCTGCGAAAGGTAAGTCACTTTTGTACATCCCTACTGCCCTCCCTTCAAGGAGCTCAGGGTGCCAGATGGGGATAATCCCCACTGTATTTATATATTATAATGATTTATAAGCCACCTGTCAAGGCAAGTCTTCTCAAGGTGGTGTGCAATATAAATTTAAAATAATACATTAGAACCATATAACAAAAAATGAATAAAAACAATGGCAGAGTAGAGCTAGTAAAACAAGTAAAAACCAGCAGCAGAATCACTAAAAGGCCTAGCAAAACAGAAAAGTCTGTAAGACTGCAATCCTATACTTACTTCCCTGACAGTAAGTCTCATTGAAATCAGTGGGACTTACTTCTGAGTAGATGTGTATAGCTTTGCCCCCACCTTTTTATGCCAGATGAGCTGGTGTAACATCCCTACCCCAGTTCTAATGAATTGCACAGGAGAAGAAATAGTTAAACCATCTCCTGAGTTGGCTGGTAGACCTTTGAAAAAGGTGGGCTGTGCACCACTTGTCCCCTCCCCAAACCAAGCAGACTTAGGATTGTGGTGTAAAAGGAGTTAAAGAAGAGACCTTATGAAACTTGTGATGAGGACTAAGATGGAATAAAAGATTGCCTCTGCACTCACAACTGTTGTTATCTGTGTTAAGTCTGAGTACCATAATTATGCAGTATTATCAGTACCTCAAAGCCTGGATATGGAGGTAACATTTACAGGCCGGCCTTGGAACTGCTGCTGTCAAAACAAAGTTTGTTGATGGGTGCCCCTAAAATGCTGCTGTTCACCCAGGAGCAAAATGACTGGACAGTGTCTGTGGGCATATCTGTTTGCAAATGTGCACCTTTGCCTCCTCTCCCCAACACTTCTCATGTCCTGGACCTGCAGCCTTCCTAGCACACCCTTCAGCTTTCAAGATGAATTGTAGTACTATTTGCAGACGTAACTGTTCTTGAACAAAGCTTTTATTTATGGTGGAAAATCTCATGTGTGAGGCTCTTCTGCCTGAAATAAAGCACTTTCAATTTGTGCATGTGTGCGCATGCACCCCCCGCCCCTCCCCAGTAGAGATATTTTTGTTTAAGTTCTGTTAAGAGCTGATAAAAGTATTCCACCTCATGCCTGGACCAAGCTTCAGCATATGAAAGGTAAGCATTTAGCACAAAGAAAACTGAAAAGCATCTTGTAAATGGAATATTTGTCAGATTATGACCCCAAACCAGCATAAAATTGAGGTGTAGCTAAGCTGGGTGAAAATGGCTAGTCTGCTTGCTTTGGCCATCCCTTACAAGAAGCAACGGCTAGCCTCACATCCATCTAACACCAACCTTTCCCTTTTGTTTCTCCTGTTCTCTCCCCCCCCCCAGACTTTTGTTCTTGCATGCTTCAATAATCGCTCCCTCCCACTGTAGGTCAGCCTAGCTACATTAGAGTGGAAACAGCGGCTGTGGTCCATTTTGTTAAAAGCAACAACAGGAAGGAACATGTACAGGAATTAGGGATGTCAGAGAATTCCGCCATGGATCTCAGTGAGGATGAATGCCAATGCATTCGGCCCCCCGAAATCCATGGCAGAACGGAGCCCCCCCACCACACCTGCGAAATGGGCCCGGAATGGAGCACCTACCTGCTGCCATCCGCTCTGACTTGCGAATTTGCATAGCTGCCTTTACGTAGCCTATCATGAAAAGAGCAACGGCGCAAACAATGTAGTGGCCGCTGTTTGTGCCCCTGCTCTTTGCCATGATAGGCTATGTAAATACTTATGTAGCCTATCATGGCAGCCTGGCAGGACGCAAATGGCGGCCACTACGGCGGCTGCCATTTGCATCCACAGCAGCCGGCTGTGGCTGGAACTCCGGCTGCAAGCAAGGTAAAAGATGGGCAGCTAGCTACAGAAGAGAACCATAAGCTAATGCAAACCACTTATAAATCTGTTTAAAACAGGTTGGTAGAAAGCGTGACCTATCAGCCTTGCTGCAATCCTCCAGCCATGTGCAGAGGTCTCTCAGGAGCTTGAACATCTCCCCACCCCAGTTTGCAGTTCTGGCTAGGCTACATGCCAGAAGGTTTCTCAGTCCAGTGGTAGTCCACTCTGCATAGTTGGTCTGTATTCCAACTGGGCAGGTCGCAAAACATGTAGCTCAGTCACCATAAAACCACCATTCGGGTTGTACTGTTATGTTGTGGTTTTAATGTTCTATATATTTTAAATTGTTTTATTGTGTGCCATTTGATTTTAATGTTTCTGAACCGCCCAGAGAGCTTCAGCTATTGGGCAGTATAGAAATGAAATGAAATAAATAAAATAAGAATACATCCAATGAACCCAGTGTGTCTTACTCCCACATAAGTGGGTACAGATTTGCAGCCTAAAGCTTTACTCTCCCATCAACGTATGAGACAGCTGAGGCTGTGAGAAGTGGTGATGATCTCAAGCTAGTGGACTCAGCAGAATCCAGGACTCCCCAGTTCATGTCTGGCACTTGTCCTGAAGTCAAAAGATTTGTTTTTCAAGCTACTCCAAGACTGCCACTCTTCCTGCTACCCCACGCACTCACTCTCAGTGATCCATTAGTTACAAACTAGCTATATGCTACATTCACCATGAGAAAAGCAGCCAGCCTTCGCCTCATGACAATTCTCCAAGTTCCCTTTCTTTCTTTTTTGAAAATACTTTTTTTATTTATGTTGTCTTTATAAATGAAATAAACAACAATACCAACAACCTGATCAATAACTACAATTTCCCAACAATACAATATTCTTAGGAGGACACAACAATAATGAAAAGGAGAAGAAAGGGAAAGAAAAGAGAGAAAAAGAAAAAAAGGGAAAAAATCTTTTTCTTTTTTAAATGGTTAAATTTAAACTCCAATACACATGGGTTTCAGATCCCATTCTATTTTAAAAACTATACCTATAACATTAGCAATATTGCAATTTAATAATCAACCTTACATTTCAATATTATATCATCTGTCTTATAGCAAGGAAGCAGACCTACAATTTATTCCCAGTAACCATATATTGCCCTTAAGTTAAAATATAATAGTAATAATAAAGCGTAACAGTTTAACCAACCAAAAGTCTTACTAAGTAGCCTAAAAGTAATAGTAATAGTAATAATAATAATATATGAAATTATGTTATATAATAATAAATCTTTGAAGCAACCTTACAACAATCAGTGATATATTTTATACTAGATATATAAATGAGTGAGCACAATACACCCTCAATTTGAATAGAGCATATCATATCCATTTTAGAGAACGAGGATTTAAAGAAAAATAAAAAAGAGAAGAAAAATGAAAGAAAGCAAACGAATATATGTATAATCAATTATCTTCTGGCCTAGCCTGAATCATGCAGACTAAACATAGACAGTTAACAAAACTTGTTTAAGATTCCAGTTCATGGGGCTGGAACAGCAATCTCATGCATTTTTACATTCAGCCATGCCTCTGCCATGTCATGATTTAGAAACTTCTTCATCTGACCTTCAGAAACAATGCAAAATGTAGCAGGATATTTTAAGTGATATTGTAAGTTTGTTTTGCCATATTTTTCACCTTGAGGAATTGCCTTCTTTTATCAGCCACCTCCTTGATGTAATCTGGAAATAACATAATTTTATCTTGTTTCCAGGAAAGGCTTCCACCCTCTTTTGCCAAACGCAGAAGGATATAATTCTTTGTAGAGATTCTTGCAAATTGGACTACAATCATATGGTCAGTCCCTTTAGCATTTGGCACACAAAATGCCTGCTCAATATCAAGTAAATAATCAGATGGCACAGGGAGCATCTCATGCAAAAGTTTGTCTACAAAGGTAGGCAAATTTACATCACTAGGCAATTTTTTAATACCAATAATACATACATTGGATCTGCGTGTGAAAGCCTCTAGTTGGGAAATTCTGACAGTGAAATTTTTGAAAAAAGCTTGTGTCGTAGTTTCGTTCGTTGTCAGCCTATCTTGAAGCTCATTAACCTTTGCCTCCATTTTTTGCCAAGAAGTGTTAATTAAATCCACAGCCCTTTGCAGGGCGGTGATGGAATTTTGAATTGAATCCATCCTCTTGGCTTGCTCCTCAAGTTGGGAAGGTAAAGTTTCTATCGGAGTAAATAATTCCCCTGTATCTTCTGTTCTCTGAGCTTTTGCCCAGGGAGGTACGGGGGGAGTGGGCGGTGATGCAGTTCCTTTCTTTCTCCCCGCTGTAGCCATGTTTCTCTTCAAACAAATCTTGCAGGTCCTCAAGTATTCTCAAATATTGTTGATATTTCTTAAACCATCCCTTGGATGTTGTTGATATTTCTTAATCCATATATTACAATGGAACATGTCAGCCCTGTTTTCTCCTATTAGATAGGAGTTTCAAACAGCTTTTTGCGGTGGTTAAGCTCTGGGAGGGTAGTCTTGGAATCCAGCCCCCCCGCTGCCTTGCGGAGAGTACTTTTCTCCAAGATCTTATCGAGATGCTGCCTTGCCCCCCCCTTTTAATTCCAGGGGGGAGATCAGAAGGTTTTTCAACCTTTGAAAAAGCTGTTTGAGATAGCGTTCCGCGGAGACTCCACTGGATGCTGCAAGGACAACATTGGTTCCAACTGGAAGTCTCCAAGTTCCCTCTCAGCCACTTATCACTCAAAGAAAGCTTAGAGGTGTTTGTCTTGACCTCATGTTGACAGAGAAGGAATCTTTTCTGGCCAATGGGCTTTCACCTCTCATTATCTCATTCAGCTAATGTTCCCTGCTTCTCAGCTGCAATGTGAAATTGTAATTGCACAGGGAAAATAGCTGAGCAAGATAGTGAAAAATAGAAGCCTGGTGATCAGCGGCAACATCTTAAATCAAATACGATTTGCTCAAACTGATCAAAGCCCACCGTCAAAACTCTCAAGAGTCAAAGTGCTGCTTTTACCATGTGAAGAGTAACTACATGTAGCCAAGCACTTACAGAGAACCTTCAAAGGAAGAGTTCTGTAAGAACCTAATAGTGACCTAATAGTGATAATAGAAGATCACGTTCCATCAGCTCCAGCATTCTCTTGCCATCACTAGCCCTCCAGGAGGCTTCTGGGAGGTCAAAAGCAGGGTATGAAAGAGGCGACCTCCCCACCCACCCACCCCACAATTATTTGTCTCTAGCATGCAATATTCAGAATTATACTTTGATTATATTTGTCTGTGTAACTCAGTAGCTTGAGCACCACATTATGGAAAGCCCTGTGAAATGTGCTGAATGCTCATGAAATTTAATTTTCCTTGTGAAAAATGCCACGTAGAAGGGGCAAAATGTTATGTGAAAAATTACCTCTCTCTTAGACTTTTGCATGTTTTTGCACACCTCTTTGCAGTCATTGTTCCTCTGATCTGCTTCAGTGTCATTCTTTTTTCTTTCTTTTTTTACTTGAAAGCACATTGCATGCACTATTTTTCAGACCTGATTCTGTGAGCTGATGCACAACACATTTTTTTTTTTAAAAAACCCAATAACTTTCCTTGCACCAAAACATCTGGCTTTAAAAACAATTGCAGAATTAAGAGACTTATTTAAAGCCCATCCCATGTACTAATACACACCAAGGCTTAGGAGAACTTTAAACTCACTTACCAGAGAGAGTAGGCCCCATTTACTTCCAAGTAAATATGCATAGTATTGGGCTGTGAGAAACCTTTTTCAGATCTGTTACTTGCTGACACATATACATGCCTTTATTTATTTATTTTTTACAGAAAATCCAGAAAATCCCTCCCAGCAACTTTTTCATGTAGTTTGACTGCCCACTGACAATAAAAGGACAAAAATGGGGGCTGTTTTGTATAGATACAAAAGTATCTACAAAACTCACTCTTCTGTAGCACAGCACTGTTATGGAAAATGGAAAGCAAACTAACAAGTCAGAAGATCATCACTTGGTAATTAGTACCTAAGGTTGCCAACTGGCCTGCTGTTCTGCATTGAACACTAACCTGATAAGCATTAATTGTCAGGTGAACCATTCCATGGCATGGAGATAAACATTATCACCTGCTAATTGCTGTACATCTAATACTTGTTTATAGCTTGACCCCCACTGTGACAAGTTAAAATGTTGGCAGCCTTACTATCATTTCAACTGATCTTGTGCATGCACCAAACCTACAAATCTCATGACCCACCAAGTTGAACACAATTTGGCAGCCACACATGCCAACGCAGCCACGCATGCCAACCCTCGGTGTGGCTATTTAATTAATTAATATTCCACCTTTCTGCCAAAGGATGGCACTAAGGTGGCTGACAAGAAAATCTGAATTAGAAGAAAATCTTAATTCAAACAGAGCATGAAACAAATACATTAAAACATAATTAAAAATGCAACTATCAAAGAAACAAGCAGCACCAGCCAATTTAAAAAGCCCTTCAGCAGCAGACCAGCTTATATGCCAAAGGTTTGTCTGAATAATAATAATAATAATAATAATAATAATAATAATTTAAAAAGGATTTGCCTGCCAGCAGACGGGCAACAGAGATGGAGACAACCTAGCCTACACTGGCCAGAGTCCCAGAGCATGGGAACCAAACATGCCTCCAGTTGCAGTGGCAGTGACAGAAGGGCATCCCCTGAAGGTCTTACTCCTGGGCAGATTCATAAGGGAGAAGGCAGTCTTTCAGGTAGCCTGGTCCCATGGTTAACCTGCCTCATTTTTCTGCCTGCCTTGGACAGAAAACATCTGCCAGTCCATCATATACTGTATGATAGAGGGCTTTGCTTAACTTGGTGGTGCACAACTTACAAGTTAATAGGCTTAGCATATATTCTTTGATGCATGTTCCTCTTTGAAAAGGCAAAGCTGTGTAGCTGATTCAAAACCTGCAGTTCACGTGTGCCAGGAATTCATCCCATGATGATCCCACACTCTTCTCCATCCTCATCAGAGTGTGTCCCAATCCTGAAACATAATGGGCCATTTGACAATCAAAACCACAAAAGTACTGGATTGGATCCAGGCTACGTCATAGAAATCAATGGGAAAAGTTAGTCTTGCTGACTAACTTAACCCCCACTGATTTTAAACTAACTGAAATTGTAACTCCATCCTGACAAAGGAATACAATGAAGAAAAGGAGAATATATTTTAAAAATTAAAAAATGATAACATGTGAATTTGTAACCATATATATGTCCAACCAGTGGTCCCCAGACCTTAAAATATTTTTGAAATAAGAAGAAAGAAAAGATGTTGTGGCAACTAGGAATTCTGGAGAAATCCACAACAGATTCAAATGAGTTTAGATTTCTATTCATGTGACCTGTAGATTCTGTAGCACAATGGCTTTTTCTGAGCACAAATGCACAAATTTGCAGTGTTGCAGACCTGTAGAACTTAAAAAAAAAAAAAAAAAAACCTTTTGGGAGGGATTTCTGCAAGTGTGCATTAGCATAAATGTGCAATTGCAAAGAGGAACAAAATTCTCATACATCCCTAAAAAAAAGTCCAGTTCTGTCAATGAGCAGATGACAGAACAAAAGACACCTGGCAATCCACAAAACATTGACGGAATGGGGAAAAAATCTGTACATCCTTAGTGACAACCAGCACCAGCCTTGGAGGACCAGCAATGTTTAAGCTTGCATACATTATCTGAAAATTAGTCGAAGCTCATTTCAGCTCACTCCTGTTTTAGTTTTTGACCTGTTTTCCAGTTCGTAATGGGAAAGTGTGCATTTCAGACAGAAAAAAGTGTGAATTTCTGTGTGTATTTTTTAAAGTGTGCACTTCCCCCCATCGACTAAAGCATGGAAGTGTGTGTGTGTGTTTTAAAACCAATTTCAAAAGTCACGTTTTTTTTTTAAAGTCACATTTTTTTAAAAAAACGTGTTTTTCAAAATATGCATTTTTTTCTGCAATCAAGATATGTTTGCATAATTTAAGAACAGAAACAAGGTTCTCATTTGTCCCTGTCTCTCAGGCATGTATCAGCCCAGATGCTGACACCAGGACTGTTTGCCCCTCTCCCATAAGCTACCACTGTCTGGATGTTAATTTGGGGTGGGGGGGGGCTGCACTGTGTGGCCCTGGTTTTCATTCCTGAGGTCCATTCCTGAGTTGTGTTGAGTTCATTCTTGAGTTCATTCCTGAGTTGTGTTGAGTTTATTCCTGAGGTCCATTCCTGAGTTGTGTTGAGTTGTGTTGAGTTGACTTCAGGTAGTCAGCATGACTAACTGAGGTCTAGCTGCACCACTGGTTATTACTTTTCGTATTTCACATGATTTATATATAGTATGCTTTATTACATGCTTAAAAGTTCTTTGCAATTTTATGGATAGGAAAATACAGTGAGTGCTAGGGCCTCCAAGTGACTTCCTACTGTGTCAGCTGAGCAGAATAAAACCATTATGTATCTACCTTAGAGGGATTTGAGGTATGAGGGAGTATCCACTTGAAAAATGAGGATGTACGACCTCTGATACAACACAGAGTTCTTTGCATATGTTGGCATGTTCTGCACACTTATGGTTAAGACAGCTTTCTCTAGCACATTGATGAGTACTTGACTGTTTCCAATTGTCCAGCAAGTTTGCAACTGAATAAGAAATTAGGGATGGAGGAGAAATTAGTTTGCTTTGAATTTGTATGTGCACTTTGAATTTGTATGTGCACCTGAACCTGTACTCAAGATGGAACACACTTGCACCCTGAAATCTGTATTTTCCAATTTCTGCAGTGTAGCTCTCAGCTCAAAATCCATGCACAAAAAATGTATATATTAAGTAGGGATGTACGAAAGTTCCACCACGGATCTCGGGGAGGCTGAATGCCAGCGCATTCGGCCCCCCAAAATCAGTGGCAGAATGGCCCGCCACCCCCCCGCCACCCCCCGGGATGGGCCTTACCTTGGGCAGATCTTCCTGGAGGCCGCAACTCTGGCAGCCGTGGCACGGCGGCCGCGGCCGGTCTTCCAACTGGCTGCCGCCACTGCGATTTCCAGGTTAAACAAAAAACAAAAAAACAAAAAAAGTGATAGGCTATGTAAAGATTTACGTAGCCTATCACGGCTAGATTTTTAAAAAACACTGTGATAGGCTACGTAAAGATTTACACCTCCCCCCCACCATCAGCATAATCCCCAAAAGGTAAGTGATTTTCGTACATCCCTAATATTAAGGAAAAAGTGTTCACAAAATACATATATGATGGGAAAGTATGTACAAAACCCAATTACATTAGGGGGAAATCACTTACAAAAACTGTGCACACTTGGAAAAAAACATACATAAATGTGTATATTGGGGAAAATGTGAATGAAAATGCATGCACATGTTCATGCAAACTTTTCTTTTCTTTTCTTTTTTTTGTTGCTTATTTTGTAAACTGATGCAGAAATTGCCTTAAAGGAATTTATAGTAACCAAGAAATTGAGTGAAACCAAATGGACAGTTTTGCCCATTCCAGAGAGAAATCGACATATAATAGCAATGTAGAGTAGTAAGGCTGTAATCAAAAGCCCTATTCAGACATGCAAATTCCTTATGTAAGGGGTCCCCAACACAGGGCCCACAGGGGCCTCTGATGTCACCCACAAAGCACTTCACTCTCTGCCCTCCCTTTTTTAAAAAAAGTTTTTATTGAAAACTTGAAAAATGTTAGGGAGCCAAGTTCTCCTTCCTGTTCCTGAAGCAGCTGCTGATCAGTTGTTCAGTGGGCAGGAAGAGAAAGCAAGAAAGAGAGAAAGAGACAGGCTAGAGGCAGAGTGGGGAGAAACAGTGAGATAAAGGGTTAGTGGGGAGAGAAATAGCAAGGCTAGAGGCTGAGAGTGGACTGAAACAGTGAGGGTAGGGCTAGGGAGGGAGAGAAAGAAAAAGGCTAGAGATGGGGAAGGGAGAAAAATAGTGAGGAAAGGGGGTGGGAGGCAGAAATGGTGAGGTTAGAGGCTGGGAGTGGAGAGAGGGAGAGAGAGAGAGAGTGTAAAGGGAAAGGGTCTGTGTGGATGGCAGAAGATTGGGCAGGCCAGGACACAACTCTTTTCATTCCCCCTTCCTTCCCAGCCTCTAGCCTCGCTATTTCTCCCCCACCAACACACACATCCACACACACACACACACACACACACACACACCTCTTGACTAGCCAGACCCCCACAGCAGACATTATGTGACTAGCCACATTCTCCATGGCACACATTTTGTGGTGGTGCCGACAGCAGCTTTTCAAATTCCCAAATGTGCCCACGGGTCAAAAAAGGATGGGGAGCCCTGCCTAATGTGATAAGGGAGAGTGGGGATGAGCGCACCAGTCGCTGTCCTTGTCACTGTCACAAGATGGAGGCAAACATCTTCAATAGGGAGCCAGCTCTCCTCCCTATGGAATTTAGAACAAGTGAAGTAGCCTGCAGATTCCCTATGCAATTTTTGAGGGTTCTAAAGTGAAGGGGGAGTCTCCACCAGTAGGGAAGTCTCCCTACTGCAGACTTTTGCCTCCTGTGGAGAGTGATGAGGAATATGATTATTAGTTAGTTAATTAATTAATTAATTAATTGCATTTCTGTACCACCCCATAGCCAAAGCTCTCTCAGTGATGGTAGTGGAGTGAATGCACCTGTCCTTGGTCTCCTGCATCCCGTGAATGCCTGTACAGGGCTCACGACTTTCTTTTTCCTCCTTTTAAAAGTGGTCTTCTTGAATTGCTATGTGTGTTCTTTCTTTTTCTTTCCTGTATTTTTATTTTAAACTTTATTTTGAAATAAAATTGTATGTAAAAGAACATCCTGTTTGTTTTGGGGGCTTTATTCTGAAAACCCTTTTTTATGCCCAACTTTTTCTTATCATGCATCTTTGCTTATTTATCATAATCAGTTGCCATGATTAGCTGTTGTTACTCTTGCTCATGTTCTCGTATGTTATTTATTGTGCCTATTTTGGAGGTTCTTCTGTATCAGCTGCTATTGTTTCTATGGGCTTGTTTTCTTTTGTACAGGGCAGGGATAATCTTTCAGGGGGCAGAGATAAGCTTCCTCCTTTGAAGTGTGGCAATTATTTTAATTATATAATGTCATTCTGTAATATAATTATCTCTTGTTTATAATATAATTATCTGATATGTCATGATATAATTTGATGCTACCAAATTGTAAACAAGGTGTGGTTAAAAAAAAAAAAACATGTGAGAAAAAGAAAATCGTTAAGAAAAGTTGTGAGAGGCATACTGTAATACTATATCTCTCATTTCATTTTGTATGTAATGCCTGAGTCAGTGGATGCTGGTGGCTCCAATTTCAGTGAGGCTGTGAATCCATTCTGGGTTTCAGTCAGAACCAGCCAGAACTCTAAAGGAGCTATCCAAAGTGCTGAACTTATTTTGGGGGCAGGGTTCAGCAGCTTGGATAGCTCCTTTAGAATTCTGTCTGATTCTGACTGAAACCCAGAATGGATTTACAGCCCCACCGAAATCAGAGCTATCAGCCTGCACTGGTCCAAGCCTCACCCAAGTTGCTATGTTTCATAACAGTGAGGTCCTCATTTGTATATAAACTCCTTTATAATTATGGTGATTCAGAATTATGGTGGTTTGATCATTTATTTAAATTTAGAGGCGGCCATTTTACCCAAGTGTAGCACCCGTGGTTTCATTTGTGGCACAGATGAAGGAGGTGGATCATGCAATACACAAGTGGTTGTTGTTGTTTATTCGGTCAGTCGCTTCCAACTTTTCGTGACTTCATGGACTAGCCCACGCCAGAGCTTCCTGTCAGCCATTGCCACCCCCAGCTCCCCTAAGGTCAAGTCCGTCACCTCCAGAATATCATCCATCCACCTTGCCCTTGGTTGCCCCTCTTCCTTTTGCCTTCCACTTTCCCTAGCATCAGCAGCATCTTCTCCAGGGTATCCTGTCTTCTCATGTGGCCAAAGTACTTCAGTTTTGCCTTTAATATCACTCCCTCAAGTGAGCAGTCTGGTTTTATTTCCTGGAGTATGGACTGGTTTGATTTTCTTGCAGTCCAAGGCACTCTCAGAATTTTCCTCCAGCACTACAGTTCAAAAGCATCTATCTTCCTTCACTCAGCCTTCCTTATGGTCCAGCTCTCACAGCCATAGGTTACTACAGGGAATACCATTGCTTTAACTATGCCGACCTTTGTTGTCAGTGTGATGTCTCTGCTCTTCACTATTTTATCAAGATTTGTCATTGCTCTCCTCCCAAGAAGTAAACGTCCTCTGATTTCCTGGCTGCAGTCAACGTCTGCAGTCATCTTTGCGCCTAGAAAGACAAAGTCTGTCACTGCCTCCATGTTTTCTCCCTCTATTTGCCAGTTATCAATCAAGCTGGTTGCCATAATCTTGGGTTTTTTGAGGTTTAACTGAAACCCAGCTTTTGCACTTTCTTCTTCCACCTTCGTCATGAGGTTCCTCAGCTCCTCCTCGCTTTCAGCCATCAAAGTGGTATCATCTGCATATCTGAGATTGTTAATGTTTCTTCCAGTGATTTTAACTCCAGCCTTGGATTCATCAAGCCCAGTATATCACATGATGTGTTCTGCATACAGGTTGAATAGGTAGGGTGAGAGTATACAACCCTGCCGTACTCCTTTCCAATCTTAAACCAGTCCATTGTTCCGTGGTCTGTTCTTACCGTTGCTACTTGGTTGTTATACAGATTCCTCAGGAGGCAGACAAGATGACTTGGTACCCCATACTACCAAGAACTTGCCACAATTTGTTATGATCCAAACAGTCAAAGGCTTTAGAATAGTCAATAGAACAGAAATAGATGTTTTTCTGAAACTCCCTGGCTTTCTCCATTATCCAACAGATATTGGCAATTTGGTCTCTAGTTCCTCTGCGTTTTCTAAACCCAGCTTGTACATCTGGCAATTCTCGTTCCATGAATTGCTGGAGTCTACCTTGCAAGATCTTGAGCATTACCTTACTGGCATGTGAAATAAGTGCCACTGTTGGATAGATTGAACATTCTTTGGTGCTTCCCTTTTTTGGTATGGGGATATAAGTTGATTTTTTCCAATCTGTTGGCCATCCTTGTGTTTTCCAAATTTGCTGGCATATGGCATGCATCACCTTGACAGCATCATCTTGCAAGATTTTAAACAGTTCAGCTGTGATACCGTCATCTCCTGCTGCCTTGTTATTAGCAATGCTTCTTAAGGCCCATTCAACCTCAGTCTTCAGGATGTCTGGGTCTAGCTCACTGACCACACCGTCAAATCTCTCCCCGATATTATTATCCTTCCTATACAGATCTTCTGTTAGGTCCTTGCCATCTTTGTTTTTGATCATACCCATTTTTGCCAGGAATTTACCTCCAATGTTTCTAATTTTCTGGAAGAGGTCTCTTGTCCTTCCTATTCTATTATCTTCTTCCACTTCCGCACATTGCTTGTTTAAAAATAATTCCTTATCTCTTCTGGCTAACCTCTGGAATTTTGCATTTAATTGGGCATATCTCCCCCTATCACTGTTGCCTTTTGCTTTTCTTCTTTCTTGGGCTACTTCCAGTGTCTCAGCAGACAGCCATCTTGCCTTCTTGGTTTTCTTTTTCTTTGGGACGTTTTTTGTTGCCGCCTCCTGAACAATGTTACGAATAGGGTTGGCGGAGAATTTCTCCCCGAAACTTCGGGGGGCCGAGCGCCAACGTGTTCGGCCCCCCGAACAAGTTTCGGGGAGAAATTCTCCTCACCCCCCTGCCCCCCGCACCCCCCCCCCGGGATGGGACTTTCCTTTCCCGAATGTCCCTCCCAGCGGCGGTTCGTCGGGTCTTCATCAGGGGCGGGGGCGGCAGCCGATCTTTCGACTGGCTGCCGCCGCCGCCATTCCAATAAAACTAAAAAAAACCCACCACCCCCGTGATAGGCTACGTGACGATTAACGTAGCCTATCACGGCTAGATTTGCAAAGTCAGCCGTGATAGGCTACGTAAATCGTCACGTAGCCTATCACGGGTGACTTAAAAAAAAAACAACAAAAAAAGCGCGTATGGATAATGGCGGCCCCCATAGGGAGCCGCCATTCCCGTTCCTTATTTGGTCGCTGTAGTCTATGTAAAGATTACGTAGACTATGGCGAAAATAAGGGCAACGCTATTTGCGTTGCCCTTATTTTCGCCGTAGTCTACGTAAAGATTTACGTAGACTACAGGGACCAAATAAGGAATGCGAATGGTGGCTCCCTATGGGGGCCGCCATTTGCGTATGTGCTTTTTTTTTAAAAAAGTCACCCGTGATAGTCTACGTGACAATTTACGTAGCCTATCATGGCTCACTTTGCAGATCTAGCCATGATAGGCTACGTTAATCGTCACGTAGCCTATCACAGGGGAGGTTTTTTTTAACTTTTAATTTCGCGGCTGGGTGAGGCGAGGCGCCTCCTCCCCGGCCTGAATTTTGGCCGGGCGAGGCGGGAAGCCTCCCCCCCCGGCCTGAATTTTGGCCAGGCGAGGCGGGAAGCCTCCCCCCCCCGGCCTGAACTTCGGGGAGAGAGCAGCGAAGCGCCTCCCCCCCACCGCGAAAAGCTGTGAGACCAGGTAAGTGGGTTTCATGCACCCCTAGTTACGAACTTCTGTCCATAGTTCTTCCGGGACCCTATCTACTACATCTAGTCCCTTAAATCTATTCTTCACCTCCACTGCATATTCATGAGGAATATTAGTGAGCTCATATCTAACTGATCTGTGGGGCTTCCCTATTCTCTTTAGTCTGATTCTAAATTGTGCAATAAGAAGTTCGTGATCTGTACTACAATCAGCTCCAAGTCTTGTTTTTACCAACTGCATAGATGTCTGCCACCTTTAGCTACAAAGGATGTAGTCAATTTGATTTTGGTGTCAACAGTCTGGTGAAGTCCATGTATAAAGTCGTCTTTAGGTTGTTGGAAGAGAGTGTTTGTTACGCACAGTGAGTTGTCTTGGCAAAATTCTATCAGCCTATGTCCTGCTTCATTTTGTTCTCCCAGACCATGCTTGCCTGTAATTCCAGGTGTCGTTTGACTACCCACCTTAGCATTCCAGTCTCCTGTAATGAAAATAACATATTTTGTTGGAGTACTATCCAGTAGGTGCTGCAGATCCTCATAGAACTGATCTACTTCTGCTTCTTCAGCATCTGTGGTTGGGTCGTATATTTGGATCACTGTGATGTTAAATGGCTTGCCCTGAATTCGAATTGAGATCCTTAGTGGAACCTTCACTAAAATGTTGCAGGGCAGAATGTTCCTCTTCAGGATTCCAGACACCCGGTTCCATCCTCCATTCCTGGTTTCTCCATATACCCCCAACAGTTAGTTGACATTCTGTGGCCACTGAACCCACCCAGTCCTCATTGGGCTGTGTGGAGGGTTCCCTCCTTTAGGGTGCTTTTTAAGCAACGGTGTAGCGGAACTAGGTCTTGCAGGGATGCAGCACCAAACACTTTTTGATTAACCTGGACACTGACATCATCTACCCCCCACCCATTCCCCATTCCCTCTGAGTTTTGCTGCAATCCTCACCATGGCTGGTGGTGGGAAATTAATTTTCCTAACAACAATCTACGGTCCCTAGTTGTAATGTAATGTATTCTGGCTGGGGTGCCTGGCCTTGAATGGACAATAATAACCCATTAGCTTTACAGATGGCAATTATGACCCATTAGCTTTCATCTTCTGGTGGAGATGAAAACTGCTACGATTAGTTTGCTGATATGGATCAACACAGCTGCCTGAATGTTTTGACTCTCCCATATCCTTGGGGGTATGGTTATGGGGAATGTATGATGAGCACCTGCACTTTAAAATTTATCACTATAGACTATACCACTGCTTTTTTAAAATATATATTTTTGTACTTCTGAAAACCTTGGGGTTTCCCTGACCCTGCTCATACCTCCCTCTTGTATGTAGCTGGTGCTATTTTGGCTACATAAGTATCAGCACTCCCAATGTGAAAATCAGAAATGGAGGGAATTATATGCTTCTAGCCCATGGACCACCATTGTGTGGACAGAGTGGTCCCCACAGAAGGTGGGCATCCTTGGCTTAGGGAAATGGGTCAACATTCTTATGTGCCCTCTGCTGTTGCTTGCATTAAAGAAAATGTTTACTAAGCATCAGACATATAGCAAAGATTAAAACTGTTCTAGGCCTTGGCTGCAGTTGGTTAGTTAATATTCTAATGAGTTAGATTAATCGATGTAAACCACATTGCTCAGTTAAAACTGCTGTTCTAAATTGCCAATTTTGTCTTCTTCCAGCAGAGAAAATGCCAGTCTTTTTCTCTGCTGTAAAATCTTCTTGTTATAGCCGTGAAACTACTCCAGAGTCCCTGATATTGTGAAACATCTGGTAAGTGCAAGCTGCACGCTCCTATGAGATAATGACAGCCCTGGAAAATTAGGAGAACTTCCTCTACTCCATTGTATTTCATGTTTTGTAATACCCATGAGTGTGGTTACCTCATGATACAGTAATCACTTTGTTTCTGTGCCACAAATGAAACCACGGGTGCTACACTTGGGTAAAACGGCCACCTCTAAATATAAATAAATGATCAAACCACCATAATTCTGAACCACCATAATTCTGCATTTAATGTCTATATTTTGATAAATATTGTGGCATAAAATCCCTCATTGGGACATTATTTTGGACATTATTTGGAACATTATTTACTAGATTTGAGAAGAGTCTGTGTGTGGGGGAAGGCTAGGGATAAATCAAAATCATAACATTTTTATGTTTAAGATATATAATTCCTGAACAATCATAATTCCTAAACATAATAGCAATACCATTTTGACTTATCACCCCCCCCACACACACACACACACTGTGTACACACTTACACACACATGTTTTGCTCTTGTGGACATGCAGAACATACAAGAAGACAGAAAAGAAACAAAGATGATGATATATTCTGAAACCCAGAGCAAGTGCTGTATGAATAATAATCATTGATATGAGCATCAGTTGCTCTGAATGTCCTGTTGTTGACTAAAAGGCTGGATATAAATATAATAATAGTGAATGGACTATTTGCATATCAATACAAATATGTACTGGTGTGTATTGGTAACTCAGTAGAACATATGAGTAAGCATGCATTGTATCAGGCTGTTGATCGGGTCTAGAGTAGGCAGCTCAGATGTTCGTATAATGTCCAGGATCCAACTAAATCTCCATGTCCAAAGACGTTTGAACTGGTGTGTGTGTGTGTTTTTAGTAGCCCATCCATATCATGGTACTAGGCAATTTCAGACTTTCAAAAGCAGACTGTGATGTCACATAGGGGTACTAGGATGTTCAGTTCAAAGATAAGAACCTCTTCAAATATAAGAACCTCTAGTAACCTCAAGACTGGATTACTGCAATGTGCTCTATGTGTGGCTGTCCTTAAGGCTGCTCCGTAAGTGGGAGCAAGTGCAGAATGCAGCAACTTGGCTCTTGTCTGGAGCTACCCCTTTCCAGCATGTAATTCCTTTGTTGAGCGAACTGCACTGGCTGCCTATTTGCTTCCAGGCCAGGTTTAAGGTTTTAGTACTAGTGTTCAAAGCCTTAAACAACTTGGGACCAGGATACCTGGGAGAGTGCCTCGTCCCTTGTCAACCTGCCCGGTCACTGAGGTCATCGGAGGGCTTGCTCCTGGTGGTTCCATATGGACCTATGGCCCGATTGCAGTCCACCAGGAGAAGAACCTTCAGTGTGGTGGCCCCCTTTCTTTGGAATTCCCTGCCCCTGGAGGTCAGGCAGGCACCAACACTGTTTTTTTTCCGGCACCTCCTGAAAACAGCACTGTTCCAGGAGGCATTCCTTAATTGACCAGTTACAGTTTTTATTAGGGCTGTGCACGGACCCCCCATTATGCTTCAGATGCCACTTCAGATCCTCCTAATCAGCCCTGCTTGACTCTGACTGATTTGGACCCCCTCCGTTTTGACTTGGTTCCAGATCTGAAGTGACATTTGGATATCTGCACCACTCAGTTTGGGCATTTTCCCATTGACTTGCATGGGAAAACACAAATGGCTATAACTTTTTCAGTTTTCATGATATGTAGTTGACACTTGGGGCTTTCTCTTCCAATATGGAGGGGATACCACCTGCCAAATTTCAGACAGTTTGGCCCAGTACTCTTTGTGCTAGGTGCAGCTGAACTTTGAGTTTTTCCACAAAAACTCTCAAAGCGAAAAGCTGTACCTCTCAGTGCCCCCCCAGTGCCCCCCCCACCTGCTCGGCTGTCTATGGCTGTGTTTCCATGACAACAGAAGGAGAAGCTAATGGAGGAGTACTGGGTTTTAATTTAAAAGGAATCAGCTTTGCTGCAATGTGGTCCATGCAGGGCTCCACGAGCAGGTTCTCCGTACCAGTAAAAATCCACAGCAGTAAAAATCCTGGAACATACTGCCTGGTGGGGGTGGGGATTGGAGTGAACATCATATGACTGGCAGGGGCTACTCAACCAATAAGAAAGGCTTCCCCCCTCTCCCCCCTTTCTCCTTTCCCCTGAATGTCCACCTGCATTTCAGGAGCAAGCCTCATTGACCACAATGGGAGTTACTTCTGTGTAGAGAGACATGTGTTTATGCTGGGAAAGAGAGCAGTAAACACAAAGGGGACTGGGTAAAATGAGGATCCAAAAAATCAAAAAGAGATTCTCCTGATTTCATATGATTTTTAAAGGGGAGACCCACAAAACTACCATCCAATCACAAAACACATCTGCCTCCATAGACTGAACCAGAAAAACCATGGATCTGGCACTCGTGGGTACAGCCACTGTGGGGGAAAAAATGATTTGAGACAGGGATCCTTAGGGATCCTCATGAATTTTACAAGAAACATACCCCCAAACACCATCATATCACAGAGCACATCTATGCCCACGGATTGAGTGATTAAAACATAGATTTGGGGGCTTCATAGCACTGTCATGTTATAAAGTCATGGATAAGATGCCCAATTCAATATAGATCCTCTGAATTTTTAAATTGCCCCCCTTGCCCCCTCCATCAAAGCACAGAACTCACCTTTCTCCAAGTATGTACACTAAGAATCTGAGATCTGCTGCTTCCCAGAAGATCCCAGATCTTCTGCTTCACCTCAAATGGTGTGAAAAATCATATGAAATCAAGAGGATTCCTGCCTTGGATACCTATGTTTGAGCCATGGCTGCACCCACAAATAGTGAATCTGTGGTTCTTCTGCTTCAGTTCATGAAGGCAGATGTTCTATGTGATTCGATGGTGGTTTGGGGAGTCTCCCCTTTAAAAACCATATGAAAATATGAGGATCCCTTTTTGATTTAATGGATCCTTGTTTTACTTCCTTCCAACACAAAGATTGAAACCAGCCCCCATTTTAACCCTCAGGATCTCTGCAATAAAGGGGCTCTGTGCCTTGTCAATACTTTTGTTGCCAGGCTGTCAAGTCAGATGAGGTGCTTCGTATACAAGCTGCTTTGCTCCGGGGTGCTTCGTTGCTATTCTGCTCTCCCTCATACCACATGGAGGCACCTCCGAAACAGCCTGCTTTGACTCATTATTCGGGCTTCGGACCGAAGTGGTGCACAGCCCTAGTTTTTACTGGCATTGTGTTTTTAAACAAGGGTAATTTTAATGTGGTGTTTTAATCTTTTTATGCTCTTACTGTTTTATCCGTTGTGTTCACCACTCCAAAATCTATTCTAGGTATGGAGTACTATATAAATATTGTGAATGAATGAATGAGAAATTATAAATAACACTGAATATATTCAAACACTTGGGTGTGCCTAAAGTAGTTTTGTAGGACTTGGCTGCATGTCTTCTAGTAGACGTTATTTGGGCTAATAACAGTGGGATCCTAGGCATGTCTGCAAGCCCCACTGAATTCTGTGAAATTTGTTCCCAGGTAGGGATGGTGGAGAATTCCACCATGGACTCCTATGAGGCCGGATTCAAAAGAAGCTCCACCACTGAGTCCATGGTAGGGATGGTGGAGAATTCCACCATGGACTCCTATGAGGCTGGATTCAAAAGAAGCTCCACCACTGAGTCCATGGTGGAATGGAAGACTTGCCCCCGCCTCTGCGCAGAATTTTCTTCAGCCAGATCCTCCTAAATAAACCAGCTCAGATTGCCAGCGATACGGCCGCCATGCCATATTGCTGGCTGAAGGGGATGTACTGCAGCTGCAAATGGCATCTGGGACGCCATTTGTGGCCATGCTTTTAATTAATATGATAGGCTATGCAAATATTGCGTAGCCTATCGTGTTAATTAAAAGCATGGACACAAATGGCATCCAGGATGCCATTTGCGGCTGTAAAGGCCTTATTTTAAGGCAAATGCAGCCATTTACAGCTGCATTTACCTTAAACTAAGGCCTTTATGGCCGCAATTGACATCCCGGATGCCATTTGTGGCTGCAGTACATCACTCCCCCTTCAGCCAGTGATACAGCTTGGTGGTCATATCTCTGGGGCTTCGGAGCCAGCCGGCGGCTAGAGGTGGACGAAAGTCACTTACCTGTCGTCGAAGCTTGTTTGCGGTGGGGGGGAGGCGCTTCGCTGCTCCCCCCGCGAAGTTCAGGCCAGGGGGGAGGCTTCCCGCCTCGCCCGGCCGAAATTCAGGCCGGAGAGGAGGCTTCCCGCCTCGCCCGGCCGCGAACTCCAAAGTTTTTTTTTTTTTTTTTTTTTAAAAACGCCCCCGTGATAGGCTACGTGACGATTAATGTAGCCTATCACGGCTAGATCTGCAAAGTCAGCCGTGATAGGCTACGTTAATTGTCACGTAGCCTATCACAGGTGGCTTAAAAAAAAACAACACGTGTACGCTAATGGCGGCCCCCATAGGGAGCTGCCATTCGCGTTCCTTATTTGGTCGCTGTAGTCTACGTAAATCTTTTCGTTGACTACAGCGACCAAATAAGGAACAGCAATGGCGGCTCCCTATGGGGGCCGCCATTATCCGTACGCACTTTTTTTTTTTTTTTTAAGTCACCCGTGATAGGCTACGCGATGATTAACATAGCCTATCACGGCTGACTTTGCAAATCTAGCAGTGATAGGCTACGTTAATCGTCACGTAGCCTATCACGGGGGCGTTTTTTTTCTTTCTTTTATTGGAATGGCAGCGGCGGCAGCCGGTCAAAAGACCGGCTGCCACTCCCGCCCCACACGAACACCCGCCAAACCGCCGCCCGGACCCTCCGCCGGGAGGGACATTCGGTGAAGGTAAGTCCCGTCCTGGGGAGGGGGTGTGGGGGGCGGGGGGGTGCGGAGGATTTCTCCCCGAAACTTGTTCGGGGGGCCGAACACGTTGGCGCTCGGCCCCCCGAAGTTTCGGGGAGAAATTCTCCGCCATCCGTACCGGCGGCTCCACAGAATCACCACGGAGCGGAGCCAGCCAGCGAGGATATGAGGGGGGAGGAATGGATCTCCTTCCCCCCCGGCAGACCCCCAGCAGAAAGCAAGGTAAGGGATTCGTACATCCCTACTCCCAGGTAAGTGTATATAGGACTGAAACCTAAGTGTTCTTAGGGATTGCAGTCAGAGTCCATCTCATCCAGCTTTCTGTTTCCAACTGTGACTGATCCTGAGAACCTCTCAAACTGAACAAAATGGAATAGCCATTCCCAGCATGCAGTAATCATAAGTGTATTGTGGAGATTAGAGTTAGCTATCATATTATTTGAGGGTGAGAACTCTAAATTAGAGGTATGCTGCCAGAGAACATGGTGGTGATGGCCTCTAGCTTAGATGCTCTTTAAAAAAAGATGAAGCAGATTCATGGGGGAGAGAGCTGTCAACAGTCATGATAGTGAAATGGAATCTCCATGTTATGTGTGGGGCAGTATTCTTCTAATTCAGACTTGCTGTCAACTTTGTACTTCAAGAGAAATATCTGGGGGACCATCCTCTGGAGAAATATCTAAGGAATTTCAAGAGAAGCCAAAAAGCTTTACAAAAATATAATGTCTTGGAGATTTCCTCATGCAGCTTCCATCATACATTGCTTGTGAGCTTCAAGAAACATCTCATAGTCCATCAATGGCTGTTAGATATGATAGCTAAATGGAAACTCTGTTCACAGAGGCACTAGTCTATTGAATACCAGATAATGGGGACAGATAAGAGGAGGATACTATCACCTTCATGCCCTGTGAGTTTACCACAAAACCCAAATGTATTAGATGTACCTTTGGTCAAATCCAATCCTTTTGTCCCTCCAAACAAATAAATAAATAAGATGAGAAAGGTATATACTGATGCTGTTCAAGGAATTTACTTTAAATATGATTTCAATGATGTAGCTGGAGTTTCTGTCACATTAGCAAACAGAGTATGTCAAGCTGAGTGGTCTAATGCAACCTTTTCATTCACAGTGGAAATCTGCACAAGAAGTCATATATTGAGGGTATGCGGGGGGGGGCATAGTTCTGGAACACGTTGTGCTTTCTGAAAACCACTTACATTCAGCACAGAATATCCTGTCTTCTCAGCACACTGCAAGCATGCTATATATTTGCAAGCAAAAGAGATCTCATAACTTAATGGACAATATGGTTCCTTTTTAGTACAAGTATTTCTGTGCCATCTTTTATTTACAACCTTTTCAGGAGGAGAATGCAAATTCTAAAATATATTTTAGAAGCAACAGAACTCCAGAAGAAAGGCCAGAAGTTAGCAATTTCCTAATGTTAATGTTAATACAGTAACCAGTAAATTGCTTATGAACACTTTTTCCTGGTTGAGGTTCCATGGTAATGCAGAAGATATGCATTTGTTTGCAAAATGGGCTTTTAAGTAGGGATGTCAGAGAATTTCGTGATGGATCTCGGTGAGTCTGAATGCCAGTGCATTCGGCCCCCCGAAACCCGTCGCGGAACGAAGCCCCCGCCCCCCCAACCCACAAAAGGTGCACGGGACAAAGTTCCCACTGCCCCCACCCCACGCAAGGCATGCAAAATGGAGCACTTACCTGCTCCCGTCGGTGCTGCTGTGTGAACGGCGGCCGTCCTGCAGCCGCCATTCGTTTGCTCCTAGGGGTGCACGAAAGTCACTTACCTGTCCTCGAAGCTTTTCGCAGTGGGGGGGAGGCGCTTCACTGCTCCCCCCGTGAAGTTCAGGCCAGGGGGGGAGGCTTCCTGCCTCGCCCGGCTGAAATTCAGGCCGGGGAGGAGGCGCCTCGCCTCGCCCGGCCGCGAACTAAACAGTTAAAAAAAAACAACGCCCCCATGATAGGCTACGTGACAATTAACGTAGCCTATCACAGCTAGATCTGCAAAGTCAGCCATGATAGGCTATGTAAATCGTCACGTAGCCTATCACGGGTGACTTTTTTTTTTAAAAAAAAGCACGTACGCAAATGGCGGCCCCCATAGGGAGCCGCCATTCGCATTCCTTATTTGGTTGCTGTAGTCTACGTAAATCTTTACGTAGACTACGGCGAAAATAAGGCCAACGCATAGCGTTGAAATCCATAGAGGATTTCAGGGGGAGGGACAGAGCGCCTCCCCCACCTAGTGGAACCCGGCCAAGCCAGGTAAGTGTGGTTTCGTACACCCCTACTTTTAAAGGTTATTTGAAGTGGAAGTTTGCTGATTTAAAATTAAATATAATATTTGTCTGGCCTTTGTGTGTGTGTGTGTGTGTGTGTGTGTGTGTCCATTTCCCCCCCTCATGCAGTCTCTATGTGCAATGCAGTCTTTTGTACTGTAATATTTTGTCTAGAAATATGAGGGAGTTTGTTCAATAAATGTGTTTTAATTTATCTGTGTGCACATTCATGGACACCAAGCAGGACCATTTATTTGAAGTATTAGGATTTTTAAAAATCCAAGTCTAGATAGAGGAAAAATGAAGTGAGAGTTAAGCTAAAGCCACTGTTTTGGTTTTACATCCACCTAGATAAACTTTCCGCAACCTGATCCCTTCCAGATGTTTTGAACTACAATTCTCAGCATTCCTGACCATTGGCCATGCCAGCTAGGGCTGATTGGAGTTGAAGTTCAAAAGATCTGGAGGGTGTCAGTTTTATGAAGGTTTATCTAGGTGGATATTAAACCAATACAGTGGCTTTAGCTTAACACTCACTGCATCCCCACCACCACCACCATATAGACTTGGATCTAGTAACCATCACATGTGTCTTTGTAACCTCAAGGCTACTGCTATGTGTTCTAAATAGGACTACCTTTGAGTATTTAGAGGTGTAGCTGGTATAAAACAAAGTGGGCAGACCCAAACAGATGTGCAGAATTAGGAATATACTTCAGGAATCACCCAGCATCTGCTCTGCTTTCCTAGTGAACAATGTCAGTTTAATGAGATATTCATAACTTTAGGGTTCTGGTGTTAACCTGGTCAGAGCAGTGTAGCTTGTAATGTGTTCTAGAATAAGCTTTATGCTACAAGGCATTTATTAATAATTTAGGGTTATGGATTTTCCATTAATTTTAATAGTTCCTTTAATTTTAATAGTAGGTATTAGTAGAGGTGCAACAAATATTCTGGAATTTCAAAATTTTGATCAAAATTGTGATTTGGGTGGGGAAGCACTTTTTGAGCATGTGAATATTTCCTATTTAAATATCTCAATCAGTGGCTGTTTTTCTTCCTCCTGTATTAGTTATATGGATTATTTCAGCCACTCGGGATCATGTAGTAACGAAGATGATATCACCACGTTACTGAAGGAATCAGATTTGACTATGGGATAATGCCACCAGGAGTAAGTTCAACCAATTGGCAGTGAGAGCAAGTGAAGGAGATGTAAATGAATAGGTGCTTTTGCAAAAAAAGTGCCAACATAAATATATCAGTGTAGAAGTGCTAACAAAAATAAGCAATACAAGGGGAATCCAACCCGGAGGACTAAAATAATGGGAACTCAATAGAGAGAGTGCATCCCTATTGGTTTTTTTTGACCTCTCAGCAGCATTTGATACCATTGACCATGGGATCTTTCTGGATCACCTGAGGGAGTTGGGGGCTGGGGGTACTGCTCTGCAGTGGTTCCACTACTTTTTCTCAGGACGGTTCCAGATGGTGGTGCTTGGTGACAGTTGTTCTTCGAAAAAGGAACTATTATGTGGAGTCCCTCAGGGCTCCATCCTATCCCTGATGCTGTTTAATATTTACATGAAACTCCTGGGAGAGATCATCACAAGATTTGGGGCTGGGTGTTATTGGTATGCTGATGACACCCAAATCTATTTCTCCTTAACATCGTTAGCCAAGAAAAGTTTGACTCCTCTGAATGACTGCCTGAAGTCTGTAACAGGCTGGATGAGGGAGAACAAACTGAAGTTGAATCCAGGCAGGACAGAGGTGCTAGTTGTGAAGGGTCCTAATTCAGGTATCGAGGTATGTCAACCAGTTCTGGATGGGGTTGCCCTCCTCCTGAAGGAGCAAGTTTGTAGACTGGTGGTGCTTCTTGACCCAACCCTGGTCCTGGCCCCCAGGTGGAGGCGATGATGAGAACTGCCTGTTATCACCTTTGGCTGATACACCAGCTATGCCCATTCCTGGAATAGGTGGACCTGGTAATGGTGCTGCACATGCTGGTAAATTCTGGGCTTGATTCCTGTAATGCACTGTACTTGGGGCTGCCTGTATAGCTAGTTCAGAAACTTCAACTGGCACAAAATATGGCACCCAGGTTGGTCTCTGGGACACCCCATGGAGATCATATTACACTGGTTTTAAAATATTTACACTGGCCACCAATTGTTTCCAAGCAAAATATAAAGTGCTGGTTCTTACCTTTAAGGACTTACATGGTCTAGGTACCTTAGGGAGCGCCTTCTCCCCTATGTCCCAGTCAGCCATCTAAGGTCCTCCGAGGGCTACCTGCTGTGGCTGCCTAATGTGAGATTGGCAGCCACATGCAGGAGGACCTTTCCTTTGTTGCCCATCAGTTGTGGAATGACCTGCCAATTGAAATGCGCCTGCTGACCTTGTTGAAGGTTTTTAAGCAGGAATTAAAGATGCTATTATTCTGACAATCCTCTCTGTTGACTTCCCCATACTGTTTTTATAGTGTTGTTTTTATTGTTGGTTTTTCTGTTAAATTGTTTTTAACTTTGTACGCTGCCTAGAGTATTTGTATATAGTAGGGATGTATGAAAGTCACTTACCTTTCTGCAGATTATGTTCATGGTGGGGGGGAGGCGTTCCATCCCTCCCCCCGGAACCCTCGACGGGGGGGAGGCGATCCGGTCCTCCCCCCCCCGGAACCCTGCCCAGCTGGCTGTGTTCTGCAGTGGCTCTGCAGAGCAGCCAGCCAGGCCCAGGCCAGGGCCGTCTGCAGCCGGATTTCCGGCCGCGGAGGGCTCTGGGGGGGGGAAAAAAAAAGCATACGCAAATGGTGGCGGCTATAGCCACCACCATCTGTGTTCCTTATTTTTCACCATCTTAGTCTACATAAATATTTACGTAGACTATTACGGCGAAAAGAAAGGGGAATGCAAATAGCATAGTGGGTGCTATTTGCGTCCCTTTTTGTTTCGCCGTTTTAGCCTACATAAATATTTACGTAGGCTAAAACGGCAACTCAAAAAGGGATGAAAATAGCTCCCACTAGGTTATTTCCGTTCCCCTTTCTTTTCGCCATAATAGTCTACGTAAATATTTACGTAGACTAAGATGGCCAAAAATAAGGAACGCAAATGGCAGCGGCCATAGCCGCCGCCATTTGCGTACGCGTTTTTTTTTTTTTTTTTTACCCAGATGTGATAAGCTACGTAAGTCTTTACGTAGCCTATCATGTCTCTGTAAAAAAAAAAAAAAACCCACAAGACTGCAAATGGCGGCAGCAGCAGCTTGTCGGAAGACTAGCCACTGCAGCCGCCGCCGCCGGAGCAGCTGCCGCCCGGAAGATCCACCCCAGGTGAGTCTCGTCTCGGGGGGGGTTCCGCAGGGGGGGCGGGGTGGTGGCAGACTGTTCCACCACAGATTTCAGGGGGCCGAATGCACTGGCATTTGGCCTCACCAAGATCCGTGACAGAATTCTCTGCCATCCCTAGTATATATGCCGCTTCTAAATTGAATGCAATCATCAAAAAAACCTGCCAGTTTCAAAGACCAGACAATAAGGCTATCTCACATTGGTCCAAACTCCACAAAGCCAGGAAATTGGAAGCTAAGGCTTATGCCTTATCTGACGTGCCTGTGATCAGTCATGATGTTGTGCTGGTTCACAAATTGTGCTTGCTTACAACTTACCCTCATTGCAGCCACACTTTCCCTGGATCTTTCAGTCCCAAATCCAGATTGGGAGGATCGGGTGCCTGGGACCAGCAAAGATGCCCCATGTTATCTGGTTTGTTTTATTTATTTAACCTGATTCTATACTGCTTGACATCACATGATTTCCAACCAGTTCACATAAAAACACATACAATACAACATAAAAAAACAGTATAAAAACAGTATAAGACAATAAATACCTTGAAAACATTACAACAAATGCAGTAAAACAGAGCAAAACCATGACTGATTACAAGTCAGGGAAAGCCCGAGTGAACAAATGCATTTTCAAGAGACGTTTGAAGCTCACCACAGTTTCCACCTCAGTTGAATCACACCTGGGAGAGTGTTCCAGAGGGCAGGTGCCACTACCAAGAACGCCCGCTTACGTGCTGTTGCCTGATGATGCTCTATTGGTTATGGAATGACCAATAAAGCTTCCTAGGAAGATCTCAGGGGTTGATTGGGTTTATATATAGGGGAAGGCAATCAGCTAGGTATTCTGGCCCTGAGTTGTTTAGAGCTTTTAATGTCAAAAACAAAATGGCTTGATAGCTAAAGGGCAGCCAGTACAGTTCTTTTAACACAAGTGTAATATGTGTATAGCTAGGTGCTCCACAAAGCATCCTAGCTGCAGCATTCTCCACTAGCTGCAGCTTCTGAACCAAGCACAAGGGCAGCCCCACATAGAGTGCATTACAGTAGTCTAACTGTGAGGTTCATGGATCACTGTGGCTAGGCTATCTCTATCCAGGAATGGGTATAGCTGGCATGCCAACTGAACTTGGTAATGGGTGCTTTGGACCACTGAGGTCACCTAGGCCTCCAGGGACAAGCATGGATCCAGAAGCACCCCCAAACTACATACCCACTCCTTCAACTCCATCCAGGAGGGCACCTCCATCCAGAACATGCAGACACCAAAATTCCTGGACCTGAGAACTTCCCACCCATAGAGTCTCACTCATTTAGCTTCAGTTTATTAGCTCTCAGCCAACCCATAACTGCATCCAGGCACTGGTTCAGAATGGGCACAGCCTCTCCTCATTCAGATGTCACACAGAAATCGAGCTAGGTGACATCAGCATACCAATGACACCTTGCCCCAAGTCTCCCAGTGATTGCTCCCAACTGCTCCCAATAGATATTAGATAACATTGGGAACAAAATGGTGCCCTGTGGCACCACACCATTCAATTGCTAGGGGGCTGAGGCACAGTCACCTAGAGGCACATTCTGGAACTGGATCCATAAGTAAGAGCAGAACCACTATAAAACATTTCCCCCAACTCATAGAGGTGGTCCAGGAGAATACTGTGGTCAGCAGTGTCAAAAGCCGATAAGTGATCAAGAAGCACTCCCCCGCCCTACTCCTGAAAAAGGTCATCCATCAGGGTGACCAAAGCTGATTCCATCCTAAAACCAAGCCTGAACCCAAACTGGAAAGGAGCCAAATAATCAGTTTAATTCAAGAGCCACTGAAGCTGGGACACCACTATCCCCTCAAGCAGTTTGCTCAAAAATGGGATATTAGTGACTGGACAATAGTTGGCATGAATCTCTGACTACAGGGAGGTTGTTGCTGTAGTTGTTGTTTTCAGGAATGGTCACACCACCATCTTCTTCAAGGCAGCAGGTACCATGCTATCATGCAGTAATGCACTCATCACTCCCCTTATCCATCCAGTCAGTCCCTTGTGGCTGGCTTGAAGAAGCCATGAAGGACAAGGGTTGAAAGAGCACGTGGTGGGCTGCACAGCTGCAAGCATCTTGTCCACACCCTCAGTCTCCAACAATGGAACCTGATGCCACAAAACAGGACAAGACAGTGCACTGGACACCTCAATAGATACTGTATCATCAATGGTGTTCAAGTTGGCATGAAGGTGAGTGATTTTATCCTCAAAGTGTTTAGCAAACTCATCACAGTGAGCCTCTGAGGATTGCAATGACTGATTCATAGGGACAAATGTAAGCAGCCCCCAGACCACTTGGAAAAGCTCAGCTGGATGGCTATTCGGAGATGCAATTGAAGCAGCAAAGTAGGCCTTCTTTGCCACCTTCACTACCACACAATAGGTATGATTATATGCTCTCATGTGTGTTTGGTCACCTCCATGATCAGTCTTATGACACCTCCATTCCAGCCATCTTCCAGCCTGTTTCATCATTCAAAGCTCCTTGGTAAACCATCTGAACCCCAAAGTGACCAAGAGGGTGCTCTGGACCAATTTCATCAATGGGCCATTGTGCCTCACCATTCCACACAGTGTGATAAGGGCATCAACAGAATCACTGGTTCTGGCTACTGGAAAATACCCCAGAGCATTCAGGAATCCATCAGATTCTATGAGTTTCCAAGGGAAAACCATCTTAATAGGTCCCCCACCTCATTAGGGAGGAACTGATACTATGAGAGCAAACTTAACCAGGAGGTAGTCTGACCATAACAATGGGGTGATTTCCATCCCTCCGCCAAATATTCAGACCTCCCCTCTCACACTCTGAGGAAAAGACCAAATCAAGGGTATGCCCTGCCCAACATGTTGGGCCAATGCCAAGCTGAAACAAGCCCATGGCTGTCATGGAGGCCATGATGTCCAGAGCTGATCCTGTTAAAGCAGCCTCAGCATGGAAATTGAAGTCCTCCAAGACCCCTTCATGGATCACTGCCTTGTTGTGGCGAAGGGGCTTGAGAAATTCAGTGAAGCCATAAGCTATGCTGTGCAGGGCCACCCAAGATTGACAGGTCATGGCGGAGAGTTCTGACAAAATGTGGACCAGGGAAGTCCTTCTCCTTCGCCCCCAAAAGGATCCCAAGGAGCAAAAAGCTTCAAGGACCCTCAGAAACTAAATCCTCCTCCTTGCAAAGAGCCTTTTGTTAGTAATAGGAGGCAGAACCATGCTTCTTTGCTAGGGTTCTGCAAATCAGCAAAACTGGAGCTCGCCAGAGTTCTCCAAATTCTATTTTTAATAGGGGTGGACGAAAGTCACTTACCTGTCCTCGAAGCTTGTTCGCGGTGGGGGGGAGGCGCTTCGCTGCTCCCCCCATGAAGTTCAGGCTGTGGGGGCAGGCTTCCCGCCTCGCCTGGCCGAAATTCAGGCCGGGGAGGAGGCGCCTCGCCTCGCCCGGCCGCGAACTCCAAAGTTTTTTTTTTTAAAAAAAAAAAACGCCCCCGTGATAGGCTACGTGACGATTAACATAGCCTATCACGGCTAGATCTGCAAAGTCAGCCATGATAGGATACGTTAATCATCACGTAGCCTATCACGGGTGACTTTAAAAAAAAAAAAGCACGTACGCAAATGGTGGCCCCCATAGGGAGCCGCCATTCGCGTTCCTCATTTGGTCGCTGTAGTCTACGTAAAGATTTACGTAGACTACAGCGACCAAATAAGGAATGGGAATGGCAGCTCCCTATGGGGGCCGCCATTAACCGTACGCGCTTTTTTCTTTAAGTCACCCATGATAGGCTACGTGACGATTTACGTAGCCTATCATGGCTGACTTTGCAGATCTAGCCGTGATAGGCTACATTAATCATCACGTAGCCTATCACGGGGGCGTTTTTTTCTTTTTTCTTTTATTGGAATCGCGGGGGCGGCAGCTGGTCGAAAGACCGGCTGCCGCTCCCACCCCAGACGAACACCCGTTGAACTGCCGGCCGGACCCGCCGCCGGGAGGGACATTCAACAAAGGTAAGTCCCGTCCCGGGGGGGGTGCGGGGTGCGGGGGGGTGCGGAGAATTTCTCCCCGAAACTTGTTCGGGGGGCCGAACACGTTGGTGCTCGGGCCCCCGAAGTTTCAGGGAGAAATTCTCCTCCATCCCTAAATTCTTTAAGCTCGTTCTGACTCAAGTCTGCAAGCTGATTGCAAGCTTTTGTTTTGTTTTCTCAGGAAACTCTGTATTTTCTAAGGATGTATGAAAGTTCCGCCACAGATCTTGGGGAGGCCGAATGCCAGCGCATTTGTCCCCCCGAAATAGGTGGCGGAACGGCCCCCCGCCTCCCCGGGACGGGACTTACCTTAGGCGGATCTTCCTGGCGGTGGCAGCTTCAGCGGCGGCTCCAGCGGCGGTGCGGCGGTGGCGGCTGCGGCGGCCGGTCTTATGACCAGCTGCCACCGCCACCATTTCCAAGTAAAAAACCCCCCAAAAACGTGATAGGCTACATAAAGATTTACATAGCCTATCACGGCTAAATTTTAAAAAACACCGTGATAGGCTACGTAAATGTTTACGTAGCCTATCACGGCTGATTAAAAAACAAACAAACACGCGTACACAAATGGCGGTGCCCATGGGCGCCACCATTTGTGTTCCTTATTTTGGCACGTCTTAGTCTACGTAAACATTTACATTGACTACGGCGAAAATAAGGGGAACGCAAATAGCGTAGCGTCTAAGCTATTTGCATTCCCCTTATTTTCGCCTTAGTCTACGTAAATGTTTACGTAGACTAAGACGTGCCAAAATAAGGAATGCAAATGGCGGTGCCCATGGGCGCCGCCATTTGCGTATGCACGTGTGTTTTTTTTGTTTTTTTAATCAGCCGTGATAGGCTACATAAACATTTATGTAGCCTATCACAGCTGACTGCAGGGACGCAAACGGCGGCAGCTATGGCTGCCTCCATTTGCGTCCCTGCTAGTCAGCAGCTGGATGTCCCGCCGCTGGCGGAGCCGGCCAGCGGTTCCGCAGAATACCTGAGGAGCGGAGCTGGCCGGCCAGGATTCGGGGGGGGGGAGTGACGGAGCGCCTCCCCCCCAGCATCAGCATAATCCACGAACAGGTAAGTGACTTTCGTACATCCCTAGTATTTTCATGCAAATTTTCCCAAATGTATGCATCAATTGTGTGCATCTTTGAAATGTATGCATTCTTCTTCCATTGATTAAAGCATATTTGTGTGCATTTTTCAAAAGTACACATTTTTTTCATGTGTATTTTTCAAATGTATGCAAGCTATCGACTGCATTTGGGGGTCTGTGAATCACATTGCAAGCTTGGAAATGATTGACTTTGACTGCAGTTTGCATCCTAGTCCATGTTTGGTCCAGAAACTGGGTAAATTCTGATAAAAAAATTATCTGAAATGAATTTATGATGCATTCCTATTTTTTTTTTGCTGGAAAAGATTCCAAGGGAAAGGGGCAGAATGGGACTTTTAGGATGCATACTAGAGGGCTGCATTCTTGGACCTCATTTATCTCCTCCCCCAAGATCTGTTCAGGGACAAGGGTGGGTTTTCAGTGGTAAGTATAATTGCATTTCCACCAATTCCCTCATCATAGTCATTGATCATATTACCACATTTCTTCAGTGGATGGTACACGTGTTGTGCCCCTTCATGGATCACTGCCTTCTGGTGGCAAAGGGGCTTGCATAACTCAGTGAAGACATAAGCTACGCCATGCAGGGCCACTGAAGATGGACAGGTCATGGCGGAGAGTTCTGACAAAATGTGGTCCACTGGAGAAGGAAATGGCAACCCACTCCACTATTCTTGCCAAGAAAACCCCATGGAATGTATCACAAGACTAAAAAATATGATGCCAGAAGATGAGCCCCTCAGGTCAGAAGGTGTCCAATACACTACTGGGGAAGAGTTGACCAGACCCCCTCTCCGGGAGACCAAGGTTGCTGAGTGCATGTACTGGAGGTTGGGCCCAAAGGGCAGTCTGGGGATTCTGCTTGTGTACCGTCCACCCCACTGCACGACTGACTCTCTGGCCGAGGTGCTTGAGGTGGTCTCTGATGTCCGTGTGCAGTCCCCTAACTTACTGGTGTTGGGGGACTTCAACGTACATTTGGAGGCCATCCTCACAGGAGCACCTCGAGACTTCATGGAGACCATGGCCTCCTGGGAGCTGCACCATATTCTAACTGGGCCCACCCATGTAGATGGTCATGCACTAGACCTTGTGTTTGCTTCTGGAGAAGTGGGGAGTGATCTGGAAGTCGGGGGTATATCCACCACCCCCTTGTCATGGTCAGATTACTATCTGGTGACCTTGGACTTCTCGGTTCCACAGCCCCTCCTCAGGGGTGGAGGACCCATTAAAATGGTCCGCCCCAGGTGTCTTATGGATCCAAATGGATTCCTGAACGCGCTTGGGGATTCTCTGGGGCATGCCAACGGCCACTCGGTCGAGACCCTGGTGGGTGGCTGGAATGCCGCAATCACTGGGGCATTAGATCAGGTGGCTCCGAAACGCCCTCTCCCCCTGAACAGGGCTCGGACTGCACCATGGTTCAATCCGCGGTTATGAGCTCTGAAACAGGAGGTGAGATGGCTAGAGTGCTGGTGGCGGAAGTCTCGCTCCAAAGACGATCAGACACGGGCTAGAGCTGTATCTTCAGCCTATCACGTGGCGGTGAAGGCAGCAAAAAAGGAATATTATGCTGCCTTCATCGTGTCTGCAGAGTGCTGTCCCAGGAGGCTGTTCCAAGTGGTCCAGAGCCTGGTCGGTCCTGTGGCTCTGGAACCACTGGAGCATTCTAAGGCCTCCTGTGAGGCCTTGGCAAGGCACTTTGCAGATAAAATTGATCAGATTAGGTGAGTTACTCTGCACGCTGTGGATACAGTTAGTGAGCAAGAGGCGGCCTGTGGCAAACCAGTTTTGTGGGATCGGTTCCAGCTTCTTCCTCCTGATGAAGTGGACAAGGTGCTTTCATTGGTACAGCCGACCATCTGCTTACTTGATCCTTGCCCATCTTGGCTCATTATGAGCTGCAGAAAGAGACTGGGTGAAGGGATCAAGGTGGTGGTGAACGCCTCCCTTGAGGAGGGAGTGATGCCATCAGCCCTCAAGGAGGCAGTGATAAGACCGCTCTTAAAGAAGCCCTCCTTGGATCCTCAAGTTTTGAACAACTTTTGCCCAATCTCAAATCTGCCATTTTTGGGCAAGGTGATCGGGTGGTGGTGGTGCAGTTGAAGGCACACTTGGAAGAAACTGATTATCTAGACCCATTTCAGTTGGGCTTCAGGCCTGGGCATGGGACAGAAACGGCCTTGGTCGTCTTGGTAGATGATATGAGGAGGGCTCTGGATAGGAGTGAATGCTCCTTCCTTGTTCTCCTCGACCTCTCAGCGGCTTTTGATACCGTTGACCACGGTATCCTCCTGGACCGCCTGGAGGGGTTGGACATTGGGGACACCATATTGCAGTGGTTCCAGTCCTTCCTCTCCTGCAGGTACCAGAGGGTAGCACTGGGAGAGGAGGTTTCGGACCCGTGGCCACTTACTTGTGGGGTGCCACAGGGTTCCATCCAATCCCCGATGCTATTTAACATCTATGTGAAGGCCACTGGGGGCTATCTTCAGGAGGTTTGGGGTGCAGTGTCATCAATATGCGGATGACACGCAGCTCTACCTCTCGTTTAAATCTTCACCAAGGTTAGCCATAGAATACCTGTCCAAATGTCTGAAGACGGTGAGTGGCTGGATGGGGAGGAAGCTGAACCCTGACAAGACCGAGGTACTTTTGGTGGGAGACAAGAGGAGGCTGGGGGATGTTGACCTGGTGTTGAATGGGGTACGGCTACCCTTGAAAGACCAGGTCCACAGCCTGGGGATCATTTTGGACTCCCAGCTGTCCATGGAGGCTCAGGTGTCAGCTGTGAGCCAGACAGCGCTGTATCAACTCCATCTGATACGGCGACTGCGTCCCTTCCTTCCCGACCATCTGCTCCCATCGGTAGTACATGCCCTGGTCTCCTCTCGTTTAGACTACTGTAATGCGCTCTACGTGGGGTTACCCTTGAAGACAGTCCGGAGACTGCAGCTGGTACAGAACGCGGCGGCTCGCCTGATTAAAGGAAGCCGGCGGCGAGATCACATCACTCCAGTGCTGAAGGAGTTGCACTGGTTACCAGTTGTTTTCTGGGCCAAATTCAAGGTGTTGGTTTTGACCTTTAAAACCCTATATGATTCCGGCCCAGCCTATCTTAAGGAGCGCCTCCAGCAGCACCAGACAGGCTGCTTAACAAGATCAGCCTCGGATGGCCTTCTCTCTGTCCCATCAGCCAGGACAGCTAGACTGGTGGGGATGAGGGAGAGGGCCTTTTCTGTGGAGGCCCCCACTCTGTGGAACTCCCTCCCTAGGGAACTCCGTCATGCCCCCTCTTTAATGAGCTTCCGTCATGCATTAAAAATGTTGTTGTTCAGGCAGGCATTTGGGGTGGGTTAGGGTATTTTAGAAAATGTTATTATTGTAGAATTTTATTGTTTTAAATTGTTTTTATTGTATGTTGTACATCGCCCAGAGTGGCTGGGTGACCAGCCAGATGGGTGATTAATAAATTTAATAATAATAAATAAATAAAGAGCAGAGGGAATTTCCAAGTAGTGCCAGAAAGAGTGAAGCGGCTGGGCCAAAGTCGAAAGGACACTCAGCTGTGGATGTGTCTGGTGGTGAAAAGAAAGTTCAATGCTGTAAAGAACAATACTGTTTAGGAACCTGGAATGTCAGATCAATGAATCAAGGTAAGCTGGAGGTGGTCAAACATGAGATGGCAAGATTGAACATCGACATCTTGGGAATCAGCAAACTAAAATGGACAAGCATGGGCAAATTTAATTCAAGTGACCATTATATCTACTACTGTGGGCAAGAATCCCTTAGAAGAAATGGAGTAGCACTCCTAGTCAACAAAACGGAGGAAAAGCAGTACTGGGGTACAATCTCAAAAACAATAGAATGATCTCAGTACGAATCCAAGGCAAACCATTCAACATCAAAGTAATTCAAGTCTACACCCTAACCACTGATGCCGAAGAAGCTGAGGGTGATGGTTTCTATGAAGACCTACAACACCTTCTAGAACTAACACCAAAAAAAGATGTCCTCTTCATCATAGGGAATTGGAATGCTAAAGTAGGAAGTCAAGAAATCACTGGGATAACAGGCAAGCATGGCCTTGATGTACAAAATGAAGCAGGACAAAGGCAAATAGAGTTTTGCCAAGAGAACACGCTGATCATAGCAAACACTCTTTTCCAACAGCACAAGAGGCGACTCTACACATGGAGATCACCAGATGGTCAATATCAAAATCAGATTGATTATGTACTTTGCAGCCAAAAATGGAGAAGCTCTATACAATCAGTAAAAACAAGACCTGGAGCTGACTGTGGTTCAGATCATGAGCTTCTTATTGCAAAATTTCAGCTTAAATTGAAGAACGTAGGGAAAACCACTAAACTATTCAGGTAAGACCTAAATCTAGGGATGTCAGAGAATTCCACCACGGATCTCGGTGAGGCCGAATGCCAGTGCATTTGGCCCCCCAAACTCTGTGGTGGAACGGTCTCCCAACCCCTGCCCACCCCACGGATCCCCCTGGGACGAGACTTACCTGGGGCGGATGTTCTGGGTGGCGGTGCTGGCTAAAACGGTGAATAAAAAAGGGATGGAAATAGCACCCGTTACACTATTTGTGTTCCCCTTTATTTTCACCGTCATAGTCTACGTAAATATTTACGTAGGCTAAGACGGCCAAAAATAAGGAACGCAAATGGTGACAGCCGTAGCCGCCACCATTTGCGTACGCGGTTGGTGTTGTTGTTTTACCCAGAGCCCTCTGCGGCTGGAAATCCGGCTGCGGACAGCTCTGGCCTGGGCCTGGCCGGCTGCTTCGCGGAGCTGCTGCGGAGCACAGCCGGAAGTGGAGGATTCCGGGGGGAGGGACGGAATGCCTCCCCCCTCCATCAACATAATCCATGGAAAGGTAAGTGACTTTCGTACATCCCTACCTAAATCATATCCCTTATGAATATACAGTGGAGGAGAGGAATAGATTTACAGGATTAGACCTGATAGACAGAGTGCCTGAGGAATGATGGACGGAGGTCTGTAACATTGTTCAGGAGGCAGCAACTAAATCCATCCCAAAGGAAAAGAAATGCAAGAAAGCAAAGTGGCTGTCTGATGAGGCTTTACAAGTAGCTGAGGAAAGAAGGGAAGCGAATAGCAAGGGAGAAAGGGGAAGATATATCCAACTGAATGCAGATTTCCAGAGAATAGCAAGGAGAGACAAGAAGGCCTTCTTAAATGAACAATGCAAAGAAATCAAGGAAAACAATAGCATGGGAAAGAGTAGAGATCTTTTCAAGAAAATCGGAGATATCAAGGGAACGTTTTGTGCCAAGACGGGCATGATAAAGGACAAAGAAGGCAGGCACCTAACAGAAGCAGATGAGATTAAGAAGAGGTGGAAAGAGTACACAGAAGAACTATACAGGAAAGTTCTTCATGTCCCTGATAGCCATGATAGTGCAGTCACTGAACTTGAGCGGGACATCTTCGAGAGTGAAGTCAAGTGGGCCTTAGGAAGCATTACTACCAACAAAGCTAGCGGAGATGACAGTATTCAAGCTGAGCTATTTAAAATCCTAAAAGATGATGCTGTTAAAGTGCTGCACTCAATATGCCAACAAATTTGGGACACTCAACAGTGGCCACAAGACTGGAAAAGGTCAGTTTACATTCCAATTCCAAAGAAGGGCAATGCCAAAGAGTCTTCAAACTACCGTACAGTTGCGCTCATTTCACATGCCAGCAAGGTGATGCTCAAAATCCTACAAGCTAGGCTTCAGCAGCATGTGAACCGAGAACTACCGAGAAGTACAAGCTGGGTTTCAAAGAGGCAGAGGAACTAGTGATCAAATTGCCAACATTCGCTGGATCATGGAGAAAGCAAGAGAATTCCAGAACAACGTCTGTTTCTGCTTCATTGACTACGCTAAAGCCTTTGATTGTGTGGATCACAACAAACTGTGGCAAATGCTTAAAGAGATGGGAGTACCAGACCACCTTACCTGTCTTCTGAGAAACCTGTACGAGGGTCAAGAAGCAACAGTAAGAACCGAACATGGAACAACTGATTGGTTCAAAATTGGGAAAGGAGTACGACAAGGCTCCTTTCCCAGGGTATATTGTCGCCCTGCTTATTTAATTTATATGCACAGTACATCATGAGAAACACCAGGTTGGAGGAATCACAGGTCGGAATTAAGATTGTTGGGAGAATTATCAACAACCTCAGATACGCAGACGATACCACCCTAATGGCAGAAAGCGAAGAGGATCTAAAGAGCCTCTTGTTGAGGGTGAAAGTGGAGAGTGCAAAAGCTGGTTTGAAACTCAGCTTGAAAAAAATGAAGATTATGGCATCTGGCTCCATCACTTCATGGCATATAGAAGGGGAAGAAATGGAAGCAGTGACAGACTTTACTTTCTTGGGCTCCCAGATCACCGCAGATGGTGACTGTAGCCATGAAATTAAAAGACGCTTGCTCCTTGGGAGGAAACCTATGGCAAACCTAGACAGCATAGTAAGAAGCAGAGACATCACCTTGCCAACAAAGGTCTGCATAATCAAAGCTATGGTTTTCCCACTAGTAATGTATGGCTGTGAGAGCTGGACTATATGGAAGGCTGAGCGCCAAAGAATTGATGCTTTTGAACTGTGGTGCTAGAGAAGACTCTTACAAGTCCCCTGGACTACAAGGAGGTCAGATCAGTCCATCCTAAAGGAAATCAACCCTGACTGCTCATTGGAAGGACAGATACTGAAACTGAGGCTCAAATATCTTGGCTACCTAATGCGAAGAGAAAACTCTCTGGAAAAGACCCTGATGCTGGGAAAGATTGAAGGCAAAAGGAGAAGGGGATGGCAGAGGATGAGATGGCTAGATAGCATCACCAATGCAATGAATATGGACTTGAGCGCACTCTGGGAGAGAGCACAGGATAGGAAGGCCTGGCGTGCTATGGTCCATGGGGTCATGAAGAGTTGGACACGGCTGAACGACTGAACAACAACAAAGACCAAGGTCCTTGGGTCCTCCAAAACCACATCCAAAACCACCTCAGCAAACTCAGTCAGGGAGGCCATTCAACAACAGGGTGGGCAATACACATATAGTATCCCCGATGTGTCTCTTTCACTCAACACAAGGTACAGGCTTTCATAGCCTGACCCAGGGTGGAGGTGTTTCCTGATGAGTGAGATTGAGCTTTTTATGGATCATGGTGACTCCCAACCCCCTCCAGCCCTACATACTATAAACTTTATAACGTTTCAATCACAACTTTTCTCCATCATGGAACTCAAGCATAGATAGTATTCCTAGGTAGTCTCCCATCCAGCACTGACCAGCCCCAGTGATGCTCACCTTCAGAAAGGTTGCTATGTCCTGTGCTCACAGACCATGCCATGGAATGGCCTACCGGTAGGGATGGGGGAGAATTTCTCCCCGAAACTTCGGGGGGCCGAGTGCCAACATGTTCGGCCTCCCGAAGTAGTTTTGGGGAGAAATTCTGCACACACACCCCGCCCCCCGCACCCTCCCCGGGACGGGACTTACCTTTCCCGAATGTCCCTCCTGGCAGCGGGTCCTGGCGACGGTTCATCAGGTCTTCGACAGGGGCAGAGGCGGCAGCCGGTCTTTCGACCGGCTGCCGCCACTGCCATTCCAAGAAAAGTAAAAAACAAAACAAAACGCCCCCATGATAGGCTACATGATGATTAACGTAGCCTATCACGGCTAGATTTGCAAAGTCAGCCGTGATAGGCTACATAAATCATCACATAGCCTATCACGGGTGCCTTTAAAAAAAAGAAAAGCGCGTACAGATTTAAGTAGACTACAGTGACCAAATAAGGAACACGAATGGTGGCTCCCTATGGGGGCCGCCATTTGCATACACGCTTTTTTCTTTTTTTTAAGTCACCTGTGATAGGCTACGTGACGATTAACGTAGCCTATCATGGCTGACTTTGCAGATCTAGCCGTGATAGGCTACGTTAATTGTCACGTAGCCTATCACGGGGGCGGTTTTTTTTTTAACTTTTTATTTCGCGGCCGGGCAAGGCGGGAAGCTTCCTCCCCGGCCTGAATTTCAGCCGGGCGAGGCGGGAAGCCTCCTCCCCCCGGCCTGAACTTCGGGGGGAGCAGCGAAGTGCCTCCCCCCCACCCCGAAGCAAGCTGCGAGACCAGGTAAATGTCTTTCGTGCACTCCTAGGAGACAAAAATGTAAACCCAGGAAGTTCATGGTTCAGGTCTCATTCCAGATATGTTCTTATTAAGTAGTTTTCTTAAACCTCTGTCTCTCAGTCTAAGCCGTTCCCCTTCTATCTGCAAAATGGGGATACCTTCCAGGGTTGTTGGAAGTATTACTGAGCTAATTTAAAGTATTTGGACTCAGAGTATTTTAATGTGCTGTATAAATGTTTAGTATTATTACACTATTACACTTTGCTCTGTAACAGGCTAATTTAAACCACAATCCTATGCATGTTTACATACTTGTAAATAGATGCCACTGTGTTCAGGGGGCCTTTCTCCATAGCAAGTGTATTTAGGGCTGCAGCCTAAAGCTTACTTCTGAGTATGCATTTATAGGATTGTGTGTCCACTGATGGAAAAGACTCGGCACCGTTTTGATCTCAGTTTATGCTTTCCGGTTTTACTTAGATGCTGCCGTCTTGTCCTGCTGGTTTCTAGTGCCTTTAACAATAGCACGGTGAGCCAAATTTAACAGGTGAAGTACTCAGCGTTGCTACCATAATATGTTCAAATGCATTGCAAGCATAATATTAAAATGCAGTTCGATACCATAAATATTTCGCACAGAAACCTGACAATATTCTATGAATTTTGAGAAGAAGACAAACAATTGGAACCATCTAAAATAGGCCTGGATCTAGCCCCCAAAGTAATTAATTCTCATTGTTGTTGTTCAGTCTTTAAGTCTTGTCTGACTCTTCATGACCCCATTGACCATAGCACGCCAGGCCTTCCTGTCGTCCGCTCTCTCCTGGAGTGTGCTCAAGTTCATATTCATTGCATCAGTGATGCTATCTAGCCATCTCATCCTCTGCTGTCCCCTTCTCCTTTTGCCTTCAATCTTTCCCAGCATCAGGGTCTTTTCCAGAGAGTTTTCTCTTTGCATTAGGTGGCCAAAAAAATTGAGCTTCAGCTTCCGTATCTGTCCTTCCAATGAGCAGTCAGGGTTGATTTCCTTTAGGATGGACTGATGTGACCTCCTTGCAGTCCAGGGGACTCGTAAGAGTCTTCTCCAGCACCACAGTTCGAAAGCATCAATTCTTCGGCACTCAGCCTTCCTTATAGTCCAGCTCTCACAGCCACACATTACATAATTCTCATCCTGGAATGCTAATCTGGAACAATGTTGCAAATGTTAGTTGGTACATTTCTGTAGCATCTGGATTTTTGTTTGCTTTTGCTTAATAGCAAACAGGTATTTTTTATGTTATTAATTAGTGATGTTATTTAAATATTTTATTAGAAATAATAACCACAATCAGACAATGAGTTTGCTCTTATTTAAATAATAAAGCAAAGATGAGTTAAACTACATGCAAACAACTCTGTTTTGATTTTTGTCTTAAGAATTTATCTTTCATCATCATATTTTGAATTTGGGGAAGGGCTCTATAAATCTTGACTGGCAAAACAAAGTCAGAAGTCCCAACAACTACAAGCGCTCAGTAGGGATGTGTGAGAAATTCTCTCCATCAGGTTTCTCACCCAGTTACCATGTCCTGGACATGAACATGGACCTGAACACAATTTGTGGTTGGAAATACACAAAACCAAACAACATGCACACATTTGAGGAGTGCAGTTAGATTTCAAAAACATGCACACACTTCCATACATGCAATGTTGCATAAATGGCTGCTTTAAAGGGGCCATTTATACAACATTACAGGTGTGAATGGACCATTACAGGCATGAATACGTCACTGAGGGGTCAGGTGGCTGCTGGGTGCTCGCAGACCACACAGCAGCTTGGCGAGTGGGTCTGGTAAGTGTGGTGGCTTGTTGGACAGGGTCCAGGTGGCCAAGCAGGGGGACTTCACCCCCCTCGTGGACTCCTGCAACATCCCTATCAGAAAATAATTTGAGGAAACATAAGGCTCACCTCTTATTTGAGTCAAGTATTTCAAGCCCTTAAACTTGTACTTCTGACTTTGGAAGCACGAGTCCCAGCAACAACAGTAATTAGTATTATTAATTAACTGTGATTTGCCTCCCCACATAACAAGCATATCTATTACCTGATAGCTTGAGCACTGAAATCACTGAACTACTATAACAACAAGTGTTCTTTTTGTATGAGTACATTTCCCACCACTGGAATCACCAGCTCTTCATCTGATAGCTAGGGTTCTCAGTAACCCCTCTGAACATTTTTACTAGTCTTGGCTCCCTCAACATTCTTTGTCTTGCCCATTCTTTGTCTAAATTCACTATCACTGATTTGAACTCTGAAGCTGTTTCGTATGGAAATGGCCTTGGTCAACTCAAGATTAGGGATGTCAGAGAATTCCACCATGGATCTTGGTGAAACCGAATGCCAGTACATTCGGCCCCCCGAAATCTGTGGCAGAATGGCCTGCCACCCCCCGCCACCCTGCAGATCCCCCCCGGGATGAGACTTACCTGGGGCGGATGTTCGGGGGGGCGGCAGCGGCTCCGGCGGCAGCTTTGGTGGCGGCGGCTTCAGCGCCTGGTCTTCCGACCAGCTGCCACCACAACCATTTGCAGTCTGATCGTTTGGGTTTTTTTTAATTTATTTTACAGAGATATGATAGGCTACGTAAAGACTTACATAGCCTATCACATCCCAGTTTTTTTAAAAAATGGTGTATGCAAATGGCGGCGGCTACAGCCGCCGCCGTTTGCATTCCTTATTTTTCGCCATCTTAGTCTACATAAATATTTACGTAGACTATTACGGCAAATCAAAAAGGGACACAAATAGCGCCCACTAGGCTATTTGTGTTCCCCTTTATTTTCACCGTAATAGTCTACATAAATATTTACGTAGACTAAGACAGTGAAAAATAAGGAATGCAAATGGTGGCGGCCGTAGCTGCCACCATTTGCGTACACCTTTCTTTTCTTTTCTTTTTTTTACCCAGCAGCCACAGCAGCCGGAAATCCAACTGCAGATGGCCCTGGTCTGGCTGGCTGCTCTGTGGAGCCATCACGGGGCAGAGCCAGCCATCGAGGATTCCGTGGGGGAGGACCGGATCGCCTCCTCCCCACGTCGAGGATTCCGGGGGGAAGGACAGAAAGCCTCCCCCCCCCATGAACAGAATCTGCGAAAAGGTAAGTCACTTTCGTACATCCCTACTCAAGATGACTTCTGTCAGGAGAGATGGAGGAGTGTGACTCTTTATTCTCCTAGATCTTTCGGTGGCTTCTGATACCATTGATCATAGTCGGGGGCATAGTGATATGGTGGTTCTGCTCCTATCTGCAGGGTCAATTTCAAAAGACAGCATTGGGAGGTGTGTCTTGCTTGACTCTGTGACATTTATGCTGTGGAGTCTTGCAAGGTTCCATCTTTCCCGTTGCTTTTAAATATCTATATGATGATGAAGGGTAACCAGGGGATTTGAGGTGAGTTGCCATCATCAGCATGCTGATGACACCCAACTCTCTCTCTCCTTACCATCTGAGTCAGGACAGGCTGTGCAAGGGCTGAACTTGGTAGTGCCTTTTACCAGCTTTGGCTGCTCCAGGATAGGGTAGGAATGGCAGAGAATTCCACCACAGATTCCAGTGAGGCCGAATGCACTGGCATTCAGCCCTCTGGAATCCGTGGTGAAACGGCCTCCTGAACCCCCGCCTGCCCTGCGGAACCCCCAGGGACAGCACTTACCTGGGTCGGATGCGGATGCGGCAGCGGCGTGGCGGCAGCGCAGCAGCGGCGCTGGAAGGTGCGGCGGTGGGGGCAGCGGAAGGTGCAGCGGCGGTGGAAGGTGCGGCGGGGGTGGCAGGTGCGGTGTCGAAATGGGCGGGGGTGGCGGTGCAAGGTGCGGTGGTGGGGGCAGGTGCGGTGGCAGAAGGTGCGGCAGTGGGGCAGCAGGTGCAGCAGCAGTGGGCACGGCAACGGGTGCGGCAGTTGCGGCGGCAAGGGTGGCAGTTGTGGTGGCGGCGGGAGCGGTGGCAGTGGCGGCTGGTCTCCTGGCCAGCCACGGCTGGGCGCAGCATATGCAAATTATGGCGGCTACAGCGGCCGCCATTTGCGTTCGCTATTTTTAGCCGCTCTAGCCTAGGGGTGAACGAAAGTCACTTACCTTTTCTCGCAGCTTTTTTGTGGTGGGGGGGAGGCGCTTCGCTGCTCCCCCCGCGAAGTTCAGGCCGGGGGGGGAGGCTTCCCGCCTTGCCCGGCCGAAATTCAGGCCGGGGAGGAGGCTTCCCGCCTCGCCCGGCCGCGAACACGAAAGTAAAAAAAAAAAAAAAACAACGTCCCCTGATAGGCTACGTGACGATTCACGTAGCCTATCACGGCTAGATCTGGAAATTCAGCCATGATAGGCTATGTGAATCGTCACGTAGCCTATCACGGGTGACTTAAAAAAAAAAAAAAAGCGCATACGCGAATGGCGGCTCCCATAGGGAGCCGCCATTCGCGTTCCTTATTTAGTTGCTGTAGTCTACGTCAATGTTTACGTAGACTATGGCGAAAATAAGGGCAACGCAAATAGCGTTGCCCTTATTTTCGCCGTACTCTACGTAAACATTGACGTAGACTACAGCGACCAAATAAGGAACGGGAATGGCGGCTCCCTATGGGGGCCGCCATTATCCGTACACACTTTTTTTTTTTTTTAAGTCACCCGTGATAGGCTACGTGATGATTCACGTAGCCTATCACGGCTGACTTTGCAAATCTTGCCGTGATAGGCTACGTGAATCGTCACGTAGCCTATCAGGGGACTTTTTTTTTTTCTTTCATTGCAATGGCGGGGGCGGCAGCCGGTCGAAAGACCGGCTGCCGCTCCCGCCCCGCTCGAACACCGGACGAACCGCCAGCCGGACCCGCCGCCGGGAGGGACATTCAGGGAAGGTAAGTCCTGTCCCGGGGGGGGGGCGGGGGGCGGGGGGGCGGAGGATTTCTCCCCGAAACTTGTTCGGGGGGCCAAACACGTTGGCGCTCGGCCCCCCGAAGTTTCGGGGAGAAATTCTCCGCCATCCCTACTCTAGCCTATGTAAATATTTACGTAGGCTAGAACGACGAAAAATAGCGAACACAAATGGCGGCCACCGTAGCTGCCGCCATTTGTGTACGTGTTTTTTTTTTACTTTGCCGTGATAGGCTACATAAATAATTATGTAGCCTATCACAGTTAAGTACAGGGACAGAAATGGCAGCGGCTATGGCCGGATGTCCGGCTGCTGGCGGAGCTGGCCGGCGGCTCCGCAGAATCCCCACAGAGCGGAGCCGGCCTGGCAGGATTCCGGGGGGAGGGACGGAGCGCCTCCCCCCCATTGAGGATTTCAGGGGGAGGGATGGAGCGCCTCCCCCCCCACTGCGAAGCAGATCCTCAAAACGGTAAGTGACTTTCGTACATCCCTAGGATAGGGATCATCTGGCCACAGTGGTCCATACTCTGGTAACCTCCCTATTCGACTACTGTAATGCATTGCTACTATTGTATGTAAACATCGCAGTGTATTGGCACTAGTGTGCATATGTACTAGTAAGGGACAGGAAAGGCTGTTACAAGACTGTACTGGAATCCTCTTCCATGTGCCTAGAACTGTGTGAATGGAAGCTGAATGAAGCAAAATAATCAGGCATCTGCAAACGTAATCTGTGCTATTTAACTTGAGCAAATAATTCCTCAGTGAATATCTGTGGGAAAAAGACCATATAGATGATGTATAGATATAATTATGTTTGTATCTTATTACCCAACACCAAAGTATATATGTATGTATATATCTTCAGCCTGAATTAGGAACAAGCTTACATGTGCTTAAAAAACCTATGCCACTGTAGCATAAAGTGGTACTGGGACCATTACCCTCAGGCTCATGGCTTGGTTCTACAATGGGTGCCATGAAATGTTTGCTTCAACAATCACAAATCACACAGAGGGGCATGGCAGTTGGCTTAACTTTCTCTGACACATGAATTACTGTTCTCCATAACACAGGAAAAGTGACCCCAAGCCATTTCAATAAGATTCAAGAGCTACCTTAAAGAAAATCAAGGATGGCAATAGGACCATGTTGCATCAGCAGCAGCCTAAAGGCAACAGGAATTTCAAATAATTTTTGGTGTTAGAGAAAAGCCTGCGTGTGAAATAGATGTGTTTGCAATCATCTCTTGCATACACAGAATGCAAAAATAGGTAATAGCCATCAGGCTATGTTTCTGCATTCCCATGGTCATTGTTAACCACCATGTTAATTTGGTTTGTCCTCCACTGTACTTCATGCCTGGAGTAAATATAGTAGAGATCCAATGAATATTTTCCATCTTTAATTTTCAGGTAACCACCAATTCTGGAGAGACAGATTTTTTTTCCCCATAAAAGAATTGAGTCTTGCAGTCCTATATCAACTGGGAGTAAGCCCCATCAAACTCAATGGGGCCTACTTCTGAGTAGACATGTATAGGATTGCACTGTTGATTGTCTAAATGTTGCAGTTTTTATAATGCCATTCAGCACATTTTCCCCTCTAGCTGCTGGTGTGTTTTTTTTCCTTCCAAGATTAGACACATGGGCAATATTCCCCAACAGTGATCACACAATGGAACATGATGACATCTCAGTGCTTTGTAGCCAGCCAGGTTTGCTTATATGATAGCTAATGACAGTTGAATGTTAGGACAATGTGAATGAATAAGGGGACTTTTTTCCCCAAGGAGTGTTGACAAATCACTGTAAAAGGAAGAGGTTTTCAGCAGAGCTAAAAATGTTTCTGAAAAACTGTGAGTAGTTTCTGCTCAGCTCTAAGATGTACTGTAGCTTAGGGATGGCAGAGAATTCCACCACAGATCACAGTGAGGCCGAATGCCAGTGCATTCGCCCCCCTGAACTCCATGGCGGAACGGCCTGCCACCCCCCCACCCCACCGCGGATCCCCCCCGGGACGAGACTCACCTGGGGCAGATCTTCCGGGCGGCGGTGGCTCCGGCAGCAGCTCCGGCGGCAGCGGCGGTGGCGGCCGGTCTTCCAACCTGCTGCTGCCGCCGCCATTTCCACTCTGGTAAAAAAAGAAGAAGAAAGAAAGAAAGACGTAATAGGCTATGTAAAGATTTACGTAGCCTATCATGACTAGGTTAAAAAAAAAAAACACGACGTGATAGGCTACTTAAATTTTTACGTAGCCTATCATGGCTGGGTGGGTTAAAAAAACAAACAAACTGCGTACACAAATGGCGGCGGCTACGGCTGCCACCATTTGCGTTCCTTATTTTTGCTGTCTTAATCTACGTAAATATTTACATAGACTATGACAGCGAAAATCAAGGGGAACGCAAATAGCGTAGCGGGTGCTATTTGCGTCCCTTTTTGATACCCTGTTTTAGTCTACGTAAATATTTACATAGATTAAGACGGCAAAAATAAGGAATGCAAATGGCGGCGGCCATAGCCGCCACCATTTGCGTATGCGGTTTGTTTGTTTTGTTTTTACCCAGAGCCCTCCGCGGCCGGAAATCCAGCTGCGGACAGCTCTAGCCTGGCTGGGCCTGGCCGGCTGCTCTGCAGAGCTGCCGCGGAGCACAGCCGGTCACGGAGGATTCTGGGGGGGGAGGAACGGAGCGCCTCCCCCCTGGCGAGGATTCCGGGGGGAGGGACGGAATGCCTCCCCCCCACCATCAACCTAATCCATGAACAGGTTAGTGACTTTCGTACATCCCTACTGTAGCTACCCTTTTCTTGGTCTGCTTCATGCATCAGATGGAGTAAATCACTGCCCACAAAAGCTGAAGCCACAATAAAGCAAGTTGTCATAGCATCTAATGAGAATGATTCAAGATCCAGAAATACTCACATACAACTAGGGATGTGCGAACCCACCCCACCCGGGTTCTCCGGGCACCTGCCCAGCCCCTGCTTGCCAGCCCCCAGACCACACTCAAACCTCTCTCATGCTCAGCGAGTGCTCAACCCAGTGGCCTCGTCAAGCTTTGCAGTCACCACTTTTTAAAAATAAAATGACGATTGCAAAAATGTGCATATTTCAGCATATGGAAAATGTGCATTTTGTGCATGCACATATTTGTGTATTTGTCGGAATTAAGATTGCTGGGAGAATTATCAACAACCTCCGATATGCAGACGATACCACCCTAATGGCAGAAAGCGAAGAGGATCTCAAGAGCCTCTTGTTGAGGGTGAAAGAGGAGAGTGCAAAAGCTGGTTTGAAACTCAACATTACAAAAACGAAGATCATGGCATCTGGCCCCATCACTTCCTGGCATATAGAAGGGGAAGAAATGGAAGCAGTGACAGATTTTACTTTCTTGGGCTCCAAGATCACCGCAGACGGTGACTGTAGCCATGAAATTAAAAGACGCTTGCTCCTTGGGAGGAAAGCTATGGCCAACCTAGACAGCATAGTAAGAAGCAGAGACATCACCTTGCCGACAAAGGTCCGTCTAATCAAAGCTATGGTTTTCCCAGTAGTAATGTATGGCTGTGAGAGCTGGACTATAAGGAAGGCTGAGCGCCGAAGAATTGATGCTTTCGAACTGTGGTGCTGGAGAAGACTCTTACGAGTCCCCTGGACTGCAAGGAGGTCAAATCAGTCCATCCTAAAGGAAATTAACCCTGAGTGCTCATTGGAAGGACAGATACTGAAGCTGAAGCTCCAATATTTTGGCCACCTAATGCGAAGAGAAAACTCCCTGGAAAAGACCCTGATGCTGGGAAAGACTGAAGGCAAAAGGAGAAGGGGACAGCAGAGGATGAGATGGCTAGATAGCATCACGGATGCAATGAATATGAACTTGAGCACGCTCCGGGAGAGAGCGCAGGACAGGAAGGCCTGGCGTGCTATGGTCCATGGGGTCACGAAGAGTCGGACACGACTGAACGACTGAACAACAACAACAAATATTTGTGTATGCACAGAAATTCTCATTTTCACAAAATTTCACATTTTTGTGCTTATGCAAATATGCACATGCACAAAAATACACAAATGCACATTTTTGCACATATGAAAATATGTGCATTTTACAATCATCATTTTACTTTTTCAAGAAATGGTGACCGTGGAGCTTGATGAGACCGCCGGGGTTAATGTGAGCTGCTTGCTGAGTGCAGGCAGGGGGTGATCGGGGCAGGGGCTCAGCAAGCAGGGCGTAGGGGGGTGGGCAGGAGGGCGTTCTGCTGGATTCCCGGGCAGAATCAGGCAACGCCTTATGTCTGAATCTCCTGTGCTATAGAGTGAATCTTGAAAATAGACAATATGGTTGATGGACAAATAGTCTGACTCATTATAAGGTAGCTTTTTACGCTAATCATGATTAGGCAGTGCTCTCATGCTGATTTTATATCATCATGTTATTTTTTAAAAAATGAACAAATGTCACTATACAGGTTGGTAGGGTGTGAGGAAAATACTGTGGTCAGATCTCCTACATGGATCACGGTGTGAAAGGGGGGGGGAAATAAAAGTACCCCACCTATCTGAATAAAATGTTGTGTAAGCCAAGCCTTTTGAAAACTTTAATGAAATTTATTTAGATGAATAATATACTGTGTTCCTTGTTTGTCATTAATAACAGCAATTGGTGATTCTTTTAACATGTTACTTTGATTTCTACTTACCACTATGATGGTTTTTGCATTTCCAAGTGTGTCTTAAATATTTATGTAACTAGAACATACAAGCTATATTGCTGCAATATCCTTTGGCAAGGTTCTTGAGTGGGTGGTTGCCAACCAGCTCCAAACACTCTTGGATGAGACTGATTATCTAGATCCATTTCAGTTGGGGTTCAGGCCAGGTTTTGGCATAGAAACAGCCTTGGTCACCCTGTATGATGACCTATGTTGGGAAAGAGACAGGGGGAGTGTGACCTTGTTGATTCTCCTTGATCTCTCAGTGGCTTTCGATACCATTGACCATGGTATCCTTCTGGGGCGATTCTCTGAGTTGCGAGTGGGAGGCACTGCATTGCAATTGTTTCATTCCTACTTGGATGGTTGGCTCCAGAAGGTGGTATTTGGGGGATATTGCTCAGCCTCGTGGACCCCTCAGTATGGGATTCTGCAGGGGTTGGTTTTGTCCCCCATCTTATTCAACATCTTCATGAAACCATTGAGTATAGTCATCTGGAGCTTTGGAGTGCACTGTCATCAGTATGCTGATGACACATAGCTCTATTTCTCTTTTCATCTTCTTCACATGAGGCTGTGAATGTGCTAAATCAGTGCCTGGCTGCGAGCCTGTGACAATGGACTGGATGAGGCTAATAAACTGAGACTTAATCCAGACAAGACTGAGATGCTGTTGGTGGGTGGTTCTTCTGACCAGATGGAGGGTGACCAACCTGTTCTGGATGGGGTTGCACTCCACTTGAAGGAGCATATTTGTAGCTTTGGGCTTCTCCTTGAGCCATCTTTGTCACTTGAGGCTCAGGTGGCCTCAGTGGCACGGAGTGCCTTCTACCAACTTCGGTTGGTGGCCCAGCTACACCCCTATCCGGACAGGGATAACCTGGCTTCAGTTGTCTATGCTCTGGTCACCTTTAAGTTAGATTACTGCAATGCACTCTATGTGGGCCTGCCTTCGAAGGTGGTCCAGAACCTGCAGCTTGTGCAAAATGCAGCAGCCAGATTGATAACAGGGACCAGAAGGTCTGAACATATAAGACCGATTCTGGTCCACTTGCACTGGCTGCCTATATGCTTCCAAGCCCAATTCTTTTCTCTTTTTTGAATACATTTTTATTTATTTTATCTTTATAAATGAAATAAACAATACCAAAAATAAGAACAACCTGATCAATACCACAATTTCCCAACAATACAATATTCTGATGAGGACACCACAATAACAAAAATAAAAGGGAAAGGAAAAAAAGAAGAAGGAAAAGGGAGGAGGAAAGGAAGTAAAGAAGAAAAGAAGATTCTCTCGCCTTCCCTCCCCCTCTCCCTCTCCCTCCCCTTTAAAGAATTAAGTTTAAAGTCCAATACCACCCGGCCTCTGATGCCATTCTATTTTAAAACTATATCTATAACCTTAACAATCTTACAGTTTAATAAACAACTTTACATTTCAGTATCATATCATCAATCTTACATCAAAGAAACAGGTCTATAATTCATTCCCAGAAGCCTATATTATAATTAATAATAATTTATTTTTATTTATTACATTTATTAATCGCCCATCTGACTGGTCACCCAGCCACTCTGGGCGATGTAATAAATATATAGTGTTATAATAATAACAATAATAAATATATAGTGTTGTATAATAATAAAACTTAACCTAAACCTTCAACAGTCAGTAAAATATTTTATACTAGCAATATACCCTCAAACAATAAATTTAAATACAGCATACCATATCTATTTTGAAATAAAAAAAATAAAGAAAAGCATGAAAAAACAAAAGATGAAAGAGAATAGGGATGGCAGAGAATTCCGCCACGGATCTCGGTGAGGCCGAATGCCAGTGCATTCGGCCCCCCGAAATAGGGATGTACGAAAGGGACTTACCTTGTCCCGCAGCTTTTTTCGCGGTGGGGGGGAGGCACTTCGCTTCTCCCCCCGAAGTTCATGCGAGGGGGGGAGGCTTTCCGCCTCGCCCGGCCGAAATTCAGGCCGGGTGGGAGGCGCCCCATCCCTAGCCGGCGAAAGTCAGGCCGGGTAGAAGTGCCCCGTCTACCCGGCCACGACAAAAAAACAAAAACCCACCCCTGTGATAGGCTACGTAATGATTAACATAGCCTATCATGGCTAGATTTGCAAAGTCAGCCGTGATAGGCTACGTTAATTGTCACGTAGCCTATCATGGGTGACTTTGAAAAAAAAAAAAGCGCGTACGCAAATGGCGGCCCCCATAGGGAGCCGCCATTTGTGTTCCTTATTTGGTCCCTGTAGTCTACATAAAGATTTACGTAGACTATGGCGAAAATAAGGGCAACGCAAATAGCTATTTGCATCCATTTTTGATTCGCCGTTTTAGCCTACATAAAGATTTATGTAGGCTAAAATGGTGAATCAAAAAGGGATGCAAATAGCGCCCGCTATGCTATTTGCATTCCTGTTTATTTTCGCCATCATAGTCTACGTAAAGATTTACGTAGATTCAGATGGTCAAAAATAAGGAACGCAAATGGCGGTGGCCATAGCCGCCGCCATTTGCGTATGCGGATTGTTTTTTTTTTTTCCCAGAGCCCTCCGTGGATGGAAATCCGGCTAAGGACAGCTCTGGGCTGGGCTGGGCCTGGCCCCCTGCTCCGTGGAGCTGCCGCAGAGCACAGCCAGCCATCAAGGATTCCAGGGGGGAGGAACGGATCGCCTCCCCCCCATTGAGGATTCTGGGGGGAGGAATGGAACACCTCCCCCCCACCATCGGGGAGGAACGGAACGCCTCCCCCCCCACCATCAACATAATCCACGAAAGGTAAGTCACTTTCGTACATCCCTAAAAGAGAATAAACGAATATATGTATAATCATTTATCTTCTGACCTAGCCTGGATCATGTAGACTAAACACAAACAGTTAACAAAACTTGCTTAAAGATTCCAGTTCATGGGGTTGTAACAGGACTCTTGCACATTTTTACATTCAGCTATGCTTCCGCCATTTCATGATTTAGAAACTTCTTCATCTGACCTTCAGACACAATACACAGTGTAGCAGGATATTTTAAGTAATATTGTAAGCCCATGGGCGCCGCCATTTGCGTACGTGCTTTTTTTTCTTTTTTTCAAAGTCAGCCGTGATAGGCTACATAAAGATTTACATAGCCTATCACAGCTGACTTTGAAAATTTAGCCGTGATAGGCTACGTAAATCTTTATGTAGCCTATCACTTTTTTTTTTACTTTACCTTTTTCTTTCACGGCTGGGGAGATGGGGCGCTCCCCCCCGGCCAGAATTTCGGTGGGGAGGGATGGGGCACCTCCCCCCTGGCCTGAATTTTGGTCAGGAGGGGCGGGGCACCTCCCCACCTGCCAAGAATTTTGGGGGGAGAACCGGAGCGCCTCCCCCCCACACCGAAAACAGCTGCGGGACCAGGCAAGGGACTTTCGTCCATCCCTATTTGGCACGCGACGAAATGCCTGCTCAATTTCAAGTAAATAATCAGATGGGATAGGGAATATCTCATTCATAAGTTTATCCACAAAAATAGGCAATTTTACATCATTAGACAGATTATTAATCCCAATAATACATGCATTGGATCCTCTTGTGAAGCCTCCAGTTCAGAAATTCTATCAGAGGCATTTTTAAAACAAATTTGTATTGTAGTTTCATTTCCTACCACTCGGTCTTCTAGCTCATTAATTTTCGTCTTCATTTTTTGCCATGTCACAATAATTAAATCCACAGCTCCTTGCAAGGCAGTGATGGAATTTTGGATTAAATCCAACCTTTTGGCTTGCTCTGTAAATTGTGAAGATAAAGACTTTATCAGAGTAAATAGTTCCCCTATATCTTCTGTTTTTGAAACTTTTGACATGGGGGGTGCAGGGGGAGTTGATGCCAGATGCTTTCTTCTCCTTGGTGCAGTCATGTTTCTCTCAAACAGATCTTGCAGGTCCTCAGCTGTTCTCAAATATTGTTAATATTTCTTAAATCATCCCTCAGACGTTGTTGATATTTCTTAAAGCATATATTATTATAGAACACATCAGCCCTGTTTTCTCCTATGAAATAGGAGTCTCAGAACAGCTTTTTGCATTGGTAAAGCTCTGGAGAGATAATCCTTGAATCCAGCCCCCCCCCCACTATCTCAACAGTGGTACTTTTCTCCAAGATGTTATCCAGATGTTGCCTTGCCCCCCTTTTAATTCCAGGGGAGAATGAAAAGTTTTTTCAACCTTTTAAAAAGCTGTTTGAGAAAGCTCCCACAGAGATCCCGTGGGATGCTACCACAGCAACATTGGTTCCAACTGGAAGTCCCTTCCAAGCCCAATTCAGAGTGCTGGTTTTGACCTATGAAGCTCTACACAGCTCGGAGACACAGTACCTGACAGAACACCTCTCCTGGCATGAACTGACCCATACACTATGCTCTGCATCTAAGGCCCTCCTCTGGGAGCCTCCTCCAAGACAGGCTCGGAGGGCAGCAACAAAAGAGAGGGCCTTTTTGGTGGTGGCTCCCATTTATGGACTAATCTCCCTGATGAAGCCCACCTGGTGCCAACATTGTCATCTTTTTTGGTGCCAGGTTAAAACTGCCTCTTCTCTCAGGCACTTGGCAGCGTATGATGAGTCTCTTGATTGTCTCTTGCTGATAGTTTTGAATTGTTTTAGATATATGTTGTTGTTGTTGTGTGTGTTATTTGTTTTATGTCATTATGTGAATGGTTTTTTATATTTTATATAATGTATTTTAATGTATTTTAATTTTTGAGACCCACCCAGAGAACTTTGGCTATGGGGTAGTATAGAAATATAATGAATGAATAAATGAAATGAAATGAAATGAATGAATGAATGAATGAATGTTACTTAAGCAGCAAAGTAGCAAGTATCAAATTATGTCCTACAAATACACAGAGGATAAAGAGGAAATTAGAAATCTTGAAATAATGTAGATTAAATTATGACTTCAGAAAGTATGTATTCTTCATGCTTATTAAAACACCTTAAACCTGTAGACTTCTTATACATATTTCTCCAAGGCATGTAGCCTTGAAGAATGGCCTCCATTTCATTTATTATTGGGCATTGAAAGTAGCATATTTTGGTTAGGGATGTATGAGAAATTCACTTGAGTATATTTTTATCAGGATTTACCCAGTTTGCACCTCCCAGACTGAACACAGGCTCAAATGCAATATGCGGTTGAAGTCCATATGCTTCCAAACTTGCAACGTGGTTTGTGGACCCCAAAAATGTGTTTGACAGCATGCATAAATTTGAAAAAAATGCACATAAAAATTCATCCGGGGGGGGGGGCGGAACCACACAAGCATGCTTTACTCAATGGGAGAAGAATGCGTACATTTCAAAGATGTGCACCTTTCATGCATATTTGGAAAAACACACGCTCAAATGTTCATGTGGAAAAAAAATCTGATGCAAACATGAGACAAAACGAACATTGAGGTGGAATTTGGAGAACTTTGAGAAGCTTGAGTTTTGCTTGTATGCACGTCCCTAATTTTGATACAGTCAAAGAAATTCCTAGGGGTGGGGTAGAGAAATACCTTGATTATGCATATTGTAAAGTTGATCGATGGCCTTTTATTCTAGTGGATTCTGCTCCTTCTCAGTGCCATCTTCTTTTTCTTTTCCCTCATCCTCTGGAGTCCCATTTACCTAGACAACTCTTCAATTAAACCCATGTGGCTTTGTTTATGAGAGTGACCATTGTTCAGTGGGACAACACATGCTTTGCATACAGAAAGTCCCAGGTTCAATCCTGGATATCTCCAGTTAAAAAAAGGATCAAATAGCAAGTGACACAATCCTGGAGCGCCACTGCCAGAGTTGGCCATATACCAGCCTAGAAGGAGAAATAGTCTGGCCTGGTACAAGACAGCTTCCTGGTTTCTTTGGAGAAGGACATAGTTCATCGTGGAACACATAAATTCTATGCCAAGTAGAGTGCATTATAGTTAATCCAAGAACTTAAAAATATATTCAGAATATATACTATAAGTACACACTATGACTGGGATCCAAGGAACACCTTGGTCATTACAGCGGAATGTTGATGGATTTACCTTGGAATGGCAAGCCTCCCATACCATAGCACAAATTGATTTCGAACACCGTGCTTTCAAAAAGCTGATTCTGTAGACAATGCTGAGGCTGCAAGAGAAAAGTCAGCATTGACAGCAGCTGTAACCCCCCCCCCCTCAAAGCAAGACTTATGCTGACAATTGCCTTCAAATTAAATTAGTGTTGGATCATATTAGCGCTCATCACTGCTAATGTGACGTGAGAGCTGTTAATATGATAACCCTTTTCGTATTGCATCAGGCCAAATGAATATTTATTTGATATGATGGAATGGACTTAATATGATAGGCAACTAAGTACTAGAATTCATGGGGAATGAAACAGTGTTTCCAAGAGCAATTCATTTAGCCCACTGAAGACTACCAACAGCCAAACACTAAACTGAATGTGTGGAGGACCCAATGGCTGGTGCAATGGGACTTGCTGGCAACCTGTTGATGACAAATATGAAAGATTTGTTTCCTGTCAGTCTGAAATAAACCTGGTCCACAAATGAATTCAGCCAGGTTGTTTGGATTTAAGGTTCAACATACAGTCCTGCTGCCATTTTCACTTTGTGTGGAGCACCCATGAAGATCAGAGGCAGCAAGAGATAATTTTCAATTAAGGGGAAACTACTAAAGGGAGCCTTGGCTGAGGGCCACCGAGAGAAACCCTGATACTATGTGGTGTATGGGACCAAAAGAAAGGGGGTGATAGATGCAGCCTTGTCTGTTTTCATTTTCTTTCTCTGCGCAGGCCGATCAATTCCATACCCAGACAGCCGTGCTCTTTTTGTGGTTTCTGTTAGCTCTGGAGACCAGAAAAGGAGACTGTCATTTCCTTCCTGGTTTGCATTCATTATGATCTGCCATGAAGGTCTGTCTGTTAGGTTATCTGCAGGTGGAAAAAGAAATCTGCAAGGAGTCTCCCTGGACTGTACTAACCCATTTGCACAGACAATCATGTTCTGCATCTTTATTTCTGGGCTGACTTGCCATAATCAATAAAAGAAATCCCAAACACTCACACTGAAATATTTATTAAGGCAGACACAAAATGGCGGGGGCGGGGGAGTACAAAAGCAAAGAGACTATGGGGCTGACTGTAAACATACAGTAATGACCTTCTGCCACTTTTTGTCATGTACTATATTTTGTATAAAATGCTGCTATGGGAGTTTATCTACAAATACTAAGGAAAAAAAATGGTACAGGAATTGTACCACTCCAGAATACATGTGTTGCCCTCCTGTGAACCCTCTCCAGTTTGTCTGCATCCTTCTTAAAGTATGGTGCCCAGAACTGGACACAGTGCTCCAGATAAGGGCTAACCAGTGCTGACTAGAGGGGAACTAGTACTTCCCGGGATTTGGAAGCTATGATTCTATTAATACAGCCCAAAATAGCATTTGCCTTTTTTGCTGCCACATCACATTGTTGGCTCATATTCAGCTTGTGATCTACAACAATTCCAAGATCCTTCTCACTTGTAGGGTGGTTGAGCCACGTATCTCCCATATTGTAACCGTACATTTGGTGTCTTTTTCCTAGGTGTAGAATTTGGCATTTATCCCAGTTAAATTTCATTCTGTTGTTTTCTGCTGAGTGCTCCAGTATATCAAGATCACTTTGAATTTTGTTTCTGTCTTCCAAGGTATTAGCTATCCCGCCCAATTTTGTGTCATCTGCAAACTTGATCAGCATTCCCTGCACCTCCTCATCCAAGTCATTAATAAAAATGTTGAAGAGCATCGGGCCCAGGACTGAGCCCTGCGGTACCCCGCTCGTTACCTCTCTCAGTTTGAGAAGGTCCCACTGATAAGCACTCTTTGAGTCTGATTCTGTAGCCAACTGTGGATCCACCTGATTGTTTTTTCATCTGGCCCACTTTGAGCTAGTTTGCTCATCAGGATATCATGGGGCACTTTGTCAAAAGCTTTGCTGAAGTCGAGGTATATGATGTCTACAGCATTCCCATGGTCCACAAGGGAGGTTAGTTGATCAAAAAATGAGATCAGATTCGTCTGGCAGGAGTTGTTCCTGACAAATCCATGTTGGCTTTGAGTAATCACTGCATTGTTTTCAGGGTGCTTCCAGATGGATTGCTTTATCATCTGCTCCAGAATTTTCCCAGGAATTGATGTCAGACTGACTGGTCTGTAGTTCCCAGGTTTCTCCTTTTTACCTTTTTTGAAGATAGGGACAACATTAGCCCTCCTCCAGTCATCTGGAACTTCACCCATCCTCCATGATTGCTCAAAGAGAATAGACAGTGGTTCTGAGAGTTCTTCTGCCAGTTCCTTTGTTACTGTAGGGTGCAGTTCATCTGGCCCTGGAGATTTGAACTCATTCAAAGTAATGAGGTGTTCCTTGACCATATGCCTATCAATCTTGAGCTGCAATCCTGCCCCTTCAGCCTGTACTTCGCCTTTGCCAGAGGGGTCATATACCCTCTTTTGGGAGAAAACTGAGCCAAAGTAGGAATTGAGCACCTCTGCCTTTTCTTTGTCATCTGTTATCATTTTGCCATCCTTATTTAATAGCTGAACCACCATTTCTTTCCTCTCTTTTTTTTTACTTTGCACATAGCTGAAGAAAGCTTTTTGTTGCTTTTAGCATCCCTTGCTAACCTCAGCTCGTTCTCAGCTTTAGCCTTCCTGACACCATCCCTGCCATTCTGTACTACCTTGCCTGTACTCTTCCTCTGTTGCTTGGCCTTCTTTCCACTTCCTATATGTGTACTTTTTTTCATCTCCTAGCTTTTTGTGAAGCCACATTGGCTTCTTCTGTTGTCTTCCACCTTTTCGTCTTGTTGTAATAGTTTGTAATTGTGCCTTGATAATTTCCTTTTTTAAAAAACGCCCACTCATCTTGGACCAGGGATGTACGAAAGTCACTTACCGTTTTGCGGATGTGATTCATGGGGGGGGGGGAGGCACTCCATCCCTCCCCCCGGAATCCTCGGTGGGGAAGAGGTGATCCAGTCCTTCCCCCCAGAATCCTGTCCGGCCGGCTCCGCTCCACGGTGGCTCCGCAGAGCAGCTGGCCAGGGCCATCCACAGCTGTAGCGGCCGCCATTTGCATCCAGCCAGGCTGCCATGATAGGCTATGTAAGTATTTTTGTAGCCTATCACGGCAGGCCAAAAAAAACCATCGCGTACGCAAATGGTGGTGGCTACAGCGGCCGCCATTTGCGTTCCTATTTTTTGCCATTTTATCTTACGTAAATATTTACGTAGGCTATTACGGTGGAAAAAAAGGGGGAAACACAAATAGTGCCCACTACGCTATTTGCATTCCCCTTTTTTTCACCATAATAGCCTACATAAATATTTACGTGGGATAAAATGGTGAAAAATAGAGAAAGCAAATGGCGGCCGCTGTAGCCGCCACCATTTGTGTACGTGTTGGGTTTTTTTTTTTGCTTGCCATGATAGGCTATGTAAATACTTATGTAGCTTATCATGGCCTCCACAGGGACACAAAAGGCATCCCTGCATTAACTGTGATAGGCTACGTAAGTATTTCCTTAGCCTATCACGGCTATGATCAGGAAGCGCGGACAGCAGCAGGTAAGTGCTCCATTTCGCACATCTTTCGTGGGTGGGGGGGAGGGGGCTTCGTTCCGCCAAAGATTTCAGGAGATCTGTCGCGGAATTCTCTGCCATCCCTATCTTGGACTCCTTTTCTTGTTAGATTCGCTTGCCATGGGACCTGACTGTTAATTGTTCTGAGTTTATTAAAATCAGCTTTCCTAAAATTCAGGGTACAGGTTTGGCTACACTCTGATTTGGCTTCCTTTAGAACCATGAACTCAAGTATAACATGGTTAGGGATGGCGGAGAATCCCGCCACGGACTTCAGTGAGGCCAAATGCACTGGCATTCGGCCCCCGTGGATTCCCCCTGGGATGAGGCTTACCTGGGGTGGATGTTCTGGACGTCGGCGGCTCCAGCAGCGGTGGTGGCTGGTCTTTCAACCGGCTGCCGCGGCCGCCATTTGCACCCTCGTCTTTGCCGTGATAGGCTATGTAAGTATTTATGTAGCCTATCACGGCAAGCCAACCAAAAAACAACAACAACGGCATGCACAAATGGCGGCGGCTATGGTGGCCACCATTTGTGTTCCCTATTTTTTGCCATTTTAGTCTATGTAAATATTTACGTAGGCTATTATGGCAAAAAAAAGGGGAACGCAAATAGCATAGTGGGCGCTATTTGCGTCCCTTTTTTTTCGCCGTTTTAGCCTACATAAATATTTACGTAGGCTAAAATGGTGAAAAATAGGGAACGCAAATGGTGGCTGCCATAGCCGCCGCCATTTGCATACACATTTTTTTGGGGGGGGAGTTGCTATGATAGGCTACATAAATACTTACATAGCCTATCATGGCAGCCTGGCTGGATGCAAATTGCAGCCGCTATGGCGGCCGCCATTTGTGTCTGCAGCAGCCCATCTGTGGCCGGAAATCCGGCTGTGGACAGCCCTGGCTGGCTGCTCCGCCGAGCCGCCGCAGAACAGAGCTGGCCGAGCAGGATTCTGGGGGGGAGGACCGGATCGCCTCCCCCCAACGACCATTCCGGGGGGAAGGACGGAGCGCCTCCCCCCCCACCGCGAAAAATTTTGTGAAAAGGTAATGAGTTTCGTACATCCCTAACTAGGGATGGCGGAGAATTTCTCCACGAATCTCTGGGAGGTCGAATGCCAACACATTTGGCCCCCCAAAATTGCTGGGGAAATTCTCCGCCGGCCCCCCACCCCCCCCGGGATGGGACTTACCGTGGCCGAATGTCCCTCTCGGCGGCGGGTCCCAGCGGCGTTTCGGCGGCGGCGGGGACGGCGGTCGGTCTCCCGACCGGCTGCCGCCACTGCCATTGCAAAAAAAAAAGTAAAAAAAAATGAAAACCCACACCCATGATAGGCTACGTAACGATTTACGTAGCCTATCATGGCTAGATTTCCAAAGTCAGCCGTGATAGGCTACGTAAATCATCACGTAGCCTATCACGGGTGACTTTCAAAAAAAAAAAGCATGTACGCAAATGGCAGCGGCCCATGGGCGCCACCATTTGCATTCCTTATTTTGGCATGTCTAGTCTACGTAAACATTTACGTAGACTACGGCAAAAATAAGGGCAATGCAAATAGCGTTCCCTTATTTTCGCCGTAGTCTAGATGTGTCAAAATAAGGAACGCAAATGGCGCTCCCCATGGGAGCCGCCATTTGCGTACGCGCTTTTTTTTTTCCAAAGTCACCCGTGATAGGCTACATGATGATTTACATAGCCTATCACGGCTGACTTTGGAAATCTAGCCATGATAGGCTACGTAAATCGTTACATAGCCTATATCACGTGTGTGTGTGTTTTTGTTTTTTTTTACTTTTTTTTCACGGCCGGGTAGACGGGGAGCCTCCCCCCCCTCGCCTGAACTTCGGGGGGAGAACCGAAGTGCCTCCCCCCCACCGCGAAGCAAGCTTCGAGAACAGGTAAGGGACTTTTGTCCATCCCTACTTCAGCCTCTTGCTCGCTGTCATGCAGGTTCCCTGTAATTCTTCCTCTGTAGGCTGTCCTCCATTCTCATCCTCAAGTACCTGGAAGTGGTTCCATAGCTCCACTGCCTCCACTGGTGCCAAGTGTCTTCTAGTTCTTCTGTTCCTAACTGTCAAGGAGTATCCTCTTTCCCAAGGAGTATCCTCTACTTCATTTTTCCTCACCTCAGCAGTTTCCTGTTCTGCCTCAGCTTGCTGTTGCTCTTCTAGCTTCTGTTCTTCACTTTGCTGCTGTAGTTCCACCGTTCTGTCCAAGAACTCTTCGTGTTCTCTTATTCCCTGGAGGGTCAACACCCACCACTCCAGTCCTCTTACTTTTTCTTCCAGAAGTGTGATCAGCTTGCAATTGTTGCATGTGTAGTCCATGTTGTTCTCAGACAAGAAAACAAACATGGCACATACCTTGCAGGTCACCACACTGGAGAGTCTCGTCCTTCCATAGTCTCTTTTCCTTTTTTGTGTCTAGCTTTCTGGTTGTTCTAGAGTGTCCTGTGCCTGGTCCTCTACTCACTGCAGGTTAAAAACAGAGTCCTACTGGTATGGAAGTGTGTGTAACAAGACAAATAAATTTTAAAAAATGTTAGGGGCCTCCTGCTTGACCTCCCCTGCCAAACTCCACTGGCCAACTCCTGTTGGCCCTGTTCGCTGCCCCTGTTTGCTGCCCCTGTTTGCTCGCTCTGATCACTCGCTCTCTGGGAGTTTGCTTGCTTCTGTAGTCCCTAGACCAGCTGGAGCAGTTACCGCTGCTCTGCTCAGCTCAGCTGGGAAGCGGGAACTAGTTTCAGTGTTCCTTGGATCCTAGTACTAACATCTCACATCTAGAAGACTGAGGCTTTTGTAGGGAGGGGAAAAGAACCACACTTCTTTATTGATCTGCCCTCCATATCTATCTATGGAACATAGGAAGCTGGTTTATATCAAGTCAGACTATTTGCAGGGGATCTATAGGGTCTGAGGCTGAAGTCTTTCTCAATACCTGCTACCTACTCAATGAAGGGAGAAAGGGGGTTACCGAAACTCCCTGCAGTGTAGGCAGGGACAACAAATTAGTCAATAAACTGCCACCACCCCTTAACATCTACATCAGCCCAAGCCAGGGGACTGTCACACCTTTCAGGACACAGTTAGGGTGCTAAAATGAAGGTTCAAGCCGACACCCTCTATTTTAAGCCCCAAGCCAGAAACATAACACAGTAGCAAAGGACCCAGCAAAAGGTGCTAAAATTAGTACTGAAATTTACCTGGAAGGAGGCACACACCTCTAGAGTAGAGATGCCCATCGCTGGGAAATTCAGCCCCTTTGGGGCTCTCCATATATCCATGGCATACCAGACTTAGTTTGCATTTGCAAGCTAAGCTGCACGTTTTCCCTCAATTCCAGGGACGTCTTCAGTATTTTTTAAAATTTGCGGAAATAGACATTTGTGCGAATTATAGCCACAGTTTGCATAATGTGTGCAAATTGCCACAATTTGTGCAAGTTACACAGATCACAGCTACAATTTGTGCAAATTATGCAAATTGCATCTGCAGGTTGCGCAAAGGTCTCTTTCTGCAAATAAAAAAAAATACAGGAAATCCTCCAGCTAGCCCGACTCACTGAGGACTGAGTAGGGATGTATGAAAGTCACTTACCTTTTTGCGGATGCGATTTGAGGTTGGGGGAGGAGGCACTCCGTCCCTCCCTCCGGAATCCTCGATGGGGGGGAGGCGATCCAGTCCTCTCCCCCGGAATCCTGCCTGGCCAGCTCTGCTCTGCGGCAGCTCCACGGAGCAGCCAGCCAGGGCCGGCCACAGCCGGAGTTCCGGCCACAGACTGGCTGGTGCGGATGCAAATGGAGGCCACCGTAGCGGCCACCATTTGCATCCAGCCAGGCTGCCATGATAGGCTACATAAGTATTTACATAGCCTATCATGGCAAGCCAAGCAAAACAAAAACCAGCGTGCGCAAATGGCGGCGGCTACGGCGGCCATCATTTGCATTCCCTATTTTTCACCATTTTAGCCTACGTAAATATTTATGTAGGCTATTGCGGCGAACAAAAAGGGGAACGCAAATAGTGTAGTGAGAGCCATTTGCATTCCTTTTTTCCCGGTGTTTTAGCGTATGTAAATATTTACATAAGCTATTACTGCGGGAAAAAAGGAACGCAAATAGGACCCACTATGCTACTTGCGTTCCCCTTTTTTTTCACTGTAATAGCCTGCATAAATATTTATGTAGGCTAAAATGGCGAAAAATAGGGAACGCAAATGGTGGCTGCCAGAGCCACGCCATTTGTGTATGCTGTTTTTTTTTGTTTGCTTGCTTGGCTTGCCGTGATAGGCTACATAAATACTTACATAGCCTATCACGGCAAAGACCAGGATTCAAATGGCAGCCATGGCAGCCAGTTAAAAGACCAGCCGCCGCTGCCACCGCCACTGCCGGAGCCGCTACTGGAGCTGCTGCCGCCGGAACATCCGCCCCAAGTAAGCTTCGTCCCAGGGGGGCGAAATTCTCCGCCATCCCTAGGACTGAGTCGAGCCAGCTGGTGGAAGATGGAATGGCATCCAGGGGGATGAGCTGACAAAAGCTTGTTGAGCTCCACCCACAACTGGATTCCTCTGACATCCCTACTCTAGAGGTAGATTTGAAGTTTACTGGCATAGGGGAAAGGGATGTGAGTTATACAAAAAGATAACAGAGGACCTTTGAAACAATAGCCCAAGAAAAATAACAAAACAGTATCTAAGCCTATCCTATACATTACCAAAGTAAGGGTCTCCCAACAGGACATGGCCCAATCCAGATTCACAGGTGGCTCCATCACTGTATGCCATTATGGCTTGGCCCAATGGAAGGAGCTCCCAATTAGTTCAGCAACATGAAACCTTTGACATGATCTCATAGTCAGAGTACAAGATAGGAAGGGAAGTTCTTGATATACTCCCTTTAACTGGAGACGCTGTGGTCTGGAACTGCCATGGAGGAGTGATGGTCTCTCCCCATCTCTCAGTGCTGCTCAGGAGCCTTCATCTTGCATAGCAAGTCCCACCTTCACACACCGCTCACATGCTAAATCCTGTCTTCTGCTCAACTGATAAATTGGTGGCTTTTCACACAATCTAACAGGGGCTCCATTTAATCCTGGATTAAATTCTCCTGGATCATGGCCAGAGTAATTTAGTTTTTGCTGTGTTTCTAATGAATGTTCTAATATAATCTTTATTTTTCAGGAGGGCGGGCATGCACAGATGGACTATTAATGCTCTAAAGCTACAGATAATCTCCATGAGTGATTTCTTTCTGCTCTCTGTTTTGATTATGACAGTTATCTTTTAGTCAAACAGGTACTTTCTGTAAAATATCTTTTAAACTTCATTGAGTTACCATTCTCAGGAAGAAGAAAAAAAGTGCTAAACCCATAGCCATTATCACAAGGTTGCAGAAACATTCTGTCAGTAACTAGCGGGAGATTATATTAATTTACTGGCTGTAAGACTTTTGATATAATGATTTCACTAACAGTTTGCAACTTAATAAAATATGACATGCCAAAGCTGGCTAAAAGGTCCTTCTTCAAAAACTAGTGTCACACTCACCTGTGGCATTTGCTGTAGTTTTTGCAAACTATTCCATCCTAACATAATGCTGTAATTCCAATTTAGAGCTAATCACATCCTGTGTAGTTGAGGGTTAGTTTATTCTTTACTCTAGTGTGTGTGCACAGCCCCAATTTGGACTTGGATTACCACTCACTGGGAAGGGAGGATTAAATCTTCCCTCCCACCATTTGTTTCACAAAACCATTTGCTGCTTAAAAAAAGAAAAAAAAAGTGTCCATTGGTGTCAATAGGGTCTTCTTATTCTTTTGTTAACCCTTCCCCCCATATCTCCTTCCCAGCTGCAGTGACAAAATTTAGGTTTGAGCTGTTAGACTATTAATCCCGCCCATGCAAAATAATTGAAAGAAAAATATTAAATGTCAGTTGAAAGCATTAACACACAATAAGCACAGAATCAAAATAACAGCTAGGTTAAAAATTAAATAAAAGTAACTGTTCCACACATGATGACATAAGGTGGATTTTGAATTTACAACACACACCCCGAATAAAAACAACAATATAAGACCCCTGCAGGATCAGACCAAAGACCTATGAAGTTCAGTATTCTGTTTCCAGCAGGAATATGTTCCCTGGGAAGGTGAGGATCATGCTATGAAGGCAGCAACCTACTCTAAACACAGAGGATCTGTCTATGCCTTACAGCTGTTGATTAGGGATAGATGGATTTGTCACTCTCAGTTTTCCCAGGATCACCAGTTTTTTGAGGTCAAGCTCATTCCATCATATTCCTGCATAAGATCATGCTGATTTTTTTAAAAAAATCTTTAGAGAAATGTGTACTTTTTTTGTTCATTTTTCATAATGTATGCATTACATAATGTAGGGAGTTCAGGTCTATGGAACAGGAGGGACGTTGGCTAGAGTACCATTGGAGAAGAACCTGGAATGAAACTGACCAAACTGACCAGAGCACAATCAATCCTAGGCAAGTTTAGACAGAAACAAGTTACACAACTCCCAGAAATTCTGGGAGCTGTAGGACTTCTTTCTGTCTAAACATGTACAGAACTGCACTCTTAAAGTACGGCCAGCAAAGAAAGCCCACATTAATGCCACCATGAGGTCCACACAGAAGAGAATGATGTTGCTTTTTCATTCTGTGTGAGGCCTCCTTTCCCAGGATGCTGGAGAGGGGGAGTCAGAGCAGTTGGTGGCATTAATGTGAACAATTGCTTCATTCTCTGCAGAAAAAGTTCCTTGGATTCACCTTGAATTGGTCTCCAGTATTCAGGCAGGTCAGAGTGATGGAACCTCAGCTACCACTTGTTTTGGATTCTTTTCAGTTTGTAGTTCTTGAGGGTGTTATCAGGGTACCTGGAATGGTGAGGACCACCACCTGTGTACTTGACCCTTGTCCTCCTTAGCTGATTTAAGTAGGCTAAGGTGGAACTGTTGCTGTGGCTGAGGGAAGTGATTGATGCCTCTTCGCAGGATGGGGTTGTTCCTTCCAGTTTAAAAGTGGCAGTACTAAGACTTCTAATAAAGAAACTTTCCCTTGATACAGGAGATCTGTTTAACAACAGGCCAGTCTCAAATGCACCATTCTTGGCTAAGCTGATCAAGAAAGTGGGGGCATTACAGTTCAATGTTCATCTGGATGAAACTGATTATCTGATTATATTATTATTTCAGTTGGGCTTTCAGCCAGGATATGGGACTGAGACAACTTTGGTCACCTTGGGGGATGACCTATGCTAGGAACTGGATGTGGGGAGCACAACTATATTATTAGTTCACCTCTAAGCGGTTTTGATACTATCGACCATGTTTTTGTATTGGACCACCTGGCAGGGCTGGACCTTGGAGGCCTGCACTGGTTGCCAGTTGCTTTTTGGGCATAATTCAAGGTGTTGGTTTTAACCTTTATAGCCATAGACAGCTTAAGCTCTGGTTGTCTAACAAGCCATCTCACTATTAACCTGCTGGTGTATTAAGGTCTGCAGAGAGACCTTTCTGAGAGTGCCATTACCCACAGAGGCCCAGTTGTCAGGTACATGTGAACGGGCTTTCTCCTGTGTTGCTCCCAAACTATGGAATGTGCTCCCTCAAGAGCTACGATTGGCCTCCAGTCTGTTGGCCTTTAGAAAGGCTGTGAAGATGCATCTTTTCAGTTTAGCATTTTAAAATATGAAGTGGAAATATTTTTAATGTTCTTGTTTTTATTGTTTTTTTTAAGTTTTTTAAACTGTTGTACACCACCTTGATAGCTTTTTAGCAAATAAGGTGGCATGCACATGTTAATAGTAAGTAAATAATCACGTGATATATGCATTTTTGTGTGAATTTTAAAATGTATGCATGTTTCTAATAATAAATTAATATAGGTTGAAATGCTCTTTTCTGTGCACATTTTGCAAATATACATGTTTTGTGGACCCTTTTCCCCAAGACGAGAGGCATCAGAAACTTCCAAAAATTCAGATTTCAGAATGGAACTGTTTCAGCTCACTGAAAGGCTCAGCAGGTCCAAACTGAATCAATCTGTAAAAAACACACACAACAACAACAACAGTTGGTGGAGCAAAATTCTCACCCATTGGTAATGTTTATCTCTATAAATATGTTCAATCCTTAAAAAACAAAACAAAAAACAACACGAAAGCCAACACCACATCTTCTGGTAGTGAATTCCATAATTTAATAATTGCACATCATATGAAGAAATGTATTCTTTTCCCCCCAGTCCAGAATCTCCTAATGGGATTGGTATCAGTTCTAGAACCAGTATAATTATTGCTCATATTTAGTAAACTTCTGTATGTCATCTGATCCACACTGATTCATTGTCATTCAGGTTTAACAGGTACAATGGAAAAACCCTTGCAATTTCCTGCAGCATACTTTTTTGATATGAATCAAAGCTCTTATTTTTATTTTTTATTATTTTTTTATTTCATTTCTATATCACCCAATAGCCGAACCTCTCTGGGCTGTTCACAGAAATTAAAACCAAACAGCACACAATAAAACAATATAAAACATAGAACATTAAAGCCATAGTATAACAATACAACTAGGGATCTGTAAAAACCCCTTACCTGGAGTCCACGGGGGGTCCGCGGGGGGGGGGGGAGGCGATCCGTCTCTCCCCCCCGGAATCATCGTTGGCCAGCTCTGCTCTGCTATTTGAGTCCCTGCTCTTTGTCGTGATAGGCTATGTAAAGATTTACGTAGCCTATTACTACAAAGAACAGGGACGTGAATGGCGTCAACTATGCTGGATGCCATATTCTTCCACAGGACGGCAGCGGATGGACCTGACTGTAGTGATGTACGAAAGTCACTTACCTGGTCCCGCAGCTTGCTTCGCGGTGGGGGACAGGCGCTTCGGTTCTCCCCCCGAAGTTCAGGCCGGGGGGGAGGCGCCCCGCCTCACCCGGCCGAAATTCAGGTCAGGGGGGGAGGCGCCCCTCCTCGCCCAGCTGAAATTCAGGCTGGGAAGAAGCGCCCCATCTCCCCAGCCATGAAATAAAGAAGTGAATGGAAAAAAAAAAACCCAAACCCGTGATAGGCTACGTAACGATTAGCGTAGCCTATCACGGCTAGATTTCCAAAGTCAGCCATGATAGGCTACGTTAATCATTATGTAGCCTATCACGGGTGACTTTGAAAAAAAAAAAAAAAGCTCGTACGCAAATGGCGGCGCCCATAGGCGCCGCCATTTGCATTCCTTATTTGGGCCCGGGTAGTCTACGTAAAGATTTACATAGACTACGGTGAAAATAAGGGCAACGCAAATAGCTTTTTTTTTTTTTTTCCTAGTCACCCGTGATAGGCTACATAACGATTAACATAGCCTATCATGGCTGACTTTGGAAATCTAGCCGTGATAGGCTAAATTAATCATTATGTAGCCTATCACAGGTGTTGTTTTTTTTCATTCACTTTGTAATGGCGGCAGCGGCAGCCGGTCGGAAGACCAGATGCCGCCCCTGCCCGTGCCGAAATGCCGCCAAAACTAGGGATGTCAGAGAATTTCTCCACAAATCTTCAGGAGGCCGAATGCCAACGCATTTGGCCCCCCGAAATTGGTGGGGAAATTCTCCACCAGTCCCCCGCCCCCCCAGGATGGGACTTACCGTGGCCGAATGTCCCTATCAGCGGTGGGTCCCGGCGGCGTTTCGGCGGCGTTTCGTCGGGAGCGGGGGCGGCAGCTGGTCTCCTGACCGGCTGCCGCCACCGCCATTGCAAAAAAAAAAAAGTAAAGTAAAAAAAAACACACACACCCGTGATAGGCTACGTAACGATTTACGTAGTCTATCATGGCTAGACTTCCAAAGTCAGCCGTGATAGGCTACATAAATCGTCACGTAGCCTATCACGGGTGACTTTGAAAGAAAAAAAAAAGCGCGTATGCAAATGGTGGCAGCCCATGGGCACCGCCATTTGCGTTCCTTATTTTGGCACGTCTAGTCTATGTAAACATTTATGTAGACTACGGCGAAAATAAGGGAGTGCTATTTGCGTTGCCCTTATTTTCACCGTAGTCTATGTAAATCTTTACGTAGACTAGACGTGTCAAAATAAGCAACGCAAATGGCGGTCCCCATGGGAGCTGCCATTTGCATACGCTCTTTTTTTTTTCCCAAAGTCACCCATGATGAGCTACGTGACGATTTACATAGCCTATCATGGCTGACTTTGGAAATCTAGCCATGATAGGCTACATAAATCGTTACGTAGCCTATCATGGGTGTGTGTGTGTGTTTTACTTTTTTTTCGCGGCCGGGTAGACGGGGCGCTTCTACCCAGCCTGAATTTCGGCTGGGTGAGGCGGGGCGCCTACCCCCCCTCACCTGAACTTCGGGGCGAGAACCTAAGTGCCTCCCCCCCACCAGAAAGCAAGCTTTGAGAACAGGTAAGGAACTTTCGTCCATCCCTAGCCGAAACACTGCCAGGACCCGCCGCCGAGAGGGACATTCGTGGGAGGTAAGTCCCATCCGGGGAGGTGGCGGGGGGATGGTGGAGAATTTCACCAACAATTTCGGGGGGCCGAATGCGTTGGCATTCGGCCTCCCCGAGATTCGTGGAGAAATTCACGGCCATCCCTACCGGACTGGCCAGTGGCAGGTAGGATCTGTTCTGGGGCAACTTCGCAGGGTGGCAGAGGTGGGTGGTCCGTTCTGCCATGGACTCTGAGGAGCTGGATTCTTTAGAATCTGGCCTTATTGGAGTCCGTGGCAGAATTCTCTAACATCCCTAAATACAACCAGAATAAAACCTAGCAGCAGTGCAGAGATTTAAAATGCAGATTTAAAACAGCAAAGCTAAAATTCTAGAAAGCTAAAATGCTAAAATGCCTGGGGAAATAAAAAGGTCTTCACCCGCCGCCGAAAAGAATACAGTGTAGGTGCCAGGCGAACCTCACCAGGGAGGTCATTCCAGAGCTGGGGTGCCACAACAGAAAAAGCCCTCCTCCTAGTAGCCACCCACCTCACTTCCTTTGGCAGGGGCTCACAGAGAAGGGCCGCTGACGATGATCTTAAGGTACGGGCAGGCACATATGGGAGAAGGCGATCCTTCAGGTATCCTGGCCCCAAGCCGTTAAGGGCTTTGAATGTTAATACCAGTGCTTTGAATCGGGCCCAGAAATGGACTGGCAGCCAGTGCAGCTGAAAAAGTACTGGTGCAATATGAGCTCATTGGCCAGTCCTTGTTAACAATCTTGCTGTCCTATTTTGGGCTAGCTGAAGTTTCCGGACTGTTTTCAAAGGCAGCCCCATGTATAACACATTGCAGTAATCCAGACGAGAAGTTAACAGAGCATGGATAACTGTAGCTACGCTACTTCTGTCCAGATAAGGGCATAGTTGGTATACCACCCTAAGCTGATCAAAATTGCTCTGTGCCACTGAGTTCACCTGTGCCTCAGGTGACAGTTCTGGATCCAAGAGCACCCTCAAACTACAAACATGATGCTTTAGGGGGAGTGCAACCCCCTCCAGAACAGGTTGAATATCACCTAGCTGTGCAGACGAACCACCCACTAACAGTACCTCCATCTTGTCTGGATTGAGTTTCAGTTTATTGGCCCTCATCCAGTCCATTACCATGCCCAGGCACTGATTCAGAACAGCCACTGCCTCACCTGGGTTTAATGAGAAAGAGAAGTAGATCTGGATGTCATCCGCTTATTGATGGGGATGGGGATGTAAGTGTGTTGTACAGACTGTTTCTGAGTAAATGGGCTGAAGCACAGGGTTTCTTGATTCTTATTTGAACAACCAAAGTGGTGTATTTGTTAATTCAAAGAATAACAAAGCCACTATGCACAGTCTCACAATACAATTTTCCATTTTTCCACTTGAACCTATTAGCTTTTGCTGCCAGGGCAATAAATTCAATTTTCTCAACACTGTATTTGGTTAAAAATTCTGTTCCTTTAAATGAAATCAAGATTGTGTTTTCATTTTTGCTTGTCTTGCTCCAATTACCATATAATTTTAGGCTTTGTGAAAGAGACTAGACCAGCCTACCAGAAATTTGCTCAATGTCACATGAAACATCATTAATTCTCACTCTCCCATTCTTCTAATTAAGGAGCTGGGATTACAGCACCATGTCCCTCAGGAGGCTAATGTTTTTGCATGTGACAATTTAGGCTTTGGGAAATAAAACAAGGTAGGTGGTCAAATGAGTGCAATTCCTACCTTGATTGTGAAATTGCTTTGAGAAAGCATTATGCCCTTGGTTGTCTTTGATGGATTATCCATTCAGTATTCAGGGCTTCGTTCATCTATTATTGACCAAGAAAAGGATGAGCTACAGATGGCTCAGGTTTTTAGTTTTTACAGCACTGAGGAGAAATGTAACAGTTTATTTGCTTTTGTGCATGCAAGCAGTTATGTTTCACAACAAGTAAAAGCATAAAAATAACTTTTGGGGGCATCAGCATCAGACTCCTTGTTTATAAAATCATCTGTACATAAAAAGACCTGGTGTACTTTGGTTTTATGTATTAGGAAACACAATTCAGTAGAAGCTGAGAGACAGGAAACCCAAAATTTGGGAACAAGCCCTAGTATTTATTCATGCCTTCATTTAACGTTTTAAACGTATACTCTATCCTGACCCATGGGTTCCAAACTATGAATGTGAGAAAGCCTGCTTACAAAATGTTGGTAATTATATTTATGGACCCAAATCAATCTGTTTCAGTTTCTACAAACTTCCAAGGTTTTTGAAACACAAATTCGTTCCATCCCATTTCCACACAGTTTGCAATTTTTTAAAAGAAGTATACGTGAAAATACATACACATTTTTGTGTGCATTTCCCCTATTATACACATTTCTGTATACGTATATGCCCTATCGTATACATTTTCCCCACAGTATGCATTTTTGTAGGGATTTCCCCTATTGTATTCATGTCTCCCATTTATGCCGTTTTGTACATAGATCAGGAGCAATGTGTACAAAAATGCATACAGTGGGAGAAATGTGACTGAATAGGGTATGATGGTATTGGGTGTGTTATTCTACTGCCCAGTGAAAAACATAAGGCAAGGATTTGAACCCCTGGCCTACAGGCCACATGTGACTCACTGGGAGTCTCAATCCAGACCATGGACATTCTGTCCCATGTCCTGCCTCTTCCACAGGCCTCTCCCCCTCCACAAAGAAAACACTGGAGATTCCCTTTCATGCACTACCCCAATGGGGATGGGAAATAGGAACAAATGACCAGTGGTGTGCGAGGTGCTGTGTAGACCCTCTACTGGTCTTGTAGAAGAGGGAGGTAACTGAGGTGCTGAAGACATGACAGACACATGGAAAACTGGCAGGCATTGGGAAGCATTTTTTTTAGAAAAAAATGTAAGAAAACTGAGAGAGAAGCCTGGTTTATCTATAACTAGGGACATATGAGAAATTATTTCAGTTCATTTTTTTACCAGAATTTACTCAGTTTGCACCTCCTAGAACTGAATGCAGTCCCAAACACATTCTGTGCTCTAAGTCTGCATATGTCTGAGCTTGTGATGTGATCTGAGGAACACAAAAAAGGCATTAAAATGTACACATTTGAAAAGTGTGCATGACAAAAATGTGTACTTCTGAAAAATGTGCACAATTGATTTGTACGTTTGGGAAAATGTGCATAAAATATGCACACATTTTCATGCAAAAAAAAGTTCACAATCTGATGCAGAGATGAGTGGGAATGAGCTTCAAGGTGGAATTTGAAAACCTCCACAAGCTCACAGTTTGCTGATTTGCACATTGCTATCTATAGCTCCTTGCACACTGCATTACAAGACCTGTTCACTGTCTTTTCTTCTTTTCCTCTTTTCCTCATTGCCATTGTTCAGTTGTACTAAATATCTTGACTGCAGTTCTTTAGTTAACAAAGGGCTATTTCATGTAGCTCTTCACTCACACAGTAGGGCGTTATTAACTCTCACCAACAACCCATTCCTTTTGAGGTCTCTGCTGTTATCAAGCCCCATATACTTAAGTGGAATTTGTTTCTTGCCAGTGTTTGGAGGATTGGGCTGCCTCTGAGAACAAGGATTCTGATGGTGAAGAAGGCTAAGCAGATAATAAGGGAGCCTACTGTGATCTGTATGCTGCTGTGAGTGAGTACAATGAAGTAAGCTTGATCCTGTGTTAACCTCAGTGACTGAAATCCATGTCTGTTTTCTAAAGCTCCTTTTTTTCTCATCTTAGAGCCAGAACCTTTATACCAGCTCACCTGAGTGACACTAGCCAAAGCAGACACTTCAAAATAAGAGCCCCTAATGTGAAGGATGCGAAGGTTCAGCTATACATACATGTCCATAGAAGAAAAAGACCTCTGTTTGCAAACAGGCCTCATGAAGCTACATGGGTTTAGTAACAGCAGTAACAAGATTTAAATTAAGCATCATTGCATATGTCATATAAAAAACCTTCACAATTTGCTTTTCTGACTTGGTGCTGGTCCAGTGGGCAGTTCAGGATTAATAAGAAAAGAACTAAGAACAGATTCTTAAACCAGGGCAGGATGGTGGGGTGTAATACTCAAGAATCTAAGAAGAAGAAAAAGGTTAATTCAATACTTAAATATATAAGAATGGTGCAGAGAAACGGAAATTAATAGTAAGACAAACCACCAAGCTGGGCAAGCAGTGGGACTTCTCTGGGCCCCAAAAGGGCCAGATTTGCAAACAGTGAATAAATGGGGGAGGGGATCTATTTATGAAAAAAAACAAAAGAACAATCGAAATATCTGTGAGCTGGGCTGACTTGATGTAGATCACAGGTAAATGACCTGAAGTCCAGGGGGGCAAGCTGATGAAACCTTGGTGAGCTTCACCCTCCAGATGGATCTCTCCAACATCTCTACTAGTAGGCAGTCATAGGGAGGGATAGATCACTACTGCCAGAAGTCTGAATGGATTGCTTGCAGAGGGCTTTTGAAATTAGGCTGAGAGCCACATGCAACCTTAGAGCCACAGATTTCCCACTGTTGCATTTAAGGATTTTGTGTGGATGTGGGTGGTGGAGCTTCTGGAGTGACTGGCCGGAGCTGCCCTAATATCACATGCCAGAAGGGTCTCTCACTGACTGAGCTGCCCTAATATCACATGCCAGAAGGGTCTCTCATTGACTGAGCTGCTGAGTTCCTGAAGAGGGGAGGCAGAAGGGTCTAGGCAGGGGCCTAGGAATGGAATAGACAATAGGCTGAGGAGAACAGGGCTGTAAAAGTGGATTCCCTAAAGAAATGAGGGGAGGAATAGAAGGCTGACCTAAACTGAACTGACCTGCATTCCCAGCCACTGAAAGCCAGAGCTGATCAGGAGTTCACACACAGCCTCCCTTGCTTTTCAAACAAGGCCCTCAATTCAGAATCACTGTCTGCAGCAGCAGTTGAGCCTATCCGTATAAGGAGGCATGCTTGCGAGGGAGCCAGCTCTCCAAGGGTGAGGAGCCCCAGTGACAAAGCTTTTCAGCCCCAGTTACAAAGTGTTAGCAAACAAGTGAGTTAAGCAACTGTGCGAGTTTAGCAACAAGGGGAGAATGCCAGGGAAATTGACTCTTTCTTCCCTATTCCGTACTCACAGTAAGTAACTGTAAATAAATAACTATAACTAATTTCCCCACCTTCTCATAGTAAACAACTGAATTTTCCAGGGAAAACACACCCCAAAAAAAAAAAAAAAACAGTTGTAAAGGTAGGAAGCCAGCAGGGGGCTATCCAGTATATTGCACTGAGTGTCTCACATACGACTATCTACCTGCTGGACGTAGGGATGTACGAAAGTCACTTACCTTTTCGACGGCGTGATTTGCGGTGGGAGGGAGGCGCTCCGCACCTCCCCCCGAAATCCTAATCCGGCCGGCTCTGCTCTGTGGAGATTCCACAGAGCCGCCAGCTGGGGCCGCCCGCAGGTGGACATCCAGCCACTGGGCAGCCTTCCGGAAAAAAAACTGTGTACGCAAATGGCGGTGGCTATGGTGGTGGTGGTGGACTTCCCCCAGCCAGGGGTCTGAAAAGTCCAAGATGCTTCTAGGCCCTCATACTGCCCTGTTGATATAACTGGGGAAGAGGGTAGGGTAGGGACGTCTTTGCAGACTGCACATTCCTGAAATGTCCCTTCCAAGTGAAGGGAAGGGAAAATGTCCCTTCCAAGTGAGAAGAAACATGAAGTTCAGGAAGACTTCCTCTGTTCACATGTATGTATGGTATGTCAGGGGCATTCAGAGATCATGGGAGCTATGGGAATGCACACATCCCATATGTAGACTAAGGTCTAGAACCTGTTTTTATTAATATATTAATTAATGGCTTTCTACGTATACGGTCTTCCACTGAAAAACAAATAGGCTCCACAGTTTATATGCTTCTCTGGACATATATTTTGCATACAAGACTGACAGAAAGTTCATGTGAATTGATAGTAAAGTGTTCCTGAAGAAGTGCGAAGTGCTTTCCCTCACTAATGAACGGTTCCAGCCAGCCCACCCATAGCTCCTATAGGTATATTAGACATGGCAGTAAATGGACTGGCAGTATGTCTCTGAGGGCACCAATGCTGAGGAGGCACATAGGATGCTGCAGACCACTAGTCCATATGGCTTGGATCTCTCTGAGGGCTCTGGCAGGAACCTTTCTCAGCCCGGCTTCCTGAAATCATGTTAGCTAGAAATACCGAGAACTGGACCTGAGCCTTTTTGCATGCCAAGCATATACTCTACCACAGAGCTTTAGCCCCAGGGGAATAAACAAGAGGGGAAGAATCTGTCATGCCCTGTCTGTGAACTCGCAGAGCATCTAGGGATGTACGAAAGTTCTGCCATGAATCTCGGGAAGGCTGAATGCCAGCGCATTCGGCCCCCTGAAATCAGTGGCGGAACGGCCCACCCACCCCGTCCCCCCGGGACGGGACTTACCTTGGGCAGATCTTCCTGGCGGCGGTGGAAGCTCTGGTGGGGGTGGCTCTGGTGGCGGCTCCGGCGGCAGTTTGGCGGCGGTTCGGTGGCGGCGGCTGCGGTGGCTGGTCTTCTGACCGGCTGCCACCACCGCCGCCATTTCCAGGTTAAAAAAAAAAAAAACATGATAGACTACTTAAAGATTTACGTAGCCTATCACAGCTAGATTTTAAAAAAACACTGTGATAGGCTATGTAAATGTTTACGTAGCCTATCACAGCTGACTTTAAAAAAAAAATGCACATACGCAAATGGCGGCGGCCATGGCTGCCGCCATTTGCGTTCCCTATTTTGGCATGTCTTAGTCTATGTCAACATTTACGTAGACTAAGACAGCGAAAATAAGGGGAACGCAAATAGCGTAGATGCTACGCTATATGCGTTCCCCTTATTTTTGCCATCTTAGTCTACATAAATGTTTATGTAGACTAAGACGTGCCAAAATAAGGAACGCAAATGGCGGCAGCCATGGCCGCCGCCATTTGCGTACACATGTTTTTTGTTTTTGTTTTTAAATCAGCCATGATAAATGTTTACGTAGCCTATCACAGCTGACTGCAGGGACACAAATGGCAGTGGCTATGGCCGCTGCCATTGGCGTCCCTGCTAGCCAGTGGCCGGATGTCCAGCTGCTGGTGGAGCCGGCCAGCGGCTCCGCAGAATCACTGCGGAGCACAGCCGGCTGGCCAGGATTCCGGGGGGGGGGAGGAACGGAGCACCTCCCCCCCCGGCGAGGATTCTGAGGGGAGGGACAGAACACCTCCCCCCCCCCACCATCAGCATAATCCCTGAAAGGTAAGTGATTTTCGTACATCTCTAACATCCAACTGGCCACTGTTCACATCTGAAAACAGAATGCTGCACTGGATGGACTTTGGTGTGATCCAGTAAAGCAATTCTCAGGTTTTAGGTTCCTCAGCACCTCTTTGTAGAAATTAACCTGGTGTATTGGTGCTGCTTTTGTTTGGAATAGGCATCACTATGGCAGACATCTGGTGGTGCTTACAAATGCAGTTCTGACCTCGGCAGTTAATCTAATTCTCAAGCAGTGCACGATCAGACTGATGTGAGCAGACAGCACTTAAGCCCAGGTGTCATCGCCGAGCATACCTCTTGACACAAAAATGTGACTTGACAGGTCTTATTGTTCAGTTTCCCTTCCCCATGTACTTCTTCCTTGCTAAATTGAAAATGTTTTAGGGATAGACTATTTGCTCAGGACATACGAAAGTCCACAGTAGCAAGTGCCCCCTATTGATACACTTTGGTGCATTTAATGTTCACTTGACCCCATGTGTGTACCCAATGGAGACCTCTGTTTGCTTCACTGGCTGTCATTCCCCCCACACTCCAAATAGCAAGAATCTTGGTACATTTCTGTTTGGGATTGCTGCAAGTGTTATAGCAAAGGCAGGAAGAGAAATACAAGTGGACCTTAAGCTTGCCTTTTCTGGTAGTGGTGTCATAATTATGGAATGCCCTCCTGAGGAGGCCACCATGCATCATTTTCATTGATCTGTAGAAGGCTAGGAAACTTACCCATTATGCCAGGCATTTCAGGATGTCTGAGGCAATATATTGGTGTGGCTGCTGTTGCTCTTTTCTAATTTTTGCAGTGGATTTGTGTGTATGTGCATTCTTACATTTGTTTAGCTTTTAATGACTAGCACAGGGTAGGCAATATGGGCACCAGTGCACCTCTGAACACCTATCATGGCACCCACCAAGGTACACTACCATTCCCACTTTAAAATAATAATAAAATAAAATAATAATATCAGCCCAACCCACCTCACAGGGTTGTTGTTGTGAGGATAAAATGGAGGAGGAGAAGGAGGATTATGTACGCCACCTTGAGTTCCTTGGAGGAAAAAAGGCGGGATATAAATGTAATAAATAAATAAATAAATAAAATAATAATCATATATTTTCACACTGGCAGTTGGGATCTCTGTGAAATAGGTTTCTGTTGGTGCTGAAAATGGTGGGTTTGAAGGAATTGTTTAGTATGTTTGGGTTCTGCCTTGAACTCTGTCTTTTCAGCAGGGTACTTGCTCTTTGCTATGCCTCCCATAGCAGCCATTTTGTGGTGGTGCCCAGGACAGTTCCTCAAATTCTCAAATGCCTCTATGGACCCAACAATGTTGCCAACCCTTGGACTAGCAAATGCTGGCCATTCTGGCAGGTAGGTTGCATGCAGAGAGTGGGTTTATAGATTGGAGAGTCTGTCCCCATCCCAGCTGAACTTCTTGTGGGATCCCTATTAGGGCAAAGCCACCATTAAATGCCAGCTACATCTATTTAAATCTAGAATTGAAATGGATCAACACAGGGCCAATGGAAGGGGTCCACTGCCCACTGTCTTTCCCTCCCACTCTGACAGAGTGTCTGGCTGCTGATGGAGAACTGGGTGACTGTTGAATAAGGCAAAAACAGTGGTGCTTTGCTCACTCTTCTTTTTCTAAGCTGCAGAGTGGTTGGCCACTGATGGAGTCTGAAAGGAGAGGAAGTAAGTTGGAGAGAAAATAAAGGAATCTGCTCAGGGATGTGGTAGGATGGAGGCTAAATTGGCTCTATGCCCTTTGTGACCTCAGCCAGTAATAATCAATCCTGCTTATATTTATTTTATATATTAACAGCATGTTAATATTAGCAAGGTCTCTGAGCAGTGTACAGAGAAAATTTAAAATGAATGAATATATATATACACACACACACACACACACACTCACTCACTCTCTCTCTCTCTCACACACACACACACACACACATACATTGGACTATAAGGAAGGCTGAGCACCGAAGAATGGATGCTTTCGAACTGTGTTGCTTGAGAAGACTCTTGCGGGCCCCCTGGACTGCAAGGAGGTCAAATCAGTCAATCTTAAAGGAAATCAACCCTGAGTGCTCATTGGAAGGAGGACAGATACTGAAGTTGAAGCTCAAATATTTTGGCCACCTAATGCAAAGAGAAAAGTCCCTGGAAAAGACCCTGATGCTGGGAAAGACTGAAGGCAAAAGGAGAAGGGGACGGCAGAGGATGAGATGGCTAGATAGCATCACCGATGCACTGAATATGGACTTGAGCATGCTCCGGGAGAGAGCGGAAGACAGGAAGGCCTGGTGTGCTATCGTCCATGGGGTCATGAAGAGCTGGACATGACTGAATGACTGAACAACAACAACAACAATGACATATATATACATGCATATACACACACACACACACACACGCACACATCAAATTAAAAAGAAGCTGAAAACCACCTCAAAATGAAACCAACAACAATAGTGCCCAAGGTCTAAAAAGCACTAAAACAAGTTCTAATCTGAAAAACTTGGAGAAATAAAGGTCCTCACCAGATGCTGAAATCACCACTATGTAGTAGGGATGGGGGAGAATTTCTCCCCGAAACTTTGGGGGGCCGAGTGCCAACATATTCAGCCCCCCGAAGTAGTTTCGGGGAGAAATTCTCTGCCCCCCCCCGCCCCCTGCACACACACACCCCGGGATGGGACTTACCTTTCCCGAATGTTGCTCCCGGTGGCGGGTCGCAGCGGCGGTTCAGCAGGGCTTCGACAGGGGCAGGGGCAGCAGCCGGTCTTCTGACCAGCTGCCGCCGCCGCCATTCCAAGAAAAGTAAAAAAAAACCACGCCCCCGTGATAGGCTACGTGACAATTAACGTAGCCTATCACGGCTAGATTTGCAAAGTCAGCCGTGATAGGCAACGTAAATCGTCACGTAGCCTATCACGGATGACTTAAAAAAACCAAACAAACGCGTATGGCTAATGGCGGCCCCCATAGGGAGCCGCCATTTGCGTTCCTTATTTGGTCGCTCTAGTCTACATAAAGATTACGTAGACTACGGCGAAAATAAGGGCAACGTTATTTGCGTTGCCCTTATTTTCGCCGTAGTCTACGTAAAGATTTACATAGACTACAGCGACCAAATAAGGAACGCGAATGGCGGCTCCCTATGGGGGCCGCCATTTGCGTACGCGCTTTTTTTTTTTTAAGTCACCCGTGTTAGGCTACGTGATGATTAACGTAGCCTATCACAGCTGACTTTGCAGATCTAGCCATGATAGGCTACGTAAATCGTCACGTAGCCTATCCGGGGGCGTTTTTTTGTTTAACTTTTTATTTCGTGGCCGGGCGAGGCGAGGCGCCTCCTCCCCGGCCTGAATTTTGGCCGGGCGAGGCGGGAAGCCTCCCTCCCCGGCCTGAACTTTGGGGGGAGCAGTGAAGCGACTCCCCCCCACCGCGAAGCGCCTCCCCCCCACCGCGAAGCAAGCTGCAAGACCAGGTAAGTGACTTTCGTGCACCCCTACTATGTAGGCACCAGATGAAACTCTCTGGAGAGCTCATTCCACAACCTCATTGCCACCACTGAAAAAGCCATCTTCTTGGTAGCCACCCAGCACACCCCATTTGACTTGAGAGAAGGGCCTCTGAAAGTGATATTAGTAGGGATGTACGAAAGTCACTTACTGTTTCACGGATCTGCTTCACGGTGGGGGGGAGGTGTTCCGTCCCTCCCCACGGAATCCTTGATGGGGGGGAGGCGCTCCATCTCTCCCCCCAGAGTCCTGCCTGGCGGGCTCCTCTCTGCGGGGATTCCACATAGTCACCGGCCAGCTCCGCCTGCAGCCAGACATCCGGCCACTGAGCAGCAAGGACGCAAATGGTGGCGGCCGTAGCTGCCGCCGTTTGCATCCCTGTATTTAACCGTGATAGGCTATGTAAATATTTATTTAGCCTATCATAGCAAAGTAAAAAAAAATGCGTACACAAATGGTGGCGGCTATGGTGGCCGCCATTTGCATTTGCTATTTTTCGCCATTCTAGCCTACATAAATATTTACGTATTGGCACCGAATCCGCCGCCGCCACTGCCGGAGCTGCCACCGCCACCACATACACTGCATACACTCCAGGTAAGTGCTGTCCCGGGGTATTCTGCGGGGGGAGGCAGGAGGCCATTCCACCACAGATGCTGGGGGGCAGGATTCTATAGAATGCAGCCTCACTGGAATCTGTGGCAGAATTCTCCGGCATCCCTAGATATTAGGTCTAGGCAGATATATATGGGAAGCAGCAATTCTTCAGATAATTTGGCCTTAAGCTGTTTAGGATTTAAAAGGCTAATGCTACACTTCAGATATCAACATGGACCCACTACTTCATATACAGAGTCCCATTCTGGTAGGGATGTCAGAGAATTCCACCATGGACTGAAATGGGATCAAATTCTGGAGCGGCATGGCCATTTTAAAAGTTTTTTTCTTTCTTTAAAACAGTGTTGCTTTAAATAAAGAGTTTATCACTGAGGCACAGCTAAGGGTGCCTTCTTTTCAGAAGCCCCTAGGAAGAGGAAGTGTTTTGGCTGAAAGTAAACGGGGACAGAGGATTTCAATTTTTTAAAACATACGAATATATTTATGAAAAATAGCAATTCTTACGGAAGTTATGCAGACTCATGGAGATGGCTGGGCACTGGAATTACGGTTGTCGGTATGGATTTATATTCATAATTTTCGGAGTGGAAAAAAAGAGGAGAATTCCGGGGGCTTGTTAATGGCGGAACGGAGCACTGGCCACAAACTGTGGAAGTCAAGCGGCACTGAAGGTACACAATTCGTACATCCCTACATTCTGGCTTCAGTCCTGGATCACATTATAGTGTGGCAGGAATTTGAAAGAGATGGGATGTACTCCAATCATGTAGAAGTGTTTAATAAAACATATAAATCAACAAACTAGGAATTTTATGCTTACTGATAGCTGTTCAGTTCTGCAGCCACCATTGCCCATATGAAACTAGCACCATGCAAATTCAGAACACTCACTTGAAGACTATATAAGTATATAAGTTACAAGTATATAAGTTGTAAGTATTTTTAATGATGTTATTTCATTTGTATCCCACCTTTCTTCCAAAGAACACAAGGTGACATGCAAAGTTCCCCTTTCCATTTCGTCCTCACAACAATCCTGTGAAGGGGTTAGTGATTATCCCAAGGTCACCTGATTAGTTTCATGGCTTAGTGGAGATTTGAACCTGGGTCTTCCTACTCTAACTAGTACACATCACATCTTACCTTAGAATTGATCCCTATAGACAGTGACTGGTAAAATCTGGTCAGAGACTAAGGCCATACCAATTTCCAAAGGACCATTTCTCATCTCTTTTGCCCACCTCAAAATTGGCTGGCTGTTTTGCCTATTTTTCAAAGGCTAATTAAGATACTTTTGAGAGGGAAGAGAATCAGAACAGCTGTCATTTTGTCCCCTCACCCCACCCACCCCTCTGTTTCTGGGGTGCTATTTGAATTTTTGACAATTCAGAATGGCTGATGTCATTTAAAAAATGGATGCCTCCTTTGCCATTCATTGGAGGCTGTCATTATAGTGGACAAAAACTGAATGTCTGCAGAAAAGCACAACCTTTACTGTGTGGGTGGTTTGTTCTTCCTGCAGCTCATTTTATTTGAGAGGTTATATTAAATACCTCTCCAAACAAAGCACAATGATTGAAGCAGGCTTGTTAAAAAATATAAAGTCACAGTGTGCTATTCCATGTAACCTATTTTTAAGCCTGACTAATAGGAAAAGCATGTTTTAAATGTTTGGATCTTTCTCTCTCTCTCTCCGTATAAGAAAATCTCAAAAACTCCCCAGGATACTTAATTTGAAAGGATGCCAAAGGGTTTAAAGGTGTCCATGCCACCTTTTAAAAAAATGTGTGGGGTGTGGGAGAAAATTAGGGATTAACATTGCTTGTCTAATCAAAAGTAAGCCCCATTGAGTTCAATGGGACCTGCTCCCAATGAAATGCACTGAAGAATCAGTGAAATGATTTGGAGAAGCAAAGTTGTGGGAGGTACTATATCATTTCTCCCCAAATTACTGGGTCAGTTTCTCAGTTTTTTGGTTGAATCGCTGTTTCCCTGCAGCCCTCTGAGATAAAAGAATCTCCAATTTCCTCCTGCCCGCTGCCAGTAGTATTCAATAGCAGCACAGCATCTACGCTATTAAGCTTCAGACAGAGGGCCAATGTGAAGCTGCAACAGTGCTACACTATCTTGCCAGTTGCCCTCACTTCGCCTCTGAACAAGTTGACATATGGTGTTTTATCTTATCACCTTGGAAAACATTGCGGTTGATGCCTGTCTGGCACCCCTACTCAGGTTAGACTTTGGAAAGTTGCCCCCGGATCAGCCCAACCTAGTATTATATAACCGAGGAAAGTTAATGTTTCCCTAGACAAAGAAGTGTGACACTGCATCATATCGCCTCCCTTTGTTTAGCCCCTTTTTTTGAAGCTTTATACTCTCCTCTCCCTACAGTTAATCCAGCCTTGCTAATTCACACTTTACATTTGCAAGACAAGGGGACCATTCACAATGGAGTTACCACCACATTCTGCCTAAATTGCATTTCAAAGCATTTTTGGAGCTTTCAGGGGAGCTGGGGATGTTGCATGTATTTGAATAAGGATGCTTGAAAAAGCCTCTGTTTGAATGCTCACAACCTCATGAGCAAGGACTTTGTTTTAGGGATGGCAGAGAATTCCGCCACGGATTCCAGTGAGGATCCCCCAGAATCCATGGCAGAACGGCCTCCTGCCCCCCGCCCCCCCACGGAATCCCCCCGGGACGGAACTTACCTGGGGCGGATGCAGTGGATTCGGTGTTGGTGGCGGCGGCTCCGGTGGCGGCGGCTCCGGCGGTGGTGGCTCTGGCGGCTGGACTCCTGGCCGGCCACGGCTGGGCTGCTGCGTCCTTGCAGCTGTGATAGGCTACGTAAGTATTTACGTAGCCTATCACAGCTAACCCCCCAAAAAAAACCAGCGTACGCAAATGGCGGCGGCTACGGCGGCCGCCATTTGCATTCCTTATTTTTTGCCGTTCTAGCCTACGTAAATATTTACGTTGGCTATTACGGCAAAAAAAAGGGGAACGCAAATAGCGTAGTGGGCGCTATTTGTGTTCCCTTTTTTCCCGCCATAATAGCCTATGTAAATATTTATGTAGGCTAGAATGGCGAAAAATAGGGAACGCAAATGGCGGCCGCCATAGCTGCCGCCATTTGCGCATGCCTTTTGGGGGGGGTGTTGCCGTGATAGGCTACGTAAATACTTATGTAGCCTATCACGGCAGCCTGGCTGGACGCAAATGGCGGCCACTACGGCGGCCGCCATTTGCATCCGCAGCAGCCCATCCGCGGCCGGAAATCTGGCTGTGGATGGCCCTGGCTGGCTGCTCCATGGAGTCGCTGCAGAGCGGAGCCAGCCAGGCAGGATTCCGGGGGGGAGGACCGGATCCCCTCCCCCCCGTCGAGGATTCCGGGGGGAGGGATGGAGCACCTCCCCCGCACCATGAAAAATTCCGCGAAAAGGTAAGTGAGTTTCGTACATCCCTACTTTGTTTGCCTTGATCCTGCTGCCTCCCATTTCATTGACCTAAGGCCCAGTAACTTACCTTGGGGTGTGGGAAGAAGGTTGTGGAAGAAGCCCTGATGGAGTGAGTGACTTTTTCTGGCTGTGACTGCCATCCCAGAATCCCTCATGGGAGACTGATGTACTGCACATAATTTTCACTGGGGCAGGGACTCATTGAGAGCCTTTTCCCTAGCAGAAATTGCATGCACAGGACGGGATCAATTTCCCACAAGGGATTGTGGGAATGGTAGAACCTGAAATGAAAATACACTCTGCTGGGGCCTGAGAAACATCCACCTGCACCCCCTTACCTGGCACATCTGCTGTAGTTTGCAGGGTGGCTCTCCAGCTGTCCAAAAGGTGTGATAGGCTAATGGTGGCTGCTGTTAGCCTATTGCGGGAAAATTATGGCTGTAAATTGTGGCATAGAAGGAAGATAGTTACGGTTGCCAGTGCCATGAACTATGCAATTTATGGCTGTAATTTTCCCATGATAAGCTAATGGCAGCCACCATTAGCCTATCATGCCTTTTAGACAGTTGGAGAGCCACCCTGAAAACTACAGCAGATGCACCCGGGCCAGCCACAGAGAAATCCATGGGGCCCTAAGTGGCCCGGATTTCCCCATGGTGGACCCCCCTGGACCAGACATCCGGGTTTTGCCCATCCCTATTCTGCTTCCTTCTGTTCTACACCAAAATAAATTACCTTCTTGATGGACATTCCTGTGCTTATTGTGAAAAATCCATGGGCATGTGCTACTCACAATAGATGCCCCCCCCCCGCCATGGTATTTTATTGTTTAATCATGAGTAAAATGTGTACCTGATTTCGGAACATGTCCCAGCCATCTTACTCTCTATGCCATCATAGTAGATTGCCAGCAGCACCATCATGACAGATGGCCAGAGGATGAACTGCAGTTTTCACCCCAGTGGAGATCAGGTGACATGAAGAGCAAATAATATCCTTGCTGGCCCTATAAAGCTTTAGTATCTCAGTCTTATCCCTCAGGCTGAGCAATTTGTTTTTCAGAAGAACTGCATGCAGATTGACCAAGCTGATTCCTCACTAAACTGCCTACCTACCTATCGACTGACCATTCTGCTGAGCTGTTTGCCCACTACAAGGCCTTGCAAATAGTAAAGAACTGATCAGTCTTTCATATTACTTTTTTTTTTTTAAAAGGGGGTGTAGTTTAGTTGCTTAACCACTTTATTTATCCATGTAGAAGTCTGTGTCAAGTAGTGTGCTTTCATAGTAGAGATACATCAGTCAGACTGAGAAAAGCTTAGTCTTGACCACAGGTTAAAAGAGGTGCTGTATTCTGATAGAGAATCCATCAGAATAAGTTCTTCCCTTGAACCAGAGGATGTGAGTGGTAGCCAATATTGCCATCTGTATTCCATGTATCAGAATTAGCTATTATCTGGACCAGATGCTGAAGATCTAGGTTACCTGGCTTGTAGCTCATTTGGACACACCGAAAACTCAGAAGCAGCTACTCATCATAGCTCATTCTGATTATTGTTACTATTATCGTTATACCAGTAACAGTAACAAGCTTGGGAAGACAATGAAGTGGCTTGAACACTTTGATCTTCTTAGTGGGCTAGGTGGCTTCATCCATAATGCTCTTAGAAGCTTTTTAGAAGGAAGCTGCCAAACTCCAAGGCTTTGTGTTTCCAATGCCCTGCCGGGCTGCTGTCAGGAGGGTGGGAGGAGGGACAAAAACTATTTTCGGCTCTCCAGGCTCCTGCACTTTCAGTTTTCTTCTAGATGAGCTAGCAGTGGTCGGTCTGGGGCTGAGGCTCGAGATTCTTCATAATCTGGGCTCTCCTCTCCCCTCCCCACCCACCAGAATCCTCCCTCAGAGATCTCTTTGAAGTTCTCTGATGCTGCATTTGAAAACTTGGAAAGCAGCCAGCATGGTTCATTCCATGGCAGTTGTAAAGGGGGTGGGGGCAAGAGGAGGGAGTGGATTCCAGAGTCCCCCTTCCAAAGTCATAGCAGTTTCCATGGCCTCAGAGGGGGGACTCTGAAGAATCCAATGGTCCCTGGGATGGTCTGCTGGGACCAGAGGATTGATCTCCCCATCTAGCAAGAACATGGCAGAATTAACATACCTGTGCCAAATTTGGAAAGAGGAATAAAATGGCCCCAAACTATGAAGTACGTTGGTAGCTATTAAAATATAGTCACATTTGCTTATAATTTAATTTGAAAAACAACACATGGCTTTGCAAGTGTTCGTATCTTGACTGCAAGATCAAAAACCCCATCATTAAAATAACCAATGATATTATCTGGTGAGATTTATGCTAAACTGCAAAAACAACTTGCAATTAGGGATGGTGCGGGATTCCAAAAAGGGGGTGGAGTCTGATGCACACACACACACACACACACACACACACCTGGCCTCCCAGACCTTGCTCCATGAGTTCTGGGGCACTGATGGACCCAGCCACCGTGTGCCCCAGAGCTCAGAGAGCAGTGATCAAAGGCTTCCTTAACAAGCATGTGGGGAGGAAGGGCCTCAACAGCACCCCATCACTCTTGCCCTGGCCTCCTCGAGAGGACACCAGGAGGAGAGTGCTGGGGGCTGGCCATGCTGAGAACTCAGCAGTCAAGCCCGCTTTGACTGCAGACTCCTTGGCGAGGAGAGGCGGGAAGGCTTGCATGGCTCGGCGGGCAGGCAGGGTGAGCAGGGATGCTTGCTGAGCAGGTCTAGGTCACACAAGCTGGAGGGGCAGCTTGTTGAGCTCCCCCTGCCCCGATTGGAGATGGGTCTGCCCACCCCTACTGGCAATAGAAAGGATCAAATGTTGCAGTGGAGGAGAATCAAGCAAACAAGTGTGAAATGGACCATATTTTGCAACTTCTCACTTGCAAAATCAAACAAATGTGTTCCTTCATTTACCATGCCACAAGAGAGTTCATTCAGAGTTTCTTTTGCATTCCTTCTTTCTTAAAATAACCCTATACAGGAAGTCTGGGTGAATTAAATTATGCTACCGTGCCTGAGAATATTGTCCTATGGTACTACATAACACATTAATAAGAGGGTTAGTCAGAGCAAAATCACACAAAAGAGTGCTGCTGAAAAATGTTTCAGTTTTTAAAGATCAAGCTTTATTCTGATTTGATGATCATGTTGTGTGATTCAAAAAAGAGGCTGAGAGTTGTTTGGTTTCAAAAGAGACTTATAAGCACGTTTTCCTGTGTCACAACCTGCACCACGTGTGACCTGACAATCTGAATGAAACCGTAATACTGTGGCCTGCCCAGGATATCTATAATAAAACACAGTATAAAATACTGTGGTCTGCCCAGGATATTCTGTTTATGTTGCTTGGCTGGGAGGTGGCAGATGCTAGGATGTGGCAGCAAGGTGTTTGAGGTTAGAGCTGTGCAGCATGTGGCCTGCTCTGTACCCCTTAAATTAGCCTGCTGCATTCATGTGTAGTGGTAGTGGAGGGCACTGTCCCCTCATTTAGTGTTGAAGACAGATTCATCTGCCAATCCAGTTGGCCTTTTGTACATGGGAATGGGAGGGGGTGCCATCTTGTTCTTCACTACTGGTAATAAAATGACTTGGGCTGGCCCTAACCACAATACATGGCTGATGGACTATGGCTTATTGTGTCACATATTAACTAATGCAGGTCTAGCCTATGGTTTGTTTATCAGCTCTGGAACCAGGAGAAGAGGCACAACTCAGAGCCAGTTCCCATTGGACCCTGAGTGGCAGGTTGTGGAAATGAGTCTTGGGAATACATTCATTCCTGCACTGTGTAGAGAAAGGCATGTATTGTACAGAGAACATATATGCCAATCCTTTTCTCTGTGTTGTTATATTGCATGTGTAGGACATAGGCCCAAGTCACATGTGACATTCCATACATAGCGCTATACATAAGCCCAAGACCCACTCCTGTGCCCCACCATAAGTATAGCTTACAAATTATGATGAAGCATTAAATGACTGTCCATGACTCTGTCTAGATTCTTTTTTTGCCCTGCCTGCCATCAACATGTTTGTTTTAGATAGTACATGAATATTGTACCCTGCTCTTTAGTTTAAATGGCTTTCGAAGTAGCTTAGATAATTAAAATATGGCAATAACAAATAAAACCAATAAACATTAATTAAAAACCTACAATATCCAAAGCAATATAAAATAAAATAATAATTCTGAGGTGTGTATGTGTATCTCTCTCTCTCTCTCTCTCTCTCTCTCTATATATATATATATATATATATATACACACACACACACACACACACACACATATATATATATATATATATATATATAATCTTGCAAACCTTAAAGGTTGGGCAAATAAAAACACCTTTAGTGCTGAAGGGCCATCAACCTCAATGCCAGGTGAGCTTCCATGGGGAAGAGCATTCTACAGCTGGGAGTCCTCAACGGGAAGAGACCCTAAGCTGTTACCACCTGCCTCACCTCTAAATGCAGGGGGACTCAGACAAGTGACTCCAAGAATGATCTAGATCAGGTTCATGCAGAAGAAAGTGGCCCTTCAGGTAACTGAGTCCCAAGCTATGTATAGTGCGATCCTATACATGTCTACTTGAGTACTATAGGATTTATTCCCAGGTAAATGTGTATAGGATTGCAGCCTTAGGGCTTTAAAGGTGAGAAGTTTTGCATTTTGCTAGGAAACAAACCTACAGTCCATTTAAGAACTGATGTGATGTGTTTCTTTTAGTGGTCTGAATTACTAACCTAGATAATGTGTTTTGTACCAACTGAAGTTTCCAAGTAGTTTTCAAAGGCAGTCTCACACATAGGACAATACAGTAATCTTAGGTAAGATGATAGCAGAGCATGAATAACTGTGGTCAGGGTCCAGTTTGATAATAGAAACTACTTTGTGTGGCCCACTAACAGGAAGAGGCTGAATCATAGATGGGATCATATTTTATTAAGATATAGTGTTATTTATATTGTTAATTATTATACTCTCTCTTCATAGATATATGCACACATACTTGCCTATACACAGAAAGAGAAACATATATATACCTTCAAAAACTGGCTGCTTTGAATGTGAGAAAGGCATTGTGCTTCCATAAATAATAAGGCAATAATTTCACCAACAATTTGACTTCATCATCTCTGAAAGTACTTAAACCCCTTCTCTTTATCTCTGAATTATGTGATTCTGCAAAAAAGTTAATCTTTCCCCCTGCCCAGAAGTTATACATTATATGGTTTAGATGCTGAATGATGGAAAGATATGGATTCATGTATATTACTAAAGAAAGGTGGAAGTGGACTGTGTTGGTACCAATGAACTTCCACAGGATGACAAGTACCAGTAGACAGGTAGAAAATCTGGTCTGCCAATCATAAGCACACAAACCTGGAATTTCTTGATGTTATGTGACAAGTTAAAAGTAGCTTAACAAAACACAACAGACAGGCGGACAGACACCAGTACCATCGCCATCATAGGCTCAGAGAGCGGGAATGAAGCAATAGGAAATCATCACAACTTCCACTTGTTTTTAGGATATCAGAAGCATTTTACTTTAAAAAATATGTTTTCAACTACCATTGTTTGATGAACATTATGTGAGAGAATGGGAACACTTTTGGGAAAACACATCAATACAGGATAATTTTCCCAGTATTGCAGAAGGGGGACACTGAGGCTGAGAAAGAATGGTGTGGGGACTTCCTAGCTTACCACTCATTCTCTTCTTAGTCACTCTGCCACACCAAATCACCTGTATTTTGAAAGAGAAAGTAACAGTAGATAAGTGGAAGTGAAAGCCAATCTCTCTACAGTTACCCCACAAACCTAAAACATCATTTTGTAAAGCCACAGTGCAAGTAAACAAAAAGAGGGGAAAGGGAAGAATAGCATCGTAACTGTTAAAATAAGCACTTTCCCCACAAAAAGCTAAATTTGACCCAAGTCATTGCAATGGAATAATAGTATTTTAGATTGTTCTTCATAGCCTTTACTGTTTTTGAAGTCATCATTGTACTTTCACTGTGGTATAAACATGATCCAGGGCCCACAATTTACACACAATTACTTCTCTTCCTATATTTTCCCCCATTGTTGTGAACTGTCTTCTGTCTCCTAAGGTTACTGTTGCAGTTTTTACTGGTGGTCTGCTTCTGGACAAATTTCTTTGTTAGAGGCTCATGAAGTAGTATCCCTGAAGTACTTTTCAGGAAGGACTCAAACTGAAAGTTTTTGATGCAGTTCTAGTGGGTTTCCAAACTGGACCAAACTTGGTCCAGTTGGGGCTAACTCTGGGTTGTTTGGTACTCTCCCTTGTATTCATTCTCTGAATCAGTCTGAACTTGTTAACAAGGGGACAGCATAAAATTGTGTTAGTTCTAATGAGGCTTAATATTTGATGCCTCCACCCAAACAATCAAGAAACACCAAGGCCCAAGCGCACACATTTTGAGTTAAATTTTCACATCAGAAATGTGAATCCTAATATTTCAGTAAACATTTCATTCAAGGATATAAGCCACATTGTAATTTTGATTTTTTTTAAAAAATATTCACCTCAAGTCTGTTGAAATATGTCAAGTCATGTAGCTGACATATTTGCCACAAAGTACCTTCTGTCAGCTGGTGAAACAGCTGCAAGCCCTCCTTGATAGAGATAGCCTGGCCACTATTATAATACCCTGATAATATCCAGATAGACGATTGCAAATTAGGGCTCTGCACCGCTTCTTCTCGAAGCCTGAACAATGAGCCAAAGTGGGGTGCTTCAGGTTGCTTCTGAGGTGGGGTGAAGGGGGCATGAAGCAGCACAAAGTGGGTCGGATCACTCCAAAGCACTTCAGTGTGCTTTAGCATGATCTGGAAGCCCAGCCTTGCTTCCAACCAGCCCCCAGGTCCTTCCCTGGGCCCTTGGGACTTGCACCAGCAGTCTTCTTCTTGTTCCAGGGAGTTGCCATTTTTTAAATGGTGACTCCGTGTATTTCCAGAAATAGATCCTGCACAAATGGCAGCCATCAAGCACGCAACATTAATGTGCATGCCATGATGACTTCCTGGAAGAAGAAGATGGCTGCTGACATGTGTCCTGAGGCCAGGGCCCAAGTAAGGAGTTGGTGGCAGTGGCGGCAAAGCACATCCCAAGGACCCAAGTAAGGAGCCGGAGCTCTTATGGTGTGACGGAAGAGTCCGGGGTGTGGGGGCAAAGAGGAATTCAGACAGCTTTGGAGGGTAAAGTGGGTTGGGGGGCCCAAATCAGCCCAAAGCAGATTGGGCCCACCTTGGAAGCCCCAAAGCAGCCTCCGAGGTGGAGAGGGGGGTCCCAGCACAGCCCTATTGCAAATGAATTATTACGCATGGGGCTGCAATTGGTCTAATGTAAGGCTGCTAGGCTGTTGAATGGGACTAGCTGAATATGACCAATCTGAGGAATATTCTTCCCAGGGATACTCACTTTACACTGAAATGAATGGCTGGATTCAGCCTTAGTCATAATTAGAATAGACACTTTGAAATCATTGGGAGTCCCATCAATGCTTGTGGATTTACTCTAATTATGAAGAAGTCTGGAACCAACCTTGTATTTTTTAAGCATGAGGTAAAGATCTTTTTTTATGTACCAGTGCCTTTTAATGGAAGTGCTAGATTGGTTTTATTCTGCTCACTTGCTCTGCTGTTTTAATTGTATTTTAGTTATGTTTGGTATTGTTTATACTGTTCTGTTTTAAATAGTGAATACATGCTGAAGGTTGTTAAACTGAAGGTTGGGTTGGGGGGTATTAAATATTTTAAATAAATGAATAGATGGCTGTAATTCTGTTGCTCATATTCATGAAGTAAATCATTGTGCAGTGTAAGGCCAGTGTAGAAAATCTCTCCATTTGCACACATGGTTTGTAAAAATCTTGCAATCTTGCAGAAGCAGGGATAGCAATGTTGATGAAGAGAAGAACAGAACCAGTGGGAGCAGTGAAGAAGTGCTCTGTATGACCATGCATCCAAAATTTTGCCATAATAAATGAAACCTTGTAGGGAGCAACTTCAATATCCCTACTGGCTGGCACTCCTGCCTACCTCCGTTGCCATTACTACTGCTAGAAAACGAAAACTGGAAAAAATATAGGTCCCCAAGAAAAAAATCTACAGAAAGTGGTGATGTTAATGGAGAGAAAGGACAGCAGGAGCATTCAAGTATATCTCTAAAATGTCTTCTGTATGTGTGCCATCTGCCATGATTTTGGATGTATGCCCACACAGAAAACATTCCAGGGAATAAATTATATACTCCCATATCTCAAACAGGGATGTATGAGAAATGTGTTCCAGTTTGTTTTTGACCAGAATGCCTCTGACGGAGTCCCCTGAAACCCATCCAAAGAACCATGTGGTCCAACTCTCAAGGGACTCTTTATCTCCAGGCCTTGCCTAAGGCAGAGGATAATGGACCCACTCAGCTTAGCAGAGTGGCAACGCAGTGCATGGCTTCAGATCTGCCCCTTTGCAAAACTCCACTCATCCATGAGTCTGGGATAATTAGCCAGGGCTTGGATTCAATCTGGACCTTGCCAGAGCAAGTAGTCAGCCTCAAAGCTATCTGACCAATCTGTTACTGACTACCTGCCCTTAAGAACAACTAATAGCTACTGAACTTACGACTTGTAGGACAGGATGAGCCCTGCCCCACAATCCCCCCCCCCATTTCAATTGTTGGACCTCCACTTATGTGCAAGACAGAACATGCCCCCTCTAGTGCATGTCCTCAAGGATGTAATGAATCCAGGCTGTGATTCAAACCTTTGTGAGTCCCTCAGTTGTGCATTCAGTTCCTTGAAGTTGATCTGCATGGGAGCACTCCTCCTTGCATGAAGCTTTATGTGCACACTGGAGTCCTGCAGAACTTTGAAAATAGGTCCGTAGGCATGAATCTACTTTTGAAGATACGGGAGCACATTGTGAGAACGTTTCCAGTTTTTAATGTTGCAATCAGACTTTGAATATTTGTACTCTCTGTGATGGTTATTTGATCATTATGTGCTCATTTCCTTCAACATTGTTGCTCATGCATATATTCACACTTCACAGCATTGGACCCTATTTTGGACTATAGATATAGATACAGATACAGATACAGATATAGATATATTCACATTTATTTTAGGGTAATCAACCAACCATGACACAAAACAACAACCAAAGTTTGTAGCCAGATGTGTCCCAGCAATACACACATACATTTTTAAAAGTATAGTTTTACAAAGAATTTTTCATTTCCTGAGACCTTGTCACTAACCAGCCATAACGGAACTGTTCTATATTAGATGTTACTTATTTATAAGTTTTTGGTGTGTATTAGTCTAACATCTGTGATATATCTAGAAGACAATGACACAATCTCACATGCGTTGCTTGTATTAAAAAGCAAATGTTTTGAACTGCAGGTTAAAACTAGAATCATAGAATCATAGAATCATAGAATAGTAGGGTTGGAAGGGGCCTACAAGGCCATCGAGTCCAACCCCCTGCTCAATGCAGGAATCCAAGTCAGAGCATCCCTGACAAATGGCTGTCCAGCCTCGTCTTGAAGGCCTCCAGTGTGGGAGAGCCCACCACCTCCCCAGGTAATTGGTTCCATTGTCGTATTGCTCTTACAGTCAGGATGTTTTTCCTGATGTTCAGCCGGAATCTGGCTTTCTGTAACTTGAGCCCATTATTCCGTGTCCTGCACTCTGGGATGATCAAGAAGAGATCCTGGCCTTCCTCTCTATGACAACCTTTCAAATACTTGAAGAGTGCTATCATATCTCCCCTCAGTCTTCTCTTCTCAAGGCTAAACATGCCCAGTTCTTTGAGTCTCTCTTCATAGGACTTTGTTTCCAGTCCCCTGATCATCTTTGTTGCCCTCCTCTGAACCCTCTCCAGTTTGTCTGCATCCTTCTTCAAGTGTGGTGCCCAGAACTGGACACAGTACTCCAGATGAGGCCTAACCAGTGCTGAGTAGAGGGGAACTAGTACTTCCCGGGATTTGGAAGCAATGCTTCTATGAATGCAGCCCAAAATAGCATTTGCCTTTTTTGCAGCTACATCACATTGTTGGCTCATATTCAGCTTGTGATCGACAACAATTCCAAGATCCTTCTCGCTTGTAGTGTGGTTGAGCCACGTATCCCCCATCTTGTAACTGTGCATTTGGTTTCTTTTTCCTAGGTGCAGAACTTGGCATTTGTCCCTATTAAATGTCATTCTGTTGTTTTCTGCCCAGCGCTCCAGTCTATCCAGATCACTTTGAATTTTGTTTCTGTCTTCCAAAGTATTAGCTATCCTGCCCAATTTTGTGTCATCTGCAAATTTGATCAGCATTCCCTGCACCTCCTCCTCCAAGTCATTCATAAAAATGTTGAAGAGCACTGGGCCCAGGACTGAGCCCTGCAGTACCTCACTCGTTACCTCTCCCCAGTTTGAGAAGGTCCCACTGATAAGCACTCTTTGAGTCCGATTCTGTAGCCAACTGTGGATCCACCGGATCGTTGTTTCATCTAGCCCACTTTGAGCTAGTTTGCTCATCAGGATATCATGGGGCACTTTGTCGAAAGCTTTGCTGAAGTCGAGGTATATGATGTCTACAGCATTCCCATGGTCTACAAGGGAGGTTACTTGATCAAAAAATGAGATCAGATTTGTCTGGCAGGACTTGTTTTTGACAAATCCATGTTGGCTTCGAGTAATCACGGCATTGTTGTCAAGGTGGTTCCAGATGGATTGCTTTATGATCTGCTCCAGAATTTTCCAAGGGATTGATGTCAGACTGACTGGTCTGTAGTTTCCAGGTTCCTCCTTTTTACCCTTTTTGAAGATAGGGACAACGTTAGCCCTCCTCCAGTCATCTGGCACTTCCCCCGTCCTCCATGATTTCTCAAAGAGAATAGACAGCGGTTCTGAGAGTTCTTCTGCCAGTTCCTTTATGACTCTAGGATGCAGTTCATCTGGCCCTGGGGATTTGAACTCATTCAACTAGGAACAGAACAGTAAAATAGTGGGCAGATGCTACAAGAACGGAGGCCTTAAAAGTGCTGATGTCTTGCTATGAAATGAAATGACTATCAGTTGAACAACCTGCTGCCCTTAGCTTCAGACCAGACATTGCAAAACACAAGAAGTACAGCATAAGCCACAATGCAATAACTAACAATGTTTTCCTCTTAACATCCGCTTGGCTTCTCTGAGGTCCTGTGCATTTGTTTGTCTGCTGTGTTTTGAATTATTGAGATATTGGCCTGTGACAGGAAGGGTAAGGAATAAGGCCATACTGGGAAGCCATAGCATAAGATCTCTTGCATGCTACTGATATGAGGTCTGACAAGAGATTACAATTACATTGGGGCTGTTTCTAGCCCCTCTACACAAAGCATCCCCCTCCCCTTTCTCAGGACTGGCCCTACCATTAGGCAGAGTGAGGCAATGGCCTCAGGTAGCAGATGTTGGGGAGAAGCACCTCCCGTGGCTGTTCCTCCTGAACACCCAGCTGTTCTCCTCTTTTGAGGATTGAGCTGTGTATGTCAGAAAGCCTGTCCTAGCCTCCTGCCCTCAAGTGTGGTGAATAACACTATACCATCACAATGTTGAAGTAACATTCACCTGCCAGTCCAGTTGGATCCTGTACATGAGGTGCCTTATTATCCTTCACTTCAGGCTGCAAAATGTCTTGGACCAGCCTTGCCCATTCCATTTAGGGCATTGTGCCTTTCCTATGGATGTACGAAAATCACTTACCTTTCCGTGGATTATGTTTATGGGGGGGGAGGCGTCCTCCCCGGAATCCTCCACAGCCGGCTGTGCTCCGTGGCGGCTCCGCGAAGCAGCCTGCCAGGCCCAGCCCAGGCCAGAGCTGTCCGCAGCCGGATTTCCGGCCGCGGAGGGCTCTGGGTAAAAAAAACAACAACAATCGCATACGCAAATGGCGGTGGCTACGGCTGCCGCCATTTGCGTTCCCTATTTGTCGCCATCTTAGTCTATGTAAATATTTATGTAGACTATTACAGCAAAACAAAGGGGAATGCAAATAGCGTAGCAGGCGCTATTTGCGTCCCTTTTTGATTTGCCGTTTTAGCCTACGTAAATATTTACATAGGCTAAAACGATGAATCAAAAAGGAATGCAAATAGCGCCTGCCAAACTATTTGCATTCCCCTTTGTTTTTGCCGTAATAGTCTACGTAAATATTTATGTAGACTAAGACAGCGAAAAATAAGGAACACAAATGGCAGCGGCCATAGCCGCCGCCATTTGCGTACGCTTTTTTTTTTTTTAACCCAGCCATGATAGGCTATGTGAATCTTTACATAGCCTATCATGTCCCTGTAAAAAAAACAAAAAATAAAACCCCACCTCCAGACTGCAAATGGCGGTGGTGGCAGCTGGTCAGAAGACCAGCCACCGCAGCCGCCTGGAACATCCGCCCCAGGTAAGTCTCATCCCGGGGGGGATCTGCGGGGGGCGGGGGGGCAGGCTGTTTCGCCACAGATTTCGGGGGGCCGAATGCACTGGCATTTGGCCTCACCGAGATCCGTGGCAGAATCCTCTGACATCCCTAGCCTTTCCTTATCACCTTTCATCCTTGCTAACTTCTCTTAGTATTGTGTGCTAGTATTGTGTGGTCCTTCCTCCAAAACATTGTGGGTCTTTTTGCTGTCCAAGAACAGAGAGGGAGGAGACAAGTGCAGTCCTCAAAATGCCTGAAGACCTGCAGGAGAGGCTTGCTTGCTTGCTTATTTATTTACTGCATTTATATCCTGCCTTTTTTTCCTCTTGCAAGGAACCCAAGGTGGGCCAGTCACAGACTCTCAGCCCAACAACAGGGTTGTTGTTGTGAGGATAAAATGGAGAGGAGGAGGATAATGTAAGCCACCTTGGATTACTTGCAAGAGAAAAAAAGGCGGGATATAAATGCAATAAATAAATAAATAAATCCTCCTCCTCTCCATTTTATCCTCACATCAACAATCCTGTGAGGTAGGTTGGGCTGAGAGTCTGTGACTGGCCCAAAGTCACCCAGTGAGCTTCCATGGCCAAGTGGGGACTAGAATCCAGATCTCCTGGCTCCCAGTCCAACACTCTCACCACTATACCACACTGGCTTTATTGTAGCCTTTGCCAAACTGATGGCCTCCTAATGTTTTGGACTTCAAGTCCCAGCATTCCTGAACACTGGCTATGCTGGCTGGGGCTGTTGGCCATTGAAGTCCAAAACATCTGAAGGTCACCAGCTTGGGGAAGGCTTCTATATACTTCCTTTCAAAGGCAACATTGACAAAAATGGGATCTTCATCTATAATGCTGCAGGCCTGAATAGGATTTCCTCCCCAGAAGGACCCATTTAATTGGCTCTTGACCAATCTTTAGAAGACGGGTGAAAAGATCACTTTTCAACTTCTGCAATCGGATGTGCTACAGCTCAGATATAACTTGACTATCTCAGTGGGAAATGGGCATAGATATTTTGGAGGACTACTTTCACAATGGACTCAGGATTGGAAGGCCAAGTTCTGCAGTTGCCAAACACCAACACCACAATGTACCTTCCCGAAAAGTCACAGTGCTCTTCCACACACTTCTTTTGCCTCTTTATTGGCAACTGGAGTGGGCCAAAAAGTATCATTAAGGGAAGGGGCTCATTTGGCCCATGGTCCTCCAGCTGTTGTCCCTATGGTACAAAGATTTTTGATAGTACAAGGATCAAACAGTCAGTATTCCAGCCCTGTCTCAACTTCTATCCAATTATTTGTGCACTTCTGACTATCGGAAGTTCAATATTTTATTTGATTTTTTTAAAGAATATGAGTAAGTATTACAATATCAAGAAAAATAGAATAGGTAATTTTAGGAAAGAAAATATAGATGTATAGATTGCCAAGTGAATAAGAAAGTGTGTATATAGTTCTGCTCACAATGTTTGGGTGCAATACTTAATTCATTCACACATTTAATGTTAGTTAGTGGTAAGCTTAATGAAAAAAAAGAGTTAAAAGAATTTCAACTGGGTTTTAACTGCTTTAGGAAAATGTATTCTGTTGTTTGTATCTTAGTTGGAAAGATGGTGCCAGAAATAAAGAGATTGTAACAGTAGGTTCACATGTATGGCTGCAGCACCAGAGGAACAGATTTTTGGAATGATGCAATAAGGAACAAACTTGAAATTTTCCTCCTGGTATATGAAAAAAGCCAGAGAGAAAACTCTGTGGGAGTTTACAGCCTGATCACTTGATACTGGCTGCAGCAAAGCAATGACTTATGTAATCACAGCAAGGTTTGATGAAGGGGATGAACAGAAGCTGCTACAGATGGACTCCTTTAGGGAAATCTGAGCAGTTCACATATGGTCTCAGTTTGGATTACAAATATGTTAATTTATAAAATGTAAAGATGCCCATTAAAGGAAACCAGAACTCATTTGGTTGAATCCCAAAAAGGTATCCAAATGGTACAGTACCTTTACAATTTTGACTTGCACGGAATGAAATTGGTACCATGATACCAGCTCTGTCTTGCCTTTAGTACTGGGACATATTTGTTTCTTCTCTGTATTTGTCGTCATATTACAAAAAGAAGTAATAATATTGGGGATAATTTAGTGTTTTAAATCCAACACCTAGAGAAACAGCCTGAATGGGTGTATATTGAAACACGGGTTTAAAATCCCTGAGCCACAGTATTGTCTAGCAGAAAATTTGGGAGAATTAGGAATTCATGCAGTGTGAAATCTCCTGAGACCCATCTAATTTGATTCTAAATGTGTTACTTCTGTTGCAGTTTCCACTGCCTTTTTGCTGGATGCTTGGGAAAGTTGCTTAACTCTGTAGGTAACTTGGGGCTGCTGTGCTCTGCAGCACAGAGAAGGAAACAAGGGAAGTATGCCACCAAAGCTATGCCCAAAGTCTCCCATTTTGTTGGTATATTTGTCCCACATGAAGGGGGGATTTGTGGCTGCTTTGAGGGAAATTTCTGAGACATTTTCAATGGGAGGCTGCGACATAACCCTCCCTCAGGTCCATCTGCTTCCAGTTTGGGACAGCTGTCCTCACTGTCCTACAAGCTTCAGCCCCTAAATTCACCAAGTAAAAGTAGGGATGTATGAAACACTTACCTGGCTCTGTTCTGGAATATCCGTGGGGGGGGGAAGCACTCTGTCCCTCCCCCCGGAATCCTCCCTGGCCGGCTCCGCTCTGCAGTGACTCCGTGGAGCCACCAGCCAGGGCCAGCCACAGCTGGAATTCCAGCTGCTGCTGGGCTGCTGCGGCCGCAAATGGCAGCCGCTATGCTGGCCACCATTTGTGTGGCTGCCAAGTCGTGATAGGCTATGTAAGCATTTACACAGCCTATCATGACAAAAGGCAGGGGTGCAAATGGCGTAGTGGCCACCATTTGCGCCCCTGCTCTTTGCCGTGATAGGCTATGTAAGTATTTACATAGCCTATCATGGCTTGGCAGCCACGCAAATGGCGGCCGCTATGATGGCCGCCATTAGCAGCCACAGCAGCCCAGCAGCGGCTGGGAGACCAGCCGGAGCCGCTGCTGCATCTGCCGCCTCTGGAGCCACCACATCCACCACCAGGTATGCTCCGTCTTGGGGGGATTCCGCGGGGTGGTGGTGGAGAGACCATTCTGCCACAGATTCCAGGGGGCCGGATCCTTAAGAATCCGGTCTCACTGGAGTCTGTGGCAGAATTCTCTGACATCCCTAGGTAAAAGAGACACCCAATATGCCCAAATGGTTCCCTTTACCCAACCAGTAGAAGTACCCAGGAAATATGAATACTATTGGTACCACAGAAAAATGAACAAGATGTGGGATTTTATAATGTAAAAACAAACAAATTAAAGTTTATTTAATACAAGAGATGTTATACCTTATAATTAATCACTCAGTTCTCAGTCTTACCCAGCCTACTCTGCCCCTTCTAACTCCTGTTCTCACAACCCTACTATCTAGATGTAGCTTAATCGCACTCTAAGGCCCTATCTGTATCTCCAAACCCTGTCTCTTTCCCTATCTAGTCAACTAACTGTCTGCTCCTGCCTTTTATAAACTCAGTCTCCTCACACATACATACAAGCCCCTTCCACCTTTGACTCACACACTACCAAACAGTCAACCCTAACTTACCTGGGTTCTATTTAACATAGCAAACACATATAAACATTAATATAGACTCCATATGGCAAATGTCATAGAGGGCACCTTGGCTTACCTTACTTTTATAGATGACATGACTAAGGGCTGTATTTGTTTTTTAAATTAAAAAAAGCCTCACAACCACTTCCAAACAACCACAAAGCTCTCTGTCAGCCTCCCAGCTGTATTTCCTGGTCCAGATGACACAACTTAGCATTGTTCCATGGGCATTCTGGACTGAGAGACATGGCCAGGAGTTGTCAGAGAGCTTCACATGATAGCCAGTCAAAGTGCCATAGCAGAAAATGCACATGCCAGAGACATCTGGGGAGGGACACTGTCTATTCGTGTGTCTATGCAAATGTGAACATGGGAGTTGGAGTGCCTGGTTTTAAAAGAGAACCTCGTTATAGTGGGCATTATGGAAACCTGGTGGAATGGAGAGAACCAGTGGGATATGGATAAAAACTCTATAGGAAGGACAGGGAAAGGTGTACTGGAGGAGGTCTTGCTGTGTACATCAAAGAGGGCATAGTGTCAAGTAGACTAGACAACCTAAAAGGTTTTCCACGGAAGCAGTGTGGGTGACAATACCAGACTCTAAAACTAATTTAGTACAAGGAATATGCTATCATCCTCCAGACCAGAATGCTCAGGATGATCTTGAGATGGAAAATGGAATTAGGAAGGTCTCCAAACAAGGAAGTGTTGTAATAATGGGTGACTTCAATTATCCCCCCACCACTGACTAGATAAGTGCATGTTCCAGTCACAGCAAAGAGGTTAAGGGTGCATTCCTATGCAGGTTTAGACAGAAAAAACGTCCTACAACTCCCAGCTTTCCTAAACCAGCCATGCTGGGAATTGTACAATCTTTTTTCAGTCTAAACATGCATAAAATCATGCCCTAAATTTCTCAGTGTCCTAATGACTGTGCCCTAGAACAGTTGGTCATGGGACCAACCAGGAGGTTGGTGACCCTGGATTTAATCCTAAGTAGTGTCACCCAGGGATCTGTATTGGGACCAATGCTTTTTAACTTATTCATAAATTATCTGGAATTAGGAGTGAGCAGTGAAGTGGCCGAGTTTGCTGATGATACCACACTATTTAGGGTGGTTAAAACAAAATGGGATTGTGAGGAGCTCCAACAGGATATCCCAAAACTTGGAGAATGGGCATCAAAATGGCAAATGCAGGTCAATGTAATTCAATTGTAAGCAAGTGTAAAGTGATGCAGATTGGGGGTGGGGGAAAATCCCAACTTCAAATATAAGCTAATAGGATCTCAGCTAGTGATGACTGACCAGCAAAGAGACCTTGAGGTTGTTGTGGACAGCTCAATGAAAATGTCAACCCAGTGTGCAGCAATGGTGAAAAAGGCAAATTCCACACTAGGTATAATTAGAAACGGAATCGAAAATAAAACTGTCAAGATCATACTCCCCTTATACAAATCTATGGTGCAACCACACTTAAAAAATCATGTACAGTTCTGGTCACTTCACTTAAAAAAAGGATATTGTAGAGTTGGGAAAAGTGATTTTCAAACTAAAATGATCAAGACGCTGGAGCAACTGCCCTATGAGGAAAGGTTACAGTAGCTGGGATTGTAACAAACACACACTTACACTCACTCACATGCACACCAAAAATGCCTGTGAACATTGTTTTCTGAATCCCAGCTTCCTATCCTCACCCAAAATGTCTGCCACATCATGCTTCTCTGTTATTGATGTTAAAACAAGAGGATTAATTTGCAGAAACAATAAATAAGAGCTTTCAAGGAAAGAAGTAAAAAGTGGAATAAAAAAGTACTGGCATGTAAATTAAGTTGACAATATTGCTCATTTATAATACTGCTGACTTGTGTGATTTAATATACATGTAACTTTCAGGTTATATTATGGCTGGTCATTCTAAAACACACACACCCTTCATTGAATTTCTACATAGCAGTTTTTCTCTCTTCCCAAACACAGATATATTTCCCCACACTTTGAGCATAAGGTCAATACCAGAAACGTGGTCTGACTCTGAAGTAAAATGAAGTGAAGTGTGAAAAGAACTGTCACAGCGATAAGGGAGAAGATGCAGGTTTTACTGCTATTACCAGCTATCCTTTTCTGCTATCAGCCTCACACTTTAAATTCATAGTTGTAGTCTGTGGAGGCTACTAGAAAATGGTGACACTAAACAGGATGCAAACATTTTTTGCCAAGAAAGAAAGCACAGTATAGTGCAGTTCTAAGGGCTCTTTTAGCTGTGAACAAATCCAGGTTTGCCACTGAAGGTGTCTTCTTCATATATTATGGCCCAAGTATGGCTAAAGTTATTTATACTTACTGAAATCAGTGAGATAAGTTAGCCATTCAGTCATGACTAACTTAAGATCCATCGATTTCCATAGGATTTTACTTAAGCAGAACTGTTCAAGCAGATTGGGAGTCAATTGGTTAGATCCAACTTTGCTCTTTCATTCATGGATGGGGCTTGGGTCCAGTGGAGGCTTCCAATAATGTACATCAGGGAGCAAAGGTGATTTTTGCCAATTCACTCTTCCCCCTGCATCGCTCAATACCTCCTGTGCTGTTGTGGAGGGCCCAGAGTAGATTTTAATGAGTCATAGGAGCCTTTAAAGGGAATTGGTGAAAATTGCCTCCCACTTCTGTTCACAGAAGCCACCATGAAATTCAAGTCCTTCTGTTAATGGAGAAGCAGTGTTGGCTTCAACCCTGTATGTTTAGGTGCATAAACATAAGATTTTTAACGTCCATACCTAAACATGTAGTTTGGATGAGACCAACAGATGCCTGGAAACATATGTATCATACAATCATATAAATTGGCTGCAGCCTACTGCTGAGTCACTCAGTGAGTGCCTTTACACCAGCCTAAAATCCTGCATTTAAAATGGGGCTTTCTGTTTCTGTTTTAAATGCAGGCTCAGAACAACTCCCTTGTTTCCCCACTTCCTTTCCCCCTCCTTCTCCCCATATCTGAGCCTTCCATTATCTTTCATTGACCTTGCTTCTCTTTTTGCCACTTTTCCTCTTTTCACAGAGGGAACTCAAGTGGAACTCAGTGGGGTAATTTGATAGCTCATTATCTGCTATCTATTTAAAAACAGAACAAAAGGCATTTAGTACAGGAGATGCCTTGGAGGGTCACAGAGTCATCTAAAGAGCCCCCAAACTTCCATGCTGGAGCCATCTCAATTGCAGGATAAAAGCTCCGTGTGAAGAAAGCCAGTGACAAACCTGAGTTTGTGGCTGTGTAAGTTATGGAACAGCCTTGAGGGTATGTTCCACAGGGACCAAACACATGTTTGTTCCATTCATACTTTACATGTTTAGATGTATAGTTAAAACATGTGTCTATGCAAACATAATGCTGAGGTGGCTCTAAGAAGTAAGAAAAAACACACACACCTTTGAACCTCTGGTTTGGGCCTCATCTTGGTGGTACATTTTGACTGCTTAAGGCCACAATGCTATACCCACCTACCTGGGAGTAAGCATCACTGAAATCAATGGGACTTACTTCTGGATAGGCAAGTACCCGATTGCACCATAAATGGCTTTGTTACGTGTGTGTGTGTGTGTGTGTGTGACTGGTGCATGGGGTGCCTTGTACAAGTCTGTAATATTAACTACACAAAATGGCTGAGGATTACAACTCTGCTTAGGTCTGTGAAATCTACATCAAAAAGCATCTTCCTGTGGAAATTGTTTTACTGACAAGCCTTTGAAAAATCACTTTGGAAGGTATTTCTCAGTGGTTCTTACATCCTGTAGTTCATCCTAATGTGGCAATGTTATTATATATATATAATATACTTTGAGTTTTTGGGGAGTTTTTCTACAATGCTAGGCAGTGGATATTTTAATAAAAGCACTTCTTCTGCAGAGACCTGTGGGGTGTCTCCATGAGTGATTTACTCCAAGGTGGCTGCATTTGAAGGTTGTTAGGGATATATGACGTCGTGGCCATCCAGCAGCCACCCAGGAGCTTATTGGGGGGAAAACAGATTTCCTGAGGCTGCTTAAAGTCCAATTCTTTTCCTTAAGCCTTTCTCCCCAGTATAGTTGCTGTGTGCCCCAACCCCCGCATTTACCTTGGGTATACTAGCCCTGCCCAGGGGTGTGCCTTTCACCATGACCCTGGTCCAGGGATGTTTCCTGTCCCTGTGTTTCCCAGCACAAACCAAATTAGTGTCTACTTGGAAGTAACTCCCATTGTGGTTAATTAGGCTTGTTCCAGAAATGCACAGCGAGATTCCCATGAATTGAAATAAGGCATTTAGAGAGCCTTAATGCTGAAGTTTCGAAGCTTCAAATGATCACAGCAGGACAGCTAGAACACTGCGTTCGGTAAATGATTGTTTATTTCAGGACGTCAGGGAAGGGGAGAGAAAGTGGGAGATTGTTTCTGTGTTTCCCAACACAAACCAATTAGTGTCTACTCAGAAGTAACCCCCATTGAGGTCAATGAGGCTTGTCCCCTGAATGCGGGGAGCTCTTATCAGAGGAGAAAGGGGGGAGAACCTGGGGGGAGCCTCTTTTATTGGTTGAGCAGCCCCTGCCAGTCAGATGATGTTCACTCCACCCCCACACCCCCTATCTGTGAAGCGACTTTTACTGGTGCAATACACTTCGTTGTGGAGCTCTGCATGGAGCAAAGCATGTTCCTTGAAAAATCTGAGTACGCCATGATTTGCTTCTCCTTCCATCTCCTTCTGTTGTCATGGAGACACCCCCTTGGTTATTTGTGTTGGCCCTGGAAGAAAAACTCCTCTGGGGCTACTCTCTCCTAAAATTTACAGGCAGGGCTACTGCAGTTGGTGCTTCTGTTGAGGGATAGTATAAAACAGCAAAGCAAATAAAGCCAGGCTTCTAACAGAATGAAACCACCACTACTACAGAACACACTGAACACGTGATTTGATATTCTCTTCTTATATTCTTACATTCTTATATGATGTTTGGAATCACAACACAGTCAGGCTTTTATGCCAGACTTTGTGTGTTTGGATCACTTATATTGGCTTATTGGACACCTTCCACTTAATGACACTACTTGTTCATCAGTCGTAACACTCTTATATGGTCCAAAGCACTGTCAGAGAGTTTCACAGTTGGTGCCAAAATGACCTCCAAAGCCAGATTATTGCATTTTGCACAGAATTATAGCTATGAAGAAGAAAAAATATTTTGCTGGGTCACAAGGAAGGTTATAAGTGGATTCAAAACAAACAAACAAACAAAAAACCTTCAGATTTCTATAGGGTTTTTTGTAGACCTGTGGGTGGGGTACTATTGACTCATGGTTCCATTTGTGGTGATGCTAAGGAAAGTGAGTAATTTGTAAGCTGTGAAAATAAAGGAAATATTTTCTTTTCCCCATTTTCCCCATGAGATGGACAGAACACATTCTGGGTAAAGCATCTCTAGACATAATGAGTAACTAATAACTTTAAACAGTAATTTAATGTTAAGCAGTGTTTGATGGGGTCAGTTTGACCCCTAATCTCTTATGTGCATGGTTTTTCAGTTGCCCCAGACATTCCAACAGGAGTAGAATTAACCTCCCCAAACCATACAGATAAAAAACATTGTTTTTTTCTAGGGATGTCAGAGAATTTCTCCACGAATCTCGGGGAGGCCAAATGCCAGCACATTCGGCCCCCCGAAATTGGTGGTGAAACGGTCTGCCCCCCCTGGGATGGGACTTACCTCAGGCAAATCTCCCTGGCGGCGGAGGCTCCGGCTGCGGTTCGGCAGCAGTTCGGCGGCAGCGGCCGGTCTTCCGACCGGCTGCCGCCGCCGCCATTTCCAGTAAAAAAAAAAAAAAACCAAAAAAGGTGATAGGCTACGTAAAGATTTACGTAGCCTATCAGGGCTGACTGCAGGGACGCAAATGGCGGTGGCTACGGCTGCCGCCATTTGCATTCCCGGCTGGCCAGGATTCGTGGCAGGAGGGACAGGGCACCTCCTGCCCGGCCAGAATTTCAGGGGGAGGGACGGGGCGCTTCCCGCCCGGCCAGAATTTCAGGGGGAGGGATGGGGCGCCTCCCCCCCGGCCAGAATTTTGGGGGGAGGGACGGGGCGCCTCCCCTCCACCTCCAATCAGCTTTCGGGAACAGGTAAGTGACTTTCGTACATCCCTAGTTTTTTCACTAAATTAAGGAGGGGGAGCCCTGAAACACCATGTGACAATTCATACCTCACCATTGTTGAGGACAACCTGGAGCATGGAGTTGGGAAAGACTGATACAAATGTTTTATTATTTTTTCCCACTGCTGTCAGAGTGCCTTTGACCTCCACCACTTGACAAAGGGTTAAAAGATTTTGATCTGATAACAAGTGATAGTGCTTATCTCTGTTCAATGAAAATTTTCACCCTCTCATTTCTTCAGTTCAAGCAATGGTTGAAATCAGGGATGGATGGCCCCCCACTCCATCTGGATTCTCAGGGTGCCCGTCAAGCCTCTACCCCAACTCGTGTGCCCCTGGACCCATGACTGACCCCCCCCCCACCAAGCTGCCTGTACTCACCCAGGCTCCTCCGGCAATGTCTGTGCCTTCCATTTTGCTAACAACAACAACAATAATAACGGGCATTGTTACATGATGTGCTCTAGTTAGACCTGTGTACAAACTTGCACACATTCTAATGAGACACATACCTTATAAGGAATCTTATAAGGAATCTTTAGACATTGGCAATAGGGTGTCTATGACTAAGAAGGTGATTCCCACCCAAAGAGATTCACACTCAGACACTGTTGGAAGGGATAACACCACAATGGCACATTTATTGAGGTTTACAAAGATTCAAATACACATTCCCCTGGTCTTGGGGGAATTAGCTGAGCAAATCGATCTAACACTTAGGACCAATTGGGGATGCTCCAGACATCACCAAGTTATGCTTTGGTGGGGAAATGAGCTGCATTCTTGGTGAAGCTGACCTCCAGGTCTAAAAGTAGCTTTCAGGTTGGAAGTCTTCCCAAGGCTTGAAGCACCCCCCCCCCCCCACACACACACACACACAGGGATGGCAGAGAATTCTGCCACGGATCCCAGTGAGGCCGGATTCTAAAGAATCTGCCCCCCCAGAATCCATGGTGGAACGGCCTCCTGCCCCCCTGCCCACCTGCCAAATCCCCCCAGGACAGAACTTACCTGGGGAGGATGTGGCAGATTCGGTGGCGGCAGTGGCGGCTCTGGCGGCTGGTCTCCTCACCGGCCACGGTCGGGCTGCTGCTGCCGCCATTGGTGTCCTTGCAGCTGTGATAGGCTACGTAAGTATTTACATAGCCTATTATGGCTAACCCCCCCAAAAAAAACCCAGCTTATGCAAATGGCGGTGGCCACCATTTGCGTTCCGTATTTTTCAACGTTTTATCCTACGTAAATATTTACATAGGCTAATACGGCAGGAAAAAAAGGGGAACGCGAATAGCGTAGTGGGAGCCATTTGCGTTCCTTGTTTTTTTAGCTTATCTAGCCTACGTAAATATTTACGTAGGATAAAACGGTGAAAAATACGGTACGCAAATGGTGGCCGCCGCCATTTGCATAAGCTGGGTTTTTTGGGGGTGGGGTTAGCCACAACACTATTTGCGTTCCCCTATTTTTCGCCGTAATAGCCTATGTAAATATTTACGTAGGCTAGAACGGTGAAAAATAGGGAATGCAAATGGCGGCCACCATAGCCGCTGCCATTTGCGTATGCTGAGTATTTGGGGGTTTTTTTTGGCTTGGCGTGATGGGCTATGTAAATACTTATGTAGCCTGTCATGACAGCTTGGCTGGATGCAAATGGCGGCTATGGGGGCCGCCATTTGTATCCGCAGCAGCCCGTCCATGGCCAGAACTCCGGCTGCTAGGGATGTACAAAACGCTCTTAACTTTTCGCAGAGTCTTTCACGGTGGGGGGGGAGGCGCACTGTCCCTCCCCCTGGAATCCTCGATGGGGGGGAGGAGATCCAGTCCTTCCCCCCGGAATCCTCGATGGCCAGCTCCACTCCGCGGCCAGGCCGCGGAGCAGCCGGCCAGGGCCATCCGCAGCCGGATTTCCAACCGCGGACGGGCTGGTGCAGACACAAATGTTGGCCGCCGTAGCAGCTGCCATTTGCGTCCAGCCAGGCAGCCGTGATAGGCTACATAAGTAGCCTATCATGGCTAACCCCCCCCCAAAAAAATAGCATAGTGGGAGCCATTTGCGTTCCTTATTTGGGCCCGGGTAGTCTACGTAAAGATTTACATAGACTACGGCGAAAATAATAGGGATGGCGGAGAATTTCTCCCCGAAACTTCGGGGGGCCGAGCGCCAATGTGTTCAGCCCCCCGAACAAGTTTCGGGGAGAAATCTTCTGCACCCCTCACCCCTCACACCCCCCCGGGACGGGACTTACCTTCGCCGAATGTCCCTCCCGGCGGCGGGTCCGGCTGGCGGTTCGGCGGGTGTTCGAGCGGGGCAGGAGCGGCAGCCGGTCTTTTGACCGGCTGCCACCGCTGCCATTCCAATAAAAGAAAAAAAAAACGCCCCCATGATAGGCTACGTGACGATTAACATAGCCTATCACGGCTAGATTTGCAAAGTCAGCCGTGATAGGCTACGTTAATCGTCACGTAGCCTATCACGGGCGACTTAAAAAAAAAAAAAAGCGCGTATGGATAATGGCGGCCCCCATAGGGAGCCACCATTCCCGTTCCTTATTTGGTCGCTGTAGTCTACGTAAAGATTACGTAGACTACGGCGAAAATAAGGGCAACGCTATTTGCGTTGCCCTTATTTTCTCCGTAGTCTACGTAAACATTTACGTAGACTACAGCGACTAAAAAAGGAAGGCGAATGGCGGCTCCCTATGGGGGCCGCCATTAGCGTACGTGCTTTTTTTTTTTTTTTTAAGTCACCCGTGATAGGCTACGTGACGATTGATGTAGCCTATCATGGCTGACTTTGCAGATCTAGCCGTGATAGGCTACGTGAATCATCACGTAGCCTATCAGGGGGCGTTTTTTGTTTTTTTTTAAACTTTCGCGTTCGCGGCCGGGCGAGGCGGGATGCCTCCTCCCCGGCCTGAATTTCGGCCGGGGCGAGGCGGGAAGCCTCCCCCCCAGCCTGAATTTCTGCCAGGCCGAGGCAGGAAGCCTCCCCCCCCAGCCAGAACTTCACGGGGGGACCAGCGAAGCGCCTCCCCCCCACCGCGAATGTCCTTCGAGGACAGGTAAGTGACTTTCGTCCACCCCTAATGGCGGCAGCGGCAGCTGGTCGAAAGACCGGCTGCCGCCTCTGCCCCTGTCGAAGACCTGACGAACCACCGCCGGGACCCGCCGCCGGGTGGGACATTCAGGGGGGTGTGGGGGTGCGGAGAATTTCTCCCCGAAACTACTTCGGGGGGCCGAACACGTTGGCACTCAGCCCCCCGAAGTTTCGTGGAGAAATTCTCCCCCATCGCTAGCAGATTTTACACAGTCTGTACATCCCTATTTTGGGACCATCTAGCTTGCTCACCTTCTTGGCCTCTACACACCCTCTCCTCTCCCTTCCCTACTGGCTAGCATGCCCCCTTCCCCCCTCATCCTCTTCCAAGGTCACCACACTGAAGTCAGGAGGAGAAGCTACCACAGAAATTTCCACAACGGCTGGCAGGGGGTGGAGGGGAAAATCCATAGCTCTGTTTACAGCCTCAGAGTGGGAAATATGCAGTATCCTATGTCCCCTCAGATACTGTCTAAGGACAATAGGACTGGCCTCTAAATCAGATTCAAGGCTATTGAGCTGATGACCTTCATAGGATCAAGGTCCTGAACCACCAGTAGGGGCTACTCTGTGTCACAGTAGCAGCCCACAGGAGAGTTTTGGTCCCTGTTTTGAAAACTGGCTTTCAAGATGGATGGGAAAGCTTGCTACTGGGATCTCTCAGGCAAATGTGTTGATGTATATGGAACCTTTTTGCATAGCATATTCATTCTATAAATGTGATGTGACAAAGAGATGGGAGTAGATGGGAAAGAGAATGAGTTGAGGTTTCTGGTTAAATGCATTGTAATTTGTAACCAACTCAGGGCTTGGAGGATTCAGCTGGCTAAAAAATTCCAGATGAATGTTTAAGAACAGATCAGTAGCAATTTCTAATTCCCACTGCCTAATTTTAGTGTCTAATTTAGTATCTGACTTATATTTAGTGACAGACTGATATTAGTAATTAATTTTATGATTACATTCAGATGAAAATGAAGTCATTATTTTTTTTCAGTCACTAAGTATAATTATATCTGTGGGTCCTGGACAAGTGCTGGGTGTGGTGAATTTGGCCTTCCATCCCATTTGAGTTTGACTACCCTGGTCTATACATTTGATTCACATTTATTTTTAAGTATGGTTAAGTCTGGAATTAAAATCCTTTCTGTGGCCCTTTATTCATAAGCTTGTACTATTCCTCCTCAGCAAGAACACTGAGGAATATTATAGGAAACAAACAAGCCAGGCAACTTTTGCACACCTGCCACGTTCTGATCACCTTATCTCTAGGGAACATGCAAGATAATGCCCTTAATATTGGAGCATAAAGCCCGCATTATTTTTCTTTATGACAAGTGAGAAACTACAGTGCATTTTGAAGCAGGCGTTTTCAATTTGTCATGCTGCAGATGGTGACAACAATGAGAGCACCTATCGAAATCTGTAGAGAACCTGGCATTACGGTGAGGGGACAGGCACAGAAGACATTCCAAGCACAATAAGTCAGCCCAATCCACCTAAGAAGATCTATGCTTCTGCACACAAATCAATCGCTGGAACTGTGGGCATAAATCTGTTGTGCTTCTGGAATGAGTGTGGATGCTGGGCTATCGGCACTCTGTTGCTTTCAGTGGGATGTGAATTTTAACTATAATTATAATCCATATTCTGTTCCAAAATTTAAAGTACACCTAAAGCTGGATTAGGTTGGTTAACCCATTGTATTCTGTTTTCAGAACAGCAGCACAAAGTAGATGTCTGCCTTTTTAAAGACAGGCTTGAATAACACACACATACACACATTCAACATTTACTTTCCTGGTTTAAAGCATAATGTTTTAAAGCATAACTGTGGTAACAGCTTATGGATACATATTACTCTGCTCCATACTTTAAAAATTCCCTACATGCATACAGGGGAAAAAATGGAGGGCTCTTAAAACACCTTGTCTGTGAAAATGGCTTCACAAAATATGGGGTGTTACATTAATGGATACAATTACGGCTATTGTGCAGAATGAGCTGAGATTTCCAAATGCTATGAATGAATTTGTGAAGGTTTGAAAGTCCTTTATTGCTTATTGGAATACTAGATAAAAGAATAACTACATTACAAGCCAAGTATTGAATATGATTTAGTAAGAACTTCCTGGGTCAAATAATTAATTTTGTCTTCTACATTTTTAAGGGTTGCCTTTCTCCTCTACTTTGCTTACTTTTTGGTTTCATAAGAAGCCCTTTAGCTGTTATGGCAACGTGCATGCTTTAATTTTGATTTTTTTTTTTTAAAGAATTCACACTGCTGCATCTCTGTGGAAGATAGCAATATATCAACTGAGTATTTTTCATGCCAATACCCATCTTCTAAAGCCCTGCTCTCATAGTTTCTCTTAAACTGCTGAACGTGTGTTAACTTCATGTAACCATATAAAGTGTACCCCAGGGCACTGATTGTAATGTGTGAACCCTAACCCTAAAGTGAACATGTGTTCATCAATTCACACAAGTATATGTGCACTCATTCATCCCAGATGCAAAAGCACACATCATCTGTACCCTTGATTATGTAGGATTCTAGTACCTTTGTATAAATCAGATATGAATGCATGCAGACAGCAGCTTTATTCAAGCATTCAACAATCTTAATGGGGCCAGGGGGGGCACACAGGTATGCATAGACTGGTCTTGCACCCTCCACCTCCAACCTCTCCATAACACGGAAATTGCTACAGTGCTCTTCATGATCCAATGCCTCAGAAGAACATGGAATGATCAGATCTCACATGAGAAATATTTACATGTTACACTGGACACACATGTTCACACTCTATGTATGCTCATTCAGATTGATGTGAGAATCTATCTAGCCCTACTTAGTCATTCTCCTAATGCGTAAGTTGTACACATGAAGAAAGGGAGTTCATCTGAGCACCTTAGCTCTGTCCCTTACCTGATGGTTCTGTCACGGTGGGTACTGAGCCCATAGAGCCCCAGAGTAGTTCTGATTCTGAGGAGAACCAACCACCCGTGGGAGAGGAGCTCGCTCATCTCTCACAGGCACAGCAACAGGGAGAGAGTCCTCCTGCCTGCATTCCTGAGAGAGATAGTGACCCTAGCAGTGAGAAAGTGGGAGATGGGATCTTGCTGGACGCTCAGCAGAGACGGAGGGAGCAGCGCCTGATGGAGGGTGCCGAGAGGCAGCACTCTGCCCGCTTGGTGCTAAAACAATGGTCGCGTCCCAAGGATCCCCAGGTAAGAGGGAGGACCTCTCCATAGCCCATAAGTTCAGACTGTTCCCGCTCTTCCTCTTCTAACGGGGACCAACTGCCTTACCTGGAGCTTAGGCTACTCTGCTAACTGCCCTAGTGTGTTTCCTTGTTTAGTTGCTGGTGATTAGCATCTGAAAGAGTCATTAAGTTGTAAAGGAATAAAGCCTTGGAAAGAATCCCTTTCATCTGTGTCGTGAGTTGGCTATTGGAGGGGACTAAAAGAGACACCTAGGGCTCTCCTGACAGGTTTTTCTTGCCCTCTACATTTGAAGGGTGACTGTCTATAGAGGAGAACTTCCTCTATCTATGTGGGCTCTCGCTGAGATTTTAGAATCTAAGGCCAATCAGCAAATATTGGAGGTAACCTCAACCTTTCAAGAATTATTCTGAACAGTGGTGTGCTGTGAATCTCCATTACGTGCTGTTATTTTGTATTATAGTACAGATAACTGGTGGCTGGAAGCTTGGATGAGTGGTCAAATCAGCAATGATCACTCCATAACTTATCTGGCTAAGCTGAATTCATAGAAATATTACTGTAACATATTCCGGGATCATGGTCTCCCGAGCACTTAGCATGTCAGATTTAGCATAACTACACATAATTAATGTTGAAGTACAAGTGAGTCAGCATCAATCTCATAGAACATTTTAAAAAATGGAAATTTCATCCGGTGAATGAAACATGAATTCACAAATCTAGAATAATCTAGATTTACTCAACCATAGACATCCTTTCCTACTACCCATGGCACTGCTGTGTGGTTTAAAGAAGAAAATGGAGAAATACATAACTTCATTTAAACTTAATCTGGATTCTGTAGTGCTTCTCTTATAAACTGATTATTTAAAATGGATTACTCATGCACCATTTACTTCTGAGTGATGAATTACTGTGTCCCCGGTGAACAATCAGTGAATAGAGAAAGGTTGCCGAAAGTAGCATTAACGCCTGGCTAGGACTATGCTGATTTATTTTAAAAATGTGTGTGAACCACAGGGAAGCGAGCTACTAAGCTGCATAACTTGATTAGGTAAAAAACAGCATTACATGTGAAAATCCTAAACTCTTTAGCTCTGCTATTCTGCATATAAATGAGAGATTAGGTAGGAGCTGTGCAAGCAGTCCCTTTGTAATATATAGGCCTAATTACAATAAATTTAGAAAAGTCTGAGTGTGTAATTTGCACAAAGTAGATTAAGAGTGCATGGAAAATATGAGATGTCTAGGCTTTACCAAAAAAAAGCTTCAGATCCAGTTGATAAGACCTCTTTGGTGGGCTTATTATTTATTTATTTTAATCCAGAACATCTACTACATGTAATTGAAGGGTGTCTCCTTGTAGATTTTAGTAGAAAGAGCATGCAGTTTAATTAGAAGGAACAGAGGAAATGACTGAAAAATGAAGATGGAAAAAGATAAATGAAAGAACATATATGAAGTAGTAAGGCTAACTTTTTAGAGCTTTCAGAATAAAATTAAAATTGTTAATGGGCATGTGCAGTTATAATTCCAGCATGGCATACCCAAATGGTGCAGAAGTCCCATCAAGAACTCTGTGTAAGTTACTTTCCTCTGTCAAACCACGTAGAGAGATTTGTCATGAACTGTAAAATGGGATAGGCAATTAACTTCATTTTACCAGCAATATACTCTCCCATGCGGGATACACCTGCCACTAAAATTCAAAGTGGATTTGGATGGTCCCTTGTTAGCTGAAATAGCTGAGAAGTTTTGAGGAAGCCAAAATTCTGAAGAAGTAAAATTGCTTAGTGGGTGCATGCGGTAATTGGATTTTCCTAAACTCAAGTCCATAATCAGTTTCTAGAAGGCTTCCCGAACCTGGTGCCCTCCAGATACTTTGGACCTCAACACCCATCAGCCCCAGCTAGCATGGCTAACTGTCAGGAATTTTGGGAGTTGTGATCTACCATCTCTCTCCCTGGCCCAGATTGCAAAAGGCCATGAACCACTCAGAAAAGCTCTGCTGGATGACACTGTCAAGATGCAAACCTGGTGAAAAAGAACTCTCTCTTTGCCACCCTCACTGCCAGAGAGTAGGTTTGATAATGAGCTCTAACCTGTGCTCAGTTGGACTTGGCATGGGTCTTCCTCCACCTGCGTTCTAGCCATCTCCCCTCTTGCTTCATTGCCCTCAGCCTAGGTGTATACCAAGGGCCTACCTGGGCTCTGCTCAGAGGGAGAGGGTGCTTGGGAGCGATCGTGTCAACCACCTTAGTCATCTCTGCATTCCACAGAGCGACCTGGGCTGTGACAGGACCACCACCAGTCATACCAGCAGGAAAATCCCCCAGAGCCCTCTAGAATCCATGAGAATCCATTAGGCTCTGAGGATGGGCCACTTAGTTATATATTGATGATAATAAAGACTGCGTGTGAAAACTGCCTCTTCTTCAAGGAAGTAGAGGTTTCCTTAGGGCAAGACTGCCGCAAGAGCAAGCTGCATGCCTGGGTGGTACATGCTCCCTTGGCCCTCCCCAGTGCCACCTATGCCTATAATAATCTAGACAACTGTGTTAGATGCGGCCAGCACTAGATTATTTTTCAGGAACCTATTTGTTTCCTGAGTAAAAGCCTTTTTGTCAAACTAAGTGGTGTCAACATAATTTTGATACTAGGGTTTTGGCAAGGCTGGTTGGACTATGAAATAAGATGAAACAGTTGCTTGAGGAAGCAGATATACCTCTCCCTTCTTTAAACTTTTATCACAGTGCATCATAAAATATGGCCAAGGAAAAGGTGGCAGTTTGATTTTTCACTTCAGAGTTTCAAAAAAGCAGTCCCCTAAAGCAAGCACTGAGTTGGGAGACCCGAAGTGCAGGGTTAGTCTAAGGGGTGAGTGAGCTGGGCACTTGCCCTGAATGCCAAGCTGAGTGTGGTGACTTGGTGTTTGTTGAGCGTACTGGCTGTGGCGAGCTTTCGGGCAAAGGAAAGCAGTAAGGGTGCCAAAAAAAGAAAAAGTTCTACAACATGGCTGGCTGGGGAATGCTGGGAGTTGTAGGATTTTATTTTATTTTTGTCTAAACATGCACGGCATTGCACCCTAAGAGTTTTTAACATGTTTCTTCTTCTTCCAAAGCTCTATGCATTGTTTGGGTAATAACTATAAAAATGAACTTCCGTCAGCTAGCTTTAAAGTAGATTCCCTTTTCAATTTCCAGTTTAATGTCATTTGTTTTAGATAAAAATCAGTAGAACACAGCTTTACTTTGAACAACATTGCCAAGCTCTATAAGAACTACAAATACTGTAAAGGATTATAGATAATAACAGAATAAATTGAAGGCTGGCCAGGGCAGGGGAAGCAAAGGTTCTCCTTGCCCATGGCACTATTTCTCATAGGACCAGCCATGCCCTAGAAATAATGCTTTTTAAAAAGCCTGCACAACTTGCAATCCAGCAAGTTGAATGCAGTCTACCAGACATGTATTGTCGCTCAAGGGCACAATAGGTCTGTGGTCACAATCTGTGGCTGGTGGGCTTCATTCAGCTTTGTGATTCACACATGGTGTGCAGGTTTGCACTGAGGAGATGAAAGTATGGGAATCCTCAGTAACATGATTAATTAAATGAAAGGTAGAAAATCACTGTATATGTCTGTATGTGGTATGTAGAGAATATTGCCAAGAGAATATAAATTTAGAGGTCACCTCAGAAGCATCTAAAAACAAATCAACATATGTCAATTATCTAAAAGTCGGAGAGATAAATAAGTTGGAAACGCAAAAGCCATTCTGGATGTCTGACTGAGGAAACAGAGAAATCCATAATATGAGCAAAGAGTAAAAGTAAAGAAGCTCTGTAAACACAGGCTAAAGAGAAAGTCTGGACAAACAACAAACCAAATTAAAAAGGATATTAAATGAAAAGGCAGCAAAGGTGAAACATGGGTGAAAAAGAGTATCAGGAAACAAGAGGTTAGTGAAGGAAACAGGAGGACATTTAAGATATGGAAAGAAACACACAGGAGAAAATCTTCCACATAAAGAATTACAAGCCATTACTTTTTCATTTTTATTTTATTAGTTTAAAAAAGCTTTTAAAAAAAGCAGAATTAAGTCAAATACAGAAATTAAGAATAATCAGATAACATTTACAATGGTAGATAGCATCTATCAGAGAGAAAATTGATCAGAGAAAAGGACAATGTCAATGACCATTGGTAAACCTAATTCTGATGCGGGAGAAAAAAAAATCCTGATTGAAAAGCAAGCTGATGTTAATGAAATAGCACAGAGTTAAACCATTAAGTGGTGTTTTTAACTAATGGATGGTTAGTTTGCAGATTATAAGGATTCAGTTAATGGCATGTAATTTCTCTTTGCAGCCTGTTCCATTGCTGGGAGGATTTTATTGCAGATTGAGACTATGGCCAGACTGAGCCAGAATTTCTGCTGCTGCTACTACGATCAATAGTAAAATGTCCACCAGTATTACACGAGCAGGGAGGGTGTGTTTGATATGTGTTAGGGGTGTGTGTGTGTGTGTGAGAGAGAGAGAGAGAGAGAGAGAGAGAGAGAGTTGGGGAGGGGGAATGAATTCTCCTTTGTTCTGCACATTAAGCTCTCCTGGACCTTCTGTCAGCAGAGGCTGGCATATCTAGTCTGGTCATCACATGACAGTTATCTTTTTGCACCCCATACATGTCCTCAAGGGCTCTGTTGAACACAGACGTGCGGCCGCCACTACAACATGGAACCTTCTTCTACCATTTGGTTTAATCAGAGGTTACAAGAGAGAAATCCATGTGGCATAGTTATTTTCCATGTCATCATTGCTCCAGTTCAGAAAGGTGTGATACTGGCATTGGAGAAACCACAGCTTGGCCTGCTCCTGCATGGCCAAGACTATTAGACATTACCAGAGTCTGCAACCATGCCACTTTTAGGGTGCAATCCTATGCATGTTTAGATAGAAAAAACGTCCTACAACTCCCAGCATAGCTGGCTGGGGAATGCTGGGAGATGTAGGACTTTTTTCTATCGAAACATGCATAGGATTGAGCTCTTATTCAGCCACTATGGTTAACACCCATTTATACAGGACCCTTCATGTATTTGTCAAATCCTGTTTAGGTAGAAGAGGGAAGAAGATGACATATTGGCCCAACATGCTTTGAGTCTGACTCTTCATTAGGGGGCAACTGATTTAGCTCTTTCAGAAATGGTCCAAAGTATTAATCCTTGTGATACGTTCCATGGGGTTTTCTTGGCAAGAATACTGGAGTGGGTTGCCATTTCCTTCTCCAGTGGACCACATTTTGTCAGAACTCTCCACCATGACCTGTCCGTCTTGGGTGGCCCTGCACGGCATAGCTTATGGCTTCACTGAGTTACGCAAGCCCCTTCGCCACAAGGCAGTGATCACTCCAGGAGAGAGCGGAGGACAGGAAGGCCTGGCGTGCTATGGTCCATGGGGTCCCAAAGAGTCAGACACAACTTAATGACTGAACAGCAACATTAATCCTCACCATTTTGAAGTAACCACATCTTGTGGTGAAATCCGTAAGTGAATTACACGTGCGAAGAAATGCTTTTAGTAATATATGTCAATTAAAGTTTTCTGTAAGTGTTGTAAAATGTAAAAATAATAATTAGAAGAAAGCAAAATGAGAGATTATCAAGTGCTAATGATACACCCCATGTAGCATTTGCACAGCCACAATGCCTGAACCCAGGCTTTTGAACCTAGAGCATCTATCCAGAGCAACATCTGTGGTTGCTTTGCTTTGACAGCCCTGACTCTACTGCCAATCAGCTTTCCTACAGTATGAGTACCTATGATTCCCTACTGGTAAATATATTCACATTTAGGGAAAAGATTATGTATGACAAGGTGGAAGAGAAGGGGACAACTGCACATCCTACGTACAAAGCTTTTGCAAGTCCTATGCAGGCATCCAGCCAGCTCACATAAGTAAAAGTGGGGAGGGGCCAGAGGTGCACATGGAAGCCCTGTGCCCAATGTTCCCATCCCCATTTGCTCAGTCTCTGTCCTCCCCGCAATGACGGATAAGGTCTGAAGGGGGCTTCTACTCTAGGGATGTGGTGATCAGCAAAATCAAGCTTGTTGAAGTGCTCCAGATTCCATCTTGAAGCTCGTTCTGACTCAATATCACATTGTGAGCATCTTCTTCTTTTTTTACACATGAAAATCTGTGCATATTTTGTATGCATTTTTCCAAACATATGCATCAATTGTGCACATCTTCGAAATGGACACATTCTTCTCCCATTGATGAAAGCATGTTTGTGTGCATTTTTCAAAAGTACTGGTTTTATGGCCTTTTTCAAATGTATGCATGCTGTCAACTTCATTTTTTTGGTCCTCAAATCATATTGCAAGCTTGGAAATGTATGGACTTCGACTGCAGATTACGTCGGAGTCCATATTCAGTCTGGAAGGTACAAACAGGATAAATCCAGATTTTTTAAAAAATGAACTGAAACAAATTTCTCATACATCCCTACGTCTACTCACATTCAAGAGAATGTGAATAGTACCACCAACACCCCTTCAGATCTCTCCACTGAACATGGAAAGGTTAAAGACTGACCATGTGGGGATGGGGACATTGGGAGTGAGGCTTGTGTACACATTAGGGATGTCCAATGCAGAGAAATCTGGCTCTCTTGGGGCTTGAAGGATTCCCCCCGAGCCCTCAACTTGGCTTGCATTAGCGAACTGAACTGGGGGCTCCCTACCAGAAGTCACAGATGTCACACCATGGCAGGGTTGCTGTGCGTGAGTCTCTCCTTCTCCCTCCTGGGCCCTGGGAGAAGGAGACATTTGCGCACAGTGCCAGAGCCTGAGGCAGCAGGAAGTGGGGACTCCTGCCGCTGCCACCCACTGCTGCAGCGCACAGACCCCTCATGCTCTCCTCACTGGTCTCAGTATCAGCAAGGAGAGCGCAGTGGGTTTGTTCACAGCGGTGCCAGTGGTGGAAATGGTGGAGAGCCAGTGTGGTGTAGCGGCTAGAGTGCTGGACTGGGAGTTGGGAGATCCAGGTTCTAGTCCCCACTCAGCCATGGAAGCTCACTGGGTGACTTTGGGCCAGTCACAGACTCTCAGCCCAACCCACCTCACAGGGTGGTTGTTGTGAGGATAAAATGGAGGAGGAGGAGAAGGATTATGTACGCCGTCTTGAGTTCCTTGGAGGAAAAAAGGCGGGATATAAATGTAATAAATAAATAAATAAATAAATAAATAAATAAAATCCACGAGCTGGCTCTGAGCTCATGGACCAGAGAGCCAGAGGCCGTCTGCCATCCCTAGTACACACACCCATCCCCTCCCTGCTGTAAGCCCTCACATGAGCCTGAATAGGGCTAGAATCACCCAACCATTATAAGGTATTGGAAACATGAGGCAGTGATACTGGTTCTTCTGGGAACAGAGCTGTTAATCATACATGACTGAGGTGATTCCTCCTGTCTTTAATTATCATCCATCTTTGACTCCATGCCACATCAGTTTAAGAAACACACTCAAACTGCATGTCCCATTTTATTTTACTAATCAGAACATCAGTGTAGGAAAAGACATGTTTTGATTGGTTTTGAGGGAAATCGGTTGAAGAAGTCAAATAGTGCAGCATAGAGAATATGAATAAATACATGAATAAGTACATGAATCAGGGTATTTCTAACATGCTGGAATTCTTGGGGAACAGATCTCAAAAACCAGATATTTTGAAACAAGTTGCAGGGTATTTGTGGGAAACCTCTTTCAGGATGAGGGCCAAATTCCATTTTGGAGATGCTTTCACGCATTGCACTGGTAAGTGGCACCAAAGGCCAGAGGGCAGGATTGAAGGCAAAAGGGTTGGGGTCAAACATACAAGCACATTATAGCTTAAAGCACTTACTGCCTGTAACTTAGCCTTAGGAGAGGCATTTTAACCTTTTACAATGGGGAAAACAAGACACAAGAAAAAAGACACAATCACAACAAATGATTGCTAGTTGGGGGAAAGGCCTGGGACCAGGGGAAGGGGGCTTGGCCATCTGGGGAACCCAGGAGGGCTGGATTTGGCCCTCAGGATAGACAGATTTGGCCCCCAGGCCTGGGGTTCACCACTCCTGGTGCAGGGTAACCTATTGGTTTGATTGAGATTCAGGAAGATTACTTTTAGGGCCAAACTAGATGTGGGGATTTGATCATCCATTGTCTTCTTCAAAGCTTAAAAGTAGGGCTGTGCACCACTTCGGTCTGAAGCCCAAATAATGAGTCAGTGGGTTGCTTTGGAGGTGCCTCCATGTTATACAAGGTGGAGCAGAACAGTAATGAGGTGCCCCGAAGCGAAGTGGCTTGCATACGAAATGCCTTGTCCAACTCAGTGATTCATTCTGATCAGCCCAGACAGCCTGGCACCAAATGAATCAACTTGAAAAAGTTCAGCAAGGGGTTGAGGAGGAGGGGGGAGGGGGGATATAGAGGAGGAGGAGGAGGGAGGGAGGGAGCTTTGAATGGAAACTCTAGTTGCCAAATCAGGGCTGAACATAACCCAGCAATCTCCAATCAGGGACAGTGGTGCAGGAGGGGGGGAGACTGAATAACTGGAGAAAAACAGCTGCATTTTGGGGATAGAGATAATTCTGGTGGTGTTACTCGGGAATGTGAGAACCCACCCCCATCTGGGTTCTCTGGATGCCCTCCCAGCCCCTATACACTCACCAGTCCCTCCACCTCTGCTGCCATCACCATGTTTTTGTTTTTTTAAAATGGCAACTGGAAGTCTCTGTGCACATAGACTTATACGCAAAAAGAGTTGTGAATCACCAAGGAAGGAGGAGGAGGAGGTACAGTGCAAGCTTCAGCCACTAGCCATCTCCTCCTCATGAGCAGGAGATGGCTAGTGGTCCTTGACAGCCAAGCAGGCAGGAGGAAGCCGAGGCAGCACAGAGCTGAGAAGAATAGCTCTTTGAGAGTTTTTGTCGAAAAAAATCAATTTTCAGCTGCACCTAGCACAAAAAGTACTGGGCCAATTGTCTGAAATTTGGCAGGTGGGATCCCATCCATGGGGGCAGAGAGGACCCCGGGTTTCATGTATTTATCATGAAAACTGAAAATGTGATGGCCATTTGTGTTTTCCCATGCAAGTCAATGGGAAAATGCCCAAACCGAGTGATCTGGATATCTGAATTTCGCTTCGGATTCGGATCCCAGTCAAAGTGGGTGGGGTCGAAATTTCATGGATCACTGCCTTGTTGAGGCGAAGGGGCTTGCATAACTTAGTGAAGCCATAAGCTATGCCATGCAGGGCCACCCAAGACGGACAGGTCATGGCGGAGAATTCTGAGAAAATGTGGTCCACTGGAGTAGGAAATGGCAAACCACTCCACTATTCTTGCCAAGAAAACCCCATGGAACTTATCACAAGGCTAAAAGATACAACACAGGAAGATGAGCCCCTCAGGTCGGAAGGTGTCCAATATACTACTGGGGAAGAGCAGAGGGAATTTCCAAGTAGCGCCAGAAAGAGTGAAGCAGCTGGGCCAAAGCTGAAAGGACACTCACCTGTGTCTGGTGGTGAAAAGAAAATCTGATGCTGTAAATAGGGATGTCAGAGAATTCCGAGATGGATCTCAGTGAGGCCAAACGCCAGTGCATTCGGCCCCCCGAACTCCGTGGCAGAATGGCCTGCCCCTCCGCCCCCCCTGCGGATCCCCCCTGGGACAAGACTCACCTGGGGCAGATCTTCCGGGCGGCGGCGGCTCTGGCGGTGGCTCCAGCGGCGGCGGCAGCCGGTCTTCCGACCGGCTGCCACCGCCGCCATTTCCAGGCTTGTGTAAAAAGAAAAAAGAAAAAAAAAAGACGTGATAGGCTACGTAAAGATTTACATAGCCTATCATGCTTAGGTTTTTTTTAAAAAAGACATGATAGGCTACGTAAATATTTACGTAGCCTATCATGGTTGGGTGGGTTTTAAAAAAAACACACCGCGTACACAAATGGCGGAGGCTACGGTTGCCGCCATTTGCGTTCCTTCTTTTTACCGTCTTAATCTATGTAAATATTTACGTAGACTATGACGGCAACCCCCTTCATGGATCACTGCCTTGTTGTGGCAAAGGGGCTTGTGTAACTCAGTGAAGCCATAAGCTATGCCGTGCAGGGCCACCCAAGATGGACAGGTCATGGTGGAGTGTTCTGACAAAACGTGGCCCACTGGAGAAGGAAATGGCAACCCACTCCAGTATTCTTGCCAAGAAAAACCGATGGAATGTATCACAAGGCTAAAAGTTATGACGCCGGAAGATGAGCCCCTCAGGTCGGAAGGTGTCCAATATACTACTGGGGAAGAGCAGAGGGTATTTCCAAGTAGCGCCAGAAAGAGTGAAGCGGCTGGGCCAAAGCCAAAAGGACACTCAGCTGTGGATGTGTCTGGTGGTGAAAAGAAAATCCGATGCTGTAAAGAACAATATTGTACTGGGGTACAATCTTAAAAATGATAGAATGAACTCAGTACGAATCCAAGGCAAACAATTTACGTAGCGTTGCCCTTATTTTTGCAGTAGTCTACGTAAATCTTTACGTAAACTACCGGGCTGAAATAAGGAATGCAAATGGCGGCACCCATGGGCGCCGCCATTTGCGTATGCGCTTTTTTTTTTTCAAAGTTACCTGTGATAGGCTACGTAGGGGTGCACGAAAGTCACTTACCTGGTCTCGCAGCTTTTCGCTGTGGGGGGGAGGCGCTTCGCTGCTCTCCCCCCGAAGTTCAGGCCGGGGGGGGAGGCTTCCCGCCTCGCCCGGCCGAAATTCAGGCTGGGGGGGAGGCGCCTCGCCTCGCCTGGCCGCGAAATAAAAAGTTTTTTTAAAAAAAACGCCCCCGTGATAGGCTACGTGACGATTAGGGATGGCGGAGAATTTCTCCCCGAAACTTCAGGGGGCCGAGCGCCAACGTGTTCGGCCCCCCGAACAAGGTTCGGGGAGAAATTCTCCGCACCCCCCCACACACTCCCCCCGGGACGGGACTTACCTTTGCCGAATGTCCCTCCCGGCGGCGGGTCTGGCCGGTGGTTCGGCGGGTGTTCGTGCGGAGCGGGAGCGGCAGCCGGTCTTTTGACCGGCTGCCGCCGCCGCCATTACAATAAAAGAAAAAAAAAACGCCCCCGTGATAGGTTATGTGATGATTAACGTAGCCTATCACGGCTAGATCTGCAAAGTCAGCCGTGATAGGCTACGTACATCGTCACGTAGCCTATCACGGGTGACTTAAAAAAAAAAAAAAAGTGCGTACTGATAATGGCGGCCCCCATAGGGAGCCGCCATTCCCGTTCCTTAGCTGTAGTCTACGTAAATGTTTACGTAGACTACGGCGAAAATAAGAGCAACGCTATTTGCGTTGCCCTTATTTTCGCCATAGTCTACATAAACATTTACGTAGACTACAGCGACCAAATAAGGAACGCGAATGGCGGCTCCCTATGGGGGCCACCATGTGCATACGTGATTTTTTTTTTTAAAGTCACCCGTGATAGGCTACGTGACGATTAACGTAGCCTATCACGGCTGACTTTGCAGATCTAGCCATGATAGGCTATGTTAATTGTCATGTAGCCTATCATGGGGGCATTTTTTTTAAAAAAAAAAACTTCGGAGTTCGCGGCCGGGCGAGGCTGGAAGCCTTCTCCCCGGCCTGAATTTCGGCCGGGTGAGGTGGGAAGCCTCCCCCCTGGCCTGAATTTCAGCCGGGCGAGGCGGGAAGCCTCCCCCCCCAGCCTGAACTTCACGGGGGGAGCAGCGAAGCACCTCCCCCCCACCGCGAACAAGCTTCGAGGACAGGTAAGTGACTTTCGTCCACCCCTGACGATTAACGTAGCCTATCACGGCTAGATCTGCAAAGTCAGCTATGATAGGCTACATAAATCGTCACATATCCTATCACGGGTGACTTAAAAAAAAAAAGTGCATACGCAAATGGCGGCCCCCATAGGGGTTCCTTATTTGGTCGCGTTCCTTATTTGGTCGCTGTAGAGATTTACGTAGACTATGGCGAAAATAAGGGCAACGCAAATAGCGTTGCCCTTATTTTCACCGTAGTCTACGTAATCTTTAGGTAGACTACAGCAACCAAATAAGGAACGGGAATGGTGGCTCCCTATGGGGGCCGCCATTAGCCGTACGCGCTTTTTTTTTTTTTTTAAAGTCACCCGTGATAGGCTACGTGACGATTGACGTAGCCTATCACGGCTGAGTTTGCAAATCTAGCCGTGATAGGCTACGTTAATCGTCACGTAGCCTATCACGGGGGCGTTTTTTTTTTTTTAGTTTTATTGGAATGGCGGCGGCAGCAGCCGGTCGAAAGATCGGCTGCCGCCCCCGCCCCTGATGAAGACCCGACGAACCGCCGCCGGGACCCGCCGCCGGGAGGGACATTCGGGAAAGGTAAGTCCCGTCCTGGGGGGGGCTGCGGGGGGCTGGGGGTTGCGGAAAATTTCTCCCCAAAACGTGTACGGGGGGCCGAACACGTTGGCGCTCGGCCCCCCAAAGTTTCGGGGAGAACTTCTCCGCCAACCCTAAGGCTACGTAACCATTTACATAGCCTATCACGGCTGACTTTGGAAATCTAGCCGTGATAGACTACGTAAATCGTTACGTAGCCTATCACGGGTGTTTTTTGTTTTTTTTTTACTTTATTTTGTAATGGCAGCGGCGGCAGCCGGTCAGAAGACCGGCTGCTGCCCCCGCCCCCGACGAACTGCCACTAACTCCCGCTGGGACCCGCCGCTGAGAGGGACATTCGAGGGAGGTAAGTCCCATCCTGGGGGGGGGGGCGGGGGGGCGGAGAATTTCACCAACAATTTCGGGGGGCCGAATGCGTTGGCATTCCGCCTCCCCGAGATTCGTGGAGAAATTCTCCGCCATCCCTATGGGCTACGTAAACATTTACGTAGACTATCACGGTGTTTTTTTAAAAACTAGCTGTGATAGGCTACGTAAATCTTTACATAGCCTATCACTTTTTTTTTTTTTTACCAGGAAATGGCGGCGGCAGCAGCCGGTCAGGAGACCGGCCACCGCATCCACCGCCGCCAAACTGCCGCTGGAGCCGCCGCCACCACCGCCACCAGGGAGATCCACCTAAGGTAAGTCCCGTTCCTGGGGGGCGGGGGGTGGGGGGCTGGGGGGCCGTTCTGCCACTGATTTCAGGGGGCCGAATGCACTGGCATTCAGCATCCCCGAGACCCTTGGCGGAACTTTCATACATCCCTACCTGGAAAAGACCCTGATGCTGGGAAAGACTGAGGGCAAATGGAGAAGGGGACGGCAGAGGATGAGATGGCTAGATAGCATCACCGATTCAATGAATATGGACTTGAGGATGCTCGGGGAGAGAGCGCAGGACAGGAAGGCCTGGCGTGCTATGGTCCATGGGGTCACGAAGAGTCGGACATGACTGAACGACTGAACAACAACAACGAGTCAAAGCAGGGCTTATTCAGGGGGTCCAAAGTGGCATCCAAAGCGAAGTGGGTGGCCTGTGTACAGCCCTACTTAAAAGCAGCTACAGAGGCATCGAACTGGATGAAAGACACGGTGCTTGTGTAACATGGCTTAATCCTTTCTCATATTGCTCTTTTCATGATCAAAATGGTTTCTTCCTCTACTAACACTGCTAATATCTGTCCTCCAAAGAAAGGTACCCATATCATACCAGCCATTTTCAGTCACTGTGTGCATTATATAGAACCTGTTATTCTTCCCCAATTTGAGGCCCATTGACCAAAACTGTCCCAGCAGTCATGTTTATAAATATGAATGAAAACAGACGTCAAACTGGAAAAACTGAGAAATGATTGCCTATAACAGTTAATTCTGGATCAGCTTGGGAAGTCACACAAAGGAGCTGTGGGATATGGACCTAAAGGATGTTTACTCAGATTTTTGATCTGCGTATTTTTGTTACTATATTCTGTATTGTACTTTTTAACTTTGTGAGCTGCTCTGAGAGCTTAGATGGCTAAGAAGCAGGGTGTTAAGTTGCCTGAATAAATTTATGGGCAGCATCTACTGCTACCCATCTCGATGTGGGGCCCACCACTGCTTTGGTTCTGCACATGGCCAGCCCCGCTGATTCCACTCTACAAGTGGCACCCACCCTTACACAAGCTCCACCAACCTGCTCCGTTGCAGAAACATTGCTCCAAGAAGCACTCATTCTATGTTCTGCAATTGGTGGGTGCTGCTTGTGGAACAGGTTAGGTAAAGCTGGCTACTTGCAGGTCATCACCACTGGATTCTGCCCAAAATACATATAAATAATAACTACTCAGAATCAGGTCCTGCTGAATTCAAGGTACATGCATTCCAATACTGTGTATTCATCTTTACTCAGAAATGTGTTCAATCTCGTTTACTCTCAGGTGCATGTGCTGTGCAATAATTGGAATAGTGAAGCCATAATTGAAATAAGTAACAGGAGAATTGTCACCATAACTCTACATTGAATGTTTATTTACAGTTACAACTTGCTTTGCCCTGAAAGGTCAAGACTAATAACAAGGCTATTAATAGGGTCTTGTAGTCCTGAGGACCTCAGGATAAGGGAGTTCCTTGCCTGTGAAAGAGGTACAAACATACCTTTCTATATACCTTCGTCATATATGACTTGATGTCCAGAAGTGATAGGAAATAGGGCATGGTTACCTGATCACCAAAATCTCAGCAGATGATGGAAAAAATAATTTTCTTAAATATGTATGGCTCAAGCTCTGAACTTTCTAATTCCTACTTGGTATGCTGATGACGCACAGCTCTATCTCCCTGTGACATCTGAATCAGGAGAGGCTGTGCAAGTACTGGACCAGTGCCTGAACTTAGTAATGGGCTGGATGAGGGCCAATAAACTGAAACTGAATCCTGGCAAGATGGAAGCCCTGTGGGTGAGTGGTTTCCAAGTCCAGGAGATAGGCTCATTGCCTGATCTGGATGGGGCTGCACTCCCTCTGAAAGATCAGGTCCATAGTTTGGAGGTACTCCTAGATCCATCACTGTCACTGGAAGCCCAAGTGGCCATGACAGCTTGGAGTGCCTTTTACCAGTGTAGGCTGGTTTGCCAACTACAGCCTCTCCTGGGCAGGGATAGCTTGGCCACACTGGTAAAGGTTCTAGTAACCTCAAGACTGGATTATTGCAATGCGTTCTATGTAGGGTTGGCGGAGAATTTCTCCCCGAAACTTCGGGGGGCCGAGCGCCAACGTGTTCGGCCCCCCGAACATGTTTTGGGGAGAAATCGTCCGCAACCCCCCGCCCCCCGCAGCCCCCCCCAGGACGGGACTTACCTTTCCCGAATGTCCCTCCTGGCGGCGGGTCCCGGCGGCGGTTCGTCGGGTCTTCGTCAGGGGCGGGGTGGCAGCCGATCTTTCGACCGGCTGCCGCCGCCGCCATTCCAATAAAACTAAAAAAAAAACCCCGCCCCCATGATAGGCTACGTGACGATTAACGTAGCCTATCACGGCTAGATTTGCAAAGTCAGCCGTGATAGGCTACGTAAATCGTCACGTAGCCTATCACGGGTGACTTTGAAAAAAAAAAAAAGCGCGTATGGCTAGGGGTGGGCGAAAGTCACTTACCTTTTCTCACAGCTTGTTCGCGGTGGGGGGGAGCGCTTCGCTGCTCCCCCTGCGAAGTTCAGGCCGGGGGGGGAGGCTTCCCGCCTCGCCCGGCCGAAATTCAGGCCGGGGAGGAGGCTTCCCGCCTCGCCCGGCCGCGAACACGAAAGTAAAAAAAAAAAAAAAAAAAAGTCCCCTGATAGGCTACGTGATGATTCACGTAGCCTATCATGGCTAGATCTGGAAAGTCAGCCGTGATAGGCTACGTGAATCGTCACGTAGCCTATCACGGGTGACTTAAAAAAAAAAAAAAAGCGCGTACGCGAATGGCGGCCCCCATAGGGAGCCGCCATTCGCGTTCCTTATTTGGTCGCTGTAGTCTACGTAAATGTTTACGTAGACTACGGCGAAAATAAGGGCAACGCAAATAGCATTGCCCTTATTTTCGCCGTAGTCTACGTAAACATTTACGTAGACTACAGCGACCAAATAAGGAATGGGAATGGCGGCTCCCTATGGGGGCCGCCATTCGCTTACGCGCTTTTTTTTTTTTTAAAGTCACCCGTGATAGGCTACATGACGATTCACGTAGCCTATCACGGCTGACTTTGCAAATCTAGCCGTGATAGGCTACGTGAATCATCACGTAGCCTATCAGGGGACGTTTTTTTTTTTTTCTTTGATTTCAATGGCGGGGGCGGCAGCCGGTCGAAAGACCGTCTGCCGCTCCCACCCCGCTCGAACACCGGATGAACCGCCAGCCGGACCCGCCGCTGGGAGGGACATTCAGGGAAGGTACGTCCCGTCCCGGGGGGGTGCGGGTGGCGGGGGGTGCGGAGGATTTCTCCCCGAAACTTGTTCGGGGGGCCGAACACGTTGGTGCTCGGCCCCCCGAAGTTTTGGGGAGAAATTCTCCGCCATCCCTACGTACGGCTAATGGCGGCCCCCATAGGGAGCCACCATTCCCGTTCCTTATTTGGTCGCTGTAGTCTACGTAAATCTTTACGTAGACTACGGCGAAAATAAGGGCAACGCTATTTGCTTTGCCCTTATTTTCGCCGTAGTCTACGTAAAGATTTACGTAGACTACAGCAACCAAATAAGGAACGCGAATGGCGGCTCCCTATGGGGGCCGCCATTTGCGTACGCGCTTTTTTTTTTTTTAAGTCACCCGTGATAGGCTATGTGACGATGTACGTAGCCTATCACGGCTGACTTTGCAGATCTAGCCATGACAGGCTACGTTAATCGTCACGTAGCCTATCACGGGGCCTTTTTTTTTTTACTTTTTAGTTTGCGGCCGGGTGAGGCGAGGCGGGAAGCCTCCTCCCCGGCCTGAATTTTGGCCGGGCGAGGCGGGAAGCCTCCCGCCCCACCTGAACTTTGCGAGGGGAGCAGCAAAGCGCCTCCCCCCCACCACGAAAAGCTTCGGGGACAGGTAAGGGACTTTCGTGCACCCCTAGTTCTATGTGGAGCTGCCCTTACAGCTGCTCCAGAAGTAGGGATGTACGAAAGTGACTTACCTTTCACGGATTATGTTGACTGGGGGAAGGCGCTCCCTCCCTCCCCCCGGAATCCTGGCCGGCTGGCTGTGCTCTGCAGGGATTCTGCGGAGCCGCCGGCCAGCCCCGCCAGCAGCCGGACATCTGGCTGCTGGCTAGCAGGGACGCAAATGGCGGTGGCCATAGCCACTGCCGTTTGCGTCCCTGTAGTCAGCCGTGATAGGCTACGTAAATCTTTATGTAGCCTATCATGTCTGACTTTAAAAAAAAAACAAAACGCGCATACACAAATGGTGGCGGCTATGGCCACCGCCATTTGCATTTCTTATTTTGGCCCATCTTAGTCTATGTAAATATTTACGTAGACTAAGACGGCAAAAATAAGGAGAAAGCAAATAGCGTAGCGGACGCTGTTTGCGTTCCCCTTATTTTGGCCATCTTAGTCTACGTAAATATTTACGTAGACTAAGACGGGCCAAAATAAAGAACGCAAATGGCGGCGGCCGTAGCCACCACCATTTGCGTATGCGTGTGTGTGTGTGTTTTAAAGTCAGACGTGATAGGCTACGTAAAGATTTATGTAGCCTATCACATTTTTTTTTTAACCTAGCCGTGATAGGCTACATAAATCTTTACGTAGCCTATCACGTCTTCTTTCTTTTTTTTACATGGGAAATGGCGGCGGTGGCAGCCCGTTGGAAGACGGGCCACCGCCACCCCGCCGCCGGAGCTGCCGCCACCCGGAAGATCCGCCCCAGGTAAGTCTCATCCCGGGGAGATCCGCAGGGGGGGCAGGGGGGCAGGCCGTTCCACCACAGATTTTGGGGGGCCAAATGCGCTGGCATTCGTCCTCCCCAAGATCCATGGCAGAATTCTCTGACAACCCTATCCAGACGTGGGAGCCAGTGCAGAATGCAGCAGCTCGGCTGTTGTCAGGAGCTGCCCCTTTCCATCATGTAATTCCTTTGCTGAGGGAACTGCACTGGCTGCCTATTTGCTACTGGTCCAGGTTTAAGGTTTCAGTACTTGTGTACAAAGCCCTAAACAACTTGGGACCAGGATCCCTGAGAGAGTGCCTTCTCCTTTGCCAACTGCCCAGTCACTGAGGTCATTGGAGGGCTTGCTCCTGATGGTTCCGCACTGGCGTCCACCAGGAAAAGAGCCTTCAGTGTGGTGGCCCCCTTTCTTTGGAATTCCCTACCCCTGGAGGACATGCAGGCTCCAACACTGCGTTGTTTCCGGCACCTCCTGAAAACAGCACTGTTCCAGGAGGCATTCCTTAATTGACCAATAATGGTTTTTATTGGCATTGTGTTTTTAAAGAAGTGTAATTGTAATGTGGTGTTTTAATCTTTTTATTATTTTACTGTTTTAACTTTTGTGTTCACTGCTCCAAATTCATTCTAGATATGGAGTGATATATACATATTGTAAATAAATAAATGCTCAATACCTTGCCAAGGAGTCAAGATGGGTGATGGAACATTGCCTTAATGTGTATCCAGTCCTACAGTGTAATGAGTCCTTGTTTAATTAACTACCTGTAGATGCCACAGAGGGATCAAAGGCAAACCAACATACAGAACAGTACAATAGTTCAAATGAATACCCTAAATATTTGTATCCCTCTCCCCCCACAAAAAACAACAGTTTTGATTTATGACCCTGGTTTTAGAGAAAGAGCCACTGCCAGGAGATGAAGCCATATGAAAGGATCAGTCCCAATCCCAGCTCTCCCACTAGAGCCACTGTTCCCTCCACTCCCTCCTCTTTTCTGTGGATTGGCAACTGGAGGGCTTATTGGTTCGCACCCACGGGTAGATTTCTCCCAGAGGCCTCTCTCTAATATGCAGCTACGCCTATTTTGATTCACAACATATTTAACTCTCTGCTCTCATAGAATGCTTCTTTCAACTACCCAAGATTACATGGAGGCCAGGTGTCAACATCTGGTATGCTGGGGCACTTGTGTGATCCCACGAGCCCCAGCAGGTCCCACTAGGACTGATGCCTCGACTGCCCCAGCACTCTCTGCCACTTTCCCGCCCCCAGTCCAGCCACCACTCTCCCATTTACTTGTGAGTGTAGTTGTGAGCTACAGTTGCACTGCAATGGGCAGGAACAAAGTGGATACTTGCTTTCCTGGCCCATTATGCTGCCACCACTGCTGGGTATGCCCACTTGTGAGTGTGAAGAGGTGGCTGGTGGCTGCCCCAGCACTTGTGTGCAAGGAGGGGGTGTTGCAGCTCATACTCGCATGAGTGGCCTTACCTGCCAGCAGCTGTGCTGTAATGGATCACCACTGGGCTGCCTACTGGGCAAAGGAGGGGAAGGGGAGACCAAGGCTGTTAGTTTCAGAGCACTGACAGGGACTTAGGTGGTGGTGGCCACTGAGGAGGAACCCATCAAGAGCATCCTGACCAGGGCCTGTAAAATATAGAGCTGGGCCTGATTGCGTATCTATCATATGGAATAAAAAAGCTGTTAAAGAATAAAAGAAAAAGAAAACTCAAAGAACTGAGAAAGAAAATCGATAGAAAAATGCCAGAGCTAAGAACCTTTTTGTCCTTTTGACACATGTCATGGTGAGAAAGCTGGAATCAGTTTACTGTAGAAAGTCAAGGAGGATTTCTTCTTCATTTTAAGGACAAAAGTGATCTGATAACACATTACACCACATAACTTCAAGTAAGCCACACAATTGTCCCTTGCTACAATTAGGCATTATGGAAGCAAAAAGGAATTAAATGAGTAGTGCTACTAGGCTGCTGTTTAAAATGAGAAATGCAAACAATTTAGACCCAACATGGGAAGTAATTGGTATCTTGAAGCTTGAGGGGATATCGCTGAGCAGTAGTTACACAGAACAGAACAAATAGGTTTTCTCTTAGATCTTTCAAAAATGGAGAACAGAATCTACACATTTTAAGCACAATTACTTCTAAGTACAGATTAGATTACTTGTAATGAACAAACAAGAACCCCAAATCATGTCTGATGAAAGCAATAGATTCCTATTGCTTTCTATCAGGGATTGTGAGGATTTTCACACAGCCACTCTGAAAGACGATGTGAAAATGATGCCGTAATTTGAATAGTGCTTCTGAGTACTGAAAATGTTCAAAATAAAACATTTGAATTGTAAATATATAGAACTGGAATCCAGCTGTCAAATTCTGAATGGGTCAGAGTATCACATTCTAATTACATTAATCAAAATGTGGAAGTTTTAAATGTAGACAAAAGGAAAGTAGCCAAGGGAAAATTCACAATCCAGAACAATGCTATGGTGACTTAAGCCCAACTGAAGAAAATTGTATTTATGTAATAATATTTCTTCCTACCCTTTCCTACAAAATGGCATAAAGCAGCTAAGGGAACAGTTCTGCGGCGCTCCCATAGGGAGCTGCTACTGAGGGTCCATAGAATACTGCAAAATGTCCTTCTCTGTGGGCAGAGAGGGGAGTCTGCAGGTGGAAGCCTACATGGCATATAGGGCAGTCTTCTGTTCGAAGGGCCGTCTGAGAACTGTCCTCCATTTGAAGGCTTGTCCAGCCCAAGTCCACCTGAGAGATAAAGAGCCATAAGAAGAGAGAGGAGGGGCCTTGAGGTTGTCCGTCAACAGTTAACACCTGGAGAGCAGACTAACCAGGTACACAGGCCACAATCTTCCCCATTATGGTGAAGTTCTTGTATTTTTATTTAAATGATAGTAACCATTTCTAAATTTGCTTCTATATATTTAAATTAGCATATGAAATATATAGATGTGCAGCTCCTCTTTTGTGGTGATGTGGTTCCCTTGGAGGCCATCCCTATGAGGTTGCAGAAAAATCTGCTATTGTGATCAGTGTCCTGTGGGAGGGGTGTGGGGGCACAGGGCATTCTGTGTGGGTGAGGGGGTTGTTGGGGGCATATGTTAGGGTCATGTAAGTAGAAGCCATGGATTTTCAAATTCCTAGGCCCCCTGAACAGGCCTCATAACTGTGCCAGCCTCCCACTGGTTTAAATTGAAAGGAAAAAGGGTTCTTTTTTAAAAGTCTCAAACCCTGGCTAATAAGCAAACTCCACCTTCTCCCCTAGCCATTGTCAGCTGGCAAGGCTTTGGATACAGTGGGCAATCTGTAATCACTCCACCCCCACCCCAAGTATTACTTTTTTACAATCATAAAACCTAGTCAAATAGAATAGTAGAATGCTGGATTATAGGCAGGATAAAAATTCAAGGTATCCATGGTCAAAACCAGTCATCAGGACAGATACCTGTGTCCATTTTTTTTATTTTTATTTAATTTTTTGTATTCAAAGATTCAGTTGTCATAATAATATTATTTCATTTACTACATTTCTAATCCACCCAGTAACTAATGTTCTCTGGGTGGATTACAAACAGTTAGAAAACTTAACTACCGCAGAACAGTTACAAATATAAAATACAATACAAATATTTAAAAGAAGATACAATATAATGCAAAATGATACCATGTTTTGCATTTACTGATTCTGCGTGCTATGTGATCAGCACTGAGAGTCCTCATTTAACAACGTTTTCTTTCTTTTCTCTCAAGATAGATGCCCGGCAGTTCCAGACATCTGTCCTTCCCCTGTTCCCACTCTCCATCGTTCTGCTCATCATCTTTTGACATTTTCAAAGGTATTTAAATTAAAACAAAGATATCCATCTTGCAGTAAAATTGAGATATCTCACATTTAAATGAATAAATAAACCTCCACATACTGAGGGTGGATAGATCTTGCAACAAAAGTAAATCAGGTGGTGGCTAGAATGTTTTTTCCCCTCTTCCTATCATGGGGAAAACATTTATTCTTCATTTTGACATATGGTTGGTATGCTGTAAGTTGCCCTATAGTTTCAATATGTATAATTTATATTAAAAAGTATTAGCAGGTGTAAAATTCATATGTACCCGGTGCAACAAAGGTTTACCATCTGCTCACCCAAATTCCAAATTACAAAATGATGTTATCTTACTAGCTGAAATAAAGAATTCAAGACTAACAACTAAATTCATGCAATGCAATAGGGTTTTAAATTGCTACATACAAAAAGGAGCTTAAAATGGCATACATTTTGTTCTTGGGAAGGGAAATTGTAGTTTCAGGGACCTTCTGGGAACATGTTTTAATTTAAATAAATACCTTATCTGGCATAGCTTCTGATTCCAATGACATTCTCCTTATTGTGTTCCCCCTCCCAGCTGTTGTGGAAAGTTTCATGGTGCCTCCTTCTCATGAGGTCAATGTTGTGACCTGGGAGGGGAGGAAATGGGAATTTGCGCGGGGGGGGGGAGAACAGTGGGCAGAGAGAAGAGAGGATGTGGATCTGCTGGAACCACAGCATCTCAATCTCCATCCATCCCCACCCACAGCAAGATAGGGGAGTCAGATGGGCTCAGAGGCTCATCTAACAATTAATTTAAGGAGGAACTGGAGACAAAAACATCTCTGTCATTTCTCCCACCCTGCCTGGATCTTGCCAGCAGGACTTTAATGGATGGAGGATTCCTAAAGTCAGAGTGTTCCATGTAATGAGTGTCAATCCTGTAAGACTACACTCTAAGTTATATAAATGCTATATAACTTATCTATCCAATCTTTCATTTGATAGTGAACTTCTTCATAGACTGTTTTACTCTAGGTGTCCCACAAGCATAACCATGGTATTACCGAGGATTGTAATCAGTGAGTTTCTTTGTTTCTTTAGTGATCTTGTTGTATTGGTATGTGTATTCTCCATTTTGGTTACCTGTAAATAAAATAAAATTGCATGAGGAAAAAAAACAAATGAAATGTAACACTTCTAAATGACACCTTTTTCTGTAGCCTTTCCCCTCAAGAGCCGAGGATCGATAAATTTTTCATATTTTTCTCTAATCTCAGACCATTAAAAATATGTATTGTTTGTGGGGGAGGATGTAAATCGGTAGGTCCTAGAATCAGCATTACCTTTTCTCTAAAGGAAAAGACAAACTATTACTTTATCCCAAGAACTCAGCAGCCCAGGATGTGAATTTTACACAGTAGATTTATCATCTATCTGACCAAGGTAGCAGCTTACCTGCTTCTAATAAAATGGAGTTGTACATGAATGAATAGGGGGGAAATTCAGCGAAGTGGATTTTCAGGAGGTGAATTTCTAATATGCACACAAATCAGAAAGAATAAATTTAAACTCAAACTTTGAATATTAATCACCCCCTGACAAATGCAGTAATAGGTCACACCAAGCTTATTATAAATGTGGATTAGGATTTCTTACTATGCCTGCACATTTGAAAATGTATGTGCTAAGGTGAAAAGAAGCTTCCTCCATTATCAAACACCCCTCCTGCTCTTTAGTCTTGTATAGTCTCTTTCCTCTACTCATATAATCACTGGCTTGTTGTATAAAACTAAAGGTCATCTAGTTCAGCTGCTCCACTGTGCTATACTTTCTTCTTTCAAGAAGCATCTTTAAAACTATCTTTGCTCTGTTGCCTTGTTCAGCTTTGCATTTAGGAAAACAGGAAGGTGACTAATACCATCAAACCATTGGCCCATCTAATTAAGTGAGGACCATCCAACCTCACACGACATTGAATGGTGCAATGACACTTGTGCTTGTGCAATGCAACTTCCCCTCCTTCTCCTCCCCCTGCCTGCAACCCCTACGCCCTACAAAATATGCTCTGGAGGGTCCCCTAACGCTCCAGGGCAGATGGAGGAGGGTGGGGGGAGTGGTGTGGCTGGCAGATGTACACTATTTAAATAAAACCCATTATTTTCTACACTGACTAGCAGTGTCTCTCCAGAGTGTCCTCAAGCCACACATACCTACTATGTCCAGAATAACCTTGTGCATGTTTTCTCAGAAGTATATCCCACTGTTCCCCCCCCCCCCGCACACACACACACGGAACCCTTTTTTGTGGTTAGGCAGTATCAATGGGTTTTGTTGCTTGCAGTTGTGCAACTCACGATCCACAGTGAGCCCCTTTTGCTTGGTGGGCATAGTGAGATTTCACATCTACACAAGGGGGGTGGGGTGTCTACAGACAGAATGTATCCAGGTGTTGTTTCCCTGCCCCTCCCCTTGCCCCTCCCATTGCTCTGTACCCCTTCTACAGTACCTTTTCTCCATTTTGGTCATGTCCGTTGGTGAGCGTGACATGCTGGCGCATGCCACTTCTCTATTTTTATTTTTTACTGGAAGTGTGGTATTTCAGAATTTAGAAATATGGAGCACATAGCTCTCTTATGTCTGCTAATTTGCTGCTCAGTTTCCCAGTGAACATGGCTGCTAGAAAAGAGGGCAACTGGTGGGCAGCTGAGAGCAGACTGAGGGCATTTCTACACCAGCCTAAATCCAGCATTTAAAACAGGGCTTTCTGCTTCTGTTTTAAATGCAGGATCATAATGACTCCCTTTTTCATGCACTTCCTTTTCCTCTCCCCCTTCCCCCTCCTCCCCATAGCCGAATCTTCCATTACCTTTCATTGATCTCACCCCTCTTCTTGCGGCTTTTCCTGTTTTCACAGAGGGAACTCAAACAGAACACAACAGGGTAATTTTATCTGCGATCTACTTAAAAATGGAACAAAGGGCATTTAGTGCAGGGATCACCTTGAATGATCATGATGTCATGTAAAGAGCCCATAAACTTCTGTGAAGGAGAAATCTCCATTGCAGGATAAAAGCTCTGTGTGAAAGAGCCCTGAGCAGTTTCCCCTCTCCCTGCTTTGTAAAAAGAAAGCCTCACCATCACAAAGCTGTCTCACACCATTTTATTTTACCTTCTTTATAGTCCTTGCAACTCCTCCCACCCTGCTTCCATTCTGCATTTTTCTATCCATCCATCATAGAAAACATGCAGCTGTTCTGCTCTTTCCCTCCTTAATGGATTTTCTGGCTAAGCAAAAAGTTGTGAGAAGTATTGAGGAAACAGGGGCAGATTACAAAAAGATGATAACGTCATCTGCATCACCTGTGAAAACTGAGTGAGTGCGCCATGGTGATTCCTCAATAAATCTTCATCCGGAAAAGCCCTCTACTGTGTTCAGGTAAGCATGTATATGACTGCAGCCTTAGAGTGTGAGTTGGTTGGAAGTAGTGGAAGCTACGGTTTTGATCAAACTGATTTAAGCTCACAGATAAGGTGGGCTATAAATATTTCATAAACAAAGAAACGATCTTGTGTTGTTAACAGCTACTGGTAGGCATGTCTTCTATGAATTAAAAATATATATTTTAAAAGTCATTTGTGTTAGTAGCCATCAGAACATCATGTGCCAAGAACTCCCATATGTTAATTATTTGTTGTGTGAAGAAATGTTTCCTTTTGTTTGTCCTGCATCTACTGCCAATCATTTTCATTGGATGGCTGCCAGTGCTACTGTTTTGAGAGCAAGAGAAAATGTACTTCCATTTCCACCTTCTCCACACAATTCATCATTTTATAAAATCCTTAAGATTTGATAACCCTATACGAGGATTTAAAAACAACAAAACACTTGGGTTTAAGAGAAGGTGCTCACAAATTCATTCATGCACCACAAAGTGTGGGGACTGGAAATTAAGGTACCTGTCTTAACTTCCATGCCATGTATTTATTCATTTATTTCATTTCTATGCCACCCAGTAGCCAAAGTTGTCTGGGTGGTTCACAACAATTTAAAACAGTAAATTCATTCTACAGCAAGGATGGGGAACATTTTTCATCCCAAGGGCCAAATTTTCTAATCACTAACTTTCCAGGGGATACATACCTGGAAAGGGCCAAAGCCCAAAGTGGATGGAGGCAAAGCCCACATGCATTCATATGCATACACATTCATAAGCATCACTCATTCACACATACCCATTCTCTCTCACATACACACCCTGGTTGGAAGCCCCCTCTAATAATCCCCGCAATGCAATTAAGCTTGGGGGGGAAAGGGCTAGGACAGGTTTAACTCAAGCATATCTGCTGTGCGGGGAGGACAAGAAGGGCATTCGGGGAGGTTCTGCTCACCACCTCTGTTCTAAAATCTTATATAATGTTCACCTTAAGCTTCCTGTACCCATATTTTTCCTTGGTCTTTTAGCCCCAGTCTCAAACATATCCGACAAACAGATACACACAGAGAAAGTAGCAGCAGCAGCGCTGTCTCTTACACATACACACATGAAGAAACAGTGCTTCTTCAACTCCTTCCCCACCGACTGGTTTCTGCAGTTGTGTGCCTGTTCAGTTTGATGCAGCCATTTTTCTTTGGGGAGATACTCCAGGCTGGGATGCTTCCGGATGGATGGCTCCAAGTGCTACCAAGCAGCAGGGCCAGCCCAAGAAGCTTCATTGCCTGTGGTAGAGCAGTAAATGCCACCGCTATCACCCATGACCCATCATGGTGCATAAAACTTTAAATACAATTTTGGGTCTAGTCTCGTTCTAAGGGTATGTTTAGATAGCTAAGAAATCAGGAACACTTTCAAGGTGACTTTTCATAGTGATCATGGGGAAGTCCCAGAGGAAAAGATACCTGAATTTTCCCCAGGGTGCGTCCTAGCCTTCTTAGAGTCTCCTACAAATGTTCCTGTCTGGTAGAGTTGCCACTTTTTTTTTTCTTTCGTAGGCCTTGTCTACTCCAGCAATTCATGGAACGAGAATTGCCAGATGTACAAGCTGGGTTTAGAAAAGGCAGAGGAACTACAGACCAAATTGCCAATATCCGCTGGATAATGGAGAAAGCCAGGGAGTTTCAGAAAAACATCTATTTCTGTTTTATTGACTATTCTAAAGCCTTTGACTGTGTAGATCATAACAAATTGTGGCAAGTTCTTGGTGGTATGGGGATACCAAATCATCTTGTCTGCCTCCTGAGGAATCTGTATAACAACCAAGTAGCAACAGTAAGAACAGACCACGGAACAATGGACTGGTTTAAGATTGGGAAAGGAGTACGGCAGGGTTGGATACTCTCACGCTACCTATTCAACCTGTACGCAGAACACATCATGCAACATGCTGGGCTTGATGAAACCAAGGCTGGAGTTAAAATCGCTGGAAGAAACATTAACAGTCTCAGATATGCACATGATACCACTTCGATGGCTGAAAGTGAGGAAGAGCTGAGGAACCTCATGACGAAGGTGGAAGAAGAAAGTGCAAAAGCTGGGTTGCAGTTAATCCTCAAAAAAACCAAGATTATGGCAACCAGCTTGATTGATAACTGGCAAATAGAGGGAGAAAACGTGGAGGCCATGACAGACTTTGTCTTTCTAGGTGCAAAGATGACTACAGATGCTGACTGCAGCCAGGAAATCAGAAGATGTTTACTTGGGAGGAGAGCAATGACAAATCTTGATAAAATACTGAAGAGCAGAGACATCACACTGACAACAAAGGTCCGCATAGTTCAAGCAATGGTATTCCCCACAGCAACCTATGGCTGCGAGAGCTGGACCATAAGGAAGGCTGAGCAAAGGAAGATCGATGCTTTTGAACTGTGGTGCTGGAGGAAAATTCTGAGAGTGCCTTGGACTGCAAGAAGATCAAACCAGTTCATACTAGCACTTGGAGCCATACCAGGAAATAAAGCCAGACTGCTCACTTGAGGGAATGATATGAAAGGCAAAACTGAAGTATTTTGGCCACATAACGAGAAGACAGGATACCCTGGAGAAGATGCTGATGCTAGGGAAAGTGGAAGGCAAAAGGAAGAGGGGCCGACCAAGGGCAAGATGGATGGATGATATTCTGGAGGTGACAGACCCTACCTTGGGGGAGCTGGGGGTGGCGACAGCCGACAGGAGGCTCTGGTGTTGGCTGGTCCATGAAGTCACGAAGAGTTGGAAGCGACTGATCGAATAAACAACAACAATAAAGGCCTTGTCTTAGTTTGAGGGTCCTGATCCTGTCAGATCCCAGTCAAACCAAATTTGTGGGTTGCCAAAGTGAGATAAAGTCACAAATGGATCAGTTCAACATCTTATTGATTACATGCTGGTGAGAAATGGAAGCAAGAAGAATATGTACAGAAAGCTCACACGTCCCTTCAGCTGATCTAAGGCCTTTGTCACAGCTGGCTGTGTACTGGGGTCCCCACAACCACAATACACAAGATGCCACTGCATGGACCAACAGTTTTCTCCAGGCTGGTAGTGCACATTTCCCCCCTTGGAGCAAGACCAAAGAGCAAAACCAGTCTGCTGGATTTTACAGGTGTCTCTCTCTAGTTCAGGAGCTGACAGGTTAGCACACACACCTTTCCTCATTCAGGAGAAGGGGGGCATACCTTACCAGAGGAAGCAAAACTTCTCTCATCTCACAGGATGAGATCATGCAGGTGGCCAGAACAGTTTCAAGGTGAAGCTGTAAATTACCAGCCTGTGTGAGACATCTTCCTTATAGAATCATAGAATAGTAGGGTTGGAAGGGGCCTACAAGGCCATCGAGTCCAACCCCCTGCTCAATGCAGGAATCCAAGTCAGAGCATCCCTGACAAATGGCTGTCCAGCCTCGTCGTGAAGGCCTCCAGTGTGGGAGAGCCCACCACCTCCCCAGGTAATTGGTTCCATTGTCGTATTGCTCTTACAGTCAGGAAGTTTTTCCTGATGTTCAGCCGGAATCTGGCTTCCTGTAACTTGAGCCCATTATTCCATGTCCTGCACTCTGGGATGATCAAGAAGAGATCCTGGCCTTCTTCTCTGTGACAACCTTTCAAGTACTTGAAGAGTGCTATCATATCTCCTCAGTCTTCTCTTCTCAAGGCTAGCATGCCCAGTTCTTTCAGTCTCTCTTCATAGGGCTTTGTTTCCAGTCCCCTGATCATCTTTGTTGCCCTCCTCTGAACCCTCTCCAGTTTGTCTGCATCCTTCTTAAAGTGTGGTGCCCAGAACTGGACACAGGACTCCAGATGAGGCCTAACCAGTGCTGAGTAGAGGGGAACTAGTACTTCCTGGGATTTGGAAGCAATGCTTCTATTAATGCAGCCCAAAATAGCATTTGCCTTTTTTGAAGCCACATCACATTGTTGGCTCATATTCAGCTTGAGATCGACAACAATTCCATGATCCATCTCGCTTGTAGTGTGGTTGAGCCACGTATCCCCCATCTTGTAACTGTGCATTTGGTTTCTTTTTCCTAGGTGCAGAACTTGGCATTTATCCCTATTAAATGTCATTCTGCTGTTTTCTGCCCAGTGCTCCAGTCTATCCAGATCACTTTGAATTTTGTTTCTGTCTTCCAAAGTATTAGCTATCCCGCCCAATTTTGTGTCATCTGCATATTTGATCAGCATTCCCTGCACCTCCTCCTCCAAGTCATTAATAAAAATGTTGAAGAACACTGGGCCCAGGACTGAGCCCTGCAGTACCCCACTCATTACCTCTCCCCAGTTTGAGAAGGTCCCATTGATAAGCACTCTTTGAGTCCGATTCTGCAGCCAACTGTGGATCCACCGGATCGTTGTTTCATCTAGCCAACTTGGAGCTAGTTTGCTCATCAGGATATCATGGGGCACTTTGTTGAAAGCTTTGCTGAAGTCGAGGTATATGATGTCTACAGCATTCCCACGGTCTACAAGGAAGGTTACTTGATCAAAAAATGAGATCAGATTTGTCTGGCAAGACTTGTTTTTGACAAATCAATGTTGGCGTCGAGTAATCATGGCATTGTTGTCAAGGTGCTTCCAGATGGATTGCTTTATCATCTGCTCCAGAATTTTCCCAGGGATTGATGTCAGACTGACTGGTGTGTAGTTCCCAGGTTCCTCCTTTTAACCCTTTCTGAAGATAGGGACAACATTAGCCCTCCTCCAGTCATCTGGCACTTCCCCCATCCTCCATGATTTCTCAAAGAGAACAGACAGCGGTTCTGAGAGTTCTTCTGCCAGTTCCTTTATTACTCTAGGATGCAGTTCATCTGGCCCTGGAGATTTGAACTCATTCAAAGTAATTAGGTGTTCCTTGCCCATATGCCTATCGATCTCAAGCTGCAATCCTGCCCCTTCAGCCTGTACTTCGCCTTTGCCAGGGGGGTCATAGACCCTCTCTTGGGAGAAGACTGAGCCAAAGTAGGAATTGAGCACCTCTGCCTTTTCTTTGTCATCTGTTATCATTTTGCCATCCTTATTTAATAGCTGAACCACCATTTCTTTCCTCTGCCTTTTACTATGCACATAGCTGAAAAAAGCCTTTTTGTTGTTTTTAGCATCCCTTGCTAACCTCAGCTCATTCTCAGCTTTAGCCTTCCTGACGCCATCCCTGCAATTCTGTGCTATCTGCCTGTACTCTTCCTTTGTTACTTGGCCTTCTTTCCACTTTCTATATGTGTCCTTTTTTGTTTTCAGGTCATCCCTAAACTTTTTGTGAAGCCACATTCGCTTCTTCGGTTGTCTTCCACCTTTTCTTCTTGTTGGAATTGTTTGTGATTGTGCCTTGAGAATTTCCTTTTTTAAAAGCTCCCACACATCTTGGACTCCTTTTCTCATTAGCGTCACTTGCCATGGGATCTTACTGATAATTGTTCTGAGTTTATTAAAATCAGCTTTCCTAAAATCCAGGGTATGCGTTTGACTACACTCAGCTTTTGCTTCCCTTAGAACCAAGAACTCAAGTACAACATGGTCGCTTTCCCCCAGAGTTCCTGTAACTGCTACTTTATCCACTAAGTCATCTCTGTTGGTTAGGATCAAGTCAAGGATAGCCAATCCTCTAGTTCCTTCCTCTACTTTCTGTAGGAGGAAGTTATCTGCCACACAAGTCAGGAATTTCCTGGAGGGGCCATGTTTTGCAAAATTTGTCTCCCAACAAATATCGGGGAAATTGAAGTCCCCCATTATTACTACATCATGCTTCCTTAAAACATTGGCTATTTGCTTTTCAAAAGTTTCATCCTTGTCTTCTTCCTGATTGGGTGGCCGGTAGTAGACTCCGACCACCAGGTTCCTTTTATTCTTTGCTCCATTTATTTCAACCCAGATGCTCTCGATGGGGTTACCAAGCTCCTCCTCCTGTATTTCTGTGCATTGATATGTATTTTTCACATACAGTGCAACCCCACCTCCCTTTCTGTTCCTCCTGTACTTTTTGAACAAGTTATATCCTTCAATTGCTGTATTCCAGTCATGAGAGTCATCCCACCAAGTCTCAGTTCCTTAATTAACTATAAAGCTGCCAGTTAGGCCAAACTACACAGGCCTCTATGCACTCAGCATGTTGTATAGGACATAACTGTGCGGGAACTCACTAGACTCCTCACCTTGCTTCCAGTGTCAAGCACACTACAGGCCTCCTGTTTTTTTAAACAAATGTTAACAACTTTAAGAAGGGTGTAAAGTTTTGTGGGTGTTTTGGAAAATACTTTTTATTCTATTTTTAATCTTTATAAATGAAATAAACAATAGCAACAACCCAAACATTATCTACAGTTTCCAACAATACAGTATTCTTAAGAGGACACAGCAATAACAAGAGAAAAAAGGGCGAGGGGAGAAAGAAAAAAGAAAGAAAAAGGCAAAGGGGGAAGAAAGCCAAAGGGGAAAAGAAAAAATATTAAAAAGTTACTTCAAGGGATTAAATTTAAACTTCATTACACACAGACTTCAAGTATCATTCTATTAAAAAAAATCATACCTATATCATTGCCATTATTACACTTCAATACAGCATAGATAATCAACCTAAAAATTTCAATATCATATCATCAGTCTTATAACACAGAAGGAAGCATACAATTCATTTCCACTAAGCATATATTGCCCTTCAGTTAATATATAATAATAGAGCTTAAAAGTTTAGCCAGTTAAAAATATTACTAATCAAGGTCTCATAGTATGAAAATAATAATAATAATAATAATAATAATAATAATAATAATAATAATAATAGTAAAAAAAGAAAAAAAGGTAAAAAATAATAACAAATCACTAATATATATTTATATTATCTATATTTTAAATTAGTAACCTATGGCTGCGAGAGCTGGACCATAAGGAAGGCTGAGCGAAGGAAGATAGATGCTTTTGAACTGTGGTGCTGGAGGAAAATTCTGAGAGTGCCTTGGACTACAAGAAGATCAAACCAGGCCATACTCCAGGAAATAAAGCCAGACTGCTCACTTGAGGGAATGATATGAAAGGCAAAACTGAAGTACTTTGGCCACATCATGAGAAGACAGGATACCCTGGAGAAGATGCTGATGCTAGGGAAAGTGGAAGGCAAAGGGAAGAGGGGCCGACCAAGGGCAAGATGGATGGATGATATTCTGGAGGTGACGGACTCGACCTTGGGGGAGCTGGGGGTGGCGACAGCTGACAGGAAGCTCTGGCGTGGGCTAGTCCATGAAGTCACGAAGAGTCGGAAGTGACTGACTGAATAAACAACAAAAATATTTTAAATAATATCATTTCTGGATATATATATATATATATATATATATGAATGTGTACATATCTATACACACCCAAATAAAAATTTTATATAAAGTATGTCATATCTAATATAAAAAAGAAGTAAGAAGAAAACAGGAATACATACAAACAATCCTCCTCATTGGCGTACTGCCTGGCCCTTGTAGCCTAAAGAAATCCAAAGAGTAATCTTGATTGAAGAATTCTCAGCTCACGAAGCTAGAAAAGACGTCTCCTGCATTTTACTTTGTATGCCAGCTCACCAAGCTTCCGCCAATTCATGATTTAATTTTTTTTCATCTGGCTTTCAAAAAGAATACAAAATATAGCAGGATATTTGATATGATATTGTAAATTAATTTGTCTTGCGTGATTTCTCGCCTTGGTAAATTGCCCTCTTTTGCCAGCAATTTCTTTGGTGTAATCTGGAAATAGCATAACTTTATCTTGATTTGGCCTTGAAAAAAGCCCTTTCATTTCTCTAGCCAAACATAGCATATGATTTTTTGTAGAGACTCTTGCAAATTGGACTATGACAGTTGCAGTCCCTTTGGTGCCACGAGCTGCATCTGGAACATGGTACGCATGCTCAATATCCAGTAAATAATCAGCTGGCAGAGCAAATAGCTCATGCAGAAATTTATCCAGGAATTTAGGCAGGCCTATCCCATCAGGCACACCTTTAGTATCCAGGATGCGCCGGTTTGCCCTGCGTGAGTATGCCTCCAATTGAGAAATTCTAGCAGACATGACATTATGACCAACTTGCATTGTATTTTCTTGCACAGAAATCTGTTCTTGGTGGGCATTGACCTTCAGTTCCATTTTTTGCCAAGAGCTATTAATTAAACCCACAGCCCTTTGAAGGATAGTAATGGAATCTTAGATTGTATCCAGCCTCTTAGCCTGTTCTGCTAGTTGAAAAGACAAAGTTTTTATCAAGGCCAGTACCTCCCTTAAATCTGCAGGGTCTTTAGAAGCCTTTAACAAAGGGGGAGGGGTTGGAGGGGTCAGTGGTGGTCCAACAGTTTTCTTCCTTCCCTTTGATGCTGCCATCCCCCTCTTCCAAAGATAAGGCAGGTAGAAATAGTTAGAAACAAATGGTCACATAAGCAGTCACGTAAACAAATTTTTAGGTCCTCAGATGTTGTTGTTATTTTCAATTCAAAATGACTAACTAAAATTGGCACTCAGCCCTGAAGTCTCCTCACTATGTAGGAGTTTCCAAAACAACTTTGAGTAGATGACGCTCCGGAAAAACTGACCTTAGAATGCAGCCCTTCTGCTGCTTTGCAAAAGGAGTTGTCCTTCCAAGATCTTATCCAGATGGTACTCTAGCTTTCCCTTTTAATTCCAGGGAAAGATGAAAAGGGTTTTCAACCTTTTAAAAGCTGTTTGAGGGGGTGACCAGCAGAGCCTCTGCAGAACACTTGCCAGAGCGACATGGCGCCGACCGGATCAAGAAGGGTGTAAATCTAACAAGCAAGGAAATGCAAAAAAAAAATGGATGACTTCTCCTTCTTCCTTCTCCATTTCTTGTTATCATTGTCATTGTTGTTGTCGTCGTCATGCCTGGGCCATAATCTACCACCTGAATTGTTTGTTTCTGTCTAATAAGAGGGCCGTCCCTTTCTGTTAGAAGGCATTATGCAGTGATTCCATCTTTTTTCCTTAACAGTTTTTCTGCAGAAAAAAAGAGTGGGAAAGCCCAGGAGGGCTATGAGTAGAAGACAATGTTGGCTAGACCCTCATAAAATTCTGGGAATGAGGCAGGGTGATAGCACTATAAAAGCTTAATCTGAAAGCACCCCTGAAAACTGTCAGTCTGGCAGTGACCACATACTTCCTCTGACTTAAATGTTTGATTAAAATATGAACCTTGAAGTCTCATTTTGAAAGACATAAGGTTTTTTTTTTCCCCCCTCAAACCAGCAAAAAGCACACCCCTGTAATATCTTTCAATAATTCTTCACATTATCTTGGCTGACAAAAGAAGAAACTGAGGGTATGTTTTGGGTGAGAAGAAAGATGGTTCTAAACCATCAAAGCACAACATTTGAATTCCTGTAGCTTGGGCATTTTCCATGGGAATTGTTTGACATCATGCCAGATCATACATCTCACCAGTTAGATTCTCTCTACCAAATTTCATATGGATGAAGAAATTGTGATTTATTTATTTTTTTACACATAATAGCATTTTCAGGCTTTATAATGACAGAATGCTGAAAAGGCAATCCATCTTTTATCTATGGATGCTCCATAGTATCTACTATATAAAGCTAGCCACTTTTTTCCTGTGTTTTTATTCCCTCTAATTTACTTCCAGGGTTCCAAGGCTAAGAGATAATGGCTTGCCAAAGGCCACTGAGAGAGTTCATGATTGAGCTAAAATAACAGAGTCCCTTTTGGTTCTGTGGCACAACTGTGGTGGTATTTTTTGAAACTGCAGTTGGGCACATGTCAGCAAATACAGCACCATATCCTTAGTGTTTATAACTTATTTCTGTTCCACTCAACAATGCAGAGAAATTGGTGGTGCTATCAAGATCATGTGAGTAGAGATGTATAACTTTATAATACAATATTGTGTTGCATGTTGCTTTGTATTGTTTCCATTGCATTAGAAGTGGGAGGTGATTGTAAGATGAGCTCTGCTGCCTCACTTTTTGGGGGCGGGGGATTTACGTTGTTTAACTCATGCACACCAGTGGAAGTCTGCATTACTTTAATAGGAGAAAAGAGGGTTTGCCTCAGGATATGAGAGCAATAGAAACTCTCTGCTCTTGTCCCCCCAGAGTGGTATTCACTACTCTTTGGCTGCAGTTCTATACACACTTACCTGAGAATAAGTCCTATTTAACTCCATGGGGCTTACTTCTTAGTAAACATGGATAGAGTTGTGTAAGTTGTACAAAACAGATTAATTAATAAAAAAATACCCCAGTAGGTGACAATTATCAGGAAAGTATGTTTCTAAAATTAAATAAACATGACCATATCCTTAAATTACAGTCTTGTATAAATTGGAACCACTTTTCAATTCCAACAGTTTATACCCACAACTTTCTTCTGTCCAATCTGCCAAAGTTCAATACAGGCTTATTCAGAATATAAATCTTAAGCATGAAGTCACTTTTATTTGCATTGAAAGGGAATTAGTGAAAGACAGTCTATTATCTCTACTGAAGAACTGAATTTTGAGATAAGTAACATACCTCATATAGCTTTATGTCCTTCATTTCTTGGTTATCTGTTTTGTGAACACCAAGAGCTAGGGCTCACAATATTTTTGAAGGTATCCCTTTGTGATCAAGATGTTTAATAATATTAGAAATGCCTCTCTTGTAAAAGAGAATGCACATGCAAATTTGAAGAAAGTCTGTCTGCTTTTGATAAATGCAATATTAAACTATGAGACTCTGTGGGAAGCTGAAAGTTGATCGCTACAAGTGTAACACCAAATTCACACATGCAACAGTGGCCCAGGACTACTTGACATGCAGGGATTGGACCAGTCTTTCTTGCAGCGTGGTAGAGAGAAGGATGAAGGTGGTGATGGTGGAGATTGATGATGATGATGCTCAGGTGTCACTGACTGACTAACCAGGGGTATCAAAATGGTAAGAGTATTATGCAAAGCTAGACACCCCAGTTGCTAAAGAAATGTTGGGATTTCCTCTTCAGGTATGGATTTAAAGGAGGAGGGGGAAACTTGCCAATAGCTGCCAGTAACATAGATAATACTTCTATGTGAGCTTCATTTTCTTACTAGAGTATATATGCATATTTTATATATGTTTGTTGTTGTTGTTGTTCAGTCGTTCAGTCGTGTCCGACTCTTCGTGACCCCATGGACCATAGCACGCCAGGCCTTCCTGTCCTGCGCTCTCTCCCGGAGCGTGCTCAAGTTCATATTCATTGCATCAGTGATGCTATCTAGCCATCTCATCCTCTGCCGTCCCCTTCTCCTTTTGCCTTCAGTCTTTCCCAGCATCAGGGTCTTTTCCAGGGAGTTTTCTCTTCGCATTAGGTGGCCAAAATATTGGAGCTTCAGCTTCATTATCTGTCCTTCCAATGAGCACTCAGGGTTGATTTCCTTTAGGATGGACTGATTTGACCTCCTTGCAGTCCAGAGGACTCGTAAGAGTCTTCTCCAGCACCACAGTTCGAAAGCATCAATTCTTCGGCGCTCAGCCTTCCTTATAGATCAGCTCTCACAGCCATACATTACTACTGGGAAAACCATAGCTTTGATTAGACGGACCTTTGTCGGCAAGGTGATGTCTCTGCTTCTTACTATGCTGTCTAGGTTGGCCATAGCTTTCCTCCCAAGGAGCAAGCGTCTTTTAATTTCATGGCTACAGTCACCGTCTGCGGTGATCTTGGAGCCCAAGAAAGTAAAATCTGTCACTGCTTCCATTTCTTCCCCTTCTATATGCCAGGAAGTGATAGGGCCAGATGACATGATCTTAGTTTTTTTAATGTTGAGTTTCAAACCAGCTTTTGCACTCTCCTCTTTCACCCTCAACAAGAGGCTCTTGAGATCCTCTTCGCTTTCTGCCATTAGGGTGGTATCGTCTGCATATCGGAGGTTGTTGATAATTCTCCCGGCAATCTTAATTCCGACCTGTGATTCATCCAACCCGGCATTTCTCATGATGTACTCTGCATATAAGTTAAATAAGCAGGGTGACAATATGCAGCCTTGTCGTACTCCTTTCCCAATTTTGAACCAATCGGTTGTTCCATCTCTGGTTCTTACTGTTGCTTCTTGACCCTCGTACAGGTTTCTCAGGAGACGGGTAAGGTGGTCTGGTACTCCCATCACTTTCAGAATTTGCCACAGTTTGTTGTGATCCACACAATCAAAGGCTTTAGCGTAGTCAATGAAGCAGAAATAGACGTTTTTCTGGAATTCTCTTGCTTTCTCCATGATGCAGCGAATGTTGGCGATTTGATCTCTAGTTCCTCTGCCTCTTCGAAACCCCGCTTGTACTTCCGGTAGTTCTCAGTACGCATACTGCTGAAGCCTAGCTTGTAGGATTTTGAGCATCACCTTGCTGGCATGTGAAATGAGCGCAATTGTGCGGTAGTTTGAACACTCTTTGGCGTTGCCCTTCTTTGGAATTGGAATGTAAACTGACCTTTTCCAGTCTTGTGGCCACTGTTGAGTGTTCCAGATTTGTTGGCATATTGAATGCAGCACTTTAACAGCATCATCTTTTAAGATTTTAAATAGCTCGGCTGGAATACTGTCATCTCCGCTAGCTTTGTTGTTACTAATGCTTCCTAAGGCCCACTTGACTTCACTCTCGAGGATGTCCGGCTCAAGTTCAGTGACCGCACTATCATGGCTATCAGGGACATTCAGATCTTTCCTGTATAGTTCTTCTGTGTATTCTTGCCTCCTCTTCTTAATCTCATCTGCTTCTGTTAGGTCCCTGCCTTCTTTGTCCTTTATCATGCCCATCTTTGCACAAAACGTTCCCTTGAGATCTCCGATTTTCTTGAAGAGATCTCTAGTCTTTCCCATTCTGTTGTTTTCCTCGATTTCTTTGCATTGTTCATTTAAGAAGGCCTTCTTGTCTCTCCTTGCTATTCTCTGGAACTCTGCATTCAGTTGGCTATATCTTCCCCTTTCTCCCTTGCTTTTCGCTTCCCTTCTTTCCTCAGCTACTTGTAAAGCCTCATCAGACAGCCACTTGGCTTTCTTGCATTTCTTTTTCTTTGGGACGGATTTTGTTGCTGCCTCCTGAACAATGTTACGGACCTCCGTCCATAGTTCCTCAGGCACTCTGTCTGTCAGGTCTAATCCCTGAAATCTATTCCTCACCTCCACTGTATATTCAGAAGGGATATGACTGAGGTCATACCTGAACGGTTTAGTGGTTTTCCCGACGTTCTTCAATTTAAGCCGAAATTTTGCAAGAAGCAGCTCATGATCTGAGCCACAGTCAGCTCCAGGTCTTGTTTTTACTGACTGTATGGAGCTTCTCCATCTTTGGCTGCAAAGGACATAATCAATCTGATTTCGATATTGACCATCTGGTGACGTCCATGTGTAGAGTCGCCTCTTGTGCTGTTGGAAAAGAGTGTTTGCTATGATCAGCATGTTCTCTTGGCAAAACTCTATTAGCTTTTGTCCTGCTTCATTTTGTACACCAAGGCCATGCCTGCCTGTTATCCCGGTGATTTCTTGACTTCCTACTTTAGCATTCCAATCCCCTATGATGAAGAGGACATCTTTTTTTGGTGTTAGTTCTAGAAGGTGTTGTAGGTCTTCATAGAACCGATCAACCTCAGCTTCTTCGGCCTCAGTGGTTGGGGCATAGACTTGAATTACTGTGATGTTGAATGGTTTGCCTTGGATTCGTACTGAGATCATTCTATCATTTTTAAGATTGTACCCCAGTACTGCTTTTCCCACCCTTTTGTTGACTATGAGTGCTACTCCATTTCTTCTAAGGGATTCTTGCCCACAATAGTAGATATGATGGTCACCTGAATTAAATTCGCCCATGCCTGTCCATTTTAGTTCGCTGATTCCCAAGATGTCGATGTTCAATCTTGCCATCTCATGTTTGACCACCTCCAGCTTACCTTGATTCATTGATCTGACATTCCAGGTTCCTAAATAATATTGTTCTTTACAGCATCGGATTTTCTTTTCACCGCCAGACACATCCACAGCTGAGTGTCCTTTCGGGTTTGGCCCAGCCGCTTCACTCTTTCTGGCGCTACTTGGAAATACCCTCTGCTCTTCCCCAGTAGCATATTGGACACCTTCCGACCTGAGGGGCTCATCTTCCGGCGTCATATCTTTTAGCCTTGTGATACGTTCCATGGGGTTTTCTTGGCAAGAATACTGGAGTGGGTTGCCATTTCTTTCTCCAGTGGACCACATTTTGTCAGAACCCTCTGCCATGACCTGTCCGTCTTGGGTGGCCCTGCACGGCATAGCTTATGGCTTCACTGAGTTACGCAAGCCCCTTCGCCACAACAAGGCAGTGATCCATGAAGGGGTATATATGTTTAGCCATGTTCTTAAAATAGTTGATATAAGATCTAAAAAGTGTTGATGTGTATCTGATGTTTGATATTCGTCTGTGGTTGCATTTAGAAATATGAACATCCAGGGTCTCAGCCTTGGGGCCCTGAATAATGGTTAGAAATGTGGAAGAATACTACATGGCATGTGGAGAGCTATTGACATTTGTCGACCTACTGTAGTCATTTTGAATGCCCAAATATAAAATTGGGGAAGGGGTAGTAATAGGAAGGAGTGCAACAACAAATATGCTGGCATAACATCATAGACTTGACATTAGATCCAAGATGGCAGCAATAGTGGTTCAGTGTCAGTTATGTGAAAATATTATATATTTATGGATTTAAGCATACAATTAAGCTTAAAATAGCATTACTTAAATATGTCTCAGCAACTAGGGACTTCTCTCTGATACCATAACAGCAACAAGGGAATACTGAAATGACAAGATAGCTTTTTGTCACAAGAAAGAGCAGTAAAGCTGTCTGAGGGAATTGAGTTTACCATAGGTGAAGGAATGTCTGCAGCTGTACAGTCCCTTTAGAAGAGGTTTTCACCTTAGTGTCCTCTAAAACAGAAAAATCTCAACATGTGAAAATGCTTTGAAGACAGGTTCCCTAATCAGATATTTTATATATATAAAAAGAGAAAGATCTTTCATCACTCAGCCATACAGGGCAGCTGAATGCCAATTGGTAATAGAGGCCTTCTGAAGAAAAATGAAATATCAATCACAACCTCGGTCCTAAAGGAAAAAGGGGGAAAAGCATACAATTGAATCTGGTTTTGTTTAGAGCTGAAGGTGTTTCTTTTTTTATAAAAAAACACACACCCTGAAATACTGATTTATGCAACTGTCAGGTTTGAATGCATGCAACACAACTTTCTCAGATTGAATCCCATTGATTTTCTATAACCGTGTCAAGCAGTCAGTGCATCACAGCAGTTGTGGGACTGTAATAAATAATCCCTTTGGAGAGAAAGTGATGCTTCTCTTCTTAAATACATAGGTGAACATCTTGTTCTCTTGCTCTTTCATGTCTGTTGTAGCTTAAGCTGCAGGGTTCTTGTTTTTAAAGAAAGTCCTTAATTCCCTGTCTTCATTTTCATTTAGGCTAATACAAAATGTTTTTCTTATGACCTTCTTTGGGTTTTTAACTCAGGGACATGCTGTTAGAAGTGTCATTCCACTTATGTAACGTGAAGAGATGTAAAGAAGAAAATGAATGCTTGCAAATGCATCTTTGAATAATTAGCAGTAACACACAATAGTTTGGGGACAGGGGGTGGGAGGAGAGAGAACCTGAAAGGCAAAAATCAAGATTTGAAAGACACTCTTGTATAAGAAAAAATTGCCTTGGAGAGCTGCTGCTAGCTCAAAACAAGCACCACATCCACAGATTAATACCTTAATGAGATCTGTTGGGTTTCTGATCCAATGCCAGTAATCACTTTTTGGTGATATGGTTAGTTCTGGTTATTTGAGCTTAATTTTTGTAGCCTAGGACTTCCATTTACACCTTTTGGGTTGATGCATTTTGTGCACCACACTAAATTTATTACTTGCTTTGTTATTGATTTGCTAGTCATTTGCTATTCTCTTTCATACATATGATTTAAAGTTGGTAAATAATTTAAATTGTGCTAAGGCGTTCATTCAGGCACCTGCAGAAGCAAATCTGAAACTGTTTACCACAAGCATAATACCTAGCTAATGCTTATAAGAAATGACATACTATTTTCAGTTAAATGTTTCCTGCAGAAAGCATTTTTTTCCCTCCAAACCCACAAACGTTCAATTGACATGCAGCACAGGCTCTTTGAACTCTACATAATGTCTGGAAGGCAAAATGAAATGAAATTGAAAAAAAATAAGAAAAGAAAAAGAAATACCTTTCATGCCACAAAGACAATGAAACCTCAAGGGCAGGTCTCTTTGGTCTCTCTCGTTCCTGCTTCCCATCCTATCCTGATAACTGTATTCAGGTGTAGGTGTGTGCTGACTTCTAACTGAGAATTCTCAGCACTTCCTAAACTACAAGTCCCAAGATTCTTTGGGGGAACAGAAAGACAGTCAAAATGGTATCAAACCAGCATAAATTTGGAGGATAGACATGCCCAGAGAGTTTTGCCAAATTATACATGTTTTGTCACAGGATTTAAAAAATGCAAATTAAACACTATATGCAAATATTATTTGCATTAATAAATTAGTCACATTTATTATAGCCAACCTCCACTTAGCATCAGTGTTAACCATTTATCACAACATATCAAAAATAATGCAGTAGTCTATCTGGAGCAGATTTTGGGTGGAGAGTCCTGGGGGATGCAGGATGGAGGAGAGGATGGAACTGTCGTGTTGAAGTCCACTTTCATGACATTGGATTTTGCCCTTTTTATGAACTTGGGGTGTTTAGATATGTTGGCTAATTTTAACTGAACCCTGCATGCTGCTGTTTTATTGTGGGTGAAAGGAGGGGGAAATAAAGAGACGAGACACAAGTATTTGGTATGAAATTTAGGCCACATTTATTGAAATTGCTCAGATTTGCGAAGGGGAAACTAAGTGGGCACCTTCTCTAAATCAGCGTAGCCTGGCATTGTATTGGGCAAGACATTCACTGCCCATAGAGTGGCATCTTTGGTTGCCACCCCTCAGGACTCCCAAATTTGGGGTTGGGAGGACTTCTCCTATCACCTCCCTTCAAGCCACAAAACTCATAGTGGGTGAGGAGAGTTGGCTTGAAAGGTAATCCCTGTCTCCCAACTGGGGCCACAAAACCCTTAGCTGGAAGCCTCAGGCCTTACCAGTCACCTGAAATGGTGCCTCTGAATCTTCACCAACCTATAACCCACCAAGGTGCTCGCACATAACCACCACAGGAGGACAGCAAGCCTCTGCTTAGCCTTTCTCCCCCCACCTGCACTGGATACATTCCAACAAGCCTCTTTGCAGATTGGCCAGAAACAAATCATTGCCCATTAGATAAGTGAACCCTGCCCTGCTTATATAGGCAGGGCGGGGTTCACTCTCCATGTGGAGGGTTACATCCCTCCACATGTAAGAAATATCTGGATGTTTGACTATATAAGACATTACCCATTTCCCTATTCACCTTCTTGCGGCCCCTGTCTAGGACCAAACGATCCATGCAATAAACACGACCAAAGAATGGAAATTCCTGGCCAATGATGCCAGATCACCTGAATGTCAGCCAAAGTCTGCAAAATGAGGGCCTTGCCCTTCAGCAAGCCCAAATCATCCCCCCCCCAATGTGTAACACCACAACCTGTGGGGGTACTCTAACCAAACCTTGCTGGAATAATGTGGACAGGAGGCACTCCCAATGCATTCCACATCTGCTCAACCACTGAGTGTTGGCATACTGGCTGAGTCCAAGCTGGGATTCCTAGCTCGAGCGGGAGGCCCTCCATCCGGCCCAGAAGACCATGCCGTGCCCACAAATAAGAACACACACTGGCCCCTGACCATTCCAGCGATCTTGGCTCTGAAACGTTATGGCAGGAGAATCTGGAATCTGGCTCAGGCCAGGTGCTACCGGGCCTGCAGATGTGGAGGCAGAACTCCCTGGAGACTGGAACTGAAACAGATGCCGGATCTTGTACATGGTCACCAGCCAAAGAAACATCCGTCAGCAATGCTATCTGCACTGGAACGGACCTAGGAGATGCCTCCAGAGTGTCCAACCTGGCTTCTGGAATAACGTGGCCAGGAGGTGCTCCCACTGCATGCCACATCCGCCCAACCACTGAATGTTGGCATACTGGCTGAGTCCAAGCTGGGATCCACAGCTTGACCTCGTAGCCCTCCTTCTGGCCCAGAAGGCCGTGCTGTGCCCACAAATAAGCACACATTGGCTCCTGAGCATTTCTGCAATCTAGGAAACAAAACTGAACCTGTGAGAAACAACACAGAACAAGAAATTAGTGCCCAGGTAGTGGCCTCACATAGGCCCTATAGGCCTTGGAATGCCACCTACTCACAGACTGCACCTTGTCCATTAGGAAACCAATAGATGCAGCCACTGAAGCAGCCCCAATACGAAAGAATGTGAACAAGTACAAAATGCACCTAATCTGAGACTCTTCAAGACCAGCTTTGTGACAGTCCAGAATTGATATTTGGTCAGGGGGGCAGAGTTGCTATGACAGAAAGAAGGGGCCAGGCCAATCCCCACAGATATTGAGGAACACCCCCACAGCCTTCACTGGGCATAACTCCTCCAGAGAAGAAGGAAAAACAGGCACAGGCACCCCTCTACCCAATCGATCGGTCTTGGACCTCCACAATCGGATGCATACAACTAATTGCAAAAATGGAATATCCCTAAATGGAAACGTTCACCCAGACTGACTGCCCTTGGCAGCCACGACCAATTCTGAGATCAGGAATGCTCTGAAAAATTCTGTCAAGCCTGTGGCATGGAAAAAGGGAGCCTTGTACTGAGGGTTACATAGAGATGGCCACTGACCCTTCAGCCCCAGAAATATATCTGGCGTCAAAGGAAGCTGAGAGTGGTACACAAAAGCCAAGGGCTCCATAAGAGGCCCTCGTACTGTGAGCTATGGGGTGCACCATGGTTTGCCCTGCCTAAATTCACCAATCCCCAAGAGAACCTCTGGCATGGTCTCTGGAAGGGAGCCCCTTTACAATAACCTTTGCATCTAGTTATGTGACAACATGCTGGCACTGGTGTTGTCCCGGTCAGTTATAAGCCTCATGAGGAACCAAATATTGCTCAGGAGGCAGTGCAATTAAATGCTACAACCAGAGCCTTCACTTTCGGATTGCAGGAGGAGTGTGTGTTAATGACATGAATGGAGGCCTGATCTTCCCGCACAAAAAGAATTTAGGAATTAGACATAGATGTTAGATCTGCCCATATAAATGCTGCCATGTATGGAAGAAGTTCCAGTAAATGGGATCCTAAAAGAGCAGAGTGGCAAACACTGGGCCCACCACTCTGCACACCATGATCCTGCAACCTGAGAACCAGCCAACTGGAGGTATCAAAGTACATCGATGAGGAACTCGTGTTACCTGAAATGGAAACTCTGGTAAGCTCCAGAAAAACTGAAGCCCAACCAAAAATCCTCTCCCATGGTGGGGGGGAAAAAAACCAACTCAGTGGTGTGGAAGCCTAAGCCTTTGTGTGGCACAGCACAGCCTCCTCAGAAATGGCCAGCCCGGGACAATGGCTCTGTCAGTGAAATAAGGTGTCCACCACTTCCTAAAGGGCATGAAGGGTGACATCACAAGAGTAACTGGACCTTATCCTTTGGGATTTACGGCACTGATTAATGGAGTCCAGCACAATCACCCAGACACATTAAAATGGATAGTGGACCTTTGGTCATCTCATCAGGAAGGGTATTCCAGTTCCTTGGTCACTGTTCTGAACACTTAGATGAAAGGAGAGGACTGAGCAGCAACCCTGTATGCCCCGGCCATGGGCTGCCAAGATTTAGAGGTGCCGAGAAAGTGATAAGCCAGATCCAGGTTTACTTACAAGGAGACTTTATTGAATACTCAGACATATCCAATGGTTGGATCAGACAGCTTCTCTGAACCCAGTGCTGTGGTGCAGGATGGGTTTTATAGCATACATGTCATAGCAGTGAGGCAGTATGACAGGAGCAAGAGTTAATTAGGGTTCATCGACAACTCTGCCAGCATAGCCTAGCAGTGATTGGTAACATATTTGGCAGAAACAAGATTATCAGAATATTCGTAGCACAGACACCTGTGATATGTATAAACACAGCTTCACTTCTCAGGCTCATCCTAGGCCCTGATAAGATAAACGGGACCAGAGCTCGTTAGCATGGAATGTGCTGAGGTGGTCATATCGACCTTTGACTCATCTTCTTACAAGCCAAAAGTCCCACCTGCAAGGGAAATGCAACTAATAATAAACCAAAGCAGACAGCATTATGGATCTCTAAGCCTCTCTAAACTACTATTAGCTTGCCTACAGGCTTTGTTGTTGTTTATTCGGTCAGTCACTTCCGACTTTTCGTGACTTCATGGACCAGCCCACGCCAGAGCTTCCTGTCGGCCGTCACCACCCCCAGCTCCCCCAAGGTCGAGTCTGTCACCTCCAGAATATCATCCATCTATCTTGCCCTTGGTCGGCCCCTCTTCCTTTTGCCTTCCACTTTCCCTAGCATCAGCATCTTCTCCAGGGTATCCTGTCTTCTCATGATGTGGCCAAAGTACTTCAGTTTTGCCTTTCATATCATTCCCTCAAGTGAGCAGTCTGGCTTTATTTCCTGGAGTATGGCCTGGTTTGATCTTCTTGCAGTCCAAGGCACTCTCAGAATTTTCCTCCAGCACCACAGTTCAAAAGCATCTATCTTCCTTCGCTCAGCCTTCCTTATGGTCCAGCTCTCGCAGCCATAGGTTACTAGCTTACAGGCTTGGGGCCTCACAAACCCTCAGGGCCCATAACAGAAGAACATCTGAGTCATGGACCATAACCTGCAAACCCTGCCTGTCTCTCCCCGCCACTTCAAAATGTGCCCGCTGCTGAGTCAAAAAGGGTTATCAGACAACCTGCATACCCGCAGGCACCCTTTAGGCACTACCACTCAGGAAGAGACTCTCAGATTAAGAACCAACAAGGCCAAAAACAGGCCTAGAATCCTGTATATGGCACCTCTTTATCAATACATAATTTAACCAAATGTTCCTGCTGTGGATAGATTTCTGATTTTTTTAAAAAGGGCCTTACACTTGCCCAGAAACGAATCCCAGAACTCTTCTAAAATTCCCTTTTTTAAGCACCCTGCCTTCGGCTGCCACAGGACCACCACAACAGTCACAGGAGGGGCTCAGTTTTAAGTGGGGAGGGCCCCTTTAGATAGGGCTATTGCCCCATGCCAGCCATCCTGCCCTTGTTTATACAGTCTATGGCCCTGCAACCCTTAAATCTTGGGGGTAGTTGGGGCAAGTATGTAACCCACTTCCTATTGAGCCTTCTTAAAATGGCCAGTAAGTGCCTCCTCTCCCCGGTGGTGTCACACAGGAATGCCAATGGCGTTCTGCTCATCTCCCTTTCCCCTCCACCCACAAAATCCTCCCCGTGGCCAGGCAAGCCGGACGCTGGGTGAAGAGACTTGTAGTTTTGGAGGGTGTTGTTTATTTTTATCATATTGTGTGTGATTTTAAACTACCCTGGAATCAAGTGATATAGGGCAGTATATAATTTTAAAAGAAATCCATCAATCAGTCAATCAGTCAATCAATCCACATGCCTACCTTCAACTCTGAAAGGCCCATGCTTCTAAGTGTAAACTTCAGATTCCATTCTTTTGTAAAGACCCAGGGGTACAAGACTGATTCTTTCCCAGTTGCATGTTCAGAGAATTTTGAAGAGCTCTGTGACAAATTTTACACATACACACCTTCAGACCTGGCTAGACATTGATGTATGTTGTGAGAATCTGCCCAGTTCTTTCAGCCTTTCACTTACCAGTTGGTCTGCACAATTATTAGGGCACCCGTTGTAAACCAATGCTTCAGGACTTAGGAGTCTATGCTAGATCCACATTGAGAGCTGCTTTCTGTCTGGTTATAGCCAAACAGTGAAGTAACTTCGATTATAACTGTAAGGGACAAGTAAGAGAAGATGTATGTGTGTCGGCAGTTGAAGGAGCTATCTGTATGACTAATAGGTGCATAGTAGTATGGGGAACATGCTGGAAGCTCCCTTATACCGAATCAGAACATTGTTCATTCTAACACAGAATTGTCTACCTGCTGATTGACAGCAGCACAGTATAGATGAATCAGTCTATTTCCAGTATAGACTGTATCACTTTGGAACATGTTCTTCTGAAGTATATTAAAAAAAGAGATCTGCATGAAAATTCACATTTAAATAAAATATATATTTAAGACACGTTTTCCCTCTTTCAAAGAAAACTACACCATTTGTGTACACTGGGTGTTTTGCGGGGAGGGGGGTTAGCCATGATAGGCTACGTAAATTCTTACGTAGCCTATCACGGCTGCCTGGCTGGATGCAAATGGCGGCCGCTACGTCGGCCGCCATTTGCATCCGCAGCAGCCCATCTATGGCCGGAAATCCAGCTGTGGATGGCCCTGGCCGGCTGCTCCACGGCCTGGCCGCAGAGTGGAGCCAGCCGTCGAGGATTCCTGGGCAGAGGACCAGATCACTTCCCCCCCCGTCAAGGATTCTGGGGGGAGGGACGGAGCGCCTCCTCCCCACCGCGAAAGATTCCACAGAAAGGTAAGTGAGTTTCGTACATCCCTAACCCAATTTAACTCTTTCCCCCATTCCATTTTCCTGACCAAAAATGCCCCAGCCAAAGCTGCTATTTGCCCTAGATGGGAAGAAGCTACCCTCCCTGAGGTAAATATCCTCTTCGGTGGGATTTTCATTGGAAAAATGGCATGAGGAAGGGTTAAAGCCCATTATCTTCCATGCTGTGGTCTTGCTCCAGATTGGAGGCCCCCAGGGATATTATTATTATTATTATTATTATTATTATTATTGAAAGTCACACATTCAACATACCATCTAGGTTGGCCCATTGAAAATAGTGTCTGAAATGTAAATGAACAGATTGTTAGAAGCAGAATGAGGAAATGCCTTCGGCAGAGTGGAACTATGATTGTGATGCTGGCAATGCTGATATTTGTCTGTAAATTGTTGTGAAATTATATAAACTAATTGTAATTTTTGGGAATTTTGGTGTCATTCAAGAACTTTCAAGAGAGTTTCAAAGGAGCAGGGAAGTGTGGTCTTTCAAAGAAATGGGAAAGCATTTGTGCTCAAGCGTCACAAGGTTTTCGCTCTTTCTTCTCTAACAGCTTAGAAAAGCGATAGAAGCTTGTTATCTGAGATACATAAAAACTGGACTGAACAAAGCACTATAAAATGCATTGTAAGAAGCAACCCTACAGCAACAGGAACAGTGAATACATCTAATAGCTTCCCCCCACCCCTCCTCCATATCTCACATCTATCGTTTGGGTGTGCAAGTCAGCTGCAAATGATGCTCTCTTTTAAAGGGCGAGGGAAAGTCTTTCATTTGAAAGGTGGTAGAAAAAGACAGAACAAATTCTATTGCTGGGGAAAAAATAGACTGGAAAAGCCAGTAACTCATATAGTCTAGTAAATGTGGGTCTCAAAGAGAATGGAAACATTAGACTCAGTGCATTTGATTTTCCAATTTGCTCTTGCATGCTGTAGAGTAATAAATCTTTTGGAGGCAAGCTGTGATTTCTTGATCTGGGAGAGGGCAATAGCTAAGGTGGACAATCTTCTGTTCAGGCATATGTGCATGCCTCACAGCTTCGAACATCCAACGGAAGCATTCACACTATAGCTTTGAGGATCATAAACATGGGAAGATGAGAGCTGGAAGTGAAATAGGCTGAGTTTAACTAACAAACAGGTACATGGAGAGGGTAGGGGAAGCACTTTGCTCAGTACCACATGCTACCAAGCAGCCCACATTTTGAAGGTCTGGTGGTGATTAGATGAGTGCATCTGAACTATCAACGAGGGGCAGGGAAGGGCTAATACCTGGAGTTCTGTACCTCTGAGGATAATGGATGGAAATCCCTGACAATGACTCTCTAGTTCCTTTATACCACAGTACCAATAGCAGCCAGGCTCTTTGCCTAAGTCTATTCCCCCACTTGATCCAATTCTCTCCTTCTCCCTGCTTTCCTGATTAGAATTAAAGTTTCCTACTGCATACTCACAGGCGAGCAATATCCTTTCCATTTGTTTTAGCTGTTTTGTGCTTGTAATTGAGTGACTGTATATGGTTCTATTCCCCATGATTTTCATATTTAAAAAATGTTTATTTGCTTTTTAAAATAAACACCACTATTATTCTTGAACTCTATTTGTGGGTGTGCACCACCTAGTCCAAATGAATCTGTTGTGATGCACCACATCTCAAGTCCAAAGACACCTGCAACCCATGTATTGTGGAACATGAGTAAGGTCATGCATGAGTCTGGAGAGGATATGCAACAGGATAAATTAACAAGAGCCAGAGGTTCAGAGCAAAATTTGCATTTTTCCTTTACAGAACACACTGGTGCTAAACCACAGATGATGAACATCTTGTGGTTATTCAGTGACCTGTTCTGGAATTTTCAACCCTAACCAATTTAGATCTTCAAACATGCTCCCACCTGGAAAAGCTCAGGTTTGTATTGATACGTGGAATCTATAATCTAATTGTTGTTGTGGCTGTTGTTAAAATGTCTTAGATACCTGTCTCAAAACAAAAAAGAAAAAATACTCAAGGATATTGAGTAACCTTGAGTATTTTTTGAGTAAAAAAAAAGTTTATTTATTTTTATTTTTTATATTTTATTTTATTTTATTTTTACTTTTTTGAATAAAAAATTTGTATACAAATTTTTTGTATACAACAAAATTATACAAAAAATTAAAACAGCTAAAAACAACTATGAATAAAATACCACAACCCCATAAAACAATTAAAACATCAATGACAACCATAAACAATTCAAACAATGCATTAAGGAGCCCATCATATGCTCTCAAATGTCTGGGAATAGAGGAAAGTCTTAGCCTGGTTAGTCTGAAAAGATGACAACTTTGGCGCCAGGTTGACCTCATTGGGGAGAGCATTCTACAGTTGGGACTGGGAGGCCACCACAGAAAAGACCCACTCCCTTGTCACCAATCCTCTGAACCTCCCTGGGAGGAGGCACTCAGAGGAGGGTCTCAGATGTTGATTAACAAATTGTTTATCAACATGAGGGGTAAATGTATGGGGTGAAGGAGGGCTAGTGGCCATCCCATCCAAGAGGGAATGTGCAGCAAGTGCAGGTAGGGGTAGCCAGGGATCCTGCATGGGGAGGTTCAATGCATATATTGTATTGAAGGTGCCTTTATTTCCCAGAGATGGAAAAGCAAGTGCTAAGGGAGACCAAAGTATATAAGTTTGCTCAGTGGCCTGATTTGTTTTGTGTTGATTCTTTACCACAAAAAAAATATTTTTGTGACACCAACATTCATCATTCACTCATTCTTGCATATGACTTATTTATTCATTTATTTATTCTGGTTATATTGTTATATTGTGGTTTTAAGCTTTCATATTTTATAGTGTTGTATGCTGCACTCTGTGGTTTTAATTTTTGTGAACTCCCAGAGAGCTTCAGCTATTTGGCGGTATGGAAATAAATACATAAACAAACAAATAAACAAACACTTGACTTGATTACTGTCCGACTCCTATCAAATGGTGAACCACATGGGTGAGTGAGCCTTCACAGATCAAACACTACAGACAGAATTGTCACACCACCTCATATGATGAGCAAGACAGCACATGCCTATGTGAGCATATGGTCTACAGGCACATCTGGTCTGGAAATGGTGGTTGTTACATGTGCAACAGGGCCAAGCTGAGTTTTGTGCAAATGGCCTCTCAAAAATTGAGGGAACAATTTCACTGAATTTCTCCAGAAAGAGGAGAAGTTTTCCAACACTTTCTCACAGGTAGGGCTCAATATTTGCAGGGATTGCAGCACAGCTCCTTTCTTTGTTCCTACAGTTTTATGTGGGTTTTTGGGGGGCAGGGCGGGTGGTTGCACTGCCATTGCAAGTGGCAACTGCAGCAACTATGTTGGCAGCCTCCATTCTGCATCCTCCTCCATATATCATTCTAGGGCACAGTGGAGCGAAGGGGAGAGGGAAGGCAGCCCCTATAAAAATGTCAAATAAAATTTGGGGGAAAAATCTGCGAAGTGGCCTTTTATTTCTCGGGGGTAAGAAAAGAAAAATCTTAGGACTTCTCTGAGAAAAAATGTATTCTGAGACGTTTTGGCTCAGCTCTAGATGTCATTCTTCCAGGTTCAGCACCTTCCCCAGATTCTACAAACATTATGTTGCTGAGGGGTGATTGTGAATACATTTTGCCCCTAATGCAGCCACTTATAATATTGCTGCTTCCCTGAAAGCCCTGTAGCAGGTGACTGGAGCAGTGTTGTGTCTACCTCCAGGGAAGAGGTGGAGGTAGTGCTGTGCCAAAATCTGTCCCCCAATTTCATGACAGTGTTCTTCCCCCATGAAAGAGGTGTTTATGGTTTTTTTTTTTTACCTCATTCTCCTGGCATTTTGTCATTTATTTTGAATTTATTTTGGTGGTATTTTTGAGCTTACCTAATCACAGCAAGGTGGCCAGAGGTGCCATGTGTGTGTGTTTTCTTTCTATTACACATATCTCAATATTTCTGCAGCCTCCCATTCTGCCTACACTTCCTGATCTGAAAAAGACATGATGCCTTCCCCTAGGCATTAATTGAAATGTAGGAAGTCAAGGATGCTAGGCTACCAGGGAGATGATTGTATAATGAAAGACAGGACACTCACACAAACTCACCCATCTCATAAGTAAGGTAAGCACAAGGACCCTGAAACCAACCCATGAGGATTTCTCTGAAATTTTCTTCTCCTTTGAATTACTCTTTGAAAGCAATTTATTTTCTATTCAACAGAATGAGAATAGTAAAAAAAGAAAAGAAAGAAAAAAAGTGGGATAAATTTTTGGTACAGTGACAGCACTAGTTCCAAGCCACAGTGATTTTACCCAGCAAAATACTGGAATGATTTACAATGGCAGATTCACAATGGCACTGCCACTGGCACAGAGAAAAACCTCAATTTTGGGGTGCCTGTCTACATAGTCATTTTAGGATGGAAGTATAAAAGTGAAACACCTCTCTGAACACAGTGAGCACAGCCTCATCAAATCGAGCACAGACATTCACATATTTCACAACCAGTTTTAAAGTCCAAAGGCCTTCAATCATCTGATTTAATCTAAATGACTAGCAGCTTTTTGCCTCCTTGTTCATAAAAATGATTTAACACAAAGCACAGGGCTCAGAAATCAATCTCCTGGAGTCAAAGTAACCTGTGTAGTATTGTCCTTTTTTTCTTTCCAGAAGACAGCTGACATCACTGCTATCTTGAGAAACATGAATTCAAGAAGAAACAAATCATATTTTACACAACTAACCACCTTCATCAGCCTTGTTGGTAAATACACTGATTTTCTGCAGATTAAAAAAAAAAAACACACCCAGTTAGTCAGCAGTGGGGGTGTTCATACATTAGTGTTCATACACAATGGCCATGTTCATTCACACATCATGCTACACAATGATTTCATGTCGGGGTTTCCATCATGGTGCCTGTAGCCACCAATGTGCCTGGAGACACCCCTCTTGGCCCACTGATTCCTCTTTTGGTGCCTGCCAGGTTCTCAGCCCCTCTTGATTTTTATTGTATTTAAGGTGGTTTTTTTATTATTGGAAAAATATGGGGAGGCTGGCATGCTGCAAAGTGAAGGGCTGCCCTCCAGCACCATCTTTATTGTGTTTCAAAACAGTGGTGTTGTATCTCAGACCCCACCTCTTGTGACTCTTCATGCCCACTATGGCAGCCATTTTATCAATAAGTGCCCCTCCCATGGCAGCCATTTTGTGAGAGCATCCACAACACCCTCTCAAAATTCCAAATGTGACCACACTGACCACAAAGGTCAGTGAGATGTGTGTGAGGAGGAAGAAGCTGCTGCAAGCTTCTCCTCCCCTTTCCTTCTCCTGTGCAGTCAGTGTGGAGGAGAATTTTGTCAGCTCTTACTTTCACTTTGCCTGCCCTTAGCTTTTGTATCATAGTGTTTCACACACTCTGGTTAGTTAAGGAGGACCACTTCATAACTCATGGTTTGAAGTTGACAGTTTTGAAACTGACCAGAGTTTGTGCTAAACCACAGTCCCTGCTGTGGATGAGACAACAAACTGAAATGTAGAGAAATGTGAGTGGGGGGGGGACTTGCTGAACTCCTCTTCCCCACCTCTCAGAAGGAGGAGAGAGGAGGGCAAGCATGTGAGCCACTTTCATGGTGGTTCCTTCCTGTTCATGCGCATCATACTAAACGAGGGGTGAGCAACTTGTGGCTGCCCAGATATTGCTGGGCTGCAACTCCCTTCATCCCTTATCATTGGCCATGCTGGCTAAGGCTGATGGCAGCCCAGCAACATCTGGAGGGCCACCACTTGACTACCCTTTTGCCAAAGAATGATTAAGCATGACATGAAAACATGGATGCTGGATTTCATCCCTTGGGATATATATGAGTTTGGTGTTCAGTTGCTTTTGAAACTGACTTTTATTACATTTTAAATATTTTATGGCAGTTGTATATTTTCTTGACAGAAGAATAACACAACGATGCATAAAAGAAGCAAGGAGCAGTTTGGGGAAGCTTGGAAACAGCTAAGGATGTGTGTGAGGCCATGGTTACTGTGTTTAGAGGCATCAGTTCAGATGTCTCAATTGTGAGTTTTTCATTTCAAAACAAGCGTAGAACACTAAGTTGAAGGAGACCATCCTCCTGACCTTTTGCCCTGACTTCTATAGCAATCATGACTCCAGCTCCACTTCGCATCGAGCACATGGATTTCATGATCCAGCCATGACCTGATCTGGGAGTCATGGCAGCACAGCTAATTCCTGCACCACTCGGGCAACATCAGAAACCATGGGTCAGCGTGGGAGAAATCCATGCCCAGTCTCGTTCCTATGCAGGTATTGCCCAGTCTTATTGAGAAAGAAAAAGGTACATGACCTGGACAATTGACATTACCCCAGGGGCACAGGAAGGAGCTATGCTGTGGTGGCCTGGTCCCTGGGCTGACCTGAGAATTGTAAAACAAAAACCCTTTAAAGCAGGGGTGGACAACTTGTGGCCCTCCTGACCTTTTGGCCTACAGCTCCCATCAGCCCTAACCAGCATATCCAATGTTTAGGCCATGATGGGAATTGTAAGCCAAAACACCTGGAGAGCCACAAGTTGCTCACTCATGCTTTAAAGGAACAGTGTAGACACATATCATAATTAATGTGTTAGTCTTTAAGGTGCTACAAGACTCTTTGTTATTGTTGCTGCAACAAAGTTACATGGATGCTCCTTTGGAAATAGGGGGAAGAATGTAACAGAATAAGAAGAACCAAAGGTCTATATGGTCCAGCATCCTGCTTCTTTGTTTTTTTCTGGGAAGCCCACCAGCAGAAGCCCACTTAGCTCTCTCCTGATGTTGCAAGTGCTATTCAGGGCCATACTGCCCTGAACATGAAGGTTCTCTATAGCTATCATGACTAGTAGCCATCCCTAGATTTATCCTCAGAGGTCCAGATGGGGACCCCAAGTGTACCAGATTTGGCCCTTGGGCCTGAGGTTCTTGACCCCTGTCTTATCTCATGACTGAAAGTCCACTCTCTGACCATTATACCATAAGAAAGCTGCCATGTCTCTCAAGTGTCCATAGCCTACATCACATTTCCAGACTGGAACTATGCCCAAATAGATGGCTATTTTAAAAGTATTTTGTTTTTGCATCTCTAATTTATGAAAAGTCATCATCTTAAAATTAAACAGGGTACCTGGAAGATTTTAAAATATGCCTCATTGTTTAATTTATTGTGGATTTTACTGCGATGGAAGAATACATCAGCAAAGGAGCATTAGGAGCACAGCAATGGAAGTTCTATTTTATTACGTTTCTGATTAAATGTCTCCTTTCTTGTCAAGGGTGAGTAATGTGACCCTCATGAATACCAAGGGAAGGCATTTAAATACTTGTAAATATCTTGTAACACTGCTCAACAAGGCTTACTTTTTCTTGATCAGTCCAAGTGCAGAATGTGTGTGTGTGTGTGTGTGTGTGTTTATATACACTGTGCAAATAGTCTTTACTATGATCAATTTAAAACAGAGCTTATCAAATGTTCTGAAATATTTTGATTATCTTATCAAAACTCATCTAGCTTTCCATAAAATTCCTCTGATACTTTGCCAAAGCAGGTGCCACCATATTCACCTCAAATTTCACCATAAGCACAACTTGCTATGTGGAACAGTATTTGCAGTATTTTTCTGGCCTTCTAAGAGAGCAATCCTATGGTCGCTAGTCAGCAGCTAGATGGCCATAGGATATGTCAGTTTCTGGGAACCAACCTCAGAGCCCATGCTCCGAGGTCGGTTCCCTGAGAACTGACCTTCCCCCCCTCCCACACTGCCTCACAGGCAGCTCGGAATGGCCCTGCACTCCACACTTGGAAGAGGAGCATGGAGCAGTGGAAATGGGGCATTCTGGTGGGTGTTCCAGGGTGGGGAAGGCAGAAATGCCGGTATGACACATGCTATGTATTGTCCAGCAGCCACTTCCCCCACTCCGCTTTCCCGTGGCTAGACAGCCGAAATCAGCTGTCTAGCTGGAAATGCAGGGGAGCTGAAGCACGGAGGAGGTTGCATGATCCCCTCCATGCTTCTCCTGCCCTGCACTGGATAGGAGGTCACCTCTGAGTTTGGAGGCAGGCGCCTATCTCAATAGGATTGCGCCCTTAGAGACTATTTTTCATGGCATCAATCTGTCTCTGGGTTTTTGTCTGAGGAGGAACGTCCACATTTGACTTGGATTTCCCACTTGGGAATTCCTCTTCCCAGAATGGGATCTGTCAATTTTGGTTAATTTCAGTTTTGCATTTTTCCAGTCTTAAATTCAGTTCATCTCAAACTTTGAGAATTCCTCCAGTCTTAAATTTGGTTAATCCCAAATGCAGAGGATTTTTTAAAAAAAGTTTGCATGAAAATTCGTAAGGATTTTTTTCCACATTTCTCTTAATACATGCATTTTTGCCTAATATACACATTTCTTGCAAGTGGTTTTCCTAATATAATACATATTTGAATATTATTTTCTCTAATATACACATTTTTGTACATGTTTTTTCACAGAAGAACTCCACTGCAAAATTCAGAAAAATGTAAATGTTGAATGATTACTGAGTTTCAGTTCACACAGTGGTTCACGAGCATGAAATTAGGCAAGTTTATTAAAATGTGAACTGAATGAATTTCTCCCTCATCCCTATCCCTGGCTGCCATTGATAGGTTGATGTGGACTAAATGACTTACTGTATGAATTTACTGACAAGGAGAAGCAAGATTAAATAGACCAGATAAGACCAAAGTCATCTATATATTGTGAAGAGAAGAGCTTTCCTTATAAACACAGTCTTCAGATGGCTTGCAAGCTATTATGATCCCTGGTGGTTGGATAAACAGGGGGTTATGTGACCCAATTCTGACTCAGAGAAGGAACTGAGTTTCGTAAATTAAGATATTACTTGGCTTTTCAGTAAACACATCCAGATGTTGAGAGTTTGTAGAAGAGCAGAGATCTTGGGGAGGGTGCAGCTACAAGCCAGAAGCAAACCTTACACACTACTAGATAGATCAAAGTCAGCACTTCAGATTTCTGTAATAAGATGGAAATAATCTTTGTCATGTTTTCCCTGTGGATAATACTGCCAAATGAATTGCCAGATGCATTGTTTTGCAACAGCTGGATCTCTCAAAGAATAGGCCCCATAGAATGCACTGCAGAAATGATATCCAGCATGGAGATCAGCTAAGTAGCAAAGAGTGTTTGTGAGTCAGGGGAAAGTGTGCAGAAGTGGCTCATCAAAGACAAGTGGGAAAGGTGCATCAGGGAGTATTGTTGCTAAGCTAAGTGACTAGCGCTCTAGTTCATATGGATTTGTCTTATATTGAGTTAGACTATTGGTACATCTAGCCCAGTATTCTCTACTTTGACTGCCACTGACTCTAAGTCATCGTAACCAGTCCCGCTCTCTCATATCCATTCACTGGAAATGGCAAGGATCTACTGTACACAAAATCATGTGCTCTACCATTCAGCTATAGGCCAAATGTATGCAGCAGGCAATTGCTTCAAATAATGATTGGGGTGCCCAGAACATTGTATGCTGGCAGGACACCAAATTATGGATGAATTGGTCTTGTAGCCCTACGAAGAGTTCTTCCAGGCTGAGCAATAAATGTACTGGTTCCATTCCTGTGTTATATCAGACACTCCAATATTTGAAGACAGTTATACAATGCCATGCTCACTATACTCTCCAGTGTCTGCATGAAGTGGTCAATAATTAAGGATTGGTGAGAATTTAATTTCAGAAATTTTCAGTTCGGTTTTGATAAGAAATCACCAACATTCACAACTTTCTCCATATTCTGGAAACTATTGAATATGGCTGGTGTAGATATGTGAAAATTTCATTTCAGGTCATTTTTGATAAGTATTTACCCAAAGTCACAAAATTCATATTTGGGTAAAAAAGAACTTGAGAGTTTAAAAATTTGAATGTGGGAGAAAACAAAACTGATAGAAATGCCCTTCTGCATTCTACATAGGCAAAAAAAGCCAAACATTAAGGAACAGAATCAATAGATACAAATATGACATCAGGAATGGCAACATTCCAAAACTAGCAGGAGACTACTTCAGCCACCAATGGTATTCTGCTACTGATCTTAAGATAGCCATCCTTGAACAAAGGAATTGTAGAGAGATGCTCCAACATGAAACTGCTGAATTACAATTAATCAAAAAGTCAAATTCTGTTCATTTGGGTCTAAATAGAGAAAATGGTTTCCTGTCCAACTACAGCTGTTAATTAACTCAGCATAGCTAAGTTGATTGTATTTGTAGCATTGTTGTAACAATGGGTCACTGTGCTTATTTTCCATACATCCACATTCTAATTCAGTTGTCACTACATGTACTTTTTGCATTTTCTTTCCTTCTGACCTCACTGTTTACAGTGAGGATAACACTTTATGCATCTGATGAAGTGGACTCTAGTCTAAAAAAGCTTATGCTAGGGGTGGGACATCCTTCACCCTACAGATGTTGCTGAACTACAACTAGGGATGTACGAAAGCCACTTACCTTTAACAAATTTGATTCGCGGTGGGGGGGAGGTGCTTCGTACCTCCCCCCGAAATTCTGGCCGGGTGGGGAGGCACTCCATCCCTCCACCCCTGAATCCTGGCCGGCTGGGCCGCAAATGGTGGCGGCCGTAGCCGCCGCCGTTTGTGTCCCTGCAGTCAGCCGTAATAGGCTACGTAAATGTTTACGTAGCCTATCACGGCTGAGTAAAAAACAACAACAACAGCGTGTACGCAAATGGCGGCGCCCATGGGCACTGCCATTTGCATTCCTTATTTTGGCATGTCTACGCTATGTCTACGCTATTTGCGTTCCCCTTATTTTTGCTGTAGTCTATGTAAATGTTTACGTAGACTAGACGTGCTAAAATAAGGAACGCAAATGGCGGCGCCCATGGGCGCCACCATTTGCATACGTGCGGTTTTTTGTGTTTTTTTTACTCAGCTGTGATAGGCTACGTAAACATTTACGTAGCCTATCACGGTATTTTTTAAAAATCTAGCCGTGATAGGCTACGTAAATCTTTACATAGCCTATCACTTTGTTTGTTTGTTTTACTGGAAATGGTGGCAGTGGCAGCCGGTCGGAAGACCGGCCACTGCAGCTGCCGCCACCAGGAGGATTCGCCCAGGGTAAGTCCCATCCTGGGGGGGGGGGCAGACCGTTTCGCCACCAATTTCAGGGGCCCGAATGCGCTGGCATTTGGCCTCCCTGAGATTCATGGTGAAATTCTCTGACATCCCTAACTACAACTTCCATAATCTTTGACCATTGACTATGCTGGCTGGGAGTCAGAGTCCAATAACATCTGGAGGGCCAGCGGTCCCTCCTTCCCTTGGGTTATGCCATCATACATTTGTTTAGTCTTCGCGGTGCCACAATATTTGTTGTTGTTTTTGCTGCAACACAGGCTAACACAAATATCCCTCTGGAAATGTTTGCATTACAAAGGCTTTCCTACAAACATTTTTATTGTCATGGCCATTTTCTTTGTTATTATTTGAATACCTTGCATTTGTGCTAAGGAAGTTGCTCAACTCACTTGTGCATGGAGACTTCATAAAAAATGGAAAAGCTTCAATAATTTTAAATCATTCGGCACTGTTCTGATTTAAATTTCAGTACTAATTTTTTTATTAGCACTTTCATTTGGAAGGAACCAGGCTTCTACAAGATTTAAAATTATTGGAGCATTTCAAATTTTTATAAGCTTTCCAGTGAAGATGTGACTGTGGTTTTGGGCTTGTAAAGTGTAGCACAATTTAAATTTAATCTAAATTATTTAAGTGCTCAGACTTCAGGGAGATGTTCAGTCTTTCAAACTGGAATTCATGTTAGGAGACTGGAGCTAACCTATAACGTGAAGTACTTTCATCATTTTAAACCCCCTTTGGGCAATATTCACAGTAAGTCTCTTTTCCCCCACACAGTGTCAGTTTGTTCATTTAAAATATTTGTTTTTCTCTCCAATAGATGCAGGAGAACTAAGGGCAACAGGCATATATAAACGATCTACTACACCATCCTCAGAGTTGAAGGTGGAACAGAGGCTTGTACAACCTGTACCAGATCTGGTACCAGATCCACCAGACTGAATGTAGACTAGAATCTATGCACTGTGGCTGCCCAGAGCTTGCCGACTCCCTTATTTTTGCCAATCCTGCTGGGCAGTGCTATATATATATTGGCCCTCTCAATATGGCCCTATCTTTGCTGGGAATAGCAGTACCCATTGAAAATGGCCAGGTCTGATAAGTGAGAATTTCAGTTCAAGTCATTTTTGATAAGAAGTTATGAAAACTTTGCATGTTTATTCAGATACAGGATGGAAAGAACATGAGATTTTAAAAATCTGAATGTGAGGGAAAGTGAAACTTGCAGATTTTGTCCATCTCTAACCAGCACACACTAGGGCTGTATGATATGTCTTGACAAAGAAATGTAATAGAAATTCACTGTTTGGGGCCCCCAAAATGTATCTGAAATGGTGAGTTAGATTTTGAGGAGGAACAAAGATACCAAAATGTTTCAATACATTTTTGTTTCTGCCCTCTAACCCACATTATTCAGGAGGGCCCACAACCCTTCAGAAGGGCTTTTTTTTTCAGGGGTTGGAGGAAGCTACAGGGCAAACTTTTTTTCCAGAACTTTCTTAAGGTATCTTAGGCTCTACAACAATATTTGGTCAATAATTCAGGTAAAAGAAATCAACCTGAAATCAGATATTCAAAATTCTAATTTCCAGTGAAGTGGATGTGTCTTATTAACGCTAGGAATGTGTAGCTACCCCTCCTCTCTAGCCCAAGAAATGCTATATATAAGCATATATATGTGCTTATGTAGTAGAACACCTGAATCTCTATCTCATCTAGATTCTTTTGCCCTGCTTCTACAGGAGGAAAGACATATGGAAATGGGCGCTCTGTGTATGTTTCTATATGGCAAGAGAGGGCCATGTCGTCCCTGCCAGTCAAATAGGTATTAAAAATGAGGAGCCTGCCAGAAAAAAAGAGGTGGCAACTCTAATTTGTCACTCCAAACATGGCTGAATAAACAGAGATTCAAAAATGGTCAAACCTTCTCTTCCTGCATGCTACAGTCCCACCAAAAATACTCCACCACACCTTCTATTATTAAAAATGAACAACCACAGATATGATTGCAAAGGATGCATTTAGTATGAAAATTAGTTGGGTCCCAAGAGTCTGAACGATAAAGAAGCATCCAGTTCAATTGTTCTTCTGCTATGGCAAGCACTATTCCTCAACCTCAGTCACTCCACCTGCAGTATGGGGATAAAATACTGACCTATCTTACAGGCTTGTAAGAATTACAAGAATATAATTATGTAAAATTCTTTAAAAACTCCACAGTGTTAACTAAGCTATTGTTACTATTTATTAAATTATGTGCCCCTTTACATTTTGTTTGCATTGTGTGGTGCCAAACATAAGGCTCCAATCTGACTAGTTAAATAAATCCCTTATAGACAATTACTGGGAAACAGGATAAGTATTACTTGCCATGTTACACTCTGTTCCATCTTCAGATGTACAGTGCAATCTGTTTATTCAGAAGTAAACCCCACTGAGTTGAAAGGGACTTTCTCACAGGAAAGTGTTATAGAATTGCTGCTGAAATGTTATAATCATTAAATTGTTTTGGAATCCATGGTATGCTTCTTAAAAATAAAAGAAACAAGGCACATCTCTCTTACAGTTTCCTGTTCTCACACTGTCCCATCTTTAGCATAAAAAGGAGCATTCAGAATATACTAATCAGTATATTTGTGTTTAATAAGCTCATCATTAACCCATTAGGAATACAAAATAGAACTGCTGTGGTGACAAATGGTGCCTGAGTTTCTAAAATGTAGCCAGATAGTGCAGTGAAATGTGATAACCTGCAGTACACTGCAGGAATAATATAATATGCATATATATGTGCTTATGTAGTAGAACACCTGAAGCTCTATCTCGTCTAGATTCTTTTGTCCTGCTTCTACAGGAGGAAAGACATATGGAAATGGGCGCTCTGTGTATGTTTCCCAATACTGGGATGTTGGAGAAATCCACAATGGAATCAAATGTGTTCGGATTTCTATGAATCTTATCCACAGATTCTGCAGCAGACTGTTCTTTCATAAGTCACAAGGATTCTGCAGACTTGCAGGCCAGGTTCTTTCTGGAATTTTATGCAAATTTACTCGCAGAAAAATATGTAAAATAATAATAATAATAATAATAATAATAATAATAATAAACAACACTGGCCAAATTTGTACTTTTCCTCCATAGGCTAAAGCATAAAAATGCAAATTTGGGGAGAGCTTTGCATATTGGGAAGGGGGATTTGGACGTTTTCATAAGTGCAAATTTGCACAAATTCAGGAAATTGGACAAAAATGATTCCATCAATGAGCAGATGATAGAACAAAAAGCACCTGACAAAATGCAGATGGGATGGAAATCCATACATCCCTACCCAAGACCAATCCAAGAGCCCCCTCCCTGTCCCTGAAATCACATGTGTTTATTCCTCAGGAGAACCTTTCCTGTTATTTAATCCATTGGTTTGGCACACTGATGACTAGGTATATATGCCAAAGGTATATAGTACAAGGGAAATGGTAACTGTTCAACAGAGCTATTGCCACTATGATACTTAAACAAGTAACCCACAACTAGTGCTTTTAGAATATACTGCTTTTTGTGATTTAATCTTGGGTATATGCAGCATTGGGCCTTGGAATCTTGCTGAGAGGCCCTTCCCTCTGGCCTCTACTGACATCTGAAATGGTACCCTCAGCTTGAATATTCTCATTGCCTTCATTTCTTATCTTCCAGCTTACTACCTGACCCTTTCCAAATTAGGGATGGGTGAGAATTTCATTTCAGTTTGGTTTTGATAACAATTTCCCAAAAGCCACAAAGTTCTCCATATTCAGGACAAAAGAAACTTGAGTTTTAAAACATTTGCATGTGGAAAATTCAAAACTTACAGATTCATCCAACCAGGCCCAGGGTGTTTGAGTGCTTAGCTCTTTAAAGCCTGCATTTGGATCCCTGTGCTACCTCTTTTTTTCTGACAGGCTCCTCATCTGTAACAGTGACATGTCAGCCAGGTACATCATGGCCTCTCCATGAACTTCATTTCAGTTAGTTTTTTATCAGAATTTACCAAAATATGCAAACTTCTTCATATTTGGGAGAGAAAGAACTTGAGTTTTTAATTATTCAAATGCAGGAGAAAGTGAAACTGACAAATCTACCCATCCCTAATCCAAATCTGGGTTTTGGTTTGTTTTTGCCCCTCGTATCGTATCATGCTACTTCAACCAAGATTTCCAATTACCATCTTCCAAACAAATGAACAAAACACCACCAACCACAAGGGGTCAACTCTCAGGTTTATGATGGACTGAGTTAACTGAATGGTTTCTCTCTCTCTCTCTCTCTCCTTCCTTAACTATACTTTCTTTATGTTAGGCCCTTGCCAACTACAAAATATATGAACATATATTTATTTCCTTATGTCTGGAGTCCAGGTTAATGAGTTCCATGTCATAATATGCCAGCCTCAGTTCAGAAATGCTCCAGCCTGCAACAGAAACATCTGACTGCATGAATAATAGAGAACACACAGGCAGTTGCAATGTCTGTAATGATGGCATTCAGTACTCTGGAATGTTGCAAAGCAAATCTTTGTCATGATTATTTTATCAGGCCACAGTATGTGGAAAATGGATTCGGTATGTTTTGAACGAGGGTACCAAGTCTGCCATGGAAAACCATTATGAAAATTCACTATAAAGATATAATGTAAATGGATGAAGGCAGTGGGGGATGGAAGATGCCATAAGTAAGCAGGAATCCAAATAATTCATTTTGCTCTCTTGCCTGGATTTTAGTTTAATATGTAAAGGAATTGGAGATTAAATGGAAAACACACACAAAAGGAATGACATAGTCATATTACACTTGGAACAATGTTTTAGGATGTTCAGGAGGTCTTTATTATGGATAATGGTCAAAAAGGATATGGGTATGCTTGGTGTACAGGCCTGTGTCACTAAAAAGAACAGAGCCCTACAGGTGTCAGTAAAGCTCCTATTTTGGATGATGAAAGATGCATGGTTGGTGGCAGAGCTGGTGTCAAGGGTAGGTGTGGCTGGACACCTGCTGGTAGCCCACATCCCAGCAGGGCCCACTGAGAAGAACCCCCTGGAGTTGTTCTTCCTCCTCACCATTGCAACATGCTCATTCACCAACCTCTCACTCTGGCCGAGGTGATGGTGGTGGTGAGAAGAAAGGGCAGTAGATGCCACTGCCAAGTTGCTCAGTGGTGCTCTGCCTGCCAAGCAAGCAAGCTAGCAGTAGCAATGATGAGGAAGAGGATGATAAGTAATAGCAGCTAGTCTCAATGGCAGAGAGAATGTAGACTCACTGAGGGAGCGAACAAACAAGAGGTGCAAAAGAGGGAGAGCATCCCAAACAGACCCACAAATAGAAGTCAAACGTCTCAAGATGCTGAAACAGACATTTTATTTGTTTTTTAAAAAGCCCATCGTTTATTGCGGGAGCAACCCATTGAAGATGTCTTGTCCAAGCGCCCTCAAAAACTTGGAGCCACCCCTGGTTGGTTCGCTGCATTCAATGTTATGTGCCACAAGTTTTGTAGGTCTGATGTACTGGAGGTATTCAAAGATCCTATACTCCAAGGGTAGGCAACCTGGTGCACTCTAGATACTGTATGTGGGACCACAACTCCCATCTTGGCTGGGGAATGCTGGGAGTTGTCAGACTTTTTTCTGTCTAAACCTGCATAGGATTTTGCGCTCTTCGTGAATATATGAAAGGGGGTAATCTGAACAGCACTCATGTGTTGGACTGTACAAGTGTGTGTTGTATTTAGACATTGCAGCAAACAAATTAAAGTGAGGCAGCCTTGGGCACAAAGTAGGTTGCCCCTTTGTGCATTCAGTTCTGCTGACTTTGATAAATGTGTGAAAAGTCTAGGAATTTACATAAATTATACAAGTTTTACAGGAATTTGCCTACACGGTAATAATTTTGAAGAGGTTTGAAGCATGATAACTATGGGGTTCATCACACGGAGCTTTTATCCTGCTATTGAGATGGCTCTTTCTTGGAAGTTTGTGGGCTCTTTAGATGACGGCGTTACCCTCCAGGGTGTCTCCTGCCATTTCCTCCAGCCTATCTTGTGTTTTCCCCAAACGCAAAAAAGTGGTATTTTTTCCAGCCCACGAAACAGGAGTGCCATGACCTCCCTGTGAAATTCTCCAATATCGGAAGAAACCACTGAGTCTGCCTGCTGTGGGCATTTGTTTTCAGTTGTTGGGGGCGTGGTCAGGATGAGATTTGACATGAGCAAGGGCAAGAATCGCCTGCTGATTGCGTCTCCTGCCTCTGCATTTCTCAGTCAGAGGGAGAAGAGGGTAAAATGCCTCCCTGAAACAAAGGGAGACACATCTGATCTCCCACCCCACCAAGCTCAGAAGCAACATCCTCTGTTGTTTCAGTAAGTTCAGTGGGGCTTACTCTCAGGTAAGTGTGCTGAGGGTTGCAGACTTAGAGGGTGATCTTATGTCTCCTCAAAAGTAAGTCCCATTGAGTTCAATGTGGCTTACACCCACATAAGTGTGCCAAGGGTTGCAGACTTACAGCACAATCTTACATTTTATGTCTACTCAAAAGTAAGTCAGAGGTTTCCTGGGGGCTGTGAGAAAACAGTACAGCAGAAGTTAAGCTATGAAAACAAGTTCCCCCCTACCCCCCATTTGCACACATGCCAGGGAGGGAGGGAGGCATTCCCTCAGTTCAAACCATGTGGCTGCTGTGTAAAGAACGCCTTACCTATTCCCTCAAAGAAACCAGAAGCAGGAAGCTCTGGATGTTGGGTTTTGCTTAATGTAGAAACACCTGATGTTGTCATTAGCAGGACCATCAAGCTTCTTTTATTTAAGATGTAGTTTTAGTAGGGATGGGGGAGAATTTCTCCCCGAAACTTCGGGGGGCCGAGTGCCAACGTATTCGGCCCCCCGAAGTAGTTTCAGGGAGAAATTCTCCGCACCCCCCCGCCCCCTGCACCCCCCCCCGGGATGGGACTTACCTTTCATGAATGTCCCTCCCGGCGGCGGGTCCCGGCGGCGGTTCGTCAGGTCTTCAACGGGGGCAGAGGAGGCAGCCGGTCTTTCGACTGGCTGCTGCCGCTGCCATTCCAATAAAAGTAAAAAAAAAAAAAAACGCCCCCGTGATAGGCTACATGACGATTTACGTAGCCTATCACGTCTAGATCTGCAAAGTCAGCCGTGATAGGCTACGTTAATCGTCACGTAGCCTATCACGGGTGACTTAAAAAAAAAAAAGCGCGTACGGCTAATGGCGGCCCCCATAGGGAGCCGCCATTCGTGTTCCTTATTTGGTCGCTGTAGTCTACGTAAAGATTTACGTAGACTACAGCGACCAAATAAGGAACGTGAATGGCGGCTCCCTATGGGGGCCGCCATTTGCGTACGCACTTTTTTTTTTTAAGTCACCCGTGATAGGCTACTACGTGACGATTAACGTAGCCTATCACGGCTGACTTTGCAGATCTAGACGTGATAGGCTACGTAAATCGTCACGTAGCCTATCACGGGGGCGTTTTTTTTTTTTAAACTTTTTATTTCGCGGCCGGGCAAGGCGCCTCCTCCCCGGCCTGAATTTCGGCCGGGCGAGGCGGGAAGCCTCCCCCCCGGCCTGAATTTCGGCCGGGCGAGGAGGGAAGCCTCCCCCCCCCGGCCTGAACTTCGGGGGGAACAGCGAAGCGCCTCCCCCCCACCGTGAAGCAAGCTGCGAGACCAGGTAAGTGACTTTCGTGCACCCCTAAGTTTTAGATGTATGCTGATTGCTTGAATGCATTTCATTTATTTATATCACTTGTAAACCAAAGCCTCTTGCTTGTTCATTATGCAACAATTCTTTCTTTCCTTTTAATTTGAAGATATCAAACAAAACTAAGATGGTCTAATTTGTAAACACAGCCTCAACTCATGCTTGTCTCAGGTCTTTATGATTTCTCCTTAGCAGAAGTCAGAAAGACATAACAGCCAGTTTAGCAATTGAACTGGGAGGTTTGCTCAGATACCTCTAAGAGGCCTAATAAACAGTTGTTTTTGATCTTAAAATAGTGGATTCCTTTTGCAGCTACTAAGTCAGGGAAAAGAAATGGATTTACATGTAGAGCCTCAACTAAGAACTTGCATTCCCTGAACACCATCCACAGCAATCAATGGGACAAGGTTCATAGCTTAAAATTATTCCTTGTCTAGTTGTATACTTTGTAAGGATCAATTAGTTCATTGTATTCAGTTTCTTCTTCTTCTACTTCTTTTTATTTGCATATTTAACAACTCACATAAGTGGTTTACATGAGTGATATTTGAATATGTGATGACAGAATTCCTACCATATAAAACAGGGGAAATCCTTCCCCACCTTCAGAAATTTCAGCCGTGATTTTTTCTGTTTAAACACGCAATCAGCCTTTACTTATTATCAAACTTAAAACTCATTCTTTTCTTTTAAAGAGAGGAGCTATGTTTCTTCTAAGAAGAGAACTCTTTCCAAGACTTCTTAAAGTCTCTTCTTTCTCATGAGGAAAACTTGCACTCTAATCCTAAACATTTACTGCTAAACCCAATTCCAGTCAAGTGGGAGGTGGGGGTGGGGGAAGCAAGGCAGGCTAGATGTAAAGTGAGATGGGGTCCTCAATGCAGGGCCCCCACCTGTGGTATCTATAGAGCTTTCTACTCCCTGCCTACTCCAAAAAGATTTTTTTAAAATACAATCCTTGGAAAATGTTAGGAGAGTCTTCTTTCTCTCCCTTTCTAGCATCTAGCCTTGCTCTTTTCTCCCCTCTACCCCTTTGCCTTGCTATTCCCCCACCTCTTTAGTTCACTGTTTCTCCAGCTCCTAGCCTCTGCTTTGTTCTTTCTCATCCCCAACCTCTTTAGATAACTTTTGACCTGCCAGCCTGCCACAGCGGCCATTATGTGACTAGCCACATCCTCCATGGGAGCCATTTTGTGGTGGTGCCCAGAGCAGTTACTCTAGATCCATTTCAGTTGGGCTTCAGGCCTGGTTTTGGAATGGAAACTGCCTTGGTCACACTGTGGGATGACGTTTGCCAGGAGAGCGACAGGGGGACTGCAACCCTGTTGATGTTCTTGGACTTCACAGTGGCTTTTGATACCATCGACCACGGTATCCTTCTGGATAGGTTGTCTGGGTTGGGAGTTGGAGGCACTGCACTGCACTGGTTCTACTCCTACTTGTATGGCCGACTCCAGAAGGTGGTGCTGGGGGATTATTGCTCTGCACCATGACAATTATGCCATAGGGTTCCACAGGGCTCTATTTTATCCCCCATACTGTTTAACATATACATGAAACTGCTGGGGGAAGTTATCCAGAGGTGTAGGCTGAGGTGCCATCAATATGCGGATGACACCCAGCTCTACCTCTCTTTCTCATCAAATCCAGGTGAGTCAGTGGCTGTTCTGAATCAGTGCCTGGGCACGGTAATGGACTGGATAAGGGCTAGTAAACTGAGACTTAATCCAGACAAGACGAAGGTACTGTTAGTGGGTGGTTTGTCTACCTGGCTAGGTGATGTTCAACCTGTTCTGGAGGGGGCTGCACTCCCCCTAAACAACCAGGTTAGTAGTTTGGGGGTGCTCTTGGACCCAGAACTGTCACTTGAGGCACAGGTGAACTCAGTGGCACAGAGCACTTTTTATCAGCTTAGGCCGATATAACAGCTATGCCCTTATCTGGACAGAGATAGCCTAGCTACAGTTATCCATGCTCTGATAACTTCTCGTCTGGATTACTGTAATGTGTTATATATGGGGCTGGCTTTGAAAATGGTCTGGAAACTTCAGCTGGTCCAAAACAGGGCACCAAGATTGTTAATGAGGACTGGCCAAAGTGATCATATCATGCCAGTGCTTTTCCAGCTGCACTGGCTGCCAGTCCCTTTCCGGGCCCGATCAAAGTGCTGGTATCAACATTCAAAGCTCTAAACAGCTTAGGGTCAGGTTATCTGAAGGATCATGTCCTCCAATATGTACCTGCCCTGACCCTAAGATTATCTTCAAGGGTCCTTCTCCAGTAGCCCCTGCCAAAAGATGTAAGGCAGGTGGCTACCAGGAAGAGGGCCTTTTTTGCTGTGGCACCCCGGTTGTGGAACACTCCCTAGAGAAGTTCACCTGGCACCTACATTGTACTCTTTCCGGAGCCAGGTGAAGACCTTTTTATTTTCCCAGGCATTTTAGCATTCCAGTTTTAAATCTGCTGTTGCATTTTAAATATCTGCACTGCAGCTTTTACTCTGGTTGTATTTTTATTCTGTAGTTTTTATATGTTATATTGTATTTTCTATTGCATTTCTGTGGTTTTAATTTTGTGAACTGCCCAGAGAGCTTCAGGTTTGGGGCCGTATAAAAAGTGAAATAAATAAACTTCCCAAATTTGCTCTCAGGTTGAAAAAGGTTGGGGACCCCTGGTGTAGAAGGTGGGAGGAGAGGCATCTATTTTTATTCCAATTTACTGTAACACAGTTTCAGTATTTTATCCCATCCCATCCTTTTTATAATGAACACTCCTTCCCCACCCCACCCCACCCCACCCCACCCCATCTATTTCCCCCTCTGCTTTAATTTTAATTTTATTGTAACCCACTTTATGTATTCTAGACCATCCCATCTGCTTCCTAATGACGTTTTAATAATAAACATTCCTCCTCCCCTTCCCCCACTTCAAGGTACATTGACTTGACTTTGGTGTGCAAAGCAGCACTTAGCTGTACCTCCTGGCAGCAAAAGCATCAAGGGCAGAGCAGACCAAATCATTTTGCAGCTTGTCTTCCAGGCAATGCTGTGGAAGATGCTCCCAGAGGGCTGTATGCTTCCTGCCCTAGAATCCTCATTCCTAGAGCATCCCCGGGAGTAAGCACATGAGGGCCAAACAAAATATTCCTCAAATCGCGCATAGCAGAGCTATGGATGATTGGATTATTTACTTCCGTGGAAGTGTGCATGGCCCAGGATTAGCACTGTGGTGCTCTGGGAGGAGGGTAATTAAGCTTTTCCCACAGAGGGTGTGTGGAATTTTGGGATGAAAATGGCAGTGGGGAAAGCTTGAATCCCCTCTTCCATGCACCATGGTCCCAATCCAAATCAGGGCCACACGTACTAACACTGAAGTAAATAATCCAACCCCAAATAGCTCTGCTATGCGTAACTTGAAGAATATTTAATTTGGCCCAAGGAGGTACTGAAGGAAATATTCTTGAACCCCCTAAGGTTCAATAAACAAACCCCAATAAACAAATACAGGAATGGATTACTGGCAGCAGTGTGTGTGTGTGTGTGTGTTTCCATTTACCTATATTTTGTCTTTTCAAGTCAATTTCTAAGTGTTTTCTCTGTTTCCATGTTTTTCTTCTTTTGCCAGTGGTTGTCCTACCAGGTTGTTTTCAGTAGCAGCAGCTATAGGCTTTGGAGGAGGGCACCATACAAGTCCTGGGGGACTTCCTGCAGCCCACAGGCAGTACTTTGGGCAGCCCGAGGCTAGCTGGGCCAATGGCCTATTTCAGTGTAATGTTTCTATATGTGTGTACTACCAACTCATTTTGTAGGCTGTCCTACAACCAGAGTACAGTCAGAGCCTCCATCCAGCATGTAGCTGAACTGGGTTTGAACTGGTCACCAGCAGGAGGGGCAGGATGAAAAGGAAACCTCTGTATCTTTTTGTTAGTCTCCTGAGTAATCACATTTTTCCTGTGGGTTTTTGTGCTTAACAATAACAAGTGTTCTACAGAGCAGACAAGCTGTAGAGGCTTTTTATCTGTTTCTAGTTCTTAAGCAGATCTGTTGCAGCCAGCTTTCATATTCATGTCTTTGGGGCCTCTGGGTATTGGAGCTTCAGTCAGGGAAAACATTTTTTGAGCAAAACTGCTATTTTTTTATTTATTTACTCCATGATGCAAGAGGATTTGGTGATAGAAAAGAACTTCCAGGCAGAATGCTAAAATTAAGAAGACATCCATGTCTATAAGCTAAAGGTAACTATGAAAAAAATGCTTACAACTTACAAGTGGGATACCAAAACAGCCTCAGGCTTGCATTGCTGCGGGTGGTTTTGCTGCTTATCAATTCTATTTTTTCCCCCTCCTATAAGGCAGGATTCAGATTTTCTACTTTGAGAGAACTCTGTATCTGCCAAGGAAACACTTCAGATCAACCATAGAACCTTTGGGTTTTCCAGAGATTTACGGGGACCATTCTGGGGCAGGGGTAGGCAGAAAGTAGTTTAGGGTCTACTGGTAGAGTCTGGGTGATTTGCAGTAGATCTCCAAGGGGTCCTGACTCCCAATACTTTAACAAGAGAAATTAAGAGTTCAAAAAACAAACTCTGTCATGGCTGGCCATGTTCTAATTCCTCATCTATAAAACAGGAGTACTAATTTATTGCTTTTGACCAGGTCTTGGTTCAGTTCTGCAGGCCAGTGTTAACATATTGTGGTAGAAGAATCCTTGTTTGCTGGTAACGAGCACGTAGGTTTCTATATATGCCAGTATATGGTTCATGGGATACAGTAGATACCTGACTCCACCTCCTGAACCACCATTGTGTGTCTGGCTCTGGTTGGTAGATCTCAGTCTTCAAGTAAGAAACAAAATAGATCCCACAGGCCTGAGTCTGCCACAAACTGGCACAGTATCAGTCTAGGGCACACAGAGTTAATACTGTTGGCCTCACTCCCACTCTGTGTGAGTTGAATTGAATGTGTGCTAAAGGACATGGCCAGTGATTCTCTGTATCTCTGCTCTGCAGGGAAAGATAAATAGAGAATGGGCCATCTGTCTTTCAGGGAAGCTTTTCCACCATTACTGATCTTCTCACTGAGAAACTCCACTTAGCCTCCCAATGAACCTCAGGGTTTCTCTTTGAAAGCCTCTAGCAAGTGGCACACACTTGTTGTATGCAACCTCTTTCTCTGTGTGGCAGAGAAATAGATTGAGGAAGAGCAGACATTGTGGAAAAGCAGATTTTAAATGATTAAACTAGTTGCATTTTGTAAAACCACTGCATTTTCATATGATCTAATGTAGCAGAGAAAAATGTCTCCGTGTCTCTTGCTTATGATCATTCATGGGAGAAACAAAAAGCCTTTTTATTCATTGTAAACTCTCAACTGGGATAGTCCCACTGCATCATCAGCACCTGGCCATGATCCAATTAAGTGAATTTATGCATGCACAATGGGCTTTATTAGTCCATTTCCCCTTAAGAAACTCTCCTCAGTGAGCCACAAGCAACTTTTTAAAAACAGGGCTGTTGTGAATATCTGTGATTTTCTGTTTCCCATGTAAGAATGGTATATTTGTTGGAATGGATAAGTGTTTCAACTAAGCAGCAAATGGATCATCTTATCTATGGGGAGTGGGAGGGAGCAGTAGCAGTTGTGTAATTAAATTAATTGTATATACAACATGAAACAGATTTAGATTTGCACTTTACTGCTTAGAGAGATCTCATAGAATCATAGAACAGTAGGGTTGGAAGGGGCCAACAAGGCCATCGAGTCCAACCCCCTGCTCAGTGCAGGAATCCAAGTCAGAGCATCCCTGACAGATGGCTGTCCAGCCTCGTCTTGAACGCCTCCAGTGTGGGAGAGCCCACCACCTCCCTAGGGAATTGGTTCCATTGCCATATTGCTCTTACAGTCAGGACGTTTTTCCTGATGTTCAGCCGGAATCTGGCTTCCTGTCACTTGAGCCCATTATTCCGTGTCCTGCACTCTGGGATGATCGAGAAGAGACCCTGGCCTTCCTCTCTGCGACAACCTTTCAAGTACTTGAAGAGCGCTATCATATCTCCCCTCAGTCTTCTCTTCTCAAGGCTAGCATGCCCAGTTCTTTCAGTCTCTCTTCATAGGGCTTTGTTTCCAGTTTCCTGATCATCTTTGTTGCCTTCCTCTGAACCCTCTCCAGTTTGTCTGCATCCTTCTTAAAGTGTGGTGCCCAGAACTGGACACAGGACTCCAGATGAGGCCTAACCAGTGCTGAGTAGAGGGGAACTAGTACTTTCCGGGATTTGGAAGCTATGTTCTTTTAATGCAGCCCAAAATAGCATTTGCCTTTTTTGCAGCCACATCACATTGTTGGCTCATATTCAGCTTGTGATTGACAACAATTCCATGATCCTTCTCACTTGTAGTGTTGTTGAGCCACGTATCCCCCATCTTGTAACTGCATTTGGTGTCTTTTTCCTAGGTACAGAACTTGGCATTTATCCCTATTAAATATCATTCTGTTGTTTTCTGCCCAGCGCTCCAGTCTATCCAGATCACTTTGAATTTTGTTTCTGTCTTCCAAAGTATTAGCTATCCCGCCCAATTTGGTGTCATCTGCAAATTTGATCAGCATTCCCTGCACCTCCTCCTCCAAGTCATTAATACAAATGTTGAAGAGCACTGGGCCCAGGACTGAGCCCTGTGGTACCCCACTCATTACCTCTCCCCAGTTTGAGAAGGTCCCATTGATAAGCACCCTTTGAGTCCGATTCTGCAGCCAACTGTGGATCCACCAGATCATTGTTTCATCTAGCCCACTTTGAGCTAGTTTGCTCATCAGGATATCATGGGCACTTTGTCGAAAGCTTTGCTGAAGTCAAGGTATATGATGTCCACAGCATTCCCACAGTCCATGAGGGAGGTTACTTGATCAAAAATTGAGATCAGATTCATCTGGCAGGACTTGTTTTTGACAAATCCATGTTGGCTTCGAGTAATCACTGCATCGTTTTCAAGGTGCTTCCAGATGGATTGCTTTATAATCTGCTCCAGAATTTTCCCAGGGATTGATGTCAGACTGACTGGTCTGTAGTTCCCAGGTTCCTCCTTTTTACCCTTTCTGAAGATAGGGACAACATTAGCCCTCCTCCAGTCATCTGGCACTTCCCCCGTCCTCCATGATTTCTCAAAGAGGACAGAAAGCGGTTCTGAGAGTTCTTCTGCCAGTTCCTTTATTACTCTAGGATGCAGTTCATCTGGTCCTGGAGATTTGAACTCATTCAAAGTAATTAGGTGTTCCTTGACCATATGCCTATCAATCTCAAGCTGCAATCCTGCCCCTTCAGCTTGTACTTTGCCTTTGCTGGGGGGGGGGGGGTCATAGACCCGCTTTCGGGAGAAGTCTGAGCCAAAGTAGGAACTGAGCACTTCTGCCTTTTCTTTGTCCTCTGTTATCATTTTGCTTTCTTTATTTAATAGTTGAACCACCATTTCTTTCCTCTCTTTTGCTATGTACGTATCTGAAGAAAGCCTTTTTGTTGCTTTTAGCATCCCTCGCTAACCTCAGCTCGTTCTCAGCTTTAGTCTTCCCGATGCCATCCCTGCAATTCTATGCTACCTGCCTCTACTCTTCCTTTGTAGCTTAGCCTTCCTTCCACTCCCTATGTGTCCCTTTTTGTTTTCAGGTCATCTCTAAGCTTTTTGTGAAGCCACATTGGCTAGCTTCTTCTGTTGTCTTCTGCCTTTTTTTCTTGTTGGAATTGTTTGTAATTGTGCCTTTAGAATTTCCTTTTTTTTAAAAAACTCCCACCCATAGAATCATAGAATAGTAGGGTTGGAAGGGGCCTACAAGGCCAAAGCCATCTTGTACTCCTGTTCTTATTAGAGTCGCTTGCCATGGGACCTCACCGATCATTGTTCTGCATTTAAAATCCAGGGTATGCATTTGGCTACACTCGGCTTTTGCTTCCTTAGAACCAAGAACTCAAGTATAACATGGTCGCTTTCCCCCAGAGTTCCTGTAACCGCTAGTTTATCCACTAAGTCATCTCTGTTGGTTAGGATCAAGTCAAGGATAGCCAATCCTCTAGTTCCTTCCTCTACTTTCTGTAGGAGGAAGTTATCATCAACACAAGTCAGGAATTTCCTGGAGGGGCCATGTTTTGCAGAAATTGTCTCCCAACTAATATCGGGGAAATTGAAGTCCCCCATTACTACTACATCATGCCTCCTTGAAACATTGGCAGTTTGCTTTTCAAAAAGTTTCATCCTCGTCTTCTCCTTGACTGGGTGGCTGGTAGTAGACACCAACCAACATGTTCCTTTTCTTCTTTGCTCCACTTATTTTAGCCCAGATTTTCTCGATGGGGCTACCAAGCTCATCCTCCTGTATTTCTGTGCAGAGATATGTGTTTTTAACATATAGTGCAACCCCATCTCCCTTTCTGTTTCTTCTGTTCTTTTTGAATGAGTTATATCCTTCAATTGCTGTATTCTAGTCATGGGAGTCATCCCACCAAGTCTCAGTTACACCTATCATGTCATAATTTCCCTCCCGTATTAAGAGTTCAAGTTCATTCTGTTTGTTTCACATACTCTGGGCTTTATATAGAAATCGAAGACCTTGTACTTTATAGCCTGGCTTTCTTCCTACATGTTTATGAAGACTATTATTGGGCACTATTAGAGCTGTTCTCTCCATTGCGGGAGCCTTCGTCCATTGTTACCCCCAACTTTACGTCTCCCTCCCCCATAGGATTCAGTTTAAAGCTCTCCTGATGAAGTTCTTCATGATGTGCCCAAACACATTCTTCCCAGCCTTTGTGAGGTGCAACCCATCCCTTGCCAACAGTCCATCTTCCAGGAAGTATAGCCCCTGGTCCCATAATCCAAATCTCTCACTCCAACACCACCTTCGTAGTCAGTTTCAATGTATTCTAAGAGAATTTCTGGCAGTGGAAATAGGTCAGTTTCTGGAACTCTGAGTTTTAGTGGCAGAGGAGTTCCTTAGGCCTTGAAAAATAAGCATTTGCTAAAAATAAGAAGCCACATAGGTGGGATTGCCCAGTGAAGGGCCAGTTTCCCCATACATGGTGGCAATGCTAGAAAGAAAATCTCCCATAGAGGCACTTCCCAATTTTTGTTTCCAGGACGCTACCAGTGAAGCCTAATTGATGCAACAGTTAGAATTAGACAGGGAACATTATCTGAAGATAGAAGTATTACAATGGAGGGGAAAATATCATTCAAAAGACAGTTCAAACTTTGAATTAAGAAACATTCAAGTTGTTTTACTAGAGGCATTTGCACAAGTCAAAAATTATTTTAAAAAGAAGAGAAAAGAAAAAGAATCTATTTTCGATGGACAACCATTAAAATATGTTCATTGGTTCTTTTTATTTCCCAGAGATAAAAACAGAGATTTATGTTGCTGTGTCAACTGATAATTAAAAGCACAAGGATAAAACACTGGATTGGTAGGAAACCTGGCCTGAGTACTTGAAAATTGCAGAGGTGCAATAAACCCCAAAGGAGACAGGAAACAAATTATTATGTGTGTGTGTGTGTGTGTGTGTGTGTTTTGCCACTAAATAAAGGCAAATGCCTTTGGACAAGAGGAATAAAAGATAAAAACACACACCTATAAATAGAACAAGAAATGACAACTGTAACTTTGTTTGGAGGATCAGTCTAAGCATGACCTTATGGCAAAGGCCAGGAACAGGAAGACAATAAAAAGAACAGAGTTTTATGTGGGAGCGGAGGTGGGAGTTGTGTTGGACCAAGTCATTCTTTCACTCAAGGAACGAGATATTTTCACAAAACATTCAGTAAGAGCAGAATGAATGCTCCCCCCCCCCATTAGCACATGGTTAAGTTTGTCTAAATGCTATGAGAAGGATAACTCAACACAAGGCTACCATTTTGGGAGATAGGCCCATATTGAGCATCACATCAAGTTTTTCCCTAAGGATGTTTTATAGCTGTGTAACAATAAGTGCTCTATGACATCACATAATATGAAGAAATTGACTTCAGTAATAACGTAACACTTGGCACCATAACACATTTTAGGTTCGTGCTGTTAGGTTGAGAAATTATTTAATAGTCAAACAAACAAACCTGTTAACTTCATTTTCCTCCCAAAGCTTAGTTTCTAACTTGCTGTGTGTATTCCTGAAGGTTTTCTTTTAATGTTTGCTTGGGAAGATTAATCTGGAGCTGGGGAATTTGCAAAGAGGGAAAATAAATTAAAGAAATATTTGTGTAATCCCATCCTCTGCTCTTCCACTGAACAAAAGCATGCTGTTGGGATCCATCTGGCCAGACTCCCCTACCATCACATTCATGCAAGTAACAGATGTTTTACCAAAAATATCTTGTCCCTCCAGTCAGAATTATTTGTGTATTCCCTAGCCTGCCGATTCTGTTGCCAAACAGAGCTTTAAACCATGGGCTCATGTGGATTTATAAATGTGTATGAATGTTTGTCTGTTACTGTATATGTATAAGTATCCAGGCTTTTGTTGGGTTTTTTTATGTTTACATCCTTGGACTGTTGTAAATTTTCCAACCATAAAAATATCTCTGCACTTCCTGACTGAAGCTGATCATGGCTTCCTGATGATTCTCAGTGATTGTGTTCATCTGGAACACTTGCCTAAAACTATTCTTGGACTACCATTTCTAGCAACCGGTGAGGATCACATGACTGGATTTTCCTTTTGCTTTCCCTCTGCATTTATGTGTGTACAGAGAGAGAGAGAGAGAGCGAGAGAGAGAGAGAGCGCCTGAGCACTGACTACACAATATGGTTTTGGCCCCATTTTGGCAATTCAGAAAACAGTCCAGTTTGACTTAAACCAATCTGGAAGCAGCCTGATTTGACTTGGGCTTGAACCTGAAGTAAGTTTCTGAAACCCAAAGCTTCATCCCATAGCCACCACATTGATTGTCATGGGAAATCCACAGATGGATGAAAATGGCAGGCATAGTAGACCCTTCTGAGAGGATGAAGTCTGCCAAGTGTCAGAAGAGGAGCTTTTGCAGGAGTAAAAGTAACCTCTTTTTTTTTTTTTTTTAAGTGCCTATAACTTGTTCACATTTTGACTTGACTTTGCATTAGATGGTATTTGCAGGCATTGTGGGGATAAAACCTGGCACACTTTACACAGATACATGCAATGGTTTTGGCACATGGTGTTTCTTTAGGAGAGGTGCATTAAAATTTAAAAATGGGTTAGGGAGAGATTCCCGAATGAGGCAGAGGCTGTACATACACAAAGATACCTTTTTTTTCAGACTGTGGACAAAGTGTGAGGGATTGGGGGAGGGGAAGTTTAACTCTCCCCTCCCCCCGATCCTGAAGAAAATCACACACACACACACACACGCACACACACACGCACACTGCTATTGACCTTAGGGGGAAATCTCCACACTGCTGCTGATCAGCAGGAAAAAGCAGTGTGGGATTTTTGGCAGGATTGTGAGGAGTGCAGAGGAAAGGGTTAATTTTCCTGCAATCACTGCTTAGCTGCTCAGCAGGGAATAGCTAAGCAGGGAAAGGATAGCTGCAGCCTTACCCTCTTTCCCCCCACTGCTCAGATGATCAGTGAATAGTTTCAATTGTGAATAGTTTCAGCATAGCCCAGTTACTTTGAAATCAGTGGGACTTGTTCTACATTTAGGATTTGAGTGCAGGTTACCTTTCATGGAGATCGATCGATCTATCTATCTATCTATCTATCTATCTAGGTTTGGAAGATCTTGGATTTCAGAGCAGTCCCATAGCGGAGACAATTTGAGTAACATCCTGGAAGTTTACTAGTAAGAAGTATCAGCTATTAAATAAGCTTTTATCATGAAAGAGCATAGACTCCACTATATGGCAAACTTCTCTCCACAGAAGCTTTGCTTCACAGTAAAACGAGAGCTGCGTTATGTGGTTATTACCATTTAAATAAGGTACTTCTTAATACATCTTATGTCTAGATACAGACTAGTTTTAGAGTAGCACACACATCTTCAGTGGATTTTTCATTGTGAGGTTCACTGTATAATAAGTGCAAAGGATCTGAATAAAAAAGAGTATGTTAATAAGAGTAGGAAAGAAAGGCTGCAACAAGAATGAGAAGCAGAGCTGACTGAAGCCCAAAGAGTAAGAGAAAGTTAAACTCCCTACATTGCCACAGTTGCTCCCCACAGGAAAAGGTCAATTGATTCAAAAGAAAGTTGAAAAACATCTGATGCTTTGCTGGTAACTAAAATGGAAAGTGACACTTTTTTGAAGTTTGGAAATACTGGGACAGTTTCTCAGGGTACTTGGCTAAAACTCAATAGTGATAGAACGTATGTTATAGGGGATGAGCTATCTGTTAGGGCTGTGCATGGACCCTCCAATTCACTTTGGGGGCTTATTCAGATCTTCAGCCCTGATTTGCTTCAGACTGATTTGGACCCAATCCAATTTGCTTTGAGATTCGGACTTCAAAACTTTTGGATTTTATGTTTTCCCATTGACTTGCAATGGAAAACACAAATGACAATACCCTTTTCAGTTTTTATGATAAATACATGAAATTTGGAGACATGGCAGCCATAATAGAGATGACTGAACCTGCCAAATTTTAGACAGTTTAGCCCAGTATTTTTTTGTGCTAGGTGCAGGTAAAATTTGCTTTTTTCAGGAAATCTCTCAAAGCAAAGAGCTATAATAGTCAGTGCTTCCACAGAAGTGCATGAAATTTGGGCACCTGGCAGCCCAAATGGAGGTGACTGAACCTGCCAAACCTCAGATAGTTTGGTCCAGTAGTTTTTGTGCTAGATGCAGATAAAATTGGCTTTTTTCAAGAAACTCTCTCAAAACAAAGAGCTATAATTCCTCAGTGCTTCCACAGAAGTGCATGAAATTTGGGCACCTGGCAGCCCCTATGGAGATGACTGAACCTGCCACATTTCAGTTTGCTCCAGCAGTTCTCGTGCTAGTCATGCATAAAATTTCCTTTTCTCAGAAACTAAAAGAAAAGGTAAAAGACTGACAGCCACACAGGGGGTTAGAGACCCTAATCAGAAGGTGTTTGAGGTGACAATTAGGGGTCACTAGCCCTAATCTCTGGTGTAGTTTTCTTTGAAGTACAAAAGTACTTTCCTTTTGTCTGTCCTGAATCTGCCATTGACCTGAGACTCTCATTAAGGGAAGAAAGAAAACTTAAACATCTCTTTGGCTGCAAATTGCAATAAATAGTACCTGGAAAAGTCACACTGACTGAACTCAGTGGGACCTATTTATTAACTGTATTGCTGCCCTTTCTCTACTTCATATAATTTTATAACCTCCACCCCCGTTATTTGCCTTTTCTTCTAAATTAAATAGCCCAAACATCAAATACTTTTATAGAGGAGTTGTTCCAGATCATTTGGGCAGCCCTTTTCCCCATGAAGGGTAAGATGAAGCAAACATTTATTTATTTTTTTAATGCACATAACCTAGCCTGATCATATTCTTCTTATGATCATTTGATGTACACAAGGGAAAACAAGTGATCAACTAAAGTGAGGAAGGATGCTTCATATTATGTGTACTGTGTAGTGCTTTGGCCACACACTGTTTGCTTGTACATAATAATGTATAAGGTGCACTCAAACAGGGCACATACATACACACACACACACACGTATAACCAAAAGAAAAGCAGATACAGAAAGAAAAAACTGTCTACAAGCTAAGGGGTGAAGGGAACGGAAATAACACTAAAGCCTAACAGAAGAGAAAAAGGGTGGTGGTGGTTTTGTATTAGCTGTTGTTGTGTTTTTTTTTAATAAGAATATAGAGAGTTGAAAAAATGGGAAGGGAAGCAATAATAATTGAGAATGGGTGGGGGAAGTCAAAGAACAAGCAGTACAAAGCAAGGAAACAAACTGCTGGGTTAAATTTCAGCCCTATTAGGAGATAGAGATGTCATTTTCCAAGGCTCAGTTCCCCCCTCCCAACTCTTCTTCTCCCCCTCCCTTCTCTACCAAGGTGTTACATTTGCTCAGACAGGCTATCTGGGCTTCAGAATTGTCCAAAGCAATCCGAAGCATTTTGGATCTCTCCAACCCGCTTTGGACCACTTTGGACCACTCTGGACCTGCTTCAGATTTGGACTGAAGCGGTCCAAATCACTTTGATTCACTTTGGAATTTCGGATTCGGACCACAGCAGTGCACAGCTTTACTATCTGTGCCAAGTTTCTGATAAACCTATCTTAACAGTCTGCTCCTGTATGTTTTTCTACAGTCCAGCACAACAAGGTTAGCTTTTGATGAGAGGGTTTTGTTGCTGTTCAGTCGTTAAGTCATGTCCGACTCTTCGTGACCCCATGGACCATAGCACGCCAGGCCTTCCTGTCCTCCGCTCTCTCCCGGAGTGTGCTCAAGTTCATATTCATTGCATCCGTGATGCTATCTAGCCATCTCATCCCCTGCCATCCCCTTCTCCTTTTGCCTTCAGTCTTTCCCAGCATCACGGTCTTTTCCAGGGAGTTTTCTCTTCGCATTAGGTGGCCAAAATATTTGAGCTTCAGCTTCAGTATCTGTCCTTCCAATGAGCAGTCAGGGTTGATTTCCTTTAGGATTGACTTATTTGACTTCCTTGCAGTCCAGGGGACTCGCAAGAGTCTTCTCCTGCACCACAGTTCGAAAGCATCGATTCTTCGTAGGGATGTATGAAAGTGACTTACCTTTCGCGGATTATGTTGATGGTGTGTGGGGGAGGCATTCCGTCCCTCCCCCCGGAATCTGGGCCGGGGGGGAGGCGCTCCGTTCCTTCCCTCGGAATCCTCGAACGGCTGGCTGTGCTCTGCGGCAGCTCTGAGGAGCAGCCGGCCAGGCCCGGCCCGGCCTGGCCAGGCCAGAGCCATCCGCAGCTGGATTTCTGGCCGCGGAGGGCCCTGGGTAAAAACAACAACAACAACCGCGTACGCAAATGGCGGCGGCTATGGTCGCCGCCATTTGCATTCCTTCTTTTTGGCCATCTTAATCTATGTAAATATTTACGTAGACTATGACGGTGAAAATAAAGGGGAACGCAAATAGCATAGCGGGCGCTATTTGCGTCCCTTTTTCATTCACCTTTTTAGCCTACGTAAATCTTTACATAGGCTAAAATGGCGAATCAAAAGGGGACGCAAATAGCGCCCGCTACGCTATTTGTGTTGCCCTTTATTTTTGCTGTCATAGTCTACGTAAAGATTTACGTAGAATAAGACTGTAAAAAGAAGGAACGCAAATGGCGGTGGCCATAGCCGCCACCATTTGCATATGCGGTTTGTTTGTTTGTTTAAACCCACCCAACCATGATAGGCTATGTAAAGATTTACGTAGCCTATCACGTCTTTTTTTTTCTTTTTTTTTAAACCTAGCCATGATAGGCTACGTAAATCTTTACATAGCCTATGACGACTTTTTTTATTTTTTTTACACAAGTTTGGAAATGGCAGCGGCGGCCAGTCGGAAGACCCGCTCCAGGTGAGTCTCGTCCCGGGGGGGGATCTGCGAGGCGGCGGGGGGGTGGAAGGCCATTCCTCCACAGAGTTCAGGGGCCGAATGCACTGGAACTCGGCCTCGCCGAGATCCGTGGCGGAATTCTCTGACATCCCTAATTCTTCGGTGCTCAGCCTTCCTTATAGTCCAGCTCTCACAGCCATACATTACTACTGGGAAAATCATAGCTTTGATTATACGGACCTTTGTCAGCAAGGTGATGTCTCTGCTTCTTACTATGCTGTCTAGGTTTGCCATAGCTGTCCTCCCCAGGAGCAAGCGCCTTTTAATTGCATGGCTACAGTCACCGTCTGCGGTGATCTTGGAGCCCAAGAAAATAAAATCTGTCACTGCTTCCATTTCTTTCCCTTCTATATGCCAGGAAGTGATGGGGCCAAATGCCATGATCTTCATTTTTTTATTGTTGAGTTTCAGACCAGCTTTTGCACTCTCCACTTTCACGCTCAACAAGAGGCTCTTTAGATCCTCTTCACTTTCTGCCATTAGGGTGGTATCGTCTGCGTATCTGAGGTTGTTGATAATTCTCCTGGCAATCTTAATTCTGACCTGTGATTCATCAAACCTGGCATTTCTCATGATGTACTCTGCATATAAGTTAAATAAGCAGGGTGACAATATGCAGCCTTGTTGTACTCCTTTCCCAATTTTGAACCGATCGGTTGTTCCATGTCTGGTACTTACTGTTGCTTCTTGACCCTCATACAGGTTTCTCAGGAGACAGGTAAGGTGGTCTGGTACTCCCATCACTTTAAGAATTTGCCACAGTTTGTTGTGATCCACACAATCAAAGGCTTTAGCGTAGTCAATGAAGCAGAAATAGACGTTTTTCTGGAATTCTCTTGCTTTCTCCATGATGCAGCGAATGTTGGCGATTTGATCTCTAGTTCCTCTGCCTCTTCTAAACCCAGCTTGTACTTCCGGTAGTTCTCGGTTCGCATACTGCTGAAGCCTAGCTTGTAGGATTTTGAGCATCACCTTGCTGGCATGTGAAATGAGTGCAATTGTGCGGTAGTTTGAACACTCTTTGGCGTTGCCCTTCTTTGGAATTGGAATGTAAACTGACCTTTTCCAGTCTTGCGGCCACTGTTGAGTGTTCCAAATTTGTTGGCATATTGAGTGTAGCACTTTAACAGCATCATCTTTTAGGATTTTAAATAGCTCGGCTGGAATACTGTCATCCCTGCTAGCTTTGTTGTTAGTAATGCTTCCTAAGGCCCACTTGACTTCACTCTCGAGGATGTCGGCTCAAGTTCCGTGACCGCGCTATCATGGCTATCAGGGACATTGAGATATTTCCTGTATAGTTCGTCTGTGTATTCTTTCCACCTCTTCTTAATCTCATCTGCTTCTGTTAGGTCCCTGCCTTCTTCGTCCTTTATCATGCCCGTCCTTGCACAAAACGTTCCCTTGAGATCTCTGATTTTCTTGAAGAGATCTCTAGTGTTTCCCATTCTATTGTTTTCCTCGATTTCTTTGCATTGTTCATTTAAGAAGGCCTTCTTGTCTCTCCTTGCTATACTCTGGAACTCTGGATTCAGTTGAATATATCTTCCCCTTTCTCCTTTGCTTTTCGCTTCCCTTCTTTCCTCAGCTACTTGTAAAGCCTCATCAAACAGCCACTTTGCTTTCTTGCATTTCTTTTTCTTTGGGATGGATTGAGTTGCTGCCTCCTGAACAATGTTATGGACCTCCATCCATAGTTCCTCAGGCACTCTGTCTAACAGGTCTAATCCCTGAAATCTATTCCTCACCTCCACTGTATATTCATAAGGGATATGATTTAGGTCATACCTGAATGGTTTAGTGGTTTTCCCTACGTTCTTCAATTTAAGCCGAAATTTTGCAAGAAGCAGCTCATGATCTGAGCCACAGTCAGCTCCAGGTCTTGGTTTTTACTGACTGTATAAAACTTCTCCATCTTTGGCTGCGAAGTACATAATCAATCTGATTTCAATATTGACCATCTGGTGATGTCCATGTGTAGAGCTTGCCTTGATTCATTGATCTTACATTCCAGGTTCCTCAACAATATTGTCCTTTACAGCATCGGACTTTCTTTTCACCACCAGATACATTCACAGCTGAGTGTCCTTTCGGCTTTGACCCAGCCGCTTCACTCTTTCTGGCGCTACTTGGAAATTCCCTCTGCTCTTCCCCAGTAGTATATTGGACACCTTCTGACCTTAGGGGCTCATATTCCGGCATCATATCTTTTAATCTTGTGATACGTTCCATGGGGTTTTCTTGGCAAGAATACTGGAGTGGGTTGCCATTTTCTTCTCCAGTGGACCACATTTTGTCAGAACTCTCCACCATGACCTGACCATCTTCGGTGGCCCTGCATGGCATAGCTTATGGCTTCACTGAGTTATGCAGTCCCCTTCGCCACATCAAGGCAGTGACCCAAACCTAATTTCTGGCCCTTAAAAAAACAATTTAAGGAGAAGATGTATGTAGAAAATATAAAATGCTTAATATGATATTGCATGGAATCTGTTATCTGGTTGCCAATATGGCTCCCTGAGAATCTCAGCTTTCATTTTTAAAGGTTACATTTCTAGCCCTCATGAATGGAGAAAGAGATGTTTGAGGATATGTAGAGAGCATTTGCATTCAGAGCTTCTCTACATTAAGGAAAGATCCCGCAAATTTACCAGGCTTCGTCTTCTGGAGTCTTTGGGGATTTACAATGGGCAAAATACATGCACTTCCCTCTTCCCCTTATTTTCTCCGGTCCCTTTGTGGCACATTCCATATGTTTCATTTATTCAGCCGGTAGATGGTGTTGCAAGATTTCTAAAATATTATGCAATTCTTGAATTACACTGACTCTTTGATGTGGTTTTTGGCTGCCGGGGGGAGGGGTTGTTATTGCATCTTTGGCAGTTTTTGAAATGGCGGAATAAACCTAAAACACAATGAGAGAGGCACCAGATGTTGATGACGTCATGAAAAGGACCTGGGAACTTCTGTGACAGAAGAATCACGTGCACATGATAAATGCCTCATGTAAAAACACCCTCAGCCACTGGAGTTTCTTTATTTGCAATTAGCTCTCCTGCTTTTACTGCCTCCAAAGTATCTTATGTATAAGATGTGATGTGGTTCCAGTCCTACCTGGATTAACAGCCTCATAAGGTGGTGCTTGGGGACTAGCCTGTGCTATGCCACAGGGTTCCATCTTGATCCCTTCCCTTTTCAACATCTACATGAAATGACCAGGAGAAGTCATGCAGAGGTATGAACAGAAGTGCCGCCAATATGTATATGACACTCAGCTATACCTCTCGTTTCGATCTAATAATCCTAGGGAGGCTGTGGAACTTCTGAATTGGTCCCTGGAGGTGGTTTTGAGTTAGATGAGGGCAAACAAGTTGAGGCTTAATCCAGAAAAGACAGAGGTACTGTGGGTAGGGAAACTGACATCTGGATAGAGGATTACATCTGGTCCTAAATGGTGTTACACCCCCCTCCTCCCAAAGCACAGTTTGGGTGTTTTCCTGGATTTGGCACTACCTGAGGAAGCTCAGGTGGTGGCAATGGTCAGCAGTACTTTTTACAAGCTTAGGCTGATACGCCACTTGCGACCCTATCTGGAGATGGAAGTTCTTGCCTCAGTAGTTCGTGCTCTGGTGACATCCACGCTGCACTACTGTAATGCACTGTATGTTGGGCTGCCTTTGAAGATAGTTCAGAAGCTTCAGCAGCTGCAGATAGGGATGTTAGAGAAATCCGCCACGGATTCAAATGAGGCTGGATTCTTTGGAATCTGGCCTCAGGAATCTGCAGTGGATCGGCCCCACTTACCTCCTCTCCTGGAGGATTCCATGCAGGATGGCACAGCTGCTTGTTGCACTGGGAGCCATTTGCCTCCGCACTGATCGCCACTGAAAAAAAAATGGCTGTCAGCAGGATGTCCCCATAGACATATAAGCAAAATAGAGCTGTGAATCTTGCGTATATGCATGATTCACAGCTCTATTTTGCCTATACGTCTATAGGGACATCCTGCTGATCGCCTTGTTTTTTTCAGTGGCGATCGGCACGGAGGCAATTCAGGTAAGTGGCAGCCCTCGGCTCTGTGGAATCCCTGTGGAGTGGAGCCACTCCGCAAGGATTCCAGGGGGGAGGAACGGATCACCTCCCCGCCCCAAATGGACGGGGGAAATCCGTACATCCCTAGCTGAAGAATATGGCCACCTGGGTATTGGTGGGTGCCAGGTGGTCAGCTCATGTGACACCAGTCCTGCTCCAACTGCACTGGTTGCCAGTGTATTTCCGAGCCCAATTTAAAATGCTGGTTTAAAGTCTTAGCCATTGGTTTTTACTGGTAAGTTTTGTTTTTATTGATTTTTAACTGGCAATCATTTTAATATATTTTATTGAAACATATTTTATGGGGGTGGGGGATTTATTGTATCTACTTTGTGTGGTTTTTATTTTGTATGTTGCCATGAGAGGTTTCCACCCATAATCGTGGCCTAGAAATAATTTTAGATTAGGTTATACGTGGAATGGGAGGAAGACCAGGGAGAGAAGAAAAGGCATGACACATGGGAGAAGGGAAATGAAACACATAGAAAAGAGTAGTAGGGTGGGGTGTGGCACTACAGTTATTAATCCACACTATATCTGTGGGGGGGGCACCCTACATATGTTAAATACATATATTAAATATAGGGATGTATGAAAATCACTTACCTGTTCGCGGATTATGCTGATGGTGGGGGGGGGCGCTCCGTCCCTCCCCCCAGAAACCTGGACGGGGGGGAGGTGCTCCGTTCCTCCCCCCCGGAATTCTCCTTGGCCGGCTGTGCTCCACTGCGGCTCCGCAGAGCAGCCGGCCATGCCCAGCCAGGCCAAAGCCATCCGCAGCCGGATTACCGGCCGCGGAGGGCTCTGGGAAAAAAACAAAAAATAAACCGCATACGCAAATGGCGGCGGCTACGGCCACCGCCATTTGCATTCCTTATTTTTGATGTCTTAATCTACGTAAATATTTACGTAGACTGAGACGGCGAAAATAAGGGGAACGCAAATAGTGTAGTGGACGCTATTTGCGTTCCCCTTATATTTGCCGTCTTAGTCTACGTAATTATTTACGAAGACTAAGACGGCCCAAACTAAGGAACGCAAATGGCGGCGGCCATAGCCACCGCCATTTGTGTACGCCTTTTTTTTTTACCCAGACGTTTTAGGCTACGTAAAAACGTACGTAGCCTATCACTTCAGTGTAAAAAACAAACAAACCTGTAAATGGTGGCTGCAGCAGCCGGTCTGAAGACCAGCCGCCGCCACCGCCCGCAAGATCTGCCCCAGGTAAGTCTCGTCCCAGGGGGATCTGCGGGGGGGCGGGGGGGGGCAGGCCATTCCGCTACAGATTTCAGGGGGCCAAATGCACTGGCATTCAGCCTCCCCGAGATCCGTGGTGGAATTCTCTGCCATCCCTAATTAAATAGTAACCCTCTTCAGACATGTCAGTGTAGAATCAACAGTGTAGAATCAGCTGCCGCCACCACCATTTCCAGTTAAAAAAACAAACAAAAAAAAGTGATAGGCTATGTAAAGATTTACGTAGCCTATCACGGCTAGATTTTTAAAAAACACCGTGATAGGCTACGTAAATGTTTATGTAGCCTATCACGGCTGATTTAAAAGAGAAAAAAAAAGTGCATACACAAATGGCGGCGCCCATGGGCACCGCCATTTGCTTTCCTTATTTTGGCACGTCTTAGTCTACGTAAACATTTATGTAGACTAAGACGGCAAAAATAAGGGGAATGCAAATAGCGTAGACGCTACACTATTTGCGTTCCCCTTATTTTCGCCATCTTAGTCTACGTAAATGTTTACGTAGACTAAGACGTGCCAAGATAAGGAACGCAAATGGCGGCGCCCATGGGCGCCGCCATTTGCATACGCGCATGTTTTTTTTTTCTTTTAAATCAGCCGTGATAGGCTACGTAAACATTTATGTAGCCTATCACGGCTGACTGCAGGGATGCAAATGGCAGCGGCTACAGCCGCCGCCATTTGCGTCCCTGCTAGCCAGCGGCCGGATGTGCAGCCGCTGGCGGAGCTGGCCAGTGGCTCCGCAGAATCCCTATGGAGTGGAGCCGGCCAGCCAGAATTTCGGGGGGGATTGACGGAGTGCCTCCCCCCCCCCATGAATGTCACCCTTCGAAAAGGTAAGTGACTTTTGTACATCCCTATTATATCCTCAACTCATGGAGGGTGATGGGGGGGCGAAGTGAGCATGGTCATCATCAGTACCCCCCCCACACACATCACATTTTGATTCTATATTCCAAACAGTTGAATAGTGCTAGAAATTGGACCCATAGTTGCAGCCAAAGTTGTCCACCCTATTTTCAAATGGCAGAATTAGATATAATGTTTCCCTGCTTAATTCCAAGGTGGCAAGTGGGGGGACTGAAATTCTCTAACAGTTTAGCAGTAGCATGAAAAGAAAACGAAAAAGAAAAAAAAAGGGAAAACAGAACAGTGTTTTCTAACCAATGTTGGCCCAGCACACCCTGAACAAAAGTACTTGCTCTATACTTTTTTTATTCCCATGTTTCTCTGTTCACAGCATCTCTTGTCCTTGGGATTAGCTTTGTGACATAATTATTCTTTCTCTCCCACCTGAACAATCATTGGAAAGGGAGGCCAATGCGTAAAAATGCTCACAAAAATCAGCTCTTTGTTTCAGTTCAAACCTGCTTACAATATCTACAGTATATTTTGTAGGTGTAATTTTACACTGGCAGAGGAGGTGGGAATAACCCTTGAGGGAACATTAAAGCTGGAATAAAATAGCCACTTGTTCAATCCTCAAAAACCATAAGGTTTTGCATTATAAAAACATTTACATATATAACATGGTTTTGCATGACAGTGTGCTTTGTATGATTCAAATGGTTTTAATATTGTTTGCACTCCCCGCTTCCTCCAGCCATAGGAATAGGGAATTTAGTGCTGTATTTACGATTTCCCAGCTCTTGCTGTATAACCTAAATGCTACATTTTATCTGTCCATGCTTTGCCCTGTAAGGGAGCCTTCCCCAACCTGGTGTCCTCCAGATGTGTTGGATTTCAACTCCCAGCATCCCCAGGGGTGTTGGGAGTTGTAGTCTAACACATCTGGAGGACACCAGGTTAGGGAAGTCTGCTATAATATGTCTGTGAAAGCAGGAAAGAAATGAAGGAAGGAAGGAAGGAAGGAAGGAAGGAAGGAAGGAAGGAGGAAGGAAGGAAGGAAGGAAGGAAGGAAGGAAGGAAGGAAGGAAGGAAGGAAGGAAAAGAGAGGGAGGAAAGAAGGAAGGAAGGAAAATAAAAATAAATCTGGAATGTCACCAATGAGGGGAGCAGGGGGGGGTGGATTTGGTCCCCTCAGCTTTTCATTCCCACCATGCAACTCCCACATTCCAACCTTTTTCTTTGTAAGGGTCATCTAGAAGTTGCACATCCCCTCTGTCTGATTGAGGCCAAAGTGTATAAAAAATGATAAAGCAAAGAATTCTGGTGAGTTATATCATCATTTCAGAGTGTTTGTCTATTCTGTAACATTCTTTGACATTGCTGTTTTTTAACCTCTGGCTTTATCAAGCATTTAGTGGCTAATAAGGTGTGGTGTGCTAGTGATCTAACTATCATACAACTGTTTCACCTTGCTGTCAGGTAGATTAAGGAATCACCTCTCAATGTGCATCTGCCCCTGTCCACATTACGGGGACCAAAGGCAAAGAGGTAAGGTAGGTTCCTTTCCTTTTAAATATTGCATCAAGAAGTGGGAGTTTGGATAGGTGCAGGTTGTAATGAGAAAAGCTCCAGTGGCTGAATTTTTCATAGTTCTACAAAACAATGAAAAGTACAACAGCTTCTATCTTAGTGACATAGGGCCAATCTACACTGTGTCTGCTAGCGCATTGAATTCAGTAGACTGGCAAGGTAAATGCCATCGTATTAAAACGTGATTATCGATACTCACCATGTTTCCCCATTGCAGTACTTCATCGAATGCACAAGCACGGTTCACACTCGAGTGCTGTGCTGTTTTCCTGCTCTTAAAGATGGCAGCTCTCATTGGAGGAGCAGAAACTTGTCCTGTTTCTGCTGATTCCCTGCCCACCATCCCTCTCTTCCTCTATCTCTCTCTGTGTGTAGGGATTTCACGAGTATCCAGTTGGGGCTCAAAGCCCTGCAAGAATTTACCACCCCGCCCCCCCTCGCACACCAGTTCTCTCAGCAAGAAGAGGGGAAGAAGGCAGTGCCTCCCATCCTCCCCCATCATTGCTACAGTGGCAGGGGCACAGGAGAGGCTGGTCATTTTCCGCATGTTTTCCTGGCCTTAGGGAAAATGACCAGCTTGTCCCTTGCCCCTGCCACTGTAGCAGGTGGGGGTGGAAGGAAGAAGGAGGCACCTATCCTCTTCTCCCCCCTCACCTGCTGGAGGCCAGGCCGAGAGGCTGGGGGGTGTCTGCCAATGCTCTTTTCCCTGTGCCAGCCCTTGACAGCCAGCACAAGGAAGAGTGGCAGCAGCGTTGGCACCCAGCACTTGTGTTTGGGGGGGCTGCTAGCTTCTTCGAAGCTTCAAAGCTTCACATCTTCGAAGACCGCCCTGTGTTTGTCCCCCGCTCCTGAGATGATGCTAAAATTGTCCACGGACATGTTTATCGATGTTAGTCTGTGGACACTGAGGACTGTCTGCCTGGATATGTGTGTGTTTTTCTTTCCATGCAGTGAGCATGGATGGGACTGTGAAAACATTTACGCTTGCCCAGGCTTGCCCGGGCAAGTTTGCGGCGCAATCAAGCTGGAGAAGCTACGATTCTTCGAAGATTTGCTTCTTTGAAGATTCGCTTCTTTGAAGATTCCCTTCTTTGAAGATTTTTAGCTTTGAAGATTTGAAGATAACACCTTAATTAAAAACAAACAAACAGCCAAAGCGGGGGATGGGGGGGACTTAGTCTCATTTGAATAGTGATGTATGAAAGTCACTTACCTGGTCCGCAGCTTGCTTCTCGGTGGGGGGGGAGGCGCTTCGGTTCTCCCCCCGAAGTTCAGGCCGGGGGGGGAGGCACCCTGCCTCTCCCGGCCGAAATTCAGGCCGGGGAGAAGCGCCCCGTCTCCCCGGCTGCGATATAAAAAGTGAATGAAAAACAAAACCACACACTCGTGATAGGCTTGTTGTTGTTCAGTCGTTCAGTCGTGTCCGACTCTTCGTGACCCCATGGACCATAGCACGGCAGGCCTTCCTGTCCTGCGCTCTTTCCTGGAGCGTGCTCAAGTTCATATTCATTGCATCCGTGATGCTATCTAGCCATCTCATCCTCTGCCGTCCCCTTCTCCTTTTGCCTTCAGTCTTTCCCAGCATCAGGGTCTTTTCCAGGGAGTTTTCTCTTCGCATCAGGTGGCCAAAATATTGGAGCTTCAGCTTCATTATCTGTCCTTCCAATGAGCACTCAGGGTTGATTTCCTTTAGGATGGACTGATTTGACCTCCTTGCAGTCCAGGGGACTCGTAAGAGTCTTCTCCAGCACCACAGTTCGAAAGCATCAATTCTTCGGCGCTCAGCCTTCCTTATAGTCCAGCTCTCACAGCCATACATTACTACTGGGAAAACCATAGCTTTGATTAGGCGGACCTTTGTCGGCAAGGGGATGTCTCTGCTTCTTACTATGCTGTCTAGGTTTGCCATAGCTTTCCTCCCAAGGAGCAAGCGTCTTTTAATTTCATGGCTACAGTCACCATCTGCGGTGATCTTGGAGCCCAAGAAAGTAAAATCTGTCACTGCTTCCATTTCTTCCCCTTCTATATGCCAGGAAGTGATAGGGCCAGATGACATGATCTTAGTTTTTTTAATGTTGAGTTTCAAACTAGCTTTTGCACTCTCCTCTTTCACCCTCAACAAGAGGCTCTTGAGATCCTCTTCGCTTTCTGCCATTAGGGTGGTATCGTCTGCATATCGGAGGTTGTTGATAATTCTCCCGGCAATCTTAATTCCGACCTGTGATTCATCCAACCCGGCATTTCTCATGATGTACTCTGCATATAAGTTAAATAAGCAGGGCGACAATATACAGCCTTGTCGTACTCCTTTCCCAATTTTGAACCAATCGGTTGTTCCATCTCTGGTTCTTACTGTTGCTTCTTGACCCTCGTACAGGTTTCTCAGGAGACAGGTAAGGTGGTCTGGTACTCCCATCACTTTAAGAATTTGCCACAGTTTGTTGTGATCCACACAATCAAAGGCTTTAGCGTAGTCAATGAAGCAGAAATAGACGTTTTTCTGGAATTCTCTTGCTTTCTCCATGATGCAGCGAATGTTGGTGATTTGATCTCTAGTTCCTCTGCCTCTTCTAAACCCAGCTTGTACTTCCGGTAGTTCTCGGTTCGCATACTGCTGAAGCCTAGCTTGTAGGATTTTGAGCATCACCTTGCTGGCATGTGAAATGAGCGCAATTGTGCGGTAGTTTGAACACTCTTTGGCGTTGCCCTTCTTTGGAATTGGAATGTAAACTGACCTTTTCCAGTCTTGTGGCCACTGTTGAGTGTTCCAGATTTGTTGGCATATTGAATGCAGCACTTTAACAGCATCATCTTTTAGGATTTTAAAGAGCTCGGCTGGAATACTGTCATCTCCGCTAGCTTTGTTGTTACTAATGCTTCCTAAGGCCCACTTGACTTCACTCTCGAGGATGTCCGGCTCAAGTTCAGTGACCGCACTATCATGGCTATCAGGGACATTCAGATCTTTCCTGTATAGTTCTTCTGTGTATTCTTGCCACCTCTTCTTAATCTCATCTGCTTCTGTTAGGTCCCTGCCTTCTTTGTCTTTTATCATGCCCGTCTTTGCACAAAACGTTCCCTTGAGATCTCCAATTTTCTTGAAGAGATCTCTAGTCTTTCCCATTCTGTTGTTTTCCTCGATTTCTTTGCATTGTTCATTTAAGAAGGCCTTCTTGTCTCTCCTTGCTATTCTCTGGAACTCTGCATTCAGTTGGGTATATCTTCCCCTTTCTCCCTTGCTTTTCGCTTCCCTTCTTTCGTGAGCTACTTGTAAAGCCTCATCAGACAGCCACTTGGCTTTCTTGCATTTCTTTTTCTTTGGGACGGATTTCGTTGCTGCCTCCTGAACAATGTTACGGACCTCCGTCCATAGTTCCTCAGGCACTCTGTCTATCAGGTCTAATCCCTGAAATCTATTCCTCACCTCCACTGTATATTCATCAGGGATATGATTTAGGTCATACCTGAACGGTTTAGTGGTTTTCCCGACGTTCTTCAATTTAAGCCGAAATTTTGCAAGAAGCAGCTCATGATCTGAGCCACAGTCAGCTCCAGGTCTTGTTTTTACTGACTGTATGGAGCTTCTCCATCTTTGGCTGCAAAGGACATAATCAATCTGATTTCGATATTGACCATCTGGTGACGTCCATGTGTAGAGTCGCCTCTTGTGCTGTTGGAAAAGAGTGTTTGCTATGATCAGCATGTTCTCTTGGCAAAACTCTATTAGCTTTTGTCCTGCTTCATTTTGTACACCAAGGCCATGCTTGCCTGTTATCCCGGTGATTTCTTGACTTCCTACTTTAGCATTCCAATCCCCTATGATGAAGAGGACATCTTTTTTTGGTGTTAGTTCTAGAAGGTGTTGTAGGTCTTCATAGAACCGATCAACCTCAGCTTCTTCGGCCTCAGTGGTTGGGGCATAGACTTGAATTACTGTGATGTTGAATGGTTTGCCTTGGATTCGTACTGAGATCATTCTATCATTTTTAAGATTGTACCCCAGTACTGCTTTTCCCACCCTTTTGTTGACTATGAGTGCTACTCCATTTCTTCTAAGGGATTCTTGCCCACAATAGTAGATATGATGGTCACCTGAATTAAATTCGCCCTTGCCTGTCCATTTTAGTTCGCTGATTCCCAAGATGTCGATGTTCAATCTTGCCATCTCATGTTTGACCACCTCCAGCTTACCTTGATTCATTGATCTGACATTCCAGGTTCCTAAACAGTATTGTTCTTTACAGCATCGGATTTTCTTTTCACCGCCAGACACATCCACAGCTGAGTGTCCTTTCGGGTTTGGCCCAGCCGCTTCACTCTTTCTGGCGCTACTTGGAAATACCCTCTGCTCTTCCCCAGTAGCATATTGGACACCTTCCGACCTGAGGGGCTCATCTTCTGGCGTCATATCTTTTAGCCTTGTGATACGTTCCATGGGGTTTTCTTGGCAAGAATACTGGAGTGGGTTGCCATTTCCTTCTCCAGTGGACCACATTTTGTCAGAACTCTCTGCCATGACCTGTCCATCTTGGGTGGCCCTGCACGGCATAGCTTATGGCTTCACTGAGTTACTCAAGCCCCTTCGCCACAACAAGGCAGTGATCCATGAAGGGGCGTGATAGGCTACATAACAATTAACGTAGCCTATCATGGCTAGATTTCCAAAGTCAGCCGTGATAGGCTATGTTAATCGTTACGGAGCCTATCACGGGTGACTTTGAAAAAAAAAAGCGCATACGCAAATGGCGGCGCCCATGGGCGCCACCATTTGCGTTCCTTATTTGGTCCCGGGTAGTCTACGTAAAGATTTACGTAGACTACGGCAAAAATAAGGGCAACGCTAATTGCGGTGCCCTTATTTTCGCCGTAGTCTACGTAAATCTTTACGTAGACTACCCGGGCCAAAATAAGGAACGCAAATGGCGGCGCCCATGGGCGCCGCCATTTGTGTACGCGCTTTTTTCCCCCCCCAAAGTCACCTGTGATAGACTACGTAACGATTTACGTAACCTATCATGGCTGACTTTGGAAATCTAGCCGTGATAGGCTACGTTAATCGTTACATAGCCTATCACAGGTGTGTGTTGTTAAGTCCCATCCGGGGGGGGGGATGGAAAATTTCACCAACAATTTCGGGGGGCCGAATGCGTTGGCTTTCGGCCTCCCCGAGATTCGTGGAGAAATTCACAGCCATCCCTACATTTGAAGGGATAGAACACTGCTCAGTGCAGGAAGCCTGATTCCCAGGCAGTCACCCATCCAAGTACTGACTGGGACTGACCCTGCTGAACTTCCAAGATCAGACAAGTGTGTGCACATCCAGCTCTTTGTTTGTTGCTGAGGAAACATGGAGTGCTGAGGAACCTATGCAAACAGTAGCCGGAAGACGACATGGGGCTGTCGAGAGCTGTGATTGGACAAGAGGGAAATACAAACACCACCACATATGGACAGGCGTGGGAGGAGAGTACGACCAGATATGGTAACAAACACAGAAAATCAGATCACATTAAGGGGAAATACTGGGATATCAGGGTATCGAAAGCAGTAGTACAGAAGTGGGAAATTCCAGTTCCAATTCGAGGCAGGTACTGCATAGCGTGAAAGACGGGTGGTGAAAACTCATTGAAAGTGGAAAAAAGCATAAGTGTAGATTGGCCTATAAACCTACATGTGCACTGGATCATTTGTGAATATGTGCCTCCATTCATGTGATTTTCAGCAGCAATGAACACCTTGAAAGCATGCTTCATTCCTTAAGCTCATTTAACTCCAACAAATTTTCTCTTTTCCCCTACATCAATAGTCCTCTCCTGTGACACAGGCACTTTCTGTATAACATGCAGATCTTCCAGCTGAGGATCATTGAACCTTGAAGTTTTAATAACATCCCAGCTGAAGAGTTCTAGCACTTAACCGGGGCTTAGGAAGTCCTTGGTGCTCTTCCTATTTTGCATCCTCCTGAGAAAGTGTGATTATTAATAAAGAAAAAAAGGTCCTTGTGACTTCCCCCACCCATACAAACAAAAAATATAAAGTGGAAGAGAGGCCTAGAGCTGCAGGAGAAAATTAATGAAAAAAGCCTCCCTTCAACTGACCTTGAGAGAACTCATTAACTTCCACCCCAAAAAAGAGGGGAAAGGAGAGAGAGAAGAAAAGGTTTCATAAGGATGATATTGGGAAATACGTGAGTTATCCTGATAATTAAGAAAAGGACACTGTACCTGAAAATATAGAATCCTAAATCATCACACAGCAAATGTGTTTGTCTACCTATAGATGACAGGATGTATTTGTCTTTACTTTGGATGTTGTATACTTGGAGATTGGACATCTGAATACAAATAAAAAGATTTATGCGTGCTGAACCCTTGCTATTTCTATTGATCTCACAATGGCTCCTCCTGATCGGGGGCGGACAAATCTGTCAGTTTTGCTTTCCTCTGCATTTGAAATTTTCATAATCTCCAGTTCTTTCTATTCCAAATATGAAGAAATTTGTGAATGTTGGTTGGAGTTAAGGCTATGTCATGTTGGCTCAAGCCCAACTCCAAATGGGGAGGATGGAGTTCCTGGGAGCAGCAAAAATGCCAGATTCGGCATTGCCTTATGAAGCATCTGAGCCTTCCAGTATTGCTAGAGGAATCCTCCTGTACAACCCAGGCCTGTTTGTTGCTTACATCAGTAGCTGGCAGGATGAGTAAAGGCCAAGGAAATGTGCAAAGGTTGAGCCAAAAACATCTGAATAAGTGCATCAGTAATCTGACTAACATTTGAAAGAAATTTATGGCATGCCTGTTTAAAAAATGGATTAGAAAGGGTAAATGTCTTAATTATTGGCACTTTTAAACTTGCAATACCTGTGGTAATTTTTATTGGATTGGTTTGAAATTAGGCAGATTTGCAGACCCTATCAGTGGATGACAAATTTCAAGTTATTAGCTCAACAGGTGTCATTTTTATAAGCAGTGGATTTTGAGACTTATAATGGCAGAATTTTCCTTAAGGGCTCTCCAGTACCCCTTTAATTTCAGACCATGTGGGAATATTCCTCAGGAGTGATTTCAGAAAGATTTTGCAAGGTGAAGGAACATTCCCTCCTAGTGTACAGACAGGGCCAGGTCAAGTTTGAGAAGGCCTGTGGCAGAGTGCCCTCTTGTGGGCCCTCTCCTACAATTTCCAGCCACCAGCAGGCTTTCTTGGGTTGGGAACAGAAGGTGACAGCTGGAGGTGGCAGCAGTAGGTCTCTAATCAATACTGGGTGGCTGCCATTTGAATTTCCAGCAATGTCTTGGAGGGATGCTACATTGCGGGTATTATGGAAAATTAAAATGGCAACTACCTGTGCTTACCGGATTGTCAGTTTTAAAGGGTACCTCATGGCATGTGTCAGAAACAGTGGGCCCTACTGAGGCACTGGGGCCCAATGGTCCTCAGCAGGTGCCAAAGCGTGTCCTGTGCTGGTTTTGAGCCTATCTTCAGAGCCCTGTTTCTCCTTCACCTTCATGTACAAAGTATACATGCCAAAAGCTCAAAACCCATTGTTGTTGCTTTAAAAAAACACAATGTGACCAATTGCTCCTATTGAACTTTCTAGCTAATACACAGGCTTGCTAGTAAGCATATATCCCCACTATCACTATTCAGCAACAGTCTCTAATTTTCTAGTACCTGTCCTTGGTAAATCACTATCTCTGGTCAGCCTTCAGGATGCCTTGTTAAACATTTTTCACATGAGTTGCTAGACTTGTCATTCCTCAGGGTTCGGCTTCCTCTTCAGGCTCTCTGGAAGTTAAATCCTCAAGTGGGGACTCTCTAGCGTCATAGCATGGGCATCATGCAGTGCACTGCCTGATGTTCACAGCTGCTGAGGTATATTTGGAACTGTTGATTATATCTATTATAAGAAAATTATGTTTTCCTAGTACAGATTGAATCAAAATAGCAAAGACCCTCTGGCGAATCATCAGAAGACAGATTATGGCAGAGGTAATGGATAAAGCATATAGACTGTAGAGTAGCCGTTCATAGTAGGGTGGGTTGGATCTTGGGCCCTGATCTTTCATAGGAGAACTGGGGTGGCATAACTATGTCCCTACTTTTGTCTGCAAAATGTTACAGGGTATGCTAGTTACACACACACACCTCCATTTTTCTTCTCTTTTTATTGGATGAACTCTCATTTTTGTCCTTGAATAAAGATGCATATTCCAACCAATGTTTGAACAGAAAAAGAACTGAGAAAACATATTTCAAGTTAAGTTAAATGGTTGGAATAGATGGTCTCCTCTTTTTTTTTAACCAATTGTCATTTTTGTGTGTGTAATCATTGACGTACATGGGTCGGGGTGGACAGACTCACCTCTGTCCATGCCACCGGCCGCTTGCTGAGTGCTTGCTGAGTTACTGCTGTCTGTCCGCCCCTATATGTAGGGATGGCGGAGAATTTCTCCCCGAAACTTCGGGGGGCCGAGCGCCAACGTGTTCGGCCCCCCGAACAAGTTTCGGGGAGAAATTCTCCGCACCTCCCCGCCCCCCGCGCCCCCCCCGGGACGGGACTTACCTTTCCCGAATGTCCCTCCCGGCAGCGGGTCCCGGCGGTGGTTCGTCGGGTCTTCGTCAGGGGCGGGAGCGGCAGCCGGTCTTTTGACCGGCTGCCGCCGCCATTCCAATAAAAGTAAAAAAAAAAAAAAACGCCGCCGTGATAGGCTACGTGACGATTAACGTAGCCTATCACGGCTAGATTTGCAAAGTCAGCCGTGATAGGCTACGTAAATCGTCACGTAGCCTATCACGGGTGACTTAAAAAAAAAAAAAGCGCGTACGGCTAATGGCGGCCCCCATAGGGAGCCGCCATTCACGTTCCTTATTTGGTTGCTGTAGTCTACGTAAAGATTTACGTAGACTACAGCGACCAAATAAGGAACGCGAATGGCGGCTCCCTATGGGGGCCGCCATCATCCATACGCGCTTTTTTTTTTTTAAGTCACCCGTGATAGGCTACGTGACAATTTACGTAGCCTATCACGGCTGACTTTGCAAATCTAGCCGTGATAGGCTACGTTAATCGTCACGTAGCCTATCACGGCGGCGTTTTTTTTAAAAAAAAAAACTTTATTTCGCGGCCGGGCGAGGCGAGGCGCCTCCTCCCCGGCCTGAATTTCGGCCGGGCAAGGCGGGAAGCCTCCCCCCCAGCCTGAATTTCGGCTGGGTGAGGCGAGAAGCCTCCCCCCCCGGCCTGAACTTCCCGGGGAGAGCAGCAAAGCGCCTCCCCCCCACCGCAAAAAGCTGCGAGACCAGGCAAGTGGCTTTCGTGCACTCCTACCTATTTGGCTCCCTGGACAAGCCACAGCGCAGTCTGCAAGCACCTGGCAGCCACCAAACCCCTCATTGACCCACCATTTTGTGAAAATGGCTTGGCTTTTTCCATAAATGTAATGTTGCATAAATGTTTGCTGTAAAGGGGCCATTTTGGCAACATTACAGGTGTAAATGGATCACTTATGCCTGCAATGTTGCATAAATGGCCCCTTTAAAGCCGCCATTTACATAACATTACATTTACAGAAAAAACCAAGCTGCTTTTTTTTTTTTGCAAAATGGCAGCTCGCTGAGGGGTTGGGTCTCTGCCTGGTGCTCACAGACTGCACGACAGCTTGGCAAGTGGGGTCCAGTAAGTATGACGGCTTGGTAAATGGGTTCTGCAAGGCTGAGCCAGCGTGGGGGAGTCCACCAGACTCCAGCCCCCTCTTGGACTCTCACAACATCCTGCAATGTATATGGACTCTCGGACTTCCACAACATATATGAGAATTAATTCAAATCCAGCAATCTTTGAAACAAGGGAATACTTTTGGATTTATAGACAGGACACATTGACTCTCTAACTGGCATGAACCAGTAGGATAACACCACATCATGTGCTTCTCTTGCATTCTGGGAATTCCATCCACAGCACTTACATTTTGTAGCTATCACCCTGTGACCTGTGTTTCAACTCTTATACTAACTGTCAGACGAAGGCAGAAGCTGAAATATTTGATAGAAATTAAAGATGATAGATAGATAGATAGATAGATAGATAGATAGATAGATAGATAGATAGATAGGTTTTGCCAATTGCTTTGTTAAGGGCACAGTCCCATGCATGTTTAGACAGAAAAAAGTCCTACAATGCTGACTGGGGAATGCTGGGAGATATAGGCCATTTTTCTGTCTAACTAGGGGCATCTCTATACCAGCCTAAAATCCTGCATTTAAAATGGGGCTTTCTGCTTCCATTTTAAATGCAGGATCACAATGACACCCTTTTTTCACCTGCTTCCTTTACCCCCTCCCCTTTCCCCCTCCTTCTTCTCGTATCTGAGTCTTCCATTATCTTCCATTGATCTCGCGGCTCTTCTTTCTGCTTTTCCTCTTTTCACAGAGGAAACTGAAGCAGAACACACTGAGGTAATTTGGTAGCTCATTATCTGCAGTCTATTTAAAAATGGAACAAAGGTGTGATGACTGATCGGGGATCACCAAGGCATGTCCTGCCCTAGGAGACCACATTGCAGTTGTTTCACTCCCAAGGCCACTCACCTCTCAGCCAAAGCAGCGAGGGGAACAGTCAACAGGCTGTTTGGGCATAGCAGCAAGCGGGGGGGGGGGCAGGCAAGCAGTTGCTGCTACTATGTGTGTCCCAGAAGTAGCAGGGAGATGCTGCTCAACTGGCCAGAGTCCTGGGGGTGGGGCTGTATGGGAGAGCATACTTAATGAGGCAGCATTTAGGCAAAAGAGAGAGGACAGAGATAAGACAGTGGAAGCAAGTCAGAGACAAACATTGACTGAAGGATGACAAAACACTGAGGATTTGGAGGAAGAAGAGAAAACAAAACAATGTGGAGGACAAAGATTGCAGACAAGCTGAGGGAGGGGACAAAGACCAGATGAAGGAGGTGTTTCAACCCCTAGCCTAAATCCTGCAGCTGTTAGGATGGTGGAAAGAGGAATAAGAGCCAGCAGGGGCTGTAAAGACAGAGAAGGAAAAGGGGTGGAGAACCATGCACTGACCTGGCAGGAAGAAACAAAGCCCAAGACTGCAGGTGATGGGACTCATGGGAGACTTAACAGAAGAGCCGGCTCAGCTCCCAATGGTGTAAACTATGGGGTAGAAGGGATAGGCATTCCCAGCTCTTATCCAGTGGAAACTGCTTATCTGGGGCCTCAGTGGAAGTGTGAGTAGGGATGGCGGAGAAATCTGCCACAGACTCCAATGAGGCCGGATTCTTTAGAATCCAGCCCCCTGGAGTCCACAGCAGAACGGACTGCTCCCCCCCCCCGCCACCCCGCAAAGGCTAGTCGGGACGGACCCTTCCTGGCGGCAGCCAGTGCAGGTCCGTCGTCTTCGGTCCACAGCCATCTGCTGCTGGGCTGTGGACACAAATGGTGTCCGGTGTAGCAGACACCATTTGAGTCCCTGCCCTTGGCCGTGATAGGCTACGTAAATATTTACATAGCCTATCACGGCAAAGAGCAGGGACGCAAATGGCATCTGCTACACCATTTGCGTCCCTGCCCTTGGCCGTGATAGGCTACATAAATATTAACGTAGCCTATCACGGCAAAGAGCAGGGACGCAAATGGCATCTGCTACACAATTTGTGTCCCTGCCCTTGGCCGTGATAGGCTACATAAATATTTACGTAGCCTACCACAACAAAGAGCAGGGACGCAAATGGCGTTCGCTACGCTGGATGCCATTTGCGTGGCAGCGGCCGGACATCTGGCTGCGGCTGGGCCCGGCTAGCAGCTCTGCGGACACGCCGTGGAGCAGAGCCAGCTGGGGAGGATTCTGGGGGGAGGGATGGATCGCCTCCTTCCCCCCACGGACCCCTTCAGCGGATGGGTAAGTAGGTTTCGTACACCTCTAGGTGTGAGAGTGTATTTAGAAAATCCTGTCTTGAGGAACAGCTCCAGGGGGAGGGCAAGGCAAAATAACTCCTGTCTTCAGAGCTAATTTCCCCAGCACTCTTGGAAGACAGCGAGAACAGTGGAGCTTATCTGCCTACAAGCCAAAACACACAACTTTAGAGAGACATGGCTGGGAGGAACTTTGCTGTATCTGTTCTCTGGCTTGGGAGTTTATATGTTGTTTTGTGCAGGCTGTCAATGATGCAAGTCGACACCTTTTGAGTAATAAATTTAAGTTTCAGCAAGAGTTTCTAGTCATGTGATCTATGGAAGCAATGGTACAAGGGGGATCTGATGTGCCTCTTCCAATGGACCCACCAACAAAAGGTCATTTAGTGCAGGAGACACCTTGGAGGTTCATGGCATCATGTAAAGAGCCAACAAACTTCTGTGAAGGAGCAATCTTAATTGCAGGATAAAAGCTTCATGTGAAGAAAGCCTGTGCATAGGATTGTCCCCTAATAATATTCATCCTTATTGCAGTTGGTTGCATCTCTCTGGGATCCAGGGTTTGCCTAATGCAGCACTGTTTAGCTGCTTTTCCTATAATTATATTGGGAATTAATTAAAGATATAGTCACAAAAAAGACTAGTTTAAAAACCTAACCCCCAATACACCTGCTATAATACCTTTGCTGTATTATACTGAAATCTGAGGGTGGTACAAGTAGAAGTCTGCTTGCACAAGGAGATTTCCCCATCCTCTCTTCCTTCTCAAGCCCCTTGCACATCCCCCAAATCAGCTCCAGAGGGTCCCCCAACTCTCCCGAGCAAATTTGGGGTGTGCTGGGGTGGGGAATGTAGGGAGGAGGAGAAATCTGTTCCACCTTACATTCCCCCTCCACTCACTGGTAGAATGATAACAGTGGATACAATCGTGGGAGTCAAACTACACATTATGTTTGATATATAGTGCACAGCTCTGTGTGTGTGATGGGGAGAAGGGGTTCTCTAATCAAAAGTAAATGTGGAGGCCCTGTTCCTGACTTGGACCACATCATGAAGGGAAGTAAGTTTTAATCTTTCCCTCTCCAGCTGCTTCCCACCTCCTCCTGCAAATCCCAGCTGCACATGGCAGTTAGTGATGGTAATAACAGTAATAGTAATAATATTAGTAGTAATAACAAGAAGAACAATAGAAACAATCCCACTGTTGCCAATGGGGTTTTATTTTACTCGTGCTAATGGCCACATTCTGTGTGGGGTGGGTGGTTTTCTGGGTGGAAGCAGATGGAGGGAAAGATTAAACTCCCTCACTCCTGCATGCTGAGGTCCCAATCCAAATCACCCCCATGCTTACTTTTGAGTAAAGAAAAACTCCATAGAGAGCTCTGCTACATATTCAATGTAATCTATGCATTGGGGGCTACTTCATTTGGGGTTTGGGGGCATCTGTAGACCAGTATTAGCTGCATCCAGGGTTTTTGCATACTCTAATTGCTTGCACTGTCATGAGCAGTAGAGGCATTTAAAACATTACTCCTCACCACAGGGTTGTCGTGCACCAGAGTTTCAGCAGGAATCACCATTTGTGGGTAATGTGTAAATCAGTTTTTGGTCTCTGGTAGAGGTCCCGCCGAATTTTACCTAAAGTAAAATTCAATGCCAATTTGGAGAATATCTATAAAATTTTGACAGAAGGCAAAAGAGGAGGAGGAGGTAGAAGGAAAGGAAAGGAAAGGAAAGGAAAGGAAAGGAAAGGAAAGGAAAGGAAAGGAAAGGAAAGCTAGTAGTATTAGAAGCAGCAGAAGTGGTTCTAAAACTCAGATACTTCCTTTGGTTGCCATTTCTGGTGTGAGCCTGCTCAGCCGGTGATCCATCAAGCCAGATGCAGTCCACCAGCCATGGACTATGACCTGCAATCTGCTTAACAATCCCCCAGCTTTTGAAGTCCAGGCAGGGCTGGGAAACCAAGTTTATTGAGCTCATAGTGGGCTGTCATTCATGACTGGTGGGCTATGTTCAGCTTGTGAGTCATAAGTTGTGTAGACTGTCCTGTGGTTTAAATCTAACAACTAAAACAGCCTTATTCAGGCTCAAAGCCAGTGCCACAGAGCCCCATTCAGTAGAAATATATTGAATTCACTGGCGAAGAGGAATATTTTTCACCCTACACATTTTGTACTGGATGATATTTTGTCGTTCTTCATTGAATAATTTCACTTTAAGGAGCCGTTAGGAATGTCCCATGGAATTCTGTATACTCTGCAGATGTTCCAAGTGAAGTATAGTTGTAAACAAATGTTACCTCCTCAACAGAATGAAGCTGTAGTTTGTGAATGGAAAAATAGCACACCATTTCTCATGCAGTAAGTCATGATTCTTTGATGTAGGCCACAAACGTTCATTAAAGTGCATCTTCAGCTTCCCTTCATTTCCCATGAAAGGCCGCACCATGGGACTTTGACTGTGCTTTGACTGTGATGAGATACTGTGCCAAGGCTGTAACTGTATACATACTTACCTAGGAGTAAGTCCCATTCAACTCCATGAAACTTACTTTACTATAGATGTACATAAGACTATAGTGTAAGTGACTGTGAATGAGGAAGTATTTGGCTCAAATTGCCCATCAAACCATGTAGGTCTACTCAGCCTAAGGTAAGCTGTTATTTCTCACCACCTTACCAGCAATACAAAGATAATAATCACTTAATACTATGCTAAGAGGAGGCAGGAGGAAGCAGGAAGGAGAGCAAGCAAATGAAGCGGTGAGAAAGAGGCTGGTCCATGAATTCCTCTGCTCTTCTCATGACTCAAGCACAGGAAAATTGATTTTGTTGGTACCAGGGTCAGACAGCCTTGCAAGCCAGGATGTAAATACCCTACCTTGCAAGCCTCTTTGAGGCTGGGCATCAGGATGGGCAGATTCCCCTGCTTTCCTTCTGTCCTTGTCCACGGTGAGGCAATGGGCAAGGACAGAGGAGGAAGGAGCAGAGCCACACAAACACACACAACCTAAACCCTGTTATTGATCCTAACCCTAAAAATGTTAATGCTTATTGGCAGTCTGACCATGTCTATGTCTGCTCAGGATGTATGAGAAATTTGCTTCAGTTCATTTTTTTCAGAATTTCCCCTGTTCGCAACTTCTGGACCAAACACAGACTCGGACACAATCTGCAGCTGAAGTCCGTACATTTTGAAGCATGCAATGTGATTCATGGACCCAAAAATGTGTTTGACATCATGAGTACATTTGAAAAATGTGAATGAAAAAATGTGTACTTTTGAAAAATGTGCACAAATATGCTTTAACCAATTGGAGAAGAATCTGTACACACAAGTGATGCCTACATTTGGAAGAATATGCACGAGCATATGCACAGATTTTCAAGCAAATGAAAACAACAAAGCTTGCAATCTGATGCAGAATCAAGTCAGAATGAGCTTTGAGATAGGAATGTTGTGAGAGTCTGCGGGAGGGGGTGGAGTCCAACAGACTCCCCGTCACCCACCCTCCTGGGCCCCACTCACCAAATTGCAGGGCATTCACAAACCTGCTCAGCAAGCACCCCACAGTTCAGCGAGCACCCAGCAGCTGCCCGGCAGCTGAATGAAGCATTCATGCCTGTAATGTTGCATAAAAGGGGCCTTTATGGCCTCCAAGTATGCAACATTACCTACCCAGAAGCACCCAAGCTGCCATTGTTGTGTACAGTGGTGGCTCGCTGGGGAGGACAGGCAGCCCCGTGGTTTCGGCGGGTGTTTGCCAGGCCATGACAAAGTTTGCACAGTGCTATGAGTAGGGACAGGCAGCAGTGGTGGCTTGGCGAGCGCCCACCAAAGCTGGGTGTGGATGAATCCATCCATCCTTACTTTGAAATGGAATTCAGAGATCTCGAGTTTTGCTGATTCACTCATCCCTACTCAGAACAAAGTCCCACTTGGTTCGGTGTACCTACTTCCTGTGTAAAAGTGCATAGAACGATGGTCGGAAATAGAATTTATGCATTCCACCCTGACATTTCATATAACAATGTCATGCAGTGTTTAACCTGAATGACCCTCTTTAATCAAATCTCCCTACCCTGATACAACACCCTCCATATACTTCATCACCCAATGAACACAGAGGAGAGGAGAAAAACCACACCCTCACTTATCACTGTGACTCATCCAAGGAACAACAAGTGACACAGAGACAGACAGACAGACACCTAGGGTAGGGTTGAATGTGGGGAAGGGTTAGCCTGGCCTACCTAGTTAATTTTAAGAGTAGGCCCAGCCTAGCTAGTTATTATCTTGTGCTCTCAGAATTTAAGCCTTTACTTGTGTTAGTTTCTCAGAATTTTATCTTTTTTTGGTGAACAGAATGTACTAGAAATGCTTGCAAAATTAAATTTTCCTAGTATACGCCATCTGTAAAATGGGTAAATTTGTTTAGCTTGCCTGTCTTCCAAAGACCGGCTAGAAATATTTAACCATTTTTCAAATGCTTGACTCCTTGATAATATGCTACATATATGCATGCCATCTCTTTTGTGACTTGGTATATAGCGTGTGGATGAGTTCATGTATTTTGTTATTGGTGCTGCATATATTTCTTCTTGTTTTGTGCCTGTGGCACATTGCACTAGGCTGGGTTGTTATGGTAGATTGATAGTGGTGGCCTCATATTATCTATAGGGGCCTGTCTTTTTCTTGAGTTAGAACTCTATCCCCAAGCTGGGATGGAGATACACTGCAACATTTTGTTGCAGGTCTCACATATATTGTTATAAGCTTGCATTACAGGGGAGGGGGGCTTATGCTCCTCCCATGGGGCCTAGAACTTGTCACATTATCCTTGTGGTTCTGGAAGGTGCCATGTTGCAGTGGCTCCCATATTGCTCGCCCAATAAAAGAAGTGGGCTTTAGGCACACATTGATGTGGCTCAAGCGACCAAATTATGCCACAGACAAATGCATAAATCTGGGGGTATGGACAGAAATACAGTTTTCTGTGTCTGTTTCCATGAAGTGAAACTTGTGAACAACAGTGGCATAAATCAGGTTATGTTTGTGTGTGAGGAGGGTAAGTCTAGCACTGGAGATGAGATGAGATCTTGTTTCTCAAGCAAAGGATTCTGGGTGTGTAAGGGCTACAGCCATATTAGTGCTGGATCCTCTGAGGAGCAACATACAACCTATTGGGCGCTCAGGTAATACTTCACTCTGGGATTGTAAACGTAATTTAGCAGAAGCTAGGGTTGCTTCAGAAATCAGTGCGGCAATTTCCTCACAATGGGTGATAATTCTTGAGCTTCTGTTCAGGGTCATCTGAATTTGTTACAAGGCATCAGATGACTTCAGCCCTGGGTGGGTTTTTTTTGTTTGGCTTTTTGATTGAAATGAACCCTTTCAGATGAAAGGTTTAAAACAAATGCCGCAACAGTCATACCAAGTGATTAATGACAGCCATGATAAAACAGACCAAACCAAAACTACAAGCTATACCTATGGAAGCATTGTCTTTGGTTTCACGTTCTTCAAAATGTCACAGGAAATTATGTGAAATAGAATTGGAGCGAAAATATAGAGCCATTTCACATCGGCCCTGTTGGACAGACTGTGGCTGGTAATGATGTGGAAAGAAAAAGTAAATTTGCCTCTTGATGGAGCTGATTGTACCAAATATAGCAAAGAGGTATGTAAATTTGATATACTTTTTGTTGATTGCTGGAAAATTTAGTGTTTGTCAACTTCCTAACCTCATGTGAGGGAAGAAAAACAAATATAGCTGGTTCTGTGACATTTATGTTAATGTACCTTTTAATTGCAAACAAAAAATTGCATCTTTTTTTCCTGCTGTTTACTAGTGCACAGAAGCAGAAAAGATATTTTCAAAGTGAAGATGTAGAATGTCCTCAACAACAAAAAATGCCAGTTGCTAATCTTTATTTAATGGAATCTACACATAGAAAAAGACCGTGTGAAAACAGCTTGCCCACATGGTTGGGATACCTATTTACACTGTTCCCAGAGAAGTAGTATTGCACCATGTGTCAGTGATGACCATGCTACTGGGTGTGTTTGTGTTAGGGATGGGGGAGAATTTCTCCCCGAAAATTCAGGGGGCCAAGCGCCAACGCATTCGGCCCCCCGAAATCGGCGGTGAAATTCTCCGCCACCCCCCCGCCACCCCCCCTTTCACTTACCTTTCACGAATGTCCCTCCCGGCGGCGGGTCCCGTTCATCGGGTCTTCGTCAGGGGCGGGGGCGGCAGCCGGTCTTTTGACCGGCTGCCGCCGCTGCCATTACAAGGAAAGTTTAAAAAAAAAAACCCACCCCCGTGATAGGCTACGTAACGATTAACGTAGCCTATCACGGCTAGATTTGCAAAGTCAGCCATGATAGGCTACGTTAATCGTTACGTAGCCTATCACGGGGGTGTTTTTTTTCTTTTTTTCGCGGCCGGGTAGACGGGGCGCTTCTACCCGGCCTGACTTTCGCCGGCGAGGGATGGGGCGCCTCCCGCCCGGCCTGAATTTCGGCCGGGTGAGGCGGGAAGCCTCCCCCCTCTCGCATGAACTTCGGGGGGAGAAGCGAAGCACCTCCCCCCCACTGCGAAAAAAGCTGCGGGACAAGGTAACTCCCTTTCGTACATTCCTAGTTTGTGTGCCATCTCAGAGTGCTTAGGATCACAGGCAGTTGCTCCAAACACATGGTCCAAATCTACCCATGCATCTGGAGGGAAAACTTGGTAAGGTGCACATCAGTCCCTGGGGCAAGTGACCATAATGTCACATAATGGTCCCAACCCAGAACACATACAAGTACTTACAATATGATTTATCCCCATCAAGGTTGTATGTCTTTATGAGTCTTCCTCCCCAAGCCAAGAGTGGGCTGTGGCCTGTGGCCTGTGGGGATTAATTACATGACTGAGGTATGCTAGCACACTTGCTCAGACACATGTGTACCTGTCATGCATCTGACATGGTCTGCCCTGAGAATTCTTCCCTTTGAAACAACAGATGATGGTCTGAAACCTAGAGATGCCGGAGAAATTCAAGACGGACTAAAAATGAGCTCAGAGTTCTAAGAATCTGACCTGCGGAATCCACTGCGGAGCCACTCCCTCAGGCCATGTGGAGTCTGTGGACTTCTGGATGATTTTTTCACTTTCCCAAAATTTACGCATATAAATTCGTAGGAAAATATGTAAGTTTCTGCTGAGGAAACGTTGAATGGAATGGGGGACAATACGCTAAATGTTACATACTAAGGTAAATGATGCTCTGACTTGGATGCTCTGACTTGGATTCTTGCATTGAGCAGGGGGTTGGACTCAATGGCCTTGTAGGCCCTTTCCAACCCTACTATTCTATGACTATTCTATGATTATGTAAATACTTGTGTAAATGCTTACATAAGTGCTTACATAATTATTTGCATATTTTTCAGCATGGTGAAAGAAAAATTCGCCTCCATCTGTGGGCGGACAATAGAGCACCTGACAATCTATGAAACACAGACAGACTAGATTTTACACAGTCCGTACATCCCTACTGAAACCACAGGATGGAGGGCAGTAGAGGAAGTCAGAGGTCAGTAGAGCTGGCCAAGAAGTTAGTGTGTATAACTTAGGACCCTAGGTCTAGATAGGGGTTAACCCCAAAAAGGTAATTTGTCAAAAGAAAGGCAAAATAAACACCACTGAAGGAACTCCTTGTTATAAGTACAAGTCTGAAGCCTTTTGAGTATTGTTTATTTCTTTTATAGCTGTGTTTTTCATTGATTTGCTTTTATGTTTTAATCAAGATTAACCCAAAAGAGAGGAGGAATGAAAGGGAAGAACAAAGGAGGGGAGGGACGAGAAAGGAGAAAGAGGGGGGGGTTGCCCATCCTTGATCTGCTGAGATGTGAGATGGAGAGAGAATCCTCTGCAATGAGTTAGATTCAGATAAGGGAAAATTAGGTGTTCCTAGGTCATGGAAGAACATTATGTGAAAAGACACAAGGTCAAGCACCCAGCTGGGACCTTCAGGAGGGACTCTGGATGAGCAGTAGGGATTCCACTGAGCAGGAATTTGAAGATGGGATTCCAAGATGGGCACCCACATACCAGGTTCAGTACTGGCTTTGGCAGAGTAGATGCCAGCAAGAGTGCTCTTGAAAGCACCCAGCCCAGGAATGTGAAAATAATATTTTTAGAAATCCAAATATAGGTGTGACTACTAGGGATGAACAAATGATTCCTGGTTTGCATTTGCAATAGCTGGTTGCTCTGTGTGAACAGCAAATCAAGCAGCAATCAAACATGTGCATTTGTGCAAATTTCTCCAGATTTATGCAACTTTTCTTCATAGACTAAAGTGGGGCTTGGTTCAGTCAATGGAGGAAATTTGCACCAATTCAGAAATTTGCACAAACCAAACAGAGGAAGTTGAGCAAATCAAATGTGAGCACCTGTTCAGCAATTTGCAAATATTTTTGGCGGACATCTGCTTGGATGTTTTGAGAGCAAAAATAAAATTCCCATACATCCCCAGTGACTACTACTTGAGATGTAGTATGATTTCTGAAAAGGGAGATAGCCACTTGATATGTGAACAGATATTTGATTGATTGATACCCTCCCTTTCTGCCAAAAAGGGTGCTCAAGCCAGCTAACATTAAAAACATTATCTTGATTAAAACATAAAAGCAAATCAATCAATGAAAAACATAGCTATAAAAGAAATAAACAATACTCAACCAGTTAGATCCCTTGAGCAACAAACTAGCTTACATGTCAAAGGCCTGCCTCAATAGAAAGGTCTTTGCACATAAATAAATAAATAATTGCCTGCCAAGAGTACAACAAAGAGGAAGCGAACCTGGAGCTCCAGAGCTTGGGAGCAGCCACCGAGAAGGCCCTCTCTCATGCCCCCATCAAACATACCTCTGATGGTGATGGACTGAGAGAAGCCCCCCCCCCCCAAGATCTTAAAAGCCAGGCAGGCTCATATGGGAAGATACAGTTTTTCAAATAGCCTGGTCCCAAGTTGTATAGGGCTTTTCATGTCATAACTAGCATTTTGAATTGTGCCCAGAAACCAACCAGTAGCCAGTGAAGCTGTTGTAAGAAGTGAGTCACATGCTCCTTGTAACTGCCCCCAGTCAACAGTCTGGCTGCAACATGCTGAACAAGCTGAAGTTCTGAATACTTTTCGAAGTCTGCCCATGTACAGCATGTTACAGTGGTCCAAACAGGATGTAACTAAGGCATATGTCACCATGGCTGAATCAGACATATCTAGGAATGGGTGCAGTTGGCAAACTAGACTCAGCTGTGCAATTGCACTTATGGCCAATGGGCATCCAGGTCCAGGGCCAAATTCAGGAGTACACCCAAACTTCAAACCTGAGTCTTCAAGGGGAGTGTAACCCATTCAGCACAGGTTGGAACCCTATTACCTGATCTGCCTTGCCACTGATCAGGAGCACCTCTGTCTTTTCTGATAGGCTGGATAGTCACAAAGATGGGCAGGGCTTTTGTTATTGTCAATTGATGAGTGGCAAGTGTTAGTCTGATTATGGGGGTGGGTGGGGGATATTGGCTTAACAGGTCTGGGAGTTCCATTGCTTGGAAGCATTCAGATATGAGGGCAGTCTCCTCTCCATTCCAACAGAGGAATCTTTAGAGTAGATGCTGGTCCTGACCACCAAGCACTATTGACTTAAGCTGTGAGCCTTGGCCAGCAGGTTGGCTAGTATAGATAGGCAAGATGGAGGTGTCAGGTCAAAGTGGAGGTGATATGGAAACAGGTAAGTCACACAATGAGCCCTTATAATGTTATGAGCCCTGTTGGGATTACTCACCACAGAAAGATAATTTTCAGCATCATTCCTGTACTCACCAGAAAATGTAGCATCCTAGTCCTTAATTCCTCCCTTTCCTATTCATTGTTGCTGGTAAATTTTCAGGGCTTCACCATATTTCCAGTGTTCCATCCCTTTGAACCATCCACATCATTTTCTAACTGCCACTCAAGTCAGCAGGAACTCTAGCAGTTTAATTGGCCAGCAGCAGCAGGAAGCAAAATATCGACAGCTAAGGAAGCAGGGGCAACTGTTACCATCTGCTCTAGTGTCATAAGAATATACCCTTAGAGAGATAAGGGAAGAAATTTTTTTCTGAAAAATGTATTTTTAAAGGCAGTTTTATGAAGCTGCTCAGTGGCTTAGAACATTATATTAAATCTTTGGAGAGCTAGATTAGTGGGTAGAGAACAAGTGAAGCTGTCAAATATGTGCCATAGTTTCATTCATTATATGGTACAGCCATTGATTGCATGGGGATATCTTCCCCCACCTGACAACACCAAAGAGGTAGGATTGCTATATAGCAGTAATATATTATAATGACCATCAAGTGTGGCGATGACCTTTTCCCTAGACTTTATATACGTGACTTGAACACTTTAGGTTTCCAGATATAATTTCCTATAATAAAACTACCTTTGCATTCAGTTATCAATTGCATTGTATACTTAATTTTCCATGAGTATGACCTCTTGATGGATTTTTTTTTAAAAAAATTATCTCTGCAAAGTGAGAATGACAACTCTTCCTGTGGGGACAAGCATTATCTCAGGAAGGTAACCATCTAGTTTCCCCTGACCATGTAGGGATTCCCTCTTGTATCTCCTGAAAGGTATAGTCAAAGCATCAATTTCATGATAAAGGGTTTTAGAAATGGAGGTGCAAGTTTTTAAGCAACGTAACTCAAAGTAGTTTTGTGCACTGAAATGGAAAGCAATGGGAAATAAATAATGTTGTGTTGAATCTTGTCCCCTACTTTTGCAAAATTCTTCTCTTCCTGCAAAAGAGGCATCGTTTTTTCGTCTTCTTTCACAGGGAGGTGGAGAATTTTGAAGAATTTTCCTTCAGGGGAATGGGGAGAGGTTCCAGTTATCTTTTAACTGTAGGAGGTGGCAGGAATGGGGATTTTGGAGATTCCCCATAAGCTCTAAAAGCCCTGATGTTGCTCATAGCAGCACAGGGTTCTTTGCCTAGATGCTTTTAGCTGGGCAGCCGTTCCTAAATACTCAGGAGACTGTGTGACATTACACAGTCTCCTGGGCATGCAGGAAGCATTGTTGGCTAAAAGCCTCTCTGCTAGGAGGCCCACGATGCTGCTATAGTGGGTGGGAGTTTTTAAAAGTTTGTTTTTGTTTTTTGTTTTAATGGTGCCAAATGCATTAGTACCAGTGAGAGCAGGGGGAACTATTCAGTTTCACACAGGAATGGCAAAAGAGAAAACTGCCCTCCCACTTCTCCCTGGCTGCACTGAGCTGGCAGGACATAGGAAGTGTCACTGCTACAGTTCCCCCCTCCCACCTCCAAAGGATTGCTTTGTTATTTAGCAAGAAATGTTGGTGAGCCATAGGTTTGTAGATAAAGGCTAAGGATGAGCTCCTGGTGTCTCCACATGGACCTATAGCCTGACTGGATTCTACCCAGAGTAGAGCCTTCAATGTGGTGGCCCCTACACACGCTGCCCCTGGAGGTCAGGCAGGCACCAACCCTGTGCTGCTTTCAGCACCTCCTGAAAACAGCTCTTTTCCAGGAAGCATGCCTCAACTAACCAGCCATGGTTTTTATTGGCATTCTGGTTTTAAAAGAACAATTTTAATAATGGTGTTTTAATTCTTTTTATCTTTTTACTTCTTTAGTTCTTATGTTCACCACTCCAGAATCTGTTTTAGATATGAAGCAGTATACAAATGCTGTAAATAAATAAAATAAATGAGTAACAGCACCAAGTTCTGGAAGTGGAACTAGATACATTCTAGTTTCTAAGCCATTTGAAAACAAAACAAAAAATGGCCAACAACATCACATGCATGCACACACCACAATTATGAAGACTGAGAAACTTTCTGTTTAAGAAAATGCAAACAGATTTTCTGGATTTTGTAGGCGCAGCTGTATTTTGCCTTATTTCATTATTTTCAGTGTGATCATCTTCATGCAAGTTTCTGTGTCTTCTGTATAACTTGTGGCAATATATTTTGTATTGTGATACAGAAGGAAATACTACTACTGCTAAAATGATTGCCAGCTAACAATAATGGTAAATGCCAAATGTCTGATGCATCGTACTCAAAGAATGTTCCCTATTATGCATTCCAATCTCTTTTTAAGGTTAAATGGGTACCATCATTTACTCAAAATGTGAAGCCAATTCTTCTTCCAAAGCGGCAGCGGGGGGGGGGGGTGTTCCTGCAGATTAAAGCATTTGAGCATTATTGTTAAGTAATCAGTTTCAAACTTTGAAATAGTCAAAACAGCATTACATTAATATTTTAATGGTTTTATCTAAAGAAGATTCAGAAAGTTGCCTTAATATATTTTTGAATTGCATTTAATTCATTTTTCTCCATCTAAAAAAGATAATACTGTTCTCTCTCAGAGATGGCATCATGCAAACCAAACTTGAAGACTATAGATAGATAGGTAGATAGGATGGATGGATCACTCTATTTCTGAAACACACAAAAATGTGCATTTTTGTGAATCTGAATGTATCATTTTACAAAATATGAATTTTGCATGCATGTAACTTGAAATACACATTTTATTCATGTTACCCTAAAACACAGATTTTATAAGCATTTGGGTATGTTTTTTGGGGGGGAAAAAGTGCAAAACCCAATGGATGACTGTATTCTGATCTGCATATTTAACCTCATGTGCCAAGGACATGAGAGGTTAAATACAGGTGGCATACTGGAAGAGATACACAATAGAATCAAATCTGAGTCTCTTTCATGGCCAAATTCCATCCAAAAGGGCAAGCTGAAATGGGGGTGCAGCCTATGAAGCAGTTAGGAAAGCTGGGAGGATATGGGAAGAAGAAGAAGAAGAAGAAGAAGAAGAAGAAGAAGAAGAAGAAGAAGAAGAAGAAGAAGAAGAAGAAGAAGCAGCAGCAGCAGCAGCAGCAAGCCAATAGGGGGAAAAAACTTGGAGCAAGACCAGGAAGCCACAAAGCCAGAAGCTAGCTGTTGCCAAGGCAATTACTTGACCTGGAAATATTTATTATAGACAGGTCATGAGGAATCATTGAGCTGTCTGGAAGTGGAGCCAAGCTGGGACCTGGGAGAATTGGATTGTCATTTCTTCATCCCCCAAATGCAGCCTGGAATGACTCTCCGCAAGAGACACCAATGCACAGACCAAGAGGTTTATCCTGGTAATGAGGCAGGAAACTGATAGGCTGCTACTGACTTCTTGACAAATATGAACAATTTGTATATCATACCAGAAGTTCCTACTGTGCGATTTATAACCTTTAAAGGCCCCTTCATCCTTCTTTGATGGATGCATAAAACTTTACTGTATTTTTTGTCCAACCCAAACTGAAATTTTAGTATTAGGCCTCTTCTCTTCCTTCATTTTTTTTTTCAAAGTCAATTAAACACAATAGTTTCTGCATCCCTTTGATCGTAAACATCTATTCACCCTTCTTTAATTTAACACATTTAAATATAAATGAATAATTGAAGTGAAACTAAAGTTTCTATTGAATTGCCCTGGAGTAGTTGATGCCTGTCCCCAACCCCCCCCCCCCCTTAAATATATTTCTTTTATATCCTTCCTGGGAAATATGTAACAAACTTATTGTGAGCTGTATTAAAGGAAATGCCAACTAAGATACATACATCATATTATATACAGGAATCAGGTGTTTCTGTTTCATGTACATTGGGGTGTGCTGCGTGATTTTTATTGCTATTTAAAAAAAAAAAATCTGATGAAAACGTGAAAGAGAAGAGAGCCTCTAAAGTCAATGAACCAAATAAGTGAAAAACATTTTGAAGATTTTTCAGGATTCTTAATTATCATAACATGCATATACTGACCTTGGTTAATATTATAGTTAGAAGTCATTAAAATTCCTATTTGATGTTCAAGAATGATTAGTCCTAGACAATACAAGAAGCAGAGAAGGTGAAGTTGGCCCAGCTTCTGTTCATAAAAGAGAATGAAAGAGTTGGAACCTCAGAAGGCAAAAGGAACAGTACAGTGATAAACTAGCTTAAATCTGAGCATACATTACTGATTGAGTTCATTAACAATGTAAATATTTTACTCATTAGTGTCCTACCCAGCACACTTTGCAAGGTCAAAGGACTGTTGATGACACAGGATGGGATACTATATTTAATTTTCATTTTATTTTTTAAACCTCCAGAGTAGTTAAGTGTTTGCTTCCAGCACACTGTTATAAGTCCTCTTTAAGGTCACTATAGATGTGAGGAATGATCCTGTGACCAGCAACAATTATCTGACACTTTGAGATCTACCCTGTAATTTCCATACACTGACATCATTGTCTTGTTTATTTTCCAGTGATTTTTTTTTTAATGTGATATTGCGAGTGGGGATGGGTCAAAGAAGAGTCAGACAACAAGGCTTGCGTTGAAAATTGGACCACATTTATTGAAAACATCTGCAAAGGGGTACCTAGGACTGGCAGCTGACTGTGCCAGCAACTAGCTGGCACTTCTTGGGCAAAAACACACCCAGCCTGAGGGGTGGTGTCGATCTTGCCGCCCCTCCGGACTGCCCCTTCTGGGGGAGGTAGACCTTCCCCTGTCACCCCCAGCCATTTGTGTATGCTGGGGTTTTTCCCCCTACCGTGATAGGCTACGTAAATATTTACCTAGCCTATCATGGCTCAATACAGGGACGCAAATGGCAGCAGCTACGACAGCTGCCATTTGCATCCCTGCAGGGCTGCCCAGCAGCCAGATGTCTGCCTGCGGGCAGCTGGAGGTGGCCAGTGGCTCCGCGGCTTGGCCACGGAGTGGAGGCGGCTCAGCAGGATTCCGAGGGGAGGGACGGAGCACCTCCCCCCGTCGAGGATTCTGGGGGAAGGGACGGAGTGCTCCCCTCCACCGCAGATGCCCCTGCGCGGAGCCAGGTAAGGGATTTGTACATCCCTAGGTGGGAGTAGGGATGTTAGAGAATTCTGCCACGGATCCCAGGAGGGCTGAATTGCAGTGAATTCGGGGGCCCGGAATCCGTGGCGGAATGGAGCCCCCCGCCTCTCCACCCCACGAAAGCCCCGCAAAACAGAGCCTACCTGGCTGCAGCTGCGGCAAGGGCGGCATCAGTGGTGGCTCCGGCTGCTGCTGGGCTGCTGCGGCCACAAATGGCGGCCATTCTAGCGGCCGCCATTTGCGTCCCTATGCCAGCCCCGTGATAGGCTACGTATATATTTACGTAGCCTATCACGGCTAAAGCAGGGACACATTTGCGTCTGCGCCAGCCTGGCAGCAGCTGGAGGCCCTTCTGCAGGTTGGCCTGGCCAGCAGCTCCACGGCCTGGCCGCAGAGCCGAGCTGGCCAGGCAGGATTCCGGGGGGCGGGGAGGAACGGATCACCTCTCCCCCCATCGAGGATTCCAGAGGGAGGAACGGATTGCCTCTCCCCACCTGCGGAACCCAGCGGAGCCAGGTAAGCGGGGTTTCGTACACCCCTAGGTGGGAGGGAGCCGGGAGAGAGCTTCTCTTAGGAGGGTCGCAGAGCTTAAGAGGGCTCTGCCAGCCCCTCCCATGCCTGGTGGTGCCACTGGGGGATACCCAATGGCACAGAGCGACCCCTTCTCTCCCCACCCATCTGCAATGCCCCCCCTTCTGCCAGACAAGCTGGTGCCAGGGTCAGGGCATTTCTTTTTGTCGTGGCCTTTGTCATGTGCAATAAATGTGTGATGATGAGATATCTGTGTAAACATACACAGGATTGGGCTGCATATTTGATACAGTATGTTTTTGTAAATTTATAATGAAGCTATGCAAATGAAGTTATCTTTCTGAATTACAAGGTGGGGGAAATATGGCACTCCATGCAACTGACACCTCACCCACCTGCATCATTCTAGACTAATGACGCTGAATCTGTGCTCAGCACTGAAGATATATGCGTGAAAATTAATAAGTAAATGCCTTCATTTTATCACAATGGCAGTTGGGAGTCTTGGAAGCCAGTCGTCCATTAGTCAGTTTTGTTAATGACTCTGCTTATCCTTTTAATCATATGCAGGCTAATGCAGCATTGACGGAGCTCCACACAGTTCAAAGTGCCTTTCAGAAACCTGAGCAGCATCTAGGTTGTATGAAACTTCTCCGAGTACAGAATATTATAGAGGTAGATTTGTCAGTAATCTAAGTGGCATGTAAAGACGATCCTTGTTTATGAGGAAATTGATGCATTTGCCAAGAAAAGAAACATTCCCATTCCCAGGAGGATGGAAGAACTGTATTTTATGGCTACATCCTCACCATCTTCTGCATCAATGATCAATTATGTTTCAATTAGCAATAATCATATATCATTATTAGCTAACTTCACTGAAAACATCCTGCGTATAAATTGGAGTACTGACACTCTCTTATGGCTCCTGCTCATGCTGCCTTTTCAGCATGGGAATCATTGCAGTGTGCCTCATTCCTGCACCACTACATAAGGTCAGAGGCCTTGAGCACTATGGGAGTTGGCATTGGAAGCTTCTATCAGCAGAACATTTTTTGGTGATTTCCCCTCCTCCCAGCATTCTCCTCACCCTTCCCCAACCTGAATCTGCTCTAGAGGGTGGAAGGACCCTTCAGAACAGTATGGATGGTGACCACGGGGAGCTGCAGGGCAGAGGGGAAATTGCCGAAAATCACCTCCTTTCCCATTTGGCCGATGGAAGTCTCTGATGAATCAAAGAGTCTTCCTTCAGTGGAGGGAACACCAAATGGATTCACCCCTAGCAGAGGTGACACTGGTGTGGGTAGCAGCCACTCCATAGGCTTCTGTCATAAGGCCCAGGGTTTTGAATGTATTCAAATGGTGTCAGCAGCTCCCATACTGCAAAGGTAATATGAGAAAGGGCTCTCTGATGTGGTAAATTCTGTGATTTTCACATGAGGTGATTTCAATTTTTTCGCCATGTATGTAACCCAGAGTGGTGAAGGCTCTGTGCGAGGAATGTACTGCCATAGAAATGCATATATGCATCAGTCCTAAATATTCCAGAGACAAGTGAAATTTCTAATTACAAATGCCATACATTTGAGCCTTGTTACTTCATTAACCCCTTTTACTTCTTTATGAGGTGGGAAAGGGAATACACCTACTAGCCACACCTCCAACACTGATGTAGGGATGGATGGCCCCATCCCAGAGGAGCTCAACAAGCTGCCTCCCCAGCTCACATGGCCCAGCTCACGTGACCCGCTCAGTGAACCTCCCTGCTTCCCCCCTGAGCCGCGCGAGCCACCCCTCATCTCTGCACCAAGGATTCAGGCAGTCAAGCCCTTGTATTTTATGTGCACAAGGGCTTGACTGCTGAGTCCTCAGCATAGCCAGCCACCACAGTGAGAGTGCTGTCGCCAAGGCCCTTCCTCCCCATGCTGGCTGTCAAGGGCTTCCTTAACAGCTGGCAGAGGAAGGACAAGTCCCAGCCCAGCCAGCCCCCAGTGCTCTTGCCCCGGCCTCCTTTTGAGGAGGCCGGAGTGAGACCGCTGGGGTGCCATTGAGGGCCTTCCTCCCCATGCTGGCTATTAAGGAAGCCTGTGACAGCTGGGGGAGGCAGGATGGATCCCGGCATGGCCAGCCCCCAGTGCTCTCACCCTAGTCTCCTCCCAAAGAGGCCAGGGCAAGAGCACTGGGGTGCCACAGCACACCCAGCTGCTCACTGAGCTCTGGGACACTTGGTGGCTGGGTCAGTCAGCGCCCGAGGGCTTGGCGAGCAGGGTCCAGGCAGCCAGACGGGGGAATCTATTAGACTCCACCCTCTTTTTGGACTCCAGCACTTTCTCTAAATTGATGCTCCCTGTGGCCATGTGACTATAAACATATAGGTTCCACATGTAAATGGGAACCCTGAGATCCTTGCATACAAACACTGAACACACTATCCCAAGGGGTGTTTCAAAGTTGGTGGATTGCACCTTATAGAATCGGACATTCTGTTTTATAAACAAACTTAAATTTTATTTAATAATTGAGGCTTTTCTAGAGAGCTCTGTCAGGCTGTGGCCTCTCTCTTCCCAGACCAGAAGCAGTGAGTGTTGCCCTCAACCACTTTCTGATTCCTCCTAGGAAGCAAAACCCACTGAATCTAGTAGTTTGTTCATATTGTTACCTGGGGAGGGGGAGGGCAGGTTCAGTAGGCATGTTGGTATCAGGTCATAACCTGGTGCTGAAAAGACCACAGTGTAGATGCCACGTGAAGTTCTCTGGGGAGATCATTCCACAATGTGAGTGCCACCACTGAAAAGGTCCTCTCCATGAAAGCTACCCACTTCACCTCATTCGGCTGGGGCCACTGAGGGTGACCTTAGGGTCCAGGCAGGGATATATAGAAGGATATGTTCCATTATAGGCAAACATGTTCCACCTATCAGAGAAAAGCAGGGGGCTATGACATTTTATGGAGAACATATCTGGAGCACTTCTTTCCCAACCCGATATTGTTCTACTGCAAATCCTCACCCCCACTCCTAAAAGCAGCCATATGAAATGGCTGACATCGATCTGGAAAAACCTAGATCCAAAGATGCCAACCCTGGTTATGTGATCATTCCTTTGTTTCTGTTTCTTTGGTGCGCTTCAGAGCTTCGGCACCCCGGCCCAGCTGGCGCCTCCAGCTCCTTACTGCCATTACTGTTGTCATCGCTGCCACTGCCATCACCACCACCACCTCTGTTGCCATTGCTGCTGCCACCACCAGCTCCTGAGCCCTGGATGCATGCCAGCACTTATTGCTGGCAGTTGCCATTTTTAAAATGGCGACCCCCTGCAACAAGAGCTGGTGCACGTCCAGGGCTCAGGAGCGGGTGGTAGCCATGACGGTGGCGGTGAGAGCGGTGGCAATGGAGGTGGAGGAGGAGGAAGCCCAGGTAAGGAGCTGGGGGTTTCTGCAAAGGCATGGGGGGAGCTCGCAGTGGCATTTGGCCATCCGAATCCCACTTCAGGTTCAGGGCTGAGTCGGGTGCCTCCCCCCCAAAATCAACCTGAGCTGAATCGGGCCCACCTTGAAGCCACGAAATGGCTTCTAAGTCGGATCGGGGGCTCCATGCACAGCCCTGTTGGAAAGGCCTGTTATACAACATGATTGCAACTGAATGATGACAGAAATGAGGAGAATCAAACTCAGTGCTGTATAAAAGAAAGAGATTTAATGCTAAAGTCTTTGGGCAAGGATTGACTTTAATTTTCTCTTAATATTGTCCAAGACGCATGACCTTGAGAGCAACAGTAATTGAAATGGTGAGGTGATGTAAAATATTGTTTTTTTTAAAAAACAACCAAAACTCAACACCTCTCTGTGTTGAAGTAAAAGCCCAAACAGTGTCAGACAGACTGTAACTAATGGCAATGCCCTATAGGAAGTTTAATTATAATTCTATTTCACATTCATTCAGCATTTTTTAAAGTCACTAGAAAGGAATTTATTTTCAACCGTAATTGTGCCTCTTTTGTCTGGAATGTTAAGGAAATTAGCATAGAGACAGTTTGGTCAAAAAGATTCTTCATTTAAAAGGAAGGTTTTGATGGCTGCAGGCTTTTTGACCTTTTCGAACATTTTGTTCTCAGGATGCAAATTAACCAGGGGATTATTTAAGTTTGTATTTTAATTGTTGGGTTCCCCCCACCCCAAACATATGTATAATTTCATGAGGATTCAGTTTAAAGAATTCTAGTACAAGTTCAGAAGGCCTACCAGTACTACTGAAATGTATTTTTTTCTCCTGTCATAATATGGAAAGGAAAAAAAATAATATGCCTTGACATGCAGTGATATAATCTTAAATTCTAAATTGTCCACTTGTCATGGAAAATCTGCCACAAAAAATAATGTCACAACAAAACCCTGTAATTCTGTTATTAGATACAGATATCTGCATCTATATTGTAATATGCTGGTGGCAGTGAAGCCTCTGACATTATAAGAGAAATATACAGGCATGTAACTATGTGTTAAAGAGTTCATCCATTTTCCAATGTATTTGAGAATTTAGATTACTGACTCTTGTGATCTGCACTGCCATGTCCCTCATCAGTGTTATATAAAGATGTGTTAGCTGGGGGGAGCAGGAGAGGTTCTTTTCTCCACTTTTCTCCTATCATTTAGTTCTTCAGACTACAGAAAGCTAGAATATCAACCAAATGGGGGGTTTGTCAAGGCTGAGCAAGATAAGTGAAGGAGAAGTGATTAGGGATGGCAGAGAATTTCTCCCCGAAACTTCGGGGGGCCGAGCGCCAACGTGTTCGGCCCCCCGAACAAGTTTCGGGGAGAAATCCTCCGCACCCCCCCGCACCCCCCCCGGGACGGGACTTACCTTCCCTGAATGTCCCTCCCAGCGGCGGGTCCGGCTGGCGGTTCGTCCGGTGTTCGAGCGGGGCGGGAGCAGCAGCCAGTCTTTCGACCGGCTGCCGCCCCCGCCATTGCAATGAAAGAAAAAAAAAAACCCGTCCCCTGATAGGCTACATGACGATTAACGTAGCCTATCACGGCTAGATTTGCAAAGTCAGCCGTGATAGGCTACGTGAGTCGTCACGTAGCCTATCACGGGTGACTTTAAAAAAAAAAAGTGTGTACGGATAATGGCGGCCCCCATAGGGAGCCGCCATTCCCGTTCCTTATTTGGTTGCTGTAGTCTACGTAAATGTTTACATAGACTACGGCGAAAATAAGGGCAACACTATTTGCGTTGCCCTTATTTTCGCCGTAGTCTACGTAAACATTTACGTAGACTACAGCAACTAAATAAGGAACGCAAATGGCGGCTCCCTATGGGGGCCGCCATTCGCGTACGCACTTTTTTTTTTTTTAAGCCACCCGTGATAGGCTACGTGACGATTCACGTAGCCTATCACGGCTGACTTTCCAGATCTAGCCGTGATAGGCTTCGTGAATCGTCACATAGCCTATCAGGGGACGGTTTTTTGTTTTTTGTTTTACTTTCGTGTTCGCGGCCGGGCGAGGCGGGAAGCCTCCTCCCCGGCCTGAATTTCGGCCGGGCGAGGCGGGAAGCCTCCCAACCCAGCCTGAATTTCGGCCGCGCGAGGCGGGAAGCCTCCCCCCCCGGCCTGAACTTTGCGGGGGGAGCAGCAAAGCGCTCCCCCCCACCACGAACAAGCTGCGAGAAAAGGTAAGTGACTTTCGTCCACCCCTAGGAGTGATTAAAGTGGAACTATATGCACTACAGTTTCTATACTATCAACACCAGGTTCACTTTCAATAGCTTATTATTGGAGACACAGTTGTGCCTCCAATAAATAAGGTGATCAATCAAAAAAGGATTCTGCAATGTTAAATGACAACCAGAGGGGTGGGTTATTCTAACCTTAATAAAATCAAAAAGGGTTCACCAATCTTCCTGAAAATTGCACATGCCAGACAGAAATATCTATTTTACATAACCTGAAAAGTTCAGAAAGATTAGTTAAAGACTGAAGGAGAAAGGGACATTAACAGAAAAAACAAAACAAAATAAATACTCGGTCACGCAGTTTTGGCACTGTAAATGTGTTGGCAACCATTTGTGTCCATCAATTGCCAAAAAGCTGGAGGCTATATGATAACCATATATTTGCATATTCCCTTTCTATTGTAGTTGGTGGAAGTGAATTTCTTTTCTTTTAAAAAAGCAAACCAATTTACTTATTTTTAAAGTAATTTTTATTGGTATCATGAATCCCTATGGGATTTAAGCCAGCACTCAGAACGTTGAGGGTGAGAATAGAGAACAAGTGTCTTGTAGAGAAAAAGCAGCAGCAGCATCTAACTGAGTTTCTGGGTCTTCTGTGTGTGTGTGTACGCAGACAAGCAATCCCCTCAGCATGACCAGACCGCACTGCTTCTGTTTACTGGTCTTCTTCCTCTGCTCCCCCTTTCCCGCTTAATCATTTGTATTACTAAGGTCCCTTTCTGGATTCAAGTGCTGGGAGGAGAGGCCTGAGAAAGAAGCTATGGCATGGAATGGGAGTGAAACTTTGCTTCATAAGCAGGATTGTCTTTTTCTGAGGGCAGAAAGTTTTGCTGCCTGGAGTTTGAGAAGCAGGCAATCGTACTGACAAAACTGTGGTCAAGCCATGGAACAATGGAGCAGTATGAGAAAAGGTTACATTTCTTACTCCCTGCAGCTATCAGCTCCACAAGTTCGGAGTGTTCCCATGTACCCTGATAAGGCCTAGAGTAACATCAGCTGCCAAAAACAATGAGAAACTGTCCCTGCAGGTTTCTACCCTACCCCCTGCCCCCGTATGTCATTCAGAACCAATTCAGAACCAGATTTTCCAGTTATCAACTACAGAAAAGAGCCAATCAAAAAGCAGAAAATTGAGGGCTGTCAGGGGATTAAAGAAAGCAACAGCGCCCTGTGAAAAAGACAAGAACCACATTTGTTCCAACCTAGCTTGCTTGATTTTTACCTTTTGCTTAACTCTGAACATTATTAGCAGATTTTGTTTTGTTTTGAGAGCTTTTTTGGTTCTTGCCTCCCTTTTGGGAGAAGAAAAATCCTCTTTTCTCTTTTTGAACATGTTTTCTCTTGGCTTTGAGACTATTTGGGGCTATCTTTCCCCAAACCAGTTTCTTTGAGCCAGGCACCTGGTGCCTGAGCAGCTTGGTGTAGTTTTTGCCAACTATTTTATTTCACTCACTGGTGAAGCATGGGCTTCACAACAGTTTTCAATTTAAAACATTGTCTTCACTCTTTGCCCAGATTAGTTTTCCCTATCTGGATTTTGCTGAGTTCTACACCCTGGATTAGGGATGGCACAAGTGCCTGGGAATCTGGGATTCAGTCTGGGAATCTGGCAGAACCCCCACCCACCCACACCCCTGAGCCCTGCTTGCCAAGCCCCAAGCCCTGCTCACCCCCTGCTCACGCTTGGTGAGCAGCCAGCACTCACCACAGCAGCTTTGTCAAGCTCCACAGTCACAATTTCTTGAAAAATAAAATGGCGATTGCAAAAATGTGCATTTTTGCCATTATGTGAAAATAAGTATTTTATGCATGTGCATATTTGTATATGCACGAAAATGCACATTTTTGTGATTGCTGTTTAACTGTCCACATATGGCAACTGCAGAGCTCGACAAGGCTGCCGTGGTGATTGTGTGCTGCTCTCCGAGTGTGGGAGGGGCCCAAGTACTGTCCAAGGACCGGCAAGTGGGGGCAGGGGCTGGGTGAGCACCTGGAGAACCGGGACAGGGGTAGGTTCACACATCTCTAACCAAGACAGGCATCCTGGGATCTGCAGAGGTACCTATACCTTCCTTTTAATCCCCCTGCCCCTGACCCACTCTCTTCCTTTTTTCTAAAAGTTTAGACCATGCTGCTACATAGCTGAATGCTTCAAACACAGCATTTAACTAGTTTGGATTGGTGGAAGTTTAAGTACAGCCAAGTACAACTGAAACTGCTGCTGGGCTTACTTGTGTCCTGGCCCCAACAACTGAAGACACTTTCAGGTACAACACACCTTTATTGAGAAAGAGAAATGACAATGCAGTGGAAAGAGCTCACCCTCTGCAAGGTGCAAGAACTCTTTCCCACATGCTAGACACAGCTAGCTTTTTATTAGGAAATTGGTGACACAGCCACTTGATCATGCTCAGAATGCTTGTTGGCCCAAAAGGAAGTCTAGTTTAACCACAAGTTCTTAAACCATTGGCTGGTCTGTCTGGAAAAATGGTGACATCCAGGCTGTTCTCTATTTGGCTTGTTCACATATAGAAACTTTTGCTAGTTAGGCAAACTGCTTCAGAACTTTGTAGACCTTGCATTTTTCAGAGAGAGAAGATGGGGATGGTCATGTACCCATTTAAAAATTCCACAGTGGAGACACTCATGCCCAAACCTTCGCTTGGCCCTAATATTCCCCATCCTGGTCTGTTGCATTTGTTTTGGGCCTAATAACATTGGGCCTACTGGGCTTACTAGCATTGTTTTTTTGTTTTGTTTCTTAATAGACCTTAACAAGAGTTAAACTGTAGTGCATTTTGCATAGTGTACACATGCACTTTCTTTGTAATCATTGCATGTTTCACATTTGATCATTTCTTTGTAATCATTGCATGTTTCACATTTGATCATTTCTTTGTAATCATTGCATGTTTCATATTCACGCATATGCAAATATGTACATTTGCGAAATGCAAATTTTTGCACATACACAAAGATTCACTTTCTCAAAAATGCACATTTTTGCACATATGCAAATATGAACATTTTTTGCGATCACCGTTTTGTTTTTCAAAAAATGGCAACCGCACTGCTTGACAAGGCAGCCGGGGTGAGTGTAGGGCGCATAGGTCACCTCATAGCAGGCTTCCTCTAGCAATACAGTAAGGCTCAGATGCTTTATAAGGTAATACAGGACCAGGACAATGTGGACCATCTTTGCTGGTCCCAGGCACTCCATCCTCCCAATCTGGATTTGGGAGTGAAAGACCCAGGAGTAGTGTGGGTGCATGGTGGGTAAGTTGTAAGCAAGCACAAATTTTGACATTGCACAATATCATGACTGATCATGGGGCACGTCAGAGAAGGTATCAGCCTTAGCTTCCAATTTCCTGGCTTTGTGGAGTTTGGACCAACATGAGATAGCCTTATCGTCTGGACTTTTAAACCAGCAGGGTTTTTGATGATTGAATATACTTAAATAACCAGACAAGACACATTAAAGGATTACATGCCCTTGATTAACCCACTTATAGGTTAGTCAATAATACTTGTGGTATGATCAATAATATGTGCAACTGAGAATTCTACACATGTCATAAGGATTGTACAATCAGCTGAGGGTGTGGTATGGTTACTATGGTTGCATATTTGCACCTTGAGTGGCATAAAATGACATGGACATTCCAATGGCTCAGAGAATAATGCTTTCAAGATGTATGCAGCCCAATTTCTGTGAGGGAAGGAAACGTTGGCAGCTGTGTATGGGAATAAAACATTACACAAGCCCAGAGGATAAGAACTTTGTTGGACAGACTTGGAAGAGGTTCTAGAAGGTTGCCTGAGCGGCTCTGGCCTGAAGTGATGTTAGCCACATGTGTCCTTCACATTCCACGAAGTAACATTGAATACTCCAGGTCACGTGGGAGAAGTCCATGATGTGGCTTCTTCTTACGCCAGCATTGCCCCACCTGGAAGGAGGGTCATTGGCAGGGGAAATAAGCATGTTGCCACTTTCCCCACATGGCTGGGAGCATCTGACATTGCTGCAGCAGTATGGGAAAGACCCATGCTGCAGCATCTTTTATTCTGGCAGGCGCTCTAAAGAAGTACTATGGATCCTAGCCCATCTCTGCAATATTATGTATGTTTATGTCCAATTATCTGAGAAACATGGATGGAAATGCATTCTTGTATTTATCAAATAACTCAGTGAACTAGAGATACTGTTTATTTGAACCTTTCCCCAATATTATTTGTATCATAAAATTCCAAAGGATTCCTTTTTACCAAGTATATTGAAGTAATGCTAAGAAATAAAACACACTTGTTATATATTGGCTGTGTGTCTCTGTTAGACTTTTTATATGATCATACCTATCACATTTTCCATTTACTTTAAAGTAAACCTTAGACCTAATACAGGTGTTAAGAACCTCAAGGGGATAATGTATTTCAAATGTGAACACAGAAAAATAAAATGCACTACAGAATAATGTTTCTTTTCAGAGACTGCATTTATAGGGCTGACTTATAGGAATACATTTCATTCAGATATCATTATGACCCTCACTCTATACTTCAGAATTCTGTAGCTGAAAGCCAAAATAACAGAAGGAAAGGGAGAAAACCCTCTTAACATTTCTTTTAAAAGAAACAAAACTGCATTGTTTCTTCCTGAAAACCTTTGAAACCCTGCAGTGATTCAGAGGTCAATTTCCCAAATGTAGATTGAGAAGGAAAGTTTTCTGGCTCTTCAGCCTTGTTTAGAATAGAAATATTAGATTTCTACTCATGTCTTGTACCCATCTAGTTAAGGTTGCTTGAATATTCTACAATTTCAATTTGAAAGTAACTATTTTGGTTCAGTAGAAATAATTCCTGGAAAACATTTCAATTGCCTCAATATTCACCTTCTTGAGATCCTGTTTGATGCCATTCTTTCTCTCCCCTTTGGCACTGTTTCTGCCCCAGCTACCCTTTTTCCCTTTCTCATCACTTAATTGCCCAATTAGGGATCACATAATGAAGAGATGGTTATTACATTGTCAAACATATTTGACTAAATGGTGATGTCACTGAAGGTAAATGGGGGGCAATACCTTCTGCGCTAGTCAACAAGGGGGATTCCATCCAATCAGGGGTCATGTAATGAATAGGATGATTGCGAGCGGAGATGGGTCAAAGAAGACGCAGACAACAAGCTTGGATTGAAAATTGGGCCACATTTATTGAAATATTTGCAAAGGGGTAACTAGGACGGGCATCTAACTGTGTCAGCATCTAGCTGACACTTCTAGGGCGAAAACACACCTAGCCTGAGGGGTGGCGGTGATCTCGCCATCCCTCCGGACTGCCCCTTGTGGGGGAGGTAGACCTTCCGGTGTCACCCCCAACCCAGTGCCGCAAAACACCTGGGTGAGTGAGTAGGGTTGGTCTCCCAGGCAACCCTTATCCCCCCGCCGAGCCGCACAACCCGTTTGGGGGGCCTCAGATGTCACCTGTCACCATAAGGTGCCTCTGCGTGCACACCATCCCTACTCCCTTTCCTGTTTTGCCCGTCCTAGCCACCAAGTGGAATGTGACCGATGATATAGACTGTATTCCCTTACAGGACACACACAACCCGCATAACAGTGTGACGTAGGCAAAAAAGACTTACAGTCCTAGGCCAATCTGGCTGTGAACCAAAAAATTCCTACATGGCTCCCAAAGGGGCAACCGGCAAAACTCACACTGCTAAGGGGAGGGTGGGAGGGAGCTGCGTCACGCCAAAGAGCTGAGATAGGGAGGGGGGTCGAGTTTAAGACAACTCGGCCCGCTCCTCCCTGACTGGTGGTGCGACTGGGGTGCACCAATCAGAGGCCCATACGCCTTATCACCCCACCTGCCCGCAATGGTCCCCCCCTTTCAGCCAGACAAGCTGGCGCCAGGTAGGGCATTTGCGAGCGGAGATGGGTCAAAGAAGACGCAGACAACAAGCTTGGGTTGAAAATTGGGCCACATTTATTGAAATATTTGCAAAGGGGTAACTGGGACGGGCATCTAACTGTGTCAGCGTCTAGCTGACACTTCTAGGGCAAAAACACACCCAGCCTGAGGGGTGGCGGTGATCTCGCCATCCCTCCGGACTGCCCCTTCTGGGGGAGGTAGACCTTCCGGTGTCACCCCCAACCCAGTGCCACAAAACACCTGGGTGAGTGAGTAGGGTTGGTCTCCCAGGCAACCCTTATCCCCCCGCCGAGCCGCACAACCCGTTCGGGGGGCCTCAGACGTCACCTGTCACCATAAGGTGCCTCTGCGTGCACACCATCCCTACTCCCTTTCCTGTTTTGCCCGTCCTAGCTGCCACAGGAGTCACAAGCCTATTGCTTGTGAAACTCCCCCTACCTGTGCAGAAGAACTTCCCGCAGGCCCCTTTACAGATCGGCCAAAAATAAGTCATTGCCTATGTCTGACAGGTGGACTCCATCCTGCCTGTAAAGCTCCCTCCTAGTCCAATGGATTCCTTGGTGGTTGATATAGCTGTCACCATGCTCTGACAACCCACGTGCCAATTCTCTGTTCACCTTGCACCAGGCCTGTTCCATGGCCGCATTGCTCTGCGCCCTCCACATGATACTCGGGAGCATTGAGGACCATAATATGGTCACCCCCGGCCAACGATGTCGGATCGTCCACAGATCAGCCAATGCCTGCTCAATCAAGACCTTTCCAGGCTTGTAGCCCAGGTCGTTCCCTCCTAGGTGCAGCACCAGGACCTGTGGAGGGAAACTGACCAAACCTCGTTGAAAGAGTGTGGGAAGAAGACTGTCCCAACGCATACCCCGTCGGCCGAGCCATTGTATTGCCACCTGTTGGGGAAACTGCAGCCAGGATCCGAAGGCTGACATAGAAGCTCTGCGGGCAGCCCAAAAAACCATACTGTGCCCACAAATGAGCACCGGTACTGGTGTCGGTCGAATCCCATCTAAATAAAACATTGGGGAAGGCGAAGAGAATCATCATGAAGCATCAGGCAACTTGCGAATGTAAGAGCGGAAGGCCCTGGAGTGCCATTTCCCTACCGCCTTCACTTGCTTGGAAGAAAAGCCTATGGCAGCTGCCGTAGAGGCCGCCCCAATACGGAATGAGTGAGTCCCAAAACGATAATGCCCCAGACCCAGTGTGGTCAAGGCTAACTTGGTGACTGCCCAAAATTGGAACTTTGTCAGTGGTGAACCATCAGCATGGCAAAATAGGGGACCCTCCTTTGCCCCGCGATGCTCAAAGAAAGCCTGCAAGGCCCTGACAGGGCATAACTCGTCAGCCTGGGCCTGGTTAAGGGTCACCAATGTTCCTTTGCCTGACTGATCGGTTTTTGAACGTTGAATATGGAGGTGAATCAGGTTAGAATGGATCAGGATATCGGAATACCTCAAGGCCCTCCCGGTGGTGTCGTATTTGGATGCCCAGACCAGTTCTGAAATCCTAAGGGCCCCAAAAAAGGCTGTTAAGGCTGCAGCGTGAAAGAGGGAGGCTTCGTATGGAGAAGACCAAATGGAGGGCCACAATGCCCGAAGCCCTATAAGAATAACTGGCGACAAAGGATGTCTGGAGTCTGGCGGGGTGGGAGACATCCGTGCCCAGCCTTGCACAGCCTTCCTGATTCGGAAATCTGAGGTGGAGTCCTCTACCCCTCGCACTTTGGCCCAAAAGGCCAAAGAGGCTTCCCCGAAATGGTCCTAGCAGATAGTCCCTTATTATGCAGATGTACACAGAATTGTAACAAGTAGTCCACAGGTAAGGGCCACACATCCTGCAACTGCAGTCCACACCTGAAGGCGCTAAACTCCCTACCTGCTCTCTCATAGGCAGCTCTAGTGCTGGGGGCTATAGAATTCAGGATAGCGTGTTCGACTTGAGAGTGCCAATCTCCCACAGTTCGTCTGGCATGGGGTCTGGCAGCAGACATGCCCACGGAGCCAACGCATGGAACCGGTCGATCTGGTTTTGTGACAAAGCATTGGCTACAGGGTTCCTCAGACCCGGCATGGTGGGCACGGAACCATATGTTGTGGCGTAGGCATTGGAGGGTAAATGCTCTAACTAACTCCATAACCCTTTGGTTTCTGGAGGATAAAGTATTAATGACGTGCACTACCGCCAAATTGTCACACCAAAAGAGAGCGACAGAGTTGGCCATCAATTCTGCCCAAATATGTACAGCCACGTAAATGAGGAAGAATTCCAGGAAGGTGAGGTCATGACAGATACTGCCGGCAGCCCAGCTCTCTGGCCACTGGCCCCGGCACCACCAGTCTCGCCAAATTAGCCCAAAGCCAAAGGTGCCAGCCGCATCCGAATGGATGTGCATGTCGGCTCGTAGAAGTAACTCACGCCTCCAAAAGGAGATGCCGTTAAAGTCTCTCAAAAATTTAAGCCATACTCGCAGGTCCATGTGCATAATGGAGGTGACTCTGGTGTGATGATGCGGTAGTCGAAGACCCCGCATTGCCCAGCTGCACCGTCGCAGGAATGCGTGCCCGGGGGCCACTACCCTACAAGCAAAGTTCAAATGGCCAACGATCTCTTGGAGGGCTCTAAGGGAGACTTTACGAAGGTGCAAGATGGATTAGATCTTATTCCTAAGTACCAGCAATTTATCAAGAGGGAGATGAGAACACTGTGCGAGGGTATCGAGCTCGATCCCTAAGAACGTCAAAGTAACAGCTGGGCCCTCTGTCTTCTCGTGTGCCAAAGGGACACCTAAATCTGAGGACAGGGATATGAATGCCTTAATCAGGTCAGAGCATTGACTGCCATCCCCGGGTCCAGCAAACAAGAAGTCATCCAAATAATCAACCACATCGCCGCAGCCCGTCTTATCCCGTATGGCCCATTCCAGAAAGGTACTAAATGTTTCAAACATGGCGCAAGAAATGGAGCATCCCATAGGGAGGGCGTGGTCGATGTAAAATTTGTCCTGGAAGGAAAATCCCAGCAAATCAAAGTCCAGAGGACTGATAGGCAAAATGCGAAAAGCGGATTTGATATCAGATTTGCCCATCAATGCCCCGTGGCCCAGGGCTCTTATCATGGCTACCGCAGTGTCGAAGGAAGTGTAACGCATGGAGCATAGGGAATCTGGGATTTCATCGTTAACAGACTGACCTTTGGGGAAAGAGAGGTCATGAATTAACCTGAACTCACCGGGCGATTTCTTGGGGATAATTCCCAAAGGGGAAATCCGCAGGTTGGGTAGCGGGGGCAAGGGAAAGGGGCCGATGACCCGACCTGACTGAACTTCTTTGTTAATTTTGTCTTGCACTAAGCGCTGCATGCCAAGAACAGACCAGTGGTTACCGGTCAAATATGGCTTTCGCAGACCCATAAAGGGGATCCTGAAACCCAGTGTAAAGCCGCGTTCCAAGTAGATTGCTGCCCGACGATTTGGGTAACACCTTAGGAGTTGAAGAAGCGGAAGAATCTTAACTGGGCTGGGGCCCTTTGTGAGGGGGAGGGTGCCCACCACCATGTTTTCTGCCACCACGGCCATCCCTTGGGGAACCTCTCCAACCTCTGGCTCTCGGGCAGGAGGAGCAGGAGTGTTGACCGCCACAAAGAGAGCACTCATGCCGGAAGTGGCATGGGTTTCGGGAACAGGAACCTTTGGAGCTGAACTCCCAGCACAGCCAGCGGTGTTGAACCCCTGGACCTGCAATAGGCCTAATGGCTATTGCGGGCGACAGCTTGGCCAGGATGTGCCGCTGTCAAACCTGTCGCTGAAGCCTGGCCTAGAAGGGGTCATGAATTGGAGCCAAAGGTCCTCGTCCTTCAGATCCCAGCGCATGGAGGGATCAATGGCGGCCCTCCTACGAAAGGCTTCATCGTAGGCCAGCCATGCACTCCCTTCATATTCGGTGTAAGCCCTGTATATTATGTCAAGGTATTTGGTGAGAACCCAAGCCCTCTCAGGGAATCTCTGTTGGAGGATGCCAGCGTAAATTAAAAAACCTGGCAACCAGTTCACCCATGTGCGAGGCACTTTGCGGGCTTTGCTCCGCTCAGGATCTCGGTCTCGGGACCTATCTTTATCACTGGGTTCGGGCTCACGAAAGAGCAGGGCAAAGACGTCAGTAAATCACCCCGCAGAATTTTTTCCCTGGTGGCAATGGTTAAGTGAAAACCAATAGGGGAGGAAGTAGCACCAGTGGGCATAGATCCTCTACTCAGGTTGGCACATGTGTCAATCGCGGAAAACTGTGGGGCTAGGAGAGGAGGAGATAGGGAAGCCAGGGGGTTCTGAAAAGAACCGGCGGGCCCCTGCCAAACACTGGCGGAGGCGACGTTAATTGGATGAGGCTGGAGCAGTGGCGGAGCCGACGTGGTGGCATCTCCTGCTAAGGGGAATGAAGCGCCAGGCCCCACTGAATTAGGTGGGCTAGCCACGGAGCAGTTGAGCTGAGAGTTGAGGCCGAGGCAACGGGCTGGGGAGTACTAACTGGGGAGGCTGAAGTAACTGAAGGAAGTGAGAGAGGGGGAACTGGGCCACCCTGAAGAGTAAACCACGGCAACCAACCCCATGGGGTGATTTGTCCCATGCCCAGCCATGCAAATTGAGGTGCCAAAGCAGTCTCACCTGTATCAATCGTAGGTGTGTTCTGATCCCTAGCTGGAAAAACCGACGTTGCTGCTTATGCGCCCAGGGAAGATGAGGCCACAGAAGGGAGGAGCTCCACTGAAGGCGGTGCGCCTTCTGGAAGAGCCGAGGAAGAGGAGGTGGATGCCTCAATAGTGTCTAGACGAGCTGAAATAGAAAGAAGCAACGAGCATTGGGTCTGCTGCCGCGTTCGCTTAGGTTGGACCGCTGAGGGTTTTTGGGGCCTGGCTGGGGGGGGAGAGGTATCCCCGAGGAACCCTCAGCAGCTTCCAAACGAGAAAGAATTGATGACAATACCGGGTCTGAGTCCTCATCAGACTCAGAATCAGGCCTTGGCAGCGGTCTTTTGGGGAGGGGGGGAGGGGCCCTCCCTTTACCTTTCTTACCACCTTGGCCCTTCTTGGGAGGCATGATGCAAAAGGTAAGTTAAGCTTAGCTGCTACCGACTGAAGTAAGCAAGTGGGCATGCCGGGCAACAGGCAGCTATCACACAATCTTCACAATCAGCGGATACGCGTTCCAGACCAAGAGATTAAAGCCTAAGAGGTGCAGCAAAGTTGTTGTTGGTTTTTTGTTTTGTTTTTTTGAAGGAAACGCGCTTGAGCCCGGGCACCCTCAGCTGAGGGCGCCCTAGCTCAGGAGGTGCCAAAGAGGCAGCCGTGGCTGCTTCAATAGTTTAAGTAATTATTTATTTATTTATTTATTTATTTTTTGGGGGGATGCCAACAGGAGAATAGCAAGGTGCTGGGGGGGAAACACCTAGTCCCTGGCCCTGCCGCCAGACTCCCCTCCCCACCAGGCAGCCTAAACTGTCGAGCTGGGGGGGGGGGAGGCAGGCACGCAGCTGCCGGGACAGCTGGAGCTGGCAAACGCGGGTGCCGCACTCAACACGCGCCGCCGCCGCACCTCGCCGCCACCAGCCTCTGAGGCCCAGCGAGGTAAGCGAAAGGCCACGGCCAGCGCAGGCCGGCGGAAGGCGAGCCTGGCAGACCAATACGCCAGCCAGCAGACAGGCCAGGAGCTGGCCAGCCAGCCGGCCGGCCGGCCAACAAAAAAGGGGGCGGGCGATTGAGAGACCGTGCGGGCGGGTGAGCGAGCGAGCGAGTGGGCGGGCAGGCGAGCGGGCGAGTGGGCGGGCGGGTGGGCAGGCAAAGGTACGAGGGGGCGGGCAGGCGAGCGAGGTGATTGGGGGGGCGAACAAAGGCCGAGGGGGCAGGAGGGTGGGCGCGCGCCGCCCCACCCGGACCCCCGGGAAGGAGTAAGGCGCCTCACCCAGGCACGCGAAGAAGAGAGATCACGTGCTCGAGCGCAGCCGCCGTGCCGCCTGCCAAACCGGGGCTGCAGTGGGCGCTCGAGGAAAGGAGCTGGCAGGGAGGGAGGGAAGGGGGGGTGGAAACGATATCAACAGTAACGTTGGCTCTCCTGACGGCCAGCAGGCGCCGTCCCAGAGGGAGCGGCGCCGGAGCGCACGAGACCTGCCGCGAGTGTCGGCAACTCGATAGCCGCGCGTGAAGAGAAGCTTTGGCGCGCAGAAGCACGCTGAGTCCAGGTGGCTGGAAAGACGACGACGAAGCCGGTCTCCAGCAGGCGAGAATCCCTCGTCGAATCCAGGCGAGTCTTTAGTTCTCAATAGCTGCGTCGCGCCAAAGAGCTGAGATAGGGAGGGGGGTCGAGTTTAAGACAACTCGGCCCGCTCCTCCCTGACTGGTGGTGCGACTGGGGTGCACCAATCAGAGGCCCATACGTCTTATCACCCCACCCGCCCGCAATGGCCCCCCCCTTTCAGCCAGACAAGCTGGCGCCGGGTAGGGCATTTCTATTCACATTGCTAGGTACACATTGCTAGGTACAAATCATTGGATTTGGTATGTGAAGATACAATGTGAAAGCAATGGAAAATGAGAGCAATATATATGAACAAGGAAAACGTTATTGCAAAGAATGCTGAACATCCATTGAAAAAGGAAGGCAAGCAATTGTGGTTCAGCCCTATATCTACTTTCTGTCATCAGTCATATATTTTTGCTTAACAGAATGGACATGAACAGCTTCTGCACATATACTTGATCTTCTGGGAATACCTTCCTGCTTTCACCCACCCTACTCACTGCACTGCCTGAAAAGCCAACCTACACATTCAGGGGATCCTCTGGATCAGCATCTGATGCGTTGAAAAGATATGAAGATGGAAGACAAAGTCCAGAAAGCCCTGTGCATTTACAGAACTACCCAGTGTTTGTTGGATCCTGGTCTCAGTCTGTAGACTCATATGTTAAGAAAAATGAATCAACATATAGAACTGTCAAAGCAATCAGAATGATGTATTGTCTTGAGAGTTTCAGTTGGTACAATGCTCATAAATTCACCTCTTTACACTATGTCTCTGCCTATGTGATGCTAGCTTTTAAAACATTTAGCATTCTCATGTGTTTCATTCCTGTGTTCCTTTGGTTTGCTGATGTAAAGAGACTTTTAAAATATGAACATGGAGAATATCCATACATCTAATGTTTTATCATTACAGCTCTATTAATTAGACTCATTAGATACAAATGACTATTGTTTGTTCAGCATCATTTCGTAGAAAGTTAGGCAAAGAGGTGATTAAAAACTGGCAAAGATATCACAAAAGGTGGTGAGCAGATACATAATGAACATTGCACTAATTGGATTAATCATGAACAAGACTGTTTCTGTGGAATTAATATGCTTCAAGTAGCTTATGAAACTACCCTGGCTGATTTGTAGCCAGATATCAAACTTGCAGACCTTAGCGTGGATAACACTGGCATTTTTCTTCCTGCTATTAAGTAGGGCTTTTCCTCATTTTTTTTATTCTGAACAAACCTGAAAAATGTCTGAGTATTAAAACATAACTGCCAACCTTTTCATTATCTCCTTATTTTTCAGGGCTCCCCTGCTACAGCCCAGGGCCTTAAACTGAATTTGATACAGTAGTCACATTACGCAAGATGATGTCAAAGTGAGCAGTACTATAGATGTTGTGCTTCTAACAACAGCCTGTGTTTATATACGTTTTCGAATTATCCACTACCACATCTTGTCTGCCTGTCTTCTGGCTGTAACAAGTAGCATGGGAGCAAACTGACGGCTTCCCCGTTCAAAGAAACAAAAGACTGTCAGTTTTCATTTGGGCTCTACGGACTTTCCATTTGACCTATTCTAATTCATCCTCAAGCTAGTGTGTTTGTTGTTATTCCCTATATAAAGTTTGCTGGCATTTCATCGTATGGTTATATAGACAGGGGTAATTTTGGAGGCAATTGCTCACTCCCTCTTGAGGAAAAGCTTGCATTGACATCTGTGTCTGTGGGGTTCATTCTTTCCCTTTGCTCCAAAAAGTCTGATCTAGGAAAGGATAAAATACCCAAATCAACTTTCAGGTTGTGTTTAGACATTACGTCAAGATATGCCTCTCTCTACATTTCATTGCCCCTGTTATGTTTTCTTAGACTCTTGACAGACATTTACAGTTTGCCCCTTTTAACCTGAGTGGACAAAAAAGAAACAAGTAAGGTAGCATAAGGTCTACAGTCTAGAGAACTGTGCAGCTAATAAATTGGGCACCCACAGCTTCTGAGTGGGTCCTACATGGGGCACAATTTAGACTGTTCAAGGACTCTAAAGGATTACATTATCTTGTAATCCTTCCAACAGCCTTGTATGGCTGAGTAGTACCATTAACTACATATTGCAGATGTGGAGCTGAGGCTCAGAAAGAGCAGCTCAGTTAATGTCCAGTTTGATGACAAGTTTACACACACTTACCTGGGGGCAAGCCCCACTGAATGCACTGGGGATTTCTTCTAAGTAGACATGCATAGGATTGCGCTGTTTGCCATTATGCATACTCCGATGCTGAAGGAGTTGCACTGGTTACCAGTTGTTTTCTGGGCCAAATTCAAGGTGTTGGTTTTGACCTTTAAAACCCTATATGGTTCTGTCTCAGCCTATGTTAAGGAGTGCCTCCATCAACATCAGACAGGCCGCTCAACAAGATCAGCCTCAGATGGCCTTCTCTCTGTCCCATCAGCCAGGACAGCTAGGCTAGCGAGGACGAGGGAGAGGGCCTTCTCTGTGGTGGCCCCCACTCTGTGGAACTCCCTCCCTACGGAACTCCGCCATGCCCCCTCTTCAATGAGCTTCCACCATGCATTAAAAACGTGGTTGTTCAGGCAAGCATTTGGGGTGGGTTAGGGTATTTTTAGAAATATGATGTTTTAATGTAGAATTTTATCGTTTTAAAACAGCTGTGTTGCTGTGCATTGCCCAGAGTGGCCAGGTGACCGGCCAGATGGGTGATTAAGAAGTTTAATAAGTAAGTAAGTAAGTAAGTAAATAAGTAAGTAAGTAAGTAAGTAAGTAAATAAATAAATAAATAAATAAAATAGCATGAGGGTGCTTCCAGATGAGGCTTTTATCATGTCCTGCCTCATTCATGAAATTGTATGAGGGGTTCAGACAAGGTTCTCTTAGCCCTTCTGTATTTTTCCACCAATTCTTCTGTCTTCTTCTTACCAGAGAAATTCAGTTATGAAAGCAAAGATGGAAGATCTGTACAATGCTTTCTATGGTTGTGTTAGGAGCCTGGAAGCTCCACCTGGAAGCACCCTCAGACACAAGTCACAGCTAACAGAATTTCTATTTATTTCAAAGAGACTCAGTCATGATTTACATTTGCTAGATTGTTAATTGGCCTCGTTTGAGGGCATCTTTTCAGAGTAGGGCAACTGGAAAACCATGTAAATAAAGTCTTTGGGGCCAAAGTGGCCCCTCAAAATCCTGCTTAAAGTTAAAATGTTGTTTGAAGTTGTTGGCCACCAGGTGCTCTCTTGCTGTGGCTGGTACAGCAATCCAGAGTGGCTGCCTGCCTATGCCTTACTCAGAGTGAGCAATAAGGCAGGTGACAGCAACTGCTTCAGAGAGCTGCAACAACTGCTTTCCTGCTGCATTTGCCACAGCAGGAGAATGGCCAGCAGGGCTCTTCCAAGCAGCCATCCACCCTATGCCTCATTTTGGGAGGCAAAGGGAAGAGGTGGCATTGGGACCCAAGCTCTCCTAGTGGCAGAGCGTGAGGAACTGTCACCTAAGGCAAGGGATTCTTCTCGCTTCATGAGAGGGCTGGCCCTGTCAGAACATTTTCTATCCATCTGAGGTGAGAAAGAAGTGTAGAGGTGGAAAAAGTGTCTATTTTTTACATTACATAAATGACTCACTTTCCTCAATATTACATGAATGGTATTAGATGGTCAGTAGTACCCCAGAGATTAAAAAAAATCACTTGGCAAATGATTTAAACATTTTTCCCCAGTTAGAACCTTCCTTGTGATACAGCAAAACAGGTTTTTTATCATAGCAATAATTTTCAGTAAAACATGCTAGTCTGGCTTTGGCGGTCAATTTGGCCCCAATTGTGAGACTCCCCCATGGTGTGTTGTACCCTATAAGTATGCTACAGTTGAAAAATAATTAGTGTCATTCAATGGGGGTTCCCTACTAAGGCAATATACGCCACCCAAACCTGCAAACTATGACAATGAATTCTGGCTGTGTTGCAATTCCAAAAACATCATACATTTATGATGCTAAAGGGTGTTCCAATAGCTCAATGGTTGATAAATAACACCACATTTACAGAGTTCCAGATTAACTGCAACAACTGATAAGCTTTTCAACAGTGTGCCCCTAGCCAGGGAATTAGCTAGGAAAAACCTGACTCTGGTTGGCAGATTGAAACATACAAGCATATCAGAATTTTCCCCAGAATTCCTTGCCTGAAATCCAGATGGGTCAACAGACGCATTTTGTGTATTCAATCAATCAATCAATGCAACACTTGTTAGTTATGACCCAAAGAAATGACAGTGATTCTCCTTCCTTCAGTCATAAAGATGCAGAAATCATGTTTTTCAAACCTGAACTACCCTCAATGATATGAACATCCCAAAAGATACCTCTTCCTAGTAGACCTAAGCCTAGAGTTGATCAGACCCTGGGTTGAGTGAGCCAGCTTGCCTGCAACATCAAGACAGGCAGACTCAGAACAGGTTTTGCTGACAGCCTCTATAGATGACACATTGGCAGAAAATTGCAGCAAAACTGGGCTTTAAGTTAGTGCTGTGCTGAAAATGTCTTCCACATTTTTTCAACAATTCTCATTTAATTTCATAGAAAAGATACTGTTTTTGAAAAGAAATTCAAAGGAGAAGAAAATTCCAGAGAAATTCTCAAGGGCTGGGTTCAGGATTATTGTGCTTACCTTACTTATGAGGTGGCCAAGGAGTGTGCATGGCTGTCCTGTCTTTCATTGTACAAGCATCTCTCCAGCAGCCTGTAGCCTCCTTGGCTCCCCATACTTAAAGTGAAGCCCAAGGGAAGGTAATTCCTCCCATAGGGCTTTTTCAGATCAGGAAGCACAGGGAGTCTGCAAAGCAGTGGAGAGAGGTGTAATAGAAAGGAAAACCATACGCACAGCACCCTCTGCCATCTCACAGGGATTGAGCTCAAAAGTACTACCAAAATAAATTCAAAAGAAAGGATAAAATGTCCTGAGAATGAGGCGGCACAATAGAAGACCCTTTCTTGTGGGAAGAAAAGTTTCAGGAAATTGGAGGACAGCATTAGCTCCGCCTCTTCCCTGGACCTGGACACAGCACTTCCCCTGCCACACACACACCTGCTACAGGGCTTTCAGGGAAGTAGCAGTAGTAAGCATTGTAGAAAATATGTGTCCACAATCACCCCTCAGATTTTTAAAATTGGGAAGACGCTGGGGAAAGTGCTGAAGAATGAAAAGTGATAACTAGACCTGAGCCAAAAAAAAACAGAAGACATTTTTCTCTGAAGAATATCTGAGATTTTTATTTCCTTACCACCTAGAAATAAAAGGCCACTTTGCACAACACCATTACTGCTGTTGCCACGTGCAGTGGCAGCACACACACACACACACACACACACCCTCTAGGAAAATAAGAAAGAAGCTGTGCTACAACCTGTGCAAATGGTGAGCCTTGCCTATGAGAAACTGTTAGATAATTTCTCCTCACCCTGGAGAAACTTGGTGGGATTTCTCTGTCCACAAATAGGGTGAAGAAATTTGAAAGGCCTTTTGTGCACAGCTCCACTTCACGTATCACTTTATCTGTCCTGTTCCAGCAGCTGTGAAATGTGGGGATTGCGCATAGGCTGCTCAGGTGGCACATGCTATGGTTGAAAGGTCTGTGGGATTTCTAGTTGTGTTACCATTAATTCAGAAGTCATGATTATTGCACTGCTATGCTTACTGTTGTAATTTTGTTATATGTATTTTAATGGCAGTATATGTGGTTTTATATTTAAGGGCCGCACATGCCATCCATGTACATTTTTGTACATTGCATTGCGGGGTATTATTGACCCAGATAACCGATGTGCAGCTATGTTGTTTTACTGGAAAAGGGAAGGTCTCAATAAAGGCATGCTTTTTTTTAATTGCAAGTAATGTCATGCTCAATAACTTCCACAAGGTATTTTATTTGTACAGCTTTATTGGGGTACATTTGACCCCTAAGACTGGATTGGGACAGTCATTTGTTTTCTATCAATGTAGGGCTAAATACATTTGCACACAAGTAGGCTGCACTCATGCAATCTGTCCATACATACTAGGGTCATCTGTAGAGAAGCATTAATTCCAAGGGCCATCAGTTCTGTTGACTTTTTTCCCCTTTCAAGCAGCCTCCCCCGCCCCTCACCCTTCCAGCCAAACAGGAGTGCTTGAAACCTGCTTTGGAAACATAAGGGAATATCAACGCTTGTAACATTGCACAGAAGACTATTTTTGTTTTGTTTTTTAATCTTTGCACTTTATTTGAATACTTGTTTTAATACATTTTATACGCCGCCATTGGTAATGAAGAATGGTATAGATAAATATTGTTCAATGAGCAGATGTCGAAACTCTTACTGAAGACACAATCCTATGCATGTTTAAACAGGAAAAAAAGTCCTACAACTCCCAGCATTCCCCAGCCAGCATGGCTGCCTCTTCTTTGGGTTCTTTCAGAGGTCTCTTCCTCCTCCTCCTCCTCCAGTACTTACCTTTAATTCTTGCTTTATTGTTCATTATCCCAACACTAGGCAGTATAATTGGCTAGGGAAATAACCCCTGCATTCCAGAGTGGATTTTGGCAGGCTTTGTGAAGGTATCAGTCGGTTGGCTAGTTTCACAGCAGCCTGCCCAAGGAAGCCTTCCTCAATTTGGGGCTCTGTCTCAGCACTTTTTGCCTGAACCTCCATGTTCTCCTCCTCCACTTCCTCCCTTCCTTCATTCTCCCTTTTTAATTCCCCATCAGAGCAATTGTTGCAAAATTCTGCTCTCCCTCTGCAGCCCCCCACCCATATGCTAGCCACATATAAATAAGTAAACACAAGGACATGCATTTCCAAAAAAGAGGAGAAAAGAGGACACCGATCTGTATAATATTTGCATACGCTAATGCATATGTATAGATGCCAATTTAGAAATAATTATTATAATTCAAGTAGAAATACAGTCCACCTCATCATAGCATGAAAGGCTGTGACCAGGTGATCTGTGTGCCTTGCTCAATGTGCTGCTAACAGGCGCTGTTAGTGGGCAATGCCAAGTCCCAGTGCTTCCTTCTCATGGTTCTTTATCTTTCAACCAGACTTGCACTGGACAGCCCTTCAAACACAGGAAGCCTTCAAAATAGAGGATAGTTCTCTGGCAGCCCTTCAAACAGAGAACTGTCCTCTATAAAAGTGGGACACATAGCCACCCTATTAACCCTACCTTTTCTGCTTCCTGGTAGCCTGAAGATGTTACCGCAAACTGTTTATCTTGTGCTCAGTACACCACTGAGGACATGGTCAGCTTATCTGCAGGGAACAAGGATGACATTAGTCTCAGCCATATGGTGGGTAACGTGAGCATTGCCATTTTCAATGGACCCCAAGGAGGTGCATTAAGGACATGGGGATGAATACTGTAATTCTTTTTAATAACTTTCTTCACACAATGCAGATGTGGCATGAGGCCTGAGCACCCTGGCATTGTTGTTAGCAATCACACCAAACAATCTTGTGTGAATTGGGCCTCTGTCAGCATAGAGAATTTGCATAAATACTTGCATCTCACAATGCAGATGTGATATGAGGCCCCAAAACCTTGCCGTTTTTCTCAGTGATCACACCACGATGGTAACCTCTGACAGTGTAGAATATTTACATAATTATATGCAAAACTGCAGACCATTTTGGCTTGTTTTCTGCCTTTTCAGGGCAAAATGAACTTCAGACCATCAAACTTTTACTTATTAATGTCTTTTTTTCCCTCAGGGGAAAAAGCAAATGCAATGACATTACTTTTTCCTCTTCTTTTTAATGAACTGAACAAGTGTTTGAAAACATAACAAAAGATGAGGGGACTACATGAGTTGAAAAGGAATATATATATATATATATATATATATATAATGAAGGGCTACAATGGAATGTTAATTATGTCCTTTTATACCATTCCTTTTCAAAGGAATAATATTCTGGAGACAAACAAGTTATTGAACACAACCCACACCCTTAAAATGCATGTTAGGAAAGAATCAGTGAACTCTTGCAACACAAAAAAGTGGACATCTTATTAGTAAGCCTCAAGTTTTAGATAAATTACTATCTTGTTTGAATCACTGTTCGAAAAATGAAACAAAGCAAAAGAATTAGTTGTGGAAAAACATGAAGAAAGGGCAGAGTACAAACCTGAAGGGCTTATTAAGGGTTTCAATAACATATGCTAGGCAAAATTGCATTCTCTGAAGTAAGAGCTTAGAATACTTCTTCAATGTTATGCAGAGACTATTGTATTATCTACTGTGTGTATTGCAGAAAATGTAGTTTGTTATTTGCCTCTTACTGAGGATTACTACTTCAAGAAACGTTAATCTCCATAACCAGTTCTCCAGGTGCTTCAATTAGAACAGAATAAATGATTTACAGAAACCCACAGATATGGAGACTTTTACTTATTTCCTTAAACAAGTTATCTCCTTGGAACTTTTACTAGTTTGGATAGGATAGATTTGTTTGTTTTTTGTTTGTTTGCTTGTTTTGTTAATTTAAAATCTCCTAATACATGCAAGTGTATTGTGGGATATGATTCTACAACTTATACATCTGTTTCAATGGGGGGGGGGTCCAATTCTCAAGATTTGCTTTGGGGGAGCCATTTACAGAGGGCAACGGGACCAACTGTGCCCCCCCCCCATGTTTCAGCCACATGGTGTTATTCCTGAAGAGCATATTATCTGGCCAGTTCACTAGTTCTATAGAGGGACTATTGTTATAAACTGTAAGTAGGTGTTCCAGGTATGCATGTCAAAAGCATAAATCCCTTTGTATGGAAGGAAAAAAACAGTGCAAGCCTATACCAATTTACCTGGGATTAAGCTCCTGTATACATGTCTTCTGAGTAGGCATGTGCATGTATAGGATTGACCATTTGACCTATATTGCATAGTTATTATGAGGCAGTAAAAAGTAACAATAACAAATGAACTTAAACCCTCCCCCACAATTTATTTGTTTGTTTGAAATTTAATCTTGCATCTATCCAAGACTGGGCCTTTAAGTACTGGCAAGAATATTGTCAAGGGCTCCTTGGAGGCCTCTCTCAGTCTAATCCAGTAGCCAAGTCCAGACACAGACAAATGGGTTCTTTTCAAAGCTTTATTCCTTTTTTACAGCTTAACAACTCTACTGTTAGCAACTAGATATGAGCAGCAGAGTACCTATGCCCTACGTTGGAACAGTTGGTCCCCATTTGAAAGGGAATTACTGGCAGACCCCTGAACTTAAGGACTAGGGCGAGTCCCTCCCCTTTTCCCTTGGATCCTCTGGGCGCAGCCGTTGCGCGCCAACCGGGTACTACGCCTCCTTTCTGCTTCCTCCATTTGGCCCCGCTCTCTGCGTCAGCGTCGCGCGTCCATCAAGTCTGCTTCCCGGGCTCTGTCACTCCCAGGACTGCTATCTAAGCTAGGAATGCTGGTGGGAGGAATCTCCGTCAGCTGTTGGTCCCAGGAAAGAGGAGCACACTCCTCTCCCAGGAGCGACTCCTCTTCCTCAGAATCAGAACTACTCTGGGATTCTATGGGCTCAGTGTCCAACCTGACAAATATTGTCTCTCCACTGAAATCCCTTTGCCCTTCCCCCTACTGAAATCATGACCCTAGTAGGGATGTCAGAGAATTCTGAAATGGATCTCGGTGAGGCCGAATGCCAGTGCATTCAGCCCCCTGAAATCCATCGCGGAACGGCCTGCCACCACCCCACCCCCTGTGTATCCCCCCTGGGACGAGACTTACCTGGGGCGGATGTTCCGGATGGCAGCGGCTCCAGCGGCGGCTTTGGCGGTGGCAGCGGCTGGTCTTCCAACCGGCTGCTGCCGCCACCATTTGCATTCCCCTTTCTTTTCTTCATCTTAGTCTACGTCAATATTTATGTAGACTAAGATGAAAAAAAGAAAGGGGAATGCAAATAGCGCCCACTACGCTATTTGCGTTCCCCTTTCTTTTCTTCGTCTTAGTCTATGTAAATATTGACATAGACTAAGACGAAGAAAAATAAGGAACGCAAATGGCGGTGGCCATAGCTGCCACCATTTGCATATGCGTTTTTGTTTTTTTTTACCCAGAGCCCTCCGCAGCCAGAAATCCGGCTGCAGACGGCCCTGGCCTGGGCCTGGCCGGCTGCTCTTCGGAGCCGCTGCGGAGCACAGCCAGCCTAGTCTGTAACCACATTGGACCAACAGAATGGCTGAATAATATTAGCTCAGTCCTAAACATATAAAGCATAACAAGAATTACAATGTGCATACAGAAATCCTACATGAACAAAGGTTTCCCATTCATTTTGGCCTAGTGACTAGCATGGAGATTTACCTGACAGTGAATGGGAAACCCTCACCTAACAGTAGAGATGGGTAAAATGTCCAATTTCTGCTATGGCTTCAGTTCAGGAAACCTACATTTTCTGTTCCCAATTCTACCAGCTATCTGAATTATATACTGTAATTGAATTTAGATGTCTGGTCCTGGTGCTACTCTTATCATAATCTAACAGCTCCCTGTAATTAAGGTAATATTTGACATGGGACATGCAGGTCTCATGGCTCAAGAAACTTCTTGCTGTGACATGCTTCCTAAGCACTGTGAGGATAAAATTGTCTTGACCTGGATGCTGCTAATGCTGAAGTAAATCATAAGTCAGGAAACTGTCTACCCTGGTTTTGTAAGATGAATTTTAAATATTGTGTCTGTAAGACAGGAACAAGGTTCATGGAGGTGTTTGGCCAGCCATGTGCCTGCTTGAGCTCTGCCCCTAAGAGAGAAGGACTGACTGGCTCAGTCCAGGGAGTTATAAATGCCTCCTTGGAAGATGGGGTAGTCCTGGCTGCTATGAAAGGGGCTTTCAGAAGCCCATGGAAGAACTACAACTCCTATAGGCCTTTGTGCCCAGTGCAATGGAGCAATCAAAAGAAGGAGGAACATCCTTAATTTTTCTCCCCAGCACTCCCAATTCTGTTCTTGCTGCCACAGAAAGCTTCAACGTAGGGAGAGGGAAGGGAGTTTGTGGTGGGTAGGCTGGTGGCTGATGGAGGCTTTTGGTGATGGATTTGGGTAGCAAAGATAGGCAGCTAATTTTTCTGAGCCCCTTGAATAGGCTTATAAAAAATATCCGAAAACATGTGTGTGTGTGTGTGTGTGTGTGTGAGAGAGAGAGAGAGAGAGAGAGAGCATCTGATTTCCAAGTTAATCTGAGGGGCTACAGAGACCATCTCTATCTTGACTGCTCACCTTTAAAGTTCTGCTTGGCTCAGAATCTGGGGAACCATCTCCTTCCACATCACTCTCACTATTTACTGAAATTGCTGGAGGTTCTTCTCTGAGTTTCCCCAAAAGGCAGGCAGGGAGCATGTAGGTTCCCCATGGTCTACTGTGGTGTGCAGCACCTGGTTTCTCCAGTCACATGGGCACTGTTTCATCCTGCATCCTGTAGTTGTAGTGGCAATGGGCATGCCTGTGGCTCTTCCCCACCCCTCTGGTGCTTAGGTGTGTGCATCAGCAAAACCTGACCTCACAGAAGTTCTCCAAATTCCATCTAAAAGCTCATTCTAACTCAAGTCTGTATCAGATTGTGAGTTTTGCTTTTTCCTTTTCGTATGAAAATCTGTGCATATTTTATGCATATTTTTTCAAATATACGCATCAGTTCTGCACATCTTTGAAATGTACACATTCTTCTCCCATTCATTAAAGCATATTTGTGTCCATTTTTCAAATGTACACATGCTGTCAAATGCATTTTATTTTGGTCCGCATATCATTTTGTACACGGTCTGTATATTTTGCATGCTCAGAAATATTATACGGACTTCGACCACAGATTGCATCTGAGCCCATGTTCAGTCTGGAAGGTGCAAACTGCGTAAATCCTATTCAAAACCAAACTGAAATGAATTTCTCATACATCTCTACTGTTACTTCATTTCCAATCCCAGCCATCAGCAGGGAGGTAATAGCCTCCTCTGTGGTTTCCAGCCCAGGCATTACCTAGATGGGACTGGCCAGGCTTACTCTTGCCCTTTTACACCTTTTACCCTCTCTGGCTTCTGTGTGCTTGTGTTTTAGCTAGGGATGAGTTATTTATTTATTTACCTCCCAATAGCTGAAGTTCTCTGGGCGTTTCACAAAAATTAAAACCACAGAGTGTAGCATAAAACAATATAAAATATGAACGTTTAAAACTGCAATATAACAGTTGTTGTTGTTGTTGTTGTTGTTCAGTCGTTCAGTCATGTCCAACTCTTCGTGACCCCATGGACCATAGCACGCCAGGCCTTCCTGTCCTGCGCTGTCTCCCGGAGCGTGCTCAAGTTCATATTCATTGCATCGGTGATGCTATCTAGCCATCTCATCCTCTGCCGTCCCCTTCTCCTTTTGCCTTCAGTCTTTCCCAGCAATATAACAGTACAACCAGAATAAAACCTAGCAGCAATGCAGAGATTTAAATACACATTTAATACACCAGTTTTAAGAATTTCATTTGAGTTGAGTTTTGATAAGAATTTACCAAAATTCACAATGTTCCCCTTATTCGGGACAAAAATAACTTGAGATTATTATTTTTAATGAATGTGGGAGAAACCAAAATGGACAGTTTCATCCATCCAGGCCCAGGGGTCTGAATACTTTGCTCTTAAAAGTCTAGGTTTGAATCCCTGTGTATTTAGCAACGCTAGTGTTTAATTAGGGTTGCCACCTCTCCCTTTTTTTCCCGTACAGGCTTCTAATCCTTAACAGCTCTATGGCAAGCCACTGCAACAGGGTCCTCTCCACACTAAGAATAGCTGTACCTATTGCATTTGGCCAGTACAGATAGGTGAGAATTTCATTTCAGTTTGTTTTTGATAAGAATTTACCAGAATTTACAAAGTTCATAATGGGGAGAGAAAGAACTTGAGTTTTTTTTTAAAAAAAAAATGAATGCAGGAGAAAGTGAAACTGATAGATCCCCTCATCCCTAAATAGAGCTTCAGATTAGATCCCACTTGTCACATTTATGCATAATGGAAATCAATGGGCTACAAGTTATGTTGGTGTTTTCAGGACTGAGGCACTATTCTGTTTTAATTCAGTATATTTGTTGTTGTTGCTGCTTTAAAATAAGTTTTATTATGAAAATTTACTGAAAAACCTCTGGAAAAAATATTTTGTAATTCCCATATATAAAGCAGTATGCTGAAACCAAGCATTCTAGACTGATATATCTAATAGAAAACATGAATTAATGAGCAGTAGAAAAATAACAGAAATACATGAATGCATTAAATAAGCTTTCATCACAGCCACTTTGGAATTCCCTTAAGAAATAACATTTAAACTTTGAGCTATTCCTTGCATATTCGTTGTTATAATAAGTGTGTCTTGTTTGTGCACTAATAATGCTTTGCTAACTAACTATTCAGAATTTAGTTGCACTTGAAAATAACCCACTCTAGGCTATCCAGCTGTTGTGATGAAATTTCATCTGTGTTTTTCTCAGCGACCTTAATGAACAGATAATCACCTAGAATTCATTATTAGTTTAAGAACAACAACAAAAAGGTTCATGTAGTTTGTTCAGAATGGTTTTTCCTTCCAGCATCAAATTAGTTACCCTCTCATCAATACTTCTGGAAACTTTTCTGAAAGATTTTTTTAAAAAAGACATGTATATTGTGCACTGTTCTTGTTATATACTGCAAACCAGGCTAGGGACCTGGTGCAGTCCAGCTGTTTTTTTAACTATAGCTTCCATAATCCCTAAACATTGGTCATGCTAGCTGGGGCTTATGGAAGCTACAATACAAAACATCTGGAGGGCACCACATTACTTACACTACTGTATGCCACAGTTTTACACCATAGGCCCTATTCTTGTAGCAGGATGAGTTCAAGATTTGGTTATGCTTATGAGGTGGGATAGTAGAAATTAGCGGAGATAGAGTAGTGGAAAATAATTGCAGTTGGACCAGAAAAACATGACGTTAAATAATCATGCAACCATTAAATTTGTTGGGTGAATTTCAACCTAACCTACCACACAGGATTGCAGGAAGGATAAAATGGTAGACACCCATGTACACCATCCTTAGCTCTTCCGAGGTAGAATGAAATTCAAAAAAATATCAGAAATGGCCAACCAGCAGTGTCCCCTTTTAATCAAGGTTTGGTGGTGGTGTTTTAATTGCTGTTTCACTTACATTGTGAACAAAAAGTAGGAATTAATCTTTGCGAGCATGAGTATTTCACATTGGTTTTATTATATCACTATCTCAAGCCACACATATTCTAGAAAGGCTAATATTTCTAGAACCATTGCTGATATGCCTCTTGAAGGATCATTCTGGAATTGCATTCCTTTCCGAAAGTCATCTTCCCCAGTCAACGACTTCACACCATCCAAGCACATTAGCTCCATATGCTAAGGGGATGCGAGTGATGTATGAGAAATTCATTTCAGTTCATTTTTGATCAGGATTTACCCAGTTTGCACCTTCTGGACTGGACAAGGACTCGGATGCAATCTGCAATTGAAGTGCACATATTTCCGAGCTTGACTCATGGATCAAAAGACATGTGTTTGAAATCATGCACACATTTGGAAAATGCATATGAAAAAAATGCATACTTTTGATAAAATGCACACAAATACACTTTAATCAATGGGAGAATGAGTACATTTCAAAGATGTGCCTAACTGATGAGTACATTTTGGGGGGAAATGCATGGATTTTCATGCAAAACGAAAAAAATAAAGTTCCCAGCCTGATACGGACTCAAGTAGGAATGAGCTTCAAGATGGAAGTAGGAGAATTTGGCAAGCTCAAGTTTTGCTGATTTGCATATCCCTAGCGAAGACCTTACTTTTCAGAATGTTAACTTTGTTACACAGCTTGAATTCATCTGCAAGGGAATTCAATAGTACTGACCCATGGGTTAGTGTCTAAAAAATAAAAGATCCCTGCAGAATACAAATGCTGGCTCTCTCTGGATCTCTGTATTCACCAAGAAGACTCCTCAAATCTATGACGACATGAGGATAATTTTTAGTCCTCATGTCAGAAATGCAGAAGACCTCCCTTTAACAATATAGCAAAACAAAAACAGTTCACTGAGAAGAAGTGCTAAAAAAATGTGCTAAAAAAAAAAGTGCTAAAAAAAATGCATTCAAATTTCTCATCCTCAGATTGGAACTGGATGAAAATTTTTGACATTTGTAAGTAATTCATGAATATTGCAAGCAAAATGTGTGTGTGTGTGTGTGTGAGAGAGAGAGAGAGAGAGCGAGAGAGAGAGAGAGGCAGGCAGGCAGGCAGGCAGGCAGGCAGAGAATTCAGCTGGATCTACACTTAGCACCTTTTTTCGCTTCCAATGAGGTTTTGTCGCCCACACACTACGCAGTACCCGCCTCGAATTGGAACCGGAATTTCCCACTTCCCTGCTCCCGCTTTCAATACCCTAATATCCTGGTATTTCCCCTTATTGTGCTCTGATTTTCTGCCTTCCCTACCGTATCTGGTCATGGTCACCTCCCCCACCTGTCCATATATGGCGGTGTTTGTATTTCCCTCCTGTCCAATCACAGCTCTCGACAGCCCCATGTCTTCTTCCGGCTACTGATCACATAGCTTCCTCAGCAGCCCCCCTTTCCTCAGCAACAAGCAAAGGGCTGGATGTGCGCATGCTTGTTTGATCTTGGAAGCTAAGCAGGATCGGTCCCGGTCAGTGCTTGGATGGGAGACTGCCTGGGAATCAGGCTTCCTGCACTGAACAGAGGGTTGTTCTATCCCTTCAAATGAGATTATGTTTTACCTCCTCCTATCCCCCACTCCAGATGTGTGTGTTTTTAAATTAAGGCATTATCCTCACAGAATTGGAGCTTCTCCACAATGTTTTTTTTTTAATTGAGGCATGATCTTTGAAGATTCAAAGTTGTGAAGCTTCACAACTTCGAAGATCATGCCTCAATTAGAAAAAAAAAACATCACAGAGAAGCCCCAATTCTGTGAGGATAATGCCTTAATTTTTTAAAAAAAACATCCGGAGCAGGGGATAGGAGGGGGTAAAACTTACTCTCATTTGAAGGGATAGAACAACCCTCTGCTCAATGCAGGAAGCCTGATTCCCAAGCAGTCGCCCATCCAACTAATTGACTGGGGCCGACCCCACTTAGCATCTGAGATCAGACAAGCATGTGCAGGAAAACAGCAGGAAAACTAGGGATGGCAGAGAATTTCTCCACGAATCTTCGGGAGGCCGAACACCGAGGCATTTGGCCCCCCGAAAGTGTTGGGGAAATTCTCCGCTGGCCCCCCGCCCCCCCGGGATGGGACTTACCGTGGCCGAATGTCCCTCTCGGCGGCGGGTCCTGGCAGCGGTTCGGCGGCAGTTCGACGGGGGTGGGGGCAGCGGCCAGTCTCCCGACTGGCTGCCGCCGCCGCCACCATTACAAAATAAAAAAGTAAAAACAAAAACAAAAACACACACCCGTGATATGCTACGTGACGATTTACGTAGCCTATCACGGCTAGATTTCCAAAGTCAGCCGTGACAGGCTACGTAAATCGTCACGTAGCCTATCACGGGTGACTTTGGAAAAAAAAAAGCGCGTATGCAAATGGCAGCGGCCCATGGGCGCCGCCATTTGCATTCCTTATTTTGGCACGTCTAGTCTACGTAAAGATTTACATATACTACGGCGAAAATAAGGGCAAAATAAGGGCCCATGGGCCGCCGCCATTTGCGTACACGCTTTTTTTTTTCCCAAAGTCACCCGTGATAGGCTACATGATGATTAACGTAGCCTATCACGGCTGACTTTGGAAATCTAGCCGTGATAGGCTACGTTAATCGTTACGTAGCCTATCACAGGGTTTTTGTTTGTTTTTTCACTTTTTCTTTCGCGGCCGGGGAGATGGGGCACTTCTCCCTGGCCTGAATTTCAGCCGGGCGAGGCAGGGCGCCTCCTCCCCTCGCCTGAACTTCAGGGGAAGAAGCGAAGCGCCTCTCCCCCACCGCGAATCACCCCTGCGAAAAGGTAAGTGACTTTCGTACATCCCTAAGGAAAACAGCACAGCACTCGAGTGAGAACGGAGCTCGCACATTCAATGAAGCACTGCAACGGGGAAAATGGGTGAGTGTGAATAATCACGTTTTAATGTGACAGCATTTAACCCAACAGGACACCGAATTCATTGTGATTAGGGATGTCAGAGAATTCTGCGATGGATCTCAGTGAAGCCAAATGCCAGTGCATTCGGCCCCCCCAAATCCATCGCGGAACAAAGTCCCCGCCCCCCCCACGAAAGGCGTGCAGGATGAAGTCCCCGCCGCCCCCACCCCATGAAAGGCGCACGAAACAGCACTTACCTGTTCCTGTCCGCGCTGCTTTGCGAATGGCAGCCATTCTGTGGCCGCCATTCTCTTCCTCCTCTTCATAGCCGTGATAGGCTATGTAAATACCCAGCATATGCAAACGGCGGCAGCTACCGCCATTTGTGTACACTGGTTTTTTTTCCACCCTGCCGTGATAGGCTACGTAAATATTTACATAGCCTATCACAGCTCAATACAGGGATGCAAATGGTGACGGCTACGACAGCCACCATTTGCATCCCTGCAGGGCTGCCCAGTGGCCGGATGTCCGGCTGTGGGCGGCCAGAGCCGGCCAGCGGCTCTGCGGCTTGGCCACAGAGTGGAGCCGGCCGGGCAGGATTCCGGGGGGAGGGACGGAGCGCCTCCCCCTGCAGACTGCCTGGCGCGGAGCCAGGTAGGTGTTTCATGCATCCCTAATTGCGATGGCGGGTGCAATGTAGATCGGCCCTCCCATTTAGCTGCCAGAAGTTGGAATTAATTACTAGAAGAACTGATCTATTCTTCCATGTTTGTCCTTTGTACTGGCTTCTTGTCCCCTTTCCATCATCTTCTGGAGAGTAGCTAATGCTGTTTAAGGCATTAAATCCTTCACCCCTGTTTCAGTTGTATCTCTTCTCCCCCCACCCTTTTCTCTCAATCTTGTCTACTACTGAATCCCTCTTTTTTTCTTCTCGGACTAAATATATACATGATCGTGATAGCAAACAGCAATGACTCCCAAGTAAGTTAATACATTTTCTCTAGAAAATACCCTTAAACTTTTGTGTATTCTGTAGAATTTTCCATTAACAGGGGGTTCTCAGAAACCTTTGTTCCAACTTCTAACATCTTTGGTGCAGGATGTAAGTCAGCAATAATTCTTCCAGGGATATCACTGGCAATATCCCATTGCATCGCCATACCATAGTGAATCTAACATAGATCCCTGCCCCCCAAACCCCTACAATTTTAAAGGTTTCATGGGGAAAGGGAATGGCTATTAAACTTCTGTAACTCCTTGGAGTACATACACCCTTACAGCATCGTATGCATCAGCATGTTTACCCAGAAGTAAGTTGTTTTGTTTTCAAGTGGGTCTACTCCCTAGTGGGTCTTCAAGTGGGTTTACTACCAATGGATTGCACTGCAGCCTTAATCTACACCTGTGATGGATAATTTGTGATCCACCAGATGTTGTTGGAATGAAATTCTCATCGGCCCTAGCCAGCATAATCAATGGTGAGGTATTATGGGAGTCCAACATCTGGCAGTCCAACTAGACTTAAACAGCCTCAACAGCTATTTCCTCTTCTCAGAAACCTAGGAACCACAGAGAAGCTAACATGTTTGCTTAATTTCCACACAGTTACAAACTATATTTCCCAGGATTTGGGGTGGGGGTGGGAAGCCATGACAGTTAAATCAGTTTAAAACTGCTATATGCCTATAAGATAGATATACTTAATTATTATTAATATACCTAATTATTTTGAGAGTCCTGCTAATCCCACTACCCTGTCCATCTGAATTTACACTGAACAACCTGCAACAACACTTGGTCACATAATTAAGACAGAGAATTTTGACTATTATATAATCGTGCCTTTGGGCTTCTAGATATTCTCTTATACAGATGCAAATGTTGCATTCTGCATATCACCTTCATAGCAATAAAGTAATTACTTTTCAGAAATGATTCATTATATTGGGCAAAATGCTAATTTTCATTGCCGGAGGATAGACACATAACTGGCAAAGACATTGAGATTCACCAAGAAGGGATGCGTACCTTTAAATGTCATCTGAGTAATTTGAAACTCTGAGCAGGGTGTTACATTAAAAAACTGCCTTGAAAAGCTTGTCTGAATGCATTATCATAACTCACTGCAGTCACTTCCTAGAGAAGTCTTGAAGGCTGTGATCCACAAACTATACACTAAAGAGTAGTTTTACTGAATTCAGTGCTCCAGAGTAAATTTGTTGATATTTTAATCCTATAGATTTTTGCAGCATGCATGGTCTCTGAAGTTGTCCAGGTGAATCTCATTTAAGTCAAGGATCTAAAATAAAAAAGGGGGGGATTCAGCCAGTCTGTATAGTGGTTAGAGAATCAGACTAGGATGACAGCAGCGTACACCCAAGTTCAAATACACACTCAGTCATGAAGCTCTCTGGGTTACCATGGACCAGTCACTATCTCCCAGCCTAACCTACCTCACAGGATTGTTGTGAGGATAAAAAAGAGGGTGGGGGAAGAGAATCATGGATACTGCCTTTTGCTTCTTGGAAGCAAAGTGGGATGAATGAATGAATGAATGAATGAATAGGATGGAGAGTTGATGAGTGAGGACAACTAGTGTACTTAATATATCTGTTACATTTGTATCCCATCCTTCCTCCCTGGAGCTCAGGATGGAATATAGAGTGCCTTGTATAAGTATTCACACACCCTTTGACTTTTCCACATTTTGTTGTGTTACAACCTGGAATTAAAATGTATTTAATTAGGATTTCTTGTCATTGATCTACACAAAATAGTCCATACTGTCAAAGTGGGGAAAAATCTACTTATTTTACAAAATGATTTAAAAATAAAAAACCTGAAAAGTCTGGACTGCATAAGTATTCACCCCCCTTTGCTGTGACACCCCTAAATAAGCTCTGGTGCAACCAACTGCCTTCAGAAGTCACATAATTAGTTGCATGGAGTCCACCTGTGCGCAATTCAAGTGTCACATGATCTCAGATTATGTACACCTGTTTCTGGAAAGCCCCAGAGTTTGTTGGAGAGCATATCTAAACAAACAGCATCATGAAGTCCAAGGAGCTATCAAAACAAGTCTGGGATAAAGTTCTGGAGAAGCACCAAGCAGGGTTGGGTTATAAAAAAAATATCCCAAACTATGGACATCCCCTAGAGCACCTTTAAATCCATTATTACAAATGGAAAGAATATGGCACAACCGTGAGTCTGCCTAGAGAAGGCCATCCACCAAAACTCAGTGACCAGGTAAGGAGGGCATTAGTCAGAGAAGAAACTAAGAGGCCAATGGTAACTCTGAAGGAGCTGGAGAGATCCACAGCTGAGATGGGAGAAACTGTCCATGGGACAGCTATCACTCAGATGCTCCACAAAGCTGGGATTCATGGAAGAGTGGCGAGAAGAAAGCCATTGCTGAAAAAAAAAACCCCATATCAAATCTCAGTTGGAGTTTGCCAAAAAGCATGTGGAAATACAACAAACATGTGGGAAAAGGTTCTCTGGTCTACTGAGACCAAAATTGAACTTCGGGGCCTTACCACAAAACCCTATGCATGACACAAAGCCAACAGTGCTCATCGCCCTGAGAACACCATCCCCACGGTGAAGCATGGTGGTGGCAGCATCATGTTGTGGGGATGCTTTTTATCAGCAGGGACTGGGAAACTGGTCAGGATTGAGGGCAAGATGGATGGAGCCAAATACAGGGCAATTCTAGGGGGAAACCTGTTTCAGTCTGCAAGGCACCTGGGACTGGGGTGGAGGTTCACCTTTCAGAAGGACAATGACCCTAAACACACAGACAAAGTTACACTGGAGTGGTTTAAAAACAAGGACCTGAATGTCTTAGAATGGCCCACTCAAAGCCCAGGCCTCAGTCTGATTGAGGATCTGTGGCAAGACTTGAGAACTGCTGTTCACCAACAGTCCCCATCCAACCTGACAGAGCTCGAGCAGTTTTGCCAAGAAGGATGGGCAAAAATGGCAGGATCCACACCTGCAAGCTGGTAGAGACTGACCCCCAAAGACTTGTAGCTGTAATTGCTGCCAAAGGTGCTTCTACCAAGTGTTAACTCAGGGAGGTGCAGCCAACAAATGCCAGTTTGTTTTTGTTTTGTTTCTGTGCCACAATAAAAATATTTTGCACCTTTGAAGTATAAAGTATGTGGTGGTCAAATGGTTAAAAATGCCAATTAAATCCATTTTAATTCCAGGTTGTAACACAACAAAAAGTGGAAAAGTCCAAGAGGGGTGAATACTTATGTAAGGCATCATATGCTTCCCCTGGACAGGTGATCAATGCAACTGCCATTTTCTGACATAGAAAATGTGGCTTCAGCTAGGTGCATGAACATGGAATCCTGCTGTGTGCATATGACCCCTGGCTTTAAGGCCAATGAAGAAAGGACCTACAGAAACAAAAGTTCCATAAGAGAACAGGAAGGCACATTTCATTGGTCATTAATGGTCACAGACAAGACAATAACTGAGGAGAGATGGACGACTTCCACTCTGACAATTTGTACTAATCTTTGAAATCCCTACTGAGGTTTCACCTGACAACTGTCCAAATTCACTGTGAATTCTGCTGTATCTGGGTGGCAATGAAGCAGTTAGAGGACCACCTAGCCATCATGCATCATTGCAAGAGGGTCAGAATGGAAGCTATGTTTTCCCCTAGCAACTGTGTCTGACTTCTTATGGAAACATTGCTTCGTAACTTGGAAATGATGGGTTAACAATAATAAATATGTACTTATGACTGCTATAGAGTAACAAGGACCTCAGATTAACACGGACAACTTAGAAACAAATTGTCATAGTCTGATACAATCAAACAACAACTTCACTATTTCATTTTATAACATTAGGATAATATCTAAACTGATTTTTTTTTCCTTTACTCAGTTTTACTTTGCATGCTGCAGGACTACATTAATCTACAAAGATTTATTGATGACTAATGCTGATGAGTAACTTTGTATCATACACTTAAAAAGGAAAAAAGCCTGGCCCATCCTCAGACTACACTGGGAGGTGCATAAATCTCAATATGTACAATTTTTGCAGATGTAAACAGGGCTACCCCACCCCCGCCACTCCGCCACTATGCATGACTATTGGCAATGCAATATGGCTTTCATTGACATATACCTAAATTTGGATTTTGAAGTATTTCCCCACCCTTCTAAAAGTCTGAATGTTTCAAGTTAAATAAACAAATCAATGTTTTCTGCTCTTCTTAAAAGAGAAATGATACCTTTAAACGGTCCGAAATCAAGCATATTTCCAAATATGTCATTGTGGCGAACAGTACTTCTTTTCTGATCAGAGTGTTGATTGACTGAACAACCTGTGCATTCATATAAATGGAAAAGAAAACAAAAGCATGATCTGGCAAATTTCAAATGCATTTAAGCCTGCAAATATATATATATATATATATATATATATATATATATATACACACACACACACACACACACACACATACACACCTTTTGTATAATAAACCAACAGCTGCTAGTGCTACCTGTCTTGAAGACACTGTGCTGTGATGTCACAGGATATTCACACAGTATGATAGCTGATGATAGGAAGATGAATCATGGATAGCTGCAAATCGTTGGAGCTGCTCTGAAAAAAATAGATGGTAGGCTGGGGAAAATACTCATACAGGGTATAGTGTATCCTACTTGGAATGAAGAAGCATGGGAGCTGAACATTTGAGAGCTTACAGGCTGGGAGAATATGGTCAGGAAGGGATAAAGGGAAAGATTTACAGTGTCAAGGGACAGTAAGGGCTGTGTGATATTGGTTCAAAGGTGAGGAGGAATTAATATTATATATTAATTCAAAATAAACCAAATCACATTCACATTGATTAAATCAGTGAGCAAAAAAGAATCCCGATGCACTCATGTGATTACATGACAATTTCTTTTTTCACTGATTTAATGAATCTGGTGCTGGTGAACATCAGTAACCTGTACAGAAAAAAAAAATGGATTCAGGCTGAAGATTGTGGCAAACTATAGCCTCCTTCACACATTATTTGCATAAAGGGGGCACCCCCCTGGCCCTGACTGTAGGTGTCCACACATTCACATGGCCATCTATAGGGAAGAAGCAGCTACTCATGAGTAGGCTTCAACATGATCAGGACACCTGGTCACATGAGTGTCCTGATTATGTGAAAGCCTATGTGTGAGTAGCTGCTCATGTATAGGCCTCTTCCACGGAGCCAACCAAGTGAATGGGTGGATGTTTGCAGAAGAGGCCAAGCAGTGTACCCAATACTGCATGTTGGGACAGAAATATGGCCCCACTCCTCAATAATCATACTAGTAATGGGAAAGGAGTTATACATGAAGGAATTTACCAGTTGTAAAAATAATTTGAGAAACTCTCCACATTAAACTGGAAGACAGGCAGAGCAGAATGCAGAACATTGCAAACCTACAGAGCAATAACAGAATGGTATGGGGAAAGTCCACTCATCCCTGTACAGTATACATTTTTTACAGTGCAATCTTATGCATGTCTATTGATATCTAAGTCCCATTCTGTTCTATGGGACTGACTTCCAGGTAAAATGTGTATAGGATTGCTGCCTTAGTTGTTTACCCAAGTAGAAGCAATTTCTATTCTTTTTGACCCAAAGGTGTCTTATCCCACTGAGTTCTGAATGAGGCTGAAGTGATGTTTGCTGAGCTGTTGCAGCATTAATCACATTTGCTATGTGCCAAACTCCAATCCTCTTGTTCTTGGGCACCTCCCTTGGGAGCAGAAGGTCACTGTTATCAAACAGCAGTGTCTGCAGCCATTCATGCTGAGTCAAATTTGAGCCCTACTTCCTTGACAGAGGTCAGAGAGAAGGAATTGAAGTTAATTTTATGAGACATCTACTATATCTGTGGTTATAGTAATTCATCAGGATTGCCCTCCAAGTATCAGTTGCTGAGAGAAAATGCAAAGGTAGCAGAAACCCAGTGATGGTGGTGATGATCGTGGTGTCTTTGTAATGAATTAATTGTTTATTTATTTCTACCAAAAATGCCACCCAAGCCATTTTACAATCACTAATAAAATGTGATAAAAACAATAATAAGTGAATACAGTAAAACACAATTAAATACACAACAATAAGAGTAAAAACAGCATCTAGCTCAACAGACCCACTTATATACACCAAAGGCCCGCTTGAAGAAAGAGGTCTTTTCCTGCTGGCGGAAGGACAACAGAAAGGGAGCAAACCCAGGCTCCCTCAGCCAGGGAATGGCTGCCGAGAAGGCCCTCTTTCATGTTGTCGCCAATAGGGATGGGCGAACTCTCCTGCGCCCTCTTTGCACGCCACACACTGGACTCCCGCCAGTTGCCTGACCCTGGCAGGTGTGCAGGCCAAGCCACCAGACAGTCTGTGGGTGCCCATAGGGATGTCAGAGAATTCCGCCACGGATCTCAGTGAGGCTGAATGCCAGTGCATTCGGACCCCCGAACTCTGTGGCGGAACGGCCTGCCACCCCCTGCCCCCCGCGGATCCCCTCCGGGACTAGACTTACCTGGGGCGGATGTTCCGGGTGGCGGCGGCTTCGGTGGAAGTGGCGGCGGCAGCTGGTCTTCCGACCGGCTGCTGCCGCCACCACCATTTGCAGTCTCTCCCCCCCCCCATTCATGATAGGCTACGTAAAGACTTACGTAGCCTATCACGTCTGGGTTAAAAAGCAAACAAACACGTACGCAAATAGCGGCGGCTATGGCCACCGCCATTTGCGTTCCCTATTTTTGGTTGTCTTAGTCTACGTAAATATTTACATAGACTAAGATGGCAAAACTAAGGGGGAAATGCAAATAGTGTAGCAAATAGCGTAGCTGTGAAAATAAAGGGGAACGCAAATAGCGTCCGCTACGCTATTTGCGTTCCCCCTTATTTTTGCTGTCTTAGTCTACGTAAATATTTACATAGACTAAGATGGCCAAAAATAAGGAACGCAAATGGCGGCAGCCATAGCCGCCACCATTTGCGTACTTTTTTTTTTTTAACCCAGACGTGATAGGCTACGTAAGTCTTTACGTAGCCTATCACGGCTGAATACAGGGACGCCAACGGCAGCGGCTATGGCCACCACCATTTGCTACCCTGCTAGCCAGCGGCTGGATGTCCTACTGCTGGTGGAGCTGGCCAGCGGCTCCGCAGAATTCCCACGGAGCGGAACTGGCCGGCCAAGATTCCGGGGGGGGAGGATTCCGGGAGGGAGGATTCTGGGGGGAGGGATGGAGCACCTCCCCCCCCAGCGGAACCTGGCGGAGCTAGCTAAGGGGGGTTTTGTACATCCCTAGGTGCCCAGCGAGAGCTCACAACTTTTTTTTTTTTGCTGTGAGCTATGATTTTGCGCAAAATCACAGACATAGCTACTTATGGAAATGGTCTAATTAGACCACTTATGCCTGCAATTTTGCACAAATTGTGCTATTTATGGCTGCAGTTTTGTGCAGATTGCGATTTCCGTAAATAGCTATTTTGAGCAAAATCGCAGCTCACAGCAAAAAAAGAAGCAGGAAACTGTGAGGTTGCCTGACTTGGCACACACGTCACCCCCAAACTGGATGCCTCCGACATCCCTAGCCACCAAACATGCCTCTGAAGGCAGTGGTCTAGAAAGAAGGGCCTATCCTAGGGATGTCAGAGAATTCCGCCACGGATCTCGGTGAGGCTGAATGCCACTGCATTCAGCCCCCTGAAATCCATGGCGGAACGAACCCCCGCCACCCCCCCTCCCTGTGAAAGGCACGCGAAATGGGACACCTACCTGCTGCCGTTCATGCTGACTTGCGAATGGTGGCCGCATCCGCGGCCGCCACTCGCTTCATCACTATAGCCGTGATAGGCTACGTAAATACTTACGTAGCCTATCATGGCTAATGCAGGGATACCATTTGCGTCCCTGTATTTTGCCGTGATAGGCTGTGTAAGTATTTACGTAGCCTATCATGGCAAAAAAAAGGGAACACAAATGGCGGCGGCTACGGCGGCCGCCATTTGCGTTCCCGTTTTTGGGGGACCGTGATAGCCTACGTAAATATTTACGTAGGCTATTACGGCAAAAGAGAGGGGCGCAAATGGCATAGTGGCTGCCATTTGCGCCCATCTCTATTGCCGTGATAGGCTACGTAAATATGTACATAGCCTATCACGGCAAAATACAGGGACGCAAATGGCAGCAGCTACGGCAGCCGCCATTTGCGTCCCTGCAGGCGGCCCAGCGGCTGGATGTCTGGCTGCGGGTGGCCCCAGCTGGTGGCTCCGCAAAATCGGAGCGGAGCCGGCCGGAGAGAATTTTGGGGGGAGGGACAGAGTGCCTCCCCCCGCCACGGCGAATGTCATCCTTCAAAAATGTAAGTGACTTTCGTACATCCCTAGCCTCTCCAGAAGTGCTTACAGGTTGGGCAGGCTCATATAGGAGGAAGTGGTCTTTCAGGTAGTCCGGTCCCAAGCTGTATAGGGCTTTATAGGTCATAACCAACAGTTGGAATTCTGCCTGGAAACAGACTAGTAGCTAGTGAAGCTGTTGTAACAAGGGAGTAACACACTCCCTATAACCAGCTCCAGTCAACAATCTGGCAGCAGCATTCTGGACCAGCTGAAGTTTCAGAATAATGTTTAATGAGATCAGAGATGGGTAACATGGTCCACAGGTGGGCACTAGGTCTTTTGTTTGCCCCCCACTGTCCCACCACCACCACCACCACCAAATTTGCCACTGAGATTTTGCAGAGATTTTGCTTTAAAACAAGGCCTGTGGGGAGTATGCACCTTATTTGGAAGCAGAATCCCACTCCTGTAAGCTTCCAAGCAAAATTGCAACTCATTTTAAAAGAAAATTTCTTTGCCACCATAGAAAATTTTGCAGCAAACTGGGTGCTGGGAGTCAGGGGTCTGGGGAGCAATGTAACCTCCCAATCCCTGTGAGTTGCCCACCCCTGATATAGATAAATATCATATGTACAATGTGTCTCAATAATTAACAAGTTCTGCCTTATGCCAGGCCACATTATTTATTTTTCCATCTAGCCCAGTATAGGGATGGGTGAACCAGGGATGAGATTCCTCCCTCCTACCACTTCTGAAGTCAGATGTACATCAGGCCTGCATACTTTGTGACTCACTCAACCAAACACCACCCATAAATCACTTATTTATTTGTTTGTTTGTTTGTTTATTTATTTTAATTACATTTATATCCCCACCTTTTTTCCTCTTGCAAGGAACCCAAGGTGGCTTACATGGCCCTCCTCCTTTGCATTTTATCATCACAACAACCTTGTGAGGTAGGTTAGGCTAACAGTCAATGACTGGCCCAAAGTCATCCAGTGAGCTTCATGGCCATGTGGGGACTAGAATCTGGATCTTCCAAGTCCCATTCTAACCACTAGATCGCACTGGCTATTTTTGGGCCCACCCAAGAGATGTTTTACAACTCTGCATTTTTTGCAGTGGAAGGCCAGTAGGCAGGTAAGTGTGTTAACTTTCTCAAAGCCACAATACACAACTAGCAGGCTGTTTTCAGCTTGGTGGGTTACAAATTGTGTCAGCCTGTCATTCTTCATGATAACCATTCTAGCAGCAGTGGCAGCGGTGGTGACACCCAACTAAACAAACCATATAAAAATAATTGAACACTACACCCAACAATGTATTGTGGCCAGCCAAGTGTTCAACAACCCACTCTCCCAACACCACCCCACATTTCTTCTGCATGCAGCACAAAACAGGGGGATTATTGATCCCCTGGTAGGCTGCAATATTTATCTAGAGAGCTGTGCTCACCTCAGCGAATCACAGCTCTCGCCACTCTGTTTTAGATGGCTTATTTTTACTTAATGTTTTGCTTTTGAAGATTTGGTAACCCAGTGTGAAACCCAGTGAAAGAGTGGGTTAGGAATCAAAATAACGAGTTTTCCCTCATATTATGTAGATGTCTGCCCTTCTTCTAAAGAGTATATGCAGGGTTATCCTGTTATCCTCACAACACCCATCTGGGGCAGGCTACTGACTAGTTACTTTTCAAAGTCATCCTATGAATTTTATGGCTAAGTAAGAATGAGAACATTGTGAGCAGAGATAGGTAATAAGGAAATGGACACATGTGCTTAGATACAAATGGGGCCACATTTATTGGAATAACTGCAAAGGGGAAACCCAGGACGGGCACTAAACTGTGCCAGCCACTAGCTAACACTGCAATGGATGAAAAAACATGCACAGACTGTGGAGTGGAGTGTCAACATCACCACCCCACAGGGCTTCCTCTTGGCGGAGGTAGACCTTTCCCTGTCACCACCCCCAGGGCCACAAAACACCAGGTGGGTGAGGTGAGTCGGCCTCACAGGTAACCCTTATCCCCCAATGGGCCGCGGAGGCCTTGGGCGTCACCTGTCCCCAGAACAGTGCCTCTGAATGCTTACAATGCCTATTCTCATCCCCCTTGCCCAACCTGTCTAACCACCTGCCGCATTTGAAATGGACAAAGGGGCAGCACAATCCCTTTGTCTTTCTCCACCACCTCCAATCTAACCAAGATTAAGGATAGGTCGGGCTGGGCCTCATCTTCAGAGGAAGAATCATGCCTCCTCCAAGGCATCCTGTACAAACGATTGATGACGTAGCCCTATAGAACAGCCCACCCACCACAACGGTAACAGAATACACAAACAAAAAGGAGGAGGGATCTCAATTCAGGCCTTGCTGCCTGATACCCCCACAAATTGAAACAGAAAATGGAAACACATATGTATCTCTATGGGATTCTCAGGAGGTCATCCCTCCAAATACTGACCAGACCTAACCCTGCTTAGCTTCAGAAAAGCAGAAGCCTCATATTCCTTCAGACCACACACTCAGAGGAAATGTTAAAGCCTCTGCCCAGCAAAATGAATAGAGGGACTGCCCAGGAGGTGTGCCACCAAAAGAACCCCACCCTGACCCCACTGGGCTACCAGTCTCCACCAGCAGGAGTTGGCAGCAGCTCTCCAGGGTTTCAGGCAGGATTATTTCCTCGCCCTACCTGGGGAAGCTGGGGATTGAGCCTGGGACTTTCTGCACGCAAAGCAGGTGCTCCATCACACTGAGCTGTGGCCCCTCCTCAAAGGCCCCAGGACCCAGCCCCCAAACCTTGGGCTACCAAGCCCCAGCAAAACTCGGCTCAGGCCGAGACTCGCCTTCTCTGCTCCTTTAAGGAGGGAGAGGGCAACCAAGGAGCCGAGGTTTCCAGGACGGCAGCTGCAGCTCCAATCCTGTGCTCTGGCATGCACACACCAGCCCCAGCTGGAGGGCAAGCAGCAGGAGCGCCGCTGATGCCCCATCGCCCCCAAACAATTGCTGGGAGCCTCTACTCCTGCTTCTGCTGCAGCCACAGCAAGACCCGGGCTGAGAAGTGGCTGTCCAGCTGGGACGTAGGGATGTACGAATGGTGTACCTTCCGTGCTGCTTGACTTCTGCAGTTTGCGGCCAGTGCTCCGTACCATCATTTGCAAGCCCCCAGAATTCTCCTCTTTTTTTTCCCGCTCTGAAAATTACGAAGACAAATCCGTACCGACAGCCATAATTCTGCATAACTTCCGTAAGAAAGGCTATTTTTTGTAGATATTTACGTATTTTCCCCCCTGCCCTGAAACATGCAGTAATTACTTTCAGCCAAAACACTTTCTCCTCCTCGGGCTTCCCAAAGCAAGGCTGTCCTAGGTGTGCCTGAACGATGCACTCTTTGCTTAAAGCAATGCTGTTTGAAAGAAAGAAAGAAAGAAAGAAAGAAAGAAAGAAAGAACCTTTTAAAATGACCATGCCGGTCTGGAGCCCTGCAAGAGTATTATTCCCCCTGCTAGGCTTTCTATTGTGATATTGTGAGGCTAAAATGGAGAGAAGAACCAACTCTGTGCATGTCTACTCAGAAGTAAGTCTTATTGAGTTCAATGCCACTTACTCCTACACATGTCAGCACCCCACTTGCCCCCTGCTCAGCTTTGTATTTCCACATCCAGCTCATTAGCAAACCTCCTGTTAGTTATCTAACTGGGTGACTTTGGGCTGGACTCTAACCACTACATCATACTTCTGTTATATTATATGAAACTCTTGAAGAAAAAGAGACAGTATAATGGAAAGTTCTTTTTGAAGCAGTCACACTTGTACAAATGCAGCATGAAGGGAAAGATCAGCAACCTTCTCTTTGTTTGAATAAAAAGCACACTGCACGTGCTTGGGGAATGGACAAAATGAGGAATAAACATACCAGGGAATATGAAGAACTATATTCTTCGTGTGTGTGTGTGTAATCTCTCTCCATCCAGCTGTTCCCTGGAACCCCCCCCCTTCACCCAAGGGTCTTCTGAGATAACTAACAGGAGGTTTGCTAATGAGCTGGATGTGGAAATACAAAGCTGAGCGGGGGGCAAGTGGGGTGCTGACATGTGTAGGAGTAAGTGGCATTGAACTCAGTAAGACTTACTTCTGAGTAGACATGCAGAGAGTTGGTTCTCCTCTCTGCTCACCTTTGTAGGTCCATCCCGGGGGGATTCCTTGGGGTGGCGGGGTGGGGGAGGCCATTCCGTCATGGACTCCGGGGGGCCTGATTCTAAAGAATCCGGTCTCACTGGAGTCCGTGGCGGAATTTTCTTACATCCCTATCACAAACAAAATGAGATGGCAACAACTCATTTATAGGGATGGACGAAAGGGACTTACCTTGTCCCGCAGCTTGCTTTGTGGTGGGGGGGAGGTGCTTTGTTTCTCCCCCCGAAGTTCAGGCGAGGGGGGGGCGCCCTGCCTCACCCGGCCGAAATTCAGGCCGGGGGGAAGGCGCCCCATCCCTCGCCGCCGAAATTCAGGCCGGGGAGGAGTGCCCTGTCTACCCGGCCGCGAAAAAAGAAAGTCCAGAAGAAAAAACACACACATACACCCGTGATAGGCTACGTAACCTATGATTTACGTAGCCTATCATGGCTAGATTTCCAAAGTCAGCCATGATAGGCTATGTAAATCGTCACATAGCCTATCTAGGGATGGGGGAGAATTTCTCCCCGAAACTTCGGGGGGCCGAGTGCCAACGCATTCGGTCCTCCGAAGGTTGTTCAGGGAGAAATTCTCTGCCCCCCCACCCCCCGCCGGGATGGGACTTACCTTTCACGAATGTCCCTCCCGGAGGCGGGTCCCGGCGGCGGTTCGGCAGGTCTTTGTCAGGGGCGGGGGCGGCAGCCAGTCTTTTGACCGGTTGCCGCCGCCGCCATTACAAGAAAAGTAAAAAAAAAAAAACCGCCCCTGTGATAGGCTACGTAACGATTAACGTAGCCTGTCACGGCTAGATTTGCAAAGTCAGCCATGATAGGCTACGTTAATCGTCACGTAGCCTATCATGGGTGACTTTGAAAAAAAAAAGCACGTACGCAAATGGCAGCCCCCATAGGGAGCCGCCATTCGCGTTCTTTATTTGGTCCCAGTAGTCTACGTAAAGATTTATGTAGACTATGGCGAAAATAAGGACAACGCAAATAGCCGAGAGGGACACTCGCACGAGGTAAGTCCCATTTATTTATTTATTTATTTAATTAATTTATTAATCGCCCATCTGACTGGGCGATGTACAACCCACCATAAAACAATTTAAAACAATAAAATTTTACCATTTTTTTTTTTAATTCCCTAACCCACCCCAAATGCCTGCCTGAACAACCACGTTTTTAATGCATGAAGGAAGCTCATTAAAGAGGGGGCATGACGGAGTTCCCTAGGGAGGGAGTTCCACAGAGTGGGGGCCACCACAGAGAAGGCCCTCTCCCTCGTCCCCACCAGTCTAGCTGTCCTGGCTGATGGGACAGAGAGAAGGCCATCTGTGGCTGATCTTGTTAAGCGGCCTGTCTGGTGTTGCTGGAAGCACTCCTTAAGATAGGCTGGGCCGGAACCATATAGGGTTTTAAAGGTCAAAACCAACACCTTGAATTTGGCCCGGAAAACAACTGGTAACCAGTGCAACTCCTTCAGCACTGGAGTGATGTGATCTCGCCGGCAGCTGCCTTTAATCAGGCGAGCCGCTGCGTTCTGTACCAACTGCAGCTTCCAAACTGTCTTCAAGGGTAACCCCATGTAGAGTACATTACAGTAGTGTAAACGAGAGGAGACCAGGGCATATACTACCGATGGGAGCAGATGGTCGGGAAGGAAGGGGCGCGGCCGCCGTATCAGATGGAGTTGATACAGCGCTGTCCGGCTCACAGCTGACACCTGAGCCTCCATGGACAGCTGGGAGTCCAAAATGACCCCCAGGCTGCGGACCTGGTCTTTCAAGGGTAGCCGTATGCCATTCAACACCAGGTCAGCATCCCCCAGCCTCCTCTTGTCTCCCACCAAAAGTACCTCGGTCTTGTCAGGGTTCAGCTTCAGCTTATTCCTCCCCATCCAGCCACTCACCGTCTCCAGACATTTGGACAGGGATTCTACAGCCAACCTTGGTGAAGATTTGAATGAGAGGTAGAGGTGCATGTCATCCGCATATTGATGACACTGCACCCCAAACCTCCTGATGATAGCCCCCAGTGGCTTCACATAGATGTTAAATAGCATCGGGGAGAGGATGGAACCCTGTGGCACCCCACAAGTAAGTGGCCACGGGTCTGAAACCTCCTCTCCCAGTGCTACCCTCTGGTACCTGCTGGAGAGGAAGGACCGGAACCACCGCAATACAGTGTCTCCAATGCCCAACCCCTCCAGGCGGTCCAGGAGGATACCATGGTCAACGGTATCAAAAGCCACTGAGAGGTCGAGGAGAACAAGGAAGGAGCATTCACCCCTATCCAGAGCCCTCCTCATATCATCCACCAAGGCCGTTTCTGTCCCATGCCCAGGCCTGAAGCCCGACTGAAATGGGTCTAGATAATCAGTTTCTTCCAAATGTGCCTTCAACTGCACCACCACCACCCGCTCAATCACCTTGCCCAAAAATGGCAGATTTGAGACTGGGCGAAAGTTGTTCAGAACTTGAGGATCCAAGGAGGGCTTCTTTAAGAGCGGTCTTATCACTGCCTCCTTGAGGGCTGATGGCATCACTCCCTCCTCAAGGGAGGCGTTCACCACCGCCTTGATCCCCTCACCCAGTCTCTCTCTGCAGCCCATAATGAGCCAAGATGGGCAAGGATCAAGTAAGCAGGTGGTCGGCCATACCGATGAAAGCACCTTGTTCACTTCATCAGGAGGAAGAAGCTGGAACCGATCCCACAAAACCGGTTTGCCACAGGCCGCCTCTTGCTCACTAACTGTATCCACAGTGTGCAGAGTAACACACCTAATCCGATCAATTTTATCTGCAAAGTGCCTTGCCAAAGCCTCACAGGAGGCCTTAGAATGCTCCAGTGGTTCCGGAGCCAGAGGACCGACCAGGCTCCGGACCACTTGGAACAGCCTCCTGGGGCAGCACTCTGCAGACGCGATGGAGGCAGCATAATATTCCTTTTTTGCTGCCTTCACCGCCACGTGATAGGCTGAAGATACAGCTCTAGCCCGTGTCTGATCGTCTTTGGAGCGAGACTTCCGCCACCGGCGCTCTAGCCGTCTCACCTCCTGTTTCAGAGCTCGTAACCACGGATTGAACCATGGTGCAGTCCGAGCCCTGTTCAGGGGGAGAGGGCGTTTCGGAGCCACCCGATCTAATGCCCCAGTGATTGCGGCATTCCAGCCACCCACCAGGGTCTCGACCGAGTTGCCGTTGGCATGCCCCAGAGAATCCCCAAGCGCATTCAGGAATCCATTTGGATCCATAAGACGCCTGGGGCGGACCATTTTAATGGGTCCTCCACCCCTGCGGAGGGGTTGTGGGACCGAGAAGTCCAACATCACCAGATAGTGATCTGACCATGACAAGGGGGTGGTGGATATACCCCCGACTTCCAGATCACTCCCCGCTTCTCCAGAAACAAATACAAGGTCTAGTGCATGACCGGCTATATGGGTGGGCCTAGTTAGAATATGGTGCAGCTCCCAGGAGGCCATGGTCTCCATGAAGTCCCGAGGTGCTCCTGTGAGGATGGCCTCCGAATGTACGTTGAAGTCCCCCAACACCAGTAAGTTAGGGGACTGTACACGCACATCAGAGACCACCTCAAGCACCTCGGCCAGGGAGTCAGTCGTGCAGCAGGGTGGACGGTACATGAGCAGAATCCCCAGACTGCCCTTCGGGCCCAACCTCCAGTACATGCACTCAGCAACCTTGGTCTCCTGGAGAGGGGGTCTGGTGAAGACCAAGGACTCTCGGTAGATAACAGCCACTCCCCCTCCCCGATCCCCAGCCCTCGGCTGCTGTGCATACGAAAATCCAGCTGGACACAGGGCTGCAAGGGTTGGAGCAGCAGCCTTGGCCAGCCAGGTCTCCGTAATACATGCCAGGTCTGCACCCTCATCCAGGATCATGTCATGGATGAGGGAGGTTTTCTGGGTAACAGACCTGGCATTGCAGAGCAGCAAACGAAGGCCAGAAGATGGGGTCACGCCTCCCCCAGCCATCCTTTGGCTCTGGACAGGCCCGGAGCAGGGGACAGATACTACACATCTCTCCCTTGTTCCCCTTACCTGGCATGGCCTGCCCCTAGCGCTCCGCCAGCGCCTGCCGCCCAGCCTCAGTATGTTCTGGCCCCCAACACTCCCCCCACTGCCTCCATCAGGTGGACACATGCCCCCTCGCTCCCGCCTATCAGGCAGGCTACCCACCCCTAAAAACACAACAAAATCCCCCCCAACAAAATAAAACAAACAAACAAAACAATTAAAATCCCCTTAAAAATGCCAGGCAGGAGTCCACAGGGAAGGCCTGGTGGCAGTGGCGGCGGCAGCAGGCCCAGCAGCAGCAAGCACGTCTCTTCCCCAGTGGTGGTGGTGGCGGCTTCTCCTGCAGGTCCTGGCTCTCCCAGGCCACCTCAGCCAGCCAGCTTATGTAGCCCCTCCAGGGAGGGGCAGGTGGAGCAGCACAGCTGGCTCGGTACCTGGGGGCCTGGTCCTGCAGGGACTGGCGGTCTGCCAGGCAGAAGTCCACAAGGAAGGCCTGGTGGTGGTGGCAGCGGTGGCAGCAGCAGGCCCAGCGGCAGCAGCAGCAGGCCCAGCGGCGGCAAGCACGCCTCTTCCCCAGTGGTGGTGGTGGTGGCTTCTCCTGCAGGCCCTGGCTCTCAAGTCCCATCCCGGGGGGGGGGGGCGGCGGAGAATTTCACCACCAATTTCGGGGGGCCGAATGCGTTGGCATTCGGCCTCCCGGAGAATCGTGGAGAAATTCTCCACCATCCCTACTATAGGACCAAGAAAAGATGACCGAGTTTGAAAAGTTCAACTGTGATACCTGATCATTTGTCTGGGCTAGTAGAGATTGATTCTTCCTCCCAGCCACTTTTGTTTTTTTTAAAGCCATGGTTCAGAAATGCATTAATTTGGATGTATGCTAGTTTAGTACTGTTCAAGGCAATAATAAAAAGATGGCTGCCATGCAACTGTTCACATTTAACTGGATTGCAGTCTTTGTGCCAGGTTATACATCTTACTGCTCGTGTCACAGAGAATATCCAACTATACCTTGAGCTGTCTTGTCATGATTCATTTGTGGTTTAGCTTTTATCTGAACAGTTAGCATCATTGCTTTTCCATTAGGAGTGGTAATGTAATCTTAAGGACAAGTAATTTTAGCACCTACCAGATGGTGGCCTGGGAAAGGAAAGACGATAATGCAGAAAACGTAACAAGCACCAGAATAAGCATGGACAGCAGATACAGCTGCCAGGGATATGTCTGTCAAGCAAGTAAGCATAACCCATGTTCTAGGACTGATACACACATATGATTTGGCTGGAAGTGAATAAAATGTATGGTTGACCTGCAGTGATTCTGCTTCCCTGGAAATGAATTTGAAAGTTTCTGTTTGCGCAAATTATCAGGAGAATTTTGAAGGAATAAAACATAAGAGTATCACCGTTTCATGGAAACATGCAAATACCTAAACTACCACCCAGTTTTGACTAAAGGAACATTTTGAAGGGTAACATACAGGAGATTCAATGAAAAAAAATGTTTTGTAAGATTAGTGAAATGTCTGCAGGTGGGAGGAGCAAAGGTCAGCACGAAACATCCCTAATGTCCTTTTAGCTCATTTGTCTCACTACTACACAAGATCTTGCCAGGATTTTATGCATCAGCTAGACCCACTTAATTGCTGTCCACTGAATCGGCATTCATGGTAATTAAAGGCATTAGAAATATCAAGTCACTTACAAATATGCACTGAGGGGGTGAAAAGTAGGGATGGCGGAGAAATCCGCCACGGACTCCAGTGAGGCTGGATTCTTTAGAATCCGCCCCCCCCAGAGTCTGTGGTGGAACGGACTGCTCCCCCCCACCACCCTGCAAAGCCCAGTCAGGACGGACTCTACCTGGCGCCGGCCAGTCCGGGTCTGTTGTCTTCGTTCCGCAGCCATCCGCTGCCAGGCTGTGGCCACAAATGGTGTCCGGCGTAGCGGACGCCATTAGCGGCCGTGCCCTTGGTCGTGATAGCCTATGTAAATATTTATGTAGCCTATCATGGCCAAGAGCAGGGACGCAAATGGCGTAGCGGATGCCATTTGCGTCCCTGCTCTTTTCGTGATTGGCTACGTAAATATTTACGTAGGCTATCATGGCCAAGGGCAGGGATGCAAATGGTGTCTGCTATGCCAGATGCCATTTGCGTGGCAGTGGACGGACGTCCGGCTGCGGATGGGCCCGGCTCAGGGCTCCGCGGACTCGCTGCAGAGCGGAGCCAGCCAGGGAGCATTCCGGGGTGAGGGACGGATTACCTTCCCCCCCCCCACAGACCCCTTCAGTAGACTGGTAAAAAATAGTATTGCATAGTATTTCACTTGGGGCTATCTTTATTTACACTAGTGTAAGTGGATGTGACCCAGATTCAGATAAGGATCACTGTGCTCCAGAAGAGAATAAAACTTCGTTACCACCACCATTTGCTTCCCAAAATTCTTTTATTAAAAGGAAAAAAATCCCTCCATTGACACCAATGAAGACTTTTTCTTCTGTTAACCCCCTTCCCCTACTTGGGGGGGAGGAGTTGGGCAGCAAACAGCATGGGGGGGGAGATGTTTAATCCTCCTTTCCTGGAGTACCGTGGTCCCAATCTAGTGCTTTTACACTAGAGCTGAGCTTCATGCTACATGATTAGCATAACTTGTAGTTTGGGTCTGATTATTGATCAGAACATTTTAAATGTTCTGCAGAGCATTCCACTGAATGATAACTCAAAGTGACAACCATGGTCCATTTATAGAAAGCCAGAAAAGTAAGTGTGTGTGTGTGTGTGTGTGTGTGTTTAAATGGAGGCTATCAAACCAGAAATGTAACTTAAGATACATCCAAGTCTATTTCTAAGTTACAAAGCAGCTCTCTTTTGAGTGAACAGTACTGACTCCATTTTGCCTCCCCTAGTCGAGGCTCTCTGATTTCCTTCCTCTTCATCTGAGACCAGGAATTGCAACGCGCACGAGTTCCTGTCTGCAGGAAAGGGCTTCAGCCCAAGGAAAGGTATAATTGTTTTTAGAAGGTCTTAGTACAAATTGAAGCCTCCATCCCCTTTCCCTTCTGTATGTGCGTGTGTGTGTATATGGGGGGGGGGGCTTCAAGCCTCGGGAAGACTCCTTCCCACAGTCTTGAAAGCTACTTTTAGACCTGGTGGTCAGCTTCACCAAGAATGCAGCTCATTTCCCCACCAAAGCATAACTTGGTGATGGCTGGAGCATCCCTAATTGGTCCTAAGCGTTAAATCCCTTTGCTCAGCTAATTCCCCCAAGACCAGCTTGTGTATTTGAATCTTTGTAAACCTCACTACAATTGCCATTGTGGTGGTATCCTTTCCAACAGTGTCTGAGCGTGACTCTTTGGGTGGGAATCGCCATCTTAGCCACAAACGCTCCATTGACAATGTCTGAAGATTCCTTATAAGCAGGTGTGTGAGTCTCGTTAGAACATGTGCAAGTTTGCACACGGGTCTAACTAGAGCACATCACGTAACATCTATTTGTTCTCTTGCTAAGATTATTCAGGAGATATCTATCTTGAATAAAAGCAAGTTTCAGTCTTACTTTATATGGATTGTTCTCTAATAATCTGAGTGCAGAGAATGTTGTTCATCCATTTGGTGTTAAGTGGCTGCCTGTGGAGATGATTCCCCTCCCCACAGATTATTTTTATACCTGGAAAAGTGTTTATGGTAGTTAAGTTTCTCAGTCATGCTTCTGTGTCAAGAGTAATTGAAACTTTTATAGACAAATATTTCATATTTCATTCCAGAGGCTTACTGAACAAGGGTGTGTGTGTGTGTTTCTCTCTCCCAAGGATGCAGGAAGACTTCACATCAGAAGGAATGATTGCGTACTTAGAAAAGTGCCAACCATCACCTAATTTTAGCAAATGTCTTGCAGCTCAAGTAGGGTTGAAAAGAAGAGTATATTTATCTAGGGCAGATAACAGATCATCTGCTTTTCATCTTCTTCAAGAAAAGTGAGTGTCAGCATTTTCAGTGTTATTAGCAGTATGCAGAGAGTCCCTGAATCTCTCCTGTCATTCTCTTTCCTTTCTTTGTATCCCATTGTGAAAGCAAGGAAAGAGAAATGGCTGTGATGTATTTAGATGGAAATGCAGGCCATCTTTTACTTAGACCAGGGGTGGGAAACTGTTTTTCCTGCAAGGACTACTGCCCCACAGGAAAATGGCGGGGGGAGCTGTTGGTGGGTGTGCTTAGTCCCCCCACCCCCTGCCAGTGGTGCAGGTAGGTAGTTTTAGACTCTGGACTTAATCATTTTTGGAGAGGGGGTTGGTTTTAGTACCCACCATGGGTATTATTTCAGTTGTGACGAACACAACTAACATATCTCTTCTCCCCACGCCACCTGCCACCATTCCATGCTTTATATCTGTTTCTACATTCCTCTTACGTTAGACCAAAAAATAAAAACAAAACAAAATCACCCTGATAAAACAAGAAATACTTCAAGCAAGTTCAGTTTCACAATTTAAACTCACTTAAATTATCACACCATCATTAAAACAGGAATAAAAAGGAATTTGCTTCTGCTGCCCCGGCCCTAAACACATTTACCTGAGAAGAAGCACTGTTTTGATGAAGTAAAAATGATGAAATGTTCACCTGTAACCATGTGTATGCCCAGCTGGCTAGTCCCTGACTATAATACATCTTAAAAACTAAGACGAAAGAAAAGATGATGCAGCAACCAACATTTACTGGTAGGCCCTGATAGGCCTTATCCTGGTGTTGATGCCAGGCCTGCTTGCCACACTCCCCATCACTAGCTGTCCTCTGGGAAGCAATGGGGGGGGGGACACTCTGGATTTTAGCCCTGATATCCAGCCCTAGCTACACCATTTGCCTTCTCTTCTCTTGTCTTCTCTTCTCTTGTCTTCTCTTCTCTTCTCTTCTCTTCTCTTCTCTTCTCTTCTCTTCTCTTCTCTTCTCTCTCTCTCTCTCTCTGTAAATCAAACACATACACACACACAATGCAGAATTAGAAATGATTCCCAGAGGGGCAGTCCAGAGAGCCAGAATGAGCCTGTAGCATGCAGACAGCCAGATACCATTGGGTTCTGCGAGGGAGAGGTGAGAAATTCATTCAATTCACATTTCACAGATTCACACTTCCCAAACTTGAACATGGCAGCTAGAATTTGAATCCATACTTTTCTGAAGTCTGTGGTGAAGTTTCCAACCTGCTCCCTCACCCCACACAGCTGCGCACAAAATAGAAATGTGTACATTTGAAACAGCGCATACAAAAAAATGTGTATATTTGGAAAACGGCAGACAAAGCACATTATTGAATGGAAAAATCAGTTGCAGTGACGTATACAATAAAGCATGTATTTTGTTAAATGCACACACACACAAAATACAATTATTTTGTGCAGACTCAAAAAACAGAACTCTCATTCCAATGTGGAAATGGGATGGAATGAATGTAACAGAGTGGAAAAATGGGAACTTCGGTTAAATCGAGCCTGACTGATTCACCCATCCATAAGTTCTGCATGAAATTAGTCTGAGGGATGCAGGTTCCCCACCCCAGAATTACAGTAAGTCAAACACAGGGGCTGACAGCTTCATTTAATTATTTTTAAGAGGAAATGAGTGGGGGGATAAAAGCTTTGCACTAATGTTAGGGATGGGAGAATCAGTGAAGTTTGAGCTTGTCAAGGGTCTCCAAGTTCCATCTAGAAGCTCATTTCACGTCATTACTGTTCCTGATTGTGAGCTTGTATTGTTGTTGTTCGAATGGGAAAAGTGTACACATTTGTTAAAGTACACACCCAAATGTATAATTTCCCCCATTGATGAAAGCATGAAAATGTACATTTTTTTTCTGTAGTACACATTTTTTAAGGGCACAGTCCTATGCATGTTTAGACAGAGAAAAGGCCTACAACTCCCAGCATACATAGAATTGCACGCTAAGCCAGCATTGCGAGGTCAGGAATATGTGAGCTTTGCCAGCAAAGTGTGCTCACATTCATATTCAAGGGTGTAAAGGGGACACATTCTGGCCACAAATGAACTATAATATATCATTATACATCCCTAATGTATACTTTGGCTGTTTCATCAACAATATTGACTTTCCTTGTCTTCATTTAAATTAATCCTGTGCCAAAAAAAAAATCTCCCACATTTTCTCAACCATTGTCACTCAATTTGATTAGGGATGCCAGAGAATTCCGTCATGGACTGAAATGGGATCGAATTCCCTTCAGTCCATGCCACGGAATCCTCTGCGGAATGGCACCACGAGGTCCTGCAGAGCCAGCCGTCATGTGCCTTTTTTTTTCATCATCTGCAAAGAGTCACGGAATTTTCGTAAATAAAAATGCAGTGTAGTATATTCCGATAATAAATACGTAAGTTTTTTTAAAAAACGAATTGTGCTCACTGCCTTGTTTGTGGGTGTTCTTTTTAAATTGAAATCCTCTGTCTCCGTTTACTTTCAGCCAAAACACTTCCTCTTCCTAGGGGCTTTTAAAGGACCGGCACGGTCATTTTAAAAGGTTTTTTCTTTCTTTACAACAGTGTTGCTTTAAACAAAGAGTTTATCGCTCAGGCACACCCAAGATAGCCTTCTTTGAGGAAGCCCCTAGGAAGAGGAAGTGTTTTGGCTGAAAGTAAATGGAGATGGAGGATTTCAATTTTTAAAAAAATACGTAAATATTTAGGAAAAACAGCGATTCTTACAGAAGTTATGCAGACTCACGGAGATGGCTGGGCACCAGAATTACAGTTTTCGGTACGGATTTATCTTTGTAATTTTTGGAGCGGAAAAAAAAGGGGAGAATTCCAGTGAACAGCAGAACGGAGCACTGGCTGCAAACTGCAGAAGTCAAGGGGCACTGAAGGTACACAATTCGTACATCCCTAAATTTGATAGAAAAGGCATTGCTTAAAAAAATCAGTTCAAGGAAGAAGAAAAATCAGAGCAATTCCCATGCGTTGAGTTCAGGGTTCATGTACTTACCTTACTTATGAGGTGGCTGAGGAGTGTGCATGAGTGTCCTGTCTTTCATTGTACAATCATCTCTCTGGCAGCTTGTAGCCTCCTCAGTGTCTTGCACTTCAATTAAAGCCCAGGGGAAGACATCATGAGATAATTCCTCCCATAAGGCCTTTTCAGACCAGGAAGGCCAAGTAGCCTGAGAGGCTGCAGAGCAATGGAGAGATTTGTAATGGAAAGAAAACACACATATCACCCTCAGCCACTTCACAGTGATTAGGTAAGCTCAAAAACACCATAAAAACACATTATAAAATGACAGTGAGGGAGAGCAATGGAAGACGTTTTCATGGGGGGGGAAATCTTTCAGGAAACTGGAGAACAGATTTTGGCACAGCACTAGCTCCACCTCTTCCCTGGAGCTGGACACAACACTGTCCCTTTCACACCTGCATTGTGCTGGATGCAAAATGAGGGCCAATCTGCCAATACAGTTGACGTTGTTGGCATTTGCAGTAACAACACAAAAACAAAACAAAAACCCTTGTGAAAAAAATAAAGAAGCTATGCTACAACCCCTGCCGATGGTGAGCCCTAACTGTGAGAAACAGTTGAGGATTTTTCCTCTTCCTGGAGAAATCCAGTGAAATTACCCCCCTCCCTCAATTTCTCTACCCACAAATAGGGTGGAGAATTTTGAGAGGTCTTTTGTGTATAGCTCAATTGAAATAACATTATTCATCATGATTCAGTGAATTTTCACTAGGAGGTAATCTGAAGTTTAATCAGAGTATCATTTTCCAATGCACCATTCTGGCAGGTGACACCAGTAGAAGTCTTAACATAGGCCTGCCCTAATTGTGATCCACCAAGCTGAAACTAGGCCTCAAGTCATAAACTGTGGTCCCTAAGGGGCTCAATAAGCAACCTATTTTTGCTGCTGACATTAGACTGTAAAAACACAGTGGTCTGACAAGCACATGACAGGCCACAATACATAGTGGGTAGGGTGAATTCAGCCTGGGTAAGTCAAATTTTTTGCAGGCCTGCCCTAAAATAACTAAAAAAATCTGTTTCTGGAGATCCTGGAAGTTCAGTGTGTACAGATGGGGGAGAAATTCATCAAGTTTGCATGTGGAAGAAAACATACCTAATCCACACTTTTGAGCCACAATGCAAACTGAAACTCAGTTACCTGTCAAAATTTGCTCTTCTCTGAATTTTGCAGTGGACTTGTCCATTCAAAAAATGCATGCACAATTAGGAAAAATAACATTTAAATAATCATAATCTTATTAACATTGCTTGCAAAACATGTTGATATTAGACAAAAATCCACAGAAAATGCATGTATTAGGAGGAATGTGCACAAAACTGCTTACAAATGTTCATGTAAACTTTCAGAAACAAGTCTCAGTGTTCAAGATGAACTGAATTTAGGAATGGAAAAATGAAAAGCTGAGAGAAACCAAACTGACAAATTTGTCCATCACTAGTGTAATGTGGGGGCAGCAAGGGCTGATTCACAAAGGCATGTACATAATTTGATGACTCAAGACTTGAATGACTCTCATCAGAGAGTATGGACTGACTCCACTGAGAAGCTCTGTGTCTGAGCTGGCATTCAGATGATATGGAAGTCTTATCTGTAGTGATTAGGGGTGCCACAAAGATCAGCAATTTTCTTCTTCTGAAGTGAAAACGCATATTCCCTGTTGCAGGGATGTCTCTTAAATTGACAGTAGGTTTGTGACTATAATACATCATCAGATTGTGGGGAAAAAAGGGAAGACTTAGGACACAATCCTCGTGCTGTGCCCTCAGTGATCAGAAGCCCCCAAACTCAGAGGCTTCTGATCATTCGATGCAGGGTGGGAGTGACGGAGGTGATCTTCACCTCCGTCTTCCCATCATGCAAATTTCACTGGACATGTTTTTTAGCCTGTCTAGCAGTGGTGCTTTGGACACGGCGGGAAGAAGTCTGGCAAAGGCTCAGGATAGCTTGTATCCTGGTATCTCTGGTCTCCTCCCCTCCCCGCCCACTGGAATGCCCCCTGTCTCCCTCTCTGGGGTTGATTTTCTGACCTCGGAAGGTAGCTGGCACCGTTCTTTCCATGCCGGTTGGGTGGGGCCAAGGACAGATCTCTGATTTTCCCTTCTGAAGTCAGAGCACTGTCTTTGACCTCAGAGGGGAGAATCTCCAGTGTCCTATGGTTCCTCAGACAATGTCTAGAGTATATAGGTTTGCTCCCTTAATTGTGCAAGCTGTCACACAATTAAGCCAATTCTGCAAGTACTGCACAACGATTCAAACTCTATTCACTTTCACCGCTTAGGGGAACAGGTAAACCAACCGGGAGTTGGCGCACAAGAATGTTTCACAATTGGACTGTTGTCTGTGCGGGTGCTCAGTTGCAAATATGTGTGCAATGTAAAACAATGATTCAGGTACAGTTTGCCTGGAACAGAAGAGAAACCTGGCTCCTGACACTTGAAGTCCCATAAGCATTAATACTTCCCAGGGCAACACCACATAGCTCTACCTTTGAAAAAGGCTAGAAGACATACACTTATCAGAACCATCCTCACCCATAGCATATTTTGTGGATTCTCAAGGTCTTTGATTCCTTTGGCATTCTTGAGGAGGTGAGACACCTAGTGGTATATCTGTAATGTATGTTACTTTCACTTTGTGTAAGGAATGCTCAGAGGATAAACAAGGGGGAAAGCATGGCTGTGACCCAGGAAATAATTTCCAAGTCCCCAAGTCCTGTCATTTCTCTCTCTCTCTCTCTCTCTCTCTCTCTGTGCGTGTGTGTGTGTAGTATTCAATTTACTATTGGCACCCAGCGAGTTTGCTATTTGTCTCACTGGCCAAACCATGTTGAGACAGCTAACTTATATATGGGCCTGATAAGCCAGTATCAGCTCTACTCAGGGCTTAATTTGTGCCAGGCCTCAGCCTGACATCTCCTTTTAATCATGGTTGGCCAACAGTTGTGTTGTTGTTGTTGTTCTAACATATTAGGAATGTAGAAGCAGTTGAAAAGCACTGAATAGTGGTTGGGGAGCAGGAAGAAGAGAAGTATTAGTTTTGTGTTTCACAACTGAAGTAATCCATGCAGCCATCTAAAGGGTACCTCCCCATAAGATGATTAATTCCAGGGTCTAGAATTACCTTAGCTGTGCCACTGTTTGCTCTTTCTTTCTTTCTTTCTTTCTTTCTTTCTTTCTTTCTTTCTTTCTTTCAATTGTATGATTTTTCCCTCCTTAAGTTATCTGTTGTCAGCTGCTGTAAGCATCTCATTCATTAGTTGGAAAGGTAGGATATAAATATTATAATGAATGAATGAATGAATGAATGAATCTTGCCTGGTTTCTCCAGGCTCTGTCCACACCCATCAGGTTCCACCCTGGTTCTGCCATCCTGCCTGCCTTCCCAGTGAATCAGGACTTTTGAAATAAATAATAATAAAAAATGGCTGAACTGACCTATGGCAAGCACTGAGTTGTCATTCAAAAATCAGGTCCCAAAAAATTTAACAAAAGCAGAAGCCTTTGGTGGATCTAAGTTCTGATCAAATACTCTGGTATCAAATATTACTTCTGTCATTGAACTTTTCTTTTCACTGCTAGATTTTGGTTCCTTCTGCCACTTCTGGAAGTGATGGTGAGACCTAGAATTACAAAGACTGGGGCAAACCAACACAGCTATTTTTGAGAAGAAAGTGGGTCAAACAGGTTTGAATTTCCGTGAATGTCTCCTTCCCATTTGCCATGTGTAGAATAATATCACTGAAGCAGCTACAACACAAATTACTAATACATATGTATGGAATCCAGTTACATTGGTATTAAGAGTATCTGACTATTTGCAGTGTCCAGCTTGGTCATTCCACTAGTGCAAATGGCACTGTGCTAGTAGAAACTAGATTCTGAACTATGCACAAGAGGAGAATCCAACTAAAGTTACGGTTGTGCAAGCAACTGTTTATGTGGTTCTGCAATTGCACAAGGATTTGCACAAGATTCAGCGGAGCTTCGCTAGCAGATCTTGAGTTTGAGGAACGACACCCTTTATTAGCACTCACTATCTGCACTGCAAATCCCTGTCTTCGAGGGAAAAGGTTACCTTTACAGATGAAGAACTTGACAGAAGTAGGAAACAGCATTCTTAAAAAAAAAAAAAAAAAAGGAGGGGGAAGGCTACCCTCTTCTTGATTCCATACATTTCCCCATTAATGGGCCTGATGAGAATTGGCCTTGTTTCTCCATGATTACTCAAAGCACCTGCACTGAGAAGATAGGCTCCAAAATTATCTCTGAGGTTTGCTTCTATTGCTGGCTGCTTCCAGTCATTGCATACTCTTTTTATCAGGGCTCGGTAAAGTGTGGAAACATAAGAACTGACAATGCTACATGCTATGTTTGCTATCAAGCAGTTTTTGGCTCAAACCTAGACAGCAAATAACTGTTGTTCCCTTAGCAAATTCAGGTTTGTCTGAAAGCTGTGCATGATTAAACTTTACATAAAAGTGGTTACATTCCAGAGAGTGTTACTTACATGTACTGCACTAGCACTTTCTCTTTCTAAGATGACAAAGTAACATCACTCCTAATTCCTTTATCATTATTCTGTCTCGTCTCCTTTTTTCCTCTTAAGGTAAAATGCACATTTAGCAGTAAACAGAGGAGAAAATATGATCCTGATGCAAAAGCTGTTGCTAATGACATGATCTGCTCTCAGTCTCATTATTTTGCGAATAATAACGACAGCTAATTTAAGCTTAATGCACAGGCGATTTCTTAGAATATCCATGCTAACAGTTTTTGGAGAGACAATGATGCCAAGGCTGAGTTCAGAAAGCAAAGCATAATTTAGCAGATTCTCAGCTCACTGAGCAAAGATAAAAATCCCTTTCGTAAGAATATTACTCTGCTGAAAATGTAAAAATCATTCATAATTCAAATTCAGCAGATATACAAACACCTCTAGTCATTTATTGTAATGCAGGGGTCTAGTCTGATTAAATGCAGAACTGCATGGATCCAGTCCAGCTCAGGGAAAACTGGAGTTTTTGCCCATTTATAATAGTAATACATTGCACTTGTAATTGCTTACTTACGCCTGCTCTTTATACTGGACTAAAACTGGTGGGCATTTAAGGACAAAGAGGTCCTCCTAATGTTATCTTAAGGTATGCAGAAGCTTCTGTAGTGTGACTCCTTCCTGTGTCAGTTGTTAACATTGGAATTCTAAGGTGGTAAGGAAAGAAGAGTGGATGGCATGGATCCCAACCAATCAAGATTGTTCTATGGATCATGTTAACATGGTAAGAAATAGGGATGGACAAATCTGTTGGTTTGGCTTTCTCCTGTATTCTCAAATCTCAAATTCTTTCCATCCCAAATATGAAGAAGTTTGTGAATATTGGTGAATTCTTATAAAAATGAACTGAAACAAAATTCTGACCCATTTGCACCAAGAAGTGCAGCTATTACTAGGATGGAGAGGATCATACTGCACCAGCCCTTATTTGTAGCCCCTGGGATAGGAGAAGAGAACTTGCATTTGGTTCATTGCCATAGCTTTCAATTGAGTTTTAAGTGCCTAAGGGTGCAATCCTATTGAGATGGTTGGCAGTCTCCCAAGTCGGAAGCTGCATAACATGTTGTTCACAGTCTATTCCCCTCCTTGTTCCTGGGACTGCCCCCTTTTCCCCATCTCTGTGCTCCATTTCTGAGTGTGGAGATGTAGCTGGTGCAGAGAGAACCACACTGGCCACAAGGGGGAGGCGGAGGGGGAGGGAAATCAGGGAATGCAGTTTCTGGACTCTGAGGTTGGAGCCCTGATTCTGACCTCGGATCCCAGAAACCAAAACATCCTATGGCCCTTTAGACAGTGTCTAGTGGCTATAGGGTTGCTCCTTAAACTGTAAACTTCATTCCCATAGATTCCTATATCCTCTTTGGATTCAGTGCCACCTATGGGCTACATTCCCAATGTGTGCACCAAACTCCACAGATGTGGAAAGGGCACTGGGAAGGTCTCGGTGAAAGGAAAACAGATGACACCCTTTCTGGAAACAGCTTCCAACAAATGCCCTTTAAAAAAATCTAGCAAGGATAGTGTGATTTCCCTTTGAAACAAAATAAATTGACTAGTGGGAATGGCAAGCATTCCTTTTCTCATAAGGAACATAGTTTGGGTAGTTTAGTGAGCCTCGTGTGGCGCAGAGTGGTAGGCACCAGTATTGCAACTGAAACTCTCCCCACGACCTGAGTTCGATCCCAGCAGAACCCGGGTCTCGGGTAGCCAGCTCAAGTCGACTCAGCCTCCATCCTTCCGAGGTCAGTAAAATGAGTACCCAGCTTGCTGGGGGAAAGCTAGTCACGACTGGGGAAGGCAATGGCAAACCACCCCGCTATAGTCTGCCATGAAAATGCCAGCGAAAGCAGCATCCCTCTAGGGGTCAGTAATGACCCGGTGCTTGCACAGGAGGAACCTTTCCTTGGATAGTTTAAAGAGGACAGCATGTTGCAATCAACAGCTAATTGACACAATGTTTTCCTTCCAGTGTTTGCTTCTAAACCTCTGCAGAGTATTTCAATTAGGCCTGAACCAAGTCTGAAAGATCCAAGCAAGTGCCTTAACACCAGGGACAAGTAACATAGTGCCCTCCATATGTTTTGGACTATAAGTCCCAAAAGACCCAGCCAGCATGGCCAGTGGTCAGGGATTATGGGAGCTGTAGTCTGAAAAGTATCAAGAGTGCAAGATTGCCTGCCCCTGCTTAAAAGTGTGCCCAGAGTCAACCTGGAAAGTTTGCTGTTCAGATATTGATTACATCAGCTATGATAAAGCAGACTGGGGAAATAACATGATAGCAACGCAATAAATCCTTTAGGTTAAAAGATACTGCACACAAGTCAGAAGGCACTGCTGTGATGTTTGCTGGCAAAGTGATATGAAACATGAGGCTCCATTTTGTATTTCTCTTATGGAACCCCTAAAGTAGTTATGACAGAAGGCAGCCAGAAAGTCCAGTTCACAGTGCAAACCTATACAACAATGACCCAGAAACTACAGCTTAGAAGAAAGAAGCAGGAGAGGTCACCTTATGGCAATACCCACGAATGGGGGGGGGGGAATGCTGTAAGACTATTTGAGCTTGTGTCAAGCAGTAAAACTGGTAGGCATGATGGGGGAAAGGATAAAAGAAAGGCGAGACGCGTAAGGAATCGAAGGCAGAATTTCTTTGGACTCCAAATAGATACTTGTAGGCTGGCCTTTCAAAATCGATAAAAGGCAGACAAGTAGTACAAGACATTTTCAAAAGAAGTTAGGAAGGCAGTTTATTTGTTGCATAAAGTATCCTCACATTATTGGATGCTCTAGGCTACATTTTAAAAATGAAAAGTTTTGGCAGTATAAACAGAGTTATGTAGGGATGTATGAAACCCCTACCTGGCTCTGTGCTGGGCAATCTGCAGTGGGGGGGGAGGCGCTCCGTCCCTCCCCCCAGAATCCTCGACGGGGGGGGGAGGCACTCCATCCCTCCCCCCAGAATCCTGCCCGGCTAGCTCCGCTCCACAGCCAAGCCGCGGAGCCGCCAGCCGGCTCTGGCCGCCCACAGCCGGACATCCGGCCGCTGGGCAGCCCTGCAGGGACACAAATGGTGGCTGTCATAGCTGCCACCATTTGCGTCCCTGTAGTGAGCCATGATAGGCTACGTAAATATTTACGTAGCCTATCGCGGCAGGGGGAAAAAACCCAGCGTACACAAATGGCGGTAGCCACCGCCATTTGCGTATGCTGGGTTTTTTCCCCCGTGCCGTGATAGGCTATGTAAGTAATTACATAGTCTATCACGGCACGGGGAAAAAAAACCCAGTGTACGCAAACAGCGGTAGCTGCCGCCATTTGTGTACGCTGGGGTTTTCCCCACCCTGCCGTGATAGGCTACGTAAGTATTTACGTAGCCTATCATGTCTATTGAGCAGAGGAAGTGAATGGCGGCCGCAGGATGGCCGCCATTCGCAACTCAGCGTGGACAGGAGCAGGTAAGTGCTCCGTTTCGCGTGCCTTTTGTGGGGAGGGGGCAGCAGGGACTTCGTCCCATGTGCCTTTCGTGGGTTGGGGGGGGCTTCGTTCCACGATGGATTTTGCGGGGCGGAATGCACTGGCATTCCGCCTCACCAAGATCCATCACGGAATTCTCTGACATCCTTAGAATTATGAAATACAATGCTCTGGTCACAATCCACCCAGAAAAATCTCCTGTGCAAATCTGACTGAAATGAAAGGGAATTGTGCAAGAGCACAGTAGTGTTCACCTTAGCTGGGGTTCCCTCCTAATGTGAATACTACCATGTTTGATTCCCTCCCCCTGCTCCCCAGTTGATGCACAATTGAGGATACTGCGGATTGTGTTGCGATCCATACAGATTATGATATGAACACCCAACAAATTGTGTGCTTCAAAAAATACCTTATATATATAATTCAAAGGCTGTAGTTAATTGGTTATCCATTTTTGACTGCCTTCCCATTGACCAATTCTCATGAAACACATTTCACTGAAACCTCTTGACACACAAATTCCATGAATAGGAATGGTTTTCACTGTAATTCAAAAGCTGGGAGTTTATGTATGTCCGTAAAGTTTTTCTCTTTTTTTTAAGAACTCCAACACCTGGAACAGTGTCACCAAATTCCAGCTTACTTGCAACATGTGCACCCTGGAGGGTGAACCTGAATTTGCTGCCTACCTTCTGACTGTCGGTAATGGTACTGCAGCAGAGTTCCCAGCTGTTGGAGAAAACGTGATCGAGATCCCAGACTCATGCATTGTGAATGAGGACATTGTCACTGCTGTCTATGAGACTGACTTTAGTGAGGCAGATATCCGTGCAAATGCAGGCAAGGTCGTTATGTGTCTCCAAAACGAGCACTGTGATGACATCAACCAGATGGCATTGGACAGAATAGAAGGCGAGAGAAGGACCTACTTGAGCATAGACGGAGTCACTGGCAATGATGCCAGGCTCAATGTGCATTACTCTTAGGCATCCCTAAACACTCTCAACCCAAGTGGTTTGCCACCAAGCAAGTTGACTCTGAAGAAGGGCACTGCGGTCATCTTGCTAAGGAACCTGGATGTGGTCTTATCAGGGTCTTATCAGTGGCACAAGGTTCATCATGCTTGCCATGCACAACTGTCGGCATCAGGAGCCTTCGCCAGACAGGCAAAGGGCAAGCAGATCTTCCTGCCAAGGATGTGCCTTGCACCTTCCCTCATCTCTCCTCTTCCAATTCAGGTGTCACCAGTTCCCCACTCATCTGACCTTTTCCATTAGCATCAACGAGAGCCAGGAACCAACTTGTGGACCAAGTTGGCATCCATCTGCCTACACCTATCTGTCTTCTGCCATGGTCAACTCTACGTTGCCATGAGTCATGTGTGCTCATTGGCAAACCTCAAGAATCAAGCCATTGACGGACCAGAACAAGGATGTTACAGTGGCTGCCCTGGAGTTTACACCAAAAACACTGTATTTAAGGAAGTTTTGTAAAGACAACAAATGTCACAATTTGAATGTTTCAATAAACACAGTTAGTTAAGTTAAACCTTTTGTTGGATTTGATTTTTCTCCACAAATTGTGTTCACAGATAACCAACTTGTTATAATTATATAATTAGGGGCTCCTATGAGCCCAAAGCACTTATCAACCGAGGAGGTTTCCTGCCTCATCTCTGCACAATTCAGTGCCCTGGCCTGTCTGCCTTTCTTCCCATAGCTTTCAACCATTACCTTGGTTTATATTTAGAGAACAATGAACTGGACTATTTTGAGGACCCCTGGAGTTTTTGTGTGTTATCCAGTTGGTGTCCCTGTGCTGATGGAAGGCATCCATCAGTGGAACAGGGAGAGGTGACTCAACAATTCCCTATCTCCCTGCAGCTCCCTGTGCTACCTCCCACGCTATTATGGTGGGTCCACCAATCCTCCAGAGCGGGTTGGATTTGTGTGCAGGTGCTTACAGGGCCTGGGGGAAGTAGCAAAAACTCCTCCCTCCCTGTTCTGTTGATGGATGCCTTTTGCCAGTGGAGAAACACCAGTTGGATACCACCCTTTACTCCAGAACTATTAGGTTATTAAGGTTCACAAAGTGAATAACATGCATTTAGGCTAAAATATCACTGCCTTGTTGTGACGAAGGGGCTTGCAAAACTCAGTGAAGCCATAAGCTATGCCGTGCAGGGCCACCCAAGACGGACAGGTCATGGTGGAGAGTTCTGACAAAATGTGGTCCACTGGAGAAGGAAATGGCAACCCACTCCAGTATTTTTGCCAAGAAAACCCCATGGAACATATCACAAGGCTAAAAGAGATGACGCCAGAAGATGAGCCCCTCAGGTCGGAACGTGTCCAATATACTACTGGAAGAGCAGAGGGAATTTCCAAGTAGCGCCAGAAAGAGTGAAGTGGCTGGGCCAAAGCCGAAAGGACACTCAGCTGTGGATGTGTCTGGTGGTGAAAAGAAAGTCTGATGCTGTAAAGAACAATATTGTTTAGGAACCTGGAATGTCAGATCAATGAATCAAGGTAAGCTGGAGGTGGTGAAACATGAGATGGCAAGATTGAACATCAACATCTCGGGAATCAGCAAACTAAATTCCCAATAATATTGTTGCCCTGCTTAATTAATTTATATGCAGAGTACATCATGAGAAACACCGGGTCGGATGAATCACAGGTCAGAATTAAGATTGCCGGGAGAATTATCAACAACCTCAGATATGCAGATGATACCACCCTAATGGCAGGAAGCAAAGAGGATCTAAAGAGCCTCTTGTTGAAGGTGAAAGTGGAGAGTACAAAAGCTGGTTTGAAACTCAACATGAAAAAAATGAAGATCATGGCATCTGGCCCCATCACTTCCTGGCATATAGAAGGGGAAGAAATGGAAGCAGTGTGTGACAGATTTTATTTTCTTGGGCTCCAAGATCACCGCAGATGGTGACTGTAGCCATGAAATTAAAAGACGCTTGCTCCTTGGGAGGAAACCTATGGCAAACCTAGGCAGCATAATAAGAAGCAGAGACATCACCTTGCCAACAAAGGTCCATATAATCAAAGCTATGGTTTTCCCAATAGCAACGTATGGCTGTGAGAGGTGGACTATAAGGAAGGCTGAGCGCCGAAGAATTGATGCTTTCAAATTGTGGTGCTGGAGAAGACTCTTATGAGTCCCCTGGACTGCAAGGAGGTCAAATCAGTCAATCCTAAAGGAAATCAACCCTGAGTGCTCATTGGAAGGACAGATACTGACGCTGAAGCTCAAATATTTTGGCCACCTAATACGAAGAGAAAACTCACTGGAAAAGACCCTGATGCTGGGAAAGATTGAAGGCAAAAGGAGAAGGGGACAGCAGAGGATGAGATGGCTAGATAGCATCACCGATGCAATGAATATGAACTTGAGCACACTCCAGGAGAGAGCGGAGGACAGGAAGGCCTGGTGTGCTATGGTCCATGGGGTCACGAAGGGTCGGACACAACTTAACGACTGAACAACAACAACATGGATGGCTCTTTGGCCATTTTTTTTTTAAAAACCCAACTCTGCTGTTAATAGACCTGCTGTGAAGTACTTTTTCTTATGGTATCTGGATAGTAGTAAGATAGTTATGTGTTGCATATTATTAGTTTCAGGCTTTATCCATTTTGTAATCTGTTTTTATTTTTAAGGAACATTCCTCAAGCTTTTTCAGATAGAATGATAGTATTCTTATACTGTTTTTGCTTTGCATATTGATATTTATAGCTGCTTCTGATGAAGACAATTGCCAAAATGTGATGGCCAATTTATTTGTATCAATACGTTTTCCTTCACCACCTGCTTGAGATTCACCTCTTTTCTCCCCTTGCTTTTCTCCTTTAATCGGTCTACTGTGTCTCTTTAATGGGAATGACTGGATTACTTTAGATGTACCAGAATTTAACCACCCCCAAAAGAGGCTGCCCATTCCATTTCTGCATGAGTCAATGCTCTAGGCTTTCCCCCTCCCAATTAGGAAGCATGTTCAGAAAAGGGACTGACTCATGAGAAACATGGAACAGGTGGGCTCCTATGGGGGCAGGAAATTCTCTTACACACTCTGATGGTAAATCTTTGGGGGTATAAGACTGAAGTGTGCCTACAATTTTACTTGAAGGAAAAAGTGTGCTTCACCTATCAAAAGTTTGGGGAACAGTGGATAAAGGCAACAAAAAGTGCAAATTCGAATGAGGTTGGCAATTTGTGAAACGCTTCTTCAATACACTGCATGACTTTGAGAAGAGGAAAAAAGAGTGAATATGAATACATTAATCATTCCTAATGGACTTAAAAATGAAGCAATCATTATTTTATGATTAATTCTTTAAAAAAGGTAGCAGGTGATAAATGGCAGTACTGAACTTTTGTTGTAATTGAATAGGAATTAACTCATGATGTCCTAATGAATTTGAGGGAAGTCATGTCGCCATATTCATAATTACTCAATTAAGACACAAATAAAATATTCCTAATTTTAAAAAGGGGTGTTTTTATTTAATAGGATGATAGTGCACATAGTGCTTTAGCATGGACATGGGCACTGACTAGGCACATTCCTATGCAGAGTTAGTTGTATTCAGACCACTATGTTTTAGAGACATTAAGAGCTTGAATTGAGGCTGCAAAGGGGAGTCCAGGCATGAAAGAACAGGCCTCCACATGGTCTCCCTCCCTGCTGATCTTTGCTGTTGTTGCCAACCCACTCAGCCACTGGCCCTTTCCCAACAAAAAGCTTTGGAAAAGGTGGGATCAATGGACCGGATGGCAAACAACCCTCCCAGGCTTAGAGTATGAGAGAAGGGAGCACATGTGGGAAGTTTTTTCTTTTCCTAAGAGGTCTCCAAAAGAGATGGGAAATACCAAGCTAATTATAAAGTAAAACTGGGGAAGTTTGTTCATCTTTTGAAAATTATTTTTGATGACTTAAATATTCACAATGCAGTAACATATACAAGCCAACATGAGATAGAAAACAGTGAATAAAACCATGTGTGCTCTTATTTATTATCATTTTCATCTTATTTATTATCATTATCGTTTTTATCATGATCCTTCTCTGTGCATAAAGAGTGATGAGCTTAGGGCTCAATGGAACCCTTTTCCTGGATTTCCACTTCCCTCAGCACCTGGACCCCACCATTAATTCGTATTGTTATGATGCACTTCTTTAGAACAAAAGTGCCTTGTAAGAACCATCTCCGTATGCAATTCCAAAGGACTGCTTCAGGTGCCTGAAGGAATCCCTCATCCCATATGTCCCACAACTCCCTGAGATCATCAAGGGAGGGTGTGCTTCAGTGTCTCTCCATCAGATTAGTTGGGCTTCAAGAGAAAGGGTTTTCTCTGTACTTACTCAAAGAGTCAAGCCACACCACCTAGCTCACTTGTGGTGATCTTGTGGTTGGCCAACACTTTTAAAAATAATTATGCATAATAACTGCTGATGGAACAGGGACAGGGTGGTTTTGGTAATTCTTCCTCCCCCTTGCAGCCCCCCACCTCCCACAATGTTCTGAAGGGTCCAACAACCTTCTGGACCAGGCAGATTGTAGGGGGCACAGGGGCCTGCAGGGGAGGGGACTTGCTGAAAATTACTCACATCCCCATTCTGTTGATGGGCGCCTACTATCAGTAGAGAGACACCAATTGGATACCACTCTATGTTTTATTTCTTTCCCCTGATTTTATGGTGTATTTTAATTGAGCAAGCCACCAAAGAGCCTATTTTCAAGCTACAAATGTGAATCTTACATTTTACAATAACTAATCCTTATAAAATCCCTGTAAGGTGATACCCACCACATTGTATATGAGCAGATGAAAATGAGAGAATAGCGACTTCTCTACCTACTATCCTGCATGCCCACATAACTCAGTGCTAGCCATTTGCAGTCCACTGATACTCTGAAAGAAAGATAATATACTATTTTCTAAGTTACAAAAACTTTTTTTTTTACTTGTTACCTGTACCTATAGTACAGGCCTGTACTTTACTATACCATACATAATACATTCATTATTGCAAGCTCACCCCAGAGCCAATGTTGGTGAAGTGGTTAGAATGACAGACTAGGACTGGGAGACCAAGTTCAAATCCTCAATCAGTCACAAAGACCACTGGGTCACTGTCGGCCAGTCACTCTCTCTCACCCTAGCCTAGCTTGCAGTAGTTGTGTGGATAACAGGTATGAAAGGAGAACCATGTATGCCTAGGGATGCCTCAGGAATCTGAGAGAGGGGCGGAGTCCAGAGGACTCCCTCCCCCGCACTTGGCCCCCTGGACCCTGCTTGCACAGCTGCCACCACTTCTTGGAACTGTTCATGTGGCAGCTTCTTGGAACTCCTAGGCAAACTCCCAGCAGCTGCCTGTCCTTTTAGCGAGCCACCATTTTGCACAAAATGGCAGCCCCACGGCTCTTGCTGGCCACGTGCTGAGCCATCCAGGGGCTCGTGCGGTGCAGTGAGTTGGGGCAAGTGGGAGTGATGGCTCAGCGAGTGCCTGGTGAAACTGGGTGGGGGTGAGTTCATCCATCCCTATGTATGCCACCTTCTATGGGGGATGGGTGGCATACATATGTAGTATTAGTAAATAATAAATAAAAGTGGGTGGAATCCTTTTGATCCACTATAGGCAGATCAGGGACTAGAGATTCAACTTGTGCTGGATGGGACTAACTCCCCCTGAAGATTCAGGCTCACAATTTCAGTGTACTCTTGACTAGGGCTTGAACTTGGATGTCCAGGTCTTGGTGGTGGCCAGAAGTGTGTTTGCACAGCTGTAGCTAGTGCACCACCTGTGCCCATTCCTAGAGACACCTGACCTTGCCATGGTCGCACATGCCTTAGTTATATCTCCTTTGAACTACTGTAATGCACTGTATGTGTGGCTGCCTTTGAAAACTAGGGATGTACGGAAGTGACTTACATTTCCGCAGATTATGTTGATGGTGGGGGGGAGGCGTTCCATCCCTCCCCCTGGAATCCTGGCTGGGGCAGGAGGCGCTCCGTTCCTCCCCCCAGAATCCTCGAATGGCCGGCTGTGCTCCGCGGCAGCTCCACAGAGCAGCCAGCCAGGCCCGGCCCAGCCAGACCAGAGCTGTCCACAGCCGGATTTCTGTCCGCAGAGGGCTATGGGTAAAAAACCAAACAAACAAACAAAAAACCAACCGTGTACGCAAATGGCGGTGGCTACGGCCGCCGCCATTTGCGTTCCTTATTTTTACCATCTTAATCTATGTAAATATTTACATAAACTATGATGACGAAAAGAAAGGGGAACGCAAATAGCGTAGCAGGCACTATTTGTGTCCCTTTTTCATTCACCGTTTTAGCCTACGTAAATCTTTACGTAGGCTAAAACGGCAAGTCAAAAGGGGATGCAAATAGCGCCCGCTACGCTATTTGCATTCCCCTTTCTTTTCGCCGTCACAATCTATGTAAATATTTACGTAGATTAAGACGGTAAAAAGAAAGAATGCAAATGGTGGCAGCCATAGCCGCCGCCATTTGCGTACGTGGTTTTTTTTTTAAACCCACCCAACCATGATAGGCTACGTAAAGATTTACATAGCCTATCACATCTTTTTCTTTTTCTTTTTTTTTATACACAAGCCTGGAAATGGCGGCGGCTGCAGCCGGTCAGAAGACCGGCTGCCCCCGGAGCCACCGCCAGAGCCACCGCCGCCTGGAACATCCGCCCCAGGTAAGTCTCGTCCCGGGGTAAATCTTATGTAGCTTATCACGGGTGACTTTGGGGAGGGGAAAGTGCGTACGCAAATGGCAGCGCCCATGGGCGCCGCCATTTGCTTTCCTCATTTGGGCATGGGTAGCCTATGTAAAGATTTACATAGGCTATGGTGAAAATAAGGGCAATGCAAATAGCGTTGCCCTTATTTTTGCCATAGTCTACGTAAATCTTTACATAGGCTACCCGTGCCCAAATGAGGAACGCAAATGGCGGTGCCCATGGGCGCTGCCATTTGCGTACGTGCTTTCCCCCCCCCAAAGTCACCCGTGATAAGCTACGTAAGATTTACGTAGCCTATCAAGGCTGACTTTGAAAATCTAGCCGTGATAGGCTACGTAAATCTTTATGTAGCCTATCACATTTGTTTTTTGTTTTTTTACTTTACTGGGAAATGGCGGCAGCGGCAGCCGGTCTTCTGACCGGCTGCCACCCCCGCCGCCACTGAAACGCTGCCGAAACGCCTCTGGGACCTGCTGCCGAGGGATGGCGGAGAATTTCTCCACGAATCTCGGGGAGGCTGAATGCCAACGCATTCGGCCCCCCGTAATTGGTCTCCATAATACATGCCAGGTCTGCACCCTCATCCAGGATCATGTCATGGATGAGAGAGGTTTTCTGGGTAACAGACCTGGCATTGCAGAGCAGCAAACGAAGGCCAGAAGATGGGGTCACGCCTCCCCCAGCCATCCTTTGGCTCTGGACAGACCCAGAGTAGGGGACAGATACTACACATCTCTCCCTTGTTCCTCTTACCTGGCCTAGCCTACCCGTAGCACTCCACCAGCGCCTGCCACCCAGCCTCAGTATGTTCTGGCCCCCAACACTCCCCCCACTGCCTCCATCAGGGGGACACATGCCCCCTCACTCCCGCCTATCAGGCAGGCTACCCACCCTTAAAAACACAACAAAATCCCCCAGAAATTAAAAAAACAAACAAAACAACAACAAAAACAATTAAAAAAATTAAAAATCCCCTTAAAAATAATGCCAGGCAGGAGTCCACAGGGAAGGCCTGGTGTTGGTGGCGGTGGCGGCGGCGGTGGCGGCAGCGGCGGCAGCAGCAGGCCCAGCAGCAGCAGGCATGCCTCTTCCCCGATGGTGGCAGCTTCTCCTGCAGGTCCTGGCTCTCTCAGGCCACCTCAGCCAGCCAGCTTATGTAGCCCCTCCAGGAAGGGGCAGGTGGAAGCAGCACAGCTGGCTCGGTACCTGGGGGCCTGGTCCTGCAGGGACTGGTGGTCTGCCAGGCAGAAGTCCACAGGGAAGGCCTGGTGTTGGTGGCGGCGGCGGCAGCAGCAGCAGCAGCAGCAGGCCCGGCAGCAGCAGGCATGCCTCTTCCCCAATGGTGGCATTTGCATCCACAGTCACTTCTCTCCCTTCAACCAGCGATACGGCATGGCGGCCCTATCACTGGCACTTCACAGCCGGCCAGCAGCTCCGCAGAATCACCACGAAGTGGAGCCAAAGAGGATTCCGGGGGAGAGGAACGGATCGCCTCCCTCCCCGCAGACCCCCCCACGGAATGGCAGGTAAGCGTTCCACCCATCCCTACTGAAAGATCTCTTCTCCCATATGTCCCTGCCCAGTTCTTTAGATCTTCTGGATAGGCCCTTCTTTCAAAACCACTACCTCCAGAGGCATGTTTGGTGGTGACCCAAGAAAGGGCCTTTTCAGTGGCCGCTCCCAGGCTGTAGAACTCCCACCCAAGGGAGGCTAGGTTTGTGATCTCTTTAATGTCCTTCCACTGGCAGGGAAAGACTACTTTATTTAAGAAGGCCTTTAACCTGCAAGTCAGTCTTGGGTACTGTTTTGATAATAGTAATTCTGCAATTGTTATTTTTAAATTTCGTTTTAATGTATTGTTTTAATCACTTTTTTAACTGGTTTTGTAAGCAGCCTTGAATGCCATTTTTTGGTGGAAAGGTGGGGTACAAATACATTAAATAAATGACGGAGGAAAAGGGGAGGCCTTTTTTGTGGATTCCTGTTCCTCTTTGCAGCCTCCAGTACCCTCCCCCTACATCTGCTTCAGAGAGCTGGGAAACCCTCAGAACAGCATGGGAGGTGGCATGTTGGGCTGCAGGAGGATTCGGCAACAATCCCCTCCCCTCATCTTCTAATAGTGGAAGCCTCCACTAGATCAAAGACTCTTCCACAAACGGAAGGATTCTTCTGCTTCTGGAAGGGCACCATTGGATACAAGCCAATAATAATGTTACTGTTGTTGCTAACAACAATAAAAACAAGCTATTTGCACTGGATGTTACTTATTTGGAAGTATTTTCAACCTCAAAGTTAGATGATCTTGTTTTTCTTATTCTTATTTTTGCTTGAACTTATTGACATCTGAAAACAGCCCTTTATCATTGTTTTCAGCTTCAATTGCCATGACTATGCTTTTGCAGCCATAATATATTTTAAATTACTTTATTGAATTTCCCTGGGAAATTACATGTTAGCCACTGTTTAATTACAGTGTATATACCATGAATTTGGTCAAGCAATGCCATTCTTAGAATTTATAAGTCTGAATGGCTTGTTACCTTCCAAAATTGCTTTCCATTTCTCTTCACTGAAGGTTTTATATATACAAAACAAAACAAAAAACCCTTAAAAATCATTCTTGAACCTTACTATTTCCTAAAATCATGTGAAAGAATTCTGTTGATAAGTAGCCTCCGGTTTATTTGAGGGCACTAATACAAATTTAGTTTTGACAGAAATTAGCCTGCAAAGCAATGTTGTGCAACTAATAGACCTAATTAAAGAAAATAAGAAGAAGCCTAAAGAGTCATCAACTGGAATATGTAATCATCCCTTGGGATGTATTTCAGTCTTTTAGACTGAATAGAAATCTTCTTTCTCCAGCTGATTTAAATGCATTGATATACCTCAATGCACAAAGGTCATGATCAAGACAATTTTATCCTAGCAACGTAGCACATTACCAACCAAAATATATCAGTGGCACCATTTTGGGAAAGAGGAAGGGACAGTGTCCCTAGGACCACATATGATTGTCCCTCTGAAGCCCATATATCTTGAGTCAGCTTGCTGGTTCTACTCACTGGGTTGCTATTGTTATAAACAAATCAATCTCTGCATGCATATAGCATAGATGCCAAAGGCACAAATCATTTTGACTTTTTTAAAAGGGTGCTAATAATACTGCTATACCTACTGAAAGATACTCAAAAATCACAACAAATGCTCCTAAAATAATCTGGGTTTTGCAGCCCTGACTTTTTCCAACAGCAGTCCTTTGGACTTGGTGGAGTCTCACCCTAATATCTTTGCCATCCCAACTGACATCTGAAATACCACACTGAAAGAAATGCAGAGAGCATTAAAACATCATAGGACAGTCTATCACGGCCTGTAAGTGTCCTCAGGCCACCCTATGCTGCCCTACATGCAGAATAGTGAGCAATGGTGTATCCCATGTAGGGCTATTTTGGCTTAGAGAGACCAGCACCTTGAAAGATCAGGTTCATAGCTTGGGCGTGCTCCTGGATCCTATTCAGTCATTGGATCTTCAGGTGAAAGGCAAGCTGTGGTGAGGACATTACTTGCACAACTACCTCTAATGCTCTAGCTGCAACCATTCATGAGTCAGTCTGATCTGGCAACAGTTATCTATGCCTTGGTTACATCATGGCTAGACTATTGCAATGTGCTCTAAAGAGGGCTAACTGTGAAGAGCATCTGGAAAATTCAGTTGGTGCAAAATGCAGCAGCAGCTAGGCTGCTAACTTAGCGGTACATGGTATTGTGATCCCATCACCCCAATACTGAAAAATCAGTACTGTTCACTAATACTTTTCTGGGGCTGGGCTCAATTCCAGGTATTGGTTGTAACGTTTAAAGCTCTAAATGGCTTATGACCTGGGTATCTGAGGGACCACCTATCTTGGTAACCTACTGAGCTATTAAGATCAGTAAGAGACGCCCTTTTGAAATAACTCTTGCTTGCAGAGGCTAGGGATGTGTGAGAAATTTGTTTGTTTGTTTTATCAAACTGTTGTTTTATCAAGCCATTCCGAACAGAACATGGACTCAGATGCAATCTGCAGGTGAAGTCTGTACATTTCCAAGCTTGCAGTGGGATTTGCAGAGCCCCACAAATGTGTTCAACAGCATGTGTACATTTGAAAAATGATATGAAAAAATGTGTACATTTGAAAAATGCAAAAAATATGCTTTGATCAATGGGAGAAGAATGTGTATATTTCAAAGATTGCACAATTAATGCAAACATTTAGAAAAATATGGACAAAAATTAGGGATGTTGGAGGAATCCATCAGGGAGTGAAGTTGGCTGAGCTAACAGCTCTCCCCAGCCCCCAGACTCTGGATCACTAACCCATGAGCTGGCCTGACTCAATCTATATGAGTCAGGCTAACTCACGGATTTCCATCCACCCCACCCTACAATCGCGATTTGTACCAATTGCGGCTGCAATTTGCATTAACGGCAATTTTAGAAAGAAAAAACAAACAAGCATCCCTAACAAAAATACAGATTGATTCCACCCCCCAAAGCTCACAATCTGACATGGACTCAAGTCAGAATGAGCTTCAAGATGGAATTTGGAGAACTTGCGAGAGCTCAAGTTTTGCTGATTCACACATCCCTAGCAGAGGCCTACTTGTAAGGCACACAGGAAAGGGCTGTGTCCTGCCTTGCTCCCAGACTCTGGAATGCACTTCCTTTGGAGTTGTGAGTGACTGGTCTGCACTCTCTCTGCCTTCAGGAAGGGAGTCAAGACACAAATTTTAAACTGGACTTTTTAAATTGTTGCTATGGTATCTACAGTTGTTTTTAATTACAAGTCCCCTGGACTGCAAGGAGGTCAAATCAGTCAATCCTAAAGGAAATCAACCCTGAGTGCTCATTGGAAGGACAGATACTGAAGCTGAAGCTCAAATATTTTGGCCACCTAATGAGAAGAGAAAACTCTCTGGAAAAGACCCTGATGCTGGGAAAGACTGAAGGCAAAAGGAGAAGGGGACGGCAGAGGATGAGATGGCTAGATAGAATCACCGATGCAATGAATATGAACTTGAGCACACTCCGGGAGAAAGCGCAGGACAGGAAGGCCTGGTGTGCTATGGTCCATGGGGTCACGAAGAGTCGGACACAACTGAACGACTGAACAACAAATGTTTCATTTATTTGATTATAGGTTTTAAAAAAATGCAAACATTTTGTAAACTGCCTTGGTTGGCTTCAGAAAGGCTATCTAGAAATACAATAAACAACAACATGCTAGGCCCTGCCTTGTATGCGCTGAAGATTCCAGCATGCTGAGGGGAAGTGGCCATTCCCATCATCATATTGGAAGCATCAGACTGAGTGCCTGAAGGAGGGCCTTCTGTTATCTTGCCATGATCCATTGCCATGCTAGAGGCTTCAGGCAAATGAGGAAAGGCACAGCGTAGCATGGGGATCGCACAGGCCCTCTGTTGTTCTGCCACAGGACTCACAGTGCCAGGGGTGGGTTGCCAAATCTATCCTGATGTTGGCTTTCCATAGCAAAACCAAGAGCTTCCACAAATCCCTAACAAAAATGTGGTATCAGCTATAGCAAGCTGAGGCATAATGTATGCAGTGGTCTTAGAAATGAAGGAATGATATGATGTGTGTGTGCCCATTGGTTTATACATTCAACTGCTGACCCTATAATTATAATATACATTCAGCAGTTCTCTGGAAGCTTCTTTGTATGTCTCATTATATCCAAAGGAAGAATGTATATGTATCTTAGAGAACAGACTGCAACAACATTGGTCATAATGCCATTAAACCTCAGGCCAATGATGAATTAAGAATCTTCAATCAAAAAAAAAAAAGGGTAAAATGTGTTAACATGGCAACCTTTTCTGTGATCCCTTATTCATCAGTCTTTCTTCTGTAGATTATACTCATTTGCTTCAGTCTCACCTCATAGGTTATGCCATACATTAAGTATTTAAGAGTGACATTGCTCCCAGTGGAGTTTTGATTGTATGCTTAAACAATGCTAACCAATTCTCTTGGCAACAGTCATCACACAAAAATGAAGTCGCTCTCTTTCATAGTTAATGACTGCACTTCACATTACTAAAAAGCTAAACTTGAACAACTAAAAGAGAGATAGATTAATATTGCTTTATAGCACCCTTAAAATCCTTGAAAGCTAGTTACTCCTCATATTATTCTGATTTATCATTTCCTTGTAGGCGGACCCTTCTATATTATGTTTAGTATAATTAAACCATCAAATAACACTAGTTCAGACCAAATTATAATGCCATATATTTCAATTAATATGCTGAAACTGAAACAAACTGATTCATCAGTGAGGACAGCAGTTCCTTCCTTTTCATCTCTCTCAAACTCTAAAGTCAGATTTGTTTACTCATGAGTGTTGTATCATGTGTATGTGATTTGATTTCTTATACCTTCATTACTCAAGACTTAACCACCACAGCTGAAAAGCACTATGTTTAAGGTCGTATGACAGTACAAAAGTTAAGTCTGTGCTGACACATCCAGGCATCCATCCAGTTGTCTCCATCTACATTTGAAGTAAACTAGCCCTAAAAGACAAAAACTGGCAATATAACAGAGAATAATTAACAAAAACACCTTGATATGACACAGGAAGCAAAACAAAAGAGTCCTGAGAGAGGATATGTTGGACTGACTTCATATGGTCTGTGCCAAGATAAACACAGCTATTGGTGCTTCTTCTCACTTGAACTCAACATTGGGGCTGATTAGAGAAAGCAACTCAACAAAGTTCCCCATTCACTGTTTTGTGGCATTCACAATGCTCTCTCTCACATGCATTGGCCATCACAATGTGCCCTCCCTCCCTCCCTTTCATATATTGGATGGTGCAGCCACATTCAGATGAATTTAGGCAGGCTTAAGGACAGTAGCAACCATCAGGCACTTTACAAGAATAATAAAGAAGAGCAGACTAGTAAATAAAGGGACCTCCTGACAATTTTTTGGGATTTAGCATTCTCTCTCTCTCTGTGCCAAATACATCCAAGTGCAAAATTAAGAATGCAATCCAAAATGTGCAGACCCCCCTCCCCACATGAATAACTTTTGTTTGTCTTACCAAAAGTATTTTTCTTACCTCAAAATCCAGGTTGTTTCTTCCAATAGGAACTACTCCTAAAATCATTGCTTTAGCCAATATTTGATGCAATATATCACTGCCTTGTTGTGGCGAAGGGGCTTGCAAAACTCAGTGAAGCCATAAGCTATGCCGTGCAGGGTCACCCAAGATGGACAGGTCATGGCGGAGAGTTCTGACAAAATGTGGTCCACTGGAGAAGGAAATGGCAACCCACTCCAGTATTCTTGCCAAGAAAACCCCATGGAACATATCACAAGGCTAAAAGATATGACGCCGGAAGATGAGCCACTCAGGTCAGAAGGTGTCCAATATACTACTGGGGAAGAGCAGAGAGTATTTCCAAGTAGCGTCAGAAAGAGTGAAGTGGCTGGGCCAAAGCTGAAAGGACACTCAGCTGTGGATATGTCTGGTGGTGAAAAGAAAATCCAATGCTGTAAAGAACAATATTGGGAACTTGGAATCTAAGATCAATGAATCAAGGTAAGCTGGAGGTGGTCAAACATGAGTTGGCAAGATTGAACATTGACATCTTGGGAATCAGAGAACTAAAATGGACAAGCATGGGCGGATTTAATTCAGGTCACCATCATATCTACTGATATATCTACTACTTTGGGCAACAATCCCTTAGAAGAAATGGAGTAGCACTCATAGTCAACAAAAGGGTGGGAAAAGCAGTACTGGGGTACAATCTTAAAAATGACAGAATGATCTCAGTACGAATCCAAGGCAAACCATTCAACATCACAGTAATTCAAGTCCATGCCCCAGCCACTGATGCTCAAGAAGCTGAGGTTGATCGGTTCTACGAAGACCTACAACACCTTCTAGAACTAATACCAAAAAAAGATGTCCCCTTCATCATAGGGGATTGGAATGCTAAAGTAGGAAGTCAAGAAATAACTGGGATAACAGGCAAGCATGGCCTTGGCATACAAAATGAAGCAGAACAAAGGCTAATAGAGTTCTGTCAAGAGAACACACTGATCATAGCAAACACTCTTTTCCCACAGCACAAGAGGCGACTCTACACATGGACATCACCAGATGGTCAATATCGAAATCAGATTGATTATGTCCTTTGCAGCCAAAGATGGAGAAGCTCTATACAGTCAGTAAAAACAAGACCTGGAGCTGACTGTGGCTCAGATTGTGAGCTTCTTGTTGCAAAATTTCGGCTTAAATTGAAGAATGTAGGGAAAACCACTAAACCATTCAGGTATGACCTAAATCATATCCCTTATGAATATACAGTGGAGGTGACAAATAGATTTAAGGGATTAGACCTGATAGAGTGTCAGGGTGGACACTGAGCCCATAGAATCTCAGAGTAGTTCTGATTCTGAGGAAGAGGAGCCGCTCCTGGGAGAGGAGCACACTCATCTTTTCCAGGGCCAACAGCTGACAGAGATTCCTCCCATCAGCATTCCTAGCTTAGATAGGAGTCCTGGGAGTGACAGAGCGCAGGAAGCAGACTTGCTGGATGCACGATGCCGATGCAGGGAGCGGCGCCAAATGGAGGACGCGGAAAGGAGGCATAGTGCCTGGTTGGCGCGCAAACAATGGTTGCGCCCAGAGGATCCAAGGGAAAAGGGGAGGGACTCTCCCTAGCCCATAAGTTCAGGGTCTGCCAGTGATTCCCTTTCAAACGGGGACCAACTGTTCCAACTTAGGGCATAGGTACTCTGCTGCTCATATCTAGTTGCTAACAGTAGAGTTGTTAAGTTGTAAAAGAGGAATAAAGCTTTGAAAAGAAACCCTTTGTCTGTGTCTGGACTTGGCTACTGAATTCGACTGAGAGAGGCCGCGAAGGAGCACTTGACACAGAGTGACTGAGGAACTATGGACGGAGGTCTGTAACATTGTTCAGGAGGCAGCAACTAAATCTATCCCAAAGAAAAAGAAATGCAAGAAAGCAAAGTGGCTGTCTGATGTAGGGATGTACGGAAGTCACTTACCTTTTCGAAGGGTGACATTTGCAGTGGGGGGGAGGCGCTCCATCCCTCCCCCCAAAATTCTCTCTGGCTGGCTCCGCTCCGTGGAGATTCTGCGGAGCTGCCGGCCGGGGCCGCCCACAGCCAGACATCCGGCCGCTGGGCAGACTGCACAGGGACGCAAATGGAGGCAGCCGTAGCCACGCCATTTGCATCCCTGTATTTTGTTGTGATAGGCTACGTAAATATTTACATAGCCTATCATGGCAAAAACAAAACAAAAACAGCGAATGCAAATGGCGGCAGCTATGGCGGCCACCATTTTCATTCCTGTTTTTTTGCTGTTTTAGCCTATGTAAATATTTACGTAGGCTATTACAGAAAAAAAAGGGGGGGGAACGCAAATGGCATAGTGGCCGCCATTTGCGTTCCTTTTTTTTTTTTTTTTTTTGCCATAATAGCCTACATAAATATTTACGTAGGCTAAAATGGCAAAAAAAAGGGAACGCAAATGGCGGCCGCCGTAGCCGCCGCCATTTGCGTTCCCTTAGTTAAGCCGTGATAGGCTACGTAAATACTTATGTAGCCTATCACGGCTTCCACAGGGAAGCAAATGGCATCCCTGCATTAGCCATGATAGGCTATGAAAGTATTTACATAGCCTATCACAGCTATGATGAGGAAGCGAATAGCAGCCGCAAACGTGGCCACCATTCGCAAGTCAGCACGGACGGCAGGAGGTAGGTGCTCCGTTCCGGGCCCATTTCACGAGGTGGGAGGGCAGGGGGGCTTTGTTTCACCACAGATTTCAGGGGGCCAAATGTCCTGGCATTCGGCCTCACCGAGATCCGTGGCGGAATTCTCTGACATCCCTAGTCTGATGAGGCTTTACAAGTAGCTGAGGAAAGAAGGGACGTGAAAAGCAAGGGAAAAAAGGGAAGATATATCCAACTGAATGCAGAGTTCCAGAGAATAGCAAGGAGAGACGAGAAAGCCTTCTTAAATGAACAATGCAAAGAAATCGAGGAAAACAATAGAATGGGAAAGACTAGAGATCTCTTCAAGAAAATCAGAGATCTCAAGGGAACGTTTTGTGCAAAGATGGGCATGATAAAGGACAAAGAAGGCAGGGACCTAACAGAAGCAGATGAGATTATGAAAAGGTGGAAAGAATACACAGAAGAACTATACAGGAAAGATCTGAATGTCCCTGATAGCCATGATAGTGCAGTCAATGAACTTCAGCCGGACATCCTCGAGAGTAAAGTCAAGTGGGCCTTAGGAAGCATTACTAACAACAAAGCTAGTGGAGATGACAGTATTCCAGCTGAGCTATTTAAAATCCTAAAAGATGATGCTGTTAAAGTACTGCACTCAATATGCCAACAAATTTGGAACACTCAGCAGTGGCCACAAGACTGGAAAAGGTCAGTTTACATTCCAATTCCAAAGAAGGGCAATGCCAAAGAGTGTTCATACTACCGTACAATTGCGCGCATTTCACATGCCAGCAAGGTGATGCTCAAAATCCTACAAGCTAGGCTTCAGCAGTATGCGAACTGAGAACTACCGGAAATACAAGCTGAGTTCCGAAGAGGCAGAGGAACTAGAGATCAAATCACCAACATACCCTGGATCATGGAGAAAGCAAGAGAATTCCAGAAAAACGTCCATTTCTGCTTCATTGACTATGCTAAAGCCTTTGATTTTGTGGATCACAACAAACTGTGGCAAATTCTTAAACAGATGGGAGTACCAGACCACCTTACCTGTCTCCTGAGAAACCTGTACGAGGGTCAAGAAGCAACAGTAAGAACCGGACATGGAATAACAGATTGGTTCGAAATTGGGAAAGGAGTACGACAAGGCTGTATATTGTCGCCCTGCTTATTTTATTTATATGCAGAGTACATCATGAGAAATGCCCGGTTGGATGAAACACAGGTCGGAATTAAGATTGCCGGGAGAATTATCAACAACCTCAGATACACAGATGATACCACCCTAATAGCAGAAAGTGAAGAGGATCTAAAGAGCTTCTTGTTGAGGGTGAAAGTGGAGAGTGCGAAAGCTGGTTTGAAACTCAACATGAAAAAAATCTAAGATCATGGCATCTGGCCCCATCACTTCCTGGCATATAGAAGGGGAAGAAATGGAAGCAGTGTGTGACAGATTTTATTTTCTTGGGCTCCAAGATCACCGCAGATGGTGACTGTAGCCATGAAATTAAAAGACGCTTGCTCCTTGGGAGGAAAGCTATGGCAAACCTAGACAGCATAGTAAGAAGCAGAGACATCACCTTGCCGACAAAGGTCCATATAATCAAAGCTATGATTTTCCCAGTAGTAATGTATGGCTGTGAGAGCTGGTGTCGGGGTGGAAACTGAACCAATAGAGCCCCAGAGCAGTTCTGATTCTGAGGAGGAACAGCAATCCATGGGAGAGGAACTCGCTCATCTCTCACAAGCACAGCAGCTGGCAGAGATTCCTCCTGCCAGCATTCCTGGGATAGATAGTGACCCCGGCAGTGAGAGAATGCTGGAGGGGGGCTTGCGGGATGCTCAGTGCAGATGCAGGAAGTGACGACAGATGGAGGGCAGAGAAAGGAGGCGTACCGCTCGTTTGGCGCTCAAACAATGGTCGCGTCTCGAGGACCCAAGGGAAAGAGGGAGGATCTCTCCCTAGCCCATACGTTCAGGGTCTTCCCATGGTTCTCCTTCAAACGGGGACCAACTGCCTTACCTGGAGCTTAGGCTACTCTGCTATCTTTCGAATTCCTTGTTGTCTGTGTCCTGAGTTGGCTACTGGTGGGGACTGCAACAGGCAGCTAGGGCGCTCCTGACAGCTAGATTATAAGGAAGGCTGAGCGCCGAGGAATTGATGCTTTTGAACTGTGGTGCTGGAGAAGACTCTTATGAGTAGGGATGGCAGAGAATTCCGCCATGGATTCCAGTGAGGCCGGATTCTTTAGAATCCTGGAATCCATGGCGGAACAGCCACCTGCGCCCCCCGCTCCCCCGCAGAATCCCCCCGGGACAGCACTTACCTGGGGCAGATTTGGTGGATTCGGCGGCGGCGGCTTCGGCGGCAGTCGCTCCAGCAGCTGGTCTCCTGGCCAGCCGCAGCTGGGCTGCTGCCACCGCCATTGCTGTCCTTGCAGCCATGATAGGCTACGTAAGAATTTACATAGCCTATCACGGCTAACCCCCCCCCCAAAAAAAAAACCCAGCATACGCTAATGGCGGCGGCTACGGCGGCCGCCATTTGCGTTCCCTATTTTTCGCTGATTTATCTTACATAAATATTTACCTAAGATAAAACGGTGAAAAATAGGGAACGCAAATGGCGGCCACCGTAGCCACCGCCATTTGCGTACACTGGGGGGGGGGTAGCCATGATAGGCTACGTAAATTCTTACGTAGCCTATCACGGCTGCCTGGCTGGACAAAATGGCGGCTGCAGCAGCCCATCCGCGGCCGGAAATCCGGCTGCCAGAGGCCCTGGCTGGCTGCTCCGCGGCCTGGCCACAGAGCAGAGCCGGCCATCGAGGATTCCAGGGGGGATACCAGATCACCTCCCCACCCGTTGAGGATTCTGGGGGGAGGGACGGAGCACCTCCCCCCCACCACGAAAGATTCCACTAAAAGGTAAGTGAGTTTCGTACATCCCTACTTATGAGTCCCCTGGACTGCAAGGAGGTCAAATCAGTCAATCCTAAAGGAAATCAACCCTAACTGCCCATTGGAAGGACAGATACTGAAGCTGAAGCTCAAATATTTTGGCCACCTAATGCGAAGAGAAAACTCACTGGAAAAGACCCTGATGCTGGGAAAGATTGAAGGCAAAAGGAGAAGGGGACGGCAGAGGATGAGATGGCTAGATAGCATCACCGATGCAATGAATATGAACTTGAGCACACTCCAGGAGAGAGCGGAGGACAGGAAGGCCTGGCGTGCTATGGTCCATGGGGTCACAAAGAGTCAGACATGACTTAACGACTGAACAACAACAACAATGGATGTGTTGATACATCCATACATTGAGAAACCATTTGCTCCCCTTGAAATTCCTTAAATGTTCATCTGAAAATGAGATTCTGAATTTGTCTCTGAATGCTACTTGGTGGTGGCTCCATTTTTAAAACATGCCTTATTTTACATATACTGTATATGGAAATCATATTTCCAAGTTAATACAATTATGATCAAGTTGTACATGTACCTAGATAAATAAATGTTAATTTCAGTCCACTAGAGTGGTGTTTTGGAATGAGTAGAAGTTGTTCAACTAGTCTTGCTGAACAGCTCCTAGAACATTGTTCACTTAACACAGATGAACCTGTAACGATACACTATAGCTTTAGTATAGGAAACAAACAGATAGCCATATAGTGGTAGATTGCACAGTTTGGGTATAGGAAACTAAACAATTGTATGTATTTATTTTAGCTATATCGACACCCACACCATCCCAAAACTTCAGTTCTATCTCAACTTGCTGTTGCCTGTAGCATACTGTAGTTTATTCCTCCACCTTCCCCCAACACATTTTCACTAGTCTCTCTCTCTCTCTCTCTCTCTCTCTCCCCCTCTCTCTCCCTCTCTCTCTCTGCTTCTTTTGAAATGACTCATACATTTCATTTAAGAACTAAGAAGGAATGTCTAAATTCACTGTGCATCTCCATTTAGATTACATCCACTGATAACCTAGGGGTATGAGGAATCTCCCCTGAGAAACGCTGCAAGTGGTACTAATAGGCTTTTGGCTTTATTCAAAATTCCTCAGATGTTTCACCTGCAAGGGAACCTCAGGTTCTCTAATAATTTTGCATTAAGACAGCATTTCAGTGGTAACTCTAATCCTGAACACATTACTTAATTCCTCTAATATTCAGGATCACTAGCTATCTTCAGGTGCAAGGGAAAAACAACAACAACAACAACAAACCCCAGGCATCTGTACTTTTCTATCCCTGTGGAGAGACAAAGTCCTGAATTCTTTGATGAGGTCCCATAGAAATAAATTGAAATTGTACTTCCAAGAAAAGATGATTAGGATCAGGCTGGAAGTACAGTCAAAGTATTCTCCTGGCTCGGGTGGGTTGCTTCCACATCAGCCAGTCTCTGTTCTAGCATCAAGGTAGCTTCCCTCTTAGCTATCTTCCTTTTCTTGTGTCCAAAGTTCGAGGTATGTCCTATGAACATCACCCTTATATGCTCACACGTCCATACCATCAAGGCAAGGTGACAGCAATGCACCACCTGACAATTAGGCATGGGTAAGAAATTCAGGCTGGGTGACAAATTCACTCTGTCAAGTTTTTATTTGTTTACACATTTAACTGATCTGCACCTTGTGGAACTGACTGCAATTTGCAGCTCAAAATCCATAAGTTTTCGGGCTTGTGATGTGTTCTGTGAAAGAAAGAAACAAAGAAAGACATTTGACAATATGCACACATTTGCACACACACACACACACACACACTCCCACACACACCGGTGTACATTTCTAAAATGCACACAAACACATTTTAGTGAATAAGGGCATGTGGCCATTCATGCATCCATTGGCACACAAAAAACTGTATGGATTCCCACACACACAGAAATGGGGGGCATGGAACCATCAGAGATTGGACATGGAGGTGAGAAAAGGGGGACTTGACAAGTCTGCCCGTCCCTACTTACAAGAACTTAGCCACAACTAACTTTGGTTAGTTTTGGTTTCAATTAACTATTGAAAATGTGATCCTGATCTGTCCTTTAGATAAACATGAATGGATAGCTCAACAAATGCCAGCTCCATATTTGATTTATCTACTATCAAAAGTTCCTGATAATTAAAGCAGTAAAAACTAGGGATGGCGGAGAATTTCTCCACGAATCTCGCGGAGGCCAAATGCCAACACATTCGGCCCCCCGAAATTCTTGGTGAAATTCTCCGCCACTCCCCCGCCACCCCCCGGGATGAGACTTACCTCCCTCGAATGTCCCTCTTGGCGGTGGGTCCCGGAGGGAGTTCAGCAGCGGTTCGTCGGGGGCGGGGGCGGCGGCCAGTCTTCAGACCGGCTGCCGCCGCCGCCATTACAAAATTAAGTAAAAAAACACAAAACACCTGTGATAGGCTACGTAACGATTTACATAGCCTATCATGGCTAGATTTCCAAAGTCAGCCGTGATAGGCTACGTAAATCGTTACGTAGCCTATCACGGGTGACTTTGGAAAAAAAAAAAAAAAAGCGCGTACGCAAATGGCGGCACCCATGTATGCCGCCATTTGCATTCCTTATTTGGTCCCGGTAGTTTACGTAAAGATTTACGTAGACTACGGCGAAAATAAGGGCAATGCAAATAGCTGCGGGACAAGGTAAGTCCCTTTTGTAAATCCCTACGTAGACTATCACGGGTGGGGTTTTTTTTCACTTTTTTATTTTGCGGCGCCTCCCCCCCCAGCCTGAATTTCGGCTGGGCGAGGCGGGGAGCCTCCCCCCCTGGCCTGAACTTCGGGGAGAGAACCGAAGCACCTCCCCCCCACTGCGAAGCAAGCTGCGGGACCAGGTAAGTGCCTTTCGTACATCCCTAGTAAAAACAGTCAGATGGAGCTGCTTGGAGATACACGGTCTAAATTCTAAATGTTCCTATTAAACCAGTTGAAATAATGAACCAATTTTCACAAGATAAACTCTAGGAAATCATGTAAAACATTTATGAAATATTTTTGTTAGTTTTGTGTGATGTTAACCAGTCTATGTATTATAGACAACTACTGCATTGCAGGCAACCACAATATGAGTGCAGTGAAGTAAAGTATCACATACACAGGTTGATAAAGAACCTTCCCCTCTTTTTCCAGCATTGCCTGAAACTGCCCCAAAACTTTCAGTGGGCCTTTTCAGATGTCCCACTAAGCCACGGTGGTTTGGGAATTTCTCATAATTATGGTGGCTTAGTGTGTTGTGTCAGGGAAGATAACCACATTCCGAGTAATTACTGAGCCACCCCAGGTAACCACCCCCTTGCAAAAGTATCTGGCTACCTTTTCTCCAATTTTATTCTTGATTTTTACTGCATTCACATTATCTGCTATACCATTGCTTGTGGAGCTAGCATGGTAGTCTGCCATGGTTCATGCATTCTCACTTCTGTTCCTTTTTCTTTCTGTTTTCCCTCTCTCACCCTTCTTGCTGCCCTTGTCCCACTTAGGCTGGTTGAGACTCAGCATTAATTGAGGGGCAAATACAAAGGCAGGTCAATAAAGAGACAAAGGTCAAAGGTAGGGATGTACAGGCTGTGTAAAATCCACTCTGTCTGTGTTTCGCAGATGGTCAGGCACCTTTCATTCCATCCTCTGCCCACAAATGGATGCAATTTCTTTTTCATCATGCGGAAAAATGCATAAATATTTATATAAGTATTTATGTAAGTATTTACATAATTTACCTCAGTACTTAACATTTAGTGCATTGTCCCCCATTCTGTTCAATGTTTCCTCAGCAGAAACTTGCGTATTTTTCTACAGATTTATATGCATAAATTTTGGGAAAGTGAAAAAATCATTCAGAAGTCCACGGACTCTGCACAGCCGGAGGGGATCACTCTGCAGCAGATTCCGCAGGTCAGATTCTTAGACATCCGAGCTCATTTTAATTAATCTTGAATTTCTCCAGCATCCCTAGTCAAAGGCAAGAGGGAGACTTCCAAGAGTGAGGTCCGAGGCACAGCCAAGGTCAAAACATGGGAGAGTAATCAAGCAGAAATACAGTCCAAAAAGCAGAGTCTAGAAGTCAGTAGCACAGATGCTCAGTCACAAGACAGGGTCAAGGAAATAAGAGTAGTAGGCACTGGAATCTGAGCGAAGGTCTTGTTTGCAACAGCTCTCAAGTTCCAGACTGAGAGGTGATATAGCCAGAGCTTCCAGGGCCCACCCAGGGCTCAACTGAAGTTCATCACAGGCTTGTGTAAAAAAGTCATTTACCCTAACCCTAAACGGCTGCAATTAGGTTAAACTCAGGGCTTTATGGCCACAAGTGGCGTCTAATATGGGGGGGGGATTCCAGGGGGGGAGGAATGGATCAACTGCCTCCCCCTATGGACCCCGCCCCCAGAACAGAAGGTAGGGAATCCATCCATCCCTAGTCTCAAATTTCTCCAGCATCTCTAAGAACTACTCTCTGAAGAGATGGCTCTTTTTATTAAACTCTATCTCTACTTCCTAGTCTCCCTTTAACACAGGGATAGGCAATGTGGTGCACACAGGCACCAATACACTGCTGGACACCTTTCTGGGTGTCCACCAAGGTGCGCTAGCCCTCCCACTTTTTAAATTAATGCATGTCCTTTGTCACATGGCCGCCATTTTGTGTTGGTGCCCATAACAGTTTCGCAAATGTCAAATGTATCCACAGCCCCCAAAATATGCCTACACCAGCTTTAACCCATGAAGAACCATAACCTCATATCATGCCATAGATTGATGTAAGAATTCCTGAGATAATGATTCTGAAGTTCTTTAAACACTCCAGGGATGTAGGAAGCTGCCTTATCTCGAATCATCCCATTGGTCCACCTTGTTCAGTTTTATTTAAACTGACTAGCAGCAGCTATCCTGGGTTTCGAAGACAGGAGCTTTCCCCAGCCCTGTGGATGCCAGGCATTGAACCTGGGACACACTCTAGCGCTGAGCTATGGTGTTTTGCATATAGTGTTATGCAAATTATTATTGTTACTCTAACTTCCCTCTGCTCTCCCTCTGTTATCTCCCCACAGATGCATGCTAACTAACTTTCTATTTTAAGCTCCTAAAGGACGGAGCTTTCTTTTGCTTATGTTACTTCACAAAAGCAACATATACATTTATGGTGGTGCTATGTACAAAATAATATGTTTTTCTCCCTGGTCACAGTTAAAATATATACTGGTATTTCCTATTTGTGCATTTTATTTCCATTTTCTATACTTGCATAAACACTGGATCCAGTATAAAGGGAAATAATGCTAGCATAAAGCACCATACCCCTTGTTTGGTTCCAGTTTGCTAGTAAACAGTGTTCGAACAGACCGACAACTGTTCTTTTTATTGTATAAGAAGTGTGCACATTTGATGCGGGAATTTTTTTTCTAGATAACTCTCATTATTGCTGAAGACCAAAATAATTTATCAAAAAGACTCATGTATAATTTAAAAGTATGTGATGTTTCAGCAGCTATCAGTTCTACAGTGCCATACATGTTTAATTGTCTGTGTGGGGGGGTTTGTTTGACTGACTAAAAAAAAAAATCCAAAAAACTTTTATTTCTGCCTAAGACCATCTATTTACCTTTGTGTCCAACTTTTTTTTCTGACTTTTGCTAAGGAGTAACAACAATATGTTTTTCATGTTGTTGGTGTTGCTTAAAAGTCACCAGAAGACAGAGTGTTGCCTAATACAGCCCTTAAAGTTTTGAAATAAGCATTGAGCTCATTCCTGTCGTCAAAAAGGGATGATTGTTGCTAAGCCTAGGCCAGACAGAAAGGCTTTTGAGCCTTATCATCACAGAGAGGATGAAAAGTCCTCTGGTCCATCACCACAATCTTGGATCCCAGGCACAACAACAATGAAACTAGGAATACTCCAAAAGCTGAGTTATATATTGCAGTTACTACATGCATGTGAATCCTCCTCTGTTTGCTCTGGATTCTGGTGTCCTGTGGAAGAAAGGAAGTCACTACCACTATATCCAGTGCAACTGAAGATTAAAGGACAGGTTCACAGGGACTGGCTAATAAACTACGCCTAGTATTGAAGTTGGACTCTATATTAGGGATGTACATGAATTTCGTTTCTGTTCACAGATCAAACAAACATGCCCTGTTCACAATCCTGAACATGAGGAAAAGTGTGCATGTGGCAGGGAGTGTTTCTGAGAAATGTCTCAGAATTTGTGATCGTGTTCAAAAAGTGTGCATTTAAAAAACACACACACTCTGAAATGCACAGTGTATATCTATATCTATATCTATATCTATATCTATATCTATATCTATATCTATGCATACTTCAGTCAAAGGGGGAAAATAGCACACATTTGAGAAATATGCACAAAAATTTGTACTTTTCCCATTTGAAATGCACACATTCCCATGTGAACAAGCTGGAAAAAAAATGGCAAAAACCAAAATGGGAGTGAGCAAAAATTAACTTTGAAGTGATTTTTGGAGAATTAAGTCAAGTTCAGAAATCTCTAGTTCTCCCATCTCTATTCTATATTCCATCTTCTTCAAACAGAACTAGACTTGCTGAGCTAACTTCCCAAGGATTATAAAGTCAAAGTTGAAGTGAGGAGGCAAGGTATAGATGACGTCCATAATACCTCTCACGTAGTACAGGATGGGCAACTTGTGACTAGGGATGCTGGAGAAATTTGAGACAGATTAAAATGAGCTCCGATTTCTAAGAATCCAACCTGCAGAATCCACTGCAGAGTGACCCCTCAGGCAGCACAGAGTCTCAGATTATTTTTTTTTTTTACTTTCCCAAAATTTAGGCATATAAATTTGTAGTAAAATAAATACGTAAGTTTCTGCTGAGGAAATGTTGAATGGAATGGGGGACAATACCCTAAATGTTATGTACTGAGGTAAATTATGTAAATACTTATGTAAATACTTATGTAAATACTTATGTAAATACTTATGTAATTATTTGAGGATTTTTCTGCATGGGAAAAAAATAAATAAATCATCCGCATCCATCTGTGGGTGAACAATGGAACAAAAGGCACCTGACAATCCAGAAAACACAGACGGAGCAGATTTTACACAGTCTGTACATCCCTACTTGTGACCCCCCAGATGTTTTGACCAACAACTTCTATCAGCCCTAGCCAGCATAGTCAATGATGAAGGATGATGGGAGGTGTAGGCAAAACTTCTGGATGGGCACATGTTGCCCACCCCTGCCCCCTGTGTTCACTTATTGCAGTAAATGTTGTAGTCTGAAAGCGATTTTGGATGTTGAGCAAGAAGGGGGAAGGAAGTCTAACTAAGTTCAGTCTAGAAATTTGTTCTTATTATTTATTAAATTTTATTTTATATTATTGTAATAAATGATTGATAATAACAAAGTAATAATTGATATTATTATTGTATTTTCATTATTTCATTAAATGTTGAGCATCTACTCAGGGTGTTTTGCTCTAGCTGTTCCTCAAACATGTCAGCGATAGACTAAAAATGATAACTACTAAGTTATCTCAGTATTTCTTTAGTGATCTTTTTATGGTAGTATGTATGCTTTTATTTTTTGTTGCCTTTTTAAATTTATTTCAAAACAAAATAAAATTTCATGAAAAAGTATTATTATTATTATTATAGGGGTTCTTTCAAACTATATGCATCTTTTCAGATGCATTTTTGTGCATGTTTTTCAAATGCACACTTTTGGCAAGCAATTTTTCCATTGAATAATTTTTTTTGTATGTTTTTTTTGGTGTGTGAACTGCATCACAAACTTCAGGGAAGTATGGACTTTCACATCTAACTGCATTCTGATTTGTGTTATTATTTATTTATTTATTTATTTATTTCTATACCGCCCAATAGCCGAAGCTCTCTGGGCAGTTCACAAAAATTAAAGCCAAGGAGCACACAATAAAACAATATAAAATATATAAAACATTAAAACCACAGTATAACAATACAACCAGAATAAAACCTAGCAGCAATGCAGAGATTTAAAATACAGATTTTAAACAGCAAAGCTAAAAGTCTAGATTCAGGAGCTGTGCATTTGCTAAGTTTGGCCCAAAATGCAAAGTATATGAATTCTGCATCCATTCCTAGGGTAGATGCAGACCGCTACCCCAAGGAGCTTACAATCTAAAAGTCAGCACAGGGGAAGGGAAGGAAAAGCGGGTGTAAATTGGGAAAGAAAATGTGATTGTTTCAGTCCGGCACACTTAGGCTTGGTTACAGGTGGAGGAAACAATCCTATGTGGCTGGGGGACATAGGATTGTTCAGTTTGTGGGCTCCGACGTTGGAAACAGAGCTCTGACTTCATAGCCCAGAAGCTGCAGTTCCTACTCCCTCCCCCTCATAGCCAGCACGGTTCTGGCTACGTCTCTGCACTCAGAAATGGAGCATGGAGTTGAGAAAAGGGACCCGTTCCTGGGGCGCTGAGGGAAAGCGATTGGGGTGGTGTCCATATGTTTCCTATGGCTAGCCAAGCTTCCTTCCCTCCCCCTCCAAAGCACCACTGCTGGATGGGTGAAATCATCTGTCTAGCAAAAATGCAGGATGGCTGGATAGCAGAGGTGAGGCTGCTGAGTCTCTTCATAGGATTGCACCCTTTGTTGCAATCGGGCAGCTTTCCCCAACTTGGTGCCCTCCAGATGTTTTGGACTACTACTCCTACCACTGGCCATGTTGGCTAGAGGAGATGGGAAGTCTAAGATATCTGGAAGGCAACAGGTTGGGCTAGGCTGCAACAGGGCATGGGGATATTAGGGCTGCATGCACAACCACCAGACTGGGGTGTTAAATGGGAGGTGGCACAAACACACAGCTGGAAAAGATGTTAAGCATTTTGCAGTTTACACATTTTATTCTTGTTATTGTTTTTATTTGTGCATTGCCTTGGGTGAACATTGCGCGGAGGGCCAATCCAAAAAATATTATAAACAAGTGAACAAACATCCCACCATGCATACAATGCTGCAATAGTACCTGCATAGGCCTTATTTTGCAAAAACGATTATAAACAAGTGAACAAACATCCCACCATGCGTACAATGCTGCAATAGTACCTGAATAGGCCTTATTTTGCAATCTTTCCCTGTCATGCCTGTGTCACATATCTCATTGATGTCATTTTGAGGACACAGTGAACAATTGTTCAGACAGTTTGATGCCTTTGTGTACTTCTGAACAGGCAACTAACTATGGTGTGCTCAGGTAGGATGGTCCTAATTTTCTCATTCCGTCTTATTAGTCATTTTAGTTGTTGTTTATTTCCCACTCTTTGCTGTACTTCTACTCATTCAGACATCTGTTTTGTTAATATAATTTGTATGGTGAACAAGTAGTCAAGGTATAGGCATGTGTTTGCACCTCCACTGTGTATGTCCGATGGGAACCAGACCATCACTGGATTTTTCAGAGACTGTCATATTTCATTTATAAAGCACAAATCATTATGAGGATTGAACAGTAAAAGATTATTCCCAGCTCACAATCAAAAGTCAACCAATGCAATAGAAAGGGTAAGGGGACAGAAGCAAAAAAGAGAGAATGGAAGCAAACAAAAGGAAATATGGAAAAATGGATGCTGAACTAAAAGCTTTTATAGAAGGAAAGGCAATGCAAAATAAGTAGAAGCCTTTTCAAAGAAGAATAGAAAGAGGTAGAGGGTTGAGAAGCAGCACAGGAAGAAGCCAGAGCAAATGGCTTAAGAAAAGAAAGCCTGACTTCCTCAAAATTCTCCACTGAGTGAAATCTATCTGACATTGGTTGGGAACAGTTTCTTTGTATATGTTTTTAATTATATAATCTGTCGGCACCCAAATTTGCTTGTTACTTTAAGGGTACCTCATACATATTTGTTCATTGCATTAATGAACTAGGCTTTTACTGTAACAGTAAATTACAATCTGAATGGCAGTTGGGTAAACTGGTAAATAAGCAGACCTTTATTCCTTGCTTTCTTGGTTGGTACAATACCAAAAGACATTTAAGAAAAAATACTGCTGTCATTAAAACACTTAGACATTGGGTATAAATCCAGTCATAAGTAGACATAATCTAATGAATTTCAGCTCTGTAACAGCCAACCCACTAATTTTGCAAAATGCTTCCTTTAGAATTTCCATGAATGTAGTTTTGTAAACTAATCTGAGGTTGTGAGAGGAAGAAGTTAACTAAGTAAGGTCTACTTCGTGACTGTGAGTGGTATGTGCTAAAGGCACAAAAATGTTTCCTATACTGTCCATTAAGCTTGAAGCTTTGGCTATTGCTGGAAAATTGGAAGCATTTGTATGTTACAAATCCCTTTAGAGATTTCTCCCTCAACATGCACAGATATACAAATGGGGAAAGGCAAGGCCATGGACTGAGACCTTGTCAAATGAAAAGCCCATGGCCTCAGGCCACATCAAAGGGAGGTCATTGAGTCATGCTTTTATTAAATTCTAAAGTTTATGTAGTTCCATTGCGAGTGGAGATGGGTTAAAGAAGATGCAGACAACAAGCTTGGGTTGAAAATTGGGCCACATTTATTGAAATAGCTGCAAAGGGGTATCTAGGAAAGGCACCTAACTGTGTCAGCGGCTAGCTGGCACTTCTTGGGTGAAAACATACCCAGTCTGAGGGGTGGCGGTGATCTCGCCATCCCTCCGGACTGCCCCTTCTGGGGGAGGTAGACCTTCCGGTGTCACCCCCGACCCGGTGCCGCACAACACCTGGGTGAGTGAGTAGGGTTGGTCTCCCAGGCAACCCTTATCCCCCCGCCGAGCCGCACAACCCGTTCGGGGGGCCTCAGGCATCACCTGTCACCATAAGGTGCCTCTGCATGCACACCATCCCTAGTTTCCTGTTTTTGCTCGTCCTAGCCGCCACAGGAGTCACAAGCCTAGAGCTTGTGAAACTCCCCCCACCTGCTCAGAAGAACTTCCCGCAGGCCCCTTTGCAGATCAGACTGAAATATATTATATACTACATGAGACAGGCGGACACAGTCCATCCTGTAACGCTCCCTCCATGTCCACAGAATTCCCTGGTGGGTGGTGCATCCATCACCTCATTTGCATAGGCCATAAACCATTTCTCTGTGCACTTTCAGACATGCCCTGCCACTGGCAACGTCATTCCATTCCTTCCCATTAATCCATGGGAGCAGTGAGGACTGCAATAGGCTACTTCCGGCCAGGTATGCCGGACCACCTGCATCTCAACAAGGCCTGTTCAATCAGGTCCTCACCTGGCTTACAGCTGAAGTCATTCCTCTCAATGTGCAGCACCTGGACCTGCAGAGGAAGATTGACAAACTTTGGTGGAACAGAGTGAGGAGGGGACTCCCACCGTATGCCACGTCTGTGAAGCCACTGGATCTTAATGTGACGGGGTGACAGAAGCTGAAGTCTGAAGATGACATACAAGCCCTTCATGCAGCTCCATACATCATAACGTGCCCATGTAAGAGCACCCGTACTGGCGTACGACGATTCTGCTGGTCTAAGGAATAAGCACATTAGGGCAAGCAAAGCGAAAATTGTGTCAAGAAGAAGTGGACAACTCATGAACGCAGGCCGGAATACTGTGAAGCCCCATTTTCTAACTGCCATAACATGCCTATTGCCTTTATGTCAACAGTAAGCTGTTGAAGTGATAAAACGGAGGCCCCTCCTCAGACCCGAGGCATTCCATAAATCCCATAAGGTGCTGACGGGGCATAACTCATTGACTTGCGTTTGGTAGGGGTGGACGAAAGTCACTTACCTGTCGTCGAAGCTTGTTCGCGGTGGGGGGGAGGCGCTTCGCTGCTCCCCCCACGAAGTTCAGGCCGGGGGGGGGAGGCTTCCCGCCTTGCCCGGCTGCGAACTCCAAAGTTTTTGTTTTTAAAAAAAAAAACGCCCCCGTGATAGGCTACATGATGATTAACGTAGCCTATCACGGCTAGATCTGCAAAGTCAGCCGTGATAGGCTATGTTAATCGTCACGTAGTCTATCACAGGTGACTTTAAAAAAAAACAACGCGTACGCTAATGGCGGCCCCCATAGGGAGCCGCCATTCGTGTTCCTTATTTGGTCGCTGTAGTCTACGTAAATCTTTACGTAGACTACAGCGACCAAATAAGGAACGGGAATGGCGGCTCCCTATGGGGGCCGCCATTATCCGTTCGCGCTTTTTTTTTTTTTTTAACGTCACCCGTGATAGGCTACGTGACGATTTACGTAGCCTATCATGGCTGACTTTGGAAATCTAGCCGTGATAGGCTACGTTAATCGTCATGTAGCCTATCATGGGGGCGTTTTTTTTTCTTTTATTGGAATGGCGGCGGCGGCAGCCAGTCGAAAGACCGGCTGCTGCTCCCGCCCCGCACGAACACCCGCCAAACCGCCGGCCAGACCCGCCGCCGGGAGGGACATTCGGCAAAGGTAAGTCCTGTCCCGGGGGGGGGGTGCGGGGTGCAGGGGGGTGTGGAGAATTTCTCCCCGAAACTTGTTCGGGGGGCCGAACATGTTGGCGCTCGGCCCCCCGAAGTTTCGGGGAGAAATTCTCCGCCATCCCTAGCCTAGCGTTTGGCCATGAGCCACTGCCGTGCCCTTGCCTTACCGATTAGTTTGATCAAAAAATACGTAAATGGGTTATATTGGGCCAGACCTGTACCTTGAAGCATATCAAAGCCCTCCGGGACAAGTCGGCCTTGGGAGCCCAGACCAACCCTGAATTCCTAAGGGGGGGGTTGAAGAAGGCCGTTAAGGCTGCTACTTGGAACAGGGAAACATCTTACTGGAAAACTCCAATGGAGGGCCATTACCCCCGGAGCCCAAAAGGGGTATCCATAGAGAGAGGGTGGCTAATTTACTAAAACAGGCAACAACTGTGCCCAATCCTATATTGCACGCCGAACCCTAACGTCTGACATGGAGTCAGTGAATCCCACCATTGTGGGCTAGAAGGCTAAATGGCCAGCTTGCGACTTATGGTCCCAGATAGTCTGTTGTTCCTTGAGGAGGCGCAACACTGCGGCCCACGAACGATAGGTGAGGGCCATGAATCCTATCGCTGAAGCTTTGCCTAATGCGCGGCACACCCTACCTGCTCTGTTGCAGGCGGCTCCTATACTGAGAGCCTTGGAATGCAGGATGGCTTGCCTAGCTTCAGTATCTCGATCTCCCATAGTACTGCAATGATGGGATCTGGAAATGGAGCACCCGCAGGGCTAAGGCCCGGAAGACGTTGACCTAATTTCATGACAAGGCAATGACAATTGGGTTTGCCTAACCTGGCACATGGTGGACCCAGAACCAGATGTTGTAATACCGACTCTGGAGCGCAAACACACTGTCACATGCCATGACCCTTCAATCTCAGGAGGACGGAGAATGAATAACATGGTTGTGTTGACATACCGAGGGGGGGGGGGTTACTGACTTGACTATAAGGTCATCCAAAATGTGCTTGGCAGTGGCAGCCTCCACTCTACAGGCCACTCCCCACAGCACGATCGGACCTGTCCTAAGAGTCTGAAACCCACTGGGGTAGCAGCGGAACCATGTTAATCCAGAGTCTGTTTTTGAGGAGAGGATCATGCCTCCGGAATGAAGGTGCCTTTAAAGCCATACTAAGTTGAAGCCATGCCCATGGATACATGAGCACAGCAGAAGTGATCCTGGTTCGATGGTGCAGCGGCTGCAGTCCCAACACTACCCAAACTGAGCCGGCGCGAGAAGGCACGGTCAGGGGCCGCTACCCGAACTGTGAAAAGTGGCTGCCCTACAATATCTTGCATGCCCCCCCAAAGGAAAACCCTAAGAAGATGTATAACTGCTTGGAGCTGTGCCCAAAGAACCTGAAAGTTGTCCTGGGGGGGCGAGAAAAACACCTAAGGGTATCAAATTGGTTTCACTGAATTTTGATGTGGGAGACAGGCCCTCAGCCTTTTGTGAGCTAAGGGACACTGAGGTAGCAGGAAAGGGGAGCAATACTTGTGTTAGGTTAGAACAATGACCACCGTCTTTGGACTCCATGTAGCACATACCCATCAGGGACCCGTGGCCGGGATCCCAGACCAAGCCAGCTGCCTCATTGGAGAGGTGTATCGCACTGAGCACAGATGATCAGGGATCTCGTGATTAACAGACTGGCCCTCAGGGAAGAAAGGTTATGAATCAGGATAAACTCCCTAGAGGATTTCCTGGGCACCCTTTGAGAAGGGAGATCCCTAGAGTAGATAGTGGGGTGTGGAAAAAAGGGAGGGGGCTAAAACCCTTCTGCCAGCACTGCCTTGTTAACCTCTCAAGAACTTGTCGATGCCTGGCGAGGAGAAATGTTGCTTACACGGTAAGGATGGCCTATGTTGACCTAAAGAAAGGGGGGAGGGGTCCTAGAACCTAGGATAAAGCCGTGTTACAAGTTAAGACGCATTCCCCCAGCTGGGATATCATCTTAAAGCCGGAGTAGTGGCGCAACCTAACCGGGCATGGGCCAACCAGAGCTTCCTACCGCCTCAGCCTTTCCAAGGGAGGCCCTACCATCCCCAGGGATTGGGCAAGAGGTGCACAAGTGCTGACTACTACAAGGGAGCACACATGACGGAAACGGCACATGTTCTGGGAGTATGTGCCCTTGGGGTTGTATTCCCAGCACAGACCAAGGTGCTGAAGCAGCGAACCCGCCATAGGCCGAGAGCCAGTGCGGAAGACAGCCTAGTGAATGTGGCCACTGCCAGCTCTGTTGCCGAACCTGGCTAGGAAGGTGTCAAAATTGGAGCGAAAGGTCCTGGACCAACGGGCCCCTGCGCAGAGAAGGGCAATGGCAGCCCTCCTGTGCAAGGCCTCGACATAAGCCTGTCACACACCTCCTCAGGTGAAAGCCCTTATGAGAAGAAGTAGCCCTGGTGGTATTACAACTCGCCAGATTAGCGTAGGGATCTGATATGCCACTTATGTGGATGCCTGAGCAGGCGGGAGCAGGTGAGGGATCCTAAATCAATCGAGCAAAACCCTGTAATATGCTGCGTTAAGCGGCTGGGGCTACTGTGGGGTGTGACTGACGGAGCTGCAGGAGGCCCAGGCGTCGTATAGGGAGATGACATTGGGAGGGACAGCCGCCCCAGGGAGGTAAGCTAAGGCGGCAACCCCACGGCCCTGAAGGTCACCCGTGGGGCGAGGTGCAGTCATCTCACCCATAACCAGAGCAGCCATGTCCGAGTCTCCGGAAGCAAGGGAGACGATGCCACTTGCAGCGCTCCAACGGAGATGCCCCAGGAGGGCGAACTGCCTCCAGCTGTGGTGTGTCACCCGGGCGAAAACCACAAGGAGGATGATGTTGCTTGGATCACTGCTGATGGAGATGCCGCAGGAAGGTGGACTGCCTGGAGTGGTGGAGTGCTGCCATGGTGAACCTGCGAAGGCGAGGTGGAGGCCTCAATGGCGTCCAGGTGCACTGAACCCAAGATGAGCTGAAATAGAAGGAAGTAGCGAGCGCTGGGTCGGCTGTCACGTTCACTTAAGCTGGACCACAGAGGGTTTATTAGGCCTGGCCGGGGGAGGGGGAAGGGGTCCCTGAGAAAGGCTCAGCAGCTTCCTCAGACGAGAACTGATGCCAGTACCAGGTCTGCTTCATCATCAGACTCGGACTCAGGCCTAGGCAGCAATCTGTTGGGGAGGGGAGGCGGGGCCCTACCCTTCCCGTTCTGTCAACCTTGGCCATTCTTGGGGGGCATGTTGTAGAAAGAGAGATAAGCTTGGCATGATATTGGTGAGAAGAAGGAAGGGCCCAGGTCCTTGGACCCAGTCCAACACACCAACTACCACCCCTAGAAGTAAAAGTGGCAGGGGTTGGAGCGCACCGCAGGAGGTTCCAGGGGGCTAATCGCTGAGCATCCAGGGTAACAGGCAGCAGTGCCGCCGTTACCGCTAGACAGGAGGAGCACCCCCCGTGTCTGGCAGCGGTTAGAGGTGAGCGCAAAACATTGATCCTCTTTCTGTATGGCTCTGTGTGTTCACATTTAAGACACCGTGTGTCTAGCTATTAACCTTATTCATTTATAGGGCAGGGGTGGAGAATCTGTGGCCCCTCAATGGCGCTGCCAAGGGTTCAGGGAGGTTTCCCCCCCCTTTCTTCTAGCCCTACCTGGAGATGCCAGGAACAGGACCTGGCACCTTCTACATGCCCAGCAGGGGCACTAGGACTAAACTATGCCCCCAGAAATGAGACTAGAACCTGGATCTCTCAAGTCCCAGTTCAACACTGTAGCCACTATCAGTGGCCCTGAAGGGGTTATCGCCCTCTACAAGCCCAGCGCCCAAGAGGTGCAGCCAGGGACCACAGCCATGGTTGTTGCTGTGTTTTTTTTGTGGGGGGGAAGCCATGCCTGAGTGCGGTTGCCCCCCACCAAAAGCACCCGCGACTCAGGAGACGTGGTGGGAGCAAACAGGGAGCAGCGGTTATTTATTTTATTATTATTATTATTATTGCTCCTCTTTTTCTCCCCATTTAGGGGAGGGCGCACGGGTGCCGGCGAATGAATGAACGGGGCAGGTACGCCGCCGCCGGCTAGTAAGCGCTGGCAACCACCGGCATCGCACGTGAGCATGCGCCCGCACACAAACGCCGGCACTTACACTGGCCCAGCCAGTTAAGGCCGGGAGGGGCGGCGTCCTCAGACGCATGCCCCGCCGTGAGCACCGGGGACTCCGGGGCCGCGTCAAGGGGGGGCGGGCGCCCGGCCGCTGCAAGCGCCTGCACCCCCGCGAGTGCCAGCGCCCCCGCAGGGCAGCGGGGCAGCAAGCACCGCACCCGGGGACACGCCGGCACAGCCGCCGGCGCTCCTGCCGGGGCGGCAAGCACCAGCTGAAGGGAGAAGGAGGGAGGGGCAGGCGCTTAATCTCCGCGAGCGCCGGCATCCCCCACCCCAGCAGAGAGTGAACAGCAGGCGCCGCAGACAGGCGCGCGCCGGCACAGCAGTCGACGCTCCCGCCCGGCGGCCAGAGCCAGCCGAGGGGGAGCGCCCTCGCACACGCGCTCCCGCTGGCAACCCAGGGTTGTGGCGGCGTAGGTGCGCCACAATCGCCGGAGGAGGAGAGGAGGGAGGGGTGGGCGCTCGGCCTCCATGAGTGGCAGCGCCCCCTGGCAGGGAGGGAACAACAGGTGCTGCACCCAAGCGCGTGCCGGCACAGCCGCCGCCGCTCCCGCCGGGGCGGCAAGTGCCAGCCGAGGGGGCAGCGCCCGCACCCATGCACTCCCACCGAGAGCCCCGGCAAACTCCGGAGCCGCGGCAAGCGCAAGAAGCGAGAAGGGGTGGGCGCGCCACCACCTCAAGCGCCGAGGCCCGCAGGCACAGTGCCCTAGTGCGGGCTGCCACCAATGCTGGCGCCCCTTCCGGCAGGGAAGGCACTGGCCATGATGGAGCCGTGCCGGAGTGCGTGCGCCCCGCCATGAGCATCAGCAAAGGTTGGGTGTGCAGACTGCACGCGGAGTCCTGATAGCATGCGAGTTCAAGTGGCTGGAACAACTACGAAGCTGGTCTCCAGCAGGCAGATGTCCTTCGTTGTTTCTTGGCAGAGCTGTAGTTCGCTCTAGCTGCGTCGAGCCAGAGAGCTGAGATCGGGAGGGGGAGCTGAGTTTAAGGCAGCTCAGCCTGCCCCTCCTTCCATGGTGGTGCCACTGGGGTACACCAATCAGAGGCCCCTACGTCTTGTCACCCCACCCGCCCGCAATGGCCCCCCCCTTTCAGCCAGACAATCTGGCGCCGGGGTGAGGGCATTTGTTCAAAATTATCATAGTTGTAGTATTTGTCTGATATAGAAAAGAGTGTACATTAAAAGGTGAAAATAATGTTGGATGACAATGCTATGTTAGGGTAGCTGCCAAAATTCATCTAGAGCAGAATATTGAGGCCAGTTTGGAGATTCCTGATCAGGTGAAGCATCTGAGGAATTTTGAGGAAAGCAAAAAGAATTTTGATCAGGCTTGTAAAATTTCTCAGACACATTCATGTGTTCCTAGGTTGCTGAATTTTACTTGAAGCAAGATGCCAAGGTGAATTTGGAGGCTTGTGCTTGGGAGAAATGTCCAAGGATTCTTGATTTTGAGGGAAGCAAAATGTGCTTGCTTCTTCTCACAGGAGTTCTCACATTCCTATAATAGGTATAAGTGATCTCTTTGTGAATAGTGAAATACACGAATTTATCCATTTTCACTCATCGGCCTTGGTGAAAATCAAATAACTAACATCTTTACTGGCTACAGCCTAGTACAAATAAACAACTGTTAATTAATTCCTAGCCTAGCTGAGAAGCAAACAAGCATGTCAAAAGTGGTGCCGTGTTAAAATTGCTAAACTCCTTCCTGTACTGGTCCCTCATGTCTCTTCGTATATGGAACAAACAATGGTGAGGAGAAAACATCAGACAGACAAACGCTGAGAGAATCCATAATACCTGTTATCTTGAATTGAAGTTCCAAATTGTTGGCTATGCTATGGAAATCTTTAAAAAGACATTTTTCCCCGAGTATGCTAGTACCTTAGCATAACAAATTGATAAAAGACACTCATCCCCTTGGTTTCTATTTATAAATAGTGCATAAAGATTATGAAATAGAGGTTTGCATTTATTTTATAACACTCATTTCATTCATTATTTATTATACAATGAACTGCAGATTTATGGGTGAATTCCAAGTGGCCATAAGCCCAGTTCAGGTGTTCTGGCTTTGCACACGATGAATACAAGGTGGGGGGAGATGAGGATGACTGTGCTAGGTCCACCCCTTACACCATTATTCTTATTGCCCTTTATGTGTTGAGTGACAACTTCTGCAGCAGAGAGCAAGTCCTGTGAGTAGGTGTGTTACAACTACAGATGGTGGAGAAATTTGAGACAGACTAAAATGAGCTCAGATTTCTAAGAATCCACCCTGTGGAATCTGCTGCGGAGTGACCCCCTCGGGCCGCACGGAGTCTGTGGACTTTCGGATTATTATTTTTTTACTTTCCTGAAATTTTCGCATATTTAATCATAGGAAAATGCACAAATTTCTGCTGAGGAAAAGTTGAATGGAATGGGAGACAATACGCTAAATGTTATGTACTGAGATAAATTATGTAAATTATTACAAAATCTCATGTAATTATTCGTGTTTTTTCTAGGGATGTCAGAGAATTCCACCACCACGGACACCAATGAGGCCAGATTCAAAAGAATCCAGCCTCCAGAGTCCATGACAGAAAGGATTCCTTACCTCTGCCTCCCTGCGGAATCCTCCCTGACCAGATCCTCCCCACCAGTGGCTCTGGAGCACCAGCGATACGGCCGCCACTGCCATGCAATATCGCTGGCTGAGGCTGACTCCAGACGAAAATGGCGTCCACTACGCCATTTGCAGCTGTAAAGCTCTTAGATTAAACTAAATGCAGCCATTTACAGCTTTATGGGATGCAAAGGGCTTTATGGATGCAAAATTGCAAATGGTATATTGGATGCCATTTGTGTCTGTGGTTTTTCTCGTGATAGGCTAGCCTATCGCGGGAAGAACCACAGATGCAAATGGCGTAGTGCACACCATTTGAGGCAGTAAAGCCCTTAGTTTAAGCTAAATGCAGCCATTTACGGCTGCATTTAGCTTAATCTAAGACCTTTATGTCTGCAAATGGCATGCACTACACCATTTGCGTCCGGATTCAGCCCTTAACCTAGCGATATGGCACAGCAATGGCAGCCGCCCATATCACTGGTGATACGGAGCTGGTGGCCAGCTCTGCAGAATAACCGCAGAGCGGCTCTGGCCAAAGAGGATTCTGGGGGGGGGACAGATCACCTCCCCCCTGCAGAACCCCCCTAGAACAAAAGGTAGGGGTTCTGCCCATCCCTAGTATTTTCTGCATTATGAAAAAAAAAAAAGCAACTGTCTGAGCAGTAGGGATGTATGAAAGTCACTTACCTTTTCGAAGGGTGACATTCGCGGTGGGGGGGAGGCACTCCATCCCTCCCCCCAAAATTCTCTCCAGCTGGCTCCGCTCCATGGAGATTCTGCAGAGCCGCTGGCCGGGGCCGCCCGCAGCCGGACATCTGGCCGCTGGGCAGCCTGCAGAGACACAAATGGCAGCTGCCATAGCCGCCGCCATTTGCGTCCCTGTATTTTGCCATGATAGGCTATGTAAATATTTACGTAGCCTATCATGGCAAAAAAAAAAAGCAGATGCAAATGGCGGCCACTACAGCAGTTGCCATTTGCATTTCCTTTTTTTTGCCACTTTAGCCTACGTAAATATTTACGTAGGCTATTACAGCAAAATAAAAAAAAAGGAATGCAAATGGCGTAGTGGCCACCATTTGCGTTCCCTTAGTTAAGCTGTGATAGGCTACGTAAGTGTTTACGTAGCCTATCACGGCTATGTGGAGGAAGCGAATGGCGGCCGCTAACGCGGCCGCCATTCGCAAGTCAGCGCAGACAGCAGCAGGTAGGTGCTCTGTTCTGGGCCCATTTTGCAGGGTGGGGGGGCGGGGGGGGCTTCGTTCCACCATGGATTTTGGGGGGCTGAATGCACTGGCATTCGGCCTCAGCGAGATCCGTGGTGGAATTCTCTGAAATCCCTAGTGAGCAGATGCTGGAACAAAAGGTGCCTGACAATGAAACACAAACGGAGTGGACTTTACACAGTCCCTACATCCCTAGTTGCAATATGGGACAATTGGGCAGAGGCTATTAAATTTATGTCTAATTCCTATGGGATGTTTTACTTCACATAGAACAAGGTGGACTGTGTCCCAAAATGTCCATTTACACTGTGTATTGTTTAAATGAAGCCCCCTCCCCCTCCCCCACACACTCACAGACACACACACAATGGGGTGCCAAGGAGGATTATATTGATAAATCAGGATAAAAGCATTTTACAATTTAGAACAGAACACAAATTAACAGCCAGGCAGCAGAAGTCAATCCATAAAATAGAAGGCATCGTGCCACAAAGGTACGCACGCGTGCATGTGTGTGTATATGACATGCTTCCAAATCTTGACAACTAGCTGGCCTGACCAGCCTCCTTGGTCAGGGAATTCTATGAAGAAGGTTGCTATATAAAGCAGGCTTGTGGACATTTGCCTAGCCTCCATTCGTGTGGGTGCAATGGAGCAGGGCATCCCAAGATGGTCTCAGAGTAAGGGGAAGGTACGCATGAAAGGAGGTTTTCCACCCATCATGCACAATTACATGTTTGATCCAAAGGATAACATTATAATAATAAATATTGACTAAATGAATATCCAGTGAAGCACCACAATTATCTTATTTATTTAGATACAATATCTGTTCAAATCTTTGGAGGGGAAATTGTCACTCTGTTGCATCTGTGTCATTCATACTGCAAACTAAGGGGAAATGCCTTGAATTAATCAATTTGCATGAGCAATCCATTTTGCATGAGCAATCAAATTTACTGATTCAGTAGATGGCTCATTAATGTCCTTTTAAAACTGGGATGCTCACTAGGGACAGTAGAATATCACAAATTTGTTCTCGCATGTGAACAGGAAATAAATGCTATCTAAGGGAAATACATTATGTGAAATGTGCATAGCTGAGCACACACAGAGGCATGATAAATCTATAGTCTTCTTTCCAAGCAGTTTGTCTTCACCATATTCCAATTATAACAACCAAAATTGAATACATTTCCAACTTAGTAATTGCCAAAATGGATTTTTAAAAAAAATGAGTAAGACTCACAACAAGTTAACAGAAGTTTCTGTTTTGTTTTGTTTGTTTGTTTACAGTTGTAGTGTACCCTAAACTTTTCCGATGCAACAGATATATGCTTTTGGAATTATACATTTACAGTGAATGTTGACACTGAGTTCTGAATGTTGACCATCTCAGATGAGTTTCATTACGGTTCAGAAAACCCATTTCTGTTTCCCTGCTTTTTGAACATATGGTGAATGTTGACAAATACACTTAAGTGACTGTCAGCATTGACCAGTATATCTAATTTTTCAGACAGTCACCTTGGTTTCATTTCATCTGGGATTGTCAGCGTTCATGTGTGAATATCATTCTCTAAATTTTGGACACTTGTAACACATACAGCTCACTTGGTGTAAAAGGAAAAGTTCTTCATAACAGCAGAGATGTATGGCGCTATTATAAGAAATGTCACTAGTCTTATTGAAACACCTTTAGCTTTCCTTGGAATCCTTCAGAATCCTTTTGCTTCAGGTAAATTTAGGTGGCAACACTGTTGTTGTTGTGGTTGTTTTGGCTGAGTTCCCATGATCATGATCTTTATATTTGCCTACACAAATAGGCAGGTTCACACATACAAGCAGCTCTCCAAGTAGAGATTTTTTGGCTGGATTGGAACCACTGTATACACATGCACAACTGGACCTTTATCTACATTGTGATCACATATGAATGCAAAGCATCCAGTACAATCCCCATTTACAAAGCATGGTATGGATGGAGATGCATATTAACATATCTCCATCTTTCTCGTAATTCTGGTATACTTCCTCTACTCTGCAGCTGCTGCTGTGGTGTATTGTTCCGTAGCGTAAATCTCCAGTTCAAACCTGCCATGAGTAGGGTTGGCGGAGAATTTCTGCCCGAAACTTCGGGGGGGCCGAGCGCCAACGTGTTCGGCCCCCCGAACAAGTTTCGGGGAGAAATTCTCCGCACCCCCCCACCCCCCCGCACCCCCCCGGGACAGGACTTACCTTTGCCGAATGTCCCTCCCGGCGGCGGGTCCCGGCGGCGGTTCGTCGGGTCTTCGTCTGGGGCGGGGGCGACAGCCGATCTTTCGACCGGCTGCCGCCGCCGCCATTCCAATAAAACTAAAAAAAAAAACGCCCCCGTGATAGTCTACGTGACAATTAATGTAGCCTATCACAGCTAGATCTGCAAAGTCAGCCATGATAGGCTATGTAAATCGTCACGTAGCCTATCACGGGTGACTTCAAAAAAACACAAAAAAAGCGCGTACGCTAATGGCGGCCCCCATAGGGACCCATAGCTATTTGCGTTGCCCTTATTTTCGCAGTAGTCTACGTAAAGATTTACGTACACTACAGCGACCAAATAAGGAACGCGAATGGCGGCTCCCTATGGGGGCCGCCATTAGCGTACGCGCTTTTTTTTTTTAAAGTCACCCGTGATAGGCTACGTGACGATTTACGTAGCCTATCATGGCTGACTTTGCAGATCTAGCTGTGATAGGCTACGTTAATCGTCACGTAGCCTATCACGGGGGGCGTTTTTTTTTAAAAAAAAAAACTTTTGAGTTCACAGCCGGGCGAGGCGAGGCGCTCCTCCCCGGCCTGAATTTCAGCCGGGTGAGGCGGGAAGCCTCTCCCCTGGCCTGAATTTCAGCTGGGCAAGGCGGGAAGCCTCCCCCCCTGGCCTGAACTTCGGGGGGAGAGCAGCAAAGCGCCTGCCCCCCACCGTGAAAAGCTGCGAGACCAGGTAAGTGGGTTTCGTGCACCCCTAGCCATGAGTAAGTTATTAAGGAACAATCCTACGCATGTTTAGACAGAAAGAAAGTCCTACAAGTCCCAGCATTTCCCAGCCAGGAGTTATGCTGTCTAGGGAATGTTGGGACTTGTAGGACTTTTTCTGTCTAAACAGGCATAGGATTGTGCCCTAAGCTTCAGAAATAAGATCATAATAATACTGATCTATCTTGCAGGGCTGTTGTAAGGATCACTGAGATCATATACCTAAAGCACTTTGAACACTCTGAAAGTTGTTGTTGTTCAGTCGTTCAGTCGTGTCTGACTCTTCATGACCCCATGGACCATAGCACACCAGGTCTTCCTGTCCTGCGCTCTCTCCCAGAGCGTGCTCAAGTCCGTATTCATTGCATCGGTGATGCTATCTAGCCATCTCATCCTCTGCCATCCCCTTCTCCTTTTGCCTTCAGTCTTTCCCAGTATCAGGGTCTTTTCCAGAGAGTTTTCTCTTCACATTAGGTGGCCAAAATATTTGAGCTTCAGCTTCAGTGTCTGTCCTCCCAATGAGCAGTCAGGGTTGATTTCCTTTAGGATTGACTGATTTGACCTCCTTGCATTCCAGGGGACTTGTAAGGGTCTTCTCCAGCACCACAGTTCGAAAGCATCAATTCTTCGGCGCTCAGCCTTCCTTATAGTCCAGCTCTCACAGCCATACGTCACTATTGGGAAAACCATAGCTTTGATTATATGAACCTTTGTTGGCAAGGTGATGTCTCTGCTTCTTACTATGCTGTCTAGGTTTGCCATAGCTTTCCTCCCAAGGAGCAAGTGTCTTTTAATTTCATGGCTACAGTCACCATCTGCGGTGATCTTGGAGCCCAAGAAAATAAAATCTGTCACACACTGCTTCCATTTCTTCCCCTTCTATATGCCAGGAAGTGATGGGGCCAGATGCCATGATTTTTTCATGCTGAGTTTCAAACCAGCTTTTGCACTCTCCTCTTTCACCTTCAACAAGAGGCTCTTTAGATCCTCTTCGCTTTCTGCCATTAGGGTGGTATCTTCTGCGTATCTGAGGTTATTGATAATTCCCCTGGCAATCTTAATTCCGACCTGTGATTCATCCAACCTGGCATTTCTCATTATGTACTCTGAATATAAGTTAAATAAGCAGGGCAACAATATGCAGCCTTGTCGTACTCATTTCCCAATTTTGAACCAATCGGTTGTTCCATGTCTGGTTCTGACTGTTGCTTCTTGACCCTTGTACAGGTTTCTCAGGATACAGGTAAGGTGGTCTGGTACTCCCATCTCTTTAAGAATTTGCCAGAGTTTGTTGTGATCCACACAATCAAAGAATTTAGCATAGTCAATGAAGCAGAAATAGACTTTTTTCTGGAATTCTCTTTCTCCATGATCCAGCAAATGTTGGCGATTTGATCTCTAGTTCCTCTGCCTCTTCGAAACCCCACTTCGAAACCCCACCTTGAAACCCCACTTCCGGTAGATCTTGGTTCACATGTTGCTGAAGCCTAGCTTGTAGGATTTTGAGCATAACCTTGCTGGCATGTGAAACGAGCGCAGTTGTGTGTAGGGATGTCAGAGAATTTCGCCACGAATCTCGGGGAGGCCGAATGCCAGTGCATTCGGCCCCCCGAAATCAGTGGCGGAATGGTCTGCCCCCCGCCCCCCCCAGGATGGGACTTACCTTGGGTGAATCTTCCTGGCGGTGGCAGCAGCGGCAGGTCAGCGGCGGCAGCGGCGGCGGCCAGTCTTCCTACCGGCTGCCGCTGCCGCCATTTCCAGTAAAACAAACAAACAAACAAACCTGATAGGCTATGTAAAGATTTATGTAGCCTATCATGGCTAGATTTTTAAAAAACACCGTGATAGGCTATGTAAATGTTTACGTAGCCTATCACGGCTGATTTAAAAGACAAAAAACCCACGCGTATGCAAATGGCGGCGCCCATGGGCACCGCCATTTGCGTTCCTTATTTTGGCACGTCTTAGTCTACGTAAAAATTTACATAGACTAAGACAGTGAAAATAAGGGGAACGCAAATAGCGTAGACGCTACGCTATTTGCGTTCCCCTTATTTTCGCAGTCTTAGTCTACGTAAACATTTACGTAGACTAAGACGGCGAAAATAAGGAATGCAAATGGCGGCGCCCATGGACGGCGCCATTTGCGTACGCACGTGTTTTTTTTTTCTTTTAAATCAGCCGTCATAGGTTACGTAAACATTTACGTAGCCTATCATGGCTGACTGCAGGGACGCAAACATCGGCGGCTATGGCCGCCGCCATTTGCAATGCCGGCCGGCCAGGATTTGGGGGGGAGGGATGGAGCCCCTGCCCCCCGGCCAGAATTTTGGAGGGGAGGGACGGAGTGCCTCCCCCCCCGGCCAGAAATTCAGGGGGTAGGGGTGGGGAGCCTCCCCCCCGGCCAGAATTTTGGGGGGAGGGATGGAGCGCCTCCCCCCCACCGTGAATGTCACCCTTTGAAAAGGTAAGTGACTTTTGTACATCCCTAATTGTGCGGTAGTTTGAACACTCTTTGGCATTGCCCTTCTTTGGAATTGGAATGTAAACTGACCTTTTCCAGTCTTGTGGCCACTGTTGAGCATTCCAAATTTGTTGGCATATTGAGTGCAGCACTTGAACAGCATCATCTTTTAGGATTTTAAATAGCTCAGATGGACTACTCTCATCTCCGCTAGCTTTGTTGCTAGTAATGCTTCCTAAGGCGCACTTGACTTCACTCTCTAGGATGTCCGGCTCAAGTTCAGTGACCGCACTATCATGGCTATTGGAGATATCAAGATCTTTCCCATATAGTTCTTCTGTGTGTTTTTCCCACCGCTTCTTAATCTCATCTGCTTCTGTCAGGTCCCTGCCTGCTTTGCCCTTTATCATGCCATTTCTACATGTTGCCATTATCTACAAGCAACTCAGCAATTGCATGTGACTGTCTTTAGACTGGGGCCTCATCCGTTAAGCATGCATGGTTTTGTTCTTCACTTTGTACCAAAGTTAGTGCTACTGCTTCTTTCTTTGACAATTTAAAAAAGAGTTTGAACATTAGATTTAAATATCTTCCAGCCTTTGTGTAGTATTACTTCCCTTTAGCTCTATCAGCTTTCCTTTGGTTTTAAGTATTCATGGATGAAAATCCTCACTGTTCTTTTTCTGATCTCTCCACCGTAGCTTTGATAACTGTGTCATTTCCAGTGCAATAGAGTCTATTTCTTCACAAGCACACTAGTTGCTGTACAGAATTCATCATCTCCCTTGGGGAGTCACTAGCAACCATGAGTATGCCATGTCCTTTAAGAGGTCCCAGTGATTGCAAGTGGTGTGTGCTCCATTCATCTCTCCTACTGGGATTTCCCCAGCAATTCAGCTTTTCTGTAGCAGCTGACTCTTGTTACCATAGGCAGCAAAGCAACAGGAGATAAAAGTTATGATGAAATAAGGACAAGAAGCATTTGCCATTTTTCTTTCATCAGGTTTATGAGAATTTGTGACATGCTGGGAAAAACCTTTTTAAGAACTAATCAGTCTTTATTGTTGCATTGCGTTTTATCTCTAGAAAGAGTCCTCACTCAGCAGTTTTAAGCTACCTTGATTTTAATAATGTTTGCTTAAATACAGGACACGCACTGGGGTCTCTGCATTGAGGGAAAGGGATGGGTCAGGAAGAATTGACTAAAGTTTAGCATATTCAGAAAATGTGGAATTTGTAACAACTCATACACATCTTTTCTGATTAAAACTATTAGCAAATGTTACTCTCTCACCCCAAGGGGGAAAGTAATTATGCACATATTGAAATATAAGAACTGCATGTGATGGCAACTTGATACCAGAAAAAGAAGTATGCCCAGGGTATTGTTTCAGGCTCTCAATTCCCTGAACATGTTCATGGTTCTAATGACTCCCAAGAGAACTAGTGGTTCTCTACAGAAACTAGCGCAGCCTTCCTCAACCTGGCAACCTCCAGGTGTGTTGCACTACAACTCCCATAATCCTCCAGCCAGCATAGTTGGCTGGGGGGATTGTGGGAGCTGTAGTTCAGGATGGCCATCACAGGGAAATCCAGCCTTTTTTTTCCCTTGTCGGATTTCCCCAAGCCTCCCAGCTCAGCTTGCATTTGTGAGCTGAGCTGGGTGCTTGTTCCTGAAATCTGGGAACTTTTGTGGTTTTTCCCTGTAAAAAACATCATTGATGCAAGTTGCTGCTGCCCTTTGTGCAAGTTACACAATTTTTGGCCAGAATTTACATTAACTTGGACAAATTGCCACCATAAATACACCTAAGTTGCACAAATTGTGGGCGGAAGTTGGGCAACTTCCAGCCGCAATTTGTGCAAGTTAAACATATTTCTGGCCACAATTTGTGCAAGTCACACAAATTCTGGCCCCAAATTGCATAACTTACACAAATTGTGGCCACAACTTGCATAAATGTATTTTCTTTAAAAAAACAAAACAAAACAGAAAACACCCCCATGAAGATCTGTGAGCTGGCCCAACTCAACACAGATTGAGTCAGGCCAGCTAGCGGACAAACAATCTGGAGTCTGGGGGGCTGAGCTGCTAAATGTTTGGCAGACGTGACCCATGAGTGGATTTCTCTGACATCCCTAGTTGTAGTCCAACACATCTGGAGAGTGCCAGGTTTGGGAAGACTGAACTAGTGTGTTTGTTTGTTAGTTTATTTGTTTGTTTATTTATTTCATTTATATCCCGCATTTTCCTCCTTAAGGAACCCAAGGCAGCATACATAGTCCTCCTTCTCCTCCATTTTATCCTCACAACAACAACCCTGTGAGGTAGGTTGGGCTGAGAGTCTCTGACTGGCCCAAAGTCACCCAGTGGGCTTCCATGGCCAAGTGGGGACTAGAACTTGGATCTCCTGACTCCCAGTCCAACACTCTAGCCGCTACACCACACTGGCTCAATGTTTGTGAAGCTATAGATTCTACAATGATAGTACTGGAGGTAGCACTTTGGGGGCACAATCCTTTGCATGTTTAGATAGAAAATGTCCTACTACTCCCAGCATTCTCCAGCCAACAATGCTGGCTGGGGAATGCTGGGAGTTGTCAGATTTCTTCCCATCTAAATATGCATAGGACTGCACCCTTAAAGTTATTTAAAAAGGTCAGTACTGCAAAAGAGGTCTGCAGATGATCTCAGTTCTGCAAGTCTGAGGACCTTTATCTCTGTGTAGAAGGGCACAAGAGTTATAGAGAGAGTGGTCTGGTTTATTTGCTGCCCCAGCTGATAAATAAAACTTCTGTTGCTCTCAGACTGGATCACTGTCATCTCTGAGGGATAACCTGCCTAGCTGAGCTGTTGGAATAGGATGGAAGCTAAAAACAACTTAAAAAATTACATGTTACAAGTGACTAAGAAGCCATCTCCCCCTCTCCCCAACCAGGGCCTTGGGATCTCCTGCAGTATGGAGGAGGAGTACTACTCTCCCAGTAGAAGATATGAAGGAACCCTTGGAAGTATGGTGTGACATGTTTGCCAGCCACTTCAGAGATAAAACCATTTGAAACCGCAATGAACTGGTTACCATGTTTAATGTAGCTCAGCATGTCCAGGACACCATCTAATCCAATTTTGTTGGATTACTTTCAGTCATTAAAGCCTGAATAGAAATGATGCATTGCCACATTCAGCCAACCACCTTCATATTTGGCCCTTGCTCCTCTTGACTTATATTATTACCTCTAACAGGGAGAGTGTGTCTGGCTGGGTCTTTCAGAGAGGAGAGCAGTCCAGGCTACATTAAAAGAGACTGAGTGAGGTATGACCACTTCTAAAGTTATCTTCCTTGGACCTGGAAGATGTGATCAACTATCAGATGACATTTAACATTCACTTCTTGGAATCTCAAGCATTCTTGGATGAAACTCATTTTTCTAGACACATTTCATTCAGTCAGGTTCCAGGCCTGTTTTTTGGCACAAAAAAACCCTTAATCACCATTTGGGATTATCTTTTCCCACCATTTGTGAAGAGAGACAGGGAGAGTGCAGCCATATTGATTCTCCTGGATCTCACTAGGTTTTGATACCATTGACCCTGAAGATGCTGTCTGCTTTTGTTTTGGGTGTACTCCTTTATAGTGGTTCCACTCATACCTTGATAGCTAATTTCTGAAGGTTGTGCTGGGGAATTTCAGCTTCACTCCTTGGCATACATGCTTTGGGATCCTGCAGGGTTCTATTTTATCCCCCCCTTTTTTTTTTAGCATCTGCATGAAACTGCTTGGTGAAGTTGTCCAGAGATTTGTAGTGAGGTGTTACCAATATGTAGTTGACACCCGACTTTACTTCTCTGTTTCATTTAATGCAGGAGGTGAGGTGCTAGGAGTGCCAAATCAGTGCCTGGACTCAGTAATGGGCTGAGTGAGGGCCAATAAACTAGGGATGTATGAAAGTCACTTACCTTTTCGCAGCTTGGCTTCGCGGTGGGGGGGAGGCGCTTCGCTTTTCCCCCCAAAGTTCAGGCGAGGGGGGGGAGGCGTCCCGCCTCACCCGGCCGAAATTCAGGCCGGGGAGAAGCGCCCCGTCTCTAGGGATGGCGGAGAATTTCTCCCCGAAACTTCGGGGGGCTGAGCGCCAACGTGTTCGGCCCCCCGAACAAGTTTCGGGGAGAAATTCTCCGCACCCCCCCGCACCCCGCACCCCCCCCGGGACGGGACTTACCTTTGGCGAATGTCCCTCCTGGCGGCAGGTCCGGCCGGCGGTTCGGTGGGTGTTCGCCCGCGGCGGGAGTGGCAGCCGATCTTTCGACCAGCTGCTGCCGCTGCCATTCCAATCAAAGAAAGAAAAAAAACCGCCCCTCTGATAGGCTACGTGACGATTAACGTAGCCTATCATGGCTAGATTTGCAAAGTCAGCCGTGATAGGCTACGTAAATCGTCACATAGCCTATCACGGGTGACTTAAAAAAAAAACAAACACACGTATGGATAATGGCGGCCCCCATAGGGAGCCGCCATTCCCGTTCCTTATTTGGTCGCTGTAGTCTACATAAAGATTTACGTAGACTACAGCGAAAATAAGGGCAACACTATTGTTGTTGTTGTTTTTTTACTTTACTTTTTTTTCTTTTTGCAATGGCGGCGGCGGCAGCCGGTTGGGAGACCGGCCGCCGTCCCTGCCCGTGACAAACCGCTGCCGAACTGCTGCCGGGACCCGCCGCCGAGAGGGACATTCGCCGAAGGTAAGTCCCGTCCCGGGGGGGGGCGGGGGGCTGGAGGAGAATTTCCCAACCAACTTCGGGGGGCCGAATGCGTTGGCGCTTGGCCTCCCGAAAATTCGGGGAGAAATTCTCTGCCATCCCTACAATAAACTGAAGCTTAATCCAACAAGATCGAAGTACTGTTAATAGGTGGCTCATCTACTGAGCTAAATAATAAATTTCATAGTCAACAAAGATGGATCAATCTTTGTCACTGTAGGCACAAGTAGCCTCTGTGGCCTGGAGCATCTTTTATCTGCTTAGGCTGTCCTCTAGCTATGCCCATACCAAGGCAGAAATAGCCTTGCCTCAGTTATCCATGCCTCTGTTACCTTCTCTTTGGACTACTGCAATGTGTTGTATGATGGGTTGCCTTTGAAAATGGTCCAGAAACTTCGGTTACTTTAAAATATGGCTACCAGACTGCTTGCTTGGACTGGGCAGTATGAATACCTCATGCCAGGGCTTTGGCATATTCACTGGTTTGCAGTCTGTTTCCAGGTCCAATTCAAGGTGCTGTTTTTGATATTTAAGGCCCCTCATGGCTTAGGACCAGGATATCTGAAGGAGCATCTCACTCCTTGAGCTCTTTAGAAGACTTTCTCTGGGTGCCCCTGCTGAATGTAGCTATAGGAGAGAGGCACCCTGGCTACAGAATGCTCTCCTGAGAAAGGCTTGCATAGCACCTGACCTATCATGGTGTTATTTTGGTGTCAGGTGAAGTAGTGAAGGTTTGTTTTCCCAAACTCTGTCTTCGCTTTAGGCTGTTTTTGTTTTGTTTCTTTTCCTTTCTGCAACATGTGTTTTATCTTCTAGTCATAGTTTTATAGTTGTTCTATTGTTTTATTCTTGTTGTGATCCACCTTAAGAACTTTGTTATAGGGCAGACTATAAGTACTACAAATGATAGATAGATAGATAGATAGATAGATAGATAGATAGATAGATAGATAGACAGGGTGATGAGGGAAGGGAAAAGTGAGCAGTATTTGTTACTACAATCCTTTAGGCTAACCAAACTTGACCTGCCTCCCCTCCTCCTGTGACCTAAAGAAAGGCAGATTTGATCATGGTCCATCAGAAAAATCCTAGGGGAAACTGGAGACAGAATTTCAGTGAAGGCCGAACCCCATCCTTTTCCCTCACAGTGAGGTGGCTTGTCTTCATGGCAACAGGGAGTTGCACAGAAAATCCCTGCAACACAGAGCTAGTTCTCATGAACAGCAGATTAACTAGTTCCTGATGTTGCCCATCAGTCACTACGGCTCACATATATAAGCAGTGCATGAGGCCAAAGTGAGGTCATGCTATCCAGCAATGTTGTGCTCGCCACAACTGTGCATTTAGCAGAAAAGATGACTGAAAAGAGAAGCCTATGTGTAAGCATTTGTTCACATGAACATGATCAGGACTTCCAGCTCCACAAGGAGTCCCAGGAATGATCATGTGAGTGCCTTCAAACAAGCAGCTGTTCATACACAGACCCTCTTTTGAGATGTCCCCACTACACATCAGGCAGTAAGGCTGGGGGAGGGGGAGTGTACACAATGCTTGGGGCGGAGGTAACCAGCATGGCCCTGCTCTAGGCTTATGTGTTCCTTTTATGCATTTGCCTTGATGACTGCAGGGGCATTTAATGATAATACTTCAGACTGCAAGTGGGAGCTCACATGGCTGAATGCTCCTCTATTGGGGGGGGGAGAATCCCACCACAGATAGAACTATATACTACATGGCAGTACCTGGTTTGTGTAACGCTTTCCCCAGAAACGTTCACCTGGTGCCTACATTATGGTTTTTTCAGTGCCAGGTGAAGACCTTTGTATTCCCCTGAGCATTTTTAGAATTTCCTTTAGTGCTTTTAGTACTACTGCTGATTTTAATCTGGTTTTATGATGTTGCAAATGGTTTTATTCTTTGCTGCTAGCTTTATCTTGGCTTTATTCTTTGCGGTTTTTAATTTTTTGTACCAGTATTTGAACTGTATGTTTTTAATGTATTGTACACTGCCCAGAGAAATTTGGTTATTGGCAGTTTAAAAGTACAGTGAATAAATAAATAAGTAAGTAAGTAAGTAAGTAAGTAACAGATAAGGGGTTTAGCTAGGCTTCTCACTGACTAGGGATGTTCCCCGGCGTACCTGACTCAGCTTGCATTTGCGGGCTAAACTACGGTTTTTTTCTGGAAATACAGGAACTTTTTGCATATTATTTTTATTTGCACAAATAGAGATTTGTGTACATTGCAGCTGCAATTTGCAAAATATGCAGAAAGTTTGGCTTCAATTTGTGTAATTTGCACAAATTTCAGCTGCAATTTGTGTGAATCTCTATTTGTGCAAATTAAAATAATGGAAAATCTGTGAACTGCCCAGACTAGATGCAGACTGAGTCAGCCCAGTTCATGGAAAATGGACCAAAGTCCAGAACCAAACAAAGGGAAGCTTATCGAGCTCTACCCCTGAATGGATTCCTCTGACATCCCTATCACTAACTACTCATTTGTCATATGCAGGAAACATTGTATCTGAGGAACAGCCAGTTACATAGTATAGTTCAGAACCAGGTTTATTATCATTACATCTGTTACTTGTGAGAACTAGGCTCTAGAGACCCTTTCTACACACATACCACACCCATCATAATGATACACTTTTCAGTAGCATAATTTAGGATTCAATAATTTTAGTACATGTACAGCACCCATCATATTGATGGACTTTTTAGTACTATAATTTACACCTCAATATTTTCTGAGTGGCAAAATGTGACCTTTCATGGAAAATTAATTACAACTTTTTGGATGCATTAACCCTCTGTAAGGGTATTCTTGACATAAATAGGTAGCATGTATAGTAATAACTAGCAATTGAACTAGGCCAAAATTTCCCAGGTAAAGGAAGATAAATATCATATAAGGTGATCATTGCCCAGGTTTCACAATGCATGTTTTTCTGACCTCGCAAAATAACATCATTTATTACCATTAAGCAGCTGGCAGAAATGTTTAGATGGCAGCTTGCATTTTACAGTTCCCAAAGAATGATTTAGAGCATCAAGTCTACACTCCTTTTCTTCTTCACTGACAATTAGTAGGTTAAAGAAGCTCTAACCTTTTCTGGAAACCTAATTTATTAAATACTGTGACAACAAGTCTGGAGCCATATGTGGAATAAAAATTCATTGGAAAGCTTTGTTCAGCTTTTTGTATACAGCAAATTATGCAAAGGAGCCATTTTGTTTCAACAGAGAAAACTATGTTATTTTAATAAGATATGTGTCATTCATTGAAATGACTGATACTGGGATGCTAATATTACACATCACCCCTAGAGGGAGGGGGAGAGGTGAAGAACCAATAATTGGGTTCATGAAGCACAGCACGGCTCATCGCAGTTGCAGAGAGACCTGCTGAAATAAACAAATGAAATTTGGACATCCAGGCTTTATAGAGTACCCCAGTAGTTAGAGCTGAAATAAATATTCACAAAATTTAAACTTCTCCAAGATGCCAAATTTTATAATTCCAAATTTTTCAAGTGTCACAACAATGGAGGATTTTTACCTTAAAAATTGAGTGTTTTAGAATTACTGGTGTCTCTCAATAGTTTTCATTTTAGTAAGTATCAATTATTTTAAATAATAGCCCTGGCTCTGAAATTAGTATATCCCTTACAGACATGTTGAAAGATCGGGGCCTTTGGCTAAAAACTCAGAGGAAAGCTTACCACCTCAGCATTCAGTGTGAGGTGATATAAGTCATCACCACAGATGATGACTTATATCAACCCTAGGACTTAGGGCTGTGCACGGATACCCCGCTTCACTTTGGATGCCACTTTGGACCCTCCTGATCAGTCCCGCTTTGACTTGGACCAATTTGAACCCCTCGCTTTGACTCAGTTCCAGATCCGAAATGAGATTTGGATATCTGGACCACTCGGTTTGGGTGTTTTCCCATTGATTTGCATGGGAAAACGCAAATGGCCATAGCTTTTTTCAGTTTTCATGATATTTAGTTGACACTTGGGGGCCTCTCTGCCAACATGGCGGGGATCTCACCTGCTAAATTTCAGACAGTTTGTCCCAGTACTCTTTGTGATAGGTGCAGCTGAACTTTGAGTTTTTCCACAAAAACTCTCAAAGCAAAAAGCTATACTACTCAGCACCGTGCCACCCCCACCCCCTGCCTGCTCAGCTATGGCCATGTTCCCACAACAATGGAAGGAGAAGTTAACGGAGGAGTAATTTAAAAGGAATCAGCTTTGCTGCAATGTGGTCCATGCAGGGCTCCACGAGCAGGTTGTCCACACCAGTCACTTCACAGAACCTACTTCTAGGGATGTCAGGGAATTCCGTGATGGATCTCGGTGAGGCTGAATGCCAGTGCATTCGCCCCCACCCAAATTCATCACAGAATGAAGCCCCCGCCCCCCTGAAAGGTGCGCAGGCTGAAGCCCCTGCCGCCCCTACCCCACAAAAGGTGCACGGAACAAAGCACTTACCTTCTCCTGTCCACGCTGCTTTGTAAATTCACTTCCTCCTCTTCATAGCCGTGATAGGCTACATAAATACTTACGTAGCCTATCACGGCTAATGCAGAGTCACCCCTTGCGTCCCTGCCGAGGCCGTGATAGGCTACGTAAGTATTTATGTAGCCTATCATGGCGGGGGGGGACCCAGAGTACGCAAATGGCGGCGGCTACCGCCATTTGCGTACACTGGGGGTTTTCCCCCTGCCGTGATAGGCTACGTAAATATTTACGTGGCCGATCACGGCTCAATACAGGGATGCAAATGGTGGCGGCTACAACAGCAAACATTTGCATCCCTGCAGGGCTGCCTAGTGGCCAGATATCTGGCTGTGGGTGGCTGGAGCCGGCCGGTGGCTCCACAGCTTGGTCGCAGAGCGGAGCTAGCCGGGCAGGATTCCGGGGGGAGGGACGGAGCGCCTCCCCCCCACCTCGAATTGCCTAGCGCGGAGCCAGGTAGGTGTTTGGTACATCCCTACATACTTCCTGGTGGGGTTGGAGTGAATATCATCTGATGGGCAGGGGCTGCTCAACCAATAAGAGAGGCTTCTCCTCACTCCTCTCCTTTTTTCCTTTCCTCTGAAAGTCCAGATGCACCAGCAGTTCAGGAGCAAGCCTCATTGAGCACAACGGGAGTTACTTCCGAGTAGACAGACTGTGTTTGTGCTGGGAAAGAGAGCAGTAAACACAAAGGGGATGGGTAAAATGAGGATCCATAAAATCAAAAAGGGATCCTCATGATTTTATATGATTTTGAAAGGGGAGACCCACAAAACCACCATCCAATCACAAAACACATCTGCCTCCATAGACTGATCCAGAAAAATCACAGGTCTGCCACTTGTGGGCTCAGCCATGACTTAAAAAAATGGTTCCTTGGCAGGGATCCTCCTGATTTCATGAGTTTTGCACAGCAAATCCCCCAAACCACCATCCAGTCACAGAGTACATCTGTCTCAATGGACTGAACCAGAAAAATCATGGATCCGCCACTTGTGGGTGCAGCCATGGTGGAAAAAACTGGATTCAAGGCAGGGATCCTTAGGGATCCTCATGATTTTACAAGAAGGATACCCCCAAACACTGTCATATCACAGAACACATCTATGCCCATAGACTGAGTGACAAAAAACATACATTTGGGGGCTTCATAGCACTGTCACGTTACAAAGCCATGGATAAGATGCCCAATCAATATGGATCCTCTGAATTTTTACATTGCTGCCCACCCCACCCCCATCAAAGCACAGAACTCATCTTTGCCCAAGTATGCACACTAAGTATCCCAGATCTTCTGCTTCACCTCAAATGGTGTGAAAAATTATATGAAACCAAGAGGATCCCTGCCTCGGATCACTGCTTTTTGCTGTGGCTGTGCCCATGAGTGGCTGATCCATGATTCTTCTGGTTCAGTCCATGGAGGGAGATGTGCTCTATGACTGGATGGTGGTTTGAGGAGTCTCCCATTTACAAATCATATGAAACCATGAGGATCCCTTTTTGATTTCATAGATCCTTGTTTTACTTTCTTCAAACACAAAGACAGAAAGCAGCCCCCATTTTAACCCTCAGGATCTCTGTAATGAAGGGGCACTGTCCCTTGTCAATTGAGGGGGTAAATCGCTGGTGGAAACACCCCAAAGGCTAGCTGTCTCCTGCTCACAAGGAGGAGACAGCTAGCAAGTGGCGAGGATGTGTGCCTCACCTCCTCCTCCTGCCTGGGTGATTCACAGCACTTTTTGCCTATAAGTCTATGTGCATACATAGATTTATAAGCAAAAAGTGCTGTGAATCGCCCCATACTCAAGATTCATGGCACTTTTTGCGTATAAGTCTATTTGCAGATAGACTTCCAATTGCCGTGTTTTTAAAAAACATGGTGATCACGGCGGAGGCAGAGGGACTGGCAAATGGAGCAGGGGCTGGGGGGAGGGCTCACTTCTCACATCCCTTCCAGAATGATCTCTGCCTCTGAAATGCAGTTGTTTTTCTCCAGTTATTCAATCTCCCCCACCACTCCTGTCTCTGACTGGGGATTGCTGGGTTATGTTCTGCCCTGATTTGGCAACTAGAGTTTCCATTTGCCAAAGCTCTTTCCCCCCTCCCCCTCCTCCTTCTCTTCAGCCCCTCGCTGAACTTTCTGAAGTTGATACCTTTGGCACCAGGCTGTCTGGATTGCTCAGAACGAATCACCGAGTTGGATGAGGGGCTTCGTATACAAGCTGCTTCACTCCGGGGTGCCTCGTTGCTATTCTGCTCCACCTTGTACCACACAAAGACACCTCCAAAAAGCAGCCCACTTCGACTCGTTATTCGGGCTTCGGACTGAAGCAGTACACAGCCCTACTAGGACTTAATTCTGAATAGAAATGCATGCTTATACTGGAAAAACTGTTGTGTGGCTACTGGAAAGACAAGGTCTTGTTTTGAGTGTCTATTTGTATCTTCCAAGCACCTAAATACCCATTTTCCTGGAAAATCCCACACAATATTCTAGATGAGATCTAGCTAAACCTGTTTATTATATATATATATATATATATATATATATATATATTTAAAACCTACAAATGTGAGAGGACAGGCCTGGATTATATTTGTCTTTTTAATGTATACCAAACCTTCAGTAAACCTCTTGCTATGACAACCTGGGGTCTCACACAAGGCCCTGAGACCTAGTCAATGGATAAGCCAAAGTAAACAGCTGTTTAGAAGCCCAGCCTGTCCAGTAGTCCAGACTCCCCTTGAACCTGCCATACTATAGAACAGTTGGCCTCTCCTTAAACATACTTGTCTGTGTAGATAAAGGTAACACATATGGGGTGAGCTTTTTACCCTGGAATACACACAGATTAGAACACGTGAACAATTTGAACGGAATATTATATTTATTTAGGAAACATAACAACCAATGGCATGCAGTAATTCAATAAAGCATATGAAAGAATGCTTCTCCCTAATAAACGGACCTAACGTGTCGGATTCTCCCTTTCACCAGCTAACTTGATCACCACCCCCACCCCCCGGGGCCTATTCTTAAGCAATTATTTTAACTCTCCTTCTCAACAGGCCCTTTCCACTTGTCACTCATTCTGGTTCTACCTGCCCTTACATTTCGCTTTCCTACTTCCCTAATGGCTGCCAACTTAGATTCTCTATAATGTAGGAGCCACTCGTCTTTGGTATTCCCAGTTTCCCTAACTGATCCAGTGTCTGTTAGGCTTCAGGTTCCCTATCAGTATATGTTCTGACTGTCCAAATCAGGTCGGGATAGCAACAATTTTCAGTTCAATGTCCCAGGGAAACAATTTGCCTGAGAAACTTTCAATTTGGTTCCATTTTTAAAGTTAAAAACAAAAACAAAAACAAAAACAAAACAAAACTAGAATCTATATATAAGTATATAGATACTTATCTATCTATCTATATATGTATCTATATAAGTATATAGATACATATGAACCACAAGTGATAAGTTCCCCACATTATTTCACAATGCAATGCCGGCTACAACTACACCACAATCAGAGAGAAAATAAAGAGGCCACAAGAACAAATATGAGAACCAAACAACATACAGAGGACAAGTATATGGCTATGAAACCATATAGAAGACATTCTCAAAAAGCAATATAAGTATATAGCTAACTTTCTGAAAATGCACAGATCACATTTTACATATGGGAAACACTGAGACTCATCCTGAGGACATTTAGTAAATCCATTGCAGACAACTCCCATGCATGGAGAACAGATCTTTTTGACAGGGTGGATAAGTCAAGGAAGTGAGCCAAGTCACAGTCGGCATGAAAGGAACATTCTAAAAAAAAATATCTAAACATTGTACAGATGGGAACACTGAGACTGAAAAATGAGTGGCCCAAGAAAGCCAGCAAAACTCTGGCAGAGCATTCTTAAATAGAATCAAACCGCCCTCCCAGGTCAGCTGAGTAAAACAGACAAAGAGATAGAGGAAGGATGGAAAACGACACTGACAACACAGAGAGACTGAAACCAAACACCAGCAGGTCACAACTGGTAAGGGACTGATGCTAGTCTACTATGCTTGCTAGGCCCATCAACTGAGTTGGAGTCCTGCTGTTCCTGTGAGCCCTGCCAGTGTCACTGCAGTTATGGGCAGGAAGACAGGCCCATGCTTGGTTCTGCAGCCATCATGATTGCAACTGGGGCAGCTGGGAAGAGGTGTTTTGCCACCAAGAGCTTGGTTACCATCCATAATGCAGGCAGGACTCTCAGTGGCTGGTGGGCCTAGTTCGGCTTGAATTATCTGTGCCTGGCCAGCAAGCTTCCCCCAGCCCACTTCCATTATGATGACTGTGAAACCAGGATGGTGCTCAGTAGCAGGGCTGTCTAGGCAGCTGAGCATTGGAAGCTGGGCACCTCGCCCTGCTGAGAGTAACTTTTAGGGATGGCAGAGAATTTCTCCCCGAAACTTCGGGGGGCCGAGCGCCAACGTGTTCGGCCCCCCGAACAAGTTTCGGGGAGAAATCCCCCGCACCCCCCCGCGCCCCGCACCCCCCCCGGGACGGGACTTACCTTCGCCGAATGTCCCTCCTGGCGGCGGGTCCGGCTGGCGGTTCGGCGGGTGTTCGTGTGGGGCGGGAGCGGCAGCCGGTCTTTCGACCGGCTGCCGCCACCGCCATTCCAATAAAAGAAAAAAAAAACGCCCCCGTGATAGGCTACGTGACGATTAACGTAGCCTATCACGGCTAGATTTGCGAAGTCAGCCATGATAGGCTACGTCAATCGTCACGTAGCCTATCACAGGTGACTTTAAAAAAAAAAAAAGCGCGTACGGATAATGGCGGCCCCCATAGGGAGCCTCCATTCGCGTTCCTTATTTGGTCGCTGTAGTCTACGTAAAGATTTTCGCCGTAGTCTAGGTAAATCTTTACGTAGACTACAGCGACCAAATAAGGAACGCGAATGGCGGCTCCCTATGGGGGCCGCCATTAGCGTACGCACTTTTTTTTTTTTTAAGTCACCCGTGATAGGCTACGTGACGATTAACGTAGCCTATCATGGCTGACTTTGCAGATCTAGCCGTGATAGGCTACGTTAATCATCACGTAGCCTATCACGGGGGCGTTTTTTTTCTTTAAACTTTTGAGTTCGCGGCCGGGCAAGGCGGGAAGCCTCCTCCCCGGCCTGAATTTCAGCTGGGCGAGGCGGGAAGCCTCCCCACCAGCCTGAATTTCGGCCGGGGTGAGGCGGGAAGGCTTCCCCCCCAGCCTGAACTTCGCAGGGGGAGCAGCGAAGCGCCCCCCCCACCGCGAACAAGCTTCGACGAAAGGTAAGTGACTTTCGTCCACCCCTAGTAACTTTGCATTCACCGCTGAGAGTATCTGGATGTTCTAAAAGAAAGCTTAACTTCTCTAAAGTTCCAGGTCTCAAGCTTAGCCAAAAGTCATGTCCTTTTCTAAAACAGTAGGTAGAGCAATGGTTGGTGCAAAATTTAGGACTGTGCTGAAAATGTCTTCCAGATTGTTTTCCACTATTCTCATTCATTTGTTAGAAAAGAAATCGCTTTCAAAGAGAAATTCAGAGGACAAGAAAATTTGGGAGAAATTCTCATGGGTTAGCTTTGGGTTTCTTGTTCTTACCTTACTTAGGAGATGGTCGTGAAGTGTGCACAAGACCCTTGTTTTTCACTGTACCATCATCTCTCCAGCAGACTGTAGCCTCCTCAGCTTCTCACACTTCAATAAAAGCCCAGGGTAAGACATCATGGGGATAATTCCTCTCAAGGGGATTTTCAGATCAGGAAGGCCAAGTAGCCTGGGAAGAAGCAATGGAGAGAGGTTTAATAGAAAGAAAACACAGAGAGAGAACCTTTGGTCAACTCACAATTATTAGGTAACCTCAGAAACACGACCAAAAAAAGTCAAAAGAAGTTATAAAACACCCAAGCAAGGCAGAAAAATAGAAGCCTCTTTCATGGGGGATGAAAACTTTCAGGTAATTGGAGGACAGATTTTGGCTCAGCACTACCTCCACCTCTTCCCTAGACCTGAACGCAACACTGCTGCCCTCACACCTTCATTGTGGAGGATGCAAAATGGGGGCCAGGCTGCCAACACAGTTGATGCTGCTGCCATTTGCATAGCAGTGCAAAAAACCAAAAATGCTTAGGAGAAAAGAAAGAAGCTGTGCTACAATCCTTGACAATGGAAGCCCTACCTGTGAGAAATGGTTGAGAATTTCTTCCCCCCCACCGAAAAAATTAGGTGAAATTGTTCTCCCAATTTCTCTGCCAACAAATAGGATGGATAATTATGAGAGGCTATTTGTACACAGTTCATTGTAGCAAAATTATAGTGTACCAAAGATAACTGATTATTCCATCGGCTTAAGGAAAATGTACACATTACAGGAAAATTTTCAGATATGTAGTGTATGTGAGCATAGAACAATGTAGGCATGGAACCTGAATGAACAGATCTGTGAAGGGGCATTTGTCTTATTAGCTAGTTTATGTCTTTCCCCTTAGTGAGGCTCTTCTAAATCACTTCCCACTTTAATGGGTGCAGAGGAGAAAAGGCATAGTAGAAATGGAAAGTGATATAAACCTCATGAATGTATAATCCAGCGCTCTTAAATTAAATATAGGAGAAAGAAGGCCTTACGGGCCTAGATGTGAAGGAAGGTAGTGTATTTTTATTTTTAATTTTATTTCTGTTTAAATGCAGCAGCCTGCTACTTCTTACACTGCCTCTCTGTGAAAAGATCTGTTAAATTCTGTTTTGATGAGTACGAGGATGCCTGCCAACCTGCAAATACACAACATATTTTTAATATTAATTAGAATAAAAAGTCAAACTTTGAATAGCAAATTCTCATCTTAAAAAAAGTGATGGGAAGATGCTTCCATTTTTAGATGACTATATTTCAACAGGATCATATAGCTATTAAGTGACTGAGTATGTTTAAAAAAAAACACAACAACCCTGACTGCTTGGAAAAAGTTTTTGAATTTGGCTTTTTGAAGGAGCATTGCTCATAAGTATGTGTGATATTTATTAGGGGTGGACAAAAGTCCCTTACCTGTCGTCGAAGGACGTTCGTGGTGGGGGGGAGGCGCTTCGCTGCTCCCCCCGTGAAGTTCAAGCCGGGGGGGGGAGGCTTCCCGCCTTGCCCCGGCCGAAATTCATGCCCGGGGGGAGACTTTCCCCCTCGCCCCAGCCGAAATTCAGGCCAGGGAGGAGGCTTCCCGCCTCGCCCGACCGCGAACGCAAAAGTTTAAAAAAAAAATGCCCCCTGATAGGCTACGTGACGATTCACGTAGCCTATCACAGCTAGATCTGCAAAGTCAGCCGTGATAGGCTACGTCAATCGTCACGTAGCCTATCACGGGTGACTTTAAAAAAAAAAAGTGCGTACGCTAATGGCGGCCCCCATAGGGAGCCGCCATTCGCGTTCCTTATTTAGTCGCTGTAGTCTACGTAAATGTTTACGTAGACTACAGCGACCAAATAAGGAACGGGAATGGTGGCTCCCTATGGGGGCCGCCATTATCCGTACGCGCTTTTGTTTTTGTTTTTTTAAAGTCACCCGTGATTTTAATTATGGATTATGCTGAAGGTGGGGGGGAGGCGCTCCGTCCCTCCCCCCGGAACCCTGGACGGGGGGGAGGCGCTCTGTTCATCCTCCCCCCCCCCCGGAATCCTGGCTGGCCGGCTGTGCTTCGCAGCAATTCTGCGGAGCCGCCGGCCGGTTCCACCAGCAGCCGGACATCTGGCCGCTGGCTAGCAGGGACACAAATGGCGGCGGCCATAGCCGCCGCCGTTTGCATCCCTGCAGTCAGCCGTGATAGGCTACATAAAAGTTTACATAGCCTATCACGGCTGACTTTAAAAAAAAACAACACACGCGTACGCAAATGGCGGCGGCCATGGCCACCGCCATTTGTGCTCCTTATTTTGGCACGTCTTAGTCTACGTAAACATTTACATAGACTAAGACAGCAAAAATAAGGGGAACGCACATAGCATAGACGCTACGCTATTTGCGTTCCCCGTATTTTTTGTGTACGTGCTTTTTTTTTTTTTAAGTCCGCCGTGATAGGCTACGTAAACATTTACGTAGCCTATCCCCCCTTTTTTTTAAAACCTAGCTGTGATAGTCTACGTAAATCTTTACGTAGCCTATCCCCTTTTTTTTTTTTTAACTAGAAATGGCAGCGGCGGCAGCTGGTCGGAAGACCGGCCGCTGCCGCCGCTGCCGAACCAGTGCCTGAGCCGCCGCCGCCGCCAGGAAGATCCGCACAAGGTAAGTCTCGTCCTGGGGGGGCGGGGGGCAGGCCATTCCACCACCGATTTCGGGGGGCCGAATGCGCTGGCATTTGGCCTCCCCGAGATCCGTGGCAGAACTTTCGTACATCCCTACCTAGGGATGTTCAAATCAGCAAAAATTGAGCTTGTTGAGGTCCTCTAATTTCTACCTCAAACCTTGTCCATATCAGGTTGTGATACAGATGGCACAGACGCCTGACTAGGTCAGGGAGTCCATCAGGCTCCCCCCTGCCTGAACCCCTAGACCATGCCCCCTGAGTCTCTGGCCTCGCTTGCCCCCGCTCGGGCCCTCCTGGACATTTCTCGCTCTCACCCGGATCCATCTAGGAGTGCCCGCCATTTTGCTGTGCTTGTTTTTACAGGAAAAAGGAGGTAATGAAAATGCACATATTTAAATATGCATAAATTCATATTGTGCCTCTAATACTGCATATATAAACCTTTTCCAGCCTGAATTTGTGCATATTTAAATATGCACATTTTAATGACCTCCTTTTTTCCATAAAAGTGAGCTCGGCAAAATGTTGGGCACTCACGGATGGGATCCCGGGTGAGTGTGGTGGCTTGGTGAGCTCATGGAGGCTTGAGCAGGGTCTGAGTACATAGGAACATAGGAAGCTGCCTTATACTGAGTCAGACCATTGGTCCATTTAGTCCAGTATTGTCGATGCTGACTGGCAGCAGCTCCACAGGGTTTCAGGCAGGATTATTTCCTTGACCTACCTGGAGAAGCCGGGGATCAAACCTGGGACCTTCTTAGGGATGTCAGAGAATTCCGCCAGGGATCTCGGTGAGGCTGAATGCCAGTGCATTCAGCCCCCCAAACTCTATGGCGGAACGGCCTGCCCCCCCGGCCCCCCACGGATCCCCCCCAGGATGAGACTTACCTGGGGCGGATCTTCCGGGCGGCGGTGACTCCGGCGGCGGCGGTGGTGGCAGCTGCGGTGGCCAGTCTTCTGACCGGCTGCCGCCATTTCCAGTGTTAAAAAAAAAGACGTGATAGCCTATGTAAAGATTTACCTAGCCTATCATGGCTAGGTTAAAAACAACAACAAAAACGACGTGATAGGGTACGAATTTTATTGTTTTAAACTGTTTTATTGTATGCTGTACATACAATAAAACTGTTTTATTGCATGCTGTACATGGGTGACCAGCCAGATGGGCGATAAATAAATTTAATAATAAATAAATAATAAATAAATCTTTACGTAGCCTATCACATCTGACTTAAAGCAAAAACAAAAACGTGCATACGCAAATGGCGCCGGCTACGGCCGCTGCCATTTGCATTCTTTATTTTGGCCCGTCTTAGTCTACGTAAATATTTACGTAGACTAAGATGGCGAAAATAAGGGGGAACGCCGTAGCCGCCACTATTTGCGTACGTGCATTTTTGTTTTTGTTTTAAAGTCAGACGTGATAGGCTACGTAAAGATTTACGTAATCTTTACATAGACTACGTAAAGATTTACGTAATCTTTACGTAGACTACGGCGAAAATAAGGGCAATGCAAATAGCGTTCCCTTATTTTCGCCGTAGTCTACGTAAATCTTTACGAAGACTACAGGGACCAAATAAGGAACGCAAATGGCAGCTCCCTATGGGGGCCGCCATTTGCGTACGTGCTTTTTTTTTTTTTTTTCAAAGTCACCCGTGATAGGCTACATGACGATTTACGTAGCCTATCACGGCTGACTTTGGAGATCTAGCCATGATAGGCTACGTTAATTGTTACGTAGCCTATCAGGGGGGTGTTTTTTTTTTTAACTTTCCTTGTAATGGTGGCGGCGGCAGCTGGTCGAAAGACCGGCTGCCGCCCCTGCCTCTGACGAAGACCCGACGAACTGCCGCTGGGACCCGCCGGCGGGAGGGACATTCGTGAAAGGTAAGTCCCATCTCGGGGGGGGGTGGCGGGGGGGTGGCGGAGAATTTCATCGCCGATTTCGGGGGCCCGAATGCGTTGGCGCTTGGCCCCCCGAAGTTTTGGGGAGAAATTCTCCCCCATCCCTAATAAAAACAGAACAAAGGGTGTTTAGTGCAGGAGGGTCATGGCAGGATCACGGCGTCATGTAAAGAGCCCACAAATGTCTGTGAAGGAGCAATCTCAATTGCAGGATAAAAGCGCAGTGTGAAAGAGACCTCTCTCTGAATGGATGAAAACTTCATAGAGTTATTCTCAACTCAACCCCTGAAAAAAATCAGCAAGGGGGGGGGGCACTTTTCTCAGTTGTGAAAGATTTCATGGAATGCACTGTCAACTTATTTTGACTAGTGTTGAGTGAGAAATAGATATACATTTCCATGAAGAAAAATACCAGAAAGAATATATTATATACACTATTAAAAAAGGGAGAAAAAAGAATTACCTTGAAATTTCCTCCATAGCAAAATGTGAAGCTAATTCAGAGTTTCTCCAGATGAACAACTGAGGTAGCCAAATGATATTGAATAAGATTAGCAGGGTGTGTGTGTGTGTGTGTGTGTGTGTGTGTCTGCAGACCTATGTTTCCCCTAAAACAAAATCAGAACCAATTTTGGGGGGATATTTTTCAAGTGAAATATCTGAGGAATATCAAAGGACTTTGGGAGAACATCAATAATATATGTAGTGAGGCACCTTCAAAAGATATGGTATATGAAAGCTTTTGACAAAGTTCCCCATGATATCCTGATGAGCAAACTAGCTCAAAGTGGGCTAGATGAAACAACGATCTGGTGGATCCACAGTTGGCTACAGAATCGGACTAAAAGAGTGCTTATCAATGGGACCTTCTCAAACAGGGGAGAGGTAACGCGTGGGGTACTGCAGGGCTCAGTCCTGGGCCCAGTGCTCTTCAACATTTTTATTAATGACTTGGAGGAGGAGGTGCAGGGAATGCTGATCAAATTTGCAAATGACACAAAATTGGGTGGGATAGCTAATACTTTGGAAGACAGAAACAAAATTCAAAGTGATCTGGATAGACTGGAGCGCTGGGCAGAAAACAACAGAACGACATTTAATAGGGATAAATGCCAAGTTCTGCACCTAGGAAAAAGAAACCAAATGCACAGTTACAAGGTGGGGGATACGTTGCTCAACAACACTACACGTGAAAAGGATCTTGGAATTGTTGTCGATCACAAGCTGAATATGAGCCAACAATGTGATGTGGCTGCAAAAAAGGCAAATTCTCTTTTGGGCTGCATTAATAGAAGCATAGCTTCCAAATCCCGGGAAGTACTAGTTCCGCTGCTGTACTCAGCACTGGTTAGGCCTCATCTGGAGTACCGTGTCCAGTTCTGGGCACCACACTTTAAGAAGGATGCAGACAAACTGGAGAGGGTTCAGAGGAGGGCAATGAGGATGATCAGGGGACTGGAAACAATGCCCTATGAGGACAGACTGAAAGAACTGGGCATGTCTAGCCTTGAGAAGACTGAGGGGAGATAGGATAGTGCTCTTCAAGTACTTGAAAGGTTGTCACAGAGAGGAAGGTCAGGATCTCTTCTCGATCATCCCAGAGTGCAGGACTAGGGATGGTGGAGAATTTCTCCCCGAATCTTTGGGAGGCCAAGCGCCGAGGCATTTGGCCCCCCGAAAATGTTGGGGAAATTCTCCACTGGCCCCCCGCCCCCCCCGGGATGGGACTTACCTTCAGCGAATGTCCCTCTCGGCGGTGGGTCCCGGCGGCAGTTCGGCGACGTTTCGTGGGGGGCGGGGGTGGCGGCCGGTCTCCCGACCGGCTGCCGCCGCCGCCATTACAAAATTAAAAAGTAAAAAAAAAAAAAACCCACACCCATGATAGGCTATGTGACGATTTACGTAGCCTATCACAGCTAGATTTCCAAAGTCAGCCGTGATAGGCTACGTAAATTGTCACGTAGCCTATCACGGGTGGCTTTGGAAAAAAAAAAGCGTGTACACAAATGGTAGCGGCCCATGGGCGCCGCCATTTGCGTTCCTTATTTGGGCCTGGGTAGTCTAGGTAAAGATTTACGTAGACTACGGCGAAAATAAGGGAACGCTATTTGTGTTGCCCTTATTTTCACCGTAGTCTACGTAAATCTTTACGTAGACTAGACGTGCCAAAATAAGGAATGCAAATGGCGGCACCCATGGGCCGCCACCATTTGCGTACGTGCTTTTTTTTCCCCCAAAGTCACCCGTGATAGGCTATGTGACGATTAATATAGCTTATCACGGCTGACTTTGGAAATCTAGCCGTGATAGGCTACGTTAATCGTTACGTAGCCTATCATGTTTTGTTTTTTTCTTTTTCTTTTGCGGCCGGGGAAATGGGGCGCTTCTCCCCGGCCTGAATTTCAGCTGGGCAAGGCGGGACGCCTCCCCCCCCTCACCTGAACTTCAGGGGGAGAAGCGAAGCACCTCCCCCCCACCACGAATCACCCCTGAGAAAAGGTAAGTGACTTTCATACATCCCTATGCAGGACATGGAATAATGGGCTTAAGTGACAGGAAGCCAGATTCCAGCTGAACATCAGGAGAAACTTCCTGACGGTTAGAGCAATACGACAGTGGAACCAATGACCTAGGGAGGTGGTGGTCTCTCTCACACTGGAGGCCTTCAAGACGAGGCTGGACAGCCATCTGTCAGGATACTCTGGCTTGGATTCCTGCATTGAGCAGGGGGTTGGACTTGATGGCCTTGTAGGCCCCTTCCAACCCTACCATTCTATGATTCTATGATTCTATGAAAAATAGGTAGGACTTGCTGCTGTTTCATACCTTCTTCATGAGCCTTATCATGTGATGTTCTTTTTTTATGTGTGGGTTTTTTAACAGATGGGTAGAAATATAGCCTTATGTTCCTCAGGACTGCAGCTTCTTCAGCACAAACAAGAGAGAGAGGGAGAGAGAGAGATCAAAATTGGGTCCTTCAGTTCCATGAGTTCAAACTATAGGGTCAAATAACAGCAGGGTAAAATGCAACTCTATCATAAAAGTTTCCAACCTAGATGTGTGACTTCAGTTATTTCATTTTTGGGGGTGGACAACCCTTGCTTATTTTTATTTTTAAGTCTGGTGTTGGTTTGTTTTTAAATAACAGGATTACATATGTTTAAAAGAGCTGTAAGAAAAAGCAGAGAGGTCTAAAATGGAGTTGGTATTTTGTGACATCTGGAGGATCAACATGAAGCCATGAAGCCAGAATGAATCTCAATGCATTAAAGGAAAAGAGGTGGTTCAAATCAACTCCCTGGCATGAAAACAGGGCACCACAGCAATAAAAGCTTCCCATCTTGAAGTGTTCCTGACATTCTGCTGCAAGCTCTAAAAAGCAAGGGTGAACAGCATAATCTTGAACGGTGAGATTATGAAAGACATTTGAAGGTGTCTTTCAGTAAGCACCCTGCCCCCCCTGACAAAAGATTACTCATTCCTCTTGGAAAATCTTGTCCAAAAAGTGAATTTAGCTTACTTAACCTGTCAAACATTTTGATATACTTGCTGTACATCATTTTTAAAAAAAAGTCCCCCACATTGTCCTTCTTACTTGCTATGTCTACTTAAGTTTCCTAGACTTGGAAAGAAAAGAACTTTATTAACCAGATATTGTGGTCAGATAGATCTCCAATAAGCAACCCTATCCTATCCATATTTATTCAGAAGTACCGCTTATTTCAATAGGACTTAAGTAAGTGTATAGAGGATTGCAGTACAATTCACAATTAAGAAATGAAAAACTTATGAAAATGAATCGGGTTTAATAGATTTTTAAGGATTATGATTCATGCCATGTAGGGATGGTATCTGAGGTCTGTAATGCTCACCATGGTTAATTCTGATGGGATCCCACAGACACGTGATAGCTGATAGCCAGTAACTAACTCTTAGCTAACCTCCCTCACAGGCTTATTGTGATAATAAAATGTGGGGAACAGGGATGTTACTTGGCACTTAAAAGATTTGGATCCCAAGACCATCGGACTAGGGATGGGCGGATTCCCTACCTGCTGGTCTGGCCGGGAATCTGCCATTGCGGGGAGGCGATCCATTCCTCCCTCCGGAATCCTATTCGGCCAGCTCCACTCTGCGGTAGGGATGTACGAAAGGCACCTACCTTTCGCGGATTATGTTGATGGGGGGGGGAGGCGCTCCGTCCCTCCCCCCAGAATCCTGGACGGGGGGGAGGCGCTCTGTTCCTCCCCCCCTGGAATCCTGGCCGGCTGGCTGTGCTCCGCAGGGATTCTGCGGAGCCGCTGGCCGGCTCCGCCAGTAGCCGGACATCCGGCCGCTGGCTAGCAGGGACACAAAAGGCAGTGGCCACGGTCGCTGCCACTTGTGTTCCTTATTTTGGCACGTCATAGTCTACGTCAAGATTTACGTAGACTAAGACGGCGAAAATAAGGGGAACACAAATAGCGTAGCTATGCTATTTGCTTTCCCCTTATTTTCACCTTCTTAGTCTATGTAAATCTTGACGTAGACTAAGACGTGCCAAAATAAGGAACGCAAATGGCGGCAGCCATGGCTGCCGCCATTTGCGTATGTGGGTTGTTGTTGTTGTTTTTAAGTGAGCTGTAATAGGCTACGTAAACATTTATGTAGCCTATCACGTTTTTTTTTAAATTTAGCCGTGATAGGCTACATAAATCTTTACGTAGCCTATCACGTTTTTTTTTTTTTTTAACTGGAAATGGTGGTGGTGGCAGCTGGTCAGAAGACCGGCTGCCACCGCCACTGCCGAACTGCCGCCGGGAAGTTCCGCCCCAGGTAGGTCTCATCCTGGGGGGGGGGGCAGACCATTCCACCACTGATTTCGGGGGGCCGAATGCGCTGGCATTTGGCCTCCCCGAGATCTGTGGCAGAATTCTCTGACATCCCTACCCTGCGGCAATTCCACAGAGCTGCTGGCTGGCTTCGAAGCAACAGCGATACGGCTGCCATGGCCCTATCGCTGGCTGAGGGAGATTGACTGCAGATGGAAATGGAGTCCAGGATGCCATTTTGTGGCCTTAAAGGTCTCAGTTTAAATGGCTGCATTTACATTAAACTAAGACCTTTAAGGCCACAAATGGCGTCCTGGATGCCATTTGCGTCCGCAGTTAATCCCCCTCAGCCAGCGATATGGACATGGCAGCTGTATCGCTGGTGCTCCGGAGCTGGAGGATCCAGCTGAAGAGGATTCCGCAGGGAGGCGGAGGTGACTGTTCCGTTCCACCACGGACTCTGGGGGGGCAGATTCTTTAGAATCTGGCCTCATTGGGGTCCGTGGCAGAATTCTCCGCCATCCCTACATCGGACACAAATCTGTATAAAATCTGCATATGCCAATTTCTATCTATATATGGAAATTTAGAAATAGTTACCAGGATGTATTTAAATTTCACAGGCCAATTAATTTCTCAGCCAAATCATCTCAAATCAAATCAAATCCTCAATTAACTTGCACAGTGCCCCAGATCACCCCAAACCAATGGAAAAACAAAACAAAACAAAACAAAATTTTCCCTTAAGCTTAATGGCCATACAGGGGGAGATGTTTGGGTGGTGTTGCATCATGTGAGGAGGGCTGCAATCCCTCTTGAATGTTGCTTCCTCCATGGCAAATAAGCTTAGGGAAAAATATTTTCCCATTGGCATCAATGGACACTCAGGTAGGGATGTCGGAGAATTTCTCCACGAATCTCCAGGAGGCCGAATGCCAATGTATTCGGCCCCCCGAAATTAGGGGAGAAATGGTCCATCCCCCCGCCACCCCCCCCCCGGGATGGGACTTACCTTTGTCGAATGTCCCTGGTGGCAGCAGCTCCCGGCAGTGGCGGCAGCAGCCGGTCTTCTGACCGGCTGCCGCCGCTGCCATTTCCAAGTAAAAAACAACAACAACAACAACAAACATGATAGGCTGCGTAAAGATTTACATAGCCTATCATGGCTAGATTTTCAAAAAACACCATGATAGGCTACATAAATCTTTATGTAGCCTATCATGGCTGACTTTGGGGGGGATAAAAAAAAAGCGCGTATGGAAATGGTGGCGCCCATGGGCGCCGCCATTTGTGTTCCTTATTTGGGCACGTGTAGTCTACGTAAGTGTTTATGTAGATTACACATGCCCAAATAAGGAACGCAAAGTTGCATACGCACTTCTTTTTTTAACTCAGCCGTGATAAATGTTTACGTAGCCTATCACGGCTGACTGCAGGGATGCAAACGGCAGCGGCTATGGCCACAGCCATTTGCGTCCCGGCAGGAGACGAGATTCACGGCCGGAGGGACAGGGCACCTCCCCCCCGGCCAGAATTTCAGTGGGGAGGGATGGGGCACCTCCCACCCTACCCAGATTTTCGGGGGGAGGGACAGAGCACCTCCCCCCCACCGCGAAGCAAGCTGCGGGACCAGGTAAGGGACTTTCGTCCATCCCTACACTCAGGGGTCTGGAGAATAGATCTGTGGTCCTACTTACTGAATATATCTGGGGCTAGGCTGGGGACTCTTGCACCCAGGACTAGCAATGCTCCTGAAGGAAAAGGACCATGCTACCTTGAGCTCCTTGTAGGAAGGGTAGGATATAAATCACAATAAAGTCACAATGAAAAAAATAGACAGATATGATAATGACTCCAGTTTAATCAAGTATTTAGGATTATTCTTTCTGTTATGCAGGGATGGTATCTGAGCTTCATTATGATCATCATGGCTAATTCATGGCTAAGGGTCTAACCAAGGGCATCCACAGGATTTTTTTTCCAAGGGTGGTGGTGGAAACTGCATATGATTACAGTCCACATGCATAGTGTGCACCACTGCAACACACCTGTGCATGTTCCTTTTATTGTACTTGCATGCTTTGTTGCTTAGCATCACATTCCAAGATACCAAGAGCTTTTCTACACAAGGCCTTTACTGTGCACTCATCATTCCCTACTCATGGTTGTTATGGGGTTTTTAGAGCATCTCATGACCCTCCAGTTTTGCTCCTGTTTTTAAACAGCACTTTCAGCAAGTCTTTTTTAGAGCCGGGAAAATGTGATATTATTTGTGAAATTGAAAGAAAACAGTTTTTCTGCTTGTGTAATTGATTTCTGCTATACCACAGTTCCACCTAGAGGTCATATAGCAGAAAAGGAGGGAAGGAATTTCTCTTTGTGTAGTGCTCTGATCTCAATTTTGCAACAAAACCAGAAGTAGATACAGAGCCTCATGTAGAATAGCTCTTAGAAGCCTATGCAGAGTAACATAAAACCCTGGGAATTTGACAGCACTAATTCAGAAGAGTATTATGTTCAAGCTTCACAAAAATTGTGCAAACTCACCATATCGCTAAAACGTGCATTTGGCAAATGTGCATTTGAGCAAAATTGCTATATCACAATATAGCACGGAGCTCTATGGTAGTGCTCTGTTAACCATAGGGGCCTGTTCAGACATCAAGCTATGCCATGGTGGACCCCATTAACTATGTTGCAGCAGGTAGTTAGTGAACGTGGTTTGTGCGTAGTTAATAAACCACCATAGCTGGGTCTGACCCCTGTTCAGACCTCATGCTAAGCAACCATACTTAGCTCAAAAACGCTAACGATCATGGCTTAGTATGATGTCTGAACAGGGTCATTGGCTCAGGTTCCATTAGGGAAGTCAGAGAAATCCACTGCGAATTCAAATAAGGCCAGATTCTTTGGAATCTGGCCTCAGGAATCTGCAGTGGATTGGGACCACTTACCTCTGCTCTAGGAGGACTGGAGGCGGAACGGTACTCGGCTGTTTCTTGCCAGTCAGAGCTCTTCACCTCTTCCCTGTCCCTGCTGATTGCTATGTCTTTTCTTAAAAAATAAAAATAAGAATGGTGATCGGGAGGATGTGCCCACAGACTTAGATGCAAATACAGTCATGAATCTTGCATCTAAGTCTATGTGTCCATAGGCTTATACACAAGATTCACGGCTCTATTTTGCGTCTAAGCCTATGGGCACATCCTGCTGATCGCCATTTTCTTTTTAAAGAAAAGAGAGCTGCTCCGGAGGATTCCGGGGGGGGGGACAGATCGCCTCCTCCCCATGGATTCCCCACCGGAACAGACAGTGGGGAATCCATACACCCCTAGGCTCCATAAACCCAGGAAATGGGAAGCTAAGGCTGATGCCTTCACAGACATGCCCCATGATCAGTAACGATGTGCAAAGTCACCATTGTGCTTGCTTACAACTTACCCTCCATGAACCCACATTTTTCCTGGGTCTTTCAGGCCCAAATCCAGATGGAGAGGATGCAGTCTGTTGTACCAGCAAAGATGACCCACTGCCTGGTCCTTCATTCCCTTATCAATCACCTGAGCCTAATTGTGTTTCTAGAGGAAACCTCATGTGAGTTGACCCATTCCTCTTTGTTGTTTGTATGCCTGCAATTTACATTACTACTGAATGCCTATTTGGCAATGTAAATTGGAGGCATGGGGGAATGATTCAAATTGGGACTAGAGCAGCCTGGGGTGGGGGCAAAGGCTTAAAGGTCCCCTACTTACCACCCCATGCTAAGATCCTGATCTGTGTAGCAGCATGTAGATCGGTTGAGCTCACGTGCATTAACTAAAGGAATAGGCATTGAACAGAACTCAGTAGATTTCCTCTGCTACAAACCCTTTTAAAACATTAGAGTACTGGCTGCAAAATGAAACCGAGCAAAGCCTACATAACTTTGCCAGCTGTTGCTGCCATAGGCTTTAATCAGGAAAGATAATAACTTCCCGATTAAATAACTTTTGAACCACTGCTCAGGATTTCACCAACCCAATGAAATGCAAGCCTGAGTGAACTACATAGGCAGTTTTCACAAAAATGTGAAATAAATATATGACATGCCATGGCTCAAAGCGTAGTAAAAAGGATAAATGTGTCAATGTTCAGTACTTTTCAACTTGCTGTACCTGAGGCAATTTTTATTGGATCAGTTTGACATTTTGTACATTAGCTCTATCATGGATGCCAAGTTTCCAGTTATTAGTTCAGCAGGTATCATTTTTAGAAGCAATAGAATTTTGAGGCTTATAATAGTGGAACCTTATTTTTGCAATGCACCTTAATGTTTCAGTGTTTTGCTAAAAGGAAAACAATATTTTGCTTGTGAATTATATCTTTTATTATTCATGCTCCCTAGTGTTTCCTTTTTTTTGCTTCTATGTAGCATAGATTCTGACTGCTGAGTTCAGAGGATTCATATCATTGATCTTGTGAGATTTGCATCTTCGTGACTTGAGACAGGCCACAACTTTTGTTTTCCTGTTGCTTCTCACATTCCAGAACTTTAAAGGAAGCACTCTAGCAAACAGTCCCATCTTTCCCAGAGGAATGATCCGAAGAGCCTACTTCTCTACTCAGGTGACAGATTTAAGCAATTTCTACTCAATAAGAAACTGGTCCTACCACAAGATAGGACTCAAGTGGCAGATGTTGGCCTAACATCAAAAGGCAGCAAACAGTCAATTATTGAGTTTATTATATTTTGCAATTATAAAGTGTAGCATTAGAATTTTCGGCCTCAGGCACCAAACTATCTGGGGCTGTCTTTGATTGCTGCCAATCAGGTTTTAGGCCTGGTTATGGGATGGAAACAGCCTCGGCTGCCCTGGTTGATGATTTACACCAGGGAATGGAGGGAGGGAGCGCAACCCTGTTGGTTCTTCTGGACCTCTCAGCAGTTTTCAATACCATTGGTATCCTTCTGGATCATTTATCTGGATTGGGCTTGGGAGGAACAATTTTAAAGTGGTTCCGGTCCTTTCTGGAGGAGCGGTCTCAGAAAGTGGTGCTGGGGGACTTCGGTTCTTGTCCCCCGTGCTTTTTAACATCTACATGAAGCTGCTGGGGGAAGACATCAGGATGTTTGGGCTGAAATGTCATCAGTATGCGCATGATACTCAGCTCTACCCCTCGTTTCCATCTGCACATCCCAGGGAGCTGTGGAACTCTTGAACCAGTGTCTGGAGGCTGTTTGGGGATGGATGAGGGTGAACAAGCTGAAACTTAATCCAGACAAGATGGAGGTACTGTGGATTGGGAAACCAAATACTTTGGATGGAGGCTTACAACTGGTCTTAGACAGGGTTGCACGTCCCCTGAAAGATCAAGTGCACAGTCTGGGAGTCCTCCTGGACTCTGAGCTAACTGGGAAGCCCAGGTGGCTGCGGTGTCCAGGAGTACTTTTTACCAGCTTAGGCTGATGCGCCACCTGCGGCCCTATCTGGAGAGGGAAGACCTTGCCTCAGTTATCCACAGAAATGTAAGAACTCACCTGAGCTCAGTTTCTCCAGGCACTCGCTGAAGCAGCACCTCTGCTGGCAACCCCCCGGACCCACACTCGGGCCACCCACGAGCTCAGCAAGTTCCTCGGGCTCACCGTGATCCCGTTCGGTGAGTGCCCACCATGTTCATGCCTTTGATTGCTATGTAAAACAGGAAGTTAAAAAAACGCACATATTTGAATATGTGCAGTTTGGAGCTGGCAAAGCTAAATGAGTGCAATGTTAGAGGCATAATCCCTCTAATATTGTGCTTATTTAGCTTTCCCAGCTCCAAACTTTGCATATTTAAATATGCGCATTTTTTAACTTCCTGTTTTACGTAGCAATCAAAAGCACAAAAATGATGGGCGCTCACCAAATGGGATCATGGCGGGTCCTGGAGAGCATGAGCAGGCATGAGTGGGCACAAGCCGGGGGTGAGCAAGGACAGCATCTCGGCAGGCACAGTCCAGGGGTCGCAGGCATGGGAAGCCCAACAAATTCCTTGACCCAGTTGGGTGCCTGCGACATCCCTAGTTATCCTTATCCACACACTAATCACTGTAATGTGCTATATGTAGGGCTGGCTTTGAAGATGGTTCAGAAACTTCAGCTTGTGCAGAATGAGGCTGCCTGAGTATTGGTGGGGGTGAGGCAATTTGATCACATAACGCCTATATCGCACCAGCTGTGCTGGTTACTGGTGAGTTTCTGAGCCCAATTCAAAATGCTGGTTTTCACCTTTAAAACCTTAAACAGTTTGGGACCAAGTTATTTGAAGGACCCCCTTCACCCATATCAGCCTGCCTGCACTTAAAGATCAGAAAGAGAGGCTCTTCTCATTTGCCTGTGAGAGCAGTCAGGTGGGTGATTACACAGGAGAGGGCTTTCTCTGCAGTGGCCCCACACCTTTGGAACAAGCTGCCATCAGAGGTCCGTCATGTTCCATCATTGCAGACTTTTAAGAAGGCTTTGGAAACAAATTATTTTACCTTGGTTTTCTTGTGATATGACTGCTGTTGTTGCTGTTAATGCTGTTAACATTGTTGCTGGTTTTACTGTTGGCTTTTATTGTTTTTATGTTTTTATCACTTTTAATATTTTAACTGTTTTTATGTATTTTATTGCTGTAAGCCACCTGGAGAGGGCTTCTGCCCTGAAAGGAAGACATCTATCTATCTATCTATCTATCTATCTATCTATCTATCTATCTATATTGGCACACCTTTGCTTGCATGAAAAGCAGCATTATATTGACCCTCAGACACCATGAATATTCCCAAACAATGTGTAGAATCTTGCAACATAAGGAAACTGAATATTCACATGCCTGGGGAGTGGGGGGAAATAGGCAATGCCAAGGATGTGAAGTACATTGGCTTGTATCAACTTTGGCTTCTTTTTCTAACACTCTATTTGCTTGGATGAAAATATTTGGGAAGCTGTAAGTGTGCTCATTTGTTATCCTTAAATGTTGCCAGATGGGTTGCATTTCATCTTTCAGATTAAGAGTCAAGAAGGAGCTGAGACATTTTCAGTCACAACCTAATGGAGTCGTTAACTTTGGTAAGGCAAAGCAAAGAGTAAGTTTCATAGTCTGTGATACAACAGGGTGAAATACTAAGGAGCTGGCTGAAATATTTGTGCCATGAAGCTCACTGGGTGACTTTGGACCAGTCACTCACTCTCAACCTAACTTACCTCACAGGGTTGTTGTGAGAATAAAATGGAAAGGAGGACCACATTTCTTGCAAGAGGAAAAAAGGCAGAATATAAATAAATAAACAAATACATAAATAATAAAAATCTACAGTTAAGCTCTCCCATAGTTATTTTAAAAGGGAGAGGGATGGAATGGATGAATAGCCTTGTGTGCATCAGAAGGAAGGAATTACCCAGGGGAAATAAGTCATTACTATTAGCACTTATTCATGGTTGTGGGACATCTCATTGGTATCAAATTTTAGAATCAGGGCAAGGAGGATATGTGAAGGGTAAAGTTACAATATCTTTCCTATTTTTTAAATTAATGTTCACATTAAACTGCATAATTAATACAAAATCTAGGATACAGCCTGCATTATAATATACTTTGAAATAATGGTAATGAAAACATATTCATATAACAGAAACACCCTAATCAATATAAACATCACAACAGATAAAGCTCAAGATGACTCTAAATATGAGATTTCTGAGCCTTGCATCCTGCTGTATATTGTTCCCTCTATTTCCAATGTTCAGGGTGTAAGTGCTAATGCTTACCACCCAAATGGCACCATAAAAAGGAGGTATCAGAAGACTTGAGAGAACCCTAATGTTTGCAGAAATACAAAAGGCCTTTAGAAAAAAAAAAATGAGACCAATGAGGAGCTTGCTCAGGGGCCATGGAATGCTGACTGGGGTGGGGGAATGGAACAGAATATTGTGGAAGAAAGCATGGATGACTGCCTGGGACAAAGAACAGGAGCAGTCCCAGTTGTTTATAAAATCCAGGTCCCACTTGTTTGTTTATAAAATTAATCATTATTTTTTAATAAAACCCAAGGCGATATACAATAAAAACAATTTGAGAAAGTAGATTGAACCAACCAAGGATAAAACAAAATACCTACTCCTTCTATGAAATGTAATTGAAATGCAATTTTTATTTGCTCAGGTGTTTACATGTAAATTAAATGTAAACACCTGAGCAAATAAACATGTTTTAACATTACACTGGAAGACAGATGAGATAGCATAGCAGGCTTTCCTCCAGTTATTATTCTGTAGCAGCATTGTCACCCCAAAGAAGTCCCTGGTTACCAAGTGACCAGAATAAAAATGACTTGTGCATTTGGCAATAAGATGATATGCAGAAATATGCAGATGAAGCTTTTCACAGCATGAAGGTATCTGTTAATGTATGCCAATTAAGCTGCTGTGGAAGGCACAGGATGGAGTAAGGGCCAATTTTAAAAGCTGGCAACCCTAGGTCAAAGCACCACAGAATCTTGCTTTTCAAAACAAAGACACCCAACATATCCTAAAGGACCCGGAATCCATATAAGACCAGACATATCAACAAGTGTGCTGAACCCTGGGAATTTAAAGGAAATAAGCAGCACCATGCATTGGACCCAGAAACAAGGTAACACTCACAGCAACAAAGAAAAAGCTTAATATTATAGCTGCCCAACTGTGGTAATTACAGTTAAGGCAAATCAGTAAAAAACAAAACAAAACACAGTTCCACCATTTTAAATGGAGATCAGGGGGTGGGTTGTTCCGATTTTTACAAAACTGAAACAGTTTCACCAACCCTTATAAAATTTTCAGGTGCCAGATGGAGGCATTTGTTTTACATACCCTGAAAAGTTCAGGAAGATTGGTGAAAGTGTGAAGGAGAAATAGCAGTTTAAAGATTAAAAGTGAAAAGGAAAAAAGAAATCTGTCTGCCAAAAGTGACAGAAATTGATTGGTGATCTTTTTTGTATGCAATTTCTTGGAAAAACAACAACAACAACAACAACGGATTCTCACCTAAAACATTACCCATTCCTCTTGTACTGTAGTTGGTGGAATACATTTTTTTGTACGTCTCTCTCTCTCTCTCTCTCTCTCTCTCTCTCTCTCTCTCTCCACCCCTCAGTGTGTGTGTCCACATTCCCCAGGGCCTGTGTGTGTCCCTAGTCCCTACCCCACTCCCCAGTGTGTGTCTGTGTTTCCTACCCCCCCATGTGTGCATGTGTGTTTGTCTCATCTCCAGTGTGTGTGTGTGTGTTTGGCTTCCCACCTCCCAGTGTATGTGTGTGTGTCCCTAGCCCGCAGTGTGCCTGTGTCTGCGTCTCCCCACCACCCAGTGTGTGTGTTTATGTCCTCACCCCAGTATATGTATGGGTGTGTTTGTGTGTGTCCGTGTCTGTGGTTTAAAAGACCAATCATAACCTACATGTACAATAATAAAAGAGGATGTGTGTCTGTCCATCAGTGCCATAGCTCCAAGACCATGCAACCTAGATACCAGAAACTTGCATGTATATAATCAATACACTCTCAGGCACTCCATCCTCTCCATCTGCATTTGGGACTGAAAGAACAGTGTGGCTGTATGGAAGATACGTTGTAAGCAAGCACAATTTGTGACATTGCACTACATCATCTCTGATTACAGGGTATGTCATTTAAAGCATTAGCCTAAAGCTTCCAGTTTCCTGACTGTTTGGAGTTTGGACCAACATGAGATAGCCTTAACTCTGGTCTTTTAAACTGGCAGGTTATTTGATCATTGAATTCTACTTAAGGCTAATCTCCATCAGGTAAGGCTGAAACCTATCAGGAGTTGGGCAAGGTGGTTTCAAACTAGATAAAGCTTCTGGTCTGTTGTCAAGAGCAACCCATCATAGAGTGCATTAGAATAATCTATCCAGGAGCTAATGCAGCTAGATAGGAGTAGCTGGTTATCTATCATCAAGGAGAATGTGCAACCAGCTTATCAGCAAGGAACGAGGCTAGATCCAAAAATATCCCTGAGTTGTGAACCCACTCCAGCGTGAGTGCAGAGTGACCCCTTCCAAAACAAGCAAACACACTTCTAATGAAATCACATGATCCATCTACAATCAACACTTCAGTCTTGTCACTTTGATCTTGATGTATATTTTACCTTCATCCAGGTAAGAAGGCATACACTTTGATGAAACCCCACACATTCACAGTTTTATAAAGAAATTCATGTGCCTATTTATCCCTAGTGCTTCGGGGGGGGGGGGACTTTGATCATTACTACATGTTGTCCATAGTATACCATGATAACATTTTACACACATTCCATGATTTCATCTTCTGTGCCACTGTATTAAAAAAGAACCAGAGTTTCTCTTTTAATCTTGAATGTTTCTTGCATTAGAGACAGGATGACAGGTAGATGAGCAGTCCTGGCTTCACATGACTCAGGGATGTCAGAGAATTTCTCCACGAATCTCCGGGAGGCCGAATGCAAATGCATTCGGCCCCCCGAAATTGGTGGGGAAATTCTCTGAAACCCCCCCCGCCCCCCCCCGGGATGGGACTTACCTCGCATGAATGTCCCTCACGGTGGTGGGTCCCGGCAGTGGTTTGCCGCCGCCATTTTCAAGTAAAGTGTAAAAAAAAAAAAAATAGCGATAGGCTACGTAAAGATTTACGTAGCCTATCACGGCTAGATTTTCAAAGTCAGCCATGATAGGCTACGTAAATCTTTACGTAGCCTATCACGGCTGACTTTGAAAAAAAAAAAGCGCGTACGCAAATGGCGGCACCCATGGGCGCCGCCATTTGCGTTCCTTATTTGGGCACGGGTAGTCTACATTGCCCTTATTTTTGCCGTAGTCTACGTAAATCTTTATGTAGACTACCCGTGCCCAAATAAGGAACGCAAATGGCGGTGCCCATGGGTGCCGCCATTTGCGTACGTGCTTTTTTTTTTTTTTTTCAAAGTCAGCTGTGATAGGCTACGTAAAGATTTACATAGCCTATCACGGCTGACTTTGAAAATCTAGCCGGGATAGGCTACATAAATCTTTACGTAGCCTATCACGTGTGTGTGTGGGGGTTTTTTACACTTTACTTTTTTCTTTCATGGCCGGGGAGACGGGGCGCTCCCCCCCGGCCAGAATTTCAGGGGGGAGGGATGGGGTGCTTCCCCCCCGGCCAGAATTTTGGCCGGGAGGGGTGGGGCGCCTCCCCACCTGCTAAGAATTCCAGGGGGAGAACTGGAGCGCCTCCCCCCCCCCTGAAAAAAGCTGCAGGACCAGGTAAGGGACTTTCGTCCATCCCTACTCAGCAGACATAGCCAACTGCTTCCTTTTTTCATCCCCAGAATGTGCCAACACAGCTTGCTTGGTATCTTCAGATGCATGTTACACATCCCTACGGGCTATGATGATAGTGAGGTCACTTGGGCAGTATGAGCCTTAATTCTCACTGAGATAAGATTACATTTCTGTGTCAGGGTTGTACCATTTCAGACTGCAGATGGGGGCCCATCCCAAGGATCACGCTAAGGCCTTTCTCCACAGTGTTCAGTTATTTCAGGATCTCCAGCACTGAGCATTAAGCATAATGATTTATCTAGCCTTATTACTGGATGTCAAAAATTACCTCAACCTGAACAATATTCTTGCCAGAAGTTAAATTTAATGGGGGAGCCTAACCACGCTGTACTTGAATTCTCAATTATTATTATTTTACAAGCAGCTCCTCAATACTTATTCAATGAGTTTTGCACTGGAACTGTGCTTTGAGGATGGCTTTGCAGGATGACATAATCATTTTCCCTGAGGCAAATGAGATAGGAATTTCATTCAAAGAAAAGTACTCATTATAGACACAAGGGCTACTTACTTTGTTTATCATATAACTTGGAAGTATCTCAAAAATAGATATAATGACCCATATTGCTGCTGCAAAGGCAGTTTCACACTGGATGGTTTCAAATCATCTAATCCTTGGTAGCTGTAGCTTTTAAGGTTATCTGTTGCAAGAATTCGAAAGATGTCTTCATTTGCCCTCACAAAACAAGGGACATTATTTTTTCATTTCAAATTATCACCTCTTCAGTCATACCTATTTCAGGATGGAGTGAATGAATGCAGTCAAAATGTTCTGTGAATTTGTGATTTCCCTGTTACTGAAAATAGTCAAATTATGGGTTTATTTCAAAACTATTACATTATAGTCACCTGCTCCTTTGCCTTCCATTCCTCTGTTGTCTTCCTCATTGTCACAATTCAGTGTGGGAGCTCCGCTCCTTGAGAGCAAATATCTTTTATGATTATGAAAGCTGGTAGAACTCTATGGACATTAATTCTACATGCACTTGTATACATTTGTGCTCTATAGAAATATGACAGAACTACTAATCCCTTTGGATTTCATGGTATTTTGGCCCCTTGATTTGTTTGTAATCCATTAGTACCCATGTGTGTGTATTCAAGTTATAGACTATACCAGGGGTAGGGAAACTTTTTAGGGCTGAGGGCCACTTTGCCACCTAGGAAATTCCCAGAGGCTGCATGCCAGCAGTGGGCATGGACAGGGCCCAAAGTAGGCACACCCACCTTGCACTCTCACACACCATTCACAGAGACATGCACACACCATCCACACTGTCCTCTCTCTCTCTCTCTCTCACACACACACACACACACACACACACACCTTTCTCAGCTCTGAGCAGGGAAGCACTGTTATCTCTGATCAGCTGCTGATTGGAGATAAGAGCTTTTCTCTAGCTGGGGAGAGAAGGTTCCCCATGTCTGGGCTACTTTATCCTGTTATGCAAAGCCTTTCTTTAGGTTTGGTTTAGCTTGGTCACTAACAGTGGATGCTAATTAATGGAAACTCAAGACAGCCAATCACCTGGGCTATTTGGCTGGTCAGCACCCCCCTCCCCCCACTGCTAGTAGGGATGGATGAATCCACCTATTTCTGGTCCATGTCACTATTCCATATATTCACTCTTAATGTCCTGTTTTGCATTAATCTGCATGTTAATCAACATGAAAATTCACATTTAAATATGCATTTTTGAAAGTCTTTTTTTCCTTTGTTCATTTGTTCATCATCATCTAATTTATATGCCGCTTTCCCACAGGAAGTGCCCAAAGCGGCTAGCCAAACAGCAATACAAAACCAAAAATACATCATTACAGTAGTACATCATTACAATAATAAACAACTATTTCACTAATACTAACATTGTATTTCAAATTAATTACAAAATAGTAGGGATGTACGAAAGTCACTTACCTTTTCGAAGGGTGACATTCGTGGTAGGGGGGAGGTGCTCCGTCCCTACCCCCTGAAATTCTGGCCAGCCGGCTCCACTCCGCAGGGATTCTGCGGAGCCACCGGCTGGCTCTGCCAGTGGCCGGACATCCGGCCAGTGGCTAGCAGGGATGCAAATGGCGGCGGCCATAGCCATTTGCAAATGGCTAGATTTGCAAAGTCAGCTGTGATAGGCTACGTTAATCGTCACGTAACCTATCATGGGTGACTTAAAAAAAAAAAAAAAGAGCATACGCAAATGGCGGCCCCCATAGGGAGCCGCCATTCGTGTTCCTTATTTGGTCGCTGTAGTCTACGTAAATCTTTACGTAGACTACAGCGACCAAATAAGGAACGTGAATGGCGGCTCCCTATGGGGGCCGCCATTAGCTGTACGCGTTTTTTTTTTTTAAAGTCACCCGTGATAGGCTACGTGACGATTTACGTAGCCTATCACGGCTGACTTTGCAAATCTAGCCGTGATAGGCTACGTTAATTGTCACATAGCCTATCACGGGGGCAGTTTTTTTTTTTTTTACTTTTATTGGAATGGCGGCGGCGGCAGCCGGTCGAAAGATCGGCTGCCGCCCCCGCCCCTGATGAAGACCCGACGAAGCGCCACCGGGACCTGCCGCCGGGAGGGACATTCGGGAAAGGTAAGTCCCGTCCCGGGGGGGGTGGGGGGTGGGGGGGCGGAGAATTTCTCCCTGAAACTTCTTCAGGGGGCTGAACACGTTGGCGCTCGGCCCCCCGAAGTTTCGGGGAGAAATTCTCCGCCAACCCTACAAAATAGGCAAACTCAAACATTACAACACAATATCAATTAGTATTTATCAGTAGGGGTGTTCGTAACCCTGCTTACCTGGCTCTGCCGGGTTCTGCTGGGGGGGGAGGTGCTCCGTCCCTCCCCCCGGAATCCTGGCCAGCCGGCTCCACTCTGCGGCCGTAGCCGCCACCATTTGCGTACATGTATGTTTTTTTTTTTTTTAACCCAGACATGATAGGCTACGTAAGTCTTTACATAGCCTATCACAAATGGGGGAAGAAAAAAAAAAACAGACTGTAAATGGCGGCAGCGGCAGCAGCCGGTCGGAAGACCAGCTGCTGCCGCCGCCGCCGAAGCCGCCGCTGGAGCCGCTGCCATCCGGAACATTCGCCCCAGGTAAGTCTCATCCTAGGAGGGATCTGCGGGGGGGATCCGCGGGTGGCGGGGGGATGGCAGGCCGTTCCGCCACGGAGTTCGGGGGGCCAAATGCACTGGCATTCGGCCTCACCGAGATCCATGGTGGAATTCTCTGACATCCCTATTTATCAGTAATGCACAAACCAGAGCCAAAGAAACTAAACCGTTCCTACGTATCAAGGCTTGAATAAACACTACAAACTGCAAACGGCGACCCCAGGAACACAAAGTTCAGAAAATGGCAACCAGATTTATTTCGGCCTGCAGCAGCTGATCCCTGCCATGTTCTACTCTCTCACGCTGGTGCTGTTCTCAAAGCTGCAACAGAGACAAGGGTGGTGGTGTTTACTCACTTCCCCTGTGCTCTGGATGTTTCTGCTGCTCCCGTTCCCTTGTCTACTCCATCAGTACATTTCTAAACAAGCAGGTATTACAGTACATCACAGTTCTCCAGTACTTCTCACAAAGAAAATGACTTTCTCAAGTGGACCTGAAATTTCCTACCATTCGGGGGGAATGCAGAGCACAACCCGACTTTTTTGGGCTAAACCAATTAAACAGGCAGGAGTTAAAACAATAACAACATGAAGTTAACTGTACAGAGCCTTGCTACGAAACAAGTGCCTATGGCTTGCTGTTTGTTTGCAAAGTGTAGTGATGTTCCAGTGCCATGCAATTAGTCTAGGACTGCAGAGAAGATAGCGTTCAAGTAGTATTCTAATTAATTGTTAATAACCTGCTGGGAACATAACCAAGACAGCTACTGTGGTCTGAAACTAGTTACTGAGGTTGGTGGAGCAGAAATGATTTAAATGTTTTAATCAAAATCCGTGTATAGATCTCCCCACCCCCACCCCCCTACCAGCTACTTACTACCACTGAACAGAAAAGAAAATTTTCACCCATAAGGGGACATGGAATCAAATCCAATACGTTTACAGAATTCACTTGGTGAAACACAGCACATTAATAATTATCTGGGGGTTACAAGGAGAGTCCACTGCACATAGCTGTTTATAATTAGTAATTAGAAATCATCAGGAAGGCACTGATTAATGAGATCACCAATGGTTTCAGATCTGTGGGGGAGGAAGCAAGCCTATTTGAAAAAGATAAACACAGAATAGTGCATACAGGCATGGGGAATACTTAGGCTTTTTAATTTGTGAAGATATGGCGGGGTTTGGCTTTGGTCTATCCTAGGGATGGACAAATAATTCTTTTTCCAATTAAATGTGACGTTTGCGTGTGTTCACTCCAAAGTCTACTCCGTTGTGTTTCTGCATTAATTTGTTGTTGTTTTAAAATGATCTACACCAAAATTCTCATGTTAAAATGTATTTTCTTTCAAAACATGCATCTTAAAGTGCACTTTTTAAGGATAAGAACTGTGTTGGAACATTTGGGAAATATGGAAGTTGGGGGAGAATTAAGTTTCGAACTGCACATTAGTCTGGGAGGTGCAGATCACGTCAGGTTGCAGTGGAATTCAAGAAATAAAATAAAGCATTCGAAGTCTTTTTTTTTTTTTTTTACAATATGCAGCACTCTGTCTTCTTCACTGCTTCCAATTAGGGGTGGACAAAAGTCCCTTACCTGTCCTCGAAGGTTGTTTGCGGTGGGGGGGAGGCGCTTCGCTGCTCCCCCCGTGAAGTTCAGGCCTGGGGGGGGGAGGCTTCCCACCTCACCCGGCCGCGAACTCGGAAGTTTAAAAAAAAAACAAACCGCCCCCTGATAGGCTACGTGACGATTAACGTAGCCTATCACGGCTAGATCTGCAAAGTCAGCCATGATAGGCTACGTAAATCGTCACGTAGCGTATCACGGGTGACTTTAAAAAAAAAGCGCGTACGCTAATGGTGGCCCCCATAGGGAGCCACCATTCGCGTTCCTTATTTGGTCGCTGTAGTCTATGTAAAGATTTACATAGACTACGTCGAAAACAAGGGCAATGCTATTTGCGCTGCCCTTATTTTCGCCGTAGTCTACGTAAACCTTTACGTAGACTACAGCGACCAAATAAGGAATGGGAATGGTGGCTCCCTATGGGGGCCGCCATTATCTGTATGCGCTTTTTTTTTTTTTTTAAGTCACCCGTGATAGGCTACGTGACGATTTACGTAGCCTATCATGGCTGACTTTGCAAATCTAGCCGTGATAGGCTACATTAATCATCATGTAGCCTATCAGGGGGCGTTTTTTTTTCTTTTATTGGAATGGTGGCGGCGGCAGCCGGTCGAAAGACCGGCTGCTGCTCCCGCCCCGCATGAACACCCGAAGAACCGCCGGCCGGACGCGCCGCCGGGAGGGACATTCGGTGAAGGTAAGTCCCATCCCAGGGGGGGTACGGAGGATTTCTCCCCGAAACTTGTTCGGGGGGCCGAACACGTTGGTGCTCGGCCCCCCGAAGTTTCGGGGAGAAATTCTCCGCCATCCCTACTTCCAATATGATTAATTGTCAGATCAGTTCAGGCCCCTGAAAATCTCCCACACAATCATGCGCCTAAGCACATAACCATGTGGTAAAAGGTCAGTGTGAACTGAGCTATACAATCAGTGACACAGCTAGTGAGAGATAGGGATGGCAGAGAATTCTGCCACGGATTCCAGTGAGGCCGGATTCTGCCAGAATCTGGCCTCCTGCCCCCTCCTGTCCCCCCCATGGAATCCCCAGGGAAGGAATTTACCTGGGGCAGATGCAGTGGATTCAGCAGCGGCGGCGGTTCCGGCGGCAGCGATGGCGGCTCCGGTGGCTGGTCTCCTGGCTGGCCGCAGCCGGGCTGCTGCGGCTGCCATTGGCATCCTTGCACTATAGCCCACTACACTATTTGCATTCCCCCTTTTTTTCGCCATAATAGCCTACGTAAATATTTACGTAGGCTAGAATGGCGAAAAATAGGGAACGCAAATGGCAGCCACCGTAGCTGCCGCCATATGCGTACGCTGGTTTTTTTTTGGGGGGGGGGGTTAGCAGTGATGGGCTATGTAAATACTTATGTAGCCTATCACGGCAGCCTGTCTGGATGCAAATGGGAACCGCTACGGCGGCCACCATTTGCATCCACAGCAGCCAGTCTGCAGCCGGAACTCCAGCTGCGGACGGGCCTAGCCGGCTGCTCTGCAGAGCCGCTGCGGAGCAGAGCCGGCTGGGCAGGATTCCGGGGGGGGGGGATGGAGGACCAGATCTCCTCCCCCCAGTCGAGGATTCCGGGGGAGGGATGGAGCTCCTCCCCCCCCGTGAAAAATTCCACGAAAAGGTAACTGAGTTTCATACATCCCTAGTGATAGGTGAATCTGTCCATTTCACTTTCGTCTACATTCAAATTGTTAAAATCTCAATTTCTTTCTCTCCTGAATTTAAAGAACACTGCAAATTTTGGTAAGTACTTCTCAGAAATGAACTGAAACAAACTCCTCACCTACCTGTACCAGACAAATCCAAGAGGTACAGCTATTCCTAGCAATGAGAGGACCATGATGTATTTGCCTGTCATATAGCTGTTAAAGATGAGGGGACTAACCTATGAGAAAAAGGAGGGGACAACCCTAATCAAGCAGTAAGTAGGGATGTCATGGGCCTCCAGCTGGGGGTCCAAGCCTGGTGAGAAATTGCCAGTTTGCCTGCCCCTGGACACCAGTCTGCACATCCCCGCCCTGGCCCGACTGAGCACGTGCCCCAATCCCTCACTGAGCCACAAAACGGTGGCAAAATTTTAGGCGAATGGAGGCTGCAAAGTGACCATTTATGCAAGATTACAGGTGTCAATGGCCATTCATGCCTGTAATCTTGTGTAATTGGCCACTTTAAAATTGGCCTTACAAAAAAGGATGAGCCACCCTTTCTACGCAAAATGGCACTCGGCAAGGGATTCGACGGCTGCCAACTCTCACCAGGCACTTGCAGACTGCCTGGTGACTCGCCACGTATGGCAGGCAGGGTCAGGTGGCCAGTGGGCATCCGATGAGCAGCGTGCAACCCGACTGCAGTAAGTTCACCCTTTCCTAGTAGTGATGGCTGAATAGACAGAAATTCAAACCCAGCGTTTTAAGAGCTAAGCACTCAAAGCCCTGGGATTGTTTGGACAAACCTGTTCTTTTAAGTTTCTTCCACATTTGTTTTGTTTTTGTTTTTTTGTTTAATCTCAGGGTGTTTTTGTCCTGAATATGGTGGAGCTCTGAATTTTTGCTAAATTCTTATCAAAACTGAACTGAAACAAAATTCCCACCCATCCCTAGAAGTCATTTCTCTCATCATGGTTGATGACAAGATTGCATCAGTGATCACAGCGATAGGTGTTGGTTTACCTCATGATGAACCGCGTAACATCCCCCCCCCCAAAAAAAGTATTTACTCCTAAGGTAGGCTGACACATTTTTGACTGAACTGTTTTGGCCCCAAATGGATGCTTTTGACTTGGCCATGAGGGGACAGCCAAAATGTTTCATGGCAGAAGTACTCACCTTCCAGACTGCCATCTGATAGTCTTCACTGCAGAAGACAAGTGCAGAGGAGAAAGAGGAGGGGGAGATGCTTTTAGCATAGATTAATACAAATAATAAGATAAGCACCACCTGAAATATTTCAGCTGTTTCTTCCACATCCACCAAACAACTGAAATGGCTCTTGAACGGGACAGCAAAATGGGAAGGGCAATTTCTGTTTAGTCCTACTTTGACATTGCTACCCCACCTAGCCTAGAAAAGCTCATCCAGTGCAATGCCTACATTTAAAACCGTTAAAACTAGCCAGATCCACCTCTCTTGAGAGGGCACTCCAAAGAGAGATTGCCATCACAGATGCAGCCAGGAATCTCACCTCCGTCAAGGAGTAGGGTCCCTTTAGCAAGCCCTCCCATGATGCCAAGGCACATTGTATACCCATGAGCTCATGGAGAAATGTATCAATGTGGACCAGTCCACAGTCTGCATTTCTGTTTTGTGGATGAATTTGTTACTAGGGATGTACGGACTATGTAAAATCTACCCCATCTGTGTTTTGCGGATTGTCAGGTGCCTTTCGTTCCATCATCTGCTCACAGATGGATGTGATTTTTTTTTCTCCCATCGTGCAGTAAAATATGCAAATATTTATGTAAGAGCTTTCAGAAGAATTTATATAATTTACCTTAGTATGTAACATTTGGCTATTGTCCGCCATTCCATTCCAGCAGAAACTTGCACATGTTTCTATGAATATATATGTGTACATTTCTGAAAAGTAAATCATTATCATCATCATCATCTGAAAGTCCACAGACTCCACACGGCCTAAGGGGGTCATTCCGCAGCAGATTCTGCAGGTTGAATTCTTAGAAATCTGAGCTCATTTTAGTCTGTCTCAAATTTCTCCAGCATCCCTATTTGTTACCTGTGTTTGGCAATTCTTCACAGGGAAGCCAATTAATGTTCCCACCTCTCAATAAATTCCTCTAAAATGGATTTGTTTGCCCACCTAATAGAAAGGTCACCCACAAATCGATGTCCATCAAAAACACCCCCCTCACGGCAGATAAAAACACACATGCCCACATACTTTACTTCATAGCATGGTTCGCCTTGCTCCCAATCACATTTTCCACCTGTTTTTCTTTTCATCTGAATAGGAAAAGTGCACATTTTTGTGCATATTTTTCAAAAGTGCCCACTCCCTCCCATTGACTAAAGTGAAAATGTGCATTAAAAAGATGCACATTTTAAAGTGCACATTTTTCAAAATCTGCATTTTTCAAATGCAATCACAAGTTTGGGATTGTGAGAGGGGCAATTTCAAATTATTGGAGAACTGAAATGAAAAGCTTATACATCCTGAGCCCCACAGTGCTGATCACTGCCTCATGGGGAGAACTGTGTCACTACCGCTTCTCAGGCAAGAATCTTCTGGAATTAATGCACTCAGGCTGGCTGTTGACTCCTCAGGGGCAGGTAGGAGCAGAAGAAGGCTTCCTCTCAGTGGCACTTGGCTGGAGCAACAAGGTCTACCTGAACTCTGGTGTGTTTTCTGTCTTGTCCTCTGGTTCTGACTTCTGGATTGTCCTCTAATCCTGATTGCTCTTTGTTCTGAACTCCAGGTTCCTAAGTCCTGGCTCACTTCAGATTGCTGCCCATGTCCTAGCCCTGAGAATGCCACTCCATTCCATCCAGTCAGATCTCCCCTCCTGAATCTTCCTTCCTTCCTTCCTTCCTTCCTTCCTTCCTTCCTTCCTTCTTTCTTGGTGCATGCTGGGCATGCTGCAAAGTGCAGTGCCAGCTGAGGCTCCACCCACCATATTCTGTTCCCCATGGGCTCCAAGGCCCATGTGGGTCACAGCATGCCCAATCACCCTTTAAAAATATGCCTCTTCTGCCTCTTCTCTCTTTCAATCAATTTCTTAAAAACATATTTAAGAAATTGATTGAAAGAGAGAAGAGGCCGGAGAGCCACACAGATGCTCTGAAGCTGAAGTGATGCCCATGGGTGCTGCACTGGGGAAGCTGAGCTTAGAAAATGTCTTAACTGATGACAGAAGGGAGAGGACTGCCCAAAATTCCCTACATAGTGAGTTTTGAAGGGTGGGCACCACAGCCGAGAAGGCTCAGCTGCACCCTTTCTGTGACTTCCCCTGAGTAAAGGGCTGTACACTCAGTAGAGCCTCATTGAAAGATCTCAAGGCATGATAAGACATATAAGGTGCTGACATAGACTTGCATATACTTTGTCAAATGTTCTACCATGTATCAAATAAGGGTGTATATTATGATTGGTTTGGTTTCTTCTTGCCTTAGATCTTGGCTTGGATCTCAAGAACCCACCGTGTGAGTGAAAGGCACTTCAGTTTATTCAAGGGTGGTTGGCGGCATCCTTCCATCTGCAACCCCTCCTCCCTCCCAAAACAGCCTGTATGATTCCTCGATCCACTGAACTGATTTTTTTTGGTGGGGGACAGGGTGCAGATATAGAAATTAGTTATTTCCCATAGGAATGGAAGCACCTTCTGCTTGCTTAGCAGGATCTTTCTATCCAAGCCTTTATGACTCTGTAGCATGGGCTACTTTAAATATGAAGTGTCCTCCATCCACAATCAGCTTAGAAGCATGTGAGGCCACTGGCAGGCTTTGGGCAGGAGTTCAATGGCATTCCTGTGTGAATAGTCAACATGTGGCTGTTCCGCCATGCATCATATCGGTGACACATTTTTGACCTATTGTCATCATAGGAATTGGGGATGGCTATGTAGCTCTCATAGAGGCACCTGTTCACAATAATGTGTTCACACAGACCTAGCCTGGCCATATTACCAGTTGTAATATGAGCCCTGAGAGCCCCACTGGTCATTGTGGGAAGGCTGACATCTATGTGAACAAACCCTATGTTAGGACATGCAAAACTGGGAGAGACTTTTGAGATAAAAGCGAAAGGTGTACTTAAGAACATGGTGACTCACTAAAGTTTTAATAAATTGCATAGAGCATTCAGGTCCAGAAATGTTCCTAAATTTATTATCAGCATTGTCATCTACTGGAATTTCCTTGGCCTTTCAGCATCCCCCATGCAAAATGCATAGAAATATTTGGCTAGAAAGAGCAGCCACACATTTGAGAATCCAGGTAATCATTAACATGTGGTCTAAGTGAGAGCCTACTATGTAATTATATTATCTCTTTTTTTAATGCAATGCCAGTTGATCTGATTTTGTATTCCCCTGACTTTCCAAAGGCACCTAAAATGTGATGCAGAGGTTCTCCTGATGCCTATGATATCCGGGGCAGCCAGGAATTCCCTCACAAGATTAACATACCATGAAATTGTACAGTTTTGTGTCTTCATAGTTCTCAGAAGTTGTGGCAAACTGGCTTCCCTCAATTCCATATTCTGAGCATACCAGATGGATAATAGTTTCACTATGTCTCACGGCCCCTGTGCAATTGTTTCTCAACTAGAAAAAATAAATGAAACAATCAGCAAGTGAATGAAAATAGCATTGTTCCATATCCTGTGATGCATATACTCTCTCTTTCATTTCACAGTGTCTATTGAAACTTAACGCAAAAAAAAAAGAAAGAGGAGGAGGAGGAAAAAGCTAGAAGAAAACCAGTTAACTCCAGATTTCTCAGCTTCTCTCCAAACATTTCATTAGAGGGATACATAGCTCTGGTTCACAAGGACAATGTACATCACCTGATATCTCGCTACATCGTTTCTGGATGCTTAATGGTGCCCAGTTGAAGGTATCGATTGACTCCATTGAAAAGGATCATGTTTGAAATGATATGAGCTGAAATTAATGTTCTCCCCAAGGTGTTTGATCTTGGATGACTCGTATATACAGATCATCACATGATGCTCTGCTCATTCATAGCTTTCGCAGGGCTGCTGAGCCCATAGAACCTTAGAACTCCAAAAAACTAATATTCCATAGGATCCTGACATCCAGGACATTGCTGAGACTGCTTCTGAGCCTGGGTCCTAGGTCTTGATTGTTTATTTTTTAAACAACATTTCTTAGGGTCCAAGCAGGTATAAATGGGGAAAAGAAGACCATTAAGTAACCTGGCCTTAAGGCATCTGGGGCTTTATTTCTTTTGTCCACTGTTGTTTATTTCTAGCACACACTTCAGTATTTTATGATATTTCAATGCTTGGTATTTTTTTGGCCAGACCACTTTTGCCAAAATTCGAACTGGTTTTAATTTAAAACCTGATTCTAGGGACCTGAAGGAACAGACAGCGCTCCAAGCGCACATTAAATATCTAGTTTATTCAGTTGGTCACCTGTGCTGACTCAGGCTCTCAGTGGTCTTCTCACAGAGTCAGAAAGACACAGAAACTATGCCAGTCAGGACCTGTGGTGGTTCTACCACTCGTACATGCCAACAAGCGCTTCAATATAGGGATGGCAGAAAATTTCTCCACGAATCTCTGGGAGGCCGAATGCCAACGCATTCGGCCCCCCAAAATTGGTGGAGAAATTCTCCGCCGGCCCGCCGCCCCCCCCCCGGGATGGGACTTACCTTGTGCAAATGTCCCTCTCGGCGGCGGGTCCTGGCGGCGTTTCGGCGGCGTTTCGGTGGGGGCGGGGGCGGCGGCCGGTCTTCTGACTGGCTGCCGCTGCTGCCATTGCAAAATAAAAAACTAAAGTAAAAAAAACAACACACACCAGTGATAGGCTACATAACGATTTACGTAGCCTATCACGGCTAGATTCCCAAAGTCACCCGTGATAGGCTACGTGACGATTTGCATAGCCTATCACGGCTGACTTTGGAAATCTAGCCGTGATAGCCTACGTAAATCGTTACGTAGCCTATCACGGGTGTGTGTGTGGTTTTTTTTTTACTTTACTTTTTTTTTTCGCAGCCGGGTAGACGGGGCGCTCCTCCCCGGACTGAATTTCGGCGGCGAGGGATGGGGCGCCTCCCCCCCGGCCTGAATTTCGGCCGGGCGAGGCAGGGCGCCTCTCCCCCCTCGCCTGAACTTCGGGGGGAGAAGCGAAGCACCTCCCCCCCACCGCGAAGCGAGCTGCGGGACAAGGTAAGTCCCTTTCGTCCATCCCTACTTATTTAAGGAATAGCTGCCTGGGGAGTGGATGTGGACAATGGGAACAGTTACATTGGTTTTCGATATGAAGTATCTACCAAAGAAAGACAAAAAGAAAGAAAGAAAGAAAGAAAGAAAGAAAGAAAGAAAGAGGGAATGAATGGACCAAAGGGCAGTGCCTTGTCCACTAGGGCATATTGCATAGGAAAGAGTGGTCCAGGGCCACAAACCAGACAACACCAGGGCATATTCCTTAGGTAAGAGTGGCCTGTGGCCAGAAAGGCTGATACAGACCTTGGGTCAAGCCTGCCAAGAGGGTGTTTTCCTTTCTTGGGGATGACCATGGGGGGTGACTGCGGATCTTCCATCCTGGGGCTAAGAGCAAGAGTGAATGAAAGACAAATACAGAAAGAAAATTCACAACAGGCCGGGCGGGGGGAGGGCAGAATGGAGTAACACAGTGCATCAATTATCAGGCTTTGAAACTGGAGATTGTGCCACAGTCTTGTGCTGAGGACAAGAGACACCTCTGACTTTTTGACTCCCTTTCTGGAAAGAGAGATCCAGCCATGCCAGGAGGGCACAATGATTGCACAAAACAACGGCTGCCTTGAGAGACCAAGGCAAGGGCGGTGGAACATGGCTGCCAGGTAGAGAAACACACCCATGAGTGCAGTGGGGTGTATGTAAGTGAGAGACCCATGGTGTCACAGCCCCCAAACCCAGCTATTCCACATGGGCACTGGGCATGGGCCAACCTGGTTGATCCTGCAAGGCTTGTCCAAGAGGTAAGCCATGCAAATACACATGGGTGTAACAGTGAAACTGGGAAAAGCTAATTAAATCCATCATGGTTCAATTGGATGGGGCAGGTAGGCAGAGGAGGCTAGGGATGTACGAAAGTCATTTACCTTTTCACAGGGGTGATTCACGGTGGGGGGGGAGGTGCTCCGCACCTCCCCCCAAAATCCTAACGCGGTCAGCTCCGCTCTGTGGCAACTCTGCGGAGCCGCTGGCTCGGTGCATTCACAGTCGTCGGGAGCCTGCGGACGCAAATGGTGGCGGCTACGGCGGCCACCATTTGCGTTCCTGTTTTTGGCCATGATGTAGGCTTAGGGACATACCAAAATCACTTACCGTTTCGCAGATCTGCGTAGGGGAACACCTTGAGGAGTGACTGCAGCTGTACCACCCTGAGACCAACACCAACAGCAAATGAAGGAAAGATGCAGAAAGAGAAGTCCCTACATGCCAAAGGGAAGAAGGAAGGGAGTAACACCACGTAAGTCATTGGGACTTAAAACTGGAGAATGAACTCTTCCACCTAAAGTAATGCAGACATCTACTGTTTAGAGAAAAAAAAAAACCACCCATGCAAGGTGGGCTCCTTGGTACTGAAAATAATGGAAGACATAGGTTGTTTATCCTGAGACTCTTTCACTGAAGCAGGAAGACACCACAGCCTGTCTGCCAGGAGGGCCCATCCACATAGCAGACCCACACCGTATATTTGGCATTGGCGGGAGACATAGAGATATTACTGCATCCCCTTACATTCAGACCTACGTTCTGTCACTGAGCACACAGCCTAACATAATTAAGTATGGAGGAAGCAGAGGAGGAGGATATCTATGCTCTGAGTGGAGGACCCATACAGATACAGACATGGTAGGAGGAGCATCACCTTGGGTTAAAAGGTAGTTAAATAAGTGTAGTGAAGCTCAGTAAAATAATAATAGGGAAAATAGTGAGAAGTCCCAGTTATCACAGTAACAAGAATAACTGGAACGCCACACATGAGTATAAAGGAAGGAAGGCCAAAGAAGGAGAAATAGCAGGGTGTGAGTATGTGTGCCCGAGGGCTTGAGGGTGGGGTAGCCCAGCAGGGGCAGGTTAACTTTGAGGAAGACCAGCTGCTCCACTAAGTCAGTGTCCAAGCAGGAGCAGTGGGGTGTCACCACATTGCTCACCACGGAGAACACCCTCTCGCTTAGGTTAGGACGCTGATGGGTGGGCAGCTGAGTCTTTCCCTGGCACACGAGCCAGGTCTGGCCAAACCAGGGTTAACCCTAACCCTAATCCTAACCCTGCTTGGCCAGGTCTGGCCAAACCAGGCTGCGAGATGACCAATAGGCTTTGGGGTCCATTGTAGGGATGGACGAAAGTCCCTTACCTGTCCTCGAAGCTTGCTTCACGGTGGGGGGAGGCACTTCGCTTCTCCCCCCGAAGTTCATGCGAGGGGGGGGAGGTGCCCCGCCTCGCCCGGCTAAAATTCAGGGCGGGCGGGAGGCGCCCCATCCCTCGCTGGCGAAATTCAGGCCGGGTAGAAGCGCCCCGTCTACCCGGCCGCGAAAAAAAAACAAAAAACCCACCCCCGTGATAGGCTACGTAGGGATGGGGGAGAATTTCTCCCCGAAACTTCGGGGGGCTGAGTGCCAACGCATTCGGCCCCCTGAAATTGGTGGTGAAATTCTCCGCCACCCCCCTGCCACCCCCCCGCCACCCCCCCGGGATGGCACTTAACTTTCACGAATGTCCCTCCCGGCAGCGGGTCCCAGCGGCGGTTCGTCGGGTCTTCGTCAGGGGCGGGGGCGGCAGCTGGTCTTTCGACCAGCTGCCGCTGCCGCCTTTACAAGGAAAGTAAAAAACAAAACAAAACCCCGTGATAGGCTACGTAACGATTAACGTAGCCTATCACGGCTGACTTTGGAGATCTAGCCGTGATAGGCTACGTTAATCGTTACGTAGCCTATCATGGGGTTTTGGTTTTTTTTTTACTTTCCTTGTAATGATGGCAGCGGCAGCTGGTTGAAAGACCGGCAGCCGCCCCCGCCCCTGACGATGACCCGACGAACCGCCACCGGGACCCGCCGCCGGGAAGGACATTCGTGAAAGGTAAGTCCCATCCTGGGGGGGGGCGGGGGGGCGGAGAATTTCACCGCTGATTTTGGGGGGCCGAATGTGTTGGCATTCGGCCTCACCAAGATTCGTGGAGAAATTCTCAGAAATTCTCCGCCATCCCTAGCTAGGGATGGCGGAGAATTTCTCCCCGAAACTTCAGGGGGCCAAGCGCCAACGTGTTCGGCCCCCCGAACAAGTTTCGGGGAGAAATCCTCCGCCCCCCCGCCCCCCGCCCCCCCCGGGACGGGACTTACCTTCCCTGAATGTCCCTCCCGGCGGCGGGTCCGGCTGGCGGTTCGTCCGGTGTTCGAGCGGGGCGGGAGCAGCAGCCGGTCTTTTGACCGGCTGCCGCCCCCACCATTGCAATGAAAGAAAAAAAAACACCGTCCCCTGATAGGCTACGTGACGATTCACGTAGCCTATCACGGCAAGATTTGCAAAGTCAGCCGTGATAGGCTACGTGAATCGTCACGTAGCCTATCACGGGTGACTTAAAAAAAAAAATTGTGTACGGATAATGGCGGCCCCCATAGGGAGCCGCCATTCCCCTTCCTTATTTGGTCGCTGTAGTCTACGTCAATGTTTACATAGACTACGGCGAAAATAAGTAGTCTACGGCGAATTATTTTCGCCGTAGTCTACGTAAACATTGACGTAGACTACAGCAACTAAATAAGGAACGCGAATGGCGGCTCCCTATGGGGGCCGCCATTCGCGTACGCGCTTTTTTTTTTTTTAAGTCACCCATGATAGGCTACATGACGATTCACGTAGCCTATCACGGCTGACTTTCCAGATCTAGCCATGATAGGCTACGTGAATCGTCACGTAGCCTATCAGGGGACGGTTTTTTTTTTTTTTTTTACTTTCGTGGTCGCGGCCGGGCGAGGCGGGAAGCCTCCTCCCCAGCCTGAATTTCGGCCGGGCGAGGCGGGAAGCCTTCCCCCCCGGCCTGAATTTCGGCCGGGCAAGGCGGGAAGCCTCCCCCCCCGGCCTGAACTTCGCGGGGGGAGCAGCGAAGCGCTCCCCCCCACCGCGAAAAAGCTGCGAGAAAAGGTAAGTGACTTTCGTTCACCCCTAGGCAATGCTGTTTGAAAGAAAGAAAGAAAGAAAGAAAGAAAGAAAGAAAGAAAGAAAGAAAGAAAGAAAGAAAACCTTTTAAAATGACCATACCGGTCTGGAGCCCTGCACGAGTATTATTGAAAATGTGGGGCTCAAGAGGTTGATGGCCCTGGTGGTGCCCTACCACAAGCTGCCATGTCACACCACCCTTAGCAGGCGAGTGGCGCCCTCCCTGTATCACACATGCTGGGAGAAAGTGGTGGACTGTCTGTGCCAGGCAGAGTCGCAGACGGTGCACTTCACCCCGGACAATTGTTCCAGTGAGGGCGGAGCACACACTTACTTTTCCCTGATGGTTTACTGTCAGCAGCCCCAAGGACAGTAGTGGTCAGCATTTCCTGGACTAGCAGGAAGGATGGGTATTGCTGGGCCCTCCTTCATGCACAAGTCATGTACCAGTCTGACTGGGCAGCAGAGATTATGGAGGCCATGAACTGCATGGTGGAGGGGCAGCTGGCCAGGCACCAGCTCACCCATGGTTACATGGTCATGGACAGGGCGGGGGGCAATATGGTGAAGGCTGTGTGCGACGGCAGATTCGAGGGCATCAGGTGCACCACACATACCTTCAACCTGGCCATGAGGGATGACCTCATAATGGGCAACATGAAGGAATATCCCACCCCCATGTCTGGCATCCATAACCTGTTGGAATGCTGCAGGGAGATGGCTGGTCGCTTCCACCACAGCGTCAAGGGCAGTAGGCTGCTGCAGGAGAAGCAAGAGGAGTTGGGGGTTCCCACAGCACTGGCTGGTGCAGGACATGGCAACCCGCTGGAACTCTTCCTACCTCATGTTGGATCATTTGTTGGAGCAACAGCATACTCTCCACAAGGTGTCAACATTGGCATCCAACCATCCCTGGGCAGGCAGCAGTGGGATGCCATGTCCCAGTCTCTGGTGGTCCTCAGGCCATTCCTCAAGGCCACAGAGACCCTGAGCACCAGCACCGCCCCCTCAGCCAGGTGATCCCTGTGGCTAGGCTTCTCTAGAAGCAGATGGGTGAGTTTCTGGAGACTGGGGATCTCGTCACAGGCAGACTTTTCCTGTCAGATGTGCGGGAAGTGGTGACAAGGCTGAAGGATGGCCTAGTATGACAGGGAGAGCCCCTGCACCAGGAGAGGATGTTGGCCACCATGTGTGACTCCCAGACACTGTGCTGGAAAAACTGGTGGGGCAAGTGAGGGGGGAATGGGCAAAAAGGCTGGGGCAGATGGAGGAGGAAGAGTGGGGAGACTATTCCCATCCCTTCCAGCAGCATCACTCCCAGAAGGACTATAGTCCAGGTTTTATGGGCCACGTCAGTGCAGTCAGTGGTTGGGGGGGAGGCACCGAACCTGTCCATCAGGCTGGCGCCACCATGTCTGTGCAGCATTACCTGATGGAACCTCTGGAGGACTGGACCATTGCTTTAAACAAAGAGTGCATCGCTCAGGCACACCTGGGGCAGCCTTGTTTTGGGAAGCCCCGAGGAGGAGGAAGTGTTTTGGCTGAAAGTAATTACTGTACGTCTCAGGGCAGGGGAAAAAATATGTAAATATCTATGAAAAATTGCCTTTCTTATGGAAGTTATGCAGAATTACGGCTGTCGGTATGGATTTATCTTCGTAATTTTTGGAGTGGAAAAAAAAAGAGGAGAATTCCAGGGGCTTGTGAATGATGGTACGGAGCACTGGCTGCAAACTGTGGAAGTCAAGCAGCACAGAAGGTACACAATTCGTACATCCCTACAGAAGACTGGAGGAAGGCTGATGTCCCTATCTCCAAAAAGGGCAAAAAGGAGGAACCTGGGAACTACAGAAAAGTCAGTCTGACATAAATTCCTGGGAAAATTCTGGAGCAGATGATAAAGCAATCAGTCTGTAAGCACCTTGAAAATGATGTAGTGTGTCAGGAGGTCACCCCTGCTGCCTTCTGAGATCCTGAGGTTGCCAGAATCAACACGCAGACAATAGGGCTCTTTTCCAAGACTTTATTTCCATTCAACCTAATGACGCTTACAGATGCTAATTGCTTGATCCTACGAGTGAGACTTAAGAGAGCTGCCTACTTGGGGGTTCTAACCTTAGAAATCAGTTGATCTCTATTTGGAGGGAAAGGCAGGAAACCTCTGAACTTATGGGCTAGGAGGAGAGAGTCCACCCCTTTCCCATGGGGCATCAGGGCACCGCTGTTGCCATTTTGCCAAGTGGGCTGAGCACCTCCTCTCAGTGCCCGCCATCTCCCACTTGACGCCGTGCAGGTGCCTAGCATGCAGAAACTGCTGTTGGGCCTCCCTCTCCCTGCCAGGGTTACTATCACTCTCAGGAATGTGTACTGGGAGGGGCTCTCCTCCTGGCTGCTCCTCTGAACAGCGCGTGGGTTCCTCTCCCATGGTATCTATCCCTTCCTCAGAATCAGAACTGCTTTGGGGCTTTCTGGGCTCCGATCCAACCCTGACACAGTGATTACTCAAAGCCAACATGGATTTGTCAAGAACAAATCCTGCCAGATGAATCTGATCTCATGTTTTGATCAGGTAACCTCCCTTGCGGACTGTGGGAATGCTGTGGACATAATATACCTTGACCAGCAAAGCTTTTGACAAAGTACCCCATGGTATCCTGATGAGCAAACTAGCTCAAAGTGGGCTAGATGAAATGACTCTCAGGTGGATCCACAGTTGGCTACAGAACTGGACTCAAAAGAGTGCTTATCAATGGGATCTTCTCAAACTGGGGAGAGGTAACAAGTGGGGTACCACAGGGCTCAGTCCTGGGCCCGATGCTCTTCAACATTTGTATTAATGACTTGGAGGAGGAGGTGCAGGGAATGCTGATCAAATTTGCAGATGACACAACATTGGGCAGGGTAGCTAATATCTTGAAAGGCAGAAACAAAATTCAAAGTGATCTTGATATACTGGAGCGCTCAGCAGAAAACAACAGAATGAAATTCAACCAGGATAAATGCCAAGTTCTGCACCTAGGAAAAAGAAACCAAATGCACAGTTACAAGATGGGGGATACGTGGCTCAACAACACTACAAATGAGAAGGATCTTGGAATTGTTGTAGATCACTAGCTTTAGTCTGGCCCTGGAGATTTGAACTCATTCAAAGTAATGAGGTGTTCCTTGACCATATGCCTCTCAATCTCAAGCTGCATTCCTGCCCCTTCAGCCTGTACTCTGCCTTTGCCAGGGCAGTCATAGACCCTCTTTTGGAAGAAGACTGAGCCAAAGTAGGAATTGAGCACTTCTGCCTTTTCTTTGTCATCTGTTATCATTTTGCCATCCTTATTTAAGAGTTGAACCACCATTTCTTTCCTCTTTTACTATGCACGTATCTGAAGAAAGCCTTTTTGTTGCTTTTAGTATCCCTCACTAACCTCAGCTCGTTCTCAGCTTTAGCCTTCCTGACTCCATCCCTGCAATTCTGTGCTACCTGCCTGTACTCTTCCTCTGTTGCTTCGCCTTCTTTCCACTTCCTATATGTGTGCTTTTTTAATTATTTTCAGGTCATCTGTAAGCTTTTTGTGAAACCACATTGGCTTCTTCTGTTGTCTTCCACCTTTTTTTTCTTGTTGGAACTGTTTGTAATTGTGCCTTGAGAATTTCCTTTTTTAAAAACTCCCACCCATCTTGGACTCCTTTTCTTGTTAGCATTGCTTGCATTGGGACCTTACTGATCATTGTTCTGAGTTTATTAAAATTGGCTTTCCTAAAATCCAGGGCACGCATTTGGCTACACTCAGCTTTTGCTTCCCTTAGAGCCAAGAACTCAAGTATAACATGGTCGCTTCCCCCCAGAGTTCCTGTAACTGCTACTTTATCCACTAAGTCATCTCTGTTGGTTAGGATCAAGTCAAGGATAGCCAATCCTCTAGTTCCTTCCTGTACTTTCTGTAGGAGGAAGTTATCCACCACACAAGTCAGGAATTTCCTGGAGGGGCCATGTTTTGCAGAATTTGTCTCCCAGAAGGTATCAGAGAAATTGAAGTCCCCTGTTACTACTACATCATGCTTCCTTGAAACATTGACTATTTGCTTTTCAAAAGTTTCATCCTCGTCTTCTCCTTGATTGGGTGGCCGGTAGTAGACTCTGACCACCATGTTCCTTTTATTCTTTGCTCCATTTATTTTAACCCAGATGCTCTCCATGGGGCTACCAAGCTCATTCTCCTGTATTTCTGTGCAGAGATATGTATTTTTCAAATATAGTGGAACCCCATCTCCTTTTCTGTTCCTCCTGTTCTTTTTGAACAAGTTATATCCTTCAATTGCTGTATTCCAGTCATGAGATTCATCCCACCAAGTCTCAGTTATTATAGAACCCCCTCCACCAATATTCTATCTTATTGGAGACTGCTGGCATATGTTCCGCCCATGAGTTCCTATTTGCCAAAGTACACTCCCTTCTCCTACACTCACCTTCCTGCCTCCCCATGCCTCCCACGTACTCACCTTCCCCCTCTCTCCTCCTCCTCTTCCTGCTCCTCTGCGTGAGTTTTCAGAAGTTGATACATTTTGGAGACAGCCTGTCTGGACTGCTCAGGCATTCAGAAGAGCTCTGAACATACGAGGCGGAGAAGGCGCTTCGTGGGGGAGGCACCTTGTCTTGTGGAGCTTCAGATCTGCTCTGATCCACTTTGTATCACGATGAGGCTCCCCTGAATCAGCCTGTTTTGCCTACTGATTCGGGCTTCATAACGAAGTGGTGCACAGCCCTATAAAATAGTCTGTTGCATCACAAGGTTGTGCTAGCCTCGTACCTCACATGCCTGCCATTTTCCAATTAGGCATGTTGGAGAAATTCGCCACGGACTCCAATGAGGCCGGATTCTTTAGAAACTGGCCCCCTGGAGTCCACGGCAGAATGGACTGCTCCCCTTGCCACCACGCAAAGGCCGGTCAGGATGGACCCTACCTGGCGGTGGCCGGTCCAGGTCCATTGTCTTCGTTCCGCAGCCATCTGCTGCCGGGCTGCAGATGCAAATGGTGTCCGGTGTAGCAGACACCATTTGCATCCCTGCCCTTATTTATTTATTTATTTATTTATTTATTTATTTATTTTATTAATAGCCCATCTGGCTGGTCACTCAGCCACTCTAGGCAATGTACAAGCATATAATAAAACAGTTTAAAACAATGAAATTCTACAATAAAAACATTTTCTAAAATACCCTAACCCACCCCAAATGCTTGCCTGGACAACCACATTTTTAATGCATGGCAGAAGCTCATTAAAGAGGGGGCATGGTGGAGTTCCCTATGGAGGGAGTTCCACAGAGTGGGGGCCACCACAGAAAAGGCCCTCTCCCTCATCCCCACCAGTCTAGCTGTCCTGGCTGATGGGACAGAGAGAAGGCCATCCAAGGCTGTTCTTGTTAAGCAGCCTGTCTGGTGGTGCTGGAGGCAATCCTTAAGATAGGCTGGGCCAGAATCATATAGGGTTTTAAAGGTCAAAACCAACACCTTGAATTTGGCCCAGAAAACAACTGGTAACCAGTGCAACTCCTTCAGCACTGGAGTGATGTGATCTCACCGGCGGCTGCCTTTAATCAAGCGAGCTGCTGTGTTCTGTACCAGCTGCAGCTTCCGAACCGTCTTCAAGGGTAACCCCATGTAGGGTGCATTACAGTAGTCTAAATGAGAGGAGACCAGGGCATATACTATGGATGGGAGCAGATGGTCGGAAAGGTAGGGGTGCAGCCGCCGTATCAGGTGGAGTTGATTCAGCACTGTCTGGCTCACAGCTGACACCTGAGCCTCCATGGACAGCTGGGAATCCAAAATGACCCCCAGGCTGCGGACCTGGTCTTTCAAGGGTAGCTGTACCCCATTCAACACCAGGTCAACATCCCCCAGCCTCCTCTTGTCTCCCACCAAAAGTACCTCGGTCTTGTCAGGGTTCAGCTTCAGCTTATTCCTCCCCATCCAGCCACTCACCATCTCCAGACATTTGGACAGGGATTCTATGGCCAACCTTGGTGAAGATTTGAATGGGAGGTAGAGCTGCATGTCATCCGCATATTGATGACACTGCACCCCAAACCTCCTGATGATAGCCCCCAGTGGCTTCACATAGGTGTTAAATAGCATCGGGGAGAGGATGGAACCCTGTGGCACCCCACAAGTGAGTGGCCACGGGTCCAAAATCTCCTCTCCCAGTGCTACCCTCTGGTACCTGCCGTGGAGGAAGGAGTGGAACAACTGCAATACGGTGTCTCCAATGCCCAACCCCTCCAGGTGGTCCAGGAGGATACCATGGTCTCTGGTATCAAAAGCCACTGAGAGGTCGAGGAGAACAAGGAAGGAGCATTCACCCCTATCCAGAGCCCTCCTCATATCATCCACCAAGGCGACCTTGGCCGTGATAAGCTACATAAATATTTACATAGCCTATCACAGCAAAGAGCAGGATGCAAATGGCATCAACTATGCCTTTTGCCTCCCTGCTCTTTGCCATGATAGGCTACGTAAATATTTACATAGCCTATCATGGCCAAGGGCAGGGATGCAAATGATGTCTGCTATGCCGGACGCCATTTGCATGGCAGCGGCTGGAAGTCTGGCTGCAGCGGGGAGGATTCTGGGGGGAGGGACAGATTGCCTCCCCCCCATGGACCCCTTCTGCGGATGAGTAAGTAGGTTCTGTACACCCCTACTTCCAATATGGTGAAGAAGTACTCATTGCATTTCTTTCTTATGGTCTCAAGGCATGCTCAGTGCTAAATATCTTTGTGCAAAATCCAGATTTCTGGTAGAGTGGAATGATTCTGCATTCCACCAAAACCTTTTGGAGCAGAACCAAGTGATTCTGTGTGATCCAGTTCAAGACTTGTGCCTTTTGTTTATTTTGTTAAAGAGAATGAGTGAAACACAAAATAGATCAAAACCACACTGGCAAATCCCCCTCCCCTCGGGACTGCAAATGCATCCAGTTTTAATACTTATTTTACAATTCTTATTTTTAATCAACTCCCTTCTTAATATTTTTACATAATTATGCTGCTTACTTGATGTGAAGTTGATTGCCACCCAGTATGAACAAAGGCAACTTGATTTTGGACTTTTCAGTGAGGTTTCTTGAATAGAAGAGATGAGCCAATGTAAAATATTAAAGTTATATTCAGTATCCATCCAAGTAAACAGTCACAAGTGTCCCTGTGGACAGAGGCATTAAGTGTACTTTTGAAACTACGACAAAATACATGTACATTACCATGAAATTGGGCTGAAAATTGTCGATGTACTTGACAGTTGAGGTGTCTGTATTTTTTGCATTTTAAAAAAAGCACTGGAGGCATTTTGAAGAGGCCCCCAAACTGCAGTTCTTAAAAGGAAGAAAGAAAATCTACCTACCAACCTGTTTATCTACCTTCCCACAATGACTTATGTCCTGAAAATGGTTTCATATTGCTGAGAAAAGGCTAGAGGTAGTCCAGGCTTCCAAAAGTAGTATGTCCTTTGGTAATGCTAAATAAAAATAACAAGCAAAGCAGCCTTCTCACAACCTGGTGCCCTCAAGATGTTTTAGAGTTGGAGCATCTCTACACTAGCCTAAAATCCTGCATTTAAAATGGGGCTTTCTGCTTCCATTTTAAATGCAGTATCATGACAGACTCCCTTTACATATGCTTCCTTTCCCCCCTTATCTGAATCTTCCATATGTTTCATTATACAGCCACTAGATGGTGCTGTGGTTTAGCACCTCTTATTGCAGCTTTTCCTTTTTTCATGAGGGAACTCAAATGCGATAATTTGATAGCTCATTATCTCCGATCTTTTAAACAATGGAATAAAGGTCATTAAGCGTGGGAGATGCCCTGGAGGTTAATGACCTCATCTGAAGGACCCTTAAACTTCTGTGAGTAACCAATCTCAATAGCAGGATAAAAGTTCCAAGTGAAGAAGCCCTACAGCTCCTATAAATTCCAGCCATGCTGCATGGGCAGCGATCATTGTGGGAGTTGTAGACCAAAGCTGCATATGGACAGCAACAGATTCGGGACAGCTGATGTAAAGTTTCAATAAGAAAGCAAAACACTGGTTAGTTAGTCCATCTTGTTATAACTGGAAATCATTGACAAATGAAACTCCCTGCTTCAACAGCCCGCCTTTCTTTCTTTCTTTCTTTCTTTCTTTCTTTCTTTCTTTCTTTCCAGAAACCTTGAAAATAATTGACAAGTGCTGTTTTCTTTTAACTGTGTGTTAACGATCAGGATGCACTATTCTATCAGAGATTACTAATTCCAAAGCAGCTGCTGCTTCTGGTCAGAGTTGCTGTAAATCCATAAACATTAAGAATGTCAACACAATCCCTATAATTAATTAAAAGGGGTGATATGTGTGTTCCAAGGGGACACGCACTGTGTAGACATTTAAGGCCTCCATCTCAGCTCTTCATCAGCTCAGAAATGGCTTTTAAATGCAAATTGCCATTTATGAAATATGACATCCTAGTGTCAGAATGGTAACAACATATCAAAATTTGTGGCAGCTCCAAATTCATAATTCACTGATTTTATTTTTAAGCCACTTGGCAAGAAACATAAAAAGGAAATGGCATAGACAGTGATATGTACCTGAGAAATCAATATTAATAAATCAGTGTCACTAGCTTGATGGTAAAATTGTAACCAGTTGAAATATTATTCCTTCTATATTTTCTGTTTAGAGTCATGGGGGAAAAAAACAAGCTTCTGATGCCCAACAGCCTCTGGGCTCATGTACCTGGAATATACACATAGTGAATAAAAAGGAGGCTAAGCGATTTGATGAATGCCCAGTCTTCAGAATATAAACATTTTTGCTGGAACTAGGACATACTAGTGGGTGTGGAGCTTCCAATAAACTCAGCAGTCCACAGCTAAAGAATATAAGCAGAGCCATGCCGGATCAGACCAAGGGTCCATCTTGTCCAGCATTCTGTTCACACAGTGGCCAACCAGCCACCTGTGGGAAGCCCACATGAGTGCAATAGCAGCACCCTCCCACTCATGTTCTCCAGCATACCACCTCTGATACTGGAGGTAGCATGTAGCCATGGTTAGTAGCCATTGATAGCCTTCTTCTCCTTCTCCACTCTTCCATGTAGGAATTAGGGATACTCAATATGTGATCTCATGTCATGTCAGTGTGAGTTTCTTTGCTCCTGATCAACTTCATTTCTGAGGGGAACTTGCAGAAAGATGTCAACACCTGTTGAATATCCTTACACATTAGAAGGGGAAGGAATCAGGGCTGTGGTTTGGGGCAGCAGCTGCATATCTATTTCAATGTCTCATTCCAGCCTTAGACAAATTTTACAAATAACTATGTTCTCCTGATACCACAGAAACATTGATGAAGGAAAGGGCACATCTCATGTACATGCTTTGCACACAGAAGGTTCAATGCCGCATCCATCATTCCTGCCATCTCTGGTTAAAGGATCTTAGACAGCCAGGCTGGGAAAGACCTCTGCCCATGACTTTGAAGAATGCCAGTTGGAGGGCATGCTGAGCTAGATGGACCAATGGTCTGTCTCAGTATAAATGTACTTCCTATGTTACTCTGTTGTAGCTGGCATATCTACTGGCATAAGTGTATGGGATAGAGGAAGGAATGGACATCAAAGGCCCAAAGGTCCAGAGAGCCAGTGTGGTGTAGTGGCAAGAGTGTTGGACTAGGAGCTGGGAGATCCGGGTTCTAGTCCCCACTTGGCCATGGAAGCTCACTGGGTGACTTTGGGCCAGTCACAGACTCTCAGCCCAACCCGCCTCACATGGTTGTTGTTGTGAGGATAAAATGGAGAGGAGGAGGATAATGTAAGCCGCCTTGGGTTCCTTGCAAGAGGAAAAAAGGCAGGGTATAAATGCAATAAATAAATAAAAATAAATTGTTACAAGTGAAAATTAACAAGCTTGAAATGCTCTTCCTTGAACTCCTTCCTAAAGGGTTCAGACATTTTGGCTCAAAATGAGCATCATAAATGTGCTACCCATAACATTTGAGCTGCTCCTGAAACATATTAATAAATAGGAATAAAAGGGAACATGCACCATTAGGGAACATGACTAACATGACACTGAAATATGATTCATATAGGCTTGGGTCTTAAGTTTCCCCTTCATAAAGTGAAGGAGCTTCCATTCACAGAAAGAGAGTTCCACACACTGAAGTAGGGTTGGATGGATGCATCCATGGCATTCTATTCCATCCTGTTTCTGCATCAATCTGCATTTTTTTTTAAAGAAAGCATGAATATATAGATATGAATGAGGGGTGTGCATCAGATTTGTCTGCATCATGAATCCAGTTCTGAATTGGGCTAATTCAGAAAGATTTGGGAGATGTCTGCATCAAAGTGGGACTCCTCCAAAAAGGACAGAATGAAATGAACAGATGAAGCTGTTCATCTAAAGCTTCATTAGTGATTAGGAGATTTGGCAAGACACAGAGGCATGTCAAGGATTGATACATTCCTCCCCAAGCTCTCCATATAAGGAAAACACCAGGGAAGAGGAGAGGAGGTGCAGTTTTGTGACTTAGAACTCTAGCTTATAGTAAATGTGTGTTCAAGCACAAATGGAACACTGCCCACAAGCTACGTATGGTTGCCCACCTGGGGCTCGATAAACCTCTTGGTTTTGCTGCCTGTCTTGGACTGCAAAAACAAAGGGGGCTCTCAGACATTTGGCAGGCTGCAAATAATGGCTGAGGGGCTGCATTCAGCTTGGTGGGTCACAAGCTGTGCAAGTTGAGTTAAACCTCCAAAAATACTGCCCACTGTCATTTTGCGGCCATGAAGGGTGAAGGCAGACCATTATCAGGACAGAGAGACAAATAAATAGCAAAATAGTCCTTTTAAGCTTTCATATCTGGTGTCGATGTTTGCAACACATGCTGTAAAATCAAATTTCTTGTAAATCAGCTATCTTTTCCATCTCATCCTTGGTCTTGCATGCTTCACCCCTCCAGCAGACAGCTTAATGAAATTTGACTCTTAACCTGTCTGCTTCATTCTTGTAGAGTCTGTGTCATCTGCTTCACAGCAGGAGTGATAAATCTTATCCCACAGCTGACTTGATACCCTTTCCCCAGCAATTTAAATGTACTGTTGCTTATGCTTGTTGCACACAGCTTATCTGTTAGCTGTTCCTTTCACTGTTGCTAACTGAATAAGTAAAGATAGCATCAAGCTACTTCAGGAAAAGTGGGAAAGTTAAAAAAAAAAAAAAGCAAAGAAAAAAGCAAAAGAAGAAGGACCTTCTGATTATCTCAAACCGGTCAAATAATTGAAGAGAAAGTAACAGTAGGCTATCACCTGTCTATTTTTTAGTGGGAGAGGAGAGGGGGAGTATATTTCAAGATAAATCCCCTTTAGAAGTATAAAGGTGAACTGAAAGGCATTTTACCTGCCAAGACCAGAGTTAAATGTTCCAGACTTGAACTGCAACAGTTATGACAAGATTGTCACCTGCAGTGAAGCAGTCTCTGGAGAGATGGTTTCCTGCATTCCTCATTCCTCATTTACAGCCACAGCTAGACGAAGTAGAGGAACGGAATGCAGTCTTTAATTTCATTTCTTTCATATGCATGCGTGCGCGCGCGCGCGCGCACACACACACACACACACCGTGTTTACTTGATTTAACTTGATGACCAGGATATCCAAAGAACGTACAATTAGTTCTCCGTGGCCATAAGGAGCTTCCAACTTTTTCTTTAACAGTTGCTTTAACAGTTGCTTTCCCGTGCGTTCTGTCAAAGTGCTTTTGAAAATGTGGGTTAGAAATTTAGTGACGCCTTTCCCAACTTAACCCCCCTTTCCACATAGCACAAACTTTGGGGTGGTATTTTGGCAAAGTTTTTGGGTGGGGGCAGCAATAAAGGCCTGTGAAGTTTCAATGACTGTCACTTTGTTTCTCCCAGCATTCTTAGAGTAAAGGAAAGAAGAAATGCCCTCAGTCTAACTGGCTTTGTGATGATGATACAGAGATGATAAGGAGAGAAAGAATAGCAACAACCAGCCATGGACATTTTGGGAAGCACTATTACCACCCTGACCTTATAACGGATAATGGCAGCCACCTAACAGTAAATATAAAATGGCTGAGGGGAATGTTTCAAGAAAACTTTCAAACTGCCCCCCCCCATATGGCTAAACGTTGTTTTGTTTTGTTTTTAAAGAACTTTGAGCTCAGTCCTACTTACCATGGGCTCTGGCTTATACCAGGCATTACCTCACATCCAGTGCACTAAGATGGTAGGAATGTTTCTGCTCCCCCAATGTACCAAATGCCTTGGAACATTCTGTTCATTCCTATCTGGTATTCTTAAAAAGAAAAAGAAAAAGAAAAGAAACATTAAACATTAGCATCAGAAGCAATTGTTCAGAAAGAAGTTCAAAACCTAAGAGATTAACTCTTAGGGTACCACAGTGTTTGCAAGCCTTTGCTTGCATCTAATGAGGCTCTGGATATTGGGCAATATTTGCTGATATGATATCCCACCACTGTGCTTCACCTTCAGACATTATTCAGAATTTCTGGAAGCATGTCTCCTGAATCTTCCCTAGCTTTTGAATTTTTGAACGCTTATCATGATGGGGGTTCAGCTATTGCCAAAGACAGACTTGCACCAAAGCTCAGCTGTAGAGGACTGTGTTTGGTTATATTTTAAATAGGGATCTATAGCATTTGCATCTAAATAAACGTAACTCACATGTCCCTGGACGTGCTTAGTGTATGATCTGTAAAATTCTTTATAGTAATCTTTAGCATTTATATTTACTGCATTTGAGTATTCAGAGCACTTCACATATAACTAATTGTTCATTGTACTCATTGTTTTGAACTGCCCAGAGACTTTTGGCTATTGGGCAGTATAGCAGTGTAATAACTAAATCAACAAACAGTATATTAATAATTACAACCATCATAAGGTTGGTCACCTCCATTTTGGAGATGGGGAACTAATAATCAGATCTTTATAGAAACAAGATACACGGCTTTTGGTGGCATGATGAATCTTGATGCAGATGAATTTGTCCCTTGTTCTGCGAGATAGATACTGAGTACAATGTAACAATGCAATCTGTGCAGTTTGGACCCACTGATGAAGTATGCAATTAGTATATCACACTTTCCTTGCTTCATCGCTGCCATAAAACAGGGTTGATCCCGAGTTGCCACTGAATTTCACCAATAATGAAACCTAAGGCAAGTTTGGAGCATGCAGCTTAAGCTAATCATCTGCAGGAATATGGACGTTCGCTAAACAAATACTGAACAGAAGATTAGCCATTTCTGGGAGGAATTTAACCAAACTCCACAGGAATCAAAGCACTGCTTTTTTTTCCCTTTTTTTTTCATTTTGAAGGTATTGTATAGGATCCTGTATAAACATAGAATTCTACTTTCTGTGTTGAAAGGTGAAAGGATATATTTTGGCAGGATGCTCAAACCCGTCTTGCCACTTTTAGATACCTACAACAATCCTTCAGTATTTGTCAGTATCCCGCTTGAGTTGTGTTTAGCAGTACTTCTGATATACTGAGGGTTCCTGTTGCCAATTACTGTTTCACAGAGCAGCAAAATGTGCTCATCATTTCACTGGTGGGACTTACTAGCATGGTAAGTGCACTCTTCAGTGTGGAGATACAGCTGGTCTGAAACAAGCTTTTTAAGTACTGCCACTCTGATGTTATAGAAGCATGAAATGCTAATGTATACTGTATGACTGTAACATTTCCCAAACTTCATTGAAATACAGAGGAAGAGAGAAAGAAACCGTGTTTGTGTTTGTAACAAATTGTACTCCATTACTTCTAGAATGTTACATCAGCACACCACACTGAGAGACAATCAAGCATTTACAGGGTTTCCGATCATGGGAACTTTGTAAGAACATCTGGCCAAACACACTTGCCACGCCAGGCACTTTTCAGATCTTGGTGTTCAACGTGTGAAGATCTTTAACAGAAGCAGGCATGTAGGGATGGTTCAGGTGGGACTTGCATGCTCACTGATGGTCCGTTCCCAATTTAGCTGTACTTATAGAATCATAGAATCATAGAATAGTAGGGTTGGAAGGGGCCTACAAGGCCATCGAGTCCAACCCCCTGCTCAATGCAGGAATCCAAGTCAGAGCATCCCTGACAGATGGCTGTCCAGCCTCGTCTTGAAGGCCTCCAGTGTGGGAGAGCCCACCACCTCCCCAGGTAATTGGTTCCATTGTCATATTGCTCTAACAGTCAGGACATTTTTCCTGATGTTCAGCCAGAATCTGGCTTCCTGTCACTTGAGCCCATTATTCTGTCCTGCACTCTGGGATGATCGAGAAGAGATCCTGGCCTTCTTCTCTGTGACAACCTTTCAAGTACTTGAAGAGTGCTGTCATATCTCCCCTCAGTCTTCTCTTCTCAAGGCTAAACCTGCCCAGTTCTTTCAGTCTCTCTTCACAGGGCTTGGTTTCCAGTCCCCTGATCATCTTTGTTGCCCTCCTCTGAACCCTCTCCAGTTTGTCTGCATCCTTCTTCAAGTGTGGTGCCCAGAACTGGACACAGGACTCCAGATGAGGCCTAACCAGTGCTGAGTAGAGGGGAACTAGTACTTCCCTGGATTTGGAAGCTATGCTTCTATGAATGCAGCCCAAAATAGCATTTGCCTTTTTTTGCAGCCACATCACATTGTTGGCTCATATTCAGCTTGTGATGGACAACAATTCCAAGATCCTTCTCGCTTGTAGTGTGGTTGAGCCACGTATCCCCCATCTTGTAACTGTGCATTTGGTTTCTTTTTCCTAGGTGCAGAACTTGGCATTTAACCCTATTAGTCATGTACTGTAGCCCTCTTAGGGATGTCGGAGAATTTCTCCACAAATCTTGGGGAGGCCAAATGCCAACGCATTCGGCCCCCCGAAATTGGGGGTGAAATTCTTCGCCACCCCCACCCCCCCCGGGATGGGACTTACCTCCCTCGAATGTCCCTCTCGGCGGCGGGTCCCGGTGGCGTTTTGGCAGCGTTTTGGCGGGGGCGGCGGCCGGTCTTCTGACCGGCTGCCGCCGCTGCCATTAGAAAGTGAATGTTAAAAACAACAACAACACACACACATGATACGCTATGTAACGATTTACATAGCCTATCACGGCTAGATTTCCAAAGTCAGCTGTGATAGGCTACGTAAATCGTTATGTAGCCTATGATGGGTGATTTTGAAAAAAAAACAAGCGCGTATGCAAATGGCGGCGCCCATGGGCGCCGCCATTTGCATTCCTTATTTGGGCCTGGGTAGTCTACGTAAAGATTTACGTAGACTACAGCGAAAATAAGGGCAACGCAAATAGCTTCTTCCTGGCCTGAATTTCGGCCGGGCGAGGCGGGGCGCCTCCCCCCCCGGGCTGAACTTCGGGGGGAGAACCGAAGCGCCTCCCCCCCACCGCAAAACAAGCTGCGGGACCAGGTAAGTGACTTTCATACATCCCTAAGCCCTCTAAGTGCTTCAGAATCCCCCCTCCCATATTTGCAACCAGCTGTGTCTCCACACTGGAGAGTGCACTTACCATGCTAGTAAGTCCCACCAGTGAAATGATGAGCACATTTTGCTGCTCCGTGAAAGTAATTGGCAACAGAAGCCCTCAGTATATCAGAAGTACTGCTAAACAGCACTCAAGTGGGATACTGACAAATACTGAAGGATCATGGTAGGTATCCAAAAGTGGCAAGACAGGTTTGAGCATCCTACCAAAATGCAGCAAAAATGTGAAGCAGCTCGGTAAAAGCTTTATGTTCTTTTGATGAGCCTCCAAATGCTGCAGATGTTATCAGAACCTGAGAGTTGGTCCTTCTTTATTTAACCCTCTTTGATTAAGACTCTATAGAGCTCTTTAGATGGAAAACATGACAACTCTTTTTCAATTAACTGGTCCAGGTCAAAGGGGGAGGGGGAGTGTGGGTGGCAGTACCTGGTTCCCTATATGTACAGTAGGTATCTTGGTCTTGAATAGGCAATGAAGAACCATTAGCTTTACAAAAGACTTACTTCTGGTGGAAATGCTACAACTAGGGATGGGTGAAATCACTGTGATTCATGTTGCATGCTGCTCACCAGACCCCCACTGCCTGTCCGCCCCTGCTCACCACATGCAGTGAGTTGCCGGGTGGTCCACGAGTGATGCACGGATGCCCGATCCCTTGCTGAGCTGCCGTTTTGTGTAAAAATGGCAGCTTTGCCTTTTTTGTTAAGGCCGGTTAATGGCCATTTATGCAAGATTACAGGCCTAAATGGCCATTTACACATGTAATCTCGCATAAATGTCCACTTTATAGCTGCCATTTGCATAAAATTGGCCTTTACGGGGGGAAAAAAGGCTGAGCCACCATTTTGCAGCTTGGTGAGGGATCGGGATCCCTGTGCTTGCCCGACTCAGTGCGTGCCAAGCCAGCGATTTCTCATTATGCCTCGAGCTGCAGCCAGATGCCTGCCACATATCCCTACCACAACTGGTTTGTTGATATGGATCAACACAGCAGCCTGAATTTTTTGACTCTCCTTGGGGCATGGGCATGGGACCTGTCATAGTAAGCACCTGCATGTCAAAATTTACAGTGGTGATTCTGTGCCTCATGTTTACCCATCAATAATTTCTTTCTCAAGGCCATAGGCCCACAGATAACTGCTGCCCAGAGATCAACAATGGACAGAAGGAGTTAGACGAAGGAAAAAGGACTCCATGGAACCCCATTGCTGATCCCCCCCTCCGCATGGGCACAACAACCTCTGCTTGCACTATGTTTTTATTTTGTTTCTTATCACTTGAAAACACTATGCTTTGCAATGGAGTGGTGCTCCAACAGTGTGGTGGAGGGGGAGTGCAAACCACATCTATGCATGAATCATTAATGTGCAGGATTGCTGGTCATACTTCCAAAGTGAACTTGCCCACCATGTGATTGCCTGATCATGCTGAAGTCTGGCTTTTACTAACTTCTCCCATATTGGGGGGGAGGGGGGAGAGGAGGAATCACACATACAAGGTCTCGATGTGACCAGCCATTTATGTAGAGGGCTCAATTCAAACGGGAGGCTATGTGTTATTGGACAGGAAGGGATCATGCCATTTGGATATTTGCTTACTAGACAGAAACGGATTTCTGCTAATAAATGTAATATTAAGGGACATGTGTGTTACGAAAAACATTTACAGCATATGCTTCTTGGCCTTTTATTATATGAACTTATCTTTTCATTTATCTTGTTTTTGTGTCTCTCCTGAGCTCGTCTCCCAAGTGTGTCTTGTTCTCCCATTTTAAATATTCATAAAAAGGGTGGATAAAATGTCAGGGCTTTATCTCACTTCTGTGGCTGATGAATTACCTTTTCCTTTAAGATGAGAAAAAGAATCTAAATTAGGAAATTTTAAAATGTCATTCCATTATTTAATTGGAGATGCTTCTGAAGAAACGGAAACTGACCCAGATAAATGCCCATTACATCCTGCCACCAAAATAAATAAATCTAATATGCACTAAGGTTAACAATGAGGATGTGCAGAGGGATAGCATGTACGTCGAGTGTCAGTCCCTAAGCATCCACAGAACCCCTGCTTCACAGGTCAGGTAAGACTGTGTGGAGTGTATGAATCAGCACTTCTATGTTGGGGATGGACGCATATCCAACATGATTTGGGCTATTGCTACTGCCCTTTATAAAGATGTTATGATTGTGCAAATTGTTGGTGTGGACAGAGAAATAAGCAGTGAGATGCTGTCAGCACATAGGTAAGTTTCACTACACAGTAGCCTTATTCGGACAATGGTTGTTGTTGTTCAGTCGTTAAGTCATGTCCGACTCTTCATGACTCCATGGACCATAGCACGCCAGGCCTTCCTGTCCTCTGCTCTCTCTCGGAGGGTGCTCAAATTCATATTCATTGCATTGGTGATGCTATCTAGCCATCTCATCCTCTGCTGTCCTCTTCTCCTTTTGCCTTCAATCTTTCCCAGCATCAGGGTCTTTTCCAGGGAGTTTTCTCTTCGCATTAGGTGGCCAAAATATTTGAGCTTCAGCATCAGTATCTGTCCTTCCAATGAGCAGTCAGGGTTGATTTCCTTTAGGATTGACTGATTTGACCTCCTTGCAGTCCAGGTGTCAGGAGCGCCCTAGCTGCCTCTTGCAGTCCCCTCCAATAGCCAACTCAGGATACAGATGACGAGGATTCTTTCCAAGGCTTTATTCCTTTATTTCTTTATGAACAAGACTTGCACTCACCGCCCCTTCCTTGCTCCTCCTCGCTGTTAGTGCAAGTCTTGTTCATAACCTGGCAAATTAAGCTGAGGTATGATTGTCCGACAAACTGTGGCAAATTCTCAAACTATGGCAAATTCTTAAAGAGATGAGAGTACCAGACCACCTTACCTGTCTCCTGAGAAACCTGTACGAGGGTCAAGAAGCAACAGTAAGAACCGGACATGGAACAACCGATTGGTTCAAAATTGGGAAAGGAGTACGACAAGTAGGGATGTCAGAAAATTCCGCCATGGATCTCGGTGAGGCCCAATGCCAGTGCATTCAGCCCCCCAAACTCCATGGCGGAACGGCCTGCCACCCCCCGCCTCGCCGCGGATCCCCCCGGGACAAGACTTACCTGGGGCGGATCTTCCAGGCGGCGGCGGCTTCGTCTTCCGACCGGCTGCTGCCGCCACCATTTGCAGTCTTGTAAAAAACAACAACGACGTGATAGGCTACATAAAGATTTACGTAGCCTATCATGGCTGGGTTAAAAAAAAAAACGCATACGCAAATGGCGGTGGCTATGGCCGCCGCCATTTGCGTTCCTTATTTTTGGCCATCTTAGTCTACGTAAATATTTACATAGACTATGATGGCAAAAATAAAGGGGAACGCAAATAGCGTAGCAGGCGCTATTAGCATCCCTTTTTGATTTGCCATTTTAGCCTACGTAAATATTTACGTAGGTTAAAATGGTGAATCAAAAAGGGACGCAAATAGCGCCCGCTACGCTATTCGCGTTCCCCTTTATTTTCGCCATCATAGTCTATGTAAATATTTATGTAGATTAAGACAGCCAAAAATAAGGAATGCAAATGGCGGCGGCCGTAGCCACTGCCATTTGTGTACGCGGTTTTTGTTTTTGTTTTCCCCCAGAGCCCTCCGCAGCCGGAAATCTGGCTACCGACGGCTCTGGCCTGGCTGAGCCTGGCCGGCTGCTCTGCGGAGCTGCCACGGAGCACAGCCGGCCATGGAGGATTCCAGGGGGGAGGAATGGATCGCCTCCCCCCTGTCCAGGATTCTGGAGGGAGGGACAGAACGCCTCCCCCCCCCACCATCAACATAATCCGTGGAAAGGTAAGTGACTTTCGTACATCCCTAATTGACAAGGCTGCATATTGTCGCCCTGTTTATTTAATTTATATCCCTCGCTATGAGCAAGGAAATATTCAATTACCACAGTTTCCATCTTCTTTTGAACTAGGAAAAGTATGGTTACCATTAGGGCTGTGCACTGCTTTGTTCCAAAACCCGAATCCTGAAGTGGATCAGGGTGATCAGCCCAAAGCGGTCCAGTTCTGGAGCAGGTTGGGATCAGCCTGAAGCAGCACGAAGCAGGTCAGGATCAAACTGAAGTGCTTCAAGGCACTTCAGCCCAATCCGAACAGCCACCACCCACCCTTACCTTGACCGATGGGGAGCACCTGCACCCATTGCTGTCTTGGAGGGAGTCACCATTTTCTTTTTAAATGGTGACTCTTCTTCTTTGGGTAATTACATTTGTGTAGATTGTGGCCATAAAGGGGCCATCTACGCAACATTACAGGTGGAAATGAGCAGGGGGTTGGACTAGATGGTATACAAGAGAAAGGATTGAAGCCAGCCTGTTGTTTTTCTTCCCTTGTCTCAAGCCACTGATCGACATTGTGTTATTGAACACAATTTGATCAGGGCAGCTCTTGCACAGTGAACTAACTCCTGAATTAGTCTGGGCAACCATCCATACTGGCAGATGCCCTTTGAGTAAGCGTATTCTCCTGTTGCATCTCTTAAGTTTAATAATAATAACAACAACAAGAACAACAACAATAAAACACCCTATGAATAGGCATAACGTCCATTGCTTTGAATATTTTTGATGTGGCCTATGTGTGTGTGTGTGCGGGTGCGGGCGCGTGCGCCAATAGAAAATAGTTGGCAATCTGTCCTATGTATTGTTTACTCCTTCTTAAAGCAAGACATCCGGTAATAAGAATGCATGAGTAAACTGTTTGTGCTAGGTCTCCAAGCCACTATGGCAGTTAATAATTAATTGATGTTGCCAAAAGTGGTGTCAGAAAAACAAAAATAACCACAGTGAATATCTTTTGTTCCAATCCCCTTTCCATTAAATCTTTCCGACACAACTTCCTATGTGGAAAATTTATAAATCCCACTTCCCCCTTTAAAACAGTAGGTGTCCCTCATACAAGCTATAACTCTTGCATAATTGGGCATTCTAGGACTCTTTCCAAATTTTCTGTGACAGGCATAATTTTTCAAGAACACATCTGCCATAAGTTTAAAAGTGAAACAACAAAAACTTGGAACAATTATCCACAAGAACTAAATCATGTGATTTATGTCATGCATACAATATGAGGTAGAAATGCTCAGCTTGAGTTTTCTATTCTGTTCAAAGTACATTTTCCCAACTCTCACTCTGATCCCTTTCTAATAAAAATCTAATAAAGATTTGCTCTGTTTCTTTGCTTGTAAAGCTGCATGGTGTCATTACGTTCATTAAGGGCGCAATCCTATGGCCACTAGACAGCATCTAGATAGCCATAGGATTTTTCAGTTTGTGGGAACTCATAGGCAGCACGGTTCATCCCTGGCTCTGCACTCGTAAGAGCAGTGCAGACTGGCTGAAAGGGGGATGTTCCTGGGGGAGGGGACAGGAGCAGACCACAGAAGTGCCATCATGATGCTTCCTATGTGTCATCCAGCATTCCCCCTCCCCCTGCTCTGATGTACCCTGGCTAGATAGCCAAAATTGGCTGTTTAGCTGCAAATGCAGGGCAGAGTGCAAAGGAGAGGATACCCTCACACTCCACATTTTTTATTTTTAAAAATAAAAAATGGCATTCGGCAGGATGTGCCCATAGACTTATATGCAAAATAGAGCCATGAATCTTGCGTATAAGCCTATGGACACATAGACTTAGATGCAAGATTAATGATTCTATTTGTGTCTAAGTCTATGGGCACATCCTCCCAATTGCTTTTTTTTTTTTTTTAAGACACGGCAATCGGCAGGGACAGGGAGGAGGCGAATGGCTCCAGCTGGCAAGAACCAGCCAAGTGCCGTTCCACCTCCAGTCCCCCTGGAGCAGAGGTAAGTGGTCCCGATCCACTGTGGATTCCTGAGGCCGGATTCCAAAGAATCCAGCCTCATTTGAATCCACAGCAGATTTCTCTGACATCCCTATTCCTTTTATCTGTCCTGAATCTCCCACCAATCAGCTTCATGGGATGACCCCAGATTCTAGTATTATGAGAGAGGGAGAAAAATGTCTCTCTTTCCACATTCTCCACACCATGAATAATACAATGTTGTTTGCAAATTGGCATTACATTTCCTATCACACAGTCCCATCATATGTGTTATTCTTTACCCTTCATCTCATTCCTCTTTTAACTTGCATGTCCAACTGAGATTGACTTGATGGTGCCTTATAGAGTCTGAAGCTTCCATATGGTATTCAATAGGGCACTGTGCCCAGGCCAATTCTGTGGTGACCCAGCCAACTCTGTTCCACAAGTGAGACCCACCACTTGTGCAACAGAGATTTAGCACCTCCAGAAGCAACTGGAAATGCTCATTTCTGGAACAGGGCAGGTCAGCAGAAATTCCATAAGAGAGCTCCACCAAACTGTCCTGATCCAGAAATTGTTTCTGCTCTTTTCAGGGCTTCCTATAGGAAGTGATAAATTGCCATTTCTCAAGCAGTCAGTCCCACCTGCGCAACAGAATTGGTGAGAGGCACCGCTTGCGCAATGCCCACATTGAATTCTGCCCTATATTTGCCTATGAAATGGGCTTACAAAACAAGCTAAAATATCAGCAACAAGCTAACTAACAATCACAGACCAACTGCAGGATTGTTCTTACTTCCTCCAGATCTCTCTTCAAGAACCACCTTTCCTACAAGGCCTTTGGCTCAACATCTAGGTCTGATGCTGTACTGCTGGGGTCCCCCATGGTGCCCACCAGACGATCCACTCCCCGCTGCACCAGAGTGCCACCCCCCCCACATTCCATGCAGTTTCTTGCTAGGCCTTTGCTACTAGGGATGTATGGATTCCCCACCGTCCATTCTGGTGGGGAATCTGCGGGGGGGGGGAGGCGATCCGTTCCTCCCACCAGAATCCTCATGGAGCAGCTCCGCTCAACTAGGGATGTACGAAAGTCACTTACCTGGTCTCGCAGCTTCCTTCGCGGTGGGGGGGGAGGCGCTTCGTTTCTCCCCCCGAAGTTCAGGCCGGGGAGGGGAGGCTTCCCGCCTTGCCCGGCCGAAATTCAGGCTGGGGAGAAGCACCCCGTCTCCCCGGCCGCGAACTTCAAAAGAAAAGTAAAAAAAAAAAAAAAAGCCCCATGATAGCCTACGTAATGATTTACGTAGCCTATCACGGCTGACTTTGCAAATCTAGCCGTGATAGGCTACATTAATCATTACGTAGCCTATCACAGGGGCGTTTTTTTTTTTAACTTTTCCTGTAATGGCAGCGGCGGCAGCCGGTTGAAAGACCGGCTGCCGCCCCCGCCCCTGACGAAGACCTGACGAAGACCTGCCGAACCGCCACCGGGACCCGCCACCGGGAGCGACATTCGTGAAAGGTAAGTCCCATCCGAGGGGGGCGGGGGGCAGGGGGGCGGAGCATTTCTCCCCGAACAACCTTCGGAGGACCGAATGCATTGGCACTCAGCCCCCCGAAGTTTCAGGGAGAAATTCTCCCCGATCCCTACGCTCAACAAGGATTCTGCAGAGCCAAGGGCTGCCCCATTCTGCCGTCCACATGCCCCAGATTCCCCCATTTTTTTTCCGGCTCCCTGAACTTAAGTAAATAATTCCGTAAGTACCACCAAAAAATCCTTTTCTTGCACCTGCTGTCAGTCTCCATAAGCCTCAGGTCACAAGGAAAATGCCTATTTATTTTCGTAAAAAGGGTAAAGCCCTTCGCAGGGATTCTCCACATAACGTCTGGTCACCTGACCTCATCTGACCTCACCAGAGCTGTCCTGACCTCACCTCACCTGACCTCACCAGACCTGTCCTGACCTTACCCCACCAGACCTGACCTGACTTGACCTCACCTCCATAGACAATAAACAGAAAAGATCGAGGATTTCTGTGGACTTCACGACTCAGCCTCAGTGAAAGAAAGCCTCAGGTCACAGGGAAAATGCCTATTTATTATCGTAAAAAGGGTAAAGCTGTTCACGTTCTTCTTCCATTTCCAATTTAGGGATTTCTTTTCATGATTATTTTTGTAAAATCTGCCGTTAGGCGGACAAAAAAAAAAAGGGTCCGAATGAGCTTCGATCCGGGTCGACTGGGCCCCCCCATTCCACGGACTGGATTTGTCAGAATTCGATCCCATTTAAAATTTGTGCAGAATTCTCTGACATCCCTATACGCTACACATGCCTATTTCTATTCTGGTTGCAAAGCAGCAGGCCTTTGGATTAGTTGAAAGACAGAGAGAAGAACCTGAGGACAGAACAAAAAAGACCTGCCTGAGCTGAACCAGTGTATTGGCACTTTGAAGGAGGAAATGCAGAAGAAGACCTGAAACACCAGACAGAGAGAAGGAAGAGACAAGTGTCAAAAAGGACGAGTACAGACAAATGTATTTGCCTATCTTTCTAACTTGTTACAGTTGAGAATGAGGGTTAAATGCAATACTGCAAAAGCCTTGTAGAAAATGTAGAAAGAAGGAAATGGAAAGAATTGTTCAAGCTTGGGGAGGAAATTCCCTATTCCCTATTTATACATAGGGAGTAGGGATGTTCGAATCAGCAAAACCTGAGCTCACTGCTCTCTGAATTCCACCTCAAAGTTCATTCTGACTAGGGGTGTATGAAACCCCACTTACCTGGCTCCGCTGGGTTCAGCTGGGAGGGGAGGTGGTCCAGTCCTCCTGCCGGAATCCTTGATGGGGGGGGAGGCGATCTGGTCCTCCCCCCCGGAATCTAGGGATGTACGAAAGTCATTTACCTTTTCACAGCTTGGCTTCGCGGTGGGGGGGGCGCTTCACTTCTCCCCCCGAAGTTCAGGTGAGGGGGGGAGGCGTCCCGCCTCGCCCGGCCGAAATTCAGGCCGGGGGGGGAGGCACCCCACCTCGCCCGGCCGAAATTCAGGCCGGGGAGAAGCACCCCATCTCCCCGGCTGCGAAACAAAAAGTGAAAAACAAAAAACAAAAACCCCCATGATAGGCTACGTAACGATTAACATAGCCTATCACAGCCAGATTTCCAAAGTCAGCCATGATAGGCTACATAAATCGTCACGTAGCCTATCACGGCTGACGTTGGGGGAAAAAAAAGAGCGTACGCAAATGGCGGCGCCCATGGGGCACCGCCATTTGCATTCCTTATTTTGGCACGTCTAGTCTACGTAAAGATTTACGTAGACTACGGCGAAAATAAGGGCACGCTATTTGCGTTGCCCTTATTTTCGCCATAGTCTATGTAAATCTTTACATAGACTAGACGTGCCAAACTAAGGAACGCAAATGGCGGTGCCCCATGGGTGCCGCCATTTGAGTACACGCTTTTTTTTCCCCCCAAAGTCACTCGTGATAGGCTACGTGACGATTTACGTAGCCTATCACGGCTGACATTGGAAATCAGGTTTTTTTGTTTTTTTTTTTACTTTATTTTGTAATGGCGGCGGCGGCAGCCAGTCGGAAGACCGGCTGCTGCCCCCACCCCCGCCGAAACGCCTCCGAAACGCTGCCGGGACCCGCCGCCAAGAGGGACATTCGCAGGAGGTAAGTCCCATCCCGGGGGGGGGTGTGTGTGTGTAGAATTTCACCGCCAATTTCGGGGGGCCTCACTGAGATTTGTGGAGAAATTCTCAGAAATTCTCCGCCATCCCTACTGGAATCCTGCTCGGCCAGCTCCGCTCCGCAGCCAGTCTGCAGAGCCGCCAGCCGGGCCGATCCACAGCGGGGCCTCCATCCACTGCCGGGCTGCTACGGACACAAATGGTGTCCACTGTAGGGGATGCCATTTGCATCCCTACGCTAGGCCGTGATAGGCTATGTATATATTTACGTAGCCTATCATGGCCAAAGCAGGGACACAAATGGCGTAGCAGCCACCATTTGCATCCCCGCTTTAGCTGTGATAGGCTACGTAAATATTTATTTGGGGTCTGCAAATCACACTGCAAGCTATACAGACTTTGACCATAGACTATATCCAAGTCCATGTTCAGTCCGGAAGGTGTGAGCTGGGTAATTCCTGATGAAAAGCCAACTGAAACAAATTTCTCATACATCCCTAATAGGAAGCAGAAAGGAACAGGGACTGGAGTTGTGACAGAAAGCAAGAGGACTTTGGGTGGCTGACAGTGCTAGCATCGGAAGAACAGAGGTCAAGAAACAAGAGGAAGTGAGGAAGGGAAAGGAAAGGTAAGGTCATTCAGTTTGTACTTCATACAGAAGGGAGGAGATCTGAGGTGAGTTGCTAAATGGTTTGAATGACTGATTCAGGTAGGGACGTGTGAATCCACCCCCATCCGGATTCTCTGAGTGCCCGCCTAGCCCTTGCCCTCACTCGCCAGTTCCTGGACTGTACTTGAGCCCCTCCTATGCTTGGTGAGCAGACCACACTCACCCTGGTGTAGGGGTGTTAAAGAAATATGCCACGGATTCAAATGAGGCCAGAATCTTTGGAATCCAGCCTCCGGAATCCATGGCAGATCAGCCCCACTTACCTCCGCTCCACGAGGATTCTGCGTGGGACGGTACTCGGCTGCTTGCTCAGCTGGAGCCATTCTCCTCCATGCCAATCACCATAAAAAAAAAATGGTGATCAGCAGGATGTGCCCATAGACTTATAAGTAAATAGAGCCATGAATCTTGTGTATAGGTCTATGTGTGCATAGGCTTATATGCAAGATTCACGGCTCTATTTTGCATATAAGTCTATGGGCACATCTTGCCGATCACCATTTTTTTAAAAAAAATGGCGATCGGCAGGATGTGCCCATAGACTTATACGCAAAATAGAGCCATGAATCTTGCATATAAGTCTATGCAGACTTATACATAAAATAGAGCCATGAATCTTGCGTATAAGCCTATGGACACATAGACTTGTATGCAAGATTCATGGCCATATTTGTGTATAAGTCTATGGGCACATCTTGCCAATTGCCTTTTTTTTTTTTAATGGCAATCGGCATGGAGAACAGCTCCAGCCACCCAAGTAAGACGCCCTCAAGCCGGGTGGCTCCACAGAACCTTGTCAAGTGGAGCCACTCTGGAGGAATTTGGAGGGCGGAGGAATGGATCGCCTCCCTCCCGGGTGGATTCCCCACCAGAACGGATGGTGGGAAATCCTTACGTCCCTACCCCATGGCCTCATTGAGCCTTGCGGTCACCATTTTTAAAAAAATATATAGTGGTGATCGCAAAAATGTCCATATTTGTGTATGCATGAAAACGCAATTTTTCAAATGTGCATATCTGCGTATGTGCAAAAATGCACATTTTTGTGCATACACAAATATACACATTTTTGCGACTGCCATTTTATTTTTCGAAAAATGGTGACCGTGGAGCTTGACGAGGCCACTGGGGAGAGTGTGAGACACTTGTCTAGCTCAGGCAGGGGGAGAGCGGGGGCAGGGGCTTGGTGAGCAGGGCTTGGGGGTGTAGGCAGAGGTAGTTCCTCCAGATTCCTGGATGGAATCAAGTGCCTGTGCCATCCCTAGATTCAAGCAGCAAAGTTTTGCATAGTGATAAGGGAAGACCAGACAGAAGGAGACTGGAATAGTGAGGACTGAATAGTAATACAATCCCTACCATAGACCTCTATAACTAGCATATAGCCCTCCATAAATCCAAACACATTTAGTTAACTAATCTCTTGCATTACAGGGCATGCATCTGAAAAGGGAGAAAGAGGCTTCAGGGATTATTTCTGGCATTTACTGTGATACTTTTTCCTGCTCACTTTTTAAAAACCTTGACTATAGATATCATTAATTTTTCACACCATATAAGCCAGTCCTGCATCATTCATCACCCACTGAGACAAACACAGACCATCAGCCATCTACAGTGACTCATCAGATGGTCTTCTGATCACAATCCAAAACAGAATCAAGCATGATTAAGCTGATGGAAATCAATGTATTTGTTTAAAATATGTGTAGGCCCACCCTGCAAGGCAGCTTCCACTATGTAAATGAAGTGAGAATTTGGGGCTCTTTTAAAGATGTAACATTATTGGGCCTGATATAGCTGAATTTGCACAGCATTTCACAAATGTGGGGGCATGGCCAAAAGAGCCCCCTCTTTTCTGCCAACAGCCAAGTTGTTCTTACAGGCAGGCATGCAACCAGGGCTTCAGACAGATGCAGACCTCAAAGCATGGGCAGGCTGCTATGGGTAAAGGGAGTCCTTGAGATAATGAGTTCCCAAATTGTTAAGTCTGTAAAGGTTAGTAACACAATACATTCTTACCTGTTTTGTAACACCTGTTTTTACTAACTGCCTGGGGCTGCAACAACAACAACAAAAATAGCAGGGGGCATGGCTAATGTGCTATGCTGAGCTTAATGAGTCACAAATTGTACAGGCTTGATATACACTGATGTGATGAATCCACAATGTATTTGAATTAGTTTGTATTTTTTATGAACCTGGCCTGTGGATTCCACAGTGGACCATCTTTTTCTTACTCACATGGATTCTGTTGACTTGCAGACTGGTTTTTCACTTTCAGGGGGGGGGGGTTGCACTAATAGGCATTACTGCTAATGTGCATTAGTACAAATCTCCCCCAAAAGTGGGCAGTAGCACTGATGTGAATTAAGGCTAATTAGTGATTTGGAGGAATCTGACAAGGGGTGTGTGAAGCTCGCTGAGGTTGGCCCTGGGCTTTTGGCTCACTTTCCCATGAGCTGGCCTGACATGATCTACATAGAGTTGGGCTAGCTTGCAGATTTCTGGTTTGTTTGTTTTTTATTTGTGTAAATCAATTTGCACAAATTATAGCTCTAATTTGTGCTAATTACGCTAACCCTCACTGCAATGTATGCGAATTACACAAATTGTGGCAGCATTCCCAAAATTTGCACAATTTGTGTAATTTGCATAATTTGCACAAATTTTGGCTGCATTTTTGTAATTTGCATAATTTACAGCTGTGATTTGTGCAAATTGCTTTTTTATGAAGATCAGCCTAGCTCCATCATTAGTGGGGTTTGGACAGCAGTTATGACATACATGGTAATTTCAAAAATTACCTGGGACTGCAGAAATGGGACTGCACCTATGCCTTGCAGCTTTGCTGCAGTGTCTTTTGCTGATGCCTTCATTATATTTTATACTTTTCCTTTTGGAGGCCACCTTGTGGACCATGGAAAGGCAAGGTATAAATATTTAAAATAAATACACATTTATATGAATATTGGACTAAGGGAATTTTTACAAGTGTTTTTTATACTGTACTCCCCACATGGATAAAGCAAATTTTAGAAAGCAATATGCCCTCTTCTGCTTTCAAACTTGCATTAACATTGCACACTGAAACATGTTCTTCTTGGTGTCACATACAAAAAATGAACTAGGAATAATGAAACAGAGCCAACCAGACAGGTAAAATCTACGGATGTACGAAACACTTACCTGGTTTCGTCCAGGGACATCCGCGGTGGGGGGGAGGCGCTCCGTCCCTCCCCCCGAAATCCTCAACAGGGGAGAGGCGATTCGTTCCTCCCCCCCCCCAGAATCCTGCCCGGCCAGCTCCACTCTGCGGTGGCTCCATTTGCATACACTGTTTTGTTTTTTGTGGGGTTTTTTTGGCTTGCCGTGATAGGCTACGTAAATATTTATGTAGCCTATCACAACAGCTTCGCTGGATGCAAATGGTGGCCGGTATGGCGGCCGCCATTTGTGTCTACAGCAGCCTGTCCACGGCCGGAATTCTGGCTGCCAAGGCCATCCGCAGCCGGAATTCCGGCCGCAGACAGGCTGCTGCGGACACAAATGGCAGCCGCCGTATTGGCTGCCACTTGCATCCAGCGAAGCTGCTGTTATAGGCTACGTAAGTATTTATGTAGCCTATCACAGCAAGCCAAAACAAAACAAAACAAAACAAAACAGCATATGCAAATGGTGGTGGCTACGATGGCCGCCATTTGCGTTCCCTATTTTTAGCTGTTTTAGCCTACGTAAATATTTATGTAGGCTATTACGGCAAAAAAAGGGGGAATGCAAATAGCGTAGTGGGTGCTATTTGCATTCCTTTTTTTCCCGCCATAATAGCTTACGTAAATATTTACTTAGGGTAAAACGGCAGGAAAAAAGGAGCGCAAATGGCGCCCACTACGCTATTTGCATTCCCCTTTTTTTCACTGTAATAGCCTACGTAGATATTTCCGTAGGCTAAAACGGCTAAAAATAGGGAACGCAAATGGCGGCAGCCATAGCCGCTGCCATTTGCATACGCTGTTTGTTTGCTTTTTGCTTGCCGTGATAGGCTACGTAAATACTTACATAGCCTATCATGGCTATGATAAAGATGCAAGGCGGCCGCCATTCGGAAGTCAGCGCGGAAGGCAGCAGGTAACTGCTCCATTTCGCGCGCCTTTCGTGGTTGGGGGGGCGGGGGCTTCGTTCCACCATGGATTTCGGAGGGCGAATGCACTGGCATTCGGCCTCACGGAGATCCGTGGTGGAATTCTCTGACATCCCTAGTAAAATCATCCAATGGCCACAATGAAAAAGCAGAAAGAAATGTTAAACACCTAGAGATGTATGAATTTTGTTAAATCCATTCCATCTGTGTTTCAGTTAAGTTTCATTTCTTCAGGTTTGAAACAATACTTTCAGTTTTGATGGAGGAAGATAAATAAAGAGAGCGGGAGAACGAGTAAGAGCAGAGTCAGGGAGACCAGAGCCTAAAGAGGGAACAAGAAGAAGCAGCCTGGAGAAGTCTAAGGACAGCTAGGGTAAAAGAAGTTGTGTTTTGCAACTTTTATTTTCTCTTAAGGCCTTTTGTATCACTCAGCTCAAATGTGTAAATATTTTAGTTGTGATTTGCTTGCTTTAATTTACCAGCAAACTGTTGTGGTTAAACCCTGTCTAGAGTAGGGTTGTGCAGGGACTACCCAATCCAACTAGCAAGCTGCTTTGTGGCTTCAGAGGTGGGCCTGATTAGGATCAGGCTGATGCGAGGGACCCCTGACCTGACTCGGCCCCAAACGTGAAGCAATATTCGGATGCCGAACCCCACTTCAGGTCCCCCCCAATGCCCTCATATAAACCCTGAGCTCCTTACCTTGCTGCCACCTTGGTCCCCACCACCTCCGCCACCTCCACCTTCTCCTCTGCAGCACCATTGCTGCTTTCTCTTCACCGCCACCTTCTCCACTGCCTTCTCCGCCACCGCTGCTGCTTCCACTACTGACCTCTCCTCACCACTGCAGCCTTCTCCACTGCCGCCATCATCGCCACCACCAGCTCCTGAGGCCTGGACATGTGGCAACTCTTACTGCAGGGAGTTACCATTTTTAAAATGGCAACTTCCTGGAAGTTCCAGAAAGAAGTTCTGGAAGTTCCCTGCACTAAGAGTCGGCACATGTCCAGGCCTCAGGAGCTGGTGGCGGCAATGACAGTAGCAGCAGAGGAGGTGGCAGTGGCAAAGGCGGCAGCAGTGAACAGAAGGCAGCAGTGGAGGTAGCAGCAGTGGAGAAGGTGGCAGAGAAGGCATCAGCGATGATGACAGTGGTGGTTGTGGTGGAGGTAGTGATAATGGCAGTGGAGGAAGTGGTGGTGGTGGAGGGGGCAGCAGCAGTGATGGCGGCAGCAACAGTGGAGGCAGTGGTGATGGAGGTGGCAGCGGAGGTGGCAGCGGCGGCTCAGGTAAGGACCTGGAGGCACCGACACAGCTGGGCTGGGGTGCTGAAGCTCCAAAGCACACCAAGTGCTTTGGAGAGCCCCCAACTCACTCTGGGTCACTTCGTCCCCCTCCATTTCACCTCGGAAAGGGGCTCAAAGTGACTTGAAGCAGCCCGCTTTGACTCAGGGTTTGGGCCTTGGGCCGAAGCAGTGCACAGCCCTAGTCTAGAGTGTCAGTCACCCCATGCCTACAGCCTAAAGCCATTATTGGAAAGGGGACATTTAAAAGAAGGAAGATGAGACTCTTAAGGAGGCAAGAGATCCTTAAGGAGTTGCTCAGGAGGTCCAGGTCAGAAGGGGAAACCTGACATTGGGACAAAAAGATTTTTAAAAAATCGAATGTGGGAGAAACCAAAATTGACAGGTTCATCCATTCAGACCCGGTGGGTGGCCAGTGGATTCAGCCATCTTTTCCTCAAGAATGCATCTGGGAACAACATTACATCATGCAGTAGCACTGATCCCATTGGGTCATTCTCAGGAAAAGAAGAACATGAATAGGTTGCCTTGAAGTAGAGATGGACAAATCTGTCAGTCTTGGTCTTGCTGAGATTATCAATGTTTTGAGGTCAAGCTCATTCTATCATATTTCTGGATAACCTTTTTTTTAATCAGTATAAAAATTTGTAGTTTGTCTGCATTTTCCTTATATATGCATCAATTAATGCATTTTGATCACATTTTTAAATGTAGACATTCTTTCTAAGTTCCTTCCAGTGATGAAATGCTGCTTTACACACACTTCCCTCAAATATATGCATTTTGTGTGCACTTTTCCATAGTATGCACATTTTTGTTCCCAAGATTGGAAAGCTCTCAAAAATGCAGATTTCAGATTGCAAATCTAGCTCAGCTTGCTGAAAGGCTCAGGAGGTGCAAATTGGGGAAATGTGTAAAAAAACAACAACACTTCGATGCAGTGAATTTCTTATTCCTCCCTAGTTTGGAATGGTAGCAAAGATGTTCTACTTAAAAAAGGAAAGAAAAGAACCTAGATTAGGCTGGAGCCCCTGCTGCCTCTACTCCTAATAGTAACCCTCCAAATTCCAAACTCCCTCCCTTTGACTGTCCTTTTTTATTCCCCTCTTGCCTCCCAAAGTGATGAAAAAAATGTTGGGTGAAAACTTCATCCCAGTGCTACTAGGGATGGGGGAGAATTTCTCCCCGAAACTTCGGGGGGCCGAGCGCCAACGCATTCGGTCCTCTGAAGGTTGTTCGGGGAGAAATTCTCCACCCCCCCGCCCCCCACGGGATGGGACTTACCTTTCATGAATGTCCCTCCCAGCGGCAGGTCCCGGCGGCGGTTCGGCAGGTCTTCGTCAGGGGCAGGGGCGGCAGCCGGTCTTTCGACCGGCTGCCGCCGCCGCCATTACAAGAAAAGTAAAAAAGAAAAACGCCCCTGTGATAGGCTACGTAACGATTTATGTAGCCTATCACAGCTAGATCTGCAAAGTCAGCCGTGATAGGCTACATGACGATTAACGTAGCCTATCACGGCTGACTTTGCAGATCTAGCCGTGATAGGCTACGTAAATCGTTACGTAGCCTATCACGGGGCTTTTTTTTTTTTTTTACTTTTCTTTTGAAGTTCGCGGCCGGGGAGACGGGGCGCTTCTCCCTGGCCTGAATTTCGGCCAGGCGAGGCGGGAAGCCTCCCCCCCAGCCTGAATTTCGGCCGGGCGAGGCGGGAAGCCTCCCCCCCCCGGCCTGAACTTCGGGAGGAGAAGCGAAGTGCCTCCCCCCCACCGCGAAGCAAGCTGCGAGACCAGGTAAGTGACTTTCGTACATCCCTAAACTACATAGAGCACATTACAATGTCTAATGTAGGGATGTGTGAACCCACCCCACCTAGCCCCTGCTGCTGCTTGCCAGTCCCCGGACAGGGCTCGGGCCACTTCTGCACTTGGTGAGCAGCCCACACTCACCCCAATGGCCTCATCGAGCTCCACAGTCACCATGTTTGAAAAATAAAATGGCAACCACAAAATGTGCATTTTTGCGCATGCGTGAAAATTTGCGCAATATTTGCACATGCACGAAAATGTGCATTTTGTGCATATGCAAATATGTGCCTTTTTGCAGTAGCCATTTTATTTTTCAAAAATGGCAACCACAGAGCTTGACGAGGCCATCAGGGTGAGTGCAGGCTGCTTGCCGAGCATGGGCAGGAGGCTAGTGAGGGCAGGGGCTTGGCGAGTGGGGTTGGGGGTGTGGGCAGGGGGCTCCACCAGATTCCTGGTCAGAATTGGGTGCCCATGCTATCCCTAGTCTAATGTGGATGTTCCCAGGGCATAGGTAACAGTGGTCAGATCACTCTTCTCAAGGAGAGAGTGTGGCTGGCATACGTACATATATACATATTCATTTATTTATTTACAGTATTTATATACTGCTACACATCAAAAGATTTTGGAGTGGAGAACAGTAAAGATAAAAGAATAAAACACCATGTTAAAACAATTAAAGCATTTTAAAAAAGAAGCAAGTTCTGATAAGACCAAATAAACTGCGGCTGGTCACTCAAGTAAGGCTTCCCAATATAACAATGTCTTTCGGAGGTGCCAGAAACAAAAGTGAGTCCCTGTCTGATCTCCAAAGGCAGTGAGTTCCACAGGAAGGGAGCCACCACACTGAAGGCTCTTTTCCTGGTGGACTCCAGCCGGGCTACGGGTCCATGTGGAACCATCATGAACATCTGATGACTTCAGTGACCAGGCAGGTTGTTAAGGAAGAAGGCTCTCTCTCAGGTATCCTGGTCCCAACTTGTTTAGGGCTTTGTACACTAGTAGCAGAACTTTAACCTGGCTCGGTAGCTAATTGGCAGCCATTACAGTTCCCTCAGCAAAGGAGTTGCACGCTGAAGAGGGGCAGCTTCTGACAAGAGCTGAGCTGCTGCATTCTGCAGCTTCCAAAGCAGCCTTAAGGGCAGCGCCACATAGAGCGCATTGCAGTAATCCAGTCTTGAGGTTACTAATGCCAGTACCACCATGGCCAAATTATCCCTGTCCAGGAGAGGCCATAGCTGGCAAACCAGCTGAAGCTGGTAAAAGGCACTCCAAGGTACCCCCAGACTACGAACTTGATCTTTCAGAGGGAGTTTAACCCCATCCAGAACAGGCAATAAGCCTAATTCCTGGACCTGGGAACCACTCCCCCACAGGGCTTCCATCTTGCCAGGATTCAGTTTCAGTTTACTGGCCCTCATCCAGCCCATTATTGAGTCAAAGTACTGATCCAGGACTTGTGCAGCCTCTCTGATTCAGAAGTCACAGGGAGACAGAGCTGCATGCCATCAGCATACCGATGGCACTTAGCTCCAAATCCCCTAATGACGGCTCCCAGCGGCTTCATATAGATGTTAAACAACATTGGGGACAAGGCGGTGCCCTGTGGAACCCTGTAGCTCAACTACCAAGGGGAAAAGTCACCCAACGTTGCTCTCTGAAATTGGCCTGTAGGTAGGATCAGAACCACCATAGCACAGTGCCTCCAATGCCCATCCCACAGAGTCGATCCAGGAGGATACCATGGTCAATGGTATCAAAAGCCACTGAGTGGTCAAGCAGAATTAACATGTTGCACTCCCCCTGTCCCTCTCTCAATAAAGGTCATCCATCAGGGCAGCCAAAGCTGATTCAGTCCCATAACCAGATCGAAACCCAGACTGGAATGGATCTAGATAATCAGTATCCTCCAAGAGTGCCTGCAGTTGCTCCTCCACAACCCTCTCAAGTACCTTCCCTAAGAATGGGGTATTTGTGACTAGAAGGTAGTTGTCTAATACTACTGGGTCCAGAGGGGGCTTCTTCAGGAGTGGTCACACTACTGCCTCCTTGAGGACAGCAGGGACCACGCATTCCCATAGGGAAGTATTTATCAATCCCAGTCATACCACCTTGACTAGCTTTTTTAGCCAGGAGGGACAGGGATAGAGAGGACACGTGGTTGGTCTCATTGCAGCAAGCACCTTGTCCATATTGTCAAGCTGCAACAACTGGAACTGATCCCACAAAATCAGACAGATGGTGGCATCAGACACCTCGACTGGAACTGCACTAACAACAGCATCAAGTTTGCTGCAGAGACAAGCAAGTTTGTCCTTAAAGTGTGATGCAAAGAGGTCCCAGCAGGTCCTCAGTGGGGCCAAGGCCCCATTTACTGGGGAAGGTGTTCACAGCTCCCAGACCAGCTGGAGGAGCTCCGCTGGACAGCTACTTGAGGTTGCAATGGAGGCAGCATGCCTCCATGTGAAATACATGCTAGCCTAAGCTGATAAAAAATATTCCTGGTCCCTGCCACCACCTGGGCATTCTGACCTAATATTGGGTCCAAGAGAACCTCCAACTAGTCTCAAACTGCCTAATTTCTCTAGTTCTACATCACTTCCAGTGAATCCAGGCTCTTCATGCAATGAATCCAGCCTCTCCATATAGGTCTGGTTAAAATTCTTTGCAGCCCCCAATGCAATCATGCACAGGAGTATGCAGTGCTGGTGGGGATCATGCAGTGATGATGGCAGTCTCAAATAACTCTCCATGGTCAGTTTTTACATATGATCTCCAGTGCTCTCATTGATCAGTACTTATATGTGATCTCTAGTGCTCCCATTGATTGTGTGGGAGCCAGCAATTAATGCGAGAACTGGGCTGGAAGCATCAGAAGAAAGCAATCTGCTTTCTCACAAGGATCATTTGCTGAAAACTATTATTGTCCTGCCATCTTATGAGAATATATCCTGTTACGGGAACTGAAAATCTGGTTGATAGAGTCAGTGCAGCATAGTTAAATAGCCATTTTCCCTACAGTGGGGGAAAATATGTAATTAAGCTGTGTTCAATAGCATGTCTTGTATGATAGCTTTGGAATATATTTTTTCAGCTGAAGTGCGGCCATGTTGCAAGGGAGTCCCAGCCAATTCTGGTTTCATACACATCAAAGGAAATGGAAATTCAAACAATTCTTTTTGATCTACCTTTACAGCCTGAAAATGAGGGATGCATGAATTCAGCCCCCTTTTACACTAAGTGTTAGTTGTCAGGTTTGATAACCAGGTGGCTGCCAAGTGGATTGATGAATTGGGTTATTTTGTATGTGTCCTTTTTTTCTCTCTATTGGCTCACCAGGCAAATGTATAACTTTTGATTTTCATAGTCCTTTTAATGCATATAATTAATTAACTTTACTCATCCCTGATCCCCAGAGAGGAAGTGTCTAGGAAAGATGTTATTCCTGCTCTACCTTTTGCATTGGCTAAAATCAATATGAGTGTAATATCATGCCAGCATCTTCAACTTAACAGCTAATTTCTTCATAAAAGATAGATCTTTGTGCATTTTAGGTGGGATTAAATTTGCATTCTGACCTGACTGAGGCAGATGCCAAAAGCTCTTGGAGGAAAAGACATTTTGGTGTTTCACCCTAACTTCTAGAACTGTGTGCAAATGACCTCTTGAAATTCTCCACCCTATTTGTAGGGATGTTAGAGAATTCCACCACAGACTCCAATGAGGCCAGATTCTTTAGAATCTGGCCTCCCAGTGTCCATGGCAGAACAGAGCAATCCCCCCTGCCACCCTGGGAAATTTCCCTGGGATGGTCCCTACCTTTTGTCGGCCATCCGGTCCATCCACTGCCCTGGTCTGCGGCCACCATTTGCCTCCCTACTTTAGCTGTGATTAGGGATGTCAGAGAATTCTGCCATGGACTGAAATGGGATCGAATTCCCTTCAATCTGTGCAACGGAATCCTCTGTGGAATGGTACCACAAGGTCCTGCAGAGCCAGCAGTCATACGGCTTTTTTTTTTATCATCTGCACAGAGTTGTGAAGTTTCCGTAAATAAAAATGCAAGGTAGTATATTTCGATAATAAATACATAAGTTTCTTTAAAAAAAAAAACACGAATTGTGCTCACCGCCTTGTTTGTGGGTGTTCTTTTTCAATTGAAATCCTCCATCTCCATTTACTTTCAGTCAAAACACTTCCTCCTCCTCGGGGCTTCCCAAAACAAGGCTGCCCTCAGTGTGCCTGAGCGATACACTCTTTGTTTAAAGCAATGCTGTTGAAAGAAAGAAAGAAAGAAAGAAAGAAAGAAAGAAAGAAAGACAGACAGACAGAAAGAAAGAACGAACCTTTTAAAATGACCGTGCTGGTCTGGAGCCCTGTACAAGGATTATTCCCCCTGCTAGGCTTTCTATTTCCACATCCAGCCTTGTTGGTGACACAGTGAGGCTAAAATGGAGAGGAGAACCAACTCTGTGCATGTCTACTCAGAAGTAGGTCTTACTGAGTTCAATGCCACTTACTCCTACACATGTCAGCACCCCACTTGCCCCCAGCTCAGCTTTGTATTTCCACATCCAGCTCATTAGCAAACCTCCTGTTAGTTGTCTCACTGGGTGACTTTGGGCTGGACTCTCACCACTACACCATACTTCTGTTATGAAACTCATGAAGAAAAAGAGACAGTATAATGGAAAGTTCTTCTCTACACACCCTAATATATGGATTTTTGTACACACCTTTCCACTTAGCACAGCCATAATTGTAGACCTCACTGTACTATTAGATAGAAATATGAAAGAGGTGAAATAACAGGTGAAGAAATATCAGGACTACGATGATAAAGTGAAGAGAATAGGAGTCCAAAGACAAGCTGCTGTAGTTCCAGTTGTCATTTCTGCCAGTGAACTAATTCCCAAAGAACTACTCAAAAGCCTTAAGGTTGAACATATTGACAAGAACTTGGTCCTCCTCACTGCAAAGAAACCAATACTTTTCTTGACAGCAGAACTTGTGAAAAGGATACTGGAGGTAAAGGAACTTGACAATATGGCATTTGTTATAGAAGCTGTCGGAGCTGAGCAGTTTGAAGGATGAGGAAACCATAGCAATAGGCAAGGAAGAAGAAGTTGGGGAAAATAGTGTTTAGAAAATTACAGCATTTGCTTTAAATTTGTGGTTGGAGCTCACAGCCAGATAGCCGCAGAACTGGGATGTATTCCATATCTTTCTTTGTAACTGCTGGGTTATCAATCAGCATCTTTTTTGGCTTCGATTCCTTTTGGCCAGAGTTGAGATGGGCAGAACTGCTCTGTTGCACTCTAGAAATATTACAGAAAAAAAAGAAATTTAATCCCAAACTCTGGTGTGGATTTTTGGGATCCAGATTGTATTCCACAGTAAAGTCTAGGTCCAAAAACAGAAGCCAAAATGGTTACTACATTTGTGGCATAAGACTGTCTCAGTAATGTCATCAACAGAGCAAGATGCCAGACATCTCCATGCATATCCATGGGCTGTATCTAACCCTGCACAGGAAATACACAGGAGGCCTGAGTTATAGCACTGAAATCTTCCTATGAATGCATTAGGGTTGGCGGAGAATTTCTCCCCGAAACTTTGGGGGGCCGAGCGCCAACGTGTTCGGCCCCCTGAAAAAGTTTCGGGGAGAAATTCTCCGCACCCCCCCCCGAGACGGGACTTACCTTTCCCGAGTGTCCCTCCCGGTGGCGGGTCCCGGTGGCGGTTTGTCGGGTCTTCGTCAGGGGCGGGGGCAGCAGCCGATCTTTCGACCGGCTGCCGCCGCCGCCATTCCAATAAAAGTAAATTAAAAAAAAAACGCCCCCATGATAGGCTACGTGACGATTAACGTAGCCTATCACGGCTAGATTTGCAAAGTCAGCTGTGATAGGCTACGTAAATCGTCACGTAGCCTATCACGGGTGACTTAAAAAAAAAAAAGCGCATACGGCTAATGGCGGCCCCCATAGGGAGCCGCCATTCACGTTCCTTATTTGGTCACTGTAGTAGATTACAGTAGATTACACTGTAGATTACGTAGACTACGGCGAAAATAAGGGCAACGCTATTTGCGTTGCCCTTATTTTCGCCGTAGTCTACGTAAACATTTATGTAGACTACAGCGACCAAATAAGGAACGCGAATGGCGGCTCCCTATGTGGGCCGCCATTTGCGTACGCGCTTTTTTCTTTTTAAGTCACCCATGATAGACTACGTGGTGATTTACGTAGCCTATCACGGCTGACTTTGAAGATCTAGCCGTGATAGGCTACGTTAATCGTCACGTAGCCTATCACGGGGTCGTTTTTTTTTTTAACTTTTAATTTCGCGGCCGGGCGAGGCGCCTCCTCCCGGGCCTGAATTTCGGCCGGGCGAGGCGGGAAGCCTCCCCCCCCGGCCTGAACTTCAGGGGGAGAGCAGCGAAGCACCTCCCCCCCACCGCGAAAAGCTGCGAGACCAGGTAAGTGACTTTCGTGCACCCCTAGAATGCATGGTGAATCCCATAGGCATGGTGAAGAATTCCGCCACGGATCTTGGTGAAGCCAAATGCCAGTGCATTCGGCCGCCCAATGGAATGAAGACTCCCGCCCCCCCATGAAATGGGCCCGGAACGGAGCACCTACCTGCTGCTGTCCACGCTGCATTGCGAATGGCGGCTGCATCTGCCATTCGCTTCTTCCATATAGCCGTGTTAGGGATGTACGAAAGTCACTTACCTTTTGACAAAATTGATTCGCGGTGGGGGGGAGGCACTCCGTCCCTCCCCCCGATATTCTTGCTGGGGGGGGAGGTGCTCCGTCCCTCCCCCAAAAAATTCTGGCCGGGGGGGGAGGCGCTCCGTCCCTCCACCCCTGAATCCTGGCCAGCCGGGCCCTTTACATAGACTATGGCGAAAATAAGTGGAATGCAAATAGCGTAGCATCTACGCTATTTGCGTTCCCCTTATTTTCGCCGTCTTAGTCTTAAATGTTTATGTAGATTAACAGGTGTCAAAATAAGGAACGCAAATGGCGGCGCCCATGGGCACCATTTGTGTATGCGCGTTTTTTCTTTTTCTTTTAAATCAGCCGTGATAGGCTACGTAAACATTAACGTAGCCTATCATGGTATTTTTTAAAAATCTAGCCGTGATAGGCTACGTAAATCTTTACGTAGCCTATCACTTTTTTTTTTTTTTACTGGAAATGGCGGCGGCGGCAGCCAGTTGGAAGATCGGCCGCCGCAGCCGCCGCCGCCGCACTGCCACCGAACCGCCGCCGGAGGGGAAGATTCACCGCCAGGAAGATTTGCCCAAAGTAAGTCCCGTCCCGGGGGGGGGGGCAGACCGTTTCACCACCAATTTCAGGGGGCCGAATATGCTGGCATTCGGCCTCCCCGAGATTCGTGGTGAAATTCTCTGACATCCCTAGTGTTACACAGATAGCCTTGAGAACGTCATTTGGAGTATTCATTTCAGGCTTCTCAGACATGTTCAATTAACATGTGAGGGGGCACCAGGATCATACCCTATGGCCACAGCTTTCCCATACTAATGCACCCACTGGCAGCCACATATTCAGACTTAATGAGGGTTTCAGCTGGAAACCATGATTTGCCAGGATGGAGCTAACTGGGTAGAGAAACCATGTACAATGTTACATGAGTAGGGCCTTGTAGCATATGCCTGTTATTGTGACATATGTGCTTATATTGTTTTACATAACTCGGGTAACCAAGGCTTAATGGAGGTTTGGGGGGGGGGGATGGAAGGTGGGAGGGGCTTGTGTGTGTGTGTGAGGATTCTGAGATTATAAAAGGAATGAACTGACAGAAGTTAGATAGGGTTTATGGAATGTAGAGGCAACATCCAGTAAGAGGGTTTGTGGATAGGGTTTTAGAAGTGGTAGAGCAGGTAGGGAAGTTAGGAGCAAGCATTTATGAATAATAGCATATAAATCTTCATGTTACAAATAATTCTTTATTCATCTTGTTCTTCTTGTTGTTTTATAAAAGAGACTCCCATGTATTGACTGAATGGTTATGCTACCATTATTAAATCTGTTTCCTTGTTACTTCTCCTGTAGTGGGCTGAGAGAACCAATTGGACATATTGAGTTTCTCTGGAACCCAGAGAGAGTAAAAGGGCTGAAGTTTGGGCGTCAATAGGAACAACTGATCCAGGTGAAAGCAGGCGTTTCCTGAGGGGTTTGTTTCTCAGTTTTAGAGGTGGAGGTTGGGTAAAAGGTGGAATACAGGCAGGGATGTGACATCACAGGCCTCCTCACTAATGCCAAATGCACAGTTACTGGAGAGGTTAGTGGATATATGAGCACTGGAGAGACTACGGCCACGAATATATACCAGTCACTGCCTTACATGTTACTGAATGCATTAAGGGGTTCATAGGAATACTCCTAATATTTCTCACTGCAGACCATCTTACAGAGCTCTTCTGAGGGTAAACAAACAAGATAAATGTTATAAAACTACAGCTGTACACAAATGGCCTCTCAAAATTATCCATTCTGTTTGTGGGCAGAGAAATTGGGGGGACAATTCCACCAAATTTCTCCATGTGGAGGACAAATTCTTCAACAGTTAGGGATGTACGAAAGTCACTTACCTGTTCGTGGATTATGATGATGGTGGGCGGGAGGCGTTCCGTCCCTCCCCCCGGAATCCTGGCCGGCCAGCTCCGCTCCGCAGGGATTCTGCGGAGCCGCCGGCCAGCTCCGCCAGCAGCCGGACATCCGGCCGCTGGCTAGCAAGGACGCAAATGGCGGCGGCCATAGCCACTGGCGTTTGTGTCCCTGCAGTCAGCCGTGATAGGCTACATAAATGTTTACATAGCCTATCACGGCTGACTTAAAAAAACCAACTATGCACGGCCGCCGCCATTTGCATTCCTTATTTTGGCATGTCTTCGTCTACATCAAGCAGGCGCTACGCTATTTGTGTTCCGCTTATTTTTGCCATCTTAGTCTACATAAATCTTGATGTAGACTAAGATGTGCCAAAATAAGGAATGCAAATGGCGGCGGCCATAGCCTCCGCCATTTGCGTACGCGCGGTTTTTTTGTTTTCTTTTTAAAAGTCAGACGTGATAGGCTATGTAAAGATTTACGTAGCCGATCATGGTGTTGTTGTTTTTTACCTAGCCATGAAAGGCTACGTGAATCTTTATGTAGCCTATCATGTCTTTTCTTATCTTTTAAACTGGAAATGGCGGCGGTGGCGCCCGGTTGGAAGACCGGCCACCGCCGCCGCAAAACTGCCGCCGGAGCCGCTGCCGCCCGGAAGATCCACCCCAGGTAAGTCTCGTCCCGGGGGGGTGGGGGGCAAGCCGTTCTGCCACCGATTTCGGGGGGGTGAATGCACTGGCATTCGGCCTCCCCGTGATCTGTGGCGGAATTCTCTGACATCCCTACCAACAGTTTCTCACAGGTAGGGCATACCATTGGCATGGATTGCAGCACAGTTTCTTTTTTCATAAGATTTTTTTTTTGGTGGGGGGGAGGTTGCACTGCCGTGGCAAATGGCAACAGCAGCAACTGTGTTTGCAGCTTAACCCCTATTTTGCATCCTCCACAATGCCCCATACTTAGTGTTGTTCTGGGGTATTGTCAGCCTACATAAGGCTTTAGTTGGCTCTAGATGCTTACTGAGGCATCCTCTTCCTATTGTCCCAGTAAGAGAAAATTCCAGCTAGTAGGACCTACTCAGGACCCAGGGTCCTACCTTCTTCATGCCTTGATCTGCATTCCTGTCTTGATCCACATTCATGCCTTGAACTTACTACCAGCTTCCCCTTCAAGGCTCAGGGACCCCAGAACAGGACAAGGGGTCCTGAAATGACAAATCTCAGAATTTATCTGATAATAATTTTATAATTTCTTTCGAATTTCTTTTGGTTGTGTTTCTGAGCTCACCAAAACATTGCAACGTGACCAAGGCTACTGTGTGTGCTTCCTGAGTCCCACTGTATGCAAAATAGAGGACAAGAGAGAAGTTGTGCTCCCTTCTCATCCTCCTCCTGTCCCGCCAGTGCTGCTGCCACTCCCCTATCTTCCCATCTTGCAGCAGCAACATATTGTAACAGCAAGGGCAGGTGGATGCTTGAGAGGGGCTCCTCTCATTCCTGCCCTCGCTGTCGCACCACTGGGAAATCTGCCACCTGACCCAACGCGGTGGGGGCCGAGCAGCTGGCAGATGGTCGGATCAGAGTCTGAGGGGCCAAGCCAGCAAAAGCTCACAGAGCTCCACACTCCTCCCCCAAAACAGATTCCTCCAACATCCCTAGCTACAGGCTGCTGGAGAAATGACTGTAAAATGAAAGAGAGGACAATAAGACACATTCCAAGGTCACCTCATAAGTAAGGTAAACACAAGACCCCCAAACCCAATCCATGAGAATTTCTATGAAATGTTCCTCTCCTTTTAATTTCTGTTCAAAGGCAATTTATTTTCTATCATATTGAATGAAAGTGGTCAAAAATGTGGAAGAAATTTTTGTCACAGCACCATATCAAAGTAAGGATTTGAGATGAATCTATTATTTTAAATCCAAAGATACAATTTAATTCAGCAATACAGGTTTTATGGACTTCTGTTTTTGAAAGCGAGAAACATCTACCTGAATTGCTGTTGACTCTAATTGGTTTAGATGAATAAATTGAATGAAATGATGAATATATCTTAATTTCAAACGCTGTTCCTCACAGATAGCCTGTAGGCTGCTTCTCATTTAGCAGAGCTGATCTGACAGCACTTATAAATTTGGGACAGCCAAAATGTTATTGAAAATATTTTTGATCAAGGTGACTTTAAGTATCTTCAAAACAAAGTGTGTACCAAGGTCCATCTCTCTCAGGCTATTCTTAGTGTGGACAGAATGACTAATCCAAATCTGAAAGACAGAACGATATTAATTTGTCAGCAAGAGCTTGAGGGCAAAGCAAAAGAGAAGGAGAAATGAAATACACTGCAAGAACCATTCAGTGTCAATACACAAAATGTATCAGAAAATATTGGATTTGTTTCTGGCCTAGTGCGACTCTGTTGGGGCACTAGCGCCTTCATCTAGGTAAGGATACCTGAACAAATGCAATAACTTTGAATTGTTCCCAGGAGGCACTATAAACAGATGTTTGCCTGCCACCCCCAAAGGTAGGATTAGGATGTGCAAAATCTATCTGTTTATTTCCAAAGAGTTTTCTGCTTTCCCAACGTATAGTCTCAGATTTCTCTGTACAGTGTCTCTGAAATACCTGCAGGTATATCAGATGCACATACAAATTCAGGCACCACTGTCCATTACTTTCAATAGGATGCATGTAAGGATGTGTACCTGCCCAGAGCCTAAATTAATCATCTGAGACCCTCTTCCATGTTCCTCCTCCTGGAGAGGTGAAGCTGGTGGGGAGCTGAAATAGTACCATCTGCCTAGAAGTGCCCTGGTTGTGGAACGTCATTCACAGGAAGATTAGGTTGGCCTTATACCGCTAGCAAAAACTATACTGTTCCAATAAGCTTTGAGTGCTTAATGCTGCTCCTTAATGTTAGATAATTCTCTATTTTTTTGCAATGTGTGGATTTTATCAGTTTTGTTTCATTTTTGTTTGGAATTGTTGTGTTTTATTGTTTTTTATGACTTTCTTGTAGATCGACCGAAGCATTCATTGAACAGAGGGGCAATTTAGAAATGAAATGAAATAAATACGTTGAAAAATGTGCATCCCTCTTCCTAAACCTCCCTGGTAGCTTATGCAAGAGTTTGCACATCCAAAGCCAGTGATTTCATTTCCTGCTGGGAAATAAATCAGACATTCCACTTGTGATCATTGTCTCAACCAGTAAAACTAAAATATCTGCTTCAGAAACTGAGCCTGCCAGATTAGTGTACCCCCCCCCCCTGCCCCCAATGCACTTGTCCCTTTAGAAATAACTACTATAATTGAAACAGAATTACAGTCCATCCCACCACAGTGGGGAAAACTGTGATGTGTGTGTGCCAGTTCATTCTGCTGTCTTGGTGCTGCATACTGTTAATGGGAAACTTCAAGCCCCAGTGTTCCCTTCTTATGGTTCTTTATTGGCGGGAGGGGGTGATCTCCACAACCACAGGAGGAGAAGTGAATGGAGGATTAGCTGGATTTTTCAGAGAATCGGCTTTGGTCAACGCAGGGCTCCATGAACGAGTGCACCGCACCATTCTAAGTCACTTCACAGTAACATACTTCTGGGTGCAGTGGGGGGTTTGGAGGGAATGTCATCAGGCTGGCAGGGGCTGATCAACCAATACAAGAGGTGTCTCCCCCTCCCCGTCCTTCCTTACAACCATGAAAACATTAGAGAAACACAGATGTGCAGCCTTCTCCTTCCCCTGAAGCTTCTGATGCTGTGAAGGAGCAAAGCTGCAAATGAATTACTTCCAAGAGGCAAGGAAGCAAACATCAAAGACACACAGCTTCAACATAGCTTTAAGGCTGTTAAATGCATTATTTTGATTCATGGGAATCTCAGTAACTTCAGGAATGCTCATTTCAGGAACAAGCCTCATCGACCACAATGGGAGTTACCTCTGAGTAGACATGCATATGTTTGTGCTGGGAAAGACAGGGATGGGAAACACAGGGACAGAGAATGCCCCTTGACCAGGGTCACGTTGAAAGGCACACCCCTAGGCAGGGCTAGCATACCTGAGGTCAATGCGGGGATTGGGGCACACAACAACTATAGCATGGAGAACCTGACTTAAGGAAAAGAATCGGACTTTCAGAAGTCTCAGGAAATCCAGTTTTTCTGCGAAAAGTTCCAGAGTGGCTGTGGGATGGCAGCCCAGATGTATCCCGAACGACCTCCAAACACAGCCAGCTCACAGCAAATAGCGTGGAGAGACTCCCCTGGACTTGGACTGAACAACTAATAATTATCCCTTGAAAAGTGGGGTACATGACTCTCCTAATTATTAGGCAACCCAAACACTCAGAAATATTGGGCCCAGTGTCAGGAGCTGCCAGGTTTTGAACTGGTAGTCCCTGGATCTGTGTGTAGTTGCAATGAGTCATGAGCCACTGAACTGCAGACAGTTCAGACTTCCAGATAGCCTCCCTTCCACTGGTCACCCTGTTTTCCCACATTTTACTTCAATGGATTTAGGTGGGAGGTGTTGGCAACTCCATTTCCCAGGCTCCCTGGAAGAAATGGATTATATCCATCAAACTGGAAGTCATCAGCAACTCTTATGTCCTAGGCTCTGTGATAGCAAACTGACCATGCTGGAAGTCATGCACACCAGCAGTCCTCCTGTTTGGATTCTTACTCACATGCTGTATTCCATTCCTTTTAGTTGCCATCAAGGCCTTATGTCAGAAGGTATACATGTTTCAAATAAAACTTAGGTAATTCTGGAACTTGTGCACATCTCACTTGCATCCCTTTCCCCTTCCATGCTACTGATACACATGGAGATTGATCAAACGCTTTAACAAAGCAATCTTGTTGTGGTTGTGCATATGATTGCATCAAGGTTATATTTTTGCCATGTTTTACCGATAAACACATGTGCTCTAAACACTAAACAAAGAATCATGATGAAACTGCTCATAAAACCATATCAAGATAGCTGGGGGGGGGGGAGTTTTCTCAATATGAACATTGTTTCTGTGCAGTGGGAAAACACCAAACTAAAAGAATATTGATGCAATAATACACAAGCACATCAAAAATTTTTGAAGTGTTTTATCAACAAGCACACGTACATTGTTCATATAATGGTGGGGAAGACATGTATGTACTGAAGAAACTACAAGCTTCATCAAACTCGGCACACACAGTATTCTGTATAAAATTCAGGAAAAACAAAAACAAAAAAATGGAATAATGGCAAAATCCCTATGCATCAGTTCAGCTTTTATGGGAGAAAGGCCAGGACATTCAAACATATGGGGAGAAATTTGGATGGGGAGAATTTTGGAAGACTCCCTCATTCCATCAAGTGATTGACCCATCAACTGAAGAACTACATTTGCTTTTCTCAGTTACTTTACAATCCGAGCACGAGCATACGTAAGGGTGTACATTGTCATGCAACCACTATAGTGGGGTGGGGGGGAGAGATCAATGGAACCAATTAACTCTCCAGCCTCTGCACTAATTTGCTAAGCCCTGTTTCATGTTCTCCAGATGCACGTATCAAATTGCTGTCCAAAGGTCTGAACTGGTCTCTTGCTGGGGCATTCTAATCCAAACAAATGGTGTAGAATTATCATACGTTTGATGGCATGGATCTGAATGCTTTATTTCGAAGCACAATTTGACTGATCATGCTTTTTTCCTTGAAATAAAGTCATTTGACTCTCCCTAAAATTAGAAGTAAAAGATCAATGAAATAAGATAGATTTATTCCCATTGGTGTAGGTGTGGATGTTGCAGTACACACACTCCAGGGTAAGAGACCTACACCATTGCACCAGACCAATTAATTACTAAATTTATAGTGATTAGTGGTACAATTATGCCAATTGATTTTACATAACAATTATAAACTGTCAGTAAACATTTCAAAACAACTATATCAGTTATGCTTGTAAGACTACGGAACCCTGATGGGTTTCCATTTTGATTGTATAAAGCCTTTGTCAGGTACTTCTGTAGATATAACATAGTCAATAATGAATTTGAGTAAGTGATAATGTTGAAGAAGAATAATTTCCCTTCCTGAGTGGACAAATTATTTCAATGAGTTTAACACAGCTTACTTCCAAGTAAGAGGGTAGAGGATTGCAGCCTTCGTGTATTAATTAGATATTGCTCTAAATGCATTATTTATTTTACTTTATTTTATGTTTTGCAATAGTGACATCAGAAATATATCCTAAGTTGTAAGAGAGAGGTTCCTTAGCAATGTATTTACTATATAGTTCTACTGAGAATAGGTAGGTTATGAACAAAATAGCAATACCTACATAACATTTTAAGGACTATTTCATTTAAGTAATATCTAGCTATCTGAAGTTTCATAAAGTCCCATAGATCTTTTCAGGAGGCTGAAAATGAGTGTTTTGAATCATCCAAGCATGCCACGGAGCCAGGGGGACTGCAAAGTTAACCAATGAAATGTGCCAAGGTGCCAGATGCTGCTTTTGGAAGAATGGTTTCCAAGCCTGGGATGGCATCTGGGACCTGTGATGCCATCCAGATTATTTCTATGCAGTGAAAAAAAAACTCATACTTTAAAACAATGTGCTATCCATATTAGCTGTACATGGCAATGAGATCAAACTCAGATTATATTTAATGCATTTGCAAATATGACTTTGTACTGCATAGGAAATTCAAAGCTAGGCTAATGTCTCTTAATAATTAGAAACCATTCTTTATACATAAATATATTTCCCCATAATGTAGCATATTTAAGTCCAGTGAGTAAAAGAAAATAGGAAAAAAGAGTTCTGCCATTTAAATGGTAATTGAGGCAGTGGAGGTGGGGATGGGGGGTGGGATGTAGGGATGTTAGAGAATTCTGCCATGGATCCCAGGGGGGCCAAATTCCAGTGAATTTGGCCCCCCGGAATCCGTGGAGGAACAGAGCCCCCCGCCCCTCCACCCTGCAAAAGCCCCGCGAAACGGAGCCTACCTGGCTGCAGCTCTGGCTGCGGCTTCAGCAGTGGCGGCTCCAGCTCCGGCTGCTGCCGGGCTGGTGTGGATGCAAATGGCATCCTGAGTAGGGGACGCCATTTGCATCCCTATGGTAGCCCGTGATAGGCTACATAAATATTTAGGTAGCCTATCACAGATAAAACGGGAATGCAAATGGCATAGGGGACGCCATATTTATGTAGCCTATCATGGGCTACCATAGGGACTCAAATGGCATCCCCTACTCAGGACGCCATTTGCGTCCGCACCAGCCTGGCAGTAGCTGGAGGTCCCGCTGTGGGTTGGCCTGGCTGGCAGCTCCGTGGCCTGGCCGTGGAGCGGAGCCAGCCAGGCAGGATTCCGAGGGGGATCATCTCCCCCCCATCAAGGATTCCGGGGGGAGGAACAGATTGCTTCCCCCCATCTGCGGAACCTGGTGGAGCCAGGTAAGCGGGGTTTCGTACACCCCTAGTGGGATGTCTTTCTAACTGTTATAAAATTGGGATAGTTTCACCAATCTTTCTGAAATGTACAGATGCTGGACAGAAGTGTCAGGAAGACTGGTGAAAGTCTAAGGGAGAAAGAGCAGTGTAAAGAGAAAAAGCAAAAAACAAAAACAAAAAAAACCCCACACACCCCACTCAGTCAAAAATGATTTCAAGAAACTGATTAATGGCCTTTTTTGCACTTTTCAGATCTATTTCTGAAAAATCCAAAAGGTTCTCATCTAAAACATTGGTAGTTTCCAATTCCCCGTATATTGTAGTTGGTGGAATGCATTTTTTCTTAATTTCAGATTCTTTTTAAAAAACAGCTTTTTAACCTGTAGTAAGGGTCTATAGAGCTCTCATACATGCACACAACTGCAGATGCTTCTCCTTCTCTCCCTGCTGCTTCACAGCTGATTTGGAACGTTGAAGGGAAACTGGAATGACGGCTGCATTGTTGAAAGAAGCAGCAGGAAAAGCATGTGTTGGTTCTGGAAGGTGGTGGGTCTGCTACGTAAGCCTTCTTGCTTTCTTGGTCGATTCCTTCCTTGCCCCCCCGCCCCCCGTAAAGGCATGGGTTAACTCACCAGAAGATTCCACTACCGTTATAGTAAAGCTCAGATGTTTCATAAAGCAAGACAGGACCAGGGCAACGTGGGGCATCTTTGCTGGTCCCAGGCACTCTATCGCTCCATCTGGACTTGGATCTGAAAGACTGAAGAAAAGTGTGGGTGTATGGAAGATAAATGGCAAGCAAGCACAATTTAGGACATTGCACAACATCATCATTGATCATGGGGCAAAGCACTTAAGGCATCAGCCTTAGCTTTCAATGTCCTGGCTTTTGGGAGTTTGGATCAACATGAGATAGCCTCTGTTTTTTTAAACCAGTGGGGTTTTTTATCATTGAATATAAACAATATTTAAAACAGTGGATGGATGGATGGATGGATGGATGGATGGATGAGTGGCCATTTAGATACTGAGGCCTCAGGATGCAGACTAAATTATTGTACAGGTTTGGACAACCACCTGTTTGTTGCCTCTTTTGGCTTATTTTATGTACAGATGAAATCCTCGTACATTCCTACTCAAGACCAGCTTCATACTCTTCTGGCTGTTCTTCTTTCCTTAGCCTTCTGTCAATTGTTTTCTTCATTTATTTTCATTTATTACATTTCTATACCACCCAATGGTCAACTCTCCAATAGGGATGGCGGAGAATTTCTCCCCGAATCTTCAGGGGGCCAAGCGCCAACTCATTCGGCCCCCCAAAATCGGCGGTGAAATTCTTCACCCCCCCGCCCCCCCGGGATGGGACTTACCTTTGGCGAATGTCCCTCCTGGCGGCGGGTCCCAGCAGCGGTTCGTCGGCCTTTCGTCAGGGGCAGGGGCGGCAGCCGGTCTTCTGACCGGCTGCCGCCGCCACCATTACAAGGTAAAGTGTAAAAAAACACCAAAACCCCGTGATAGCCTACGTAACGATTAATGTAGCCTATCATGGCTAGATTTCCAAAGTCAGCCGTGATAGGCTACGTAAATCGTTAACTAGTCTATCACGGGTGATGTTGAAAAAAAAAAGCGCGTACGCAAATGGTGGCGGCCTATGGGCACCGCCACTTGCGTTCCTTATTTGGTCCCGGTAGTCTATGTAAATCTTTACGTCGACTACCGGGACCAAATAAGAACGCAAATGGCGGTGCCCATAGGCCGCCACCATTTGCGTACGCGCTTTTTTTTTTCAAAGTCACCCGTGATAGGGTATGTAACGATTTACGTAGCCTATGATGGCTGACTTTGGGTGATAGGCTACGTTAATCGTTACGTAGCCTATCATGGGGTTTTGTGTTTTTTTTACACTTTGTTTCGTGGCTGGGGAGACGGGGCGATTCTCCCCGGCCTGAATTTCGGCCGGGCGAGGCAGGACGCCTCCCCCCCCTCGCCTGAACTTCGGGGGGAGAAGCGAAGCGCCTCCCCCCCACTGCGAAGCACCCCTGCGAAAAGGTAAGTGACTTTCGTACATCCCTACTCTCCGGTCAGTTTACAAAGATTAAAAACTAGGGCTGGGCATCGCTCCAGTGCCAAATTCAAGTCCTGAATCAAAATGGGATGCTTTGGGGGTGCCTTGGTGTGATCTGAAAGAAATCAGACCAGCACCTTGGTCCACTTTGGAGATTCGGAGATATTCTGATGCCCTATACTTCCCCTCTCCCTGCTCCTCAACCCCTCACCGAATTTTCTCAGGTTTATACTTTTGTTGCCAGGCTGTCTGAGCTGCTCAGAACAAATCACTGAGATGTATGAGGTCCTTCATATACCAGCTGCTTCACTTTCATAGAATCATAGAATAGTAGGGCTGGAAGGGGCCTACAAGGCCATCGAGTCGAACCCCCTGCTCAATGCAGGAATCCAAGCCAGAGCATCCCTGACAGATAGGGATGTCAGAGAATTCCGCCACGGATCTCGGGGAGGCCAAATGCTGATGCATTCGGCCCCCCGAAATCCGTGGTGGAACAGTCTGCCCCCCCTGCCCCCCCGGGACGAGACTTACCTGGGGCGGATCTTCCTGGCGGCGGCGGCTCCAGCGGCGCCTGCGGTTCGGCAGCGGCGGCAGCCAGTCTTCTGACCGGCTGCCGCAGCCATTTCCAGTTAAAAAAACAAACACACATGATAGGCTACGTAAAGATTTACGTAGCCTATCACGGCTAAGTTTTTTTAAAAAAACGTGATAGGCTACATAAATGTTTACGTAGCCTATCACTGCTGACTTAAAAAAAACAACGTGCGTACGCAAATGGCGGCGGCCACGGCCGCCGCCATTTGCATTCTTTATTTTGGCACGTCTTAGTCTACATCAAGATTTACGTAGACTAAGACGGCAAATATAAGGGGAATGGAAATAGCATACGCGCGGGTTTTTTTTTTTTTACTCAGCCGTGATAGGCTATGTAAACATTTACATAGCCTATCACATTTTTTTTTTTTTAAACTTGGAAATGGCGACAGCGGCGGCAGCCGGTTGAAAGACTGGCCGCCGCCGCAGCTGCCGCCACTGCACTGCCGCCGCACTGCCACCAGAGCCGCCGCTGCCACCAGGGAGATTCGCCCAAGGTAAGTCCTGTCCTGGGGGGGGCAGACCGTTTCACCACTGATTTTGGAGGGCCGAATGCACTGGCATTCAGCCTCCCCGAGATTCGTGGCGAAATTCTCTGACATCCCTGGAGTTTGCCAGCCTGTTTTCCCAGGTAATTTACTAGGGACATATGGATTCTGTAAAATCTGTTCTACCTGTGTTTAATGGATTGCCAGGCACCTTTCATTCCATCATCCATGGAATCATATTTTTGTTGTTTCCAAATTTCTACATTTGCACAAATTTGCAGGTGTGAAAATCCCCCCAAATGCACATTTTCACACTTTATCTATGGGGAAAATGCAAATTTTTGATTGTTTTTTTAATATATATTTTGCATAATTTTCTATGCTAAAATTTGCACAAAATTTGGGAAAGTTAGAAAAATGGTCTACAAGTCTGCAGAATCTGCCCAACAGGGGGAAAGCCGGTCCACTGCAGAATCTGCAGGTCAGATTCATGAAAATCTGAACTCATTTGGTTTATTGTGGATTTCTCCAACAGCCCTAGAGGAATGAGGGGTTATTTGCACTTCAAAGAAAACTACAGCAGAGATGATAGTGACCTCCTCCTAATCACCACTTAAACATCCAACTTCTCTGATTAAGAGGGACAGGGGGAGTGCAACCCTATTGATTCTCCTGGGCCTCTCAGCAGCTTTGATACCATCAATCATGGTATTCTTCTGGATAGGTTGTCTGGGTTGGGAGATGGAGGCACTGCACTGCAGTGGTTCCACTCCTCCTTGGATGGCCAACTCCAGAAGGTGGTGCTGGGGGATTATTGCTCTGTGCCATGGTAATTGTGCCATGGGGTTCCACAGGGCTCTATTTTATCCCCCATACTGTGTAACATCTACATGAAACCGCTGGGGGAGGTTATCTGGAGGTGTGGACTGAGGAGCCATCAATATACAGATGACACCCAGCTCTACTTCTCTTTCTCATCAAACCCAGGTGAGGCAGTGGCTGTTCTGAATCAGTGCCTGGGCATGGTAATGGACTGGATGAGGGCCAATAAACTGAAACTCAATCCAGACAAGACGGAGGCACTGTTAGTGGGTGGTTCATCTGCCCAGCTAGGTGATATTCAACCTGTTCTGGAGGGGGTTGCTCTCCCCCCTAAAGGATCAGGTTCATAGTTTGGGGGTGCTCTTGGATCCAGAACTGTCACTTGAGGCACAGGTGAACTCAGTTGCATGGAGCACTTTTGATCAGCTTAGGCTGGTATACCAACAACACCCTTATCTGGACAGAGATAGCTTAGCTACAGTTATCCATGCTCTGATAACTTCTCGTCTGGATTACTGCAATGCGTTATACATGGGGCTGCCTTTGAAAACGGTCCAGAAACTTCAGCTGGTCTGAAATAGGGTAGCAAGACTATTAACGGGGACTGTCCAATGAGCTCATATTACACCAATACTTTTCCAGCTGCACTGGCTGCCAGTCCATTTCCAGGCCCGATTCAAATTGCTGGTATTAACATTCAAAGCCCTTAACTTACTTGTGGGGTGCCACAGGGTTCCATCCTCTCCCCCATGCTATTTAACATCTATGTGAAGCCACTGGGGGCTATCATCAGGAGGCTTGGGGTGCAGTGTCATCAATATGCGGATGACATGCAGCTCTACCTCTCATTCAAATCTTCACCAAGGTTGGCCGTAGAATCCCTGTCCAAATGTCTGGAGACGGTGAGTGGCTGGATGGGGAGGAATAAGCTGAAGCTCAACCCTGACAAGACCGAGGTACTTTTGGTGGGAGACAAGAGGAGGCTGGGGGATGTTGACCTGGTGTTGAATGGGGTACGGCTACCCTTGAAAGACCAGGTCCGCAGCCTGGGGGTCATTTTGGACTCCCAGCTGTCCATGGAAGCTCAGGTGTCAGCTGTGAGCCGGACAGCGCTGTATCAACTCCATCTGATACGGTGGCTGCGCCCCTTCCTTCTCGACCATCTGCTCCCATCGGTAGTGCATGCCCTGGTCTCCTCTCGTTTAGACTACTGTAATGCGATCTACGTGGGGTTACCCTTGAAGACGCTTCGGAAGCTGCAGCTGGTACAGAACGCGGCGGCTCGCCTGATTAAAGGCAGCCGCCGGCGAGATCACATCACTCCAGTGCTGAAGGAGTTGCACTGGTTACCAGTAGTTTTCTGGGCCAAATTCAAGGTGTTGGTTTTGACCTTGAAAACCCTATATGGTTCCGGCCCAGCCTATCTTAAGGAGCGCCTCCAGCAACACCAGACAGGCCACTTAACAAGATCAGCCTCAGATGGCCTTCTCTCTGTCCCATCAGCCAGGACAGCTAGGCTGGTGGGGACGAGGGAGAGGGCCTTCTCTGTGGTGGCCCCCACTCTGTGGAACTCCCTCCCTAGGGAACTCCGTCATGCCCCCTCTTTAATGAGCTTCCGTCGTGCATTAAAAAAGTGGTTGTTCAGGCAGGCATTTGGGGTGGGTTAGGGTATTTAAAAAAAAAAAAATATGGTCACATTTTATTGTTTTAAATTGTTTTATGGTGGGTTGTACATCGCCCAGAGTGGCTGGGTGACCAGTCAGATGGGCGGTTAATAAATTTAGTAAATAAATAAATTAATTAATTAATGACTTGGGGCCAAGTTATCTGAAGGATCACCTCCTCCCATATGTGCTTGCCTGGACCTTAAGATCATCCTCAGTGGCCCTCCTCTGTGAGCCCCTGCAAAAGGAAGTGAGGTGGGTGGCTACTAGGAGGAGGTCCTTTTCTGACCTGGCACCGTGGCTGTGGAATGAGCTCCCTAGTGAGGTTTGCCTGGCACCTACGTTGTATTCCTTCCAGCGCCAGGTGAAGACCTTTTTATTTTCCCAGGCATTTTAGCATTCTAGACTTTTAGCTTTGCTGTTTTAAATCTGTATTTTAATTCTCTGCATTGCTGCTAGGTTTTTCTCTGGTTCTATTCTGGTTGTATTGTTATATTGTGGTTTTAATGTTTTTATATTTTATATTGTTTTACTGTGTGCTTCTTGGTTTAAATTTTTGTGAACCGCCCAGAGATCTTCGGCTATTGGGTAGTATAGAAATGAATGAATGAATGAATGAATAAAATTATCCCTTTATGACCTTTGGTTTGAGTTTCTGAGAATAGCACATTTCATCTGTGCCTAGTACAAATACTACTTGGCCAAACTGTCTGAACATTGGCACCTGCAATCCCCTCTATGGGGGCTGACAGGACCCCACATTTCATGCACTTCTGTGGAAACAGTGAAAAGTTACAGCTCTTTGCTTTGAGAGTTTTTGTTGAAAAAATCAAATTTCACCTGCACCTAGCACAAAAGCTACTTGGCCAAACTGTCTGAAATTTTGCAAGTCGAATCCCCTCCATAGGGGCTACCAGGTCCCCAAATATCATGTGTTTATCATTAAACTGGAAAAGTGATGGCTGTTTCTGTTTTCCAATACAAGTCAATGGGAAAACATCAAATCTGAATAATTCGGATATCCAAATCTCGCTTCAGATCTGAATTGGTTCTTAATCAGTCTGAAGTGAAGCAGGGCTGCTTTCAAAAGTCTGAAGTGGCATCTGAAGCAAAGAGGGGAATCTGTGCACAGCCCTATTAAAAACCTTAAAAATACAATATTCTAACATAATATAAAAACCACTTACATGCAGCCGCGTGCGCACGTGCAGAAACACCTATATACATACAATTTTAACAAACAACATTAAGAGATCTCAATACCCGTTAAACACTAGCATATGCTGCCAAATGCCTGAGAGTAGAGGAAGGTCTTAACCTAACACCAAAAAAATGACAATGTTGGTGCCAGGTGGGCCTCACTGGGAGAAGATTCCATAATTTGGTGGCCACCACCAAGAAGGTGGCAACACCTCTGGAGGAGGTGCTTGGACAAGTGTCTCAGGTGATAATCATTGTATATGGGTAGGTTCATGCCAGGAGAGGCACTCTGTCAGTTATTGTGGTCCTGAGCTGTGTAAGTTTTTATAGGTAAAAACCAGTACCTTGAAAGGCAGCACCAGCACCTCAGAAAGACAGCCAATGCAAGCAGGCTGGAATAGTTGTTACGTGTTCAGATCTTCTGGTCTCTGCTATCAGTATGGCTGTTGCATTTTGCTGCAGCTTCTGAACCATCTTCAAAGGCAGTCCCACACAGAACATGTTGCAATAATCAGAGCATAGACTACTGAAGCCAGGTTATCCCTGCCCAGATAGGGGTGTCACTTTGCCACCAAGCAAAGCTGGTAGAAGGCACTTTGTGCCACTGAGGCCATCTGATCCTCAAGTGACAAAGAAGGCTTCCAGGCTCTTTTCTGCCTTTCCCCAGCTCCAGTCATCCTGACAGTGCTACGTCTGGGCTTTTAAAGTCTGCTGACTACAGTTTTTGGCCAATTAATATGTGGCCATCTATCAGGAACCCTTCTATCGGACCTTTATTTAAAGACAAGTATATGTTATTTTAGAGCTAAATTACACATTATGCAAATTGCATATGTATAGCTCAGGATTCTCTTTTTATTTACTCTAGTGTAAGTTGGTATCAAGTGAGGCTTTTTAATTCTCTTAACCTCCCCATTGGCAGGGGGAGCAAATGGTGATGAAGGGGGAAGGTTTAATCCTCCTCCCAGTAGTGTGGTGGTCCCAATGTCCTAACCCTAACCCTCTCCAATGACCCTGATCAATATAAATACCAGGGATATCCATTTTTAGTACTATTCACATCGAAAGATGTAGCTCTCCACAGCAACTGTAAGCAAGGCTTTTGTTAGGAGTCAGGTCTTCATATATTGCAACCTTCGCAGAGGTCTGAGGCCTAATCGGGCACAATTTTACCCCATGTTGCATTTCAAGCTGAGATATTTAAACATAACATGAAATGTATAATCAATCCTAAGTCTAAACATCCAGTAAATAGTACATCATTGCATCACACAGACAAATCATCTATTCGCCCCTTCTGCTGCTTCCTGAACCAGGTTGTTTTACCCTATTACATGGCAGAGCTGCCTTGCACAGGTTCTCCAGAACCAGCCTCAATTCTTGCTCACACCCTAGGGTCTCTCTTCTCTCTTACACTGACAGGGCTGTGCCAGCGCCGCTACGAGGGTGGGGTCTCTGGGTCAAACGAGACATTCTGTCTAGCACGGCATGGTGGAGCGACGTGTTCTAGTTTTCTTTACCTCTGTTTAAACGGCCCCAATTTGGATTGGGACTGTGGTGCTCCAGGAGGGGGCAGGTGTTAAACCTTTCCAGCCCACCCATTTGTGTGTGTGAAACTCCCTACAGGGAAGTTAAGAGGGGGGGAAGGCTCCATTGACCCAATGGGGTGGAAAAGTTTAACCACCCATCTGCAGAGTGCTGATCTGAATCAGGGCTGTATGCACTTACATGGAGGTAAAGAAAACTAGTTTGCTTCGAAAACAGGGAGACCTTCCCACCCCTCGCTTCCCACAGCGGCAACCAAGGCACTGATGGACAGAAATATCCTCCTTCCTTAGCACAGCCTGGCCTAAGATTTCATATCCCTAGTTGGCTAGTTTGGCTTGGGGGAAAAGCTTCTGTTTTCTTACTACTCAAGGCTAAAGTGTAGCATTTCAAGGACTTGCTCTATACTTTTCCACTGCAAGAAACGAGGTCAAACATTTGCAAAAGACTGAAGTGCATTCACTTAATTCTGCTCAAAGTATTTTATGAGTCAAAGGAGGCAATTTAGAGCATCAAGCACTTACATTTAAAGGCCTAAAACAAAAGCACGTATGTTTTTAAGTGGCAAACATCTGAAGTGGGATTCTCAGGTCAGACACAGTACTTCTGCCTATCTTGTCAAATTGAGGTGGATGGCTTTTCCATTTTCTCACAAGCATTTATTTACTCAATATATTCAATTATGTAGATTACTGGATGTATACCAAAAATAGCAAAGGCTAGGAATATGTGAATTAAAAACAGAATTCTCTCAGTGGTATAATCCTTTAGACTTTCCACCCTTTTTCAAGACTCGGAGGGAGCAATCCTCTGGCCGCTAGTCAGTGGCTAGATGGCCATAGGATATCTGGTTTTCCGGGAACCGACCTCAGAGCCTGCACCACAAGGTCACTTCCTGGAGAACTGACCTTCCCCCACTTCTGCGCTGCCTCGCAGGCAGTGCAGAAAAGCCCCATGCTCTGTGCTCGCAAGAGGAGTGTGGAGCGGCCAAAATGGGGTGTTCCCAGGGGGCGTTCTGGGGCGGGGAGGGTGGAAATACCTGTATGACACATCCAGTGTGTCATCCAGCATCCTTCTCCCCCACTCAGCCCTCCCGCAGCTAGACAGCTGCAATCGGCTGTCTAGCTGAAAATGCAGGGCAGGAGAAGCACAGAGGGAATGATCCCCTCCATAATTCTCCTGCCCTGCATTGGACAGGTGGTCGCCTCCGAGTTCAGATTGCGCCCTAAATGTACATTAGTTATGACTTCTAGGAAAGGGGTGGACAACCTGTGGTGCTCCAGATATTGCTCTACTCTAGGTCCCATCATCCCTATCCATTTCCAATGGTGGTTGGATCTGATGGGAACTGGAATCCAACAAGATCTGTGGAGGACCACAGGTTGTCCACCTTGGTTTTAGGAACATAAGGTTGAGAAGGAGCAGACCACTCAGAATGAACATGCTGATCATGTAGCTACATCTGTGTTGTAGATTTTAGTGCTGTCCAGTAGGGATGTCCATCGCTGGGAAATCTGTTGCTTTTTTGCCTTGACAGAGCTCCACATTCTATATGAAGTGCATTGTGTCTGTAAGCTGAACTGCAGGCTGTTCCCCGAACTCCAGGGACTTTTTGTACAGCGGGGAGGGGAGGTTCTGCAATCCTCACAGATGTGTGAGCAATTCACACAAATTGTGGCCAAATTTGTGCAAATTCACCCAAAATGTGTGCAAATAGCTCCAAGTTTGCACAAATTGCAGAAACTTAAAAAAAATGTCCAAAATTCCTGGAAAATTGGACTGGCCTGACTTGCTGTAGATTGGTCAGGCACCACAGCAGGAACCGAAATGAAGTCTGGGGGACCAAGCCTAGAAAAACATGTTGCACTCTACCACACAAATGGATTTCTCCTACATCCCTACTGTCTAGGCCAGATATTTTATTGCTGGTGTTTGTTGGGTGGTTTTATGCATTTTTGCTTTTTATCAGTTTTTGCTATATGGGATTTTATTCTTGCAAGCTGCCTTGAGGGTTTCTGCCCTGAAGGGCAGCCTAGAAATTAGGGCTGTGCAGGTACCCCCTGATCTGACTCTGAAGCCTCTTTGTGGCTTTGGAGGTGGGCCCAATTCACCTCAGGCTGTTTTGGGGGGCCCCTCACTCCACTCGGCCCCAAACCTGAAGTGGGATTTGGTTGGCCAGATCCCACTTCAGGTCCCCCCAATGCCCCTGTGCAACCCCCCAACTCCTTACCTTGGTGCTGCCTCCTCCTCCTCCTTCATAGTCATCTCCTGTCGCCACCACCTTCTCCTCCTCTGTCGCCTACCCTCTGCCTTCTCCTCTGCCGTTGCTGCCATCACTGCCACCATCATCACCACCACCAGCTTCTGCAGCCTGGATGCGCATCGGCTCTTATTGCAGGGAGTCAGCATTTTTAAAATGGCAACTTCCTGGAAGTTCCAGAAAGTTGCCATTTTAAAAATGGTGACTCCCTGCAATAAGAGCCGATGCGCATCCAGGCTGCAGAAGCTGGTGGTGGCAATTATGGCAGTGGCGATGGTGGCAGTGCAGAGGGGGCGGGGGGGACAATGGTGACAGAGCCAGCGGTGGCAAAGACGGTGGTGGAGGCAGCAGCAATGGAGGCGGCAGTGGAGGTGGCAGCAACAGTGATGGGCAGATCTCAGGCAAGGACCTGGAGGCACCAGTGTGGCTGGGCCAGGGGTGTTGAAGCTCCGAAGCGCACCAAGGTGCTTTGGAGAGCCCCTGACCCACTCCAGGTCACTTTGTGGCCCCTCTGCTTCATGATGGAAGGGGCTTGAAGTCATCTGAAGCTGCCTGCTTTGACTCGGGCCTTGGGCCGAAGCGGTGCATAGCCCTACCAAAAATACTTTGAATAACCAAATAAATAAATGAAAGTATAGAAGCAGTCCCATGATTTTCTCTGCAATCTCCCCTCGCTTTCCCTACAGGAATCTGAGCAGGACAGTGACAGGAAAAACAAAATGATTAGTTAGTGCATAACTGACGAAGCACACGGTACTCTTTAATTCCTTCCCTCTTCCTCTCCCTGACAGAGTCCGGGTGAGCAACTACAATGAGAACACCAAAGTCACTGGTTAGTGCAGTTACTTCCACAGTACTTGTTAACTGCATCCCCTCCTCTCTCTCTCTTCTTTTTTTATCACAGTGGTCAGCATTGCATAAACCCCAAATGGAGGAGCCTTGCCTGTATTCATGTTGTAACAAATGGGAGTTTTAACATTGTTGCCTCAGTCCACTATGCAATTATATTCTATAACTGTGTAGATATAAAGACAGATATCTTCTATAGCTATGTTACCTTTTTCTACTGACCTGTCCAAACAGCTGCTTGAAAAAGTATCACTTTTTCATGGATAAGGCCAAATGGGTAAGTGGTCACCTTTAAAACGTACTGTGACTTAATTGAGGTAAAATATTTTGGCCGAGAGTCTGTGTATACTTGTTTGTAAGTTCCAAATAGGGATGTACGAAAGTTCTGCCATGGATCTTGGAGAGGCCGAATGCCAGTGCATTTGGCCCCCCGAAATCGGGGGCGGAATGGCCCACCACCCCCCTGCCACCCTCAGGACAAGACTTACCTTGGGTGGATCTTCCTGGCGGAGGCGGCGGTATTTCAGCGGCGGCAGCTGCGGCGGCCGGTCTTCCAACCGGCTGCCGCCTCCATTTCCAGGTTAAAACAAATAAACATGATAGGCTACGTAAAGATTTATGTAGCCTATCATGGCTAGATTTTAAAGAAACACCATGATAGGCTACATAAATCTTTATGTAGCCTATCACGGCTGACTTAAACAAACCCAAAACAAACGCGCGTACGCAAATGGCGGCGGCCATGGCCGCCGCCATTTGCGTTCCTTATTTTGGCACGTCTTAGTCTACGTACACATTTACGTAGACTAAGACGGTGAAAATAAGGGGAACGCAAATAGCGTAGACGCTACACTATTTGCGTTCCCCTTATTTTCGCCGTCCTAGTTTACATAAATGTTTACGTAGACTAAGATGTGCCAAAATAAAGAATGCAAATGGTGGTGGCCATTTACGTATGCGCGTTTTGTTTTGCTTTTTTAAATCAGCCATGATAGGCTATGTAAATATTTACATAGCCTATCACAGCTGACTTCAGGGACGCAAACGGCAGCGGCTACGGCCGCCGCCATTTGCGTCCCTGCTAGCCAGCGGCCGGAAGCCCGGCTGCTGGCGGAGCTGGCCAGTGGCTCCGCAGAATTGCTGCGGAGCACAGCCGGCCGGCCAGGATTCTGGGGGGGAGGGACGGAATGCCTCCCCCCCACCATCAACATAATCCATGGAAAGGTAAGTCACTTTCGTACATCCCTAGTTCCAAAGTAGTCAATAACACTTGTGCATATCTCAGTATATGAGAGAGGGGTTAAAAGCCTCTGAGACTGTCAGTGTTCCACTGGGGAATAACAATTACATTTTATTATCCCTATTGAAGCTTTAGTTCATATTGAAGAAACCACTAAACTTCCAAAGCTGCCACTTTTATAAAATGCACATTTGAAAGCAAAGAGCCATAGAAGATTTAGCAAAATTGTTAACAATTATAAAAAAAGCACTCAGTGCTGTTTTTTCTTTCCTGCTTCTGCTCATTTTCAAATTTATCACTTTCCCCATTTTCTTGACTTCATTTGTTGTTGTTGTTCAGTCATGTCCGACTCTTCGTGACTCCATGGATCATAGCACGCCAGGCCTTCCTGTCCTGAGCTCTCTCCCAGAGGGTGCTCAAATTCATATTCATTGCATCGGTGATGCTGTCTAGCCATCTCTTCCTCTGCCATCCCCTTCTCCTTTTGCCTTCAGTCTTTCCCAGCATCAGGGTCTTTTCCAGAGAGTTTTCTCTTTGCATTAGGTGGCCAAAATATTTGAGCTTCAGCTTCAGTATCTGTCCTTCCAATGAGAACTCAGGGTTGATTTCCTTTAGGATTGACTGATTTGACCTCCATGCAGTCCAGGGGACTCGAAAGGGTCTTCTCCAGCACAACAGTTCAAAAGCATCAATTCTTTGGCGCTCAGCCTTCCTTATAGTCCAGCTCTCACAGCCATACATTACTACTGGGAAAACGATAGCTTTGATTAGACGGACCTTTATCGGCAAGGTGATGTCTCTGCTTCTTACTATGCTCTCTAGGTTTGCCCTAGCTTTCCTTCCAAGGAGCAAGTGTCTTTTAATTTCATGGCTACAGTCACCGTCTGTGGTGATCTTGGAGCCCAAGAAAATAAAATCTGTCACTGCTTCCATTTCTTCCCCTTCTATATGCCAGGAAGTGATGGGGCCAGATGCCATGATCTTCTTTTTTTCATGTTGAGTTTCAAACCAGCTTTTGCACTCTCCTCTTTCACCCTCAACAAGAGACTCTTTAGATCCTCTTCTCTTTCTGCCATTAGGGTGGTATCATCCGCGTATCTCAGGTTGTTGATAATTCTCCTGGCAATCTTAATTCTCACCTGTGATTCATCCAACCCGACGTTTCTCATGATGTACTCTACATATAAGTTAAATAAGCAGGGCAACAATATGCAGCCTTGTCGTACTCCTTTCCCAATTTTGAACCAATCGGTTGTTCCATGTCTGGTTCTTACTGTTGCTTCTTGACCCTCGTACAGGTTTCTCAGGAGACAGGTAAGGTGGTCTGGTACCCCCATCTCTGTAAGCATTTGCCACAGTTTGTTGTGATCCACACAATCAAAGGCTTTAGCGTAGTCAATGAAGCAGAAATAGACATTGTTCTGGAATTCTCTTGCTTTCTCCATGATCCAGCGAATCATGTTGGCAATTTGATATCTAGTTCCTCTGCCTCTTTGAATCCCAGCTTGTACTTCCGGTAGTTCTCGGTTCACATGCTGCTGAAGCCTAGCTTGTAGGATTTTGAGCATAACCTTGCTGGCATGTGAAATGAGTGCAATTGTACGGTAGTTTGAACACTCTTTGGCATTGCCCTTCTTTGGGATTGGAATGTAAACTGACCTTTTCCAGTCTTGTGGCCACTGTTGAGTGTTCCAAATGTGTTGGCATATTGAGTGCAGCACTTTAACAGCATCATCTTTTAGGTTTTTAAATAGCTCAGCTGGAATACTGTCATCTCCACTGGCTTTGTTGTTAGTAATGCTTCCTAAGGCTCACTTGACTTCACTCTCTAGGATGTCCGGCTCAAGTTCAGTGACCGCTCTATCATGGCTATCAGGGACATTAAGATCTTTCCTGTATAGTTCTTCTGTGTATTCTTTCCACCTCTTCTTAATCTCATCTGCTTCTGTTAGGTCCCTGCCTTCTTTGTCCTTTATCATGCCCGTCTTTGCACAAAACGTTCCCTTGAGATCTCTGATTTTCTTGAAGAGATCTCTAGTCTTTCCCATTCTGTTGTTTTCTTCGATTTCTTTGCATTGTTCATTTAAAAAGGCCTTCTTGTCTCTCCTTGCTATTCTCTGGAACTCTGGATTCAGTTGGATATATCTTCCCCTTTCTCCCGTGCTTTTCGCTTCCCTTCTTTCCCCAGCTACTTGTAAAGCCTCATCAGACAGCCACTTTGCTTTCTTGCATTTCTTTTTCTTTGGGATGGATTGAGTTGCTGCCTCCTGAACAATGTTACGGACCTCCGTCCATAGTTCCTCAGGCACTCTGTCTATCAGGTCTAATCTAGAGATGTCAGAGAATTCTGCCACGGATCTCAGGGAGGCCGAATGCCAGTGCATTCATCCCCCCAAAATTGGTGGCGGAACGGTCTGGCCCCCGCCCCCCCCGGGACGGGACTAACCTTGGGCGGATATTCCTGGCAGCGGCGGCTCCGGCAGCGGTTATTTGCGTTCTCCTTATTTTCGCCGTCTTAGTCTACATGAATGTTTATGTAAATTAAGACATGCCAAAATAAGGAACGCAAATGGCAGCACCCATGGGTGCTGCCATTTGCATACGCGCGTTTTTTTTTCTTTCAAATCAGCTGTGATAGGCAACGTAAACATTTACGTAGCCTATCACAGCTGACTGCAGGGATGCAAACGGCGGCGGCTATGGCCACCGCCATTTGCGGAGCCAGCTGGCCGGGATTCGGGGGGGGGAGGGACGGAGTGCCTCCCCCCCGGCCAGAATTTAAGGGGAGGGATGGAGCGCCTCCCCACCACCACGAATGTCACCCTTCGAAAAGGTAACTGACTTTCATACATCCCTAGTCTAATCCCTTAAATCTATTCCTCACCTCCACTGTATATTCATAAGGGATATGATTTTGGTCATACCTGAACCGTTTAGTGGTTTTCTCTACATTCTTCAATTTAAAACCGAAGTTTTGCAAGAAACAGCTCATGATCTGAGCCACAGTCAGCTCCAGGTCTTGTTTTTACTGACTGTATAGAGCTTCTACATCTTTGGCTGCAAAGGACATAATCAATCTGATTTCGATATGATCTAGGGATGGCGGAGAATTTCTGAGAATTTCTCCACGAATCTCGGTGAGGCCGAATGTCAATGCATTTGGCCCCCCGAAATTGGCGGTGGAATTCTCCGCCCCCACCTCCTGGGACTTACCTCCTGCGAATGTACCTCTCGGCAGCGGGTCCCGGTGGCAGTTCGGTGGGGGCAGCGGCCAGTCTTCCGACTGGCTGCTGCCGCCGCCGCCATTACAAAATAAAGTAAAAAAAAAAAAAAACCATGATAGGCTACGTAACGATTAACGTAGCCTATCATGGCTAGATTTCCAAAGTCAGCCGTGATAGGCTACGTTAATCGTCACGTAGCCTATCACGAGTGACTTTGGAAAAAAAAAAGCGCGTACGCAAATGGCGGTGGCCCATGGGCGCCGCCATTTGCGTTCCTTATTTGGCATGTCTAGTCTACGTAAAGATTTACGTAGACTACGGTGAAAATAAGGGCAACGCAAATACTGTTCCCTTATTTTCGCCATAGTCTACGTAAATCTTTACGTAGACTAGACGTGCCAAAATAAGAAATGCAAATGGCGGTGCCCATGGGCCGCCATTTGCGTACGTGCTTTTTTTTCCCCCCAAACTCACCCTTGATAGGCTACGTGGCAATTAACGTAGCCTATCACGGCTGACTTTGGAAATCTTGCCATGATAGGCTACGTTAATCGTTACATAGCCTATCAGGGGGTTGTTTTTTGTTTCACTTTTTGTTTTGTGGCCGGGGAGACGGGGCGCTTCTCCCCGGCCTGAATTTTGGCCGGGCGAGGCGGGACGCCTCCCCCCCCTCGCCTGAACTTCGGCTGGGCGAGGCGGGACGCCTCCCCCCCGGCCTGAATTTTGGCCGGGCGAGGCGGGACGCCTCCCCCCCCTCGCCTGAACTTCGGCTGGGCGAGGCGGGACGCCTCCCCCCCCTCGCCTGAACTTCAGGGGAAAAGTGAAGCGCCTCCCCCCCACCGCAAAGCCAAGCTGCGAAAAGGTAAGTGACTTTCGTACATCCCTAACATTGACCATCTGGTGATGTCCATGTGTAGAGTTGCCTCTTGTGCTGTTGGAAAAGAGTGTTTGCTATGATCACCGTGTTCTCTTGGCAAAACTCTATTAGCTTTTGTTCTGCTTCATTTTGTACACCAAGGCCATGCTTGCCTGTTATCCCAGTGATTTCTTGACTTCCTACTTTAGCATTCCAATCTGCTATGATGAAGAGAACATCTTTTTTTGGTGTTAGTTCTAGAAGGTGTTGTAGGTCTTCATAGAACCGATCAACCTGAGCTTCTTTGGCCTCAGTGGTTGGGGCATAGACTTGAATTACTGTGATGCTGAATGGTTTGCCTTGGATTCGTACTGAGATCATTCTAGTGTTTTTGAGATTGTACCCCAGTACTGCTTTTCCCACCCTTTTGTTGACTATGAGTGCTACTCCATTTCTTCTAAGGGATTCTTGCCCACAGTAGTAGATATGATGGTTACCTGAATTAAATTTGCCCATGCCTGTCCATTTTAATTTGCTGATTCCCAAGATGTCGATGTTCAGTCTTGCCATCTCATGTTTGACCACCTCCAGCTTACCTTGATTCATTGATCTGACATTCCAGGTTCCTAAACAATATTGTTCTTTACAGCATCGGATTTTCTTTTCACCACCAGACACATCCACAGCTGAGTGCCCTTTTGGCTTTGGCCCAGCCGCTTCACTCTTTCTGGCGCTACTTGGAAATACCCTCTGCTCTTCCCCAGTAGTATATTGGACACCTTCCGACCTGAGGGGCTCATCTTCCGGCATCATATCTTTTAGCCTTGTGATACGTTTCATGGGGTTTTCTTGGCAAGAATACTGGAGTGGGTTGCCATTTCCTTCTCCAGTGGGCCACATTTTGTCAGAACTCTCCACCATGACCTGTCCGTCTTGGGTGGCCCTACATGGCATAGCTTATGGCTTCAATGAGTTATGCAAGCCCCTTTGCCACAACAAGGCAGTGAAGGGGTCTTGACTTCATATTTCTCCCTAAATCTGCACCGTCAATGGTTTAGCTTTCTGTGAATGAGGTATGGAAAGTACATAAAGGGTTGCAGCCACTGTGGGGTGACAGTGCCCTTAACTACAGATGTGCAAATCGGCAAAACTCAAGCTTGACGAAGTTCTCCTAATTCTTTCTCAAAGCTCATTCCGACACAAGTCCATATGATTGCGAGCCTTGATTTTTTCTGCTTGCATGAAAATCCATGCACATTTTTGTCTGTGTCTTTCCAAATGTACACATCCATTGTGCATGTCTTTGAAATGTACACATTCTTCTCCCATTGATTTACACATATTTGTGCCCATCTTTTTCCAAAAGTACACATTTTTTTCATGGCATTTTTCAAATGTACACTTCCTGTCGAACACATTTTTTGGTCTGTGAATCACACTGGAAGCTCTGAAATGTATGGACTTTGACTGCAAATTGTATCCAAGCTTGTGTTCGGTCTGCAAGGTGCAAACAAGGCAACTCCTGATCACAAACAAACTGAAATAATTTCTCATACATCCCTACCCTTATTAGCAGGAATTGTGGGATGGTGCTGGAGGAAGGGAATACCACATGGGCCTCTGATGCCATCATTCTGTACCTATGAAGGGCACTGCTGGCAGCTTGTGTTGATGATCTGTCTACAGTCCTGTCATGCCTTGCCCATCAGAAAGTGCCAAGGTCTACTCTCCTTAATTATGGCTCAATGACAACAGCTATTTACTACTCACTGTTTGTTACACCATTGCATCACCACTCAATGTTTACTACATGAGTATTTATTGTAGCCATTTTATACTGGTATCACAGCATTATTGTTTCCGGTGCATCAATATGACAACTGTTGGGTTTTTTTTGTTTTTTTTAATTTGGTGTTTTTTTTAACATCAGTAGTATAATTAAAATCTATTCCTGTCCACCTGTTACTTAAGATTACCTTTGGAGGCACTTCTCTGGATGCCACTGTCCACAGTGGTGTGGTGAGCAGATACCAGGGAAACAGCCTTCTCTGTAGTGGTCCCTTGTCCATGTAATGCCCTGTAATGCCCTTCCCAGGGAGATCTGCAAGGTGTCCTCACTGTATATGTTTAGACACCAGGCAAAGACCTTCCTCTTCCAGCAGGCAATCATTTTTTAATCTGTGTTAACTTTATTGCTGGCTCCCTCCTCCTTTAGTTATTTAAAATTAGTTTTATTATATCTCAACCTGTCCTCTGTGAAATTCAGGGTGGTGCACATAGGGGTCCCGGGGAGTATCTATCTGTTTGCTCTTGGTTTTTCCTTTATCCAGTTAGTGTTATTGCATTTTCAAGATCACAGTGAGCTGAAAGTAAACGGACATCTTGGAGAAAACAGCGTGGAGGAGGGGGGCATTTCTTGTAACGCTCATGAAAGAAACGGTGAGTCAATTTCTGATTCAGAAAGCCCTGAGATTATTCTTGTGTGATAGCGAACAGGGCAGATATTCTCTCAGGGTTAGGTGAGGTGAGATATAAAACCATGGCTAATGGGTTTCATTGTTGGGCAGGGGCTGGAATATAACGGGCCTTCCCACAAAATGTATTGTGGGTTTCCCTCCTATTAGAGAAAATCAGATAATTCTCATGGCTTCTACTGCTGTAGGGAAGTAGTACCTCAGCCTCAGCAAGTGGAACAGCCACCAAAGAACATCCATTATTTCTCACAACAGTACGCGCAAGCAAAGGCTAAAAGTTTTGGGAGAAGCAACTTGGAAAAAATAAAAGAAAAAAGCTTGAGAACTACTAAGGGTACATTATGCATCAACAATTGGACAGAGGACACGATCCCAGCACTCTGATTAGTGTACCTGCATGATACATATTTTGCAAGCATACATTAGTCAAATTCACACTCTCTCTTTTAAAAAAAGATATACTGTATACTCAAACCATGCTTTGCCGGTTGACACTGGATGACACTGTAATTGTGTTGAAAGTCAGGGGGGAAAATCAAACCAGGTCTTAAAAGGGATAGGGGAGATGGTGGGGGACATAGGAATGCAATCATTTGGCAGCAAGATTGTCTGGATTATTCTTGATTAGCTAATGAATGAATTATGTCCATTCCGGAAGAAAATGCCCATCTTTTGATACTTTACAAACCAGTGGAATAAAATGAATCAGTATGGTCCACACGTTCATTAGGGTTTTCCAAACCAGCCATTTCCATACAGTCAGGATGACCAGAAATGTCCCCATTTGCTCCTTTCTTCCCATGCTGCTCCATACATTTCATTTTCTTCAGTCTTTGATAAAACAGAGCCAAAAAACAGGCTCTGTGACTGCCACCTACTGGGGACATCATGAAATTATTTCCATACTTCTATTTCTTAGTTTTCCCAGTATCCCAATCGTATTCTCATTAGGCACTGCTAGCCTGTGACAAACATACAGTCTCACAGACAATTCCTTTTTCTGTGCCTCAGCACAAAATTCTCAGGGGATTCCACACATTCCATATCTGGGACCCACAGAAAACATGAATATAGTGCCATAGCTGCATCTCTTTTCTCTAGTAAAACCAGCAAAGGCTAACACATTTATTGTGACATAAGCCTGTGTGGTTGTTATGCCTTTGATGTCCCTTGTTTCTTACCAGTGAGGGATATTCACCTCAGAGCCAGGGGGCATTGAAGAAACTACCCAGTGGCCAAAGCTAACAACACCTATGACTGGAATCATCACAGTAATTTTTCAAGGCAAATTTGGAGGTTCCTGTGTGAGTGAGTGAGTGAGTGTGTGTGTGTGTGTGAGTGAGAGAGAGAGAGAGAGAGAGAGAGAGAGAGAAAGTTAGATAACTAAGGAAGCAAATATTGTCCCCTAGTTCCCCTCCTCACATGCTGATTGTCCTATTTTGAATGCCTGAGGATGACTTTTGCGTTGTATCCATTAGATTGTGAGCCTGCAGGCAGGAACTGTCTTATCCTTTCAACTCTGTACAATTCTTAGACAATTTTAGATGCTGTATACCTGCTGCTGCTGCTGATGAGTATAATCACATTGCCATTGAAAAACTATATTGTGAATTATTAGTCCCATGGGATATGAGGCAGAATGAGTGGTTTCAATCGAAGTGCTTCAGCAGTTTTGGATAAGGCCATCTCTGTCCTGGGAAATAGCACCATTGACTGACCATGTAAATAGCATTTGTGAGGATGTGTTCAGGGCCTGCCCTTCTGTTACAGGTCAGTGAAAGCAAAAATAAAATCCAGGGACAAGACAGTTCATCCAGCCCCTCAGCAGTCCACTTCCCCCATGGGAGTACCATAGGCATTTACATAGCCATTAGCATAGCCAGCAGAGGAACCACAGATGAAGAAGCCAGCCAAGACATCAGCAAAGGGCTTTTTGACAGACACAGATGTTGCTGTTAAAAATTCATGCCAGACCTTGGCACCTGCATCATTGGTCTGTCAAACATGCCCTGTGTGTGGCCCCAGCTATTGAGTTTGCTGAGGGAGTAGGGCAGGGGAGGGGCAAAAAGCAGGACAGGATCTGGGTCACCAGAAACAGCATGATGTCTAATTGAGTTAACCATAAAAATAAGCACATGCTAGCTTCAAACCTAGGTAACTGCTACAGTTTTGAAAACACACACACAGCCTGAATTTCGGAAGCTGCTATCTACAGAATCCTCCCGTACATATATAATGTGCACATCAGTGTTAATAGCCAAATGGATCCCACAGAGCAGACCTGGACAATTGGCAGCCCATCAAGCTGTGGACAGTCCACCAGTCATGCATATAGTGGCCAACTAGGGGTTTGACAGAGCTCCTGCTGGGTGAAGAAGTTTCAAATGTTAGAATGGTGCAGACATCCCTCCACTTCAGTGTACAGATAATATCATTTCTGAACTGAGTTGTTCAGGTTCTTCAGCTTGATGAAAATGTTGACACATTGTGCAGCTGATGTGAAAAAGGCAAATTCCATGTTAGGCATCATTATGGAAGGAAATGAACATAAAACTGCCAAGATCATAGTGGCCTTAAACAAATCCATGGTGCAACTAGACTTGGAATGCTGTATACAGTTCTGGTCACCACACCTCAAAAAGGATATTGAAAAGTTGAGAAAAGTGAATAAAAGAGTAAATAAAATGATGAAGGAGCTGGAGAAACTACTTATTAAAAAGATTACAACATCTAGGACTGTTTAACTTTGGAAAAAGGTGAGTAAAAGGAAACGTGATACAGGTGTATAGGGGTGTACGGATTACTTACCCCATTCCGCTGGGGCTGTCCACTGGGGGGGAGGCAATCCGTCCCTCCACCCCAGAATCCTCCCCGACCAGCTCCGCGGGGAGCCCGTGGAGCCGCTGGCTGGGGTCGCCCGAAGCCGGACTTTAGTCTGCTGCTGGGCTGTGACTGCAAATGGCAGCTGCCGTAGCAGCCGCCATTTGCATCCCTGCGGTAGCCGTGATAGGCTACGTATATATTTACGTAGCCTATCACGGCAAAAGGCAGGAATGCAAATGGCGGCCGCTACACCATTTGCGTCCCTGCCTTTTGCCATGATAGGCTACATAAATATATACGTAGCCTATCACGGCTATCGCAGGGACGCAAATAGCGGCTGCTATGCCATTTGCGTCCCTGTGTTAGCTGTGATAGGCTACGTAAATACTTAGGTAGCCTATCACAGCTACAGTAGAGAGGAAATGGCGGCCGCAGACCAGGGCAGCAATTCACGGGGCAGCGGACAGCTGACAAAGGTAGGCTCTGTCCTGGATAAATTTCACGGGGTGGCAGGGGGGATTGCTCCATTCCGCCATGGACTCTGTAGTAGAGCTCTACTTAGTGTAGAGCAAGAGCACATCAGGGTTGTTCGTGACAGATGGCATTGTTGCAAATCCACAGCAACCCACAGCTTTCCTCTGGAAAAGGCACATTTTCAGAAAGTCCTTCTAGCGCATACCCCCCCCTCTTAAGTCTGGCTCCTGAACAGTTCCACTGCAGTGTGCCCTGTCCCCACAACATTAAATCCTGGGTGTTCCTGTGACCTGGCAGTGATGTGGTCAAGGGGTGGGGCCATCCCTTTCCTCCACCTATTCCCTCTTTTCCCCCATTCAAGGTAGGGGCTTTCTTTACCACTTAGTACTACTTTGTGCTGTTTTATCCTTTCCCTATATCGCAGTAGTGCTGTTTCCCATTCACGATATGCAGCCTAGCACAGTAGCTGCTTTCCCCATTCACAGTATGCAGCCTGTTTTTCTCATTAAGAATAGTGCAGTAGCGCTGTTTCAGGCATTCACAATAGTGCAGTAACTAGAGATGGAGGGACTCACCTGAGTCCACTCTTGGCAGGTGCTCGAGAAGCCACTGCTGCCATTCGCCCATGTGAGCCCCTGGAGGGCTCTGCGAGCAGTCCTGGAGTGCCCTGCAGCTGCCCACTGCTCTATGCAAGCTGCCATTTCCACAACATTAGATATGACCAACAAAAGGGCGGAAATGGCCTTTTATGGCTGCCACCATAAAACCATACTTTTATGGTTGTGGAAACATTAGATATACAAAAATCTAGAGCCCCTAACTTCTGTAAAAATGGCAGCTCACATGGAGGATGGGTGGCTGCAGGGTGTTCCTGGATGGCTCTGGTAAGTCCTGGCCACTTGCATAGTTTACAAGCAGGGGCTACGGCTTTCTCAGCCAGGTTCAGGGGGCAGGGGAGTCCAATGGTCTCCTGGGCCCAGTCGGGCACCCACAACATCCGTAGCAATAGCTGCTATCTATGTAGCCTGTTTTACCATTCAGAATACCAGAGTATCTTTTAATCTTTCACAATATCCCAATGGTGGTTTCAGAGGGGAGAGGTGTGGGGTAAACTACAGGGACTTAATTCAGTGCTTCCAGTAAAGTTCTCTAAGCAGGGGAGTGTGGACAGGGATGAGGAACAAACCTCTCTCATTTTCTGAGCAGCACCTAACAGGAAGATGATGTTCAATTCTACTCTGCCCACCCAACCCTGAAGTATGGGGGTTTCAAGTGCTGTTTGACCTGTGAAAGCAGGCTGTTAGGTACTGTATACTCTATTTTTTTCTTTCTTCCTGTGCCTGTGATGGACCAAACTGATTTCATGAAAATCTGGATATAACCAGAAAGTGCTTCTCATTCCATTTCCATGTAGATGGGGCCTGAGATACTACAATGGAAGTTTGAGTGAACGTTCAGAGCCTAATCGTACATTCCATGTTCTAACAGAAGCTCAACCACTGCACCAATTTTCAAGAGGGCTAGCAGGGCCTCTAATTGATAGGCCTCAGCTCAAGGTATCTGATGAATACCTTATTCCCAAGATACTAAAGGTTCAGGGACACTTTATTCTTCTAGCATGGTTAATTTTTCATCAGAAGTCTACTTACTCCCTCCCCACTGACATTTTGGCTAGTGGTACCCAAATAATTTAAAACAGCAATGACGGCCTTTATGAAAAACCTCTTCCCTTCTTCTCTCTCTCTCTCTCTCTCTCTCTCATGTTTCTTTTTGCCCATCCTTCAGGGGAAGCCCTCAAAAGGCAGTTTACAATAAAAAATCTTAAAAGAAATACCCTACTGCTTGTTCACTGATTAAAGACTTGGGGACCCTACAACAGTAGAGCCATGGTGGGACAGTGAATGAAATCTGCACAGGATGTTCTTGCTAGATTCTAGTTTTACAGTTGCTTTGATCATTCTGTGATTTCCCAGGAACAGAAAGTGCAAGTTCCCCATGCTTCCATTTTCTGGGCAATAATGTCTCCTTTGTAAATGTAGCCATTGCATCTCCCTCTGCCTAGCAGATGGGCAAACCGTCTCTACATTGTGAGCCTGCATTTCTGAAGGAACTGTGCAGAGGAAGTGCAGGCATGAGGAATATGCACTTCCTCTGTTCCTACATCTCAACAGATACTGAAATGAAGCTGTTCCTAGTGTGGGCATCAGGGCTTTTTGGAGGGAAAGTTGCTCCATTTTGTGAACCAGACTCTTTACAAACAAAACAAAACAGTATCAGTCACTTCCACTGATATTGTATCTTAAGATATCGTGCTACCTATGACAGCCTTCCCAACCTGGCACCTTCCACCACAATCCTAAGTCAGGATGACCATGCTGGCCAGGGAAGATGGTGATTCTAGTCCAACACATCTGGAGGGTGTCAGGTTAAGGAAGGCTGGTCTACAAATTGCCCCTTACATGAACCCATTCAACACCATCAGCCATGCTGAGCATGCCATTTCTTTCCCATACCCTCCACTGGAACTGCACTGGCTTTTGATTGCAGCTTTAGTTTCATGATAGGAGATGAGAACAGTTCAAGAATGAAGTAGAACTTGGAAGTAAGATACCAGTCTAGCTATATCATAGAGCCAATAGAGTTCATAGTTGCATGTAGAATGACAAGATTCTACAGCTCTGGTCAGCAACTAGCTCTATTCAGAAGGCACCTTTGAAGGGGGAGGAGGGGAGAGTGATGTGCCAAAGTTATCCCCATCTCCCAAAGTGAAGTAAGTCATTTTGTCATCACACACCTCTCTTGCCACTAGGATGGCAAATGGACTGTTGATCGTACTACTCAGCAAGACTGATTTGGCACTGGGCTAATCTAAATATTTTATTTCAGCAAATTTAAAGAAATTAGGTAATCTCATTATTGCAACTCAAATGTCAGTTATGATGACATCATTCCAAAGCAAGCTGTATGGTTCTTCTTGACAATGTATTTCAAAGGAAAGCTAAGCTGTCATTATGGAGAAGCAGCCAAGATTCATCCCCTTCTGCTATTATCCAGAGAAAATTAATAATCTCACTTACAACAAATATATATATATATATATATATATATATAGGCTGCTCTCTTCCTTATTTAACTAAATGAACTGTACAGGACAGAAATTATTTTTCGTCATGAAGTTCTCATTTTATTCTGGAAGGTGAAATCCTACACAAATAATCATTACTTATAGCAAGCAACTTTCAGAGCAAATAGTGCTGCTGTAGGCTGCAGAAAGCCAATTTGTACGAATTCTTGAATTGGCAAAATAAAGCAAATCCCCGATCCAAGCTTTCTGACACTGTTGCATTTGCTCATAATAAATGCCTCAGCAAACCTTTTCCCCTAAATGCCATCTTTGCATCTTTCACAATCCTAATAACACAGCAGATCCACTGAATGTTGGGGTTTGGTCTCAAAAAGAACCCCACAAAGCTAAAAAGCAAAGAAGGGGTGGGGAACAATCTACCATACGGTAGAGAGAAAAGACTGGAAAAGACCAGTGGTTACAAAGACTGAAATTCATTCTCACATGCCCTTTGGATTTTGTGAGAATGAGATTAGGTTAAGTGGGTAAGACCATGTATAGTTTATGTGGCTATTTGAGAAGCCAAGAGAGATACATGCAGGGATGGAAAAATCTGTCAGTTTCAGTTTCTCTCAGGTTCTCTTTTTTCCAATCGTAAATTCAGTTTATTCTGAACGTTGAGAATGTTTCTAATCTTAAATTTGGTTAAAAAGTGGGGGTCACCACAGAAAAGGCCCTCTCTCTAGTCCTCACCAGCCTAGCTGTCCTGGCTGATGGGACAGACAGAAGGCTTTCCAAGGGTGATCTCGTTGAGTGGCATCCCTGGTGTTGCTGGAGGTGCTCCTTAAGATAGACTGGACCAGAACCATATAGGGTTTTAAAGGTCAATACCAACACCTTGAATTTGGCCCAGAAAACAACTGGCAACCAGTGCAACTCCTTCAGCACTGGAATGATGTGATCTCACTGATGGCTGCCACATTCTGCACCAGCTGCAACTTCTGAACCATCTTCAAGGGTAACCCCACATACAGTGCATTACAGTAGTCTGGGCAAGAGAAGACCATGGCATGAACTACTTATGGGAGCAGATGGTTAGGGAGGTAGGGGCACAGCCGCCATATCAGATGGCGGTAGTACAGTGCTGCCTGGCTCAGGGCTGACACCTGAGCCTTCATGGTCAGCTGGGAGTCTAAAATGACCCCCAGGCTGTGGACCTGGTCCTTCAGAGGCAGCCACACCCCATTCAACACCAGGTCAAAATCCCCCAGCCTCCCCTTGTCTCCAACCAAAAGTACTTCGGTTTTGTCACTGTTCAGCTTCAGCTTATGCCTTCACATCCAGCCACTCACTGACTCCAGGCACTTGGACAGGGTTTCTACAGCCACCCTTGGTGAGGATTTAAATGAGAGGTAGAGTTGAGTGTCATCCGCATATTGGTGACACTGCACCCCAGACCTCCTGATGATAGCCCCCAGCGGCTTCACATAGATGTTAAATAATATCCAGGAGAGAATAGAACCCTGTGGCACCCCACAAGTGAGCAGCCAAGGGTGTGAAGTCTCCTCCCCCAGAGCTACCCTCTGGTGCCTGCCAGAAAGGAAGGAATGGAACTACCATAATACAGTATCCCCTATGGACCCCTCCAGGCGGTCCATGAGGATACCGTGGTTGATGGTATTGTAGCAGCCATATCAGGGGTCAAACTAAGTAGCCGCATGCTTCATGTTCTTGCTGAGCTCTTGCTCTCTGAAATATATGCTTGTAAGCTGACGAGATGCAGGAGTCTCTTATCTTGTCAACAAAGGCTAAGGTCAGCATAGCGTTGTATATCTTGTTCTCTGCTGTTCTCTTCTGTTCTCTGCTTATCATGGCTACCCTATAACCCATTTCTTGTATTATAAACAATGGTGCTAGGAGAAGAAATGTTGAGGACTGCAACCCCACACGGGAGGGAGAGGAAGAGCCGTTTCATATGTGTCACTCATAATGTCTATAAAAGCAATGTGTTAATGTGCCTCGGGGCTTCTGGCTCTTTGGAAGTGATTCCAGCCTTAAGCCCGCACGTTAAATAAAGAAACTCTTTTTCCTTCACTCCGTGGTCTTTCTGACTCTGAGTTCTGCAACATAAATGGTGCCGTGACTCGGATGTGGCAGGCGCTGAGACAGAGAGGTGGCAGTTGCCTGCTCTTAATCGCCGCACCGGGAGGGAGGGCTCGGCGCATGCCTCCCTTTCTTGGCGCCACCGACCTTTTTGTTGGGTGAACAGGAGAAAGCCTGCACCGGGACCACCCAAACGTCAGCAAGCGGCAAGAGAACCTTGGGAAGCGGAGGAAGGAACTTGAGCCCTGCCCATACTGCAGCTGCAATTGAGTTGAAACCCACATTGGAAGCCTTCAGGAGAAAGGCAAGTATATGAAATAAAAAGAGGGCCCCGCCTTCAGGAGAAAGGCCACTGGGCAGAAAAAAAGAGGGCCCCGCCTTATGAAGAAGGTCAGTGTTAGTATACGTATACAAAAAGAGACCTACCCAATTGGGGGTGGAAGGGGGGACTTGATCACTCCCCCGAGCAGGCACTAATACTCAGCAAGGCGCTGAGGAAACTGCTTCGTTCTAGTGGAAAAGTGGGAAAGTGGGTGGCAGGGACATATGAATGAAGTGGTGAAATTGATGATTGTGTGAGTGGCTACTGCGGTTTCTGTTGCATACCATTGACCGTCCGGGTGCCCAGGCCAGTAGCAAAGTGCGTGGTGTGAAATTCCTTTTGTGTCGGTCAGTGAGACCCCTTACTCACTGACCAATCCCCTTTCCTCTTTGTGTCCATCTTCATCTTAGGAGGAAGGCTATGGGAGGTGGGGGAAGCAAGACTTGCACCCCCTTGAGATGTATGTTTCAAAAAAAAGGAAAAAGATTTTTTTAAAAAAGGATTCAGAATAGAGAGAAAACAGCAAAAAAGCTCAAGGCCGAGCTGAGAGAGAGAAAAAAAAGAACAAGATCTGAGGCTGTTAATTAGAGAAATGTTGCAGGACAGCCTGGCTTTTAACGAAGTGTGGGATTGTGAGGCCAAAGAAGTAGCTGTTAGCCTAGTGCGCCGGGAGGGGGCAGGAGAATTGCCCACAACGTTCTGAGTTGTGCAACATCATCACCTCGCCTAATTGAGATGAAATCCCTAAGAAATGGAAACTGAAAATGAAGACCCAGAAGATAAAGGTGCAAAATGGAATAAAGGTGAAGAATCAGCCCCCAGGGCACAGGCTAGACCCCTCTTCAAGTGGAAAGTGTGCCATAAGACTGTCCCAAAGCAGAATGAAGCGGAAAGACCACGATGAAGATCTCTGTCAAGGTAGCCGTGTTTAGCTTTGAACTGTCCTAGAATTTCATAGAGCCTGTAGACCATCAGCTATATGATTTCTGAAGAGCGTAACCGTTAAGCTTTTGCCGTGGGATTCCCTGCAATGAAGAAATCTCACTGATTTGAGTGTCCAGTGTTAGACTGCCTGAGTGTGTGTGCTGAAAAGACCGAGAAACCAGACAGCATGTTCCTGGCCAAGCCAAAATCACGCTACTACCATGTTCCTGGAAGCTGCAATAAACTATGTAAGCTGGAAGACCCAACCTGATTGAGAAGAAAAGAAGATATTGGAGTAACTGTCTTAAAAAACAGTGAGATCTGTGTAGCTGGCTGGCTGACGCTGTCAGTGATGTTACAACTTTAAATTAAGACTGTTTTTCTGTTTGAGACCTCAGCGAAGAAAGCTGACCCGAGTTATTTGTTGCCCGTGCCAAAGCAAAAATTTAGCTGCCCTGTACCTCATCGTGTCCTGTTTTGAGCTTGGGATTTACAAATACAAACAAACTGAGAAGCTTGCCTTTGAAGTCCTGCAAATCACCCCACCGCCTCCCCAAAGAAGATGAATGGCTGCCTGAAAAATGCAAGTATAAGGCGATGCCCATCACCCCCCAGTGTCCTGAGGTTTGGCACTTTGCTTTCCAAGTTGTACCAAGTTGAAGGGGAAGAAAAGAAAAGAGGTGAGTGTGTGTGTGTGTGTGTGTGTGTGTGTGTGATATTATAAATCCCTGGCTAGCTTGTCTAGTAATAGATAGCCCCGAGAGCTTTCCCCCTCCTAATTGCTGGATCTGCTCGATCATGCCTTACCATGCAAGAAGTGTTTCCCATTCATTATGTAAATTAAAAGAAGTTTGTTGTGTATATTTTATGATTTCTTAGATATCATAAAATATATGCGATATTTGCAGATTAGTGTTAGTTGCAACTCCAAATGATACTGAGTGTGGTTCCCAATGGATCACAAGTAGAGAAAGACAGAGACCAGTAGAAAAGACAGAGAAATAGAGAAAGTGGCAGACAGATAGAGAAAGGGAAAAAAAGAAGAAGAAAGGGAAGGCAAGAGGCAAAGAGAAAGAACATTTGTAGAGAAGAAGCGTGGCCATAGTTGCCCCCAGGGTGAATTAGAAGCAGCTGATTATGCCTAGAGCTTATTACCTGGGGGTAAAGTAGCCACAATAATGTAATAGTTCTTTAAGATGAGAAAATGTAACTAGAAAGAGAAGAAGAGCCTATCCCAAATGTGCATCATTGGGACTAGTGTAGGGCAGAAAGGTTTAAGTAAGTGAGTTTAACTTGAAAAAAAAGACAAAGAGACAAGGCTGGTGCATGGAGCAGAAAGTTTTATGTAAAAAGTTTAAAACATGATCTGCAATACAGGCAGATCAGCAAGAAAAAGAAAGCAAAAGAAAGAGAGAGAGATTTCTCTTCCCATACTAATGAGTGAAAGTGTTATCAAGCACTTTGCCTGGGAAGTGAAGTTTGTTTACAGAAAGCTGTGCCTGAGAACCAAACATTTCTAGCCTATGCTGCAAATGCTTGCTAGTGTTGTGCTGCCTCATGGGTAACATGTATGGTATAAAACCCATTTAGCCCAATGGCTGGTGGTTCAGAAAAGCTGTCTGAGGTACGCCTGTGTGCTGCAAGTTACCCAATAAAGTCTCCTTGTAAGTAACACCCCCCCCCCCGCTGGAATCCCAAAACATAAGCGGGGCTAGAGCGCCTCACCCATTATCAAACCCTGCTGTTAAAAGCCATGAGGGCAAGTATGAAGAAGTCAGTTAATATGACCAAAGTATCTAAAGTGCTGCAAGGTGCCACCGAGGCCCCAGAGCATACTTTTAACGATTTACATAGCCTATAATTTTAACGATTAACGAGTAACGATTTACGTAGCCTATCACGGCTGACTTTGGAAATCTAGCTGTGATAGGCTATGTTAATCGTTACGTAGCCTATCATGGGTTTTGGGTTTTTTTTTTACACTTTACTTTGTAATGGCGGCGGCGGCAGCCGGTCAGAAGACCGGCTGCCACCCCCGCCCCCAACAAAAGGCCGACGAACCACTGCGGGGACCCGCCGCCAGGAGGGACATTTGCCAAAGCTAAGTCCCATCCCAGGGGGGTGGCGGGGGTGGCAGCGGAGAATTTCACCGCCGATTTCGGGGGGCCAAATGCGTTGGCGCTCGCCCCCCCAAAGATTCGGGGAGAAATTCTCGGCCATCCCTATCGTAGCTAGAACAAATGCCACTTGTGCACAAATAATTAATTGTCAAAAATCTTCTGGGAAATATAAAGCTATCCCTGGCCCCCCCTTCCACTGTAATGAAATTCAAAACATATCTTTTAATGATGCCCACATACTTTTGCCTCATGGATGGTTTTGGACATGTGGTTCTTGCACTTGGTCATTCATTCCTGCCAACTTATCTGATAACCACCCATGTTGCCTCAGCCGCCTAGTGCCAATTCTTCCCCCGTGGCCAGAGAAAATCCGTCGATGGCAGCCTAGAGCACTCCAACTAACTGAAAATTGTAATAGCCACCTACAGCTATACTCTGACTCAGAAAAACTGGCACTGGCAGTATCGTTAGTTGGAGTTCCAGGTCTAGCCTTGGCTGATGGTCTAGAGATCAACCGGTTAGCTTGCAGCTTGGCCAAAAGCATAAATGCCACCTCACGAGCATTGTCATTATTAAATAAAGAGTTGCGTGATCTAAGAGGTGCGGTTCTAGAAAATAGAGCTGGTATGGATTACCTCTTCCTTCTTCATCATCTGGGTTGTGAGACACACCAAAAGCTCTGTTGTTTTAACTTAACCGATAATGGCAATGCTGTAGATGAACAGATCAACAAGCTGCACCATATAGTGGCTGACATCAAAATAAGACAACATGATTAGCTTGATTGGTTGACCTCTTGGCTTCCAGATCTCAGCTGGCTCAAAGCATTATTTGTTCTGATTTTACCAGTGGCATTGGTGGGAGTACTGTTATGCTTCTGCACTCCCTGGTTTATGCGTTGCTTAAACAATCTGTTTACTGCCTCAGCCACAAAAACAGCCGCCCACTACGCTCTAATAGCTCAATAAGATATTAAGTAAGAGGGCTGCTATAAGAGTCCTGTGTTATGCTTCACAAACCAGAATGTCTATTTTTGTAATGAAATGCTATAATTGTAATAAAATTATGCATTTAAGGGGGGAATGTAGCAGCCATATCAGGGGTCAGACTAAGTAGCCTCATGCTTCATGTTCTTGCGGAGCTCTTGCTCTCTGAAATATATGCTTGTAAGCTGACGAGACGCAGGAGACTCTTATCTTGTCAACAAAGGCTAAGGTCAGCATAGCGTTGTATATCTTGTTCTCTGCTGTTCTCTTCTGTTCTCTGCTTATCATGGCTACCCTATAACCCATTTCTTGTATTATAAACAATGGTGCTGGAGAAGAAATGTTGAGGACTGCAACCCCACACGGGAGAGAGAGGAGGAGCTGTTTCATATGTGTCACTCATAATGTCTATAAAAGCAATGTGTTAATGTGCCTCGGGGCTTCTGGCTCTTTGGAAGTGATTCCAGCCTTAAGCCCGCGTGTTAAATAAAGAAACTCTTTTTCCTTCACTCCGTGGTCTCTCTGACTCTGAGTTCTGCAACAGTATCAAAAGCTGCTGAGAGATCGAGAAGTACAAGGAAGGAACACTTGCCCCTATCCAAACCCCTCCTCATATCATGCACCAAGGCTGTTTCTGTCCCATGCCCAGGCCTGAAGCCCGATTGAAACGGATCCAGATAACCAGCAACCCTGGTCTCCTGGAGACGGAGTCTGGTGAGGACCAAGGACTCCCAGTAGATAACAGCCACTCCCCCTCCCTGACCCCCAGCCCTCGGCTGTTGTGCATGTGAAAATCCAGCCGGGCAAATGGCCACAAGGAGCAGTGGCCTCATCCAGCCAGGTTTTCGTAATACATGCCAGGTCCGCACCAGGATCATGTCATGAATGAGAGATGCTTTATGGGCAACGGACTTGGCATTACACTGCAGCAGACAAAGGCCAGAGGATGGAGTCGCGCATCCGCCAGCCATCCTTTGGCTCTCGACAGGCCCAGAACAGGGGACAGATATTACACATCTTAACATTTGCATATTAAGATGCAAATGACATGGTCTTCTATGAATGGGTTGTACTCTTTTTTTAAAAAAAAAAATGTCAGTGATAGTGAAATCTCCTTGGGAAATGTTGCTAGTATAATATTTTTTTAAGAACTTCCCTCAAAGTTCCTTGGATGTGTCTCCCAAGGGCAACCATTTAGGGAAAGTTTGGTAGGGATGTACGACAGTCACTTACCTTTTTGAAGGGTGACATTTGTGGTGGTGGGGAGGCGCTCCGTCCCTGCCCCTGAAATTCTAGCCGGGGGGGGAGGTGCTCCGTCCCTCCCGCCCGAATCCTGGCCGGCCGTCTCCACTCCGCAGGGATTCTGCGGAGCTGCCGGCCGGCTCCGCCAGTGGCCGGACATCCGGCCGCTGGCTAGCAGGGACGCAAATGGTGGTGGCCGTAGCTGCTGCCGTTTGCATCCCTGCAGTTAGCCGTGATAGGCTACATAAATCTTTATGTAGCCTATCACAGCTGATTTAAAAGGAAAAACAACAACGCACGTATGCAAATGAGGGCGCCCATGGGCGCCTCCATTTGCGTTCATTATTTTGGCACATCTTAGTCTACGTAAACATTTACGTAGACTAAGACGGCAAAAATAAGGGGAACGCAAATAGCGTAGCATATGCACATTTTTCCTTTTTCTTTTAAATCAGCTGTGATAGGCTATGTAAACATTTACGTAGCCTATCACGGTATTTTTTTAAAATCTAGCCGTGATAGGCTACGTAAATCTTTACTATCACTTTTTTTGTTTTGTTTTTTGTTGTTTTTAACTGGAAATGATGGCGGGAGCAGCCAGTCGGAAGACTGGCCGCCGCCGCTGAACCGCTGCCGGAGCCGCCGCCAGGAAGATCTGCCCAAGGTAAGTCCCATCCCGGGCGTGGCGGGGGGGTGGCAGACCGTTCCACCACTGATTTCAGGGGGCCGAATGCCTGGCATTCGGCCTCCCTGAGATCTGTGGTGGAATTCTCTGACATCCCTAAAGTTTGGTGGCAACTCTGAAAGGGATTCTCAGTAGCAGCAGCAGCCTCTGCTACTGCTATTGCTTGTCACCAGTGGTTGGTGACAGCTGATGGAAGAGAAGGTTCCCTATAACCATTGATTAAGCAAGAGATGTGGTAGGTAGGATGCATAATCTAGTTTGCCTGATTCATGCACCACCAGGCAACCTCAATGCAGTGGTCCCTACAAGCCTGCATCAGTGCAAACTGACTCCATAAAAATCCATTGCTATTCTGTCTTATCATGGAAAGTTGGTCAGACAACTTGGTCATGACAATTGTTTGCTATACACTGGTCTTACTGTATCATTTTGTGGATACATCTTTGATTATTGGAAACTTACTTGCAGTAACAATAGGTTTTGTTCTGCGTGCAGTTAAAACTCCCAGAGAGTAGACACAAGAGGTACTAGAAAGATAGTAGCATGGGAACTATATTGGTATCTGATTTAGGTGACACGTAAGTGATACTACTTCAAATAAAATTTAATACAAAGGCCACCTGGCTTTGGGACTGAATATATATGCCTGCCATCAAAGGATATCATCAAAGGAAAGACCTTTTCCAGCACAGCTCGATCACAAAGAGACGAGACATATCATCATTCAATTTATGAAAATCCAAGATGACATCAAAAGTTGGATTTCTCAGATAGTCACAAGCACAAAGCCATGAATGAAAGCTCTGGCAAGGTCAAAAAGAGACCAGGTGTCTTATATTGGATCACCACCAGTTCTGGGCTCACAACAGCAGAAGCCGTGAGCCATAAAGCTACTCATGAGGATGGTAAATTCCTCTTGATTTATTCCTAAATTATTTAAAGTGTTAATTAAAAAAAAATTGCCATGCATAACTACTTTTTCAATTCTGCTGGCAGGAAGGTACAACGTATAATCTACTACTATACGAATCAACCATTTGTTGGCACTAGCATTCCTTGGTGACAGAAGAACTATTGCTGGTGGAGGGGAATTGTGCTTGTTGGTAGGAGTCCTAATTAGGAATGGGCAAATATGTCAGTTTCACTTTCTCATGTATTTTAATTTTTAAAATCTCAAGTTCTTTCTGTCCTGAATACAAAAATTTTTGCAAATTTTGGTGCATTCTTATCAAAAACAAACTGAAAGAAAACCCATTGGAACCAGCAAAATTCAATAGGTACAACTATTCCCAGTATGGAGAAGACCATGCTGTGCCTGACTCCCATGTAGCTGATGAAGGTGAGGAGTTTGTCAGAAAAAGAGGTGGAAACGATTTCAGCACTAACATATCTAAATACACAGGGAAAAGCAAAGAACTCAAAGTCCCGGATGGACAAATCAGTTACTGTTTCTCCCACATTTGAATGTATTAAATCTCTAGTTCTTTTTCTCCCACAGAATGAAAACATTTTGGATTTTGGTAAATTCTTATCAAAACCGAATATAAATGTAAGTCTCACACATTCCTTGTTGCACCCATTGTGTAACTAAAACATACCATTGACTGTAAAGACATGATTCAAAAATTGGTTGTTAGAGTTTGCTGCCAGTTCAGTTCAGTTGCATAAAAACAAAGCTTAATGCATAATATTGCTCACCACAAAAGACTATATATTCAAACAGCTCCAAAGAAATAACACAGCACATATATGCCAAAAATAACTAGATTCAAACATTACATTAGTAGTTAAGGAGGGCGCCCGCATCAAACTCTAATGCACGCCCCTTTTTCAAAAGCGACAGGTACCCCACCCCCTTGGGAGACCGGAAGTCCCGCCCTAGCTGGAAGTCCCACCTTCCGAGGTACTGCCCCAGAAGGAGCGATCAACTGGTCAGGTCATATGACCTTCAGGGTCACCTGACAGGGGTTATGTGACCACTCTACAAACTCGTCATGCCACCATGGACCAATTGGACAAGGTTTTAGAGCCCTAACAGGTATGGGTGTGGAAATGGCTCACAATCCCTCCCTGGATTGGCCCAGAGGAGTCATTTTGCCCCTCTACGAACTCATCATGCCACCATGGACCAATAGGAAGAGGCTTTAGAACCCTAACTGGTACAGGTGCAGAAATGGCCCAAAGAGTAATTTCTACCACCACCACCACCCGGGTTGGCCCAGTGGGGTCATGTCACCCCTCTAAGAACTCTCCCCATCACAATGAACCAACAGGAAGAGGTTTTAGCAGAAACATCCTACCCCATCAGCCAGTCAGAAGAGGTGCACCCAGATTCAATCAATGTAGCCATTTAGCTTGTCCAGACATGTTTCCTGCATAGGGAACATGGAGATGCCAGGCACACTTGAAAACTTGAACCCCAGAAAGGCTATAAGCTGAGTAATGCCTACATACTTTTAAAAAGAACTAGAAAGGGAGAGCCTGCTATAGCTCCTGCGAATGTAAGAAGAAGAGATGCAGCTGTGGCAGAGAACATACCTGTAGACATTTTTACAGATTTCCTGGAAAATTTGAGGAGGCTGTAAGCAGCTTGTTAAAACAATGAAGGCCATCTGCAATAAGCAGTTCAATAAAACTTTAAGGAAGAAAGGAAATTCACCTCTATATAGATGTACTTCCACAAAAGTTATAATTGCAGTTTTCAAAGAGCTACTAGGGGGGCAAGCCTTATGGAGACAGAAAAAGAGGTTTCCCAGTCAAAAAACATTTTATATTAAGTTGTCTAGCAACACCCTGTCCTTTTTTCTTTCTTTCTGCAGAACACTTGGTTTTATGTTTAAAACTTACCACAAGTAGGAGTGTATGAAACCCACCTACCCGAGTCCGCCAGGGGGTCTGCAGGGGGGGGGAGGCCATCTGTTCCTCCCCCCTGGAATCCTCCCCGGTTGACTCCACCCCGCGGCGAGTCTGCGGAGCCACTGGCCAAGTCCGTCCGCTACCGGACTGTCGGATTGCAGATGCAAATGACGTCTGGCGTAGCGGACGCCACTTGCGTCCCTGCTCTTTGCCGTGATAGGCTACATAGCCTAACGTGCGAAGGAACAGGGACACAAATACGCTATGTAAAGATTTACATAGCCTATCATGGCAAAGAGCAGGGGCACAAATGGCGTCCGCTACGCCAGTTACCATTTGCATCCGCAGTCTGGCAGCGGACGGGCCTGGACCCAGTGGCAGCAGGTAGGATTTTCTGCAAAACATGGCCTTCTGCAAAACATGGCCCCTCCAGGAAATTCCTGACTTGTGTGGAAGATAACTTCCTCCTACAGAAAGTACAGGAAAGAAGTAGAGGATCGGCTATCCTTGACTTGATCCTAACCAACAGAGATGACTTAGTGGATAAAGTAGCAGTTACAGGAACTCTGGGGGAAAGCGACCAGGTTGTACTTGAGTTCTTGGTTCTAAGGGAAGCAAAAGCCGAGTGTAGTCAAACGCATACCCTGGATTTTAGGAAAGCTGATTTTAATAAACTCAGAACAATGATCAGTAAGGTCCCATGGCAAGCGACACTAACGAGAAAAGGAGTCCAAGATGGGTCGGAGCTTTTAAAAAAGGAAATTCTCAAGGCACAATTACAAACAATTCCAAGAAGAAAAGGTGGAAGACAACAGAAGAAGCCAGTGTGGCTTTACAAAAAGCTTAGGGATGACCTGAAAACAAAAAAGGACACATATAGGAAGTGGAAAGAAGGCCAAGTAACAAAGGAAGAGTACAGGCAGGTAGCACAGAATTGCAGGGATGGCATCAGGAAGGCTAAAGCTGAGAATGAGCTGAGGTTAGCGAGGGATGCTGAAAACAAAAAGACTTTCTTCAGCTATGTGCATAGTAAAAGGCAGAGGAAAGAAATGATTGTTCAGCTATTAAATAAGGATGGTAAAACAATAACAGATGACAATGAAAAGGCAGTGGTCCTACTTTGGCTCAGTCTTCTCCCAAAAGAGGGTCTATGACCCCCCTGGCAAAGGCGAAGTACAGGCTGAAGGGGCAGGATTGCAGATTGAGATCGATAGGCATATGGTCAAGGAACCCGTAATTACTTTGAATGAGTTCAAATCTCCAGGGCCAGATGAACTGCATCCTAGAGTAATAAAGGAACTGGCAGAAGAACTCTCAGAACTGCTGTCTATTCTCTTTGAGAAATCATGGAGGACAGGAGAAGTGCCAGATGACTGGAGGAGGGCTAATGTTGTCCCTATCTTCAAAAAGGGTAAAAAGGAGGAACCTGGGAACTACAGACCAGTCAGTCTGACATCAATCCCTGGGAAAATTCTGGAGCAGATGATAAAGGAATCCATCTGGAAGCACCTTGACAACAATGCCGTGATTACTCGAAGCCAACATGGATTTGTCAAAAACAAGTCCTGCCAGACAAATCTGATCTCATTTTTTGATCAAGTAACCTCCCTTGTAGACCGTGGGAATGCTGTAGACATCATATACCTCAACTTTGTCAAAGCTTTCGACAAAGTGCCCCATGATATCCTGATGAGCAAACTAGCTCAAAGTGGGCTAGATGAAACAACGATCTGGTGGATCCGCAGTTGGCTACAGAATCGGACTCAAAGAGTGCTTATCAATAGGACCTTCTCAAACTGGGGAGAGGTAACGAGTGGGGTACCGCAAGGCTCAGTCCTGGGCCCAGTGCTCTTCAACATTTTTATTAATGACTTGGAGGAGGAAGTGCAGGGAATGCTGATCAAATTTGCAGATGACACAAAATTGGGTGGGATAGCTAATATTTTGGAAGACAGAAACAAAATTCAAAGTGATCTGGATAGACTGGAACGCTGGGCAGAAAACAGCAGAATGACATTTAATAGGGATAAATGCCAAGTTCTGTACCTAGGAAAAAGAAATCAAATGCACAGTTACAAGATGTAACAGCCGTAGTAAATGGCTGCATTTACCTTAAACTAAGACCTTTACGGCCGCAAATGGCATCCTGGATACCATTTGCATCCGCAGTCAATCCCCTTCAGCCAGCGATATGGCATGGCGGCCATATCGCTGGTGCTCCAGAGCCGGAGGATCCGGCCAAAGAGGATTCCACAGGGAGGTGGAGGTAAGTGCTCTGTTCTGTCACAGACTCCAGGGGGCTGGATTCTTTAGAATCCGGCCTCATTGGGGTCCGTGGTGGAATTCTCTGCCATCCCTACAAAGATATGCTATATGAGTGTGAATGTGAGTTGCAAGAATGCAGGGAACAATATGAATAGAGATTTAAAGAATGTGAAGTGGAATGTAAGAGTTAGTTGCAAGTCTGCAAAAAAAGAGTGTGTGCATTAGAAGCAGAGATGGATGCATGGAAGAAAAAGGAGAGTGAACGGGAGAGAGAAAGGACTTGATTTTACCTCTGAGAAATGCAAGTGGGCTTCTTGGGTGAGTGACATGCAAACAGAAAGAGACCTGGCTAAACGGGAGGCCAGCCTAGCACAGAGTGAACAGGCTATGCTTAAAAAACATTTAAAGGAAGCCCAAATAGCAGCAAGGTTTTTTAGCAGATCAAAATCGCCTTGCAAAAGTTTCCACAAGCCATGAGAAATGTCAGGCCACCATTCAAGAGCTACAGAAACAGCTCAGCCTTCACAGAGGAATCGTAGCAGCAGTAAAGATGAAGGACTTAACCAAACCTCCACCCTTCCCCCAATCCCACAGTGGATACCAAATGCCCATAGACGCCATCCCCCAGACTCCATTTAACCCAGAGTGGCAAGAACCACAAACATGGGAAGTCAAAGCTATAGCTCCTGTAGTGGAAAGAACAGTTAATAGAAGGTCAAGAGATGAAGCAGGAACTGAAAGAGAAGACATTAGAGAGACCATAAGATGGACCCCTGCTCAGGCAAAATTAATAGCGGATCAGACGGGACCTCTGAGCATACTGTAATTTCATGGTTGGCAAGGGTCCACCAATCACATCCTTCTGCAGATGCCATGGATTTAACTCAGCTGGCCTGTGCAGCAACTGCACCTTCTGACTCTGCACATGAGAAAGAACTTGACACTTAGAAAATCTGAATGTGGGAGACAGTGAAATTGACAGATTCACCCATCCCTAGGTACAAGGAACTGTTCCACTGTGCAATATTTATTTATTTATTATTAAATTTATTAATCGCCCATCTGGCTGGTCACCCAGCCACTCTGGGCGATGTACAACACACAATAAAACAATTTAAAACAATAAAATTCTACCATAAAATTTTTTTAAAATACCCTAACCCACCCCAAACGCCTGCCTGAACAACCATGTTTTTAATGCACGACAGAAGCTCATTAAAGAGGGGGCATGACGGAGTTCCCTAGGGAGGGAGTTCCACAGAGTGGGGGCCACCACAGAAAAGGCCCTCTCCCTCATCCCCACCAGTCTAGCTGTCCTGGCTGATGGGACAGAGAGAAGGCCATCCGAGGCTGATCTTGTTAAGCAGCCTGTCTGGTGTTGCTGGAGGCGCTCCTTAAGATAGGCTGGGCCGGAACCATATAGGGTTTTCAAGGTCAAAACCAACACCTTGAATTTGGCCTGGAAAACAACTGGTAACCAGTGCAACTCCTTCAGCACTGGAGTGATGTGATCTCGCCGGCAGCTGCCTTTAATCGGGCGAGCCGCCGCATTCTGTACCAGCTGCAGCTTCCGAACCGTCTTCAAGGGTAACCCCACGTAGAGCGCATTACAGTAGTCTAAACAAGAGGAGACCAGGGCATGTACTACCGATGGGAGCAGATGGTCGGGAAGGAAGGGGTGCAGCCACCATATCAGATGGAGTTGATACAGCGCTGTCTGGCTCACAGCTGACACCTGAGCCTCCATGGACAGCTGGGAGTCCAAAATGACGCCCAGGCTGCGGACCTGGTCTTTCAAGGGTAGCCGTACCCCATTCAACACCAGGTCAACATCCCCCAGCCTCCTCTTGTCTCCCACCAAAAGTACCTCGGTCTTGTACTTGTATGGGAGGGGATCGGAATAGATCTCAATGAAGCCCTCATTCCTCTCTCACTGGCTGGTCACCAAAATATGGCTAATGCGATATGTATATGGGGCTTGCATAAGGGCTCTCCATGGGAAGTAATAGCCAATACACTGGCCCTTGCCCTACAGGCCTACCATGGAAGGGAAATGAGGAAGGAATACTCAGCAGAACCCTATGCCAATTGTCTCTCATTTGGATGGACATTTCCCGATTCCTGTGGGAGGTATCTTGTCCCGCATGATTTTACTTGCCACAAATTACCTTACTGACAGAGAATTGTAAGCAACCATCTTGAATGCCGTTTCTTTTTTTAAGAAATAAGTTGTTGCTACTCCACTAACTATTATTTATGTGAGAATCTACATTCCAAAATTAACAGGTGCAATCAATTGTAGGAACAAATCTGGAAGAGAGAGATGATTTGTGCTAGCAATTGATTGCACTTGCATAATTGTGCCCATAATTGATTGCTGGTAGAAAATTAAAGAGCTGGTTGAGCCTCATGTCAATTAAGTGTAAGTTTTTAGCTGAAATAATATTTCTTGGAAGAGAACTTGGTTCATAATGTCAGCAAGTTAATCACAATAGGTTTTACTGGCATCATCTCTAAATTCTCAGGGGGAAAAAAACCATGAAAGAAGGTGGGCATTGATATTTGTGGATGGCACCTCTTCCGACAGAAAGTAAATATCTTCTTTTATGATAAAGCCAAAATCTAATGGACCAATCCTGCTGGATGCATTGGAAAAGTGTTTTACAAGTTGTTGGTGGAAATGGGAAGGGGCACATTGGAGGCAGATGCCTAGAAAGTCTTCTTTAAAGGGCAATCAGAATGATCACCCATTATGTCACTTTCTCTGTGAAGACAGACTAAAGTATGTGGGGCTTTTTAGTCCACGGAGGGCTCAGGGTAAAAAACAAACAAACATTCATTCTTTTTGGCTGTCTTAATCTACGTAAATATTTACGTAGACTATGACAGCGAAAATAAAGGGGAACGCAAATAGCGTAGCAGGCGCTATTTGTGTCCCTTTTTGATTCCCCGTTTTAGCCTACGTAAAGATTTACGTAGGCTAAAACGGTGAATCAAAAGGGGATGCAAATAGTGCCCGCTATGCTATTTGAGTTCCCCTTTATTTTCGCCGTCATAGTCTACGTAAATATTTATGTAGATTAAGACAGTAAAAAGAAGGAACGCAAATGGCGGCGGCTGTAGCCACCGCCATTTGCGTACACGGGTTTGTTTGTTTTTAAACCCACCCAACCATGATAGGCTACGTAAAACTTTACGTAGCCTATCACATCTTTTTTTTTTTTTTTTACACAAGCCTGGAAATGGCGGTGGCGGCAGCCAGTCGGAAGACCGGCCGCCGCCGCCAAAGCCGCCACCGCCCGGAAGATCCGCCCCAGGTGAGTCTCGCCCCGGGGGGATCCGCGGGGGGGGCGGGGGGCAGGCCATTCCGCCACAGAGTTCGGGGGCCAAATGCACTGGCATTCAGCCTCACCGAGATCCATGGCAGAATTCTCTGACATCCCTAGTTTAGGGGGAAAAGTGACTTACAGAACAATCCTATGTATGTCTACTCAGATACAAGCCTCATTAAGTTCAATGGGACCTACTCCTAGGTATGTGTATGTATGTGTATGCACTGCTGGGGAAAGGTCAATGATTGAGGTTTATAAGATCATGAATGATGTGGAGAGAGGGGGATGAGTGAGAAAAAGTTTGTCCCCCTCTCTCATCATACTAGAGAGAGTATGGTCAGCCAATGAAACTGATGGACAATAGTTTCAAAATGGGCAAAACAAAGTACTGCTTGCCAATATGCACTTGAAATTTACTGACGCAAGCGATCTACTAGTTTAGATGCCTTTATGGAAATATTAGACAACTGTATGGATGATAATTAAGCTGAACTCCCATGTTCAGAGACAATATACTTCAGAATAGCATGTGCTACAGACAAATAACAGAGCTGTTACCTTAATGCATTTGGTTGGATGCAGACTTAGTCATACTTTGAGGAGACTCATGGAAATAAATGGGACTTTTCAGCCATTACAAACTTAAATCCTATTGATTCCAGTGGGCCTACTCTTAAGTATGGTAGATCTGGATCTAGCCTGTTGTTTGCAACCTTCCCAGAGGTATGTGGCTGTTCTGCTGGGCTTGAAAAGCCTGGCTGTTCAGGCGGACATTTTGGGGTGGGTTCGGGTTTTTTTAGAGCAGTGTTGTTTTGTTATTTTGATTTGTTCAGTTGATTATGTAAATTCATTGCATTTTCTGTTACTAATATTGGACACCGCCTAAAGTGGCTGGGTAGTTGGCCAGATGGGCGGCTAATAAATAAATAAAACACTCAACTAGATGGACCTGGGGCCTAATCCAGCAGGGCTCTTCTGATGTTCTTATCCATCCAGGGGCCTGTTTCCACCAGCAACTTACTCTAAGCTGGCAGCGTGTTGAGGTTGTTAGGGATAGACGATGTCATGGCCATCCAGCAGGCACCCAGATCTTATCACAGAAAAACTGGATTTCCTGAGACTGCTTACAGTCCGATTCTTTTCCTTAAGTCAGGTTCTCCCTGGTATAGTTGCTGTGCGTCCCAAACCCCGTATTGACCTTGAGTATGGTTAGCACTGCCCAGGGGTGTGCCTTTCACCATGACCCTGGTCAGGGGGTGTTTCCTGTGTGTCTCCGATCCCTGCACAAACCAATTAGTGTCTTCTAAGAAGTAGCTCCCATTCTGCTGAGGCTTGCCCTCTGAATGTGCATATCAGAACTTACAGAGAATCCCCCTCAATTGACATGACATGGTTTAAAGCCCAGTTCCCTAAGTGTGGTAAAGTGCGATCTCGAGGCTCCAATTCTCCTTTGCTTGGTTTATTGCATTAGGAAGAAACTACTTTGACCCTTCATTATAGAGATCCTGTGGGTTAAAACAGGGGCTGGTTTCCATCTTTGTGTTCTTCCCCCCCCTTTCCCAGCACAAGCATATGTGTGCTTACGTGAAAGTAACTCCCACTGTGGTCAATGAGGCTTGCTCCTGAAATGCAGGTGCATCTGGACTTCCAAGGAAAAGGAGAAAGGGGAGGGGGAAGCCTCTCTTATTGGTTGAGCAGCCCCTGCCAATCAGATGATGTTCACTCCAACCCCCACCAGGAGGTATGTTCTGTGAAACACTTTTTTACTGGGGAGAAAGGAGCTTGGAAGAAGATTTCATTGGAAGGGAACAAAGCCAGATGGCTCAAATTGATAAAAGGCAGTGGATTATCTCTATGGAGTAAACTGTTCCTCTAAAGCTAAAATAAACATTTGGCAGCAGACCCAGGTCCTGGAAACCTTCGTCCCTTGTGCCTTTGGCATGCATACATGATACATGGGCCCACTTAATTTTTACAGCAATAGACACTCTGTAAAGAACCAATGAGTTCACCACAGAGATATAAAAACTCCAAAGGAATGATCACATGGACTCTGAAAGTGAAACACCATCTAGCATGTGAGGGGATGACACTCTGTTTCTTATTACAATTATGTTTAGGCCTTGGTATTTTCATACAATCTTACACCTTCCCATTGGTTTTTCCAATTTCAATAAGGCTACAGCATCATCAGATGCACTTTATTTTCCTGTATAATATACCTCCATTCTATAAAGTCAGACTATAAAGTCAGTATTGTTCACAAGTCTTCCAAGAATCATAGAAATGCCGTTGTAGGTGGCACTATATTACAAAATCTGAAGCTTAAGATTCATGTCCTCTACTGTTGCTTCAGCATCAATATTTATTATTGAGAAAAGCCTCTCACAGATACTTCTCAAAGGGTTTAATATTGTGTGTTGAGTAGCAAAATGCTTAACTTAGCCAAACATTTGATGTCCTTGGTTTTGTGATGTGTTTCATTTGTATATGAACCAAAAGCGTATGCTATTTTCTCCCTCTGTGAAAGAGGGAAAGGACAATTTCAAGAGATGGTTTCCTGTAATGCTTTGCTCACCCCTTCTCAACAACCAAGCAGTCCACATTAATCTGCATGATACCAATGTTTGATACTGCCTGTTATTTACAATGAAGCTATTAATTAAGGTGCAGATGGAAACATTAACACAATGTTGGAATTGGAGGACTTTCTACAGCAGATGGTGAAGAGTTCTTTTGCACCAAAACCACAAACATGTTCATTCCAATACTGAAAAAAATGTTCGATATGGCTTTCTAGAGGAGGTGCCCTCTCCACATTCAGTTGATTGTGAGACAAATATATAGGCAGAACAAACCTGCTTCATTTCCAACTGACATTTAAAGCCCATGTGTGTCTTTTTTTATTCTTTAACACAGCGCTTACCTAATATCATAATGGAAAAGTTTCATTCCTGATCTCACTGCATTTCATTGAGACTGAAATAAAAACAGAAAGGAAGAAAAATAGCATGGAACAGATTGTCAAATAATTAGTGAGAAAGAGGATATATGAAGAAATATTTTAAACTACCTTGCCTTTTAGGAGAAGTGTCTGTCTTAGTTGTTTTTAAGATATAAAAATATACATCAGAGACAACTTTCAGCCTGCTAAAATGTCAAGATTTCCCACCCCTACCCTCATGGAATTTTGCACCACACAGAAGAAAGCATCGCTATATGAATGCCAAATTTAAGATGTGGCAGGATAATTAAATCCCTCCCCACTCCAAAAACACAGAAAAAAGCCCAGACCACATCCTGAGTCACTCATGAATGTGGTTCCTTACTGCCAAACCTGTCCTCTAAGCTATGTTTTCTGAATGTTCATGACAAAAAGAAGAAAAGATGGACGTCCTCAATGACTCTTTGAATGAGGGAAAATATTTGAGATAAACACTACATTTGGCCAAATCCCTAGTCAAATCAAGTCATTTTGGAGAGATTCTGTGACTCCGTGAGGTGAGACGAGATTCTGGCCAAAGTGTTCAGAAATGAATCTGGACCTTACTACCACTTCATGAATGCTTTGGCCTTTCTCCAGTGGCTGCAGGAAGTCAGACAATGTGACTCAAAAAAAGAAAAAGAAAAATCAGTTTAGTTTCAATTCATATATATATATATATATAGCAGTGGGGTTGGGGGAAGAGGTTTTGTGCACTAGTACATCATCATTCCTGTCCAAACCAAACCATCCCTGATCTTTGTCATCTTTATTCCTACCAGTCCTTTTCCTAAATCCTTCTTCCATTCTTTTTCCTTCTGTTTTTAACCAATCCAACCCAGCCCTCCCACAGCAATCAGGTTTCATGTTTTTGTTGCTGTCGCTTATTAGTGTATTGTGCTGTTGTTTCCTGGTGCTTTGTGCCTTATACCTTGTTAGCTGTAGGCAGGATTACCTCCTCCCACTGCCATGTTGGCCCTAGTTAATAGGTTTTATTTTGAATCATTTTTTGTGTTCTTTTCTTTTATTAGTACAGTGAATGTCATCAATAATTTATTATATACTTCCCTCTTCTGTCTCACTGAGTAGTTCTTTGTGGTGTGTGGGTCTCCTCTCTTACTTAGTGTTGAGTGTGTGTGCATTTTATTTTACACACGTACACAAAAACACAGAAAGAGAGAGAGCTGTGTGCACAAGCACTCGGTCCCGTTGTTAATAAAGTACACTGTATAACACACATATTTAATAGTACTAGGGGAAGACTAGAGGAGATACAAGCATCTCAAGGCACAGGGGACTGCAATCGCCCTATCCTGTGTAGGGATATATGAATCCCTTACCTTGCCATCCACCGGAGGGGGAGGCGATCCTCCCTCCCCCCCAGAATCCTCACCGGGCGGCTCCACAGTGATTCCACAGAGCCGCCAGCCAGCTCCAAAGCCCCAGCGATATGTCCACCATTGCTATATCGCTGGCTAGCCTAACTGCGGACGCAAATGGCGTCCAGCATAGTGGATGCCATTTGTATCCCTGCTCTTTGCTGTGATAGTCTACATAAATCTTTACATAGCCTATTGCGCAAAGGAACAGGGACGCAAATATGCCATCTGTGTTCCTGTTCCTTCGCATGATAGGCTACATAAAGATTTACGTAGCCTATCACGTCAAAGAGCAGGGATGCCATTTGCGTCTGCAGTCAGTCCAGCCAACGAGATATGGCAATGGTGGCCGTATTGCTGGGGCTTCGGAGCTGGTGGCAGGCAGGATCCACCGGCGAGAACTTTGCAATAGAGGAGGAGGTAGGAGATCCAACCCTCCACAGACTTCAGGGGGGCAGATTCAATAGAATCCAGCCTCATTGGGATCCATGGAGAATTTCTCCAACATCCCTAAATTGTGCACTACAGCTGCATTGCCTTTTTAATGTGGAACACTTGCCAACGTCTTTAGCTCAGGAATACAAAGAACTAGTACAAGAATGTGGGAGATTTGGGGAAAGGGCTACCAGCCTTTCCTAAACTTGGGTCCCCAGATGTTGTTGGACTATAATGGCCACCATCCCCAGACAGTATTGCCAACGGTCAGGCAATTATAGTCACCAGCATCTGGGAACCCAAGGTTGGGAAAGGCTGGACACGGAATACCTAGCAGAAAGTAAGGAATTTGCAAAGGTGTCATGTTAGTCTCTAGCATCTACCTGTTCAGTGAATTATAAGCTCAGTAAACAAAGACCATCACATTTATGTATTCCATACAAGACCTAGCACATCACTGATAATATGCAAATGTTAAGTAGCAGTATTTGTAAATTAAGTACATGAAGGAATTGACAGTGACAGCTTCTGATTCTTTAACCCAGGGGTAGTCACTGTGGTGCCCGTCAGCATCAATGTGCCTGTGGACACCTTTCTTGGCACTCCCCAAGGTGCCCTACCCCTCCCACTTCTTTTTCTGTTTAATTAACATATTTTCTTATCAGCAGCTGGGATTGCCGTTAGTGCTAAAAACTGTGGGTTCAAAGGAGTTGTGTAGTATGTTGGAGCTCAGCCCTCACCTCTGCTTTGTACTTAGTGTTTTGGGGAGGTTATGTCAGGGTGGAAACTGAGCCCAGAGATAGGGATGTACGAAAGTCACTTACCTTTCCACACATTCTGTTCATGGGCGGGGGGGAGGTGTTCCATCCCTCCCTCCGAAACCCTCGATGGGGGGGGAGGCGATCTGATCCTCCCCGCCCCAGAGTCCTCGACGGCCGGCTGTGCTCCGTGGTGGCTCCGCGGAGCAGCCGGCCAGGCCCAGGCCAGGGCCATCCACAGCTGGATTTCTGGCTGCGGAAGGCTCTGGGTAAAAAAAAAAAAAAATGCATACGCAAATGGCGGCAGCTACGGCCACTGCCATTTGTGTTCCTTATTTTTCTTTGTCTTAGTCTATGTCAATATTTACGTAGACTAAGACGAAAAAAAGAAAGGGGAACGCAAATAGCGTAGTGGGCGCTATTTGCATTCCCCTTTCTTTTCTTTGTCTTAGTCTACGTAAATATTTACGTAGGCTAAGACGAAGAAAAATAAGGAATGCAAATGGCAGCGGCCATAGCCACCGCCATTTGCGTACGCATTTGGTTTTTTTTACCCAGATGTGATAGGCTACTTAAGTCTTTACGTAGCCTATCACGTCTATGGGGGGGGGAAAGAACACAGACAGCAAATGGCAGCGGCGGCAGCCAGTCGGAAGACCAGCTGCCTCCACTGCCAAAGCCGCCGCTGGAGCCGCCGCCGTCTGGAACAGCTGCCCAGGTAAGTCTTGTCCCGGGGGGGATCCGTGGGGGGCAGGGGGGGGCAGGCCATTCTGCGATGGATTTCGGGGGGCCGAATGCACTGGCATTCGGCCTCACCAAAATCCATCATGGAATTCTCTGACATCCCTACCCAGAGAGCCCCAGAGCAGTTCTGATTCTGAGGAGGATTAGCAGTCCCTGGGAGAGGAGCCAGCTCATCCCTCATAGGCTCAGCACCTGGCAGAGATTCCTCCTGCCAGCATTCCTGAGATAGTTAGTAACCCTGGCAGTGAGGGGGTGTGGGAGGGGGGCTTCTTTGATGCTCGATGCAGACACAAAGAGCGACTAGCGATGGAGGGCGCAGAAAGGAGGCGTGGTGCCCGTTTGGCACACAAGCAACGGCCACCTCCCATGGACCCAAGGGAAAGAGGGAGGATCTCTCCCTAGCCCATAAGTTCTGTGTCTTCAAGTGACTCTCTTTCAAACAGGGATCAAAAGCCTATTTGAAGCTTAGGCCACTCTGCTGTTCCTTGCTTTAGTCGCTGGTGATTAGCATCTGAAAGAGTCATTAAGTTGTAAAAGAATTAAAGTTTTGAAAATAATTCCTTTCGTCTGTGTCTTGAGTTGGCTATTGGAATCTACTGAGAGAGGCCGCCAAGGTGCTCGTGACTGGTTACTTGTCCTCTATCATGCCCCCCCCATAGCAGCCATTTTTGTGGTGGTGCCCACAGCCATTTCTCAAATTGCCAATTGTGCCTAGGGACGTACGAAATACTTACCTCCAGGTTCTGGGGAGCATCTGCGGTGGGGGGGAGGCGATCCATCTCTCCCCCCGGAATCCTCCTGTGCCGCGGCAAGTCCCTGCTTTAGCCATGATAGGCTATGTAAATATTTATAGCAGTAATAGCCGTAGCCCATCTAAGCAAGGAACAGCAGAGAAGCCTATGCACTGAGTAGGCAGTTGATCCCCATTTGAAGGAGAGTCGCTTGAAGACCCTGAACTTATCTGCTAGGGAGAGATCCTCCCTCTTTCTCTTGGGTCCATGGGAGGCGGCCATTGCTTGCGTGCCAAACGGGCACTACGCCTCCTTTCCACGCCCTCCATCGCTCGTCGCTCTTTGTGTCTGCATCGAGCGTCCAGCAAGCCCCCCTCCCGCACTTGCTCACTGCCAGGGTCACTATCTATCTCAGGAATGCTGGCAGGAGGAATCTCTCTGCCAGCTGCTGTGCCTGTGAGGGATGAGCTGGCTACTCTCCCACAGATTGCTGATCCTCCTCAGAATCAGAACTGCTCTGAGGTTCCATCGGCTCAGTTTCCACCCTGACAGAACCATTAGCTCACATGTTGCTTATTCTGCTTCAAAATGGTCCCAGAAAATTTCAGAAGATCTTACATGAGCTGGACACTGCAGAGAAATAAGTCTACTAGGAATGAATAAAAATTTTGTTTCAGTTCAGTTTTGATAAGAATTTACCAAAATCCACTAAGTTCTCCAAATTTATGACAAAACAAACAAAAACTAAGGTTAAAAAAAAAAGGATTGGATGTGGGAGAAACTAAAACTGATAGATTGATCCATCAGCCCCAAGACTTTGAGTGTTCTGCTCTTCAGAGTCTGGGTCTGAATCCCTAGATAGTCATCCACAGTAGTGCTTAATTAGCATCTCCACCCTGCTTTCCCCCTAACAGACTCCACGTCTTAACAGCTCTGGGGCAAGCGGGTGCAACATGGCCTTCTTCATGGTGGCAATAGCTGCACCTATTGAATGTGGCCAGTGCAGATGAGTGAGAATTTTGTTTTAGTTCAGTTTTGATAAGAGTTTACCAGAATTTGCAAAGTTCTTTATATTTGGGAGAGAATGGACTTGATTTTTTTTTTTTTTAAGTCAAACATGGGAGAAAGCAAAACTGTCAGATTCACCCATCCCTAAATTCTGCATAAACATCTTCAGACATAATCTACTGTTTTTCCTTCAATTTTTCTCCTTCCTTGCTGTGGATTTACCACTTGAGCTGAGCCCCTCTGCCCTGCTGGACCCACAGAGTACTTTAATTTCCATATGCATCATGCTTGAATCCTGTTCACCCATGTCTAATCATCACCCATGTCTAATCATCACTTTCACATCAGACCATCACAATTAGTAGCTCTCTTGTATTATATAAATCAATATTTTTGCGACTATTTGAATTGTTCTGCTTGGGAGAAAAGTGGATGAAGCAACATGGATCTGAATGAATATTGACAGCTTAATCTGAAAACCTTTAAACATGTTTTTCCCCCCTAACAGTGCAAAAATAATAACAAGAAAATTAATAGGCATACACCATAGTAAGCCTTCCTGCAAACTGGAGGCCTGTGATTTGTGTCATCCAGTTGAGCAGCACCCTAGCCATCTTTTACAGTAAGTACATCTCTATGTAAATAATGTCTTCTGTAATTAAGTGAAATTACTTTGTCAGAATTCCTTATTAGGTAAACTCGTAATGTTACAGTGGTCATGCTTCTGTTTTGATACTTGCTTCTTTCCATTTCCAAGCTATTCTTAAAATTATAGTTCTGGGTCCCACTGGTAATACATGTGTTTCCATTCCTAATTACAAAAGATTCACACTGATTTAAATAGGATTGTTCATCTGCTTTTCACTATCCATGTGGCTGTTAAGTAGGGAATCTTTTTATAAAACCTTGCCTTTGTCAGGATTCCCCTTATGACCTGGACCCCCTGAGCAACTCATTAAGGATCTCTTACCTCCTTAAAAGTCCAACCTTCCTTCTTTTAAACTTCCCTTACCCAGTAATATGGGGTTTAGGCTGTAGACATGGGGTGACTGACCCTCTAGACACAGGGTTAACCACAACAGTTTACTAGTAAATTAAACTAAGCAAATCAGAACTAAAGGTATTTACAGAACAGAGCTGAATGATACAAAAGGTCTTAAAAGAAAATAAAAATTGCAAAATGCAAGTTCCTTTACCGTCGGTGTAAACGACTTAGATTTTTCTAGGCTGCTTCTTCCTGCTCACTCTTCAGACTCTGCTCTCATTTCTGACCCCAGCTGTATTCTTTTACTGGTTATCTTGTTCTCTTTATATACCCTCCTCCCTCAAAACAGAAAATACTGCTTCAATCCTAGGGGTGGACGAAAGGCACTTACCTTTCGTCGAAGCTTGTTCGCGGTGGGGGGGAGGCGCTTCAAAAGGAGGGTGAAATGCTAAGAACTCTCTAGTGCAGCCCAAAGTTTGAGGAACACACATTTTCCCTTTTTCTAAAATGCAGGTGGAGCTGGCTCATTGTAGATAATAGAGAAAGCTCAGGGAGATTATGGGCATATTTACACCAGCCTAAAACCCTGCATTTAAAGTGGGGCATTCTGCTTCCATTTTAAATTCAGGATCACAATGACTCCCTTTTTCATGCGCTTCCTTTCCCCCCAAACCCTCCTTCTCCCCATATCCAAGTCTTCCATGATCTTGCATTGATCTTGCTCCTCTTGCCATTTTTCCTCTTTCCGCAGAGGAAACTGAAGCAGAACACACTGAGGTAATTTGGTAGCTCATTATCTGCAATCTATTTAAAAATGGAACAAAGAGCATTTAGTGCAGGAGATGCCTTGAATGATCATGGCATCATATAAAGATCCCACAAACTTCCATGAAGGAGCAATCTCAATCGCAGGATAAAAGCTCAGTGTGAAGGAGCCCTATATGAAAGGCTATCCTAGAACTTTAGTGTCTGGTTGAGTAAGGTCAAGTAGACTTTTTCCAGTTCTAATCAGGAACAGTGTTTTGATGGTGAAGTATTTGTTGATCCACTTCAACAAATACTTTATTTTGTTTAGTCTAACATGATATACCATGAGCTTTTAGGTAAGCTTATCAAATGTATAGTTTTCTGATGAAGATGGAAAATGGAAGATAGAGAATATGCTATGAAATACCTTTTCAAATACGGAATCTGACATCCATCTCTTTTTGATCAAATGTGTTCATCCCCCTTAATATGCTTTTGATCACTTTAGTTCATATCAGATCATGTCTCACCACACAGCACAAGCTATTAACTTATCCACAAGTAACAAAGGAGTTCAGAACCAAACTGCGGAATAATGGTTAATTCTACATATTAATGAAATTAATGTTTCAAAAACATTGCAATGAGAGGAAAATTGAATGACATGCATAAAACACTGAAAGCATAATCGAACAAGAAATTGTTGTTTCCATCTGGGAAATAAAGCATCCATGTTTCATATTCCATAGAGAATATGAATATGTTCTCATATTCCATACAGAATGGAATATGTTCTTTCACAGCTTCTGCTGATACATATTTTGACCTGAACCTTTATTGTAGGGGCCGGATCCACTTGTTTTCTAGCCTTTGTGGTTTTTTGAAAAAATAGTAAATGAATACACATCTATCTCATTTGCTTGTTTGAAGCTTGGCTCTCTCTTGAATGCAGTTATTCCTGGTCTTTTGGTCACCTTTTCAAGGGCACAAGATGGCCTCCTTTCTAACCACATTACATAGCAAGGTTTAACATCTAGCAGTGCAATTCTATGCATGTCTACCTAGAAGTAAGCCCCAATGACATCAGTGGGACTTACTCCCAGACAAGTTTTTTTTTTTAATCATTTATTATGGTCATGGACAGATCCCTTCATGGATCACTGCCTTGTTGTGGTGAAGGGGCTTGCGTAACTCAGTGAAGCCATAAGCTATACCATGCAGGGCAACCCAAGACAGACAGGTCATGGCAGAGAGTTCTGACAAAATGTGGTCCACTGGAGAAGGAAATGGCAACCCACTCCAGTATTCTTGCTAGGGGTGGACGAAACTCACTTACCTGTCCTCGAAGTTTTTTGCGGTGGGGGGGAGGTGCTTCGCTGCTCCCCCCACGAAGCTCAGGCCGGGGGGGGGAGGCTTCCCGCCTCACCCGGCCGAAATTCAGGCCGGGGGGGTGGCTTCCCACCTCGCCCAGCCACGAACTCAAAAGTTTTTTTTTTAAAAAAATAAACGCCCCTGTGATAGGCTACGTGATGATTAACGTAGCCTATCACGGCTAGATCTGCAAAGTCAGCCGTGATAGGCTATGTTAATCGTCACGTAGCCTATCACGGGTGACTTAAAAAAAAAAAAGCGCGTACGCAAATGGCGGCCCCCATAGGGAGCCGCCATTCGCGTTCCTTATTTGGTCGCTGTAGTATACGTAAAGATTTAAAAGACCGGCTGCCGCTCCCGCCCCGGACGAACACTCGCCGAACCACCGGCCGGACCCGCTGCCGGGAGGGACATTCGGCAAAGGTAAGTCCCGTCCCGGGGGGGGGGCGGGGGGGACGGAGAATTTCTCCCCGAAACTTGTTCAGGGGGCCGAACACGTTGGCGCTCGCACCCCCGAAGTTTCGGGGAGAAATTCTTCGCCATCCCTAATTCTTGCCAAAAAACCCCATGGAACGTATCACAAGGCTAAAAGATATGATGCCAGAAGATGAGCCCCTCAGGTCAGAAGGTGTCCAATATACTACTGGTGAAGAGCAGAGGGAATTTCCAAGTAGCCCCAGAAAGAGTGAAGCAGCTGGGCCAAAGCTGAAAGGACGCTCAACTGTGGATGTGTCTGGAGGTGAAAAGAAAATCCGATGCTGTAAAGAACAATATTGTTTAGGAACCTGGAATGTCAGATCAATGAATCAAGGTAAGCTGGAGGTGGTCAAACATGAGATGGCAAGATTGAACATCAACATCTCGGGAATCAGCGAACTAAAATGGACAGGCATGGGCTAATTTAATTCAGGTGACCATCATATCTACTACTGTGGGCAAGAATCCCTTAGAAGAAATGGAGTAGCACTCGTAGTCAACAAAAGGGTGGGGAAAGCAGTACTGGGGTACAATCTCAAAAATGACAGAATGATCTCAGTACGAATCCAAGGCAAACCATTCAACATCACAGTAATGCAAGTCTATGCCCCAACCACGGAGGCCGAAGAAGCTGAGGTTGATCGGTTCTATGAAGACCTATAACACCTTATAGAACTAACACCAAAAAAAGATGTCCTCTTCATCATAGGGGATTAGAATACTAAAGTAGGAAGTCAAGAAATCCCCAGGGTAACAGGCAGGCATGGCCTTGGTGTACAAAATGAAGCAGGACAAAAGCTAATAGAGTTTTGCCAAGAGAACACGCTGATCATAGCAAACACGCTTTTCCAACAGCACAAGAGGCGACTCTACACATGGACATCACCAGATGGTCAATATCCAAATCAGATTGATTATGTCCTTTGCAGCCAAAGATGGAGAAGCTCTATACAGTCAGTCAAAACAAGACCTGGAGCTGACTGTGGCTCAGATCATGAGCTGCTTCTTGCAAAATTTTGGCTTAAATTGAAGAACGTAGGGAAAACCACTAAACCATTCAGGTATGACCTAAGTCATATCCCTCCTGAATATACAGTGGAGGTGAGGAATAGATTTCAGGGATTAGACCTGATAGACAGAGTGCCTGAGGAACTATGTATGGAGGTCCGAAACATTGTTCAGGAGGCAGCAACTCAATCCATCCCAAAGAAAAAGAAATGCAAGAAAGCAAAGTGGCTGTCTGATGAGGCTTTACAAGTAGCTGAGGAAAGAAGGGAAGCGAAAAGCAAGGGAGAAAGGGGAAGATATATCCAACTGAATGCAGAGTTCCACAGAATAGCAAGGAGAGACAAGAAGGCCTTCTTAAATGAACAATGCAAAGATATCGAGGAAAACAATAGAATGGGAAAGACTAGAGATCTCTTCAAGAAAATTGGAGATCTCAAGAGAACATTTTGTGCAAAGACAGGCATGATACAGGACCAAGAAGGCAGGGACCTAACAGAAGCAGATGAGATTAAGAAGAGGTGGAAAGAATACACAGAAGAACTACACAGGAAAGATCTAAATGTCCCTGATAGCCCTGATAGTGTGGTCACTGAACTTGAGCCGGACATCCTCAAGAGTGAAGTGAAGTGGGCCTTAGGAAGCATTACTAACAACAAAGCTAGCTGAGATGACAGTATTCCAGCTGAGCTATTTAAAATCCTAAAAGATGATGCTGTTAAAGTGCTGCACACAATATGCCAACAAATTTGGAACACTCAACAATGGCCACAAGACTGGAAAAGGTCAGTTTACATTCCAATCCCAAAGAAGGGCAATGCCAAAGAGTGTTCAAACTACCCCATAATTGTGCTCATTTCACATGCCAGCAAGGTTATGCTCAAAATCCTACAAGCTAGGCTTCAGCAGCACGTGAACCGAGAACTACCGGAAGTACAAGCTGGGTTTCGAAGAGTCAGAGGAACGAGAGATCAAATCGCCAACGTTCGCTGGATCATGGAGAAAGCAAGAGAATTCCAGAAAAGCATCTATTTCTGCTTCATTGACTACGCTAAAGCCTTTGATTGTGTGGATCACAACAAACTGTGGCAAATTCTTAAAGTGATGGGGGTACCAGACCACCTTACCTGTCTCCTGAGAAACCTGTACGAGGGTCAAGAAGCAACAGTAAGAACCAGACATGGAACAACCGAGTGGTTCAAAAATGGGAAAGGAGTACGACAAGGCTGCATATTGTCACCCTACTTATTTAACTTATATGCAGAGTACATCATGAGAAATGCCGGGTTGGATGAATCACAGGTCAGAATTAAGGTTGCCGGGAGAATTATCAACAACCTCTGATATGCAGACGATACCCCCCTAATGGCAGAAAGTGAAGAGGATCTCAAGAGCCTCTTGTTGAGGGTGAACAAAACGAAGATCATGGCATCTGGCCCCATCACTTCCTGGCATATAGAAGGGGAAGAAATGGAAGCAGTGACAGATTTTACTTTCTTGGGCTCCAAGATCACTGCAGATGGTGACAGTAGCCATGAAATTAAAAGACGCTTGCTCCTTGGGAGGAAAGCTATGGCAAACCTAGACTGCCTAGTAAGAAGCAGAGATATCACCTTGCCGACAAAGGTCCATCTAATCAAAGCTATGGTTTTCCCAGTAGTAATGTATGGCTGTGAGAGCTGGACTATAAGGAGGGCTGAGCGCCGAAGAATTGATGCTTTTGAACTGTGGTGCTGGAGAAGACTCTTACGAGTCCCCTGGACTGCAAGGAGGTCAAATCAGTCCATCGTAAAGGAAATCAACCCTGAGTGCTCATTGGAAGGACAGATACTGAAGCTCAAATATTTTGGCCATCTAATGCGAAGAGAAAACTCTCTGGAAAAGACCCTGATGCTGGGAAAGACTGAAGGCAAAAGGAGAAGGGGATGGCAGAGGATGAGATGGCTAGATAGCATCACCGATGCAATAAATTTGAACTTGAGCACACTCCGGGAGAGAGCGCAGGACAGGAAGGCCTGGCATGCTATGGTCCATGGGGTCACGAAGAGTCGGACACGACTGAACGACTGAACAACAAAAATGGTCATGGACCAGCAAAATCGGTATAAAGCATATAAAACAGTTAAATCTAGCACAGTAACAAAATACAGTTTATGAGGTTCCTTCTTTCAAGAAAATGACATCATTTTTTCCCCTAGTTTGCATTGAAATAAAAAACCTGGCAACCCTTCCAGTGACCCATGAAGACACATCTCTTAAACAAACGGATACCAAAGTGGTGGAGATACTTTCTGGGAAGGCTATAATAGCGGGGAAATTAGCTTTTCTCTGTATTCCGTATAGAAGTCACAATATAAGAGAACGTGTTCAACTGATTCTATTACTCCTGCACCGTCAGAAACATATCCATTCACTAACCAGGATCTTAATAGTCCATTTAATAGTGCCGATGACAACACATTAAAACGGAAAACAGTAAATGTTCTTCTATACTTTGGATGTGTGTGTACGTACGTGTTTGTGTACGTACGTGTACGCGTACGTACGCGTACGTGTGTGTGGCTGCAGTGATTCCATAATTATTTAAATTATTATATTTTATATAGAGTAATGGAGAGCAGGTTTTATTTGCAATCATTCTCAACTCTCCCAGATAAGTGTGGATAACAGAGGCAGGCAGAAAGTAGATCCCCAGATGTTTTGGACCAACTCCCAGATTCCTGATCATTGGTGATTATACATATACATCCCTGGTGTGTATGATTGTAGCTTAAGTCTCTGAAAGCCAAACTAGACATTTGCTTCATACATAGTGGCATTGGGGATTTCCCCCCTAAACATTCTAGCCATGCATGGTTAAGCCTCCCCGCTTCTCACACTGCATTCCCTGAAAAATCACTTCCCTGCACACCTGTAATTAAGTATGGAAAAACATGATACATAACTGCATGCTACATATGAAGCTCAATCTAATTTAGTCCTTGCTCACTGAGCATATAAAGCAGACATTGCGGGTGCATAGGGTGGAGAAATGATGAGACAACACAAATAGAGTTGGGATAAAACGGGGCCACATTTACTGACATATTACAATCTGCGAAGGAAGCACCGGCGGGCACATAGAAAACAAGTAATCATGACAGGTATAGAGTGAGGCATTCGTCGTCTGAGGCATGGCGTCTACTGTAGCCACCCTGCAGATCGATCCACCCAATTCTGGGCTGGGAGACCTTCCCCTGTCACCACCCCTCGAGCCACGGAACCCGAGTGGGTGAGGAGGGTCAGCCTCAAAGGTAAGCCTTACCTCCCAACTCGGGGCCACAAAACACGGAGCCGAGAGCCTAGGGCCTTACCAGTCACCTGAAACGGTTCCCACAAATGCTCACCTGTCCTCTCCCCCAGTGGAGTGCCCACCCGGAACCGCCAGTACAGTTATGTGACCAGATAAAAATAGCAATCAGATGATACCAATTAGCCTACATTACTCCCTATCCCACCAGCAGTATGAAGTAGGCAAAAAACCCATAGCCCGGCCAATCTGGCTAAGAGCAAAAATTCCTACTCGGCCCCCAATAGGGCAACCAGTACAACCTACACTGCATGTTGGGTGGGAGGGAGGGAGCCAGAAGAGCCAGAATGAATGAGGAAAGGGGGTGGGGAGGCCTAAATATCTGCCAGCTCAGCCTCCACCCCACCTGGACGTCAGGAGCGAATGGCCCTCAATCTTGTCCCGCCCTTCCCCCCCCACCCGCAACATTCCCCCCCCCCCATGGCCAGGCAAGCCGGACGTGGGGTGAGGGGACTTCCAGTGGAATATCTCACAGAAGATGGAACTCTGCTTAACAAGGAGAACAGTTTTTCTTTTGCAGTCTGCATATTTGGATGATGTTGAGCCAGTTATTTCTTAGTGGCTTATATAGTGGACATTTAGACTAGGGAAGTCAGAAGAAACCAACCAAGGGATGGAGTTTGCCAAGCTCTTAGTATCTCAGCCCCCCAGTCTTTGGCTTACTTCCCCATGACCTGGCCCAATTTGATCTGTATCTAGTTGGGCCAGCTCGCAGATTTTCCATTGCCTTTTTTCTTGTCATAGCAAGTTGCACAAATCGTGGCTGCAATTTGCAGAACTTGCTTAATTTGCAGGAATTTCAGTTGTGCAAATTACCTCCGTAATTTATGCAGATTACACAAATTGTGGCAACTTTCTATTGACAAGAAAAAAATGCATAAAGCTCCCAGATTTCAGGAAAAGCCTGTGGGTTGGCTTGCAAATGCAAGATGAGCCAGGCAGGCAGTGGGGATCTATCAGGCCCACAAAGGGGTGGATTTTTTTTTAAAAAAACTAAAACCCTAATTTAGACACATTTAAATCTAGTTACTAGACCTTCACCTAGATCAGCTTTCCCCAGCTTGGTCCTCTCCCCCAGTTATTTTAGACTTCCAACACTCATCAATCCAAGCCAGTATGGCTAATGGTCAGGAATGCTGGGAGTTGTAGTCTAAAACATCGGGAGAGCACAAGGTTGGGAAAGCTGACCTAGATCATCAAGTTCACAAGGATACCTCCTTTGAAAGACATTAGCTTCCATCATCCCAGGTTCGTAGCATTTTTTCTTCTGACTAAAATGTAAGCAACTGACTGCTTCCCTAAGGGCACAATCCTATTGATATAGGCAGCCGCCTCCAAACTCGGAGGTGACTGCCTATCCAATGCAGGGCAGGAGAAGCATAGAGGGGATCGTTCCCTCCGTACTTCTCCTGTCCTGCATTTCCAGCTAGACAACCAATTGCAGCTGTCTAGATACGGGAAGGCAGAGTGGGAGAGGAGGATGCTGTACAACACATTGGGTGTGTCATACAGACATTTCCGCCCTTCCTGCCTGGGAACACCCCTTTTCAGCTGCTCCGTGCTCCTCTTGTGAGTGCGGAAGACAGGGCTGCCTCTGAGGCAGCATGGAAGTGAGGGGAGTTCGGTTCCCAGAAAACCAGATATCCTATGGCTGTCTAGTGGCCATAGGATTGCTCCGTAAGTTCGTAATTTTAAAAAGCTATTCAACAATACTTGATTCCAAAAGAATACTTAGAATGTTTTGTAAAAGGGGGGCAGTATGAGACTGCTTTACTGCTAGCACATCAATGAAAGTTTTATTTACTTCAGTTTCTGCCTTTGAGTAAGACTCAAGTCACACCAATGAAGTTCAATTTCGTTCAGCCACACAAAATTATGAACTGGATTTTTGTTTACATGGTAAGGACATTTTTGATCCTCTTCTTTAGGTAGGTCTGAATTTTGAATTTATAATAAAGTCTCTGTTGTGCATCAGGGTCAACATTCAATAAGCCAGTCTCAGCCCTTGATCATAGCTCCTGGAGTTTAGATTTGCAGGAGAACTGAAAGGCAGCCTGCATGGTTTCTCTAACCACGTTAAACACTAAAACATTAATATGTTCTATTCTGCTCAAAACATCTCAAATGTTGTAAAAACCAAGTTATTAAACACATAGTCGTTCTCAGACTGAAACCTCTCCTACCCTTGTTCTGCATCCCGTCACTCTTGTTGAATTTGCTTGGTCATCACTGATCCAGTATTTATAATATGCTACTTCCTATTTCAGAGGAACTAGAAATTATACAGGACTTAATTCAGAAACATTGTAGAAACAATTTCATATGCAAGAGGCTTAAAGTCCTGCAAAGTTCAAAATCATCTTCTAGGTTAAAATTAACATAAGCAATCCTGTAGCTTCACTATGTAAGCAATAAAATTCTCCAAGTGGTAGAATAGTCTCTCTCTTCTATCATCAAAAATCCTACCATTCCTTATAATTATAGTTAGTGATGATAGCAGCAACAAGTAGAGGAATGCATGACTAGTACAGGATGATATGCATATGCAAGATATACTTTATATTGATCACTTCACAGTTCATTCACACTAGTAGTCATAAATCCCATTATTATTATCTTCTGTTTTCTCCTGCTGCTCAATTTTCTTGACCTCCCAGAGGGAGAAGGAGACACTTGTGGACAGTGGGGTCACTGTGCACAGATGGGTCCTTTTCCCTCCTGGGAGCAGTGAGGGAAAGGGAGCCATTTGCACAAAGCGCCTGCGAGTTCCTGCAGGGAGCGTGAAGCTTGGCTTGCTAACACAAGCAAAGCTGGGGACTCAGGAGAAATCCATCAAACCCTAAGAGAGCTGGATTTCTCCAGCCTGGACATCCCTCCTGCCTGCTCTGCATGAATGGGGAAACTGTGCAAATTGAGCAGAAATCTAATATGAGATCTGTGCAAAATTCCCAAATTTGGGGCAAATTCCCTAATTTGCACAACTGATCTCCTAAACTAAAGTGGGACTTTCATTCCACAGGGGAAATTGGTTCATATTAGAAAACTTGCACAAAATCAAACTGGGGAAAATTGCAGAAGTTGTTTACCAGCACATGTCTGGCAATTTGCAAGCATGTTCAGTGGATATGTGCTCGGGGCTTCAAACAGAGCATGCTTGCATCTTTTATGAGCAAAAACAGAATTTTCATACATCCCAACAGGATCTCCCTCCCCCTTCTCTCTCTGGCCTGGTTCACATGTAACAACTAACAAAGGGTTAAACAGCCCAAAATTAGTCAGGGCTCCACCAGAGCAAGCGAGCATGCTGCCTCCCACACACTAACTGCTTTACATCTGCTTTCATTGGGTTAAAACTCTGGGTTGTTTGTCTCCCAACAACCCAGAGTTCCAGGTTCAGACATCACATCAAACAACCCAGGCATGTTCCTGAATGCAAAGCAGAAGCATGCAGAAAGTAATGTGCTGGCTAGCTCTTGATCAGCCATGACAATTCATGGCTTAACAACCCATGGGTTGCTCTTATGTGCAAACCATCTCTCTCTCTCTCTTGCTGGGGTACTGGATCTCCATAGTGCAAGTCGCTCTCTGTCTCCACTTATGGTTCACCTGTATATCTTTTCAAAATAAAATAATTACAAAGGTACCTTAGAACTCCAATGGTCTCTCATCTAAACCTGAGTAGCACTACTCCTAGAACGTCTCACCACTTGGGGAAGTAGAGAATGAACAATATTGTGGAGGAATGATAAATCAGTTTATTTTTATGTGTATTTATTTAATTCAACTATAAAAACCCTTTCAGTTGAAGAACAGAGTTAAGGCTATGCCATGTTGGCTCAAACACCACAAAACCAGGAAATTAGAAGCTAAGGCTGATGCCTTAACAGACGTACCCTGTGTCTTGCTTTGGTTGCAGCAGACCTGTTGAAGGGGCTAAGCCCAAAACAAGGTAATGAAGGTAAAGCTCAAGCACACAGGTTTCAGGCCAAAGGGGTTGAGGCTAGGGCAGAAGTGGTCAAGATAACACACAGAGGTCAAAACACAGTTAGGCAGTTGGATACATTCCACAGCCCAGAAGCAGAGTCAAGCAGGAGTCCAAGATCAATAACACAGAGGATCAATCATAAGGCAAGGCCAGGAAAACATAATATAAAGCAATAAGCACTGATAAGACATTGTTTCCAGCACTAGCTAGGCAGACACTGAAGGCTTTTACCACCAGAGCTTGCTGAGCCCCACCCAGGCTCAGCTGCAGTATATTAGGACTCTAGGGCCAGAGCCCTACTCATGAGGAATCACTTTCTCCTGAGAAGTCCTTTGCAAGCAGTACTTTTGTGCATATTTTTGTGTATATCATTTCCCAAATGTACTCATCAGCTATTCACATTTTTAAAATATACATATTCTTCTCCCATTGACTAAAGTATATTTGTGTGCATTTTTTAAAAAAATACACATTGTTTCTGGTGCATTTTTCAAATGTATGCATGCTATCGAAGACATTTTTTTTTGTTCTGTGAATCACATTGCAAGCTCAGAAATGTACGGACTTCAATTGCAGATTGCATTTGAGTCAGTGTTCAGTCCAGAAGATCCAAACTGGGTAAATTCTGATCAAAAATGAATTGAAAGTAATTTCTCATAGGGATGTGAAATGCTGGGAATTCTGTTCTGTACTGTTTGAGCCCAATGGGATTCTGCAGTGTTTCCATTCTGGTAAGCTGTGGTTGACTATAGTGGATTTTTTTTTCCAATTCTGGAAATATTTTGCACATTTTGTACATTTGTCCTGAAAAAATTAGAAGTCCAAATTGTGCAAATTGTGCAAATTTAAAACTTGGCAAATTTCCCCTCCATTTACTTCCCAGCCTCTAAATTTCTGCAAATTTAAAGGCTGGGCAGTAAATGGAGGAGAACTCCACACAACAGGAGTAACTACTCCAAGAAGGAGCTGAGAAAAGTGGGGGAGCCGATAACTCCCCTTTCTTAACTTGCTAGAGACTCAGGGTGTGTTGAAAGGGAGAAGGACACTGACTTGTGTCAGTTCAACACTTAATAGTAAGAGGTTTACATTGTCAATTTGGAGATACCCCCCCTTTTTGGTGCACTTACTTTGTTCACTTCCCCCCCCCAGTGCTTCTGAATTGCTCAAATAGGTTCCTCCTTTGTCTTACTATTATTTTTCTCCCAGACTTTCTCAACTGTGTACAAATTTGCCTATATGCAGTCTTGACTAGTCGGTTTCCTTGTATGGTACCTGCTCCACTTCAGTGTTCCTGTTGACAGCTGAAACATACAAGGAAATTGACAATGCATGGCTTCAAATATTGGACAGCTGAATCTGCACTCTTGCACTTGCAAAAGACTAGGTTAAAAAAAAGGGGGGGAGTTCCCTTTGAGCAAATTTCAGGATCCACCCAAAGAAAAAACAAAAGAAAAAACCTACAAAAAAACATATTTACACAAATTGGCACCATTAAAAGAAAGAACAGAATCCGCGTATTGGATTGACTCACTACAGATCAAGTCAATGTCATCAAGGGGAAATGGAACAAAATCTGCTAGGGCCAAAATGGAAAAATCTGTTGAGCTTTCATGCCCCAAATGCAATTTACATACATCCCTACTAATACATCCCTACTTGAAGTTGTTCCCAACATGAGGCAGCCTGCCTCCTTTTTTACCCCTCAGTTGCCTCAGTTTGGTTCTAGCCCTGTTGGCCTTCAACAAAACATTGTAGGGATGGGTGGCGTGTCTTTCTGCCTGTGGTTTCCCCCACTCCAGCTATTCCTTTCTCATTCTTTCTTAGCAATGGACAGCCCACCCGCCCAGTCTGGGTTCTCCGGGTACCCGCCCAGCCCCTACCCCCACTCGTCGGTCTCCAGGCTGCATTTGAGCCCCTCCCGTACTTGGCAACCAGACCCTTCCACCTTTGCACTGATCACCATGTTTTTAAGAAAACATGGTGATTGGCAGTCTATGCCCATAGACTTGAATGCAAAATAGTGCTGTGAATCTTGCATATATGGGATATCCACAGTGCTTTTTGTGTATAAGTCTATGTGGGCACATAGACTTATATGCAAAAAGTGTTGTGAATCTCCCATATACTCAGAGGGCAGGGAGGAGGGACCAGAGGGCGCAGCTTGGGGAGCTCAGGCCCTGGTGGTCTGGTAGATTTGTGGACCAAAACAGGTGCCTGCACCATCCTTCTTCTTTCCTGATCTTTGATATTGCACTAGTTTCCTTCCCATCTCCCCATCACTCCCCATCACCACCCATTTCCACACCAGGATTTCCCCTCATGGCTTTGGCCTCCAGGATGATCCATCCTTCTGAGAAGGTGCTATCCAGGTGCCATTCATCACCAGGGGAGGGGGAAAGATTGCTGCCCCACAGATTCTCCAAATAGGGTTGGGAGAGCTTGCCAGGGAGGGCGGACCCGCGGCCATGTCCTGAGTTCTGGCTAAGGCTCAGCTGATCATCTTGCTAGGCTGTTCAACACTTCCCCCACACCATTTTGCCTACCAGTGTATGCATGTATGAACCGCCCAGAGAGCTTCGGGAACTGCCCAGAGAGCTTTGGCTATTGGGCGGTATAGAAATAAATAAATAAATAAATAAATAAAAATAAATAAATGTGCAGTCCATTTCCCCCTAATTTGGTGGTTTTGTCTTTTAAACCTCTGCAAACTTTGGACTGTTATTATTGCCCTCTTGTGAATGAGTGGTGCCATTTTGGCTACATGTTAGGATCAGCACTCCCTTCTGAACTTCAGAAATAAAGGGAATGCTTGCAAAAGGAAGATCATCCTGATACAATCTTCAGCAGGACTATGGAATTAGTGACCATAAAATCCAGGACAGTTTACTTGTCATATATAGTGGCCTGCTGGGTTCCAAACAGTTCTGCTTTTACAATCCTGGGTAGCAAGAAAACCAGGAGGTTTACTGAGCTCCTTCTGGTCAGAAAACTCCTTAGTGGGTCCATAAGCTTGGTAGGCCTGAATTTGGTTGGCAGTTCACAGTGAGTACATATTTTCATTTTAAGTTCCATCCAAAAACTGTGTTAGTCCTTAGCACCTTGCAGCTAGTCTATATTTCTTAGCTAGTTGGCAAAATATATATGACCTATATTGGTCATTTCATACATTCAAGTTATCCCATAATCGCTGAAGTTATGGTATGGAAAATATACCACATGAGTAAATGAGGCTTGAGACTCTTTGTATTAAGAGCTAGAATGCTCTCTTTTTATTATATGAGCTAATATTTGCACATTTGAATAACAGTACCACTGCCATAGTTGGTACCATACATACAGCTTCTGCATGATGATAAAAAAGTAAAAAAATAAAAATAGCCCCAAACCCAAAAGGTAAGCACTGAATATGATGGAGTGGTTCTCTTTGTTCACAAAGGTATTTCTCCAAGGAAGGTACCATATCAAAGTTAGGATTATTCAAAGGCCCAAGCCTAGAAGCAGAGTTTAAAATACCATCTTTAATATTGAAGACCTTCCCTTAAGGCAAGGTTTGTATGCCAGACTGAGAAATGCTATGCAGCAGCTGAAGTCTCGTAAACATAGCTGCTTGTTAGTTTTATCAACAACCCTCTGCTGTGAAAAGAGTAAGGGATTTATATCTCTTTTTGGATTTATAACCAAAAATGTACTCAGTGGAGGCTGGGGGCTCTGATTTGGTGGGGCTGTGAATCCACTCTGGGTTTCAGTCAGAACCAGCCAGAACTCTAAAGGAGCTATCCAAGGTGCTGAACCTATTTTTGGGATAGGGCTTGGCTCTCTACAGGGTAGCCAAACCAGCCTCCCCTGAATATACTATGAATGATTATGAACTGTATATAGAAAAATCTGTTCCTATCCTAACATCCGATTACACTCTAGTGCAGGGGTAAGCAACCTGGTATCCTCCATATGCTTTAAACTACAATTCCCATAAGCCCCAGCCAGCATGGCCAATGGTGAGGGATTTCGGAGAGCTGTAGTCCAAAACCTCTGGAGGGCACCAGGTTGCCTACCCCTGCCCTAGCATGACCACAAATCAAAACCCTTATGAAGCTATGTGGGGAAGGTGGTGGGGATATGTAGATATGAGTAGCAGGGCCGGTGTCCAGGGTAAGCAACGTTTGGCACTGGCTGAGGGCCCACAACCCAGCAGGGGCCCCACGGACAAGCTCCATGGGCTTGTTCCTTCTCTTTGTTGCAAACTGCTTGTTCAGCTACTTCTCACTCTGGCCCAAACAATGGTAGTGGTGAGAAGGAGCAGCGGTAAATCCTGCTGCCTAGTTGCTCCCTGGCTGTCTGTGTGTCAAGCAAGCAAGTGGTGGCAATGACGAGAAGGAGCATTAAGCAACTGGTGACAATGGTGGTGAGAAGGTAGACTTGCTGCAGGATGGGGTCCATTGTGGGTATCTTGCCCAAGGGCCCTCAGAAAGACTGGAGTTGGCACTGATGAGCTGGCTTGATTCTCAGTGATGGAGGTCACTGTGGCACGAGCAGGTTCGGCAGTACCATTAGGCAGAGTGAGACAGCTACTGCGGGCAGCTGATTTGGGGTGTCATGAAAGGGCAGCAGTGGTTACTGTACTATTATTATTATTATTATTATTATTATTATTATTATTATTAATTTATTGCCAGGATAGGGAAGAGGTGCTTGTGGATTTTCTGTCTCAGGTGCCAAAATAAATAGTTCTGTGTACCCTGATTTGTGGGAAGGCACCAACTGATACTCTACCTCAGGCAGCAAAGTTTCTTGGACCAGCCCTTAGTCTAACCCCTAACCTTGAAATGCCCCAAAGTGCACTGCTGTTGTTGTTGTTGTTTTATCTTATAGGTGAATAGTTTTCACTTGGGGATCCTGTTACAAATAGGTCAAATCCTCCTTGACTCTTACTAACAGGAATCCGACACAGGGATGCACTATATCACAGTGAGCAGAGTGTACAGACAGGCATGGCACCCTTGTGTGGTCCTGGCACTTCAACTTCAGAAGCCTTCTCTCCATGCTCTGCCAGTAATAACAGCAGGCATTTTGCTAACAATGAAAACAGCCACCGTTCTTCTTCAGTGGTGTGAGCGGCCTACCTGCATGGGAAGCAGGCTTTTCATTCCACAAAACAGAATTTGAGGGGAATTGGGAAGTTCATGCTTTGCCTGAACATCCGAGGAATTTAAAAGGAAGGCAAAATAGTATTCAGAAGAAGACAACTGAAATTTACTTGGGGAGGGGAGAGTGCATATCCCTAGTTACACCTGAAAATATCGGAGAAAGAAATGGTTGGTATATCTTCAGGGTGGATCTTTTGTTTCATAGCTTCCCCCTGACCTGGGTGGAATGATGTTTTCTTGGGGATGGAATAGCCTGTTTACAAGATCAGTTTTCTTGGGAGGAGAAAACAATGGAGTCTTATGGTGGCTTTTGTACAATATGGGTACATGGGGGAGCAGACAGACAGACAGTGCTAGAATTTAATGCTGCACCAATTCTCCCCCAAAGCACCAACATATGCTTGCAAACACCCCCTGCCCCAGGCAGATGCAAAAGCTATTCTAGCTGTCAAACCCAAGCTCCACCCAAATTCCACATATTTTAAAATGGTCATCTCTTGACTTGAAGCAACTGCATTCGCCTTACATTCTTTTTCATGGAAGCACTCTTTTTTTATTTTTGCACCATGACAGCCCATGGATGAAATCTATCTAACATATTTTGACATACACATATTCCTGAAAATATTATTTCCCCCCTCAGCGCATTCATTTTTGTTGTTTCTTATGGCAGAGATATAATGAAAATTTAATCACCTGAAAATGCACTTTGTTTTGATTTTATTTTTATTTTTTTAGAGTAAAAATGATGGCAGGAGCTGCATGGTTCTGGCCTTCTGCATCATGTCATGTTGCTTTAAATCACTTGCCACTTTTATTTGGGAAAATATAAAGTGACACTTTGAAATGGGATGCATAAAAACTTATCCGTATTCAAGAGATCATGCTGTAATTGTGAAAGACACACTACCCTAGAAAAGACCCAAGCCGTTTTAGCACTCTTTCCAAATGTCTATAAATAATACATTAATGAAATATTTTAGAAGACAAAGTGCTCCTAGCAACAGCAAGAAAAGTTTAGAGTTGTTCTCGTCTTTAGTTACACTGCTGAGTAAAGTGTTGAGATTGGAGAATTTTCTCTATTCCCACTGCCTTCAGTCAGCTTTTTTTCCCCCACTCAGTCTTGACACTTTAAAGAGTATTATGGAATTGTTTAACAAGCATACTTTCCAGCAATGACTAAAGACTCTGGGGCAAGTTTATGCAATCATCTCAAATATACGAAAGCAAGGCATTCCCAAATGGTCCTTTGATCAAGCTCTCCCAAACACCTCTCAATAGCTTGGCTCTCAGAGGAGCTGCCCCTCCCTTTCTGTTTACCATTCATCTCAGAAAGTTATTAAATATTTAAGCTGGTATTATAAACTAATTATTGTCTCTGGTCTTCACACTCATGCCACTATAAACTCTTGTATAAGAGGGTTTTTTCAGATGTTGTAGAGGGTTTTTTTAAAAAGAAAGAAATCAAACAAACCCGCAAACTGCAAAACCTCTGACAAAATATGACAATGGAAAAGAAGAGTATCTATACTGTGAGGATTTTTTTTCAGCTTTTGTGCACAAATTCAGGTGACCACTTCATACATCTGACAAATTAGACGCTCTCCCACAAAAGCTCATGTCACATTATATTTGTTGATCTTCAACACATGTTAGACTAATATGTCTGCCACTCTGGGATTTTTCAAAATGGGAAAGTTATGCTTTTATCAAACCACCTTTAAACTCTGTTAAAAACTTTTCTTCATCTCCACTGTCTCTTTGCCAACATGAACAATAATTCTCCAGAACTCTTGCTTTCCATATCTGTTCTCACCTTCTGTATTGTGTCATGTGTTGATAATATGTTGCCTTACTCAACATCAGACAGATTTGGGTTTGCTGGGAGGAACTCAGAAATTATAAATTCCTCGAATAACCCCTGGAGCTCATGCCTTCAGGGTATGCAGAAGATCCTTCCCTGGAGAGTCACTGCCACTCAAGAGTAGACAATACTGGGCTTAGATGGGCAAATTATCTGACCTGCTATAAGGTAGCTTCCATAGTTCCTATGCTTCTAAGGAGCGGAATATTGCATTTTTTATGTTTGATACATTTAGCTAAGCAGTTGCCAGGGCAATTCAGAGTAAAATCCAAATAACAATACTCTCCCTGAAGAGGGAGTTCCATAAGTGGAATGCCAACACCAAAAAGGCCCTCTCCCTGATTGCCAGTAGCCTCACCTCAGACAGCAAAATCATACAGGGAAAAGCTTCTGCCAATGCCCTCAGCACACAGGTGATGTGTACTGTTTTCCCAAGGTGAGGCTCATCCATTGCACTCCAGGTATGCTGACCCCTGCAATTTCCCCAAATGCGGGAAACTCGACTGCATAATTTGTGGTAGTGCTAGCATAATTTGTGGTAGTGCTAGCAATATGAACTATAAGTAGGTAGGGATATCAGAGAATTCCACCACGGATCTCAGTGAAGCCAAATGCCAGTGCATTCGGCCCCCCGAAATCCGTGGCGGAACGAAGCCCCCCGCCCCACCACCCCGCGAAAGGCATGTGAAACGGAGCACTTACCTGGTGCCATTTGCGCTGCTTTGCGAATGGCGGCCGCATCTGCGGCCGCCATTTGCTTCCCCATTTAGGCCGTGATAGGCTACATAAGTATTTATGTAGCCTATCACAGCAAAAAAAGGGAATGCAAATGGCGGCCGCCGTAGCCACCACCATTTGTGTTCCTGGGTTTTTTTTGCCGTGATAGGCTTTGTAAATATTTATGTAGCCTATCACGGTAAAAAAAAACAAGGGCGCAAATGGCGTAGCGGCTGCCATTTGCACCCCTGTCTTTTGCCGTGATAGGCTACGTAAATATTTACATAGCCTATCATGGCCAAAAACATGAACACAAATGGAGGCCACCGTAACTGCCACCATTTGCGTCCGCAGGCTCCAGAAGCCTGTGAATGCACCTGGCCGGCGGCTCCGCAGAGTTACTGTGGAGCGCAGCCGGCCAGGTTAGGATTTCGGGGGGAGTTGCAGAGTGCCTCCTCCCCCACCGTGAATCACCCCTGCGAAAAGGTAAGTGACTTTCGTACATCCCTATAAGTAGGTCAGTGTGCTGAAAGATGAGAGAAAGACCTTGGTCTGCTGAGTGACCTTTGGGGAGGAGGAGATCAGCAGTAGTGAATAAGTCATGATTAGAAGGAACATCAGTTACTCATTCCCAAACAGGGCTGATGATCTCCCCCCCCCCCCCGGTGTGTGTGTGTTAGAGTCAAGCAAGAATATTTTATATTTTATCCTTGACATAAAACATTTTACGACATAGCCAGCAACACACCAGGCATCTGTGTGGAGATAGTGTTTTGTGCATGAGGACATCTGTGTGTTGGAGGGAGGGAAATCTATGCCCTCTTTCTCTACCATGTGAAAAAGAGGGATGGCAGTAGTAATAAATGAAATGGAGCTCTTTGAATAAATCTGGCTTAAAAGAAAGAGTTAACCTGTGTTCTGTTATTTGAAACCATGACACACACATTCCCAAAGGAGCTGGATTTGAGAGGGAATCTTGGTTAGCAGTAATTTTCATGAGCACAATTTTTTATGCAGCTCAAGCATTTGGAATGCTGCTGCTAAGATTTAGGGTTTGCCACTGACATCTTTTCAGTGTCTGTTGAGGAGAGCGAAGAGGTATTAGAAGAAAGACAGATAATACATTTAAAAGTTTGGATGTGTCATTTATAATTACAAGCTTGAATCTAATCTCAGTAGGATTAGATTTATATATACTGTTTTAGCAACTGTTACTCCCAGTTGGCAGCATTACAAGAAATGCCAGCATTCGTTTCAACATAAAGAAAATAAGAACTCTCCAGTAGAGGAGGTGGAAATTAAGTACATCAGTGCTCATTTGCTAACAAAATCCAATACAACTAGTCTTATGCCTATGTGGCATTTGAATCCTATTGGAATAATCTCAAATTAATAATGGAATTCAAATCTGGTGATGTGCAAGGAAGGTGGTGGATGTTTGGGGCAGCAAAAGCAGCTTCTGCAAATAAAGTGAACCAAGAACTTTGCAAGATTGAGCTATGAAGCCATAACCAAACCCTACACAAGCGGATTGCAAAACATCAGTGGAAAACAAATTGGATGCAAGTGCAACCAGGAAAAGGACATGCCTTTGCCACTAATGTGGAATAGTACGTCGATGTATAGAATCTCGGGGCATCCATATTGTTTCTGTTACTGAAGAAGAATGGCTAGCTTTTATGGAGAAGGAAGGAGAGAGAAGGAGGGAAGCAGATGCATCTCTAACCTCACCCTGACTGAGACCTTGCACCTGTTCAGAGTGAAGTCACAAAACCCTGAGAGGTGTTGCATGCGTTCCAAGCTCAGTCCAGTACCTGGCAGGAAAAGACCCTCTGCCAGGAACCGGGAGTGGCTGAAGCTACTTCTGCTTCTGCCTTCCTCCTACCCAAAAGTAAGTTTGTGCACGTCCTTAGAGCAGGGAGGCAGTTTGCAGTTTGGAAGTACAGCAGCATTCACCCCATTCTGCTTGCATTCAATTAGGGATGCTCTCCTTTGCAAGTCAGAGAAGAACCTAGGGGGTTGTAAATGCTCACCTCACATTCGAAGTGAGCTTTAAATAAAGAGCGCCCCCCCAAAGGTCATTCCTGACCCTGGCTCTGGTCAGCTGCTTGACAAACACCTTTGCCCCTATTTCTGCAAGCAGACCCAGAGAAGAAGCAAAATTAGGAGCTATATCAAGCTTCTTCTTGGCTAGCGGGCTGGGCTTGGTGTAATGCATCAAGCTTTGCGGGCATGACATATGTCTGCATCATCCATGTAGTTTCCCACTTCTGTAGAGTAAATAGTAGTGACCTGACCTTGGATTTAGGAGATCATGGTGGACATCCTACCTATTGCAGTGTTTCATTTGGCGACCATGTCACTCTCAGTAGCATTTCCCTTCTGTAAACTGTCGGTAAGAACCTTATATTTCATAGGGATGCTGTTGTAAGGTCACACAATGCTGCGCGGATGTAAAGCAGGTTTCAACTTAAAAGTGTCATAAAAATGATGGGAATAGAGCACCTGCTTTCTGATTGTTGTGTCTCACTTTCCTTGACCATACTCAATACTCAACACACTTTTCTAAAAGAAGTTCATTCTGTGTGGGATCCAAAGGACTTCATAACTAGTTCTATGTAGCCAAGGAGGTAAGGAGCCTTTAGAACAGCCTTCCAAGGTCATGCTGACTGGGGATTATGGGGCTTGTAGTCCAACACATCTAGAAGATGCCCGGTTGGGAAATTATGCTTCTCAAGCATCACCCTCCCCACCCCCGCCCCATGCCATATAGGAAACTGATATTGGAACTGAGGAGGCTTTCAAAAGCAGTTTGCGACCTAGTAAGAGGGGGTGCAGTACAAAGAAAAGAAGTCCAAAGTCCTACTGATCATGCCCAAGCCCTTGGGCACACCTAGGGATGTATGAATCCCCTTACCTGGGCTCTGCAGGGGGAGGCAATCCATTTCTCCCCCCCCCCGAATCCTCGCTGGCCAGCTCTGCTCTATGGTGGGTCCGCAAAGCCGCCAGCTGGCTCCGTTCTGCAAGCGATACGGCCGCCATTGCCATGCCATATCACTGTTGATGAGAAACAGGAAGTGATCCAGACACAAATGGCATCTGCTACGCCATTTGCGTCCCTGTTTCTTCTTGCAATAGGCTACGCATCTGTATTTACCTAGCTATTTATGTAGCCTATCATGTGAAAAAATGTCCCTGTTTTTTTCACGCGATAGGCTGCGTAAATAGCTACATAAATACAGACGTGTAGCCTGTCGCAAGAAGAAACAGGGATGCAAATGGCATAGCAGACGCCATTTGCATCCAGATCACTTCCTGTTTCTCAGCGGCAGCGATACAGCTGGCAATGGCGGCCGTATCGCTTGCAGAATGGAGCCGCCAGTGAGGAGGATTTGGTTCTGTGATGATCCAGCGGGAGGCAGAGGTGAGCGGGAACATTCCGCCATGGACTCCGGAGGCCAAATTCCCTGGAATTTGGCCTCATTGGAGTCCATGGTGGAATTCTACGCCATCCCTAGGCACACCAAGCATTGCTACATGTAGAACTAGGCTTCCCTGGAAATAGCCTGAAAAGTTTTGTGAGACAGGAATAATGGCTTACAGGGAGCAGTTGTGGTGGAAAAGCAGTGGGCAAGGAAAGGGTTCATCATTTCCTCTCCTCTCCCTTGCCACTTTCTCTGCAGAAAATCAGCTCTTCCTGAAGCACCTTTTTTCCTAATAGAATCAGCCACTGGGATTTTGTGAAATGGCCATCAGTCAGTGTAACATAGTGTTTGAGCCTATATAATTATTACAAAGGGTAGGATAGCGTTATCAACAGCTGTTGCGAGGGGTGGGAGGAACCTCTTTCAGCCTGAGGGCCGAATTCAATTTTGGAGACACTCTCAGGGTCGCATTCCAGTGGTGGCTGGGGCTGAAGGCAAAGGGGGTGGGGACAGAGGCAAAAGGGACAGAGGCAGAATGTAAAAAAATACCAGCATATTTTAGTTTCAAGCTCCTTCTGTCAGTAGCTAAGCCCTAGAAGAGGCATTTCAACCATTTAGAAGGGGGGAGGGGAATGCAGAAAACCCAGAAGACCACCGAATGATCCATGGTTGGAGGGAGGGGCGTGGCCATCTCAGGAACCCTAGGAGGCCACACTGGGACCTTAGGAGGGCTGGATTTGGGCCCCAGACCTAAGGTTCCCCACCCCTGAGCTATTGGGACCATAAAGAGATGTGATTCAAGGAATCAGCAATTGTGTGAATGATTTTTGAGATGGTAGCAGCTATTGGGGATTAAATTAGGACTGTGCATTGCTTCAGGTCATTGCTTCAGTGCTGAATCTGAATACAGAAGTGAATTGGGGTACTTTGGGGGTGCCTCGGTGAGATCCGAAGCAGCCCTAATTTAATCATATTTAGAAGCAAAATGAATTCTAAATAATCAGAACAAAATAATAATTCTGCTGTCGTACCAAGAAGGTTTTAGTTAAGAACAACAGAACATGACTTTTCATCATTGATGTTTTAAAGCTAAAGTCCCCTTAATGTTGTTTTGACAAAAAAGGCAACCAAGCATTAATATTTCAGTTTGTTTCTATTGTATTATGTATATCCTTCATTTTGAAGAGACCAGTTAAAATTCTCTTTCCTTCTTCTCTTCTTTTAACTGACTTCTGTATTCACATAAAAGCATCAAAAATTTACCCCTCAAAATAAATTAATAAATGGCTTTGCATTTCTGACAGACCTCTTTCAACACATCAACATGAATCAACCTTGCATGTCTTGTGAACCACCATGAAAACTACAGGCCACTAGGTGTATGTGCTGACCCACCAGGGCTTAACATAACTTGTGGTTTTACAGCTTTTATGAAATGCAAAGAATGGGAGGGGTGCATGTGTCAAGCTTCTGACAGGTCACAATACATAGTTGGTATGATGCATCTCGCTTGGTGTGTCACAAGTAGGGATGTATGGACTCTGTAAAATCCACTCCGTCTGTGTTTTGCAGATTGTCAGGTGCCTTTTGTTCCATCATCTGCCAGAGACAGATGCAAATATTTTTCGTCATGCAGAAAAATATGCAAATAATTACATAAGTATTTACATAATTTACCTTAGATATAACATTTCATGTATTGTCCCCCATGCCATTCAATGTTTCCTCAGCAGAAACTTATGGATTTTCCTGCAAATGTATATGCATAATTTTTTGGAAAGTAAAAAAAATCACCCGAAAGTCCACAGACTCAATGCAGCCTGAGGGGGTCTCTCCACAGCAGATTCCACAGGTCGGATTCTTAGAAATCCACGCTCATTTTAGCCCATCTCGAATTTCTCCACCATCCCTAGCAAGTGCTGCAAATCTCATTTTAACAGATTTTCCCATACAAAGCTGCCAAGAATAGGCTCATTTATCTACTTATGATAGCTAGCATATGGGAGCATCATGGCATAGGATATGAACATTGGGTACAGCAGCAGTAGAGAACCTCTGGCCCTCCAGATGTTGTTAAAACTCCAACTCCCATTAGTCCCAGACAGCATCAGGGATGAAAGGAGTTGTAGTCCAGCAACATCTGGAGGGCTACAGGTTCCCCAACACTGGTGTGAAATATTATTACATTCACCTCCCTTCTCCAAGTGGTGAGAAGTCCACTTCTCTCTACATCTTCAGATATGTTGTGATACATTTTTTTCAGCCAATGACTATGTCAGAACATTTGGTCAGTGTGAAAGCAGGGTATAACTAAGCTCTAGTCCACACATTATTCCAGACCAGGTTGTTTCACATCTGGAAGATGTTTAAGCTACCTTTGGAGATCCAGAGGAAGAAGGGAGTTCCTTTGCTGAGGAGCAGTCACCAGAAACATCTCTGTGCATGTTCTTGTTTTATTTATTTGTCACATGAATTGAAAGTTTAAGAAGGTGACTAAATCTAAGCGATCATGGAGGAGTCTCTAAAGGCTGGTTCACACATGTGTCTTCATCATTTGATGGCAACAACAACATGTTGTGAACTACTTGTATTAATGATTAGACTAAAGATAAAGTTTTTATATTAGCTCCCATCATGTCAAATAAACCTCTCTTTTTTTTTTCAAATCTTTCAGCTATCAGTCATCATCAAATGTGTCGAGAAATCAAGTAAAGTGTGAAATGGCCGTGATGTATTTTGGGACCAAGCAGGGCTATTCCAAGACACGTTGCTGCCTGAGGTGAAGGATAAGATGGAACCCCTATTCCACCTACAGAAACTGACTGGACTAGAAGGTGAACAACACTAGTGATGATGGGACAGCATTCTCCACCTCACCTGGGAGCTGTAGGCTAGCTTAGGGCCACCTGGAACACACAGCTCTGCCTTCCAGCACGGGTGAATGGCCAAGGGGCTGTCACCCACTATCCCTTCCACACCACTCTTCATCTGCTACCTGAGGCGACTACCTCAGTCTGCCTAATGGTAGGGCTGGCTCTGAGCCTGAGTTGTTTAGGGATTGAGGAGGTCAGTAATACAACTTTGAATCATGCACAGAAGAGAAGGTCTTGCAACTTAAGCACAGCAGTCCTGCTAAAAGGGAGGCTCAGTTTCTCATCTTGAGCCACTTAAATAGATATACTTTTTTCAGTATCAGAAATCATGCCTGCAGTTATGGTGGGCGACAGTATTGGAAAACTATAAAAGTGCATACTCTGTGACTGATACTGCTAATTTAGTTAGAACATCAGTAAAAAGCCTTTTGGGATAGAACAATTATTTCCTTTCATTATATGCATGGCTGGTAATGTAACATGTGATGCTGAATGTGTGCCTGGGAATAGGACCAATCTAAAAAGAAAGTAGTTTGTCACCTCATTACAGCTGCTTTGGTGTGAAATTTGGAGAAAACAGACACATTGTGAGTGGTTATCATTGTTGTCATTAGAGGCCCATAGATATTGTGATAAACAGCATCAGGCAGAAAACATATAAAGCTGGCTGGGAAATATTTGCATCTATCAATCAAAGATGCATGAAAATAGAAAATACTCTGAACATCTAAAGCTGTCTCTTGAAAGAAGACTTCTGCTATATTCATGCCACTGCCTCATTCCTAAGTAGGATGATTCAGATATTAGAAATGATTTCTGAATATTTTATTATTGTTATTGCAACAGAGACATCCACATAAAATAAAATTAGGATATATTTTGAAGTGCCACACTGTACAGAAAACTTCTCTGCTCTACAGTTTCCAAAACCTGCTAGATTTTTACCAGGCCTACAACTGTCTGAGTTTCTGATCCCCAGACAAGACTCACTGGGCAACAGGAAGAGACTAGCGACAGCAGCCACATTCATCCTGGAGTTGATGGCTGTGGCAACCACAGTAGTTGAGGACGAAGAGTGGTGGCCAGCAATGCTCCAATGGTTACAGCATTGCTATGGCAGGGAGCCACCCACCACAGATGCCTTCCTGGGGCCCAGATATTTTGAAGGAGAGAGACATTTTCAAGCATGCCTGTCTGGTCATACCTGTTTCAGAGGACAGAGATGGGTCACTGAAGAGGATGCTCACCGGATGACTCTGCCTATCTTTGTGGCTCAGCATAGTCAGCAGCAGGAGGATCTTGGGTGCATATCCCACCCCCCATGTGTGATGACAGGGAGAAGGGGGTAGTAACTAGTAAGGCAAGAATAGCTGACTGCAGCAAGAGGGTCGGGAGGTAGAACTAACGTGGCATGGCCTATGAGACTCCAACAATAAATTTGGACCACCAAACTGAATGCTCAGATCCACCATAGGCATGGGCAGGTGTCACTCTGCAAACTCAAATATGCCCTACCCCCATGTCCGGCTTGCCTGGCCATGGGGGGGCGTTGCAGGTGGGTGGGATGAGCGGACATGCCGGGCAGCCATTGGTGGAACACCCATGGCACCACTGGGGAGGGGAGGGGTGAGAGAGGTGTTTTTTACTCTCTGTGCCCCTCCCAACTGCCTCTTGCTTGCATGGCTGCTGGGTGTGTAGCACGCACTTTGCAGCTGCAAAGAGGAGAGGTGGCAATGGCCCAATCGGCAGCAGCGAGGCCTCCCAGTGGCGCATCTCTGCCTGGGCCGAGGATCGGCTGAAGTTTCTGCCATGGCGGTGGCAGGGTCTTCTTCTCAGTGGCGGTGGCAGTATCCAGGAGCTGGTGGGTGGCTGCTCCTTCTTACAGGAGTGACCGTGCACCGCTGGCCATTGGTCGGGCTGCCCAGCTGAGTGGCGGCCCCATTCTTCATCTCCCTCCCAGGATTCCTTTCTGGGACGCAGTCCCATGCCTCAGATGCAGGCGCCTGTTCTTCTAGGGCCACTTGGCCCAAGGTTTGATACAGGGGGCCCAGGGAAGGGGGCAATCCCAGTTAAGGGTCCCCCACCCTAGTGGGTGTCTGGGCTTCTGGATCTCTGTCAGTCCCTTTCTGGACATCTTCAATTGGCGCTCTCTGCTGAGAGTGTAGTGTGGTGGCTAATTTGGAGCCACAAAGCAGGAGGTCTCAGGTGCCTCTTCCTAGGGGGTGGGGGGTGGATGGCCTATATGGGGCTCCAGACACCCTTATTCCCTGATGTCCTTGGGCAAGACAGGGCCTCCTTGCTAAGCTTGGCATTTGGGCCCAATGATTTTGGGGCCTGTTTATTGGCACCAGCCCGGGTTTGTTGGCCTGTGAACACCTCCGGCGGTTCACAGGTGTAGCCTCTAATTTGGCCTCTGAGAGTTCTTTTCAGCAGCTTGCCAATACCGGGTTAGTAGCAACATTTTGATTGTCTTTTGGTTGTTGGGGGTCTAGCGTTAGAGTGTTTGCCTTGCCCAAGTAGGCTCTGTGGAGCATTCTTCTTTATTCACTCTTTGGCTCATAATTGAGTTTGGCAAGATGCCTCAAAAAGGGGCAAGGGGGCAAGAAGGGAAAGGGTAAGGCCCCTCGGCCACCCACCAAGAGGCCAAGAGTTAGGCCTGACTCTTCCTCTGAAGAAGAGGTGGGTCCAGATTTGGCTACAATCCTGGCACAGATGGAGGCTGTAGAAAATGACAAAGGGATTAGTCCAGTGGCTCGCAGCCCAACAAAACGAGGCGGCGGACACAGCGCACATTAATGCTCTCTATTGCAGTGCATTTGGATGCCATTGAGGTGACTTCCAGCCCTGTCCCATCTCAAATTTCCAGACTGGCTCTTCTGCCAGTGGAAGGACTAACACCTGCGATGTCACAGGCATCAGTGGCATGGGAAACATCATCCACTTCAGTATCAGGAAACCCAGCTTCAGCTGTCCCAGATACAGAGCGCTTGGTCGCAATCAAAGCTTTCTCCAGCACGGCTCCACCACAGGTTTTGGGCCCGTTTCTTCTGCAGCTCTCAAAGGATCAAGTCATCTGGCATCATTAGCGTGTTTGAAATCTGCAGCTCCCACAGGACCAAGCCATCCCATGTCATTTGTATAGTATGTGGTTTAATGACATCTGAGCCGGCTTGCAGCCCTCTATGTCTATAATTATGGACTCAGGGCACTTTGGTATTTTTAAATCTTTTATAGTTTTATTCCACCTAGTGCTGAGTTAACTTTAGTGTTGGTGTCACAGGATTAACCCCTCCCCGGCACCTGCCCTCTCTGGGTGTCTGCAGTGGTGGAACCATGCCAGGCTATTTATATATTCACCATGGCAAATCAGGATTTAGGTGCAAAGGGTCTTGTGCTTCCATGATCTGTGCTTACCTGCGCACACTACATGGGGCAGGGATATGGATGGGGTGTGTGTGCCCTTGCCCAATTGTACAATCCCATTCAACCTTAAGGAGGGAGGTCCTGATCGTTACTGTCTGCAAAGATAGAATTCCAACTGTTGGTGCGACCACCTATCTGATGCTGTCTACTGCCAGCTACCAAAGACGTTTTGAAGGGGGGAGTGGGTAGATGTTCTCTTCCCCCATCCAGTGAATGGAAAGTAATGGAACAAGGCCTTCATATCAATAAACGGGGACAGGAAGGCTGGCATGGAGTAATAGCCCTATCCAAAAGGGCAGTTCCTAGTTGGAACCGAGCCCCTCATATGGCTTTGTACGGGTTCCATGGCAGGAGAATACAGTGTGCTTTGTAACTTACATTTTGGAAAGGTTCTGGGTTTCATTCTAGGGCTAGTGTCAGGCCCACTTTTGTTTGAAATCAGAGATTTATCCGAGGTACATTTGGTTAAATTTATATTTAAGGATACAGCATGCAGGTTGTTAAGTCTGTATGTGGCCTTGTTTGTTCTTACTCTATGAGCACCTTCAGAGTGATAGTGTCTACAGGATGCCTGGGGGGGGGGGCGAGGCAGGTTGACCTATACAGGTGCTCTCATGATGTCTAGGGATGGCGGAGAATTTCTCCCCGAAACTTCGGGGGGCCGAGCGCCAACATGTTCGGCCCCCCGAACAAGTTTTGGGGAGGAATCCTCCGGACCCCCCCCACCCCCGCACCCCCCCCGGGACGGGACTTACCTTCGCCGAATGTCCCTCCCGGCGGCGGGTCCGGCCGGCGGTCCGGCGGGTGTTCGAGTGTTGTTAGAATGGCTGCCGCCGCCATTCCAACAAAAGAAAAAAAAAATAAACGCCCCCGAGATAGGCTACGTGATGGTTAACGTAGCCTATCACGGCTAGATTTGCAAAGTCAGCCATGATAGGCTACGTAAATCATCACGTAGCCTATCACGGGTGACTTTAAAAAAAAAAAGTGTGTACGGATAATGGCGGCCCCCATAGGGAGCCGCCATTCCCGTTCCTTATTTGGTCGCTGTAGTCTACGTAAAGATTTACGTAGACTACGGCGAAAATAAGGGCAATGGTATTTGCGTTGCCCTTATTTTCGCCGTAGTCTACATAAAGATTTATGTAGACTACAGCGACTAAATAAGGAATGCGAATGGCGGCTCCCTATGGGGGCCGCCATTAGCGTACGCACTTTTTTTTTTTAAGTCACCCGTGATAGGCTACGTGACGATTAACGTAGCCTATCACGGCTCACTTTGCAGATCTAGCCGTGATAGGCTACGTTAATCGTCATGTAGCCTATCACGGAGGCGGTTTTTTTTAAAAAAAAAAAAACAATGGAGTTTGCGGCCGGGCGAGGCAGGAAGCCTCCCCCTGGCCTGAACTTCGCGGGGGGCGCCGTGAAGCGCCTCCTCCCCACCACGAACAAGCTTCGACGAAAGGTAAGTGCCTTTCGTCCACCCCTAATGATGTCACACTTCATACCCTTTAGGGAGTGGCGGAGTCCTTATTTCACCAGCATAGCTTTTGTCCCATGCTGGCCTTGGTGGAGGCTGTGTTGTACCTCAAATTGTGTACAAATGTACCACCCCCAATCTCCACCCTGGAAGAGGATTTTGGTTGAGTTTTAATTTTCTGAAGATTACCAGTGTTTCCTTTTTGGGAACACGAGTTCATCTTCAAGGTAGAGCTGCAGATGTACTACGATGCCTCTAGTGGGCTGGGTTTTAGGGTCAATTTATAGGATTATTGGGAGTGTAGTGCCATGCCCAAGGGTTGGCCCTCTGATCTCTCAAGATCCCATTATTCAAACTTCTCTTATACGTGGCATTGCCTAAGCAGGCCGATTCAAGGCTTAACGTCCATTCTCAAATTCCTTGTGTGTGAAGGGCAGGCCTCTGTTCATGTCATTAAAACACAGTCCTCTCACAATCCGATTGTTATGGATTAGGTAGTAGCATTGAATTTGCATCACCTTCTGCGTAATACCTGTTTTCTCATGAGGCATATAAATGACAGGTTGAACGCCAGTGCCAACATTTTGTCTAATACCTGGATGTAGGGATGTACGAAAGTCACTTACCTTTCCGCGGATTATGTTTATGGGGGGGGCATTCCGTCCCTCCCCCCGGAATCCTCGACGGGGGGGGAGGCGATCTGGTCCTCCCCCCCGGAATCCTCAAACGGCCGGCTGTGCTCCGCGGCGGCTCCGCAGAGCAGCTGGCCAGGCCCAGGCCAGAGCTGTCCGCAGCCGGATTTCTGGCCGCGGAGGGCTCTAGGTAAAAAACAAAACAAAACTGCATACGCAAATGGTGGCAGCTACGGCCGCCGCCATTTGCATTCCTTATTTTTGGCCGTCTTAGTCTATGTAAATATTTACATAGACTATTACGGCGAAAATAAAGGGGAATGCAAATAGCTCCCACTACGCTATTTGCGCTCCCCTTTATTTTTGCCGTAATAGTCTACGTAAATATTTACATAGAGTAAGACGGCCAAAAATAAGGAACGCAAATGGCAGCAGCTGTAGCCGCCATTTGCATACGCAGATTTTTTTTTTTTACCCAGCCATGATAGGCTACATAAATCTTTACATAGCCTATCATGTCTCTGTAAAAAAAAAAAAAACAACACACCTCCAGAATGCAAATGGCGGCGGCGGGAGCCGGTCGGAAGACCAGCCGCCGCAGCTGTAGCTGCCACCACCGCAGCCACCCAAAAGATCCGCCCCAGGTAAGTCTCGTCCCGGGGGGGATCCGCGGGGGGGGGCAGGCTGTTTTGCCACAGATTTCGAGGGGCCTAATGCACTGGCATTCGGCCTCACCGAGATCCATGGCGGAATTCTCTGACATCCCTACCTGGATGCCGGCACTTCCAGAGAACCATGAGGCTGTTGTTGAATGTCCTGTATGTAGAAAGGGTACGCCATGCTGCCCTTCATGGCTCACAGGACAAGGGCCTCCTGTACCTGGGCTGATAGGAGCACTGGGCTTTTGCTCTCACATTCAGCTGCAGCAGTTGTAGCCTTCCCGGCAGTTTACAGTTATGGTCTTGTGTCCATTCCTAGAGTGTGGGACTTCGCAGATCAGCATCTCTTTTCCTGTCCTTACTGATATTTTTCCTTTAGATCAATGGAATGGACGTGAACCCGCATGTGCGTGTACTCATGTCTGGACACAGCATGGTGTTATGGGCTAGTCGGAGGGCTTATAGGTCAGGCTGCAGATCCCAGAGCAGACTGTTCCAGTGTGCATGTGTTAGTGGTTTGACAGGCGCAGCATGCAGTGAGAGCACCTCCTTCCCTCTCCATTCCATCATGGTTTGGTCCAGGTTCCCCCCGCAGGTTCTGGCACTGCATCTAGGAGGGAATGGCCTGTTCATGCTAAAGGCAAGGACCTCATCCTGTGTGCCTTGGCTGATTCCCAGGTCATAGGATTCCCAGGCACAGTTAGCCAGGGATAACGATCATTGGTCCTGCTTGCTTCCTCAAATTAATTGGAGGAATGTTTGGAATTTGAAGGCCATGGAAAGGGCCCATCAGAAAGTGAACCTGGAGATGGTATTGGGCTATATCAGAATAGCAACGGGATCATCTCTCATCTGGAAATTATTAGGATGTGGGGGGAGCCTTATAGATAGGAACTGTCTGATTTGGCAATGACAAACTTTGTTGGATCGGCTAAGTTGCCTGTGAGAAGTCCCTCAGCACAGAAGGGGTGAGTGTGAGTAAGCATTAGGCTTGTCACTCCCGGTGGCCACTAGGATACAGGCTTCTGTGCGCTACATGCCATCCAGGGCAGCTCAGGTGGCGTGTGCTCAGGTGGTCACAGCATGGTGTTCTGGGATGGTCGGAGGTCTTAGGTCAAGCTGTGGATCCCAGCTCGGACTGTCCCAGTGTGCCCGTGTTCGGGGGCTTGGCAGACATGGCATGCAATGAGAGCACCCTCCCCACTCTATTCCATCAATATGAGGTGCATGTCCCCCCACAGGTTTTGGTGCTGCATTTAGGGGGGAATGATCTGGTTGTGTGAAGGCAAGGACCTCATCCTGCAGGCCTTGGCCATTTCCGAGTTATCCGGCACCGTGAACCAGGGATAACTATAATTTGGTCTTGTGTGTTCACAAGAATGAAGTGTGGAATGTTCTGACCCAGAAGGCCATGGGAAGGGCCCGTCAGAAAATAGACTGGGAAATAGTCTTGTGGCTATACAAGCACAGTGATGGGATCATCACTCACCAGGAAATCATCTGGACATGGAGGGAGCTTTACAAACAGGATGGTGTGCACCTGTCTGATGCTGGGAACGACATGTTTTTGTTGGATCTGCAAAGGGCCCTGCGGGAACTTCTTCAGCGCAGGTGGGGGGAGTTCATAAGCAATAGGCTTGTCACTCCTGGTGGTGGCTAGAACAGGCAAGGGGGAATAAGCTTAGGGATGGTGAACATTCAGAGGCACTGTGCCCATCCTAGGTTTTCCACTGTGCAGATATTTCAATAACTGTGGCCCAATTTCAATCCAAGCACTTGTGTCCGTCTCTTTATTACCCCTCTCCATTCACAAAGCACTAGTGGAGCTCTGCTGAATCTTTCCATTGTGCAAGCAGTTGCCCATTATGCTTGCACAATTGGTTGTGCAAGCAGTTGTACAAATGTGTATGTCTCTCTGTATATGGATGTGCATTTGTATGAATGAGTGTATGTGTGCGTGTGTATATGTAAGTAAGAGAGAGTGTGTGCCATGGTTCTGCCCGCTTTTGGAAAGTTAGCCACAAGATTCCCCACCCATGCAAGAAGGGTACAGAGATTTCTCAGAGGAGTAATCCCTACTCATCATTACACTTCAGTGTAATCCAGCAAAGATTCAAGCTAAAAAGTAATGGGCATAACCCAACTCTTACACATGGGGCCAACAAGAACAAATGATACTGCTTTGTCCCTGTTGCCAAACCAGTGTACTCCATGGGGGATGACTGATTATGCATCAAGTAATTCTCCAATATTTCCAGAGAAATCCAGTCTGTAACTCATAGAATTCATACTAACACTATCCATTCTTGTTCATCTTTTGAAAGGATTTTATTGGGGGAAAACAATAGGGATGGCGGAGAATTCCGCCACGGATTTCAGTGGGGCCAAATGCACTGGCAGTTGGCCCCCTGAAACCCGTGGTGGAATGGCCTCCCACCCCCCACCACCCCGCGGAATCCCCCCAGAACGAAACTTACCTGGGGCTCCTGCAGTGGCAGCAGCCACTCCGGCAGTGGCTGGTCTTTCGGCTGGCTGCTGTGGCTGCCATTTGCGTCCTGCCAAGCTGCCGTGATAGGCTATGTAAGTATTTACGTAGCCTATCATGGCAAAGAGCGGGGACGCAAACGGCGACTGCTATGCCGTTTGCGCGCCACTGCTCTTTCCGTGATAGGCTACGTTAAGTATTTACATAGCTTATCACGGTAAAGGCAGCCACGCAAATGGCGGCCACTATGCCATTTGCGTGGCTACCTTTACCGTGATAGACTATATAAATACTTCCGTAGCCTATCGTGGAAAAAGCAGCGGTGCAAATGGCGTAGCAGCTGCCGTTTGCATCCCCGCTCTTTGTCGTGATAGGCTACGTAAATACTTACGTAACCTATCATGGCAGCCTGGCAAGACACAAATGGCGGCCGCTACAGTGGCTGCCATTTGCATCCGCAGCAGCCTGGCCGCAGCCGGAACGCCGTGATAGGAACTTTTGTCGTGATAGGCTATGTAAATATTTACATAGCCTATCAAGGCTCAGTGAAGGGACGCAAATGGCGGCCGCTATGCCAGCCACCATTTGCGTCCGCAGACCTGCCGCAGCCGGATGTCCGGCTGCGGATTCACCTGGCCGGTGGCTCCGCGGAGTCGCTGTGGAGTGGAGCCAGCTGGGGAGGATTCTGGGGGAAGGGACGGAGCGCCTACCCCCCCACCGCGGATGCCGCTAACGAAACAGGTAAGTAGTTTTGTACATCCCTACTCTTGGATGAAACCAATTATCTAAATCAATTTCAGTCAGGGTTCAGGCCAGGTTTTGGCATGGAAATAGCCCTGGTCGCCCTGTACGATGACCTATGTCGGGAGAAAGATGGGGGAGTGCGACTTTGTTGATTCTCCTTGATCTCTCAGTGGCTTTCGATACCGTCAACCATGATAGCCTTCTGGGATGATTGTCTCAGCTGGGAGTGGGAGGCACTGCATTGCAATGTTTTTGCTCATATCTGGATGGTCAGCTCCAGAAGGTGGTGCTTGGGGAATATTGCTCAGCCCCATGGATTCTCCTGTACTGGGTTCCACAGGGGTTGGTTTTGTCCCCCTTCTATTTAACATCTACATGAAACCCTTGAGTGCGGTCATCCGGAGTTTTGGAGTTCATTGTCATCAGTATGCTGATGACACGCAGCTCTAGTTCTCCTATTCATCTTCATCAGATGAGGCTGTGGATGTGCTAAATTGGTGCCTGGCTGTGACAATGGACTGGATGAAGGCTAATAAACTGAAACTCAATCCAGACAAGACTGAGATGCTGTTGGTGGGTGGTTCTTCTGATTGGATGGAGGGTGCTCAACCTGTTCTGGATGAGGTTGTGCTCCCCCTGAAGGAGCAGGTTCATAGCTTGGGGGTTCTCCTTGAGCCATGTTTGTCACTTGAGGCTCAGGTGTCCTCAGTTGCACAGAGTGCTTTTACCAGCTTCAGTCAGTGGCCCAGCTATACCCCTATCTGGACAGGGATAACCTGGCTTCAGTTGTCTATGCTCTGGTAATCTCCAAGTTAGATTATTGCAATGTACTCTATGTGGGGCTGCCTTTGAAGATGGTCCAGAAGCTGCAGCTCATGTGAAATGCAGCAGCCAGCTTGATAACGGGAACCAGAAGGTCTGAATATATAAGACCAACTCTGACCCACTTGCATTGGCTGCCTGTGTGTTTCTGAGCCTGAGACAAGGTGCTGGGTTTTTAACCTATAAAGCTTTACATGGCTTGGGACCACAATACCTGACAGAGAGCCTCGCCTGACAAAAACCTACCCATACAGCATGCTCAACATCTAAGGTCCTCGTACAGCTGCCTACTCCGAGGGAAGCTCGGAAGATGGCAACAAGGGAGAGGGCCTTCTTGGTGGTGGCCCCAAAATTATGTAATGATATCCCTGACAAAGCCTGCCTGGTGCCAACATTGTTATCTTTTCAGTGCCAGGTTAAGACCTTTCTCTTCTCTGAGGCATTTGGCAGCATATGATAAGTTTTAATCGATCCTGGAATGTCTTATAGTTATGGTGTTGAGTTTGCTTGTTTGAAGTTATTATACTGTATTTTTAATGTTTTTAATCTTTGTAAACCATCCAGAGAACTTTGGCTATTGGGAGGTATAGAAATGTAATAAATCACCACCACTGCCGCCACCACCACCATCTAAAAATGAAAGGACTCCATATACTCCAGTACCATTTCAATATGATTGTAGACTGGCATTGATACAGGCGGAGAAAACAGAAGGTATAAAACTCAGTATATACTCCAACCTTCACTTTGGGACATTGCCAAAACTCTCTCCCTTTTTTTTTTTTTAAGATAAGCATGTTAAATTCTATATATTGCTTTGTATTTTTTACAAACCTTGTTTTCTAGGGATGTACCAAAGTCACTTACCTTTTTGCAGGTGTGATTCGCAGTGGGGGGGAGGCGCTCCATCCCTCCCCCTGGAATCCTCCCTAGCCAGCTCTGCAGAGCCGCTGGCTACGGCCGTCCACAGCTGGAGTTCCGGCTGTGGCCGGGCTGCTGTGGACACAAATGCCGTGATGTAAATGACGGCCGGTGTAGCAGCTGCCATTTGCAGCTGCAGCCGCCAAAGCCGCTGCAGCCGCTGCAGCCGCTGCCACTGATGGAGCCACAGCCAGGTAGGCTTCATTCCGGGGGGCTTCCATGGGGTGGTGGGGTAGGTTGCTCCATTCCACCATGGATTCCGGGGGGGCGAATTCACTGGAATTCGGCCTCCCTGGGATCCGTGGCGGAATTCTCTGACATCCTTATCCAAGAGTGAGAGTGGAGCTGGTTGGCAACCACCAATTCTTTATGAACATCAAGTGAAAAGACTTCCTACTTCCTGAAGGTAGAAGCCTGTTACCAGAAGTTTATTTGGAAAGGAACCATTTTGTCCTGGCTCTGGGCAGAATCCAAGATGATGCATCTCCACTGAAACTCTTGAGCCCTGCTGATTCTGTTGCACAAGCAGTGGGTCTCACTGATTCCGTTGTGTGAGCAAGACCCACTGCTTATGCAACAGTGATTTAGCAGTTCCCAGAAGAAGCCCTGACATGAGCGTAAACCTTTATGTGAGTTGCGCCAACCTGCCCAGTTCCAGAAATGAGTGTTTTCACTCCTCTCCTGTTGCCCCAGAAGTGCTAAATCTTCATTCTGCAAGAGCTGGTTTCCACTTGTGGACAGACAGGGTGTGAGGGAATCAGTGGGGGCATAAGCACCCCATTGGATTCTGCCCTCTGAAATAAAGAATTATGGCCTTAACACCTTGTTTCAGAATTATCTTTGAATGAATGACATAAGTCCCACAATCTTTGGATATTGGAAATTTCATGTTTGGGAGAATGCTGAAGGAGTTATGACTAGTGATCCACTAAGCCAAGGTGTCAGGAATTATTCTAGGTGTGTAGAGATGTCTGGCAGCTCAGATTCAGAATCAGAATGGGAACAACCCAGAACAGGGTGAGGCACCCTCCCTAGTGAGCTCAGATATGGCAAGTCTGTATTCCCAAGACCTTGACACTAGGGATGTCGGAGAATTTCTCCACGAATCTCCGGGAGGCCGAATGCCAATGCATTCAGCCCCCCAAAATTGGTGGGGAAATTCTCCAACACCCCCCCTGCTCCCCCCCCCAGGATGGGACTTACCTCGCGCAAATTTCCCTCGTGGCGGCAGGTCCTGGCAGCGGTTCAGCGGTGGCAGCGGCGGCAGCCGGTCTTCCGACCGGCTGCCTCCGCCGCCATTTCCAAGTAAAGGGTAAAAAAAAAAAAAGAAGAAGTGATAGGCTACGTAAAGATTTACATAGCCTATCACGGCTGACTTTGAAAATCTAGTCTTGATAGGCTACGTAAATCTTTACATAGCCTATCACTTTTTTTTTTTTTTTACACTTTACTTTTTTTTTCGCGGCCGGGGAGACGGGGCGCTCCCCCCCGGCCAGAATTTTGGCGGGGAGGGATGGGGCGCCTCCCCCCGGCCAGAATTTCAGCTGGGAGGGGCGGGGCGCCTCCCCACCCACCAAGAATTTTGGGGGGAGAACCGGAGCACCTCCCCCCCACACCGAAAACAGCTGCGGGACCAGGTAAGGGACTTTTGTCCATCCTTACTAGGGTTGGCGGAGAATTTCTCCCCGAAACTTCAGGGGGCCGAGCGCCGACGTGTCCGGCCCCCTGAACAAGTTTCGGGGAGAAATTCTCCACCCCCCCTGCCCCCCGCGCCCCCCCCGGGACGGGACTTACCTTTCCTGAATGTCCCTCCCGGCGGCGGGTCCTGGCGGCGGTTCGTCGGGTCTTCGTCAGGGGCGGGGTCGGCAGCCGATCTTTTGACCGGCTGCCGCCACCGCCATTCCAATAAAACTAAAAAAAAGAAAACGCCCCCGTGATAGGCTACGTGACGATTAACGTAGCCTATCACGGCTAGATTTGCAAAGTCAGCCATGATAGGCTATGTAAATCGTCACGTAGCCTATCACGGGTGACTTTAAAAAAAAAAAAAGCACGTACAGCTAATGGCGGCCCCCATAGGGAGCCGCTATTCACGTTCCTTATTTGGTCACTGTAGTCTACGTAAAGATTACGTAGACTACGGCGAAAATAAGGGCAACGCTATTTGCGTTGCCCTTATTTTCGCCGTAGTCTACGTAAAGATTTACGTAGACTACAGCAACCAAATAAGGAACGGGAATGGCGGCTCCCTATGGGGGCCGCCATTTGCGTACGCGCTTTTTTTTTTTTAAGTCACCCGTGATAGGCTACATGACGATTTACGTAGCCTATCATGGCTGACTTTGCAGATCTAGCCATGATAGGCTACGTTAATCGTCACGTAGCCTATCACGGGGGCGTTGTTTGTTTGTTTTTTACTTTTTATTTTGCGGCCGGGCGAGGCGAGGCGCCTCCACCCCGGCCTGAATTTCGGCCGGGTGAGGCGGGAAGCCTCCACCCTGGCCTGAATTTTGGCCAGGCGAGGCGGGAAGCCTCCCCCCCCAGCCTGAACTTCAGGGGGAGAGCAGTGAAGCGCCTCCCCCCCCACCACAAAAAGCTGCGAGACCAGGTAAGTGACTTCCGTGCACCCCTAATCCTTACTTGATACACAGATGGCCCAGCCTGAACACACACACACGTTCTTCCACCATAAGAACCCAGGTTTCTGAGGAGGAGGAGAGCAAGGGGCATGACTTGAGGGATGCTAGGGTCCATCACAGAGCAAAGTGGGAAAAGTTAGGGGCAGGGTTCAGACACTCCACCACGTTGGCCACTCATTGAAGCCAATGTAGGAGGGAGCTACCGTAATGGAGATGAATCCCTGCAGAGCTAGTCTGGCCAAGAAGTTCTTGCCCAGACGGCTGACAACTTCCCTAACTTCCACTTCATCTCCTCTACTGATATTTGTGGATGTGTGGATTAGCTCTTTCATTCTGAGAGTTTCCTAGAATATGCATTTGTAAAGCATCTAGTCATTAACTAATAAAGAAGTGTAGCTCAAAGCCTTGTTTCCTGGAGTGTGTTGATTGTGGAGGGAGAGGATGAAAGAACATAACACAGGGTGGAGAATCTCAGTCCTGGGGAACAAATCTGGCCCTCTGTGGTTCCCCAGAAACCTGTGCCCCCTTCCACTGGCCCCAGCCCCTTTCCCCCAACCACCAATCCTTTGGTAGTTTCCCACCTTTTGTGCAATTTTTCTCAATTCTAAGAGGTTGAAATGCCTCTCCTAAGGCTCAGTCACTGGAAGCGAGAGCGTTAAGCTAAACTATGCTGGTACTTTTTGGTGTATGGCCCTGCCCTTTTTGCCTTTGGCCCCACCCACCACTGGAGTGGATCCAAAATAGAATTTGGCCCTGGGGCTAAAAGAGGTCCTGCACCCTGCAAATCAAGCAAATCCCAAACATGTATTTTAGTCTCTCAGGTACTCGATACTTCCCTAATGTTTCCCTGCTGTCCTAACAGGCAGGGGAAAGGGGATGTTTATCAAGCCCTGGAGAGACCGTCCTATAGGGCAATTGAGCTACATTCAGCTTGCTAGCCTAGATCACCAGACATGCAGGCCTGCTGAAGGGAAAGGATTAGAATTCCAGGTAGTCCAACATGAGTGTGTTTCTGTTAGAACAGAAGATATGGCCCATAATATCTATTTCCAGATTTTGATTTTAAAAACCCACCAAGGATTAAAATTTACCCAGTGTGTCTCAGTTTGTATATCATCCCTTCCCTTGAGCCATACTTTTATAGGTTTATACATATTCAGGACACATATTTTTCTCACATGAGCTTTAGGCATTGAAAAGTTTATGGAGACATACACTTTAAATAAATAGTTGCTTAATGTTTGATTGTTCATACATTGGCTAATTGAGTTTAACACTGTGAAGCTGGTGGCTTTGGGGCAAATGCATATATTTCTGAGCCAAGCGGAGTCATTGGAAAACGCATTTTGCTACGACAGAATTGGAAAGATCCTGAGGAAATACACATTCATCTCATGAAAACATGTGTAATGTTGAAAAGAAAGCATGGCCCTTCCCATGCTCTAACGACGTAGCAATGAAATCAGCATTTAGTTAGTTAATGGCTAAATGGTCTCTATTGCGCTTGACAAACATTTTATGTTAGCATCACAAGCAGAAGCAGAAAGGGAATGAAAACTCTTAAGTAGTTCTGACATCTTCCGAAGCAAATCAGCCACATCATTCCCCCACCCCACCTCCAAAGCTGTGGGAGGTGCCTTGCAACCCTGTATGCTTCCTCTGATAATATGTAGCATAGAGTTGTACATCTACTTTGGATGAAACCTGAATTCAGAACGAAAGGGGGGCACTTTGGAGAGAGAGAAGGGTTTTGTCTGAAAAAAAGCAGAACTTCTCCAAAATAGAATGAAGTGAGGCAGGATGCTCTTAAAGCTTTGGACTCACTTTGGAGATTCAAAGGGACACAGATGTTTCAAAGACAGTGAAAAATTGATACCCTCCCCTCAAAGATATCAATAAAATGAAAATGCCAGGTAGGGGAGGGAGAAGTGCAGGTATAGTTTTGTGTCTGACAGCTCTAGCTTTGAAACAGGGAATGTCTTTACCAAGATTCTCCTTTTTCTTATTTCCAATCCAAGCTTTTGGGAGGGATATAAACAGAATTTTAAAGAAGATGTTCCAGTGTTTTCACTGCATTTTGTGACTATGTGGCTGGGACCTCAGGAACAGCACTCAGACTTTGCAAGAATGGCTTGAGAGCCAGTGTTAACATGGAGATGTCTCTGGACCCAATGCTGTCTGATCAATGGACGGCGGCTGTGTTGACACCAAATCCCTAGCCAGGTATGAGTCCCCACAACTGAAGTCAAGCTCTCCCAGCATTTCCGCTTGGACTTCCTGGTACAGCAGAGGGCAGAGACCCCTTCTTGCTGAAGGTGGTGCCTGTCTGCGACTTATAATAGGGGTGCATGTGCAAGTTCCAGGCAGCCACACCTGGGGGTGGGGACAGAGAACCCATCTTGCCACCTCTGTGGCCTCCTTTCCCACTGCGTAATGTCAAGGTGATTGAAGGGCTAGGGCTCTCACTTTGAACCAATGAGCAAGAAGGACACCCGTCTCTGAAAGAATATAGTGGGAGAGCTGGGCTCCACCTCCTCAGCTCTCTGAAGCAAAGGGTGAGGATCACTTTAGGTAGTGAAAATTAAATGGTGCAGGGGGGTCTGATCTAGACTGGGACCACAGCAGGGAGGGGAAGGGCTAAAGCACCCCTGCCACCAACACGAGGGCTTCTCCCAGGGAGCTGGTTCACTGCTGTGTGAGCAGAATGTTGAACTAGAAGGACCCCTGGTCTGATTCTTATGTTCTTCTCCCAGTCTGGATCAGGACCCCTGAACGTACCTTAGGGTAGAGTAACACATAGCTTGGCTCTGAGGGTGGGACCACATGCACCGGATCTACGTGGTGAATACAGGTTATTGAATTCTTTCTTCATCCTCTGCTTTGTTCAGATGATCCTGGCCTGGGAGGGTTTGTAGGAGAAAGTGATAGGCAGAGGAAAGCTCCAGATCGTGCTTCCTGTCCACTGCTTCTTCATTTGAAATCTCTCCCATTTTACTTTTGTTTAGTGGCAAAACTGCTTGAAAATACAGGCCTGCTGCTGTCATGCTGCTGTTATTTGCAAAGGCAGGCACTTTACACTTTGCACTTTACTCACATAGAAGATATTCATCATGGAAATGTGAAGTTCAGAAAATCCATGCATTTAATTCATTTAAATTTGTTGCTGTTAGTTTGTTTATTAATAACACTTGTATACTGCTTGATATAACAACATCTCTCGGCAGTTCACATGCCAACGTATTGAAAATCACTACTAAAATACTCAGTTAATAAGCAATGACAGTTACAATAAAAATGATGATAAATAAGTGAACAGAAACAATTACAACAATTAAAACAGGAATATAAAACAAGCAAGTGGAGCAGCACCAGGGCAATCTATTACAAGCCAATCATTGCTGTTGATGTTGTTGTTATTTTATTCAGACAAGTTCTTTGATTTCTCCCAAAGTCACAGAGTGAAATTTCAGGGCAGCTGACCATAGTCTGAAAATCTCAGCATTACACCCAACTGACCAAACAGCACCAGGGCAAAAATGTCACTGTGATTTCAAAATGCAAAGCATGAGGTGATGACCGAACAAACAATCAGAGTTCCACTGGCCAGGGAGGTCTTGTTTGTGGCAGGCTTGAGCACGTCAGATGTGTGACCTTATTTTTATCTAGCTGACCTATGGCATGAAAGTGATACTTAACAGCATCAAGAAAAGTCATCAATATCAATGTCTGCTAGAACAGTATTGGATGAAAAATAATGTATGTACAGAGCTGAAGGAGAAAACTGCATTAGAGGGTGAAGTCACACAGCCATTTGCCAAGTGTTATCATACTACAGTGCCAAGTGGGGAAGGTGTAGGTAACCTTCAAAATGCTCGTCATCACATGGCAGTAAAGAGTTGGTGTAGGGTTTACTTTTCCACAGAGAGTTGCATCTACACTGTTGTTTTCTCATTCCACAGACTATCGCCTAGCAGAATCCACTATGTAAACTGGATATGTTGCTTGAGACATTTCCTGACAATCCAGTTGCCACTGAATGTGGGTGGTGGGTGGGCTGAGAAACTTACTGGTGGTTCTGAATCATATTGGTGAGTTATTTGTACCCTATCAGTTTACAATGATGCAATGTATGTTAGACATGCATGACCTTGGCTAATTATTCTGTTTTGATCAATTATCGTTGCCATGACATACTTTCTATCTTTGTTAGGTACAGTACCTGCAATGGCCTGTTCCATGAGTGAAAGTGCCCTTCCTTTCCTGTGGCCTTTTCCACTGCCACCAAATGGAAGTCTTCGTTATTCTGGTTGCCTCCACCAAACCAGCTTTAAACTCCCTAGGTCCTGAGTAGCTACTTTAGGTAGCGTGAAAAAACTACAAAAGGGAGACCACAACATTTGAAATAACAGGATTTAAATTTAACTGGAGAAAAAATTGTCAATAGGAAAGAGTTTTAAAATCTGAATGGACACACACACAAACACACACACACACACAGGCAATGAGGTAATAAAAACAACCAGGGATAAACTGGCAAATTTGTTAACAATAAGAAAAGAAAGGAAAAAGAAGGAAAATATTCTGCATAGCATTACATATTGCATCACCTTCCCTAAAGGATAAGATTTAGAGTTGTTAAAGTATTGAGTTGTCTCATAAAGAGATATAGTCTTCAATATTCTCAAAAATGAACCTTTATTTAAGTGCGGCAATATGAAGATATATGTACATTTTATATATTCATCAGTTAATTGCTTAAAAGGTAAAACAGTTCATAATGATGAAGAATTGAACCCAAAGGTGCTCTCTGGTCACTGGAACAGTCCCTTTGGCTTTTGAGTTTCAACAGAGATTGCTTACATAATGGCAAGCCAATCTTTGCAGCCATGAGGGCTAGAACCTTCAAAAAAAAGAAGAAGCCGAAAGCCGGGCTTTTTGAGGAAGCTGAACTCTGCCCACAATATTATATGCTAGGCTTTTTTCAGTACACACAGATTGTTGAATATAGCCCCATGCATAGTCAAAATAACTGTGAATTTGGGCATATATAACTACTGTCACTCAGGACAAAGAATCAAAAATAGGGCCAGCGGCAAATGTTAGCAAGGTGCGGAAACTGCCAACCACCCCGGAACTCAGAAGGGCTTATCATCTCATCAGTCTAGTGGATTGTGCTGGGCTCTGCTCTCACACTTCTTTTCAACTTCCAGATCCAGCAATGGCTGAGGTTAAGGCTGCAGCTATGCTCAGCACACCAAACGCTCCTCCCGCATGCCTCGCGAGGAAGCTAGGAGGCAGTGGTGATGGTGGCAGCAGCTGCCCACGGAGCCGGGCGAGGTGAAGTTAGAGGAGGAGGAGGAGGATGGAAAATCCAGATACCCATGTAAGTGCAAGTGACTTAACACTGCCCAAGCAAGACAGCATCACGTGAGGTGGCTGCGGCTGCAGCTGCACTGTGCATGCTGACAAGCCAGCCACCCATCAGGTTGTGCCGCCAGCACAAGGAAGTGAGTCGGGAGTGACAAGCTGCCCACCAATAGGCACCTCAGCACAGGCGAGATGGCTGCTCTCCCTGCACACCAGCCAGCCATCCTGCTGCACACATGAAGAAGCAAGGAAGCAGCAGCAGAGGCTGAGCCGCCCCTCAAGCCTTGCACTGCCCAAGCAAAGAGGTGGTAGGGAGAGTGCATGCCCAGGCCAGACACCCATCAAGGGGCATCCCTGCCCAAGCAGAGGCTGCACCCAGCACTCCACACCCACCAAGTCGTGTGCCCACAGAAGGAAGCAATGGGGAGTAAGAGAAATCAGCCATGGGGTAGTCCCCAAACAAACTCACCCGCATGTAAAATGATGTGTTTCTAGAAATGCTGATGCTCTCAAGGAATAACCATATGAGGTCTGAAGCATGGAGGGAGTGGTGTAGCATAGGGATGGGCAAACGACTGATGTTGGAGAGCACTAGGTTTTGTGCAAATCAAGCAACAATCAAATGGAAGATTTGCACAAAACTTCCAAAAATGTACACATATCTCCCAGAATTTGTGCAACTTTCCTCCATAGACTAAAGTGGGGATGATTTAGTCTGCTGGGGAAATTTGTGCAAATCGAACTTGGACTTGGGAATGAGATGGATGCGAGCACATGTTCGATGATGTGAGAGCATTTTCAGTGGACTCATGCTCACGCTCGCATTTGGGACTTCAAAGCGGGCATGCTCACAAGTTTTGTGAGCAAAACTAAAATGTGCATACTTCCCTTGTGTAGAGACAGTTGTCCTTTCTAAATGGTGCCTCTGGAATATACAAGTACAACTTCAGATTGGTTTGAGCTAAGGTATTTCTTAGCTCAAACTGACCATTGCAGTGTGAGGCTTATACACACACCAAGCCCTCCTCCTGCCACCATGCACATTAGATTGGACTCAACTGGTCAATTCCCTTCAAGGTCAATGTGAGTTGTGGCCATGTAAGCCTTTCAAAAGGGCAGAAAGACTCAGGCTGGCTACTTCCTGACAGTTGTAAACCCCGAAAAACAAGGGTTTAATAGAAATGCTGACACAACTTTAACTATAGAAGCATGAACAGCCAATAAAATGAGGCAAGTCCTTTCCTTCAGAATGTGTGTATTTATGTTGCCATTGAAGGAAAAGAATTTATGTGGGAATTACTGTGCTTGGTGAATTGCGTGGTAATAAAAAAAGAAAAGAAACAGTCTTGATAAGCTGAGGCCTAGGCTGAATAGCAGGGAACCAGACTCAATCTTCAAAACAATAGCCTTTGACAACCTTTATGTTTTACTGCTTACATTCTACAAAACTGCACATGCTGTCATTTACTCATTTTGCATTTTATATCTAAACCTTTTCCCTAGAGAAATCTTGTGTACTACGTAGATAGTGCCATAGGTCTCCTTTTTCACAGGATGTCTGGTATACATCCTAAGGCACAAAAGCAGCTAAGGGAATGATAAAGACGTGGGTAGAACAGCAGAAATATGCTTTTAATGAAGACCATTTTAAATGTCCTCATTTTTTTTCTCTGTTCAGACCGTACTGTGACTCATGCAACTGTGGTCAAAATCACAATTTTTAGCTGCACTCCTTATATGTTTTGAAGGACACAATCTAAATGCTGTTGAACACACATCCTAGAAGGATCAAACTAATATTCTTGCTAGCTGTGTAAGGCTTCTGTAAGGAAGGAAAGGTAGAACACACACCCATACACGTATTCTTAAAACGAAGTGGCACTGGCCAAGGTCAGCTGGTGAATGCTGCCATTGCCAGCCCTTGTCAGACCTCTACCAAAATCCTCCCAAGTGAGATCATCTCTTATCTGAGAATCCTCTCACAGGCCTAAGATCAGGGTCTAAGATCAGTAAAGCGACCTCGGAGGAGGAGAAGGAGGAAAGGGGACATTCCAGTGGGCGGGGAGGGGAGGAGACCAGAAGGGCCAGTGTATGGCATATCTTGAGCCTCCTCCAGCTTCCCTTCCTCTCCCTCCGAAGTGCCCTTCCTAGATGGGCTGAAGATCCCGCCTAGTGAAAATGATCAAAGATGGAGAGCGGGGAGGTGAAGATCACCTGCACCACTCCTTCCGCCCCGCTGGCAGGGAGGAGTGGTGCAGGGCACAGGGATCTCAGAAGCCTCCGAGTCTGCAGGCTGCCAAGCAGTGAGGGCACAATTGATAGGACTGTGCCCTTGATCTAATTTATTGGCAGTAGGTTCTGGACTAGCTACTTTAGGACTGCTTCGGTTGCCTTTCAGCAGTTTTCAATGCCATTGACCATACTATCCTTCCGGACGTCTGGCTGCGATGGTACTGGGTGGCGCTGTTGTGTGGCTGGTTCTAGTTCTTCCTGAATGGGCAGCTCCAAAAACTGGCCCTGAGGGACTATTATTCAACGCCTTGGCCATCGGCTTCCTTATTATGTACCAGGGGGTTCTATATTGTCCCCCGTGCTATTTACCATCTACATAAATGTGGTGGGGGAGATTGATGCCAATGGGGCCTGTTTTCTTTCTTTCTTTCTTTCTTTCTTTCTTTCTTTCTTTCTTTCTTTCAACACCCTCCCTCAAGGGGGATAGAATTTCAGGAAGCAAATTTCAAAGGGGGAGGGGAGTAGTATAATCCTCCCTTTCCTAAGCACTGTGGTCCCAACCTGAATCAGGGCCACACATGCATGCACTAGAGTAAGAACAAAAACACAGAGAGGGTTCAGCTACATGTTGCGTAATTAACATAATGTGCAGTTTGACATTATGTGTGTGCAAAATATCAACTTTCTAGCTAGCATGGAAGTACTCTAACTACTTTGGAGGACAGTTAAAATGCCATGTTTCAAGGGGGAGACCAAGTCATTTGCAGACTTTCTTAGTAAATGGCTTCCCTTGTACTATGTGTGTTCCACTGTAACAATTTTATTTCTAGGTATTTTCAAAGCATGTAACAATTTTAATATGCCAATTATTCAGTCCCTACCAATTGGCTATAACACTTACCCACTTATCATTACTGTTTAACCCATTATACATGGGTGACTAGCCAGATGGGCGATTAATAAATTTAATAATAAAAATAAATAAAAATACCTACATATGCTGCCTACCAAAATATCCTAATTTTTAATTTAGTATTTAGAGTTTTAGGGCCAGCATTGGAAGCAATACACTATCTATGCTCTAAGGTTGTAAATGCATTTTATGATATCCCATATAATTATAAAATATCCTTCTTTTGCTTGATTATATAACATTAATATGCTTTGCTAAAACCTGTTAAATTCAATGGCAGTCTTTCAAATGTATATTTTAAATAACTTAGGCAATACTTAGAAAGCATTTAGCATTCAATATAGATAAAAGAAGCCTTCCTTATGACTCATGTGTATAATGACAGAAAAACTCAGTACCTTGATCCATGGATTTTTACTCCACAGGATTGCAGCGTGGGAAAGTAGCTTCACGTTTCTAAAAGTATGTGTGAATGGAACCTGATGCTTCTCTTAAGCCTTGCAGTACAGAACACAGCACTAGACTGTACATTGTATGTTCAACCAACTCACACACTGCAAATTGTATGGTTTTGGTTTAGGGATGCTGGAGAAATTTGAGATGGACTAAAATGAGCTCGGATTTCTAAGAATCCACTGTGGAGCAATCCCCTCAGGCCGTGTGAAGTCCATGGACTTTTGGATTTTTTTCTTTCTTACCTTCTCAAAATGTATGTATATTTATTCATAGGAAAATGTGCACATTTCTGCTGAAGAGAAGTTGAATGGATGGGGGGGGGCAATACCCTAAATGTTACATACTAAGGAAAATTATGTAAATTGTTATGAAATATCTTATGTAATTATTTGTGTATTTTTCAGCATTATGAAAAAATATAATTCACATCCATCTGTGAGCACAGATGATAGAATAAAAGATGCCTGACAATCCATGAAACACAGACAGAGTAGATTTTACACAGTCTGTATGTCCTTACTTGGGTTGCATATCTGATGTACTACCAAAATCCTGGGATTTGTGCTGGTTTAATCTGAGCCTAAGTGAAATCAGGTTTCCTACCTAATTTTGCCTGAAGTGAAATGTGAGGTGAATTTGGAAGGCCTTGCTCTGGTGAAAAATCTGTAGTAGGGATGTCAAAGAATTCTGCCATGGACTCCAGTGAATCCGCCATGGAATCCGTGGTGGAATGGCCTCCACCACCTCACCACCCTGTGGAATCCCCCTGGGATGGAACGTACCTGGCAGCGGATCCTGCAGCTCTGGCAGCTCCAGCAGCAGCGGTGGATGTGGCGGCTGCTCTGGCTGCTCTCCTGGCCGCTGCCGGGCTGCTGCGGCCGCCATTTGCATCCTTGCAGTAAGCCATGATAGGCTATGTAAATACTTATGTAGCCTATCATGGCAAAGAGCTGTGGCGCAAATGGCGGCTGCTACGCCATTTGCGTCCTTGCAGTAAGCCATGATAGGCTATGTAAATACTTACGTAGCCTATCATGGCTTACAGCAAGGATGCAAATGGTGGCCGCTACGACGGCCGCCATTTGCAGCTGCAACAGCCTGGCAGTGGCCAGAACTCCAGCTGTGGCCGGCCGCGGAGCGGAGCCGGCTGGGGAGGATTCCGGGGGGAGGAACAGAGCACCTCCCCTCCACCGCAGATTGACCGGCATGGAGCCAGGTAGGGATTTCATACATCCCTAATCTGTAGGAAGTAAAAACAACAAGAAGACAAAGACCAAGTATTACTTGATGACTAGAAAACTGCTAGTAAGCTGCAAGATTTTATTTTATTTTTTTAAAGTGAGACCAATGGACCCACCTATATAGAAGGCTATCCACTGCAACTCTGTGTGATACAGTGCTCTGTTTTTTCTTCCTTCCAGTCAATTATCACTGCTGGAGATGAGTTATTCTGCCATGATTTATTTCTGATGCAGAGACATAGCAGAATTCCCTACGATCAAAGGAGGCATGCCCAGAACAGTGAACCATACAAAAACACAGGGGTGGGCTCCTGATTGGAGTTCTTATTCTTACACACTCTAAGGCCCCATTTTTTTGCATCGTTGCTTCATCTCTCTGTCTCTGTCGGTCTCTCTCTCTCTCTCTATCTCTCTCTCTCTTAATGTCTAGTAAAATAAGATGTTTCACATGATGTCAGGTTGTTCTGAGTTTCCCCACCCTAACTCCACTTCATTGGGAGGCAGCTGTGGAGGAATGTCATAATTTCTAGTTCCTTCCTAAGAAGAAACTTTTGTTAGATGTAATGTCAAGAAACCTCAGGGAACTGCTGAGGCCCAGCATCCGGACACTGCTGTCCTAACACAGACCACTGCTGTCCTGCCACTTCCTTTCAATTTGTTTTCTGGAAGCCTGGACTCCTGTTAGCGCTAGGCACCAGGAGATGCCATTTTAATTCTGCACAATGCCCCTGTGGCATCACTCTGAAGCATCATGGGAAATCAAAATGGCAGCTCTATCATTGATTCAAAGCATTGCTGCTGCCCACTGTTGCCAGGACCTACTGAGGTAGAGCGGGGGCACTAGAGGGCTCTTTGTGGAGGGACCTCTAACTTGGAGCTGGCCCTTGTAAGAGTTAATCCTGTCTGTAATTATAATTTGGGGCAGGGGGCAGGGTGTGTGACTGAGCTATCTGAGAAACACTGTCCTGAGCTTTTCCCTCAGCTAATGCACTGTATGTAATGCCAAGGAAGGGGGGAATGCAACTGCATGCAATACCCTACTCAGTGCTCTACATGAAGTATTTTGCAACATTTATTTTCAGATGGCTGAACATTTTCTTATATACAATGGGACTGTACAAGCCCAACATGGCCACAAGATTTCACTTGTGCACTGCTAACACCATTTATAATCTCCTCATGTGGTTTGGTAAGATGGGATTTTACAGGGATATATATATATATATATATATATATATATATATATATATATCTCCCTCAACAAAACCAGAGTGTACAAGTTAAGTGTATTTCTTTAAAAAAAATGCTTCACTTAATCAATGGTTTGCTCTGTGCTTGCAAAATGAATATTCCAAAATTCCCACCGGAGATTATCAATATTTAACTAACATTGAGAAGACAGAAAGAGAAACAAACCAAGTGAAGCAAGGCATATTGCTCTGAAATCCTGAGCATTGTGCACCAGGTGCCTCCATACCATAAACATTACCCTTCCTCTTAAGACCTCTCTAGCAGTTTCGGGTGACTTCACCAAATTAGCAGATAATGCAGTTCCTGTTCTCAAGGCAATTCAATCCAAAAATCTGCCTAATTTATATGAAGATGTATCATCATCATCTCCTCACATGTTTCACTTTAAACTAAATTATTAAATGAAATTAGATCAGACTTGACTTCAATTTGTTTGCTGCTTTTCTACAAAAGAGATTGCATTCAAAGTGGCTCACAATATATAAAAGAGAAACAGGAGTGCACAAATGACACACAATTTTGACATCTATAAGCATTTCCATAGCAAGCAATACCTTTGTAAGATTTCAATAGCAATTCATAGGAAAACAGTACAATATGCCCCAAACTCTTCTGTAAATACGAAAGCACAATCATCAACAATCAACCTGGTAATGGGGGTTTTCAAAAACCCAACAGATTGTTTTGGCAATCTGCTTCAAATCCAGGTTGCCTCCTCACCTTTTCTCCAGTGAGAAAATTTTATACAACATTAACTAGGGCACTCTCAGAATCTAAATCAATTATCTCTCCCAACCTAGGACTAAATGATATGGCATGCATGCACGTGTGCGCCCTCGCAGACACATTTGATGGCTATCAGAATCTCCCTCCCTACCCGCATTTCTACAGGAGGCAGCTTCCTTTTCAAGGCTCCTGGGGCAAACAGGTGGGACAAAGAGCCAAGCCTCGAGAGTGCTCATTTTAGGAGCAGTCCTATGGCCCCTAGACAATGCTCATGTCCAACACCGGGTATCCATGGCTGGAGACAGCACTCCAATCTCAGAAGGGGGAGTTGGAGATCTGGCCCCCTCACAGCTGATGCAGAAATAACTATGCTGGCCACCCTGCGATGTCAGAAAAGCGACATTAAAGAGGGGGGAAAGGGGGCATTTCAGTGGGCAGAGAGGGGAGGAGACTGCAGAGGCCAGGATACGAGCTATTCTGAGGCCTCTCCAGATTTCTTCTGTGCCCCGCCCCACAAATGCTGTCCATTTAGCGAAAAATCCAGGGCAGGAGGATGGGGAGGCAAAGATTGCCTCAGCTGTTCCTCCTGTTCTGCATTGGGTGATCAGAAGCCTCCAAGTTTGGGGGCTTCTGATCACTGAGGGTGCGATGAACAGGACTGCACCCTTAGAGTATTAAAAGCATTTACATTCAAGTACACATGTCAGTAGAGGAGTTAAGGTGAATCGATCTATGTATTTTAAGCATCTGTGATGGGTTATGGGCTAGCCCCACCCCTGATCCCTTCTCAACCTGTCGGCTGTCCATTTGGTGAGCATGTGATGTGTCCCCAGGCATCCCTGACACATGTAGTATATCTCCATGTCCAAAATCTCTGTGAAGTGGGCAGGGGGAAGATTTAAAATGGAGCATGGGCAGGTCAGAGAAAGGAGCTGAACTCTTCATCCACCCATGGTTTCTCTCCTGAAACTGCTGTTTAAACACTTATTTCTCTTTCTGCCAGTGGTCTGAAACCATTGGTCTTCTGGTCTGAAACCCCTGTGGGAGGAAGTTGGTTCCATAACATGGTGTGGGGCAGAGAAGTGTTCAGAATGCCTCACTTACCTGCCCATGCTGTGCTTTAAGGGAGCATCCTATGGGGATAGTTGGTGTCAGGAGCGCCCTAGTGGCCTCTTTCAGTAGACTCCAATAGCCAACTCAAGACACAGATGAAAGGATTCTTTTCAAGGCTTTAATCCTTTTACAACTTAATGACTCTTTCAGATGCTAATCACCAGCAACTAAGCAAGGAACAGCAGAGAAGCCTATGTGCCGAGTAGGCAGTTGATCCCTGTGTGAAGGAGAGTCACTTGAAGACCCTGAACTTATCTGCTACAGAGAGATCCTCCCTCTTTCCCTTGGGTCCATGGGAGGCGGCCGTTGCTTGCATGCCAAATGGGCGCTATGCCTCCTTTCCACGCCCTCCATCGCTCGTCACTCCCTGCGTCTGCGTCGAGCATCTAGCAAGCCCCGTTCCTGCACTTTCTCACTGCTAGGATCACTATCTATCTCAGGAATGCCAGCAGGAGGAATCTCTGCCAGCTGCTGTGCCTGTGAGGGATGAGCTGGCTCCTCTCCCACAGATTTCTGATCCTTCTCAGAATCAGAACTGCTCTGGGGTTCCATCAGCTCAGTTTCCACCCTGAGTCAGCCACCTCTAAAACTGGAGGCAGACAACTATCCAGTGCAGGGCTGGCAAAGTACAGAGGGGATCCTCTTCTCTGCACTCTGGCCACCCTGCATTTGTAGCTTGACAGCCAATTCCAGCTGTCTAGCTGGGGATGTTGGAGCAGGGATGGGGGATGGCTGGATGATGCATAGGAAGCTGCTGTCAGGATTCCTCTTGCCCTCGCTGAACTTCAAAGGCCAAATCAAAACACAGACAAGAGGCTTCAATCCACAGCTTTTAATCCAATTACTTCAATGGGTCATACAGATGCAAATTCTCAGTGACTCTCAGTCTACAAAGGAAATGCCTTCAGGGGGTTCAAAAGATAGTTACGAAAGTTGCCCGCCATTTGAAGAAAGGGTGGGCTACTATCCTAACTTAAGGGGTGGGGTGGGGATCTCCCTCTCTCATGAGGCCTCTAAGTGCAGCTGTTTATGCCAGGTGAATCGGGCAGACCATCTAAGATCCGCCCCGGCCATCTCTCTCTTGGCTCTGCGTCTGTGCCTGACGTCTAAGCATTCAGGCTCTCCAAGCCCCGCCTCTCCCTGTTCGTTATCTCTCACAGGGGTGTGTGAAGAGGAGCCCTCTCCATCCAGCTGTGCCTTTGAAGCCTGAGAAGACTGCCTATCCATCTCTGTACAAGCCTGGGAAACTTCCTCCCCCACATCTTGCAGTTCTTCTTTAGGGGTGAACGAAAGTCACTTACCTTTTCTCGCAGCTTTTTCGCGGTGGGGGGGAGCGCTTCGCTGCTCCCCCCGCGAAGTTCAGGCCGGGGGGGGAGGCTTCCCGCCTCGCCTGGCCGAAATTCAGGCCGGGGAGGAGGCTTCCCGCCTCGCCCGGCCGCGAACACGAAAGTAAAAAAAAAAAACGTCCCCTGATAGGCTACGTGACGATTCACGTAGCCTATCACGGCTAGATCTGGAAAGTCAGCCGTGATAGGCTACGTGAATCATCACGTAGCCTATCACGGGTGACTTTAAAAAAAAAAAAAAAAAGCGCGTACGCGAATGGCGGCCCCCATAGGGAGCCGCCATTCGCGTTCCTTATTTAGTTGCTGTAGTCTACGTCAATGTTTACGTAGACTACGGCGAAAATAAGGGCAACGCAAATAGCGTTGCCCTTATTTTCGCCGTAGTCTATGTAAACATTGACGTAGACTACAGCGACCAAATAAGGAAGGGGAATGGCGGCTCCCTATGGGGGCCGCCATTATCCGTACACAATTTTTTTTTTTAAGTCACCCGTGATAGGCTACGTGACGATTCACGTAGCCTATCACGGCTGACTTTGCAAATCTTGCCGTGATAGGCTACGTGAATCGTCACGTAGCCTATCAGGGGACGTGTTTTTTTTCTTTCTTTCATTGCAATGGCGGGGGCGGCAGCCGGTCAAAAGACCGGCTGCCGCTCCCGTCCCGCTCGAACACCGGACGAACCGCCAGCCGGACCCGCCGCCGGGAGGGACATTCAGGGAAGGTAAGTCCCGTCCCGGGAGGGGGGCGGGGGGCGGGGGGGCGGAGGATTTCTCCCCGAAACTTGTTCGGGGGGCCAAACACGTTGGCGCTCGGCCCCCCGAAGTTTCGGGGAGAAATTCTCCGCCATCCCTATTCTTCTTCAGAATCTGAACTACTCTGCCATTCCCTGTGATCAGAGGCAACCCTGACAGCATCATAATGATGCTTCTGTTTTCTCCTTCCCGCTCCAATCCCAGAAACCCCGCTTTTCACCCACTCCACACTGTGGTTATGAGTACAGGGATGGCAAAGAACTGCACTGCCTACTAGGTGGCAGCAGAGGGAGGGGGAGTGTAGGGATGTACAAAAGTCACTTACCTTTTCACGGATTGTGTTTGCAGTGGGGGGGGAGGCGCTCCATCCCTCCCCCTGGAGTCCTCGACGGGGGGGAGGCGATCCGGTCCTCCCCCCCAGAATCCTGCCCGGCCGGCTCCACTCCGCAGCTGGCCAGGCCCGTCCGCAGCTGGAGTTCCGGCCATGGACGGGCTGCTGCGGCCGCCATTTGCATCCAGCCAGGCAGCTGTGATAGGCTACGTAAGTATTTACATAGCCTATCACGTCTGGGCAAAAAAAAAAAACAGCGTATGCAAATGGCAGCGGCTACAGCGGCCACCATTTGCGTTCCCTATTTTTCACCATTTTAGCCTACGTAAATATTTACGTAGGCTAAAATTACAGCGAAAAAAAGGGGGGACGCAAATAGCGTAGTGGGCGCTATTTGCGTTCCTTTCTTCCCCCGCCGTAATAGCTTATGTAAGTATTTACATAGGCTAAAACGGCGAAAAATAGGGAACGCAAATGGTGGCGGCCATAGCCGCGGCCATTTGCGTACGCCAGTGTTTTTTTGTTTTTGTTTTGCTTGACTTGCCATGATAGGCTACATAAATACTTATGTAGCCTATCATGGCAAAGACCAGGACGACAATGCCGGCCACGGCAGCCGGTCGAAAGACCAGCCGCCGCTGCCACTGGACCCGCCGCCGTCTGGAACATTCGCCCCAGGTAAGCCTCATCCCAGGGAGAATCTGTGGGGGGGGCAGGCTGTTCCGCCATGGATTTTGGGGGGCCGAATGCCAGTGCATTCGGCCTCACTGAAATCCATGGCAGAATTCTCCGCCATCCCTAGGGGAGTGTGGTTTCTGTGAACTGAGTTTAGAGTCAGGGCTACAAGCTTGGTTCCCAGAAACTGAAAAATCCTATGTCTGTCCAGAGACTGTCTAGTGGCCATAGGATTGCTCTCTCCATCTCCCACTGATATATGGGGGTTTAAGGGCAGCCTGTTCTATACATATGGGTTTTCCACTGTTACATCTAGTCTGACCCTCAGTCATTCTGACAAAAAGCCTGTAAAGTAAGTAAAGTAGGATAGGCTGTTTTTCTGCCCCTATCTGATAAAAATACTGAGGAAAAGGCATCAAGTGTCTACTAAATGACAAAAACTCTGAAAGCAAAGAGATATAACTTTATGTGTTTCCACAGATGAGTATGAAATTTGGGGACCTGTCATCCCCCATGGATGGGATCCCACCTGCCAAATTTCAGACAGTTTTGCCAGGCAGTTTCTGTGATGAGCACAGATAAAATGTGCTGTTCTCAGAAACTCAAACCAAAAGTCATAAAGGGATAATCAGAGAAGTTCGGTGTTTAACCAGTGATTCACTATCCCAAACCTGTGCCATAGGTAGGGATGTCAGAGAATTCCACCACGGACTGAAATGGGATCGAATTCCCTTCAGTCTGTGCCACGGAATCCTCTGCGGAACGGCACCACAAGGTCCTGAGGAGCCAGCAGTCATGCGGCGCTTTTTTTGTCATCTGCACAGAGTCGTGAAATTTTCATAGGGATGGGGGAGAATTTCTCCCCGAAACTTCGGGGGACCGAGTGCCAACGCATTCAGTCCTCCGAAGGTTCAGGGAGAAATTCTCTGCCACCCCCCCGCCACCCCCCCCCCGGGATGGGACTTACCTTTTACGAATGTCGCTCCCGGCGGCGGGTCCCGGCGGCGGTTCGGCAGGTCTTTGTCAGGGGCGGGGGCGGCAGCCGGTCTTTCGACTGGCTGCCGCCACCGCCATTACAAGAAAAGTAAAAAAAAAACAAAAACGCCCCTGTGATAGGCTACGTAACGATTAACGTAGCCTATCACGGCTAGATTTGCAAAGTCAGCCATGATAGGCTACGTTAATCGTCACGTAGCCTATCACGGGTGACTTTGAAAAAAAAAACGCGTACGCAGATGGCGGCCCCCATAGGGAGCCGCCATTCGCATTCCTTATTTGGTCCCTGTAGTAGTCTACGTAAAGATTTACGTAGACTACGGCAAAAATAAGGGCAACGCAAATAGCAAATAGTGTTGCCCTTATTTTCGCCATAGTCTACATAAATCTTTACATAGACTACAGGGACCAAATAAGGAACGCGAATGGTGGCTTCCATTCAGAGTATGTGCAGAGTATGCTTTTTACTCAAAGAGAAGGTTGCTGATCTTTCCCTTCATTCTGCATTTGTACAAGTGAAGTGTGACTGCTTCAGAAAGAACTTTCCATTATACTGTCTCTTTTTCTTCATGAGTTTCATAACAGAAGTACGATCCAGTGGTTAGAGTCCAGCCCAAAGTCACCCAGTGAGATAACTAACAGGAGATTTGCTAATGAGCTGGATGTGGAAATGCAAAGCTGAGCTGGGGGCAAGTGGGGTGCTGACATGTGCAGGAGTAAGTTGCATTGAACTCAGTAAGACTTACTTCTGAGTAGACATGCACAGAGTTGGTTCTCTCTGCTCAGAGAAGAACATATTTTTTCATATTTTTTATTTTGGGGGGAGATATAGAGTTCAAAAATGGGAAGGAATGGGGGAATTAAGAAGGCTGGGGGGTGAGAGCCAAGAATAAGGAAAGGAAACTACTTTTAAAAATATTTTATTGTTTTTTTAAAGGATCTCGCTGGAAAACCAAGAAGAAAATGTTGATTTGAGAACAGCAAGGGAGGGCAAAGAGCAAGGCAAGGCAAGGCAAGGAAACTAAACTACTTTTAATTTTTTCTTTTTTAATAAAGACAGAAAGAAAGAAAGAAAGAAAGAAAGAAAGAAAGAAAGAACTAATAAGAATAATTGAATAATTCAGAATGGCATTGGGGGGGGGGAGCCAAAAACAAGGCAAGGAAAGGAGGAAACTAAACTACTATTTTCTTTTGGTTTTTAAAATAAATAATCTAGAAAAGAAAAGCAATAGTTTAATTGAAAAGGGCTGGGTGGAAAAGAATGAGATGAGAAGAGCAAAGCTGCAGAACGAACACCCCCAATCTAGCCAACTAACAGCTCTCTTCAGTAACCACAACAACCTAACAGCTCACTCTCTTGCCATGAGACTAATGCAGGCTTTTCTCCAATATATACAGTATCCCACCCCCTCCTCCAATGCTGTCACTGGTTGTAGACAGCTGGGTTAAGTTCAGCCCTAATTTGGCAACCAAAGTTACCATTCACCAAAGCTTGCTCACTCCCTCCTCCTCCTCCTCCTCAATCTTTTACAAATTGATGCACTTTGGAGCCAGGCTATCTGGGCTTCAGGAGGCAACAGAATGGCTGAGAATAGTCCCCTGAGGCAGACCGAGGGGCTTCAGCAGTGATGCATTTTGCTTTGGAGCACTTTGGTGCTGTTCTGATCTGCTTCGGATCTCACCAAGACACCCCGAAGCACCCCAATTCACTTTGGTATTTGGATTTGGCACCAAAGCGATGCACAGCCCTAATATTTACTGCGGGGATGTTGAACCACTTTCAGCCTGAGGGCAGAATTTCATTTCAGAGATGCTCTCAGGGACTGCATTCCAGTGGTGGATCGGTCAAGGGGAAAAGGGGTGGGCCACAGATAAAAAGGGCAGGGCCACCAAACCCTAAAAACAAAACATTTCAGCATAAAACTCTCCCTGCCAGTAACTAAGCCTTAGGGGAGGCATTTCAGCCTTTTAGAATGGTGAAAAGACTGCACAAAAGCTGGGAAATCATCCAACAATTGGTGGTCAGTGCAGGGGCAAAGGAAGGGAGCAGGGCTGTCTGGGGACCCCAGTCTGGCCAGATGTGATCCCAGTCAGGCCAGATTTGGATCCCTGGCCTCAGATTCTGCACCCTTGATTTACTGGATGCTGAGAGTAGAGCTGTGCACAAGTGGCCTCTTGAAATTCTCCACCGTACTTGTGGGCAGAGAAATCTGGGAGGTAAATTCACCAAGTTTCTCCAGGGGGAGGAGGAGTTCTCCACAGTATCTCCCAAGTAGGGCTACCCATTGGAAAGGCTTGTAGCACAGCTTCTTTCTTTTTTGGTAAGGGGGTTTGGGGGTCTTTGTGCTGCAACACCATCAACTGTCTTGGCAGGCTGGCCCTCAGTTTGCGTCCACCGCAATTAGGGATGTACAGATCCCCTTACCTTGGGTCCTTGGGGGGGGGGGCCGCAGGCAGAGGGAGGCGATCCAATCCTCCCCCCTGGAATCCTCCCCAGCTGGCTCCGCTCTGCGGGGAGTCCGCAGAGCTGCCAGCTGGCTCCGGCTACTGCCGGACTTCCGGCCGCAGCTGGTCTGCGGACGCAAATGGCGTTCGGTGTAGGGGATGCCATTTGCGTCCCTGCCCTTGGCTGTTATTGGCTATGTAAATATTTACATAGCCAATCATGGACAATGGCAGGGACGCAAATGGCATCCACTACGCCATTTGTGTCCCTGTTCTTTGCCATGATAGGCTACGTAAATATTTATGTAGCCAATCACAGCCAACGGCAGGGACGCAAATGGCGGATGGCTGCGTAATGAAAACGGCGACCCGGACAAGCCGCTGCTTGGGGGATTTCGGGGGTTGGCAGGGGGGTAGTCCATTCTGCCATGGACTCAGAGGGGCCAGATTCCAAAGAATCTGGCCTTATTGGAGTCTGTGGTGGATTTCTCCGCCATCCCTAACCGCAATGCAGGTGGGGGCAGTGTTGTGTCCAGCTCCAGGGAAGAGGTAGAGTTAGTGCTCTGCCAAAATCTATCCCCAGATTATGGAAAGCTTTCTCCCCCCAATGAAAGAGGCTTCCATTGTTCTGCCTCATTCAGGATGTTTTATAATTTATTTTTGTGGTGTTTATCAGCTTACCTAATCAAAGCTATCCTCCTAGGCTACCTGCACGTCCTGATCTGAAAAAGGCCCATGGGAGGAATTACCTCACGGTGCCTTAAACTGGGCTTTAGCTGAAATGTAGGAAGCTGAGGAAGCCACAGGTTGCCAGAGAGAAGATTGTACAATGAAAAACAGGACACTTGTGCTCACTCCTTGGCCACCTCCTAAGTAAGATAAGCCCAAGAAACCCAAACCCAACCCATGAGAATGTCTCTGAAATTTATTCACCATTGAATTTCTTTTTGAAAGAAATTTTTCATCTATCAAATTGAATGAGAATGGTAAAAAACAAAAACAAAAAGTGGGAGAAATTTTCAGCACAGTGGTAGCTGAGATCCACATATAAGGCAAATCAATCTAAAACTCTTAATGTAGGAGCTCTGAAGGCCCTGAACCCAAAGTATCTCAGGCTACTTCCAATATGGCTCAGTTGGGATTCAGAAACATAGGAAGCTTCCTTATTTCCAGTCAAATTATTTGCCCAGCTAGCCTAGTACTGTCTACTCTGACTGGCAGCAATGCTCCAGGATCTCAGGAAGGGAGAAGTTCTTCCACATCACCTCCTACCTGATCCTTTAACTTGGAGATGCCAGTGACTGAAACTGGGACCTCCTGCATGCAGATTGTCTCATATTTGGTATCCATCTACTGGATTAAATTAGTAAAAGAAAGGGGGAATATGTCTACTTTTATGTTTTTCTGTTGTCCAGAATGACCAAGTAGTAAGTTTTTTCTTAGTCTGACTGGGTATCTTGCTTTACACTTCTTGTAAAGTAACGAGAGCAGCTTGCCATGAGTAATTTCCCGAGTGAGCTCCTAAAGCCCAGAAGTGCATGCCATCTTGTTAACTTAGTTTGATGGATGACATCCTGTCCCACAGGTCCTTTTTGATGCGTTTCATTCTTCTTTTTTAATTCCTAGTCTATACTATGTTCATAAGAATTCTGAATGGGCATGTATTACATATATTGTCAACTTTCAGAGTTTTTGAGAGTATTAAAGCTGCTATATGAATAGAAGGAGAAAGCACACATATACACATATTCTCCCCCACCCCCTTGAGACAAGAAGAGGCACTTAATCAGCCATCCTTTTCTTGAGACTGGGGTGGTTGTGCCTGTAAAAGATATAGGAGGATTGTACAATGTACGTCTCATCCACCTGAGGGCCAAACAAAAATGTTACGTTAATTGCATAGTGTGTAGCTGAGCCTTATCTTTATTTTTACTCTACAGTAGGTCCTAGGGAGATGGAAGGCTTTTGATGACTTTCCACAGGACAGTCCTCTCCCATTATCTCTGGAACTTCTTCTGAGAACAAGAGGTCATGTTAGGGATGTACGAAAGGGACTTACCTTGTCCCGCAGCTTTTTTCGTGGGGGGGTGGAGGCGCTTTGCTTCTCCCCCCGAAGTTCAGGCGAGGTGGGGGAGGCGTCCCACCTTGCCCGGCTGAAATTCAGGCTGGGGGGGGAGGCACCCCGCCTCTCCTGGCCGAAATTCAGGCCGGGGAGAAGCGCCCTGTCTCCCTGGCCACGAAAGAAAAAGTGAAACAAAAAACAAAAAAAAACCCGTGATAGGCTATATAACGATTAACTAGGGTTGGTGGAGAATTTCTCCCCGAAACTTTGGGGGGCTGAGCGCCAACGTGTTCGGCCCCCCGAACAAGTTTCGGGGAGAAATCCTCCGAACCCCCCCCCGCACCCCCCCTGGGACAGGACGTACCTTCTCCGAATGTCCCTCCCGGCGGCGGGTCCGGCCGGCGGTTCGGCGGGTGTTCGAGCAGGGCGGGAGCGGCAGTCGGTCTTTCGACCGGCTGCCGCCGCCGCCATTGCAATAAAAGAAAAAAAAAACAATGCCCCCTGATAGGCTACGTGACGATTCACGTAGCCTATCATGGCTAGATTTGCAAAGTCAGCTGTAATAGGCTACGTCAATCGTCACGTAGCCTATCACGGGTGACTTAAAAAAAAAAAAAAAGTGTATACGGATAATGGCGGCCCCCATAGGGAGCCGCCATCCCCGTTCCTTATTTGGTCGCTGTAGTCTACGTAAAGATTTATTTTATTTACTTATTTTTGCCGTAGTCTACATAAACATTTATGTAGACTACAGCAACTAAATAAGGAACGCGAATGGCGGCTCCCTATGGGGGCCGCCATTAGCGTACGCGCTTTTTTTTTTTTTTTAAGTCACCCGTGATAGGCTACGTGACGATTGACGTAGCCTATCACGGCTGACTTTGCAAATCTAGCCCTGATAGGCTACGTGAATTGTCACGTAGCCTATCAGGGGGCGTTGTTTTTTTTTTTTAACTTTCGCGTTCGCGGCCGGGCCGAGGCGGGAAGCCTCCCCCCCCCGGCCTGAACTTCGCAGGGTGACCAGCGAAGCACCTCCCCCCCACCACGAACGTCCTTCGAGGACAGGTAAGGGACTTTCGTCCACCCCTACGATTAACGTAGCCTATCACGGCTAGATTTCCAAAGTCAGCCGTGATAGGCTACGTTAATCGTCACGTAGCCTATCACGGGTGACTTTGGAAAAAAAAAAAAGCACGTACGCAAATGGTGGTGGCCCATGGGCGCCGCCATCTGCATTCCTTATTTTGGCACGTCTAGTCTACATAAAGATTTACGTAGACTACGGCGAAAATAAGGGAATGCTTATTTATTACGGTTCACGGGTGTGTGTTTGTTTGGTTTTTTTTACTTTTTTATTTTGTAATGGCGGCAGTGGCAGCCGGTCGGGAGACTGGCTGCCACCCCCGCCCCCGTCGAACCGCCGCAGAACCGCTGCCGGGACCCGCCGCAGAGAGGGACATTCGCAGAAGGTAAGTCCCATCCCGGGAGGGGCGGTGGGCCGGCGGAGAATTTCCCCAACACTTTCGGGGGGCCGAATGCCTCAGTGCTCGGCCTCCCGAAGATTCATGGAGAAATTCTCCGCCATCCCGAGTCATGATCCTCTGAGGATGAAGGTCTTGGTCCATGACTAGGGATGTACGAAAGTGACTTACCTTTCGTGGATTATATTGATGGTGGGGGGGAGGCGTTCCATCCCTCCCCCAGGAATCCTCGATGGCCGGCTGTGCTCCGTGGCAGCTCTGAGGAGTAGCCGGCCAGGCCCAGCCCAGCCCAGAGCCGTCCGCAGCCAGATTTCCGGCTGCGGAGGGCTCTGGGGGGGAAAAAGAAACCTGCATACTCAAATGGCGGCGGCTATGGCCGCCGCCATTTGCATTCCTTATTTTTGGCCATCTGAATCTATGTAAATATTTACGTAGACTATGACGGCGAAAATAAAGGAGAACGCAAATAGCGTAACGGGCGCTATTTGCGTCCCTTTTTGATTCACCGTTTTAGCCTACATAAATCTTTACGTAGGCTAAAACGGCAAATCAAAAAGGGATGCAAATAGTGCCCGCTACGTAAAGATTTATGTAGGCTAAAACAGTGAATCAAAAAGGGACTCAAATACCGCCCGCTACGCTATTTGTGTTCCCCTTTATTTTCGCCATCATAGTCTATGTAAATATTTACGTAGATTCAGACAGCCAAAAATAAAGAACGCAAATGGCGGCCGCCATAGCCGCCATTTGCGTACATTTTTTTTTTAACCCACCCAGCCATGATAGGCTACGTAGCCTATCATGTCATTTTTTTTTAACCCAGCCATGATAGGCTACGTAAATCTTTACGTAGCCTATCATGTCTTTTTTTTTTTAACAAGACTGGAAATGGCGGCGGTGGCAGCCAGTCGGAAGATCCACCCCAGGTAAATCTCGCCCCGGGGGGATCCGCAGGGGGGTGGCAGGCCGTTCCACCACAGATTTCGGGGGGCCAAATGCACTGGCATTCAGCCTCCCCAAGATCCGTGGCGGAATTCTCTGCCATCCCTACTATCCATGACAAAGTTAAAGGGTGTGTTAATAGGACTCCAAATATTATTTGTGTGGGGAGGGGGTCATACTTCATTAGGTTGTCACTGAATTCTGCTCAAAGTAGAATCCCAGGGCAGAATCCTAAGGCAGAATCCCGAGGTAGATTTAGAAGTTTCTGATTAAGCATAATACCTGAGAGGAAGTTCAAGGGAAGTTTGAAGGCTTCTAATGGTACAAGTTCATGTGTGTGTGTGTGTGTGTGTGTGCCTGCGTGCGCATGCATGCATGCTGGGGGATTTCACACATCCTTAGCCAGCTTTGACAGGACCTGTTGGGAGGTATGTGTGTGTGTGCGGGGGGGGAGCAGAATACAGCCTGCTCCTTTCTCCCATTTTTTTGAGGGGGTGTAGTACATTGGAAGGAGTTAAGGGTACCCCTTGGAGCTTTTCAGGATATATTTTTGTAGATGGTTTTATAAAACAAGGTGCAGGTAAAATATCTTTATAAGCCCTTTTGAATTCATGCTTTTCTTTAGGCTTCCTTATTCCCAGTGACAGCTTTCTGAATCCAGTGGAGTTATCAAATTGACTCAGGGATACAAGAAGTTTAACAGATTATGTTCTGTGTTAATTTGCCCCATGGGAGATGAAATTGCAGAGCAGTAGTTCCAGTTCATTTAACACACTGACACATGTAGTTACATTTTTCTGTATTTTAAAACTCTCGAAACCAGTTTCTCACCACCATATATGCGTGTGTGTGTGTGTGCGTGTACGTGCGTGCACGTGCCTTACCATTTTAAGGTTTATTTCTTTTGTTTTTTATTTTATTTTTAATTTGACCTTCAGTGCCACACGGTGGTTTGTCAAATCAAGTAATGTTGATGATGCAAAATTGGATCATGTCACACAGATCTCAATGTGATTGATGAAACTTGACAAGATGCATCAAAATGTGACATATCCACTTTAAGTCCAGAAATAACAGTCCTTCTGAAAACACTAGTTCTGTGTTTTAATTCCTGAAAGATGTATCTTTCCTTGTGGTTAAACATAAATGCATCAAGGCAAAGAATTTCATTTGGTCTTAAGCATACATAATACACCTAGGGGGAAAGAAAGAGATACTTTGGTTTCTTGTCAGGAAATACAGTAGCAACTTATAACAGTATTTCTCTTACCATTTTCTTACAATAGCTTTATATAAATTATTTCCTGTATTTTCTGCAAAAGTAAGTGATTAACAAGGGGCATCCCTTATGGTCAAGTGGCAACACAGAATCAGGGTAATAACATCTGTCTTTTTTTTTTTTACTTCCTATGCTTGTATGAACCATTTACTGATATTGGGGTCTCATGGACACACACACACACACACACACACATATATATATATATATATATATATATACCCATATACAATTCCTCCAATTTAATCCAAAAACATGAGAAGGGATTAACGATAACTGTTTATAATATGATATCAGGTATTCATCCCTCAACCTCAGTCTTCCCTATCTCCCCTACAGCATAGGGAGAAGAAAGTAAAATATCCCTCATACTCAGGTGCCAGGCTGAGTAAAAAGGGGCTTTTTCTTTTTTCCTCTGGGCTTCCCCCTCCTATGGCTCAATCTATGCCTGGGGTAAATTTCACTCTACAGATTGAAGGGGGAGCCCCCAGATGGTGTGCAGGTCACTCAAATTTTCTGCTCACTGCTCCCATTTGTCACTGTTGACATCGAAGGGGACAGGAAGCAAACTCAAAAGAAGGAAAGAGGCAAGGGAGAGAAGCTTATGGAAAAAGGCACTGGGGAATGAGCTTGGTTACGAAGGGGTTAACCAATACAGAGCAGAACCCAATTCCAGTGCCATCTTGCAGCTTCCCTTCCACCTTCTCCTGAGGAGATGACGCTTGTACATGTCCAAAAGGAAAAGAGCTAGAGATTTACGTGTGTGTGTGTGTGTGTGTGTGTGTGTATGAGAAACCTTGAAATTTAGAGAGGGGGTTGGCATATTGTAATCCAGGACAGGCCCCCAGGGCCCCCTATAAGCTCTCACATCAGGATATTTCTGCTGATATTCCTCCCAATATATGCCCAACAGCACTGGTATTTTTGTACATTCTCACTAAGGTCTCTCTCTCTCACTAAGGTCTAGGCACATTCCGGTGTAAGCTACCACAACCAATCCAATCCCACTTTAATTGAGTTGGTTTTCAATAGACAATAGGCAGCATCATGTTACTACTTCAGGCAATACAAGCTGCATGGAGGAAAAGCAGTTGTGCCACCATGAAGTGCCGATGATGGTTTTGTTGAGGCAGAGAGAGCGGATAAGATGGAAAGTGAGAGAACTCCCGAAGAAGAAGAAGAAGAAGAAGAAGAAGAAGAAGAAGAAGAAGAAGAAGAAGAAGAAGAAGCAAATATACCAGCTTCAGGAACTTGAATTTACCAGGCCACTGGGATTTGTGTGAATTTCCAATGCATTGATGCCAGAGGCAGAGCAATCTGATGCTATGATGGGTAAAGTGCAAGATGTACTATTGAATTTGTGCTACTATCAGGTTTGAGTTTCAAATTAGCCCTGAATTTCCAGGGGAACATTGGTCAGTTTTCTATAACCCCATCCAGAAATAGTAGTGATAGTTGAGTACTATTTGTCTAACTTCAGTATTTTCAGTGTTGCTATGGGAAACGATTGCAACTCAACTACAAGAAAAGTTCTGATTGACAATGGAATAAAGAACACAGATATTCTCTTTGCTTCTTTTTTAAACCTCCTTTCCTCTCCCTGACCCAATATCCTCATGCATAAATCACAGAGATAACTACTTTGCACAGTACGGATGTGTTCTCCCTCGGTGTTGTTTGCCTTTTTTGCAGGTGTGGTTGGGCTGAAACCTATGTTACCACTTGTCCTCACCTACTCATGTACAGTACATGTCAGCTCATGTGCAGGAGGAACATGTGTTTGGGTCTTGAGCCAAATGGCATGGCATGGCATGCTACAGGGCAAACTGGGCCCTATTTCTAGTAGAGGGAATTAGCAATAAGACAAGTAGCCAATATTTGGAGTAAACAAAGAAGTGGTTAATTACAGAAATGGAAGATTTATGTGCATAGGCAGCATTCATATGTGACTAGCAATTTCTTAGTTGAATCTGTGGGGAGGTAGCAGGTGGAAGGCTGAAAGAAATGGGGGGAATGAAAGTGATACTTGAGGAAATATGAGGAAATGGATGCCAGACAATGGGAAATAGACATCAGATAGATACATGGAGAACCCACTTGGGTTAAATACCACTTCACTGGGATGCAGTGCATGTAATGGGAGTTCCACATGAGAAGAAAGGAAATAAATCTAGGAAAGGAAACCAAAGTGCATATATTGTCTGCCTGAAGGTGGAAAGGAAAATGCTTCTCCTTTGTCTTGTGACCACAATACCTGACAGCATGCCTCTCCTGAAATGAACCTACCCATATTCTATGTTCATAATTAAGGTCCTCCTCCAAGTGCCTCCCCCAAGGAAAGCTCAGAAGGCAGCAATGAGGGAGAGGGCCTTCTCAGTGGTGCTGCCCATCTGTGGAATGAGCTCCCCAATGAGGTCTGCCTGGTGCCAACATTGTTATCTTTTTGGTGCCAGGTTAAGCCCTATCTCTTTTCCCAGGCATTTGGCAGCACCTGATGAGTTTTAATCAGTCCTGGATGTGTCTTTAGTTAGGACTGACGGTTCAAAGTTGTTTTTAGTTATATGTTGTTTGTGTATATTATAGGGATTGCAGAGAATTCCGCCACGGATCTCGGTGAGGCCGAATGCCAGTGAATTTGGCCCCCCGAACTCTGTGGTGTAATGGCCTGCCACCCCCCCACACCCCAAGGATCCCCCCCCAGGATGAGACTTACCTGGGGTGGATCTTCCGGGCGGTGGCGGCTCCGGCAGCGGTGTCTGCGGCGGCTGGTCTTCCGACCGGCTGCCGCCGCCGCCACCATTTGCAGTCTTGTAAAACAACAACAACAACAACAATGACGTGATAGGCTATGTAGATATTTACGTAGCCTATCATGGCTAGGTTAAAAAAAAAAGTGTATGCAAATGGCGGCAGCTATGGCCACCGCCATTTGCGTTCCTTATTTTTGGCCGTCTTAATCTACATAAATATTTACGTAGACTATGACGGCGAAAATAAAGGGGAATGCAAATAGTGTAGCAGGCGCTATTTGTGTCCCTTTTTGATTCGCCGTTTTAGCCTACGTAAAGATTTACGTAGGCTAAAACGGTGAATCAAAAAAGGGACGCAAATAGCGCCTGCTACGCTATTTGCGTTCCCCTTTATTTCCGCCGTCATAGTCTACATAAATATGTATGTAGATTAAGACGGCCAAAAATAAGGAACTCAAATGGCGGTGGCCGTAGCCACCGCCATTTGCGTATGCGTGTTTGTTTGTTTGTTTTCCCCAGAGCCCTCCGCGGCCGGAAATCTGGCTGCGGACGGCTCTGGCCTGGCTGGGCCTGGTCGGCTGCTCCATGGAGCTGCCGCAGAGCACAGCTGGCCATGGAGGATTCCAGGGGGGAGGAACGGATTGCCTCCCCCCCGTCAAGGATTCCGGGGGGAGGGACGGAACGCCTCCCCCCCCCCACCATCAACATAATCCGCTGAAAGGTAAGTGACTTTCGTAAATCCCTAGTATATTGTCTGTGTGCTTTTATGTAAATGGCTTTTAAACTTTGTATATGTATTTCAGTGTTTTAACTTCTGTAAACCACCAAGAGACCTTCAGCTATGGGGTGGTATAGAAATGTAATAAAATAATAAATAAATAATTTCGGGGAATGCTGTGGATTAAGTAATCATCCTGTAGCATCAGTAGGAATGGGAGAATCAGCAAGGCTCAACTCATCAAGGTCCTCCAAGTTCCACCTCAAAGCTTGGTCCAACTCATTCCCATTCCAAATGTGATCTGTTTTCCCCCCTGAATGGGAAAAGTGTGCATTTAAGTGTGCATTTCTCAAAGTTCTTACTAAAACTCATACTTCCTCCTAATGTGTATTAACGAATGTGCATTTCCCTCCCAATTGCACAGTTTTAAAGTGCACATTTTTCTAATGAATGCATTCTGCGAATGTGATTGCAAGCTCAGGAATATGTGAGTTTTGCCCCCACTTTCACTCTCGGGGTGCAAACAGGGCAAGTTCTCATGTTTAACAACCAGAAATGAAATTCTCATAAATCCTTAAGCATCAGATCACTAAGGCTGTCCTTTAGCAGTTCATGAGGCGGGTGGCTGGGGACCAGAAAAGCCCTTGCAGATTCATTTAACTTTGGATGTTATAGGTAGGTTTGCATGAGAATTCTGTTTTGAGGTAAAATCTCAATGGATTTTACTGGTTCAGCCCTGGTAGATTTTGTTCTGTTTCCCCCCCACTGGTGTTGACTCAATCTGTAGTGAGTCTATCCAATTGGCAGATTTGGGATTTTTTGTTAATTGTGGCAATTTGCACAAATGGGTTTTTTTCGTGGGTCTTGAAATGTGCGTAAATGGTGTCATATTTTTTTAAAATATCTTTTTTTTGGGGGGGGGGGTCTTGTGCAAATGCATACTTGTGCAAGTCCATCTGTCCAATATGTGGCCCTGCAGAGGCATATTCCCCTTGTAAATATCCTTGCCAGTTTTATCCTCTCCACTCTTTACTTTGTTTTGCCCAGCAAATCTATATTCTGTATTTGTCAAAGAACTTGTCAGTTTCATCCTCCAGTTACGCACTTCCTGAGTGAATCTCCCCCACTCCCCCACCCCATCAAATCACCAAGGGATTTAAAGGTCTGAGCTGAAGAACATGCTATCTGTCAAATATACAGAGCAGTGTTGGGGATCTGTAACATACATACACAGTTTGAAAGGATGAAAGGGAGGGAAGAATGAAGGGGAGTGTAGTTGCTGCTGCTTGCAGCTACATAGCAGACAGGTGACCTTGTGCAAGTGAACATTTGTGCAAGACCCCCGATTTAAAATGATGGTGGTGATGATGATGATGAAATTACAACCTCCATTTGTGCAAATTTAAAGACCTAAAAAAAGAAAAAAAGATCCAGTTTGCCCAAATCACTGGACCTGAAAAATGGGGGGGGCATGATCCCATTTGCGCAAATCATGGGACCCTATCTATTTAAACTGCACAAAATTAATGAACATTTCTGGAATTGGAAAAAAGGTCTGGTACAGTCTGCTGCCACTTGTTGGAATGGAAACACTGTGAAATCCCATCAGACTTGAATGGAACTGAGTTATCACACAACCCTAATTGTAAGGCACTTTCCTAGGAGGAGAAATGTGAGGTTTTGTGTGTTCCCTAACTGAAACTGAGTGTAAAATAATAAAGGCAGAATTGGAGAACTGGGGGAAATGATTGGAGGGGGACCAGAGGATAAAGCCAAAACTGTATCAATATTGAAACCAAGTCCTCATTTGGGAATCTCTTTTAAGACTTTGGTCAAGAGACAGGAGGGGTATTCCTGGATCAAAGGGGGAGAGGAGTATCTAAATCACTGAACATCTTAATTTTCTTGCCATGGGTGATGTGTGCAAAAGTGTGTGGAGTGCAAGAGGCTTTTCATGTACACTTTTTTGGGTGGAGGTTCTTAAGTGTAATGATTGCTAATACGTTTACTGGTGGTAGTTTTGTCTTGAGGCATGGAGCTTCTAACAGCCAGGGTTCTAAAACTAATTAAGAGGCTATACCTTGGATGACTTGGTAGTGTGAGGAATCAGGCAGAGAGGAAGGCTTCAGCATATTTTGGAGTTCTTGCACCCATGCATCATCAGCTAAGACCACCCCTATACAGGTCAACCAGGGTGTGATGTTACTTTCTTGTAATGGGGTTCTTAGGCCTAGCCTTAGTATGCCCTCCCAGACAAGGGGGACATCAAGGAGTGCTAGGGAGATACTCAAAATAACAGTGAGGCTGAGTTCCTCAATAACATGTATGTCCATGCTCCAGTTCCAGTTGTACCTTCATTGCAGGCAACAACTGCCCCCGATGCGGATGCCTAGAAAGGTATGTAGGAAGCTTCCTTATACCAGGTCAAACTGTTTGACCATCTATCCCAGTATTGTCTATTCTGACTGGTGGCAACTCTCCAGGATCATGGGCAGAGGTTTTTCACAACACCTGCAACCTTGTGATTCCAGTGATAGAACCTGGGACTTTCTGCATGCAAAGCATGTGCTCTGCTTCTGAGCTATGGCCCTTCCCCATTGCTATCCCCCTCAGAAGCATCCATGAACTTCAATGGCTACTGAACGAGCATCGCAACATGCATCCATATGCACATCCACATCTAGATATGCATCCACATCAGCTGTGCACACGCAGCTCACTTGCTAAATTGGGCCACATCGATATAGCGCCCTTAAATGTAAAGAATGCAGTCTTTTTGAGTCAATTAATAGGTTTAAAATAAATCACGAGCCATTTCAGCTTACAACAAAAATAGAATCTTGACATTTTTATTTGCAACACATTGTTGCTAAGTAGCGAATGTGCTGCTTTTCTTTTGCATAATATTTCCCATCTACTGCTTTTTTCCTACTTCTTTTTCTATTTTCTATTTCTTTTCTTTTCTTTTGTCTATTTTGTTCCCCTTTTTTCCCTATTTGTAACACATTGTTGCTAAGTAGTGAATGTGCTGCTTTCCTTCTGCGTAATATTTCCCATTTACTGCCAGTCACTGCAACGTTGTGCTAAATCTTCATTATTTGTGCTACCATAGAACATTGCCTGAAGCAAAATCTGAAATGAATAAGGAGGGTCCTGCTGATGTGAAACATCCTCTGGAATTCCAAAGATGCCAAAGGAATTTCCATAAGATGAGCAAAATTTATAGGATTAGCTGGTTGCATAGAGGGGCCAAGTGAGAATTTTTGCTTTTTAACCAGATTGGCACAAGCCGGTGACAGGTTTGTTTGTTTGTTTGTTTGTTTTTCCCACCTACTTCACACTGTTCACCTGGTGGGGTTGTGGTAGTTAGTGCCTGAGGGGTGTCTCTAATTTTTAGGTGAGTCATTTGGCCAGAACAGCAGGGCTGTGCAGGAAAAGTAACACAGACAGTTAAGAACATTGATGAGCACTCTGAAGCTCCTTTAAGGTGATAGAGGTTTCTTGAGACTTACCACTCAGGTTTGTGGGACCTGAGGTGTGTTACAGAACCCCTTTGGGAACATCCTGTCTCACCCCCTTAGGGTGGTGGTGCTTGTGGGGAGAAGTGTCTCAGGAAGGACTCCTTTAACACATGAATAGGAGTGGTCAGTTATTACACCACCCAGTTCATTGACAGATATAGCTCACCCTAATTCTAGGCAAGGAGCTGCAAGACAACTCCTGCATTCGTGGTGTGTGGCGCAGTGGAATGACTGTTGCCTATTATGTTAAAGTTAAGTAAAGTTGTGGCCCAAGGTAACCCAGTGGCCCATGTCTTGTCTCGTTATTCTGGGTATGTTCGCAAAAGGTGTACACTTGTTTAAAGGGCCTACATTCACAGAAATTGTCACACACAGAGATTTCACAGCACTGTGAGACTATTAGGGATGTGTGAGTCAGTAAAACTTGAGCTCGCCAAAGTTCTTCGTATTCCATCTCAAAGCTCGTCCTGACTTGAGTCCATAGCAGATTGTGAGCATTGTTTTGTTTTGTTTTTGCACAAAAATCCAGGCGTATTTTCATGCATATTTGTCCAAATGTATGCATCAGTTATGCACATTTTAGAAATTTACACATTCTTCTCCCAATGATTAATTCATATTTGTGCAGATTTTTGAAATTTACACATTCTTCTCCCATTGATTAATTCATATTTGTGCACATTTTTCAAAAGTATGCGTGCTGTCAAACACATTTTGTTTTGGTCCGTGAATCACATTGTAAGCTTGGAAATGTACAGACTGCAGATTGCGTCCAAGTCTGTGTTTAATCCAGAAGGTGCAAAATGGGTAAAATCTGGATCAGAAATGAACTGAACCATATTTCTCATACATCCCTAGAGACTATGCAAAAGATCTCCTTCAGCCTTGAAGGGAATATCCCATGTGCTTCAGAAGCTAACAGGGTTTCTGTGTACAAAAATGTTACTAGGTTCATGTTCCCATACCAAACAAGCACACCCAAAGCTGGGCCAGGTTAGTGAGAGGGCCGTGACCATGTGCAAAGTGCTTCTGCCTACATATGGAGGTTGCTATTTCTCTTTCCAGAAGAAGCCCATCATGCTTCATGATCCACTCTTCTGAAGTTTTCCCCATCTTCAGGATGGCTTTTGGGCAGGTGCCAGCATCTGCATTAGGACTAGTGGTCAGGAAAACAACAACCCTTTGTGCTTGGATGACCTATGGATCCCAGTTATGCCTCTCTTGGCAACTGACAACTAAGTTATATGTCAATGAAAAATATGTTTCTAAGAAATTTTGATTTTGGAAGTTTGTTGAGGAGTAAATGTGCATTTTACATTTTAAATATGGGTACAGAAATGCTTCAGCTAAAATGGCAAAATATATGCACAGCACAGCACTGTCTAATGGAAATGGCACCTATGTGTTAAATGGTCAGGGTTTGCAACAATGAACATGTAAGTTGCAAATGTAAAAGGATCAGCCTCCTGCTTCCATGCTTATTATGAGAAATTTGGTCAGTCAGACATGTATGTGACATTCATAACTTAAAGTGCTGCCCATTTATTTTGCCATTTAAATTCAAGTATGACTTATACTGCTGTTTAAAAAGTAAACTGTCTGTGAATAGCCTCTAAGTCAGTTCATCTACCACAAACCAAGGCAATTAGCATCTTCCTGGCTTATACTTACCTAGAAGGGGTTATTTTCTTTAAACTTATCTCCAATCAATACATGGAAAGTACATATTTAAACAGAGAGTGTGTCATGGTTCTCAGTGATAGTTGAAATGAATGGCAATTTGGCAGGAGGGGAAAGGAATAGTTTATGGAGAAATGATTGCTTCAAAAATAGTTCTCAGAACAACTTTTCTCATTCAATATCTAACATGTCTTGTGGGAAAATTATATACAACACAGTACATTTCATAAATGTAAGGATCTCCTTTTAATGATAATATTTAGCTCTTCATCATTCTTGGAAATGAAATGTTTGCATGGGCAATCCATAATATGGCATCAAAACTCTGATGAAGAAGAAAACAAGGATGAAAAAGGACACTATTTGAGAAAGGGGAATGACTATACTACAGCACAAAAATCAATGACAGGGAACATTTATAAAAGAAAACAGCTGTAAATATGAAAAGCTATAAAAAATTGCAGTAAGTATAACAAGAAGAGGGATCTACACCACATTTTCAGGGAGTACTGCCAGCCTCTTCCCCCTGCAACTCATTTTTAGGGATGTACAAAACACTTACCTGGTTTCGTTCAGGGACATCCATGGTGGGGGGGAGGCGCTCCGTCCCTCCCCCCAGAATCCTGCCCGTCCTGCTCCGCTCTGCGACAGCTCTGCGGAGATGCTGGCCAGGGCTATCTGCCACCGGACTTGCAGCCATGGACGGGCTGCTCCGTACACAAATGGTGGCCACCGTACCGGCTGCCATTTGCATCCAGCAAAGCTGCCGTTATAGGCTACGTAAGTATTTATGTAGCCTATCATGGCAACCCCTTCATGGATCACTGCCTTGTTGTGGCGAAGGGGCTTGCGTAACTCAGTGAAGCCATAAGCTATGCCGTGCAGGGCCACCCAAGATGGACAGGTCATGGCGGAGAGTTCTGACAAAATGGGGTCCACTGGAGAAGGAAATGGCAACCCACTCCAGTATTCTTGCCAAGAAAACCGCATGGAACGTATCACAAGGATAAAAGATATGATGCTGGAAGATGAGCCCCTCAGGTCAGAAGGTGTCCAATATACTACTGGGGAATAGCAGAGGGAATTTCCAAGTAGAGCCAGAAAAAGTGAAGTGGCTGGGCCAAAGCCCAAAGGACACTCAGCTGTGGATGTCTCTGGTGGTGAAAAGAAAATCCGATGCTGTAAAGAACAATATTGTTTAGGAACCTGGAATATAAGATCAATGAATCAAGTAGGGATGGGGGAGAATTTCTCCCCTTAACTTCAGGGGGCCGAGTGCCAACGCATTCGGTCCTCCAAAGGTTGTTCGGGGAGAAATTCTCTGCCCCCCCCGGATGGGACTTACCTTTCACGAATGTCCCTCCCGGCAGTGGGTCCCGGCGGCGGTTCGGCAGGTCTTCGTCAGGGGCGGGGGCGGCAGCCGGTCTTTCGACCAGCTGCCGCCGCCGCCATTACAAGAAAAGTAAAAAAAAACAACACGCCCCTGTGATAGGCTACGTAACGATTAACGTAGCCTATCACGGCTAGATTTGCAAAGTCAGCCGTGATAGGCTACGTTAATCGTCACGTAGCCTATCACGGGTGACTTAAAAAAAAAAAAAAACATGTACGGCTAATGGCGGTCCCCATAGGGAGCCGCCATTCACTTTCCTTATTTGGTCCCTGTAGTCTACGTAAAGATTTACGTAGACTACGGCGAAAATAAGGGCAACGCTATTTGCGTTGCCCTTATTTTCGCCGTAGTCTACGTAAATCTTTACGTAGACTACGGCGACCAAATAAGGAACACGAATGGCGGCTCCCTATGGGGGCCGCCATTTGCGTACGCACTTTTTTTTTTCAAAGTCACCCGTGATAGGCTACGTGATGATTAACATAGCCTATCACAGCTGACTTTGCAGATCTAGCCATGATAGGCTATGTTAATCATTACGTAGCCTATCACAGGGGTGTTTTTGTTTTTGTTTTTTCTTTTGAAGTTCACGGCCAGGGAGACGGGGCGCTTCTCCCAGGCCTAAATTTCGGCCGGGCGAGGCGGGAAGCCTCCGCCCTGGCCTGAATTTCGGCCAGGCGAGGAGGGAAGCCTCCCCCCCCCAGCCTGAACTTCGGGGGGAGCAGCGAAGCACCTCCGCCCCACCGCCAAGCAAGCTGCGAGACCAAGTAAGTGACTTTCGTGCATCCCTAAAATCAAGGTAAGCTGGAGGTGGTCAAACATGAGATGGCAAGATTGAACATCGACATCTTGGGAATCAGCGAACTAAAATGGACAAGCATGGGTGAATTGAATTCAGGTGATCTTCATATCTATGGAGTACGACAAGGCTGCATATTGTCACCCTGCTTATTTAACTTATATGCAGAGCACATCATGAGAAACGCTGGGTTGGATGAATCACAGGTCGGAATTAAGATTGCTAGGAGAATTATCAACAACTTTAGATACGCAGATGATACCACCCTAATGGCAGAAAGTGAAGAGGATCTAAAGAGCCTCTTGTTGAGGGTGAAAGAGGAGAGTGCAAAAGCTGGTTTGAAACTCAACATTAAAAAAACGAAGATCATGGCATCTGGCCCCATCACTTCCTGGCATATGGAAGGGGAAGAAATGGAAGCAGTGACAAATTTTACTTTCTTGGGCTCCAAGATCACCGCAGACAGTGACTGTAGCCATGACATTAAAAGACGCTTGCTCCTTGGGAGGAAAGCTATGGCAAACCTAGACAGCATAGTAAGAAGCAGAGACATCACCTTGCCGACAAAGGTCCATCTAATCAAAGCTATGGTTTTCCCAGTAGTAACATATTGCTGTGAGAGCTGGACTATAGGGAAGGCTGAGCACCGAAGAATTGATGCTTTCGAACTGTGGTGCTGGAGAAGACTCTTATGAGTCCCCTGGACTGCAAGGAGGTCAAATCAGTCCATCCTAAAGGAAATCAACCCTGAGTGCTCATTGGAAGGACAGATACTGAAGCTGAAGCTCCAATATTTTGGCCACCTAATGCGAAGAGAGAACTCTCTGGAAAAGACCCTGATGCTGGGAAAGACTGAAGGCAAAAGGAGAAGGGGACGGCAGAGGATGAGATGGCTGGATAGCATCACAGATGCAATGAATATGGACTTGAGCATGCCCCAGGAGAGAGCGCAGGACAGGAAGGCCTGGCGTGCTATGGTCCATGGGGTCACAACGAGTCAGACACGGCTGAACGACTGAACAACAACAACAACAACAACAACAACAAATCATGGCAAGCCAAAAAAAACAAAAACAAAACAAAACAGCGTACGCAAATGGCGGCGGCTACGGCGGCCGCCATTTGCGTTCCCTATGTTTAGCCATTTTAGCCTACGTAAATATTTACATAGGCTATTACGGCGAAAAAAAGGGAAATGCAAATAGCATAGTGGGCGCTATTTGCATTCCTTTTCCCCCCCCCCCGCCATAATAGCTTACGTAAATTTTTTGGGGGGGTGGGGGCTTCATTCTGCCACAGATTTCGGGGGGCCGAATGCACTGGCATTTGGCCTCACTGAGATCCGTGGCGGAATTCTCTGACATCCCTACTCATTTCAATGCAAAAAAGAGAGAGGTTACCTGTGCACTTTTTGCATTTGGTTTAGACCAGTTAAAGGCTCAGCCTAAACGTTAATTGGTTAACAAGGAAATAGTTGTGTGTAATCAGATAGTGGAAGACAAATCACTTTGAAGAGGTATCATCCTGGCAAAATAATTTTCATTCAGAACAGTGAAATCCAGAAAGGGACTGAAATAGAAGGAGTATAAACGTTTGATATCTATTAATAAATTCATGGGTATGATCTAGTTCATTCCCTGAACTTGAGAGCATATCAGACAGTAACCAGATGTACAGAATAATCCAGGCAAATTTAAGGAAATGGAAGCCCCAGTGTTTCCAGTGAAAAACATTTAATCACATCCTTAACTCTCCTGGCTGTTTTTCAAGCTTTTCACCTACGGGGAACAACACTTTTCTGCAACAGAATCCTTGTGCACTGCAGAGAATACTCCAGCATAGTATAGGGAAGGAGTGGTCAGACATTGGGCTTACAGGATCTATTTTGTGTGTTTTTTTACTAGAATGCTGAGGTTTACCAATCAAGGCCAGATACAAAATATTGGCCGGGGGGGGGGGGGTCAATTATCTACTGCACTCCATGAACCGCACATTAGGATATATACATATCTACATGTGAGTTACCAAGGAGCAGGGATTCTAACATATCACTCTAACAAAGATCTGCTCAAAAGCAACCACTTAGTACTCCTAAAGCAAGTACTCCCCTGCTCTTGTTAAAACCATGTGAAGATCTACTACGAACTTCCCAGAGTTCTGCTAGTAGATCCCTAATTACACTTTTCCTACCCCTGTTCTAGGGTGCACATTCCACTCATGAGATTCTGAACTGCCAAATTCTAAACTGGGAATGTGCCTTAGAGCAGGGTGGGCAGAAGGTAGATAACTACAGTAGGTGTTTTGGACTTCAACTCCCAGAGGACCCTGCCAATATGGCTAAAGATTAGGAATGCTGGGAGTTGAGGTCCAAAAGATCTGGAGATCTACTTTCTGCCCAGCCCACCCACACTCCACATTTTGTGAGGAAATTGGTAGTGGTGGCAGGCATTTGTAAAAGCCTGTCCATCATTACTGATAATCTCACTGAGTAATCCCCCTTAAAAGAAACCACGCATTCCTTGGAACAGTTTGAAAACCCTACTCCAGATCATAGTTTGAAGATGTTCCAGAATCTTGCTGATGATGGTAAAACAAGATGATAAAATGTTTTTTATTCCCCATGCAGTAAGGAGCAGTAGAGCTCCATCTGTTGGTTTGAGGTACTTCTTGTCTAACCACTGCATATGCCTTCTAGGCTTTTCATTAATTCAGTTCATTAACTGGGTTCATTACTTTTATGGACATATTGTGTTGTGCTTAAGGCCTCATCTAAAAAAGGCCCACACCCCACTCCCCAGAATCCTTTTTTCTCCACTCCTACTAATACTAAACTGCCTTGTTGTGGTGAAGGGGCTTGTGTAACTCAGTGAAGCCATAAGCTATGCCATGCAGGGCCACCCAAGACAGACAGGTCATGGCAGAGAGTTCTGACAAAATGTGGTCCACTGGAGAAGGAAATGGCAACCCACTCCAGTATTCTTGCCAAGAAAACCCCATGGAACAAGGCTAAAAGATATGACGCCAGAAGATGAGCCCCTCAGGTTGGAAGGTGTCCGATATACTACTGGGGAAAGCAGAGGGAATTTCCAAGTAGAGCCAGAAAGAGTGAAGTGGCTGGGCCAAAGCCGAAAGGACACTCAGCTGTGGATGTGTCTGGTGGTGAAAAGAAAATCCGATGCTGTAAAGAACAATATTGTTTAGGAACCTGGAATGTCAGATCAATGAATCAAGGTAAGCTGGAGGTGGTCAAACATGAGATGGCAAGATTGAACATCGACATCTTGGGAATCAGCGAACTCAAATGGACAGGCATGGGCGAATGTAATTCAGGTGACCATCATATCTACTACTGTGGGCAAGAATCCTTTAGAAGAAATGGAGTAGCACTCATAGTCAACAAAAGGGTGGGAAAAGCAGTACCGGGGTACAATCTCAAAAACAATAGAATGATCTCAGTATGAATCCTAGGCAAACCATTCAACATCACAGTAATTCAAGTCTATGCCCCAACCACTGAGACCAAAGAAGCTGAGGTTGATCGGTTCTATGAAGACTGATAACACCTTCTAGAACTAACACCAAAAAAAGATGTCCTTTTCATCATAGGGGATTGGAATGCCAAAGTAGGAAGTCAAGAAATCACTGGGATAACAGGCAAGCATGGCCTTGGTGTACAAAATGAAGCAGGACAAAGGCTCATAGAGTTTTGCCAAGAGAACATGCTGATCATAGCAAACACTCTTTTCAAACAGCACAAGAGTTGACTCTACACATGGACGTCACCAGATGGTCAATATCGAAAACAGATTGATTATGTACTTTGCAGCCAAAGATGGAGAAGCTCTATACAGTTAGTAAAAACAAGACCTGGAGCTGACTGTGGCTCAGATCATGAGCTGCTTCTTGCAAAATTTTGGCTTACATTGAAGAACATAGGGAAAACCACTAAACCATTCAGGTATGACCTAAATCATATCCCTTATGAATACACAGTGGAGGTGAGGAATAGATTTCAGGGATTAGACCTGATAGACAGAGTGCCTGAGGAACTATGGACGGAGGTCGATAACATTGTTCAACTCAATCCATCCCAAAGAAAAAGAAATGCAAGAAAGCAAAGTAGCTGTCTGATGAGGCTTTACAATTAGCTGAGGAAAGATGGGAAGTGAAAAACAAAGGAGAAAGGGGAAGATATATCCAACTGAATGCAGAGTTCCAGAGAATAGCAAGGAGAGACAAGAAGGCCTTCTTAAATGAACAATGCAAAGAAATTGAGGAAAACAATAGAATGGGAAAGACTAGAGATCTTTTCAAGAAAATCAGAGATCTCAAGGGAATGTTTTGTGCAAAGACAGGCATGATAAAGGACAAAGAAGGCAGGGACCTAACAGAAGCAGATGAGATTAAGAAGAGTTGGAAAGAATACACAGAAGAACTATACAGGAAAGATCTTAAGGATAGCCATGATAGTGCAGTCACTGAACTTGAGCCAGACATCCTCGAGAGTGAAGTCAAGTGGGCCTTAGGAAGCATTACTAACAACAAAGCTGGCAGAGATGACAGTATTCCAGCTGAGCTATTTAAAATCCTAAAAGATGATACTGTTAAGGTGCTGCACTCAATATGCCAACAAATTTGGAACACTCAACAGTGGCCACAAGACTGGAAAAGGTCAGTTTACATTCCAATTCCAAAGAAGGGCAATGCCAAAGAGTGTTCAAACTACCGTACAATTGCACTCATTTCACATGCCAGGAAGGTTATGCTCAAAATCCTACAAGCTAGGCTTCAGCAGCATGTGAACCGAGAACTACCGGAAGTACAAGCTGGGTTTCAAAGAGGCAGAAGAACTAGAGATCAAATTGCCAACATTCACTGGATCATGGAGAAAGCAAGAGAATTCCATAAAAACGTCTATTTCTGCTTTGTTGACTATGCTAAAGCCTTTGATTGTGTGGATCACAACAAACTGTGACAAATTCTTAAAGATATGGGAGTACCAGACCACGTTACCTGTCTCCTGAGAAACCTGTACAAGGGACAAGAAGCAACGGTAAGAACCAGACATGGAACAACCCATTGGTTCAAAACTGGGAAATGAGTACGACAAGGCTGCGAATTGTCGCCCTGCTTATTTAACTTATATGCAGAGTACATCATGAGAAACGCCGGGTTGGTTGAATCACAGGTCGGAATTAAGATTGCTGGGAGAATGATCAACAACCTCAGATACGCAGACGATACCACCCTAACGGCAGAAAGTGAAGAGGATCTAAAGAACCCCTTGTTGAGGGTGAAAGAGGAGAGTGCAAAAGCTGGTTTGAAACTCAACATGAAAAAAATGAAGATTATGGCATCTGGCCCCATCACTTCCTGGCATATGGAATGGGAAGAAATGGGAGCAGTGACAGATTTTATTTTCTTGGGCTCCAAAATCACCACAGACGGTGACTGTAGCCATGAAATTAAAAGACACTTGCTCCTTGGGAGGAAAGCAATGGCAAACCTAGACAGCATAGTAGGGATGTACGAAAGTCACTTACCTGGTCCCGCAGCTTGCTTTGCGGTGGGGGGGAGGCACTTCGGTTCTCCCCCCGAAGTTCAGGCCAGGGGGGAGGTGCCCCACCTCGCCCGGCCGAAATTCAGGCCGGGGAGAAGCGTCCCGTCTCCCCGGCCACGAAATAAAAAAGTGAATGTTAAAAAAAAAACAACACCCGTGATAGGCTACATAACGATTTACGTAGCCTATCACGGCTAGATTTCCAAAGTCAGCCATGATAGGCTATGTAAATCGTTATGTAGCCTATCATGGGTGACTTTGAAGAAGAAAAAAAAAGCGCGTATGCAAATGGCGGCGCCCATGGGCGCCGCCATTTGCATTCCTTATTTGGGCCCGGGTAGTCTACGTAAAGATTAACGTAGCCTATAACGGGTGTTTTTTTTTTTAACATTCACTTTGTAACGGCGGCGGTGGCAGCCGGTCGGAAGACCGGCCGCCACCCCTGCCCCCGCCGAAACACCGCTGAAATGCCACCGGGACCCACCGCTGAGAGGGACATTCAAGGGAGGTAAGTCCCATCCCGGGGGGGGCGGGGGGGTGGAGAATGTCACCGCCAATTTCGGGGGGCCGAATGCGTTGGCATTCGGCCTCCCCGAGATTCATGGAGAAATTCTCCGCCATCCCTACAGCATAGTAAGAAGCAGAGACATCACCTTGCCGACAAAGGTCAGTATAATCAAAGCTATGGTTCCCAGTAGTAATGTATGGCTGTGAGAGCTGGACTATAAGGAAGGCTGAGCGCCGAAGCATCGATGCTTCGAACTGTGGTGCTGGAGAAGACTCTTACGAGTCCCCTGGACTGCAAGGAGGTCATATCAGTCAATCCTAAAGGAAATCAACCCTGAGTGCTCATTGGAAGGACAGATACTGAAGCTGAAGCTGAAATATTTTGGCCACCTAATGCGAAGAGAAAACTCTCTGGAAAAGACCCTGATGCTGTGAAAGACTGAAGGCAAAAGGAGAAGGGGATGGCAGAGGATGAGGTGGCTAGATAGCATCACCGATGCAATGAATATGGACTTGTCTTGAGTACGCTCTGGGAGAGAGTGGAGGACAGGAAGGCCTGGCGTGCTATGGTCCATGGGGTCACGAAGAGTCGGACATGACTTAATGACTGAACAACAACAATGAGACACATGACTGGTAAAATCGGATGTCCACAGTATTCCTGCCTTCATCACCTATCAGTCAGTGCATCTAGCAGTTGGAGAATCTCTCTCCTGTGTGTCTCCCCAAAAGGGATGGTGCAAGTCAACCCAACACTTGAGGAGGGAGGTAGAGCCACTGCCCTCTCTTCTTCCATCGCTCCCCCATGATGACTGTGGCAGCAGTGCTCCTCACCCTCACAATGATTATGATGACAGTGTCGACTGCAGCCCCTGCCCAAGATGACAATGAGGGTGGCAGTGGTGACAAGCAGGTTCCTCCCTTCCCCCCCCCGCCCCATGGCAGTAGTGGCAACATGCCACAGGCCTCTATCTTCAGAGTGCACATACGCTGGGAGTGGCCTTGGAGATCATCTCTACTGTGAACATCTGTGATAATCCAGGGCCACCTGCCTGCCCATGCCTTGCTCTGAGGAAAGACCCCTCACAGTGAACCATTTTGGCCAAGCATTCTAGGGAGCTGCTCTGGCTTCTCTCTTTTCTGATTGGCTGGCAGGGCTTCCCAGAGAATCTATCCTCCTCCTCACATCATGCTTGGAGGGGTCCTCAAAGTGAGGCAACAGGTGAATGGCACTCCAGAGGGCTATGCCATCCACTCTCCCACTATGGTATTTGCCACAGTGGAGAGTGACCAGCACAGCCCTTTGGAGCATTGGGAAGGACACACAGTTCTCTAGCTGGCAGCAGCAGGGCACATGGAATCTACTACCCTTTGGGATCGACTATCTGATGTGTGGGATTCATCCCACCTCATGGAAAATCTGGCCCCCTGCTCCCCATGTTCCTCAAGGAATGGTCTTTATATCACCTCTCTCTTTCCCCCCACTACCTTCTGTATCCTCTCTAGCTTATGTGTATACTAACTGTCTGTCATGCACATACCATCTGCCTCTGCCTCTTTACCTTAATCTCTTTCTCCCTGTCTGTCACTGGATAAAAATTAGGGATGTACGAATCGACTTACCTGTTTTGTTTCATACATCCGCGGTGGAGGGGGAGACGCTCCATCCCTCCCCCCAAAATCCTCGATGGCCGGTTCCGCTCCACAGCAACTCTGCAGAGCTGACATCCAGGGCAGCCTGCAGCGACATCCGGCCACTGCTGGGCTGCACAGGGACGCAAATGGCGGCTGCCATAGCCACCGCCATTTGCGTCCCTTTTTTTTGCCGTGATAGGCTACATAAATATTTACGTAGCCTATCATAACAAAAAAAAAGAAGAAGGGGGAACACAAATGGCAGCGGCTATGGCAGCTGCCATTTGCGTTCCCTTTTTTATCTTTTTTAGCTGTGATAGGCTACATAAATATTTATGTAGCCTATCACGGCAAAAAAAAAAAAAAAGGAAACACAAATGGCGGCCACCGTAGCTGCTGCCATTTGCATTTCTTTTCTTTTTTTTGCTGTGATAGGCTATGTAAATATTTACATAGCCTATCACCCTCTCCGCAGGGATGTAAATGGTGTCCCTGCATTAGCTGTGATAGGTACGTAAGTATTTACGTACTAAAATGATGAAGTGAATGGCGGCCGCAGATGCAGCTGCCATTCACAGAGCAGCGTGAACGGCAGCAGGTGAGTGCTCCGTTTTGTTTACCTTTTGCGGGGGGAGCGGGGGGCTTCATTCTGCCACAGGTTTGGGGGTATTTTTATTAGGGATGGCAGAGAATTCTGCCACGGGGCCGAATGCACTCACAGAAGATCCGTGGCAGAATTCTCTGCCATCCCTAATAAAAATACCCCAAATAAATAAATAGAAGCAATTGAAGGACTTCTAGTATGAGGTCATGCCAGTAAAACTCACATTTTTCAAATGCCTTATGACTTGAGATCCAATGTAATATGAAATCTGACTTGAGCTGTTACCAACTATTACCCACACCCACTTCATGGTTTCTCAGTTGTGGCTACCAGGAACTTATTACAACCCAATGAGGGATGGAAATGAGAAGTGGAAGTGACAGGAAGCAGAGACAGGGCAAAGCAGAGGCAGCAGAAGGGAGGGAAGATGGGGGTGGTAGGCACAAAAAGAGCAGAAGTCAGCTTGAGAATCTCTGTGGTTGAAAGAGTTCAATGCAGTGGAAAATAGCACTGACAATTTTTATGAGGGAAGGATTTTACAAATGCTTAGTTTACAACTTAGGTGCCATCTTAGCATAAATGTACACCTCATCCAATCAAAGTGCTGATTAGCTTGCTATTTTACATGCCACTTGTTTTTACATATTTTACATGTGATTCTTGGTGAGATGTACTATAAACCCGGGCTGTGCATGGACCCCCCCCCCGCTTCACTTCAGATGCCACTTCGGACCTTCTGAAGCAGCCCTGCTTGGCTTCAGACCAATTCAGACCCCATCTGCTTTGACTCGGATCTGAAGCGAGATTCGGACATCTGAATAGCTTGTTTTTTGCTGTATCCCATTGACTTGCATGGGAAAATATGAACACCCTAACATTTTCAGTTTTCATGATACATGCATGAAATTTGGGGAACTCGCAGCCCCTCCCACCTCCAGGGGTGTCCATCTGCCAAATTTCAGGCAATTTTGCCCAGCAGTTTTTGTGCTTGGTGCAGGTGAAATTTGATTTTTTCAAGGAAATCTCTCAAAGCAAGGAGCTATAACTTTTTCACTGCTTGAACAGAAGTGCATGAAAGTTGGAAGATGCATAGGCCCCCTGGAGGGCATCCCACATGCCAAATCTCAGACAGTTTGGCCCACTAGTTTTTGTGCAAGGCGCAGGTAAATTGTGCTGTTCTCAGAAACTCAAACCATAAAGGGATAATCAACTTAGACGTAGAAGCAGTGAGAAGGTCACTATCCCTAAACTCTGCTGTAGGGTTCTTTGAAGTGAAAATAACCCCTTTCCCCTAGTAGTACTTTCCTGTTCACAGGCAATAACCTCAGGGTCTCTTTGGCATGGGAAAACAATGGCTGGTAGGCAGGAAGCAAACAATGACAGCAACCCTGCCAGGTGGACACATTGACTTGAATGAATAGCAATGACAGATGTTTTCTAAGGATGGACGAAAGTCCCTTACCTGGTCCTGCAGCTTGCTTCGCGGTGGGGGGGAGGCGCTTCGGTTCTCCCCCCGAAGTTCTTGGCAGGGGGGAGTCGCCCCACCCCTCCCGGCCGAAATTCAGGCCGGGGGGGAGGCGCCCCATCCCTCGCCGCTGAAATTCAGGCCAGGGGGGAGCGCCCCGTCTCCCCGGCCGCGAAATAAAAAAAGTAATTTGGGGGAAAAAAAAAGTGATAGGCTACGTAACGATTTACGTAGCCTATCACGGCTAGATTTTCAAAGTCAGCCATGATACACTACGTAAATCTTTACATAGCCTATCACGGCTGACTTTGGGGGGAAAAAAAGTGCATACGCAAATGGCGGCGCCCATGGGCGCCGCCATTTGCGTTTCTTATTTGGGCATGGGTAGTCTACGTAAAGATTTACGTAGACTACCCGTGCCTAAATAAGGAATGCAAATGGCGGCGCCCATGGGCGCCGCCATTTGCGTACGCGCTTTTTTTTTTCAAAGTCACCCGTGATTTGCCATTTGCGTACGCGCTTTTTTTTTTTTTCAAAGTCAGCCGTGATAGGCTATGTAAAGATTTATGTAGCCTATCATGGCTGACTTTGAAAATCTAGCCATGATAGGCTACGTAAATCGTTACATAGCCTATAACGTGTTGTTTTTTTTTTTTTTTACTTTACTTTACGGGGAAATGGCAGCGGCGGCAGCCAGCCGCCGCCCCTGCCATGGCTGAAACGCCGCTGAAACGCCGCCGGGACCCGCCGCCGAGAGGTACATTCGACAGAGGTAAGTCCCATCCCGGGGGGGGGGCGGCGGGGTGGAGAATTTCCCCAACAATTTCGGGGGGCCGAATCCGTTGGCATTCAGCCTCCCGGAGATTCATGGAGAAATTCTCCGCCATCCCTAATGTTTTCTGGACTGACAGAGGCAGGAAGCAACACAACAACCCTGCCAGGAGGACACAGCAGCACTTCACCCACCTCTGCCCCTGCCAAGACCCTGAAGATGCCTCATATTGGGTTTGCTTGCTTCTCAAAACACAGTGTAGTATTATAATATTTAAATAATAGTTGTTAATGTGTGTAGTGCTTTGCCCACTGTTTTTGGAAATGTAGAATGTGTGTACTCCTTTGATACACACTGTTTGCTTATCCATACAGCACAAGTGCGCATGCACGCGCGCACACACACGCACACACACACACGAGCAAAAGAAAAGCGAACACTAAATGACAAGCAAAGGGCGGGGGGATTAAGTATAATCCTAACAGAAGAGAAATGGGTTTTTATTTTATCTTTTATTTTGGGGGGAAAAGAGATCAAAAATGGGAAGGGAGGGAATACAGGAACTGAGAAGGGGAAGTGGAGGGGAGCCAAGAACAAAGAAAAGAACATACATACATATGCACACATACGCACGCACACACATAATCAAAGTAAGGGCAAACTAATGGTTGAGAGAGAACTGAAAAGGTGTGTGTGGGGGCAGATAAGCAACTATGGTGAAATTTTCTGGATTTTAAATGAATGAACAACAAGAATGATTGGTAAACCTATAACACAGGGGTGGGGTGGGGAGACACTAACATAGCTGTCATAGCACGTTCGTTCTTCTCGGCTTCATTCTGCCAAAGGAGAGTGGGAAGGGTTAAGTAGGGATGTGCGAACTCATCCCTGTCCGGGTTCTTTAGACGTTCCCAGCCCCTGTCCCTGCTTGCTGGTCCCTGGACTGCGCTTGAGCCCTTCCCAGTCTCAGCGAGCAGCCTGCACTCACCCCAGCAGCCTCGTCAAGGTCTGCGGTCACCATTTCTAAAAAAAAATAAAATGGCAATTGCAAAAAAGCGCGTGTTTTTGTACAAGCAAAAATGCACATTTTTGTGAATGTGCGTATTCTCATGTGTGAAATGCACATTTTTGTGAAGGCACACATTAGTGTGTGTACGAAAATGTGCATTTTTCATAAAATACATATTTTCATGCATATGCAAATATGTGCATTCACAAAATTCTCATTTTCGCATATGTGAATATGCCCAATCACAAAAATGTGCATTTTTGAGTGTGTGCAAATTTGCACATTTTTGTGATCACCATTTTATTTCTCAGAAAATGGTGACCATGAAGCACAACAAGGCTGCTGGGGTGAGTGCAGGCCATTTGCTGAGGGCGGGCAGGGAGTGAGCAGGGGCTTGGTGAGTGTGGCTCAGGAGTGTGGGCAGGAGCAGGTCCACCAAATTCCCAGACTTGATTGGGCACCCGTGCCATCCCTAGGGTTAAGGCTTCCTCTGCTATGCCTGGCAGAGAGTGGCTGCAGCAGAGGCAGGAGAGGCCTGGAGCTGAGAGAGAAATGCCATGGAGCTTCCCTCTTGGCTCCCATCCCATCCTGCTGCCTCCACCACCACCACCATCATTGCACACAATGGCAGCTCATCAGGGTAGCAGAAGGCTGCTCAATTATCAGGTAGCTCTCATACCCCAATGGATCATCTTGTGACCCCCTCCGGGGTGTGCACACCCCACTATGAAAACCACTGCTCTAGTTTCTAGTCCTCCCCTCTCCAGTGACACCACCTCTCTCATAATGAGCAAATGGAGGCTGACTCACAGCAATGCTCACTCCCTCCTCCTCCACCTCCTCTTCTCCTCTCCTCTCCTCTCCTCTCCCCTTCCCCCTCCCTCCTCATCTTCTGCCCCTCCCAGTGCCCAGATCTCTCTCAAATTGGTACATTTGGCACCTCCACATCCTCTTGCCTTCCCCCCTCCCTCCTCCTCCTCCTGCCCCTCTGTGTGATCTTTCAGAAGTTGATACATTTTGGAGACAGCCTGTCTGGGCTGCTCAGAAGGCATAAGAAGAGCTCTGAATATATGAGGCGGATGGAGGCACCTTGTAGATGACCCAATTCGGTTCAGGGTGCCTCAGTGCTGTTCTGATCTGCTTCATATCAAGATGAGGCACCTCCGAGTCAGCCCATTTCACCTCATTATTTGGGCTTTGGACTGACATGTTGCACAGCCCTACCGTAAACTGCTAAACACAAGCAGAATGTCTCTAATGCCTTTATCAGACTGATAAAGCAGAACATAATGTCAGTAACTGGGTAAATGGTGTGTTAGGATAATAGGACAGTGACAGGACTGATGCCCTCTGGCAGAATCTCTCTTCCACCCCTGGAATATTCTGTAGTGGAGAGTTAAGCATTGCCTACCTCAGGCTTACTCAGTCAGAACATATTTCTGCTGTTGGGCCTGCTGATATGACAAGCAAAGGCACAGTGATGAGTCTTATTGAGTCTCAGCACTAGCGGGCATGAGTCCTGCACAGTGAGCAGGCAGGGTCAGTACTGCATTGTAGAGACAGCAACAACGAGAAAATGCCATGGAGGCATGGAACAAAACTTAATGAGAAAGTAAGTCAAGCATTCTACCACAATGTCTAACTATATTATTGGGAAACAAATCCCAGAGGGATCCACATAGAAATATATCAGCAAGCAGAAATGAAAAGCCCTTGAAGAGCATATTGCTTGTGCACAGTGATATTTAAGAGGGGGCACATCTGAAAAGAGAGATAATACAATATTATTAGGGGTGGCACTGCACCCATCTCAGTCTGGGATTCCAGCGGACCGCCTATGCCTGAACCCTCTGAGCTGCTCCCTCCAAGCCCCTGTCCCCGCTCGCTGAGCCACCCACAACTTACCCAGGCCCTGTCCACCTCTGTCGCAATTGCCATGTTTTGAAAAGACATGGCGATCGCAATACTGTACCCATAGACTTATACGCAAAATGGCACTGTGAATCTTGTGTATATGGGTGATTGTGAGTGGGGATGGGTCAAAGAAGAGTCAGACAACAAGGCTTGGGTTGAAAATTGGGCCATATTTATTGAAAATATCTGCAAAGGGGAACCTAGGATGGGCAGCTGACTGTGCCAGCGACTAGCTAGCACTTCTTGGGCAAAAGCACACCCAGCCTGAGGGTTGGCGTTGATCTCGCCGCCCCTCCGGACTGCCCCTTCTGGGGAAGGTAGACCTTCCCCTGTCACCCCCAACCCGGTGCTGCAGAACACCTGGGTGAATGAGGAGGGTTGGTCTCCCAGGCAACCCTTATCCCCCCGCCAAGCTGCACACCCCATTCGGGGGGCCTCAGGCATCACCTGTCACCATAAGGTGCCTCTGCATGCATGCACACCATCCCTCATCTCTTTCTGCTTTTGCCCATCCTAGCCGCCACAGGAGTCACAAGCCTAGTGCTTGTGGAAATCCCCCCACCTGCGCAGAAGAACTTCCCGCAGGCCCCTTTGCAGATCAGACAGAAATGTGCTATTCCCTACATTAGACAGGCAGATGCCATCCTGCATGTAACGCTCCCTCCTTGTCTGAAGAATTTCCTGTGAGTGGTGCATCCATCACCCCATTCACATAGGCGATAAGTCATTTCTCTGTTCACTTTCTGACATGCCCTGCCAATGGCAACGTTGTTCTGAGCCTTCCAATTGATCCATGAGAGCAGTGAGAACCGCAATGGCTACTTCCAGCCAGGTATGCCGGACCACCTGCACATTAATCAAGGCCTGTTCGATCAGGTCCTTGTCTGGCTTACAGCCCAAGTCGTTCCCTCCATTGTGCAGCACCTGGATCCGGGGAGGAAAACTGACCAAACCTTGGTGGAACAGGGTGAGGAGGGGGGACTCCCACCACATGTCCCGTCTGCCAAGCCACTGGATCATAGCGTGTTTGGGTAGCAGAAACTGAGATCCGAAGGCTGTTGTAGAAGCCCTTCATGCAGCCCAAAACACCATACTGTGTCTGCATAAGAGCACCCGTACAGGTGTACGTCGAGTCCAACAGTCTGAGGAAGAAAACATTAAGGCAAGCGAAGGGAAAATTGCAACAGGAAGAAAGCAGTCAAATTGCGAAGACCAGGCTGGAATGCTTCGAAGCGCCACCTTCCCACCGCCATAACGTGCCTGTGAGAGAAACCTGAAGCAGCTGCCTTGGGGACTGCTCCATACCAAAGAGGATTCCAATTGAAAATTACCTGGCCTAGCGTGCTAGAGCTGATGTGGTGGCAGCCCAATCTGAAATTTTGTTAATGGTGAACCATTAGAATGACAAGACAGGGGTCCCTCCCAGACCCGGTATTCCAGTAAAAACCCATGATGACCCTGATGGGGCATTAACCTCTGAACGGGTAGGCGGAGTACAGTGGGAGAGACCTGTACATCGTAGTATCTCAAGGCCCTTCTGGACAAGCCAGATATGGGAACCTAAAACAACCCTGAAATCCCAAGGGCCCCTGAGAAGGCCGTTAAGGCTGCAGCGTGGAACAAGGAAACGTCATACGGGGAGGAGCAAATGGAGGGCCATTATCTCGGAACCCAAGAAGGGAATCTGGAGAGAGAGGGTGCCTAGAATCTGCTAAAAGGAGGAGGCAGCCGTGCCACCACCTCACGGTGCACGCCTGGCCCTGAAGTGAAATCTGACTTGGAGTCAGTAACTCCCCTTGTTGTGGCCAAGAAGACTAAAAAACAGCCAGCTTGCCCCTTATGGCTCTGGCAGATATCCCCCTTGTTCCTTAAAGAGATGCAGAATTGCAGCAAAGGCTCTATAGGGAAGGGCCATGAGTCTTGTGACTGACGTTCGCTCCTAAGGCACAGAACCCCCTACCCACCTTAGGCGGCACCAGTACTGGGACACACCCATGAGGGTAAGGCCCAGAACTTGTCGATCTGATTCCACGACAAAGCTTCGGCAACTGGTTTGCCAAAACCCAGCACATGGTGGGCCCGGAACCAGATGTTAACACCCAGACACTGGAGCATGAATGCTCTGCCCAACGACATGATCCCCGATTTCTGTGGGATAGGGAATCAATAACTCACACAGTGGCCATGTTGTCGTACAAAGAGTACAAAGACTGACTTAGCTATGAGGTCGGCCCCAATGTGCCCAGCTAGGTAAATAGGGAAGAACTCCAGGAAGGCAAGGTTCTGACAAATTCTGGTGGTGGCCCAACTCTCAGGCTGCCACCTGGGGCACCACTAGGGTTGGCGGAGAATTTCACCCTGAAACTTCGGGGGGCCGAGCGCCAACGTGTTCGGCCCCCCGAAGAAGTTTGGGGGAGAAATTCTCCTACCCCCCACCCCCCGCCCCCCCCTGGGATGGGACTTACCTTTCCTGAATGTCCCTCCCGGCGGCGGGTCCCGGCGGCGGTTCGTCGGGTCTTCGTCAGGGGCGGGGGCGGCAGCCGATCTTTCGACCGGCTGCCGCCGCCGCCATTCCAATAAAACTAAAAAAAAAACCCCGCCCCCGTGATAGGCTACGTGATGATTAACGTAGCCTATCACGGCTAGATTTGCAAAGTCAGCAATGATAGGCTACGTAAATCGTCACGTAGCCTATCATGGGTGACTTAAAAAAAAAAAAGCGCGTACGGCTAATGGCAGCCCCCATAGGGAGCTGCCATTCGTGTTCCTTATTTGGTCGCTGTAGTCTACGTAAAGATTACGTAGACTATGGTGAAAATAAGGGCAATGCTATTTGCGGTCCCTATGGGGGCCGCCATTTGCGTACGCGCTTTTTTTTTTTTTTAAGTCACCCATGATAGGCTACGTGATGATTTACGTAGCCTATCATGGCTGACTTTGCAGATCTAGCCGTGATAGGCTACGTTAATCATCACGTAGCCTATCATGGGGGCGTTTTTTGATTTTTTTTTTTAACTTTTTATTTTGCGGCCGGGCGAGGCGAGGTGCCTCCTACCCGGCCTGAATTTCAGCCGGGCGAGGCGGGAAGCCTCCCCCCCCGGCCTGAACTTCAGGGGGAGAGCAGCGAAGCACCTCCCCCCCACCGCGAAAAGCTGCGAGACCAGGTAAGTGGCTTTCGTGCACCCCTAGGCACCACCAAACCAGCCGTATGATTCTGAAACTCAGGGTACCAGCAGCACCCGAGTAGATCTGCGGGTTGGCGTTGAGGAGCAGCTCATGCCACCATGAGGAGATGCCATTAAAATCGCACAATATCAAAGCTATACCCACATATCCAGACACACAGCGGAAGTGACCGTGGTCTGATGGTGCGGCCGCTGCAGTCCCTGCATTGCCGAACAGAGCCGGCACAGGAAGGCATGGCCAGGGGCCACTACCCTACCTGGGGAATTGAAAAATTGCCCTACAACGTCTTGCAAGGGCCCCAAAGGAGACCTTGTTCAGTCGTGAAGTCATGTCCGACTCTTCGTGACCCCACGGACTATAGCACGCCAGGCTGACCTTACGGAGATCTAAAACCACCTGGAGTTGGCCTGAAGGACCAGAGATTTGTCCAGAGGGAGGAGAGAACATTGCCTAAGGGTATCTAATTTGATTCCCTGGAATGTAATGCAGCATACAGGCCCACTGTCCTGTGAGTGAAAGTGACACCGAGGTCAAAAGGGAAGGGAACAAATGCTTTCATTAAGTGAGAACACTGCCTCCGCCACTGGACTCTATGTAGCACATGCCCAGCAGGGACTGGGGGTCGGTCTCCCAGAAGAGGTGTTTCGTATGGGGCACAGATGCCTCGCCATGAACAGGCTGGCCTTTGGGAAAAAGAGGCTATGGATTAGCCTGGACTCCCAAAGGGATGTCATGGGGGTAGCATTTTAAAAGCCGAAGGAGCAGCTCCATCCTAACCAAGCTGGGGCCTGGGGGGGGTCAGCAGCCTGCCTCCAGGCTTCCTACTGCCTTGGTCTTCCCTGGGGGGACCCTGCCACCCCCGGGCTATTGGACAAGAGGTGAATGGGTGCTATCCGCTACAAAGGGAGCACTTGTGATGGAAACGGCAATGGTTCCAGGAGCATGCGCTCTTGGGGCTGTACACACAGCACAGCAAGCAGTGCTGAACGAATGGGCCCACAATAGGTGGATGCCACCATCAGACCTGTTGCCGCAATCTGGCAGGGAAGGAGACATCACTTGTAGCCGAAAGTCCCCGGTCTCTTAGGTCCCAGCACATAGAAGGTTATTAGCGGCCCTTCCGCAGAAAGCCTCAACATTGGTCAGCCATGCCACTCCTAAGGTGAAAGCCAGTCGGAGAAGAAGTAGCCCGGATGGGCATTGCTCCTCTCACGAGATTAGCAAAAGGAACTAACATTGCCACCTATGTGGGCGTCTGAGCGTGTGGCGGCAGGGTCAAGAGATCCTAAGTTAATCCTGCAGGACCCGGCCAGACACTAGCGAAAGGGGAGTTAAGCGGCTGGGGCTACTGTGGAGATGTGACTGACGGAGCTGCATGTGGCCTGGGAGTCATATAGGGATGGCGGAGAATTCCGGGGCGGAATGGCCTCCCACCCCTCGGCCCCCCACGGAATCCCCCCTGGGACGAAGCTTACATGGGGCCAATGTTCCGGCTGCGGTGGCTCCAGCGGTGGCTCTGGTGGCGGCAGCTGGTCTCTTGGCCGGCTGCTGCAGACTCAAATGGCGGCCGCTGTAGCGGCCACCATTTGCATCAGGGCAGGCTGCTGTGATAGGCTACGTAAATACTTACGTATTTACAGCAAAGGCAGCCACACAAATGGCGGCCTCCACACCATTTGCATAGCTGCCTTTGCCGCGATAGGCTATGTAAATACTTAGGTAGCCTATCACAGCAAGCCTAAAAAAACCACAACACTGTACGCAAATGGCGGCGGCTATGGCGGCCACCATTTGCGTTCCCTTTTTTTTCTTTGTTTTAGCCTACGTAAATATTTACATAAGCTATTACGGCAAAAAAAGGGGAATGCAAATAGCATAGTGGGCGCTATTTGCGTTCCCCCTTTTTTTGCCCTAATAGCTTACGTAAATATTTACGTAGGCTAAAACGGCAGGGAAAAAAAGGAATGCAAATAGTGCCTACTATGCTATTTGCATTCCCCTTTTTTTTTGCTGTAATAGCTTACGTAAATATTTACGTAGGCTAAAACAGCAAAAAAAAAGGGAATGCAAATGGCCGCCGTAGCCACTGCCATTTGTGTATGGGCTTTTTTTTTTTTTTTCCAGAAGGCTGCCCAGCGGCCGGATGTCCGGCTGTGGGCGGCCCCGGCCGGCGGTTCCATGGAATCTCCGTGGAGCGGAGCCGGATGGAGTAGGATTACAGGGGGAGGTGCGGAGCGCCTCTCCCCCCACCGCGAATCACCCCGTCAAAAAGGTAAGTGACTTTCATGCATCCCTAGAGTCATATATATGGGATGTGGTTGGCTCACGCATATCCGGGGCAGCTGCGCCAGGGTCCCTTGTGAGCAGGGGGGATGAAGCCGCTTGTGGTTCTGCTGACAAGATGCTCCAGGAGGGTGGGCTGCCTCAAATGGTGGTGTGCTGCCTGGGAGAGCCTGCGAAGATGGGGTGTAGGCCTCAATGGTGCACAGGCGCAATGGATCGGAGGCAGCAGTGCCCTGGTCCCCTGCCGACAAGGCGAACGATGCTACTTGTGTTGCTGCTGGCGGAGCTGCCTCAGGAGGGTGGGCTGCCTCCAGCAGTGGTGTGCCACCAAGATAAGCCTGCGAAGATAAAGGTGGAGGCCATAGTGGTGCCCAGACGTGCTGGAGATAAGGTGACTGGGCAATGATTCTATGGCATCCAGATGCACTGAAATAGAAAGCAACAGTGAAGTTGCGCCTGCTGTGCCTGTTTGGGCTGGATTGCCATAGTCTCACCGGGCCTAGCCAGAGGAGGGGGGGCAATCGCAGAGGTACGTTCTGCAGCTCTCAGGCATGAAAGGATTGGAGCCAGGTCTGGGCCCGTATCATCATCAGGTTCAGTGTCGTGCCTATGCTGTGGCCTTTCATGGGAGGTTAAGGGGCTTTACCCTTTCCTTTTCAGCCCCCCTGTCCCATCCTAGGAGGCATGCGTGGACAAAGGGCTGGGTTGAGCATAAGATACAGACACACAGGCACACAGCGAGCCTATGGCCAAGTGGAGACCAGGTCCCAGAATCCCTGGGGCCCGGTGCAACGCTCTAACCACTACACAACACTAGCTTTTACAATTGAGCAGGGGCTCAGGTGGAAGGCAGGCTGAAAAGAATAAGTGGTATAGTTCAGGGCTCAGCAGCCATAGACATAGAATCACAGGGGTTGGAAGAGGCCGACAAGACCACCGAGTCAACCCTCTTGCTCAGTGCAGGAAGCCTGATTCAGGCGGTCTCCCATCCAAGTGCTAACAGAAAGGGTGCTGGCAATAGTGCTCCCCCCTTGTAACTCCAAACCTTTGGGCCGACGGACCTGAGGAGAATGGTCCTGTTGATAAGAGGGAGCAGGCAGGGAGAGCCCCTTGGAAGGCAGCGAAACAAAGCCGCTGCCGCTGATGGGGGCAGGTGGGCTAGTGACTGCGGCCACCGCAGCAAGGGGCCTAGCAGCGGCGTGAGGGAGAGAGGCGAGGGGCACATGCGCTGCAAAAGCGAGCGCCACAGCAAAGCGAAGCGGTTGCCGCAGATAGGAGCACGAGCTGGCCGCGCTGGGGCCGGCCGCCGCCAGGGTGCGGCCACAAGAATGGCAGGGCAAGTGCAAGCCGCCAACACCAGCATGGGTTGGCAGAAGCCGGCCACCGCCGCGGCACAGGGCGCAGCCACACAAAAGGCGCGACAAGTGCCAGCAGCCGCCACCATCACCGGCAGGGAGAAGGACAAGCCGGCTGTGCCGGAGCTGGCTGCTGCTGCTGTGAGCGCAGCCAAAGGACGGCAGGGCAGCTAAAGGTAGGGATGGCGGAGAATTCTGCCACAGATTTCAGTGAGGCCGAATGCACTGGCGTTCGGCCCCCCGAAACCCGTGGCAGAACAGCCTCCCACCCGCCGCCCCCCCGCAGAATCACCCCAAGGATGAAAGCTTACTTGGGGCAGATGTTCCAGTGGTGGCAGCTCCGCTGCCGGCGGCGGCTGGTCTCTCAGCCGGCTGCTGCGAACTCAAATGGTGTCCACCACGCCATTTGTGTAGCGCATTTGCCGTGATAGGCTATGTAAATACTTACGTAGCCTATCACAGCAAGCAAAAAAACCCCGCATACACAAATTGCGGCGTATAATGCGGCAAGGGGTAGGGCCTAGGCAGGTGCCTAGAGAACCCAGACATGGCTGCGCGGGGGAGTGGCCATCCCTAAATATGATGCACATAACTAAGAGGTAGAAAGAGAAGTGGAGGAAGTTAATATATGTTCCTTCAAAGAAGCCACATTATGTCAGAAAGTCAGGGATTAGAACACCATTTGGGATCCTGTGTTTCATATGTATGAATGTATATGTTTATATTTATATATATATTACATAATCCATTGCACATTCTTTATATATTGGATTGGATGCAAACGTAGGCCATATTTAGAGAAGAACCATTGGAATGACTAACTTAAGTCCCATTGATTTAAATGTGTCTTCTCTAAGTATAGCTAACAAGATCCAACCTATGATATATAATTGAAGATAAATATAATGGGTAGGGATGGGGGAGAATTTCTCCCCGAAACTTCGCGGGGCCGAGTGCCAACGTGTTCGGCCCCCCGAAGTAGTTTCGGGGAGAAATTCTCCGCACCCCCCCGCACCCCGCACCCCCCCCCCCGGGACGGGACTTACCTTTCCCGAATGTCCCTCCCGGTGGCGGGTCCCGGTGGCGGTTCGTCAGGTCTTCGACAGGGGCAGAGGCGGCAGCCGGTCTTTCGACCGGCTGCCGCCGCCGCCATTCCAATAAAAGTAAAAAAAAAAACCAAAGCCCCCGTGATAGGCTACGTGACGATTAACGTAGCCTATCACGGCTAGATTTGCAAAGTCAGCCGTGATAGGCTACGTAAATCGTCACGTAGCCTATCACGGGTGACTTAAAAAAAAAAAAGCGTGTATGACTAATGGTGGTCCCCATAGGGAGCCGCCATTCACTTTCCTTATTTGGTCGCTGTAGTCTACGTAAAGATTTACGTAGACTACAGCGACCAAATAAGGAACGCTAATGGCCGCTCCCTATGGGGGCCGCCATTTGCGTACGTGCTTTTTTTTTTTTTTAAAGTCACCCGTGATAGGCTACGTGATGATTGACGTAGCCTATCACGGCTGACTTTGCAGATCTAGCCATGATAGGCTACGTTAATCATCACGTAGCCTATCACGGGGGCGATTTTTTTAAAAAAAACTTTTTATTTCGCGGCCGGGCTAGGCGAGGCGCCTCCTCCCCAGCCTGAATTTCGGCCGGGCAAGGCGGGAAGCCTCCCCCCCCAGCCTGAACTTCAGGGGGAGCAGAGAAGCACCTCCCCCCCACCACGAAGCAAGCTGCGAGACCAGGTAAGTGGCTTTCGTGCACTCCTAATAATGGGTGGAATGTTGTGCAAGGGGTGTTCCAGTCACATGACAGGACTTTCTCCTCCTCTCTTGTGTCCACTCCTGTGTCCCCACCCCACCTGCATACAGTCCTCTAAAATCTTCTCCAGATTTGTCTCCCAACCTTCTAGAGCAGATTTTGAGGGCATTTTACAGACTGCTTTCAAAGGTCATATAGCCACATATATCTTTTCCTACCTCCACTTCGTGCCTGAACCTATCCACCCAAATTCCTCAAGTTTCCCCTTGATTCTTTCTTTTTCTTTTTCTCTGTCACCAGCCTTCCCATATACTGTGAATAATTTCAGGCTAACTATTGTGAGCGGAGATGGGTCAAAGAAGACGCAGACAACAAGCTTGGGTTGAAAATTGGGCCACATTTATTGAAATAGCTGCAAAGGGGTAACTAGGACGGGCATCTAACTGTGTCAGCGGCTAGCTGGCAGTTCTCGGGCGAAAACACACCCAGCCTGAGGGATGGCGGTGATCTCGCCATCCCTCCGGACTGCCCCTTCTGGGGGAGGTAGACCTTCCAGTGTCACCCCCGACCCGGTGCCGCACAACACCTGGGTGAGTGAGTAGGGTTGGTCTCCCAGGCAACCCTTATCCCCCTGCCGAGCTGCACAACCCGTTTGGGCAGCCTCAGGCGTCACCTGTCACCATAAGGTGCCTCTGCATGCACACCATCCCTACTTTCCTGTTTTTGCCTGTCCTAGCCGCCAACTGGAATGTGACCGATTTAGGGATGGGGGAGAATTTCTCCCCAAAACTTCGGGGGGCCGAGTGCCAACGCATTTGGTCCTCCGAAGGTTCGGGGAGAAATTCTCCCCCCGCCCAGGATGGGACTTACCTGTTGTGAATTTCGCTCCCGGCGGTGGGTCCCGGCGGCGGTTCGGCAGGTCTTCGTCAGGGGCGGGGGCGGCAGCCGGTCTTTCGACCGGCTGCCGCCGCCGCCATTACAAGAAAAGTTTAAAAAAAAAACGCCCCTGTGATAGGCTACGTAACGATTAACGTAGCCTATCACGGCTAGATTTGCAAAGTCAGCCGTGATAGGCTACGTTAATCGTCATGTAGCCTATCACGGGTGACTTTGGAAAAAAAAAAAAAGTGCGTACGCAAATGGCGGCCCCCATAGGGAGCCGCCATTCGCGTTCCTTATTTGGTCCCTGTAGTCTACGTAGAGATTTACGTAGACTACGGCGAAAATAAGGGCAATGCTATGTAAATCTTTACGTAGACAACAGGGACCAAATAAGGAATGCGAATGGTGGCTCCCTATGGGGGCCCCCATTTGCGTACGCGCTTTTTTTTTTTTTTAAAGTCACCCGTTATAGGCTACGTGACGATTAACGTAGCCTATCATGCTGAATTTGCAGATCTAGCTGTGATAGGCTATGTAAATTGTTACATAGCCTATCACGGGGCTTTTTTTTTTTTTTTTACTTTTCTTTTGAAGTTTGCGGCCGGGGAGACGGGGCGCTTCTCCCCGGCCTGAATTTTGGTTGGGCAAGGCGGGAAGCCTCCCCCCTGGCCTGAATTTCGGCCGGGCGAGGCGGGAAGACACCCCCCCTCGCATGAACTTCAGGGGGAGAAGCGAAGCGCCTCCCCCCCACCGCGAAAAAAACTGCGGGACAAGGTAAGTCCCTTTCGTACATCCCTACCGATGATAAAGTCCATATTCCCTTATAGGACACACTCGACCCGCAAAACAGTGTGATGTAGGCAAAAAAGACACACAGTAATAGGCCAATCGAACTGTGAGCCAAAAAATTCCTACATGGTTCCCAAAGGGCAACCGGTAATAAACCCACACTGCTTAGGGGAGGGTGGGAGGGAGCTGCGTCGAGCCAGAGAGCTGAGATCGGGAGGGGGAGCTGAGTTTAAGGCAGCTCAGCCTGCCCCTCCCTTCATGGTGGTTCCACTGGGGTGCACCAATCAGAGGCCCCTACGTCTTGTCACCCCACCCACCCGCCCGCAACGCCCCCCCCCCTTTCAGCCAGACAAGCTGGCGCCGGGGTGAGGGCATATGTGTGCAAACAAATTAAGCAGATGTATGCAGATGTGCACAGACCCTTTTAGCAAGTTACTGACTCGGTCTAAACAACTGTTCTTTATCTGCAAAACAACGTTATTGGTAGCAATGGACAAATCTTTCTATTTTTTTTTCTTCTGCATTCAGATGTTATAAATCTCAAGTTCTTTCTATACCACATATGAAGAAAGTTGTGAATTTTGCTAAATTCTTAGCAAAATGACAGAAACAAAACTATCACCTAACCCTAGCAATTGATATACTACATGGGAAGGATTACTGTAGGTCTTTAAGAAGTAATAAATATAAACACATAGTATATTAAAAGAGCTGCAGCAGTGGCTTGGAAGAATAGACTTGCATGTCATTCTGGTCCTTGAATGTAGCCAGGGAGAAAATGCAGTTTTACGCTCATGAACTGGAACAACAACATCCTGAAATGAAGATGGCCTTTAAGAATTGCAAGGGATGTGTGTGTGTGTGTGCACGTGTGTGTAAGTAAAAGCAGGGAATGTTCACCTACTTTAATCTAAGATGCCATCTCTTTTTTATAGCTGATGTTCTGCTCTTGCTGGCTAATAAAGCTATTACGCTGCATTTAGAAGCTAAAATACGGAAACCAATCTAGAAACACTTGAAGGGTGGAAAGTGGGTTTTGCTGCTGTTCTGTGCTGCCTCTGAGGCACGGGCTCCAAGGTCGGTTCCCGGAAAACCAGATATCCTATGGCCATCTAGCCACTGTCTAGCGGCCATAGGATTGCTCCCTTACTGAATCTTTTGGTGAACCTCTTTTCCCCTGTCTCCACTTATCCTAGCACTTGACCCCTGAATAGCCTGGACTTAAATTTTGCCCTGCATTCAGGGCTCAGTTCAGTTTTCCCTCCTTCTCCAATTCTGTACCTTGTTCATCATCAAGCTTCACACATCGTCTCCAAGCCTCTGTGACATCACAGCAGTTTAGCCCATGACATGGGTGGAAGGTGCAGATTTGCACCAGAAGTGCCAGGTGACCTGTGTTTACTGATTTAATCTATACTTAAATGGAGTGCTCTAAAAATAATGACAGAAGAGATGGAGTTTTTAAAAAAGAGAAGCTGCAGAGCTTAAATCTGATGGCTTTGATGTAGAACTACAAAATACACGTGGCGTGCGTGTTTGTGTAAATAATGTGATTTCCCTCCATTGGAATTGCATACATTTGTGCAACTATGCATTCTTTCAAAGATCCTTGACCTTTTCCTGAGAAATAACATAGGGAAGTTGAAATCAAGACTGTACCAAATATTTCCCCCTTTTTGTTTTGGATTCAAAAGTAGTTATTTTCAGTGGAACAGAAATTTCTCCCAAAAGAAATGGAACAAATTGTCACTTTTCCCCCTGTTTGGTTTGGTGCTGTTGTTTCCCTTCTCTGCTACTTCTTTGGTGCTATTTTTAAAAAACCTGGCTGTCATTTCTTTTTCCTTCATAGATTTGTCACAAATGAACATTCATAAAACGTAGGGTTGGCGGAGAATTTCACCCCAAAACTTCGGGGGGCTGAGTGCCAACGTGTTCGGCCCCCCCGAAGAAGTTTTGGGGAGAAATTCCCCGCACCCCCCTGCACCCCGCACCCCCCCCCGGGACGGGACTTACCTTTCCCGAATGTCCCTCCCGGCGGCGGGTCCCGGCGGCGGTTCGTCAGGTCTTCGTCAGGGGCGGGGGCAGCGGCTGATCTTTCGACCAGCTGCCGCCGCCGCAATTCCAATAAAACTAAAAAAAAAAAAATGCCCCCGTGATAGGCTATGTGACGATTAACGTAGCCTATCAAGGCTAGATTTGCAAAGTCAGCCATGATAGGCTACGTAAATCGTCATGTAGCCTATCACGGGTGACTTAAAAAAAAAAGCGCGTATGCAAATGGCGGCCCCCATAGGGAGCCGCCATTCGCGTTCCTTATTTGGTCACTGTAGTCTACGTAAAGATTACGTAGACTACGGCGAAAATAGCGTTGCCCTTATTTTCGCCGTAGTCTACGTAAAGATTTACGTAGACTACAGCGACCAAATAAGGAACGCGAATGGTGGCTCCCTATGGGGGCCGCCATTTGCATACGCGCTTTTTAAAAATTTTTTAAAGTCACCCGTGATAGGCTACGTGACGATTAACGTAGCCTATCGTGGCTGACTTTGCAGATCTAGCTGTGATAGGCTATGTTAATCGTCACATAGCCTTTCACAGGGGCGTTTTTTTTTTAAACTTTTTATTTCGTGGCCGGGCGAGGCTAGGCGCCTCCCCCCCGGCCTGAATTTCGGGGGGAGAGCAGCGAAGCGCCTCCCCCCCACCGTGAAAAGCTGCGAGACCAGGTAAGTGGCTTTCGTGCACCCCTAATAAAAAGTAACTAAATTCCTTGGAAAGGGAAGGCAAACCGAGCTACTTTCTAACAAGTCAAAGAAAAGATCAAAGCAACATTTGTTGAATTTCTGCCTCAAATGTGGCTATTAAACTCAAAGGAGTTTAAATAGAAACTCCTTTCAGTTTATAAAACATGCTTAGCAAGATGAGAGGGAAGAGATGTGCTTGAGAAGCTTCTGCTGGTTCCTCATAGCTGACAAATGGCCACAGAACACCATAACAAGCATCTTTAGACCAAGCTGAATGACGGCACAGCAAAAGAGAAAATGTTGAGATTACATCTGGAACCTCTGGTCATATGCAGAGTATGATTCCTTCAACAGCAAATTAAAGAGCAGTAGGAGTGCTCGAAAGTCACTTACCTCGTCTCGCAGCTTGCTTCGCGGTGGGGGGGAGGCGCTTCGCTTCTCCCCCCGAAATTCAGGCCGGGGGGAAGGCGCCTCGCCTCGCCCGGCCAAAATTCAGGCCAGGGAGGAGGCACCTCGCCTCGCCCGGCCGCGAAATAAAAAGTAAAAAAAAAAACACGCCCCCGTGATAGGCTACGTGACGATTTATGTAGCCTATCATGGCTAGATCTGCAAAGTCAGCCGTGATAGGCTACATTAATCGCCACGTAGCCTATCACGGGTGACTTTGCAAATCTAGCCATGATAGGCTATGTTAATCGTCACGTAGCCTATCACGGGGGCGTTTTGTTTTTTTTACTTTTCTTGGAATGGCAGCGGCGGCAGCCGGTCGAAAGACCGGCTGCCACCCCCGCCCCTGTCGAAGCCCTGCCAAACCGCCGCTGTGACCCGCCACCGGGAGCGACATTCAGGAAAGGTAAGTCCTATCCCAGGGGGGTACGGGGAGGTGCGGAGAATTTCTCCCCGAAACTACTTCGGGGGGCCGAATACGTTGGCACTCGGCCCCCCGAAGTTTCGGCGAGAAATTCTCTGACACCTCTAAAAAGCAGGCAGCACCAGCAAATCTGAGATGAGGGGCAAAATCAAATCATCTAAACACCTATGAACAACTGTTTATGCTCAGATTTGTTTTCTTTTGCTTTAAAGGGGAAAACACTATAAATACAATAGAATCTGGAGGAATGTCAATAGTTGGTCAGAGTTCTCCATGGGATTTCTTCATTGCAGAAGAGGGAAAAGGAACTAGCAATAAAAGTCCTCTTGTGTGCTAGGAGAAAAAGGAATCAAGAAATCCTCAGGCAAGCACTGTACACCTCCATTTAACACATTCTTACTAACAGAATCTGGAGCAATTAGAGGCACCTTACAAGTTGCTTTGTTTTTGTGTCTACTTATTAATCCAACACCTCTAACATGATAGTCAGCCTCAACTAAATGGTAAAAAAAAAAAAAACAAAACAGTACGCACACAAACTCTCACATCAGAACAGTGTGAAAACATTGATTTTACAAAAGTGGTCATTTATGCATTTTCTCAACAAATTTGACCCATTTTCTCTTTTGCTTTGTATCAAATTGTATTCTAGTTTTTACAGAGTGGAGGAGGGAAAATGCTTAACCCATTAGACAAGAAGAGTTTGAGGGGAGCTTTATATCAAACGTATCTACCTTAAGCTATTTTAGGCTAAGTTTTCAAAATAATTGATCAAGGGTTTATGTAATGCAATATACAGTGACCTGATTCTCAAGCATGATCAATTCTCAAGCAGGCTCCTGCTAGACTCAAATTTCATTTTCAAGCAGCTCACATAATATTTATTTATTTATTTATTTATTTGAAACATTTCTATCCCACCCTATATCTTTAAGTTCTCAGGGCAGCATACAGATAAAATCAATGTAAACAGTATAAAACAATAAATAATTTGAACACCTAAAAACATATTAAACTATTAAACAAGCTGAAACCAGTTAAAATCTAAAACAGATAAAAAATGTGCTAGGGAATGCATTTAGCCCTCAAAGGCTTTGGTAAAAAGCCACGTTTTTACGTGGCGCAGAAACAAGACCAATGTCTGTGCCCATCGGGCCTCCAAAGGGAGGGCATTCCACAACCGGGGCGGGGTGCCACAGCAGAGAAGGCCCTCTCCCACGTCCCACCGTAGTGTATGTCTCACACTGGTGGGATGCAGAGGAGGGTCCCTCCAACAGATCTCATTTCTCAGGTAGGCATATATAGGGAGGCATATATTTGATATTCCTCAAATATCGAGGCCCCAAGCTTAGGGCTTTAAATGCCATCACCAAAACCTTGAAGCATATTGGCAGCCAGTGCAACTCCTTTAAACTGCTGTTATATAGTTTTTATGGGGTGTTCCGGTCAGCAGTCTAGCTGCAGCATTTTTCACTATCTGCAACTTCTGAGTCGTCTTCAAGGGCAGCCCCACGTAAAGTGCATTGCAATAGTCTAATCGGGAAATTACCAGCTCATGTGCTGTTGTGGCTAGGTTATCCCTGTCCAGGATAGGCCTTAGCTGGCAGATCAGCAGAAGCTGGCCCCAAGTACTCTGGGACACAGAGTCCACCTGGGGCTCCAGTGACAGGGATGGATCTAGGCAAACTCCCAAGCTACACACCTGCTCCTTCAAGGGGAGTGCAACTCCATCCAGGACAGGCCACTTAACCAATTCCTGGACTCAGGAACCACCAATCCACAGACAGTAGCATTATGTGAGCCAGTGATGTAAGGCTAACAGCTGCATCAACATCTACAATGTCTAACACTCAACAAACAGAGCACATTGCTGATCTGAGTATAAGAACTAGTGCTGTGCCAAAAATTTCTCCCACATTTTTTTCAACTGTTCTCATTCAATTTCACATGAGATACATTGCTTTCAAAAAGAAATTCAATGGCAAAGAAATTTCAGAAAAATTATCATGGGTTGGGTTTGTGGTTCTTGTGCTTACCTTACTTAGGAGGTGGCCAGGAGTGAGCACAAGTGTCCTGTTTTTCATTGTGCAATCATCTCTCTGGCCGCCTCTAGCCTCCTCAGCTTCCTACACTTCAACTAAAGCCCAGTTTAAGGCACCATGAGGTAATTCCTCCCATGAGCCTTTTTCAGATCAGGACGTGCAGGCAGCCTGGGAGGCTAGCTGTGATTAGGTAAGCTCAAAAATACCACAAGCAGAAATTATAAAACATCCTGAATGATGCAGAACAATGGAGCCTTCTTTCGTGGGGGGAGAAAACTTTCCCGAAATTGGAGGACAGATTTTGGCAGAGCACTATCTCCCCCTCATCCCTGAAGCTGGACACAACACTACCCCCACTTGCATTGCAGTCGATTAGGGGTGCACGAAAGCCACTTACCTGGTCTCGCAGCTTGCTTCGCGGTGGGGGGGAGGCGCTTCGCTGCTCCCCTTGAAGTTCAGGCCGGGGGGGGGGGCAGCCTGCCAATACAGCTGATGCTGCAGCACAAAACCCTTACCAAAAAAAGAGAAAGAAACCAGCCCTGCCACTGGGTAGCCCTACCTGGGAGAAACTGTGGAGAATTTCTTCTCCCCCTGGAGAAATTCAGTGAAATCATCTCCCAAACTCCTCTGCCCACAAGTAAGGTGGAGAATTGCAAGAGGCCATTTGCGCACAGCTCTAATAAGTACTGAAATTATTTTTCTATGCATAAAAAGCCTATTGCAGGGGTGGGAAACCTCTAGATACACCCTGTAGACCCCCCCATCTGCCTAGAATTAGGCTTTTAGAAAGCCTCCATTGATGCTAATAGCAGCTTTTTTAAATGCCTAATTGCACGGTTGTTGTTTAAAAATCCAGAACCTAATCAAGCATGCCCATTGCTCCTTCCCCGGCCAAAGACACTCCCCACAGACTCTACTGCACAGTGTTCACCAATATTTCAAAGGTGAAGGAAATTATTCTAGAACAGGGGTGTTGAACCTCTTCCAGCCTGAGGGCTGAATTCTTTTTCGGAAAAGTTCTCAGGGATTGGTGGGGCTGGGACCAAAGGCAAAAGGGGCAGAGCCAAAAATATAAGCATATTTTAGCTTGAAGCTCTTACCCGCAATAACTGAGCTTGAGGAGAGATATTTGAAGTAGAGCTGAGCACAAATGGCCTCTAAAAATTCTACAGCCTATTTGTGGGCAGAGAAATTGGGGTGGCGGGGGGGCAAGTTCACCAAATTTCTCTTAGGAGAGGAGAAATTCTCTAACAGTTTCTCACAGATAGGGCTCACTATTGGCAGGGGTTGTAGCACAGGTTCTGTCTTTTCCCCTGAGGGTTTTTGGTTTATTGCATTGCTTCTGTAGGTGGCAACAGCATCAACTGTGGTGAGGCTTCCACTCTTATGAGGCAGAATTTTGAATTTCTTTTGGTGGCATTTTTTAGCTTACCTAATCACAGTGAAGTGGCCGAGGGTGCTGTGTGTGTGTTTTCTCTCTCTACTGCACATCTTTCCATTGCTCTGCGGCCTCCCAGGCCACCTGCACTTTCTGAACTGACAAAGCCCCATGGGAGGAATTGCCTCATGATGTCTTCCTCATGATGGCTTTAACTGAATCATGGGAAACCGACGAGGCTACAGGCTTCCACAGAGATTACTGGACAGTGACAGACAGGACACACATGCACACTCCTCAGCCACCTGAAATGTAAGGTAGCACAAGAACCCCAAACCCAACACATCAGAATTTCTCTGAAATTTCTCCTCCTTTGAATTTCTTTTTGAAAGCAATTTATCTTCTATCAAATTGAATGAGAATGGTTGAAAAAAATGTGGAGAAATGTTTGGCACAGCACTACTTTCAACCTTTAAGAAGTGGGTGGGGATGCACAAAAGCCAGGAATCCACCAAATGATTGGTGGTTGGGGGGAAAAGGGGTGGGGCCATGGGAAGGAAGCATGGCCATTTGGAGAACCCTGGAGGACTAGACTGGGACCACAGGGAGGGCAGATTTGGCTCCCAGGCCTGAGGTTCTGCACCCCTGTCCCAGAACATGGGGAGCCCTTTCCTGACAAGTCATGTGAAGTTGTTGATGTGATATCTGAAAATATGACATTTTTGATAAGGATCGTATTGGAGAAAAGCTACATAATACTTTCAGACACAAATGTTTCATTATAGAACATCAGCCAGTCTGGCCTCCAATGGGGAAAGGTGTCCTTTGAGCTATTTAAAGATTCTGCCAAATAGAACAAGACAACACTCAAGAACAAAATTGAGGTCTATATTGAGGTCACCACTTTGGAGACACTTGGGAAGTATGAGTTCTCAACTCTCCCAAGAACCCTCTTCACTCTAGATTGGGGTAAAGTACAAGTCCCATTTGCCCCAGCCAACACGGCAAATGTTCAGGGATTATGGCAGTTATAGTCCAAAACTTCTGTATGGCACCAGGGCACCTACCACTGCTCTAGACTGAAGCATGCTCCCCATCTTACTACATACAACATATCAAAATTAACCCATGCCTATGGTGATGAACAAAACCTCCTCTGGAAAGATTGTTGAACAAACAACATGGCCAGGGAGCATACACTAGGGATGTACAGATATTGTGACATCTGTTCTATAAATAAATTTCATGGATTGTCAAGTACCTTTCATTCTGTCATCCCCTCATCGAAACAATCAGATTTTTAAAAAAGTTTATTAATTTGCACAAATGTGCAAATTCTCCCCAAATGTGCAAATTCCCCCCATGTGCATTTTCACACTTTAGCCTATGGGGGAAGTACACATTTTTGGGGTATGTGTGTGTGTATATTTCTATTACTAAATTTTCAGAAAATTCTGGAAAGTTCAAAAAATGTTCTGCAAGCCCTCAGAATCCACCTGACTGGGAAAAGCCAGTCTACTGCAGAATCCACAGGTAAGATTCATAAAAATCCAAAGTCATTCCACTGCAGATTTCTCTGACACCCCTAGAATAGATACCAAAAGAGTTTGAATAAGACTAAGGGTGCAATCCTATGCATATTTAGACCAAGAAAAGGCCTACAACTCACATCATTCCCTTGGCTGGGGAACACTGGGAGTTGTAGGCCTTTTCTCAGTCTAAACATGCATAGGATTGCACCCTAAGCTGCATTTCTCAGTGGAGCTTGCACATCTCTAGATAATTCTGAACATCTAGAGAAGTGCAGAATTATGTTCTGTGCTTCTCCAATAATTCTCAAAACATGTGGGGTTTATACCTAAGAGCAGAGTATTATCTACAGGAAAGGCTGTCACCTGCTTCATATTGTTGGGAAAATGTTTCAGAAGAGAACTTCCTTTTTGAAATGCCACTTCTAGAAACTGTAGAGTATCCTAATTTTTAAAGGAAACCAACTGGCATCATTAAATCCACTGAAGTATCTGGTGCCGACACTTTACCATAAGGAATTTTGCAAATCCTCAAGTACCACAGGTGCCAGCACAAGGACGCTGATTGGATGCACTTGAGCCTGAGGAAAGGCAGCAAGAAGCATAATCCCCAAGTATGAATTGCTATGGAGGCAATTCCATACAAAATCCACCATTTTGTTCACATCTGTTAATTCTGAAGCATGCACAAGAAATCAAAACTAATCTGTATTCTCAGGATGGTTATTTTTCTCCCCTTGTCCCTTATGCTATTCATATCTTACAGTCTCATGCAGTTTCTCATCTGACTTCCATAGCCCTTTTGTTGGCCTCCATTTTACCTTTCAAGCATCAATTTGAAGGATATAATTTATAATGGAAACATGTAATAAATAATGTAAGGAACTTCATCTTGACTGAAATGTATTCACTTCAAGAAAATCCTTATTATTAAGACCCCTTAGCCTGCCATATTGTACCCATGAACACAGGACTAGTTCATAAAAGAGGCAAATCAAACTACAAAGCATTTCCTCAAACAGAAAACCATTTAAGTTTCCTCTTGTTGAAAAAAACAGCAGCCAAAGAAATTGCCTGGAGCTGAAACTGTCATTGGTTATGATCCTCAGTCCCTTTGCTTGAAGCTGTCTCTTTGACTTCAATGGGTCCTCCAGTCTTGGTGGGATTATTCTAGAATAAGTGATTTAATTGTGTCAGTCATTATTATTACAGCCCTGCCTGTCACAGAAGAACAAGATCAAATTCTTGCAGGGAAAACAGATGCAAATAAATTGTGATTTCTCTCATTCAAGGCTTCCATTAGACCTTGACAAGCAGTTGTTTCCAGGGGTGTCTGACAAAGTAGCAAATACTGTGGCAGAAATGTTGCTGTTGTGTCGGTCTAAGAAGAAAGCAAAGAAAGTCATTCTGGAAGATTTTATAAGAAGGAAAAGACAAGGCAATAAAGGAAGAAGCCAAGGAATTTCTGATGGACACATTATTTGAATTAAAGTGTTTAAGTGGAATATGACTTTTTAACAATTGAACATAAGAAGAGCCCTATTGGATCAGACCAAAGGCCTATCTGGTCCAGTCCTGTTTCCCAGTGGCCAACCAGCTGCTTATGGGAAGCCCACAAGTAGGATACAGCAGGTGCAATACCTCCCTCCTGCTCCTGTTCTCCGCCAAGTGGTATTCAGAAGCATGCTGCCTCTGATCCTGGAGGTAACATATAGCCAACACATAGCAGCAATTGATAACCTTATCCTCCATTAATTGTTTGTCATTAACTGATTAGTTATTGAATTATCTAATTACGTGTGATATTGGTGAAGCCATCGCTCAGTGAAAGGTCAAATCTTTTGTATGCACACAGTTCCAAGTTCACTCCACAGTATCTTTACTTAACTGAATCTCAGGGAGCAGAACTAGGGAAGCAACACTTCTTGACATGTTGGGAATATGCAGTCAGAGGAGCCAGTATTGGACAAGACAGACCGATTGTATATACACATACTTTGAAGTAAGCACCACTGAGCTGGGTACGCTTACTTCTGATTAGACATGTGTAGGATGGCACTGTATGACTGCAGTCATATACACACCTACCTGGGAGTAAGTAAATGGGGTTTATTCCTGAGCAGACATGTATATGAAGGTGCTGTTACTTATAGTAACCATTTCCGGAAGTAATAGATTCAGTTAATGGATTGGTTAGAAAAACATTGGACCTAAATCAGTCGTAGACCACAGGTCATTTACAACACAAGTTCTATCAACCTTCAAAACCCTTGGGGTAGATTAAATGTGTTTTTAAAATCCACATTTTAATTGTCAATTAATTCATAAATGGAGTAATTACACACACACACACACCTCTGGATCCGTATAATAATGCCTATTCTGTGATTAAGACACTTCTCGAAGATAAGCAGTTTATTTTATATAAGATCATCGAGCTGGGTGGACATTTGCAAGGGGCAGAGGATGGAATGATTTGACTGTGCAGGTGAAATGGATTGTGTAATTGAAACAGCCTCATAATACTGCAAATGGAAAGAGAAGAAGGTGGGAGTTCTAATCCTACACAAACAGCAGACTAAAAAACACAGAGAGAATGAACTTAGCTAGAATTAGCACTGTGCCAAATGTTTTGATCTATTTATTTTTTACCATTTGTGCAGGGGGGGGGGGATGGGGAGCGAAAAGAAATTGCTCCTGAAAATTACGGGAAGAGATGAGAATTTCAGAGAAATTGCAGGGCTTCAGTGCTTACCTTGCTGTAAGGAGGTGGCTGAGGGGTGGTATGCACTCTTTATTTTACAGTGTTTATCCCATTCTGTCCTTGCAGTCTCTCTGGTTGCTTGTGCTTTCTGGAAAGCCCCCTCGAGGATTTAACTAGTGCTTCCTCCCTTGGGGCTTTCCAGTGCTGCTGCCTGCAGAGTGCGTGAAAGCTGGGCAATGCATTTTTGGTTTGGTTTGGTTGTTGTTAGAAGTCCGAAGAAGAAGAAGAAGAAGAAGAAGAAGAAGAAGAAGAAGAAGTCCTCACTCAATGTGCTGGTTACGTCTTTCTTTTTGGATTCAATTCTACAGCTCTGCCAGATGTTCCCATTAGAACATTTTGATGCATTTGTAGGGCTGCTGCAATCCAAGCAAAAATCCCCTCTACAAAGGTGCTATTTACATTTCAAGTGAATCTCATATTAGTGCTAATGGGAGCTTCCCTTGAAATGCAAACAACACCTTTGGAGAGGTGATTTTTCTCAGGACCATGGTAGAGAAAAGATAAATATCCCATCCTCATGCCTCATTGTCCTAAGTCTGCTCAGGCTTCCAACTGGTTACGATTTGCGTAACTAAAAACATGCATGTCAATTCCATTCATACAGTTAATGTCGTGTCTAGTTTGGCCCTTGGGTGCCACTGCCACCGTGGGGCAATGTTTACAGAAACAGATGTGTCATCCCACTGCAGCAGAGGTGGTAACTAGGGATGGCACGGGCACCCGATTCCATCTGGGAATCCAGCAGACACCCCCCCGTCTGCACCTCTGAGCCCCGCTTGCCCCGCCCCTGCCCCCACTTGCCCCCTGCCCATGCTCAGTGGGCAGCCTACACTCAACATGGCAGCCTCGTCAATCTCCATGGTCACCATTTTTTGAAAAATAAAATGGCAACCGCAAAATGTGCATATTTGCATATGCACAAAATGCGCATTTTGTGAATGTGCATTTTTTTGCATATGCACAAAATGTGCATTTTTGCAAGCACACATATTCATGCATATGTAAATGTGTGCATTTGGAAAAAATGTGCATTTTCACGCATACACAAATATGCACATTTTTGTGATCACCATTTTATTTTTCAAAAAATGGTGACCATGGAGCTCAATGAGGCTGCCAGGGTGAGGGCGGGCCACTCATCAAGTGTGGGAGGGGCTCGAGCGTGGTCTGGGGACCAGTGAGCAGGGAAAGGGGCTGAGCAGGTGTCCAGAGAACCCAGACGGGGGTAGGTTCGCACATCCCTAGTGGTAACAGAGAGAAAGTCCAGGACAGCATTATGGATGTATGAGAAATTTGTTTCAGTTAGTTTTTGACAAGAATTTACCCATTTCACATACTCTGAAACCGAACATAGACCTGAACACACTCTGTGGCCTAAATCCATACATTTCAAGGCTGATGACATGATTTGTGGAACAAGACATAGATGTACTCAAAAGTGTGCACATTTGCAAAATGTGCATGAAAAAACGTGTGCATAATAAACATACTTTATTCAGTGGGAGAAAAATGTGTACATTTAAACATGTGCACAATTGATATGGACATTTGGGGAACTGTGCATGGAAATATGCATGAATTTTCATGTGAAAAGAAGTGGGGGGAGGAACCTCACAATCCATACAGTTACAAGTTGGAATGAGAGTTGAGGTGGAAGTCAGAGAACCTTGACATGCTCAGGATTATCTGATTTGCACACACACAGGCAGCATACAAGTTGCTTCCTAAAAAATTGTGAATGAATGGTGCCATCTTGGAAGTATGCCCACACAGAGGCCCTTCTAAGGAGCAATGTAAATACTACTTACTGAAGATGGTGCCTTACCAGGGTAACTTTTGTCATCTGAATGGAGTCCGAGGCAGGATACCATCACTCCTCAGGATTTGCAACCAAGCTGGCACAAGCAGACCCCTACTGCACTGTTAGAATGGGACATGTGAATTCCAGCAGTAACCCTAGGCTGCAACAAGCTCCTCTCTCCCTCCCATCTATGCATATAGCTATTTAGAACTGCTACCCAAGTCTACCTTTTCCATATTTGCGAATACCACAAAAGTTAGAACTAGATTTTATGGTCAAACAAAACTCAAAATGGGAATGCTTCCCCCACAGCCCCATGTCAATTTCTCCCCTCTTTCCATAATGTTTACATATGGGTTCCCCTTTCATTTCCGTGTCTTCTTCACCAATAGTGGCCAATAATGCGGGATACCCCATATGACGACATAGCAACAGAGATTCGTGTGCCTAAATGTTACAAGGAGAGATGTTTGTGTTGTGATGGTCTGATCTATAAGGAGAGGGGAAGAATTTGGCACAGAACTGCTTTTTTTTACAGCAGTCCCATGCGGACCATAATGTTTAGGTATGCTCTTAAAGAACCAAGGAAGACCAGACCTTTAAAACTGCTCCCAGTTTAAGCCAAATACTGAGCAAAAAATAGCCTCTTATTTTTAACTTTGTAAACAAGATTATATGTCTTTCCTCCTCAAAAAAGAGAACAGAATGTTGACAAATGTCTAGGTTCAGGGTTGATTAATTGTCCATGGATACATGGAAGCTATATTATTTGAAACTGCCTTAAACAAGGGAAAAAATAGAGCTGGTGAAATATGTTACAAATGTCAGAACTGAGAAGAGATTGTATTTCAGAAAATAGGAATAGTTCACACTGATCCATTCTTGGATAAAGTTATGACTATGGGGTGTTCTGGAATGGACATTCTAATAATTTTGAAAGCCAGTATTTTACACTTGTTCAATTTTTGCATTAATGCTCCCTTAAATATCACCGTAGAGGTCCCAATGCTGAATTTTTATATCATGTATAATTTAAACTATGATTTGTTGTGACATCTGCACCTGGAGGTTAAATCACGTATACAACATTGTTCTCCTACTACTGAATTTATAACTTGATGATTGAAAAATAAGATGCTACTCTTGTGATTCTCATGGATTTTTTTTTTTAATCTGTCAGTTAGACTTTCATTTCTCTGCCCCTTTAAAAGATCATGTCTGTACCAACAAAACATTGAAAATCTAAAACAGAGATATTTAGCATATCCTCCTCCCTCTACAACCATGAAGCCCCAGTTCTGTCAATGCAGTCCTATACATGTCTACTTTGAAGCAAATCTCATTGAATTTAATGGGGCTTACTCCCAGAGAAAGTGGATATACAATTGCAGCATATGTCCACTATTCACCTTATGAAGAAAGCAATGCAAAACTAACAGAGTGCTCATATTAAAGGTCACATTATCTTATTCTGTAGGAGCCAGGGTTTGTAATACTTGTTAAGTGATGGCAGGAATGGATAAGAACATAAGAAAAGCTGTGCTGGATCACACCAAGCTGTTCACATGGTGGCTAACCAGTTGCCCATGGGAAGCCCACAAGCCGGGCATAAGTGCAATAGCATCCTCCCATCTATATTCCCTGGCAACTGGGCTACATAGGCTTACTGCCTCTGAACCTGGAGGTAGCATATAGCCATCAAGAATAGTAGCCACTGATAGCCTTACCCTCCAAGACATTGTCCCATCCCCAAATTAAAGCGATCCAACTTGGTGGCCATCTTCCGGTAGTGAATTCCATAGTTTAACTATGCACTGTGTGAAGAAGTACTTTCTTTTTTCTGTCCTGAAGTTGGGATTTTTTGCCCCAATATGCATCACTTTTACACTTGCTTACACTGAACCGCCTTTGCCAATTTGATGCCCATTCTCCCAGTTTGGAGAGATCCTTTTGGAGATGTTCACAGTCTCTTTTTGTTTTAACCACCATATATAATTTGGTATCATCTGCAAACTTGGCCACCTTACTGCTCACTCCTAGCTTCACAGCATTAATGAACAATTTGAAAAGCATTGGTCTCAATACAGATCCCTATGGGACCCTGCTGCTTGCATCCCTCCCCTGAGAGAATTTACTCCTTATTCCTACTCTCTGCTTTTTGTTCTTTAGCCAGTTACTGATTCTTAAGAGGACCTCTCCTCTTATTTCATGACTGCAAAGTTTGCTCAGGAGTCTTTTCTGAGGGACTTTCAACCAATTTACACAGAACACACTTTCAGCTAACCAGCCTGTAATTTCCAGGATCCCCCCTGGATCCCTTTTTAAAATTGGTGTTACATCGGCCATTCTCCAGTCCTCTTGTACAGAGGCTGATCTTAGGGATGTGTTACATATTTTTGTCCGAAGATTAGCAATTTCACATTTGAGTTCTTTAGGAACTCAAGGGCCCAGTAATGGATTAACTTTCAATTTGTCAATGAGGTTGAGAACTTCATCTTTTGTCACCACTATTTGCTAATTTCCTCAGACTCACTTCCTGAAAACATCAGTTCAGGCAAAGAGACCTATCCTACATCTTCTGCAGCAAAGACAGATAAAAATAATTCATTCTGTTCATCATTCCACATAGTGCAAATTCATAAACTTCATAAATCATTGAACATCCCTAACTAAGGAAATCCGGGGTTTTTTTTAAAGCATTTTGTGACTCATTTTGCATTGTGCTCCTTCTTCGCTGCTGTTCTCTTTTATCTCTTTTATATTCTTTTAAACTGTTGTATATTTTATATCTTAATATTTTAATATGTGCCTGGGAGGACTATTGGACAACTCAGGGGGTGGGGGAGGTGCCACCATAACTGTGGTCACGGGCAGGGGGAGGTATGGCGTTGGGGGATTAACAGGCCAGCTGAGGAGAAGAGGGGCTAGACACCTTACAGCTGTCCCCTCTTCTGGTTCTTCCCCCAACCTGATGGTTCCTGGTAGCCTTACCAGTCTGCCCTCGGGTCTGGTGGTTCTGCTGCTGAATGCCAGGTCGGCCCAAAATAAGACCTCCCTCATCCATGATTTGATTGTGGATGAGGGGGCTGACCTGGCATGTATTACTGAGACCTGGATGGGGGAACTGGGAGGGGTCACTCTCTCCCAGCTGTGCCCTGCTGGGTACTCAGTGCAGCACCAACACTGACTTGAGGGTCGGGGAGGGGGGGGTTGCCGTGGTCTATAGGAATTCAATCTCCCTCTCCAGGCTTCCTGCTCATTCGAGTGCAGATCTTGAGTGTCTGTACCTTGTGTTGGGTACCCGGGACAGATTAGGGATTCTGTTGGTGTACCGCCCACCCCGCTGCCCATCGGACTCCCTGCCTGAGCTGACGGAGGTGGTCTCAGACTTGGTGTTGAGGACCCCCAGGATGATGGTCCTGGGGGATCTCAACTTCCATGCCGAGGCCGCTGTATCCGGGGCGGCTCAGGACTTCATGGCCGCCATGACAACCATGGGGCTGTCCCAACATGTCATCGGCCCAACGCATATAAAAGGACACACGCTTGATCTCGTTTTCTCGACTGGGCAGGAGGATGGTGATCTGAAAGTAGAGGAATTAACATCTGTCCCTTTGTCATGGTCAGATCACTTCCTGCTGAGGTTTAGACTTCTGGCGGCCTTTCCCCTCTGCAAGGGTGGGGGACCTATTAAAATGGTCCGCCCCCGGAGATTAATGGATTCCGATGGATTCCAGAGGGCTCTGGGGGATTTTCCTGCTGGTATGGCTGGTGCTCCTGTCGAAGCCCAGGTCGCTCTGTGGAATGCAGAGATGACTCGGGCGGTTGACACGATCGCGCCCAAGCGCCCTCTCCCTCTGAGCAGAGCCCGGCCAGCTCCTTGGTATACACCTGAGCTGAGGGCAATGAAGTAAGAGGGGAGACGGCTAGAACGCAGGTGGAGGAAAACTTGTGCTGAGTCTGACCGAACACAGGTAAGAGCCCACTATCGAGCCTACTCTGTGGCGGTGAGGGTGGCAAAGAGGCAGTTCTTTTCCACCAGCATTGCATCTTCTCAGTGTCGTCCAGCGGAGCTTTTCCGAGTGGTTCGCGGCCTCTTACATTCTGGGCCAGGGAGAGAGACGATGGAACCCTCGGTAGCACGCTGTGACGAGTTTGCGCAGCACTTTGAGGATAAAGTCGCTCAGATTCGTCATGAATTGGACACCACGATTAATGCAGTTCCATTGGTAGAGGCGTTCAGAGCACCGTCTGGTCCAGTTTTATTGGATGAGTTTCAGTTACTGAGGCCTGAGGATGCGGACAAGGTGCTTGGCCAAGTCCGATCGACCACTTGTGTGCTTGACCCTTGCCCTTCATGGCTTATTAAATCAAACAAGGAGGGGTTGTCCGGCTGGGTCCAGGAGGTTGTAAATTCCTCCTTGAGAGAGGGAGTGGTGCCTGCTGCTTTAAAAGAGGCAGTAATTAGACCACTCCTGAAAAAGCCTAACCTGGACCCAGAGGATGTTAACAATTATAGGCCAGTGGCCAACATCCCCTTCCTGGGCAAGGTGCTTGAGCGGGTGGTTGTAGGACAGCTCCAGGCACTCTTGAATGAAACAGATTATCTAGATCCATTTCAATCGGGCTTCAGGCCTGGTTTTGGAACAGAAACTGCCGTGGTCGCCCTGTGGGATGACCTCTGCCGGGAGAGGGACAGGGGGAGTGCGACCCTGTTGATTCTCCTGGACCTCTCAGCGGCTTTCGATACCATCGACCATGGTATCCTTCTGGATAGGTTGTCTGGGTTGGGAGTTGGAGGCACTGCACTACAGTGGTTCCGCTCCTACTTGGATGGCCGATTCCAGAAGGTGGTGCTGGGGGATTATTGCTCTGTGCCATGGCAATTGTGCCATGGGGTTCCACAGGGCTCTATTCTATCCCCCATGCTGTTTAACATCTACATGAAACCGCTGGGGGAGGTTATCCGGAGGTGTGGGCTGAGGTGCCATCAATATGCGGATGACACCCAGCTCTACCTCTCTTTCTCATCAAAACCAGGTGAGGCAGTGGCTGTTCTGAACCAGTGCCTGGGCACGGTAATGGACTGGATGAGTGCTAATAAACTGAAACTCAATCCAGACAAGACGGAGGTACTGTTAGTGGGTGGTTCGTCTGCCCGGCTAGGTGATATTCAACCTGTTCTGGAGGGGGTTGCACTCCCCCTAAAGGATCAGGTTCGTAGTTTGGGGGTGCTCTTGGATCCAGAACTGTCACTTGAGGCACAGGTGAACTCAGTGGCATGGAGCACTTTTTATCAGCTTAGGCTGGTATACCAACTACGCCCTTATCTGGACAGAGATAGCCTAGCTACAGTTATCCATGCTCTGATAACTTCTCGTCTGGATTACTGCAATGCGTTATACGTGGGGCTGCCTTTGAAAATGGTCCGGAAACTTCAGCTGGTCCAAAATAGGGCAGCAAGATTGTTAACAGGGACTGGCCTGCGAGCTCATATTACGCCAGTACTTTTCCAGCTGCACTGGCTGCCAGTCCATTTCCGGGCCCGATTCAAAGTGCTGGTGTTAACACTCAAAGCCCTTAACAGCTTGGGGCCAGGTTACCTGAAGGATCGCCTCCTCCCATATGTGCCTGCCCGGACCTTAAGATCATCATCAGCGGCCCTTCTCCGTGAGCCCCTGCCAAAGGAAGTGAGGCGGGTGGCTACTAGGAGGAGAGCTTTTTCTGTTGTGGCACCCCGGCTCTGGAATGAGCTCCCTAGTGAGGTTCGTCTGGCGCCTACATTGTACTCCTTTCGGCGCCAGGTGAAGACCTTTTTATTTTCCCAGGCATTTTAGCTTTCTAAATTTTTATCTTTGCTGTTTTAAATCTGTATTTTAAACTCCTGTACTGCTGCTAGGTTTTATTGTGGTTGTATTGTTATATTGTGGTTTTAATGTTCTATATATTTTAAAGTGTTTTACTGTGTGTTGTTTGGTTTTAGTTTTTGTGAACCGCCCAGAGAGCTTCGGCTATTGGGCGGTATAGAAATGAAATAAATAAATAAAATAAAATAAATTGTACAATGCCTTTCAAAACACTACTGAAAAGGAACTGAGCTATTTTGCAAAATATTTTGCTTGTCATTCCAAAACGAATGGAATGTTGTCATGAAGTACCCCAACAGCTGCTCTTCTCTCTAGCAGCATCCACCCTCTGGAAAACCCTCCCTTGTGCAGTTCAGGAGGCAGAAAATGTGACATCTTTCAAACGCCTCCCGCAAACACACCTGTTGCCCCAGGCTTCCTTGGGCTCTAAGTCAATTAATCATGCCACTCCATTTTACTGCTCCTTGAATTGTTTTGCTGTAGCAGCAAGTGTTTTTAATGTTGTGTTTTCAATGTTGAATTTAAATGTATTTTAATATTTATTGTAAACTGCTGAGGGATGTTATTATATTCAGCAGTATGCAGGTGTCACAACTAAAAATATAAAATAAAATAAAAATATTTTGTTTTAATCTAAGAAAAATCAGCATTTAGGAAGCTTTAATTGCAATGACATTGTTTAAGAAACTGTTACTGTAGTGATGTAGAGACTTATCAGAACAGAGTTCAGATTAAGAGTTCATAGCAGGAAGGTGGGAGGAATAAGAGCCTTTAAACCTGCAGTCATTTGATAACAACGGGTGGTTCTGCAAGATTACATATGTCTCAGTACAGACCTGCAAAGTGTCCCATTTTAATGAGATGACATCTGATCCAAAACAATAATCTGTAACTGTCAGTTCTCAGGGCCTAATTACATGTTACATTAATTGTGTGGATTGCAGCACAAAAAAAATATCCATATTTAATTGAAGGCACGCGTGTGTGTGTGGGAGGGTCAATTTCTACTAAGACTGCAATGTGTGTGGGAAGAGATTTACCACTTCCCTCTGCAGACAACTCCAAATGAAAATCACCCCTACACTTCAAACGGGGGTGGGGGAAGCTCCCATTTTCTGCCACCAATTGGCTAGTTACAGTGAAGAGGAATTTTCATTAGGGCCACATTTATTGAAATTGATCAGATCTACAAAGGGAAACCTAAGCAGACAACTTCTCTAAGCCAGTGGGTAACCTGGTATTTTATCAGGTGGCACATTTGATGTCTGTAGAATGGCGTCTTTGATCACCACCCCTCAGGACTGCCCAGTTCTGAGTAGGGATGTCAGAGAATTCCGCCATGGATCTCGGGGAGACCAAATGCCAGCACATTCGGCCCCCTGAAATCTGTGGCGGAACGGCCTGCCCCCCCGCCCCCCCCCCGTGGATCCCCCTGGGACGAGACTTACCTGGGGCGGATCTTCTGGGTGGCGGAGGCTCCGGTGGTGGCTGCGGCGGCGGTTTGGCGGCAGTGGCGGCGGCCAGTCTTCTGACTGGCTGCCGCCGCCGCCATTTCCCGTGTTAAAAAAAAAAAAGACGTGATAGGCTACGTAAAGGTTCACGTAGCCTATCACGGCTAGGTTAAAAAAAAAACGTGATAGGCTATGTAAATCCTTACGTAGCCTATCACGTCTGACTTTAAAAAAAACACACACGCACATACGTAAATGGCAGTGGCTACGGCCGCCGCCATTTGCATTCTTTACTTTGGTCCGTCTTAGTTTACGTAAATATTTACATAGACTAAGATGGCGAAAATAAGGGGAATGCAAATAGCGTCGGCTACGCTATTTGCATTCCCCTTATTTTCGTCGTCTTAGTCTACGTAAATATTTACGTAGACTAAGATGGGCCAAAATAAGGAACACAAATGGCGGCGGCCATAGCCGCCACCATTTGCATACGTGCGTGTTGTTGTTTTTTTTAAAGTCAGACGTGATAGGCTATGTAAAGATTTACGTAGCCTATCACAGCTGACTACAGGGACGCAAATGGAGGTGGCTATGGCCGCCACCATTTGCGTCCCTGCTAGCCAGCGGCCGGATGTCTGGCTGCTGGTGGAGCCGGCCGGCCGGCGGCTCCGCAGAATCCCTGTGGTGCACAGCCGGCCGGCCAGGATTCCAGGGGGAGGGATGGAGCGCCTCCCCCCCCACCATCAACATAATCCATAAAAGGTAAGTCACTTTCGTACATCCCTAGTTTTGAGACGGGAGGCCTTCCCCTGTCACTGGCCCCCAGACCCCGAAACTCCGAGTGGTTGAGGTGACTTGGCTTCAAAGGTAACCCTTATCTTCCAACTGGGGCTGCAAAACGCTGAGTTGGAAGCCTTAGGCTTTACCAGTCACCAGAAACAGTGCCTCTGAATACTCAGCAACCCTATTCCACAGCAAAGGTGCCTGCACGTGCCTGCCTATTTAGCAAGTGTGACCGAATCAACCTAAGTATTTCAATAAGACCAAAATGACCTGAAATCAACTCCCAACCCCACTTACAAAGTGAAGTAGGCAAAAAGACACATAGCCAAGGCCAATCTGACTATGAGCCAAAAATTCCTACTTGGCCCCCAAAAGGACAACCAGCATAACCCACGCTGCATACAGGGTGGTAGAGAGCCATTGGTGCCACCTATGAATGCCAACAGTGGATGAGGGAACAAGGTACTTGTGGAGAGAAGAGTTAACCTCCTCTCCCTATGCACTGTGGTTGTGATGGAAAACAGGTTTCCCGCTCCTAGGATTCATTAAATAATTCATGAAATGCTTCCTATTTCTCAATCTCCATTCCAAAAACTCTTAAGAGCTCTTCTCCACTAAATTCTTTGGCCAAAATCCAGCAAAGAGATAGGCATCCTTAAACCAAGCTAGATTTTTTTCCTTCTTCCTGTACATGAATTTTATTGAGTGTTTTACCATAAAAATATAAATAGTAGCAAAAAAAATTAATAATGCAGATAGATCAAAGAAAAAACCCTTCAACTATAGGGAAATAGTCCTTGAGCTCACTGAGGTAAATTTATAGCATAGCAAAAACAGCTAAGTAAGAAAGGCAATGAATATATAGTAATTGATCAGTAAATGATAAAGTAAAAAAGTTTTTAAAATACATTGATTTCCTAGACCAAGGGAATCATAATTCTTTGTTTTGTTTTTTTAAGAAGCTTTGCTGAATTGTGACCTTCTGATTTGCAAGCTAAAATACTCTCCCTTAAACCATAAAGATGTGCACAAGGCCTACCAAAGGCAGGACCCACAACATACAGGAGAGATGAAAGGAAGTACTTCTTCACACAGAGCATATTCAAACTATGGAATTTGCTACCACAAGATGCAGTGATGGCATTGACAACCAACTTGGATGGCTTTAAAAAGCAATTAAAGAAATTCATGGAGGAGAAGTCTATCAATGGCTACCAGTCATGATGGTTATATGCTACCTCCAGTATCAGAGGCAGTATGCCTATGCACACCAGTTGCTGAGGAACTTGGGAGGGATGATGCTCTTGCACTCATGCCCTACTTGAGGGTAGGGATTGTGCGGGCATCTGGTTGGGGCTCGAAGCTTGGTGATTTCTCACCGGCTTGGCCCCCTGGATGCCAATACACAGATCCCTGCACTTGTGCGACTCAGCACACACTGAGTTGGGCAAGCGTATGGCCACCTGCTCCCTCACTGAGTGGCCATTTTACATAAAAACTGCAGCTCAGCCTTTTTCATAAAAAGCTTTTTATGCAAAATGGCAGCTCAGTGAGGAAGTGGGAGGCTGCACGCTGCCTTCTAGGCACTCGTGGACCCCCCGGCAGCTTGCTGTCACTATGAGCAGGGTCAAGTGGCCAACAGGCATCAGACACATGGCGCATGGGGCAAGCTATGTTGTGTTGGCCCATCCCGACTTGAAGGTTTCCCATAGGAAGCTGGTTGGCCACTGTGTGAACAGAATGCTGGACTAGATGGACCTTGGTCTGATCCAGCAGGGATCTTCTTATGTTCTTAATAATGTTCATCTGCCTGTTTTTGCTGTGAAACAGTGAAAATTGTGTGTGTGTATTTGTGGGTGAAGCAGTGCTCAAATTATAAGGAGAAAAGATTGGGAGGTCTTTATGAAATCTGAAAACCTCACCCACCAGAATGACTGCACCGCAAGTGTAACTAAGTCATGCCCTCTGTCATTTTTTTAAAAAAAACAGTAGCCAAGTGGGCATCACAAAATGTGAAAAGCCATTTTCTTCCCCTCCCCATGTAATTTGAGCAGTGGACTGTCAAGCACATGGCTGAAAATAATGTATAGGTTGTCCTGTGTTCAGTTTGGTGGGGCACAACCTCTGTAGGCTTGGTGTACAAGGAACCAGCAAATTCAACAAATCTGATTTTGTTTTTTTCAGACAGCAACTATGAAATGATTCTATGAGCTCTCATTCACTCAAATGAAATCATTTGAAATTGTAGTCAGCAGAATATCACTGCAAAACTGAGAATCAGGTAAAGGCATATGCTTTTCTTTCCAAATTAACAACCTCTGGTTGCCTGAAATCCCATCTCATAGCATGTTAACAAGCTTTCCTTTTTGCTCCAGTGTCATGTTCATTTTATTCAGGCATGTGCTGATACTGGCTGGAGCAAAGAAGTCACACTCTCAAGCTCTATTTTCAATTGGTCAAAAATTGTCCAGTTGCTTCTTTTCTTTTCTTTTTCTTTTTCAAGAAACCCTATGTGGCTCTAGCATTTTGACAGATTTCTTTTTCTTACCCTTCACCCAGTCTTATTTGTGAGGTTCATGCTTCAGAAGAGGATATGGGTTTCTTTCAACATCTTGATAGATTGCCCATATTGTGCCTTTGATCCTAGTGGTGCCCCCACTCCCCGGAATGAGCTCCCCACCAAGGCCCACCTGGCACCAACACTGTCATCTTTTTCAGTGCCAGGTTAAGAATGTCCTGTACTCCCAGGCATTTAAAGGCATATGATGGGGCATTTCTGCCAGTCATCTAAACAGGTCTAGTATTGTATTGAAAGAGTTTTTAGCTGTCTAAATTATTTTAAAATGTTTTAGATTTTGTATATGTAATTTTTATGCTGTACTTTTATTTTGTATTTTATTGTCTTATGAACTCTTTCAAACTGCCCAGAGAGCTTCAGCTGTTGGGCAATATAGAAATGAAATTATCATTATTATTATTATTAAACTATGAATGGCATTTGCTATCTATCCTATCTTTCAACAAGTCATCTTTTCCATGATTTAACAACATGATCCTAAGCATGCTTACATAGGAATAACTACCACCAAGTTACACAGGACCTCCTAACAAGTAAGTTAGATCTAACCTTTTGCCCCCCACTGCGGTTCAGATTTGGATTACACACACACACACACACACACACACACACACTTGCAATTTGCATAGGGAAAAAAAGTTCCCATTGAAGCGAATGTTGCCAAAAGTGTGCAGGTAGATTCATAGGTGTGGAGGCACTTGTTCATATATCACCTTGGTCATATCACCTTAGCGCTGGTGACTAAAATGTGTTATGGGTGTGAACTGCTGGAGCAGCAGTTTTTCTCTTCTCAAGGACCAATGTTCTGTCATTACAAATTCTGAGATCAAGACATTGGGGATTTCTGAATTGGAATAACGTGTCGTGAGTCCCGTTTGTTGTTGTTGTTCAGTCGTTCAGTCGTGTCCGACTCTTCGTGACCCCATGGACCATAGCACGCCAGGCCTTCCTGTCCTGCGCTCTCTCCCGGAGCATGCTCAAGTTCATATTCATTGCATCCGTGATGCTATCTAGCCATCTCATCCTCTGCCGTCCCCTTCTCCTTTTGCCTTCAGTCTTTCCCAGCATCAGGGTCTTTTCCAGGGAGTTTTCTCTTCGCATTAGGTGGCCAAAATATTGGAGCTTCACCTTCATTATCTGTCCTTCCAATGAGCACTCAGGGTTGATTTCCTTTAGGATGGACTGATTTGACCTCCTTGCAGTCCAGGGGACTCGTAGGAGTCTTCTCCAGCACCACAGTTCGAAAGCATCAATTCTTCGGCGCTCAGCCTTCCTTATAGTCCAGCTCTCACATCCATACATTACTACTGGGAAAACCATAGCTTTGATTAGACGGACCTTTGTCGGCAAGGTGATGTCTTTGTTTCTTACTATTCTGTCTAGGTTGGCCATAGCTTTCCTCCCAAGGAGCAAGCGTCTTTTAATTTCATGGCTACAGTCACCGTCTGCGGTGATCTTGGAGCCCAAGAAAGTAAAATCTGTCACTGCTTCCATTTCTTCTGCTTCTATATGCCAGGAAGTGATGGGGCCAGATGCCATGATCTTAGTTTTTTTAATGTTGAGTTTCAAACCAGCTTTTGCACTCCCCTCTTTCACCCTCAACAAGAGGCTCTTGAGATCCTCTTCGCTTTCTGCCATTAGGGTGGTATCGTCTGCATATCGGAGGTTGTTGATAATTCTCCCAGCAATCTTAATTCCGACCTCTGATTCATCCAACCCGGCATTTCTCATGATGTACTCTGCATATAAGTTAAATAAGCAGGGTGACAATATGCAGCCTTGTCGTACTCCTTTCCCAATTTTGAACCACTCAGTTGTTCCATGTCTGGTTCTTACTGTTGCTTCTTGACCCTCGTACAGGTTTCTCAGGAGACAGGTAAGGTGGTCTGGTACTCCCATCACTTTAAGAATTTGCCACAGTTTGTTGTGATCCACACAATCAAAGGCTTTAGCGTAGTCAATGAAGCAGAAATAGACGTTTTTCTGGAATTCTCTTGCTTTCTCCATGATGCAGCGAATGTTGGCGATTTGATCTCTAGTTCCTCTGCCTCTTCGAAACCCAGCTTGTACTTCTGGTAGTTCTCGGTTCACATGCTGCTGAAGCCTAGCTTGTAGGATTTTGAGCATCACCTTGCTGGCATGTGAAATGAGCGCAATGGTGCGGTAGTTTGAACACTCTTTGGCGTTGCCCTTCTTTGGAATTGGAATGTAAACTGACCTTTTCCAGTCTTGTGGCCACTGTTGAGTGTTCCAGATTTGTTGGCATATTGAATGCAGCACTTTAACAGCATCATCTTTTAGGATTTTAAATAGCTCGGCTGGAATACTGTCATCTCCGCTAGCTTTATTGTTACTAATGCTTCCTAAGGCCCACTTGACTTCACTCTCTAGGATGTCCAGCTCAAGTTCAGTGACCGCACTATCATGGCTATCAGGGACATTCAGATCTTTCCTGTATAGTTCTTCTGTGTATTCTTGCCACCTCTTCTTTATCTCATCTGCTTCTGTTAGGTCCCTGCCTTCTTTGTCCTTTATCATGCCCATCTTTGCACAAAACGTTCCCTTGAGATCTCCAATTTTCTTGAAGAGATCTCTAGTCTTTCCCATTCTGTTGTTTTCCTCGATTTCTTTGCATTGTTCACTTAAGAAGGCCTTCTTGTCTCTCCTTGCTATTCTCTGGAACTCTGCATTCAGTTGGGTATATCTTCCCCTTTCTCCCTTGCTTTTCGCTTCCCTTCTTTCGTGAGCTACTTGTAAAGCCTCATCAGACAGCCACTTTGCTTTCTTGCATTTCTTTTTCTTTGGGATGGATTTCGTTGCTGCCTCCTGTCCAATGTTACGGACCTCCGTCCATAGTTCCTCAGGCACTCTGTCTATCAGGTCTAATCCCTGAAATCTATTCCTCACCTCCACTGTATATTCATCAGGGATATGATTGAGGTCATACCTGAACGGTTTAGTGGTTTTCCCGACGTTCTTCAATTTCAGCCAAAATTTTGCAAGAAGCAGCTCATGATCTGAGCCACAGTCAGCTCCAGGTCTTGTTTTTACTGACTGTATGGAGCTTCTCCATCTTTGGCTGCAAAGGACATAATCAATCTGATTTCGATATTGACCATCTGGTGATGTCCATGTGTAGAGTCGCCTCTTGTGCTGTTGGAAAAGAGTGTTTGCTATGATCAGCATGTTCTCTTGGCAAAACTCTATTAGCTTTTGTCCTGCTTCATTTTGTATACCAAGGCCATGCCTGCCTGTTATCCCGGTGATTTCTTGACTTCCTACTTTAGCATTCCAATCCCCTATGATGAAGAGGACGTCTTTTTTTGGTGTTAGTTCTAGAAGGTGTTGTAGCCAGGTCTTCATAGAACTGATCAACCTCAGCTTCTTCGGCCTCAGTGGTTGGGGCATAGACTTGAATTACTGTGATGTTGAATGGTTTGCCTTGGATTCGTACTGAGATCATTCTATCATTTTTAAGATTGTACCCCAGTACTGCTTTTCCCACCCTTTTGTTGACTATGAGTGCTACTCCATTTCTTCTAAGGGATTCTTGCCCACAATAGTAGATATGATGGTCACCTGAATTAAATTCTCCCATGCCTGTCCATTTTAGTTCGCTGATTCCCAAGATGTCGATGTTCAATCTTGCCATCTCATGTTTGACCACCTCCAGCTTACCTTGATTCATTGATCTGACATTCCAGGTTCCTAAACAATATTGTTCTTTACAGCATCGGATTTTCTTTTCACCACCAGACACATCCACAGCTGAGTGTCCTTTCGGGTTTGGCCCAGCCGCTTCACTCTTTCTGGCGCTACTTGGAAATACCCTCTGCTCTTCCCCAGTAGCATATTGGACACCTTCCGACCTGAGGGGCTCATCTTCCGGCGTCATATCTTTTAGCCTTGTGATACGTTCCATGGGGTTTTCTTGGCAAGAATACTGGAGTGGGTTGCCATTTCCTTCTCCAGTGGACCACATTTTGTCAGAACTCTCTGCCATGACCTGTCCGTCTTGGGTGGCCCTGCACGGCATAGCTTATGGCTTCACTGAGTTACGCAAGCCCCTTCGCCACAACAAGGCAGTGATCCATGAAGGGGAGTCCCGTTAGAAATCGATAATCATGTAATACTTTACTACAGTAGTAATTAAGGTGTACATAAGAGCCCCTATTTAAGAGTCATTTCTTCTAAGAAATGCTAGTCTCTGTGAAAAAGTTGGAAATAGAATAAAATGATTGTCACAACTGCTTATGTTGTGTTCTGCTGTTCCTAAATCATTTTTTTACATCTTTCCTTCCACTTTATGTCTTGCATTATTTAGAAGATGATATATTTACTACTTGAAAAGAACTAATTTGAGCGCCAAATAGCTTTTAAAATGCTGTGACAGATTATTTTAAAAATGCAATTATTTATAGACTAATTTTCTGTTTGCTGTCCCCTGGATGATAATGTGAAAAGTTCGGCTATCTGATTCAGTGATGCTTACTTCTGCATCGGCTGGGCTATTGACATTTCTAGGTGGACTGACAGTAAATCATAACTCCCTAGGCTTCTCATTAACTTTTAGGAATAGATTTACTAACTTGTAAGTTCAGTCTCCCTTGGCTGGCAATGAATTTAGGGTATAGATACACAGGTATAGAAAGGAAATGTTTGTGGATGGCAATAAATAATATTGCCTGTAAGACTAAATTTTACTTCGGCAAACAGTGAACCATAATCACCAGTGTTACTATTTTCTCCTGGGTTTGGCATTCGCACTGACACTTCAGAGACTTCAGGGATCAGTATATTTGTCACCCCAGATGAATTGTCTTTTCATTTCAAGCCATGTCATTATCAGGCTGGTGGGCACCCATCAATCACCTTATGATCTCCAAGTCATGGATCACTGCGGTTAGGATCTTACGAGACTCTGATGAAGGAAGAAAAAGCAAGCACTGAACCTCTTTGAAGGAGGTGACATTTTACCTGAAGAAAGATAATACAATAAAGGAAGCTATCAACAACAATAAATGGAGAGAGAATACACTTGTGAAACAAAGTCGCAGAGCGAAAGAAAATAAAGCTTCAAGAAACCCCATGGTACAGTCTGGGATGACTGTTTTACTGTGTTCTTTGGATGAAATAGCACATTACAGAATTGCCACCCATCAGGAATGCTGTAGTTGTGGATTTCCTGCAATGATAGAGGATTAGACTAGATGACTTTTGAGATCTCTTCCAACTCTTTGATTCATTGATCAGAAATATGGGCCTGCCACACAAAAATGGAAATACTGTGCTTCTCCTCATCCCCCTGACATGTAAGCTGAACATTTCCCCTTCCCTGCCAGCATCAGCCAATCACCCAATCCCTGCGGCAGGGAAGTACACACTGAAGTGACCCCAAGACATTACCCAGGCCCAGCCCTACCATTATGTGGGGTCATGTGCCTGCATCAGGCAGTGGAGTGTGAAGAGTGGCAAACTGTGCCGCTCTTCCCACCCCCTGCCCCTGCCAGGAGGGCATGGTGCTGCCTCCCTGCTGCCGCAACCACAGCCGCCACCTGCCTGCTTGGTCGCTTGGCCTCTCTCGCTTTCTCAGTCAGCCCACAACCCGGACAGCCAGGTGCTCCTGCCTGCTCGGCCACTCTCGCCTTGTGCCACAGGGCTCCTGCAAGAGCTCATCCCTGCCCCCCAGCGACAGAAATGGAGCTGCCGCACAAGTTCCACAGAAGGGCAGCCCCAGCCCCGGTTCCAGGCCAGCCCTGTTCCCAGCCAGCATGCAAGAGAGTGGCTTGCCAGGGCTTCCAGGGCCAACCATGAAGGCAGGCACATGTGGGCCACACAGGGTGAAAGGAGTCTTTATGCGGGGGGGGGGGGCACGTGGCAGCAGCAGCAGCAGTGGAGGAAGAAGGCAGCAAGTGAGGGAGCGGCCAGTCTATTGGCTTGTGGTGGCAATAAGCCTTGGGCCGGACCCGACATTACTGGTGGTGTCTGGGGTCTACCCACTGGGTCTGGTGGGGCAGAAGGCAAGATCATAAGTGGAGCCAGCTACATCTAGTTTGCTGTCCACCCTCTACTGCAGCAGGGGCCCTACAAACACTTAAGCAATACATTACAAGTACTTAGCTTCTAAGTATACTTAATAATATTCTCTTATCTTAGTTCAGAAGGGTTGTGTACTGACACACCATGCTGGAAGACAACGTGTGTCCTCCACTACCCCTTGCAGCCACCCTGATCTTCTCTACATAGTTGTGAGCAATAGGGATGTCGCGAGCACAGTTTGGGGTTCAGGAAATTGTTGAGCAACCCCCGCCCACAACCCCCAAACTGCATCCGCCGAAACGCTGTCCTTGTTCACCCCCCGCTCATGCCCTCTCGTGCTACCCAGTACTCACCGTGAACCCATTTGGTGAGCGCCATTTTCATGCCTTTGAGTTTTGCATAAAACAGAAAGTTTAAAAAATGTGCATATTCAAATATGCGCAGTTTGGAGCTGGGAAAGCTAAATAAGTGCAATATTGGAGGTATAATCCCTCTAATATTGCACTTATTTAGCTTTCCCAGCTCCAAACTGCACATATTTGAATATGCACATTTTTTAAACTTCCTGTTTTATGCAGAAATCAAAGGCGCAAAAATGGTGGCACTCACTGAATGGGTTGGTGGTGAGCACTGGGAAATTCACCAAACTCGTGGGTGGCTCAAGAGCAGGTTCGGGGGGATGCGAGCAGAGATGCTGCTTCAGTGAGTGCCTGGAGAACCCGAACTAGGGTGAGTTCTTACATCCCTAGGAGCACAAGGTTTGGCTGGCTATAAAGGCCGACTAAAATGTGTCGACCCCTGTCCTTTCAAACACAGAGAAGTGTATTAAACTTTCATATTTCAAGATGTCCAGTTGAGATTATACCATCACTCTCTCGCTCGCAAAACATGTCACTTTTCAATGCTCGGTTTCTTGAAATTAGCATGCAAAATGTGTGTTAAATAGGAAAAAAAATGACTTGACTCTTAGATGCATCCAAGATAAAGGAAGCATTCAATGTAGACAGTGTCCATGAAAGACGCTTTCTTGTTTTTGCTACAACAGACTAACCTGGCTCTCCCCTGGAAAGTCTAAACTCCAGCTGCTCAAAGTCAAGGCGATGCAGTGGACAGTTTATTGAATTCCGATCTTGAAGACTCAGGTTGACAACCCTGATCGAACCATCATGGGGCAAATCTTCCACAGCACTAACCAATCTTTAAAAGGTCACTGAGAGGATAAAATTACATTCTAAATATACTGGAATTCAACACAAGCCTTAATAATTAGGAGGGGAAATCTCAAATAGGATTTATAATGGTACTTAACATGGTGAAAGGTAGTAAGTGTCAGGAATGAATCTGATTCTGAGCATGTGGAGATGACTGGTAGCTCAGATTCAGATTCAGAATGGGAACAGCCAGAATAGACAATCTCCCTAGTGAGCTCAGATACAGCAAGAGTTTCTTCCCAAGACCTTGATACACAGATGGTCCACCCTGAATGTCCCCCCCACATTTCCTCCACCATGAGAACCCAGGTTTTGGAGGAGCAGGAGAGTGAGGGGTATGGCTTGAGGGATGCTAGGGTCTGTCACAGAGCAAAGTGGGAAAAGTTAGAGGCAGGGCTCAGATGCTCGGGCAGGTTGACCACTCATGGAAGCCAACGTAGGAGGGAGCCACCCTAAGGGAGGGGCATCCCTGCAAAGCTAGTCTGGCTGAGAAGTTCTTGCCCAGACTGCCGGCAACTTCTCTAACTTCCACTTCATCTCCTCTACTGATATCCATAGATGTATGGATTAGCTGTTTCATTGCAGTCTGAGAGTTTCCTAGAATCTGCATTTGTAAAGAAGCTAGTTGTTATCAATAAAGAAGTGCAGCCAGAAGCCTTGTTTTCTGGAGTGTGTTGATTGCAGAAGGAGAGGATGAAGGAAGAAATGTGACAGTATGAATCCTGGGATAAGCTGCCCACCACCTGGCATAAAATAGGCCACCGCCACACTCACCATCAGCTGGCTGCTGAAAGTTGACATAAGCACAACGTAGGACAGTGATCTTCACTATGTTTCCAGCAGAAGTCACTTTAGCTCCAGGCACCACAATAGAGGCCACTTAAGGGCTTCTCCTGGGCTGTAGGGGAGTTTTTCTATTCTCTCCACCCCTAGTCAAATTGTGATGTGCACTAGACTGGAGTCCTTTGGGGTTTTTGCTCCCTCCTGCTCCACCTTGTCTAAGCAAGGCCTCCTCAGTCAGTCACCAACTCACCAGGAAATTCTGAAAAACTCAATTGGCCCTTGAACTGGGATGGATCTTCTTTTCATCACTGAGAGAGTGCTCTGCTCCATGTTGCTCTCTCTGTCTCTGTCTCTGTCTCTCTCTCTCTCTGTCTCTCCCCCCCCCCCCTACACTCAATTTCCCCTCCACAGCCAGTGCCTGCACATCGCATCACAGTAACCAATCATGTTGCTCTTTGCCTTTGGGGTCTCTCCCCCACCTCAGGTAATTGGCATTCTCTGCTAGCCTGGCAGCTGGCCCACTGCTAAAGTAGGACCAGCAGCGCTGTTGTAAACAACAAGGCAAAAGCTAGAGAGCCCATGCTGAGAGCAGCCACTGCAGAGAGAGAGAGAGAGAGAGAGAGAGAGGAAGAGAGCCACATTTGAGGTGCCTGGAAGCCACTGGGCCTTGCAGTGAAGAATACTTCCTTAGAAAGTGACCGGTTATCATATATCTGAAGACATAGATAGAAAGCACAGGGCCAGCAGAGTGGACATCTCATACACCATGGCCTCCATGACATCTAGGTGCAAGTCATCCACACACTGAGATGCCACTGGGTAGCTACCAGCACTGTGTCCATCTTCCACTTCCTACACATTTTAAGCAGTTCTTTCAATAAAATCTCTGTTTTAATCCACTAGTTTTTAGAAGAGACTAATATGTGAGGAGGGCTGGTGTGGAAGACCTGTGCAAGAAACTATTTCAGACCACCCAGACAAAATGAAGGGTTCTGAAATTGATAAATTAAGCCGTTCAAGAGAGCAATCCTATGTCCCTTAGACAGCATCTGGGGAGATAGAATTTTTCAGTTTCCCATCCCAGCTCCATGCTTGTAGACAGTGCTAGGAGATGGTAGCCGGGGGAAACCATGCTCCTGTCCCCCTCCCCCTTGTAAATGGGGCAGAGAGAACCATGGTGGCTGCCCCTCCATGCCTGTCTGTGCTCGTAATGCAGAGTACAGACAGGGTGAAAAGGGGGTGTTCTCCTCTGTGCTTCAGCCACCCTGCATTGGCTAGGCAGTAGCCCCTGACTTCAGAGGAAGTCAGAGGTGACCATCTATTTCAATAGGATTGTGCCCTAAATAGTACTTTAAAATAAAATGGCCAATTCCACCTTAAAAACAACAACAACTTAGGTCTGTCCCATATTTTCTCATCACAAAACATCTAACCAAGGATTTTATTTTTAAGTAGTAGTTTAATGCTTCACAATTAACTTTTTTTCCCTGTCTCCCAGCCTTAAACAAAAATAACTATTGGAAAAACTCAACAACCCTATATCATTTAAAACATATATTTATGGTTTATTGCCCCCATGAGATTATTGATGCAATACAGATAAAATAGCCCCAGGTTCATCTGGTGGTAATAGGCAAAACCAAATATCTCTCCAAAAAGTCTGGTAGGCTGATAAAATAGTATGATTCTTTTTCTTTCTGATGATACTGTTAAAATCTTAAATTTAAAAAAGACAGGAAGACACCAAACTATGACAAACCAACCAAGACAGAGCTACTGAAGTTGGACATTAGAGACAAATGATGGCAATAGAAGAGGAAAAGAGAATAAGAGAAAAGAGACATGCAGACAAGTCATGGGGATTTGAAGGGGAGGTGTTTCTTTTTCCTTTTCAGTTAAATCTTCCTCTGGGTCACACTGACTCAGGGAAAAGGTATCTTAAACCCCTAGTCTATCTTCGAAAGTCTTCCTATACAGGATAGCCTCCACCTATCACACCCTTTCCTATGGTATGTGTATGTGTGCATGTGTATAATTTTATCTAATTTTAAACAAGTGGAGAAACAAGTAAATTGGAATGAATACATTGTGGACTTCAGATAGAGTCCCTTCTCCCCTCCCTTCTTGTTATTGTGACTTGTGCATCAGAAGAAGCCTGGTCATATAACCCCACACTAGGATAGTTCCCCTTAAAAGCCCTTCCTTCCTCTCTGCCCTCCAAGGCTCACCCCCAAACCTTTTCTGCTCCCAAGAGTGTTAAGGACTCTGATTTACCTAATCCCCTCTTCTCTGACCTCTCACATTCACAAATCTATCCTACAGGGGCAGGGGGGAGGAAAGGGAGGAGCAAAAGGAAGAAATCACAGGAGACTACACAGTAGGCTATAGAGATCCTGAGGCTAGCTATGGTCAAAATTCCCATAAATTAACTAACTGCAACACTGCCCCCTTCCAGTAACTTGCGGATGAGATTGCAATATTCCCAACAACATGGTCCCGATACCATGCCATGGTTAGCAGTCTAGCTGCAACATAATGGATAATTTAAATAAATCTCAATGAAATCACAAGGACATATTTCTGAGTATACATGGGTAAGTTTGGGCTGCAAGGGTTACTTTGACTAATTTTGAAAAGTGTCACCCAATAACAATCTTTTAAATGAGAAGGCAACAGTGGCCAAGTACAGCATGAAACATTATTTTTGCTGTACTGTTTTTAAAAACTCTCTCCATGTGGAAAGAAGAGCAAAATCTGCTGCTATACTAATGATCTGGCAGAGGATCAGAAGACTGTGGAGTCTCTCCTCCGGGTTGACAGTACACTTAAACCAAATCCCAGGTGGCTAGCTGTGCTGAATTTACAGACAGTTAGACATGGATATTAAAAGATCATGAGATGTTACAGTTCCTCATAACTCTGTGGGCCATCGTCTGCCATCAAGCAGATGCAAGCTATTGCACTGTGTCTAAGCAAAAATAGCTCAAACCTATCTCAAAATGATAAAGTTGTGGATTTCTATCGGCACATAGGCCTTGTCTAGGAGAAGAGAGAGATGGGCGGCTTGCATTTGCATGGGCATTTGCTAGGGATTTAGTGTGCGGAGTGCCACTACTTTCGTTCATTTGCATGTACTCTGAAATCAGTTGTACAATGGTTTTTGAAGTATTGAGGGGGAAAACAGACAAACAAAACCAACAAGAATTAGGGATGTGCATCTACTTTGGATGATGCCTGAATCCAGAATTGAAGCAAGCTCCTTCAAAGCGATGCAGGTTTTGTCTGAGGAGAAGCAGGACTTCCCAAATCATCTTGAATCAGATTGCTGCTGAAGCCTTGAGTACACCTTGTAACAGCTTTCCCCAACCTGGAACTAGGGATGTCACAGAAGTCTGGGAAGGGGGTGTAGAGGAAATGCACTGGAAGACCATTGCATTTTGAGGAGATAGGAGAGTGGCATGTCACAATTGTTCTTTGCATGCCTGAATCTCCTGAAGAACATTAAAAACTTGCCCCCCTTAAGAGCTCTCAAGCCTCTAGAGTGGAGGCTCTGCTTTCCAAGGTCAGTTGTCTGTAGGGATGTGCAAAAGTCATTTACCTTTTTGAAGGGTGACATTCGCGGTGTGGGGAGGCGCTCCATACCTCCCCCCGAAATTCTCCCCAGCCGGCTCCACTCCACAGCAACTCCACAGAGCCACTGGCCGGGGCCACCCGCAGCCAGACATCTGGCTGCTGGGCTGCTCAGGGACACAAATGGTGGCTGCCATAGCCGCTGCCATTTGCATCCCTGTCTTTCGCCATGATAGGCTACGTATATATTTATGTAGCCTATCACGGCAAAAAAAAAGGGAGGGGGAAGGCTACGGCAGCCGCCATTTTCATTCCTGTTTTTTGCCGTGATAGGCTACGTAAATATTTACGTAGCCTAGCACAGCAAAATACAGGGACGCAAATGGCGGCTGCCATTCAGACGCCATTCAAAATCAGACGCGGCCACCATTCGCAAAGCAGCGTGAACGGCAGCAGGTAAGTGCTCTGTTTCACGTGCCTTTGGCGGGGCGAGGGGGCGGGGGGCTTTGTTCCGCCACGGATTTCGGGGGGGGCGAATGCACTGGCATTCGGCCTCACTGAGATGCGTGGTGGAATTCTCTGACATCCCTAGTTGTCTGCTTGGAAAGCATACCACCTTGAATCAATTAGGTTTGCCACTGCCCACTCACTTTAGCTTATCTTTGGGGCAGTACAAGAATGTATGAACATCGTGAGACCTGAGAATCTGACCATCACCCCAGGTGTGAGTAATTAAGCTGGTCTTCAAACCTGCACATAGCAAAAGGAGGACTCAGGTAGTCGTCAGAGACTTGCCCACAGCGAGCTTCGACGCAGACCTGGACCATGGAGATGGTGCACTGCACGCCAGGTGTTTGACTGGGGTCTCTCCACTGTCATTCACCTGGAGCTCCTGACAACTGTATGGGGAAGTAAGCTATCTTGCTCAGGATCACCATCTTATGTTCCTCTGTATCATTATGCCTGCTCTTTAATAAAATGGTTGACTTCTACACACTTGTGTGTTTGTTGCTTCTGAATCCTAAAAGACCCTTTGCTTCTTGGCAAAATAAGGGGTGGAGTCCAGCAGACTTCCCCCCGTTCAGCATCCCATACTCCAGTCCATGGACTGCCACGCTTGCCAAACTCAGCACGCACCTAGCCGTGCAAGTGTGGCGGTCGGCGGTCCCCACTTGTCCACTCAGCCTTCATTTATGGCCCCAATTTGCATGAATTGGGATTTACAAAACAGGCTGGGCTGCCATTTTTATGCAAAATGATGGCTCGGTGAGGGGTCAGGCAACAATGCACCACTCACTGGGTGCCCATGGACCACCAGTGGCTCGCTGCATGCGGTGAACAGGGTTGGGTGGCTGGCAAAGGTTTGGCAAGTGACATGCTGTGTGGCCAGGGATGAGTTCATCCATCCCTACCTGGAAGCCTCCATATGTTTTGGACTATAGCTCCCAGAATTCCTGTCAATTGGCCATGCTAGTTGGGGCTGAAAGGTGTTGATGTCCAAAGCACCTGGAGGGCATCAGCTTGGGGAAAGCTGCCTTGGGGATTCGGAGGATGGAGAATCAGAGAGTATCAGACTTTTTTCATTCATCATAACACCCTACTTCCTGCACCTATCTTTCTGAAATTTTATGGTTAATTACCTAGGGGCACTGCTACAATATGTGTTCTTTTCATAAAAATTGCCCCCCAAACCACAAGGAGCTGGGGGGGGACTAGGTTCCTTGCTCCTAAACATTAAAGACTCCCCTTGCACAAAACTTATGTTACCTACCTAGAGATACTCTTATATGATGCACTCCATTTTCATGCAAATTACCCACAAAGCAAGAGGGGGAATCAAATCCCTTTTAAACAACCCCAAAATGTAAAGGCTGCCCTTACACAACAATGTGTCTGAAATTTGGCAGGCTCCATCCCCTCCAAAGTCCAAACTATGCCTGGAAATTTCATCCTATTCTGCAAGGGCTAGGCGCTTCCCTTTTTTATAAGCCCTCAAAATTGTAAAAAGCACCTGACACAGGAACTTCTGCACCTATTTGTCTGACATTTGGCAGACGTCTTCCAATCAGAAAGGACAGCTACACTTGCAAATGTCATCCAATTCTGTCAAAAAGTAAGGATGTTATAGACATTTCTTCCTCTACCTATGAACTCATTGGGGAGACAAATGAAGCCTCATATTTGGGGGATCGGGGTTCTCTTTCAGACCTGAGTTGATGTGGGTCATGTGTGAAGTCTGAGCCAAATCATCTCATGTCCTGTAGAAATGGAGTCCAAACCAAATCTTGTTTTCAGTGCACACTCCTAACCAGAATCTCTCTTTAAAGCAGTGGTAGCCCAACTTTTTTTGGCAAGTCTGCCACAAGTCAAGACTAGGGATGGCAGAGAATTTCTCCACGAATCTTCGGGAGGCCGAACACCAACGCATTAGGCCCCCCGATATTGGTGGGGAAATTCTCCACCGGCCGCCCACCCCCCCCCCGGGATGGGACTTACCGTGGCCGAATGTCCCTCTCAGCAGCGGGTCCCGGCAGCGTTTCAGCAGCGTTTCATGGGGGGCGGGGGCGGCGGCCGGTCTCCCGACCAGCTGCCGCCGCCGCCATTGCAAAATAAAAAAGGAAAGTAAAAAACAACACACACCCGTGATAGGCTACGTAACGATTTACGTAGCCTATCACGGCTAGATTTCCAAAGTCAGCCGTGATAGGCTATGTAAATCGTTACGTAGCCTATCACAGCTGACTTTGAAAAAAAAAAAGCACGCACGCAAATGGCAGCGGCCCATGGGTGCCGCCATTTGCGTTCCTTATTTTGGCACATCTAGTCTATGTAAACATTTACATAGATTACGGCAAAAATAAGGGAACGCTATTTGCGTTGCCCTTATTTTCGCCGTAATCTACGTAAGTCTTTACGTAGACTAGACGTGTCAAAATAAGGAACGCAAATGGCGGTCCCCATGGGAGCCGCCATTTGCGTACGCGCTTTTTTTTTTCCAAAGTCACCCGTGATAGGCTACGTGACGATTTACATAGCCTATCATGGCTGACTTTGGAAATCTAGCCATGATAGGCTACGTAAATCATTACGTAGCCTATCACGGGTGTGTGTGTGTGTGTTTCTTACCCTTTTTTTCACGGCTGGGTAGATGGGGCGCTCCTACCCAGCCTGAATTTCGCTGGCGAGGGATAGGGCACCTCCCCCCCCTCGTCTGAACTTCGGGGGGAGAACCGAAGCGCCTCCCCCCCACCGCGAAGCAAGCTTCGAGAACAGGTAAGGGACTTTCATCCATCCCTAGTCAAGACCATACAAGGTAGCACAATTCTAGTTTGTGCTACAGTAGATCTGCAGTTCCCACCCCCATCCTACCACTCCCATCCTATACCTTTGAGTCATTTTTCCTATTGTCCGTGGGTCTGAGGAGCAGGCAGTGGCCCAGGCAAGCAGGCAGGTCTGACATTGATTCAAGCCACAGCACAATCCATGACCTGCCAAACCAAATGTACCCCACCTGCCTTGTATGGGGGTCACTCAGGAGCTCAATAAACCTTCTGCTGCACTGACAAACATCTGAGAGGCCACAATAATTGGGTCCAATGCTGTGTTCAGACTGAGTGATTAACAATTTGTGCAGGCCTATTCTAAACCTGAAAGGATTTTGGTTCCTGTCCAGATGGGATTCAAATCCCCACTATCTGTGCTGTTTGTTGTACCCATGTTTGATCATGCATGTCCTACTGTAGAAAATAAATCACACCAAGACAGGGAAGGGACTTGGCAATCACCTTCGCCAATTTTATAACCGATTTTGGTTGCCAGAAAACTGAAGATGTTGCCCTGTGCAAAAAGCAGTGCAAAGGTGTTGGCAGGGATGTGTAAAATTCTGCTGAGACATTCCTCTGGTCTTTTCCCTCAAAAATCTTTAGATGTCCACATATGGAAGAAGCTATTCACTTTGAATGTTGCTGTTGAAACAAACAAAACTTGAATTTGGGCTCCCATTTTATAATCAGAAATAATGCCACTTGAGAGAGGTTTCCGATAGTGGTGATCTAGCAGGGAAAAGATGCTGTAGGGAAAATAAAAAAAATGCAGGAAAGGAATCGTCGTAATACATCAGGGCATGATATTTCTAGAGCTTCCCGCAAAGATCCAATATAGTAAGTAGCCACTATGGAAAGAGTAGGATGTTCACGAAGTGAAAAGCTAGCATTTGAGAACACTGTCAAAACTCTCCTGGTGAGTATAATAATAGCATCTTTTGTTGCCCCTCATTGGAGTCTTTAAAAGCCTCCATCTTCTGATAGCATGCTTGCTAATGCTAGACCTTAGTATGTTGCCATTATGGGACATATGGCATTGTGTGAAGTCCTTTACTAAATTTTCTATTTCTGATGGTTGGATCATATTAAACAGTATAAACTCAACTGAAAAAGCAAACAGACAAACAAAGATGCTTGAACATGTATATTTCATTGGAAATCAGGACTTGATTCTCCTGAAGGTTTCTTTAATGAATACCAAACTGAGCTCCTCTTTAAAGTTTAAATACATCTAATTGACAAAAGTGCTGTTGTCCCACCAGGGTTCAATTTATTAGCAGAGGAAGGATGTCATTATGGAGATGTTCACGGTGGGATCACATTTCTTGTTCATGGGAGGTGAATTTCGCATTCGTACCTCAATGAAAGCTATCAAGCAAAAGAAATACAGTAAGTCAAAATGGGAAAAATGCATTTCATTGAAATATTATTAAAAATGAAGGAAATACATTATTCTTTTTATAATTTCCCATACATTTTGCATATATCTGATCCACAAATGTCAGGGAGACTTCTGCCCATTCCATTAAAAAGGTTTGTAGTAGGGATGTCCAAACTCCTCTGAAAGTTCTGTCAAAATAATTTTGGCTTCCCTTAAAATTCCACAGACAATTCACCTGAGGGGAAGCCTCCACTTTTTCTTTTTCTTTAGTCATGCTTCCATGACAACCTAGGTGTATATAGACATCCCGCTTCCCTGAGGGATGTCATCAGTTTGATCAAAAACAATTCTGTAACACCTTAAACACTAATGAATGGGGTATTAATGTGATTAACTATTTGTTGGATTTTGGCCTATTTTTTTTTTTTTTTTTACTATGGAACAAGCTTTTGTTGCTCATCATATACACAACTGGTTTAAGCCTGTACAGTTCATCCACTGCTCTCCCCCCCCGCACCCAACCAAAGATCCAATAATAATAATCATAAACCTGCTGTCTGTTAAAACTATTTTTTCTGCAACAGCAAATATGTGTGTGAGTGTGGGGGGGTCCCTTCAGGAGCATAAAATGGATATCTCCAAAACTTACGCAACAGTTGTGATGCGATCCACAGGCTACTAGCATTTGTGGGCAGCCCAGAAAGTAGCGGGCATGTTAGGGCCCACACATATGAATGCATGTTTGGTGGTGGAGGTGATGTTCAAAGGCCTATTTAGGCTGGCTCCACCATTTCTGCATCACACTTGCCATTTGTTGGTAAGGAGTATGAACAGGCATTTGCTGGCTGTGGTTGGGCTAAGTAGAAATTTTCTCCCAAGCACCCAGACTGGCAAAGTGTACTTGGTTTTTGTGTGTGAATTACCAAGGATGATTGGCTCATACTGGGTGGCTATGCTGTTAAACAGGTAAGGCTGGTCACCATTTGAGTGGGGTATCCTCTTGTGAAGGATGATGAGATCCCAGAGGGGCTCATAACGTGAGAGAGGATTCCCATTACTTGCAGTCAGTGGTGTGAGCAAGGACTATGGGTAGGGAAAGGAACCCCACTGGGGCCTGAATTGGCTGTGAGACCTGAGGGGATTGTGGCCTTCAATACCTGAAGGTGCAGCCAAACAATGGAGGTGGTATTTATACTGTCTCTGGACTCAGAGCTGAGTATGAGAAATTATTTTCAGTTCACTTTTGATCAGGATTTTACCCAGTTTGCACTTTCCGGACTCAGTACAGTTTGCAGTCAAAGTCCATACATTTCCAAAGTGATTCACAGACCAAACATAAAATGTGTGCAATAGCACGCGTTCATTTCAAAAATGCGTACATTTCAAAATAGTACATTCAAAAATGTGCACAAATACACTTCAATTGTGAGAGAAGAATGTGCACATTTCAAAGATGTGCACAATTGATGCATGCATTTGGAAAAATACGCATGGATTTTCATGTGAAAACAAAAACAAAAACAAAGCTTGCAATCGGATACAGACTCTATTCAGAACAAGCTTTGAGATGGAATTTGGAGAACTTCAGCAAGCTCGAGCTTTGCTGATGATTTGCACATCCCTAGTTAGCAGTAGCAAGATCCATACAGCTAGCTTACACAATTCCTTGGTAGTTAATACTTTTGTTCCCCTGGTTTACCCAACATTTTCTCTCCACCTCTTTATTTATGTGCACTTGCAGATTCTCTAGGCATATGGCCAGCTCCAGGTTTGCTTTAGTCCCCAGCATGGCTATATCTCTATCCCCGAGACTTAGAGATGGGACATGGTGATGGCCTGAAAAAACCCTGAAGATCCTACCAGTAGTGTAGTCAAAACTGAGCTGCTAGATAGACCAATGTTCTGACTCATTATAAGGTAGCTTACTAGCTAGAGCTGTTTACCCAGTGGACCTGAGGAGATGCAGAAATGCTGGTGTCTAAGATCCAAAAAAGGAGGCCTTCCAACCATACAATGGGTGATAAGTAGCCTCATCTCTCACCCTTCCACCCTCTGCTCTCCATCCTCTATCCTATCAACATCCTTTCTCGGCAGTTAGGTGGGTGAGCAGGACCTCCCCACACACAGTGGGCAAGGAGAGGAGGAAATGTCAGTGGCATAGATGGAAGAAGTGGAAGCAGCACCATAAATGGAGAATGTGGGACTGCATTGAGAAAGTGGCACTAAGCAATCAGCAGCCACCCAACGTTGCCACTTGCTGGTGTTGGGCCTGCTTAGGTAAATGGGAAACTTGTCATATGAAACATTCTTCTGTATCAGTAATGACCAAACCTTTTCCCATCTAGGAACCCTTGGTCCCTTCCCCATTGACCAGCCTGCTGTATGTTGTAGAACAGCTTCCCCAACCTGGTGCCCTCCAGATGTTTTGACTCCTGTGTCAGCCCCAACTAGTGTGGCCAATGATCAGGAATGTTGGGAGTTGTAGTCCAAAACATCTGTAGAGTATTCAGGGGCATATTCTAAGATGTACACTAGCCAAGGGCCAGGGCTATTGACTCTTGCTCTTCCTTTGCATGACCCGAGAAGGCACCATAGAAGGAACAGGACCTAATGCTCCCTGGTTGTATGTATAGCTGGAGAAGAAGACTGAGAGTGGTAGCAATCTGCTTTGAAATGAAGGCTATCCACCATTATGGGGGGGGGTCTTGTTCTCTGAGGAACCCCTGGTAAGCTACATAGGAAGCCAGGACTTCTTTGGAATACAGGTTGAAAACTGGAGTCATAGGCATAGCATGATAGCAGGAGGAATTGTCTCAGATGTCATTACCCCCTCTATTTCCACTGAAAAACTAGAAATATATCAGAGTTGAATGGCTTTGCTGAGTTCCTGAGTACTGACACCAACCAATTTAAAGCCGGAGACCACATGTAACTGAGCATTAATAAAAGGTATGGCCTTTTAAACCATATTCATATCTGCTGACTCTTCTTCCCACAGCACATCCAACAAATGTCACTCTCTCTATGGGAGCTAATTAACATGTGGCTTCCAGGTCCCCCCACAGATCAACTAGCCAATTAAAGTAACTTTTCTCTCATTTCTTTTATTTTCAAATGGAATTGATTCTCCTCCTTAAGGCTTGGAACTTATCTCTTCCTATTATAAGAAGATTAATAAAATCTAATGTTCTCTCCTTATTTGAAGGGTGGATTATCTCTTTGATTCATGGGCATTAGGCCCATTAACATTGATAGGGCTTCTGTGTCCACACTAGAAAGAGAGAAGTCTCCTTCAATACATACATTATGAAAAAAAAGTATCTCCCTATGTGACAGAAGTATTACTTTCTTTCATTTTAATAAAGTCTGGTGTCAGCAAAGTTAACAAGTTGAGCAAAGTTACCAGCACCCTAACTATGAAGCTCTGATAATCTTTTCCCAATGGGAATGATCATCTTAGACTACAAGTCCCATTATCCTTAATGGCAGAAAGCGAAGAGGATCTAAAGAGCCTCTTGTTGAGGGTGAAAGAGGAGAGTGCAAAAGCTGGTTTGTAACTCAACATTACAAAAACGAAGATCATGGCATCCGGCCCCATCACTTCCTGCCATATAGAAGCAGAAGAAATGGAAGCAGTGACAGATTTTACTTTCTTGGGCTCCAAGATCACCACAGACGGTGACTGTAGCCATGAAATTAAAAGACGCTTGCTCCTTGGGAGGAAAGCTATGGGCAACCTAGACAGCATAGTAAGAAGCAGAGACATCACCTTGCCGACAAAGGTCCGTCTAATCAAAGCTATGGTTTTCCCAGTAGTAATGTATGGCTGTGAGAGCTTGACTATAAGGAAGGCTGAGCGCCGAAGAACTGATGCTTTCGAACTGTGGTGCTGGAGAAGACTCTTACGAGTCCCCTGGACTGCAAGGAGGTCAAATCAGTCCATCCTAAAGGAAATCAACCCTGAGTGCTCATTGGAAGGACAGATACTGAAACTGAAGCTCAAATATTTTGACCACCTAATGCGAAGAGAAAACTCTCTGGAAAAGACCCTGATGCTGGGAAAGACTGAAGGCAAAAGGAGAAGGGGACGGCAGAGGATGAGATGGCTAGATAGCATCACTGATGCAATGAATATGAACTTGAGCACACTCCGGGAGAGAGCGCAGGACAGGAAGGCCTGGCGTGCTATGGTCCATGGGGTCACGAAGAGTTGGACACGACTGAACGACTGAACAACAACAACAACAACCCATTATCCTAGTGGGAAATGATGCTCAGAGCATCCTTTCCCAACAAAGGATAAGCTGTTGGGCTGGTCAGAAACCCTGAGCATTGTTTCCTAGTCAGGATGATGGGACTGTAATCCAACCCTGGCATCCCTTGTGGGAAAAGATGTTCAGTGTCCTTTGCTGCCAGAGGAGAGGACGATCAGGCATTTCCTTTTGTTGCTGGGGCCGTCATCTGCTTGCTACCCATTTCCCGCTTACCCAAGGGTGAAGGAGATAGGTTTGGCAGGCAGAGGAGGTCTCTCTGCCTGAATAAGGACTGTATTCTCAGAGAACTCAGACGATTTCACAGCATTCCATTTTTAATGGTCAAGGAGCACAGAATACTTTTGTGGGTGTGGAGTCTGATGCTCACCTAAAGACAATGCTGAGAGTTATTTGATCAGTCAAGGCTTGAAACAGGCACCTCATTTCTACCTCAGTGAATTAAGGATCTACCTCAGTGAACTATTTAGAACTAGTTGAGCTAGTTGAAGCCTGATCATAGAATGACATATACAAAATTCAATTATCAAAAAATCTGCCAGTTTAGTTAAGGCTATCTTGTGTTGATTCAGTCTTCACAAAGCCAGGGAATTTGACGCTAACAGGCTTCTTTCTTCCTGATATGTAATAATGTCGTGAAAATGCTAGATAAATCCTCTTCTCTATTGGTTGACCCATGCCACTGTCTAAGGAAGGCTTCCTCTCTGTGGATGGAGCTCCTTTTCCACCAGCAGAGAAGGAATTCCTCATCACCCCTTAGCCCCCTTAGCCAGCCTTGCAGAGAGCACTGTATTGTTCTCTTAAGGTGAAATTGCATGCATGTTTAGGCAAAAAAAAGTCCCACAATTCCCAGCATGCTCCAGCTACAGCATGCTGGGTGTAGGGATAGATGGACCCATCTCTGTCTGGCGTGCGGGAGGGCTCAACAAGCTTCCCCTCCCCCCGCCCCCTGCTCACACAACCTGGACCCGCTCGGCAAGCTTCCCTGCTCGCCCTGCCTGACAAGCCATGCGAGCTGCCCCACCTCCATGCTAAGGCCTCTGGCAGTCAAGCCCTGTGCTTTATGTGCACAAGGGCTTGACTACCGGAGTCCTTGGCACGGCGCACCCCCCAAGGAAGACAGGGCTAGAGTGCTGAGGAACGACTGAGGCCCCTCCTGCCTGCACCAGTTGTCAAAGGCTTCCTTGCCAGCCAGCAGAGACAGGACGGGTCCTCGGTGGTGCTCCAAGCCACTCACCAAGCTCCAGGGCTGGGTCCATCAGAGCCCCATGGCTCAGCAAGCAGGGTCTGGGAGGCTGGACAGGGGGAGTCCATTGGACTCCACGCCCTCCTCAGACTCCCACACCATCCCTAGCTGGGAGTTATAGGGCTTTTTGTGTCCAAACATGCATAGGAATGGACCGTAAATGTCTGTTTGGGGGCAGAGCTTTTAGTTACCTATGGATATGGTTATGTAATGATTTCAAAGCTTTAATCTATTGCAATGTGCTCATATAGATCAGTGAAGCACGATTTAAAAAGTTTCCAGTTGCCCTAGTTTATGATTCAGAGGGTTCGGGGAACAGATGATATTCTGACAAAATCCAAAAGCTAATTATGAGATCCTCAACTTGCAGCACCATATATAGTTTTTGTGAGCCTTGATCGAACCATCAGGTTTCTAAGCGTTATATATTGCCAGCCACCATCTAACCTACTCAGTCAGTGGGCTACTGGTTCTCCTTAAAGAAGGTCGTCCCAGAGAAGTTTGATGTTTTATAGTTACCTGTCCTTGGAAAATTACCTCTCCCCAGAACTGTGACTCATACAGACACAGAGCAGATGGGTTCAACTGAGGGTGGATAGTTGTCAGTTGTACAGAAAACATTTTAAACTGGACGGTTTTAAGAGCAAAAACAACAACAAAAATTGTATGTATCAGCAATCATAAATCCAGGAAACATTGAATTAATACTTTCAAATTAATACTGACCACAGAGGTGTCGAACCTCTTTCAGCCTGAGGGCTGAATTCAGTTTCAGAGAAGCTCTCTGGACCCACATCCCAGTGCTGGATGTGGCCAAAAGCAAAAGGGCTGAGGGCGAAAGGCAAAAGGGACCAAAAATACCATATTTTAGCTTAAAGCGCTTACTTCCAGTAACTAAACCTTAGGAGAGGAATTTCAATCTTTTAGAATGGGGGGAAGAAACAACTGTACAAAAGCCAGGAAACCACCAAATTAACCGGTGGTTGGGAGAAAGGGGGTGGGGCCAAGGGAAGGATGTATGTATTGGGCACAGCACCTCTGCAGGCACACCCCAAGAACACGTGGGACCAATCTGGAGTCTGACAGGAGGGGGAGGGTGCTGTTGAAGTGCCAGGCTGGCAGGAGATCACTGTGAATAACAGCGACAGAGGAGAGGATCCCCAGTGCAGTATAATCATTTGGATAGTAGCCAGCCAGGGGCCTGTGAAACTGTGGGAATGTAGGATCCTAATGAGGAAGAGGGGCTGGCAGTGGGACACCTGAAGACTCATGCGAAGGCATTAGGCTTCTCCATGCCAAGCCGTGAGGCACTTCAAGTGGCTGGCAGTGTCACCCTGGAAAGACCCACCTTGAGAGTGGGACTTGTTTATACTCCTCAGGTTGGGAAGAGATGGATGTGGGGGGCCTCCAACAATTCCCTTGCAACAATCTTTCATAGTTCTGTGACCCGAGACAGTTAACTGACGCTTATATAAGTCTTTATTATGCAAAACTAGCTGGTGACGTCTGCTCCTGATTTCCACATGTGAATTATGTCTGTAGCCTCAGGCAATGCAGATCTGTCTTTAGTTAGCATAATAAAAGTCTTTGACTAGCACTATGACTCACTCATATGAATATAAAAGAAGCCAGCCCCTAGGCACTTCACAAAGGGGGAATGGAGATGTGGCCAACCCAGGTGGGCTGAGTTTGGCCCACAGACCTGAGGTTCAGCATTCCAGATCTACCTCCACATTTAGCCTCACCAATACTTGAGAGACAGTGTGGTATAGTGGTTAGAGTACTGGATTTAGGGATGTGGAAATCAGCAAAACTCGAGCTCACCATAGTTCTCCGAATCCCATCTCAAAGCTCCTTCCCACTTGAGTCCATATCAGATTGTGAGGTTTGTTTTTCTTTTTGCATGAAAATCTGTTTGTATTTTCATGCGTATTTTTTCCAAATGTATGCATCAATTTTGCAATTCTTTGAAATGTGAACATTTTTCTCTCATGTATTAAAGTATTTTTCAAAAGTACACATTTTTTCATGTGCATTTTTCAAATGTACACGTGTTATTCAACACATTTTTGGGTCCACGAATCGCATCGCAAGTTCAGAAATGTATGGACTTCAACCGCAGATTGCATCTGAGTCCATATTCAGTCCAGAAATCTTGATCAAAAAAGAACTGAAGTGAACTTCTCATACATCCCTACTTGGAATAGCATGACTCAGTTTCAAATTCCTACTCAGCCATGAATCCCACCCAGTGAACTTGGGCTAGCCTCACAGGTTTGTAATAAACTCAGTGCTTATGTGTTTAGCCTTAAGCAAATAATGGGGGAAAACATCCCCCCACCAAAATAATTTGGAACAGTACAGAAGGGTGCCAGAACCTGAACATGCAGAGTGAATTTAATCCCAAAGTATCTTTAAAAATTGTCATACAGATGAAAAAGGGGGATGAGGAGGCTAATACAAAATTATTTTGGTAACTTTGGTCTTTGGGGAATACTGTGTCTTAGAGCTGATAGTTGGCTATGGTTTGTCTGTGCTAAATACTGCCTATGGTCATTAAGCCCAAATGACATCACATTGTCATTTCAATAGTTGTCTGGCAATTTACTTTCATGGGTTAGTTTTGCTTTCCAATGCATATGTGATGGTATAATTCTGTTGGATCAATGGGGAAAAAATACTAAATTTGTAAGCAAGCACTTGGACTTTTAGTTTATCTTCAATAAACTGAGTCTAGAATTAAACAAAAACACTTTTAAAATGCATCAGTTATCATGTACCATTGCTAAATGTTCCAGGGAATCATGTGGCCGGGAAGAACCTTTTAAATACTCCAGTCTCCTCCCCTCACTTGCTTCTTATAGAGCAACCCTATGATATCTACTCATAATTAAATCTCATGGAATGCAATGGGGCTCACTCCCAAGTACATTGGTATAGGATTATTTATTTATTTTTATTTATCTATTACATTTATATCCCACCTTTTTTCCTCCTTAAGGAACCTAAGGAGGCATACATAATCCTTCGCCTCCTCCATTTTAGCCTCACAACAACAACCCTGTGAGGTGGGTTGGGCTGAGAGTCTGTGACTGGCCCAAAGTCACCCAGTGAGCTTCCATAGCCGAGTGGGGACTAGAACCCGGATCTCTTGACTCCCAGTCCAGCACTCTAGCCACTACACCACACTGCCCCTCAGTTAGAACCTCAGTTAGTATGAGGATGCACTTTAAACCTCTCAGTGTCAATTTGATGGTTGCCTCAGAAACTGGAACAAATTATTTGTTCCCCCTGATGAACACACAGGCATTGGAAGAAAACAAGTTTTAATCTTCTCTGTAGTTTGTTTAGATTTGCTATGTTGAACTGGTCACAGCATGACAGAAGGAAGCATTCTATCACACATACACTTTTCTAAAGAACTTCTGCATTTACTCTGGAAAAATCCCTCAGTTGGTTATCAGCAACAGTGGTGGTAGCAGTGCTCTTGTCATGTTTAAGAGGTTGCCAAGTCAAGATCTATTTATTTTTCACAAACCCACTGTGGAACTCGAAATCCAAATTATAAATGATGGAAAACTTTGAGTGAGCCCACTGATGTTTTGTTGCAGAGATATGCAACAGATACTGTGTGTTTCCATGGAAACAAAAGCCTTTACAAAATATAAAAATGTTCCACACATTCTTTTTTATGTCTCTATACGTTTCATAAGCTCCACTCTGTCAGCCCTCCCATTCAATGAGAAGGGTGGTTTTATAGCCCAAGGGAAGTCTAAGAATTCAAACTGGCTACAATTTCATCCCCCATGCAAAGATTTGAAAAGTTACTTTGGAACCTTTCCATCTCATAGCACCTTCTGAAATGTGTAAACTCAGAGGAAGCTTTTGGATCAACATGTTCTGAAGCTCAGGATTGTTAATTAAACCTGGAAGATGGCTTTAGTATATGAACGTTCAGAGAGTATTTTGTATTTGGAATAAAGCCTTAGCAGGGAAGTTTGTGGCATCATTCATTGTTGTAAATTCAAGCAGTGCAATGTTATATTATATTGAGAATGCACCACTTTTTGTAGCATGAGCAGCATATTAGAAACATCTGTCTAACACTTTAACATGGTCAGGGATAGGTCACTTGGTGGCCTACAGATGTTTTGGATTACAACTCCCACAATCCCTAATCATTGGCTGTTCTGTCTGGGGCTAATGGAAGTTACAGGGATAGTCTGGCCACTGTAGTCCATGCACCCTTGTGATTAGATATTATAATGACCTTTATGGGGAACAACCCTTGTGCTTGGTTTGGAAGCTGTAGCTGGTGCAGAATGGGGTGGCCAGGATGCTGAGTTGGGTGCCTGGCCTAGCACATCCTACCTAGGGATGTTAGAGAAATCCGCCACAGATCAGCCCCACTTACCTCCTCTCCTGGAGGATTCTGCGTGGGACAGCACAGCTGCTTGTTGCACTGGGACCCCTTCACCTCCGCACCGATCGCTATTTTAAAAAAAATGACGATTGGCAGGCTGCCCATAGACTTATATGCAAAATAGAGCCATGAATCTTGCATATAAGCCTATACTTATATGCAAGATTCACGGCTCTATTTTGCATATAAGTCTATGGGGACATCCTGCCGATTGCCTTTTTTTTAATGGCGATCGGAGCAGAGGCAAAGGGCTCCGCTTGATTCAGGTAAGTGGCCCTCGGCTCTGCGGATTCTCGGTGGGAGGAACGGGTCGCCTCCCCCCCCCCACGGATTCCCCACTGGAAAGGACGGTGGGGAATCTGTACATCCCAATCCTACCCAAGTGCTGAAGCAACTGCACTGGCTACCTATTTGCTACCAAGCCAGGTGCAGGCCTTGCTGTTGGCATATAAAGATCAAAGCAACTTGAGACCAGGTTACCTGGACAATTAACCTCCCCAATATAGACCTGTGCTATCACTAAGGTCATCAGAGGAGGCCTTGCTGGTTGTACTGTGACCTGCAGCAGATTGCCTTCCAGTAGCAACCCAAAAAGTGGGCCTTCAGTGTGGTGATGCCACACTTATGGAATACCCTTCTCCCAGTATTTGGGAGGTGTCAATTGTGGCATGTTTATGCACCTGCTGAAGACTTATCTCTTTATTTCAAATGTTGCTTTTGTAAACTGCTGAGAGATAATTTGTTTAAAATATGGTGTTATATAAACTGATGAAATAAATAAATAATAAGTTGGCACAACATCTGGAGGGCACCAGGTTGCCTACCACTGGGACCATTTGGTTCTAATAACTGTACCAGTATTATCCCCATTATGAAGAGGGGGGCTGAGGTTGACATATGGTAGTCTTCAGAAAGCCACTTATTCAGTTCATGGCATAGACAAGATTTGAACAGGGGACAGCCTATTCACAGCTTATATGGAGTCAATGGAGAAGGCTCTGGCACTCTTCTTCACATCCAAATGTTCCCTAAATGAGTTTTGGCATATAGGAATAGGAGACTTGAGATTGACTCACATGGATTTCACAATTCTTATAGTACTTCTCAACCCATGAGCTAGAAACCTGAAATGTGGCACACATGAAATTCAGGATCAATTTATTTATTTTTTTAAATGGCAATGAGAGATTTGTGCATCTCCCTCACAAAAAAAGGCAGAATGTTAAGTGTTTCGCTTTTTGGTTAACACACACACACGCACACACTGCAAAAAAGAAACAACAACCAGTAAAAAAAAAAAAATAGCTACACATTTGAAACCTCATAAGTCTTTTAGAGCCAGCCTTTCACCCAGCACAGAACACATGGGGAGAAATGTTGGTATTTCTGTTGGCCTTTCACACTCTTGTATCAGGTCAGATGGAGGGGGAAGAGAAACAAATATCCAGTGGCAGCAACAGCAGCAAGAAGTGTTCATATTTATCTATGCTTTCAGAAAAGAATAATTATATTTACATGAGACACAAGTTGGGATTAATAGTATCATAGACGTTTCATACTATTTCGTGACCTTTTATTACATACTGTATTTCCCCCGATAACAATGGCTTTTTGCTCACTTTCTCTCCTTTGAATAATGAGTATTATGAGTATTTTTAAAAAACCAAAGAAGAGATCAGCAATAGCACAGGTTTTTGTTCTTTTTAAGAGTAAGAAACTGGAGAGATGAGTTATTGCAAAATGATATAGATATACCCCATGGTACTTAAAAATAAGCACCCGAAGTACTTCAATAAGATACATGAAAACCAATAGCCTGAATTATGGCTTTAGTGAAACTTAAGAAACACTGGAGATTTTATTGCTATATATGATGTGTAAAATATTACCACAGGGACAATAACAGGTAAAAGGTCAGCTGACAAATTATTACCTTTAGTATATATCCCAGGTATTTGCTTTAAACAATGTGATGCCATTTTTCCCCGAGATGAACTCTGCCACCTATTATTTCATAAACTCTAGGATTGTTTGGACTGACTGGATAAACAGATTTCCATCCCTGGCATATTCTCATAGCAGGTCTGGAAAAAGCATCCAACTGAGATCCCAGAGTAATACTGTGGCATGTATTAGCTACTCAGAATACTTTTTTCCCTATGAATTTCTATCCAGAGAAGAACTCTTTACACGGCCACGGATACCAAGGATGTTCATAGAGTGCAATCCTCACTTGCATCTTGATTATAGTCATGTGCTTTTCAATCTTGCCTTTTGGATCTTTGGGTGTGTTTCCACACTATCCGCTTCACTTTGTTTGCAACTTTGTTGTTGTTTCCCCAATCACATCTCCTTTTCCTGTTTCCACAGTACTTAAAGACCTGGCTTATCATCGCCTGGGGCTCTGTGCTGTTTCCACTGAGCTCTAATGGAATTATTTTCTCGAAGGCTGGGTGGTGTCTGGGTGGAGTCTGGGTTGGGTCTGATTACCTCATCAGTGTTCCTGCCTCCTTCTCCTCTTACTGATTCCCCCTCCCTCTCCCCCTTCTGCTCTGCTCCAGTTAGTGGCTGCCTCCCCCCCCCCACTATTGTTGCTTTCCCCCCTTATTCTGGCTTCCCAACGACCCTACAAGGTGGGCTAAGAGAAGACATAGTGGCTGGCTTTCTGTCCCCCCCCCCCGGTGCTGTTGTTGTTCTCCCCCCTTACTCTGGCTTCCCAATGACCCTGCAAGGTGGGCTAGAAGAAGAAGTAGTGGCTGGCTGGTTTCCCAATCGAAGGCACTTTTAATATCCATTGAAATCCTAACTGTGAAGCCTTTCTCCTGTGTGGCTGAGAAGGGAGACCCCATTGAAGGGGATGCACTCCTATGCACACCTACTCAGAAGCAAGCCACACAGATTCAGTGGCAGTTACTCCCAGAAAAGGAAAGCTGTACAGCCAATGAGTTTACTCAGAAGTAACACCCCATAGCACATGCCCACACAAAGTGGGACAAAGCACTAAAGGGGAAATACACAGGGAGGAAATGGCGAACAGAGCCAGTGGATGATATACTAGTTGTGCATCTCTTCATCTCTGTCTCCCTCGCCCCCCCCCCTTCTGCTCCGCTCCAGCCCTTTGTTTTTTCCTCTTTAAAGTGAGTTTTAAAGCACACTTTCACTTCAACGAAGGAGCGGAAAAGCTGTGTGCAGCATCTCCTCCCCCTTTAAACCCTTCCTTCCCCTAAAGCGGGGATGTGACTTAACGGCTCTCTGTCTCTTTCCGTGAAGCCGCTTAACGACTTAATGACTCTCCCTGAAGCCGTCTTTGCAGCGCTCCTGATTTCCCTGCCACCACCTTGACTGGGAGCTTCATAGGGATCCCCAGGTGGGCGGACACTGCGCTTGTATGCCAGGTGCATCTCATGTGTGCATCTCGCCATCTCTGCCTGACTGCTCCCTCCAGTTCCATCTCCCCCTCCCCTTCACATGCAGCTTCTTCTGGTGAGGACAGGGGCAGGTGAGCGACACCCCCCAAGGGCTGGGCTACATGCCGCAGCGGCAGGACTACGATACTGAACCCAGTGCAGTTGTGGAAACAGCGCAGTAATGGAGCCGAAGTAAGCAGGAAAAGTCAGACTATAACCTGTCTAAGAAGTGGTTTTTCTGCGATAAAATGCGGGGCTGGGGCTGAATGGCCATGACGTCGTGCAAACACAGAGACCTCACCGCATAGCCAGGTTGGAGTAGATCGCTGGTGGAAACACAGCCTTTATCTTTAGTCACTTTCAGATCACAGTGGAGTTGCAATTAATGTGAACAACCATCTCTTCATAGCAAAGTTAATGATTAGTTTATTGTTTATTGGGTCTCTTGTACCAAGATGACAAAAGGATGCTGCAAGAGGTTTTCCTCACTTTCAAATAATTTTAGCCATTTGGATAGAAGGGCAAACTTAAAAAAAAAAAAAATTACTGTTTTTCTACATCCATTAAGGTGGTGGTAGGTGGGCTGGGGGGGATAACGTAAGTTATCCAACATTTCAGGGTTGTATCTCAGTCTTAATTTATTCAAAGAGTAGCTACTGAGCAGATGTCTTGGCCACAAATTTAAAAGCAAAATTCCAATGAGGAATCAACTAGGTTCTCTTGCAGTCCCTCCCTTCTCCTGATGATAATATCATATGCTGTTAACTCTATTTGCTGCCCTCATCTGTTGGTGTTGATAGTTAAATCTATTAGAAGTAAAAATGAAGTATTTTGTTTTCATCTGATCATGACATTTCAAGTAGAAATCACCCTGCCTCAGTGCACTCATCCTGGCTGGGAAGACTTTTTTTTTAAAGATTTTTTTCAACCTTGCACTTCCCTATCTCTTAAACAACAACAACAACAGGCAAAGAAGGTCAAAGATGTGTAGCTCTGTAATATGTGAAACTTAATACAAAGAGACTGCCTCTGAGCATATGCAAGATACTTTTCTCAGCACCAGATAACCACAAGCCGCTCTCACACATCTGGGGTTAGGGGTAATGACATTTATTGCAAGAGGTGAAGCTTCCAAGCTTAGCTTAGCTTGTGCTCCAGCATCTTTTGCATTAAAAAAAATGGAACTATAACCTCTGCCAAGTTCCTACTGTCGTGTCGCCCCTTCCCTTTCCCCCAAGGATCATCAATGACAACTGAAAGGAAAAAGAAGGAGCAAGAATAAACTAAGGCCCTATAACACTGGAGCATTTCAACTGTAATCTTTCCTATATCCTCTAACAGCATAGTTAATATATGAAAACATATTAACCATTTGTCTGCCTTAATTATGCAACATCTATGAGAGACTGCAGTCTAAGCTTGCAATTTGTGAGCTATAGTGATATATCTGGTGGCTACGGAGAGTGTGTTTTTTGTGTTTTTTTCCTCTCCCTACGATGCAGAACTGCTGTGAGATTTATTGGTTAAAAAACTTACTTTGATCCTCTTTGGATTGCTTTTATTTTTACTGCTGGTGACCCAAATGCCATAAGGTGACAGACACAGCTTAAAAGCGCACTGATCATAAACCTGGTCCTGGAACAACATTGTCAGCTACCTTGACGGACCTCCTAGGTCACAAATTGCATTAAATGGAAAGGATTTGGGAGTCTTTGTGACGATGGATGCAGAAGCAAGGAGAGCCTTGAGCCTCTTCAGCTACACACTGGTACAAAAGGAGGAGAATATGTATCGTCTACTGCTACCTCCCTTGGCAAGTTTGCTGATCGAGGACTCCAGAGGGCCTTTTCTACTTCGTAATTGATGGAACATACTCCTCATTCGTTCCTATGGCTATTTTTCTTCAGCAGAGATATACATCTAGATATTAGACAGTGAGAGGCATAGAAAGGAAAATGTATAGTATAAAATAAAAATGTTAGCTGGTCACTCACTCCCTCAGAGGCAGAGAATAAAGTGTAGCCTCAGAAATTGAGATAAGGTTGTGTGTTAGCTACAAGTCTGCAGAAGCACAGAAGAAGCCCCAAAAGCAGTATTTTGATACAAGATTTAGCATGCTGAGAAGCTTATTTTTTCTTAAAAAAAAAAAAAGATTTCTAGCCCTCAGGTTATGCTGAAATAAGTATAAGCAATGAGTTGGATCCAGATTTAGTCAGGCTTGGAGTAGGCTCACTGAAATAAATTGTACTTAAGATAGTCATGATTAACTTAAGTTCCATTGATTTCAATAGCTCTCTTCAGGTGTTCTTACTTATGATGTTAAAAGAACACATATTTTTCAATATTATCTCTGCTTCTGTTAGTTATTGGTAGGGATGGCATAGGAGCCCAATTCTGTCTGGGAGTCCAGCGGAACCCCCCACACACACCCTGAACCCCACTTGCCAAGCCCCCTGCCCACGCTCAGTGAGCGGCCTGCAGTCACCCCAGCAGCCTCGTTGAGCTCCATGGTCACCATTTTTCAAAAAATAAAATGACAATCACAAAAATGTGCATATTCACACAAACAAAAATGTGCATTTTAGCAGATATGCATTTTTGTGTATGTATGAAAATGCATATTTTGCAAAAATGTGCATTTTGTGCATATGGAGATATGTGCATTTGCAAAAATGTGCATTTTCTCACATACGCAAATATATATATTTTTGCGATCACCATTTTATTTTTCAAAAAATGGAGACTGTGGAGCTCAATGAGGCTTCCAGGGTGAGTGCAGGCTGCAGTCCAGGGACAGGCAAGTGGGGGCAGGGGCTGGGCAGGCACCCGGAGAACCTGGGCAGGGGTGGGCTCACACAGCCGTAGTTTTAGGGACCACTGGAAAACGTTCTGATCAACTCCTCTTGCTTCTGAGGTTGCATCAGACATTGGGCTGGAACCAGGTTTTGTCATACTTAGAGTAGCCACATTAGCCCTCTTCTGGTGTTTTACTTACTGGACTGAAAAAACTTATGGAGAGAGGAGCATTCCAACCCTGCCGTCTCCATCTTCATATCTATTGACCCTGGGAAGAAACCAGGGTTTTTAATTGTGTGGGGTGCCTTCCGCTTCTGAAGAAGCTCTCCTCTTCAGACTGTTCCTGTCCACATGTAGGGTGACAGGTGGAGGGGCGCGAGGCTGGAGTGCACCTCTCTTCATACGTTCTTTCAATGCAGTAAGTAAAACACCAGAAGAGGCTAATATGGTGTTGATCAAAAAGTTTTCCAGCAGTCCCTATAACTAACAGAAGCAGAACTAATTATGAAAAATACTAAAATGTGTTGATTAGTCTATGCAAAATAAATACATACATACATACATAAAGCTAATCTACTTGCTTTACATAATGTGTCATATTGACAGTAGGAATGAATGCAGGAATCAACGGGCCTCAAACACAACTGTTGTTTATTCAGCACATACAGAAGTTAAGGCTTAGCAGAAACTCCGCCCAATGAGGAGGAACCCTATCATGGCATGGTCTCTGCAGTCAACTAGTAGGTGTAGATTGCTCAGATGACTTCCTTTTAGTAACTGATGTAGGTTAGGAAGTAGTATTGCTCCCATTGCATAGTGCTTCTGGCATGTCAACAAGCAATGAGAGAAACTTATCAGTTCCAGATAGATCTTCAGCAGCTACCTCTGCTGATGACAACCCACTCTGGCCAGAACACCTTCTCAGAGGGTCAACATGGTGATGCTACACTGACCCATCTGCACACTGGACCTTGTATGACACAGTTCCAGTGGCCTCAGTGATAGAGGAAGGAACCCACCTCAGTCCAGCACGATAGTTCCTAGCAAACCCCTGATCTTGTGGGAGATCTGAATGGAGAGCAGAAACTGAGAAAGCAGCATCCAGAGCTTGCTCCCATTTGCTTTGTAAGTCTTCAGCTAAGTCTGGGTTGAGAGAGTCAAGACAAGTTTTTAGATGCTGCCCCATCAGTAACTCTGCAGGACTGACTCCTGCTGTTGCACAAGGAGTAACATAACTGAGCAATGAGAAAGCTGGCAAGGCATGTTGGCCAGTCTCCCCCCACAATGTGCTTCAGGGCATCTTTTGTTGTCTGCACCATCCGTTCAGCTTGGCCATTTGCTCAGGGATGACAAGGTGCAGCCCAAATATAGTTCTTGTCTGCAAATGGTTTAAATTCAGCAGATGTAAAAGCACTCCCATTGTTTGAGACTGTAGTATCAGGCAACTCATGGGTTGCAAATAAGTGATGCAGTGCTGTTGTTGCAGAGGCTATTTGTGATGCTACTTCACAAAGACTACTTCAAGCCACTTCGAGTAAGAATCTGCCACAACCAAAACTTTTTTCCCCCTTGAAATGGTCCTGCAAAATCCATATGAATTCTTGACCAAGGCTTCTTGATCACTTTCCATGGAAAGATAGGTGCCCTTGGTGGATTGTGCCTAGTGGCTTGACAAATACTGCACTCATCTACAGGGTTTTTTCAATATCTGAGTCAATACTGGGCCAAAAGACATAGCTCCTGGCCAATGCTTTCATGCAAACTATCCCTGGATGAGCTGCATGCAGTGAGGTCTCAAGATGATTTGACAACCCTTATCTAGATTCTAGAATAACAACATGGTTTCCCCATAGCAGACATCTCTTATGGGCAGACATCTCATGCTGACGGTGTTTGAATGGCTTAAATTCCTCTGGCAGTTCCTCAGTTGGCCATCGCCTCCATACCCAGTTCACAACACGAGCCAGTACAGGATCTCGAGCAGTCAGCCTAGCAATGTGATCAGCCTGAAGAGGTGGGACAGGAAGGTCTTCTAGCATCAAGGCTTCCAGTGGAGGAAGTACAACAAAATCTGAAATTCAAAGTGGTACCCGACTCAATCTGTCAGCATTAGCTATTGCTTTTCCTGGTTTGTAGACAAGTGTATAATCAAAGCATTGAGCAGAATGCTCCAACGCTGCAAGTGGAGTGATAGTATGCAGGGAGCAGGCTTACCAGGAGAGAACATATTTTGTCTTCAGTGGGGTGAATGCCAGAAGCATCAATACGATAGCCCAAAAATGTTACGCCAGAGGTTCCAATTTCCAATTTCTGTTTTTACATGAATGCCAGGTGTGTCAAAATGCTCTTGAAGTTGTTCATTAAGTTCTTCTTCTGTTGATCCCAGAAGCAGAACATCATCTAAATATAGTATAAGTAAAGTTTCCATGAATTGCTGGAACAGTCCAGAGGCCACAGAAACGCCAAATTGCAAAAATTATTCTGCAAATTATTCAGAATTCCCCTCGATGAGTGATTATTGTTTGGGCCTCTACTGTAGAATCATCGATGACCAACTGTTGATATGCTTGGGCTAGATCAAGTTTTGCAAAGGCCTTCCCTCCACCAAGAACAGCAAGGAGTTGATTGACAGCAGGCACTGGGTATGGATGCTCCTTAAGTGCCTTATTCACAGTGCACCTGTAATCCCCACACAGTCTCTCACCTTCCCATTAGGCTTTAATACTGGCACAATGGGTGTTGTCCACTGGGTTTGTGTAACTGGTTCTAGCACACCTTACTTGATGAGATGCTCAAGCTCTTCTTCAATTTTTTCCCCACAATGCAGAAGGCACATTCCTGGCTTTCATGCAAATTGGAGCATAGATGGATCCAGATGGAGTGACACTGGCCTCCCTGTGTATTCTCCCAATTCTTCAGAAAATACCCTTGGAAATTTATTAACAATTCCTTCAAGCCGACCTGTAGTAAGGGTATGAATTCTTTGAATGTTAATCCCTACTGATGAGAATCAGTTTCTCCCTAAGAGGTTTTTCCTCTGCCCCTCCACAATTATAAGTGGAAGCTTCCCTTGGAAGGAGCCATACTGTACAGTGCAGCATCCAACGATATCAACCTTCTTTGCATTGTAATCACAGAGAATGCATTATAGATGTGACAACTTTGGAGCAAGGGTCCCAGAAAATATGTGCTTAAAGGTGTCTCTGTCAATTACGGATAGCCCAGACCCCGAATTCACTTCCATTTTGCCCTTCCGGCCACTGATTAATACTGTTGCATACAACACAGAATCATGAAGTTCCTTGCCACAGACCTTCTGAATGTTATATAGCTATTGAGTCTCATCACCCTGTGCATAATCAACCCCATGAGACACTAGGTGGAGTGACTCCTTGTTAAAGTTCCTTGGCCTTGGTTGACAGGTTTAGAATGGCAGACTTGCTCAAGGTGACCCTTCTTCTTGCAAAACCTGCACTTAGCATCCTTGAATCTGCATAGAGAGCACTGATGTGGTCCTCCACAGCCTGAGCAGGAATAAGTAAGCCAGGGCCTATCTGTAGATTTTATGGAGGGTGCATGTGTTGTGTTCTGTTGACCTTGCAGCCCAGAATTCTCAGCCTGCTTGTTCCAGATGGCATTCACATCATCTGCATCTCTCTTGAGTTCTGTGACATACTGTGATGCAGTCTCACTAGCTAATTCCTTTTCTTGAGCCATTGCAAATGTAAAGTTTGGCTCAGACAGGAGGCGTCATTGTAGTGCTTCATCATAAACCCCACAGACAAGGCGATCCCTCAACATATCCTCTAGAAAATCCTCCCCGGACCCGCTCTTGGGCCACCCATGAGCTCGGCGAATTGCCCAGACTCACCTCGATCCAGTCTGGTCAGCACCTGCCATTTTCCCGCCTTTGTTTTCTGCATTAAAAAAGGAAGTTAAAAAAATGTGCATATTTAAATATGCCCAGTTTGGGGCCAGGAAAGCTTAATATGTGCAATATTAGAGGCACTATACCTCTAATACTAAGCATATTATGATTTCCTGCCCCCAAACTGCACATATTTAAATATGCACATTTTTAAAACTTCCTTTTTTATGTAGAAAACAAAGGCAGGAAAATGGCAGGCACTCACCGGATGGGATTGCGTTGAGTCCGGGAGGGCGCGAGTGGGTGTGAGCAAGGGTTGAGTGAGGACAGTGTCTCGGGGCGCACAGACCAGGGTCATGGGCCGAGGGGGCCTGACAGACTCCTGGACCCAGTCGTGCACCTGCAAGATCCCTAAGCATTAGCTATTGTCAGGGTGGACACCGAGCCCATAGAATCCCAGAGTAGTTCTGATTCTGAGGAAGAGCAGTCACTCCTGGGAGAGGAGCGTGCTCCTCTTTCCCAGGGCCAACAGCTGACGGAGATTCCTCCCACCAGCATTCCTAGATTAGAAAGCAATCCAGGGAGTGACAGAGCACGGGAAGCAGACTTGATGGATGCGCAATGCTGACGCAGAGAGCGGCGCCAAATGGAGGGCGCAGAAAGGAGGCGTAGTGCCCGGTTGGCGCGCAAACAATGGCTGTACCCAGAGAATCCAAGGGAAAAGGGGAGGGACTCTCCCTAGTCCTTAAGTTCAGGGGTCTGCCAGTAATTCCCTTTCAAACGGGGACCAACTGTTCCAACTTAGGGCATAGGTACTCTGCTGCTCAGATCTAGTTGCTACCTGTAGAGTTGTTAAGTTGTAAAAGAGGAATAAAGCTTTGAAAAGAATCCCTTTGTCTGTGTCTGGACTTGGCTACTGGATTAGACTGAGAGAGGCCTCCAAGGAGCCCTTGACAGCTATCTCTTATTTGCTTCAAGATAGAATGAAAGTCGTGCTCCATAAGGATCCCAGGAAGCAGGCTGACGAACATCAAATTCTTTGATATGTCCAAAAGCAGCCATTTTGATTTTAATTCCCTTTTTTAAAATATAGCTCAAGTTCTTTAGTGGGACTAGCTGACTGCTTACCAGTTAGCTGTGCAAATGAGTTAGCTGTGCAAATTCCTAGTCCTTGCTGCCTGTATAGCTTTCAGTGATCCCATCCTCATTGCCAAAACATGTTTTATTGGTAGTAGGAATGATTGCAGGCCTCAGACACAACTGTTCTTTATTCAGCACACACAGAAGTGAGGGCTTAGCAGAAGCTCCACCCACTGTTGCTGCTCCCAATTCTACAGGAGCTGCCAAGGTTCAAGTAACAATAACTAACCACAGTACCCCCTAGAATACATAGCAATTTGAAATGGGGGTCCTCAACCAGGCAAGGAGCTGGACTTCAGTCAGAAGGAAGGTCAGCAGTCGGGATGTCAGAGAAATCAGAAATGGATCCAAATGATTATGGATATCTATGAATTTGACCCATAGATTCCACAACAGAATGGCATCTTCTGAGTTGCATAGATTCTGCAGACATGCAGACCATTTTTTAAAAACTTTCCATAATTGTACGCAAATTTAGAGATATGAAAATATGAAGGTTACTGGAAAGTACGCTAATACATTTTATATTTTTAAATCTCTCTTTAGCCTCTGCTGTGTAGCCCACTTTTTATGTTTGCTGTGCTTGCTGATTGTATGCTGAGCTAAGTAAAAAATGCAAAATTTTACATCCCAGCAAAAGTTATGTAAATTGCAGTGGACCTTTTTGCATACCTTTCCAAAGGAGGAAAAATATCCAATTCTGTAATGAGCGGATGAAAGACGCCTGACAATCCATGAACCACACATGGAATTAATTAAAATCTGTATATCCCTAGTCAAGACAGCCTACCTTCCTGCATTGAGCGGGGGGTTGGACTCGATGGCCTTGTAGGCCCCTTCCAGCCCCACTATTCTATGATTCTATGCTGTGAACAGGCCCCGACCTTGATTTTGCTCACCCCAATTACCTCCATTGCATGCCACCTCCTCCCCCTCCTCCAAGGAGAAAACAACTCACCATGGGGAAGGGGATTGAAGTAGCAGGTGATGGTGGATTCCCCAGATAGATGGGGCCTATCCTCCTTATTTATTTATTTATTTATTTATTTATTGCCCATCTGGCTGGTCACCCAGTCACTCTGGGCAATATACAAGTGTATAATAAAACAGTTTAAAACCATAAAATTCTACAATAAAAACATTTTCTAAAATACCCTAACCCACCACAAATGCCTACTTGAACAACCACGTTTTTAATGCATGGTGGAAGCTCATTGAAGAGGGGACATGGCGGAGTTCCCTAGGGAGGGAGTTCCACAGAAAAGGCCCTCTCCCTAGGGATGGCGGAGAATTTCTCCCCGTAACTTCAGGGGGCCAAGCGCCAACGTGTTCGGCCCCCGAACAAGTTTCGGGGAGAAATTCTCCACACACCCCCACCCCCGCACCCGCCCCGGGACGGGACTTACCTTTGCTGAATGTCCCTCCCGGCGGTGGGTCCGGCCGGCAGTTCGGCGGGTGTTCGTGCTGGGCGGGAGCAGCAGCCGGTCTTTCGACCAGCTGCCGCCGCCGCCATTCCAATCAAAGAAAAAAAAAACACCCCTGTGATAGGCTACGTGACGATTAACGTAGCCTATCATGGCTAGATTTGCAAAGTCAGCTGTGATAGGCTACGTAAATCGTCACGTAGCCTATCACGGGTGACTTAAAAAAAAAAAAAGCGCGTACGGATAATGGTGGCCCCCATAGGGAGCCGCCATTCCCGTTCCTTATTTGGTCGCTGTAGTCTACGTAAATCTTTACGTAGACTACGGCGAAAATAAGGGCAATGCTATTTGCGTTGCCCTTATTTTCGCCGTAGTCTACGTAAAGATTTACGTAGACTACAGCGACCAAATAAGGAACGGGAATGGCGGCTCCCTATGGGGGCCGCCATTTGCGTACGCGCTTTTTTTTTTTTTTAAGTCACCCGTGATAGGCTACGTGACGATTAATGTAGCCTATCACGGCTGACTTTGCAAATCTAGCTGTGATAGGCTACGTTAATCGTCACGTAGCCTATCACGGAGGCGTTTTTTTTTTTTAAAAAAACAACTTTGGAGTTCATGGCCAGGCGAGGCGAGTCGCCTCCCCCCCCGGCCTGAATTTCAGCCGGGCGAGGCGGGAAGCCTCCCTCCCGGCCTGAATTTCGGCCGGGCGAGGCGGGAAGCCTCCCCCCCGGCCTGAACTTCACGGGGGGAGCAGCGAAGCGCCTCCCCCCCACCGCGAACAAGATTCGAGGACAGGTAAGTGACTTTCGTCCACCCCTACCTCTCCCTCGACCCCACCAGTCTAGCTGTCCTGGCTGATGGGATAGAGAGAGGGCCATCCGAGCCTTATGCTTTCTTGTCAGCATAAACAAAATATGCTGGCAAAATGCCCTGAAAGCCCTGTAGTAAGTGTCTGTTGGATGGGGCAGTGTTGTGTCCACTCCAGCCCTGAGGAAAAGGTAGAGTTAGTGCTGTGCCAAAACTGTCCTCCAGTTTCCCAAAAGTTTTCTTCCCCTATGAAAGAGTCTTCCATTTTTCTGCCTCCTTCTCAGGAAGCTTTAGCAATTATTTTGGGTTTCTTTTGGTGGTGTTTTTGAGCTATATTGTCATTGCAAGGTGGTTGAGGGTGGTATGTGTGTGCTTTGTCTTTCCATCTCTCTGCAGCCTCTTCAGCTTCCCACACTTCCTGATTTGAAAAAAGGCCCATGGGGGAGGAGTTACCACATGCTGTCTTCCCCTGGGCTTTAATTGAATTTTGGGCAGCTGGAAAGGCTACAGGCTGGAAAGGCTACAGACGTCAGGCTGTACAATCAAAGAGATGATTTTACACTGCAGGACAAAACAGTCACACACTCTCCTCTCAGACAACTCACAAGTAATGTAAGCACTATAACTCCATACCCTGTTCATGAGAATTCCTCTGAATTTTTCTTCTCCTTGTTTTGAAAGCAATTTATTTTCTATCAGTCTGAATAAGAATGGATAGGAAAAATGTGGAATATTTTTTTTTTTTGGCTCAGCACTAACTACTAATTCCCACCAATTATGCAGCATTATCACTGAGTGCCCCCCCCCCCAAGGCAGAAGCATAACAACAGCCCTCCCGGCAAGGTAACTTTACACTGGTATACTATTCTGGTGGGTTAGGTATATTTATGATATGTGGATATAGTACATAGATCTCAGGTGTACATTCAATGCAACCCTTATGACTGATGACCACCAGTCAACTCCTTGGTGTTATGTTTGATATTAGTAGATAGTTTGAACCTGAGGTCTTCATTATCAGTGGTATTCAGTTGGCCCCATTTGGCACTCAATTGGCCCCCATCTTGCCAAGGAACATCCAGCCACCCATTTTATCTCCACTTTAGAACCCAGCACAGGCAAAATATGAATAGTACTGGGACTGGGAGAGAGAAGGAATGTGGTGGTAACTACTGGGTTCAAGCTGGAGGATGGAGTTGGGAAAGTAATTAAGACAGAGGAGACTGTGGCAGGACGTAACACTGAATCAGTGCCCATGGAATTGCTCTTAGGTGGTGGAATGGAGAGATGAGAGAAGTGGGAAAAGAGGGAATATGAGGTGGTGGGTTCTGGAAGCTCATAAAGACCAGATAGAAACAGATTCTCCAAAAAAAAAACCAAGTGCCAATTTTTATTTGAGCCCAATTGGCACTCTTGAGAACCTGCTGCTCACTCTTCATTTAAAACTCTTCAGGCATTCCAAAGAATGAATGAGGGCTAAATGCAGGACCAGGGATGGGGCCACATATGGTGGCTCTGTGCCCAACATCCCTGCCTCCGCCCACTTATTTTCCAACCTTGCCATGTGGGGCAGTGGGGTCTGAAGTGGGGTTCTTGAATACAAGTCGAACCTCCACTCAGACCTCCCTGCTCAATACAGAGAATGAAGGGCTGGCTCTGGCACACATGGGGACATTGTGGATGGGGTGGAGCCAGTGTGCATGGCCCTATCCCCAGTGTTAGCCCTCATGCATTCTTTGGAATGCCTAAACAGGGGAATAGTTGCTTATTACTATGCCCTCTCTGTTGTTTTCATTCTTCAACCTCATCACACATACTGGGTCTCATAGTAAATTGGTGGAGGAGTATTATTTTTGGGTTGATTTTTGTCCCAAGAAGGGTGGGAACATCCCTGTTTGATTCCTCTTTTCTGTGCACCACAAGGCCCCAGGGGAGAAATGTAGCATTTTATCCTCAGTGTGGGAGTGAGCCGATTGCCAAAAAAGAAGAAATGCATCACCAAAAAAAGAGGGCACCAATGTGGATATGTTTGGGGGGGGGTGCATTCGAAACTTCTGTAGGCAAATGGGATTCATTCCAGATGGGCAGGCCCTTCTCCACTCTTTAGGGTACCTTTTCATAGGGAGTGAAAAGAATTTTGCTGAGACCAGTGAAATTTCTTAGTAGAAATTTCACACATCCGTGGGCTGTACGAAAGTCACTTACCTTTTTGAAGGGTGACATTTGCGGTGAGGGAGAGGCGCTCCGTCCCTCCCCCCAAAATTCTGTCCGTCTGGCTCTGCTCTGTGGAGATTCCGCAGAGCCGCCGGCCAGGGCTGCCCGCAGCCAGACATCCAGCCGCTGGGCAGCCTGCAGGGAAGCAAATGGCGGCTGCCATAGCTGCCGCCGTTTGCATCCCTGTATTTTGCCATGATAGGCGTCGTAAATATTTATGTAGCCTATGGCAGCAAGCAAAACAACAACAACAGCGGACGCAAATGGCAGCGGCTATGGCGGCCGCCATTTGCATTCCCTTTTTTTCGCCATTTTAGCCTACGTAAATATTTACGTAGGCTATTACGGTGAAAACAAAGGGGAACGCAAATGGCGTAGTGGGAGTCATTTGTGTTCCTCCCCCCCCCGCCGTTTTAGCCTAAGTAAATATTTACATAGGCTATTACGTCAAAAAAAAAGGAACGCAAATAGCGCCCACTATGCCATTTGCTTTCTCCCTTTTTTTCACCGTAAAATGGCGAAAAAAAGGGAATGCAAATGGCGGCTACTGTATCTGCTGCCATTTGTGTCCACTGTTTGTTTGTTTTTTGCTTGCCATGATAGGCTACGTAAATACTTACGTAGCCTATCACAGCCTCTGCAGGGACACCAATGGCATCCCTACGTTAGCCATGATAGGCTATGTAATTATTTATGTATCGTATTACGGCTATGATAAGGAAGCGAATGGCGGCCGCAGATGCGGCCGCCATTTGCAAGTCAGCGCAGACGGCAGCAGGTAAGTGCTCCGTTTCGAGTGCCTTTCATGGTGGGGGGGCCTTCGTTCCGCCATGGATTTCCACCGAGATCCGTGGTGGAATTCTCTGACATCCCTAGCATCATTCACATAATTTTGCATTTGCTAATTTATATGTGTAGATGTACATTTAGAAATGATTATTATAATTTAAATAGAAATCCAGTATGTCTCACTGTAGTGTGGAAGAATGTGACCAGGTGACCTGTGTGCCTTGCTCTGTCTGCTGTGCAGGTGCTGTCGATGGGCAACTTCAAGGCCCAGCTCCTCCTCCAGATGGTTATCTTCAAACTGGACTTGGACTGGAGAGCCCTTCAAATAGAGAAAAGGAAAGGAAAGGTTCCTCCTGTACAAGCACCGGGTCGTTACTGACCCCTAGAGGGACGCCGCTTTCACTGGCGTTTTCATGGCAGACTATAGCGGGGTGGTTTGCCATTGCCTTCCCCAGTCGTGACTACCTTTCCCCCAGCAAGCTGGGTTCTCATTTTACCGACCTCGGGAGGATGGAAGACACCTTCAAAATAGATGAGAGTCTTCTGGCAGCCCTTCAAACATAGAACTGTCCTGTGTAAAAGAGAACACATGGACACCCTATGAGCAATATACAACATAGGACACTAGAAGGACACTTTCAGAAGCCATTGCAAGGGAGGAAAAGGGCCTGCCAAAAACCCTGAATACCTCCACACACACACACACACACACACACACATTTGCCTGCAAAAGTTCACCCCCAAGATCTGTAGATCAGGCCCTGGGTCGGCAGCATATGACCCTTGTTAAGAATAATTGGTCTAATCCCTTTTAAATGTCATTTATAAGGATATAAAGAAACCACATGTTCCATGAGGAATCTTCTTTCCTCAAGAGTGATCCAATTTTAACTGTTCAAACAATATGCCCCTGTGGTTTGAAATGTAATACATACATCCCATTACTGCCTCCCTAAATCCCATAAAGAGGAAAATTACTTAGTCAATTTCTCTTTAAAGAGCATACATAAATGCAATAATGGAACCAGTTTATGTATTGGAAAACAGCCTGAAGAATTCTATGCATATGAAACATTAGTTATGATGTTGGGGCCTCTTGTCTCCACTCTTTTCTATAAGAGAACCTTTTCCATTAGGTCTCCTGAGAAGTGATGCATTCTGGGGAAGCATTAAGCCCCCCACCACCACTCCTTCAGTGTCTTAAGTAACCAGAGGCTGCTTCTGTGTGAATTCTGGTTCCCTAAAAGTTACTATAAAAAGGAAAGAAAGTGAGTCCTGCAATTAAAGAGAAAGAGAATACATTACACAGGCAGGTGAGAGACACCACTCAGAACAGCTGAGCTAAAAGATACATGGAGAGGTTCCTAATAAACATAGGAAAGCATAGACAGTATAAGATATGTCAGCATGGATTACATTTTGGCATAGTAGGAGGTGTTGAATGTGGAGTTCTATGAATGGAAGTTAAAAAGGGAAAACAGCCATGGACATACGAACATGTTTTGTTTTTGTTTTTGTTTTGTTGTGTTTGTTTTTCCATATAAAGAAAACTGAATTATTTCAGTAGCTATGCTTTCTATGTGATGGTGCTTGTAGTGAATATGTTAAAAAATTAAGCCTGATGTCTTTCACAGGAAAAATTTATTGCCCCTAGATAGCTGGTATTTAACTCAGTTGACCCATAAATCCTCAATAATGTATTGCTCACTCAGGGGGAAAGAGCATTCATTCTGGTTATTGTTAATTTAATTCCACATACCCTGTCCTAAACTTCTCTAAACCATTCTCTGGTCTTCTGCAAATTATTTTGGCTTATGCTGAAATTCTGCTGTTTTGTCTGAGGAGAAACTTCCTAAATTTCTTCAAATTTCACTTTGGGTGGAATTGCTGTGGGAGCTCTAAATATAGTTATGGGATTAGCACTGAATTTAGCCAGAACTGAAATCACAAAGTGAATTACAAGGTGGCTAGAGCAAAATATCTAACAAATGTTGAGGGAAGCAAAGAAATTTTCAATAAGAAATTTCTCAGAAGGAACATGCAACAGTTCCCCAATCTCATTATAGCAACACATGTATGTCAAGAACTTATGTCAACATATGGCAAGATATATAATATCCTGATATATTAATAGTAGGTCTCAACCAAAGTTCTAGAGGCCATTCTACCTATGTGCTTATGCAGGCTTAGCCAGCAGTCCTGCTGAGGTCCTGGTTACCGCTTGGAATGAGGAGATGACCCAGACTATCAATATGATCGCTAGGGATGGCGGAGAATTTCTCCCCAAAACTTCAGGGGGCCGAGCGCCAACGTGTTCGGCCCCCCGAACAAGTTTCGGGGAGAAATCCTCCGCCCCCCCGCCCCCCGCCCCCCCCGGGACGGGACTTACCTTCCCTGAATGTCCCTCCCGGCGGCGGGTCCGGCTGGCGGTTCGTCCGGTGTTCGAGCGGGGCGGGAGCGGCAGCCGGTCTTTCGACCGGCTGCCGCCCCCGCCATTGCAATGAAAGAAAAAAAAAAAACACGTCCCCTGATAGGCTACGTGACGATTCACGTAGCCTATCACGGCAAGATTTGCAAAGTCAGCCGTGATAGGCTACGTGAATCGTCACGTAGCCTATCACGGGTGACTTAAAAAAAAAAAAAAAAAGTGTGTACGGATAATGGCGGCCCCCATAGGGAGCCGCCATTCCCCTTCCTTATTTGGTCGCTGTAGTCTACGTCAATGTTTACATAGACTACGGCGAAAATAAGGGCAACGCAAATAGCGTTGCCCTTATTTTCACCGTAGTCTACGTAAACATTGACGTAGACTACAGCAACTAAATAAGGAACGCGAATGGCAGCTCCCTATGGGGGCCGCCATTCACGTACGCGCTTTTTTTTTTTTTAAAGTCACCCGTGATAGGCTACATGACGATTCACGTAGCCTATCACGGCTGACTTTCCAGATCTAGCCATGATAGGCTACGTGAATCGTCACGTAGCCTATCGCGGCCGGGCGAGGCGGGAAGCCTCCTCCCCGGCCTGAATTTCGGCCGGGCGAGGCGGGAAGCCTCCCCCCCCGGCCTGAACTTCGCGGGGGGAGCAGCGAAGCGCTCCCCCCCACCGCGAAAAAGCTGCAAGAAAAGGTAAGTGACTTTCGTTCACCCCTAATGATCGCTCCCAAACATCCTCGACCTAGTCATAGAACTGTGTCAGCTCCTTGGTATTCTGAGGAGCTGAAGATGATGAAACAACTGTGTTGACAATTAGAGCACAAATAGTGGAAGACTCAGAATGAATACGATTGAACACAAGTAAGAATCCACTTGCGAACTCATTCAGTGGCAGTGCCGGCGGCAAAGAAATCCTACTTCTCCACCATGTAGGAAGAAAGCCAGACTATGAAGCACATGGTCTTCGATGTCTATATACTAATTCCCAGAGTATGGGAAACAAACAGAATGAACTTGAACTCTTAATACAAAAGGGAAATTATGACCTGATAGGTATAACTGAGACTTGGTGGGATGACTCTCATGACTGGAATACAGCAATTGAAGGATATAACTTGTTCAAAAAGAACAGGAGGAACAGAAAAGGAGGTGGGGTTGCACTGTATGTGAAAAATACATATCTCTGCACAGAAATACAGGAGGAGGAGCTTGGTAGCCCCATCCAGAGCATCTGGGTTGAAATAAATGGAGCAAAGAATAAAAGAAACCTGGTGGTCGGAGTCTACTACTGGCCACCCAATCAAGGAGAAGACAAGGATGAAACTTTTGAAAAGCAAATAGCCAATGTTTTAAGGAAGCATGATGTAGTAGTAATGGGGGACTTCAATTTCCCCGATATTTGTTGGGAGACAAATTCTGCAAAACATGGCCCCTCCAGGAAATTCTTGACTTGTGTGGTGGATAACTTCCTCGTACAGAAAGTAGAGGAAGGAACTAGAGGATCAGCTATCCTTGACTTGATCCTAACCAACAGAGATGACTTAGTGGATCAAGTAGCAGTTACAGGAACTCTGGGGGAAAGCGACCATGTTGTAGGGATGGTGGAGAATTTCTCCACGAATCTCTGGGAGGCCGAATGCCAATGCATTCGGCCCCCCGAAATTGGTGGGGAAATTCTCCGACCCCCCCCACCCCCCCACCGGGATGGGACTTACCTCTGTCGAATATAGGGCTGGACGAAAGTCACTTACCTGTCGTCGAAGCTTGTTCGCGGTGGGGGGCAGGCGCTTCGCTGCTCCCCCCGTGAAGTTCAGGCCGGGAAGGGAGGCTTCCCACCTCGCCCGGCCGAAATTCAGGCCGGGGGGGAGGCTTCCCGCCTCGCCCGGCCGAAATTCAGGCCAGGGAGGAGGCTTCCCGCCTCGCCTGGCCGCGAACTCCAAAGTTTAAAAAAAAAACAAAAAACGCCCCGGTGATAGGCTACGTGATGATTAACGTAGCCTATCATGGCTAGATTTGCAAAGTCAGCCGTGATAGGCTAAATTAATCGTCACGTAGCATATCACGGGTGACTTAAAAAAAAAAAAAGCGCGTACACTAATGGCGGCCCCCATAGGGAGCCGCCATTCGCGTTCCTTATTTGGTCGCTGTAGTCTACGTAAATCTTTACGTAGACGACAGTGACTAAATAAGGAATGGGAATGGCGGCTCCCTATGGGGGCCGCCATTATCCGTACACGCATTTTTTTTTTTTAAAGTCACCCGTGATAGGCTACGTGACGATTTACGTAGCCTATCACGGCTGACTTTGCAGATCTAGCCGTGATAGGCTACGTTAATCGTCACGTAGCCTATCACGGGGGCGTTTTTTTTTTTTCTTTTATTGGAATGTCAGCAGCAGCAGCCGGCCCCGCACGAACACCCGCTGAACCGCCAGCCAGACCCGCCGCCAGGAGGGACATTCGGCAAAGGTAAGTCCCATCCTGGGGGGGGTGCATGGGGCGGGGGGATGGAGAATTTCTCCCCGAAACTTGTTCGGGGGGCCGAAAAAGTTGGCGCTCGGCCCCCCGAAATTTCGGGGAGAAATTCTCCGCCATCCCTAGTCGAATGTCCCTCTTGGCGGCAGGCCACCATTTCCCCGTAAAGTAAAAACAAAAAACAAAAAATGTGATAGGCTACGTAACGATTTACGTAGCCTATCACGGCTAGATTTTCAAAGTCAGCAGTGATAGGCTACGTAAATCTTTACGTAGTCTATCATGGCTGACTTTGGGGGGGAAAAAAAGCACGTACGCAAATGGCGGCGCCCATGGGCGCCATCATTTGCGTATGCGCTTTTTTTCCCCCCCAAAGTCAACCGTGATAGGCTTAGGGATGTACAAAAGTCACTTACCTGGTCTTGCAGCTTGCTTCGCGGTGGGGGGGAGGCGCTTCGCTTCTCCCCCCGAAATTCAGGTGAGGGGGGGAGCCGTCCCGTCTCGCCCAGCTGAAATTCAGGTGGGGGGGAGGCTTCCCGCCTTGCCCGGCCAAAATTCAGGCCGGGGAGAAGCGCCCCGTCTCCCCGGCCGCGAACTACGAAAGTTAAAAAAAAAAAAGACCCCGTGATAGGCTACGTAACGATTTACGCAGCCTAATACGGCTAGATTTGCAAAGTCAGCCATGATAGGCTACGTTAATCGTCATGTAGCTTATCATGGGTGACTTTGAAAAAAAAAAAGCGCATATGCAAATGGCGGCCCCGATGGGGCGCCGCCATTTGCGTTCCTTATTTGGTCCCGGTAGTCTAAGTAAAGATTTATGTAGACTACGGCAAAAATAAGGGCAATGTACGCACTTTTTTTTTTTCCAAAGTCACCTGTGATAGGCTACGTAACGATTAACGTAGCCTATCACGGCTGACTTTGGAGATCTAGCCGTGATAGGCTACGTTTATCATTACGTAGCCTATCACGGGGTTGTTGTTTTTTTTTACTTCAGCTGTAATGGCGGTGGCGGCAGCCAGTCGAAAGATCGGCTGCCGCCCCCGCCCCCACCGAAAGCCCGCCGAACCGCCGCCGGGACCCGCCGCCGGGGGGGACATTCGGCTACGGTAAGTCCCATCCCAGGGGGTGGCGGGGGGGTGGCAGAAAATTTCACCGCCGATTTCGCGGGGCCGAATGCGTTGGCGCTTGGCCCCCGAAGATTCGGGGAGAAATTCTCCGCCATCCCTCGATAGGCTACCTAAAGATTTACGTAGACTATCACGGCTGACTTTGAAAATCTAGCCGTGATAGGCTACATAAATCATTACGTACCCTATCACGTTTTTTTTTTCCATTTTACTTTGTTATTTCATGGCCGGGGTGATGGGGCGTTCCCCCCTGGCCTGAATTTCGGCGGTGAGGGATGGGGCGCCTCCCCCCCGCCAAGAATTTCGGGGGGAGAAACGGAGCTCCTCTCCCCCACACCGAAAACAGCTGCGGGACCGGGTAAGGGACTTTCATCTATCCTTACCATGTTGTACTTGAGTTCTTGGTTCTAAGGGAAGCAAAAGCTGAGTGTAGTCAAACGCGTACCCTGGATTTTAGGAAAGCTGATTTTAATAAACTCAGAACAATGATCAGTAAGGTCCCGTGGCAAGCAACGCTAATGAGAAAAGGAGTCCAAGATGGTTGGGAGCTTTTAAAAAAGGAAATTCTCAAGGCACAATCACAAACAATTCCAACAAGAAGAAAAGGTGGAAGACAACAGAAGAAGCCAATGTGGCGTCACAAAAAGCTTAGGGTTGACCTGAACACAAAAAAGGACACATATAGGAAGTGGAAAGAAGGCCAAGTAACAAAGGAAGAGTACAGGCAGATAGCACAGAATTGCAGGGATGGTGTCAGGAAGACTAAAGCTGAGAATGAGCTGAGGTTAGCAAGGGATGCTGAAAACAACAAAAAGGCTTTCTTCAGCTACGTGCATAGTAAAAGGCAGTATCCATAGTAAAAGGCAGAGGAAAGAAATGGTGGTTCAGCTATTAAATAAGGATGGCAAAACGATAACAGATGACAAAGAAAAGGCAGAGGTGCTCAATTCCTACTTTGGCTCAGTCTTCTCCCAAAAGAGGGTCTATGACCCCCCTGGCAAAGGCGAAGTACAGGCTGAAGGGGCAGGATTGCAGCTTGAGATCGATAGGCATATGGTCAAGGAACACCTAATTACTTTGGATGAGTTCAAATCTCCAGGGCCAGATAAACTGCATGCTAGAGTAATAAAGGAACTGGCAGAAGAACTCTCAGAACCACCGTCTATTCTCTGAGAAATCATGGAGGACGGGGGAAGTGCCAGATGACTGGAGGAGGGCTAACGTTGTCCCTATCTTCAAAAAGGGTAAAAAGGAGGAACCTGGGAACTACAGACCAGTCAGTCTGACATCAATCCCTGCGAAAATTCTGGAGCAGATCATAAAGCAATCCATCTGGAAGCACCTTGACAACAATGCCCTGATTACTCGAAGCCAACATGGATTTGTCAAAAACAAGTCCTGCCAGACAAATCTGATCTCATTTTTTGATCAACTAACCTCCCTTGTAGACCGTGGGAATGCTGTAGACATCATATACCTCGACTTCAGCAAAGCTTTCGACAAAGTGCCCCATGATATCCTGATGAGCAAACTAGCTCAAAGTGGGCTAGATGAAGCAACGATCTGGTGGATCCACAGTTGGCTACAGAATCGGACTCAAAGAGTGGTTATCAATGGGACCTTCTCAAACTGGGGAGAGGTAACGAGTGGGGTACCGCAGGGCTCAGTCCTGGGCCCAGTGCTCTTCAACATTTTTATTAATGACTTGGAGGAGGAGGTGCAGGGAATGCTGATCAAATTTGCAGATGACACAAAATTGGGTGGGAGAGCTAATACTTTGGAAGACAGAAACAACATTCAAAGTGATCTGGATAGACTGGAGCGCTGGGCAGAAAAAAAACAGAATGACATTTAATAGGGATAAATGCCAAGTTCTGTACCTAGGAAAAAGAAATCAAATGAACAGTTACAAGATGGGGGATATGTGGCTCAACCACACTACAAGCGAGAAGGATCTTGGAATTGTTGTCGATCACAAGCTGAATATGAGCCAACAATGTGATGTGGCTGCAAAAAAGGCAAATACCATTTTGGGCTGCATTCATGGAAGCATAGCTTCCAAATCCCAGGAAGTACTAGTTCCCCTCTACTCAGCACTGGTTAGGCCTCATCTGGAGTACTGTGTCCAGTTCTGGGCACCACACTTTAAGAAGGATGCAGACAAACTGGAGAGGGTTCAGAGGAATGATCAGGGGACTGGAAACAAAGCCCTATGAAGAGAGACTGAAAGAACTGGGCATGTTTAGCCTTGAGAAGAGAAGACTGAGGGGAGATATGATAGCACTCTTCAAGTACTTGAAAGGTTGTCACAGAGAAGAAGGCCAGGATCTCTTCTTGATCATCCCTGAGTGCAGGACACGGAATAATGGGCTCAAGTTACAGGAAGCCAGATTCCGGCTGAACATCAGGAAAAACTTCCTGACTGTAAGAGCAATACGACAATGGAACCAATTACCTGGGGAGGTGGTGGGCTCTTCCACACTGGAGACCTTCAAGACGAGGCTGGACAGCTATCTGTCAGGGATGCTCTGACTTGGATTCCTGCACTGAGCAGGGGGTTGGACTCGATGGCCTTGTAGGCCCCTTCCAACCCTACTATTCTATGATTCTATGACCATCATTGCATCTGCTCAGTGTCGTCCAGTGGACCTCTTTCACATGATTAAAGGCCTCTTGGGTATAGGCCTTGGAACCCAAGAACTCAAACCCTCAAAGGCCCACTGTGAACAATTTGCAGACACTCTGCAGATAAAATTGCTTGTATTCATGCTGACTTGGATGCCATTGTTTTGACAAGAGTCTGATATGGTTGGGGCTGGTGCACCATGTAGTCATGTTATGGATACCTTTTGGCTTGGATACCTTTTGGATACATCACAGCTTCAAGCCATTTTGGATGAAACTGATTACCTAGAACCATTCTAATCAGGTTTTAGGCCAAGTTATAGGTAGGGATGGCGGAGAATTTCTCCCCGAAACTTTTTTTGCGTTGCCCTTATTTTCGCCGTAGTCTACGTAAACATTGACGTAGAGTACAGCAACTAAATAAGGAACGCGAATGGCGGCTCCCTATGGGGGCCGCCATTCGTGTACGCGCTTTTTTTTTTTTTTTTAAAGTCACCCGTGATAGGCTACGTGACGATTCACGTAGCCTATCACGGCTGACTTTGCAGATCTAGCCGTGATAGGCTACGTGAATCGTCACGTAGCCTATCAGGGGACATTTTTTTGTTTTTTGTTTTACTTTCGTGTTCGCGGCCGGGCGAGGCGGGAAGCCTCCTCCCCGGCCTGAATTTCGGCCGGGCGAGGCGGGAAGCCTCCCCCCCCGGCCTGAATTTCGGCCGGGCGAGGCGGGAAGCCTCCCCCCCCGGCCTGAACTTCGCGGGGGGAGCAGCGAAGCGCTCCCCCCCACCGCGAAAAAGCTGCGAGAAAAGGTAAGTGACTTTCGTTCACCCCTAGTTATGGGATGGAAATAGCCTTGGCTATATCATAGGCCATCATATCCTTCTGGATCATTTATTTGGATTGGGCTTGGAAGGCACAGTTTTAAAGTGGTTCCAGTCATTTCTGGAGGAGCACTCTCAGAAGGTGGTGCTGGGGACTTATGGGGGGCTTGTGGAACTCTTTTAAACTAGTTAAACTCTTAAACTAGTTCTGGAGGCTGTTTTGGGATGGATGTGAATGAACAAGCTGAAACTTAATCCAGACAAGAAAGAGATACTGTGGGTTGGGAAGCTAACTACTTTGGATACAGGTTTACAACTGGTCTTAGATGGGGTTGCAAGTGCTCAGTCTGGGAGTCCTCCCAGACTCTGAGCTAACTGGGGAAGACAAGGTGCTGCAGAGTCCAGGAGTGCATTTTACCAGCTTAAGCTGGTATACCAGCTGCAGCACTTTCTTAGACCTTGCCTCAGTTATCCATGCACTAGTCACATCCAGGCTGCGCTACTATAATGAACTGTACATAGGGCTGCCTTTGAAGATGGCTCAGAAACTTCAGCTGGTGCAGAATGCGGCTTTCCGAGTATTGGTGGGAGCAAGGCAATTTGATCATATAATACCTATACTGCACCAGCTGCACTGGTTACCAGTGTATTTCCAAGCCCAACTAAAAGTGCTGTTTTTAACCTTTAAAGCCTTAAATGGTTTGGGACCAAGTTACTTGAAGGACCGCCTTCATCTATATCAGCCTGCCCGTACTTTAAGATCAGAAAAAACAGGCCCTTCTCAGTTGCTCACCCATAAGAACAGTTTGGTAGGTGACCACACATGAGAGGGCCTTCTCTGCAGTGGTCCCACACCTTTGGATCAAGTTGCCATCAGAAGTCTGCTGTGTTCTGTCATTGCAGGCTTTTAAGAAGGCCTTGAAAACATATTACTTTACTGTGACCTTCTCTTTATATGACTGCTGTTGTTGCTCTCGTTGCTGTCGTTGCTCTCGTTGCTGTCATTGTTGCTGGTTTTATTGTCGGCTTTTATTGTTGTTTTTACTGCTATTTTATTGTGTTTATGTTTTTATCGATTTTAATATTTTAACAGTTTTTATTCATTTTATTGCTGTGAGCCACATTGGGAAGGCTTCTGCCCTGAAAGACAACCAGGAAATTGTTTAAATAAATAATAAATAATATATGTTCCCATGCTCTTCCATGCCACTTTCCCAGCTAGATATGAAAAAAATGTGTACATTTTATTTCTGAAATGCAATAGTGAAATTTTATGTGAGCTTTTTCTAGTTTGGGCACAAACATTTCAGATAGGATTTGATTTTGTGAAATGGTGTGGGAAACCTGTGCCCCACTCAGAAGTTGTTGGACTCCAACTCCTATCAGCCCTAGGTGGCATGAGAATTGGAATCCAACAATATCTAGAGAGCCATGGGTTCCCACCCCTCTTATAGAAAGATGTTGTTGCTTCCTGTTAATTGGATCTTAAATCTTAGCATGCCTCAGGATAAACGGTTCTCATTTATTCTTTATTCTCATTCCAAAATTTCTCATCCTCAAAACTTTATTCTCATTCCAACATTGTTCTTAATTGGCTTGGGCAGATCTCATGACATTTGTAGATTGCACAGATAAATAACTCTGAGCCAACAGAATCCCAATTTTCCAATAAGAAATTAAAATTCTGCAGCCTACAAAAATATGCCAATGAAGATGCATGTATTTAATGTAATTTATTCTGTTTCAGCTAGCCATGAGGACCTATGTACACAGGATGGATAAATGCAATTACAGAGGCAGAATAACTTGTGCAAAATATGCAAATTTGATGATTTTGATACTTTTTATGGAATTTCATACGTCTGTAGAATTCATCTTTTGGGGGTATGCCATTTGGGTTACACTGGCACTGAATTTAGATGTTATAAGAACATAAGTGCCATGTAGGATCAAACCAAAAGTATATCAAGCCCAGCATTCTGTTCCAACAGTGGCCAACCAGATGCTTATGGGAAGCCCACAAGCAGGACATGGGCTTGATAGCACCCTCCTGCTCATGTTCCCCTGCAACTGGTATTCAGAGACACACTGCCTCTGATACTGGTGGTAATATACAGTTGTTATAACTCATATCCATTGATAGTCTTCTCCTCTATGAATTTGCCTTATAAATCTGTCCAAGTTGGTATTCACAGTACATCCTGTGGTAGTGAATTCCACAGTTCAACTATGTGCTGTGTGAATTTCCCTTTTTCTGTCCCAGATCTCCCATCAGTCAACTACATTGGGAACCCTGGGTTCTACTATTCTTGGAAAAGCAGAAGAACGTTCCCCTCTCCACTTTCTCCATGCCATGTATAATGTTATATACCTCTATGATGCCTTACTTGCCTTTTTTCTAAGTGCTAAACTGCACTCTCTGTTAAATATGTAGAACTGATCCGCATTTTCTTTGTTACTTCCCAGTAAGTGTGTGGGCCCGATCTGGATCGGGATTACCGCACACACAACTTTCCGACCCAGCCACTTCCCCCCCATGCCTAAATTCCTAAAATTTTAGTAAGGCTTAAAAGGAGAGCAAAAACAAAAACAAGCTCTCTGCAATTTCTGTTTTTAGGTGCAGGGATCAGAATGTGAAGTTCCTTAGCACGGAATACACACAGCTTTACCTGTAGGAGGCTTCATACAAGAAAGGATTTAGAAATCATCTAGGATTCTATTAAACTTTACCCTATATATTTTGTGTGTGTGTGTGTGTGTGTGTGTGTGTGCGTGCACGCATGCACACACACACATACACATGCATAATCATCAGCATCCTCTTTGGTGGTGGTTGCTTGCTTTTATAATATATTGATGCTCCAACTAATCTCTGACTTCCATTCCTTTTCCTTCTCTGCATCTCAGAGAAATTTCAGTGCCCTCCGCCTTGACAGTCAACAAGTCCCTCTTGCTACTATGTGCCACTGATTGCTGTAGCCTTTGATATGGTTTCCTTCAACAGCAGAGCACATAATTGAAACCAGTTCCCTTGAATCTGCTTAGATTTTCAGCAGGCCTGAGAAGAGAGCAGATTTGTAGCTGAATGCTTTCCAAGCAATCTGTTTAGTTCTGCATGTGCTTCAACTCAATTTCATGGCAATTTCATAAGGAGGTTGTATTTTAATCCAGTACGCTGCAGAGCTCGAAGCTGTTCCCCCTTTTCTTTGACTAATAGTTCGAGCATTTTATGCCACAATGGTTAGCAATATGAATTATTGTTCCAGCACATTTTCAATTTGTCTCTACTTTAAATTGTCCTCCAATAGCTCCCCAATTATGTCCCCCTCTTTTGAGTATATAAGTCAGTTTTGTATATAGCTTTTTGCATTTCATTGATGTGCTTTGTTTTTCTATCTTGTCAGCTTTTATTGCCAAGAGCTAATATATCAAATTCACTAAGCCAAATGAAAGATACCTAGGGCACAATCCTGTGCATGTTCAGACAGAGAAAAGGCCTACAACTCCAAACATTCCCCAGCCAGCATGGGTTCGTACCCATGCACTGTAGCAGCTGACCAACCTTTGGCTTTGAATTTGGCTGGGAATTGTAAGACTTTTTTCTCTTTAAACATGCATAGGATTGGGCCCTAAGTTGGTTTATTTTAAAAAGTAAACTCTCAGTAACAGTGACAGCATGGCTGGCTGGGCAATGCTGGGAATTGTAGGACTTTTTTCTGTCTAAACATACATAGCTTTGTGCCCTTAAGAATTAATTTAAAAACATGTTCTAAGTAGGGATGTCAGAGAATTCCACGACAGATCTCGGTGTGGCCGAATGCCAGTGCATTCGGCCCCCCGAAATCAGTCGCGGAACGAAGCCCCCCCCAATGTCCACGGAACGAAGCCCCCCCAGCGTACAGCTAGACATCCCCCAGGCGCACCAAACGGAGCACTTACCTGCTCCCATCCGCGCTGCTTGGTGAATGGCGGCCGTCCTGCGGCCGCCATTCGCTTCCTCTTCATTGCCGTGATAGGTTACGTAAATACTTACGTAGCCTATCACGGCTAAATACAGGGATGCAAATGGTGGCAGCTACGATAGCCGCCATTTGCGTCCCTGCAGGGCTGCCCAGCGGCCGGATGTCCGGCTACAGGCGGCTGGAGCCGGCTGGCGGCTCCGCGGCTTGGCCGCGGAGCAGAGCTGGCCAAACAGGATTCCGGGGGGGAGGACTGGATCGCCCCCCCGTCGAGGATTCCGGGTGGAGGGACAGAGCGCCTCCCCCCCCCAGTGGAAACAGAACGGAACGGAAGGTAAGTGTTCCATCCATCCCTAGTTCTAAGGGAAATGAGAAGGGGAGAAAGAAGACTCACCAAGTAGATTCTTTTGAGTGTAATTGGATGAAGTTTAAAGGTGAATAAGATGAACAATGGTACAAAGAGAGTAAGTTGAGTTCTGAGTCAATAAGGGTGCAATCCTATCCTATGCATGTTTAGAGAGAAAAAAGCCCTACAACTCCAAGTATGCCCCAGACTGCCATGATGTAGGACTCTTTTCTGTAGGGCTGTGCGCTGCCTCATTACAAAGCCCGAGTAACGAGGCGAAGCAGGCAAAAGCCTCATGATATGAGGTGGTTCAGAGCAGTACCGAGGCACCCTGGGGTGAAGCGCCCCACAAAGCACCTCCTCCACCTTGTATATTCACAGTTCTACTGAATGCCTCAGCAGTCCAGACAGGCTGTCTCCAAAATGTATCAACTTCTCAATGCTCATGTGGAGGGGCATGAGGAGGAGGAGGAGGGAGTGTGCTTTGGCGAATAGGAACCCTCAGCCAGAACCCATGCTAGTAGTCTCCAATCAGAGAGAGCGGTGGTCCGGTGGAGGAAAAGGGGGTATATATATTCAGGAAAAGGCTGTGTTGGGTCATTGTGCTAGCTGTATCTTTGGGAGAGAGGGCTGGTGTGGGTAGATGATTGTGCGTGCGCGCGTGCGTGTGCATGCGTGTGCGTGCATTCCGAGGAGTTGTTTCTTCAATTTATTCAATTTTGAACACCATTAGCTTTTCCTCAGAATTTAAATTAAAAGGGAACAGCTTGGTTGTACTGGGAGTGTTCTTTTCCCTCACTCCTTGATCATCCGTCCCAATTGGGACAGTGTCTTTTGCAGCACCTCGTCCAGCCACTTACTCCTATATCTTTGTACCTCCAACTCGTTCGTTATTTGCATTTGATTAGATTCATCTCTCCTTTCCATATGTTTTCAAACTGACATAGATTTTCCTTTCAAGTTGTTGCCATGCTCCTCCTCCCCCACCATTCCTGTGTTTGTTTGTTTATCTCAATTTTGGACTCTGGAAAAGGCTGCGTTTGTTGTGTTATGTCGACCCTTGCTTCTGCTTTCTCCGTTCTATTTCCTTGTCATTTTTGTCAGTCAACTCTGTCTCTTTTAGATTTCTACAAATCCAGTCTTATTTCGATTTTTAAAAACAAATGTTGACTTCTGGGCATCCCCCCCCAAGTCATATTCAAGTATTTAGTTTTTTCCTTCTTTCTAAATTCTTAAAGAAAGGTATATTATAGCAGCCTGTGTGTGTAGTATTTGTCCCCCCACCCCCATGCTGAAGTGAACCATCTGTGTCTTCTCTATGTTGATCCTCCCAAAACAGAAATTAAAAGGGGGTGTGTGTTTTTTTAAGGGTTTGATTTGGCTGTTATCTAATCGCCTGTGCTATTGCCCTGTATTTCTTGAAGTTATCCTGCCTTCTATAAAAGAACATGAAATATAAAACAATAAATTAAAGACATCTGTCATTTGCTTGGGTAGTTCTGCTTTTCTTTAGCTCTTGTGTGTCTGTGTCCATGTATATATGCATACTAGGTTGTTGTTTCACCAACACTATATGTCCAGATTTCAAGGCAGTGTTGAAAAAGCCCTAGACATAGTATTTATATTAATTACCTTCTTATTCCAATAACAGTCCACTGTGTGGCAAAGCAATTCAGCACGATATGAGGCATCTTCAGGGTGTTGGCAGAGGCAGGGGTGGGGAGAAGTTACAGTTTTTTGCTTTGGGAGTTTTCCTGGAAAAATCAAATTTCACCTGCACCTTGCACAAATTTCACCTGCACCTTGCACAAGCCAGTGGGCCAAAGTGCCTGGAATTTGGCAAGTGGGATGCCCTCAAGGGTGGCTGGGAAAGGCCCAGTTTTCACACACATCTGTGGAAACAGGGAGAAGTTACGGCTCTTTGCTTTCTGAGTTTCCTTGGAAAACCTCTGATTTCACCAGTGGGCCAAAGTGCCTGATCTCTGGTGGGTGCAATGCTCTTGAGGGGTGCTTGGAGCGGCCCAGGTTTCACACTTCTCCATGGAAACAGGGAGAAGTTACAGCTCTTTGCTTTGGGAGTTTTCCTGGAAAAACTCAAATTTCACTTGAACCTAGCACACAAGCCAGTGGGCCAAACTGCCTGGGCTTTGGGGAGTTCAATGCCCCGGAGGGGAGCTGGGAGAGGGCAAGGTGTCATGCATGTGTGTAGAATCAGGGAGGAGTCGCAGCAGCTCTTTGCTTGGAGAGTTTATTTGGAAAACCTAAGTTTTTAACTTCACCCAGCAAAACAACCACTGGGCCAAAGTGTCTGAAATTTTGCAGGTGCCCTCCGATCCTCAGGTGTGGAGAGGTCCCCAATTTTCATGCCTGTATCCTAAAAACTAGAAAAGTCATGACCATTTGTGTTTTCCCATGCAAGTTCAAAGGGAAAACACCAAAAACGTTAAATCCGGATATAGGGATCTCGCTTCGGATTCGGATCCGAGTCGGATTGGAGGGGGTCCGAATCGGTCTGAGGTGGATTTGGGTCACTTTGGATGATCCGAAGCTAGGGATGTACAAAACCCCCCTTACCTGGCTCCGCTGGGTTCTGCTGGGGGGGGCAGGCGCTCCGTCCCTCCCCCCGGAATCCTGGCCGGCTGGCTCCATTCCGCAGGGATTCCGCGGAGCCACCAGCCGGCTCTGCCAGCAGCCAGACATCTGGCTGCTGGCTAGCAGGGACGCAAATGGCGGCAATCGTAGCTGCCGCTGTTTGCGTCCCTGTATTCAGCCGTGATAGGCTACGTAAAGACTTACGTAGCCTATCATGTCTGAGTAAAAAAAAACACGCGAAAATAAGGAGGAACACAAATAACGTAAATATTTACATAGGCCAGAATGGCGAAAAATAAAGGAATGTAAATAGCGTCCACTGTGCTATTTGCGTTCCCCTTTTTTTTTGCCGTTTTATCTCACATAAATATTGACATAAGATAAGTCGGCGAAAAATAGGCCACGCAAATGGTAGCCGCCGTAGCTGCCGCCATTTGCATATGCTGCGTTTTTTTGGTTTTTGTTTTACGTTAGCCGTGATAGGCTACATAAATTCTTACGTAGTCTATCACGGTGCAAGGACGGCAATGGCGGCGGCAGCAGCCCTGCCGCGGCCGTCCAGGAGACCAGCCGCCGCCACCGAATCCACCCCAGGTAAGTGCCGTCCTGGGGGGATTCCGCAGGGGGGCGGGGGGCAGGAGGCCATTCCACCATGGATTTCGGGGGTTAGAATCCGGCCTCACTGGAATCTGTGGCGGAATTCTCCGCCATCCCTATTGAAATCAATGGACTCTAGGGAGGGACCAGAGGCAGTGTGCAGCTATCCAAGGCTGAATCTACACATAGCAGTTATACCATTATCATGCCGTAACTATTGGTACACATGACACCAATGGGTACCAATAGTTATGATAACGGTATGATAACGGTATAACTGCTATGTGTAGATTCAGCCCAAATTGGAAGTTACTCAGTTCAGGCCTATCTGGGTCAATGATGTTTGGTTTCCTGGTGTCGGTGTGGCATTGTGAATGGTGAATTGGACTTGGACTGGTGAAACCTGAATGTGAATTTCTGCTCAGCCATGACATTCACTGGATGTATTGGGGCAGTTGCTCCCTCTTAGACTAACCTCACAGGGGTTTCTTGTGGGGATAAAACAGGATAATTCCCATGCACATCCCCTGAGCTCCTTGGTGGAACTGAGGGATACAAATGTGACAAATATAAATAATAATTGGAAAAAGATATTAATAGAAACGATGATTAAATGAAATTATTGCATGTAAAACCCAGATTAACTATAAAATAGTATTGATTTGTTTATTATATTTATAGTTTTATTTATTTGTTTTATGCTCTCTATAGCTAAGACCTTCCATACGTGACACAACCCAGATTAAAAAGTATTGTTATACCCATGTGTGAAATTATCCTGAGTCATTAGTAGGCTCCATCCTATATCCCCATGTTTTTTTACCCTGGCTACGTCTTGGGAACACCAGCTACCAAAGCCACACATTACGTACCTATAAAAAACTTCAAATGTCTGTTTTTAATGTGTACCATAAGCTTCATATTAATTGAGTGGTATGATAGCTGCTCAGTGTGTCAAATCAAATAAGGGCTCAAAAAAAAATAAAACACAGTACCTCCCTCACAAAGGTCCAGTTTAGACTCATATATGTCAGAATGTATTACATTCTGATATAAAGGGGAGATCTGCCTTAGGATGTCCCATAATACATAATTGCAAAATCCACCTGTCAGGATTTAAACCACACTTTAGGAACAGAGTAATGACTTTTAAACATTTCTGGATGCTGACACCAAAAAGGTTTTTATAACAGAAGAATAAACAAAGTGCAACAGAGGGATATAAAATATGTATTCAAACAACAAACATGACACTGTATCTGAAGCTGATGATATGTATCGTGTTTTGTCAATAGCACTGAAAAAATGTGTTTGTAGTACCCACAGGGTATTGTCCCTCCCTTTCTTCACCTTCTCTCCCCCCTCTCCTATAAAGGGAATTGTTCTCCAGGGGCATCTACTGAAAGTATGTACAAAAGAAATGAGGTTAGTTTTATTAATTTACTTCCTTCACAACTGAACGGCCATAGATTTCTTCTCTCATTCCCCTTGGCACTACTTTCTTCCTCTCTTTAATAATGGTAAATGTGAAAAAAAAAATCCCAGGATCTGTTCTATTCAGCTTCATTTCACTTGGACTGCTGTAGGGAGATGAGATTTGAAATTGTTCACTGTAATGTATAGGCTATCCAGCGGACTGGATTCACTTTACTGATGATGCAGTATCATTGCCAACGATTCACTCTGGGATGTATGCCTTTATTAGAGCATTAAGTCTTGAACTCCACAGCTCTTCTGAGTGGCATCCAACATTTCATTAAGAGGAATTGCTGAGATATGTAGGCGGCATTTCTCCCTGAATATTCCACTTGGAGCCAATTGAGCCTGCTGGTGAGTTCAAGTCCTATTATGTGGGAAGAAGGTGTGAAAGATAAGGCTTCCTTCTCCACTGCCTTAAGCCATGAATATTCATTTTGACCTTGGACATACAGAAATACAGAATGCTAACCCTGAGGATAACAGAACAGGGAATTATAATTGCATTTTACACCTTTGGCGTACTGCACTCCCTTAACAAAACAGTTTATAGTTGCAAACAGGCAGTGAAGAATCAGATCTGTGGAGCCAAGGGTGCAGCTCAGAGCTTTGTTTTAATGACATAAACTCTGGAATTGCTTGCTGTAAGCTCTTCACAATCCACCACCAGCCAACACACTGCGCGACATATTGGCAACAAAAGGAGTTAGGGATTGAGCAACTGTACTGAGATAATAAAAATCCCATCACTCACACTGATCTCTGATTTTATAGTATTTTATCCAGCCTTAGTAAATCACTCCCACAATATCAAGGGTTAATACTCCTCTGATGAAGAGTGGGTAGGAATTTGCAGCAAGAAAGGCTGCTCAGCCAAGAGAATAAACCACACCCAGATAAAAGAGAAAGAGAAATGCCTAGCTCCATTTATATCTGCAAGAAATTTGGTCCTCTTTATCCTTTATAAGCCCAAAGTGCCAGACCAAATGAATGGCAGCTCAAAAGCTCTCTAAGGCTGAATCTACACATAGCAGTTTTACTGTTATTATACCGCTATCATATTGATACACATATCATATACACATGACACCAATGAGCACCAATAGTTATCACTGCAGTATGATAAAGCTAAAACTGCTATATGTAGATTCAGCCTAAGAAACAGCACTGTCAAGGAGAGTTCAGGAAGGCAGGGACCGACCAAATCTGTCTAGGGATGGACGAATCTGTCAGTTTCACTTTCTCCAGCATTCAGATTTGCCCCATTTGTTCTTGCTTTGCAGAGTTTTTGCAGCCTGTGGGAGCCTTCCTGGATGCCTATAGGGGGTGGGGGGCAGTCATATATTCCTGTAAGAGTTCAGAAAGAGCTGCCAGGCTGGAGAAGCTTTTCCCTAAAGAGTCCTGGGCAGCTGCATGTGCGGGGGGGGGGAGCATTTTTTAAAAAATAGAAAGAAGAAGATCCTCAGCCGATGGATGGACAGACGCACCGCCGTCCACTCCCTTCAGGCAGTTGATGAGCCATCCTTGCAGCCTGCCCATCCAAGCTGTGCGGCGGGAGCTGCAGGATGACTTGGTGACTGCTGGAAAAGTACTGCAGGGCCACAAGTCCCTTTACCGAGCTGTGATTGTATGCACAATCATGGTTCAGTTTACTTCCGCATATTTAAACTTGAGTCTATGGCTGCCTTAAAGGGGTAATGCCTCGAGATTACAGCACAAAGGGCCCTGCAGCCTTTTGAGTGGGGTCCAGAAGGCCAGATGGGGTGGGGAGCCCATTGGACTCCACCCTCTCCTTGGACTCCCGCACCATACATACCTCAGCCACAACCTGCACTTTAAAAAGGAAACAGAAATCCTGTTTCTCCCCAAGGAGAAAGGTAATTGAAATTCTTACCTCCCCAGCCTCTTTTGCCAGAATTTTCATTTCACATCCACCATGAGCCCCCATGAAATGCCTAAAATGGAAGGATCATTTTTTTCAGCACAACACTAGCCAATTCCATTAGTTTTTGTTTCTCGCGGATTCCGGGGGGATGGATGGAGCGCCTCCCCCCCCACACCGCGAAGCAGATCCGTGAAACGTTAAGTAATGTTCATACATCCCTAATGTTGAAATCTCTCATTCTTTTTGCCCTGAATATGGAGATCTTTGAAAATTTTAGTAAATTCTTATCAAAACCAAACTGAAACAAAATTTTCAGTAGGAGGGGTACTCACTCAGCATGTTTTAGATTAGGAGGCAAAGGACATGGCTTTCTCTGTTGTTCAAACCCAGGTAAAGCATCTAACCCAGCCCCTGAGTTTTCAAGTTTATCCTGTTATCCCATCTAACAGAACTGTAAAGCCCAAGAGTCCAGTCCCTGAACCCTGTGATAGGGTGTTCCAAAGAGTGTTGCTGCATTGTGGAAATATTAAAGGGAAAAGCCTATGCAATAACCACCTGTGTTGGCAGAGGACAAGACCCCTTCTCGTGGAGACAGGTACCATTCAGATACTAACCTGATAGAACTGAGTCAGCAGCTGTTACAAAGACTGTGGAAGTTAAGGGTTGCATGGTAGGAAATATCTGTAAATTCATAAGCTTGACCTCTCTGATATACCCCTAGGCCCCAATGTTCCTTCCTGTCTTCCTTCCTGAGAGGACCACGGTATATGTGGACCTTTGTTTCACCCTGCCTAATATCCTGAGTCAAGGCTTTCCATTATGTGAGTTTCACAGTCAAGTTGCTGTAGTAGAGAACCTGGTCTTTTGGCAAGAGTGAATCATCTACAGTTATTCAGTCCAATCTCTAGACGCAAGTCTTCAGATGGAGTTAGCTAGCCATGTTCCCTGAAGTCCATGTTGTTCTTCTGCTGAGAAGACAAATAAAGCTATTTTCATTTGACATTATTATTGCTTCCTAGAATGGTTCTCCTTTCCTTCTCCAAAATGGTGCGCTCCAGCTGTTTTGGACTACAGTTCCCATCAGCCACTGCAAGTATGGACAGCAGTTGGGGATTATGAGAGCTGTAGCAGAGCTCTGCCAACCTGTCCTGATCAGTGGTGTGGTAGACACAGCCCTGGTACTTTTTCATTAGTGGGGACTCTGATGTCATCTGCCACCTTCCTTGGAATTCCTTGTTCCCTCTGAGCTTAGCTGCGATCCTCACTGTAGCTGTGGGGGGAATGAATTTTCCAAGCAACAATATATTGTTCCATGTTGGAATGAAAAGTATTTGGGATGACTTGGTTTGGAATGGGCAATTAAGACCTATTCGCTTTACCAAAGGTGTGCTCCAGGTGGAGGTGAAAACTCCTAGAACTGGTTTGTTGATATGGATCAACATAGCTGCCTGAAATTTTTGGACTGCCCTTGGAGACTGTCACAGTGAGCTCCTGCATTTCCAAATTTACCACTACACCACTGTGTGTGTGTGTGTGTGTGTGTGTGTGTGTAGTTCAATCCACATGTGTGGACATTTCTGTTGGAGGGAGAGGGGGGAGATATAATGAAGGCGCTTAGGGAAGGCTAATGGGTAATGTTGGGATGCTCAGGGAGTGTGCAAGGAGTAAGGATGGACGAAAGTCCCTTATCTGGTCCCGCAGCTGTTTTCGGTGGGGTGGAGGTGCTCCGGTTCTCCCCCCAAAATTCTTGGCGGGTGGGGAGGCGCCCCGCCCCTCCCGGCCGAAATTCTGGCTGGGGGGAGGCGCCCCATCCCTCCCCGCCAAGATTCTGGCCGGGGGGGGGAGCGCCCCATCTCCCCGGACGCGAAAGAAAAAAGTAAAGTGTAAAAAAAAAAAAAAAACACGTGATAGGCTACGTAAAGATTTACGTATCCTATCACGGCTAGATTTTCAAAGTCAGCCATGATAGGCTACGTAAATCTTTACATAGCCTATCACGGCTGACTTTGGAAAAAAAAAAAACATGTATGCAAATGGCGGCGCCCATGGGCGCTGCCATTTGCGTTCCTTATTTGGGCACGGGTGGTCTACGTAAAGATTTACGTAGACTACGGCTAAACTAAGGGCAACACTATTTGCATTGCCCTTATTTTCGCCGTAGTCTACGTAAATCTTTACGTAGACTAGACGTGCCAAAATAAGGAATGCAAATGGCGGGGCCCATGGGCTGCCGCCATTTGCATACGCGCTTTTTTTTTCCCCCCAAAGTCACCCGTGATAGGCTATGTGACGATTTACGTAGCCTATCACGGCTGACTTTGGAAATCTAGCCGTGATAGGCTACGTAAATCATCACATAGCCTATCACAGGTGTGTTTTGTTTTTTTTTACTTACTTTTTTATTTTGTAATGGCGGCGGCGGCAGCCGGTCGGGAGACCGGCCAACGCCCCCGCCCCCGACGAAATGTCGCCGAACCGCCGCCGGGACCCGCCGCCGAGAGGGACATTCGCTGAAGGTAAGTCCCATCCCGGGGGGGGGGCAGGGGGCCGGCAGAGAATTTCCCCAACACTTTTGGGGGGCTGAATGCCTCGGCGCTCAGCCTCCCGAAGATTTGGGGAGAAATTCTCCGCCATCCCTATCTTAGACGTCCAATGGAAATAACCCTGCCTTACTCTCAGCTGTAGTGGTTTTGGGTCCCAGTTGTACTCTGTGTATCTGACAAGGCTGTACAATCTTAGAAGGGGGCGTAGCTGTGAGGGGGCGTGGCTGTGAGGGGGTGTGGCTGGGACTGTCACAAAGGGACCCTGCACTTCTGGATTTGCCACTCTGCTACTGGTCCCGATCTGGAAACAAGTATTCCTGCTCATTTGAGGATTTTTGCTTTACAAAGTGCTACATTCCTGTTGTGCAAGTGCTGGCTCCTGCTTGCACAATGGAATTGGTGGAAGTGCAGCAGCCCCGTTGGATACTACCCATAGTGAACCCCTGAGGTGCCGGATTAAAGGAGAAGGTAAGGACCCCCTGAAGGACCACAGGGCGCATCCCAACAGCAAATAATCGATTGTTCTTATTTTGAGACCCACATAATCAATTATTATTATTTTGAGACCAGCGCCAAATAATAATAATTGGACTGGTCCCAATCGAGGCTTTCATGAGATTCCTCCTTGTGTTGCAAGTCTGGTGGCACCACGTGATGCCACAAGTGGTCACATGGAGCCCACAATGGGTCTGAAACGGCCAATATTTATTTCATCAAGCTGTTCAGTGATTGCTACATGGTTTTAAGATGTGCATTATTTTTTCTTTCATGATGTTTCTTTTTAGCAATGATTTACCATGGTTTGAAATGAATCATTGGCTGTCTTGTGTATGGTTACAGATAACTGGATTATAAACATTAGAAGAAAGGTAGCACACACATTTTCTTTTTTAAAAAGAGAAAAAATAAATAAACCAAGTCAGTGATGGATTGACTATTATCCAAGGGAACATTACATGTATATTGTTTGCCCTGATTAGTACTTGGATGGGAGACCACCTGGGAATCAGGCTTCTTGCACTGAGCAGGGGGTTGGACTCAATGGTCTTGTAGGCCCCTTCCAACCCTATGATTCTATGGTTCTATGTCAGGGGACCAGCTATGCCAGGGGACCAACTGAATAGGGATGTATGAGAAATTTGTTTCAGTTCATTTCTGAACAGGATGTTGCCAATTTGCACCCTCCAGACTGAATGTGGACTCAAATGTAACATGTGGTTGAAGTCCATACATATCTGAATTTATAATATGAGTTGCGGACCAAAAAATACATACTTATAAAAAAATGAGCACAATCATGCTTTAATCAGTGGGAGAAGAATGTGTACATTTCAAGGATGTGCACCACTGATGTATACATTAGGGGAAATCTGCATGAAACTCTGCATGAATTTTCATGCCAAAAGTAAAAAAAAACAAAGATTGCAATCTGATAGAAACACGAGATGGAATGAGCTTCGAAGTGGAATTTGGTGAACTTCAGTGAACTCAAGTTTTGCTTGTACATACATTCCTAACCATGAATGGTTATCAGAACATCTAATTATAAAGAATGACCCTGATGGTAGCTGTGAAATCCTGGCCTAACCATCAGGCTCAGTGCTATTAGGACTGGCCTGCACAATAGACCCATGAAGTCAAGCACAGCCCACAAGCCACGTAAGGACTTGATAAATCGGCTAGTATTACTGCTTGCCTGGCACTGCAAAAACAGGAGATTTGACAAGAATCTAATAGGCCACAATACTAGGGATGTACGAAAGTCACTTACCTGTTCGCGGATTATGTTGATGGTGGGGGGGAGGCGTTCCGTCCCTCCCCCCGGAATCCTCTCCGGGTGGGAGGCGCTCTGTTCCTCCCCCCCCGGAATCCTGGCCGGCCAGCTGTGCTCCGCAGCGATTCTGCGGAGCCGCCAGCTGGCTCCACCTGCAGCCGGACATCCGGCCGCTGGCTAGCAGGGATGCAAATGTCAGCGGCCGTAGCCGCCGCCGTTTGCATCCCTGCAGTCAGCCGTGATAGGCTACGTAAATGTTTACATAGCCTATCACGGCTGATTTAAAAACAAAAACAAAAACGTGCGTACGCAAATGGCAGCGCCCATGGGCACCACCATTTGCGTTCCTTATTTTGGCATGTCTTAGTCTACGTAAACATTTATGTAGACTAAGACAGCGAAAATAAGGGGAACGCAAATAGCATAGCGTCTCCGCTATTTGCGTTCCCCTTATTTCCGCCGTCTTAGTCTACATAAAAGTTTACGTAGACTAAGACGTGCCAAAATAAGGAACGCAAATGGCGGCGCCCATGGCCGCCGCCATTTGCGTACGGGCGTGTTTTTTTTTTTGATTTAAGTCAGCTGTGATAGGCTACGTAAACATTTACGTAGCCTATCACGGTGTTTTTTCAAAATCTAGCCGTGATAGGCTATGTAAATCTTTACCTAGCCTATCACTTTTTTTTTTTTTTTAACCTGGAAATGGCGGTGGCAGCAGACCAGCTGCCACCTCCACCGCCAGAGCTGCTGCCGCCAGAGCTGCCACCACCAGGAAGATCCGCCCAAGGTAAGTCCCGTCCCGGGGGGTGGCGGGGTGGTGGTGGGCCGTTCCGCCACCGATTTCGGGGGGCCGAATGTGCTGGCATTCGGCCTCCCCGAGATCCGTGGCGGAACTTTCGTACATCCCTACACAATACATGACTAGTGGGCTCCATTCAACTTCGTGTGTGATAAATTGTGCAGGCTGCACTGAGGTCTGTGGTATGGCTTCTGGCAGTGCAGTGCAGTCTTGGCAGTCATTTTCCCAGAACTTTCATAAGACATAATTGTCTTCTAATTTCTTAGTTAATGTTTACAGTGCACAATTTAATAATGTGTACTATTCATTTAATCAAAAATCTTAATTTTAAAAACTAGGTAAATGCCATGTAATTATCCAGTATGCCTTTAATTTCATAAATGCACATACTGATAAGTATGCTGTGGCAGCATTGATCTCATGCCTGATTTCATAAAAAAGAACAAAAGAATATTTCCTGCTTTGTTTTTCTCTTTTCTTTCTAATTACATGCTTGTCAGAGGAATGTGGCACACATAGGTTATTGTTGAGGTTCAAGTATTTGTGGTAGAACACAGGAAGCTGCCCATTGGACCATTTAGCCCCACTATTGTTGACATTGACTGACAGTGGCTCTCCCAGGTTTCAGGCAGGGGTTTTTCCAGCCCGACCTGGAGATCTGTAACGGCCCTAGGCCTGTAACCAAGTCACCTGTAGTTTTAGAGGGGCCTAGAGATCCATAATGCTTAACTTAGGTTCATTATAAGTGCAATTTCCTTGCTAGTGGGCCTCTGAGCTTGTGAGATGAGTCAAAGGTCGATAGCACGGCCTCAGCACATTCCATGGTGATGAAGGCTAGTATCTTATCAGGGCCTAGCATGTGCCTGAGAAGTGAGGCTATGTTTATGCCTAGTTACAGGTAGGGGTGGACGAAAGTCACCTGTCGTTGAAGGCCGTTCGCGGTGGGGGGGAGCGCTTCGCTGCTCCCCCCGTGAAGTTCAGGCCGGGGGGGGAGGCTTCCCGCCTCGCCCGGCTGAAATTCAGGCCGGGGGGGAGGCTTCCCACCTCGCCCGGCCGAAATTCAGGCCAGGGAGGAGGCGCCTCGCCTCGCCCGGCCGCGAACGCGAAAGTAAAAAAAAAAAAAAAAAAACTTCCCCTGATAGGCTACGTGACGATTCACGTAGCCTATCACGGCTAGATCTGCAAAGTCAGCCGTGATAGGCTACGTGAATCGTCACATAGCCTATCACGGGTGACTTAAAAAAAAAAAAAAAAAAGCGCGTACGTGAATGGCGGCCCCCATAGGGAGCCGCCATTCCCGTTCCTTATTTGGTGGCTGTAGTCTATGTAAATGTTTACGTAGACTACGATGAAAATAAGGGCAACGCAAATAGCGGCTGACTTTGCAGATCTAGCCGTGATAGGCTACGTGAATCATCACGTAGCCTATCAGGGGAAGTTTTTTTTTTTTTTTTTTACTTTCGCGTTCGCGGCCGGGCAAGGCGAGGCACCTCCTCCCCGGCCTGAATTTCGGCCAGGCGAGGCGGGAAGCCTCCCCCCCCCCGGCCTGAACTTGAATAGTGTTGCCCTTATTTTCGCCGTAGTCTACGTAAACATTTACGTAGACTACAGCCACCAAATAAGGAACGGGAATGGCGGCTCCCTATGCGGGCCGCCATTCGCGTACGCGTTTTTTTTTTTTTAAAGTCACCCGTGATAGGCTACGTGACGATTCACATAGCCTATCACGGCTGACTTTGCAGATCTAGCCGTGATAGGCCACGTGAATCGTCACGTAGCCTATCAGGGGAAGGTTTTTTTTTTTTCTTTCATTACAATGGCGGCGGCGGCAGCCGGTCGAAAGACCGGCTGCCGCTCCCGCCTCGCTCGAAAACCCACCGAACCGCCGGCCGGACCAGCCACCAGGAGGGACATTTGCAAAAGGTAAGTCCCGTCCCGGGGGGTGTGTGCGGGGGGTGGGGGGTGTGCGGAGGATTTCTCCCCGAAACCTGTTCGGGGGGCAAAACACGTTGGCGCTCGGCCCCCCGAAGTTTCGGGGAGAAATTCTCCGCCATCCCTAGTTACAGGTGTCTGTGCTGGGAAAATTCTGATTGTTTTCCTTCTGAACAAGTACTGTTAGTCTATGCTGGGAAAGTTGCAGATGAGTGCTAAATAATGCTTGCCACTGTTATGCTGCCTCACTGCTGACAGGTATGGTATAAAACCCATTTAACCCCATGACTCTGGGTTCAGAGAAGCTGTCTGATCCAACCATTGGATATGTCTGTGTACTGTAAGTACTCAATAAAGTCTCCTCATAAGCAAACCTGGACCTGGCTTATCACTATCTTGGCACCTCCAAACCTTAAAATCCCACAGCTGGAGCATACAATTGGCACAGGCAGCAGGGTACCAAGTGAACTGATATGTTCAGATTCAAAGGGAAGGAGGATGCGGTTGTCAGCATGCAAAACCGACTGCTGGGCTGTCTGCAGTTGGAGCTGTGGGGTCCGATTGCAAAGCAATCGGTGGTCCTGAGTGGACTGGGAGCATATCCAGAGGTCAAGAAGGACTGCACACCAGTAGGGATGGATGAAAGTCCCTTACCTAGTCCTGCAGCTTGCTTCACGGTGGGGGGGAGGTGCTCCATCCCTCCCCCTGAAATTCTTGGTGGGGGGTAGGCGCCCCATCCCTCCCCGCCGAAATTCTGGCAGGGGGGGAGGCTCCCCGTCCCTCCGGCCAAAATTCTGGCCGGGGGGGAGGCGCCCCGTCCCTCCGGCCACGAAACCTCTTCTCCTGCCGGGACGCAAATGGCGGCGGCTATAGCCGCCGCCGTTTGTGTCCCTGCAGTCAGCCGTGATAGGCTACATAAATCTTTACGTAGCCTATCACGGCTGACTTTGGGGGAAAAAAAAGAAAAAAGCACGTACGGAAATGGCAGCGCCCATGGGCGCCGCCGTTTGCGTACGCGCTTCCCCCCCCAAAGTCAGCCATGATAGGCTACATAAAGATTTACATAGCCTATCATGGTGTTTTTTGAAAATCTAGCCGTGATAGGCTACGTAAATCTTTACGTAGCCTATCACGCTTGTTTTTGTTGTGTTTTTTTAACTTGGAAATGGCGACTATGTTATTTGCATTCCGCTTTCTTTTCTTTGTCTTAGTCTACGTAAATATTGACGTAGACTAAGATGGCCAAAAATAAGGAATGCAAATGGCAGCGGCCATAGCCACTGCCATTTGCGTACGCGTTTTTTTTTGTTACCCAGAGCCCTCTGCGGCCGGAAATCCGGCTGCAGATGGCCCTGGCCTGGGCCTGGCCAGCTGCTCTACAGAGCCGCTGTGGAGCACAGCCGGCCATCGAGGATTCTCGGGGGGAGGACCGGATCACCTCTCCCCTCCGTCGAGGATTCCAGGGGGAGGGACGGAACACCTCCCCCACAGACCATGAACAGAATCCGCGAAAAGGTAAGTCACTTTCGTACATCCCTAGAAAACAGTCTTAGTTTGCAGTTGTAACATCATTGACAGCATCAGCCAGCTGGCTATGCAGATCTCGGTGTTTTTGAAGATAATTACTACAATAACTTTTTTTCTTCTCAATCAGGCTGGGTCTCCAAGCTTACACAGTTTGTTGCTGCTTGCAGAAGCATGGTAGTAGCATTTTTGGCTTGGCCAGGAACACATGCTGTCCGGTTTCTCAATCTCTTCAGCGCACACGCTCAGGCAGTTTGACCCTGGACACCTACATCATTGAGATTTCTTTATTGCAGGGAATCCCACTGCAAAAGCTTAATGGTTACACTTTTCAGAAATCATATAGCTGATGGTCAGTAGCTATATGCTCTATGGAATTCTAGAACCGTCCAAAGCTACACACTATTACCGTGACTGAGATCTTCAACGTGATCTCTCTGCTTCATTCTGCCTCGGGAGCATCCTCTGGTGTGCTTTCCACTATAAAAGGGGTCCAGCCCATGCCCTGGGTGCTGGTTCTTCACCTTCATCTTGTTCCTCAGCCTCATTTCCCAGGACTTCATCTTCAGTTTCCACTTCTTGGGGATTTCATCCCGCTTGGGCGAGGTGATGATGTTGCACACTTTGGTAGTCTTTGGGCAATTCTTCTGAGCTCAGCGTATCAGCTGAACGGCTACTTCTTCAGCCTTATGCTCCCACACCTCATTGGAGGCCAGGCTGTCTTGCAACGTTTCTCTAATTAACAACCTCAAATCTTGCTCTTTTCCTAGCTCATCCTTGAGCTTTTCTGCTCTCTCTCTCCATTCCAACTCCTTCTACCCGACAGTTTGCAATGCTGCCAGCAAAAGCCATGCCAGAGCTCCTGCAGCCTGTGCCTCCTTAGCTGACCACTTTTCTTTTCTTTTTTGCAGACGCTTTTTTTTTTTTAACCCAGACGTGATAGGCTACGTAAGTCTTTACATAGCCTATCACGTCTATGTAAAACACACACACACACACAGACTGCAAATGGCGGCGGTGGCGGCCGGTCGGAAGACCAGCCACTGCTGGAGCCACCACCATCTGGAACATCTGCCCCAGGTAAGTCTCGTCCTGGGGGGGATCCATGGGGGGCGGGGGGGGTGGCAAGCCATTCCGCGATGGATTTCTGGGGGCATTCGGCCTCACCGAGATCTGTCAGGGAATTCTCTGACATCCCTACTGTTTTCCTGTTTGAGACCCAAGTGGGAAAAGGACTGACCTGAGTCATTTGCTGCCCCTGACAAAGCAAAAATTTGGTTGCCTTTTACCTCATCATGTCTTGTTCAAAACTGCCCCGTAACTGTAAGTTTAGTTTTGCAAAGGGGGGGGGGGCATCCATAGATGATTATCTCTCCTTTTCTCCTTGAAAACAGATGGTTTTGTTGGTTTAAATGTGTCTAAAATAGTTTAGATTTAAATTTCCAAGTAGACCCATTGAAAGCTCAGAAGCACTGGCCATGTTTTCACAAGGCAAGCTCCCTAATTTAGACAGTCGCTTCCCCTCAGCAATCTCTGAGCAACCAAGCTGAGAAAGTGTGAGGGGAGGGAAGTAAGTATTTAGAGTAAAGAGGTGTTATGGGAGCAAAAATAATGTAAAAGCCCAGCTTCAGCAATGCAGTAGGCCTTGTAATTTATAGCCAAGATTTGATTAGAAGTAGCCTAGAAGGGCTTGGGCCTATTCAGTTTCTGGAATGTCAGAGTCTGTGTGAGCTTATTTTTGTCAGTGTTCTCAGAGCGGAACCAGGGGGAGTCACCCAACTCCCTGTCCACTGCTGGTCTAGCCTTGGTGGGCAGGGAGTCTAGAAGATGTCTGTGAGAACCTGACAGATTGTGAGATTTGCAGAAGAATCACCCAGGTTGAAGCGTCACTGCTAGAGAGCTGAACAGTGCCGCTCTGTTTAGACAGAAGCCTTGCTAAAAGGCTAAAGGCCCTTGTCTGTCAAGGGGATTGGGAAGGGGTGTACAGTCACACCTTTCCCCTTAAGCTGATGCAAAGGCAGGGAGCCTTTGCTGGAAACATCTCATCTTCATTGCCCAAAGCTTTCTCTGTTTGGATCCATCATCGTCTGGGCTTTTGGGAGGCACTCTGCACAATGACTGGAACTTTGGATTGTTAAAGAGTTGCCATGAAAAGTACTGTGAGGCTTTTCATAGACTTGAACGTTTGATGCTGTTGATTGTGTGTCCGTGTTTGTAGTCAGCTCAGTGTACGGCAGGCTGGGTGTGATCTGTGACTTTTGGACTTCCCTCTGCCAGAACTCTTGCAGCGTGGAGTAATTAGGGATGTACGAAAGTCACTTACCTTTCCGCAGATTATGTTGATGGTGGGGGGGGGAGGCGTTCCATCCCTCCCCCCGGAATCCTCGATGGGGGGGGAGGCGATCTGTTCCTCCCCCCTGGAATACTCCACGGCCGGCTGTGCTCTGTGGCAGCTCCGTGGAGCAGCCAGCCAGGCCAGAGCCGTCCGCAGCCGGATTTCCGGCCGCGGAGGGCTCTGGGAAAAACAGACAAACCCGCGTACGCAAATGGTGGCGGCTACAGCTGCCGCCATTTGCGTTCCTTATTTTTGGCCATCTTAATCTACGTAAATTTTTACGTAGACTATGACGGCGAAAATAAAGGGGAACGCAAATAGCGTAGCGGGTGCTATTTGCGTCCCTTTTTGATTCACCGTTTTAGCCTACGTAAATCTTTACGGCTCCAGCAGCGGCTCCAGCAGAGGCTCCGGGTCATCTTCCAGCCAAAGCTGGGCTACAGCTGCAAATGGCGGCTACTACACCGGCTTCCATTTGCATTCCTGCCAAGCCGTGATAGGCTACGTAAGTATCTACGCAGCCTATCATGGCAAAAGGCAGGGACGCAAATGGCGTAGCCGTGATAGGCTATGTAGATACTTACGTAGCCTTTTGCTGTGATAGGCTATGTAGATACTTACGTAGCCTATCACAGCTTGGCAGGGACACAAATGGTGGCCGGCATAGTGGCCGCCATTTGTGGCTGCAGCCTGGCAGCGGCCGGAAGTCCAGCTACGGCTGGCCCCAGCTGGTGGCTCTGCAGCCTTTCCGTAGAGCGGAGCCGGACGGGCAGGATTCCAGGGGGAGGGACGGATCACTTCCCCTGTCACCACGGATGTCCCTGAGTGCAGCAAGGTAAGGGATTCATACATCCATATAGGTAGTTTTATACCTTTGTCTGTTTGCTCATATGGCTGTCATATTTTAAAATATACAGTAAAGTAGTTATCAATCCCCTGGTGGTCAAACTACAGGGCAAAGAAGATCCGGCCCTCTGGGTAAGAAGATATTGTGATGCACAGACTAGTATCATCCTTTGATCATCTGGGGGTGGAGTGTAATGGCCTTAGGCCTGTAACCAAGTCACCTGTAGTTTTATAGGGGCGTAGAGATCCATAATGCTTTGACTTAGGTTCATTATTCGTGCAATGTCCTTGCTAGTGGGCCTCTGAGCTTGTGAGATGAGTCAAAGGTCAATAGCATGGCCTCAGCACATTCCATGGTAGTGACAGCTAGTATCTTATCAGGGCCTAGCATGTGCCTGAGAAGTGAGGCTATGTTTATGCCAAGTTACAGGTGTCTGTGCTGGGAAAGTTCTGATTGTTTTCCTTAGGGGTGTACGAAATCCACTTGCCGTTCCAGTCGGGGCATCTCCTGGGGGGGGGAAGGCATTCCGTTCCTCCCCCCAGAATCATCGACTGGGGGAGGCGATCCGGTCCTCGCCCCCAGAATCCTGCCTGGCTGGCTCTGCTCCGCAGCGGCTCCGCGGAACAGCCGGCCAGGGCCGTCCGCAGCCAGACTTCCAGCAGCCATAGCGGCCGCCATTTGTGTCCTTCCAGGCTGCCATGATAGGCTACGTAAGTATTTACGTAGCCTATCATGGCATGCCCCCCCAAAAAACGGTGTATGCAAATGGCGGCAGCTATGGCGGCCGCCATTTGCGTTCCCTATTTTTCACCGTTCTAGCCTATGTAAATATTTACGTAGGCAATTACAGCAAAAAAAAAGGGACCCACAAATAGTGTAGTGGGCGCTATTTGCATTTTTTTCTTTCGCCGTCAAAGCCTATGCAAATATTTACGTAGGATAAAATAGGGATGGCGGAGAATTTCTCCCCGAAACTTCGGGGGGCCAAGCGCCAACGTGTTTGGCCCCCCGAACAGGTTTCGGGGAGAAATCCTCCGCACACCCCCCCACCCCCCGCACACACCCCCCGGGACGGGACTTACCTTCGCCAAATGTCCCTCCCGGCGGCGGGTCCGGCCGGCGGTTCGGCAGCTGTTCGTGCGGGGCGGGAGCGGCAGCCGGTTTTTCGACTGGCTGCAGCCGCCGCCATTCCAACAAAAGAAAAAAAAAACGCCCCCGTGATAGGCTACGTGACGATTAACGTAGCCTATCATGGCTAGATTTGCAAAGTCAGCCGTGATAGGCTACGTCAATCGTCACATAGCCTATAACGGGTGACTTAAAAAAAAAAAAGTGCGTACGGATAATGGCGGCCCCCATAGGGAGCCGCCATTCCCGTTCCTTATTTGGTCGCTGTAGTCTACATAAAAATTTTACTACGTAAAGATTTTACCCCCTATGGGGGCCGCCATTAGCGTACGCGCTTTATTTTTTTTAAGTCACCCGTGATAGGCTACGTGACGATTAACGTAGCCTATCATGGCTGACTTTGCAGATCTAGCCGTGATAGGCTACGTTAATCATCACGTAGCCTATCAGGGGGGCGTTTTTGTTTTGTTTTTTAAACTTTGGAGTTCGCAGTCGGGCGAGGCGGGAAGCCTCCTCCCCGGCCTGAATTTCAGCTGGGCGAGGCGGGAAGCCTCCCCCCCAGCCTGAATTTCGGCCAGGCGAGGCGGGAAGCCTCCCTTCCCAGCCTGAACTTCGCGGGGGGAGCAGCGAAGCGCCTCCCCCCCACCATGAACAAGCTTCGGCGAAAGGTAAGGGACTTTCGTCCACCCCTAGGATAAAACGGTGAAAAAAAGAAGAATGCAAATAGCGCCCACTACGCTATTTGCAGGTCCCTTTTTTTCGCCATAATTGCCTACGTAAATATTTACGTAGGCTAGAACGGCAAAAAATAGGGAACACCAATGCCGGCCACTGTAGCCGCCACCATTTGCATACCCTAGGTTTTTTTGGGGGGGGGGGTTAGCTGTGATAGGCTACGTAAATTCTTACATAGCCTATCACAGCTCGAAGGACAGCAATGGCGGCCGCAGCAGCTCGGCCACGGCCGGCCAGGAGACCAGCTGCTGCTGCCGCCGCAACCACCCCAGGTAAGTTCCATCCCGGGGGATTCTGCGGGGGGGGGCAGGGGGCCAGGATGCCATTCCGCCACGGATTCCAGGGGGCCGGATTCTTTAGAATCCGGCCTCACTGGAATCCGTGGCGGAATTCTCTGCCATCCCTAGTTCTCCTTCTGAACAAGTACTGTTAGTCTATGCTGGGAAAGTTGCAGATGAACGCTAATTAACACTTCCTGCTATCATGCTGCCTCACTGCTGACATGTATGGTATAAAACCCATTTCACCCCATGACTCTGGGTTCAGAGAAGCTGTCTGATCCAACTATTGGGTACACCGAGGGATGTCAGAGAATCCTGCCATGGATTCCAGGGGGGCTGAATTCCAGTGAATTCGGTCCCCCAGAATCCGTGGCGGAATGCAGCAACCCGCCCCACCACCCTGTGGAAGCCCCCCGGAATGGAGCCTACCTGGCTGCGGCAGTGGTGGCTCCGGTGGTGGAAGACGAAGAAGAAGAAGAAATAATCACTCAGCTTTCAGGCACTCAGCAGGCAGCAGCACTGGAAACCAAGAAGGCCTGGTTAAGCCCTCTAGGGGACTTTTCACAAAGCTCATGGAGCCAGAGAGGCTCCAAGGACAGAATGAAATGGTAAAATAAAGACTGCATATGCCACCACCACCCCTTAGCCACCTCCTTGCAGTAAGGTGAGCACTGAACCCCTGCACACTGAGAAATTCCTCTGAAATTCTCATGCCTTCCCAAAATTTTCAGGTGCCATTTTTTTTTGCTTTCCCCCCCACCCCCCATGAATGGTCAAGAACAGATAGATAAAAAAATGGCACCGTGCTATTTGAAAGTCCCTACCAAGTAAGGATGGCAGAGAATTCCACCACGGATTCCAGTGAGGCCGGATTCTTTAGAATCCAGCCCCCCAGAATCTGTGGCGGAATGGCCTCCTGCCCCCCCTGCCCCCCTGTGGAATCCCCCAGGATGGCACTTACCTAAGGCGGATGCGGCGGATGCAACGGCGGCGGCAGTGGTTCCAGCGGTGGCGGCGGCGGCGACTGGTCTCCTGGCCAGCCGTGGCCGGGCTGCTGCAGCTGCCATTGGCATCTTTGCAGCCATGATAGGCTATGTAAGAATTTACATAGCCTATCACAGCTAACCCTCCCCCCAAAAAACCCAGCGTATGCAAATGGTGGTGGCTACGGCGGCCGCCATTTGCGTTCCCTATTTTTTGCTGTTCTAGCCTACATAAATATTTTAGGCTTTTACGGCGAAAAAAAAAGAAATGCAAATAGTGCCCACTACACTATTTGTGGTTCCCTTTTTTTTTTGTCGTAATTGCCTACATAAATATTTACGTAGGTTAGAATGGCGAAAAATAGGGAACGCAAATGGTGGCCACCGTAGCCACTGCCATTTGCATATGCCGTTTTTGTTTTGTTTTTTTGCCCAGCCGTAATAGGCTACATAAAGACTTAAGTAGCCTATCACGGCTGCCTGGCTGGATGCAAATGGCAGCCTCTGTAGCGTCCGCACCAGCCAGTCCGCGGCCAGAAATCCAGCTGTGGATGGCCCTGGCTGGCTGCTCCGCGGAGCTGCCGCAGAGCAGACCCGGCTGGGCAGGATTCCGGGGGGGAGGACTGGATCGCCTCCCCCCCACGAGGATTCTGGTGGGAGGGACGGAGCGCCTCCCCCACCACAAACACAATCCATGAGAAGGTAAGTGACTTTCTTACATCCCTACTACCAAGGGAACTCCACTTGTTCCCCTCCTCATACCTCTTTCACTGTAAGGTGTTTGCTGTCTACTAATGACATACTCTGCTTTCATGATGCATGGCCATTGCCTCTCTGCTGCTTTTGTATGGTTTAAATAGTTCTTCTTAGTTAACTTTTAAAAATTAATGTTCATTTGTACATTACTTTGAGTGCTTGAGTGACAAAGCTGCAAACTAACTCATTAATTGTATAAACAATCTATAACAGAACTGCTTCTTCCAACAAAAACAGATTCAAATGTCAGGTCACCATTTAATTTTATTTTGGGATATGTCTGTTGTAAGCCAGAAATATGTGGCAAAATCTGGTCTGTTTTCCCCCCGCCCCTCCTATGCATGGCCAAATCTGTTTATTTCATTCTATAATGTTCTTTTTTTTTTCAAGTGCAAGTATATTCCATCCCATGTCCACATCAGTTTGCAAATGCATGTGTGTGCGCACACACACACACACACACACACACACTTTCATGCATATGAAAATTTGTACCCATTTTTGTATGCAATATCCCCAATAGATACTCTTTTTCTTAACAATTTCCCCTAATATATGCTTTTTTGTATGCTGTTTCCCCCTAATGTATACATTTTAAATGCATTGTTTCATTGAGTTGTATCACAAAATTCATAGATGTGTGAAAATCAAATAATAATTGGGAAGTGAGAATTATGTTGGTTCATATTAAAAATGTCAACACAATGAATTTCTCCACCATCCATATTTTCTCACTGAAGAGAGAAGAGAATACCCAACTTTAACCTTCAACTCCTCCCTGTATTCTCAGAGGTTCTCTCTGGATTGTATGGTACCAAGTCAGAAGCTATAATCAGACTGAGACACTGGTACAAGGAAAAATCTTCTTCCTCATGCAAAACCTGGTGTAGAAATCCCAAATCAAACTGTAGCAGCTAAATTTCTTGTACATTAATTTTCTACAGACACAAATAAATACACAGTGGATGAAGAGCCCACTGAAAAAGAGCCCCGGCTGTTTACGTCAATTGCATATTGGCTAGAATGGCAGATAAAAAGTAGTATGTTTAGAATATATTCATTTAGCTATTGATAAGTGGTCATCTGGATACACAATTGACTCAAAGTGCTGCAACTTAGTTGCAGTTATTTTGAAAAGCATTAATCTCTGACACTAGGAGTGATTTTCCCCAACCAGCATTATTATCACATTGAAACACTGGAGTGCATAAAACCTCTGAAAGGGGATAATAGCCCGAACAGTTTATGGCTAGGATTCCAATGTCTTTCTCTTAGTTTTAATGTCCCTTGCAGTACAATCAATATTGAAATTGATGTGAGGGTGACTGTTTACAAATCCCATTGCTAAGAATTTTTTTCCATTTGTTTGTTCATTCTTTTCAAATGCTGATTTTGTAAATGAAGCTTAGGTCAAACTTTTGACAGAATCAGAAGCTGCCAATTCCTAGTCTGGCCTGTGATCTTGCCAGCATACATGAGTTCTAGGATAATCCATGGGACTTCAGCAGAGGAGGAAATTGAACAGGCCTGCTCAAAATGGTGAAAAAAACAGTCCTACTTAATTTCTATGAGCAAAACTGGTGTTGGACATGCATCTCACCTCAAGTGGGCCTTGTGCCTTGAGTACGTGCTCACACACACAACTTCTTTTTTAGCCACTCGGATGCTGGTAGCAGCATCCTTTCCTTGGCAGAAAAGGCTGCCTTCTTTTCTGCCAGTCTTCATAGAGGCAGCTTTTCCTCCATGCATAGGGGGAGAAACAAAGATGTCCTGCCCAGAAAAGGAAAGTGATAGCAGTGTCTCTTATTGGGTTGCCCTAGGACTGCAGACCCAAAGGGCAGCATATTCTGGCCTCTGCCATGTGCCAGGACACCAAAATCCACTGAGAGGCCGCTGCCCCGACTTCCAGGAAAAAAAAAAGTATGGCAAGGAGGAGACCGCTATGGCCTCATCCATTGGCCAGAGGAGGAATAGCTGCAGGGAGCTTGTTTTGCCCTCCCCTGCCAGAAAAACAACATCCCTCAGGGCCATATTACAGTACCTATGACGTGTGCAGCTCCCTTCCATTGTATTATTAACTTGAAAGTGAGCATGTGGGGCTCAAATCCAGACCAAGACCACTGTGTGCAGGGAGAGAGGGTTTAAATCTCCCCCTGAAGCCCAGTCACTCACCTCTTCCCAATAGAGATTTTTAAAAAAGGAAAGGGGGGGGGACCTCCATTGGCACCAATTAAGTGTTGTTGTTGCTTTGTATTTTTTTAACAGCCATGTGGGGATATAAAGTTTGGGAGGGAAACAGCTGGGGTGATTTAAACCTCGCCCACCAACACATGGTGGCCCTGATCCAAATCAGCACCCCACATGCTTACTTCAAAGTAAATAAAAACCACACTGGGAGGTGAACGTTATGTAATCCTCACAATGTGTAGATTCACCCTCATTTCCCACAGTCAGTTGCTCTGGGGCTGAAAGGAGCACACTTTGGCCTCTGCCATGGGCCAGGGGACTAAGGGCCACTGGAAGGCTGCTCCCCTGACTCCCAGGGGAAATGTCTTGGCAAGGGGAAGACCAGGGTATCCCCATCCATGAGCCAGTGAAGGAGCAGCTGCAGGGAGCTTTCTTCCCTATCCTGCTAAAAAGAACATTTGTGAGAACTAAGGACTAGTGCTTAGTGCTTTTACCCCTCCTCCAATCCCTTTTCCTTCTGTTTAAAATGATTTTGATGACAATGACGGTGATGATGACGGTGATGTTGTAGAGGATCTTCGTTTCTCCCAGTCTGCACAGGAGGCTCTTCTCCACGTAAAGCAGGAGAAATGAAGGTACTCTGCATAATGTCCTTTCCAGGGCAGTGCACTTTCATTGCTCTTACTCTACACAGAGGGGAGGTTCCCTCTTTGCAGAGTGGCAGAAAACAAACAGAATGCATAGAGGTTTTCTGTTAACCATGGAGATAGGGATGGCGTGGGTGTCTGGTTGGGGTGTGAAGCCTGGGGATTTCTCACTGGCTCGCCCCCCTGGATGCCAGACTGTGGACTACTGCACTTGCCTGACTTGGATGCACTGCTCCACCAAGCCATCATTCCGCACAAAATGGTAGCTCAGCCTTTTCCGTAAAAGCTGATTTTACGTAAAGGGCGGCTGTAAAGCAGCCATTTATGCAACATTACAGGAATAAATGGACTGTAATGTTGTGTAAATAGCTGCTTTACAGCCACCATTTGCATGAACGGCCCTTTATGAAAATGGCTGAGCTGCCATTTTTACGGAAAATGGCGGTTTGGTGAGGGAGCGGGTGGCCATGTGCTACTCGCCTGTGGACTGCCTGGTAGCTTGCCACATACGGCAAGCAGGGTCGAATGTCTGGCAGGGGTCCAGGGAGCAGCTCACAGGGTGAGTTCGCCAATCCTTACATAGAGGAGGGGAAGCATAGAAATGAAGTAAGATGGGTGGCTACTAAGGAGAAAGCCTTTACATGGGTGGCACCCAAGTTGTGTAATGAGATCCCCAGAGAGGCTCCCTGGTGCCTAAATTGTGGCCTTTTCAGTGCCAAGTGAAGACCTTATTTTCCCAGGTATTTCAGTCTTTCAGTTTCTGTTGTGTTCAAATCTATTGTATTTTTAAATCTTTTTACTTCTGGTGGCTTTTACTTTGGTTTTATACTGTTGTTTCAAAGTTTTAAATGATTTATATTATGTTTCATTGTGCTGTTCTGTATAGGTTTAATTGTAGTGAACCTCCCAAAGAGCTTTGGCTTTTGGATGGTATAGAAATGGAATAAACAAACAAATACATTTACAAGCATAGCATCAAATGCTATCTGTGCATCATAGGACAAGCACTCCATTCTTTCTCTGCCAGCCTGCTGGGAACTGTTTTTGAGGGGTTTTGAAGTTCAAGTGCAATGCTTTAGGAGGCCTAGTTTAGTCTTGCATCAGTGAGTAGGATACATCCCTAGACTTCAGCATTAATAACCTGAATAAGACAGTCACTTCTGTCATGGGAAACATTCTTGGCTCCTGCTCTCTTTTTACATGAGGGAGAAGAGAAGGGAGGATTATGTGTCATGTAGATCTGGGCAAGAGTCTAGACGACACTTTCCATTATCACTTTGGAAAAGGATGTGGCTCCTCAGCTCCCATCTACGATACAGATGGCCTCTCTTTGTGCCTGTTGAATTGGACTGGTGCAGATGGGCTAGAATTTTGTTTTGGTTCCTTTTGGATAAGAATTTACCAAAAACTAGGGAGTTCAGGGAATTCCGCCATGGATCTCAGTGAGGCCAAATGCCAGTGCATTCGGCCCCCTGAAATCTGTGGTGGAACGAAGCCCCCACCCCCCCAACCCATGAAAGGCACATGAAACAGAGCACTTACCTGCTGCTGTCCATGCTGACTTGTGAATGGCAGCCGCCTTGTGGCCGCCATTAACTTCCTCATCATAGCCGTGATCAGTATTTACGTAACCTATCACGGCTAACTCAGGGACACCTTTTGCGTCCCTGCGGAGGCCGTAATAGCCTACGTAAATATTTACATAGGCTAAAATGGGGGGGGAGGAATGCAAATGGCGCCCACTATGCTATTTGCGTTCCCCTTTTTTTTAGGCCATTTGCATCCGCAGCAGCCCGTCCGCAGCCGGAACTCTGGCTGCGGATGGCCCTGGCCGGCAGCTCCGCGGAGGGGCCAGGAAGGATTCTGGGGGGAGGGACGGAGCACCTCCCCCCCCCCGCGAATCACATCTGCGAAAAGGTTAGTGACTTTCATACATCCCTACCAAAAACTCACAAGTTTGTTCATATTTGGGATGGAAAGAACTGAAGATTTAAAAAATTCAGATGTTGGAGAAAGTGAAATTAATAGATTCATCCAGCCTTATTCACATTTGCCAGATTTATGCTATTTCTCCTGCTTTTTGGGAAGGGTAGAGCTGTATGACGTCTATCACCCTATTGTTGGGCCTCAGTCAGCCCTCACTTCATTCATGAGGTGATCTGTGTGGGGGGATGGGAAGAAGAGCACTACCAAATGCAATTTTGAGCAGAGGCTCTGGCTATGGCAGGCAAATGAACATGTGTCATGACATGATTTAATCCTGCTGTTGTCTTTGAATATTTAACGTCATGTAATCTTTAACACATTCATTAGGAAATATGTTCTATTATAGCTTGATTCATAGGGATAAGATGGGATCAAGACATGTTTTAAAAAAAGAAAAAGAAATAATTATTCAACTCTGCCCTATTTACCATTTAAGTCAAAGCATCTCTAAAACAATAAAGTATTACAGCATCAAACTATGACAAATACAAAATAAAATGTATAAAAAGACCAATTAAACCCAAAATCAACAGAGACCCTTTTGTATGATTACTTTTCCCTTCTGATGGAATGGCCTTAATAAGCAGAGGTGATTTATCTCATTGTGGAGCTTCACTTTAACTCCCAAATTTATTTTTTCTCCATTAACTTGTGAGTCACAATGCATCATTTAAATTAGTCCTGCTAGTCACAGTACTATGGAAAAACACAGTTAACGCATTAACAGCTGATGTTGAAATATGCCAATGGAAATGGAAAATATGTAGAACTTCTTGTTTTCTCATTGGGTTTCCTGTCTACATTCTGAAGAATAAACTGGGATATAGAAGCACTTTCTTTGAGAAGGAGTGGGGCTGTCCTGAGTATCTTGCTGCAGTAAAATATTTTTTATTCTGATTACATAAAGATCCTCTACATTTGAAGGTACATTCCCAAGACATTGTTAAATTGTTTCTGAATGACTGTGTTGCAGTCACTCTGTGAGATGTCAGAGCTCACCTACTAATTCACAAGTCATTGGTGATGTGAGAACTCTCTGTTTCCCTCTAAGTTCCTCAGTTGTTTTATGTAATGAGGGACCTCCAAATTGAGTTTCAATTTAGATGAAACTGATCACAGCTGCAGAATCTATGGCCCATTCTCTCTTCCCACCCCATGAAAACTAATTAATTTAATAAAACTCTTAGAGCCTCATTCAAAATTTCTTACATGTTTAGTTTGAGAGGAAACCCAAACATGTACTTCAAAATATACTTCAGGTGACATTTTGGTGGCAACTCCAGTATTAAGAGAAATGATAGCCCACTTCAGTCCCCCTCCAATGCACACACACATGTAGAGTGAATATGCGAAAGGGGAATGGGTTCTTTTAATGTGTGCAGGGGCATGCCAGCCTTTTCTGTTAACTAACTTCCTGCTTCTTTGACTTGAATGCATCCACTGGTATGGATGTCAGACAAATCTGCAATGGATTCAGATAACTTTGGGCTGCTATTAATCCGGCTTGCAGATTCCACAGTAGACTGGCTTTTTCAGGGTCTCACAGACTTGCGGTCAGCTTACTGTGTGTGTGTGTGTGTGTGTGTAGGGATTTGTGCAGATGCACACTTACACTAATGTGCATTTGCGCTAATACACATTAATGTAAGTGCACATTAGCATGAATACACCTTTGCAAAAGGATGAAATTCTCCTGCAGAAAGTCTGATTCCATCAATGAGTGGATGACAGAAAAAAGACGCTGGACAATCTGCAGAACACTGAGCAGATTGAACAAAATCCGTAAATCTCTACCGATGACTCTTACTGACCCCAAATACTACTGGCACCCATTGGCCAAACTCCACTGGCCATTTTTTTGACAGTAGTAAAAAAAAAGGGGGACCTATGGTGCATTCACTAGTATACTTGTCTAGGGCTATTCTACAGAAGTGGGAAACCTGATTTGTCAGGGGCTTGTACAGATATAGGCCCACTTTCATATCTCTGCTGAATATGTGACTGTTGGGGGCATGTCCAGCAGTTGCATCAAGAGCATGGTAACTTGGCAGAATCCCACTCTTCCTTTATGCATTCACAGACAACTGATATTGACAAAAATCACGTGAATGTTTTAAGGAAATCATTCTTCTTTCATTGTGTCTTCCAGTTAGATAAGTATGTAGATGTATCGTTATACATTGTGGAAGGAAACAGAAACTAATGCGATTTCACATCATAAATCTGAAAGATCAAAAATGTCACAAAGATCAGGAGATTTGGCATTTATTCAATCAGCAATTAAGCAATGAGTGGTTAAGACGCTGAACTGCAGACTGGAAGGTTGGCAGGACAGCAGTTCGAGACCCGAGTGCTGCGTGACGGAGTGAGCTCCCGTCTTCAGTCCCAGCTCCTGCCAACCTAGCAGTTCGAAAGCAAGAAATTGCAAGTAGATAAATAGGTACTGCCTCGGCGGGAAAGGTAACAGCGTTCCGTGCACCTCGGTGTTCAGTCATGCCGGCCACATGACCACGGAAGCGTCTTCGGACAGCGCTGGCTCTTCGGCTTAGAAACGGGGATGAGCACCGCACCCTAGAGTCGGACACGACTGGTTGGGGACACCTTTACCTTTAAAATATTTGTCTGTGGCCCAGTTCAACAAATAGCTGATTAGTGAACTAAATATGGTTTCAGCTTGATTCAAATAAATTGGTTAATGAGAAGGGGGGCGGGGAAATCACACAATTAAATTAGACTTTCTACTCGTTTTGCCTGGAAACACGGTGTTAAAGAGATGAGAACCTGCTATACATATTCGCTTGTTTCATACCTGTTTCACTTCTATCACCTCCTGTTTCTGTTTCTATCATGCTATCCTAATTTGACAAAGTATGAGGTAAATTTTTATTGCTTTCTTCCTAGGTAGGGATGTACGAAAGTCACTTACCTTTTCGAAGGGTAATATTCGCGGTGGGGGGAGGCTCTCCGTCCCTCCCCCAAAAATTCTCTCTGGCCGGCTCTGCTTCACGGAGATTCCACAGAGCCGCCGGCTGGGGCCACCCACAGCCAGACATCCGGCCGCTGGGCAGCCTGCAGGGACACAAATGGCAGCTGCCATAGCCGCTGCCATTTGCATCCCTGTATTTTGCTGTGATAGGCTATGTAAATATTTACGTAGCCTATCACGGAAACAAAACAACAACAGCAGATGCAAATGGTGGCTGCTATGGTGGCCACCATTTACGTTCCCTTTTTTTTGCTGTTTTAGCCTACGTAAATATTTACGTAGGCTATTACGGCAAAAAAAAAGGGAACGCAAATGGCAGCCACTACGCTAATTGCATTCCCTTTTTTTTCCCGACGTAATAGCCTATGTAAATATTTACGTAGCCTAAAACAGCAAAAAAAAGAAAAAGGGGGAACGCAAATGGTGGCTGTTTTGTTTTGTTTTTTGCCATGATAGGCTACGTAAGTAATTACGTAGCCTATCATGGCTATAATGCGTCCCTGCGTTAGCCGTGATAGGCTACGTAATTATTTATGTAGCCTATCATGGCTATAATGAGGAAGCGAATGGTGGCCGCAGATGCGGCCGCCATTCGCAAATCAGCGCGGACAGCAGCAGGTTAGTGCTCCGTTTCGCGTGCCTTTCATGGGGGGGGCGGGGGGCTTCGTTCCACCATGGATTTCAGGGGGGCGAATGCACTGGCATTCAGCCTCACTGAGATCCATGGTGGAATTCTCTGACATCCGTATTCCTAGGACTGTAAGGTTGCAGTCTTCTACTCACCTAAGTAGGAGAAAGTCCCACTGGACTCTGTTGGGTTTACTTCTGAGTAGACATGTGTAGGATTGCATGAATAGGATTGCATTGTTAACCACTTAGAAAGCAATCCTATGGTCCCTGAGGATACAATATACCCTGAGCCTCCTGCAGCATCCTTCCCTCCTCCTCTGAAGCATGCTCACTAGATGGTCTTAAAAGCCCATCTAGTGAAAATAGCAAAGATTGAAGAAATGCCCTAACCCTGGCGCCAGCTTGTCTGGCAAAAGGGAGGGGCTGTTGCAGGTGGGTGGGGTGAGAAGAGGTGGCCGATCCCTATTGGTCAACCCCTCATGGCACCACCAGGCTGGGGAAGGGCCAGCAGAGCCCTCTTAAGCTCTGCGCCCCCTCCCAAAACAGCTCTCTCACTCTCGCGGCTGTCCTGAGCATGAGAGAACTGGATTCTGACCTTCACTCTTCACTCCCTCGATGAGGATCCTTCTCGCTGCCGGCCACGTCGGATGGAGTGGCCGGCCTAGGTTTTCCCCATCCTCATAGCTGCCAGCACTCACCAAGCTGGCAGGGGAGCCTGCGCTCACCCCAGCGGCTACACCTTGTCTCTTGCGCTGTGGCAGCGGCATCAACCGGCTCTGGCTTGTCCCTGCTGGCAGTGGTGGTGGCCGGCTTCAGCCGGTCCCTGTCAGTGGCAGCGGCAGCAGCCAGCTCTTGCTGCGCCTTTTGTGTGGCTGCGCTCGCGTCTGTGGCTGACTTGTGCTCTTCCTAGGGATGTCAGAGAATTTCTCCATGAATCTTGGGGAGGCCAAATGCCAGCACATTCTGCCCCTGAAATTGGTGGAGAAGCGGTCTGCCCCCCCCCCTGCCCCTCCTGGGACGGGACTTACCTTGTGCGAATGTCCCTGGCGGCGGCAGCTCCAGTGGCGGTTCGGCAGTGGTTCGGCGGCGGCAGCTGCGGCAGCCGGTCTTCTGACCGGCTGCCACTGCCATTTCCAAGTTAAAAACAAAACAAAACAACAGAGCATATGCAAATGGCGCCCATGGGCGCCGCCATTTGCGTTCCTTATTTTGGCACGCACCAACTCAAGCAACATCATCCACCTTGCCATCTGGGGACTCAAGTACTGCTGCCCCAGATGCAGCATGCCTGGATGCCATTCGGGCTCCTGCCTCATCCTCTCAGGCTCTTGTCTTTGCAGGCTCACCCTCCTGGGGCTTCTTTGTCAGCGGCACCATAAGCAAAATCATTCCTCTTGCTTGCAGGGGACCTGGGCGTGGTTCCGCCATCTATGAGTAAGACGACCACACCTCTTTTTATGTGATGGGCGGGAGATCTTCTGCTGCTTGGGGTTTGGTTGCCTTGGCTTCCCTTCCTGGGGTGGCCCGTCCCTCCCACTGTCCCGAAAACACCTCGGGCTCCATAGCTGGTGCAGCTCATCCAGGGGCTTTTGTGGGGGTGTCCCAGTTCGTTTCATCTTTCCAGGCTCCCCCTTCCTTGGTGGGGCCCGGAACCCCACCCGCCCCACCAATCAGTGCAGTAGACACCCCCTCACATCACCTATATGCCACCCAGGCTGCCTGTAGCGCTGTCTGTCACATCTCCACCGTATCTTCAGCCTTAACTCCGATCCCACTAGCCTCAGGCAGTGCCCAGTAGGGATGTACGAAAATCACTTAACTTTCGGGGATTATGCTGATGGTGCAGGGGGAGGCGTTCCGTCCCTCCCCCCCCCCCGGAATCCTGGCCGGCCGGCTGTGCTCCGCAGCGATTCTGTGGAGCTGCCAGCTGGCTCCACCAGCAGCCTGATATCCGGCCACTGGCTAGCAGGGACGCAAATGGCGGCGGCTGTAGCCGCCGCCGTTTGCATCCCTGCAATCAGCCGTGATAGGTATTTGCGCTATTTGCGTTCCCCTTATTTTGCGTTCTACGCTATTTGCGTTCTACGCTATTTGCATTCCCCTTATTTTCGCCATCTTAGTCTACATAAATGTTTACGTAGACTAAGATGTGCCAAAATAAGGAACGCAAATGGCGGCGGCCATGGCCGCCGCCATTTGTGTATGCGCGTTGTTTTTGTTTTTGTTTTTTTAAGTCAGTTGTGATAGGCTACATAAAGATTTACATAGCCTATCATGGTGTTTTTTTAAAATCTAGCTGTGATAGGCTACGTAAATCTTTACTTAGCCTATATAGGGTTATTTTCGCTGTCGTCTACGTAAATCTTTACATAGACTATCCGTGCCTAAATAAGGAACGCAAATGGTGGTGCCCATGGGTGCCGCCATTTGCATACGTGCTTTTTTTTTTTTCAAAGTCAGCTGTGATAGGCTACGTAACAATTTACGTAGCCTATCATGGCTGACTTTGAAAATCTAGCCGTGATAGGCTACGTAAATGGTTACGTAGCCTATCACGTGATTTTTTTTTCCATAACTTTTTTATTTCGTGGCTGGGGAGACGGGGCGCCTCCCCCCCACCGCGAAGCAAGCTGCGGGACCAGGTAAGGGACTTTCGTCCAGACTTAAGCCTATCACATTTTTTTGGTTTTTTGTTTTTTTAAATCTGGAAATGGCGGCAGCAGCAGCCAGTCGGAAGACCAGCCGCCGCCGCTGCGCCACCACCGGAGCCGCTGCCAGGAAGATCCGCCCCAGGTAAGTCCCGTCCCGGGAGGATGGCGGGGGGGTAGCGGGCCGTTCCGCTGCTGATTTCGTTGAGCCGAATGCGCTGGCATTCGGCCTCCCCGAGATCCATGGCGGAACTTTCGTACATCCCTAGTGCCTGGCCAGGGACCTGAAGGACCGGGACCTTCTGCTGCAATTTACGACTCCTCCCCAGCTGGGTCCTAGTGACCCATCTGGCAGAGGTCACATTCTGCTGGGCTGTCTCCTGCATTGGCCCGCAGCCTATTTCGGGTCCAGTGGTTCTGTGCTGCTGGCTGTGCTGGTAGTATGGTCCTAGTGCACATGATCCCAGCACCCTTGCTGTTTCCATCAAGAAGTGCTTCACCTTCATAGTGGATAGCAGCACCCATGCACCTCTTGTTCAGGAGCATGGGGATGGTGGCTCTCCCTAGGAAAGGCCTAGGTAGTAGGAGGCCCGGTGGTGGGCTATGGCCCCTGCTCCTAGAGTCCCCCAGCCCGGCTTTGGAGGTGCTGTTCCTCCAGCCTTTAAGATGCTACCCTGACCGGGAGAATGTGTTCTCCTTGGAATCACGGCTTTTCGCTAGGTTTTAGGATCACTTTCCTGGGTCAGCATAAGCCAGACTTGGTTCGCAATCAAATCTGTCCTTGCCATGCTTCAACAGGTTTGCTAAATCGACAAGGTAGTACTGGCAGGACAGGTTATAGCCCCCCCTTCCCCCCAATACCTTATCTAAGAATTTCACCTCATAGAATAGTGCCCAAGAGGTCCTCTGTAACCTCTCTTCCCGAAAGACCAGTCCGTCACAGATGAGATCCCTGATCATCTGTGCTCAGGGCGATAACCTCTTTCAAGGAGATGGTTGTCTCGATCTGATATCTTGGCCACCGGTCTCTGATGGGCAGGTGCTACATAGAGTCTACAGACAGTAGTCAGTGCTGACCTAATGTGAGCATTTGTTTCCCTTTTCTTTGACCTCAGCATCCCTCTGGCTCATGAAAAGACAGAGGGCCCGTCTGTTATGTCCATATTACCGGGGATCTTGGTAGGCTCCCTTAACCAATGTCATTGCCCCCCTAAGGACAAATTTCTGGTTCTTACTGCACAGCTCCAGGCAGTTTCACATCTCCTTAGGGTCTCCCTTGTGGGCTCCGCAAGAAGTTTTACGACATTTACAATTCCCATGCGAGGTAGTGCCCCCAGGCTGTGACTTCCTGCGCCGAAGGGACGTACAAAAGTCACTTACCTGTTTGCGGATTATGTTGATTGTGGGGAGGGGCGTTCCGTCCCTCCCCCCGGAATCCTCACTGGGGGGGAGGCACTCGGTTCCTCTCCCCCAGAGTTCTCCGAGGCCGGCTGTGCTCTGCGACAGCTCCGCGGAGCAGCCGGCCAGGCCCGGCCAGGCCAGAGCCGTCCGCAGCTGGATTTCCGGCCGCGGAGGGCTCTGGGTAAACAAAAACAAAAACAAAAACCACGTACGCAAATGGCGGTGGCTACGGCCGCCACCATTTGCGTTCCTTATTTTTGCCCTCTTAATCTACGTAAATATTTACATAGACTATGACGGTGAAAATCAAGGGGAACGCAAATAGCATAGTGGGTGCTATTTGCATCCCTTTTTGATTCCCCATTTTAGCCTACATAAATATTTATGTAGGCGAAAACGAGGAATCAAAAAGGGACGCAAATAGCGCCCGCTATGCTATTTGCGTTCCCCTTGTTTTTCGCCGTCATAGTCTACATAAATATTTACGTAGATTAAGAGGGCAAAAATAAGGAACGCAAATGGCGGTGGCTGTAGCCGCCGCCATTTGTGTACATTTTTTTTATTTTTACCCACAGCCATGATAGGCTACGTAAAGATTTACGTAGCCTATCACGTCGTTTTTTTTAAAAAAAAACCTAGTCATGATAGGCTACGTAAATCTGTACATAGCATATCACATCTTTCTTTTTCTTTCTTTTCTTTTTTTCTTTTACAAGAGTGGAAATGGCAGCGGCGGCAGCCGGTCTGAAGACCGTCCGCCGCCACCACCGCCGGAGCCACCGCCGCCCGGAAGATCTGCCCCAGTTGAGTCTCGTCCTGGGGAGGATCCGTGGGGGGGCGGGGGTGTGGCAGGCCGTTCCACCACAGAGTTTGAGGGGCTGAATGCACTGGCATTCAGCCTCACCATGATCTGTGGCAGAATTCTCTGCCATCCCTACTGTGCCAGCTCTGTTGGGCAAGGTGGGGACTGCTGTCACTGCACCATTGAACTGGGTCACTTCCGCTGTGCAGGGCCCTGTGAGCGTGGCTTCAGGTTTGTGGGACTTTAATGCCATCTCCTTCGGAGGGTGCAAGCTGCTCCTCTGGGCTGACCTGCTGATTCACTCGGATGCCCCCACCACCCTGGGTTCTGAATCATATGGCTGGTTCGGTGTTGCTCCGTGCAGTGGATGGAGAGTCGGGCTTCCCCGGGAATTTGTCAGGTCTACCTTTACCTAGCCATTCACATTGGGCCAACCTCATTGCCAAATCAGCGGCCCTTTTCTGGTACGACACCGTGGCCACTGTGTATGTTATTAATTTCCAGTCCTCCAGAAATGTGACAGTCATGTCATTGGTCAGAACATTCATGCTCCAGTAGGGATGTCAGAGAATTCCGCCACGGATCTTGGTGAGGCCGAATGTCAGTGCATTAGGCCCCCTGAATTCCATGGCAGAACAAAGCCCCCGCCCCATGAAAGGCATGCAAAACGGAGCACTTAAGTGTTGCCGTCCACGTTGACTTGCAAATGGCGGCCGCGCTGTGGCCACCATTCGCTTCCTCATCATAGCTGTGATAGGCTACGTAAATAATAATTACGTAGCCTATCACGGATAATGCAGGGACACCATTTGCATCCCTGTGGAGGCTGTGATAGGCTACATAAGTATGTACGTAGCCTATCACGGCAAGTAAAAAAAAAACACAGCGTATGCAAATGGTGGCGGGTACGGGTACGGTGGCCGCAATTTGCATTCCTGTTTTTTTGCTGTTTTAGCCTACGTAAATATTTATGTAGGCTAAAATGACAGGGAAAAAAAGAAACTCAAATTAAACCCACTATGCTATTTGCGTTCCCCTTTTTTCGCTGTAATAGCTTACGTAAATATTTACGTAGGCTAAAACAGTGAAAAAAAGGGAATGCAAATGGCGGCTGCCGTAGCCGCCACCATTTGCGTACGCTGTGTTTTTTTTTTCCTGCAGGCTGCCCAGCGGCCGGATGTCCAACTGCGGGCAGCCCCGGCTGGTGGCTCCGCAGAATCTCCGCGGAGCGGAGCCAGCCAGATTAGGATTTGGGGGGGAGGTGCGGAGTGCCTCCCCCCCACCGTGAATCACCCCGTCGAAAAGGTAAGTGACTTTCCTACATCCCTATGCTCCAGTGTCCGTGTCACAACATCTGGTTCCGGGCCTGCCATGTGCCGCATTTAACAAACCTATTTACTGATGCTTTGTCATGAGATCAGATCGGCAGGTTCCGGGCCTCAGCCCCGTGAGTGCGTCTGCTACCAGATCCCATCCTTGCAGTTCTTTGAGAGTCCAGTGTACCGAAGCAGAGCCCCCAGTACTGGAGTCGCCCACAACGGAGCAGATAGGGAGTTCCCTGCCTTGAGAATGAACCTCAGTTGCAGGATTCCATGCCCTTACCTCTAAATCATTTGCTGTAATTTGATGTCCCTTTTGGGAACAAGGGACTATTACGGATGGCGGAGAATTTCTCCCCGAAACTTCGGGGGGCCGAGCGCCAACGTGTTCGGCCCCCCGAACAAGTTTCGGGGAGAAATCCTCCGCACCCCCCCCCCACACCCCACACACCCCCCCCCGGGACGGGACTTACCTTCACCGAATGTCCCTCCCGGCGGCGGGTCCGGCCCGCGGTTCGTCAGGTATTCGTGCGGGGCGGGAGCAGCAGCTGGTCTTTCGACCGGCTGCCGCCGCCGCCATTCCAATGAAAGAAAAAAAAAACCGCCCCCGATAGGCTACGTGATGATTAACGTAGCCTATCACGGCTAGATTTGCAAAGTCAGCCGTGATAGGCTACGTCACGGGTGACTTTTTTTTAAAAAAAGCGCGTACGGATAATGGCGGCCCCCATAGGGAGCCGCCATTCCCATTCCTTATTTGGTCGCTGTAGTCTACGTAAAGGTTTACATAGACTACGGCGAAAATAAGAGCAACACATATAGCGTTGCCCTTATTTTCGCCGTACTCTACGTAAACCTTTACGTAGACTACAGCGACCAAATAAGGAACGCGAATGGCGGCTCCCTATGGGGGCCGCCATTAGCGTACGCGTTTTTTTTTTTTTTTAAGTCACCCGTGATAGGCTACGTGACGATTGACGTAGCCTATCACGGCTGACTTTGCAAATCTAGCCGTGATAGGCTATGTTAATCATCACGTAGCCTATCAGGGGGCGTTTTGTTTTGTTTTTTAAACTTTCGAGTTCGCGGCCAGGCGAGGCGGGAAGCCTCCCCCCCGGCCTGAATTTCAGCCGGGGCGAGGCGGGAAGCCTCCCCCCTGGCCTGAATTTCGGCCAGGGCGAGGTGGGAAGCCTCCCCCCCCGGCTTGAACTTCACGGGGAGAGCAGCGAAGCGCCTCCCCCCCAACGCGAACAACCTTCGAGGACAGGTAAGGGACTTTCGTCCACCCCTAGGGACTATCTGCCAGGATCGTAAGGGGCAAGCTGGCCTTTGCAGCCTTTTGGGCCACAATGATGGCAGTTACTGCCACCACGTCTGATTTCAAGTTTAGGTATGTGGAGCAGGGTTGTGGCATGGATGTCACCTGCTTCAGCAGATTCCTAGTGCTCTCTCTCTCCAGATACCCCTTTTGGGCCCTGGAGCTCATGGCCCACTGTTTGCACTTCCCAGTATGACGTTCTCCTCCCCTCCCCTCCCCTCCCCTCATGGCCTTCTTTGGGGCCCTTTGTATTCTAGGGTTGGTTCAGGCTCCCAAGTCTGACTGATTCTGGAGGCCCTTGAGATACTTTGATGCCCAGGTTTGTCCCAATGTAATCCACCTACGCATTTGGAGGTCAAACACTGATGGGTACGGCAAGGGCATGGCAGTGGCCCACAGCCGAGTGCCAGTTGAGTGGGTTATGCCCTGCCAGGGCCTTACAGTTATTTTACTGAAAGCTGCAGGTTTGGGGAGGGACCCCTGTTTTGTCACTACGACGGTTCACCACTGACAAAATCTCACTATGGGCAGTCACCACATCAGCTCCGTCACACTAGGCCCAGGAGATTTTCAATTCGGGACCACTCTTTTCGCATTGAGCGATCTCCACGGCAGCTGCTTTAGGTTTCTCTCACAGGTATGATATGGCAGTGGGGAGATGGCCTTCAATGCATCCCAGCCTGACGTTCACAGTGATACAATTTTTCCTTTGTTTGCCCTAATGTTCTTATTCCTTAGACTGTCGGACTCGGGGTACGCTGGTACAGGTACTCTACGTGGGCACAGTATGGTATTTTGGGCTGCATGAAGGGCTTCCACATCGGCCTTCAGATCTCCGCTTCAGTTACCCCGACACGTTACGATCCAGTGGCTTGGCCAACAGGGCATGCGGTAGGATTCCCCCCTCCTCACCCTGTTCCACCAAGGTTTGGTCAGTCTTCCTCCGCAGGTCCAGGTGCTGCACGTTGGAGGGAACGACTTGGGCTGTAAGCCAGGCAAGGACCTGATCAAACTGGCCTTGGTTAATGTGCAGGTGGTCTGGAATCCCTGGCCAGAAGTAGCCATATTATGGTCCTCACTGTTCCACAGATCAATTGGAATGACGCTGCCATTGGCAGAGCACGTTGGAAAATGAACAGAGAAATGGCTTATGGCCGATTTGAATGGGGTGATGGATGTACCACCCACCAGAAAATTCTGTGGACAAGGAGAGAGTGTTACAGGCAGGATGGAGTCCACCTGTCTAATGCAGGGAATGACATATTTCTGTCTGATCTGCAAAGGGGCCTGCGGGAAGTCCTTCTACGCAGGTGGGGGAGTTTCACAAACACTAGGCTTGTTACTCCTGGTGGTGGCTAGGACGGGCAAAAGCAGAAAAAGTTGAGGGATGGTGTGCATGAAGAGGCATCTTATGGTGACAAGTGATGCCTGAGGCCCCCCCGAACGGGTCGTGTGGCTCTGCGGGAGGATAAGGGTTGCCTGGGAGACCAACCCTCCTCACTCACCCAGGTGTTGTGTGGCACCAGGAGGGGGTGACAGGGGAAGGTTTACCTCCCCCAGAAGGGGCAATCTGGAGGGGTGGCGAGATCGACGCCACCCCTCAGGCTGGGTGTGTTTTCGCCCAAGAAGTGCCAGCTAGTCGCTGGCACAGTCAGCTGCCTGTCCTAGGTACCCCTTTGCAGATATTTTCAATAAAATGTGGCCCAGTTTTCAACCCAAGCCTTGTTGTTTGACTCTTCTTTGGCCCATCTCCGCTCACAATGGGGAGGTAAAGAATGAGGATGCATAGGACTCTCAGAAGCCTCTGAGTTTGGAGGCTTTCAAGCTGCAGCAGAATTTTAGGCCTAGTTCTTGTACATTTATGAGACCAGCAGTCTTCTCTGCATGGTAGTGAAATGGGTACTAGTCCTTCTATTATGACCAACTATTCCCACATTACTATATTAGGTGGCCATTCAAATGAAGGTCCTATTTGTATGGTGGCCCAATTCACAACATTAACTTCCCTCTAAAAACAGGAGCAATGGCTGTGTGAATCTGGCTGCTGTATAATCAGGCTTCTGCATGGAGCCTCTACCTTGTATGCTAATGTGCATGGTGGTTCTTCTACCTTACGAAGAGGATCACTGGCCTAGTAAGCATAAGAACTGGCACAGTAATTATATGAAATTTGAATAAGCATAGTTGTCTTATTCAACCTGTTACTTAAATGGAATTTTCAATTAATTGATCAATCAGCATTAATTAATTTTGTGGATATGTTTGCAGATCATCAAAATCTCAGTATGTGTCTTATTTTGAGATATTAAAGTACCTCAGTATCTTTATGTGTTCTATTTATTTCCCTATTTACAATAACACTTGGGGGGGCAAGTGTGCCATTAATTAACAAACTCACTAAATTAGATGATGTGTTGGAATGGAGGTCCTTGCACCCGTTCATATACTAAAAGGACCACCAATTAAAACTGGCTTTCCACCAACTAATACAGGAAAACTTGATTGATCTATTGGTCAAAGAACAATTAAAAGTTCACAGGCCTAATTCTTGCCCTTCCTTATACTGGTTTTTTTTTTTTCTTGTAAGTCTCTATAACTGTGGCAGCAACCACATTCTTTGTGCTTTCTTTAAGCTTGACTTTCATGAGAGTCAGTCCCTCAGGTTATAAGCACTGGAACATTTATTTCCAGGCCAAGAAGGGAAATTAAGTGCAGTTTACCTGTCAAGAGATTGAGTTCCTTTTGCAGCATGTGTCCCTGATGTTCTGTCACAATATGAGCTTTACCAATAAGGGAATTGCTGTGCAGTGTTAAAACAAAAAACCCTCACATTTTCAAAAGTGTGTGTGTGTTGGGGGGTGGGGAGGGGGAAGTAAGTGGCTGTGTATCAAACTCTTGCATCTATGGCTTAGTTCTCTCAAACAGCAGATGAGGTTGGGCCTGGGCTGTACCAATTCAGGCTATTGTTGGAGACTTTCATGATTGGTCATTCATTTGCTGCTGCTGTTGTTTAAACCCCATGTACGCATAAAGTGAGATGTCAGAGAGCAGGGCTGGCCCAAGACATTTTGCTGCCACGTGGCACACACAGGATGAGAAATAGCAGCAGGTAGCACCTGTGATTTACTCATTCTGCCTTATAGTAGGGCTGGCCTTGTCAGGAAGAAGAGTTCTAGCTCTGGCTGTGGTGACATCATGATGGTGAGTTCAAGGAACTACATTTCTTACTAGTATTCACACTGAGGGAACATGTGGGAAGATATGAAGTATTTTTCTATTCAAATGGAAGACGATGAACATGTATTTAAAGTCACATGCGTGAATACAGATATCATGGGAAACAATACTTCTATTTCTGCATCAGAGTGCAGAGTGCATCAGATCATCAGAGTGGGATATTAATCTGTCTGCTCTTCTGCCCTTTAGCAGGTATTCCTTTCCTTTCCTTTCCTTATTTTTTTTCTTTTTGCTGTACATCAACAGAAATATGCTCATATGATCAAACCGTAATAATCGGAGATGCACAATCTAGAATCATCAGATCCAATTGCATGCCAGCAGTCCATGCAAAAGAAGTGGGTTCCATTCTGGGACCTTAGAGGTGATGAAGCTCTCAAGGACAAAACTAGAAGGCCCCTACCCAAAAGCATGGCTGTTCTGCTCTGACCCAGATCTAACAAGAATAGCCATAGTGACAGAGAACATGTTGTGACTAGCCACTTCTGCCAAAGAAACACAACATGACAATTCTTGCATAGAAGCGTCGGAGATAAATCCGAGCATGTTATATGCATGTTGCTACTATCTTGGATCTTTGCAGGTGTTTAGGATAGATCTTCCTTCCCTTGTGTCTATCTGCAAGGCAAACAAACTGAGGTGTACCAAGATGATGGAGATGAGGAACTCTGCAACAACTTATGTTGAGAAGACTTGGACTTAGTAGTGATGATGAAATTGAACCATTGCTCTTACCTCATGCTTCATTGCAGTATTTACTCTTTGTGTACTGCATTATAGTCTCTCACTCAGTAATACTGATTTTCCAGATTTGTTATACAACATTATAAACATTACACTTTACAAATACAGTATATGTCAGTCGGTAACATATCAGATATATTTGGTAAAGTAAAACATGTCACTTAATGGAATCACTGAGCACCTTTATGGCTTTTTTTTAAAAGGAACTTCACTCTAAGTAACTTAGCTCTGCAAGTCACCCACCATCAACATTAATAGCTTCGAAGTCTACATATCCTTTGTTCATGTACTGTTAGCACTATAACGCCTCGGTCCTTTTCCATGTCTAGAGTTCCATCTGTGAGTCATTGCAGAATTACACAAGTTGCTTATATTTTTATAGAGGTCCTACTTTTCAAATTCTCTTTCATCAGTCTTATCTGTCAGGTTTTTTTCATCTTACATTTCATTGGGTCATGCTCAGTTAGATTAGATAATTTCAATGTACATTCTAGAAACTGGACACTACACTATGTTAGAAAGGAGGGGGCTGCTGAAAATGACAGCCCTACATCAAGTTTCTCTTGCTTAATATTTAGTTCAGCTAAGCTCATGTCCTTATATCATTATGACATTAGTGCCCATATCTATGCCATTGGAAATGAATGATGTGGAGTGGTGAAACACACATTGCAGCAACATCAGAATACAAGGAAAGTTGAATTAGACATTAGTGAAGGGGAAGAGAAACTTGAAACAGGGGAGCCATTTTCAGCAGCATCCCCATGTTCTTTGTGATGTGAAGTTCCTCCTCATCACGAGGCTGGTTTTGGCAAGGAGAATGAGAGGGGGCTAACCAACCTGATACTTCTTCAGCAGCAACAGTCACTTTCTGACTCCGATAAATCCTATCCAAGTATAGGTAAGCAATACCAATGATTAGATACAATGATTAAAATAATAAATTTTGCAATTGAGATTCTGATAAGCTCAGAGTTGAATGTGAACAGTCTTGTGGAAAATTATGGTTTAGGCTATAAATAACAGCAGCTTCCTTGTCACAGCTGATTTGTTTTTGGAAACACTCCTTTAGCGCTGTGGTGCACTACATAAATCTTGTATATGTTAGCATAACTGTCTTCTAGAAATTGAATTATTCTCTCAGGAAATGCTGGTCTGTCTAGGTCATTGTAAAAGTGGATTAGCTGAACAGTTATGGGAATTCCGTATTTTCTTCAGATTCGGGGTGCTTATCTTTGGATTAACAGCTGATCCTAGCACCATTAATCCCTTGTTACTTAAATTACTAATTCTTCAACAAACAATGTAAAAAAGAAATATTTAGAAAATATAATAGTCAAAAAACCATTTTTGGAAAGAAGTAATTTAAAGTTTTACACTAAGGACTCATTACACTGCATATTTGGAGAAAAGACCCACATGGGAGCAGTTTGGATTAACTCTTTGAGAGAACTTGAAATTCATGATTCATGATTTATGATTATCATAATTTATTCATTCATGTTCAGAATCGGGCCAATGGCATTTAGGGTTCAAAAGCTAGATTTTAAAATGGCCTCTGGAAAAGTGGACACCAAAGCAGACATGGAGTTGTTTCTTCTTTCTGCTAGAAGGTAAAAACAAAACAAGTGTGCTAGATAGAAAAGCTGGATTTTGTGATTAGTAGAAATGAATTAAAATGGCAGATTTGAAGCCCAGTCCTTGATCCTATTCAGCTACTCCCCTCTTCTACCTCCTCTACCCACATACTTTCAAACAAAACTTGCCATTCATGTGGAATAGAAACTTTTGTGTGTGTTTTTGTTGTGTTGGGGGCGGGGGGCATGGCTGAGAAAGGCAGGGCAAGTCTGCATGGTCCAGCACTCCTCTTACATGTTATTTCAATACACATGGGTATGTGAACCCCTTTTATTAACTACCTGCTTCTTTGATATGAATGCAAAACAGACATAGCTAGAGTACTAAACATCAGTCTAGAGAATAAATATATTTTTCCTATTAAAGAAAATTCTGATAGCTTAAACCAGAAGAAAAGTAAGACCCCAATGCTTTCATCTGGCAATTCAAATGCTATTTGGCCCTAACAAATATACAGTCTCACTTGTTGTATCTTACTAGTTCTGTTTCATGGGAGGAGGAGTTGCCCTATAGAAACAGTTGTGTGGCCTGGAGAACGTTCTGAGACTCCATTTTGTTCTTAGGTAAGCAAATGGCAACGGAGGCAAGGCGTGACTTCGGCCGACTTGATATATGACACAGAAGTGTCATCCATTCTTTGAGAAGAAGGAGCTCATTCAGCCCTGCCTTTGTAAGTAATAGGACCAACTGTTGCAATGCACTCTACATGGGGCTGTCCTTGAAGTGAATGACAATAATAATGTATTCATGTATTTATTTACAATATTTATATACCACTCCACATCAAAGATTTCAGAGCGGTGAACCAGATAAAAGAATAAAACCCCATAATTAAAACAATTAAAATATTTTAAAAGGACAGATTCTGAACTTAATAAGCTGTAGCTGGTCACTCAGAGAAGGCCTCTCGAAATAACAATATCTTCAGGAAGTGCAGAAAGCAACACAACGTTGGTGCCTGCCTGACCTCCAAAGGCAGGAAGTTCCAATAATACATGGCAACAACCAATAATAACAACTGGGGAAGCATGTTCAGCCATGTTTCTGGCAACTCTACTGGCTGACAATTAATTTCCAGTCTCAGTGCCAGGCTTGGATGCTAAACTTCAAAACCGTTCATAACCTGAGACCAATTTATCTCAGTAGTAGGGATGTCAGAGAATTCCACGGCAGATCTCGGTGAGGCCGAATGCCAGTGCATTCGGCCCCCCGAAAACAATCGTGGAACGAAGCCCCCGCCCCCCCCACCCCACGAAAGGCATGCAAAATGGAGCACTTACCTGCTCCCGTCCACGCTGCTGTGCGAATGGCAGCCGTCCTGCGGCCGCCATTCACTTGCTCCTCTTCAGCTGTGATAGGCTATGTAAATACTTACGTAGCCTATCACGGCTAATGCAGGGACACCATTTGCATCCCTGTGGAGGCCATGATAGGCTATGTAAGTATCTACATAGCCTATCATGGTGGGGGGGGGGGGAACCCCAGCATACACAAATGGCGGTGGCTACCGCCATTTGCGTACACTGGTTTTTTTCCCCCCCTGCCATGATAGGCTACGTAAGTATTTATGTAGCCTATCATGGCAGGGGGGAAAAAACCCAGTGTACGCAAATGGCGGTGGCTACCGCCATTTGCATACACTGGGGTTTTCCCCCTGCCGTGATAGGCTATGTAAATTTTTACATAGCCTATCACGGTGAAAGAAAGGGACGCAAATGATGGCGGCTATGACAGCCACCATTTGCGTCCCTGCAGGGCTGCCCAGCGGCCAGATGTCTGGCTGCGGGCGGCTGCAGCCGGCCGGCGGCTCTGCGGCTTGGCCGTGGAGTGCAGCCGGCTGGCCAGGATTCCGGGGGGAGGCACAGAGCACCTCCCCCTTGTTGAGGATTCCAGGGGGAGGGACGGAGCGCCTCCCCCCCCCAGCAGAGCCAGGTAAGTGGGGTTTCGTACACCCCTACTCAGTAGCCACCTTCTCCCTGTTAAGATTGTCATCAAGCACTGAGATCCCTGTTTTTTGTTGTGAGCTATTAGAGTATCTTCAGCAAGGCACTATGGATTTACTGTTCTAGCTGTCAGACTATGTAACAACCTCCTAGAGGATATGTGTTTGAACACCACATATCTATAGAATTGAATTGCTGCTTGACTTGATCTGCTTTTACAGCATTCCATTAAATACATGCATACATACATCTATATATATATATATATATAGAGAGAGAGAGAGAGAGCGCGTTGATGTAAGACACTTTGGACTTAGAGAAGGGATGCAGAAGCTCAGGCCCAGGGGTGAAATTCAGCCCTCCTAGGGCTCCAATCTCGCCCTTCAGGGTTTGCAGATGGCCATGTCCCCTTCCCCTGACTCTACCCCCTTTCCCTGCTTTAGTTTGGTGGTTTCCCGCCTTTTGTGCAGTTTTTCTGCATTCTAAAAGGTTGAAATGCCTCTCCTATGGCTTAGTTCCTGGCAGGAAAAGCTTTCATCAAAAATACACCAATTTCGAGAGGCCACCTCTTTGCCTTTGGTCCTGGCCAATATGATAATGTGGCCTCCCAGAGCTCTGGAATGAAATTTGGCCCTTAAGCTGAAAGAGGTTCTGTACCCCTGGAATAGAGAGAGGTGGGACAAAAATGTTCGAAGTCAATCAATCAGGGTATTACAATTCAGAAATGATAAATAAGCCAATCCAAAAATGTATTTATTTGGATCTGAGCTACATTAAGCCCCTTCATGGATCACTACCTTGTTGTGGCAAAGGGGCTTGCATAACTCAGTGAAGCCGAAAGCTATGCCATGGAGGGCCACCCAAGACGGACAGGACATGGTGGAGAGTTCTGACAAAATGTGGTCCACTGGAGAAGGAAATGGCAACCCACTCCAGTATTCTTGCCAAGAAAACCCCATGGAACGTATCACAAGGCTAAAAGATATGACGCCGGAAGATGAGCCCCTCAGGTCAGAAGGTGTCCAATATACTACTGGGGAAGAGCAGAGGGCATTTCCAAGTAGCGCCAGAAAGAGTGAAGCGGCTGGGCCAAAGCCGAAAGGACACTCAGCTGTGGATGTGTCTGGTGGTGAAAAGAAAGTCTGATGCTGTAAAGAACAATATTGTTTAGGTACCTGGAATGTAAGGTCAATGAATCAAGGTAAGCTGGAGGTGGTCAAACATGAGATGGCAAGATTGAACATCGACATCTTGGGAATCAGCGAACTAAAATGGACAGGCATGGGCAAATTTAATTCAGGTGACCATTATATCTACTACTGTGGACAAGAATCCCTTAGAAGAAATGGAGTAGCACTCATAGTCAACAAAAGGGTGGGAAAAGCAGTACTGGGGTACAACTTTAAAAATGATAGAATGATCTCAGTATGAATCCAAGGCAAACCATTCAACATCACAGTAATTCAAGTATATGCCCCAACCACTGAGACTGAAGAAGCTGAGGTTGATCAGTTCTATGAAGACCTGGCTACAACACCTTCTAGAACTAACACCAAAAAAAGATGTCCTCTTCATCATAGGGGATTGGAATGCTAAAGTAGGAAGTCAAGAAATCACTGGGATAACAGGCAAGCATGGCCTCGTTTTACAAAATGAAGCAGGACAAAGGCTAATAGAGTTTTGCCAAGAGAACACGCTGATCATAGCAAACACTCTTTTCCAACAGCACAAGAGGCGACTCTACACATGGACATCACCAGATGGTCAATATCGAAATCAGATTGATTATGTCCTTTGCAGCCAAAGATGGAGAAGCTCTATACAGTCAGTCAAAACAAGACCTGGAGCTGACTGTGGCTCAGATCATGAGCCGCTTCTTGCAAAATTTCGGCTTAAATTGAAGAACGTAGGGAAAACCACTAAACCATTCAGGTATGACTTAAATCATATCCCTTATGAATATACAGTGGAGGTGAGGAATAGATTTCAGGGATTAGACCTGTTAGACAGAGTGCCTGAGGAACTATGGACGGAGGTCCGTAACATTGTTCAGGAGGCAGCAACTCAATCCATCCCAAAGAAAAAGAAATGCAAGAAAGCAAAGTAGCTGACTGATGAGGCGTTACAAGTAGCTGAGGAAAGAAGGGAAGCAAAAAGCAAGGGAGAAAGGGGAAGATATATCCAACTGAATGCAGAGTTCCAGAGAATAGCAAGGAAAGACAAGAAGGCCTTCTTAAATGAACAATGCAAAGAAATCGAGGAAAACAACAGAATGGGAAAGACTAGAGATCTCTTCAAGAAAATTGGAGATCTCAAGGGAACGTTTTGTGCAAAGATGGGCATGATAAAGGACAAAGAAGGCAGGGACCTAACAGAAGCAGATGAGATTTTAGAAGAGGGGGAAAGAATACACAGAAGAACTATACAGGAAAGATCTTAATGTCCCTGATAGCCATGAGAGTGCGGTCACTGAACTTGAGCAGGACATCCTAGAGTGTGAAGTCAAGTGGGCCTTAGGAAGCATTACTAACAACAAAGCTAGCGGAGATGATAGTATTCCAGCTGAGCTATTTAAAATCCTAAAAGATGATGCTGTTAAAGTGCTGCACACAATATGCCAACAAATTTGGAACACTCAACAGTGGCCACAAGACTGGAAAGGGTCAGTTTACATTCCAATTCCAAAGAAGAGCAATGCCAAAGAGTGTTCAAACTACCGCACAATTGCACTCATTTCACATGCCAGCAAGGTTATGCTCAAAATCCTACAAGCTAGGCTTCAGCAGCATGTGAACCGAGAACTCCCAGAAGTACAAGCTGGGTTTCGAAGAGGCAGAGGAACTAGAGATGAAATCACCAACATTCTCTGGATCATGGAGAAAGCAAGAGAATTCCAGAAAAAGTCTATTTCTGCTTCATTGACTATGCAATCAAAAAAGCCTTTGATTGTGTGGATCACAACAAACTGTGGCAAATTCATAAAGAGATGGGAGTATCAGACCACCTTACCTGTCTCCTGAGAAACCTGTACAAGGGTCAAGAAGCAACAGTAAGAACATGGAACAACCGATTGGTTCAAAATTGGGAAAGGAGTATGTCAAGGCTGTATACTGTCGCCCTGCTTATTTAATTTATATGCAGAGTACATCATGAGAAATGCCAGTTTGGATGAATCACAGGTCGGAATTAAGATTGCTGGGAGAATTATCAACAACCTCAGATAAGCGGACGATACCACCTAATGGCAGAAAGCGAAGAGGATCTAAAGAGCGTCTTGTTGAGGGTGAAAGTGGAGAGTGCAAAAGCTGGTTTGAAACTCATCATTAAAAAAATGAAGAACATGGCATGTGGCCCCATCACGTTCTGGCATATAGAAGGCCGGGGAAGAAATGGAAGCAGTGACAAATTTTATTTTCTTTGGCTCCAAGATCACCACAGACGGTGACTGTAGCCATGAAATTAAAAGACGCTTGCTAGACAGCATAGTAAGAAGCAGAGACATCACCTTACCAACAAAGATTCGTATAATCAAAGCTATGGTTTTCCCAGTAGCAACGTATAGCTGTGAGAGCTGGTCTATAAGGAAGGCTGAGTGCCAAAGAATTGATGCTGTCGAACTGTGGTGCTGGAGAAGACTCTTACGAGTCCCCTGGACTGCAAGGAGGTCAAATCAGTCCATCCTAAAGGAAATCAACCCTGAGTGCTCATTGGAAGGACAGATACGGAAGCTGAAGCTCAAATATTTTGGCCACCTAATGCGAAGAGAAAAGTCACTGGAAAAGACCCTGATGCTGGGAAAGATTGAAGGCAAAAGGAGAAGGGGACGGCAGAGGATGAGGTGGCTAGATAGCATCACCGATGCAATGAATATGAACTTGAGCACACTCTGGGAGAGAGTGGAGGACAGGAAGGCCTGGTCCATGGGGTCATGAAGAGTCGGACACGACTTAACAACTGAACAACAAAGAGCTACATTAAGAACATAAGAAGAGCCCTGCTGGATCAGACCGAGGGTCCATCTAGTGCAGCATTCTATTCACACAGTGGCCAACAAGTTGTTGGAATAAAAGGAACATTCATTGGTTCCTTTCTGCTATGATTGGCAACTATCCAACACTGGTAACATATGCAGTTTTTGTAGAACACTCAGAACAGGACTTCCTGCACTAGCACAGTAGTCCCGCTGTAGGAGGGATGCTGGAGTGTAAAGAACCCAAATGATCTGGGCTGTCCTTGTCATACAAAAACATTCATATTGATCCCATTCAACTGGTACAGAGTGAAGCAGCCTGAATGTTTGCGAGATCTAGGCGTTTGGATCTTATTACTCCTACTCTGTATTGTTTGTCCTGGCTGCCTGTTAATTTCTGGGCCCAATTCAAGGTGCTGGGTTTGGTCTTTAATGGATTGGGACCACATTCTCTCTCGCGCTTCTGCTCTCTTTGTGTGTATGTGTAATTGTAATTTGTATATATGTTTATAATATTGCAATCTATCTTGTGAGGGCAGTGCACCCTGAAATCAGAATAACACTCTTTAAAATAAATGAATGAATGAATGAATGAATGTTACCAGTGCATTATGGGATCAAGTATGGGGAAGTGATTTTGCCATGACAACCATGCCATGAAAATGTCATATGAATTCGGCCCCAGGCCTCTTGAGTTCTGAGTTGCATTCTGCCAAGGAAGTGGGCTACACATCACAGCTACAGTGACTTTCCAGTGATCGGTCAGTTATTCAATGTACTACCTGTAAAGATTCCTTGAGAATTTCACAAGTTTTGCTTTTTTGTCCAAGTTGAGAGTTTGGGTTTCACAATGAGCAGGTGGTCCCACTAGGCCTGGCCAGTTTGTGACTGTTCCAGCAGAAAGAGCATCTGTTCAGCTGCAATGTGAAAACAACATTGCTTCCCTAGTCTCTGGCCAGCCACAAGGCCAAAGAGATCAACAGTATGAATACATATCTTTCTGGGATAAAATTACAGTAACAAAATTGTGAAAGCCTATCACAGTAGGAAAAGAAACCCCCACAGAAATAAGTTAAAGGTGTTTTGACACCAGCTGTGAAAGTTTGGCCAGATGAAAAGGTCAAGTATCCTAGCTTCCATGAAAGTCTTATCAATACTTCCCAGAAGAATGCCCTACTCAAGCTTGCAGGCTGCATTTCAGACAACAGAATTTTCTGGCAAAGGGGACTAATTTAGTATCAAGTGAGAGACATGCTTAATTGCTGTATATATTAATTCAAACAATTTTTGATGAGTTGCCTATTTTTCCTTTGGGGGTCAGGGAAGGAGGAAGTAGAAGCTACAAAGAAATAACAAGTAGAAAAAGAGGGTCTTGATAAGCACATAATATGGGTAATAGTGAGAGTGTTTAGGCTAAGGATGTATGAGAATTTTGTTTCAGTTTGCAAATCACTTGAAAACACCCCATTCACAATCCCAAATGCAAACAGAAGTGCATTTTCTTTGAAAATCTGAAAAAAATCACCATTTTATTAAATGCACAACTTTGTCAAAATGCACAACTTGCTTAAAATAAAGGAATTTTAAATCACCTATGCTATAGCCTATGGGGAAAATTTGCACAATTTTGGAAATTGTTTGCGCAACTTTCAGATTTGATAGCTGTTAGTTTTGCACAGTTTTCCCATTCACACAAAATGTACAGTGATTGCAACTGCAAGCACAAATCAAGAGGAGACGAGCAGCGAGCTGATGTTCAGAGAATCTTGGCAAGCTCGAATATCGCTCATTCAGCCATCCCTAGTTCAGGCTACCCAATCAAATGTAGTGTCTTCACTGTGAGCGTGATTAATGTTCACAGAGTAGATTGAATTAGGGCCAGTTTTATACATTCATCAAAACCTTAATGCTGAATGTCTCTTGGGAACCTTTCACAGGCACACTGAGCCATGTGGGAGACACTTATCTGGGGTGATATCCCATGCAGCTACATTGCTTTTATGTGTGAATACTGTAATCAAATGGCCTGAGCCAGTGGTGTGGGTCCTTTCTACCTCATTGCTTCTGACTGACTCCTCCCTAGACTCACATGTAGCTAGGAAATTACGGATTGTGAAAAATCCACCCTGTCTGTGTTTCACAGATTGTCAGGTGCCTTTCATTCCATCATCTGCCCACAGATGGATGCAAATATTTTTTCGTCATGTGGAACAATACGGAAATAATTACATAAATATTTACATAGGTATTTACAAAAGTACATAATAGGGATGTCAGAGAATTCCGCCACGGATCTCAGTGAGGCCGAATGCCAGTGCAGTTGGCCCCCCAAACTCCTTGGTGGAACAGCCTGCCGCCACCCCGTGGATACTCCCCGGGACAAGACTTACCTGGGGCGGATGTTCCGGGCGGCGGTGGCAGCGGCGGCGGCGGCTGGTCTTCTGACTGGCTGCCGCCACCGCCATTTGCAGTCTTGTTGTTGTTGTTGTTGTTTTTACAAGACGTGATAGGCTACGTAAAGATTTACATAGCCTATCATGGCTGGGTAAAACAACAACAACTGCGTACGCAAATGGTGGCGGCTACAGCCGCCGCCATTTGCGTTCCTTATTTTTGGCTGTCTTAGCCTACGTAAATATTTACATAGACTATGACGGCGAAAATAAAGTGGGATGCAAATAGCATAGCAGGCGCTATTTGTGTCCCTTTTTGATTCGCCACTTTAGCCTACGTAAATATTTACGTAGGCTAAAACGGTGAATCAAAAAGGGACGCAAATAGCACCTGCTACATTATTTGTGTTCCCCTTTATTTTCGCCATCATAGTCTACGTAAATATTTACGTAGATTAAGACAGCCAAAAATAAGGAACGCAATTGGCGGCGGCCGTAGCCTCCGCCATTTGCATACATGTTTTTTTGGGGTTTTTTTTACCCAGAGCCCTCTACATAGGGATGTAGGAAATTGCCCTTACCTGTCTCCGCCAGGTTCCGCAGGGGAGGGGAGGCGCTCCTTCCCTCCCCCCAGAATCCTGGCCAGCCGGCTCCTCTCCAAGGGGATTCCACGGAGCCGCCGGCCGGCTCCACCAGCAGCCGGACATCCAGCCGCTGGCTAGCAGGGATGCAAATGGTGGTGGCCATACCCGCTGCCATTTGCGTCCCTGTAGTCAGCCATGATAGGCTACATAAATCTTTACGTAGCCTATCATGTCTGACTTTAAAAAAAAAAGCGCGTACGCAAATGGTGGTGGCTACAGCCCTAGGGATGTCGGAGAATTTCTCCACGAATCTCTGGGAGGCTGAATGCCAACGCATTCGGCCCTCCGAAATTGGTGGAGAAACAGTCTGCCCCCCGCTCCCCCCCCCCGGGATGGGACTTACCTTGGTCGAATGTCCCTGGCAGCTCCTGGCGGTGGTGCGGCGGCGGCGGCAGCCGGTCTTTTGACCGGCTGCCGCCGCTGCCATTTCCAAGGTTTTTTTTATAAAAAACAACAAACGTGATAGGCTACGTAAAGATTTACGTAGCCTATCATGGCTAGATTTTCAAAAAACACCGTGATAGGCTACGTAAATCTTTACATAGCCTATCATGGCTGACTTTGAAAAAAAAAAAAAGTGCTTACGCAAATGGCGGCACCCATGGGCACCGCCATTTGCATTCCTTATTTTGGCACGTGTAGTCTATGTAAACATTTACATAGACTACGGCGAAAATAAGGGCAACACTATTTGTGTTGCCCTTATTTTCGCCGTAGTCTACGTAAATATTTACGTAAACTACCCATGCCAAAATAAGGAATGCAAATTCCTTTGCCCATGGGTTTTTTTTTCCCCCCCAAAGTCAGCCGTGATAGGCTACGTAAAGATTTACGTAGGCTATCATGGCTGACTGCAGGCCAGGGACGCAAACGGCGGCAGCTATGGCCGCCGCCAATTGCCTCCTGGCAGGAGAAGAACTGTTGCGGCCGGAGAGATGGGGCGCTCCCCCCCGGCCAGAATTTCAGCGGGGAGGGATGGGGCGCCTCCCCCCCAGCCAGAATTTTGGCAGGGAGGGATGGGGTGCCTCCTCCCCCACCAAGAATTTTGGGGGGACGGACGGAGTGCCTCCCCCCCACCGCGAAACAAGCTGCGGGACCAGGTAAGGGACTTCCGTCCATCCCTACGCCACCACCATTTGCGTTCCTTATTTTGGGCCGTCTTAGTCTACGTAAATATTTATGGGAAGAAGAAAAAAGTTTGGGAAGGAGTAATATCTGAGAACAGCCATAAAATTAAATAACACATGACCCCCAAATGGTATTTTCATGGAAAGGAAAACATTCTCTTGCAGTTTGCAGCAAAAACAGGTGTTGGTGATTTTGCCACATTATTTTTAGTGACATCTTTAGAAGTAAGGGAAATGCCCCAATTTTTTTAATCATCTTTTCCCCATAAGTTTCCAACTTCATCTGTTTTAGAATATGAGAAAGATCCCTGTCCCATTATTTCCACAGATATTTCCCACTTCCCACATGCAGGCATAAAATATTCAGCACACTTATTGGCAAAATTGAACATATGATTTTCACAGCCTGGATCCAAATCATAGTTGCCCATCACATGTGCATTATTCTATGCTTTGGCTTAACTGGACATTATGTTACACATTCAAAAGCACAGGCTTTTCCCTGGGCTGTATAATGCAGATCAAAACCATTATTGTACACTGCATGCATGTTATTTACAGTTGGTTTTTAATTACACATCCAGTTACTGCTTTTCTTGGTGGATCTGATAACAGCATTATCAAAACTGAGGCCTGTTCAAGACATTTATCCACAACGGTGAATATGTGCTTTTCAGTAGTGTTGCTGACCAAACTTTGAAAAGGCTGAAAGGTTAATCAAAATTGGAGGGAGGGGTATTCAGAGGTTGAGAGAGAGAGAGAGAGAGAGAGAGAGAGAGAGAGGCAAAACCACCTCACCTTTACATTTCTGAGTGTTGGGTAATTATTTCTTTTCAAAGATTAATTGGGCTAGCAGCTGCCATTTTAGATTTTCCCATTTGTCCCATTCTGTTGAGCAACTTGTAGGGAAAAAATGGCAGCCACAAAAAAATGGCAGCCCCAACTGATGGGAAACTGATATTCCATTGTCATTCCCACTGAGGAGAAGGCCCAGTAGGGGGAGAAGGTACTGGCAGTGGCAGCACTACAGAGGCGTATCTTAAGTATTCGGTTGGAGCAGCCAAAAAGCCTGAGCACTTCGGGGGTGAACTTTGGGAGCACTTTAGGGGAGGGTGATTGCCCATTCCTAGGTCAGCTTATGTATTGTGTAACTGATACATTTGGGTTGAGTTGTAAACTGAGTGTCACTGCCTCTGAGTAGAAGAAAACCCTTAATGCCAACGTTCCCAAAAATCCAATTCTATTTTTTTACAGAGTATTACCAATGTGGCAAGTGTACAATATGGCTCATGAATGGTGACTGAAAATGTGTAAATGTGTGTCTTTTCTGGAAAAGCATACATTCTTTTTATTTTAAAAAAAATCAGCTATGCCACTGTACTATAGTCCCATTCAGGTGTTAAAGCCTGAACAAGGAGGGTAATTCACGAGAAGGGGCATGGGGGCAATTCCTGCACTGAGCAGAGGGTTGGACTCGATGGTCTTATAGACCCCTTCCAACTCTACTATTCTATGATTCTATGATCAGGGTCGCTGACAATGCAGAGAGTTCTATTCACATTCTGTTCAGGCATAATGCTTGAACAGGGTTTATGACTCACTGAAAACTACTTATGAAGTGCTGTCTAAGGCTGTTTGGGTGTGGCCCCATTCACCTACTTCAGTGTAAAAAAAGAGGAGTTGATAGGCAGTGTATTAGGAAATCCTTTTCCCATGTCCCTCCCAACAAAATGCTCTTTCACCGCACAAATGATTGTAGGAACCAAACACCTATTGTTGACTGAGGTATTAGTTGTTATTAATCGGAACAAAAGATAAAGCCATCATCAACATGCATCGTTTTGTTAGAAAATAAGCCTCATTTTAGGCCCTTTATATTTATCTATTACCCTTCAGAAACAAAATAATAACTTGTTCACTGTTTAAATAAATGACTTCAAAAGCTGTACCATATGTTAATGTGATTTTACATCTATTGGCAAGGCACAAATGCTGTTTGTTTAGCTTCAGGTGACTGTGTTGTATAAACAGTCTTTGAAATAAGACCTTCATGCTAAATTTAATCAAATACATTAAAAAAAATCCTTATTGGTTGCTGTTTTCTAATTTATGATATAAATAACTATACTCAAAGACTGACTTCAGGCAGATATATGCATATGTCATCTGCAGAGAAGGTGCATCTGTTGAGCAAAGTTTCCAGGATACAGCAAATCATCAAGTAGAGACAGAGACAGCAGTTACCCTTGTCTTTCTTAAATAGATGGGACACGCACACCCCATAAAAAGTGCAACAATTGTGAATCTAGTTGAAGTTCCCTTAACCAAACTTCAGTTATCGATGATGATGATGATGATGATGATGATATTCACTTTAAATGGCTTCTATCATCCACCCATGTAGCTTCAAGGCAAACACACACACACACACGTGTGTGTGTGTGTGTGTGCACACGCGTGCACGCACGTGTGTGATGAGAGCGAGAGAAAGAGAGATGCACATTGGTTTCAGATGAAGTCCAGAGCCTGAACAGAATTGGGCTGCTTTGGTCTGGTTCTGTTTGGTCCCAAGGCAAAGCAAGCTTCCCTCTGAAGCCAACATGACTAAAGCTGCTCCGGAATGATGCTTCTTTATTGACTTCATTATTTGTTATTTCAGATACAATTCATGCCTGCAGACTTTATGTCTCCAAATAGTGTCTTTTGGTTTCATTTCTCTAAATACTGCAGGGGGAGCGGGAGGGGGAGGGATGGAGTGCAGTTGAGTGACTGAAAGTTCCACTTTTTAATCCTATTCCTAGGGTATATTTTATCAGGGGCTCTCATCACTGCACTTTAGAGGAGGACAAGGATGGGACTTTGAGATGGCCATGCTCCCAATGTCACCGGGTTTCACTGTGAAAAGCTTTAAATGGGTTTTCAAGCATCATAACACCCTGGTGTCTGTACTTATCTTTCTGAAACTTTGTAGGATTTGTGCCTGGGGACATCCCTGTGATGTGTGTCATTTTCCTACAAATTGACTGAAAATTCAATGGGGGAGGGAAGGGGAAACAAATCACCCCACCTCCAGATTGGAGAACTCCCATTCCATATGAACTGCTGTACCTACCCTTCTGGTCCTTTGCAGGCTTCTTACTTAGGGACACCCCTAGTCTGCCTGTCATAATGATTCACAAGTTATATAGGGGGACAAGTGATACTCTTTTAGAGATCCTCACAATGTAAAGGATGCTTTTGCACACACACACACCCTGCAGCTATTCGCATGAAACTTGGTGGGCTTGATCCTATCAGAAGAGGCAACTCTCCCCAAAGTTTTCATCCAAATTCTGCCAAGAATTTTAAAAAGTTACTGACAGTTCCCTTAAAAAATGCATTCAAGTAGCACGAAAACCCCCGCACCTATTTTTTTGACATTGTGTATATGCCCAGTGGAGGAAAGTGTGAAAGTGACGTGGACCAGAAATACACACACACACACACACACACACACACCCTATAATGACAACTCTTACAAGTTGTCCTATTCAGGACTTTACTTGAAAGAAATACACAATTCCATCATGTCCTGTGTCATACTTGTCAAATAAAGTTTTACATGACCATTGTGGTTCTCCAATGGGGTCTGCACCATGCAGAGGAGGAGCCCACATCGAGCCTCTTCATGTATGATCCAGGCTTCTCATGTAAATGCAGGAGGATGTAGGACTGCTGATCTCTCATGAGATAAGTTGGATCTTTCACCTAAGAGTGTCAACGAGATTTTTCTCCTATTTCTCACAGCCAATGGGGGGGGGCATGTTCAGAATAAATTTCTCCTCCCTGTGTGCCTGGAAGCACACGATGCCCATAGAAATTACAGAAAATAAGGTGAAGAAGCCGCATGCTATGCAGTAAGTGTATTGGAGTTTTGCCCAAAGAAGCAGTATTTATGGCTTGCCCTTATCTACTCTGTTCTGAAATCTACCTCACCTTCTTCCTCTTCCCTAGCCCATAGACCCAGTTAGATAGAAAAAAAAGTCTTGATGTGCATATTAAAGTGGGCACAGAAACATTATTACTAACTTCGGAACGTCATCATTCTGCATGTTCCTTTTGCACTGAAGAAAAGGGAAACTGACACCATACATTTCACTCACACTTTTAATTGAGCCATTAGTTGAGCCAGCGCTCTAATTCGTGAAGTGCAAAGAAGGGGCAGTGTAAAGATTTAGGTGGTGCCTGTCAGCAATGAATCCACTCACTGAATCTACTCATGTTGAGGTTTAGCCAAAACATTTTTAGATGGTCAGCAAATAGGATCCTTCGGCTGTTGATTCTCAAGGTGAAAAACAAGTGTAAGTGATCAGTCTTGTACATTTTGCACACAGTGGCCACAACACTGAGAGCCAGTGTGGTGTAGTGGCGAGTGTGTTGGACTGGGAGTCAGGAGATCCAGATTCTAGTCCCCACTAAGACATGGAAGCTCACTGGGTGACTTTGGGCCAGTCACAGACTCTCAGCCCAACCCACCTCACAGGGTTGTTGTTGTGAGGATAAAATGGAGAGGAGGAGGATAATGTAAGCCGCCTTGGGTTCCTTGCAAGAGGGAAAAAAGCAGGATATAAATTAAATAAATAAACAAACAAACAAACAAACCCAGCAAAGAGTAGTTATGCATGTTTAATCCCCACTAGTGTCAGGAGGACTTAAGTACACATAACCGTGCACTCATTTATGGCCTGTGCATATCACCATGTTAAAGCAAATACACTAATACAGTAATGACTGTGTATGATGTAAAGGGAAACCCTAACGATAAAACCTTATTTTTGAAGGAGGGCCAAATCACTTCTTTCCTCCTACCATCCCTCTTTGTCAGCCCAGATTTCATGGTTGTCAGTATTTAGTCATGGTCTGCAGTAGATGCATTTTTAAGGAGCTATAGGAGGCCCAAGAATATTAATAGGATATGATAGAGTTTATTTTAGCTGGAGGAAATGTTGCAATTGCAGATTGCCACAGTTTCAAACGCAGCAAACAAGAACCGCTTCTGAAAATTAATGTAGGTCTTCACACAGCAATATATGAAAGTCACACAGTTATAATCATTTTGTTATCATACAGCCCTGTGTTGCCTCACATACATGCATTAAAAAAAGCAAGTATACAATTAGTATGTAAGCCGATTAATGCTTCAAGAGGGCAACATTTAATTAAATGCCTAGGACTGTTCAGAAGTATTAGAGGTACATCTCAATTAAATATAATTAGGAAGGCAAGCTAAAGTAGTCAGATCAGTTACAAGTAAATTAAAAACAAATAGTCCATGTGATGAGACCATGTTGAGGTTGTGCCCTTAAGTGCATGTTCTCCAAATTCGTTTTGACAAAACAAAGCAAAAACTACTTGGTAGATCCTTGAATGCTGACATCCTGGAAGAAGGAATGGCAAAACCCACAATAAAAAGAAAAGCACCAATGACAGTTCATTAAATCAAGAGACTGTAAAGCACAGAACCACAATGGTCATGTAAAACTTTATTTGACAAGTATGACACAGGACATGATGGAATTGTGTATTTCTTTCAAGTAAAGTCCTGAATAGGACAACTTGTAAGAGTTGTCATTATAGGGTGTGTGTGTGTGTGTGTGTGTGTGTATGTATTTCTGGTCCACGTCACTTTCACACTTTCCTCCACTGGGCATATACACAATGTCAAAAAAATAGGTGCGGGGGTTTTCGTGCTACTTGAATGCATTTTTTAAGGGAACTGTCAGTAACTTTTTAAAATTCTTGGCAGAATTTGGATGAAAACTTTGGGGAGAGTTGCCTCTTCTGATAGGATCAAGCCCACCAAGTTTCATGCGAATAGCTGCAGGGTGTGTGTTTGTGCAAAAGCATCCTTTACATTGTGAGGATCTCTAAAAGAGTATCACTTGTCCCCCTATATAACTTGTGAATCATTATGACAGGCAGACTAGGGGTGTCCCTAAGTAAGAAGCCTGCAAAGGACCAGAAGGGTAGGTACAGCAGTTCATACGGAATGGGAGTTCTCCAATCTGGAGGTGGGGTGATTTGTTTCCCCTTCCCTCCCCCATTGAATTTTCAGTCAATTTGTAGGAAAATGACACACATCACAGGGATGTCCCCAGGCACAAATCCTACAAAGTTTCAGAAAGATAAGTACAGACACCAGGGTGTTATGATGCTTGAAAACCCATTTAAAGCTTTTCACAGTGAAACCTGGTGACATTGGGAGCATGGCCATCTCAAAGTCCCATCCTTGTCCTCCTCTAAAGTGCAGTGATGAGAGCCCCTGATAAAATATACCCTAGGAATAGGATTAAAAAGTGGAACTTTCAGTCACTCAACTGCACTCCATCCCTCCCCCTCCCGCTCCCCCTGCAGTATTTAGAGAAATGAAACCAAAAGACACCATTTGGAGACATAAAGTCTGCAGGCATGAATTGTATCTGAAATAACAAATAATGCAGTCAATAAAGAAGCATCATTCTGGAGCAGCTTTAGTCATGTTGGCTTCAGAGGGAAGCTTGCTTTGCCTTGGGACCAAACAGAACCAGACCAAAGCAGCCCAATTCTGTTCAGGCTCTGGACTTCATCTGAAACCAATGTGCATCTCTCTTTCTCTCGCTCTCATCACACACGTGCATGCACGCGTGCACACACACACACACACACACACGTGTGTGTGTGTGTGTTTGCCTTGAAGCTACATGGGTGGATGATAGAAGCCATTTAAAGTGAATATCATCATTGTCATCATCATCGATAACTGAAGTTTGGTTAAGGGAACTTCAACTAAATTCACAATTGTTTCACTTTTTATGGGGTGTGTGTGTCCCATCTGTTTAAGAAAGACAAGGGTAATTGCTGTCTCTGTCTCTACTTGATGATTTGCTGTATCCTGGAAACTTTGCTCAACAGATGCACCTTCTCTGCAGATGACATATGCATATATCTGCCTGAAGTCAGTCTTCGAGTATAGTTATTTATATCATAAACTTGTTCTGGTTTCTGAAGCAAGATGTGCTAGGGAGTTGGCCATAGCCGTTTCCATCCCTCTCTATGCATGTTTGCATTATAAATGTGTGTTCCCATTTTCTAGCCCTCTTAAGTGTTGTTTTCACCATTCCTTCTAATAACAAACTCAAGTGTCCTGTGCCAACAAGATTGGAGCCAAAACAAGGCCAACAAGAAACAAGAGGGTGGTATCAGCATGCCCAGGGAAACTCTGAGGTTTGCAGAAGTACAATTTAAAACAAAATCCAAAGGAGCAGGCAACCCCCTAAGAAAATAACCCAAAGAGGACTGAGCATGCCCAGTAGTCAGCTGCATCCACAGAATAAGAAAAACAGAGAAACATGGGAGATGTGTGATTTGGCTTGCTTGAGCTCCTAATGACTTGTAGTGTCCTGGTGGAAGGCATGGCTCACTGGGTGGAATCTTGAACAAGGATTCAAGAAGTTGCCCTGCCCTGCCTTTTAGGGCAGGGCAGGGCAACTTCTGGTCCTCCAGGTGTTGTGGGACTGCAATTCCCATTATCCCTCACCACTGACTGTTGAATAAAATCTTTAATCTCATCATCCTTATTATCGAATAGCTGTAACATGGAACACATTCAACAATATTTACTGTCTATATAGGCATTTATGGAGTTGGGGAAGGAAGGGTAGCTAGTGTACTCAAGAATAAGTCCTCCCAAAGTAGATACTCATTTGTACCTGTTAACTTGCCTCCCGCAGGAGTCAGAGCAAAAACTGCTCTATTGCCTTTCTACGTGCTGCGGCTCTATGGTAGTGCACCTGCTTTGCATGCAGAAGGCCTCAAGTTGAATCTCTGGCATCTCCAGGCAGGGTTAGGAAAGAATCCTGCCTGAAACCCTGGAGAGCTGCTGCCAGTCCACATAGACAACACTGAGCTAGCTGGACCATAAAGCAGCTTCCTACATTCCTATGTTCTTCAGTATTCTAATAATTTTTCAATAGATATGAAACTAACACACCAAAATAAAAGTAGCCTCAGAATAACAAATAAGTGTATGTTCTTGATCCACAGCGCTTCTGATTAAATTTTGTGATATTGATTAAAATTGGCTGCCTCCAGTTAGTCAGCTAAGGCATTCATTGCCTGATCTACCAATCAAAGCATGCAGCTCTATTAATTCTTCTACAGGCTGACGTTGGAGGAGCAATTCCATTCAGGATGATGAAGGAATTGCATTGCACATCCTTCGCTCCTGTTTCTTCCCCTCCATTGTGCTATGCAGATAGCCATGGCTGCTTTTTAATCCTAGGATGCTGATATTCACAACCATCCCTGGGGTGTGATGCTCATAGTGGTGATGCTTACCTCTGCCCCCGTTGCTGTCTTCCTCCCACACTGCCTTTTACACAAAAGATATGTCTCTTTCTCCCTACAGCCATCTTTTGCCCTTCCATGGTGCAGCCACCATTATTCTATCGAGCTGTCTCTGCACAGTTACCATTCCACCATAATTGCTTTTAAGATCACAATGCCAATAGCCCAGCTCAGCTGTTAAGCAACAGAATAATGTGACAGTCTCAGAGGCTACTTCCAAGGTCAATGATAACACTCCCTATAGAGGTTTCCAAGAAAAGTAGCTGAACATACACTCAGACAGCTAGTTATATCAGCCAACACAAAAACAGGGATGGCATTGTTAGAGTTCTCATTGTCAAACACTGAAAATCCACTATGGTGTCTGTACTGCAGATTAGGAAATTCTGCTGTGTGTGTATTTCAGATTTTTGTTTCAACAGCTATATTTTAATTAAAATCTACCTGTTGAAACCAACATACAAACACATATTTTAGACGTTTTATTGGGTGTGCAAATGTGTGTGTGTAGAATATAACTTAAAGTTGCAATCCTATAACACTTACCAGGCAGTAAACTCCATTGAAATCAGTGGGACATTTGAGTACATATGCATATAATTGTGCTGTAAGAATGATTAATAAGGGTGTAGTCCAGCCAGAATTACACATTTTTGATTCCCCTTGATATCAACGGCAGAGAATTAACAATAGAAAGTTTGTAGCCTTTGCCATGACTGCCATAAATCCCATGGCTTGCTATAGGACCCAATGGGTTTGTAAAGGACTTATGTCTTAGCTAATTAACTTTTTCTGGATTATGAAAACTGAGACTCAGTTTAAATTAGGATGTGCAGTTCTGTAAATAAATATGTAAAATCAATGGGAGAACAGACTGTTGGAAGCAGATCTGTAACCCCATGAGCTCTCAAGCATGAAACCACTGCAGGCATTATCCACCTAAGGGTATGGACTTTTAACCATTGACTTTTAAACACTGGCTTAGATCCAAAGATCCATGAGCAGAAGGAGAAAATGCATTAGCACTGTTCCAATCACACTTGTGTAAGAGATAGTGGACAATTTCCCACAGTGCCACAATAATCAGGGATTGTGTTACAGTATACGTAACAGTAAATAAGAAAAATACAGGATATAATATCATAGATAATTTATGTTGCTGAAGAAATAACAATAAAACAGAGGGGCTCTGTAGATCTCTGCAAGATAATATAACATTTAAATATTTCAAAGAAATATTGGCATGATCCATCTTCCTGCACACAGTAGTTGACCGATGCATTTAAACATGCCATTACCTGGTTTGCTTGAAAATGCCAACTTCTTTTTGAGTCCACTCATCTTTATTTGCCCCTTCATGGATCACTGCCTTGCTGTGGTGAAGGGGCTTGCGTAACTCAGTGAAGCCATAAGCTATGCTGTGCAGGGCCACCCAAGACGGATAGGTCATGGCGGAGAGTTCTGACAAAAAGTGGTCCACTGGAGAAGGACATGGCAACCCACTCCAGTATTCTTGCCAAGAAAACCCCATGGAACGTATCACAAAGCTAAAAGATATGACGTCGGAAGATGAGCCCCTCAAGTCGGAAGGTGTCCAATATACTACTGGGGAAGAGCAGAGGGAATTTCCAAGTAGCGCCAGAAAGAGTGAAGCAGCTGGGCCAAAGCTGAAAGGACACTCAGCTGTGCATGTGTCTGGTGGTGAAAAGAAAGTCCGATGCTGTAAAAAACAATATTGTTTAGGAACCTGGAATGTCAGATCAATGAATCAAGGTAAGCTGGAGGTGGTCAAACATGAGATGGCAAGATTGAACATCGACATCTTGGGAATCAGCGAACTAAAATGGACAAGCATCGGCCAAATTAATTCAGGTGACCATTATATCTACTACTGTGGGCAAGAATCCTGTAGAAGAAATGGAGTAGCACTCATAGTCAACAAAAGGGTGGGAAAAGCAGTACTGGGGTACAATCTCAAAAACAATAGAATGATCTCAGTACGAATCCAAGGCAAACCATTCAACATCACAGTAATTCAAGTCTATGCCCCAACCACTGAGGCCGAAGAAGCTGAAGTTGATCGATTCTATGAAGACCTACAACACCTTCTAGAACTAACACCAAAAAAAGATGTCCTCTTCATCATAGGGGATTGGAATGCTAAAGTAGGAAGTCAAGAAATCACCAGGGTAACAGGCAAGCATGGCCCTGGTGTACAAAATGAAGCAGGACAAAGGCTAATAGAGTTTTGCCAAGAGAACACGCTGATCATAGCAAACACTCTTTTCCAACAGCACATTAGGGATGGCGGAGAATTTCTCCCCGAATCTTCGGGAGGTCGAGCGCAGAGGCATTTGGCCCCCCGAAAGTGTTGGGGAAATTCTCTGCCAGCCCCCCGCCCCTCCCCGGGATGGGACTTACCTTCAGCGAATGTCCCTCTCAGCGGCGGATTTTGGCGGCGTTTCGGGGGGGCGGGGGCGGTGGCCAGTCTCCCGACCGGCTGCCACCGCCGCCATTACAAAATAAAAAGTAAGTCAAAAAAAAAACACCACACACCCGTGATAAGCTACGCGACGATTTACATAGCCTATCACAGCTAGATTTCCAAAGTCAGCTGTGATAGGCTACGTTAATTTTTCGGTTGTTTTTTTTACCACTTTTTGTTTCGCAGCCGGGGAGACGGGGCGTTTCTCCCCGGCCTGAATTTCGGCCGGGTGAGGCAGGGCGCCTCCCCCCCCGACTGAATTTCGGCCGGGCGAGGCAGGACACCTCCCCCCCTTGCCTGAACTTCGGGGGGAGAAGCGAAGCGCTTCCCCCCACCGTGAAGCCAAGCTGCGAAAAAGTAAGTGACTTTCGTACATCCCTAGCGACTCTACACATGGACATCACCAGATGGTCAATATCGAAATCAGATTGATTATGTCCTTTGCAGCCAAAGATGGAGAAGCTCTATACAGTCAGTAAAAACAAGACCTGGAGCTGACTGTGGCTCAGGTCATGAGCTGTTTCTTTCAGAATTTTGGCTTAAATTGAAGAACGTAGGGAAAACCACTAAACCATTCAGGTATGACCTAAATCATATCCCTGATGAATATACAGTGGAGGTGAGGAATAGATTTCAGGGATTAGACCTGATAGACAGAGTGCCTGAGGAACTATGGACGGAGGTCTGTAACATTGTTCAGGAGGCAGCAACTAAATCCATCCCAAAGAAAAAGAAATGCAAGAAAGCCAAGTGGCTGTCCGATGAGGCTTTACAAGTAGCTGAGAAAAGAAGGGAAGTGAAAAGCAAGGGGGAAAGGGGAAGATATACCCAATTGAATGCTGTTTTCCAGAAAATAGCAAGGAGAGACAAGAAGGCCTTCTTAAATGAACAATGCAAAGAAATCGAGGAAAACAATAGAATGGGAAAGACTAGAGATCTTTTCAAGAAAATCAGAGATCTCAAGGGAACATTTTGTGCAAAGACAGGCATGATAAAGGACAAAGAAGGCAGGGACCTAACAGATTTTAGAAGAGATGGAAAGAATACACAGAAGAACTATACAGGAAAGATCTTAATGTCCCTGATAGCCATGATAGCGCGGTCACTGAACTTGAGCTGGACATCCTCGAGAGTGAAGTCAAGTGGGCTTTAGGAAGCATTACTAACAGCAAAGCTAGCAGAGATGACAGTATTCCAGCTGAGCTATTTAAGATCCTAAAAGATGATGCTGTTAAAGTGCTGCACTCAATATGCCAACGAATTTGGAACACTCAACAGTGGCCACAAGACTGGAAAAGGTCAGTTTACATTCCAATTCCAAAGAAGGGCAATGCCAAAGAGTGTTCAGACTACCTTACAATTGCGCTCATTTCACATGCCAGCAAGGTTATGCTCAAAATCCTACAAGCTAGGCTTCAGCAGTATGTGAACCAAGAACTACCAGAAGTACAAGCTGGGTTTCGAAGAGGCAAAGGAACTAGAGATCAAATCGCCAACGTTCGCTGGATCATGGAGAAAGCAAGAGAATTTCAGAACAACATCTATTTCTGCTTCATTGACCATGCTAAAGCCTATGATTGTGTGGATCACAACAAACTGTGGCAAATTCTTAAAGAGATGGGAGTATCAGACCACCTTACCTGTCTCCTGAGAAACCTGTACGAGGGTCAAGAAGCAACAGTACGAACCGGACATGGAACAACCAATTGGTTCAAAATTGGGAAGGAGTACGACAAGACTGTATATTGTCGCCCTGCTTATTTAATTTATATGCAGAGTACATAATGGGAAATGCCGGGTTGGATGAATCACAGGTCGGAATTAAGATTGCCGGGAGAATGATCAACAACCTCAGATATGCAGACGATACCACCCTAATGGCAGAAAGTGAAGAGGATCTAAAGAACCCCTTGTTGAGGGTGAAAGTGGAGAGTGCAAAAGCTGGTTTGAAACTCAACATTAAAAAAACTAAGATCATGGCACCTGGTCCCATCACTTCCTGACATATAGAAGGGTAAGAAATGGCAGCAGTGACAGATGTTATTTTCTTGGGCTCCAAGATCACGGCAGATGGTGACTGTAGCCATGAAATTAAAAGACGCTTGCTCCTTGGGAGGAAAGCTATGGCAAACCTAGACAGCATAGGGATGTACGAAAGTCACTTACCTTTCCGCGGATTATGTTCATGGTGGGGGGGAGGCGTTCCGTCCGTCCCCCCAGAATCCTCGATGGGGGGGGGAGGCGATCTGGTCCTCCCACCCAGAATCCTCGACGGCCGGCTGTGCTCTGCGGCAGCTCCGTGGAGCAGCCAGCCAGGCCCAGGCCAGCCATGGAGGGCTCTGGGTAAAAAAACAAAACAAAACCCATACCAAATGGCGGCAGCTATGGCCGCCACCATTTGCATTCCTTAATTTTCGCCGTCTTAGTCTACATAAATATTTACGTAGCCTAAGACAGCGAAAAATAAGGAACGCAAATGGCGGCAGCAGTAGCCGCCGCCATTTGTGTACGCATTTTTTTTTTAACCGGGATGTGATTACACGTCTGTGTAAAAAAAAAAAAAAAAAACCCTCACAAGACTGCAAATGGCAGCAGCGGCAGCTGGTAGGAAGACCAGCCGCTGCAGCCACCACCGCCACCGCTGCCGCCGCCGAAGCTGCCACCGGAGCCACCCTTGCCCAGAACATCCTCCCCAGGTAAGTCTCATCCCGGGGGCATCCGTGGGGTGGCGGGGGAGTGGCAGGCCGTTCTGCCACAGATTTCGGGGGGCCAAGATCCATGGCGGAATTCTCTGACATCCCTAAGACAGCATACTAAGAAGCAGAGACATCACCTTGCCGACAAATGTTCGTATAATCAAAGCTATGGTTTTCCCAGTAGCAACGTATGGCTGTGAGAGCTGGACTATAAGGAAGGCTGAGTGCCGAAGAATTGATGCCTTCAGACTGTGGTCCTGGAGAAGACTCTTACGAGTCCCCTGGACTGCAAGGAGGTCAAATCAGTCAGTCCTAAAGGAAATCAACCCTGACTGCTCATTGGAAGGACAGATACTGAAGCTGAAGCTCAAATATCTTGGCCACCTAATGTGAAGAGAGAAGTCACTGGAAAAGACCCTGATGCTGGGAAAGATTGAAGGCAAAAGGAGAAGGGGACGGCAGAGGATGAGATGGCTAGATAGCATCACTGATGCAATGAATATGGACTTGAGCACACACCGGGAGAGAGTGCAGGACAGGAAGGCCTGATCTATGGGGTCTTGAAGAGTCGGACACGACTGAACGACTGAAGAACAATCTTCATTTGAGGCTTTTAAGCTACCAGCTGCTGAACATAGATATAGATATAGATATAGATATAGATATAGATATAGATATAGATATAACATACAGTGTAGAAGGTAGATATTTCTGAATGTAAACATGGGGACGTGACATTGCTTACAATTTAAGTTGAAATATTAAATAACATGCTGTTACTATAACTTGTCTGTTCTCATAGTGTTGCTATGAAGATAGAAATAACCAGGGATTCTGTTTAGAAATATTTTCATGAAGACATTTCTGACACATGCTTGACAGTTACTCCTTGTTCTCCAAAAGGTCAACAGCCTTGCAGATTTGATAGAAAGACAAAAGGCAATTAACTACTAATCAATGAAAGGTCATTTCTTTCCTGATATAGATTAGGCGCTTCATCAAAATGTGTATGTGTGTGTGTGTGTGTGTGGGGGGGGGGATCCAAGACATCATCACTGATGGTATCGACAGCAAGAATACACATTGCTTTGTTTATATCTATTCACATTGATATCAAGTAAGGTAAAAGTCTGACATCAGAAAACTAATTGCTCGTTATCTGTAGAGCTAAAGCATTCAAATGGAAGTCAGAAATACTGCATATTCAAAAGTGTTGGGAAAGGTGATTAATCTAGATTGCAGATCATAACACACATAAACCTTCATCATGTATACTAATCACAATCTCAATTCCCCCACTGCTGGTCCTTAAGTAACCAAAATGGCACCATCCATGAACAAAAGGAAGGTATCAGCAGACTTGGGGAATCCCCAAGGTTTGTAGAGCTCCAGCAAAAGTACAAAAGAACTTTAAGAGAGAGAGAGGAAAAAAAAAACAACCTTGGTGGAGGTGGGGGAGGCACCAAAACCCACCCATTGATGACTGAGGAAGTCCAGCGGGCACAGAATGCTGAATGACTCTTAGGGGTGGTACAGAAAACCAGAGAAGATGAGATATGGAATGGATAATCCTGGAAGAAGGTGAGGTTCCAAAAATGCACATTTTCCCCATAGGCTAAAGCATGAAAATGCACACTTTGGGGGAATTTCACATTTGGGGGGACTTGTGCATTTTTGTAAATGTGAATTCGTACAAATGCAAATTTGCACAAATTCAGGAACTTGGAAAAAAAAATAGGATTCCACCAATGAATGGACAATGGAAAGAAAGGCACCTGGCAATCTGGGAAATGCAGACAGAATGGATTTTACAACATCTGCACATCCCTGGTTTCAGGATCAAGACCTGCTGTGAGCTCAATCCTTGAAAGTCCTGTAGCAGAGCATGCATTTCAACATGAGATGCAAGTATTTAAAAAAGATCAGTAAAGCAGACATTGAAGGCAAATTTGGACAAATTTTGTCTGCTTGGGCAAAAAGTTTGAAGAGTTTATAAGGAATCCCCCCCCCCCTAAAATAAATATGAAAAGGCTTGTGAAATTGATCCAGGGGTGTGGGCTGTGCTTTCCGGGAGCTATCTTAATCTATACCTTCAGATGGTAACACCAGTTAACGCTCTGCTCTTTAACACTTGTGCTGATGCCTCTCACTACACCTACAAAATGAAGAACCTGAATGCTGACACATAAGGTCAGAAAAGGTGGGGGAAACTTTCCTTTATAACTTAGGGCTTTGGGACAAGAAGAGAAAGAGGCAGGGAGGCTAAAAACAGAGTTAGGGATGGGCAAATTATGGTTTCTCTCAGTTTCTCATTTTTCCAGTCTTAAGTTTCTTTCATCTTGAACTTTGAGAATTGTTCCAGTCTTAAGGTTGGTTCATCCCAAAGCTTGAGAGGTTTGTTTTTAAGTCTACATGGAAATTCATAAAAGTTTTTGTGCACATTTCTCCTAATCTATGCATTTTGTATGCATTTTTGCCTGATATCCACATTTTTCAAGCAGGTGTCCTAATACAGTGCATATGAAGAATATTTTCTCTCATATATAAATTTGGTACACATTTGTGATTGCAAAACTGCATTGCAAAATTCAAAAAAGTGTGAATTTTGAAGGATAACCGAGTTTCAGTTTGCATAATGGTTTGAAAGAGCAAACGTAGCATAGGTCAGTTCACATTAAAATGTGTACCAAATTAATCCTCCACCCCATTCCTAGGGAGAGTAGTCATCCAGAAAAGAGAAAGGCCCAGGTAGTAACTATTAGGGCTGTGGAGGGTTCCCCAATCCAACTCGGAAGACACTTTGTGGCTTTGGGGGCAGGGTGATTCAGCTCGGGCTGATTTGGGAGGCCCCCTGACCCAACTCGGCCCCGAACCTGAAGTGGGATTCAGATGGCTGAAAACCTCTTCACCGCCCCACCCCAACACCCCTGCGCATACCCGCAGCTCCTTACTTTGCTGCCCCGTCTCCTCCACCACCTCCTCTGTCTCCACCACTGTGTCCTCCTCCATTGCCACTGCCTTCTCCTCTGCTGCTGCCGCTTCCCCTCCATCACCGCCACCTCTGCCACTGCCGTTATCACCTCCGCCAGCTCCTGAGGCCTGGGTGCATGCTGGCTCTAGTTGCCATTTCTACAAGTTCCAGGAAGTTGCCATTTTAAAAATGGCGACTCCCTGCAGTAAGAGCCAAGCTGATGGTGGCGATGATGGCAATGGAGGTGGTGGCAGCTATCCAGCAGAGGCAGTAATGGTGATGGCAATGAGCCAGGAGCGGTGACAGCAATCATGGCAGTGGAGGCAGCAGCAACAGGGGTGGTGGCAGAAGTGGCGGCAGCGGCAGTGATGAGTGGCTCTCAGGTAAGGACTTGGAGACACTGGCACGGCTGGGCTGGGGGTGCTGGAGCTCTGAAACACACCAAGGCACTTTGGAGAGCCCCTGACCTGCTCTGGGTCACTTTGTGCCTGCACCGCTTTGCCTCAGAAGTGACCTGAAGCAACCCGCTTCTACTCGGGCTTCGGGCCTTGGGCCAAAGCAGTGCACAGCTAGTAAGAGAGATGAGGTTCTGCACCCTTGGTCTAGATTCTAGGAGCAGGAATGAGAATAGAGTTGGCAATTAATTGCGAGCAGAGCAGACTAAATGACTTTTTATTGTTTGTAAACAAAAAACAAAGGAAAAATCTATATATACCTGGCAAGCCTGCATGCATGTGCATATGCACGCGCGCGCACACACACACACTAGTGGAGGCCAGAAATTGAAGAAGTAAGTGTCCTATGAGAAGATCAAGTAAACATCATTTGGGACTTAGGTACAGGATGGGACCTCTGCTCTGGAGCAATTAGACAAGCAACAGAAGCAAGAGTCAGAGATCAGACACAGCTCAGCAGGAGACTCGCTGCTGACCCACAGAGCCTCCTTGCTGTTGCTGCATGTTCACCTGCCATCTCTGAATGTGCAAACTTTGATGAGGGTAAAGGAAATTCACTCTGGCTGTCTTTTTTTCTGGGCAGTGGGGTGGAGATTGGGTTAGAGAGGGAGAGCAAGCCGTGCCGGGCAGAGGTGGCAGTGGCAATGGCTCAGCAAGGGCATCCCAAAATCTGAAGCTGACACTGAACAGGACCTCTGGAGACTGGCATAACTTGGCAAAGTAGCTGGGGAGTGAGGGGGCAACTGGATTTGAACTAGCCACCCAAAATAGGCCTTTAATGTTTTATAACTCACAATAGTGTAGATCACAGGTGGGGAACGCTTTCCTGCCCTGCAGGCCTCATTCCCTCAAGTCAAGTGTAAGCTTTCAGGAGCCATGTTCCAATAGTGAGCAAAAAGTGTGCAGGGTCTGAGCCACACTCTCTTCCTCTTTCTTACATGCATGCGTGCACACACACACTCAGATCCCATCCATCATCCCTTCTCTTTCTCCCCCCTCCCCTTTTCTGTCATTCTCCCTGTTTCACTCTCTGTTCCCTCTTCTCTTGCTCTTTATCCTTCTTATCTCCCTTTGCCTCTTTTTTCTCTCTCTGAAGATGACACTGTCATCTTTTCATAACAGATTAAGACTTTCCTCCATCCCTAGGCATTTGATAGCATATGATAGGCTGTTTAAATGCATCAGCTGAGTGTGTTGTTTATGGCTGTCACTGATGTTTTAGCTGTTTTATGTGGTTGTATTTTTTATGTTTTATAGATGTTTTAAATTCTGTATGTTTTCATTTTTGATGGAAGCCTCCTTGAGTACATCTTTGAAAAAGGCATCTAAGACATCATCATCACCATCATCATCACCCATCTCTTTCTTCCATGCTCTCCATTTCTGCTCTTCTCTCTCCCCTGACTTCCCCACCTGCCTTCCCTCCTCACCCCCAGTCCCTGCAAGAGCAATACGGCTTAAACGAACAAACAAACAAAAACTAATTGGTGAGCATGGGGATTTGGGGGGTGTCACAGCTCCCACTGCATGAGGCAATTCACCTTTTAAGAAAACCTAACAGCTGCCTGTGGGAGGACCATAGGTCCTATGGGGAGGTCTTGCAGGCCATATCTGGTTCACATGCCTCTTGTTCAGTGCACATGGTGTAGATAGGGGGTGAGCAGAAAGTAGATCTCCAGGTCTTTAGGACTTGGACCATTGTGTTAGGGAGTTCTGGGAGTTGAAGTCCCAAACATCCAGAGATCTACCTTCTTCCTAGCCCTGGTGTAGAAGACGCATTTGAGCACTTCACCTTTTCCATGGAACTATGAACATATGAATAAAAAATCCAGAAAGGAAGGGGTTAGAATTTATTCTCAACACTTGTCTAGACTGTAATTGGCTAAGTAGGCCATGAATTCCATGAAACAAGCACACACAATTAACCACTAACTCAGATGTGTCACTGCCCAGTGCTCAGGTTGAATGTAAGGCCAAACTACACATTCTCTTGATTCAAATCAGTAGCTAGCACCTCTGTCCTGGAAGTAAATTTCATTGATTTCAATGTAACTTCTTGCAAGTATACATTGTTAGGATTATATAATATTTTAAATCCAGCCCCCACCCCACACATATCCTTTCAACAAAGGGTAACTACATTGCTTTATTACTGCAATGAGGGCAACAGCAGTAGTATCTTTTGAACTATTGATCTGATCTGGAAGCAGTCTTCTGTGTGTGCATCACTACCTCAAGGAGTAGGAAACACACCTGAATATGATGTGCATGAGATTCCCCATCCTGATTCATTGGGCTGGGCTGAAGGAGCCTTTTTTGTAGAAAAAGCTGGGATTTTAGCTTTTTTATATATAAAAAAAGGACAATCCATGTTCAGTCCTGGTTGTTCTACAAATGCTCATTTGCATTGACACCACCCCTCCTGCATTTATCCTGGGTAATAGATAAGTGCAACTCATAATAACCATGCATAGAATCTGAAGACACTCTTATTTCGAGAGGCCTTCCTTGCGTGACCAGCCGCAGTTTATTACATTTCCCCTTATTGGAATTTTTGTTAAAAAAAAATGTTTTAACTGTTTTAACTAGAGCTGTGCACAGATGGCCTCTCAAAATTCTCCACCTTCTTTGTGGGCAGAGAAATTTGGGAGATAATTTCGCTTAATTCCTCCAGTGGAAGGAGAAATTTGCAACAGTCTTTCACAGGTAGGGTTCCCCATTGGCAGGGCTTGTAGCACACTTCTTTCATTTTTGGTAATGGTTTTAGGGGTTTTCATGCTGCAACAGTATCAATGGTGTTGGAAGGCTGGCCTCCATTTTGCATCCATCACAGTGCAGCTGTGAGGAGGGAAGGCAGTGTTGTGTCAAGCCCCAGGGATGAGGTGGAGCCAGTGCGTTGCCAAAATCTGTCCTCCAATTTCCAGAAAGTTTTCTTCCCCCATGAAAGGCGCTTCCATTGTTCTGCCTCATTCTTGAGACAGTCTATAATTTATGTTGAATTTCATCTGGTGGTGTTTTTGAGCTGACCTAGTCACAGCTAACCTCCCAGGTTGCCTGCACTTCCTGATCTGAAACAGCCCCATGGGAGGAATTAGCTCATAATGTCTTCCACTGGGCTTCAGTTGAGGTGTAGGGAGCTGAGGAGGCTACAGGCTGCTAGAGTGATGATTGTACAATGAAAAACAGGACACTGGTGCTCGCTCCTCGGCCACCTCCTAGGTGTGGGAAGCCCAAGATACCCAAATCCAACCCTTGGAGAAAAATCTCTGAAATGTCTTGACCTTTGAATTTCATTTTGAAAGCAGTTTCTCTTCTATCAAATTGAATGAGAATGGTCAAAAAAATGTGTGAGAAATTTTTGGCATAGCACTAGTTTTAACAGGGTGTTTTATTCTTTTATCTTTGTTGTTCACCACTCTGAAACCTTCTGATGTGGAGTGGCATATAAATATTGTAAGTAAGTAAGTAAGTAAGTAAGTAAGTAAGTAAGTAAATAGATTGACAAAGGCACCCTGTATAGTCAGAGTGCTTCTCATACATTATCTCAGTAGAGAAGGTAGAGAACCCTGTAGAGAAGGTCAATATTATCATTCCCATATTGCAGAGTAGTTTGGCTAACCACACTAGTGAATTCCAAGCAGAGACAAGATTTGAACTTGAGGCTTCCTGGCTCACAACTGGCATCCTAAGCCACTGAATGATACTATTTCCATAGCTATGCCAAGCTTGAACAGGTTGTGGGTGACACATCAAACTGCCAGGTACTGGACTACCCCCTTTGCCTTCCACAACAACAACTTTATCAAGTCTCTTGAGGGACACAGTACATAATACACTGTGGGATGCATTTAGGTCACAGGTTGTGGAGGCCTGATCTACACACTTCAGTTTTCCGTTTTTGACATTATGGCAGGACGTTTGTGTGTATAAGAAAACAACAACAACAACAACCCAGAGTTGGAAAGAGATAATGTGACAAAGCACAAGGAAATGCTTAATCTTTACATATACACACGACAAGGGCAAACAGGGATGCAAACGTTTTCTAATGCATGACATGTTGGAAGCACACCTTTAATTTCACTTCAATGAAAATTATTAAGGATATTACAATATCAATCTAACAGCTCAGATCCAATACATTGGAGACATAAATCAAGTTACCATATCATTATCTAAAAATTAAGTAGGTCATAAATGCATCATTTCTTTCCCAGAAATCTAAAAGGGTGTTTTAAGTACTTCTAATTAGCAACTGGCTAGATAATTCCCACTATAATAAAATAAATGCCTATTAACATGCTAATCTGGGGACCATTAACTGACATACAAATCAACCTACTACAGTTATTTTGCTAAGCACCAGTTAAATCCTCAAAACTCTTTCCAAGTTTAATGTATTTGTTAGGATGTAGTAGTACATTTATTGCATGCCAAGTTGGAATATATAAATATAACAGTGCAGTTACCCTTCTATTACTTAACTGCATCAAGGCACTCTATATTTTGGTGTACAATAATGTTTTAATTTAAATTAAATGGTTTAATTAATTAACTGTTAAAGATTAATACAACCATGGAGTGTTGTGGCATCTTTAGGCAGAAAATGTTCATAATCCCTCTTCTTATAACTTCTTTCCTAGTTCTGCATATAACAGGGAAATAACAGGGAATGGAATGTGGCACATGGGTGCATTTTTTGGTGAGGATCATGAGAAAGGGGGGAGGGGGGTTAAGTTCTCCTCTGCAGATCGGTCTCTGCAACTGTCACCCCTGAAAATCCCCTAGCCAGGCTCACATCTGGTTTCAGAGTTTAACTGGGAGAATAACTTTACATAATCATAATTATAATCCTACTTCCACCAGCACCACCTGAGGGGCATTTTCAGGGGGAAATTGACAGGTGGGGAGGATTAAGCACCCTCCTTCCATACACTCATGCTTTCGTGCAAATAACCCTTTTCAGCCCATATATTAGCATTACAGGACAAATGAAGGTTAAGGGGTCCTTTTGTTACCTACCCCAAGACATTTGGGATGGGGTGCATTATCAATCTGAACAAGTACGTTAATGTTGCATTCCTAAAATATTACTCTGGAACAAGGGAAGTATAAAAAAAACCCATTTCAGTTCATTTTTTATCAGGAGTTTACCCAATTTGCACCATCTGGACTGAACACAGCCTCAGACACAATCTGCAGTCAAAGTCTGTACATTTCTGAGCTTGCAATGTGATTTGTGGACCCCCACCCCCAAATGCATTTGACAGTACAGATGTACAGACTATGTAAAATGCACTCCGTCCGTGTTTCACGGATCGCCAGCTGCTTTTTGGTCCATTTTCCTGCCACAGATGGATGCGGATGATTTCTTTTTCATCATGCAGAAAAATCCACAAATAATAATTACATAAGTATTTACATAATTTACCTCAGTATGTAACATTTAGCATATTGTCCCCCATTCCATTCAACGTTTCCTCAGCAGAAACATATGTATTTTCCTACGAATATATATGCATAAATTTCGGGAAAGTAAAACAAATCATCTGGAAGTCCACGGACTCCACGCGGCCTGAGGGGGTCGCTCTGCAGTGAATTCCACAGGTCAGAGTCTTAGAAATCCAAGCTCATTTTAGTCTGTCTCGAATTTTTCCAGCATCCCTGTCTGACAGCATGTGTACATTTGAAAACCGTGCATGCAAAACCACATACTTTTGAAAAATGTGCACAAGTACACTTTGATCAATGGGAAAAGAATGTGTATATTTTAAAGATGTGCACAGTTGATGTGTACATTTGGAAAAATACGCACTGATTTTCATGCAAAAAGAAACAAGCAAGCAAGTTCATAATCTGCTACGGACTAAAGTTGGAATGAACTTCAAGATGGAATTCAGAGAACTTCAACCAGCTCAGATTTCACTGATTTGCATATCCTTACCTGGAACTCAGACCCATTCACTTTGGTGGAATTACTTTGGAGAATGTTGTTTTTAGCACAGTCCAGCACAAGTCAGTTGTACCTATCTCCCATTGGAATCAACAGGACATAAACTAATCACAGTTAAGCCTGATTCCATGGCCTTCAGTGGGACTTTGATAGGACTGACATTTACTCAATTGCACCTTAAATTGCAATCATATACACAGTTACTTGGGAGTAAACCCAATTATACTCCATGGGATTTACATTTGAGTAAGCATGGGGCACTGTAAGTGGCTTAACAGTAGGCTTTGTATTTCATAGTGACCTTGTGCATCTGCCAGCAGTACTAACATTTTGTCTCCACAGCTTGTCAGTTCAGAAATGCAACTAATCTAACTGCCCATGTAAAAAATGGATTAACTGAATACCATCTAAGTCAAAGCTGACAAACCCTTTGACTGATGGTTTTCTTTTTAAAGCTGTGACTGCCAGTTGCAAGAAAACAAACTCAACATCTTGAACAAGAGTAAATATCCCATGATGCATTCTGGTCACACACAAAAAAGATTAAAGACATAATGCAGGGACTGTGTAGATGTGTTTTTAACCAAAGAACCATATCTACACAATCCCTACATTTTATTTTTTTTCAGGTCCCTGCATTTTTAAAATCCTGCCTTACTAGCCTATAAAACCAGATGAGCCCAAATCAGAGAATGTACTAAGACTGAGTTGAAGAGGGACAGGGGGACATAATTTTGATGGGCATTTTTATCAGTATCAGAAAGCATTCTCCTTTCCATGTTTGTTTGTTTGTTTGTTTGTTTGTTTGTTTTTAGGTAATTGCTTTGAAAGTGGACAAAATGCTTTGCCCATTTAGGAAGTTTAGCCTCACTCTGAAGGGTTCTGTTTGCCCTTGGTGATGTTAAAAGTTTGCCTAATCTAACTGGCTACATTGCCATGATGTCATCCTGACTGCCTAGGATCATCCATGGAAATAGCCCAGAAGCACTGCCTTCAGTCTCAATGGGCTTCATTTGCCCTTAGTGGTATCAACCTTACAAGCAGCCATAGAGTATACAGTACTGAAGGAGAGAGAAGGACTCACCCTAGTTTAATTAAGTGCCTGTAAGTTGTTGGGTAGTAATTCTAATGCTCTAATTATTATGTCAACCACAACACAGCTCAATACTTTTCAAATATTTTAAATCAGCATAAAGAGAAACTGGATTTTGTAGAAGGTGTAAATGCCTTCAGTCAGAAGGAGGATTCTATACAGAATTGAGCTCTCCTCCCCACAGCCTATAGCCTGTGAGGGCTTGCCCATGGGTGGATAGGCATGGGTGTGCTTTGCATGTGCCTCTGGAGGAAGGTGGAACCACACGGTGACCCAATACACATTTGTGTGATGATGCAGGCACTCTGCCCTGCACCAGCCCCTTCACCCTTTGCTCAGCACCTGGCCACCTACCTACCCTGATGGGTCAGTCCAGGCTTTGGCTGGTCACTTCATGGCTGGGTAGGAATTTGTCCCTTGTCCCATGATAGGTTGTTGGGGGTAGGGTTGTTTGCCTATTCTGCCCTGATTTGGATTGGCAGGTGTGTGGGAGACTGGCTAGGGTGGTTCTGTTCCTTAACTAGGTCATTCACAATGGCAGGGTAGTGCAGCAGAGAGAGTCACAGGCAATTCTTGGTGAGCATCTTTATGGTGCAAGGGAGTCACCCAGACTTATCCATTGGGCTGCAGGACCCAGGAACAGGGAAAGTGACACCATTTGAAGCCTGCCCAGAACTCAGCATCTTGGGGCTTGTTGGGTCATTAGCCAGAAAGGCCTCCCTTACACGAGTTGGCCAACCAGATTCAAGCTGTAGGATTATACGCTGTGTCTGGGGGCAGGGGTGTGATCACCCATTATGTCACTGGAGGGGGAGGGTAGGACCGCTGCCTCAGTCCATTCCCACACAGTTGGTAGGCCTCGCTGCTGACATTATTGTAAACAAGTAAATAAATTTGTGGCCCTAGTTCACCTAATAGAACTGAATAATACAATTATTCATTAGCAACATCAGCTTAAGTTAGAGATGGGTGAGGAATTTGTCCAGTTCATATTTCAATGCAAACTTCCAAATTCACTCTATCCAAACCTAAACATGAACTAAAATGCAGTTAGGTGTTGAAACTTTTCTGAGGTTTTCAATGTATACGTTTAAAAAAGTGCATACAAAAATGGATGAGTAGTTTCTGGGAGATAGGCTTATTACCTGTTCTAGATGGCGTTGCACTGCTCCTGAAAGAGCAGGTTTATAGTCTGGGGCTACTCCTAGATCCATTGTTGTTGCATGGGATCCAAGTAACTTTGGTGGCTACTGGGCCTGGTTTAATGTTCTTGTACTAGTCTATAAAGCCCTGAAGAATTTGAGACCAAGATACTTGAGAATACACTTTCTCCCTTATCTCTCTGCCTGGTCACTGAGGTCTTCTGAAAAGGCACTACTGATGGTGCCCACATGGGTTGCAGATCTGATTGGAAACCACCAAGGGCAAGGGCTTTAGTGTGGTGGCTCCCCCCCCAGAATCTCCTTCCCACTGAGATCAGGCATGCACCTACGCTACTTTGTTTCAGCATTTGCTGAAGACTTTTATTTTCAGGCAAGCATCCTGACTGATGAGTAAATTCCAGCCAACATTTTATTGATCTATTTGCTTTCACTGTAACTTTTTGTAGTTTGTTTATTGTACAGCACTCCGATATCTCTTGATATATAAATAATATAATATATATATAAATAATATATCAATATATAAATTTTATATACAGTTCTCAAGCATCCCTTGAGATTTATCAAGGAAGGTTTATCATGGGAGGTTTATCATGGGAGGTTTCTCAAACATTTGGGGGGAGGGGAACATGAGCAGCTGATGGGCTATATTTGACTGTGTTCTCCCAAGCAGGAGCCTCCAAATTCTTAATTCTTGGACTTAATACCTTTCCCCACTGTAGAAAAAGTTTCTTCGCAGTATCTGGAAGAAATAATGGGGAAAGGCAGATAATCTAAAACAAAACAGAATTTCGAAGGTGTCCTCCTAAAACACAGTGTCTAAGGGACTCCGAGGGAGGCCAACATAATTTTGATAAAATGCTGCTCCTCACCATCATGTGTGGGTGTCCCCCTCCCTTTGGGAGGAGAGAAGCTATGGTAAGCCATGTGGGAATGAGTCATTTGACGCAGACGGTCCAATAGGGATGCAGGTTGGCTGCACATATCAGGTGGCTACGTCTTTCTCTGGGCCTTTTTTCCAACCCATGCAGCATCCCACCATCCTCACAAGGTAACAGTGAGACATTAGCTGGTCACCTTCCGAGTCTGTGTAGGGACTGTTTGGGTGTCTCTGACTGGCTGGGAGGCACATTTTTCTACTCACTCCTTACTGTCCTTTCCGTGATGGGTTTTCTTCCTATAGTTTGATTCAGCTGCCTTCAGTTTGGTCATAGCTGGCAGGTGGTGTAGGCACCCATTTGGGATAGTTAGCATACCTTGGTGAGCACCGTGCGTGAGGCACCTCAAGTGTAGCTCGCTTGGCGTATCTTTCACTGTTGGTTGTCTCGAGGGTGTGGAAAGCAGGGGACTACCCTTGGGCCCTGGCAGCTTTGGCCCATTGAATGTTGCCCAGCAGGGATGGGGTGGATAAGTCAGGGTCCCCTTGGCTCACCTTTATGGTGAGCAGGTGATGAAGAGCACAGATTTATATCTCAGGGGATCTGTGACCTTGAGCCAGGGTGGTACTGCCCTTCAGGATGCTGTTGGATTCCTTCAATAGCCTCAGACAGCTGGGTGCCCACACTTAGCTTTATTTAGTTGTCAGTTCATTGCTGATCTTTACTGGTTTGGTTAATTAAGCTATGATTCTTAGCCCATAACTCTTGTCTCACATCTTCATTGCAGTGGGGGAGGCAACAACAGACCTTACATAAATATGGCTTGCATGCATGTAGGATCCATGCAGACAGTACACTGAATGTGCATAGGTCTATGACAATGTCTACTCTGAAACCCATGGGCATTTCAGATACTGAACATCTAAATACCTTATGGGACAGGCATCAGAATATGAATTCTACTGAAAGGAATAAAGCAGATGTGCATTTGAATGTGCTTCCCATTATAACCAATGGAGTAGTTAAAGAGCACACACATCTGGAGGTGTATTCCCATGTGTGTAATGTACACACACATAATTTACAAGCCATGGGGCTGGATCCGGACTTAGCCATACAGCAGACACATTGAAACCAATGGGACTTGTGTTAGTCATGACTAAGTCCCATTGACTTTAATTAGTCTGTTCTATGTATGTCCAAGTTTGGATCCAACCCATGGTTTATCAAAGCAAGGTTATCCAAGGCTCTCTGCAGAGTTCTCGTGGATGACTGGAAAACTCCATGGAAAGAAATGGACAGATGGCACACCTCCCTGTTTCAATGCTGACCTTTTCAGTCTGGCATTCTCCAACTATTCTCCCTCTATATATTCTCTCTTCCCTCTCCTACCTTTATATCTAGTCTTTAAGTTATAAACCTGAGGACAAGACCTGTGTCCTTGTTTTGTTTTCAGTACGGTGCCTTGTTACCCTGGGCACTTTAAAAATATTAGTATCAGGACAAAAATATTGTACAAGGCAACTTCTGGTGGCTGTCGCACTGTCTGTATGATGGAACTTGAGGAAAAGCCCTGGCTCCTTCCATGTTGAAACAAGCCAAAAGGCAGTTACAGGGATGGGGGTGCAGGAGCTCATTAATCTCAAAAGTTACTAGAGGACATATGCACAGTAAACAGAATGGTTTGCTCAATTAAATATGTTTTACAGGGCTGAAACAGTGGAATTAAAATCTAGTGAAGCATGAAAAGAAAGGATTCCTGCAGTCACGAGTCAAAAAGATGTTCTAAAAAGACAGTTTTTCCTCTCCTGTCATGCCATGGCAAGGATGTTGCTGTCTAAACAGCATTCGTTCAAGAGAATTCCTTCTTCCTCATAAAAGAAAACATCACTGCTGATAGAAACTACTGTTACCTAGATGGTAGCAGGAACTTCCTGTTGTTCCTCTATAGGTAGGCAGCTTCCAGAGATTGGGGGGGTCATTGCCCCCCTCCCTGGACCAGACTGAAATTTGCCACTGAAATTCAGTGGTGTGGCAATAAAGAAAGCAGTGATTTCCCTTTACAGCAAGGGGGGTGCGCACCTTCTTTTAAAGGAAAACCACAGGTTTCTTTCTGCTGTGCTGTGCAGCGGTCACTGGCCCCAGAAGTTTGGCAGCGGCAGTCTGGGGCCAGTGAGGGCTTCAAAAATGGCCAAGGGGTCCACATGAAGACTGCAGGCCACATGTTGCTTACCGCTGCTCTATATCATTGGGGAAGTCACCCAAGCTGTGCGTCCCGTTCTGTATATGTGCGCCAGACACCCCTAACCCCTTCTCATGCAACAACGGGAAGGGAAGTGGAGAATGTCTGGACTAACTCAGCAGGCTCCAAAACCTGCAAAGGACCTTGATATATGTTTGGCAGGTCATTTGTACTCATTTTGATATGTCTGTTACATAATAGGCCGGGGCTTATTCCTAACTCAAACTGTAGATAAAAGTTAACAGAAAGGCCAAAAGTTGGCCTCCTCCTCTTCTTCCTCCTTTATATGTTCATTCCTGAATGCTTACCTCCTTTATATGGCCATTCCCCTGGGATCCTCCTCCTGGGTTTCCTCAGCATTCAGTAGTGGGGGCGGGTCCACCCCTCCCCAGATGGAAAGTGGGAGCTTTGAGTAAAGTCTGCCCCCTGGCAACTCCCTCATGCACCTCCCTTGGGTGAGATCTGCCTCTCCTCTGGTGCTATACTCCACTGGCTTGGCTTCTGTATTCCTCATATCCTATGGGACAGAAGCAGCCTTTATCCAAGCCAGCTTGGCTCTTAATATTATTGACCCCACCCACCTCAGCATTCATAGAATAGTAGGGTTGGAAGGGGCCTACAAGGCCATCGAGTCAATTCTGGCCTGCTTGCACTGGCTGCCTAAATGCTTCTGAGCTGAATTCAAAGTGCTGGTTTGACCTTTAAAGCGTTACATGTCTCAGGACCATGGTACCTGATGGAATACCTCTCCTGGCATGAACCAACCCATACACTATGCTCAGCGTCTAAGGCCCTCCTCTGGAAGCCTCCTCTGAGGGAGGCTCGGGAGGTGGCAAAAAGCAAGAGGGCCTTCTCGGTGGTGGCTCCCCATTTATGGAATAATCTCCCTGACGAGGCCTGCGTAGCGCCAACATTGTCATCTTTTCAGCACCAGGTTAAAATTTGCCCTCTTCTCTCAGGCATTTGGCAGCATATAAGTAGGGGTGCACGAAAGTCACTTACCTGGTCTCACAGCTTTTCGCGGTGGGGGGGAGGCGCTTCGCTGCTCTCCCCGCGAAGTTCAGGCCGGGGGAGAGGCTTCCCGCCTCGCCCGGCCGAAATTCAGGCTGGGGAGGAGGCACCTCGCCTCGCCCGGCCACGAAATTAAAAGTTAAAAAACAAACAAACGCCCCCGTGATAGGCTACGTGACGATTAACGTAGCCTATCATGGCTAGATCTGCAAAGTCAGTCGTGATAGGCTACGTAAATCGTCACGTAGCCTATCACGGGTGACTTAAAAAAAAAAAAAAAGCATGTACGCAAATGGCGGCCCCCATAGGGAGCCGCCATTCGCGTTCCTTATTTGGTCGCTGTAGTCTACGTAAATCTTTACGTAGACTACAGCGACCAAATAAGGAACGTGAATGGTGGCTCCCTATGGGGGCCGCCATTTGCGTACATGCTTTTTTTTTTTTTAAAGTCACCCGTGATAGGCTACGTGACGATTTACGTAGCCTATCACGGCTGACTTTGCAAATCTAGCCGTGATAGGCTACGTTAATCGTCACGTAGCCTATCATGGGGGCGTTTTTTTTTTCTTTTATTGGAATGGCGGCGGCGGCAGCCGGTCGAAAGACCGGCTGCCGCTCCCGCCCCGGATGAAGACGTGACAAACCGCCGGCCGGACCCGCCGCCGGGAGGGACATTCGGGAAAGGTAAGTCCCGTCCCGGGGGGGGGGGTGCGGAGAATTTCTACCCGAAACTTGTTCGGGGGGCTGAACACATTGGCGCTCGGCCCCCCGACGTTTCGGGGAGAAATTCTCCGCCATCCCTACATATAAGGAGTCTCTTGGATTGTCTCTGGCAGATTGTTTTTGTTTTAGATATGTGTTGCTGCTGTGCATGCTATTTGTTTTATGTCATTATTACGTGAATGGTTTTATACTTTCTGTAATGTATTTTAATGGTTCTAAATTTTTGTGGACTGCCTAGAGAGCTTCGGCTCTGGGGCGGTATAGAAATATAACAAATGAAATGAAATTCCATCTGTTACTTGCTCCATTGAGTAAGGCTGTCGTGTCTGTGAAGGCCAAGTTTCTTCCTTGTCTTTCTTGCGGCTGCAAACTCTCCACAAAGCTGCTAATGCCTTTATTGTGCATGATCTTTGCACAACATCCAGTGCATCCAGGGGCTCTAAGCATGGCCCATTTTGTGAAATCTTCTCCTACCCAACATACACCCCTTTTTTTCAAGGGAAGAATCACGCAAATGAGCACCTTTGTATGCAACATTTTACATGGGGGGTGGTCCTCACGTCAGGTGTGAGTTGCACCTGCAGCCCTCCACACAGTAGATCCATAGCCAGGATATGTAGACAAACCGTCCTCTGTCATGCAGAGATCTGCAGAATGAGAGTGCCCTGGTTTATACCAAAGACTTATTTTTTGCACAAGATGGAGAGATGGAAGCACAGGACGCATTAGGGCTCTTGGACTACTGGTTCTGTTTGCATCACTGCGACGGCCTAAGCTGCACAAAACAAAAGATTTGCAGGAGAAAGGGCAGTGTATCTGCATCTCTGCTGTGACGGATCAATGTCCATATTAGGAACAGAGCTGTTACTGAAATTTCACTGAAAGCTAAATATGAAGCAAAATTCCTGAATCACCCTAAAGCAAATATCCATGAGCCATCTTTGTTGTGGTTCTTTGCTGTGGGTCATGCTACTCCCTCAATACATTTGAGGCTCATCTGAGTCCTCTCTCTTCTCTTGCATCTATCCCTGGAAGCCAGCGCTAGGTTGATATAACCACACAATGAGCAGACTTCTGGAGCAAGGTAGACAAGGGAATAATGGGATGCATGACACATATGCTGCTGTGAACAATAAGGTTTCTTATTGAAGCCCCCCTTACCTATCCATTGGCAAGCACCTATCATTAAGATACAGATGCATTTGCAAATTATTCTTAGAAGGCACGAGGAACAATTTGACATGGGTTGTTATTTTCCTCCATTTTGAAAAATGCCTTGCTATTTCCTACGAACACATATGATGGGTTTAGGAATCTCAAGTCAGTATTTATAGCCTAAATAATGGTGTGCTGTCAGAGTAAGTCATGTAATGCATGGTCTTAAGATGGCATTATCTTGTGACAATCGGGCTAATAAATAATGTGTGTCACCCTAAATCAAAATTGGTGTGTTTCCGCACAGACCACTATAAAACATTTTGTTCCCTCTCCTGCTCCCCCACCCCCAACTGCAGGATGCAAACAATACAGTTTTTTGTAAGATCAAAAAAGTAGCAATAACACAAGACATATCAGAATGTTGTCAGATTTTTCTTTGTATCCTTGAGGAGTTTCATCTGTATCCTTAAACCATCTTGACATTCTGGATACCAAGTGATGACAGATGCCAAGTGTCTGGGGAGCGGGGGGGGGGGGAGTTAAACTGCTAAAGTAATAAATATACACTGGATTGTTGATATTTGTCTTCACAATTGCATTACAGAAGAGTGTTGACTGCAATGTTATCGGATTCTTCTCCAAGCAGCTGTGCACATCCTTGGAAGCTACACTGAAACTGCTGTTGTGATTCTCTATCTATAGAGTGAATTAGGATGATCAAACTCAGCAGTGTAATAGCAACCCTCACATTTCTTTCCAGTTTCTGGATATAGTTTTGCTGTGCTGAACCTAAGTTGGCCCCGAAATAAGATGGTTTATTAGACTTGTTGACCAAAGGGCAAATAAAACTGGAAAAGGTTCAGTTGGCAGCTCTTGACATTATCCTAAGGATCTAACTGTGATTTGCTATGTTGAGAATTGGAGGGGGTGGGGGTGGATTTCCCCAAGGTCAGATGGGCTCATGTGGCACAATCTGTTTGCTTTCCTCAGTTAACTAAAGGTGAAGCTAGATGTTATGGAAAGCATGAAGCTGCCACTGTAAGCACCAGTAGCTTTAGGTTCTTCTAACTGCTGTGAAGTATCTATGGAGTATGGACTTGGTGAGAGACCTGTTTAAATAGCCTGCCCCACAGGTTGTTGTTGGATCCAATAGATTTCCAACTTGCCCTTGGGGAGGGTGTAGCTGGTATGGCAAGCTCTTTATTCAAATCTCTGGCTGCGTTTGAACTGAGGAGGACCATTGACACAATTTGGTTGGAGTTTCACTTGAGCAGAGGTTTTGATGGTAACTTAACTTTGCATATTCCCTCTACTTTGATTTTTGTTTTGTTTTCTTTGGGCTGATACAGCATTCCTCAGTAAAGTGATCAGATGTAAATAGGGATAGCAGAGAATTCTGCCACAGATCTCGGTGAGGCCGAATGCCAGTGCATTCAGCCCTCCGAACTCCATGGCGGAACGGCCTGCCACCCCCCTGCGGATCCCCCCCCCGGGACGAGACTTACCTGGGGCGGATTTTCGGGGCGGCTGCGGCAGCTGCGGTGGCTGCGGCAGCAGGTCTTCTAACCGGCCGCTGCCGCCGCCATTTCCAGTTTTTTTTTTTAAAAAAAGACGTGATAGGCTATGTAAAGATTTACGTAGCCTATCATGGCTAGGTAAAAAAAAAAGACATGATAGGCTACGTAAATCTTTACGTAGCCTATCTAGGGGTGCACGAAAGCCACTTACCTGGTCTCGCAGCTTGCTTCGCGGTGGGGGAGAGGCGCTTCGCTGCTCCCCCCGAAGTTCAGACCAGGGGGTGGAGGCTTCTCACCTCGCCCGGCCGAAATTCAGGCCAGGGAGGAGGCGCCTCGCCTTGCCCGGCCGCGAAATAAAAAGTTAAAAAAAAAACGCCCCTGTGATAGGCTACGTGACGATTAACGTAGCCTATCACGGCTAGATTTGCAAAGTCAGCCATGATAGGCTACGTTAATCGTCACGTAGCCTATCAAGGGTGACTTAAAAAAAAAAAGCGAGTACGCAAATGGCGGCCCCCATAGGGAGCCGCCATTCGTGTTCCTTATTTGGTCGCTGTAGTCTACGTAAATCTTTACGTAGACTATGGCGAACAAATAAGGAACAGGAATGGCGGCTCCCTATGGGGGCCGCCATTAGCCGTACGCGTTTTTTTTTTTTAAAGTCACCCGTGATAGGCTACGTGACGATTAACGTAGCCTATCATGGCTGACTTTGCAAATCTAGCCGTGATAGGCTACGTTAATCGTCACGTAGCCTATCACGGGGGCCTTTTTTTTTTTTTTTTTTACTTTTATTGCAATGGCGGCGGCGGCAGCCAGTCAAAAGACCGGCTGCCGCCCCCGCCCCTGTCGAAGAGCTGACGAACCGCCGCCGGGACCCGCCGCTGGGAGGGACATTCGGGAAAGGTAAGTCCCGTCCTGGGGGGGGGTGCGGGGGGTGGGGGGGTGCGGAGAATTTCTCCCCGAAACTACTTCGGGGGGCCGAACACGTTGGCACTCGGCCCCCTGAAGTTTCGGGGAGAAATTCTCCCCCATCCCTAAGCCTATCACATCTGACTTTAAAAAACAAACGCGCGTACGCAAATGGCGGCGGCTACGGCCGCCACCATTTGCGTTCTTTATTTACGTAGACTAAGACGGCGAAAATAAGGAACGCAAATGGTGGCGGCCATAGCCGCCATTTGCGTACGTGCTTTTTTTTTTTTCAAGTCAGACGTGATAGGCTACGTAAAGATTTACGTTGCCTATCATGGCTGACTACAGGGACGCACCAGTGGCCAGATGTCTGGCTGCTGGCGGAGCCGGCCGGTGGCTCCGTGGAATGCCCACGGACCAGAGCCAGCCGGCCAGGATTCTGGGGATTCAGAATCCGGCCAGGATTCTGGGGGGGAGGCGCAGAGCGCCTCCCCCCTGGTGAGGATTCCAGGGGGAGGGACGGAGCACCTCCCCCCCCCAGCGGAACCTGGTGGAGCCAGGTAAGGCCAATTTCATACATCCCTAGATGTAAAGAAGGAGGGGGATGCTGCATCTTTAATAATTGTGTAGAAGAGGGATTTTGTTCGGTGTAGCTTCATGCAGGATTACACAACTATTAGAAGTACAATGTTATGGGTCTGTACAGCACTTCAGCCTATTGTAAGAAGGACACAAGGGCCCTGTTTTCCTTTGCATCTGGTTAACCTCATTCTCAGGGGCAGACCATCTTGTCTGGCAACAGCTATCCAGACAATACTATGTTCTGCTACAATAAGGAAAGTACAATAAAATAAATAAATCTGTAATATATACCCTTATACAGATTTAGAATGTAAGTAATAAATATTATTTATATTTAGCCCAGGGACACTGTTTTTTTAAAAAGAAAAAGAGATGTTTCTAAAGCTATCTTTTTTGCAGTTACAGATAACTGTCTAACTAACAAGACTTCCTGCAGCTATTAATTTTCCTTTCTTCATATAGAATTTCCTAGGAGTGATGATGAATAGAAATAGCTCAGAAAAAGTTTCCTTAATGAAACAGCACCACAACTTTTTTTGACAGCTCCAATAATTTATACACCACAAACAAGTGGAAAGAGTCCTGAGCAGAAATAACTAGGATAAAGCATATTTTCCACTGCATCATTAGAACTATGGCTTGTAGAAACATTGCACCTTACTGTAAAGGTTACTAATTCATCTCTAGTAGTGCGTTACATCCCCCCCACCCCAAATAGACACCAGAGAAAGGTGAAGCAAGATATCATGGTATTATTCCACTCACTCCATAATCCCTGGTTTTACGCATGTGACTAATTCAGGAAGAAGAAACAGCCAGGAGGGAATAGCACTGAAGAAGCAGTGCCTTGGGTAAATGGTGCTAAAGACTGGATCAAGAAAAAGCTACTATTTGTACAATCTTCTTTTTGGGGGACAACTTTCTCTTCCCTAAATGGCCAGTTTCAATCATTCAGCGCAGCCCTAAAGATAGTCCAATTGACTGAGAAATATATATATTACTATATGTTACAGTGACTAATATATAGATCTAGATAGTTTCAGTCTTCGGTGCCTTTCTTTTTTATTGTGATCACAGCTTTAGTCATAATTTGGCAGCTGGTGTCTTTCAAGGGATTTTTTACTTAAAATATTTTTTTTACAAAAAATTATAATTTTACTGCTCAATGAACCTTGCAATAACAACATTTTAGCATCTATGCACCATGGCAGATGGCAAGCTAATGAGGCCTGTTGGAGCTGCATACTGATATATTCCACACACACCACCTTTGTGCTCCAAAGGGAGGTCAAAGAGTAAATTTTATTTATCTTCCTCCTTGTATTTGATACTTGCAAATCACAAGACAGATTATTAAAGAAGACATTTTTACAGCTTTTAATTAGACTTACTAATGTTTACAGCATATGTTAGACCTACAAAGCTGAAAGGATACAAATTTGCCATGTCTTTTATGTTGAGATATTCCGTCTTTGTTCACTGCCAAAGTTTCCTCCACATTTGGCTCAACTGTCTCTGGAAGTGTATATGCAATATGATCTGGGAGAATGATTGTAAAAGTCGATCTACACACACAATTTTAATGACATCTAGGCTTGTATCCAGATTTAGGCTGGTACACCTGAGCTGGCGGACTTCCCCATCCCCTCTTCCCTATAGCACCCCATCTACCCCCTGAAAATACTACACAAAGGGTTGGGGGATGCCACTGGATGGCGTGAGCTGTGATATGGGGGAGAGGGGGTCCCCCAAGATCAGGTGAAGGCACCTTCTATAAGTACTGTCCTTCCATCAATGGAAGGCAGGTTCTGGAGCCAACCCATTGGTTTGGATTCTAAGATAGATTAACTTAAGGAAATTAATGGAAGGAACATTTCCTGTTTCCTCCTTATGCCCTGCATAAGAAGAGCCATGCTGGATCAGACCAAGGATCTGTCTAGTCCAGCATTCTGTTCACAAAGCAGCCAACCAGCTGCCCACAGGAAAGCCACAAGCAGGACATGAGTGAAACAGCACCCTCCCGCCCATGTCCCCCAGTGACTGGTGTACATAGGCATATTGCCTTTGATACTGGAGGTAGCATAGAGCCATCAGGACTAGTAGCCATTGCTAGCCTTCTCCTCCAGGAATTTATCTAACCCCCTCATAAAGCCATCCAAAGTGGTGGCCATCACTACATCTTGTGGTAGCAAATTCCATAGTTTTGACTATACACTGTGTAGGGATGTACAGACTGTGTAAAATCTATTCCATCCATGTTTCATGGGTCATCAGGCTCCTTTTGTTCTGTCATCTCCATCAACAAAATTGGATTCTTTTAAGTTTCCAATTTTGTGCAAATTCATACGTGCAAAAATACGCATATTCCCACAAAATGTGCAAATCCCACTCAAATGTTCATTTTCATGCCTATAGGGGAAATGCACATTTTTGGTTGGGGAGGGATCGAGGGGGCAAAAATCCCCCCTCCCACCAACCTCCCAAACTTGGAGAAGGTCAGAGGTTTTTTTTACCCTCAGGTGGAGGTGGACAGAAACACCTCAGCTTTGACTGGCTTAACTCAGGACAACCTGGGAGAAAAGGGTCTAGAAACATTGCAAAAATGTTCTCAGACTTGGCTGAAAGAGGTATTTTTACACTGTGGAACAATACCTTCCTATATGCCAGGGGTATTGAAACTCTGACTTTGGGTCTAATCTGGCCCTCTTGTGGTCCCAGTCCAGCCCTTCAGGCCTCCCCAAATAGCCCCTTCCACTGACCTCACACCCTTTCCTTCAAGCCCCAGTGGTTTCCTGGCATTTGTGCAGTTTTTTCCCCATTCTAAAAGTTTGAAGTGTTTCTCCCATGGGCTTCCCAAAGAGTCATAGCTAAAAGTTGGAAAACCGCGCAGAACGTTTAACACTGAAACCATGGTATATGGAATTATGGCAAATAGCCATGGCAGAACAATTGACATACCAACTGAAGTGAGCTAAAGGCAAAGGCAAAATATCTGACTTTTATAAAATATGGCAGGGTTTTATTCTAAACACTGATCATGGACATACACAGCAGTCAAAGCCTTTCCTCAGATGATGGAAAAGAGACTAAATATAATCTTGATGCATTGAAGAATTATAATGAAAACTTCTATGCAGCCTATAGATTCCACTTATATCTTGGTTTGTAAAGTAAAGCAGAAAAATACAGATGTTAAATGTACTACCCTCTGTCAATAATTAGATGTAAACTTCATATATTTCTTTTTATCTACTTCTTTTCATTTCATTTCATTTAATTTCGTTTCGTTTCGTTTCTTTTCTTCTTTCTTTTCCTTCTTCTTGTAGCTTTGGTTGATTTTGTTTTGGAAAACTAATAAAATCTTTTAAAAAGAAAGAAAGAAAGAAAGAAAGAAAGAAAGAAAGAAAGAAAGAAAGAAAGGCATCTCCTAAAGCTTACTTACTTGCATTAAGAGCTTGAAGATAAATATATGTAGTGGTATTTTTTTGCCCTCACCCCTTTTGCTTTCTGTCTTGCTCACCACTGGAATGTAGGGATGGCGGAGAATTCTGCCACGGATTCCAGTGATGCAGAATGAACTGGCATTCGGCACCCCGGAATCCATGGCGGAATGGCCTCCTGCCCCCCCGCCCACCCGCGGATGCGGCAGCAGTGCGGCAGCGGCGGAGGAAGGGGCAGCAGCGGAGGCAGCAGGTGCAGCGACGGGGGCAGTGGCGGGGGCGGCAGGTGCAGCAGGTGCGGCGGCGGGGGCGGGGGCGGCAGCAGGTGCGGCTGTGGGGGTGGCGGCAGCTCCGGCGGCGGGGGCAGCAATTGCGGCGCTGGTGCTGGCAGCTGGTCTCCTGGCTGGGCGCAGCGTACGCAAATGGCGGCAGCTATGGCGGCCGCCATTTGCGTTCGCTATTTTTAGCCGTTCTAGCCTATGTAAATATTTACATAGGCTAGAACGGCTAAAAATAGCGAACGCAAATGGCGGCTACCGTAGCTGCCGCCATTTGCGTACGCTTTTTTTTTTTTACTTTGCTGTGATAGGCTTTGTAAATAGTTACGTAGCCTATCACAGTTAAGTACAGGGACGCAAACGGTGGCAGCTACGGCCGCCGCCATTTGCGTCCCTGCTGCCCAGTGGCCGGATGTCCGGCTGTGGGCGGAGCCAGCTGGTGGCTCTGCGGAATCCCCACAGAGTGGAACCGGATGGGCAGGATTCTGGGGGAAGGGACAGTGCGCCTCCCCCCCCCCATCAAGGATTCTGGGGGGAGGGACAGAGCGCTTTCCCCACCACCACGAAGCAGATCCGCGAAATGGGAAGTGGCTTTCGTACATCCCTACTGGAATACAGCCCCCAAGTGGAATTTGGCCCTCAGACTGAAAGAATTTCCACACTTTAATAATATTGCTTTATCAGAATGGGACCAGTTGCTGCTGGAGATACCACTTCACACCAGTTGCTGGGGAACATGGGTGGGAAGATGCTGTTGCACTCATGTCCTGCTTGTGGGTTTCCTGTGGCCTGTGGGCAGCTGGTTGGCCACTGTGTGAACAGAATGCTGGATGAGATGGACCCTTGGTCTGATCCAGCAGGGCTCGTCTTATGTTCTTATGACACATAAATAGTACTGCAAAATATTCTGAAAACCCAACACTGTGACTTGCTAGAATATTAGAAAATGTGTTGGGTGGTAATTAAGAAAACTGAAAACTTTTGAAGGTTGGGAGAATTCTATAGGAAATTTAGTAACTAATACATTTCTGCCTGCTCTGCAAACTTGGAAGAGAGATTATTTGCTTTACTAGGATTTATTTCACATACATTTCTAGTTTTATGCTGCTAAGAAAATCTACCAATTTGAAATGCATCTGGCAATTTGAACTGTTTTTTGTTTGTTTGTTTTTGTATAAATATATTGGTAATGTCTTAATGACAGGTACACAGGAACATAGGAAGCTGTCTCCACAGCAACAGAAGGAGACTGAAGAAGAAGCCAATCGTGGCTTACCTGGATTTTTCAAGGAGCTGGCTTTGGTCCAGGCAGGGCTCAACGAATGAGTGCATTGCAGTCGCTTCACAGAACATACTTCCAGGTGGGGTGTGTGTGTTGGAGGGAATGTCCTCTGACTGGCAGGGGCTGCTCAACCAATAAGAGAGGCTTCCCCCTCTCCCCCCCTTTCTCCTTTCCCCTGAAAGTGCAGATGCACCTGCATTTCAGGAGTAAGCCTCATTGACCACAATGGGGGTTACTTCTGAGTATACACACAAATATCCCCCCTTCCAGGCTCTCCCCCCTTTATCCTTTGATTAAATCCTGGGAGGCTTCCTCCCTTGTATCCACAGAAATCACTCTCTTTCTCTCTCCCCCCGCCTCCAGCAATTGTGAAAGACACACAGTGTTCTCGCTGCCCTGCTGTAATCAATGGAAGCTTCACAACTTCAAAGCTTTGACTAAATGCATTATTTTGATTTCATGGGAATCTCAGGAGTGTGCATTTCAGGAACAAGCCTCACTGACACAATGGGAGTTACCCCTGAGTAGGCATATATGTTTGTGCTGGGAATGACAGGGAGGGGAAATGGATGGGAAACCAGCCCCCTTTCTAACCTGATACTGTGCAGGAACAAAGGTGTGAATTAGTTACTTCCAAAGGCAATAAACCAAACAATGGAGAATTGCAGCTTCGGAAAAGTGCTTTACAGCCATTAGGGAATTAGTGCTTTAAAATGTGCTATTTCAATTGAGGGGGATCTCTGTAAATTCTGATGTGCATATTCAGGGGACAAGCCTCATTAACCACAATGGGAGTTACTTCTGAGTAGACACACTCAGCACATATGTTTGTGCTGGGAAAGATGGAGGGGAAACACAGGGATAGGAAACACCCCTTGACCAGGGTCACAGTGAGAGGCACATCCCTGGGCAGGGCTAGCATACCTGAGGTAAATGCAATGGTTGGGGCACACAACAATTATACTGCTGAGAACCTGACTTAAGGGAAATAATTGGATAAGCAGTCTCAGGAAATCTGGTTTTTCCCTGATAAGCTCCAGGGGGCTGCTGGATGGCCACAACGTCATCTATCCCTAACAACCCCCAAATGCAGGCTGTCCTGGAGTAAATCACTCATGGAAACACCCCCTTAGTCAAACCAATGTTTCTCCAGCATTTCAGGCAAGGGTCTTTCCCAGTCTTCTGCATGTATAGCACATGCTGTATGCAAGCAACATGAAGCATGTAATAGATGGTTCATGTTAAAGTAGACTTCCTGAATCAGGTGCCCTCCAGATGTTTTGGATGAAGCTCCCATGATCACTTACTATTGACCATGGTTACTGGCTCTGATAGGAGTCCAAAAGTTCTAGAAGGGAATAGATACAAGACAAGAAGGCTATGTTAAGGGATTTTTTTTTCACAGCGACTTTTAAGAAATAATATATTATTTATAATTTTGCACCCTAACTCCTGAGTACATAGATTTTTTTTTTGTTACACACACACACACACAGGCCTGGTCAGTCCTGTGGCTCCTGAACCACTGGAGCATTCTAAGGCCTCCTGTGAGGCCTTGGCAAGGCACTTTGCAGATAAAATTGATCAGATTAGGTGTGTTACTCTGCACACTGTGGATACAGTTAGTGAGCAAGAGGCGGCCTGTGGCAAACCGGTTTTGTGGGATTGGTTCCAGCTTCTTCCTCCTGCTGAAGTGGACAAGGTGCTTTCATCTGGAAGGCCGACCACCTGCTTACTTGATCCTTGCCCATCGTGGCTCATTATGGGCTGCAGAAAGAGACTGGGTGAGGGGATCAGGGCGGTGGTGAATGCCTCCCTTGAGCAGGGAGTGATGCCATCAGCCCTCAAGGAGGCAATGATAAGACCGCTCTTAAAGAAACCCTCCTTGGATCCTCAAGTTTTGAACAACTTTCACCCAGTCTCAAATCTGCCATTTTTGGGCAAGGTGATTGAGCGGGTGGTGGTGATGCAGTTGAAGGCACACTTGGAAGAAACTGATTATCTAGACCCATTTCAGTCGGGCTTCAGGCTTGGGCATGGCATGGGACAGAAACGGCCTTGGTCGCCTTGGTAGATGATATGAGGAGGGCTCTGGATAGGGGTGAATGCTCCTTCCTTGTTCTCCTCGACCTCTCAGTGGCTTTTGATACCAGTGACCACGGTATCCTCCTGGACCGCCTGGAGGGGTTGGGCATTGGAGACACCGTATTGCGGTGGTTCCGGTCCTTCCTCTCCGGCAGGTACCAGAGGGTAGCACTGGGAGAGGAGGTTTCGGACACTTGGCCACTCACTTGTGGGGTGCCACAGGGTTCCATCCTCTCCCGGATGCTATTTAATATCTATGTGAAGCCGCTGGGGGCTATCATCAGGAGGTTTGGGGTGCGGTGTCATCAATATGCGGATTACACACAGCTCTACCTCTCATTCAAATCTTCACCAAGGCTGGCCATAGAATCCCTGTCCAAATGTATGGAGACGGTGAGTGGCTGGATGGGGAGGAATAAGCTGAACCCTGACAAGACCGAGGTTCTTTTGGTGGGAGAAAAGAGGAGGCTGTGGGATGGTGACCTGGTGTTGAATGGGGTACAGCTACCCTTGAAAGACCAGGTCCGCAGCCTGGGGGTCATTTTGGACTCCCAGCTGTCCATGGAGGCTCAGGTGTCAGCTGTGAGCCAGACAGCGCTGTATCAACTCCATCTGATACGGTGGCTGCGCCCCTTCCTTCCCGACCATCTGCTCCCATCGGTAGTACATGCCCTGGTCTCCTCTCGTTTAGACTACTGTAATGTGCTCTATGTGGGGTTACCCTTGAAGACGGTTCGGAAACTGCAGCTGGTACAGAATACGGTGGCTCACCTGATTAAAGGCAGCCGCCGGCGAGATCACATCACTCCAGTGCTCAAGGAGTTGCACTGGTTACCAGTTATTTTCTGGGCCAAATTCAAGGTGTTGGTTTTGACCTTTAAAACCCTATATGGTTCTGGCCCAGCCTATCTTAAGGAGTGCCTCCAGCAACACCAGACAGACTGCTTAACAAGATCAGCCTCGGATGGCCTTCTTTCTGTCCCATCAGCCAGGACAGCTTGGCTGGTGAGGATGAGGGAGAGGGCCTTCTCTGTGGTGGCCCCCACTCTGTGGAACTCCCTCCCTAGGGAACGCCGCCATGCCCCCTCTTTAATGAGCTTCCATCATGCATTAAAACATGGTTGTTCAGGCAGGCATTTGGGGTGGGTTAGGGTATTTTAGAAAATGTTTTTACTGTAGAATTTTATTGTTTTAAACTGTTTTATTGTATGTTGTACATCGCCCAGAGTGGCTGGGTGACCAGCCAGATGGGCGATTAATAAATTTAATAATAATAATAATAAAACACACACACACACACATTTGTGTTATGATAAAATCTCACCAGCTGGAATTCCAAGCACAGAAAGAAATCCTGAAGCACCCCAAAGATGTAAATCTGAGTATCCAGTAGAGGTCGAATGCCAACAGGTGAACTGACATGCCAGTGTGTTTAAATATTTGGTTATTTCTGGTTTGTAGGAGAGCAGGCACCTGACTGAGTGGTGTATTTAATCAAACACTGTGAAAAGCAGCTTTCGTTCAAGTGTTTCACTGATCCACAATGGTAGCCTGTCAATATTATCCTCTTACCAAACATGTCATGTTTGCTTTGAACTGAGTAATTCAAAAAAGTCAATAATCTGAATCTGAACTTCTGTTGTACTTTAGCTCTCATTTTTCAGCACTTCTGACAGATTTCTTTTTGTCTCTGTGTTACAAGACATATGACAGAGTATCAAATAAGAGCAGTTGTTAGCCAAATTTCTCTAGAGACACGATGAAGAATTATTTTAGTGCTTTACACTGTCTTAGATATTTCATAATCATAAGCAGGGATATTCAAATTTATTTATTTATTTGTTTGTTTGTTTGTTTATTTATTTCATTTCTATACCGCCCAATAGCCGAAGCTCTCTGGGCGGTTCACAAAAATTAAAACCAAACAACACACAATAAAACAATTTAAAATATATAGAACATTAAAACCACAATATAACAATACAACCACAATAAAACCTAGCAGCAATGCAAGAGTTTAAAATACAGATTTAAAACAGCAAAGATAAAAATTTAGAAAGCTAAAATGCTAAAATGCCTGGGAAAATAAAAAGGTCTTCACCTGGCGCTGAAAGGAATACAATGTAGGCGCCAGGCGAACCTCACTAGGGAGCTCATTCCAGAGCCGGGGTGCCACAGCAGAAAAAGCCCTCCTCCTAGTAGCCACCCGCCTCACTTCCTTTGGCAGGGGCTCACGGAGAAGGGCCGCTGAGGGTGATCTTAAGGTCCAGGCAGGCACATATGGGAGGAGGCGATCCTTCAGGTAACCTGGTCCCAAGCCGTTAAGGGCTTTGAATGTTAACACCAGCACTTTGAATCGGGCCCAGAAATGGACTGGCAGCCAGTGCAGCTGGAAAAGTATTGGCCTAATATGAGCTCCCAGGCCAGTCCCTGTTAACAATCTTGCTGCCCTATTTTGGACCAGCTGAAGTTTCCGGACCGTTTTCAAAGGCAGCCCCACATATAATGCATTGCAGTAATCCAGACGAGAAGTTATCAGAGCATGGATAACTGTAGCTAGGCTATCTCTGTCCAGATAAGGGCGTAGTTGGTATACCAGCCTAAGCTGATAAAAAGTGCTCCGTGCCACTGAGTTCACCTGTGCCTCAAGTGACAGTTCTGCATCCAAGAGCACCCCCAAACTATGAACCTGATCCTTTAGGGGGAGTGCAACCCCCTCCAGAACAGGTTGAATATCACCTAGCCGGGCAGACGAACCACCCACTAACAGTACCTCCGTCTTGTCTGGACTGAGTTTCAGTTTATTAGCCCTCATCCAGTCCATTACCGTGCCCAGGCACTGATTCAGAACAGCCACTGCCTCACCTGGTTTTGATGAGAAAGAGAGGTAGAGCGGGGTGTCATCTGCATATTGATGGCACCTCAGCCCACACCTCCGGATAACCTCCCCCAGCGGTTTCATGTAGATGTTAAACAGCATGGGGGATAAAATAGAGCCCTGTGGAACCCCATGGCATAATTGCCATGGCACAGAGCAATAATCCCCCAGCACCACCTTCTGGAATCGGCCATCCAAGTAGGAGCGGAACCACTGTAGTGCAGTGCCTCCAACTCCTAACCCAGACAACCTATCCAGAAGGATACCATGGTCGATGGTATCGAAAGCCGCTGAGAGGTCCAGGAGAATCAACAGGGTCGCACTCCCCCTGTCCCTCTCCCTTTATTTTGTCCTTTATTTACAGATCCTAATACTGCTGCTATCATCCTCTGACACTAGTTTCACATCACTGAAGTCACATTTCATAGGATCATGGAATAGTAGGGTTAGAAGGGGCTATAAGAGCATCGAGTTCAAACCCCTGCTCAATGCAGGAGTCTAAGTCAAAGCATCCCTGACAGATGGCTGTCCAGCTTCATCCTGAATGCCTCCTAGTTTGCTAATCAGGTTATCATGGGGCACTTTGTTGAAAGCTTATGTCCACAGCATTCCCACAGTCCATAAGGGAGGTTACCTGATCAAAAAATGAGATCAGATTAGTCTGGCAGGATTTGTTCTTGACAAATCCATGTTGGCTTTGAGATTGGAGGAGGGCTAATGTTGTCCCTATCTTCAAAAAGGGCAAAAAGGAGGGACCTGGGAACTACAGAGCAGTCAGTCTGACATCAATCCCTGAAAAAATTCTGGAGCAGACGATAAAGCAATCCATCTGGAAGCACCTTGAAAACGATGCAGTGATTACTCGAAGCCAACATGGATTTGTCAAGAACAAATCCTGCCAGATGAATCTGATCTCATTTTTTGATCAAGTAACCTCCCTTGTTGACTGTGGGAATACCGTGGACGTAATATACCTTGACTTCAGCAAAGCTTTCGACAAAGTGCCCCATGATATCCTGATGAGCAAACTAGCTCCAAATGGGCTAGATGAAGCAACGATCCGGTGGATCCAAAGTTGGCTACAGAATTGGACTCAAAGAGTGCTTATCAATGGAACCTTCTCAAACTGGGGAGAGGTAACGAGCAGGGTACTACAGGGCTCAGTCCTGGGCCCAGTGCTCTTCAACATTTTTATTAATGACTTGGAGGAGGAGATGCAGGGAAAGCTGATCAAATTTGCAGATGACACAACATTGGGCGGGATAGCTAATACTGTGGAAGACAGAAACAGAATTCAAAGTGATCTTGATAGGCTGGAGCGCTAGGCAGAAAATAACAGAATGAAATTTCATAGGGATAAATGCCAAGTTCTTCACCTAGGAAAAAGCAACCAAATGTACAGTTAAAAGATGAGTGGTACTTGGCTCAACAATACTGCAAGTGAGAAGGATCTTTGAATTGTTGTAGATCACAAGCTGAAGATGAGCCAACAATGGGATGTGGCTGCAAAAAAGGCAAATGCTATTTTGGGCTGCATTAATAGACGTATAGCTTCCAAATCATGGGAATTACTAGTTCCCCTCTACTCAGCACTGGTTAGGCCTCATCTGGAGTACTGTGTCCAGTTCTGGGCGTCGCACTTTAAGAAGGATGCAAACAAACTGGAGAGGGTTCAGAGGACGGCAACAGAGATGATCTGGGGACTCGAAACAAAGCCCTATGAGGAGAGACTGAAATAACTGGGCATGTTTAGCCCTGAGAGGTGAAGACTGAGGGGAGGTATGATAGCGCTGTTTAAGTACTTGAAAGGTTGTCACAGAGAGGAAGGCCAGGATCTCTTCTCAATCATTATTGAGAGCACAGGACACGGAATCATGGGCTCAAGTTACAGGAAGCCAGATTCTGGCTGAACATCAGGAAAATCTTCCTGACTGTTAGAGCAATATAACAATGGAGCCAATGACCTAGGGAGGTGGTGGGCTCTCCCACACTGGAGGCATTCAAGACGAGGCTGGACAGCCATCTGTCAGGGATGCTTTGACCTGGATTCCTGCATTGAGCAGGGGGTTGGACATGATGGTCTTATAGGCCCCTTCCAACTAGGGATGTGAGAACACATCGCAGTTCGGGTTCTCCAGGTGCCTACATGGACTTATTTGCAAAACGTGCTGTGAATCACCCATAGACTCTAGTTTACAGAGCTATTTTGCATATAACTCTATGGGCAAGTGCTGCCGATCGCCTTAAAAAAATGGCAATCGGCACAGAGATGAACAGGCCTGGGTAAGTTGCGGGCTGCTCATCAAGCATGGAGGGGGCATTCGACTGCAGCTTGGAGGGCCAGCGATCTGTCAAATTTGTGGACCAAAATGGGCTCCTGCAACATCCTTACTTCCAACCCTATGATTCTATGGTAATCACTGCATTGTTTTCAAGGTGCTTACATATTGATTGCTTTATAATCTGTTCCAGAATTTAGGGATGTTAGAGAATTCTGCCCTGGATCCCAGGGAGGCTGAATTCCAGTGAATTTGCCCCCCCGGAATCTGTGGCAGAATGGAGCAACCTGCCCCACGTCCCCATGAAAGCCCTGTGAAACGGAGCCTACCTGGCTGCGGCTGCGGCGGTGGAGGCTCTGGTGGTGGCTCCAGCGGCGGATGAAGTAGCAGTGGCAGCGATGGCAGTGGCTCCGGCCACTGCTGGGCTGCTGTGGCCGCAAATGGCTGCTGTCATAGTGGCCGCCATTTGTGTCCCTACACCGGCCCGTGATAGGCTACGTATCTATTTATGTAGCCTATCACAGCTAAAGCAGGGACGCAAATGGTGTAGGGGACGCCATTTGCATCCATGCTTTAGCCGTGATAGGCTATGTAAATATATATGTAGCCTGCCTATCACGGGCTGGCATAGGGACGCAAATGGCGGCCCCTACACAGGACGCCATTTGCATCCGCAGCAGCCCAGCAGCGGCTGGAGGCCCCGCTGCAGGTTGGCCCGGCCGGCAGCTCCGCGGACTGGCTGCGGAGTGGAGCCGGCCAGGCAGGATTCTGGGGGAAGGAATGGATCGCCTCCCCCCACCTGTGGACCACAGCAGAGCAAGGTAAGCGGGTTTTATACACCCCTACCAGAATTTCCCCAGGGATTGATGTCAGACTGACTGGTCTGTAGTTCCCAGGTTCCTCTAGGGATGTTAGAGAAATCTGCCATGGACTCCAATGAGGCCAGATTCCAAAGAATCCGGCCTCCAGAGTCCGTGGCGGGACTGAGCACTCACATCCATCTTCCTCCGGAATCTGTGTGAAGCTGGACGGCGATCCCGCAGAGCCGTCCACCAGCTCAGTATTGCTGGCGATACGGCCAGCTGCCATTGCCGTGCTGTATCACTGGCTGAGTGAGGGCTGACTCCAGATGCAAATGGGATCTGCTATGCCATTTGCAGCCGTAAAGCTCTTAGATTAAGCTAAATGCAGCCGTAAATGGCTGCAATTAGCTTAAACTAAGGGCTTTACGGCTGCAAATGGTGTCCGCTATGCTATTTGCATCTACGGTTTTTCCTGCGATAGGTTAGTCTATGATAGGAGGTTATCAGCCAGCAATATGGCATGGCAATGATGGTCGGCTGTATTGCCAGTGATACGGAGCCAGCGGCCGGCTCCACGTGATCAGCACAGAGCGGAGCCGACAGAAGAGGATTCCAGGGGGAGGGATCACCTCCCCCCTGGGTGGATTCCCCACTGGGATGGAAGGTATCCGCCCATCCCTAGGTTCTTCCTTTTTGTCCTTTTTGAAGATAGGGACAACATTAGCCCTTCTCCAGTCATCTGGCACTTCACCCGTCCTCCATGATTTCTCAAAGATAATAGACAGCTGTTCTGAGAACTCTTCTGCCAGTTCCTTTTTTACTCTAGGATGCAGTTCATCTGCCCCTGGAGACTTGAACTCATTCAAAGTAATTAGGTGTTCCTTGACCTATCGATATCAAGCTGCAATCCTGCCCATTCAGCCTGTACTTCTCCTTTGCCAGGGCGTCATAGACCCTATTTTGGGAGAAGACTGAGCCAAAGTAGGAATTGAGCACAACTGTCTTTTCTTTGTCATCTGCCATCCTTATTTAAGAGTTGAACTACCATTTCTTTCCTCTTTTACTATGCACATACCTGAAGAAAGCCTTTTTGTTGCTTTTAGCATCACTCCTTAACCTTCGCTCATTCTCAGCTTTAGCCTTCCTGAGGCTATCCCTGCAATTCTGTGCTACGTGCCTGTACTCTTCCTTTGTAGCTTGGCCTTCCTTCCACTTTCTAATCTATATGTGTCCTTTTTGTTGTTGTTTTCAGGACATCTCTAAACTTTTTGTGAAGTCACATTGGCTTCTTCTGTTGTCTTCCGCCTTTTTTTCTTGTTGAAATTGTTTGTAATTGTGCCTTTAGAATTGCTTCTTTTCCGCTGGTGTTGATAAGTAACACAGAAGGGACACATTATTTATTTCATTCATTTTTATCCTGCCTTTTTTCCCTCTTTAAGGAACCCATTACATTATGACTGTGTAGGTAGAGGGGAGGAATATTGTGGTTTGGTGAGGTGGGTTCATGAGTGAGAGCCCACAGTAGGTTCTAATCTAGAACATGCCAGATGGAAATTCAGGCAGTATACCTCCACGTTTCTGCCCCCAAAGTAGAGAACTATGGGGTTACAAGTCCAGTCACTTTTAATGACAAAAAGACACTGATTCTGACTAATAATGGCAGGGAAGCTTATTAAATACAATACATTAGACTAGGAAATCACCTGTACAGTTAAAAGCCACCTCATTTTGAAATGTTACCCACTTTTATTTGTGATCAATGCAAAAAAGGGTGTAGCAAATACATTTTAATCGCATAGAAAACTACAAGTAATCATGCAGAGCAGTCTAAATGTAAGAACAAAAGGTGGGATCAATATTGATTTCCTTCTTGGGCCATCATTCTGTGGCCACTGCAGCAGATATTACTTCAGTTTCTCCATTGCCACAAATACAGGATGGATGGCTCATGGGTATTTGATGGTATGCATCCAGGTATGCAAGAAGGCACAGATTGAAATTGGAGCTCCATTGAAGTTCTCCTGAAAGGGAAGAATGTAGACCTGAAAGCTGCTTTTTGCACTACTGGTTGGGTGCTTTTGTGGTGTAAGCTATCTAGTACCAACTTGACTAGTGTCTTCTGTTCTTCTTTGAGCATTTTATTCTAACCCCTCTTTGAAAGTATGATGTTCCCTAGGATCTCTCACTGGATTCAATACAAGCTGAGAGAGGGGTGAAACAAGGTGTGTATTGGCACCTTTTCTCTTCAGTTTCTTCATCAAAGACATCATTCAATATATGAACAATGACAATTCCCCATCGCCACCACCATAATGCGGGGAAGAAAGGTCCCTCTCTTACTATATGCAGATGATATGGTTCTTCTCTGTTATACCCAAATTGGGCTTAGAAGGCTTCTGCCCAATCTGGAAGTGTACTACCAAGATAAATTAAAATTAACTATGAAAAGATGAGAGCAATAGTTTTTAGAAGTGGCTAAAAACACACACCCATAAATGGCACATAAGCCAAAATGAGATAGAGCAGGTGCCCACATACCATTAATTGGGTGTATTATTTTCTGCCTTGGGTCCATGACAACCCTAAATCATGGCTGCAAAACTCAAGGATGAACATGCTACAAGTGGGATTCTTAAATTCTGGTAAATCTTTGTAAATATTGGAGTGCAAGATATCACCTGGGGCCTGTTTAACAAAATCAGCTTTAATGATATCAGTGTGAACACTGCACAAAATACTCAATAGCTTAATAATGTGCCAATTATGCAACTTGTAGTGGGAAACTATTCAATCTAGAGCTATGCTCTAGCATTTCTCTCAAAAATTCCCACCTCATTTGTGTGCAGAGAAATTGGAGCAACAATTTCACAGAATTTCTCCAGGGGAAGGAGAAATTCTCAAACAGTTTCTCAGAGCTGGAACTCACCATTAGCAGTTGTTGTAGCACAACTTCTTTCTTTTTTCCTCAGAGTTTTTGTTTTTGTGCTGCCACTGCAGTTGTCAACAGCAGCAAATGTGTTGGCAGCCTGATCACCATTTTGCATCATTCAACATGCCCCATACCTAGTATCATTCAAGGGCATCATGTGTGTGTGTGTGTGGGGGGGGGGCAATTGGAGATGGTGGAGAAACATTGGTGGTGGCCAAGACTGCAATGTGTGTGTGTGTTTCCCTTCTGTTATACATCTCTCAATTGCTTCGCAATCTCCCAGACTGCCTGTACTTTCTCATCTTTAAAAGCCCTATGGGAGGAATTTATTTATTTATTGTATTTTTATCCTGCTCCTCAACCAAAAAAGGCTCCTGGAGCAGCTTACAATCAATCAAAAAAGAAGACAGTCCCTGCCCTCAGGCTTACAATCTAAAATTATCTCATATTGTGTTCCCCTGGCCTTTAATTGGAGTGCAGGAATATGAGGAGGCTACAGGTTGCCAGAAAGATGAGTGTACAATGAAAGACAGGACAGTCACACAGACTCCTTGGCCACCTAATGAATCATAGAATCATAGAATAGTAGGGTTGGAAGGGGCCTACAAGGCCATTGAGTCCAACCCCCTGCTCAAAGCAGGAATCCAAGTCAGAGCATCCCTGACAAATGGCTGTCCAGCCTCGTCTTGAAGGCCTCCAGTGTGGGAGAGCCCACCACCTCCCCAGGTAATTGGTTCCATTGTCGTATTGCTCTTGAGTAATGAGTAAGTTAAGCACAAGAACATGGAACCCAACCTATGAGAATTTTCCAAAATTTTATTCTGCTCTTTATTTCTTTTCAAAAGCATTTTCTTTTCTATCACATTGAATGAGAACGGCCAAAATAAATGTAGGAGGAATTTTCAGCACAGCACTAGTTCAATCAATATACATACGTCACTAAAAAGAAGCTCTGACAGTTTTCTGGGATGAAATTTTCAGTTAATTAATAATACACAAAACCTCAGTTAATTGAAACCTGAGTAGCACTCACAGCATACTTTGAATGATTATTCCCGTCAGTGGTGTAGTGGTAAATTTTGAAGTGAAAGCATTCATCATCATGACAGTTTCCATAATCATACCCCTAAAGAGAGTGAAAAGATTCAGGCAGCTGTATTGGTAGGGACATCATGGGAGTCTGAGCGGGGAGTGGAGTCTGGAGGACTTCCCTCTGCTCAGCCTCCCAGACTCCAGTCCACGGACCACCGTGCTTGCCCGAATCAGCGTGCACCAAGTCAGGCAAGCGTGGCGGTCCCCGCTTGTCTGCTGAGCCACCATTTTGCATTAAATGGCACCTAGTTCTTTTATGTGAAGGGCCTTTTACACAGATGGTGGCTGTAAAGCAGCCATTCACACAAGATTACAGGCATAGATGGGCCATTTACGCCTGTAATCTTGAGTAAATGGCCATTTTACAGCTGCCATTTGTGTAAAAGGCCCTTTACATAAAAGAATGAGCCACCATTTTAACACAAAATGGAGGCCTGCTGAGGGATCGGGTGGTTGTAAGCCTCTCTCTGGTCATCCACAGACCACCTGGCGGCTCACTGCACGCAATGAGCAGGGGTGCACAGCCAGCAGGGGTCCAGTGAGCAGCGTATGAGGCGGACCTGAGTGAGTCCATCCATCCCTATGTATTGGTCCATATCAACAAATTAGTTCTAGAGGTTTTATCTGCGCCACAAGCAGGTCTTTTGTAAAGCTAATGGGTCCTAATTGCTCGTTTAAGACCAAGCTACTTTCCATTACAACAGGGAACAATATATTGTTGCTGGGAGGATTCATTTTCTCCCCAGTTACCATGAGATTTGCAGCTAAGCTTGAAGGGAACAGAGATTTCTGAGGGTGGTGGTGGTGGCATTTAACATCAATGTCCCTGCTAATCTAAAAGTGTCTGCGCTGCATCCCTGAGAGCCCTGGCTCCTCCACGACACCACTGGTTCACATGAATGCTGAACCCTAAGGGGCTGACTTGGAATCCTGTACTGTAAGAAAAGCCATCCACCACCTAGCTAACCAGCTAACTAACTATACAACATGATCTAATTACGTCTCCTGAAGAATATTGGACGGAGGTATAAAGTTCTCCATTAATTTAAGACTGCTATATTCAGTGTTCAGACTCTACTTTCCAATTCTGAAATCAGTGTTTATTTAAGGATCATAACCTTTTCTTGCCAATCCTTAATTTCCATATCTATTTGCAGATTATTTGGAGCCTATTTAACAAAAGCAATTTTAATGAAATCATTGAATTCTGCATAACATAGTCATCATCTTCATAATGTGTCAGTAATACAAATAACTGTTCAATCAACATATTTGGAAATGCTGTTCAGGGAATCAATATTAAACAGCTATCTGCTTTCAATTAGAAAAGTGTGACTCGCTTGTATCCTACCGTTAAAAATATAGTTTGTCAACTAATTCTGAATTGTGAAGTCATCATATCAGCAGAATGTTTTACAGTATATAAAGACAGAGTGCACACTCACACTATTTATTTATTTATTTATTTATTGCATTTATACCCCGCCTTTCTCCCTCTCGCAAGGAACTCAAGGCGGCTTACATTATCCTCCTCCTCACCGTTGTATCCTCACAACAACAACCCTGTGAGGTAGGTTGGGCTGAGAGTCTGTGACTGGCCCAAAGTCACCCAGTGAGCTTCCATGGCCAAGTGGGGACTAGAACCCGGATCTCCCGGCTCCCAGTCCGTCACTCTCACCACTACACTACACTATAGCTCTATTCAGGTGTCTGCCTGCTCATGTGTAGGGCTAAACTGGGTATGGGGGTGTGGGCATGCCCAGCCCCACAATGGCCACATGCCTGGGCTTCCACATAGACTTCATGTGTTGAGCACAAAGGTCTGAAGAGGAGTCTATAAATGTATTCAGTAGGAATGTATGAAAATCACTTACCGTTCAGGGATTATGCTGATGGTGGGGGGGGAGGCATTTCGTCCCTCCCCCGGGAATCCTCACCGGGGGGGGAGGCTCCGTTCCTCCCCCCCCCCCCAGAATCCTGGCTGGCCAGCTGTGCTCTGCAGCGATTCTGCGGAGCCGCCGGCCAGCTCCACCAGCAGCCGGACATCCGGCCGCTGGCTAGCAGGGACGCAAATGGCGGCGGCTGTAGCCGCCGCCATTTGCGTCCCTGCTGTCAGCCATGATAGGCTATGTAAATGTTTACGTAGCGTATCACGGCTGATTTTTAAAAAAATCAAAAAATGCGTGTACGCAAATGGTGGTGGCCATGGCCACCGCCATTTGCGTTCTTTATTTTGGCACGTCTTAGTCTACGTAAACATTTACGTAGACTAAGATGGTGAAAATAAGGGGAACGCAAATAGCGTAGACGCTACGCTATTTTCGTTCCCCTTATTTTCGCCATCTTAGTCTACGTAAATGTTTACGTAGACTAAGACATGCCAAAATAAGGAACGCAAATGGCCATGGCCATGGCCGCCGCCATTTGCGTATGCACGTTGTTGTTTTTTTTAAGTCAGCCGTGATAGGCTACATAAACATTTACGTAGCCTATCATGGTGTTTTTTTAAAAATCTAGCCGTGATAGGCTACGTAAATCTTTACGTAGCCTATCATTTTTTTTTTTTTAACCTGGAAATGGCGGCGGCGGCAGCCGGTCGGAAGACCGGCCACTGCAGCTGCCACACCACCGCCGGAGCCGCTGCTGGAGCCGCTGCTTCCAGGAAGATCCGCCCAAGGTAAGTCCCGTCCCGGGGGGGGGGGTGGGCTGTTTCGCCACCGATTTCGGGGGGCCGAATGCGCTGGAATTCGGCCTCCCCGAGATCCATGGCGGAACTTTCGTACGTCCCTAGTATTCAGCTGAGCACATTTACAGAGTTCCCATGATCGGAAACCCTGATAAGGCAGAGTTCGAGATGACAGGAACTCTGTAAGCATATTCAATTGAATGTGTTTACTGACCCATCTTCAGACCTTTGCACTCAACACATGAAGGTCTACATGGAAACTGGGCATGCAGGGACACTGGGGCAGGGCTTATGTGCATACCCACATCCCCATACACACACATACACAGAGAGAGAGAGAGAGAGAGAGAGAGACTCACATACATTCAACTTTTGTATCTGTCACTGTACTTCTATTGAAATCCCCAGCACAAATCACTTGAGTAAGACAAAAGTTAGGAAAACCAAATAACAGGGCTCAGGGCCACAAAAGTTGTGCTCCATAAATTCACATGCAGTTGATGCTATTTACCTCCTAGTTGGTAGAGAGTCTTCATTGTGGATGTTGTTTATAATGGGTCACCAAGCACTTTTATGTGATTTTCATTTTTCTTAATATTTCAGTTAGTTTAGTTTCTTAAATCACCCCAAAGATAGCGACTAGGGATGCTGGAGAATTCTGCTTTGGACTCAAATGAGGCCGGATTCCAAAGAATCCAACCTCTGGAGTCTGCAGTGGAGTGGCTGCACTTACCTCCGGGTCTGGAGGAGTTCCCACAGGGTGGCTCTCTGGCTCCCTATCAGATGCGGTACATTAATGGCAGCTGCCATTAGGTTATTGCAGGAAAGTTACAGCCATAAATGGTGTATTGTATGCCATTTGTGGCCATAAAGCACTGACTTTGACCTAAATACAGCTGTAAACAGCTGCAATTCAGGTCAAAGTCAATGCTTTCTGGCCATAAATGGCATACAGTATGCCATTTGCGACTGTATTTTTCCCACGATAAGCTAATGGCAGCCACCATTAGCCTACTGCATCTTATAGGGAGCTGGAGAGCTGCTCCACCAACTCCAGCAGACACAGCTGGGCTCTGGAGGATTCCGCAGAGCCCTGAGCAGCCTGAATTGCCCCTCCCCAGACCCCCCCCACTCCCAGACTGGACAGTATGGGGTTTGTACATCCCTAATAGGGACAAGACCAGATATATCTTGTTGGGCTTAGGAGCAGACAAAACCAAAACCAAAAACTTTCCACCACTATAAGCCTCAATACTCCAGTGATTATACAAATTACATGTGTTGAGCTAATTATTTGAATCTTGACATCCACAATCAACTTGATAAGGTCTACATGTATGCTAAATTTAAAATGAGTCTGGTGCAAATTGCCATAGGTGCAGCAAGATAAAAAGTGCTGAAAATTGACAAAATTACCATTTTATTCCACTTTCAAAAAGAGATGTGACATGTATTTCTTTTACATTTTGTTGAAAACTATTGATGTACTTTATTCAGGCTTGTCAAGGAAGACAATCCTTCATTGGTTTGGTGAAGCTCCAAGGAGCAATTCAAAAGTTATTAAGGTTATTAAGGCCCCATTATAGCCAATGGCAGCAACTGCTGGCAATGTTATACATGGATGCTCAGCTTCATTCTGAAGCTATAATGCTGCCAGTACTCCAGAATTTGCAGAGTGAGCCACCTAATGGATTCTCTGTTCAGTGCCTGTTCCTTTAGTTATGGAATGAGACTTCTCAGGGCCTACATGTTACTCAGTAACTATATGTTACTTTGAAACTGTAGGTAGCATCCACATATTTTCTTCTTCTTTTACTCTAAAAAAACATGGAAAGAACCCAATACTGGATAGGATCCTAGTGGGTGGGATTGGGGGGGATTAACCCTTTGCCTCATGCTGCAGTCCCAGTTACAATTTGGGCAGGTGGGCATGCCTGTAAGTTACATTGGCAAAACATGATCCAACAGAACATACAGACTGCTTTTTGTCTATATGAATTGCAGTGCTGGCACAAGCTCTCCCACCACCTGAGGTAGGAAAGCACATGCATGCCAGTTCCTCTTCCCCTACTACAAGGGGTGTTTTCAGCCTTGGAAGGCCTGACAGCCCCACTCTCCCACTGCAGTAAATGCCACACTGGAAAGCGGCTGGCAGGGCTCTTTGGAGCACCCACTGTAGTACTGCCTCACTGGAGCAAGTCAGAAGTGGGAGGGGCACTCAAGGCAGGTGGGGTCAGCATAAAATTTGCTGCTCCCCCCCCACACACAGCTACCTGAGGTGGGGGATTCACCCCACCTCATCAGAGGACTGGTTCTGATAAATTGCAGATCTGGAGGGCCCAATCTGAATTGGGACCACAGCGTGGGGAAAAGGGTTCTCCTATCCCTACACTAGGGTCCTAATACAGACTGGGTCTCTGGCACTTACTTTAAAGCAGGGGTGGGCAACTTCAGGGGGGTCCACAAACACCCCGGGCTGCACTCAATTTAATTTGAAAACAAGATAAATTTGGCCATTGTAGTCATCTGTAGTGGTTTGGCACTGAAATGTTTTTGTTGCCTCTGCTGAGAATTTCAGTGATGTGCTGCTGGCAGGGGTGGGGGGTGGCCACATGAGGCCCATGGACCCCTGCTTTAGAGTGATGTGTAGTTTAGCCCTATTTTTAATCCATATTCCATAGCTTTTGCTATTGGGTGGTATAGAAATGTAAAAAATAAACAAAGACATTTGTATGCATTTTCATGCACATTTTAAAAAATGCATATTTTAATTGTGTGTGTTTTTTCAAATATATGCATTTTTCAAGTAATTTTCTAATGACTAAAGCAGTTTGTGCCTATTCTTTTTTCAAATACTTTTATGTGTGTGTGTTTTAAGTGTCTGCATTATTTGTGCACTTATTTATTTGTTTGGTTTGTTTGCAAACTGCATCACAAACTGGAAATATACACATTTCAAAGGCTAACTACATTACATTTTATGTTTAGTTTCTGGAAGTGCAAATCTGGTGAGTTCAAACTGAAATTTCATTTCATTTCATTTCATTTATTAAATTGTGTACTGAACAAATCTCTGACCCTCTCTACCTGCTGAACCTGTATCTTTAAGAGCAGCCTGACAGAGCAATTTAGCCAGTGATGTGTTGTTGTTGTTGCTGTTGCTGTTGCTGTTGCTGTTGTTGTTTTCCTGGCATAGAGGTAAAAGGGTGGGGAAAACTTTATCCATTTCATTTCTTCACACCAAGCTTCACACCAAGTAATTAAAGGCATAGGAGCAGGACCAGTAATAAATATTGCAGCATGACTTTAATACATTTCTGTTGAGATATGCATGAGTAACTTGGATGACTTAGGGATGTCAGAGAATTCTGTAGGGATGGCAGAGAATTCCGCCACGGATCTCGGGGAGGCTGAATGCCAGTGCATTCGGCCCTCCGAAATCTGTGGTGGAATGGCCTGCCACCCCCCTGCCACCCCTGCGGATCCCCCCGGGATGAGACTTACCTGGGGCAGATCTTCCGGGCGGCGGCAGCTCCGGCAGCTGGTCTTCTGAACGGCTGCCACTGCCGCCATTTGCAGTTTTTTTTTTTTTTTACCTAGACATTTTAGGCTACGTAAAAACTTACGTAGCCTAAAATGACTGGGTAAAAAAAAAAAAAGGCGTACACAAATGTTATAAAAAAAAGGCGTACACAAATCCATAGCCGCTGCCATTTTCGTTCCTTATTTTGGGCCGTCTTACTCTACATAAATAATTTTACATCCGCTACGCTATTTGTGTTCCCCTTATTTTCGCCGTCATAGTCTATGTAAATATTTATGTAGATTAAGATGACCAAAAAGAAGGAACACAAATGGTGGCAGCCGTAGCTGCCGCCATTTGCGTACATGGGTTTTTTTGTTTTTTGTTTTTTACCCAGAGCCGTCTGCGGACGGAAATCCAGCTGCGGACGGCTCTAGCCTGGCTGGGCCTGGCCGGCTGCTCCGCAGAGCTGCCGTGGAGCACAGCCGGCCCCGGCCAGGATTTTGGGGGGAGGGACGTAACGCCTCCCCCCCCACCATCAGCATAATCCATGAAAGGTAAGTGATTTTCGTACATCCCTAGAATTCCGCAACGGATCTCGGAATTCACTTCGTCCCCCGAAACCCGTTGCGGAACGAAGCCCCTGCCCCCCCATGAAAGGCACGTGGGACGAAGTGCCCGCTGCCCCCATCCCATGAAAGGCACGCGAAATGGAGCACTTACCTGCTCCCATCCACGCTGCTGTGCGAATGGCGGCTGTCCTGCAGCCGCCATTCGCTTGCTCCTCTTCAGCTGTGATAGGCTACGTAAATACTTACGTAGCCTATCACGGCTAACACAGGGATGCCATTTGCCTCCCTGTGGAGGCCGTGATAGGCTACGTAAGTATTTATGTAGCCTATCACGGCGGGGGGGAAAGAATCCCAGTGTACACAAATGGTGGCGGCTACCGCCATTTGTGTACGCTGGGTTTTCCCCCTGCCGTGATAGGCTACGTAAATGTTTATGTAGCCTATCATGGTGAAAGAAAGGGATGCAAATGACGGCTGCTACGACAGCCACCATTTGCATCCCTGCAGGGCTGCCCAGCGGCTGGATGTCCGGCTGCGGGTGGCCGTAGCTGGCCGGCGGCTCCGCAGCTTGGCCGTGGAGCGGAGCTGGCCAGCCAGGATTCTGGGGGGAGGCTTGGAGCGCCTCCCCCCCAGTGAGAATTCCGGGGGGAGGGACGGAGCGCCTCCCCCCCACAGCGGAATCCGGCAGAGCCAGGTAAGCGGGGTTTCATACACCCCTACCAAGCATACATAAGTTAATTAGTTGTTTATATTCAATATTTTCAGTCTGAGCTGAGCTAAGCATTATGGGCAGGGGGGCTTACCTGGATATGCAGTGCTGGCATCTCTGGCTTTGGGGGACAGTTTTTTGGTTTTTGGTTTTTTTAAAAAAACTTTGCTGCCTCAAGCAGCAATTCGCCATGCTATTAGCAGCCCAGCAGCTGCCATCTCTCTCCCCCTCCCCACTCCACACACACACACTGCTTCATTTTGAACATTGCTACATCAGGACAGAATGTCCAGAGGCACAGTGTGTGTGTGTGTGTGTGTGTTTATACACACACACACCTGATGGCACGCTTCTCCCTACATGAACCTACCTGTATTCTACATTCAGCATCTAAGGTCCTCCTCTGGATGCCTCCTCTGAGGGAGGCTCAGAAGGCGGCAAAAGTGAGAGGGCCTTCTCACTTTTGATCTCCCCAATGAAGTCCTCCTGGCACCAACATTGTTATCTTTTCAGTGCCAGGTTAAAACCTATCTCTTTTCCTAGGCATCTGGCAACACCGGATGAGTTTTAATCAGTCCTGGATGTGTCTTTAGTTATGACTGACTGTTCAACGTTATTTTTCATTATATGTTGTTTGTGTATATTGTCTGTGTGTTTTTATGTAAATGGCTTTTGAACTTTGTATATTGAATTTTAATGTTTTAATTCTGTAAACTGCCCAGACAGCTTCAGCTATGAGGCGGTATAGAAATGAAATAAATAATAAGTGTGTGTGTGTGTGTGTGTGTGTGTGTGCATAGACAGACGGTGCATTCCCTCCCCCCCACACACACACTTGGTTGGTGGGATTTACAGTGGTGGCCAAAATAAGTTTTAAAAAAGACACCCTCCCCACAAAGCAACAGCTGCCAGACCATATGCCATGGTAATCCTCCTCCAAAAATTAAACAATTTTTCCTGACCCCAAATTTCTTTTGTCCTTCCTTCCCACACCCCATATTTTCAAAGAAAAAAAAAAAAGCTAGTTTCAGCCAATACATGTACTTTATTGGTTTATTATCCTGTTTCAACAAGTTGCTCTCTCAGAGTGCAGCTGCACATTACACTTGACGTGGGGCTGCTGTTAAAATGCACCCTAACAAGTCCTCCTCTTCTTTGGTAACATAGGATTATATTATTTATGTCCTGTTGCCATTACATTGCCCTGCCCTGCAGTACTTCATTAGTTACCACAGGCAGCCATGGGGAAACGCAAAAGAATGTCAGGTCATGGGAGTAAGTGGTACTACACATTATGGGAGACATGAGTGGAGTGCAAAACAAAGATGTCATTTTTAGTGACAGGCTTGTATTGAGTTTAATATGTAGTTCTGCACTGATAGAGTACCTTGCTGAAATGGAAGAACGCGGGCACCTGTGTTCTGGATGAGTTGAAACACTGGATTTGTATCCAACATACTGCATTATTGGTTCTGCACCAATTTGACATGTGCAACTCATTTTGCTTTCTCTACCAGTGGTGGCAACATCAGTCATAGACTGAGCTTATGGGCTCTCTCTGGTCTGTGGACTTTCAGGTATTCTTAAAAATGAACTGTGTGTTTTGAGTTATGCATGTTAAACACTTAGCACATGATAAGGTGATATCAGGATGGTGCCATATTATGGAAGCTGAAGAAAACTACAGGTGCAGGATTTGGCACACACTGGGAAAGATGGTGTCGAGGGCAAATAAAGAAGTATTGAGGTAAGGTTTTAGGGATTGTTCAGACTACCAGATGCTCATGAAATATTATTGAATGATAATATTCAGGGCATTTTAATCAGGAAGAACAGGATTTTTAGTTCAGCTTTTGATTATGGCTGCAAAAGTTTATGTTGCTAAAATATTGGGGAACCTGGATATGCCAATTGTAGAGAGGAGCTGGTTATCTAAAGTAGGTTTTGAAGGACAACCTGTCCATATGTATATTGAGATCATCCTGTGGGTACCCGCACCATCTGAGGTTAGGTGGGTGGCTACCAGACAGAGCACCCTCTCAGAGGTGGAGCCTAGCTGTGGAATGCTGTTCCCAGAGAGATTTGCCTGACACACCTATTTTATTTTCCTTTTTGCACCAGGCAATGACCTTTTTATTTTTCCTGAGTTTTTAGGTGCATTAAAATATGCTGACTGTTTTATGCTGCTTTTAGTATTTGTGGCTTTTTCATTATTTTATATATTATTTTGCATTTACATTTAATTGTTTTATCCTCCCGCTGCCCAATGCCCTAGGAATCTGATTGAAAGGCCATATAAAATACTTATGATACATTAAATAAAGTATGGGAAGCAGCAGTGATGGGAAAAAATAACAGTTATGAAAAATCAGAAGAGGCAAATATGTAAGTGGGTTCTTCTAAAATCAAATTGCATTTATTTACCTTTTGGAGAAACATATGGACATACGTTTTTGATAACACAGAAGTGGAAGTGGGGAAAATATTTGGTTTATTATAATTAAATGTAAAATATTTGGGGTATAATGGATTATCTTTAACTTTGTTATAATGATATCCAAAAATATTTTAATGCCATGAGCCTGTGAGTTGAAGAAAAGAGACAAGGGGAGGTGGCATGCCATTAGGATGAGAAGAATAATATTTACCCTAACCTTTTGTCTCTTCTGTTAGCTATGCTCCTATTTAGGAAAACTAAAACAAAAAGAAACCCTCCAGGTTTTGATATAATTCATCCTGCCATAGGACAATTGGTGTGCCCATCTTGGTTTGTTAGTGTCAGAGATATAGTGGTATGAGATGAACTACAAAGAGATCAAACTTTTTGTATGGTTCAATATTTTATTTATTTATTTAATTTATTATTAAATTTACAGTTGTCCATGCTCTGATAACTTCTCGTCTGGATTACTGCAATGCGTTATACATGGGGCTGCCTTTGAAAATGGTCCGGAAACTTCAGCTGGTCCAAAATAGGGCAGCAAGATTGTTAACAGGGACTGGCCTGTGAGCTCATTTTACGCCAGTACTTTTCCAGCTGCGCTGGCTGCCAGTCCATTTCCGGGCCCGATTCAAAGTGCTGGTGTTAACATTTAAAGCCCTTAACGGCTTGGGGCCAGGTTACCTGAAGGATCGCCTCCTCCCATATGTGCCTGCCCGGACCTTAAGATCATCCTCAGCAGCCCTTCTCCGTGAGCCCCTGCCAAAGGAAGTGAGGCGGGTGGCTACTAGGAGGAGGGCTTTTTCTGCTGTGGCACCCCGGCTCTGGAATGAGCTCCCTAGTGAGGTTCGCCTGGCGCCTACATTGTATTCCTTTCGGTGCCAGGTGAAGACGTTTTTATTTTCCCAGGCATTTTAGCTTTCTAAATTTTTATCTTTGTTGTTTTAAATCTGTATTTTAAACTCCTGCACTGCTGCTAGATTTTATTGTGGTTGTATTGTTATATTGTGGTTTTAATGTTCTATGTATTTTAAATTGTTTTATTGTGTGTTTGGTTTTAATTTTTGTGAACTGCCCAGAGAGCTTCGGCTATTGGCCGGTATAGAAATAAATAAATAAATAAATAAATAAATAAAATTTATTAATCGCCCATCTGGCTGGTCACCCAGCCACTCTGGGTGATGATGTACAGTGTATAATAAAACAGTTTAAAACAATAAAATTCTACAATAAAAACGTTTTCTAAAATACCCTAACCCACCCCAAATGCCTGCCTGAACAACCACGTTTTTAATGCATGACAGAAGCTCATTAAAGAGGGGGCATGGCGGCGTTCCCTAGGGAGGGAGTTCCACAGAGTGGGGGCCACCATAGAAAAGGCCCTCTCCCTCATCCCCACCAGTCTAGCTGTCCTGGCTGATGGGACAGAGAGAAGGCCATCTGAGGCTGATCTTGTTAAGTGGCCTGTCTGGTGTTGCTGGAGGCGCTCCTTAAGACAGGCTGGGCCGGAACCATAAAGGGTTTTAAAGGTCAAAACTAACACCTTGAATTTGGTCTGGAAAACAACTGGTAACCAGTGCAACTCCTTCAGCACTGGAGTGATGTGATCTCGCCGGCGGCTGCCTTCAATATAACACAGTGCTCCCCTTACAGATTTTTTTTTTTTTAATGATCCAGTTCATCTAATTGGATACTCAGTGTTTCTACCTTGGAAGCTAGTTTGCTTTATAGGCAAAGTTTGCTTAAACTATTTCAGTCAATATTCAGCTTGTTATTCCCTGTCTTTTTGAGACATTTCTATTTAGGAAGCATTGATTGTCCAATAAAATCAGCAAACAGTTGAAGAGACAAACTCATATGTTATTTCTAACTAAATGGGGCCGAATTCTATTAAAACACACACACAAAGAACATGGGTGCTGGCAGGCATTGTGATGGAATCGCCAACCCATGATGGAGTGGAAGCAACGTTATCATCCCAGTACACAGCTGGCAACCTGCATTAGGTGCCAAAACAATAGCCAAGGGTCCATTACTATGTTTCTTCAAAGTCTGGATGGATTAGGGTTGGCAGACTTCCCTTGGAAGGGAGTTCCACACGGAAGGTACCACCAGTGGCACTGACACCACTCCGTGTCACTTTAGCTTCTATGGGTGATGGCACCTGAAGAAGACCCCCTTCTCTGACCTGGCTCCTCCCTTGTTTTTATTTATCATTAGCTGTTGGCCAATCCTCTGCCCTACTTATGCCATAAGGAAAAGTGAGCAACGCACCCAGTGATATGTTGGGCGGAGCATGCGTCCAAAATAAGGAGATCAGAAATCTTCACATTGCTGGCTTTCCAATCCTTGACACCAGCGGTGCATAACATTGTCAGTCATGATGTCCACCAGCAATACTCGTATTTAATATGGACTTTTGGCATGTACTGGTCAAGGCTTAGTTAGCCTGCAGCTCCTGGCAATTAACAAGTCAATAAATAGTTTCTTTCAGTTGTTTTCCAACACATATTTTGAGAAAAGCTGTGAAGTATATATTCACATTTGATTATATCAATTCTGACTTAAAAGACCTACATCTGTAGCACTGAATGTTAATTATCCTCGGTCATTGTTTCAGTCAGTTGGACACCAGAACTTAGTCACTGGCAGCAGCTTTTGCTACAGTCCTTCTTGGATGATGCTTTGCTTAGATTCTGTACTTTTCCCCTCCCCTATTTCACTTGAGTTCTGAATGTTACGCAAGATACACATAGAATGCCTGCACCTGCTTCAATAAATTATACAAATCCAATTTATTAGGCAGCGGTTTTCAAACTTCCCATCCTCAGGGCACTCTTTCCACATCAATTTGTCTGCTTTCCACATCAATTTGTCTCTGCATGTTATAGAAGGGTGTATTCTAGGGCTCCTTTTTCGGTAGTGTTAGTGGCTATGGCTAAGCAAGCCCCATGGCCTGGTAGAGCTGAACTAAAATGGTTTCCAAATATCATGACTCTGTTTGCAGACTGTAAATCTGGGGGAAGTTTCAGTGATTTTCAGAGATGTTCACCCAAATCTGTCCATTCCCTTATGCAGTGGTAGCAGGGAAGGCTACTTAAACAACAAAAAAACCAACTTCTTTCATTGTTGTCTGAGCAAGTAGTGGCAGTAACTCAGCTGCGTTGTTTGGCAGCCTGGCCATCATTTTCATAACCACAACATGATCCAGACACAGGCCCTGTTCCCATGATTTCAGATGGGGAAATAAGCCACAATGGCTTATTTCCCCCACCATGTTTGCCGGTTGTGTGCCAGATGGATTACCATAATTACCTTGGCAGCACAGTTTGTCATGTCTTGTGAACCTGGCCAGGGTGGCTTGCTGCAATGGGTAGCAAGCCACCCAGAATGCACGGGCTGTTGTAGGGTTCTGGGTGGCATGTTACCCATAGCAACAAGCCACCCCGGCTCAGTTTGCATGACACAATAAGCCATGCTGCTGCAGCTAATTATGCTCATTCCCCGGCATGTGACCAGCTCATGCAGGGTGGTTAACAAGCTACTGTGGCTTATTCACCACTCTCCGATCATGTGAACCAGGTCACAGTGATGTTACAGAGCATTTTTTTTTTTTTGCTGGGGCAGGGGGATATCAGCCACCAGTGCTAAAGGTAAGAGAGTCTCAGCAAAATTTGCTTAAGGGGAGAGGGCCCCATCAAATTCATCCTTCCTGTTCAGGGGAATGGATTTGCTCTCTCACCCCCCCCATTGGGTATCACCTGAACAATAGATTTGGGCAATCTTCATCCCACTCCTTCAGATCATGCCCACATGATATGAATGTGCACTAAATGATAGGCTACACATCCTGATGAGCTATTTTCTTAAAAGACTGGAAAAATGAGGCTAATTCAGAAACCTCATACCTGAAGCATACTTCAGTTAAAAGATAACATGACAGATGGATGTGGGGAGTCCCATTTCAGTGGGCCAATGGAGCATGTTGTAAGCTAAGAAACCCATGTGTTCAGTCTCAGCTGGAGTTAGGGAATCACCCTTGAATCTCCTGCATTGTTAGCACCTTATCTCCATACAGCTAGGGATGTACAAAACACCTACCTGGCTCCACACTGGGCAATCCACAGTGGGGGGGAGGCACTCTGTCCCTCCCCCCAGAATCCTCGATGGGGGGGGATGCGATCCAGTCCTCCCCCCCCGGAATCCTGCCCAGCTGGCTCCGCTCCGCGGCCAAGCTGCAGAGCCGCTGGCCGGCTCCGGACACCTGCAGCCGGACTTCTGGCCGCTAGGCAGCTCTTCAGGGATGCAAATGGCGGCTGTCATAGCTGCCACCATTTGCGTCCATGTATTTAGCCGTGATAGGCTACGTAAGTATTTACGTAGCCTATCACGGCAGGGAGAAAAAAACTCAGCATACGCAAATGGCGGTAGCCGCCGCCATTTGTGTACACTGGGTTTCCCCCCCCCCCGCCATGATAGGCTATATAAATACTTACCTAGCCTATCATGGCCTCTGAAGGGATGCAAATGGCATCCCTGTATTAGCTGTGATAGGCTATGTAAGTATTTACGTAGCCTACCACGGCTATGAAGAAGAAGTGAATGGCGGCCGCAGGACGGCCGCCATTCGCAAAGCAGCGCAGATGGGAGCAGGTAAGTGCTCCGTTTCGTGCACCTTTTGTGGTTTGGGGGCAGCAGGGACTTCGTTCCACGCGCCTTTCGTGGGTTGGGGGGGGCTTCGTTCTGTGATGGATTTCGGGGGGCCGAATCCACTGGCATCCGGCCTCACCGAGATCCGTTGCAGAATTCTCTGACATGGGCAGTTCATTCTCTCCATTGAGTTGGCATGGCTGTTAGGACACAGGTGCATGCCTACACCTGTGGTAGAGCTGTGATATTGTGGTAGAGGATTGGTTGTAATTTTTCTAGGAAAACTCTAGAATTACTAGTGAAACCATTAATCCAGACTCTAGGTGTGCACTCCTGTCAATTTTGGGAAAGATTATGAAGTGGGTTCCCCACAGAGCATCATGCATCGCTTGGTTGCTGTGTACGTAGAGATTGCACAGTGCTGGATAGTACCTGCTCTGTGTTAGCTACAAAACTAGAATACTCATATATAGCACATCCTCTCCTAAAGAAATTGACCAATCAGGCTACGCTCTCTTCGAGGCTTGGTCAAACCTGACACCTTCCATGCTGTTTGTTATTACTTTATATTGTATATTAATCCAATATCCCAGACTCCTTCCAGCCACCACCACCCAAGGGGTGGAGCGGGGGATAGAGAATCATTTGGATAAATATATGTTTATGTTATCTTACTGTTATTTTAATTTATCATACTGTTTAACTTACACAATAGTCTTCAATTCTCTTGATTATAGTGTATGTTTTGTTGGAAAATTGGACACAATTTCTTTGTTAATTTATGTTGATTCATTGTTTTGTTTTTTTATTCATTTTACCTTTGTATCCTGTTGATACTTTCAATACAAAGAAATATGACAGGGGGCTGAATAACCTCCATTGAGCTCTTCATACTATTACACACACACATGCTGTATCTTCAGGGTCCCCGCTGCCTATGATTAGGAATGGATGAATCTATGAATTTTGGTTTCTCATTTTTCCTATCTTCACTTCATTCCATCAAACCACTTCCTCTCCCTATTCTCACAGTCTCTTTAATATATGTATTTTTGTATGCCTGCCTGCCATACACATTTTTGTATGCACATTTGCCTTACACACACACACACACACACACACATACTTGCAAACAGTTTCCCTAATATAAGGGAAACTGTTTGCACATTTGTCACATTTGTATGCATTTTCCTAACATATGCATGTTTGTATGCACTTTTCCTTAATGTACACATTTTTCTATGCAAAGTGTGAGTAATGAAGGATACCTGAGTTCCAGTTCATATGTTGATTTGGGGAGGGCAAACTTGTTAAGTTCTTATGGAAACACGAACCTTTTTTTTCTCATCTCTACCTGTGACGCTAATGTTCCAGGTGCCAGGATGGTGAAAGACCAAAAGAGTGGGAGTGAGGCTTTCAGATCTCCTTCTCAACTTCCACTGATGTTGTTGTTGCAGTTGCTGCTGCTTCCAAATCAGGCTACCGAGGTGGAGATGGTTGGGGACTGTTCAGAGAAGTTCAGAGAACTGTTCTTCTCTGGCTTGGAGTATGATCTGAGCCAGAGAAGAGCTCTGGAGAGGGGCTAGCTCTCAGTTCAGGAATCAGGATAGGGCTGAGCACTACAAACAAGCCAGTGCTAATTCAGTAGCATCATTAGTGTGGATTCTAGGATGTGCCCAACACTCCATTATGGCTGCGTATTACTTGGCCACATTATGGTTGCATATATCAATAATGTCTTCAGAGAAGGTTGCTAAGATTCTGAGAAACATCGAGGTTCCTTGTAATACAGTTGAAAACTACTGTGAATAAAGAATGATGCTAAATAATTCCTGTCATTGGTTATCCAGCTGAATATTTAATCAACCTCAGTTATATTCTTCACCCCTTTCATATTTATTAAATATTAATATAGATTTCTCTGGTCAGAACAGGAGTACTTGCATCAAAACAAGTTTGGAACAAGTTTTGGTAAATATTTAGAGAGTGAATTTTGATTCCATATGGTAAAATATAGGGATGTACGAAAGGTACTTACCTTTTGGGGATTATACTGATGGTGCGGGGGAAGGCGTTCCGTCCCTCCCCCTGGAATCTTCGCCGGGGGGGGGAGGCGCTCCATTCCTCCCCCCCCCCCAGAATCCTGGCTGGCCGGCTGTGCTCTGCAGCAATTCTGCGGAGTCGCCGGCCGGCTCCGCCAGCAGCCGGACATCCGGCCCCTGCTAGCAGGGACGCAAATGGCGGCGGCCTTAGCTGCTGCCATTTGCGTCCCTGCAGTCAGCCGTGATAGGCTACGTAAATCTTTACATAGCCTATCACGGCTGATTAAAAAAAAATGCACGTACGGAAATGGCAGCGGCCATGGCCGCCGCCATTTGCGTTCCTTATTTTGGCACGTCTTAGTCTACGTAAACATTTACGTAGACTAAGATGGCGAAAATAAGGGGAATGCAAATAGTGTAGCGTCTACACTATTTGCGTTCCCCTTATATGTTTTTAAGTCAGCCGTGATAGGCTACGTAAAGATTTATGTAGCCTATCACGGTGTTTTTTTAAAATCTAGCCATGATAGGTGACGTAAATCTTTACGTCGCCTATCACATTTTTTGTTTTTTTTTAAACTTGGAAATGGTGGTGGCGGCAGCTGGTCGGAAGACTAGCTGCTGCAGCTGCCGCCGCCGAACCACCACCGGAGCCGCCACCACCAGGAAGTTCCACCCCAGGTAAGTCCCGTCCTGGGGGGGTAGCGGGGTGGTGGTGGGCCATTCTCCCACTGATTTCAGGGAGCCGAATGCACTGGCATTCGGCCTCCCCGAGATCCGTGGCGGAACTTTCGTACATCCCTAGTAAAATAGTCATCTCCACGTTTTAAGCTCAAGCTACTTCAAGGCTTACTCAGAGTTATAAAGAAATTCTGTAAATGTAGTTGCAGATTGGGTGAAATCAACAATGAAGGAACATACCTGCTTAATTTGAATAATTGTAAGAAAGACAAATATTGGATCATCATTTATTTGTTAACTTCCTTGAATACTGCAACTGGAGTGCCCATATAATTAACTGTAGATTATTATGTACTCTTGGTAATTATTCAGACCATACAAAGTTTCAGAGATTTAGTTCTGCTTATATAAGATTCTAGAGCAAGAAAAGAGGTGCAATTATTCAAAGAAAATATTTCTTTGGATTAACAGCATCGTCGAGGTATATGAAGGAATATACCTCAATCTTTTGATATTTATATTTTCTCTGGAGTTTTTCATTCAAAATGGCATTCTGCATTAGGAAAACAGTCTGAGGGGGTTATCAGAAATAATCACTGAGAGATATAGTGTAATAATGAATCAAAATAGAATTCTGGACCATATTACCTATAAGGATATAACAACCAATTTCAAATTGCCTGCTGTGTGGTGTTAGTATGACAAAACTTTAAAACGTGCCTTGAACTTTAGGCTCTCCTCAGAAGACTTTGTGAAATAAAGGTTGTGTAACTCGCACCAGGGACAACTTTCAAAGCAATAAATAATTGCCACCACCTCATACAATGCAGTTTGTCAAAGCTGGATGCCTTTGCTCTTTAAATTGATCATCTTAAGCACAAGGTTTTGAGTTGTGTTGTGTACTTTAATGCATGGAACCAAGCAACTGCACTGATCCATCAGAAGCCCCATCACCTGTATTAACATTTCCTGGGAGTGGGGAAAGCGAAAGAGAACAGAGAAAAGCAGTAATTGACTTACAATTGGGATAGTCACCCAGAGAGATGGGTGGTCATGTGTTAGCACAGATATTTCAAGAGAGTATCATCAAGATAGGACTCACCCAGCCATGAAGCTCACTGGGTGACTTTGGCCCAGTCACTGACTCCTCCCAGCCTATTCTACCTCACAGCGTTGTTGTGAGAATAAAATGTAGTGGAGGATCATAGAAGCCACCTTGGGTTTCTTGCAAGAAGAAAAGAAGCAGGATATAAATGTAATAAATGCACAGAATAGGGATGGTGGAGAATTCTGCCACGGATTTCAGTGAGGCTGAATGCACTGGCATTCTGCCCCCCGAAAACCGTGGCAGAATGGCCTCCCACCTCCCACCCCCCGCGGAATCCCTCCCAGGATGAAAGCTTACCTGGGGCAGATGTTCCGGCAGCAGCGGCTCTGGCGGCGGCTCCGGTGGCAGCGGCTGCAGCAGCAGCTGGTCTCTCAGCCGGCTTCTGCGAACTCAAATGGCGGCCACCACACCATTTGCGTAGCTGCCTTTGCTGTGATAGGCTACGTAAATACTTATGTAGCCTATCAAGGCAAGCAAAAAAATCCCCACATACGCAAATGGCAGCAGCTACGGCGGCCGCCATTTGCGTTCCCTTTTTTTCGCTGTTTTAGCCTACGTAAATGTTTACATAAGCTATTACGGCAAAAAAAGGGGTATGCAAATAGCGTAACGGGCGCTATTTGCGTTCCTTTTTTTTCCTGCCGTAATATCATGCCGTAATAAAATGGCGGGAAAAAAGGAACGCGAATGGCGCCCACTACGCTATTTACGTTCCCCTTTTTTTCGCTGTAGTAGCTTACGTAAATATTTATGTAGGCTAAAACAGTGAAAAAAAGGGAATGCAAATGGCAGCTGCCGTAGCCACCGCCATTTCCGTATGCGGTTTGTTTGTTTTTTGCCTGCCATGGTAGGCTATGTAAATACTTACATAGCCTATCATGGCAGCCTGGCTGGAGGCAAATGGCAGCCACTATTGTGGCCGCCATTTGCATCTGCAGCAGCCTGTCCGCAACCAGAACTCTGGCTGTGCACAGCCCGGGCCGGCTGCTCCGTGGAGCCACTACAGAGCGAAGCCGGCTGGGCAGGATTCCGGGGGGGGGGGACTGGATCGCCTCCCCCCCCGTCGAGGATTTTGGGGGGAGGGACGGAGCACCTCCCCCTCATGGTGAATCACATCCGCGAAAAGGTGAGTTTTGTACATCCCTAGCACAGAAGAAATAAATACTTGAGAATCAACTCTAATGGTCAGCAAGCCAGACTGCCATGACCCTCCCACTGACCATAAACAAGGGATTGTAACTTAGGCTGGCCTCATACTAGTAGGAAATGGTTCCACTCTCAAAAGATGGGGCACCTGACTTTTTGCCAATTTCCCATCCGCTTGCTCACTTCAGCCCTCCAAGCCATCCCATACTGGTCCAGAGAGTCCCCTACACCTCAGGAGTAGCTTCGCAGGGCTGTGGGGTGCTCGAGTGGTAGGAGTGCTCGACAAAATTCAGGAGCCCCACCTTGAGCAAGTGGCCCGGCAGCAGTCGGTTGGAAGACCCGCTGCCGCCGAACCACTGCCGAACCGCCGCCGAACTGCCGCCGAACCGCCGCCGGAGCCGCCGCCGCCAGGGACATTCGAACAAGATAAGTCCCACCCTGGGGGGGTGTGGTGGGGTGGCAGACCATTTCTCCACCAATTTCAGGGGGCCGAATGCGCTGGAGAAATTCGTGGAGAAATTCTCTGACATCCCTACGGATGTCGGAGAATTTCTCCACGAATCTCCGGGAGGCCGATTGCCAACGCATTCGGCCCCCCAAAATTGGTGGGGAATTTCTCCGACACCCCCGCCCCACCTCGGGATGGGGCTTACCTCGTGCGAATATCCCTCGCGGCGGCGGGTCCCGGCGGCGCTTGGGCAGCGGTGCGGCGGCGGTGGTGGCGGCAGCCGGTCTTCCGACTGGCTGCCACCGCCACCATTTCCAAGTAAAGTAAAAAAAAAAAAAAAAAGTGATAGGCTACGTAAAGACTTATGTAGCCTATCATGGCTAGATTTTCAAAGTCAGCCGTGACAGGCTACGTAAATCTTTACGTAGCCTATCACGGCTGACTTAAAAAAAAAAAAAAAAAGCGCGTACGCAAATGTCGCATTCCTTATTTGCTATTTGCGTTGCCCTTATTTTTGCCATAGTCTATGCAAATCTTTGCGTAGACTACCCGTGCCCAAATAAGGAATGCAAATGGCGGCTCCCTATGGGGGCCACCCTTAGCGTTAGTGATGGCGGAGAATTTCTCCCCGAAACTTCGGGGGGCCGAGCGCCAACGTGTTCGGCCCCCTGAACAAGTTTCGGGGAGAAATCCTCCGCACCCCCCTGCCCCCGCACCCCCCCCCGGGACGGGACTTACCTTCGCCGAATGTCCCTCCCGGTGGCGGGTCCGGCCGGCAGTTTGGCCGGTGTTCGTGCGGGGCGGGAGCGGCAGCCGGTCTTTTGACCGGCTGCCGCCACCGCCATTCCAATAAAAGAAAAAAAAAATGCCCCCGTGATAGGCTACGTGACGATTAACGTAGCCTATCACGGCTAGATTTGCAAAGTCAGCCGTGATAGGCTACGTAAATCATCACGTAGCCTATCACGGGTGACTTAAAAAAAAAAAAAAGCGCGTACGGATAATGCCGGCCCCCATAGGGAGCCGCCATTCCCGTTCCTTATTTGGTCGCCGTAGTCTATGTAAAGATTTACGTAGACTATGGTGAAAATAAGGGCAACGCATAGCGTTGCCCTTATTTTTTTTTTTTTAAGTCACCCATGATAGGCTACATGACGATTAACGTAGCCTATCACGGCTGACTTTGCAGATCTAGCCGTGATAGGCTACGTTAATCATCACGTAGCCTATCATGGGGCGTTTTTTTGTTTTTTTAAAACTTTCGAGTTCGCGGCCGGGTGAGGCGGGAAGCCTCCTCCCCAGCCTGAATTTTGGCCGGGCGAGGCGGGAAGCCTCCCCCCTGGCCTGAATTTCGGCCGGGGCGAGGTGGGAAGCCTCCCCCCCGGCCTGAACTTCGTGGGGGGAGCAGCGAAGCGCCTCCCCCCCACCGCGAACAAGCTTTGACGAAAGGTAAGTGACTTTCGTCCACCCCTACCTAGCGTACGCGCTTTTTTTAAAAAAAAGTCACCCGTGATAGGCTACGTTAATTGTTACGTAGCCTATCACAGGGGCGTTTTTTTTTTTTACTTTTCTTGTAATGGTGGCGGCAGCTGGCTGGCTGCCGCCCCCGCCCCGATGAAGACCTGCTGAACCGCCGCCGGGACCCGCCACCGGGAGCGACATTCGTGAAAGCTAAGTCCCATCCCGGGAGGTGGCGGGGGGGTGGCGGAGAATTTCTCCCCGAACCTTTGGAGGACCAAATACATTGGCACTCGGCCCCCCGAAGTTTCAGGGAGAAATTCTCCCCCATCCCTATGCTTTCCACTAGTGGAAAACAGCAGTTGAATACAAGCAATCACAATCGCAGTGCCTTGCCTCGTTTCTTTCTAGGGATTTACGAAAGTCACTTACCTGTAACAAAATTTGATTCGCGGTGGGGGGGAGGTGCTCCGTCCCTCCCCCCCAAATTTTGGCCAGGAGGGGAGGTGCTCCGTCCCTCCCCCCCAAAATTATGGCCGGGGGGGGAGGTGCTCCGTCTCTCCACCCCCGAATCCTGGCCTGCTGGGCCGCAAATGGTGGTGGCCATAGCCACCACTGTTTGCGTCCCTGCAGTCAACCATGATAGGCTACGTAAATGTTTACGTAGCCTATGACGGCTGAGTAAAAAAAAACCCGCGCCTAGACGCTACGCTATTTGCATTCCCCTTATTTTTGCTGTAGTCTATGTAAATGTTTACGTAGACTAGATGTGCCAAAATAAGGAACGCAAATGGCGGCGCCCATGGGCGCCACCATTTGCGTACGCACGGGTTTTTTTTTTTTTTTTACTCAGCCGTGATAGGCTACGTAAACATTTACTTAGCCTATTACGGTAGTTTTTAAAAATCTAGCCGTGATAGGCTACGTAAATCTTTACATAGCCTATTATGTTTTTTTTTGTTGTTGTTTTTACTGGAAATGGCAGCGGCGGTAGCCAGTCGGAAGACCGGCTGCCGGAGCCGCTGCCGCCGCCGAACCGCCGCTGGTTCACTTGCCCAACCTGGAGGACCACCCAGGGACTAGACCCATGCAGCGAGCAGGGTCAGGCAGCCAGCAGGGGTCCAGTGAGCAGCACTCAGGGTGAAAAATGGTGAGTTCGGCCATCCCTACTTTCATTTGATAAACAGAAACAGGGCATTCAAGTGCCAGTCTAAGATTCCTTTGAGAAACTACTCGCCCTCCTGAAGCACATGACAGACTCTCACAATTTTGACCTTGTAAAATTAGAAATGCTATTTTGAAGCAATGCTACTGTCAGTTTTCATCATCTGCAACAGGTGAAATGAAGCCCTGAGCAACAAATTGCCATTACTCTTAATTATGAATCAGTATAATTACTGTTGATTCATGGTTGCTGGTTGATTCAATTAGTTCCTACTGGACTGCTAGGGAAGTGGGGGTAGCTATTTCGACTGGAAAGAGTCCATCAAGGTGAAACTGCCACACTAGGTATTGAGAAAGAAAAGGCTTACACAGCTTCCGAGCTATGACTAATGCCAAGTCTCAGGCACAGAGTTTGGATACTAGCTCAGAGTTTATCCCTATGCTGAGAAGGGAATTGGTATTTAGACCACTTATGAAGTGCTTTATTATTCACCTTCCAACACATTTGGGTGGTCACTGTTGATCCCTAAAGGCTATGAAACGTATTTAACCCCCCCACACACACACGCACACATGCTGCTTTATATCCTGTATTTTTCATACAATAAAGACTGACCATTTAGGGTGTTCCAACAATCTCTCCCCTCCTTCCCTCATGTTTTTCTAACGGGTGTTACTATAAGGGCATTGGAGTAACATCCAGATAAAAGTTGGTTGGTCATGTGTTAGCACAGGTATTTCAAGAAAACATCACCAGGATAGGACTAATCAGTATTGGCAGGATAAGGATTATTCTCTGTGTTATTTTGTTTCTTCGGTAGTAAAACTGCTACTAGCAATAATCTCTATTAGCTTCTGTAATGAAAATGGTTGCCAACTGGGGCTGGTAAGGATTCTGTTTTCCCAACCAATCTTTAATCTGTTTTTAATGCCATTTGGCAGAAACCAAGACACAAACTACATGTTACTTTGAAGACACAGTTAGCTATTTCTTTGTTACTTACTTACACTAAAGTAAGCACAGGGCCCCCCAATCTATATTGGGGGCATAGTGTGTGCATGTGTGTGTTGTGCTAGGGGTAGGGGTGAACGAAAGTCACTTACCTTTTCTCGCAGCTTTTTTGCGGTGGGGGGGAGCGCTTCGCTGCTCCCCCCGTGAAGTTCAGGCCGGGGGGGGGAGGCTTCCCACCTCGCCCGGCCGAAATTCAGGCCGGGGGGGGAGGCTTCCCGCCTCGCCCGGCCGAAATTCAGGCCAGGGAGGAGGCTTCCCGCCTCGCCCGGCCGCGAACACGAAAGTAAAAAAAAAAAAAAAAAGTCCCCTGATAGGCTACGTGACGATTCACGTAGCCTATCACGGCTAGATCTGGAAAGTCAGCCGTGATAGGCTACGTGAATCGTCACGTAGCCTACCACGGGTGACTTTAAAAAAAAAAAAAACGCGTACACGAATGGCGGCCCCCATAGGGAGCCGCCATTCGCATTCCTTATTTAGTTGCTGTAGTCTACGTCAATGTTTACGTAGACTACGGCGAAAATAAGGGCAACGCAAATAGCGTTGCCCTTATTTTCACCGTAGTCTACGTAAACATTTACGTAGACTACAGCGACCAAATAAGGAACGGGAATGGCGGCTCCCTATGGGGGCCGCCATTATCCGTACGCGCTTTTTTTTTTTTAAAGTCACCCGTGATAGGCTACGTGATGATTGACGTAGCCTATCACGGCTGACTTTGCAAATCTAGCCATGATAGGCTACGTGAATCGTCACTTAGCCTATCAGGGGGCGTTTTTTTTTTCTTTGATTGCAATGGCGGCGGCGGCAGCTGGTCGAAAGACCGGCTGCTGCTCCCGCCCTGCTCGAACACCCGCTGAACCGCCGGCTGGACCCGCCACCGGGAGGGACATTCGGTGAAGGTAAGTCCCATCCCGGGGGGGGTGCAGGGGGCGGGGGGGTTCGGAGGATTTCTCCCCAAAACTTGTTCGGGGGGCCGAACACGTTGGCGCTCGGCCCCCCGAAGTTTCTGGGAGAAATTCTCCACCATCCCTAGAAGGAAGATAGATGCTTTGCCTTTTGAAGTGTGGTGCTGGAGGAAAATTCTGAGAGTGCCTTGGACTGCAAGAAGATCAAACCAGTCCATACTCCAGGAAATAAAGCCAGACTGCTCACTTAAGGGAATGATATTAAAGGCAAAACTGAAGTACTTTGGCCACACCATGAGAAGACAGGACACCCTGGAGAAGATGCTGATGCTAGGGAAAGTGGAAGGCAAAAGGAAGAGGACCAAGGGCAAGATGGATGGATGATATTCTGGAGGTGATGGACTTGACCTTGGGGGAGCTGGGGGTGGCGACGGCTGACAGGAAGCTCTGGCGTGGGCTGGTCCATGAACTCATGAAGAGTTGGAAGTGACTGAACGAATAAACAACAACAAAGTGATCAATTAGCTGTCAAAACAACATGTTGCTTGGTCCAGAGACTGATGAAGTAAAATAAATAAGAATTAAAGTATGAGGCAGCTTATTTATTATTTGTTTATTTATTGTATTTCTGTCCTATATTTCAAACAATTATTGTCTTCCAAAGTGTCTCTCAACAATAAAAAAGAGAGAGAGACCCTAACATTAGGCTTACAAACTAAACAGGCAAGACACATACAGGAACAGTTAAGGTAGAGGAGGGAGATTGTTTTTTTCAAGGCCAGAACAAAGTGGTGAGCTACAAGAAGACATTTATATCCAGTTTGGGCCAGACTGATCTTCTTGCTGGTTGCCATGTTCCATCTAGGTGATGGCTCAGGTGAGGAAGCACAATGTAACACAGGCAGATGGATCACATCTGAGACTTGGGTTGATTTCAGGACTGTAGACTGTAATTCTGGAGCTACAGTTCTGAGAAGTTACTCCAGCACTGACTGGGAGCAACTGGCAGCATTTTATAGTCATGCCAGGAGAGTCTTTCTAAGAGCTTCACCCCCTCAGGTGCTGTACCTGGCTGTTATAGGCAAATGGGGATTGAATATTGGAGGAGTGTGGTGTCAGTTGGGGACTTTTCCTCAGAAACTCCCTGTTCACTAGAGGAGTCCAAGGACCACTCCTCAGAGTCAGGGGGCACTGGCGTCTCCTGGGGTTATGTGGATAGGATAGGATAGGATAGGATAGGATAGGAGATCCAAGGCAGTGGGCACCAGTTCAGAAGGACTAAGAACTGTTCCTGGCACCTCCTTGGAGTCACCATCGCTGGAGGCTGCAGTTTCTGAGGGCTCCTCGTCCTGGACCATGACACTGGTGCTCTTGCTTGAGTAGCAATTGTTCTTCATTTCTTTGGGCAAAAGATTGGACCAGAATGTTTGCTCCTTCAGTCCCGGGCCAACTGGATCTGATGGTCTTTCTGGAAGGGGCGGGGGAGAGAGATCCTTGCACCTGCTCCTTCTTTGGCTAGGTTGGTTCCCACCCCCTTTCCTTGATGTCATTCATAGAAAGCAGGAGGTGCAGCCTCCTTGTGACCCCAGCTCCCCTACCAGGTGGCAGAAGTCAGAGTGTTGCTTCCCTTCTGCTCTCTTGTCCCAGGACAATATATTCATGCAGGGCACACTACTTTGTTACTTTGGTTCTGCTCTTTCCATATTAAAATAGGGTTTACCTATTCTAAATAGCACCAGGTATGACATTTAACGAAAGATTGAGGGTAAGGGTGGGAGGAAAAAATAAAGGAGAAAAAATAAAGACCAAAGAAAGACAAAGAAAGACAAAGAAGTTATTTCTGCAATTGAGGATTATATTGTTGTTACTGTAATTTTAGCAGCAGTTAACAAACTTGCGGTGATTAATATATTTAACTACACCACCTAATTGGCTAAGCAAATCAGACTTTTGGTTCAAGGGAAAAGTATATTGCTCATCCCTTTTTTCAGTCCCCTTTGTTATTTGAAGCCAATATGTCTGAATATTGCATCAGATACCAAAATGTGTTGAAAAGGTATCCAGAACAATTTACTTGAGTAACAGTAGCTCTCTCTCTCTCTCTCTCTCTCTCTCTCTCTCTCTCTCTGTGCGTGTGTATACACATTTGTGTGTATATGTACGAGACAGACAGTGAGTGAGGGAAAAAAAGAGAAAAAAGAATGAATAGCAGTGTGAGTCTTAATTAAGTGTACTGCACACATTCCCTCAGGAGGTGTGGCAATTTTTAAACTTCCTGCTGAGTTTTATAGATGAGGTTCATGGGAGTTGTTGTAAAATGTAAATTTAAACCTTACTCTTCTTTTTTTCCTAAAAAGAGATTGGGGCAAGAAATGGGAAGTTAAAATCTCAGTCTATAAATACCCACACCTTTCTTTCTACCTATTTAATGCAATTCTGTAAAATACAATACATCTCTTAGATGTCCTCCATTGACAATACAACTGATCAATATTTATAGGTGTCCTTTGCACACTTCTGCTGGGAAAGGAGACCCATTTTTTATTCTTAGGGAAGCAACATTTCTATAGCATACTATAATAGAAAATGTTTCCATTTGTTTTAAGCACTAATTTATGCCCTGATCCTGCTGTATCAGCAGATTATATGGAGGTGAAGTAGAAGGATGATTTGTCAGTGGAAAACATTGTGCTATTATAAAATAATCCCACCTATCACCCAGAATAAGTTAGTAATTTCAGTTTTTTCTCTCTCATCTAATCCATCACTGACTAAACACAGTCACAGCCTCCCCAGATTGAGACTGCAAAGAAATATAGAGCTTGGTGTCATCTACATACTGATGACACACCCACTCCACACACTCTTGGATGATCTCTCGCAGATAAGAAAAAGTATAGGAAATAGAATTGAACCCTACAGGATAGACCAAAAGCTAAGCCATGAAGCATGAATCCCCTAGCACCACCTTCTGGAACCTGCCCCCCAGGAAGGACCAAAGACACTGCAAAGCAATCCCAAGACAACACAGAAGGATGGCATTGTGGATGGTACTGAAAGCCAGCCAGAGGCCCAGCAGAACCAAGGGGGACACTCTCCCCTTTTTTTAGTTCCCAATGCAGATCATCATCTAGGGTGACCAAGGCTGTTTCCATCCCACTATAACTGTTTATCAGAATGAAAGCTTGGATTGATGCTACTGAACTGACAGCAGCCAACATAAGGCAGTATGAAAAGCTACTAACTGGCTGGGGAGTATGACTATAGTTTGTGCATTACTTCCCTTGATGTAGTCTTTAGTCATATTGGCTGTGAATTATGCATTTTTAGGCTTGTCATTTTATTAATGATTACTTATTTTTATTATAATCTGTATTAATTGGGTATTTCTTGGCCTGTTGGAAGATGCTATTCTTTTATGCTTCTGAGTCATTTTTAAAATCTTGTTATAATCTAGTATTTATGAATTGTATGTTCTGATGAATTGTTTAATGTAGGGCCAGATGTTTCAGCCTTCAACTCCTATCAGCTGTAGGGTAGCTATTGGTGAGGGATGATGGGAGGTGTGTGCCAAAACATCTGGAAAGCTGCAAGTTGCCAGCCCTGGTGTAACAGATCATCAGCTAGTTGGTTAAATCTATCTATCTATCTATCTATCTATCTATCTATCTATCTATCTATCTTTGCATTTACCTGTTTGTCATTTGATGTAAAACATCTTGAGCTTTAAGTATGAAAAGGCAGTAAATGAATAAAATTAACATTGACATAGGTTGAGGTGTCCCACACTGGTCCCCGAGACTGGCAGTTGTATATAGTTTCTGGATTAGCTAGGGATGTACGAAAGTCACTTACCTTTTCGCAGCTTGGATTTGCAGTGGGGGGGGAGGTGCTTCGTCCCTCCCCCCAGAATCCTCCCTGGGCCGGCTCCGCTCCACGGCGGCTCCGCAGAGCCACCGGCCAGGGCCATCCGCAGCCAGAGTTCCGGCTGCGGATGGGCTGTTGCGGATGCAAATGGTGGCCGAGACAGCGGCCGCCATTTGTGTACTGCGAAGCTGCCGTCATAGGCTACATAAGTATCTACGTAGCCTATCATGGCAAGCCAAAAAAACTAACAACAGCGTACGCAAATGGCGGCGGCTATGGCGGCTGCCATTTGCATTCCCTATTTTTAGCCTTTTTAGCCTATGTAAATATTTACGTAGGCAATAACGGCGAAAAAAAGGGCAACGCAAATAGTGTAGTGGGCGCCATTTGCGTTCCTTTGTTTTTTCCCCGTTTTAGCCTACATAAATATTTACGTAGGCTATTACGGTGAAAAAAAAAGGAATGCAAATAGCGCGCACTATGCTATTTGTGTTCCCCTTTTTTTCACCGTAATAGCCTCTATAAATATTTATGTAGGCTAAAATGGCTAAAAATAGGGAACGCAAATGGCGGCCGCCGTAGCTGCCGCCATTTGAGTACACTGTTTTTTTTGGGGGGGGAGCTTGCCGTGATAGGCTACGTAAATACTTACATAGCCTATCACAGCCTCCGCAGGGCGGCTGCCATTTGCAAATCAGCATGAACAGCAGCAGGTAAGTGCTCCGTTTCGCGCGCATTTTGTGGGTTGGGGGGGCGGGGGCTTCATTCTGCCATGGTTTTCAGGGGGCTGAATGCACTGGCATTTGGCCTCACTGGGATCAGTGGCTGAATTCTCTGAAATCCCTAGGATTAGCCAGATCTGGCAAACAAATAGGAGCCTTATGGCTTTACTGGTCAACACAGTAGCACTTTATGCCAGCAGCAACCACTTCAGGCTCTGGCTCCAGTCACTAAACCCAATTCAAGCATGACCACCTACTACTATAGCCTTACCCAGGTAACTGCTACTATTGGGAACGGCATTGCATGGGTCTTTTTGAAGTTACCAAACAGACAACTGGAATTCTTCAGTATGTTGCTTCTGCTGCCAACTAGGAAACATTTAAGTGGATATCTTTCAGCTCCTTTTTCAGCACTGGTGCTCTTCGAGAAGTTCAGAGGCCTCTAATTAAGGTCTTCATGTGCCAAATTGCAATGAAAAAGGCATGAAACTTCACAGAGTAGTGTTGAGGGGTTACATTTTAAAGACGATCCTGCCAGGAATACAGGAAATGATCTAGGATCTGGAATTGGTTAATGCTTTGGGGATGTTTTAAGAGACTCAGACAGCTGCTCGGGAAACTGCAAGCACACCACCATAGCCATTAGCTCTCATTCCTGTAGAGTAGCTGAAGTTGGGGCCAATTCAAAGTGAGGGGCAAAGGAGCAGAGAGTATATTTCATTCAGCAAAATATGCACTTGCTGGGATGTCTCAGCTGTCATGCCACATTAAACAGGTTTCTATTATGTGTGCAAAACAGACCATATTAAAGCCATTATGTACCCAAATCGTTTCATCCAGAGACTTCACAAAGAACAGATCCTGGGAAAGTTGTGTGTGTTTAGAAATTTTAGGTCCTATAATATTAGTGTTCCTTCAGTGTAAGGAACATAACATTATACATAGGCATGTAATGCATTTCATAGTGCTTTACCAATATAATAGGCCAACAAAGCCTAGACCCACCATCACTATGAGCCTAACATATAAAGCTGTATTGTACTTCAGCAGATTAGTGGTCCATCATTTGTACTCCAGGGGTGGGCAACGTGTTTTGGCCTACAAATCCCATTAGCCCTAGCCAGCATAGCCAATGGTGAGAGATCATGGGAGTTGTAGGCCAAAACATCTGAAGGGCCACAAGCTTCCCACTCCTGGTGTACTCTTTACCCTAGCTTGTACTGGTACTCTAAGGACTCAGGTAGAACACACCTACCTGAACTCCATCTAACTTGAGATTCTGGGGATTGAACCTGGGACCCTCTGCATGCAAAACATATATTCTCCTACACAATTATGGACATTTTCTGCTGACATACAATTGATAGCTGTAACTTCTATTAGAGTTGCCTTGGATATTCCATAGAAGCAGCTATAAAGGAAGTGTGAGTGTTTGCACTTCCTCTCCTTGTTTCTGGGTCTCATGCAAGGGGAAAGATGAGAACTGGCACAATGCAGAGCAGAACGTCCATTTTCCATATGTGTGTGTTTCTCCTTCAGGTGAAGCATGGGGATATGACAAGTCACTCATGCTTCCCTTGAAGTGAATTTTTCTAAAATGCCCACAGAAGTTCAAACCTCTTTACTTATAATTCATGGAGGAGGATGCACAGGCGGATCACTTATCAGGGGGTCCCTTTTATGCCTGCTATATGAGGGAGGGAGAGACAGCAACAGATCTTCCTGCTTCGCAAGTGCACTGCCTCATTTCCTGCCCAGCCATGCTGCAGATAGGTCTGGCCTTGGGATCCAATCAGGTTTTGACCCAGGAGCCAATTGGGTGGAGCCAGTTGGCTTCAGGAGCTAATGGTGCACAGCTGTGGAACATTCATCATTTCACAATGCAGGCTGCACCCCTGTGCTATCAGCATTCCAGCTCATGTGGAGGACTCCCAAATGAGCAGCTCTCTGTAGATGGTCATGCTTTATGTGTGGACACCAGAGGGTAGGGCTACATAATGTAAGCTATGTCAGAGACAGGGTACGTGGTGAGGTCCTGCTCCTGGCTCACATCTTGGCATACCCAATAAGTGGAATGCCCAAGTAGGGCTAGTTTGTCTCAAGGTAGGTTGGTTATCTCTATATATTCTTAGACACTCTTACTATACCCACTGAAAACATCGTGTAGATCAGCCAAAGTTAAGCCCTTCCAAGTGCCATTAATTTCAATTGGAAAACTAAGCTCATGCTTAGATCTTCCTATCGAAATAAATGACACAAAAGGATAAGAAGGACCCTGCTGGATTAGATCAAAGGCCTATCTAGTCTCTCATCCTGTTTCCCACTGTGGCCACCAAAAGCCTATGAGAAGCCCACAAGAAGGACATGAGGGCAATAGCCATTTCATAATCGTTGCTACCCAGCAACTGGCATTAAAAGGCATACTGCATCTGATCCTGGAGGCAGCATATAGCCATCATAACTAGTAGCAATTGATAGCCTTATCCTGCATTAATTTGCACAAGCCCCTTTGAAAGCCATCTATATTGGTGGCTGTCGACAATCTTACAATCCTGAGGTAAATGCTTTACAGAATGTTAAGTAACTGTGTAATCCAAAGTGTTTTCTGTGAGATAAGGTCATTTGGTACAAGAACAGATAGAGGTAGAAAGGTTGGCAGTTACTTTTGGCCTGAGGTTTAACAATTCAGTGTATATATGTGACCTTCATTTGGTAGTCTGCCAAGACACAGCAGAGGTGATAGAGTTGCTACATAGCAGGAAATACCTAAGGAGTTTACACAGTTGTGTCATGATAATATTAGAAGTCCTCTGCTTTTATACTGGTCAGGGGAATCCAAGAGAGAAGCCAAGTTCAGGATCTGATAGGTCCAGGAGTGAACATTATGCCTCCACCCATTGATCCTTAATTATAGGCCAATGGACTATCAGTCTGCCAGAGTACAACTTGTGATTGGAGGGAGGGAGTCAAAGGCCAGCCACATGCCCTGTTAAAGAGTGAAGGAGCATCTGTCAGTCAGGTCTGGTTGAGAGTTGGGAAGAAGCTAGAAGAAATCAGAGATGGGAGCTGTGGATGGTCAGAGAGGGGACACTGGAGTGGCAGCAAGCAGTTGTTGTCCAGAGGAAGAGAAGAAGGGCATCACAAAGCTGAAGTCACAAAGGAGAAAGGCGAGAGGGGTCTGCAAGGAGAGGAAGACTTTTGTAGCATTCATACAAGTGAGCTGAAGTCAGGTTTGTCAACAATAAGCAGTTGAGCCCAGGAGACTGAGTTTTCAGGAAGCAACAACTGAAAGAACTCTTCTGTACTGGATCTACACTAGAGAGACCATGATCAGAAGGAATACTCTGGGATCTAAGCTCTGAACTAACCTTTAGGTGCAGATATCTCATCTTAGGGTGAGGGCACTTGGCTAATGGCATTGGTTAGGGAAATGAATTAACTTTGGGGGATAGGCACTTTCTTATAGCTACAGTACATTTGAGCGTGCACCAAAGCCATATTTTAATATCAAGACTGCTAAGAAATTATGTTGTAAATAAGTTGAAGTAAATATTATTAGATTTGGTTCAACTCTACATAAATGCCTGGGTCTATCTGTTTTATGTCTACAACTTCACCCAGCTACTATGATATAAGGATAATAAGGGATTATACCTGAAATGCTTGGTGGCAGAGGAAGACAAGGGATAAGGCAAGCAGATGCATACAACATACAGAGTGGCATCGTGCTAGGTTTAATTGAAAGAAGGACCTTCACATCCCCTCTCAGTGCAGTTGGATTATAATCAGTGCTGGCTTCAGTTTTTTGAGGCCCCCTGGGCAAGACTGCCATTGCCACCAGCTCCTCATCCTCTTTCTTATTGGTGTTACTGCTTGCTTGCTTGATGGGCAGAGAGCCAGTGAGCAAGTAGACAGTGGCATCTTCTCCTCCTCCTTCTCACCACCACCGTTGTCTGGGCCAGAGCGAAAGGTGGGTGAACAAGCAGGTCGCAATAGTGAAGAGGAGGAGCAAGCCCATGAGGTGCTTCTGGTGTCTGGGCCCTAAACAGATGCCCAAGCATGCCTACCCTTGACTCCATCCCTGAATATAATAAACCACAAATGGTGATAGCAGTAAAAATACAGGTATGAATAAACCAGTTTAGCAAGTGGTGGGATTTGAAAACCCCACTATCACATTTGGTGTTGGTACGGTTGGATCTTCCACAGGTAGTGGGGTGATCCTTCACAGGTGATGGGCAGTGGGGGGAGGGGGATCGGTAGCCCGATCTTTCAGATTAGCAGTGACTGGAGTGTTCCTCCATATAAGCAGGGGGAGATCAGTTCATCGCACACTGGCCATCACCACATCCTGCAGTAGCAAATGCCACAATTTAACTCTGTCCTGTGTGTGAAGAAATACTTCCCTTTGTCTGGTCTGGATCTCCCCCCCATTCAGCTTCCGTCTGAGCTAGATCAAAACAAATGTGCTTCAATGAGCTTAATTCTGGGCTAAATTGTGGTCAGTGACAACGACAAATTTGCTCGTAATCAACAGGCAGATTTTAAATATGAGGGTCATCCTAGACTTTCCATTCGTTAATTTGATGAATGATTTAGTACATTCAACTAAAAGACAATAAAGACTATAGGTTGAATTTTGGAGTATTTGTACCAATTTATCTTCCCCCCTGAAAATAATGCGTTTAACATTTCATTGTATAAAGTTTTACTAAAGCAGTCATTATTCCCGTGACATGCTGGGGGGCGGGGGGCAGGGGGAGGGAGAGAGAGAGAGATGGGGGAGTGATAATGATGGTCACAGAGCAATGAAGCTTTCAGTGGGTGCTCTCCTACAGCACTTATTAGCATTCACGCATGCTACGTAGCATTTCATTCTCCTCTGAGAAAGCCATTAAACAATGAAAAGAAAAATAAGCAGGAAGAAGGATGCATTCCAAACATGATCCCCCTTGCTAGGATATTGATTCCATGGCCCTTGTATATTTGGCTTGCTAGCTCTTTTCAGGCTGTGTTATGAGATGAATAATGTTTCACATTGTCAAGTGGAGTTAGTGGTAACAAATGAAGGATTATATTGCTGAACATCAGCCTCTTCAAGTAAAACAAAAGAAATAGAAAATATATATATTTTTTAAAAAGCATACGTTGGAAAGAGATTAAGCCAAGAGTCATGTTCACTATGCCAGTGCTTTCCAAATTCAGTACACCAGAACAACAATTTCATCAAGCCAATGGTGACTTAGGTGACTATGGTGACTATGCAAATGATAGTAACCACCATACAGATAGTAATCATCATACAAGATGGTAACCAGATAGTAACCATCATAATGACAGTAACCACCATACATTCTTATGGTGACTATGCAAATGATAGTAACCACCATACAGTATTCATACTATTTTTAAAGTCTTGCTGTTTAACAGCAACAGCAACCGCCTTGCTCTGTTTCTCTGCCTTTAACAATAGCCTTACATCCAAGTGTTAGGCAGGGAAAATGTGTCCTGACCTGGAGGTAAAGCAATGTGGAAAGCTTCATCCGCCTAATTTCTGTAGGTCAGGTTGCTTTTAAAAGCATAGGAGCAGGGACCATTTAAAAAGGTGGCAACCCTATTCTAGTCATAATATATTTTTGCCAACACCAAGGATTCCATGTGTGAGGTGGGGAAGAAGTATGTGAAGATAGGAATTGATGTCTTATTGATGCAGCAAGGCTTCTTATAGCATTGGCTCTAGCCAGGAGGGGCATCGTGTGGTACCAGCAGCAAGAATACAAGCAGCAGAGGGCTTTCAGCTCGTATTATCCCTCTGATTTTACTTATCATTTTAATGTGGCATTTTTGTCTTTCCTTCGGGGATGAAAAGGGATGGTGTGAATCCATGGCCTGTCCAGTTTCCCTGGTCATGCTTCATGCCTTGTCCCATAACCATGAGAGCTATCAACATTTTTAAGAACATGAGATCCAGTGTGGTGTAATGGTCAGAGTGTTGGACTGGGACTCAGGAGATCTGGGTTTTAGTCCCCACTCAGCCATGAAGCTCACTGGGTGACTTTGGGCCAGTCACTGACTCTCAGCCTAATCTACCTCACAGGGTTGTTGTCAGAATAAAATGAAGAGGAGGATCATGGAAGCCACCTTGGGTTCCTTGCAAGAAGAAAAGAGGCAGGATATAAATGTAATAAATACATACAATAAATATTTGAGAATCAACTCTAATGGTCAGCAAGCCAGACCGCCATGTCCCTCCCACTGACCGTAAACAAGGGGTTGTAACTTAAGCTGGCCTCACGCTAGTAGGAAATGGTTCCACTCTCACAAGATGGGGCACCTGACGTTTTGTCAATTTCCCATCCGCTCGCTCACTTCAGCCCTCCAAACCATCCCATACTGGTCCAGAGAGTCTCCTAAACCTTAGGAGTAGCTTCTCAGGGCTGTGGGGTGCTCCAGTGGTAGGAGTGGTCAACGAAATTGGAGGACCCCCATCTTGAGCAAGCGGCTGTGCTTTCCACTAGTGGAAAACAGCAGTTGAATACAAGCAATCACAATCGCAGTGCCTTGCCTCGTTTCTTTCAGCTGGGGCAAGGAATATTCCCAGCTCATTGACTCTCGCTGCAGCCATGCCCTGTCTGCTCGTTGACTGTCCTCTTCCATCTCACCTGCTGCCTTTGGGGCATGGCATTGAGCAGGGCAGGGAGAAAAAGCAAAGCGATTAGCAAGGTTTAAATTAGTCTCCTCCCATTCCCTGCTACCGAGCAACCTGCCCTCTCCACTATGCCACCAAGAACAGTAATCCTTGAGGCTGCTTCTGAAAGCAGGAGAGGGAGACACTTTAAAACGGAATGTACATTCTGGTCAGCATGGCTCTTTCATTTAGGGATGCTGCAGGTGTCCAGTTGAGGCTTGAAGCTCAGCAGTTTCTCACTGGCTCAGCCCCCCGCAGATGCCAGTCTGTGGATCCCCTCACTTGCCCAACCCAGTGCTCCTCAAGCTGGGCAAGTGTGTGGCTGTCTGCTCCCTCACCAAGCAGCCATTGGATGTAAAAATTGTGACTCAACCTTTTTGTAAATAACCATTTACGCAAATGGCACCCTTTAATGTTGCGTAAATGTCTGTTTTACACCTGCCGCTTGCGTAAATGGTTATTTACAAAGAAGGCCTAGTCTTCATTTTTTACACAAAATGGTGGCTCAGCAAGGGCGTAGATGGCTTTGCATGGCTTGTCAGACCCCGAGGACTGCCCAGGGGCTCACTGCACTCAGTGAGCAGGGTCCCACAGCCAGTGGGGGTCCAGTAAGCAGCATGCAGGGTGAGAAATAGTAAGTTTGCCCATCCCTGCTTTCGTTTGATAAACAGAAACAGAACATGCAAGTGCCAGCCTAAGAGTACTTTGAGAAATTACTTGCCCTCCTGAAGCACATGACAGACTCTCACAATTTTGACCTTGTAAAATTAGAAATGCTATTCTGAAGCAATGCTACAGTGGGTTTTTGTCATTTGCAACAGGTGAAATGAAGCCCTCAGCAACAAATTGTCATTACTCTTCATTACAAATCAGTATAATTACTGCTGATTCATGGTTGCTGGTTGATTCAATTAATTCCTACTGGGCTGTTAGGGATGCTCAGGCACAGAGTTTGGATACTAGCTCAGAGTTTACCCCTGTGCTGAAGAGGAAATTGGTATTTAGACCACTTATGAAGTGCTTTATTATCCTTCTGGCTCCATTAGTTGCCATGTTTATATTGTTGCATAACTTCACCTTCCTACACATTTGGGTGGTTAATTGTTGTTGTTGTTCAGTTGTTCAGTCGTGTCTGACTCTTCGTGATCCCACGGACCATAGCACGCCAGGCCTTCTTGTCCTGTGCTCTCTCCCAGAGCGTGCTCAAATTCATATTCATTGCATCGGTGATGCTATCTAGCCATCTCATCCTCTGCCGTCCCCTTCTCCTTTTGCCTTCAGTCTTTCCCAGCATCAGGGTCTTTTCCAGAGAGTTTTCTCTTCGCATTAGGTGGCCAAAATATTTGAGCTTCAGCTTCCATATCTGTCCTTCCAATGAGCACTCAGGGTTGATTTCCTTTAGGATTGACTGATTTGACCTCCTTGCAGTCCAGGGGACTCGTAAGAGTCTTCTCCAGCATTGGGTGGTTAATGCTGACCCCTAAAGGCAATGAAACATATTTAACCCCCCCCACAACCGACACACACACACATGCACACACATACATGCCACTAAAGGCTGATTGTTCAGGGTGTTCTAACACTCTTTCCCCCTCCTTCCCTCATGTTTTTCTAAAGTGCTTTATTAAAAGGGCACTGGTGTCACAATGTGTGTGTGTGTTTGGGGGGTAGAATCTAAATGATCCCAACATGATAAAACCCCATTCAACAATACAACAACCGGATTCACATGATCACCACAGCCTACCATGGCTTATTTAAGCCACAGTGGTTTGTGATGCATGTTGGTGGCTGTTTTGAATATTCAGCACCCTGAGGGGCTTTCCATGGTGTGCCATGTCACTTGAACCTAGGCAGCAGGGGTTGTTTAACCTATGGTCAGTTGTAGAGTTATTTGAGGGTTGTTTAACCTTGTGTTAGGATGACATGAGAAATTATGGCAATCCCCCCACCCCCCAGAGCCTGAATATTCAAAATGGCCCCTGGCACATACTGCAACCCACTGTAGCTTAAATAAACTATGGTAGGCTGCAGTGATAATACCAACTAGCCCATTTGCGACTCGATGTTGATAGAGCACTTTATAGAGGCTTTTATCTCTACATATTAGGGCTGTGCATTAGGGATGTACGAATCCCTTACCTGGCTCCACGCTGGGGCATCGACGGTGGGGGGGAGGCGCTCTGTCCTTCCTCCTGGAATCCTCCCCAGCGGCTCCACAGAGCCACTGGCCAGGGCCAGCCACAGCTGGAGTTCCGGCCATGTCCGGGCTGCTGCAGCTGCAAATGGCAGCCGTTGTAGCGGCCGCCATTTGTGTTCTTGCAAGCAGCCATGATAGGCTATGTAAGTATTTACGTAGCCTATCACGACTGTTTGCAAGGACGCAAATGGCGGCTGCTACTCCATTTGCGTGGCTGCCTTTACTGTGATAGGCTACGTAAATACTTACGTAGCCTATCATGCCAAAGAGCAGGGGTGCAAATGGTGGCCGCAGCAGCCTGGCCACGGCTGGCCGGGAGACCAGCCGGAGCCACCGCCACCGCCGCTGGAGCTGCCGCCGCCACATCCACCCCAGGTAAGTTCCGTCCCAGAGGGATTCCATGGGGTGGCGGGGGGCGGGAGGCCATTCCGCCATGGATTCCGGGGAGCCAGATTCTAAAGAATCTAGCCTCACTGGAATCTGTAGCGGAATTCTCTAACATCCCTGTGCATAGATCCCTTGCTTCACTTTGGATGCCACTTCAGACTCCCCAAATCAGCCCCACTTCAACTTGGACTGATTCGGATCCCCTGTGCTTTGACTCGGTTCCAGATCCGAACCCTGATTAGGAAATCCAGATCACTTGGTTTGGGTGTTTTCCTATTGACTTGCATGGGAAAACACAAATGGCCATGATATTTTCAGTTTTCATTATGATCAAACCTTCCCCTCCCCCACCATTTGCTTCCCAAATCCCCACCACCCACCAACATTGAAGGTTAAAAAAAGTCTTCCTGAATTCTGGGGGACCCTATGGAGCAGTGTGAAATGTAGTACAGAGAGGGCTTTCATAGGTAAAGGATACTGGCAAAAATCAGATGGGCCATCTTGCAGAAATGAAAGCACTTTCCACTAGTGCAAAACTACCATTGGATACTAGCCATTGCTTTTAACACAGAGAGGTAGTGTCAGGGTGTGTGTGTGTGTGTGTGTGTGTGTGTGATTAACAGAATCCAGAGACCTTCCTTGCAGAGTTGTAGCCTGTAATATAAAGAAAAATCCTTAATACAATTTGATATTTTTATATTACATTGAGGTCATTGGTCAGGCTTTAAAGCTACTATTTAATTAGGATCTATTTGACCCTAACATCAGATTATTAGTGCTGTTAACAAGCATAAGAGAAATTTCTCTAAATAGTGTGCTCATATGTGGTTTTACTCTTCATAATATATGCACTGAGAATATAAATATTATTATTAGCATTCATCCACTCATATGTGCAAAACAGGTTTATAAGAAAACAGTCTTTTATGTCTGTCTTTCCATCCAAGGGCTCAGAGCAGGTTACCAGTAATGTCTCATAAACAATGTAGATACATATTTATATTATTTGGTTAAATATAATAAATAATATAATATTTATATTATTTGGTTATATTATTTGGAGGAAAGTCAACATTTTGCTCAAAAACAGAAAAAATATCCTTTCTATTAGCTATTGACTCATGCAAACTGCTAGACCATGTGATACACACACAACATAGCAGTGGCATTTTTTCACACTGTACCTTAAGTCCAATATTCAGTTCCAATTAAATTGCATCAGACTGTAAAGCAGATCAAATACTGAACATCGTAACAGGGAAATGCCATTTTAAAATAGATATTCTGTAGCTGTAACAAGTCCAAACATTGAAGGGACGGGAGAGAACCTGGCAAATATGGTAGTTTGAAAAATGATGTCCTATGTGCACACTTTACAAAGGCCTGCATGAGTTGCTGAAGTGTGAACTGCAGCTATTTCTGTTGCTCTAGCACCATGAGATTCCTGATTAGGCTCAAGTTCTCAAGCATTGTTTCCAAACATTGTTCCTCTCGAAGATGGGAACATAGGAAGCTGCCTTATACCAGCTCAGGTTATATGTCCCTCTAGCCTTGTATTGTCTACTGTCTGGCAGTTGCTCCCCAGGGTCCCAGGGAGAGATCTTTTTCACATCATGATATCTGAGCCTTTGGAGATGCCAATGATTGGGACCTGGAACCTTCTGCATGCAAAGCATATGCTCAATGGTACTCCTGAGCTACGGTCCCTTATTAAGGCCACAGTCCTATACACATTTACTTGGAAGTAAGCCCTACTGAATCTTCTGCGACTCTATTTTGAGAAAACATGCATTGGATCAACCCACATGTGGTTCTTCATTTGCCATTCCCTCATTGCCTCCCCGCTGAATGTGATGATAGTAACTGATAGCATCCCATGAGTTCTTGTGTGCATGGATTATCAATCCCAGGAACACCAAGCAAATCTAGAGGGGCAACTATTTGACTTACCACTATAAGATTTGTATATTGCTAAGTAAAGCTTTTTTATTGAAAATTCTAGGCTGCATACTTCCTAAGGTTTACAGTAGCAAATGTTACACTAGGGTAGGGATGCACAAATCTGTCATTTTCACTTTCTTGCACATTTGATTAAAAAAAAACCCTCATGTTCTTTCTCTCCCAAATATGAAGAACTTCGTGAATTTTGGTACATTCTTATAAAAAACAAACTGAAATGAAATTCTCATCCATCTGCATCAGCCTAATAGGTACAGCTATTCCCAGCATGGAGAGGTCCATGACATACCTGCCTGCCATGTAGCTGTTTAAGATGAGGAGCCAGCCAGAAAAAGAGTTGCAACCCTAACTCAGCACTAACATGAATTGATACACAGGGATCCAAACGCAGACTTTGAAGAGCTAAACACTCAAAGCCCTAGGCCTGGATGGACAAGTTCTGTCATTTTCAGTGTCTGCTACATTCATTTATAAAAATAAATAAATCTCAAGTTCTTTTTGTCCTAAATATGGAAAACGTCGTGAATTTTGGAAAATACTTATCAAAACCAAACTGAAATGAAATTCTCACTGGAGGCCAAACAAATAACACCAATCAGCATGTTTCAAGTTTTAAACTTTTTTTCTTTTTTTCCCCTGAGAACAATCTGTACTTTTTCAGTAAACCTTTGGACCAACATAGATAGACAGATGAAATATAGATTATTTTTTTAAAAAAAAATGTTAGCTCGTGAATTAATTTTCATGTTGAGATTATATATATATATATATATATATATATAATAAAATACTGATTAGAAAAGCTGCAAGTTTCTAACATGCCCACGCATCTGACTTCTGTGGCTATATTGGAAACTTTGTACTCAAAGGCAAAAAAGAAGAAGAAAAGATAAATGGAGCAATTTAGACCTCTCAGATTACACTCATAATTGATGAACTGATTACACTTTGAGATGAGGGAAGTTGGCCCATCATTGCATTTCCTCCAGAAAGTCTTACCTAGCTCAGGAAGTTAGATGAGGCTTTCAGCAAGCCAGTTATCAAATGCCAACTGCTTTGTAGGTACATGCACAGAAGCGATTTCTTCTTCCCTTACTCTTATTAAAATATGCATTGATGGTAGGGAAAACATGACTAGACTGCCTGACTTGGTCAGTATATTTTCTATTTGAGTCAGTTCTCTTGATTGCTTTTTGTAAATGTTTCATGGGTTTGTTATTCCCCCCCCCCCACTCAGATTAACATGCTGTCTTAATCCTGAGGGTGTTTCTTTGTTCCAAAGCATTTCCAAGCAGCTCTATCATGGCTGGCATTGCAGGTGAGGTACAGGCACAGGAGGCTGCTTGGCAGTAGGGCAGGCCCTGTATCCTCCACTGGCGGCCATAAGCATGGTGCCATTAAGAAAGTTTGGCTGGAGCCAAGGTGGGAGATTTTGACATTAACAAGGGAGATTACTCAACAGCTTTATGTCACGTCTGCAAGGCTGGATTTGGCATTACTAAATCCATCGAAACTAAATATATTCAAAATGCCTCAAGGGAGACAAGAGGTAAAATTAATAAAATATTCAAGAAACTAGTCCTGGAGAATACTCATAAATACCAGGGTGATTCCCAATCAGTGCAATCCTATGTCTGCTAGACAGTAGCTAGACAGCCATAGGATTGGTCAGTTTCTGGGAACCAACCTCAGAGCCTGCGCTCCAAGCTTGGTTCCCAGAGAACTGCCTCCCTGCCCCCTCACCCACCACCTTGTAAGTGGTGCAGGTCATCCCCGGGCTCAGGGCTCATAGGAGCAGCATGGAATGGGACAAAAGGGGATGTTCCCAGGGGTGGGGAGTGCAGAAATGCAGGTACAATGCTCCCTTTGTGTCATCCGGCTTCCCCACACCACGCTCCGACATCCCACGGCTAGACAGCTGAAATTGGCCATCTAGCCATGAATGCAGGACAGCTGGAGCGCACAGGAGAGCAGCCCCTCCACGCTCCTCCTGCTGTCCATTGGATAGGCAGTCGCCTCCAAGTTCGGAAGCGGCCACCACTCCAGATAGGATTGTTCTCTTCACCACTTCCCACTGTTTTCTGTGTCAAAGGGCATCTTTACATGAGCGATTTATTGCACGCTCGTGATTGGCCACTCATGGAAGTTTGCAGGAATCATGCACCTTACATGATGTTGTCAACCCCCAAAATGTCTCCCACGCTTTTCCCCATTTATCCCGCTTTCAAAAATATTGGAGATAAGCTGGAATTCTTTTTAAAAAGTGGGGTGTCACCAGTGTGTAATGCTGGTGTAGCACTATAATTGAGCCACTAGGTGGTGATGATCCACTGAAAAAACAGAAAGCCCCATTAAGGCTGCCAAGACAGGGCATTTTCAACTCCAGGTCATGTGTTTGTCATATAAAGGAGCCCCTCCTAATCATGCCAGGGAAATGGAAGCAGAAAGCCCTGGTAAGGCTGCAGGTTTTTTCTATATTGTAGAGAAGCCCAAAGTTCTTTTGCTCCCTATGTACTCGTGGATACTAAATCCTATTTCTCCCTATTCTTTTTAAAAGAAATATCTGTGAAATGTACTTTTATAGGCACCTATGTGGTACAGCATTTTCTTCAGTTTATTGAATCTTGTATCCTGTATCTTTTTAAAATATAATTGCTGCATCTTGCAACCTGGGTAATCCTATAGTTGTTCATTAAACTTGCTATATCCTTCACCTTCTCATTCAGTAAAGGTTTTAAACTTTATCCTTGCATCTGAGTCACTCCCTGGCTGATAGCAGAGCATTGTTAAAATGAAAGCAAGTATGCACAAACTTTTACTATTTGGTTGCTGGGAACAAAATGTATGTTCTGGGAACCAGCCTAAGGTGAAATGGAAGTTTCATCTGTGATGATTCATTATAGCTCATTCACAAGCTATTACTTTATTATCAGAATTCTACAATAAAATGAAGAAATTGTGGCCGTCCAGATGTTGTTGGACTCCAACTCCCATATGGCCCAGCCAGCATTGCCAATTGCCAGGGATGATGGGATTTGGAGTCTAACATCTGGAAGGCCACAGGCTTTCCACTCCTCTTCTATAACAACCTTCCAATTGTACAGTAGGGTGGGAGTTCAGATAGCCACAAGAGGAGCAAACACCACCACCCCAATTACTCAATAACATGACAATTCAATGTAGCATGCAAGTGCACTGAAGCTTAGTCCAGGGGTGGAGAACTTGTGGCCTTCCAGATGTTGTTAGGTAGGGCTGATGCAATCTAACATCTGGAAGGCTACAAGGTGCCCAGCCCTTATAACCAGAAATGGAGGGGGGGGGTTATATGGCCTAGGAAAACAGCTCAGCAGACCAATCTAAAACTTGGCAGTATAAGAAAGGTCTGTTTGAGGATAGTCTCTGCCAATTTTGAGGTAGAACTGGTAAGAAATTGCTTGTTTATAGCATTTTAAAGTTTGATGAGTGATCTCCAGCAGTTTGACAAGTAATTTCTGGCCCACCCAATTCACTTAAATGAATGTGGTTTATTTTATAGTAACCTTTTTCCATTTGCACAGCATCTTTTGGAAAAGTCACATTAGGTAAGGGAGAACGTGGAGCATGTGTTGTGCCTCAAAAGAAGTATAAGGTAATTTTTTGTAGGTTTTGAAAAAGTGCTTTTTTTCACCCCACTTTAGCCTATGAAGCTTGATAAAGTCTTATTTGCCGGTTGGGAGGAGGAATAGAATGGAGCGTGAGTGTACCCACTGGTGGGAATGGCAGCATCATGTTAACCTTTTTTGACCCTGATAAGCTACTGTGGCAGGATCTTTCTGAGAGGACTGTTATGAAACAGGACACAGATTGTGAAGAAAGGTTCTGCTGTTTCCCCAGTTACCAGTAGGGATGGATGGACGACCCACAGTGTGAATCCTCCAGGTACTTGCCAAGCCACTGACTCAGCTCATGTGCCCTGGACCCATGCTCAGGCTCCCCGCCTCCCCTTCACCAAACCACCTGTGCTCACCCTGGGCCCATCAGCAAATGCTGCAAGTGCCATTATGCGAAAGAAAATGGCAATCGCTAGGGATGTCGCAAGCGTCCATTTGGGGTCTCAAGCTCGGCGGGTTCCCTGGACGCCAGTCTCTGACGTCCTGCTCATGCCTGAGTCGGCGCATGCCAAGTCAGGCAAACGCGGTTGCCCCTTCTCCTTTGCCCGAGCGGCAATGGCAGGATGGGAAGCCTTCCCATTGTGCCACCAAGAGCAAATGCACCCCTCTCTGCTGGTGCTCAGCAGAGAGGGACACAGTTGCTCATGGCAGCAACGACAGCATTTGCTGGGCCCCTTCAAACCAACAGCCAGCTTGTATCCCAGCACAAGCCGGGTCTGGCAGTGGGATCCAGCAAGCTGGTCACGGGGTGGAATCAGGTGTGTTCGCACAGCCCTAGCAATCACAAATATGTGCTCATCTAGTCTTATGCAAAATGGCATTGTGCACATATTCACGGCACCATTTTTCCTAAGACTAGATGTGCACATACTCACAATAGCCATTTTTAAGGAGAGCGTGGGAGTTTGAGGAGAGGGTGGTGTGTGTCCCCGCCCCACCCAGCTTCCCAAACCCCACTTGGCAGGCTGCAGTGGGCTCGCTTCTCCACTCTGTGACCAGCGGAAAGCACTGCAGGGCCATCAGTTCCCCTTACTGAGCCACGATTGCATGCACAATTGCATCTCAGTTACTTCTGCATAGCTAAAGTTGAATCTGTGGCTGCCTTAAAGGGGCAATGACTCAAGATTACAGCATAAAGGGCCCTTTATGCCTGTAATCTTGAGTCATTGCCCCATTTGAGTCTCATAGAATAATAGAATAGTAGGGTTGGAAGGGGCCTACGTATCCCCCATCTTGTAACTGTGCATTTGGTTGCTTTTTCCTAGGTGCAGAACTTGGCATTTATCCCTATGAAATGTCATTCTGTTGTTTTCTGCCCAGCGCTCCAGTCTATCCAGATCACTTTGAATTTTGTTTCTGTCTTCCAAAGTATTAGCTATCCCGCCCAATGTTGTGTCATCTGCAAATTTGATCAGCATTCCCTGCACTTCCTCCTCCAAGTCATTAATACAAATGTTGAAGAGCACTGGGCCCAGGACTGAGCCCTGCGGTACCACTCCCCAGTTTGAGAAGGTCCCATTGATAAGCACTCTTTGAGTCCGATTCTGTAGCCAACTGTGAATCCACCTGATCGTTGCTTCATCTAGCCCACTTTGAGCTAGTTTGCTCATCAGGATATCATGGGGCACTTTGTCGAAAGCTTTGCTGAAGTCGAGGTATAGGATGTCTAGGGGTGGACGAAAGTCCCTTACCTTTCGCTAAAACTTGTTCGCGGTGGGGGGGAGGCGCTTTGCTGCTCCCCCCACGAAGTTCAGGCCGGGGGGGAGGCTTCCCACCTCACCCCGGCCGAAATTCAGGCCGGGGAGGAGGCTTCCCGCCTCGCCCGGCAGCGAACGCGAAAGGTTTTTTTTTTAAAAAAAAAAAACACCCCCTGATAGGCTATGTGACGATTAATGTAGCCTATCACGGCTGACTTTGCAAATCTAGCCATGATAGGCTACGTCAATCATCATGTAGCCTATCAAGGGTGACTTAAAAAAAAAAAAAAATAGCGTTGCCCTTACTTTCGCCGTAGTCTATGTAAATCTTTACGTAGACTACAGCGACCAAATAAGGAATGGGAATGGCGGCTCCCTATGGGGGCCGCCATTATCCGTATGCGCTTTTTTTTTTAAAGTCACCCATGATAGGCTACGTGACGATTGACGTAGCCTATCACGGCTGACTTTGCAAATCTAGCCGTGATAGGCTACGTTAATCGTCACGTAGCCTATCAGGGGGCGTTTTTTTTTTTCTTTTATTGCAATGGCGGTGGCGGCAGCTGGTCGAAAGACCGGCTGCCGCTCCCACCCCGCTCGAACACCCGCCGAACCGCCGGCCAGACCCGCTGCCGGGAGGGACGTTCGGTGAAGGTAAGTCCCGTCCCGGGGGGGGGGTGCGAGGTGCGGGGGGGTTTGGAGGATTTCTCCCCGAAACTTGTTCGGGGGGCCGAACACGTTGGCGCTCGGCCCCCCGATGTTTCGGGGAGAAATTCTCTGCCATCCCTAATGATGTCTACAGCATTCCCATGGTCTACCAGGGAGGTGACTTGATCAAAAAATGAGATCAGATTCATCTGGCAGGATTTGTTTTTGACAAATCCATGTTGGCTTAGAGTAATCACTGCATTGTTTTCAAGGTGCTTCCAGATGGATTGCTTTATCATCTACTCCAGAATTTTCCCAGGGATTGATGTCAGGCTGACTGGTCTGTAGTTCCCAGGTTCCTCCTTTTTACCCTTTTTAAAGATAAGGACAACATTAGCCCTCCTCCAGTCATCTGGCACTTCCCCCATCCTCCATGATTTATCAAAGAGAATAGACGGCAGTTCTGAGAGTTCTTCTGCCAGTTCCTTCATTACTCTAGGATGCAGTTCATCTGGCCCTGGAGATTTGAACTCATTCAAAGTAATTAGGTGTTCTTTGACCATATGCCTATCGAGCTCAAGCTGCAATCCTGCCCCTTCAGCCTGTACTTTGCCTTTGCCAGGGGGGTCATAGACCCTCTTTTGGGAGAAGACTGAGCCAAAGTAGGAATTGAGCACCTCTGCCTTTTCTTTCTCATCTGTTATCATTTTGCCATCCTTATTTAATAGCTGAACAATCATTTCTTTCCTTTGCCTTTTACTATGCACGTAGCTGAAGAAAGCCTTTTTGTTGTTTTTAGCATCCCTTGCTAACCTCAGCTTGTTCTCAGCTTTAGCCTTCCTGACGCCATCCCTGCAATACTGTGCTACCTGCCTGTACTCTTCCTTTGTTACTTGGCCTTCTTTCCACTTCCTATATGTGTCCTTTTTTGTTTTCAGGACATCTCTAAGCTTTTTGTGATGCCACATTGGCAACTTCTGTTGTCTTCCACCTTTCCTTCTTGTTGGAATTGTTTGTAATTGTGCCTTGAGAATTTCCTTTTTTAAAAGCTCCCACCCATCTTGGACTCCTTTTCTTGTTAGTGTCGCTTGCCATGGGACCTTCCTTATCACTGTTCTGAGTTTATTAAAATCAGCTTTCCTAAAATCCAGGGTACGCATTTGACTACACTCGGCTTTTGCTTTCCTTAGAACCAAGAGAACTCAAGTACAACATGGTCGCCTTCCCCCAGAGTTCCTGTAACTGCTACTTGATCCACTAAGTCATCTCTGTTGGTTAGGATCAAGTCAAGGGTAGCCGATCCTCTAGTTCCTTCCTCTACTTTCTGTAGGAGGAAGTTATCCGCCACACAAGTCAGGAATTTCCTGGAGGGGCCATGTTTTGCAGAAATTGTCTCCCAACAAATATTGGGGAAATTGAAGTCCCCCATTACTACTACATCATGCTTCCTTAAAACATTGGCTATTTGCTTTTCAAAAGTTTCATCCTCCTCTTCCTCTTGATTCTCCAGTAGTAGACTCCAACCACCAGGTTCCTTTTATTCTTTGCTCCATTTATTTTGATCCAGATGCTCTCGATGGGGCTACCAAGCTCATCGTCCTGTATTTCTGTGCAGAGATATGTATTTTTCACATACAGTGCAACCCCACCTCCCTTTCTGTCACTCCTGTTCTTTTTGAACAAGTTATATCCTTCAATTGCTGTATTCCAGTCATGGGAGTCATCTCAGCAAGTCTCAGTTATACCTATCAAGTCATAATTTCCCTTTTGTATTAAGAGTTCAAGTTAATTCTGTTTGTTTCCCATACTCTGGGCATTAGTATAGAGACATCGAAGAACATGTACTTCATAGTCTGGCTTTCTTCCTACATGTGTCTGAAGACTATTATTGTGCGCTATTAGAGCTGTTCTCTCTGTTGCAGTGCATGCGCCTATGTCCATTGTTACCCCCAACATTACATCTCCCTTCCCCGTAGGATTCAGTTTAAAGCCCTCCTGATGAAGTTCTTCATGCTGTGGCCAAACACATTCTTCCCATCCTTTGTGAGGTGCAACCCGTCCCTTGCCAACAGCCCATCTTCCTGGAAGTATAGCCCGTAGTCCCAGAATCCAAATTTCTCTTGTCGGCACCACCTTCGTAGCCAGTCATTCACCCGGAGTATTTTTCGTTCCCTTTCTATCCCTCTTTTAACTACTGGAGGGATGGATGAGAAAACTATCTGGGCCCCAAAGTTCTTGAGTTTCCTTCCCAAAGCTTCAAAGTCTGACATGAATTTGTCGTAGCTCCGCTTGGCGGTATCATTCCCACATGGATGAGAAGAAAGGGATACCTGTCGGTGGGCTTTATGAGTGCAGGCAACCTTTTAGTCACGTCTCTAATCCGTCCTCCTGGGAGACAACGTACCTGGCGAGACCACGGGTCTTTGTGACATACTTGGGTCTCGATCCCATGCAGCAGGGAGTTTCCCACTACTACCACTCTTCTCTTCTTCTTGTTGTAGGCTTGGGTTTCATCACCTCTGTTTGACTGACCTTCAGCCTCTTGCTCACTCTCATGGAGGTTCTCCTGTGATTCTTCCTCTGCAGGCTGTCCTCCAGTCTCATCTGCAAGTATGTGGAATCGGTTCCACAGCTCCACTGCTTGCACTGGTGCAGAGTGGCGTCTAGTTCTTCTTCTCCTAACTGTCACCCTTTTCCAAGGAGTATCCTCTATTTTTCTTCCCCTCAGCATTTCCCACTTCTGCCTCAGCTTGCTGTTGCTCTTTCAGAGCTTCTGGTCTTCCCTTTGTTGCTGTAGTTCCTGCATTCTGTCCAAGAACTCTTTGTGTTCTCTTATTCCCCTGAGGGTGGACAGTCGCCACTCCAGTCCACTTACTTTTTTCTTCCAGAAGCATGATCAACTTGCACTTGTTGCAGGTGTAGGCCATGTTGTTCTCAGTCAAGAAAACAAACATTGCACACACCTTGCAGGTCACAACCACTGGAGAGTCTTGACCTTCCATAGCCTCTTTTCCCTTTTTGTAGGGATGTTTGAAAGTCAATTACCTTTCTGAAGGGTGACATTCACAGTGGGGGGGAGGTGCTCTGTCCCTCCCCCCGAAAATCTCTCCGGACAGCTCCGCTTCACGGAGATTCCGCAGAGCCGCTGGCTGGGGCCGCCTGCAGGGACGCAAATGGCGGCTGCCGTAGCCACTGCCATTTGCATCCCTGCATTTTGCCATGATAGGCTACATAAATATTTATATAGCCTATCACGGCAAAAACAACAACAACCAGCAAACGTAAATGGTGGTGGCTACGGCGGTCGCCATTTGCGTTCCCTTTTTTTTTCCGTTTTAGCCTACGTAAATATTTACGTCGGTTATTATGGGAAGAAAAAAAAAAGGAATGCAAATGGCGACCACTACGCCATTTGCATTCCTTTTTTTTTTTGCCGTAATAAATATTTACATAGGCTAAAATGGCAAAAAAAAGGGAACGCAAATGGCAGCCGCTGTAGCTGCCACCATTTGCGTTCCCGTAGTTTTGCCATGGTAGGCTACGTAAATACTTACGTAGCCTATCACGGCTTCCACTGGGATGCAAATGGCGTCCCTGCATTAGCCGTGATAGGCTATGTAAGTATTTACGTAGCCTATCATGGCAAAACTACGGGAACGCAAATGGTGGCAGCTACAGCGGCTGCCATTTGCGTTCCCTTTTTTTTGTAAAGTTTTTATGTAAGTATCATGGCTACATGGAAGAAGCGAATGGCGGCCGCAGACACTGCCGCCATTCGCAAATCAGCACGGACGGCAGCAGGTAAGTGCTCCGTTCCGGGCCCATTTCGTGGGGTGGGGGTGGGGGGGCTTCGTTCTGCTATGGATTTTGAGGGGCCGAATGCACTGGCATTCGGCCTTACTGAGATCCATGGCGGAATTCTCTGACATCCCTTCCCTACCTTTTTGCGTCCAGCTTTGTGATTGTTCTAGACTAGCCTGTGCCTGCTCCTCTACTCAGTAGAGGTTAAAAGCAGAGTCCTACTGGTGTGGAAGTGTGTGTTACAAGACAAATAAATGAAAAAAAAGTTAGTTAAAAAAGAAAAAAAATGTTAGGGGCCTCCCCCTGGCCAACTCCCCTGGCCAACTCCTGTTTGCTCCCCCTGTCCGCTCACTCTGGTTGCTCGCTCTCTGGGAGCTTGCTTGCTTCTGTAGTCCCTGGACCAGCTGGAGCAGCTTGCTCTGCTCAGATGGGAGGCAGGAAACAGACTGAAGTTTCCTGCCCACTCAGCTGCTGGGAGTACTCAGGCCACCCCCCTCAATTCAGTTGGAGGTCTCAGAAGCACCTGGTGAGCTCACAGCCACTCAGAAGGCTAAAGGGCAGCCCCCTGGGCTTCCTGCAGCCCACTTACCTCTTAGCCTCTGTCTCCTTTGTCTCCTTTGTAGGGATGTACGAAACACTTACCTGGTTTCGTCCAGGGACATCCGTGGTGGGGAGGGAGGTGCTCCATCCCTCCCCTCGAAATCCTCGATGGGGGGGAAGCGATCCATTCCTCGCCCCCAGAATCCTGCCCAGCCAGGCCGCGGAGCTGCTGGCCAGGCCAACCCGCAGCGGGGCCTCCAGCCGCTGCCGGGCTGCTGCGGATGCAAATGGCATCCTGAGTAGGGGACATCATTTGCGTCCCTATGGTAGCCCGTGATAGGCTACGTAAATATTTATGTAGCCTATGATGGCTAAAACGGGAATGCAAATGGCGTCCCCTATGCCATTTGCATTTCCAGTTTAGCTGTGATAAGCTATGTAAGTATTTACATAGCCTATCAAAGGCTACCATAGGGACGCAAATGGCATCCCCTACTCAGGATGCTATTTGCGTCTGCAGCAGCCCAGCAGCGGCTGGAGCCACCGCCGCTGGAGCCACTGCCGGAGCCGAAGCTGCAGCCAGAGGTAGGCTTCGGCAGCCGAAGCTGCCAGGTAGGCTCCATTCTGGGGGGCTTTCGCGGGGTGGTGGGGCGGGTTGCTCCATTCCGCCATGGATTCCGAGGGACGAATTCACTGGAATTCGCCCCCCCGGGATCTGTGGCAGAATTCTCTAACATCCCTACTCCTTTGTCTCTTCTACCACTGCAACTCCCCTGGCCAACTCCTGTTTGATCCCCCTGTTGGCTCGCTCTGGTTGCTCTCTCTCTGGGAACTTGCCTGCTTCTGTAGTCCCTGCACCAGCTGGAGCAGCTTGCCCTGCTCTGCTCAGCTGGGAGGCGGGAAACAGACTCAACTTTACATATGCAGAACTAACCTGAGCTGCAATTCCTGCACACAATTGCAGCTCAGTAAGGGGAACTAACAGCACCTCAGCATTTTGGGGGTGATTGCCAAGCCATCCTGCAGCTTCTGTCATGCAGGCAGGCAGCAAGGACAGCTTGTCGACCACCTGAAGGGAGTGGACAGAGGTGTGTCCATTCATCCCTAGCCATTTTATTTCACAAAATGGTGCTCATGGCACTCACGGACGGGTCCAGGGTAAGCAGGGACAGCTCAGCAAGTGTATGTGTGGGATTTGAGTGGGGGCAGGGGCTCAGTGGGCACAGCTTGGAGGGGTGGGGGGGAAGTCAGCCAAACTCCCTGACCCAATCGAGCACCCACGCCATCCCTAGTTACCAGTCAGTAGATGCTTGACAACCAACTGACAGTAACTGAGGCCAGCAGTTACTTCTTAGTTATGGACTGCACAGCTAGAGACTACTGCTGTGCGGAAATTTTGATTATTCCATTTTCTGTATTTTCGAGGGGGGGCAAAATGAAAACTGTGGTGAAAGAGCCTGGGAGAACTGAAAGTTTTGGAGAATTTTCTCCTTTGGGAGCGGGGACAGCGTTTCCACATACCTTCTTAAGTGTAGGCAATTCTTGAGGGGTCTTCTTCCTATTTTTTAATTTTTTAAAAAAAAAAAACACCCCCTGCACTTGCAGGAGCCCAGGACTCTTCTCCAGCCCTCCCCCCCCCGAATTCCTTTCAGACCATGTGACCTCATCCTCTCCAATAGGCATTCAGGAAGAACTGCCAGCTAGAAAAGAGTGCTGAACTCCTGCAAGTGTAGGGGGTGTTTTAATAATAATAATAATAATAATAATAATAATAATAGAATTGCCTACACTTTAAAAAGGTATGTGGAAACCCTGTTCCCTCCCCAAGGAAAAAATTCTCCAAAATTCTCCCCCTCCCACTGAAAGATGCAGAAAAAACAATGCCTCTTTTGCAGGGGGAGAAAAAGTTCCTCAAAATAAGGGGCAGGATTCAGCACAGCACTACTAGAGTGTTTTGTTTGTTTTTTTAAAGATAAAGAAAAGAAATAACTTATCTTTAGGGAACATATCACTATTGGATTCCCTTCCCTTCAATTTTTTTTTATTGTTTAGAGACTTCCTTTAAATAGTTTCTTCATTTGGATATTTGTTTTGTGACTTCCCTCTAGGATTGGCTTTAATTAACAAGGACTAATTTTCTCTTGTTTCTCACATGGTTGAAATAGGCTGTCTAATTCAACTATGCTTCAAATACAAGGCAAAATCATTTTGTGGGGGGAACAGAATCAGAGCAGAATTCAAATGCAAAGAGAGTTTCCTCACAAGCCAGCCAGCTATTCTGGATGATTAACAAGTCCTTAATAGCCTTGAGCCTTGGGGAGAAAAGAAAAATAGACCTACCTATTAATAACATTCAGTTATTAAAAAACAAACAAACCCACACCTGATGGCTTAAGACCAGAGTTAAGGCTATCTCGATCAAGCTTCATGAATCCAGGAAACTGGAAGCGAAGACTGATGCCTTAACTGATGTGCGCTGTAATCAGTGATGTTGTGCTTCCTGACAACTTACCCTACATGAACCCACATTTTTTCTTGGTCTTCCAGACCCAAATCCAGACTGAGGATAAGTACTTGGGACTATTCAATTGAAAAACATTCAATGTTTTTCCTTGCTTATTTTAAGAACACATTTTTAAAAACACAGGCAGGTTGGAGAAAAACCCTTTTATTGGCCCCACCCCAACACAGGTTTGGTAAGCTCTAGGCAGAAATCAAGAATAATAGTCAAACTGGCAACTCTAAGTAGACAGCCACGTGGGCTAGTTTGGCTCTGGCACACTTTCAATTAGTCAGCTGCTTTTCCATTATAAAATGTGCTGTCAATCCACTGCATATTTTATCAGTCCTGATATGGGCTGTGAAGTACATGCTTAATATTCTGCATTTTTATTACAATGTTTTCATAAGTATCAACAAGTATGATATTCTGACATATATTCATGGGAAAGCCCCACATTAATTACCTCCTTTGGGGTATTTTAATTTACATAAAGGATCATGTATCTGTTTCAGGGGAGAATGGAATATGATGTGAGGCATGATTCTGAAAGACAGATTTTAAAACACAGAGATCAGAAAATAAAACAGGGGTATAAGCTTTGTGATTGTTTGAGGGTCAAATTAGACTGTCAGCATCAGACCTGGGTCTGAAAACCTGGATTGCTATTGAAGAGCTGCAGAGTGATGGAGAGAGAGCTGCCCTTTGCAGCAAAGAAAGAGCTGGGAGAGAGGCTGCTTAGCCCTTTCCTCACCTTCTCTTTTAGTTGTGCAACCCAGACAGGGAAAATGCCAGGGAGGATAAGGTTGAAAGAAAAATAGTCTTACGGTAAAGGGTTAAGCCCTTCCCACATCAGCCTGCCATTGGAAATCACAGCCATTGCTAGCTACTTATTAATTTATCCATTTAGAATATTCTTGGATAACCCCTCCACTCAATGAGCACTCAAGGTTAACATACAGGTAAAAACAATAGAAAGGATAACATACATAAACTAGAAGGAGCTCAACAACTTTAATATTGTTAAAGCTTATTAAAAGCTTGACAAAAAAAAAACTGTTGACTTCACCAGCTGTCTAGAAGACAATAAAGAGGAGGGAACACTTCAGTTGGGATGGGTGAGATTTTTTGTTTCTCAGTTTTTGTAAGAATTTTCCAATATTTACCCAGTTCTCCATATTTGGGATAAAACAAATATGAGATTAAAGAAATCTGAATGTGGGAAGACTGAGAGATTCATCCATCTAGGCAGGGGTCTTTGAGCATTTTGCTCTTAAAAGCCTGGGCTTGAATCCCTGTTTATTTAGCCACATTTTTCATGTGGCGCAGAGTGGTAGGCGGCAGTATTGCAACCAAAACTCTCCCCATGACCTGAGTTCGATCCCAGCAGAAGCCAGGTCTTGGGTAGCCAGCTCAGGTCGACTCAGCCTTCCATCCTTCTGAGGTTGGTAAAATGAGTACCCAGCTTGCTGGGGGAAAGGTGGTCATGACTGGAGAAGGCAATGGCAAACCACCCCGCTGCAATCTGCCATGAAAACGCCAGCGCAAGCAGCATCCCTCTAGGGGTCAGTAATGACCGGTGCTTGCACAGGAGGAACCTTTCCTTTCCAAGGTTGCCACCTCTTTTTTCTGACAGGCTCCTCATCTTTAACAGCAACCTGACAGGCAGGTAGGTACAACATGGTCATCTCTGTGCTGGAATAGGCAAAGTTCTTCATATTCAGGTGAGAAAGAAACTGAGATTAAAAAAAAAAGTGGGACAATGCAAAACCAAAATTTTTGTCCATCCCTAGTTTTCAGTTGTCTGGCAGTGACACAAGTTTCCAGACCTGGATCTGCTTCTGAATATGTAGTTTGATCTTAGATGAATGGAGGAATATTTGAAAGAATTTTCAACACACAACCTGTGTTAAGGTGTTCACATGCATGGTTATTTATTCAGAGATAACACAATACACAGGTTGCAGAATAACTGAGTGGAATTATTTCAAGCACATCACCTATTGCACAAGATCATAGATCAGGCTTATAGGGTGTTTCTACATTAAGCAAACCCCCCGCAAAACCCCACATCCTTTCCCGAGCTTCCTGCTTTTGGATTCTTTGCAGGATTAGGAAGGGCTTCTTTACATGGCAGCCATGTGTTTTGAACTGAGGGAGTGCCTCCCTCCCTGGCATGCATGCAAAGGAGTGGGGGGGGGAGTCTTGTTTTCATAGCTTAACTTCTGCTGTACTGTTTTCTCACAGCCCCCAGGAAACCTCTGACTTATTTCTGAGTAGTCAAAATGTAAGATTGTGCTGCTGCCCTTGGCACACTTATGTGGGTGTAAGCCATATTGAACTCAATGGAACCTGCTTCTGAATGGGCATAAGACAACTCTGTAAGTCTGCAACCCTCAGCACATTTACTTGGGAGTAAGCCCCATTGAACTTAATAGGGTGCTCTGAAACAACAGAAGACGTTGCTTCTGAGCTTGGTGGGGTGGGGGATCAGATGTGTCTCCCTTTGTTGCAGGGAGGCATTTTTCACCCTCCTCTCCCTCCAACTGAGAATTGCAGAGGCAGGAGACACAAAGGGCAGGTGATTCTTGCCCTCGCTCCTGTCAAATCTCATCCTGACCGCACCCGCAACAACTGAAAACAAATGCCCACAGCAGGCAGACACAGCTGTTCCTTCCGCTATTGGAGAATTTCACAGGGAGTCCATGGTGCTCCTGTTCCCAGGGCTGGAAAAAACACCACATTTTTTGAATTTGAGGAAAGCACAAGATAGGCTGGAAGAAATGGCAGGATACTCCCTGGAGGGTAATGGTGTCATCCAAAGAGCCCACAAACTTCCGAGAGAGAGCCATCTCAATAGCAGGATAAAAGCTCTGTGTGATGAACCCATAGTGATGACACTGGGAAATGTAACACCAAACAGATAAGGAATAACTGCTTTCAATATTAAGTTTTCGCTTAGCCCCTCATGCCTAAACAACTGACTATACTCAGTGGCTTTGTTAGTGCTAGTTTTCTCCTAATTAATTGCCTTTTTAATATGATCATCTCTCAAAATGATCCCTTGCCATTGTGCTTTGGAGAATTCCAGAGACATCATAAATAAATATTATAAACATAATACATTATCTGAGTTCTCTGGTTCTGTATTCCCTCTTCTCATATTCCTCTCTTTCTTGAGTTAAACATAAAATGTTTCTCTTTGGTGTCCCAAGCCTCTTTAAATACTTGAGATTATTTTAATCTTTTAGTTATTTTAAAACTGTATGAGGATTTGCTCAATTCATCTTCTGTGGTTGTTTGGACTTAAAAGTCTTCATGTAGCATAGCACTGAGTAACTATTGGAAAACTATGGCAGAAATACCATCCACACTTACCTGGGACTTAGGCCCCATTAAAAGACAATTACTTCTGAGTAGACATGTATAGGATTGTACTTGTAAATTGCTGCAATTCTGCATGGGAGAAACTACATATAGAGACAAAAAGCATCTATGAAGCCAGATCGTTTAAAGAATCCCATCAAAAAATCAGATGCTTGTAGAAGAGGGATTAATGAAACACAAATGTTTCCCACAGTGGTTTCACAACAAGTCTAAGATCCAAAATAGACAAGATGGTGGAAGATCCATGATTAGACCTCCATGTTTTTTCTTGTTTAAGTTAAAAGCAGCTGCACCTCACCCTCAGCAGACTAGCCCCCAGTCGGGTGGTGGTGGTGGTCACTTTTGTTCTCTTTCCCCACTGAGATTGCTCCCTTTCTGAAGTTGGTATTTTGCCTCATAAGAGGTTTGTGTGTGCGCATGTACATGCACACATTTGTGGACTATATAAGTAATAGAGGTATGCACCAACCAGAAGATTATACTTGGAACTGATTTAGCGCTTCAGAAACCAGCCCTCCTCAGGTCAGACCAAGTGTCTCTGCTTCAACTCTGGTACTGAACCTGAGTCAAGATTTGGAAATCTGAGGCTTTGTCTGTCCCTCTGGCATCTCCAGAACATGAGCTGGCAATAAGGCCTTATTTGGCTCTGGTGCCTTCAGAGGGAAGTCCACTTTGCATCAGGAAGCATGAAGACCAGACCAAAGCAGCTTGACTCTACTCAGGTTCCTGGTTTCATGTAATCCTGATGCACATCCCTAGTAAGTACCAATATGGTACCTGTATGTTTTCTCCCACGAGACAATTAACAGCTTTTGGAGCAGGGAGGCCTTGATTCAGGAAATGGCAAACCCATGGAGGGAGCAACCCTACCGGGATAGGCAGCTGCCTCCAAACTTGGAGACAACTGCCTATCCAATGCAGGGCAGGAGAAGCACGGAGGGGATCATCCCCTCTGCACTTCAGCTGTCCTGCATTTGCAGCTAGACAGGCAATTTCAGCTGTCTAGCCACGGGAAGGCGGAGTGGGGGAAGCGGCTGCTGGACAACACATTGGATGCCTCATGCCAGCATTTCCAACTTCCCCACCCCAGAATGCCCCATTTTTGTTGCTCTGTGCTCCTCTTCCAAGCATGGAGTGTGGGGTCATTCTGAGCTGCCTGCAATGCAGCAGGGTGGTGGTAGTTCTCTGTGGGAACCAACCTTGGAGTGTGCGGTCCAAGGTTGGTTCCCAAAAACCGATATATCCTATGGCCATCTAGCCGCTGATTAGAGGCCATAGGATTGCTCCCTGAGTGCGTGTAATTTGCACGTCATTTCTTTATGACTAAAGTAGATAAGACAGTGGGAGATCCTGGATCAGATCTCTTGCAGCTTTAAAAAAGTAGCTCTGCCCTGCTTGAATTTGGATCAAGCATTGTCATGGCACTGATCCAAATTCAAGAGGGGCAGAGCTACTCAAAAAAAAAAACCTGCAGGAAATCTGATCCAGGATCTCCCACTTTCTTATCTACTTTAGTCATAAAGAAATAGCATGCAAATTAAACAAAGTCAATAGGCCTGGGCATAATTATTCAATTAACAGCCTTTGTTACCTATGCATGTTAACCCAGAAGTACATTCTGTTACGTTCAATGAGACTTACTCCCAAGGAAGTATGCATAGGATTTCAGCCTAAGACCTAAAGCAGTCTGAATTTGGTTGACTTGAGTCTAAGGGCTTCTCCATGCCAGGCTTTTTATCCTGCAGTTTACTGGGGCTTCTGGATTCTTTGCAGGATTAAAATTGGCTCCTTACATGAGCTGACCTGGGCTTTTTTTCCTGGTGACTTCCTTTGTCTGTAAGTTCTACATGTTTCATTATACAACCACTAGATGGCACTGTCATATAGCAGAACTGAGCAATTACACACAGCCATTAAAGCAGATTAACATTACTGCATTATCCCTGATCTTTTAAAAACTGTGATAAAGGACCAAAAGCATGGGAGACACCTTGAAGGTTGATAACATCATGTAAAGACCCACAGACTTCTGTGAGTGAAGAATCATGAGCATGCAAAAAAAAAAGCCTCATGTAGAAATGCCCTAAATCTGGCAGCTCTAAATCTGACCTCAAGTTCCATTTGGGGAATGGAGTATTTATGGCAGCCCTCATATTTTCCCATTTCAAAAGGTTTCTATTGGGCTGTGTCAAATATTCTAGTTATATTTATGCATATAAGGAATGTTTATCCTAATTTTCTTTAAAACAACTCAAAAGAGTGTTATAGTAAAACTGATAAAATACAATTCATGAGAAAACAGAATAAAAACCAACACTTAATGACATCATTCAGCAGCAGAGAACTATGCAGCAACAGTAAAACGAACAGAAACATTAAAAAGATGCATCAGCCCCAAGCAGAGAGGCCAGTAGAAATCTGAGAGGTATCAGCCTCCAGCAAAAGGCTTTTCTAAAAAGCTGCATTTGGTGAGGGCAAAATAAGAAAGATGGGGCTAGGTAGGTTCCCATCTGGAGGCTATTCTTTAATGGCAGTGTAACATCCAAAAATCTCCCCGTTCTTGTATTAGCTGGTTGACGCAGCAGAATACTGAACTATTGCATGGAAGAATTTCCCTTAGCTCAGAACTCTGTATTTTTGATTTTCTTGGGGACATCACAGAAACTGATTAGATTTGTACCTGCCTTTCAGAACTTTCTAGAGTGGGAAAAAACTACTGGGAAACCACCAAACAATTGGTGGTGGAAAGGCAATGGGGTCGGGGAAGTGGCATAGCTTTCAAGGGAACCCTGGAGGGCTGTACTGTGACCCCAGGAAGGCTAGATTTGGCAGCTAGGTCTGAGGTTTTGCCCTGCTGTGGCTGGGTCACACTTGGAGGTGCTCAGATGACCATGGGGTAAAAGAAGCCATCTCAGCTTCTTCCCCCTCCCCCATCATTTGCATAATTACCCATGCTGCAATGCAGGGCAGCCCTCTCAGAGGTCGAGAGAGGCCCAGGCCGCTTCGATTTTTTTTGTAATGCTCCCCATATATTAAAAAAATGAAGAAACACTAAAACAAGGGCACAAAAATCAAGGTATATGTTGTGTTTATATACGCTTTTAACACAAAAATTATAATGCAATAATTTGCAATGAGTTTTTTTTAATTTAACAAGAGCTTTCCTAGCTTTTTCCTTTTGTTTTTATTATTAAATGTATTAATCGCCCATCTGGCTGGTCACCCAGCCACCCTGGGTGATGTACAGCATACAATAAAACAGTTTAAAACAATAAAATTCTACAACAAAAACGCCTTCTAAAATACCCTAACCCACCCCAAATGCCTGCCTGAACAACCACGTTTTTAATGCATGACGGAAGCTCATTAAAGAGGGGGCATGACGGAGTTCCCTACGGAGGGAGTTCCACAGAGTGGGGGCCACCACAGAAAAGGCCCTCTCCCTCATCCCCACCAGTCTAGCCGTCCTGGCTGATGGGACAGAGAGAAAGCCATCCGAGGCTGATCTTGTTAAGTGGCCTGTCTGGTGTTGCTGGAGGCGCTCCTTAAGATAGGCTGGGCCGGAACCATATAGGGTTTTCAAGGTCAAAACCAACACCTTGAATTTGGCCCAGAAAACAACTGGTAACCAGTGCAACTCCTTCCACACTGGAGTGATGTGATCTCGCCGGTGGCTGCCTTTAATCAGGCAAGCAACCGCGTTCTGTACCAACTGCAGCTTCCGAACCATCTTCAAGGGTAACCCTACGTAGAGCGAGGGGTTTTCCTGTGCAAGTTCACCAATTATTCTAGAAAAAAAAATAGTTTTCTTACAATGTCACACTTTGTTAAGCAGAGCAAGGCCATTCAAATGATTTTGTCCCATAGTAATCTATAGACTTAATTCTGTTCTGTTTTATCACAAATGGCAATGCCCTAAAATATAATTGTGTCATTCACAAGATAATTACAGGACTTAAAAATATTAATTCGTGGGCCACAACAGGCAGTGTGGCCCAGTAATGAAACACACGTTCAAAGCTGTACGGTGGATGTCTTCTTTCAATCCTGTCAGTTTATCTCTATATCTGTATGTAAAACCTCATTTGGAGATAACATCAAGTCTAAATTTGAGGCCCTCTGTGAATGCGAGCCCCCCCCCCCCATGATAGGCCCCAAGGATGGGTTGGCATGTCATCTGAACCCAGTGTGCAGCATGGAGGGTGGCTTTGTATCCACCCTACAACCCCTATTGCAAGTCATGAGCTGTAGGGTGGGTACAAAACCACCCTTGCTAGGTTCAGTTGAGATGCCAACCCATGCTGCAGCATGGGTAATTATGCAAACAATGGGCATGCACAAGTCACATGCAGGAGGAGAAGACATAGTGGCTTATTTTGCCCCCATGATCAGCCAAACCCTGACTCTGCATTAAGCAAATAAAGGGGCAAATCCAACCGACTACTCAATAGGCAAGCAAGTAGTCAGGCACAGAAGTATCAATCCAGTATGGGATCAATTTAAGGCAGGAGAAGTCAGAGCACACGCAATGGCCAAAACACGGTATTATCAGGCATGCAGGTCTTTTCCAGGAGAAAAGTCTGAGGCACAGCTGCAGTCAAAACACAGATAAGCAGTCACATACCATACACAGACCAAGAAGCAGAGTCAAGCAGGAGTCCAGAGGTCAGTAACACAAAGGTTCTGTCAGAAAGCAAAGTCAGAAAGACCTCTAGGCCACTAGAGATGAAACTAAAAGGCTGCTTTCAACAGCTGGAAAGTTCTGACCAAAAGCTTATATAGCCAGAGCTTCCAGAGACCAATTAAGGTTCAGCTGCAGTTCATTACAGGCCTTCTGTCAAAAAATCCTACTCATGATGACAGCCTTGCTCACAAGGAGGCCTTTACACACAAGGAGTTATTTTCTGCAAGCGGGCATTCCTTCATCCGGCTATGGTTTTAGTCTGTACCTTCAGGGGCTGGTGTTCTCAGGGGCTAGAAGAGGGCTCAGCATCCCCCTCTGACTGGGAAGCAGAGCTTTCCACCTTTCAAGGGGGAAGACCTGAAGTAGGGATGTACGAAAATCACTTACCTTTCACAGATTATGCTGATGGGGGGGGGAGGCGCTCAGTTCTTTCCCCCCGGAATCCTGGCCAGCCGGCTGTGCTCTGCAGCGATTCTGCGGAGCCGCTGGCCGGCTCCGCCAGCAGCCGGACATCCAGCCGCTGGCTAGCAGGGACACAAACGTTTGCGTCCCTGCAGTCAGCCATGATAAGCTACGTAAATGTTTACATAGCCTATCATGGCTGACTTAAAAAACAAAACAAAACGCGTGTACGCAAATGGTGGCGGCCATGGCCGCCGCCATTTGCATTCCATATTTTGTCACGTCTTAGTCTACGTAAACATTTACACAGACTAAGACGGTGAAAATAAGGGGAACGCAAATAGCGTAGCGTCTACGCTATTTGCGTTCCCCTTATTTTCTCCATCTTAGTCTACGTAAATGTTTACGTAGACTAAGATGTGCCAAAATAAGGAACACAAATGTGCCAAAATAAGGAACACAAAATAAGGAACACAAACACATTTGCGTACGGGCATTTTTTGTTTTTGTTTTTTAAAGTCAGCTGGGATAGGCTACGTAAACATTTACGTAGCCTATCACTTTTTTTAAAAAAAACCTAGCCATGATAGGCTACGTAAATCTTTACGTAGGCTATCACGTTTTGTTTTTTTTTTAACTGGAAATGGTGGCGGCGGTGGCAGCTGGTCGGAAGACCGGCTGCCGCCGCAGCCACCACCGAACCACCGCCAGAGCCGCCGCCTCCAGGAAGATCCACCCCAGGTAAGTCTCATCCCGGGGGGGACGGGGGGGCAGGCCGTTCCGCCACCGATTTCGGGGGGCCGAATGCGCTGGCATTCAGCCTCCCTGAGATCCATGGCAGAACTTTCGTACATCCCTAATCTGAACGTCCTGAAGCTCTTTCTCCCAAGGGCCCAGGATCCCCTGAAGCAGCTTGTTTCCCAGGGACATCTCACTCAGAAGGCTCCACTTTATTGTCTGAAGAGGATTCCTCCAGAGGTGGGCATCTGTACTCCTGGCTTAGACAGATATGTTCTACACAAGTGTACTCCCCATGCCTATGAGTGGTAAGAGTCTTTCTCAAGCCCCACCCAGCTCAAAGAGACCCAGGCTAAACTTTAAGTCATTTATATCAGAAGCCTCCCCAAGCTTGATCATAAAGCTACTACACATTATAATTCAAATGAACTACAAAATGGAACAGCAATGGCTTTAAAAAACCTCTTTCTTGATCAAGATCAGATAGTTCTTCCAATCTTAAAGGCCCTGGCCTCATTTACTATCACTACCATTTACTTTGATTAGCTGTGGCAACAAGCCCCTGTGATTTTAATAATTAATTTCATCCCCAATGCATGAACACAAAATCGCATGGGTCTTTGCAGCCAATAGATTAAAAGGCAGTAATGGCTAATGAGATGGTGAGTAGAGAAGACAGTAAATGGCACCAGTTGTGCAGCTATTCAATCTTGTCCTCCTTAAGTGTTTCCCCCCCCCCTTCTGGTAGGAAAGAAGACAGAAGTAGCTGTGGCCAAACATGGGATAGCTACAAATGGAAGTTGATGTTTTCTGGGTCCCCCATAAAACTCAGTGAATTAGTTGGATTGTTTTTTTTTTTTTAATGGCAGTGGCAAACTGCACAAATGGGATAATGGGCTTTTAAATTTATTTTTCAGGCCTTTAAATTTGTACAAATAGGGTCATAATAGTTTTTTATATATTTTTTGTCAGTGATATTTTGCAAGTCCACCTGTTCTGCTATGTATTCCTCTTATAAATATCCTTGTTGGTTTCATCCTCTCCACATGCAACTTCATTTAGCCCAGCGGAACCATAATCCGGACTTGTCAATTTCATCCTCTATGTTGGTGCTTGCCCCTTCACCCTCCTCTTATCCACTGACAAGGATATATACAACTGGAATACATGGTGGGTATGCAGACTTGCACAAGGCCACCAATAATTTTAAAAAATTAAAATTATGACCCCATTTGTGCAAATTTAAAGATCTAGCAAAACAACAACATGATCGCATTTGTGCAAATACAAGACCCAAATAATAATGATAATATTTTTTAAAAAGATCTCATTTGCACAAATCACAGGACCCAGAAAAAAAGTGTCTATTTAATGTGTGCAAAAAAATACGAACATTTCCGGAATTGGGGGAAAAAATCCACTGCGGTCCACTGCCACTTAACAGTCCGCTGCCACTTATCAGAATGGAAACACGGGGAAATCCTGTCCAGCTGAAATGGAACAGAATTCCCAGTGCCACTCACCCTACCCCAGAGGAAGCAGCCAGCAACGGAATGAAAGGGCACCAGAGAGCATCAAAACAACGCTGAATATGATCTCAGCAATTGTAAATGATTGCTAGACAGCAGGGGCTTTTCAGTACTCAAGAAACTGAACACAAAACAAGGTAAGGAGTTTCAGCTCAGTTTTAAGAATTATTCTAAATCAATCTTATAATCCTGCATGTCGGAAGCAATTATGAGAAAAGAGAGAGAGAGAGGAAGAGAAATGAACTTTTGCAATGCACTGTCAGAAATGCATTAGTAAGACCTTGCTTCATTTAAAATTTCCAGGGCTACAAGAGAATAGACAAAAATCAGTGGCTCTGTATTGTCTAAGCAGTCATGAACAAGCTAAAAGAGAGCTATTTTCTCCGCAGTGCACACACACAATTTCTTTCTGTATCTGTAAGCATTTTCACTTTTAAGAACGAAAATAATGAGCTCCCTACATGTATAAATGAAAACTGACCACAGGTATTCTTAAATTAACATGATTATTGCTTACTAACTCTTTTCAGTTTTAATATAGGAATATATGTATAATGTTTGCTTTTTTCAACAGGTGTGCATGGGTATCTAGACCTCTTTGTATGGCTTGGCAAGAGATTTGTGTTTCTTTCAGTAGGGTGTAAAATTAAGAATATGCATACTGTGTGTGTGTTCTCAGATAATTGCTTTATAGAATATCATTGTCTTTATTTCAGTATTGATATGCCACCCAGTAACAATGTTCTCTGGGTGTCTAAAAAAAATAAACATTAAAATACAATAGCAATCAATCAACAGTCAATGCAACAATAAAAGCAACATACAAATTTCAGCAGCAGCAAATAAAACAATAAGATATATAGCATCACAGAGTGAGCAATCCTATGTCCCCTAGACAGCATCTGGGGGACATAGGATTTTTCAAGTTCCTGGCTCCATGCTCAAAGTCAGGGCGCCATGCTCGGAGCCAGGAAACTGTGCTCCCCCACCCTCTTAGCTGGCATGGAGAGAACCATGCCAGTTGCCTCTCTGTGCCCAGTAAATGGAGCACAGGGATGGGGGAAAGGAGGCATTCCTGGGAGCAGAGATCAGGGCAGCTGGCTTGCACCTTTTCCTATTGCCGTTCCAACCTCCTTCCTTCCCCATCCTCAGAGACTCTGCTAGACAGGAAAAATTGTCCATCCAGCTAAAATGCAGTGCAGGCGACGCAAGGCACTTCCCTCTCTGCATACGACACTCATAAGCCTCCGAGTTTGGGGGCTTATGAGTACCCAAGGTGCAACCCACAGGTTTACGCACTGAAGCTACACAGCAAATCTAAAATTCAGTGGAATAAATGTGCACAGATCTAAAAAGTAGGGCTCTGCACAGAGCCGCTGATTCAGTCCTTCTGAATCAGCTGCACTTCACTTCAGAATTATTTGAATCTGATCCAATTTGCTTTGGATCTGACTCCAAAGCGAGATTCGGATATTTGACTTATTTGGATTTTACATTTTCCCATTGACTTCCATTGGAAAACAGAAACAATCATAACTTTGTCTGGTTTTTATAATAAATACATGACCTTTGGGGACCTGGCAACCCCCATGGAGGTGATTCCACCTGCCAAATTTCAGTCAGTTTCGCTCAGTAGTTTTGTACTAGGTGCAGGTAAAATGTGCCTTTTTCAACAAAAACTCTCAAAGCAAAAAGCTATAGTGTTTCACTGGTTGCACAGAAGCGCATGGTCTCTGGGCAACTGGCAGCCCCCATGCACATGACTGAACCTGCCAAACATCAGACAGTTTGGCCCAGTAGCTTTTGTGCTAGGTGCAGGTAAAATGTATGTTTTTCAGCACCTATGTCCCAGTACCACCCCACCCACTTCTGCCAAGACCCCGAAAACACCTTATATTAGGCTTGCTTTGCCACACAGTGTAGTATTGAATTATATATTTGAATGTCTGTAGTGCTTTATCCACTATATTTTGAAGTATGGATTTGTGTGCAGCACTTTGCCATGCAGTATTTGGCCACACACTGTTTGCTTGACCACAACACAAGCATGAGCAAAAGAAAAGCAGATACAGAAAGAAAGAAAAAGTTCCTACAAGCAAGGGGGGGGGAGTGCACTATCTATAATCATAACAGAAGATAAAAGGGTATTTTTATTTTTTAAAAAAGAATTAGGGAAAAGATATAGAGTTCAAAAATGGGAAGGGAAGGAATACAGGAATTGAGAAGGGAAGGGGAGCCAAAGACAAGGAAAGTAAATTAGTTTAAATAGATAGATAGATGATTAGAAAGAACCAACGAACTAATAAGAATGGCTGCATTGAGAAGAGCGGGGTGGGGGGACCTAAGAAGAAGGCAAGGAGAGTACTTAGTTTTTTTCCATATATTTTTGGTTTGTTTAATAAAGAATCTAGAAAGAAAGGGAAGACGAAAAATACCTGTTAAATTGAGAAGGGCTGGGTGGAAAAGGGATAAGAAGAACATCAAATGAAGCTGCTGCAGTAACACACACAGAAATCTTCCCCTAGTTAGGGACCAACCGACTGACTCTGTCTCTCACTCACCCTGAAATGAAAGCAGATCTCCATCCTTTTCATGGGTTTATATACCGAATTGAGAGTCTGCCCCCTCCTCCACCACCACTATCACCGATTGGAGACTGCTAGGTTAAGTTCAGCCTTAATTTGGCAACTGGAGTTGCCATTTGCCAGTGCTCATCATTTTCCCCCATCCCTCCTCCTCCTCTCCCTTTCCGCCCTCCCTCCTCCTCCTCTTTTTCCCCTCCCTGATCTTTCAGAAGTTGAAACAGTTTGAAGACAGTCTGCCTGCACTTCGGAATCTGTACGAGGCAGGACGAGGTGGCAATAGCCACCTTGGGGGCTACCTGCTTTGATTCAGCCCAGCCTTGGAAAGCTCCTGCTTTGCTTCGGGGGGGGGGGGCTCTGAGGTGGGACAAAATGACCTTATTTGCCTCGTTATTTGAACTTTGGTCTGAAGCGATGCACGGCCCTACTAAAAATCCTGGCGAAATGAAGAGGTCTTTACCTGATGCCAAAAAGAGTATAAAGGAAGGTGGCAAATGAGCCTCTCTGGGCAGCAAAGTTCAATACTTGGGTGCCACCACTGAAAAGGCCCTTTCCCCAGCAGCAGCCCACACCAATGTATTTGGTGGGGGTATTGTATATAATTTCTGTTTATTTTCAGTTGAGAAATTAAAGATAGGTATTGCACACATTACTAACAATGATCCTAAACATTTCTATTGGTACATTAGCTTTTAATGCAGAAATAACATGACTGTAGCAACTGAGTGATGCCATGCAAACAGAGCAGAACTTCTTAGCAGCTCCACTGTATTATAAGGGTCAGTTCATACCTATAGTAGAAATTGTGAAGACTGGACCACTTCAGGCTGCAGATGGGGAATCTTTTTTTTATCCAAACTGAACCTCTTCACGGGAGAGAATTCTGGCCTGGCCTTCTTCCTGACATGATTTTTTTTTTCCAATATGCAGGGAGTTTAGGGATGGGTGAATCAGAAAAACCCTAGCTTGCTGAGGTTCTTTGAATTCCACTTCTTGAGCTTGTTTCAACTCTTGTCCATAGCAGTTTATGAGGGTTTTTTTTTTCCTGTTCACAGAAAAATTCAAGGACATTTTTGTGAAGATTTCTACAAATGTACACATAAATTGTGCACATTTTTTTAAAAAAATGTGTGCACTTTTCTCCCCTTGATTAAAGCATGTATGTGCACATTTTTCAAAAGCACACATTTTTTCATGCACATTTAAAAATGTATGCATCCTGTCAAACACATTGTTTTTTGTTCTGGAAATCATATTGCAAGCTCAGAAATGTATGGACTTTGACCACAGCTTGTGCTGGAGTCCACATTTGGTTCAGGAGGTGTGGAATGAGTAAATTTTGGCCAGAACTGAACTGAATTTCTTATACATCCCTAAGGGAGTTTCATATATAGTGAAATATATCCAAACATAAATGAACATGCTGAAGCTGCAGGTAGTGGTACATCCTAAGCAGGATTCTTCTGTATGTGTGAATAAATAGGCCCTAGATTGGTTTTAGTTCAAGAACTTCGCCTTAACTGCATTCTGGAGAGAGATGTCTGTATAGTGCTGATTCACCAAGCTGCATTTTAATCATCCTCCTTGTAAGTAATACATTCTTCTCTTGCCACCTCCATTTGATAAAATAATTTAACTTATTCTGAAGATTCCTTTATCTGTCTCTCCCTTTCTGCCAACCTATCAATCTAAAACCAGCAATGAAATATTATTAGATTTTCTTTGGCCAACTCTGTTGCATAAAAATCAGGAGAGGTACTTTAGGGAATGGTTTGGAATGAAGCACTAAGAACCAAATATCTCTCTCTCTAGGACAGAACCAAACATTATATTTAACACTGATGGTTTATTATAAAATGAAATAGAAAAATTCAAACTATTTTTGTTATGATTATTAGTTTCTATAGCTATGACACCATTGAGGTTCATAATATACCTGGTGTGGTGAGGCATTTATTTAGTTTTATTTATATCTCAACTTTCAATAGTACAATACAATAAATCACATCCATTAAAAATACTAATGTCAATAGAGAGCTGTTGGTGGTGTAGTGACTAAGAGACTGAGCTATGAATAAGGAAGACCTCAGGTCAAATCTCACTTCTGCCATAAACTCACTAGCTCACCTTAGGCAACACAGTCTCTCTCAGCCTCAGCTGCAGCCTGCAATATAGGGATAATAGTCATCTACCTGTAAGGAGTATAACACAGTAATAGAGATGGAGAGAGCAATTCTATGGAGGGAGACAGCCACCTCTGAACCCGGGGGCAACTGCCTATCCAATGCAGGGTGAGAGGAGTGGTGAGGAGTGCATCTCCTCTGTGCTCCAGCTGCCCTGCTGTCATGGCTGTCTAGCCACAGGACCTCGGAGTGCGGGGTGGGGAGGCTGGACAACACATGGGACGTGTCCTACCGGCACTTCTGACCTCCCCACCCCCCACCCCCCACCCCCAGGAACACCCCGTTTCCCCCGCTCCACGCTGCTCTTTTGAGTGTGGAGCATGGGCACAATCCGTGCTGCCTATGAGGCGGCGTGGGAGGAGGTGGAGGGTGGTTTATCTGGGAACCAACCAATCCTATGGCCATCTAACTACTACATAGTGGCCATAGGATTGTGCCCTAAGCACTTGAAGGAAGGTCTCCAGATCTGAATTCACCATAGGGACAAATGGGATCAAAGGCTCTCACAAATATGCTGTCATTAAATGGACTTCTTTTTTTTAATATAGTAGCAGTGTTCCTTTATCAGCAAAAATATACTGTGCTTTAATACAAATTTAGAATCCATGTTTCCATAGAGTGAGTCTTCGTAAAAAATGGATTCAGTTCTCCACATAATTTTATCTGAATCTCAAAACAAACAGAAATCATTGTTATTTTTCCCTTTCCTTTAAAAACATACATACCCTTATTTAGGCAATGGAGACATACAACATATCTAGCTTGTGTTTTTCAGTTAATTTTTTTCCTTAATGCACCAAATCTATTTAATTACACTCTCTCTAAATAATCCATGCAAAATACTTCTCTGAACAAAATACACTTTACCTTACGTACATGGCACGTTTTAATACTTAAAAGCATTAGAACAGATGTTAGGTGCCTGCTAAACTTGTTTTCAGTTTTCTTTTATTTATATGTTAATGAGAATTTAATTACTTCATGAATACTTAAACAACCTGAGGGGGCCTGATATCATTAGCTTGAACATGACAAGAGCCACAAGTGACCACATGGGAAGACGAAAATTGCTTTTCGTTTACTTGAAGACAGGAAGATGAATTCATTTCACCCCCTGCCATGTCTTACCTGACACACAAAACTGAAAAAAACCACTGAGTACAGATTGAATTTCAGTTTCATACAAATGAAGGGATCAGAGGAAGATAACTATAGATAAAGCTATAAATTCTTGCTTCTTGGATTTGCTGCACTTTCCTTTAATAACTAATCTGGAAATGTCTACTTATTTTTTTCATTCTTTAAAAAAAGGAGGCAAAATTGCTTCCATCATGTAATTTTCATGTTACTGTCATGAAAAGGAGCCTGGGGAAGGAGGACCAGCCAGCAGCTGCACCAGGTGGATCCTGAGCCTGAGCCTGCTTCTGCCCCCGCCCACAGGTACTTAAGGCGGGGCTGCCAGAGGCTGCTCGGGAAGGAGCACTTAGTGTCACACTTGGAGTCGCAAGATCTACCCACCTGCCTCTCCAGAGACACCAGCAGCCACAACACCATCAGCAAATAGCAGCAGCAGCAGAGGGCAGCAGCTTTAAAGACCAGGGGAAGGGGCAAACGTGGACTATCTGCTCCTTCTTAGCTGCTGTTCTCTTTTATCTCTTTTATATTCTTTTAAACTGTTGTATATTTTATATCTTAATATTTTAATATGTGCCTGGGAGGACTATTGGACAACTCAGGGGGTGGGGGAGGTGCCACCATAACTGTGGTCACGGGCAGGGGGAGGTATGGCGTTGGGGGATTAACAGGCCAGCTGAGGAGAAGAGGGGCTAGACACCTTACAGCTGTCCCCTCTTCTGGTTCTTCCCCCAACCTGATGGTTCCTGGCAGCCTTACCAGTCTGCCCTCGGGTCTGGTGGTGCTGCTGCTGAATGCCAGGTCAGCCCAAAATAAGACCTCCCTCATCCATGATTTGATTGTGGATGAGGGGGCTGAACTGGCATGTATTACTGAGACCTGGGTGGGGGAACTGGGAGGGGTCACTCTCTCCCAGCTGTGCCCTCCTGGGTACTCAGTGCAGCACCAACACCGACTTGAGGGTCGGGGAGGGGGGGTTGCCGTGGTCTATAGGAATTCAATCTCCCTCTCCAGGCTTCCTGCTCATTCGAGTGCAGATCTTGAGTGTCTGTATCTTGTGTTGGGTACCCGGGACAGATTAGGGATTCTGTTGGTGTACCGCCCACCCCGCTGCCCATCAGACTCCCTGCCTGAGCTGATGGAGGTGGTCTCGGACTTGGTGTTGAGGACCCCCAGGATGATGGTCCTGGGGGATCTCAACTTCCATGCCGAGGCTGCTGTATCCAGGGCGGCTCAGGACTTCATGGCCGCCATGACAACCATGGGGCTGTCCCAACATGTCATCGGCCCAACGCATACAAAAGGACACACGCTTGATCTGGTTTTCTCAACTGGGCAGGAGGATGGTGATCTGAAAGTAGAGGAATTAACATCTGTCCCTTTGTCATGGTCAGATCACTTCCTGCTGAGGTTTAGACTTCTGGCGGCCTTTCCCCTCTGCAAGGGTGGGGGACCTATTAAAATGGTCCGCCCCCGGAGATTAATGGATTCCGATGGATTCCAGAGGGCTCTGGGGGATTTTCCTGCTGGTATGGCTGGTGCTCCTGTCGAAGCCCAGGTCACTCTGTGGAATGCAGAGATGACTCGGGCGGTTGACACGATCGCGCCCAAGTGCCCTCTCCCTCTGAGCAGAGCCCGGCCAGCTCCTTGGTATACACCTGAGCTGAGGGCAATGAAGCAAGAGGGGAGACAGCTAGAACGCAGGTGGAGGAAAACTTGTGCTGAGTCTGACCGAACACAGGTAAGAACCCACTATCAAGCCTACTCTGTGGCGGTGAGGGTGGCAAAGAGGCAGTTCTTTTCCACCAGCATTGCATCTTCTCAGTGTCGCCCGGCGGAGCTTTTCCGAGTGGTTCGCGGCCTGTTACATTCTGGGCCAGGGAGAGAGACGGTGGAACCCTCGGTAGCACGCTGTGACGGGTTTGCGCAGCACTTTGAGGATAAAGTCGCTCAGATTCGTCATGAATTGGACACCACGATTAATGCAGTTCCATTGGTAGAGGCGTTCAGAGCACCGTCTGGTCCAGTTTTATTGGATGAGTTTCAGTTACTGAGGCCTGAGGATGCGGACAAGGTGCTTGGCCAAGTCCGATCGACCACTTGTGTGCTTGACCCTTGCCCTTCATGGCTTATTAAATCAAACAAGGAGGGGTTGTCCGGCTGGGTCCAGGAGGTTGTAAATTCCTCCTTGAGAGAGGGAGTGGTGCCTGCCACTTTAAAAGAGGCAGTAATTAGACCACTCCTGAAAAAGCCTAACCTGGACCCAGAGGATGTTAACAATTATAGGCCAGTGGCCAACATCCCCTTCCTGGGCAAGGTGCTTGAGCGGGTGGTTGTAGGACAGCTCCAGGCACTCTTGAATGAAACGGATTATCTAGATCCATTTCAATCGGGCTTCAGGCCTGGTTTTGGAACGGAAACTACCTTGGTCGCCCTATGGGATGACCTCTGCTGGGAGAGGGACAGGGGGAGTGCGACCCTGTTGATTCTCCTGGACCTCTCAGCGGCTTTCGATACCATCGACCATGGTATCCTTCTGGATAGGTTGTCTGGGTTGGGAGTTGGAGGCACTGCACTACAGTGGTTCCGCTCCTACTTGGATGGCCGATTCCAGAAGGTGGTGCTGGGGGATTATTGCTCTGTGCCATGGCAATTGTGCCATGGGGTTCCACAGGGCTCTATTCTATCCCCCATGCTGTTTAACATCTACATGAAACCGCTGGGGGAGGTTATCCGGAGGTGTGGGCTGAGGTGCCATCAATATGCGGATGACACCCAGCTCTACCTCTCTTTCTCATCAAAACCAGGTGAGGCAGTGGCTGTTCTGAACCAGTGCCTGGGCACGGTAATGGACTGGATGAGGGCCAATAAACTGAAACTCAATCCAGACAAGATGGAGGTACTGTTAGTGGGTGGTTCGTCTGCCCGGCTAGGTGATAATCAACCTGTTCTGGAGGGGGTTGCACTCCCCCTAAAGGATCAGGTTCGTAGTTTGGGGGTGCTCTTGGATCCAGAACTGTCTCTTGAGGCACAGGTGAACTCAGTGGCATGGAGCACTTTTTATCAGCTTAGGCTGGTATACCAACTACGCCCTTATCTGGACAGAGATAGCCTAGCTACAGTTATCCATGCTCTGATAACTTCTCGTCTGGATTACTGCAATGCGTTATACGTGGGGCTGCCTTTGAAAACGGTCCGGAAACTTCAGCTGGTCCAAAATAGGGCAGCAAGATTGTTAACAGGGACTGGCCTGCAAGCTCATATTACGCCAGTACTTTTCCAGCTGCACTGGCTGCCGGTCCATTTCCGGGCCCGATTCAAAGTGCTGGTGTTAACATTCAAAGCCCTTAACGGCTTGGGGCCAGGTTACCTGAAGGATCGCCTCCTCCCATATGTGCCTGCCCGGACCTTAAGATCATCAGCAGCAGCCCTTCTCCATGAGCCCCTGCCAAAGGAAGTGAGGCGGGTGGCTACTAGGAGGAGAGCTTTTTCTGTTGTGGCACCCCGGCTCTGGAATGAGCTCCCTAGTGAGGTTCGCCTGGCGCCTACATTGTACTCCTTTCAGCGCCAGGTGAAGACCTTTTTATTTTCCCAGGCATTTTAGCTTTCTAAATTTTTATCTTTGCTGTTTTAAATCTGTATTTTAAACTCCTGTACTGCTGCTAGGTTTTATTGTGGTTGTATTATTATATTGTGGTTTTAATGTTCTATATATTTTAAATAGTTTTATTGTGTGTTGTTTGGTTTTAGTTTTTGTGAACCGCCCAGAGAGCTTTGGCTATTGGGCGGTATAGAAATAAATAAATAAATAAATAAATAAAATAAACTGTCCCTAACTCATATATTCATTGCTCTGTTTAAATAATCCAGTTTTTAAAGAAACAGCATTTTACTTATAGTGCAATCCTATACGTGTCTTCTCAGAAGGAAGCCTCACTGAGATCAATGGGATTTACTCAGGTAGGTATTTATAGCATTGCAGCCTTACTCTAGAGAGTAGAAATGGCATGTGACAAGTGTGTTCTAAAGTCCTGTTTGGGTTCTGATCTTGTCAGACATCCACTGCCTTTCATGGAAATTATGAATATTGGTAATATTTGTCCTACCTGGGTTTTTTGTATATATCTTCATATAGATATCTTCATGATCTATATGAAGCACCAAATATAAATAAGTGGTGGTGGTGATAGAGGTAATGGTGATGTTAAAATTGATAGTTATAATAATGAGGAGAGGAAAGAAAACATTGGGCTAGGGATGTACAGAACCACCCTCGGTATTGCTGTTAGTCTTATTGAAATGTTTGGCTTTCCACAAGATTCCTGCGAAGTTCCTTCAAAGCAGGGAATTCCAAATTCACCTTAAAAGGTTATCTCTAGTTAACTTGGCTGGAAAGTCTATTCCCAGGTTTTATCAGTTTTGTCAACTACATGAGAGTTCCCCCACAGCCTCAGTAAGTATCCCAAAATGACACCCAGTACCATTGAGAGGAAGGGCCTCTAACTCAGATCTCATGGCCTACATGTAGAAGGTCCCAGGCTCTGTTCCTGCCCAGCATGTACAGTTCAAAACAGATCAGGTAGTCCATGATGGAAAAAGCCTTTGCCTAAGAACCCTGGAGAGCTGTTGAGCTGGACAAACAAACCTGGGGTAATAATGAGGTGGAGAGGATCTATAGCAAAGCTGGAATAACAACCTGCATTAATGCTTTCTGTGGGTCCCAGGAAAATTCCACTAGTCTTTTTCCTTCTCCCAAAATTTTTCAGATATGTCACTCAAGTAGGAACCTCTGGATTTGCCTTGAAATTTCATGTGTAATGAAACTGGTGGAGAACTTTTGCTCTGCACCAATTTTTTTACTGATTTGACCCCTGCAGGTGTTACCTATGTCTTGTTTACATTTTCAGGCATCTTGTGAGCCTGTTTTTGTTTTCTAGACAGCCTGCTTTCTGTGAGTTAGTTACTAGTCAAGAAAAAAAAAACTTGCATATCCTCCACATTCACATATATTTGCATGCATATCGAGGTACAGGAAAGACTCGTGCGAGTTATGGCATATTAGGCATATTAAAGAAAACAACTTGCAAAACACACAGTCTTGTGTTTGTGTGTGTGTGTGTGTGTGTGTGTGAGAGAGAGAGAGAGAGAGAGAGAGAGAGAGAGAGATCTAAAAAGGAGTCTTAAAAAGGAGATCCCTACAATGATTTCCCATGCATCCAAGGGTTTGTGTAATTCCATATCCATAATCACAAAATCTGAAATTTGCCAGATCAGAATCAATGTAATCTTCTAAAAATAGAGAAACTGAAATAACAAGTAAGACACTCTCTCCAGTTAGTAGGATGTGTTAAGTTTGGTTGACAGATAAACACCTTCTTATAACTGTCAATAATCAATATCAGTTCTGTACAATTGAACTTGTGTTCAATTAATATATAATAGTTGGATTTGTGTGTGTTTCTTTATCCTGCATTTCCTCAAAAGGAACTCAGGGCAGCATACACATCAACCTCCTATTTAATCCTCATAATCTTGTAAGGTTGGTTCATCTGTGAAGTAGTGTTCAGGCTACCCAATGAGCTAAATAGGAACTTGAATTTTATTTAGCTCATTGGATCCAGCAATGTCACTCAGTGGCATGGAGCACCTTTTACCAGCTTAGGCTGATATAACAACTTTGTCCTTATCTGGACAGAGATAGCCTAGCTACAGTTATCGATGCTCTCATAACCACTTGTCTGGATTACTGCAATGTGTTATACATGGGTCTGCCTTTGAAAATGGTCTGGAAACTTCAGCTGGTCCAAAATAGGGCAGCGAGATTGTTAACAGGGACTGGCCAACATCATCATATTATGCCAGTACTTTTTCATCTGCTCTGGCTGTGAGTCCATTTCTGGGCCCAATTTAAAGTGCTGGTATTAACATTCAAAGCCCTTAAGTGGCTTGGGGACACATTACCTGAAGGATGGTCTCCTCCCATATATACCTGCCTGGATACTAAGATCATCCCCAACTGTCCTTCTTCTCTATGACCTCCTGCCAAAGGAAATGAGGTGGGCGGCTACTAAGAAGAGGACCTTTTCTGTTTTGGCACCCCAGTTGTGGAACAAGCTTTCCAGAGAGGTTCACCTGGTGCCTACATTGTGTCCTTTTTGGCGCCAGGTAAAGACCTTATTTTCTCAGCCATTTTGGTCTGTTGATTTATGCTGTTTTAAATCTGTTACTGCATTTTAAATCTTTGCATTGCTGCTAGGTTTTATTTATTTTGGTTTTTATCTTATACTGTAATTTTGAACTTTTAAATTTTTATATTGTATCTTATGTTGTATTCGATGGTTTTAATTGTTGCAAACTGCCCAGAGAGCTTCAGCTACTGGGTGGTATAGAAATGTAATAAATAAGTAAATAAACTCATTTTATTTTAAAATAAATTATATCCAATGCAGTTTTTAGTATACTATAACATACAGTATCATGCCATGGGAAGTTTATGGTAGCTTGAAAGGTAGGTAAGAAAAAGATTAAAAATAAATAAGATTTTCAAATATATGATTTCAAATATATATACTTATTTCTTGTAAGATGCATAAAAATAGTGTTTTACCTTATAAAGTATTTATTCATCCATGTGACAAACATTTACAACCCAATTTATGTGGTCTAAATAGGAAAGAACATTTCAGTCAACCACTTCTCTTGCAGTCCTCTCCGATGTTTTGGTAAGTATAGTATTAAATTACGGTGAAGATTTTCCAAGATACATGGGTCAAGGCAAGAGTTCAGGAACCACTTGTCGATACTCAGCCTTTAATTTTTATTTACTTTCAAGCATGAGTCATATCCAAGAAATATACTACACTACATCTTTGTAGATATTCTTACACATTTATTAGAAGTTTGGGACAGGCGAGCTCAAATAATAGTTTACACCTCACTTCATCTATTACCTAGGTGGCCGTGGGGATGTCTTTCTCTTTCTCTCTCATCCATGACCTTTTCACCTGCAATATGGGAATAACAATATGTTTGTAAGGGTTATAGAGCTAATGTATATGAAGTTCTTTAGAAAGCTTGAACTACATGTTGGAGAAGCTAATAGTGAATCAGTGAGAGCTTTCGTCTTCTCAAATGGGTGAGAAAGGTTTGTTTGGTTACAAAAGAATTCCAGGAACACTTGGGTTGGAAAGCAGTAAGTGAAGATGGTCCAGAAATTAGGAAAACTAAGGGTGCAGGGAGCACAAAAGAAGGGATGCTGAAGGGAAAGGAGCAGAGTAGGAAGTGGGAAACAGAAAATTCTCAGAGGAAGGGTAGTAGTGGCCATACCTGAAACAAGGAGGCAAGGGTCAGATGTTGGTTAACCAAGGTCTTTATTAATTCACCCAAGATATCTGCTGCAAAAACTCCACTGTGGAAGTTGGCTGAGGTGGGATCTGCGTGACAGGCCTCCCCTTCCTACATCATCTTAACTGTGGGAGCCTTCCCTGCCCCAGGCAGAAGCCAATGTATTATTTGGCTTCAGTTCCTCGGGCCCCAGCTTTAGATGTACTGCACAGGGAGACATTCCCCAAGCTCCAGAGCTTTAAAGTATGATCTGGTTAAGTCTCATGGGGGTCCTTCCCCCACCACAAGAGTCCCCCAGCCCTAAACGGCCCACTAGCCATACTAATCCCCACTAGCCATTAGGAGTGCACGAAAGCCACTTACCTGGTCTCGCAGCTTGCTTCGCGGAGGGGGAGAGGCGCTTCGCTGCTCCCCCCGAAGTTCAGGCCGGGGGGGGAGGCTTCCTGCCTCGCGGGCCGAAATTCAGGCCGGGGAGGAGGCGCCTCGCCTCGCCCGGCCGCGAAATAAAAAGTTAAAAAAAAACGCCCCCGTGATACGCTACGTAACGATTAACGTAGCCTATCACGGCTAGATCTGCAAAGTCAGCCGTGATAGGCTATGTTAATCGTCACGTAGCCTATCACGGGTGACTTTGAAAAAAAAAATGTGCGTACGCAAATGGTGGCCCCCATAGGGAGCCGCAATTCACGTTCCTTATTTGGTCACTGTAGTCTACGTAAATCTTTACATAGACTACGGCGAAAATAAGAGCAACGCAAATAGCAGAATCGGAATTGAGTCCGATTCTGTAGCCAACTGTGAATCCACCTGATCGTTGTTTCATCTAGCCCACTTTGAGCTAGTTTGCTCATAAGGATATCATGGGGCACTTTGTCGAAAGCTTTGCTGAAGTCGAGGTATATGATGTCTACAGCATTCCCATGGTCCACAAGGGAGGTTACTTGATCCAAAAATGAGATCAGATTTGTCTGGCAGGATTTGTTCTTGACAAATCCATGTTGGCTTCAAGTAATCACTGCATTGTTTTCAAGGTGCTTCCAGATGGATTGCTTTATGATCTGCTCCTGAATTTTCCCAGGGATTGATGTCAGACTGACTGGTCTGTAGTTCTCAGGTTCCTTCTTTTCCCTTTTTGAAGATAGGGACAACATTAGCCCTCCTCCAGTCATCTGGCACTTCCCTGATTTCTCAAAGAGAATAGACAGCGGTTCTGAGAGTTCTTCTGCCAGTTCCTTTATTACTAAAGGATGCAGTTCATCTGGCCCTGGAGATTTGAACTCATTCAAAGTAATTAGGTGTTCCTTGACCATATGCCTAGGGATGTCAGAGAATTCCGTGACGGAACATGGTGAGGCCGAATGCCAGTGCATTTGGCCCCCCGAAACCCGTTGCGGAACGAAGCCCCTGCCCCCCCAACCCACGAAAGGTGTGCGGGACGAAGTGCCCGCCACCCCACCCCACAAAAGGCACGTGAAACGGAGCACCTACCTGCTCCTGTCCGTGCTGCTGTGCAAATGGCGGCCATCCTGTGTCCTTTTTTGTTTTCAGGTCATCCCTAAGCTTTTTGTGAAGCTTCTGTTGTCTTCCACCTTTTCTTCTTGTTGGAATTGTTTAGGGATGGCGGAGAATTTCTCCCCGAAACTTCGGGGGGCTGAGCACCAACGTGTTCGGCCCCCCGAACAAGTTTCGGGGAGAAATCCTCCGCACCCCCCCCGCACCCCGCACCCCCCCCCAGGACGGGACTTACCTTCACCGAATGTCCCTCCCAGCGGCGGGTACGGCCGGCGGTTCGGCGGGTTTTCGAGCGGGGCGGGAGCGGCAGCCGGTCTTTCGACGAGCTGCCGCCGCCGCCATTGAAATAAAAGAAAAAAAAAACGCCCTCGGATAGGCTGCGTGATGATTAACGTAGCCTATCACGGCTAGATTTGCAAGGTCAGCCGTGATAGGCTACGTCAATCGTCATGTAGCCTATCACGTCTGACTTTAAAAAAAAAAAAAAAAGCCCGAACGGATAATGGCCGCCCCCATAGCGAGCCGCCATTCCTGTTCCTTATTTGGTCGCTGTAGTCTACGTAAAGATTTACGTAGACTATGGCGACCAAATAAGGAACGCGAATGGCGGCTCCCTATGGGGGCCGCCATTAGCGTACGCGCTTTTTCTTTTTTTTTAAGTCACCCATGATAGGCTTAGGGGTGGACAAAAGTCCCTTACCTGTCCTCGAAGGACGTTCACGGTGGGGGGGAGGCACTTCGCTGTTCCCTCCACGAAGTTCAGGCCGGGGAGGGAGGCTTCCCGCCTTGCCCGGCCGAAATTCAGGCCGGGAGGAGGCTTCCCGCCTCGCCCTGGCCGAAATTCAGGCCGGGGAGGAGGCTTCCCGCCTCACCATGCCGCGAACGCGAAAGTTTTTTTAAAAAAATAAACGCCCCCTGATAGGTTACGTGACTATTCACATAGCCTATCACGGCTAGATCAGTAAAGTCAGCCGTGATAGGCTATGTCAATCGTCACATAGCCTATCACGGGTGACTTTAAAAAAAAAAAAGTGCGTACACTAATGGCGGCCCCCATAGGGAGTCGCCATTCGCGTTCCTTATTTAGTCGCTGTAGTCTACGTAAATGTTTACGTAGACTACGGCGAAAATAAGGGCAACGCAAAGAGCGTTGCCCTTATTTTCGCCGTAGACTACGTAAATCTTTACGTAGACTACAGCAACCAAATAAGGAACGGGAATGGCGGCTCCCTATGCGGGCCGCCATTATCCGTACGCACTTTTTTTTTTTAAAGTCAGCCGTTATAGGCTACGTGACGATTGACGTAGCCTATCACGGCTGACTTTGCAAATCTAGCCGTGATAGGCTACATTAATCGTCACGTAGCCTATCAGGGGGCGTTATTTTTTCTTTTATTGAAATGGCGGAGGCAGCAGCCAGTCGAAAGACTGGCTGTCGCTCCCGCCCCGCTCGAACACCCACCGAAACGCTGGCCGGACCCACCGCCGGGAGGGATATTCGGCAAAGGTAAGTCCCATCCCGGGGGGGGGGTGCAGGGGGCGGGGGGGTTTGGAGGATTTCTCCCTGAAACTTGTTCGGGGGGCCGAACATGTTGGCGCTCGGCCCCCCGAAGTTTTGGGGAGAAATTCTCCGCCAACCCTAGATAGGCTACGTGATGATTGACGTAGCCTATCATGGCTGACTTTGCAAATCTAGCCGTGATAGGCTACGTTAATTGTCACGTAGCCTATCAGGGGGCGTTTTTTTGTTTTTTTTTAACTTTCGCGTTCGCAGCCAGGCGAGGCAGAAAGCCTCCTCCCCGGCCTGAATTTCGGCCGGGACGAGGTGGGAAGCCTCCCCCCCAGCCTGAATTTCGGCTGGGACGAGGCGGGAAGCCTCCCCCCCTGGCCTGAACTTCGCGGGGGGAGCAGCGAAGCGCCTCCCCCCCCACCGCAAACAAGCTTCGGCAAAAGGTAAGGGACTTTCGTCCACCTCTAGAATTGTTGGAATTCTTTTCTCATTAGAGTTGCTTGCTATGGGACCTTCCTTATCACTGTTCTGAGTTTATTAAAATCAGCTTTCCTAAAATCCAGGGTATGCGTTTGACTACACTCAGCTTTTGCTTCCCTTAGAACCAAGAACAAGTGCAACATGGTCACTTTTCCCCAGAGTTCCTGTAACTGCTACTTTATCCACCAAGTCTTCTCTGTTGGTTAGGATCAAGTCAAAGATAGCCGATCCTCTAGTTCCTTCCTCTACTTTCTGTAGGAGGAAGTTATCTGCCACACAAGTCAGGAATTTCCTGGAGGGGCCATGTTTTGCAGAATTTGTCTCCCAACAAATATCGGGGAAATTGAAGTCCCCCATTACTACTACATCATGCTTCCTTAAAACATTGGCTATTTGCTTTTTAAAAGTTTCATCCTCGTCTTCTCCTTGATTGGGTGGCCGGTAGTAGACTCTGACCACCAGGTTCCTTTTATTCTTTGCTCCATTTATTTTGATCCAGATGCTCTCGATGGGGCTACCAAGCTCATCCTCCTGTATTTCTGTGCAGGGATATGTATTTTTCACATACAGTGCAACCCCACCTCCCTTTCTGTCCCTCCTGTTCTTTTTGAACAAGTTATATCTAGGGATGTACGAAAGTCACTTACCTTTTCGCAGAGGTGCTTCGCTTCTCCCCCCGAAGTTCAGGCGAGGCGGGGGAGCCGTCCTGCCTCGCCCAGCCGAAATTCAGGCCGGGGAGAAGCGCCACATCTCCCCGGCCGCGAAACAAAGTCTAAAAAAAAACACCCCGTGATAGGCTACATAACGATTTATGTAGCCTATCACGGCTAGATTTCCAAAGTCAGCCATGATAGGCTACGTAAATCATTATGTAGCCTATCACGGGTGACTTTGAAAAACAAACAAAAAAAGCACGTACGCAAATTACGTTCCTTATTTGGTCCCGGTAGTCTACATAAAGATTTACGTAGACTACCGGGACCAAATGACCGATTTTGGGGGGCCAAATGCGTTGGTGCTCAGCCCCCTGAAGATTCGGGGAGAAATTATCCACCATCCCTAGTTATATCATTCAATTGCTGTATTCCAGTCATGAGAGTCATCCCTGCAAGTCTCAGTTATACCTATCAAGTCATAATTTCCCTCCTGTATTAAGAGTTCAAGTTAATTCTGTTTGTTTCCCATACTCTGGGCATTAGTATAGAGACATCGAAGACCATGTGCTTCATGGTCTGGCTTTCTTCCTACATGTGTCTGAAGATTGTTATTGGGCGCTATCAGAGCTGTTCTCTCCGTTGCAGTGCATGACCCTACATCCATTGTTACCCCCAACATTACATCTCCCTTCCCCTTAGGATTCAGTTTAAAGCCCTCCTGATGAAGTTCTTCATACTGTGGCCAAAAACATTCTTCCCATCCTTTGTGAGGTGCAACCCATCCTTTGCCAACAGCACATCTTACAGGAAGTATAGCCCGTGGTCCCAGAATCCAAATCTCTCTCGTCGGCACCACCTTCGTAGCCAGTCATTCACCTGGAGTATTTTTCATTCCCTTTCTATCCCTCTTCTAACTACTGGAAGGATGGATGTAGGGATGTAAAAAATTGCCCTTACCTGGCTCCACTGGGTTCCGCTGGGGGGAGGGCTCCATCCCTCCCCCCGGAATCCTCGCTGGCCGGCTCCACTCCACAGGGATTCCGCAGAGCCGCCAGCCAGCTCCACCAGCAGCCGGACATCCAGCCACTGGCTAGCAGGGACATCTGGCCACTGGCTAGCCATAGCTGCCGCCGTTTGCATCCCTGTAGTCAGCCGTGATAGGCTACGTAAATCTTTACATAGCCTATCACGTCTGACTTAAAAAAACCCAAAAAACCGCTCATACGCAAATGGCGGCGGCTATGGCCGCCGCCATTTGCGTTCCTAATTTTGGGCCGTCTTAGTCTACATAAATATTTACGTAGACTAAGACGGCGAAAATAAGGGGAACACAAATAACGTAGCGGACGCTATTTGTGTTCCCCCTTATTTTCGCCGTCTTAGTCTACGTAAATATTTACGTAGACTAAGATGGCCCAAAATAAGGAATGCAAAAGGTGGCGACCATAGCCGCCGCCATTTGCGTACGCGCGTGTTTTTTTTTAAGTCAGACATGATAGGCTACGTAAAGATTTACGTAGCCTATCATGTCGTATTTTTTTTTTACACCTAGCCATGATAGGCTATGTAAATCTTTACATAGCCTATCACATCTTTTTTTTTTTTTCCCAACACTGCAAATGGTGGCGGTGGCAGCCGGTCAGAAGACCAGCCGCTGCCACAGCTGCCACCACCTGGAAGATCCACCCCAGGGAAGTCTCGTCCCGGGGGGGAATCTGTGGGGGGCGGTGGGGCAGGCCATTCCACCATGGAGTTCGGGGCGCCGAATGCACTGGCATTCGGCCACACCAAGATCGGTGGCGGAATTCTCTGACATCCATAGATGGATGAGAAAACTATCTGGGCCCCAAAGTTCTTGAGTTTCCTTCCCAAAGCTTCAAATCAGTGGGGAAATTCTCCGCCCCCCCTGCCCCCCCGGGATGGGACTTACCTCTGTCGAATGTCCCTCTCGGCAGCGGGTCCCGGCGGCATTTCGGCGGTGTTGTACTGGTGTCGGGGGCGGCGGCCGGTCTTCCAACCGGCTGCCGCTGCCACCATTTCCCAGAAAAATAAAATTAAAAAAAAATGTGATAGGCTACGTAATGATTTACGTAGCCTATCATGGCTACATTTCCAAAGTCAGCCGTGATAGGCTACGTAAATCATTACGTAGTCTATCACAGCTGACTTTGAAAAAAAAAAAAAAAGCTATTTGTGTTGCCCTTATTTTCGCCGTAGTCTACGTAAACATTTATGTAGACTACAGTGACCAAATAGGAACGGGAATGGCGGCTCCCTATGGGGGCCGCCATTCACGTACGCGCTTTTTTTTTTTTTTTAAAGTCACCCGTGATAGGCTACATGACGATTGACGTAGCCTATCACGGCTGACTTTGCAAATCTAGCCATGATAGGCTACGTGAATCGTCACGTAGCCTATCAGGGGGCGTTTTTTTTTTTTCTTTCATTGCAATGGCGGCGGTGGCAGCCGGTCGAAAGACCGGCTGCCGCTTCCGCCTCGCTCGAACACCCGCCGAACCGCCGGCCGGACCAGCCACCGGGAGGGACATTCGGCGAAGGTAAGTCCCGTCCCGGAGGGGGTGCGGGGGGCGGGGGGGTGCAGAGGATTTCTCCCCGAAACTTGTTCGGGGGGCCGAACACGTTGGCACTCGGCCCCCCGAAGTTTCGGGGAGAAATTCTCCGCCATCCCTAAGCTCGATCCCACGCAGCAAGGAGTCTCCCACTACTACCACTCTTCTCTTCTTCTTGTTGTAGGCCTGGGTTTCATCGCCTCTGACTGATCTTCAGCCTCTTGCTCACTCTCATGTAGGTTCCCCTGTGATTCTTCCTCTGCAGGCTGTCCTCCAGTCTCATCCACAAGTACCTGGAATCGGTTCCACAGCTCCACTGCTTCCACTGGTGCAGAGTGGCGTCTAGTTCTTCTTCTCCTAACTGTCACCCTTTTCCAAGGAGTATCCTCTACTCCATTTTTCTTCACCTCAGCATTTCCTACTTCCTCATCTTGCTGTTGCTCTTCAAGCTTCTGGTCTTCCCTTTGCTGCTGTAGTTCTCCCATTTTTTCCCCCATTCTGTCCACTCTTCGTGTTGCCTTATTCCCCAGAGGGTCGACAGTCACCACTCCAGTCCACCTACTTTTTCTTCCAGCAGCGTGATCAACTTGCACTTGTTGCAGGTGTAGGCCATGTTGTTCTCAGGCAAGAAAACAAACATTGCACACACCTTGCAGGTCACCACCACTGGAGAGTCTTGACCTTCCATTGCCTCTTTTCCCTTTTTGTGTCTAGCTTTGTAATTGTTCTAGACTAGCCTGTGCCTGCTCCTCTACTCAGTAGAGGTTAAAAGCAGAGTCCCACTGGTGTGGAAGTGTGTGTTACAAGACAAATAAATGAAAAAAGTTAGTTTAAAAAAATGTTAGGGGCCTCCCCCTGGCCAACTCCCCTGGCCAACTCCTGTTTGCTCCCCCTGTCCGCTCGCTCTGTTCGCTCGCTCTCTGGGAGCTTGCCTGCTTCTGTAGTCCCTGGAGCAGCTGGAGCAGCTTGCTCTGCTCTGCTCTTCTCAGCTGGGAGGTGAGAAACAGTCAGCATTATGCATTTTGCTTTTTGTTCCTGATCTTGCTATGCCTTGCTGATACTCAACCCTTGCCTGTTCCTGACAATGCGTTTGCATCTGGCCCTGCAGCACCTTGACCTGTAATTGACCTCTGCCTGCTCTAGACACAACTCTTGCCTCTGGCCCTGCCACACCTTGTTTATACCTGGGCGCTGTCTGCTCTGGACCCTGTTCTCACCTCTGGCCCGCCCAGGCCTCGCCAGTGTCTGATCCTTGCCCAAGCAACCTTGGCTCTCCACCCACCTCCATCATTCCTGGCCTTGGTGTTCTAGTCAAGGACACCTGCTGCCCAAGTCCTGGACCTGACAGTTTCCTGTGGCCGATCTATGCCCTGGCCAGGGATCAGAATGGATGCAGAATTGTCAAGCATCCTGCATACCTTGCAGGCCCGGGTCTCATCCTTACAAACCGAGGTTCGTGCCTTGCGTACTGCTGCCACAGCACCCCCACCCCACTGAGCCCCAGCAACTCCTCTACCTGAATGCTTCAATGGCGAATGGAGGAATCTATGGGGTTCCATTGACCAGTGCCAGCTGTTGTTCCAGATGTTCCCAGAGACATCTTTTCAGGTGCTGCCCTGTTGTTGGCCTCCCTATTGCTGTAGGCAGATGACCCTCTGTTGGGGAACCTGAATGACTCTGTTCAGGCCTTGGAGGACATGTTTGGTGATGGAAACTGGGCACACACAGCAGAACTAGTCCTCAATCACCCCTGGCCCCGGTGTTCTAGTCAAGGACACCTGCCACCCACGTCCCGGACCTGACAACTGGAACAGAGGGCAGAAGGGGCCATCAGCAGGAAAGGAGTAGACCAGAGGCAGTTGAAATGGTGCCCATGGGCACCAGTCCGTCCCCTGGACACCTTTCTTGGCCCTCACCAAGATGTCCTGCACCCTCACTTAAAAAAAAAAAAAAATTCTTATCCACAGCTGGGATTGCTGGGGAATAGGTTTCTGTTGGTGGGTTCAAAGGCATTGTTTAGTGTGTTGGAGCTCAGACCCCACCTCTGCCTTGTACTCAGTCTTTGGAGCAGGTTACTTGTCCTGTGCCAGGCCTCCCATAGCAGCCATTTTGTAGACAGTTCCTCCATTTACCAAATGTGCCCATGGCCCCAAAAGGTTGCCTACCTCTGCAGTAGGCAGGGACAAGGGATCTGTGAAAGCCAAAAGGATAGATTATTTATTTATTAATTAAATTTATTAATTGCCCATCTGGCTGGTCACCCAGCCACTCTGGGTGATGTACTAAGTATATAATAAAACAGTTTAAAACAATAAAATTCTACAATAAAAACATTTTCTAAAATACCCTAACCCACCCCAAATGCCTGCCTGAACAACCAGGTTTTTAATGCACGGCAGAGCTCATTAAAGAGGGGGCATAGCGGAGTTCCCTAGGGAGGGAGTTCCACAGAGTGGCGGCCACCACAGGAAAGGCCCTGTCCCTCGTCCCTACCAGTCTAGCTATCCAGGCTGATGGGACAGAGAGAAGGCCATCCGAGGCTGATCTTGTTAAGCAGCCTGTCTGGTGTTCCTGGAGGCGCTCCTTAAGATAGGCTGGGCCGGAACCATATAGGGTTTTCAAGGTCAAAACCAACACCTTGAATTTGGCCATACCCCATTCAACACCAAGTCAACAGCCCCCAGCCTCCTCTTGTCTCCCACCAAAAGAACCTTGGTCTTGTCAGGGTTCAGCTTCAGCTTATTCCTCCCCATCCAGTCACTCACCGTCTCCAGACATTTGGACAGGGATTCTACGGCCAACCTTGGTGAGGATTTGAATGAGAGGTAGAGCTGCGTGTCATCTGCATACTGATGACACCGCACCCCAAACCTCCTGATGATAGCCCCCAGTGGTTTCACATAGATGTTAAGTAGCATCGGGGAGAGAATGGAACCCTGTGGCAACCCACAAGTGAGCGGCCATGGGTCCGAAACCTCCTCTCCCAGTGCTACCCTCTGGTACCTGCCAGAGAGGAAGGACCGGAACCACCGCAATACGATGTCTCCAATGCCCATCCCCTCCAGGTGGTCCAGGAGGATACCATGGTCACACTGAGAGGTTGAGGAGAACAAAGAAGGAGCATTCACCCCTATCCAGAGCCCTCCTCATATCATCCACCAAGGTGACCAAGGCCATTTCTGTCTCATGCCCAAGCCTGTAGGGATGTACGAAAGTCACCTTTTTGCGGATTATGTTTGTGGTGTGTGGGGGAGGTGCTCCATCCCTCCCCCCAGAATCCTCGACAGGGGGAAGGCGATCCAGTCCTCTCCCCCAGAATCCTGCCCGGACGGCTCTGCTCTGCAGCAGCTCCGCAGAGCAGCCAGCCAGCCAGGGCCGTCCACAGCCGGATTTCTGGCCGCGGACTGGCTGGTGCGGAAGCAAATGGCAGCCGCCGTAGCAGCCACCATTTGCGTCCAGCCAGGCAGCCATTATAGGCTACGTAAGTCTTTATGTAGCCTATCATGGCTGGGCAAAAATAAAAAAACAGCATACGCAAATGGCGGCGGCTACAGCGGCTGCCATTTGCGTTTCCTAATTTTCACCATTCTAGCCAACGTAAATATTTACGTAGGCAATTACGGCAAAAGAAAAGGGAACCGCAAATAGTGTAGTGGGTGCTATTTGCGTTTCTTTTTTTTGCTGTAAAAGCCTATGTAAATATTTACGTAGGATAAAATGGCGAAAAAAGAACGCAAATAGCGCCCACTACGCTATTTGCATTCCCCTTTTTTGCCGTAATAGCCTACATAAATATTTACATAAGCTACAACGGCGAAAAATAGGGAACGCAAATGGCTGCTGCCGTAGCCGCCACCATTTGCGTACGCTGGTGTTTTTTTGAGGGGGGGGGGTTATCCATGATAGGCTATGTAAATTCTTATGTAGCCTATCATGGCTGCAAAGACACCAATGGTGGCCGCAGCAGTCCGGCCACGGCCGGCCAGGAGACCAGCCGCTGCCACTGCCGGAACCGCTGCCACCGCATCCGCCGCAGGTAAGTGCCATCCCGGGAGATTTTGTGGGGGGGCGCGGGGGGGCAGGAGGCCATTCTGCCATGGATTCCATTCTTTAGAATCCAGCCTCACTGGAATCCGTGGCGGAATTCTCTGCCATCCCTACAAGCCTGAAGCCCGACTGAAATGGGTCTAGATAATCGGCTTCTTCCAAGTGTGCCTTCAACTGCATTGCCACCACCCACTCAATCACCTTGCCCCAAAATGGCAGATTCTAGACTGGGTGTAAGTTATTCAGAACTTGGGATCCAAGGAGGGCTTCTTTAAGAGCAGTCTTATCACTGCCTCCTTGAGGGCTGATGGCATCACTCCCTGCTCAAGGGAGGCATTCACCACCTCCCTGATCCCCTCACCCAGCCTCTCTCTGCAGCCCATAATGAGCCAAGATGGGCAAGGATCAAGTAAACAGGTGGTCAGCGTTACAGATGAAAGCACCTTGTCCACTTCATCAGAAGGAAGAAGCTGGAAGAGATCCCACAAAACCAGTTTGCCATAGGCCACCTCTTGCTCTCTAACTGTATCCACAGCATGCAGAGTAACACTCCTTATCCGGTCAATTTTATCTGCAAAGTGCCTTGCCAAGGCCTCACAGGAGGCCTTAGAATGCCCCAGTGGTTCCAGATAACACGAAAGGGGTGTACGTGTGCGCATGCGTGCACGCGCAGACATGCAGAATTTCATATATTGATTGGAATGAGCCTACTCTAGCCTTGCATTTCCTTGATAGACAATAAAACTACTGATTAAAATAATCACTTCCTTTGTTTTCTCTGTCATTTCTTTTCTGATGCAGTGTTTCAATGATTGGTCAAAGGATAACTACTGTACGAACAAAAATGAGCCTCGTGGAGCCAGACCTCAATCTATGAAGCCTGTTCTTTTCATGTGAGATTAGTGCAAAAACATTTCATGATCAATTTCAAATAATCACACACCATTTCCCTTCAATCTGTGTGCTGTTATTTGGATAGCATAACAAATAGTGTCCCAGAGTGTCTTGCTATTTGCCAGAGTTTCTCAGCTACAGCCTAAGCAGACTCGAGCCAGCAGTGATGTAACTCTTTGTGATCTCATCTTCCTAGAAAGCAATAAGGACTTCCTGGCAGTATGAGCTGTCTGACAGTGGAACAGCAGGCTGACTTGGGATCGCCTTCATTAGTGGTTTCTAAGCAAAGTCTGCGTGGCATCCCATGAGAAATGCTGTAGTACAGGAGTGGGCAACATCTAACCTGCAGGCTGCATGCAGCCACTGCAGCCGCCAAACTCACAAAATGGGGGAGGGGGAACCATTTTCAAAAAATTGTAAACAATATAGCATCTGGAGCTGCTACAGAGCACGAAAACTGCAAGCTATTTATTACCCTTTTGGTGCACCATGGCAGCTCCAGACACTATTTTTAATTTTCCCCCATTTGTGGCATCTGGGGGGGACAACAATGGCCCCTGGGCTTCCTGAAGTTGCCCATCCCTGCTGTACTAGATTTCCTGCATTGGCAGAAGGTTGGACCAGATTACCTTTCTGGTTCCTTCCAACTCTATGATTCTATGAACGGATGAGCAGAGAGAAAATCATTTCCCATATTTTCAATCATATCCTGAATAGTCCCAAAGTCAAAACCAAGTGAATGGATTTTCCTCTTCCATAGCCACATTCTACAGAACCATGTCGAGGGGGAGAGAGGCCAAGTATCTTTCTTGGAAAGACACCAGATATACCAATAATACATCTGCTTTATTATTTATTGGTTTGTTCTTCAATATAATATAGGGCTGTATGAAAATCATTTACCTTTCGGGTATTATGCTGATGGTGCGGGGGGAGGTGTTCCGTCCCTCCCCCTGGAATCCTCGCCGGGGGGGGAGAGGCACTCCGTTCCTCCCCCCCCCCCGGAATCCTGGCTGGCTGGTTGTGCTCTGCAGCAATTCTGCAGAGCTCCCGGCCGGCTCCGCCAGCAGCCGGACATCCAGCCGCTGGCTAGCAGGGACACAAAGGGCGGCGGCCATAGCCGCCGCCCTTTGCGTCCCTGCAGTCAGCTGTGATAGGCTACGCAAATCTTTTCTTAGCCTATCACGGCTGAGTAAAAAACAACAACGCGCATACGCAAATGGCGGCGCCCATGGCCGCCACCATTTGCGTCCCTTATTTTGGCACGTCTTAGTCTACGTAAACATTTACGTAGACTAAGACGGCGAAAATAAGGGGAACGCAAATAGTGTAGATGCTACGCTATTTGCGTTCCCCTTATTTTCGCCGTCTTAGTCTATATAAATGTTTACGTAGACTAAGACGTGCCAAAATAAGGGACGCAAATGGCGGCGGCCATGGGCGCCGCCATTTGCATATGCTCGGGGTTTTTTTGTTTGTTTTTTTAAGTCATCCGTGATAGGCTATGTAAAGATTTACGTAGCCTATCATGGTGTTTTTTTAAAATCTAGCCATGATAGGCTACGTAAATCTTTACGTAGCCTATCATGGCTGGGTTTAAAAAAAAACAAAACTGCATACGCAAATGGCGGCGGCTATGGCCGCCGCCATTAGCATTCCTTATTTTGGCCGCCTTAGTCTACATAAATATTTACGTAGACTATGACGGCGAAATTAAAAGGGAATGCAAATAGCGTAGTGGGCGCTATTTGCGTCCCTTTTTGATTCGCCGTTTTAGCCTATGTAAATCTTTACGTAGGCTAAAACGGTGAATCAAAAAGGGACAGAAATAGCGCCTGCTACTCTATTCGCATTCCCCTTTATTTTCGCCATCATAGTCTACGTAAATATTTACGTAGATTAAGACGGCCAAAAATAAGGAACAGAAATGGCGGCGGCCATAGCCGCCGCTGTTTGCGTACACATTTTTTTTTTTCCCAGAGCCCTCTGCAGCCAGAAATCCAGCTGCGGACGGCTCTGGCCTGGCTGGGCCTGGCCGGCTGCTCTGCAGAGCTGCCGCAGAGCACAGCTGGCCGTGGAGGATTCCAGGGGGGAGGAACAGATCGCCTCCCCCTCCGTCGAGGATTCCAGGGGGAGGGATGGAACCCCTCCCCCCCACCATTAACATAATCCGCAGAAAGGTAAGTGACTTTCGTACATCCCTACAAATATATGGCTTGGGGACAGGGGAACAAATAACTTGCTTTTCTTTGGAAAAAGGCTATATTCTGAATAGGGATGTATGAAACACTTACCTGGTTCCGGTCTGGGCATCTGCTCCATCCCTCCCCCCGGAATCCTCGACGGGGGGGAGGCTATCCGGTCCTCTCCCCCGGAATCCTGCCTGGCCGGCTCTGCTCCGCGGCAGCTATGCGGAGCAGCTGGCCAGGGCCGTCTGCAGCCGGACCTCCGGGCACAGACGGGCTGCTGCAGACGCAAATGGTGGCCACCATAGCGGCTGCCATTTGCATCCTTCCAGGCTGCAGTGATAGGCTACATAAATATTTACGTAGCCTATCACGGCATGCCCCCCCCCAAGACATACGCAAATGGCGGCAGCTACAGCGGCCGCCATTTGCATTCCCTATTTTTCGCCGTTCTAGCCTACATAAATATTTATGTAGGCAATTACGGCAAAAAAAAAGGGAACCGCAAATAGCAAAGTGGGCGGTATTTGTGTTTCTTTTCTTTTTTTCGCCGTAAAAGCCTATGTAAATATTTACGTAGGATAAATGGCAGAAAAAAAAGAGTGCAAATAGAGCCCACTATGCTATTTGCGGTTCCCTTTTCCCCCCCCGCCGTAATTGCCTAAGTAAATATTTACGTAGGGTAGAACGGCGAAAAATAGGGAACGCAAATGGCGGCCACTGTAGCCGCCACAATTTGCATACACTGTTTTTTTGGGGGGGGGGGTTAGCCGTGATAGGCTACTTAAATTCTTATGTAGCCTATCACAGCTGCAAGGACGGAAATGGCTGCTGCAGCAACCCTGCCGTGGCCGGCCAGGAGACCAGCCGCCGGAGCCGCTGCCGGAGCCACTGAATCCGCCGCTTCCGCCCCAGGTAAGTTCCATCCTGGGGGATTCTGCAGAGGTTTGGGGGGGGCAGGAGGCCGTTCCGCCACGGATTCCAGGGGGATGGATTCTACAGAATCCGGCCTCACTGGAATCCGTGGCGGAATTCTCTGCCATCCTTAACAAAAGTCTTTGTCAAAGTAACCCAAATTACATATCAAGAATACTGAATCCAGCAACCAGCTTCCATTATGTTATGAATTCTAGGGGGTTCTGTGGGTTAGTTATTGTTTTTGAACCTTTGCAGCTCCTGTAGAATTGGGAGCAGCAACAGTGGGTGGAGCTTCTGCTAAGCCCTCACTTCTGAGTGTGCTAAATAAGGAACACTTGTGTTTGAGGCCAGCTGATTCCAGAAGTCATTCCTACTACCAGTACAACATTTTTTTGATGACAAGGATGGGATTACTGAAAGCTATACAGGCAACAAGGACTGTGAATCCATTTACACAGCTAACTGATAAGCAGTCAGCTAGACCCACTTAAGAACTTGAGCAACTCCTGGGTTTTTTGTTTGTTTTTTTTAAAAAAGAATTAAAATCAAAATGGCTGCTCTTGGACATATCGGAGATTTTGATGTTATTCAACCTGCTTCCCAGGATTCTTATGCAGAATGGCTTTCATTCTGGCTTGAAGCAAATAAGATAGTCAATGTTGAACAAAAGCGAGCTATGCTCTTAACTGTTTGTGGGCCACACGGACATTTACCATAATAAGATCCTTCACTGCTCCTGCCTCACCCAAAACTAAGACATTTGATGAACTTTTAGGATGATTGAAGATATATTTCTCACCAAATCCTTCAGTTATTGTGCAGAGATTTAAATTTCACAAATGAACACAGCAACCTGGAGAGGGCATTGCCACTTATATTGCAGAACTGAGTGATCTTTCTCAACACTGCAACGTTGGGGATTTTCTAGAGGATATGTCGAGGGATCACCTTGTCAGTGGAGTTTATGATGAAGCACTACAACAATGCCTCCTGTCCAAGCCAAACTTTAGATTTGCAATGGCTCAAGAAAAGTCATTAGCCAGTGAGACTGCATCACTTTGGGCATCTCTAAAAAGGTAAAGTTGTCCCCAACCAGTCGTGTCCGACTCTAGAGTGCAGTGCTCATCCCCGTTTCTAAGCCGAAGAGCCAGCACTGTCCGAAGACACTTCCGTGGTCATGTGGCTGGCATGACTGAACACCGAGGTGCACGGAATGCTGTTACCTTTCCCACCAAAGCGATACCTATTTATCTACTTGCAATTTCTTGCTTTCGAACTGCTAGGTTGGCAGGAGCTGGGACTGAAGATGGGAGCTCACTTCGTCATGCAGCACTCGGGTCTCGAACTGCTGACCTGCCGACCTTCCAGTCTGCAGTTCAGCATCTTAACCACTAAACCACCACGGCCCCATGGGCATCTCTACACTGACCTAAAATCCTGCATTTAAAATGGGGCTTTCTGCTTCCATTTTAAATGCAGGATCACAATGACTTCCTTTTTCACCCACTTCCTTTCCCCCTCCCCTCCCCCCCTCCTTCTCCCCATATCGGAGTCTTGTCACCTGAGCACAGTGAGACTTACTTCTGAGTAGAAGTACCCCCAGTTCTAGATACAGTTTTGATTTTCTCAATTTCTCTCACAGGAAAAACTATTTTGAACTAAAATGGAAGGAATCAAAATAACCCACATTTACCATTCTTGAACAGGTAATGCATTATTCTGTGAACGCTACGTATTTACACACACACACACACAAGACCAGCAGTTTTCATTAAATGAAGCTAAACCCATTTACATAGCAGCAGTTGTGGAAATGTAAGCAAACTGTCAGGGTGGACACTGAGCCCATAGAATCCCTGAGTATTTCTGATTCAGAGGAAGAGCAGTCACTCCTGAGAGAGGAGCGCGCCCCTTTTTCCCAGGGCCCACAGCTGACAGAGATTCCTCCCACCAACATTCCTAGATTAGAAAGCAGTCCAGGGAGTGACCCAGCACCAATAGCAGACTGGTTGGATGCGCGGCGCAGACGCAGAGAGCGGCGCCAAATGGAGAGCGCGGAAAGGAGGCGTAGCGCCCGGTTGGCGCTCAAAGAACGGTTGCACCCAGAGGATCCAAGGGAAAAGGGGAGGGATTCTCCCTAGTCCTTATATTCAGGGGTCTGCCAGTAATTGCCTTTCAAACGGGGACCAACTGTTCCAACTTAGGGTATAGGGATGCTGCTGCTCAGATCTAGTTGCTACCTGTAGAGTTGTAAGTTATAAAAGAAGAATAAAGCTTTGAAAAGAATCCCTTTGTCTGCATCTGGACTTGGCTACTGGATTAGACTGAGAGAGCCCTCCAAGGAGCCCTTGACACAAACATACAACAATTGCTAGTAATGCTACAGGTGTCAATTATAACGAGACTTCTAACCTCTCATTTTTCACATATACATGGAGAATTAATTGTAGCAAGCTGAATGAACACACAGTTAGGGAAGGAAAACAAATAAATATTCAGACACATTTGCAAAAGGTATTGCATATTTAATATTTTGAAGGCAGTGTTGGCTTCCCTCTTACATTTTATTCAATTACCCAAAAACCTTTTGGCTTAACACATTGTGTTAAGAGTTTTCCATGTTCACTCAGACTCCAAAATGTTGGGAAGTTAAGGGGCATGCCTTTAACAGATGTGTTGTTAACCTATGCTGTGGCCAGTTCCAGCTTCACCACTACTTTAGAGCTGGGGGGCTGTCAGAGGTAGAGTGGTGGACCCAGGACCCAGATTTCTCTGTTAGCCGGAATAGACACATGAAGTCTACACAGCTGAAACTATCATGCAACTGAAGCGACTGTCCCATGTTACAAGTATCTAATTGGCACAGACCATCTTTAAACTGATCTCTCCTACACTGCCAAGTTTCAGATCAATCCACTGAGCCATTTTCTAAGCCACAGGTAGGGATGGCAGAGAATTCTGCCACGGATTTCTGTGAGGCTGAATGCACTGGCATTCGGCCCCCCGAAATCCATGGCGGAATGGCCTGCCACCCCCCCACTCCCGCAGCTCCCCCCAGGATGACACTTACCTGGGGCAGATGTTCTGGATAACGGTGGCTCCAGTGGGGGCTTTGGCGGCGGCTGGTCTTCCGACCGGCTTCCGTGGCTGCCATTTGCAGTCTTGTCTTTTTTTTTTTTTTTTACCCAGACGTGATAGGCTACGTAAAGACTTGCGTAGCCTATCACGTCTGGGTTAAAAAAAAGAAAAAAGAGTACGCAAATGGCGGCGGCTATGGCAGCCGCTATTTGCATTCCTTATTTTTCGCCGTTTTAGTCTACGTAAATATTTATGTAGGCTAAAATGGCGAATCAAAAAGGAATGCAAATAGCGCCCACTACGCTATTTACTTTCCCCTTTTTGTTTGCCCTAATAGCCTACGTAAATATTTACATAGACTAAAACAGCGAAAAATAAGGAATGCAAATGGCAGCTGCCGTAGCCTCCGCCATTTGCGTACATGTTTTTTTTTTACTTTGCCGTGATAGGCTACGTAAATATTTATGTAGCCTATCACACTTAAATACAGGGATGCAAACGGCAGCGGTTACGGCAGCCGCCATTTGCGTCCCTGCTGCCCAGTGGCCAGATGTCCGCCTGCGGGCGGAACCAGCCGGCCAGGACTCCAGGGGGAGGGATGGAGCGCCTCCACCCCCATCGAAGATTCTGGGGGGAGGGACACCTCCCCCCCCACTGCGAAGCAGATCCGTGAAACAGTAAGCGACTTTTGTACATCCCTAGCCACAGGCCCTACTCCTCCCCTGATCCCTAGTTATAATGGCGGAATGCGATTCATCTGGTTCACAGCTGTGGCCCTATAATTCCAATGGAGAATGACACCATGCATCTAAAGAAGCAAGCTTTAGTCCACAAAATCTTATGCCACAATATATCTGTCATAATGACTGATTAAACAGAGTGGGATTGGGCAGCTGGAACTATGAACTTAAATCTGTTAATTTCACTTTACTTTTTTAATCTCAAAGTCTTTTGTCTTGAATATGGAGAACTTTGGTAAATTCATATCAAAACCAAACTGAAACAAAATTCTCCATCACTATCTGGAACTCATTTAGCCTCTGAATGAGCTTTGAAGGTATGAGTTTAGGTTTATTTGCTCTATGTAATGCTCTCTTGTAATTTGGCACACAAATGCAAAGGGGTATAGCACATCTGTTTTTATCTCAGGATACCATATCAACAAAAAGCAGCCCTGTGTGTTTCTTACATGCATTCTATAAACTGTAGCTTGCAAGTACAAATAGATGTTGGCCTTTTGCATATGAACTTCTTCATGAGGTGGGCAGCCTCATGCAGAATAGGAAATGCCCACAATTTACTGAAGCTATACATGGAAGTTTGTTTGATGTATGATTGACCTCCCTTCTAGAAAGTGAGTTTTTAAAATGTTTAGAGTTAAGGGGTGTCAAGGAGGATTTTTCTAATAAAGCTCATTGTCTCATGGGAAATTGCACCACCCTGGACTATTTCCTGACGTCAGTTAGGCTAGCTCTGTCCAGATAAGGTCGTAGTTGGTATACCAGCCTAAGCTGTTAAAAAGTGCTCCATGCCACTGAGTTCACCTGTGACTCAAGTGACAGTTCTGAGTCCAAGAACACCCCCAAACTATGAACCTGATCCTTTAGAGGGAATGCAACCCCCTCCAGAACAGGTTGAATATCACCTAGCCAGGCAGATGAACCAACAGTTAGGGATGGACGAAAGTCACTTACCTGTCCTCGAAGCTTTTCGCGGTGGGGGGGAGGCGCTTCGCTGCTCCCCCCACGAAGTTCAGGCCGGGGGGGAGGCTTCCTGCCTCGCCCGGCCGAAATTCAGGCCGGGGGGGAGGCTTCCCACCTCGCCCGGCCGAAATTCAGGCCGGGGAGGAGGCGCCTCGCCTCGCCCGGCCGCGAACTAAACAGTTAAAAAAAAAACAAAACGCCCCCGTGATAGGCTATGTGACGATTAACGTAGCCTATCATGGCTAGATCTGCAAAGTCAGCTGTGATAGGCTACGTAAATCGTCACGTAGCCTATCACGGGGGCGTTTTTTTTTCTTTTTCTTTTATTGGAATGGCGGCGGCGGCAGCCGGTCAAAAGACTGGCTGCCGCTCCCGCCCCGCACGAAGACCCGCCGAGCCACCGGCCGGACCCGCTGCCGGGAGGGACATTCGCCAAAGGTAAGTCCCGTCCCGGGGGGGGGTGCGGGGTGTGGGGGAGGTGCGGAGAATTTCTCCCCAAAACTTATTCGGGGGGACTAACACGTTGGTGCTCGCCCCCTCGAAGTTTAGGGGAGAAATTCTCCACCAACCCTACCAACAGTACCTCTGTCTTGTCTGTACTGAGTTTCAGTTTATTGGCCCTCAAGTCTGGTCGACATGTGGTCAACCGGACTTGACCAAGCACCATGCCTGGATCCTCAGGCCTCAATAACTGAAACTCATCCAATAAAACTGGACAAGACGGTGCTCTGGGTGCCTCTACCAATGGAACTGCATTAATCGTGGTGTCCAATTCATGACAAATCTGAGTGACTTTATCTTCAAAGTGCTGTGAAAACTCATCACATTGTGCAGCCGAGGGTTCCACATTCTCTCTCCCTGGCCCAGAATGTAACAGGCCTCAAACCATTCAGAAAAGCTCTGCTGAACGACACTGCTGGTGTAAAACAACTGTCTCTTTGCCATCCTCACTCCCACAGAGTAGGCTTGATAGTGTGCTCTTACCTGTGTTCAGTCAGATTCAGCACGAGTTTTCCTCCACCTGCATTCTAGCCTTCGCCTCTCTTGCTTCATTGCCCTCAGCTCAGGTGTATACCAAGGAGATGACCGGGCTCTGCTCAGAGGGAGAGGGCGCTTGGGTACAATTGTGTCAACTGCCCAAGTCATAGGGATGGGGGAGAATTTCTCCCCGAAATTTCGGGGGGCCGAGCGCCAACGCATTCGGTCCTCCGAAGGTTGTTCGGGGAGAAATAGCGTTGCCCTTATTTTCGCCGTAGTCTACGTAAATCTTTACGTAGACTACAGGGACCAAATAAGGAACGCGAATGGCGGCTCCCTATGGGGGCCGCCATTTGCGTACACGTTTTTTTTTTCAAAGTCACCCGTGATAGGCTACGTGACGATTAATGTAGCCTATCACGGCTGACTTTGCAGATCTAGCCGTCATAGGCTACATAAATCGTTACGTAGCCTATCACGGGGCTTTTTTTTTTTTTTTTACTTTTCTTTTGAAGTTTGCAGCCGGGGAGACGGGGCGCTTCTCCCCGGCCTGAATTTCAGCCGGGCGAGGCGGGAAGCCTCCCCTCCGGCCTGAATTTTGGCCGGGCGAGGCGGGAAGCCTCCCCCCCCGGCCTGAACTTCGGGGGGAGAAACGAAGCGCCTCCCCCCCACCACGAAGCAAGCTGCAAGACCAGGTAAGTGACTTTCGTACATCCCTACCAAGTCATCTTTGCATTCCACAGAGCGACCTGGGCTTCAACAGGAGCACCAGCCATACTGGCAGGAAAATCCCCTAGAGCCCTCTGGAATCCATCAGAATCCATTAGCCTCTGGGGGCAGACCATTTTAATAGGTCCTCCACCCTTGTAGAGGGGAAAGGCTGCCAAGAGTCTAAACCTCAACAGGAAGTGATCTGACCATGACAAGGGGACAGATGTTAATTTCCCCATTTTCAGATCACCATCCTCCTGCCTAGTCAAGAAAACCAGATCAATCGTGTTTCCTTTAACAAGTGTTGAGCCAATTACATACTGGGACAGCCCCATGGTTGTCATGGTGGCCATGAAGTCCTGCGCTGCCCCAGATACAGCAGCCTCAGCAAGGAAGTTGAGATCCCCCCGGACCATCATCCTAGGGGTCCTCAACACCAAGTCCAAGACCACCTCTATCAGTTCAGGCAGGGAGTCTGATGGGCAGCGGTGTGGGAGGTACACCAACAGAATCCCTAATCTGTCCCAGGTACCCAACACAAGTTTCAGATACTCAAGAACTGCACTCTAATGAACAGAAAGCCTAGAGAGGGAGATAGAATTCCTATAGACCATGGCAGCCCCACCTCCCTGACCCTCGAGCTGGTGTTGCACTGAGTACCTAGGAGGGCACAGCTGGGGGAGAATAACCCCTCCAGTTCCCCCATCCAGGTCTCAATAATACATACCTGGTCACTCCCCTCATCCACAATCAAATCATGGATGAGGGAGATTTTATTTTGGGCCAACCTGGTATTCAGCAGCAGCAGCACCAGACCCAAGGGCAAGCTGGTAAGGCTACCAGAAACCATCTGGTTGGGGGAACAACCAGATGAGGGGACAGCCATAAGGTATCTAGCCCCTTTTCTCCTCAACTGGCCTGTTAATCCCCCAATGCCATACCTACCCATGACCACAGTTACAGTGGCACCTGTCAGGGTGGAAACTGAGCCAATGGAACCCCAGAGCAGTTCTGATTGTGAGGAGGATCAGCAATCCGTGGGAGAGGAGCCAGCTCATCCCTCACAGGCACAGCAGTTGTCGGAGATTCCTCCTGCTGGCATTCCTGAGATAGATAGTGACCCTGGCAGTGAGCAAGTGTGGGAGGGGGGCTTGCTGGATGCTCGATGCAGACACAAAGAGCGATGAGCGATGGAGGGCGCGGAAAGGAGGCGTAGCACCTATTTGGTGAGCAAGCAATGGCTGCCTCCCGTGGACCCAAGGGAAAGAGGGAGGATCTCTCCCTAGCCCATAAGTTCAGGGTCTTCAAGTGACTCTCCTTCAAACAGGGATCAACTGACTACTCGGTGCAAAGGCCACTCTGCTGTTCCTTGCTTAGTCGCTGGTGATTAGCATCTCAAAGAGTCTTGAGTTGGCTATTGGAGTCTACTGAAAGAGGCCGCCAGGGCACTCCTGACAGCACCCCCCTGGCCCCCTGAGTTACTCAATGATTTCCCAGACACATATTTAAAATATAAAATATAAAACAGTATAAAAGAGAGAGCAACAGCTAAGAAGGAGTAAGTGAAGATCTGCATTTAATGACTCCTAGGTATGCCTAATAAAACAATTCCAGCTCAAAAAAGGCTTTGTTCCAGAAGAAAATGCTTCTCAGTGCCACACGCACAGTTCAATCCTAGACGTGCCTACTCAGAGGTAAGCCCTATCGCGGTTTATAGGATGTACTGCTAGGTAAGTGTATATAGGATTGCAGCCTTAGTATGTAGTGTTTTCAGTTTTCTTTTGTTGTTGTTGTTATTTCTAAAAGCCCGAGGCCAGTGAAGAAACTATTGCTTTGTCGGCATGTTTAATCTAAGCATAAAGAAGCCATGCTAGAAAAGGGAGTGGACAATGAAAGATATGCTCATAAGGAAAAGCAGGATTGGGAAATGGGATTCCCACATTCCTCCAGAGTTAGAAGCAACAAGTGAGATGCCCTCCTCCAGAATACTCTAGTCTATTCTATTATATCTGTGAAAAAGGCAAATGTCATGTTAGGCATAATTAGAAAAGGAATTGAAAATAAAACTGCCAAGATCATACTCCCTTTATACAAATCTATGGTGTGACCACACTTGGAATACTATGTGCAGTGCTGGTCACTGCACATGATACTTATGACATTGTACATAAGTGAAATGCATTACCTGACTTTTATGGAAACTAGGGGAAATAGACTTATGGGAAAATAGACTTTGAGAACAATCCTATGCCCCTGGCCAGTGTTTGAGGGGACACAAGATACTGGGGATTTCCCCCCTGTGGCTGTAGAAAGAGCCCAAATCTCAGAGGTGGAAAACCCTGGTCAGCTTTCCCCCACTCCACAGTGCCTCTTCTCCTGAGGTCTGAACGCCAACCTCAGGATGAGGAAGGAGAAGGTTGGGAGAAGAGAGGCCATGGATTTTCTGGACCAAAAGACCTCTTGGCCCCAGTCTCTGCCCCCAATGTGCAACTCAGTTAGATGGGCTCATAGGCCTGTCTAGCAACACACACACACACACACACACACACACACTAGAGAAGGGCAGAGAGGCTAACCCCCCCCCCTTTGCTGTTTCTTCCTTCCTGCTGTCAACAGCCCAACATAGCATTGGTCCTTGGAAGCCTCTGAGATCAGAGGCTGCTGTCATTCAGGCAGCAATTCCATAAAATTGCACCCTTTATCAATTATTCAGTTTTAGGATCAGACACAAGTTATGTTGGATAGGCATATTTTCCTATATATGGTAATTATGAAATCTCCTAGGGGGACTGCATTAAACATTCTCTGATTTTGATACCAATTTCAAAAGTGGAAATAATGCCACTAAGCAAATTAACTGAAAATCGTCTTGCCAAATATTCACATAGTTTTTGGCATCTTTTTCATGTTGCAATGGTCATGAAGAAGAAGACAAGAGAGTTCCTACCCCCCAAAAGGAGAGTTATTCAGTGAATAAAAATTTAAATGGCACATTCTAGAAGAATTAAGCCTCAAATACTGCAGTGATTTATAAAATGAAAGTCAGAATCTTAATCATGATAGTTTCGATGTTACAATAAAATACTGTTTTGTTCCAGCAACAATTGTACACCAGGCATATGTTAATATGGCTTGTTTATTGTAATTCATTCTAGAAATATAACAAAATTGGATGGAACTAGTAGTAAATTGGGAGGAGTACATTTTTTGCCTGATTATTCTTTTACACAAGTCACCAATTTGCTTGGGGCATTGAATTATCTGGCTTTTTAATTATGCATGCAATGCAAACTAAACTAATACATGATCCACTTTCAGTGACAACATGCTAAATATTAAAGAAACAAAAGTCTGCTGCAGAGAGCTCACCAGTATGTAAACTTGTTAACATTTGTGATTCCCCAATAGATAGTTATACATAATAACATGGAATGAATCTATCTGAACTCATCAATCTTCAAGATAGACATCAGAAATTTGGCTACCGATTTGCAGAAACCTGAAACCTATTCCTAGAATAATTGGGGTGGGGGTAATTGATGAAAAAGGAGATTAAAAATCTCCAGTGCAGCGAAAGCAACAGAGGTGTTGCTAGGTTCTTAAAAGATCTGGAGCACAGGCCCATAACACAAAGTTGTGCATATATATATATATATATATATATATACATATACATATACATATATATACACACGCACGCACACACACACACACAGAGTACATCTGAGTATAAGCATACCTCGTGTGTGTGTGTGTGTGTGTGTGTGTGTGGTGTGTGCATGTGGTGTGCTTGCGTGTGTATATAGATTACATAGAAACATAGCAAGTGTGCCCTGACCCCCCTACCCCACTTCAACTCAGACCCCGATTCAGTGTTTGGAAAACATCCCAATTCTGCTTGGGCCAATTTGTAGTCAGACCACTTTGGCTCAGCACCAAACCTAGTCAAGGTTTGGAAAAATGCGTCTTCATGCTTCCTGTTGACTACCATGGAAAATTAGGGGGAAAAAACTAGGGATGTACGAAAGTCACTTACCTGGTCTCACAGCTTGCTTCGCGGTGGGGGGGAGGCGCTTCGCTTCTCCCCCTGAAGTTCAGGCCGGGGGGGGAGGCTTCCCACCATGCCCGGCCGAAATTCAGGCCGGGGAGAAGCGCCCCATCTCCCCGGCCGCGAACTTCAAAAGAAAAAAAAAGGAGAAAAAAAAGCCCCGTGATAGGCTACGTAACGATTTACGTAGCCTATCACGGCTAGATCTGCAAAGTCAGCCATGATAGGCTACGTTAATCGTCATGTAGCCTATCACTGGTGACTTTGAAAAAAAAAAAAAGCACGTACGCAAATGGTGGCCCCCATAGGGAGCTGCCCTTTGTGTTCCTTATTTGGTCCCTGTAGTCTACGTAAAGATTTATGTAGCCTACGGCGAAAATAAGGGCAACGCTATTTGTGTTGCCCTTATTTTCGCTGTAGACAACGTAAATCTTTACGTAGACTACAGGGACCAAATAAGAAACGTGAATGGCGGCTCCCTATGGGGGCCGCCATTAGTGTATGCGCTTTTTTTTTTTTTTTAAGTCACCCGTGATAGGCTACGTGACGATTAACGTAGCCTATCACAGCTGACTTTGCAAATTTAGCCGTGATAGGCCACGTTAATTGTTATGTAGCCTATCACAGGGGCGTTTTTTTTTTTTTTTTACTTTTCTTGTAATGGAGGCGGCGGCAGCTGGTTGAAAGACCGGCTGCCGCCCCCGCCCCTGACGAAGACCTGCCGAACCGCCGCCGGGACCCGCCGCCGGGAGCGATATTCGTGAAAGGTAAGTCCCATCCCGGGGGGGCGGGGGGTGGGGGGTGGAGAATTTCTCCCCGAACCTTCGGAGGACTGAATGCTTTGGCACTCGGCCCCCCGAAGTTTTGTGGAGAAATTCTCCCCCATCCCTAGAAAAACCCTGTAACATTTTTTTCTCATGGTAAGAACTGGATGATAATTTCAGGCATAAGAAATGGCAACCCACTCTAGTCTTCTTGCCAAGAAAACCCCATGAAACTTATCACAAGGCTAAAAGAGATGACGCTGGAAGATGAGCCCCTCAGGTCGGAAGATGTCCAGTATACTACTGGGGAAGAGCAGAGGGAATTTCCAAGTAGCGCCAGAAAGAGTGAAGCGGCTGGGCCAAAGCCGAAAGGACACTCAGCTGTGGATGTGTCTGGGGGTGAAAAGGACGTCCGATGCTGTAAAGAACAATATTGTTTAGGAACCTGGAATGTCAGATCAATGAATCAAGGTAAGCTAGAGGTGGTCAAACATGAGATGGCAAGATTGAACATCGACATCTTGGGAATCAGCAAACTAAAATGGACAAGCATGGGCGAATTTAATTCAGGTGACCATCATATCTACTACTGTGGGCAAGAATCCTGTAGAAGAAATGGAGTAGCACTCATAGTCAACAAAAGGTTGAGAAAAGCAGTCCTGGGGTACAATCTCAAAAACGATAGAATGATCTCAGTACGAATCCAAGGCAAAACATTCAACATCACAGTCATTCAAGTCCTTGCCCCAACCACTGATGCTGAAGAAGATGAGGTTGATCGGTTCTATGAAGACCTACAACACCTTCTAGAACTAACCCCAAAAAAGATGTCCTTTTCATCATAGGGGATTGGAATGCTAAAGTAGGAAGTCAAGAAATCACCAGGATAACAGGCAAGCATGGCCTTGGTGTACAAAATGAAGCAGGACAAAGGCTAACAGAGTTTTGCCAAGAGAACACGCTGATCATAGCAAACACTCTTTTCCAACAGCACAAGAGGCGACTCTACACATGGACATCACCAGATGGTCAATATCGAAATCAGATTGATTATGTCCTTTGCAGCCAAAGATGGAGAAGCTCTATACAGTCAGTAAAAACAAGACCTGGAGCTGACTGTGGCTCAGATCATGAGCTTCTTCTTGCAAAATTTCGGCTTAAATTGAAGAACGTAGGGAAAACCACTAAACCATTCAGGTATGACCTAAATCATATCCCTTATGAATATACAGTGGAGGTGATGAATAGTATTAAGGGTTTAGACCTGTTAGACAGAGTGCCTGAGGAACTATGGATGGAGGTCCGTAACATTGTTCAGGAGGCAGCAACTCAATCCATCCCAAAGAAAAAGAAATGCAAGAAAGCAAAGTGGCTGTCTGAGGAGGCTTTACAAGAAGGGATGTCAGAGAATTTCTCCACGAATCTCCGCAAGGCCGAATGCCAATGCATTCGGCCCCCCTAAATTGGTGGAGAAACGGTCCACCAACCCCCCCCCACCCCCCGGGATGGGACTTACCTTAAGCTAATGTCCCTGGCGGTGGCGGCTCCCGGCGGCTCCCGGCAGTGGTGCGGCAGTGGCGGCGGCCGATCTTCTGACCGGCTGTCGCCACCTCCATTTCCAAGTAAAAACAACAACAACAACAACAAACGTGATAGGCTACGTAAAGATTTAAATAGCCTATCACGGCTAGTTTTTCAAAAAACACCGTGATAGGCTACGTAAATGTTTACGTAGCCTATCACGGCTGACTTTGGGGGAAAAAAAAAAGCGTACACAAATGGCGGCGCCCATGGGCACCGCCATTTGCGTTCCTTATTTTGGCACGGGTAGTTTGCGTAAATATTAGATTTCCAGAGAATAGGAAGGAGAGACAAGAAGGCCTTCTTAAATGAACAATGCAATGAAATCGAGGAAAACAACAGAATGGGAAAGACTAGAGATCTCTTCAAGAAAATCAGAGATCTCAAGGGAACGTTTTGTGCAAAGACAGGCATGATAAAGAACAAAGAAGGCAGGGACCTAACAGAAGCAGATGATATTAAGAAGAGGTGGAAAGAATACATAGAAGAACTATACAGGAAAGATCTGAACGTCCCTGATAGCCATGATAGTGCGGTCACTGAACTTGAGCCGGACATCCTAGAGAGTGAAGTCAAGCGGGCCTTAGGAAGCATTACTAACAACAAAGCTAGCGGAGATGACAGTCTTCCAGCTGAGCTATTTAAAATCCTAAAAGATGATGCTGTTAAAGTGCTGCACTCAATATGCCTCCAAATTTGGAACACTCAACAGTGGCCACAGGACTGGAAAAGGTCAGTTTACATTCCATTTCCAAAGAAGGGCAATGCCAAAGAGTGTTCAAACTACCGTACAATTGCGCTTATTTCACATGCCAGCAAGGTTATGCTCAACATCCTACAAGCTAGGCTTCAGCAGTATGAGAACCAAGAACTACCGGAAGTACAAGCTGGGTTTCGAAGAGGCAGAGGAACTAGAGATCAAATCACCAACATTCGCTGCATCATGGAGAAAGCAAGAGAATTCCAGAAAAACGTCTATTTCTGCTTCATTGACTACGCTAAAGCCTTTGATTGTGTGGATCACAACAAACTGTTGCAAATTCTGAAAGAGATGGGAGTACCAGACCACCTCACCTGTCTCCTGAGAAACCTGTATGAGGGTCAAGAAGCAACAGTAAGAACCGGACATGGAACAACCGAGTGGTTCAAAATTGGGAAAGGAGTACAACAAAGCTGTATATTGTTGCCCTGCTTATTTAACTTATATGCAGAGTACATCATGAGAAATTCTGGGTTGGATGAATCACAGGGTGGAATTAAGATTACCAGGAGAATTATCAACAACCTCAGATACGTGGACGATACCACCCTAATGGCAGAAAGCAAAGAGGATCTAAAGAGCCTCTTGTTGAGGGTGAAAGAAGAGAGTGCAAAAGCTGGTTTGAAACTCAACATTAAAAAAATGAAGATCATGGCATCTGGCCCTATCACTTCCTGGCATATAGAAGGGGAAGAAATGGAAGCAGTGACAGATGATATTTTCTTGGGGTCCAAGATCACTGCAGACGTTGACTGTAGTCATGAAATTAAAAGACGCTTGCTCCTTGGGAGGAAAGCTATGGCAAACCTAGACAGCATAGTAAGAAGCAGAGACATCACCTTGCCGACAAAGGTCCGTATAATTAAAGCTATGGTTTTCCTACTAGCAACGTATGGCTATGAGAGGTGGACCATAAGGAAGGCTGAGCTCCCAAGAATCGATGCATTCGAACTGTGGTGCTGGAGAAGACTCTTACAAGTCCCCTGGACTGCAAGGAGGTCAAATCTTATATTTTGATTTTCTTTTAAAGGGAAGTGCCAATACCATTTTTATTACTTGGATGAGAATTGGATAAAAATTTCAGGACTCATTGCCCCATCAGAGGAGATCACGTCTGGCAAATTTCAGAATGATAGCCATAAGGGTTTTTGTGCAAGGGTGGCCTTGACATTTTGAGGTCTCCAAAAGAGGACATACTTATCTCCCTATTTTCCTTGTGGAACATTGTTCTGAAAAGTACAGACAGCTTATAGTTGTCCTGAGGTAAGAAACCAGCAAAGTTTCAGAAGGTATGTGCAGCAGTTTATGTGGAAGGGAAGTTCTCCAATTTGGGGGAGGGAGTAATTTTAGGGATGTATGAAAGTCACTTACCTTTTCGCAGGGGTGATTTGTGGTGGGGGGGAGGCGCTCCACGCTTCCCCCTGAAATCCTAACCCAGCTGGCTCCGCTCCACGGCAACTCCGCAGAGCCGCCAGCCAGGTGCATTCGCAGGCATCTGGAGTATGCGGACACAAATGGTGGTGCCTACGGTGGCTGCCATTTGCGTTCCTTTTTTTGGCCATGATAGGCTACGTAAATATTTACACAGCCTATCATGGTGAAAGGCAGGGATGCAAATGGCGGCCGCTACGCAATTTGCACCCATTTTTTTTACCGTGATAGGCTACGTGAATATTTACGTAGCCTATCATGGCAAAAAAAAAACAGGAACGCAAATGGCGGCGGCTACGGCAGCCACAATTTGCGTTCCCTTTTTTGCTGTGATAGGCTACATGAAGCCTATCACGGCATGGGGAAAAACACCCAGCATACGCAAATGGTGGCGGCTACCACCATTTGCGTACGCTGGATTTTTTTCCCCTCTGCCATGATAGGCTACGTAAATACTTACGTAGCCTATCATGGCCTCCACATGGATGCAAATGGCGTCCCTGCGTTACCCGTGATAGGCTACGTAAGTATTTACTTAGCCTTTCACGGCTATGCTATGAAGAGGAAGCGAATGGCGGCTGCAGGACAGCCGCCATTTGCAAAGCAGTGCAGACAGGAGCAGGTAAGTGCTCCGTTTCATGCCCTTTTTGTGGGTTGAAGGCGGCGGGGACTTCGTCCCATGCGCCTTTCGTGGGTTGGGGGGCGGGGGCTTCTTTCCGCGATGGATTTCGGGGGGCCGAATGCGCTGGCATTCGGCCTCACTGAGATCCATTGTGGAATTCTCTGACATCCCTATTCCCTTCACCCCTTCCCCAATAGTTTTTGAGTAAATGTGTATGAAAATGCACATGTCATTAGATGTATCCCCCAGGGAAGAAAGCTGAAAAGTTTCTGAAGGATATACATGCATGCAAATTTAAAATTACTAGAATGTATTTACTTTTCACCAATGTTAGCAGCAGGGGAACATGGGTGGGAATGTGCTATTGCCCTCATGTCCTGCTTGTGGGTTTCCCATGGGCATCTGATTGGCCACTGTGTGAACAGAATGCTGGGCTAGATGGACATGGGTCTGATGCAACATGGTCTTCTTATATTCTTAAATATAGAGTGCCTCTGACCATGTACAGAATGCTTTTCTTTCTCCACTGAGCACTTACATTCTCCCTCTAACAATTCTGTTCCCCTCCATACAACTATCCCTCCTCATCCTACCATCCTCCAGCAACTCTTCATAAAAACAGATGCCTTTCTTGTGTGTACCTCCTCCTTGTTATGCACAAGCTCTCATTGTATCTTCCTGCCCATAACTTCATTTGTGCCAAGACTTCACCAGGATTCAGCCAATGAGTCTGTTTCAAAAATAGGGCTAAGTCATGGAGAAACTCTGAGCATGTGCTAAGTGTCTTTCCCTCACCACTGAAGCTAGAGTTCATGCAAAAAAAACAAACAAACCCCAAACCCACAAATGACAAAACATGCATAAGAATGAGCTGAAAGGGTAATCAATTCATTAGATGGATTTGGGTAGCACTGTATTAAGCTTGCAGTACCATGCTCACAACTCGGGACTTATTTCTGAGTAAACACATACAGAACATCAAGGTGCAAACCTCCCTGCAAAAGTAACTTGTGCTGGAATCCTATGCACACTTTCCTGAGGGTAAGCCTCATTAAACATAATGGGACTTCTCAGTAGGCACACATAGGATTGCATAAATTAGCAATATTTATCTCCCCTCCACTTAAAAAACAAACCAAAAACTCCTTAAAAAAGAAAAGAAGTAAAGCTTTCTGTTCATAGGAACATAGGAAGCTGCCTTATACTGAGTCAGACCCTGGGTCCATCTAGCCCAGCATTGTTGACACTGACTGGCAGCAGCAGCTCCCCAGGGTTTCAGGCAGGATTCTTTCCTAGCCCTAACTGGAGATGCTGGGGATTGAACCCGGGACCTTCTGCATGCCAGGCATGTGCTCTGCCACTGAGCTACAGTCCTTCCTATTTCTGGATAATGGCAGCTGAAAAACAAAACAGCCCCAGATTTGTTTCTCTGCAACCACATGAACCACTTTTTTCAAAGACTTGAGTGAGGAGAAGGAGAAAAACCAACCCTCTTGTCTGTTTGCATAAAGTCAAATACAATTCAGAACTTCTCTTGCCCACCAAAGAGAAAACTCTTTAAGAATTCCCCAAGGTATGCTCTGGGTGGAATAAAGAAGAAAAAGAAAGAACAGGATAGGGGAGGGAAGAAGAAAAGAAGAATGTTGAGTGGAAATGCATGGGACGGAGGGCGGGTAGAGAGAATTCCCGAAGCCAAGTGGCTCCTTTCAGAGAGGTAGTACTTCAGAGGAATTTTGGAGTCTATGGACGGTTTGTAAGGATTGAACATACTAAAATTAACTCTATGAGGTGAGGTGGCTGAGGGCTTTTTCTAGCTTTTTTAAAACTGTAGAACCTATTTTAAATCCCCAGAAGTTTCTCAATCATGATGCCACATAGTCCTAACCCTCCCTTTGGGATTATTTGAGCCCTACAGCTATTTAGGAGAAATTAAAATGGAGGGGAAGAAAGAAATTTGTGGGGCTCATTGGATCCTTTGCTGTACTGAAGCTACTAAACTTCTCCAGAAGCCAAAGCTTCCAATTTGGGGCAGTAAAATCAGATGCTGTGTGAAATACCAGTTTTTCACATGGAGCTCTTTCTTCCCTTCCTTCTCCCTCTTCAAAATTTCACTGCAAGCAAGCTAGGGATGTCGGAGAATTTATCCACGAATCTCCGGGAAGCCGAATGCCAACGCATTCAGCCCCCCAAAATTGGTGGGGAAATTCTCCGACACCCTCCTGCCCCCCCCCCCGGGATGGGACTTACCTCGTGCAAATGTCCCTCTCGGCGGCGGGTCCCGGCGGCGTTTCGGTGGCGTTTCGGCGGCGGCAGGGGCGGCAGCTGCCGCCGCCATTTCCCAGTAAAGTTTTTTTTTAAAAAAAGTGATAGGCTACGTAATGATTTACATAGCCTAGCACGGCTAGATTTTCAAAGTCAGCCATGATAGGCTACGTAAATCTTTACGTAGCCTATCACAGCTGACTTTGAAAATCTAGCCATGATAGGCTACGTAAATCGTTACGTAGCCTATCACGTTTTGTTTTTTTTACAATTTACTTTTTTATTTCATGGCCGGGGAGACGGGGCGCTCCCCCCAGGCCAGAATTTTGGCAGGGAGGGATGGGCGCCTCCCGCCGGCCTGAATTTTGGCCAGGAGGGGTGGGGCGCCTCCCCTCCGCCAAGAATTTCTGGGGGAGAAACAAAGCGCCTCCCCACCCACCGAAAACAGCTGCGGGACCAGGTAAGGGACTTTCGTCCATCCTTAAAGCAAGCTCCCAACAGTGGGCATGTAAGAGCAGAAAAGTAGGGGGAGACAGGTTTTTTGCACCTCAAAACACACACACACACACACACACACCCTACACCAGAGATTAGGGATAGTGACCATCTAATGGTCACCTTAAACACCTTCTGATTACGATCTCTAATCCCCTGTGTGGCTTGATAGTTTTTACTTTTTGTTTTAGTCTTTGAAAAAAGGAAACTTTATGTCTGGTTAGCACAAAAGCCACTGGTCCCAACTAGGGATGGAAAAAAGTCCCTTACCTTATCCCGCAGCTTGCTTCGCAGTGGGGGGGAGGTGCTCTGTCCCTCCCTCCGAAATTCTGGGCAGGGTGGGAGGCGCCCCATCCCTCCCCACTGAAATTCTGGCCGGGGGGGAGGCGCCCTGTCCCTCCCGCCACAAATCTCATCTCCTGCCAGGACGCAAATGGCGGCGGCCATAGCCGCGGCTGTTTGCGTCCCTGCAGTCAGCTGTGATGGGCTATGTAAATCCTTACGTAGCCTATCACGGCTAACTTTGGGGGGGGGAAGCGCGTACACAAATGGCGGCGCCCATGGGAGCCGCCATTTGCGTTCCTTATTTGGGCACGTGTAGTCTACATAAACATTTACGTAGACTATGGCGAAAATAAGGGCAACGCAAATAGCGTTGCCCTTATTTTCGCCGTGGTCTACGTAAATGTTTACGTAGACTACACGTACCCATATAAGGAATGCAAATGGTGGCGCCCATGGGCGCCGTCATTTGCATACGGATTTCCCCCCCCAAAGTCAGCCGTGATAGGCTACGTAAGGATTTACGTAGCCTATCATGGTGTTTTTTGAAAATCTAGCCATGATAGGCTACGTAAATCTTTATGTAGCCTATCTAGGGGTGGATGAAAGTCACTTACCTGTCCTCGAAGCTTGTTCGCAGTGGGGGGGAGGCGCTTCGCTGCTCCCCCCGCAAAGTTCAGGCTGGGGGGGAGGCTTCCCGCCTCGCCCGGCTGAAATTCAGGCCGGGGGGGAGGCGCCTCGCCTCGCCCGGCCGCGAACTCCAAAGTTTTTTTTAAAAAAAAAAACGCCCCCGTGATAGGCTACGTGACGATTAATGTAGCCTATCATGGCTAGATCTGCAAAGTCAGCCGTGATAGGCTACATTAATCGTCACGTAGCCTATCATGGGTGACTTAAAAAAAAAAAGCGCGTACGCAAATGGCGGCCCCCATAGGGAGCCGCCATTCGCGTTCCTTCTTTGGTCGCTGTAGTTTACGTAAAGATTTACGTAGACTACGGCGAAAATAAGGGCAATGCAAATAGCGTTGCCCTTATTTTCGCCGTAGTCTACGTAAATCTTTACGTAGACTACAGCGACCAAATAAGGAACGCGAATGGCCGCTCCCTATAGGGGCCGCCATTATCCGTACGCGCTTTTTATTAAAAAAAATGTCACCCATGATAGGCTACGTGACGATTTACGTAGCCTATCACAGCTGACTTTGCAGATCTAGCCATGATAGGCTACATTAATCGTCACGTAGGCTATCATGGGGGTGTTTTTTTTTCTTTTATTGGAAAGGCGGGGGCGGCAGCCAGTCAAAAGACCGTCTGCCACTCCTGCCCCGGACAAAGACCCGCCGAACCGCCGGCCGGACTCGCCGCTGGGAGGGACATTCGGCAAAGGTAAGTCCCGTCCCGGGGGTGGTGCGGGGGGTGCGGAGAATTTCTCCCCGAAACTTGTTAGGGGGGCCGAACACGTTGGCGCTCAGCCCCCCAAAGTTTCGGGGAGAAATTCTCCGCCATCCCTAAGCCTATCACATTTGTTGTTGATGTTGTTTTTTCCTGGGAAATGGCGGCGGTGGCAGCCGGTCAGAAGACCGGCTGCTGCCGCTGCTGCCGAACCACCGCCGGGAGCCGCCAGCACCAGGGACATTCCCGCGAAGTAAGTCCCATCCCGGGGGCATGGCTGGGGGGTGGCGGACCGTTTCTCCACCAATTTTGGGGGGCCGAATGCATTGGCATTAGGCCTCCTGGAGATTCGTGGAGTAATTCTCAGACATCCCTAGTCCCAACTGTCTGAAATTTGGCAGACTCAGTCAGCTCCAAAGGGGCTGACAGGTCCCCAAATTCCATGCACACATGCAGAAACACACATACAAAAAGCTCTTTGACATATTTCCTTGAAAACAGCTAATTTTACCTGCGGCTAGCACAAACTCTGCTGGACCTAGCTGCCTGAAATTGAGCAGGTTCAATCAGCTTCATGGGAGCTACTGGGTCTCCAATTTTTATGTATTTATCTTACAAGCTAAAAAAGTTACAACCATTTCTGTTTTCCGATGGAAGTCAATGGGGAAATGTAAAAAAAAAAAAAAAAAAGGCAATTAGGACATCTCAAAAGATCCAGGGCACAGTTCAAAAAAATCTGTGTCTTGTGCCCAGGTAGGCTACTCCTAATGATGCCCCTGGTGGGCAATGTGGTGCCCACCAGGGTGCCTTACCCCTACTAAAAACCAATAACACATTTTCTTACCAGCAGCTGAGACTGCTGCGAAATGGGTTTCTGCTCTGCTGAAAACTGGAGGTTAAAGGAACTGTTTAGTGTGTTCGGGGCTCAAAGCCCACTTCTGCCTTGTACTCAGACTTTGGTCCTTTGCCATGCCTCCCATGACAGCTATTATGTTGTGATGCCTAGTAGTTTTTCAAATGGCCAAATGGGCCCACAGCGCAAAAACTTTGCCTACCCCTGATCTAATGGCTTTTCATATAATGTCATGAACGAGGCCAGCAATGAAATTTTGTGGTCTATAAAATGCCATCAGGTGACTTTCCTACACAAGTTTATTTTATGAATATTATCTATGTATAGTCCAGGGATGTGAAACATAAGATATGAGAGCAGGTCCTTTGGGGTCTCCTGTGCTGCATCCATACTCCATACCAATTGTTGAACCATCTTCATGGTTAGAAAGCTTAGTAGGGTAAAAAGGTTGACTAAAGAGAGAAAAGCAGAACAAAGGAAATTGCAACACAGGCCTGCACAACTTGTGACAATTTAAGAGCAGCCATGAGAGGCTTCATGAACCTCGTTGCTTTTGTGGACTGCTTGGGAGAGTAGGAAAAAAAAGGAGGCTGTCAAGCACCAGAGAGACCACCACACTAAACCAGCCAAAATCGAGCTCCTCAAAGTTCTCCAAATTCCACCTCAAAGCTAGGGATGAAGGAACTCATTGGAGCCTGTCCTTGGTGGCCTCTCAAGCAGCCACTGCTGCTACCCATCTGCCTGCCAGGCTGCCGAGCCCCTGGAGGGCTAGGCAAGCTGTCCAGGAGCGTGCTGCAGCTGCCCACTCCTCTATGCAAGCTGCCATCTTTTACATAAGATGGAGATCTGTTTTCATAGATGTATTGTGCACAACGGTGGCTGGAAAGGCCACAATGTTAAGAGGCCTCTAATGGAGAACTTGCCCTTTCCAGCCACCATTGCGCACAACAATAAATCTATGAAAATATAGAGCCCCATCCTGTGTGAAAGGGGCTCTACATTTGTACTGCTGGTGAGGGAGAGGATTGTTCCTTTCTTCCCCTCCCATCCTGGGCCAGCAACATGGGGGCAGCAGCTTGATGATAGGAGGAAGGTGAGAGGGAAGCCCCTCTCACCTTCCTCCTCCCATCAAGCTGCTGCCTTCGTGTAGCTGGGATGAGGGGAGGAGAGACAATCATTCCTGTCTCCCCCTCCCATCCCATGCCAGCTATGTGAGGGCAGCGGCTTGAAGAGAGGAGGAAGGTGAAAGGGAATTCCCTCTCATCTCCCTCATCCCATCAAGCCACAGCCTTCATGGGAGCTGGGATGGGATGTGCTGGGGAGAAAGAATCACACATCACCAAGCCATGTGCCCACAGCAACTCTTTTAAAAAAATTGCACACAATGGCTGGCCAGCAAGTGCCGGCCATTGTATGGAACATTTAATTTATGAAAAATAGCAAGTTGCCATTTGCGACTTGGCTGTGGCTGCTTGTGGGTGGGACTGAGTAAGTCCCAGGAGTCCATGAAGCTCAGAGAGTGGGGGTTGGGGCTCAGTGAGCTGAGTCCAGGGGGCCAAGCAGGAGGGAGACGATCAGAGTCCACCCCCTGCATGGATGCTCACAATATCCCTACTCAATGCTTCTTCTGACTTGTGCCTATATCAGATTAAGAGAGTTGTTTTTCTGTTTGCATGAAAATTCATGCACATTTCTGTGCAATTTTTTCCAAGTGAATGCATCAATTGTGCACATTTAAAAAATGTGCACCTTTTCTCCCATTGATTAAAGTGTGTTTGTGTGCATTTTCAGATTACACATTTTTCATGCACATTTTTCAAATGTATTCATGTTGTGAAACACATTTTTGTGCAGTCCACGAATCACATCCCAAGCTCAGAAATGTACACAGTTTGACTACAGATGGAATTTGAGTCTGCACTCATGAGCTGTGAATTAGGTACATTCTGGTCAAAAATGAACTGAGACAAATGTATCATACATCCCAACTGGTAGGCTGTGCTTGGCTTGGTGGGATTGAATACTCATTCTTTCGGCCTTGCCCATCTCACATCTTTTCTCCAATCTTCTCTACCCTTCCAGTGTTCAGCTTCTAGATCCCCTGGTTCTGGGATGACGAAAGCCTCCTCTAAAGTCCCATTTCCACATCGGATTATGATTTGTTTTTAGTCTGCATGAAAATTCATATGGATTTTCATGTGTGTTTTTGAAAATAGATGCAGTTTGTATGATCTTTTAAAGAATATACACATTTCTGTGTGCATTTGCGTATATTTTTGGGATTTTTTCATTGAAAAATCACTTGCAAAAATGTGTGCATTTGGGGCACATTTTTCAGAACTTATGCATTTCTGTATGCAGTGTTTCAAATATATACATTGCTTTCAAACATGCACATTTCTGGTACACTTTTTTTTTTGCAAGCTGCATTGCGAACATTGTAAAAGTATGAATTTTGATGCCTAACTGCATCCCGGTTTGTTTAGGTTCAGGAAGTGCAAATTTGGCAAGGTCACATAATGTGAACCAAAAGAATATCTCAACTATTTCTACTCTGTCGTCTTCAATAACTTTGTCATACGTTTAGTTCCAAAGGGTATGTTCCTCCTGTCTTCTGATAATGTAATTGAACATGGGTTAAGCCAATACCTTTCAAAACATTTCTCTGCATAGTCAGACTATGTGTTATAATGCTAATGCTGGGAAAGATGCTGATTTTGTATTAAACTTGAAAAGACCAGCCTGCTATTCCATATAAATGAACAATGGTGTGGAGTGAAGGGTTGCAGTGTTAGCCTAATGGAGACAGAGGAAGACCATGTATCTCATTCACTTTCACCTGTCAGACAGACTCCCTTGAAATATTCATGGACTGCATTGTTCTGTCAAGTATGTATTAGGCATCCTTGTTAACATTTCGTAATAATTTAGGGCATATTTCATAAGCACAACTGTTAAATATTTATGACTAATGCTCATTACTTAAGAAGCACTTCACACATACATCCCTGGTTTAATTATTAATACAGAGAGTTTGGATAGAACTTGTTTTTTATAGCTCTGCACTTCTGAAAATTAACTTCTCATCTATTTTGGTATTGATATCCCAAGGTGCCAAACCTACCAAAGAAGAAATGTATATCAGAATGTGCTTGATTATATTGACTCATCAAGTACAACATCAATAGCAGGCCTAAGAGGCATCCTGACTTGGAACCAACCCAAACCAACACTATACACTGTAGTGCTTGACCAAAGGAAATTTTGGTTGCTCCCCTAGTTACTGGAAACCCTTAGCTACAGTCCTTCTCTTCCTCTCAGGAGATGTGCACTAGAACACATGATGCTTGAACAAGGTCTTCATTTCAGATCTGGTTCACACATGCATGTACATCATTTGATGATTCAGCTCAATGTGTGAACTGACTCCCCTGAAGGCCAAAACAGAAATTACCTTACATTTATATCTAGGAGTGAGTGACATCTTAAAAACAAACACACAAACAAACAAAAAAACACCTTCAGAGTAAGTACAAGGGAGGGGGAAATCTGGGTCTTAAAAAAAACCTTGAGCCCACACTATGGTCCCAATCTGGTCTGGTCACCTATACCTGCTCTAGAGTTAAAAGGGGGAGAGACATAGCTGCTAGACATAGATTTAAAGTAACAGTTTGGACCTGAAAGGCACTAGTTCTCAAGGAGCATTACCAGAAAGCTGTATTATCTCCCTAACCTGAACAAGATTCTTGCTGCCACCACAACCAATCTCTGAAAAGCAATGTGAAGCCGGGTTTATGAGCAGGAGTGTCCTATCCAGATGAGAATGGCTTCAGAGAGTCTTCTAGCCCCCTGGTCATGCTATATGGACATCCTCTTCATTAATTATTTTTTAATGGATCAAATACAAATTGGATATGGTGTGTGTGTCTGTGTATGTGTGTGGGGGGTATCCAGCATTCCCTAGTAGTCCCATTGATAGATCTATATTTCATGAATTTATCTAGTACTGTTTGAAAGCCACTAATCTAGTGGCCATCACATGTGGTAGTAGTGAATTATATATATTATAATTATATATATATATATATATATATATATATAAATAATTACGCATTGTGTGAAGAAGTACTTTCCTTTGTCCAACCTGAACCATGGTTTATGGATTCTTGAAGGACATGTGCCAGAATTGTGCCTCTATCAGAAGTAGTTTTTAATGGATCATCAACATGGCTTTATTTTGCTTTACTTTTGTTTCCTAAACTACCGCAAAATGAAGTCCTCCAGCAGCAGAGTATTTAGGTAATTTTAGACTCTGGATGTATTGGTCTTATGGATGTCCCCTCATCACATGGTCATGCATATTTACTTAAAAATGTAGCAATCCAGCCCTGCTGGGTTTGTCAGCCCTCCTACTATTCATGTTGAGAGGGGCCCTGGACTTCTGCCCCCAGATCCTCCAGTGAATGCACCATTGTCCCAGGAGGTAAATGACTTAACAGCTATTGTCCTGACTGGAGGAAGAATACATCTTTTTGTGCTGCATGCAATAATATGCTAGTTCCATTCACTCTTCAAAACATCAGTGTGCTCAAAAGATAAGTATATGAAAGTCTCACTTAGACTTACAAATGAGTTACCAATGGCACTAGGTAAAAGGGTGAAACCTAGTGAAGTGAAACTATATATTAACTACAGTGCACCAAGCTATTACACAAATGTCAGCACTTTTTATTTGGAATAGCCTGTTGGATTCCTTTGGATGTGATTCTAAGTACCAAATGATCAATGGAGAATACTGACCATCTTTGATCTCTCCCCCTTCAGAGTATAAATCCTTGAGAACCTCATTCATTTTTGTACTTGTATTTCAGCTACAAATCAATATGTTTAAAATTGATTTTTGTTATCTTTGCTTTACCCAAATGCCCTTTATTTTTATACTCCAAGGAAATTCAAAGTCAGAATGAAAAGATCCTTTTGGCTTTTTAGTAGCAGAGTATTGTCAAAAACAGGGCAATAAGCTGAATATATAAAATTCAGACAGTCCAATAAAATGGAGATGCTCACTCCCACAATTTAATAGAAGTGCTGCAATTCCATAATAAACAGTAACTGAATCTAAATATATTTATAGTGGTAACTTCTTACCAACCCACCAATGAGGATTTTTATGTGCATTTCCCATGAGGCATTTCTTTTTCTCTCTTTTCCAATTGTGTTACAAATTTAGTAACTAGCTTGAAATATTGCTTAAAGTGACTATTTCATAAAAACATACTATTTTTAATCTGCAATTCTAACATCATATTGATCTCAAGGAATGCATAGAATCATAGAATAGTAGGGTTGGAAGGGGCCTACAAGGCCATCGAGTCCATCCCCCTGCTCAGTGCAGGAATCCAAGTCAGAGCATCCCTGACAGATGGCTGTCCAGCCTCGTCTTGAATGCCTCCAGTGTGGGAGAGCCCACCACCTCCCTAGGTAATTGGTCCCATTGTCGTATTGCTCTAAAAGTCAGGAAGTTTTTCCTGATGTTCAGCCGGAATTAGGGGTGCATGACACCTAGAGAATGTCAGAGAATTCCACCACGGATCTCGGTGAGGCCGAATGCCAGTGCATTCGGCCCCCCGAAATCCATGGCAGAACGAAGCTCCCCCGCGAAAGGCATGCGAAACTGGACACCTACCTGCTGCCGTTCGCGCTACATTGCGAATGGTGGCTGCATCCGCGGCTTCCATTCACTTCTTCACTATAGCTGTGATAGGCTACGTAAATACTTAACAGCTAGTGCAGGGATGCCATTTGCGTCCCTGCTGAAGCCGTGATGAGGTGCATAAGTATTTACTTAGCCTATCACAGAAAAAAAAGGGAACTCAAATAGTGGCAGCTACTTATTTATGTAGCCTATCACAGCAAAAACAAAACAAAACAGTGAAAGCAAATGGCAGTGGCTATGGCAGCCGCCATTTGCGTTCCTTTTTTTTTTTTTTTGGCTGTGATAGGCCTACATAAATATTTACTTAGGCTATTACGACAAAAGAGAGGGGTGCAAATGGCATAGTGGCCACCATTTGCGCCCATCTCTTTTGCTGTAATAGGCTACGTAAAAATTTACGTAGCCTATCACGGCCCCCAAAAAAGGGAATGCAAATGGTGGCCGCCATAGCCGCTGCCATTTGCGTTCACTGTTTGTTTGTTTTTTTGCTGTGATAGGCTACATAAATATTTACGTAGCCTATCATGGCAAAATACAGGGACGCAAATGACGGTGGCTACGGCAGCCACCATTTGCATCCCTGCAGGCTGCCCAGCAGCCGGATGTCCGGCTGCGAGCAGTCCCGGAGGGTGGCCCTGTGGAATCGCTGCAGAGTGGAGCCGGCCGGAGAGAATTACGGGGGAAGGGACAGAACGCCTCCCCCCCCCCACGAATGTCACCCTTCAAAAAGGTAAGTGACTTTCGTACATCCCTAACAAAACCCCACTTACCTGGCTCCGCTGGGGTCCGCAGGTGGGAGGAGGCAATCTGTTCCCCCCCCGGAATCTTGCCTGGCCGTCTCTGCTCTGTGGCCAGTCTGCAGAGCCGCCGGCCAGGCCGATCCGCAGCAGGGCCTCCATCCACTGCCGGGCTGCTGCGGATGCAAATGGCATCCTGCGTAGGGGCTGCCATTTGCGTCCCTATGCTAGCCTGTGATAGGCTACGTAAATATTTACATAGCCTATCACAGCTAAAGCAGGGATGTAAATGGCGTACCCTATGCCATTTGCGTCCCTGCTTTAGCCATGATAGGCTATGTAAATATATATATGCCACAGCAGCCCGACAGCAGCCAGAGCCGCCGCCTAGGGATGGGGGAGAATTTCTCGCCAAAACTTCGGGGGGCCGAGTGCCAACGTATTCGGCCCCCCGAAGTAGTTTCGGGGAGAAAATCTCCGCACCCCCCGCCCCCGCACCCCCCCGGGATGGGACTTACCTTTCCCGAATGTCGCTCCCGGTGGTGGGTCGCAGCGGTGGTTCGGCAGGGCTTCGACAGGGGCGGGGGCGGCAGCCAGTCTTTCGACTGGCTGCCACCGCCGCCATTCCAAGAAAAGTAAAAAAAAAAAACACGCCCCCGTGATAGGCTACGTGACGATTAACATAGCCTATCACGGCTGACTTTGCAGATCTAGCCGTGATGGGCTACGTTAATCGTCACGTAGCCTATCACGGGGGCATTGTTTTTTAAAAAACTTTTTATTTCATGGCCGGGCGAGGCGAGGCGCCTCCTCCCCAGCCTGAATTTCGGCCGGGCAAGGCGGGAAGCCTCCCCCCCGGCCTGAATTTTGGCTGGGCGAGGCGGGAAGCCTCCCCCCCTGGCCTGAACTTCGGGGGGAGCAGCGAAGTGCCTCCCCCTCACCGCGAAGCAAGCTGCGAGACCAGGTAAGTGACTTTCGTACACTCCTACCGCCGCCACTACTTCATCTGCCACCACTGCATCCACCACCAGGTAGGTCCGTACTGGGGGGATTCCATGGGGTGGCGGGGGAGGGGATATTTTGCCATGGACTCCAGGGGAATCTTTAGAATCCGGCCTCACTGGAGGCCGTGGTGGAATTCTCTGACATCCCTAGCCGGAATATGGCTTCCTGTAACTTGAGCCCATTATTCTGTGTCCTGCACTCTGGGATGATCAAGAAGGGATCCTGGCCTTCCTCTCTGTGACAACCTTTCAAGTACTTGAAGAGCACTATCATATCTCCCCTCAGTCTTCTCTTCTCAAGGCTAAATATGCCCAGTTCTTTCAGTCTCTCTTCATAGCGCTTTGCTTCCAGTCCCCTGATCATCTTTGTTGCCCTCCTCTGAAACCTCTCCAGTTTGTTTGCATTCTTCTTCAAGTGTGGTGCCCAGAACTGGACACAGTACTCCAGATTAGGCCTAACCAGTGCTGAGTAGAGGGGATCTAGTACTTCACAGGATTTGGAAGCTATGCTTTTATTAGAGAGCCAATGTGGTGCAGTGGCAAGAGTCTTGGACTGGAAGCTGGGAAATCTGGGTTCTAGTCCCCACTTGGCCATGGAAGCTCAGCGGGTGACTTTGGGCCCATCACACACTCTCAGCCCAACCTACCTCATAGGGTTGTTCTTGTGAGGATAAAATGGAGAGGAGGAGAATTATGTAAGCCACCTTGGGTTCCTTGCAAGACTAAAAAAGGCGGGATATAAATGCACTAAATAAATAAATAAATATTAATGCAGCACAAAATGACATTTGACTTTTTTGCAGCCACATCACATTGTTGGCTCATATTCAGCTTGTGATTGACAACAATTCCAAGATCCTTCTCGCTTGTAGTGATGTTGAGCCACGTATCCCCCATCTCGTAACTGTGCATTTCGTTTCTTTTTCCTAGGTGCAGAACTTGGCATTTATCCCTATTAAATGTCATTCTGTTGTTTTCTGCCCAGTGCTCCAGTCTATCAAGATCACTTTCAATTTTGTTTCTGTCTTCCAAAGTATTAGTTATCCCTCCCAATTTTGTGTCATCTGCAAATTGGATCAGCATTCCCTGCACCTCCTCCTCCAAGTGATTAATAAAAATGTTTAAGAGCACTGGGCCCAGGACTGAGCCCTGTGGTACCCCACTCATTATCTCTTCCCAGCTTGACAAGGTCCCATTGATAAGCACTCTTTGAGTCCGATTCTGTAGCCAACTGTGGATCCACCAGATCGTTGTTTCATCTAGCCCACTTTGCTAGTTTGCTCATCAGGGTATCATGGGGCACTTTGTTGAAAGCTTTGCTGAAGTCGAGGTATATTATGTCTACAGCATTCCCATGGTCCACAAGGGAGGTGACCTGATCAATAAATGAGATCAGATTCATCTGGCAGGATTTGTTCTTGACAAATCCATGTTGGCTTTGAGTAATCACTGCATTGTTTTCAAGGTGCTTCCAGATGGATTGCTTTATAATCTGCTCCAGAATTTTGCCAGGGATTGATGTCAGACTGAGTGGTCTGTAGCTCCCAGGTTCCTCCTTTTTACCCTTTTTGAAGATAGGGACAACTTTAGCCCTCCTCCAGTCATCTGGCACTTCACCCATCCTCCATGATTTCTCAAAGAGAATAGACAGCGGTTCTGAGAGTTCTTCTGCCAGTTCCTTTATTACTCTAGGATGCAGTTCATCTGGCCCTGGAGATTTGAACTCATTCAAAGTAATTAGGTGTTCTTTTGACCATATGCCTATCAATCTCAAGATGGATTCCTGCTCTTTCAGCCTGTACTTCACCTATGCTGGGGGGGTCATAGACCCTCTTTCAGGAAAAGACTGAGCCAAAGTAGGAATTGAGTACTTCTGCCTTTTCTTTGTCAATGGTTATCATTTTGCCATCCTTATTTAATAGCTGAACAACCATTTATTTCCTCTGTCTTTTACTATGCACATAGCTGAAGAAAGCCTTTTTGTGGCTTTTTGCATCCCTCGCTAACCTCAGCTTGTTCTCAGCTTTAGCCTTCCTGACGCCATCCCTGCAATTCTGTGCTACCTGCCTGTACTCTTCCTTTGTTGCTTGGGCTTCTTTCCACTTCTTATATATGTCCTTTTTTGTTTTCAGGTCATCTCTAAGCTTTTTGTGAAGCCACATTGGCTTCTTCTGTTGACTTCCACCTTTTCTTCTTGTTGGAATTGTTTGTAATTGTGCCTTGAGAATTTCCTTTTTAAAAAGCTCCCACCCATCTTGGACTTCTTTTCTCATTAGAGTCGCTTGCCATGGGACCTTACTGGTCATTGTTCTGAATTTATTAAAATCAGCTTTCCTAAAATCTAAGGATGTGCGAATTGTGTACCTTCCATGCCGCTTGACTTCCCAGTGCTCCGTACCGTCGTTCGCAAGCCCCCAGAATTCTCCCCTTTTTTTTCCACTCCAAGGATTACGAAGATAAATCCGTACTGACAGCTGTAATTCCAGTGCCCAGCCATCTCCGTGTCTGCTTAACTTCCGTAAGAAAGGCTATTTTTCGTAGAGACTCACGTATTTTTTCCCCTGCCCTAAGATGTGCAGTAATTACTTTCAGCCAAAACACTTCCTCCTCCTCAGGGATTCCCAAAGCAAGGCTGCCCTAGGTATGCCTGAGCGATGCACTCTTTGTTTAAAGCAACGCTGTTGAAAGAAAGAAAGAAAGAAAGAAAGAAAGAAAGAAAGAAAGAAAGAAACTTTTAAAATGACCATGCCGGTCTGGAGCCCTGCACGAGGTATTATTCCCCTGGCTAGGCTTTCTATTTCCACACCCAGCGTTGTTGTTGACGTTGTGAGGCTAAAATGGAGAGGAGAACCAACTCTGTGCATGTCTACTCAGAAGTAAGTCTTATTGAGTTCAATGCGACTTACTCCTACATGTGTCAGCACCCCACTTGCCCCCAGCTCAGCTTTGTATTTCCACATCCAGCTCATTATCAAACCTGTTAGTTATCTAGGGATGTCAGAGAATTCCACCACGGATCTCGGTGAGGCCGAATGCCAGTGCATTCGGCCCCTCGAACTCTGTGGCGGAATGGCCTGCCACCCCCCAACCCTCCCGCAGATCCCCCCTGGGATGAGACTTTCCTGGGGCGAATGTTCCAGACGGCGGTGGCTCCAGAGGTGGCTTCGGCGGCAGCGGCGGCTGGTCTTCCGAACGGCTGCCGCCGCCATTTGCAGTCTGTCATTGTTGTTTTTTCCCCCATTCATGATAGGCTACGTAAAGACTTACGTAGCCTATCACGTCTGGGTTTAAAAAAAAACAAACCAACGCGTACGCAAATGGCAGCGGCTACGGCCGCTGCCATTTGCATTCCTGATTTTGGCCATCTTAGTCTACGTAAATATTTCTTTAGACTAAGATGGCCAAAAATAACGAACGCAAATGGCGACAGCCATATCCACCGCTATTTGCATATGCATTTTTTTTTTAACTCAGACTTGATAGGCTACGTAAGTCTTCACATAGCCTATCACGGCTGAATACAGGGACGCAAACGGCGGCAGCTATGTCCACCGCCATTTGCATCCCTGCTAGCCAGCTGCCAGATGTCCGGATGTTGGCGGAGCCGGCCGGTGGCTCTGTGGAATCCCCGTGTAGCGGAGCTGGCCAGCCAGGATTCTGGGGGGAGGCGAGAATTCTGGGGGGAGGGACGGAGTGCCTCCCCCCCCAGTGGAACACGGCGGAGCCAGGTAAGTGGGGTTTCGTAAACCACTATAGTTATCTCACTGGATGACTTTGGGCTGGACTCTAACCGCTACATCATACTTCTGTTATATGAAACTCTTGAAGAAAAAGAGACAGTATAATGGAAAGTTGTTTCTGAAGCAGTCACACTTCACTTGTACAGATGCAACATGAAGGGAAAGATAAGCAACCTTCTCTTTGTTTGAATAAAAAGCACACTCTGCACATGCTCGGGGAATGGACAAAATGAGGAATAAACAGACTAGGGAATATGAAGAACTATATCCTTCTATTGTGTGTGTGTGTGTTTGTGTGTGGAATCTCCCTCAATCCAGCTGTTCCCTGGAAAAAAAAAACCCATTCACCCAAGGGTCCGCTGAGATAATTAACAGGAGGTTTGCTAATGAGCTGGATGTGGAAATACAAAGCTGAGCTGGGGGCAAGTGGGGTGCTGACATGTGTAGGAGTAAGTTGCATTGAACTCAGTAAGACTTACTTCTGAGTAGACATGCACAGAGTTGGTTCTCCTCTCCATTTTAGCCTCACCATGTCACCAAAAAGGCGGGGTGTGGAAATAGAAAGCCTAGCAGGGGGAATAATACTTATGCAGGGCTCCAGACTGGCATGGTCATTTTAAAAGGTTTTTTCTTTCTTTCAAACAGCGTTGCTTTAAACCAAGAGTGCATCGCTCAGGCACACCTAGGGCAGCCTTGGTTTGGGAAGCCCCAAGGAGGAAGTGTTTTGGCTGAAAGTAAATGGAGATGGAGGATTTCAGTTGAAAAAGAACACCCACAAACAAGGCGGTGAGCACAATTCATTTTTTTTTAAAACGTACGTATTTATTATGGGAATATACTACCTTGCATTTTTATTTACGAAAATTTTGTGACTCTGCAGATGACAAAAAAAAAGCCGCATGACTTCTGGCTCCGCAGGACCTCGTGGTGCCGTTCCACAGAGGATTCTGTGGCACTGACTGAAGGGAATTCGATCCCATTTCAGTCCATGGCAGAATTCTCTGACATCCCTCTTAAATCCAGGGTACCCATTTGACTACACTCAGCTTTTGCTTCCCTTAGAACCAAGAACTCAAGTACAACATGGTCGCTTTCCCCCAGAGTTCCTGCAACTGCTACTTTATCCACTAAGTCATCTCGGTTGGTTAGGATCAAGTCAAGGATAGCCGATCCTCTAGCTCCTTCCTCTACTTTGCGTAGGAGGAAGTTATCCACCACTAGGGATGTACGAAACCCACTTACCTTTTCACGGAATGTTTCGTGGTGGTTGGGGATGGGGGGGAGGCAATCTGGTCCTCCCCCCTGGAATCCTTGATGGCCGGCTCCGCTCTGCCACCAGGCCACGGAGCAGCTGGCCAGGGCCATCTGCAGCCGGATTGCTGGCTGCGGACGGGCTGCTGCGGACACAAATGCTGGCAGCTGTAGCGGCCGCCATTTGTGTCCAGCCAGGCAGCCGTGATAGGCTACATAAGAATTTACGTAGCCTGTCACGTCTGGGTAAAAAAAAAAGGCGTACGCAAATGGCAGCGGCTACGACGGCCACCATTTGCTTTCCCTATTTTTCACTGATTTATCATACGTAAATATTTACGTAGGGTTGGCGGAGAATTTCTCCCCGAAACTTCGGGGGGCCGAGTGCCAACGTGTTTGGCCCCCCGAAGAAGTTTCGGGGAGAAATTCTCCGCACCCCCCCACACCCCGCACCCCCTCCAGGACGGGACTTACCTTTCCCGAATGTCCCTCCCGGCGGCGGTTCGTCGGGTCTTCGTCAGGGGCGGGGGCGGCAGCCGATCTTTCGACCGGCTGCCACCGCCGCCATTCCAATAAAACTAAAAAAAAAAACCACCCCCGTTATAGGCTACGTGACGATTAACGTAGCCTATCATGGCTAGATCTGCAAAGTCAGCCGTGATAGGCTACGTAAATCGTCACGTAGCCTATCACGGGTGACTTAAAAAAAAAAAAAGCTTGTACGGCTAAAGGTGGCCCCCATAGGGAGCCGCCATTCACGTTTCTTATTTGGTCGCTGTAGTCTACGTAAAGATTACGTAGACTACGGCGAAAATAAGGGCAATGCTATTTGCATTTGAATCCTCAATGGGGGGGGAGGCACGCCGTTCCTCCCTCCCAGAGTCCTCCGCAGCCGGCTGTGCTCCGCGGCAGCTCTGCGGAGGGCTCTGGGGAAAAAAAACACAAAAACCACGTACGCAAATGTCAGCGGCTACAGCCGCCACCATTTGCATTCCTTCTTTTTGCCGTCTTAATCTACGTTTAGATTAAACGTAGACTAAGTTTAAGACTATTTACGTAGACTAAGACGGTGAAAATAAAAGTAACGCAAATAGCATAGCAGACCCTATTTGTGTTCCCCTTATTTTCGCTGTCTTAGTCTACGTAAATATTTACGTAGACTAAGACAGCCCAAAATAAGGAATGCAAATGGCGGCGGCCATAGCCGCCGCGATTTGCATACGCTTTTTTTTTTTTTACCCAGTCGTTCTAGGCTACGTAAAAACGTACAAAGCCTATCACGTCTCTCTCTATATATATAAAAAAACAGACTGCAAATGGTGGCGGAGGCAGGCGGTTGGAAGACCAGCCGCCGCCGCCGCTGCCAAAACCGCCGCTGGAGCCGGCGCCACCCGGAAGATCCGCCCCAGGTAAGTCTCATCCCGGGAGGGATCCGCGGGGGGGTGGGGGGGCAGGCCGTTCTGCCACATATTTTGGGGGGCCAAATGCACTGGCATTCGGCCTTACCGAGATCCATGGCGGAATTCCTTGCCATCCCTAATCACAGGTCGGAATTAAGATTGCCGGGAAAATTATCAACAACCTCAGATATGTAGATGATACCACCCTAATGGAAGAAAGCGAAGAGGATCTAAAGAAGCTCTTGTTGAGGGTGAAAGTGGAGAGTGCAAAAGCTGGTTTGAAACTCAACATTAAAAAAAAAACAAAGATCATGGCATCTGGCCCCATCACTTCCTGGCATATAGAAGGGGAAGAAATGGAAGCAGTGACAGATTTTATTTTCTTGGGCTCCAAGATCACTGCAGATGGTGACTGTAGCCATGAAATTAAAAGACGCTTGCTCCTTGGGTGGAAAGCTATGGCAAACCTAGACAGCATAGTAAGAAGCAGAGATGTCACCTTGCCAAAAAAGGCTCGTATAATCAAAGCTATGGTTTTCCCAGTAGTCATGTATGGCTGTGAAAGCTGGACTATAAGGAAGGCTGAGCACCGAAGAATTGATGCTTTCGAACTGTGGTGCTGGAGAAGACTCTTACGAGTCCCCTGGACTGCAAGGAGGTCAAATCAGTCCATCCTAAAGGAAATCAACCCTGAGTGCTCATTGGAAGGACAGATACTGAAACTGAAGCTCCAATATTTTGGCCACCTAATGCGAAGAGAAAACTCCCTGGAAAAGACCCTGATGCTGGGAAAGATTGAAGGCAAAAGGAGAAGGGGACGGCAGAGGATGAGATGGCTAGATAGCATCACGGATGCAATGAATATGGAGTTGAGCACACTCCAGGAGAGAGCGCAGGACAGGAAGTCCTGGCGTGCTATGGTCCATGGGGTCACGAAGAGTCGGACACGACTGAACGACTAAACGACAACAAGGGGATGCATGCACTCTTCATGGTATATAGGACTGTAGCCTTAGTTTCTATAAAGAAAGAAACATGACATTAGGGATGGATGGATGCACCTCCATCTGCTCCCTTCGGGTGGCCGATGAGCTGTTCTCGCTGTCTGCTCATGTGAACTGCACTGTGGGAGCTGCAGGATGGCTCATCAACTGCCCAAGAAGTGGTGTGAGCCCATCCATAATCTTACCAAGCTCCTATTTTCTGCAGAAATCATGGCTTGGGTTACTTCCACATATGTAAAGTTGCGGACCCTTTACGCTGTAATCTTGAGTCCTTGCCCCTTTAAGGCAGACAAAGACACCACTTTACATATGCAGAAGTAACTGAGCTATGATTGTGTGCACAACTGCAGCTTGATAAGGGGATGGATAACCTCACAGTGCTTCCCACCAGTCACCAAGCAGGCAAGTGAGCCCCGCGCAGCCTGGCAAATGGGGTCTGGGTAGCTGGACAGGGGGAAATCTGTCAGACTCCACCCCCTTCTTGGACTCCTGTGCCATCCCTACATGTACATAATACTGAATGTATTCGTGGTTCCTAGACTGGTTTACACTCATCACTAGAAATGTGTGAAAGAAGGCTGGCTGAAGAAGTTGTGGGACACTCTCTTCTTGAACAAACTGACTGCATACCATAAGTCCCCAAATGCATTCAGTCATGTTCTTGAAATAGGGCACCCAGCAATTATGTGTATATAAAGGACACATTGTCACTTGGTCCTGATGAGTTTGAGTGGTTAAACCTTGAATAAAGTTTAATATTTTGCCTGCAGTAAATGTATGGTCTTTTATAGAAATGTGTTTTCTCGTATGTTTGTTTTGAGTTCTGCATGTTTTCATACTTGTATCAATTTTTTTTAATTTACAAATGATATAATTTTGTAAGAGGAAGAGGAGGAGGAGGAGGTTGTTTTTACAGTCCCTGCCCCCAAAGCTCTAAATTTCAACCAGGGTTGGGGGGCAACAGGAAGGAAGATATGAGAGAGGTAATAGTTACAAGAGACAACCCTATTTGAAGGACTATCAGAGCACTATTCTCTATTTTGAAGTCATCCTCTATTTGAAGGTTGAAAGATTAAAAAACCATCAGACAGAAAGCTGGGCCTTGAAGATTCCCATCAGCAGCACCTGGACAGCAGACGGAGCAAAGCACACAGGTCACCTGGTCACAGTCTTCCACACTGTGGTGAGATGTACTGTATTTCTGTGTAAATTATATTCATTATTTTAAAATGTACACCTATACATACAAATTAGCAAATGCAAATTTATGCAAATTGACATTTTACCCTCTTTTACCCACTTTTTTAGTGCTGCTTTTTCTCTTTTTTTTAAGGAACACATAACTGGCCACCCTAGCAGGCCTGGTCTCATTTGATTTCTCAGAAATTCCTCAGATGGTTCACCAAAACATCTCCAAATTCACTTTATAAGGCTTATGGATGTGTGAAATCCCTCCTAAGAAATTTCACTGGTTTCAGCCAAACTGTTTTTTCTCCCTATGAAAAGTCCCTGAGGAGGAACTACCAAATTTGCCTCAGATTCCACAGCACCCATAAAATCCAGAACAATACAAGGTCAGAACATTGTAAGGATGCAGTTATCTTAGTTACAGCTGATTTGCTATCGAGTCACTTTTAAAGGTCTCCCTTTTTTATTTAATTAACAATAAAGTCACAGCTTTCCAAATCACTGTTTTGCATTTCTGGAGAGGAATAAACTGAAGAAAAGAAGTTATTGCTGGAAGTCACCATTTCTGGGCATCACATTTAACATTCACAAAACATTCAGAACAGGCTCCCTCATGAAATCTAAATATAGTGCTCTAAAAAAGGAGAAAGAATGCAAGCAAGAAAAAGAAGGTATCTTCCAATTGCTTGCAGGTGCACAGACCATCGGCACAGTGCCTCTCTGGCTGTGGGCCATTGCAATGTTACTAGACAATATCTGTCACTAAATTATAATGTCATTGTGGTAATACACTTTCCTCCCATTTGTAAACTTTAATTGTCTGATAGTTTGATTTTATATGGTAATATTTTGCAAATAAACACAAGCATGAGACCATGTACTGTAGGGGAACAAATAATTTCAGCCAACAAGCTGCATTACTTCTAACAGTATCGGGTTTAATTTGGGTTTGTTTGGAACTTTATAGATTAAGAAGTGGGAGGAAGAAAGCTCCAAGAGCAGGAATTTGATATATCCAGCATTAGTTCTTCCCAAGAAGAGTAATCGAGTCATAAGCAGAGCAACAATGGATTGAATACACAAATAGCCTATAAACCAGCCTATTCTCTTTCTTTTTTCCTTGTCAATGCTTATGGTACATACAATTTCTGCATTTCTAAAACAGTGTCATTTGGCAATTCCCACTTCTGTATGGTTGGAAGTTTGAGGCAGGGAGCTTTTTACCTGTGTGGAGATTTGTGCAGAACAAACCAACTAATAATACTAAGGAACATTTGTATGATGCATTCAGGTGTTCAAAGCACCTCACATGCTCTATTTAGTTGTTCTCCTTACAACAATCCTGTAAGGCATGCCATTAGTTTTATCATCCATATTGCATATATGGGCACTGAGACTGACAAGACAGTGGCGTTCCTAAGACCACCTAATGAGTTCATGCAGAAACAAGATTGGAACTGAGGACCTCCTTGTTTATAGGTCAGGGCAAAAATATGTTACTTTACAAATGTATATCTATTCTCCCCCCCCCCCTCTAAAGTAATTTCGGGCTGATCCACAGAGGGGATAGGCATCGTTCTTTAGCAATATAAATTGCAGGCATGGAGCTTCTGATTTTAGTTTCCAGAGCCGTGTAGTGATTGCAAGGAGATGGATGTGAGCCAATAAAAAGCGGGCATCAACAGATGTTTTAATAACAAAAAGATAGCACTTTATGACCACAGAAACAACCTTGAGAGATTTTGGGGGGTCAGAAGGACGCTGTCAGTCTTTCAGTAACAACCATCAATACTGGAACTGGACAAGATGTATTATTAACAAAGAACACATCAACTCCCTCTTTGATGCCGTAGGCCCCAATGAAGCAAAAAGAGTATAAAACCCCTGCGTTTGCCAGTGTTCAGGTGGGGCGTGGTTGCATCTGGATAATTTGGGTGTGCACATACCATCAAGGACCCTCATCCAGAGGGACATGTGTCAATCACTCTGGCTGAGTACTGGTAGCTTGAGTTTATGTTTGGGGTACCTTTCTGGAGCAGATAGGATTTTACTGTCAAGGGCTTAAGTAGAGAGCAATATCTTTGTCCTGTTGTATGCTCAAATTGGGTTGGGTTTCCCATCAGCCAAGCTCTGGGCTGGGATGCTTGTAACAAACAGAGGCTAACTGTATATTTAGTCCTCTAATGCACCACATTTGGGTAACTAAGGGTGCCATCCTATGCATGTTTAGACAGAGAAATGGCCTACAGCTCCCAGCAAAGCTGGCTGGGGGATGATGGGAGTTGTTGGCCTTTTCTCCATCTAAACATGCATAGGATTGCACCCTACGTCTGTAACCAAAAAGCATGCAACTAGGGATGGCGGAGAATTCCGCCACGGATTCCAGTGAGGCCATATTCTTTAGAATCCACCCCCCCAGAGTCCATGGCGGAACGGACCAACCCCCATCCACCACCCCACAAAGTTCGCCTGGACAGACCCTACCTGTCGCTGGCTGAGTTCTGGGTCCATCCATTGAGTCCACAGCCATCTGCTGCCGGTCTGTGGATGCAAATTTTTTGTGATAGACTCCGTAAATCTTTATGTAGCCTATCATGGCAAAGTGCAGGGGTGCAAATAGCATCCCCTATGCCATTGGTGTCCCTGCTCTTTGCCATGATAGGCTACATAAAGATTTACGGAGCCTATCACGAAAAGAGCAGGGACGCAAATGGCGTCCACTATGCCGGACACCATTTGCGTCCGTAGACCAGCAGCGGGTGGAAGTCCAGCTGCAGAATGCCGACGGATCCTGCCAGTGGCTCCACGGACTCGCTGTGGAGCAGAACCGGCCAGGGAGGATTCCAGGGGAAGGAATGGATTGCCTCCCCCCCCCCGCAGACACCCAGGTGGACTGGTGAGTGGGGTTCGTACACCCCTACATGCAACTCCTTGAGTATATCATGATTTCTTTGGGATTTGTGTTTGTTTACTCAGCGTCTGTCCTTCAATAAATACTTAACTTCCTTCTAAAAGTTGTGTGTGTACCTCAACTCCATACTCCATAAGGTTCAGTGTGATTCTCATAGGGATGTCAGAGAATTCTGCCACGGATCTTGGTGAGGCCGAATGCCAGTGCATTCGGCCCCCCGAAATCCATGGCGGAAGGGCCTGCCCCCCCTGCCCCCCGCGGATCCCCCCCGGGATGAGACTTACTTGGGGCAGATGTTCCGGATGGCAGTGGCTCCAGCAGCAGCTGCGGCGGCTCCAGCAGCGGCTGCGGCGGCTGTGGCGGCTGGTCTTCCAACCAGCTGCCACCGCCATTTGCAGTCTCATCTTTTTTTTTTTAACATAGATGTGATAGGCTACGTAAAGATTTACGTAGCCTATCACGTCTGGGTTAAAAAAAAAATAAACGCATATGCAAATAGCGGCGGCTACCGGTGGCTACAGCCGCCGCCATTTGCTTTCCTTATTTTTGTCCATCTTAGTCTACATAAATATTTACGTAGACTAAGATGGTGAAAATAAAGGGGAATGCAAATAGCGCCTGCTACGCTATTTACGTTCCCCCTTATTTTCGCCATCTTAGTCTACGTAAATATTTACCTAGACTAAGACGGCCAAAAATAAGGAATGCAAATGGCGGCAGCAGTAGCCGCCGCCATTTGCGTATGCTTTTTTTAAAAAAACTCAGCCGTGATAGGCTACGTAAGTCTTATTTATTTATTTATTTATTTATTGCATTTATACCCTGCCTTTTTTCCTCTTGCAAGGAACCCAAGGCGGCTGACATTATCCTCCTCCTCTCCAGTTTATCCTCACAACAACAACCCTGTGAGGTGGGTTGGGCTGAGAGTCTGTGACTGGCCCAAAGTCACCCAGTGAGCTTCCATGGCCGAGTGGGGACTAGAACCCAGATCTCCCAGCTCCTAGTCCAACACCCTTGCCACTACACCACACTGGCTCTCCACACTGGCTACGTAAGTCTTTACGTAGCCTATCACGGCTGAATACAGGGACACAAACGGCAGCGGCTACGGCAGCCACCATTTGCGTCCCTGCTAGCCAGTGGCCAGATGTCCGGCTGCTGGCGGAGCCGGCCGGCGGCTCCGTGGAATCCCCATGGAGCAGAGCCGGCCGGCGAGGATTCCTGGGGGAAGGGACAGAGGGCCTCCCCCCCCCCAGTGGATGCCCCGACCGGAACAGGTAAGTGATTCGTACATCCCTAGATCCCCCCCAGTGGATGCCCCGACCGGAACAGGTAAGTGATTCGTACATCCCTAGATTCTCACAACTTGATAGTCTGCGAAAATCACAAGATTAAAAGCGAGCTTGTCAGTTAGAGTGCTGGACCGGGAAGCCAGAGATCCAAGTTCTACTGCCCACTGGGCCATGAAACTCACTGGGTGACTTTGGGCCAGTCACTGACTCTCAGCCTAACCTACCTCACAGGGTTGTTCTGAGGATAAAATGGAGAGGAGGACCATGTAAGTCGCCTTGGATTCCTTTCAAAAGGAAACAAAAGTGGGATATAAATGTAATAATAAATAAAATAAATAATAATAAATTGGGACCACAGCAAGCGCAAAGGGTGAAAGTCCCCCCCCACACGCACACACCCACACACACGACTCCCAATCTAGATTGTGTCCCCTGCATTTACTTTATAGTAAAATAGAAAAGAGAAAAGATCTAGCTGCTAGATATGTCTTCAAAGTAATGTGTACCCTTGCTATTAACCGCTACATTACACCAGTGTATTAAAAAAAATGTTGAGACTTCATTTTACATATTAAAGAGCAATCTTACAACAACATTTAAGGAATCTGAATGCCAGCAAGAAACGAATGTGCTACTGGTGAAATGAGCTTATTTATCCTCTGCGTAACTCGGCCAAAGTCAATAAAGTTACAGCAGAGCTTTCAATAAATGAATTGAATTCAGTTGTGGGAACTAGAAAAGTGATTTTCAGCATTTCAGAAAGAGATTACTGAAAGATATTCCCATTACAAAATAATGCAATTTGTACATTAAAAAACCAGTATTGTAACAAAGGCTTTAAATTACAATGGGGGAAAGCTTTAATGAGCCTATATTTCTGGATGGGATTTTGTTTTTTGTTTTTTTAAATACATCTAATAATCATAATTCCTCATTTCCAACAACCAATATTAATAAACCTCAGCTTATGATGTCTCTGAAAATGCCTAAAATGTTCTCCAAAGGGCCAACAGTGGTTATGTAATAGTCTGAATGTTAAACAGGCAGAACCAGTCTATTTCTAGTCCATGTCAATTTCACGTGTGTACAGACGTTAGTTTTGCACCTGCCTCTAATGCTTCGATGAAAAATTCTCCTGTGTTTTTTTTCAAACCATTATCATTCAATTTGATAGAAAATAAATTGCTTTCTGAAATTGCTTTCATCCTGAACTTTGAGATTCTTTTTAAACTCGTGAGAATTCATAAGTATGTTATGCACATGTCTTCTAATGCATGAATTTTTGTGTGCATTTCTCCTCATATACAGAATTTTTGCAAGCAACCTTTCTAATATATTGCATTTCAACCTATTTTTTCCCTAATATACACATTTTTGCATGTATTTTTTATTGGAGAACTCTATTGCAAAATTCAGAGAAGTGTGAATTTGGAAGAATAACTGAGTTTCGGGTTCCATAGTAGTTTAAAAGTGCAAAATTAGGTAAATTCATATTAAAATGCAAACTGAATTATTTTTTTCACCATTCCTACACACAGCAACAACCAGCATGTATATGTATGTATGTATGTCTGCATATAGATAGATGATAGGTAGACATAGGGCTGAAATTAAGTGGTGCCTGAGTTTCATGGCACTGTTTCTGGGTGAGGTACATAAGAAACAAGACATTGGGTCTCCTCCTCCTCCTTCTTTTGCTGCCTGTGACCAAGGATGGGTGAGAAATTCTCTCCAGTGGCACTTGGGACTTGTAGTCATGGCAATGGCTTATCATGACTATAATTCCTCCCTCTTCAGGAGCAGAATTTGCTCCCCATCCCATGAGGATCACCTGAAATACTCATTTTTAAATTATTTTTATTTGAATTCATTTCATACTCTTACAATTCATTAAACAACAATAGAATACGACAAAAAAAAGTCTCAGTATACAATAGTGGATACTTTTTTTCAGGGAATTCATCACATTTGTCAATACATGTGTAGTTCACATGGAATAAAATTGTATTTTCTGAGCTTCTGTCTTGCGTAGGTATGTCCATTAAAATATCGTTATTTATACATTTATTTATTTATTTCAGCCAGCGAAGTCTCTCCATAGAGAGACTTCTATGTGGGTGGGTGGTGGACATACTGTGGACATTTCTTGCCTCAGGTAAATAGGTAACATCTGGAACAAGAAAGCTATCTTGAACAATATTGACATCTTTATTCCGGCAATTTCCTCCAGCCAAGTTAATTTAGATTTTGTCCAGTTGTTGAATTTATTTGTGATTTGTCTTCATAAACATTATGCACTGTGTAAAAAGGCTCAGCTGCACCTGGGTGGAGTGGTTACTTTTCCCAGCAACAATTGGTTTCCTGGCTCTGCCCACCCTGCACTTTCACCCATTAGGGATGACAAAGAGCAGGTGAAGTCCCTGACCAAAGTGCCAGATGGAGCTTGTCCAACTGATGCTTTGAATAGGGAATGGCTTCTCCCACCTGGTGCCTTCCCCACTGGGAAGGGGTGACTGCTGACACCAGGCCGGCAAAGCACTTAGCGTGCTGCTCCCCTGCCCAACTGGAAGAGGATGTGTCATGCTAAGCAAGGGGATTCCACTCTCACACATTCCTAGTTACTAGACCACTAGGTAAACTAGACCACTAGTTTGCTAACATGCCCCATCTCCAAGCAGAGTTAAACAAACAAACAAAAAAAACCCTCAAAGAAATGAACAGTATGCATTATATCAAATAAGCAGCGGGGCCATAAATTACAATGTATGCTAAGGATTCAACCCTTTGAAATTCACATACTGTCACAGCTAGTATGGTTGACACAATGATAATTATAATGTCACATTCACACTATAATCAGGATTTTATCATCCCTCCCATTATGTGATTCCATTTTCAAAGGTTTATAGCACTATTATTACAATTTTCTCTTGATGTACATTTGAGGCCTTGATACTAGAATTTTATTTGCTTTTTCATTTGTTTTTACAAGTGAGGGATGCAAAGGAAGCAATGAGTGTTGCTTTCTATTTGAGATGGACAAAGTATTTTTTTTAACTTTTTTCTTTTCTTTTCCAGACATTACATTCTATCCTCCTTACCTGGATGATTCATATCATAATGGAATGTGGCAGGTACTTTGACTTCATTATACATTAGAGAGGTCTAAAAATACTAAAATTACTTTTTAATTACACATTTGAGAGCACTAACTGTGAAATAATGTGAAATCTATAACATTAAAGTAGAAGTCGAGTCTCTTTGAGCTTATTGGCAGTGACTAATAGGTTGTTTTTTTTTTTTTCCAAACAGACTTTTAAAATATTGGCACCGCAAACCTAAACATACACACCCATGGAACATGCCTAGATAGAATTAACTCCCTGCAATGCAGCTGTATTTGTGGCTGATACTGGGGAAAGTAGGGATGGTGTGGCTGATTGGGTCTGGGGGAGTCCAGCGAACACCTCCATGCCCACACCCCTGAGCCATGCCCACCAAGCTCCTGCCCCTGCTTGCCCTTGCCCCTGCTTGCCAAGCTGCCTGCACTGAAAGGACCTGACTGTGAGCACCACAACTGCCATTTTGCGAAAAAAGAGAGATTGCAAAATATGCGCACATCCAGTCTTATGCAAAATGGCTCCATGAATGGCCCATATACACAAGGTTACAGATATAAATGGCCTATTTATGCCTGTAATCTTGCATATATGGGCTGTTCATGGCCCCATTTTGCATAAGACAGGATGTGTGCATATTTCATGATCACCATCTTTTTTCACAAAATGGCGCTTGCAGACTGGTCCCGACTCTCGGGTCAGTGCGGGTGGCTCAGTAAGTGCAGCGAGGGGGGGGTCAAGAGCAGATCTAGGGGCATGCGAGCAGGGGCAGGGGCTCAGTGGCGCCTAGAGAACCCGGACAGGGGAGGGGGTGCTCATCCATCCCTAAGGGAAAGTATAGTTCATGGGGAAGGTACAGCTCTTTTTTTTTTTTTTTTAATTTACTTCTGAAACTTATTCTCCACCTTCAATGTCCAGCTGGCTCCCCCAGGGCAGCTAATTCTTATATTGTAACATTGATTTGCATGTTTTCCTGGCTGTGAACGTTATATATAAGATAACAAACTTGGTGAGCCCATGCCAACTAGACATGCAGTGAAATGGAGCCACCGACAGACAAGGTAAGAGTTTTTGTAAACTCAGGAAACTTTCAAGATTTATAGGAAAAAAAAAAAACTTTTAGCCTACATGAGGCTGTTAATCCTCTATATGTACTTTTAGTTTCATCGCAAAATTGAGATCTGAGCTCTACACTAAGAACTTTTCCTTTCCTGTTTTTCCACTAGATAAACTCTAGATGGTGCTGTGCTATACTGAAATAGCACAATTACACATATAAGAAAATACGCTTTCTTTCACTTTCGGAAATAATGCTCTATTTTCCCTGGTCTAAAAGAATCACCAGGAAAGTGTTCTTAAAAAAACAAAAGTGAAACTGGAGGGTCATGACATTATCTAAAGGACCCGTAAACAACCATGAGAACACAATAAATGCCTCATATAGAAAAGCTCTCTCTCTCTCTCTCTCTCTCTCTCTCTGTGTGTGTGTGTGTGAGAGAGAGAGAGAACTAAGAAGAAAATGTCCTGATGAAGGCTCACAAACACAAAGCCCTCCCAGAAGAACAGACCTTTAGAAACAATTAAAGCCCTGATAATGATGAAAGTAGAGGGAACTTGGCCCCCCTGGTGGTGACCAATTTCCTCCACCGCTTGAACAATGGGGAGGGGGGAGTAACTTTCCCAAACAGTGCAGGGAGGAAGGCAAGTAAATCCTTCATCCTCTTGAGGTTTGGGGGGATTTACCATGATAGTATTCAGGTTTCTGACTAACTGAACACAGTCTTGGTCATCCAGCACTGTACACTCTGTACAAGTGTGGTGGCCTCCACTTACAGAAGTTGTGGGAGTCTGAGAGGGGGGTGGAGCCCGCTGGACTGCCCCCCTCACTTGGCAAGCCACTGCCACTTATCAGACCCATTTGCTTGGTGCTCATGTGGTCCACAAGCCCTTGGCAGCCAGCTGATGCCTTAGTAATCTGCCATTTTTTATAAAAATGGTGGCTCCGGATTTTCCGTATGAATAATGTTGCATTAATGGCAGCTGTAAAGGGGCCATTTACGCAACACTACAGGTGCAAATGGACCATTTATGCCTGAAATAGGCTCACACGATGTGGGCAACAGCTCACCGAGTGCCTGGCAACCACGGATGGAGGTGACCCCATCCATCCCTACCTCCACTATCTTCTATCGTCCCAGTTCTCACCCACCAACTATTGCTTTAGGGAGAAGGGAGTGTTGAGTTTGATACAGTGTTGAGTAAGATGTGTTGAGTTTGACCTGAACGCTTGTGTAGAACTGAGAAAGATATCTGAGTGTCACTGACCTACCACGTAAGTGGTCTATCAGCACTGGAAGCTATGACTACCACTGAACAGCTTCAGCATTAAGTGTTGACTTAGCTGATGTAGATGGGTGAATGAGCAATTACAGGTTAAAGATTCATACCACCTAGGGCACAATGTTTTGAGGGAGTTAGTTCACACCTTCAGCTGCCAGTTGTCTAAAGCTAGGTCACGCATGCATGCTTGTCACTTGACAACTGTGACATCAAGCGACGATTTGCATGTGTGACTGGGCTGTCACATGTAACACCACAGGTTAAGCTTTCGAATAATCTCAGACATAATGAAATCCATTCACACATTCAGCTGCTAGTAATCAAACAATAAGAAAAGGCTTTGTGCTCTTTCCAGCACCAGGCAAAGACCTTTTTTATTTTCCTGGCATGTTAGTGTTCTAGTCTTTTAGCTTTGCTATTTTAAAGGTGCAATCCTATGCACATTTAGACAGAAAAAAAGTCCTACGATTCTCAGGATTCCCCAGCCAGCCACGCTGCCTGGGGAATGCTGGGAATTGTAGGGCTTTTTTTCTGCCAAAACATGCATAGGATTGCACCCTAAATCTGTTCCTGTATTTTAAATTTCTGCGTTGCTGCTAGGTTTTATTCTGCTTGTATTTTTATATTGTAGTTTTAAGTTTTTATATTTTATACTGTTTTTATGCTGTATTATTTGGTGGTTTTGATTTTTGTGAACTGCCCAGAGACCTTTGCTATTGGGCAGGATAGAAATGTAATAAATGAATAAATAAAAGGGCAGGGAAATCAAACACTATGCAGGGGTGTGTGAAACAGCCCAAGAGCGGAACAAGACCTGGATAATGGTGTAGTATAGCTCACAGGGAGGGAGCACCAACACAGCTACTACTACTATTACTACTTATTAATAATTGTTGTTGTTGTTACTGTTGTTATTATTATTATTATCAGGGACACTGACATCATATGTAAACCTGCTGTAGAATTCCCAGTCCCCTCTGAGCTTAGCTGCAATCCTCAAATGAATTTTCCTAGCAACGATGTATTGCTCTCTGTAGTAATATGAAGCATTTTAGGGTGGCGTGCTCTTGGATGGGCAATTAAGACCCATTAACTTTACAGAACACCTGTTCCTAGGGATGTCAGAGAAATCCGCCACTGATTCAAATGAGCCCGGATTCTTTGGACGGTTCCATTTACCTCCGCCCCCCCCCCAGGAGGATTCTGTCAAGAGTCTTGTCAAGCTGCTGCCCCTGCATAGCTGGCCTGGAATGGGAAAGGGAGACTGGAACGATCTATGGACACATAGGCTTGTACGTAAGATTCACGGCTCTATTTTGCATATAAGTCTATGGGCACATCCAGCGATCCTGCCAATCGCCATTTTTTAAAGAAAAATAGCAATCGTCATGGAGGCGAATGGGCCAGGTAAGCCTCCCTCAAGCCGGGTGGCTCTGTGGAATCCTCACAGAGCAGAGCCACTCTGGAGGATTCCGAGGGGGGGGAAGAATAGATTGCCCCCCCTGGGCAGATTCCCCACCAGAACAGAAGGTGGGGAATCCATACATCCCTACCTGTTCCTGGTGGAGATGGCAACTGTTATAACCGGCTTGCTGATATGGATGTTGGTTCTGGTACCTCCTGGAGACGTTCTTATTTCGAGAGGCCTTCCTTGAGTGAACAGCCATGGTTTAACAAAACTTGGTTTGTCAGAACTCTGTTTCTTTTAAAAGAGATCAATTGTTTTAACAAGGTGTTTTTATTCTTTTATCCTGTCTGCTCTTCATCAGTCCGAGACCTTTGGATGTGGGGCAGTATACAAATATTGTAAATAAATGAATTAATATATAAATAAATAAATAAAATATGGATCAACAGAGTCACCCGCATTTTTTGCCTCTCCTTGTGGCCCAGCTATAGGGACTATTGTGAAAATTTCAAAATTTGGCAGAACACAACTGGATCTGGAAGAGAGGAATGCAGCTAGAGACAATGGGCTTGGAATGGACTATTAAAGAATTCCGTCATTTGATAGCAATAACTATCCTGTTTGGATGCAGGAAGGGTTTACATTTGAAATATGGAAATATTCATCTTGCTATGTCTCACCTTGACTAAACAATGAAGAATGGGGGAGCAAACTAAATATAATCTCTGTACTGCAGCTTGGGGCACATGGATTTTGTTAAATCCATTCTGTCTATGTTTTGTGGCTTGTCAGGCATCTTTCTATCATCCACTTATTGACAGAATCAGATTTTTTGTAGGGATGTACGAGAATTGTGTTCCACTTGTGAAAATGTGCATTTACGGAAATCCCCCCCCCCCGCATAAATAAATAAAAAACCTTGTCCGCCACTGCATGGAATCTGCACAGCTCAGAAAAAGCTGGTCTGCTGTGAAATCTGCAGGTCAGATTCATAGAAAACTGAACTCATTTGTATCCATTGCAGATTTTTCCAACAATTTTACTGCAGCTGCAAGAAACAGCTTGCCTTGAATGCGTGGGGAAGGATAATGCTGGCCAGTACATACCCACCTCCTTTGTTTTTAATACATCAATGTCTTAACATGCTCTGTAGGGAAAAGACAAAATGGAAATGTTCTTTCCCTTGTTAAACTTTTATCATTTAAGCCACAGTAATGGTAACATATAATAAACACTGTATAGCAATGTCTGGGCCCTGTAGTTAGGTAATACATTTGACTTCCAATTCCATTCCATTGAACTTCATTTATCAGTGCATTTTATCCTGCACAAGTCTTTTTTTTTCTCTTTTTTTTATAATGTCAGGAACCTTAATTGAGCAAGAAATGCTTCTCTCTTCTGGGATTTGAAAAGCGAGATGCATACCAAATTTTCAAGTTTCCCCTGAAATCTCCCATGTAGCCTTGCGTGTCTCGAATTTGATGCTGCAGTGACAAAGAGGGCCCCCTCTCTCAAAATCCTCAAAGATGCGCTTTGCAACTTTAAACCACATTGCTGATCAATATTAATGATTCATCTTTAATACTACTGCAACCAATTTGAAGCCTTAAAACAAAAGCATGACATATACAACAGTTGACTGAATTAACTAGAAGGAGGAGATACAATGCCTAGAGTCAATTTTACAAGTGGATAGTTTGCAAATGGATAATCTAGTGTTGACTCTTGCTTCATGTTTAAGGGCAAGAATGGTTTTCTATTGCATCAAGCTAAAGTTTACATCAATGGTTTTTGAACTTCCTGCCTTCAGGGACTCTTTTCCATTAGAGATGGACAAATCAGTCTATTTTGGTCTATGTCAGTTTTGCATGAATTCAGTCATAAGTCCATCCCATCCAATTCTCACATCAGCTTGTATTTTTTACAAAGTAACTACACAGACATTCACATTTATTTTTGTACACAACTTTCCCTAACATACATGCTTTGCATGCTGCTTTCCCTAATAGCATGCCATGGTCCCCAATATGCACATTTTTAGTCACAATATTTGACCTGAGAGCTGCATTGCAAAATTTGGAGACATGAACAAAACTGAAGGAGACCTATGTTCTGATCTGCACATTAGACATATGAATGTGCAAATTACATTCATTCACTTTGAAGCATCAGCCAAATGAAATCATTTACCATTTTATTATATACAAAATTTATAAACTTCTCTATATGTAAAAAAAGATTTGTGAGCACTGAAGAGTAAAGAAAAATAATAAAAATACAAACAAATAAAAATATTTCAAATCAAGTTATACCAATAAAACTTGGTCATCCAGGAAAAGCTTGTTTAAATAAATAAATAAAAAGTCTTTAGCAGATGCTAAAACAACATTGGCACAGTGACCAGGCTGACATCAACTGGCAGGGAATTCCACACAGAGGGAGCCAGTACATGAAAAGCTCCACTCCGAGTGGTTTGTAAACAACCTCGGGTCCATGCGGAATCACCTGGAACACCTCATTCAATAAATTCAGTGACCAGGAAGGCCCTTGTCCCTAACTTCCACATTGAATTGTCTACAGGGAAAGGGTTATTTGGGGTGGGAACTCCTTGCACAGGATTCATGGAGTGTCTTTTCATGTGTATATTCATTACTCATTGGCTACTGGCCAATTATCTGGGGCCTCACTGTGGCTCTATGCCCTAGAACACATCTCATACCGCCCCCGCCACCCCAGGCATGCCTTGCAGGAGTAGCTTAGTAGCAATGGGCCAGCTCTCCTTCCAGTAGGGATGGCTGAACAATCTGATTGTTGTAAATTCCACTAGGACCTGATCTGCATCTCCTGGACCAATGTACAGATTAGAATTGTTGTTGTTGTTGTTCAGTCGTTCAGTCGTGTCCGACTCTTCGTGACCCCATGGACCATAGCACGCCAGGCCTTCCTGTCCTGCGCTCTCTCCCGGAGCGTGCTCAAGTTCATATTCATTGCATCCGTGATGCTATCTAGCCATCTCATCCTCTGCCGTCCCCTTCTCCTTTGGCCTTCAGTCGTTCCCAGCATCAGGGTCTTTTCCAGGGAGTTTTCTCTTCGCATTAGGTGGCCAAAATATTGGAGCTTCAGCTTCATTATATGTCCTTCCAATGAGCACTCAGGGTTGATTTCCTTTAGGATGGACTGATTTGACCTCCTTGCAGTCCAGGGGACTCGTAAGAGTCTTCTCCAGCACCACAGTTCGAAAGCATCAATTCTTCGGCGCTCAGCCTTCCTTATAGTCCAGCTCTCACAGCCATACATTACTACTGGGAAAACCATAGCTTTGATTAGACGGACCTTTGTCGGCAAGGTGATGTCTCTGCTTCTTACTATGCTGTCTAGGTTGGCCATAGCTTTCCTCCCAAGGAGCAAGCGTCTTTTAATTTCATAGCTACAGTCACTGTCTGCGGTGATCTTGGAGCCCAAGAAAGTAAAATCTGTCACTGCTTCCATTTCTTCCCTTCTATATGCCAGGAAGTGATGGGGCCAGATGCCATGATCTTCGTTTTTTTAATGTTGAGTTTCAAACCAGCTTTTGCACTCTCCTCTTTCACCCTCAACAAGAGGCTCTTTAGATCCTCTTCGTTTTCTGCCATTAGGGTGGTATCGTCTGCATATCGGAGGTTGTTGATAATTCTCCCAGCAATCTTAACTCCGACCTCTGATTCATCCAACCCGGCATTTCTCATGATGTACTCTGCATATAAGTTAAATAAGCAGGGTGACAATATGCAGCCTTGTCGTACTCCTTTCCCAATTTTGAACCAATCGGTTGTTCCATGTCTGGTTCTTACTGTTGCTTCTTGACCCTCGTACAGGTTTCTCAGGAGACAGGTAAGGTGGTCTGGTACTCCCATCACTTTAAGAATTTGCCACAGTTTGTTGTGATCCACACAATCAAAGGCTTTAGCGTAGTCAATGAAGCAGAAATAGACGTTTTTCTGGAATTCTCTTGCTTTCTCCATGATGCAGCAAATGTTGGCGATTTGATCTCTAGTTCCTCTGCCTCTTCGAAACCCAGCTTGTACTTCCGGTAGTTCTCGGTTCGCATACTGCTGAAGCCTAGCTTGTAGGATTTTGAGCATCACCTTGCTGGCATGTGAAATGAGCGCAATTGTGCGGTAGTTTGAACACTCTTTGGCGTTGCCCTTCTTTGGAATTGGAATGTAAACTGACCTTTTCCAGTCTTGTGGCCACTGTTGACTGTTCCAGATTTGTTGGCATATTGAATGCAGCACTTTAACAGCATCATCTTTTAGGATTTTAAATAGCTCGGCTGGAATACTGTCGTCTCCGCTAGCTTTGTTGTTACTAATGCTTCCTAAGGCCCACTTGACTTCACTCTCTAGGATGTCCGGCTCAAGTTCAGTGACCGCACTATCATGGCTATCAGGGACATTCAGATCTTTCCTGTATAGTTCTTCTGTGTATTCTTGCCACCTCTTCTTAATCTCATCTGCTTCTGTTAGGTCCCTGCCTTCTTTGTCCTTTATCATGCCCGTCTTTGCACAAAACGTTCCCTTGAGATCTCCAATTTTCTTGAAGAGATATCTAGTCTTTCCCATTCTGTTGTTTTCCTCGATTTCTTTGCATTGTTCATTTAAGAAGGCCTTCTTGTCTCTCCTTGCTATTCTCTGGAACTCTGCATTCAGTTGGGTATATCTTCCCCTTTCTCCCTTGCTTTTCGCTTCCCTTCTTTCCTTAGCTACTTGTAAAGCCTCATCAGACAGCCACTTTGCTTTCTTGCATTTCTTTTTCTTTGGGATGGATTTCGTTGCTGCCTCCTGAACAATGTTACGGACCTCCGTCCATAGTTCCTCAGGCACTCTGTCTATCAGGTCTAATCCCTGAAATCTATTCCTCACCTCCACTGTATATTCATCAGGGATATGATTGAGGTCATACCTGAACGGTTTAGTGGTTTTCCCGACGTTCTTCAATTTCAGCCAAAATTTTGCAAGAAGCAGCTCATGATCTGAGCCACAGTCAGCTCAAGGTCTTGTTTTTACTGACTGTATGGAGCTTCTCCATCTTTGGCTGCAAAGGACATAATCAATCTGATTTCGATATTGACCATCTGGTGACGTCCATGTGTAGAGTCTCCTCTTGTGCTTTTGGAAAAGAGTGTTTGCTATGATCAGCATGTTCTCTTGGCAAAACTCTATTAGCTTTTGTCCTGCTTCATTTTGTAAAACGAGGCCATGCCTGCCTGTTATCCCGGTGATTTCTTGACTTCCTACTTTAGCATTCCAATCCCCTATGATGAAGAGGACATCTTTTTTTGGTGTTAGTTCTAGAAGGTGTTGTAGGTCTTCATAGAACCGATCAACCTCAGCTTCTTCGGCCTCAGTGGTTGGGGCATAGACTTGAATTACTGTGATGTTGAATGGTTTGCCTTGGATTCGTACTGAGATCATTCTATCATTTTTAAGATTGTACCCCAGTACTGCTTTTCCCACCCTTTTGTTGACTATGAGTGCTACTCCATTTCTTCTGAGGGATTCTTGCCCACAATAGTAGATATGATGGTCACCTGAATTAAATTCGCCCATGCCTGTCCATTTTAGTTCGCTGATTCCCAAGATGTCGATGTTCAATCTTGCCATCTCATGTTTGACCACCTCCAGCTTACCTTGATTCATTGATCTGACATTCCAGGTTCCTAAACAATATTGTTCTTTACAGCATCGGATTTTCTTTTCACCACCAGACACATCCACAGCTGAGTGTCCTTTCGGGTTTGGCCCAGCCGCTTCACTCTTTCTGGCGCTACTTGGAAATACCCTCCGCTCTTCCCCAGTAGCATATTGGACACCTTCCGACCTGAGGGGCTCATCTTCCGGCGTCATCTCTTTTAGCCTTGTGATACGTTCCATGGGGTTTTCTTGGCAAGAATATTGGAGTGGGTTGCCATGTCCTTCTCCAGTGGACCACATTTTGTCAGAACTCTATGCCATGACCTGTCCGTCTTGGGTGGCCCTGCACGGCATAGCTTATGTCTTCACTGAGTTACGCAAGCCCCTTCGCCACAACAAGGCAGTGATCCATGAAGGGGGATTAGAATTGTACTATGTATCAAATTTCTCACTTTTTCAAATGCTGCCTGCAGCACAGTTCTTGGCTCAAAACCATACCAAACATGTGTTTAAAATGTGCAGTTGAGATAAAATATATTTAGAAACCCTTATATTTAGATATCCTTATTTTATGTTGTGATAAAATATATTTTGAAATGGGGGGAAGTATTCAAAGGGAGCCTGTTCTATGTTCCTCTACAATTGTAGGACTCTAGCAGAGCTTTCCCCAACTTGGTGCCCTCCAGACGTTTTGGTGGCTTTCTAGCAGAGCCTTCCTCAACTTGGTGCCCTCCAGATGTTGTTGAGGTTTCCCCAACTTGGTGCTCCCAGATATTTTGTACTATAGTTCTCAGCACTCCGGACCATTGGTCATGCTCACTGAAGCTGACAATTGGATGGTACCAGGTTTGGCAAGACAGCATTAACTCCTAACTTTCTAACACTCTGTGACAATACTAATAAGGAAATACTTGCCACCAGCTCCTATTACCTGAAATACTTCCTTCATTCGGTGCAATTTCACATGGGTCAATTGCTTTCTATAGAATTCATGAACAGTGCATGTCACTTATGAACCTGTGCCTAATAAGCAGTTGCATTCAACTCTGTCACTTAACCCTGGGGTATAATATGGTTCACCTACTAATTCCTTTAATATTTGCTTCGATCAACTTGTCTGTGCTGTTTGCCCCTGAACATTCGTTCCTGTCTTTCAGCTATCTGCAGACTTTCTGGGCGACAAGCCTTTCTGTGATAATTCGTGCTGTCCTTTGGTAATTAGCTTCTTCTTTGCTAGTTCAGTGTTGAGTAGTTCAGCACATTTAGAACTAGAATGCCTATTGCCAGCCCAATTATAACAGAATTACCTTGGTCTACTGGGAATAGGATCCTTTCCCAGGGCAATGCCAGCATCAAAGCTTCTTGGTTTTGGTGTGTGTGTTTTTTAGTTTTTGGCACTGATTTGTTAGGTGGATGCTGATGCATTAAGGTACAAGATGGCTTCAGCTACTTAACTGTATCTCCTTCAGTTTAATCCACATACTTTTCTAATATCCTGGATTCAATATAGCCCTATTTTGGCATTCTTAAACCCACTTACCACTACACATGAGCAGGGAGCGGGGCCATGCATCAGCACCAGCATCAAGGGTAGGCATGGTTGAGCATCTGCTGAGGGCCCTCACCCCAGCAGGGCCCCACTGACAAGAGCACCCTGGAGTTGCTCCTCCTTCACAACACTGCACCCTGCTTATTCATTTGCCTCTCACTCTGGCCTAGACAACATTTGTGATGAGAAGGAAGAGGAGATGCCGTTGCCTAATTGCTCACTGGCTCTCTGCCTGTCAAGCGTATCAATGGGACCTTCTCAAACTGGGGAGAGGTAATGAGTGGGGTACCGCAGGGCTCAGTCCTGGGCCCAGTGCTCTTCAACATTGGTATTAATGACTTGGAGGAGGAGGTGCAGGGAATGCTGATCACATTTGCAGTTGACACAAAATTGGGCGGGATAACTAATACTTTGGAAGACAGAAACAAAATTCAAAGTGATCTTGATAGACTGGAGTGCTGGGCAGAAAACAGCAGAATGACATTTAATTGGGATAAATGCTGAGTTCTGCACCTAGGAAAAAGAAACCAAATGCACAGTTACAAGATGGGGGATATGTGGCTCAACCACACTACAAGCGAGAAGGATCTTGGAATTGTTGTCGATCACAAGCTGAATATGAGCCAACAATGTGCTGTGGCTGCAAAAAAGGCAAATGCTATGCTGGGTTGCATTAATAGAAGCATAGCTTCCAAATCCCTGGAAGTACTAGTTCTGCTCTACTCAGCACTGGTTAGGCCTCAGCTGGAGTACTGTGTCCAGTTCTGGGCACCACACTTGAAGAAGGATGCAGACAAACTGGAGAGGGTTCAGAGGAGGGCAACAAAGACCTTTACAAAGATCTTTACATAGACTACAGGGACCAAATAAGGAACGTGAATGGCGGCTCCCTATGGGGGCCGCCATTTGCGTATGCGCTTTTTTTTTTTTTAAGTCACCCGTGATAGGCTACGTGACGATTAACGTAGCCTATCATGGCTGACTTTGCAGATCTAGCCGTGATAGGCTACGTAAATTGTTACATAGCCTATCACGGGGCTTTTTTTTTTTTTTTACTTTTCTTTTGAAGTTCGCGGCCGGGGAGACGGGGCGCTTCTCCCCGGCCTGAATTTCGGCCGGGCGAGGCGGGAAGACACCCCCCCCGGCCTGAATTTCGGCTGGGCGAGGCGGGAAGACACCCCCCCCCTCGCATGAACTTCGGGGGGTGAAGCGAAGCGCCTCCCCCCCACCGCAAAAAAAGCTGCAGGACAAGGTAAGTCCCTTTCGTACATCTCTAAGTGGGCTCTCCCATACTGGAGGCATTCAAACTCAGGCTCGACAGCCATCTGTCAGGGATGCTCTGACTTGGATTCCTGCATTGAGCAGGGGGTTGGACTCAATGGCCTTGTAGGCCCCTTCCAGCCCTACTATTCTATGATTCTATGATTCTAAGCAAAAAAGTGGTAGCAACGATGAGAAAGAGGATGAGGAGCAACAGGTGTGGGTGACAATGACAGGCAGAAGGCAGACTCACTGAGGGAGGGGGCCCACTGAGGGTGTTTTGCCCAAGGGCCCTCAAAAACCTGGAGCTGGCACTGATGGGGGCCCTACAATAGTGGAGAGTTAACAGGAATGGGACAGCAGGTGTCGTGCCAGAGGCACAGCCCCACTTGGTTCTTCTTGCAGTTACAGTTGCATAGAGGAGAATGCCTGGAGCAGGCAAACCCTTCCCCTACATTTTGCCTAATTCAAAATTCAAAGCAAATTCAAAGATTCTTTATCAGGGAAAATATCTGAGGAATTGCAAGGAAAGCCAAAAGAGCTTTGAGTAGACTAGAGAAATTTCACAACACAGTTTCCTGCCTTCCTAATGAAGATCATACAGCATTTTCATATCTATCATCTATTTTTCTATCAATCCATCTAAAATGCTGCATAGTTTTAATTAGGGGTGTAAGGATATATGTGTGTGTGTGTGTGTGTGTGTGTGTATATATATATATATATATACACACATATATGCATACACATACACACACACACACACACACACACATATATATATATATATATATATATATATATATACACACTCAATTTTTTAACGGTTTGGCTTATTTTTTTCTCCTTGGTCCCAAACTGAGGCATTTTCTTGGGTCTACTTCCTATACCATTAATAAGCACTGCTATTTTTGTTCTTTTCTACATGAGAAGGAGGGGAGAAATCAATGATGCTTCATCTCTTTAAGTTTTGTTTGCTTGTGTGTTTAATGAACATGGCTTAGTAGTTTGGGGGGAAAGCATCCTTCGATGCAATCAGTCACCTAGGTATTTCTGTTCTAGAAATGCCAACTTTCCTGTAACTGCATTGACCAAATCATTAACTTTATTGCATCCCTTGTGGATTTGATGCTTTTAAATAACTTGAGAGGCAACTAGCGACATCAAGGTTATTCCCATGTATCAAATATTTGGTCAAGTAGCTGGTTTACCATGGCTGTACAAATTGAGCGTAGCAAACACTCATGACAGAAAAAAGTGTATGAGGTACATAAACAAGCTATGACCCTGTTGTATCTAACCTTATGATTGATGAGTACTGGAAGAAAAGAATAGATTTTTATAAAGCCTGGTTTCCTATAGCACAATTCCTTGTCATCTTTATTGATCATCATTATTGTAGAAAACAGAATGTCAAGGTGCTCCTGGAATAGTAGCTTTCAAGTGTCATAATAAGCAAATGTGTCTCTGTCGAAGGTTATCCGCTGAAAGATGAATACTCATGTTATTGACTTTGGCTATACGTTATAGAAAGGTATAATGGACGACAAGAAAGCCCCTTTACATGTGCCCTTTAAGTGACCTTGAGACTGTTTATGCTGATGCATCCTTGCTGAAGCACCCTGTGGGTGAGGATTGGATGTGGAGCACAACAGAAGGAAAGATCTAATAACTCAGCCCCCTGGTAGAAAGTAGGCAGAACATCCCAATAAACAGAACAGCTTAAGCCCTCACATGTCTGTGGATGATTCCAGAGGATATTCATGCTATTTTGTATTGCCCCGAATAACCAGTTTCTCTGAACCAGTGCTTACAGTCACTTTGCCTACAATGGTTGCTTTTCTTTTCTTTTACTTGCTCGCTTGCTACATAATGGGGATGTAGGTAAAGTTGTCTGGGTCATGGGTGGGGGGAATGAGAATCTTAAGTTGAGAGCAACATGAGGTCAGAATCCAGTGACAGTAGATAGTTGATCAGGTGGGTGTGAAGAAAAAACAGACATTATGACTGGCAAGATTATATAAGGTGAGGAGGGGCTTGCAGGGCCAAGTAGAAAAGGAACATGTAAGACCAGAAGGTCTGCAAACAGTGCAAACTGCATACCTAAAAGGGCTGGAAAGCAGATATGGCCCAGTTTGAACATATACATCTCAGTTTATTAAACCAAGATATTAATAAGCTTTATGCCCACACACCCCTTTCTTTCACAGCTTCTTTCCTCCTCAGTTCAGTATTTCCTGGGTTTCTTAACCATACTTTCCTGTTACACTGAACTAGGAAACTATGGTTGTCAGCATACGAACAAGCCAGAATCACAAATCAACTTCAAACTGTAGTTAAAGATTTTGGCTTGTTCTGACCCTCGTATTCATAGTTTTCCAGTTTGGAGATAATGGGAAACTATGGTTAAATACCTGAGGAAGTATTGAATTGTGGCATGCCGAGAAATGAAGGGGCAATGCAAGATTGGAGAGCATGGGTGCAAGGCTCCTGAATACCTCAGCTTAATAACCCAATATAAGAATATCCAAACCAAGCCACAAAGAAGAAAGGGGCATACACCAATACTGATGTGGATCATGGCAGTGAGGTGAAGAGATGGTACAGCTATTTTGATTCACCCTAAACCAAGCTGAGCAGCAGCAGCTGTAAGAGGCATACCCATATGTGGCTTGATTCACAGGAAGGGAAAGTAAATCTAGGGATAGGAAGAGACAGGAAGTTGAAGCAGGAAAAAGAACCAATCATAATGAGAAGGGGCAAAGTGAAGAGAAAATAGAGTAAAGCAGGAGTGGGCAACATGCAGCAAAGCAGGCCACATGCATCCCCCACCACCCCTGCTGCCCCCAAGTTAAAATATTTTTGAAATAAAAAGGTCATCTGTAGTGGTTACAGAGTTCCAAAAGGGTTGACATTCACTTGCAAGCTAATGTTGACCCCTTTGACACTCTGTAGCTTGTACGAACTCCTTTTCTTTAAAAATAATCATAATAATTTTTCAATTCATTTTCAGGATCCACGTGAGAGGGGGAGTCCAGCCCACCAGGGGAGGGGGATAAAATGGCCCACTGCTGCAGCTGATCACCTGCAGTAAAGCAAAGCTTGGCCATTTCCAATTTTTTTTGTTTCAAGTTAGAATAGCTATTTAATATGTGGCTTTTCAGACCTTCATTTTGAGCACCTCCATTTCCAACAGACATATTTTTATGTGAAAGTCTGAAGAGAGCCTAAAGTAACACCGAAACATAAAAGGTCCAGTTTTGCAACATCATTTCTTTCCATAGGATTTAATATTTTATTTAATATATTATTAATATACTAAGGGATGTAATATAAAAAGGTGTTTTCTGCAAGATTTTCTTCCTCTCTGTTTCATTAGGGAATGCTCCTGAGAATTTTTCCTAGTCTTACTGAAATGTTTTCATTTCTTGTAAAATCCCTCAGAAGCTTCACTCAGGCCCAAACTTCAAAATTAGCTTTGACGTTTTGGTTTAGGCAGAACTTGGTGGCAATTTTGGAACGTATGGACTGAGGTGAAATGTCTTTTCTTAAAATGCCTCAGAATTTCACCCAAGTGGAAACCTCCAAATTTGCATTGAAATTCTAGAAGAAATGCAGTGCTAATTTTAATAATGAATTCCTGAGCTGAGGAACTGTATTTTGCTTCCATTTCCACTGGCTTGATCCTATTCCTCTTGGTTAATAACAAATGGTAACTAGGAATAATGAGTCATAAGTGTGCTCTCATTGTATACTGTCAGAAGGCAAACTCGTGCTCCAAGTCAGGATTATTATTTTAGATGTGGCAGCAGTGAGAAAATCAGAAGGGAAATCATACATGAATATTGCTATGGCAATGGGAAAAGATATTGGAAAGGTAAGAGCTATAGGGATACATAGAGAGCCAGAAAACACAAGGCAAGGAGCCAAGATGTAAATAAGTTTCAAACTAGCATCTAAATAAACCACTTTGCTTCCAGATAAAGTTTGCAGCTATTTTGAACAAAATGATCTATGGCTTGTAGTGGATTTATAGGCATTGGCCTGTTTCTCCTTGTTTCATTTCCAAAATGGGATTTTGGAAGTCAGTCTCGATTATCCTAGGTAATGCACAACTGAAAAGTAAAACTGAATGGAAATGATGCTTTAGGGCAGCCTCCCCCAACTTGTTGTCCTGCATATATTTTGGAATAAAGCTCCAATCATCCCAGGGATGATAAGAGTTGTAGCCTAACACAGCTGCAGGTAGGGATGATGCAGGAGAAATTCACAATGGAATCGAATGAATTCAGATTTCTATGAATCTGATCCATAAATTCTGCAGTGGACCAGGTTTTATCTGGCCCATGGTAGGGAGTAATTAGGCTCCTACCAAAACCAAGTTCTGTACCCTTGATATAGCTCCTAATCTAAAGACTACTCTAGTTCTAGGTAAATGACCAATTTTGTGGTGCTACGGTTATTTTTCTTAGGCACCCTTGGGGGTTAAGGCTGCAATTCCATGCATAAGCTCCACTGAAGTCAATGGGGCTTACATCTGAGTAGACATGTACAGGAGCATGCTGTAAAAGACACTAAAAGACACTATTCTACACCTGCGAACTCACCCAATGACCCAGTTTGGTAATGCATGTTGGAATCCCTCTCCACATTGCTAAATATCTTTGGATGAGAAAATGGCATTCTTGACTTGAATTGGGGTTGAGAAAACAAAGGGAAATGTGTGGGTGCATGGGCTTTAAGTTATGTGAGCACAACATGTGAGACTTTAGAAGCCCTTTACTGAAAGTAACACACCCCATGGAGAAAACTGGAGTAGAACCTTTTTCATTTGAATCGAGTTCTTTATATGGAAAAGGTTTTTATTTTATTTTATTGAATGGAGGAATGTTGAATGATGTGAGACTACAGTATGAAGTGGTTAGGGCTAGGGTGGTACAGTCCATGCCCTGGTATGCCAACTCATTGCATATTAGGTGAGTGTCAGAAGCAAGGCCCATCAGATGCTTTCATGCCCTAAAGCAGTCTTGCATTCCCTAACCTGGTGCCCTGAAGATAAAAAAAGGTAAAGGTGTCCCCAACCAGTCATGTCTGACTCTAGGGTGTGGTGCTCATCTCCATTTCTAAGCCGAAGAGCCAGCGCTGTCTGAAGACGCTTCCATGGTCATGTGGCAGGCATGACTGAACACCGAGGGATAGGGATGTACAGATTCTGTAAAACCTGTTCCACCTGTATTTTGTGGATTGTTAGGTGCCTTTCGTTCCATCATCCACTCATTGGTGGAATTGGATTCTTTCCAGTTGCCTGCATTTGCACAAATGAGCACTTGCAAAAATGTACAACCCCCTCCAATGCACAAATCCCCCCTCCAATGTGCATTTTTATGCTTTAGCCTATGGGGGAAATGCACATTTTCAGCCGGTGTTTTTTTGATGTATTTTCTATGACTAAATCGGCATAAAATTCTGTGAAAAAAATAAAAATACCCAATGTGCAAGTCTGTGGAATCCATGTGACTCAGGAAAAGCCAGTCCATTGCAGAATCTGTGGGTCAGATTCATAGAAATCTGAACTCATTTGATTCCATTGCAGATTTCTCTGACATCCCTACTCAGAGCAATAAACAAAGCATGGGTTGGATCAAGATTTAGCCACAAGTTAGTTAATCATCCCACTGATTTGAATGAGTCTACTCTAAAAATCTAGATCCCGTCCAATATAAAACAAACACAACAGTGATACACAAATATGTGGTCATAATTCATATTCAGGCATTCAACTTACCATGTTGGTGAATACACTGTACATGCAGTGGCCCCTTCTCTGCAGACATTACCACTCCACGCATAGACATGAGCAGTGTGTGGGAGGGTGTCATGTGACATGCATGTTGTCAGTGGCAGGGCTGTGTAGTAAGGCCCTTCTCCCAGCTGGCATATTCTTCTGCATGGTAAACCAAACGCCCAAATAGGGCTACTGTGGCCCTGGGCATCTATCTTAGGAAGTAGGCAAATATCTGTCTCCCTTGGGCTGGGTGGATCTTACCACCTGAAGGAAACACAGTAGTTGACCAATCTAGTCTTTCCATTGAGACACAACAGATACCCGTCCTGAACTACTGATTTGGTTTCAATGGGTGTGGTGGAGGGGGGCACTTGATGGTTGCTAAAGCTGGATGAAGTGTTAGACTATACACCCAATCGATAAGTAGGCAGCCACTGACAAAATGCCAACTCCCATCTTTCCTTGACTCTGTGCTCCCTTGACTTGGTTCTTACTTGTCATTGTTGGTATGGTAGTTAGTTGTGCATGGCCAGGATCCCATGCCAAAGCATAGCATCTGTAAGAGGGGAGCCATACAGGTTGGCTTGATGATGTGCTTAGTTCCTATGCCAGTGTTCCCCCACTTTGAATGCCAGGGGTAGTAACCATGAAATATGCCCAGTCCGCACGGTTCCTGGATACAGAGAATATAATTAAGGTGTGGGAACTCTACACTGAAGTAGGGAAAAATCACATTGAATGATTAAATTGTATAGGCTTAAAAAAAAAACCCTGGTTTTCACTGATAAATAAATGTAGTTGTGGCAGCATGGAATTTCATGTGAATTGGATCTGGTTAACGTATATACGTATATCACCTTGTTTCTCTTACTATATATTTGGAAACTCACACCATTGAACAGCATTGTACCTGTGGTGATGTGCAGAAATATGGTGGCAAATTTATGAGGGCTCATCTACACATGCAAGTCAACACTTAATTTTGTAGTCCTTTCACAATGAACAGGCATGTGTGAACCAGTCCTAAGGCAAGCGTTTACTCAGTTTCACTTCTCCTTTATTGTTTTGTCATCGCATTAGACAGCAGAATTTGACTAACTCAAATATTTTGGAAGCATTTTGAGATAGACAGAGAATTATTTGTATAACACTGAATGTATATAATGCAAAACATTAATTGCACAGTACTTCAGTGAGGTTTCACATTCCTAATTATAATATTTTTAACCAATGTTCCAAAACAAAAAAGTGCCTGTGAACCATGAAGGATTATCATACAATATTAAAACTAAGCTACACTTCTCATATACATAAACGTTGCTTGTGTTTCCCTTATGATTTTGTTATTTCATTCAGTTTGCTGGCTTACTTATTGTATTAAAATTTCAGGCATTATAATGGTTCTCTAAGTTGCACATGTGATATTCTCGATAGCAACAGCCTGAATGAATAATCTTAGGACTGGGAAAGACTTGAAATAATTGAGGAAATAAGTACTCTTTTGCTTCTCATTACTCAGTGTCCCATGTGGGGGAAGACCACACTGAAGATGTATAGCTTCAGTGAACAAATTCACCCCCATGATATCTAGTAGCTGTACGGACACAACTTCTAGCCTAACACAACTTCTAGCCTAGCTTTATCCATGACATGTAATTTTTCAACTGGACTATAAGAAAACCCACTCCCAATTCTAGAATGCTACAGTACTGTGATAGAAGTATACAGTGTCATGAATTGTTAGGTAGATACAGTTCCACTCCAAAAGTATTTTCACAGACCTGGAATAATGTTTTGCAGATATTCACACACAAAAAAATTTGGAGTGGCTTTTGGAATCCAGAATAAATTCTGAAACCTGGTCCTGAAATGTAGCCCAGTATTTTATTTTATTTTATTTTTATTTTTTATTTTTTATTTCATTTCTATACTGCCCAATAGCCAAAGCTTTCTGGGCAGTTCACAAAAATTAAAACCAAACGGCACACAATAAGACAATACAAAATATATAGAACATTAAAACCACAATATAACAATACAACCACAATAAAACCTAGCAGCAGTGCTTAAATTTAAAATACAGATTTAAAACAGGAAAGCTAAAAGTCTAGAAAGCTAAAATTAAAATGCCTGGGAAAATAAAAAGGTCTTCACCTGGAGCCGAAAGGAATACAATGGAGGTGACAGGCGAACCTCACTAGGGAGCTCATTCCACAGCTGGGGTGCCACAGCAGAAAAAGCCTTCCTCCTAGTAGCCACCCATCCCACTTCCTTTGGCAGGGGCTCACGCAAAAGGGCCGCTAAGGATGATCTTATGGTCTGGGCAGGCACATATGGGAGGAGGCGATCCTTCAGATAACCTGGCCCCAAGCTGTTAAGGGCTTTAAATGTTAACACCAGCACTTTGAATCGGGCCCAGAAATGGACTGGCAGCCAGTGCAGCTGAAAAAGTACTGGCATAATATGAGCTCGCTGACTAGTCCCTGTTAACAATCTTGCTGCCCTATTTTGGACCAGCTGAAGTTTCCAGACTGTTTTCAAAGGCAACCCCACTGCCTTTGCATTGCAGTAATCCAGATGAGAAGTTATCAGAACATGGATAACTGTAGCTAGGCTATCACTGTCCAGATAAGGGCGGAGTTGGTATACCAGCTAGGGATGGCAGAGAATTTCTCCCCGAAACTTCGGGGGGCCGAGCGCCAATGTGTTCGGCCCCCCGAACAAGTTTCGGGGAGAAATCCTCCGCCTCCCCCGCCCCCTGCCCCCCCCGGGATGGGACTTACCTTCACCGAATGTCCCTCCCGGTGGCTGGTCCAGCCGGCGGTTCGGCGGGTGTTCGAGTGAGGCGGGAGCGGCAGCCGGTCATTTGACCGGCTGCCGCCGCTGCCATTGCAATGAAAGAAAAAAAAATGCCCCCTGATAGGCTACGTGACGATTCACGTAGCCTATCACGGCTAGATCTGCAAAGTCAGCCGTGATAGGCTACGTCAATTGTCACGTAGCCTATCACGGGTGACTTTAAAAAAAAAAAAAAGTGTGTACGGATAATGGCGGCCCCCATAGGGAGCCGCCATTCGTCTTCCTTATTTGGTCGCTGTAGTCTACGTAAACATTTCCGTAGACTACAGCGACTAAATAAGGAACGCGAATGGCGGCTCCCTATGGGGGCCGCCATTAGCGTACGCGCTTTTTTTTTTTTTTAAGTCACCCGTGATAGGCTACGTGACGATTGACGTAGCCTATCACGGCTGACTGTGCAGATCTAACCATGATAGGCTACGTGAATCGTCACGTAGCCTATCAGGGGGCGTTTTTTGTTTTTTTTTAACTTTCGCATTCGTGGCCGGGCGAGGCGAGGCGCCTCCTTCCCGGCCTGAATTTTGGCCGGGCGAGGCGCGAAGCCTCCCCCCCGGCCTGAATTTCAGCCGGGGCGAGGCGGGAAGCCTTCCCCCCCGGCCTGAACTTCGCGGGGGGACCAGCGAAGCGCCTCTCCCCCACCGCGAACGTCCTTCGAGGACAGGTAAGTGACTTTCGTCCACCCCTAATACCAGCCTAAGCTGAGAAAAAGTGCTCCATGCGACTGAGTTCACCTGTGCCTCAAGTGACAGTTCTGGGTCCAAGAGTACCCCCAAACTATGAACGTGATCCTTTAGGGGGTGTGCAACCCCCTCCAGAACAGGTTGAATATCACCTAGCCGGGCAGATGAACCACCCACTAACAGTACCTCCATCTTGTCTGGATTGAGTTTCAGTTTATTGGCCCACATACAGTCCATTACCGTGCCCAGGCACTGATTCAGAACAGCCACTGCCTCACCTGGGTTTGATGAGAAAGAGAGGTAAAGCTGTGTGTCATCTGCATATTGATGGCACATCAGCCCACACCTCCAGATAAACTCCCCCAGCGGTTTCATGTAGATGTTAAACAGCATGGGGGATAAAACAGAGCCCTGTGGAACCCCATGGCACAATTGCCATGGCACAGAGCAATAATCCCCCAGCACCATCTTCTGGAATCGGCAGTGCAGTGCCTCCAACTCCCAACCCAGACAACCTATCCAGAAAGATACCATGGCTGATGGTATCGAAAGCTGCTGAGAGGTCCAGGAGAATCAACAGGGTCACACTCCCCCTGTCCCTCTCCCAGCAAAGATCATCCCACAGGGCGACCAAGGCAGTTTCCATTCCAAAACCAGGCCTGAAGCCCTATTGAAATGGATCTAGATAATCTGTTTCATTCAACAGTGCCTGGAGCTGTCCTGCAACCACCCGCTCAAGCACCTTGCCCAGGTAGGGGATGTTGGCCACCGGTCTAAAATTGTTAACATCCTCCAGGTCCAGGTTAGGCTTTTTTAGGAGTAGTGTGATTACTGCCTCTGTTAAAGCGGCCGGGACCACTCCCTCTCTCAAGGAGGAATTTACAACCAGTATGGCCAGTCAGGCTTGCCATGCATGCAGAAAGGATTACAGTGCATAATCAAGCTGATGGCACCATCAATAGACTGCACAAAGCCTCAATGGCTTTTTGCAGAAGGCATTGAGGTTGATACAGCTAGGGATGGATGGTTGGCCTTCTGTCTGGGTTCTCTGAGTGCTCGCCCAGCCACTGCCCCACTCGCGTGCCCCTGGACCTGCTCACCCCCCCCACACACACACACACTCACCTAGTTGCCTGCACGTACCCTGAGCTGTTTGTGAGCTCCTGTTGTTCATGTGGTCACCATTAAATGGCTCATTTACGCTTGTAATATTGCATAGATGGGGCCTTTACAGTCACTATGTCTATTAAGCCACTATTAAATTTATGGAAGTTCCAGAGTTGCCATGTTTTCACAAAATGGCAACAGCGGGAATGACAGGTACTCACAAATGGCTCAGGGAGGTGAGGGCGGCTTGGCAACCATGGGGTGTGTAACTGGGACAGAAGCTCAGAGGGCACCGCCCAGAGGCACAAACAGGGTGGAGTCCCATCAGACTCCTGGACTCTGCTAAGACCCTGCACCATCTCTAGATGTGGTGAAACAATATCATTGTGCAACTGAGCATAAGGCTTCCAGCATAGAGGCTAGGGTTGTACAACTCTTGAAAATCAAGTATCTGGTACCTCTGTGGGGCCTCAGTGGCAGAACCCGAGGTCTCAGGGGATCGCATCCAGGCCTTACAGGGAGCAAAACAAAGAAAGGTTGGGGTGGGGATCCAGTGATAAAGGTACAGTTGTCATTGAATTTGGCTTATTTAGGGTGCAGTCCTGTGCATGTTTAAATAGGAAAAAATCCTACATCTCCCAGCATGCCCCAGCCAGCCAGCTCAGGAGGCCAAGCTGAGGGGGGCTCCAAGCTGAGCTCAGTGGTTCTCTCTCTATTTTTTTAATGTATTGTCTGCAGTGAGCTAGTGTGGCAAAAAGCAAATGTCTGTAACATTCTTTTCAAGTTTTTACACATTGTTTCAGCACTAATAACAAAAAGGATCTTCCTCCAATTAGTTTTAAAGTATTTATTTATTTATTTATTTAGTTTCTATACCGCCCTATAGCCATAGCTCTCTGGGCGGTTCACAAAAAAAAAAGAAAAAAGTATGTTTCTTTTTCAGTTTCCACTGTGATGTCATTTGCGCTCACTAAAAATCAGCGGAACACAGCTTTAGTTTGGGGCAACGTTACCAAGCACTTAGCACTTCAAATACTGTAAACTCTATAAGCATGTATATACTGTATGCTCTATAAATAATGTATATAAGAACACATTAGTATAATGCTTATTACTAGAGATTTATCAAACCAATTTTGCTGATTTGTTTTAAAAAACTAAAGCTTGAGTAGTAGATGTGCAGAAAATTTTGAAACTTCAAAGAAGTTCAAAGCTTGAGCTTTAATAGCAAAATAGTATATTTATTTGCTCAATGCCAAACAGTCTCCTATTACTCTATGGTTCTGTGCCAGTTTATTTGCTCCATGACAAACAACGCCTGATCTGGCATCACATGATTCAACGTAGGTGGGGTGCAAGATCAGTGCCATATTGGATGGCTTTCGCTCAGGACAAGTGAGCAAAAGGTGGCATTTTTCTTCTCCCTCCCATCTCACCTTTTGTTTTTCAGGTGAAGGTGGGGGTGGAGCTTCTTGGGTGGGGGCTTGGAACACCCCCTTTCCCTGCAACAGAGGACAGGTGAGTCTGTCTATGCTTTCATGTAATAGGAGTCTAATTGTGCGGTTGAATGAGATGGAGGCAGGTGAGTTGGAAGACTCTGTTCGCTTTGGCAGGGGGAGACTTGCTTTTAAGTAGTAGAAAGTGCTCATATTATTGAGATGCTCATTGAAGGGAAGCTGATGTGGGACACAACTAGAAAGCTGAGAGAGGAAGAGGGAGGGAAAGAAGGAGATGCCCCCTGAAAGTTGTTCCAGTTGGATGGGGAAGATTAAAACATAAGACATTTAATGTTAATACTTCACACAGACAGGAAAGTTGGCTCAAAAATTATCAGTTTTTCTGAGCATTACCTCTGAGTACTCACAAATGTTTGAGGGCAACAAAGAGTGTTCTCAAAACCAATTTGTTCCCCAGACCCAGATTTGACAAAGAAGAAGCTGGTAGGAAAACAGCTGTGGGGGTTGGTGGGGGTCCCAAGATTCCCCTGCAGAGGATGACTTTTGCCCTCCCCCACTGCCTGCAGCAGCTTCCCCAGCAGCAGCCCTTCAAAGCAACCACTATGGAAACCAATGGAGACATCCTTTCCACCAGTTTCCATAGGGGCTGCTTTGAAGAGCTGCACCTGGTCCATGAACAGAATCAAGAGGGGGTACCTGCTCAAGATAAGCTGTGGATGCTTCTGCTCAAAATTCTGCTCAAAAATTCTGCTCAAAAAAATAATCAACCAGAGGTTAGTTTGGCAGACTATGTTTAGGGCAGAGGTGGGCAGAAGGTAGATCTCCAGATGTTTTGGACTTCAACTCCCAGAAGCCCTTGACAATGTGGCTGATGGTCAGGAATGCTGGGAGTTGAAATCCAAAACCTCTGGAAATCTACTTTCTACTCATTTCTAACTTAAGGCGTAGGCTGAGCATCAGCACAAAGATGGAGAAGAACAGGTTTTCTAAACTGACTGAAGCCCTATTCAGGCATTAAAAAAACATTTTGCTTCAACATGCAAGCAGGATGGGTCTGCATTGAGTAGATTCTGCCTGCCAATTAGGGATGGCAGAGAAATCCGCCACAGACTCCAATTCTTTAGAAGCCAGCCCCCCGGAGTCCATGGTAGAACAGACTGCTCTCCCCCACCACCCTGAGAACTAAGGTCAGGACAGATCCTACCTGGCACCGGCTGCTCCGGGTCCGTCCTCTTCATTCTGCAACTGCCTGCTGCCGGGCTGCAGCCGCAAATGGCTTCCGGCATAGGGGACGCCATTTGCGTCCCTGCTCTTTGCTGTGATAGGCCTCGTGAATATTTACATAGCCAATCATGGCAAAGGTCAGGGATGCAAATGGCGTCCCCTATGCTGGATGCCATTTGTGGCCGCAGCCCAGCAGCGGATGGAAGAACGGCTGCGGAAGGCCCCAGCCAGCGGCTCCGCGGACTCACTGCAGAGCAGAACCAGTCGGGGAGGATTCTGGGGGGAGGGACAGATCTCCTCCCCCCCCCAGCAGACCCCGGAGTGGACTGGTAAGTGGGGTTCGTACACCCTTACTGCCAATCACATGTCCACTGTTTATAGGAATGGGCGAACTCACCTCAGCCCACCTCACACGCCGCTTGCCAGACTCTCGCCAGCTGCCCAACCCTGCTTACCGCTAGGGATGTATGAATCCCTTACCTTGTTCCATTCTGAGGCTTCCGCAGTGGGGGGGAGGCACTCCATCCCTCCCCCCGGAATCCTCCCTGGCCGGATCTGCTTCACGGCAGCTCTGCGGAGCTGCCGGCCAGGGCCATCCGCAGCCGGAGTTCCGGCAGCGGCCGGGCTGCTGCGGATACAAATGGCGGCCGCCGTAGCGGCTGCCATTTGCGTCCAGCCAGGCTGCCATGATAGGCTACATAAGTATTTACGTAGCCTATCACAGCAAAGAGCAAGGATGCAAATGGCGGCCACTACACCATTTGCACCCCTGCTCTTTCTGTAATAGGCTATGTAAGTATTTGCATAGCCTATCACGGTAAAGGCAGCCACACAAATGGCAGCCACTACACCACTTGTGGGGCTGCCTTTACTGTGATAGGCTACGTAAATACTTATGTAGCCTATCACAGAAAGAGCAGCGGCGCAAACGGCATAGTGGCCGCCGTTTGCGTCCCTGCTCTTTGCCGTGATAGGCTACGTAAATACTTATGTAGCCTATCATGGCAGCTTGGCAGGACACAAATGGTGGCCACAGCAGCCAGCCGAAAGACTAGCTGCCGCCGCCGGAGCCCCAGGTAAGTTTCATTTTGGGGGGATTCTGCGGGGTGGCAGGGGTTGGGAGGCCATTCTGCCATGGATTTCAGGGGCCAAATGCCAGTGCATTCAGCCTCACTGAAATCCATGGCAGAATTCTCCGCCATCCCTACTTACCGCACATGGTGAGCTGCCTGGTGGTTTCTGGGCACCCAGCTAGTGGTGAGCGGCCTCCCGATCCTCTGCCAAGCCACTATTTTGTGGAAAATGTTAGCTTGTCTTTTTTTGTAAATGCCAATTTTATGTAAATGGTGACAGTAACGAGGCCCATTTATGCAACATTTCAGGTGTAAATGGTCTCTTTAGACCATTTATTCCTGTAACGTTATGTAAATGGGCCTATTTATGGCAGCCTTTTACACAAAAGGGCCCTTTATGGGAAAGGACGAGCTGCCATTTTCCACAAAATGGCAGCTCAGCAAAGCAGTGGGGACTGCCACGCTTGTTCAACTTGGGGCGCACTGAGTTGGGGAAGAGCAGGGGTTCCATGGAGTAGAGTTGCCAAGCCTCCAGCCCCAACCAGATGCCTGCAACATCCCTAACTGTTTAGCTCTTCCCTCAGGCATCTGCATACAGAGTACAGCTGTGTGCAAATGGCCTCTTGAAATTCTCTACCTTACTTGTGGCAGAGAAATTTGGGAGACAATTTCACTGATTTTTTTTCAGGGGGAGGAGAAATTCTCAACCCGACTCAGGTAGGGTCCCCCAATGGCAGGCCTTGTAGCACAGCTTATTTCTTCTTTCCTAAAGGTTTTTCAGTTTTTCATGCTGCAACAACTGTCTTGGCAGACTGCCCCCCAGTTTACATCCACTGCAATGCAGATGGGGGCAGTGTAATGTCCAGCTCCAGGGATGAGGTGGAGCTAGTGATCTGCCAAAATCTGTCCTCCAATTTCTGGGAAGTTTTCTCCCCCCATGAAAGAGGCTTCCTTTGTTCCGCCTCATTCAGAATGTTTTATAATTTATTTTTGTGGTGTTTTTGAGCTCACCTAATCACAGCTAGGCTCCCAGGCTGCCTGCACATCCTGATCTGCAAAAACCCTATGGGAGGAATTACCTCATGGTGCCTTAAACTGAGCTTTAGTTGAAGTGTAGGAAGCCAAGGAGGCTATGCCCTGCCAGAAAGATGATTGTACAATGAAAAACAGGACCCTTGTGCTCATTCCTCAGCTATCTCCTAAGTAAGGTAAGCCCAAGAAACCCAAACCCAATCCATGTGAATTTCTCCAAAATTTCTTCACCATTGAATTTCTTTTCAAAAGCAATTTCTGTTCTATCAGCTTGAATGAGAATGGTCAAAAAATGTGGGAGAAATTTTTGGCACAGCACTAATACTGAGTGCAAGCATGTGCAAGGGGAGGCCTTTGCACATACAGCTGTACACTCAGGGGCTTCCATGCAAGCCTGTGGGGTTCAAGCTCATATGGAAGCCTCTATCCATACAACTGAATGAGCAAAGCCCCCCGCCTGCAGACATTCACATTTTATGCATAAATGGCTTGTGTGTGGGGGGGGAGCTAAATGACATATATGACAATGAGGGTGGAGTTACTTGGTGTGGGCCCATCCCACTCCCATGTTGAGGTAAGTCATTTATTGGAAGACAGGGGAAGATATAGTCAAATGAAAAGTGAGCCAAGAGAAGGTTATAATAGGCTACCCAGGAGATGGCCAAAAGATGGACAAGGGTTAGTTGTTATCACAGTGATCTAAATCAGATGGAAGCAACCCAAAACTATTTCCAACAGTTTAAAATGTTGTAAGTAATTAACCTGCCATTATCCTCTAAATATCACACTGCCGTTCTCTGGATAGGTAAGCCCAAATCTGAAAACAGTTACTGCTGCAGACAATGAAATAAAGTGAATTGCCATTTAATGAAAGTTGAAGAGTCAGAGTACAAATGTGTGTAGCCAAATTGCTTGAAGGAGGGGAAATCAAGGGATTATTTCAAATGAAAGTGTCTTGAACTGCTCCAGACACAGAACAAAAGCCAAAGAGATTCTGGTACGTGGAAAGGGTGTTCCCTTAAGCAATGACATTTGAATGGGGAAATTCTCTTTAATGTCAGAGTTCTACAAATTAAGGTATTCACTTGTTAAACTCTCACCCCCCCCAATTAGGAAAGAAGGAGTGAATACTAATTAGAAGTCACTTGACGTAAAAGGAGCAAAAAAAAAAAAAATGTATAGAACAGAGAAAGTAAAAAGTTCACCAATACACCAACAGCCCAACAACTGAAGGACTGATGACTAGTTCACACTTGAACAGCTTACTCTTGAGGCCACACAACTGCAGAAGCAATCATAATCACACTTACTAGGGAGTAAGCCCCCTTGCACATAATGACACTTACTTCTAAGTAAACATGTATAAGATTGCACAGTGAAGTAGGGATGCACTAATTGTGCACAGTCCATTCCATCTGTGTTCACAGGTTGTCAGGCAATTTTCATTCCTTCATCCGCCCAATTTCATCAAAGGAATTGGACTTTTTTTTAGTTTCCAAATTTGCGCAAGTTCACACATACAAAATGTGCAAATCCCCCCAAATGGTCAAGTCCCCCCAGCCCATGTGCATTTTCATGCTTTAGCCTATGGGCTAGTTTTTATTTTGCATATTTTTTGATGATGAAATTTGCACAAAATCCCTGAACGTTAGAAAAACATTCCACAAGTCTGCAGACTGTGCAGGGTGAAAGCCAGTCTACTGCAGAATCCACAGGTTGGATTCATGAATATCCGAACTCATTTGGTTCCATTGCAGATTTCTCCAACATCCCTATGGTAAATGTATGACCTGAAAAAGCAAGTGACACTAGCTCTGTTCAGGCATTAGGAATATGTATAGATTAAACATGTGAACAGGAGGAATATGCTAGCTCCACCCCCTTCTCATGTAGTTATGTCACCCTCTACATATAGAGAATGATTTTCTGAAGGGAAGAGCCTCCTATATTTGTAGAGGCTCTCCCCACTAGGGATGGTGGAGAATTTCGCCACGGACTCCAATGAGGCTGGATTGTAAAGAATCTGCCCCCCCCCTGGAGTCCATGGCGGAATGGACCACTCACCTCTGCCACCCCATAAAGTTCACGTGGGCTGGATCCTACCTGCTGCCGGCCAGGTCCAGGTCTGTCCATTCACTCCACTGCTGTCCGCTGCCGGTCTGCGGTAAAAGATGTAAATCTTTACATAGCCTATCGCGCGAAGGGACAGGGATGCAAATGGAGTCCACTATGCAATTTGCATCACTGCTGTTTGCTGTGATTGGCTACATAAAGATTCACGTAGCCTATCATGGCAAAGTGCAGGGATGCAAATGGTGTCCGCTACACTGGACACCATTTGCATCTGCAGACCAGCAGCGGACGGAAGTCCGGCAGCAGACGGACCCGGCCGGCAGCTCTACGGACTTGCCGCAGAGTGGAGCCGGCCAGGGAGGATTCCGGGGGGAGGAACGGATCGCCTCCCCCCCACAAACCCCCCAGTGGACTCGGTGAGTGGGGTTTGAACACCCCTACTCCCCACAATAGATGGAATTGATTTACCAAGATGTTCCCTCACACTCGTTCTTCAAATATAGAAAATTTAACTGTACATTAATTCTTCCATGAATGTAATGATTGAGTTTTTCTGGTTCTTTGCCATTTTTCTTTTCTATCTCACAATGTCCGCATGTATTTGTCTCTGAACTACTCAATAGATGCTCATTTTGGTCTGCCTATGCTAGAAGTAGATCCCATGTATATTTATTTTCCTTGAGAATCCAATATCTATGTGTCAATGAGTTTTGTGCTCAAATCTTTTGATGATTCCAATATACAGTTAATTCTAACATACAGTTAAAAAAATATAGATAATAACAACCTAGGGAAAAAGGACTTAAAAAAAAAGTTAGACTATCATCCCTATCTGGAGAAGGCAATCTGTGAGCATAAATCTGATGTACTTCTAAATGTGGTGCTTGTCCATCTATATAGCGTGTTACATTCAGTGAGACACACTTTTGAATGCACATCCAGATATGTATCCCAATCCAGATGTTAATGGAAATGTGCCTCTGAATGCACAGCCAAATGTACATCTCACTGAAAGTAATGCAGGGCAGGTGGACAACTTCTGCCTTGGGGGAAGCATCTGATTTACTCTTACAGTTCTTGATATGTGCATAGAAGCCTCCTTCCATGGGTAGATGCCCTTGCCTTGATCGCTGTGTGTTTTATGTGTATTGCCCTAGATACCTCACAAGAAGGATTTCATTAAAACTATGACTTGAAAAGTATATCGTATATCCAGTCAGAATCCAGAATTAGTGGGAAACCATTATTGATCATGTCTAACATTCTCATTCACAGTCCATATATTAGTATAGCACCTTTATTCGACCAACCCAAATGTTACAAAAATCATGTGCAAGCTTTTGAGACCTCGAGATTTCTTCATCTGACTAAATGTTACAGACATCTAGAGGTTGGTGGGACTGGGAGGTAAGGAGAAAAAAGAAACCTGACAATGTTGAAGTCATGATGTCTGCATAGTCAAAAGCCCTATTCTGGTGTTCCTTAACTGCATAGGGTAAATACATGAGGAGAGTATTTTAGTGGGAGAGTGTTAGACCCACCCCTTCCTGGCACATTCCCTTTCCCCTCTACTGGTAGAGGGCAATGTTCTAAAAAGGCTTGACCCCTGTATCCATGAGGGATCTCCGCATGATTCTGAACACTGATTTTTCATTGTTCCAGTTCATGTGGAGAGCCTCCATGGATAGAGGGGTCAAGCCTTTTCAGAACATCACTCCCCACAGTGAAGAGGGTGACAGAAATGCATGAGTAAGGGGCAGGGCTAGCACACTCCCCCTCTGTGTGTGTTTACCCTACATAGTCAGGGTACACATGAGTGGGACTTACATCTTAAGATGAGATGGCGGGGGATGGTTTGCAGACATTCCCACTGAGCTGTCAGGTGATGTGACCGTTTCAGCTTTCAGTGCCGTTTAGCTCCACTGTGAACAAGAAGGTAGCAGGCAATTGTTGATCCTCCAATTTTGAAAATACACAATCCAACTGTTGACTTAGAACTGTTTCCATCCTGGTCAGAAGACCAGACGAGTTCCTTGGTCAGTGGAAAACAGAAGTAGAGATAAACTAGGTAGCCTTTATATTAACAGAGCTGGAGTTCATTTCAGATGCTGTACTACTAAAAGCAAGTCAATAGAAACCAAATTGGGTAGCTTTACCTAGTAGTTGGAGGGGATGAAAGTTCAGATAATGCAGCTGGTAAAAAATCCTCTTCCTCCAGTCTAGAATCCCACTGTAGAATACCTAAATTTGATATCCTCCCAATCATACACACACACACACACACACACCTTGTGCTTCTTGAGTGCTCAAAGCACTTCACATGCATTGCCACATCAGTTCTTACAACAACTCTGTAGGATTGGTCAATATTATTATCTCCATATTGCAGATGGAAGGCTAAGTGATAGTGGCTTGCCAAAGCTATCTAATGAGCTCATGGTTGAGGTGAGATTTGAAATGGCAACTTCCTGACTCCCAGATGACATATTTATTTAAATACTACCATCCTGAACACTTTTTATTTGATACTTTGATGGTTAGAGAATTTACTAAGTATAACTGCACTCTGAAATTAAACAAGGCATATCTCCTCTGACTTATTAATAGACGCTAGTCTCTGTCTGAAAATAAGAAGTATATTTTTTCAATGAGGTATTAACTTGTGCAGGCATCAGATGAGCTTTGAGGATGAGTAATGTTAATGAGGGTAGTGGAGAAAGGTGAACTGCAGTAGATAGCATTAATCTTGCTGGTTGGTGTATGCCAGAATTTTCATGTTAAGGAGCAGCGACAATGAAAAATTGCAGGTAAAGCCAGTACTTTTTCATAATGTCAGTAGCCATGTAAAGGGACTCAGGTATATTTGGCTATGTGAAATGAGGATCCTACAGAAGTGAATTTTAAAGGTATTTTAAACTATAATTATTTCACCTCCTTTTCTCTCAAGAGGTGTCCAACCAACTATGGCAAGTCTGCGAAACCTGTGACCTACCAAGTTCATTGCAGCCCACCAAACTATTGTGGTCAGCCAGGTGATCAATAAAGTTCTTGGACTGAATTTAAACTAAGTTAGTTGCATTTTCCTAAAGGAAATCAACCCTGACTGCTCATTCGAAGGACAGATACTGAAACTGAAGCTCAAATATTTTGGCCACCTAATGTGAAGAGAAAAGTCACTGGAAAAGACCCTGATGCTGGGAAAGATTAAAGGCAAACGGAGAAGGGGATGGCAGAGGATGAGATGGCTAGATAGCATCACCGATGCAATGAATATGAATTTGAGCACACTCCGGGAAAGAGCGGAGGACAGGAAGGTTTGGCATGCTATGGTCCATGGGGTCACAAAGAGTCAGACATGACTTAACGACTGAACAACAACAAAAGTTGCACTTAGATCCCATTGCAACCAATGGACAATCTAGTAGGGATGTCAGAGAATTCTGCCACGGATCTCGGGGAGGCCGAATGCCAGCGCATTCGGCCCCGCGAAATCGGTGGCGGAACGGTCTGCCCCCCCGCCCCCCTGGGACGGGACTTACCTTGGGCAGATCTTTCTGGCGGCGGCGGCTCTGGCAGTGGTTCCGGCAGCACTGCGGTGGCGGGGGCCGGTCTTCCGACTGGCTGCCGCCGCCGCCATTTCCAGTTAAAAACAAAACAAAACATGATAGGCTACGTAAACATTTGCATAGCCTATCACAGCTAGATTTTTCAAAAAACACCGTGATAGGCTACGTAAATGTTTACATAGCCTATCATGGCTGATTTAAACAAAAAACGTGCTTACTCGCCATTTGCGTTCCTTATTTTGGCACGTAGACGCTACGCTATTTGCGCTCCCCTTATTTTCGCCATCTTAGTCTACGTATATGTTTACGTAGACTAAGACGTGCCAAAATAAGGAACACAAATGGCGGCGCCCATGGGCTCTGAGATCGGTTCCCAGATAACCAGATATCCTATTGCTGTCTAGCTGCTGTCTAGCAGCCATAGGATTGCTCCCTTAGTCATGATTCAGTTCAATTTATTTCAACTGAAACTAAGCGTGCCTAACATACAATGGCAGGAATACTATTAAAGTTGTAGAATAGACCCATTGAGATGAATGGGACTTAAGTTAGTCATGTCTAACATAACCCCTGTTCATTTCAATTGGTTTATTCTAAGTAGGACTTTAGTTGGATTCTACCCAATGTTTTCTGCATGGAGTAAACTAACCCATCAGGCAGAGAGCTATATACAAGCTTTTACCCTGATGTTCTAGTTTTCTGCATGTTGGAGTATTTTTAATAGCTGTTTACAAATAGCCCCTTGATCAACCGTGCAATTCTATATTTGTCTATTCAGACATAAATACCATTTTCGGCTAGATTTTAGAGATTACTACTCCCAGATAAATGGGTATAGGATTGCAGTCTAAATCAAGAAACTTGTGACCACTGAGCCCTCAAGTAATGTGTCAGCTTTTCTGTACTTTTCTGGATACGGTTTTGCATAATCCAGGAAACTGTGCAACCAAGTCCATGCAAATGCCATCGGTGGACCTTTTCTGTAAAAGAAAATCACCAGCCATGAACTACATAGCAACCCACTTTTGAAACTGTGGTTTAGACTTCAGTTGTTGATGATGTTGAATTACTTATAGCATGATTTTTGTTCTTTTGGCATATACAAACCATAGCATGTGAGGTAAGATATTAATAAGAGAAAGGCTCACAATTTTTTGTATTTATTTATTTTACTAAGCAAAATTGGGAATGCAAAATTAATGGATATCTTAACATACATATGTAATTAAAATTATATATACAAATGAGCAATGGCTAACCACTAAATGTTCACTTATTCACAGTTCTCGCAGATAGCAGATAGAATGAATCTTACCAAGATGTATTATTTATACACTGATATGTAAGGTCATGTCTGGATGAAAATGTCCTTTGATCATGACAAAGTACCATTATACTTAGCCAGGACTCCTATGAAGTAAACTAGGGCAGTCACTTGAGACAACTGATTTGGGGCACCATTGAAAGGTGGCAAAGTTGTCAATTATTGTATTTGCTATAGTTGTCTTTTCCATTTCAGGGACTAAAATGGCTAGTTCTAGCCCTCAGTGGAGGTAGACATTTGGCAGAATGGAGGCAGGTTTCTCCCTGGAACTCAGCTTTTCTGAGTTTCAGAAATGTGCATTAATGTATTACATTTTTTTTTTTTTATTACACTTTTGTCCACACTTCCTCCAAGGAGTTCAGGGGGGTGTACGTAGTGTTTCTCTCCCTTGTTGTCCTCAAAATATGTGAGGTGACATAGAAAGAACGGGAGGGAGACAGCGGGAGAAGGACTTGCCCTACTCATTTAGGATTCAATTCGATGCATGTTTAGGCTGAAAGAAGTGCAACAACTCCCAGCATTCCCCAGCCAGCCAACTTACTCCAAAGTAAGCTCAAAGGGACTTAGGCCCAGGTAAGTCTGCATAGGATTGCAGCCTTGCCTTACTGATATTCTTAGCTGACTGGGATTTGAACTCAAGTTTCCTAGCCCAGCACCCTATCCACAACAAAATAATAGTTTACATCATTTCTGAGTTTTGTTCTTTCAGGACCAAAATTTGAAGATGACGCAAAATTGAGTGGGAAAGCTAATACCGTGTCAGACAGAAACAAAATTCAAAGTGATCTTGATAGACTGGAGTGCTGGGCAGAAAACAACAGAATGAGATTTAATAGGGATAAATTCCAAGTTCTGCACCTAGGAAAAAGAAACCAAATGCACAGTTACAAGATGGGGGATACGTGTAGGGATGGCAGAGAATTCCGCCATGGATCTCGGTGAGGCCGAATGCCAGTGCATTCGAGCCCCCAAAATCTGTGGCGGAACGGCCTGCCCCCCACCCCCCAATGGATCCCCCCCGGGACGAGACTTACCTGGGTCGGATCTTCCGGGCGGCGGCAGCTCCGGCAGCGGCTTTGGCGGTGGTGGCTGCAGCAGCTGGTCTTCCGACCTGCTGCCGCCACCATTTGCAGTTGCTGTTTTTTTAAAAAAGATGTGATAAAACATAAAAACTTACGTAGCCTATCACGTCTGGGTAACAAACAAACAAACGCGTACACAAATGGTGGCAGCCGTAGCCGCCGCCATTTGCATATGGCTTTTATTTACCCAGATGTGATAGGCTACGTAAAAACTTACGTAGCCTAAAACATCTGGGTTAAAAAAAAAAGTGTACGCAAATGGCGGTGGCTACAGCCGCCGCCATTTGTGTACGTGTTTTTTTTTTTTTTTTACCCAGACGTGATAGGCTACGTAAGTTTTTATGTAGCCTAAAATGACTGGGTAAAAAAAAAAAAAAAAGGCATACGCAAATTGCGGCAGCTACGGCCACCGCCATTTGCATTCCTTATTTTGGGCCTTCTTAGTCTACGTAAATATTTACGTAGACTAAGATGGCGAAAATAAGCGGAACACAAATACCGTCCGCTACGCTATTTGCGTTCCCCTTTATTTTTGCCGTCTTAGTCTACGTAAATATTTACGTAGACTAAGATGGCCCAAAGTAAGGAATGCAAATGGCGGCAGCCGTAGCCTCCGCCATTTGCGTCCCTGCTAGCCAGCAGCCAGATGTCCAGCTGCTGGCGGAGCCAGCTGGCGGCTCCGCAGAATCCCCGTGGAGCGGAGCCGGCCGGACAGGATTCCAGGGGGAGGGACAGAGCACCTCCACCCCCAGAGGAACCCGGCGGAGCCAGGTAAGGGCACTTTCATACATCCCTAGATCATGCGTGGCTCAACAATACTGCAAGCGAGAAGGATCTTGGAATTGGGGTAGATCACAAGCTGAATATGAGTAGGGATCTCAGAGAATTCTGCCACGGACCTCGGTGAGGCTGAATGCCAGTGCATTCGGCCCCCTGAAATCTGTGGCAGAACGAAGCCCCCGCCCCTCCAACCCATGAAAGGCGTGTGAAGCGGAGCACTTACCTGCTGCCGTCTGCACTGACTTGCGAATGGCAGCCACATCTGCAGTCGCCATTTGCTTCTTCATCATAGCCGTGATAGGCTATGTAAATAATTACGTAGCCTATCACGGCTAATGCAAGGACGTAATTTGCGTCCCTGCGGTGGCCATGATAGGCTATGTAAGTATTTACGTAGCCTATCACGGCAAGCAAAAAAAAAAACAGCAGACGCAAATGGCGGCTACGGCGGCTGCCATTTGCGTTCCCTTTTTTTTGCCATTTTAGCCTACGTAAATATTTATGTAGGCTATTACGGCAAAAAAAGGGGAACGCAAATGGCGTAGTGGGCGCTATTTGCGTTCCCCCTTTTTTCCCACTGTAATAGCCTATGTAAATATTTATGTAGGCTAAAATGGCGAAAAAAAGGGAACGCAAATGGCTGCCATTTGCATCCGCTGTTGTTGTTTTTTTGCTTGCCGTGATAGTCTACGTAAATATTTACGACGCTATCACGGCAAAATACAGGGACGCAAACAGCGGCAGCTACGGCAGCTGCCATTTGCATCCCTGCAAGCTGCCCAGTGGCTGGATGTCCAGCTGCGGGAAGCCCCGGCCGGCGGCTCCACGGAATCTCCACGGAGTGGAGCCGGCCAGACAGAATTTCAGGGGGAGGGACAGAGCTCATCCCCCCACCGTGAATGTCACCCTTCAAAAAGGTAAGTGACTTTCATACATCCCTAAATATGAGCCAACAATGTGATATGGTTACAAAAAAGGCAAATGCTATTTTGGGCTGCATTAATAGAAGCATAGCTTCCAAATCCCAGGCAGTACTAGTTCCCCTCTACTCAGCGCTGGTGAGGCCTCATCTGGAGTACTGTGTCCAGTTCTGGGCACCACACTTTGAGGAGGATGCAGACAAACTGGAGAGGGTTCAGAGAAGGGCAACAAAGACAATCAGGAGACTGGAAACAAGCCCTATGAGGAGAGACTGAAAGAACTGGGCAAGTTTAGCCTTGAGAAGAGAAGACTGAGGGGAGATATGATATCACACTTCAAGTACTTGAAAGGTTGTCACAGAGAGGAAGGCCAGGATCTCTTCTCGATCATCCCAGAGTGCAGAAGACGGCATTATGGGCTCAAGTAACAGGAAGCCGGATTCCGGCTGAACGTCAGGAAAAACTTCCTGACTGTTAGAGCAATACGACAATGGAACCAATGACCTAGGGAGGTGGTGGGCTCTCCTACACTGGAGGCATTCAAGACGAGGCTGGACAGCCATCTGTCAGGGATGATCTGACTTGGATTCCTGCATTGAGCAGGGGTTTGGTCTCAATGGTCTTAGAGGCCCCTTCCAACCCTACTATTCTTTGATTCTATGATTCTAAGAAACCATAGAAAAGAATGAGCATCATGGCACACAGACAATGGAAAGACTGAAAGAACAGCAGCAATGTATTCAGTTTTTGAGGTTTGTATTTAAAGAACAGCAACAACACTAACAACACCAGCTTGCATTGTGCTGGGATCACCTGAACAAAAAGAGATACTGCTAGTCATTAAGTGGATAGAATTTACCTCACCTGCAAAATGCAAAATGAATGTTTCTCAGGAAAGGTGGCCTCATTTCTGGGAACAGGCATCAGAATGAAGAGCCATTCTTCATGTCTCTGTGTTTTGTTTGCCCACAACTATGGCTGGTTTTGTACATGCAGGTCCTTGTTCTGATACATATTTTGGGGCAGTGAGAGCTGATGTGGCCCTCAAAGCCATTTTATCTGGCCTATAGCTTAATCAAGATGTAGTGAAAAGTTTGGCTACAGTTTCACCCTTATGAAAGAGAGGACAAATGTTTTTTTTCAACTTGAAAAAAAATGTATTCACATTTTTTAATATTAATCTTCAACATCCCTGTCTTGATTGTCATGCAGTGCCTGCCATAACTGAGTAGCCCTCACAGCTACAGCAGGGGTCCCCAACCTTTTTTGGGTCAGTCGGCACATTTGAAATTTTGAGAGAGCATTATGGGTACACTCACAAAATGGCTACCATGGGGGGGGTTGCCTAGTCATAAAATGGCTACCATGGGGGGCATGGCCAGTCACAAAACACTGCATTCCCAGAAGACAAACTGGTGAGGGTTAAAGAAAAGTAACTTGTGCAAGAACCTCAGTTACAAGGCAGAGGTGGGATCTGAGCTCCAAAACACAAACCCCATTCCTTCCTCAGTACCTTTTCACCCCATTGTCAATGGCTGCTATTACTCCTCATCCTCTGTGTTATTATTGCTAGGGCTTGCTTGCTTGACAGGGAGAGAGCCATTGAGTGAGTAGGCATTGGCATCTGCTGCTGCTCCTTCTCACCACCACCATTGTTTGGGCCAGAGAGGCAGGTGAACAAGCAGGTTGCAATGGTGAAGAGGAGGAGCAAGTCCAGGGGGCTTCTTGACAGTGGGCCCCTGCTGGGGTGTGAGCCCTCAGCAAGTGCATAACCATGCCTACCTTTGATGCCGACCTTGACTATTACCATGATTCTTAGCGCCACCCTCGTAAGGCCACTTACCAATAATATAAAAATGTATTAATACATGTTTAAACACACACCCGTGTGCACCCGTGCGCGTGTGCACACACAAACACACACTCTCAAATAAAGCAAAATACTAATACAATCAAGAAAATCCATGGATTCTATCCACTCTAGTAAGCTTTTAAATTTACTAATAATCTGGAAAGCTTTCAAGAACAGGTGTGCCTTTACCTGTCAGCAGAAACAAGTCCAAGACATCGCAGGACAGATCTTCCTAGCAGCGTCGTCTTTCCTAATATGGACATCACCCCAGAGAAGGTCCAGGTCCACATCTCTATCCATCGATATAGGAAAGGATTCAGAACAAGACAGCCACTTCCCATAAACGAAATGACCTTCATGCCCTTCTTAATTCTGCATTCAGTCAACACGCATCTCTTTTAATTGGTTGCACCATTTCAGTCCATGGTGGAAAAATGGAGGAACTCTTTAACTCCATTTTAATTTACTTTTATTAATTATTTTTGGTTGTCCCTCAGCACTAAAAATAACACAGAACCTAATAAGGGGTTTGATTGTGGCAGAAGTGTAGCAAAGCAGTTAGTTCTGCAAATTAGATAAATGTTCTGGAAAGTGCATCTCCTACCACCCTGTGGCAGTTTAGAATCATTGCATATTAACACATCTCATTAAACTTACACAGCTTAATAGATACTTGCCTAATGAATTTATGCATCAATCAGCATTTTATTTTATTTTTTAAAAGTTCCCCAACAAAATGCTGATTAAATGGAAAATATCTGGATCCAGACATGCTGTCATTTCCCCTCTTTTTAATAGAGTTGGTGGCACTAATTTGAGAGCAAGGTTACCAAGCTGTACTTATAATTATCTGATCCCCTACCATATCTATGTAAAGGTTCTGAGCATTTCTTCATTGGCAATCTGAAATTAGCCTTCCTGCTTCTACAAATTGGCATACCTTTCTTTGGACATTTCTTCCAAGAGAATTACAACTTGTGAGTTAGAGTTATAAATCTTCAAGCACTGGGCTGCCTGGATCAGGACCCAGAAGCTGGCTGTCCCCCACCTTTCCCCCTCTTCTATTCAAGATGTTTTCAGAGCAGAAAGAGAAGATACAGGAAAAAAGGGGAAGGGGAAAGGCCATAGCTCAGTGGCAGAGTGCATGCTTTTCATGCAAGGTCCCAGTTTCAATCCCCGTAGAGCTAGGAAAGATCCTGCCTGAAAAACTGGAGAGCCACTGCCAGAGTTCAGTGCCAACAGTCATCAGCTAGATGGGCCAGTGGTCTGGCTCATTGTAAAGCAGCTTCCTATGTTCAATGTAAACAATAGAAGTGGAACAGGGGAAGAAGGTAGACATCGTATTAAACAATCAACAGAGGGTCCCATTTTGAAGGATGGAATTAAAGTTTTAAAAAAGACTGAGCACCACTGCACTAGAATACAGTGTAAGGTACATTTCATTTTAAGTAAGAAGATGACAAGGACAAAATTATTACTTTAGGCTTCAATCATCTCTGTCTCCCGCTTACCTGGGAATAAGTTCCATTAAACTCAAAAGGACTTATATCTGAGTAGACATGCATAGGATTGCTCTGTTACTATTATGTCATCTTTGTGACCTATGTTAGGCTGCAGCATAGTTCCAGTCCAGTTCATATACCTAGCGGGCAGCAGTCCATTTTGTCTGATGGTAGATCAGTAACTCACATAATGTCACACATGTGACAGGCACTCTATGTGGAGCCCCATGCGCATGATGCCCTAACTCATATGATTTCTCCCCCTCCCAGTAAAGAGTGAAGGTCAACACAAACACAAGTAGAACTTAAGTGTGGAACAACCAGGGCTAGCCCAAGACATTTTGGTGCCTGAAGAGAAATTGCAAATGGACCCCCCCCCCCAGGCCTAAGTGAATGTGCACACTAACCAAGGTGGCCCAATTTATTTTGGAATCCAAGGCAGAAAATCCTGCAAGAGTCTCTCTCTAGGATTGTAAAAACACAACAGTAATAAATTAATTAACAAACAATGTGCTGCCCTTTCATGTTGCCCAAATCAGCTGACTAAGGTGGCCACGCCACCTCACTTTGCCTAATGGCAGGGTTGACCTTGGGAACATGATATTATACGCATAGTGAAGTTAAAGGGAACATGTCGCTCTTCCAGCATGCAAGCTAGACCACTGGCCCAGTAAGTGTGTGAGCCAGCCAGGTAACAGTGATGGCCCAAAGTAAAGTTGAATTCAGGCCTCCCCAACCCAACAGTATTTCTATTACACCACACTGACTCTCATGCGAGCAGCCACAAAGTACCTGAGGTTCACTGTGGCCTATCTGTGGCTGTCATCTCTAGAGACAGCAGTGATGACTGAGGATTTCTCAGTTTCTTTGTGCAGACCATATCAGTGGTTTGGGATGTTATCTCCACTTCTCTGCATGCCACTGCAATCCATATTGCTTAATTGCTCCTTTTTTCCCCACAGATACATTTTATTTTGACGTAGAGTCTTTGATGTCCATGATCTGCCTTTCACAGAGGTTAATAACACTATGATAGTTTAATCTCACTGTGTAATTAGTACAATTTACATTTCTCATTTGTTTTGATCAGGATACATTGGCCATTTCAAAACTATGATCATAAGCACTGTGGTTAGGAGAAGGCATTTTCTTCCCTTCCGTACTAATATTTCTCTGTCAAAAAATTACCAGAAAATAAAGACAGCAAATCAATCAAAACATTGCTCAGGAGAAAATACTCTGGTTTCCCCCACCGCAAGGAATGAAATATAGACTAAATGAAAGGAGTCCTAGAGAGAAATTAAATCAGCATCGATGAGCTTGAAACAATATTACCTGCATTTATCCCAGGAAATAGTGTTGGTTGTACTTAAAAACAAACGAACAAAAACTGGATAGTCTAACATTTTGAGATGTTGCCTTCATTAAATGAAACAAAACATGGTATTTGCTCTTGCCAATATAGACCTGACAAATTATTGAAGCTGAGTCGGCAGTGGAATCCTATGCCTGTTTATTCAGTAGTAGTGTGCTTTGGATTTGGCTGAATCCAGAACCAAATTGGACTTGGACAGATTCGGGAGATGTATGGAAGACATCTCCTAGGCAGAGCCAATCGAAATCTGAATACTCTTGAAGATTCAGGATTTGGAGAGACACAGAGACACAGCTCGTCTCCAAAAAAGGATACGTTTCTCTCCAAACTTTCCATATAAGAAAAATGCCAAGAAGGGATGGGAGTGTTAGGCGCGCCCTAGCTGCCTCTTAAAGTCCCCTCCAGTAGCCAAAACACGATGCAGACAAAAGGGATTCTTTCTAAAGCTTTATTCCTTTACAACTTAATGACTCCTTCAGATGCTGATTGCCAGCAACTAAGCAAGGAACTGCAAAGGGTATCTTAACAGAGTAACCTAAGCTCCATGTACGCAGTTCATCCCTGTTTGAAGGAGAAGGGCGAGAAAGCCCTGAAACTTATGGGCTAGGAGGGGAGGCTCCCCCCTTACCCATGGGGCATCGGTGCGCAGCCGTTGCCAAAGCTCCAAGTGGGCTGAGCGCCTCCTCTCCTCACTGGCGCCTTGCGTCTAGCAACAACCGATATCCCGCTCTTTCGCTGCCAGGGTCACTATCTCTCTCAGGAATGCTAGCGGGGGGGGTGGGCTCTCCCTGCAGCTGCACCTCTGAGAGATGAGCGGGCTCCTTTCCCATGGTTCTTCCTCAGAAGAACCTTGTAGTTCTTCCTCAGAATCAGAGCTGCTTTGGGGCTTTATGGGCTCAGTTCCAACCCTGACAGGGAGTGTGACTGGTAGCTCTAGTTTCTAATCACAGTGATTGGTTTTTGCCAGAGCACTCCAGTTCCAGTGCTTTGGGGAAGGGATGTTGAAGTAATTTATCATAGGACTGATCCAGTGTTCAGTGTTCTTTACTAGTTCTGTCTCCCAGGACCAGGGATGTTAAAAGGGATTTGATGGAGTCTGTGGAACCCGGGAATGGGTAGCATCGGGTGCTTGTGTGGAAAATGTTGGATGTTCATGTCCTTCTGCCTTCTATATGCTCCACATCCATCACCCACCCTTGTCCTACTGCATTTTCTGCAATTTTGGTGCCGATTGAGCAGCAAACAAAGTAAGTCTTAAACTGCTTTTCCTTCATCGCTTCCTAACTCCTACAACTATCCTTCTGAAATTTTTGTAGGCTTCTTGCCTAGGGATATATCTATAACATATTCCATTTGCATACAAATTACCCCCTCCCAAAAAAACCCATAAAAGAATATGGAAGGGGCAAGGAGAAGTGAATCACTTAACACCCCCCCCCCCAAATATTTCAACACTGCTTTGCCACACAAAAAAATGCTGGATCTATCCTTTTGAAATTTTGCAGGTTTCTCAACTGGGGCCATCTCTATTCTGCAAGTCATTTTCATAACAATTGGCCACAAAACGTTGGATCCCAATTTATGCATAATCAACTGTGTTGATGGAAGTGAACTTCTTGCCCCTTCCTTACCATGGCAGCCCCCTCCAGCCCCTGAAAATGCTATACAGAGAGTCACCCTGCTGAATGGGGTGAGCTGTGGGGCAGTGGGGTAGGGGAATCCCAAATAATTGGACAGAGGATCCTTCTGCAATTTGAGCCCTTCCTCTCATGAATGGTCCCTTTCTCTTATGGAAGGCATATCCGGAATCCAATAAAAATAAATTTAGGGCATAAAGTGCAGCCATGTTGTTGTTTTTAAACCTTCCAAACTGTAAAGGCTGCTGTTGCACAAAGCTCCCTGTGCCTATTCATCTGAAACTTAGTAAGCCTGATCCCCTCAGAAGGGGTAACTATTCTGGCAAATTTCATTGAATTTTGCCAAGAAATTAAAAAGTTATTGGCAGTTCTCTCTTTTTTAAAAAGTCAAAATGTAAAGGCATGTAGCACAAAATACCCTGCAACTATTAGTCTGAAATTTGTCAGGTATAATCAGCAGTGCAATGGTGGCAGGTCACTCCAGGGCCTCACTCCTGCACTTTTATTGAAGCCAGACACCAGCTGGGTTGCAGTCTGCTAGGGGAGGAGCAGGGAGCAGAGGAAGGGAATGCGGGCAGCTGGCGGCTGACTCTTGTGTACGACACAGAGCCGGTCAGACAAAGGGGGCAAGATAGGGAGACTGAGGGAGCTCTGCAGCCTCCTGTTGGTGCCCCCTCTTCTCCTCCTCAGCTCTCAGCTTCTCCACCCATCCCCACTCTGTGCCTGCATGCCCGGCACAGCGGCACTGCCCTTGTCATCCTGCAGCACCAGCCACTCACCTGTGCCATTGCCATCCGGTTTTGGGGAATGATGGGAGCATGTGGGCCAGGCTAAGTTGCTTGCTGGAGATGCTGATCCTGATCATCAATCCGATGCCCTCAGCAAGCCCAGCCATTTGTAGAGCCACAACAACCCAGCAGCTCCACGCCTGAGAACACGCTGGCCAGCATCAGACTCAGATAGGTCAGCTCAGTCAGTTGTTGGATTGTGGCGGCAGCAGCCAAAAAAGGCAGCAGGGTGTGAGGTCGGGGAGTGGGGAAGGCAGAGAGAAGAAAGAGGAAGTCTATATGAGTGAAAAATAAAAGAAAATAATTTTTAAAAATTAAATAAAAATGATAAGAAATGCCTGGCAATAAACCCCATTGAAATCTGTATGCTTACTTCCGAGAAGACATGTATGTGGATATCGGCCGCCTTGCCTGCCTCCACACATTCCGCACAGCTCTGGGCAGGGGTCGCAGAACTTCTCCATTGCATCTCTCACCCAGTCTTTCCCAACTTTGTGCCCTCCAGATCTTTTGGACTGCAAATCCTATAATCCTGACTCCCAGCCAGCATAGCCAATATGTTGCCTGGAGCTGATGGGAGTTGCTGTCCAGGAAATCTGGAGGGTGCCAGGTTAGGGAAGGCTGCAGCCAGCTGTGTTTCTTCTTGGCTGTTCCTGCAGGTAGTGAGGGCCTTAAGTTCACATTACCAGCAACCCTGACGATCTTTAGATAAATTTGTTAAATAAAGCAGCTTTTTTCGTGTTCTCCTTCCACACACATGCACTCATTTCCTCCATATTTGCTTTGTGCCTGCTTGAGAGTGCGCCCCCATACTTGAGAGTAAGCCCCATGGCCATGAGACTTTATTCTATCCTTGTGATAGGGTTACTATTTTATCTGAGGTAGAAAAAAACCCATCATTATTGTCGCCCATATCTGATGTATTATTTATTTAATTAGGGCACAATCCTATGCATGTTTAGACAGAAAAAAATCCTACAATTCCCAACATTCCCCAGCCAACTTAAATGTGTTCTTGGTAGTTCTGCAAACTATACCCCAGTACCAGCAGCCAGAGCCAGTTAGAGCACCATCCTATCCCACTCCCACAATTCCAGGGCAGGGAAGGAGAACAGGGCCACAGCAATACACCGGCTCCCTCAGTAAGTGTGTTTAGGATTGTTGCCTTTTTGTGCTTTACAGTGTGTGCGGGGGATTTTATGGGAAAGTTTCTTTCACATCTTGATGAACATGAAAAGGAGGATGGAGGCAGATGGGTGGTGCACATGAGAAGCAAGATGATGTCTTGTTCATCTATTGAATTATTGATATTCATTGTAAGAGTTGGTTTGTGCCAGTTTTTAGGATTTATCACACGATCCTATGCATGTTTACTCAGAAGTCAGTCCCACTATGTTCAGTTGCCAATTGGGCTCTCTCCCAGGTAAGTGTGTATAGGGATGCAGCCTTAGCTGCCTTCCCAAGATCTCTGTAAATTTAATTTGAAATAAACACCCATTGGATTTCACTGTTAATTCTTGAACACTGATTTCTACAGTAAGCAGAACTGCCAAGTGCAACCTGCTCTGTCAGCTGCACCTTTCGGTACAAGGCTGGCATGTACCTGGGCAAACAAACCCTGGTGGAGGGAAGGGAAACAGAAAAAAACCAGTTGGGGGAGAGGAGAAAGCAGGTGTGTGTGTGTGTGTGTGTGGTTCAATCCAGCTGGGTGTGTGGACGTTTCTATTGGGGGAGGGGAGAGACATAATGAAGGCGCTTAGGGAAGGCTAATGGGTAATGTTGGGTCACTAAGGGAGTGTGCAAGGGGGCTGTTTAAATGAGAACGGATCCGTCCATGGGGGCTGAGTCGAGAGGGTGAAGCTTCCATAGAGGATTATATTCTGAAAACCTTAAATGTTCGTGTTTGAGTGAGTGGGTAAAAAAGATTCTAACACCCCTGCATTTTTCTCAGACATCCAATGGAAATACCCCTGCCTTACTCTCAGCTGCACTGTTTTTGGATCCCGGTTGAAGGCTGTGTATCTGACAAGGCTGTACAATCTTAGGAGGGGGCAAGGGGGTGTGGCCGTGACTGTCACGAAGGGACCCTGCAATTCTGGATTTGCCACTACGCTACTGGGTATAATTCACTCATTAGGGCCTACTGTGCCTTCAAACTGCATCCAGTCCTGACAAATAGAACAAATACACATTTGTTGATTTCCAATGATTGTCAATCAGAGGCATGAAGATTTGAATTTCTAAATCAAAGCAGATGGCCTCTGAATCATTATGAACTGAATTGGTCTGTTTTCCAAATCACCAAATCGGTTCCAAACCCAATTTTGTGGTTGGTGAACACACCTACTATTCAGAACTAAGTTCTTTGAGTTCAATGTAGGGGTGTATGAAACCCCACTTACCTGGCTCTGCTGGATTCCGCAGCAGAGGGAGGTGATCCGGTCCTCGCCCCAGAATCCTTGATGGAGGGGGGAAGTGATCTGGTCCTCCCCCCTGGAATCCTGCCTGGCCAGCTCCGCTCCATGGCCAGTCCACTGAGCCGCCGGCTGGGCCGATCCACAGCGGGGCCTCCATCCACTGCTGGGCTGCTGCGGATGCAAATGGCGTCCTGCATAGGGGATGCCATTTGTGTCCCTGCTTTAGCCATGATAGGCTATGTAAATATTTACGTAACCTATCATGGCTAAAGCGGGGATGCAAATGGCGGCTGCTACGCCATTTGCATCCCTGTCTTTTGTCTTGATAGGCTAGGTAGATACTTATGTAGCCTATCACAGCTAAAGCAGGGACACAAATGGTGGCTGCTATGACAGCTGCCACTTGCGGCCGCAGCAGCCTGGAAGACGACCCGGAGCCGCCACCAGAGCCGCCGCCGGAGCCGCCGCCACAGCTGCCGCCAAGTAGGTCCGTTCCGGGGATTTCGAGGTGGGGTGGGGGTTAGTCCATTCCATCATGGACTCCGGTGGGCCAGAATCTAAAGAAGTCCATGGCGGAATTCTCCAACATCCCTAGTTCAATGATATTTTATCCCAAGGAAAGAGTGTGTAGGATTCCAGCCTAAATCCCCATAGAGATGGGTGAGAATTTCATTTGTATCATTTCTTAATAAAACTCTCCAAAATTTGCCAATTTCTTCATATTTGGAATGGAAAGAACATGAGATTATTTTTAAAAAATCAAATGTGGGAGAATGTGAAACTTACAGATGCATCCATCCCTAAATCTGGGGGCTCCTACTCTTTTCCCAGAGGTACCTGTAACTTGTCCACGGAGGTTACTGGAAGCCTCCCTGTAGTTGCTAACTATGTGGGAGCACAGCACAAAATACATTGAACCTTTACATCCTCCTGTAAGCCCCAAATAATAGGGGTGTACAAACCCCACTCACCAATCCACCTGGAGGGTCTGCGGGGGGGGGGAGGCGATCTGTTCTTCCCCCTGGAATCCTCCCCAGCTGGCTAGCCTATCACGAAAAGACCAGGGACGCAAATGGTGTCCACTATGCCAGATGCCATTTGCATCTGCACGCTGGCAGCAGATGAAAAGACTCAGCAGATGGACCCGGCCCCGGCCCGCACCAGGTAGGGTCCATCCAGGATGAAGTTCGCGGGGTGGCTGGGGGGAATGGTCCTTTCTGCCATGGACTCTGGGGGTCCTTTCTTTAGAATCCGGCCTCATTGGAGTCTGTGGCTGAATTCTCCACCACCCCTACAAAATAAACATCTACAGAAGAGGCTGCCTGATGCTTTTCTGTGTGATTAACTGCTATGGCCTGGCTGGGCCTCTTTCTGATTTGCCTCCTCTGATGCAGCGAGTAATTTTGTTGCATTTCTGCATAGGGTGTGACTGTATCATTCAATCATCCTGAAGGTAAGATGTAGCAAGCTCCCCCACCCAGTGAACTTGAGCACACTCTGGGAGAGAGCGGAGGACAAGAAGGCCTGGCATGCTATGGTCCATGGGGTCATGAAGGGTTGGACATGACTTAACAATTGAAAAACAACAACAATGACCCACTACTCTGGACTTAGAATCTTAGAATGTTACAGTTGAGAGCTACCTTGGAGGTCACATAATCCAACCTCCTTCTTAGTGAAGGAGTCTTGCAACGACAGCATTCCTGACAGTTGGCTGTCTAGCCTCTGCCTAAATACTTCCAGCCCAGGAGAGCCTACCTCCACCTAAGGCAGTCTGTTCCACTGTTGAAGAACCCTTCAATGAGGAAGTTTATCCAAATGTCTACCTGAAATCTGGTTCCTTGCCATTTCTACCCATTTGTTCTAGTCCTGCCCTCTGGACTAGGACTATTCCATCATCTTTGTGACAGACCTTCAGATCTTGACTGAACTACACTCCTTCCAATCAGGAGATAGATCATTTAGAGAAGCCCACCACCTGTATTTTTTTGTGTATGAGGGTGGGCCTTTCTTATCTTGACACACAGCTTGAGGTGTGGGGGTGGCCAATTGACCACCTCTGATCTACAGCATACATAGTGTAATGATTAATCCAGCTCTGCTCAGAGACAGGGAGTTTTTCTCCACAATCTCTGCCCTGAGAATAAATGAGACCCAGGCTCAAAACAGACCATGGAATAGAGTCAGGAGGGTGCCCAAAGGTCAACTTGCCATTGCAGGAAATCCACCACTACACCTGGCCATCCCCTTCCAATGCGGTCTGTTCCACTGTCAAACAGCTAGTGCCACTAGGAAATTCTTCCTAACATTTCATCTAAATCCCTTTCCTTGACTGTTTAAACCACTTGTTTATTAGGTCCCAACCTCTGGAGCAAAAAGAAACAAGAGTCCCAGGCAGGTGTTCAACCTGGTCACATGAGGCTAAAGTGGAGAGAGAATATGGCTGTACATTCAAGACCCCCCCCCAAACCCTATCACTGTATTGAGGGGTTTTCTAACACAAGTAGAAAACCCATTCAGACCTCCTATATTGAGGGGGAAGGTCTGAATGGGTTTTCTACTTGTGTTCACTTGAATGCAAGTAAAAGTCTCTGTGATTGGGAGCCCTGATAAAGAAGAGTTCCTTGGTTAGAAGTCCCTTCAAACCTTTCCACTCAACACATGAGCACATCTAGGGACAGGTGAATGAGTAATGTTCAAGATCACCAGGATTCTCTGAACATCAGGTCACCATTCGTCTAGTGCCTGGTTCCCATTTGCATTTGCAATTGCTGCTCGCTAAGCGTAAGCAGAAAAACTGTGCAAATTGAACAGCGATCAAACATGACATTTGTGCAACTTTTCCCGGTCCTATTTGAAAATGTTTTTTAAATTTATGTACATTTCCCAAATTTATGCACATTTCCTAAATTTCTTGCAATGACTAAAATGGAACTGATTTATGAAATTTGTGTAAATTTGGGAAATTTGTGCAAATCAAGTAGGGGAAAGTTGCACAAATAGAACCTGAGCATGTGTTTGGCAATTTTCCAACATGTTTGACAGACACGTGCTCGCGATCACTTTCGAAGTTGCAAACAGGGACTGCTTGCATGGTTTGCGAGTAAAAACAACATTCTCATACATCCATACCCGTGTGCTCTATCTTTTAGCCTGACTTTTAGCCCTCATGCAAACAGTCTGAATGCTTGCATAGGGCTAAGAAGTCTCTATAATCAAAAGCTATCAAAGCATAGAAAATGGCAGTATTGTCTAAAAACTATCCCACAGTGCAAATTTCATTTTCAAAGAAAAATCTTCTCTACATCTTCCAGGCAGTGTTTCTTTTCTTTATTACAAACTTTAAAAGTGCGTGGTTGTGGGGTTTTTTGGCTCACATGGGATGGATAACATTTTTATGTGCCTTAGGATGTGTAGTTTCCGTTCAGTAGATGAGTGCTTTCTTACAGTTGCATGGATGTAATGGCATTTCCCTCTGCCCCCCCAGGGGCAAATTGATGATATATTCCATGGAAGGAAGGATGCTGGTTTGTTGATAAATGGAAATTATACCCCCACAATAAAACGGAATGCCTAAAGTGTGTAAAATGATGGTTTCACACAGCTGAAGAGTAAGATATTTGGTTTTAAGCAGTTTTATGCCATTCTATGGCTGCTGCCTACACATTTTGGAGTGCTTCCTCTTCAGCACTGTACGTCAGCAAATACTCAACCTTAAATGGGAGAAAAGTGTCACAGACTGAGAGTTTTAGAGGAATGCAAATTGGACGGAGTTAAAGATACATAGAAAATTACATTGTTTTTAGTAGCTCATTGGAGAAAAAAATGTTGGAACAGTGATATCTTTTCTTAGATAATCTTCTATAGTTATGAATACATAGGTTCTGATTTCCACAGAGTGCACATGGATCAGCTAGGGCTCTCCATGAAGAATGATCTTTTAACAAGATGGGGGGGGCAGAAGGAGGAGGACAGAGTTTTGGGAGGGCTTTGAAGGGCCAGGTAGAATTGCCCCAGCACTCAGATATGCGCCAGGAATCACCACTTTATCATCCCTGCTCTACAGCATGCTGATTAATCCAGCTCATATTCAGACACAGACAGGCTTTCCCACACAATGTGGACATTGGGAATAAATGGAAATCTAGCCTCCTGCTCGCCCTGCAAAACAGCTTTTCAGAAGATCTCCAGGCTCCACAAATACAACCCTGACCAAGTGCTGAAGTATGTTTAGAACAGGGGTGAGGAACCTCAGACCCAGGGATCAAATCTGGGCCTCTTGGGTTCCCAGTATGGCCCTTTGAGATTCCCAGAAGGCCTTGCCCCCTTTTTCCCAACCACCCATCGCTCAGTGATTTCCCAAGTTTTGTATAGTTTTTCCCAGTTCTAAAAGCTTGAAATGCCTCCCCTAAGCCTTAGTTACTGGCAGGAAGAGCTTTCAACTAAAATGTGCTGATATTTTTGGCTCCACCCCTTTTTCCTTCAGGCCCACCCATGACTGGAATGCAGCCCCCGAGAACTTCTCTGTAGGGATGTATGAAAGTCACTTACCTTTTCGAATGGTGACATTCACGGTGGGGGGAAGGCGCTTCATCCCTCCCCCTGAAATTCTGGCCAGGGGGGAGGTGCTCCGTCCTTCCCCCCCCGAATCCTGACAGGCCGGCTCCGCAAATGGCGGCAGCCATAGCTGCCGCCATTTGCATCCCTGCAGTCAGCCGTGATAGGCTACATAAATGTTTACGTAGCCTATCACGGCTGATTCAAAAGAAAAAAAAAACCCGCGCTTACGCAAATGGCGGCACCCATGGGCGCCGTCATTTGCGTTCCTTAGTTTGGCACATCTTAGTCTACGTAAACATTTACGTAGACTAAGATGGCGGAAATAAGGGGAATGCAAATAGCGTAGCATCTACGCTATTTGCGTTCCCCTTATTTTCGCTGTCTTAGTCTATGTAAATGTTTACGTAGACTAAGACGTGCCAAAATAAGGAACACAAATGGCGGCGCCCATGGGCGCCGCCATTTGTGTATGCGCGTTTTTTTTTCTCTTTTAAATCAGCTGTGATAGGCTACGTAAATATTTACATAGCCTATCACGGTGTTTTTTAAAAATCTATCCATGATAGGCGACGTAAATCTTTACATCGCCTATCATGTTTTTTTTTGTGTGTTTTTTACTAGAAATGTCGGCGGTGGCAGCCGGTCAGAAGACCGGCTGCTGCTGCCGCCACCGCACCACCGCCGCACCGCCGCCAGAGCCGCCGCCGCCAGGAAGATTCGCTGAAGGTGAGTCCCGTCCCGGGGTGGGTGGGGGGGCAGACCGTTCCACCACCGATTTCGGGGAGCCGAATGCGTTGGCATTCGGCCTCCCCGAGATTCGTGGCGAAATTCTCTGACATCCCTACTTCTCAGAAATTGAATCCAGCCCTTGTGCCGAAAGAGATTCCCCACCTCAGGTTTAGAGCAACAGACAGGGTTAGCCCTGGGAACATAGCAGTGCCTCTTTATATCAGGTTTAACCATGCTTCCAAAATTCTTCTCATCCAAATTTCTTCCCAGATTTTGACGTTCTGATTTCTCTGTTTTATTTTCAGGGTGGAACCAATTTATTAGACATTTTGCTGTCATTCATGTTACTCAGGTCCCTTTTGGGGGGTTCAGGAGTTGGGGTCAGTGGACTTATAAGGGAGCCCTGTAATGGGATGGGAGCTTTGATTCACAAGCAGGCCTGTCTTTCCCGGATGGCACAAATATATTGCTGCCTGGAGTCTGAGATGCAGACAGTTATGCTGACAAAACTGTGGTCAAGCCATAGAACAATGTCCCAGTATGAGAAGAAGTTACAGTGTTTATTTCTCACTGCAGCTAGCAGCTCTTAGGGATGTTGGAGAAATTTGAGATGGACTAAAATGAGCTCGGATTTCTAAGAATCTGACCTGCAGAAACTGCTGCAGAGCGACCCCCTCAGGCCATGTGGAGTCCGTGGACCTCTGTATGATTTTTTTTGCTTTCCTGAAATTTACGCATATAAATTCATAGGAAAATACATAAGTTTCTGCTGAGGAAATGTTGAATGGAATGGGGGACAATATGCTAAATATTATGTACTAAGGTAAATTATGTAAATACTAATGTAAATACTTATGTAAATGCTTCCATAATTATTTGCGTATTTTTCTGCATGACAAAAAATGCATCAATATGTAGGTGGACAATGGAACAAAAGGCACCTGACAATCTGCAAAACACAGATGGAGTGGATTTTACACAGTCCATACATCCCTAGCAGCTCTATAAGTCTGGAGTGTTCCCATGTAGCATCCTAAAGCCTGGGGTAACATGAGTTGCCTAAAACCATGAAAAAAAAGCTGTTTTTTGCAGGTTTCTGCTCACCCAATATGTGATTCACCAATCCAGAATCAATTTTCTACTTGGCAACTGGAAAGAAAGAAGAAGGCAAATCAGAAGGCAGGGGCTTTTGGAGGTGGTGGAGGGGAATGGATCAAAATGCTACTGAACCCTAAAAAAGGGACTTCACTTCTTTCTGTTGTGTTATTGAACTTTTCATTTTTTGCATAGCTTCAGTTTTTGTGAACAAATTTTTGTTGTTTGTGGGCCTTTTAGGCCATAGTTTGTATGTTTTCCTTCTTTTGAAAAGAAGAAGGGATTTCTTGCTTTGATCATGTCCCTTCTTTTTGAACGCTGCTGGCCATCTTTTATGAGCTAGATATTTGGGGCTAGATGTCTAGCTCCTGAGCACCTTGGTTCAGTTTTTCACCACTATTTTATTTTAGTCACTGGTGAGACTCACCCTTTTCCATTTTAAAACATTTTCTACACTTTCTACCTGAATTAATTTTTCCATCTGGACTTGGCTGAGTCCTACACCTTGGACCTGGGAGAGGTCTTCTCTGGGTCCACAGGAAACTTTTCCTCAGACCTTTGCTTGGGAGGTAGCTATAACTTTCTTTTTTATCCCCCCCCCCTTTTTCTCTCTACGGTTGAATTACACAGCTATATAGTTGGAAGTTTTAAAAACTGCACTGAAGTAGTCTGGACTAATAGTAGTTTTAAGTGGAGCTAAGTAACAATTTAAAATGCTGCTAGTATGGCCTATTATAACTTTTGTATGCCAGAGCTGTTCCATTTGATACTCTAATACAGTTTTCCTAATATTGTTTTCTAATAAGCTGTAGCAAGAGTTAATCTGTACCTTACTTTGCATGTAACAGTCACATGGTATTGTGGTTCACCGTTACAATTTTATTTTTTTCCGGCAATCAATTCACATTTTGCTTCTGAATGTGATGTATTTTTGCATTTACTTTTGCCAGCAATCATTCATATCTTGTTATTTATTTATTTATTTATTTATTAAATTTCTTAATCGCCCATCTGGCCGGTCACCCAGCCACTCTGGGCGATGTACAGCAATACAAACAGTTTTAAAACAATACAATTCTACATTAAAGCATCATATTTCTAAAAAAAAAAAAAAAGTTGTTGTTTATTCATTCAGTCACTTCCAACTCTTCGTGACTTCACCGACAAGCCCATGCCAGAGCTTCCTGTCGGCCGTCGCCACCCCCAGCTCTTTATTTCATTTCTATACCACCCAATAGCCGAAGCTCTCTGGGTGGCTCACAGAAATTAAAACCAAAGAGCACACAATAAAACAAAATATATAAAAATACCCTAACCCACCCCAAATGCCTGCCTGAGCAACCACGTTTTTAATGCGTGGCGGAAGCTCATTAAAGGATATTTCATTTTCCTTATTTTTTTAAATGTAGAAGGGCAACCACTCTTTTCCTGCTTGAGTTTAAAATATATTTTCAATTCTATTGAACTTTTAAATAATCTTGGGCCAGCTCTGGTTACACTCTCGTCCCCTGGGACAAAGTCAGAACCTTCTTTTCAATTTGGTTTTTAATGTATGACATTTGTACAAAGCATGGGGCATGCACAGTTTGCTGCCGTTTCCCCAGTTCTGGAGGTGGTCAAACATGAGATGGGAAGATTGAACATCGACATCTTGGGAATCAGTGAACTAAAATGGACAGGCATGGGCGAATTTAATTCAGGTGACCATCATATCTACTACTGTGGGCAAGAATCCCTTAGAAGAACTAAGGTAGCACTCATAGTCAAAAAAAAAGGGTGGAAAAAGCAGTACTGGGATACAATCTAAAAAATGATAGAATGATTTCAGTACGAATCCAAGGCAAACCATTCAACATCAAAGTAAATCAAGTCTATGACCCAACCACTGAGGCCAAAGAAGCTGAGGATGATCGGTTCTATGAAGACCTACAACACCTTCTAGAACTAACACCAAAAAAAGATGTTCTCTTCATCATAGGAATAACAGGCAAGCATGGCCTTGGTGTACAAAATGAAGCTGGACAAAAGCTAATAGAGTTTTGCCAAGAGAACACGCTGATCATAGCAAACACTCTTTTCCAACAGCACAAGAGGCGACTCTACACATGGACATCACCAGATGGTCAATATCGAAATCAGATTGATTATGTCCTTTGCAGCCAAAGATGGAGAAGCTCTATACAGTCAGTCAAAACAAGACCTGGAGCTGACTGTGGCTCAGATCATGAGCTGCTTCTTGCAAATTTTTGGCTTAAATTGAAGAACGTAGGGAAAACCACTAAACCATTCAGGTATGACCTAATTCATTTCCCTTATGAATATACAGTGGAGGTGAGGAATAGATTTCAGGGATTAGTCCTGATAGACAGAGTGCCTGAGAAACTATGGACAGAGGTCCGTAACATTGTTCAGGAGGCAGCAACTCAATCCATCCCAAAGACAAAGAAATGCAAGAAAGCCAAGTGGCTGTCTGATGAGGCTTTACAAGTAGCTGAGGAAAGAAGGGAAGCGAAAAGCAAGGGAGAAAGGGGAAGATATACCCAACTGAATGCAGAGTTCCAGAGAATAGGAAGGAGAGACAAGAAGGCCTTCTTAAATGAACAATGCAAAGAAATCGAGGAAAACAACAGAATGGGAAAGACTAGAGATCTCTTCAAGAAAATTGGAGATCTCAAGGGAACGTTTTGTGCAAAGACGGGCATGATAAAGGACAAAGAAGGCAGGGACCTAAAAGCAGCAGATGAGATTAAGAAGAGGTGGAAAGAATACACAGACGACCTATACAGGAAAGATCTTAATGCCCCTGATAGCCATGATAGTGTGGTCACTGAACTTAAGCCGGATATCCTAGAGAGTGAAGTCAAGTGGGCCTTAGGAAGCTTTACTAACAACAAAGCTAGCGGAGATGACAGTATTCCAGCTGAGCTATTTAAAATCCTAAAAGATGATGCTGTTAAAGTGCTGCACTCAATATGCCAACAAATTTGGAACACTCAACAGTGGCCACAAGACTGGAAAAAGTCAATTTACATTCCAATTCCAAAGAAGGGCAATGCCAAAGAATGTTCAAACTACCGTACCGTTGCACTCATTTCACATGCCAGCAAGGTGATGCTCAAAATCCTACAAGCTAGGCTTCAGCAGTATGAGAACCAAGAACTACCAGAAGTATAAGCTGGGTTTCGAAGAGGCAGAGGAACTAGAGATCAAGTCGCCAACATTTGCTGCATCATGGAGAAAGGAAGAGAATTCCAGAAAATTGTCTATTTCTGCTTCATTGACTACACTAAAGCCTTTGATTGTGTGGATCACAACAAACTGTGGCAAATTCTTGAAGACATGGGAGTACCAGACCACCTTACCTGTCTCCTGAGAAACCTGTACGAGGGTCAAGAAGCAACAGTAAGAACCAGACATGGAACAACCATTGGTTCAAAATTGGGAAAGGAGTACGACAAGGCTGCATATTGTCGCCCTGCTTATTTAACTTATATGCAGAGTACATCATGAGAAATGCCGGGTTGGACGAATCACAGGTCGGAATTAAGATTGCCAGGAGAATTATCAACAACCTCAGATACGCAAATGATACCACCCTAATGGCAGAAAGTGAAGAGGATCTGAAGAGCCTCTTGTTGAGGGTGAAAGGGGAGAGTGCAAAAGCTGGTTTGAAACTCAACATTAAAAAAACTAAGATCATGGCATCTGGCCCCTTCACTTCCTGGCATATAGAAGGGGAAGAAATGACAGATTTTATTTTCTTGGGCTCCAAGATCCCCGCAGATGGTGACTGTAGCCATGAAATTAAAAGACGCTTGCTCCTTGGGAGAAAAGCTATGGCAAACCTAGACAGCATAGTAAGAAGCAGTAACATCACCTTGCCACAAAGGTCCGTCTAATCAAAGCTATGGTTTTCCCAGTAGTAATGTATGGCTGTGAGAGCTGGACTATAAGGAAGGCTGAGCGCCGAAGAATTGATGCTGTCGAACTGTGGTGCTGGAGAAGACTGTTATGAGTCCCCTGGACTGCAAGGAGGTCAAATCAGTCCATCCTAAAGGAAATCAACCCTGAGTGCTCATTGAAAGGACAGATACCGAAGCTGAAGCTCCAATATTTTGGCCACCTAATGCGAAGAGAAAACTCCCTGGAAAAGACCCTGATGCTGGGAAAGATTGAAGGCAAAAGGAGAAGGGGACAGCAGAGGATGAGATGGCTAGATAGCATCACCGATGCAATGAATATGAACTTGAGCACGCCCCGGGAGAGAGCGCAGGACAGGAAGGCCTGGCATGCTATGGTCCATGTGGTCACGAAGAGACGGCCATGACTGAACAACTGAACAAACCCCCACATCACAAATGCACATGTCTGCAATATAAAAACAATGCCAAAAGGAAAAAAAAGAAAGAAAGCTTAACACGATTGTATGCATGGTTATATTAATTCTTATCAAGGTGGTTTCTGAACCCCTTGAGAAAGTGGCTAGCAAGTCTGTTTGATTTGTTTGACATTCTTCTGTTAGAGGTATGTTGTCTTCAGGCAAAGGTGCATAATTAAAGTAATTAGGTTCCATGACAACTTTATCACCTGGCCATTGACACCTTTTGAAATTGCCTGAGGGCAGCTGAAAACTCAGCCTGTGACAGTAGCCTACGTAAAACTAAATGTTCGTATTTGAACATTCAGAACTAAATGAGTGCTGGGTAAAACTCAAGTGTTCGTATTTTGTTGTTGCTGTTGTTGTTGTTGTTGTTGTTGTTAGAAGCAGCATGCCTCAGGATTGCTTTCTGTAGAGTGAAAGCACAATAATGTGTGCTTTGATAAGGAACAGATTAGGGATGTACTAAGTCACTTACCTGGTCTCGCAGCTTGCTTCGTGGTGGGGGGGAGGCGCTTCGCTTCTCCCCCTGAAGTTCAGGCCGGGGGGGGAGGCTTCCCGCCTCGCCCGGCCGAAATTCAGGCCGGGGGGGGAGGCTTCCCGCCTCGCCTGGCCGAAATTCAGGCCAGGGAGAAGCGCCCCGTCTCCCCGGCCGCGAACTTCAAAAGAAAAGTTAAAAAAAAAAAAGCCCCGTGATAGGCTACGTAATGATTTACGTAGCCTATCACAGCTAGATCTGCAAAGTCAGCCGTGATAGGCTACGTTAATCGTCACATAGCCTATCACGGGTGACTTTGAAAAAAAAAAAGCGCGTACGCAAATTGCGGCCCCGATAGGGAGCCGCCATTCGCGTTCCTTATTTGGTCCCTGTAGTCTACGTAAAGTCAATTTCCTTACTTTGTACTATTTCATAGAATCATAGAATAGTAAGGTTGGAAGGGGCCTACAAGGCCATTGAGTCCAACCCCCTGCTCAATGCAGGAATCCAAGTCAGAGCATCCCCAACAGATGGCTGTCCAGCTTCATCTTGAATGCCTCCAGCGTAGGAGAGCCCACCACCTCCCCAGGTAATTGGTTCCATTGTCGTATTGCTCTAACAGTCAGGAAGTTTTTCCTGACGTTCAGCCAGAATCTGGCTTCCTGTAACTTGAGCCCATTATTCCGTGTCCTGCAGTCTGGGATGCTTTATATTAGTGAAATGTGTTATCTGTTGCATTTGTGCAGCAGCTGTTAAAGGCACTGGGGGCTTAAATTCAAATATGAAAGATCTGTGGCTCAAACCTAGGGGTGTACGAAACCCCACTTACCTGGCTCTGCCAGGTTCTGCAGGTGGGGGGAGGCAATCTGTTCCTCCCCCCACCCGGAATCCTGCCTGGCTGGCTCCGCTCCATGGCCAGGCCTCAGAGCTGCTGGCCGGGCCAACCCGCAGCAGTGCCTCCAGCCGCTGCTGGGCTGGTTCGAATGTAAATGGCATCCTGTGTAGGGGATGACATTTGCGTCCCTACGCCGGCCTGTGATAGGCTACGTAAATATTTACGTAGCCTATCACGGTTAAAGCAGGGATGCAAATGGCATTCCCTATGCCATTTGCATTCCCACTTTAGCTGTGATAGGCTACGTAAATATTTACGTAGCCTATCACGGTGAAAAAGGGAATGGAAATGGCTGCCGCTGTAGCCACCGCCATTTGCGTTCCCTTTTTTTTTGCCATGATAGGCTACATAAATATTTAAATAGCCTATCACAGCCTCTGCAGGGATGCAAATGGTGTCCCTGCGTTAGCCGTGATAGGCTACGTAAGTATTTATGTAGCCTATCACGGACATTCCAAAGACGCGAATTGCAGTTGCAGACGCGGCAGCCATTTGAGGAGCACCGGACCAGCCGACCAAGGTAGGCTCCGTTCCAGGCCCATTTCGTGGGGGGGGGCTTCGTTCTGCCATGGATTTCGGGGGGCCAAATGCGCTGACATTCGGCCGCTCCGAGATCCGTGGTGGAATTCTCCGCCGTGCCTACCCAAACCTATCTAGAATTCACTCCTGATCTAGGATATTAATCCCATTTATGCAGAAGGGGAGTAATATGGATAATCAGCATTTGTTTTAGTGACTTAGTGGGAGTGAAGGATGAAGTAATGCTGCAGTGATCAGGCAAAGGCACTCTGCACTTGCTCAAAGGCACCCCTTCCTCTTTAGCATTATTTCACATAGTGTTCCATTATTAAAAAGTAGCCTGATATTAAGGTGGTGGAAAAACCATTGTGCCCATGGGGTTGGGGTTGGAATATCAAATTTCATCTCTCCCCACTTTTCTGGGGATGAACTGACAAATATCAGACCTCCGGTCCAGACAAATATCTCAACCTACAACTGCATCCAGAATCCAATATGAGCCCCAGAGGGAGGTGAGGGCTGTTTGCAGGGTGTGAGAGCATACGTTCTCTCTTCAGTTTCTGTATGAAGAGAGAACACATATGCTCACATGTGCATACACACAGAAGGAGGCTTTCTTTTCTAGATGGGAGTGGAGCTTTCTTTAATTTTGTAGGTAGAGTGCTGGATACCAAAGAAACTACTGTACTGTAAGAGGAGCTGGTGCTCAAAGGGTTGGACTCGATGGTCTTATAGGCCCCTTCCAACCTTACTATTCTATGAAAGCTCTGCAAGATCGATCCTCTCTCTGGATTCAATAGAAGGGCACCATGTTCAGGCAATTTTGAAAGAAAAGATTTGGTTGCTGCGTATGAGAGACAGAGAGAGAGAGATCACAATTTAAGGGTGCAATCCTATGGCCCACTAGATAGCGGCTAGACAGCCATAGGATTTTTTGTTTTCTGGGAACTGAGCTCAGACCCAGCCAGCCCTCTAAGGTTGGTTCCCTGAAAACTGCCTCCCTTCGTAGGTGGCGCAGTTTGTCTCTGGCTTTGCACTCGTAAGAGCAGAGTGGAGGGAAAGGGGGTATTCCTGTGGGCAGGGAGGAGAGGGGACAACAGAAGCACTTTTATGACACTTCCTATGCACTGTCCGACCTCTCTCCCCACCCCCCTTTTGATGCGCCCTGGCTAGACAGCTGAAATCTGCCATCTAGCCACAAATACAGGGTGGCCGGAGCATGGAGGAGAAGATCCCCTCTGCGCTCCACCTGCCCTGCATTGGATAGTTGATTGCCTGTGAGTTCCGAGGTGGCCAAGTGTCCCCATAGGATTGCACCCTAAAGCAGTGGGTGGGGGAAGGTGGGAGTGTGAAAGAGAGAAGAACAATGGCCTATCACATGTGTGTGTGTTTGTGTGGAACATGTGACATGGTGGGATTGGAGGAAGTTGCTTCTGAGTGTATGTAGAGTACATTTCCTTCCCCGCCTTAGCCTGCCCAGCCCTGAATCATCTGAGATCAAAGTTCAGGATTTTCACACCTCAGGACTTTCTTTGACTAGCACCTCCGCCAGTTTTGCTTTACAATAAACAACAGAAAAAGACCACTTCCTTTAGAATTTCTCCAAACAACAAGAGAATGTGGAGAAATCCCCCCCACCCCTGCACACATGTTTACAACCCTGAGAATGCAGTTAAGGAAGTGAGGAGGAGCTCTCTGATCAGTCCTAACTTTTCAGTTGATCTTTTGGATGCTACGCTGTGTGCCAATATTACTGGCTCTATGCAAGCCCGCCTGGGAGAAGGAAGTGGTGCACAATGTTGTTTTAGCGTTTTCCCTATTTGTTATCTGTGAACGGGGAGGGACCCAAATGTATTGTTAAACAGAGGCTAATGGATATTGATCTCCATAGAGCAGCACAGGGTCCATGCTGTCCTTGGTCATTGCGTTTGCCAGGCCCAGACCTCAAAATGGGGATGTCCTCTTTAAATTGGTGATCTATCCCCAAATATAGCAGAGCTTTTTCTCTGGCTTGGTGCAATGTTCAACCCTCTAAGCTTTTAGATGGTAGATATAATAAAATTCCAGTTAATAACGGATGTTTCCCCTGCAACACTGAAGAGGTGGAGTCTGTTCTGTGTGACCTCTTCAACTGTAGTTTTTATCAAGGGGCTAGAGAAATGATGATTTACCTTTATTACATATTCTTTTCCTGGATGATCTGTCAAGTCCTTGCTGATTGTTTTACTTGAGGGTTAACATTTCAATTACAGAGCAAGTTGCAAAAAAAAATTAGTATAGCCATCCAGATCAGAACCTTCATGATTTTTTTTTATTCTGTTCTCATTTTTATGTACTCTATTTTAATATATATTTTATATTTATATATTCTCGTATTTGTATTAATGTGGTCAGTAGCCCATAGAGAATAAACTACTACTACTACTAGGCCTACACTAACACTGACCAAAGAAATTATTAATTAATGATTTATTAATGATGTTTTAAAATTATATAGGAAATTGAGTATGCCATTATGGTGTCTTTTGGTGACTTTGCCTGTATATGTTCAGGAGGATTGCTAAGAAAGCTTTGGTTATTGAAATTGTTTCAGTGTACTAGTAAAGCTGCTGAAAGATGATGGAGAGTTAAATTATCCTGTGAACACCGTGCCTGAACATATAGGTGTTTTCCTCTGTGAACAACTATGCTGCCAAGCAGTAAGTTTTAAGATATTCGTGATACAATGACATTGGCTATATTGCTAGTTTCTCTTATTTGTACAGTATCTAGAATGTTTTTTTCTCAACAAGGTGTTATCCTAACTCTGCAGGAGTGCAGTAAATTCTGTTTTGGGGTTAGGCTAACGTTCAATGTGTATTTGTGTGTGTGTGTTGTTGGAGTCAAAGAGGACATGATATCCTAACTTTGGGGTTGTAGTGGACGGCTCAATGAAGATGTCAACCCAGTGTGTGGCCGCTGTAAAAAAGGCAAACTCCATGTTAGGCATAATTAGAAAAGGAATTGAGAATAAAACTGCCAATATCATACTGCCCCTGTACAACTCTATGGTGGAGCCACACTTGGAATATTATGTACAGTTCTGGTCACCACACCAAAAAAGGATATTGTAGAACTGGAAAAAGTGCAGAAAAGGGCTACTAAAATAATCAAGGGGCTGGAGCATCTCCCTTATGAGAAAAGGTTACAACAGCTGGGATATTTTAGCTTGGAAAAAAAGGGTGAGGGGAGACATGATAGAAGTGTACAAAATTATGCATGGTGTGGAGAATGTGGATACGGAGACATCTTTCTCGCTCTCTCTCAATGCTAGAATCCAGTTCTAGTGATGGCCACCAATTTGGATGGCTTTAAAAGGGGGTTGGACAAATCCCTGGATGAAAAGTCTATGAATGGCTACTAGTCCTGATGGCTAAGTGCTCCCTCCAGTACCAGAGGCAGTGAGCCTATGTACACCAGTTGCTGGGGAACATGGGTAGGAGGGTGCTGTTGCACTCATGCCCTGCTTGTGGGTTCCTGGTTGACATCTGGTTGGCCACTGTGTGCAGAGAATGCTGGACTAAATGGACCCTTGGTCTGATCCAGCATGGCTCTACTTACGTCCTTATGTTCTTAACATTGTGGCAGGTTGAAGAACAATCCAAATCAAAGAAAGTTGATTTGGCAAAAGCAGTGAGGAATCACTGGGGTGGTGAGAAGAGAATATGAGATTCTAGATTGTCTATTTTATGTGGCATGAGAGATTAGGGGTGTACGGATTTTGTTACACCCATTCCATCTGTGTTTTGCAGATTGTCAGGCATCTTTCTTTCTGTTGTCTGCTCATTGACAGAACTAGATTTTTTGTATGAGAATTTCGTTTCTTTGCACGAGCTCGGCGAGTTCCCTGGGCTCACCACTATCCCGCTCGGTGAGCACCAGCCATTTTCGTGCCTTTGATTGCTACGTAAAACAGGAAGTTAAAAACTGTGCATATTTAAATATGTGCTATTTAGAGCTGGGAAAGCTAAATAAGCTCAATATTAGATGTATAATCCCTCTAATATTGCACTTATTTAGCTTTCCCAGCTCCATCCAAACTGCACATATTTAAATACACAGATTTTTTTAATTTCCTGTTTTACGTAGCAATCAAAGGTGCAAAACTGGCAGGCGCTCACCAAACGGGATCACGGTGAGTCCTGGAAAGCATGAGTGGGCACGAATGAGTGCGAGCAGGGGACGAGCATAGGGATGTACGAAACGACTTACCTGTTTCGTTTCATGACATCCGCGGTGGGGGGGAGGCACTCCGTCCCTCCCCCCAAAATCCTCGCCAGCCAGCTCCGCTCCACTGCGACTCCATGGAGCCACCAGCCATGGCCACCTGCAGCAACATCCAGCTGCTGCTGGGCTGCAAAGGGACACAAATGGCAGCCACCATAGCCGCCGCCATTTACGTTCCCTTTTTTTCCCCATGATAGGCTACATAAATATTTATGTAGCCTATCACGGCTTCCACAGGGACGCAAATGGCATCCCTGTGTTAGCTGTGATAGGCCACGTAAGTATTTACGTAGCCTACCATGGGAAAAATCGTGAAGTGAATGGCGGCCGCAGACGTGGCCGCCATTCGCAAAGCAGCGCGAACGGCACCAGGTAGGTGCTCCGTTTTGTGCACCTTTCATGGGGTGGTGGGGCAGGGGGGCTTCGTTCTGCCACAGATTTTGCGGGGCCAAATGCACTGGCATTCAGCCTCACTGAGATCCATGGTGGAATTCTCCGCCATCCCCAGGTGAGCAAGGACAGCATCTCGGCGGGCACAGTCCAGGGGTCATGGGCAGGGGGAGCCTGACGAATACCCAGACCCAGTTGGGCACCCGCGACATCCCTAGTACTACAAAAAGCCAAGCTGAAAGTGTCTCTCCAATTTTGTGGTCCCATTCGCAGGCTGCAAAAAGATTGGGGGGGGAGGTTGAAAGGACCTTCAGAGGGGGCAGGAGAAAAATATAGGGATGGCAGAGAATTCTGCCACAGATCTCGGTGAAGCTGAATGCCAGTGCATTTGGCCCCCCGAAATCTGTGGTGGAACGGCCTGCCCCCCGCCCCCCCGCGGATCCCCCCCAGGACGAGACTCACCTGGGGCAGATCTTCCTGGCAGTGGCAGCTCCGGTGGCGGTTTGGCGGCGGTGGCTGTGGTGGCTGGTCTTCCAACTGGCTGCCGCCGCTGCCATTTCCACTCTTGTTCTTGTAAAAAAAAAAAAAAGACGTGATAGGCTACGTAAAGATTTACGTAGCCTATCATGGCTAGGTTTAAAAAAAACAACAACAACGAGGTGATAGTCTTCATAAATCTTTACGTAGCCTATCACAGCTGGGTGGGTTAAAAACAGCAGCAACCACGTACGCAAATGGCGGCAGCTACGGCCGCCGCCATTTGCATTCCTTATTTTTGCCTGTCTTAGTCTACATAAATATTTACATAGGCTATGATGGTGAAAATCAAGGGGAACGCAAATACCATAGCGGGCACTATTTGCGTCCCTTTTTGATTCCCTATTTTAGCCTACGTAAATATTTACGTAGATTAAGAGGGCAAAAATAAGGAACGCAAATGGTGGGGGCCGTAGCCGCCTCCATTTGCATATGCATTTTTTTTTTTTTTACCCAGAGCCCTCCACGGCCAGAAATCCAGCTGCGGATGGCTCTGGCCTGGTTGGGGCTGGCCGGCTGCTCCGCGGAGTTGCCACGGAGCACAACCGGCCGCGGAGGATTCCGGGAGGGAGGAACAGAGTGCCTCCCCCCATCCAGGATTCCGAGGGGAGGGACGGAACACTTCCCCCCCCATAAACATAATCCACGAACAAGTAAGTGACTTTTGTACATCCCTAGAAAAATAACATTTTTTGTCAGGTTAAGGCCTACCACCAAATTGGCAATGGAGGCAGAAGCTTTTCCTGTCTTCTTCTTTCTTCATCTTGTTTTAAAAACTGTTTTTGCCTGTTTATCTAAGCATCCTGTCAGTTCTGTCCTCCCCAGAATGTGCCCCTGAACATTGCTACATTGCAATCTAGCATTGTTTGGGATGCATTATTGGAGAACAAACATGGCGGCGAATTTTAAAAAGAAAAGAAAAGATGGTGAAAGCCTCTGCTGCCTCTTTTCTGGTTAGCCCTTTTTTGCGTCCTCTGCGTCCTCTTTTCTGATAAGCCCTCCAAACTCCTCAAATGGAGTACAAGTCAGAAGTATTCTTCATGTATTCATCCTGAAATTATTCATGGACAGAATTTTAGCCATTAGCTCCTGAACAAACTGCCTTAAACATAAATAGTATGTTATTAAGTGTTAAAGCAATGGTAGGGCTGTCATCTGAAAAATAGAAAGAACACACTTAATGGAAGATAGCATCTTTTCGTCTGAGTTTTGGACATGATGGATGGATTTCTTGGCAGAATAAAGATGGATAATATTCAAAGCATAGGTAACATTGCTCTAATGTAGCAATGATAATTGGATTCATATACTTGTTGCTAAATGATCAATGCCATTATAAGGGCATAGGCACATAGTGACCTCTGCTGTGCGTTTTATCCTTGCAAATTGTGTGTGTCATGGTTCAATTTTTCTATATACTTCCATGGGATTTTTTCAAGGTGTTTCCATCTTGTTTCCTTTCATCTCCCACATGTGTACTGCTACTGCAAAGCTGCTATCCTTGCTGCTGGCAAAGGCACTTTTACTTGATCAAGTTGCTGCTCCTGCTATCTATAGATGGGTTCTGAAATCAAAGACAGATTCTGAATTTGCACTAGAGGAACTTACACTGTTTATTTCAGCATGCCATTGTTTTGTTTATATTTTCCCAGAAGTCTTTTGATCACTGTGATGCTATCTCCATTGGTGGCAGTTTAATAACTGTACTTGTCACTTATCTATATGTTTTATATCTGACATAGAATCTGGGTGAGTTTTTTTAGAACACTTCTTAAATTTGCTTCTCACAATTGCACTTTTCAAGTTGAGTCTTTTAATCTGTTTTTGTCAGCTCGCCAGCATCTTGTTCTAAGTATGGATCAGCTGCATCAAAATTTCAGTTTCGATTACCATACGGTTAAGGCACTTAATGTGATTTGCATGTATTCTTTAGAGAAGTTAAGATGTTCATGGAAACATCATGATTTAAAAAAACAGAGAGAAGATTATCAAGTTCAGTTTTAATGGGAATCTGAAAGCTGGCATTTGTTTTACCATGACTTACTCCATACATGCATGTTCATCACATGACAGCTAAAACATCAGGCAGTGACTAATATGTGTGAATGGTCCATGACAGATAAGACATCACAGATAGATAATATACCACAGACATAACTATGACATCATCTCAGACACAATACTTTTCAATTGAATAAATTCATACACTGTGTCAATCGTACACTGTTCATGCAGGCAGGTCCACTAATTGATTTCTCTACATTTGGTTGCTGTACTTTAGATAACCAGCAGCTGGATGTGTGAGCCAACTCCATTGTGAAGCATGCAAGTGTGATGAAAGTTCTGTTTGTGATATCATAGGTGTGATGGCTGATTCACACTTACTTGATAATGCGGGATGGAGTGATATATCTGCATTTGTGAATCAACTCTAACTCTGCATCAATGTTCATTTTTATCATTATGATAAAGAAGTGTCTAAATGTTATCAGAAAATGTAAACAAAAGCTAAGAAAAGCTAAGAAATTCAGGGACTAGAAGATTTCCCAGTACACACATTCATATTATTTATCTGATCATATGTTTATAATGGTGTGTGTGTGTGTGTGTGCAAATGGTTTTTATATTATGTTTCAATATTGTATTTTTAAGGTATTTAATATTTGTAAACCACCAAGAGAACTTTGGCTATTGGGCAGTATAAAAATGTAAAAAATGAAATGAAATGAAATGAATAGTAACCTGATTGTCCACTCCAACAGAGGCTCTCTAGATGGCTGAGATGGTGCAAAGTGGCTTGCACAGATGTGCTGCTGTGCAATATTCGATCTATTATCTGCAATCTAATAGTCTGGTACAACATAACAAGCATGCAGAGGGTGTGCAAATCGATTACAGAACAATCTTATGGTCCCTAGAACCACTGAGTGGTCATAGGATACAACGGATCTCCTCCTCCAAGGCTGGAGGCAGAGCTCTGACCTTGAGATCTGACTGTGGATCTCCCACCTGAGCCCTTCCCAACTGCCATGGAAATCTCTATAGTAGCTCCATCTCTGAGGTCAACCTTGGGAAGGGAGGAAATGGGTGTGTCAGGGGAGGATCAGTGGGCAAGCAGGGGTGATGTCATGAATCCACTAGATCCAATGGCCTTTCAGCCCATCCCTGCCACCAGTAGAGAGGGCAAGTTAGATGGACTCAGGAGCCCATATAACAAATATTGCTGCAAAGGAGGATAGAGAGGCTAAATTGCTTCTGTCACTCCTATCACACTGCCAGCAATACACTAGGATGTACCAAGGGCACCAAGATCTAGCCCATAAGATTGCTGTCTTATTTTATTTCTATATTATATATTTTCTTATATATTTCCTCCTCAGTGGAAAATAGCTCATATGTTGGGGGCATTTATCTGTAAAATTGGATGTAATTCTCAGAAGGGAAAGGTTTTGTGAATGCTAAGTGTGCATGTTAGTTTTCTTTCTATTTGTTGTTGTTGTTCAGTCATTAAGTCATATCCGACTCTTCGTGACCCCATGGACCATAGCACGCCAGGCCTTCCAGTCCTCCGCTCTCTCCCGGAGTGTGCTCAAGTTCATATTCATACTATCTCCTTCTCCTTTTGCCTTCAGTCTTTCCCAGCATCAGGGTCTTTTCCAGGGAGTTTTCACTTCGCATTAGGTGGCCAAAATATTTGAGCTTCAGCTTCAGGATCTGTCTTTCCAATGAGCAGTCAGGGTTGATTTCCTTTAGGATGGACTGATTTGATCTCCTTGCAGTCCAGGGGACTCGTAAGAGTCTTCTCCAGCACCACAGTTCGAAAGCATCAATTCTTCGGCGCTCAGCCTTCCTTATAGTCCAGCTCTCACAGCCATACATTACTAGTGGGAAAACCATAGCTTTGATTAGACGGACCTTTGTCGGCAGGGTGATGTCTCTGCTTCTTACTATGCTGTCTAGGTTTGCCATAGCTTTCCTCCCAAGGAGCAAGAGTCTTTTATTTTCATGGCTACAGTCAATGTCTGCGGGATCTTGGAGCCCAAGAAAGTAAAATCTGTCACTGCTTCCATTTCTTCCCCCTCTATATGCCAGGAAGTGATGGGGCCAGATGCCATGATCTTCGTTTTTTTAATGTTGAGTTTCAAACCAGCTTTTGCACTCTCCCCTTTCAACCTCAACAAGAGGCTCTTTAGATCCTCTTCACTTTCTGCCATTAGGGTGGTATCGTCTGCATATCGGAGGTTGTTGATAATTCCCGGCAATCTTAATTCTGACCTGTGATTCATCCAATCCGGCGTTTCTCATGATGTACTCTGCATATAAGTTAAATAAGCAGGGTGATAATATGCAGCCTTGTCATACTCCCTTCCCAATTTTGAACCAATCGGTTGTTCCATGTCTGGTTCTGACTGTTGCTTCTTGACCCTCGTACAGGTTTCTCAAGGGACAGGTAAGGTGCTCTGGTACTCCCATCTCTTTAAGAATTTGTCACAGTTTGTTGTGATCCACACAATCAAAGGCTTTAGCATAGTCAGTGAAGCAGAAATAGATGTTTTTCTGGAATTCTCTGGCTTTCTCCATGATCCAGCGAATGTTGGTGATTTGATCTCTAGTTCCTCTGCCTCTTCAAAACCCAGCTTGTACTTCTGGTAGTTCTCGGTTCACATACTGCTGAAGCCTAGCTTGTAGGATTTTGAACATCACCTTGCTGGCATGAGAAATGAGTGCAATTGTATGGTAGTTTGAACACTCTTTGGCATTGCCCTTCTTTGGAATTGGAATGTAAACTGACTTTTTCCAGTCTTGTGGCCACTGTTGAGTGTTCCAAATTTGTTGGCATATTGAGTGCAGCACTTTAACAGCATCATCTTTTAGGATTTTAAATAACTCAGCTGGAATACTGTCATCTCCGCTCGCTTTGTTGTTAGTAATGCTTCCTAAGGCCCACTTGACTTCACTCTCTAGGATGTCTGGCTGAAGTTCAGTGACCACATTATCATGGCTATCAGAGACATTAAGATCTTTCCTGTATAGTTCTTCTGTGTATTCTTGCCACCTCTTCTTTATCTCATCTGCATCTGTTAGGTCGCTGCCTTCTTTGTAGGGATGTCAGAGAATTTCTCCACGAATCTCGGGGAGGCCGAATGCCAGCACATTTGGCCCCCCGGAATTGGTGGAGAAACGGTCTGCCCCCCCCCCCCCGGGATGGGGCTTACCTTGCTCAAATGTCCCTGGCGTAGGGTTGGCGGAGAATTTCTCCCTGAAACTTCGGGGGGCCGAGCGCCAACGTGTTCGGCCCCCCGAAGAAGTTTCAGGGAGAAATTCTCCGCCCCCCGCCCCCCCCGGGACGGGACTTACCTTTCCCGAATGTCCCTCCCGGCAGCGGGTCCCAGCGGCGGTTCGTCGGGTCTTCGTCAGGGGCGGGGACGGCAGCCGATCTTTTGACCGGCTGCCGCCGCCGCCATTCCAATAAAACTAAAAAAAAAAAATGCCCCCGTGATAGGCTACATGATGATTAATGTAGCCTATCACGGCTAGATTTGCAAAGTCAGCCATGATAGGCTACGTCAATCGTCACGTAGCCTATCACTGGTGAATTTTTTTTTTTAAAAAAAGTGCGTTGCTCTTATTTTCGCCGTAGTCTACATAAAGATTTACGTAGACTACAGCGACCAAATAAGAAACGCGAATGGCGGCTCCCTATGGGGGCCGCCATTTGCGTACGCGCTTTTTTTTTTTTTAAAGTCACCCGTGATAGGCTACGTGATGATTGACGTAGCCTATCACAGCTGACTTTGCAGATCTAGCCGTAATACGCTACGTTAATCGTCACGTAGCCTATCAAGGGGTCATTTTTGTTTTGTTTTTTAACTTTTAATTTCAGGCGAGGCGCCTCCTCCCCGGCCTGAATTTCGGCCGGGCGAGGTGGGAAGCCTCCCCCCCGTCCTGAATTTCAGCCGGGCGAGGCGGGAAGCCTCCCCCCCAGCCTGAACTTCGGGGGGAGAGCAGCGAAGTGCCTCCCCCCCACCGCGAAAAGCTGCGAGACCAGGTAAGTGGCTTTCGTGCACTCCTACCCTGGTGGCGGCGGCTCTGGCGGTGGTTCAGCGGCGGTACAGCGGCGTTACAGCGGCGGCGGCAGCGGCGGCCAGTCTTCTGACCGGTTGCCACTGCTGCCATTTCCAAGTAAAAAAAAACAAAAAACAAACAAACGTGATAGGCTACGTAAAGATTTAAGTAGCCTATCACGGCTAGATTTTTAAAAAATACCGTGATAGGCTACGTAAAAGTTTACATAGCCTATCATTGCTGACTTTGAAAAGAAAAAAAAAAAGCACGTACGCAAATGGCGGCACTCATGGACACCGCCATTTGTGTTCCTTATTTTGGCACGTGTAATCTACATAAACATTTAAGTAGACTATGGCAAAAATAAGGGGAACACAAATAGCGTTTTTGTTTTTGTTTTTAAAGTCAGCCGTGATAGGCTACATAAACATTTACATAGCCTATCACAGCTGACTGGAGGGACAAAAACGGCGGCGGTTATGGCCGCCGCCATTTGCGTCCTGGCAGGAGACGAAATTTCGCGGCTGGAGGGACGGGGTCTTGTTTTTACTGCCTGTATAGAGCTTCTCCATCTTTGACTGCAAAGGACATAATGAATCTGATTTCGATATTGACCATCTGGTGATGTCCATGTGTAGAGTCACCTCTTGTGCTGTTGGAAAAGAGTGTTTGCTATGATCAGCGTGTTCTCTTGGCAAAACTCTGTTAGCCTTTGTCCTGCTTCATTTTGTACCAAGGCCATGCCTGCCTGTTATCCCAGTGATTTCTTGACTTCCTACTTTGGCATTCCAATCCCCTATGATGAAGAGGACATCTTTTTTTGGTGTTAGTAGAAGGTGTTGTAGGTCTTCATAGAACCGATAGAACCGATAGAGCCTGCAATCCACTTGCTCATTTTAACTTTTATTTAATCTTCATAAGGTGCAAATCACCTTATATTTAGCATAGTAATACTTATAATTAGGAAAACAGATAATGGAGCAGTAAGCAGGTTATTATTTTTGCCTCTTTTAAAAATATATTGGATATATATTCCAATATCGCATTTGTTGTTGTTTATTCGTTCAGTCGCTTCCGACTCATCGTGACTTCATGGACCAGCCAACACCAGAGCTTCCTTTCAGCCATTGCTACCCCCAGCTCCCCCAAGGTCAAGTCTGTCACCTACAGAATATCTTCCATCCATTTTGCCCTTGGTCAGCCCCTGTTCCTTTTGCTTTCCACTTTCCCTAGCATCAGCATCTTCTCCAGGGTATCCTGTCTTCTCATTATGTGGCCAAAGTACTTCAGTTTTGCCTTTAATATCAATCCCTCAAGTGAGCGGTCTGTAGGGATGGCGGAGAATTTCTCCCCAAAACTTCGGGGGGCCGAGCGCCAACATGTTCGGCCCCCCGAACAAGTTTCGGGGAGAAATCCTCCGCACCCCCCCGCCCCCCGCACCACCCCCGGGACGGGACTTACCTTCACCGAATGTCTCTCCCGGTGGCTGGTCCGGCCGGCGGTTCGGCGGGTGTTCGAGCGAGGCGGGAGCGGCAGCCGGTCTTTCGACCGGCTGCCGCCGCCGCCATTGCAATGAAAGAAAAAAAAAACGCCCACTGATAGGCTACGTGACGATTCATGTAGCCTATCACGGCTAGATCTGCAAAGTCAGCCGTGATAGGCTACGTGAATCGTCACGTAGCCTATCACGGGTGACTTTAAAAAAAAAAAAAGAGTGTACGGATAATGGCGGCCCCCATAGGGAGCCGCCATTCCCCTTCCTTATTTGGTCGCTGTAGTCTACGTAAATGTTTACGTAGACTACGGCGAAAATAAGGGCAACGCTATTTGCGTTGCCCTTATTTTCGCCGTAGTCTACGTAAACATTTACGTAGACTACAGCGACTAAATAAGGAACGTGAATGGCGGCTCCCTATGGGGGCCGCCATTCGCGTACGCGCTTTTTTTTTTTTTTTTAAAGTCACCCGTGATAGGCTACGTGACATTTCACGTAGCCTATCACGGCTGACTTTGCAGATCTAGCCGTGATAGGCTACGTGAATCGTCACGTAGCCTATCAGGGGGCGTTTTTGTTTTTGTTTTTTTTACTTTCGCGTTCGCGGCCGGGCGAGGCAAGGCGCCTCCTCCCTGGCCTGAATTTCAGCCGGGCGAGGCGGGAAGCCTCCCCCCCCAGCCTGAATTTCGGCCGGGCGAGGCGGGAAGCCTCCCCCCCCGGCCTGAACTTCGCGGGGGGAGCAGCGAAGCGCCTCCCCCCCACCGCAAACGGCCTTCGACGACAGGTAAGTGACTTTCGTCCACCCCTAGCGGTCTGGCTTGATTTCCTGGAGTATGGACTGGTTTGATCTTCTTTCAGTCCAAGGCACAAAAATGTGGGACTGCTGTTGCTAATAGACAAAATGCCAGCTTGGGACCTGAAAACACACACATGCATATACACACACACACACACACACGAACTGTGGGTGGAGCCACAGGAAGATCTGGTAAACTTTGTGGAGGGAGGAGTTAATGGTTTTAAAACCCAGCTGAAAATACCTGGTACTGGCAAACCAGACTCCAACATACTGCCTGTCACTGACTGTTCTTAAACCTGCAAATGTCTATGATTTCATTTTACCAGTGAATTAAATATGAAGAAACAAAGACTGTGTCATCATTGAGAATGCCACACTGGAGGCATTCAAGATGAGGCTGGACAGCCATCTCTCAGGGATGCTTTGACTTAGATTCCTGCATTGAGCAGGGGGTTGGACTCGATGGTCTTGTAGGCCCCTTCCAACCCTACTATTCTATGATCATGAGTTTTATAAATATGTAATACAGAAAAAAAGGTGGAGCTGGTGTATACATTATTAGAACAGTATCAATAAGTGGGCTTCTTACTGAACATTCTCTTTGTGTTTCCTCCTTTTTCATGTTCATATATGAGGAAGTATTTCTTGCAGTGCAAGCCTATACATGGCTACTCACAAGAAAGTCCCATTGAGTTCAATGGAGCTTACTCCCAGGTTAGTGTGTGTAGGATTGTAGCCTTAGTGTTTGCAAACCTTTTGGCAAGATCCATACATAATGTATGAATGACAAGATTGTTCTAAGAACTTACTATGTTGCAATTAATTCACAGCTTTGGACATATTTAGAGACCATTCTACTTTCTAAGTTAAACCTCCCCACTGTACTTTACTTATTCTAAAATATAAACATTCTGAAAGAACAGCTGCTCCAGAGCCTCCTCTTCCATGCCATTCTGGAAACTGTAATCTAGAGCAAACATACTACAAGATGAATTATGTGGACTATTTGAGTCCATTTGGGGACTCACCCCTCCCCTCCTCCACCACCTCTTCAATTTGTGCTAGAGTTTTTAATAGCCATCTACAGGTTCATCTTCCCTATTCCCTAATTCCCATTTTCCATGCATAGGAGTTAATGGGGTTATAATTTTGTAATTAAAGTAGATAATTTTAATTTCTCTGATGCCTCTTTATTATGATAATCTTGTTAAGATTATGGCGTTCATTTGAGGCTGTATATGATCAGTTGGCTTTTGTAGAGGTTGTGTGTGCTACTGAGCCACTAAATAATTAAGCTGAGAAAGCTACAGCCAGCAAAATGCTTGCTGTTCGTGGAAGACCAAAGGAGGATTTAACTCTCTGTAAACCTATTAAGTGATTCAGAAAATATTGTCAGTTGTCCCCATTTTGCATGCAGTATCCATTAATAAGGTATCTAATTTCACATTTAATACAATTAAAGACCTTCTTGATTAGCCACTAAGGCAGGCAATCCCTAGGAAGCAATCCACCATAAAAATGTGATGAACTAAAACTAATTACTTCAAATACTGTAGAGTTTCACAACAAGTTTCAAACCTTACCATAATATAATCTGCTACTTTGGCTCACCATGGTCTGAACGATCTATTTTCAGGAACCTTGTGTGGGTGCTTGTAGCCAGTCCACTCCCCTCACCTCTGGCTGGAGAGTTTTGAAAACGAAGAAGAAAAACAGCCTCCCTCCCAAATGGCTGCCCCATTCATAGGTGGCAAAAATTAGACCGTTACCAGCAGCAGTGTGATGGTCCTTTCTCCCCTGCCTGATGGGAGACACCACTTCACCCCCCCCCCCGAATGCCTTAGATTCTCTGTTATAGGGCATTCTGAGTGGGAAAATGTCAGCCGCCAGCTAGTAGCTGCCAAAAGAAGCCCTGCTACTATTTTAGCATCACAGATGGTGATGCTAAAATAGTACAGGCTGGGGAAAACCTGCCACTCTACTGCTGCCACTGAACAACCTCTCCCCCCAAAAAAATTCTGAAGAATTTTTGTCCCCAAAATGGCTTCAAAAATTTCATGGGGAATGAATTTCGCTACCTCTACCCCAGTGGGAGCTGAGAGTTCCCACCAAAGAAACTTCGGCTTGGCATTATTGGAAAGTATCTTGAGCTGATGGGGAACAGACATACTGAGAGAGAAACTGTCTGGAGGCACAATGGGGGAGCCTGGTGGCCTCCCTTGGCAATGAGCAGCTTATATTAAGGGAGCAGATGTTGAAGATTTCTAACAAGCAGTCATGTGGACTTAGCTCTCTGAGATCAGCTGATTGCCAGGACCAGGAAGGTTCTGTTCTGCAACGCTATAGGGCCCTGTACTGACTGCATTTGGTTCAAACCCTGATTTGGAAAATAGCTCAGTACACCTTGGACTGAATCGGTGGACACCCACTCTGACTCGGGTCTGAATCCGAATCTTGATTTGGAAATCCAAACCTTCATTCTTCGTATTGACTATTATTGGAAATCAACAAGTAGCTGTAACTTTTTTTTCATTAGAAATGGATCAAATCTGCAGACAAAGTAAGTGCTAGTGAGGGGATTACATCCACAAAATTCCAGACAAATAGGTGTAAGGGGTTTTGTACTACTTTCCTTTAAATTTGTGTGTGTGTTTAGATGGAATCTCTTTTTACTTCCTTCTTTAAATGGAATTTAACTTTCCTGGAAGAACTCGATGAAATCTGTAGAGGTACTTCCCCTTTCTGAGTGATGAGGCCTATCAAGTTTCAGATTAATAGATTCAGGTTTTGAGAGTGTTTTTTTTTTTTTTCTTCCTCCAAGAACAGTCTTTATAGTTTGGGGGTTTCAAAAAAATGTGCTTATTCCCTCTTATGTATTTATATTTTTATGGGCAATTCTTATGACAATGGTACATAGCATAGAGGTGGCCCTAGTTAAGAAACCTGCAAAATTTCAGAAGAAAACATGCAGCATTTTTTGTGGAGGGGGAGTATTCAAATTCAGGGTGTGTATGTCATTCACTCCCCCTTAAACTATTCCATGTTTTGTATATGATAATATATATACTTTGTCTATATTACCAGAAAGACTGCCTCCTCCCATATGAGCCTGCCCAGTCCTTAAGATTTTCTGGAGAGGCCCTTCTTTCAAGAACACTCTATCAGAGGTGTGTTTGGTGTAGGGATGTCAGAGAATTCTGCGACGGATCTCGGTGAGGCCAAATGCCAGTGCATTCAGCCCCCCGAAATCCATTGCGGAACGAAGCCCCCCCCAACCCACAAAAGGTGCGCAGGATGAAGTCCCCTCCGCCCCCACCCCACAAAAGGCACGCAAAATGGAGCACTTACTTGCTCCCATCCGTGCTGCTTTGCGAATGGCGGCCGTCCTGCGGCTGCCATTCGCTTCGTCTTCATAGCTGTGATAGGCTACGTAAATACTTACGTAGCCTATCATGGCTAACGCACGGATGCCATTTGCATCCCTGCAGAGTCTGTGATAGGCTATGTAAGTATTTATGTAGCCTATCATGGCAGGGGGAAAAAAAAAAACAGCATATGCAAATGGCGGCAGCTACAACCATTTGCGTACACTGGGGTTTTTCCCCCTGCCGTGATAGGCTACGTAAAAATTTACGTAGCCTATCTCGGCTCAATTCAGGGACGCAAATGGTGGCGGCTACAACAGCCACCATTTGCATCCCTGCAGGGCTGCCCAGCGGCTGGATGTCCGGCTGCGGGCTGCTGGAGCCGGCCGGCGGCTCTGCGGCTTGGCTGCAGAGCGGAGCCGGCCGGGCAGAATTCCGGAGGGGAGGACCGGATTGCCTCCCCCCCCATCGAGGATTCCGGGGGGAGGGATGGAGCACCTCCCCCCCACCGCGGATTGCCCAGCACGGAGCCAGGTAGGTGTTTCGTACATCCCTAGTTTGGTGGTGATGCAATGGTAGGCCTTTTTAGTGGCTGCTCCCAGGCTATGGAACTTCTTCCCAAGGGAGGCTAGCTTCACTCCCTCTCAGCTATCCTTCCAACAGGAAGCAGGCAAAGACTGCTTTATTCAAGAAGTCCTTTGGCCTATAAGTGGATCTATGGATAGGGTGCTGTTTTATCCCCGTATCTGTTATGTTTTTATTGTATTTTAATGTGTTTTATTGTTTTAATCTATTTTAAATTGTTTTGTAAGCTGCCTTGACTACCGGTTTTTGGTAGAAAGGGGGGTATAAATCAGATAAATAAATAAATTATTAACAGTAAACTCAAGTGATTGTGTCTGTTTGTGTGTCTATCCATTTAGAGACAAAGCAGGGGTGTCCCAGAATCAGACAGTGGGTTCTACAAACTTCTCCAAGTTTCTACAAATGTGGAGGGGTTCCCCAAGGAACAAAGGAGTATGTAAGTAAATAAAAGTGAATGAAAGAAAAAGAAATGCCCTAACCCCGACACCAGCTTGTCTGGCAAAAGGGGGAGGGAGTTGTGGGCGGGTGGGGTGAGAAGAGGTGGCTGCTGCCTATTGGGTGCCCCCCCATGGCACCACCAGGCAGGGGAGGGGTTGGCAGAGCCCTCTTAAGCTCTGTGCCCCTCCCAAACCAGCTCTCTTGCTCCCGCGGCTCCCTGAGTGAGAGAGATTCCCTGGACACCTGCGAACGACCTTCACCTGCTGCTTCACTGTCACCTCGTGCCTGCAGTCAACAGCACCTCCGAGGGCACCGGTGCTCACCTTGGCAGTGCAGGCGCCCCTTGCTCGTCAGCTGCGCTCTACTCCTGGGGCGGCAGCACTCACTTCTGCAGCGCACGACCCCCCTTGCCTGCCTCCCACTGCTGCTTGCCTCCGTGCCGTGGCTGGCATGATGACCAGACCCTGCTGGTTCTCGGTTGGCAGCAGCAGCGGTGACGCTGCATTGCCATTGGGCGGCAGCGGTGGGCGATTGCAGCGCACACCTCCTTGGCCTGCTGATCAGTGGCAGCGGCACTTCATTGCCTCGGGGCGGCAGCGCTTGCTTTGGTGGCGCACGCCCCCCCTTGCCTGCCTCCCGCCATGGCTTGCCTCCCACCGCAGCTGGCTCAGCGACCGGGCCCTGCTGGTTAGGCTGGCAGCAGCAGCTGCGGCACTGTGTTGCCGTTGGGCAGTGGCAGGTGATTGCGGCCTACACCTCCCTGGCTTCATGATCGGCAGTGGTGGCAGCTGCACTTCATTACCTGTGGCGGCGGTGCTCGCTTCAGCGACATGCACCCCTGTCTGCCTTCATTCTCCCCGCGCCGCAGCAGATGCTGGGAGCAGCCCAGCTGGTCTCTGCTGGTGGCCACGCAGCATAGCCTGCTTGCCGGCGGCACTCCCTCTCCTCATCAAGGCCCCCTGCCAAGCCTCATGCTGCTGAGGACACGGTCCCCAGGCCAGTCTGTCCGCAGCAGTGGCAGCTCTTCACCACCCTGCAAGGAACTCCTCTGTCCCAGCGCCCCCCCTGGGCTCTTCTTTCTGGGCCAATAGGCCCACAGGTTTGGAGGATTTGGGGGAGGGCTCTTGCCACCAGTGCCCTCTCCAGGCTTGCGGGCCTCTCAGGCCCTACCTTCTGCCAGCCTCCTGGCCTTCAGCTCCACTGTAAGAGGCTGTGCGGTATAGTTGTTAGAGTGTTGCACTCCGACCCTGGGTCCTGGTCTCCGCTTGCCCATAGGCCTCACTGTGTGACTTTAGACCAGTCTCTTTTCTTAAAGTAGTCCTTCACCATATGCCATACCTCCTAAGAAAGTAGGGATGTCAGAGAATTTCTCCATGAATTGGTGGAGAAACGGTCCGGCCCCCCCCCCCCCCGGGATGGGACTTACCTTGGTTGAATGTCCCTGGCGGCGGCGGCTCCCGGAGGCTCCCGGTGGCGGTGCGGCGGCAGCGGCGGCGGCGGCGGCTGGTCTTCCAACCGGCTGCCACCGCCGCCATTTCCAATTAAAAAATAATAAAAAACAACAAACAACAAACATGATAGGCTACGTAAAGATTTACGTAGCCTATCACGGCTAGATTTTCAAAAAAACACCAGGATAGGCTACGTAAATCTTTATATAGCCTATCACGGCTGACTTTGAAAAAAAAAAAAAGTGTGTACGCAAATGGCGGCGCCCATCGGTCCCGCCATTTGCGTTCTTTATTTTGTTCCGGGTAGTCTATGTAAATATTTACGTAGACTACCAGGGCCAAAATAAGGAACGTAAATGGCAGCACCCATGGGCGCTGCCATTTGTGTACGCACTTTTTTTTTTTTTCCAAAGTCAGCCGTGATAGGCTATATAAAGATTTACGTAGCCTATCACAGCTGACTGCAGGCCAGGGACGCAAACGGTGGCGGCTACGGCCGCTGCCATTTGCGTCCCGGCAGGAGAAGAATTTTCACGGCCAGAGAGACTGGGCACTCCCCCCCGGCCAGAATTTCAGCGGGGAGGGATGGGGCACCTCCCCCCCAGCCAGAATTTCGGTGGGGAGGGACAGAGCACCTCCCCCCCACCGCAAAGCAAGCTGCGGGACCAGGTAAGTGACTTTTGTCCATCCCTATAAGAAAGGGGGCGGAAAAGGGATTCTGAGTCTGAGGATGAAGCAGGCCAGTCCTGGCTTCAATCCTTTCTTGCCTTGAAGCAGCAGAACTTACCTCCAGGATAGTGCCCCCCCCCCCCCCGGCTGGGCCCGGCAACACCATGGTAGTCCAGCCCAAACAGATGCGACAGCAGATGCAACGTTCATTGTTGCTTTCCATTTTAGCATGTCTGGATGCCATCGGGGCCTCCACTTCATTCTCTCAGGTTCACCCCAATGGCACACCCACACAGGAGGCCATCCACTCTTCCACGGCACCTCTACATCTGGTGACGCAGTCGACACCCTCCACCTCGCTGGCAAGGGATCCAAGCACGGCCACCCGGGGTCCAGCACATCTGGATGCCATTTCAGCCTCCACCTCATCTTTGCAGGCTCACCTGGGCAGCGCGCCGCCACCAGAGGCAGTCCACCCTCCTGAGGCAACTCCGCTAGCAGCAACACAAGCTCACCCGGGTGGCACACCACCGCTGGAGGTGGTCCACCCTCCTGCGGCATCTCTGTCAGAAGCACCACAAGTGACATCCCCCCTTGCTCACAAGGGACCCGTTCGTGGCTGCCCCGGATACAGTGAGACGACCACACTCTATATGACGCACGGGACACCTGCAGCTCTGTTAGTCACATCTCCACTGTAGCCCCAGCCGCTCAACTCCCCTTTCGCTAGTGTCTGGCGGGGTCCTGCCGGATTAGCTCTGTATCCCTTGCCCCTGCCCCCATGCTCAGACTCCCACATAGGTGGCAATATCGTTTCCTTTCGCTATCCAGAGAGGGGGGCAATGCCCATCTGGGCTACTTTTTCCTATTGCTTTCACCTTAAGAGCAGCAGGGCTGGCTTATGATGAGGTTTTCCACAGAAAGGCCGCTATTACCCTTCTATGCACTGGGACCTGAGAGACCAGGACCTTTGGGCTACAAGTTATGCCTCCTTCCCTGCCAGGTTTTGGTGACGGACCTGACACTGGCCTCTACCTATTGCAGGTCCAGTGGTCAGCACCGCTTGCTGTGCTGAGAGTACAGCCCCAAGAGCGCATGCTCCCGGAATCCTTGCTGTTTCATCATGAGTGCTCCCCTTGTGGTGGACAGCACCCATGCGCCTCTTCTCCAAGAGCCTGGGGGTGGCGGGGTCCCCCTTCAGGCAGGCCAAGGCAGTGGGAAGCCTTGCAGTGGGCTACAGCTCCCTCATATGGGCCCCAGCCTGTTACTATGGAGCCGCTCTTCTGGCTTTTAAATGCTACCCCGATGGTAAAAACACGTTCTACTTGGAACATCACTTCATGCTAGGTTTCAGGACTCCCTTTCTTGGGTCGACATAGGCCATACTTCACTCACAATCAAACTCTGTCCTTACCATGAATCGACAGGCTTGGGAAAAATAGACAAGGAAGTAATGGCAGGATGGGTTATAGCCCCCCCCTTTCATATCCTCTCTTCCCCGAAGGCCAGTCCATTCTTGATGAGATCCCTGGGTGCCTGTGCTCAGTACGAAACACCTCTTCCAATGAGACAGTTGTCTCGATCTGGGAGCCCAGCCCCTGGCCCCTGATGGGCATGTGCTGTGTAGGGTCCTAGAGCCTGCAGCACTGTTCTGACTTAATGGAAGCATTTGTTCCCTTTCCTTTTGACTTCAGTGTCACACTCGCTCACAAGACAATGGGCCCGTCTGCTGTGTTAACATTCCAGGGAATCGAGTTAGACACCCTTAAGCAACGTTCTCGCCTCCCTCAGGACATATTTCTGGTCCTTCGGGCACAGCTCCAGGAGGTTTTATATCTGCCTAAGGTCTCCCTTGGGGGCCCTTGCAAGAAGTTGTAGGGCATTTTTTGATTTCTCATGCAGGGTAGTGACCCCTGGCCGTGCCTTCCTGCACTGGCTCTGTTGGGCAATGCAGGGGCTGCAGCTGACGCACCATAGGACCAAGGTCACTTCTGTTGTGCGCATGGATCTGGGGGTCTTGCTTCAATTTTGTGGGATTTTATTGGCATCTCCTCCTAGTGGTGTAAGTTGCTCCTCCAAGCCAACCTGCAGGTTCACTCAGGCGCCACTGTACACTGAGACTTGGACGCATACAGCGGGTTCAGTGGTGCCCCATGCAGTGGCCTGAGAGTTGGGCCACCACCAGAATTTGTCAGGACCTTTCCTTTCTGGAGATCTTCCCTACTTACCTAGCCATGCTCATTCAGGCCGACCTCATAGCCAAGTCGGTGGCCCTCTTGTATACGACGACATGGCCACTGTGTGTGTATTAGTCAGAGCGTTCCCGCTCCAGTGTCTGCATCATAACATATGGTTCCGGGCCTGCCATGCGCCGGGTTTGGTGAACCCATTTGCCGATGCTTTGTCATGGAATCAGGTCAACAGGTTCTGGACCTTAGCCCCATGGGCGTCTGTTATCAGATCCCATCCTTTCAGTACTATGCAGGACCAGCGTACTGAAGCTGAGCATGTCATCCTGAATTCCATAGCTCCCAGTACTGGAGCCACCTACGACAGGGCGGGTGGGGAGTTCTGCCCCTTAGGAGTGGACTTCAGTCACAGGACTCCTGGCCCTTCCCTATAGAGCCTTTGCTGCAATTCAGCGTCTCTTTAAGGAACAAGGGGGATATCTGCCAGAGCCATAAGGGGCAAGCCGTCTGTCTTTAGTCTTCTTGGCCACAACAAAAGTGAATTACTGACCCCAAGTTAGGTTTCAGGGCCAAGCGTGCAGTGTAGGGTTGGGGCAAGGATGCCGCCTGCTTTTAGCAGATTCTAAGCACCCTCTCTTTCCAGATACCCTTCTGGGGTTCCAAGACGATGGCCCTCCATTTGCCCTTCTCAGTATGACATTCCCTTGTTCCATGCTGCAGCCTTATCGGCCTTCTTCAGGGCCCTTGGGATTTCAGGGTTGTTTTGGGTTCCCATATCTGACTTGTCTGGGAGTGCCTTGAGATACTATGATTTACAGGTTTGTCCTGCTGTGCTCCACCTACCCATTCAGAAGTTAATGCACTGTCAGGGACATCATGGGTTTTTACTGGAATACCAGGTCTGGGAGGGACCTCTGTCTTGTCACGCTGATGGTTCGCCGTTGACAAAATTTCGATTTGGGCAGTCACCACATCAGCTCTAGCAAGCTAGGCCAGGTAATTTTCGATTCGGAACCCTCTTTTGCATTGAGCAGTCCCCAAGGCAGCTGCTTCAGGTTTCTCTCACAGGCATGTTATGGCGGTGGGAAGATGGCGCTTCGAAGCATTCCAGCCTGGCCTTCGCAATTTGACCGCTTTCTTCCTGTTGCAATTTTCCCTTCGCTTGCCCTAATATTTCTTCCTCAGACTGTTGGACTCGACGTACACCAGTATGGGTGCTCTTATGCAGGCACAGTATGGTGTTTTGGGCCGCATGAAGGGCTTCTACGCCGACCTTCGGATCTCAGTTTCTGCTACCCCAACACACTACGATCCAGTGGCTTGGCAGACAGAACATGCAGTGGGAGTCCCCCCTATTCACCCTGTTCCACCAAGGTTTGGTCAGTCTTCCTCTGCAGCTCCAGGTGCTGCACGATGGAGGGAACGAGTAGGCCAGGCAAGGACCTGATCGAACAGGCCTTGATTAAAGTGCAAGTGGCCCAGCATACCTGGCTGGAAGTACCATTGTGGTTCTCACTGCTCCATGGATCAATTGGAAGGCTCAGAACGACGTTGCCGTTGGCAGGGCACATCAGAAAGTGAATGGAGAAATGACTTATGGCCTATGTGAATGGGGTGATGGATGCTCCACCCACAGGAAATTTTTTGGACAAGGAGGGAGTGTTACAGGCAGGACGGTGTCTGCCTGTCTAATGTAGGGAATAGCATATTTCTGTCTGATCTGCAAAGGGGCCTGCAGGAAGTTCTTCTGCACAGGTGGGGGGAGTTTTACAAGCACTAGGCGTGTGACTCCTGTGGCGGCTAGGACGGGAAGAACCTGAAAGAGATGAGGGATGGTGTGCATGCAGAGGCACCTTGTGGTGACAGGTGACGCCTGAGGCCCCCCGAACGGGTTATGTGGCTTGGTGGGGGGATAAGGGTTGCCTGGGAGACCAACCCTCCTCACTCACCCAGGTGTTGTGTGGCACCGGGTTGGGGGTGACAGGGGAAGGTCTACCTCACCCAGAAGGGGCAGTCCGGAGGGGCAGCGAGATCGACGCCACCCCTCAGGCTGGGTGTGCTTTCTCCTGAGAAGTGCCAGCTAGTCACTGGCACAGTCAGCTTCCCATCCTAGGTTCCCCTTTGCAGATATTTTCAATAAATGTGGCCCAATTTCCATCCCAAGCCTTGTTGTCTGACTCTTCTTTGACCCATCTCCACCCGCGAATGCCCTAACCCTGGTGCCAGCTTGTCTGGCAAAGGGGGGGGGAGTTGCAGGCGGGTGGGGTGAGAAGAGTTGGCTGCTGCCTATTGGGTGCCCCCCTATGGCACCACCAGGTAGGGGAGTGGTTGGCAGAGCCCTCTTAAGCTCTGCGCCCCCTCCCAAACCAGCTCTCTCGCTCTCGTGGCTCCCTCCCGCCCTCCCTTAAGCAGTGTGGGTTTATGCCAGTTGCCCTTTGGGAGCCATGTCGGAATTTTTGGCTCACAGTTAAAATTGGCCTTTTACTGTGTGTCTTTTTGCCTACTTCACACTGTTATTGGGGTGTGTCCAGTAGGCGAATAGAGTGTGTCCAGTAGGCGAATACAGTCCAATCTCTCATAGGTCACATTTCAGTTGGCAGCTAGGATGGGCAAAAGCAGAAAGAGATGAGGGATGGTGTGCATGCAGAGGCACCTTATGGTGACAGGTGACGCCTGAGGCCCCCCGAACTGGTTGTGCGGCTCGGCGGGGGGATAAGGGTGTTGTGCGGCATCGGGTTGGGGGTGACAGGGGAAGGTCTACCTCCCCCAGAAGGGGCAGTCCGGAGGGGCGGCAAGATCGATGCCACCCCTCAGGCTGGGTGTGCTTTCGCCTGAGAAGTGCCAGCTAGTCGCTGGCACAGTCAGCTGCCCGTTCTGGGTTCCCCTTTTGCATATATTTTCAATAAATGTGGCCCAATTTTCAATCCAAGCCTTGTTGTCTGACTCTTCTTTGACCATTCCCCACCCGTGAAGAAATCCACCTTCCCTCCCCCCAAATAGCCCAAACAACCACTGAGCATATGATAGAATCTTGGGAACTGGGTTTTATATAGCCAATAAATACATCATGTGTTATGAATGGATCACATGGTGAAATGATTGCACAACCCAGTGCAATGAAATTTCAGAAGATCTACTCATCATCTCTTCAACATTTCTTCCTGTGTCAACATCACTGTATAAATTGGCTCTTGACTTCCTAAGTGGGTACTGGAGTGAGAAGTAAATGATCTAGCCTGGTGAAAACAATACTGAGCAGTGACAAAAATCATCATTGGACCAACCTTAATCTAGTTCAGGGATAGGCAACCTGGCGCCCTCCCATAAGCACCAGCTAGAATGGCCAATTGAGAGGGATTATGGGAGCTGTAGTCCAAAACATCTGGAGGATGCCAGGTTGACTACTCCTGATGTAAGTACTTCTAATGAAGCCCCACCAAAATGCATGATAATTGGACATGAGAAATTCCTATCGGTCATGCTATATATCTTTGAGATTCCTTACTAGGTAAAGATCTTTTTAAGCCAGAAAGATGAAAAACTGATGGAGTTATTGTGTTTCTAGGCATATTCTTTTAATAAACCAATTTATCCCCTCTGTCAATATGCTAAGATTTGATATAAACCTGTCTTTTATCGTTGTGCTTTTAAATAAGCATGTGCTAAAACTGTAGAAAGTGCTGGAGAGAATGAAGTCTAATAAATTTGCTTCTTTAGGATAAATGTGGCAATTGATAATATAATAAATGTCTAATGCAGGAATCAGTAGTAGAATCCCTAGTGTAATTTCACTCTATTGAGAGGACAATAAGATTTCTTGGTGAAGAGCTTACCCCTGTGGACACACAGTAATTGGATATGACTCTCATATATAGACTACCTGAGTACCGAGCGACATTCCATGGGGATTAGTGTAATGTCTTTACGAAGGCAAGCATGAAGGATAGATCATATAATATGTATTTTATACTAAGTAACTTTCTGAGTTTAACACATAGAAAAAAGATCTCTTTGTATGTGTATGCATAGAAGGCAGATTGAAATGCAGTATAAGGAATAATTAGAAACTCAAAACCATGATTTCTGAATAAGAGTTATGCCTTTTTAAAAATATGACACAGAAGGCTTGTCAGAGGCCAAGAGATATGAACTGATATCCCCAACAACATCATCAGGCCCTGTTATCAGCCTGTGGTATCCTTGGATTACTGCCAGAGCCCCAGAGCCTCATCAGGGCTAACGCCTGCTCCTTGTCCCCTATTAAAAAATAAAATAAAAAAATTTGGTCTGGGAACCAGCAATTTCCCACAGTTCCCTTGAAGTATGGCATTGCTTTGGGGAATTGTGGGAAGTTAAAATGGTGGTGGCTTTGGACTGCCCAGTGCTAATTGGAGCACTGCGGCTCACTGCTGCAGCCAGGTACGCCCACTAGAGCTCACTCATATAGGAAGAGACTCACCCGAGGGCACTTTTCTGCATGGAAGCTCACACCAAATGCTAGACCTGCTCGCTCTCCAGGGCTTTTCTTTCTTTAGAGTAACAATTGCCATATTTTGCAGGAAATTATAAACATCTTATTTGGGCCTATCCAGTTTATGGCCCAGTCTTATTTATCTTCTGGCTTTGCTGGCCTTGTGTAGAGAGATATGCTGAAGGGAAGATCAGAGATCCTAGCCACAGCAGGATAAATTTCCTCTCTCCTTCACCCCTTACACCTCTTCTCTGAGATGCCTTCTCTGAAGAGCAAATGAAGGCCAGTTCCAACTGCTTTATTAAACTACATCATCCTTTCCTTAAACCCCCTTCTATATAACACCCTGCTCTATCCTAACAGACCAAAAATAGTCTGGAAACTTCAGCTAGTCCAAAATAGGGCAGCAAGATTGTTAACAGGGACTGGCCAATGAGATCACATTACGCCAGTACTTTTCCAGCTGCACTGGCTGCCAGTTCATTTCCAGGCCCAGTTTAAAGTACTGGTATTAACATACAAAGCCCTTAACGGCTTGGGGCCAGGTTATCTGGAGGATCGACTCCTCCCATATGTGCCTGCCTGGACCCTAAGATCATCCTCGGTGGTCCTTCTCCGTGAGCCCCTGCCAAACGAAGTGAGGTGGGTGGTTACCAGGAAGAGGGCCTTTTCTGCTGTGGCACCCCAGCTGTGGAATGAGCTCCCTAGAGAGGTTTGCCTGGCACCTATGTTGTACTGCTTCTGGCACGAAGTGAAGACCTTTTTATTTTCCCAGTATTTTAGCATTTTAGCTTCCTAGTCCTTTAGCTCTGGGGTTTAAAATCTGTATTTTAAACCTCTGCATTACTGCTAGGTTTTATTCTGGTTGCACTTTTATATTGTGGTCTTAATGCTTTCATATTTTATATTGTTTTATTCTGCACTTCTTGGTTTTCATTTTTGTGCACTGCCCAGACAGCTTCAGCTATTGGGCAGTATGGAAATGAAATGAAATAGATAAATCATCCCCTTTTGTACACCTTTTAACATGCCCTTTAACCTCTCTGTTTACTTAATAAATTCCTCCTATTCCTTTATCTCATCCATCTTCATTTTCTATTCTAAAGGAGGGTATCTCCAACGTTTTTGTATTGCTATTCAATTGTAAGATTTTTCTGCCACTATTGCAAAATGAACATGAAAGAATGATGTGCTGACAAAATGTATGTGTTTATTGCTTTGTCTCATCCCATACAGATTATCTTGACTGATGCAGATATATGATTTCAATTCTGTATCAAAAGGTTATGTAGCATAAGAATAAGTAAAATAGTAATCACCATCATCATCACCACCACCACCACCACAACAATGTATAGTTTTTTCTTCTTATGATCATTAAACAGTAGGGACAAACCTTGAGCAGAATTGAGCCCATTTGGACAATTTCTTGTGTTTCCCGAGGTGAAGCAGGCTTCCCCCTGAAGCTACCAAAACCAATGTTGGGCCACCCACCATTAGCCTTTGCTACTGATTCATGCTTGGAGATGCAAACTTTTTGTCTCCTCTGCAAACAGCATATTTTGGTTGAGTATATCTAAAACACTGATGAGCAGGAGCAAGGAAAAATGCTGTTGAATGACTGAAGGTCCGTCTTCTAATCCTAGGACAAATTTTACCAAGGGCTCCAATCACTTAAACACACACACACACACACACACAGAGAAACACACACACACACACACCTTATTTTATTCTTGTTTACACATGCCATTTTAGGATTCCCACCTCCCACCCGCTTTTCACAGTTTGGAGGCTGGGTTCCATCAAAACTGGTTGCACAAGAGATTTCTTACAATAACAAAGAAGGTTATTTTACTGCAATGGAGACCTCTCACCGAGTTAGAAAACCTGTTCTTAGGCTGTCCCACTTTGTACTGCAAGTGAGAGCTCGCATGACAGAATGTGCCATCCAAAAAGCATGCCTACACAAGACACTAGCATGTCATGGAAAATACCTGTCTAGCACCTTTCTCATTGACATATAGTTATCTATGTGAAGGTAATATTTTTATATGGAGAAACATTCAATAATATGAGCCCCTACCTGAACAGCACTGAATTGGCTAAGCATCAGTTTCTGTGTTTGCAAGACTGATCTCTTTTTCAGTGGGCATAAAGATACAATGCAAAGACCAAAGTCCAAAACATCTGGAGTGCACCAAGCTGGGGTAGACTGCCTTGTTGTTGTTGTTGTTGTTGTTCAGTCATGTCAGACTCTTCGTGACCCCATGGACCATAGCACGCCAGGCCTTCCTGTCCTGCGCTCTCTCCCGGAGCGTGCTCAAGTTCATATTCATTGCATTGGTGATGCTGTTTAGCCATCTCATCCTCTGCCGTCCCCTTCTCCTTTTGCTGTCAGTCTTTCCCAGCATCAGGGTCTTTTCCAGAGAGTTTTCTCTTCGCATTAGGTGGCCAAAATATTTGAGCTTCAGCTTCAGTATCTGTCCTTCCAATGAGCACTCATGGATGATTTCCTTTAGGATGGACTGATTTGACCTCCTTGCAGTCCAGGGAACTCGTAAGAGTCTTCTCCAGCACCACAGTTCGAAAGCATCAATTCTTCGGCGCTCAGCCTTCCTTATAGTCCAGCTCTCACAGCCATACATTACTACTGGGAAAACCATAGCTTTGATTAGACGGACCTTTGTCGGTAAGGTGATGTCTTTGCTTCTTACTATGCTGTCTAGGTTTGCCATAGCTTTCCTCCCAAGGAGCAAGTGTCTTTTAATTTCATGGCTACAGTCACCATCTGCGGGGATCTTGGAGCCCAAGAAAATAAAATCTGTCACAGCTTCCATTTCTTCCCCTTCTATATGCCAGGAAGTGATGGGGCCAGATGCCATGATCTTAGTTTTTTTAATGTTGAGTTTCAAACCAGCTTTTGCACTCTCCTCTTTCACCCTCAACAAGAGGCTCTTTAGATCCTCTTCACTTTCTGCCATTAGGGTGGTATCGTCTGCATATTGGAGGTTGTTGATAGTTCTCCTGGCAATCTTAATTCCGACCTGTAATTCATCCACCCCGGCATTTCTCATGATGTTCTCGGCATATAAGTTAAATAAGCAGGGTGACAATATGCAGCCTTGTCGTACTCCTTTCCCAATTTTGAACCAATCGGTTGTTCCATGTCTGGTATTTACTGTTGCTTCTTGACCCTCGTACAGGTTTCTCAGGAGACAGGTAAGGTGGTCTGGTACTCCCATCACTTTAAGAATTTGCCAGAGCTTGTTGTGATCCACACGATCAAAGACTTTAGCGTAGTCAATGAAGCAGAAATAGATATTTTTCTGGAATTCTCTTGCTTTCTCCATGATGCAGCGAATGTTGGCGATTTGATCTCTAGTTCCTCTGCCTCTTCGAAACCCAGCTTGTACTTCCGGTTGTTCTTGGTTCACATACTGCTGAAGCCTAGCTTGTAGGATTTTGAGCATCACCTTGCTGGCATGTGAAATGAGCGCAATTGTGCGGTAGTTTGAACACTCTTTGGCATTGCCCTTCTTTTGAATTGCAATGTAAACGGACCTTTTCCAGTCTTGTGGCCACTGTTGAGTGTTCCAAATTTGTTGGCATATTGAGTGCAGCACTTTAACAGCATCATCTTTTAGGATTTTAAATATCTCAGCGGAATACTGTCATCTCTGCTAGCTTTGTTGTTAGTAATGCTTCCTAAGGCCCACTTCACTCTCTAGGATGTCTGGCTGAAGTTCAGTGACCACACTATCAGGGCTATCAGGGACATTCAGATCTTTCCTGTATAGTTCTTCTGTGTATTCTTGCCACCTCTTCTTTATCTCATCTGCTTCTGTTAGGTCCCTGCCTTCTTTGTCCTTTATCATGCCCGTCTTTGCACAAAACATTCCCTTGAGATCTCCAATTTTCTTGAAGAGATCTCTAGTCTTTCCCATTCTGTTGTTTTCCTCGATTTCTTTGCATTGTTCATTTAAGAAGGCCTTCTTGTCTCTCCTTGCTATTCTCTGGAACTCTGCATTCAGTTGGGTATATCTTCCCCTTTCTCCCTTGCTTTTTGCTTCCCTTCTTTCGTCAACTACTTGTAAAGCCTCCTCAGACAGCCACTTGGCTTTCTTGCATTTCTTTGTCTTTGGGATGGATTTCGTTGCTGCCTCATGAACAATGTTGCGGACCTCCGTCCATAGTTCCTCAGGCACTCTGTCTATCAGGTCTAATCCCTGAAATCTATTCCTCACCTCCACTGTATATTCATAAGGGATATGATTGAGGTCATACCTGAATGGTTTAGTGGTTTTCCCTACGTTCTTCAATTTAAGCCGAAATTTTGCAAGAAGAAGCTCATGATCTGAGCCACAGTCAACTCCAGGTCTTGTTTTGACTGACTGTATAGAGCTTCTCCATCTTTGGCTGCAAAGGACATAATCAATCTGATTTCGATATTGACCATCTGGTGAAGTCCATGTATTGAGTCGTCTCTTGTGCTGTTGGAAAAGAGTGTTTGCTATGATCAGCGTGTTCTCTTGGCAAAACTCTATTAGCTTTTGTCCTGCTTCATTTTGTACACCAAGGCCATGCCTGCCTGTTATCCCGGTGATTTCTTGACTTCCTACTTTAGCATTCCCATTGCCTATGATGAAGAGGACATCTTTTTTTGGTATTAGTTCTAGAAGGTGTTGTAGGTCTTCATAGAACCGATCAACCTCAGCTTCTTCGGCATCAGTGGTTGGGGCATAGACTTGAATTACTGTGATGTTGAATGGTTTGCCTTGGATTCGTACTGAGATCATTCTATCATTTTTGAGATTGTACCCCAGTACTGCTTTTCCCACCCTTTTGTTGACTATGAGTGCTACTCCATTTCTTCTAAGGGATTCTTGCCCACAGTAGTAGATACGATGGTCACCTGAATTAAATTTGCCCATGCCTATCCATTTTAGTTCGCTGATTCCCAAGATGTCGATGTTCAGTCTTGCCATCTCATGTTTGACCACCTCCAGCTTACCTTGATTCATTGATCTGACATTCCAGGTTCCTAAACAATATTGTTCTTTACAGCATCGGATTTTCTTTTCACCACCAGACACATCCACAGCTGAGTGTCCTTTCGGCTTTGGCCCAGCCACTTCACTCTTTCTGGCGCTACTTGGAAATACCCTCTGCTCTTCCCCAGTAGTATATTGGACACCTTCCAACCTGAGGGGCTCATCTTCTGGTGTAATATCTTTTTGCCTTGTGATACGTTCCATGGGGTTTTCTTGGCAAGAATACTGGAGTGGGTTGCCATTTCCTTCTCCAGTGGGCCACATTTTGTCAGAACTCTCTGCCATGACCTGTCCATCTTGGGTGGCCCTGCACAGCATAGCTTATGGCTTCACTGAGTTATGCAAGCCCCTTTGCCACAACAAGGCAGTGATCCATGAAGGGGAGGCTGCCTTAGTCACTTCTAGTGTCTAGAAAATTTAATTTAATTTTTTTTTTGCCATTGTCTGAATGTACATTTACTCTTTCAATTGGAGAAAGTTGAAGTCACTTATTATTACATGTTCTCCTTTGGCTGCCAATCTCTCCCCAGTAGTATATTATCATTTTGGACCTATTTTTGGCCCATAGTATTCTGAGAAATACTTTGTTTCTTCTCATTTTTCTAGTTCACTGGACTGTATGCCACTTTCAAATATAGAGTGTCCCACCTCCCAAATGTCCTTCCCTCTCCTTTTTATTGATTCTATAGCATGAGATAACCATATCCCACTGATTTTCACTGTTCTACCATGTTTCTAATATGCTTGCTATGTCTATGTTCCCTTTTAGTATCAAAGACTCCAGTTCCGCCATCTTGGCTTTGAGGCTTTTGGAATATAAGACATTGCATCTCTTTTCAAATATCCTTTTTGTATAAAATGTTTTCTGTGACTGTTTGGTCTCTTTAAATGGCTGGTGTTTGTTTCTGTATCCTCATGGCCAAGTTCTGTTGTATTCCCACCATAAGGATCTGAAACATCTACATCATCATCCCTAAAGGGATAAATTGTCCCAAACTGGATTCTACCCAGCATGCCCCAGAAATGCTTTCCCTTGGCGTATTTGATCATGCCAGGCAACACAATTGAAATCTGTCTCTATAATTTTGTTTGCATTTTTCTTATGACAGAAGAAAAGAGAGGATTTTCTGCCTTCTTGTTTGTTCATTTGCTAAAAAGAAAATATATATTTGTTCAGTCCAACTTGCTGACAAATAAAATCCAATCATTATTAAAACGAACAACTGGAGGCATAATAGCTCAGGATAACCTGTCTAACAAGCAGGCTTCAGTGCTTTACTTTTAAGCAAAACAAATATAATCCAACTTGTAAACATAGGAGGCCATGCAATTAAAGATTTTTTTAAAAAACAACAACAACAACAACCTATGTTAGAAAAAGGAACATTTCTGTCCATTTTCTGCCTCAGAAAAATTAAGGTGTTGTTTTCTCTTTCTTTCTTTTTTCAAACATCTTCAAATTAGAACACCATTTATGCTTTTATTTTCCATGCAAATTACTTGATAATACTATATTTTACATCCGTTGTTCTGAATTTCAGGTACTTTTATTTCAGTGGATTTTGAATGTTCACATGGAATGATCTTTTAATTAGGCCACTCTACTGGCTTAAGGTTAAGGCAGGGCAGCTGGGGCTCCATGGAGGGTATCACAGTCAACACGAGTGCTAGTGGGAACTGCATTGCACCAGCATAAGAGACCTCTAGTGCAATTCCAACACCATTAGCTGGCACAATGGGATTCCCTGGAAAATCCATTGCACCAGCTAATGCTATTGGTGTACACTAGATGTTCCTCCTGCTAGCGCAACATAATTCACGCTAGTGCTTATGTCGACTTGGATCCTGCCCTAAGAGTTCAATGAACATGTGTGAGAAAGGGAGCAGCAGGTCCACCTCCCTACCCCATGGTCATTTTAATGCGCATCTGCAACATGCCTACACGTATGAACATGGGGAGCACTTCTGAAAGGTATTTCTACATAAAGTGAAACTAGAAGCAAATGCAGAGGTCTCTCCTCAGAGGCAACACTGACGGAATTTTGAGAGAAGACTAAAGAAATTTGGTAAGATGACTACCAGTTCTTCAATTGGTTTGCATGGCCAGGGTGGGCGGGTGGGATAACAAAAACTATATTAAACCCACTTAGCATTTTTTTTAAAAAAATCTGGCACAAAAGGCAGACTGCTCGCACGTGCATACACACACACACACACAATATTTAAACTGTACTGTGGATATACTATGAATAGTTTAAAAGACCTATATGTATAAGTAACAAACAACCAATATTGCAATTTGTATTTCATTGTGAAAGATTTTGCTGTGTTGGTTTCAACTTATATTACCTTTTGAATGACTTTACCACTGTATTTACCCGGCATTGTGTCTATTAACACTATGGAATGAATTGAGACTTAATTTGAAATAATATTCATCTGTTGACTTGGCTGATCAAAGTATTACAGTCAAAAGTTTTTGCTTAACAGACCTTGATTGTTTTATTCAGTCAACACAAGCAACCTTTTCACTAAAAATCTTTTACAGATATGGCTTAGTTCCAGTCTCTGAGATGGAATTTGCCAGTGTCAGACTAATGCATTTATCACAAACAAAATGCAGCTAGAAGCTAGAAGCTTAGTCGTTCCCTACAAATACAGTACTATGTCACTTGAAGATGCTGGGAAACACTTTGTCTGCTCTACTTAATGAACCACAGCAAGTGGTGCTTGGAGGCTAGTGGTATTGTGTGCGGTTTAGCGTCATTAAGTTTACCGGGATGAAGGTTACATTTATTTTTGTGGAAATGCAATAAAAATGCACTGTTTTGTGATTATAAAGTTTGCCACTGAAGAGATAGATGTAACCTTTTGTGTTTAAATATTAATATCATAATACATAAGCTATTCCTAAGTAAAGCAGGCCAATTTAGAGATATACTGTTTGCAATTATGTGGGAAGGTGCCCCCTCCCTAAATTATCACAAGTCAATGCTGCATAGCAAAGTTCAGCCCAATGCTGACTTGATCACACGAGGAGGCTAAGGATGCCATCCTGTATTCCACATGGACTGGCTGGCGATCTTTAGGACATGGCAGAGGTGCATCTTGAGATATGCCTCCACCAGGGAAAATAATGCAATGGCAGAACATCAGGGATATATTGGGGCGGAATGCTATGCTGTATCTCTCTATTGCCAGCAAAACTCTGTCAGTGGAGGACCCAAGCGGGGTGACAGGGGAGAAGTGAACTTATGCCGAATACTATTCTTCTTCAGATCCCTCTGTGAGCCCCTATGCTGGTGTAACATTACACTGGCTACAGAAGAGTCATAGTTTAGTGGCAGAGCACGTGCTTTGCGTGAAGAAGGTCTCAAGTTCAATCCCCATTTCCCCAGCATCTTCAGGATGTACTGGAGAAATGACTGTCTGAAACTTGGGAGAGCCGCTGCCAGTCGGTGTCGACATTACTGGGCTAGATGCGCCAATGGCCTGACTCTGTATAAGGTAGCTTCCTATGTTCCTATAATTTAAAACTATCTCACTGAATTCAACGAAGAGCAAAACTTCCACTGGCCCCACCTCTTCCTCCCACTCTACTATGAAATGGTATAGAATTCAGACCAACTCTGCACCCAATCACAGCCAGCACCAGTAGTATATAAATTCCTGATGGGATGACGATGAGTGAGATTACAGAGCACATGACACAGGGCTATATCTCTGCAGCCACATGTCACACACATTTTGATCACACAAGGGAATGTTTTGTGATGAGAGCTATGGAGAAAGGTCAGTTCGTACAGCCAGGCCTCACAATACATACAGGAAGAGGACATTCCTAACAAGTGTCTTCTCATCATTCTTACAGGTAATTATTGTCAGCATGCTGCTCTGTGATTGGTGGGAACCAGCAGTGTTCCATGGATGCTAGAGGTGTGGATGCTGGGATTGCTCTGTTTTCTATTTTTTTGTTGAATTCCAGTTTATTCCGCAACTTTTGTGCTGGAAGTACATAAACTCCTGACTTAAGTTTTGCCAACATTTTTGTTGTTCAGTCGTTAAGTCATGCCTGACTCTTCGTGACCAGATGGACCGTAGCACACCAGGCCTTCCTGTCCTCCACTCTCTCCCGGAGCATGCTCAAGTCGATATTCATTGCATCGGTGATGCTATCTAGCCATCTCATCCTCTGCTGTCCCCTTCTTCTTTTGCCTTCAATCTTTCCCAGCATCAGGGTCTTTTCCAGGGAGTTTTCTCTTCGCATTAGGTGGCCAAAATATTTGAGGTTCAGTTTCAGTATCTGTCCTTCCAATGAGCAGTCAGGGTTGATTTCCTTTAGGATTGACTTATTTGAGCTCCTGACAGTCCAGGGGACTCATGAGAGTCTTCTCCAGCACCACAGTTCGAAAGCATCAATTCTTCGGTGCTCAGCCTTCCTTATAGTCCAGCTCTCACTAGGGATGTCAGAGAATTCCGCCACAGATCTCGGGGAGGCCGAATGCCAGTGCATTTGCCCCCCCCAAATCGGTGGCGGAACGGCTTGCCACCCCCCCACCCCCCTGGGATGAGACTTACCTGGGGCGGATCTTCCGGGCGGCGGCAGCTGCGGCGGCGGCTGCGGCGGCGGCTGCGGCGGCTGCGGCGGTGGTTTGGCAGCGGTGGCTGCAGCTGCCGCCGCCGCCATTTCCAGTTAAAAAAAAAAAGACGTGATAGGCTACATAAATGTTTACGTAGCCTATCATGTCTGACTTAAAAAAAAATAAAAACTGCATGTATGCAAATGGCGGTGGCTACGGCCACCACCATTTGCGTTCCTTATTTTGGCACGTCTTAGTCTACATCAAGATTTACGTAGACTAAGATGGCGAAAATAAGGGGAACGCAAATAGCGTAGTGTCCCTACACTATTTGCGTTCCCCTTATTTTCGCCGTCTTAGTCTACGTAAATGTTGATGCAGACTAAGACGTGCCAAAATAAGGAACGCAAATGGCGGCGGCCGTGGCCGCCGCCATTTGTGTACGCGGGTTGTGTGTTTTTTTTTTAAGTCAGATGTGATAGGCTACATAACATTTACGTAGCCTATCACAGCTGACTGCAGGGATGCAAACAGCGGTGGCTACAGCTGCCGCCATTTGCATCCCTGCTAGCCAGTGGCCGAATGTCCGGCTGCTGGCGGAGCCGGCCGGCGGCACCGCAGAATCCCTACAGAGCAGAGCCGGCCAGCCAGGACTCTGGGGGGAGGGACAGAACACCTCCCCTCCACCATCAAAATAATCCGCGAACAGGTAAGTGACTTTTGTACATCCCTAGCTCTCTCAGCCATACATAGGGATGTACGAAACTCACCTTTTTGCGGAATCTTTCGCAGTGGGGGAGGAGGCACTCTGTTCCTCCCCCCGGAATCCTCGATGGGGGGAGGCGATCCAGTCCTTCCCCCTGGAATCCTCGATGGCCAGAGGATTTGGCAGTGACGGCGCTGGCAGTGGCTGGTCTCCTGGCCGGTCGCGGCTGAGCTGCTACCGCCACCATTGCCATCCTTGCTGCCGTGATAGGCTACATAAGAATTTACGTAGCCTATCACAGCTAACCTCCCCTCAAAAAACCCAGCATATGCAAATGGTGGCGGCTAGGGTGGCCACCATTTGTGTTCCCTATTTTTCGCCGATTTATCTTACGTAAATATTTACATAAGATAAATCGGCAAAAAATAGGGAACGCAAATGGTGGCCGCTGTTAGGGGTGGACGAAAGTCACTTACCTGTCCTCGAAGGACATTCGCGGTGGGGGGGAGGCACTTCTCTGGTCCCCCTGTGAAGTTCAGGCCGGGTGGGAGGCTTCCCGCCTCGGCCCGGCCGAAATACAGGCCGGGGGGGAGGCTTCCCACCTCGCCCGGCCGCGAACGCGAAAGTTAAAAAAAAACAAAAAACCGCCCCCTGATAGGCTACATGGCGATTCACGTAGCCTATCACGGCTAGATCCGCAAAGTCAGCCGTGATAGGCTACGTCAATCGTCACGTAGCCTATCACGGGTGACTTTAAAAAAAACAAAAAAAGTGCGTACGTAAATCTTTACGTAGACTACAGCGACCAAATAAGGAACGGGAATGGCGGCTCCCTATGGGGGCCGCCATTATCCGTACACACTTTTCTTTTTTTTTTAAAGTCACCCATGATAGGCTACGTGACGATTGACGAAGCCTATCATGGCTGACTTTGCAAATCTAGCCGTGATAGGCTACATCAATCGCCACGTAGCCTATCACGGGTGACTTTAAAAAAAAAAAAAAAACACGTACGCTAATGGCGGCCCCCATAGGGAGCCGCCATTCGCGTTCCTTATTTAGTTGCTGTAGTCTACGTAAATCTTTACGTAGACTACGGCGAAAATAAGGGCAATGCAAATAGCGTTGCCCTTATTTTCGCCGTAGTCTACGTAAATCTTCACGTAGACTACAGCGACCAAATAAGGAACGGGAATGGCGGCTCCCTATGGGGGCCGCCATTATCCGTACACACTTTTTTTTTTTTTTAAGTCACCTGTGATAGGCTACGTGACGATTGACGTAGCCTATCACGGCTGACTTTGCAAATCTAGCCATGATAGGCTACGTGAATCGTCACGTAGCCTATCAGGGGGCGTTTTTTTTTTTTTCTTTCATTGCAATGGCGACGGCGGCAGCCGGTTGAAAGACCGGCTGCCGCTCCCGCCCCGCTCTAACACCCGCCGAACCGCCGGCCGGACCCGCCGCCGGGAGGGACATTCGGCGAAGGTAAGTCCCGTCCCGGGGGGGGGTGCGGGGGGGGGTGCGGAGGATTTCTCCCCGAAACTTGTTCGGGGGGCTGAACACGTTGGCGCTCGGCCCCCCAAAGTTTCGGGGAGAAATTCTCTGCCAACCCTAGCCGCTGTAGCCACTGCCACTTGCGTATGCTGGGTTTTTTTGGGGGGAGCGGTTAGCCAGGTAGGCTATGTAAATTCTTATATAGCCTATCACAGCTGCAAGGACAGCAATGGTGGAGGCAGCAGCCCGGCTGTGACCAGCCAGGAGGCCAGCTGCCGCCGCATCTCCCCCAGGTAAGTTCTGTCCTGAGGGGATTCCATGGGGGGGGGGCGGGGAGGCAGGAGGCCATTCCTCCATGGATTCCAGGGGTTTTAAAATATTTTCTTTAGAATCCGGCCTCTCTGGAATCTGTGGCAGAATTCTCTGCCATCCCTAGCCATACATTACTACTGGGAAAACCATGGGATGAGACTTACCTGGGGTGGATGTTCCGGACGGCGGCGGCTTTAGTGGTGGCGGCAGCTGCTGGTCTTCTGACTGGCTGCTGCCGCCGCTATTTGCAGTCTGGACTTTTTTTTCTTTTTTTTTTTACCCAGACATGATAGGCTACGTAAAGACTTATGTAGCCTATCACGTCTGGGTAAAAAAAAAAAAAAAACGCATACGCAAATGGCGGCAGGTACAATGGCCGCCATTTGCGTTCCTTCTTTTTCGCTGTTTTCATCTATATAAAAATTTATGTATACTATTACAGCGAAAATAAAATGCAAATAGCGTTGCCCTTATTTTCGCCGTAGTCTACGTAAATCTTTACATGGACTACAGGGACCAAATAAGGAACGTGAATGGCGGCTCCCTATGGGGGCCGCCATTTGCGTACGCGCTTTTTTTTTCCAAAGTCACCCATGATAGGCTACGTGATGATTAACATAGCCTATCACGGCTGACTTTGTAGATCTAGCTGTGATAGGCTACGTAAATCGTTACGTAGCCTATCACAGGGGCGTTTTTTTTCTTTTGAAGTTCGCGGCCAGGCGAGGCGGGAAGCCTCCCCCCTGGCCTGAATTTTGGCCGGGCAAGGCGGGAAGCCTCTCCCCCCGGCCTGAACTTCAGGGGGAGCAGCGACGTGCCTCCCCCCCCACCGCGAAGCAAGCTGCGAGACCAGGTAAGTGACTTTCATGCATCCCTACTAGGATGTCTGGCTCAAGTTCAGTGACCACACTCTCATGGCTATCAGGGACATTAAGATCTTTCCTGTATAGTTCTTCTGTGTATTCTTGCCACCTCTTCTTAATCTCATCTGCTTCTGTTAGGTCCCTGCCTTCTTTGTCCTTTATCATGCCCGTCTTTGCACAAAACGTTCCCTTGAGATCTCGATTTTCTTGAAAAGATCTCTAGTCTTTCCCATTCTGTTGTTTTCCTCGATTTCTTTGCATTGTTCATTAAAGACGGCCTTCTTGTCTCTCCTTGCTATTTTCTGGAACTCTGAATTCAGTTGGATATATCTTCCACTTTCTCCCTTGCTTTTTGCTTCCCTTCTTTCCTCAGCTACTTGTAAAGCCTCATCAGACAGCCACTTTGCTTTCTTGCATTTCTTTTTCTTTGGGATGGATTGAGTTGCTGCCTCCTGAACAATGTTGCAGACCTCCGTCCATAGTTCCTCAGGCACTCTGTCTATCAGGTCTAATCCCGTAAATCTATTCGTCACCTCCACTGTATATTTATAAGGGATATGATTTAGGTCATACCTGAATGGTTTAGTGGTTTTCCCTACGTTCTTCAATTTAAGCCGAAATTTTGCAAGGAGAAGCTCATGATCTGATCTGAGCCACGGTCAGCTCCAGGTCTCGCTTTTACTGACTGTATAGAGCTTCTCCATCTTTGGCTGCAAAGGACATAATCAATCTGATTTCGATATTGACCACCTGGTGATGTCCATGTGTAGAGTCGCCTCTTGTGCTGTTGGAAAGAGTGTTTGCTATGATCAGCGTGTTCTCTTGGCAAAACTCTATTAGCCTTTGTCCTGCTTCATTTTGTACACCAAGGCCATACTTGCCTGTTATCCTGGTGATTTCTTGACTTCCTACTTTGGCATTCCAATCCCCTATGATGAAGAGGACATCTTTTTTTGGTGTTAGTTCTAGAAGGTGTTGTATGTCTTCATAGAACCGATCATTCTCAGCTTCTCCGGCCTCAGTGGCTGGGGCGTAGACTTGTTGAATTACTGTGATGTTGAATGGTTTGCCTTGGATTCATACTGAGATCATTCTATCATTTTTGAAATTGTAGCCCAGTACTGCTTTTCCCACCCTTTTGTTGACTATGAGTGCTACTCCATTTCTTCTACGGGATTCTTGCCCACAGTAGTAACCTGAATTAAATTTGCCAATGCTTATCCATTTTAGTTCGCTGATTCCCAAAATGCTGATGTTCAATCTTCCCATCTCATGTTTGACCACCTCCAGCTTACCTTGATTCAATGATCTGAAATTCCAGGTTCCTAAACAATATTGTTCTTTACAGCATCGGATTTTCTTGCTGGGACCATAGGATTGCCCAGTAAATCACACATGTTAAGTCCTTGATATTTGGAGACCTAATGTAGCACCTGCCATGAACTCAGAAGGTGGGGTTAGGCAAACCACTCTCTTTCAGCCTCAACTTCCCATCTGTAATATGGGTGTAATGATACTGACCTGCCTTGGTTGCAAATTCCACAGAGAAATTTATGTTAGTGGCACAATGGTTAGTGTCTCCTACAAAAATGGCCCCATCTCCTATGGGCATCTGCATTCTTCATGCATACTAGAGATCAACCAAAGACAGCCCCTGAGTTAAACTGTACCTGAAAATGAACCCTTTGGCATCCCAGTTATTATTAACCCAGAAGGGTGAATGGCAGTGGGAATGAACATAGAACTTGCTTCCAGTTTAAGGTTTGTGGGGTGGGGGAGGGAAGGGAAGGGAGGGGAGCAGAACTTTGGCTTCCAAGTGACCCTGCAGTATAACTAGTTGCTGGTCAAAGATTTACAGCAATGCAGCATACTGAATTTGGCAAATGTTATTCCATCAAATATCTAAAATGTTGCTACTAAAATTTTATATCTACAGGTGAAATATGCATCTTATTTCTAACAAAGGCTTCTTATTTTATTATGAAAAACAGTCCCCTAAATGTGAGTCACCATTCCAATTTCTCCCTTCCAAATGCCAGAGGCAAAGTCAAGTTATTCTAAGTTACTGAGTTGGGAGTTCAGCTATTTTTCACCCAAGCCCTTGGGGAGCTATATATGCTTCTTGATCAATGATCAAGTCTATTGAATCAGCATGATACTCTGCAAAATAAATATACTTCTGGGTTATCATCAGCATTTGCAGGCAGCTCATCCTTTGTAGATATCCTGCAGTCTCACACAGAGAGTGACAGAAAAGATCCCTTCAGCATACTGCATGAAAATGACCAGGCAATTATTTAGAACTACCCTGTGGGCTGAATGATTCTATTCAAACAAGAACAACACCATTAAAGCAACAACAAAAAACAATTCCGCTCCTTCAACTTTTGGTGAGTAAGTCATCCTGAATACTGTATGAGCAAACACATCCATTAAGAATGGCTAACCACTTATCTTTAGTCCATTGGTTGAAAGTTATCTAGCATCAGGGAAATGTATATACTACCACAATCAGAAGCATAGAAATGTAGGAGATTTTGGAAAATACCTGAGTACTGTTGCCACTCAGTTCATCTAAAGTAACATTTATGGCAATTTTTTTGAAATTCCTGCTTGATTAATTTACTACCAGAAAGAACAGTGAAATCAGTGCAGAAAGCTAACTTATGGAAGTTCACCCAGTAAGGAAGATGAACAAAAGGAAGTGGAAATATATAAAATATGGGTGTTGCAAAGATTATATACCAATTATTATGTGTAGAAAAATACAATAAAGGCTGTAACAAAGTATATAGCCACAGAAATTCAACACACATATGTAGGATAAAATATAGAAATAATATATCCATAATTCTCCATGTAGGGATGTACGAAAGTCACTTACATTGAAAGAAATTTGATTTGCAGTGGGGGGGGAAGCACTCTGTCCCTCTCCCCAAAATTCTGGCCGGGGGGAGGCGCTCCGTCCCTCCACCCCCGAATCCTGGCTGGCTGGGCTGCAAATGGCGGTGGCCGTAGCCGCCGCCGTTTGTGTCCCTGCAGTCAGTCGTGATAGGCTACATAAATGTTTACGTAGCCTATCACGGCTGAGTAAAAGAACAAACAAACAAACCGCGTGTATGTAAATGGCAGCTCCCATGGGCGCTGCCATTTGCGTTCCTTATTTTGGCACATGTAGTCTACGTAAACATTTACGTAGTCTACGGTGAAAATAAGGGGAACGCAAATAGCGTAGACACTATGCTATTTGCGTTCCCCTTATTTTCGCCATAGTCTACGTAAATGTTTACGTAGACTACACGTGCCAAAATAAGGAACGCAAATGGCGGCACCCATGGGCACCGCCATTTGCATATGCATGGGGTTTTTTTTTACTCAGCCGTGGTAGGCTACGTAAACATTTACGTAGCCTGTCACGGTATTTTTTTAAAAATCTAGCCGTGATAGGCTACATAAATGTTTATGTAGCCTATCACTTTTTTTTTTTTTTATTACTGGAAATGGCAGCAGCAGCAGCCGGTCGGAAGACCGGCCGCCGCAGCAGCCACCGCCGAACCACCGCCGAACCGCCGCTGGAGCCGCTGCCGCCAGGAGGATTCGCCCAAGGTAAGTCCCGTCCTGGGGGGGGGGGGGCAGACCATTTCACCACCAATTTTGGGGGGCCGAATGTGCTGGCATTCTGCCTCCCCGAGATTCGTGGCGAAATTCTCTGACATCCCTATCTCCATGTATGCCAGTGTATAGTTCAAAATGGTCATGGTTGTGGCACATTCACTATTATGGTCATAATACCCCATCCTAGTTCTTCTATGAAGAGGCCAACCCAATAACCTCTTTTGGGTCCTTATTAGTCATTCAATGACATCTTGTGGTGAGCATCAATATATAATTTGTAGTCTGGTCATGAGCACTCAGCTTACTGATATTTTTCTCATTAGGAACTATCTGTTTACTCAAAATGTTTGTATAGATTGATGTTGCTACTGAATTTTGCCTACAAAATTTGAAAGAGAAAGTTGGTGAATCCTCCTTAGGCAAAACAGTTGTGGATATCCATGGAATCTTAAGACAGTTTTCATAAGACCAATGAAATTTTGCAGAGGGGTTCTACTACAGACCTAAGGTCTTATCTAAAATTTTATATTTAAATATGAATAATGCATGATCCATTCCTGAGCAAAATAGACTGGTTTACGGAACAATCCTATGGCCACTAGACAGTGGCTAGATGGCTGTAGGATTTTTCATTTTTCAGGAACTGACCTCAGAGCCAGCACTCAAGGTCAATTCCCAGAAAATCACCTCCTTGCCCCTTGCCCCGCTGCCTCATAGGCAGTGTGGTTCATCTCCAGCTCTGTGCTTTGAAGATAAGCATGGAGTGGGGGGAAGGGGGCATTCCCAGGGGCAGGGAAGGGAGGGGACAGTGGAAGTGCCATTACATCCTGTGTGCCATCCGGCCTCCACCCCTTCCCCGTCCGCTCCAAGCTGCCCCAGCTAGACAGTTGAAATCGACTGTTTAGCCACAAATACAGGGTGGCCAGAGCATGGAGGAGAAGATCCTCTCCGCACTCCAGCTGCCCTGCATTGGATAATTGGTCACCTCTGAGTTCAAAGGCAGCCGACTATCCCCATAGGATTGTGCCCTTAGATATATACTGTTGCACTTCGGTAAGAAAGTTCCAGTCTCATAGTAAAACGATCTATACATGTTCACTTGTTACTTAGAGATGCCCTTTTATGACTTCTGTCACTGAGCCCAGATGGCATCATGCACCAAATAGCGTAGGTGATTCACCTCTTATATTCAGGGTCTGCTCTGATGTCCATACCTTGGTCTGGAACGATAAGTGTATTTTGGAAACATAGGGTGCTGCTGTACACCAAATCAGAACATTAGTCCATCTAACACAACGTTGTCGACACTGCCTGGCAACATGTGTTCTACTGCCTGATGTACAGTCTCACTTCATGCATTTTGCCATCAAACCTGACCCATTGTTTCAAGTGTTTAGGCCAGGCTTCCCCAATCTGGTGCCCTCCAGATGTGTCAGACTGCAACTCCCATCATTCTCATCCAGCATGGCCAATGGCAGTCCAATACATCTGGAGAGCACCAGGTTAAAAAGAAGGCTGGTTTATGGTCTGAAGAGAGTTAGAACCACTTAGCATTACGGACATCATAATTATGGTGAACATGTACTCAGGCATGGCTGAGACACTGTCCTTGACATAAACCAAAGTTGGATGTAACATTAATGTGTGACATCCCCCCCATCTCTCCCTCCCTCCCTCCCTCCCTCCCTCCCTCCCTCCCTCCTATCTTTATCTTTCCAAACTTTTGAAAATAATTTTCAAAATGATGGAACGAAAATGGGAAACATGCAATCAGCAAAATCTGCCCAGAGGGATTCTTTCTTACATTCCTTGTCCTGAGAACCTGCCGAACTATCTGCACAGATGCATATCAACATCATCAAAGGATTAGCCCACTTCATCCAAAAGATAGGCATGTCTGTTGGACAAGAAACAGGTTTTGTATTTTTTTAAAAAAAATCCAGATGTTGCTGGCAATTTCTCCATGCACCATGATGCAGCACAGCAGAAGGCAACTGCCTAGCATCCCCCTATTTGAGTAGGTTTTCACAATTCAGTCTGTTCTGTATTCACTTCAGTCTGTTGCCAGTCCTGGACAAAACTATTGAAGAGTTAATTTAGAACTCCTGTAACAAAATAAACTAAGACAGGAGTCCAAGTGTCAGAGTGTGCTATTGCTGGTTGCACTGTTTATTTCAATTGGGGAGTCTAAATAAAAGATAATTAACATGGTTTCATGGTTCCTGAAGCCTGAAGTCCGGAAATCTGGATTGTATAAGAAGAGCAGATTTTGTCAGGGACAACTCCTCCTGTCTTCTAAACGAAAGAAGCAAGCTCCCAATAATAAGCAAAGATCAATAATGCAGAAGCAAAAGAGAAATAAAACTTTCAAAACAATTGTAGTGACGAAGAAACAAAGGAGCGCGCGCGTGCACACACACACACACACACACACACAGTAGAGGCAGTAAAACTGAATTTTCTACTGTCTGCCACAAAGCAGTTTTCACATTAATGACTCCTTAAAGGACATTCCCTGACGCTCAGACTTTTGCAATAAAATGCTATTAAAAATCCTGGAAAGGGTAGAAAATTCTATGGCTACTCAGCAAATTGTCTGGCATAAAAATATGCAAGATCCTTTCCCACAGGCAAACACTGCCATCTTCTGGACAATCGAGTATTGTGTTGGCCAGCCAGACCTAATCCCTTGGTGGTGGGCTCCTGCCATCATTCCCACCATAAAATTCTATGCAGCTGTTCTTCGGGGGAAATTACATTTTGGTTCAAGTACATAGAACTGAATCCAGACTTAGTAATACTTAGATTGTTGTGACTTAAATTAACCAGGACTAACATTCAATGGGTCTACTCTAAGTATGACTAAATCTGGATCCAGTCTACTAGAATTTTGAAAATCCCACTTTCCAGAAGAAGGAGAAGGAGAAGGAGAAGGAGAAGGAGAAGGAGAAGGAGAAGGAGATGGAGATGGAGATGGAGATGGAGATGGAGATGGAGATGGAGATGGAGATGGAGGAGGAGGAGGAGGAGGAGGAGGAGGAGGAGGAGAAGAAGAAGAAGAAGAAGAAGAAGAAGAAGAAGAAGAAGAAGAAGAAGAAGAAGAAGAAGAAGAAGACAACCCTCAGTGTCTATGAGTGAAAGCATTCTTGGAATCATACAGGTGGCTACTTGCACACACTATGATATCTTGCTTTGTAGTCCATAGCTCCTGCAACTGCACTAGAAGCTTCTATGCTTAGTGACTGCAAGTCGGGCAATAACATTATATCACTGATGTCTGTGGAACTGAAAGCCAACAGGCTTGTTAAACCATAGACCATTTTTCTAATTTCAGAAGTCCCTAAGCATAAGATATAAAATGTGCCACAATTCTTGTTAACTAGAACTTTGAAAATTGTTTAATGCGTGTTTTAATGATTTTAAAAAAAACCTCAAATGTGTGTTTGATTTCACCGACAGGAATTAATACTACATGTTGAAATATGTGACAATGTCTTTGGCTGAAAAAATCTGTGTCGCTTTGTTACAAATCTTCAGCCAATGCAGAAATCAATATTGGGGTGGTGGTGGGGTGAATGCTACTTTCAGACATGGCTCAGAATTAGTTCACTTCAAAGAGAAATTGGGACATGAAGCTATTCCTCTAGCCCCTAATTGTATATGGCTACTGGATATTTTCTTTTTTCTTCAAAGAAAACAATGGGACTGTTTTCATTGGATTTTCTGCTGTAAATATAATTTTGTTCTAAAACAATGGCAACTGACAATGAGCATGTTTTGCTCTCCTCCTCCAGAAAGCCGTTCATCCTCTGACCTAGCAGGAATGCATATTTTCAGGTAAACTGTGTTTAGAAAGGCATATGTTAAGATAAATATTTATTTAGAAGTGAGATAAAATGAGAATCTTATACCCTTAAAGGCAGCCTCAAACATCATTTTAAATAAATAAGTAAATCAATAGAAATGTGTATTTTAAGAGAAAATGTATCCAAAACTACATATTTAAATGCAAATATTTGTACTTTAAAAAAAGTCACAGCTTGATATGAAAATGGGATGAGCGACCACATTAATGAGTGAACACATGCACATGATCTGTCCATCCCTACAGTGCACCATGTGCCTCAGCCACCACTGAGCAAGACGTTCCAGTAAGACTTCTTCACCACACCCACAGTCCTTCTTCAACCTGCAAACTGCCACGAGTTAACATGACAATTTTACAATGACCACAGCAAATATTTGGGAACAAATATTTGGAATTCACAATTCACTCAAGGATTTGGGACACTGTATTCTACTAGGAGTGTGCTTCAGATTTGACTGAATCCCCAGTCCTGAATTGATTTGGACAGATTTGGGAAGTTTCTGAATGGAAACGGGGCTCCTGTGATGGGGAAGGGGTCTGGATCTGAACACTCCCAAAGCTTCAGGATTCAGACGGACAAAGAGGCGCAGAGAGTGTGTCTCCAAAAAGGATACATTTCTCCCAGGATCTTCACATAAGGAAAATACTGCGGCTGTGCACAGATCCCCCACTTTGCTTCAGAAGCCACTCTGGACCCTCCTAATCAGCCCTGCTTTGACTTGGACCAATTCAGATCCCTTCCACTTCGACTCGGTTCCAGATCTGAACTAAGATTTGAATATCTGGACCACCCGATTTGGGTGTTTTCCCATTGACTTGCATGGGAAAACATAAATAGCCATAACTTTTTCAGTTTTCATGATATTTAGTTGACAGTTGGGGGCCTCTCTTCCAACATGGAGGGGATCCCACCTGCCAAATTTCAGATAGTTTGGCCCAGTACTCTTTGTGATAGGCACAGCTGAACTTTGAGTTTTTCTACAAAAACTCAGAAAGCAAAAAGCTATACCTCTCAGTGCCGCGCCACCCCCACCCTCTGCTGGCTTGGCTGTCTATGGCCATCTTCCCACAACAATGGAAGGAGAAGCTAATGGAGGAGTAATGGATTGTAATTTAAAAGGAATCAGCTTTGTTGCAATGTGGTCCATGCAGGGCTCCATGAGCAGGTTCTCCATACCAGTAAAAATTGATTCACAGAACATACTTCCTGGTGGGGGTGGGGGTTGAAATGAATGTCATCTGACTGGCAGGGGCTGCTCAACCAATAAGAGAGGCTCCCCCCCACTCCCCTGCTTTCCCCTTTCCCCTGAAATTCCAGATGCACCTGCATTTCAGGAACAAGCCTCATTGACCACAATGGGAGTTACTCCTGAGTAGACAAACATATGCTTGTCCTGGGGAAGAGAGCACTAAACACAAATGGGACTGGGTAAAACAAGGATCCAAAAAATCAAAAAGGGATTATCCTGATTTCATATCATTTTTAAAGGAGAGACCCACAAAACCACCATCCAATCACAAAGCACATCTGCCTCCATACACTGATGCAGAAAAATCATGGATCCACCACACATGGATGCAGCCACAGTGGAAAAAATTGGATTCAAGGCAGGGATCCTCCTGATTTTCACAAGAAGGATACCCCCAAACACTGCCATATCACAGAGCACATCTAAGCCTAGGGGTGGCAGAGAATTCTGCCATGGATTCCAGTGAGGCCAGATTCTTTAGAATCCAGCCCCCTGGAATCTGTGGCAGAATGGCCTCCTACCCCCCACCCTCCCCACAGAATTCCCCCGGGACGGTACTTACCTGGGGCAGATGAGGCAGATTCAGTGGCAGCGGTTCCGGTGGTGGCAGTGGCGGCGGCTCTGACGGCAGCAGCGGCAGCTGGTCTCCTGGCCAGCTGCGGCTGGGCTGCTGCCACCGCCATTACCATCCTGGCTTGCAGCCGTGATAGGGTACGTAAGAATTTACGTAGCCTATCACGGCTGGGTAAAAATACAACAACAACAACAGCAACAACACAGCATACACAAATGGCAGCGGCTACAGCGGCCACCATTTGCGTTCCCTATTTTTTGCCATTTTATCTTACGGAAATATTTACATAAGATAAAATGGCAAAAAAAAGGGAATGCAAATGGTGGCCTCCGTAGCTGCCGCCATTTGCGTACGCTGCGGGTTTTTTTGTTTTTACCCAGCCATGATAGGCTACATAAATTCTTATGTACCCTATCATGGCTGCAAGCCAGGACAGCAATGGCGGCGGCAGCAGCCCGGCCATGGCTGGCCAGGAGACCAGCCGCCGGAACCGCCGGCTGTCAAGGATTCCGGGGGGGAGGACCTGATTGCCTCCCCCCGTCGAGGATTCCAGGGGGAGGGATGGAGCACCTCCCCCCCACCGCAAAAGATTCCGCAAAAAGGTAAGTGAGTTTCATACATCCCTACATCTATGCCCACGGATTGAGTGACAAAAACATAGATTTGGGGGCTTCATAGCACCGTCATGGTGTAAAGCCATGGATAAGATGCCCAATTCAATATGGATCCTCTGAATTTTTACATTGGGTCCCCCCTGCCCAACCCCCCAAGGCACAGAACTCATCTTTGTCCAAGTATGCACACTAAGAGTCCCAGATCTGCGGCTTCCCAGCAGATCTCAGATCTTCTGCTTCACCTCAAATGATGTGAAAAATCATATGAAATCAAGAGGATCCCTGCCTTGGATCCCTGTATTTGCACCATGGCTGTGCCCACGAGTAGCAGATCCATGATTTTTCTGCTTCAGTCCATGGAGATGTATTCTGTGATTGGATGGTGGTTTGGGGAGTCTCCCCTTTAAAAATCATATGAAATCATAAGGATCCCTTTTTGATTTCATGGATCCTTGTTTACTTTCTTCCAACACAAAGATGGAAACCAGCCCCCATTTTAGCCCTCAGGATCTCTGTAATGAAGGGGCACTGTGCCTTGTCAGTTGAGGGGTAAATTGCTGGTGGAAACACCCCGAAGGACTGCTAGCTGTCTCCTGCTCATGAGGAGGAGACAGCTAGTGAGTGGCGGGGACGTGCACCTCACCTCCTCCTCCTGTCTGGGTGATTCACAGTGCTTTTTGCATATAAGTCTATGAGCATGTAGACTTCCAATTGCCAAGTTTTTTAAGAACATGGAGACTGTGGCGGAGGCAGAGGAACCGGTGAGAAGAGCAGGGGCTGGGGGTGGGGGTTTCTCACTTCTCATATCCCTAAGTAACACCACCAGAATGATCTCTGTCTCTGAAATGCAGCCATTTTTCTCCACTTATTCAATCTTCCCCCCTCCTCCACCACTGTCTCTGATGGGAGATTGCTGGGTTATGTTCCTCCCTGATTTGGCAACTAGAGTTTCCATTGGCCAAAGCTCCCTCCCTCCCTCCCTCCCTTCTCCTCCTCCTCCTCCTCCTCAACCCTTTGCTGAACTTTCTGAAGTTGATACTTTTGGCACCAGGCTGTCTGGGTTGCTCAGAATGAATCACTGAGTCAGACGAGGGGCTTCATATACAAGCTGCTTTGCTCTGGGGTGCTTTGTTGCTATTCTGCTCCACCTCATACCACACGAGGCCACCTCTGAAACAGCTCGCTTTGACTCATTAGTCGGGCTTCGGACCGAAGTGATGCACCGCCCTAGAAAATACCCATGTGGGGTGAAGAGGAGGAAGAGGGAGAGGTGATGTTTTGTGACTGGCAACTCTAGCTTCTCATCACAGTGGGTGTTTTTACCAGGCCTCTCCAATTTCAGTGCTGTAGTGGAGGGATGATGAAGTAATATATTGGAGGACTGCTCCCTTTGCTAGTTCTCTTTCCCAGGAGCAGAAACATTAAAGGAGGTTTGGTAGAATCTGTGGGATATGGGAGAATGTAGCATTAGGTGCTTGCTTGGAAAATGCTGGATGTTCAAATCCTTCTGCCTCTACCACTACATTCAAAATCCATCACTCTCCTAATGCACTTCCTCTGACTTTGGTGCCAAATGAGCAGAAAGTAAAATTAATCATAACACCTGAGCCCCCCTGTACATATTGTTCTGAAATTGTGCAGGTTTCATGCCTAGCAATAACTGTATGACATATACCATTTTCATACAAATTGGGGGGGGGGACATGAAGGGAATCACTAACCCCCCCACCCCCAATCCAAACACTCCAGTTCTACAAAATGTGTTGCACCTATCCTTCTGAAATGTTGCAGGTTTCTTAACTAGGGCCACCTTTTATGCTGTATGTCATTTTCATAGCAGTTGCCTGAAGAAGAAACATAGGGGAGATGAGCACCATTTTTGGAACCCCTCAAACTGTAAAGGGTACTTTTGTACAAAAAAACATGAATTTATTCATCTGAAATCTGGCAGGCCTGATCCCCTCAGAAAGGGAAATTATACCTGGAAATCATCCTCCAATTTTGCCAATAAATTTATTGGCAGTTACCTTTAAAATTAAATTAAAATAAAATAAAGGCGTGTACCACAACATTTGCTGCATCTCTTTGTCATCAGGAGCTGCTATGTCTACAAATGTTATCCACATCTGACAAATAGAAAAGATGTTATAGCCATTTATAGTTGATTTTCAGTTATAATATATGGGAGGCTTGAAGATTTGGATTTCTTCAAGACATTTTGCTGCATCAGGCAGAGCAGCAAATAGAGCCCCTCCTCCTCCATAAGTCAAGGTTGATAGTTGCCAAGGCCATCTCACAAGGACCTCTCCCCCTTTCTGCTACTAAAAATGCAACAACAACAACAACAATAATAATACATAAATAACCAGCAATTTGCCTCCTGTCAGGATGCCTCACTCTGCTTAGTGACAGGACCCACCGTGGGAACATAGGTAACATCACAGTATCCCCAACCAAATTGAGTTGTGTTGATATATTCAGTTTAGCTGGTGGGATTTAATAGAACTTGTTTTAAAGCACATCAAGACAGAGCTGCAGCAGTGATCATTATTTTATACCACATTTCTGTTTCAGCTTTGCCTCTAAGAATGGAGTGGCATTCAGTGGGGCATTCATGGAGGTTATCACATTTTGTTTTCACAACAACCTTGTGAGGTAGGTTAGACTTAGAGTGAATACCCCAAGGCCACCCAGAGCGCAGCATGGCTAATAGATGTTTGAATTGAGGCCACTCCGGTACATACTCAATGCTCTACCATCCATGCCTCACAGGATCTGTTTTCAACAAAAAGAAAAACAACAGCAACAACTCCCTGAAGTTATTGCTTGGTAATACCAGAATACAATTTCCCCCTTTGTTATAAACTATAATTGGACCTATATTAATATCTTCAGTGGTAAGGATAGGAGAAATTGCTTGTTATTAGCTTCAATAATATTTGTAACTGCTCTGTAGTCTTAATACCATGAAGGACATTTGAGGGCCATGAAGTGGAAGGAAAATAATTTCAATGTTGTTCCTAGATAGAAAAGCAAATGTTCCCCTGGCTAAAAAGATTATATCTGGGAATGTTTCCCAAGGACAAAATTAGAACTGCATATTCATTTATCAGCTGCAAGATTCTCCATAAAGTGCATTTCGGCTCTATAGGTGGCAAGGAATGCAATTAATTAATCTGAACATTAGAAGAAATCTGCTTCTATTCAACACTTTTCTGATGCACAGTTCAAGCTTGTGTTGTGTTTTTTTGTTTTTGAAAGCCATATTACTGGTGTGTGTATGTGTGTATCACAAATGCAAAGCAATTAGTGAAAAAAATCCATTAAATAAACATTGTACCGAACTGAAAACAATTCTGTTGCCAAATTGGTTACGCTTTAGGCAAAGACGAGGTTTTGTTTGGGGTTTTTTTTTGCTTTTGTTTCTATAACCCAGCAGTAATGGTAACCCTGCTGATTTCATTTTCATTTAAATATTTTTCTGCCTGTCATTGTCCTAGCAGTAATGAGGAAGAAAATATGGTGTTCGAATAATTGCTTATATGATTTATGAAATATTTATTCCAGTGCTACAATGTTTCCTCTCCCTTTCTCTCTGCTGTACCCATCCCACTCATGTCTTGTCAATACTTAGGACAAGATCCAGCCCAACAATGCAATCTTCTGTATGTTTATTTGGAACTAACGTCCATTGTATACAACGGGGATGACTCCCTTATATGGGACTTTAGGTTTACAGGCTTTGTGAGGAACATTTGACTCCTATTATTTTCAATGTCATGCTTAACTCTACCATTAAAATCAATGGAACATAATACTAGTGCTTCACTTTGGCTGGGAGAGAGATTTAAACATCCCTGACCTTCCCCATCCCTCACCTTCCCCATGAACTTGGCCAGCACTTTCAGGGGCCGAGTGCGCAGCTGGCTTTGCTTCTTCACTGCCTTCCCGAGTTGGGTAGGACACGGGGCAGGTGATGCACCCAGTCTGCTGTTCCCCCTCCCAATTGGATCAAACAAAGGGATTCCTCTCCGCACCTCCTCCCCAAGCCACCAGTAGCATCCAGGCCAAGGAGCAGGACTTGAGGAGGGGAGTAGGTGGGGCCCACAGAGGAGGCCCAAGGCTCTGCAGGCTAGAGGTCCCCATTCCTACCTTAGACTGTAAGCCCGCAGGCAAAGGCTTTTAATTTTCTGGGTTTATGGATTTTAAGTACAATGCAACAGCAACAATAAGCTTATCAGAAATTGATATGGGAGTATTTTGAAGTATATTACTATTAATTCTATTATTAATTGGCAACAAAAACTGAAATAGCATAGCTATGGAGACCTCCAAATCTGCCCTTGATAGGAGTTTATAATGAGATGTTGGAAATAATTCTGTGAAATTAATTCATCTTGTGAGAATCTGAGAATGTAGACAATTCAATGTTGATTTTCAGTCTAACTGCAGTAAAGCTTTTCAGTTTGGGAATATATATTCTGGACAAACTGATAATGTAGATCAGTGTTTCCCGCACTTCTAATAGCTCAGGCCCATTTCATTCCTATACCTCAAAAGATTTACTTTTACGGTGTGCAACCATAAAAACCATCCACACTAAATGGAACCTTTCTTCGGTGTTTCTGCTTGAATTACTTAAACAGAAACACCAGTGTTATGTTATGCACAAGTGGAAGGAGGCAAGTGCACTGACCAATGTACTCTAGAATTTTATCTTGGTACTGTAATGTCTAGCTCACATACATGGCACATGACACACTCCCCCACCCATTGTTCTAATGCTATGTCTCCCTCAATATTCTTTCTGCTGTTTTTTCCAGACCACTTTTATGATGTTTTATTTTCCATTCATTGCAGTTTCCATACATTATTGATTTATGTGTGTTCCAACCTAGAGGTATTGTAAGTCTTATCAGTGGGAGTAGCTTCAGTGTTGCAGAACCTGTTTTTCAACATTTTCCCCCACCTTCTCCTTTGATCTCAGCTCGGGGGGGGGGAGGCATTTGTGGACAGGAAATCTGTGGTTTGTCCTCCATTTCCTCTCCTTCTACAACTGGGGTGGTTGCTTAGCCTTTATTTTTTTTAAAAAAAAAAATGACAGTCACTTTTAGCAGGCACCTACTCAGCTATGAAGCTGTGAATAACTACACAACTTTTATTTTAAAACCTGCATTCCTGCACAGCTGTGCAGGTGTGCATACATTTCCCAAAGCTTTTTTTAAAAAAGCAACCTGAAGTGGGCAGCATGACCTCCCACGATAGCAGCACTATGCTGTGGTTTGCGGCACGTGCTTGCTATGTAAATACAAATGATAAAGCAAGCATGACTTTTCAAACTCCTCCTACTTCTCACACAATTACAATACTATGCATTGGTAGGTGGCATGATGGCATTATAAACACATCAGATATTTCATTGCATTAACATGTGCCTACAGATAAGTAATTGCTTTGTGGGGTGGGGTGGGGGATACTGTGACAGTGATGCCTCAGAAACTAACAGGGCTCCAGTGTAGATTCCACCCAGAGCTGTGACACATGCAGAGATACAATCTTTGGAGACACTTCGGAAGGTATTAATTATGTTGTGAGTCAGTATTGGGAGTGACTAGATGATCTAATACCACCAAGTACAGAGAGACTCAGCAGATTTACCCTATCCCAGAGGAGGCTAATTACAAGCAGGCAAAGCCAGAGCCATAGGTCATGTGGGCAGCCTCCTATGTGGATGCTTTGGGCTCCCAGGCCAGGAGCAGGGCTGGGATTAGGTTGGGCAGGGTCCTCAGTGCCCCCGCAGAGGTCCTTTTGCCATGGCCTCCACCCAGCTTATCTTGGTGGAGGCAACAGTAGACAACCCTACCCCTCCACAAAAACCACACCTTGGTCTAGCCAGCAAAAGTTGCTGTTGTTGATACCTGTAGGAATGGATGGTGCCCCCCCACCTGGGTTCTCCAGGTGCCCACCCAGCCACTGCCCCCACACCTGCTCACGCCCCCCATGCTTGCTGAGCCACCCACACCTACCCTGAGCTGTTTGAGAGCACCCGTCATTCCCACAGTTGCCATTTTGCAAAAAAAAAATGGTGACTCGGGAACTTCCATAAATCTAAAATTGCACACATAGCAGCCATAAAGGCCCCATCTGTTCAATATTGCAGGCATGAATAGCCCATTCATGCATTCAGTATTGCATAGGTGAGGCCTTTGCAGCTGCGATGTGTGCAATAGTAAAGTTGTAGAAGTTCCCAAGTCGCCGGGGTGTGTGTGTCAAAATGGCGACCACAGGAACGGCGGGTGCTCACAAATGGCTCAGGGTAGGTGTGGGCGTCTCGGCGAGTGTGGGGGAGAGTGAGCCGGGGTAGCAGCTAGGCAGGTGCAGCCCAGAGGTACAAGCAGGGGGGAATCTGTTGAACTCCTGGACTCAGCTGAGTGCCTGCGCCATCCCTAGATACTTGCCATTTAAATTACAATGTTGGTTGCTAGCCAGGCTCCAGTGGCACTTTGCAGAATGAAGTGGCACTGAAAGCAACACTTGGCAGCTATTGCCAAGTAATACCCAGGGTTGGTGGCATAATATACAGCAGGCCGTCCAGGCTGCCTGTCAGCAATGTCAGTGCAGACCCCTGATGCTGGGCCTGCCCAAGACCCTTCTTCAATTTAATTCATTTCCAAAGGAGTTCTACACATATCTACTCAGAAGTAAGTCTCATTGAATTAAATCAGGTTTATTCCCAGGTAAGTGGATATGGACTTGTAGCTTTAATTATTATGGCACACAATAGCAGTTCACTCATGGCACACAATTTGGAACAACGATGTAGATATAATAAAGATCAGTTTATATTACATCGTGATATATTACCATTTTTAAAGCATTTAGTCTTTTTTCACATGATTGTAAACCATGTTTAGTATTATGCAATGAAATGTAATAACATTGATTTTATGGCAATTTGTTTTTTCAAATTATAAGTAGTTTGTGGCACCTCTTTTACTCTCCCCCCGCCCTCAACAGGACATAGGAATCTATATTTTCCAAAGTCTCCTCTCTCTGGCAACACATTTCTTGGTGCTCATTCCAGCCAAATTCAGATGAAAATCCATTCCCAGAGGTAAACAGAAATCCTCCTTCTTGAAAATGTCAATTCATGCATGCATCTGTTCCATTCATCACATTCATGAGGTTGAGGTGGGCAGGGCAAACAATCTCAATAAACAATGGCAATATTCATCTGCTGTATGTCCAGGTATGCCCAGTGGGTTATATTGTGCCAGGCACAGACTGCAGAAGCTATTCAAAGGTGGGAAATTAAGACTGAATCCTCAGAAGGAAAAGCATGCAGGAAAACTGGGATGACTTGCCAACCCTGTCATACTAAATATCTCCACTGGTATTCTCTAGGGATAGTAAGAGTTTTATAAGATATGAGTCCTGAATACCATTTATTTATTTATTTATTTAATTTATTAATCGTCCATCTGGCTGGTCACCCAGCCACTCTGGGCGATATACAACATATAATAACACAGTTTAAGACAATAAAATTCTACATTAAAACATCAGACTTCTAAAATTACCGTAACCCACCCCAAATGCCTGCCTGAACAAATATGTTTTTAATGCATGGCAGAAGCTCATTAAAGAGGGGGCATGGCGGAGTTCCCTAGGCTAGGGAGGGAGTTCCACAGAGTGGGGGCCAAAACAGAAAAGGCCCTCTCCCTCATCCCCACCAGTCTAGCTGTTCTGACTGATGGGATAGAGAGAAGGCCATCCAAGGCTGATCTTGTTAAACGGCCTGTCTGGTGTTGCTGGAGGCAAGATAGGCTGGGCTGGAACCATATAGGGTTTTAAAGGTCAAAACCAACACCTTGAATTTGGCCCAGAAAACAACTGGTAACCAGTGCAAGGGTTGACCTTTTCGGCTAATTTCCTCCTCCAAGACCGTTCCTTATCATGCTTTGAAATGAATGACCAGTAATACCTGTTTCAAAGAAGGTGGCAACATCATCAAATGATGATGCCATCTTGGGTAGCCTTAATATGCTAAAGAAAGTTATTGCATATGCTGAGAGACTTTCAGGATGACGGAAATGTACAAACCCAATACCTTTTAGCACCTTCATTTCATCAATACCTTCATCTCACTGACATATGATAGAAACATGTGCTGACTTTTACTAGTTTGAAGGGTTCAAGGATATGTAGAATATTGGGCATAAGTCATCCATTGCAAGGTGGGAGAGCCAGCCATAGGGATGTCAGAGAATTCCGCGACGGATCTCGGTGAGGCTGAATGCCAGTGCATTCGCCCCCCCCAAATCCATCATGGAACGAAGCCCCCGCCACCCCAATCCATGAAAGGCACGTGGGACAAAGTCCCCACTGCCCCCACCCCATGAAAGGCGTGTGAAACAGAGCACTTACCTGCTCCCGTCCGCGCTGCTTAGTGAATGGCGGCCGTCCTGCGGCCGCCATTTGCTTCTTCCTCTTCATAGCTGTGATAGGCTATGTAAATACTTACGTAGCCTATCACGGCTAATGCAGGGATGCCATTTGTGTCCCTGTGGAGGCCGTGATAGGCTACGTAAGTAAGTGGCAGCTACTGCCATTTGCGTATGCTAGGGTTTTTTCCCCTGCCGTGATAGGCCACGTAAATATTTATGTGGCCTATCACGGCTCAATACAGGGACGCAAATGGTGGTGGCTACGACAGCTGCCATTTGCATCCCTGCAGGGCTGCCCAGCGGCCAGATGTCCGGTTGCGGCCAGCCAGAGCTGGCCAGCGGCTCCGCGGCTTGGCTGCGGAGCAGAGCCGGCCGGGCAGGATTCCTGGGGGAGGGATGGACTGCCTCCCCCCCCATCGAGGATTCCGGGGGGAGGGACAGAGCGCCTCCCCCCCACCGCGGATTGCCTGGCGCAGAGCCAGGTAGGTGTTTCGTACATCCCTAGCCAGCCACCACTGTATGGTGACAGTGGGTGGAAGAGCCATTCCAAGGGATGTACGAAAGTCACTTACCTTTTCGATGGGGTGATTCACGGTGGGGGGGAGGCACTCCACACCTCCCCCTGAAATCCTAATCCAGCTGGCTCCGCTCCGCGGAGATTCCACCGAGCCGCCAGCCGGGGCCGCCTGCAGCCAGACATCCAGCCACTGGGCAGCCTTCCGGAGAAAAAAACCCGCATACACAAATGGCGGTGACTACAGCGGCCGCCATTTGCGTTCCCCTTTTTTCACCGTTTTAGCCTACGTAAATATTTATGTAAGCTATTATGGCAAAAAAAAGAAATGCAAATAGAGCCCACTACGCTATTTGCGTTCCCCTTTTTTTCGCCGTAATAGCTTACATAAATATTTATGTAGGCTAAAACAGCGAAAAAAAGGGAACACAAATGGTGGCTGCCATAGCAGCTGCAATTTGTGTACACAGGGTTTTTTTTTAGCTTGCCGTGATAGGCTACGTAAGTATTTACATAGCCTATCAAGGCAAAGACAGCTACAGAAATGGCATGGTGGCCGCCATTTGCGTGGCTGCCTTTGCCATGATAGGCTATGTAAATATTTATGTAGCCTATCATGGCAGCCTGGCTGGATGCAAATTTGCACCCAGGATGCAAATCCAGCGGAACATCCGCCCCAGGTAAGCTTCGTCCCAGGGGGGATTCCGCACGGGGGCAGGTGGTGGGAGGCCATTCTGCCACATGTTTCGGGGGGCCGAATGCCAGTGCATTTGGCCTCACTGAAATCCGTGGTGGAATTCTCTGCCATCCCTAGCCATTCCACGGTTACCTTTCAATGTCAGGCATTGGCAATGGAGTCTGAAGATTCCAAAGTCATCACCATGCAAACACAGAGTTTTTGACTGGATGGTTACCCCTGCTGACTTCAGCAACCTGCATCTGTGCCAGGGATACCATCTAGTCAGCATGGTGTGTTTGCATAATGCAGGATTCAGCACCCCCCCACCTCCCAGTGGAGAAAAGTGATGGAAGAATAGCCCCTCGCCCCGATCTTTCTGAGCTATGTCACCATTGGTGGCTTTGCTTAGCAAACCACCTCAGCAGCTCTCACTGGTTCCGCCCAGTAAAGTTTTAATTTGGTGTTTCCTTGCTGCTGTAGATGCTTTAATTTTGACTCTCTGGCTTTTATTCCATGTTTTCTTATGGTGCACCTTTGCTTCTGTTACTGCTATGTCTTCTTTGCTTCTGTTACTGCTTTAGATTTGAGTTGTCCACTACCTTGAGCAAAGTGGAAGAGGGAAGCTATATTTGTAATAAATAAACCAAGGATCATGTAAACTGGCCACCAATAAGGGAGGCAACACTAGACTTGACACCAACATTTCACCTAAAGTGAAAAAGGAATTTGCGAGCTTCTCTCTCAATGGAAGTGAAAACAGCAGATCATCAATAAATCAGTGAAATTTCTAGGGTTGGCAGAGAATTTCTCCCCGAAACGTCGGGGGGCCGAGCACCAACGTGTTCGGCCCCCCGAACAAGTTTCGGGGAGAAATTCTCCGCAACCCCTCCGCCCCCCGTACCCCCCCCCGGGATGGGACTTACCTTTCCCGAATGTCCCTCCCGGCGGCGGGTCCCGGCGGTGGTTGGTCGGGTCTTCATCAGGGGCGGGGGCAGCAGCCGATCTTTCGACCGGCTGCCGCCGCCGCCATTCCAATAAAACTAAAAAACAAACAAACGCCCCCGTGATAGGCTACGTGACGATTAACGTAGCCTATCACGGCTAGATTTGCAAAGTCAGCCGTGATAGGCTACGTAAATCGTCACGTAGCCTATCAAGGGTGACTTTAAAAAAAAAAAAAGCACGTACGGCTAATGGCGGCCCCCATAGGGAGCCGCCATTCACGTTCCTTATTTGGTCGCTGTAGTCTACGTAAAGATTACGTAGACTACAGTGAAAATAAGGGCAACGCTATTTGCGTTGCACTTATTTTTTGGCGTAGTCTACGTAAAGATTTACATAGACTACAGCGACCAAATAAGGAACGCGAATGGCGGCTCCCTATGGGGGCCGCCATTTGCGTACACGCTTTTTTTTTTAAAGTCACCCGTGATAGGCTACGTGATGATTTACGTAACCTATCACAGCTGACTTTGCAGATCTAGCCATGATAGGCTACGTTAATCATCACGTAGCCTATCATGGGCGCGTTTTGTTTTTTTTTAACTTTTAATTTCGCGGCTGGTCGAGGCGAGGTGCCTCCTCCCCGGCCTGAATTTCGGCCGGGCAAGGCGGGAAGCCTCCCCCCCGGCCTGAATTTCGGCCGGGTGAGGTAGGAAGCCTCCCCCCTGGCCTGAACTTCGGGGGGAGAGCAGCGAAGCGCCTCCCCCCCACCGCGAAAAGCTGCGAGACCAGGTAAGTGACTTTCGTGCACCCCTAGGAATTTCTCACAATAGTTCCACAACATCCTAGATTGTCACTAGACTTTACCTGAAGTGAATTAAATTTGAAGTTTTCTTGTCAGGTGTAACGTCCAAGGATTTTTGCCTTACAGCTAGGGATGTCAGAGAATTTCGCCACGAATCTCATGGAGGCCGAATGCCAGCGCATTCGGGTCCCCAAAATCGGTGGCGAAACGGTCTGCCACCCCCGGGATGGGACTTACCTTGGGCGAATCTTCTTGGCGGCGGCGGCTCCGGTGGTGGTGCGGCGGTGGTGTGGCGGCGGTGGCGGTGGTGGCCGGTCTTCCAACCGGCTGCCGCCACCGCCATTTCCAGTAAAAAAAAAAAAAAGTGATCAGCTACATAAAGATTTATGTAGCCTATCACGCTTAGATTTTTTAAAAATACCATGAGTAAACAAAAAACAAAAAACCCCACGCATACGCAAATGGCGGCGCCCATGGGCGCCACCATTTGTGTTCCTTATTTTGGCACGTCTAATCTACGTAAACATTTACGTAGACTATGGCGAAAATAAGGGGAACACAAATAGCATAGCGTCTGACTGCAAGGACGCAAATGGCTGACTGCAGCTATGGCCGCCGCCATTTGTGGACCCGGCCAGCCAGGATTGGGGGGGGAGGGATGGAGCACCTCCCCCTCAGCCAGAATGTAGGGGGGGGAGGGACGGAGCACCTCCCCCCCAGCCAGAATTTCAGGGGGGAGGGACGGAGCGCCTCCCCCCCCACCTCGAATCACATTTCGTTATAAGGTAAGTGACTTTCGTACATCCCTGGACAGATACCAATGCTTGAACTGCTTCTTTCAGGAGACTGCCCGATAAATCTAATAGAAGTGATGAGAGATGAAGTTCTAAGTAAACTGGCAAATTAAAAATTAACAAATCACTGAGTCCAGTTGGTATACACCCAACATTTATGAAAGAACTCAAATGTGAAATTGTTGATCTTCTATTAACTTGTCACTAAGATCATCTCCTGTACCAAAGAATTGGAAGGTAGCCAATGTAACACCAATCTATAAAAAGAGATCAGGGAAAGAGTAGTGAAACTGCAGGCCCATTTCCCTCCTCTCTATCCTGAGCAAACTGGTAAGGATGTACAAGAATTTCATTTCTATTCACAAAACATTCAAGCAAGCCCCATTTGCAATGCTGAATGCAGATGGGGAAAAGTGCACATGTTAGGTGCACGCTTTGAAGAATGTTCATGTTTCCTAACTGAAAATGTGCATTTTCCCCAACTGATTAAAAAAAGACGCTGTCATTAGGGAATGCAAACAAGGTGAACTGAGCTTCAAGGAGGAATTTGGAGAACCTTGGAAAATTCAAATATTGCATGGTTGCCCATCCCTACAAATTGGTGGAAAATATTATTAACAGCACAACCGCATGCATGTTTACTCAGTACTAGGTCCCACTGTGTCCACTGGGGATTGCTGCCTAGTAAATGTGCAAAGGATTGCAGCCTAAGCCAGAAGTCATGAGGCTGGAATCCTAAACATACTAGGGGGTAAGTCCCATTGAACTTAGTGGGACTTACTTCTAAGTAAGTACAATTAGAACTTCATTGTAAACTAGCCTAGCTGAGATGGAATCAGCATGGCTTCTCCAAAGGGAAGTCTTGCTTCACAAATTGTTTAGAATTATCCAAGATAAGATGTTAACAAACATGTAAATCGAGGTAATATAGTACTTATTACATACTTGGACTTCAAAACAGCTTTTGACAAAGTCTCCTACTAAAGGCTCCTGAGTAAACTATAACTCATAGAATAAGAGGATGGGTTTGTTCAGGGATGAGGAACCTCTGCTCAGCATTAGCTGGGGGGGCCCAGGATCCCCACCGCTGGGTTAGTTCAAGCTTAGTTGCTGGTTAAAGAACAGGAAGCAGAGAATACAAACAAACAGACAATTATCATAAAGTATTGAGGTAAAAAAGGGGAGTCCTACAATTATCTTTATTGGGACTGATACTATATATTTATCCATCATTGATTTGGAGTCTGAGGAGTGATGTGGTCAAATTCAAAAATGATACAAAATTATTTAGGATGGTGAAAATCCCAGGCTGAATCTACACATAGCAGTTTTATTGTTATCATACTACAGTGATAACTATTGATGCCCATTGGTGCCATGTGCACTAATAGTTATCATTGCAGTATGATAACAGTAAAACTGCTATGTGTAGATTCAGGTGAAGTCTGTTGTAAAGAACTCCTAAAGGAACTCTTTAAACTTGGTGGATGTGCCACAAAATGGCAAATGAGACTGAATGCAAATAAGTGGAAAAATCTTCAGATATTAACCATTGGGTCTGCACTGACTGTGAAGTAACATGAAAGGGATCTTGCAGTCAGGTGGATATTTCAAGCAAATGTCAATGCAGTGAAGAAGTCATTCCAAATGGAGATGATTAGGAAATGGATTCAAATAACAACAACAACAACAACAATTTGATATAAATCTCTTTTTTTTAATGGGCACTGTTGGAAAGCAACCACAGTTTCTGGAAACTGAGAACTTCTCCAGAAAATTGTGCTCCTATTCATGTTTAGGGTTGCGAATGGGGCAAATTTGAAGTGAACATAAACCAAATGAAATTATCATGCATCCCTAGTGTGGTTCTGCTTGGGTCATCTCAAAAATTATCAGCAGAAAAACATGCAAGAAAGGGAAACCAAAATTATCAAGGCAATAGGGCACCTTCCCTATGAGTAATAGATAACTTGTTTAGTGCTATTTAACTTGGGGCGGGGGAGAAAGAGGGGCAATATGATACAAGTTTATAAAAGATGTACATTGTGTGGAAAGAGTGGAGATAAATATTCTCCCTCTCATCCAATGATGTTCATCGGCAGTAGATTCAGAATCGACATAAGGAAGTCGTTCTTCACACCATGCTTACATACACGTATGGAATTTGCAAGCACAAGATGGTCACAGGCTTTGGTAGTTTTAACACACAATCAGGCACATTTATGGAGGTCTGTTTAATAGTTAAATGGAATCCCGGTTAAGAAGTGGTATTCCTGTCAATGGCAGCTGCTGGTGGGGGCAGGAGTACAAGGAAGGGCTGTTGCCTTCATGCTGTGCTGTGGACATTCCACAGGGCCACCTCAAGGCATTTTGCTGCCTGAGGCAGAACTGCAAATTGTTCCCGCCCCTGAAATCATGGACCATAGTTCCCCAGGCCAGTCAACTTAGGCATCGGAGGCAGGGAATCCCCACAAGCACCTCTTTCCCCTTCCTGGGCATAAGAATACCACAAAAACAAATCACATAATGATTTGCTTCCCCTTTCATGATGCCCCATGTAGAGATGGATGGACTCACCTCCATCCAGTCCCTTTGGGTAGTCGATGAGCCATCGTCGTTGCCCATCCATGCAAGCTACAGGATGGCTCGGCAACCACCCCAGAAGCGCTGCAAGAACATCCATCCCCTTATTGAGCTGCAATTGTGCTCACAATCATGGCTCTGAGTTACTTCTGCTTATCTAAAGTTGTGTCTATGGCTGCCTTAAAAGGGATATGACCCAAGATTACAAGCATAAAGGGCTCTTGGCCCCTGTAATGTTGAGTCATTGCCCCTACAGGCAGCTGTAGATGCAACATTAGATATACGAAAGTAACCAAGCTGTGATTTCTGCCCACAGCGGGAGCCTGGTAAAGTGATGGATGGCCTCATGGGACTCTTCCCGACAGTTGTCAAGCAGGCAAGTGAGGCCCCCATGGCCTGTGAGTGAGGCCCGGGTGGTCAGCGGGGGGGGGAGGAGATAAAGGAGTTTTCATAGGACAAGGGAAACATTTCTGAGAAGCTGCACACATCCAAAATTGCCATACATTTCAGCATTGGAGGCTCCACTTTTGGTGGGGCTGAAATCCATTCTGGGTTTCAGTCAGAACAAGCCAGAACTCTAAAGGAGCTATTCAGGGTGCTGCTGGCGTTATTTTGGGCTGAAGGTTCAACACCTTGGATAGCTCCAGAGCTCTGGCTGGTTCTGGCTGAAACCCAGGATGTATTTATAGCCCCACCAAAATCTGAGCCACCAGCCTCCATTGCATTTCTGCCCACCATCAGTCATTCCATTCTCCTCTTCCTTCCCTATCATGCACATCCATGCTATTACAGCACTGACATTCCGTGAGCTTAGTTGTACAATGAAGCATTAACCATTGTTGTCATAATTTAATTTATTTAATTAATTGAATATTATAGATCAAATTAAAGTAAGCAGAAACCTAGGATCATGCCAATGTGGAATCGCTGTTGTGCTAATTCCATTTGTTTCTATGAATTGGATTAATTAGATATTCAAACAAAACCAAGACTGATACCAAACAGAGAGATTAATATAATAATATAATCAGTTTCTTGAACATGCTGATAAAATGGATTCTTCATACATTTAAAATGTGATGGGTTGTATCTGGACTAAGTTAATTGAACATAGACTCCATTGTAATCAGTGAGGAAAGACTGGCATGATGTAAGTCCCATTGATTTCAACTGGAACTTAATTCAACTACTTAGTCAGAATCCAACCCAGAATCCATAGGCCCCCTTTCAGACTCTTGACAGAGCAATCCTATGCAGGTCTACTCAGAAGAAATGTCCCACTGAGTTCAGTGGGGCTTACTCCCAGGCAAGTGTGCAGAGGATTGCAGCCTGAGATGTTCAGAGGGTGAATATCCATTTGTGGAATTCCTAAGTTCTCACTGCACCCTGTGTCAATGTCATTCCTCCTCCCCTCAGTTTGAGTGCACAGTTTGTCAGTGTTGATATGGTGTGTCCCATAGGTGAGGCCTATGGCACCCCCCCCCCCACACACCTTGCCAGCCTCCTAAAAAGGGACCTTATTATACACTCAATGGGCTGTGCCGGCTCTGGGTTTTAGGGAGCCATTTTGGAGGCCCTCTCCTCATTGATGCTGTCGCTGCCCATGCACTTGCTTTCCCCTTTGGGTCCCAATCATCCCAAAGGGCAATGGGCAAAGTCAATGGAGGTGGTTATACCTTCTCCATGCTCCTGTCACTGCTCACTTGCTTAGATGGGACAGGTAAAGAGGTAGTGCCAGCAAGAAGGAGGATCAGCAGTAGACCCCCTGCTAGGGTGTGGCCCTCAGCAGGTAGGCATGGTGCGGGAGTCCAAAAAGGGGGTGGAGTCTGATGGACTCCCCCCATCCATTCTCTCAGATTTTGCTCACTAAGGCTGGGGGCGCTGACAGACCCAGCTGCCGAGTTCCCTGGAGCTTGGCGAGTGGCTGGGTGCTTGACAGCACCCCAGCGCTCTTTCCCTGGCCTCCTTGGAAAGGAAGCCCTTGACAGCCGGTGTGGGGAGGAAAAGCCTGGCTGGCACCCCAGAGCTCTCACCCTGGCCTCCTCCTCCGGAGGCCAGGGTGAGAGTGCTGTGGGTTGGATGCTCCAAGGACTCGGCAGTCAAGCCCTTGTGTGCACAAAGCACAAGGGCTTGACTGCTGGAGTCCTTGGTGTGGACAGGAGGGGCAGCTCAGCGGGCAGACAGGGCAAGCAGGGAGGCTCATTGAGCAGGTCTGGGACACACAAGTGTGTGTGTGGGGGGGTAGCTCATCGAGCTCCCCACTCCCCGGACAGAGATGGGTCCATCCATCCCTATCAGCAGGTGTCCAACAATCCCAATTCCTGATGTTGGCCTTGGACCCTAGCCACCTTCTCATAGAACTATGATTTCTAGGATCATCTGCCTAGGGAGAATGATGACTAATTTAAATCTATAGAGTTTATATGGTTACCCAGTGGGTAATGTCCAAGGAATAAAGCTTTATGTCTTCACTCATTATTCAGCTAATTGCCACCAGTGTAATGCAGCTAATGCTTCTTTTAAACATACGTTTTGGCAGTGTCCAGTAGTTGCTTCTTTTGGGGAGCAGGTTATTGTATGGATAAATTTTGAGTGGAACAATCTTTAGTATTGGCTGATGCTCCTTTACTTCTTTACCTGCTTCATCGAAATTAACTAATGGTCAGTGTAAATGGATTCTCCATGCCCTTTTGACAGCTAAAGACTGATTTTGCAACACTGGAAGGATAAACACTCACCTCCTATAATGCAGCGGATTGAGGACCTTATAACACTTTCAACATTTGAATGGATGATGGAATATAGATGCTACTTAAACGATATGTATTTAGATATCTGGTCTGCTTTTGTTGAAGCCTATGTATAATTGCTAGAAAGATGTACTTTCATATATATGCATTTCATATGTATTTATTGCTATGGATATATACAAATTCATGTATGTATATTAACGAAATAAAAAGGAAAAGGAAAAGAAAAAGAAGAAGGAAGAAGGAAGAAAAATGCCATGGCTCATTATATTTTGTGTGGCCAGCAGTCACGGATGAGCAGACTTCAGGTCTGTGGGATCTATTTTCTTTTCTTTTTCTTTTTACTAGAACACTGAGGTAGGGATGTATAAGAAATTCAATTCAGTTCATTTTTAACCTAATTTGCACCTCCTGAAGCTATACACAGACTCAGATGCAATCTGCTATTCAAGTCCATGCATTTCCAAGCTGGAGATGAGATTTGCAGACCAAAACTAATGTGTTTGACAACATGCGTACATTAGAAGACTGCATGAAAAAAATGTGTCCTTAAAAATATGCATAACCACACTTTAATCAATGGGAGAACAATGGGAACATTTCAAAAATGTGCACAATCGATGCATATGTTTGGGAAAAATGTGCACAAATGTTCATATGAACAGAAAAAACAAAAACAAAGCTCACAATCTGATATGGACACAAGTTGGAATGAGCTTCAAGGTAGAATGCAGAGAAATTTGACAAGCTTGAGTTTTGCTGACTCGCACATCCCATTGCTGAGGTCTACCAACTAGAACCAAACACAAAATGGTGGCTCTGGTGATGGAGTAAATTATCTACTATCAATTACCAATTATGAACCATACACTGGGATATATGCAAATATGCATGCAAGTCATCAGGGATAACAGATTTTAACACAAGACAACACTCTAGAGCTGGTCAAATGTGACCAATTTGTACTTCTATTTTACGGACAAGCACACCATGATTGAGAGATGAACAATTAGCACAAGGCCAGCCATGGGACAGATTTCTTTCTTTACTTCAAAGTATTGGGAGTCAGAAACCCTTGGGGATCTATGCCAAATCACCCAGATAATTTGGTGTACCAATAAACCCTGATCTACCTTCTACACACCCCAACACCCCATATAGGACCACAGTAAGTTCTGCTGCACCATCCCATTCAAACAAACAGAAGTTGTAAAAGAGCAATTGCACAATGGGGACTGAATAGAGCCACCTCCCAGTGAATTATATTCAAGATCTTTTAGTTGTATGATATATTTAACAATGAGTGCTAGGAAAGCAAATTATCCTTATTTTCTAAGATATTCATTGTCTCTCCCATCAATGAATTAGACCTCATGCTACTTTTAAGCACTTAGCCATATATGGAGAGATGAAAATGCTCTAGAATTTTTTGTATTCATAAATTCGTAATGATTATACAACATGGAAACCGAGGCTCATTTGTTTGAAGTACAATGCAACATATTTAATATTGCATAGGAATCTAGCTCTTTGAGGTGCTGTAGCAGTGATACATGCTCATGAGAATTACTTGTACACAAAGTTACCCCTCCCACACACACACACACACACTCACACACACAAATAGATGCCTTATCAGGCAATGTTCACATATGAGAAAACAGGTAATGCATCAATAAAATACAAAGAATAAAATAAAAAAAGGAACAGTAAATCTAGGAGATGCTTTCTGCCCTTATAAATGTTATTTTTCCTTTTACATTGCATTGGGAATTAAGCCAATCACACCTGGGGCTGTTATACCAAATAAATCATTTATTTAACTATAATTATATCCTACCTTTCTTCCATGGAACACATAGGATTTCCAAGTGGTATCTCAACAAGACCTGGAACCCAGCCTGTTTAACTTCAGCAAAGATGCTTTGCTGAAAAGGTTCTCCTTTTCCCAAAATCTGTTACAGGCGAGGGAGATGGGGAGAGGTGGTAGGAGCTAGGAGGCTTCAGCGGTGGCAGAGGCTTCATTGTTATAGCTTGGAAAAGCTTGGAGGGCCTTTTCTGTGATGGCACCCCAGTTGTGGAGTGAGCTTCCAAGAGAGGTTTGCCTCACACCTGTGTTGTGCTTACTCTGCCTTGTTTCAGTGCCAGGTGAAGACCTTTTTATTCTCCCAGGAATTTATTTTAGTTTCCTAAGAAAACAGCAACACAAAGAGGCATAACCCCGGTGCCAGCTTGTCTGGCTGAAGGGGGGAGGGCATTGCGGGCAGGTGGGGTGACAAGACATAGGGGCCTCTGATTGGTGTACCCCAGTGGCACCACCATGCAAGGAGGGACAGGCTGAGTTGCCTTAAACTCAGCCCCCCTCCCAATCTCAGCTCTCTGGCTCGACGCAGCTCCTTCCCACCCTCCCCTAAGCAGTGTGGGTTTCTTGCCAGTTGCCCCTTTGGAAGCCATGTAGGAATATTTTGGCTCACAGTTCAATTGGCCTATTTCTATGAGTCTTTTTTGCCTACATCACACTCTTTTCCGGGTTGAGTGTGTCATAGGGATGTACGAAAGTCCCTTATCTTTTACAAAAATTGATTCGCGGTGGGGGGGAGGCGCTCCGTCTCTCCCCCTGAAATTCTGCCCAGGGGGGAGGCACCCCATCCCTCCCCCCTAAAATTCTGGATGGGGGGGAGGCGCCCCATCCCTCCCACAGCGAATCTTGTCCTGCCGGGACTGCAAATGGCGGCAGCCATAGCCGCCGCCGTTTGCGTCCCTGCAGTCAGCCGTGATAGGCTTAGGGATGTACGAAAGTCACTTACCTTTTCTCAGCTTGGCTTCGCGGTGGGGGGGAGGCGCTTCGCTTCTCCCCCCAAAGTTCAGGTGAGGGGGGGGAAGCGTCCTGCCTCGCCCGGCCGAAATTCAGGCCGGGGAGAAGCGCCCCGTCTCCCTGGCCGCGAAACAAAAAGTTTAAAAAAAGACCCCGTAATAGGCTATGTGAGGATTTACGTAGCCTATCACGGCTAGATTTCCAAAGTCAGCCGTGATAGGCTACATAAATTGTCACGTAGCTTATCACGGGTGACTTTGGGGGGAAAAAAAGCACGTATGCAAATGGCGGCGCCCCATGGGCCATTTGCGTTCCTTATTTTGGCACGTCTAGTCTACATAAAGATTTACGTAGACTACGGCAAAAATAAGGGCAACGCAAATAGCATGCCCTTATTTTCGCCGTAGTCTACGTAAATGTTTACGTAGACTAGACGTGCCAAAACAAGGAACGCAAATGGTGGCGCCCGATGGGCACCGCCATTTGCGTACAAGCTTTTTTTTTTTTCAAAGTCACCCGTGATAGGCTACGTGACGATTTACGTAGCCTATCACGGCTGACTTTGGAAATCTATCCGTGATAGGCTATGTAAATCGTTACGTAGCCTATCACGGGTGTGTGTGTTTTTTTTTTACTTTAGTTTTTTTTTTTTTTTTTGCAATGGCAGCGGTGGCAGCCGGTCGGGAGACCGGCCGCCGCCCCCGCTCGCGACGAAATGCCGCCGAACCACCGCCAGGACCCGCCACTGGGAGGGACATTCGCTGAAGGTAAGTCCCGTCCCAGGGGGGGCAGGGGGCTGGCGGAGAATTTCCCAACCAACTTTGGGGGGCCGAATGCGTCGGCGCTCGGCCTCCCGAAGATTCGGGGAGAAATTATCCGCCATCCCTAGATAGGCTACGTAAATGTTTACGTAGCCTATCACGGCTGAGTAAAACAACAACAACAACCACGCATATGCAAATGGCGGCGCCCATGGGCGCCCATGTTCCTTAATTTGGCACGTGTAGTCTACATAAACATTTACGTAGACTACGGCAAAAATAAGGGGAATGCAAATAGCGTAGACGCGGTTCTTGTTTTTGTTTTTTTAACTCAGCCGTGATAGGCTACGTAAACATTTACGTAGCCTATCACGGTATTTTTTTTAAAATCCAGCTGTGATAGGCTACGTAAATGTTTACGTAGCCTATCACATTTTTTTTGTTTTAACTTGGAAATGGCGGCAGTGGCAGCTGGTCTGAAGACAGGCCACTGCCGCCGAACCGCCGCCGAACCGCCACCGGAGCCACCGCCGCCAGGGAGATTCACCCAAGGTAAGTCCCGTCCCAGGGGGGCAGGGGGGGGGCAGACCGTTTCACCACCGATTTCGGGGGGCTGAATGCGCTGGCATTTGGCCTCCCCGAGATTCATGGCAAAATTCTCTAACATCCCTAGTCCTGTAGGGGAATACGGTCTATATCATCGGTCACATTCCAGTTGGTGGCTAGGACGGGCTAAACATGAAAGGGAGTAGGGCTGGTGTGCATGAAGAGGCACCTTATGGTGACAGGTGACACCTGAGGGCCCCCCAAACGGGTTGTGCGGCTCGGCGGGGGGATAAGGGTTGCCTGGTTGACTGACTCACCTCACTCACCCAGGTGTTGTGCGGCACCGGGTTGGGGGTGACACCAGAAGGTCTACCTCCCCCAGAAGGGGCAGTTCGGAGGGATGGCGAGATCACCGCCACTCCTCAGGCTGGGTGTGTTTTCACTCCAGAAGTGCCAGCTAGCCGCTGTCACAGCTAGATGCCCGTCCTAGTTACCCCTTCGCAGGTATTTCAATAAATGTGGCCCAATTTTCAACCCAAGATTGTTGTCTGTGTCTTCTTTAACCCATCTCCACTCGCAAGAAGATAATCTGACTTTATCTGCTACTCTGTTTGATTATTTTATTTTTATATTGTAATTTTAAACTTTTATATTGTAATTTATCATCTACATTTTATTGTTTTGTATTTTATAATTTCAATTGTTGCAAGCTTTAATTGCTGAGAGAGCTTTGACTATTGGGCAGTATAAAAATGTGGAGCATTGATCACTTCCAGGAAGCCCTGGAAATGGAGTTCCCTGTAACTTCCTGTTCAATCCATTGAGCAGGAAGGCATTTATCACTTCATTTCCCAGGCTCCCAGGGATAAATGGCCACTCCACAGGAATGTCCAGGCTTTCAAGATGAGACCTCTGCCACTGCTGAAGACCTGTATACAAGCCTTCCCTGTTGCCACCCCTGCCCTTCCAAGGTATGTTTTTGAGAAAATGAAGGAATGGTGAAGGGAGGGCTGTCCAGCAGCAGGAAATGCTGGCCCTGAGGCAAGCCATTATGAGCCAGGCTCAAACAGAGGGTTTAGCTTCAGTTTGAAGGAACTGGTTATTTTCTGGACTGGGAGAGTTAATTTCCCATTAACATTTACTCCCATGTAAATGTGAACAGAATTGTAGCCTGAGATGCTCAGGGGGTAAACATTCATTTGAGGCCCTGTGTCAATATCATTTTTTTTTCTTCAGTTTAGGGATGGGGGAGAATTTCTCCCCAAAACTTCGGGGGGCCAAGTGCCAATGCATTTGGTCCTCCGAAGGTTCGGGGAGAAATTCTCCGCCCCCCCGTCCCCCCCCCGGGATGGGACTTACCTGTCACGAATGTCGCTCCCGGCGGCGGGTCCTGGCGGCGGTTCGACAGGTCTTCGTCAGGGGCGGGGGCGGCAGCCGGTCTTTTGACCGGCTGCTGCCACCGCCATTACAAGAAAAGTTAAAAAAAAAACCACCCCTGTGATAGGCTATGTAACGATTAACGTAGCCTATCACGGCTAGATTTGCAAAGTCAGCCGTGATAGGCTACATTAATCGTCACGTAGCCTATCATGGGTGACTTTAAAAAAGAAAAAGTGCGTCTGCTAATGGCGGCCCCCATAGGGAGCCACCATTCGCGTTCCTTATTTGGTCCCTGTAGTCTACGTAAAGATTTACATAGACTACAGCGAAAATAAGAGCAACGCAAATAGCATTGCCCTTATTTTCGCTGTAGTCTACGTAAATCTTTACGTAGACTACAGTGACCAAATAAGGAACGCGAATGGCGGCTCCCAATGGGGGCCGCCATTTGCGTACGCGCTTTTTTTTTTTTAAGTCACCCGTGATAGGCTACGTGACGATTAACGTAGCCTATCACGGCTGACTTTGCAGATCTAGCCGTGATAGGCTACGTAAATCGTTACGTAGCCTATCACGGGGCTTTTTTTTTTTTTTTTACTTTTCTTTTGAAGTTCGCGGCTGGGGAGACGGGGCGCTTCTCCCCGGCCTGAATTTCAGCCGGGCGAAGCGGGAAGTCTCTCCCCCAGCCTGAATTTCGGCCGGGCGAGGCGGGAAGACACCCCCCCTTGCATGAACTTTGGGGGGAGAAGCGAAGAGCCTCCCCCCCACTGCAAAAAAAGCTGTGGGACAAGGTAAGTCCCTTTTGTACATCCCTACTTCAGTTAGAATGTATTATTTGTCAGTGTTGATGTAGGGCTTTCCATATGTAAGACCCAGGGCAATTCTACCCTGCCCCAGCCTCCTACACCCCTAATAGATTAGTTAATGTTTGAAAATGTTTAGCCTAGATAGAAGAATTCACAGTTTGCAGATACAGTATTGAAAATTGGCCTATTCGTGTGAACATTACCCAGATAATTCTGAATGTCAAGAAGAGTTTATGCATAATGACTTAGATGATATATACATGTAAAGGGAGACAGTGGCACTGTGACTCTGCCAGTCACAATTTACCCGCTGCCACCACCTCCTCAGATCCCTTCATCTGAGACTTCAGAGAGACTTCTCAGGTGCCCCAGCCATAGCATGCTGACCCAAGGGAAAAAAACGGCAGCAAAAAGTATTGAGGTAGATGGTTTATTTACAAGTTAGGGATAGGAGAACAAGGAAGAATAAATGGTAAGAAAGTTACAGAAATCCCATAGACAAACCAGCCATTGGAAACCCAATACAGCTAAAACAAGAAATCTACTAACTGGCCTATGCTACTTACTGAGTAAGTGTCCCTTCAGTCATCAGCCATGCCAACCTGAACACCTCCTCTGGACTGGACAGAGAAAAAAGGACATCCAGTCTAGCTTTATACCACATCCAGCCCACTTGACCACTCTGTTCCCTCCTCCCTTTGGATGAAGGGGTGGCATAGTTCACACCTCACCACCTGGGGCTTTTCCTTACTCCCTTGTAGGCAGGAGTAGTTCACAGCCTTGGGCTGCAGTTTACAGCCCCAGCAGAAAATCAACAGCCTTGAGATAAACCAGGCCCATCCTCCCCTTGAGGTGTCACAAGGTTGCAGTGCCGGTGCCCTCCTTTCACAGGGCCCCTCTCCAACCCGCCATCTTCTGTCCTAAGCTATAAAACAATACATTCCTAAGCCAAACAGCAAAACAACACACTCTCAGTTCCTTGCACTCACTCCCAAGACACAATGCAGGATGGGACAGCAAAATACAACATGGAGCACCCTGGTTCTTTACAATACACAGTATCCAGATGATAAAGACTACTTTTGGAATTGTTATTTTAGAATTATTAGGAAAAACAACAGAGAGCCCCATGGCACCTTAACGACCAGCAACAAATGTGTTATTGCATAACTTACATGGGCTAAAGTCCTAGATTGCCATGGCAAGTCTGGAGTTATAGGCAGTGCTACCTAAATCTAGACAGGTCAACTGCAATAAGAAAATACAGCTCTGTTGGCCAAACAAGGGCAGAAGGCCCTTCTCCTAGTATTTATACTAAGCGTGGCCAATCAAGCAGCGTCATGCTGTCTGCCATTCAGAGGGGTCAATGTTGGACACTCCGTATTCCTCTCAAAACTTGAAAAGAGCTTGGAGGCCTGAGCATGCACAGTCCCAAGATATCTTATGGGACATTGATTCATTTATTTATATACCGCCCAATAGACAAAGCTCTGTAGGACCCAGGCTTAGGCTCTGAGATCTAAGGTCCAAATCCAATAGTTCCTGAATTAAACTTCTGTTCCAGTTCCAATGAATGTCTGCTCTCTGCGGTTGTTTGTCTCGGTAAGCCTACATTGCTGGCTCAGCAAAAACTGTTTGGGTGGATTCTTTGCATGTGGAATGGTGATCAGCTCACAAATCTGCATTAGTAGTCAGTGGACCTCTTACATAAATTAGAGGGATTAAGTTCCTCCCAAGGCATCCATGGAAGATACACTAGACCACAATTATGCAGACACAGATTATCTTCTTTGTGTTGCTCTTTTCTTAGGAAACTTTCTAGTCTCAGGAAGGTATCAGTGTGAGTTGTGCTCTCAACTAACAAGTGATGGGCCAATGAGCCCCATAGCAAATAACCCATTTTACCCTTTACAGCATGTCCCCTAGATTTTCCCCCCTCTCCTTCTCTTTTGTCTTTAGTTTGTAGGGATGTCAGAGAATTCTGCCATGGATCTTGGTGAGGCCAAATGCCAGTGCATTCGGCCCTCTGAAATCTGTGGCAGAATGATGCCCCCTGCCCCGCGAAAGGTGTGCAAAACAGAGCACTTACCTGCTGCCGTTCACGCTGCTTTGCGAATGGCAGCCGGGTCTGTGGTCACCATTCACTTCTTCATTATAGCCGTGAAAGGCTACGTAAATACTTATGTAGCCTATCACAGCTAACAAAGGGATGACATTTGCGTCCCTGCGGAGGCCATGATAGGCTACATAAGTATTTACGTAGCCTATCATGGCAAAAAAAAAAAGAACGCAAATGGTGGTGGCTACGGCGGCTGCCATTTGCGCTCCCTTTTTTTTTTTTGCCGCAATAGGCTACGTAAATATTTACATAGCCTATTACAGCAAAAGACAGGGGCGCAAATGGCGGCCACTATGCCATTTGCGCCCCTGTCTTTTGCTGTGATAGGCTATGTAAATATTTACGTAGCCTATCACGGCAAAAAAAAGGGAACGCAAATGGCGGCCACTGCGCCATTTGCGCTCCTGTCCTTTGCTGTGATAGGCTACATAAATATTCATGTAGCCTATCACGGCAAAAAAAAGGGAACGCAAATGGCAGCCACCGTAGCCACTGCCATTTGTGTTCCCCCCTTTTTTTTTTTGGCCATGATAGGCTACGTCAATATTTACGTATTTACGGCTGCCATTTGCGCCCCTGTGCAGGCTGCCCAGTGGCTGGATGTCCGGCTGCGGTCGGCCCCGGCCGGCGGCTCCGCGGAGTCGGCGCAGAGTGGAGCCGGCCAGAGAGAATTTCGGGGGGAGGGACGGAGCGCCTCCCCCTCACCGCGAATGTCACCCTTTGAAAAGGTAAGTGACTTTTGTTACATCCCTATTAGTTTGTCTTTTGACAACAGTACAAAAGACAGAATCAAAGAGAAGCACTGTATTAGATTAATGAAGAATGAAACCTTGAATCTCTGAATGTTCAGTGATGTTGACTAGCATTTCAAATTCACAGTGTTTCTCCTTGAGCATCCTGGTTTTATTGACCTTTGAATTCTAAGGAGTAGGTGGATGGGGGAGTTCTTCCTGTTTCACAAGGTGTATGGGGTTACATACTCCATTAAGTATTGTTTGCTAAATTCCAAATAATTTATATGTACAATGACTGTGACACTTCACTTAACATAGAGTCAAACAGATATGCTATTTTCCTGTAATTTTTATATTGAATGATTTCAAAAATATGAATATATTTGCTACCTCTATGGTTTTTAAATGCTCCTAAGCAAGAAAGAAAAACCAGGAAACCATTTAGTGGCCACCATACCTGATTTGTTAGCTGCTTTTTACAGTGTAGGGTATTGAATCAAAGGCCCTTGGGACAAATATAGCTTACCTGAGCTTTGAGTCTGGCCCTCCAGGGATCACCAGATGACTATGCCCCATTCCCCTGGCCCTGGCCCTTTCCCAACTGACAATCATTTTGGCCACCTAATGCGAAGGGAAAACTCCCTGGAAAAGACCCTGATGCTGGGAAAGATGGAAGGCAAAAGGAGAAGGGGACAGCAGAGGATGAGATGGCTAGATAGCATCACCGATGCAATGAATATGAACTTGAGCACACTCCAGAAGAGAGTGGAGGACAGGAAGACCTGGCACTCTATGTTCCATGAGGTCATGAAGAGTCGGACACAACTGAACGACTGAAGAACAACTGTACACACACACACACACACACACACATATATATATATATATATATATATAGAGAGAGAGAGAGAGAGAGACAGAGAGAGAGAGAGAGAGAGAGAGAGCATTTTGGCCCCAGCCCTTTTATTATTGGCCATGCCCACCACTGGGATGTGGCCCCTGAGAGCTTCTCCAAAATTGAACTCTGCCCTTGGGCTGAATTATGTTCAGCATCCAAGGTTTGGTGATCTTCTGCATGAGGTCATTAATCCACTGTATCTACTTTCAGTTTCATTGCAGAATTAAGTTACAAGCTCTACACAAAGGGCTTATGCTTTCCTACATTTCTACTAAATAACCCCTAGGTGGTGCTGCGCTATAGCAGAATAATGAAAATACATATGTAAGAAAATACATTTTATTTCACTTTCACAAATAATGCTCCGTTTTCCCTGCTCTAACCCCCCTGTGAATGTGTTCTTAAAAAAACAGAAGTGAAATTGGAGGGTCACACTGTCATCTAAAGAACTTGTAAACAACCATGAGTAAAGAATGACGAGCACACAATAAATGGCTCATGCAGAAAAGCTCTTAGTGGGTCAGAGGTTGTGAAAGCCTGCATTACGCAGTAGTTTTCTTTCACTCCACATTGATAAATCCATCTGGTTTATCTTTTTTTCTCTTACAGAGCTTTAATTAAGAATGTCCCTGCAGTTACATTAGTGCAAGTCACTGCATGTACTGTTGCAGTTACACAACACAACTTAACAACTGAATGCTCCTCTGGTTGAAAATGGCCACTGATTCATCAGTCATACATGAACCGGAAACCAATTATCTCTCATTTGCCACACTTATCTGGATTTTGTGATGAAGTTCTCCAGTAAAAAAAAGAAAGAAGAAGAATACAAAAATGAGAACTTTAGCAAAAATTTCTTGCAAAAATGTTTATATTATGGGAAAATGTGTGTGGATTTTTCTGCAGACTTTAAAACAACCTTCAAAATCTGATATGGAAGTGGGATGGAACAGATAACAGCTTGAGAAAATATGAACGTTATAGAAAGGGAAGCATGACACGGTGTGATTTTATTTTCCCTATTTTTTCATGTTGTCTTGCCCATATCTCCTCACATCCACATATAGTTCCCTTAAATATTTAAGTTTATATCTTATTTTTAGTATCTTATCACTTTTATTAATTTGCCTCATTTCTTAAATCTACCTTTACTTGATTTTTGTTAATAAAGATCGCTACTTTCTATAACCTCTCTTTCTGCTCCTAGTAGATAACCTTGTAGACTTCAGGCACCACAATGTACTCTTGTTTTCTTTGCAATGTAACAAACGTGGTGTGAAAAGAAACAGAATGCAAAGTTTGACCTTGAATACAAGCCTGAATTGTAAGCATCCTGAAATGTATTTTGTAACCCAAAACACTTAAGTGTCCATTGAGAACATCATGGAATGTGAAAAGGTTAACTTTTAACCATTCTGTGTCATGTGCATATGAAATATTCTAGCCCAGGTCAGGAAGGGGAGGTGTGAATGGAGAAGGAATGGCTTTATTGCAGGAAGGCCAAATTGGGGTGCTCTGGTATGTGCTGAGGATTGCCAAAGTATCAGTTACAGAAGATGGAAATGGGCCAATAAAAGAGGAGGACGGCATGTTATGACCACAGAAGCAACTTTGAGAAATGCTGGGGAGTTGGAAGGAGGTGCCAGGCTGTCTACAACAAATGTCAATCCTGGAAATTGGGAACATGATGTATTAGCAACAAAGAACATACTGAACCCCTTTGATCTCATGAGCCCCAATGAGGGAAAAAGGGGGATAAAACCCATGAATCTCCCATTGTTCGGGGTGGGGGGGACATGGTTGCATCTGGATCATTTGTATGTGAACATACCAACAGTACCCTTAATCCATGGGACACATATTAAGTGCTCTGGCCAAGTACTTGATAGCATGTGGTGAGTATGTGTTGGGTAAGATTCAGGGAAAGGATTTTACTGACCAGGGCTTAGATAAGGTGCAGTTATCTTTGTTCTGACATACTTAACCATTTGGGTTTGGGATATAACTAAGACAGCAGGCTTAGGCTTGGGCCTGGCTGACACTGTATCACCATTGCCTCAGTGGGCCATTTGCGGTGTGGACTGATACGTAGGGTTGGTGGAGAATTTCTCCCCGAAACTTCGGGGGGCCGAGCACCAACGTGTTCGGCCCCCCGAAGAAGTTTCGGGGAGAAATTCTCCGCACCCCCCCGCCCCCCGCACCCCCCCCGGGACGGGACTTACTTTCCGGCGGTGGGTCCCGGTGGCGGTTCGTCGGGTCTTCGTCAGGGGCGGGGGCGGCAGCCGATCTTTCGACCGGCTGCCGCCGCCGCCATTCCAATAAAACTAAAAAAAACCAAATGCCCCCGTGATAGGCTACGTGACGATTAACGTAGCCTATCACGGCTAGATTTGCAAAGTCAGCCGTGATAGGCTACGTAAATCGTCACATAGCCTATCACGGGTGACTTTTTTTTTAAAAAAAAAAGCGCGTACGGATAATGGCGGCCCCCATAGGGAGCCGCCATTCACGTTCCTTATTTGGTCGCTGTAGTCTACGTAAAGATTACGTAGACTACAGCGACCAAATAAGGAACGCGAATGGCGGCTCCCTATGGGGGCCACCATTTGCGTACGCGTTTTTGTTTTTGTTTTAAAGTCACCCGTGATAGGCTACATGACGATTTACGTAGCCTATCACGGCTGACTTTGCAGATCTAACCGTGATAGGCTACGTTAATTGTCACGTAGCCTATCACGGGGGCGTTTTTTTTTTTAACTTTTTATTTCGCGGCCCGGCGAGGCGAGGCGCCTCCTCCCGGGCCTGAATTTCGGCCGGGCGAGGCAGGAAGCCTCTCCCCCTGGCCTGAACTTTGGGGGGAGAGCAGCGAAGCACCTCTCCCCCACCGCGAAAAGCTGCGAGACCAGGTAAGTGGCTTTCGTGCACCCCTACTGATAAGGAGCTGAGCAACAAACAGGGACTATCTATTCTTGTTTGTTGTTCAGTCGTTAAGTCGTGTCCAACTCTTCATTATTTATTTATTATTAATTTATTTATTTCATTTCTATACCGCCCAATAGCCGAAGCTCACTGGGCGGTTCACAAAAATTAAAACCAAACAACACACAAAAAAAACAATTTAAAATATATAGAACATTAAAACCACAATATAACAATACAACCACAATAAAACCTAGCAGCAGTACAGGAGTTTAAAATACAGATTTAAAACAGCAAAGATAAAAATTTAGAAAGCTAAAATGCCTGGGAAAATAAAAAGGTCTTCACCTGGTCCCGAAAAGAGTACAATGTAGGCGCCAGGCGAACCTCACTAGGGAGCTCATTCCAGAGCCGGGGTGCCACAGCAGAAAAAGCCCTCCTCCTAGTAGCCACCCGCCTCACTTCCTTTGGCAGGGGCTCACGGAGAAGGGCCTCTGATGATGACCTTAAGGTCCGGGCAGGCACATATCGGAGGAGGCGATCCTTCAGGTAACCTGGCCCCAAGCCGTTAAGGGCTTTGAATGTTAACACCAGCACTTTGAATCGGGCCCGGAAATGGACTGGCAGCCAGTGCAGCTGGAAAAGTACTGGCGTAATATGAGCTCGCAGGCCAGTCCCTGTTAACAATCTTGCTGCCCTATTTTGGACCAGCTGAAGTTTCCGGACCGTTTTCAAAGGCAGCCCCACGTATAACGCATTGCAGTAATCCAGACGAGAAGTTATCAGAGCATGGATAACTGTAGCTAGGCTATCTCTGTCCAGATAAGGGCGTAGTTGGTATACCAGCCTAAGCTGATAAAAAGTGCTCCGTGCCACTGAGTTCACCTGTGCCTCAAGTGACAGTTCTGCATCCAAGAGCACCCCCAAACTACGAACCTGATCCTTTAGGGGGAGTGCAACCCCCTCCAGAACAGGTTGAATATCACCTAGCCGGGCAGACGAACCACCCACTAACAGTACCTCCGTCTTGTCTGGATTGAGTTTCAGTTTATTAGCCCTCATCCAGTCCATTACCTTGCCCAGGCAGTGGTTCAGAACAGCCACTGCCTCACCTGGTTTTGATGAGAAAGAGAGGTAGAGCTGGGTGTCATCCGCATATTGATGGCACCTCAGCCCACACCTCCGGATAACCTCCCCCAGCGGTTTCATGTAGATGTTAAACAGCATGGGGGATAGAATAGAGCCCTGTGGAACCCCATGGCACAATTGCCATGGCACAGAGCAATAATCCCCCAGCACCACCTTCTGGAATCGGCCATCCAAGTAGGAGCGGAACCACTGTAGTGCAGTGCCTCCAACTCCCAACCCAGACAACCTATCCAGAAGGATACCATGGTCGATGGTATCGAAAGCCGCTGAAAGGTCCAGGAGAATCAACAGGGTCGCACTCCCCCTGTCCCTCTCCTGGCAGAGGTCATCCCACAGGGCGACCAAGGCAGTTTCCATTCCAAAACCAGGCCTGAAGCCCGATTGAAATGGATCTAGATAATCCGTTTCATTCAAGAGTGCCTGGAGCTGTCTTACAACCACCCGCTCAAGCACCTTGCCCAGGAAGGGGATGTTGGCCACTGGCCTATAATTGTTAACATCCTCTGGGTCCAGGTTAGGCTTTTTCAGGAGTGGTCTAATTACTGCCTCTTTTAAAGCAGCAGGCACCACTCCCTCTCTCAAGGAGGAATTTACAACCTCCTGGACCCAGCCGGACAACCCCTCCTTGTTTGATTTAATAAGCCATGAAGGGCAAGGGTCAAGCACACAAGTGGTCGATCGGACTTGGCCAAGCACCTTGTCCGCATCCTCAGGCCTCAGTAACTGAAACTCATCCAATAAAACTGGACCAGACGGTGCTCTGAACGCCTCTACCAATGGAACTGCATTAATCGTGGTGTCCAATTCATGACGAATCTGAGCGACTTTATCCTCAAAGTGCCGCGCAAACTCGTCACAGCGTGCTACCGAGGGTTCCACCGTCTCTCTCCCTGGCCCAGAATGTAACAGGCCGCGAACCACTCGGAAAAGCTCCGCCGGGCGACACTGAGAAGATGCAATGCTGGTGGAAAAGAACTGCCTCTTTGCCACCCTCACCGCCACAGAGTAGGCTTGATAGTGGGCTCTTACCTGTGTTCGGTCAGACTCAGCACAAGTTTTCCTCCACCTGCGTTCTAGCCATCTCCCCTCTTGCTTCATTGCCCTCAGCTCAGGTGTATACCAAGGAGCTGGCCGGGCTCTGCTCAGAGGGAGAGGGCGCTTGGGCGCGATCGTGTCAACCGCCCGAGTCATCTCTGCATTCCACAGAGTGACCTGGGCTTCGACAGGAGCACCAGCCATACCAGCAGGAAAATCCCCCAGAGCCCTCTGGAATCCATCAGAATCCATTAATCTCCGGGGGCGGACCATTTTAATAGGTCCCCCACCTTTGCAGAGGGGAAAGGCCGCCAGAAGTCTAAACCTCAGCAGGAAGTGATCTGACCATGACAAAGGGACAGATGTTAATTCCTCTACTTTCAGATCACCATCCTCCTGCCCAGTCGAGAAAACCAGATCAAGCGTGTGTCCTTTTATATGCGTTGGGCCGATGACATGTTGGGACAGCCCCATGGTTGTCATGGCAGCCATGAAGTCCTGAGCCGCCCCGGATACAGCGGCCTCGGCATGGAAGTTGAGATCCCCCAGGACCATCATCCTGGGGGTCCTCAACACCAAGTCCGAGACCACCTCCGTCAGCTCAGGCAGGGAGTCCGATGGGCAGCGGGGTGGGCGGTACACCAACAGAATCCCTAATCTGTCCCGGGTACCCAACACAAGGTACAGACACTCAAGATCTGCACTCGAATGAGCAGGAAGCCTGGAGAGGGAGATTGAATTCCTATAGACCACGGCAACCCCCCCTCCCCGACCCTCAAGTCGGTGTTGGTGCTGCACCGAGTACCCAGGAGGGCACAGCTGGGAGAGAGTGACCCCTCCCAGTTCCCCCACCCAGGTCTCAGTAATACATGCCAGGTCAGCCCCCTCATCCACAATCAAATCATGGATGAGGGAGGTCTTATTTTGGGCCGACCTGGCATTCAGCAGCAGCACCACCAGACCCGAGGGCAGACTGGTAAGGCTGCCAGGAACCATCAGATTGGGGGAAGAACCAGAAGAGGGGACAGCTGTAAGGTGTCTAGCCCCTCTTCTCCTCAGCTGGCCTGTTAATCCCCCAACGCCATACCTCCCCCTGCCCGTGACCACAGTTATGGTGGCACCTCCCCCACCCCCTGAGTTGTCCAATAGTCCTCCCAGGCACATATTAAAATATTAAGATATAAAATATACAACAGTTTAAAAGAATATGGTCATTACCCCATGGACCATAGCACACCAGGCCTTCCAGTCCTCTGCTCTCTCCCGGAGTGTGCTCAAGTTCATATTCATTGCATCGGTGATGCTATCTAGCCATCTCATCTTCTGCCGTCCCCTTCTCCTTTTGCCTTTGATCTTTCCCAGTGACTTTTCCAGTGAGTTTTCTCTTCGCATTAGGTGGCCAAAATATTTGAGCTTCAGCTTCGGTATCTGTCCTTCCAATGAGCACTCAGGGTTGATTTCCTTTAGAATTGACGAATTTGACCTCCTTGCAGTCCAGGGGACTCGTAAGAGTCTTCTCCAGCACCACAGTTCGAAGGCATCAGTTCTTCGGCGCTCAGCCTTCCATATAGTCCAGCTCTCACAGCCATACATTACTACTGGGAAAACCATAGCTTTGATTATGCGGACCTTTGTCGGCAAAATGATGTCTGTGCTTCTTAATATGCTGCCTAGGTTTGCCATAGCTTTCCTCCCAAGGAGCAAGCGTCTTTTAATTTCATGGCTACAGTCACTGTCTGCAGGGATCTTGGAGCCCAAGAAAATAAAATCTGTCACTGCTGCCATTTCTTCCCCTTCTATATTCCAGGAAGTGATGGGACCAGATACCATGATCGTCGTTTTTTTAATGTTGAGTTTCAAACCAGCTTTTGCACTCTCCACTTTCACCCTCAACAAGAGGCTCTTTAGATCCTCTTCACTTTCTGCCATTAGGGTGGTATCGTCTGCGTATTTGAGGTTGTTGATAATTCTCCCGGCAATCTTAATTCCGATCTCTGATTCATCCAACCTGGCGTTTCTCATGATGTACTCTGCATACAAGTTAATAGGGATGTACGAAGGTCACTTACCTTTTCGCGGAATTGATTCGCGGTGGGGGAGAGGCGCTCCGTCCCTCCCCCCGGAATCCTCGACAGTGGGGGAGGCGATCCGGTCCTCCCCCCCGGAGTCCTGCCTGGCCGGCTCCGCTCTGTGGCGGATCCATGAAGCAGCCAGCCAGGGCTGTTCACAGCCAGAGTTCCGGCCGTGGACGGGCTGCTGCGGACGCAAATGGACGCTATTTGCATCCAGCCAGACTGCCGTGATAGGCTACGTAAGTACTTATGTAGCCTATCACGGCAGGCCCCCCAAAAAAAACACCGTACGCAAATGGCAGCGGCCACGGTGGCCGCCATTTGCGTTCCCTATTTTTCGCCGTTTTATCTTACGTAAATATTTACATAGGCTATTACGGCGAAAAAAAAGTGGAACGCAAATAGCGTAGTGGGTGCTATTTGAGTTCCTTTTTTTCGCTGTAATAATAGCTTACGTAAATTTTTCACATAGGCTAAAACGGCAGGAAAAAAAGGGACACAAATATCACCCGCTACACTATTTGCATTCCCCTTTTTTCTGTAATTTATCTTATGTTCGTAATGATAAAACAGCGAAAAATAGGGAAAGCAAATGGTGGCCGCCGTAGCTGCCACCATTTGCATACGCTGTTGTTGTTGTTTTTTTCCTTGCCATGATAGGCTACATAAATAGTTATGTAGCCTATCACAGCAAAGAGCAGGATGTAAATGGCGGCCATGGCAGCCAGTTGAAAGACCAGTCGCTGCTGCCGCTGCCACCACCGGAGTCGCCACCAGAGCTGCCACCACCACCGGAGCCCCAGGTAAGTTTCGTTCTGGGGGGATTCTGCAGGGGGGCGGGGGGTGGGAGGCTGTTCCGCCACGGATTTCAGGGGGCTGAATGCCAGTGCATCCGGCCTCACTGAAATCCATGGCGGAATTCTCCGCCATCCCTAAAAGTTAAATAAGCAGGATGACAATATGCAGCCTTGTCATACTCCTTTCCCTATTTTGAACCAATCGGTTGTTCCATGTCTGGTTCTTACTGTTACTTCTTGACCCTTGTACAGGTTTCTCAGGAAACAGGTAAATTGGTCTGGTACTTCCATCTCTTTAAGAATTTGCCACAGTTTGTTGTGATCCACACAATCAAAGGCTTTAGCGTAGTCAATGAAGCAGAAATAGACTTTTTTTCTGGAATTCTCTTGCTTTCTCCATGACCCAGCGAATATTGGCGATTTGATCTCTAGTTCCTCTGCCTCTTCGGAACCCAGCTTGTACTTCCGGTAGTTCTCAGTTCACATACTGCTGAAGCCTAGCTTGTAGGATTTGGAGCATCACCTTGCTGGCATGTGAAATGAGCGTAATTGTGTGGTAGTTTGAACACTCTTTGGCATTGCCCTTCTTTGGAATTGGAATGTAAACGGACCTTTTCCAGTCTTGTGGCCACTGTTGAGTGTTCCAAATTTGTTGGCATATTGAGTGCAGCACTTTAACAGCATCATCTTTTAGGATTTTAAATAGCCGCCGCCGCATCTGCCCCAGGTAAGTTCCATCCCGGGGGATTCCACGAGGGGTGGCGGGGGGGCAGGAGGCCATTCCGCCACGGATTCCAGGGGGCCGGATTCTAAAGAACTGGAATCCATGGCGGAATTTTCTGCCATCTCTACTTGAACTACTGTGATGTTCAATGGTTTGCCTTGGATTCATACTGAGATCATTCTGTCGTTTTTGAGATTGTACCCCAGTACTGCTTTTCCCACCCTTTTATTGACTATGAGTGCTACTCCATTTCTTCTAAGGGATTCTTGCCCACAGTAGTAGATATAATGGTCACCTGAATTAAATTTGCCCAAGTTTGTCCATTTTAGTTCACTGATTCCCAAGATGTCAATGTTTAATCTTGCCATCTCATGTTTGACCACCTCCAGCTTATCTTGATTCATTGATCTTATATTCCAGGTTCCTAAACAATATTGTTCTTTACAGCATCGGATTTTCTTTTCACCACCAGACACATCCACAGCTGAGTGTCCTTTCGGCTTTGGCCCAGCCGCTTCACTCTTTCTGGCACTACTTGGAAATACCCTCTGCTCTTCCCCAGTAGTATTGGACACCTTCCGACCTGAGGGGCTCATCTTCCAGCATCTCATCTTTTAGCCTTGTGATACGTACGTTCCATGGGGTTTTCTAGGCAAGAATACTGGAGTATTATTTTTAGTCATTTAATGCACCACTTTTGGGTAACTAAGCTCTTACCTAAGAGGCACGCAACCTGTTAGGCCTCAGAGAAGGGAACAACTCCTTGAGGATTGTTTATGTTAAGCTCTTACCTAGTAGGTGTGCAACTTCTTAAGCTTCAGGGAGCCTGAAGCTCTTTGAGATTTCTTTGAAATTAAGTTTGTACCTGAGAGGCCAGTAACCTCTTCAGCCTCAGAGAGCGTGCAACTCTCTGGAGAGGTTCTACTTTTGCTTATTTCTTTTATTTCAACAAATCTCCTTTTCTTTAAGCTACATTGGTTGTGTGCGTGTTCTTCTTCACCTCATAAGACCCCAAACCTCTCAGCCTGATCAACTGAGTGGTCCTGGGTAAATTGAAATCTATATTTCTCAAGCAGACAGATTCATCCATCCTAGTGCAAACATGATGCTAAGGCCTTTGCCCTGTTGAGGAAGCCCTTGGGGTATAATCCATGCCAAAGCAGACATTATTTTAAATGTGTGTCTCTTGCAGCTATGCAGTTTTTTTGTTTTTGTTTTTGTTTTCATTTTTTACTCTAGAGTAGATGCAAGGCTCCTGATCTGGATCATAACCCTAGCATGGCAGATAGGGGTACTTTTAAGATATGGATTGAGCCCCTTGAACTTACTCTAGAGTAAAAATGAAAAGAAGACACAGCTCCTAGACACACATTTAAAGCAATGTCTGTTTTGACCCTCTGCCTTTTTCACATGGAAAGCTTATAGAATAGCTGCGATCTAATTATCTTCCTGATGGCAAACACAGGCCATTCCATCATCTTTGATATATACCCACAATTTTTTTTCTCTCTCTTCATAGCACACAGGGTGAAAATGATAAGGTACTAAATTGGCATAAAAATGGATATATTAAGTGGAAGAATGAAAATTAGTAAGCCTGCATAGTATGTGATTACACCTACTTTGGAGACTCCTTATTATTATTAAAAATTATAATCAGTTCATTTGTCTGCAATTGAAAATAATAAAAAAAGCTTTACTATCTGTTACTTTCCCCAGTTGTAATTTTGTATTTCTCAGCTTTAGCTAATTGAGAGGAAGGAAGATATTAATCCATGTTCATCAAATGTGACATGACCATTCTTTTTTACTTATGTAATGTGAGTTATGACCAAAGACTATACGTGTGTGTCTTTGTGTGGAGATGGAGTACAGTTGCCACCAAAATTTTATCTTAATTTGGAGGCATCCTCAAATGAAGACAAGCCAAATGAATGTTTATACAAAATTTCTTAAGGGGGTTCTACACATCTTTAGGTTGGGAGTATATTGTGTTTCAGGAGAAATCAGAAGCCAATTGGGAGGTTTGTCTTCAAGAGAAATGTCTGAGGAATTCTGAAGGTCAATAAAAGCATTTAGATAAGATTTCAGGCTGGTTTTGCACAACCCTACCATTTCAAATTTCAGATCCATTTCCTTATATATGGATAAGATACAGATTGGCAATATTGATTTCCTCATTAAAAAAGGTCAATTTTCATGCACAATAAATGACAGAGCTGTGTACTTTTGAGATGTCAGTAGTATATCTTTGCAATATGCTACTGACACCTTGAAAGTTACCATGAATGAAATGAGACATTTCAAAGTACGTACGTGCTTGTGAACCTTGGAAACAAATTTGTTGCCTGTGTGCAGATGGCATCTCAAAGTTCTCCACCTTATTGGTGGGCAGAGAAATTTGGGAGGTAATTTCATCAAATTTCTCCAGGGGAAGGAGAAATTAACAGCTTCTCACAGGTAGGGCTCCCCACTGACAGGGTTTGTAGCACAGCTTCTTTCCTTTTTTGGTCAGGGTTTTTGGATTTTTCATGCTGCAACGGCAGGCTGGCCCCTATTTTGCATCTACCACAATGCAAACTGGGGGGGCAGTGTTAGAACCATAGACTAGTAGGGTTGAGAGGGACCTACAAGGCCATCGAGTCCAACCCCCTGCTCAATGCAGGAATCCATTGTTATGTCAAGCCCCAGGGATGAGGTGGAGCCACTGCTTTGCCAAAATCTGTCCTCCAGTTTCCAGAAAGTTTTCTTCCCTCATGAAAGGGGCTTCCATTGTTCTGCCTCATTCTTGGGATAGTCTATAATTTATGTTGAATTTCATTTGGTGGTGTTTTTGAGCTGACCTAATCACAGCTAGCCTCCCAGGCTGCCTGCACTTCTGAGAAAAGAAGTGATCTGAAAAAGCCCTAAGGGGGGAATTAGCTCATGATGCCTTCCACTTGGCTTCAACTGAAGTGTGGGGAGCTGAGGAGGCTACAGGCTGCTTGATTAAACAATGAAGACATGACACTTCTGCTCACTCCTCGGCCACCTCCTAAGTCAGGTAAGTCCAAGGAACCCTAACCCAATCCTTGAGAATTTATCTGAAATTTCTTCAGGGTTGAATTTCTTTTTGAAAGCAATTTCTCTTCTATCAAAATTAATGAGAATGGTTGAAAAAACTGTGGGAGAAATTTTCAGCAAGCACTAGCATGCTGTGCTGAATCATGATCAAATCTTATGGTTTTAAAGAGACTTTTGTTTTATAACTGAGCAGTCACAAATTATTGTAAGAGAAGCAAATCCCTATTTGTTAGAAAACATAAAGTTTAACAGATACGTTTTCACTTGCCAAAGGTGTCAAAAGCAGGTTCTTTAACACCTGTAGTACAATTGACCAAATGCAGAATTATTGTTGTGGATTTCAGAAAGTGATTTTCTAAGCATTATGGAGTTTGAAGGGCATACATGCATATCTTTTGTTATGTTTTTCTTTTCTTTTTTTGCTTCTGTAAATTACAAATAAAGGTAAAAGGTAAAGGTGTCCCCAACCAGTCGTGTCCGACTCTAGGGTGCGGTGCTCATCCCCGTTTCTAAGCCGAAGAGCCAGCGCTGTCCGAAGACGCTTCCGTGGTCATGTGGCTGGCATGACTGAACACCGAGGTGCATGGAATGCTGTTACCTTTCCCGCCGAGGCGGTACCTATTTATCTACTTGCAATTTCTTGCTTTCGAACTGCTAGGTTGGCAGAAGCTGGAACTGAAGACAGGAGCTCACTCCATCATGCAGCACGTGGGTCTCGAACTGCTGTCCTGCCGACCTTCCAGTCTGCAGTTCAGCGTCTTAACCACTAAGCCACCGCAGCCACTAAATTACAAATAGACAATACTAAATTCAGTTTTGTCAAAACATATAGTTTGATTCAGGGTGTATTGACCTTAGCTGCCCCGAAAAGATATATTACACCAAAGTACTAAAAGAAAATAAATTCCAATTAATATGGGGAAGTGTTATTGAATTCTATGCAGGGTAATAGAATCCAGCATAAAATCAGTGCAAGCTAACAAAGACAGGTGCTTGATACAACCCTATATTTTATTTATTCTATTTTAAATTTTATTTTTTCTATCTATTAATTTATTTAAGTTTTGCTTAATGATTTTATTTATAGACATGAAACCTTAACTCTTTAAATGCAGGACATATTAGGTCCTAAACTGCACTCATTGGGAGTAAGCCCTATTGAATGCAAAGAGTATTATTGTAATTTATTGATTAAAACATTTCAAACCTGGCCTATAACAATGGGTCTCAGGGTGGGATATCATAAATAAGAACAATTGCAACCCCCCTCCCCCCCAAAAAAAACCACCTTCAATCCAGTACATAAAATCAGCAATGGTAATTCATAACCAAAGTATAGTCAATGAGACCCCAAAACTTGGATAAATAGTCTTGACACCAAAATGAAGTGCCAGTTAGGGATGGATGGACTCATCTCCATCCTGGGTGTAGGGGGGGCTCGCTGAGTTGCCACCACCACCCCCTGGTCACACGGCCTGGACCCATTCAGTGAGCCTTCCTGCTCACCCTGCCTGCCCACTAAGCCACATGAGCTGCCCCTTCTCTGTGCGCCATGTGTGCACCAAGAGCTCTAGCTGACTCCTCCTCCCAAAGTACTTAGGGTGCTGAGGCCTGTCCTGCTGACCCCGCTGGTTGTCAAGGGCTTCCTTGACAGCCAGCAGAAGCAAGACAAGGCCTCAGCACTACTCCTAGCAGCTCGCCGAGTTCCGGGGTGCTCAGCAGCTGGGCCTGTCAGCGCCCCATGGCTTGGCGAGTGGATCTGGGAGGCCAGATGGAGGTGGAGTCCAATGGACTCCACCCCCTCCTCAGAATCCCATGCCATCCCTAGTGCCAGTTGAGCCTCCAGAGGGAGGGCATTCCATAGCCAGGGTGCCATAACCGAGAAGGCCCTCTCTTGCATTTTGATATAATGAACAGCTTCCAATGGTAGGATGCAGAGGACATAGCGAGGCCCCCAGTTGTTTAGGGCTTTAAACTTCATCATTAACATTAAATTCAGACTGGAAGTATATTGGCAACCACTGCAGTTTCTTTAAAACCATTGTTACATAGTTCCTATATGATGTTCTTGACAACAAACTGGTCACCACTTTCTGCACTCGCTGCAGCTTCTGTGTCAGCAGCATCAAGTGCAACCCCATTGATAGTGTAGTGCAGTAATCTAAATGGGAAGTTATGAGTGCATGAACTACTGTGGCCATTTTTTTCTCTGTCCAGGAACAGTTATAGCTGGTGGGCCAACTGAAGCTGCCAAATCACTCCAAGCCACCAAGGCTACTTGAGCCTCCAGTGACAAAAATGAATCTAGGAGTACTCTCAAGTTAAGTACTTGCTCCTTCAGGCAGAGTGTAACCCCATCCAAGACAGGTCATTTATCCAATTCCTGGAAGTAGGAACCACCAATTGACAAAGTCTCCACCTTAGCAGTATTCAGTGTCAGTTTATTGGCCCTCATCTAGCTTGGGACTCCAATACCTGATAGAGCACCTCTCCTGACATGAACCTACCCATACTCTATGCTCAGCATCTTAGGTCCTCCTCCAGGTGCATCCTCTAAGGGAGGCTTGGAGGGTGGCAACAAGGGAGAGGGAGAGGTGGCCCCCTAACTGTGGAATGATCTCCTTGATGAGGCCTGCCTGGTGCTAACATCGTTATCTTTTCAGCACCAGGTTAAGACCTTTCTCTTTTCTCAGGCATTTCACAGCATATGATGAGCTTTTAATCAGTCCTGGATTTGTTTTATAGTTATGGCTGTTTGCTTAAAGTTAGTTTTAGATATACTGTATTCATGTATACTGTTTGTGTGTTTTATGTAAATGGTCTTTTAAGCTTTGTACACTATATTTTAATGTTTTTAATCTTTGTAAACCTCCCAGAGAGCCTTGGCTATGGGGCGGTATAGAAATGTAGAATAATAATAATAATAATAATAATAATAATAATAATAATAATAATACTGGCAGCATTCAGGCATTGATCCAGCATTTGCACAGCCCAACCTGATTCTGACGACAGGGAGAAATAGAACTTGTTATCATCAGCATACTGATGGCACCCAGTTCATAACTCCCTGAGATAATTTTACCCATTGTCTTCATATAGATACTAAACAGCATGGAGAACAGAATGGAGCCCTGTGGCATCTCACAACTTAATATCCATGAGGCTGAACAGAAATCCCCAAATGCAACCATCTGGAACTGACCCTAGCAGGAGTGGAACCACCATAGCATTGTGCCTCCAGCTTCCACCACACAGACAGAACTGGATCAAGATGATACCATGGCCAATAATATCAAAAGCTTGTGTGAGGTCCAGGAAGGTTAATAGGGTTGAACTCCTACTGTCTCTCCCCCAGAGCAGGTCATCCATCAGGGCCACCAAGGCTGTTGTGGTCCCAAACCCCACAAATTGAGGTGTGGAAGTTCTGTTATGACAGTAGACCTATTCAGGCATTCAGAAATGGGTTAAACTCAACACATCAGGAGAAGGAGCACTCAAGATCTGTCCCTCTGCCTCATCATATTTGTTACCCTCAATTCGTGGAGGATAACATAGTGAAGAGGATAGCCTCCTATATCTGTGAAGGCTGAAAAACCCATGTTCTGGATCACATGGAGAGCCTCCAGGGAAGGGATACAGGAGGCTCTCCTTTCAGATTGTCGCCCTCCTCCACCTGAGGGTAACAAACATGATGAGGGAGAGGGCTGCAGCTGAGCACTTCTTCGCCTCACCCATTGAGTTTAACCCCTCTGAACACCTGAATACGGCTAACTTTGGCCTAGTTTCAAAGTTCTAAAAGATGTTTTGGAAAACATCACCTTGTATTCAAAACTGAAACAGGTTGAATTTCAAGAGTTGATGTCAACTTTTGATTCCAAGATCAAATGTTGAATTTTGGAAGGCGAAATTTTCACTATCAAAATCTGAATTCCGTAAAAGAAAAAAATAAAACTCAAATTTTGTTTCTTGTTTTGCTTCCATTAGCATCCTCTTTAGTGGTTGTAATGTATTGGCCATGAATCACCTAGGGTATTTTTCTTCTTCTTCCTAGCAAGCTGATCTGTCACAAAAACATTTAGTAACATCAGGTGGTAAGAATTTTCCACAAAGAAAGATTGAACTTGCATGTGGCTATATATTTTAAGCAAACCAAATTGTACTCATATGAGAGTTCCCATAAAAGAACTCCAATGAATGCAGAGATGATTGAATCAAATGGCACTTCAGATCTGAATGAATGTTCATGCATATATCCTTCTGTATTCACCCACCCAGCTGTAGTTATAGTTACAATCAAATCAATGTAAATATCTTTCCATACTCCAAGAGTAGTCTTTTGCAATGAATTTCATTGATCTGAAACAGTTTGAGTGCCCAAGTAAAACAGTTACATAAATTCAATGGTCCTGAAAAAATAACTGGAGAGACAGCAAGGTAACAGAAAATTGGAGTTGAAGGTAGAGCTTGAAAGTTACTCTAAACTATTGGGAGTGAAAATTAATCTAGATCATATCTTTATTTTTATACTTACCAAAGTAACAGTAATGTCATCAGAAATGAAAATCATTTGAGAGTAAACCGATATGCAAATCTTTCCCTGGGATACTGTCACATTGAATGGATATGAAACTACATGTCATGATATTTATTAAACTGTTATAATGAAAGAATTCTTTGCCAGGTGTTTGCTTCCTTTGCCCACAGTGTAAGGTATGATAGTTTGTGTGTGTGTGTATGTTTTAATTAAATATTATTATCTTGACTATGATAGGTGGCAATACAAACCTACTGTCAAATTGCAGGCAGGGAAATAGGAATTATATAAAGTGAAGACATCTGGGCAACCACATGCCATGAATACAAATGGAGAAACGTTACTTATTTCTTATGTCTTGTACTTTTGAGAAAACAGTTGTTCTGGGATCCAGCATTTAATGCAGCAAAATCAGAGCTGACGGGACAACTTTAGATCTGATTAAAGCACTCAGAAAGATCATGTAGTACAGTCTTCTTGGACTGTAACACTTCCAAAACCATATCCCACTCCCCCAAAGGTTTTACTGGAACACTTTTGGGGGTTGGAGGGGTTTCCTTGGAAATCCTCAAATGTTTGGCTTACTTTAGTTGAAATTTCTGTGGTAACTCTAGTGTAAATCCATACTCCAAAGAAGAAATAATATAGTAAACATCACTTTCCTTGCTGCAGTGCCAGAGCACACTGACATGAGGGTTTGATAAATAGCAATGACTGCATTCCCTGTCATTTCCTCTCATTTTATTAGTCTCCATATGTCACAAAAATTTCAGGCACGATAATTTATCATAAAAAGGAGGTCTAACAAAACAATAATAAACATGACTATAGCCTCAGCTGTCACACCATGACATTATTTGTGCCTTCCTGTCTGCCATCAGAATCATTTTTCACAACGTAGTTAGTCACACTCAAGTAATAGCTTCATGCATTCATTTACGGGTGTTTATTCTTCAAAGCTTTGTTGAGGAATGATATTGTCCACAGGTGCATACCTGTAGACCTGGCCCCAGGTTATTCTGATGCATTCAGCCAAATATTTAGAGATAGAGCCAGAAAGGACCTTGCAGGCTTTGAATCCAACTCCATCTTAATTTCTATCAAGGGCTGTCTGAACTAAATAGCAACTTAGAGCTGGTGCAGATGTTTGCAAAACAGGAGAAAATCTCAGGGACATGCTCTACTTTCCCCTCTCTCCTCCCCTGTCCAAGACATAGAATATGTATGAGGACATAATCCAGCAAAATTGAGTTTGGAGTTAAGTACCACTGGAAGCAATGGCTACTAGTCATGATGGCTATATATTACCTATAGGGATGTGCAAATCAGCAAAACTTGAGCACACTGGAATTCCATCTCAAAGTTCATTGTGGGAACAGAATGCTGGACTAGATTTGCCTTTAGTCTGATCTAGCACAGCTCTTCTTATGTTCTAGAGTGAGATGTGTAGCCCAACCAAGTATGTCTGTACAAGAAGTTTGTCCTTCTGTTCAGTGGTGTTAACACTGACTGAGTACATGTGCATAGGATTGTTATATTGAGGCAGACATGGGAGAAGAATGTGGAAAGGTGTAGCAGCTACACCTTTCTTCTTTTCTACTCTAGAGTAAGCACAGGAGTAATCTGTGCTTTAGCTTTCAGTTACCATTGTATCTAGTTCAAATTTCTGCTGACAGAAGCTAAGATTGTTGAAAATACTGTTACAAATCGTTCACCACACATCTAGAATAAGACACTGATTTTTGTTTGTTTGTTTAATGTGACCCTTTTCCCTTTTCTGATAGGCCTGCACAATTTGTGACCCACCATGCTGGATATCGCTTGTCAGCCATGTGAGGTGCTCCTCTAGGGTCTGGATAACCTCCTGTCTTTGCTACTTGCATGGAACTGTAATAATAAAGGGGGGGCTCAAAGGTTTGGATGGCCACAATACATGGATGGTAGGCATCATTGGCTTGGTGGATCAGAAGTTGGGCCTTCTGAAGAATATTCCTTCATTAGCGGGCACTGCATTACAACTGTATTTTAAAGATTTTATTTAAAAAAAACACAGACCACAATTTCCATTTCTCATACTGATTTTTTTCTCTCATTTCATTCTGGCAAAAAGGACTTAAATACATGGCTTTCTTTGCTTCCCCATTACATACAGCAATATTGCTCACTTTATTAACTCTGAATGGCTATATCTAATGAAAGTCAATGTCTATCTGAGTGCTCCAGGGCCTCAACAGCTAATCCTCAACAACATCAGTTGACAAATAGCTTTGGAATCTGTGGGAGAGCAGGGGAGAGTAAATCTGTATCTGAGGCGAATAGTATGGAAACTTTTGCCAGGTCTCTCTGCCAAGTAATATCCCTTAGAATGCACTGCTGAGACTTTGGTGATTTAGTCAAGCATTGATTACTCTTTGGATAATCCTTTTTCCAACCAGCAAGATGGGCATCATAATCTCTGTGAAATATTTGCTAGGTTTGATGCCATAATAAGACAGCCAAAGCATGCCATCTTATTAAGGGGGCAGGGGGGGGCTAAGCGTGGATGTGAATAGCCTGATTTCATTCTCTGTGAGTAAGCAAGACAGATCGTGCCAAAGTGCATTTGCATTTTCTCAATGATATTGTGAGGAGTTCAGGACTTTGCCAATATCACTGAGAGAGAATGAGATCACTTGAGCACGATCCTGTACTACTCACACATTTGTACCCAGCTCCAGTAATCAAAAGTTGAGAGTCAATTAATTGGGGTTCAAACAGCAACAACACTGATTAGCTTTTACAAAGGGGAATCTGCATATTCCAAACATTCAATGCACTTAATAATGCAAAGCTTTCTTCCAGTGTGGGCCTCTGTCCAGCTGAAGTAAATGCATAAATACACTTTCACTCTTCTTGGGGCAAGTTGGGGGTTTTCTGATAGGTAGGTATGAGAATTTCATTCGTAGCAGGAGTTCCTGGGAGGTGAAATCCAAAACATCTACTTTCTGCCCACCCCTGTTCTACATCCCTGCCTTGAACCTTTTTTTCTTGGAGGGGCACAGCCAAAGTACAAGCTGCAAAAAATGAACATGGAATGAGAACAGGAGCCAAGGGAACAAACACTAGTAGAACAGTGAGTATGGTCTGCTGGATGCTATTATCTTCCCTAAGAAGGGAGCCTACAAATATGCCTTCACCCCGGGGCCAGCTTGTCTGGCTGAAAGGGGGGGGCATTGCGGGCGGGTGGGGTGACAAGACGTAGGGGCCTTTGACTGGTGCACCCCAGTGGCACCACCATGCAGGGAGGGGCAGGCTGAGCTGCCTTAAACTCAGCTCCCCCTCCCAATCTCAGCTGTCTGGCTCCACACAGCTGTAGAGAATGACAGCTCTGCCTTGAAACGAATGAAGGACACCTGCCTGCAGGAGATCGGCTTCGTCGTCGTTGCAGCCTCCGGACGCCGCGTGAAATCAGTGCGCCCAAACCGCTTCATGTCAACGCTTGCCTCGGCTCCAGCATTACCGGTGCTCGCAGCGGGGCGCTTGCACTCCGGCGCAGCTGCCTCGTGCCTGGCGCCTGCCCTGCTGGCAGAAGCGCCGATGTTGGTGGCAGCAGGCGCTGGGGCTCGGCGCCTGTCGCCACCGGCGGTTTGCAGGCCCCTGAGGGCTCCGGGACTTGCAGTGATAGCTCGCCCCCCCCTTTTCCGCACCTACCCGGCTCCGGGATTCCTGGTGCGCGAGGCTTGGGCACTCGTGTCCGGGCACCACCCCCTCCTTGGCCACCTCCTGCCGCGTCAGTGGGAGGCCCGGCGGCGTGCGCCCGGGAGTGGCGCCTTTTGTCCGGCTCCCCTCCGGAGGCGCCGCCGCTTGCAGCGGCTTGCCGCCCCCCCATTTGCTATTTGCGTTGCCCTTATTTTCACCGTAGTCTACGTAAAACTTTACGTAGACTACAGGGACCAAATAAGGAACGCAAATGGCGGCTCCCTATGGGGGCCGCTATTTGCGTATGCGCTTTTTTTTTCCCAAAGTCACCCGTGATAGGCTACGTGACGATTTACGTAGCCTATCATGGCTGACTTTGGAAATCTAGCCATGATAGGCTACGTTAATTGTTACGTAGCCTATCACGGGGGTGGGTTTGTTTGTTTGTTTTCGCGGCCGGGTAGATGGGGAGCTTCTACCCGGCCTGAATTTCGCTGGCGAGGGATGGGGTGCCTCCCGCCCAGACTGAATTTTGGCAGGGCGAGGCAGGGCGCCTCCCCCCCCCTCGCATGAACTTCAGGGGGAGAAGCGAAGCGCCTCCTCCCCACCGCGAAGCAAGCTTCGAGGACAGGTAAGGGACTTTTGTCCATCCCTACGGCTAGGACGGGCAAAAACAGGAAAGTAGGGATGGTGTGCATGCAGGGGCACCTTATGGTGACAGATGATGCCTGAGGCCCCCCGAACGGGTTGTGCGGCTCGGCGGGGGGATAAGGGTTGCCTGGGAGGCCAACCCTACTCACTCACCCAGGTGTTGTGCGTTACCGAGTCGGGGGTGACACCGGAAGGTCTACCTCCCCCAGAAGGGGCAGTCCAGAGGGATGGCAAGATCACCGCCACCCCTCAGGCTGGGTGTGTTTTTGCCCAAGAAGTGCCAGCTAGCCGCTGACACAGTTAGATGCCCGTCCTAGTTACCCCTTTGCAGCTATTTCAATAAATGTGGCCCAATTTTCAACCCAAGCTTGTTGTCTGCGTCTTCTTTAACCCATCTCCGCTCGCAATAACAACCCTTTGAAAGGTAGAATACAAGAGGAACGACCCAGATGAAGACTTCCTCAGTGGAAAGCAGAGAGAGGCTGCATGGACTGGAGGTCACGGTCAGAAGGAAGCTCACACAGCTGGCTGCGCACAATGGCTGCCGCAATTTGCAAGATCACTGCAGATCAAAAAAACTCCCCACATGGGGGGGGCATTTATTGTACAATTGGTGTGTGTTTCCCTCTGGATTATGAGCCTGCCTTTGGCCCTGAACGTTCCCTGAGGTGATAGTGTGGAGGTTACCAGTTCTGTGAATTGCAAAGACATTCTGAAAAATGTTATGATTAGCAGGCCAACATGATATGAGTATGTACTTTGTGGATATTTGCAAACTTGGGCTGTGGTACAGCCAGATGGTGCAGAGTTACCTAGCTAAGAAGTATGAAAGTTAAGAGGTTCAAAGCAGCTGGCATCTCACAGCTTGTAAGGTACACCATGTTCTCACATTCTTAATCACTGATTGTTTACATCAGAGTCTAATTAAAGCATCCAGTTAAGTCTGAACATGTGTTGTTTCTGTATTCATATTGTGCTCAGCTTGGATCTATATCACAAAACAAATGCTTACATGAAATATAAATATCTATGCTTAGAGCAAAGAATCAGGGAAATTCTTCTGTACTTTGTTACATTTAATGATAAAGCACATTAGATAAAAGCTAAAACCCTTATCAACCCAATTATAGATTGTTATGCTATGGATAGGAACATTGTTTTTAATGAATCCCATTTTCTACATGTTCAGTGCCTGGAGATCTTCATATTCAAATGCATTATCTTGTGCCTATTTCTGCGGCTGCTTTGGCCTAATGAATGCCTAATTAACACCCCTTGAAAAAGTCTCAACTCATCTACTATTTGTAGCAGTTTGCAACACTCATTTGCCTATGTTGAGAAATTATTTTTAGATTCCTATTTAAAATATTTTCTCTAAATGACTGCTTCTGACCCAAGATCTTTCAAAGATATTTTGGGAGACAAACAATCAGTAAAAATTATGCATCTCTTTTGCCTTATAGAACAATAGAAGAATCTATTTCCTACCCTAGATGGATCTCAAGAAATGCATATATTTCAATCTAGGCCTGGACTTGCTTATCTACATTTTAAGGCAGTACAGTATGATAATCATTCTGGAGAAATATATATTTTAAAAGAAAAGTAATTAATATTTTTCTAAGTATGGAAGTCATCATCATAACCAATTTTTCTAGAGAGCTGTATTCTATATATTGTAGTTGGGGGAATCTCCTCCTGTTTGAATTCTGACCCACATAAAATACTCCCTGCACTCAGAACATTCTCTCACTGGGGGTAAAGCTAAGCTGAATCACTTGTCCCTGACATACTACTTTTCCATGAATAGGCAGAATTTGGGTGGCAAGAGTCATGGGGAGCAGTCGAACATGAAATGCTTCCAGCCACACTCTGAAGTGGGAGAAGGAGTCCTCTATGTATTATGAATAATATGGAACTAAGCGGAGAGATTAAGGATCGAGAAAGGCAACAGGAAGTTCTGGCACAGGCACTCCAGGGGAGGGGCTCTTCCTTACTACAGCTTGTTAAGGGCACCTCTGCATTAAAGGGAAATCTGGGTGCCCCCAGAGCATTTTGCTTCCATTTCCATGGCTTGATGAGGATTGGCTCCTTAGAAAAGGAAGGTGACAAAATGCCCTCTCTCGGCAGCCTTCCCAGAGCTTTCTATATTTTTCAATGACAACAGCACCATCTGGCAGCTGAAAAATAGCAGTACGCCCTGTGATAAACCATCTCTCTTAAAACAAACACAAAAAAGCTGATTATTTGAGGATTTGTGTTTTGTTTTGTTTTTACAATGGAATAAACCAGAAAAAGCACAGGAGGGGCCCTGGATGTTGACGATGTCATGTAATGGAACCACAAATTTCCGTGAGTGGTCAGTCACAAGCATGCATTAAATTGCTCATGAAGAAACAGTCTAAGAGTGGATTTGTGTGGGGACACCTAGACCTGATAAAAATGTGCCTTATATTAATGAAACACCTACATGTTCTTTCTGTGCATTTTAATTGGCGTTACAGTTGAGTGACATTGTCAAGCCTGATCTCATTGGTGTTCTCATTTTTTTTATTGCCAAGTTCATTCCATCCCAGTTCCATGCAAGCTTCTTTTTTTCTCACAGAAATTTGTACATATTTTTGTGTGCATTTTTCAAAATGTGCGTATGTTTCAAATATACACATTTTTGTACACATTAGGTCACTGATGAAGGTGTGTTCGTTCACATTTTAGAAATGCATGCATTTTTCAATGCCTTTTTCAAATGCGCACATGTTGTCAAACACATTTGTTATGTGGTTGTTTTCCGGAATATATTGCCAGCTCAGGAATGCATGGATTTCTGTCCACAAGTCAGTTATGGGAAGTGCAAATTGTATAATCCCACATTAAGATGTGAATCCAACAAATTCCTCACCCATCCCTAACTGACATGTGAACTGGCTCTTAACTTGATTCAAATTATTTTAATTTTATTGGAATGCTCATCAAATGTGCCCAGCCTAGTAATTCTTTTCATTCAGGGACCTCTTGCACCACTATTTCTGGGAACCTTCAAGAATAAGGGAGAAAGTTCAAAAAACAATTTAATGGCAGACTTTCCACTGGAAAAAAATAAAATCCAGAGTCTTGGGAAAGGTATTCTTATGGCTCCATCCTGTGATTTAGAACAAATTCTAGACTTTTCTATGTTTTGCAAATTTAGTGCATATTCCAGCAAAGTCTGCAAATTCCTCTCCTTTGAATACAGCACTAACTCAATCATGATTATGAGAAGTACTGAACTCATTGAAGTATCATTGGTTTCAACACTACACCCAATCAAGCAAGCCCCAAATGCAAAATTATGTCCCCTTCAGGTTAATGGGGATTTTGTTTCCACCTTCAGTGATATGAGGTCTTGCACCATTGAATATGCACCAAACATTGTTGATCAATTTGTGGAAAGCAGACTTCTCAGTTGTGTGGGAATGGAGGGCTTGTTTAATACTTCTCAAACAAATCTAGTACTTTCCTCTTTTTTCCCCCCATCCCTAATGATTTTCATTATCCCTGTAGTTGATAGAATCCATTTCAAAAACCAATAATCTCTTGAAATCCACTGAGCCACAAATTACTCATTAGAAAATATTTTCAAAGATCATTACCTTGCCCATAGATTTTAGCTGTTCATTTCCTGGATTCTCACTTGTAACACTGCTCATAAGGGGAGAAGAGATTATTCACTCACAAGAAAATGATTCTAATATAATTCAAACCATTTACTTGTTTATTATTAGAACCACTGCTTTTTTAAAGGTCAACACTGTATCAATTTGAACATTGATTTTATGACCTCTTGTTATTAGGATATAATGAAATGATGAATGCAATATTCACTGCACTGGATTCAGTAATAGCACTCAGAACTGTTACTTTATATATGCACTAGTTTCATTTCTTTTTAAAAAAAACAACAGTCACACACTGAGAAGCAGGTGGGTAGACATCCATCATTAAGTTAAGTGCATTGTTGCATGCTGGTCCTACTAGGAATGTGTAGGGTGTGTGATTGACTGATTGTCATGGAGAGCATATAGTTTCTCATTTGCCTGATTTTAGCTTCATAAGCATCTCAGCTTTCTTTTTTTAAAGGAAGAGGTTTCTAGTCCTTATTGGTTAGACATATGCTTTGGAGTGTGGGTAAAATGCCTGCTAAAGTCTCAGAAGCCAGAGAAATTGATGAACAAAAGTCTTCCAATGCTTGGGGGAAAGGCTTCAGTGCCTTGTGTAGTTCTTAGCCAACTCCTATGACATTAGAACCAAAACATTTTTTTGCCAAATAATAAAAAGAGGTGGTAGCGGCAGGAGGGTGGAATGGGGAGGGATAATGTATTCCAAACAGGAAAAATTAAAGGATACAAAATTTGCCAAATTGGCGTAATTTACACATGTCACAGAACTCAGGGTTAAGATAATTCCATTTGCCTGGGCAAATATTTATTTACTTACTTACTTGCACACAGAATACACACACAGCCTTAGTTAAAAGCAGAGCCTTTGCAGCATTTTCACAAATGCTTTTTCCATTCATGCATGCAAGTCATCAGGGCCTCAGTAATTCTATCACTATGGTACAGGGAGAAGAGGATAAGTTTTCTTGACGCAATGGAGAACATTACGGGTGAAGAGAATCCCATTTTGAAGTGATGGGCTCTTCTAGGACTAGAAGAAAGCTCTCTGCTTGTACTTCACATCTGCAAAAGGGTGTTCATCAGGCTTCAAGCTAATGTTTGGAAACCTTGGAGGTGTCAAAGAGCAGCTGGTCTGTTTTTGAGGTGATTAATTCCTTCGAAATGATATTGTGTAAACACTCAATGTCCTCAGAACAAAGATTAGCTAAATCTGAATATTTGCCCATGGTAATCAATGACAAGAAATCAAAGCAATTAACATGTCAGATCAAAAAACATACACATATAAAAATGTCAGTAAACAGTGTCAGATATTGTTGTTAAGGAAACAAAATCTAGGCACCAATACCGAGGAGTTAGAATAGAGAAAATATACTAGGCATACCAGAAAGCTGGTAGAAAAAAATAACAACAAGACTGTCTTTTTCTGCATGCAAAATGTATGTAAAACAGTAGAATGAGTTGGAGCTGGGATATCACTACATGCCTTAAAATCCCAAACCCATCTCATTTGTTAGCTGAAGGATTACTTCATAGAATCCCGATGGGAGGGAAATATTAACTAAATACAGAAAATAATATTGGGACATAATATAAATTACCAAACTAATGTGGTCATGGAAATTGTCAGATTGATCATTGTCAAAGGTATGCCATGAGAGAGCAATAAAATATCTACATTTAATTATGGTGATGATGGTGATTTATTTTGAACATTTTATACCACCCTTCATCCTTTTTCATGATTTCAGGGTGGTGTACAATTATACTTAAAAAAAAAAAAAATACAATGGTAAAATAGTAAGTGAAATAATACCATGCCTAGTGCCAAGAAGATTAGGCCTCTCTTGGGAGGGTGTTCAAAGACTGGAGTGCCACCACTAAAACAAGTCCTCTCTCTTGTCATTGAACACCATAGTTCTCATAAAGGAGGCACATGGAAAAGGGTTTGGGGAAAGCAGGTGATATAGGATGAGGCACTCCTTCAGACATATTATGCCTTGGAATAGAGAGTTATGAAACTAATAACAGCTTCTTCATGACAGGTAACAGAGAACAGAGAATTGGCTGTTAAGTTCACATTAGGGGTGTATGGATTCCCCACCGTCTGTTCCGGTGGGGAATCCGTAGGGTGGGGAGGTGATCTATTCTTCCCCCCTGGAATCCTCCAGAGAGGTTCTGCTCTGCTTGGATTCGGGGGGGGGGACTGGCTTTGGGGCGCTTACCTTCCCTCCTGCCAGCCAGACCCGTTTGCCTCCTCAATGTCCCCGTCGATTGCCTTTTAAAAAAAGTCTTTAAAAAAATGGCAATCGGGGGGGGGGATATGCCCATAGACTTGTACGCAAATAGAGTCATGAATCTTGCATATAAGTCTATGTGTCCATAGGCTTATACGCAAGATTCACCACTCTATTTTGCGTATAAGCCTATGGGCACATCCTGCTGATCGTCTGTGCCCATAGACATATACACAAAATAAAGCTGTGAATCTTGCATATAAGACTATGGACACATAGACTTATATGCAAGATTCATGACTCTATTTGTATATAAGTCTATGGGCACATCCTCCCCCCCAATCACTTTTTTTTTTTTTTAAGACAGTTTTTTTAAAGGCAATTGGCAGGGACAGGGAGGAGGCGAACTGCTCTGGCTGGAAGAAGTAGCTGAGTGCCCTTCCACCTCAAGTCCCCCTGGAGCAGAAGTAAGTGGTCCTGATCCACTGTGGATTCCTGAGGCTGGATTCCAAAGAATCCAGCCTCATTTGAATCTGCAGCGGATTTCTCTGACATCCCTAGTTCACATTAGGGTTGTACACCACTTCGACCTGAAGCCTGAACTCTGAGCCAAAGTGGGGTGCTTTGGACTGCTTCCAAGGAGAGGCGGAGGGGCCACAAAGCAGCATGAACCAGTTGGGTTGCTCCAAAGCATTTTGGAGCAATCCAGAAGCCCAGCTGTGCTGCCGCCCAGCTCCTAGCTCCTTACCTGGGCCCTCAGGACACACACTGGCAACCATCTTCTTGTCCCAGGGAGTTGCCTTTTTAAAAATGGAGACTCTCTGGAACAAGAAGATGGCTCCTGGCACACATACCAAGGGCCCAGGAGCTGGCAAGTGTGGTGATGACTCCCTGGACCAAGAAGACGGCTGCTGGTGCGTGTTCTGAGAGTGCAGGTAATGAGTTGGGGGCTCACGTGTTGGGGATGGGCAAAGAGAATCCCGCTTCAGCTCCAGAGGCTGAAGTGGGTTGGGAGGGCCTTGAATCACCCCAAAGCAAATCAGGCCTGCTTTGGAAGCCCTGAAGTGGCCTCCAAGGTGGATTGGGGGATTCCTGTACAGCCCTAGTTCAAATTAACATGTGAAATTAAGTAGGGCTGTGCATGGACCCCCTGATTTGCTTCAGAGGCCAGTTTGCATCTCCTGAATCAGCCCTCATTTGCTTCAGACCAATTTGGACCTAATTTAATTTGCTTCAGTTTCAAATCCAAATCAAGATTCGGATATCCAAATTATTCGGATTTTACATTTTCCCATTGACTTGCACTGGAAAACAAATGACCATAACGTTTCCAGTTTTTCTTTGAGTACCTGGCATAGGGAGGGACGAAAGGGACTTACCTGGTCCCGCAGCTTGCTTTGCGGTGGGGGGGAGGCCCTTCACTTCTCCCCCCGAAGTTCAGGCGAGGGGGGGGAGGCGCCCCACCTCGCCCGGCCTAAATTCAGGCCGGGGAGGAGGCGCCCCATCCCTCGCCACTGAAATTCAGGCTGGGGAGGAGCGCCCTGTCTCCCCGGCCACGAAAAAAAAAAGTAAAGTAAAAAAAACACACACACACCCGTGATAGGCTACGTAACGATTTACGTAGCCTAGCATGGCTAGATTTCCAAAGTCAGCCATGATAGGCTATGGAAATCGTCACGTAGCCTATCATGGGTGACTTTGGGAAAGAAAAAAAAAAGCCCATACGCAAATGGCGGCGACCATGGGGCGCCGCGATTTGCGTTCCTTAGTTTGGCACGTCTAGTCTACGTAAAGATTTACATAGACTACGGTGAAAATAAGGGAACGCTATTTGCGTTGCCCTTATTTTCGCTGTAGTCTACGTAAATCTTTACATAGATTAGACGTGCCAAACTAAGGAACGCAAATGGCGGCGCCCCATGGTCGCCGCCATTTGCGTACGGGCTTTTTTTTTCCAAAGTCACCCGTGATAGGCTACGTGATGATTTACGTAGCCTATCACGGCTGACTTTGGAAATCTAGCCATGATAGGCTACGTAAATCATTACGTAGCCTATCACGGGTGTGTGTTTTTTTTTTTTACTTTCCTTTTTTATTTTGTAATGGCGGCGGCGGCAGCTGGTCAGAAGACTGGCCGCTGCCGCCGCCCCCGCCGAAACGTCGCCGAAACACCGCCAGGACCCACCGCCGAGAGGGACATTTGCACGAGGTAAGTCCCATCCCGGGGGGGGGCGGGGGCCGGTGGAGAATTTCACCACCAATTTCCCGGAGATTTGTGGAGAAATTCTCTGCCATCCCTAAATTCCTGGCAGCCCTAGTGGACTGAACTTGCCAAACCTCAGACAGTTTGGACCAGTAGTTTTTGTACTAGGTGCAGGTCAATTTTGCTTTTTCAAGGAAATCTCTCAAAGCAAGGAGCTGTAATTCTTCAGTGCTTCCACAGAAGTGCATGAAATTTGGGCACCTGGCAGCACTACTGGAGGTGACTGAACCTGCCACATTTCAGATAGTTTGGTCCAGTAGTCTTTGTGCTAGCCATGCATAAAATTTCCTTTTCTCAGAAACTAAAAAAGGTAAAAACAAACAATAACAACAACAAAACTATGTCAGCCACACAGGAGATTAGAGATCCTAATCAGAAGGTGTTTAAGGTGACAATAAGGAGGTCACTATCCCTAATCTCTGGTGTAGGGTTTTTTTTTAAGTGCAAAAGTACTTTCCTTTTCTCTGTCCTGAATCTTCCACTGACCTGAGGCTCTCATTAAGGGAAGAAAGAAAAGATAAACATCTCTTTGGCTGCAAATTGCAATACACATTACCTGGAAAAGTCACGCTGACTGAACTCAGTGGAGCTTCTTTATTAATTGCAGTGCTATACTTTCTCTACTCCATATAATTTTAGAAACCTCCCCCCTTATTTGCCTTTCTTCTAAATTAAATAGCCCAAACACTGAAGCCTTTTGTAGAGGAGTTGTTCCACCCTGCTGATCATTTGGGCAGCCCTTTTCCAGGAAGGGTAAGATGAAGGAAACATTTTAAAAATGAATATAGCCTAGCCTGATCATATTATTCTTATGGTCATTTGATGTTCACAAGGGAAAACAAGTCACAAGCAAAGTGTCTTGGAAAATCAGCAACAGTGAGGATGCTTCATATTATGTGTATTGTGTAGTGCTTTGCCCCACTGTACACATTGTACTGTGTATTACTGAACTGCTTTGGCCACACACCATTTTCTTGTGCACAATAATGTGTATGGTGCACTCACACAGCACACACACAGACACGCAGAAAAGACCAAAAGAAAAGCAGATTCAGAAAGAAAGAAAGAAAGAAAGAAAGAAAGAAAACTACCTACAAGCTAAGGGGTGAGGGGAAGGGAAATAACACTAAAGCCAAACAGAAGAGAAAAGGGGTTATATTTTATTTTATTTTATGTATTTATGTATTTTTATTTATTTCATTTCTATACTGCCCAATAGCCAATACTCTCTGGTTCACAAAAATTAAAACCAAGGAGCACACAATAAAACAATATAAAATATATAAAACATTAAAACCACAGTATAACAATACAACCAGACTAAAACCAGAATAAAACCTAGCAGCAATGCAGAGATTTAAAATACAGATTTAAAACAACAAAGCTAAAAGTCTAGAAAGCTAAAATGCTAAAATGCTTGGGAAAATAAAAAGATCTTTACCTGGCACCAGAAGGAATACAATGTAGGTGCCAGGCGAACCTCACTAGGAACTCATTTAGGGATGTCAGAGAATTCTGCCACGGAACTCAGTGAGGCCGAATGCCAGTGCATTCGACCCCATGAACTCCATGGTGGAACAGCCTGCCCCCCCACCGCGGATACCCCCTGGGATAAGACTTACCTGGGGTGGATGTTCCGGACAGCGGTGGCTTCAGCAGCAGTGACAGCGGCTGGTCTTCCAACCGGCTGCCTCCACCGCTGCCATTTGCAGTCTGTTTTTTTCTGGGTTTAATTTTTTTTTTAATTTTTGGCCGTCTTAGTCTACATGAATATTTACATAGAGTAAGATGGTGAAAATAAAGGGGAACGCAAATAGCGTCTGCTACGCTATTTGCGTTCCCCTTTCTTGTCTTCATCTTAGTCTACATAAATATTTACGTAGACTAAGTCGGCCAAAAATAAGGAACGCAAATGGTGGCGGCCGTAGCTATCGCCATTTGCGTACACGTTTTGTTTTTTTTTAACCCAGACGTGATAGGCTACGTAAGTCTTTATGTAGCCTATCACTGCTGAATTCAGGGATGCAAACGGCAGTGGATACGGCCACTGTCATTTGCATCCCTTCTAGCCAGCGGACAGATGTCCGGATGCTGGCGGAGCCGGCCAGCGGCTCCGCGGAATCCCCACGGAGTGGAGCTGGCCAGCCAGGATTCCGTGGGCAGGCGCGGAGCGCCTTGCCCCCCAGCGAGGATTCCGGGGGGAGGGCCGGAGGGCCTCCCCCCCCAGTGGAACCCAGCGGAGCCAGGTAAGTGGGGTTTCGTACATCCCTAACATTCCACAGCCGGGGTGCCATAGCAGAAAAAGCCCTCCTCCTAGTAGCCACCCACCTCACTTCATTTGGCAGGGACTCAAGGAGGAGGGCCGCTGACGATGATCGTAAGGTCTGGGCAGGCACATATGGGAGGAGGCGATCCTTCAGATAACCTGGCCCCAAGTCGTTAAGGGCTTTGAATGTTAACAAAAGCTCTTTGAAACGGGCCCAGAAATGGACTGGCAGCCAGTGCAGCTGGAAAAGTACTGGCATAATATGAGCTCACTGGCCAGTCCGTGTTAACAATCTTGCTGCCCTATTTTAGACCAGCTGAAGTTTCCAGTAGGGATGGCGGAGAATTTCTCCCCGAAACTTCGGGGGGCCAAGCGCCAACGTGTTCGGCCCCCCGAACAAGTTTCGGGGAGAAATCCTCCGCACCCCCCCGCCCCCCGCACACCCCCCCCGGGACGGGACTTACCTTCCCTGAATGTCCCTCCCGGCGGCAGGTCCGGCTGGCGGTTCGTCCGGTGTTCGAGCGGGGCGGGAGCGGCAGCCGGTCTTTCGACCGGCTGCCGCCCCCGCCATTGCAATGAAAGAAAGAAAAAAAACACGTCCCCTGATAGGCTACGTGACGATTCACGTAGCCTATCACGGCAAGATTTGCAAAGTCAGCTGTGATAGGCTACGTGAATCGTCACGTAGCCTATCACGGGTGACTTAAAAAAAAAAAAAAAGCGCGTACGCGAATGGCGGCCCCCATAGGGAGCTGCCATTCCCCTTCCTTATTTGGTCGCTGTAGTCTATGTCAATGTTACTACGGCGAAAATAAGGGCAACGCAAATAGCGTTGCCCTTATTTTCGCTGTAGTCTACGTAAACATTTATGTAGACTACAGCAACTAAATAAGGACCGCGAATGGCGGCTCCCTATGGGGGCCGCCATTCGCGTACGCGCTTTTTTTTTTAAAGTTACCCGTGATAGGCTACGTGACGATTCACGTAGCCTATCACGGCTGACTTTCCAGATCTAGCCGTGATAGGCTACGTGAATCGTCACGCAGCCTATCAGGGGACGTTGTTTGGGTTTTTTTTTACTTTCGTGTTCGCGGCCGGGCGAGGCGGGAAGCCTCCTCCCCGGCCTGAATTTCGGCCGGGCGAGGAGGGAAGCCTCCCCCCCGGCCTGAATTTCGGCCGGGCGAGGCGGGAAGCCTCCCCCCCCGGCCTGAACTTCGCGGGGGGAGCAGCGAAGCGCTCCCCCCCACCGCGAACAAGCTGCGAGAAAAGGTAAGTGACTTTCATCCACCCCTAGTTTCCAGACCATTTTCAAAGGCAGCCCCACTGCCTTTGCATTGCAGTAATCCAGACGAGAAGTTATCAGAGTATGGATAACTGTAGCAGGGCTATCTGTCCAGATTAGGGGTGGACGAAAGTCACTTACCTGTCATCGAAGGCCGTTCATGGTGGGGGGGAGGCGCTTCGATGCTCCCCCCGCGAAGTTCAGGCCGGGGGGGAGGCTTCCCGCCTCGCCCGGCCGAAATTTAGGCCGGGGGAGAGGCTTCCCGCCTTGCCCGGCCGAAATTCAGGCTGGGGAGGAGGTGCCTCGCCTTGCCCGGCCGCGAACGCGAAAGTAAAAAAACACACAAAAAAAACGCCCCCTGATAGGTTACGTGATGATTCACGTAGCCTATCACGGCTAGATCTGCAAAGTCAGCCGTGATAGGCTACGTGAATCATCACGTAGCCTATCACGGGTGACTTTAAAAAAAAAAGCGTACGTGAATGGCGGCCCCCATAGGGAGCCGCCATTCGCATTCCTTATTTAGTTGCTGTAGTCTACGTAAATGTTTACGTAGACTACGGCGAAAATAAGGGCAACGCAAATAGCGTTGCCCTTATTTTCGCCGTAGTCTATGTAAACATTTACGTAGACTACAGCGACCAAATAAGGAACGGGAATGGCGGCTCCCTATGGGGGCCGCCATTATCCGTACACACTTTTTTTTTTTTTTTAAGTCACCCATGATAGGCTACGTGACGATTCACGTAGCCTATCACGGCTGACTTTGCAAATCTTGCCGTGATAGGCTACGTGAATCGTCACGTAGCCTATCAGGGGGCGTTTTTTTTTTTTCCTTTCATTGCAATGGCGGCGGCGGCAGCCGGTCGAAAGACCAGCTGCTGCTCCCGCCTCGCTCGAACACCCGCCGAACCGCCGGCCGGACCAGCCACCGGGAGGGACATTCGGTAAAGGTAAGTCCCGTCCCGGGGGGGGTGCGGGGTGTGGGGGGGTGCGGAGGATTTCTCCCCGAAACATGTTTGGGGGGCCGAACACGTTGGCGCTCGGCCCCCCGAAGTTTCAGGGAGAAATTCTCCGCCATTCCTAGTCCAGGTAAAGGCATCGTTGGTATACCAGCCTAAGCTGATAAAAAGTGCTCCATGTATTCTTTGTTTTTTTATAAGAATATAGAGAATTGAAAAATGGGAAGGGAAGGAATAGTAATTGAGAAGGGCAGGTAGCCAAAGAACAAACAGCAAGGAAACATACTGCTGGGTTAAAGTTCAGCCATATTAGTGCCTAGAGATGTCACTTTCCGAGGCTCAGTTCCCCCTTGCTCTAGCAAATTGTTACGTTTGCTCAGACAGGCTGTCTGGGCTTCAGAATTGTCCAAAGTGATCCAAAGCACTTTGAATCTCTCCTACCCACTCTGAACGCACTTCAGCTTCAGACTGAAACAATCCAAATCACCCTGATTCACTTCAGAAGTTGGGATTCTGACCGAAGTGGTACACAGCCCTAAAATTCAGCACTCCAGTCCCTCTTCATATTCACAGCCTTCTTAGGAACACAATGTTCAATATGGTATGAGCACTTTCAGTTTTCGGTGCCTTTGCTGTCCCACTTCTTACAAAGCCCTTTGCTGCCAAACCCATTTATCTTTTGCCACAAATTTTGTTACTTCCATATAGTCATCTGCCCCCTTACTGTTTTATCCACAGCCAAACTGACTTTAACTTCCAACATGAGCACTGCAGAGGCACAGTTACAGTGTAGTGTAAACTCTCAAATAGTTAGGGATGGGTGGAATGCTTACCTGCCATTCCACGGGGTGGTCCCTGGGGGGGAGACGATCTGTTCATCCCCCGCCCCGGAATCCTCTTTGGCCGGCTCTGCTCCACGGCGATTCCGCGGAGCTACTGGCCGGCTCCAAAGTGCCAGTGATACAGCCGCCATGCCATATCACTGGTTGAAGGGAGGGAAGTGACTGTGGACGCGAATGGCGTCCAGGACGCCATTTGTGGCCGTAAAGGCCTGAGTTTAAGGTAAATGCAGCTGTAAATGGCTACATTTACCTTAAACTAAGGCCTTTACAGCCGCAAATGGCATCCTGGATGCCATTTGCATCCATGCTTTTTATTAATGTGATAGGCTACACAAATAATTTGAGAGGAAATTTTTGAGAGGAAATTCACCTCCACTCTACTTTCTATCTTGTTTTAACTTAGTAAGTTAGCTGTTATGAGAGCCACGTATTCTTTTCCCTGTGATCAATGGCAAGTCACTTCTGCCTATGTGTGCTCAAAATTCAGCAATCCCATTAAAACAGCAATGACACACAAACAATGACGTTCAGCCCTTTCTAAAAATAGTCTGTAACTCATTCCCCAAACCACCACTGATATATTGCAGATCATTAAGATAACCACTTTTCCTTCCAGTAGGGTTGCAATGCCAACAAACCCAGAAAAAATGGTTTGACTGGGTTTTCTGTTTTTATACCTGTTGCCAAAGAAGGCTTCTCCCCATCTCCGCCACACTTTTTAATAGGCAGTACAGTGGGGTAAGTCTGGGGGTGTTCAGCATGGTGGCCATAGGCACCAATGTGCCTGTAGACTACTTTCTTAATGCCCGCAGGGCTCTCTGCCCCTCTTGCTTTTTATTTTATTTAAGAATTTTTAAAAAATTAAATTGGGAGGCTGGCATACTGCAAAGTGAAGAGCTGCACTCCAGCACATTTGGGGTCAAAAGAGTGGTTTTGTATTTTGTCACTCTGACCTAGGGATGGTATGGGTGCCCCATTCAGTCTGGGAATCCAGCAGAACCGCCCTTGCCCACACCCCTGAACCCCACTCGCCAAGACCCTGCCCCTGCTCGCCCCTTGCCCATGCTTGGTGAATGGTCTACACTCACTCCGGTGGCCTCATCGAGCTTTGCAGTCACCATTTTTTGAGAAATAAAATGGTGATTGCAAAAATGCGCACATTTGCGTACTCATGAAAATGCGCATTTTGCGAATGTGCATATTCACGTATGCACGCAAATGTGCATCTTTTGTAAAAAATACGTATTTTGCACAGATACAAATATGCACCTTCAGATAACGTGCATTTCACATGTAAGAATATGAGCATTTGCATAATGCGCATTTCTGCACATACAAAAACATGCACACTTTTGCGCTCACCATTTTGTTTTTTTTAAAAAATGGTGACTGCGGAGCTCAACGAGGCCACAGGGGTGAGTGCAGGCTGCTTGTCAAGCATGGGAGGAGCTCGAGTGTGATCCAGGGACTGACAGGCAGGGGCTGGGCAGGTGTCCAGAGAACCTAGACGGGGGTGAGTTCGAACATCCCTACTTCTGACCCTTCTGTCTTCTATTTGGGTTCCTGTGCTAGGGATGTACAAATCCCACTCACACGTCCGTTCTGGGGCATCAGCGGTAGGGGGGAGGTGCTCCATCCCTCCCCCTGGAATCCTCCCCAGCTGGCTCCACTCCGTGGCGACTCTGCAGAGCCACCGGCCAGGGCCAACCGCAGCCAGAATTCCAGCCACAGCTGGGCTGCTGCGTAGAGGCCACCATTTGTGCCCCTGCTCTTTGCCGTGATAGGCTACATAAATATTTATGTAGCCTATCATGGCAAAAGGAAGCCACGCAAATGGCGGCCACTATGACAGCCACCATTTGCGGCTGCAGCAACCCGGCAGTGGTTGGGATACAAGCCGGAGCCACCACTGCCGCATCCGCCACCGCATCTGCCACCACCACATCCGCCACTGCATCCACCACCAGGTAAGCGCCATTCGGGGGCATTCCGCAGGGTGGCGGGGGGAGAGGTCATTCCACCACAGATTCCGGGGGAGCGGATTCTAAAGAATCTGGCCTCATTGGAGTCCGTGGTGGAATTCTCTGACATCCCTATCCTGTGTAGGGATGTATGAATCCCTTATCTTGCTCTGCTGAGGGGCATCTGTGGTGGGGGAGAGGCACTCCGTCCGTCCCCCTGGAATCCTGCCCAGCCAGATCTGCTCCACGGCCAAGCTGCAGAGCCACTGGCCGACTCCGGCCACCCGCAGCCAGACATCCAGCCGCTGGGCAGCCCTGCAGGGATGCAAATGGCAGCTGTCATAGCTGCCGCCATTTGCATCCCTGTATTGAGCCGTGATAGGCTACGTAAATACTTACGTAGCCTATCATGGCGGCGGCGGGGGGAAAACCCCAGCGTACGCAAATGGTGGCGGCTACCGCCATTTGCGTATGCTGGTTTCCCCCCCCCCTGCTGTGATAGGCTATGTAAATACTTATGTGTAGCCGATCACGGCAGGGGGGGAAAAAACCCAGCCTATGCAAATGGCGGTAGCTGCCACCATTTGTGTATGCTGGGTTCCCCCCCACCACCCTGATAGGCTACGTAAATACTTATGTAACGTATCACGGCCTCCGCAGGGATGCAAATGGCGTCCCTGGGTTAGACGTGATAGGCTACATAAGTATTTACATAGCCTGTCATGGCTTGAAGAGGAGGAAGCGCAGGATGGCCACCATTTGCAAAGCAGCGCGGACGGGAGCAGCTAAGTGCTCCGTTTTGCATTCCTTTTGTGGGGTGGGAGTGGCGGGGACTTTATCCCGCGCGCCTTTCGTGGGGGGGGCGGGGGCTTAGTTCTGCGATGGATTTCGGGGGGCTGAATGCACTGGCATTTGTCCTCACCGAGATCTGTCACGGAATTCTCTGACATCCCTAATCCTGTGCAACTTACTTTTCATTTGTCCCACCTGTTTGCCTTCTGAAAAATGCCACACTGGAGGCCTTCAAGATGAGGCTAGACAGCCATCTGTCAAGGATGCTCTGACTTGGATTCGTGCATTGAGCAGCTTGTAGGCCCCTTCCAACCCTACTATTCTATGATTCTATGAAATGAGCATTTTGTGATTGGCCACAGCCAAAAAGGCAGCCATTTTATGAATAGGCAAGCCCCCCATGGCAGCCATTTTGTGAGAGTATCCACAACACTCTCTCAAAATTCCAAATGGGCTCACTGGCCCAAGTGGTTTCAGGACCCTGGAATAGACAGCTTTGCATTTGTCTCCATCCCTGGCCCTTTGAAAACCTACTAGGTTGGATCTTCAGCTCTGATGTGCTTTGGCGTCTGCTTGACTTGGGGCCAAACTACATGTTACACACAATGTGGTTATGTGTAGCATGCTGCTTCTGCCTTAATTAATTACAAAGGGTGATTGTTATGTGGACTACCCCATCCATGGAGGGGATGTTTGTCTTCTTTCTCCATGCAAATCAAGAATTTAGTTTTGCTTCATTTTTTACTTGAATTTCCCCCCATTTTCAGCAGAAACATGAACACAAATGCAAACACCTTTTTGAGGGTAAAGCTCAGATGTTCCTGAACTTGTGTTCATGTTCCAAAAATGCACACTTTAAAAATGCAAACTTTAAAGATGTGAATTTTTGAAAAACTTACACATTTTTTTTTAATGTACAATGGGGCAAAGTGCACATTTGGGCACACACTTTTTAAAAAATGCATTCTGAAATGAGCACTTTTCCCAGTCAGATGAAAAGAAAAACACATTGTAATCAACAACAGGAGGGAGGTGGCTCAAGCTTTGAGGTGGAACTTGGAGAATCTCGATGAGCTCTAGCCTTGATGATTCTCCCATCTCTGCCCCTGTGTGGCATGGCATCAGTTCAGTGGGAACTTGTTTTCTAAGACTTCTAGCTGTGCTTGGGTGTGTGATTTTTGCTCAGATTGCAGCTGGAAAGGGAAATAAGCCTAGGGATGGTTGAGAATCATGTGAACACATCCCATTTGCAATCCAAAATGAGAACATGAGCATTTTGCTCATTCAAAATATGCACTTTCCTCATTTGAATGATCTGAAAAGCAGGTTGGGGGAAAAATGGGAGTGAGCCGAAACAAGCTACAAAGTTATTTTTTTGAGAATTTAGGCGAGCTCAAAAATTGCTGGTTATCCCATCCATAAATAAGCTTCCTCTTGATGTGTGTAGCAGTCTCATGAACAATACCCCCAGCACCTGTAATTAATTAAGGAAAGCAAAGATGTAGCTAATGTGACCTTTGCAGAACTCCATCCACAGGTCCTGTTCAAGTACCAGAAATGTTGATTCCAGGTAGTGGCAACCCTAACCCTTTCCTTCACTGGAAAGAGTATTTCCCATGCACAACTGTGTAACGTTCGTGCTTATTCCCCAGGTCTGGTTTATTTATATCCCTTCATAACCATTGAAAGTCAATAAACAGAATCAAGTTACAGGGATTTCTCATCTCACCTAGTGTCTCTTTCACTGAGCTTATGAATGTGTCTGTCTCTTATCTTTTGAAATTTGCATGAATCACATTTGCATGATAAGCTGTGTTCCACTGATAAGTCAAAAGCCCTCCAGATTTCCCAAATCTTATCAAACAAAGCAGCTTCGGAAATTGAATCTCATAACTGCTACCAAAAGAAGAAAAACTCAAGGCAGCTGCCCATTGTGTTTCTGATGATATATATCACCCTAAACAGTTTCTAACTCTACGGTTTTATTGTTAAAGCACCTCCATTTTCTATTTTCTTACTTCAGTTATGTTATCCCAGTCCATCAGTCATAGGGAAATTTTCTATTACTTGCCGACCATTCATTAATGACCTGGAGTATGATAAATTACACTTTTATTTTGCAATGCCAGTCAAGTTTTGTTTCCAGTTTTTGTTTTGTTTTTGTTTTTTAAAGCACCCACAGATACACTTATACATGAGCATGACCTGTTTGCCACAGGTGTACAAAGCTATTTGGATTGACCAAAAACTTTACTTCTGCAGTTGAATTTAAGAAGGAGTCGAGTATATGCTGTCAGGTTTTTCCATCTCTTCTTCATATAGGGGCACAGATTCTAGGAGATTCTAAGAGGTTCCATGTTGCCAACAAATCACATGGGATAAAAACTCACAGAAACAAAGAGCCAATACAGCTGACTCTAGTATGTTTTACCATATTTGACCACCTGATACGTGGCTTTAAAAAATCTCCTTACCACTGACAAGATGGATGAATGAATGCAGATGACCAACTTAGCACAGGTGCTATTCCCACCCTAATGTATTGCTGTACTGTTTGTTGCTGTTGGTGGTAGTGCTTATGGAAGTAAATGATTTATTGATAATGATACTGTTTGCATTAGTTTCAAAATATGTAAGTAATGCTAAAAAAAAAACACATTTTCCTGAATTTTTCAATCCAGTAAGCAACCCCTGTGAAGAGGAGGAACTCATAAAAGTTTACTATAAAACTTAAAATCAAGAATGGTCATATATACCCATCATATCTAACATATAGACTCGCACTCCAAGCAGCCTGTTTGTGAAGAAACTGAGGTAAAAATTTAACTGTTCTGTTCTGTTTCAATGATGGAAGGACTGAATGGGTTAGCAGTAGAAGAAAAATGTGTGCTGTTTACTTGTGGCTTGTGCCTGAAGAGAGTTACATTGTAAATGTGGTGTGCTGGTAAAATGGTAGTTACTGTTACCACTAAGAGGGAAATGAAGCCAGGTTTCTGTATTTATATATAGGAAGGTAGGATCGAAATCAGTTTACCATCTGGATTGGAGAATAACTGAACATTCTAAAGATGCCAGTTGGTCCTACATTTAAATAGAGGTGATGTGATGGAATGCTGGCCACACCAAAGCTGATTGGCTGGAGGGTGCTGAATGGAGTGAATATAAGGAGCTGTTGAGAGGCATCTGGGAAAGTCTGTCAGAGAGTTTGCCTGGAGAGTTCCCTGAAGAAGAGTCATCAGGAGATGTCTTCATGAGAGGCTGAGGAGCCTTAGGAAGATATCAGCCAGGAAGAAGAGCAGCTGTAAGACCAGGAAGCCAATCCGAGAGCATGTGAGGCAAAAGCTGAAAGAGCTCTGCAAGGGAAGAGAAGAAGACTCCTGGAGCAGCCCTTGGGGGAAGAACTGAAGCCTGAGTGTCAGCTGGTGGCGGTGATCTGAAGTAGGGATGTACGAAAGTCACTTACCTTTTCGAAGGGTGACATAACATTCGCAGTGGGGGGGAGGCACTCTGTCCCTCCCCCCGAAATTCTCTCCGGCCACTACGCCATTTGTGTTCTTTTTTTTCTTTCTTTTTTTTTTTTTTGTTGCCATAATAGCCTACGTAAATATTTACATAGGTTATCACGGCAAAAAAAAAAGGGAACACAAATGGGGGCCGCCGTAGCTGCTGCCATTTGCGTTCCCTTTTTTTTTTTGCTGTGATAGGCTATGTAAATACTTACGCAGCCTATCATGGCTTTCCACAGGGACGCAAATTAGCCGTTATAGGCTACGTAAGTATTTATGTAGCCCATCACGGCTATATGGAAGAAGCGAATGGCGGCCGCAGACGCGGCTGCCATTTGCAATGCAGCGTGGATAGGGATGTACAAAAATCACTTACCTTTTTGATGGGGTTATTTGTAGTGGTGGGGAGGCACTCCGCACCTCCCCCCGAAATCCTAATCCGGCCGGCTCCACTCCACAAGATTCCGTGGAACTGCCGGCCGGGGCCACCCACCGCCGAACATCTGGCCATTGGGCAGCCTTCCAGAAAAAAAAAATGCATAAGCAAATGGTGGCGGTTATGGCGGCCGCCATTTCCATTCCCTTTTTTCCGCTGTTTTAACCTACGCAAATATTTACGTGAGCTATTATGGCAAAAAAAAAAGGGAACTCAAATAGCGTAGTGGGCACCATTTGCGTTCCTCCCCCCCCCCGCGCTGTTTTAGCCTATGTAAATATTTACGTAAGCTATTACAGCAGGAAAAAAAAGGAACGCAAATAGCGCCCTCTACACTATTTGCGTTCCCCTTTTTTTCGCTGTAATAGCTTACGTAAATATTTACATGGCTACAACAGCAAAAAAAAGGGAATGCAAATGGCCGCTGTAGCCGCCGCCATTTGCATACGCTGTTGTTTTTTTGCTTGCCATGATAGGCTACGTAAGTATTTACATAGCCTATCACGGCAAAAGCAGCTACACAAATGGCATGGTGGCTGCCATTTGTGTGGCTGCCTTTGCCGTGATAAGCTACGTAAATACTTAGGTAGCCTATCACGGCAGCCTAGCCAGATGCAAATGGCGGCCGCTATGGCAGCTGCCATTTGAGTCTGCAGCAGCCAGCCGAGAGACCAGCTGCCGCTGCCGCCGCCGGGGTTGCTACCGAAGCTGCCGCTGCCAGAACATCCACCCCTGGTAAGCTTTGTCCTGGGGGGGATTCCATGTGGGGGCAGGGGGTGGGAGGCTGTTCCGCCATGGGTTTCGGGGGGCCGAATGCCAGTGCATTTGGCCTCACTGAAATCCATGGCAGAATTCTCCACCATCCCTAAGTGTGGATGGCAGCAGGTAGGTGCTCCGTTCCGGGGCCATTTCGTGGTGGGGGGGCTTTTGTTGTGCCACGGATTTCAGGGGGCTGAATGCACTGGCATTCGGCCTCACCAAGATCCATGGAGGAATTCTCTGACATCCCTAGTCTGAAGACAAAGCAGCTGCTGGACCAAACGGAACACTTCATGGTAAGCCTGGTAAACAGCCTTAAAGGTTCCAGCAGGAAGTCAAACCCTACCAGAAAGAAAATAAACTTTCAAGCCCTCATTGACATATCAGGGGATAGCTTGGCCACAGTGGTACAGGAGCTAGTAAACTCAAGTCTGGATTACTACAATGCACTCTATAAGGGGCTTCCCTAAGGGCTGCTCTGGAAGCTGGAGTTAGTGAAGCATGCAGCAGTTTGGCTATTGTTGAGAGCTGCCCCCTTTCAGCATGCAATTTCTTTGCTGAGAAAAATGCACTGGCTACCTATTTGCTACTGGGCCAGGTTTAAGGATTTAGTACTAGTGTACAAAGCCCTAAACAACTGGAGACCAGGATACCTGAGAGAGCACCTTCTCCCTTATCAACCTGCCCAGCCACTGAAGTCATCAGCGGGCATGCTCCTGGTGGTTCCACATGGACCTATGGCCTCATTGGACTCCACCCAGAGAAGAGCCTTCAGTGTATGGTGGCTCCCTTCTTATGGAACTCCCTGCCTTTGGAGGTCAGGCAGGCAACAGCATTATATTGTTCCCAGTGCCTCCTGAAAATATCTTTATTTCAGGAAGCTTTCCTTGAGTGATCAGCCATGGTTTTATCAGAATTCTGTTTCCTTTTAAAAATAGTAATAATTTAACATGGTGCTTTATTATTTTATCCAGTTTTGTATCTTTTATTGTTTGCCACTCCAGAATCTGTCTAGTTATGGAGCAGTATACAAATGTTGTAAGTAAATAAATAAATAAATAAATAAATAAATGGTGTATTTTAAATAAAGGGGTTTAGTTTAATTGTGGCAGTGGAAGTGAAGGAAGGGATTGACAAGTGGTGATCTTCCACATTTGGTATTAGTGAGGCGATTGCTCTAGAGTAGAAGGTTGTACCCTAGGACCAGGTTCTCCACATCCTCATTACACAACACACAAACTCAAACCCACCAAAACATAAATGAAAGTTATAAAACATCAAAATACCCCATTAAACTTACGAACATTTAGATCCAGGTGGGAAAAATCAGGTCCAGGGGCCATATACAGCATCCGAGGAAGGACATCATAGTGAAAAGTTTAAAATGAAGACTCTGCCTGGTACTCCCTCTAAGGGTTTTCACATGAACCCCTCAATCATTTCAGTTAATGCACAGAGAGATTTGTGGGGTAACGAAGAAGACCATGAGCTACATCTCCCTCCCATCAAACATCCAACAAATATTCATGAGAAGTAGTTTTGTGTACATACAGATTATATGCACAGAGAGCTCCTACATGACCAAGTCATCCTGCTCATTTCGGGTACCCCTCATGTGTAGGTAGAAACTCCCATGTGAGAATGATTTCTTATCAACAGCTGACAGACATTTGTCAGGGGAGGGGAAGATACCATGCAGTGGGCATGGTTAGCCCATGCAGCCTTGGAAACCTCTCCAAACTTTTATTGAATGTGCAGAGGGATTTGTGTGACGACCCCTTCTGACTGCTAAAAAATGTAAGTCCCCTGCACCCCAAAGACGTTCTTCTGAATTTCTCCAGACCACCCCCAAAAGTGGAAGAAGTGCCACCACCTTCACAGCCTAAGAACGGGGCTGCAGGCATGGGGAGGCATTTCCATAAATGTCCTAGTAAAAACTTCAAAAATAGGCAATGCTAATAAAGCACACAACTGGAGAATGATCAAATTCACAAGAACATGAGTATATGATTGTGGGGACACTCAAATGAAACAAATAACATGACCTGACTAGTACCCACCAACCACAGATGAAAATATTACATACAAAAATATGAATATGGTATACAAAAGTATAGACAATACTCTGAGAATCTTGATATACATGTAGATGATGATCTTGGTCTTTACAAGACCTCTTACAATCCTGTTTTGCAGTGACCGCTTCTTCAGAATATAGAAACATGACAAGATTTTCTTCATCACTTGACAAGATAATAGACGTGACCTCCATACATTAATGGTCGAAATAGGGAATAGAGCCACATTTAAGGAGGATCCCTGCCCCTCATAAAACACACAGAGGGCACCAGCATTGATTGTCCTGCCAATAGGGATGTTGCAAGTGCCCGAGTTAGTCTGAGAGACCGGCGAAATCCCCCATACCCAGCCCCCTGGTCCCCTCTCACCAAGCTCCAGGGCACTGACAAACTTGGCCGACAAGTGCCCTGGAGCTCAGCAAGTGGCCGGGAACACCCCAGACTTGTTGTCAAGCATGCCCTAATGGCAGGAGTGTGTGTGGCACCTCCTCCTCCTCCTCCTGCCCAGTCAGCTGTCAAGGAAGTAGGCAGGATGGGGCCTCAGCTGGCACCTGGCAACTAACCGTCTCTGCTTATCAGCTGGAGATGCCTAGCAGCTGGGGTGTGCACCATGCCTCCTTCTCCTCCCGGGTCCGCTGTCAAGGAAGCTTCCTCGACAACCGACTGGGCAGGATGGGGCCTTGGCCAGTGCCCAGGCCCCTAGCCGACTCCTGCTCACAAGCAGGAGATGGCTAGCAGCTGGGGCATGTGCTGTGCCACCTCCTCCTCCTGCCAGGTCTGCTGTCAAGAATGGTAGTCATGGCCAACTTTTTCCATTGAGCTCATGACTATATTAATCTTTAGTCATGACTAACTTAAGCTAAAGCACTGCCTATTTGTTTCCTATCTTTCATTAACTGAGACACTTATGTTTTGTTTTTACACAATATTTCATGAGACCTGTTGTTTGTACCTGGCAGACTATGACCTTTTGTACACGAGACTGTTAATCTGTTCTATCTACTTTCAGTTTTGTTGCAGAATTGAGATCTGAGCATGACATGAGGAACATTTCCTTTCCTGCTTTTCCACTATATAACCTCTAGGTCGCACTGCTAGGTGGCACTGCACTGTATAGTGGAATAGTACAATTACACAAGTGGAAAAAAGCATTTTCTTTCACTTTCACAAATAATGCTCCATGTTCCCTGCTCTAAAAAAAACACGCTGAAAGTGCTGTTTAAAAAAGAAGAGAAATTGGAGGGTCACAACTTCATCTAAAGAACCCATAAACAACCATGAGAAGGGAATGATGAGTGCACAATAAATGGCTCATGTAGTAAAGCTCTTTGAAACCTTGTAACAGTGTTTCTGCTCTCTCTCTCTCTCTCTCTCTCTCTGTCTGTCTCTCTCTGTTTTCCTCAGAAAATACTCTGCCTACATTAGGGGCACTATCCACCCTTTCCCCACATGGGATTATTATTTTATCATCACTACTCCTCATGAAAATCTCCACAGCATCAGGTACAAATTCTAACTCTAGAATTCTTAATACCTTTATATTCCCTCAACCTCTTCCGTTAGGGAAAACCAGTGAGCGTGTGTGTGAGGAAGGGATAATAATAACCTCAAAATCCACTACAGAGGTGTTTTTCTCCTACTGCTGAGAAACCCTCCTTTCTTTTACAAACCGTTAAAACTGTCTCTGCCACCACTCTCCTCATAGCTAGGAGAGAACCTCCAGTCTCTCTCTGAGTAGATATTGTGACTCTCGCTTATTTCATTCTTATTATCCTCAAACCTTTTCCCTGTTAATAATGAGACCAAGAATGGCGTGGTTTGTAATAACAGAATTAAAATGTAACTTTATTTACAAAGGAAAAGATGTTTCAAGTCAGTTGGTGTAACATGAGGTAAAGAACTGTTGTTTCACGTTTTTATTAAATCCTTGCCTACTCTACCCCATCTAATAATGGTCTTTAAAATACTAATTAACCCTCCCCCCACCTCCCAGGGAATCTATCCAACCCCAAAGCTAGAGCCGGGAGTCCTTCCTATCCCTCAAGCCACCAGCGCTATTTGACCACTCAAGGCAAACCCATCTCCTGTTATTCTCCCTCTCTCCCAACAGTAAAACAATTCACAGCCAATCAGGAGACAGTATTTAAATTCTGAACATTCCAATTTCCCCTCCCACATACTTACCAGAGTCTTATAGAGACAAAACATGTTACAATACATCAACCATGCAAACAGACATTAGACAATTAAACCATAAAACAATATACTGTTTTGTCACAGGCACTATGCAAGGATTTTGTACTGAAAGATCTTATGAAGATCAACAGATTCACAGAAAGAATGAAAAACACTGTATACAATATTAAATCACCCAAACAAAGCAATATATATTCAGTGCATTTCTAGCAGTTCATTTTATAAGTCATAGCTACCAGAGAAATTGGTTCTCCTTAAGAATAATCTAAAATGATCAGAATCTAAGGGTGGGGATATTGCACATCCTACCCTACTCAAATAATGCCCCTCTTCATAAATTATAAAGTAATGAACATGGCTTTTTTCCTCTGGAAACCACTAGGGATGTACGAAAATCACTTACCTGTTCGCGGATTATGTTTATGGTGGGAGGGAGGCATTCCGTCCCTCTCCCCGGAATCCTGGATGGGAGGGAGGCGCTCCGTTCCTCCCCCCCGGAATCCTCCATGGCCGGCTGTGCTCCGCGGCAGCTCCGTGGAGCAGCCCGCCAGGCCCAGCCAGCCCAGAGCCATCCGCAGCCGGATTTCCGGCCTCGGAGGGCTCTGGGGGGGGGGAAACGCCTACGCAAATGGCGGCGGCTACGGCCACCACCATTTGCGTTCCTTATTTTTGATGTCTTAATCTACGTAAATATTTACGTAGACTAAGACGGCGAAAATAAAGGGAACGCAAATAGTGTAGCGGACGCTATTTGCGTTCCCCTTATTTTTGCCATCTTGGTCTACGTAATTATTTACGTAGACTAAGAAGGCCCAAAATAAGGAATGCAACTGGTGCCACTGCCATAGCCACTGCCGTTTGTGTACTCCTTTTTTGTTTTTGTTTACCCAGATGTTTTAGGCTGAATAAAAACGTACATAGCCTATCACGTGTGTGTAAAAAACAAAACAAAACTGCAAATGGCGGTGGCGGCAGCCGGTCGGAAAACTGGCTGCCGCCGCCAAAGCCACCAAAGCCGCTGCTGGAGCCGCCACCACCCGGAAGATCCGCCCCAGGTAAGTCTCGTCCCGGGGGGATCTGTGGGGGGGGGGCAGGGGGGCAGGCCATTCCGCCACAGATTTCGGGAGGCCGAATACTCTGGCATTCGACCTCCCCAAGATCTGTGGCAGAATTCTCTGCCATCCCTAGAAACCACATATATTGTGGAGCAGCTCCTTTGTATATGTACCACTATCATATGTATGTAGTCTTGGGCACACTTTCTGTATATTTGGGAGTTCATTTTACACCACAATCCTATCTATGTTTACTCAGAAGTAAGTTCCACTGTGTTCAATTTGCCTAATGGCCAGGTAAGCATCCACAGGACTGAAGCCTTAAATATGTAATGTTTTAAGTGGTTCTCAGCATAAAAAAGAAAGAAAGAAAGAAAGAAAGAAAGAAAGAAAGAAAGAAAAAGGGGATATACTATTAGAGTCTATTGCTTTGCAGGATTTTATTCCTGAATTCAACTGACCCAGCTTCATCATTTTTTTTCTTTTTTCTTTTTATCATTATCTTTTTTCTACTGTAACTTTTGATAAACCTTTTGAAAAAAATAACTATTATAGCAATGTACTTGCAAATTACATGTCACATCATAAGCATTTTGCTTCTTCACTAACACTTTGTTGAAATTTTGAAATGTATATCCTCTGTCACAGTTTGAGCAGGTCTTCAATCTTTTTATGACAATCTTTTAAAAAAGTTTATACTGCTGAAAAGGTTTTCTTGGTTATTTGCTCACATTCATAGAATGGCAGGTTCTAACAACAATAATTAAAAAAACAAGTGACATTTTCTTTTGATTATTGCACTATGCAGAAAAAAGAAATACCAAAACAAATGTATTTATTATCTTGAAAATATCAGTGCAAGTGATGCCCATAAGGCTTTTAATGTTCAAAGCATTTTTACAGCTTAGGACTAAATTTTAAATTAATTTAGAAATGTATTGTAGTGGAATTATTTATTTATTTAAAACATTTGTATCCCGCCCTATATCGTTAAGATTTCAGGGCGGCATACAGATAAAATCAATTTAAACAATATAAAATAATAAATAATTTAAACAGCTGAAAGCATATTAAACCATTAAACAAGCTAATACCAATGAAAATCTAAAACAATAAAACAGTTAAAACAGTGTGCAACTTTATGAAATTCAATTAGCCCTCAAAGGCTAATGGTAAAAAGCCATATTTTAACTTGGCACTGAAATGAAATCAATGTTGGCGCCAATCTGGCCTCCAAGGGGAGGCCATTCCACAACCAGGGTGCCATTCCACAACTGGGGTGCCACAGCAGAGAAGGCCCCCTCTCATGTTCCACTATAGTGTATGTCTCACACTGGTGGGGTGCAGGCATGATGTTTCACATTTTCAGCTTGTTGGAAGAGCTTTATTCACATTTTGAAATGAATGTAATTCCTTCAATTATAATTTGAATCATATGGGTCAGCATGCAGCTACCTTTTAGAATAAGCACATCTAAAGGAGATATGGGTGTTTAAAAAATATAGGGACTAAGGAAAAATCTCTGTCCCTCACAACCTAGGATAGAACCATTATTTCCAGTAGAGTCATAGATACAGGAACTGATGTTTACTAGCAATTACTGAACAAATCTGAAAATACAAGGAGCCATACCTGCTGGGCAGGGGAGCTAGGAGAGTTGCCTATCCCTCTCCATCTTAAAAGGGACATACAAGGGTGAGTGACCTTCAGACTCTAACATAAACACTGGCTTCTGAAGCAGGATGCATCTGTAAATGGCCCATAACAGTTTCCTATAAAAATTTAAAAAGGTCCAATCAAGTAGTAGATCTGCTTTCACTTATTATGTAACAGCTGCAACTTATACATATTCATCAATATTTACCAACTTAATAGACAACAGTGGTTAGTGGGGAAGAGAACTAACTGTGGAATAAACCAAGAACAGTGATTTGCCAGTGTGAAGTACCAACAAATAAGTACTGTTGCTGGTAAATAGCTCTAGTTGAAATGTACACATTAGGTTGTCCTGAGAAAACACTCCTTTGTCCATATTTGGTCAAACATAATGAAAAAAAGGGAAACAAATAATTTTGACAATAAAACCAACATTACCAAGTGTTGAGGTGGGTTAACTATATGTAACAGTGCCCCAATGCCTTTTTATATACAAAAAAGAAGAACGACTTTGGGAAGATGAAACTTAGAGTAGGGAAGTGGATGTGGAAGGCTTCTTAACTCTTTCCCTGAACAATTTTTCTTTTCCAAGGGCATCTCTAAACCAGCCTAAAATCCTGCATTTAAATGGGGCTTTCTGCTTCCATTTTAAATGCAGGATCACAACAACTCCCTTTTTCATGTGCTTTCTTTCCCCCCACCCCCTTCCCCCTCCATCCCCCGTATCTGAGTCTTCCATTATCTTACATTGATCTCGCTCCTCCTCTTGCCGCTTTTACTCTTTTCACGGAGGGAACTGAAGTGGAACACAATGGGGTAATTTGATAGCTCATTATCTGCCATCTATAAAAAAAAATGGAACAAAGGACATTTAGTGCAGGAGATGCCTTGAATGATCACTGCGTCATGTATAGAGCCCGCAAACTTCTGAGAAGGAGCAATCTCAATTGCAGGATAAAAGCTCAGTGTGAAGGAGCCCCAAATCACCATCCCTAACTGACTTTAACCACCATGGGGTTAAAAACACTCACACCTTGTACTGCACAAACACAAGTGTGTGTGTGTGTGTGTGTATCTCCCCATTGGAGAGGGAAACAATTCAGAGTGGATAAACAGTGGGTGGCAAGTAGGGTAGGCGGAGAATTTCTCCCCAAAACTTTGGGGGGCCGAGCGCCAATGTGTTCGGCCCCCAGAACAAATTTCGGGGAGAAATTCTCTGCACCCCCCGCACCCCGCACCCCCCCCCCCGGGACGGGACTTACATTTCCCGAATGTCCCTCCTGGCAGCGTGTCCCGGCGGTGGTTCGTCGGGTCTTCGTCAGGGGCGGGGGCGGCAGCCGATCTTTCGACCGGCTGCTGCCGCCGCAATTCCAATAAAACTAAAAAAAAAAAAAAACGCCCCCGTGATAGGCTTAGGGGTGGACGAAAGTGACTTACCTGTCCTCGAAGCTTGTTCGTGGTGGGGGGGAGGCACTTCGCTGCTCCCCCCGCAAAGTTCAGGCCAGGGGGGGAGGCTTCCCGCCTCGCCCGGCTGTGAACTCGAAAGTTAAAAAAAAAAAAAATGCCCCCGTGATAGCCTACGTGACAATTAACGTAGCCTATCAAGGCTAGATCTGCAAAGTCAGCCATGATAGGCTACGTCAATCATCACGTAGCCTATCACGGGTGACTTTAAAAAAAAAAAAAAGCACGTACGCTAATGGCGGCCCCCATAGGTAGCCGCCATTCGCGTTCCTTATTTGGTTGCTGTAGTCTACGTAAATCTTTACATAGACTACAGCAACCAAATAAGGAACGGGAATGGCGGCTCCCTATGGGGGGCGCCATTATCCGTACGTGCTTTTTTTTTTTAAAGTCACCCGTGATAGGCTATGTGACGATTGACGTAGCCTATCACGGCTGACTTTGCAAATCTAGCCGTGATAGGCTACGTTAATCATCATGTAGCCTATCACGGGGGCATTTTTTTTTTCTTTTATTGCAATGGCGGCGGCGGCAGCCGGTCAAAAGATCGGCTGCCGCCCCCGCCCAGGACGAACACCCGCCGAACCGCTGGCCGGACCCGCCGCCGGGAGGGACATTCGGCAAAGGTAAGTCCCAAAGGTAAGTTCGGCAAAGGGGGGTGTGGGGGGCGGGGGGGTGCGGAGAATTTCTCCCCAAAACTTGTTCGGGGGGCCAAACACGTTGGCGCTCGGCCCCCCGAAGTTTCGGGGAGAAATTCTCCGCCATCCCTAGATAGGCTACGTGACGATTAACATAGCCTATCACGGCTAGATTTGCAAAGTCAGCCATGATAGGCTACGTCAATCGTCACGTAGCCTATCACAGGTGACTTAAAAAAAAAAAAAGCGCATATGGATAATGGTGGCCCCCATAGGGAGCCGCCATTCCCGTTCCTTATTTGGTCCCTGTAGTCTATGTAAAGATTATGTAGACTACGGCGAAAATAAGGGCAACGCTATTTGCTATTGTATTAGTAACACTCTGAGGATTTTATTTTTTCCAAGCTCAAATTAAACTTTCACTGTTTCTTCAAATGGACCAGTATTACTTCTCTGATTAGCTCTATTGGGTGTGTGTGTGTGTGTGTGTGTATAATATGTATATCTCCTGAGTGATTATCTCTCTGGGGCCAAATGTAGGTCAAATGTGTACCAGTAGATCTTGTAATATTTAACTCCTAGTATAATGCAATTAGTCTTGAGGGCATTCAGTTAAGGCCCAGCACATTAATAAACTGGAATTAGTTGTAGTAACCATAGTAACAGTGATTAATGATAGATAGCTTGCCATAGAAAAGTACTCAATTTACATCATTTTACCTCTTCTAAAGTCAAGAACAGATCTTTAAAATAAATATGTCCACTAATTGGCTGACTATAAATATCAGAAAGACAAAGGCTTTCGGTGTTCTGTGGTACTTCTGTCCCTGTAGTATTAATTGATATGTATCTATCACAAGATCGTGCTTCTGAATGGAACCATCTTGTTAGCAATAAATGAAGCAAACATATAATGTTGTATTATGGGTATAAAGGACAACAATCTTCTTGAAGTTTCCTTCACTATTATAGGTCCTGTGAGATATATATAAGCTGCTTCAACGTCCTTGGAGGAAGACAAGGGTTATAAGTGTTGTGATATATTTTTTTAAAGTTTTACCATAAGCCATGGTCATAACTTAACAGCTCCAGTGGATAATTATCCATTGTGTGTGTTGAGGATACCCCATAGTAGTAGCTAGAAGTTACTTTCTACACCTTTCTACACCTATTTCAGTGAGGGCTATTGTAGCTTGTGTTATATTCGCCACTGTAGAAGCAGAGAATTTAAGGAAGTATCATGGCTCAAGTTCTTAGTGCTTTGGTTCAGGCTTTAAAAGCTAGTTAGACCTTGATGCTAAAAAGGCAGTTTGCAGTACGGAAGGTGAAGGGTAAAAGATATGTTAACAATAGAAAAATATGCTAAAGGCTGAACATATATTTAGAAAAGAAATATACAAAGTGTGGTTAGCAGCTGTTGGCAGTTTGATGACAACAAGTTAGGAAAGAACTGTCTGGTGCTAATAAGCATGTTTTCATGACTGTTTGTTTGACCCCTTCTGTATTCCACTTATGCATTAGTTAATCTATATGCTAGCTTGAAAAACTATACAATGGGCTGCTTGTGAAATATTGGGGAGAGCCTTGTACTGCAACTCAGACCATCTGTGTTGCCTGGCTTGCTCCTCAAACACTTGTTTGAGTTTTACTTTGGCCAATAAAGTGTCTGAAGCAATTGTAATCCAAAACAAAATTGTAGTTTGATTTCTACAACACCACAGAGATTGCACCCCAAATGGTAGTAATCTGCAAACTCCCCTGAGCTCAGTTTAGAACGGGCAGGCCTTAAACAAGCTATGGGTGCAATCCTATCAATTGCACCCTCACCATTCAGAACCCCCTGAACTCAGAGGCTTCTGAGTTCCCTATGCCCTGCTGGGCTGAAGCTGACAGGGCGGAAAGAGTGGCACAAGCGATCTTTACCTCCCCATCTTTGGTCTTTCCTGATTGTCACAAGATGGGCTTTCAGCTAGGGATGGCATGGGAGTCCGAGGAGGGGATGGAGTCCAACGGACACCCCCCCACACTCCAGCATCCCAGACCCCACTTGCTGAGATGTGGTTGCTGAATGCTGACGGATCTGGCCACCAAGCACCTTAGAGCTCAGTGAACGGCTGAGAGCAGTGCCGAGGACTTGTCCTCCCTCTGCCGGCTGTTAAGGGAGCCCTTGACAACTGGTGTGGGTAGAAGGGGTCTCAGCAGCACCCTAGCACTCTACCCCATCCTCCTCAGGAGGAGGGCAAGGTTAGAGTGCTTGTGGGAGATGCTATGCTGAGGTTTCCGGCTGTCAAGCCCTGGTGTGCATAAAGCACAGCTTGACTGCCAGAGTCCTTTCTGTGGAGAGGAGGGCAGCTCACGCAGCTCGGTGGGCGGGGCGAACAGGGAGACTCGATGAGCAAGTCCAGGCCATGTGAGGGGGGGGGCAGTTCATCATGTTCCCCCACACCCTGGATGGAGATGAGTCCATCCATCCCTACTTTCAGCCCCCACTTCAGAGGGGGAGGGAAGGAGGCTGGAGGCGGCTCAGGGTAACTCAGTTCCTAGCATCTCTGGTCCCTCTCCACCCGCCCCCTTTTCTCCTCCTCCAAGGATTCTTTTCCAACCTTGGAGGGCAGCCAGCACAGTTCTTTCTGCACTGGCTGTGAGGGGGTGGGGGAGGAGAAGGATCAGATCTCTGACTCCCCGTTCTGAGTTTGGAACACCATCTCCAGTCTTGGAGGGGTTTTCCAAGCCATCCTATTCTCCCAGGGACTGCTCTCTACATTAGACTTTCAGATCTGGCCCAAATTAGCTCATTTTAAGCTCAACCCCATTCATTGTAGTTTTGAGAATTGTAGTTTTCTAGGGCTTCCAGGTCCTCAGCTAAAGTTTCCAGGGATCCTGTCATTCATAGAACTGTTGAGCATGTTTGCAGAAGCATCCTGGCTTCCAGGATTTCTTAGATTTGTCATGCCTCCCCTTGAGGACTCCTCATCAGATGAAGAACAGGCCTTACTCTACAAGGAACCAGAGGGAGAAATCCAGGAGGCACACTGCTGAACAAACAGGACCAACTCAAGTTTTACAAGAGAGCTTGGGCTCAGAGCAGGAGGGGGCCCTTCTGCCTAGCCCAAGTGAGAGACACCATCTGAAATGACTAGCTCAGCTTCCTCCTCTCAGATGCTGCTCCCTGCTCCACTCAAGATTTCCTCAGGAGGAGAGCATCTGAATGACCCTGATCAGCTGCAGCTGGGGGCTGGGTGGGGGGGGGCAGAAGCCTCCAAGTTTAAAAAGCCTTCCAGTAACTGCATCTTTGCTAGAGATAAAATGTGTATCAAGCTCTGTTTGCCTGATTCCCTGACTGTCTCCTTGTTTCTGACTGAACTCTTGATTTATGACCTGAACTGCTCATGACCCCTGTTTATTGCCTGCTCCCTGTTGATCTTCTGAATTATCTTCCAGACTTCAGATCTCAGGATGAGCTCATTCAGGATGAGCTTTGGGCAACATCCTTTTGACACACCCTTGGCTTGGCATTTCAGATTCCAAAGCAACACTGAACACCCGGTGCTGCTCTGCCACAGACTGAGTAACACAGAGAAAGATAGATCTGTAGTTTCTAAGGGATCCAAACTCCTTACTAGGGATCCAGAAATCAGAGGAAACTATGTTTCCCAAGATGGAGCATGAGTGCTATAGCATCCTATCACTCATGTTTCCCAGAAACTGGTACTGAGAGGCATACTACCTCTGGTAGTGGATGTAATATATAACCATCATAACCTGGTCCTCCATGAATTTGTCTAACACCATTTTAAAGCCATCCAATCCAAGTCAGTAGCAGTCCATAATTCTTATGGTAGTGAATTCCATAGTTTAACTACATGCTGTGTGAAAAGGTAGTTCCTTGTGTGTGTCTTAAACCTCCCAACATTCAGCTTCATTGGATGACCAAAGGTTCTAGTTTTATGAGAAAGGGATAAAAACTTACCTTTATTCATGTTCTCCACACTATACAGAATTGTATATTCCTCCATCATGTTGAAGCAGTCCTAAGCACTGGGCAGGCACTCACCTGCAACTAGCCTATCGTGGGGAAAATACAGCCATAAATGGCATATTGTACGCCATTTGCAGCCCTAAAGCCCTGACTTTGACCTAAATCATGCACACTCTGCCCCAAAGCATCCTTGCACCCATGGCTACATCATAGATCTTTGCACATCCAGCATGAAGATTTATAAGCCTGTTCAGGAAGTCACCTGAACATGCGTACAAAGCTCCTACAATTGACAACCCTGCCCTATTGTGCTTACAAGCCCTCTTTGAGATCTTCACTCTAAAATAGGGATGTACGAAAGTTCCACCACGGATCTTGGGGAGGCCGAATGCCAGCGCATTCGGACCCCTGAAATCAGTGGCGGAACGGCCCCCCGCCCCCCGCCCCCACTGGATGGGACTTACCTTAGGCGGATCTTCCTGGCGGTGGCGGCTCTGGCAGTGGTTCCGGCGGTGGCTCCAGCAGCGGTTCGGCAGTGGTGGCTGCGGTGGCCAGTCTTCTGACTGGCTGCTGCCGCCACCATTTCCACGTAAAAAAAAAAAAAAATGTGATAGGCTACGTAAAGATTTACATAGCCTATCACGGCTAGATTTTAAAAAACACCGTGATAGGCTACGTAAATATTTACATAGCCTATCACGGCTGATTAAAAAAAACATGCACGTACAGAAATAGCGGCGCCCATGGGCGCCTCAATTTGCGTTCCTTATTTTGGCACGTCTTCGTCTATGTAAACATTTACGTAGACTAAGACGGCAAAAATAAGGGGAATGCAAATAGCGTAGCATCTACGCTATTTGCGTTCCCCTTATTTTCACCGTCTTAGTCTACGTAAATGTTTACGTAGACTAAGACGTACCAAAATAAGGAACGCAAATGGCGGCGCCCATGGGGGCCGCCATTTGCATACGCGTGGGTTGTTTTGTTTTTTTTAAAATCAGCCATGATAGGCTATGTAAACATTTACGTAGCCTATCATGGCTGACTGCAGGGACGCAAATGGAGGTGGCTACGGCCGCTGCCATTTGCGTCCCTGCTAGCCAGTGGCTGGATGTCCGGCTGCTGGCGGAGCCGGCCGGCGGCTCCACAGAATCGCTGCGGAGCGGAGCCGGCCGGCCAGGATTCTGGGGGGAAGGAACGGAGTGCCTCCCCCCCAGCCAGGATTCTGGGGGGAGGGACGGAACGCCTCCCCCCAGCATCAGCATAATCCGCAGAAAGGTAAGTACCTTTCATACATCCCTACTCTAAATGCACAAAGATCTATGACATAACTGGGTATACTTGGGGGTAGAGCATGCTTCAGCCCATCCTATCCCCACTTTAGCTGTGCTTGCATTGCAGGTAAATGCCTGCCTAGGGCTCTCAACAGTCCTCAGTGTGGGAGGAAATAAAGGAAGTAGGATGGTTTTGTTTTTAAATGAACCCCCCCACACACACACACACATACAATTACTTGCTTTGAAAAAAAGTGAGATAGCTTTAGTTCCATCCAAAAATAAGTCAGATGGCATCTCACGCTATTCCACCCCACTTTAAGTACTGGTTACAACAAGCTGTGAATGGAATCCTTTATTTAAGATCATAATCAAAGGTGGTAATGTTGAAAGACACAGTGCATTTGTTTCACAACCAGCCCCATGTGTAATAGCAAGTTAGTCAGCAAGTTAATGAAGACCTATGAGCAGCACTAGATAGACCAGATGGATTCACCATAGTTAGCTGGTTTATGATTAAAATGGGGAACTATGATGAGAACTACTTAGAAGTTTAAATTAACATTTGCACAATCAACACTTCTGAATTGATAATCATGTGCAATTAAGCCAGGTCTCTGTGACTGGAGACTTAATCAGAGGCTGTCTCTGGCTTTCTGGCATTTTGTAGACCTCCACAAACTAAGTGCCTGTGCAAGTATCTAGCAAATATCTCATTCATATTCCATATCATTGCTGGAAATAGTAGGCGTGCTGTTGAATCATGGTGTTTGGTTTTCAGATATTAAAATACCAGGATGGTGACAGAACGAATTTTAGTTTTCAAACTGAGGAAATTGACATCAGAACCATTAAACAGAGAGCTAAGCAACACTATCCAAATACTAATCTTTGTCCAGGGTCACTTTCCTGACCATAACTGCAGTACCTCTTCATCCCACTTTATGCAAAATTAATTAAAATCTCCCACTGGTATCATTCTCCCTTTATCACAAGTTCTTTTATTTCACATATCATTTGCTCAGTTCCATGTTCCTTTTGATGGGGTAGTTTATAAAAAAAAATATTCCCAGCATAAATTCAGAGATATTAAGTATCCAATTTCCCGCCAGATTGATTCCAACTTACCCACCATCTTGTACGCTATTCCTGTTTTGTGCTTACTGAGAGTTCTCTACAGAGAATTACAAGGCATCTCATCTGACTCCCTGGTTTCTTTTCCTTGAAGAGCCTATGGTCACATGAGCATCATTCCAAGCAATATGGTGGATTAGTATAGAACTAGGGGTGATTTATTACATCTTGTTTCCCAGTAATTAACAGAGGTTCTCCATTAAGTTTTAAGCAGGAGAGACAAAATAACTTAGTTTTCCTAACAGAGGGCTACATCTGATGTTCTGCCAGTAAACTTCTGTTTGTGTAATGGACTTTTATCAAATTTCTCCCCATGGGGCTTATATCATGCAAGATTGGTTGCTCACAGAAGTTTGCAGGTCCTTTACATGACTTCGTCAACCTCCAGGTCCCCTCCTGTGTTTTATTACCTATATCCCGCTTTTAAAAAAATAGGGATAACACGATAAGGGACGTTAATCTGATCTATTGGCTGTGTGTAATGATGGTGTTGTGCTATAATCACACTGCCATCTAGTGGTAGAAAATGAAACATATAAAAACATATAGAACTTACCAAGAAAGGAAGTCCTCAATTCAAAGCACATGTTGAGCCATGTAAAGGAGCCGATCTTAATCCTGGAAGCAGAAAGCCTTGGTAAGGATGCAAGATTTCAGCCTCATGTAATGAACCCCAACTTCTTCTTCTCCCCATCCTGCAATTCCCAAGAGCAGATTGGGGGTGGGCACAACTCCCCAAATCTTCAGTGGGGAGGGAGAATCTGTCCTTCTGGTGGATGCCATTCCATCAGGTGATGGACATAAATGGATTCCATCCTGTGGTTACTATTCCTTATCTCCAGCACTAAGCATCATCTTCTGGTCAATCCCTGTAAACTTTAAAAAGTCTACAAGAAATATAGATGCACCATACTCAAGAGATCACCTCCCCCCCCATCACAATCGATTATTTATTTATTTATTTATTTGTATTTTTAGCTTGCTTCTCCACCAAAAAGGGTCCTTGTCAGCAGGATTACAATCTATAAAGACATGGCCAAGAAGGAAAAGGGGATGGGGAGGGAAGAGGAAAACCAATCTACAGTATGCTCCTTACAATGGGTTAGATCCAGAGATGCCAACAGTGGAGTGGCTATCATGGAAACTATCACTCTCCCCCTTTAATCTGCAACCCCTGAAAATCTGCTCCCTTAGTTAGAAAGACCATCTGGAACATGTGGAGGGGGTACAGGAGGCTGCAGGGGCAAGGCAAAATTGTCCCCCTTCCCTGTTCAGTGAGCAGCAGCCTCCACTGCATCACCAGGCCACTATAGGTCCAAGCCCAATACAATTTTTCTGGTCTATTTGGACAGTGAGACTGCTTACTGAGGAATGTTCAGTGGCTTTCCTAGAAATTTGGAACACCCTTCTCTTGATGATTTGGCAAAGACCCAGACTGTCCCCCACCCTCAGAGCTGTATAAGACTACTTGGTTTAGCTTTAGGGGATTGGGGGTTAAATTTGTAAAACAGGCTTGCAAACAGGCTTGTGACCATGAAGCCAAAAACAGCCCACCAGTCATGAATGGCAGCACAACAGGGGCTGTGCCAATGGAAAACCTCCCTCCCCATTGTTTCTTCCATGGCTAGGGATGGTGCAGGTGCCCAACTGGGTCCAAGAGTCTGTCAGACTACCCCCCTTGGTCACCTCCCCCCCAAATCCAGCTCTGCAAGCTTCTGCCCCTGCCCACTGAGCCGCACAAGTAGCCGGGACCTACAAAAATACAGAGCCCAATCTTGCATAAAAGATGGCGGCTCGCATGGAGGAGCAGTCAACTGTGGGCAGCGTGCTCCTAGACAGGTCTCCGAGCCCTCCAGAGGCTCGTGCAGCCTGGCTCATGTGAGTGGCAGCGGCAGCTGCTCAAGCTCACACACACCCCGAGTATGGACTCCGGTGAGTATGTCCATCCCTATCCATGGACCTTGCATGGCACACCTGTGACTTGGGAGGGAATTAGTACGGAGGTGGATGTGAAGCAAATATCGCACATGTTATGTTATATGCATGTTGAAGGAGAGAGACATGTGCCAGCTTGCCCATCATACAAACAAGATTGTCAGCCCAGGAAGTTTAGGCGCCCGGTCTTAGTGTGTAGAACCTGGGAGCCTACCACACAATCCCACTCAATCCTTGTGGTAGCCCTGGTACTTTGTTGTAAGGCAGTGGTATAAAACCTCAGGCTCAGGGGCCAAATTGGGGGTTTAGAGCCCTCTGGGAATCCACTGAGGGCCATACTCCCTTCCCCTGGCCCCAACCCCTTTCTCCAGACTACCAGTCATTTGGTGGCATCACAGCTTTTATGCAGTTTCCCCACATTTTAAAAGGTTGAAATGCCTCTTCTGAGACATAGTTACTGCTAGTGAGAATTTTAAGTTAAAATATGTTGGGGTTGTTGGCTCTTTGGGTCCCTTTTGCCTTCACTCCCACCCATCACTATAATGTGGCCCTTGGAAGTTAAACTAAAATGGACTTTGACCCTTAGGCTGAAAAAGATTCAACACCCCTGTGATCTGGTATCAGAGGCTGCTGTTGGGGAAACAAACATTCAAGCTTACCTTTGGCATGTAGAAAGAGGATCTTATTTCTTTGGATTGTGGATATGAGTAAAGGGCATTTGAACATGAGGCTTTTATCCTTCACTTTTACCAAGTCTTCTGCTTCTGGATTCCTTGCGGGATTAAGATTGGCTCCTTTAGACATGTTTTCTTTTTTGGGGGGGTGTCTTTCTCTGCCTTTCAATATGTTCCATTATACAACCACTAGATGGCACTGTGGTATAGTGGAATTGCACAATTACATGAGTTTCCTATAGCACCATTGGGAAAAATACCAGACTTTCCTCATTAGGAAAAAAAATCCCACGTTTAGGGATGTACAAAAGTCACTTACCTTTTTGCAGATTGATTCACGGTGGGGGGGAGGCACTCCGTCCCTCCCCCTGGAATCCTCGATGGGGGGGAGGCGATCTGGTCCTCCCCCCCCCGGAATCCTGCCTGGAGTTCCGGCCGTGGACTGGCTGGTGCAGACACAAATGGTGGCCGCCGTAGTGGCCACCATTTGCGTCCAGCCAGGCTGCCGTGATAGGCTACATTTACATAGTAAATATACAAGTATTTACATAGCCTATCACGGTGGGGGGGGAACCCTAGCGTATGCAAATAGCGGCTATTTACGTAGCCTATCACGGCTCACTACAGGGACGCAAATGGCAGTGGCTACGACAGCCACCATTTGTGTCCCTGCAGGGCTGCCCAGCGGCCGGATGTCCGGCTGCAGGCGGCTTGAGCCGACCGGCGACTCCGCGGCTTGTCTGCGGAGCAGAACCAGCCGGGCAGGATTCCGGGGGGAGGGATGGAGCGCCTTCCCCCCACCGCAGATTGCCCAGCGCAGAGCCAGGTAGGTTTTGTACATCCCTAGCTGCCGCTGCTGCCGCCGGAGCCGCTGGCAGAGCCGCCGCAGTCCGGAACATCCGCCCCAGGTAAGCTTCATCCCAGGGGGAATCTGCGGGGGGCCAGGGGGTGGCAGGCCATTCCGCCACGGATGTTGGGGGGCCAAAAGCCAGTGCATTAGGCCTCACTGAAATCCGTGGCGGAATTCTCCGCCATCCCTATCCACGATATGGTGGCAAAGCATAGGAGACGATGATGACGTCATGTAAAGGACTTGCAAACTACTGTGAATGAGCAATCATGAGCGCACAATAAAAACCTCAGGTAGAAAAGCTCTAAGAAGAGAACGGAGCTCTAAAATATGGCTAGCATTGCTTGCAGGCCTTATGCTTGAGCACTGCCATTATCTTAAGCACTACACACAAGAAAAACAGCATCCGGCAGATGATGGATTAAATATGTTTATGTGACCTTGAACGCCCTATTTGACAAAAATACACTTTATGTTACCTTAATGATAGGCTTAACATAGCCTATTGTAATTACAGTTCTTGCTGTTTTTTAAGGTTTTTTTCTTGTAAAATATGAATGCATATTTGTCTAACCATGGAGGGAATTACTCTGGAGAAAATTACAGAGAAAAATAACAGCAGATTATGTGAGCTCTCTAAATGTCTTCATCATGACATGCTTCCATTTTCTCTCTAGTAAGCCCAAGTTCAGGTCTGAAGAGTGTCAGGCATTTAAAACAGAAATATTTCCACCTTGAACTCACAGTATTTACTAGGTACATTCATTTTACTAACAGAACTGTCGGTGGATCATATCTGTTTATCGGCATTGTATATTTGAATATATCTGTGCAGTACATAAATGTTTCTCTTTCATAAGCAATTTAATCCACAATGATAATTATGGGATTTTCAGTATATGTTGGTTCTGATCTCTAGCCATGGTACTAAGCTATAAAGTCCCCCCCCCCCAGAAAATACTAGTGGTATAATCATCTCTTCCCAGTCACCCTCTCCTTTTGATGTGGAATATTCTCAATCTCACAGCCTGGCTTGAGAATACAAGGAGAATAAGTACATTCTACTAAGCAACTATCAGTGTTGCATTTAGCACCATCCCTCAGCAAACACCCTCCTCCTTCAATCACATCAATTTAGCCACACCTTTGGGTGCTTTCAGAAGTACTCATCAAAAGTAAGCATTTTAAGCCAATCAATTTCAGTGGCAGATAGTTCAAGTAAGGGCACATAAAAATGAAATCAATGGGACATAATTGTGGCTGGACTGTGTCCCATTTTTTAAAAGTCTAAACAATACTTGTAATTTCTAAAATAGAGGCAAATTAATAAGAATATCTTTCTTATGCTCTCCATTAGATAGGCTTCGCTCTTGTCATGAAACTTGATTGCAGAATGGTAATCATGTTTTACCTGTAATTCAGCTCCTTGAAGCATTGATGAGGCCTTAGTCCATCACTCTCATAACAAGGAGAAACAGGTACATTTCGGCATTGCCCCTCCTCCTCTAAAGTATTTTAATCATATGCTTCAGCAGTCATAATTACTTTTGTGACCTTCTTAATTTAACAGATTTGACTTCCTCTAGTTGTAATTTTGCACAAATAATTGGATAACTAGGCATTGCATGTACCTAAACAAATTAGTTTTTTTTAAAAAAAAGCATGATTATTCACAGCTCATTAGACAAAAGCTGCATTTCATTATGTGTTGCAATCACTCCTGTAGAATGTCATTCAAAATTAATATCATGATCAGTTTTGTTAAGATGATCTGAATGGGTGAGAGCTGTACACATGTAAAAAAAAAAAATTCGAAAGCATATGCAGTGTTTTTGTTCAAACCTAAGTAAGACTAGAGAAATCAATATCCTGTTCCTTGTCATCATGATAATCAATGAGTGAATACAGATGAGCATTTATGAAGTGGTTACATACCTGAGTGTGCATGTAAGCACTTCGGAAGCTAGAAATCTGTATTGTCCTGTCAAATGGTGAGGAACATATTATCACTCCCCTATTTCCCTTGATTCTTTTCCTTAAGTCAGGTTCTGACTCTCCGGTATAGTTTGTGCAGGCTTCCAGTCTGTTTCCAGGCACAATTCAAAGTGCTGGCTATGACCTATAAAGCCCTATACGGCTCCGGTCCAGGTTATCTGAAAGACCATATCCTCCTTTATAAACCTTCCCATGTCCTGAGATCTTCTGGGGAGGTCCTTCTCTAAGTCCCACCACTGTCACTGGCACGTTTGATGGGAACCCGGGAGAAGGCCTTCTTGGTGGCTGCCCCACAGCTGTGGAACACCCTTCCCAGGGAGGCTAGGATGGCTCCCTCCTTGATGTGTTTCTGGAGACAGACTAAAGCTTTCTTGTTCTGGCAGGCATTTGGGACATAGTTGGAATCCTGGGGGTAAGCTGCTAAAATGCTGTTTTAAAATGCTGTTTTAATGTTTTAATATAATTTTAATTGTATTGTTGTTTAATTTATATTTTAACTTTTGTATATTTTCATATGTTTTAATTGTATATGTTTTAATTTTTGGAAGCCGCCTCATGTCCCAAGCTGCCTTGTGTCCCAATTGTATATGTTTTAATTTTTGTAAGCTGCCTTGTGGGAAAAAGCAGGCTATAGATAAATATAATAATAATAATAATAATAATAATAATAATAATAATAATAATAATAATAGATGCTGTGTGCCCCAACTCCTGCATTGACCTCGGGTATGCTAGCCCTGCCCAGGGGTGTGCCTTTCACTGTGACCCCAGTCAAGGGGTGTTTCCTGTGTGTTGCCCATCCCTGCAAAAGCCAATTAGTGTCTACTCAGAAGTAACTCAATTGTGGTCAATGAGGCTTCTCCCCTGAATGCCCACATCAGAACTTACAGAGATTCCCCTCAATTGAAATGGCACAGTTTAAAGCCCAATTCCCCAAGTGTTGTAAAGCATGATCTTGAGGCCCCAATTCTCCTTTGTTTGATTTATTGCCTTAGGAAGTAACTACTTAGACCCTTCATTATAGAGATCCTGAGCATCATTGGCTTACAATGGGGGTTGATCTCCTGTCTTTGTGTTTACTGCTCTCTTTCCCACAGACGTAACTCCCACTGTGCTGAATGAGGCTTGCCCTCTGAATGCCCACATCAGAATTTACAGAGATCTCCCTGAATTGAATACAGAGTTTAAAGCACTGTTTCCCTGAAGCCTGTAAAGCACTTTACCGACCCTGCGATTCTCCGTGGCTTGTTTATTGCCCTAGGAAGTAACTACTTCACACTTTCATTATAGAAATCCTGAGGTTGGAAAGGGGGCTGGTTTCCCATCCCTGTGTCTCCCCTCACCCTTTCCCAGCACAAGCATATGTGTGTCTACTCAGAAGTAACTCCCATGTGCTCAATGAGGCTTGCTCCTGAAATGCAGGTGCATCTGGAGTTTCAGGGGAAAGGCGAAAGGGGGGAGAGGGGGGAAGCCTCTCTTACTGGTTGAGCAGCCCCTGCCAGTCAGATGATTTTCACTCCATCCCCCATCCCCATCAGGAAGTATGTTCTGTGAAGCAATTTTTACTGGTGCTGAGATCCTGTTCATGGAGCCCTGCATGGACCAAAGCACAGCAAAGCTGATTCCTTTTTAAAGAATCCGGTACTCCTCCATTCACTTCTCCTTCTGTTGTCATGGAGACATGGTTCTGGTCACTGTGGACCATTTGCATATAATTTCCCTAATGAGATATAGCTGGTGATTTGGCCTGCTGCCCTTTAAGGGGCATTCTGGCCTCATTAATTCTCTCTTATCCCCATTCCCCAACCCCAAAATGTACAAAATTATTTAAAATATTTATTAAAAATGTTAGTGCTATTCAATTCAAATCTTTGCTATTAGACCATAAGAGGTAGTGCTGCGCCGAAACCCCACCTGCCCTTTCTCGGCCTCTTTGTTTCCCTGTGAAAGAGGCAGCCATTTCTCTGCCTCTTTCATTGGATTGCTCAGAATTTTGGAGAAATTTCTGAGGGTGCTAGGCTTCAGTGCTTACCTTCCTGTAAGGAGGTGGCAGAGGGGTGTGGGTGCGCACACGCTCTTTCTTTTACCATTTTTCCCCATTCTGTCCTTGCAGCCTCTCCAGCTAGGACTTCAGAGGACCTCAGAAGGACTTTCTCCCTTGGGGCTTCCCTGTGCTACTGCCTGCAGAAGGCCTGAAAGGAAAGCTGAGCGAGGCATTATTGTTATTTTTCTTATTATTTTTCTTGTTGTTAAAAGGACTTTAATAACGACGCAAAATGAAAAATGCTTCTCTCGGCTTTCAGACACTCTGCAGGCGGCAGCACGAGGATGATGAGAAGTTTAACACTCAGATGTTACCTGAATTAACAGAGTATTTTAATATTAATGAGGGTATGGCGGGTGGTCCACAACAATTAAAACTGTAACACACATGATAAAATACAAAGTTTAAAAGTTCAAAACTACAATTTGAAATAAGAATAAAACCTAGCAGCAGTGCAAACATTTAAAATCCAGCAACAGATTTAAAATAACAGAAACTGAAAGACCAAAATGCCTGAGAAAATAAGAAGGTCTTTGCCTAGCACCAAAAAGAACACAACGTAAGTGCCATGCAAGCCTGGGAAGCAACTGGGGTGCCACAACAGAAAAAGCCCTATTCTCAGTAGCCACCCCCCTCACTTCCTTTGGCAGGGACTCCCAGCGAAGGACCACCGAAGATGATCTTATGGTCCAGGCAAGTATATATGGGAGGAGACTATCCTTCAGGTAACCTGGTAACCTGATTGTATTGGCAAGAAGAGACAATTTGGCTTTAGGACTTCTCAGAGTTTCCACTCCAGGGTCAGCATATAGAGAGCTGGGACACTCTGTTTTCCATGTCAATAGAGGGTGTTGAAGGGACTCCCCACTGCTTGCCAAGCTGCCCGCACTCACCTGGGCAGCTTCATTGAGCTCCTCAATCACCATTTTTTGAAAAATAAAATTGTGATCACAAAAATGTGGATATTTGCGTATATGCAAAATGGGGCCGTGAATGGCCCATATAGGCAAGATTACAGGTGTGTGTGTGTGTGTGGGGGGGGTGTCCGCCAGATTCCCGGATGGAATTGGGCCCTCGCACCATACCTACATGAAACTGCTGGGGGAAGTTATCAGGAGGTTTGGTCCGAAGTGTCATCAGTATGCAGATGATGCTGAGTTCTCACTTTTGCTTCCATCTACACATCCCAGGAAGGCTGTGGAACTCTTGAACTAGTATTTGGAGGCTATTTTAGGGATGAGGATGAATAAACAGAGACTTAATCCTGACAAGACGTAGATACTGTGAGTGGGAAACCAACTATGGATGGAGGTTTACAACTGGTCTTAGTTGGGGTTGCACTGTCCTAAAAGACCAAGTGTGTAGCCTGGGAGTCCTCCTGGGCTCTGCACTAACTGGGGAAGCTCCGCTGGTTGTCATGTCCAGGAGTGCTTTTTACCAGCTTAAGCTGGTATGCCAGCTGCGGCCCTATCTAGCTGGAGAGGGAAGATTTGGACTCAGTTATCCATGCACTAGTGACATCCAGACTGGACTACTATTATATGTTGTACTTGGGGCTGCCTGAAGACAGTCCAGAAACTTCAGCTGGTGCAGAATGTGCCCACCCAAGTGTTGGTGGGGGTGAAGCAGTCAGATCATATAATGCCTATACTGCACCAGCTGCACTGGTCACTGTGTTTCCGAGCCCAATTTAAGGTGCTGGTTTTGACCTTTAAAGCCTGAAATGGTTTGGAAGCAAATTACCTGCAGGACCGCCTTCATCCTTATCACCCTGTCTTCACTTTAAGATAAGCAAGAGAGGCCCTTTTCACTTGCCCACCTGTAAGGGCAGTTGGTGGGCAAGTATGAGAGAAGGCCTTTCTCACAGTTGTCCCACAGAAGGACAAGTTGTCCCACAGAAGGCCAAGTTGTCTCACAGTTGTCCCACAAGTTGTCCCACAGTTGGGATGTGAGTTGTGAGTTGTCTCACAGTGAGTTGTCTCATGTGAGTTGTCCCACAGTTGTCCCACAGTTGTCCCACAAGTTGTCCCACAGTTGTCCCACAGTTGTCCCACAAGTTGTCTCACAAGTTGTCCCACAGAAGGACAAGTTGTCTCACAGTTGTCCCACAACTGTGAGAAGGCCTTTCTCACAGTTGTCCCACACCTCTGGAATGTGTTGCCATCAGGGGTCCACCAGAGCCCATCATTGCAGGCTTTTAAGAAGGCCCTGAATACTTGTTTACTCTGGCATGATGATGATGATGATGATGATGATGATTTTATCAGACTGGGTTATAGCTGCAATTGTAGGGTCTCTCTTATTCTGGTGTTTGTTGTTTTGTGGAACTTCTGCTGCTTTAATTACCACATTGGGTTTTTAAAAAATTTATGATGATGATGATGATGAATTTTATTGTATCCATGTTATTGCTTTATGCCATCTTTAGAGACTTCCTGTCCTGAAAGCCAACCTGCACATATTTTAAATAAGTTTTATTTATTTTATTTGTTACATTTCTATACCTCCCATTAGCTGAAGCTCTCCGGGGGGTTTACAAGACAAAGCTTAAAACCATAAAATGCAATAACATAGTACAACATAATATAAATCCCAAATAGTAAACCGAGCTAAAAGCCTGAAGTAGTCTGAGTAGGGTGGACTGGAGGTGTAATGGTGAGTCTTTTATCTGAGAAGAGGATGGGATGGGGCTGACAATGACATTCAGTAGAGAGGGCATGGCAAAAACCTTTCTTATATACTGAATCACAGAAAGAGAGAGGGGCGTCTTTTGGTTCTGCTGCCGTCAGAGGCACGTTTGATGGCAAAAAGAGAGAGACCCTTCTCGGTAGCTGCTCCCAGACTGTGGAACTCGCTGCCAAGTGAGGCTAGGCAGGCTCCTTTCATTGTCATATTTTTATTCAAGCAGGCCTTTGATGTATAAGCTCATCTGTTGGGTTGGGTGCTGTTTTTATTCTGTTGTTGTTTCATTGTGTTTTAATGTATTTGTTTTACTATTGTTTAAATCAAGTTTTTGTTTTTATAGTTTCTATGTTGGTAAGCGACCTTGGGTGCTATTTTCTTGGCCGAAAGGCAGTGTACAAATCAAATAAATTGATTAACAATGTTGCAGTGAGTGGGGCTGGGGAGGTTGGGAATGTCAAGAAATGCCTGAAAAATAAACACCCCTCTGTTTAAAAATCCAGTGCACATGTCAAAATAGCTCAGCTTCACCATTTTGCAGTGATCTACCTGTCATGTTTCAGGCATTCTCCATGCACATAGGCAAAGGGGAAAAACCCTCCCATCTCATGGCTCTATCTACAAAGATGAGATTGGAAATATCTTCCTATTTTCCCTGTTTACTGCTCTTACTGGATTGTTGGAAGGTGCCATATGCATGGCCTTTCCTAACTCTTGCCATAGGTGTCAAAGCTCATTCTGGAGGGGCGGGGGGAATGTGTCCAGGCCCACATGGTCACAACTGATGTGAAGATCTAAGTCTTCCAGCATCACCCTCCCTTCTTTTCATGAGAACCAAAATGGGAACTATTCCATATGAAAAAAAGAAAGTCTTCTGAAAACCTTCCAAGTTACGGCATATAAGCTGGGAATGCCATTAAGATATTTTTTAGTCAAACCTATTTAGACAGTAAACTGTTTTGTTTCTATTCTACCTGCCTGCTCTTTCCCTCTTCATTTATTATTTATTCCCCGATCTTAATAAAGCTTCTTAATTTGGATCCACCAGGGCTGGCAGAATGCTTTTTACAAGCTACAGAACATACTTCCCCATGAGCCTTGCCACTGGTTTATGGTATTTATTAATTAGAAATGTTTATTTCCTGTCCTTCCACTTCATTAGCTGCATTTGTGGTGGCTTAGAACAGTTTTAAAAACAGTAAAATCCAAGTGAACAATCAACAATAACAAAAATAAACAGTAAAAACAAAGACATCAGATAAAGCCAATCTAAAAAACTACAGAGGTAGCCATGAAAGAATCCTAACCCTGGCAGTTCAAATGCTTGCCATAATAATGATAATAAGAATATTCTTCACCAGGCACAAAAAACAAGGAGAGAGGGGGCTAAATGGACCTCACAAGGTCCATAATCTAGTCACAGCCACAGAGAAAGCCCTCTCCTGCATCCCAACCAGCTCTGCCTTGGCCACCACTGGGACATGAAGAAGAGCCTCCCCAGAAGAACTTAGGCTGGTATGGGAGGAGCTAGTCCCTTAGATATCCTGGACCTAAGTTACTTAGGGGAATTTTAAAAATAAACAGTCACCGACACTTTGAATTGTACCCATTAGCAAGCAGTATAGATATTGTAAATTGGGTGCAATATATTGTCATGAGTAAGTCCTGACTAGCATCCTTGCTGCTGCATTTTGGACCAACTTATGTTCTGGAGAGATTAATCAAAGGTAGTTCCCTATAGAGCACATTGTACTAATCAAATAACTAAAGCACGTGTCAACAGTAAATGGGCTGAATGCTGCCTCATGAGGAGATACGGATGGCTGTCACTCTTGTACCAATATGAAAGAAGTACTGGATTCAGCCTGAGTGGGTTGTGCTTCCTGGGAGAAACCAGGAAGTGGTTGATGGCAACACCCACTGCTTCTGGCCTGAGATAGGCCACTGCCTGAGGGGGCTCAGTGTAATGGCTTTGTTTAAATTAAACTTAGGTTCATGTGGAAGGCAGAGTCTGTGTGAGCCTGTGGGGTGCAATATACCAACTTTGAAACAACTTCTGCCCTGGGCTGAAAATACCCAGCAACACTTGGGGTGCCCTTCCCCAAAGAGTTACAGGTCAACTGAGAGCACTCAAGGCAAAAGAAACAGTGGGGATTCAGGGTGGCTTTCTCCAAAGGGAGGAGATAAGATTTCCATTGATTTGTCATTACAGAGTGGAGTATCAGATCAGATGCTGTATATAAATAAGAGGGAGAGGATATCACCTTTATGCTATTGTGTACTTCCAGAGACATCTGACTAACTGTTACCACAGACAAAATGTGAACCAGATAGGTCCTTGATTGGATTCAGCAGGGCAATGTTCTTATTTGAAAATGATATTCTTAATAAATGAACTGGCAAAAAAAAAAAAAAGGCTTTGTTTTTTCCAAGGAACATACCATATCCTTTCTGCAATTCTGAGTAACTCACTATGCACATTGGAATGATTAAAGAAACTACAAAGTGCTAAGGGTTCTGCATGGAGAATATCTAATCATAGCCCCAAAGGTGAGAAAACTCTAGGGCAAATTTTTGACAAGGTCAGTTCTCTAGGAATATTAATCATTGTGAAGGTTAAAGATCATATACATAGATGACAGAATTTGTGAGATTATATATATATATATATATATGTATATATATATATATATATATATATAGAGAGAGAGAGAGAGAGAGAGAGAGAGTTTGTTGTAAACAACAGATTTGGACAGCTGAAATGTGAGCTGGTGAAGCTTCTCTCTGACCTAGAATTTTGATTTGAGTGTGTGATTCCATTTGGTCACTGAGGTGCCTTTTTGACAAATTATTTCTAACATGCCAAGCGGAGGCTTACATGAAGTGGCAATAATTACAGTGCATGACTAATCCATTTGACCTGAAGCCTGACAGCAGATACTTGAGAATGCCTGATGGATTTCTTTTTTAAATCAAAACAAGGGGACTGCAATTGGTTTTCCAAATGAGCAAGCCTGGCATCAGTATCTGGTATCCATGGGCAGATGCTAGGGCTGGTGGGGCCCACCAGCACTGATGCTTGTCTCAGGGAGCCCTTGCCTTGCAGCAGGAATTATGAGTCACCATTTTACATTTCCTGCAACACCCCAGAGAGTCTTTCAAAATAGTGGATACTACTGGGCCACTCTGCCATGATGGGGAATTACAGATGGCAGCCTTCTGTCACTGCGGTTGGTGTGGGAGTGGGGACTCTGAGCTAAATTCCTTTTGCCTTCCCAAAATACAGATATGTGAACCAGAAGAGTCATTACAGAACAAGGACTGGTTATTATTGTTCCATCATTATTGCATGTGTGTTTAGTGGCAAATCTGGGGTTGTCAGTAAATAATGCATGGAAAGGACCTAACAAAGGTCCTCCCTAATGAGTAACTCTCCTCCTCCTCCTCACCCCCCACAACTTGGCTTCTCCTTAAAGACACATTAGGCATGTCTGATCAAGTTATCAAGTCTTATATTCCTAGGAAGTCATATAGAGTCCTTCCCATACCCGAACTAGTCATCATGTAGCCATGTAGTTATCACTGAGAGCAGCAGCCCATCTGATAATGTGTATCAGAACAAATGTGTCATGTCATAAGCAGCAGCCAATTAAATTAGTGTAGGAGAACTTGTGGCATGATGATATCAAACCTTATGTTTTGCTTTATTAGATATCATGGGCAGTGGTGAAGTGGGGCCTGGGCTTGCAAGGATGCAGTACATGCACTTTTTTTATTAGCAGGGAAAGTGATGTCATCTGCCACATCCCTCAGAATTCTAGGGATGTATGAAAGTCACTTACCTTTCCGAAGGGTGACATTCGCGGTGGGGGGGAGGCACTCCGTCCCTCCCTCTGAAATACTCTCCGGCCAGCTCCTCTCTACGGCAATTCTGCAGAGCTGCCGGCCTGGGCCTCCCGCAGCCAGACATCTGGCCACTGGGCAGCCTGTAGGGATGCAAATGGCGGCAGCCGTAGCCGCCGCCATTTGCGTCCCTGTATTGAGCCGTGATAGGCTACATAAATATTTACGTAGCCTATCACAGCAACCCCCCCCCAAAAAAACAGCGAACGCAAATGGCGGCGGCTACGGCAGCTGCCATTTGCGTTCCCTTTTTTTTTGGCCTTGATAGGCTATGTAAATATTTACGTAGCCTATTATGGCAAAAGAGATGGGCATAAATGGTGGCCACTACGCCATTTGCGCCCTTGTCTTTTGCTGTAATAGCCTACATAAATATTTACGTAGGCTATCACGGCCAAAAAAAAAAGGGAACGCAAATGGTGGCCGCCGTAGCTGCCGCCATTTGCGTTCCCTTTTCTTTTGCCATGATAGGCTACGTAAATACTTATGCAGCCTATCACGGCTTCTGCAGGGATGCAAATGGTGTCCCTGCATTAGCCATGATAGGCTACGTAAGTATTTATGTAGCCTATCACAGCTATAGTGATGAAGCGAATGGCGGCCACGGCCACCATTCACAAAGCAGCACAAACAGCAGCAGGTAGGTGTCCCATTTCACACGCATTTTGTGGGGTGGGGGCAGGGGGGCTTCATTCTGCCACGGATTTTGGGGGCCGAATGCACTGGCATTTGGCCTCACTGAGATCCATAGAGGAATTCTCTGACATCCCTATAGAATTCCCCCTTCCTTCTTAGGTGTCAAGGGGTCCTTGGAGGCCTCTCTCAGTCTAATCCAGTAGACAAGTCCAGACACAGACAAAGGGATTCTTTTCAAAGCTTTATTCCTCTTACAACTTAACAACTCTACTGTTAGCAACTAGATATGAGCAGCAGAGTACCTATGCCCTAAGTTGGAACAGTTGGTCCCCATTTGAAAGGGAATCACTGGCAGACCCTGAACTTAAGGGCTAGGGAGAGTCCCTCCCCTTTTACCTTGGATCCTCTGGGCGCAACCGTTGTTTGCGCGCCAAACGGGCAATACGACTCCTTTCCGCGCCCTCCATTTGCCGCCGCAATCTGCATCGGCGTCACGCGCCCAGCAAGTCTGCTTCCCACGCTCTGTCACTCCCAGGACTGCTATCTAAGCTAGGAATGCTGGTGGGAGGAATCTCTGTCAGCTGTTGGCCCAGGGAAAGATGAGCGCGCTCCTCTCCCAGGAGCGACTCCTCTTCCTCAGAATCAGAACTACTCTGGGATTCTATGGGCTCAGTGTCCACCCTGACATCAGGTCAGCTGCAATTCTCAAAGTGGTTGGAGAGAAATGAATTTTCCCAACAACAATATAGGGTTCTCTATTTTAACACAAAGTATTTTGTGATGGCTGGGTCTTGAATGGACAATTGAAACCCATTAGCTTTACAACAGACCTGCTCCTGGTGAAGATAAAACTTCTGGAACTGGTTTCATGACATGAATCAACACAGCTGCCTGAATGTTGGCCTCTCCTTGAGAGCTTTGCTATGGGGACTGTCATGATGAACAACTGAATGAAAACACACACAGACACACAAACTGATCATGGGGAAGAGGAAGAGGAGGAGACTTGAGGCTAGGGATGGGTGAACCTCCCCGACATCTGGTAAGGGGGGCTCTGCCGTGGGAAATCTGGGCCACTTGAGGCTCCACAGATTCCCTGGAGCCCTGGTGCATCCTCTGGATTTCACATGGTGGCTTTCCAGTTTTTAAAAAAGATAAGATAGGCTAATGGAGGCTAACTTTACCTTGTGGTGAGAAAATTACGATCATAACCAGCATATTCCATGCCATTTGCATAGGGATGTCGGAGAATTTCTCCACGAATCTCTGGGAGGCCAAATGCCAACGCATTCGGCCCCCCGAAATTGGTGGAGAAATGGTCCGCCACCCCCCAGGATGGGACTTACCTCGTGCGAATGTCCCTTGCGGCAGCCGTTCAGTGGCGGTTCAGCGACGGTTTGGTGGCGGTTCGGCGGCAGTGTGGCGGCGGCGGCCGGTCTTCAGATCCGGCTGCCACCGCTGCCATTTCCAAGTTAAAAAAAAAAAAGTGATAGGCTACGTAAAGATTTACGTAGCCTATCATGGCTAGATTGTCAAAAAACACCGTGATAGGCTACGTAAATCTTTACGTAGCCTATCACGGATGACTTTTGGGGGGAAAAAAGGCGCGTACGCAAATGGCGGCGCCCATGGGTGCCGCCATTTGCTTTACTTATTTTGGCATGGGTAGTCTACGTAAAGATTTACGTAGACTACGGCGAAAATAAGGGCAACACTTATAATTTGCGTTCCTTATAAAATAAGGAAAATAATTTCTGTTCGTTATTTTGGCACAGGTAGTCTACGTAAAGATTTACGTAGACTACGGCGAAAATAAGGGCAACTTTCGTCCATCCCTACATTTGCAGCTGTAAAGACCTTTGTTGTTGCTCGTTGTTGTTCAGTCATTAAGTCGTGTCTGACTCTTCATGACCCCATGGACCATAGCACGCCAGGCCTTCCTGTCTTCCGCTTTCTCCAGGAGTGTGCTCAAATTCATATTCATTGCATCGGTGATGCTATCTAGCCATCTCATCCTCTGCCATCCCCTTCTCCTTTTGCCTTCAGTCAATGATCTTTCCCAGCATCTGGGTCTTTTCCAGTGAGTTTTCTCTTCAAATTAGGTGGCCAAAATATTTGAGCTTCAGCTTCAGTATCTGTCCTTCCAATGAGCACTCAGGGTTGATTTCCTTTAGGATTGACCGATTTGAACTCCTTGCAGTCCAAGGGACTCATAAGACTTCGAAAGCATCGATTCTTCAGTGCTCAGCCTTCCTTATAGTCCAGCTCTCACAGTCATATGTTGCTTACTGGGAAAACCATAGCTTTGATTATACAAACCTTTGTCAGCAAGGTGATGTTTCTGCTTCTTACTATGCTGTCTAGTTTTGCAATAGCTTTCCTCCCAAGGAGCAAGCGTCTTTTAATTTCATGGCTACAGTCACCGTCTGCCGTAATCTTGGAGCCCAAGAAAATAAAATCTGTCACAATTGCTTCCATTTCTTCCCCTTCTATATGCCAGGAAGTGAGGGGGCCAGATGCCATGATCTTAGTTTTTTTCATGTTGAGTTTCAAACCAGCTTTTGCACTCTCCACTTTCAACCTCTTTAGATCCTCTTCGCTTTCTGCCATTAGGGTGGTATCATCTGCATATCTGAGGTTGCTGATAATTCTCCCAGCAATCTTAATTCCGACCTGTGATTCATCCAATCTGGTGTTTCTCATGATGTACTCTGCATGTAAAGAAAATAAGCCAGGCGACAATATAGAGCCTTGTCATACTCCTTTCCCAATTTGTAACCAATCGGTTGTTCCATGTCCGGTTCTTACTGTTGCTTCTTGTCCCTCATACAGGTTTCTCAGGAGACAGGTAAGGTGGTCTGGTACTCCCAACTCTTTCAAAATTTGCCAGAGTTTGTTGTGATCCACACAATCAAAGGCTTTAGCGTGGTCAATGAAGCAGAAATAGACGTTTTTCTGGAATTCTCTTGCTTTCTCCATGATCCAGCTAAGGATGGACGAAAGGGACTTACCTGGTCCCGCAGCTTGCTTCACAGTGGGGGGGAGGCACTTCGGTTCTCCCCCCGAAGTTCAGGCGAGGGAGGGGAGGCGCCCCGCCTCGCCCGGCCGAAATTCAGGCCGGGGGGGAGGCGCCCCATCCCTCGCCGCCGAAATTCAGGCCGGGGAGGAGCGCCCCGTCTCCCCAGCCGTGAAAAAAAAAAGTAAAGTAAAAAAACACACACACACCCATGATAGGCTACGTAATGATTTACGTAGCCTATCCCGGCTAGATTTCCAAAGTCAGCCATGATAGGCTATGTAAATCGTCACGTAGCCTATCACGGGTGACTTTGGAAAAAAAAAACCGTGTACGCAAATGGCGGCGCCCATGGGGCACTGCCATTTGCATTCCTTAGTTTGGCACGTCTAGTCTACGTAAAGATTTACGTAGACTACGGCGAAAATAAGGGAATGCCATTTGCGTTGCCCTTATTTTTGCCGTAGTCTACGTAAATCTTTACGTAGACTATACGTGCCAAACTAAGGAATGCAAATGGCGGTGCCCCATGGGTGCCGCCATTTGCATACATGCTTTTTTTTTTTTTTCAAAGTCACCCGTGATAGGCTACGTGATGATTTACATAGCCTATCACGGCTGACTTTGGAAATCTAGCTGTGATAGGCTACGTAAATTGTTACGTAGCCTATCACGGGTGTGTTTTGTGTTCTTTTTACATTCCTTTTTTATTTTGCAATGGCAGCGGCAGCAGCCAGTCAGAAGACCGGCCGCCGCTGCCGCCCCCGCCGAACCACTGTTGAACCGCCACTGGGACCCGCCGCTGAGAGGGACATTCACACAAGGTAAGTCCCATCCCCGGGGGGGGCGGGGGGCCGGCGGAGAATTTCACCACCAATATCGGGGGGCCGATTGCGTTGGTATTCGGCCTCCCAGAGATTCGTGGAGAAATTCTCCGCCATCCCTAGATCCAGCAAATGTTGGCGTTTTGATCTCTAGTTCCTCTGCCTCTCAAAACCCAGCTTGTACTTCTGGTAGTTCTCGGTTCACATACTGCTGAAGCTAGGGATGTCAGAGAATTCCACAATGGATCTTGGTGAGGCTGAATGCCAGTCCATTCGGCCCCCTGAAATTCATCGCGGAACAAAGTCCCCGCTGCCCCCACCCCATGAAAGGTGCGCAAAATGGAGCACTTACCTGTTCCCGTCCGCGCTGCCTTGCAAATGGCGGCCGTCCTGCGGCCGCCATTCGCTTCCTCCTCTTCAAGCCATGATAGGCTACATAAATACTCACATAGCCTATCACGGCTAATGCAGGGACGCCATTTGCGTCCCTGCAGAGGCCGTGATAGGCTACATAATTATTTACGTAGCCTATCACGGCGGGGGCGGGAACCCAGTGTACGCAAATGGTGGTGGATACCGCCATTTGCGTACACTGGGGTTTCCCCCCCTGCCATGATAGGCTATGTAAATATTGACATAGCCTATCACAGCTCAATACATGGCCACAAATGGTGGCGGCTACGACAGCTGCCATTTGTGTCCCTGCAGGGCTGCCCAGCAGCTGGATGTCCAGCTGCGCGCGGCTGGAGCTGGCCAGCGGCTCCGCAGCTTGGCCATGGAGCAGAGCTGGCCAGGCAGAATTCTGGGGGGAGGGACAGAGCGCCTTCCCACCACCACGGATGCCCCTCAGCGGAGCAAGGTAAGGGATTCATACATACCTAGCTGAAGCCTAGCTTGTAGGATTTTGAGCATAACCTTGCTGGCATGTGAAATGAGCACAATTGTACAGTAGTTTGAACACTCTTTGGCATTGCCCTTCTTTGGAATTGGAATGTAAACTGACCTTTTCCAGTCTTGTGGCCACTGTTGAGTGTCCCAAATGTGTTGGCATATTGAGTGGAGCACTTTAACAGCATCATCTTTTAGGATTTTAAATAGCTCAGCTGGAATACTGTCATCTCTGCTAGCATTGTTGTTGATAATGCTTCCTAGGTCCCACTTGACTTCACTCTCTAGGTTGTCTCGCTCAAGTTCAGTGACCGCACTATCATGGCTATCAGGGATGTTAAGATCTTTCCTGTACTTGGCTTTCTTGCATTGCTTTGTCTTTGGGTTGGATTTAGTTGCTGCCTCCTGAACAATGTTATGGACCTCCATCCACAGTTCCTCAGGCACTCTGTCTATTTGGTCTAATCCCGTAAATCTATTCCTCACCTCCACTGTATATTCATAAGGGATATGATTTAGGTCATACCTGAATGGTTTAGTGGTTTTCCCTACATTCTTCAATTTAAGCCGAAATTTTGCAAGAAGCAGCTCATGATCTGATCCACAGTCAGCTCCAGGTCTTGTTTTTACTGATTGTACAGAGCTTCTCCATCTTTGGCTGCAAAGTACATAACCAATCTGATTTTGATATTGACCATCTGGTGATGTCCATGTGTAGAGTCGCCTCTTGTGCTGATGGAAAAGAATCTTTGCTATGATCAGCATGTTCTCTTGGCAAAACTCTATTAGCCTTTGTCCTGCTTCATTTTGTACATCAAGGCCATGCTTGCCTGTTATCCCTGTGATTTCTTGACTTCCTACTTTAGCATTCCAATCCCCTATGATGAAGAGGACATCTTTTTTTGGTGTTAGTTCTAGAAGGTGTCGTAGGTTTTCATAGAACTGATCAAACTCAGCTTCTTCGGCTTCAGTGGTAGGGACTAGGGATTGCGGAGAATTCCGCCATGGATTTTAGTGAGGCTGAATGCATTGGCATTCGGCCCCCTGAAATCTGTGGCAGAACGGCCTGCCCCCCTCACTCAGATTCTCTCTGGGATGAGGCTTACCTGGGGCAGATGTTCCGGATGGCGGCGGCTCCAGTGGTGGGTCTGGCGGCGGTGGCTGGACTTTTGACCGGCTGCCGCAGCCGCTATTGTTGTCCTGGTCTTTGCCGTGATAGGCTACGTAAGTCTTTACGTAGCCTATCACAGCAAGCCAATAAAATAAATGGCATACACAAATGGTGGCGGCTACGGCGGCCGCCATTTAGTAATGGCAGAGAATTCCGCCACGGATTCCAGTGAGGCTGGATTCTTTAGAATCTAAAGAATGCAGCCCCCCCGGAATCCGTGGAGGAATGGCCTCCTGCCCCCCCCCCATGGAATCCCCCCGGGGTGGTACTTACCTGGGGCAGATTCGGCGTCATCTCCGGGGGCCGTGGCGGTGGCTGGTCTCCTGGCCGGCCGTGGCTGGGCTGCTGCCACCACCATTGCCATCCTGGCTTGCAGCCATGATAGGGCCCTATCGTGGCTGGGTAAAAACAAAAAAACAAATAACCCAGCGTTCGCAAATGGCAGCGGCTATGGCGGCCGCCATTTGCGTTCCGTATTTTTCACCAATTTATCTTACATAAATATTTACGTAAGATAAAACGGCAAAAAAAGGGGAATGTAAATAGCGTAGTGGGCGCTATTTGCGTTTCCCTTTTTTTTGCTGTTTTTTCTTACGTAAATATTTTGCTGTTTTTTCTTACGTAAATATTTACGTAAGATAAATCTGTGAAAAATATGGAACGCAAATGGCGGCCGCCGTAGCTGCCACCATTTGGGTACGCTGGGGTTTGGTTTTTTTTTTTACCCAGTCATGATAGACTACGAAATATTCTTACATACCCTATCATGGCTGCAAGCCAGGATGACAATGGCAGTGGCAGCAGCCTGGCCGCAGCCAGCCAGAAGACCAGCCACCGCTGCCGCCGCCAGCCTCTGCCACCGGAGCCTCCGCCGCTGCCGGAGATGCCGCCGCCGTCGCCAAAGCCACCACCGCTGGAACCACCGGCCGTCAAGGATTCTGGGGGGGAGGGACAGATCGCCTTCCCCCCGTCGAGGATTCCTGGGGGGAGGGATGGAGCCCCTCCCCCTCACCGCGAAAGATTCCATGAAAAGGTAAGTCAGTTTTGTGCATCCCTACCACCATTTGCATTCCCTATTTTTCCCCGATTTATCTTAGGTAAATATTTACATAAGACAAAAAGGGGAATACAAATAGCGTAGTGGGCACTATTTGCGTTCCTTTATTTTTCACCGTTCTAGCCTACGTAAATATTTACATAGGCTAGAACGACAAAAAATAAGGGAACGCAAATAGCGCCCACTACGCTATTTGTGTTCCCCTTTTTTTCGCCTTTTTATCTTACGTAAATATTGACGTAAGATAAATTGGTAAAAAATAGGGAACGTAGATGGTGGCTGCCGTAGCTGCCGCCATTTGCTACACCGTTTTTTTTTCTCTTCCAGAAGGAAGTTGCCCAGCGTCTGGATTTCCAGCTGCGGGCGGCCCAGGCCAGCGGCTCTGCGGAATCTCCACGGAGTGGAGCCGGCCGCAGAAGGATTTCGGGGGGAGGTGTGGAACGCCTCCCCCCCACCGTGAATCACCTCGTCGAAGAGGTAAGTGACTTTCGTACATCCCTAGTTGAGGCATAGACTTTAATTACTGTGATGCTGAATGGCTTGCCTTGGATTCGTACTGAGATCATTCTATCATTTTTGAGATTGTACCCCAGTACTGCTTTTCCCACCCTTTTCTTGACTATGAGTGCTACTCCATTTCTTCTAAGGGATTCTTGCCCACAGTAGTAGTCATGATGGTCACCTGAATTAAATTTGCCCATGTCTGTCCATTGTAGTTCGCTGATTCCCAAGATGTCGATGTTCAATCTTGCCATCTCATGTTGACCACCTCCAGCTTACCTTGATGCATTTATCTTACATTCCAGGTTCCTAAATAATATTGTTCTTTACAGCATTGGACTTTCTTTTCACCACCAGACACATCCACAGCTGAGTGTCCTTTCGGCTTTGGCCCAGCCGCTTCACTCTTTCTGGCACTACTTGGAAATACCCTCTGCTCTTCCCCAGTAGTATATTGGACACCTTCTGACCTGAGGGGCTCATCTTCCAGCATCATATATTTTAGCCTTGTGATACGTTCCATGGGGTTTTCTTGGCAAGAATACTGGAGTGGGTTGCCATTTCCTTCTCCAGTGGACCACATTTTGTCAGAACTCTCCGCCATGACCTGTCCATCTTGGGTGGCCCTGCATGGCATAGCTTATGGCTTCACTGAGTTACACAAGCCCCTTCGCCACAACAAGGCAGTGATCCATGAAGGGGGTAAAGCCCTTACTTCTATTTAAACTGTGGCCATAATTTTCCCATGATAGTCTAATGGCAGCTGCCATCAGCCTGTTTCATTTTTTATAAAGCTGGAGAGCCATCCCATGTAAAATCCAGAGGATGCACAGGTAAGGGGTGGGTGGTCTCCTGAGGACTTTGCAGGTCAGATTCTTGGGAATCCAGCCTCATTGGAGTCTGCAGCAGATTTCTCCAACACCCCTACTTGGGACTGCTGCTTTCAGCCACTCCTGGAATATCTATTTCTAGTATCAGACACTGGGGATGCAAACACATTTTTCTTGCACTTCATTTACTAAACTGGAACCATAGACCCCTTGTACTTTCAGACAATGGTATTGGTTAAGTGGCAGCTTGATCACAGCAATGAGTCAAGAAGCTTTTCAAATAATGTTAGAGCTCATCTTTCAGATAGCAGAGTATGTTTAGAACCAGACAATGTTGTAAATGTTTTATAAACTTTGCCACTCAAATAGTGCAAGGGCCATTGGCAACTCCAGGGACAGACTTTTAAAAGGAAGTTGAAAGCATCCATCACTTTCTGTTTTTTTCACATAAAAGCAAGAGAAAATAAACCGATCAAGCATCCTACACAAACCCACCCACAACCCCATACTTAAGCACTACCGTAATTCCTCCTGGAGTATGCATAATAGCTTTAATGGAAATGTTAGGCTACAGTGAGCTCCTAAATAAAGAACAAATATACAGCCTTCCCAGTCTAAATTCCTTCTCTTCACAACTGGAAGCCAGCAGTACAGCCCTAAGTGTACCTCACTTGGTCGGAAGTCAATGTGGGTTTCTAGCAAGTAAAGGGCCCTATGCTGGCATCTGCCTGCAACACTTGTGGGCTAAACTGGGGTAGGAACATGGGCTCATGCACAGACCCTGCCAGCAATGCTCTCACATGCCTGGCTGCTGTTACTGTTAGAGACCTTTGCGCTAAGGGAGAGTGACCACATCCACTCGCTCGTTTGGCCCTCATGTGCTGTAGGTTGCATAAGGTTGGTGTGTAAATATGTTCTCAATTTGTTTGTAGCTGTAGACTGGAATACAGAACATGAAAAGTTGGTTGTTGGGACTGGCAGCAAAGCAACTACAGAGTAGGCAAGCAAGTATGGCCTTTCTGAAAGGAACTTGGAAGTGGGATGTACCGAGTGTGTAAAATCTTCTCCGTCTGTGTTGCGCAGATTGTCAGGTGCCTTTCATTCCATCATCCGCCCATAGATGGATGTGAATATTTTTTTTTCCTTCATGCGGAAGAATACAGAAATAATTACATAGATAATTAAGTAAGTATTTACATAATTTACCTCAGTACATAACATTTAGTGTATTGTCCGCTATTCCATTAGGGCCGCGGTGGCTTAGTGGTTAAGATGCTGAACTGCAGACCGGAAGGTCAGCAGGACAGCAGTTCGAGACCCGAGTGCTGCGTGGCAGAGTGAGCTCCCGTCTTCAGTCCCAGCTTCTGCCAACCTAGCAGTTCGAAAGCAAGAAATTGCAAGTAGATAAATAGGCACCGCTTCAGCAGGAAAGGTAACAGCGTTCCATGCACCTCAGTGTTCAGTCATGCCAGCTACATGACCACGGAAGCGTCTTCAGTCAGTGCTGGCTCTTCGGCTTAGAAATGGAGATGAGCACCACCCCCTAGAGTCGGACACGACTGGTTGGGGACACCTTTACCTTTACCTTTTACCCCTATACCATTAAACATTTCCTCAGCAGAAACCTACATATTTTTCTATGGATTTATATGTGCAAATTTTGAGAAAGTAAAAAAATCATCTGAAAGTCCACAGACTCCGTGCGGCCTGAGGGGGTCACTCCGCAGCAGATTCCGCAGGGTGGATTCTTAGAAATCCAAGCTCATTTTAGTCCATCTCAAATTTCTCCAGCATCCCTACTTGGAAGTTAGTCAAGCAACAACTTGCTCAGAGTAGGGATTGGAGAATAATTGATTCCCAAGCTCACTGAAATTCTTGGAGCTCCACCTTGCTCCCATATTCAATTGTGATCAGTTTTCCTTTTCATTTGAATGGGAGAAGGGTGAATTTGGGTATGCATTTCTTTGAAAATACGCACCCAAATGCTCACTTCCCCTTCCCCCAAAGGAAAAACATGAAAATTCATATTTTTCTAAAGTACACAAATGTGTGAGCTTTCCCCCAAATCTGTGTTCATGTTCACATTCAGGAAAAGACAGGGCAGATTCAGGCTACAAAGAGATCAAAATGAAATCCTCACACACCCCTAAGTCAGAGTAAAACCCTTTGAAGTGTCTGTCCGGCACCACTTCAGACTGCAGATGTGTGTCTGTGGGGGGGGGGGCAGGTGTCACATGAATGAATGCTCAGCACCCTCAAAAAATATCCTGAGCATAGAAAACTAGGTGTGCAACTAAAATTATACAGTCAGAATGTAAGCAGTTTAAACTGAATGGTAAATGAGATGTGTAACTTGTATGATTAAGAATGTAGTTTTTCTCCTAGTATTTCAGATGACCCAGGACAGCTCTAAGTGAGGATATGAGTGCCACTTATCAGACAGATCAGATATCTACAACTTCACTTCCTTCAGGCAAGTTTACACTGACCTCACTCACTCTACACCCATCACAGGCTCACTCACTCTAGTCTTCATCCATCTTCAGCATCCCATATTGACCTTCAAAGGGGACTGCTAGTTATCAATTAAATTAAAAGTTATTTTCAGAGTGTTCGCCACAACATAGTGGAGGGGTGAAGTTTGAGACATGTAAGCTACAGATACAACAGTTCTTGAATGACCCGTGAGGTGTCCTCAAAAAGCAAAATAACTAAGTTAATAGAATGTTTATTTCCTCCAGCTTCAAATCAGGCCATAGATGCAGGGAATTCTGTAACAGCTGAGGAATGTTTAGCTATGCTGTAAAAAAGAAAAGAAAAAAAGGTATGAACCTGTAGCAAGTAGTGAATGAATTCTGGAAGACTTTTCAGAAGCCTGGGGAGACACCCTGAGTATCTAGGAAGGCTAAATAGTTGCTGGAGGGAAATAGTTGCTGGAGAGCACAAGATGAGGACATCAGAAAACACTGAGGTGCAGGTGCTTAAGCAATTCATCAGAGGATCTTGGGTTGAATCCCTCATCACACAGCTCCACGTGAGATCAATTGCACTCTAACTCTTTTGTCAAAGTATCTTATCCTCAATTATTGCACAGTGCTTGACAGTCGGAGTTAGAAAAGAAAACCAAGGAACATAGGAGATTAAAGCAACTGGGGAAAATACAGCTTAGACCTAAAAGTACCTATCATAGCTTGGAGGCCAAATGTGATTTCACTTCCATAAGTAAGTCTTTTTCATGCATTCTTAAACCTGCTGACCTCCATGCTCAAGCAAGGAATAGGTCCATGCTGCATAGCCCCACTCCACCATCACACATGGCACATTACTTGATGAACTTGATCCCCCATACATATCCCTCCAACATCCCTTGTTGTTGTTCAGTCATTAAGTCATGTCTGACTCTTCGTGACCCCATGGACCATAGCACGCCAGGCCTTCCTGTCCTCCGCTCTCTCCCAGAGTGTGCTCAAGTTCATATTCATTGCATCGGTGATGCTATCTAGCCATCTCATCCTTTGCCGTCCCCTTCTCCTTTTGCCTTCCATCTTTCCCAGCATCAGGGTCTTTTCCAGTGACTTTTCTCTTCGCATTATGCGGCCAAAATATGTGAGCTTCAGCTTCAGTATCTGTCCTTCCAATGAGCACTCAGGGTTGATTTCCTTTAGGATTGACTGATTTGGCCTCCTTGCAATCCAGTGGACTCGTAAGAGTCTTCTCCAGCACCACAGTTCGAAAGCATCGATTCTTTGGCGCTCAGCCTTCCTTATAGTCCAGCTCTCACAGCCATACGTTAATACTGGGAAAACCATTACTAGGAGTGCACGAAAGCCACTTACCTGGTCTCGCAGCTTTTCGCGGTGGGGGGGAGGCACTTCGCTGCTCTCCCCCCGAAGTTCAGGCTGGGGGGGAGGCTTCCTGCCTCGCCCAGCCGAAATTCAGGCCGTGGGGGAGGCTTCCCGCCTCACCCGGCTGAAATTCAGGCCGGGGAGGAGGCGCCTCGCCTCGCCTGGCCGCGAAAGAAAAAGTTAAAAAAACCCACGCCCCCGTGATAGGCTACGTGACGATTAACGCAGCCTATCATAGCTAGATCTGCAAAGTCAGCCGTGATAGGCTACGTAAATCGTCACGTAGCCTATCACGGGGGTTTTTTTGTTTTTTTTTACTTTTATTGGAATGGCGGCAGCGGCAGCAGCTGGTCGAAAGATCGGCTGCCGCCCCCGCCCCTAACGAAGACCCGACGAACCACCGCTGGGACCCGCCGCCGGGAGGGACATTTGGGAAAGGTAAGTTCTGTCCCGGGGGGGCAGATAATTTCTCCCCGAAACTTCTTCGGGGGGCAGAACACATTGGCGCTCGGCCCCCCGAAGTTTCAGGGAGAAATTCTCCGACAACCCTACTTCTTACTATGCTCTCTAGGTTTGCCATAGCTTTCTTCCCAAGGAGCAAGCATCTTTTAATTTCATGGCTACAGTCACCATCTGCAGTGATCTTGGATCCCAAGAAAATAAAATCTGTCACTGCTTCCATTTCTTCCCCTTCTATATGCCAGGAAGTGATAGGGCCAGATGCCATGCTCTTAGTTTTTTTCATGTTGAGTTTCAAACCAGCTTTGCACTCTCCTCTTTCACCCTCAACAAGAGGCTCTTGAGATCCTCTTTGCTTTCTGCCATTAGGGTGGTATCGTCTGCGTATCTGAGGTTAATTCTCCCGGCAATCTTAATTCCGACCTGTGATTCATCCAACCCGGTGTTTCTCATGATGTTCTCGGCATATAAGTTAAATAAGCCGGGTGACAATATACAGCCTTGTCGTACTCCTTTCCCAATTTTGAACCAATTGGTTGTTCCATGTCCGGTTCTTACTGTTGCTTCTTGACCCTCGTACAGGTTTCTCAGGAGACAGGTGAGGTGGTCTGGTACTCCCACCTCTTTCAGAATTTGCCACAGTTTGTTGTGATCCACACAATCAAAGGCTTTAGCGTAGTCAATGAAGCAGAAATAGACGTTTTTCTGGAATTCTCTTGCTTTCTCCATGATCCAGCGAATGTTGGTGATTTGATCTCTAGTTCCTCTGCCTCTTCCCAACATCCCTAGTTAGGGGTTAACTTTTAATGCAGCCTTGCCAAATATAGTATCATCCAAATGGTTTGGACTTCAACTCCCAGCAGCCCCAGTGAATATGGCCAGGAATGCAGAGAACTGTAGTACAAAACATTTAGAGGACACCAAGCTGGGGAAGGCTTTGCTAGAGGGTTCTACAATTTTAGATTCAGTAGGTGGAAGCAGCTAACAGTCCACTGAGTTACTTTATTTTGGATTTACAGTCAGTGACAAAGGTGGGGTGCTTAGATGCACATTTCAGATTGGGACCCCCAGGGTGCCAGAGTACAAAGAGGTGTAATGACACTTTGAGGGGCTCCAGGTACATCACGAGGATACATTGTTGTCTCAATTGAGTTTATGAAATAGGATTGTATAACACAGGTCACACATGGGTGGCCTTTGCACTAATTTGCCCTGATCAATATCCTGTAGCATCAGTGCCAGTTATTATAGTACAAATGTTCTCCAAAAGTCTAAAGGAGACTGTGAAGAGAGGGAAGTCCAAGAGGCACAGAAACTGATTATAAGGAAAGCCATGCAGGAGATAATGTGAAATGCAGAAATTAAGGCAGTCACATTATCTCCTGGTAAAGAGAAAGAAGTCACTGGAATAGAAAGGATGCCACAGAAAGAGAAGGAGATTGAAGTTGTGTTAGGAGCTGCATGAAACAAGAGCTTTCCTGGGAGACTTGTGGTCAAAACAGCTTGCCAAAGCATCTTGTCACACAATTTCTGTGTGTATACAGAATGCAAGCTTCTATGATGACACAACTGCCACTAAAATGTATACTTGCCAAGGGAGAAGTCACAGAGTAGGTTCAACCAATGCCATCTTTAAGCAGAAAATATGATATTCTTCTTTCTTTGGATTTTGAGAATTCATATGAAAGTTCTGAATATAGGCAGCATCAAGACTGGCCAGTAGGGGGTCGTCTGTCTGAGCAGATGCCTTTCAAGGAGAGAACAAGGCCTGTCTCATGTGCTGACTTTGAGGATTTAAAACAGCATCTTTATGAGTTGTTAGCAAGTGGCATTACTGAGGAGTCAAATAGTTCCTGTGTTTCTCATGCAAGTCCTTCACAAGTGTGCACAATATATTTGTTAATTATTTTCATAACTCTCCACATGTTTGTGTTTAACATTTCATTAATTATTATTGTCCACAAAGGATGTTTCTCTAGGGCAATGGTGCAGAAATTTGGGCCTGGGAGCCAAATTTGAGTCTCCTGTGATCCCAATCCAGCTGGCTGAGATTCCCTACCATTTCCCCTGGCCCCATCCCCTTTCCCCTGGCTGCTGATGGTTTTGTGGTTTCCTGGCTTTTGTGCACTTTTTTCCTGTTCTAAAAAGTTGAAATGCCTCTCCTAAAGCTAAGTTACTGACAGCAATAGCTTTAAGCTAAAGTATGCTGGACTTGGTATTTAGGATCTACCCCTATTGCCTTTGACTCAACCCTTTTTACCTTTGGCCCCACCCACCACTGGAATGTGGCCCCTGAGAGCTTCTGAAAAATGGAATATGTCCCTCAAGCTGAAAGATGTTCAACACCCCTACTCTGAGGATGGGGTGAGTGTGTGTCTGGTTGTTGTTGTTTCTCCTCTACAGCCTATTCTGATATTATCTTCTTGGTATGGGAGCTTCCAGCATGCCTGTTTCTAGGGTTACTCACATAATGTCAGAAGCCCCAGATCACAAAAGATGAGATGGTAACTAGGGATGCCAGAGAAATCCGTAATGGAATCAGATGAAATTCCTCATTCCTATGAATCCAAACTGTGGATTCTGCAGAGGACCGGCTTTTCCTGAGTTGCATGGATTCTGCAGACCATCTTTTTTTAACTTTCTGCAAATTTATGCAAATTTAGTCCTAGAAAAATATGTAAAATTAAACACACGCACACACACACACACACACACACACCAGCTGAAAATGCACATTTCCTCTATAGGCTAAAGCATGAAAATGTGCGGGGTAGGGGATTGACATAATTTGGGAAGGACTCGTACATATTTGCAAGTGCGAATTTGGAAAATTGGAAAAAAATCCAGTTCCGCCAATGAGCAGATGATGGAACAAAAGGCACCTGACAATCTGTGAAACATAGATGGAACAGATTTTACAAACATCCCCAATGGTATCACATCTTCTTCCTACACCAGCATAACCCTTCCCCCAAAATGTTGGAAAGAGACTTCTCAACTCCTTTCCACATGGATCCAGGGCTTCTGACATTACCCAAATGCGAGGAGTCAATATTCTGGAACAACAGCTATGCTATGAAGTCAAGGTGCAAAGGAAGAGTGTCCACCAACAGTTTTATCACTGCACAGTTTCCAAAGTCACACTGTAGAATGTTATCACTTTTAACTTATGAAAAGTATTCAAATGGTTAACTATACTAAGTCTTCAGTCAAAGCTGAAAATCAAACATGGAAGTCTCTCTCTCTTTCTCTTTCTCTCTCTGTATATATATAAAACATAATATAAGGGCCGGGTGGCCTTGTTTCCTTCAACACAATTGCATATGAATATTAATGTGTGCAGAACTTTTATTGGTGACCTCTTCAAGTTAATAAAAGCTGACAGTTTAATAGGATAAACAAATGTTTTATTTGTACATTGTGGAATATTTTACCAATGATTGGAAGTGTGTTTCTTAACTGCTTGTGCAGGACATACGGTAAGCAGAACGTATGTTTGTTAGGTGACCTATTAGTCTGTTGATTCATTGGCTGTGTATTATAATTGAAAGGTCAGGCCTATCCATTAAACTTATCAACATGGCACAAGATATTTTAAATCACAAGCATTTCTGCTTGAGCTTCATTAATTCTATGGCATTAATGTTAGAACAACAGCAAAAAAAAAAAAAAGTTAATTCCTCCAAGTTGAGAAATTACACGCAGTGAATTTGCAACACACATGAGAGATACAGACAGCCTACAAATAAACAGATTTTCAAGATCGTTGTTGTTGTTTTAGTTTTCTTCCTTGGTAACAACAGTTCTTACATATACTAGAGCTATTCTTCTTCCTTTATCTCCTGGAAACTATCTAGAATGAAAGATTTCCATGTATAAACTGTACATTAATATTAAAGGTTTTGTGAAACAACCTCACTCCAAGTTTCTGTAAAACATATATTGTGTTGTATCCAGTGGTGTCTGTTCACCAGCAGAATTCACACCACCTCTCCCCTTCACGCCCCCAATCTTCTCTGAAGGGTTGGAGGATTGGCTGAAGTAGATTTGGAGGGGCACAGAAGTCCCATTGCACAAGTGGAAGGCTGCTTACATGATATTAGAGGTGCCAGGGATCCCAAAGCAGATGCTTTGGCAGCAGGACTCAGCTTTTGTATGCTCTGTGCTACTGTGTCAGCATTATGGAGGAGGAAACTGCTTGCCTGGTCTTGGTTGTGCTGCACCATTAACACTACAGATGGCCAGAAGGAGGTACTACAGCTGGATTGAGGTGGCATAAAGGGCTAATAGTGTTCCTCCTGGTCCTATCACATTTCTGACATTAGCATTGCTTTTCACTCAGGTCAATTCCTTATTCAGGAACAGACTGAATTGCTCCAAGACTTCCTCTCCCCACCCCACACACACACACACACACACACACATGGTGGCCCCAGTCTAAATCACTCCTCCCCTGTGAGATGTGTCAAATAAAATACTTTGGGAGTTTGAATCATGGAATGCCCACATCACATATAGTTTGACCCTTTAGCTAACAAAGATTTGGAGTTACTTCTTTGTGAGCATCAGTGTATAAATAGTATCTCTCTGTTTATCCATCTGTATCCCTCTAAACAGAAAGGCAAGACTTTATTGAAAGGAGTGACAACATTCAAAGTTTGGCAGGCCTCTTGAATTCATGATCGTTTCTTCCCCTAGCCTCGAACTCTTAGCCTCATTTCATCATTGCAAACCACTTTCTCCATCTCTTCTACAAACTATTATTAATTTTACTTCTAAGTTATATGCTCCATCTTGCCAGTCAAGTAGTCACTCTTTGCTAATTAAGAACCTCTCACCTTGGAATCAAATGGTGCCGCCATCTCTTTTATGTGTGTGCGTGTTTTCCAAGTTGCATATCAAAGAACCTAGAATACTAGGGAACTGGCACAGAACAGCCAAGGAAGAAGGACAGGAGTTTCCTTGATAACTTGGACATCTGGATGTTGACATGTGGGGTCTGAGATGCATCAATAACTTTGGCTCTGTGATAGTAAAAAATACCCAAGGGCAATTTATTTGGAACACCAAGGGCCTGAGCATCCAGATGGTAGTGAAGGCATTTCTCTGTCGGTTTCAAAGAAATCTTATAACAGAGTGAAGGCCTCCAAATTTGGTCTCAGGTTTTGCTTTTCTTTTTAATCTCCAAACATTATATTCTGGGTGTATTTTAGTTTTGTTTAAACTGATTTGGTCATAGTTCTTCAACTGAATTGTCATTCTAAATTGGCTGTTCCTGAATAACAAATGAACAGAACTCATGAAATAATAAAACAAGCCAGTGTTCACTAATAGTTTTAGATCATAACTACATGTACAAAAAATAGGCAGCGAAATCCATCCCAAACATTTGCATTTCATTATTAGCTTAGCTTTTATCTGAATTTCATATTTTCCCCAATTAATTATCTGACTAGTCAATTTATTTCCAAATGTGAAATATTAGATCATTTTAACGTCATTATTCGACGAAGCCAGTGTGCTGTTTCAGTGGAGTGTAGCATTTAGATTTTCTTGCTTCTGAGCTTCTGGTCATTGGTTGTCCTTATGCTGATTTTATAGTGTGCTATTGTTTTGTTTTAATTATTCTAATTCATTTTATGTTTTTATTTGTAAACTGCTTAAAAATAATGCTAATCAAATAAGTAACGAAATAAGCTCAACTAAGGTAGCAGAAGTGAGCCAGGCTGGGTGTAAAAGTGTGTACAGCTGGGTCACAATTCAGATGAGTACTAAGGTTGCAATCCTATACACTCTTACCTGGGAGTAAGTCCCATTGAACGGAATGAGACTTACTTCTGATTGAGTAGACATGCATAGGATTGCACTGGGAGACCAGTAAAGGTAGAACGGCCCTTGTCAAATAGCAGCATCAACTTCCCATTCAAAATCTGTTATTAAGTATATGTTCTCCTGAGGGGTGGTGATGGTTAAGACTGGGACCACAGTGCACAGGGATGTGAGGTTTAGCCCTTCCCTCCACAGCCATGGTCTTCACATAACCCCCTCCTGGCTTCTGTTACCTCCAGGAAAAAGCTCCCATTCTGGGCTAATGTGTGTGTCAGGACTATGGCTGGAGAGCAACTAATTAAACCTCCCCTTTTTGTGCAAAGCAGTCTCAGTGAAAACTCTGTGGGCCACAATGCCTGCTCTGCTCTTTTTGCTTTTCTTCTTTAAAAACAACAGGTTGGCTTCCTAATGGCATTGTTGATGTAATGTCTAGCTTGGCCTTTTGACTGCCTGTTGCTGGAGGCAAATCATGGGGTAAGGATCTTGATTTGCTTTAACTACATGTGAGGTCTCTTGCTTTAACTACATACGAGGTCTCTGACTGGCAGATGTTGGAAACAGAATACCAGACAACATAAGTTTTTGGTCTGATCTAAGAAGGGTATTCTTGCATATATATATATATATATATATATATATATATATATATATTGACACAGTCCTCATAAGTAACTCCTACTGAATTCAACAGAACTTACTCCCAAGTAAATGTGCATAGGATTGCAGCCCCAGTCATATTCATTAATGTAGTTGCTTGCCTGATTGCCAAGGCAGCAGCTCAGAGGATTGCATCAATGTATGTAAAATAGAGTCTATTTTACAAGTGCAACAGCTGTATCTATACTTTAGCTCTCACAATATTGCTCCATGGCATAAGTAGATAACAGTGGCTAAGCTGAGAGCAATTAATGTACAGTGCAAGCAAACGTATAAGGGGACAAATTATTCAGCTTTCATAAACTGCAAAAATTGTTAATGTGACACTATAATTAAATAAATGCCAGTCTCAGGCACTTTCAGTTCAACAGAGCTGTGTACAAATGGCCTTTGAAATTCTCCGCCCTACTTGTGGGCAGAGAAATTGTGGGCCAATTTCACCAACTTTCTCAAGGGGGAGGAAAAATTCTCCAACAATTTCTCAAGGCTGGGTAGGGGTTGTAGTATAGCTTATTTCTTTTTATCCTAAGAGGCTTTTTTTTGGGGGGGGGGGTTGCTGTCATGTCAAATGGCAACAGCAGCAACTGGGTTGGCAACCTACCCCCTATTATGCATCCTTCACAATGCCCCATGCCTACCATTGTTCTGGGGCATTGTGGAGAAGGGTGAGAGGGAAAATGCCACCACAAAAAATTGGTGGAGAAAATTGGGAGAAAATTCCTCAAAGTGGCATTTTATTGCTGGGGGGGGGGGATAAGAGAAGAAAAACCTGATTTTTTCTGAGAAAAATGTCTTCTGAGAGGACCTTTTATAATTTATTTTGAATTTCTTTTGGTGGTATTTTTGAGCTTACCAAATCACTGTGAGGTAGCCAAGGTTGCTGTGGGTGCTTCCTGCTCTAAAAAAACCCCTTGGGTTTTGCCTCATGATGTATTTCCCTGGGCTTTAATTTTATTCATTTATTACATTTATATACCATCCAATAGCCGAATTGGCTATACCATCTTAATTTACATGTGGTAACACAAGAAGGCTACAGGCTGTCAAAGCAATGACTGTATAATGAAAGATAGGACACACACACTCTCCTCAGTTACCTCATACATAAAGTCAGTACAAGAACCCCAAATTTAACCCATGAGAATATCTCATTTCTTTTTTTGTCTCCCTTTTTTTTTTTTTGGTCTCCTTTGAATTTCTTTTTGAAAGCAATTTCTTTTCGATTAGATTGAAAATGAATGGTTGAAAAAAAATGGTACAGCACTAAAATTCAGGAGTGAAGAAGTACCGTGCACTAACAGCAAAAAAAAAGGCAGGTAGGCTTGTAATGTTGTGTATGTGACAGCCTTGTGGCTGCCATTTACACAAAATTTAATTTCTGGAAGAAGAGTCGCCATTTTAAAAGAAAATGGTGACTCCCTCGAAGAGGGCAATGGCTGTGCGCGCTCCCCATGGGTCCAGGTATGGAGCAGGGGGCTCGCACAGTTGGGCTGAGGGCTGTCCGGATTGGTGTGAAGCTCTCTGGATTGTTCCAACCCACTTTGGACTGCTTTGGATCAATAGCAACCTGCTTCAGTCTGAATTGACCCACTTCGGCTGGGGATTCAGACCTGGAGCTGAATCAGTGCACAGGACAGCCCTAGACCTAAGGCCAAGATTTGTCTGTTTGCTGGAATAGACACATGAAGTCTATGCAAATGAAGCTACCATTCCACATTAGAAGTACCCAACTTGAGGCCCATAATTCAGCTTTCTTAAAGTTAAACACAGACAATTACTCTCTAGGTATTATGACAATATTTCCTGGTGTGTGTTCAAACACTATACTAATGTGCATTCTGTCTGAAAAATAGTGCTCTTCTTGATCTGTCTGAGGCCAGGAATAGAGTTTACTAATATCTGGACCACAATATTTAGGGTGAATAAGAAATATGTACACAACCCAGTATAACAACAACACCTTGACCTAGTTTCCCTGACACAAGGGTGGTTAATAAGCCCCAGTGCTTTGTTAACCACTCTACACACACAGGCCCGATTTACATAATTACCTTCTCCAGCCACAGCTTGTCATGACTGGGGTGGTTAACAAACCACCTAGCAACCATAGAATAGGCCATGGGTTCTGGGTGGCTTGTTAACCATCCACCCACCCACCCTCACAGGGTTTGGATGTCATGGCTAGGGATGGGCGCCCAATTCTGTCTAGGAATCCAGCAGAAAGCCCCTTGCCTTCACCCCTAAGTCCCGCTCATTGAGCCCCTGCCCCCACTCACCCCCCTTCCTGTGCTCAGTGAGTGGCCAGCACTCACCCCGGTGGCCTCATCAAGCTCCACGGTTTGAAAAATAAAATGGTGTTTGCAAAAATTCACATATTTGCATATGCGCAAACGTGTGCATTTTGTAAATGGGCATATTTGCGTATGTGCGAAAAATGCACATTTTGAGAAAATTCACATTTCTGCAGAAATGCACATTTCCACACATACACAAATGTGCACATTTTTGTGATTGCCATTTTAGTTTTCAAAAAATGGCAACCACAGAGCTTGACAAGGCTGCCAGGGTGAGTGTAGGCTGCTTGCTGCGTTGCGGGACGGGCTTGAGCATGGTCCGGGGACTGGTAATCTGGGGCAAGGGTTGGGCGGGTGCCTGGAGAACCTGGATGAGGGTGGGTTTGCACATCCCTATGACAAGGCAACCAGGCAAGGGAAATTATGTAAATAATGCTGGCATGCAACCAGCATGTGCAGGGTGGGTAACAAGCCACAATGGCTTATTAAACACCCCTGTGTCATGCAAACTGGTCCAGTGATGTCCTTGTGGCACAGAGTTCCATAATTTAGTTTTTCTCAAGTGAAGTAGAGATGTTGACCCTGTAGGTATTATCATGAATATTTTCCCTGTGTTCATGTTCAAACCCTACTATAACATAGGTTCTATCTGGAAAACAACAACAACAACAACAACACTGCATTTATTTATATATTCTCCTTATGGGATGCAGAGATGATTTCATATTTCTTCTGAAATCTCTGTCTTTCAGCCTACCTACTCTACACATTCTCTTCCATTTCCCTGGTAACCAAGACAAGCTGGGCATGTGCAAAACAGAAATTATGAGCACGCATCAGATAAAATGCGCTGAAAAAGTGCATATTATGAAAAAAGACAAACTTGCTATACTACCACAGATGGAAAACACATACTAGACCTTCCTGCTGACCTAACACAACAAACAGTCCCCCCCAAAAAAAAATGCAGTACAAACAGAGAAATCAGAAAATAAATTTAATCCTAGCAAAGTCTATGGAAAAATAACTGACATTACCTGTCAAAATGCTAGAGGTCATTATCAAACTTTAAAGTTATATAAAATAGTGATTTCTTACCCTTTCTGCCTCAATATCTGCACAGATCATCCTCAAACTGTCTTGTTATACGTTGCCAAGCTTCAGGTCAATCGCCTCCACTGTTTTTGGAGTATACACCATAGTACTCCTCTGATTTCTGGTGATAATGGTGGAATGCAATTTGTCTAGGGATGTGAAAACCCATCCCAGTTCGGGGTCTCCAGGCACCGGCCAAGATCCCCCTCCCCTGCTTGCTGGCCCTCTGGGCTGCAGTCGATCCCCCCCTCCATGCTCGGTAAGCAGACCACAACTTACCCAGACCTGTGCCCACATAGACTTATACGCAAAAAGTGCTGTGGATCACCGATATACCCTAGTTTCACAACACTATTTTGCATATAAATCTATGGGGAAGCACCGCCGATCACCATGTTTATTAAAAACATGGCTATCAGGACAGAGACAAACAGTTGTGGGCTGCTTACTGAGCGCGGAGTGGGGCTCAACTGCAGCCTGGAGGGCCGGGGGGGGGGAGCTTGGCAGGTGCAGCTCAGGGGGTGCGGGCACCAGTGGTCTGACAGATTTGCAGACCTAAACGGGCACCTGCGCCATCCCTAAATTTGTCCAACTCACCCTTAATATAATAACATCAACACATTTAAAAATACAAAGAGTAGGGGCATGCTCCTGCCCAAATTAAGCACACATACATCCCATTGATTTCAGTGGAAGATTACAGATATGCATAACTTAATCTTCTCCCATTGAAACCATTGAGGAAAGGGCTGTAGCTCAGGGGTGGCGCATATGCTTTGCATGCAAAGAGTCCCAGGTTCAATCCCTGGCATTTCCAAATCGTCTTCTGAGTGAAACCCAATCTGCTGAACAAGTCTCCTGAGAGAAACCCTGGCAAACTGCTGCTGGTCAGTGTTATCTAGAGCTAGATGGACCAACAGTCAGACTCAGTATAAGGCAGCTACTATGTTCCTAACGTTTCTGCTATAAATACTCAGAATTTTTTTCTGTCTGGAATTCATTATCAGATTCTATTATTATTATTATTATTATTATTTTGTTCATCAGTTAAGGTTTCATTTACTGAGAAATAGATTAATAAAGTCAACATGCTTAGTGAAAGATATTAATAGATACAATACAAAGAGTTTAGATTGCCAGAATTGTCATGAAGTAGTCACTAGGGAAATGTTCATTTGGTGAGCCGTGGGTAATGGAGGGAGGGTCTATTGCATAGAGATACATTTTACTCTGAGGCCAGGCTACTCAAAAGCAGAAACAGAAATCCAGTTTTGCCCCTTCTCAATAGCAACCTGTTCATGTTGTCCCATAAAACTCTGTGGGAATCACCAGGAAATCAGACAAACCCTATCTACATAACTTCACATTGAGTTCCATTTCTTAATGTAATACTAAAATGAGGTGGAACCCTGTACTGGGAATTGATATAGATAAGAGCTGGGGAGTGACAGACTGGAGAAATAAACAATACTGAAATTCTCCTTCCATAGCACAAGAGCATGAGACTGCTGAGCTTCAGGCAAATGAACAGCCAGCTCCCTGGTAATTTAGGGTGCAATCTTGCAGGATGGATGCCCGGATGACAGAGAACTGATGTCGGAGTGCTTTGACTATCCAAGGCCCTGCCAGGCTCTTGCTGGCAGTGCAGAAAGAACAGCAGAGGCTATTTGTCTCTCCATCCTCTGAAATGGCATTTTACATTTGACTGATGGGAGTGACAGTCATTCAACTGATGTCCCTCACTGATGGGAGTGAGGACAGGAGCAGAGAAGTTGTTGTATCCAATGGATCCACGGCCTCTCCCTTCCCTGCCTACTGGCATGCCCCTATCCCCCTTCTTCCCCTTCCCAATGCCGGAGCTCCAAACTCAGGAGAGGGAGCCACAGCAGAGCTTTACCCAGTGGCTGGGAGGGGCTTGGGGGGGAGAGATCCACAGTCAGGTCTCTCTAAGGTCATAGCTCTGTGTATGGACTCAGAGGGTAAGATCTGCAGCATCCTATGGTCTCTCAGATGCTGGCTGGGATTACTCTCTTAGCCTTGAATGTGAGCAGTGTCAACTGCTGTCACGCAGTGTTGCTACCATATTGGAGGGTGGCCCAATTTTGATTCCAGCCTGACAAACTTATAGGCACAAGATCACTAAGGTTTAGTATTACAAGGAGCAAATGATGATGATATCACCCCAAAGTTAAGTCCTTTTAAAGTCAACTGTTTTCAACAGAAAAGACTTAAGTCTATGCTTAACAGCCTCACTGAAATCAGTGGGTCGCACGAGTGCTTGTATGTGGCTGGATTGTGGCCACACTTTAAATCTTTGCTGTTGTCCTGAAAACTAATGGGTCCTTACAACCCTTCTATTCAATACTTACTGTTTTTTCAGTACATGGGCTAGCACGTGACTATCCTGAAAGTGTTGGTAGACATGGCAAATGAGAGAAGCAGGTTGATCCCTGCAGGCAATTTGGCAAAGCCTATTCTGAGTAACCTTTAGGAAATGTCTCTAGCCTTCAACATGCACATATGATTTATGCTAATTCCCTTAATGCTTCAGCGCAAACAAGCTTACCCTTGACATCACCTTCTGCCTCCAGACCTCACTTCTTTAGTACAAATTTTTACATTGCTTTAATCTGTCATAAATAGAGCAATCCTTTCCCATAAAAAAAGGCTTAAATAGCAAATTTATGCACTCCCCCCCCCAAGTGAGCACAAGATTTTCAGGAGACATCCTAAAGGTAAATGACTATGCAAATGAACCAATTAATGACCATATAGTTTGATAAGAAGGTCCCTGTGGATCCTCAGAGAAAGTTGTTGTTAGAATGAAAAGAAATTCAGACAAACATTATATATGTCAATGTTATTTCAATACTGCTGTCCAATATCAGTAATAACCTGTGGTTGTGATGTTGTATAATATATAAATAACTATGCAGGAATGGAGTGTCACATTATTCTTGAGAAGAGATCAGGCCAAAATGGCTGCTGGATTTTTTTTAAAAAAGAATTCTTCAGAACAAAGTAAAATAACAACGCTGACATAACTGGCTGTCTAGCTCAAGACACACTGCCACCAGTTGTCACAGCAGCATCTTTATTCAGTTGAAACTTCCCATACAGAGAATGTGCTCAGTCACCGCATCACAGAGTACAAGAAGGAACTGCAAATACAGAAGAGGTCAGGACTTGCATTCAAAGGATTATAAAAAAAAAAATAGAACCCCTCAGTTGGATCTCGACTTAGTGATTTAGAGATGACCCATTGAGTTGACCCAGCTAGAGTTGACCCAGAGTTGACACATTTAAATTAATGGGAGTCGTGACTAACATAAGTCCCATTGATTTCACTGGCTGTACTCCAGGTCTGAGCAAGTCTGAATTCAACCCCTCCATTTTAAGCAATACTGTGAAATTTCATAATTTCTGATGAAAAGCATTATCAGTGGATAAACAACAGCAACAACAGGGGAGGGACTGTAGCTCACTGGTAGAGCACCTGCTTTGCATACAGAAGATCTCAGGTTCAATCCCTGGCATCTCCAGGTAGGGTTGGAAAATCCTGCCTGAAACCCTGGAGAGCTGCTGCCAGTCAGTGTTGCCATGGACCAATGGTCCAACTCAGTATAAAGCAACTTCCTATGTTCCCAATAACAACAACAACCTAACATATATAGGATTTGACACCATTCTGCAGTGTGGAACATAGACTGCATTTTGTAACAGTAATGTACAGTAACTACTACTACAAAAGGTATTTGGGATTATAAAAAAAGTATCTGTGAAGGGACACCATTTCAGTTTGAAAAGGGAAGGAAAAGTATAAATGGATGCCATTCACTCCTATGGGAAAAAATATAAAGTGCTGTACTTGTGGACACTTGTATTATAGGGAAAAGACACATTCTCTGCCCATTCCCTGACTTTCCGTGTTCCAACCCTTGCAGACTGGATGGTATAATGTGTCTCTGTGCACACAGAGACATTATGGAACTTCCAGTTTTTGCAATACACAAGCCCTCTCTTCACATACACAAACCATCATAATTTTGCTGGTGACACATAAAGAAAATTTATAAGAAGAGGAAGAGGCTGTATTTATACTATTGCATTACCATTAAGGAGTGGCAGTGTTTTCATTGCGATGTTCTAAATTCCAAGGGTGTGTGTGTGTGTGTGTGTGTGTGATCATGCTGTTCCTATCCATATGCAACACACCTCTCATTAGTATTAATTGGAGCTTTGCATGTTAGTGGCAGTAGAGATTACTATGAAAATATTATGGGACTGGAGATTTGCAAGAAGAAACAGAGTAAACATACCCTACCACTAGTCATTATTAACTGAAGCTTAAATAAGAATACATTTTATGAGTAATGAATATACATTTCCACTACCTTCCACTACCTATCCATAATGAAAGTTAATTTTTAATGCTACAAGGTATGAATCTCCATGTTCCCATTGCCTGTTAACTTCCTGCTAGAGCTCATTTTGCCAGACATCTCCAGGCTTACTACTATATTCAAGAGAACCTAACCTTAAAGTAAAATTTTACTTGTCTGCAAGCAACTGAAGTTGCTCTCAACTGAAGGTTGTTTCCCCGCACTCCCAGTGCCTACATTTCACAAAATGATGGTGACATGATCCAGCCAAAAGGTAAGCATGTTTAACTGTGCAATCCTATACATGTTTTCTCAGAAGTAAGCCCCTCTGTTTCAGTGTGTGTCTAGGATTCTCACTGATTTCAAATGAAGATTTCAGCATGTGCTTAGCTCTTCTGTTGAAAGCAATTCAACTTAAAAGTATTTAACCTTGGCTGGACCATGTCCTTGATTTACAGATTGCCCACCTTTTAAGGCCCTAATGTGTTTCTTACAGCTTGTATTTGGATAGGGTTATTACAGCAGAGTCATTCCAATGTAAAATTGCCTGAATTATTTACATGAAGTCTGAACAACTATTTAAACACTTATTTACCTATCAAGAAAACATAACAATGCTATTATATACATAGGAACATGAGTGGAATGTCATGTTCTTTAGTGCTTTAGAGACATACAGAATGGCATCTCTGTAAAATTGTCTAAGGACATATGCAGCTCACTCCATGATGTTGTTAAACCCAAGCAGTTTAAACCTAAATATAAGTCAACATACTTTGAATTAAAGGATGGGATTTGCATTATATGGACAATGCATTTATGGTAAGGACTTTTTTGTAAGCCTTTCTTCCAAGAAAAATTGAAAAATGCAGAGAACTATAGACTACAGCCACATCAATTAACATATTATTTTTGACGTGTTCCAGTTCTAAGGATATACTTGAGTGCGTTGAATTGTATTTGGTTTTCAAGGCCAATCTTGGAGGCAGTCAGTTGAATTTGAGAAACAACAAGGATGCAGAAGTAAATTGCAGTGCTATTTTTCTAACCTTGTGAAGTCTTTCCATAGTGTTTATATGTGCACATCCAAATATGCAACTAGCAAATAATTATGAATTTATTGTGCTCAGGCCTGCACAGGAGGGCAGGAGAAATGAAGTCAAAAAATCAATTTATGCTGCCTATTGGGAAAAATATATCCAAATTTCATAACATGTTGTGAATTCAGGATACTGTTAATATTTATTATTTCCCAGCCACCATAGGCCTTCCCCTTTCCAGCACACTCCAGTTCAGCTCCCAGCTTCTTACTACCACTCTCAGGTTTGGATCACAGGAATTCAACTGGGTACAGTGCCCAGTCCAGAGCTAGGGGATGGATGGATCAGTCTGTTTCCAGTCTGTGTCAGTTTTTTATGTATTCAGTCATAAGCCTGTTCTATAGGGTCTGCATCAGATTGTGTGTGTGTGTGTGTGTGTGTGTGTGTGTGTGTATGAAGGTATAAAAATTATATTTATTTTCATACAGAGTTTTCCCTAACATGCACATTTTGTACTCAATTTTCTTTAACATACGCATTTTTTTGGTATGCAACATTCCCTAATAAACACATTTTTGTATGCAATTTTTGAGCAGAGAACTACACTGCAAAATTTGGAGAAATACATAATCCAAAGGATAAGTGTGTTCTGAGCCACATATTAATCTGGGAAGTGTGAATTAGGTTGATTCACTTAAAAATGTGGACAAAATTAAATTCTCCCCCAGTCCTAGTCTAGGTTTTCCTTGCATTGTTTTGACTTCCAAAGGTCTGGGGACAAAGCATAGACATTGTTTCCAGGTTCTGGGTATGTATGGCCCACAGTGGAGCACTTCACAGTATGGTAAAATATTTGACCATAATTTTACTTGGAAGGGAAAAGGAAATTGTTTGAAAAGTTCTGTTTGAAAGACCGAGAGAGAGAGAGGGAGGGAGGGAGAAATTTCACATTTTAAGGCTACATAGCTCTGTTGTCTTTGTAAGTAGTAATTTGCCTTCTTGAAGGACACTCAGAGATTTTACTATAACCTGATCACCCATCAGAGGTCCAAGTGTGTGGCAAACATGCAAATATAGTATACAAAGAAGAGTTGCTTCTCTATTTGTGAGCCGGTTAAGCTCTTTACTTAAGATTCACAAATAGAGGGAAAAGGAATTGCTGGTGTACTTCAGGCAGGAAGGCACACTTGGGGACATAAACAGATGCCTAGAAACAGACAGGGTTTTACACAGGTTATTGAGTAAATATTATAGATCAAGAGGCTTGAGAATTCAGCACCACCTGTTAATTGATGTAGGTAATGAAGTGAGAAACAGAGTATCTAGTGTTGTGCAGCTAAATAATTCAAAGTCACAGAACAAGTAGAAAAAACTTAAGGCTGCTTCACACATTCACACATGCATGTTTACCTCTTGATGACTACAGCATCAAGGGGGGTGCGTGCATGCAAGAGAGAGAAGAAGAGATGGGATAGAACTTACTGCAGCCTTGGTGGAAGTCTATTTCATTCTGGAAATTATTGCTGTTCCTTTAAGAGAAGGCACTGCTGGTCAGTCCTGCTATGTTAAGAACATAAGAAGAGCCATGCTGGGCCAGACCAAGGGTTCACACAGTGGCCACACAGTTCACACAGTGGCCAACCAGCTGTCGACCAGGAACCCACAAGCAGAACACGAGTGCAACAGCACCCTCCCACTGGGGATGTACGAATATTGTTCCATTCGTCCCGTGCGAGTTCCATGCTTAGCATGCTGCACTCCACTCCACTGTTTGCAAGCCCAGTAGCTCACTGAATTTTAATCTTTTTTCACTCCAAAAATTACATAGACAAATACGTACTGATGAATGCAAATCCAGTGCCCTGTTCATGTGTCTGTGGAATTTACGTAAGATATCGTGAATTTTCAGAGACTTTCCCCCCCCCTTGGCACCATTTTTCCTTGCCTTTTGTGCATGCCGCCACAGTCTTGCTTACTTGGACAGGGACTGTGGGAATAATGATTTTAGTAATTTCTGAGTATTTCTGGTGTGTACCCCTCTTGTTTACTGGTCCTTAAAGAGAGTCCAGTACTTAGGGTCACACAGAAAAAACCTCCTCTGCTTCTGCTTCCACCTCCGTAAAATCTATTGCAAACTTCCTGGCCAGTTCCTTCCTGTAGGCCATTGTGGGTCAAAATTGCAAACAGTTCTTTCTAGGGATGTATGAATTGTGTACCTTCCATGCCGCTTGACTTCCACAGTTTGCGGCCAGTGCTCCGTTCCGCCATTTCCCTGGAATTCTCCTCTTTTTTTTCCTCTCCAAAAATTACAAAGATAAATCTGTACCAACAACCGTAATTCTAGTGCCCAGCTGTCTCCGTGAGTCTGCATAACTTCCATAAGAATTGCAATTTTTCATAAATATTTACTTTTTTAAAAAATTGAAATCCTCCGTCTCCATTTACTTTCAGCCAAAACACTTCCTCTTCCTAGGGGCTTCCCAAAAGAAGGCTGTCTTGGGTATGCCTGAGCGATAAACTATTTGTTAAATAGCGGGTGCTATTTGCGTTCCCCTTTATTTTCACCGTCATAGTCTACGCAAATATTTACATAGACTAAGACGGCGAAAAATAAGGGATGCAAATGGCAGCGGCCATAGCCGCCGCCATTTGTGTACGCTTTTTTTTTTTTAACCCAACCATGATAGGCTACGTAAATCTTTATGCAGCCTATCATGTCTCTGTAAAAAAAAAAAAAACCCTCCAGACTGCAAATGGCGGTGGTGGCATCCGGTTGGAAGACCAGCCGCCACAGCCGCCGCTGCCGAAGCTGCCGCCGGAGCCGCCGCCGCCCGGAAGATCCATCCCAGGTAAGTCTCATCCTGGGGGGGGATCTGCGGGGGGGTGGGAGGGTGGCAGGCCGTTCTGCCACAGATTTCAGGGGGCTGAATGCACTGGCATTCGGCCTCACCAAGATCCGTGGCGGAATTCTCTGACATTCCTAGTTTTTATTTACGAAAATTCCATGACTCTTTACAGACAACGGGAAAAAAGCTGCATGACTGCTAGGGATGTACGAAAGGGACTTACCTTGTCCCGCAGCTTTTTTCACGGTGGGGGGAGGCACTTCGCTTCTCCCCCCGAAGTTCATGCGAGGGGGGGAGGCTTCCCGCCTCACCCGGCTGAAATTCAGGCTGGGCGGGAGGCGCCCCATCCCTCGCCAGCAAAAGTCAGGCCGGGTAGAAGCGCCCCGTCTACACAGCCGCGGAAAAAAAAAAACAACCCGCCCCCGTGATAGGCTACGTAACGATTAACGTAGCCTATCACAGCTAGATTTGCAAAGTCAGCCATGATAGGCTACGTTAATCGTCACGTAGCCTATCACAGGTGACTTTGGAAAAAAAAAAAAAGCGCATACGCAAATGGCGGCCCCCATAGGGAGCCGCCATTTGCGTTCCTTATTTGGTCCCTGTAGTCTACGTAAAGATTTACGTAGACTACGGCAAAAATAAGGGCAACGCTAATGGAGCACCTCCCCCCACCACGAATCACATCTGCGAAAAGGTAAGTGACTTTCGTACATCCCTACCTTTTTTACAGCAGCCACACATTGAGTTGATATTTATTTTTCATTGAGCTCTCCACCACAACCCCAGTATTTCTTTCTTGGTCAGTCACCGCTATCTCAGCTCCCATGAGGTTATACTTGAAGTTGGAATTTTTTGCCCCAACATGCATCACTTTATACTTGCCTTCATTGAACTGCATTTGTCATTTAGATGCCCATTCCCGCAGTTTGGAGAGATCCTTTTGGAGTTCCTCACAATCCCTGTTTGTTTTAACCACCCTACATAATTTGGTGTCATTAGCAGACTTGGCTACTTCACTGCACAGTCATAAATCCAGATCATTTATGAACAGGATGAAAAGCATTGGTCCTAATATAAATCCCTGTGGGACCTCACTATTTACTTCTCTCCATTGGGAGAATTTACCATTTATTCCTACTCTCTGCTTTCTGTTCTTTAACCAGTTACTGATCCATAAGAAGACCTGTCCTCTTATTCCATGACTGCTAAGTTTCTTCAGGAGTCCTTGGTGCGGGACATTGTCAACAGCCTTTTGTAAGTCCAAGTAAACAATGCCGACTGGATCTCTCCTGTCTAGATGTTTATTGACGTTCTCAAAGAACAAAGATTCTCAAAGAAAGGTTAGGGACATAGTGAGAGAGCACTTTTTGTTCTTGTTGTTCAGTAGTTAAGTCATGACCGACTCTTCATGACCTCAAGGACCATAGCACGCCAGGCCTTCCTGTCCTGCGCTCTCTCCCGGAGTGTGCTCAAGTTCATATTCATTGCATTGGTGATGATATCTAGCCATCTCACCCTCTGCCGTCCCCTTCTCCTTTTGCCTTCAGTCTTTCCCAGCATCAGGGTCTTTTCCAGGAGGTTTTCTCTTCGCATTAGGTGGCCAAAATATTTGAGCTTCAGGATCTGTCCTTCCAATGAGCAGTCAGGGTTGATTTCCTGTAGGATTGACTGATTTGACCTCCTTGCAGTCCAGGGGACTCGTGAGAGTCTTCTCCAGCACCACAGTTGGAAAACATCAATTCTTCGGTGCTCAGCCTTCCTTATAGTCCAGTTCTTACAGCCATACACTGGTACTGGGAAAACCATAGCTCTGATTATACAAATCTTTGTCAGCAAGGTGATGTCTCTGCTTCTTACCAAGCTGTCTAGGTTTGCCATAGCTTTCCTCCCAAGGAGCAAGCGTCTTTTAATTTCATGCCTACAGTCACCATCTGTAATAATAGTCAGGAAATAAAGCCAGACTGCTCACTTGAGGGAATGATATTAAAGGCAAAACTGAAGTACTTTGGCCACATAATGAGAAGACAGGATACCCTGGAGAAGATACTGCTGCTAGGGAAAGTGGAAGGCAAAAGGAAGAGGGGCCGACCAAAGGCAAGATGGATGGATGATATTCTGGAGGTGAAGGACTCGACCTTGGGGAAGCTGGGGGTGGCGACGGCCGACAGGAAGCCCTGGCCTGGGCTGGTCCATGAAGTCACGAATAGTCAGAAGCAACTGACTGAATAAACAACAACCACAAGTCACCATCTGCCGTGATCTTGGAGCCCAAGAAAATAAAATCTGTCACTTCTTCCATTTCTTCCCCTTCTATATGCCAGGAAGTGATGGGGCCAGATGCCATGAACTTAGTTTTTTATTGTTGAGTTTCAAACCAGCTTTTGCACTCTCCACTTTCACCCTCAACAAAAGGCTCTTTAGATCCTCTTTGCTTTCTGCCATTAGGGTGGTATCGTCTGCGTATCCAAGGTTGTTGATAATTCTCCCGGCAACCTTCATTCTGACCTGTGATTCAACCAACTGGCGTTTCTCATGATGTACTCGGCATATAAATTAAATAAGTAGGGTGATAATATACAGCCTTGTCATACTCTTTTCCCAATTTTGAACAAATCGGTTGTTCCATGTTTGGTTCTTAGGGATTTACGAAATTGCCCTTACCTGTCTCCACTGGGTTCTGCTGGGGGGGGCGCTCCATCCCTCCCACCATAATCCTCATGGGGGGGCGCTCTGCGCCTCCCCCCCAGAATCCTGGCTGGCCGGCTCCGCTCCGCTGGGATTCTGCAGAGCTGCCAGGCAGCTCTGCCAGGAGCCAGACATCCGGCAGCTGGCTAGCAGGGACACAAATGGCAGTGGCCATAGCCGCCGCCATTTGCATCCCTGTAGTCAGCCATGATAGGCTACGTAAATCTTTACATAGCCTATCACGTCTGACTTTAAAACAAAAACAAAAACACACATATGCAAATGGCGGCGGCTACGGCTGCCGCCATTTGAGTTCCATATTTTGACCCGTCTTAGTCTACGTAAATATTTATGTAGACTAAGACGGGCCAAAATAAGGAATGCAAATGGCAGCGGCCATAGCCACCGCTATTTGCGTACGTGCGTTTTACCTTTTTTAAAGTCAGACGTGATAGGCTACATAAAGATTTACGTAGCCTATCTAGTTTTTTTTTTTTAGCCTATCCATGATAGGCTATGCAAATCTTTACGTACCCTATCATGTCTTCTTTTTTTTTTTAACACTGGAAATGGTGGTGGCGGCAGCCAGTCAGAAGACTGGCCGCTGCAGCCGCTGCCGCCGAAGCTGCCGCTGGAGCTGCCATCAGAGCCGCTGCAGCCTGGAAGATCCACCCCAGGTATGTCTTGTCCCGGGGGGGATCTGTGGGGTGGCAGGCTTTTCCGACATGGAGTTCGGGGGGAGATCCATGGCGGAACTGGTTCTTATTGTTGCTTCTTGACCCTTGTACAGGTTTCTCAGGAGACAGGTAAGGTGGTTTGGTACTCCCATCTCTTTAAGAATTTGCCAGAGTTTGTTGTGATCCACACAACCAAAGGCTTTAGTGTAGTCAATGAAGCAGAAAAAGACGTTTTTCTGGAATTCTCTTTCTTTCTCCATGATCCAGCGAATGTTGTAGGGATTTACGAAAGTCACTTACCTTTCGCGGATTCTGTTTATGGGGGGGGGAGGCATCCTGTCCCTCCCCCCAGAATCCTCGACATGGGGGAGGCGCTCCATTCCTCCCCCACCAGAATCCTCTGCAGCCGGCCGTGCTCCCTCGCAGCTCCGCAGAGCAGCCGGCCAGGCCCAGCCAGGCCAGAGCCGTCCACAGCCGGATTTCCGGCTGCGGAGGGCTCTGGGGGAAAAACAAAAAACCCCGCATAAGCAAATGGTGGCAGCTATGGCTGCGGCCATTTGTGTTCCTTAATTTGGGCCATCTTAGTCTACGTCCAGATTAAGTAGACTAAGACGGCGAAAATAAGTGGAACGCAAATAGCGTAGCTGAAGCTATTTGCGTTCCCCTTATTTTCGCCTTCTTAGTCTACATAAATATTTACTTAGACTAAGACGGCCCAAACTACGGAATGCAAATGGCGGCATCCGTAGCTGCCGCCATTTGCATACACCTTTTTTTTTTTTTTTACCCAGACGTTTTAGGCTACGTAAAAACTTACGTAGCCTATCATGTCTCTGTAAAAAAAAAAACTGCAAATGGCGGCGGCGGCAGCCAGTTGGAAGACCAGCCACTGCTGCCGAAGCCGCCGCCAGAGCTGCCGCCAGAGCCGCCGCCACCCGGAAGATCCACCCCAGGTAAGTCTCTTCCTGGCAGGGATCTGCGTGGGGGCGTGGGGGTGGCAGGCCGTTCCGCCACAGATTTCGGGGGGCGAATGCCCTGGCATTCGGCCTCACTGTGATCTCTGGCAGAATTCTCTGCCATCCCTAGAATGGTGGCGATTTGATCTCTAGTTCCTCTGCCTCTCCGAAACCCAGCTTGTACTTCCAGTAGTTCTCGGTTCACATACTGCTGAAGCCTAGCTTGTAGGATTTTGAGCATAACCTGGCTAGGGATGGTAGAGAATTCCACCACAGATTCCAGTGAGGCCAGATTCTGTAGAATCCGCCCCACCGGAATCCGTGGCGGAACGGCCTCCTGCTCTCCGGCACCCTGCAGAATCCCCCGGGATGGCACTTACTTGGGGTGGTAAGTTCCGGTGGCAGATTTGGCGGTGGGTGCAGTGGTGGCAGGTGCTGTGGGGGCCGCGGGGGCCGTGGCAGCCATGGCGGCAGGTGCGGCGGTGGGTGCGGCGGCGGGTGCACTGCCATTTGCGTACACGGGGTTTTTTTACTTTGCCATGATAAGCTACGTAAATATTTACGTAGCCTATCACAGTTAAGTACAGGGACTCAGACAGCAGCAGGTACGGCAGCCGCCATTTCTGTTCTCTAGTCTTTCCCATTCTATTGTTTTCCTCGATTTCTTTGCATTGTTCATTTAAGAAGCCCCTCTTGTCTCTCCTTGCTATTCTCTGGAACTCTGCATTCAGTTGGATATATCTTCCCCTTTCTCCCTTGATTTTCGCTTCCCTTCTTTCCTCAGCTACTTGTAAAGCCTCATCAGACAGCCACTTTGCTTTCTTGCATTTCTGTTTCTCTCGGATGGATTTAGTTGCTATTCCTGAACAATGTTACGGACCTCCATCCATAATTCCTCAGGCACTCTGTCTATCAGGTCTAATCCCTTAAATCTATTCCTCACTTCCACTGTATATTCATAAGGGATATGATTTAGGTCATACCTGAATGGTTTAGTGGTTTTCCCAACATTCTTCAATTTAAGCCGAAATTTTGCAAGAAGCAGCTCATGATCTGAGCTTGAGTCTGCTCCAGGTCTTGTTTTTACTGAATGTATAAAGCTTCTCCATCTTTAGCTGCAAAGGACATAATCAATCTGATTTCGATATTGACCATCTGGTGATGTCCATGGGTAGAGTCGCCTCTTGTGCTGTTGGAAAAGAGTGTTTGCTATGATCAGCATGTTCTCTTGACAGAACTCTATTAGCCTTTGTCCTGCTTCAATTTGTACACCAAGCATGCTTGCCTGTTATCCCAGTGATTTCTTGACTTCCTACTTTAGCATTCCAATCCCCTGTGATGAAGAGGACATCTATTTTTGTTGTTAGTTCTAGAAGGTGTTGTAGGTCTTCATAGAACCTATCAGCCTCAGCTTCCTCGGCCTCAGTGGTTGGGGCATAGACCTGAATTACTGTGATGTCGAATGTAGGGATATACGAAAGCCACTTACCTTTCATGGATTATGTTGATGGTGGGGGGGTGGCATTCTGTCCCTCCCCCCGGCATCCTCGCCTGGGGGGGAGGCGATCCGTTCCTCCCCCCCGGAATCCTCCACGGCCGGCTGTCCTCCGTGGCAGCTCCGTGGAGCAGCTGGTCAGGCCCAGTCATGCTAGAGCCATCCACAGCCAGATTTCTGGCCGCGGAGGGCCCTGGGGGAAAAAAAAATGCGTACGCAAATGGCAGTGGCTACAGCTGCGCCATTTGCATTCCTTAGTTTGGGCCGTCTTAGTCTACGTAAATATTTACGTAAACTAAGACGGCAAAAATAAGGGGAATGCAAATAGCGTAGCCCAAACTAAGAAATGCAAATGGCAGTGGCCGTAGCCGCCGCCACTTGCGTACGCCTTTCTTTTTTAACCCAGTCATTTTAGGCTACGTAAGTTTTTATGTAGCCTAAAATGTCTGGGTAAAAAAAGAAAGAAAGGGGGATCTGCGGGGGGGGGGGGCGGGGAGTGGCAGGCCATTCTGCCACAGATTTCAGGGGGCAGAATGCACTGGCATTCAGCCTCACCGTGATCCATGGTGGAATTCTCTGCCATCCCTAGTCGAATGGCTTGCCTTGGATTCGTACTGAGATCATTCTCTCATTTTTGAGATTGTATCTCAGTACTGCTTTTCCCACCCTTTTGTTGACTATGAGTGCTACTCCATTTCTTCTAAGGGATTCTTGCCCACAGTAGTAGATATAACGGTCACCTGAATTAAATTCGCCCATGCTTGTCCATTTTAGTTCACTGATTCCCAAGATGTCGATGTTCAATCTTGCCATCTCATGTTTGACCACCTCCAGCTTACCTTGATTCATTGATCTGACATTCCAGGTTCCTAAACAATATTGTTCTTTACAGCATCGGACTTTCTTTTCACCACCAGACACATCCACAGCTGAGTGTCCTTTCGGCTTTGGCCCAGCCAATTCACTCTTTCTGGTGCTACTTGGAAATTTCCTCTGCTCTTCCCCAGTGGACACCTTCTGACCTGAGGGGCTCATCTTCTGGCGTCATATCTTTTAGCCTTGTGAGACGTTCCATGGGGTTTTCTTGGCAAGAATACTGGAGTGGGTTGCCATTTCCTTCTCCAGTGGACCACATTTTGTCAGAACACTCCACCATGACCTGTCCGTCTTGGGTGGCCCTGCACGGCATAGCTTATGGCTTCACTGAGTTACGCAAGCCCCTTAGCCACAACAAGGCAGTGATCCATGAAGGGGGAGAGAGGACTTATCTTGGTGTAAACCATGTTGATTCTTTTTCAGCAAGGCTTGTCCTTACATATGCTTACTATTTTTATTTTTTTTAAACTGCCTTCAACCAGTTTACCCAGAACAGACATTAACCAGCCTGTAATTCCCCAGATCCCTCCTGAATCCCTTTTTAAAAATTGGTGTTACATTGGCTATCTCCCAGTCCTCTGGTATTGAGGCTGATTTTAGGGACATGTTGCGTATTTTGGTTAGAAGGTCAACAATTTCATATATGAGTTCTTTGAGAACTCTAGGATAGATACCATCTGGGCCCGGTGATTTATTTGCTTTCAGTTTATCAAAAAATTATCAAAAAGATGAGATCTTCATCTTTTGTCACTACTATTTGCCTCAGTTCCTCAGACTCCCTTCCTGAAAACATCAGTTCAGGCACAGTATCTGCTCTATATCTTCTGCAGTGAAGACCGATGAGAAGAATTCATTCAGCTTCTCTGCAATCTCCTTATTCTCCTTCAGTACTCCTTTAACTCCATTGTCAACCAATGGCCCAACTTTCTCCCTGGTTGGTTTTCTGCTTTTGATATATTTAAAGAAATATTTATGATTGCCCTTGATATTGTTAGAAATATGCTCTTCAAAATGCTTTTTTGCATTTCTTATTGTCTACTTGCATCTCTTTTGTTTTCCTCACTTGGGCAAGACTTGCATTTTCTGAAGGAAGCTCTCTTTTCTCTAATAGCTCCCTTAACACTGCTCATTAACCATGCCAGCAACTTCTTGGACTTGGTGCTACCCTTCCTAACCTGTGGTATATATTTTAGCTGGGCTTCTATTATTGTAGTTTTGGGTAATCGCTAAGCATTTTGAAAGGATTTAATCCTCTTGACTCCCCCTTTTAACTTCCTTTTCACCAGTTCCCTCATTTTAGAGAAGTCTCTTCTTTTGAAGTCAAATGTGAGTGTCTTGAACTTCCTGGGCAGTTTTCCACTTAAATATATATTAAATATGATAGCACTGTGATCACTGTTTCCAATTGGCTCAATAACATTTACATCTCGTACTAGGTCCTGTATGACATCACTTAGGATTAAATAGGTCGCCTCCCCTCTGGTTGGTTCCATGACTAATGATTCTAGGGCACAGTCATTTAGGGCATCAAGAAATTTAACCTCTTTATCGTGACTGGAACATGCATTTATCCAGTCAATGTGGGAGTAATGGAAGTCATCCATTATTACAACACTTCCTCATTTGGAGGCCTCCCTGAGTTTGTTTTCCATCTCAAGGTCACCCTGAACAATGGTAACTCTGCCGCTTACATTGTGGCCCCTGTCTGCCCATACTGTAGTAGGGATGTATGAAAGGTACTTACCTTTCGTGGATTATGTTTATGGTTGGGGGGGAGGCATTCCGTCCCTCCCCCGGAATCCTCACTGGGGGGGAGGCGCTCCGTTCCTCCCCCCCCGGAATCCTGGCCAGCTGGCTGTGCTCTGCAGTGATTCTGCGGAGCCGCCAGCTAGCTCCGCTAGCGTGGATGCAAATGGCAGCAGCCGTAGCCGCCACTGTTTGCGTCCCTGCAGTCAGCCGTGATAGGCTACGTAAATGTTTATGTAGCCTATCACGGCTGACTTAAAACAACAACAACAACGTGCGTACGCAAATGGCGGCGGCCATGGCCGCCGCCATTTGCATTCCTTATTTTGGCACGTCTTAGTCTACGTAAACATTTACGTAGACTAAGACGGTGAAAATAAGGGGAATACAAATAGCGTAGCGTCTACGCTATTTGGGTTCCCCTTATTTTTGCCGTCTTAGTCTACGTAAATGTTTACGTAGACTAAGACGTGCCAAAATAAGGACCGCAAATGGCGGCAGCCATGGCCGCCGCCATTTGCATACGTGCGTGTGTTTTTTTTTTTAAGTCAGCCGTGATAGGCTACGTAAACATTTACGTAGCCTATCACTTTTTTAAAAAAAACCCTAGCCGTGATAGGCTACGTAAACATTTACGTAGCCTATCATGTTTTTTTAAAAAAACCTAGCCGTGATAGGCTACGTAAATCTTTACGTACCCTATCACTTTTTTTTTTTTTTAACTGGAAATGGCGGCGGCAGCTGGTCAGAAGACCGGCCGCCGCAACAGCTGCCGCTGAACTGCCACTGGAGCCGCCGCCGCCACTAGGAAGATCCGCTCAAAGTAAGTCTCGTCCCGGGGGGGGGGCGGGGGGGCAGGCCATTCTGCCACCGATTTCAGGGGGCTGAATGCACTGGCATTCGGCCTCCCCAAGATCCGTGGCGGAATTTTCGTACATCCTTATACTGTAGTCCTTGAAGAATCTAGGGGGGGCGGGGTGTCTACCAGGCTGCTGCTGCTTTGGGAGGGTAAACAGCACAGCTTCTTCCCCAGCCAGCCTGCCTCTCCACTTCTGACCTCCCTCCTTGTGGTTGAGTGACTCCTGTTGAAATGGAGTCAGGATGAAACCTGGCAATTGCTGCTTTTGGACTCTCCTCTTCTGGTTAGGATGGTCAGGTCATGGGGCAGCTGTGGATCCATGCCCTGTGGATCCTAAGAACCATATATAAAACTTTTATATTACCATATTGCCACAAACACAGTGGTTTTCCTGGAGTCAGTTTATACATTCATCAAGGCTTGCTTTAGACCTCTCACTCATATGGAATTGGGGACTGCCATGGAAAAAGGCCTGCCAGTGGTAGTAGTGGATGCCAGCAGTTATGCCCCAAACTCTCCTCATAATCCTCTAATCACTTGGTGTTTAGGGCCATGTTGCTTGCTCAGCCTCATACAGCAATACCATGTCTCTCTCCTTCCCCGCTCTTTTATTTATGTGTTTGTTTATTATACCCTGTCTACTAACCCTGTTGAGGCAGCTTACATTTAAAATATAACAAAACAGACAAGAGCAATTAGGGAGCAGTGAAAGCATATGCAAGTTTCTCCCCAGTCCTCAGATGTTCTAGTTGCCACTCTTCCCCAACCTGATGCCCTCCAGATGTTTGGGACTTTAACTCTCATCAGCCCCAGCCAGTGTAGCCAATGGTCAGGAACCCTGGGAATTGCAGTCCAAAACATCTGGAGGGCACCAGGTTGGGGAAGGCTGCTCTAGGCCATGGCAGATCTCAGAGGAAATGGGTGCTCCTGCAGCAGCAGCTGGATGAGAGTCCATCACAGGGTGGGGCTTCTTTACATGGGCTGCTGCTGCCAGAGATAACTTTCACAGTTTTGGCTCCTGGAGGCAGAAAGAAGAGGCACGGGGGGGGGGGGGTCGACAGATATTTACAAGCCTCATCCAGCCCTTGGATGTTCCAGCCACCCCTCTGCTTTTGAATCTTTGGGCCAGAGCAGGTCTTGGAGGAGAATGACTCTGGCCTCAAAATGGCTGACAGAACTGGCAGATTTTAGTCCCTTGTTTCACCCTTTTGCTAAAGGGAACAAACAAATCAACCCAGACAAGATTTTTCTTGTTCTTCCTTAACAATGAGGTGTTGTACTAACATGAGCAGAAGTGAGCAGCAGTTCCCACCTTTCCACAGCTTGCCTCTTTAAGGGACAAGCATGTGAACTGCGGCTCAGCAACTTAAAGGTGCAATCCTGTGCATTTTTTGACTGAAAGGAGTGCCCTGAATATATGGGGGGCATCCCTCTTCCTTGGAAATTCCTGGACATCTTCATCTTCTGCTACTATTGTAATTCAGACATGTTGTACTTGTGAGACAATTTTCACTTTCAAGGTGCTTGTAACTCTAAGGAATCTCTGTTGCTTGATTTATTCTTGTCTGAAGATAATGCGAATTTAACACTTAGCAATTCAGTCATTTGCAATGAGATCTTAATTTGCCCCCAGCCTACCAGATTGTTGCTTTGTTCAGCTTTATAAAAAGTTTATGTGATGTCCTTAAAGCTGTTACAATTATTTATGGTCAGTCTTAGCCTTCCCACCCTGCCTCCCACCACACTATGACAATTTCCCATTGCTATAATATGAGATGATGAATCACTTCTCCAAACAATAAAAATAAAGCAGTTTACTAAAATTCCGTACTTTAATTAATCTGCTTGAGAAAATCCTTGTCTTCTAAACAATAAATAATTCATAGCAACAGCAAATAAGTTGTTTGCTTTTGTTTTCGAAGTTTGGCTTGCCATTTATTAAATTTCAACACACAGTGTTTGTTTTAAAGTGCTTTTTTTCCCTCCAGCATTTATTACCTGACGGGTTTCCAAAGACAAAGATCTTGCTATATAAATTCCGATTATTATCAACATCTTTCCACAATCTGCAATTGCCTCTAGAGCAAACAAGCAGAAATATGACCAGCAGCCCAATTTTAACATGTTTACTTGAAAGTAAGTTCTAATGAGTTCAACTGGGCTTACGTCTGGGCAAATACATTTAAGATTGTAATAGAGGTCTCCATTAAGGATCATTATAGAAGACAAACAAGAAGAAAAGTTGAAAACTTTTGATTCCAGTTTTTATGCTGCAGACAAAGGACAGAGCATTCCCCATGCATTTTCAAAGTCCGGCCTTTGCAAAGGGATGTTTGGAGAGCAGTTTCCAGCTGAGATGGGAAGAGACCATTCCCCATTTTAGTTATTGCTACAACAAGAGATGATGAATCATCCCCACTGGTTGAACCCTACAAAAACATCCCCCCAACAGGTTTCAGACCTGTGTTGGTGGTGGAACCAAGGGGTTCAGAATCCCTGCTGGGGAAATGCACATGAAAACTAACGGGTGGAGGGCGTATCAAGTTTCTTGCCTGTGGGTTAAATCTAACATCGCGCTAGTAGGTATCCATTAGCATGATGGGACTTTCTCCATCTCTCCTCCCCCCTGCAGGGTTGCAGTGAGGAGGAGACACTGCCTGAAAATCTGCTCCAGAGGGTTTCCTAGTCCTCCAGAGCAGATTTTGAGGGTGTACAGGGGGTGGCAGGGGGGAGGGAAAATGACCTCCTCCTAGTTCCATTGGCAGAGCTGCTTCCTTCAGCAGAACAACACTACTGGACACAACCCGATGCCTCCATTGGAAATAATTTCTGCTCTCTTGGCTCTGCATTGAAAAGGAGAAACAGAGCTTTGAAGACTCACAGTAGACTTGTCTTGAGCACATATGTGCTATGAATTCTGGGGTTTTGTTTGTCTCCGTGCATTTCATTGTGAGCCACCAAAATTTTGCAATAAATCACTTATAAAACACAAAGAATCATCATTTGAGAGAGAGAGAGAAAAAAAGCTAATTCAGACTGCTTAAATTCTTCCCTCCCCATAACTCACCCCTTAACCCAAGGCTTAACCCAAGGCTTGTAGCCCACCAGATTGAACTCCATCTATCAGAGGCTTGATGCACCACCTCACTTTGCTGCCCATCTGGAACTGCAAAATCAAGGGCTGTGTCAAGCAAGCCACAATCCATGGCTGAGTTTTGGACTTCATGGTTCAGATCTTAAAGAGACCTGGGCTAACATGATGAACTCAGCCAATAAATAAATAAATTGTGCGGGATTATTGTCCAATACAATCAAGCTCAAAATTAAAGTGTTAAGGAAAGAATTCCTAGTCTTGACTCCTGGCTTGAAAAAGAAAACATGTAATGGAGAAATCCTTAAGTTATGCTGAACTGGTAAAGGCTATTTATATCCCTGTCAATTTCTTCAGCTGATGTAGCTAACTGATTTATCACAGTTGAATCAGGGAAGGCTGGCAAGGCTGGGTGGATCTTTATGACAAAAGTCAGAGTTTGTATACTATATCGCATTTATAATGAATGCATTCAGATTCTCATTCAAAGCACCACTATACAGCTTCAGAAAATCAGAATATATTTCACATGAATCAGGTGCAAACAGAAATGTTGTTTGTATATAAACTAGCAAATTACAAGAGGCTCAGAGCCTTGGATTCCTCTTTCCTTACAAACCTTGTGTGAGATTCTATGTGCATTTTACTTAAGTACTTTTTTGCAGCAAAATTGGGGACATAACTCATTTTAATCTACCTGAATAGTGGCATAATTTGTTCAAGTTCACTGCAAGGCTATTGCTTTATTGATGTATATTGGAAAAAATCAATGAGTGGTTTTGCCTCTAATGTTTATTTTTTAAATGATATTTTCACTGTATTTTTTCAAAGAAATAATATCACTAAACCAAACAAAATGAAAATATAAATCTGAAGGAGACCAGACAATACAATACACAGATAACCAAAATTGAATATTGCCATTAGACAGATCTTCATAGAATTAACAATCATACAACATTCACAGAGTAATCAAGTCCACCCAAAAAGATCTGTGTTGACTTGAGAAATGCTGCACTGAAGAATTATTGTTTACATATATAAGAAACACAAACTGTCTATCAATAAATGAGTCCAACAATGGTGATCATCCATCAGACAACCAAACTTGTTCAGTCAATCCGTCCATCAAGAATAAATCCCATACCCTTGTGTATCCCTGAGCAAGCAGAAGAAGATTATTACTTTTCCATTGATGAGCAATTTCCACACAAGCTGCCAAAAACAGAAGAATGACTACGTCCTTGTGAAGCAAGTGACAAAGACACCCATCAAAAAACCAAAGTAAGGTTATTTTAGGGTTTGGAATTGAATATAACATATTTGTATTTATTTCAGCATAAACCTGGGCCCAAAACATCTTTACAATATCACATTCCCACCACTTCTGATATATGACCGAACACATTTGCAGCCTCTCCTATAATGAAAATATGTTTTATAGATGTTGTGAAGCTTTCAAGGTGATAAATGCAATCCAAGCCAGGGGTGTTGACCTTTGTTGTTCAGCCCAAGGGCCAAGTTAAATTTTGAAGAAGCTCTTGGCGGCCACATTCCAGTGGTGAGTGGGCCAAAGGCAAAATGCAGCAGGTTCAAATGCAAAGGGGGCCGAGCCAAGATATCAACAATGCCAGCATATTTTAGCGTAAAGCTCTTACTGACAGTAACTAGGCCTTAGGAGAGGCATTTCAATGGGGAAAGCATGTGCAAAAGCTGGTAAGCCACCAAATAATTGGAAGTTGGGAGAAAGGGGGTGAGGCACAGAGAAAGGGATGTTGGGAACCCCAGAGAGCTAGATTGGGAGCCCAGATTTGGCCCACGGGTCAGAAGTTCTGCACCCTGATCAAAGAATGAGTTATACCAGTTCTCACTTATACCATTTCCCCATGTCACCCTTATACCAACAGTCAAAATATTATACATTTTAGAAAGAAATCCCTTCAGTGCTGAAATCTATTGAATTCTGAGCTATTCAAAACCACTTAGAGCATGGGTGGCCTGCTGACTTATTGTAGGATTGGTTGAAAGGTATCTGTTATACATCCAGGGCGGGGTGTGTGTGTGCGTGCTGTGGCTTAGTTACTGTTTTGAACCTTGGCATCTCCTGTAGAGTTGGGAGTAGCAACAGTGGGTGGAGCTTCTGCTAAGGTCTTCAGTTATGTGTGTGAAAAATAAAAGACTGTCGTGTTTGAGGCCTGTTGAGTCTTCTCTCTACATATACAACAGTATCTGACTTGAAAAAATGTTAATGACAACATCACCACAAACTGAGCTTAACCAAAACAGAATTGAGTTTTAATCCCTAAATATTTAAATAGGTCTTACATAAAGAAAAAAAGCACTTATGCATGGCTAAGGAAGTACTGATAAATTTGAGGCATAAGTAAGCAAATAATTAAGATTTGTTCTTGTTTCTGTGTAAGCCCACTGCTTTCACACACACACACACACACACACACACGCATAGCATCTTTTGAAGCATCAATGCAACATTATCAGCAAGTATTTCAATGATATGTGAGTACCATTAATGATAGGCTGACCATATTTCCTTGAGACAAACACAGATATTGGGATGACAAAAATGGGATGGGGTTATGTAATATTCCATATTGATGAAAAAGTATGAATAGTAAGCTCCGTCTCTTTTTAGTGATGTTCTCTCTCTGAGCAAGAAGACTGGCCCTACAATATATAAAGGCAACTGCGCTAAGGTCAAAAAAATAATAATAAAACCACAATATAACAAAACAACTGCAGCTGCCTTTGTGGTCTCTCAGGCTATAAGAGACCTTAAAAACAACCTAAATAGGGATGGCGGAGAATTCCACCACAGGTCTCAGTGAGGCCGAAAGCCAGTGCCTTCGGCCCCCCGAAATCCATGGTGGAACGAAGCCCCCCACCCCACCACCCTGCCAAAGTCGCATGAAACGGAACACCTACCTGGTGCAGTACCAGACTACCAGACGCGGCCACCATTCACTTCATGATTTTTCCCGTGATAGGCTACATAAATACTTACATAGCCTATCACGGCTAACGCAGGGACACCTAAATATTTACATAGCCTATCACGGGGAAAAAAGGGAATGCTAATGGCGGCTGCCATAGCTGCCCTTTGCGTTCTCTTTTTTTTGCCATGATAGTCTACGTAAATATTTATGTAGCTTATCATGGCCAAAAAAAGGGACGCAAATGGTGGTGGCTACGGAGGCAGCCATTTGTGTCCCTGCGCAGCCCAGCAGCGGCTGGATGTCGCTGCAGGCGGCCCTGGCCGGCGGCTCCGCAGAGTCGCCATGGAGCGGAGTCAGCCGACGAGGATTTCGGGGGGAGGGACGGAGCACCTCCCCCCCACCGCAGATGTTATGAAACGAAACAGGTAAGTCGTTTTGTACATCCCTGAACTTAAACTCACTGCAAAAGAACATGGAAAGGGGTGCAAATGAATAACACTAATTTACTGCATATGCACACAAAAAACACTCATAAATATACATATATAAAATACTTATAAAATATCACATGAACAGTGAAAAAACCTGTATGGCATACCACACTGAACTCTCTAGTGCAGGACTGCAGTGGCCAGACTGCAAAAAATCATTAACATACACCAAAAAGAAAAAAACAAAAAGAAATGAACACCCCGACTGCTATCACAAGCCAGTATATGCTAATGTCCCACCGGAGAGTTCCACTGTAATAAAAAAAATAGCTAACAGCCTGTTGAACTGAAATATGAGTCTGAAAAGTCCAAATCAAACTGCATGTAGGGCAGAAAGAATCTCTATGGGTGGAATGATGGTAGAAATAACAGTAAGACTCACCCTCCTGGCTCCCACATGCTGAATGGGGCTTAGCGACCCCTCTTGATTCCCCGCCACTGCAGACAAGCAAGGGGGCGGCATCTGATCGTCGCTAGCTCAAGAAGCCTGGCCCTGACTGGATAAAGTAAATGGAACTTCCCCTTTCATCACACTAGTAGTTTTACCGCACGCACTGATTAGCATAGAGCCTTATGAAAAACGTGTTTAGTTTTTTACAAAAAATTAAAACCAGGACAAAATTGACATTTATTATATTAAAACGATGGGACGGTCGGGAAATATGAAAAAAACGGTACTGTCCCATTTAAAACGGTACGTATGGTCAGCATAATTAATGACCAAACCCCTAACGAAGGGGTTCAATGTTTCATATCCATTGTAAATAGAACCTTATTGTGCTGAAGATATTAGAGAGGTGGTTAAAATGTTTCACAAATAACTGATTGCATGCCTAGAATTAGTATGAATTTAGGCAGAGATCATTAGGTGTACTTCTGAATATCACAGTATTCAAATCTGTGCTGGATAAGATTTTGTTTTGGGACAGAGGCCTGACTTGCTGGAGTCTGGAAAAATTCTGATAATTTACCTTGAGCTTGGTATCCTAAGATGGTAGATACAAGTGGGGACCTGTGAAAAAAAAAATGGGTTGGAATTCCATTTTGGAGCAAGCATGGCCTCAAAATACAATTCTCTCTTGTCTCCCACCCCCATTTTAAACTGCAGACAGCACACTCTGTGACATACCTATAGTACTAACAGTGGGGGCGATATGATCGTGTCTACAAATATAGCAGAATGAAGTAGTAAGAGTTGTGAATAGTAGATCAGACTCTACCACTCAGATTACTGATGCGACAAGATGTGTGTGTGTGTATCATGCACCTCTGTGTAAAAGCTCCCAGGAAGTAGAAACCCAGCACACCAGGGAATGGGCTGTGATAGAACTTGTCTTCCTCCTGTGCTGGTTTGCTTAATACTTTGCTTTTACTTTCATGGTGTTTTTTTATTTGTTCATACATGGTGGAGAATTCAAAATTGGGGCCTACCACCTGCAAATCCAGAGTGGCATAGTCCCTTCTGCTACCTCAGAACGCAACTTCCTCATTCCTAACTCAGTCTGCTGCATATGTAGATATGTTCTATATACATGTAGGTGAGCAACTACTGGATAATAGAAACCACTCTGTATGCTTCCAGACACTGTGGGGCAATACAGAACATGTTGTTTCAACAGCCATTTGTGTTGTTCATTCCCCTTGTCATCCTGTAATTTGACTGGTTCCTTTTTCCTACTCCCTTCCCTTCTTTTTCGCCTCTGCAACAGGCAACATGTACTCTCTCCCTGAAGCAAGTAACTATACCTCATGCTGTCACTTACTTACAGTCATGTACTCAGCTTTAGGGGGTGCTTGTAGCTGAACAGTATTAGATAGCCTTCTTCAATAATGTATATGAAAGCACTAATAAGGTAAGGGTGCAGTCCTATGCATTTTTAGGCAGAAGAAGGTCCTACAGTTCCCAGCATTGCCCTGCGAGCTGTACTAACTGGGGCATGTTGGGAACTGTAGGACTTTTTTCTGTCTAAACATGCATAGGATTGCACCCTAAACTGATCTCAATGTCTTCTAGACTGATTCTAGCCTGCATTTATTCCCTCTAATAATAAATGCTGTGTTACTATGCTTTAATTGTATAAGGCAGCTCTGCCATAAGTCACATCAGACTATCTAACAGCAACAAGGTTATTAGCAATGGGGCCAAAGGGTAATAAAAACCAAGTGACAACAAATGGTGTTCTGTTACTTTCTCAGCTGGGTCTCTCCTGTAACAGAAGACTCCTGGGTAGCAGACCGGCCTTGTTTATCTGGTTCTTCACTTCTCTGGATAGTAGCTAACTGACCAGAAAATGAAAGCGGGGAGGGAAAAAGCTTCAGCTATTCTACCCTCCTCAGGTCCAGTTGCCATGTTTGTTGTTGTCGATGATGATGATGTTATTAAAAGCCTGAATTTCAGGCTGACAAATTTGGTTGGGGAAAGCTGGAACCTTTTGAGCACATACCTTTGCTGTAATTTTTGCTTGAGCATGCGTGCTGAATGGGGTGGACCATGCATATGCACTAAGAAGCCAACTTGTAGAACTCATTCCCGGTACACCATTTCAAATTGCATTGAGTGACAGGCTATAGAGATTATGTGCTTGCTTCCTCTATAGCTGCCCTCAACAGGCTGTGTTGGTTCTAGTTTTAAGGGGCCCCTTGGGAAAGATTGGGTCCTTTTCCTGACCAGTGTGGGTCCAATTCTTTGCCAGTTTCACCACTGCACACTTGCTTACCCTCTCCTTTGGGGCCCAGTGTCCAGAAGGAAAGTGCCAGGTAAGTAGAAGCTGCTGCTACTCCTCCCCCTTTGGGTTCTGAACTGGTCTCTGCTAGGGTGACCATGTCTCCTATTTAACAGAGGACAGATCTCTATTTGAAGGGCTGGCAGAGGACTGTTCTCGTTTTGAAGGCATCCTCTGTTTGAAGGGCTATCCAGTCCAAGACTGGTTTAAAGATAAAGAACCATAAGAAGGGAGAGCTGGGGCTTGAAGTTGCCCATCAACAGTGTTTAGGCAGACTGAGCAAGGCACACATATCACCTGGTCGCAGTCTTCTCCACTATGGTGAGATGTATTATATTTCTATTTAAGTTATAGTAATTATTTATTTTCTTGCAAAATGATGCTGTCAAGGTGATGCATGCCATATGCCAGCAAATTTGGAAAACACAAGAATGGCCAACAGATTGGAAAAAATCAACTTATATCCCCATACCAAAAAACGGAAGCACCAAAGAATGTTCAAACTATCGAACAGTAGTGATGTACGAAAGTCACTTACCTGGTCCCGCAGCTTCCTTCGCGGTGGGGGGGAGGCGCTTCGGTTCTCCCCCCGAAGTTCAGGCCAGGGAGAAGCGCCCCATCTCCCTGGCCACGAAATAAAAAGTGAATGGAAAAAAAAAACCACACACCTGTGATAGGCTACTTAACGATTAACATAGCCTATCACGGCTAGATTTCCAAAGCAAGCCGTGATAGGCTACGTAAATCATTACGTAGCCTATCACGGGTGACTTTGGGGGAAAAAAAAAGCACATATGCAAATGGCGACGCCCATGGGCGCCGCCATTTGCATTCCTTATTTGGGCCCGGGTAGTCTACGTAAAGATTTAGCGTTGCACTTATTTTCGCCGTAGTCTACATAAATCTTTACATAGACTACCCGGGCCCAAATAAGGAACGCAAATGGCGGCGCCCATGGGCGCCGCCATTTGCGTACATGCTTTTTTTTCCCCAAAGTCACCCGTGATAGGCTACGTAATGATTTACGTAGCCTATCACGGTTAGCTTTGGAAATCTAGCCGTGATAGGCTACATTAATCGTTATGTAGCCTATCACGGGTGTGTGGTTTTTTTTTCATTGACCTTGTTATGGCGGCGGCGGCAGCCGGTCAGAAGACCAGCCGCCGCCCCCGCCCCCTCCGAAATGCCGCCAAAACGCTGCCGGGACCCACCGCCGAGAGGGACATTCGAGGGAGGTAAGTCCCATCCCGGGGGGGGGCAGAGAATTTCACCAACAATTTCGGGGGGCTGAATGCGTTGGCATTCGGCCTCCCCGAGATTCGTGGAGAAATTCACGGCCATCCCTATCCAACAGTGGCACTTATTTCACATGCCAGTAAGGTAATGCTCAAAATCTTGCAAGGTAGACTCCAGCAATTCATGGAATGAGAATTGCCAGATGTACAAGCTGGGTTTAGAAAAGGCAGAGGAACTAGAGACCAAATGGCCAATATCCGCTGGATAATGGAGAAAGCCAGGGAGTTTCAGAAAAACATCTATTTCTGTTTTATTGACTATTCTAAAGCCTTTGACTGTGTGGATCATAACAAATTGTGGCAAGTTCTTGATGGTATGGGAATACCAAGTCATCTTGTCTGCCTCCTGAGGAATCTGTATAATGACCAAGTAGCAACGGTAAGAACAGACCACAGAACAATGGACTGGTTTAAGAATGGGAAAGGAGTATGGCAGGGTTGTATACTCTCACCCTACCTATTCAACCTGTACGCAGAACACATCATGCAACGTGCTGGGCTTGATGAAGCCAAGGCTGGAGTTAAAATCTCTGGAAGAAACATTAACTATCTCAGATATGCAGATGATACCACTTCGATGGCTGAAAGCGAGGAGGAGCTGAGGAACCTTATGACGACAGTGAAAGAATAAAGTGCAAAAGCTGGGTTGCAGTTAAACGTCAAAAAAACCAAGATTATGGCAACCAGCTTGATTGATAACTGGCAAATAGAGGGAGAAAACGTGGAGGCAGTGGCAGACTTTGTCTTTCTAGGCGCAAAGATGGCTGCAGACGCTGACTGCAGCCAGGAAATCAGAAGACGTTTACTTCTTGGGAGGACAGCAATGACAAATCTTGATGAAATAGTTAAGAGCAGAGACATCACACTGACAACAAAGGTCCGCATAGTTAAAGCAATGGTATTCCCTGTAGTAACCTATGGCTGCGAGAGCTGGACCGTAAGGAAGGCTGAGCGAAGGAAGATAGATGCTTTTGAACTGTGATGCTGGAGGAAAATTCTGAGAGTGCCTTGGACTGCAAGAAGATCAAACCAGTCCATACTCCAGGAAATAAAGCCAGGCTGCTCACTTGAGGGAATGATATTAAAGGCAAAACTGAAGTACTTTGGCCACATCATGAAAAGACAGGATACCCTGGAGAAGATGCTGATGCTAGGGAAAGTGGAAGGCAAAAGGAAGAGGGGCCGACCAAGGGCAAGATGGATGGATGATATTCTGGAGATGACAGACTCGAGCTTGGGGGAGCTGGGGGTGGCGACGGCCAACAGGGAGCTCTGGCGTGGGCTGGTCCATGAAGTCACGAAGAGTCGGAAGTGACTGACTGAATAAACAACAATCTTTATTTCTATATTTTCAGACATTTGCATAAATCAGCACATGCAAATTCTGTTCAAAACTGTGCCCTCTTTTATCCTCTTTTTGGGTGATGCATTTCCTCTTTTTTTGTCAATGCACAAGCGGCCACCCTTGCACGCTTGGAGAGGGCAGTCTCTGCTTGCACACTCAGAGAGGGCAGCCAAACAGGCAGCAACAACAAGGAGAAGGAAAAGGACCATGGCCAGGTGGCTCTTGGGAGTCAGCAGCAGGTCCTCTACCTGGGTGTTGTTCTCAGCAGATGACCAGCACAATTCCAGCCTCTGACACCAGCCCTGATAACATGCTCTGTTCAGTCTGTTGAGCTGGGGCAGAGCAATTTACCAGTTTGGCAGTAGAGTTGCTCTTCTGTACTTGCTTTCATGGGCAGGTTCTTTACCCCACACTAGAACCTATATACGGGCACATCACATCATACCTACTAGAAGCAGAAACAAAACAGAAAGGTTTTGTCTGTCCTTTTGCCTCACCTGGAGACCAGGATTTTTTAAATCACAATTTACACCCCTATTGGATGTCTGTCACAGTTTTAAGTTCCTTCAGGTGTGTGTCTTTGTTCAAAGAACAGTGTTTATATCATGCCTTTTTGTCAGAAGTTAAACCAAGAAGTAAATCTTCTATGGGGTTATCTTGGTGGTTCCAATGCTTTTGTGTACAGCCCCAAAATTCTCTAGGAACTTTCAAGATAGCCTTTGGCAATAGAAATCTTCTTGTTCCTGTAGAACTAGATAATTGGCCAAATGAAACCTCATAGACATTTTAAAAAATATATATGCAAGAGTGCCACTGTGTCACGTGCCTTGGTTTAATTTAGCTTGAGCATATTTTCCAGACATTCCTCAATTCTTCTTTGTCATTGGTCCTCATAGTACATAAATCTTGTTGTTTCTTGTTCAGTGAGAAGTCAGTCTAGCTGCCAGGAGGAGGATGACCTCATCATTACAGGTGAACAGTCTGATAAAGTTGCACAGTCTATCTCACACTTTACAATCCAATTTCCCATTTTCCTCACCACCAGGATCTAATCAATCTTTCAGCAGGATCTAAGGCTTGTGACATGATAGGTATACATTTACTTGGGAGAGATTTTTTCCCCCTTTCTAAGAATGTCTCTTATCTCACCCAAGCTTATTTATTTGTTGATGTCACCTTTGTTACAGGACTCTGGGCTCTTATTTTATATCAAGGTGACTTAAGGCAATTAAAATCTGTATTTTGACCAGATCTCCAGGCATTTTGTGTTACATTAGCACAACAATTTCTGTTCTTCAGCCTTTGATATTTATTTGATATGTTTGTGCTATGGCCACAAGTTCTGACAACAGATTTAGCTATTCCTTGGGCCCACATTTTTAAAGCAAAATTCATATTCCTTCCAGTTACCTTTTTTTGGAACATGGGTGTCTGTGACCCTCCTCCCTTTACTAACACACAGCAAAAGAGAGACATCTGCTGGATGGATCAACCACAGCTGCATCAGATAATGGAAGAGACAGATAAGCGGCACCATTGCTGGGAGGAAATCTTCTCTGCCAGTAAAACTGGGCAAGCTACACCTTTCTGGAACCCACCTTCAGGTAGGGGTGTACGAAACCCCGCTTACCTGGCTCCGCCAGGTTCCGCAGGTGGGTTGAGGTGCTCCATCCCTCCCCCCAGAATCCTGCCTGGCCGGCTCCACTCTGCGGCCAAGCCGCAGAGCTGCCGCCCAACTCCAGCCGCCCACAGCCGGACATCCGGCCTCTGGGTAGGGATGGACGAAAGGGACTTAACTCATCCCGCAGCTTGCTTCGCGGTGGGGGGGAGGCGCTTCGCTTCTCCCCCCGAAGTTCAGGCGAGGGGGGGAGGTGCCCCGCCTTGCCCAGCCGAAATTCAGGCTGGGGAGGAGGCGCCACATCCCTCGCCACCGAAATTCAGGCCGGGTAGGAGCGCCACGTCTACCCGGCCGCAAAAAAAAAAGTAAAACAAAAACAAACACACACCCGTGATAGGCTACGTAACGATTTACGTAGCCTATCACGGCTAGATTTCCAAAGTCAGCCGTGATAGGCTATGTAAATCGTCACGTAGCCTATCACGGGTGACTTTGAAAAAAACGAAAAGAAAAGCGCGTACACAAATGGCGGCCCCCATGGGGACCGCCATTTGCGTTCCTTATTTTGGCACGTCTAGTCTACGTAAAGATTTACGTAGACTACGGGGAAAATAAGGGCAATGCAAATAGCGTTCCCTTATTTTTGCCGTAGTCTACGTAAATGTTTATGTAGACTAGACGTGCCAAACTAAGGAATGCAAATGGCGGCGCCCCATGGGCGCCGCCATTTGCATACGCGCTTTTTTTTTTCAAAGTCACCCGTGATAGGCTATGTGACGATTTACGTAGCCTATCACGGCTGACTTTGAAAATCTAGCCGTGATAGGCTACGTAAATCGTTACGTAGCCTATCACAGGTGTGTTTTGTTTTTTTTAACTTTACCTTTTTTTTTTGCAATGGCGGCGGTGGCAGGCGGTCGGCAGACTGGCCGCCGCCCCCACCACCCACGAAACGCCGCCGAAACGCCGCTGGGACCCGCCGCCAAGAGGGACATTCGAAGGTAAGTCCCATCCTGGGGGGGCGGGGGGGCAGTGGAGAATTTCCCCAACACTTTCGGGGGGCCGAATGCGTCGGCACTCGGCCTCTTGAAGATTCGTGGAGAAATTCTCCGCCAACCCTACCGCTGTGCAGCCTTGCAGGAACGCAATTGGCGGCTGTTGTAGCCGCCGCCATTTGTGTCCCTGTATTGAGCCGTGATAGGCTACGTAAATATTTACATAGCCTATCACAGCGGGGGGGGGGAAACCCAGCATACGCAAATGGTGGTAGCCACCGCCATTTGCATACGCTGGTTCCCCCCCCCCCCCGCCATGATAGGCTACGTAAATACTTACGCAGCCTATCACTGCTATGAAGAGGAGGAAGTGAATGACGGCCGCTGGACGGCCGCCATTTGCAAAGCAGCGCAGACGGGAGCAGGTAAGTGCTCCATTTCACGCGCCTTTCATGGGGTGGGGGTGGCGGGGACTTCATCCCACGTGCCTTTCGTGGGGTGGGGGGGTGGGGGCTTCGTTCAGCGATGGATTTTGGGGGGCCAAATGCACTGGCATTCGGCCTCACTGAGATCCGTCGCAGAATTCTCTGATATCCCTATCCTTCAGTCCACAGCCAGCACCAAGAAGGGAAACGCTATCATTCCCTCCATTTTCAATGCTAAGTGTGTACCATTGCTTATGTAGCCAAAATGACACCACCCTCACACAAGGGGGAGGTGGCAGCACGCTTGGAGAAAGTCCAACAAATCTTTAGAAAATAAATTCTATGGATAGAAGAGCCCAATCAAGACTGGGCATTCTCAGCTGCCATTGCCACAGCATGCTGACTGACTGTTGGGAGAGGGGGGAATGGAAAATTAGAGGTGAAGGTGAATGGAATAGATAGGGACAGTGGGAATCCTGTTCATCCACTCATGCATGTCACTAATTAGATGACAAGGCACCACTGGCTTCATCTCTGCTCCCTGCCATCATGTTCCCCTTGACAGATTAGAGATTACCCACAGGGGGATATGGCCCTTGACCCCCCAAAAAAAGGTTGTCTGCCCCTGCTTTAAAGCTCTAAAGGGCTTAGGACCAGGTTATCCAAGAGACTGTCTGTCTCATTATGAACTTGCCTGGGTAAGATCTGCAGAAGAGGTCCCTTTGAGGGCACCATTACCCACAGAGGTCCATTTGTCAGGTACGCATGAAAGGGCTTTCTCCTGTGTCATTCCCAAACTGTGGAGTGCAATCCCTCAAGAACTACGATTCACTTCCACTCTCTTGGCTTTTAGAATGGGTGTGAAGACACATCTTTTTAATCTAGCCTTTTCACTTGTGTAGTTGTTTTAATGTTCTAATGTTTTACTGTTTTTAATGCTCTTATTTTTTATCATTGTAAGACTTTATTGTTTTAAATTTCTGTGCACTGCTTTGATGGCTTTTTAACAAATAAGGCAGTATATAAAAGTTGAGAGACAGAGAGAAAGAAAGAAGGAAAGAAATCTACTCAGAGGTAAGTCCCACTGAGTTCAGTGGGACATACTCCTAGGTAAGTGGGTATAGGACTCCAGACTCAACATGATGTTTAGATCATCACAAGAAAAGGAACAGTAGGAAGAAAAGAAAACATTTTCCTGTGCAATGCTTAACACTCAAGGGAATATTTAGGCATCTTTTAATGTTTGGTGCTTTAAAAATGTTGTATTTATCAAACATAGAATAACTAATCAGATAAGGGTTGAGGCACCCGATTATTTATTTGAGGCTTTCATCCTACATATGTAATACTAATGAATAATAAGATGGTTTATTTATATATTTCAGCTTTGCACAGCCCCAGGGACCCTTAGACATATTATTATTGTGTTAACAAGTGCTGTTTCCCACTTCCAGACTTTGTAGAGGTGACATTTCAGAAGATTAAAATCCCCCCAACTCTTCAAAGTTTGAGTACTGTTCCTACTCTGAAATTACAGACTCAGCTGGAGGGTTCACCCAAAACAGCAACCAGTTTTTTTAAAAAAAACTGAGTGCCTTTGTTTATCCTTGGGTTATAATTCTTTCTTAGGCTTTGTTCTTGGGTGACAATTCCAGCTTGTGGGGGAGATAGTGGGAGTGATCAAGCTGCATGTACTTGCATGCTAGCTTACTCATGATAAACTTGCGTTGTTAAAAAAAACCAAAAAAACCAACAACTTTGTGTTGCAGTACTGTGCAATCTGGGCCATATAGTATGGCTTCATTTGAGAACCAGGAGTTAAAGGAAAGATTCAGCAGTTCTGAGGGGATGCTATCACATTATGTTACAATGCTGTCTACACTTGCGCAATTTAACAGTGAATGTTAATTATTTATTATTAATATTTATATACTGCCTTATCTGCTAAAATACTAAAATAGGGGGCACCTTCAAACAGTCCTTTGACAGTGCTTCAGATAGAGAACTGTCCTCTGTAAAGCAGGACACGTGGCCACTTACGTTAGCTGTTGCTTAAATCTATATCTCCTCTCTGTGCTACCGTGTCTGTTACTGTCCCTGTCTATTGCTCCAACTGTCCTACCTAGTTCCACAAATACTGATACATCTTTTCTTTTATAGCTTTAACAGAGAGAACTGTATTTTTTCTTTTTCTTTTTGAATAAAATAGGGGATTTGTGGGTGTGTGTTTTAAAAATCCCATATGCTTTAAACATTGCATTGGATCCTTCAGCCAGTGAGAGCACTCCCTAAGTAGAATTCAAGTCATTTCATTTATTATTTCATCTATTATATTTCGCCCCACAGCCGAAGCTCTCTGGGCAGTTCACAAAAATTAAAAACCATTAAAATACATTATATAAAATATAAAAACTATTCACATGACATAAAACAAATAAAACACTCAACAACAACATATATCTAAAACAATTTTAAAACAATCAGCCAAAGACAATCAAGAGACTCATTATATGCTTCCAAATGCCTGAGAGTAGGGTTGGCGGAGAATTTCTCCCCGAAACTTCGGGGGGCCGAGCACCAACGTGTTCGGCCCCCCGAACAAGTTTTGGGGAGAAATTCTCCACCCTCCCCGGGACAGGACTTACCTTTGGTGAATGTCCCTCCCGGCGGTGGGTCCGGCTGGCGGTTCGGCGGGTGTTCGTGCGGGGCGGGAGCGGCAGCTGATCTTTCGACCGGCTGCCGCCACCGCCATTCCAATCAAAGAAAAAAAAACAATAACGCCCCCGTGATAGGCTACATGACAATTAACGTAGCCTATCACAGCTAGATTTGCAAAGTCAGCCATGATAGGCTACGTAAATCGTCACGTAGTCTATCATGGGTGACTTTAAAAAAAAAGCGTGTACGGATAATGGCGGCCCCCATAGGGAGCTGCCATTCCCGTTCCTTATTTGGTTGCTGTAGTCTACGTAAAGATTTACGTAGACTACGGCGAAAATAAGGGCAACGCTATTTGCGTTGCCCTTATTTTCGCCGTAGTCTACGTAAATCTTTACGTAGACTACAGCGACCAAATAAGGAACACAAATGGCGGCTCCCTATGGGGGCCGCCATTTGCGTACGCGCTTTTTTTTTTTTTAAAGTCACCCGTGATAGGCTACGTGACGATTAACGTAGCCTATCACGGCTGACTTTGCAGATCTTCCCTCATTGGGAAGATTATTCCATAAATGGGGAGCCACTGCCAAAAAGGCTCTTTCCTTTGTTGCCACCCTCCGAGCCTCCCTCGGAGGAGGCTCCTGGAGGAGGTCCTCAGATGTAGAGCATAGGGTACAGGTCAGTTCATGCTGGGAGAGGCGTTCTGTCAGGTACTGTGGTCCCAAGCTATGTAGGGCTTTATAGGTCAAAACCAGCACTTTGAATTGCACTCAGAAGCATATAAGCAGCCAGTGCAAGCAGGCCAGAATCAGTCTGATATGTTCTTGATGTTCCAGTCATGATGAGCCAGCCAGCGGGAAGAGTGGGAAGCATTTTCTGACAATTCCCCTCTTCCTCTACAGCCCTCAGCACCACCTCTACACTATTCCACAGGGTCCCCCAACCCTCTGAAGCAGATCTTCAAGGAGCATTGATGACTACAGGAAGAAGGGGGAATCAGCAAAGATCACTTCCTCATTGTTCCAACAGCAGAAATGCCCCCATTTGATCAGAAGCCTTCAATGGGAGGAAGCGTCCTTTCTGTCCACAGAAGGCAGATTTTAGATCCAAGCCATAGTCTTTTAGGTGGTGGGGGTCTCTGCACCAGTTGACCTGCCTAGTTCCAGGTGATACAACATGTGATTCAACATTTTGAATGTTCACCAGATGTTTGAGGGATTGTCAATATTTCCCTCTGTTTGCATATTGGGGATACTTCTTGAAGCATATCCAGAAATATTGGAAGGAAGCTGATATAATGTTACATAAAGTTAAGGGGAGTTCAGTTTTTCCACTTCATCCATACTAAACCTTCATGCTGGACATGGCTTGGGTGACAGATGGTGAGGTATTCCTCCCCTATACCCTTTCTGTCACATAATTAAATTGTGAGGAAGGCACACCTCTTGTCTTCATGATCAGCAGCCTTGGTGCATTCCTTGCAAGTGGTTCTACTTTAGGGATGAGTGGTGTATTTTTATGTGTGTGCAATAAGGCTTATATATACAGTAAATGAAGTGTTGTGTGGGTGGGTGTGAATGAGAAGAACAGCAATATAAATGGATATATCCACCTCAAATATGGGTAGTTCACCAGTGGATAGTCAGATGTGTATACAAAGTCTGCACAGTTGTTGATCAAGAAAGCCAAATGCATTTATTGTGGCATGCCAGGAGCCAGACACACCCACTCACCTCAGGTTTTGCATTATAAGGTGGCCAGCAAACACATATACATAGTTGGTAGTCTGATTCGGCATAAGTTGTGCAGGTCTGGTGTACACACACATTTGCACCTATGTGCCTGTCCATCAAGTCCTAAGTGCTGCTTGATTGCTTGAGAATAAAAATGAATGAATGAATGAATGAATGAATGAATGAATATAGATAAATAAGAAGAAAAAGACACCTCTAGAGAAAACGGGCAGCTTCAGAGAGTTAATCTAGCATGGAATGATTTGGAATACAAGATCTGAGAGGAAAGGTTAGAGGAACTGGGCATCTTTAGCCTGTACAGATGTCTGTGAAGATAAGATATTTCTAAGATGAAAAAGGCCAGAAGAACCAAAAAGGCTGCCTATGGTCACTGGGAGTGAAGTAAGGAGTAATGAAAAATGTTTCAACTCTTTTAACCATTGTTTTATTCTTTTATCATGTTGTTCACAGCTCCAAAATCTACTGATGAGGAGCAGTATATAAATATTGTGAATGAATGAATGAATGAATGAATAAATAAATAAATAAATAAGAAACTTTTCTTATCTGCCATGGTGGTGGTTCTTCTTCTTCTTCTTCTTCTTCTTCTTCTTCTTCTTCTTCTTCTTCTTCTTCTTCACTGGGAGCTATGTGCTCCTTGATGAAAACATAGAGGAGGGTAGAGGTCTGAAAAGTGGAGTGAGGTTTATCCTCTAAATTTTGCAGAGGGGAAGATGAACCCAGGGTCATCCAATGAAGCTAAATGGTGGAGATTCAAGACAGACAAAAGGGAGAACTTCTTCACACATAGTTAAGTGCATAGTTAAGCTATGGAATTTGCCTCCACAAGATGTAGAGATGGTCTTAAATGCTGGATGACTTTAAAAAGGGATCAAAGAAATTCAAGAAACATAAGGTTATCAATGGCAACTAGTCACAATGGCTGTTTAGTACATCCAATATCAGAGACAGTATGCCCCTGAATACTAGTTTCTTGGGAAACACAAGAAGAAGGTTGCTATTGTGTGCTCATGTCCTTCTGGTGGGCTTCCCATAGGCATCTAGTTGGCCACTGTGGGAATGGAATGCTGGACTAGACAGGCCTTTAGTCTAATTCAGCACAGCTCATTTTATGTCTTCAATACAAATCTTGCCCTCCTTCCCATCTCTTGGTCATATCCAATATGGCAAAGAGATGAAATCTAGTTTTACATAGTACCCAAAGTGAACTTCTCTCTTTCTCTCTGCCTATGTATATGTATCACAAATAAACACATAAACACATATACATATAGATACATATATACGTACACAGTAGGGATGAACATCCATTTCAGATGAAGCTCAAGCAGAATCAGGCCACTTTGGCCCCATTCTGTTGCTTCCTTAGTCAAAGCAGGCTTCTCCCCCAAAGGCACCAGAACCAAATCCACTCCAGAATGAAAGTTCATTAACTGAGTCATGTTTTGCAATCATGAGAGATGTTGATACTTTTTTTGTTTCCTTCAAACAAAGAAAAAAATAGGGGCATAGGTAAATAAGCACATCCTCTTTTGGAGACCCTCAAACTGTCAACACTGTTTACAGAACAGAAGGCTGCAGCACAAAACCAGCTGCAGCTATCATTCTGACATTTGGTAAGCTTGATCCTCTCAGAAAGGGCAACTACCCCTGCAATATTCATCCAATAATGCCCAGCAATAAAAAAAGTTATTGGTCGTTCCCATAAAAATAAAAAATAAAAATATAAAGGTGTGCAACACAAAGGGTCCTGCACTGATGCATCAGACATCATCCTTTTTCTGTTTATTAATTTGATTTCTAACCTGCCTTTTTCCCCAAAAAATGGCACTCGAGGCAGCTACTAGGCCTGCAAATAATAGCATCCAATTCTGAACAAGAGAAAAAAGATACAGCCATTTTTGGATTTCCCATGATAGTCAATGGGAAGTGCAAAGCCTTGGATTCCAAACCTCAGCTCAAGTTTGCTATGATGTCAAAGTGGATGGACTCTGAATTGGTCAGAGCTGAATTGGTCCATTTTCCAAATCACTGAATTGGGGGTTGAGTTGAATCTGGGGGTTGGTGCACATCCTTTTCACACGCATGCACACACAGAGGCCCTGTTCACATGTAACGCTAAGCCATGGTGGTTGGGGAATTTATAGTAACCACAGTTGCTCAGTGTGTCGTGTGGGGGGAGAAAACCATGTTCCACATGGCTACTAAGCCATCCCGGGTAACCACCCCCTGCAAAAGGGTTAAAGGGCACTGCGGAAGCTTACTGTGTTTGCTGTTGGGCTCCCTGTTGGTTAAAACAGGGTCTGGAAGACTTTGAGGCTGTGACCAGAGAGTCTGCTAGCTAAAGTGTCCACTACTGTGGGCAAAGCTCTAGCCACTGCAGACTTTCTCTATACTTGCACAGCCATTTGGGATGATGGAGTGGTTGCCAGGAGCCCGTTGGTGCCATGGAGGATGTCAGGATGTGAGAAACCACTCCAGTAAGTTTGCCAGCTAACTACGAGGGTGGGGGGTAGTGGAACCATGCAGCACAACATGGTTTCTGGTCATCTGATAGGCCTGTGTGTAGTGGTTTCACTACCCCCCCTCCATAGTTCCCCTAAACACCTTCCTCCCGTGTGCATGTGAATGCCCCAGTGAGTTACTTGTCTTTTCTGTATAAACTACCTCCCTGACCCTTCCTGTCAGCCATGAAAAATTCAATTGTAGTACTATATACTGCTCATACTGTAGCAGTATACATGGCAGCCTATTAAGATGAAACTCCTGTTGCATTAATGTTCTTTGAAAACTAACACAAGGATATTGTTTCTCATGCTAGGAACTGGGAAGGAAAGTGCTAAAAGCCCTGAAGCAGTCTTGAGGCAATCGAGAGTGTGAGGTAGAGGCAGCAGGAGATCTCTTCTCTCTCTGCAGTGCATCATCTTGGTGCTAAATAATAAATTCATGAATCAGCATTAAGTATTATAATACCTATTAACATGATATATAGCTAGTCTTGATATTATTGAATTTTCCTTATAAATATTTGAATAAATACAGTCTCCCGTTTTAGTCATCTACCTGCAATTCACTTTGGTTTGACACAGAATTGACAATCTACCTCACCATTATTCACAGTATGTAAATGATGAGATAATCACCTCTACAGGAAATCTCACTACACTACACACACACACAATTGACTGTTGCTGTGGAAGGAGAACCAGTCAAATCTTAAATTGAATGCAACAGTAAACTATTCAATCAGCTTGGTATATTGAAATAAACAGGAAACCTAATCCGGAAGCTAATTTCTTTTTATTTGTGGAATGATAGCATGAGAAACATGGGGCTGCTGTTTCCTGAGCATGATGCTTCAGGTATATGGAATGTAGTTCTATGGTACAATGTGATCACCAGGGAAATCATTACTAACGGGCGATTCCAGCTGGCCCAAGGACATAGACTAATGTTCAATCTGCTGGGGAGTTTAGTGCTTAACAGCTTTTGTCAGACTGCAGGGTTTCATCAGTGTAACTCAACCTGACTTGAGCATTGGCCTGATGTTGCCATTTGATGAGCACTTTAAATGAAAGGATTAAGAATTCCAGAATGGTCTCTTTCTAGGGATGCTGCAATATGGTGATTTTGTGCTCCTGATGCAACATCCCCCCCCCCAAAAAACAAAAATCCTACTTATTTGCTAAAGCTGCGAAGTGTCCCAAGCAAGTGGCAGGTTTGAAGATACTTAACAAAATGGTCATGCCAGGGATGTTGCTCAGTTAAGGCTACTGTAGATATGATGCACAATACTTCAGATTTGTATTGAGAGAGGTGTCTGTGCTGTTGAATGGGGAACAGAATGCACAGTTATGCAGACTGCAAATATTAAATGCATATATGATGTACCACAACGGTTCAGATCTCCATTACAAAATGCTATAGATTGTCCACTCTTTCAGATACGTGCCCCCAAAATGTGATGCGAACAGCCACAGAAATAAAGGGACAAGTTTCTAGGGATGGCGGAGAATTTCTCCACGAATCTTCAGGAGGCTGAGCGCCGAGGCATTCGGCCCCCCGAAAGTGTTGGGGAAATTCTCCGCCGGCCCCCTGCCCCCCCCCGGGATGGGACTTACCTTCAGCGAATGTCCCTCTTGGCGGCGGGTCCCGGCGGCGGTTCGGCGGTGGTTCAGCGGGGGCGGGGGCGGGGGCAGGGGCGAGGGCGGGGGTGGCGGCTGGTCTCCCGACCGGCTGCCACCGCCGCCATTACAAAATAAAAAAGTAAAAAAAACAAATAAAAACACACCCGTGATAGGCTACGTGATGATTTACGTAGCCTATCATGGCTAGATTTCCAAAGTCAGCCGTGATAGGCTACGTTAATCATCACGTAGCCTATCATGGGTGACTTTGGGGGAAAAAAAGAGTGCGTACGCAAATGGTGGTGGCCCATGGGCGCCACCATTTGCGTTCCTTATTTTGGCATGTCTAGTCTACGTAAAGTTTTACGTAGACTACGGCGAAAATAAGGGCAACGCAAATAGCGTTCCCTTATTTTCGCCGTAGTCTACATAAATCTTTACGTAGACTAGACGTGTCAAAATAAGGAATGCAAATGCCGGCGCCCATGGGCCGCCGCCATTTGCGTACACGCTTTTTTTTTTTCCAAAGTCACCCGTGATAGGCTACGTGATGATTAACGTAGCCTATCACGGCTGACTTTGGAAATCTAGCCATGATAGGCTACGTTAATCATTATGTAGCCTATCACGGGTTTTTTTGTTTTGTTTTACTTTTTCTTTTGCGGCCAGGGAGACGGGGCGCTTCTCCCCAGCCTGAATTTCGACCGGGCGAGGCGGGGCGCCTCCCCCCCAGCCTGAATTTCGGCCAGGCGAGGCGGGACGCCTCCCCCCCCTCGCCTGAACTTCGGGGGGAGAAGCGAAGCACCTCCCCCCCACCGCAAATCACCCCTGTGAAAAGGTAAGTGACTTTCGTACATCCCTACAAGTTTCACACATTTCTGCCTCTTTGGAAGGAAAGCAAGCTATAGATAGGGGAGAAAGAGAGAAGATAGAGTGAGTAAGGGGGTGGTGTCTGAGGAGCTCCGTACTGTGTCCTTGAAAGAGAAACTAGACCTTTCATTAACCCAGTTCCTTACAACCCCCATGTACCATCTGAAATCATACTTTACCTCAAAAGTAGGAAAGTTGTAGAAACCCATTTGACAAATCCCTATCACAGACATCCCACAGATTTTTCATTGTTCATAGTTTATACACTCTTCACTAACTAACTTAAGTTCCATTGATTTCAATAGATCTACTCGAAATATGACTATTTCTGGATCAAACCCATTAAGTGTTCTAAACCTGTTTTAGTTTTTATCACTGATATGAAATTCCTGTTTAAAAAGTTATAGGAAAGTGAATGGCTTATATGTGCTGAATTGCTTACAATGTGCCCCTCACTTTGGTAATGCCACAAACCTCCCTTGAGTTTGAATTGAGCTGGATTGTGCTACTGGGTGCAGTCTACATAACCAACTTCTTCCAGTGCTTATATACTGGGATGGAGCATATACAGCATTTAGAGTTTGGCAATCCAGTTCAGCCCAAATACATGGGCTTGGATACAAAGGTGTCTTCCGGCTAATGGCAAACCTCTTCCACTCACAGAACGAATATCCCTAGCCTAGCAGAAGAGTGTTGCATGAGAAACAGGGCCTCAAATCCAAAGAAGGAGCTTCCATTTGCACAAGCTCTTGCAACATATTTTAGACCAGCTCTTTTAAATATTTTTTATGGCCCAGTGGAGCTTATATACTAGGGATGGGAGAACCAGGATATTTGAGCTCACTGAAATTCTTCAAATTTCACTTCAAAGCTTGGTTTGGTTTGACCCTGTTTTTGTTTGCAACCTGTTTTTCAGTTTGTTCAAATGGCAAAAAGCATGCAAGCTCACTGGGTGACTTTGGGTCAGTCACTGACTCAGCCTAACCTACCTCATAGGGTTATTATGAGGCAAATACGGACAGGAGGAGAATCCCGTAAGTTGCTTTGGGTTACTTGGAGGAAAAAAAAAAAGGTGGGATATGAATGTAATCATCATAATAAACAAGTTAAAAGCATGAAAATATGTATTTTTTTAAATGCACATTTCAAAGTGCACATTTTTTAAAAAATATGAAGTTTTTAACATGGGTGCAAGTTCAGAAATATGAACATTTCTCAAAAAAATGTGCTCCCATTTTGAGAATATTATTCTAAAAAAAAAAAATGCTCCTATTCATGTCCAGGGCTGTGAATGGGGCAAGTTCAGACAATTTGCAAACTGAAACAAAATTCTTGTACATCCCTGTTATATACTGGGTCGGCTCCAGAAGGTGGCACTTGGGGGATATTGCTCAGCCCCATGGACTCTCGAGTATAGGGTTCCGCTAGGGGTGTATGAAATCCCACTTACCTGGCTCCGCTGGGATCCGCAGGTGGGGGGAGGCAATCCGTTCCTCCCTCCTGGAATCCTGCCTGGCCAGCTCCACTCTGCGGCCAGTCCGTGGAGCTGCTGGCCAGGCCAACCCACTGTGGGGCATCCAGCCACTGCCGGGCTGCTGCGGAAGAAAATGGCATCCTGCATAGGGGACGCCATTTGCGTCCCTACGCCGGCCCGTGATAGGCTATGTATATATTTACATAGCCTATCACAGCTAAAGCAGGAACCCAAATGGCGTAGGGGATGCCATTTGCGTCCCTGCTTTAGCCGTGATAGGCTACGTAAATATATACGTAGCCTATCACGGGCCAGCATAGGGACGCAAATGGCGGCCACTACGATGGCCACCATTTGTGGCCCCAGCAGCCTGGCAGTGGCCGGAGCCTCCACCTTCACTGCCACCGCCACTTCATCTGCCGCCGGAGCCGCCACTGGAGCCGCCGGAGCCGCAGCCAGGTAGGCTCTGTTTCGCGGGGCTTTCGCAGGGTGGTGGGGTGGGTTGCTCCGTTCCACCATGGATTCCGGGGGGCTGAATTCACTGGAATTTGGCCTCCCTGGGATCCGTGGTGGAATTCTCTAACATCCCTAGGTTCTGCAGGGGTCAGTTTTGTCCCCCATGTTATTCAACATCTACATGAAACTGTTGATTGCGGTCATCTGGAGTTTTGGAGTGTGCTGTCATGACACGCAGCTCTATTTCTCCTTTTCATCTTCTTTAGGTGAGGTTGTGGATGTGCTAAATGTGGGATGTGCCTGGCTTTGACAATGGACTGGGTGAGGGCTAATAAACTAAAACTTAATCAAGACAAGACTGAGATACGGTTAGTGGGTGGTTCTGCTGCCCTGATGGAGGTGTTCAACCTGTTCTGGATGGGGTTGCACTCCCCCTGAAGGAGCAGGTTCATAGCTTGGGGGTTCTCCTGGAGCCATCTTTGTCACTAGAGGCTCAAGTAGCCTCAGTGGCATGAGTGCCTTCTACCAACTTTGGTTGGTGGCCCAGCTACACTCCTCTCTGGACAGGGATAACCTGGCTTCAGTTGTCTATGCTCTGGTAACTTCCAAGTTAGATTACTGCAATGTGCTCTACATGGGGCTGTTGCTGAAGATGGTTCAGAAGCTGCAGGTTCTGCAAAATGCGTCAGCCAGACTGATAATGGGGACCAGAAGGTCTGAACATATAAGATCGATTCTGGCCCGCTTGCACTGGCTGCCTATATTCTTCCAAGCCCAATTCAGCATGCTGGTTCTGACCTATAAAGCCCTACATGGCTTGGGACCACAGTACCTGACAGAATGCCTCTCTTGGCATGAACTGATCCATACACTATGCTCTACATCTAAGGCCCTCCTCCAGGAGCCTCCTCCGAGGGAAGCTCTGAGGTTGGCAACAAAGGAGGGGGCCTTTTCGGTGGTGGCTCCCAATTTGTGGAATAATCTCTAGAATAATCTCTGACAAGGCCTGCCTGCCGCCAACATTGTCATCTTTTCGACACCAGGTTAAAACTGCCCTCTTCTCTCAGGCATTTGGCAGTGTATAATCAGTCTCTTGATTTTCTTTGGCTGATTGTTTTAAATTGTTTTAGATATGTTGTTGTTGTGTGTTATGTTTTATGTCATTATATAAATGTTTTTTATATATTTTTATAATGTATTTTAATGGTTTTTAATTTTTGTGAACTGCCCAGAGAGCTTCAGCTATGGGGTGGTACAGAAATATAATAAATGAAATAAAAATGAATACTACAGCTAAAGTTTTCCTTATCCATCACATTTCTCTCACACTGTGGCGCTGCACCGTGAGAAATTTCCACTAGCACTTGTCCAATTGTTTATGGAACAGGACAAATACATTTTCTCCTTTTGTTCATGGTTCTTTGAAGCAAAGCCAGGAATTCAAGCTTATGTATTTGTTGATCCATTCTATACTCTGCTCTTCTTCCTAGGATCTCAGAGTGTCTTATATTACAAACCTTAACATTTGTACATCAACTTAGAACAGGCAATGCACTTCACGTATATAATCTCACTAATTCTTATAGCAACCCTACAAGGTAGATCCCCGTTATTGTCCCCATAATGCAGAGTAGGTCCTAGAGTAGGGATGGATGGATCGGAGTATTTTCAGTCCATGTCACTTTCACATATGTTTATTCCTAAATCTCTCATGTCCTGTTTCCACATTAATCTGCATTTTTTATATATGTGCACAAAAATTTCTATTCATTTTAGATGTATTTTATCCCCAAATACACATTTTATGCAAATGAAATGCACCTTTCAAAACCTCATTGCAAAATCTGGAGAAGTGCATAATCGGAAGGATAAGTATATTCCACACATTTGTTCCACGCATTAGGAAGGTGTGAATCAAGTCAGTCAGTTCCCCTTCTAAATGCAGGCCAAATGAAATCCTCAAGCATCCCTACCCGAGAGTGGCTTGTTTACTGCCAGGTAGAGGCTTCACGGCAGAAACAAGATTCAAACCACAGGTGTGGTTGATTCACAGTTCAATGTCTGCACCAAAATGCTGCGTTAGTTCTGTCTGTGAATGACTCCCAGGTGGTCTCCCCTTCAGCCACTGCTCAAGGCCAAGCCACTTAGCTTCAGGAGTTGAAACTTACATGCCCTCAAAGCTCATTTAATGGTAGTTTATTGTACTCCAGAATTTACAGTGTAATCCACTACTGGAAACAGACACAGTGTACAGGGGAAAATAAGGTTCCCCCTCCAACCCAACACACCCCTGCATGGTGAATATGGGATGCCAGCTGCCATTTGTTTCTTGGTCATGAGCCAGGAGGATTCATATATTTTCCTTTTAAATAAAACAGGGATGGGGAACCCATGTTAGGTGTGGGGCTGGATGACACCCCAACCCCTCCACGGGCCAGATAATATCAGAGGCAGGGCCACACATCCCCTGACATCATCCAGTCCCCAGCCAAAGTGCTAGCTATAGCTTCTCCAGCCAGCAGCCACTGCTTTGATCAGGTAACTGGCTTTATTGCACACGGACCTTCCCTGACTGGGGAAGCCACCCTGACCAAGGCATCACCATCCCAACCAAGGTGCTCGCTGGGGGAGTGCTGCTCCAGCTGGCAACTCAGCTGGTGCAACTTCACCTGCCCCATGCCTTTCTTCATTGTGCTGCTTTCCCTCCCAACTGGGATAGCAAGTTGTGCGCTAAGGGGAATCCCCACTTTTATCCCCAGTTGCTTGTTGGAGATAATAACAGTGGGGATTCTTCTCCCTACTAGCTTCCAGGGGGAGGGGCTTGGAGACGGGCTAGGTAGGGGCCTCTGTGGGCTGAATGGCAAACCTTCACAGGCCAGATTAGGCCCATGGGTTGGAGGTTCCCCATCCCTTTGGATGAGGTTTTGATCAGTCTACAAATTCATCTTTACATTCCTTCAGAAAGGGAGGCAGTGTACATGACAGGAGAAAATGATGGATAGTCTGATCAATAACCCACACAGAGCCAAGGCGTTTCCATTCAAGCCAACTAAGAGCCAGTTCAAATATTCAGCAAATGTGCCTAGCACAATCTTCTCCCAGGATCCCTGTATTTGAATGCTCCAATGTGAAAAACATCCTGCATGCAGACAGCTAATAAACCAACGAGAAAGCTAAGTTACAGCTTTTATACCTGATGTGCTAGATGTCCCTTTTCAGGGAGTTCTTCACAGTCTGACAAGAAATTCTAACTGCATTCCGAAATGGTTTAATCCCTGGAGGCTCGTGCTGTTTGCATGTTTCCTGAATATTTGAACTGAAAAATCAGGCTCCTTATATTCTTTTTCAGTCCTGTTATCTCAAGCTGGTATTTATGCATCTTTCCAGTATTAAAGAATATATTATAAAAGCTAGACTTAAAGAAGATACCACCATTCTAAAATTATGCTGGTAGGCACACCAGACAGGATTGCTAATTATGAAATTTAATTATAGCATCCATCTTTCATTTTATTTCTTGAGTTTTAACTGACAATTTCAAATAAGCTCATCCATCATATCAAGCTAGGTCATCCTTCTTCCAAGTTACTGCATGAGGTGACTTTTAAAAAAAGTATGAACAGTTACAATTAAACATGGCTGAGTACTCTGTTGGAAGAATGACTTTTGAGCCAAAACCCAACTGAGAAATGTTTACCTCTTAGAAAATGGTGCAGAACATGGGCACATCTTTATGGACGCTATCCTGTACCCACTTAGCTGGCAGTAAACTACATTGAACTCAGTGGGACTTACTTCTAAGTAGACATGTATAGTGCTAGACTGTGAATAATCTAATAACTTTGGGCCAAACTAAATGTTTGTCAAATTGTATTATTTACTTTAGTGTAAGTGTGCATGGCCCTGATTTGGATTAGGACTGTGGTGCTCTGGGAGTTGGGATTTAGGTTTTTCCTTTCCCATTTTTGCCCCTTTAAAATGTATTTGTTGGAAGCAATGGAGATGCTTTTTTTCTTCCTTTTTTGATCCCCCCTATGGGGGTGGAATGTTGGGATGAAAATGGGAGGGGGAAAGTTTAAATACCCTCCTCTCTGAGTGCTATGGTCCCAATGTGAATCAGGACCATGCAAAGTAAATAATCCAATCACTCATAGCATTGCTATGCATCGTCTGAAGAATATTTCGTTTGGCTCTTTGATTATTTTAGATTATTCAATTGTATCCTATGGTGTGACTTAGCAAAAGATAAACACTTCTGAGTCCTTCTGATGTTAGCAGGAGAGTTGGGTATGTGCTTAATTATCTGGATTGAAATCAGAGAAATTTACAACCATTTAATTTTGGTTCAGTTATGGCCTCAATGAGAGCACCCGTCTTACCACCAACCAGTATGCCAAGCAAATTGGTGTTTTTGGTGACAGGCAAACACTGTAACACCCCATCACAGCTGCTTGGTACAAATGGGAAAACCAGTGATTTTTTACTTGAGCTCACCAGAATTCTCTGAAACTCACTTTGAAGCTCATTTCAACTTGTTCCCATTTTTGTTTTCAACGTATTTTTAGCTCATTTGGATGGGGAAAGTATGCATTTTGAGCAGGGGAAGTCAAAGTGTGAATTTCTGTATGTATTTTTCAAAAGTGCTCACTTACCTCGCTCCATTGATTAAAGTCTGAAACATTATTTTAAAAAATGCACATTTTAACGCATTTTCAAAAAATATGATTATTTTTTTTAAAATATGATTGCAAATTTGGGATTTTGCTAACATTTGTCAAAAAGAAGTGCTCCAGCTCACATTGGGACTGTGAATGTGACATGCAAACATGTTGGTGTTCTGAAGGTTCATCTCCTGCTGCTGGGATTCCTCACTGAATATCCCTGAGTGCTACCGTCATGAGGCTGTTTCTCGGACCTTTCCATTGCTCTCTGTTCTTGCTCTTCTAGCCTAGCAGTCAATAGTAAGCACCACTGAGCTCAATGGAGTTTACTTCTAGGTAACTATACATAGGGCTGCAGTCACGATGATCCTACTAAACTGGATGTACTGCTGCTGTTCGTTTCGTGTGTGTCTATGTGGAATGATGAGCACTTCAAATTTTACCATTGCATCACTTCTGCGACCTCCACGGTTGCATTCTATAAGCATGAAAGAAAGCAGTCTTTCAAGAAAAGCCTTGTATGGATCAGTCTCACCAGTAGTTTGGCCCTGAGATCTTAATTCTTTTTAATTTTTTTATTAAATCTTTTTTTATTCTGACTGTTGCATACAATTTTCCCAGTTATTGAGCAAGTCCTGGAAATATCTGTTAGCTGCTAGATTGTTGGTTTTTTGCCCCTCAACATTTACTATTTATTTTAATGATAATTTATATTATTGCTTGATATAACATATGACTCCAGTTTTATGGCACCTTGTACTTTCACCTACAATTACAATATCTTATTTTTCTGTACTCTGCAAATACCCCCTTCAATTTCCTCATATTTTCAACATGCATAAACTTTAAATGATTGTATGCCATATTCATTTCTATTTGTCTCATTTTTTATTCATGCTGAAAACAATATCCCCTGGATTTGTTGCATAGTTTCAAATCTCCAGTATAACTTAATATAGTGCCACCTCCAGTTATGGTTGAGTTAACATAAGCGAGGCATAAGGAAAATAAAAAATATTAATGCTGTCACATGGCAGAAAATAAGAATAATGTGAAATAAAAAAGAAAGTGCTGTTTAAATGCATTGTTTAAAAACAGGGGTAGGGAGTGATTGATGGCCTCTCAGCTCTAGAAGGCAGGCAAACATTTGGAATTTCCCCTAGCTATTCTGCAATTAATTAGCATATAAATATTAGCATTTGCCTATTTAGCAGGTAGGAGAGTCTTGTATGGAAAGCACCACACGTAACAGTGTCTGCTTTTTATGACTTACGATAGATGACTGAAAAATAAATGTTCTTTCCATTTGGTGGTAGACTAATGCATTGAAGTGGTAAAGTATATAATATTTCACTTTCTGATTAAATGCAGTAAGTACAGGCCTGATTGTAAAATGTCAGAAATTTAACACCGATAGAGCACTCCATTTTATTACACTATGCCACTTCCCACTAGTTTGAGGAGGAATGGCAACGAAGGATTTCATACTGCACAGGAACACCTTCTGCGTCAACTGTTGTCACTCAGTCTCTCTTTCACCTCCACACTTTTCTTGTCTGACATACATTTCAGTCCCTGCTAAACTCTCACCTGGAGAGAAATGTAAAGCAAATGTAAAGTTGGTATTCCCGCCCTCAAGAAAAGTATTCAAAAAATGTCAAGGAAAGCTAAAAGAGTTTTGGTAAAGGTGGCCATATTTGTGGGGCAGGGGAGGAGGGAAGGCTCTGCAGATCCCTAGATTGTCTCTGGACTATGCTCTGCTGGTATAGCAGCTATACTTTTTGCTGCTCAGCCCATGCAGTGAGACATTTATTCCTGCTTTGTCTATGCTCGGAAGCAAGCTTCAGAGGGCACCACCTCCCCTCTCCTCCTTCCCCCTCAGTCTTCTCAGAACAGCCAGTATTTGTTCCCACATTGGCTCCACTTTGAAGAAAACCTTACCACTACCACCTCCTCCCCCTCTCAGAACCACCGACCTGGCATCACCACCCTGTGGTGACAAAAACAAAAAAGGACACATATAGGAAGTGGAAAGAAGGCCAAGTAACAAAAGAAGACTAAAGGCAGGTAGCACAGAATTGCAGGGATGTCGTCAGGAAGGCTAAAGCTGAGAACGAGATGAGGTTAGCGAGGGATGCTAAAAACAACAAAAAGGCTTTCTTCAGCTACGTGCATAGTAAAAGGCAGAGGAAAGAAATGGTGGTTCAGCTATTAAATAAGGATGGCAAAACGATAAAAGATGACAAAGAAAAGGCAGAGGTGCTCAGTTCCTACTTTGGCTCAGTCTTCTCCCCAAAGAGGGTCTATGAACCCCCCCCCCCCCGAGAAAGGCGAAGTACAGGCTGAAGGGGCGGGATCGCAGCTTGAGATCAATAGGCATATGGTCAAGGAACACCTAATTACCTTGAATGAATTCAAACCTCCAGGGCCAGATGAATGGCACCCCACACAGTAATAAAGGAACTGGCAGAAGAACTCTCAGAACCACTGTCTATTCTCTTTGAGAAATCATGGAGGACAGGGGAAGTGCCAGATGACTGGAGGAGGGCTAATGTTATCCCTAGGGATGTACGAAAGTTACTTACCGTTTCGCAGATCTACTTCACAGTGGGGGGGATGCACTCCATCCCTCCCCCTGGAATCCTCGATGGGGGGGAGGCACTCCATCCCTCCCCCCAGAGTCCTGCCCAGCTGGCTCTGCTCTGCGGGGATTCCACGGAGCAGCCGGCCGGCTCCGCCAGCAGCCAGACATCTGGCCACTGGGTAGCAGGGACGCAAATGGCGGCTGCCGTAGCCGCCACCGTTTGCGTCCCTGTATTCAACCGTGATAGGCTACGTAAAGACTTATGTAGCCTATCATGTCTGGGTTAAAAAAACCCAAACACGTACACAGATGGCGGCGGCTACAGTGGCCGTCATTTGCGTTCCTTATTTGTTGCCGTCTTAGTCTACGTAAATATTTACGTAGACTATTGCGGTGAGAATAAAGGGGAAGGCAAATAGCATAGTGGCCGCTATTTGCGTTCCCTTTTGATTCGCTGTTTTAACCTATGTAAATATCTATGTAGGCTAAAACAGGGAATCAAAAAGGAACACAAATAGCGCCCACTACACTATTTGCATTCCCCTTTATTTTCGCCGCAATAGTCTACGTAAATATTTACGTAGACTAAGACGGTGAAAAATAAGGAACGCAAATGGCGGCTGCCATAGTCGCCACCATTTACGTATGCGGTGTGTGTGTGTGTTTTTTAACCTAGACGTGATAGGCTATGCAAGACTTTACATAGCCTATCACATCTATGTTAAAAAAAAAAAAAATAGACCAGACTTCAAATGGTGGTGGCGGCGGTGGCAGCCGGTCGGAAGATCAGCTGCTGCCGCCGCCGAAGCCACAGCTGGAGCCGCTGTCGTCCGGAACATCCGCCCCAGGTAAGTCTTGTCCTGGGGGGGATCCGTGGGGGGGTGGGGGGGCAGGCTGTCCTGCCACAGATTTCAGGGGGCCGAATGCACTGGCATTCGGCCTCACCGAGATCTGTGACGGAATTCTCTGACATCCCTAGTTGTCCCTGTCTTCAAAAAGGGTAAAAAGGAGGAACCTGGGGACTACGCACCAGTCAGTCTGACATCAATCCCTGGGAAAAATTCTGGAGCAGATGATAAAGCAATCCATCTGGAAGCACCTTAAAAACAATGCAGTGATTACTCGAAGCCAACATGGATTTGTCAAAAACAAGTCCTGCCAGATGAATCTGATCTCATTTTTTGATCAAGGAACCTCCCTTGTGGACATGGGAATGCTGTAGACATCATATACCTCGACTTCAGCAAAGCTTTCAACAAAGTGCCCCATGATATCCTGATGAGCAAACTAGCTCAAAGTGGGCTAGATTAAGCAACGATCATGTGGATCCACAGTTGGCTACAGAATCAGACGCAAAGAGTGCTTATCAATGGGAACTTCTCAAGCTGGGGAGAGGTAACGAGCGGGGTACCACAGGGCTCAGTCCTGGGCCCAGTGCTCTTCAACATTTTCATTAATGACTTGGAGGAAGAGGTGCAGGGAATGCTGATCAAATTTGCAGATGACACAAAATTGGGTGGGATAGCTAATACTTTGAAAGACAGAAACAAAATTCAAAGTGATCTTGATAGACTGGAGCGCTGGGCAGAAAACAACAGAATGACATTTAATAGGGATAAATGCCAAGTTCTGCACCTAGGAAAAAGAAACCAAATGCACAGTTACAAGATGGGGGATACATGGCTCAACAACACTACAAGAGAGAAGGATCTTGGAACTGTTGTCGATCACAACCTGAATATGAGCCAACCATGTGATGTGGCTACAAAAAAGGCCAATGCTCTTTTGGGCTGCATTAATAGAAGCATAGCTTCCAAATCCCAGGAGGTACTAGTTCCCCTCTACTCAGCACTGGTTAGGCTTCATCTGGAGTACTGTGTCCAGTTCTGGGCACCACACTTTAAGAAGGATGCAGACAAACTGGAGAGGGTTCAGAGGAGGGCAACAAAGATGATCAGGGGACTGGAAACAAAGCCCTATGAAGAGAGACTGAAGAACTGGGCATGTTTAGCCTTGAGAAGAGAAGACTGAGGGGAGATATGATAGCACTCTTCAAGTACTTGAAAGGTTGTCACAGAGAGGAAGGCCAGCATCTCTTCTCGATCATCCAAGAGTGCAGGACACGGAATCATGGGCTCAAGTTACAGGAAGCCAGATTCCGGCTGAACATCAGGCAAACGTCCTGAGTGTTAGAGCAATACGACAATGGAACCAATGACCTAGGGAGGTGGGGGTTCTCCCACACTGGAGGCGTTCAAGACGAGGCTGGACAGCCACCTGTCAGGGATGCTCTGACTTGGATTCCTGCATTGAGCACAGGGTTGGACTCGATGGCCTTGTAGGCCCCTTCCAACCCTACTGTTCTATGATTCTATACCCTGCTTGCCTCTCCCACAGCATAAGCAGGAAAAGCTAGAAGGCTCCAGCTCCTCTTCCTCCTGTAGCTCCTGGGATGGCTCACAGTCAAGCAAGAGATGTCACCTGCCAGCAGAGAGGGATGTGGCAAGGCAAAGATGCAGAACTCGTGGAACCTTCAGTGACAGCAGAATGGAGGGATGAGGAAGGAGAGGATCTCAGGTTAGAGGAGGGTGCGCAAAAGGTCTGGTGGTGGTGGGTGCAGGTGCATGGGTGTGACATTGCTGACCTCTGGTGTAGTTAGTAGATAGACACTTTGACTGGAACCATGCACATGCATTCAAAATCCTGCTCATTCACAGGGCCCAAGTATGTGCAAAGGGAGAGGGAACAGGTATACTGTAGCAGAGCTGGGGATCCAGGCTGGCTTAGCTCAGGCTACATGAGGAATAGAAATGAGGCTACATTGTAGATCATGCTTGAAGATGTAAACCTATTTCTCTATAGCTGTGTATCCACATGGGGTGTTCTTTGTCCTTTTTTTCTTGAACCAATCAGAAGCAGTATTTTAGAAGATGATAAGAAACATGCTGAACAGTGAGCTACTTGCACAAGCTTCTTCTAGAAGATGGAGAGAGAGGGAGAGGGAGAGAGAGGTGGGGGAGAGATGGAGGGAAGACAAACGAACACTTATGCAGAAAAATCTGAGACTTACTGTTTGAGGGCCAAAGCAGATGGGCTGACATAGCATGCAGCTATGTATCTCATTTTGATTAATCTAATTACAGGTGGATGTAGGGGTACAATCCATATCAGAAATGTTCATGGAGCAGGGAACCATTTGCTTTATGGACCACTATTTTCCAATAGAAATTGCAGGCATAGGGGCACAATCTGGGTCAAGTCCACAGTGGGAATAAGGCTTCAAGCCTCCCTACACCCCACTCTAGGGTAGGGATGTGCAAACCCACCCCGGGTTCTCCAGGCACCCACTGAAGCACTGCCTAGACAGAACTGTACTCCAGCCCCCATGAGCCTGGCAAGTTGCCCTCACTCACCCCAGGCCTGTCTGGAGTGCCCGCCGTTTTGCCACTTTTTTTTTTTAACCCCCAAAAGGGAGCTTAAAAATGTGCATATTTAAATATGTGCAGTTTGGGGCTGGGAAAGCTCAATATGCATAATATTAGAGGCATAATACCTCTTATATTGTGCATATTAAGCTTTCCCAGCCCCAAATTGCGCATATTTAAATATGCACATTTTCTAAGCTCCCTTTTAGGGGTTAAAAAAAAAAAGTGGCAAAATGGCAGGCACTCACTGGATGGGTCAGAGTGAGCCTGGGAGGGCATGAGCAGGGGCGAGCAAGGGCAGGGGCTCAGTAGGCATGGTCCAGGGGGTCCAGGCAGGGGGGCCGACAGACTCCCGGACCCAGTCGGGCATCCACAACATCCCCGCCCTGCATGTTCTGATCTGTATCTGTATCTACTACATCTTTAAAGTGACATTTTAGCCCTCAGTCTGCCAATAAGTACCAACACAAATTCCTGCATTCTAGCCACGTGAGGTGGGGTGGGGACAGAATTAGATTCCATTTATTCTAGAGAGTAAATTCATAACCTTTCTTCTTCTACCCATGTCTTTCTGATAAGGATCTCCCCCTCCCCCCACACACCCTGTGTGCCTGTAATTAGCATAAGCAAAACTGGATGTGTGGCTGGGTGCTATGTATTTTCAAAATGTCTACTTTTGCCTGAGAGACAGAGAGATGTGACATGCTTGCTTAAGAACTACAAAAAATGGAACTCCCTAGTATCTGCTGACAGTTCCAGCGTAGGGAGGTGGAGCCAACAGGATGCAGCAGCAGAATGGCAGAATTAAGGAGGAATAATCAGGGACATTGAGATCCCAGGGACGGTAATAGGATTGAGAGGTTCCAGAAAACATGTGAGTAAATGAGTTAGGCTTCTGCCTCTGACTGTATAGAATTGACACTAGATCCTAGTGACAGGGAATCCTGATTGAGGCAAGCATGGTGGCCCACAGGGAGTCCCCATCCAGTCTTCAAGTTTCTTCTCCAGGTCCTGCCTTCTCTCCTGGCAGAGAAAAGCCTTTATCTCTAATCAGCAGCTACTCAGAGAGATACAAATCTTTTCCTGCTGTATAGTGAGAAATAGAACTGGAGACAGAGGTGTGTGGGCTTGTTCTGGCTTTGTGTGTGACAGGTGTCCAAGCTAGAGCTGCGGCGTGCACAGATGGCCTCTCAAAATTATCCACCTTATTGGTGTGCAGATAAATTTGGGAGATAATTTCGCTGAATTTCTCCAGGGGAAGGAGAAATTTTCAATGGTCTCCCCCTTGTTAGGGCTTGTAGCACAGCTTCTTTTGTTTTTGGTCAGGGTTTGGGGTTTTTTCACGCTGCACGAGTATCAACTGTGTTGGCAGGCTGGCCCCCATTTTGCATCCGTTACAGTGCAGGGGGGGACTGGTAGCTCCAGGGATGAAGTGGAGCCACTGCTTTGCCAAAATCTGTCCTCCAATTTCCAGAAAGTTTTCTTCCCCCATGAAATTTGCTTCCATTGTTCTGCCTCATTCTCAGGACAGTCTATAATTTATGTCAAATTTCTTGTGGTGGTGTTTTTGAACTTAAGGGCCGCAGTGGCTTAGTGGTTAAGACGCTGAACTACAGACTGGAAGGTCAGCAGGACAGCAGTTCAAGACCCGAGTGCTGCGTGACAGAGTGAGCTCCCGTCTTCAGTCCCAGCTTCTGCCAACCTAGCAGTTCGAAAGCAAGAAATTGCAAGTAGATAAATAGTTACCACCTCGGCGGGAAAGGTAACAGCATTCCGTGCACCTTGGTGTTCAGTCATGCCGGCCACATGACCACGGAAGCATCTTTGGACAGCGCTGGCTCTTCGGCTTAGAAACAGGGATGAGCACCGCACCCTAGAGTCGGACACGATTGGTTGGGGACACCTTTACCTTTTAAGCACAGCCAGACAGGCTGGCTGCACTTCCTCATCTGAAAAAGCCCTAAGGGAGGGATTACCTCATGATGCCTTCCACTGGGCTTCAATTGAGGAGTAGGGAGCTGAGACTACATGCTGCAAAGGAGATGATTGTACAATGAAAGACAGGACACTTGGGCTCATTCCTCAGCCACCTTTTAAGTAAGGTAAGTCCAAGAAACCCAAACCCAACCCTTGAGAATTTCTCCAAAATTTCTTCAGTGTTGCGAAAGCAATTTCTCCTCTATCAAATTGAATGAGAATAGTCAAAAAACATGTGGGAGAAATGTTTGGCGCAGCGTTAGTCCAAACATGGAGTACCCATCTGGCAAAGAGGCACATCCATGCACCTCCACCTCCCATGTCCAGCTTGGAGACAGAAGCTCAATAGGCCTCTGTCTTGCACTTGGTCCAAAGAAATCCTGGCTTGTAGGGCCAGGAAGGGGGCAGGATTCATCCCTTCTTAGCAGCTCCAGGATTGGAAAGTCTTACATCTGAGAGCCTGGCTGACCTCTTGCCTGTGGGGTGAGATAGTCAACCCCTGACTGTGATATATAAAAAAAGGTAGCAACCAAGTGCACTGCCTTCTCTGTATATCTTTGCACATTCATATTAAATAATGGCAGCATAATGCCACCGTACCTTGCTGAGTATCTCCCACATCCCTGTCAAATGACACCTCTGTCAAAATCAGAAATGGCACCCCAGTTTCAACACAGACACCTCTTTCTATTAAATGCTCATAGAAAGGAAGCCATGAAGGACTGTTGGCCAGATAGAATGAATAAATTTTATCTGACTATTTTAAAACTCAGAGTGGTATGTTTCCTCACTTTCAATAATAAATCATTACATACTGGATAATTAGAGCCTTTCTTGACTACTGCAATACAACCCACATGGGAGTGCCCGGGAAGGCCATTATTAGCCTTTATCCTAGGGGGGTAGTGTTCGTTACAAAATTAACTAATTGTCTAACAATATTCCACTTTGTCAGAAATGAGCAAACATAAATTAAGCATGATGTTTCAAAATATAAATTCTTAATGAATATTAATTGTATAATTTTAAGACCTTGTTTGAAAACACTTCCTTGCACACTTCGTTAGTTCCAACTCTTACTCCATTAACTTTGGGAGTTTCCTTTCCACTGAATAAAATTAACTTTATTCATATAATCTGTTCCATTAAGCCATTTGTAAACCTCAACTCTGTACTCCCTGATCTAACTTTAATCTATGGAAATGAGGTATTTCTTAAGTATGCAGAGCAGTTCATCAATTACAGTCTGATGTCATCCTTTTAATATTTTCTTTCTGGATTTTTACCTTATGTGTTGTCCTTCACAAAGTAAGAACGAAGCTACATTGAGCAAAGTTAAGAATAAGGAGCTCCATGAGAGAAGTTAACCTAGCAAAGGTCTGAGCGAAGACTGAGGGCTTATAAATTTGCTGTCCCTGATTTACCAGTTGCAGCTGGGTCTGTTTCTTCACTGGCTATAGCTGGGTCTTTTCCTCTGAAGTCTACCCTTGCTCTCATGTAGGCCCATCCTCCTAAATAAATCCTAGGTGAAAATGTCTTCTGGCAGCTAGAAGGCACTTTGATGATGATGGCGTGGTGGTGATGTTTCAAAACTTCTCCATCACCAGTGGTAGTCTGAAGAGCTGTGGGAGGAGAGTTATGAAGCATGGTAGGGCTCCAGATGGGGTTGAAGGAGTTATTTGGGACGTCAGGTGAGGCACCATACAATGGGACTCTTCAGGTTGCTCCATGTCTTTTGTGGGAATGGGGTTTGCTGAGGAATCCAAATCCTTTTCCTCCTCTGAAGAGGTCTCTCCTGAGCTTGGGTCAGCCAGGAGCATGATGCATAGCTGGAGGGAATTTGTCTGGATTGTGGGTTGGGAGGGTTCTGCAGTCCCAATGATTATCCTCTGCATGTGTAATTCATGAAAGAAAAACAGGGGTGTTCAACCTCTTTCAACCCAAGGGCCAAATTCAATTTCAGAGAAGCTCTGGGGGGCTGCATTCAAAAGGTGGGTGGAGCCAATGGCAAAAAGAGTGGGACCAGAATACCATGTATTTTAGCTTAAAGCTCTTACTGCAAGTAATGAAGCATGAGGCATTTTCCCCTTTTAGAATGGGGAAAGAAACTGCACAAAAGCTGGGAAACCACCAAACAATTGGTGCTTGAGAAAAGGAGTTGGGGCCAGGGGAAAGGGGCCTTATAGTGAACCCCAGGGGGCTGGATTTGGATTCAAGGAGGGCCTGACATTCTGCACTCTTCTGTAAACATAGCCCTATGTTACATACAAAGATTAGCATGTTGTTTGGCCCTTAAAACTCATCTTACCCTCAATTCATGTGGGGCTCTGTCTGAGCTTTCTTGCTATCTGCTACAACTCTTCTAAACTCTCCAGGGAAGCTTGTTCTCCATTAGTGCTGTGCTGAAAATTTATCCCACTTTTTTTTTTTTTTAACCATTCTCATTCAATTTGATAGAAGAGCAATTTCTTGCAAAAATAAATTCAATAGTGAAGAAATTTCAGAAAAATTCTCATGGGTTGGGTTTGGGTTTCTTTGGGTTACCTTATTTAGGAGGTGGCTGAGGAGTGAGCACAAGTGTCCTGTTTTTATTGTGCAATCATTTCTCTGGCAGCCCATAGCCTCCTTGGTTTCCTACACTTCAATTAAAGCCCAGTTTGAGGCACCATGAGGCAATTCCTCCCATAGGGTTTTTGCAGATCAGGATGTGCAGGCAGCCTGGGAGGGTAGCTGTGATTAGGCAAGCTCAAAAACACCACAAAAATAAATTATAAAGCATCCTGAATGAGATGAAAGAATGGAAGCCTCTTCCATGGGGGAGAAAACTTTCAGGAAATTGGAGGACAGATTTTGGCAGAGCACTAACTCCACCTCATCCCTGGAGCTAGGCACAACATTGCCCCCACCTGCACTGTAGTGGATGCAAATTGGGGGCCAGCTTGCCAAGACAGTTGATGTTGTTGCAACACGAAACCCCCCAAAACCCTTCAAGAAAGAAGCTGTGCTACAAGCCCTGCCAATGGGGAGCCCTACCTGGGAGAAACTATTGAAGAATGTCTCCTCCCTCTGGAGAAATTCGGTGAAATTGTCTCCCAAATTTCTCTGCCCGAATGTAAGGTGGAAAATTTCAAGAGGCTATTTGTGCACAGCTCTATTCTCCATTATTGTTGTTTTCACTGAGGAAATCCCCAGCAAGCTTCCAGGAACCATAGAATTCCCCAGGGCACAGTTTGAAAGTCACTAGTATAGACTATTTCTTTCTTTGGAGGTTTAAACATTAAAGACCAAAGAGCATTAGCCTCTGTATGTACTCAGTATTAAAAGTTATTGTTATTCATTACACTTTATGCAGCTCTTCAACAACTTTCCATAATATAGCTGTGGCAATGACATATGTTATTAGTTTGCCAATCATTGGTAGCTACTCTCAAGATTAGACAAGTGATTGAATGTCATGGATATCCTTATTTCCACTTATTGGATTGGTTTATGATGATGATATGTCCAGAATGGAAGTTTAGGGATGTACAAATCCCGTACCTGCCAGTCTGGGGGGCGGGGTCCGCAGGGGGGGGTAGGCGATCCTTTCCTCCCCCTCCAATCCTCTTCGGCTGGCTCCGCTCCGCAACAATTCCGCGGAGCCACCGGCCAGCTCCAAAGTGCCAGCGATACGGCCGCCACGCAAATATTTGCGTAGCCTATTGAGTTCATGAAAAGCTTGGATGCAAATGGCATCCAGGATGCCATTTGCAGCCGTAAAGGCCTTAGTTTAAGGTAAATGCAGCCATTTACGGCTGCATTTACCTTAAACTAAGGCCTTTACAGCTGCAAATGGCATCCCGGACACCATTTGCGTCCACAGTCAGTCCCCTTCAGCCAGCTATACAGCATGGTGGCCGTATCACTGGCACTCTGAAGCCAGCCGAAAAGGATTCCGCGTGGAGGTGGGGGTAAGTCTTCCGTTCTGCCATGGACTCCGGGGGGCGGATTCTTTAGAATCCAGCCTCTTTGGAGTCCATGGCGGAATTCTCTGCCATCCCTATGGAAGTTGGAATTCTTCATGACGGATCTTTGAAGCTATTTTTGTTGGATGCCCCCAACAGATTTTATCCTTTTATTTTAAGCTCAGGAAAGTCTACATGACTGTCTCACAGCAGGGTAGAAGTGTTTGGATTTAAGCTACAGTTGCCACCAAAGTTTCATACACAGTGAAGTCTGAAGTGAAGTATGTATGTGCATGTGTGGGTAGGAGTCTTAGACATTCTGAGAAAAAAAAAAAAGAGTTTTTTGTGTTTTTTTAAATAAAATTAGTGAAATTTCTCAGGGGGAGTCTGCCCCCCTCCCCCCAAGGTTGTCACTAGATTTTAGTCAGACTAAATCTGAAGATACTTTGGAATTCCTCTTCAGGTGAAACATCTGAGGAATTCCAAAGGAACCATAACAAAGGAGCTTCTGTTTGGGAAGGACAGATAGGATTTTGACCTGTAATGTTTCAAATAGGCAAGATCCAAGGAGCCATGGAGAAAGCTTCCACAAACTGGAGGGGTTGTACTCGATGGTCTTATAGGCCCTTTCCGACCCTACTATTCTATGATTCTAAATGTATCAATGCTTCTGTCCATAGCGTCCATAATGGGATGGAATCCCCTTCTAAATGATTCCCCAAGTTATGCTTTGTGTTCCTCTCAAAGATTCTTCCAGAAAGTCAGGATGTTTTATGGTTTGCAAACCATAATGAAGCAGCAGCAGTGCATGGAAAGGAGTGCTCAAGCATGCATATGGGGCAACCCAGCCATAACTTGCAGTGTTTGAGAGATTTAAAGCTACATTTCATAGGCTACTTTTTTGTGTCTTTTTGTTTTCTCCTCCACCTTACAACTTCTGCTTGGAACTTGGAAGAAGTATACGCAAGTAGACAGTTAAAAAAAATTAGAATAGATGGATGCAATTATTAATAGTGTAGTATTAATTTTATAGGTCAATGTATAGCAATTATCGCTCCACCATCTGTAAATTAAAATGTATTTTGTTATCTCTTTCAAATTTGCATTTAAGATTGAATAATGTACTGTGCATAGATGAACATCATTAACCTCTACAATCTCAGTGTCTTCCACAGCTGCCTAATAAAAGCACATCCCAGGCACATAATTAAAATGAATTTATATCAGAATTAAAGAGCTGTATTTATTATATATTGATGACAGCACAAATCAATGTAGCCTATCAACAACAGAAAATGATGTCTTATCTGTAACTAAAAAAGAAAGTGGATATGCATTGTTCCCAAGAATAACTGTTACTAGAGACGATTACTTGAATACTTAATTATCTAATCAGAGTAGTGGTAATATTCACACAATCCAAATACAAGCTCTGTCCTACTCTTCCTTCATATATATTTTGTACATGAGCTTGAACATTAAGCACTTATTTGAATGTATTGTAATGGTTTTAAAAGTTCCCAGTTATTCTTTTCTTGCTTCTTTAAAGATGTTTATCTCAGAAACTTATAAATTTAACCATGAGCAGTGTGTGTGTGTGTGTGTGTGTGTGTGTGTTCAAAATAATTTAGATCCATCCTACTGGGGGACGGGATTCACTTAACTGGGTTGGGAAGAATATTTAAGGACCCCAAACCAAAGATATTCATGCACAGCAGGACAGAGATGCCCATGTATATGTATCCTCCTAGATTGCCCACCCATGCTACTGTTTGTAGCAGATTCTCTGACTGGCTGTCTGGGCTGCTTCTTCTAGAGGGCATGGTCTGAACGAAGAAGGTCCCACCTTCAGTCATTGCTATGTACCTGATTAAAAAGATCTGAAGTAGCATGTCTATAAGAGATCTCTGCCTGAGACCTTAAGGCAGGGGTGGGCAACACATGCCCTGTGGGCTGCAGGCACCACCTGGCCTCTAGTGTGGCCCTGACACCTGACCTCCCCTGCTGAAATTTGGCAGTGCAGCAAAAATGGTGGTTTGGTGCCAAATTTCAGCTGCAAACTCCAATGGAGGCTGAAAAGCGATACATTTAGCATAAAAACGAGCCAAATTTGCCCCCTTTTCAGCACCCATTGTGGTTTGCCACTGAAATTAGGCAGTAAACCATTGATTATTTGCCCCTGTCACATCACAGAAATTTGGTGGTGGGGCAGTGGTGGGTGTGCAGCCCCAGCAGTTGGGGGGAATGGCCCCAGACTAGAGATGTGTGGACTGTGTAAAATCCACTCTGTTTTTCGCAGATTGCCAGGCATCTTTCGTTCCATCATCTGCCCACAGACAGATGTGAATATAATGTTATTGTCATGCAAAAAAATATACAAATAATTACGTAAATATTTATATAAGTATTGCGTTCCTTATTTTTTGCTGTTTTACTTTACGTAAATATTTACGTAGACTAAAACGATGAAAAATAAGGAACGCAAATGGTGGTGGCCATAGCCGCTGCCATTTGCGTACGCCATTTTTTGTTTTTGTTTTGATTGGCTTGCCATGATAGGCTATGTAAAGACTTACATAGCCCATCACAGCAAAGACCAGAATGCAAATGGCGGCCGTGGCAGCAAGTCGAAAGACCAGCCTCCGCTGCTGGAGCCGCCGCCATCTGGAACATCTGCCCCAGGTAAGTCTCGTCCCAGGGGGAATCCGTGGGGGGGCAGGCCATTCTGCCATGGATTTTGGGGGGCTGAATGCCAGTGCATTCGGCCTCACTGAAATCTGTGGCAGAATTTTCCGCCATCCCTAGTATTTACATAATTTACCACAGTATGTAACATTCTTGGCTGGAGTCTCCGTTAGCCGTAGACTATGACCAATGTCTAAAGGTCCTGTGATTTAGTGAATGCACGTCCTTAAGAATGTGGGCGCAGGTACACATGCGTCTGCACAAGGAAGCACATCTTGCAACAAGAAGAAGCAGAAAGTAGTTTAAAGGCAAAGTAAGTGGAACTGACAAAGGAAACAACAGATATATAGGAAGTAGGGATGTGCGGATTACATAAATCCACTAGGGATGGATGAAAGTCCCTTACCTCATCCCGCAGCTTGTTTCGCGGTGGAGGGGAGGCGCTCTGTCCCTCCCCCCGAAATTCTGGCCGGGGGGAGGAGCCCCATCCCTCCAGCCGAAATTCTGGCAGGGGGGGTGGCGCCCCGACCCTCCAGCCGCAAATCCTCCTGGCCAGCCAGGACGCAAATGGCGGCGGCCATAGCCGCCACCATTTGCGTCCCTGCAGTCAGCCGTGATAGGCTACGTAAATCCTTACGTAGCCTATCACGGCTGACTTTGGGGGGGGAGGAAGCACGTATGCAAATGGCGGCGCTCATGGGCGCTGCCATTTGTGTACGTGCTTTTTTTCCCCCAAAGTCAGCCGTGATAGGCTACATAAGGATTTACGTAGCCTATCACGGTGTTTTTTGAAAATCTAGCCATGATAGGCTACGTAAATCTTTACGTAGCCTATCACGTTTGCTTGTGTGTGTGTGTGTGTGTTTTTACTTGGAAATGGTGGTGGCGGCATGGAAGACCCGCCGCCGCCGCCGAACCACCTCCGGGAGCCGCCAGCGCCAGGGACATTCGGCAAAGGTAAGTCCCATTCCGGGGGGTGGGGGGGTGGCGGACCATTTCTCCACCAATTTCGGGGGGCTGAATGCGTTGGCATTCGGCCTCCTGGAGATTCGTAGAGAAATTCTCCGACATCCCTAAAATCCACCCCATCTGTATTGCAGAGATTGTCAAGCAGGATTCTCCAGCATCCCTGCTCCAGACCCAATGAAATTGCCCACCCCTGCTGGTATTGGGCAGTAGGCAGCACTGGCTGAGATGTAACTCTCCATTTTGAAGAGGGATATAGATACATAGATTTGCAATTGTTTCCAACTGGCCCAGTGTTGTCTGTCCCAACAGCCAAGAGCTCACAAAGGTTGCAAACTAGAGCAACGCAGAACAGATAAATGAATATGTATCAGGCACAGTCCCAGTTAAGCTGGAATACATTTAGGGCACAATCCTATGCAGATAGGCGGCCGCCTCCGAACTTGGAAGTGACCACCTATCCAATGCAGGGCAGGAGAAGCATGGAGGGGTTTGTTCCCTCTGCGCTTCTCCTGCCCTGCATTTTGCAGCTGTCTAGCCGTGGAAGGGCAGAGCAGGGAAGGAGGCTGCTGTATGACACATTGAATGTGTTGTACTGGCGTTTCCGCCCTCCCAACCCTGGAACGCCCTGTTTCAGCTGCTCCATGCTTCTCTTGCGAGCGTGGAGCACATGGCTTTTCCACACTGCCTGCGAGGCAATGCAGAAGGGGGGGGAGGTCGGTTCTCTGGGAACCAACCTCTGAGCACGAGCTCTGAGGTTGGTTCCTGAAAAACAAGATATCCTATGGCTGTCCAGCTGCTGACTAGTGGCCATAGGATTGGTCCCTTAGTTTATCTTCTTTTTAAGTCATTTTAATCCTCCAAAGGTGTTATACCAGAGATGAGACCAGACTTCTATGAGAGAGACATAATCAGTTTATTTTTGCAAAATGATTAGAGTTTTCGGTTAATGGGATACCAGTTTTCAGGTTCACAGCTCCGCTATGGAACTCCATGGATGGCTATGGGTGCATGATTTTTTTTCTCATTGTAACCTACCTCACAAGGTTGTTGGATAACATGTGATAATTCCATGCATGCTGTTTTTAGCTCTTTGGCAGAAACAGGAGATAAACAAAATATAGTTTGCACTGCATGTTGCCTTAAGTGAAATAAGAAATTTCAAAACAAATTTGGAGATGCCTGCTCAAAATTCCCAGGAAATTCTGTGAAGAGCAAGATGGGTTTAGGCAGGCCTACTGAAATTCCTAAAAGGGGCAAGGGGTGATCTGTACATTTCTAAAAAAAAGAAAAGAACAAACACTAGAATTAAAACCAAATAAATTAATATAAAATGGAACTTTACCCTAGTTCATTCTTTTTCTTTACATGATCTTCCTAATCATTGCATATTTTTTATATTTTTTAAAAACATGACCCACAAAGTTGTCCATAACTGTATTTTCACAGAGTTGTGACTTATCTAGGGGTCTCATACAAGGCCCTGGCCCATAGAGTTCACAGGGTAAGTCATTCAGTTGGGCCACTGAGTCTAGACATTCCATAATACTCCTCAAAATAACCCACTGACACCATTTACTGATTTGCAGAGAGCAGTAGCACTCTTCTCTTTGTATCCTTGGCTATGTACTCCAAACCCAGCAGATGGGGTGAGAGAGGCCAACCGTAGAATCTACACAACCCAGAAAAGAGGAAGTTAAAACATTGAACGTATAGTTCTCTATGGGACTTATCAACATCCATAGAAAGTAGACATCTGATAAATAATAGAAATAATGGTTCTATGGTAGGGATAATTTAGTTTCTCTCCATTTCTCTTTTTTCTCATCAGTCTATCCCAAATGTACAGAATGTTTCCAATCTTAAGTTCAGTTCATCCTGAATTTGGGAATTTTTTAATAAAAAGTTTGCATAAACATTTGTACACATTTTGGCATTCATTATTGTATTCGATTTTGCCTAATATGTACAGTTTCTCAAGCATGTTTCCTAATATAATGTATTTTAAATGTTTTCACTAATATATGCCTTTTTGTCTGCATTTTTTTTCTATGGAGAACTCCACTGCAAAATTCAGATGTGTGAATTTTGAAGGATAGCTGAATTTCAGTTTCTGTATTGATTCAAAAGAACAAAATTAGGTAAGTTTGCATTAAAATATGAACCAAATTTCTCCCCTATTCCTATTTTATAACCTCCCCTAACATCTCCTATCTCACTAATACCACTAATACCACTCCCTGTCTTCTAACTAAAGCTGTGAACAGTCTTTCAGAATTCTCCACCCTGTTTGTGGTCAGAGAAACTGGGGGGAGGGGCAAATTCACCAAATTTCTCCAGGGGGAGGAGAAATTCTCAACCGTTTCTCATTGTTAGGGGTTGGCAGGGGTTATAGCACAGGCACAGCTCTTTCTTTTTTTGTAAGGGTTTTTGGATTTTTTTTTTAAACTGCTATTTCAAATGGCAACAGCATCAACTGTGTTGGCAGCCTGGCCCCGATTTTGTATCCACCATCATGCAGTAGTATGTAGGACGAGCAGTGTTGTGTTTAGCTCCAGGGAAAAGGTGGAACAGGTGCCAGAATCTGCCCTCCAATTTCCTGAAAGTTTTCTTCCCCCACAAAAAAGGCTTCCATTTTTCTACTTCATTCTCAGGGCATGTTCTAATTTATTTTGAATTCATTTTGGTGGGGGGGTTGAGCTTACCTAATCACTGTGCGGTGACCAATGATGCTGTGTGTGTTTTATCTTTCTATTAAAAATTGTTTACTGATATTATTTTTAGCTGTTTAAATAGTTTTAAATTTTGTATGTAAAAAAATACCCTACTTTTTTTGTCATAATGTTGCTTGTACAACGGGACTTTGGCAGTTCTAAAAATAACCCCAGAAATGAGTAGAAATGCATGTTTCCAGATTGGAACAAGACAGCAGAGCAGCTCCCTTCTGTGAGCAACGCTGACCTGCCCCTTTCTGGAAAAAGCATTTCCACTTATTCTGGGTTATTTTTAGAAGTGCCAATTCCTATTGCACAAGTGGTATATCCTATGAGCACAACAGAACCAGCTGAGACAGAGCAGAGCCCAAAGGGACTTTGGGTGCAATCCTTGGAGTGTTTAGACAGAGAAAAGGCCTGCAACTCCCAGCAATCCCCAAGTAGCCATGCTGGCTGGGGAATGCTGGGAGTTGTAGTACTTTTATGTCTAAATATGCACAGGATTGCACCCTTAGCTGAGTTAGAAGTGGGTCCCATAAGCACATGGGCACAATAGGATACTATCCATAGTCCACTCCTCAGCCATCCCTGTTTTTACGCACTGACTGACTTTCCCAACTGGCACTCTCCGTAAATCATTCCATTCTGGCCTCATTCCTCCCTCATTCTTTTCTTAAAGGACTGAAATGCTGACTCTACATATAAGATATAACGATATAAACACACACACACACATGTCTGTAGTCACTTCCATTTTTTAAAGATGGCACACAGTCAACAACAAAGCTCTGTTTAAACAGAAGAATTTTTAAAAAGCTGTAGGGATTCTATAATATATTGGAGGGCTGAGCACGAAAGATTATGGGGATTTTCATTTCTTATTTTTACAGTCATATAGCTAAAACTAGATTTACAGTGTGACAATCGGACTTAATCCCACCACTGAATATATTGACATACTGAATATCGCATCGTATCTCTGCTATGATAATAGTAATGTATTTGGTTTAAGTGAGAATGGATCTTGCCTATTATAACCAGTAGGGCTGTGCAGGGACCTGACCTCTCACTCTTACTTGGAAGCCACTTTGTGGCTTCGGAGGTGGGCCCGATTGAGCTCAGGCTGATTTGCCCCCCCCGACCCGACTCAGCCCTGAACCCGAAGCGGGATTCAGGTGCCGAACCCTACTTTGGGTCCCCCCCGATGCCCCCATGCAACTCCCAGCTCCTTACCTTGCTTCCTCCATCGCTGCTGCCTCCCCCTCCGATGCCACCACCTCCACCGTCGCCTTCCCCTCTGCCGCTGCTGCCACCTCTGCTGCTGCCTTCCCCTCTCCACCGCCTTCTCTGCTGCCACCTTTGCTGTGTTCTCCACCACCTTTGCTGCCTTCTCGCCACTGCCGTCTCTGCTGCTGCTGTCACCACTGCTGCCAGGTCCTGAGGCCAACTGTTATTGCAGGGAGTCGCCATTTTTAAAATGGCAACCTCCTGGAAGTTGCCATTTTTTAAAGTGGCAAGTCCCTGCAACAACAGTTGGCATGTGTCCAGGCCTCAGGACCTGGCAGCTGTGGAGATGGCAGATACGGCAATGATGGTGGTGGAGGATAAGAAGGTGGCAGCAATGGCTGTGGCAGTGAAGGCGAAGGTGGTGGTGATGGAGGTGGCCATGGAGGAGTTGGGAGACTCAGGTAAGGACCTGGAGGCACTGGCGCAGCTGGGCTGGGGGTGCCACAGTTCCAAATCACACCGAGCGCTTTGGAGAGCCCCTGACCCACTTCAGGTCGCTTCGTGCCCCCTCCGCTTAGCCTTGGAAGGGACTCAAAGTGACCCGAAGCAGCTTGCTTTGACTCGGGGTTCGGGCCTTGGGCCAAAGCGCTGTACAGCCCTAATAACCAGTATGTCTGCAATATGATTTCTTGAGCAGGATTTCAACATAGAGATGCTTCATGCATGCAACAGGGTATATGAAACATGAGGTGATGCCTCACAAACGTGAAGGGGCACCATATCAGCCATAATACTTTCATATCACCTCAGTGTCAATGCCATTCACTGGAACCAATCCATACATGCCGCTGCCATTCATCAAGTGTATAGTATTCATGTAGAGAATGCAAGTGATATGTGGTAAGCACCTCTACATTAAAAATACATTCATACCACCAAATAGAAGGGAAGGTTTTATTTACAATCGGGCTGAATTATATATTGCGGGAGACACAAGTGTCACCAGGAATTGCAACCCTTTGTCTAGTTTTGTGTCCTCTCCCATGTAATATTTAGGCAGACTTTATTTATTACATTTATATCCCAACTTCTGTCTAAGGATATCAAGGGGTTCACCTGGTTTGCTCCTCCAATCTAATCCTTGCAATAATATTGTCACTTTGATTAGGCTGAGAAATAAAGACTGGCCCAAGGTCACCTGGTGAGCTTCATAAAAGCATGAGGATTCAAATCCAGTCCTAATCCAATATTCTAACCACTACGCCACGCTTGCTCTGAAAAGTGTGTACTTTACAGACAAAGTGTTAAACATAGGGATGTCAGAGAAACCTGCTGCGGATTCAAATGAGGCCAGATTCTTTGGAATCCAGCCTCAGGAATCTGCAGTGGATTGGGACCACTTGCCTCTGCTCCAGGAGGACTGGAGGCAGAACGGCACTCTGCTGCTTCTTCCAGCCAGCGCATTTCACCTCCTCCCTGTCCCTGCCAATTGCCTTTAAAAAAAACTGTCTTAAAAAAAAAAAATGGTGATGGGGGGGGATGTGCCCATAGACTTATTTGCAAAATAGAGCGGTGAATCTTGCGTATAAGCCTATGGACACATAGACATATACATGAGATTCATGACTCTATATGCGTATATGTCTATGGGTACATCCCCCCGCCCCGATCGCCATTTCTTTTAAAGACATTTTTTTAAAGGCAATCGCAGGGACAGGGAGGAGGCAGACGGCTCTGGCTGGCAGGAGGGAAGGTAAGCGCTCCCAAGCCAGTCCCCCCCCCAGAATCCGAGTGGAGCGGAACCGCTCTGGAGGATTCCAGGGGGGAGGAACGGATCACCTCCCCCCCCCTTGGATTCCCCACTGGAACAGACAGTGGGGAATCTGTACACCCATAGTTAAACAGACCTACATGTAACATTATTCTCTACTTGAGGGTGGAATTACATGTAGTGGGAGATGTGATGTCCACTGTGAGCAATTTGCTGGACATTTTGCAGATAAAGTTGCTAATATCCTTGACAATTTAGTAGGGATGGACGAAAGTCCCTTACCTGATCGCGAAGCTTGCTTCACAGTGGGAGGGAGGTGCCCCATCCCTCCGGCCAAAATTCTGACCGGGGGGGAGGCACCCCATCCCTCCGGCCACGAAACCTCCTCCCCTGCCGGGACGCAAACGGTGGTGGCTACGGTTTGCGTCCCTGCAAAACGGTTTGGGTCCCTGCAGTCAGCCGTGATAGACTATGTAAATGTTTACGTAGCCTATCACAGCTGACTTTAAAAAAAAAGAAAAAAAAGCTTCCCCCCCCCAAAACGTCAGCCGTGATAGGCTACGTAAACTTTTACGTAGCCTATCACGGTATTTTTTAAAAATCTAGCCGTGATAGGCTACGTAAATCTTTACGTAGCCTATCACATTTGTTTGTTTGTTTTACTTGGAAATGGCGGCGGCGGCAGCCAGTCAGAAGACAGGCCGCCACAGCTGCCATGGCCGAACCGCTGCTGGAGCCGCCGCCACCAGGGACATTCGAACAAGGTAAGTCCCGTCCCGGGGGGGGGGGGTGGCAGACCGTTTCTCCACCAATTTTGGGGGGCCGAATGAGCTGGCATTCAGCCTCCCCAAGATTCGTGGAGAAATTCTCTGACATCCCTACATGTTCGATGCCATTGTTTTGACAGAATCTGAGAGTGTCAGCAGTACTGCACCATATAGTCGAGTTATGGATACCTTTCAGCTAGTACAATCTGAAGACATGGACAAACTGCTTGGAGACTTGAGGCTAGGGATGTTGGAGAAATCCACCACGGACTACCCCCCCGCCACCCCCCAAAATCCCCCCCCAGGGCGGACCTACCTGATGGTGGTGGTGGCGGCTCCGAGTCGTCTTCCTTCTGCTGTCTTCTTCGGACACAAATGGCGTCCGGCTTAGGGGACACCATTTGCATCCACTGCCATTGCTGTGATAGGTTACGTAAGTATTTACGTAGCCTATCATGGCAAAAGGCAGGGACACAAATGGCGGCTGCTACGCCATTTGCATCCCTGTGTTTTGCTGTGATAGGCTAAGTAAATACTTACGTAGCCAATCACAGCCTGGCAGGGACACAAATGGTGGCCGGCGTAGTGGCCACCATTTTCAGCCACAGCCCAGCAGCGGTCAGAAGTCCGGCCATGGCCAGCCCTGGCCAGCGGCTCCGGGGCCCTGCTGTGGAGCAGAGCCGGCTGGGGAGGATTCCGGGTGGGAGGGACGGATCACCTCCCCCCCCCCAACTGGGGAGTCCCGGAAGGAACGGGGTGAGTATTCCGCATACCCCTAACTGAGGCCAACTATATGCTCTTTAGATCCTTGTCCATCCTGGCTTATGAAATCTGCTAGAGCTGGGCTGGATATCTAGACTTCTGAGGTGATCAGTGCCTCCTTGAGGGACAGTGAGGTCCCTGCAGCTGTGAAGGAAGCAGCAGTGAGATCCTAGCTTAAGAAACCAAATTTAGATTCTATGGTTTTAGATAACTACTGCCCAGTGCCAAATTCACCATTCTTGGGCAAGGTGCTGAAGCATGTGGTGGCCTCAAAAAAACTCCAAGCAGTGTTGGTTGGTACTGATTATTTAAATCCATTTCCAATCAGGTTTCAGGCTATGGGATGGAAACAGCTTTGGTCACCCTGGTTGATGACTTACACTGTGGAATGGATGGTGGTAATGCAACCCTGCTGGTTCTTCTGGACCTCTCAGCGGCATTCAGTACCGCCAGCCTTTGTATCCTTCTGGATTGGCTTAGGAGGTACGGTGCTATACCAGTTCCAGCCCTTCCTGGAGAAGCAATCTCAGAAGGTGGTGCTGGGGGATTTCTGTTCCACCTTGTGGCCACTAGGCTGTGGAGTGCTACAAGGTTCCATACCATGCTTTTTAACATCTACATGATGTGAAAACACGGGGGGGGGGAGTCAGCAGGAGGTTTGGGCTGAAGTGTCAGCAGTAGGCTGATGATACTCAGTTCTACCTTTCATTTCCATCTGCACATTCTAGGGAGGCTATGAAATTCCTGAACCAATGAAGGCTGTTTTGGGGTGGATGAGGATGAACAAACTGAGTCTTAATCCAGACAAGATGGAAGTACTGTGGGTTGGCAAACCATCTATTCTGGGTAGACATTTACAACTGGTCTTAGATGGGTTTGCATTCCCCCTAAAAGACCAAGTGTGTAGTCTGAGAGTCCTCTTGGACTCTGCGCTTACTGGGGAAGTTTAGGTGGTTACAGTATCCAGGAGTGGTATGATAGATGTGGCCCTATCTGGAGAAGATGGGCTTTGCACCTTGATTAACCATGCATTGGTAGTCCAGGATAGACTACTGTGATGCACTGTACATGGGGCGCCCTTTGAAGACTGTCTGGAAACTTCAGCTGGTGCAGAATGCAGGCACCTGAGTACTAGTGGGGGTGAGGCGGTCAGATCATATAAGACCCACATTGTACCAATTGCACTGGTTATTGGAGTGTTTCCAAGCCCAATTTAAAGTGCTGTTTTTGATGTTTAAAGTCTTAAATGGTTTGGGACCAAATAAGGACACCTTCACCCTTATCGGCCTGTTTGTACTTCGAGATCAGCAAGAGAGGCTCTTCTCACTTTCCCACCTTTGAGGGTACTTACGTGAGTGAGTACATGAGAGGGGACCATTCCTGCCATGGTCACATACCTCTGGAATGTGTTGCCATCAGTGGTCCACCAGGCACCATCACTGCAGGCTTTTAGGAAGGCCCTGAAGACCTACTTATTTCCTCTGCCTTCCCCTAAATATGTTTTATTGAACTGTTCTGCTCTTTAGCTGCAATTACATTATAGGCTTTCACAGTTTTTTTACAGCTGGTGTTTTATGAATCTAAATAGAATAGTCATAGAATAGTATGGTTGGAAGGGGCCTATAAGACCATTGAATCCAACCCCCTGCTCAATCCAGGAATCTATTAACCTAAGTCAAACCATCCCTGACAGGTGGATGTCTAGCTTCATCTTGAATGCCTCTAGTGTGGGAGAGCCCACTACCTCCCTAGGTAATTGGTTCCCCTCCTGTCATATTGCTCCAACAGTCAGGAAGTTGTTCCTGATGTTCAGCTGGAATCTGGCTTCCTGTAACTTGAGACCATTATTCCATGTCCTGCACTCTGGGATGATCGAGAAGAGATCCTGGCCTTCCTCTCTGTGACAACCTTTCAAGTACTTCAAGAGCGCTATCATATGTCCCCTCAGTCTTCTCTTCTCAAGGCTAAACATGCCCAGTCTCTCCTCATGGGGCTTTCTTTCCAGTCCCCTGATCATCTTTGTTGCCGGCCTCTGAACCCTCTTCAGTTTGTCTGCATCCTTCTTAAAGTGTGGTGCCCAGAAATGGACACAGTACTCCAGCTGAGGCCTAACCAGTGCTGAGTAGAGAGGAACTAGTACTATACTTTAATTAATGCAGCCCAAAATAGCATTTGACTTTTTTGCAGTCAGAACACATTGTTGGCTCAAATTCAGCTTGTGATCCACAACAATTCCAAGATCCTTCTCACTTATAGAATTGTTGAGCTAAGTATCCCCCATCTTGTAAATGTGCATTTGGTGTTTTTTTTCTAGGTGCAGAACTTGGCATTTATCCCTATTAAATGTCATTCTGTTGTTTTCTGCCCAGCGCTCCAGTCTATCAAGATCACTTGAAACTTTGAATTTTGTTTCTGTCTTCCAAGGTACTAGCCATCCCACCCAATTTTGTGTCATCTGCAAATGTGATAAGCATTCCCTGCACCTCCTCCTCCAAGTCATTAATAAAAATGTTGAAGAACACTGGGCCCAGGACTGAGCCCTGCGGCACCCCACTCATTCCTCTCCCCAGTTTGAGAAGATCCAATTGATCAGCGCTCTTTGAGTCCGATTCTGTAGCCAACTGTGGATCCACCGGATAGTTGTTTGATCTAATCCCACTTTGAACTACTTTGCTCATCAGGATATCATGGGGCACTTTGTCGAAAGCTTTGCTGAAGTTGAGGTATATTATGTCCACATATAATTTTTATGACTCAAAATTATTATACCATGATAATATGCCTAAGTATCAGGGGCATTGCTAGTTTCTTAAAAGATCCAGGGCACAGGCCCATAACAAAAATTTGTGTGCGTGTGTGTGTGTGTGTGTGTGTGTATATATATATATATAATCTGAGTCTAAACACATGTCTAATATGTCAGTGTGTGTATGTGTGTGTGTAGATTACATACATAAGAAGTGTGCACTGACCCCCCACCCACTTCAACTCAGACCCCGATTCAGCATTTTGGAAAACATCCTGCTTCTGCTAGGACCAATTTGTAGTCAGACCACTTCAGCTCAGCACCAAACCTGAGTCAATGCTTGGAAAAATGAGTCTTATGCTTCCTGTTGACTACCATGGGAAATTAGAAAAAAATGTAACTTTTTTCTCTTGGTCAGAACTGGATGATAATTTCAGGCATAGTAGCCCCCTAGAAGGAGATTACACCTGCCCAATGTCAGAAAAAATAGGTGCAGGGTTTATATTTTGATTTTCTTTTAAAAGGCACTACCAATAACATTTTTATTATGTGGAAGAAGTGGATAAAAATTTCAGGATTCATTGCCCCATCAGAGGAGATCATGTCTGGCAAATTTCAGAATGATATGATAGCCACAAGGGGTTTTGTGCAAGAGTGGCCTTGACATTTTGAGGTCTCCAAAAGAGGACATACTTCTCTCCCTGTATTCCTTGTGGACCATTGTTCTGAAAATTACAGACAGCCTGGAGTTGTCCCTAAGTAAGAAACCAGCAAAGTTTCAGAAGGATAGGTGCAGCAGTTCATGTGGAAGGGGGGTTCTCCAATTTGGGGAGGGAGGGATTTGCTTTCCCTTCACCCCTTTCCCAACAGTTTTTGGGTAAATTTGTATGAAAATGCACCAGTCATTAGAGGTGTCCCCCAGGGAAGAAATCTGCAAAGTTTCTGAAGGATATACATGCATGCAAATTTAGAATTACTAGAAATTATTTACATTTCATCAATGTTAGCAGAGGGGAACATGGGTGGGAAGGTGTTATTGCACTCATGTCCTGCTTGTGGGTTTCCTATGGGCATATGGTTGGCCACTGTGTGAACAGAATGCTGGACTAGATGGACCTTGGTCTGATGCAGCATGGTACTTCTTATGTTCTTAAATAGAGAGTACCTCTGAGCATATGCAGAATGTTTTTCTTTCACCACTGAGCACTTACATTCTCCCCCTACCAATTCTATTCCCCTCCATGCAACCATCCCTCCTCATCCTACCATCCTCCAGCAATTCTTCATAAAAACAGATGTCTTGTTTTGTGCAACTCCTCTCTACCTCCTCCTTGTTATGCACAAGCTCTCATTGTATCTTCTTGCCCATAACTTCATTTGTGCCAAGACTTCACCAGGATTCAGCCAATGAGTCTGTTTTCAAAACTAGGGCTAAGTCATGAAGAAACTCTGAGCATGTACTAAGTGCCTTTCCCTCACCACTGAAGCTAGAGTTCATGCAAAAAAAAAAAAAAAAATCCCAAACCCACAAATGACAAAACATGCATAAGACTGAGCTGAAAGGGTAATCAATTCATTAGATGGAATTGGGTAGCACTGTATTAAGCTTGCAGTACCATACTCACAACTCGGGACTTATTTCTGAGTAAACATGCAGAACATCAAGGTGCAAAACTCCCTGCAAAAGTAACTTGTGCTGGAATCCTATGCACACTTTCCTGAGGGTAAGCTTCATTAAACATAATGGGACTTCTCAGTAGGCACACATAGGATTGCATAAATTAGCAATATTTATCTCCCCTCCACTTAAAAAACAAACCAAAAACTCCTTAAAAAAGAAAAGAAGTAAAGCTTTCTGTTCATAGGAACATAGGAAGCTGCCTTATACTGAGTCAGACCCTGGGTCCATCTAGCCCAGCATTGTTGACAATGACTGGCAGTAGCGACTCTCCAGGGTTTCAGGCAGGATTCATTCCTAGCCCTACCTGGAGATGCTGGGGATTGAACCTGGGACCTTCTACATTCCAAACATGTGCTCTACCACTGAGCTACATCCCTTCCTAGTGCTGGATAATGGCAACTGACAAACAAAACAGCCCCAGATTTGTTTCTCTGTGACCATGTGAACCCACTCTTCTCAAAGACTTGAGTGAGAAGGAGAAAAACCAACCCTTTTGTCTGTTTGTGTAAAGTCAAATATAGTTCAGAACGTCTCTTGCCTGAAGAGAATTCTCTTTAAGAATTCCCCAAGATATGCTCTGGGTGGAATAAAGAAGAGAAAGAAAGAACAGGATAGGGGAAGGGAGGGAAGAAGAAAAGAAGAATGGTGATTGGAAATGTGCGTGGAGGTGGGGGGCAGAGAGAATTCCCTAAGCCTTCCCTAAGGCTCCTTTCAGAGAGGTGGTACTTCAGAGGAATTTAGGAGGCTGTGGAGGGTTTGTAAGGATTGCATGTACTTAAATGAACTTTATGAGGTGAGGTGGCTGAAGGCTTTTTCTAGAATTTTTAGAACTGTAGAGCCTATTTAAAAGCCCCAGCAGTTTCTCACTCATGACGCCACATAGTCCTAACCCTCTCTTGGGGATTATTTGAGTCCTACAGCTATTTAGGAGAAATTAAAGTGGTGGGGGAGAAATAAGTTTGTGGAGACTGATTGGATCCTAGGGATGTACGAAAGTCACTTACCTGTAATGAAATTTGATTCGTGGGGGGGGAGGTGCTCTGTCCCCCCCCAAAATTTTGGCCGGGGGGGAGGCGCTCCGTCCCTCCCCCCCATAATTCTGGCTGGGGGGAAGGCGCTCCGTCACTCCACCCCCGAATCATGGCCAGCCGGGCCGCAAATGGCGGCGGCCATAGCCGCCACCGTTTCCATCATTGCAGTCAGCCGTGATAGGCTACGTAAATGTTTACGTAGCCTATCACGGCTGAGTAAAAAAACAAAAAACAAACCCGCGCATACGCAAATGGCGGTGCCCATGGGCGCCGCCATTTGCGTTCCTTATTTTGGTATGTCTGGTCTACGTAAACATTTACGTAGACTACGGCGAAAATAAGGGGAACGCAAATAGCGTAGATGCTACGCTATTTGCGTTCTCCTTATTTTCGCCATAGTCTACGTAAATGTCTACCTAGACTACATGTGCCCAAATAAGGAACGCAAATGGTAGCGCCCATGGGCACCGCCATTTGCGTACATGCGGGTTTTGTTTTTGTTTTTTACTCAGCCATGATAGGCTACGTAAACATTTACGTAGCCTATCACGGCTGAGTAAAAAAACAAAAAACAAACCCGCGCATATGCAAATGGCGGTGCCCATGGGCGCCGCCATTTGCGTTCCTTATTTTGGTATGTCTGGTCTACGTAAACATTTACGTAGACTACGGCGAAAATAAGGGGAACGCAAATAGCGTAGATGCTACGCTATTTGCGTTCTCCTTATTTTCGCCATAGTCTACGTAAATGTCTACCTAGACTACATGTGCCCAAATAAGGAACGCAAATGGTAGCGCCCATGGGCACCGCCATTTGCGTACATGCGGGTTTTGTTTTTGTTTTTTACTCAGCCATGATAGGCTACGTAAACATTTACGTAGCCTATCACGGTATTTCTCAAAAATCTAGCCGTGATAGGCTACGTAAATCTTTACGTAGCCTATCACGTTTTGTTGTTGTTGTTGTTTTTCTACTGGAAATGGCAGCAGCGGCAGCTGGTCGGAAGACTGGCTGCTGCTGCTGCCAAACCACCACCGAACCGCCGCCGAACTGCCACCGAAGTCGCTGCCGCCAGGATTCGCCCAAGGTAAGTCCCATCCTGGGGGGGTGGGGGGGCAGACCGTTTCGCCACCAATTTTGGGGGGCCAAATGCGCTGGCATTCGGCCTCCCCGAGATTTGTGGTGAAATTCTAGGGGTGCACGAAAGTCACTTACCTGGTCTTGCAGCCTTTCACGGTGGGGGGGAGGCGCTTCGCTGCTCTCCCCCTGAAGTTCAGGCCAGGGGGGGAGGCTTCCCTCCTCGCCCGGCCGAAATTCAGGCCAGGGAAGAGGCGCCTCGCCCCACCCGGCCGTGAACTAAAAAGTAAACAAAAAACAAAAAAAACGCCCCCGTGATAGGCTACGTGACGATTAACGTAGCCTATCATGGCTAGATATGCAAAGTCAGCCGTGATAGGCTACATAAATCGTCACGCAGCCTATCATGGGTGACTTTAAAAAAAAAAAGCACATACGCAAATGGCAGCCCCCATAGGGAGCCGCCATTCGCGTTCCTTATTTGGTCACTGTAGTCTACATAAATCTTTACGTAGACTACGGTGAAAATAAGGGCAATGCAAATAGCGTTGCCTTTATTTTTGCCGTAGTCTACGTAATCCTTACGTAGACTACAGCGACCAAATAAGGAACGGGAATGGCGGCTCCCTATGGGGGCCGCCATTAGCCGTACGTGCTTTTTTTTTTTTTTAAGTCACCCGTGATAGGCTACGTGACGATTTACGTAGCCTATCACGGCTGACTTTGCAAATCTAGCCGTGATAGGCTACGTTAATTGTCACGTAGCCTATCACGGGGGCTTTTTTTTTTTTAGTTTTATTGGAATGGCAGTGGCAGCAGCCGGTCGAAAGATTGGCTGCTGCCCCCTCCCCTGACGGAGACCCGATGAACCGCCGCCGGGACCCGCCGCCGGGAGGGACATTCGGGAAAGGTAAGTCCCGTCCCGGGGGGGTGCGGGATGTGGGGGGGTGCAGAGAATTTCTCCCAGAAACTTGTTCAGGGGGCCGAACACATTGGTGCTTGGCCCCCCGAAGTTTCGGGGAGAAATTCTCCGCCAGCCCTATGAAATTCTCTGACATCCCTATCTAGGGATGGCAGAGAATTTCTCCCCGAAACTTCGGGGGGCCGAACACCGACGTGTTCGGCCCCCCGAACAAGTTTCGGGGAGAAATCCTCTGAACCCCCCCTGCCCCCACACCCCCCCGGGATGGGACTTACCTTCGCCGAATGTCCCTCCCGGCAGCGGGTCCAGCCGGCGGTTCGGCGGGTGTTCGAGCGGGGTGGGAGCGGCAGCCAGTCTTTCAACCGGCTGCCACCGCCGCCATTCCAATAAAAGGAAAAAAAAAACGCCCCCTGATAAGCTACGTGACGATTAACGTAGCCTATCACGGCTAGATTTGCAAAGTCAGCCATGATAGCCTACATCAATCGTCACGTAGCCTATCACGGGTGACTTAAAAAAAAAAAAAAAGCCCAAATGGATAATGGCGGCCCCCATAGGGAACCGCCATTCCCGTTCCTTATTTGGTCGCTGTAGTCAACGTAAAGATTTACGTAGACTACAGCTACCAAATAAGGAACGCGAATGGCGGCTCCCTATGGGGGCCGCCATTAGCGTACGGGCTTTTTTTTTTTTAAAGTCACCTGTGATAGGCTACGTGACGATTGACCTATCATGGCTGACTTTGCAAATCTAGCTGTGATAGGCTACGTTAATCGTCACGTAGCCTATCAGGGGGCGTGTTTTTTTTTTTAAACTTTCGCGTTCGTGGCCGGGCGAGGCGGGAAGCCTCCTTCCCGGCCTGAATTTCGGCCGGGGCGAGGCGGGAAGCCTCCCCCCCAGCCTGAACTTCGCGGGGGGAGCAGCGAAGCACCTCCCCCCCACCGCAAACAAGCTTCGGCGAAAGGTAAGGGACTTTCGTCCTCCCCTAGCTGTGCCCTGGATCTTCTCAACTGTCCTAATTGCTTTTTTCATGGATCACTGCCTTGTTGTGGCAAAGGGGCTTGTGTAACTCAGTGAAGCCATAAACTATGCCATGCAGGGCCAACCAAGATGAACAGGTCATGGTGGAGAGTTCTGACAAAATGTGGTCCACTGGAGAAGGAAATGGCAAACCACTCCAGTATTCTTGCCAAGAAAACCCCATGGAACGTATCACAAGGCTAAAAGATATGAAACCAGAAGATGAGCCCCTCAGGTAGGAAGGTGTCCAATATACTACTGGGGAAGAGGTAGGGATGTACGAAAGGGACTTACCTTGTCCCACAGCTTTTTTCGCCATGGGGGGGTGGCGCTTCGCTTCTCCCCCCGAAGTTCATGCGAGCGGGGGGTGTCTTCCCACCTTGCCCAGCTGAAATTCAGGCCAGGGGGGAGGCTTCCCGCCTCACCCCCGGCCGAAATTCAGGCCGGGGAGAAGCGCCCCGTCTCCCCGGCTGTGAACTTCAACAGAAAAGTAAAAAAAAAAACGCCCCGTGATAGGCTACGTAACGATTTACATAGCCTATCACGGCTACATCTGCAAAGTCAGCCATGATAGGCTACGTTAATCATCACGTAGCCTATCATGGGAGACTTAAAAAAAAAAAAAAGCGCGTATGCAAATGGCGGCCCCCATAGGGAGCCACCATTCGCGTTCCTTATTTGGTCGCTGTAGTCTACGTAAAGATTTACGTAGACTACGGCGAAAATAAGGGCAACGCAAATAGCTGAAATTCAGGCCGGGGGGGATGTGCCCCATCCCTCGCTGCCGAAATTCAGGCCGGAGAGGAGCGCCCCGTCTACCTGGCCGAGAAAAAAGAAAGTAAATAAAAAACAAAACAAAACACACCCATGATAGGCTAAGTAACGATTTACGTAGCCTATCATGGCTAGATTTCCAAAGTTAGCCATGATAGGCTATGTAAATCCTCACGTAGCCTATCACGGGTGACTTTGGAAAAAAAAAAAAAGCACGTACGCAAATGGCGGCTCCCATGGGGCGTAGCCATTTGCGTTCCTTAGTTTGGCACGTCTAGTCTACGTTAAGATTGACGTAGACTACGGCGAAAATAAGGGAATGCTATTTGCGTTGCCCTTATTTTCACCGTAGTCTACGTAAATCTTTACGTAGACTAGACGTGCCAAACTAAGGAACACAAATGGCGGCACCCCATGGACACCGCCATTAGCGTACGGGCTTTTTTTTTTTTTCCAAAGTCACCCATGATACGCTATGTGACAATTTACGTAGCCTATCATGGCTGACTTTGGAAATCTAGCCGTGATAGGCTACGTAAATCGTTACGTAGCCTATACTGGGTGTTTGTGTGTGTGTTTTATAACTTTCCTTTTTTATTTTGCAATGGCGGTGGCAGCAGCTGGTCAGAAGACCGGCCTCCGCCGCCGCCCCCGCCAAAACTCCGCTGGGACCCGCCTGCCGAGAGGGACATTCGCACGAGGTAAGTCCCATCCCGGGGGGGCCGGCGAAGAATTTCACCACCAATTTCGGGGGGCCGAATGCGTTGGCATTCGGCCTCCTGGAGATTCGTGGAGAAATTCTCTGCCATCCCGCACAGCTCTAAAAACCTCCAGGGCCCAAGCCCAGGTGGCCCCCATATTGACACCCCTGCTAAGTATTATGCGTGATGAGAACTCAACAAAGGATCACCATATTCAGTGACGGTTCCACATCTTGCAGTTTTCCTCTCAAATGGAAATACCTGCTGTAGAGCAGTCTGTTTAAGCTTTGTCTTTAAATTCTACTTTTTCAAGTGCTTAAAAAAATTGAATCTTAATCTTATCTAGACTAGAGAATGCACAAAGGCTATCAAGCTTTCACCAAGCTTGGCAAAAGAAAATCTGATGGTTAACTCAGGGGAAATGTGGAAGTTACTCTGTCCTAGGGACAAAATCCAATCAACTCCAATCAGTCCTTTCAATTGAGTAATAAAGTCTTGAGAAGATTAAGCTTTGCCATCTGAAAGTGACATTGTTTTCCATTAAATAATGCACTTATTGTCCTAGTAAAGCAATGTCAAATTGCTGTGAAGTTAAGGACACAATGCTTCCATCTGTCATTATTTTAAGTTACTGTTCCTTGTCAGTATGATACTCTCAATAGATTGGCAAGATTTGACATAACTGGCTTCTTCCTATGTGCCAATAGAATTGTTTTGGCAAGAAAAATAAGATTTACTTTGCTTCATGTTCATTTATATTCTTGGTTCAGGTTAGTTTTTTTTCTCCCCTAAACCAGCAATGAAACTATTCCCCAAAATTCAATGTTTTCTGCTTTGTTAAAAAAAATTCTGTTGTTTAAAGGTCTCACAGAAAGTGCAGAGTGGATGTTTTTCTCCCAATTATGGCACACAGGGAACAAATAAAATGAAGGAATGTTTCCTAAAGCAGAACAAGGGGGGCATATTACAATAATCAGATGTTGTTAAGAAACCTAGTTTATGCAAAATTTGCTGGAGGCTGTATTAGAAAAAAAAAGTTACTGCCTTTATCAGGACCTGCAAAACAAAACAAAGGAAACAGAAGTGGGAGAGAGAAAAGAATGTTGCTGACCTAGGTGGAAGCCCTAGTCTGCAGATGGTAATAATGTTAAAATGGAGTAGGGAAGACTTACAATGCAATTCTACACCTGCCTTTTCAGTGATCAAAAGTAGTGATCAAAAATTAAAATTAAGCAACAACAGAATCAAAGAGACATCTTCAGTTGCTGACCAGACAAAGTTCCACATATGCAGTGCTGCCACAGAAAAAGCCCTCTGGGCCTAAGAAGGCAATGGCACATGCAAGAGGAACACAACAGCTGAACTTAAAGGATGAGCAAGTTCACATGGGAGGAAACAGTCATTCAAGTAGCTTGGTCCCAAGCCAGTTAAGGCTTTAAAGTTAATAACCAGTATCTTCAAATGAACTGGCAGCCAGTGCAGCTGATAAAGAGGTCACGAGATCCCCCTCACTTTGCCCCAGTCAAGATTTTAACAACAACGAACATTTGCACCAAATTAAGTTTCTGAGTGGCTTTCAAAGGCATCCCTACAGACACCATATTACATTAGTCCACTCAAGATGTAATCAGTGGATGTAGGATCATGGCTACGTCCAACCATACCAGGAACAAGTGTAGCTGGTGCATCAGTCAAAGCTGGGCCAAAGAACTGCTGGCCACAGAAGACACCTGCGCACCTAATAACAAGGGAAAGACTAAAGTTACTCCCAACCTACAAACCTGATCTTTTACAAGAGTATGACTCTCTTCAGCAAAAGCTTGCTAGCAGACTTCTGCATTGACCAGATTTCTTAATTTCAGTTTGTGATTTTAGCCCATCACTGACTCCAAACTAGGGATGGCGGAGAATTTCTCCCCGAAACTTCGGGGGGCTGAGCGCCAACGTGTTTGGCCCCCCGAACAGGTTTCGTGGAGAAATCCTCCGCACCCCCCCTGCACCCCGCACCCCCCCCCCCCGGGACGGGACTTACCTTCCCTGAATGTCCCTCCCGGCGGCGGGTCCGGCTGGCGGTTCGGCGGATGTTCGAGTGGGGCGGGAGTGGCAGCTTGTCTTTCGACCGGCTGCCGCTGCCGCCATTGCAATGAAAGGAAAAAAAAAAAAACGCCCCCTGATAGGCTACGTGACGATTCACGTAGCCTTTCACGGCTAGATTTGCAAAGTCAGCTGTGATAGGCTACGTGAATCGTCACGTAGCCTATCACGGGTGACTTAAAAAAAAAAAAAGTGTGTACGGATAATGGCGGCCCCCATAGGGAGCCGCCATTCCCGTTCCTTATTTGGTCGCTGTAGTCTACGTAAATGTTTACGTAGACTACGGCGAAAATAAGGGCAACGCTATTTGCGTTGCCCTTATTTTCGCCGTAGTCTACGTAAACATTTACGTAGACTACAGCAACTAAATAAGGAACGCGAATGGCGGCTCCCTATGGGGGCCGCCATTCGCGAACACGCTTTTTTTTTTTTTTAAAGTCACCCGTGATAGGCTACGTGACGATTGACGTAGCCTATCACGGCTGACTTTGCAGATCTAGCCGTGATAGGCTACGTGAATCGTCACGTAGCCTATCAGGGGGCGTTGTTTTTTTTTTTTACTTTCGCGTTCGCGGCCGGGCGAGACGGGAAGCCTCCCCCCCAGCCTGAATTTCGGCCGGGCGAGGCGGGAAGCCTCCCCCCCCCGGCCTGAACTTCACGGGGGGAGCAGCGAAGCACCTCCCTCCCACCGCGAACAAGCTGCGAGAAAAGGTAAGTGACTTTCATCCACCCCTACTCCAAACATCAGTTCAGAATCTCCATGATGGCAAGTATATATAGACCTGAGTATCATCAGCATACTGATGAAAGCCTACACCCCATCCCTGGAAGTGTCTCCCAGCAGTTGCATTTAGGGATGTCAGAGGAATCCAGTTGGGGGTGGAGCTTTCATCGGCTCGGCTCCCCAGACTTTGGTTTGTCTTCCACTAGGTGGCCTGACTTAGCCTTCAGTGAGTCAGGTCAGGTAGTAGATTTTCAGTGTTTTTTTTTAACTTGTGCAAATTTCACCCACAGTTTGCATAATCTGTGCAAATTATGAACATCATGGTTGGAATTTGTACAGATCTCTATTTGTGCAAATTATGTCTGAAACATATATGTATGTATGTGTGTGTGTGTGTGTATATATATATATATATATATATATATATATATATATACACATACATACATACACACACACACACACACACCTAAAAAGTCCCTGGAGTTTGGGGAAAATGTATGGCCCAAGTTGGGCACATCACAGAATTCCAGCAAGCCCCCAAAGGGCCAGATTTTCTGGCAACGGACATCCCATGTTCCATTTACATGTTGGAAAGCACAGAGGACAAAATCAAGCCCTGTAGAACTCCATAGATCAAAGTCAAAGGGGTTGAACATGAGTCTCCAGCACCATTTTCTGAGACCTACTTGAAAGTAGGGGTGTATGAAACCCTCTTACCTGGACTCTGCGGGGGTCCGCAGGGGGGAGGAGATCCGTCCCTCCCCCCCGGAATCCTCGTCAGCAGGCTCCGCTCCATGGCAAGTCCAAGGAGCCGCTGGCCGGATCCGAAGTGCCAGCGATACGGCCACCATTGCCGTATCACTGGTGGGCCGGATTGACTGTGGCCGCAAATGGCATCCAGGATGCCATTTGTGGCTGTAAAGGCCTTAGTTTAAGGTAAATACAGCCATAAATGACTGCATTTACCTTAAACTAAGGCCTTTAGGGCCTCATATGGCATCCTGGATGCCATTTTCATCCGTGCTTTTAATTAAAGCAATAGGCTGTAACCTATAATGTAAAAGCAGGGACATCCCTGCGTCCTTGCTTTTACGTGATACGTGACACAGATATGCCCTCACCCGGCACCAGCTTGTCTGGCTAAAAGGGGGGGGGGCATTGCGGGCAGGTGGGGTGACATGATGCAGGGGCCTTTGATTGGTGCACCCCAGTGGCACCACCATGCAAGGAGGGGCAGGCTGAGTTGCCGTAAACTCAGCCCCCTTCTCAAACTCAGCTCTCTGGCTCAACGCAGCTAGAGAGAGCTACAGCTTTGCCAGAAACGACGAAGGACTGCAGGAGACCGGTGTCGTCGCACACGCTGAGGGCCCTGGCTCTTCAGGCTGCAGTGTGCCCACCCCCTCCTTTCTCCTCGGTCACGACGAGGGACTTTGGCCTGCTGGAGAATGGCTTCGTCCTCGTTCCAGCCGCCTGGACCCAGCGTGCTTCTGCGTGCCAAAATCTTCGCTTGGTGATACTGTTTGCCTCCCTCCCTCCTTCGCCAGCTCCTTTCCTCTCGCCCGCCCATCCACTCGGTCTCCTTGTGTACTCGCTCTCCTGCCCACTCGCCCGCCCGCCCGCTCAACCCACCCACTCACTCACTCGCTCGCCCGCCCACCCGGTCGCCCGCCCGCTTGCTTGACCAGCCCGCCAGCCGCCGGGCCGGCTCACAGCTGGCCTGCCGGCCGGCCTGTCTACCCAACCGCCGGCCTAGCCAGGCCTCTTCCTCCTCGCCTTGCCAGCCTCCCTGAGGTATTGCTCCCGGCGTGGGGCGTCGGCGGGCGGGTGAGCGCGGCGCCGGTGTTTGCCGGCGGCAGCGCTCCAAGCGGCAGTCTGACTGCCCCCCCCCACTGGTCAGCCAAGCCTGCCTGTTGGAGGGGCGCCTGGCTGCTGAGCCGAGTCGGGGTGTGTATATCACAGCCCGATTGGTCGCCTCCCATGGGCTTGGGACGTCTCCCCCCCACAAAAAATAAATAAATAAATAAATAAATAAATAAAATAGGAAGAGCTGCGCCTCAGTGGTAGAGCACATGCTTGGCATGCGGAAGGCCCCAGGTTTAATCCCCAGCGTCTCCCGGTAGGGCTACGGAAGAGTCTTGCCTGAAACTTTGGAGATCTGCTGCTGCCAGTCAGTGTCAACAATTCTGTGCTAGATGGACCCAGAGTCTGACTCAGTATATGGCAGCTTCCTATGTCTGTATGAAAAGAAAGCTTTAATTAAATAAATAATAATATTAATATTAATAATAATAATAGTAATAAATTAATTAAATTATGATTATTAAATATTTAATTAATAAAATTGCGTAACAGCAGCGACTGCCTGTTTGGCGCCTCCCGTGACAGGATGCCCTCGGCTGTGGGCGCCCGCACTCAAACGCAGCTCCATCACCTTTGGCCCCTGGCTGCGCCTCTTGAAAATCTGATTTTCTATCTAAACGGTAGTTCAGCGCTCCCACCTTCATCCCCAGGCCTCTCTGTCTCGGTCTGGAACTCATACCCACAGATCTTAAGACTGTGGGGTGGCTGCCTATTGTCTGGGGTGCCCAGCGGCTTTATTAACTCTTTGATGGTGTCAAGGGCTCCTTAGAGGGCTCTCTCAGTCTAATCCAGTAGCCAAGTCCAGACACAGACAAAGGGATTCTTTTCAAAGCTTTATTCTTCCTTTGCAACTTAACAACTCTACAGGTATCAACTAGATCTGAGCAGCAGCATCCCTATGCCCTAAGTTGGATCAGTTGGTCCCCTTATTTGAAAAATAAGGGCAACGCAAAACAGGAAAGTAGGGATGGTGTGCATGCAGAGGCACCTTATGGTGACAGGTGACGCCTGAGGGCCCCCCGAATGGGTTGTGCGGCTTGGCGGGGGGATAAGGGTTGCCTGGGAGACCAACCCTACTCACTCACCCAGGTGTTTCGCAGCACCGGGTTGGGGGTGAAACCAGAAGGTCTACCTCCCCCAGAAGGGGCAGCCCGGAGGGATGGCGAGATCACCGCCACCCCTCAGGCTGGGTATGTTTTCGTCCAAGAAGTGCCAGCTAGCCGCTGACACAGTTAGATGCCCGTCCTAGTTACCCCTTTGCAGCTATTTCAATAAATGTGGCCCAATTTTCAACCCAAGCTTGTTGTCTGCGTCTTCTTTAACCCATCTCCGCTCGCAAATTTGTGTAGCCTGGCATGTTAATTAAAAGCACAAACACAAATGGCATCCCAGATGCCATTTGCGGCCACAGTCAATCCGGCCCACCAGAGATACGAAGGACATTTGCGTTCCTTATTTGGGCACGGGTAGCCTATGTAAAGATTTACATAGACTATGGCGAAAATAAGGGCAAAGCAAATAGCATTGCCCTTATTTTCGCTGTAGTCTACGTAAATCTTTACGTAGACTACCTGTGCCCAAATAAGGAACGCAAATGGCGGCGCCCATGGACGCCGCCATTTGCATACGCACTTTTTTTCCCCCCAAAGTCAGCCGTGATAGGCTACGTAAAGATTTACGTAGCCTATCGCGGCTGACTTTGAAAATCTAGCCGTGATAGGTTACGTAAATCTTTACATAGCCTATCACGTTTGTTTTTTTTTTACTTTACTTTTTTCTTTCACGGCCAGAGAGGCGGGGCACTCCCCCCCCGGCCAGAATTTCAGCGGGGAGGGACGGGGCGCCTCCCCACCCACCAAGACTTTCGGGGGGAGAAACGGAGCGCCTCCCCCCCCTGAAAAAACATGCGGCACCAGGTAAGGGACTTTTGTCCATCCCTAAATTCCGCGGGAGGGCAGGGGGGGCAGCAGGCCATTCCGCCACAGATTTTGGGGGGCCGAATGCACTGGCATTCGGCCTCACTGAGATCCGTGGCGGAATTCTCTGCCATCCCTAGCAGCAGACTGCCTGTGTCTCTGTCTCTCTCAGACATATATACACACACACAGACAAAACATCTAACAAATCTAGAAGAAACTTTATGAGAGTAACATTTCTCAGAGCCCTTCACAGCTTCACAAAATTATGTTCCCACCAAATTTTGCCTAAGGTGAAATTCAAGGCAAAATGCTACTGGAGCAAAGCACCTGAGGAATTCTGAGGGACACAAAACATGTATCAATAAACTTAGAAAAAAATCTCAGTGTCTCTGTGACATAATCTTAACCTGACTGCAAACATCTTATGATGAGGAAAAACATTAATTGTATATGACTTTCTTCCAGGTAATCTGGAAAGCTGTTTACCTGTCACAAAAATATAATAGTGTACCATAGTATAATATTTTATTATCACATAAATTTTTCTCTTATTGCATAGAAGTATAAACAGAATGAAGGGAGCCTGGGTTTACATTGTGTTTCTGCATTAATTAATTAAAGGAAACATCTACAGTTTTAAAACAAGAATGTAGACAGCATATCTATGTGCTGCTGACAAACTCTTGTTAATCCATAGACCCCAAAGCTGATAATTAAAGGATTTTAGATGCGTTGCTAGTGAATTCAATTTGACACATTAGAGTTTATAATCCCAATGACCTCAATTATTGAGTATGAGTGATGGCAAACACTGCTAATTCAAATACCCAGTGTCTTAATTTCCCTAAAAAATCCAATACTTAGTTAACCAGCTGTGAATGAAGGTTATCTGAATTACAAAACACTCTTATCTTTCAAAAAAGGAAGCGGGGGGGGGGGGAGGCAATTGTCTTTTGGCCAAAGGTCTTTTTTTTTTTTTACAATTTTCAAAGTCCTTTTACTGGTACATGGATGTTTTTCTTTGAAGACTGGGGAAAATAACAATAAAATAACAATAACAACGTTGAAATTAAATATAGGGGAGGGGGAAATAGTTTGTTTCTCAATTGCCTGAAGCTCAGTTGTGCACATGGAGCGTTCGAACAAGGAATCCAGTCAAAGGGAGCAGAGAGCAGAGAGGCTGAAGCAGGCAGAAAGAGAACCTGACAGACTGGGATGTACTGTAATAGAGATTCAGTGGTGTTCTGTAGCTTCAATGTGGTGTTCTCTAGCTTTTTTCCATACTGAGGGTGCAACGGGATCTGGATCAGGCCCACAGCAGGGGGCAAAGAATACCCCACCAACTCTTCCATGGCAGAGACCTGAACTGGAACAGGTCACCATGCTTACTTCTGAGTAGGAAAACAACAACATTTCATGCTATGTGATTTGGCTCTCACATGTCTCACAATAGGAAGATGCACCAGCATGCTGTCCAAAAACTGGCCAATTCAGGTCCCACAGGCTCCTGAAGAATGTGGAATGTAAGGGGCTACATACTGTCTCCAGTACATGGGAATGAGCCCCTCCGTGTGGAAAACCTCTATGTTGGGATTCATACATTTTCTTCATATGTTACAAATATATCAGTAACAAAAGCCCATACTTAACCCTGGCCTTTGAATGTGTGTCCAAACAAAACAAGGTTCTCTTCTTGCCTCATCAAGGTCTTGGTTGTTTCTCAAAATGTCTAACCATATTACCCTATATATGTATGTACTCCAAAGCAAGTCTTGTTGAAGCTTCAGAGTAAGGGGGTGAATGATAGTGGCCTAAAGGCAATTTCAGATGTACTTATCCCATATAGTCTGCAAAAAGCATGGTCATTTCTGCGTTCAGCTATTTATGCAGGCTTGCCACCAGCTTGTGATGTCTGAAAGGGAACATGCATAGACACATTGTGCCAGGCGCTATAGGATCATTGCCTTGAAGTCTTTTGGAGGAAAGGCAGGATAAAAATGTTTAAAATGTTTTTTTAAAAAAACAAACCACCCAGAGTTAGGCCCTTAGAAAAACTATTATTCCTTTGAATTGAGGAGATAACGTTCTTAACTAAATTAAACAAATAGGCATGTTTGTGAAATGCACTGAATTAATTGGAAATAGTACTTTAAAGTAAAACTGCTCATTTGGCAGAAGGGTAAACTGCCGCTTCAAAAGTATTGAGCTAGATTTGTATGCCTTTTGTTTGAACAGCTGCACCCTGCAAATAATAATGGTATATTGATTTTCTAAACAAAAAGCACCTATAACATTTGTTTTGAAAATAATATTGAAAAACAGAAATATATACTTTGTAAATATGAGCATTCATTAATTGCTTTTGTAGAATCTGGAAGAGGCTGAATTACAAATATTATTTTCTATTGCTTTTTTTCCCCTTCAGCAAAGAGAAACAAGATTTTAACTGGCATTAGTAACCTCAAGACTGGATTACTGCAATGCGCTCTATGTGGGGCTGCCCTTGAGACTGGTCTAGAAGCTGGAGCTAGTGCAGAATCCAGCAGCTCGGCCGTTATTAGGAGCCACCCCCTTTCATAGAATAGAACTGCACTGGCTGCCTATTCGCTACTGGGCCAGGTTTAAGGTATTAGTACTAGTGTACAAAGCCCTAAACAGCTTGGGACCAGGATACCAGAGAGAGAGGTCTTTACCTACCTGCCTGGTCACTGAGGTCATCAGAGGGCTTGCTCCTGGTGGTTCCACATGGACCTACAGCCCGGTTGGAGTCCACTAGGAAAAGAGCCTTCAGCATGGTGGCCCCCTTCCTGTGGAATTCCCTACCTTTGGAGATCAGGCAGGCACCTCCTGAAGACATTGCTTTCAGCACCTCCTTAACCCATTGTGATTTTGAGAGGCCTTCCCTGAGTGACCAGCTGTGGTTTATTAAGTTCAGAATCTGTTCTTTTAAAATGTTTTGTTTTAATTATGGGGTTTTATTCATTTATCTTGTTGTTCACCACTCTGAAATCTTTGATGTGGAGCGGTATATAAATATTGTAAATAAATAAATACCTGGCCAATTTTCTTTCTGTTGATGCAGCAAGTACTCTGGTCTCAAGATCTCTGCTTGGAAAATATCCATATATGAATTATGTGAATATAATATTCATATGTGAACATATGGTTACAAATTCAAAGGAAGAAACCTAGTAAAAGAGAAACAAGGTCATGATGGCATTATATCTGAATATCTGATTGACAGATTAGATAGATAGATAGATAGATAGATAGATAGATAGATAGATAGATGTAGCAAAAGACCCACTGATTGGAGGTGGAGGTAGAAAGGCAACTGAGACAGGCTGAGCAAAGGGCATGGTCAGACCCACTTTCCAAAACCTGTCCCATAGTTTGTTCCCACTAAAGCCCCTGGGAATCAATGATGGTATGTCATGGCATTTTGTTACAGCAGGTGCACAAAAAGTACAGCCTATGGGCTGCAGGCATCCACTCAAGCCCTGTCTGGTGGCCCCTCAAACTCCCACATCTACTGCTGACAAAAGACCAGTGGTGGCATTCAAATAAAAGAGAAGACAAAGTAGTCTAAGAATGGGCTCTATGGTTCCTGCCATATGAGTCACATTCCTAGAGTTTCCAAAGCTTCTTAAAAAGCCAAACTCAAAAGTGTCCTGTCTGCCTCCTAGGACACCCTAGGAACAGGGCTTCTATGGCAGGAACCACAGTTCTGCCCAGTACTAGGCATGGCGGAGAATTCCACCACGGATCTCAGTGAGGCCGAATGCCAGTTCATTCAGCCCCCCGAAATCCATGGCGGAATGAAGCCCCCCACCCCCCCCATGAAATGGGCACGGAACAGTCCGCGGCTGCCATTCGCTTTGTCCATATAGTAGGGATGGCGGAGAATTTCTCCCCGAATCTTTGGGAGGCCGAGCGCCGAGTCATTCGGCCCCCCGAAAGTGTTGGGGAAATTCTCCGCCGGCCCCCGCCCCCCCCCCCGGGATAGGACTTACCTTCAGTGAATATCCCTCTCGGTGGCGGGTCCCGGCGGCAGTTTGGCGACATTTCGTGGGGGGCGGGGGCAGCGGCCGGTCTTCCAATCAGCTGCCGCTGCCGCCATTACAAAATAAAAAAGTAAGTAAAAACAAACAAACATACACCCATGATAGGCTACGTGACAATTAACGTAGCCTATCACAACTAGATTTCCAAAGTCAGCCGTGATAGGCTACGTAAATCGTCACGTAGCCTATCACAGGTGACTTTGGGGAAAAAAAAGTGCGTACGCAAATGGCGGCAGCCCATGGGCGTCGCCATTTGTGTTCCTTATTTTGGCACGTCTAGTCTACGTAAAGATTTACGTAGACTACGGCGAAAATAAGGGCAACGCAAATAGCGTTCCCTTATTTTCACCGTAGTCTATGTAAATCTTTACGTAGACTAGACGTGCCAAAATAAGGAACGCAAATGGTGTCGCCCATGGGCCGCCGCCATTTGCGTATGGGTTTTTTTTTTTCAGAGTCACCCGTGATAGGCTACATGACGATTAACGTAGCCTATCACGACTGATTTTGGAAATCTAGCCGTGATAGGCTACGTTAATCGTTACGTAGCCTATCACGGGGTTTGTGTTTTTTTTTTTACTTTTTCTTTCGTGGCTGGGGAGACGGGGCGCTTCTCCCCGGCCTGAATTTCGGCTGGGCGAGGCAGGGCGCCTCCCCCCCAGCCTGAATTTTGGCCGGGTGATGCGGGATGCCTCCCCCCCTTCGCCTGAACTTCGGGGCGAGAAGCGAAGCGACTCCCCCCCACCGCGAATCACCCCTGCGAAAAGGTAAGTGACTTTCGTACATCCCTACCATATAGCCATGATAGGCTACGTAAATACTTACGTAGCCTATCACGGCTAACGCAGGGACACGATTTGCATCTCTGCGGAAGCCGTGATAGGCTACGTAAGTATTTACATAGCCTATCACGGCCCGGCGTAGGGATGCAAATGGCATCCCCTAGACAGGACGTCATTTGTGTCTGCACCAGCCCAGCAGTGGCTGGAGGCCCCGCTGTGGGTTGACCCAGCTGGCAGCTCCGCAGCCTGGCCATGGAGCGAAGCCAGCCAGGCAGGATTCCAGGGGGGAGGAACGGATCGCCTCCCCCCCATCAAAGATTCTGGGGGGAGGAACGGATCACCTCCCCCCACCTGCGGAACCCAGCGGAGCCAGGTAAGCGGGGTTTTGTACACCCCTACCCAGTACTAATTCATATGGTAGGAAGTAGAGGAGCCCATCAAATACCATTGGGATGGAGGCTAAACCTGTTTCTTAGTGATCACTGCTGACTATCAAGCATTTTCACCTTTGCATAGGCCTATGCTATGGAAGAGGATGGAAAGTTTGTCAACGTCTTCTATGCAGATGCCACACATGATTGGACAGCAGAGGTCACAGGGTCAGCCTCCCTGTTTAAACCCATGTAATCAATACATGCTGCTGCTAGTACAATGGAAGAACCACTTGGGAATCATTGCATTATTGTATAATGTCCAGTGGCATTTTCATGGAAAGCTTTAGAACTTCAAAATATACTACTGTTCAGTTAGAGAGAGAAAACTGAAACTCATAAAAAGCTTAATATTACTGCTGATTCTGTATTGATTTATGAGGGCATTAATTTGTCATTTAGCTCCTGGAGTTGACTATTAATAATACTTGACACTAAAAAGATAAATTCTCTTCTTTTCTTTTTTTCAGTTAAAACAGATCTGGCCACTTCCTCAAATATCTGGTTTTTTCCCCCCCTCTGTGTGTCTATGTAATTAAAGCAAAAAATGTGAATTTTCCTGACTTTGTACAAGAGGCTGGTGATTTTCTTCCTTACCTTTTATTCTTTTCATTACTAACCATAGATTACTAAACATAACAAGAAAAGAAATTAAATGCAATAAATTAACAAAACAAGGATAAGTAACAGTGAGATGAATAAGCGTAATGTCACAATACTACAATTAATATGAAGAGGCAAATGGATTGAGTCTCCCTTGTATTATAGTATTATCTTGTTCCCTGTGTTTTTTAACAACTACATGAAACAGCTGAGTGGGTCATCTGAATGAGGTACCATCAATATGCAGATGAAAAACCCAGCTTTTATTTCTGTTTTTCATCTAAAGATGAAGCAGTGAAACAGTATAACCAGTGCCTTGGCACAGTAATAGATTGAGTGAGGCCAATAAATTGAGGCTCAACCCAGACAAGATGGAGGTGCTGTTGGTAAGGATGGACGTAAGTCCCTTACCTGGTCCCGCAACTTGCTTTGCGGTTGGGGGGAGGCGCTTCGGTTCTCCCCCTGAAGTTCAGGCCAGGGGGGGAGGTGCCCCGCCCAGCCGAAATTCAGGCCTGGGGGGAGTGCCCCATCTCCCCAGCCGTGAAATAAAAAAGTAAATGTAAAAAAAACTCACCACATACGTGATAGGCTACGTAACGATTTACGTAGCCTATTACGGCTAGATTTCCAAAGTCAGCTGTGATAGGCTACATAAATCGTTACGTAGCCTATCACGGGTGCCTTTGGGGAAAAAAAAAGCGCGTACGCAAATGGCGGCACCAATGGGTGCCGCCATTTGCGTTCCTTATTTGGGCCTGGGTAGTCTATGTAAAGATTTACGTAGACCACGGTGAAAATATAAGGGCAACGTAAATAGCGTTGCCCTTATTTTTGCCATAGTCTACGTAAATCTTTACATAGACTACCCGGGCCCAAATAAGGAATGCAAATGGCGGCACCCATGGGCGCCGCCATTTGCGTAAGCGCTTTTTTTTTTCCAAAGTCACCCGTGATAGGCTACGTCACGATTTACGTAGCCTATCATGGCAGACTTTGGAAATCTAGCCGTGATAGGCTACGTAAATCATTACGTAGCCTATCACGTGTGTGTGTGTGTGTGTTTTAACTTTACTTTTGTATTTCGCGGCCGGGGAGATGGGGCGCTTCTCCCCAGCCTGAATTTCGGCCGGGCGAGGTGGGGCACCTCCCCCCCCGGCCTGAACTTCGGGGGGAGAACCGAAGCACCTCCCCCCCACCGCGAAGCAAGCTGCAGGACCAGGTAAGTGACTTTCGTACATCCCTACCCATGCCTGAAACCAGCTATTGTAGGGACCAAGGGCAATTGAAAAAGAAAAGAAAAGAAAAGAAAAGAAAAGAAAAGAAAAGAAAAGAAAAAGCAATAATATTATATGGTGGCATTGGAAAATAAAAGGATAATCAGCAGGTGGAGTGAACCTCCACTTAGATGTAGTTACTAATCCTTAGTGAGAAGGTGTTCAGATTTAGTATACAGATGGGGGACATCCAAGAGAATGGGTTCCCTTGCCATACTTGGGGCTTTTCTACATGAGGCTTTCAACCCACACCTTTACCAAGGCCTCTGGTTACAGATTCTTCTTGTTGGCTGGTGGGAGAAAAAGAATGCTAGCCTAATGCCCGGTCTGATCCAGCATGACCATTATTTTGTTCATATCGATATACACATTGGAATTAATGGAAGAACTAAATTTAAATCAATAATACCCCCAACCCCCTTTTATTGGTGTATATGAGTATTAAGTGTGATCAGTTCTGTTACATTTTATGTCTAAGGTCTTCAGGTACAGGAAAGCTGGTCCACATAATATACAATTGACAACAAAACTCACATGGGCATCTGCTGGAATTTTTCCGGGGGGAGGGCAAAACTTCACAGCGGTTTGTGTTTGTAAACTGCGCGCATAGCACACACTACTACAATGCACCTATGCACTTTCCTTGTGTGCGCGCGTAGTTGCTTAGCATCACATTCCATTCCATGACATTTAGAAGCCTACACAGAGTAGTAGAAGATCCTGGGAATTGAACAGCACTAATGCAAAAGAGTGTTAGATCCAAGAAGCATCATGATCTCCAACAAAACTTTATTTGGAGTGAGAGATTTAAAAAACACCTAAGAACAAGAGGGGGAAAAAACCCAGATGCACAAAGACAGTGCAGCTGTTTTAATACCATAACATATATTTTATGGCATCACTGGCCTTATCGTAACATTGACAACTTCACATGACTCATTCTAGAATAATTCCCTTCATCTTGGAAACATTGGTGAACACTCTCTAGGACAGTGTTCCCCAAACTGTGGCCTCCAGATGTTTTGTACTACAACCCCAGCATTCCGGACCATTGGCCATGCTGAATGGGGCTGATGGGAGTTGAAGTCTAAAACATCTGAAGGGCACCACGTCGGGGAAGGCAGCTCTAGAGAGTAGCAGTGGAGTCTGTGAGGAATATCTTTCACAGTGGAAGGAGAAATGCTTGATCAGGTTTTATAGTTCTAGAGGAGCCTGAACTACTCACTTTATTCACATTGTTATCAGCCACTTTTTTACATCAGCTAACAATACAGCTTTTGCATGGCTTGAATGTTGAACTACAGCAAAGTTCTTTTGGGACTGCATACTTTCCCTTGAACTATATATTTTGTGTATGGTTTCACATTTTTTAAAAAGCCCTAATACAATCACAGAACAGGTTTATCATTTCCAGTAGATCTGGTGACTGAGCAGTGATAAGGCCTGGGCACCAGGTCTACCAAGACAGGTAGCTCAAGCCTCTGAGAAGTCTGTATACCAGGTCTCTCATTTCTCCTTAGGTAGAACTAGTGTCCAGACAATGTCTTTCCACCCACAGCTGAAACCCTCAGTTCTTTCCATGAGTCCCTTCACCCCTGTAATGACCCTTCTGCTTTACAGGCAATGCACAATAGATCCAGGTACCTTGACAAGAGGTTTCTTTATTTCTATAATACATGAGAAAACACTAATTTCTGTGGAGCTGCATGGCACACTGTCTCTCAGCTCCAAGGCCAACTCTAAGAGAGAGATGGGAAGAAGTTCCGCTTGAGCCCCATGAGAGAGCTAAAACTGGCATTCTTAAAGCTATGTATGTGTGTGCGCGCGCGGACACACACACACACACACACACACTGACTTGTTCTAAACGTTAATGAATTGAACTGCTGCTGCAATCAATTTCACAGCCCGATCTGCATTTCCCTAAAACACCAACTGTCTTCTCCTGAGCCTTGCCCATTTGGCTGGAAACTGAAAGTAGAGACAGACAGGGCAGGCACAGCACAGCAGCCCTGTTGCTGTTCTCAGAATGACATCATGACTGGAATCGGGGGTTAGGGGGAGTTGCATCTGCCCCTATGAGTGGATTCTCATGAAAACTCACACTATTTCACTTCATAGGCAACTTGTAATCAACTTGTATGTTGATTACATTCAATTACCAAGGAAATGAACTTAGGGTAGCAGTGTCTTCAAAGCACTTGAGAGGTGGTACAGCATGAAGGCAAAGAATGAGACCTCTGGGAAGGGAATTCCTCAGTTCAAATGTCACCTTCACCATAAACTTAATTGGAGGCTATATGACACTTACTGCTTCCTTAGCCACCAATCTACAGTTTGGGGATAATTATATTGGCTGTCCTTACATGTCTGTTGTAAGAATTAGTGAAATAGTATATGTGGAATCATGTGCATGTAGAGTGATGTGTTTTGAACTCTTAAATCAGGGGTGGGAACCTGTGGCCCTCCAAATGTTGTTGGACTATAGCTCCCATAAACCATTCAGCATGTTGGCTAGGACTGATGGGACTTATAATCCAGCAACACCTGAAAGGACCCAGGTTGGGCAAGGCTGAATTAAAGTGTGAAAAACAAACCTGAAGTACTCTTATTACTGATCTTGTGCAAGATCCCCCTACAATGAATAACTAAGAGGCAGATATCACAGGGATAGAATTCAGTATCATCTCTGGAAAATAGTACCCCTTAGCAAAACAGAAAAAAAGGAGGGGGTGAAAAATATTACACTACCCAATTAAAAGCAGAGCTGAATATAAGTGAAGTAGATTACTACTGTCAATTAGATATAATTAAATTCAAGTCTGTAATTAAAATCACATCAAGTAGAAATCACCTTCATTAGCAACTAGTTTTATATAAACACTATTTTCAGACGTTACCAGCTTACAAACACATGGCTTCAGGAACAGACTAAATTGCTCATCTACAGGTGAGAGCTGATAGGCATTTACTAAACCCCAACATGCATGTACCAACCTGGGAAGTGAGATTGTCCTACAAACTGGTGAAGAGAATCTTATCACAATAATGTACCTAATTAGAATCCAGGGAAGCAATGAACTGAAAAATACTCTAATTACATGGCAAGGCAATACAGATGACCAACTTACCAAGTGATTATACACATATCATGGTAAGTTACATCTTGATAAATAGTCATCTATATTCATCCCATTTCATTTCTGCATTATCTTCAGTTCTGCCTGCTGTGGACAACCATGTTAACCAATGTGGTGATTCCTTTCCCAATGTTCTTCCTAACCAAACAGGAATTTACAAAAATCTGATAATCATGCAGAGCTGTTCCAATGCAATGCTATCCATGTTTACACAAAAGTAAGTCTTGCTGTCTTCAGTGAAGTTTACTTCCAGCTAAGTGTGCACAAGATTTCAGCCTAATTATACAATGAATCAGTGAATGACCTCAAAGCATTAAATCACATGTTTTGATACAACTAGATGAAACTGAAAGAATGCAGTGTATGACAAGGAATAACTTTCAAAATCCACAGCCTAGTCTATAAAGCCAATGATGTTATGAACTTACTTCTAAGTACATAACAATGGGTGAGTTCACACATCACATTAAGCCACCCTGCGAATGAGCCACTGGGGTTGGCTGTTCGCCGAATAACCTACGCAACTCCAGACAGACAGGCAGTGGGACATGCGACTTGGCATGGCTTCTTTCCCTCTCAGACCTCCCACTTGCTCCCTGCATACCTGACTTTGTAGTAGGGATGGCAGAGATTTCCACCACGGATCTCGGTGAGGTCGAATGCCAGTGCATTCGGCCCCCCGAACTCTGTGGAGGAATGGCCTACCACCCCCACCCCCCCACGGATCCCCCCTGGGATGAGACTTACTTGGGGCGGATCTTCCAGGCGGCGGCGGCTCCAGTGGCGGCTGCGGTGGCGGCGGCTGCAGTGGCCGGTCTTCCGATTGGCTGCCACTGCCGCCATTTCCAGTGTTAAAAAAAAAAAAAAGAGGTGATAGGCTATGTAAAGATTTACGTTAGGGATGTACGAAAGTTCCGCCACGGATCTCAGGGAGGCCAAATGCCAGCGCATTCGGCCCCCCAAAATCGGTGGCGGAACAGCCCGCCCCCCCCCCCCAGGATGGGACTTACCTTGGGCGGATCTTCCTGCCGCCACCACCATTTCCAGGTTAAAAAAAAAAAGTGATAGGCTACGTAAAGATTTATGTAGCCTGTCACGGCTAGATTTTTAAAAAAACACCATGATAGGCTACGTAAATGTTTATGTAGCCTATCATGGCTGACTTTAAAAAAACAACAACAACAACATGCGTATGCAAATGGCAGTGGCCATGGGCGCCGCCATTTGAGTTCCTTATTTTGGCACATCTTAGTCTACGTAAACATTTACGTAGACTAAGACGGCAAAAATAAGGGGAACGCAAATTTGCGTACGCGCTTTTTTTTTTTAAGTCAGACGTGATAGGCTACGTAAAGATTTACGTAGCCTATCATGGTTGACTAGAGGGACGCAAACGGCGGCAGCTATGGCCCCCGCCATTTGCATTCCTGGTAGCCAGCAGCCGGATGTCTGGCTGCTGGCGGAGCCGTCCGGCGGCTCCGTGGAATCCCCGTGGAGCGGAGCCGGCTGGCGAGGATTCCGGGGGGAGGGATGGAGTGCCTCCCCCCCCCAGCAGAACCTGGCAGAGCCAGGTAAGGCCAATTTTGTACATCCCTACTTTGTAGCACAACCCCTCTCAAATCCTTGCTTTCTTGATAGCCGAGAGGCCCCCCCCCCCGGTTGTATCGCTACACAGCTGTTAAATCTATAAGCTGCAAAATCTCAGAGCCATGTATTCCCTATGGAGGGGAAACTCCCCAACTATCCAGTTACTACCCTTTTCTGAGCAATGCTAACATGGGCAACCTTTTTTTTTCCCCAGGTCCTTCAAATATGCACAAATGGTGTTGGTATTATTTATTTATTTTTCAGTCCTTCACATTTGCAAAGATGAGATCAGTGTTGTTGTTGTTGTTGTTGTTGTTGTTGCAGTTGTTAGAGCCTTCACATTTATGCAAATGGGATGGTATTTTTTTATTTTTCAGTCCTTCAAACTTGCACATATAGCATTGGTATTTTTATTTATTTGTTTTTCTTCAGTTGTTTCCATGTGTGCAAGGGGCGAGGGCACACATTGGCAGGACTGCATTTTACATCCGTGAGTTTTATCAGTATGACAGAAGCTAGTACAGTGCCCAAGCACATTGATATGCCCTCTGCATGTCTAGAAATGCCATTAGCTAAATTCCCTCTCTCATAACATGTGGAAAAGCCAGCTGTCAGATTCCTCCTCTCCTTTGGTACTTCCCTTGACGGTGAACTCCAAAAGAGGAGTTCAAGACGGGAGCTTCTATTGCAGCTGTAATTACTGCAGGAGTATGTGTAGCTTATTTCTGCTTTGCAAATTTAACAATGAAGCATGTGGATACAATAGGAACATATGCCTTGCTACAGTTCTGCAAATGAAAATTTAGGACTTTAAGTTGCATTTTAAATACCATTTAGGGCTTTAAATTGAAACATCAGCACCTTGGATTGGGCTTTGTAGCAAATAGGTAGCCAGAGTAATTCCTCCAGAACTGATGCAGCATGTTTCCATCTTCTAGATAAAGCAGCCAAAATTCTAGCAGCCAAATTATGTACTGGTTGAAGCTCCTGAAGACCTGTACCAATTTCAAGAGCAGATCCACATATAGCCATAACAGTAATCCAGGCTATCCCATCCAGGAGAGGCCACAGTTGACAAACCAACTCAAGGTGGTAAAAGGACTCTGAGCAACTTGGGCCTCTAGTGACAATGTTGGATCAAGGAGTACTCCCAAGCGGCACATCTGCTCCCTCAGGGGTAGTGCGACCTCATCCAGAACAGGTAATACAACAGACTTCCCAGACTGAGGAACCACCTACCCACAGTGCCTCCATCTGGCCAGGATTCAGCTTAACTTTATCGGTACTCACCCAGCCCATTAGCGAGTCCAGACAAATAGTTCAGATCCTCCATGGCCTCACCTGACTCAGATGACAAAGAGCTGGATATCATCAGTATGATACATCAGTCCAAATCCCCAGATGACCTCACCCAGCAGTTCCATATAGATTTTATAGATCGTGGGAGATAAGAAGGAACCCTGCAGAACCCCATAATACAAATGCCATTGGGCCAAAAATGTCTCCTGCTGAAGGAGCTGAGTTGATTACAGCAACACTCCTCCCCGACCCTCTACCCTGTGTTGATGTTGCATTGTGTACCCAGGTGGACAGAGCTGGGATAGATCTACACCTCCCACTTCATCCACCCAGGTCCCAGTGATACACACCAGATAAAAGATGTCTTATTACGGATTGACCTGTCATTCAAAAGCAACAGCACAGGGTCAGAGGGCAAGTGGACAGGGCAACCCAAAATCCTCTGCTTGGGGGAAGGGCCAGATAAGAGGACAGCTCTTAGATGACTCACCACTCTCCCTTCAGTGGCTTATCCAGCTTCCAGCACTATTCCTCTCTCTGCCTATGACAACTGGAACAGGTGCCTTCTGCCTTCCCCTCTCTATGACCTCACTACCGGGGCACATATTAAAGGGAACCAATGATTGATTGAAGTGCAATCAAGAAAGAAGACAGCAGATTAAAATGTGTGCTCTTTTTAAAGCCAGATCTTACAACACTGTTAACCATAAAGTGCAGAGTCAATAAGCTAGAAGAGGAATAAAAACAATAAATTATCTAGATGGTAAAGTGCTAAAACAGTAAAGTGCTTAGAACAGCAACATGCTAAGCCAATAAAGTGGTAAGGCAGTAAAGTGCTAAAGCAGTAAGCGTCTGGAAAAACAAAAAGCTAAAACAGTAAAATACAGATAACATTCAGCAGAGAATGTAGTACAATGATCACAAAACATAATCTGGCAGCCCCTATGACAATAAACACAGGAACCCTCTATCCTCTTTGTCGTGACTCTCACATGGAGAAGCAACTCATATTCCACACCCTTGTTTCTTACCCAAGAACATAACTTAAGCTTCCACTTCTCCTTTAAAGTCAGGGTGCTGCCCATGTCCTTGTGCACACACTAAGTGACAGCACCCAAATGGTGTTGCCCCTTTGGGGTATTCTTTGCCAGGGTTGGCCCACTACCCATGACAGACCCTCCTGAAATCCTTCCAGCCTTGGAAGTACATCCTGAGGAAATTCCCCTCAGTTTAAGAAAATAAACAACCAGGGCAGCTAAAGTCTCATGGGCAATTAACAGCAGTCACAGCCGACACTGAGATAACTCCATTCTGCTGCACTTTAAACTGCAATGCGCTCAGCATGGCAGCTAATGCTTGGAGTGCTTGGGCCCAGAGGTCCACAGTGAAGTCTCCTCTATCTCTCAGGTGTGGTTCCTCCTTGGAGTAAGCTCCCAATATCAGACTCAAAGTGCAATCCTATACATGTCTACTCAGAAGTAAGTGCCAGTGAGTTCATTAGGGTTTACTCCCAGGTAAGTGGGTACAGTATTGCAGCCTTAGTCTCTTGGAGTTGGCAAGACTATGTATTGTAGACAAAGTATTATGTAGACAAAAGTTATCCTCTCCAGAATACAACATTCTCTGCCCTTAAACCAATTCTACTGAAACAGTACAGAGATGATCCAATTGAAGAAATTAATAGAGTCACTTTAATCAATTAAACCTGTAAAAAATGTTTATAACTAGACAATCATTTTGAAGTAAACAAAAAACAAAAAAAATACTTTCTTCTGCTTTCAGGTGCTGTATGCAAGGCTCCATCTTAGAAAAGGCATTTGTTCCTGTGTGAGAGAGAAGTCGGAATGTATTTTCTAAGATAGTGCCTGCCATCTGCAGATTTAGAAGTATTTATATTTTAAATGTATGTGTTAATGTGAGGCACCTTTTTAGTTGATTTAGGCTGCACTCCAGAAGGATGTCCCAAGATGCATAGGATGGAGTGAATCTCCATCTCTGCTCATGGAGAAGGTGGTCTACAGGCTGATGAAGAGGTCAGCAATTGGCAATCCTTCCTGCTGAGGGAACAGAAAGCTCTGCCATCCTTGCTGCTTCACTGCAGCAAAAGGGGGCATGCTGGGGTGGATAAAGGAGGCTATGGCTCCACCAGATCCAAAGCCCTCCTGTTCCCCTGATAAGCCCTGGAATAGGGGAGAAAGCATTCTAGCTCTGGAGCTGGCATACTTATCCCCACCCTCACCCCCATGGGACTAGGGATGTACGAAAGTGACTTACCTGTTCTCAGATGTGATTCATGGGGGGGGGAGGCACTCCGTCCCTCCCCCCAGAATCCTCGATGGGGGGGGAGGCAATCCGGTCCTCCCCCCTGGAATCCTGCCTGGCCGGCTGTGCTCCACAGTGGCTCCACGGAGCAGCCGGCCAGGGCCAGACGGGCTGCTGTGGACGCAAATGGCGGCCGTCGTAGCGGTCACCTTTTGCTTCCAGCCAAGCAGCCATGATAGGCTACATAAGTATTTACGTAGCCTATCACGGCTAACCCCCCCCCAAAAAAACCCCAGCATACGCAAATGGCGGAGGCTACAGCGGCCGCCATTTGCGTTCCCTATTTTTCTCCGTTCTAGCCTACATAAATATTTATGTAGGCTATTACGGCGAAAAAAAGGGGAACGCAAATTGCGCCCACTATGCTATTTGCGTTCCCCTTTTTTTCGTTGTAATAGCCTACGTAAATATTTACGTAGGCTAGAACGGCAAAACATAGGGAATGCAAATGGCGGCCACCGGAGCCACTGCCATTTGCATACACTGGGTTTGGGGGGGCGCTTAGCTGTGATAGGCTACATAAATACTTATGTAGCCTATCACAGCTGCAAGGACACCAATGGTGGCCTCAGCAGCCTGGCCGTGGCCAGCCAGGAGACCAGCCGCCGCCGCCGGAACTGCCACCGCTGCCGAATCCGCTGCATCCGTCCCAGGTAAGTTCCATCCAGGGGGGATTCCATGGGGGGGCGGGGGGGCAGGAGGCCGTTCCGCCACGGATTCCGGAACAGATTCTTTAGAATCCGGCATCACTGGAATCTATGGCAGAATTCTCTGCCATCCCTATGTGGGACTAGGTATGGGTAAGTAATTCATTTGGTTGGGTTTTTATAAGAACTTACTAAAATCTGTACATTTCTTCATCAATGAAATGGAAAGAACTTGAGATCTTTTAAACAAAATGAACATGGGAGAAAGAGAACGGACAGATTCATCTGCACAGGCTTAGAGCTTTGAATGCCTAGTTCTTAAGGGTGCACTCCTATGGAGATAACTGGCAGTCTCCAAAGTCAGAGGCTGCCAAGTATCCAATGAAAGGCAGCTGGAGCACGGAGGTGATCCTTGCCTCCTTGCTCTTGCTGCCCTGCATTTTTGGCTAGAAAGACAATTTCAGCTGCCTAGCCATGGCTTCATGGAGGAGGAGGGAAGGAAGCTACATAAAGTGGCTTGCGTGATCTCCTCTCCCTGCCCTGGGACCACCCCCTTTTTCCCATCTCTGTGTCCGTTTCCGAGTGCAGAGACATAGCTGGCGTGGAGAGAACCACACTGGCTACAATGGGGCAAGGGTGTGGTTTCTGGGAACTGTGTTTGGATCCCTGGCTCCGACCTCAGTCACAGAAACTGAACAATCCTATGGCCCTCTAAACAGTGTCTATTTGCCACAGGACTGCCCCTGAAATCTGGGTTTGAATCCCTTTGTACTCAACCATGTTTGTTTTACTAAATTAAGGCTGCCACCTCATTTTTTTCTGAGAGGCTCCTCATCTTTAACAACTACATGTAAGGAAGCTACAAGATAGGCCTCTCTATACTGGGAATAGCTGTACCTATTAATTTTGCCATTGCAGATGGGTGAGAATGTTGGTTTGTTTTGGTTTTATAAATTTACCAAAATTTACAAATTTATTCATATATGGGATGGAAAAAAGCTTGAGATTTTTTTTTAAAAAAAATGAATGTAGGAGGAAGCAAAACTCCCTAATTTGGACCAATGGGAGGGAAAACCTAGTGTGTGGGTGCATGGCGGGGGACGTGGACGTTAAACAAAGAAAATGCTGTGCCTCCCTACCAGGGATGTATGAAAAATTAATTTAGGAATGGCAGAGAATTCCACCACGGATCTCGGTGAGGCCGAATGCACTGGCATTCGGCCCCCCGAACTCCATGGCAGAACAGCCTGCCCCCCTGACACCCCTGCGGTTCCCCCCCGGGACGGGACTTACCTGGGGTGGATCTTCTGGGTGGCGGCGGCTCTGGCGGCAGCTTTGGCGGCGGCAGCAGCTGGTCTTCCAACCGGCTGCCACTGCCGCCATTTCCAGTCTTGTTAAAAAAAAAAGACGTGATGGGCTACGTAAAGATTTACGCAGCCTATCATGGTTGGGTGGGTTTAAAAACAAAACAAAACACCGCGTACGCAAATGGCGGCAGCTACGGCCATCGCCATTTGCGTTCCTTATTTTTGGCCGTCTTAGTCTACGTAAATATTTACGTAGACTATGATGGCGAAAACAAAGGGGAATGCAAATAGCGTAGCAGGCGCTATTTGTGTCCCTTTTTGATTCGCCGTTTTAGCCTATGTAAAGATTTACGTAGGTTAAAACAGTGAATCAAAAAGGGACGCAAATAGTGCCCGCTACCTATTTGCGTTCCCCTTTATTTTCACCATCATAGTCTACGTAATTATTTACATAGATTCAGAAGGCCAAAAATAAGGAATGCAAATGGCGGCGGCTGTAGCCGCTGCCATTTGCGTACACGGGTTTTTTTGTTTTTTTTCCCAGAGCCCTCTGCGGCCGGAAATCCGGCTGCGGATGGCTATGGCCTGGCTGGGCCTGGCCCTCTGCTCCGCAGAGCTGCCGCAGAGCACAGCCAGCCATCGACTTTCTACGGGGGAGGAACGGATCGCCTCCCCCCCGTCGAGGATTCCGCGGGGAGGGACGGAACACCTCCCCCCCACCATCAACATAATCCGCAAAAAGTAAGTCACTTTCGTACATCCCTAAATTCATTTCAGTTCACTTTTGATTGGGATGTATATGCACCTCCTGGACCAAACATGGGCTTCAACACAATCTGCAGTCAACGTCTGAGCTTGCAAGGACCCCTGGAAAATTATTTTGACAGCATGCACACATTTGAAAAACTTGTATAAAAAAAAATTAGGGATGGCAGAGAATCCTTGCAGAATTCCGCCATGGATTCCAGTGAGGAATCCATGGCGAAACGGCCTCCTGCCCCCCACCCCCTCGCAGAATCCCCCGGGACGGAACTTACCTGGAGTGGATGTGGCAGATTCGGTGGCGGCAGTTCTGGCGGTGGTGGCGGATCCGGCGGCGGCAGCAGCGGCGGCTCAAGCGGCTGGTCTCATGGCCAGCTGCAGCCGGGCTGCTGCGGCCGCCATTGGCGTCTTTGCAGCTGTGATAGGCTATGTAAGAATTTACGTAGCCTATCACGGCTAACCCCCCCTGCAAAAAAACAGTGTATGCAAATGGCGGCGGCTATGGCGGCCACCATTTGCGTTCCCTATTTTTCGCTGTTCTAGCTTACGTAAATATTTACGTAGGCTATTACGGTGAAAAAAAGGGGAACGCAAATAGCATAGTGAGCGCTATTTGCATCCCTTTTTTTTTTCACCGTAACAGCCTACGTAAATATTTACATAGGCTAAAATGGCAAATAAAAAAGGAACGTAAATAAATATTTACATAAATATTTACGTAAATAGTCTATGTAAATATTTACGTACACTAAAATGGCGAAAAATAAGGACCGCAAATGGCGGCCGCCGTAGCCACCGCCATTTGCATACGCCGGGGGGGGGTTACCCAGAAGTGATATGCTATGTAAAGACATACGTAGCCTATCACGGTTCCCTGTCTGGACGCAAATGGTGGCCGCTACGGCGGCCACCATTTGCATCCGCACCAGCCAGTTCGCGGCCGGAAATCTGGCTGCAGATGGCCCTGGCCTGGCCGGCTGCTCCGCAGAGCCATCACAGAGCAGATCCGACCATCGAGGATTCTGGGGGGGAGGACCGGATTGCCTCCCCCCCATCGAGGATTCTGGGGGGAGGTACGGAGCGCCTCTCTCCCCACTAACAGAATCCGTGGAAAGGTAAGTGACTTTCGTACATCCCTAAGTAGAGCCTTAGATTTGGCAGTTCCTCCAGTTCAGATTTTCCCTCTCTCACCCCTATCGGTTTGTCCTGCCCAAAAGTTTTGAATGAATTAATCTATTCAATTGATTTTCATTCGAATTTGCAGCCCTACTAAGCAGCCATATATGTAGCCTGAAATCCCTGTATTATTGGTTCAGAGGTGATCCTCAAACAATAACACTCCTAGAGAATGCTGATTTGCTGCCACTTTTCACATATCTTTATTCATGACAATCCAGAAATAAACAGCAGCATAGTAATCCTTCATAATCGCTGGCCTCTTTACAACATCAAAATTGCCACATTAAAACCTGCAGCAAATGCATTTCTTCAAAGGCTCTAGCTGTTATTCAAATCCAAAACAGCTACTACAAAACTGTAGATCCTTCCTAAAGCAAACCTTATAAAACATACTTTAAGAAAATATGGCTTGGAATTAGAAACTGCAGTCATGTGCTGCTGGATTTTTAAAAATAAAATGAGACATCTTGTGTGTTAATCTTTTACATTACTGAAACTTGTAGCAAGTATGATACTAAGGGTGCAATCCTAACTAGATAGGCGGCCACCTCTGGAGAGGCATTGGGAGATCGTTTCCTCCATGCCTCTCCTACCTTGCTATTGGATGGGGGGGCCGACCGGGACAGGAAGCTGCCATATGACACATTGGATGTGTCATACAGGCAGCTCCACTCTCCCTGCCCTGGAATACCCCCTAGCCCCGCCCCTTTTCAGTCGCTCTGTGCTCCTCTTGTGAGTGCAGAGGATGGGGCTTCTCCGTGCTGCCTCTGAGGCAGCGTGGACAAGGGGGGTGGTCGGTTTTGTGGGAACCAACCTTGGAGCACGAGCTCCGAAGTCGGTTCCCGGAAATGAGCATATCCTAGGGCCCTCTAGACAGTGTCTAGCAGCCATAGGATTGCTCTCTAATTTAATGTTGTACTGGCTGCATGAAATTATAACTAGCACAGTGAACACATTGATATCAACATTTGTAAGGTGTGGGCGATATCCAACGGTGTCATTCCGCTAGCTCAAATGACATTGTTCCAGTGGAAATTGGGCCCCGCACCCAAGAAGAAAATCCAACTAAAGTTATGTTATGTAAGCATGTTTGCACAACCGGTTGCTCATTACGCTTGTACAACTGCTGGTTATGCAGTCAGCTGCACATCATGCAGTTGCGCAAACATAACGCACAAGCAGTTGCATAGCAGAAAGATTCAGCAGACCGCCATTAGCACTATTTGAGTTTGTGGAATGATACCACCGGATACTGTTTCTTTGTTTTGTTTTTGTTAAATGATGTGATATTTGTAGATATATTTAGACACGGTGAACACCATCCACTTGAAGAAAAAATGCAGTCCAAGAAGAATGGTGAACTGTTAACTGCAGCTGTTAGAGGGCTTTGGATGGGATAAGTGCGTGTCGGGGAAGTGCCTGAGTGGTGCCAGCCTGAACTCCACTGAACGGCCTCACAATGTCATATGATGAGTAGGAAGGAACCTGGTGGCAGGCAGGTGGAAAATCACTTCCCCTCAGAAGATGGGTCAGCTCAGGTGCCACTTTAAAAAAAAAAAAAATCCGTGAACAGAGAATTGCTCAAAAACAGGAGTTCTATAAGAACCCACTTACTATAACAGAGACCAGAAGGCATCTGGGGACTGAGGGGTTTAGGCCCTTTCTCCCCCAGCTACAACACAATGGACCCTGCCTTCCTGGCCCAGGATTCCCAAGGACAAGAATCATATGAACAATGGTTGGGTGGAAGGTCAACTCTGCTGGGTAACAATAGTTAACATCTGGGGAAATTATTACACTTCATAAAAGACAAGCCATACACGTTGTTGTTAAAGGCTGAGATTTTTGCTAACTGTTTCCAGCATGGATATATACCAGGCAGCTTTAAAACATAAACTCCCATGCATTTACTTTCTCACCTTCTCCTTTCATTACATTTCATGTTGTCTTCCTCCCCACAAGCAGCACAGTTTCTGTAGTTGAGACAGACTACAGAAACTCTTAAGGGATACACTTCTGAGCACAGACACAGGAATAACCTGCGCTTAATGAGACACAATCGTGCAATCTATGTAATGCCTGCAGAATAGATATTTCTTTCCTTTCCTTTTTTTTTTCTTTTTTTGTAAAGAGACTTAAGGAAGCAAATATGAGAAGTTTGCATGAGCAGATTAAATCAGAAGGTAAACCATGCACAACATTATTTTTCCTGCCTAGATAAACTGCAGATAACCTGTCATTATGTGATTAAGCATTGCATTATATAGTTATTGCTGCTGATTTTGGAGTGGTGGCCACTAGGAATTGCTTCTTAGTGATACAAGGAAACTCCCCCATTCTGCTTGTCATAATGAAATTAGCCCCAAAGGAATAAATGTGACTGCCTATGAATGTGCTATGTTTGAGGAGTCTGTTAGCATTTCATACACACAAGCAAACAAAACATTCTGAAAAAAGGCTAGTTGGTGATACAATTTATAGAAGTGACACATACTACAGAATATATTTATTTAAATTAGGTGTTTCTGCTACTCCTGCCTTCATTTGAGTAATGGTATAGGGAAGAATATGCAAAACAGGGGCTCTGAAACACTGACACATTAACAGTGCAACCCTATACATGTCTACTCAGGGGCAAACAAAATGTTCTTCAAATCATGCATAGCAGAAGTATGCGTGATTGCCTTATTTACGTTAGTGTCCCGGGGGGGGGGAGGGGAATCTCAGGATGAAAATGGGTGGGGCATGCTTTAATTCCCCTTCCTGGAGTACCACAGTTCCAATCCAAATTGGGGCCACATACGCTTACACAGAAGTGTGTGAAGCACGTTGGATAACTCCTTTAGAGTTCTTCTGACTGAAACCCGAAGCAGATTTACCACCCCACTGACATTGGAGCCACCAGACTCCACTGGAAGTAAATAAGCCAATCACACATAGCTCTGCTATGCATGATTTGAAGAACATTTTGTTTGACCCTCAGATGTAAATTCTATTGAGATCCATGGGTCTTATCCTCAAGTAAGTTTGTGTATATAGGATTGTAGCCTAATTGTAGCCTAATCTCTACTCAAAAGTAAGCCCTATTGAGTTCAATGGGATTTACTTCCAGTTAAGTGGGTATAGGATAGTGCTGTAAATCTGAAATCCTAAGTACTCTTACTAAGGAGTAAATTCCATTGAACCCAGTGGGGCTTACTTCTGAGTAGGGATGGCTGAAGCTGTTTACTTCTAGTCCATATCACTCCCCTCCCCCAATTCCATTTCATTGCATCTCTGCATTAAGCTGCAATTTAAAAAAAAATCCTCTCAAAACATGCATTTAAAACGTATTTTAATACTACTTAGGTACATATTTTATCTCAAGATACATATTGAAAAGCACATTTTCTCTCCAGCTATGTATTTAAAGGCACATATTGGCACATTTAAACTGCTAAGAACATTTAGGGAATTGGAAAATGCAGTAGTTAGCCAAATTCTGATTGTACATCCCAGCTACCTTGAAATAGATTGCTCTTTCCCCACTGCTAGCAACAGCAGTAAAAGAGAAATATGTGTGAGGATCACTGGGGGAAGGAGAGGGATTGTTCCCCAAGGCAGCGGGGAAATTGACAGGGGCGAATTCAGTCAGGGGGGTCTGGTTACCATGGGGACTGCAGTAAAGTCCTTGGTAGGGGGGGGACCTGTAAACCCTGGACTGAACGTTGTGAAAACCTGCACAACTTATGGAATTTCTAGGCTGATGGTAAAGCAACCAAAGGAAGTACTGAAGAATCAGTTGGGCAAAAGCAGGAAGAGACAAGTTACAGAAAGTCTGGGCTGTGTTGTGTGGTACTGTCTTGTTCCACTTCCTAATAGCACAGGAAATTCAGTTAATTGTTGATTATCTTGGTGGAAGTACTTAGACATAAGGCTGCCATGTAAAGCAATTAATGGCAATATGTGTTTTCCCACTGTGATATGTGATGGATCGCTATCCTAGAATACAGAATTGGCTACATTGCTCTGAACCCACCCACTCAAGGGAGGGATGAGGAATGAAGAAAAATTTGATTTCAATATTTCCTCATTACAAGTGTTAGGACTATTAAATTACAGGAGGCAATTACACATACTGGAGAATTGTTGAAATCTGCAAACAAAAGTACAAAAGAAGAGAAAATGAATTATTGATAGTATATTATTATATGGCAGTTGGATATAACCTAAGAGTGATAGAGATCAAAGAAGAAGCATGCTTGGCATGTCAAAACCTTCTCATATAGAAAGAATAAAATTTAAAAAGTAGTAAAGCCATACATGTTACACTATACTCAGAGATACTTTAGAAGAGGAAATGTAGATTATGTGATCTGGTATGTAACATTTGTCTTGCTTTCTTGTAAAAAAAAGCTAGGCTATTGCAAGGAACTTTGTTTTGATCTAGCCAAATTTAATTAAAATATAATAGAGTTGAATTCTTGTAGTGAGTTCTGGTTCAGTCTAAGGACTTTGCTTAGGAAATCTAAGTATTGAACAAAATATTTTGCAGTGCATTGGGTAACCCTTCCACTCTTGCTCAATTCCACATCTAGGAAAATTTCTGCAAATTAGTTCCAGCATTGGAGAAGTGTAGTTTTCAGACCCATCTGGAAGATAGACATGTGACACCGTTATTGGGTGAACTACAGCTACAATTTATTTAACTATTGACAATAACATCTGCAATGAGTTCTACCAGCTGTGTGGGAATGGACTGAGGCAGGGGCCCTTATGGACGGGTGAACATCCAATGTTCAAGCTTGTTGAGGTTGTCCAAATACTTCCTTGAAGCTCCTTTCCCCTTGTTAGAGTTTTCTAACATGACATCTTAAAAAAAAAAAAAAGTCAGGAAAAACATGCATTTTTTAAAGTCCCCATTTCCCCAATAAAAATGTGCATTTCCCCCATAGGCTAAAGTGTGAAAATGTGGGTTGGGGGGGATGCACATGTACGCAAGTGTTCATGTATGCAAATACACATTTTTGTGTGTGAAATGTACACTTGTGTAGGTACACAGTTTTGAATGTGAGTGCAAGTTCGGGAAATTACAAAAATGTCCTGAGGATTACATTCCTGCTCGTGTTCACATTCGAAGTTGTGAACGGGAGACATTTACATGATTTGCGAACAGGAACAACATTTTCTTACATCCCTTGGAGACCCATCAGGACCTCCTCCAGTGACATTATCGGTGCTCACCACCCCTGCCCCAGATGAAAACCGTAGGCTTACAGTTTAAGTCCAGCTGGCCACTTCTTGTTGAGGGCTGTCCTTCTAGCTCATGATCCCCCCAAGCCTTTGAATGTGTGCTCTGGGCAAAGGTTGTTCCTTTCCCCATCCCTGGATCACACAGCCCAAAGGACAAATCTGGAGAAATTGATCTGGTTTCACCATAAAGGTGCCTCAGGGTGTTTTCCAGAGATTGCCTGCTAATCTCTCTCTTGCACAATCCAGCTATTGCGACCAACCTATTTAATCATAGGACCACCTATACCACTCCCCTGTATTCCCCATTTCAGTCAAGGTAGAGTAGGCAAAAAAAATCCTGTTCCAAGGCCAATAAGGGGGCCGGTAAAAAATATCCTGCCTGGCCCATAAGGAACAGAGCAGATGACAAAAGAGGCTTTCATCATCCCCCATGCTGGCTGCATTGTGACACTACAGGTGTCACAGTGCTACTACATGGGCCTCCAGTGGCCTTCCTATGGGACATGTGCAGAACAGCCCGTCTTGACCAGCTGTCCAGAGTGGGCTCAAGTGTGCATGGGGGGGGGGAGAGACCCAATCACTGCAGTTTATTTGCATCCCCCCTGCATTAATGATGCACACGTGCGTAAATAAAACTATATAAAAGGGTAATCTTGAAACGATTGTTGGTTTTTGAAAGATTCATTTTATACAGTATTTTTTTAAAAAAAATACAAACGTGTTTATGCAGATTGATAATACAGGTACAAATCCTCACTTGGCCATGAGGCTTACTGGTTGCCCTTGGACTAGTCACCAAATCTCAGCCTAATCAATGCAGTCTCTAATGGTTTTCAGGGTCTCTCGCTTGTCAGTCAGCATTCCAAGGGGACTGAGCACACTTAACTATTTTTTTTTGGTCCAACCCTTAGGGATTTTTTTCCTAAATCTTTTTGGACTTCTGCATACCTTGAGGTTTGCCTGCATCTGCTAATATCTCTCTTGTGTATGTGTGCTATCATTTTGGCTACCTCAATGATGAATTTAATCTGAATTAGAATATATGATTGGTTACCATAAGGCTCGTTTTTCAGATATCTTCTTTGGTTCATTCAGAGAATCTGTTCATTCTTTGCTCAGTCCGTAACACAAGAATTCTTCAGAAGAGGGTAAAAGGTCTCCTTTGTGGTGGGGGGTGTAAGCAGTGGAAAGTGTTTGATCAATGTCTTGCCTTTAAGCTCTAGTGGCAATTCACTGCCTTGTTTCTGACTATTACGAATTCTGGGACCCTTAGTGTGAGACTCAGGAAACATATAAATCTACAGAGAAAACTCAAGAAGCTAGAATTCCTGGAATTTTTCCCATATACAATACTTACACTGGTGTGATACATCTAAAGAGTGTACTTTAGACAATGATACAGTTTCCTGGGCCATGAGCTATGATACAAAATGTAGACAAATTGATCAGCAGAAAATAATAGCAATTTATTTCTGTAGTCCAGGCCAACATGACAGTTACAGTGGATTTATTTATTTATTGGGATTTTCAAACCTTACCAGCAGTAAACCTGATTGTGACAGATCTAATGACTGAAATTGTTTGTATATCAATGCTGGGAAATCCACCCTAAAAGTGATAGTAACCGGAACTAGATTATAACAGCTGCCATGTCATTCCCAGAAGGAAAGAAAGAAACAACTCATCAATATTCCATATGTGAATATACTAGGACTGGGGGATACACTGGCAGAATCCAATGGGGTGCTTACATCCTCACCGATTTCCTCCCTCAAGTGATGCGTCCTGCCAATTCTGCTGTACAAGAGGAACTCACCTCTTATGCAAGGGAAATTTAGCACGTCCTACAGGAAGCCCCCAAATGTACAGAAACACTTTCTTCTGGAATGAGACAGGCCAGCAAAGCTCCCTTATGCAAGCTCGACCAACCTGCCTCCTTCCAAAAACAAGCATTTCCTCTCCCTTTGGGTTGCCCCGGAAGTGGTAAATCAAATCACCATTGTGCAGGCAGTGAGGGATGCTATCCGTGGGTGTAAGAGAATTGGCAGGGGCATAAGTGCCCCATTGGATGTTGTCCTATGACACTAAGCCCTTTATGTGTTGAGTCCAGGTCTCTTGGACATGCACCCTAGCATCACACAAACAATGTTTTTGTATGAGCTACTGTACATTTGCCCAATAGGGCATGATTTGTTTTCTCCCCGAAGGATAGGTTTCATGTCCCCAAAGCCCAATCCCAGTTCTTGTGGTCTCTTACAGAGATGGTTGCATGTAATGCCATCTTAGGAAGGTGTATGCATGACATGCTGTACTGAGGCATTGCTGCCATGGCTGATAGCACTGATCATGTGCACGACAGTGCTAAAGAGATGCAGAATCATCAGGATGCCCCATTCACTCTTTTGTATACTTTTCTACAAACAGAAACATATTTCCATTTGCAGATTGCTTTGCTGGATCAGTGTACTGGACATTTGCAGGAATGCACACTAACAGAAAGGTATTCGGTACTCCTTACCACATTGCACAGGTCATGCCAGTGGTTCATTAATCTAAGCAGGAGGAACTTCAGATTAAGCCAGGGTATGGTATGGTTGATAGGAAACTGGCAGAAATCAAGTTGAGATTCAGACCCTATGGCAATTAAACTCATCCCTACAGACAGAGAACCAGTTCCAAGTCAGGAAACAAGAATATGCATAAGACCCACATAGCCAAAGGAAAAGTAGGCTAGCTGAAGAAGGAAAAGTAGATCTTCTTGTCTCCTGGATGAGATCATTTGGGATTAGATTCCTTATGGCAGGAATTGGCAGCACGTGGCCCATGAGCCACATGTAGCCCACTGTGGTGGAGGTGGAAGGACTAAAGCCCACAAGGGGGCTGGGGAGGGCAAAAATGGCCCCAGACCTCCCAAAGCTGCTCACCCCTGGCTTACGGGATAGAGGAGTGCACGGATATAAGGAAAATCATTTGAAGACATGGTCAATTTTTCCCTAACTTCAGGAGGAGCATATGGCTTTGACTTTTCTGCTTTATGAATGTTTCCTCTTATGAATGTACATTGTTGCCTTTCTGAAGACCTCTCCAAGATGCTGAATGCTTTACAGCAGAGCAAACAAAATCATTGCTGCAGTGAACAGGGCAAGATCCCAGGCAAGGCAAAGCTGCTGCAGATGCTCATTTACATGCCCACCCCCTCTGCTGCTTAAAACCAAACAAATGGCCTTGTGGGTGTCAGGTACAAAGTCAGATAAATGGCTGATTTTTCTTCTTGACAGACTGGAGGAGGATATGTTTTATAGTAGCCTTCCCAACCATGGTGCCCTCCAGAAGTTTTGGACCACAACTCCCATTGGCCCCAGCCAACATGGCCAATGGTCAAGGATGGTAGGGATTGTAATCCAACAGATGGAGGGCAATTATTTTGTTTTATCTGAGTTATCCAAGACATGTTAGAAAGCTAATGGGCAACTTGCACAACTTTGCAGCCAGCACATGAATAGCTGTGTGGAGATGGCAAACCACCCTATGCCTGCCCTGTGCACCATTTGCTGAACCCCTGCCAATTACCCTCCCTCCATTCAGCACAAGTGGTGTGCGACTTCCCCCCATCCCATGAGCTGCATTTTGCATTTGTGTAAATTGTCATCTGCATAAAATAATGGCTGTAAATAGAACCATTTACACAAAACTACAGACATACTGTAAATGGACTACTTAGACCATTTGTGCCTGTAATTTTGCACACACGGTCCTATTTATGGCCACCATTTTACACAAATGTCAATTTAAATAAATAGCTGAGATGCCATTTTTTATTCAAAATGGCAGCTTGCAAACAAGCAGGGATCCCCATGCTTGCCTAACTCACCGTGTGTACCAGGTTTGGCAAGCATGGGCATCTGCGGACTGGCATCCGAGGGACCGAGCTGGTGAGAAATCACCAAGCTTTGAGCCCCAACCAGACTTCTGTGGCATCCCTAGTAAAGTGTCAATCTCAAGTGGTTTAGCATATCCTTGTCCTTCTGGCCACTCTACGTTTCCCATTTGTAACTTTAGGGCTCCTGTTTTCTAGCCCCACACTTATGCCACTTAATGCATTTTGATTGTCTTATAGATTCATTTCTTTTAGACATGAAGGGCTCAGACTTATGCATATTTAGACAGAAAAAAGTCCAACAATTCCCGGCATTCCCCAGGAAGCATGTCTGGCTGGGGAATGCTGGGAGTTGCAGGACTTTTTTTTCTGTCTAAACATGCATAAGATTGCACCTTAAAAAGAAAAAAAATTGGCACACTAATTATCACAGTGGCACATACTTTTAATAATATCTGCAATGATCCATAGGTATTATATACCTTGAATTTCCATTTTTGTCACTGAAGAATGCTTATTATGCAAAAGCAGAAAGGGGAAAAACAACAACCAGCAACCAATATTCCCACATGGAGCCATTACCATCAACCTCTATTTAAATCAAATCAGTAGAAAAACAAGATAATTGAAAAGGCTCAAATTAATACCGGTATGTGGCTCCTGGTTTGGAATCCCTAAGAAGGGGAAGAAACACAGTAATAGAATAGTGGTGTCCATGAGTGGTGTGATTTTAAATGCAAGGCGAGGTTCCACTTCCAGTTGTATCTCTTTCATGCATAGCTGATTCTGAAACATTATTTCAGACACAAACAAAAACATGGCTCTATTAATGGCATTATTTAATTAAGATATATTTGGATAAATCTTAATTATTGCCTTCCAAACGGGAAATGTTATGCTAGCCTTTTCATCAGAAACATGTGGTATTTCACCAGCATACAGTAAATGTACATACAGTCCAAATATCTCATTAGTTATTTTCCAGACAATGGCAATGTCTCTCTTTCTGTCACCTACATTCAAATTGCCCAAACCGTTCCATTTAGCCACTTACTCTGCAGGGAAGGAAGGGGTAACTTTAGGTGCCTTGCAGACTGAGTTTTAGAGATGACCCTAATCAGAAGACCTTGCTGAGAGTAGGGCTGTGCAAATCAGCAAAACTCGAACTTCCCAAAGTTCTCAAAATTCTACCTTGAAGCTCATTCTGACTCAAGTCCATATCAGATTGCAAACTTTGTTTTTTTCACTATGCATGAAAATCTGTGTGTATTTTCCTTTGTATTTTTCCGAATTTCCAGTAAATTTAAAGTCCATTTACACTACACTATCTCTGTGTCTAGGTCACTTGTCCTCAGTTGCCTTTTCTACATACAATAGCAGCACAATTGACATCACAAACATGTATTTAAAATTGGGGAGGGAATACACACACATGGGAAAAGGATCAACCAAGAAGAACAGCGGGAGGTTTGCTGAGCACATACATCAGCAGGCAAGAGTTCAATCAAAGCATTTAAAAATAGATTTCAGAAGTTTTTCCCAAATATTTGTAAAGCATATTTTGTTTTGTGAACAATCATTCCTGATTGACAGATATTTATCATTTCTGTCACTTGGCTTTGGATTTCCATGGCTTCCTTGGTTTTCCACGCTTGTAGGGCCAGGCATTGGGCAATAAGTACAGTGTGTCATTTCATTTGAGAGCCAGCCAGTGTCCACATCCTTGGAAGATAGCAAATTACTCAGTGTGTGAATTCAAAGAACAGGTATTTGCATTCACCGAATACCACCAAGTATCAGAGCATGTTACATCAGCTGCCATTTTGATGGCAAAGAGAAATACTGATGATTATGACGGTGTTGTCACACATCATAACATTCAGTGAGGCTTTTGTAAGTGTCCGAATGATAACACGTGCTTCATGGCCTGTGAAATTATTTCTCAAGTGCTTTGGAAAAACTAAATCCATTGGATCTGTTTCCCAGAGATCCCCTCTTTATTATGGAAATTAATGATGGTTTACACATACGTTAAGCCTCTAATCTTTACATGTGCCGATATAGCAATCCCTTGGGCATTCATAGAAAGAAAAGATGTGTCTAGCACAGAGGAGAGCCTTAACAGTTTTGTACATATGAAGTGTTTGGGATGGGGGGGAAGGTGGGCAGGATTGAATTTATATTTATTGATTTTATTACATTTATATCCCATCTTTCAACTACAAATAGTGTTCAGGGCACCTAAGAACAATAAAAGATAGAAGACCAATAATTAAAACATATAATTAAAACATAAAAGCAAGTCCAAAAACATAAAAGCAATCTCAACAACCTATCGACAGCCAGTATGTGATAGCTTTCTGAATGACTCTTGTTACATAATAACATTACCTAGATGTTTTAGTTGTTCTGGAATTTTTAATGGAAATTGTTTTTAGCTATTTTATATTTTGTATGCTTTAATAATTTTGTTGTAAGTTGCTTTGGGTCTTTTTTTAAGAGAAAGGTGACTAAGAAATTATGATGAAGATAATAATGTTAAGGGGGTTCCCAGTGATCCTTTAGTCAGTAATGAGGGTGGATAGAGAAAACTATTTTATTTCACATTCTACCACACAACTACACACATCTTATTTGTGCCAAAATTCTCTTTACCCCTGGACAGAATGATACAGATGACCAAACTTATCCCAGGATGAGGAAGTTCATTTTGTTCTTTGTAAGGCCTCACACTCCAGAAATGTGGCCTTAAACAAAACACATGCCTATCCTTTAAAGAATATAATTAGCTGCATGCGACCAGCAATTTTAGTTCAGCCCTGAACAAATTCTGTGTGATCCTGGTAAGTGCCTGATCTGAAAGGTCTCTGTTAGGATATAGTTCAGTGTATATGGTGTGTGTGTGTGTGTGTGTGTGTGTGCGCGCGCGTGCTGTATCCTTTCTACTATAAATCAATTATCTCAGCTGTGGATTTTTTAAAAAGTAATATGATCTATAATGCATTTTGTAGAATGCATGTCAGAGTCTTCCTTAGGAGCATGAAAAGAGAAAGGTAATCTCCATCTGAGTGACAGACTTGCCAGGGGTGATTATTTCCATTTCATCAGATACATTTAAACAACCATGTTTCATGTCCCTCTAAAGCATTTTTTTTTCTCATGTCACTGAACGAATTAGTGAAGTCTAAATTTCAGCTCAAGGCTCTGTGTATCTTTTCATAGCTGTAGTCAGGGAAAAAAAACTCTCCCAACAGCTTCCATCAGGGACCCTGAATCTTCTCATTTACATAAGAACGGGAAGTTAATTGTGTTACTGATATCCCAGTTTCCCCAAGGAGTTAATTAAGCATGCTGAAACATGCTGAGAATATAACTTAACTGTCAGCTTGGATAATCATGAAAAATCAGCTTGAGCAAACCAGAAACGTAGGGCATAACTTAATATGTGTAAAATCTAGTACTAAACAAGTTAAGAGAAAAGCTCTTCCGAAATCACTGGTGAAATCCATGTGGGGTTCAGTCTTTCATGAAGTCCCAGCACGCTATGTGCTGCACAGTCACAGCATAAATTGCAAACCAGGCTTTTTAGGGTTTGTGTCCAACTGTTGGCCAGTGACCCAAAAGTGAGTAGGGCCCATTCAGAAAACTGTGCTTTGTTCAGAAAAAAAGCAATACCAACATCTGATTCAGCCTGTAATCCAGCCAAGTTCCTGCTAGTATTTCACCAATCTTTCTGAAATTGTTAGGAGCCAGAAAGAAGTGCTAGTCTTATATACCCTAAAAATTGCAGAAAGATTGTGAAATCTTGAGGGAGAAAGAGACAAGCAAAAAACAAAACACCTCTGTCAAAAGTGACTTTGAAAAAACAAAATAACAAAAACATTGGTGGCCACTTTGCAGTCACAATTCCTGAAGAGACCAGAGGGCTTTCACGTGAACCAATTATGGCTTCCTATTCTTCTTGTATTGGAGATGGTGGAAAACTATTCTTTTCAAAGTTCCATTTAATTTCGTCTTTGGAATAAGCTTTTTTTACATGTAATGGTGATCCACAGGACAAACCATAAGCATGGGGATGCTCAGTAGCTCACTCCCTCCCCCACCACAGCTAATTTAGGGGATGGCAGGCTGGGGGGGGAAGATAAGTCTACCTTGTTATAGGAGCCACACTTGTGGCTCCTAGTTAAGGCTCCAACAGTGAAAATGCATTCCACCATTAAAAAGGGGAAATTGTGGGGGGGTCATTCTAACCATAATAAAATTGAAAAGGCTTCACTAATCTTTCTGAAATTTATTTGTATCAGAAAGAAATGTTATTTTTATATAGTCTGAAAATTTCAGGAAGATTGGTTACAGACTGAGGGACAAAGAGCATTAAAAAGAAGAAGAAAAAACTCGCCTACTCAAACGTGTTTGAAAAATAGGGTTGGCGATCAGATTTGCCCACAATTTCTGAAGGAATTATAATCTACTTACCTTACATATTGATGGCTTCCCACTCCCTTTATCTTGTAGATGGTGGAATTTAATTTCTTTTTTTAAAATAAATTTGCTTATTTTTAAAATAATGTTTATTTGTATAAAGAGAGCCTATGGGGCTCGTGTAACTGCATGCAGCCTCAGTAGACTCTCCTGCCTAAGATCATTTGGAACATTGAGGGGGAAGGGGATATGTGCAGCATGGAGGAAAGGCATTTACTTTACAGCAGAACAGTTCTGCAGGTTAGAACAGAACTACTTTGATTGATTGCTTTGTGGGGGGGTACACTTCCTCTTCCTCTTCTTTTAAATGTGGATTTTAAATTAAAAGCATGATTTATCTTTGTTTGATCACTGCTGCTGATTGACTTACAGTGCAATCCTGTGCATGTCTACTCAGAAGTAAGTTCCATCGAGTGCAATGGGTCTTACTCCCAGGTAAGTCTGTTGAGGATTGCAGCCTTATTTTTAAAACAAACAAACACCCATTACATTGCTTGAAAGGGTCAGTGGGTGGGTTTTGTTGTAGTTCTCTAGATACTCATTTAAAGATTATTGTATTTTATTTATTATTTTATTTATTAAATGTATTAATCTCCTATCTGGCTGGTCACCCAGCCAATCTTGGCAATGTACAGAGTGTATAATAAAACAGTTTAAAACAATACAATTCCACAGTAAAAACATTTCTAAAATTACCCTAACCCACCCAAAATGCCTGCCTGAACAACCATGTTTTAAATGCACAGCGGAAGCTCATTAAAGAGGGGGTATGGCGGAGTTCCCAAAGAGGGAGTTCCACAGCGTGGGGGCCACCACAGAGAAGGCCCTCTCCCTCATCCCCACCAGTCTAGCTGTCCTGATGGGACAGAGAGAAGGCCATCCGAGGCTGATCTTGTTAGGGATGTACAAAAGGTACTTACCTCCATGAATTAAGTTTATGGTGGGGGGGGAGGTGTTCCGTTCCCCCCCCCCCGGAATCCTCAATGGCCGGTTGTGCTCTGTGGCGGCTCCGTGGAGCAGCTGGCCAGGCCCAGGCCAGAGCCGTCCACAGCCGGATTTCTGGCCGCAGAGGGCTCTGGGTAAAAAATAAACAAACAAAACGCGTACGCAAATGGTGGCGGCTAAGGCCGCTGCCATTTGCATTCCTTATTTTTGGCCATCTTAGTCTACGTAAATATTTACGTAGACTATGACGGCGAAAATAAAGGGGAACGCAAATAGTGTAGCGGGCGCTATTTGCGTCCCTTTTTGATTCGCTGTTTTAGCCTACATAAATATTTACGTAGGCTAAAACGGCGAATCAAAAAGGGATGCAAATAGCACCCACTACGCTATTTGCATTCCCTTTATTTTCGCCGCCATAGTCTACGTAAATACTTACATAGACTAAGACACCAAAAATAAGGAACGCAAATGGCGGCGGCCATAGCCGTCGCCATTTGCGTATACGTTTATTTTTTTTTTGCCCAGCCATGATAGGCTACGTAAATCTTTACGTAGCTTATGACGTCTTGGGAAAAACAAAACAAAAGACAAGTCTGCAAATGGCAGCGGCGGCGGCAGCCGGTCGGAAGACCAGCCGCAGCAGCCACCGCCGCCGCAGCCGCCGCTGGAGCCGCCACCACCTGGAAGATCCGCCCCAGGTAAGTGTCATCCCAGGGGGGATCCGCAGGGGGCAGGGGGGTGGCAGGCCATTCCGCCACAGATTTTGGGGGCCCAATGCGCTGGCATTCGGCCTCACCGAGATCCATGGCGGAATTCTCTGCCATCCCTAGATCTTGTTGATCGGCCTGTCTGGTGTTGCTGGAGGCACTCCTTAAGATAGGTTGGGCTGGAACCATATAGGGTTTTCAAGGTCAAAACCAACACCTTGAATTTGGCCCGGAAAACAACTGGTAACCAGTGCAGCTCCTTCAGCACTGGAGTGATGTGATCTCTCCAGCAGCTGCCTTTAATCAGGCAAGCCACCATGTTCTGTACTAGCTGCAGCTTCCAAACTGTCTTCAAGGGTAACCCCACGTAGAGCGCATTACAGTAGCCTAAACGAGAGGAGACCAGGGCATGTACTACCGATGGGAGCAGATGGTCGGGAAGGAAGGGGCACAGCCACCATATCAGATGGAGTTTGTACAGCGCTGTCCAGCTCACAGCTGACACCTGAGCCTCCGTGGACAGCTGGGAGTCCAAAATGACCCCCAGGCTGCAGCCCTGGTCTTTCAAGGGTAGCTGTAGCCCATTCAACACCAGGTCAACATCCCCCAACCTCCTCTTGTCTCCCACCAAAGTACCTCAGTCTTGTCAGGGTTCAGCTTCAGCTTATTCCTCCCCATCCAGCCACTCACCATCTCCAGACATTTGGACAGGGATTCTACGGCCAACCTTGGTGAAGATTTGAATGAGAGGTAGAGCTGTGTGTCATCTGCATATTGATGACACCACACCCCAAACCTCCTGATGATAGTCCCCAGCGGCTTCACATAGATGTTAAATAGCATCATGGAGAGGATGGAACCCTGTGGCAACCCACAAGTGAGCAGCCACGGGTCCAAAACCTCCTCTCCCAGTGCTACCCTCTGGTACCTGCCGGAGAGGAAGGACCGGAACCACCATAATACGGTGTCTCCAATGTCCAACCACTCCAGATGGTCCAGGAGGATACCATAGTCAACAGTATCAAAAGCCGCTGAGAGGTCGAGGAGAACAAGGAAGGAGCATTCACCCCTATCCAGAGCCCTCCTTATATCATCCACCAAAGTGACCAAGGCCATTTCTGTCCCATGCCCAGGCCTGAAGCCTGACTGAAATGGATCTAGATAATCGGTTTCTTCCAAGTGTGCCTTCAACTGCATTGCCACCACCTGCTCAATCACCTTGCCCAAAAATGGCAGATTCGAGACTGGGGGAAAGTTGTTCAGAACTTGGGGATCCAAGGAGGGCTTCTTTAAGAGTGGTCTTATCACTGCCTCCTTGAGGGCTGATGGCATCACTACCTCCTCAAGGGAGGCATTCACCACTGCCCTGATCCCCTCACCCAATCTCTCTCTGCAGCCCATAATGAGCCAAGATGGGCAAGGATCAAGTAAGCTGGTGGTTGAGCTTACAGATGAAAGCTCCTTGTCTGCTTCATGAGAAGGAAGGAGCTGGAACCGATCCCACAAAACCGGTTCGCCACACACCACCTCTTGCTCACTAACTGTATCCACAGTGCATGGATAGGGATGTCCGCGGAATCTGCCACAGAATCCAATGAGAACGAATTCCAGTGAATTTGCCCCCCCCAAGGTCCGCAGTGGAACGAATTCACTTACCTGTGCTTCTCCGGACTGAATATCCGCTCCCAGCCGGTTCCATTCCGCCATCTGTGTGGAACCCGGAAGTAAGTTATCAGATGCAAATGGCATCTGCTACGCCATTTGCATCCCCGTTTTTCCTCGCAATAGGCTACGCGTCTCTATTTACATAGATACTTATGTAGCCTATCATGTGAAAAAAACAGGGACGCAAATGGCATAGCTGATGCCATTTGAGTCTGGAGAGCACTGTAGGAGCTGGGATGGAGCCGGCCGGTGGCTCTGCAGAGCGGAGCTGACCAGGTCAGATTCCGGGGGCGGGGAACAGATCGCCTCCTCCCACCATTGAGGATTCTGGGGGGAGGAACAGATCGCCTCCCCCCCAGCGAACCCCCCCCCAGCAGACATGAGGTAAGGTGATCCGTACATCCCTAGACATGGAATAACACTCCTAATCTGATCAATTTTATCTGCGAAGTTCCTTGCCAAGGCCTCACAGGAGGCCTTAGAATGCTCCAGCAGTTCCAGAGCCACTGGACTGACCAGGCTGTGGACCACTTGGAACAGCCTCCTGGGACAGCACTCTGTGGACATGATAGAGGCAGCATAGTATTCCTTTTTTGCTGCCTTCACCGCCACGTGATAGGCTGAAGATACAGCTCTGATCGTCTTTGGAGTGAGACTTCCACCACCGGTGCTCTAGCCATCTCACCTCCTGTTTCAGAGCTTGTAACTGCAGATTTAACCATGGTGCAGTCCGAGCCCTGTTCAGGGGAAGAGAGCATTTTGGAGACACCCGATCTAATGCCCCAGTGATTGCAGCATTCCAGCCACCCACCAGGGTCTCGACCGAGTGACTGTTGGCGTGCTCCAGAGAATCCTCAAGCACGTTCAGGAATCCATTCAGATCCATAAGTCACCTGGGGCGGACCATTTTAATGGGTCCTCCACCTAGGGATGTCAGAGAAATCCACTGTGGATTCAAATGAGGCCGGATTCTTTGGAATCCAGCCTCAGGAGTCCACAGCAGATCGGGACCACTTACCTCTGCTCTGCTCCAGGAGGACTGGAGGCGGAACGGCACCTGGCTGCTTCTTCCAGGCAGAGCCATTCGCCTCCTCCCTGTCCCTGCCGATTGCCTTTAAAAAAAAAAGTCTTAAAAAAAAAAAAGCGATTGGGAGGATGTGGCCATAGACTTATATGCAAATAGATTCATGAAGCTTGTGTATAAGTCTATGTGTCCATAGGCTTATACACAAGATTCACAGCTCTATTTTGTGTATACGTCTATGGGCACATTTAGGGATGTTAGAGAATTCTGCCACGGATCCCAGGGGGGCTGAATTCCACTGAATTCAGCCCCCCAGAAGCTGTGGCAGAACGGATTGCTTTCCCCTACCTGCAGAACCCGGTGGAGCCAGGTAAGTGGGGTTTCATACACCCCTAGGCACATCCTGCTGATCACAAGTTTCACAGCTCTATTTTGAGTATAAGTCTATGGGCACATCCTGCTGATCGCATGTGCCCATAGACTTATATGCAAAATAGAGCGGTGAATCATGCGATCAGCAGGATGTGCTCACAGACTAATATGCAAAATAGATAGGGATGTCAGAGAATTCAGCCACGGATCTTGGGGAGGCCAAATGCCAGTGCATTCGGCACCCCGAAATCGGTGGCAGAACGGCCTGCCCCCCCGCCCCCCCGGGATGAGACTTACCTGGGGCGGAACTTCCTGGCGGCGGCGGCTCCGGTGGCGGTGCGGCGGCGGCAGCAGTGCAGCGGCGGCTGCAGCGGCCGGTCTTCCAACCGGCTGCTGCCGCCGCCATTTCCAGTTAAAAAATTAAAAAAAGACGTGATAGGCTACGTAAAGATTTACGTAGCCTATCATGGCTACATTTTAAAAAAAAATCGAGATAGGCTACATAAATGTTTATGTAGCCTATCACGTCTGACTTAAAAAAAAACCAAACAAACTGCGCGTACGGAAATGGCGGCGGCCACGGCCACCGCCATTTGCGTACGCGCGTTGTTGTTGTTTTAAGTCAGACATGATGGGCTACGTAAACATTTACATAGCCTATCACGGCTGACTGCAGGGACGCAAACGGCAGCGACTACGGCCGCTGCCATTTGCGTCCCTGCTAGCCAGCGGGCGGATGTCCGGCTGGTGGCGGAGCTGGCCAGCGGCTCCGCAGAATCCCTGCGGAGCACAGCCGGCCGGCCAGGATTCCGGGGGAATGGAGCACCTCCCCTCCATCCAGGATTCTGGGGGGAGGGACAGAACGCCTCCCCCCCACCATCAACATAATCAGCGAAAGGTAAGTGACCTTCATACATCCCTAAAAATAGAGTGGTGAATCTTGTGTATAAGTCTATGGACACATAGACTTATACGTAAGATTCATGACTCTATTTGCCTATAAGTCTATGGGCACATCCTCCCGATCACCATTTTTTTTTTTAAAGACATGGCAATCAGCAGGGACAGGGAGGAGGCAAATGGCTCTGGCTGGCAGGAGGGAAGGTAAGCACCCCCAAGCCAGTCCCCCCCCAGAATCTGAGCGGAGCGGAACCGCTCTGGAGGATTCTGAGGGGGAGGAACGGATCACCTCCCCCCCGCGAATTCCCCATCGGAACAGATGGTAGGGAATCCGTACACCCCTACCTCCACCCCTACGGAGCAGTTGAGGAACCGAGAAGTCTAACGTCACCAGATAGTGATGACAAGGGGGTGATGGATATACCCCTGACTTCCAAACCACACCCCGCTTCTCAAGAAATAAACACAAGGTCTACTGCATGACTGGCTACATGGGTGGGCCCAGTTGGAATAGGGTGCAGCTCCCAGGAAGCGATGGTCTCCATGAAGTCCCAAGGTGCCCCTGTGAGGATGGCTTCTGCATGTACGTAATCATTGTTACAAGATTGTTCTGGGGCTGATGATTGCCCTTGCTTTACTTAATTTTTTAAACAATTACTGGTGGGGGCGGGAATTAATTTCATTTCAATCTGTCTGTGTCTATGATCCATCTTAGGCAGGGGTGTTGTGATTTGACTATAGGAGGACTGGTTGATGGAAGGGGCAGGGAAGAGTGAAAAAGTAAAGACAAGCTACTCTGTCGATTGGTAAAAAGAAAAAAGTAACCTTCAAACTTTCCACAATGTCTTAAGAGTTTTGCAGCCCCTAGGAGAGGGGAAAACAAGGCAAATGAAGGCTAACCAGGTCAAAAAGTATCAATCTATCTTTTGATCAGTAGTAAGACACCAAGAACAGGATGGTTTGGTTGGCATTTTGGCATGGGGACAGGGGGAAGAGGCAGCCATGTATTCCCCTCACAGTATACCTAATGTGCCAAGGTGCAGTTTGGGAAAACAAACATGGTGGCAGCAAGCATAACCGAGCTTCAAGATCTCTGTAGGTTTCTCAAATCTACTGAAGAAATTGTCCACCTGAACTTCAAAAGTAATGAATATGGGGGCCCAGCTTTGCATTCCTGAGAATATGGTTGAGAAAATGAAAGGGCATTCTTTGCCCAGCCCATCCTATTCCTCAGCAGATGCAAGCCTCCCACTATCTCCCTGACAAAAAGCTGTGTTGGTGGGCTGGTGGGGGTGGGCAATTGTGGAATGAGATTAACCAAGCAATCCTATATATGACTACTCAGGAGCAAGTCCCATTGTGTAGGGATAGGATCGCAACCTAATGAGAAAGAGGTTGAAGGAAGCCGGCAATTTTGGAAAACAATGATACCTGAAGCACAGGTGCAGACTTCCCCGCTTGGAGGTACAACTGAATGATAAATTGTAAAGGAAACACTTTATAGTATTTTATTCATTAATAATTAATATTTCATTGTATTGTTGAACATTCCCTTATGAAATGCATTTTTTTAAGTGCCAATGATTATAATGGACTTTCATTTACAGTGCAGTCATATATGGCTGTGTAGGGATGTAAGAATCCCTTACCTTGCTCTGCTGAGGGGCATCTGTGGTGGGGGGGAGGCACTCCATCCTTCCCCCCGGAATCCTCGATGGGGGGGAGGCGCTCCGTCCCTCCTCCCGGAATCCTGCCCGGCCGGCTCCGGCTGCCCACAGCCGGACATCCAGCCGCTGGGCAGCCCTGCAGGGATGCAATACATTGTGTCTCTGTATTGAGCTGTGATAGGCTACGTAAATATTTACATAGCCTATCATGGCGGGGGGGGGGGGGAACCCCAGCATACACAAATGGCAGCTACCGCCATTTGCGTATGCTGGGGTTCCCCCCCCCCGCCGTGATAGGCTACGTAAATACTAACATAGCCTATCACGGCCTCCACAGGGACACAAATGGCGTCCCTGCATTAGCCGTGATAGGCTACATAAATATTTACATAGCCTATCATGGCTTGAAGAGGAGGAAGTGAATGGCGGCCGCAGGACGGCCACCATTCGCAAAGCAGTGCAGATGGGAGCAGGTAAGTGCTCCGTTTCGCATGCCTTTTGTGGGGTGGGGGCGGCGGGGACTTCATCCTGCGCGCCTTTTGTGGTGAGGGTGGGGGCTTCGTTCCGCAACAGATTTTGGGGGCCAAATGCACTGGCATTCGGCCTCACTGAGATCCATTGCAGAATTCTCTGACATCCCTATGGCTGTGAGAGCTGGACTATACGGAAGGCTGAGTGCCGAACAATTGATGCTTTCGAATTGTGGTGCTGGAGAAGACTCTTATGAGTCCCCTGGACTGCAAGGAGGTCATATCAGTCAATCCTAAAGGAAACCAACCCTGACTGCTCATTGGAAGGATAGATACTGAAGCTGAAGCTCAAATATTTTGGCCACCTAATGCGAAGAGAAAAGTCACTGGAAAAGACCCTGATGCTGGGAAAGATTGAAGGCAAAAGGAGAAGGGGATGGCAGAGGATGAAATGGCTAGATAGCATCACCGATGCAATGAATATGAACTTGAGCACACTCCAGGAGAGAGCGGAGGACAGGAAGGCTTGGCGTGCTATGGTCCATGGGGTCACGAAGAGTCGGACATGACTTAACGACTGAACAGCAACAACATATATGTGTCTACTCAGAAGGAAGCTCCACCAAGACCAAAAAGCAAGGAAATTGTGCACTAAGGCTCACAATCCCTAACCCCACATCCTTTTTTAAACTCCCTTTTTTACATAGAAAACAATGGCAGGAAATTGCAGGCACTCACCAGATGGGATCGCAGGGAGTCCAGGAGTGTGTGAGTTGGCATGAGCAGGGGTGAGCGAGGACAGAGGATCTGTGGGTGCAGTCCAGGGGTTGCAGGCGGCGGGAGGGAATGGACTCCCAGACCCATTCAGTTGCCCACATCATCCCTACTGGTGAGCTCCCTCAGGTACTTTTATGGTGAAGAGTGTGTCCAGAAATCTGCCACTCAGGGCTATGGGACCCATGGACCAATCTGACTCACCTCACCTGCCCAAAGTTGTGGATCATGAGGAGGGGGATATTTGGGAAGCCACCTTCACTCACCTGAAAGGTGTGGCTTAGGGGACAGGGCAGGACTTCTTCCCACTTTTATCCATGATTGGGCTGACCCATTTAATGTGGGCCAGATGCCTGAAAAACACTGACACTTGCAGATCCTGTTAATGCTGAGTTGTTAAATTTGAATAAAAATGGGCCCTAGTTCACCCAGCTACCTGTGTCAGCCTCTTTATTCCTTCTCTGCTTGCAATGTCAGAGCAGGAAAGAGAGAGGGGGGAAATCCCAAATTAATTGAGCTTGCTAGCTAATATACCAAGATGATGTTATGGTCTGCAGCTTTCATTTAATGCTTTGCTGGAGATGTGCCTTACCTTCAGTTTGAACTATCAATAGTTTTGTTTTCAGTATTGGGTTGCATTGCACAAGAATAACCGATGGTTATGATAACATGTCCAGATGGCGATTGTATTTTAAAGTAAGTGGCTGGTGTGCTCTCTTTGTACAACTTTTGCTGCATTCTCCAAGGGGGTTCTTCTATTTAATAAATCATGCTGATAGGTAAATTAATTTAGGAAGAGTGAAAGCCAATAGGAATACACATACCTAATTTGTTCATAGACTGAAAGAAATTGAAGCAGATTCTATGACACGAGTGGGCAGACCAGGCTTGCAAGACCCACTGAGGTCCACCAATTAGAGCCTGGTGCAAAGATGTATACTTAGAATTAAAGAACTCTGAGCCCAAGAATTTGTTTTGAGAACCAGAACTGAATGGAGCTCACAGTCATTCTGCACAATAATTTACTTCTGGGGCTGTGTTCATGAGCGATTTGGTGCAAAGTTATAGCAGTCTGAGGTTGTTCACAACAGATGACATTGTCACCAATCCACTGCCAACCAACTGCTTCCCTCTTGAAAAGCCGCATTGTCTGAAACTCCTTTTATTCCAACTTTTTAACTTCTGTTCTGGACATTTTATTGTATTTGAGTTTGACTAATAGCCATTACAAGCAACATAACTTAAAACATCTTGCAATAACCAAACATAAACAGAAATCAAGTTAAGGAATCACCTGCACAGTCCACTGCAACAGCATTCAGAGTGATTACACAGAAATGTTTTGCAGCCTTTGCAAACAAAGCTGCTGGTGTGTAACATAAGGGTCGCAGTCTGACAGTGGCCAACAACTCTTCACATAGATATTTTTACCCAGTGAGGATGCCAAAATCTGTCCCAGGAACCTCTCCCTATGGATTTTCATATAAATGACAGTATAGTAAATAATATGAGATATTCTCTACCTTTCCCATACTACAGATACCGAACCGTAGGTTTCTTGGAACATGCCTATATCTTCCATCTAAGAATGCTGTGGGCATGGTTTGGAAGTGTAGTTCTGTAAATGAGTTTCTCAAAGAAGCAAAAGTAAGAGTTTGCAGGTACTGAGCTCTTTCATGATCTGTTTTTTTAACAAATGATACTACAGAGAAAGGTTTGAAAATGTAATTAGATCTAAGTCCTGCCTATTAACTGTTCCATAACTCCAATCCCTTAATTTGTTTTTGCCTCCCAGTATAGTAAAACATATCTGGTAGAAGGTTTTTGGAGGTTCGCAACTCTTGGCTTAACTTAGCCCAGCCACCCTTCTTCATTTGTTCTCTTAAGCAAAGCTTGGGGAGGCAATCTTCTGGCATGTACAGGACTCTCCTATAATATAGAAGGGCTGCCTTTTGAGCCCTAGCTCCTACTGATACCAGGCCTGTCTCTGCCTTGAGGAAGGGAGCTGGGATCCCTGCGGGTACTGCCAGTAAGTATCTCAAAAACGTGTTCTGATAAGCCTCCAACTCCTTCAAAATGTTATGCCTGATCCCCAAATCTCAATCCCATATTGGATTTGAACAACCACTTTTCCAAAAAACACTTTCACAGTGAAGCTTGACTGACTTAAAGCAGCTCTCTGGCGGTTTTGCTACAGTGTGCCATGCCCGTGTCCCCACACACACACATTAAATCCTGGGCTTGCCCTGGCAGTGACATGGCCAAGGGCGTGGGACACCCCATTTCCTCTTGTTTCCCCAATTGAAGTAGTTTTTCCCCATATCCCCACCTTCTGTGCATGTTTACTCATAACTAAGAAACAAATCTCACTCCCTCACAATGAATCTTTAACATATTCCAGTGCTGGATGAGACTCTCTGTAAAGCAACATCCTTCTGTGCATGTTTACTCAGAAATAAGAAATTAACCTCACTTCCCTGTAGTGAATCCTTCTTTAACAGATCTCAGTGCATACAGAGCCATGATAAACTGTTAAGCCTTTAAAGGGTTAAAGGCTAACTTTAGTAACTCACCCTAAAGCGCTCTCTTCCTTCTCCATGAAATTGCTATCTCAATGCTATGCTTCTTTGATGTTCTGTAGTTTTTCTGTTGTTATGTAAAGTCGCAGTAGTGATCATTTGAGATCAGGCTGCTTCTCATCTCATTGCAAGCAGGGAGAAGGAGAAGGGGGGATAGAAAGTGGAAGTTGGAAGCAATAATTCCACAGCAGAGTGCTGGAATGGGATGAAATTGGGGACCTGGGCTGCTTTCACAGGAAGCCTTCAGATGCTGCACTCCAGAATGGGGGATTTTGGCTTCTCAAGGAAAAAATGCACACACTGGGGAAACTGGGGGGAGCTAATGTAGTAGCAGGACGGACCCTTCAGAATTGTGAATTAGTTGCTCTCCATTGATAATAACGTAGTAGCAGGGGGGAGCCTGGATGGGGGAGGGGGAGCAACAAGCCTCTCTCGTTGGTTGAGCAGCCCCTACCAGTCTGGTAACATTGAACTCCATTCCCCCCACCCCACCTGGAAGTATGCTCCTTTCAAGTGCTGTGCAACCTCTGAAAACCAGATTTTAAAGGTTCTGTACACTTGGCTTTTCTTGCTTTGTGTGTCCCTGACAGATCAAAGCTGATTCCATGAAAAAATCCTGCACTTCTCATTCTGTTGTCATGAAGATCCACCCCCCCCCCCGCCCGGTTACTCCAAATTTTCTTCATTTCTGCACTACAATTGAGGGTGACAGGGGAGTTATTTTGTTGCTGTTACTGCGATAAAAAAGGTGTCAGAGATCCTTGCTGATCTACTGCAAATCAACTAGAACTCTGCTAGTAGATCTAGATCAACCTTCCATCCACCGCTGTTCTATGAGCACTAAATTATTGACCACACCTTCTAAGAATGTGTAGAGAAAACAATAAGAAATGAAGAGCCTTATAGCAGAGGAAAACACTCAAGCCTGGTGTTTTCCTCTTCTCTTCCCTGAATGTTCATTGATGGCTACTGATACGATCACCTGCATGAAAATTCTATCATCCATCTAACAATCTGTCCTTAAGCAAAATCCAGCTGCTATTAATTTCAATATTGGTTCCACCATGTCAACCAACATTTAAAGAACATGAAAAATACTGATGATTTCTTCAGGATGCAGAAGCCGCTGAACTTCAGAATTACCTTCAAACGTACAGCTGTCCCAAGAATGACCCAGGTGCCTATAAATCTTGGTTCTAGACATGTATGTATGTATGTATGTATGTTATAAATAGCCTCAACAGTTAGGCAAATTTTAACATTTTATAAGTCTCTCCTGAAGTCTGTCCTGAATTTGCAACATGAGTAGTAGTTTACTTGATATCTGACAGAATGGTACAGAGAGATTAAATCAGATCACACTGTGTTTGGATTGGTAATGGTGAGCCCTATTTTCCATTGTATTCCAGACAATATGTCCATATCCAATCAGTGTGGTTTATCACAGCAAAATTACAAACCTATATAGGCATCCAGCCTGTGCACATGCAGGGTAAAGGATGGCTGGGGGCAAGGCTGTGCACACAAGCCCGGCTTCCAACTTCCTTCTCCTTCGTACTCACTAGTCTCCAGCCTTCCTCCAGTGGGCGAAGAGGTCTGATGGGATCTCCTGCTTTACCAGAATCCCTGATTGTGTGTGGAAGCTTATTCTTGCATTCCAGCAAATGAGGGTAGGATCCCCCTTCAGACCTTCCCTGTCAACACAGAAAGCTCAAGGACCAAGTGGGCTGGAATTGAGACATTAGGGGTAGGGCTTGCATGCACAACCTCATCATCAGCCCTTTAGCCCTCATGTGAACAGGCTGAATGCTTGCATAGAATGCAAGATGCCCTTAGAACTGTTAAGAATAAGTTGCTAGATAATAGTGGAAACAATTTTATAGTATTTTCTGAATAAAATGTTTCCTTTCCCATGCAAAAGAAGGTATGTAGAAGCAGCAGAAGAGAGGACCATGGCTCTGGAGTTGCAGTCTAGCACTTCATCCTTTAAACAACAGCTGTGATTGTTTAGCTTGGAAAAAGGAGGATAAGGGGAGTCATGATAGAAGCATACAAAATCATGCATGGTGTGGAGAATGTGGATAGGGAGACATTTGTCTCCCTTTCTCACAGTACTAGAAGCTGGGGTCATCCCATGAAGCTGATTGGTGGGAGATTCAGGACATATAAAAGGAAGGACTTATTCACACAGCACATAGTCAAACTAGGAATTTGCTACCACAAGATGTAGTGATGGCCACCAATTTGGATGGTTTTAAAAGGGAGTTAGACAAATTCCTGGAGGAAAAGGCTATCAATGGCTACTAGTCCTGATGGCTATGGGTAGGGATGGCAGAGAATTTCTCCATGAATCTCGGGGAGGCTGAATGCCAACGCATTCGGCCCCCCGAAATTGTTGGTGAAATTCTCCGCCCCCCGCCCCCCGCGGGATGGGACTTACCTCCCTCGAATGTCCCTCTCGGCGGCAGGTCCCGGCGGGAGTTCGGCGGCATTTCGTCGGGGGCGGGGGCGGCAGCCGGTCTTCCGACCGGCTGCCGCCGCCGCCATTACAAAATAAAGTAAAAAAAACAAACAAACCCGTGATAGGCTACGTAACGATTAACGTAGCCTATCACGGCTAGATTTCCAAAGTCAGCCGTGATAGGCTACATAAATCGTTACGTAGCCTATCACGGGTGACTTTGAAAAATAAAAAAAAAGCGTGTACGCAAATGGCAGCCCCCATGGGCGCCGCCATTCCCGTTCCTTATTTGGTTACTGTAGTCTACGTAAAGATTTACGTAGACTATGGCGAAAATAAGGGCAACGCAAATAGCGTTGCCCTTATTTTCGCCGTAGTCTACATAAATCTTTACGTAGACTACTGGGACCAAATAAGGAACACAAATGGTGGCGCCCATGGGTGCCGTCATTTGCATACGCTCTTTTTTTTTTTTCCAAAGTCACCCGTGATAGGCTACGTCACGATTTACGTAGCCTATCACGGCTGACTTTGGAAATCTAGCCATGATAGGCTATGTTAATCGTTATGTAGCCTATCACGGGTGGGTTTTTTTCCCACTTTTTTATTTTGCGGCCGGGGAGACGGGGCGCTTCTCCCCGGCCAGAATTTCAGCCGGGCGAGGCGGGGCGCCTACCCCCCAGCCTGAACTTCAGGGGGAGAACCGAAGCACCTCCCCCACACCGCGAAGCAAGCTGCGGGACCAGGTAAGTGCCTTTCGTACATCCCTAGCTATGGGCTACCTCCAGTACCAGAGGCAGTATGCCTAGGTACACCAGTTGCTGGGGAACATGAGTGGGAGGGTGCTGTTGTACTCGTATCCTGCTTGTGGTTTCTGATTGACAGTTCATTGGCCACTGTGTGAACAGCATACTGGACTAAATGGACGCTTGGTCTGATCTAGCATGGATCTTCTTATGTTCTTAATCCTATACTTGGCTACTTGGATGAGTAGCACTTTATGAGGTAGACCTTTTCCATATTGTTCCCTTCATGTCCATGCCTTGGTGAAGGCATTATCAGCTGATGCCATAGATAGATATAGAGATTGATACTTCTTGCCTACCCATTCAACATAGGGCGTCTTTAATCTTTTCATGACCATGCTCCATCCCAAGATGAGGACATGTAAAAGAGATGGGCTGACAGAACACATGCAACCAATGCACTGAAATGTCAAATAATGCCAATGTTATTTAACATTTCTTTATTTTAGTTAGTTAGTTATTACATCTCTATACAGCCCAATAACTGAAGCTTTCTAAGCAGTTCACAACAAATAAAGAAACACAGCACTAGAGTGTGTTTTATATATATGATAAGATACCCTTGGCAATTTTATTATTTATTCAATGCATTTATAGTCTGGGTTTTTTTCCATTAAACTCAAGGTGGTGGGTTTCTAGTGGGTCTCCCATTCAGGCACTGATGGAAATCAGACCTGCTTGTGGTTGTTGTTACATATTGTACCTTCCGACTATACCTAAGACCATGTGCTGCATATATATCTCAGTGCATTGCAACATTTGTGTAATATTCATTACATTTGCAATATATTCCTTCCAGGGACAAAACATCCTCAATGGCTACCTCCAATCAATGGACATTTTGCCAAAGCGTTTTTTGCCATTTTTGCCATTTTTGCCAATAGCGTTGCCCTTATTTTCGCTGTAGTCTACGTAAATCTTTACGTAGACTACAGGGACCAAATAAGGAACGCGAATGGCGGCTCCCTATGGGGGCCGCCATTTGCGTACGTGCTTTTTTTTTTTTCAAAGTCACCCGTGATAGGCTACGTGATGATTAACATAGCCTATCACGGCTGACTTTGCAGATCTAGCCGTGATAGGCTACGTTAATCGTTACGTAGCCTATCACAGGGGCATTTTTTTTTTCTTTTGAAGTTCACGGCCGGGGAGATGGGGTGCTTCTCCCGGCCTGAATTTCGGCCGGGCGAGGCGGGAAGCCTCCCCCCCGGCCTGAATTTCAGCCAGGCAAGGCGGGAAGCCTACCCCCCGGCCTGAACTTTGGGGGGAGCAGCGAAGCACCTCCCCCCAACTGCGAAGCAAGCTGAAAGACCAGGTAAGTGACTTTCGTACATCCCTAGTGGAAATGCATATTTTTCCCCAAATACATTTTTTTAGAGTGCCCCCCCCCCCATGAAAAGTATGCGTTTTGTGAATGCTGTGACAAGCTTGGAAATGTACAAGCCTTGCCCGCAAAATGAGTTTGCACTTGTGGGTGTAATTGGTGCATGTTCCAGTGTTAAATGAACAGAAATGAAATTCCTGTACATCCCTATTCTAAATGACTTAGGCTGCAATCCTAAACACACTTACTAGGAAGTACGCCCTTTGAAGACAATGGGATTTCAGTAAGACCCCTGTGGGAGTTGCTAGAGCCCTGGAAAATTTAATCGACAGGGTGAGAACGTCCACCCTGTGTACATGATAGGGTCATTCCAGGGGCACTCTGGGAAAGATGTATGGCAGTGGCAGCCAGAGCTCCACTCCTATTGCCACAACTCCAAAGCCATCAGCAAAGATAGAAGCTATTATTTACCCTGTCTAGAAAGAGAGAGAAAAAGAAAGAGAAAAAGATAGACAGGGGGAGGAAACCCTGCTGCCATAAGCCAGTTTAATCGTTCATGCTCAAATTGGTCGAAGCATGAAATGGGGTGAAAGGATCTCAGACCTAATTAAAATAGAGGACATGGGGGGGCAGAGAAATGGGCTCAAAGGGATGAAAGGATGGGGAGCAAGAGCTGAATAAAGAAGGAGGGAGAAACGCCAGCTGAGAAGAGAAGATAGCGCTGGATTTGCCCATCCAGTCAGCTACCACTCACCTGTATGGTCACATTATCATACACTTTTCATTACAGATTCCTACTATTTGGTATGCATCAGACATTTATTATTGTGGTGGTGGTGGTGGTGGTGATGATGATTTAAAAAAATACCTGTTTCAGATTAACTGTGTGGATAGAAACATGCTACATACATCAAAGACAGGAAAGAGCGAACTTATAACAGAAAATAGGAGTGAGAGAGAAGGTTTCATTGTTACAAATTGAACTTGGTATTAGTTAATAGAAATGGGGAGTCTAACTAAAGAAATTGTTAAGGAAAAGTAGTGTGATAAACTACTTTCTGTTCCAGCTTCTAATGGATTCCATGTTTTGCTGCAAGCCTACTGACATCTTCATGAAATTTAGTTACATTCCTCTTCTGTAAGAACAAATCTCTTGTTTTAGCTAGTTAAAATTCATCCTCTCGAAGGAAAATATACTCTCTAGTACCAAATATCTTAGAAATATGAACCTATGTAATAGTGCAAATTATACATTTAAATACTTTTACCACTCTAATTTCCATAATAGATAGTAATTACGTGGATTATGTGACAATGGATATGCTATAACTCATTAGGTTTAAATATTTCTTTTCCTTTTCCAGGGACAGGGTTAAAACCAAATATAAATGTATCTAAGATCCATACTCCAGAACAATTATACTGTGAAATTACAAGCATACAACAGATGCTGAGAAATGAACAAACTTTGCTAAAATGTATGGGGTTCATAGGTAAAAAAAGCAGCTTCAACCATGTAAAATGGAATGGGGGGGTAACATAACATAAAAACGTAAGGAGAGCCATGCTGGATCAGACCAAGGGTCCATCTAGTCCCGCACTCTGTTCACACAGTGGCCAACCAGCTGTTGACCGGGTACCCACAAGCAGGACATGAGCGCAACAGCACCCTCCCACCCATGTTCCCCAGCAGCTGCTGTACATAGGTTCACTGCTTCTGGTACTGGAGGTAGCACATAGCCATCAGGGCTAGTAGCTATTGATAGCCTTCTCCTCCATGAATTTGTCCAACCCCCTTGTTCTAACCTTCATAAAGTCGGAACGGTTTCAGTGACCAACCTCTCTGATTTTTACAGGTGCTCAAAAGAAGTGTTGCTCTTACTTACATCACCTTAAAATTTCAGGAAAATTGGTGAACATTTGAGGGAGAAAGAGCAGTTTAAAGACAGAAAATGAAAAAACTCGCCTTCTGTCAAAAGTAATGTTGTGCCAAATCCTGCTCCTTATTTTCAGGGATTTTTTTTTCTCTCCCTGTTTTTTCTGCCTCTTTCACGGGGAGGGGAGGAATTTTGAACAATTTTCTCCTTGGGGAGGGGGGCAGGGTTTCCACATACCCTTTTAAGTTTGGGAGGTGGCTGAAGGATCTTCGGTTTTTATTTTTTAACTTGAAAAACACCCCCAGCATGAGACTCTTTATAGGCAGGTTTCTCCAGCCCAGGCAGGAGACTTTTTACAGGCAGGCTTCTCCACTCTGGCAGCACTTCTTGAACTCCCATGAGACCATGTGATGTTGCCCTCTCCAATAGGCATTCAGGAACAACTCCCAGGCTGCAGAAGATTCTTTGCAAAAAGTCCTGGGCTGCTGCAAACAAGAACAAATGGGATTTTGGGAGCTTTAGAAAAAAAAGGCTTAACTTGTTTGCTCTGGGTTGGTGCAAGAAAGAAGATAATTTTTCTAAAGCTCTGAAAGCCCCATTTGATCTTTCTTTGCAGGGCTCCTGCAACCCTTCCTGAATGGGTATAGGAGAGAGTGAGGTCACATGGTCTCATAGGATTTCAGAAATTGCTGCCAGGCTGTAGAAGCTTCTCTATAAAGAGTCTTGGGTTGCTCAAAGTGCAGGGGGTGTTCTTAAATTAAGAAAAGAAAAATAGAAAGAAGACTCCTCATCCACCACCTATATTTAAAAAGATAAGTGAAAATCCTGTCCTCCCCGAGGAGAAAGTTATTTAAAATTCTCATCTTCACAGCCTCTTTCACCAGAGTTTTCATTTCACCCATACTTAGGGATGGGCAGATTCCCTACCTGCTGGTCCAGCCGGGAATCCGCCCTTGTGTGGAGGCAATCCATTCCTCCTCCCGGAATCCTCATCGGACAGTCTTAGTTTAAGATAAATGCAGCCATTTGCATCCCTGTTTATTCATGCGATATCCAGGATGCCATTTGCGTCCGTAAAGGTCTTAGTTTAAGCTAAATGCAGCCATTTACGGCTGCATTTACCTTAAACTAAGATGTTTATGGCTGCAAATGGCATCCTGGACACCATTCGTGTCACCAGTCAATACCCCTCAGCCAGCGATATGGCATGGCGGCCGCATCACTGGCGCTCTGGAGCCGGAGGATCCGGCCGAAGAGGATTCTGTAGGGAGGTGGAGGTAAGTGTTCCATTCTGCCATGGACTCTGGGGCGGGACAGATTCTTTAGAATCCGGCCTCATTGGGGTCCGTGGTGGAATTCTCCACCATCCCTACCCATACTCTCACACCTCTGAAAAGCAAAAAAAGGAAGAATCAATATCTTCAACACAACACTGGTCAAAAGTGACTTAAAGAAACTGGTTGGCAACTGTTTTTAATCAAGGTTTCTGAAAAAAAAACAAAAGAAAATGGTATCACGTTGATGGTTTTCTATTCCTCTTCTACTGGAGTTAGTGGAAATGCATTTTTATTTTTCCATTTATTCAGTCACATAAGAAGCTTTTTAACAAGTAAAGAGAGTCAATGGGACTCAGCAAAAGCCTATGCAAACCCAGAAGCCTCCCTAGTAGGGATGGGCAGGTGCCCCCCCATCCTGGTTCTTTGGGTGCCCGCCCAACCCCTGGCCCTGCTCACACACACCCGGACCCACACTTGAGCTCCCTGCCACTTTCCGAGCCACCTGGACTCACCCAGGCAGCATTGTCAAGTCCTGTGGTGTGATCTCCATTTTTTGAAAAATAAAGTGGCCATCGCGGAGCTCAATGAGTCCACCCAGGTGAGTGCAGGCAGCTTGGCAAGCATGGGAAAGGGGCAAGCAGGGGCAGGGGTTTGGCAAGTGCAGCTTGGGGGTTCAGTTGGGAGGGCATGTCCACCAGATTCGTGGACGGAATTGGGCACCTGTACCATCACTACACCCTAACATCTATCAGCTGCTGATTTAGACTGTTGAGGGGGAAAGGGGTGAAACCTGCAGCCTTTGTATGCCTTGTTTTCATTGCAGTGGCCATTGTGTTTTCCCCATTGTGCCATGTTTTCTGATGTTTAAGGGGAAATAACATGGCTGCCACCATTAAAAATGGCTGCCTCATTTGCCATGGCTATCTGCCGGGAAAATTTCTTGCTGGGAAGTTTAATGATTATGAACTGAACAAGAAAAGGACAGAAAAGTAGACTGGGATATTGTAAAGTAAGTAAATACTTTAACAGAATCCTGGGGTAGTATCCAGTGTTAGCCCTACTTAGAGTAGTCTCATTAAAATGAATGGGACTTAGGTTAGTCATGAGTGACTAATCTAAGCCCCATTCATTTCAATAGGTCTATTCTAAATAGGGTTAACATTGGATATTACCCCTGGTGTAGATCTTTTAGGGCATAATCCTATGCATGTTTAGACAGAAAAAAAGTCTGTTTGGGGAATGTTGGGAGTTGTGGGACTTTTTTCTATCTAAATGTGCATAGGATTGTGTGCATGTGTGCTTCTTCCTGCCTGTATAGTTCTACGTATCGCAAGTGATTGCATTTCTGGTTTGAGTTTTGTTTCACCTCTAACATTGTGGAAATGGCCCTGTACAGCCTCAGTTGTGTGCAACATTAAATACAGGGAAATTACGGAGCCTCCATCTTGTGTAATAATGGCGGGTTGCAGCGAGGAATGGGAAGCTGTACAGTAGTCCCGGACCAGGTGCTGAGTCCTCCAGGGCTCGCATGGCCTGGCAGGCAGCGACGGCTCTGCGAGCACTTGCACTCAGCTGGCACGGGTGAGTCTATCCATCCCTAAAAGAACGTGTGTGTTTTTCTTTCAATCTCCCAACCCATTCTGTCCCGAACAAGCATCTCGGATTCTAAATATCTTGAAGCATACCTGCTAGTGGAAATCTCAGCATGGTGTTGAATTATTTTTTTGTCTCATTCATCATGGCGCAATTGAAAATCCAGAATAAAAAACTCACATGTAATTTAGTTTTACCATAGTGCACTGTCAGAAAGATTAACTCATCACAGTAGAGTGGTATGAGGGACTGCAAAATACGACCAATTCATGGAAATCTGGCTTCCATTTATCACCTCCATAAATAAAGGAGCAGTGGACCATAAACCTCTGACAACCCAAAAGTCATTCTGGAAAGACTTAATAAAACAGTGGAAGACAGAGGCTGATAAGGACAAAGTGGACACACAGTCTCAATGAACATGAAACAAAGAGAAATATGGGAACATGTTTTTATTTGTTTGTATGTTGTTAATTATATTGTATTATTAATGATAAGTCAATAACAGTTTAAAAAACCACAGAATAAGGATATTGAGGATGTGCTCGAAGAGGCCCTGTTCAAGGCATCCTGCCTGCTAGTGATAAATGCAATGAACAGGCATGGTTCAACTCACAGGAGGATACCTCAAGCAATACAGTAAGGCTCAGATGTTTCATAAAGCAACGGAAGACCAGGACAAAGTGGGGCATCTTTGCTGGTCCAAGGCACTCTATCCTCCCCATCTGGATTAGGCTCGAAAGACCCAGGAAAAGTGTGGGTGCATGGAGGGTAAGTTGTAAGCAAGCACAATTTGTGACATTGTATAACGTCATTACTAACCACAAGGCACATACTTTAAGGCGTCAGCCTTAGCTTCTCATTTTCTGCCTTTTTGGAGTTACATCAGCTGATTTTTTTAATCATTGAGTTCCTATGGATGCTCCCTAAAATTCTAATGTCTAGTGAAATAAACATTTGCTCTCAGTGTTTATTGAACTTACAAAAGCCATATTCTCAAAACATTGTCCAGCATAATCTGGCAACCCCCCACAATTATATCAGGATTGTCAACTCAGCATTAACGGGCCGATTCACATGCAACAGGCCTGAAGATTGATCAGCAGATGATGATGATGACGACCATGGGAATTCTGTTTTTTTTTTTACAACTATGACATGTTTGGATTTATTTTCATAAAATAAAATAAAAGGAAACAGTATTTTTAAATCTCCAGCACTTTCAAGTTATTTGTTCACGTACGTTATAAATATTGACTTTAAAACAGAGCAGCCTCGATAACAAATGAAGTGCAAAGGAGAACGTTCTACATGGTTGGAGTTTAACATTTGCAGAAAAGTTGCCCAAAGCTTTCCATATAATAATCTCATTCTAAGCAGGGAAGCATTATGATCGACTGCCACAAACAACTTTGGGTCCAACAGCGCAACTGGATATAATCATCTCTCCTGTGACTGGGGAAGAAGGAAGAGTCCTGTGAAGCCTCAAACTAGGCTAAGAGTAAAATAGGGATGTCAGAGAATTCTGCCATGGATCTCGGGGAGGCCGAATGCCAGCGCATTCGGCCCCCTGAAATCCGTGGCGGAACGGTCTGCCCCCCTGCCCCCCCCAGGATGAGACTTACCTGGGGCGGATCTTCCTGGTGGCGGAAGCTCCGGTAGCGGTTCGGCAGTGGCGGCGGCGGCCGGTCTTCTGACCGGCTGCCACTGCCGCCATTTCCAGTTTTTTTTTAAAAAAAAGACGTGATAGGCTACGTAAATCTTTATGTAGCCTATCACGGCTAGGTTTTTTAAAAAAACATGATAGGCTACGTAAATCTTTATGTAGCCTATCATGTCTGACTTTAAAAAAAACAACAACCGTGCGTACGCAAATGGCGGTAGCCACGGCCACCACCATTTGCGTTCCTTATTTTGGCACGTCTTAGTCTATGTCAAGATTTATGTAGACTAAGATGGCGAATATAATCTTATAAGAAGGTAATATCTTCTGGGTAACTGCTAGCTCTGAAATGGTCATGTAACAAGGATGCTTCTATATAGACGTCTGGGTGTTAGTACAGTTTCTACATGGCCATGGAAAATGTCCATATGATGAATTATTGTTCATTTATCATGGATGAGAACTATTGTATTTCAAATAAGTGTTCCTATCAGTAGGTTTCTTATAAACTGAGGTAGAAAATTTCATTTTTTCCTTTTTTTAACTAGAATGTCCAAATATTTTCTCTCTCACTCACTCCACTGTATAGACCACGAGCCCCAAGTTATATATGCTTGCTCCTGTTAATTTGACTAATGTACATATTTCTGAGACAGCTCTACCAGAACAATTACAGTCTGGCCTCTAGCACAGGGTTCGGCAAGAAACAGACCTCCAGATCTTTTGAACGTCAACTCCCAGTATCCCTGACCATTGGCAATGCTGGCAGGAGCTTGTGGAAGTTGAAGTCCAAAAGATCTGGAGAGCCATCTTCTGCCCACCCCTGCTCTAGCAGGATAGAGCCTGGGACTACACAGAGAAGCAGTTCTTCTAATATCAGACTAATTCTCCTCTCACTTGTTGTTCCTATGGGGAAAACCATCAGAACAGAGAAATCATATTCAGATGCAAGTCATTGAGCAAGTGTGGTAACAGCCAAACTAATAGGAGAGACGTGCTGGTGTACTTTGTAAAACTCTGCTGCAAATTATATAATATAGACTATTTATTTAAAGCATTTTTAGCTTGCCCTTCAGGCAAACAGGATCCTTCAACAGTTTGCATAATAACAATAAAAACATGCAGGCTTATAATCGAAATGACATAACACAAAAGGAAAAAGGGATGAGGAGGGAAAAGGAAATCAAACAAATTCAGGCACCAGTTCTCATAGTTGCCCAGTAGACAGCTGGAATGATCACCAGCTGGGAATGGAAACAGTTCAGGGGACAAGGAGCCAAATGGAGCTGGTCTCTCAGCAGTGTTGATGGAGTAGCCCTGCTTTCCATTTCTCCCTCTGCTACAGCCTGATGGAATGGCTACAGAGAGGTGATATGTTGTTGTTTTTTAAGTCTATAAAATATAGATCATTATACAGTCTTAAAATATAGAAGAAAGTCAGCTAGAAACCCCAACAAAACTGAGACTAAAAGGGAGTAGGATGGGGAGGGAGACAATGAAAGAAAACAAATAAAGCAAGTCTTTAGACAGATGCACTAATTTGGATTGCATGAGACAAGCCATTCCTCATCATGATCTAGAATTAGGGTGAATTCTCCTGCTCCGCACTGGATGATGAATTGGAAGGCAAAGCAGAAGTCTACATGGGGGACTAAGAACCCTGCTGTGCTGTCTCATACAAAATGAATATCGGTATTATATTATTAAGCCACCTACATTTTTCATGTACCTGCTGGGGATTAGAAAGTATAAGCAAATCATCAATAAGAATGTTTTGCTGCTAAGCAAGTTTTTTTGGTGGAGCATTTAGTCAATTTGCAATCCTATCCTAAAAAAACATTGTGGGCTGCAACACCAGTGCTACACAACGGTGACACTCTTCTGGTGTGCTAATCAGTATGCATAAGTGTTTGATACTTCATTTCTCCGCACGAAAGGCCCTAGGTTTCTGGGATGTCTGTGTATCTTTTGCAAGTGTGTGAGGCAAGTAAGGCAGAGGTGAGGATTGTGTAGCCCTCCAGATTTTGTTGGACTGTGATTCCCATCAGTCCTAGCCAGCATAGTTCACAGTGAGGGATGAGGGAAGTTGCAGTCCAACAACATCTGAAGGACCACATGTTCCCCATCCTTGAAATAAGGAACATGTAAGTTCAATATTTATTTACTTACTTACAGGGTTTATATACTGCTCTATACCTAGTAAAATTTCCAAGCAGTGAACAATAGAAAGAAAGAAAGGCCGTAACAATGTAAAAACAGACACTACCACCACTTCATACAAGTACATCTTCCCACATCAAGAAAATAGTAATTTTTGGCATTACATAAACAAAACCAAAGCAAGGTCCCTTCCCCAAACAGGTTACAATCTTAATTTCAAGACTAGGGAAGACAACAAAGTGTTCATGACATGGGGTTCTTAATAGCTCTCATCCAATAGGGAGAACAGCATATAATGAGAATTGCAATGTTCATCCAGTCAATACTGAACTTGAGAGAGGCATCTGATACAGATGGCAATGTACATCATCATCGGTGGCTGAGAGCCCCTTTAGGGCCATTGTGCATAGCATAATGACAATGATGAACTAATACTACATCATTACACTTCATTTTACATGCATGCTACGTGCACATGGATGCTTTGCAAGGTACAATATACCGACTGCTTAACTAAGCTATAAATACCATGCAACTAAGTGCAACTATATGGGAGATTAGATAGTCAGATGGCATGGAAAACATCAGTGTGTCCTTTGGGGAAAAATATATATTACGTAACACTGGTGAGTCATTATTATGAAAATATTTACCCAGGAAAGTATACAGGCAAAAGACTATTGATGTTAAAGATCTCACACTGGGTGAACTTTAGTACACATTCATTTCACTTCTAATTTTATATTGCATGTGGTAGCTATGGGTGACAGAGAGTTGTCTAACAGCTCTTGAAAGCATCACATGATAAATGCTCATTAATAATGCATTTTTACGAGAAATTTTTAAAGAACAGAGATGCACTCCCATATCATTTCATCAATATGCTAAAAGCATTTATAAGTGCCTTCTTCATTTTAAGTGTAGAGCCAGTAGTGCATTAGTCTACTTTGTTGGGTTTTGCATGTTTAGTCTAGCAGTAACTATACAATTGATGTGTTACTGTTAATCCATAGGAAAGCACAGCATGGTTCTTACTGCATGATGGAAAGTCTCTGACTTATACAGAAACTTCCCCCCAAAAATCCATCAAGAAATGAAAAACATTCCACTCAAAACTATGACCAATTTCAGGTGTGGGTTAAGGTGTACCCGTGCAGGCCTGCTTTTATGAACACTTAAATTCATTACAGAAAAAAGGGTGCAGCATTTGGTCCAGATAAGTTTGTTGTGCAGTTGTTTGTTGTACAGCTGCTGCTATGTTTTGCCTTAGATGTAGAGAGATGTAGACGTGATGGTCATTTCTAAAAGACGTTTATAGAGCATGTAGCACCGATCTCAAATTGTAGGAGTGCACGAAAGCCACTTACCTGGTCTCGCAGCTTGTTCGCGGTGGGGGGAGGCGCTTCGCTGCTCCCCCCGAAGTTCGGGCCGGGGGGGGAGGCTTCCCGCCTCGCCCGGCCGAAATTCAGGCCGGGGGGGAGGCTTCCCGCCTCGCCCGGCCGAAATTCAGGCCGGGGAGGAGGCGCCTTGCCTCGCCCGGCCGCGAAATAAAAAGTTTAAAAAAAATGCCCCCGTGATAGCCTACGTGACGATTAACGTAGCCTATCATGGCTAGATCTGCAAAGTCAGCCGTGATAGGCTACGTTAATCGTCACATAGCCTATCACGGGTGACTTAAAAAAAAAAAAAAAAGCACGTACGCAAATGTCGGCCCCCATAGGGAGCTGCCATTCGCGTTCCTTATTTGGTCGCTGTAGTCTACGTAAATCTTTACGTAGACTACGGAGAAAATAAGGGTAACGCAAATAGCATTGCCCTTATTTTCGCCGTAGTCTACGTAATCTTTACATAGACTACAGCGACCAAATAAGGAACATGAATGGCGGCTCCCTATGGGGGCCACCATTAGCCGTACGTGCTTTTTTTTTTTTTTTTAAGTCACCTGTGATAGGCTACGTGACGATTTACGTAGCCTATCACGGCTGACTTTGCAAATCTAGCCATGATAGGCTACGTTAATCGTCACATAGCCTATCACGGGGGCGTTTTTTTTTTTTTTTTACTTTTATTGGAATGGCGGCGGTGGCAGCCGGTCGAAAGACCGGCTGCCGCCTCCGCCCCTGACGAAGACCTGACGAACCGCCGCCAGGACCCGCCGATGGGAGGGACATTCGGGAAAGGTAAGTCCCGTCCCGGAGGGGGTGCGGGGGGCGGGGGGGTGCAGAGAATTTCTCCCCGAGACTACTTTGGGGGGCCGAACACGTTGGCACTCGGCCCCCCGAAGTTTCAGGGAGAAATTCTCCCCCATCCCTGTCAAATTGAGGGTTTAGTTAGTATTCATTACAAAGTTGTTTTTGAAATACTTTATGGATGTATCTATACAGTGCGGACCTAGCAGGTTGGATGCTGTATTCATAATAATTATAGGACTCTGTTAAACATACACTGCAGATAAACCCTTTGTTTATGCGATTTCTGAACTATATTGCTACAGTGTTGTCTCCTTTCAATAGGATGCTATTCAGTATTCTGAGAAGTTATGAAGCTCCATCAGCCATCATACCATGGATTGTCTGTGTCAGTGGAATTGAACTCTTTCAATTCAAGGACCAAATTCCATTTTAGGGAAGCTTTTGGGGGCTGCATTCCAGTGGTGGATGGACCGAAGGCAAAAGAGGCAGGGCTGAAAAGGGATGGGGGCAAAAATAACAGCATATTTTAGCTTAAACCTCTTACTGGCAGAAAGGAAGCCTTAGGAGAGGCATTTCAACCTCTCAGAATGGGGGAAAAAACTGCCCAAAAACAAGTGTTGGTCACAGGAAAGGGGGCAAAAGTGGCAGATTTGGACCCGAGGCCTGAGGTTCCAAGTGTTTTATGTGCTTCAGTAGATCAACTCACAGAAGCTCTGTATAAATTGTAGTTGAAACTGAATTTTGCCTAAAGGTAAACTTGGAAGCAAAGAGAGTTTTGATGAGCCCAGCAAAAATGTCCAGTGGCATTTAGTATATCTATCTGTTTTACCCACATAAAATATGAATACATGGTATTAGACAAACAACCTGTGCAGTCAGAATTATCTGGTAAGTCATCAAGGAGAGATTGAGAAACTCTCCACTCAAGGGGCAAAGTCCTGGGACTGGCATTACCACTGAATTTTTGTTATAGCAGCCCTTTGTTGTGAATATAGACCTTTTTGCTCAAGAGAAATGAGGAGAATTTTGAGGGAAGCCAAATGTTTGAGTAAAAGCAGCAGAATGCCTAGTTTATTTGGTCTATGGTAGAAGGAATATGGAAAGGAAGGAAAAGTCTAGATCTTGGAATTTGGATAAGAGAATGATAGTTTTGGGACTAAAGGAATAGAAAAATGAATATAGTTTGTTGTCAGCCAGCTGGAAATATGGGGGGAGAGGGCATGACCACTTGCATGATTACTTAGCTTCATGTGGGTGTTTTTAATTGTAGATACTTGATTTCTCTAAGCCAAGGTGAGCTCCCAAATTTTCTGAATTCTTGGTTTTGGTGACAAATGACCTCAACCAGAAGTTTTTGATTTGCATATGCATAATGTGATCTGAGAAGTAATGCTTTGGGCTACAGGGAATTCTTGATATAATTATGTTAATTTGCAATATGTTTCTGGGTATACTTTAATAGCAGAGATGCTGAAATTAAAGCTCATATATTACATTTAAAATGAGGTGTAAAATTAGATATACATTGCAGGGCACTTTATATAAGCATTGCTCTATTAGGAAATATGATTACAAATTCCTGGATGTGTTTACTTCTAGCAGTTAGCTGCTGCGTATTCTGTTTTTTAAGTGCATGGTCCTCATTTAAATTTACTTTAGAATGAATGTACAACAACATTTCTAGGACAGCCATATCATTAGCTTATTTCTATTGCACCTCTAAGTCAGCCATAATTATTTACTATCAAGGCATAACATATCAGGCTGCCGTTGGGGTGGGTTTATACTGTGATGAGTATAATCTCATATAAGCAAGAATCCTGAAAAAAGTATAGGCTAGGGATGTTAGCTAGGAATGCCATTTTACCAGTGTGGATATTTTCACCTTTCTAGACACTTGTGCTGCGTGTTTCAGACACATGCCCTCACCCCGGCGCCAGCTTGTCTGGCTGAAAGGGGGGGGGCATTGCGGGTGGGTGGGGTGACAAGACATAAGGGCCTCTGATTGGTGCACCCCAGTGGCGCCACCATGCTGGGAGGGGCAGGCTGAGCTGCCTTAAAGCTCAGCTCCCCCTCCCAATCTCAGCTCTCTGGCTCAATGCAGCTCCCTCCCACCCTCCCCTAAGCAGTGTGGGTTTCTTACCAGTTGCCCTTTTGGGAGCCATGTAGGAATTTTTTGGCTCACAGTTCGATTGGCCTATTACTGTGCATCTTTTTTGCCTACGTCATACTGTTTTGCGGGTCGAGTGTGTCCTGTAAGGGAATATGGTCCTTATCATCGGTCACATTCCAGTTGGCAGCTAGGACGGGCAAAAACAGGAAAGTAGGGCTGGTGTGCATGCAGAGGCACCTTATGGTGACAGGTTACGCCTGAGGCACCCCCAACAGGTTGTGCGGCTCGGCGGGGGGATAAGGGTTGCCTGGGAGACCAACCCTACTCACTCACCCAGGTGCTGTGCGGCACCGGGTTGGGGGTGACACCGGAAGGTCTACCTCCCCCAGAAGGGGCAGTCCCGAGGGATGGCGAGATCACCGCCACCCCTCAGGCTGGGTGGGTTTTCGCCCAAGAAGTGCCAGCTAGCCGCTGACACAGTTAGATGCCCGTCCTAGTTACCCCTTTGCAGCTATTTCAATAAATGTGGCCCAATTTTCAACCCAAGCTTGTTGTCTGCATCTTCTTTAACCCATCTCCGGTCGCAATTATCCACAAAAGCAGATAAAGTCACAGTCATAGTCAATTTATTTATATGCCACATTTTCCAGTTCAGAGTTTGCTGGGGGGGGGAGGAAGAGAGTTCTCTCTCTGTGTGTGTGTGTGTGTGTATGTGTGTGTGTGTGTGTGCAGGGAGGGGGAGCGGTTGTTGGATGATGAACTTGAGTAATTGTGTTATTGTTATACGCTGCCTTGGGAGAGCTCCTGCCCTGAAAGGCAGCCAACAATATTTTAAATAAATAAAAATAAATTTTGAAGTTGGTCTGAGGGGTGTGGTGACATGGGGCACTGTTGTTTTTATTATAGTTCAACAGACTATATTTACTACAGGGATTAGCTATACTGGTGATAGTACCTCATGCTGATTGGACTTCTCTGCTGAGTTGGGATTGGTGAGTGGGGGTCTGAGGGCAGTTATGAGAGCTGAAAACTAGGAACTGAGAGAATGGAATTAGATGTCTTTATGTGTGCTGGTTATATTCTTTTACTTGGCTTTCTAAGAATGTGAACTGTTATGGTTACTTAATAAGAAAATAACACATTGGTATTTACATAGCTTAGGTAATACCCACATGAACAGAAACTGCCTGGCAGTTTATACAGCAGCAATGTAGTTGCCCTGTTATTCTTGAGGGTACAGGGTAATGGAAGAGAAATACCTCAAGTGGTGGCCGAAGGCTGGTAATACCAGGGTTGACTTCTCACTTTTACAAGGTGTGGCACCATAAGAGGAGTTTTGGAAAGCTCGCCCATCTCTACTTTAGGGATGGGGGAGAATTTCTCGCCGAAACTTCGGGGGGCCGAGCACCAACGTGTTCGGCCCCCCGAAGTAGTTTCGGGGAGAAATTCTCCGCACCCCCCCTGCACCCCCCCCCAGGACGGGACTTACCTTTCCCAAATGTCCCTCCCAGCGGCGGGTCCCGGCGGTGGTTCGTCAGGTCTTCGACAGGGGCAGAGGCGGCAGCCGGTCTTTTGACCGGCTGCCGCTGCCGCCATTCCAATAAAAGTAAAAAAAAAAAACTGCCCCCGAGATAGGCTACGTGATGATTAACGTAGCCTATCACGGCTAGATTTGCAAAGTCAGCCGTGATAGGCTACGTAAATCGTCACGTAGCCTATCACGGGTGACTTTAAAAAAAAAATCGCGTACGGCTAATGGCGGCCCCCATAGGGAGCCGCCATTCACGTTCCTTATTTGGTCACTGTAGTCTACGTAAAGATTACGTAGACTACGGCGAAAATAAGGGCAACGCTATTTGCGTTGCCCTTATTTTCGCCGTAGTCTACGTAAAGATTTACGTAGACTACAGCGACCAAATAAGGAACGCGAATGGCGGCTCCCTATAGGGCCGCCATTTGTGTACGCGCTTTTTTTTTTAAAGTCACCTGTGATAGGCTACGTGACGATTTACGTAGCCTATCACGGCTGACTTTGCAGATCTAGCCGTGATAGGCTACATTAATCGTCACGTAGCCTATCAAGGCGGCATTTTTTTTTTAAAAAAAAAACTTTTTAGTTCGCGGCCGGGCGAGGCAGGATGCCTCCCCCCCGGCCTGAATTTCGGCCGGGCGAGGCGGGAAGCCTCCCCCCCCCCGGGCCTGAACTTTGGCGGGAGCAGCGAAGCGCCTCCTCCCCACCACGAAGCAAGCTGCGAGACCAGGTAAGTGGCTTTCGTGCACTCCTACTCTACTTGAGAGTCACGCTAAGGACAGCACCACTGTCAGGATTCCTTCCTAGAATGACCCAAATCCTTTCATTTAGCATTATAGAGCAAGGGTGTGAAACCTCGGCCCAGGGGGCCAAATCTGGCTGTCCTGAGTTTCCCACCCCTTTCCCTGGGCTCACCCCCCCTTTCCCTCATCCACCAGTTATTGGTGGTTTCCAAGCTTTTCTGCAGTGCCCCCCCCCCAAAGGTTGAAATGCCTCTTCTAAGACTTAGCTACTGGCAGAAGAGTTTTAAGCTCAAATGTGCTTCATATTTTGGGCCCACCATTTTTGTCTTCAACCCACCCACCACTGGAATATCCCCCCCCCCAAGTATCTCTGAAATTGAATTTGGTCCTCAGGCCGAAATCTTCTGCACCCTGCTATAGAGAATTCCTCGAAGTACATGCTGCTGGGCCCCCTATTGCCACTGTCCATAGTGGCGGAATGGTGATGGTGTGGCCAGAGGACCCTTGCCCCAAGTCGTCTGGCCAGTGTGGATCCAGCTCCAAAACACGAAGAATGTGGCTTTTTATACTTCTAAGTTTCCCCTTACCCCATTCAAACAGCCTGTCATGTTCACAGTCACAGTAGTTAAAGGGGTATTTTTCCCCCAGAGTCACTTATCATTGTAAGTGTAACATATCCTAATCCAGGGAGTCTTCAGAGTGCAGGTGGGTAGAGTTTGGATCACTACCACCTTTGGGGAGCATGCACTGCTACTGATTTTTTTTTTTCCATATTCTCCTTCTACAAAGAAGCTCTCATCATTTAAATGGAAGGTGTGATACCACAAACTAGATATTTGTTGTACCACCTTCTCCCATAGCAATCCACCTGGTCATGTCTTAGGCTCTGCAGGTGAAAACTGGAGAGAGTCTTTTCTGTGGTGGATCCTAGGGATGTCGGAGAATTCTGCCACGGACCCTGATGAGGCTTGGATTCAAAAGAATCCGGCCTCCGGAGTCCGTGGCGGGAAGGATCCCTTACCTCCGCCACCCCATGGAATCCTCCCTGGACAGATCCTCCCCACCTCTCTGGAGCACCAGCGATACATCTGCCATTTCCATGCAGTATTGCTGGCTGAGGCTGAATCCAGATGCAAATGGCATCCACTACGCCATTTGCAGCCATAAAGCTCTTAGATTAATGGTGTAGTGGACGCCATTTGTGTCCAGAGTCAGCCCGATAAGGCATGGCAATGGTGGCTGCCTGTATTGCTGATGATATGGAGCCAGTGGCCAGCTCAGCAGAATCACCGTGGAGTGGCACCTGCCGAAGAGGATTTCGGGGGGAGGGAGGGATTGCCTCCCCCCCCCATGGAACCCCTCCCTCGGAACAAAAGGTAGGATCCTCAAACCTGGAATGCCCTCCCCAAGGAAGCTTGCTACACACCTCTGCAGATGTCCTTTAGGTGCCAGGTGGGAAGACTTTGTTTTATTTTCCCCTATATATGGGATATATTTTCCATATATAGGGTTTCTTTTATCTTTTAAGCACTTAAATGAAGATTTATGGCAGTTACATTGAGAGTTCTTTTCCTGTTGTTCATCTTCACTTGTTCTGTTTTATTTGTTGTAAGTTATTGTTCATTCTTATAGTTTATGCTGTGTTTGTTAGCCATCCTGAAAACTCTTGTAAAAGGTGTGGGGTATATATTTATTAAATTAAAATTAATTTTGGATGTATTAGTGATCCAGATGGGGTAGGTCATGAGTTCAGAATCACTGGGAGATGCTATAAATCGATCAGAAGAGTGTGATGCATGCACTGGCCCTGCCCTTGCTAAATCCCATTCTCCGTTCCGCTTAGGGATAGCGGAGAATTTCTCCACTAATCTCCGGGAGGCTGAATGCCAATGCATTCGGCCCCCTGAAATTGGTGGTGAAATTCTCCGCCGGCCCCCTGACCCCCCCTGGGATGGGACTTACCATGTGCGAATGTCCCTCTCGGCGGCGGCTCCCGGCAGCGGTTCAGCGGGGGCGGCAGCAGCGACCGGTCTTCTGACCAGCTACCACCGCCGCCATTGCAAAATAAAAAAGGAAAGTAAAAAACAAAACAAAACACACACCCGTGATAGGCTACATAACGATTTATGTAGCTTATCATGGCTAGATTTCCAAAGTCAGCCGTGATAGGCTACATAAATCGTCACATAGCCTATCACGGGTGACTTTGAAAAAAAAAGTGCGTACGCAAATGGCGGCACCCATGGGGCGCTGCCATTTGCGTTCCTTAGTTTGGCACATCTAGTCTACGTAAGGATTTACGTAGACTACGGCGAAAATAAGAGCAACGCAAATAGCGTTCCCTTATTTTCGCTGTAGTCTACGTAAATCTTTACGTAGACTAGACGTGCCAAAATAAGGAACGCAAATGGCGGCGCCCATGGGCCGCCGCCATTTGCGTACGCGCTTTTTTTTTTTAAGTCACCCGTGATAGGCTTCGTGACAATTTACGTAGCCTATCACGGCTGACTTTGGAAATCTAGCCGTGATAGGCTACGTAAATCTTTACGTAGCCTATCACGAGTGTGTGTTGTTGTTTTTTTACTTTACTTTTTTTTTTCGCGGCCAGATAGACGGGGCGCTCCTCCCTGGCCTGAATTTCAGCGGCAAGGGATGGGGTGCCTCCCCCCTGGCCTGAATTTCAGCCAGGCGAGGCGGGGTGCCTCCCCCCCTTGCCTGAACTTTGGGGGGAGAACCGAAGCGCCTCCCCCCCACCGCGAAGCAAGCTGCGGGACCAGGTAAGTCCCTTTCGACCATCCCTAGTTCCGCTGTTCACAAGCCCCTGGAATTCTCCACTTTTTTTTTCCACTTCGAAAATTACATAAATAAATACATACCGACAAAGGTAATTCCTGTACCCATCCATCTCAATGAGTCTGCATAAGTTCATAAGAATCACTATTTTTTGTAAATGTTTTCGTATTTTTCCCCCCTGCCCTGATGTGCAGTAATTACTTTCAGCCAAAACACTTCCTCTTCCTTGTAGGGGCAAGGGGTAACTAGGATGGGCATCTAACTGTGACAGCAGCTAGCTGGCACTTCTTGGGCGAAAATACACCCACCCTGAGGGGTGGCGGTGATCTCGCCATCCCTCCAGACTGCCCCTTATGGAGGAGGTAGTTAGGGATGGCGGAGAATTTCTCCCTGAATCTTCAGGAGGCCGAGCGCCGACACATTCGGCCCCCCAAAGTTGGTTGGGAAATTCTCCGCCGGCCCCCCGCCCCCCCCGGGACGGGACTTACCTTCGGCAAATGTCCCTCTTGGCGCCGGGTCCCGGCAGCGGTTCGGCGGCGGTTCGGCACGGGCGGGGGCGGCGGCCGGTCTCCCGACTGGCTGCCGCCGCTGCCACTGCAAAAAAAAAAACCCTAAAGTAAAAAAAACAAAAAAACGCCCGTGATAGGCTATGTAACGATTTACGTAGCCTATCACTGCTACATTTCCAAAGTCAGCCGTGATAGGCTATGTAAATCGTCACGTAGCCTATCACGGGTGACTTTGAAAAAAAAAAAGTGCGTACGCAAATGGCGGCGCCCATGGGGTGCCACCATTTGTGTTCCTTATTTTGGCACGTCTAGTCTATGTAAAGATTTACGTAGACTACGGCGAAAATAAGGGCACGCTATTTGCGTTGCCCTTATTTTCGCCGTAGTCTACGTAAATCTTTATGTAGACTAGACGTGCCAAAATAAGGAACGCAAATGGCGGCACCCCATGGGCGCCGCCATTTGCGTACGCGCTTTTATTTTTATTTCTAAAGTCACCCGTGATAGGCTACGTGACGATTTACGTAGCCTATCACGGCTGACTTTGGAAATCTAGCCATGATAGGCTATGTAAATCTTCTCATAGCCTATCACGGGGTCTTTTTTTTTTTTTTTTACTTTTTGTTTTGCTGCCGGGGGGACGGGGCACTTCTCCCCGGCCTGAATTTCGGCTGGGCGAGGCGGGTCACCTCCCCCCCCTCACCTGTACTTCAGGGCGGAAAGCGAAGCGCCTCCCCCCCACCGCAAAGCCAAGCTGCGAAAAGGTAAGTGTCTTTCGTACATCCCTAGAGGTAGTCCTTCCGGTGTCACCCCCAACCCGGTGCCGCACAACACCTGGGTGAGTGAGTAGGGTTGGTCTCCCAGGCAGCCCTTATCCCCCCGCCGAGCCGCACAACCCGTTCGGGGGGCCTCAGGCATCACCTGTCACCATAAGGTGCCTCTGCATGCACACCATCTCTACTTTCCTGTTTTGCCCGTCCTAGCCGCCACAGGAGTCACAAGCCTAGAGCTTGTGAAACTCCCCCCACCTGCGCAGAAGAACTTCCTGCAGGCCCCTTTGCAGATCAAACAGAAATATGTTATTTACTACATGAGTCAGGCGGACACCGTCCTACCTGTAACGCTCCCTCCATGTCCACAGAATTTCCTGGCAGATGGTGTGTCCATTGCCACATTCGCATAGGCCATAAGCCATTTCTCTATGTGCTTTCCAACGTGCCCTGCCACTGGCAATGTCATTCCATGCCTTCCCATTGATCCATGGGAGTGGAGAGGACTGCAATAGGCTACTTCTGGCCAGGTATGCCGGACCACCTGCATCTCAATCAAGGCCTGTTCGATCAGGTCCTTGCCTGGCTTACAGCCGAAGTCATTCCTCTCAATGTGCAGCACCTGTACCTGCGGAGGAAGACTTAACAAACTTTGGTGGAACAGAGTGAGGAGGGGACTCCCACCGTATGCCTCGTCTGTGAAGCCACTGGATCTCAATGTGTCCGAGTGACAGAAGCTGAAGTCCGAAGACGACCTACAAGCCCTTTGTGCAGCTCAAGACATCATAACATGCCCATGTAAGAGCACCCGTTCCGGCGTACGACGAGTCTGCTGGTCTAAGGAGTAAACACATTAGGGCAAGGAAAGCGAGAATTGTGTCAGGAAGAAGCAGACAACTCACGAACGCAGGCCGGAACACTGTGAAGCCCCATTTTCAAACTGCCATAACGTGCCTGTGAGAGAAACTTCCAGTGGCATAACCCATTGACTTCTCTTTGGCTGTGGGCCCCTGCCGTGCCCTTGCCATACCGATCAGTTTGATCACTAAATACTTAAGTGGGTTACATTGGGCCAGACCTGTACCGTGAAGTATCTCAAGGCCCTTCGGAACAAATCGGACTTGAGATCCCAGACCAACCCTGAATTCCTAAGGGGGGGGGCTTGCAGACGACCATTAAGGTTGCTGCATGGAACAGGGAAACGTCTTACTGAAAAGGACAAATGGAGGGCCATTACCCCCGGAGCCCAAAAGGGAGGTATCCGGGGAGATAGGGTGGCTAAATTTACTAAAACAGGCGACAACTGTGCCCAACCCTATTGCATTCCGAACCCTAAAATCTGACATGGGAAACAGTAATTCCCAGCATTGGGGGCCGGAAGGCTAAATGGCCATCTTGCGACTTATGGTCCCAGATATTCTGTTGTCCTTTAAGGAGGCGCGAAATTGTGGCCAATGATCTATAGGTAAGGGCCATGATTCCTGTTGCCGAAGCTTTTCCTATTGCACGGCACGCCATACCTGCTCTGTTGTAGGCGGCTCGTGTACTGAGAGCCATGGAATGCAGGATGGCATGCTTGGTTTCGGTATCCCAGTCTCCCATAGTACTGTAGTATGGGATCTGGGAATGTACACACCAGCGGGGCTAAGGCCTAGAAGTCGTTGACCTAATTTCGTGACAAAGTATCGACAATTGGGTTTGCCTAACCCAGCACATGGCAGACCCAGTTTGCATTAGGTCAGAACATTGACCACCATCTTTGGACTCCATTTAGCATATGCCAACAGGAACCCGTGGCCGGGATCCCAAACCAAGACAACTGCCGCATCGACGAGATATATCGCACTGAACACAGATGATCCGGGATCTTGTGCTTAACAGACTGGCCACACAGGGGAACGGGCCAACTGGAGCCACACCCGAGCATGCGCCGGCACAGCCACCTGCGCTCCCACCGCGGGCCAGCAATCCCCAAGGGCCAACAATCCTGGGGCCGTGGCGGTGTAGGCATGCTGCAGCCGGAGAGGGAGGGGCAGGCACTCAGCCTCCGCAAGCTCTGGTACCCCAGCAGGGGAGGGAAAGACGGTGTGGCACCCGGGCACGCGCCTGCACAGCCACCGGTGCTCCCGCCCAGGCGGCAAGCGCTGGTTGAGGGGGGCCCGCGCCCACACACAAGTGCCCCACCGCGAGGGCCTGCAACCCTGGGGCCGCGGCGGAGCAGGCACGCCACAGCCGGGGAGAAGGAGAGGCGGGCGCTTGGCCTCTGGGAGCGCTGGCACCCCTGCAGGGGAGGGAACGATGGAGCTGCACCCAGGCGCACATGGGCACAGGTGCCGGCGTGCCCGCCGAGGGCAAGCGCCGGTTGAGGGGGGGGGCCGCGCCCACACACATGCGCCCCACCGTGAGGGCCAGCAACCCAGGGGCCGCGGCGGAATGGGCATGTTGCAACTGGTGAGAGGGAGGGGTGGGCGTTCGGCCTCCCTGAGCGCCTGCACCCCTGCAGGAGAGAGGAATGACGGCGCCGCTCACAGACGTGCACCGGCACAGCCGGAGGCACTCCAACCGGGGTGGCAAGTGCCGGCCGAGGAAGGGGGGCGGGTGCGCTGCAGCCTCAACCGCCAAGGCTCATAGGCACAGCGCCCGAACGTGCTCCGTCACCAACGCCGGTGCTTCTGCCAGCAGGGGAGGCGCCGGCCATGATGGAGCCGAGCCGGAGCACGCGCACCCCGCCGCAAAGTACTAGTTCCCCTCTACTCAGCACTGGTTAGGCCTCAATGTCAGCGAGGTTTTGGGCGCGCAGATTGCACGCCGAGTTCATGTGGCTGGGAAGACGACGAAGCCGGTCTCCAGCAGGCAGGTGTCCTTCGTTGTTTCTCGGCGAACCTGTAGTTCGATCTAGCTGCGTCGAGCCAGAGAACTGAGATTGGGAGGAGAGCTGAGTTTAAGGCAAGTCAGCCTGCCCCTCCTTGCATGGTGGTGCCACTGGGATGCACCAATAAGAGGCCCCTACGTCTTGTCACCCCACCCGCCCGCAATGCCCCCCCTTTCAGCCAGACAAGCTGGCGTTGGGTAGGGCATATCCTAAAGGAAATCAACCCTGAGTGCTCATTGGAAGGACAGATACTGAAGCTGAAGCTCAAATATTTTGGCCACCTAATGCGAAGAGAAAACTCTGGAAAAGACCCTGATGCTGGGAAAGACTGAAGGCAAAAGGAGAAGGGGACGGCAGAGGATGAGATGGCTAGACAGCATCACCGATGCAATGAATATGAACTTGAGCACGCTCCGGGAGAGAGCACAGGACAGGAAGGCCTGGCGTGCTATGGTCCATGGGGTCACGAAGAGTCAGACACAACTGAATGACTGAACAACAAATTCCCCAACAGAGAATGAAGATTTAAATTTTAAAAGAACACCCACAAGGTGGTAAGCACAATTCATTAAAAAAAAAAAACCCTTACGTATTTATTATCGTAATATTACTATCCTTCCGATTAGGGGTGCACGAAAGTCACTTACCTGGTCTCGCAGCTTGCTTCGCGGTGGGGGGGAGGTGCTACGCTGCTCCCCCCGAAGTTCAGGCTGGGGGGGGAGGCTTCCCGCCTCGCCCAGCCGAAATTCAGGCCGGGGAGGAGGTGCCTCGCCTCGCCCGGCCGCGAAATAAAAAGTTAAAAAAAAAAATCTTTACGTAGACTACGGCGAAAATAAGGGCAACGCAAATAGCATTGCCCTTATTTTCGCCGTAGTCTACATAATCTTTATGTAGACTACAGTGACCAAATAAGGAACGCGAATGGCAGCTCCCTATGGGGGCCGCTATTTGCCATACGCGCTTTTTTTTTTTTTTTTTAAGTCACCCGTGATAGGCTACGTGACGATTTACGTAGCCTATCATGGCTGACTTTGCAAATCTAGCCGTGATAGGCTATGTTAATCGTCACGTAGCCTATCACAGGGGCGTTTTTTTTTTTTTTTTTTTACTTTTCTTGGAATGGCGGCGGCGGCAGCCGGTCGAAAGACCGGCTGCCGCCCCCGCCCCTGACGAAGACCTGCCGAACCGCCGCCGGGACCCGCCGCCGGGAAAGGTAAGTCCCATCCTGGGGTGGGGGCGGGGGGGCAGAGAATTTATCCCCAAAACTACTCTGGGGGGCCGAATACGTTGGCACTTGGCCCCCTGAAGTTTCGGGGAGAAATTCTCCCCCATTCCTACTTCTGATTTACAAATTATACAGCATATTTATTTACAAAAATTTTGTGCCTCTTTGCGAATGACAACAAAAAAGCCACATGACGGCTGGCTCCACAGGACCTCGTGGTGCCACTTCGCAGATGATTTTGTGGCACGGACTGAAGGGAATTCGATCCCTTTTCAGTCCATGGCAGAATTCTCTGACATCCCTACTTGTTAGAATGGCTTCACTGGCTACCAGTCTGTTTCCAGGCACAATTCAAAGTGCTGGTTATGACCTATAAAGCTGTACCTAGCTTTGTACCAGGCTACCTTCTCCCATACCAGCCTGCCCAAGTCTTAAAATCTTCTGGAGAGCACCATCTTTTGACACCACCACTTTCAGAGGCATGTGTGGTTGTGATGTGAGAGATGGACTTTTCAGTGGCCACTCTCAGGTTATGGAAATTCCTGACAAAGAAGGCTGTGTTTATTTATTTATTTTATTTATTTATTGCATTTATACCCCACCTTTTTTCCTCTTGCAAGGAAACCCAAGGCGGCTTACATTATCCTCCTCTCCATTTTATCCTCACAACAACAACCCTGTGAGGTGGGTTGGGCTGAGAGTGTGTGACTGGCCCAAAGTCACCCAGTGAGCTTCCATGGCCAAGTGAGGACTAGAACCCAGATCTCCCAGCTCCCAGTCCAACAATCTTGCCACTACACCACACTGTTCTCTCCTCTGCTGTCCTTCTTCAGGCAGGCAAAAAAAATGCTTTATTCAAGCAGGCCTTTGGTGTGTAAGTGGGTCTAGTGGGTTGGGTGCTGTTTTTATGGTTGCTGTATTTTTATTGTATTTAAAATGCATTGTCCTAATCAAGTTTTATTTATGATTGTAAGCCACCTTGAGTGCCATTTTTCTTGGTAGAAATGTGGGGTAGAAATCACATAAATATCTTCCCCCTTATGCACCTGATGGCATTTGTTGGAGGGTGGTGATTTGCCATCCACTTGCAACTCCATAGACTTGGAGCATGCAAAGTGTGTGGCCTAACAAAGGTTGGGAAAAATCTTGTTTGACGTTCTCCACCTCCACCAAGTATTTTCCACATCGCATGTGCTACTTTTAACATAGGCAAACAAGAGGTAAACAAGAGATGAAACCTTGTGGCTCTCATATTTGATCAATATGGCCAACATCTACATTAAAATGGAATTATGAGTATAGAACCTCAACAGAAAAAGTGCAACCATCCTGCATATACCTAAATTAAGTAGAGGGATGTTTAAAAAAAAAAATCTGTTCAATTATTCTAATTCTGTTTAGTTAGAATATATCTTAGGAACCACCATTCCAAAATTGTTTCACTTCCATAATACAAACACACACACACACACACACCACAATCCCAGGGGCAATCTACATTACAACTTTAAACTGGTTTCAAACCTGTTTTTAGTGATTACGGCTACCAAATACAGGAATTCTGGGAATTGTAACTCTAGGAAGAGGGGCCGCCTGGGTAGGGGACAGGGGTCTCTAGCAAAGAATTCTCAGTACCCTCATGAAACTGCAGGATCCCTTTAAATAAACCGGTTTGAAACCAGTTTAAAGTTGTAATGTAGATTGGCTCCCACCAGTCTTAAAAATGTTTGCAATACACATTTAACCTCAACATATTTTAGCATATATAACAAGAAATATATATCCAGATCTGTATACAGGCAGTGTACCTTATTTCCACATACACTATGCAAATACACACTCACACAGGAGAACACTAGCATAGTCATTTCACTAGTATTTGAAAATGCTGTGAGTACAGGATTCACCCAAACCAACAAATCCAGTTGGATATCTTAAACAAATGTGCATTTATTTATTTTACTATATCCCATTCTTTCTTTGGAAGACTCAGTTCAGTTTAGATGGGGCTCCTCCCATTCAGCTCTGATGAGGTCTGTCCCCTCTTAGCTTCAACAGTGGTACAGCATAGGAACATAAAAATCTGTTTTATACTGAGTTGGATCTTTGGCACATCTAGTTCATTATTGTCTACACTGACTGGCAGTGGCTCTCCAAGGATTCAGACAGGGTTTTCCCCTGGTCCTACCTGGAGGTGTCAGGGACTGAAAAATGCTCTTATCTATAATAAGAAAATGCTTTCTGAAGAAGATCCAATAATCAGGACCCAAAAAGGTAACACACACACACACACACACACACACACGGTCACTTATATTATCTAACATGCAGCCTATACACACTTTTAGAATAGAATGGATAATCTAGGAGGCATCTGTCGAACACCCATTCCCTAAAACCACAGTTTTGAATAAAAATGCTGAGATGCTGTTTTAAATATATTTATATTAGTATAAATAAGAATTTATAAACAAATGCATGTACATATTTGACAGCCCAAACTCCCTATTACGAGAATCTACAGTGAGGTGGGTCGTGCCAATATAAAATTAAGATGCTATCATTCTTAGAAAGGAAATACAAATAAAAGACACAGGTTTTTGTTTTGAAAAACTGAAATCCCTGAAGGGATTTTATGTTCCCTTTTGAAATGTGAAGATTACTAGAGAAGGGGGGTTGTGTGCATGTGTGTGTGTGTGGCAAGGGGGGGTTGCCTGTGAAGGCACCTTTTTTTTAGGACAACTACTGTTAGGTTTTGACAGATAATTCAAAAATGTTCACTCAAAGAGTGAACTTTGAATTTATGGTGGGAAACTTACAAAGCTTTAGAACGGTTGATGGGGCAGAAAAATATATATTCTTAGCAAACAGAGTCCCCGGCATCACTATTACTACCACCCATGTCTCTTTCCATACACAAGGTGAAATTATGCAGTACTTGTGACAAACCAATAATACTTCTGCAGTGTGGTGTAGAATTGCCAAGCTAATATCACACTAAGAGATGTGCAGCACAATCCTGTGCATAGTTACTCCGAAGTAACTCTTGCTAGGATCTGTCTCAGTGCTTATGTTAACTCATAGATTATACCAGGTTAAATTATTGGTTTATCTAGTCCAGTATTGTCTACATCAACTGACAAGTGTTTTTTCTTATCACTTCCTTGCATTAGAGATGTGACCTTCTACATGCAAATAATTCACTCTGTCTCCAAGCTAGGGATGGTGTGGGCACTCGATTCGGCCCAGGAGTCCAGAGTACCCACCCCACCCATGCCCCTGAGCCATGCTTGCCGAGCCCCTACCCCCGCTTGACCCCACCCACACTTGCCAAGCTACCGGTGCTCACCTGGGACCCATCCAGAAACGCCACAACTGCCATTTTGCAAAAAATGGCAATCATGATATGAGCACATCTAGCTTTATGGAAAATGGCATAGTGAATGCCCCATATATGCAAGATTAGAGGCATAAATGGGCCATTTATGCCTGCAATCTTGCATATATGGGACATTCATGGCACCATTTTGCGTACAACTAGATGTGTGCATATTCGCAAAAGTGGCAATCACAGTGCTTGTGGACAGGTCCTGGGTGAGTGCAGGCAGCTCAGCAAGGGTGGGGAGCTTGAGTTCAGGTGCAGGGGTGCACAAACAGGGGCAGGGGCTGAGCCGGCTCCTGGAGAACCCAGATGGGAAGGCACCTGTCCATCCCTACTCTGAGCTATGGGCTACCCTCCATAACGTGGTAGGCTATTGATGAGTTAGAATGGACTGCAGATGGAGGTTCACATTTTTTAATGCTCCCTTACATTAAAACTCCATGCAAATAGAAAACCAGCACAGCAGACAAAGAGATCTGCCCAGAACCTTTCTCCTTGATATGCTAATTTTCTATCTGCAGGGATTTTCCTTTCTGCATTGGGGAGCAAACAAAAGCAATATTCCTCCCTTGTAGTCTGAAGTGGTACAGTCCATTTTGTCATCTCAAAGCCAGCTTGACATCAGTTGGAATTACCTCAGGGAAGGGTACACAGAATTGTGACTTTAAAAATATAGATCAGAAGAAACATATTAGCCATAACCAGAAAGATCCCTTCCATGAGAACATACACGTGTCAGGTATAAAATACAGTCGCTGGAAAAGTCATTTGGGGATTTTTTTTTGGACTTTGATCCAATGAAGATTATCAAGAGAAAAATAAGAAAGGCCTCTATTGTTGTTAGTATTAATATTTTGAGATTTTAAAAATTTTATTCATGAACAAAGGCATTGAATCTCCCTCTTTATCCCCTACCCATTTAGTTCATATATGAGCTCTGTGTATGTGTGCCTGTGTGTGTGACATACACACACACTTTTTAAAAACTACTAAAAGTAAATAAAAAAGAAGAAAATGTATATGTGTAAACATTTATGAGTTATTGCCAACATTCACACAATTGACATCTCCCTCTGGTGTGATCTCCAAGGCATCTAGTCTGGGTTCAGCTCCATAAATCCACCCCAAACATGTTTATCCCCCCCCCCCAAGTTTCCTCATCGCATATATGCCAACCTTTGTGTTAATTCTGGATTGAGATATACCAACTGGCCATCAGATGTAAGGGCCTTTCTGGATTTAAGAGGAGCAGCTGTTTCCCATGTCTTTTGTCCATGTGTTGTTTTGCATTTTCTGAGTAGTTCACATATCTATAAGGTCAGATTCATTTCTGAAAAGCACACAACAGGCTATATGTACAAAGCAAATATTCAAATAAACTAGGACTGTTAAAAAATAGTTGATCAATCTCCTGATTTTTAACCAATTGGTAAATTCATTGAGGACACTTTTTTAAAAAGTTATATATTACCAAAATCTCAAAAAAGTTATATATTATCAAAATCTCCCTCCAAAAGTTCCATATTACCAAATCAATGTTTCAAACACTGCCTAAAGAAAAGGTACAATATGATACCATTTAACAGAAGCGACTCCACTCATAGAAGGAGGCCATCTTTCGTAGTTTCTCTTTCATTCCCTTTTACAGAGTAACACAGCAGAATTAAAATAGCCTTTAAAAATAGACATCTCTATTTTTGACATCTCACAGGCCCAATGATTAAAACTGGTGGTGTTCCAGATACCTGGGACTGGGTGGATGGGCTGGAGGGTGGGGAGTGGGAAGAAAGTGAGAGCTCTCCCTTCCTCCCTGTGCTACCAGAAAACAGCAAGGTAAATGGATGAGTTAGTGTGCGGAGGAAATGATTCTTCTCTACGTCATACTAAAATGCAAGCCACAGAAGAACTCAGGGATTATAATTCTCACTGTGTCTGTGGTATAGGGAAGGGGAAACGCATGGGAGCTTAGCTCCAGGGCTTTTTTCAAAGCAGGAGCAGTGATGTCATCTGCCAGAGCACCAAGGTAATTGGCATTTGCACTGGCAAGTGAATGAGGTGATAACAAGGCTTTTAAGTTTTGTGAACTACCCAGAGAGCTTCGGCTATCAGGTGGTATAGAAATGAAATAAATAAAATAAAATAAAAGTTCTACTATTGTTGAGACAGATTAGCAGCTAGAAGATATCAGAAAACAAGGGAAATAATCAAGCAAAAGATGGATACTGATTTCCTTTTGAGGTGGGAAGAAGGGAGGGTTGGGATTCCAACTTCATTCCAGCAGTTTAAATGTTAACATGTCATAGCAAGATTGTTTGCATTTCTAATTAAAAGCTAAAGGTTGCACTTCATCTGGCTGAAGGTTTTTTTCTTGAAGCTCAATGTGTTTTACAAGTTGAATCAATGCAGTCATAAGTAAGCACCACAGAGTTCAATGGAACTTACTCCCAAGTCAGCCTACACAGAATTACAGACTTGCCTTTGTAAACTTAATTGTAAGATTTTGTTAGTTTGGCTTGTTTGTTTTAGGTGTCTGCGTTTTATGATGGATTTTTAAATCAGAGTTATCTCCTTTTAAGTATAGATAATAGACAAGCAGGACTCTCTCTCTCTCTCTCTCTCTCTCTCTCTCAGGCATGAATATGGATTCTACTTCAGATCATAGCTATGGGTGCTGCTGTCATGATGAGGTCCTGAACTTCAGAATGTACAACACCAGTGCACCTTGTTTTTATGTGAAGCTAAGGAATGAGTGACATCTTTAGTAGAGTCAGTAGTCTGGGTTCAAATGCCAGTGACATTGGACCAGTCATCATCTCTCACCCAAAGTTCTTATTCTTTTTTGTCTTCTTCCTCTTGCTTATCCTGCTCTAATGCACCATGTGAATTGATGGAACAACAGTCTACAATAAAGCAAATTGCTTTCCAAATAAGGATGTTGGAGAAATCCATTTTGGGGGTGGAGTTGGATGGGTTTCTTAGGGTTGTCTCCCTGGCTTTGTTTCAGTTCCTGCTGTGGCACCTGACTCAATTTGCAGTGAGTCAGGCTAGTTTGTGGATTTTGTGGGAATTTTGCATGGAGGGGGGAGGTTCTACAGTTTGTTCAAATTTCTGAGCAGTTTGCACAAATTACAGCTGAGTTGGTGTAATTTGTGCAAATTTGACCATAATTTGCACAAATTCAGCCGTAATTTGCACATATTTCAGAGTCATCCCAAAAATTCCACAAAAAAGTTCCCAGAGTTTAGGGAATAGCCTGCAGCTTGGCTCACAGACACAAAGTGAATCATACATGCCACAGAACTCCATCAAGCCAAAAAAGAACCAGATTTCCCAGCATCAGACATCCCTAATTCCAAAACATTTGGTCCATAATAAATTCAATGTTTTCCTTCCCCAACCCATCCAACCTTTCTCATAAAAGTGTGGGCCCTCTTTAAATGTCCTTCCACCCTCTCCGAGCCCCAATCTCAGGATGCCCAAATCACACAATATGCACTTAATTCAGTGAACAAATAGATAAAAAATAATGGGGAAAAAGAGATAAATATTATATGATTTGAAGAAATATAATGCAAACTGGCTAAAACTATCTTTGGTGTATGCTGCTTTTGGCAACTGTGACTTACTCATGTTGGATTTTAATATAATGGGGAAATCTATTATGATGAGGATTGATGGGGAGAAAGATGCCATTGGCCATTTTCACATGGAAAAAAGAATTCAGTCACACAGTATTCCTGTGGCTAGGAGTAGGAAGATGTAGGACACAGAATCATATGCATATAAAGGACATCAGTGGCCTGAGGCAAACAGTGATGAAATTGGCTTACAGGACTACATGGAAATATGAGAAGCTATTTTGCAACAGGCTTCTAGCCATTTATCACTATAATGGACCAAATGAAACAAAACAGATTGTTGTGCATCCGTATACAGTTGACACACATGTGTAGAAGGAAACAAGTAGATGAAAAAACCCAATAATTGTGTCCAGTGGTGCAAAGTATACCATAGATTTTAAACATACTTTTTTATTTTTGTTGTTGAGAGCAAGTAGAATTTTCCATGCTTAGCTATGTTTATACATTTCCTATTTAGGTGCAGCCCATTCCTAATATTAAGCTGATATTCACTTCTTTGGCTTGAAATAATAACTATTCCTAGATGGGTGGGTAGGTGGATAAAGGTAACTGGTTTCCAGTGCTCACAGCGATGTTGGCAATTCTCACTGTCATTTTATGTGATAATGCCAGTAAAGATTTTCCTGTTATTTTCATGTGGTGAGAAATATAGTTCCACACGATGAGTAGAACACATCTCAGTGTAGCACACTGACAATACAGTTTTCCAGAATATGCTAAATGCCATATTTGAAGAGCATATGAACTGGCCTCATACTGACCATTTGTCCATCAAACCTACCTCTGACAGCAGCATTCCAAGATGTCAGGCAGTGATCTTTCCCAGACCTACTCCTCCCTTTGACTCCCTCTTTTAATGCCATAGATTAAATGTGGGACCATCTGCATACAAAAGGATAGATTTTACCACAGACCAGTGGTCCTTTCCCAAGGGAACACATACTATATCTCAGCATGTTGAAGTGAATCCAGCAGGAAAGCTAACTATGAAGCTATCCAGCAATGTCCTGTTTCATTAATGGAAAGGAAGCCGATAAAAAAATGTGCCCACACCCTGGTATGCCCATCCCTTCCTGTGGCCTATTCAGCTGCCACCAGATGGGAATCTTTCTCTGGCTACTTCCATCAAACCAGCCTTAAAACTCTCTAGGGCTAAGGTATCTACTTCAGCTAGTGTGGGCTGGCTATTAGGCAGGGGGTGGGTAGCCAAAAAAAAAAAATGAGAGAGAGAAAGAGAGAGAGAGAGGCCACAAACTTTCAAATAACAAAATAATAAAATTTTAATGAAGAAAAATATCAGTAGGAAAAAGTTATAAGGTCTGAATAGATATACACACTCTCACAAAACAGAAACATATGTGAGCAGCTGGGTAATATGGGTAAATGCATCCAGCTAACCTAACTGGACTCTGTCCCTAATGGTAGGGCCGGCCTGACTCTGCAGAAATAACAGGGAAAAGTCACAATAGCATGACTGGCCAGAGCTGGGGCATGTATCCCAAATGATGTGATGAGTGATACATTCCATTTTTTTCTGGTTGTTAGCATTTAAGGGCACAATCCTATGGAGATAGTCGCCAGCCTCCGAACTCAGAAGCTGACGACTATCCAATGCAGGGCAGCCGGAACATGGAGGAAATCCTAGACAGATTTCATCTGTCTAGCCAGGGAGCTTTGGAGTGGGAGGGGAGGAGGCTGTGCAGCGCACAGAAACACTGGGAGGGACACAAAAAGGTTTTGTATAGGGATGGCCAGGTGCCCCCCAGCTCAGGTCCTCTGGGCACTCACCCAGCTGCTAACACAGCTGGCACATCCCTGCACTCGAGCTCCTCCCTGCTTGCTGAGCCACCCACACTCACCTCAGGCCCATCCAGCAAGCTCTGCAATCGCCATTTTGTGAAAGAAAATGGCAATTGCAGAAATGTGCACATATGATCTTATGCAAAATGGCCCCATGAATGACCAAGATACACAAGATTACAGGCGTAAATGGGCTATTTATGCCTGTAATCTTACATATAACAGCCATTCATGGCACCATTTTGCATAAGATCATATGTGCGCATTTTTGCAATCGCCATTTTCTTTTGCAAAATGGTGATTGCAAAGCTCGCCAGATGGGCCCAGGATCTGGGTGGCTCAGCAAGCAGTGGGGAGCTTGAGCAGGGCAGAGGGCTCAGCAGGCACAGCTTGGGGCAGCAGCAGGGGGTGAGTCCGCCAGATTCCTGAACCCAATCATTCACCTGCACCATCCCTAGTCTTTGGCCAGGGAGGAGTCTCAACCCTGTTTTCTAGGCTTAAGCCTCCAGGCAGGGTAGGAGAACGATGCCAATTCTGTAGCTTGGCTCTTATTCTGAAACTTTCCCTACATAGCTGCCTAGAAAGTAAGAGAGCTAGTGTAAGGGGACTTCTCTTACCAAATTCTCTGCTGTTAGGAAAACAGTCTCCAACTCCAAAAGCAGCCTCTAACACTACTGTCCCAGCATAGGCTGAAAAGCCCCAGTATCACACAGGACTAACACAATTTTTTTGTTTCATCATTTTCAGGGTGAAGAATGTTGTGGAGCAGCATGTGGCAAAGCAACCAGTTGTGCCAGTCCTTCAGGGCTGCAGAGCAGTTCCCCAAAACCTTAACACTCAATTGCTACCTACACATTTTTCACGTAGAAAATGTAGGAATTGAAGATCTATGTTTGCAATTAACAGATGGGAGTCAGAACAGAAGACCCCTGCAGTATCAGACTAAGGGTCCCAGCTAGTGTTTGCAACTGTACCCAGCTGGAACCCTCTGAGAAATTTACACAGCATGGAGGCAATGGCTGTCTCCTGTTTTTTTGTTTTGTTTTTTAACCTCAGCATCTGGGATTCAGAAGTATTTTGCTTCTGAACATGGAGGTTACATTTAGCTATCTATGGATTTGTTTAGTGATTTAAAAAGCCATCTCAGGCTGCAATTATTACACCTTGAAGGCAAACATGTGTAACACAACTCTGATGGTTACTTCTGTCAGGGAAAAGCAACTTCAAAAGGGATGAGATCTACTGGAGAAGCAGCAGTGGTGTGTGTGTGTGTGTGTGCGCGCGCGCTTAACCTTTTCCCCACCAACCACTTTTCCACTGCAATTCCTTGCCTATCTCACTACCCCCCCATTGATATTTGGGGGGGAAACTGAAGCCAAATATGAAAAGACTACCTAAGACAGACCAGGTGGAAGGGTGCAAAGCCCAGTTCCTTTACTATGCCCCACTTGCTTGGAGTGCTTATCTTCTCCAGATCTTGTCTTGTACATCCTTTATAGAAAAGGGTTGCAATATAAATCAAGCTGTAATAGCATCGGAAGCACCTCCTACATCAGTGAGCCACCAGCAGACTTATTTATTTATTTATTAATTATTTCATTTCTATACTGCCCAATAGCCGAAGCTCTCTGGGCGGTTCACAAAAATTAAAACCAAACAGCACACAATAAAACAATTTAAAATATATAGAACATTAAAACCACAATATAACAATGCAACCACAATAAAACCTAGCAGCAGTGCAGGAGTTTAAAATACAGATTTAAAACAGCAAACCTAAAAGTTCAGAAAGCTAAAATGCTAAAATGCCTGGGAGAATAAAAAGGTCTTCACCTGGCGCCGAAAGGAATACAATGTAGGTGCCAGGCAAACCTCGCTAGGAAGCTCATTCCAGAGCCAGGGTGCCACAACAGAAAAAGCCCTCCTCCTAGTAGCCACCCGCCTCACTTCCTTTGGCAGGGGCTCATGGAGGAGGGCCGTGATGATGATCTTAAGGTCTGGGCAGGCACATATGGGAGGAGGCGATCCTTCAGATAACCTGGCCCCAAGCCTTACTTGGTTGTGGTGGGCAGGCAGTGATACACCATTTAAATATCTCGTAATGTCCCCAACATAGCATCACTCAGGGGCATTGGGTGAAATTATAATGGCGGCTCCCAGATCCCCAATGAGCAGCTTGCCACCTGTCCCTGATCAGAGAACCCAGGGGAGGAGTTAATGATGGGCCGTGCCAGGTTGCGGTATGCCTGCTGCTGTTAGGCCCGAGAACACAACAAGTCCTCTCCTTCCACTGACACACTCAGGATTCTAAGCTGGCTGTTTGAAAATTTGGTCGCCTCGCCTCATCCTAGATTTTTGGGAAAACATTGAAACCCCTCCCTGATGACAGGACAAGGTGAAAGCAGAGCTCCTCTTTATAGCAAATAAACAACTTATTATTCAACTTTAAATAAAGTTGACTAAATGTTACGGTTCATAAATGATCTTACTGCTAGATAATTAGTACAAAGCAGACCATGAAGAGTTACGCAGAGTCCCACTGCTCCAAGAGCATGAGCAACATAGCAAGAGATGAAATTTAATGTATAAAGTGATATACACTGGGAAATAGAAGGGCAACTATGCTCACACGGTACTGGCTTCTAAATTAGCCATGGCCATGGAATAAGGCTGTCTTGGGAGTCATTGTGGAGAGCTCCCTGAAAGCACAAGCTCAGCTGGAAGCAAAATTAAGGAATTATTAGGAAAGACACAAAAACACTACCGGAAAAACCCAAGCATCCATGTATACGTCAACAGTTCATGACTTCAACAGTGGGCTGTTCTTTGTTTTTGTTTTGTTTCAGTTCTAGATACCACGTCACAAAATGAGTAGCATATAACCAGAAAGAGTGTATACTGACTGTGGCCAGGTCATCAGTTCTTCACTGTCCTACATTCCATTTTTACATGGAAAAAAAATAGGAAGTGGTCTCGCCATGGGCTAGGAGAGGATTTGACAGCAGCATGCAACATTGTAAGAAGCTGGAGAAACCTGAACCAATAACGGGCATTTGTTTTGCTTCTAAAGTGCTGGAAATGTAAACTATAATGGGCAAATGTTCCTTATGTAACATGAAAGGACTAGGGGGCTGTTCTAGGTACTGTATCGCTCCAGCTTGGGATGATCAGCTTAGAGCAATGGACCCACACACCCAGTTAATTACTTTGTCCCTGACTGAAGCCTTGGTATGGAAGAGGCAGGAATGCAGACAAATTGCTGAGAGACAAACCATTCTAGAGTGTGTGTGTGTGTATGTGTGTGTGTCTTTAAGTGCAAGGAAGAAAGGAGAGAAAAGTGGATCAGTTGAATCTGACTGTCATTTTAATATATTTTATATGAGAGAACCCCTTCATGGATCACTGCCTTGTTGTGGCGAAGGGGCTTGCGTAACTCAGTGAAGCCATAAGCTATGCCGTACAGGGCCACCCAAGACAGACAGGTCATGGCGGAGAGTTCTGACAAAATGTGGTTGCCAACATTTGCTACGCTATTTGCATTCCCCTTATTTTCGCCGTCTTAGTCTACATAAATGTTTACGTAGACTAAGACGTGTCAAAATAAAGAACGCAAATGGCGGTGCCCATGGGCGCCGCCATTTGCGTACGCACGTTGTTGTTGTTTTTCTTTTAAATCAGCCGTGATAGGCTACATAAACATTTACGTAGCCTATCATGGTATTTTTTAAAAATCTAGCCGTCATAGGCTATGTAAATCTTTACATAGCCTATCACGTTTGTTTGTTGGTTTGTTTGTTTGTTTTACTGGAAATGGCGCCACCAGGAAGATTCCATGGGGGGTTTGGGGGCAGGCCGTTCCGCCACGGAGTTTGGGGGCCGAATGTACTCGCATTTGGCCTCACAAAGATCTGTGGCAGAATTCTTTGACATCCCTATTGACAACACCATCCCTGTTAAATGGGGCCTGCTTCCTAGTAAACGTGCATAGAACAGCAGTCTTAACTCTTGGACTACTGAGAAAGAAGTCAGGTTGCATCTCTGCACTATTACATAGGGGAGTAAGTCCCAATGTCCCATTGAACTGAAGCCCCATATGATGATGATGATGTTGAAAATATTATCCCTCTCAAAATGTGCTATTTAGGGACAGAAAATGCCTTTTTATGATCATTGTTTTGGTTGTGTTCTGAGTAGGGATGTCAGAGAATTCCACCACGGATCTCGGTGAGGCCAAATGCCAGTGCATTCGGCCCCCCCAAACTCTGTGGCGGAACGGCCTGCCCCCCCACCCCCCCATGGATACCCCCAGGACGAGACTTACCTGGGGCGGATCTTCCGGGTGGCGGCAGCTCGGGCGGCGGCTCCGGTGGCGGCCAGTCTTCCAACCGGCTGCCGCCACCACCATTTCCAGTCCAGGCTTGTGTAAAAAGAAAAAAGACGTGATAGGCTACGTAAAGATTTACGCAGCCTATCATGGCTAGGGTTTTTTTTTAAAAAAGGCATGATAGGCTATGTAAATCTTTACGTAGCCTATCGTGGTTGGGTGGGTTTAAAAAAAAAAAGCGAACGCAAATGGCAGCAGGTACGACCACCGCCATTTGTGTTCCTTCTTTTTACCATCTTAATCTACGTAAATATTTACATAGACTATGATGGCGAAAATAAAGGGGAATGCAAATAGCGTAGCGGGCGCTATTTGCATCCCCTTTTGATTCGCCATTTTAGCCTACGTAAAGATTTACGTAGGCTAAAACGGTGAATGAAAAAGGGATGCAAATAGCGCCTGCTACACTATTTGCATTCTCCTTTATTTTCGCCATCGTAGTGTACATAAATATTTACATAGATTAAGACGGCCAAAAGAAGGAACGCAAATGGCACTGGCCATAGCCGCCGCCATTTGTGTACACGGGTTTTTTTTGTTTTGGGGTTTTTTTTTACCCAGAGCCCTCTGCGGCCAGAAATCCGGCTGCGGCTACTCTGGCCTGGCCTGGCCAGCTGCTCCGCAGAGCTGCCGCAGAGCACAGCTGGCCATTCGAGGATTCCGGGGGGAGGAACGCCTCCCCCCCCACCATCAACATAATCCACAAAAGGTAAGTCACTTTCGTACATCTCTAGTTCTGAGAAGTGGAGGAAGAGAAGGTTTATAGGAACTTGGAATGAAGTGTACAGTTTTGAGAGAGATGTTGGAGAGTATAGATTGATTATTTTTAACTTTTCCCCAGTTGTACTCTGAAGATGCCAATGCCCATTGCTTTAGATTGTGAGCCCTTTCAGCACAGTGATGGATACAACCTGGGCCCAAAATACATGTGACATGATTCATGCAATGAATAATAGAGCAAATGTTTTTGATTGTGTAGCAGTTGTGGGTGACCCAATCTGTACTGGGACTACAGAAAAAAAGCCCAGTTAAAGCCCACTTCCTTCCCTAACTATAGTCCTGCTCCAGCTTGGGGGCAGGGATGGGGGACACACGCTTTAAGAACGTCCTGCCAATTGCTTATTGTGTAAATGGTATGTGTAGTTTGGCCCTGAGGTGGAACTGCCGTAAGTCTCCCTACATCTTCAGGATAGCAAGGAATTCAAATAGAATAAATATGAAAGGGAGGGAATGACTGTGTCAGGTGTAGGGGTGCACGAAAGTCGCTTACCTGGTCTCGCAGCTTTTCGCGGTGAAGGGGAGGCGCTTCGCTGCTCCCCCCGTGAAGTTCAGGCCGGGGGGGGAGGCTTCCCGCCTCGCCCGGCCAAAATTCAGGCTGGGGGGGAGGCTTCCTGCTTTGCCTGGCCGAAATTCAGGCCAGGGAGGAGGTGCCTCACCTCGCCCGGCCGCAAAATTAAAAGTTAAAAAAAAAAAACGCCCCCGTGATAGGCTACATGACGATTAACGTAGCCTATCACGGCTAGATCTGCAAAGTCAGCCGTGATAGGCTACGTAAATCATCACGTAGCCTATCACGGGTGACTTTAAAAAAAAAAGCGCGTACGCAAATGGCGGCCCCCATAGGGAGCTGCCATTCGCATTCCTTATTTGGTCGCTGTAGTCTACGTAAATCTTTACGTAGACTACGGCGAAAATAAGGGCAACACAAATAGCGTTGCTCTTATTTTCGCCGTAGTCTACGTAATCTTTACGTAGACTACAGCGACCAAATAAGGAACGGGAATGGCGGCTCCCTATGGGGGCCGCCATTAGCCGTACGCGCTTTTTTTTTTTTAAGTCACCCGTGATAGGCTACGTGACGATTTACGTAGCCTATCATGGCTGACTTTGCAAATCTAGCTGTGATAGGCTACGTTAATCGTCACGTAGCCTATCACGGGGGCGTTTTTTTTCCTTCTCTTTTATTGGAATGGCGGCGGCGGCAGCCGTTCGAAAGACCAGTTGCCGCTCCTGCCCCGGACGAAGACCCGACGAACCGCCGGCCGGACCCGCCGCCGGGAGGGACATTTGCCAAAGGTAAGTCCCGTCCTGGGGGGGGTGCGGGTGGTGGGGGGGTGGGGAGAATTTCTCCCCGAAACTTGTTCGGGGGGCCGAACACGTTGGCGCTCGGCCCCCCGAAGTTTCGGGGAGAAATTCTCCGCCATCCCTAGTCAGGAGTGCCCTAGCTGCCTCTTGCAGTCCCCTCCAATAGCCAATTCAGGACACAGACAACGAGGATTCTTTCCAAGGCTTTATTCCTTTATTACTTTATGACTCTTTCAGATACTAATCACTAGCGACTAAGCAAGGAACAGCACTGGGGAAAGATAGCAGAGTAGTAGGGATGTCAGAGAATTCCGCACGGATCTCGGTGAGGCCGAATGCCAGTGCATTCGCCCCCCCAAACTCCGTGGTGGAACAGCCTGCCACCCCCCCGCCCCCCACAGATCCCCCCTGGGATGAGACTTACCTGGGGCGGAAGTTCCGGACGGCGGTGGCTCCAGCGGTGGCTTTGGCGGAGGCGGCAGCAGTGGCTGGTCTTCCAACCGGCTGCCGCCTCCGCCACCGCCATTTGCAGTCCCCCCCCCATTCGTGATAGGCTATGTAAAGACTTACATAGCCTATCACGTCTGGGTTAAAAAAAAAAAAAAAAGTACGCAAATGGTGGCGGCTACGGCCGCCGCCATTTGCGTTCCCTATTTTTGGTTGTCTTAGTCTACATAAATATTTACATAGACTAAGATGGGGAAACTAAGGGGGAACGCAAATAGCATAGCAGACGCTATTTGTGTTCCCCTTTATTTTCACTGTCTTGGTCTACGTAAATATTTACATATACTAAGACAACCAAAAATAGGGAACGCAAATGGTGGCGGCCGTAGCTGCCACCATTTGTGTACACGTTTTGTTTTGTTTTTAACCCAGACGTGATAGGCTATGTAAGTCTTTATGTAGCCTATCATGGCTGAATACAGGGACTCTAACGGCAGCGGCTATGGCCACCACCATTTGTGTCCCTGCTAGCCAGCAGCCGGATGTCCGGCTGCTGGTGGAGCCAACCGGCGGCTCTGCAGAATCCCCGCGGAGCAGAGCTGGCCAGCCAGGATTCTGGGGGGAGGGACGGAGCGCCTCCCCCCCGAGCGGAACCTGGCGGAGCCAGGTAAGGGGGGTTTCGTACATCCCTACAGAGTAGCCTAAGCTCCAGGTAAGGCAGTTGGTCCCCATTTGAAGGGGAACCATGAGAAGACTCTGAACCTATGGGCTATGGAGAGATCCCCCCTCTTTCCTCGGGACGTGACCGTTGCTTGCGCGCCAAATGAGCGCTATGCCTCCTTTCCGTGCCCCCCAGCTGTCGTCACTCCCAGCATCTGCACTGAGCATCCAGCAAGCCCCCCTCCAGCGCTCTTTCACTGCCAGGGTCACTATCTATCCCAGGAATGCTGGCAGGAGGAATCTCTGCCAGCTGCTGTGCTTGTGAGAGATGAGCGAGCTCCTCTCCCATGGATTGCTGTTCCTCATCAGAATCAGAACTGCTCTGGGGCTCTATGGGCTCAGTTTCCACCCTGACAGACTGTTTAAGAAGTAGTACTACCGAGAAATGCATGGCAGTAACAGTAGATGTAAACATGCAACATGTAGATGAAAGATGTGACAGCCAGATGAATTCCTGCTAACTAGCAATAACTTCTTTCAGCCCAGTACTTGTCACATCCTTCCTTGCTTTTCCTTCCCTCTACAAACTACTGTTGCAGTCTTGCAGATTCAAGACTGCATGCTTAGGAGAGATTTCTACCTTTAATCCTTAATTTTCTCTGCATGGCGGGCAGTATTCAGAAAATTATTTGTGTGCCAATGTACCAAATGAGAACCAAGGTTCTGCTCTCTCTTTCTAATTAGATAAGCACTCTTCCTTTGGGGACAGCAAAGCAATTCTGAGTAAGTCTTCCTTCTTATCAGAAACTGATTATCTTGAGATGAGTCTATTTTCTGGAGAGTCCATGGGAACAGCAATTACAAAGGCACTGATTTTGTGACTCAGAAATGGAGGGGGCGGGAATCAAATGAATCAGTAAAATTATATTTCAAGACTTCACAAAGTAAAAGAAAATCAATTTAATTGGCAAAAGTTGAGGCCATGTGGAGTTCTTTTATCCCCTTATGTATTGGTGAATTATTAAACTACTGTTTGCTCCTGTTCATATTAATTTTGAGAAAAAAGCCTATAGCAAATTAAAGTCAGCTGTTGTAAGGCTTAAAGTTAGGAAATTAAGACTAATATTAATGGCTAGGAACAATGGATTCAAAACATAATTAACAGGCTAATCTTATCTAACTTCAAGAGCTGTGTGAGTCTGAGGCTTCATGCGAGTCCCTTGCACAGACACAGCTTCCAACAAGCTACATGGATCCTCTGTTGCTATGGGGCGAAATATTTATTGCCGCACAACAGCACTGTGCAAAGCCAAAACATGAGTTGGAAAATGGATGTGGTGGGTGAGGGATGCAGGAGGTGTGGCTACGTTAATTTGAATTTTATCCACAGAATACTTCTGGTAGCGCTCAGCAGCTGTGCCTGCATGAGCTAGCAGTCCCCATGCACTGCCTTGCAATACCTTCCGGTAAGGGGGTCAGGTCCCGCTCCCCTACTCAGCAGCCGAATCTCATAGCCCCCCAGCAAATCACCTCATGAGCGCCTACTGTGATCCACTATTGCTTCAAACCCAGATGACTGAATTTTGCTCTTGGAGTTGTCTGTGTAAATCTGGGGTCTTTGCTAAAATTGGCCAAATCAATGTATATGTGCATCAATGCATCTCTGTAGTCAGCAGCTGGCTTTACAAGGGCCATATTTTGAAATGAGCAAGGAAGGAAGGCCAGTAACATGTTGCTCACTGATTCATCCCAAGGCACAAAGGGTATTTGGGGGCCCTTCCTTCCGGCGTAAATAGCAACAAGCAGTCATCGGTATATGTATATGGGGCCACCAGAGCAGCTTACAAGCCTCATAAAGTAATGCCAATAAAATCAATTTAAAAGCACCCTACTAACGCACTCAAAAATAGAATCATCAGAACAAGACCTGGGGATCAGCCAGCTACAAAAGCATGTTTAATCAAGAATCATTTAATAAACAGTCTGTCTAAAGGATGGGATGAAAGGGGCTAACCGAGCCTACAGAGGGAAGGATTTCCAGAGCCTCGGTGCTACCATCAAGACCACCCTATCCCCTGCATTCAACAAGAGGGCCTCCAATCTTCCTGGACTTCCCCTTAACCTTCCCCGCTGAAGTCCCATGCAGAACTCCCTTGTTATTTCCCTCTCTGGTCTCTGTTTGCCCAGGAAACACGTAGCCTTCTTACAGAGCTCACCAGCTCTGAATACAGACAACTATGGACCATACCCCCATCCACATGCTACAGGCTTTATAGCAGCAGATTGAGGCCAGATCTACACCTTGTGTCATATCAATACAATACAATCATGGTGATGCTACACCCCTCTTGCACAGGTATATCTCGTAGCACACACAATGACATCGGTTGTAGTATTTTGGATAACACACAATAAAAAGCAGGGAATAATGCTAGAAAAGTGGAATATAGAATGCATAATATGCCCCAACAGTTACCAATGCAGTTCAATACTGATAAAAAGCATTAGTGTAGATCTAGCCTGAGTCAGATGACCCAGCAGCCACAGCTCCACCGTTTTTTTTTTAAGCAGTTAAAAAAAGAAAGAAAATGCCCAAACATAATAGTAGAATGAGTCAGGTGACTACAGAAACGCAGAGGAAAAGGAAAAACAACAACAACAACAACTGAAGGGCACAGAAAACCTATCAAAGAGAGAGAGAGAAAACCCAACCATAATAGCACGTCAAATCAGGTAACTCAGAAGCCATGGCGGGGGTGGGGGGGAATACAAAAAAGCCCTAACTAAAGGTAAGAACAAAAAACCTCAAACAAACCACGACACACCCCAAAATTGACAGATCCCTTTGCCTCTTACAACAGCCCCACAGAAAACTCCCGTTATTTCATGGTTAGCCTGCTCTGTTCACTCAGTCCCAGGAAACAGTTATGTACATGGAAACAAGAATGGGTCCTGTCTCCTGTGCCACTGTAGGAAAAATTAAGCCTGACTGTAAGAATAAGGTTTTGAGAATGTTAAAGAACTCTGTCAGATTTGGTGGATGGATTTTATTTTAAACTCAGCCAGTGTGGTTTAACTGAAGCAAGCAATTTTTCTGCAACTTTTTCCTTGCAGCCCCCCTTTTTTAAATAACCTGTTCCCTCTAGTGATTTCACATGCTTTCAAGCAGAAAAGAAGTCTTAGCAGCTTAAAGTGATGTGAACTTGAAAAATCACGGGGGGGGGGGCGTGTGTGGAGATATTGGATGATGTGGCTGTCAGACAAGGGAGAGTGTAAAGAATCAATCTGAAAAACTATGATTGGACTTTAAAAAGACAAGGAAAAAAGACTAAACCCAAATTGATCAAAGAAGGTTTACAACAGCAACTAAAACATAGCTGCCATGGTAGACCTTTGGGGGAAGAGATGATCTAGATGCAAGAATGTCAATTTCATACAGTATAAGACAACACCAACACCAAAATGTCCATAACAGAATTAATAACAAGACTGTCCTTTAATAATCTGCTCCAGGAGCAAATCAGAAAGCAGATTACAACAATATAGGTAGGATACAGGTACCTATCTTTCACCTCATTCCAGGAAGTGGTCAACAATATTAGAATTAAATGAACTCCCACACAGTGCCAATGGTTGAAACTTGAAAGCTTGCAATAAAAAAGTGGGAGAATGACGTTAGTTAGACACACACCTGACATTTTAGGCTCATGCTAATGTACTTGACAAAGAACCTTACTCAACTGTACTAGAGCAGTTCTAAATACAAAACTCTTAAAACCAATATAATGTATACAAGTAATACATTAGCAGGTGTATAAAGACTCTTCAGATTTTGCACTTCATGCTTGACTATCTTCTGCTTTCTTTCTCCAATAAGCTTAGAAAGGAGTAGTGTTTTAAAACATAATGCAAAGACTTTCTGTGACATGTATTAAATATTAGGGCTGTGCAGGGACCCCCCGATCTGACTCGGAAGCTGCTTTGTGGTTTCCAAGGTGGGCTCAATTCAGCTCGGGCAGATTCGGGGGGGGGGGCAACCTGCCTCGGCCCCAAACCCAAAGTGGGTTCCCCCTTCCGACACCCCCATGCAACCCCCCAGCTCCTTACCTGGGCCACCTCCTTCTGTGCTGCTGCTGCCATCTCTGTTGCACCACCTTTGCCGCCATCACCTTCACCACTGCCACCTGCTGCTGTCTTTGCCTCCACCTTCGCACCATCTTCGCCGCCTCCTCCTGTGGCCTGGAGGTGCGGTGACTCTTTTTCCAAGGAGTCACCATTTTTAAAATGCAACCTCCTGGAAGTTCCAGAAGCTGCCATTTTAGAAATGGCGACTTCCTGCAAGAACAGTCACCACGTGTCCAGGCCTCAGGAGGCACCGGCAGCAAAAGCAGCCTGCGTGGCAGCACAGGAGGTGGCGGTGCAGTGGTGGCGGCGAGGAGGAGGTGGCTCATGTAAGAACCTGGAGGCGCTGGGGGGGCTGGGCCGGGGCCTGAAGCGCATCAAGCCCCCAACCCACTCCAGGCCATTTCATGCCCCCTTTGCTTTGCCTCGGAAGAGGCACAAAGTGGCCAGAAGCAGTCCGCTTTGATTCGGGGTTCGGGCCTCGGGCTGAAGCGGTGCGTAGCCTTATTAAATATATAAATGAGAACTCCTTTCCCCCATCCCCCAAATACTGTGGAGATAATACTGTACACTTCAGAGTACCTCACAGATAAGCCAAGGCTAGAGATCCTCAAAGATCGCCTGAAACACTGAGGAGCCAACGAACAGCCCACTGCTATCTCAAAATGCCCCACTCCTGTCCCAAAAGGCCCCAAAGGCTTGAGGGTATCACATCACTATCACTATCACATGCATTCTAGTCTTAGACCACCAGGATTGAGTTATCTTGATAGCATTTGGGTGGGGTGGGTGAGGAAGCAGCCACTCTAACCCTGATGTAAAGTTTCTGAAATTTTCTGAAATGTATTTTCATACCTGAAAAATGCTACACACTCACTCAGTTCCTTTCAAGAAATAGCCAAGTCTGATGTCACAGCCAGGCTGTGGGTGACCCTACCCAAATGTAGGCCTGGAGGTCACATTCTCTATTCTAGTGTACAATTCAAACAGAAGGTGCTGGTTTATTGATCAGAAAATGGTAGAAGTCCAGCCTTCTGGTATATGTGTACCAGGCCTGGCTATTCTTGAGGCTTCGTACTCCTTTCCAGTCACAGGGGATGTCATGATTTGGGTTTCATGCACATCAAGCCAGAATGACAATAGGCATAAAATACACATTTAATCTGCAGAGTGACTCAGGGCTCAATCCTATCCATGTTTAGACAGCAATAAGTCCTACAACTCCCAGCATTCCTCAACCAGCCAAGCTGGCTGGTGAATCCTGGGAGTTATAGTACTTACTGCTGTCTAAACATGCATAGGCTTGCACCCATAATTATTTATACAGTAGTCTCAGGCTTCTTCTGCTCTAGAAGCCCACTGTGACCTTAGGGCATGTCTCCATGCAGTACATTACCAATTGTTAAGAAAGCGTTGAATAGTGCCCCGAACAAGGGGATGTCTTTAGATTGTACTAGGGATGTATGAAAATTGTTTTGATGTGTTTTTGACCCGAACTTGCCTTGTTCACCCCCGTTCCCCATCCCCAAATGTGAACGTGAGCACATTTTGGGGGGCAAAGTTTGCATATTCTGCAACTGGAATCACATTCGCAAAGTGTGTTCGATAGAAAAATGTGCACTTCAAAAATATGGATTTTGAAGCAAATATGCATTCCCAAGCTTTAGTCAATGGAGGGAAAGTTCGCATTTGGGTGCACACTTTCCCCACTCAAACAACACCAGAAAAGCTCACATTTGGAAATGGGAATGAGGCAAACCAAGCTTTGAGGTGGGATGTGGAGAACTTCGATGAACTCAAGTCACGTTTATTCTCCCATCCCTAAATGGTCTACTATCATGACCGGGCACAATGTTGCACGCCCCGCTTTCATTCTCTGCGTGATCTAGGCTTTGAGGCCTGCACAGCCCTGGCTCTGTTCGGACTGGTTCTTCAATGCCTGGACATCTGCTATGCATTGCGCCACATCATATAGAATAAGAATACCCAGTTGGATCATGAGTTTCAAATATTTTCATAGACGGAAGGAGAAAGAGAGACCAAAAGCCATTCAATATGCTATTGCTTTCCACTAAGTAATTTATATTTATCAGCTTCATGTATTTAAACAGAAAAGGAACTAATGAAGCACCAGTGGCTGAACACCTATTGCTATGTTCCTTATTATTTTTTCTCCTTAAACCTTAATGAGGTGTAATTACAGTTTCTAGTTGTTCTGTCTAGGACATGCATTATTCCAACAAAGAACAGTGACATGTCTCAGCATTTCACTTCTTGAATGGCAAACTTGCTTGCAAGTATGTAAATGAGGAGCAGAAGAGAAGAGCCCGGAGATATTAACATCTGTGTGAATGAAGGAACCATTTCACAATTCAGTGGACCTTAAACAAAGCAGACATTCAAAGCTGTTCAGTACATGGGGTGGGTTTTTAAATATGTTCAATTACCGCTTGTCGCCCAGCTGTCACCAGAGCACAGCTTGTGTAACACCAGGGGATATTGCACTGACATTGCTTGCATGTAAAAATGGTGTTCCCCAGAAACTGCGGACTGGCATACTAAAGCTGCTCATGATTATTCACACATGTTGGTGAATTAGCATTCACAGCTACTCCTTTATTTATGGTACATGGAGGATTGATGGATAAAGGGTACATGGCACGGAAACTAAATAGGCTCTTTGCCACCATATAACATGGCTTTGCTCGCATTTGTAGTCTGTCCCAGAATTAGGAGAGGTGGGGAAAAGGATGTTGCAAATATAAAATAATATAAAGAAGTCCTGGCTACTTCCCATTACTTACGATGGTAGAACCAGGGATGCTCGAACTCACTTAAATTCTCTGAACTTTACTTCAAACTTCAGTTTGGCTTACTCCTGATCTCATTTGTGACCTGTTTTTCAGTGCGCTCGAATGGGAAAAGTTGCACATTTTGAGAAAGTCGCACATTTTGTAAAAGCAAACCTGAGTTCAGGAAAGTGCAAACGTTTTCAGAGGAAATGCGATCCTGTTTGCATTCAAGGTTGTGAACAGAGCATTTTCAAATGATTTGCATACTGAAACAAAATTCTCATACCTCCCTACCCATTGCTTGTTCTCAATCATTTACACTAGAGCAGTTTTCATAAACTGGAAATAACAGTCTAGAAATTGGATGCTGCATTCATTAGGGATGTACGAAAGTCACTTGCCTGTTCATGGATTATGCTGATGCTGGGGGGAGAGGCGCTCCGTCCCTCCCCCCGAAATTCTGGCTGGAGGGGGAGGCGCTCCGTCCCTCCCCCACGAATCCTGGCCAGCCCGCTCCGCTCCGCAGGGATTCTGCGGAGCCGCCGGCCGGCTCCACCAGCGGCTGGACATCCGGCCGCTGGCTAGCAGGGACGCAAATGGCGGCAGCTGTAGCTGCCACCGTTTGTGTCCCTGCAGTCAGCTGTGATAGGCTACATAAATGTTTACGTAGCCTATCACGGCTGATACAAAAAACAAAAAACACGCGTATGCAAATGGCGGCGCCCATGGGCGCCCATGGGCAAAGGAATTTGTGTTCCTTATTTTGGCACGTCTTACTCTACATAAACATTTACGTAGACTACGGCGAAAATAAGGGGAACGCAAATAGCGTAGACACTACGCTATTTGCGTTCCCCTTATTTTCGCCGTAGTCTACGTAAATGTTTACACAAGACCAAGACTGACAGATCAATCCATCTCTATTATACACACACATGTACACATAAGCTCTTTCCCCTGTTCCAAAACTTGAAATCCCATTGTGCTCCTCATAACAGCATCAGGAGTGTGATGCGACTCACCTCCTCAATCAACCCTTTGTATTCCCCCCAAACAACCATGCCTTCCAAACATATAACACTGTCCCAGGCATAAATTGCCCTAGTATGTCATTTCCAGGGAGTCTGACAATCTTCATGAGCATCCAAGTGCCTTGGGAAACGACACGGCCCAGGGCTCCTTGCTGACCTATGCATTCTCAGAAGCTCACTTTACGTTCTGAGCCAGAGAAGAACATTTTGGGAAATATCACTCAATTTGTAATACAGGTGAATATTATGGAGCTGGTAAAATTTGTATTCCAATTCCAAATCAGGTAAAAAACAAGCTTCAGTGATATTGTATTTTGTTTTGTTTTGGCAGGTTCCCATGCGTTATAGGAGTTTTTGATGTGGCAAATATTCCGACATGAGCAGGCCTTGGAATCTATGAATTAATGTCATTCTTTGGCCTTTCAGTAGAATAGTGGAATAATTCCTTTGATACCAAGCTTTTTTGTTTCAAAGCTTTACATGGGGTATTAAAGTAAATGAGTGGCACAGCCACAAATCAGCTACAGTTAATTAGCTGAGTAAAACTATAGAGTGGATTGGTAAACATGAATAGATTTGAAGGCTTTTAAACTAATAATAAATTAAGATCAAAAGCTGCCATGTTTATCCTTTTTAAATGACATAGGCTCTGATACAACTCTTGACAAGGTAAACTAGATAACACAATTGGCATAAAAACATGGCTGGTAGAAAAATTCTAAGAGCTGTAGAAGTATGACATGTATCCAAATGTCACTGACCTTTGGGCATTAGAGCTGGTGTCTCTAAGGAGGTGCTACAAGTCCATCCACCCTTCCTTCAGTGGAGTCTGGCAGATTCAGAGGTCTGTCATGCCCCTCCAGGAAGACTCCTCCTCAGAGGAAGAGTTGGAGGATCCGAATCCTGCCAGCAATGCCTAGGATCTATCCCAGGCCTTCGGGGTGACTCCCATGAGGTTATAACTTGGGGAGGACAAGGACGGTACCTCAGAGGTGGAGGCAGAGAAACCTGTAAGCCCTCAGGAGAGACGCTGCCTGAAAAGACAGAAACTCAAGAGGAGTGCTAGACTAGAGGTCTCCTTCTGAGGAAAGGTCTACTTGCATGTAGGAGGCTTGTTCATAAGGAGGATCTTTTCAGCTGCAGTCACTAACAGCTCACAGCTGAAGCTTGTGGGTGGCTCTGATAGCCTCTGCCTAAAAACAACAGTGTACAGCTGAGGAACTTGCTTGAAACAAAGTTGACCAAGTCTTCCTGAATCTAGCTTTCCTTCCTTTTCCTTGACTGATTCCCAGTGTGACTTCTGGACTGAGGTCTGACTTTCCTTCTGTTTGCTCCTTCTCTGCTGTGTTGCCTTGGAACCATGATGCCTTTGACCTGGCCTGTTGAGACTTTGCCTTTTGCCTGATACATGTTTCTGATGACTGCTTTAGAATGCTTGGACCCTTAAACCTGCAACTGCTATGCTCAGACTCTGGAAATGTGATATGGTCATATATGTTACAACAATGGAGTCTTGTGGTACCTTAAACACTAACAAGATTTTTTGTGGCATAAGGTTTTGTGGACTGAAGTCCACTTCTCACATGCACTCACATGCGGTATGCTCTCTACAAAACTTAGGGCACAATTAATCTGCTAACTTAAAAAAAAACCACAAGACTATTTGTCTTTTTGCTGCACCATACTAAAACACTTACCCTTTGAAATTCATATATTAGTGATATTTACAATGCCTATGTAAGTCAGGCAGATCAATACTCTGAATCAAGGAGGTCTGAGACTTAGTGAGACAATGCCTTGCTTTAAACAACAAAACAAAACCCACACACCCCACCCAGTGAGTTAATGGCAGTACTGAGATTTCAAGTGGAGATTTCTAGCCCATAATCACATGCTCTTATCTGCTACACTGTGCCAGCTTTTCATGATGTTGAGGGAATCTCTCACCACATACTTCAGAACCAGCCAGACTCAAAACTGACTGCCTCTGAACAGGTGCAGAATGTTTTTATTTCCAACAACCACCACAGTATTACTGGGGCGGGGGTAGGAAGTCTGATTCACCACAAAATGACCCCAAACAGCACACATTAACTTGGGCTGAATCCATTCCCACATAGTAAGACAAATGTGGCCAAAAGTGCCTCTATACCTTCACTGCCCCCTTTTCAAGCCAGGGAACTGGGAAGGTAGTTTCAGCAGTTTGGGTGGGGAGGGAGAAGAAATTCATATAATTATTGGAGGGGGACACACACACTTATATTTCAGAAGCTTTCTTCTTCCCCTTTCCCTATGGGGCCAGCAGGCATGGTCTCCATCCATGTGATAATCATGTGAACTGGATGCTCAAATAGGGCTAGTGCCACCTTTGTCTGATAGCATCAGTGCTAAGTGCGTGAGGCCTAGTAGGAGACACCAGACTGCCCAGTGTTCTCCAATCAGGCCTTTTCTGATCAGGCAAGTCTTTGTATAAAAGCAAAGCCTGATGCTCTAGCCTACCATATGCTAGTTAAATAATCTCACTTCAAAATAACCGTTCACTGAAAGCCTCCAAGTGACTGATAAATTAGGCCAAACTACACATTACATTCCCCCTTCATGGATCACTGCCTTGTTGTGGCGAAGGGGCTTGCGAAACTCAGTGAAGCCATAAACTATGCCATGCAGGGCCACCTAAGATGGACAGGTCGTGGTGGAGAGTTCTGACAAAATGTGGTCCACTAGAGAAGGAAATGGCAACCCACTCCAGTATTCTTGCCAAGAAAACCCCATGGAACGTATCACAAGGCTAAAAGATATGACGCCGGAAGATGAGCCCCTCAGGTCAGAAGGTGTCCAATATACTACTGGGGAAGAGCAGAGGGTATTTCCAAGTAGCGCCAGAAAGAGTGAAGTGGCTGGGCCAAAGCTGAAAGGACACTCAGCTGTGGATGTGTCTGGTGGTGAAAAGAAAATCCGATGCTGTGAAGAACAATATTGTTTAGGAACCTGGAATGTCAGATCAATGAATCAAGGTAAGTTGGAGGTGGTCAAACATGAGATGGCAAGATTGAACATTGACATCTTGGGAATCAGCGAACTAAAATGGACAAGCATGGGCAAATTTAATTCAGGTGACCATTATATCAACTACTGTGGGCAAGAATCCCGTAGAAGAAATGGAGTAGCACTCATAGTCAACAAAAGGGTGGGAAAAGCAGTACTGGGGTACAATCTCAAAAACGATAGAATGATTTCAGTACGAATCCAAGGCAAACCTTTCAACATCACAGCAGTTCATTCAAGTCTATGCCCCAACCACTGATGCCGAAGAAGCTGAGGTTGATGGGTTCTATGAAGACCTACAACACCTTCTAGAACTAACACCAAAAAAAGGTGTCCTTTTCATCATAGGAGATTGGAATGCTAAAGTAGGAAGTCAAGACATAACCGGGATAACAGGCAAGCATGGCCTTGGTGTACAAAATGAAGCAGGATAAAGGCTAATAGAGTTTTGCCAAGAAAACACACTGATCATAGCAAACACTCTTTTCCAACAGCACAAGAGGCGACTCTACACATGGACATCACCAGATGGTCAATATCCAAATCAGATTGATTATGTCCTTTGCAGCCAAAGATGGAGAAGCTCTATACAGTCAGTCAAAACAAGACCTGGAGCTGACTGTGGCTCAGATCATGAGCTACGTGTTGCAAAATTTCGGCTTAAATTGAAGAACGTCGGGAAAACCACTAAACCATTCAGGTATGACCTAAATCATATCCCTTATGAATATGCAGTGGAGGTGAGGAATAGATTTAAGGGATTAGACCTGATAGACAGAGTGCCTGAGGAACTATGTATGGAGGTCCGTAACATTGTTCAGGAGGCAGCAACTCAATCCATCCCAAAGAAAAAAGCAATGCAAGAAAGCAAAGTGGCTGTCTGATGAGGCTTGACAAGTAGCTGAGGATCGAAGGGAAGTGATAAGCAAAGGAAAAAGGGGAAGATATATCCAACTGAATGCAGAGTTCCAGAGAATAGCAAGGAGAGACAAGAAGGCCTTCTTAAATGAACAATGCAAAGAAATCGAGGAAAACAATGCAAAGAAATCGAGGAAAACAGCAAGGTTATGCTCAAAATCCTACAAGCTAGGCTTCAGCAGTATGTGAACCGAGAACTACCAGAAGTACAAGCTGGGTTTCAAAGAGGCAGAGGAGGAACTAGAGATCAAATCGCCAACATTCGCTGGATCATGGAGAAAGCAAGAGAATTCCAGAAAAATGTCTATTTCTGCTTCATTGATTATGCTAAAGCCTTTAATTATGTGGATCACAACAAACTGTGGCAAATTCTGAAAGAGATGGGAGTACCAGACCACCTTACCTGTCTCCTGAGAAAACTGTACGAGGGTCAAGAAGCAGCAGTAAGAACCAGACATGGAACAACCGAGTGGTTCAAAATTGGGAAAGGAGTACGTCAAGGCTGCATATTGTCGCCCTGCTTATTTAACTTATATGCAGAGTACATCATGAGAAACGCCGGGTTGGATGAATCACAGGTCGGAATTTAGATTGCCGGGAGAATTATCAACAACCTCAGATACGCAGACAATACCACCCTAATGGCAGAAAGCGAAGAGGATCTCAAGAGCCTCTTGTTGAGGGTGAAAGTGGAGAGTGCAAAAGCTGGATTGAAACTCAACATTAAAAATAGTTAAAATACTGAGATCATGGCATCGGGCCCCATCACTTCCTGGCATATAGAAGGGGAAGAAATGGAAGCAGTGACAGATTTTATTTTCTTGGCCTCCAAGATCACCGCAGACGGTGACTGTAGCCATGAAATTAAAAGACACTTGCTCCTTGGGAGGAAAGCTATGGCCAACCTAGACAGCATAGTAAGAAGCAGAGACATCACCTTGCCGACAAAGGTCCGCTTAATCAAAGCTATGGTTTTCCCAGTAGTAATGTATGGCTGTGAGAGCTGGACCACAAGGAAGGCTGAGCGCCGAAGAATTGATGCTGTCGAACTGTGGTGCTGGAGAAGACTCTTACGAGTCCCCTGGACTGCAAGGAGGTCAAATCAGTCAATCCTAAAGCAAATCAACCCTGAGTGCTCATTGGAAGGATAGATACTGAAGCTGAAGCTCAAATGTTTTGGCCACCTAATGCGAAGAGAAAACTCCCCGGAAAAGACCCTGATGCTGGGAAAGATTGAAGGCAAAAGGAGAAGGGGACAGCAGAGGATGAGATGGCTAGATAGCATCACCGATGCAATGAATATGGACTTGAGCTCACTCTGGGAGAGAGCGCAGGGCAGGAAGGGTCACGAAAAGTCGGACAGGACTTAATGACTAAACAACAAACAATACATTACATTCAATGTACAGCATGTAGCTACGCCTCTCTTTTTACTCCAGTTAATCAACAGTGTGGGGAGGGGAGTGTGTGGGGGGGTGTCAGGATTGCAGCACTCAGGGAGGGGAGACTTTTCCCCAGCTGCACCCCCCCCCATTTCCCCCACATGGCTGCATGCCTGCCAATGGGGTTTTTGTTTTACTAAGCCCTCTAGAGGGAAATGGGGGGAGGATGTACAGCTGGGGAGGGAAGAAATGAACCTCCCCTCCTTGTAAGCTCCAATCCCAATAGAAATCTCCCCCTACTACCACTGCAGCTGTAATTAATTAAGGTAAATCAAGAGACAGAGCTGCGCATTATGCATTCAGTTTTATTTATTTATCTATTTATTTAAAAACATTTCTTGGCTGCCTTTCAGAGCAGAAGCCCTCCCAGCAATAAAATACATAAAAACAGTTAAAATATTAAAAGTGATAAAAACATAAAAACAACAAAAAACAACAATAAAAGCAACAATAAAACCAGCAACAATGTTAACAGCAGTAACAACATCAACAGCAATCACATCAAGAGAAGGCCATGGTAAAATAATATGTTTTCAAGGCCTTCTTAAAAGCCTGCAATGATGGAGCATGGCAGAGCTCCTATGGCAGCTTGTTCCAAAGGTATGGGGCCACTGCAGAGAAGGCCCTCTCCTGTGTGATCACCCCCCGACTGCTCTCACAGGGCCTCTCTTTCTTTGGAACAAGCTGCCATAGGAGGTCTGCTAACTGAGGCAAGGTCCAATTGGGTCTGCTGGGCTGCCCCCCACCCATGCCCCTGGACTGTGCCCACTGAGCCTCTGGCCTTACCTGCCCCTGCTTGTGCCCTCCCAGATGTTCCCTGCACTCACCCAAACCCATCCATGAGGACTGAGTTTATTTTTATGCAAGAAAGGAGTCATTAAAATGCACACATTTAAATATGTGCAAATTTGGGCTGGGAAAGGCTGATCTATGCAATATTAGAGGCATAAGTGGCCCATTTATGCCTATAATGTCGTGTATATCAAGCTTTCCCAGCCTGAATTTGTGCATATTAAAATATGTGTTCTTTTAATTACCTCTTTTCCCCATAAAAATAGGCTTGGCAAAATGGTGGGTGGGTGCGGACATGAACCAGGGTGAGTGCAGGTAGCTCGGCAAGCTCGTGGGGGCTCGAGAACAGGTTGGGGGGTCAGCGCTTCAGCGGGTGCCTGCTGATACCAGATGGGGGTGGGTTCACCCATCCCAAGTCTAGTATAGGATTCCTTCTTCCCATTCCAAGTCTGTAGCTGGAGGAATGACAAAGACCGACACATGAGAAGAGGATTCATGGATCATACAATAAGTGGGATGCTGCACTGCTGCCACAATTAATTAATTAATTAATTATATTTCTTGGCCGCCTTTCAGGGCAGAGGCCCTCCCAAAGCATCTTACAGCAATAAAATACATTAAAACAGTTAAAATATTAAAAGTAATAAAAACAATAAAAGCAACAATAAAACCAGCAACAATGTTAACAGCAGTACTATCAACAATAGCAGTCATATCACAAGAAGGCCAAGGTAAAATAATATGTTTTCAAGGCCTTCTTAAAAGTCTGCAGTGACGGAGCATGGCAGACCTCCTATGGCAGCTTGTTCCAAAGGTGTGGGGCCACTGCAGAGAAGGCCCTCTCCTGTGTGATCACCCCCCTGACTGCTCTCGCAGGTGGGCAAATGAGAAGGGCCTCTCTTTCTTAAAGTATAGGCAGGCTGATATGGGTGAAGGCAGTCCTTCAAGTAACTTGGTCCCAAACCATTTAAGCTTTTAAAGGTCAAAACCAGCACCTTGAATTGGGCTCAGAAATGCACCAGCGCAGCTGATGCACTACAGGTGTTATGTGATCAAATCACCTCGCCCCCACCAACACTCAGGTGGCTGCATTCTGCACAAGTTAGAGTTTCAGAACCATCTTCAAAGGCAGCCCTATGTATAGTGCATTACAGTAGACCAGCCTGAATGTCAGTGGTGCATGGCTAACTGAGGCAAGGTCCATCTTCTTCAGATAGGGCCACAGCTGGCGTACCAGCCTAAGCTAGTAAAACGCACTCCTGGACACTGTAGACACCTGGGCTTCCCCACTTAGCTCAGAGTCCAGGAGGACTGCCAGGCTGCACACTTGGTCCTTCAAGGGGAGTGCAACCCCATCTAAGACCAGTTGTAAACCTCCATCCAAAATAGTTGGTTTCCCAACCCACAGTACCTCTGTCTTGTCTGGATTAAGTTTCAGTTTGTTCACCCTCATCCATCCCAAAACAGCTTCCAGACACTGGTTTAAGAGTTCCACAGCCTCCCTGGGATGTGCAGATGGGAACGAGAGGTAGAGCTGAGTATCATCAACATACTGATGACATTTCAGCCCAAATCTCCTGATGACTTCTCCCAGCGGTTTCATGTAGATGTTAAAAAGCATGGAGGACAAGACAGAACCTTGTGGCTCTCCACAGGCTAATGGCCATGGGGGAGAACAGAAGTTCCCCAGCACCACCTTCTGAGACCACTCCTCCAGAAAGAACCACTTGAAAATTGTGCCTCCAGGCCCACTCCAGATAGATGATCAAGAAGGATACCATGCCTGATGGTCTTGAAAGCCACTGAGAGGTCCGGAAGAACCAACAGGGTTGCACTCCCCATATCCATTCCCCATTTTAAGTCTTCAACCAGGGCGACCAAGGCTGTTTCCATCCTATAACCAGGCCTGAAACCTAATTGGAATGGATCTAAGTAATCAGTTTCAGTGAACCTTTTTTGCAGGTTCCACAATTTGCACAAATTTCTGAGCAATTTGCACAAATTACAGCCAAATTTGTGCAAATTACAGAACCTGCAGAGGGAAAAATGCACAAAATGCCTGGAAAATCCACGAACTGGCCCAACTCACTGTAGATTGAGTCGGGTGCCACAGTGGGAACTGAAACAAAGTCTGTGGAGCCGAACCTAGAAAACCTTGTCAAATTCCACCCCACAAATGTATTTCTCTGACATCTATACTGTACATGTACAATTTTAACTGCTGTTTGTTTCTTGCAGCATCTTTGTTTTAAAATTTCAGGTCATTTATTCTATCATCTAGCTAGCTAGCTAGTTAGCTATCATTCTACTATCCTGCTCTTTTTCTTGAAAGAACTGAGGATGCCTAACACTGTCAACAAAAAAACAACATTAAAACCAAAGTTAAAAACACAAATCAAATCACAAATCAGCAATAACTAATCCTGTTGCTGCTATTGTTATTACTATTGTTTTGTTGGTTTAACATCTCAGCAATTTTGATATTTTATAGAAAGGCAGGGCATAAACATAATTTTAAACAAAGACATGACAACAGAATATATTACCAGGTACTTCAGAGAGGGTACTGAGGCTAACTTTCGAAAATATGTAACTACAGGAAAGGAATTTTAATTCAGTATTTATTGGTTTCTGCAAAGCTTTAGAATTGTTAAGCTTTGGAAAGACCCAAATGTTTCAGGTATACAATTTGACTGAATAGACTTTTGGACCTTGCATGTAAGGAAAATTACAATGCACTTAAAATAAACACAATATCATCAATTTATTACCATTTTGAAAGATCATGGACATGAATATGGATTTGACATTAAAAGCACAAAGGTCTTTCATTGGGTTTGTAAGTGTGTAAATATTCCAACAGCATGCTTGCAGTGCTCAGCCTTTGTTCACAAAGCCACTTGGAAACTATGCTAGTGTTCATATTTATATCATAATTAATCCCTTCATGTAAACCATGTTTATTTGTAACAGCAGTTCATCAACAATGGATATGCTTTTTGGAAGCTGTTTTAATGTGTGTCTTGCAAAGAGTTCATTCAATTGGAAGGCTCTTTGGGAAATTAATTCTGTTTGGTGGAAACCAGGAAAACAAATGTTTCCTTTCCAACGCAGCAGGACCCTATCATGTTGACATTTTTCAAGGAATTAGCATATTTCATCTCACGTTATTTAGTGCTATAAATCTAATTGTGTTAATGTTCCCATCTAGGTGGCACTACTCAAGATCTGATTCTGTTTGAAAGCAGCTGGTGTACTTGAAGACTCTGCCTAGCTTTTGCAACATAATTAATAGAGCAATCCCATAGGCACATAGCTCTGGGACTGGAGATACGCCACAGTGATGCCAGCGGAACGGCTGCTGTATCCAATGCATGGTGAGCCCAGGAGGGGAGGGGGAAAACAAGCAACCTGAAAATACCAAAAAAGAAAGAAAGAAAAGTAAATCTGAGCTGTGCACAAATGGCCTCTTAAGATTCTCCAGCCTATTTGTGGGCAGAGAAATGGGGGGGGGGGCAATTTCACTGAATTTCTCCTAGTGGAGGAGAAATTCTCCAGCAGTTTCGTACAGAGGGGGCTCACTGTCGGCAGGGGTTGTAGCACAGCTTCTTTCTTCTTTCCAAAGGGTTTTTGGTTTATTGCACTGCTTCTGTAGGTGGCCATAATATCAACTGTGTTGAGGCTTCTACTTTTTTGAGGAAGGATTTTGAATTTCTTTTGGTGGTATTTTTAAGCTTACCTAATCACAGTGAGGTGGCCGAGGGTGCTGTGTGTGTTTTCTCTCTCTACTGCACATCTTTCCATTGCTCGGCAGCCTCCCAGGCCACCTGCACTTTCTGAACTGACAAAGCCCCATGGGAGGAATTGCCTTATGATGTCTGTCTCATGATGGCTTTAACTGAAGTGCAGAAGCCAAGGAGGCTACAGGCTGCCACAGAGATAATTGTATGATGACAGACACTCACGCACACTCCTCAGCCGCCTCATAAGTAAGGTAAGCGCAAGAACCCCAAACCCAACCCGAGAATTTCTCTGAAATTTCTTCTCCTTGGAATTTCTTTTTGAAAGCAATTTCTTTTCTATGACATTGAATAAGAATGGTCAAAGAAATGTGGGAGAAATTTCCGGCACAGCACTAGTAAAAATGGCAGACAGACCTCCAACATCCCTGGAAACACCCACACCCGGCATGAGGCAGTGCAGTCACAACAATAGGAACTTGCTCCCAGAATAAAGCCTGGCATCACAAAACCCACACCATGCCAGAGCAACCCCAGTCCCTCAACCCCAGTGGTACAGCCGTCAGTGAACCTGCTAGTGCCACTCCCCAAGCTTCTCTACAATAGGGGCTTGAATCCCCTGATGCTCCTCACAAGCACTGGAGCACAACACACAAAAGAGGAGGAAGGATGAGACACACAAGACAGCGTTCCCATAGCTTGCAGAGGATGCACACAGCCCCCCTGGGAGAAGGGTGGATTCTACTCGGGGAGGGAAAGACTCCTTTGACAAGGAGGGGCCAGAACAGATAATAAGGAGAGACACCAGCACACACGGACAGCAGCTATGACCTCAGGGGCTCACTGCATATGTCACTGCACTGGGAAGCAGGAGATGGGAGTTTGATCCTCACCAGGAAGAAGGGGGCAGTATGCCCTGTTTCCCCTTTTGCATCCCTGGAAAAATAAAAAATAAAAAATCAGTCATGCCAGGGGCAAAAGAGAGGGAGCTCCCAGGACTCAGCCTCACACAGGAAGCCCCATAAAGCAGTTCCCTAACAACTCAGCCAAAGCAGCAGATGGGCATAGGATATTTGTCTTACCCTGCCTGCAGTTATAGAGGCAAGAAGCACACAAGCTCCATGGAAAAAATGCCCTGGCTGGTTGGAAAACCTTTTGTTTTACATGAGGAAGGTCTTTGGTTCAAATCCAGGTTTCAACCCCACATGGGGAAAAGGGGACAACCCCCCCCCCATCCAATTGTACCTGAGCCAATCAGTAGGAGTATGAGCCAGCCAGCCTTTCTGGTATACTCCCACACCCTGGCAATCCATCTGACCATCCTTCCCCCCACTCTTCTGCCTGATTGGCCAACTGCATCCCAGCAGGCCGCAGTGCCCTGCCCTCATCCCCCCACCTCCAGCTGATGACCTCCTACATCAGGCATCCATCCTCCTTGTGCACCCTGAAAGGCCTCTGCCCCCTCACAGTCCAGGGAATCTGAGTGAGCAAAAAAAGGAAGAGCTACTGCCCCTGAGCCTATCAAGCACCTTGCCTCACCCCCTGTGTCCTGAGGGCACCTAAATCGAGATCCTAGTAGGGTGGGAAAACAGGATCTTTATCTACCACAAAGGAGTATGTGGCAATGTCAAAGCCCTTCTTAATCAGCACCCAGGAGGGAGTAGATGCTGAAAGGGAACAACATGGATGGGATCGCCAACCAGTCAACTCAGCAGGGCTCCTGTGTCTTGGACACACCCTAACTTGATAGACAGCAGGGTAGCAGGTGCAGCATCCCTTATCATGCCAGATCCATGTGAGGAACAGTTTCATCTGTTGCAGAACTGTCTGTCCATCATGGAGCTCGTCAAGGAACGAAAGCATGCCTGGACCAAATAGGTAACAAGGTTAATTGCCCCGTGGAAGAACAACCAGGAAGTACCTGGTCACTGCTGCTGGTCATGGACTTGGGTGAGGTCCCTCATGGTTGGCACAGAACAAAGTATGGGATTGCTCCTGTACCTGTCGGAAAATGGCTAGAGGAGAGCAATGGGGAGACACAGGGATGGAGTAGCGAGCAATAGTCAGCAGTGGGAGGACATAGTCCCTGAACTTGGATGAACATTAAGTGCTTGAGAAGGAGTGAGAGAGAAGAGGCAGGACTACCTGAATACTCTGTTAGTGGTCATGTCTCAGGCTTCCTTTCCATTGGGGGTTAGAAGGAGAATGCACTGAGTGTGACCATACTGTCACCTTGATGGAGTATAGTGGTGTGTATGTGTGTGAGAAGGTGTGCACAGATGTGTGTACAGTGGTTCTGTTTTGTGCATCCAGGCTATGATGCTGCAATGCAAAATTGCTCACATGAGTGTGTGGCCAGCACTGGCAGTGCTTAGAGTGAAGTCACCAGTCTTGTAATTCAAGTAATATTCTCTAGTTATGTTTTGCTCAATCTCTAAAGGAAATTAATATACAGATTCCCTCCTTGAATTGCTCATTCAAACCTATTGATTATATGAATCTTCAGAATTGATTCAAGGATTACTCTAAATTCAATGGAAGGATACATTTAACTACTCTAGCAAAGTGTGATTTTGACAACAACTCAAAGGTGTTATGACATCAAAGGTATTATGACATCAGTGCTACCACCAACTGAGATGTCACACTGGTGAGCAGAACGTTCCACTTAAAAAAAAAAAAAAAGCTAAATACTTAAAAGCCAGTTCTATGGAGGATTCCAAAACAATCTAGAAGCACACCAAGGATCAGAATCCAAGACTGGGATATGCAGACTGGGGGCTATCTCAGTAGATCCCTTTTCTTTTTATGGGACCTGGAGCACAATTGAGAGTGGGTACAATTCTTTCAACCCATGTGGGGAAGATGCAGCCTTCCAATTGCAGAGAACACTGAAAAAGGCAGCTCACATCTCCTGACAGTGGATCGTTGCACCAGCAGTCTCCTTATGGGGGTGTTGTAGTTCATATATATACAAGGCATCTCTACACATGTATCATGTCCACTGATGGTCAGTTGACTGACATTTGCTGACAGCCTTAGTCCAGGACTAGAAATGGCTGGAAATATGTGGATGTTGCTAAAAGTAGTAGATCCATATTGTCCTCTCTCTCTCTCTTTTTGATAAAGTGTAATAAAACAAAAGATGCAACTTAATGTCAACATGTTGCAAGGTTTCCTACCCCCAGCCCCAGCTCACTTTCTTTGCTGCCTTTTGCTGGGGCAGAAAAAAACACAATGTGATGATGCCCTCATGTCACATATTCTACCACGCACTTTGTTTTCCTACATTTTTCAGGGGAGGAGAAAGGAGGAGCAGCTGTAGGGCTGTTCTTTTTGGCAGCAGTCCTGCAACTCCCGCAGTGTTTAGTTCAGCCTATATTGAACATGTTAATAAACATTGGCAGGTCTTTATTATCTCTCTCACCTGCACTCTTGATCCACTCGGTGCCCTGGTAAAGGAGACCTTTTTAATGCTTTCACAATTCAGCAGTGAGACTTGGGGAGTTTGACTGGTTACCTTCTTAATTAGCTAAGTGGCAGGGAGTTAGCATCTGTATGTCGGTGAAAAAATATGACTAGAGCCATTATAACATTAACATTTGCTGACTCTGGCAATGTGGTCTGCTCTAGGTCAATTACATCATCAGTCTTTAGCTGTGGGTAATAATTGCTAGCTCCGTAATCAAGCACATTTTGAACAGCCTGGACTTCCATGTGGAGTTCTGGTGTGGGGGGGGGGGAAATACTCATGTTCCTTCGAGCATCATAGCCTGAGGACAAATTCAACTATTTTCTGTTAATTAAGAAATGTGAACTATTGACATATTTCAGCCTCCTACAGCATTGTGCGCTATAGGTATCAAACACTTTAATTATTTAACATTCATAACTTTTTGGTCAGCACAGCACACTATTGTTTCCATTAAAAGAGCTAATTTCATGCTTCATATTGCAATAAAGCATCACACCACCATTATAGCTCTTTTCCTGAGGTCAGATTCAAGGAGAAAGAAAGGAAACCTCTAGGATCACAAATATGCATGTTAAGTGTTAACATGGTGCTGGTCACACATGCATACTCATCACCTGATGACAGCAGTTTCAAGTGATTAGGGATGGATGGGCCCCCCACATTTGGGTTCTCTGGGCACCCAGCCCCTGCCCCGGTGCCCCAGACTCACACTCCAGCTCCATGCTGTTCACCAAGCCACCTGCGTGCAACTGGGACCCATCATTGAGTGCTGCTATCGCCATTTTGTAAAAAAAATAAAAAATGGTGATCACGATATGCGCACATCTAGTTGTATGTAAAATGGTGCTGTGAATAGCCCATATACACAAGATTACAGATATAAATGGGACATTTAAGCCTGTAATCTTGTGTATATGGGCTATTCATGGCACCATTTTGCATACAACTAGATGTGTGCATGTCACGATTGCCATGGGCAGCGGGGGGGGGGGCAAAATGGAGATTGTGGCATTTGGCAACAGATCCCGAGTGGGTGCTGGTGGGCAGGGGCTCAGCAGGCATGGCTCGGAGGTGTGGGCAGGGGGATGTCCACCAGACTCCTGGACCGAATCGGGCCGTGCCTGCATTATCCCTACAAGTGATGATGGCTTGCATATGTGAATGGGTCACTGCAGATCTGCTACCAAAGCTAGAGCTCTCATATCAGTAGCTTTTCAGATATTCATCTAAATGTTATGCCACTTGATGACTGCAGCTCCAGTGTGTAACCGCTGGCAGACCTTGGATAGAATTTCATTTCTCTTTTCACCACCTCTCCCACAATGCTTTTCAGTAGAATCAGTTCACTCATGTATCTGCCAGTCATCACATGTGCAGTAACCAAATGCATGGAAATTAAGTGATTTACCTGCTTTGGGTTATATCCAATACTAGTCCTATACAGACTAGACCTATTGAAATTAATGGAACTTAAATTAGACTAAAATTGGATACAACCCTATCATTGGGCATCAGCACAGAACAGCACTTGGTCTCCTTTTTATTCAAAGTAATGTATGTAGCTTTGATTGACATGAGACCAGAGTTCTTCCTTGCTTTCCTCCTATCAGAATCATGGTTTTATGAGGCTATTGTGGAAGTCTCTGCAGAAGGACAGACTTTTCCCAAGGTAATTAATGAGAGGGGGGGGGGAAAGGGGGAATCACAAAAGGAGAGAAGAGTGACAGAAAAAGAGTGATAGAGACAGAATAAAGAGGAGTCATTTTTGAATGCCAAATCAAGTTCCTTAGAAAGGTTGGCAAAAATAGTTCTCTAAGGATGGCTGAGAAATCCATTGGGTTTGCATTTTAACAAGAACTCAGCAAATTCGCACTGCCCAAAATCTACACACAAACTGGAATGCAGTCATATGGAAATATTTCCAGGTTCCCAAATTTTGTGATGCAATTCACAAATCAAATAATGTCACGAAAAAAATGCATATTAGGGGAAAATGCATATATTAGGGAAATGTGCACACACAAAACATTATACTGGGGAAATTGCTTGCAAAATGTTTTTTTGGGGGGGCGGGGGGCTGCAGGATGGTAGGGAAGGTTTTGTTGGCTGCATCTTGGCCCTATGCATAGTTGCAATAGAAGACAAGCTATTATTTACCAAAAAATAGCCTGATGTTTTTCAACATTTACAGCTCCCTTTCAAGGTTATTTTCCTTTTACAACTCTTTACAAAAAGAAGGGGTTTTCTTTTCTTTTCTACAGAAGAAATATATTGGGACTTTTAAAAAAAAATCAGTTTTTTGTAGCACCTGTGAACACTTTGCTTTTGTGTATTGAGATAATTCTCTTCTTTCTGGACATTTCAGTGTACAAAATGCTTGGAGATTCTACCTTACCTAATCATAAAAGTATACCTGGAATTCTCCATATAATATTCAACTTAGAGTGCAATCCTATCCAGATAGGCGGCCGCCTATCCAAAGCAGAGCAGGAGAAGCATGGAAGGAATCATTCCCTCTGCGCTTCTCCTTCCCTGCATTTTTGGCAAGACATTTTTGGCTAGACCAATTGCAGCTGTCTAGCCGTGGGAGCATAGAGCGGGGAAGGACGCTGCTGTATGACACATAAGGTGTGTTGTAGAGGTATTTCTGCCCTCCCAGCCCCAGAATGCCCGGCAACCATGCCCCTTTTCGGCCCCTCCATGCTCCTCTTGTGACCAAGTAGGTTAGGGCTGTTCCGCGCTGCCTCCAAGGCAGTGCGGAAGTGGGGGGAGGTTGGTTCCCAGATAGCACAATATCCTATGGCCGTCTAGCCACTGTCTAGTAGCCATAGGGTTACTCCCTTAATTTATTTCAGCTTCAGTTTTTCTTAATATGTGCAGGATTATTTGTGTGTATTCATTGTCTGTATGTTCTAATGACTTTTAAAATATTGTACAATTGTATTTGATAGAAGTTCCAAGAACAATATTTTATACTTCATACGATTTTTCAAAATTAAGAAAATGGGAAGATAATACTCAGACAAGTGGAATGTGCAATTTATTTCTTTAAAATATTTTATACCACCTTTCAAGGCACGGCTGCCTCAAAGTTGTTTACAAGGTAAAATTTAAAACAACATATAAAACATAATTAAGCAAAACTGCAGTCTAAAATATTTGAAATAACAGCCATAAAAACTTACATTTATAAAATGAAATGGGCATTGTGATGGAACAGGACTGGCTTCCTTTTTTGTATAAAATTTGGGTTTGGGATATTTTGAGATTAAATCTTTTTAAAATGTGTGCTGGTCAGTTCCAGCCAAGAGGTCAAAGTTTGGTTAGCTATTAGCAGGCAGAATGTCTGCTTAAAAGCTAAAGGTTTGCAGCAAGCAAGCTCAACAGAAGATATAAAGATAGCAAGAGTTTCAGCAGAAGGACAAAATAGGAATACGAAGGGGTGGGGGGAGCTTAATTGGATTGTAGGAGCCAGAATGTCAGGAAACCAACAGTCTGCAGAAGACTCAAGTCAAATGTTTACTTAGATATAAGGAGAGAGGATGTCTGCTTCCCACGATGACCATCATTGCAGGGGGGAGACCAACCTGGTCCTATACATCAGCCAGAGAGGAGGAGCTGCAGGGAGCTCGCTCCACCCCTCCCTTCTAGAAAATGACACGCAGCTCCAACTGGCAGTTCCTTGGGACTGCAGACTCTGGCCTCATCCATTGGCTAGAGAACTGAGGGCCACTGGGGGGCTGCACTTCCTGCCTCCCAGGATGAACATCATCGCAGCCCAGGGGGAGACCAACCTGGTCCTATACATTTGCTTTCCTTCCCTTCTTCCTCCCAATCCCTTTTCCTTTTTTGTTGTGTCTTTTAGATTGTAAGCCTGAGGGCAGGGACTGTCTTAATATTCATCTTTGTAAGCCACTCTGAGAGCCTTTTTCGACTGAAGAGTGGGGTAAAAACACCCTAAATAAATAAATAAATAAGCCTGAGAGCAAAGAGAAAGACAGAAAGGGAAGAAAAAAGGAAAGAAGGTCAGAAAGGGTCAGGCTGGAACTGGATAACTGGATTAGAGAAAGCTGGACATATGATAGTAAGATATTGCTTGGAAAAGGGACCTGGATAAAATAGGGACACAGTGTAGTTAGGTTAGCTGGATGCATTTATCCCTAGTTATTTTATTAATCTGTGTGTGTGAGAGAGAGAGGGAGAGAGAGAGAGAGACTTCTTCCTATCAACATTTTTCTACTTTAGGGCACAATCCTATCAGGATAGGTGGCCACCTCCGAACTCAGCGGCAACTGCCTATCCAATACAGGGCAGGAGCAGTGCAGAGGGGATCATCCCCTCCTCATTTCAGCCACCCTGCATTCATGGCTGGACAGCTGATTTCAGCTGTCTAGCCATGAGAAGTCAGAGTAGGGGTGCGGACGCCAGACAATGCGTAGGAAGCATCGGAATGACACCTCTGCCCTCCCTGCCCGGGCCCACCCCCAGAAACAACCCATTTTTGCTGCTCCGCACTCCTCTTTTGAACACGCAGCCAATCTGCACTGCCTACAAGGCAGCGCAGGAGGGGGTAGAGGTCATTTTCAGGGAATGGAGCACGGGTTCCGAAGTCAGTTTCCAGGAACCAACCTAACCTATGGCTGTCTAGCCACTGACTAGTAGCCATAGGATTGCACCCTTAAACACTTAACCATCATTGTTTGAAACTTCGTGGCCTCTTTTCCTTTGGATTACCCACCCCATGTCTAATAGCCATCCCTATGTTACCTAAAGTAGATACCAAAGACCCCATTCAATTCAATCTGATTTATTCCCAGATAGGGATGGGTGAAAAAAAATCAGTTGACTTTTTGGCAAGGACTTACCATAATTTGCCAATTTCTTCATAAATGGGATGGAAAGAACTTGAGCTGTGTGTGTTTTTATGAATGTGGAAGGAACTGAAATGGACAGATTCATCCATGGAGGTTGAGGGCTTTAAATCTTTGCACTTAAAAGTCTGGGTTTGAACCCTGGTGTATTCAACCATGTTTGTAGTGATGGATTAAAGCTGCCACCTCTTTGTTCTGACAGGCACCTCATCTTTAACAGCAGATACAATATGGTCCTCTCCATTCTGGGAATAGGCCAGTGTAGGTGGGTGAGGATATCAGTTCAGTTTGTTTTTGTTTGTTTTATAACAACTGACCAACATTTGCTAATTTCTTGATAAACTGGATAAAAAGAATTTGAGGTGGTTGGCTATTTTAGTTGAATAAAGCAAAACTGACAGATTTATCCATCCCTACTCCCAGATAAATGCAAATACATTTCTAGCATAAGTCTTTATCTAATGTATAGCCTGATATTTGTGATGCAAGTGGCAAGGTTCATTTTGGACCATTAAGCATGATAATAAATTATAATATAGCAATTACTTTCTAGGGAAGACCCAGAGATCAGTTAGATATGAGCTCACTAATATTCCTAATGAATATGCAGTGGAGGTGAAGAATAGATTTCAGGGACTAGATTTAGTAGATAGGGTCCTGGAAGAACTATGGACAGAAGTTCGCAACGTTGTTCAGGAGGTGGCAACAAAAAACATCCCAAAGAAAAAGAAAACCAAGAAGGCAAGATGGCTGTCTACTGAGACACTGGAGGCAGCCCAAGAAAGAAGGAAAGCAAAAGGCAACAGTGATAGGGGGAGATATGCCCAATTAAATGCAAAATTCCAGAGGTTAGCCAGAAGAGATAAGGAATTATTTTTAAACAAGCAATGCGCGGAAGTGGAAGAAGATAATAGAATAGGAAGGACAAGAGACCTCTTCCAGAAAATTAGAAACATTGGAGGTAAATTCCTGGCAAAAATGGGTATGATCAAAAACAAAGTCGGCAAGGACCTAACAGAAGCAGAAGAGATCAAGAAAAGGTGGCAAAAATATACCCAAGATCTGTATAGGAAGGATAATAATATCGGGGATAGATTTGACAGTGTGGTCAGTGAGCTAGAGCCAGACATCCTGAAGAGTGAGGTTGAATGGGCCTTAAGAAGCATTGCTAATAACAAGGCAGCAGGAGACGATGGTATCCCAGCTGAACTGTTTAAAATCTTGCAAGATCAAGATGATGCTGTCAAGGTGATGCATGCCATATGCCAGCAAATCTGGAAAACACAAGAATGGCCTACAGATTGGAAAAAATCAACCTATATCCCCATACCAAAAAAGGGAAGCACCAAAGCATGTTCAAACTATCCAACAGTGGCACTTATTTCACATGCCAGTAAGGTAATGCTCAAGATCTTGCAAGGTAGACTCCAGCAATTCATGGAATGAGAATTGCCAGATGTACAAGCTGGGTTTAGAAAAGGCAGAGGAACTAGAGACCAAATGGCCAATATCCGCTGGATAATGGAGAAAGCCAGGGAGTTTCAGAAAAATGTCTATTTCTGTTTTATTGACTATTCTGAAGCCTTTGACTGTGTGGATCATCACAAATTGTGGCAAGTTCTTGATGGTATGGAGATACTAAGTCATCTTGTCTGCCTCCTGAGGAATCTGTATAACGACCAGCTAGCAATGGTAAGAACAGACCACGGAACAACGGACTGGTTTAAGATTGGGAAAGGAGTACGGCAGGGTTGTATACTCTCACCCTACCTATTCAACCTGTATGCAGAACACATCATGCGATGTGCTGGACTTGATGAAGCCAAGGCTGGAGTTAAAATTGCTGGAAGAAACATTAATCTCAGATATGCAGATGATACCACTTTGATGGCTGAAAGCGAGGAGGAGCTGAGGAACCTCATGACGAAGGTGAAAGAAGAAAGTGCAAAAGCTAGGCTGCAGTTAAACCTCAAAGAAACCAAGATTATGGCAACCAGCTTGATTGATAACTGGCAAATAGAGGGAGAAAACATGGAGGCAGTGACAGACTTTGTCTTTCTAGGCACAAGGATTACTGCAGATGCTGACTGCAGCCAGGAAATCAGAAGGTGTTTACTTCTTGGGAGGACAGCAATGACAAAACTTGATAAAATAGTTAAGAGCAGAGACATCACACTGACAACAAAGGTCTGCATAGTTAGAACAATGGTATTCCCCATAGTAACCTATGGCTGCGAGAGCTGAACCATAAGGAAGGCTGAAGGAAGATAGATGCTTTTGAACTGTGGTGCTGGAGGAAAATTCTGAGAGTGCCTTGGACTGCAAGAAGATCAAACCAGGCCATACTCCAGGAAATCAAGCCAGACTGCTCACTTGAGGGAAGGATATTAAAGGCAAAACTGAAGTACTTTGGCCACATCATGAGAAGACAGGATACCCTGGAGAAGATGCTGATGCTAGGGAAAGTGGAAGGCAAAAGGAAGAGGGGCCAACCAAGGGCAAGGTGGATAGATGATATTCTGGAGGTGATGGGCTCGACCTTGGGGGAGCTGGGGGTGGCGACGGCCAACAGGGAGCTCTGGCGTGGGCTGGTCCATGAAGTCACAAAGAGTCAGAAGTGACTGACCAAATAAAAAACAACAACAAACAATTACTTTCTAGTATGAAACCCTTCTCACTCTGAACTCATGCAACTGAAAGTCAGGCTGAGTTGATTCTTTCTTGATTGTCTATATTGCAGATGAAGTTTTGCCTGATCACGCTTGAGACAGAAGACAACTGCAAGCTTTAAACAGGACCTTTACTTAATATTAACATGCATCTTCTTACAACTAAAAACAGGCAAAATAAGTAGGCAAACATTAAAATAAAACCAGTACCCCAACTCCCTACATGCATCAACCATTCAGTGGATTTTCAACTGGTAATATTCTCTCCATACAGTGGGTTTTTAACCAATGGCTGTTGCTTATTCCAGTGGTTTAACATGAATTGCCATTGTGCTTCTTCTCTTCCACCACCTCTCATCCCATAATTTCCCTAATATCTGGCATTTGTACATGTTGTTGAATGTATCTGAGTACCAGACAGTAGACTAGATGGAAAAGAACCTTCATCAATGTATGTGGATGGGGAATCCTTATTGTGAGATTGAAAAGTTGCAAGTATGTGAGACTGTCCATATTTTCACCCATCAAATGTTGGAGGTTAAGCAGAATTGGAATGTGAGCAATGAATCATCCCCCAAAGGCAACCTGTATGTTTCCTGAATATTTATTTGCTTAGTATCAGAGGCTAAAGCTCAAGAGAAAAAAGTTTTATATTTCTTGTGAGCATTTAAGGTTCTGAATCCACATTCCTTTGTGCCTGATATATATATATGCTTTTTAAAAATGCAATTCCACTCTGTTGGTTTCCTATATATTTTGGCAGCGCAGTCTTCCAGACTGAGTACTTCATTTTGGAGATCCACTTTGAAAGCTTTGGCATGGCACTGACCCTTCTATACTTCTGCTGCCCTCCATCTCGGAGCAGGCCGAGAAGTAGTGAAAGGGAAGGAGGACTTGATTGCATGACAAAGGAGGATATAATGGGAATGCTGTCAAGCAGCAAAAAAGATGGAGGCATTTGTGGGGAAAAGAACAGAATAAGAGCAAAATATTCTCTTCACATATTTGTGTCCCTCTGGGAGAACGATGTGCTGAAATAACATAAAGAAAGTATATCATCCTCATCAAAAGATACACAGGAAAATCTGACTTTTCATGACATTATCATAACTTTGATAATAAATTTCGAGAATGTCTTTGGGCTAATTCATGTGTGTTAAAATCCTCCTTCCCTCACAGATGCTGCCCCATAAAGTAGTACATAATGCATAATACAGCACAATTTTTGATAGACATGATTTCTTATAGACACTCCTTCTAATGCTACCCATTCTGATGGCAATTTGGAAGAGCATGGTATCATTTTTTACCTGCCATGGTTGTGCAAATTGCTGCTCATAAGCAGAATCTATGAATAGGTCAGATGCTATTCCTCCACATGGCTGTATCAAGAGGACATTCCTCAGACGGGTGAAAGATCTGTTATGCCTTTCATGTAAATTACACCTCCCAACCTAATACGTTAAACTGAGACAGAGTTGTGTTCCAAAATCTGCACTTTTCTGAACTTGGCAACACAGCTGGTTGGGTGTGAGGGGATGTGCACAAAAATGTGGATATTAGTGAAAAGTGAATACAAAATATGCACAATTGAGAGATGTGCTCACAAAAATTCAGTATATCAATGAGAAGTTTTTGAGAAAATGTGTATATTAGAAAAACATGAAGAAAAATTCACACATTTGTAAAAATGCACACAAAAAGGTACAAATGTCCATGCAGACCATTTAAAAATGTGCACACACCTCACACACTTATGCAGAAATGGGACAATATGAGCTTAATCTTGAAAATCTGACCATCTTGGTGAGAGTGAGATCATCAGACCTGTTCATCCCTAGAGACACCCCATGGAGATCACTTCCTGCTGAGGTTTAGACTCCTGGCGGCCTTTCCCCTCTGCAAGGGTGGGGGACCTATTAAAATGGTCCACCCCTGGAGATTAATGGATTCCGATGGATTCCAGAGGGCTCAGGGGGATTTTCCTGCTGGTATGGCTGGTGCTCCTGTCGAAGTCCAGGTCGCTCTGTGGAATGCAGAGATGACTCGGGCGGTTGACACGATCGTGCCCAAGCGCCCTCTCCCTCTGAGCAGAGCCCAGCCAGCTCCTTGGTATACACCTGAGCTGAGGGCAATGAAGCAAGAGGGGAGATGGCTAGAATGCAAGTGGAGGAAAACTCGTGCTGAGTCTGACTGAACACAGGTAAGAGCCCACTATCGAGCCTACTCTGTGGCGGTGAGGGTGGCAAAGAGACAGTTCTTTTCCACCAGCATTGCATCTTCTCAGTGTCGTCCAGCGGAGCTTTTCCGAGTGTTACATTCTGGGCCAGGGAGAGAGATGGTGGAACCCTCGGTAGCACGCTGTGACAAGTTTGCACGGCACTTTGAGGATAAAGTCGCTCAGATTCGTCATGAATTGGACACCACCATTAATGCAGTTCCATTGGTAGAGGCATTCGGAGCACCGTCTGGTCCAGTTTTATTGGATGAGTTTCAGTTACTGAGGCCTGAGGATGCGGACAAGGTGCTTGGCCAAGTCCCATCGACCACTTGTGTGCTTGACCCTTGCCCTTCATGGCTTATTTAATCAAACAAGGAGGGGATGTCCGGCTGGGTCCAGGAGGTTGTAAATTCCTCCTTGAGAGAGGGAGTGGTGCCTGCCACTTTAAAAGAGGCGGTAATTAGACCACTCCTGAAAAAGCCTAACCTGGACCCAGAGGATGTTAACAATTATAGGCCAGTGGCCAACATCCCCTTCCTGGGCAAGGTGCTTGAGCGGGTGGTTGTAGGACAGCTCCAGGCACTCTTGAATGAAACGGATTATCTAGATCCATTTCAATCGGGCTTCAGGCCTGGTTTTGGAACGGAAACTGCCTTGGTCACCCTGTGGGATGACCTCTGCCGGGAAAGGGACAGGGGGAGTGCGACCCTGTTGATTCTCCTGGACCTCTCAGCGGCTTTCGATACCATCGACCATGGTATCCTTCTGGATAGGTTGTCTGGGTTAGGAGTTGGAGGCACTGCACTACAGTGGTTCCGCTCCTACTTGGATGGCCGATTCCAGAAGGTGGTGCTGGGGGATTATTGTTCTGTGCCATGACAATTGTGCCATGGGGTTCCACAGGGCTGTATTTTATTCCCCATGCTGTTTAACATCTACATGAAACCGCTGGGGGAGGTTATCCGGAGGTGTGGGCTGAGGTGCCATCAATATGCAGATGACACCCAGCTCTACCTCTCTTTTTCATCAAAACCAGGTGAGGCAGTGGCTGTTCTGAATGTTCTGTTCTGTTCTGTGCCTGGGCACAGTAATGGACTGGATGAGGGCTAATAAACTGAAACTCAATCCAGACAAGACGGAGGTACTGTTAGTGGGTGGTTCGTCTGCCCGGCTAGGTGATATTCAACCTGTTCTGGAGGGGGTTGCACTCCCCCTAAAAGATCAGGTTCGTAGTTTGGGGGTGCTCTTGGATCCAGAACTGTCACTTGAGGCACAGGTGAACTCAGTGGCACGGAGCACTTTTTATCAGCTTAGGCTGGTATACCAACTACGCCCTTATCTGGACAGAGGTAGCCTAGCTACAGTTATCCATGCTCTGATAACTTCTCGTCTGGATTACTGCAATGCGTTATACATGGGGCTGCCTTTGAAAATGGTCCGGAAACTTCAGCTGGTCCAAAATAGGGCAGCAAGATTGTTAACAGGGACTGACCTGGGAGCTCATATTAGGCCAATACTTTTCCAGCTGCACTGGCTGCCAGCCCATTTCTGGGCCCGATTCAAAGTGCTGGTGTTAACATTCAAAGCCCTTAACGGCTTCGGGCCAGGTTATCTGAAGGATCACCTCCTCCCATATGTGCCTGCCCGGACCTTAAGATCATCATCAGCGGCCCTTCTCCGTGAGCCCCTGCCAAAGGAAGTGAGGAGGGTGGCTACTAGGAGGAGGGCTTTTTCTGCTGTGGCACCCCGGCTCTGGAATGAGCTCCCTAGTGAGGTTCGCCTGGCGCCTACATTGTATTCCTTTCAGGGCCAGGTGAAGACCTTTTTATTCTCCCAGGCATTTCAGCATTTTAGCTTTCTAAATTTTTATCTTTGCTGTTTTAAATCTGTATTTTAAACTCCTGCACTGCTGCTAGGTTTTATTGTGGTTGTATTGTTATATTGTGGTTTTAATGTTCTATATATTTTAAATTGTTGTATTGTGTGTTGTTTGGTTTTAATTTTTGTGAACCGCCCAGAGAGCTTCAGCTATTGGGCGGTATAGAAATGAAATAAATGAAGTGAATGAAATGAAATGAAATGAAATGAAATGAAATGGAGGATTTTAGAACATCTGAAAAGGGAGTAACTTACTACAGCCAAACTAATTCTAGTTGAATTTTCAATGTTTTGGTGGAGATGATTAACACATATGCCATTATTCACTCTTATTCCTTCTTCGTACATTTTGTTCATGGGGATGCCGCTTGAACAAGTCAATAAGTAGGGATGGGTGAGAAGACTGGTGCTCATCTCAAAAATCACATCAAGTCCTTTGAGCATTTCTGCTGAATACTCTAATATATCCAAGGGGGTGTTTTGAGCATTTCAGGAGAACACAGGAAGGGCCTGATAGACACCAACCATCCCCTACATGCTCCACCTTCCCCCTCCTGGAAGGAGAAAAAAACCTCATCTTTGGGAATGGGGAAAGGGTAGCAAGCGGCATCAGCTTCCAACAGAGATGGGAAAGGCCAAGCGGATCTTTCCTCCTGCAAGAAATAAGCATTATTTTCCACCAGGAATCATAGGACATAATTCAACCCCATGATTCCTAGAGGCAAAATGTGATCAGCATTTCATTTGCCACAGGAGGAGAGGCCTTCTCCCCGCTTCATCAGAGCTCTCCACAACTTGCTACCTCTTCTCCAAGATGAACCTCTTTGAACTTCTCCAGTATATAGATTTTGCCCAAAGTTGTGCATGCAGCTTCCTTGTACTCTTGCCATTTATAATAATGTCCATTAAAAACATCACATGCTGACTATATTAATCTGGAGGCCTGATCTGCTCAGTGACCTGTCAGAATAGATTCTTTGGATTACCAAGATGAAACTAGACCATTTGTAAAAGGAATCAATAGATTCCTTTTACAGTAAAATGGATGCAGAACAAAAGTACAAAGAAAGCTCACATATCTCTTCAGTTGACAAAGCAGACCTTCATCAGAGCTGATATATGTATGTTGCGGGCACCAATTAACAGTATAAGACATCGTTCCTAGGACCCAAAGTTCTCCAGACTGGATGTACACGTTTTCTCCCAGAGAGCAAGGCCAAATTGGTTGGTTCTCAGCCCAGTCTTTTATACCTTTTTCTGATATTTTAGAATGTCCTCAAAGAATCACAGTCAGGGTAATGAATTACCTTTCCTATGACTAACAGGTCCCAATGCATTTGGAAAGAAACACTCTTCATCTTCTCAGTGAGATAAAACTGTAAAGCAAACAGAGGAAATTAGGCAGCTGCATAACGGTTGACATGAGGATTACATCCTTATCAGCATCAGACAGCTAGCAATTGTTAACATGTGGATTGGTGCCTGCTTGATACGAATCTCCCCATGTGAGAAGCCTACAGAAGTTGCCCAATATATGGGGGCCTGCTCTAAGAAACAATAAAACTGTCTTTTATTCAATACTTGACGGGCCTTTATACATTTAATAAACAGCATGCAGGACACTGTGTCAGTTCAACACATGACCTGACTCCTCACCATTTCTTCCAGTGTCAACCTCATTACACTGACAAATCCTATAGGCTTATTTTCATTGTCCTCAGCCTGCCACATTCATTTTCACTGAATGACCATTTTGCTTTTCTTTTTTGTATTTCACAGGAGAGAATAAGTTTCCCTGTTTGATTAGCTTCATGAGCCTTCCACTTAGCATGGGTCTAAGTATGATAACACATACAAGAAAAGTAATGATGGAATGCATGCAACAGATTCCTCTTTTTGCTAAAGTAAAGACTAAAGTTTAAATGCTCACCCATACTTTGTCATTGAAGGAAAAAAATACTATCTTTTATTATCCTTTAAATCTCTCCAGACAAGTAGAAGAAAAAAAATAACTGTAATAGTCAATTTAAAGAGATTAACTGCAATAACAAACATAATCCTTTAATTTATCCTTTTAATAACACAAGCATAATGGACAGGGGTATCCAAAATACCAAGCTTTGAACTGCAAAAGTAAGCATTTCAAACAATTTCTTGGATCAACTCTATTTGTTAAACAGCACCATCCTATCCTCAATTTGGACCAGATGCAAACACAAGAAAGATGGATACCAAACATCCCTGTGCTCAAGGAACAAAATATTACACCAGCGTGTTGGGTCTAGGCTGACATAGAGCTAGGGGTGCACGAAAGCCACTTACCTGGTCTCGCAGCTTGCTTCGCGGTGGGGGGGAGGCGCTTCGCTGCTCCCCCCGAAGTTCAGGCCGGGGGGGGAGGCTTCCCTCCTCGCCCAGCCGAAATTCAGGCCGGCGGGGAGGCACCTCGCCTCGCCCAGCCGCGAAATAAAAAGTTTTAAAAAAAACACCTCCCCCGTGATAGGCTACGTGACGATTAACGTAGCCTATCATGGCTAGATCTGCAAAGTCAGCCATGATAGGCTACGTAAATCATCACGTAGCCTATCGTGGGTGACTTTAAAAAAAAAAAGCGCAAACGCAAATGGCGGCCCCCATAGGGAGCCGCCATTCGCGTTCCTTATTTGGTCGCTGTAGTCTACGTAAATCTTTACATAGACTACGGCGAAAATAAAGGCAACGCAAATAGTGTTGCCCTTATTTTCGCCGTAGTCTACGTAATCTTTACGTAGACTACAGCGACCAAATAAGGAACGCGAATGGCGGCTCCCTATGGGGGCCGCCATTAGCCGTATGCGCTTTTGTTTTTTTTTTAAAGTCACCCGTGATAGGCTATGTGACGATTTACGTAGCCTATCACGGCTGACTTTGCAAATCTAGCCATGATAGGCTACGTTAATCGTCATGTAGCCTATCACAGGGGCGTTTGGTTTTTTTTTACTTTTATTGGAATGGTGGCGAAGACCTGCCCCTGTCGAAGACCTGCTGAACTGCCGCCAGGATCCGCCGCCGGGAGGGACATTCGGGAAAGGTAAGTCCCATCCCGGGGGGGCGGGGGGGCAGAGAATTTCTCCCCGAAACTACTTCAGGAGGCCGAATATGTTGGCACTCGGCCCCCCGAAGTTTCGGGGAGAAATTCTCCCCCATCCCTACATAGAGCATTTCTACATTAAACCCCTGCATTTGAAACGGGGCTTTCTGCTTCTGTTTTAAATGCAGGATCACAACGGACTCCCTTTACATGTGCCTCCCTTTCTCCCATTTTCCCCTTTATCTGAGTCTTTGATATGTTTCATTATAAAGCCACTAGATGGCACTGTGGTCCAGCTCCTGGTATTGCAGCTTTTCCTTTTTTTACAAAGGAACTCAAGCTGAACTAAAAAACACTAATTTGATAGCTCATTATGTCCAATCTTTTAAAAAATGGAATAAAGGCCAATTAGTGCAGGAGACACCCTGGAGGTTGACGATGTCATCTAAAGGACCTGCAAACTTCCGTAAGTAACCAATCTCAATAGCAGGATAAAAGCTCCATGTGGAGAAGCCCATAGGGATACCACTACAATGGCAGAATACTGTGCAAGCACTAACCTTATCCTGGCAGGGCACAGCCTGCTCAAGGTGGAGAAATGTGTGGAATTGGTGTGGCGAGGGCTGGTGTTTCAACAGAAGGTGGGGACGAGGGAGAGGGCCTTTTCTGTGATGGCCCCCACCCTGTGGAACTCCCTCCCTAGGGAACTCCGCCATGCCCCCTCTTTAATGAGCTTCCGTTGTGCATTAAAAACATGGTCGTTCAGGCAGGCATTTGGGGTGGGTTAGGGTATTTTAGAAAATGTTTTTATTGTAGAATTTTATTGTTTTAAACTGTTTTATTGTACGCTGTACATCGCCCAGAGTGGCTGGGTGACCAGCCAGATGGGTGATTAATAAATTTAATAATAATAAATAATAATAAATAAATAAAGCTATGCTTGTTCAAAAATTTATCAGATGCCTAATGGCATTGTGTTGATTTATCTACAAAAGAGGTAACTACAAACACTCCCACTGGAATCAAGGGAGAGCCTCAAATGATTGCCCTCACTGCCACTCTTCCCAGCCCCAGTGGAGGATAGGATTCCAACTCATTCAGCAGCCAATCATTGCCCAGCACTTGGCACTCCAGCAAGAGAATGCGCCACATGTATCAAGATGGGCAGCTTTCTGTCCCTATGTTTATAGAACTATGGGCACATGGGTGAGAACTTCGGTGGAAGGACACATTGCACAAAGTATACGGCATGCCACTTCCACTGGTCAAGCTTACTGAAAACTTGACAAATCTCCATGGCTACAAGTTTTTAGGTAACACCTATACAAATCTGGGGAAGGGGTACAAAACAAGTACTCTAAGGGTGCAATCCTATGCATTTATAGATAGAAGAAAGTCCTACAACTCCCAGCATTCCCCAGCCATTCCTTAGAGTACTCTAATGCAGAATTCCCTACCCTGGTGCCTTCTGAATGCAATGGACTACAATTCCCATCCTCCCCAGCCAGCATGCCCAATGTCAATCCTGGTTGGGTTGATGGGAGCTGTAGTGCAACGCATCTGGAGGGTACTAAGTTGGGGAAAGCTCCTCCAAGCTATGAAAGAACCCACTCCCTACTATTTTTGCAAGTTAGGTGCAAAATTAGGTGCAAGTAACACGTAATTCAGAAGTCATCGCATAACATATCCTGTAAAATGTTGTGCTGTAGCAGAGACTGAGATACAAAAGGTATTTAAATTTCCATTAAAAGGGGTTTATGTTAATTTCCCCAAACACCTATTATAACAAGTGGCAATGATCGCAGCCACCTACCTCATGCAGAGTTTCTAATAGAATGAGCCAACAACAACAAAATGAATGTGAAGATTTGAAGGTTACACATGCCACTTCCAATTTTGGGAAACTACAGTGGCAGATGCTTGGCCTTGAATTTCTGCCAGAACTGAAACACTGTGTCATCATGCATTTTAATCTGTAGGCAGAGCAGAAAGTTCCAGGACTTTTGCCACAGGACAAATTCTCAACTCCATATGAATAAATACTTATTTAGCACTATTCAAACTGCATACTGATACTTCAAACCACTCTTAATGGGAGCAACGTTCTCAGGTGTCTTGCATCTCCTATTTGTTTCCTTTCTAAATACTTGCATGTTTAAGTAATGACAAATAAAGAATATTTTCTTTTTGGCACTTTCTCAAGGTAGCTGTACTAGTTATCTTCATTAGATCAATGGATTATGAGACACCTCATTTACAATCAATGGAACTTTAAACTTCTACTGCACATGTCCAGCTCCAATGAGGAATCAAGTTTAGCATTTGGGACAAATAAATGAAAAGAGATGGGAGGCCCTTTCCACTAGTCTGGCTGAGTTTAATTGGCCTTTTCCCTCCCAGAACTGATTCCACCTGCTCACTTTTAAAGTGGATGCACCTGAACTTAGAACGCACTTCTCTTTGTCTTCCCTGCACCATTACATTTTAGTCAGATTGTAAACCATATTTTATGTATGCTGCTCTGTAGAATTTTAAGGGCTTAATACGTTGTAATTGGAATTTCTCATTCCTTTTGGTACTTTCCTACTTTAACTGAGAATACTCATGCCTCCTACTGTTACAAAATATGGCAATACCTATCTATGGGAAAATCATTCCAGATATATTGTACTTTTACAGAACAATAATATCCAGAATTATTCAGACATAAATTCAGTGGGGCTTAAGCTCAAGTAAGTGTGTGTCCTATACTTGCCTGCCAAAGATTAAACCCCATTGAACTTTGTAGTGTATTGTTGCAGTGGTCTCAGACTGGCAACACCCTGTTCTGTGGGAGGAAGGTGAAACAGACAAAATAGTATGTCCCCACTCTTTTTGCCCTTCCCATCCTGTGGCCTTTTTTGGTGCCACCAGGTGGAATTTTTCTTTTCTTTTTGCTACCTCCACCAAACCATCCTTAAAACTCTCTGGGTCTCAGATATCTACTTTAGGTAGTATGGGGTTTGGCTATTAGATGTGGGGTGGGTAACCCAAAAGAAAAGAGACCACACAGTTTCAAATAACAATGTTTAAAAGTTTATTAGATATAATGAAAATATTAGGGAAAGTTTTAAAATCTGAATGGATGCACACACACAATACAAAAACACACACCATATGAACAATATGGGAAAAAACAACAACCAGGGATAAATGCATGCAGCTAACCTAATTAGACTGTGTCCCTATTTATCCATATCCTTTATCCAAGCAATGTCTTAATATCATAGGTTCAACACTCCTTCAACCCATTCTCCAGTTCCAGCAGCTTTCTTTCCGCTAGGACTCTGTGCTTCTCTCCTCTATCTCTCTGCCCCTATTTCCTTTTCAGCCCTAGGAGTTCATATCTTAAAATGTGTTTGTTTGTTTTCCTTCTGAACCCCAGCCAATCAGTAGGGTAGTTTCATGTTGACTTCTGTGCAAATAAGTTTCTTTTTCCTAAGTTCATCCTTTGAACTTCTGTTGAACCTCCTGCATTTTTTAAAAAAAATTCTCTGACCTTCAATTGACCTTCCTACACAGCTTTGGCTTCTTAAGCAAACATCCTGATTCCTATAATCTAACTAAACCATTGACCTCTCAACTATTAACCGTTTAGCTGAGAGCAACCAACACACACACACAAACGCAAAAGATTTAACCCCGTAATATCAAAAAATCAAAATAAATACAAAAATGGAGGATAGTTCTGTTCCTTCACAGCACCCTTAAGAATCTATATCCAACAGAGAAAGCTACAACACTGTTCCATTTTGATACCTCTAAAAGTCTCACAATTGCTAGAACAACCCTATGCTAGGGATGTCAGAGAAATCTGCTGTGGATTCAAATGAGGTCAGATTCTTTGGAATATGGCCTCAGGAATCTGCAGCAGATCTGGACCACTTACCTCTGCTCCAGGAGGAGCGGAACAGCACTCAGCTACTTCTTGCCAGCCAGAGCCGTTCACCTCCTCCCTGTCCCTGCCAAATCCAATCGCCATGTCTTTTCTTAAAAAAAAAAAAAGGCAATCAGCAGGATGTGCCCATAGACTTATATGCAAATAGAACCATGAATCTTGCATCTAAGCCTAAGCACATAGACTTAGATGCAAGATTCATGACTCTATTTATATCTAAGTCTATGGGCACATCCTGCCTATCATTTTTTTTTTTTTTTAAGAAAAGACATGGCAATTGGCAGGGGCAGGGAGGAGGCGAACAGCTCTGGCTGGCAGGAGGGAAAGTAAGCGGCCCCCAAGCTGGGCCCCCCAGCCCCGGAATCCTTGCAGAGTGGAGCCACTCTGGATGATTCTGGTGAGGGGGAACAGATCACGCCCCCCCTCCACAGATTCCCCACCGGAACAGACAGTGGGGAATCCATACACCCCTACCCTATGCATGTCAACACGACTGTAAGCCCTACCAAGCTCAATGAAACTTACTCCCAAAGTGTATGCAAAGTAGGGATGTCAGAGAATTTCTCCACAAATCATGGGGACGCTGAATGCCAGCGCATTCGGCCCCCCGAAATTGGTGGAGAAACGGTCTGCCCCCCCGCCCCCCCGGGACGGGACTTACCTTGGTTGAATGTCCCTGACGGTAGCGGCGGTTCGCTGGTGGTTTGGCGGTGGCGGCCGGTCTTCCGATCAGCTGCCACCACCGCCATTTCCAAGTAAAACAAAAACAAAAAACAAACAAACGTGATAGGCTACATAAACATTTACATAGCCTATCACGGCTGACTTTGGGGGAAAAAAAGCGCGTACGCAAATGGCGGCGCCCATGGGCGCCGCCATTTGCGTTCCTTATTTTGGCACGTGTAGTCTACATAAACATTTACGTAGACTACGGTGAAAATAGGGGGAACGCAAATAGCGTTGCCCTTATTTTCACCGTAGTCTACATAAATGTTTACATAGACTACACACGCCAAAATAAGGAATGCAAATGGCGGCGCCCATGGGTGCTGCCATTTGCGTACGTGCTTTTTTTTTTTTTAAAGTCAGCTGTGATAGGCTACATAAACATTTACATAGCCTATCACGGCTGACTGCAGGGACGCAAACGGCAGCGGCTACGGCCGCCACCATTTGCGTCCTGGCAGGAGACGAGGTTTCGCAGTCGGATAGACGGGCACCTCCCCCCCTGTCCAGAATTTCGGTGGGGAGGGACGGGGCGCCTCCCCCCGGCCAGAATTTTGGTGGGGAGGGACGGGGCGCTTCCCCCCCCGGCCAGAATTTCAGGGGAAGGGTCAGAGCGCCTCCCCCCCACCGCGAAGCAAGCTTCAGGATCAGGTAAGTGACTTTCGTCCATCCCTAACTTAGGGACAGCCAACCTGGTTTTGGACTACAACTCCCAGCATAGCCAATAGTCATGTAGTCCAACACATGTGGAGGCCACTAGGTTTCCTACGTGTACTATATAGGATTGCAACAGCCAAGGGCATCTTCTAAAGACCCAATGCATTGCTTTCACAGATATTGCTATTAGAGTGTAATGATCTATCACTACAAATAAATTAATTTTGTACAATCCATAGGCAGAACATGTGATTTCTTTTTTTCTTTTTTTCTTTTTTTGCTTTGTTATTGATTGCAATTAAATTGAATGCTGACATTTATAGCCCAAATGGTTGAAATATTTATAAAAACATAAAACCACCAAGTTTTACAATGGGAGGCATAAAAATGGAAATGCATTCAATCTCTACGGATGTAGTCAACAAATTTAGGTAGTAGCTATAAATCAACTATGGGGGGTATAAAAATGGCCACTTGCATGCAATATGTCAGTAATATGTTCCATATTCTGCCAGATTTAAGTACCAGCAGTATTTTGTACACTGGAAAGGAGTCTAAGCCTGCACTCCTATACTGATTTACCTAGGAGTAAATCCCATTGAACTCAATGGGACGTACTTCTGAGTAGACATATATAGAGTTACACTGTAAGAGCTGGTTCAAAAATGTGTGCTCATGTTTTAATTACTACAGCATCAAGTGGATAACATGCATGTGTAAGTAAGTAACATCACAAAGCACCACAGAAAGAACTTTGCCATGTCAAAGGAATAGTAGGTTACTTGTCCTTTGCACGCCTCCCATGGCAGCATTTTTTCATGGTGCCCAGGACAGCTTCTCAAATTGCCAATGGAATCAGTTCTTCAAGTGAAGAGAAATCAATTATCTATGTACATGTGTGAACCAACCACAACAACAGGCTATGTGCCCTAGTTTTTTGGTTGACAACACCAACCCGAGGCTCACAGCCTCCAGTATAGACTGGGTCAATACCATCCTCCTTAGCAACCTTGTATACATTGTTGGGGAGAGGCAAATGCCAGACATTAGATGGGCTAATCAACAATTTCAGCAAACTGGACAGTGCAACAACAGGGTTTATTTCAACTGAGGTAAAATAATTTTGTTGGTTTTTTTAATTAATCCATTTTCTTAGCAGCAGCTGGGATTGCTTTGATATAGGTTTCTGTTAGTGCTGAAAACTGTGGGTCCAAATGAATTGTTTGGGACATTGGGGCTCAGACCCCACCGCTGCTTTGCATTCAGTCTTCTGAGTAGGTTACTTGTCATTTGCCACACCTCCCATGGCAGCATTTTGTCGTGGTGTCCAGGACAGCTTCTCAAATTGCCAAATGGGCCCACAGCTCAGAAATGTTTCCTCCCCCTCCTCTGGGCACACAGGCTGGCTATTTGTTGTTGTTCAGTCGTTCAGTCGTGTCCAACTCTTCGTGACCCCATGGACCATAGCAAGCCAGGCCTTCCTGTCCTGCGCTCTCTCCCGGAGCGTGCTCAAGTTCATATTCATTGCATCGGTGATGCTATCTAGCCATCTCATCCTCTGCCGTCCCCTTCTCCTTTTGCCTTCAGTCTTTCCCAGCATCAGGGTCTTTTCCAGAGAGTTTTCTCTTCGCATTAGGTGGCCAAAATATTTGAGCTTCAGCTTCAGTATCTGTCCTTCCAATGAGCACTCAGGGTTGATTTCCTTTAGGATTGACTGATTGGACCTCCTTGCAGTCCAGGGGACTTGTAAGAGTCTTCTCCAGCACCACAGTTCGAAAGCATCAATTCTTCAGTGCTCAGCCTTCCTTATAGTCCAGCTCTCACAGCCATACATTACTACTGGGAAAACCATAGCTTTGATTAGACGGACCTTTGTCGGCAAGGTGATGTCTCTGCTTCTTACTATGCTGTCTAGGTTTGCCATAGCTTTCATCCCAAGGAGCAAGCGTCTTTTAATTTCATGGCTACAGTCACCGTCTGTGGTGATCTTGGAGCCCAGGAAAGTAAAATCTGTCACTGCTTCCATTTCTTCCCCTTCTATATGCCAGGAAGTGATAGGGCCAGATGCCATGATCTTCTTTTTTTAATGTTGAGTTTCAAACCAGCTTTTGCACTCTCCTCTTTCACCCTCAACAAGAGGCTCTTGAGATCCTCTTCGCTTTCTGCCATTAGGGTGGTATCGTCTGCATATCGAAGGTTGTTGATAATTCTCAAAGCAATCTTAATTCCGACCTGTCATTCATCCAACCCGGCATTTCTCATGATGTCCTCTGCATATAAGTTAAATAAGCAGGGTGACAATATGCAGCCTTGTCGTACTCCTTTCCCAATTTTGAACCACTCGGTTGTTCCATGTCTGGTTCTTACTGTTGCTTCTTGACCCTCGTACAGGTTTCTCAGGAGACAGGTAAAGTGCTCTGGTACTCCCATCACTTTAAGAATTTGCCAGAGTTTGTTGTGATCCACACAATCAAAGGCTTTAGTGTAGTCAATGAAGCAGAAATAGACATTTTTCTGGAATTCTCTTGCTTTCTCCATGATGCAGCGAATGTTGGCGATTTGATCTCTAGTTCCTCTGCCTCTTTGAAACCCAGCTTGTACTTCCGGTAGTTCTTGGTTCGCATACTGCTGAAACCTAGCTTGTAGGATTTTGAGCATCACCTTGCTGGCATGTGAAATGAGCGCAATTGTGCGGTAGTTTGAACAATCTTTGGCATTGCCCTTCTTTGGAATTGGAATGTAAACTGACCTTTTCCAGTCTTGCGGCCATTGCTGAGTGTTCCAAATTTGTTGGCATATTGAATGCAGCACTTTAACAGCATCATCTTTTAGGATTTTAAATAGCTCAGCTGGAATACTGTCATCTCCGCTAGCTTTGTTGTTAGTAATGCTTCCTAAGGCCCACTTGACTTCACTCTCGAGGATGTCCGGCTCAATGACCACACTATCATGGCTATCAAGGACATTACTATCATGGCTATCAAGGACATTAAGATCTTTCCTGTATAGTTCTTCTGTGTATTCTTGCCACCTCTTCTTCATCTCATCTGCTTCTGTTAGGTCCCTGCCTTCTTTGTCCTTTATCATGCCCGTCTTTGCACAAAACGTTCCCTTGAGATCTCCAATTTTCTTGAAGAGATCTCTAGTCTTTCCCATTCTGTTGTTTTCCTCAATTTCTTTGCATTGTTCATTTAAGAAGGCCTTCTTGTCTCTCCTTGCTATTCTCTGGAACTCTGCATTCAGTTGGATATATCTTCCCCTTTCTCCCTTGCTTTTTGCTTCCCTTCATTCCTCAGCTACTTGTAAAGCCTCATCAGACAGCCACTTGGCTTTCTTGCATTTCTTTTTCTTTGGGATGGATTGAGTTGCTGCCTCCTGAACAATGTTACGGACCTCCATCCATAGTTCCTCAGGCAATCTGTCTATCAGGTCTAACCCCTGAAATCTATTCCTCACCTCCACTGTACATTCATAAGGGATATGATTTAGGTCATACCTGAATGGTTTAGTGATTTTCCCTATGTTCTTCAATTTAAGCTGAAATTTTGCAAGAAGCAGCTCAAGATCTGAGCCACAGTCAGCTCCAGGTCTTGTTTTTACTGACTGTATGGAGCTTCTCCATCTTTGGCTGCAAAGGACATAATCAATCTGATTTCGATATTGACCATCTGGTGATGTCCATGTGTAGAGTCGTCTCTTGTGCTGTTGGAAAAGAGTGTTTGCTATGATCAGCGTGTTCTCTTGGCAAAACTCTATTAGCTTTTGTCCTTCTTCATTTTGTACACCAAGGCCATGCCTGCCTGTTATCCCGGTGATTTCTTGACTTCCTACTTTAGCACTCCAGTCCCCTATGATGAAGAGGACATCTTTTTTTGGTGTTAGTTCTAGAAGGTTTTGTAGGTCTTCATAGAACCGATCAACCTCAGCTTCTTCGGCATCAGTGTTTGGGGCATAGACTTGAATTACTGTGATGTTGAATGGTTTGCCTTGGATTCGTACTGAGATCATTCTATCGTTTTTGAGATTGTACCCCAGTACTGCTTTTCCCACCCTTTTGTTGACTATGAGTGCTACTCCATTTCTTCCAAGGGATTCTTGCCCACAATAGTAAATATAATGGTCACCTGAATTAAATTCGCCCATGCCTGTCCATTTTAGTTCGCTGATTCCCAAGATGTCAATGTTCAATCTTGCCATCTCATGTTTGACCACCTCCACCTTAGCTTGATTCATTGATCTGACATTCCAGGTTCCTAAACAATATTGTTCTTCACAGCATCGGATTTTCTTTTCACCACCAGACACATCCACAGCTGAGTGTCCTTTCGGCTTTGGCCCAGCCACTTCACTCTTTCTGGCGCTACTTGGAAATACCCTCTGCTCTTCCCCAGTAGTATATTGGACACCTTCCGACCTGAGGGGCTCATCTTCCGGCGTTATATCTTTTAGCCTTGTGATACGTTCCATGGGGTTTTCTTGGCAAGAATACTGGAGTGGGTTGCCATTTCCTTCTCCAGTGGACCACATTTTGTCAGAACTCTCTGCCATGACCTGTCCGTCTTGGGTGTCCCTGCATGGCATAGCTTATGGCTTCACTGAGTTACGCAAGCCCCTTTGCCACAACAAGGCAGTGATCCATGAAGGGGGGCTGGCTATTAGTTCTTCATAATTAATCAGGAAGAAACATCATGATTCAAGGTGTTGGTTTTGACCTTTAAAACCCTATGTGGTTCTGGCCCAGCCTATCTTAAGGAGTACCTCCAGCAACACCAGACAGACTGCTTAACAAGATCAGCCTCGGATGGCCTTCTTTCTGTCCCATCAGCCAGGACAGCTTGGCTGGTGAGGATGAGGGAGAGGGCCTTCTCTGTTGTGGCCCCCACTCTGTGGAACTCCCTCCCTAGGGAACTCCGCCATGCCCCCTCTTTAATGAGCTTCTGCCGCGCATTAAAAACATGGTTGTTCAGGCAGGCATTTGGGGTGGGTTAGGGTATTTTTAGAAATATGATGTTTTAATGTAGAATTTTATTGTTTTAACTGTTTTGTTGTTGTACATCGCCCGGAGTGGCTGGGTGACCAGCCAGATGGGCGATTCATAAATTTAATAAATTCATAAATTTAATAAATAAAATAAATAAGTGACTGATGGATTACACTAGAACAGCCTTCCTCAACCTGATGCCCTCCAGGTGTGTTGGACCAGAACTCCAATCAGCCAGAAACCTGGCTGTGGATGGTGGGAGCTGTAGTCCAACACACCTAGAAGGAACTATATTGGGGATGGCCAAACTAGAATATTGCCTGGGCATCAATAGTCTCCACTGTATCTGATTCCAGGCTTGCGACTCCTCAGCTCTTGGATCTTAGTCCATGGCTGCCTATGGCCTAGTATTGATAGAAGGAACACCCAGTTTTAGGGACTTGTGACCTCCCTGAGAACAAAATTAATAAACAAACAGCAGTGGCTTTGAGGAAGACAAAGGCAGTGATCGGCAGCCTTCTTGCCTCCCTCCCCTGAAGGGCTTATATCCTCTTCCTTCTCTCTTTCGCTCTCTTTTCTGTGCCTTGCTCAGTGAAATGGAGAGTGAAATCATGGCTGCTTTTCTTCATCCCCTGTGAATCCTCTGAAAAATAAAACGAAATTTAGAATGTCTTTTCAAGACTTCCCAATTATCCCTTGTTCCTTTCTTTGCCTCAAAAAATGATTAGCTGAAAACACAATAAGCATGTCTAGTCAGAAGTAAATCACATTGTCTTCAGTGGTGCTTACTCCTGGGAAAGTCAGCTAGGGAAGAGACATGTGACATGACAACAGGGGTAGCACAGGAGAGGGGCATGTTAGCTTTCGGAGAATACTTTTGGGTGAAAGGGGATTGGAGCTATCATCAAAGGCGGAATCCAGTTGATCCCTAGAGTCCGGCCCTGTGCAACCTGCCTCCTCTAGGCTTCACCCCGTGGCTTCATCCCATGGCCCTGACTTGGGCACACACACAGAGAGAGAGAGAGAGAGAGAGAGAGAGAGACTGGTGTTGCCAGCAGGCAGTGACATCATGACATCCCCACCTTCTCTACTGCCCCTTGCCCCGCCACCCTCTGTGATATATATTTTTTTTTTGGCAGCTACTGTTTACTGTGCATGTATGCACACAGAAATGCAGCTGTAAATTATCACTAGCATTTCTTTTTGAACCTCAAATGCTGCACACCATCAAAGGTATGAATGCATTCAGCAGACTCAAAAAAGAGAAGAATAGAAGTGAAATGGCAGCATGCCCCTCATTTCCCCCCAAATTGCAGCAGTATGCTGAAACTTGTATTGTGCAAATGTGCTACAAACAGAAGCAATAGAGCGCATGTGACCCTTCCATCCCCCTTCTCCCACAATTGCATCTCTGGATGGCGCTCAAACCTGTTTTAAATGTGGTGGATACTGTACTATGTTCATTTGTGTGTATCCCCTGAGTAACAAATGCGCGTTGCAAAAATACCAGACGCAGCACTGCCTCGTACACAAAAGGGGCTCTAGTGTAGATCTTCCCCAAGAGTTTGTCTGTGAACAGTATGTACAGCATGTCAGTAAGGTATGACGAGTGGAGCAGCTAACCTGTATGCACACATCCACGAAATGTTTCAGGACAACTGTATTATGGCAAACAACCATTTCAGCTTAGAATTGGCACTACATGGTCTACAACAGTCTAATGAAACTGACCATCCAATTTTTAGTTCTTTGCATCTCTTGTTTAGGCAGGAGTCTTATCTGAAAATTGTTAGGTATACTATTTGTCAGAATTGTATGTGAAGTTATTTATTTAGCCTTGACAGTTCAGTTACTGGTACCACTGAAAGATGTCCCCTATAAATTATTTCTCTGTACAATTACGTTAGAAAGCATGATTATGTACTATGCATGAATTTATTATCAGAAACTCTGGCTGCCAGCCAGTAATATGCACTTTTAGCTTAGCCAATTAGCATATAAAATCTGGTGTTTATTCCAGCATTCAATTGAATAGATGTCTGAATCACTTTGTTAAAACGTTAGTTGTTAATAACAAAAACACTTACCTTATTGTTAAGGTCCTCACTTCACTGTGCCAGTATTAGCATCCACTTCAAATCTACATTTAGATTCTCTGAGACAGCATGCAAATAGCTCAGTAGGGCTCTGATTTTAATGTACTTCTTATTGTAGGTATTTGCACCTTGGACATAGATGTTTGAACGTGAATTTGTAGGACATTGCAAGAGCTTCTAGTTCTGCTGACAATATCAATATGATACCTGCTATCTGATTGTGGAGATATGATGTCGAAGGCTAGGACCCATCCATCCATATGCAGAGACCAATGTGTGGAAGTCCCGGATGCAGAGCTTAGGAAGCCAGAAGTATGAAAGGAATGGAATGAAAAGCGATTGTTATTCCATGTGCCTATTTAAATGCATGAATATTACATACATGTAAACTGAGCACACATATGAAGTATCTTTTTGACACTGAACTCTGGGCACTGAGGAAAACCTGTCACCTTAAAGGCTTGTCTGTGGTCTCTGACTTCCATAGGGTAGTATCCAATATTAGTCCTACTGCAAGTAGACCCATTAAAACAAATGGGGCTTAAGTTAGTCATGACTAACTTAAGTCCTATTCATTTCAATGGGTATACTCGAAGAAGTAGGACTAACATTGGATACTACCCTATGGAAGTCAGAGACCACAAGTTCTTTGAAACAGAGTCTTTGTTTCTTGACGAATTAAAATAAATGTAAAGCACACACCTGGGGAATCAGTCTCATACATTCTACAGACATTAAAATTGAGGTTAAAAGTTAACAAGTATTTAAAATGCAGTGATACAACTGGATACATAGAACATAATGGCTGGTATCCATACTGCTGCTGTATTCCCATTGCTTTTGTTGCACCCATGGGGCCCACACAGCTAGTGCTTCCTAAAGCACCCCTGGAAATGAGTAGAAGAAACGCTAGTTTCTGGAACAGGACAGTTCTGCAAGGTTTCAGTAGCTTTCTGTTGTGCTGCTGGTGATTCCCATTAGCACGGGAGCAGTGTTGGATACTGCCCAGAGTGTATATGTATATGTGTGTGTGTGTGTGTGTGTGTGTGTGTACACACAACTTTAAAGAGAAATAAATTTAACCAAGTTTTAATTCAAACTTCCTAGCAAGCAGAGAGTAAAATAAAACAGTAAATAAAATCTAGCTCTTTATGGGGAAGATAAATGCCAGCCCAAAATACCATGGAGAAAATATAGATCTGTGAGTATGTGAGTGTATAGCTGATTATGGAGAAAATAGAAGGGAGAAAGGGCCTTCAGGGTGGTAATTTTGACCCAGCAAAAATCTGCATGGGGAAGATATGGGTCTGGGGATTGTGAAAGTCTTTTGGGAGTGGGGGCAGAGTAAAGAATAGAAGGCTTTTCCGATGAAAACAAATGGAGGAGCTTAAAAGAGCAATGGAGACTTTCAAAAGCAAGGATAGTCCAGGCTTTGGGATGAGGTCAAGGAAAATGGGGGTTGCAGATAGAAGAAACCTAACCTAGCAGGCTTCTAGGTGACAGCCTGAGAACAGGGGGCCGTGGTAGGAAAGGGAACAGATTCTGAGGTAGGAAACAGCCTGAGAACAGAGCCAATAGTTCAGTGGGAAGGCATATTCTTTGAATGCAGAAGGTCCCAGGATCAACCAGTGGCATCTCCAGGTGGGAGTGGGAAAGACCCCTTTCTGAAACCCCAAAAAGCTGCTCCCAGTCAGGGTAAACAATGCTGAACTAGATGGAGCAATGTTCAGTATAAGGCAGTTCCTTGTGTTCCTAGCCTAGGTGGGGTAAAAAGATTTTAAAAAGAAAGGGGGCATCTGCAGGGGAAAATGAGTGGGTGGAGGAGAGGTTAAGCATAACCTAACTGGATCTCCACCTATAAGTGCCCATATTCCCTTAATGACAAGAAATTGGGACCCCTTTTTCTGATGGACAAATGTGTTTCACTTTCTTCCACATTTGATTTAAAAAACAGCAACCTTCAGTTCTTTCCATCCTGTGATGGAATTTGTGAATTTTGGTAAGGTTTTAACAAAAAATGCACCAATTAAAATTCTCACCCATCTGCACCAGCCAAATTCAATAATTACAGCTATTCCAAGCATGGATAGTACAGTGATGTACCAGCCCACCACATAGCTTTTAAAGATGAGGAACCTGTCAGGAGGAAGAAAAAAAAAGAGGTAGCAACCATAATACAGTGCCACAAACATGGCTGAATACACAGGCATTGAAAACTACACTTTTAAGAGCTAAGTACTCAAAGTGCTCTGGGCGGATAGTTGAATCTGTCAGCTTTTCTTTCTCTCACATTTTTTGTTTTAAAAAATCTGAAGTTCTTGATGTACCATTTCTGTAGAAAACAGCATTTTGGAAAATCCTTAGCAAAAAAATGGATCAGCCAAAATTCTCACCCATCCCTACTTCCCTTCCTTGTTTTATTCATAAGGTATAGTTTTAGCCTATGTTTGAAATATTACACTCTCTGTTATGGGCCTGCCTGACAGGGCCTTCTCAACGGCGCCTCCCAGGTTCTGAAACTCCCTACAAAGGGAGACAACTTTATTGGCCTTCTGATGGCAGGCACATATTCAGGCAGGTTTTTGTCAAATTGTTTTATTTGAAGAACTAGGTTTTAACTGGTGACTGCTGTTCATTTCTTATTTCTTTTAAACCATGGTGTTTTATATGACATGGTTATGTTTTAATTTTGTTTTATCGGGATGTTTTTATTGCTAGCTGCCTTGAGCACAATTTTTAGTGGAAAGGTGGGATATAATTCAAATAAATTAATTAAGAGAAATAAAGTAGTGGCCTGGAAACCATTCCAAAAACTGTGCTAAACATAATTTACTGTATATTTGCATATTATGTGCCATTACATTTAAAAAAAATTGAAATAAAATCTAAAATAAGGAATAGCTTATCAGTCTCATCATCCCTTTTCTACATTGGTTTTCTAAACAAACTAGATATAAATTAATAGGGTTTTTTTTTCCCCCAAGAGATCTCCAGTGGATTCTTCTCCTCTGTCAATACCTTTTCTTCCTCATTAATAGTCAACTGAATCTGGAACCAAAACCAAAACAAATTTAATAATGACCAATCCTGATGATAATCAAATCACCGAAACAGCTTAAAGATTAGGTTTCCAATTATCCTCCCTAGACTCTTCAATAAATGTTTATGCCCAGTACAAATGCATATTTAAAATTCATGGGGAGGAAAATGAGAAAGAACAACTAAGACTTCATTAAGAACTAATGGCATCCAAGAAAAAATAAATCAGGGTAGCTCACCTTGTGCACATGAAAAGTTCTAACAGTTATGCAAACTTTAAAACTAGGTAAATTCACACAGGATTGTTTTAACTGAACAAAGGAAGTAGAATTAGAGATGGTGAAATGTGCTCAGGCTGAACTATTATGTCTGAAATTCTAAGCACTACTAGATTCAGTAGTCACACAATCCATTAAGGTGAATTAGGGCAGAATCCTATGCATGCTTAGACAGAAAAAAAGTCCAACCACTCCCAGAGTTCCCCAGCCAGCCATGCTGGCTGGGGAATGCTGGGAGTTGTAGGGATTTGTTCTGTCTAAACATGCCTAGGATTGCACCGTTATACATCAGTCATGCACAATTTGAGCAGATCTGCACAAGCCTAACACAGCTCATGAGCTATATACAGTAGGTCTTCTACATAATATGATCTTTATAACTGGAGATGCCAAGAATTGGACCTGAGATCTTCTGCATGTAACAAAGACATTCTGTCACCCAGATAATTATCTTGGAAGGGGAATAACTGTTAACCAGTTCTAGTCTCTTCCCATTACTGAAGAATACCTGATACCTAGAATACATGTAACACAGTAGATACACATTCAGTAACTCCTTGAAAACCTCCAGAAAGGGGTGAGGGTTGTACAACCTAAAAATAATTTAAAAAGTGGTAATGGAACTATTGAAGTTAACTTGTTCCACCCCTGGATTCCCCTTCAGTTTTGGACATTTTCCTCATTGCCTTCCCTGCTTTCCTCCCTACAATCCTGTTCTCCAGCCACTTCCTTTCCAACAAGGTTTTGCAGAAATGTCTTTGCCGCTCCCTGAGGAAAAGTAGCCAGGTGGCATCAGGTTGTGAGGTGGGGGAAGCAGCAAATGAGGAAAGGCCTAGGCAACAATTCCAGCTCATTGTCTCTCCACTGCAAATTGCCACCTCGCCATGCAAATTTAACAGGGGTCACAGATTTGTTTGGGCTAGTGGGCACATTTTGAATTTTGAAGGAGTGTCCTGGGTGCTCTTACAAAATGGCTACCATGGTGGGGAGGTTTCCCATTCATAAAATGGCTGCCATGGTGAGCATGGTTGGTCACAAAACACTCATTTCCCAGAAGGCAAATTGGTGAGGCTAAAAGAAAAATAACTTTCCCAAGAACCCAAGTCCAAGGCAGAGGTAGGGTCTGAGCTCCAAATACAATGCCACTCTATTTGAACCCGAATAAAGATGGTGCTGGAGGGCAGCACTTTGCTTTGCAGCATGCCAGCCTCCTAGTTCTTTTTTGTTTGTTTGTTAATTACAAAAAAAATCTTAAGAAATAAAATAAAACTCAGGAAAGATAGGGAGCTTGGTAGACACCAAGGCATATATCTGCAGGTACATTGGTGTCCATGGGCACCATTCTGGAGACCCCAGAAATATAGGTTCCCACTCCTGAATGTTAAGGCTGGTTCAACCTTAACATCAGTTTTCCAGTTTTTATGAGTTTCAGCATGTTTATGCACCTTTTGTGATTTAATTTCATTTACAATCATTCTTAATTGCTTACCTTGTTCAATAAAGAAAAGCAGTGAAGCAAAAAAAAAAAAAGACAGCAGAACCTCTTACAAAGGTTAAAACAAAAAACCTATTAGGATGAGAGTGACTAACACCTCAGTGCTAATTACCATGGTACAGCCAATACCATTAAACAGCGGAAAAGCTCATTAAGCTTTACTAAAAGGTGTGCTTGAAATTTATCGGGTCAGACAGAAGACAGAAGTTAGTAGCTATATTAGCCCTTGGTACTAACCTTTATTTCTCTTTACAGAAATAATTTCTCCCCTCTAACCTTAAGCACGATGAACCTATTTTTTTAAATCAACAGAAAATTCCTCCTTGAATTTGACTGGTTAATTTCAATATTCAAAATGGCTTCATAGAGGGTACAGCTGGTGAGCCAGCATTATTACCTCATAAAAACCACAAATAAGGTACAATTGTGTATCCCTTTCTTTTTTCAAAGGGAAACTCACATACTCAGACATATCTGTCTTTTCTAATTAAGCTATCCTGTCTTTCCCCCTTTCATAAACACATATTTCCCATCTGCTTTTTATGGTTGCATCTCATTTTAAAAATAATACTGTATTTTGTTTTTGCTTCAGAGATCTGTTTTACGAAGTTTTTCATAATTATAATCCAGTAAATAAAATCCAGTAACCTCCTCCACCCTGCACCTCATTGCTCAATCTTTGAAGGCTACACTTTCCAAGATAGTTAACTTAGTACATATGCGATACTTAATACAAACATATGGTTTTGTCTTTGTTCTGTTTCTCACAGCTTACATCAGGCTTCAGGAGGAATGTAATCACAGGCCACCAACTTTCCTTGAGGTGGTCTACTTCCTGTCTCCCTTTCCTGTTTCATATTTGCTATGCTGATTTAGCAATTATCACTCAGAATATCTTTGGGGAGGTGTATCTTTTCCCTTTCTGTCAGAGGTTCAAGACATTTTCACTTGGGTTCTAGCTAGATGCGCCACTGTCAAATGATTATCAGTTACTTTTTTTTTTTTTACAGGAACAGCTTGTGTCCCTGTCATTGACATAAGGCTGTAGTATTATTAATGAGTTATGACAGGGGTGGGAAAATTGTGGCCCTCCAGAAGTTTTGGCCTACAACTCCCATAAGCCCTAGGCAGCATAGCCAATGGTGAGGGGTCATGGGAATTATACCGCCAAAACATCTGGAGGGTCACAAGTTGCTCACCCATGGGTTAAGGTGTAGCTCACATTTTGTAGCTCACATGTAGGGATGTACAGATCCCCCACCATCCGTTCCAGTGGGGAATCCGCCCGTGCAGGGAGGCGATCCATTCCCCCCCCCCCAGAATCCTCTGGAGCGGCTCTACTCCACAAGGATTCCATGGAGCCGCCCAGCTTGAGGTCTGCTTACCTGACCCATTCACCTTCACACCAATTGCCATGTTGCTTAAAAAAATGGCGATCGGCAGGATGTGCTCATAGACTTATATCCAAAATGGAGCCATGAATCTTGTGTATAAGTCTATGACTTATACGCAAGACTTATAGACTTATATGCAAGATTTAGACTTATTATAGACTTATACGCAAGATTCACGGCTCTACTTTGCATATAAGTCTATGGACATACCCTGCCGATCATCATTTTTTTAAAAAAATGGCAATGGACGCTGAGGAGAACAGGTCCGGTTAAGCAAGCAGCTGAGAGCCATTCCGCAAGGAATCATCCTGGAGCAGAGGTAAGTGGGGCCGTCCCGCCGCAGATTCCAGATTCCAAAGAATCTGGAATCATTTTAATCCATGGCGGATTTCTCTAACATCCCTACTCACATATCGTCGGCCCAACACATGTAGTGGGGGCATACTCTAGACTTGGTTTTCTCAGCTGGATATGGAGATGGTGGTCTGAAGGTGGGGGACTTTGCATCAGTCCCCTTGTCATGGTCAGATCATTGCTTGCTGAGGCTTAGACTTACATGAGCTTTTCCCCTCTGCAAGGGTGGGGGACCTCTTAAGGTGGTCCGCTCCCGGAGGTTAATGGATCCCTATGGTTTCCAGAGGACTCTGGGGAGGTTTCTGGCTGATATGGTGGGCTCTTCTGTCAAAACCCTGGTTGATCTGTGGAATGCAGAAATGACCCGGGCAGTTGACATGATTGCTCCTGAGTGCCCTCTCCTGAGTAGAGCTCATACTGCTCCATGGTATACCCCAGACCTGGGAGAGATGAAACAAAATAGGAGATAGCTTGAGTGCAGGTGGAGAAGAACTCCTAGTGGGTGCAATCGAATGCTGGTATGTGCATATGGTAAAGTATTTTCGGGGCAGTGAGGGCAGCAAAAAATCAATCATGCTGCCTCTATTGAATCTTCTATCTGCCACGTAGAGGAACTCTTCAGAGTCATTTGGGGGCTATTACATGCCAGCCCTAAGGATACTGTAGACCCCTCTGAGGCCTGCTGTAATGCATTTGCTAGGCACTTTCAGGATAAAATCTCTTGTATCCACTTAGACTCCAGTGTTATAGGAGGTGACTCTGGTGAGGTATCCAGAGCAGCCTTGTCCTCTTCTCCTGGATGGGTTTCAGTTGGAACAGCTCATTGTTGACAAGAATGTTGACAAGGTGCTTGGACAGGTTCATGCAACCACTTCTGTACTGGATCCTTGCCCCTCTTGGCTTATGAAAACTGGCAGGGAAAGAACAGCTGGCTGGGCCAGGGAGGTGTTTAATGCCTCCTTGTGAGAGGGAGTGGTCCCAGGCCACCTTAAAGAGACAGTGGTGAGACCATTCCTGAAGAAACCCTCCCTGGACCTGGAAAATCTTAATCATTTTAGGTCAGTGGCAAATGTTCCTTTCCCGGGCAAGGTTCTTGAGTGGGTGACTGCCAACCAGCTCCAGACAGTCTTGGATTAAACCAGTCATCTAGATCCATTTCAGTTGGGTTTCAGGCTGGGTTTTGGCACAGAAACAGCCTTGATCACCCTGCATGATGGGAGAGAAACAGGGGAATGTGACCTTGTGGATTCTCCTTGATCTCTTGATGGCACTCGATACCATCAACAATAGTATCCTTCTGGGACAACTGTCTGAATTGGGGGTGGGAGACACTGCATCCAAGTAGGTTTCACTCCTGCTTGGATGGTCGACTCCAGAACATGGTTCTTGAGGAATATTGCTTGACCCCATGGATTCTACAATATGGAGTTCCACAGGGGTTGGTTTTGTCCCGCATGCTATTTAACATCTACATGAAATGGTTGAGTGCAGTCATCTGGAGTTTTGAAGTGCATTGCCATCAGTATGCTGATGACACACAGCTCTACTTTTCCTATTCATCTTCATCAGGTGAGGCTGTGGATGTGCTAAATTGGTGCCTGGCTGTGACAATGGACTGGATGAGGGCTAATAAATTGAAACTCAATCCAGACCAGACTGAGATGCTGTTGGTGGGTGGTTCTTCTGACTGGATGGAGGGTGCTCAACTGTTCTGGATTGGGTTGCACTCCCCTTGAAGGAGCAGGTATATTGCCAAAGTGATTTGGTTCTTGATTTTACCTAATATAAGGCAGATCAAGGCAGGCAGCTGTCCTAAGGCTTTATTGGCCAGCATAAATATTACAAAATAGACCCACTGGGTTTTATCCATGGCGTGTATGAACACGAGCAATTCATTCAACTGGTTCCAAATTATGGAGTGTCCCCCAGACAAAGACATTATACCTTCTTTCCCTTGGTGGACTGGGTCTCTTTCCAGGTTGTAGTCATAGCACCTCTCCGGCTTCAGTGGTTTGGAATCCCAGAGGCAAGAAGGAGAGAGGCAGCAGTGAAGTCAGCAGCTTTTGGTAGTGGACTCTCACACTGGCAACCTCCCTTCCTGTTTCTCCAGCTGTCTTTTATAGCCCATGAGCAAGGCATTGCATGCATGCAGTCTGTCCTTAATCCATCTCACCTGTGCTGATTGCCTACACTTGTGGGAAATGCTGCAGCATCACCACCCAGTCCTAGCAGTCTCCGCTTAAAGGGATATTCCCATGGTTGCTCAAAGCTTGGCAGCAACTAGGAGCTGCTGTGTCCAAGCTTTTTCCTTGAGAGTAAAGTAGGGATGGCGGAGAATTTCTCCCCGAAACTTCGGGGGGCCGAGCGCCAACGTGTTCGGCCCCCCGAACAAGTTTCGGGGAGAAATCCTCCACCCCCCCTGCCCCCCGCCCCCCCCCCGGGACGGGACTTACCTTCCCTGAATGTCCCTCCCAGCGGCGGGTCCGGCTGGCGGTTCGTCCGGTGTTCGAGCGGGGCGGGAGCGGCAGCCAGTCTTTCGACCGGCTGCCGCCCCCGCCATTGCAATGAAAGAAAAAAAAAAACACGTCCCCTGATAGGCTACGTGACGATTCACGTAGCCTATCACGGCAAGATTTGCAAAGTCAGCCGTGATAGGCTACGTGAATCGTCACGTAGCCTATCATGGGTGACTTAAAAAAAAAAAAAAAGTGTGTACGGATAATGGCGGCCCCCATAGGGAGCCGCCATTCCCGTTCCTTATTTGGTCGCTGTAGTCTACGTCAATGTTTACATAGACTACGGCGAAAATAAGGGCAACGCTATTTGCGTTGCCCTTATTTTCGCCGTAGTCTACGTTAACATTGACGTAGACTACAGCAACTAAATAAGGAACGCGAATGGCGGCTCCCTATGGGGGCCGCCATTCGCGTACGCGCTTTTTTTTTTTAAAGTCACCCGTGATAGGCTACGTGACGATTCACGTAGCCTATCACGGCTGACTTTCCAGATCTAGCCGTGATAGGCTACGTGAATCGTCACGTAGCCTATCAGGGGACTTTTTTTTTTTTTTTACTTTCGTGTTCGCGGCCGGGCGAGGCGGGAAGCCTCCCCCCCCGGCCTGAATTTCGGCCGGGCGAGGCGGGAAGCCTCCCCCCCCAGCCTGAACTTCGCGGGGGGAGCAGCGAAGCGCTCCCCCCCACCGCGAAAAAGCTGCGAGAAAAGGTAAGTGACTTTCGTTCACCCCTAGAGTAAAGGCATGAAGGGAAGCTGTCACAGGTCACACCTGACTCCTTGAAGTATAATTCATCTTCCAGTAGGTTCCAGTACCGCAGGTTCATAGCCTGGGCATTCTGCTAGAGCCACCATTGCACTTGAGGCTCAAGTAGCCTCAGTGGTGCAGAGTGCCTTCTACCAACTTTGGTTGGTGGCCCAGCTATGCCCCTATCTGGGCAAGGATAACCTGGCTTCAGTTGTCAATTCTCTGGTAATCTCCAAGTTAGATTACTGCAATGCAGTCTATGTGGGGCTTCCTTTGAAGATGGCTCAGAAGCTGAAGCCCATACAAAATAGGGCAGCCAGATTGATAACGGGGACCAGAAGGTCCAAACATATAAGACCGACTTTGGCCTGCTTGCACTGGCTGCCTGTGTTTTTCCGAGCCTGATTCAAGGTTCTGGGTTTAACCTATAAAACCTTACATGGCTTGGGACCACAATACCTGACGGAGCGCATTCCCAACATGAACCTACCCATACACCATGCTCAACATCTAAGGTCCTCTTCCAGCTGGGTTACTCTGAGAGAACCTCAGAAGATAGCAACAAGGGAGAGGTCATTCTTGGTGGTGCCCTCCCCTCTAATTATGGAATGATCTCCCTGATGAGGCCTGCCTGGAGCTAACATTGCTATCTTTTTGGTGCCAGGTTAAAACCTTTCTCTTCTCCCAGGCATTTGACAGCATATGATAAGTTTTAATCGATCCTGGATTGTCTTATCGTTATGGTTGTTTGCTTGAGATTGGTTGTTTGAAGTTGTTTTATATGTTCTCTTGTGTATATTGTCTGTTCGTGTGTTTTTATGTAAATGGCTTTTTATCTCTGTATACTGTATTTTTAATGTTTTTAATTTTTGTAAATTGCCCAGAGAGCTTTGGCTATTGGGCCGTATAGAACTGTAAATAATAATGATGAGGATGAGGATGATGTATGATTTCATCTTGGACCGTTTTCTGAAATAATTAGATTTTTGGCACATTTCCACTAGAGACATAAATAGGAAACATTATCTAGACATTCTTTCAAACAGAGTCCATCTCCTGAGGCATATATATATATGTGTGTGTGTGTGTGTGTGTGTATGTATATGTATATGTATGCTGGGTTGTTCTTGGAGTTAAATACCATAATGTCAAAACAATTTCAGGGCAGAAGAACTTTTATATTCACACAAAGCAATGTTGTGGGGATTCCTGACCATACTGTTTTCCACTTTTCACAGCTGTGTGTGTGTGTGTGTGTGTGTGTGTATATATATATATATCAGAGAAAAGAAGGAATACTGTACATACAATTCCTAAACTAGTATATTTAATAAAGGTAGGGATGTACAAAAGTCACTTACCTTTTCGTAGCTTGGATTCGTGGGGGGAGGGAGGAGCTCCGTCCCTCCCCCCGGAATCCTCCCTGGGCTGGCTCCGCTTCACGGCATCTCCGCAGAGCCTCCAGCCAGGGCCATCCGCAGCCAGAGTTCCGGCCACAGACGGGCTGCTGCAGCCACCATTTGTGTCCTGCGAAGCTGCCATGATAGGCTACATAAGTATTTACGTAGCCTATCACGGCAAGCCAAAAAAAAAACAGGGTACGCAAATGGCGGTGGCTACGGCGGTCACCATTTGCATTCTGTATTTTTAGCTGTTTTAGTCTATGTAAATATTTACGTAGGCTATTACGGTGAAAAAAAGGGGAACACAAATAGTGTAGTGGGTGCCATTTGTGTCCCCCCCCCCCCGTTTTAGCCTACATAAATATTTATGTAGGCTATTACGGCAAAAAAAAGGGGAATGCAAATAGTGCCCACTATGCTATTTGCATTCCCCTTTTTTGCGCTATAATAGCCTACGTAAATATTTACGTAGGCTAAAACGGCTAAAAATAGGGAACGCAAATGGCAGCCACCGTAGCCACTGCCATTTGCATACGCTGTTGTTGTTTTTTTTGGCTTGCCGTGATAGGCTATGTAAATACTTACGTAGCCTATCATAGCCTCCACAGGGATGCAAAAGGCGTCCCTCCGTTAGCCGTAATTATTTACGTAGGCTACGTAATTATTTACGTAGCCTAACACAGCTATGATGAAGAAGTGAATGGTGGCCGCCATTCGCAAGTCAGTGCGGACGGCAGCAGGTAAGTGCTCTGTTTTGTGCGCCTTTCATGGGTTGGGGGGCGGGGGCTTCGTTCTGACATGGATTTTGGGGGGCCGAATGCACTGGCATTTGGCCTCACCGAGATCCATGGCGGAATTCTCTGACATCCCTAAATAAAGGTATAATGAAGATAAAAGGAATGAATAATGTGTAGGACTGAATTCACAGGCACAATATGTATAAGGCTACCTATGAAATATCAGTATAATAGGATATTAGACTTGTAAGGTGGAGCAGTGCCAGTCAAATGCCATCAACATATGCCATAAAGAAGTATCAAAGAGTGGAAAAAAATCTGGCCACACTTATTTGATGTATTCATTATGAAATGGTTTCATAACTTCCTATAAAAACCTAGCAGCTCAAAGAAGATGGGGGATACTTATGTGGGACATCTGGCTAATTCTCAGAAAATATACCTAATAATGCTGTGTCTGGATTCAAAGATAACACTGTCCTGTAACAGCATTTATAGCAGCATATACATGGTTCTATAAGACAGAAACAATAGAACATGACCATCACATATGGATGAAAGTTCCAGGTTCCTCACAACAAGCCATCCAACATTTGTTCATTTTGTACCTGGAAGATCTGTCTAAATCTAAATACATCATCTTTGTTCCCATATACTGAAAATAGAATCTTGTTTCATTCTTGAATTCCAAATGCCCATGGTGCCAAATGCTTAGTCTATCATTTCCATATCTTCATATTAATCAAAGTATGTGGATTCTGATAATGCTCTATTTTTATGAGTATTCCCAGGAAAGATAAGAGGACATATAACAAGGTAGATGGAAGAAGTCCATATAGGCACCTGATGATCAGCTTTTTGAATTATATGCAGTAGCTGCTGGAGCCTCCCTCTGAATCCTCATAGTTAAAGCTTCAGGCATGGAACAACAGCAACACCCCCCACACGCACACACACAGTGACAAATCATAAGGGAAAGTTTTCCCCTGCTGGCAGATTCCCTCACTTTTTGGTAAGGGTTCCCCCAAAAAGAATGATGATAGGCTGCCATCCTAGCTGGGAAAATCTCTAGGGGGCTTTATTGGGGTGCAGTTTAAAGCCCTACTGACAAGGACTCCTCCCTTAAGCCTAGTCCTAGAAATAATTTAAAAGAAAGGAGTTCTAGATTTATTTTCCCAAAGTCCAGAGGACACAGAACGTAACACAGAACTTGTGAAATATCTTTAGCCCCAAAGAGTAGCTTAATGACCATGCAGTCTAGCACACGAGGAATGTTTTAGTGAGAAGTTCCAGAGAAATGCCTTTTAAAACCAGTGGAGTCAATTGTCAGTGTATATGAAGAAGTTTAGGGAAGGGGAAAAAGGGAAGGGAAAAAAAGAAAGGGTGCAAATCCATCCACACAGACTTCCAAATAAAATTAGTCAGGCGCATCTAACCAGTTATATGAATCTTGCATTTCTGAGCAAGTGCAGAGTTCCTTGCAGAAAAGATGGTCTGAGAGAAGAGGCAGTCCTTGGCTGAGCATCACTGGTCACCTGGTTCAGGCTCCAAGACAAGGGACTGGGGTGATCCACATGTATTTCTGGAAATTTGAGACCAGGGAAAGCCAGAACCTTTACTGATATGGAGTATAGTTTGGACCAATGGCAAAACAACCTCCATCTCTCAAATAAGTGGCCAAGGTAGCCAATCAGAAATTTACTGCGGGAATGGTTCCACCTTTCTAATTACAGAACAGCAAGCCAGTTCATACCAGTTGGGTTTTGTAAAAAAAAATCATAATGCCATCATCAAGTGAGAATAAACCCAAGGGTGTTGGTTTCATGTAACAGCGTTCCGTGCACCTCGGTGTTCAGTCACGCCGGCCACATAACCACGGAAGCGTCTTCGGACTGCGCTGGCTCTTCGGCTTAGAAATGGAGATGAGCACCACACCCTAGAGTCAGACACGACTGGTTGGGGACACCTTTACCTTTTTATTGGTTTCATGTAGGGGTTCTCAGCTGGGGTCCAGAGTCCCAGATGCTCTAGACCAGAGCCTTCCAAACTGTGTGCCGTAACACATTAGTGTGTCGGCGGTAGCGTGTAGGTATGTCGCGCGAAATGCAGAAAATTGTGCGGAAGGGCACCGCGGAGCTCCCTTATTCGCATTTGCTTACCTTGGCCCCTCCCCCGGAACTTCCTAAAGCAGCTAATGTTACAGCAGCTAAGCCTTAGCAGCTAAGGCTTAGCTGCTTTCACATTAGCTGCTTTAGGATCATGTGGCATCTTGACGTAGGGCTCAGGTGATTGGCGGTGTTGGAGCGATACGGCGAGGTGGAGGCGCGGCGCGAAGAGAGGGGAGGGGAGGGGCTGCCCTGGGAGCAGAGCTTAGCCGATGCTGGTGTGGAGAAGTGGCAGTGGCCACCAACCCTGCGAGGTTTCCAGTGCGCCCTTCGCGGACTTCTGCACCGCACTGCCACGCGGCCAGGCCAGAATAACGCGTGGGTGGAAACACTGCCTGGGACTGTGCCAAGCAGGCCGTCCGCTATCTTGGCCATTCGGAACAGAGCTCAGTGGAGGCCAGAATCCTCAGAATCAGTGTGCTCCCAATTACCCGGGCGAGCGCAGTTGCAGGCTATCACTCAGTCAACCCACCTGCTGCTGGCTGAAGGGAGACTACCCTCCCAAATCCAATGTGGCAAACAGCAAGCCACCCACCACATGGCACGTATAATTTGATTTCTGCCATTTATTTTTATCTTTACTCTGCTGTAACCATGGATTAACCACCGACTGGCAGTGTACCACCGGAGAGTGCTGGAAACGGACTCTGGACATAGGCATTGCAAATATTTACAGCAGTATAGCCTTGTAGTGAGACATAGATATTTACACCATTTTTGTTGGACTTTTGCTTCTCTACTTCATGTGTTTTTGCAGCTGAGCTCCTACCTGGACCTATATGTCCTAATAGGTATTGTAAATACTTTAGTTAATTTTGTTTATTTTTCACATTTTCTCCTGGCCCTGATTCCTATCTTTATCTCACTTTATCACTGTGGGAGTGGAGCACAGGTGCTGTTATTTACATAAGAAAAAACAGAGAAAGTTAAGCGCTATAAACAGTCCTGTTATTTTCATATTTAGTTAATGCTAACACCTAGAAATAAATTTGCATAGATTTATTCATTAAACTGCAGTTGAATTACCCTAAAATGGATACATTACTAATTAAGAAAAGGAAAGCTGGTGAAGATGACGTTTGCAATGAACAAAATGTAGCCGCTACAGAGGAAACTACACAAGAATCAACTGCTGAACGGTCTGTACTGTATTAGTACGTAAGAAGTGTAAAGGAAAAATTTCCACGACTCATTTAAACAGTAAAGATTATATGAAAATGGGGTTCACATTTTCTGGTAATGAAAATAATCCTTGTCCCCAGTGTTTAGCTTGTGAGGATATACTTGCAAATGAAAGTATGGTACCAAATAAATTAAAGCGTCATTTTACCTCATAACACTGTCATTTGTCAGAAAAACCAGTAGAATACTTTACTGAGCTTTCAAAAACTATGAAGAAGCAGTCTGCATCATTCACAAAGAGAATGAAGACATCAGAGAAAGCTCAAAAGGCAAGTTACTTGGTTGCTCAAATAATTGCCCAAAACGTGGACCCACATGCTGTTGCCAAAACCACCATAAAGGAATCTTGCTGTGCTATTGTTCGAACAATGTTTGGGCCCCAATTTGAGATAGAAGTTAATAAAATCCCTTTGGCAGATAACATGATCGGAAGACATATTCAAGACATGTCTGATGACATTAAGCAGCAAATGAAGGATATTTTTCAAGACGATAATATGATCTTTACATTGCAATTAGATGAAGCAACTGATGTCACTGGGTTAGCACAATTATTGGTTTTTATACGTTTCATTCATACTGACAGAATTATTGAGCAATTCTTGTGTTGTCTAGAACTTCCAATGAGAACTAGAGGTGAAGATATATTTAAAACTTTAGATTGCTTCATGAAGGAATATAATTTGCAATGGTTAAATTGTGTAGGAATATGCACAGATGGTGCACCCTCAATGGTTGGTTCAACAAAAGATTTTATAGCTTTAGCATAATAAAGAAAATATTATAATTACTCATTGCTTTTTACACTGCGAAGCACTAGTCATGCAAACTATTGGAAATGAATTAAGAAAAGTTTTTGGACAAAGTGGTTCAAATGGTCAATTACATTAAAAGTAGACCTCTTCAATCAAGACTATTTGCTCATATTTGTGAAGACATTGGAGTAAAGTTTAAAAAGCTTCGGCTACACACAGAAGTTCATTGGGTCTCAAGAGGTCGAGTGCTTTGTCGTGTATATGAATTGAAGGAAATGATGCTTAAACTTTTTGAGGAAAATCAGCAAAATGAATTCTGCAATCTAATTCAAAGCAAACTTTGGTGCACAAAATTGGCATATCTTGTGGACATATTTGAACATTTGAATAAAATAAACACCAGTATGCAAGGAAAAGGAGAAAATATATTAACTGCAGTAGATAAAATTTGTGTTATGAGACACAAAATAGCAATTTGGAAAAGGAAAGTGAAAGAAGGAAATTTTGAAATGTTTTCCAAAACTGCTGCGTGCCAGCTAGAATGTGATATCAGCTCGCTAATTGTTGACCATTTAACATTGCTCAGAGAGAAAGTTCTTCATTACTTCCCAAATGTTGAAATCCAAGACTATGATTGGATCAGAAATCCATTTCTTTCAACTGCAATGAGGAACTTTTCACTTATTGAAGAAGAATTAGCTGACATAAAAAATTATTGAAATCTGTTAATGATGCATGAACAGGGTGACTTAGACAGCTTTTGGATTCACATTTCAAAAATGCATCCAAACATAGCTAAAAAAGCATTAAACATTCTTCTGCAGTTTTCTACTACATACATTTGTGAAGTATCATTTTCAATGATGGCAAACTTAAAGACACTGAAACGTGGAAGCTTAAAAATGCTTGATGATGAAATGTGAGTGTCTTTATCTAATATTCCACCAAATATTGAAAAGCTGTGTTCATCCCATCAACCTCATACATCCCATACAGCGGCCAGGAGCGGAGCTGGCCAGGCAGGATTCCGGAGGGAGGAACGGATCGCCTCCCCCCCATCGAGGATTTTGGGGAAAGGGACGGAGCACCTCCCCCCCACCGCGGATGTCCCTGGACGAAACCAGGTAAGTGTTTCGTACATCCCTACTGGGCACCGGAATTACGGTTGTCGGTACGGATTTATCTTTGTAATTTTTGGAGCAGAAAAAAAAGAAAAGAATTCCAGGTGCTTGTGAACGATGGTATGGAGCACTGGCTGCAAACTGTGGAAGTCAAGCGGCACAGAAGGTACACAATTCGTACATCCCTACTAAAAAGTGTGTCACCAACATGAAAAGTTTGGAAAGCTCTGCTCTAGACAGTGCTATTGGTCTAAATCAGAATCCAGGGTTTCATCTCATCCAGTCTCCCTTAGGGATGCATGAAACCCCACTTACTTGGCTCCGCTGGGGTCTGCAGGTGGGAGGAGGCGATCCGTTCCTCCCCTCGAATCCTCGATGGGGGGGAAGCGTTCCGTTCCTCCCCCCAGGAATCCTGACCAGCTGGCTCCGCTCCATGGCCAGTTTGCAGAGCCGCTGGCCAGGCCAACCCGCAGCGGGGTCTCCAGCCGCTGCTGGGCTGCTGTGGACGCAAATGGCGTCCTGTGTAGGGGACGCCATTTGCGTCCCTACGCCGGCCCGTGATAGGCTACATATATATTTACCTAGCCTATCACGGCTAAAGCAGGGATGCAAATGGCATCCCTTACGCCATTTGCATTCCCATTTAGCCATGATAGGCTATATAAATATATACGTAGCCTATCACGGGCCGGCATAGGGACGCAAATGGCAGCTGCTACAACGGCCGCCATTTGCAGCCGCAGCAGCCCAGCAGCAGCCGAAGCCGCCGCCGTTGCTGCCACCGCCACTTCATCTGCCGCCGGAGCCGCCGCCGGAGCCACTACCGCCGCCACCGCCGCCACAGCTGCAGCCAGGTAGGCTCCATTTTGTGGGGCTTTCACGGGGTGGTGGGGTTGCTCCGTTCTGCCACGGATTCCAGGGGGCCAAATTCACTGGAATTTGGCCTCCCTGGGATCAGTGGCAGAATTCTCCAACATCCCTAGTCTCCCTCTTTTTCTCTTTTCTGTGTCCCTTTTTGCTATAGTGAGGGTTTTGTTCTCTAATATGAAATAATTTAACAGGATCTGCCCATTTTAAATTGAAGGTTTGGGGGTGGGGGCTATTTTTCCAAGTCAAAAAAGATTATACATTGAATTTGGTGCAGCTAGGCCTCATTATGCATGCCAAAGAGTGTAGTGGAACATTAAGGAGGCTGTGGAGTGCATGCCCAGGTATTTAGCAAGTGTTATATAATTTTGTATAATAAGTAATTATGTAAGTTTGAGTTTTCTATTTGTAAATGTTTGAATTGTTATTTTGTAAAGTAACTGAAATGTAGTATACAAGGATGGCAAGGAAGCAAGTACATCAATAAAAACAAAACATCGCCCCTTCTAATCACTGGAGGCCTGCCATGATTTCCAAATGGGCCCAGAGCCTACGTTTTTGGTACTGTCCCCAAAAGCCAGCATCTAGGGTGGAATTTAGTAGCATGCTTAGCAAAAAAAGAAAAAGAAAAAAAGAAGAAAAAGTAGAATCATACAATAGTAGGGTCGGAAGGGGCCTACAAGACCATCGAGTCCAACCCCCTGCTCAGTGCAGGAATCCAGGTCAGAGCATCCCCGACAGATGGCTGTCCATCCTCGTCTTGAATGCCTCCAGTGTGGGAGAGCCCATTACCTCCCTAGGTAATTGGTTCCATTGTTGTATTGTTCGAACAGTCAGGAAGTTTTTCCTGATGTTCAGCAAGAATCTGGCTTCCTGTAACTTGAGCCCATTATTCCGTGTCCTGCACTCCGGGATGATCGAGAAGAGATCCTGGCCTTCCTCTCTGTGACAACCTGTCAAGTACTTGAAGACCACTATCATATCTCCCCTCAGTCTTCTCTTTTCAAGGCTAAACATGCCCAGTTCTTTCAGTCTCTCTTCATAGGGCTTTGTTTCCAGTCCCTTGATCATCTTTGTTGCCCTCCTCTGAACCCTCTCCAGTTTGTCTGCATCCTTCTTAAAGTGCGGTACCCAGAACTGGACGCAGTACTCCAGATGAAGCCTAACCAGTGCTGAGTAGAGGGGAACTAGTACTTCCCAGTATTTGGAAGCTATGCTTCTATGAATGCAGCCCAAAATAGCATTTGCCTTTTTTGCAGCCACATCACATTGTTGGCTCATATTCAGCTTGTGATCTACAACAATTCCAAGATCGTTCTCACTTGTAGTGTTGTTGAGCCATTTTTCCCCCATCTTGTAACTGTATCAGGATATCAGGATATCATGGGGCACTTTGCCAAAAGCTTTGCTGAAGTTGAGGTATATTATGTCGACAGCATTCCCACAGTCCACAACGGAGGTTACTTGATCCAAAAATGAGATCAGATTCGTTTGGCAGGATTTGTTCTTGACAAATCCATGTGGGCCTTGAGTAATCACTGCATTGTTTTCAAGGTGCTTCCAGATGGATTGCTTTATCATCTACTCCAGAATTTTCTCAGGGATTGATGTCAGACTGACTGGTCTGAAGTTCCCAGGTTCCTCCTTTTTACCCTTTTTGAAGATAGGGACAACATTAGCCCTTCTCTAGTCATCTGGTACTTTACCCATCCTCCATGATTTCTCAATGATAATAGACAGTGATTCTGAGAGCTCTTCTGCCAGTTTCTTTATTACTCTAGGGTGCAGCTCATCTGGCCCTGGAGATTTGAACTCATTCAAAGTAATTAGGTGTTTCTTGACCATATGCTTATTGATCTCAAGTTGCAATCCTGCCCTTTCAGCTTTTACTTCACCTTTGCCAGGAGGGTCATACACCCTGTTTTGGGAGAAGACTGAGCCAAAGTAGGAATTAAGCACCTCTGCCTTTTCTTTGTCATCTGTTATCATTTTGCCATCCTTATTTAATAGCTGAACCACCATTTCTTTCCTCTGTCTTTTACTATGCATGGAGCTGAAGAAAGCTTTTTTGTTGCTTTTTGCATCCCTTGCTAACCTCAGCTCGTTCTCAGCTTTAGCCTCCCTGATGCCATCCTTACAATTCTGTGCTACCTGCCTGTACTCTTCCTTTGTTGCTTGGCCTTCCTTCCACTTCCTATATGTGTATTTTTTTTTTTTCAGGTCATCTCTAAGCTTTTTGTGAAGCCACACTGGCTTCTTCTGCTGTCTTCCACTTTTTTTCTTATTGGAGTGGTTTGTAATTGTGCCTTGAGAATTTCCTTTTTTAAAAACTCCCACCCATCTTGGACTCCTTTTCTCGTTAGAGTTGCTTGCCATGGGACCTTCCTTATCATTGTTCTGAGTTTATTGAAATCGGCTTTCTTAAAATCCAGGGTACATGTTTGACTACGCTCGGCTTTTGCTTCCCTTAGAACCAAGAACTCAAGTATAACATGGTCGCTTTCCCCCAGAGTTCCTATAACTGCTCTTTACCCACTGAATCATCTCTGTTGGTTAGGATCAAGTCAAGGATAGCCTATCTTCTAGTTCCTTCCTCTACTTTCTGTAGGAGGAAGTTATCCAAATATAAAAAAAGTTGCATAAAAACTGTATTTCATTTCATGAAGGCTATTTCATTTATGGAATATTGTTGGTACTCCTTCACTATGGGAATTCTTATAGTCCCCTTATGGTGCAATACTATACTATATATACAAGTAAGTCCCATTGAGTTCAGTGGGGCTTCCCCCCAGGTAAGTGGACTTAGGATTGCAGACTTAGTTATTCTTCATGTGGAAACACAGATTTCTTTGTCAATGTGGCTGTATTTGTTGAGAAATGAGCAATAGCACTCCTGCCGAGTCACAGAGGAGTCTTTTTATCAGAAAGAGCCTTGCGGCCACAGTTTGCAATCAGTGAGTATTTATATTAGCAGCAATTGCATCGACAGTAATTATCTTATCAGAGAGTAGGGGGAAGGTTAGAAAGAAGCTTCACCATTGGACACCTACTGGGTGGATAATTAAGTAGCTCCATGGTTTCTTTCATTACTACATTCAATAACAGTTAAATACCAGGGATCCCAGTCATAATCAGACATGATTTGATGAGATATAGAGAAAGGCAGGAACAAACAATGATTTTCTGAAAGTGCTGGAGGAAATTGCAAATGCTTTTGGAAGGGGGTGTTGACATGATAGGGTCTCCTATCTATTTGGGGAAATATTTGAGCTTTATTATCCTGCCATTTCTATGAAAAGCTCTTTCAAAAAGAAAAAAGAAAATCAATGTGAAGATGTAACCCCTAAATAGCTTCCTCTTTACAGTTTGTTAGGATAGAGGAAACATCAATTTCATAATAAAACAGCTGATGAAACATTGAGGTGGAAACAGGTATATAAACCAACTGAAGAAGGGGAGGAAGTTGTATTTTGTCTTTTTTTGGCTAGGGAAAAATGCACTTCCATAGTAATAAGAATTAAGGCAAAGGGAAGAAGGAGAGAAAAAATCCCTTTACAGCTGTACATAGCATGGCTTTAAAATGATAGGTACCAACTTTATACGCCTTCTTCAGCTAGCTAAAAAAAACAAAACCAAGGAAGACCCAAATGTTTTTAACACTGCAATCCTATAGATGCCTCTACTCAGAAGTAAGCAACACTGAGTTCAATGGGACTTACTCCCAGGTAAGTGTGTATAGGATTGTCTGAATTAAAAAAAAAATCTGCAGCTTCTGAATATTTTCTACAATTAAAGTAGCAATCCTATGCTGGCTGGGGAATGCTGGGAATTGTAGGACTTTTTTCTTTCTAAACCTGCATAGGATTGTGCCCTAATTTTTTTTATTTTAATGTTTAATTTTTCATTACATCTCTATACTTCCCATTAGCCAAAGCTCTCTGTTCACAGTTCACAAAAAATAAAACCCTAAAATACAATATGATAAAAAGATAAAAGCCATAAATGTTTAAAACAGAATAAAATCAAAGTAAAAGCCAGAGTAAAACCCAGTAAAAATCTAAAAACACAGTAACTCATGGAGAGAGCAATCCTATGGCCACTAGAGTCTAGACACTTTCCATATGGCCATAGGATTTTTTAGTTTCTGGAAACAGATTGTCTGACCTCCGTTTCCAGAAACCCCACTCCCCTCTCCCACCCCTTCATAGCTGACACAGTTCTTTCCACCCACGGAGGGAGTGAAAAGGGGGCAGTCCTGGGAAGGAGGTGCTGCACACAGCTTCCTATTGGGTTTCCAGGCCCCTTCCCTCCCCTCCCCAAAACTGTAGCTAGATGGACAAAAAAGCACATCTAGCCACAAATGCAGGGCGGCTGGAACAGAGAAGAGAGGATCCCTTCCATGCTCTATCCACTCTGCCTTGGATAGGTGTCAGCCTCCGAGTTCGGAGGCTGACATCTATGATTGCACACTGAGAAACCAAACTGAAGGAATAAAAATCCTGGGAAAATAAAAAGATCTTCACCCGGTGCCGAAAATATAAGAACATAGGCACCAGGCAAGCCTTTCTGAGGAGGGCACCACCATTTCCATAAATCATTTGTGAGGGGAGAGAAACTCTATGTTTGCCATCAGGGGTTAGCTGTTACCACCAGCCTTGCCCCAACCCTGTGCAAACATTTATTTGTTTTTAAAGTGCTCCCGTTTGTATTTGGCGTTGCAAATAAGGCATGTTCAGGTGATTTGTGAACTCAAACAAAATGCTCACACGTTCCTTGGGGTCCATGGGTACCAATGCTATCAGACTTAGGAGTACTTTTGGTGTTTGTGAAAGCCTTCAGCACTACCATTGAATGAGAACATCTGCCCTGGAGGTTTTTTCCATCTTGCCTTTCCTGGTGCTCTGCTGCCTAGAGATGGCCAGGAAATAAGATGTAATGAGGATGAGGGTGCCCTTTCTTGTCTCACCAATAGATGGAACCCTGATGAGAAGAGGGTCTCTTTCTGTTGTTCGAGGGTAGGCTGACTAAAGTGCTTTGTGGTTATTTTGCTTTCCCTTTCCCTCTTTTGTGGCAAGTTTGGTGTGGGTGAGATACTTTATTATGGTGGGAGCAATCCTATCAAGATCGAAAGTCACCTCCGACCCCAGGGGAGACCACCTATCCAGTGCAGGGTGGTAGGGGTGGATCTCCTCCTCGATCCTCCTACCCTTTCATGGCTAGATAGCTGATTTTGGATGTCTTACTGCAGGACCTCGAAGTGTGGGAAGCGCAGTGACCAGCCGACACATAGGATGTGTCGTAACAGATTTCCGACTTCCCCGCCCACCCCTGGGAATGCCCCGTTTTCTCTGCTCTGTTCTTACAAGCGCGGAGCATGGGGCCAATCCGTGCTGCCTATGTGGTGGCATGGGAGGGGGGTCAGTTCTCTAGGAACCGACCTCGGAATGCAGGTTCCGAGGTTGGTTCCCAGGAACTGACCTATCCTATGACCATCTAGCTGCTGACTAGCAGCCATAGCATTGTGCCCTAAGCCTCTTAATATGAGTTGTTGGAAGAAATGCTTAATAATGTTGATATTACTGGCACTGGATATTGTTAACAGATCTACTTGTAAATCTTATGCTTCTTTTGATACGTTTGAAACAGTTGAACTAACAGTTGAATTGTAAATGTTGTATATATTATAATTATGGTTTGTTGTTGTTCAGTCGTTCAGTCGTGTCCGACTCTTCGTGACCTCATGGACCATAGCACGTCAGGCCTTCCTGATAATTATGGTTATTACATTTAAATTGTGTACTCTGTGAAGCAATTTGAACACAATGTATTTATGAAAATGCAGAATATCAGTATATTGACTATGACTTGATTATTACTATTTGTTGTTGTGTTCTGTGTGTGTGTGTGTGTTGGGGTGGGGTGATATAATTTTAATCTGAGCATTTTATTGAAGTTTGGGAGTGTGTTTTAGCTTTTATCTTGAGTAAAACCTGAAAAAGTAACTAAGGGCACAATCCTAAGTCCTATAACTCCCAGCATTCCCCAGCCACCCATGCTGGCTGGGGAATGCTGTAAGTTGTAAGACTTTTGTCTGTCTAAACATGCATAGGATTGGGCTCTAAGGCTCCAATCTTATACCCACTTACCTAGGAGCAAGCCCCACTGAACTCAATGGTACTTTCTTCTGAGTAAGTGTGCATAGGATTGTGCTATGTGTTGATCCAGTCCCTGTACCTTTCACCCTCCCCGCTCCCCTGCTTCCCTATGTGCAGCTTCCCTGTGCGTAATTCCATGCCAGGTTGTTTTCTGTTGCCATTGCCACAAACATTGGCAGCCATCCTGGAAGTGATGAGTTGTACTTGTGGGAGGTCTGCACTCACCTAATAGCACATGTCAGGGACCACTTGGATCAGGCTTCTTATAAGTAATATTGCTGTGTTCTTCCTACATCTGAGCCCTAAGAAGTTTTGGGGTAGTACTATTAGGGAGCATGTAATAAAAGACCTGACTCCATTTGAGACTGGTATTTCAAGTCCAGCCAACTTTAAAAAGTGTAATTAAGCCCTAAAGAGAATGTATCAGCACTGGTACAATATTACAAACTGTGATGTTACAGCAGATAAATCACCACAAATGGGGCGGGGTGGGGGGAGAGAGAGAGAAAAACAGAAGGACAGGGTCTTTTTCAATAACAGAGACACCCTATCCTTGTAGGAAAATATGATTCCCATGTGTCCTCCAACACCCCCCACCCCCCAAAAAACTGCTTCCATCTGTAGGTGGCACATAGACAACATCCTACGCTACTATTCCTGAGCAGGGATGGAGTTAACTGCCCCTGCTACAAAGCTTGGATCCAGGCAAAGGAAGTCTGACCCCCCCACCCCGCCCACCTCCTAGGTGGCTTTAGTGGAGGAGGAGGAAAGAAGGAGGACTTTGATGAATTGTCTCTGTAAAATCAAATCAATTCCTGCAATGACTACTTGGGACAGAGGGAGAGCTCAACCTGGGATTAGGGGAATTGTGTATGGGAGAAAAGGGGGACAAAATACTTCCTTTCTTCCTTTGCTCCTTCCTCCTCCCCATCAATCAGTGGGGAGAAGAAATGCAACAGAGGGACCAAAGGCAGCCATTGCTCTTCCCTTCCCCCAATATTAATTCTGCCTGCTCCACTAAGGATGCAGTCCTATGGTGATGCCTGTAAGCCTCCAGACTCAGAGACCCAAATGGATTTGGGGCTTTATGAATAGCAGGATAGATAACAGAGATAATAGGCATATATACATTCAACAGCACTTAAAGATATGCAAGGCTCAGTCTTAAAGTATACACACCTTCTCAGGTATTGTTTGTTTGTTTGTTTGGCAGAAGGAGGGGCAGGGGAGCAGCATCAGTCTCCTGCTGGGCAACAATTGTTTTGTGTCTTAAACCCATTATCCTACAGCTTTTTGATGATCCACAATCATGTTCTAAGAGAGGTCCATTAACCTTCAGCAGTTTTGGTACTCAAATTAAGGAACAAAACATCAGTAATTAAATCACTCTTCCTTGGTGGTCTGGCAATTTCATTGTCAAATGTACCAAAGAAAATGAAACACTTTTTATTCTCTTTAAAAATATTAACTATAATTAAAGGAATTTTGAAATGCCTATCAAAAGAGCTAATAACGACTTAACTAAATAGCATCATAGGAAGCTGTAAGAGAGACAAATGCACAACTTTTAAGAGCAAATGTTTCTCAAGAGTTCCCACTATGCTTAGAAATAAGCCCAAGGACTAAAGGTAGAAGGGTTCCAGAGAGGCTGATCCCTTTTGCAACCAGTGAATGGAGTGATATTCAACTGCATCAGATAAACTTCACAGGAGCCTAGATCAGTCTTGAAGCCCTAAACCAGAATATTTCCCTAAACAGCCTAAAAGCAGTTTGTAATAATAGAAACTTTACTGTTCAGTGCATTCAGAACTTCCTTCATTTTGCTAACTGTATTGTTCTCAACAAGCTGTTATCTATATCAGAGAGAGAGAGAGAGAGAGAGAGAGGAAGGAAGGAAGGAAGGAAGGAAGGAAGGAAGGAGGTAGCCAGAGTAGCTTGTATTGTTCAGGGTGAGAAATATCACCAGTTGCACATCAGGTAAACAGAAGGGAAAGCAATCCTATGCCCCCTATACAGCACCTGGGGAATATAGGATTCTTTGGTTTCCTGGATACGCAGTCATAGTCAGGAAAACCCCTTGTAGCCAGCATAGAGAGAACCACGCTGGCTACCTCTCTGTGCTCGGTAAAGAAAGCAGGGACACAGGGGAAAGGGGACATTCCTGGGGGTGGGGTGGGGTGGGGAAAGGAGGAGACCAGGGTGGCTGGCTTATGCCTTTTCCTGTCACCACTCCAGTCTCCTTCTCTCCTTCTCCCAGAAGCCTCCGCTGGATGGGTGAGATCTCCCATCTAGCTTAAATGCAGCGAGAAGAGGGGCCAATCTACATTGTGCCTGCCATCGCAAAGAATTTGGTGTCCCGTCGGGTTAAATGCTCTCACATTAAAACTTGATTATTCACACACACCCATTTTAGGGATGTCAGAGAATTCTGCCACGGATCTTGGTGAGTCCGAATGCCAGTGCATTCGGCCCCCTGAAATCTGTGGCAGAATCGCCTGCCCCCCTCGCCCCCCTGCGGATACCCCCCGGGACGAGACTTGCCTGGAGCAGATGTTCCGGGCGGTGGCGGCTCCAGCGGCAGCTCCGGCGGCGGCGGCAGCGCCTGGTCTTCCGACCGGCTGCTGCCACCCCCATTTGCAGTCTTGTCATTTTTTTTTTTTTTTTACAGAGACGTGATAGGCTACATAAAGACTTATGTAGCCTATCACATCCCGGTTAAAAAAAAAACAACGCGTATGCAAATGGCGGCGGCTACGGCCGCCACTATTTCCGTTCATTATTTTTCACAGTCTTAGTCTACATAAATATTTACTAGACTATTACGGCGAAAATAAAGGGGAATGCAAATAGTGTAGTGGGCACTATTTGCATCCCTTTTTGATTCGCCGTTTTAGCCTACGTAAATACTTACGTAGGCTAAAACGGCAAATCAAAAAGGGATGCAAATAGTGCCCACTACGCTATTTGCGTTCCCCTTTATTTTCGCCGTAACAGTCTATGTAAATATTTACATAGAGTAAGATGGTGAAAAATAAGGAACGCAAATGGCGGCGGCCATAGCTGCCGCCATTTGCATACACGTGTTGTTGTTTTTACTCAGAGCCCTCCGCAGCTGGAAATCTGGCTGCAGACGGCCCTGGCCTGGGCCTGGCCGGCTGTTCCATGGAGACGCCGCGGAACACAGCCGGCCATCGAGGATTCCGGGGGAAGGACCAGATTGCATCCCCATTCCCCCCTGTCGAGGATTTCAGGGGGAGGGACGGAACGCCTGCCCCCCACCATGAACATAATCCATGGAAAGGTAAGTGACTTTTTATAGGGATGTACGAAAGTCACTTACCTTGAACGAACTTTGATTCGCGGTGGGGGGGAGGCGCCCTGTCCCTCCCCCTGAAATTCTGGCAGGGGGGGAGGCGCTCCATCCCTCCACCCCTGAATCCTGGCCGGCCGGGCCACAAATGGCGGTGGCTGTAGCCACCGCCGTTTGCGTCCGTGCAGTCAGCCGTGATAGGCTACGTAAATGTTTACGTAGCCTATCACAGCTGAGTAAAAAAACCCGCATGTATGCAAATGGCGGCGCCCATGGGCGCCGCCATTTGCGTTCCTTATTTTGGCGTGTCCAGTCTACGGAAACATTTACGTAGACTACGGTGAAAATAAGGGGAATGCAAATAGCATAGCATCTATGCTAGTTGCGTTCCCCTTATTTTCGCCGTAGTCTACGTAAATGTTTCCGTAGACTGGACATGCCAAAATAAGGGACGCAAATGGCGGCGCCCATGGGCGCCGCCATTTGCGTACGTGCGTTTTTTTTATATATATGTGTTCCTGGACCAGTTGCCATGTATGTGTGTTTGTTCAAGACAGAATTTGTGGATTGATGCCAGACATTTCAGAGCCATTTCAGCCTTTTAGAATGGATGGAGGGGATGCACAAAAGCTGGGAAACCATCACACAGATGGGGGGGGGAGGAGCAGAAATCACCTGAAGATGTGAGGAAGGGGTGTGGCTGGGAACCCTGGATGGATTGGGATCCCAGGAGAGCCAGATTTGGCGACTGAGTGAACCATTATATGGTAGGAAGCCTTGGGCATCAAAAAAAAAATAATGTCTAGAAAGATGGTTAGATTCCCATCCCACAATCATATGCATCTCTACCCAGAAGTCCCCACTAAATTAAATGGGACTTCCTCCCAGATAAATGCAGATAGGATTGCAACCTAAGTGTTCTGGCTTTAATATTTCTTACCACAAAATACAGATGATAAAGGAGAGATTTCCAAGGCAAAAATGTATATTTAGATTTAGATCTTATCAATATCTTTTCAAGATCCCCTCCGCAACACACACACACACACAGACAGAGAAATATCCATCCATTTAAAGAAGTCTCCTTGCTCATTTTGCGATACCACACACATTACCTTCACTCCCAGTTCCCAGAATATATAAGTATTTTTTATACTCAGTTTCTGATCATTTCTTTTAAAGTCTTGAATTATCTTAGACTACACTGCACAAGTACAATTTATTATTAATATTGGCCATCATAAATGTCTCACTAATAACTAACCTAGGTAATCATAATGAAAAATGATTAATTGATATTATAAAATAGCTTATACTTCCAATTAAAGCTCAAGTTAAATTGTATTAAAAATATAGAAATAAGTGAAGTCATAGAATGGAGAAAGAAAGAGACAGGTGTTGCAAAATGGCTAAAAATGCAGAAAGCATAAATGGCTAAAAATGCAGAAAGAGCATTTTTTAATGTATATTGGGGACATGTTACACATGGCAAAATAAATTTTAAACATTACAGAAACCTCATGGTATACCAAAAATAGGGTTTTTACTGACACAACATGCAGGAGGTGTTGCTCACATGTAAACTGGCATTTAGAGGTATGAAATTTACATGTGAGTCAAGTCACTGGCATGGAACTGTCAATAAATTAAAGCAGGCTCAGAAACACTATCAGTACTAAAACCTCCACCCATGTCCTCCTATCCCTGAGCTTTGCATTAAGAAGTGGGGTGACACAGAGAGAAAGAGAGGGAGAAGGAACTATGCAGTCTTGTAATACAAGTCCTGCCACCCTTTGGTTTAGACTCCACCCACTTTTGGTTCTGGCGCCAACCCCCCTTACTGGTTGTACCCTCTCATTGACTTTCGCCATGGCTCTTTAGAGGAAAAAAGTTCCTCACACTTTGTTTATGTGACTTCGTAGTAGGGATGCTTGAGAAATTAGAGATGGACTAAAATGAGTTCAGATTTCTAAGAATCCAACCTGCGGAATCCACTGCCAAGCAACACCCACAGGCCCTGCAGAGTCCATGGACTTCCGGATTTTTAAAAAAACAATTCCCAAAATTTATGCATATTTATTTGTAGGAAAATACGCATGTTTCTGCTGAGGAAAAGTTGAATGGAATGGGGGACAATGCTCTAAACTGTATGTACTAAGGTAAATCATGTAAATTGTTACAAAACCTCTTACGTAATTATTTGCATGTTTTACTACACGATGGGAGAAAAAATTCACATCCATCTATGAGTGGAGAATGGAACAAAAGGATCTGACAACCCCCACAACACAGACGGGGTGGATTTACGTAATCTGCACATCCCTACTTCCTATATATCTGTTGTAGGGATGGCAGAGAATTTCTCCCTGAAACTTCGGGGGGCCGAGCGCCAACGTGTTCGGCCCCCCGAACAAGTTTCGGGGAGAAATTCTCCGCCCCCCCACCCCCCACACCCCCCCGGGACGGGACTTACCTTTGCCGAATGTCCCTCCCGGAGGCGGGTCCGGCCGGGGGTTCGGCGGGTGTTCGTCCGGGGTGGGAGCGGCAGCCGGTCTTTTGACCAGCTGCCGCCCCCGCCATTCCAATAAAAGAAAAAAAAACGCCCCCGTGATAGGCTACGTGATGATTAACGTAGCCTATCACGGCTAGATCTGCAAAGTCAGCCGTGATAGGCTACGTTAATCGTCACGTAGCTAGGGTTGGAGGAGAATTTCTCCCCGAAACTTCGGGGGGCCGAGCGCCAACGTGTTCGGCCCCCCGAACAAGTTTGGGGGAGAAATCCTCCGAACCCCCCCCCGCCCCCGCACCCGCCCGGGACGGGACTTACCTTCGCCGAATGTCCCTCCCGGCGGTGGGTCCAGCCGGCGGTTCGGCGAGTGTTCGAGCAGGGTGGGAGCGGCAGCCGGTCTTTCGACCGGCTGCCGCCGCCGCCATTGCAATAAAAGAAAAAAAAATGCCCCCTGATAGGCTACGTGATGATTAACGTAGCCTATCACGGCTGACTTTGCAGATCTAGCCGTGATAGGCTACATTAATCGTCACGTAGCCTATCACGGGGGCGTTTTTTTAAAAAAAAACCAATTTGGAGTTCACGGCCGGGCGAGGCGGGAAGCCTCCCCCCCAGCCTGAATTTCGGCCAGGCAAGGCAGGAAGCCTCCCCCCCTGGCCTGAACTTCGCGGGGGGAGCAGCGAAGCGCCTCCCCCCCTCCGCGAACAAGCTTCAAGGACAGGTAAGTGACTTTCATCCACCCCTAATCTGTTGTTTCCTTTGTCAGTTCCACTTCCTTTGCCTTTAAACCACTTTCTGCTTCTTCTCGTTGCAAGATGTGCTTCCTTGTGCAGATGCATGTGTACCTGTGCCCACGTTCTTAAGGACGTGCATTCACTAAATCACAGAACCTTTAGACATTGGTCATAGTCTACGCCGGCTAACGGAGACTCCAGCCAAGAATCCATACCCACACACAATTTAAGAGAAAGCCACTTGACACATTTATTGATTACCAACAAGACTTTAAAATCACAACTTATTGTTGTGAAAATCAGGTTGGTAGAGCAATTGCAACTGAAGCACAACCATGCTTTATCATGATGAACCTGCAAGCCTTTGATGAGAACTGTACTCTGTGGGAAAATTAGCCTAGTTCTCAGAAAGGCAGGTTCTGGAGCCAAAAATAAGATTGCAGGAATGCATGAACTGTACATCCTGGAAGGCTGTCCTGCTCTAACTAGCTTCTGTTCTTTGCTATACAAATACAGGGTTGATTACATTAGAAAGAAATCAACTTAGCAAGCAAGAGTCAAGCACAGTTTCTAACCAGACAAACATGGATTGTCCACAGAGAAGTCAGAACCATAGCCAAGGTCAAACACATAGGATATTAGTTAATTAGAATCAGAGTCCAAAAAGCAGCATCAAGCAGAAGTCCAGCAATCAAAAACACAAGTCAGGGTGCATGATACTGGAGCTAAAGAAACAATGTTGCTTTCAATTGCTTTCAAGTTACAACTGAGATCTGATATAGCTACAGCTACCACAGCCCCACCCAGGGCTCAGCTGCATCATGTTAGAGGCTTATCAGATTCAGATCTCCTCTTCATGAAGGAAAAATTCTCCAGCAGTTTCTCACAGATAGGGCTCACTATCGTCAGGGGTTGTAGCACAGCTTCTTTCTTCTTTCCTAAGGGTTTTTGGTTTATTGCACTGCTTCTGTAGGTGGCCACAGCATCAACTGTGGTGAGGTTTCCACTTTTCTGAGGCAGAATTTTGAATTTCTTTTGGTGGCATTTTTGAGCTTACCTAATCACAGTGAGGTGGCCGAGGGTGCTGTGTGTGTGTTTTCTCTCTCTACTGCACATCTTTCCATTGCTCTGTGGCATCCCAGGCCACCTGCACTTCCTGAACTGACAAAGCCCCATGGGAGGAATCGCCTCATGATGGCTTTAACTGAATCATGGGAAACCAAGAAGGCTACAGGCTTCCACAGAGATTACTGGACAGTGACAGACAGGACACACATGCACACTCCTCAGCCACCTCAAATGTAAGGTAGCACAAGAACCCCAAACCCAACCCATCAGAATTTCTCCTAAATTTCTCCTCCTTCAAATTTCTTTTCAAAACCAATTTCTTTTCTATCAAATTGAAAGAGAGTGGTCAAAGAAATGTGGGAGAAATTTTTGGCATGGCAGTAATTTGGAACCTTTTTTCAATGAACTGAGAAAGGGACTGCGGACTATCAACAATCCAAGCACACTTGTAGCCAGTGAACATTTGTACCTTCATATCTGCCAGAGGAAAATGAAGTCCATGTATCAGTTCATTTTTTCCTTGACAGCCTGAGTAACTGACAAATGCAAGTGAGCAACAGCACTCGGTGAAGCCTGTATGTAAAAGTGACCTAAAGAGAAAGCACAGAGAGACCTCACACTGAGATTGTCCTTGCCATTTCTGGATGATATTAATGAAGAGAATGACCTTTTCCTAATGTGGAAAACTGATTATTCCTTGCAGCAGGACGAAACAAGAAGCAAACCAAAGTGCACAGATCACCGGCTGGATGAGAAAAAAGGGCGAGATGATTTAATGGTCATAGAGGAGCATCAAGTTATCAACCAGATAGCTAACTGTGATACATGTGAATTATTCAGGCTCAGGGAAATGCAGCATACACACCACCAGGAAACTTTCATTTGATTAAAGAAGCCAATTACCTTTCATGAATTTTACTTGGTTAAATGGCAGGGCTGTTAGTGAGAAGCTCAGCCATGGTAGCTTGTACACTTGCCTTTTGTATTGTTGTTGGCATCATCATACCAATGGTGTGTAGTATCATATGTCTTTTGTTCTGGGGAAGGCAGTATGGTCAAAGAGCTCATGTCAGGTAGGAGCAAAACGATCCTGTTGGTGCTTGCTTGGCACCAACATTGTTATCTTTTCAGTGCCAGGCAAAGACTTTTCTGTTCTTCCAGGCATTTTAGATTGTATTGCTGTTTTATAGATTTTGCAGTGTTTCTCCCACCCTGTTTGTTGTTGTATTGTATTCTTTTAGCTTTATGTACTCCATGCAGAGAACGTCTGTTATTGGGGGGATTAAAATACATTAAGGGTACAATCCTATGCATGTAGGACTTTTTTTTTCCTGTCTAAACAACTCCCAGCATTCCCCAGCCAGCATTGGTGGCTGGGGAATGCTGGGAGTTGTAAGACATTTTTTTTTTGTCTAAACATGCATAGGATTGCACCTTCAATAAATAAAGTGCAAGCTACTAGCACCTGCTGTGTTTAAAGTTCATGCGTTGTGTGTCTTCTACGGCAATAAAATTAATAGGAGTTGCCCCCATGTGAGTATGCAAAAACAAAAAAAGGAGCTCTAGAGAAATGTAAATGCCTTTCTGACTTCTGCGTCACAGACAAGTGACCCATGAGGTAACATACAGTCTAAGCCTTGGAAGGAAATATGGTCTGATTCTGAACTTCCCTAACCTCAAGATGAAGGGTAAGCTATGGCAGGTAGCCTGTGAGTTTGAAAACAATGTGAGTTTCCAGGTAACTGCAAAAGTCATTTTCTTTCCACTGCCTCTGAAACAAGTAAATATACTGACTCTGATTTCATTTGTTCCCCTTTCTCCTGATGTTCTTTAGATCTATCCATCTCCCCCACCCTGCTCAATGGCCCACCCAAGGCCACTGAAATTTGAGTTGTTCCTCTTGTGCTTAGGCCACCAAAGTCCACCTTCCCTTTTCCCTAATACCTTCTCCTCTCTATATTTGGCAAACCACAGCACCCTGCCTCCATCTTCTCTTGCTCTATCTTTGTCATTAGGAACAATCTGCCAGTCCAGTGTTGGGAGGTGGCAAACTGATCCACAATTTTTCTTTCTGTGAATATTTGTGATAAAATAAAATTCGTATTGTTCATCTTTGTCAGTATGTTAATTTCTCCACTTTAGTCCAGTACAATGCACCATCTACTGTGTGCCACACCTCTGCAAAAGATCCTAGTAGTTTGATGCCCTTCGCATACATGTGAGTTTGTGTACGCATTTGAATGAAGGCATGGAGAGCAGTCCCAGCAACTGGGAGATGCAACACAAATCATAAATCAGCAGTTCGTCAAAAGTGTGACAGTGATTAAGGTATGATATTCTACAATGTCTGTACTGGTGTACAAAGTTCAAACTGTGTGGCATAAATGGTGGAGTGGTGAAACAGGAAGTTCCAGATTTAAATCTCATGTCAACTGCAAGTTTAGTCAAGCCACCAGCTTTCAGCATCAGTCCTTCTTCTGTAGTATGGGAATAATAATGGTAGTCTACCTCACAGGGGTCTTTCAAGGATAGACTGCACAATAGGACATTTGTTATGCATATATCTTATTCATGTACATAAAAAGAAGAGTCTTGAAAACCTGGTCTTTCCCCATGTTCTCAAAGGCTGGACTTCTTAAGGTAGATTCAGTTGTTGTGTGCAACAAATAAAATAGCCCAGCAACCCCAATTCAGCAGTAAGCAGTTAATTAAGAAATACGATCCAAGTTACTGGCAAACAGAATGAAATAGTTTTATTAGCTTCAGGATTTGTGTGCTGCTTTTGGTTGCACTCATAAAGTAATTGCTTTTAACTTTTTTTAAAAAAAAACTGTCTAAGTGCTATGCAATCTTTAAAGTTTATGTCTTGAGTTGTTGTCATTAAAGTAGAACATATATTCTGCTTACATAGATTGATTATTGTATGACAAACAGAATGTAATTCATTCAGCAAGGCATCTAGAGTATACTTAGACCAACATTCAGATATGCATTTCTGATTGGCAGAGGCAAGCCACTTTTTAATCTCATCATTGGCTTGCCTCTTCACCACTGGAAGCAATTATTATTAAAACTTCACAAATGCTCCACATACATGAATGGGTCTATCTTATAGTTTATTTAAATTAAGATGCTAGCCAATATTAACTACAATTCAACAAATATTGGACCAATCACCTCTTTTTGCAGCATCAGGTGAAAAATCACTTCCTTTTGTGAGTGCTTGGTGGCCTGCATTAGGCTTGGAGTATCCCAAGTTGTGCAGGTCTGAACTATACAATATTTTGATGACTCAATATTTCTGCCAAGTATTTGCTGTATATGTGATAGGTAATTCTTGGCTCAAATAATGCTGGGCCCAAATTTTCAGACCAGCTTTTTTGGCACTAAATGGGGTGTGGCAAAAACAATTAAATCAAATCTGGAAGAAACTGAATCTGACAGATTTATCCATCCAAGCCCAGGGCTTGGAGTGCTCTGAGACTGGATAGACAAGTCTCTTAGAAGTCTGAGTTTAAATCCCTGTTTGTTTGTTTGTTTCCTGCCTTTTGCAAGGAACCCAAGGCAGCTTACATTATCCTCCTCCTCTCCATTTTATCCTCACAACAACAACCCTGTGAGGTTGGTTGGGCTGAGAGTCTGTGACTGGCCCAAAGTCACCCAGTGAGCTTCCATGGCTGAATGGGGACTAGAATCCAGATATCTCAGCTCCCAGTCCAATGCTCTAGCAACTACATCATGTTGGCTCTGTTAGTACTGGAATTTAATTCATGTTAGTGCTGAGTTAGGGTTGCCACCAGTGGGATGTACGAAAGTCACTTACCCACTACACTATTTGTGTCCCCCTTTTTTTTTTTGCTGCAATAGCCTATGTAAATATTTACGTAGGCTAAAACTGCTAAAAATAGGGAACGCAAATGGCGGCCACTGTAGCCGCTGCCATTTGTGTACGCTGTTGTGTTTTTTTGGCGTGCCATGATTAGGGATGTATGAAAGTGACTTACCTTTCACGGATTATGTTGATGGTGGGGGGGGAGGCGTTCCGTCCCTCCCCCTGGAATCCTGGCCGGGGGGGAGGTGCTCCGTTCCTCCCCCTGGAATCTTTGAACGGCTGGCTGTGCTCCACGGCAGCTCTGCGGAGCAGCCAGCCAGGCCCGGCCCGGCCAAGCCAGAGCTGTCCGCAGCCGGATTTCTGGCCACGGAGGGCTCTTGGTAAAAAAACCAAAAACCAAAAACACGCGTACGCAAATGGCGGCGGCTACGGCCACCGCCATTTGCATTCCTTATTTTTGGCCATCTTAATCTACATAAATATTTACATAGACTATGACGGCAAAAATCAAGGGGAACGTAAATAGCGTAGTGGGCACTATTTGCGTCCTTTCTTAATTCCCCGTTTTAGCCTACATAAATCTTTACGCAGGCTAAAACGGTGAATCAAAAGGGGACGCAAATAGCGCCCGCTACGCTATTTGCGTTGCCCTTGATTTTCGCCGTCATAGTCTACGTAATTATTTACGTAGATTAAGATGGTAAAAAGAAGGAATGCAAATGGTGGCGGCCGTAGCCGCCGCCATTTGCGTACGCGGTTGTTGTTGTTTTTAAACCCACCCAACCATGATAGGCTACGTAAAGATTTACTTAGCCTATCATGTCTTTTTTTAAAAAACCCTAGCCATAATAGGCTACGTAAATCTTTACGTAGCCTATCACGTCTATTTTTTTTTTTTTTACACAAGCCTGGAAATGGCGGCGGTGGCAGCCGGTCGGAAGATCCGCCCCAGGTGAGTCTCGTCCCGGGGGGGATCCACGGGGGGGGGCGGGGGGGCAGGCTGTTCTGCCACGGAGTTCGGGGGGCCAAATGCACTGGCATTCAGCCTCACCAAGATCCATGGCGGAATTCTCTGACATCCCTAGCCATGATAGGCTACATAAATACTGATGTAGCCTATCACGGCCTCTGCAGGGATGCCAAAGGCGTCCCTGCATTAGCCGTGATAGGCTACATAAGTATTTACGTAGCCTATCACAGCTATGATGAAGAAGCGAATGGTGGCCACAGGGCGGCCGCCATTCACAACTCAGAGCAGACGGCAGCAGGTAAGTGCTCAATTTCATGCACCTTTCATGGTTGGGTGGGCGGGGGCTTCGTTCCGCCATGGATTTCGGGGGGCCAAATGCACTGGCATTCGGCCTCACCGAGATCCATGGCAGAATTCTTTGACATCCCTAGCCACCTGCCTTTTTTTCTGACAGACTCCTCATCTTCATATCCAGGAGAGAAGCCTAGGAGAAAGCAAAAGTAACAGGTTTGCTCATCTGTAGCGTAAACTCCCTGAAGAAGAAAAATGCACCCTGCCAGGGGACACTCATAGAATTTGTCGGTGGGCAAAAAACAATTACACAGGGTTTTACAGGAGCTCATGTGATATCTTTATTTTGCCTGGAAGGTGACACTAGACTAGGCTTTCTTGCACTGCCTTTGTGACATGGTGCATGCCTCTATCTGTGCTCTACTTGCCACATCACGACATGTGCTTTTCCCAGGAAATGAAGGCCTAGGGATTGAAGCAAAGTAATACACTGGTTTCAGAGTGAGGCAGGGCAGGTTCTCCCCACTAAGATGCTGCTATAGGTGGATGGAAGTTCTGCATAGGGGTCCAGCCTAAGACAGATCCCACAGTGATTATGGTCTGATGCAGATCATATGTAAATGAATAAAGCTTGGCCTTGGAGTCTTGCTTTTTTCTTTCTGGGACATTTGAAAAGCAAATACAAGACCCTTTCTTGCATCTGATGAAATAGATCATATTTTCTGGTCCACAAAACTACTTGCCACAATAGATTTGTTAATCTAAAATGCCACACAATTTTTTGTTGTTTTGTCTGGAACAGACCAGTGCAGCTACCCCTCAGCATATTCTTTTATTGTGCCTTATCACCACTTAAGAGAAACAGATTTCTGGAACATGTTATTTTGCAACTACAGATCTGAGAAAATGACATTATGTGCATGCACGCACACTATAACCTTCTTCTTTTTTTAAGATGAATATACATCTATGCCTACCTAGTAGAAATAATGAGCTTACAACTACTTCTACTCCCAGTTATGGATAAGAAGCAGAAACTACACGTAAGTACATGATTATATTTCTTAAGTTATCATAAAGGACAAGGGACACTATCACTGCAAAATAATGAGGTAGTAATGGAATAAGGGTTGCAGTTCAGCAGTATTTGCCCTTATAATGCAACTTCAGCTCACATTGAGAGAGATACAGCTTGTAGTCCCTAATACTACCCCTAATACTAGGGATTGTAATCCCAAATTAGGCCTACTGTATGCCTAATGAGCAAATACATGAAGAGAAAAACGTTGATGCCAATGTTTGGGTTTGGGATAATATGAACTATAATGAATGAATTCATTTATTATGGTCACAGACCAGGAAAATCAATAAAAAAAGCATATAAAGCACAGTTAAAACTAGCACAGTAACAAAACACCATTTATCGTAAAAAAAAATATCAATTTCTTTTCCTTGTTTGCACTGAAATCATAAAAAATCTGGCAACTCTTCCAGTGACACAAGACACTTCCCTTAAATAAATGGATACCAAAGTGGTGGAGCTACTTCCTGAGAAGGCTGATAATAGCGGGAAAATTAGTTTTTTGTTCTGCATTCCCTATAGAGGTCACAAAATAAGAGAATGTGTTCAACTAATTCTGTTACTCCAGCACAAACATATACATTCACTAACCAGGATCTTACTAAATTGTCCATTTAGTAGTGCCAATGGCAGCACATTAAAATGGGCAAGAATAAATGCTCTTCTATACATTGGAATGGTTAATGTATACAGATATGGAGCTGCAGTGATTCTGTACTTATTCAAATTATTATATTTAGTATAGAGTAATGGAGAGCAGGTTTTATTTGCAACAGTTCTCAAATACTAATCTAAGTCTATTAGTCTTTGAACAACAAGAAATTGGGCCTTCTCAAGCCTAGGGATGTTGGAGAATTCTGCCATGGACTCTAAAGAATCCAGCCCCCCAGAGTCTGTGGTGGAATGGCCTCCCCCCCGCCACCCCCCAAAATCCCCCCCGGAACAGACCTACCTGGCAGCGGATGTGGTGGCGGCTGCAGCTCCGGCTTGTCCTGCCGCAGAGCGGAGCCGGCTGGGGAGGATTCTGGGGGGAGAGATGGATCGCCTCCCCCCCCACAGCAGATGCCCCGGTCCAGAACAAGGTAAGGGATTCATACATCCCTACTCAAGTCCATAATTGCCCATGGCTTCCTCAGAGAAGCCTAGCCTATGTAATTTCTTCTCCATCGCTCTCATGCAGCAGGTAACATAGGAATCTGAAAGCAGTAAGAAGAGATAGCTACCAGGAGCTGCTAAAAAATGTAAATGTAACCACCACTTAAAGGTATCAATCCATACCTTGCATTCAACTGATTGGATACCCACTTCCAGATAGATTGCTGCATTCTCTACACAAGAAGGAAGGTCCAATAGCTTCCTAAGAAATACAGACTGGACCCTTTCCATTTGTGAATTAAATCCCAAAGTCCAAATGGGAATACCATAAGTGAGTTGGACCAGAGTCTTAGCTTTGTAAATCTGAATTGCAGAGGGAATAAGCTGGACACCTTGCATAAAGAAAAATCTTAAGAACAGCTGTTGGCTAAGGTTTGCTGAATCAATTGCCTGCCTATGTTGTTCAGTCCAGAATCCAGTGCTCTGCATTTGTATGCCTAGGGATTTGATATGGAAGACTTGCTTGATGATATTACCATTTAAAGTCCATTTATATTGCTTACGGGCTTTTGAGAACACTAAAACCTCAGTCTTGCTGTAATTGATAGTCAAACTATTCTTGGAGCAGTAAGTCCCAAAAGCAGATAATAAGTGATTTAACCCAGTTCTGCAAAGTGACAGCAGTGCAGCAGCAGCAACATAGAGAAGTAGAGGTAGCTTAGCCTTGGACAGCTTGAGAGCATGGGAATCAACATTACAGAGATAAGAGGCTTAATCATTTAAAAATAAATTGAAAAGAAAAAGGGCCAAAATACAACCTTCTCTTACACCCCTTGTAACAAAGACTGGATTAGAAACTTGCCCCTGATGCCCACATCTAAGTTGACTAGAAGTCTGATTATCCAAACATCGAATGAGGAACAGTGGGCACTTGTCCATAGAACTTTTGTGTAATTAAGACCATAGCAATTCCCTCAAGACCAAATCAAGGGCAGATTTAAGATCAATAAAAGCAGTGAACAGCTTCCCACCAGGAACTGCGGTATATTTCTCTGCCAAATGAGTTAACACAGACAAAACAATGACCTAAAGTTGAATGGCCAGCTTTAAACCCAATCTGTTCATCACCTATTATACTATTATCCTCCATCTGAGTTAATAGCTTATGTTTCAAATACCTGTTTCCTGATAACTGAGCGAAGACTGATGGGAGGGTAATTATCTCGATTTGTCCTGTAACCCTTCTTAAAAATAGGAACTATAATCACTTTACTCCAAATATCGGGGATCTTTCTGGAGTTCTTAATGAAAGTAAATAAAGCTGATAGTAAAGGAGCCCACCATTCCGACTTAGATTTTAAAAGATGGAGGGGGATACAATCTGGGCCAGGAGCTTTACCAGATTTAAGTTCAACAATCAAACTGATAATTTCACTAGGAGTAACAGATTGCCATTCTAGAGCATCAGAGCACATGTTCTTTAATGTCTATATACTAATGCCCAGAGTATGGGAAACAAACACAATGAACTTGAATTATTAATACAGGAGGGAAATTATGACCTGATTGGTGTAACCGAGACTTGGTGGGATGACTCTCATGACTGAAATACAGCAAGTTATTGAAGGATATAACTTCTTCAAAAAGAACAGGAGGAACAGAAAGGGAGGTGGGGTTGCACTATATGTTACAAATACTTTTGCGAGCGGAGATGGGTTAAAGAAGATGCAGACAACAAGCTTGGGTTGAAAATTGGGCCACATTTATTGAAATAGCTGCAAAGGGGTAACTAGGATGGGCATCTAACTGTGTCAGCGGCTAGCTGGCACTTCTTGGGCGAAAACATACCCAGCCTGAGGGGTGGCGGTGATCTCGCCATCCCTCCGGACTGCCCCTTCTGGGGGAGGTAGACCTTCCGGTGTCACCCCCAACCCGGTGCCGCACAACACCTGGGTGAGTGAGTAGGGTTGGTCTCCCAGGCAACCCTTATCCCCCCGCCGAGCCGCACAACCCGTTCAGGGGGCCCTCAGGCGTCACCTGTCACCATAAGGTGCCTCTGCATGCACACTATCCCTACTTTCCTGTTTTGCCCGTCCTAGCCGCCACAGGAGTCACAAGCCTAGAGTTTGTGAAACTCCCCCCACCTGCGCAGAAGAACTTCCCGCAGGCCCCTTTGCAGATCAGACAGACATATGTTATTCACTAAATGAGACAGGCGGACACCGTCCTACCTGTAACGCTCCCTCCATGTCCACAGAATTCCCTGGCAGGTGGTGCATCCATCACCTCATTCACCTGGCAATAAGCCATTTCTCTGTGCACTTTCCAACATGCCCTGCCACTGGCAACGTCATTCCATTCCTTCCCATTGATCCATGGGAGCAGTGAGGGCTGCAATAGGCTACTTCTGGCCAGGTATGCTGGACCACCTGTATCTCAACCAAGGCCTGTTCCATCAGGTCCTCACCTGGCTTACAGCCGAAGTCATTCCCTCCAGTGTGCAGCACCTGGACCTGCAGAGGAAGACTGACAAACTTGGTGGGACAGAGTGAGGAGGGGACTCCCACCGTATGCCATGTCTATGGAGCCACTGGATCTTAATGTGACAGGGTGAGAGAAGCTGAATTCTGAAGAAGACATACAAGCTCTTCATGCAGCTCCAGACATCAAAACGTGCCCATGTAAGAGCACCCGTACCGGCGTACGACGAGTCTGCTGGTCTCAGGAATAAGCACATTAAGGGAAACTACACAATTGCCCTTAAGTCAACAGCAAACCGTTGAAGTGATAAAAATGGAGGCCCCTCCTCAGACCCGTGGCATGCCATAAAACCCATAAGGTGCCGCCAGAGCATAATCCGTTGACTTGCGTTTGGCCACGGGCCACTGCCGTGCCCTTGCCATGCCGATCAATTTGATCACCAAATATGTAAATGGATTACTGTGGGCCAGACCTGTACCTTGCAGCAAATCAAGGCCCTCCGGGACAAGTCAGCCTTGTGAGCCCAGACCAACCCTGCATTCCGTTAGGGCTGCTACGTGGAACAGGGAAACGTCTTATTGGAAAGCTCAAATGGAGGGCCATGACCCCCGGAGCCCGAAAGGGGTATCCGGAGAGAGAGGGTGGTTAATTTACTAATGCAGGCAAACATCTGTGCCCAACAGTATGTTGCACGCCGAAACCTAAATTCTGACATGGAGTCAGTGAAACCCACCTTTGTGGGCTGGAAGGCTAAATGGCCAGCTTGCGACTTCTGGTCCCAAATAGTCTGTTGTTCCTTACGGAGGCGTGAAATTGTGGCCAATGATCTATAGATAAGGGCCATGAATCCTATCGCTGAGGTTTTGCCTGATGCGCGGCACACACACCCTGCTCTGTCGCAGGCGGCTCCTGTATGGAGAGCCATGGAATGCAGGCTGGCATGCCTGGCTTCAGTATCCCCATCTCCCATAGTACTGCAAGGATGGGATCTGGGAATGGAGCACCCACGGGGCTAAGGCCCGGAAGATGTTGACCTAATTTCATGACAAGGCATCGACAATTGGGTTTGCCTAACCCGGCACATGGTGGACCCAGAACCAGATGTTGTAATACTGACTCTGGAGCGCGAACACACTGATACATGACATGACCCTCCAATTTTGGGAGGACGGAGAATGAATGACGTGGTCATGTTGTCATAGCGAAGGGGGGGGGTTACTGACTTGGCTATAAGGTTATCCCTCAATGTGCTTGGCAGGGGCGGCACCCTCCACTCTACAGGCTTTTACCCACTGCACGATTGGACCTGCCCTAAGAATCTGAAACCCCTTGGGGTAGGGGCGGAACCATGTGAGTCCGCAGTCCGGCTTTGAGGAGAGGCTCACGCTTCCGAAAGGAGGTGCCATTAAAGCCCTACTAAGTTGAAGCCATGCCTGATGTATAACTAATTGGAGCTGTGCCTAACGGACCTGAAAATTGTCCTGAGGGAGGTGAGAATAACACCTAAGGGTATCGGATTGGCTTCACCGAATGTTGCTGTGAGAGACAGGCCCTCAGCCTTTGTGAGCTAAGGGGCACCGAAGTAACAGAAAAGGGGAAGAAATACTTGTGTTAGGTCAGAACAATGACCACCATCTTTGGACTCCATGTAGCACATGCCCATCAGGGACCCGTGGCCGGGATCCCAGACAAAGACAGCTGCCTCATCGAAGAGGTGTGACACACTGAGCAGAGATGATCAGGGATCTCGTGATAATTGACTGGCCCTCAGGAAAGAGAGGTTACTAATCAGGATAAACTCCCTAGAGGATTTCCTGGGCACCATTTCGAGAAGGGAGATCCCTAGAATAGCTAACGGGGTGTGGAAAAAAAGGGGGGGCTAAAACCCTTCTGCCAGTACTGCATTGTTAACCTCTCCTGAATCTGTCGACGCCTAGTGAGGAGAAATGTTGCTTACGAGGTAGGGATGGTCTATGTTGACCTAAAGAAAAAATGGTAGGGGGCCCTAGAACCTAGCATAAACCGTGTTCCAAGTTAAGATGCGTTCCCCCAGTTGGGTAGTGTCTTAAAGCCGGAGTATCAGCGCCAACCTTACTAGGCATTGGCCATCCAGATCTTCCTACTGCCTCGGCTTTTCCAAGGGGACCCTCCCCTCCCTGAGCATTGGACAAGAGGTGCAAGAGTGCTGACTGCTACAAGGGAGCACTCACGATGAAGACTGCACGTGTCCTGGGAGCATGTGCCCATTGGGGCTTTACTCCCAGCACAGATAGCAGTGCTGAAGCAGCGGACCCGCCAGAGGCCGAGGGCCAGTGCGGGAGGCCACCTGGTGAATGTGGCCACTGCCAGATCTGTTGCCGATCCCAGCTGGGAAGGAGTCAAAACTGGAGTGAAAGGTCCTGGTCAAACAGGTCCTTATGCAGAGAAGGGCAATGACGGCCCTCCTGCGAGAGGCCTCAACAAGCCATTCGCACACCTCCTCGGGCGAAAGACATTACGAGAAGGAGTAGCCCTGGTGACAATACAACTCGCCAGATTAGCGTAGGGATCTGATATGCCCCTTACGTGGATGTCCAAAACGGGCGGGGGCAGGCGAGGGATCCTAATTAATCCAGGAAAAAACCCTGTAAGATGTTAGGGGTGGACGAAAGTCACTTACCTTTTCTCGCAGCTTGTTCGCGGTGGGGGGGAGCGCTTCGCTGCTCCCCCCGCGAAGTTCAGGCCGGGGGGGGAGGCTTCCCGCCTCGCCCGGCCGAAATTCAGGCCGGGGAGGAGGCTTCCCGCCTCGCCCGGCCGCGAACACGAAAGTAAAAAAAAAAAAAAACAACGTCCCCTGATAGGCTACGTGACGATTCACGTAGCCTATCACGGCTAGATCTGGAAAGTCAGCCGTGATAGGCTACGTGAATCGTCACGTAGCCTATCACGGGTGACTTTAAAAAAAAAAAAGCGCGTACGCGAATGGCGGCCCCCATAGGGAGCCGCCATTCCCCTTCCTTATTTGGTCGCTGTAGTCTATGTCAATGTTTACGTAGACTACGGCGAAAATAAGGGCAACGCTATTTGCGTTACCCTTATTTTCGCCGTAGTCTACGTAAACATTGACATAGACTACAGCGACCAAATAAGGAAGGGGAATGGCGGCTCCCTATGGGGGCCGCCATTCGCGTACGCGCTTTTTTTTTTTTTAAAGTCACCCGTGATAGGCTACGTGAGAATTCACGTAGCCTATCACGGCTGACTTTGCAAATCTTGCCGTGATAGGCTACGTGAATCGTCACGTAGCCTATCAGGGGACGTGTTTTTTTTTTTCTTTCATTGCAATGGCGGGGGCGGCAGCCGGTCAAAAGACCGGCTGCCGCTCCCGCCCCGCTCGAACACCGGACGAACCGCCAGCCGGACCCGCCGCCGGGAGGGACATTCAGGGAAGGTAAGTCCCGTCCCGGGGGGGTGCGGGGTGCGGGGTGTGTGTGGAGGATTTCTCCCCGAAACTTGTTCGGGGGGCCGAACACGTTGGCGCTCGGCCCCCCGACGTTTCGGGGAGAAATTCTCCGCCATCCCTAAAGATGATGCATTAAGAAGCTGGGGTTACTCGGGTGTGACTGACGGAGCTGCAGGTGGCCCAAGCATCATATAGGGAGATGACATTGGGAGGGACAGCCGCCCCCAGGTAGGTAAGCTAAGGCAGCAACCCCACAGCCCTAAGGGTCACCCGTCTGAACAACTGGGGTGAGGTGCAGTCATCTCACCCATATCCAGGGCAGCCGTGTCTGGGTCCCCGGGAGCAAGGGAGGCGGCACCACTTGCATTGCTCCTGATGGAGATGCCTCATGAGGGCGGACCGCCTTCAGGTGTGCTGTGTTGCCTGGGCGAAACCCCAAGGAGGAGGATGTTGCTTGGATCACTGCTGACGGAGATGCCGCAGGAAGGTGGTCTGCCTACAGTGGTGGGGTGCTGCCATGGTGAACCTGAGAAGGCGAGATGGAGGCCTCAATGGCATCCGGGTGCCCTGAACCCAGAGACGAGCTGTACCAATCATGGGCACACTCTGATCCCCAGCTGGAAAAAACCGAGGTTGTTGCTTGTGTGCCCAGGGAAGATGAGGCAGCAGAAGGGAGGAGCTCCGCTGAAAGCGGTGAGCCTTCTGGAAGAGCCGATGAAGAGGAGGTGGATGCCTCAATAGCTTCCAGGCGATCTGAAATAGAAAAGAGCAACGAGCATTGGGTCTGCTGTCGTGTTCGCTTGTGCTGGACCACTGAGGATTTTTTGTGCCTGGCCAGGGGAGGAGGAGGGATCCCCGAGGAACGCTCAGCAGCTTCCAAACGAGAAAAAATTGATGCCAGTACCGGGTCTGCATCCACATCAGAGTCAGAATCGTGCCTTGGCAGCGGACTTTGGGGGGGGCAGGGCCCTGCCATTCCCTTTCTTACCACCCTGGCCCTTCTTAGGAGGCATGATGCAGGAGGTGAATTAAGCAAGCTATCTGTCAGGGTGGACACTGAGCCCATAGTATCCCAGAGTAGTTCTAATGCTGAGGAAGAGCAGTCGCTCCTGGGAGAGGAGCACGCTCCTCTTTCCCAGGACCAACAGCTGACGGAGTTTCCTCCCCCCCACATTCCTAGTTTTAGTTAGCAGTCCAGGGAGTGACCGAGCACAGATAGCAGACTTAGTGAAGGCGCGCACTCAACGGCTGTGCCCCGAGGATCCAAGGGAAAAGGGGAGGGATTCTCCCTAGTCCTTATATTCAGGGGTCTGCCAGTAATTGCTTTTCAAATGGGGACCAACTGCTGCTGCTCAGATCTAGTTGATACCTGTAGAGTTGTTAAGTTGCAAAGGAAGAATAAAGCTTTGAAAAGAATCCCTTTGTCTGTGTCTGGACTTGGCTACTGGATTAGACTGAGAGAGCCCTCTAAGGAGCCCTTGACACCATCAAAGAGTTAATAAAGCCGCTGGGCACCCCAGACAATAGGCAGCCACCCCACAGTCTTAAGATCTGTGGGTATGAGTTCCAGACCGAGACAGAGAGGCCTGGGGATGAAGGTGGGAGCGCTGCACTACCGTTTAGATAGAAAATCAGATTTTCAAGAGGCGCAGCCAGGGGCCAAAGGTGATGGAGCTGCGTTTGAGCGTGGGCGCCCACAGCCGAGGGCACCCTGTCACGGGAGGCGCCAAACAGGCAGTTGCCGCTGTTACGCAATTTTATTAAATATTTAATAATCGTAATTTAATTAATTTTTATTATTTTATTATGATTAATATTAATATTATTATTTATTTAATTAAAGCTTTCTTTTCATACAGACATAGGAAGCTGCCTTATACTGAGTCAGATCCTGGGTCCATCTAGCACAGAATTGTTGACACTGACTGGCAGCAGCAGATCTCCAAAGTTTCAGGCAGGATTCTTTCGTAGCCCTACCTGGTGACGCTGGGGATTAAACCTGGGGCCTTCCGCATGCCAAGCATGTGCTCTACCACTGAGCCACAGCTCTTCCTATTTTTTTATTATTTATTTGTTTGTTTGTTTGTTTTTGGGGTGGGAGGGGGAGACGTCCCAAGCCCATGGGAGGTGACCAATCAGGCTGTGATATACACGCCCCGACTCGGCTCAGCAGCCAGGCGCCCCTCCAACAGGCAGGCTCGGCTGACCAGTGGGGGGGGGGGCAGTCAGACCGTCGCTTGGAGCGCTGCCACCGGCAAACACCGGCGCCACGCTCACCCGCCCACCAACGCCTCCCGCCGGGAGCAACACCTCAGGGAGGCCGGCAAGGCGGGGAGGAAGAGGCCAGCAAGGCAGGCGGCCAGATAGACAGGCCGGCAGGTGGGCCATGAGCCGGCCCGGCGGCTGGCGGGCCCGTCAAGCAAGCGGGCAGGCGTGCGGGCAGGGTGAGCAAGTGAGCGGGCGGGCGGGCTGGCGGGTTGAGTGAGCGCGCGGGCGGGCAGGCGATCGAGCGGGCGGGCGGGTTGAGCGGGCAGGCAGGCGGGTTGAGCGGGTGGGTGGGCGAGCGGGCAGGAGAGCGAGTACACGAGGAGACTGAGCGGACGGGCGGGCGAGAGGAAAGGAGCCGGCGAAGGAGGGAGGCGAACAATATCACCAAGCGAAGATTTTGGCACACAGAAGGACGCTAGGTCCAGGCGGCTGGAACGAGGACAAAGCTGTTCTCCAGCAGGCCAAAGTCCCTCGTCGTGACCGAGGAGAAAGGAGGGGGCAGGCGCACTGCAGCCTCAAGAGCCGGGGCCCTCAGCGTGCGCGACGACACCGGTCTCCAGCAGGCCAGTGTCCGTCATCGTTTCTGGCGGAGCTGTAGTTCTCTCTAGCTGCATTGAGCCAGAGAGCTGAGTTTGAGAAGGGGGCTGAGTTTAATGCAACTCAGCCTGCCCCTCCTTGCATGGTGGTGCCACTGGGGTGCACCAATCAAAGGCCCCTGCGTCATGTCACCCCACCCACCCGCAATGCCCCCCCCTTTTAGCCAGACAAGCTGGCGCCAGGTGAGGGCATATCTCTGCACAGAAATACAGGAGGATGAGCTTGGTAGCCCCATCGAGAGTATCTGGGTTAAAATAAATGGAGCAAAGAATAAAAGGAACAGGGTGGTTGGAGTCTACTACTGGCCACCCAATTAAGGAGAAGACAAGGATGAAACTTTTGAAAAGCAAATAGCCAATGTTTCAAGGAAGCATGATGTAGAAGTAATAGGAGACTTCAATTTCCCTGATATTTGTTGGGAGACAAATTCTGCAAAACATGGCCCCTCCAGGAAATTCCTGACTTGTGTGGCGGATAAATTCCTCCTACAGAAAGTAGAGGAAGGGACTAGAGGATTGGCTACCCTTGACTTGATCCTAACCAACAGAGGCGACTTAGTGGATAAAGTAGCAGTTACAGGAACTCTGGGGGAAAGCGACAATGTTGTCCTTCAGTTCTTGTTTCTAAAGGAAGCAAAAGATGAGTGTAGCCAAATGTGTACCCTGGATTTTAGGAAAACTGATTTTAATAAACTTAGAACAATGATAAGGAGGCAAGCAACTCTAACAAGAAAAGGAGTCCAAGATGGGTGGGAGTTTTTAAAAAAGGAAATTCTCAAGGCACAATTACAAACTATTCCAACAAGAAAAAAAGGTGGAAGACAACAGAAGAAGCCAATGTGGTTTCACAAAAAGCTTAGAGATGACCTGAAAACAAAAAAAATTGGTTCCAGCTTCTTCCTCCTGATGAAGTGGACAAGGTGCTTTCATCTGTAAGGCCGACCACCTGCTTACTTGATCCTTGCCCATCTTGGCTCATTTTGAGCTGCAGAGAGAGACTTGGTGAGGGGATCAAGGCGGTGGTGTACGCCTCCCTTGAGGAGGGAGTGATGCCATCAGCCCTCAAGGAGGCAGTGATAAGACCGCTCTTAAAGAAGCCCTCCTTGGATCCTCAAGTTCTGAACAACTTTCGCCCAGTCTCAAATCTGCCATTTTTGGGCAAGGTGATTGAGCGGGTGGTGGCGGTGCAGTTGAAGGCACACTTGGAAGAAACTGATTATCTAGACCCATTTCAGTCGGGCTTCAGGCCTGGGCATGGGACAGAAACGGCCTTGGTCACCTTGGTGGATGATATGAGGAGGGCTCTGGATAGGGGTGAATGCTCCTTCCTTGTTCTCCTCGACCTCTCAGTGGCTTTTGATACCATTGACCATGGTATCCTCCTGGACCGCCTGGAGGGGTTGGGCATTGGAGACACTGTATTGCGGTGGTTCCGGTCCTTCCTCTCCGGCAGGTACCAGAGGGTAGCACTGGGAGAGGAGGTTTCGGACCCGTGGCCACTTACTTGTTGGGTGCCACAGGGTTCCATCCTCTCCCCGATGCTATTTAACATCTATGTGAAGCCACTGGGGGCTATCATCAGGAGGTTTGGGGTGCAGTGTCATCAATATGCGGATGACACGCAGCTCTACCTCTCATTCAAATCTTCACCAAGGTTGGCCGTAGAATCCCTGTCCAAATGTCTGGAGACGGTGAGTGGCTGGATGGGGAGGAATAAGCTGAAGCTCAACCCTGACAAGACCGAGGTACTTTTGGTGGGAGACAAGAGGAGGCTGGGGGATGTTGACCTGGTGTTGAATGGGGTACGGCTACCGTTGAAAGACCAGGTCCGCAGCCTGGGGGTCATTTTGGACTCCCAGCTGTCCATGGAGGCTCAGGTGTCAGCTGTGAGCCGGACAGCGCTGTATCAACTCCATCTGATATGGCGGCTGCGCCCGCCCCTTCCTTCCTGACCATCTGCTCCCATCGGTAGTACATGCCCTGGTCTCCTCTCGTTTAGGCTACTGTAATGCGCTCTACATGGGGTTACCCTTAAAGACGGTTCGGAAGCCGCAGCTGGTACAGAACGCGGCGGCTCGCCTGATTCAAGGCAGCCGCCGGCGAGATCACATCACTCCAGTGCTGAAGGAGTTGCACTGGTTACCAGTTGTTTTCCGGGCCAAATTCAAGATGTTGGTTTTGACCTTTAAAACCCTATATGGTTCCGGCCCAGCCTATCTTAAGGAGCGCCTCCAGCAACACCAGACAGGCCGCTTAACAAGATCAGCCTCGGATGGCCTTCTCTCTGTCCCATCAGCCAGGACAGCTAGACTGGTGGGGACGAGGGAGAGGGCCTTCTCTGTGGTGGCCCCCACTCTGTGGAACTCCCTCCCTAGGGAACTCCGTCATGCCCCCTCTTTAATGAGCTTCCGTCGTGCATTAAAAACGTGGTTGTTCAGGCAGGCATTTGGGGTGGGTTAGGGTATTTTTTAAAAAAAAAATTATGGTAAAATTTTATTGTTTTAAATTGTTTTATGGTGGGTTGTACATCGCCCAGAGTGGCTGGGTGACCAGTCAGATGGGCGATTAATAAATTTAATAAATAAATAAAATAAATAAAAAAAATACACATGTAGGAAGCGGAAGGAAGGCCAAGCAACAAAGGAAGAGTACAGGCAGGTAGCACAGAATTGCAGGGATGACATCAGGAAGGCTAATGCTGAGAATGAGCTGAGGTAAGCGAGGGATGCAAAAAGCAACAAAAAGGCTTTCTTCAGCTACATGCATAGTAAAAGACAAAGGAAAGAAATGGTTTTTCAGCTATTAAATAAGGATGGCAAAATGATAACTGATGACAAAGAAAAGGCAGAAGTGCTCAATTCCTACTTTGGCTCAGTCTTCTCCCCAATGAGGGTCTATGATCCCCCTGGCAAAGGCAAAGTACAGGCTGAAAGGGCAGGATTGCAGCTTGAGATCGATAGGCATATGGTCAAGGAACACCTAATTACTTTGAATAAGTTCAAATATCCAGGGCCACATGAACTGCATTCTAGAGTAGAGCGAGAAAGATCTTGGAATTATTGTATATCACAAGCTGAATATGAGTCAACCATGTGATGTGGCTGCAAAAAAGGCCAATGCTATTTTGGCCTGCATTAATAGAAGCATAGCTTCCAAATCCCGGGAACTACTAGTTCCCCTCTACTCAGCACTGGTTAGGCCTCATCTGGAGTACTGTGTCCAGTTCTGGGCACCATACTTTAAGAAGGATTCAGACTAGGGATGGTGGAGAATTCTGCCACGGATTCCAGTGAGTGGTGAAATGGCCTACTACCCCCTGCCCCCCCACGGAATCCCCCGGGACGGTACATACCGGGGGGGGGATTCGGCGGTGGCGGATTCAGTGGCGGCAGCTCCGGCAGTGGTGGCTCAGGTGGCAGCGGCTGGTCTCCTGGCTAGCCGCAGCTGGGCTGCTGCTGTCGCCATTGCCATTCTTGCTTGCAGCCGTGATAGGGTACGTAAGAATTTATGTAGCCTATCACAGCTGGGTAAAAAAACAACAACAAAAAAACCAGCGTACGCAAATGGCGGCGGCTATGGCAGCCGCCATTTGCATTCCCTATTTTTCACTTATTTATCTTACATAAATATTTACATAAGATAAAATGGTGAAAAAAGGGGAACGCAAATAGCGCCAACTACGCTATTTGCATTACCCTTTTTTCGCCATTTTATCTTACATAAATATAAATATAAATATAAATTATCTTATGTAAGATAAATTGGCAAAAAATAGGGAACGCAAATGGCGGCCGCCATAGCCACCACCATTTGCATACGCTGGGTTTTGTTTTTTGTTTTTTTTACCCAGCTGTGATAGGCTACATAAATTCTTACGTACACTATCACGGCTGCAAGCCAGGATGGCAATGGCGAGCCCAGCCGCCGGAGCCACCACCGCCGCAACTGCCAGCCATCAAAGATTCCATGGGGGAGGACCGTATCGCCTCCCCCCCCTCGAGGATTCCAGGGGGGGGGGATGGAGCGCCTCCCCCCACCACCACGAAAGATTCTGCAAAAAGGTAAGTCAGTTTTGTACATCCCTAATTCAGACCAGCTGGAGAGGGTTCAGAGGAGGGCAACAAAGATGATCAGGGGACTGGAAACAAAGCCCTATGAAGAGAGACTGAAAGAACTAGGCATGTTTAGCCTTGAGAAGAGAAGACTGAGGGGAGATATGATAGTACTCTTCAAGTACTTGAATAGTTGTCACAGAGAGGAAGGCAGGATCTCTTCTCGATCATCCCAGAGTGCAGGACACGGATTAATGGGCTCAAGTTACAGGAAACCAGATTCTGGGTGAACATCAGGAAAAACTTCCTGACTGTTAGAGCAATGCAGCAATGGAACCAATTACCTAGGGATTTAGTGGGCTCTTCCACAGTGGAGGCATTCAAGATGAGGCAGGACAGCCACCTGTCAGGAATACTCTGATTTAGATTCCTGCATTGAGCAGGGGTTGGACTCAATGGTCTTGTAGGCCCTTTCCAACCCTATTATTGTATGATTCTATGATAGGACAGTTTGAAACTGTGCAAAGAGAAGTTGTCAGGATCCTGAAGGACTGCAGAAAAATGTCTTTCCCACTCATAATTGGAAATACAACAGACAGGATGTTCTTGGTACTTTGTCAGAGCCCCTGAAACAAGTTGCCAAAATAATTTGCTATCCTTCTGTGTAGCACATATTAGTAGGTTCCATTTCTTTCTCTCTCTAGCTCTTTTCTTTTGACTGATAAGAGTGTTAAATTCTCGTTTCAATGTATAATACTCTTCAGTATTTATATTTATAAACATTTAGCTCCTTTATTCCGGTACATAGAGTAAACCTGAGTAATCTGATTCTTAAGCAGCATATAGTCATGGTCAAACCAACTTTTGTTCCTGTAATATTTATCAGCAGTCAAGGAACTATCTTCCCCTAAAATCCTTTGGATGTCAGAAATAAGTGTCTCAAAATATACAGCTTCTTTTTGCCAGTAGAATCTAAGATGTCCTGATATAGGTGCAGACAGGTAGAAGATACTATAAAAGAGGCAAACTTGCCCTCTGTCTTATTTGTCCATTAAATGCCTCTCACACAAGGGAGAAAGGAATCCAGTACTTGGGGTCCAGTGGGCAAATGGATCTTTAGATAAGGCTCAATTAATGTCACTAATGGATAGTGATGGCTATCTGTACAATTGTCAACAAAGAAAGCTTGAATTGCCCGCCTAAATGGCTGAGAAACAAGAACATAATCAAAAACACTGCTCCCTGACATTGAACTGAAAGTAAACTCACCCATCATGTCACCTGAGGTGCTTCCATTCACAATAATTTTGTTATGTCAACATGCTAGAAGGGCTAAACACATGCCAGCAAAGTTTTTTGTGACATTCTTAGAATGTCTAATATATGGACATTGTCCTATCATATGGTCAATTCCCTGAAGATGTTGAAATTCTGCTAATGCATGATCATCACAGCCTAGCCAGGCATTAAAGTCCCTGGCCATAAGGACCTTTGCTGATGGAAACTTTGCCTCAGTATAGGTAATATATTGTTCTAACTCTTCCCACTGAGCCTTCTTATTAGAATAACATTTAGGTGGAGGAGCACAGATATTAAACAATAAGACCAGAAGACAGCTATTCTTAATTAAAATTGCCATAGCAATGGTGCCACAGCTGGGGAGTGCAACTACTTCCACATTAAGGGATGCAGAAACCAGACAAAGCAGTCCTGCTCTAGGACTACCTCTGTTTGAGGTTCAGTTGCTGCCAGAGAGGTAGCCATATACTCATTGAGTATTATTTGTTCACTAACCCAAGTCTCCTGTAACAAAACAATATCAAAGGATTTGATATAGTTAATGAATGATCTATCCCTAATCTTCCCTTTCCAACCCATTATGTTCCAGGAGAGACATCTAAGAAAAGAGGGAGAGCTGCATGTCTTAGAGAGTCAGTCGATGGCATTGAGCTCCTCCAGCACCTCTTCTTCGTCAAAAAAGACACTGCCGCTCTTAGTTGGTAAAATCTGCTTCTTTAAGGGCCTGGAAAGAAGTTTAAGGGTGAGAGGTGACCCTGATTCATGAGTTTCCAGAAACTGGAAACTGACCCAATCACTAGAGCAGGCAACTCCAGCAACATTTACTATAGCAGCATTGGGCTTAACCACCGATCCTTCCTCAGGACAAGGATCAATAGTTTTAAATGCTCCATCTTGCTCTGGTTTCTTAATTATACAGACTGGGGAGAGCACTTTTGTAGTTAGTGGAGGTGAAATAGAGAAGGCCTCATAGGATTTACCTAAATTTCCCCTAGTTGTAAGACGACTTGAAAGCTTGGTTTTCACCTTATTAAATCCTCTATGATATTTATCTGCACTATCTGTGGAAGTGCAGAAAAGGAGACAAAGAGATTAGCCTCCTCTGGCTCCCAGAAGTCATCAGGAAACCTGGGGTGATAAATGAGATATAGGAGGTATATCTTTTGTCCTTTCCAGGTCCAACTGTGGGGGATTGAAAGGAGCAGAAGTAGACAGGGGCACCTTAATAGGCATTGAATCATCCCTTTAATTAAATCTTTACTTTCTGTTGGTGGGAATTTATCATGTTGTATTTTAGGTAGGGATGGCGGAGAATTTCTCCCCGAAACTTCGGGGGACCAAGCGCCAATGTGTTCGGCCCCCCGAACAAGTTTCGGGGAGAAATTCTCCGCACCCCCCCCCGCACCCCCCCCGGGACGGGACTTACCTTTGGCAAATGTCCCTCCTGGCGACGGGTCCGGCCGGCGGTTCGGCGGGTGTTCGTGCGGGGCGGGAGCGGCAGCCGGTCTTTCGACCGGCTACCGCCGCCGCCATTCCAAGAAAAGAAAAAAAAAAAACCGCCCCCGTGATAGGCTACGTGATGATTAACGTAGCCTATCACGGCTAGATTTGCAAAGTCAGCCGTGATAGGCTACGTAAATCGTCACGTAGCCTATCACGGGTGACTTAAAAAAAAAAAAAAGCACGTACGGATAATGGCGGCCCCCATAGGGAGCCGCCATTCCCGTTCCTTATTTGGTCGCTGTAGTCTACGTAAAGACTACGGCGAAAATAAGGGCAACGCTACGTAAATCTTTACGTAGACTACAGCGACCAAATAAAGAACGCGAATGGCGTCTCCCTATGGGGGCCGCCATTAGCGTACGCGTTTGTTTTTTTTTTAAAGTCACCCATGATAGGCTACGTGACGATTAACATAGCCTATCATGGCTGACTTTGCAGATCTAGCCGTGATAGGCTACGTTAATCGTCACGTAGCCTATCACGGGGGCGTTTTTTTTTTTTTTAAACTTTGGAGTTCGCGGCCGGGCGAGGCGGGAAGCCTCCTCCCCGGCCTGAATTTCGGCCGGGCAAAGCGGGAAGCCTCCCCCCCTGGCCTGAACTTTGCGGGGGGAGAAGAGAAGCGCCTCCCCCCCACCGCGAACAAGCTTCGATGACAGGTAAGTGACTTTCGTCCACCCCTAATTTTAGGTGCTGTATGTTGGGTATACAGAAAGTTTGTGGTTGTCTGTTGAACATATTTTGTACCTTTAAGGTCTACACTGCCCAGAGAGCTTCGGCTATTGGGCGGTATAGAAATAAATAAATAAATAAATAAATAAATAAAATAGGGTACCCTGGATAGGATGTTCCCTATTTTTTATACCTACAGTTCTCTTCCAGTGAACACCTTTAATATTAGAGCTACCACCAATATTTTTTGTAGCACCATTTAGGGATGGCAGAGAATTCCGCTACGGATTCCAGTGAGCTTCCGCCCCCCCTGCGGAATCCCCCCGGGACGGCACTTACCTGGGGCGGATGTGGCAGATGCAGTGGTGGCTGTTCTGGCGGCGGCAGCGGCTGGTCTCCTGGCCAGCCGTGGCTGGGCTGCTGCAGCCGCCATTGCCGTCCTTGCAGCTGTGATAGGCTACGTAAGTATTTACGTAGCCTATCACGTCTAACCCCCCCCCAAAAAACCCAGCATACGCAAATGGCGGCAGCTATGGTGGCCACTATTTGCGTTCCCTATTTTTCGAAGTTCTAGCCTACGTAAATATTTACATAGGCTATTATGGTGAAAAAAAGGGGAACGCACACCGTAATAGCCTACATAAATATTTACGTAGGCTAGAACGGTGGAAAATAGGGAACGCAAATGGTGGCCGCCACAGCCGCTGCCATTTGCGCACACTGATTTTGGGGGGTGTTAGCTGTGATAGGCTATGTAAATACTTACGTAGCCTATCATGGCAGCCTGGCCGGACTCAAATGGCAGCCACTACAGCGGCCGCCATTTGAGTCCGCACCAGCCTGTCCGTGGCCGGAAATCCGGCTGCGGACAGCCTTGGCCGGCTGCTCAGCAGAACTGCCGCAGAGCGGAGTTGGCTAGGCAGGATTCCAGGGGGAAGGACCGGATCGCCTCCCCCCCCATCAAGAATTTCGGGGGGAGGGACGGAGCGCCTCCCCCCCGTCGCGAATCAATCCATGAAAAGGTAAATGAGTTTCCTATATCCCTAGCACCATTATGTCTCCTAGTAGAAAATAGAGGCTCAAGAGAGAATTCTTTAAAAACTCTTGTAGGAAAGATACCAAATGAACTGAGTAAGAGCTTTCCCTAATTAGAAGAGTAGGCATATCTGTTTTGCTAAAGCTAAGAAGAACTCTCACATGTGTTGGTGAAAACAACAACAATTCAACAGCTCTAAGATCAATAAATCTAATTCCCAGTAATTGCTTTAAATGATGTTTTACCAACTGAACTGAGTCCCAGCATGGCATCTCTCCTTTAAAGGGCATAATATTTAGGACAACCTGTTTTTCCTGTAAAACCAAATGATGTTCTGTGCCCCATGAGGGTTGCTCCTTACTTTCTTTAGAGGTATAACCAGCAGATGGTTTAGACTAAGCTGAGGAGGTGGCTATCTCTACCAATACTGGTGGCTGGTTGGAAACAGAAAGGTTCCCAGAAGTTGAACTTCCACTTGAAACAAGAGAAATTAGGTGATTTAAAATTCTCACTATTTCTCCTATTTGGGAGTAAATATTTTGTGTCAGATTAGCCACCAGGAAGCATGGTATCACCAAAAGTTCTATAAAGGATAAATCAGAGGGAATAGACTCTGGCCTAGTGGCCTCAGCATTAAGAGGTGTACAAAGAAAACCTTGCTCGAATGTCCCTGGCGGTGGCAGCTCCGGCGGCAGTATGGCGGCGTTGCGGCGGCTGCGGCAGCCGGTCTTCCGACTGGCTGCCACCGCCGCCATTTCCAAGTAAAACAAACAAATGTGATAGGCTACGTAAAGATTTACGTAGCCTATCATGGCTAGATTTTTAAAAAACACCATGATAGGCTACGTAAATGTTTACATAGCCTATCACGGCTGACTTTGAAAAAAAAAAAGCCCGTACGCAAATGGCGGTGCCCATGGGCGCTGCCATTTGCGTTCCTTATTTTGGCACATGTAGTCTACATAAACATTTACATAGACTACGGCAAAAATAAGGGGAATGCAAATAGCGTTGCCCTTATTTTCGCTGTAGTCTACGTAAATCTTTACATAGGCTAAACGTGCCAAAATAAGGAACGCAAATGGCGGTGCCCATGGGCGTCGCCATTTGCGTATGTGCTTTATTTTTTAAAAAAAGTCAGCCGTGATAGGCTACGTAAACATTTACGTAGCCTATCACGGCTGACTGCAGGGACGCAAACAGCGGCGGCTACGGCCGCCGCCATTTGTGTCCCAGCAGGAGAGGAGGTTTCGCGGCAGGAGGGATGGGGAGCCTCCCCCCCAGCCAGAATTTTTGGGGGGAGGGACGGGGCGCCTCCCCCCTGGCCAGAATTTTGGGGGGAGGGATGGAGTGCCTCCACCCCACCGCGAAGCAAGCTTTGGGATCAGGTAAGGGACTTTTGTCCATCCCTACCACCAAGTATCCTCCTAGCACATGTAGAATACGCAGCATGAGATAAAAGGAAAACACTGAAGGGGAGTATGATATCACCAAACCTCTGTAACCTCCCTCTGTATAACACAAGATAACCTGCAATCCAAGTCCTCAGACCAAGAGGATAAATGTGCCAAGCAGCTGCTAAGATAGAAATAGCAGCATATCCAATCTTTCTTCAGAGCTCCAGCAAATATTCTCCAAGAAAAGGCTTCTCTCAGCCTTCCAAGGGGAGGGTAAAATGCTGAACCCCCTAGGGTCTCTGAACCTACTTGTCTTAGCCAGATAAGCACAGAGCTAGTTCCTGAAATAAAAGAGGTAGCAGCCAAGCAGTCAAACACCAAACAACTCCTACACCCCAGCTGTGTTAGAGTTCCAAAGCTTCAGGACTGGGGAGTTAAAAATAAGATTAAAAACAATTAAAACCAAATCTTCCCTGGAGCTCTGAGAAAAGCTGATATGGCTTCAGACACCATTACTGGAAGTTCTCCTTCCTTATGTCCCAGTATGAACTATACTAGTATTCTTAGGCTAGGTCTACACTTATGAAGCTGAGCATAGGCCATCAGCCATATATAGAGGGTGGCCGGGTCGGGGCTTGCTAGACCTCCCACTAGTGCTGCTTGCAGCAACTGTAAAAAGAGGTGGTGGGGGATGTCAAGCATCTGGCAGGATTTTGCAAACTTGGGAGAATGGTATGGATGAATTGGGGTGGATGAATATGTCAGTTTCACTTTCGTCCATATTTGCATTTTTTAAAGCTCAAGTTCTTTCTTTCCCAAATACTTAGTGCATTGAGAATTTTGGTAAACTCAAATAACAAATTAGGGATGTATGAAAGTTCTGCCATGGATCTCGGGGAGGCCGAATGCCAGCGCATTCGGCCCCCCGAAATCGGTGGCGGAATGGCCCGCCCCCCCCGCCGCCCCCCCCAGGACGGGACTTACCTTGGGCAGATCTTCCTGGTGGCGGTGGCTCCAGCGGCGGTTCGGTGGCGGTTCGGCGGCGGCTGCGGCGGCCAGTCTTTCAACCAGCTGCCGCCGCCGCCTCCATTTCCAGTTAAAAAAAAAAAAACCTGATAGGCTACGTAAAGATTTATGTAGCCTATCACGGCTAGATTTTAAAAAAACACCGTGTTAGGCTATGTAAATGTTTACATAGCCTATCACGGCTGACTTAAAAAAAAAACACGCTCGTACGCAAATGGCGGTGGCCATGGCCAACGCCATTTGCATTCCTTATTTTGGCATGTCTTAGTCTACGTAAACATTTATGTAGACTAAGACGGCGAAAATAAGGGGAATGTAAATAGCGTAGATGCTACACTATTTGTGTTCCCCTTATTTTCGCCATCTTAGTCTACGTAAATGTTTATGTAGACTAAGACATGCCAAAGTAAGGAACGCAAATGGTGGCGGCCATGGCTGCCGCCATTTGTGTATGCACGTTTTTTGTTTTTTTTTAAGTCAGCCGTGATAGGCTACGTAAACATTTATGTAGCCTATCATGGCTGACTGCAAGGACGCAAATGGCGGCGGCTACGGCTGCACCATTTGTGTCCCTGCTAGCCAGCAGTGGATGTCCGGCTGCTGGTGGAGCCGGGCGGCAGCTCTGCAGAATCGCTGTGGAGCACAGCCAGCCAGCCAGGATTCTGGGGGGGAGGAACGGAGTGCCTCCCCCCCCGTCCAGGATTCCGGGGGGAGGGACGGAGCACCTCCCCCCCCCACAATCAGCATAATCCGCGAAAGGTAAGTTATTTTCGTACATAACAAATATGTATATCACATATACAATGTGTTATATGTATATAACATATATAACATATATAACATATATAACAAATTTGTACATAACATATACAATACTATAACAAATGAAACACAATTCTCACCTATCTACAACTACAACAGCCAAATTCGGTAGGTCCACCTATTCAAAGCATGGAGAGGATCATGATGTACCTGCCATATAGCTATTACAGATGAAGAGTCTGTCAGAAAAAGAGGCAGCAACCCGAATTAAGCACTAACATAGGTGAATACTGGTAGGGATGTATGGATTCCCCACCTTCTCATCCGGGGGGGGGATCCACCCGGGGGAGAGGGAATCCGTTCCTCCCCCACCCCGGAATCCTCCGGAACAGCTCTGCTCTGCAAGGATTCCATGGAGCCGCACACCAGCTCCATACCGCTTGTGATATGGTAATGGTGGCTGCCATTACCATATTGCCAGCGATACGGAGCCGTCATGCTGTTCCAAAGGAAATCCTCGGGAGGCAGAGGTAGGTGAGCCATTCCACCACAGATTCCAGAGGCCAGATTCCAAAGAATCCAGCCTCATTTGGGTCCGTGGCGGAATTCTCCACCATCCCTACTGAATACATAGGCATTCGAAGTCAGACTTTAAAGAGCTAAACACTCAAAGCCCTGAGCCTGGATGGATGAATCTATCAGTTTTGGTTTCTCCCATATTATTTTTTTAAAAATCTTTTTGTCTTGAAAATGGAAATATTTGCAAATGTTGGTAAATTCTTATGAGAACTAAACTTAAATGCATTTCTCACCCATCCCTATGGATGAAAGCACCAAACTAGATAGTGGAGGGAATTGTTATGGCTAGGAGGTCTCACAGAATCTGGGGTGGAACTCTCTAGAGGAGAGCTTAAAGAAGAGGAAGAGTTGCCAGGCTCTCTGAACCCAGGGGACATTTGTAGCTTGAACTGGACAGTCCATGGTGGTTTGCTCTTTGAGCAATTCACAGCAGAGGGCACTATCTGAAGCCATTCAATGATATCTGACATGGAAATCTTCAAGACAGAGTCCTGCCCCTTTCAGTTCCCTGAAAATCAACCTCGGGGGGTTCAACTAAGGCTCAGATGATGAGGAACAATATGAAACCTTCCTTTGGAGCTCTCTGGGCTCCTGCATTGCTTGAGTCTAACTCACGGTTGTTAGTTGAAAAAGTGCACTCTGTATCTGGTAGCCTTTTACCTCCCATTGAGAGATACCAGAGTAGAAGAGTAGTTCCCACCAGGTCTAGCTTCACATTTGTAGACTCACAGACTGACCAAAACAGGACGGAAGTTACTCCAGGATATCAACTTTCCATGTATGGTCCCAGCCTGTTTACTTCTGTATGTTCTCATTCAGTCTCTTGGAACTTCAGGGATAAATATTCAGCTCAATGACAAAAAGTGTTTCAGGTGATCTAAGGCTAATGTGGGTCCTTAAAAGCATGCCTCCAGGCAGAAGCATGCATTTTCCCGACAGCACATATTTCGTTGGAAAACAGCCTGTTCTTCTTATAGCCATTGACAGCCTCCTTGATTCATGTTAAAACAGCTTATCAAAAGCCAGAGTTATTACTGAGAACAACACCGAACTCTAAACAAGTCAAGCAAAGGCAATCAGTCAGCTAACTGTTTTGAAAGGCATTTTTCTAAAGGTCCTGACACTGGAAGTCAATTCTTCTCTCCGCATAAACAGAATGAACATTAAGTGAAAATTATGGGACATATTCATAGAAGAACATCCATAGGTCATATGCTTTCAATGAGTTTTGTTTTTGTGTGTGTGTGTGTTTTAAACAAAAACAACAATGACTTGTGAAAAGGTATGGATTTCTAAATACAATAGGTTCTTATAAAAATGATGATTTATTTGAGAAAATCTGATGAAAGGACTGCATTTCCAACCATCACTATATACACATACACATACACAGAGGAGAGGAGAGGAGAGGAGAGGAGAGGAGAGGAGAGGAGAGGAGAGGAGAGGAGAGGAGAGGAGAGGAGAGTCTGTATGAGCACATGATTTTCCTGGGATGAAGAACTGGAAAATTATAGATTGTATAGATACATAGAAAACTGCTACAAAACAGAATTTCCAGATCATTCTGATATTTTATTTTATTTTTGGCAATCTATTGAAAAAGCAGTTCCATGCCAAATCCCATAATTATCTGCCTAAACTTACCATGGTTACTATTTTTGTCTCAGAGTGTATACATTTACTGAGGGCACCTTCAGGCCATTTCTGTGGGGATGGGCATGCTTGGTGTACTCAGTATGCATAATTCCCAAAATCCACCCAGCATCCACACAAAAGCTAAAAATGTAACTGTAGTGCACATATGTGCATGCTAATAACATTTTTAAGAAGGCATCCAAAAAATCTCAACAGAAGGCAAATTAGGGACAATAATTTATCGGGGACAGATACCAGAAAATCAAAAGTGCTCCTGGTAAACAGGAACAATTACTGTATTATTTTAGTGGATATGCCTTTGTTAATCAGGAGGGAGAACCTAACCAGACTGTTTATTATTACACCATAGAAACGCATGTTTGTGGGCATCTCTTCTGCTGCTTATGACTATCCACCTGTGCTATACCAATGCCCCTGGATACAGGTAGTCATGCTTTTGTATACATTGGTGGTTTCCAAGAGTTATATCCCATCACTGCTAGCTTCTACCTTCTCAAAATACTAAGGCCATTGATCGTTCTTTGTTCAGGGATGCTGTTATGAATTGTTGTCTGCTTACTAATCATGAGGTTAGGTTATCCTCTAATTCATTCTTCTCTGGGCCTATTGATTATCCTATTGATCTCACTATTCATTGTGTGTCTGCTCTTTTAGACTAGTGTGAATCATTAACAGAAGACATGTTTTCTTCCTTGTTCCCCAAGGCTTGCTCTGGAGCTAAACATTACAAAACAGCAACACACTTATTGTCAAATAAACCCTCTGAACTCCTCCCTTTTTTCTTTTACTATGATAAGTAACTGATCCTCAACAAAGATTGGGTTCTGTTCACTATCTGAAGGAAAGGAAGAGATTGAAGTAGGAGCTCAAGGGTTAGAATTGTAGTCTATTCCCAAGAGGAACCGGGGACAGCGCAAAAATACTGGAATGACAAGCTTATAAGCTTGGAACAAGCACCCCCATGTCAAGTCCCATCCCTGTTTCCCACAATGGTACCAACATTCATCTCAAGTCACTTCAATTCACCTCAAGTCACCTCAAGTCAATTCCCACCCTCGACTCCATATCATTGGTGCTATTGGCAGAGGATGGGAAACACACAGTGTTATTATGTCAGGTCACAGGATGAAAGATACTACATGAAGCAAGGAAGAGTGAGGTGATTCACATGAGGATACCATTTTCAGCAGTAGCCCCACATTGGCTGTAATGATGTGTGGTTCCCTCACAAAGGCTGCTTCTCAGCACCTGTGTGATATGGTTAGAGATGGTGCGGGAGAGTCTAGGGAAGGGGTGGAGTCAGATGGACTCCTCTCCATCCAGCTTCCTGGACCCCACTTGTTGAGGCATGGGGTGCTGATGGACCCAGCCACTGAGTATCCTGGAGCTTGGCAAGCAGCTGGGAGCACTGCCAAGGACTCATTCTGCCTCCGCCGGCCATCAAGGAAACTCTTATTATTTCTTTATTATATTTATTTATATCCCGCCTTTTCCCCAATACCGGGACTCAAGGCGGCCTTACAATGTTAAAACTGCTACAATTAAAATCTATAAATAGAAATATAAATACAACTGTACAAAAGTTAAAAATATAATTAAATCATCAATATTAAAATTGTAAAAATATTAGAACATTAAAAGACAACCAGAACAACAAAAATGGTATCCATCCATCACATTTTCCCAGGTCCAGACTAGTTATCCCCAAAGGCCTGCTGGAACAAAAAAGTTTTTGCATGCCTACGAAAACATATCAAGGAGGGTGCCACTCTCACCTCCCTGTGAAGGGAGTTCCAGAGTTTTGGGGCAGCCACTGAGAAGGCCCTCTCCCGTGTTCCCACCAGGCGTGCCTGTGATGATGGCGGGATGGTGAGAAGGGCTTTCCCTGAAGATCTCAGGGCATGAGTAGGCTCATAAGGGAGAATACGGTCTTTCAGATAACCTGGACCTGAGTCGTATAGGGCTTTATAGGACATAACCAGCACTTTGAATTGTGCCCGGAAACAGACTGGGAGCCAGTGAAGCTGTTTTAACAGGGGAGTTGTACGCTCCCTGTAACCAGCCCCAGTCAGCAGTCTGGCTGCTGGGCACACTCTGGACCTCATTTTCTGTTCTGGATGGGGTGATAGAAGGGGGGAGGTGTTGGAAGCCAGGGAACAGCCATTACAGTTCTACAGGGCAGAGGGATATATGGAGGGGGGGAGACAGTCACACTCACACTCTAAAGGCAGAGTGTGTAACAATAGGGTGCTGACTGTCCCTAAACTGTTCCCCAATTCAAATAACCTAGATGGCCCTGGCAACAGACCCCCTGGGTTGAAACTGCTGCTGCTGAATGGTCAGTGAATGGTAAAACAACTGCTATCGAGGACTTGATCCTGGATGAGTGCACTGACCTGGCTTGTATTATAGAGACCTGGCTGGATGAAGCTGGGGGGGTTAATCTCTCTTAGCTCTGCCCTCCAGGGTTCTCTGTTCAGCAGCAGGCAAGACCTGGGGGGTGGGGAGGTGGAGTGGCAGTGGTCTATCATGATTCGATCCCCCTTACCAGGTGCCCTATCCCGCAGTCTGCTGGGTTTGAGTGTGTGTATTTGAAGGTGGGTGCCCAGGGGATTCTGTTGGTGTACCATCCACCTCGCTGCTCAACAGTCTCCCTTCCTGAGCTAGCCTGGGTAGTCTTGGGTTTGGTGTTGGAGACCCCTAGGCTTGTTGTGCTGGGGGATTTCAACATCCATGCTAAGTCGGGAGCAGCTCAGGACTTCATGTCCGCCATGACAACCATGGGTCTGTCCAAGAAGGTATCTGGCCCCACCCATGCTGCTGGGCACACTCTGGACCTCGTTTTCTGTGCTGGATGGGGTGATAGTGATCTGAGAGTGGAGGAACTCTCTATAGCTCCGTTGTCATGGACAGATCACTACCTGGTGGGGTTTAGACTTGCTGGCACTCGGAACCTCTGCAGGGGTGGAGGGCCAATTAAGATGGTCCGCCCCAGGAGGCTGATGGATCCGAATGGTTTCCCGATGGCTCTTGGGGATTTTCCTGTTGCCTCGGCAGGCATTTCTGTCAAAGCCCTGGCCGATCTCTGGAATGGAGAAATGACCAGGGCCGTGGACACAATCGCTCCTGAGTGTCCTCTCTCACAAAGTGGAGCTGCACCAGTACCCTGGTTTTCTAGGGAGCTGGCAGTGATGAAATGAGTGAGAAGTCGACTGGAGTGATGTTGGCAGAAAACTCAGAGTGAATCCGATCGAACATGGGCTAGAGCCTATTTGAAGGCCTACTCTGTGGCAATATGAGCAGCAAAGAATTTTTTTTTTCCTGACACTATTGCATCTGCAAAGAGCTGTCCAGGGGAGCTGTTTCGAGTTGTTAGGGATCTTTTACACACTAGCCCACAAGAGGATAATTTAAACCACACGACAGCCCACTGTGAACAATTTGCTCAGCACTTTGCAGACAAAATCGCTCGGATCCACTCTGACTTGGACACTATAGTTGCTACAGACACAGTGGATGTAACTTTGGCCCCTGTTTGTCCAGTGTTGTTGGATACTTTTCAATTTGTACAGCCTGAGGATGTGGACAGGATCCTTGGAGAGGTGAGAGCCACCACGTGTGTTCTAGAACTTTGCCCTTCCTGGCTCATAAAAGCAGCCAGAGGTGGACTGGCCAAGTGGGTAAGGGGAGTGGTTAATGCCTCCCTTAGGCAAGGCAGAATTCCAGCCTGCTTGAAGGAGGCAGTGGTGAGACCTTTGTTAAAAAAGCCCATGCAGAACCCTGCTATATTGGATAATTATCGGCCAGTCTCCAATATTCCATTTCTGGGCAAGATATTAGGGATGTTAGAGAATTCCACCACGGATCCCAGGGGGGGCGAATTCCAGTGAATTCAGCCCCCCTTCAATCCATGGCAGAACGGAGCAACCCACCCCACCACCCTGCGAAAGACCCCCGGAACGGAGCCTACCTGGCGGCGGCTCCGGCTGCGGTTGCAGCTCCGGTGGTGGCTCCAGCGGCGGCAGCTCCAGCTGCTGCTGGGCTGCTGCAGATGCAAATGGCATCCTGAGTAGGGGACGCCATTTGCATCCCTATGGTAGCCCATGATAGGCTACGTAAATATTTACGTAGCCTATCATGGGCTACCATAGGGACACAAATGGCGTCCCCTACTCAGCACACCATTTGCGTCCACAGCAGCCCGGCAGTGGCTGGAGGCCCTGCTGTGGGTTGGCCTGGCCAGCAGCTTCGCAGCCTGGCCACGGAGCGGAGCTGGCCGGGCAGGATTCCGGGGGGGAGAAACGGATTGCCTCCCCTCCGTCGAGGATTTTGTGGGGGGGGGACGGAGCACCTCCCCCCACCGCGGATGTCTCTGGACGAAACCAGGTAAGTGTTTTGTACATCCCTACAAGATATTGGAGCGCATGATGGCCTCCCAACTCTGGAGATTCCTGGATGAGACAGATTATCTAGATCCATTTCAATCTGGCTTCAGACCCGGTTATGGTACAGAAACAGCTTTGGTCGCCTTGGTGGATGACCTACGCCGGGAACTAGACAGGGGGTGTATGGCCCTTTTGGTTCTGCTGGACCTCTCAGCGGCTTTCAATACCATCGACCATGATATCCTTCTGGGCCGCCTCGCTGGGATGGGACTTGGAGGCACTGTTTTACAGTGGCTCCATTCCTTCTTGGAGGGGCGGACCCAGAAGGTGATGCTGGGGGACTCCTGTTCGACTCCCTGGCCATTGGCTTATGGGGTCCCTCAGGGTTCTGTTTTGTCCCCCATGCTATTTAACATATACATGAAACCACTGGGGGAGGTTGTCTGGAGTTTTGGGGTTCGGTGTCACCAGTACGCTTGTCAGGAGCGCTCTGGCAGCCTCTTTCAGTAGACTCCAATAGCCAACTCAAGACACAGATGGAAGGTTTCTTTTCAAGGCTTTAATCCTTTTACAACTTAATGACTCTTTCAGATGCTAATCACCAGCGACTAAGCAAGGAACAGCAGAGTGGCCTATGCGCCGAGTAGTCAGTTGACCCCCGTTTGAAGGAGAGTCACTTGAAGACCCTGAACTTATGGGCTAGGGAGAGATCCTCCCTCTTTCCTTTGGGTCCATGGGAGGCAGCCATCTCCTTTTCGCGCCCTCCATTGCTCATCGCTCCCTGCGTCTGCGTTGAGCGTCCAGCAAGCCCCGTTCCCATACTTTCTCACTACCAGGGTCACTATCTATCTCAGGAATGCCAGCAGGAGGAATCTCTGCCAGCTGCTGTGCCTGTGAGGGATGAGCTGGCTCCTCTCCCATGGATTGCTGATCCTCCTCAGAATCAGAACTACTCTGGGGTTCTATCAGCTCAGTTTCCACCCTGACAACGCTGATGACACCCAACTCTACTTTTCCTCTCCATCTAATTCCAAGGAAGCTGTTGGGGTGCTGAACCGGTGTCTGTTGGCAGTAATGGACTGGATGAGGGCAAACAAATTGAAGCTTAATCCAGACAAGACAGAGGTGCTCCTGGTCAGTCGAAAGGTAGATCAGGGAATAGGGATACAGCTTGTGCTGGATTGGGTTACATTCCCCCTGACGACACAGGTTCGCAGCTTTGGTGCACTTCTGGATTCAGCCCTGAGCCTGGACGTCCAGGTTACAGTGGTGGCCAGGAGTGCATTTGCACAGTTAAAGCTCATGCACCAGCTGCGCCCATTCCTTCAGATGTCTGACTTGGCCACAGTGACACATGCCTTAGTTACATCCCGTTTGGATTACTGGAATGCACTCTACGTGGGGCTGCCTCAGCTCTTGACAACCAGCACAGGCAGGAGGGGCCTCCTCCTGAGGAGCCAGGGCTAGAGTCCTGGGTGGTGGCTGTGCTGGGACCGGTCCCGCCTCCACCAGCTGTCAAAGAAGTCCTTGACAACTGGCGTGGACAAGAGGGGCCTCAGCAGTGCCTCAGCACTCTAGCCTTGTCCTTCTTGGGAGGAGGACAGGGTTAGAGCACTTGGGCAGTGTGCCGCACTGAGGACTCCAACAGTCAAGCCCTTGTGCACATAAAGCACAGGGGCTTGACTGCCAGAGTCCTTGGCGTGGAAAAGAGAGTGGCTTGGTGGGCGGGCAGGGGAGCAGGGAGGCTCGCCAAGTGGGTCCAGGCCAGAACTTGTTCAGCTAATATCATTTACTTCATTTCACTTAGTATTTCTGTGACCTATGGATTGCAAGTTCCTCAGAGTTCTACACTCTCTTGCTGGACAAATAGTCTGAATTAACTATTCTGTGTGATCCCCTATCTGATTTTTTAAATAAAATATTTTGAGTTTATTCATTTTATTTTTGAAGAATCAATTCCTAATGGATTTCTCTTGGATCACTCCCTCTCCCCTCCCCTCTCTTTTTGATTTCTCATACAAAAAATAACTTTTGCTGCTATCCAGAACATTTTCTTCTTGTATGCTTTGAATATATATATATATATATATATATATATATATATATATGATTTTGGATTATTTCACAAAACCCATGGTCTACTAACTTTAGAGCAGGCATGTCAATTTCAGATGGGATGGTGGAGGGCAAACTGTCCTCCCAAGAAGATGCCCTGGAACTATCACAAAAACATAGGTTTTGATAAGGCAAAGGAAGCAGAAGCTTCTAAAAAATAACCTTTACTATGCAACTACATCTTCAACAACTTGCCTGCCAAAATCACAAGTAATACCACTGTCCTTAATCATCAGCTCTCCCCCATGTACCCCAGGTCTAAGTATCATTACCCTAAAATTCCCAACTTCTTATAATCTCTAATTCCCTTTCCTGCGTGCCATCGCTTGGCCTTGAAAATCCACTTGCATGCCAAAACACAGTCTTGATTTTCAGTTTCCTAAACAACATTTTTAAAGATAACGCAGGAGTTTATATTTGTCTGTTTTATTGTATACAGGCTAATAGACAGGAATTTGGTTGTGGGAGTGCCCATTCTGGGGGTGGGTCTTGTAGGACGTTGAAGACTAACGTATTTAGTATGCCATAGGCATAGACTATAATAAGGATGGTCAGTTTTGCTTTCTCCCACATTCCATTTTGTTTTTTAAAGTTCTTTCTCTCCTGAATAGAAACTTTGAGATTTTGGTAAAATCAAACTAAACTGAAATGAAATCTTCATCTATCTGCACCAGCCAAATCCAATGGAAAGGACCATGATGTACCTGCCTGTCATTTACCAATTAGAGATAAGGGACCCATCAAAATAGAGAGGTGGCAGCCTAATTCAGCACTAACATGGTTAAATAATACACAGAGATTCAAACCCAGACTTTTAAGAGCAAAGTACTCAGACCCTGAGCCTCGATGGATGAATCTGTCAGTTTTGGATTCTCACATATTAATTTTTTTTTTAAAAAAAATCAAGTTATTTTTGTCCCAAATATAGAAAACTTTGCAAATTTTGGTAAATTGTTATCAAAACTGAACTGAAACAAATTCTTACCCATCCCTAGACTACAGTACACTTCATCAGATGTCAATGTGTAACTTTTGACAAGAATAGCGAACTTCTCAGGGTGGTTGTGTTCTGTGTATGCACTGATCCTCACAGAAAACAGTACTGCATATTGTAAGTCAAGATGCTTTTCAGTGCTGTCTTCAACCTGGTGCCTCTCCAGATGTTTTGGACTATAACTCCCATCAGTCCAAGTCAGCATGGGTAGTGGTCAGGGATCATGGGAATTGTAGTCCAAAACAGTTGGAAGGCACCAGGTTGGGGAAGGCTATTACAAGTTCTCCATGTGATGGACCTGGGACTAGTCTTGCCTCTGAATTTTGCATGTATGCTGATTTGAAGGGTTTCTTCTTTAGAGAAACATGTAAGGAGATTCGAGAGCAACAGAAGCTCTAGTCACAGTGAAATCAAGAGTGTGTCTCAAGCCCAAGCACTTTTTTCCTCCACCCTTTAGAACAGGTGTATCAAACTTATCATGTGTTGGAGGCTGGATACCCCCAACCCAGCTCTTCATGGGCTGAATGATGTTGGCGGAGGGCTACACCCCTGACATCAGTGGGTGTGGCCATGCTCCCTGATTCTGGTGGATGGAGCCATGTTCATTTGGTCCCTGGTCAAAGCACCGTCTGCAACTCTTCCATCCAGCACTTTGGCTGGAGACCTGGCTTCATGGCATATGAGCTCTCCCCAGCCAGAGAAGGCTGTGCAGTGAAGCCACCCCAGCTAAGGCATTGCGTGGAGGATCAACCCTACACCTTGGCCATGTTCCCCCCTTGGGGAGGGTGCAGGACAGATGAATCTGAGCCAGCTCAGGGGACCAAAGGGGACCGAGCCAGTTCAGCTTTGGTGTGTACATGCTCTCCCCAACCAGAGAAGCCCTCATGCACCAAAGGTTTCCAGGCTGAGGTGGCTTCACCAATCACCATCCCTCAGTGGGGAGGATGTGGGGCAGGCAGAGCCAAAATTTGATGCCCCAACTCTAAAAGTTAACATCTACACCAATGGGTGGGCAGGAGGGAAAAACCCTCTCTTGATCTCTCTGCACTGCAGGCAGATATTGGGGTGAGGGATAAACGCAGCACCTGAAAAGGTCCTCCATCTATTTTTACCATGCCCATGTGTAAGCAATACACATATGACCCTTAAAGCTGGCTGTAAATTTCTGTTCCTTTGTCTTCTCATTAATCTGTTTATGCCTGTGTGTAATGTCGCACAGCTCAATAAATAATATTTAAATGCACACTGTTCACAATAGTACTAAAAAGGTTCATCCTGGACCTTCTGTTCCTTCTGGTTCCCATTTTGATGATATACTATGCTAATACATCAGTGGCCCAAGAGCGATCAAAGCTGTCACTGATTGTACCCTGGCAGCATATATCATGATAACAAATTCCCTCTGTTGGTGCACCAATACAGTACACCTTCAGTTTAACATCTGGCAAGACACTTGCACCACAAAGAGTGAATATTTCTAAAGAAAGGACAACAACAACAACAACAACAACAACAGGCAGATGAAAAAACATTCATAGAGGATCAAAGATTTTGGGAAAACACGCACACTCCCTCTCCCTATGTACAAAAAATTAACATTTGTTTTGGAGATGAGCTTACTCTCCAAGTTCTGCTCCTTCCTGCTCCTTCCTGTATGTTGCCTGATTGTCCCCCTTCCTCCCCCTCATTCCTCCACCCTGCATGTCAGGGGACCTGGCAGCAGTCCCATCCTGTTTGCCACCAAGTTCCTTTCCTGGTGCCAATTGCAATTGCAGACAGGTCCCACTTTTTAAATTTTTTTCCTGGTCCCGTTTTTTTTCTCCTGCAAAAATGGGACCAGGAAACATTTCCTGCAGTTCCCCATAACTGGGAAATGCATGCAAATGCGGACCTCTTTTTTTCCTTTTGGTTCCCTGATGCTGCACAGGTGCACAACTATGGGAAACCGAAGGATACTGGCTCCCCCTCCCGCACCCCTGCATGTTGCCCAAACATGCAAGGTGCAGGCAGGGAGATCCAGTATCCAGTCATGCGATTGCTGCCTCTGCTTTGCTGCTATTTGCGGTGCGTTCCCCTTTCTTTTCTTCGTCTTAGTCTACGTAAATATTTACGTAGACTAAGAAGGCAAAAAATAAGGAACGCAAATGGCAGTGGCTGTAGCCGCTGCCATTTGCTTACGTGTTCTTTCTTCTTTTTTTTACCCAGAGCCCTCCGCAGCCGGAAATCTGGCTGCGGACGGCCCTGGCCTGGGCCTGGCTGGCTGCTCTGCGGAGCCGCCGCGAAGCACAGCCGGCCATCGAGGATTCCAGGGGGGAGGACCGGATCACCTCTCCCCCCATTGAGGATTCTGGGGGGAGGGATGGAATGCCTCCCTCCCACCATGAACAGAATCCGCGAAAAGGTAAGTGACTTTCGTACATCCCTAGTTGTAACTTAAAGCTCTTATGGCCAGTAACTAAGCCTTAAGAGAGGAACCTCAACCTTTCCAAATGGGGGAAAAACTGCACAAAAGCCAGGAAACCACTGAATGATCAGCTGTTTGGGGAAAGGGGGTGAGTCCAGGTGAGAGGGAGGGGCCCTTTGGGGGAACCCAGAGAGCCAGATGGGCTTCTCCAAAACTGAATTCAATCCTCAGGCTGAAAGAGGTTCTGCACCCCTGACGTAGAAGGTTCAGGTAGCTTCCTGTGTTCCTTTCTCCAAAGGCAAACAGAGGCTTAATTACATGGGATGTTTAAGTATGGAATGTGTGAATCACTTGCAAATTTTCCCAGAGGTCTTCTTTCTTTCTTTTAATTGGGGTGCAAATGCCCACCCTGTTGCTTGTTGCGCTGGAACTGCTACTACCCAGCTACTACCCAGCAGCTACCCAGATGCTACCGGGCCAGAAAACCCATTGTCATTTCCCTCAGCCAGCCTTCTGACAGCTGTCCTGGGTCCTGTGCACCAGGTGACTCGGTCTGGAAAGCTGCCATTTTTAATTTCCCACAATGCAGTGCTCCATCAGGTGCTCCAGGGTACTGAGGAAAATTCAAAATGGTGATTTCCCAGCAGCCCATTATTCTCACCAAGTAAACTCACAGCTGGGGGAGGAGCAGTGATGCAGCAGGTGTCTAACATACCCTGTGACTGATGCTTCCCTTCAGTCCTGAAGCCAGCCCTGCTTATGTACCATACGTGACCTGTGGAGTGACACTTTACAAGCCTGCAGACCTTGATCAGTATCTATATCCAGGGGCCATACCAGTTAGTCTGTGCTGCAAAGTATCGCTACCAGATTCTGCATACCAACAACATTGCGATCTATTTATTTTATTTTATTTACAGTATTTTTTTTCCTGCTCCTCAGCCAAACATTCTCCTGGAGTGGCTTACAGGCAATCAGTAAAAATAAGTCCCTTCCTGCAGGTTTGGCATCCGGAAAAGATGGGACACACAAGGAAAAAGAATGGGGTGGGAAGAAGGGGAAAATACATCTCTCAGCAGGGATGGTGGAATGGCCCTGCTTCCCCCTCTCCTCTCCCTGTGTCACCATTATACAATTGACAGTGCAATGCTAGACATGTCTACTCAGAAGTAAGATCCACTGAGTTTAATGGGCCTCACTCACAGGAAATCTATACTCACATACCTGGGAGAAAGCCCCATCAAACTAAATGAGACTTACTTCCGAGTAGAAGATTGCAATGTTAACATACTAACATGTGCAAATCCAGTTGTAGCTGTTGTTCAATTGGTTGTACATTTCTTGAGCACTTTTAGTGTGCTAAACAAGGTTCATAGATGGATATTGGATGGGTAGGTATCAAGGTAAAATACCCCCCTCAGTTATAAAGACCTTAAAAAGTTTTATGGATCCTAGATTTTACAAGAGCAACCATGTCATAGGTGCTTCGTGAGCTGTATGTGTGCATCCATGTGTCCACATGCAAGGGTTATGGAAGGATGCAAACGTTTATTTTCAGACCATGTCACTTTTACAAGTGTTCATTGGTAACTATGCTTTGCCCCATTTCCACGTGAATCTGCAATTCTGAAAGAAGAAGAAAAAACCTTTCGAAACATTGCATTTATGTTTGTACTGAAATATATATCTTTGAATTATTTTCTTTCAAAATACATATTTCTGAACTTTTCTCTCAAAATAAGTATTTTAAAATATAATTTATCTAAAACATGCATTTTAAAAAGCATTTTGGTAGATTTTTTGAGTTGAGAACTACACCACCAAATTTGGAGAAGTGTGAAATCTGAAGTATAACTGCATTCTGATCCACACGTTAGTCCAAGAGGTGTGAATCTGGTCAGTTCATATGGAAAGTTATGGACAACTCCAGGCTCTTCAGTGGCCTACAAGAAATTAGCCAGAGTCTTGTCTGCCTTTTGCCATGCCCTTTGCCATTTTTTAAACATACTAAGGGCACAATTCTATATAGGTTTAGACAGAAAAAATTCCTACAACTCCCAGCATTCCCCAGCCAGCACGGCTGATGGAGCAATGCTGGGAGTTGTAGGACCTTTTGGTTTAAACCTGCATAGGATTGAGCCTTAAAAAGTCTAATTTCAGCCAAATGCGCTTCCTCCTTAACAATAACATTCAATAACAATGGTGCAAAGTCAATTTTTGCAGGGCAGGGAACTCTGTAACAAGAGTTTAGAAGCACCCCTAAAAACAAGGCCATGGGTTCTTGTTAACCACCCCAACAACCCATCCCTGCCAGGTTCACACTTAATGAGGAACTGTCCGCAGCACACCCCACCACAGCTTGAATTTTCAAAAGACAAAAGGGCAAGCCCCATCCGGAAATTTACCCACGGTAGCTTGCCATTTCATGTGAACCAGGTCATTGTTTCCTTCTCCCACTGAATCCCAAATTTCAGGAGTTTTCAGATTCAGTCTGCTTCAGAGGAACACTGCTTCAATTCAGGCATCTCCTGTTTCTGTCTGAGTCAGCCTGATTTGGCTCAGGATCCAGCCAAATCCAAAGCACATTCATATTAGATATAGGTTTAGTTGTAATGGGTTTTTTTGGGGGGGGGTTAAGAGGCAGAAAACATATTTAACACATCTGGTAGCTGAAGAAAATGTGTTGAGTGAGATTCAATAGGTGTGAATCAATTTGTTTTTTAAAAATAAGTCATGGTAGAAATCTCTTCATTTTGGGTTCTATAGGAAATTATAATTAGAATATATTTATTCTGCTTTCATTGTTTGATCAGTCATTTGTAGATGTGACACAATTTGAAATAAATATTCATTGTGTTTCTCCTATTCACCAGCTCTCAAGAGAGACTATTTTATTATAGAAAATATCATGATTATTAATATTCTGAGCTGACTCCACTTTGATTGATCTGATCCTCTGAACATATTTTCATTATCAAACAAGAAGGATGCCATTAGAAGAAGAAACCAAGCATCTCTGTAGAAGGAACTTTATTTACTATACAATTCTAGATTTTAAAAGGTGGACTTCACATTTGTATTAGTGTAGAACAGCTCCATCAGACAATTTTATCTGTTTGGAAAAATGCTTTATAATATTTTTGTTGCCTTTCCCATTTACAGATCATTTTAATGATATCACTAGTGAGTGAGACACACACAGAGAGCAAGAGAGAGAGAAGTGTATAGGAATAATGCATTTTTCCAAAGGCATAAATGATACCATACAGGTCATTTATACATTAGCAAAATTCCACTTCTCATCTGAAATCATCCTTCACTCTTTGAATAAATAAAACATGCCTAATCTCCCCAGTTATAGATTTGAAAGTAACATCAGTTCTGAAACTCCTGCATGCCATTCAGAAAATGTCTGTTACCAAATAACAGTTGAACAATGCAAAAGAACTTTGGAGAATACCACGGGTAAATAAAGCTATTCAGATGTGAACAGCACATTATCATCAAATGAATAACAGAGCGGAATATCATTTATCATTGTCAGTCAATGCCAGTTCGTGCACAATGTGAAAGACTTTTGATTACTGTATAATTCTGAATAATTTTCAAATACAGCTTTATGAACGGCCTTAACTAGCCCTTTATATTTATGTTAATAACGTAGCACTTTGTTTTATCTTCCCACTGACTTTCCTCATTTCCTCATTATTTTAATTGTCAGAGAAAAAAGAAAAGAAAAGAAGCAAACAACCATGAAACTATTAATCAAATGGAATAATTTCCTAAGTTTGAAGTTTTTAAGGAAGCAGCAGGATTTCCAGTAGGTCAGTGGGCACATACAGCACTTTTGATGGTCTTGAATGCTCTCACAAAATGGCCATGGGGGGCTTGCCCATCCATAAAATGGCTGCCAAGTTGGGCATGGCCAGTCACAAACACTTTCCATATGGCAAACGTCTTAAGAAACAACATTAAAACACCAGCGAGGAAGTGAGCCTGGTAGGAGCCAAGAGAGGTGGCAGTGGGCACATTGGTGCCTACAGGTAACACATTGGAGACCCCAGAGGGAGAGCACCAAACTTGCTATAATGGTGGGAGGGATGGGCAAATCTCTCAAGCTTGATCTTGTTCAGGTTCTCAATTTCCCTCCACTAGGTTCGCTCCATTTGAGCTTTTTCCCCCCCTCATGGAAATTCATACGGATTTTTCAAAATGTGAACATTTGTTCTCCATATTTTCAAATGTATGTAGTATTGTACACATGTACCCATTTACTTAAGTGTGTTTCTGTACATTTTAGAAATGTACACATTTTTCAAATCCACGCATGTTGTCAAACACATTTATATGTTTTATGAAACGCAGCACAAACTCAGAAACAGATTTCTGGCTGCAAAATGCATCTGGGCCTGTGTTCCCTTCCAGGAGGTGCCAGTTGGATAATCTCACCTTAAAATGTGAGCCAACAAATGGATTTCTCAGCCATCCCTAGATGTTGGACTTGTTTGTTCACATTTTTGTCCTGTCCATGTATAAAACGGGATAGAGCAGGTTTGATTGGCTGAGGGGAATTAAACTCCTCTGCTTCCCATAGTAGGTCACCCAACTCCATTTTCCCCCTGCCTGGCCTTGATACCAGAAGTCACTGGGCTACATCAGAAGTGCCTGGAGCTATAGATCGTGGGAAGGTAAGGTGGGTGAGGATTCTGAGGATCCTTACCCACCTTACTTTATAGACTATGGGAAGGTGGGTGAGGATTTTGATCCTAATACCCATGCATCCCTTTGGATGTTAAAAAGAGCCACACACCCTCTTTATATCTGATTTGGATGGATATGTGCATAACCAAATGTGGCAGTCATCATCTGTCTAGTTTTGCACTCTGTAGCTCTCTACAGAGTTTTCTTTTGACAACAACATTTCTTGGAGCAGTAGTTTATTCTTTTTCTGCTTATACTTGCAATGGAATCTGACAGTTCAGTCTATAAAAATCTTAGGTTGTGAGACTTGCACATTTCTGCAAAACAGAACCATAGGAGCCAGTTTATACCATCAGTAGGATCAAGTGGTAAAGCTTTTCCTGGACTGCATCATTTCTGGCAGGCTGTAGACCAGGGATTACATATTTGAACCCTTCCTACACATAGAAACATATTAGGAAGAGGTGAAGGCTAAGTTAAAACATTCTCCTTGGGCTAAACTACACATTACACTAATTTCATAGTTTGTAGCTGAGGTCTGTCTTGCTTTTTACCCACTTCCCCCCCCCCATTGGAGACTTCTTTTCTTTTCCTCATGGTGGGGGAGGTGGGAGGGGTAGTCTCAGATCCAAAGCTCTGTGGTCCTGATCTGAATTGTGGGCATAATGCTGACACAAGAGTAAAAAGTAAGACAAGCTTAAGCTCAACACTACATGATTAGCATAACATGTACTTTGGCTCCTAGGCATACTAGTTCGCTATGTGCTGGGAGAATGCCTTTCTGAATGGTGAAACATTTAACCATGGCACTTCCAGCCTGAAATGGGACAATTCAGGAAAAAGCTTTACCACATGATGCTGCTGACTGGATAAACTGTCCCCGAGTTGCAGGATCTTTAATTGTATAATAGCATTCTAGTACCTGCTGTCCAATAAAACATCCTTACATTGCATTTTGTGTACCATACCCAGCTAGAGAAATGCTAAAGAACAATATGTCAAGTTCTGCTAGCATACTATGCACACAGGTCTTACTGCATGAAATTACAGCTGCATTAAGGGGTTGCAAGACAACTTTCAAAAGGCAAATACAAAATGGTAAGTTGTAAACAATGGTCTTGTGTGTGTGTGTGTGTGTGTGTGTGTGTAAACTTTTCATCCTTTTTTCTGAGATGAAGAGAAAGATAGTTATTGCAAGTCAACAGATCATAGAGCATGCAGAATAGATAATCCTACACCAGAGAGAAGGGATTCAGCCAGTGAAGGCTTTGCAAAGTTGCTTGCTATTGGTTCTTGGAAATTCGGCAAGCTTTTGAAATCCACCTGGATTTGGAGGGTTTTTTGTGTAAGCCCCCAGCTTCACAAGCATTCCCACTTAAGCCATTGCAAGGCCACTCATTTCTCCTGATTAAATTTTGCTTGACAGCCTAAAACAACCATGCTGGGGGGGGGGGGGCAGGGATAACAAATAAGAAAGAACTCAGTCTACTGTATGAGAACAACATTCAAAAGCATTGTGAGCATGAAATTCAAAACACTGCTGTAGCCGCTGAACTCTTGTCTCGTGGTACAGCGGCTTCCTCAAAGCTGGTTTAATAAGCCTCGATGTGTTCATCTGGAAAGCAGCTCCCCACAGTACAGGATGTGTGAAAATTAGGAGCCAGTTCACACATAAGCCTTTTTAATGAGGCACCATGTGAATAAAAGCCTCCATTAGGGGCCACCTTCTCAGACAGTGCCTTGCATTCCTCTCTTCCTCCATCTACCACTTTTGTCCACTTATTTTCATTGCAGCACCCTTCTTCTCCCCCGCCCAACATCCCCGATTCACGGAATTGCTTTTGTTGTTTGCCTCTGTTTTTCTTTTCTTTTCTGGAATTGGTTTCTTTTTCTCATCTTTCTCCTTTCAAATGCATAACAGTAGCTGGCACCAGAAGCAACAAGAATAAGAAATGAAGAATAGCAAACAGTGGGACAGTGACTTCCTCATTCCCCGACGAGTCTGGCAGGAAATGAGAAGGCTGCTGCAATGACAGTGAACAGACAGCCACAACTTCTTGCCATGTCAGTGGTGGGACAAGGCAAGAAAGGCTTGGAATGAAGGACTCTAGCAGCATGCACCCTGGGTGGCTGTCTGAATTTGTGCCTCATACAATCAAACAGAGCAGCTTTCGCCAACTGAGTTCCCTCCAGATGTTGGGTGGGTTGATGGGAGTTGTAGTCCAGACATCTGGAAGGCACCAGGTTGGGAAGGCTGACAAGGATGATTCTTAGGGTTCTTATACATTTTAATACACATAGAGTATGCCAGTGTATTACTAGTGATGGGAGCAAAGCAAACCCCATGTACTCAGTGGAACTTATTTCTAAGTAAACTGGGAAAGGATTCTGCTATGAGTCCACTGATGGATAGATCCACAATCCTATACACTCTTAGTTGATGGTATGTTCCACTGAACACAATGTGCCTTACTTCTCAGGAGACAGGTATAGCATTGCACTGCATGGGGATGATTAAATGTCCTGTTGTTGCTATCAGTGGGACACAAGTGCTTAGCTACACATCTGGTTAGATTTGGAACCCACCTGAAAATTCATGTTGTGCGAGGAAAACTTAGTAGAGCCATAAAGATTTAGATGCTATTTAATAATCTTCAGAATAGATGCAAATAACATGTAACACCTGGCATGGACAGTATGTTTAATAATAATAATACACATCCTTTATGGTACATTAACTTCTTCCAAAATGACTAATGTCCCAATAGCCATGCCATAAAAGTTATAGATAAGGGTCAACCTAATGTAATTACATATAACATAACTTTACATAATACATAATTAGCAAATAGAACTATTGTAATTCCTTTTTGCAGATTCCATTATCATTCATATCTCTCCCAGAACCAAAATTTGGGTGTTCTTATGATAAATGATATTTATTTCCTTCAGGATTTAGATTATTTTGCTATTTATCAGAATTAAAGCTATTATGCCGACTATTCCTCATTATGTGCCTAATTAATTCACGGTATTATAAATTCATCATACTTTGTTCGGATCAGGCAAGCCAAAACCTTTTAATTTCACTGTGCTCAGAAGATTAATTCTTTTTCTGCTACTGTAAGGGCTAATAATTTATTCATATTATCCAATCAATCAGGAATCATCACTCTCCCCCCCCCCATCTCCTTTGCAGAATTCAACATAGGCTTTCAACCACTTGCTTCGTTGTAAATTTAAAATGTGATATTGTAGAATTAGTGTTAGAGTCTTTTATGAGGACTGAATTTCTGATCTGTCTGCCCCTCAGACTGACTAAATTATTAAGGCACCAGCTGAAGGTTCCAAACACTCCTCAGGGGTAGCCCATAGAGTGCACTGCAATATTTTGTGCTCAATAATGCGAAGTTTTACAATTCCAGGCATAAACACGTACCCATTCCTTTATTAAATTCGATTTCAGTTCTGTAGACCCAGAATGCCTCCAATCTTGCACAAGCACAGCATAAACCCAGGGTGCAGGACACGGAAACATGGGCTCAAGTGACTTGAGGCCAGATTCTGGATGAACATCAGGAAAAACTTCCTGACTGTTAGAGCGATACGACAATGGAACCAATTGCCTAGGGAGGTGGTGGGCTCTCCCACACTGGAGGCGTTCAAGACGAGGCTAGACAGCCATCTGTCAGGGATGCTCTGACTTGGATTCCTGCATTGAGAAGGGGGTTGGACTCGATGGCCTTGTAGGCCCCTTCCAGCCCTACTATTCTATGATTCTAAACAAATCATAGTAACAGCATGTTCCAACTGGGTATATGATTCCGCAACAAGTAACAAGTGAAAGTGGACTTGCTTGTTTGCTTACTCATGCTGTAATGCTTTCCCAGTGCCAATGAAGTTAAATTATTTAATTGTACTGTGAATGGGAAGGTAGTTTACTGCAACATACTGAAAATTAAGAGGCATTTGTAGTGGCTATATAATTAAGCAGGCCAGCAGCAAATGGTTGCTCTTAGAACTCACATAAATCGGAGCACAGGACTCAAGTGGTATACGTAATTGTTTGTCTTATTATTTTACTATTTAAAAAATTTATTGGAACTTCCCCAACTCTTTTTTCAAGTGGATTATTTTTTTTAAAGCAGAAATATGGATATTATAATGGAGTATGTTACTCCAATGAGTATTTTGCATGATACTGAGGCCCTGTCCATATTGCCCGCTGATCTAACTGACCTTAAAGGTAGGCCAACAAGCAAGACCTCCAATGCTGGTCTTAAAGCACAGGCAGGTCCATATATGTCAGGGCTAGAGAATCTCTTTCAGCCTAAGGGCCAGATTCCATTTTGAATAAGCTCTTAGGGGATACATTCAAGTGGTGGCCAAGGGCAAAAGGCAGAAGGGGTGGGGCCAAAATATAAACCATGCCAGCATACTATAGCTTAAAGCACTTACTTCCAGTAACTAAGGGTGCAATCGTATGCAAGTTTAGACAGAAAAAAAGGCCTACAACTCCCAGCATGCCACACCCAGCTATGTTGGCTTAGGCATGTCAGGAGTTGTAGGCCTTTTTCTGTCTAAACTGGCATAGGATTGTGCCTTAAGCCTTAGGAGAGGCTTTTCAACCTTTTAAAATGCCGGCGGCAGGGGTGGGGGTGGGGACACTACACAAAAGCCAGGAAACCACTAAATTATTGGTGGTTGATGGAAAGGGGATGGGGCCATCTGGTGAACTCCAGAAGGCTGGATTTAGGCCCAAAGAAGGGCAGGTTTGGACCCAGGGCCTGAAGTTCCCCAGCCCTGATATAGGTGCAGCAAATTTGTTCAAATAACTTGGCTCAGTACCATTTAAGGCTTAAATGACCAAAACCTAGGGATGGCGGAGAATTCCGCCATGGACCCCAATGAGACCAGATTCCAAAGAATCCGACCTCTGGAATCCGTGGTGGAACAGAGCACTCACCTCCACCTCCCTCCGGAATCCATCCGGGCCAGCTCCTCCATGCAGTGATCCTGTGGAGCCGGCGGCCGGGTCCGCATCGCTGGTGATACGGCCAGCCGCCGTTGCCGTACCATATTGCTGGGCTAACTCTGGATGCAAATGGCATCCACTATGTTGTTTGCGGCTGTAAAGCTGTTCAGTTAACCTAAATGCAGCCATTTACGGCTGCATTTAAGTTAATCTAACAGCTTTACGGCCGCAAATGGCGTCCACTACGCCATTTGCATCCCTGTTTTTCCACGCGATAGGCTAGCATTTAGGTTAACATTTACAGCTGCATTTAGGTTAACCTAACAGCTTTAGGGCCACAAATGGCGTAGTGGACGCCATTTGCATCTGGAGTTAGCCCAGCAATATGGCACGGCAATGGTGGCCAGCCATATCACCAGCAATCCGGACCTGGCAGCTGGCTCTGCAGGACTGCCGCAGAGCGGAGCCGGCCCGTACAGATTCCGGGGGAAGGGACGGATTGCCTCCACCCAAGGGCAGACTCCCACTCAGACCAGCAGGTAGGGAATCCACCCATCAAAACCAGCACTTTCCATTGGGCCTGGAAATGCATCAGTAACCAGTTCAGCTGATATTACATATCAGTGTAATATGTTTTGACTGTCTGGCCCCAATGAGCACAAGAGTGGCCCCATTCTGCACCAGCTGAAGTTTCTGTCAGTGCATCATTGCAAGCTTGTAAACAGCACTCCTGGCCACTACCACCACCACCTTTGCTTCCAGAGATAATGTGAATCCAGAAGAAACCCCAAAGTCAAACTTGATGCTTCAGATCCCCTAGAACCAGTTGCACCCTTCTACCTAGAGCAGCCAATTGCCCTATTTGGATCAAACTTCAGCTTGCTTACTCTCATCAATATCCAAAACATGTCCAGAAACCACCTGCTCAAAAGTTCCACAGCCTCTCTGGGATTTGCAGGCAGATGTAGAGCTGTGTGCACCAGCATATTGCTAACATTGCAGTCCAAACCTCCTGATGACTTCCCCCAGTGGCTCATGCAGGTGTAACAAGGCATGAGGGACAGGATGGACCCTGTCACATCCTGTATGCCAAAGGCCACAGGGCAGAACAGAGTTCCCCCCAGCACCATTTTCTCAGCCCCTCCAGGAAGGACTGGATCCACTGTGATACTGTGCCTCCCAAGCCCAACCAGTCAGGCATCCCAGAAGGATACCATAGTCCATGGTATGGAAAGCTGCTGAGAAGCTCAGGAGAACTAACAGATCTAAAATAATAAAACAACAGTGTGATTATAGGATTGCATCCAGTGTTAGTCCTGCTTAGACTAGACCTACTGAAATGAATGGGGCTTAAGTTAGAGTAAGATTGGATTCATCCCATAGCGTACAATATTTTATATGAAATCTTCCTTGACCCAGTACCAGACCCACAGGAAGTGTAGGCACTCCCTTCACTGTTACCTTCATGGCTGATTCCACATTAGTCCAGAATGTGTGTAAAGACTTCTGATCATGTGATTTATTTTCCTGGCAAATTTACAAACTATGCAGGTGACAAGCAATTCTTTAGAAGATCCTTCATGTGTGTAGTATGTTCCAAAAAAAAAGGTCCAGAAAGTTGAACCATTTAGGTGGAAGGCTACCCTTCATTTGTACCTAGGGATATGCGAACCCATCCCTGTCCAGGTTCTCCAGATGCCCGTCCAGCCCTTGTCCCCGCTCGCCAGTCCCCGGACCATGTTCAAGGACTTCCCACACTTGGAGAGCACCCCGCACTGACCCCTGCAGCCTTGTCAAGCTCTGCGGTCGCCATTTTTTTGAAAAATAAAATGGCAATCACAAAAATGTGCAAGTTTTGTATGCATAAAAATGCGCATTTTGCGAATGTGCATATTCTCATGTGCAAAATGTGCATTTTTGTGAAGGTGCACATTCGTTGGTGTGCAAAAATGTGCATTTTTGAAAAATGTGCATTTTCGTGCATACACAAATATGTTCATTGACAAAATGAGCATTTTGCATACACAAATATGTTGTTGTTGTTCAGTAGTTAAGTCGTGACCCCATGGACCTTCGTGACCCCATGGACCATAGCACGCTGGGCCTTCCTGTCCTCCGCTCTCTCCTGGAGTGTGCTCAAGTTCATATACACAAATATGTGCATTCACAAAATGCACATTTTCACATGTGTGCAAATATGCACATTTTTTCAATTGCCATTTTATTTCTCAAGGAATGGCAACCGCAAAGCTTGACATGGCCACTAGGATGAGTGCAGGCTATTCACCGAGTGCAGGCAGGGGGCAAGCAGATGCTCAGTGAGTGGGGCTCAGGGGTGTGAGCAGGGGCAGTTTTGCCGGATTCCCAGAGTGAATCAGGCACCTGCACCATCCCTATTTGTACCTAAAGGCACAGATTTTTTCAGTAGTGGCCCCATAACTGTGGATAAGGTTGGATGCATTAGTCTGTTTTTGGTTCATGTCAGTTGTGCATGTCTTCATTTATAAGTGTGTCCCATCCCACTTCTCTATTAATATGCATTAAAAACCCTCCCCAAAATTAATGTGCATTTCATACACATTATGATAAAATGTGCATGATCCACACATTCATTTGGGCATCCCTAGTGCATCCCTCCCCTTTGAGAGCAAGCTAGAATCTTGAGAACTTGGAGCTTGTCACTCCCCTCCCAACAGAGACAAATCCCCTCCCTGGGCCTTTGCATTACTTTATGGGACTGTCATGGCAGTGGGAAAGGCCTAGGGATGTCAGAGAATTCCGCCACGGATCTCGGGGAGGCCGAATGCTGGGGAGGATCTTCCTGGCGGCGGTGACTGCGGCAGCGGCTGCGGCGGTGACTGCGGCAGCGGCTGCGGCAGTGGTTCGGCGGCGGTGGCCGGTCTTCCAACCGGCTGCCGCCACTGACATTTCCAGTTAAAAAAAAAAAAAAAGACGTGATAGGCTACGTAGGTGTTTACGTAGCCTATCACGGCTGACTTAAAAACAACAACAACAACAACGCGCATCCGCATCTGCTACACTATTTGCGTTCCCCTTATTTTCGCCGTCTTAGTCTATGTAAATCTTGACGTAGACTAAGACATGCCAAAATAAGGAACACAAATGGCGGCAGCCGTGGCTGCCGCCATTTGCGTATGCACGTTGTTGTTGTTGTTGTTTTTAAGTCAGCCGTGATAGGCTACCTAAACATTTATGTAGCCTATCACAGCTGACTGCAGGGACGCAAACGGCAGTGGCTACGGCCACTGCCATTTGCGTCCCTGCTAGCCAGTGGCCGGATGTCTGGCTGCTGGCGGAGCCGGCCGGCGGCTCCACAGAATCCCTGAGGAGCACAGCTGGCCAGCCAGGATTCCGGGGGGGGGAGGAATGGAGCGCCTCCCCCCATCCAGGATTCCGGGGGGAGGGACGGAGCGCCTCCCCCCCACCATCAACATAATCCGCGAAAGGTAAGTGACTTTCGTACATCCGTAGAAAGGCCTAACCCCCACTTGAAAAGAGGTAGCAAACTTGGAGGCTGCTCAATGGGATACTTGTTATACTATCGTCAAGACCATGACAGGGCCTTCTAAACCTAGACAGTCTCTTCTCAGCCACTCCCACATTTTGTTTCACTTGGTGGTGGTGGGAATGTCATGGAGGGTTTCATCTAGTTCTGGATGGTGAAGGCCACAGGGAGACATGTGTATGAATGTATAGGTGGGCATTGTGGAAAAGAAATACAGTGGGATACCCACTGTACTGTTCCTTTTTAATTTCATAGTCTTTAATTTAAAACATAGCAAGGGATCAAAATGACGAAATTCACTTGATAAGGTAGGCACCAGTTGATGAAATTTAAAAGTGGACACAAGTCAGTGGCCATCCTGAGAAACACAATGTTAAAATGAGTGCATGGTTTTTGATTTGATAGTTAAGAACAAAAAAAGGTCTTTGCACCCCACCCCCACCCCTGAAAAAGGAAAAGTGTTTCCTGAATTTAAAAATTCTTTTCCACCCAGAAGGTGTTTCTTGAATCTTCAAGGACTTTTCAGCCACCTGAGAAGTCCAAATTAAACCTAATTAAGCTGTTAAGCAACCACATTAATCTCACAACTGCTATAAAACATGGTCAGGCTTTTAGAAGTAGTGGATATCGTGGTGATATTTCATCTGCATCTGTGGTGATATTTCAAATCACATCTCCAGCAGCCATATTTATTAGCTTTTTCTTAGCTAATGTTATTAGCATGTTTCTAAGCTTGTTTCTTTTTCTTTGGTCACAGTGAAAGACATGTTGCTGTTTGTTAACATTTTATTGCTTTACAGAAAAAGAAAAGAAAGCCCTTAGTTTGCCTTTTTAAATTTCTTAATTCTTTTAAAACTAGATCCAGTGGTCATTTAACATCTATCTGGGGGAGGGATGAGCTTTGTTGCTCTATGTATTATCTCCATCTTGGAAATATTTGTGAGAAACCCTTCAGATTATTGAATTGTCAACAACTAATAGCATCAAAAATAGTATTTTCTACATACCATAATTGCCTCAGCAGGAAGAAAAAGAAGTGTCAGCATAGTTATCTGAAGTTCAATGCAGTTTTCATTCATTGCTCTGTTACTTTGATTTCTATAAAACTGGTAATGTAATTGCTGTGATGCTCACTATGCAGCACTATAAGTGGCTGCAGAATTGATGGGAAAGCTAATTTAGGTGGCACATCCAATAAATGCCCTTTCAGGAGGTGTGTTCTGACAATCTTTAATGATGAAGTATCTCTGTGTCTTTGTCATAATAATAAGAAAACACACAAAGAAAATTGTTTTGCAATTTTAAACTTTCTGGGGTGATAGAATTGGAATTGTAAATTGTATGCTGATTATCAGCACAATCAAATTGCACTCAGTGCCACAGTATGACTCCAAAACATTTTTTGACTGCCAAGACTCACATATAGAGGCCTATGTCACAGATACTTCAACATGGTGTAAAGGGGTTGCAATTTTAATTCATAAGCAATGTTCTGTTTCAGTTCAACAGGTGATTTTTGATACTGAGGGATGTTTTTTTTAGCTTGGTAGGAAAGTATATGGGTAAATTAATTGTTATGATCAATGTATATAGGGCAAATATCGGTTCTCCTGCTATATTTCATGATTGTTTTGCTAAATTAGTTGATATTACCTATGATTATTTGATTGTGGTGCAGATTTTAATGAGGTTTTAGATTCTTTGTTAGATAGGAGTACACCTCCCAAGACTCAATCTGCTGTGAGATTGGCACTCCAGGCTTATATGATGGAATATGGTTTAATTGATGCTTGGAGAATTTTACATCCTGCTGATAAAGAGTATACTTTTATTTCACCCGTTCACCATAATTGCTTTAGATTAGACTTTTTTTTAAAAAATTTCTACAACTTTAGTGTGTCAAATCAAAGATTGCAAGACTGACACATTGGTAGTGTCAGATCATACCCCAGTATGTTTAGAATTGCAATTTTCTGATACTCCTAGGCCCCCAGTCGTTGGTATTTTAATGTTTCTCTTCTTAATTATGAGAATTTTAAAACCCAGATGTTAGCTGAACTAATGGAGTATTTCAATACTGATGAGGGTACAGCAGGTTTGTGCACCACTGAATGGGAGGCTAGTAAATCTTTTAAAAGGGGCCAAATTATTTCTTATGCTTCTTATCAAAAGAAGCTTAAAAAAACTCAACAGACACACTTAAATAAGAAGCTGAAATCTCTTATAACTCAGTTTGCCACTTCCTCCACAGCACAACTTTATCAAAAGCTACAGAATACTAAGTATGAGTTGAATAATATCCTTTCACAACAGGCGGAATTTGCCCTGACCTGTCTATGACAGAAGTATTGGGAAAATGGTGAATGTCCTAGTAAGATCCTTACATGTCGTCTTAAACAGCACCAACATCAAAACGTTATTTCAGCTATTAAAGATGAGAGTGGCAAAGTATATACTTCTCCTACAGTGATAAACTCAAAATTTTTTAAGTTTTATTCTGATCTGTATAGTACCAGTAATAAGATATCAGTGCAAGATATGGATGCTTTTTTCCCCCTCAGATTAATCTTCCATGTTTAGATTCTTCACAACAACAGCTGCTTTTAGCATTTAGAGGAAATTATGAAAGCAATAATGAAAATGAATACTGGGAAATCAACCAGATCAGATGGATTCCCAATTGAATGGTATAAAACTTTCCCTAGTTTTTAAGCACCAAAGTCGTATTGCCTCTATAACCATATTTTCAAAGCAGCCCAGGCTCCCTTTCTTCATCATTAAATGATGCTTATATTACTGTGATTCCAAGCCAGGCAAGGACCATACCTATTGTGCTATCGATCTATATCATTAATTAACATACATATCAAAATATTAACAGCAATCTTGGCTGATAGATTACAACAAGTCAGGGCTGCATTGGTTAGACCAGACCAGTTGGAATTTATTAAAAATAGACAGGGGGCTGATAATCTTAGATTAGTTGTTAATCTAGCTGCTTTAAACTCTGAAAGAACTGAGCAGGCGGCCATCATTTCCTTGAATGAAGAAAAGGTATTTGACAAAATTCATTGGAAATTTATTTTTATTACATTGACTAATTTTGGTTTTCCTTAGGGATGTACGAAAGTCACTTACCTTTTCCCAGGTGTGATTGGTGGGGGGGGAGGCGCTCCGTCCCTCCCCCCGGAATCCTCCCTGGCCGGCTCTGCTCGTGGCGACTCTGCGGAGCCACCGGCCAGGGCCATCCACAGCCAGAGTTCCGGCCACAGCCAGGCTGCTGCGGACGCAAATGGCAGCTGCCATAGCGGCCGCCATTTGCATCCTATCAGGCTGCTGTGATTAGGGATGGGGGAGAATTTCTCCCCGAAACTTCAGGGGGCCGAGCGCCAATGCATTCGGCCCCCCGAAATCGGCGGTGAAATTCTCCGCCACCCCGCTGCCACCCCCTCCCCACCCCCCCAGATGGGACTAACCTTTCACGAATGTCCCTCCCGGCGGCAGGTCCCGGCGGTGGTTCATTGGGTCTTCGTCAGGGGCGGGGGCGGCGGTGGGGGAGAAGCGAAGCACCTCCCCCACCGCGAAAAAAGCTGTGGGACAAGGTAAGTCCCTTTCGTACATCCTTAGCTGTGATAGGCTTAGGGATGTACGAAAGGGACTTACCTTGTCCTGCAGCTTTTTTCGCGGTGGGGGTGAGGTGCTTCGCTTCTCCCCCCGAAGTTCATGCGAGGGGGGGGAGGTTTCCCGCCTTGCCCAGCCGAAATTCAGGCCGGGTGGGAGGCACCCCATGCCTCGCCGGCGAAAGTCAGGCTGGGTAGAAGCGCCCCGTCTACCTGCCCACGGAAAAAAAAAAAACACCCCCGTGATAGGCTACGTAACGATTAACGTAGCCTATCATGGCTAGATTTGCAAAGTCAGCCGTGATAGGCTACGTTAATCGTTATGTAGCCTATCACGGGGGTGTTTTTTTTTTTAACTTTCCTTGTAATGGCGGCGGCGGCAGCCGGTCGAAAGACCAGCTGCTGCCCCTGCCCCTGACGAAGACCCGACCAACCGCCGCCGGGACCCGCCGCCGGGAGGGACATTCGTGAAAGGTAAGTCCCATCTCGGGGGGGACGGGGGGCGGAGAATTTCACCACCGATTTTGGGGGGCCGAATGCATTGGCGCTCGGCCCCCCAAAGTTTCAGGGAGAAATTCTCCCCCATCCCTAGATAGGCTACATAAGTATTTACATAGCCTATCACAGCAAACAGCAAGAACACAAACGGCGGCCTCTATGCCGTTTGTGCCGCTGCTCTTTTCGTGATAGGCTACGTAAGTATTTACATAGCCTATCACGGTAAAGGCAGCCATGCAAATGGGGGCTGCCATTAGCCATACTCGCTTTTTTTTTTTAAGTCACCCGTGATAGGATACGTGACGATTTACGTAGCCTATCACGGTTGACTTTGCAAATCTAGCCGTGATAGGCTACATTAATCGTCACGTAGCCTATCACGGGGGCATTTTTTTTTTTTTACTTTTCTTGGTATGGCGGCGGCGGCAGCCGGTCGAAAGACCGGCTGCCGCCCCTGCCCCTGTCGAAGCCCTGCCGAACCGCCGCTGCGACCCGCCACCGGGAGTGACATTTGGGAAAGGTAAGTCCCATCCCGGGGGGGGTGCGGGGGCGGGGGGGTGAGGAGAATTTCTCCCCGAAACTACTTCGCGGGGCCGAATACGTTGGCACTTGGCCCCCCGAACTTTCGGGGAGAAATTCTCCCCCATCCCTACTTGCATCCACATCATATACTTGCATATTTACATTGATCTATTTAATAATATATGACACTTCATGTCCAATCCTCCACAGTTCCCACAAAAGTTAACAGACATTGCCTTTTATTGTTCTAAACTTTACAAAACAACTTTTGTTTTCTTTTTTGGCCATGGATACATTGCTGTCTCCAAAAGCAAGCATATAAAGTGTAAATGACACATGGTTCTCAAATGTCTATGCATTTGTGCTATAATGGAGCCATAATTGGGACATGGCTGCCTGGTGTGTGTGTGTAAGGCTGTTTAAGGGTGTGTATGCATACTTACATGTCACATATTTGCTGTATACCAGTGACAAAGAACATGGGGCCGCGGTGGCTTAGTGGTTAAGACGCTGAACTGCAGACCGGAAGGTTGGCAGGACAGCAGTTCGAGACCCGAGTGCCACGTGACAGAGTGAGCTCCCGTCTTCAGTCCCAGCTCCTGTCAACCTAGCAGTTCGAAAGCAAGAAATTTCAAGTAGATAAATAGGTACTGCCTCGGCGGGAAAGGTAACAGCATTCTGTGCACCTCGGTGTTCAGTCATGCCGGCCACATGACCACGGAAGCGTCTTCGGACAGCGCTGGCTCTTCGGCTTAGAAATGGAGATGAGCACCACACCCTAGAGTCGGACATGACTGGTTGGGGACACCTTTTACCTTTTAGTGACAAAGAACATTTCTGTGTAACTAATTGCTTGCTTTGTGTGGCAAAAAAACCTTCTCATTTATCAGTATATATATCCTAATCAGGATGATGCGGCTAACCCTGGCTCTCTGATGAATGTAGACATGAAATGTGTTTGCAAACAGATATCTGCTGCATTCATACTTTGCAGCGCCCCATCCCACCCCTGTGCTACATCAGTCCCCCCCCCCCAAGAACTGAATTGGTTCCATGGGCAGAACATTTGTGGCCATCATGTTTTTGACAAATCTCAGAAATCTGACTCAGCGAAAACAAATGGGCTTCTTAATAAAACCAAGTTCCACTGAAGGCACCCATTGCACAGCGACTACCTCCTCAAGCGTAGCAGCTGTTGCTCACATTGATTTCTAGCCACCGGTTTCACACATAGAGGCAGTCATATGAAGGTGATTGCATAGAAACTCTGTAGGTGGTCATGAAGACAAGTCCTAAATCTTGTGCATATATTACCCCCTTTTGTCAGGATGAATACATGTCATTCATGGCTATTTATTGTACCTTAGACTCATTAGGAGTTTGCCATTGATTCCAATATGACATAGACTGCATTGGCTAACTTTTCTGCAACCCACTAGACTGTTCGTATTAAAGGTTTTCCACAAGATAATTGAGCTGATACATCAGAGCAAACTGGTAAAGCAGCCAGGACGGTGGAGCAGTCAGAAGAGCACAGAACAGTGAGCTATTATTTATCATCAGAAATCTTAGCAAAAGAAACTAGGATTTATAGCGTGCAATAATTACCCATCTTCACAGTGTCTTTTACAGCATCTTAAGTTATAATTAATTTTACGTAGTAAGAGATATTCAATCATTTCTTATAGCTCAAATATGTTTGTGCCAGATCTAGAGCAAGAGCATACATTCTATTTTCTGAACTTCACACTTCAATAACCTCCCTTATAAGGCAGCATTTCTCAGGTCAGGCAGATAGGAATCTGTCACATCCAATGTGAATTTCTCACCACTGAAATCAATAATTGCAAACAAACCAACTTCAGTTAAATCCAGGGACTTGAGTAGCATTGGACAATGGAGGCCTTTAAGTTGGTGTTCCAATGTCAGCAACATTGCTTAAAATAATTTGAGGAGAATGTTGTAGTTGCACTTCAGATAAAATATTGTGTAGAAGAAGAGTGGTCTATCATTGCTTTTCATGGAGATATAAATAAATACATCAGGAATTTTTAAAAGTTAAAAAGGTTTTGAGAGGACTAGCAAATTTTCACATACTTGCAGGGATGCTGATATAGGTGGCTCTAGCTAGAGAAATGGTTAGGGTTAGGCAGGGATGCTTGAGGATTTCGATCTTTGTAAGTTCTTTTTTAAAAATAACCAGATCCAGATCTGAACCTCTCAGACAAATGCGTGGACCAGAACTCAGCTATCCAATGGATTTTGGACTTCTCAAAATGTGACACACTTCTTGGCAGGTTATATTTAGCAAAATATGCATTGGGCAGAGCAATCCTGTGGTCCCCCAGAGAGCATCCCAGGGACTGTTGGAGTCCCCTCCCAAAGTGGTAGACACTCCTATAACTTTGGGAGAGGGACTCTGCATTCTGATCCCTCCCAATATCCCAGCCTCCACCTCCTTGCAGCTGCTGTGGAAAGAACCATGGTGGCTGCTTCTCAAGGTTGCAAAAGTGACCTCGGATGACCTCATAGAGGTGAAAAAGGGAGCATTCCAGTGGGCAGAGAAAAGGGAGGGAAGAGGAGAGGCTGGGAGTAGCTGTACCTTGTAACCTCTCCAACCCCACTCTTGCCCCAGTCCCTGGCAGTGTGATCTCTGTAGACAGGTTCAGAGGCCCATCTAGAAGTAAAAATAAAAAAGGAGGAAAGGAAAGGTTCCTCCTGTGCAAGCACCAAGTCATTGCTGACTCCTAGAGGGATGCCGCTTGTGCTGGCGTTTTCATGGCAGACTATAGTGGACAGAGAGGCAAAAAATGTCTCCATCGCTCCTCCTGCCCCGTTGACAGCAGCCTAGCAGGTCATAGGATACTCAGAAACCTCCAAGATCAGAGGCTTCCATCTAGCAGGCAACAATCCCATAGGATTGCACATTAAGTACATATTTTGAGGGGGGGGGAATGCACAGTTGAAATGCATATTCACATACCTAGGACCAAGCCCCCTTGAATTCAATTCAATTTACTTCTGAGTAGTTATGTATAGGATTTGCACTGTAAATGTGTATTTTACAGATTATTATATGTCCTATCAAGAGGCTTCTGAATGGTTCTGAATTTAACTTCATTTATTTTCAGAAATTTAGGGAATTGTAATCATAATTTCTGGCATTTCCACTGAGTAATGTAAAGTGTACAAAAATAATGTTTATTTTCTTAGACTTATGATTATATAAACCAAGGAAAGATGGAGACCCCAAATCCGAAACAGAGTTGGGTATCATTCAGCCCATTGAATTCAGTGTCTTTAAGTACATTTAACTCTATATTTGATTGTGGTGTGGAAGCAGAACTAAATAATTAGTCATAAATATGGGTAATGCATACTGGAACAGATATTAAGAAAGTGTATTGCAGTAATATAAAATGAACATTCCAAGTGCTCTGTAATAATGTTCTAATATTGAATTAGAAGAAAATACTTTGCATCCCTAACAAAAATAGTTTCCATTTTTGGGGGAGACTTTGAAAATACCCTGGTCCTAATGATATTCAGCCAGATGAAAGGTTTCCTCATATGCATTGGAGCTCAGGAGATCTGATGCTACAAGCACAAAATTCTCTCATGAGCAGAGGAACCACCATTGCTTTCAGTACTAGGGACAGCTCTATGTAGCATTTCCTATCCTACACACCAGCCTCCCCCAACCCTCCAGATGTGTTTGACTACAACTCTCAGCATGCCTGACTATTGGCCATGCTAGCTGGGGCTAATGGGAGCTGAAGTCCAAAACATCTAGAGTGCACCATGTTGGGGAAGTCTGCTATTCACAGTGACACCTAAAGATGACCCAGTTGACACACTGTAAAACTTGGAGTAACTCTGTAGGTGTAGCTGTGCGGAGGAAGGATGGTATGGCTATGGCCTGGCACAATCGTACAGCCATAGTATTTCTGCCCGATAATGATTTGCCTAAGCACACTATGTGGAAAAGTAGGCCATGCGGGAACCTGGAATGCAGAGACAGTGCTTATAAGCAAGAGCCTTAGGTGAACTTGGACCTCCCACTAGTGATTGATTGATTGATTTCAATTATTGTATCCTACTCCTCAGCCCAAAAAAGGCTCCCAGAGCAGATTCCAATCAATCACCCAAAAAGGCCGTTTCTGCCCGTAGACGTAACACACAAGAAAAAAAGGATGGGAAGGGAAGGGGAGGAAAAATACATAGACTTGTCAGCCCTGCTTCTCCTCTCATCTCCTGGGTGGGGGCAATGCAAGTGGAGCAGACCATGATGTTCTCTTTGTCTGCTCCTGTCTCCCTCGCTCTTTCCTTCCCAAAGGACAGTCAATGTCAGCTGATGACAGGATGGCTGTTGAAGGTTATCACACACATCAATATTTACTTCCCAGAACTGACAATTAAAGCCCTGTTGTACTTACGAACTAGCTCTACTGGACTGTGGTCATTATATGATTTCAATGGAGCTTTTCTCCATATAGTGAGTACAGAGTAGAGCCATATATCAGCTGTGGGATGGTGAAGGCCCTCACTACACTGGGAACATTAGCTACCCATAGCCTTGTGGGACGTTGGGTCATAACCCAGCATCAGGATCAAATTGGCAGCTGAGAAGATTTCTTATTAAAGGATCCATATTTTCAATACTAATACAAAAATCACAAGCTTAAGCTAAAACTCTAGATAATACTTCCACTTTAAAATAGACATTTTCTATTATAGATGAAGTGTTACACTGAATTTATATAATACTTGATAAGACACTGAGTGTCATATTTATATTCATACATGGATATTAACATACCAATTTCCTTATCTAGTTTAAGTGTATAGATTCAGAGCATGTGAGCTAGTGACACTTACAGATGAAATAATATTTGAAAAATTATCTAAGTAGTGGAAGGCAGAAGGAGACAATAAGCTTTAAAGGAAACAAGAGCTTCTGCCCCAAATAGTCAAAACAGATCAAACTTAAAACAGATGTAAATTTAGAAGCATAAGCTTAGATTAGGAATGTGCAAATCAGCAACACTCAAGCTCACTGAAGTTCTCCAAATTCCATCTCAAAGCATGTTATGACTGCAGTCCGTATCAGATTGCGAGTTTTGTTTTTTCTTTTTTCATAAAAATCCATGCATTTTTCCCAAATGTATAAATCCATTGTGCACATCTTTGAAATGTACACATTCTTCTCCCACTGATTAAAGTGTATTTCTGCCCATATTCCAAAAGTATGCACTTTTTCATGCACATTTTTCAAATGTATGCATGCTGTGGAACATTTTTTCCCCTCTTTGGTATGCGAATCGCATTGCAAACTCGGAAATGTATGGACTTCCACAGATTGTCAAAAGAAGATGATGAGGAGATAATTAGAAGGTAGGGATGTACGAAACTCACTTACCTTTTTGTGGAATCTTTCGCGGTGGGGGGGGAGGCGCTCTGTCCCTCCCCCCGGAATCCTCGATCGGGGGGAGGCGATCCGGTCCTCCCCTCAGGAATTCTCAATGGCCAGCTCCGCTCTGCAGCCAGGCCATGGAGCAGCCGGCCAGGGCTGTCCGCAGCTGGATTTCCGGCCACGGAGGGCTAGTGCAGATGAAAATGGTGGCCGCTGTAGCAGCTGCCATTTGTGTTCAGCCAGGCAGCTGTGATAGGCTACGTAGGAATTTACGTAGCCTATTACAGCTAACCTAAACAAAAAAACGCAGCGTACGCAAATGGCGGCGGCTACGGCTGCCGTCATTTGCGTTCCCTATTTTTCGCCGATTTATCTTACATAAATATTTACGTAAGATAAAATGGTGAAAAAAAGGGGAACGCAAATAGCGTAGTGGACGCTATTTGCATTCCTTTATTTTTTGCCATTCTAGCCTATGTAAATATTTACGTAAGATAAATCATATAAATGGTAAATAAATATTTACATAAAAATATTTACGTAGGCTAGAACGGCGAAAAATAAAGGAACGCAAATAGCTATTTGTGTTCCCCTTTTTTTTGCCGTTTTATCTTATGTAAATATTTATGTAAGATAAATCAGTGAAAAATAGGGAAAGCAAATGGCAGCCGTCGTAGCTGCCGCCATTTGCATACACTGCGTTTTTTTTGTTTTTTGTTTTGGTTAGCCGTGATAGGCTACGTAAATTCTTACGTAGCCTATCACGGCTGCAAGGGTGGCAATGGCGGTGGCAGCAGCCCTGCTGCGGCCGGCCTGGAGACCAGCTGCCTGAGCCACCGCCACCACCGAATCCGTCGCATCTGCCCCAGGTAAATGCCATCCCGGGGGGATTCTGTGTGGGGTGCGGGGGGCAGGAGGCTGTTCCTCCACGGATTCTGGGGGTCCGGATTCTAAAGAATCCGGTCTCAATGGAATCCATGGCAGAATTCTCCGCCATCCCTATTAGAAGGGAAAAAGTGCTGAAGCAGCAGCAGAGAGGGGAAAGAATGTCAGTGAACAGGACTGAAAAGGAAGGTGAACATTCTCACAATTGCTCTGTGTGGCTGACCACTGGATTCCCAGCATCCTGCCTTTCTTTTTACAGCTGCACACTAAATGACCACCACCCAGTCACTCTTGAAGTTTCAGGGGAAGGAGTAATAAAAATATGATGGGTGGCTGAGTGCTGTCATTTAAGCTAAAACTTGTTTCTTAATCATCTCTTCCACAATTAACTTGCTAGGTTCAACTCAGTAGAAAACAATATGTTAGGACTCTAAACCCAATACAGAGTCAGCAAGCTTTACTTGTGATTGTTAACAACATCAGAAGCACCCACATGGATAGCTGATTTACATGTACTGGTATTGAAGCAAACTACTAAGGCAGCAACAATCATGCTGTTGAGGTATGTGTAAAGGAGCCTTAATAACAGAACGAGTTCCTTGAAGTTCTTATGCAAACATGTCACCCAGTCCTGTTTACTTGCTTAAAATCATTCCAGTTAAAACTGTCACAGTAAACAAGCCTAGTTTGCCAGGCCTTGCTAAACAAACCTGTCAGTCTCCCCATTTAAGCCATGGTACAATGTCCAACACAAGCATAATAGATGGACTGAAAGACAGTGCCCTGGAAAGCCAGGTTCAGGAGAGAAAATAAACTTAGGAAATACTACTGGCATGACTAAAGAATACTCAACCCATCAGACCTAACCCATTTTGGCACTGTATGTCTCCCAAGATGCCATCTAATTGTTTTGAGAATGGTTCTAATCATTTTTGCCTCAGTAAGCTGGCTTCATGGACCATTCCATGTGTTTATGGGTCTCTGCATGAGAAAATGTGTCTTGACATCTGTTCTTCCTTTTCTCCCCAAATCCATTTGTGACCCATTGATCTGTGTCTGTGAAGTACCAAAAATAGTTTCTTCAGCTTCAAGACTTCATGTCTTTATATAACACAAAGCCTACATATGAAACACAACTTCTCAACTACATTTTATTCCTTAAAGTACCAAAAATTAGGGATGGTGGAGAATTTCGCCATGGATTTCAGTGAGGCTGAATACACTGGCATTGGGCTCCCTAAAACCCGTGGCGGAATGGCCTGCCACCCCCCCGCCCCCCTGCAGATCCCCCTGTTACGAGACTTACCTGGGGCGGATCTTCTGTGCGGTGGCGGCTACGGCAGCGGCTTTGGCGGTAGCGGTGGCGGTGGCTGGTCTTCCGACCAGCTGCCGCCACCGCCATTTCCAGTCTTGGGGGGGGGGGGAGATGTGATAGGCTACTTACGTAGCCTATCATGGCTAGTTTTTTTTTAAAAACAAAAACAAAAAACGACGTAAAAAAAGACGTGATAGGCTATGTAAAGATTTACATAGCCTATCATGGGTGACTACAGGGATGCAAACGGTGGCAGCTACAGCTGCCGCCATTTGCGTCCCTGTTAGCCAGCGGCCGGATGTAAAAAAAAAAGTAAAAAAAAAAAAAGTAAACACACACACACACACACACACACATCCGTGATAGGCTATGTAACGATTTACGTAGCCTATCACGGCTAGATTTCCAAAGTCAGCCGTGATAGGCTATGTAAATCGTCACGTAGCCTATCACGGGTGACTTTGAAAGAAAAAAAAAAGCGCGTAGGCAAATGGCGGCTCCCATGGGGACCGCCATTTGCGTTCCTTATTTTGACACATCTAGTCTACATAAAGATTTAAGTAGACTATGGCGAAAATAAGGGCAACGCAAATAGCGTTCCCTTATTTTCGCCGTAGTCTATGTAAATGTTTATGTAGACTAGATGAGCCAAAATAAGGAACGCAAATGGCGACGCCCATGGGCCGCTGCCATTTGCGTACGCACTTTTTTTTTTTCAAAGTCACCCATGATAGGCTATGTGACGATTTACGTAGCCTATCACAGCTGACTTTGGAAACCTAGCCGTGATAGGCTACGTAAATCGTTACGTAGCCTATCACAGGTGTGTGTGTTTTTTTTTTAATTTACTTTTTCTTTTGCAATGGCGACAGCGGCAGCTGGTCGGGAGACCGGCTGCCGCCCCTGCCCCCGACGAAACGCCGCCGAAACGCCGCCGGGACCCGCCGCTGGGAGGAACATTCGGCCACGGTAAGTCCCATCCCGGGGGGGGAGGGGGGCCAGCGGAGAATTTCCCCACCAATTTCGGGGGGCTGAATGCGTTGACATTTGGCCTCCCGGAGATTCGTGGAGAAATTCTCCGCCATCCCTAAATATAAAACAGTAAATTAAGACACCCATTATTTGCTTAGGTAGTTCTGCTTTTTTTTAGCTCATGTGTGTCTATGTCTGTGTGTGTGCATGTTGATTGTTGTTCCACCAACACTATACATCCAAATTTCAAGACAGTGTTGCAAAAGCATGAGACACATAGTATTTATATTAATTACCTTCCAATTTTTATTAATTCCAATAACACTCCACTGTGTGGCATAACAATCCAGCACAATATGAGCATCTTTGGGGTGTTAGCAGGGGCAGAGGTAGGAGAGGTGTTGCTGTCACTAGCAGCACTGTTAAGTGAGCTCTCTGTCCCCTAGTCCAGATAGTGCATCCTGGTGCAGTACGGCAGCAGAGCGCAGAGGCCAGCTGCAGTGCTCGGAGGTCACTGGTCAAAGAGGCTGGTGTGGGCAGGTGCAGTAGTTGCACTGTTGCCCAAGGCAAAACAGAATCTCCTTCTATAGTGGAAGAGGGGAGCCCACTGATGGACATTAGTTCAGAGTAGGGATGTTAGAGAATTCCACCACAGATCCCAGGGGGCTGAATTCCAGTGAATTTGCCCCCCCGGAATCTGTGGTGGAACAGAGCAACCCGCCCCACCACCCAACGAAAGCCCCGCGAAATGGAGCCTACCTGGCGGCGGCTCCGGCTCCAGCTGCAGCGGCTGTGGCGGCGGCGATGGCGGCTGCGACGGCGGCGACAGTGGTGATGGCTCCAGCTGCTGCAGGGCTGCTGGAGACGCAAATGGTGTCCTGAGTAGGGGCCGCCATTTACGTCCCTATGGTAGCCCGTGACAGGCTATGTAAATATTTAACCTATCACGGCTAAAGCAGGGATCCAAATGGCATCCCCTACACCATTTGCATTCCCGTTTTCTCCATGATAGGCTACGTAAATATTTACATAGCTGCCGCCATTTGCGTACGCTGTTTGTTTGTTTTTTTGGTGGCAAGGTGGCCGCCATTCACAAGTCAGCGCAGACGGCAGCAGGTAAGTGCTCTATTTCGCGCAACTTTTGTGGGTTGGGGGCTTCGTTCCATCACAGATTTTGGGGGGCCAAATGCACTGCCATTCAGCCTCACCGAGATCCGTGGCGGAATCCTCTGACATCCCTATAGCACACAAGCCAAACTGCCTGGACTTTGGTAGGAGGGATACTCTCAAAGGGGCCTGGGAGGGAGCCAGGTTTCACATGTGTGAATGGATACCAGGAGAAGTTACAGTTCTTTGCTTTGGGATTTTTCCTTGAAAAACTCAAATTTTACCTTCACCTAGCACTTAAGCCATTGGGCCAAACTGCCTTGGCTTTGGGGGTGCAATGCCCTCGAGGGGGGCTGGGAGATGCCAAGGTGTCACGTTGTCAGGGTGGAAACTGTGCCGATAGAACCCCAGAGCAGTTCTGATTCTGAGGAGGAACAGCAATCCATGGGAGAGGAGTGTGCCCATCTCTCACAGGCACAGCAGCTGGCAGAGATTCCTCCTGCCAGCATTCCTGAGATAGATAGTGACCCTGGAAGTGAGAGAGCACTGGAGGGGGGCTTGCTGGACGCTCGATGACAATGCCAGGAGCGACGACAGCTGGAGGGCATGGAAAGGAGGCATAGCACTTGTTTAGCGCGCAAGCAACGGTCACGTCCCGAGGACCCAAGGGAAAGAGGGAGGAACTCTCCCTAGCCCATAAGTTCAGGGTCTTCCCGTGATTCTCCTTCAAACAGGGACAACTGCCTAACCTGGAGCATAGGCTACTCTGCTGTTCCTTGCTTAGTCGCTGGTGATTAGCATCTGAAAGAGTTATCAAGTTGTAAAAGGATTAAATAGGGATGGCAGAGAATTCCGCCACAGATTCCAGTGAGGCTGGATTCTTTAGAATCTGGCCCCCCAGAATCCGTGGAGGAACAGCCTCCTGCCCCCCGCCCCCCCCACGGAATCCCCCCGGGATGGCACTTACCTGGGGTGGATGCAGCGGATGTGGCAGATGCAGTGGATGCGGCAGCGGTTCCAGAGGCGGCTCTGGCAGCAGCGGCTTCAGCGGCTGGTCTCCTGGCCGGCCATGGCCGGGCTGCTGCCACCACCATTGCCATCCTTGGAGCCGTGATAGGCTACGTAAGAATTTACGTAGCCTATTACGGCTAACCCCCCTGCCAAAAAACCCAGCATAAGCAAATGGCGGCAGCTATGGCGGCCACCATTTGCATTCCCTATTTTTTGCCAGTTTATCTTACGTAAATATTTATGTAGGCTAGAATGGCACAAAATAAAGGAATGCAAATAGTGCCTGCTACACTATTTGCATTCCCCCTTTTTTCGCCATTTTATCTTACGTAAATATTTACGTAAGATAAATCGGTGAAAAATAAGGAACGCAAATGGCGGCCGCCGTAGCCGCTGCCATTTGCATACGCTGGGGTTTCGGGGGGGGGGGTTAGCCGTGATAGGCTACGTAAATTCTTACATAACCTATCACAGCTGCCTGGCTGGACGCAAATGGTGGCCACTACGGTGGCCGCCATTTGCGTCCGCAGCAGCCCATCCGTGGCCGGAAATTCGGCTGCAGACGGCCCTGGCCAGCTGCTCCATGGCCTGGCCGCGGAGTAGATCCAGTCGTCGAGGATTCCTGGTGGGAGGACCGGATCGCCTCCCCCCCATCGAGGATGCCGGGGGGAGGGATGGAGCGCCTCCCCCTCCACCGCGAAAGATTCCACAAAAAGGTAATGTAAGTTTTGTACATCCCTAGGATTAAAGCCTTGAAAAGAATCCTTTTGTCTGTGTCTTGAGTTAGCTATTGGAGTAGACTGAAAGAGGCCGCCAGGGCGCTCCTGACAGCTTGGTCCCCATTTTGTTTTTTTTCCCTCTCTTTTCTCCTACTGCCGATGGAGGTTGCCAGGGACCCGGCGGTGCAAGCTCTGGTGCAAGAGAACCAGGCTCTTCATGATCAAGTGGCTCCACTGACAACTGCCATACAGAATCTGCAAGCTGCGGTTCAACCCCCACCACCTCCGATTCCCTCCTGCCGCAAGTGCCCGGTGGCTCTGCCAGAGAAGTTTTCTGGTGAGAAAGGACTTTTTCAGATTTTTCGGGCCCAATTGGAGCTGTAAATGCGCCTCCGACCTGAGGATTTCCTGACAGAACAGGTTTGTGTGGGCTACCTCATTAACTTACTTTCAGGAGAGGCAGCTAAATGGGCTTCGGGACTTCTTCTCACTAATGACAGTGAGAACCTGAAGAACCTGAAGACAGTTCAGGTTTCATGACAGTGATGGCCAGATTTTTTGGTGACCCCCTGCACATGCAGATGGCTTCTCGGGAGATTCACCGCCTCCGGCAGGGCAAGGACTTAGTTTCCAGCTATGCAAAGACTTTTCGCTTGCTAATGCAGGATTTACAGTGGAATGATGCCACACTGGTGGCTCAGTTTTTGGATGGTTTGAACAACAAGATCTTGGATGAGTTGGCGCGCATGCCTAGCCCGCCTACTTTGGAGGACCTCATCCAGACCTGCCTCCAGATAGATAGTTGGCTGGAGGGGCGCCGGCAGACCCGGAGGGGCGCGGGGGGCTGAGATTTCCCTCCTCCCATTCCCCTACATTTCCTGCCCCCTCCCCCTCCCCCCACCCCTGTGGTGGGGGCAGAAGAGACCCCGATGCAGCTGGGAGCTACCCAAACCCGGCTGCCTCCGGAGGAACTAGAATGGCAGCGCGCGGAGCGCCTATGCTTTCGATGTGGAAAGCTGAGACATTTTGCCAAAACCTGCCATGCTAGACTCGCAGCATCACTGCCTCCCCCTCCTCTCCTTCCTCCTCCTCCTTCTCCTCATCCCCAGGCCTAACAAGGCTGCCCCCCATGCTTGTTGGGGGTCTCCAGTGTGGGGGTTGGTTCCACACCAGGTGGGTGCCTTCCTCAACCCCCTCTCCCATCTGCTATTACATGTTCACCTCCGCTCCTCCCAGTGGGGTGGGGTGGAGGCCCTGGCTTTAGTGGACTTGGGGGCTACAACCAGTTTCATGGATGAAACCTTCGCCCTCTTCCACAAGATTCCTACCCTGCCTCTTCCTGCCCCTTTGGCAGTGGAGACCATTGATGGGCTTCCTCTTTGTTCGGGCACAGTGACCCGGATTACAGCTCCACTCACTCTGCACGCCCAGTCCCACGGTGAGCAGATTCAGTTTCACTTGGCCAAGGTTCCCCAATACCCAATCATGCTGTGTGTTTCTTGGCTCTCTAAGCATAATTCTCAGATCTCTTGGGGGCTTCAGCAAGTGGAGTTTGCATCTTCCTACTGCTGGGAGCATTGCCTCCCAACCGAGGCGCTAGTCCCAACCCAGGCCTTAACACTTTCCTCCCCCTCCTTGTCTGCTTCTGGCAGTTCTTCAGCTACCGTGATCCTCCCAGAGAAGTTTGCGGCTTTTCAGGATGTTTTTGACAAGAAGGAGGCCGACCAGCTCCCCCGTCACCACCCTTTTGACTGTGCCATTAACCTCATTCCTGGGTCAGCCATCCCCACTGGCCAGCTCTATTCGATGTCGGAGCTGGAACTTCGAGCTCTGCGGGAGTTTTTGGACACAAACCCCAGCCATGGCTTCATTCGCCCCTCCTCCTCCCCTGCCTGCACCCCTACCATCTTTGTGTCCACAAAATTGGGAGAACTCTGCCCAGTGCATGATTACAGAGCATTGAATTTGGTCTCGATCCCCGACAAGTCCCCTGTCGCCCTCAAACCTGAGATGCTGGAGTGCCTGGGGCAAGCCAAGATTTTCACAAACTTGGACCTGCGTGGCGCCTACAATCTGATTCGTATCCGGGAGGGGGATGAGTGGAAGACCTGTTTTGGTGCCCGGTACAGAGTGTATGAATACCTAGTGATGCCTTTTGGGCTCGCCTGCACCCCCCCCCACGTTTTCATGTTTTATGAATGCCATCTTCCGGAACTATTTGGATACTTTCCTCATTGTGTATCTCGATGATTTACTTATATTTTCTGAGGACCCCCACACCCATCAGCACCATGTCTCTACCATCCTCCAGTGCCTCCACGAGAACATCTGTATGCCCAGCTGGAGTAATGTGCGTTTGACCTAACCTCTTTGGACTATCTTGGCTACATTATCTCAGCTGACAGTATCAGGATGGATCCTGCAAAGGTCCAGGCTGTCCTCCCCTGGCAGGCTCCATCCATCAAGAAGGACTTGCAACATTTTCTGGGTTTTGCTAATTTTTACAGAAAGTTCCTGCCCAGCTTTGCTCGGCTGACATCTCCTCTCACAGACCTCCTTAAGGGCAGGAAATCTCATTTTCATTTGGACAGCATCTGCCCAACAGGCTTTTGAGGTACTTAAGAAGCTTTTTAGTTCTGAGCCGATCCTGTTACATCCTGACCCGAGGAAGCCTTTTGTAGTGCAAACTGATGCCTCTGACTTTGCGGTGGGGGCAGTGCTTTTTCACCCAGATCAGGCAGGCAGCGGGTTGAAACCCTGCGCCTACCACTCCAGGAAGGTGAACATGTCTGAGAGGAATTATACCATCTGGGAGAAGGAACTGTTGGCCATCAAGTCCACTTTGGAGACCTGGCATCATCTGCTGGAGGGGGCACAGCACCCAGTTGAAGTTAGAACCGACCATCACAACCTGGAACATCTTCAGACAGCCCATGCCTTAAACCAGTGGCAGATTAGGTGGTCGCTTTTTTTTTCCCGGTTCCACCTTAAGATTTGCCATATGAAGGGCTCCGACAACCTACAAGCAGATGCTCTTTCTCGTAAGCCTGACCTCCAGCCAGGGAGTGAGGGAAATCCCCCCCATCTCTGATTCTTCCCCCCCAGAGCCTGGCGGCAGCTGTGGTACCTTGCTCTATGGAGGAGCTCCTTCACTCTGCACAGGCTCAGGATGCTTTTGTTCACACAAAAGTGGAGGAATTGGGGCTAGCCTCTGCCCCCACCACTCTACCCCTTCTCTTTGCAAGGTGGCCTGCTTTACCATTCCAGCCGGGTCTATGTGCCTTCTAGACCCCTCCATGAGAAGGTCCTCCATCAGTGCCACGACTCCCCCACTGCTGGGTATTTTGGCGTTGCCAAGACCCTGCACAGAGTGGCATGGGATTTTTGGTGGCCTCATGTGTGTCAGGACGTCAAGACCTATGTTGCCTCCTGCCCAACCTGCCAGCGGGCGAAGGCCCCCTCAGGCAAGCCCACAGGCTTGCTTCACCCCCTGCCTACCCCCTCAGGACCTTTGAAAATGCTCTCCCTTGACTTCATCACTGATGTGCCTTGCTCACACGGTAAGACCACTATTCTGGTGGTGGTGGATTTGTTTTCTAAGATGGCCCATTTCATCCCCTGCTCTGGGTTGCCCACAGCCAGGGAGATGGCAGAACTTTTTTTGACATATGTTTTCCGGCTCCATGGATGGCCTGAGGGTCTCATTTCAGATAGGGGGGCCCGATTCACTGCCCATTTCTGGAGGGAGCTACTTGGGCTTCTCCATGTGACACTCCATCTTTCCTCCACCCACCACCCACAGACCGACGGTCAGACCGAGCTCACCAATGCGACTCTGGAGCAATATTTGCACTGTTTTGTCAATTACCAGCAAGATGACTGGTGTCCCTTGCTGCATCTCACAGAATTTGCTTATAACAATGCCTGCCATGCTTCCACCCACCAAACTCCATTTTTTTGCCAATTTTGGTTACCACCCCAAGGCTTTCCTGTCCACCCTAGCTTCCTCTTTGGTGCCAGTGGCCCATGACTTTTTAGAGAAGTTGCGAGCAGTACACCACCTCTTACGGGACTCCCTCAAGCAAGCCAAGTCAGCCTACAAGGCCTCTGCGGCCCGACGGCACCAGCTGGGTCTGTCTCTGCAACTGGGGGACTGGGTTTGGTTGTCCACCCAATACCTCCCCTCTCACTCGCCCGCAAGGAAGCTCGCACTTCGCCACATGGGGCTTTTCCAGATTACGGCCCAGATTAACCCTGTTGCTTTTTGCCTGGCTCTCCCCCCTCCATGAAGATCCATCCTGTTTTTCATCAGTCCTTGCTGTCCCCCCTGGTTTCTTGTGACCCTAATCGCTCGGCCGGCTCCCCCCCCCACTGCCAGTGCTGGTGGAGGGGGAGGAGGAGTTTGAGGTCATGGAGATTCTGGACTCCCACCTTTCTCGCAGCCACCTGCAATATCTAGTGGACTGGAAGGGGTACGGGCCAGATGAGTGATCCTGGGAACACAAGGAAAATGTGCATGCTCCGTTGCTGCTGAGGTGCTTCCACCAGCTGTACCCCCACAAACCCGGGGCTCCAGGGGAGGAGCACGAGGGGGGCCTCATGGGAGTGGATATGATGTCAGGGTGAAAACTGAGCCGGTAGAACCCCAGAGCAGTTCTGATTCTGAGGAGGAACAGCAATCCATGGGAGAGGAGCGTGCTCATCTCTCACAGGCACAGCAGCTGGCAGAGATTCCTCCTGCTAGCATTCCTGAGATAGATAGTGACCCTGGAAGTGAGAGAGCACTGGAGGGGAGCTTGCTGGACACTTGACACCAACACTGGGAGCGATGACAGCTGGAGGGCATGGAAAAGAGGCATAGCACTCGTTTGGCACACAAGCAACTGTCGCGTCCCGAGGACCCAAGGGAAAGAGGGAGGAACTCTCCCTAGCGCATAAGTTCAGGGTCTTCCCGTCATTCTCCTTCAAACGGGGACCAGTTGCCTAACCTGGAGCATAGGCTACTCTTCTGTTCCTTGCTTAGTCGCTGGTGATTAGCATCTGAAAGAGTCATTAAGCTGTAAAAGAATTAAAGCCTTGAAAAGAATCCTTTTGTCTGTGACTTGAGTTAGCTATTGAAGTAGATTGAAAGAGACCGCCAGGGCGCTCCTGACACATGTGCACATGTGGAAACAGGGAGAAGTTACTGCTCTTTGCTTTGAGAGTTTCCCTGGAAAACGTCAGATTTTAACTCCACCTAGCACAAAAATCACTGGGCCAAACTTAGGGATGGCAGAGAATTCCCCCACGGTTTCCAGTGAGGCTGGATTCTTTAGAATCCAGACCCCTGGAATCCGTGGCAGAACGGCCTCCTGCCCCCCCTGCCCTCCCACGGAATCCCCTGGGATGGAACTTACCTGGGGCGGATGCAGCGGATGCGGCGGTGGTTCCAGCAGTGGCAGCAGCTTCGGTGGCTGGTCTCCTCGCCAGCCGTGGCCGGGCTGCTGCAGCTGCCATTGATGTCTTTGCAGCTGTGATAGGTACATAAGTATTTATGTAGCCTATCACAGCTAACCCCCCCCAAAAAAAAACAGCATACGCAAATGGCTGCAGCTACAGCAGTCGCCATTTGCATTCCCTATTTTTCGCCGATCTAGCCTATGTAAATATTTACGTAGGCTATTACAGCGAAAAAAAGGGGAATGCCAATAGCATAGTAGGTGCTATATGCGTTCTTTTTTTTCCACCATAATAGCCTACATAAGTATTTGTGTAGGCTAGACCGATGAAAAATAGGGAACGCAAATGGCGGCCAACATAGCCGCGATTTGTGTACGCTGGCTTTTTGCGGGGGGGCTTGGCATGATAGGCTATGTTAATACTTAAATAGCCTATCACAGCAGCTTGGCTGGACACAAATGGCGGCCGCTACAGTGGCCGCTATTTGCATCCGTAGCAGCCCGTCAGTGGCCAGAACTCCGGCTGTGGACGGCCCTGGCCAGCTGCTCCATGGAGCCGCTGCAGAGTGGAGCCAGCCGGGCAGGATTCTGGGGTGGAGGACCGGATCGCCTCCAACTGGATGCCACTGCTATTTCCAGTTAAAAACAAAACAAAACATGATAGGCTACGTAAAGATTTATGTAGCCTATCACGGCTAGATTTTTAAAAAATACTGTGATAGTCTATGTAAATGTTTACGTAGTCTATCATGGCTGAGTGAAAAAGAAAAAAAAACCTGCGCGTACACAAATGGCGGCGCCCATAGGCGCCGCCATTTGCGTTCCTTATTTTGGCATGTCTAGTCTACATAAACATTTACGTAGACTACGGCGAAAATAAGGGGAACGCAAGTAGCGTAGACACTACGCTATTTGCGTTCCCCTTATTTTCGCTGTAGTCTACGTAAGGATGGCGGAGAATTTCTCCCCGAAACTTCGGGGGGCCTAGCGCCAATGTGTTCGGCCCCCCGAACAAGTTTCGGGGAGAAATCCTCCGCACCCCCCCGCACCCCGCACACCCCCGGGACGGGACTTACCTTCCCTGAATGTCCCTCCCGGCGGCGGGTCCGGCCGGTGGTTTGTTGGGTGTTCGAGTGGGGCAGGAGCGGCAGCCGGTCTTTCGACCAGCTGCCGCCCCCGCCATTGCAATAAAAGAAAAAAAAAAAGTCCCCTGATAGGCTACGTGACGATTCAAATAGCGTTGCCCTTATTTTCGCCGTAGTCTACGTAAACATTTACGTAGACTACAGCGACCAAATAAGGAACGGGAATGGCGGCTCCCTATGGGGGCCGCCATTATCCGTACACACTTTTTTTTTTTTTTTTAAGTCACCTGTGATAGGCTACGTGATGATTGATGTAGCCTATCACGGCTGACTTTGCAAATCTAGCCGTGATAGGCTACATGAATTGTCACGTAGCCTATCAGGGGGCTTTTTTTTTTTTTTTTTAACTTTCGCGTTCGCGGCCGGGCGAGGCGGCAAGCCTCCTCCCCTGCTGAATTTCGGCCGGGCGAGGCGGGAAGCCTCCCCCCCGGGCCTGAACTTCGCGGGGGGAGCAGAGAAGCGCTCCCCCCCACCGCGAACAAGCTGCGAGAAAAGGTAAGTGACTTTCGTCCACCCCTAAGTCTACGTAAATGTTTACGTAGACTAGATGTGCCAAAATAAGGAACGCAAATGGCAGCGCCCATGGGCGCCGCCATTTGTGTACGTGCGGTTGTTTTTTTTTTTCACTCAGCCGTGATAGGCTATGTAAACATTTACATAGCCTATCACGGCTGATTGCAGGGATGAAATGGCGGCGGCCACGGCTGCCGCCATTTGCGTCCCGGCCAGCCAGGATTCGGGGGTGGAGGGACGGAGCACCTCCCCCCTGGCCAGAATTTCAAGGGGGAGGAATGGAGCGCCTCCCCCCCAGCCAGAATTTTGGGGGGGAGGGATGGAGCACCTCTCCCCCCAGCCAGAATTTCGGGGGGAGGGACGGAGCGCCTCCCCCCCACCGCAAATCAAATTTCGATACAGGTAAGTGACTTTCGTACATCCCTACAAATCTCACTTCAGATTCAGATCCGAGTCAAAGCGGAGGGGATCCGAATCAATCTGAGGTGGACAGGGGTCACTTCAGAGGATCTGAAGCAGCATCCAAAGTGAATTGGGGGGGTCTGTGCACAGCCCTAATTGATACTACCCCTAGAGACAACCTTACAAGATGAACACAATGACGGTGTTAAATAGGGGTGCACAAAAGCCACTTACCTGGTCTTGCAGCTTGCTTTGCGGTGGGGGGAAGGTGCTTCGCTGCTCCCCCCGAAGTTCAGGCCGGGGGGGGAGGCTTCCCTGCTCGCCCGGCCAAAATTCAGGCCGGGGGGGAGGCGCCTTGCCTCGCCCAGGCGCGAAATAAAAAGTTTTAAAAAAAACACCCCCGTGATAGGCTACGTGACGATTTACGTAGCCTATCACGGCTAGATCTGCAAAGTCAGCCATGATAGGCTACGTTAATCATCACGTAGCTAGCGATGGCGGAGAATTTCTCCCCGAAACTTCGGGGGACCGAGCGCCAACGTGTTCAGCCCCCCGAACAAGTTTCGGGGAGAAATCCTCCGCCCCCCCACCCCCCGCCCCCCCCCCGGGACGGGACTTACCTTCCCTGAATGTCCCTCCCGGAGGCGGGTCCGGCTGGCGGTTCGTCGGGTGTTCGAGCGGGGCTATTTGCGTTGCCCTTATTTTCGCCGTAGTCTACGTAAACATTGACGTAGACTACAGCAACTAAATAAGGAACGCGAATGGCGGCTCCCTATGGGGGCCGCCATTCGCGTACGCGCTTTTTTTTTTTTTAAAGTCACCCGTGATAGGCTACGTGATGATTCACGTAGCCTATCATGGCTGACTTTCCAGATCTAGCCGTGATAGGCTACGTGAATCGTCACGTAGCCTATCAGGGGACGTGTTTTTTTTTTTTTTGTTACTTTCGTGTTCGCGGCCGGGCGAGGCGGGAAGCCTCCTCCCCGGCCTGAATTTCGGCCGGGCAAGGCGGGAAGCCTCCCCCCCCGGCCTGAATTTCGGCCGGGCGAGGCGGGAAGCCTCCCCCCCCGGCCTGAATTTCGGCCGGGCGAGGCGGGAAGCCTCCCCCCCCTGGCCTGAACTTCGCGGGGGGAGCAGCGAAGCGCTCCCCCCCACCGCGAAAAAGCTGCGAGAAAAGGTAAGTGACTTTCGTTCACCCCTACACGTAGCCTATCACGGGTGACTTAAAAAAAAAAGCTCGTACGCAAATGGCGGCCCCCATAGGGAGCCGCCATTCGCGTTCCTTATTTGGTCACTGTAGTCTACGTAAATCTTTACGTAGACTACAGCGACCAAATAAGGAACGTGAATGGCAGCTCCCTATGGGGGCCGCCATTAGCCGTACACGCTTTTTTTTTTTAAAGTCACCCGTGATAGGCTACGTGACGATTTACATAGCCTATCACGGCTGACTTTGCAAATCTAGCCATGATAGGCTACGTTAATCGTCACGTAGCCTATCACGGGGGCGTTTTGTTTTGTTTTTTACTTTTATTGGAATGGCGGCGGCGGCAGCCAGTCGAAAGACCGGCTGCCGCCTCTGCCCCTGTCGAAGACCTGACGAACCGCCGCCGGGAGGGACATTCGGGAAAGGTAAGTCCCATCCCGGGGGGGGGGCGGGGGGCGGGGGGGCGGAGAATTTCTCCCTGAAACTACTTCGGGGGGCCGAACACGTTGGCACTCCGCCCCCCGAAGTTTCGGGAGAAATTCTCCCCCATCCCTAGTGTTAAATAAATAATGGCAAAGAGAATAAAATATCACTTTTTTGATAATAGGTTGAGATTTCTTTAATTACTTAGACTAAATATGTTTGGTTACAATTTCAAATAGGTAAGAGAATCTTCCTCAGCTACATAGGCTCTCAGTAGCTTTTCCCTCAGACTAGATTTCCTTCAGCCCCACAGCCAATTGCTCACAACCACAAAGATATGTACAGGAGACATCCTCTGTACAGCAGCAACATCCTCTGCTTCCAAATCTTCCTGTTGCCTCCAGCTTCTAGGATTATTCTGTTTCAATGACTCTTGATGAAGTTCCCTCTGGTCAGACTTCTTCCTGAAACCTTCCAGTGGTGGGCTCTGATGCCGGCTTGAAGCTTCATCACAACCTCACACACAGCTTCCTGCTCTCCCCAGCAACCAGCTCCAGTAACCATATCATCTCTCAGACTCGAAGGCTTTCTCCTTTCTCAGCTCTGAGTTCTGCTTCCTTCAACTATCACATCTCTTCTAACCAAGTGTCTCCAGCTGAATGTTTAAACTTAAAAATAATCTTAGGCAGAACCTCTGACCAATCATGTTTTATGGGCCTTGTAACTACCAATCCAATTTGTTGACACCCTGATCAATTCAAATTGTACTTTACTATCCACCTGGTACCTATATAAACAAATGCAGCTTCTTGACCATGACATTTTCAAACTGTCAACTTGAAGCCCCTTTCCACACCAACTTTAACTAAGGCAGCCACCACTGCCTTATGTCCAGTACACATCTGGAAGCAAAGACAGGCTTCTAGCCTACTAGACTATATTACCACCTCACTCAGAGGTCACTTACAATACAGAAACAAAATAAACCATAAACAAATAGGTAAAAATTGCATTGTTTCTTCACCCTCTGCCCCCTAACATGTATTATCACTTTCTCTGTATCATGATATCATGATGTTGTGTGTTTTGCTGATCTCTCCCCAGTGGCAACCAATGATGTGGAGGTGATGAGGAAATACACAATGCCACAACATGGGCTAAGTGTTATTATAGGACCTATTTATTTATTTATTTATTTATATTATTTGTTGGTTGCCTTTCAAGGCAGAAGCCCTCCCAAGGCAGCATACAGTAATAAAACACATAATCAAAACTGATGCGGTCTTAAAAAGCAATAAAAACACAGGAAAAGCAGCAAAAACATAATCAGAACAATGATAACTAAACACTTGTTGAAGCACACATAGTGCAGCTATCTGTGCTCACTTTCTCTCCTCTCCTCTAAGCTGGCACAGTTCTGACTTGGATCAGGCAATGGCACTCTTGGACAGGAGGCTTTAAGCCCCTCCCTCATTTTTTTCATGAAATATCACCCCCACACCTCTCAGAGGCATTAAAAAAAACCCAAGAACATCTCAAGTCATTTCAGTGGCCACAGATTATAAGGTAGTGGGGGGAGAACTCAGTATATGGATGCTGGTTTTGTCACAATATCAGGTATCTTGTAATGTAGAGTTTGGCCTTAACTACTGTGTCTATTAAATTAGTACTTGTGAAGAGAATGCTATAATGGTGTGACCAAGGACAACATTTTGCTCAGATTTCAGAAAAGTAGCCTCTGAATAATGGAATGTTCTTTGTAGGAGGTTTTATCTAGAAAGTTTAACCAGAAAATTCTTGTGACAGGTAAACTGCAACAACAGCAACTGTACCACACTTCTCCTTCCCTACCAAATACAGCAAATCTGTTCCTGATTAACCAATTACTGCAAATGCACTTTAAGCAAAGCAATGGAGTGCGTTGAGGCCTTTACTCCCTCTGTTCCATTCTAGGTCTTTTAAGTCCATTTAATGTCCCTAAGAAAAAGAGAGTACTGGTAGGGATGTACAGACTGTGTAAAATCCACTCCATCTGTGTTTCATGGATTATCAGGTGCCATTTGTTCCATCATCCACTCACAGACGGATGCAAAAAATTTTTTTCATCATGCTGAAAAATACACAAATAATTATGTAAATATTTATGTAAGTATTTACATCAATTACCTTATGTTACATAACATTTAGTGTATTGTCCCCCATTCCATTCAATGTTTCCTCAGAAGAAACTTATGTATTTTCCTACGAATATATATGGGTACATTTTGGGAAAGTGAAAAAAATCATTCAGAAGTCCACGGACTCCATGCAGCCTGAGGGGGTCACTCCGCAGCAGATTCCATAGGTTGGATTCTTAGAAAAGATCTGAGCTCATTTAGTCCATCTTGACTTTCTCCAGCATCCCTAACTGCTGGTAGGGTATTAATAGATCTAAAAGAAGTATAAAAGGTCTCTAAAGCATCTTAATGGGCCCTGCGAATGCCATATTGTGTAGAATGGGGTTACCATTTTTTGTCCTGACAGAAACTTGGTGCATTTAATTTAATAGCTGCCTGGCAGAGGGGGAAAAATCATTCCATCCAAATTTGTTCCTAACATCTGCAAAAGCAAATATACAGTTTTTGCGAAGAGTCTCCTTGTTGCCCATTGCATACATATTAGTGTCTTCAGTTGTTAATCAAGTTCCCCATTCAAAAGCAGAGACAGCAGTACAGATCTGAATCATTGTTTCCCACTGCATGCACAGTTTGCTTAATTGTGATTTTTTTCCCAATTCAAAGGCACAAGACAGCAGGCAAATTTATGTAAATCTGAATCATTGTTTTGCATCGTGTGCGAAATTGGCTTAATTGTGCAATGGCTTGCATAACAGAGTGGCTTTTTCAATGAGTTGATAATAAAGTTTGCAAACCTGCTGACCATTTGGGTTATTTATTTAGGGAACAAACCTATGCTGACTGGGGCATGCTGAGAGTTGTAGGGGTTTTTTCTGTCTAATTTTTTTCTGTTTAAATATGCATAGGATTGCATATTTATTATGCGACCCTTATTTATTATATTTTTAATCTGTGTCATTACAAACAACAAACTGTGTCATTATGCACCTCAGCACATTCACAGCTGTTCATTTCAAGTGTGGAAAATCAGATATCATAGCATCATAGGACAGGACATTCAGAGGATCACCAAAAATCATTACAGGAGAAGTTTTGACCAACCATGGTTGTTAATAAAAATAATAATTAAATGTCTATGTGTGATACAGATAAAGGAAAAAAATATTGGTGATTTTCTGATCACATGAAGTCGCCCTTCCTTTCTTCCTTTAAAACCCCATACCTCTTCTCTCTACTAGTTGACTTGGTATCTAAAGCCAAGAAATGAATTGTTCACATTCATTCAAGATGTTCTGCTTAGGATCTACAAAAAGGAATCACCACACATTGTCAGAATAGTTACAAATATACAGCAGCTGATCTGAAAAGGTGGTATGTCTGGACATACAGGATCACACTGCAGATTTTCTCTTCCGAGTTCCTTTAAAAAGAAGTGGAGAGGTCTCACTCAGTGGTGATTTTAGACCCTGGACTTAATGATCTCATGGCCCTTCTTTATATGGTCATGTGTATAATCAGTTGTGAAGCACACAACTCACATTACTCTTCTCCCCACCCCATTCAGTGCTTCAGAACTGCTTTTACATTCCTGAAATGTTAGAACAATCCTTCGAGGACGTGATCCTGGATGGGTGTGCCAACCTTGCTTATATGACAGAGACCTGTTTGGATTAGACAAGGGGAATAAATTTCTCCTGCAGTAGCTTTGCCCACCTGGGTTCTCCATGTTGAAGCAGGAAGACCTGGGAGGTAGGGGTGGGGTGAAGTTACAGTGGTATATCATGCTTCTATCCTCCTTTCCAGGATCCCTGTCCTTCAGTCTTCCAGCTTTGAGTTGGTGTTCAGGACAGAACAGGGATTTTCTTGGTGAACTACCCTTCCTGCTACCTTCCTCAGCTAGCTGGGGTGGTTTGGGGGCTGGTGCTGGAGTCTCCTCAGCTTGTTGAGCTGGAGGACATCAACATACATGCTGAGGCCATCCTTTGGGAGTGGCTCAGGATTTCATGGCCTCCATGGCAACCATGAATCTGTCCCAATTAGTATCTGGCCCCACTCATTTCACAGGGCACACTTTGGATCTAGTTTTCTGCATAGGGTGAGATGATGGTGATAGGGGATGAAGGAAATTTCTATAGTTCTATTGTCATGGACAGAACACTACCCAAAGGGATTTAGACTTGCTGGGACTCAGAGCTTCTGCAGGGGCAGTGTGTGTGTGATTAAGATGGTGCATCCAGGAGCCTGATGGATCTGGATGGTTTTCTGATGGCTCTTGGGGATTTTCCTGTCATCTTGGCAGGTGATTCTGTTGAAGCCCTGGTTGACCTCTGAAATGGAAAAATGGCCTGAGTGGTTGACATGATTGCTCCTGAGCATTCTGTCCCATGGAGTGGAGCCAAATGAACCCTCTGCTTTTCCAGAATGCGGCAGGCAATGAAATGAGCGGGACACGGACTAGAGTTGTGTTGGTGGAAAACTCAGAAGGAGTCCAATTGAGCATGGGCAAAGCTGGGAGAGATTTATTCCTTTTGTCTCATCCAAACAGGTAGAATGTGTCCCTGTTGGTTCTGCTGGACATCTTGATGGCTTTTGATACCATTGACTATGGTATCCTTCTGAGGCATCTGTCTGAGATGGGACTAGAAGGCACTGTTAAACAGTGGCTCCAGTCCTTATCTGGGGGTCGGGGCATTTCGGAAGGTGGTGCTGAAGGATTCCTGTTTGACACTGTGGCCATTGGCCTGCGGTGAACCTCAGAGTTCCATTTTATCCCCCATGTTATTTAACACGTAAATGAAACCACTGGGAGAGATTTGGGGGGGGGGGAGTTAAGAGGGATGTGCAACTTTAGCCCTAAAACAATGTTATTAGAGCTCTTTCAATCTCAGATTCCCCCAAATCACCAACCAATGATATCTATTTTGCTAACAGCAGCAAAAATGATTATGCTAAGTACTGAAAAAATACCCCGCCCCAAACCCTCCCAATTATATGCAAAGACTGGTTCACGGAAGTTTGGCAAATAACACAATTATTGAAAATTAGTGAGGCAGTTCAATTCAGAAATGGTAGACAGAAGAATCCCAACCTCACGGAGATGTAGAAAACTTTTATTGAATATTGCAAAAATAATTATTATGGTATAGAAATTAATATATATTCTTCCTTTACTATTTCCTAAATTATTGGTGTAAAGGCAAGTAGTATGCACTTTGAGGGTTATTTATCCCATTTTGTATTTAAATCAATGATAAATTCATATATGTAAGATTATGTAGGTCTTTTTTATTGTATAGCTAGTATCTCTTATATAATTTGATGTGACAGATTGATAGGAATGTAGTGTTCATATTATTTGCAAATAATTTTTCATGTCTATGAAATGTGTAAAACTAAATAAAGGAAAAAGAAAATCTTGTAAAAGAGAGGTAGGAATTTTTAAATGCATCAGAAAGTTCTGAAAGCTACAGCAAAGATCTTGAAAAGAGATTCTAACTTCCTATTACATCAGCTGGTCTTTAAAGTGCTGGGAACAAGCTTTTGAGCTAACATGAACATCCTTCAGAAGAAAAAAAAATAGACTGATGTTGGCTATTGAACACTTTTGCTGAACACAAAACTAGACAGTGTAAGACAAAAATACTAATATTTCAGACCCTCCAACATTTCACGGATAAATATAGGGATGGTCACATTCAAGCACATGCAACACAGCTATTCTGACACAATGGAACATTACTGGAGTTCCCAACTCTCCCACAGTTACTTGTCACTGAAGGCCCTTTTCCACCTGCTGTACATTGGATCCATTTACTTCGCAATGGCCTATCCTGGTCTGGACAGGCATCTCTGATGAAGACATGTTAGTAAACCAATCACAATAGTTTCATGTTTAGAAACTTTAACGCGTTACATAATAACTGCAGCTCTTATACTTCCAGATGTACAATTTGCATGTGGAGGAATAACATTTTTGAATGTTGCCGTATGTCTTTTTTTTAACTCTCTGCAAGTAAAAAATAATCACAACAGACAAAGGGTTATATGAAAACCTTTCTCTCTGCAATGTTAGTTTTATTCTGGCAGGGAGTTTTTTTTTATGCGGGAGAGGATTTAAAAATAATATCCCCTGCTTGCAGTCTGCAGTGGAATGGAATGACTGACTCAACTCCTCAGGATTCCATCACCTTGGTGCCAAAACAGACATTACTTTAAATGTGTGTGGAGCAGTCTTTTCATTTTTACTCTAGAGTAGGTTTGTTGTTGTTCAGTCGTTCAGTCGTGTCCGACTCTTCGTGACCCCATGGACCATAGCACGCCAGGCCTTCCTGTCCTGCGCTCTCTCCCGGAGCGTGCTCAAGTTCATATTCATTGCATCCGTGATGCTATCTAGCCATCTCATCCTCTGCCGTCCCCTTCTCCTTTGGCCTTCAGTCTTTCCCAGCTTCAGGGTCTTTTCCAGGGAGTTTTCTCTTTGCATTAGGTGGCCAAAATATTGGAGCTTCAGCTTCATTATCTGTCCTTCCAAGGAGCACTCAGGGTTGATTTCCTTTAGGATGGACTGATTTGACCTCCTTGCAGTCCAGGGGACTCGTAAGAGTTTTCTCCAGCACCACAGTTCGAAAGCATCAATTCTTCGGTGCTCAGCCATCCTTATAGTCCAGCTCTCACAGCCATACATTACTACTGGGAAAACCATAGCTTTGATTAGACGGACCTTTGTCGGCAAGGTGATGTCTCTGCTTCTTACTATGCTGTCTAGGTTGGCCATAGCTTTCCTCCCAAGGAGCAAGCGTCTTTTAATTTCATGGCTACAGTCACCGTCTGCGGTGATCTTGGAGCCCAAGAAAGTAAAATCTGTCACTGCTTCCATTTCTTCCCCTTCTATATGCCAGGAAGTGATGGGGCCAGATGCCATGATCTTCGTTTTTTTAATGTTGAGTTTCAAACCAGCTTTTGCACCCTCCTCTTTCACCCTCAACAAGAGGCTCTTTAGATCCTCTTCGTTTTCTGCCATTAGGGTGGTATCGTCTGCATATCGGAGGTTGTTGATAATTCTCCCAGCAATCTTAATTCCAACCTCTGATTCATCCAACCCGGCATTTCTCATGATGTACTCTGCATATAAGTTAAATAAGCAGGGTGACAATATGCAGCCTTGTCGTACTCCTTTCCCAATTTTGAACCAATCGGTTGTTCCATGTCTGGTTCTTACTGTTGCTTCTTGACCCTCGTACAGGTTTCTCAGGAGACAGGTAAGGTGGTCTGGTACTCCCATCACTTTAAGAATTTGCCACAGTTTGTTGTGATCCACACAATCAAAGGCTTTAGCGTTGTCAATGAAGCAGAAATAGACGTTTTTCTGGAATTCTCTTGCTTTCTCCATGATGCAGCAAATGTTGGCGATTTGATCTCTAGTTCCTCTGCCTCTTCTAAACCCAGCTTGTACTTCCGGTAGTTCTCGGTTCGCATACTGCTGAAGCCTAGCTTGTAGGATTTTGAGCATCACCTTGCTGGCATGTGAAATGAGTGCAATTGTGCGGTAGTTTGAACACTCTTTGGCGTTGCCCTTCTTTGGAATTGGAATGTAAACTGACCTTTTCCAGTCTTGTGGCCACTGTTGAGTGTTCCAGATTTGTTGGCATATTGAATGCAGCACTTTAACAGCATCATCTTTTAGGATTTTAAATAGCTCGGCTGGAATACTGTCATCTCCGCTAGCTTTGTTGTTACTAATGCTTCCTAAGGCCCACTTGACTTCACTCTCTAGGATGTCCGGCTCAAGTTCAGTGACCGCACTATCATGGCTATCAGGGACATTCAGATCTTTCCTGTATAGTTCTTCTGTGTATTCTTGCCACCTCTTCTTCATCTCATCTGCTTCTGTTAGGTCCCTGCCTTCTTTGTCCTTTATCATGCCCGTCTTTGCACAAAACATTCCCTTGAGATCTCCAATTTTCTTGAAGAGATCTCTAGTCTTTCCCATTCTGTTGTTTTCCTCGATTTCTTTGCATTGTTCATTTAAGAAGGCCTTCTTGTCTCTCCTTGCTATTCTCTGGAACTCTGCATTCAGTTGGGTATATCTTCCCCTTTCTCCCTTGCTTTTCGCTTCCCTTCTATCCTCAGCTACTTGTAAAGCCTCATCAGACAGCCACTTGGCTTTCTTGCATTTCTTTTTCTTTGGGATGGATTTCGTTGCTGCCTCCTGAACAATGTTACGGACCTCCGTCCATAGTTCCTCAGGCACTCTGTCTATCAGGTCTAATCCCTGAAATCTATTCCTCACCTCCACTGTATATTCATCAGGGATATGATTTAGGTCATACCTGAATGGTTTAGTGGTTTTCCCGACGTTCTTCAATTTAAGCCGAAATTTTGCAAGAAGCAGCTCATGATCTGAGCCACAGTCAGCTCCAGGTCTTGTTTTTACTGACTGTATGGAGCTTCTCCATCTTTGGCTGCAAAGGATATAATCAATCTGATTTCGATATTGACCATCTGGTGACGTCCATGTGTAGAGTCGCCTCTTGTGCTGTTGGAAAAGAGTGTTTGCTATGATCAGCATGTTCTCTTGGCAAAACTCTATTAGCTTTTGTCCTGCTTCATTTTGTACACCAAGGCCATGCCTGCCTGTTATCCCAGTGATTTCTTGACTTTCTACTTTAGCATTCCAATCCCCTATGATGAAGAGGACATCTTTTTTTGGTGTTAGTTCTAGAAGGTGTTGTAGGTCTTCATAGAACCGATCAACCTCAGCTTCTTCGGCCTCAGTGGTTGGGGCATAGACTTGAATTACTGTGATGTTGAATGGTTTGCCTTGGATTCGTACTGAGATCATTCTATCATTTTTAAGATTGTACCCCAGTACTGCTTTTCCCACCCTTTTGTTGACTATGAGTGCTACTCCATTTCTTCCAAGGGATTCTTGCCCACAATAGTAGATATGATGGTTACCTGAATTAAATTTGCCCATGCCTGTCCATTTTAGTTCGCTGATTCCCAAGATGTCGATGTTCAATCTTGCCATCTCATGTTTGACCACCTCCAGCTTACCTTGATTCATTGATCTGATATTCCAGGTTCCTAAACAATATTGTTCTTTACAGCATCGGACTTTCTTTTCACCACCAGACACATCCACAGCTGAGTGTCCTTTCGGCTTTGGCCCAGCCGCTTCACTCTTTCTGGCGCTACTTGGAAATACCCTCTGCTCTTCCCCAGTAGCATATTGGACACCTTCCAACCTGAGGGGCTCATCTTCCGGCGTCATCTCTTTTAGCCTTGTGATACGTTCCATGGGGTTTTCTTGGCAAGAATACTGGAGTGGGTTGCCATTTCCTTCTCCAGTGGACCACATTTTGTCAGAACTCTCTGCCATGACCTGTCCATCTTGGGTGGCCCTGCACGGCATAGCTTATGGATTCACTGAGTTACGCAAGCCCCTTCGCCACAACAAGGCAGTGATCCATGAAGGGGAGTAGGTGCAGGGGCCCTGATATGGATTGGGACCCTAGCAAGGGCAAGAGGGATGCTTTTAAGATCTGTACTGGGGGCCCTGAACCTATCCTAGAGTTAAAATGAGAAGAAGCCATAGCTGCTACACACACATAAATTAATCTTTGTTTTTGCCCTCATTCTGCTACATGTGGAGACTAAGCTTTAGCTAGGACACTACAACCCTAAGCAGTAGATTATAGTACATGGGAATCTGAGCAAAGCAGGGCTTTATCAGTATCATAAAAGTCACAATAAAAGTCACCTTAACAGGCCAACTTTTTCTGCCCTATATGTTTTATTTGTGAAAATCATTACTGTCAACGGGTCCTTCTACCTTTGCAGGAATTGGTTCAGCCTGCGCTTGTTCCTCATCAGTTCACACAGTTTTTCTTACACTCCTCCAGAAGCTGTTGAACAAGACTTACATCACAATAATAGTACAATCCAAAATACATTTACTCCGAAGTCCCATTCATTGAACTGGGATTTATTTCCAGCTAAACTAATGCAAGATTGCACCTCAAATGTTTAAAAGGATCAAGTTGTTAGAGCTGAAGTACATGTTACACAGACCTCTGGGCAGGCTCAGTGTAAGCATGCAACATCCTGGCACTGGGGCAGCTGCTGGGACCTCAGCAGCCCAGTAGGGCCCACTGCTGAGCCTGCCTAGGGCCTCCTTTTAACTGGTGCTCCAGTGCAGTAACTGGCGGATGGGTCAGACCCCCCCATGTCAATTTATAATGTCTGGGGCCCCTGGAGTTTTGCTAGGTCAAAATTTACAAAAAATTATTGCAGGCGTACCATTTACTCCTGCCATTTTGTGTAAATGATGCTATTTATGGCCACCATTTTGCATAAAATGGCCATTTGTGTAAAAAGCTTACACACAGTTTTCTAGGGGTGTACGAAACCCCACTTACCTGGCTCCGCCGGGTTCTGCAGGTGGGGGGGGAGGCGTTCCGTTCCTCCCCCCAGAATCCTCAACGGGGGGGGGAGGCGATCCGTTCCTCCCCCCCGGAATCCTGCCTGGCTGGCTCCACTCTGTGGCCAGGCCATGGAGCTGCTGGCCAGGCCAACCCGCAGCGGGGTCTCCAGCCGCTGCTGGGCTGCTGTGGACGCAAATGGCATTCTGTGTAGGGGACGCCATTTGTGTCCCTACGCCAGCCCGTGATACGTAGCCTATCACGGCTAAAGCAGGGATGCAAATGGCATCCCTGCATTAGCCGTGATAGGCTATGTAAGTATTTACGTAGCCTATCACGGCCATTCGAAAGACACAAATGGCAGCTGCAGATGCAGACGCCATTCGAGGAGCACCGACTCGGCCGACAAAGGTAGGCTCCATTCCGGGCCCATTTCGCAGGGTTGGGGGGCAGGGGGCTTCACTGATAAATTATTCTAGGTTTAGGATGGGAGCCAGCTGCATGATGCACCAAGTATGCAACACAGACCCAGGGAGATCATCTGAGTTCACATTTCGCCATGACTTTGGGCCAGTCACTATAGCCCTTTTTGGGTATTCAAGAATCCTAAGCATGGGTGGGAGATGGGGATGTGCACTCTGCCCACCTCAACCTCTCTGTGTTGCTGGGGAAGATCTAAAGAAATGTTGTAACCCTGTTCAGTGCAAATCCTGACTGCGCGGTGTATTGCCCTCCTGTCTTGCCATACCAGCAAGTACCCAAATCAGCCCTCAGGCACTGTGTTTTCAGTTTCTGTTCAGCATTGCCTGAGCAGTAGGATGCATGGCCAGTTCTCAATTAGCCTTATTCATTTAAAATTGTTGTTGTTGTTGGTTTTGCATGTGACCTTCTCTTCATGATATATGTTTCACATGAGGCTTTGTAACTTCATTCAGCTGAACACAGTTACGGCATCTTAGGGTGGCCACTTGTGAAATACCAAAGAAGAGTGCACAGATTTGCATAAAATTTGCATATGTTAAGTTATATGTATACATGCAGATTTAGAACAAATAATAATTTAAAAATAGAAATACAGTACATCTCACTGTAGTGTGGAAAATGGTGACCAGGTGACCTGTGTGCCTTGCTCAGTCTGCTGCGCAGGTGCTGTTGATGGGCAGCTTCAAGGCCCAGCTCTTCCTTCTGATGGCTCTTTATCTTTCAACTGGACTTGGACTGGACAGCCCTTCAAACAGAGGATGCCTTCAAAATGGAGGGCTGTCCTCTGTAAAAGAGGATATGTGGCTACCCTACTCTCTTCAGACTTGTCCCATCAACCTGAGGAGATGGGGTAGAGGGTGCAAGGCTAGAGTGCACATCCCCATATCTCCTCCATGCTTAAGATTTCTGAATGCCTGAAGAGGCCTTTTCTCTCAGCCTTAATCTACCACATGGTTTTACTGTGAGAGTAACAGAGTCAGAGAAGCAACCCTGCACATATTCTCCTGAGCTGCTTGGAAGAAAGGTAGAATCCAGATGTGGTAAATAAATCAATGTGTCCCACTTATGTAATTCTATGCATACAATAGCAGTGGTTTCTTTGCAGAATAAAAGGCTGTTATGTGTGGCTAACAGCAGCAGTGAGTGAAATGAAACTTCTCATACTGATGCAAATAGTCGTAATATGAAAATAGCCAGTATGGATTCTTCACTGCCTTTGGCTCAACTTTTGCTGTTTCCAAATGCTGGCCAAGTGCACACAAGGGAAGGGATATTGCCATCTGATGGAGTGCTCCCTTGCAAAGCACCGAAGACATTTAGAATGGAGAAGTCCCAAAGCACCCTGGCGAGTAAAATGTGTTCCCTGCTTTCAAAATGAAGCTGAAGCTGTTGCTTAGCCTTATGATTTATTCACTGAGACAAACCCAAGCCTTCCATTTTGGCCACAGACAATTGTCCCCAAGGTTTACTTAACATTTGAGTGTTCAGATGAGCGCTTGAAGTCTTTAAACGCACCACTGGGAGCCAAAGCCATTCAGGCGCCACTCATCTGTAACATGATGTGTTGTCACCATGAGACACCCAAGCTATTATTGCTTTGTAGCACTTTAAAGGGACACTGCACTCTTTGTGAAATGTTAACTGCATAAACCAAGGTTATGCTACACTCAGACTATCTTTTTAGCATTAGTTCTCTGAAACAGCAGATAAGACACTAAACCTCTGCCTGGGCGGTATCACTTCAGACTGCAAATGGTGTGGTGTGGCATGGGATCACAAAATTGGATGCTCTTCCATACCCCTTCTTCCACAAAGCCTGAACATACTAAGGAGCTCTAGGCTAGCCTTCTCCCTCATATGCTTGTTTTCTACTAGCAGGAATCTTTTGTTTCTGGGATAGTATTCCACCCTGTGATCCCCCGCTGGCAGTATGAGATGGTACAGTTTAGCTAGAGGTTGGCTGCCCCATCTGGAGTTGATTTGTAAAAGGCATCAGCTGAGGCCTAGTTCTCAGAAGTGGAAATGGGACAAATATATTGTTCTTGATGTTCAGTTTAATACCCACTACTCCAAAAACTGGGATAAATCCTTGTATCAAATGCACAACTGTCAGGGATCGGCAGTCCCCTGTTCCATGAGTGGAAGGGAAAACAGGCAAACTTTCATGGCTGGAACTGTCTGCAAGACAGTTGGTTTGTCAAGCTGTGGAATAAAGAGTTTCACAAGAGAAGGGGAGGCCAGGCAGTGGAGGCTCTCTTGAGCACTCACTGGAGGCAGCAGCCACTCTTGGCAGGGGTGGGAGGAGTGGGACAATTAGCCGCTCTTTCTGCTCTGGCACCTGAGGCAGTGCCTTCACCCCTACTCATGGGAGGGCCGGCCCTGCATCCCTAGTCTCAACCCTTCAATTAAATCACCAGGGCAAGGCTAAAATGTATCTGTTACAGAAGAACTAGACAGGCCTCTTGCAATGACCACCTCTTAAGCCATATGCAGATGTTCAGCCTGCTCACGTGAAGGATAACAGTGGAGAAAGGAGATACATTGAGGAGAAAGGTCTGGTGGGGGGCGCTATATTTGCATTTAAGCAAATATCTTTTTTTAATTTCTTGATAGAATTGGATGACATTTGCAGAAATAGTTGATCCTTCTGTGGGGATGAAATCTGCCAAGTTTTACATGAATAGGTGCCATGGCTTTGTAAAAGAGCAGCTTCTGAAGTTTGGGAGTTTCCAAAAAAGGATGCACTTATTTTCCTTTTTTTGTTGGCAGTTGTTTATGAAAGTTACTTACATCATAGAGTTGGTCTTAGTTAAGAAACCTGAAATATAACAAAATGACAGGTGCAGTCATGTTTGTGGAAGGGGAGTCTTTAAATATTTTTAAGGGAGTGATATATATGTATATGTGTGTGTGTGTATGTATGTATATATATGGGGGGGCAATTAGTATGCAAATGGCATATAACTCAGGTGGGCCTAGCCAAGAAACCTGGAAATTTCAGAAGCACACGTGCACAATATTGGGAGTTATGATGAATCCCCCCAAAGCATTGTGATTGGATTGCCCTGGTAAAACCATTTACTGTGATTAGAAGCTGGAGCTGTCAGTCACAAAAGTACACCCCTTCCTTTACCTCCCTGTCTCCCCACCTTGGTGTTTTCCTTATATGAAGAGTTTGAATAGAAATGTATCAATTTTTGCAAACACACTGTCTGTGTTCTTCTGAATCACTAGCGAAACTTCCTGAGTGTTCAAATTTGGATTCAGTCTGCTTCTGAGGAGCCTCTCTTTGATTCAGACATCTCCCAAACCTTTGTGAATCAGATCAATTCATTACTGCATTCAGGATTTGGATGAATCTGATGTGCATCCATAAAATAAAAAAATAAAAAGCAACCATAGCCCATGTGCATCTCAAGTCCAGAAAAAAATGGATTTTTTAGCATGGTAGAAGCAAAGCCTGGGAGGCACAAAATAGCTTTGATGTAGAAGCCATACTGAAATTGCATTTGGGTAGCTGCTGTTCCACATTGTACCAAACCACCAAAAGAAATCATGTGTTGTAGCATGGAGACTGGAGATAAATGCAAGAAGAGGGGAGGGGAGCAGTCACTGCACTCTGTGAATGCAGTCATCAAATGGAGGTCAGTTTCTTGGGAAGGAGTCCTACATGTATAGCAAAGGTAAGAAGGGAGTTTAGAACTCAGACCTCATTGTGTATGATATGCTTCGAACATCCTCCCTTGTTACAACAGCTTCACTGGCTACCGGTCTGTTTCCGGACACAATTCAAAGTGCTGGTTATAAGGATGTATGGACTGTGAAAAATCCGCTCCGTCTGTGTTTCGCAGATTGTCAGGCACCTTTCATTCTGTCATCCGCCCACAGATGGATGCAATTTTTTTTTCATCGTGCAGAAAAATACAGAAATAATTACCTAAATATTTACGTAAGTATTTATGTAAGTATTTACATAATTCACCTCAGTACGTAACATTTAGTGTCTTGTCCCCCATTCCATTCAATGTTTCCTCAGCAGAAAGTTATGCATTTTTCTATGGATATGTGTAAATTTTGGGAAACTAAAAAAAATCATCTGAAAGTCCACGAACTCCACACAGCCTGTGGGGAGCGCTCCGCAGTAGATTCTGCAGGTCGGATTCTTAGAAATCCGAGCTCATTTTAATCGATGTCAAATTTCTTCAGCATCCCTAGCTGGTTATGACATATAGAACCCTATATGGCTTTGGACCAAGCTACCTGAAATATCACCTTCTCCCATATGAGCCTGCCTGGGTTTTAAGACTTTCAGGGGAGGCCCTTCTGTTGGTATTGCCACCATCAGAGCCACATTTGGTGGGGTTGTTGTGAGAGAGGGCCTTCTCAGTGGCTGCTCTCAGGCTCTGGAACTCCCTGCTGAGAGATGTTAGGTTGGTCCCCTTTCTGTTGTCCTTCTGTTACCAGGCAAAGATGTCTTTATTCAGGCAAGGGAACATGAGCAAGTACAGTCACAACACTTAGAGATGGTTCACACATCCCTAAGTTCTTTGGCTTAATTTTAGCTGGAGATGAGGGCTACCAGGTTTACAGTGCAAGCCTATGTGTGTTTATGCAGAGATAAGTCCCACTGCATTCAATGGGGTTTTCTCCCAGGTGTGTGTGTGCATGTAGGATTGCCGCCTGAAAGGCTCAGCAGTAAAAGTGGCTACCATTCCAAAAGGCATTCATTGAACTGTAGGTAGAAAACTGTCCTGGGATGTTGGAGCTTGAAAACTATCGGTTTGACGCTGTTTGCTATTTTGTACAAAGAACTTTGTGTGTTTATGTGTAGTCCAATAATGAGATCCAATTATTGGAGCAGGGAGCCATTTATCAAAATTATTACAGAGATGGAAAATTCTACAGGGTTCATATAACCTGGTCTCATTAAAAAGGTCTGGCTAAAATGAGAATCATTCTATGTTTTTTAAAGCCACTTTTTGTGTATGTGTTTCTTCTTCCTTCTAATTTGTTTGTTTAGGTTTGGTGAGTTGCTCTCAGCATCTTCCAGCACCTAATCACTAAATACTTGTGATTTATATTCGGTCTACTTTATTATCACAAATTGTAACAAAATGGAATCAACATCGGAGTAAAATGTAGATCAGAATCTGCATTTCCCCACCCCCCCGATCAATATTAATAAAGTGTTTCTCAGTTTTCTGGATAACTTTCCCCCAAAATTGGGGGGGGGGGGGGAATTGTACTACCCTGTAAGTTTCTCACATCAAATTTTCCTTCTTGACTTCTAAACATTAGGCAGTCAAATAGTCATTAGATGACTGGCAACACACATATTCTAAAGACAATGTCCAAAATATTTCAAATCAGTATTACAGCAATTAAAAGGCAGGATATGGTGGCTGTGGGGTGAAGGGAATGCAAAATAAACATTCATAAAACTTCATTAATGATAGCATAAAATGGAAAGAAGAATTCTGAGCAATAAAGTAAGAGAACAGGCCTCCAACGTACTCCTTTGCTGCCCCATCCCAGTAGGAGTGTTTCCCTGAATTATATTACTGCTGTCCTGAGTAGCATATGGGCATTCTGTTATAAGATCACCTGATTATTTTTTTCAGCAGATCCCTCTAGATCTGAATTTCAGGATCACTATAGCATGTTCTCATTGAAGCTTTGAATCTTCAGATACCTTCATTGGCTTTCAGAATCAATATCAGATTAAGATATTCTGACACTGGCCAGATATGGATGAACAAATCCTAACTTAATAAGCCAGGATATGCATGAGACTTCTGCACAGGCATACAGCCTCTTTGCTGCAGCTTCACTCCCCCTTCACGTGAGTGAGCAAACAAATCAGGAAGCCTCAGTTAACAACCATAGCTTCCTGTTACATCTGAACTGGGAACTGTGGCTAATGACTTCCAAACAAGCCAGGATTCAGAAGCCAGCTTTAAACTATGGCTGCATATCCTGGCTTGTTTGGAAGCCATTAACCATAGTTTTGTGTTTCAGAGGTAACAGGAAGCTAAGTTTAATGATGGCTCCTTGGCTTGTTTCCCCACTCATGTGAAGGGAGGAGTCGAGTTCAAGCAAAGGGGCTGCACGCAGGTGCATGACACTTTTGCATATCCTGGCTTATTAAGTCAAGATGTGATTGTCCAAACCAGGCCACTGAAGCAATCCCGCTAAATTGGGTTGTATCCACACAGTTACCACTTTGGAGTCAAATTGATGTAAATTTGTAATTTTCAAATGATGATAAAACGATGAATCTAAAATGTGCATCCACTTGACAGCAATGTAGTTGCTACTGGAAAATGTTTGAGAATGGTGAGATCTACATGTCACAGCTTTGACCATTAATCAGGCACATCACATAGTACATATGACTGCATTAGCCCTGAATTAATACTGCCATGCTGCCAACTGAGACTTTTAAGATTTAACAGTCTAATTGTAGACAAATACATTCTATATCTCTTGCAATATTTTTTCAAAAATATTTCCCTTGAAACAGTCAGATTAACCTAGCCAACAATTATCCTGATGACTGTAACAGAGTTTAGAGAAACCTAGATCTTTTGCACTGAACTTTAATGAAATAGCAATGTTTCAGTGTACCTAGAGGGACAACCATTTATACAGGGGGTTAGATCTGGAGTTCCTGTGAGTGGAACTCTACTCATGGGACTGAGGAGGGGAAAATACGATTTTCCCCCCTGACTCCTCCTTCCCTCTGCTGCCCCCTGAATCTCCTAAAGATATGCTCTGGAGGGTTGGGGAACACTCCGGAACAGTGTGGAAGGTAGTAAGGGAGGCTTCAGGGAGAAGGGGGAATCAGTGAAAATCACCTACCCCCTTCTTCCTGTGGGAACCTTCACTGGATTTCAGTTTCTTCCACCAGAAGTGAACAACCCAGGATATATAACCCATACATAAAAGATTTCACAACAGGCAGAACTTTTGTAATTTAAGGGCAAAGGCTGAGGGTAGAACTATACACTACAAAGACTACAGGGTGGCGGCAGCTGAAAATAGCAGCTCTGTGTTGAGTTTCTCCCACCCATACCATAATGCTTGGTTAAATTTGCCCCATATCTTGATGTCATACACTTCCCAGCTGCTGCCAGTAGCAACCAGTGATTTGATGGAAGGGCAGGGAAATACACATGGTAATGATGTTATGGATGTTAGAGAAATCCATCCAGGGGGTCAGGTCCACTGAACTTTTAGCAGCTTGCCCCCCCCCCCACGACTCCAGCTCACTTTCCCGCAAGGGAGTCGGGCCAGCTCGTGGATCGGGGGGGGGGGGTTCCCTGTAAAAAATGTCATTTACTCAAATTGCAGCTGCAATTTGCATCAGTTATGCAATTTTTGGTTGTAATTTGTGCAAATTGCAGCCCCATATATGCCTAACTTGCAGAAATTGCAGCTGGAAGTTGGGCAACTTCCAGCTGCGATTTGCACAATTAGGCACATTTACAGCGGCAATTTGCTCAAGGTACACAAACTATGGCCAAAAATTGCATAACTGATTTAGATTGAAGCCTCAGTTTGTGTAAATGTTGTTTCTTTACAGGAAAAAAAGTGAAAGTACCCAGATTTTGGAACAAGCCCTCTGGCTTGGCTTGCAAATGCAAGCTGAACTGTGGGGCTTGAGGAAATGCAGTGAGGGGGGAAAGGGCTGGATTTACCTGCAACAGCCATCCCTAAATGACATATGGGGTAAGCCGGAGTAGACAATACAGAGTGTGTGTGTACTGCGGAGCATGACTGTATGGGGTGGGGCGGAAACACAGGGCTGTTGCTTTCAGTAGCCGTAGTCTTTGTAATGCCACCCTGAAAGATAGAAGTATCCATAATACACCAGTTTGATTAAATTGTGGCAGCTGTTGTGCAAGCACTGCACCACTTTAATATTTCATTGCTCCCAATGAAATGGCTGTGATCATCACATAGAAAGGTTTAGCAAAACTATCCTGGGGCTTGGCAACTGAGCATCAAACATGTGGGACCTGCAACAAAATGTAACAGTATATCCTCACCTCCTAACAGGAGTATGCTTATTCAGGATTCCAGCTAGCCAGACATGCCCTCCTCCAGGATACTCCATTCCCTCTCCCTTTACCCATTTTCCCTTTCTGTCTGACATTCTGCATTTAGGGGGAAGGGCCATAGCTCAGATCACATGTTTTGCATGCAAAAAGGTCCCAGGTTCAATCAGGGGGGAAACCTTGTCAGAAATTGTGGAGAGCTGCTGCTTGTAATTGCAGACAATACTGAACTAAAGGCATCAATGGTCTGAGTCAGTTTAAGGCAGGTTCCTATGTTTCTAACACCCCATGGCTATTGAGCATGCTGAGCCCTCATTAGACTGAGTTTTGGAGGGGATTTCTTCTCCTGGGGATATATGTTTCAGTTCATTTTTTACCAGGATTTATTAGGGATGGTGTGGGTGCCCATTTCGGTCTGGGACTCTGGCAGACTGCCTGCACCCCCCCCAAGACATTCCCGCTGAGCGCATGACCCTGCTTGCCCCCCCATGCTCTCCAAGCCACCCACACTTGCCCAGGCCCCATCCTCCTGCCCCGGCATTGCCATGCTGTGAAAAAAAACACAGCAATCAAAAAAATGCACACAGAGACTTATATGCAAAATAGCTCTGTGAATTGTCCATATATGCAAGATAACAGGCGTAAATAGCCCATGTGTGGGTCCAGGGGCATGCGAGTGGGGGCAGGGGCAGGGTGGAGAACACAGATGGGGGGAAGCATGCCTGTCCATCCCTAGGATTTACCCAATTCACATCTTCTGGACTGAACACAGATTCAGGCACAATCTGCAGTTGAAGTCTGTACATTTCTGAGCTGGCAGTGCAATTTACGGACACCCCCTCCCCCAAATGCAGTGGACAGCGTGTGTAATTTTGAAAAACATGCATGAAAAATGCTAACAAATATGATTTAATCAATGGAAGAAGAATGTGTACTTTTCAAAGATGCGCACAATTGGTCTATAATTTAGAACAATATGTCTGAAAATATGCATGGATTTTCATGTGAAAACAAACCCCTAAGGCTCACAATCTGATATGGGCTCAAATCAGAATGAGCTTGAAGATGGAATCTGGAGAACTTTGTTGAGCTCGGGCTTTGCCGATTTGCACATCCCTAATTTCCCCTTAGGTTTTGTTTGTTTGTTTAAAATTCGTACTTTTGCAAACGTTGGGGTTCCCCCATGAATGCTGGTATCTTCCTCTTATTTCTCAGTGACCCCATTTTGGCTCCATTTCTGTTGGCACTTACCACTCAAGTTGACTCTTAGAGGGAGTGAAACGGAAAGCTTTTTCTTAAAGATGAAATTTAAAAGAGCAGATCAACACTCATTGTATGTTCATGCTCTCTGAGATATTCCAGGGCTGCCTTGGAAATGACAGGCAGTCTCTTGGGGATGGGAAAAACAAATAATCTCATACAAACCCATCATGTTGTTTCCAATGTGATGGCATCTTTGACAACCAGAGTGCAGTGTTTTATTTGCTTGTTTATTTTATTGAGATAAGTGGAGGGTGTTTTTTTTTTGTGTGTAGCTTTTTCAAATGCCAATCCTACCATACTTTACATTAGAGTTAAAAACAGGATTACAGGTAGTCATGATTTCTCTTTTTAGAGCTCTCGGAAATTTCCTTTCATATTTTCAGTGTGTTGAATAGAAATAAAACTGTAGGATATAGCCCAGACAAAATTAAGCCCACTTAAGTCCTACTGATTTCCTAATTTGGGAGAGGAACAGCACAAGGAGGGCTTGGCCTTATAAAATAAACCAATTCATTCCCTCCCACCCATACTTGGGCCCTGATCCAGGTTGAGGAGTCTACCTGAGATGATTTCTTGTTAAGGGCAGGCTGCACTGACTCCCCTTCCATCCCCCTTTCTTTCTCCTGTCACCCCCAGACACTCCTCCCGGCAAGTCAATTGTGTTTCAGCTAGAAGGAGGTCAGTCTGCTTGCTTTTGGCTGCTGCTGGCTCTCTGTCATCTTGACCTCTCATCTGTGGTGTGGTTTGCCTTTGCCACCATCACTGCTCGCACACAAGCTCAGGATTCTCTCTTGAAAATCACCTAGTCATCGTTCTTGAGGAAGGTGGAATATTCCTCATGGAGGCTCCATCCAAATCCTCCATTTTTCTCTTGATTCCGGAAACCAATCAGGACACATCAATGTCTTTATTAATAGAGCATTCGTATAGGATGCCCCCAGCCAATGGTTTTGTTTGGGCAGAAAGTAGATTTCCAGATGTTTTGGACTTGAGTACCCAGCATTCCTAACCATTGGCCATACAGGCATGTGGTTCTGGGACTTGAAGCCCAAAACATCTGGAGATCTACCTTCTGCCCTCCCTGGCTCTAGAGGGCTTGCCTTCGCTGACTCATCCACTCTCCACCTGGCTCCCCTGGAAAATGGGAGAGAGCTCACCCACTGAGCAACAGTGGACAAAACCTTACTTTACTGAGGAAAGAGAGAGTTTGTTATGTGCACTGTACACTACAACAGTGTAGGCTGGTGGCTCCGATTTCAGAGGGGCTGCGAATCCATTCTGGGGTTCAGTCAGACCCAGCCAGAACTCTAAAGGAACTATCCAAGGTGCTGGACCTATTTGGGGGATAGATTTCATCACCTTGGACAGCTGCTTTAGAGTCCTGGCTGGTTCTGACTAAAACCCAGAATGGTTTTACAGCCCCACCAAAACTGGAGCTACCAGCCACCACTGGATTGTGAGTATGTTGTGCTTGTGAGCTCAGACTGAGAAGGGGGGGGGACTCCCAGTGCAGCAGCCAGCTAGGCATCAGCACACTCACAAATCTAAGCCAGAAGGAAGGAAGGAAGCAGCACTGCACATAGGTTGTTGTTTTGTTTTTGTTTTCCTTTCCTTTTCCTACTCTACTGTGGTTTTATTTTATTATGATTTTGTCCTTTTCAGGCTGGAGCAGGAGCTGAAAACAGTGGATTTTGTTGTGGTGCTTGTGTTGTGTTGTGGTGCTCAGCCCTTCCCTTCTACATTACCTTGAGGTTCTTTGGTGAACTTGCTGGCCACTTTGCCTCATTTTGTCTCTATCTAAAGTAGGCTTCTGCTGAAGCAGAAAGAAAAAAAATGGGTTCAAAGGGGTGGGGGTTTGTGTGTTGTGATGCTCAGACCCCTCCCTCTCCAGGGTTTTTGTCAAGTGGTTTGCCCCAGTTTGCCTTTATGTCACATAGATTTCTGCTGGAGCCTCCCCCCGCCACCATTCCCATTTTAATCTTGGACAAATAGGCTCTGCTGGCTGTGTCTAACATTAGCTCTGCCTATTGTGACCCCTGGCTCCACTTGCCCATGGCTCTGCCTGAAGGAAGCTGCCCTGCCCTCTGCCCCACCAGCCACAGTGGGTACCAGCCACCACCAGACAACACAGCACCTCCAAGTTGTTCTTCTTGTTGTTGTTTTGTTAATAGTTGTGCTCTGCATGTCTCTCGAATGCTTAGATGCATGAGAGGACATGTTTAAGTCATATTACTCTGAGGACAAGATTGAGGCTAAATCGCAGGTCCTACTTGAGGATGCGAACTGATTTCCCTGTATCAATATGGAATGTACGAGGGATGCCAATCAGAAGCAGAGTTAGAACAAAACATATGGAATAGTGAGCAGCTGGGCCAGGCCTTCATTTAGGGGGGAGAGAGAGAGAGAGAACGAGCGCTGGTATAGCAGGGGTGCAGGTGCTCTTTCAGTCCGAAGGCCGCAGTCCATTTTGGAGAAGTTTTCAGGGGCCACATTCCAGTGGAGGGTGGGGCAAAATGCAAAAGGGGCAGTGCAAAAAATAAAGAAGGCCAAAAATTCCAGCATATTTTAGCGTAAGGATGTTATTGCCAGTAACTAAGCCTTAGTAGAGGTATTTTAACTTTATAGAATGGGAGCCAATGCTCAGAAGCTGGGAAACCACCAAACTATCAGTGGGTGGTGGGGAAAAGCTGGGCCCAGGGAAAGTGTGGGTCCAGGGGAAGACACCTAGAGGGCTGGATCCATCCCCCTCCAAGGACCATATTTGGCCCCTGGGCCCGAGGTTCTGTACCCTTGTTGTATAGGAAACTCTTGGGCTTGTAGCCTGAGAGACAAAGAGGTGTTTGACCTCATATATCTAACATGTTCTCTCAATAACTACAAGTCCCAGAATCCCATTGTTCTTGCTGGTATTTCCTGTGCACAGGCAGGAGGAGCCAAGAGGGTGTGATGCCTGAGCCAATGCAGGTGGCTGGGACGAATGCCGCAGTAACCAGGGACATAGAGATCCCAGGGCCAGCAGGAGTCACTACTACTGAAAGATCTCATGGGCCCCTGAGCAGGGGTGAGGAAATGGGTTAGACCTCCAGTCTCCAGAGTGCACAAAAGAACCAATCACAGAACCCAAGGGACAGGAAAAAGTAGCTCCCTTCAGGCATTTGCCTCTATGCATTCAGAAAATGTGGCAAGGGGAATAGGGCAGTGCGCACCGGTCCCAGTCCCAATGTGAGTGTCCCTGCCAGCTCCATTCCCAAACCTCTGTGCATTTGGCACAAGTCTGAAGTGGGAGACTATTGTGCACACAGCTGAATGTGAATATAGACTCCTGCACACAATCAGGCTTCCTGTTAGGATGACTGAAATATAACAGGCCTTGGTCTGTTATAGCAAAAACAGCCAAACTGGTAGCATAAAAGCACTGGGAAGTTAAATGGATACATAAAATTGCCACTGAAGTGTAGGGATGGAAGTCTCTCAATTTCAGTTTCATTTAGTTTCATTTTTTCTAACGTTACATTTGCTTCATTCAGTTTCTGCGTGTGATTTTTTTAAATTGTCCATGAAAACATTTACACAGTGTTGTGCACATTTCTCCTAATATGCATATTTCTGTACACTGGTTTTTACCCCTAATCTATTCATTTCTTGCAAGTATTTCCCCCTAATATAACACAGTTTTGTACGCTACTTTCATTAACATACTCATTTTGTGCATTTTACTCTAATATATGCATGCTTGTACACATTTTTTGATCGGAGAACTGCATTGCAAAATTTGGAAAAGACTGAATATTGCAGTATAACTGTGTTGGATCAGGAAGTGTAAATTAAGTAAACTCAGATTAAAATGCAAACCAGATTATTTCCCCCCCCCCATCCCTACTGAAATGTCACCAAACGCAAATGTGAAACAGCTGCTAGGGATTCTTTCTCAGCAAAACATCTGAGGAATTTCAAGACCAGCTACATTTCAGAGGGGGTTTTGGAGGGGGATTCACACAACATAATAGGAGTACATATATTCAACTCCAGCAATACCCAGTGGTATAGAATGTTCCCAATCAGTGATGGTTTAAGTCATTAATAGCCACATTTCACAGAAGAGAGAGTTGCTTTGAGTTTACTGCCCCTTTTTTCCATCTTCCTACTCAACATATAATGTGCTATCTACTAAAGTGCATTAATATCTACATCTGAGTAAGACAAAGACACCCAGAAAATCACAGGGAAGACTTAGAATACTCCCAGCTCATTGCTAAATATGAGATTGTGTCATTCCCACATTACAAGTAGGAACTTGCTGGGAAGTTCCTGTGGTTGAAAACTGTGTTGTTGAACATGGTCCTTAACATACTCAAAATGTTGAGATGATAGTCTTAAAGTGTGTGATTTCGATTACTGCTTCAACAAACTTTAAATCTTTCAAACCTATCACTCGTCTATCCATCCAAAATGCTCACTGAACCTTCAATAATATAAATGAACACTGTGAGAGAAGTAAATTGAATTTGCCAATAGGAAGTCCTGCTCTCGGGAAGAATAGAAAGCTTTTCTGGAAAAGAAGAATGTAACGTCTCAAGCAAGTATTAAGGAAAAATCCTGTCCACTTAACAAATTGCTTCTGTGTCTTTCTCAAACCAGTAAAACCCTGAACATTTGTCTTAAACTGGGGCCTGGTGTGCTCAGGACCCACACTAAACAGATTTGGGGATACCAGTATGACTCAAGTCCACTTGTGTGAAAGAATGACAGAGTTTATTGATGGAAAATAGATGCAGAGAATAAAAGAAACAAAGAAAGTTTACACATGCCCTTAACTCTTGGTTCAGTTGCTCTGGTTCCCAGGGGTGTGATGGGGTGCTGTCCCATGGGGCTTGTTATCTGAGCAGATGGCACGCCTTCCTCCTCAGATGAGAACAGATAGCAGACAAATCTGCTCAGGATTTTATAGGCATGGCGGAGAATTTCGCCACAGATCTCAGTGAGGCTGAATGCCAGCGCATTCGGCCCCCCGAAATCTGTGGTGGAACGAAGCCCCCCCCACCCCCCATCCCATGAAATGGGCCCGGAACGGAGCACCAACCTGCTGCCATTCGCACTGCATTGCGAATGGCGGCCGCGTCTGCGGCCGCCATTCGCTTCTTCCTTTTAGCCGTGATAGGCTATGTAAATACTTACGAGCCTATCACAGCTAATGCAGGGACGCCATTTGCATCCCTGCAGAAGCCATGATAAGCTATGTAAGTATTTACATAGCCTATCACGGCAAAACTAAGGGAACGCAAATGGCGGCAACTATGGTGGCCGCCATTTGCATTCCCTTTGTTTTCTGCCATGATAGGCTACGTAAATATTTACATAGAGTATCATGGCAGAAAAAAAAGGGAACGCAAATTGCAGCCACCGTAGCCGCCACCATTTGCATTCCCTTTTTTTTTTTTGCTGTGATAGGCTACGTAAATACTTACGTAGCCTATCACGGCTAACGCAGGGATGCCATTTGCGTCCCTGCTTTAGCCGTGATAGGCTACATAAATATTTATGTAGCCTATCACGGGCCGGCGTAGGGACACAAATGGCGTCCCCTACCTGGACACCATTTGTGTCTGCACCAGCCTGGCAGCGGCTGGAGGCCCCACTGCGGGTTGGCCCGGCCAGCAGCTCCGCGGCCTGGCTGTGGAGCGGAGCCAGCCGGGCAGGATTCCGGGGGGGAGGAACAGATCTCATCCCCCCCGTCGAGGATTCCGGGAGGAGGAATGGATCACCTCCCCCCACCTGCGGAACCCAGCAGAGCCAGGTAAGTGGGGTTTCGTACACCCCTATGATTTTATAGGGCCAGGTCTCATCATTTCGTTCAAACTGTCAGAAAACAGAGATGCTCACCCCTCCCAGCACCCAGAAGGAGAAAAGGGGAGGGGCTTTCTCTTGGCAAGAAAACAGTTTTCTCAAAGCAAAGAAAGAAGTATCCCTTATCAGTTAGAAGATACTGTATGCAGTGTGAAGAGTGGCTAATGTGCATTGTTTTAGCTTCTGTTAGCAGCAAAAAGTGTGGCTTTTGCTGTTCGAGAATACAATTGTGAGAACCAACTCTAAAATCATGAAAACTGCCAATTGCTCTAGCAAATTAGTGTACTTATGCTGTTAATTACTGCATTCAATACTGCATATCTCTGGGTAAATTCACACCTGACTGCCTGCCATTCTTCTGAAACCAAATCCAATACACCATTCCTTAAACTTCCCCTCTCCTCAATGTCTCTTCTAGAAACACTGTAGTTGCTAATTTTGGAGCATTACAGGATTTATCAAAACCTCTGTAACTGCAGCCATTCTCTGCCAGAATGGCTGATGATGCACAAATCAGAATATGGAATAGATCCAGGACCACTGCTTTAAAATACAAATGAACTGTCACAGAGGGCAGCTCAATTGCACACTGTGTGATCAATGTAATTGGCTTAAGTTAAAATTCTAAGGCTGAATATAGAACAGAAGAACACTGGAGTCTGGTTATTTTGGACTAATGCTAGTCCACCTAATCTACAATTTATGGTTTCAGTCATGCCCATCTAGATACTTCTGGGAAACATACAAGCAGGACACAGAGGCAACAGTCCTGTCCCCTGTTGTATGTTCCAAAAATTTAGCATTTAGAAGTATACTGCCTCTAAACCTGGAGTTTCCATTTAGCAACCTTGACTAATAGATGAATAGTGGCTGTTAATTGACCTGTCCTCTGTGAGTTGGGCTAATCTCCTTTAAAAGCTGCCTAAGCTAGTGCACTGATTCACTCACTCATGCAAGTTTCAAGATGGTTTCGGTACTTCTGTACCACTTGGACACCTGAAAGTTTGTTCAGACATAATTCGAGATGCATGGGGGGAAATGAAATTGAGAATATGTGCATCTCTCCCTCAGAATGGGGAAATGAAGTGTACCCCACAGTGAACAAGTAAGTTGGAATTTGGCAGAAACGTAAAGCCATATTCAGACATTCTAAAATGTACTTTACACTAGCATGCGGCAAGGGGAGACAAGAACAAGCACGCTGGCTTGTCATTCATTCTTGTCACCCTTCTTGTGTTCAGGGTGAACATTTGAAGCTGAGAAATTTTTCTATCCATGGAGTGTCTCTGTAAGATGTAGAACCCTACTTATTAGTTTTCTACATCACACAAGGAGGCACCTCCATGGTTACAAAAGGCTCCTGGCTTCAGAAGTTTGCCCTTAACACAGCAAGGGTGACAAGAACAGAGATGGGGGTGGGTGGGGGTGGGGGTGGGGGTGGATCAACTGCACTTGTTCTCACTCTCCTGCCTGGCATGTTGGTATTATTAAGATTTAGAATGCCTGAGTAGGGTTATAAACACCTCAATTACTAGAAAAATATGAAAATTGGGCATTCAACTCTTAGGGCATGGCATTTATCATAAACCAGGGGTAGGGAACTTGGTGCCCTCCAAATGTGTTGAACTACAACTCCTATCAACTCCAGCCACTATGGCCAATGATTGGCTTTTATGGGAGTCATAGTCCAAAACATCTGGATGGTAACAGGATGCCTATCTCAGTCGCAGAGTAAGCTAAGCCGAGGTTTCAACAGAACGTTGTTTACTGGGAATTTTGTTGTCCCTTCACACACCTGAATTAGCAGTGAGGGATATGCACTATGTGGAATGCAGATATACATATACAGCTTTAAAAACACACTTAGGGCATAATCCTATTCATGTTTAAACAGAAAAATGTCCCACAAATCCCAGAATTCTCCAGCCATCTATGCAGGCTGGAGAATGCTGGGAGTAGTAGGAGTTGTTTCTGTCTAGACATGCATAGGATTGTGCCCTTAAAGCTTGTTCCAACTTTGAACTTTTACTTCCTTCCACCCTAATAGGAAGAAAGGCAAACAAGCAAAAAAGTAGAATTTATAGGAACAGAATATATATATATATATATATATATATATATATATATATATATGCACTCATATTTAATTTAGTAGCTGATGCTTGGCCATATGGGTAAATATAATTGGTTGAAGAATTTATCTTTTGGGGAATAAGGGGATAAACTTGCAAGATTTTTTTTTTTTTTTGCTACACAATAATTTGATCCATTCATTTTGATTAAAGATATGAAAGGGCAAAACAAAACCTGTGGTTTTATATCCCCCCCATGCCCCCATTTGCTCAGTTCCAAATTGCTGTGGGGTTTGGGACACCACGTTAGTTTAACATCATGAGTTCAAATGAAAAGTAATACAATCCATGTGCAAATATAATTGGCCTTTCTATTTTTCATATCTGGCAGCTTCAAAACAACTGTGCTGTTTTCCCTCTTTTTGTTGTTGTTCTTGCTTGAATGTAGAAGAAAAACAAAAACTCAGAAATGGTAAAGTTTGCATCATTTGGCCATTGGGAAAGCCAGAGCAGAATGTAGAGCAGGAATTTGCATATGTCAGCCTCATTCTTCGTAAGAGGCAAACAAGCCCCCAAACAAGTGATGCAACCTTGTTACTCCAGAATATTAGGAATGTCAGAGAATTCTGCCACAGATTTTGGTGAGGCCGAATGCCAGTGCATTTGCCCCCCCCAAAATCCATGACAGAACAAAGCCCCCACCCCCCCCACGAAAGGCGTGCGAAATGGAGCACTTACCTGCTGCCGTCCGCGCCGCCATTCGCTTCTTCATCATAGCTGTGCGTCCCTGCAGAACCTGTGATAGGCTACGTAAGAATTTACATAGCCTATCATGGCAAGCCAAACAAACAAACAAACAAAAAACAGTGTATGCAAATGGCGGCGGCTACGCCGGCCACCATTTGCATTCCCTATTTTTCGCCGTTTTCGCCTACATAAATATTTACGTAGGCTATTACGGCGAAAAAAAGGGGAACGCAAATGGCATAGTGGGCACTATTGGTTCTTTTTTTTCCCGCTGTAATAGCCTACGTAAATATTTACATAGGCTAAAATGGCAGGAAAAACAAGTAGCGCAAATGGCGCCCACTACACCATTTGCGTTCCCCTTTTTTTCGCAGTAATAGCCTACATAAATATTTACGTAGGCTAAAACGGTGAAAAATAGGGAACGCAAATGGCGGCTGCCGTAGCTGCCACCATATGCATATGCTTTTTGGAGGGGGGGCTTGCCGTGATAGGCTACGTAAATACTTACTTAGCCTGTCACAGCAGCTTTGCAGGACGCAAATGGCAGCCGCTACGGCGGCTGCCATTTGCGTCCGCAGCAGCCCGTCCGCGGCCAGAACTCTGTCTGTGGACTGCCCTGGCTGGTGGCTCTGCAGAGCCACCACAGAGCGGAGCCGGCCCAGGGAGGATTCTGGGGGGAGGGATGGAGTGCCTCCCCCCCACCATGAATCCAAGCTGCGAAAAGGTAAGTGACTTTCGTACATCCCTACAGAATATCCCTTTTCATTTTAATCAAACTACTTATTGTGTAAACAGGTTGTGGAGGTGGACATGCATTATATTTCCACCCTCTCCTTCTGATTACTGTTAATAGTGTATTTCCAATCTTTTTCTTTCAATCACTTTTTCTTCCATCATTATCAGGCATTTACAATTTGTGATTGACCAAATTGCAGCCTACCACCCATGTATTTCGTCCTGCCAGGTGCTTGGGAGCCACTTTGTTTCTGCAGTCCCAAGTAAGTGGCAAACACTGGGAGATTGGCTGAGCCTCCTGTGGGCTACCGTTCATGGCTGGGAAGCTACATTCATCTTGGTGAGTCACAAGTGGTGCAAGCCTCCTGCGTATGGTGGTAACTATTCATGTCATCAAAAGATACCTGCAAACCTTATCTGATATGACATGGTCATTTTAACTGTGTCAGAGCCATGATTAAACTACGACCATTACAACCACCATTTCATTGTCACAAACATGCACATAGACTTCTTCAAACTGAATTATGGAGCTGGATGAATCTGGGGTATGGGAATTTGAGGGGCATATTGCATTGGCTTACTAGGCCTATGTGCTCCCTGAAATGCATTCTGAGGGGACCGGGGCAATGTATAGTATGGCTAAAAGCTAGGGATGTACGAAAGTCGCTTAACTTTTCGCAGCTTGGCTTCGCGGTGGGGGGGAGGCGCTTTGCTTCTCCCCCCAAAGTTCAGGCGAGGGGGGGAGGCATCCCACCTCGCCCGGCCGAAATTCAGGCCAGGGGGGAGGCGCCCTGCCTCGCCTGGCCGAAATTCAGGCCGGGGAGAAGCGCCCCGTCTCCCCGGCTGCGAAACAAAAAGTGAAAAAAAAAAACCGTGATAGGCTACGTAATGATTAACGTAGCCTATCATGGCTAGATTTCCAAAGTCAGCCATGATAGGCTACGTTAATTGTCACATAGCCTATCACGCAGTTGTTGGGGTTTTTTACTTTATTTTGTAATGGCGGCGGCGGCAGCCAGTCGGAAGACCGGCCGCTGCCCCCGCCCCCGCTGAACCGCCGCTGAACTGCCGCTGGGACCCGCCACCGAGAGGGACATTCGCAGGAGGTAAGTCCCATCCCGGGGGGTGGCAGGGGGGGTGGCGGAGAATTTCACTGCCAATTTTGGGGGGCCAAATGCGTTGGCATTCGGCCTCACTGAGATTCGTGGAGAAATTCTCAGAAATTCTCCATCATCCCTAAAAGCCTAAAGCAGGGTGTGCAGCAGCAGCAAGCAGGGCTTTTTCAGTTGTGGCACCCTACTTGAGAGAGTCCTGCTAAGGGAAGCTCGCCTAGCCCATTATTTGGATACAGTTTGCAATCTTTAGGTGGCTGGTGAAAGTAGTTGTCTTTAGGCCATTTCATCACCTGGCTGATAGTGGCACTGATGTTGATTTTAGCACAGGTTTTTAGCTTGTATTTGTTACTGAGAAGCCCAATTGGCCTGCTGTTTAAGGGTATGCCTCTTAACACTAAAATCTCCATTTTGCCCTGGAAGGCTTTCTAAGTGAGGGTTAAACATCAGCCTGGGCAAAAGAGCTATCATTTACACTTGTGGAGCAACCCCCTGGTAAGCAAGGAATAGGGGTGTCACAACTTGCAAATGCATTTCTGATTGTTGAGGCTCTGTCCTAATTAAACTACTCAAGGTAAACTTTGAATTGACCAATCGAGAGTCCTGGAAAGAAAGAAACCTCCATTCATGGACCACCACCACCACCAAGTTCGTTAGCAGTCATTAACAGCCATGAAGATGAGGAACCTACACCCTGATTTTTGGACACAGCACCCTATAAAGGAAGGGCCGATCTACACTTAACTGGTTTTTTCACTTCCAATGAGGTTTCACCACCCGTCTTTCACACTACACTGTACCTCCTCAAATTGGAACCGGAATTTCCTGCTTCCATGCTCCCGCTTTCAATACCCTGATATCCTGGTATTTCCCCTTAATGTGCTCTGATTTTCCACCTTCGCTACCATATCTGGTCATAGTCCCCTCCCCTGCCTGTCCATATACGGTGGTGTTTGTATTTCCATCCTGTCCAATCACAGCTCTCGACGGCCCCATGACGTCTTCTGGCTACTGATCAGATAGCTTCCTCAGCACTCTATGTTTCCTCAGCAACAAGCAAAGAGCTTGATGTGTGTGTGCTTGTCTGATCTCGGAAGCTAAGCAGGGTCGGCCCCAGTCAGTAGTTGGATGGGCGACCGCCTGGGAATCAGGCTTCCTGCATCGAGCAGGGGGTTGTTCTATCCCTTCAAATGAGACTAAGTTTTACCCCCTCCTACCCCCGCTTCAGATTTTTTTAAAAAAATTAAGGCATTATCTTCGAAGAATCGTGGCTTCTCCGCTATGTTTTTTTCTAATTCAGGCTTGATCTTTGAAGATTCGAATTTTTGAAGATTTGAATCTTCAAATCTTCGAATCTTCAAAGATTTGAAGCTTCAGATCTTCAAATTTTCGAATCTTCGAAGACCATTCCTGAATTAGAAAAAAAAACCATCACAGAGAAGCCACGATTCTTCAAAGATAATGTCTTAATTTTAAAAAAAATCTGAAGTGGGGGATAGGAGAGGGTAAAACTTAGTCTCATTTGAAGGGATAGAACAACCCCCACTCAATGCAATCTGATCAGTAGCTGGAAGACGACATGGGGCTGTCGAGAGCTGTGAGCATGGTGGGCATGGAATCAGCAGAAACAGGGAGACTTTCTGACCCTCCAATGAGAGCCTCCATCTTCAAGAGCAGGAAAACAGCACAGCGCTCAAGTGTGAACCGAGCTCGTGCATTCAATGAAGCACCGGAATGGGGAAAATGGGTGAGTGTGGATAATCACATTTTAATATGAGAGTGTTTAACCCAACAGGACACTGAATTCATTGTGGTGGCAGGCGCAATGTAGATCAGCCTGAAGACCAGATCTCTGGGCTCAATCAGCCCCCCTTGATCCACCCCCCCATCTCTCCAAGCCAGCTCGATTTGGCCTGTGAGCACATCCCAAACCCCTCCCTTCCCAGAGGAGGAGACATTAGCCAATGAATTTAGCACTAACCCAGAAAAGAAATAGCAGCCATGATTTTGAGGTAGATGTTTATTTACTACTAAGGGGTAAGGGAATGAGAAGAGAGGCAAGACAAAGTACAATTTAGAATTTCCCCAAATATCAACTCCCTGTTTGGAAACCCCCAACGCTATTTGCGTTGCCCGTATTTTCGCCGTAGTCTACATAAAGATTTATGTAGACTACAGCGACCAAATAAGGAACGCAAATGGCAGCTCCCCATGGGCACCGCCATTTGTGTATGTGCTTTTTTTTTTTTTTTCAAAGTCACCCATGATAGGCTATGTGACGATTTACGTAGCCTATCACGGCTGACTTTGCAGATCTAGCTGTGATAGGCTATGTAAATCGTCATGTAGCCTATCATGGGGGCATTGTTTTTTTTTTAACTTTTTATTTTGCGGCTGGGCGAGGTGAGGCGCCTCCTCCCCGGCCTGAATTTTGGCTGGGCGAGGCAGGAAGCCTCCCCCCCGGCCTGAATTTTGGCCGGGCGAGGAGGGAATCCTCCCCCCCCCGGCCTGAACCTCGGGGGGAGCAGCGAAGCACCTCCCCCCCACCGCGAAGCAAGCTGCGAGACCAGGTAAGTGACTTTCGTGCACCCCTAATCATGGGTGTGTTTTGTTTTTCTTTTTACTTTACTTTTTTTTTTCACGGCCAGGTAGACGGGGCACTCCTCTCCGGCCTGAATTTTGGCGGCGAGGGATGGGGCGCCTCCCCCCTGGCCTGAATTTTGGCCGGGCAAGGCGGGGCGCCTCCTCCCCGGCCTGAACTTCGGGGGGAGAACCGAAGCGCCTCCCCTCACTGCGAAGCAAGCTGCGGGACCAGTTAAGTGACTTTCGTACATGCCTACTCCAGGTGGCCTGGCTTGTAAATCTTCTTGCAGGATCCCACTCTCTCCTACCCTAAAACTAAAACACCATCTAAAACTATACAAGGTAAAATTAACTCTTTCCCACCACAGCTTTGGCCCCATGAGGCCTTCTCTTCGACACACCCATTGCAATCTACTCGCCCCCATATTGCACATGGAACTCTTGCCCAGGACTCTATATTCCCTGTGGTCCCCTTTGTTTTGGAAATACTCCCCAAGCCCCTATTAAAATAGGTTTGCTTTCCAGGAAGTATGGAGCTGCAGTTGGGCCTTGTCACTCAGCATTCTACCTGCAGTTTGCTCTGCCCCGCTCCTTCCCTCTTTCCTCAGCCTCATTCCCTGCATCTGTATTTCTTGTGTTACTATCAGTTCATGACATAACACACAGCCTTGTGATTCCACTCCAAGATTTCCAGGAAAAAGTCTTAGAATACGCAAAAGTTGAAGGGACCTTCAAGGGCCTCACTGGCCCCCAGTTCCCCATCACAAAATTAAAGAACGGCAACCGCTGAACCAGGGACTGAGATCTACAGCATCCCAAACATCCCCTTCCCCTCTTCCTCCTCTGCAATAGATACATATTGGTGCAATAGATAAATATTACCCTTTCTCTCCTTTTTCAGTTTTTCTCTATCATCTGTCTGCTTGACTCCTTGTACTGCCCAACCCTGTGTCACTACCAGGAATGGCTGAAATTGTCAATTTTGGTTCCTCTGAGTTTCTCATTTCCCCCCAATCTTAAGTTGCCCTGAATTTTGAGAGAAATTGAGAGAAATTTTCATGGAAATTTCTACATGTTTTGGGCTGCATTTCCTCGAATACAAGCATTCTTGTATACAGTTTTTGCCCAACTTACACATTTTTGCAAGCAATTTTCCTAATATGATGCATTTTAATGTTTTCATGAACATATGCATTTTTGTGTGCACTGTCTCTAGTGTACACATTTTTGCACATCTTTTTCTTTTATTGGAGAGCCCCTATTGCAAAATTGTAGGGATGTACGAAAGTCACTTACCTTTTGACTAAAAGTGATTCGAGGTGGGGGGGAGGCGCACCGTCCCTCCCCCTGAAATTCTGGTCAGGGGGGAGGCACCCCATCACTCCCCCCCAAAATTCTGGCTGGGGGGGAGGCACCCCATCCCTTCCCCCTGAAATTCTGGCCGGGGGGGAGGCGCCCCGTCCTTCCCACCGGAAATCCTGGCCGGCCGGGTCTGCAATTGGCGGCGGCTATTTGCGTTGCCCTTATTTTCACCGTAGTCTACGTAAATCTTTATGTAGACTACAGGGACCAAATAAGGAATGCAAATGGCGGCTCCCTATGGGGGCCGCCATTTGCGTACACGCTTTTTTTTTTTTTTTCAAAGTCACCCGTGATAGGCTACATGACGATTAACGTAGCCTGTCATGGCTGACTTTGGAGATCTAGCCGTGATAGGCTACGTTAATCGTTACATAGCCTATCACGGGGTTTTGTGTTTTTTTTTACTTTCCTTGTAATGGCAGCGGTGGCAACCGGTCGAAGGACGGGCTGCTGCCCCCGCCCCTGATGAAGACCCGACGAACTGCCGCCGGGACCCGCCGCCAGGAGGGACATTCGTGAAAGGTAAGTCCCATCCCAGGGGGGGGCGGAGAATTTCACCGCCGATTTCGGGGGGCCGAATGCGTTGGCACCCGGCCCCCCGAAGTTTCAGGGAAAAATTCTCCCCCATCCCTAGAAGTTCACATAAAATGTGAACTGAACAAATTTCTCCCACATCCCTCTTCATTACATCTCAAGTTACCTCATTGCATTCAGGCCTCCGGCTCCACCTACTGAATGCCTGGCACCCTCTCTGTTTTGTTATTTGACAACTTTGATGATTGTAACTTCCCCACCTCTGTCTTTCTCCATCTGTTTCTAGGTTATACCTAGCTGCTGGTCCAAGTTTAAATTAATCTAACCAATGTCTCCATTCTGTGTCAGTCATACATTTGGGTAAACTCATATGTATTAATTAAAAGAATATAAATCTTATTACAAGTCTTGCTCTCTGTTTAATATTTATTTTTATTTTATTTAAAATATTTCTTAGCCGCATTTCAGGGCAGAAGCCCTCCCAAGGTGGCTTACAGCAATAAAATAGATTAAAACAGTTAAAATATTAAAAGTGATAAAACACAAAAACAATACAAGCAACAATAAAAGCCAACAATAAAACCAGCCACAATGTTAACAGCAGCACCAGCAAAAATAGCAGTCATATCATGAGAAGGCCAAGCTAAAATAATATGTGTTCAAAGCCTTCTTAAAAGTCTGCAATGACAGGACGTGGCAGACCTCTGAAGGCAGCTTGTTCCAAAGTGAGGGGCCAGTGCAGAGAAGGCCCTCTCACGTGTGTTCACCCACCTGACTGCTCTCACAGGTGGGCAAGTGGGAAGGGCCTCTCTTTCTGATCTTAAAGTGTGGGCAGGCTGATATGGGTGAAGGCTAATAGTCCCCTGGTTTGAGTGTAAAATGGAACTTCTATGTGCTGCACTTCTTCTCTAGGCCCATGATTAGGGATGTCTGGATTCTGTGAAATCCATCCCATGTGTGTTTCATGGATTGTGTGGTGTCATTCATTCTGGCATATGTTCACACACAGATTTGAATTGGGGGGTTTTCCGTTATGTGGAAAAATACGCAAATAATTCCATAAGAGGGTTTGCATCAATGTATGTAATTTACATTAGTATGTAAGATTTAGCGTATTGTCCCCCACTCCGTTACACTTTTCCCTGCATATATTTTCCAGGATGGCGTATGTCCCAGCAGAAACATGCGTATGTTCCTACGAATACATTTCTGTAAATTTTGGGAAAGTAAAAAATAAGATTCAAAAGTCCAAGGACTCTGTGTGGCTTGAGGAGGCCGTCTGCAGCAGATTCTGCAGGTCAGATTCTTAGAAATCCAAACCCACTTTAATCCACCTCGAATTTCTCCAGCATCCTTACCCCATGATCAATATTTACACAAGCTGGTCAGTTACATGTGTACACTTGGGTGTCCAGGTACATGAAGACATGCAATCACATATCTTGTTGCTTGCTGCCAGGCTATTTTGTTTTCATGAATAGATGTTTATGGTTGCATTTTATTGCTGTTCACTGTCAAGAGAAGCCAGGGCGTGTTGTTTGGGCAGTGCAGAAATTTAAACATACATAAATAAATCCTGTGATTTATTTATTTAGTCTATTTAATCTAAATCCCAAATAATGATGAAAAATGAGAAGTAAAATCATTATTCTACAGTGTTACATATTGAACTGGAACATCTACCTATAGAAGTCATATGTCGTTACCGCAGCATCAGGGTAGTATGACATTTCTGGCTGTATTTTATGAAGCATTAAAGTGTTCAAAGTAACTATTGCTTCTAGCTGTCATCCATAAATCACATCAGGCCAATGGCAGCAAAGTGATGGATCTTTGGCCATCGAAGGGATTTTGATCATAAGACACAAGCTAAATGGTGACAAGGCAGGGAGATAAATGTTTGTGTTCAGATTAACATCCCAAGGTCAGAGTGCCTAAGCATATCAATGAGGAATCCTGAGTCAACTCTGTGAGAATATTAATCTAAACAGGTACCATAGCTAAGTGAGAGAGAAATTGAGTTGTAATGAAGTTGTCTGTTATGATTGTCTAAGAAATTATTTATTTATTTATTTATTTATTTTCTATACTGCCCAATAGCCGAAGTTCTCTGGGTGATTCACAACAATTAAACCCAAAAAGCACACAGTAAAACAATATAAAATATATAGAACATTAAAACCACAATATAACAATACAACCACAATAAAACCTAGCAGCAGTGCAGGAATTTAAAATACAGATTTAAAACAGCAAAGCTAAAAGTCTAGAAAGCTAAAAATGCTAAAATGCCTGGGAAAATAAAAAGGTCTTCACCTGGCACCGAAAGGAATTAGGGATGTACGAAACTCACTTAACTTTTTCCGGAATCTTTTGTGGTGGGGGGGAGGTGCTCCATCCCTCCCCCTGGAATCCTCGATGGGGGGGAGGCGATCCAGTCCTCCCACCCAGAATCCTTGATGGCCATGCCACGGAGCAGCCGGCCAGGGCCGTCCGCAGACTGCAGCCGGATTTCCGGCTGCAGACGGGCTGCTGCGGATGCAAATGGCGGAATTTGTGTCCAGCCAAGCAGCCATGATAGGCTACATAAGAATTTACATAGCCTATAATGGCTAACCCCTGCCCCCTAAAAAACCCAGCATACGCAAATAGGGCCGCCATTTGCTTTCCCTATTTTTCACCGATTTTTCTTACATAAATATTTACGTAAGATAAAACGGCGAAAAAAAGGGGAACGCAAATAGCATAGTGGGCGCTATTTGCATTCCTTTATTTTTCGCCATTCTAGCCTCCGTAAATATTTATGCCGTAGCTGCCGCCATTTGCGTACACTGGGGTTTGGGGGGGGTTAGCCGTGATAGGCTACATAAATTCTTACGTAGCCTATCACGGCTGCAAGGATGGCAATGGCGGTGGCAGCAGCCCGGCCATGGCCGGCCAGGAGACCAGCCGCCGCCGCCGTAACTGCCACTGCCGGATCCGCCGGATCCGCTCCAGGTAAGTGCCATCTTGGGGGGATTCCGCGGGGGGGCTGGGGGGCAGGAGGCCATTCTGCCACAGATTCTGGGGGGCTGGATTCTAAAGAATCCAGCCTCACTGGAATCCGTAGCAGAATTCTCTGCCATCCCTAAAAGGAATACAATGTAGGTGCCAGGCGAACCTCACTAGGGAGCTCATTCCACAGCCGGGGTGCCACAGCAGAAAAAGCGCTCCTCCTAGTAGCCACCCCGCCTCACTTCCTTTGGCAGGGGCTCATGGAGAAGAAAATGTTTATAGTAAATTAATCACAAAGAGAGATGTGTTTTCTTTTCCAAAGGCCTTCCTCCTTTAAAATGTCAATCCTTGTCATGGGATTTAATGGTTCCTTGTCATGGGATATGGTGATAGAGGGAACATGAAAGAGAATAACTTTGGGAAACTTTAAAAGTTTGTCAAAAAGATAAAGTGTAAAAAGACATAGTATTTCGTATGTCAACAAACCATGGTGGAAACTGAGCCACGAAGAAACTAAGAATCTTATATACAGTATATTTAACTTTAGCTTATAGTAGGGGTGGGCAAACTATGTTGTTGAACTTCAGCTCCCATCATGCCTCACCATTGGCTGTGCTGGCTAGGACTGATGGGAGTTGCAGTCCACCAGCCACAAGTTGCCCATCCCTGCTTTACGGGAAGAATTGTCTAGGAATGCACGAAAGCCACTTACCTGGTCTTGCAGCTTGCTTCGCGGTAGGGGGGAGGCACTTTGCTGCTCCCCCCGAAGTTCAGGCCGGGGGGGGAGGCTTCCCGCCTCGCCCGGCCGAAATTCAGGCCTGGGAGGAGGCGCCTCGTCTCACCCAGCCGCGAAATAAAAAGTTAAAAAAAAAAAACAACCGTGATAGGCTATGTGACGATTAACGTAGCCTATCATGGCTAGTTCTGCAAAATCAGCCGTGATAGGCTACGTTAATCGTCACGTAGCCTATCACAGGAGACAGCGAAAATAAGGGCAACGCAAATAGCGTTGCCCTTATTTTCGCCGTAGTCTACGTAAATCTTTACGTAGACTACAGTGACCAAATAAGGAACGGGAATGGTGGCTCCCTATGGGGGCCGCCATTATCCGTACGCGCTTTTTTTTTTTTTTAAGTCACCCGTGATAGGCTACATGTCGATTTACGTAGCCTATCACGGCTGACTTTGCAAATCTAGCCACGATAGGCTACGTTAATCATCATGTAGCCTATCACGGGGGTGTTTTTGGTTTTTTTTTCTTTTATTGGAATAGCGGCTGCCGCTTCCGCTCCGCACGAACACCCGCTGAACCGCTGGCCGGACCCGCCGCCGGGAGGGACATTCGGCAAAGGTAAGTCCCGTCCTGGGGGGGGTGCGGGATGCGGGGGGGTGCGGAGAATTTCTCCCTGAAACTTGTTCAGGGGGCCGAACACGTTGGCACTCGCCCCCCCGAAGTTTCGGGGAGAAATTCTCTGCCATCCCTAGGTCTTACATGGTCTAGCCCAAGGTACCTTAGGGAGCGCCTTCTCCCCTACGTCCCAGTCCGCCACCTAAGGTCCTCTGAGGGCTATCTGCCACAGCTGCCTAATGTGAGATTGGCAGCCACACGCAAGAGGACCTTTTCCTTTGCTGCCTTTCAGCTGTGGAATAACTTGCCCACTGAAATGTGCCTGCTGACCCCTTTGAAAGTTTTTAAGCAGGAATTAAAATTATTCCGGCAGGCCCTCCCTTTTCAGAACTTCATTCCTTGTGCTGACTCAAACTGTTTTTAAGCTGTGTTGTTTTCAGCTGCATTGTTTTATTGCTGGAAAAAATGTTATTTTTTTTTTTTTTAGCTCAAAGTTGTTTTTAGTTGCTTGTATGAATGTCCATATGCTTTTATGCAAATAGCTTTTAAACTTCATATATTGTATTTTAATGTTTTAACTTTTTGTAAACTGCCCGGAGAACTTCAGCTATGGGGTGGTATAGAAATGTGTGCGTGTGTGTGTGTACACACACACACACACACACACACACTATGGCATCAATCAGTAACTCATATGTGTGAGTGAATAATCCCAAATCAAACACAACAAAGAGAAACTTACATCTCACTTCAAACATGCTGCTTTTTAATTCTGTTTATACATTCATAGGAAGCCCTATTCAGGCATGATTTAAAACTAGTTCCCTCAACTTATGAGCAAGGATGAAGCTGTGCCAAGTAACTCTGCCCCCCCCCCATGTCACACACGTTCACGTAGCCCTTCTGGTGCATTCAATGTAAATATCTACAGGGAGAGGGCTTTGTGCTTACTGCTGTACTTGAACAGGCTTCCGCCTGAGAAGGAGCCCCGCAGCCTTGCTATGGCTGAATCAGACTTAGCATTAGAGCGAATTATAGGGCAATCCAAAAGGCGAGGCAATGAAGCAGGCTAATGGTCAAGCACAGAGGTTTCAGTCTAGTATGGGATCAGGCAAAGGCAGAAGTGGGCAAGATACAAGCAAAGGTCAAAGCACAGTTAAGCAGTAAGATACAATACACAGTTCAGAAACAGAGTCAAGCAGGAGTCCAAGGGGCAGGAGCAAAGACCGTCTATCACAAGGCAAGCTCTGGAAAGCAAGGGACAAGGCACTGGAGCTGATAGAACAATGTTGCTCCAGTACTGGTTAGGCTAAAAAAACTAGGGATGGGCAAACTCACCCTTGCCCACGTGCCACTCACCAGACCCCCACCAGCCAATCAGCCCTGATCACCACACAAAGCAAGCTGCCACACAGTCCATGGTCACCCAGCAAGTGGTGCACAGCATCCCATTCCTCCGCTGAGCAACCATTCTGCACAAAATGGCAGCTCAGCCTTTTCCACAAAGGCCTTTTTTTTTTTGTAAATGGCAGCCATAGAGAAGCCCATTTACACACATTACAAGTGTAAATTGTCTATTTAGATCATTTACACCTGTAATGTTGCATAAATGGGCCTCTTTACAGCCACCACTGATAAAAAAAATCAGCCTTTACAGAAAAAGCTTAACTGTCATTTTGCACAAAATGGTGGCTGAGCAAAGCAGCAGCAGGCAGCACACACCATGCTTGCCCAACTCAGCATGCACCATGTCAGGCATACATGGCAGCACACAGACTCCACTCCAGGAGACTAGGGATGGAGGAGAATTTCTCCCCGAAACTTCAGGGGGCTGAGCACCAACGTGTTCGGCCCCCCGAACAAGTTTCGGGGAGAAATCCTCCTCACCCCCCACCCCCCGCACCCCCCCCGGGATGGGACTTACCTTTGCCGAATGTCCCTCCCGGAGGCGGGTCCGGCCGGCGGTTCGGCGGGTGTTCGTGCGGGGCAGGAGCGGCAGCCGGTCTTTCGACCGGCTGCTGCTGCCGCCATTCCAATGAAAGAAGAAAAAAAAATGCCCCCGTGATAGGCTACGTGACGATTAACGTAGCCTATCATGGCTAGATTTGCAAAGTCAGCCATGATAGGCTACGTCAATCGTCACGTAGCCTATCACGGGTGACTTAAAAAAAAAAAGCGCGTACAGATAATGGCGGCCCCCATAGGGAGCTGCCATTCCCGTTCCTTATTTGGTCGCTGTAGTCTACGTAAATCTTTACGTAGACTACGGCGAAAATAAGGGCAACGCTATTTGCGTTACCCATATTTTCGCCGTAGTCTATGTAAAGATTTACGTAGTCTACAGCGTCCAAATAAGGAACGCGAATGGCAGCTCCTTATGGGGGCCGCTATTAGCGTACACACTTTTTTTTTTTAAGTCACCCGTGATAGGCTACGTGATGATTAACGTAGCCTATCATGGCTGACTTTGCAGACCTAGCCGTGATAGGCTACGTGAATCGTCACATAGCCTATCACGGAGGCGTTTAAAAAACAAAACAAAAAACTTTTGAGTTCGCGGCCGGGCGAGGCGGGAAGCCTCCTCCCCGGCCTGAATTTCGGCCGGGCGAGGCGGGAAGCCTCCCCCCCCACCTGAACTTCGCGGGGGGAGCAGCGAAGCGCCTCCCCCCCCCACGAACAAGCTTCGACGACAGGTAAGTGACTTTCGTCCACCCCTACAGGAGACCAAACTAGCCATACTCCACCAAGCTCAAGCCCTCAACCAGACTCCACCACCATCCCTAGCTAAAACTAAGGATGTCAGAGAATTCCGCCACAGATCTCAGCCTGAAATCCATGGCGGAACGAAGCCCCCTGCCCCCCCACCCCATGAAAGGGACGCAAAATGGAGCACTTATCCACTGCCATCCACGCTGTCTTGTGAATGGCGGCCACCCTGCGGCCGCCATTCACTTCCTGATCATAGCTGTGATAGGCTATGTAAATACTTACGTAGCCTATCATGGCTAATGCAGGGACGCTATTTGCGTTGCCCTTATTTTCACCGTAGTCTACGTAAATCTTTACGTAGAGTAGATGTGCCAAAATAAGGAACGCAAATGGCGGTCCCCATGGGAGCCGCCATTTGCATACGTGCTTTTTTTTTTTTCAAAGTCATCCATGTTAGGCTACATGACGATTTACATAGCCTATCACGGCTGACTTTGGAAATCTAGCCATGATAGGCTACGTAAATCGTTACGTAGCCTATCACAGGTGTGTGTCTGTGTTTACTTTTTTTTTCACGGCCGGGTAGACGGGGTGCTCCTACCCAGCCTGAATTTCGGCGGCGAGGGATGGGGCGCCTCCCCCCCAGCCTGAATTTTGGCCGGGCGAGGCGGGGCGCCTCCCCCCCTCGCCTAAACTTCGGGGGGAGAACCGAAGCGCCTCCTCCCCACCGCGAAGCAAGTTGCGGGACGAGGTAAGTCCCTTTCGTCCATCCCTAGAACCTCTGGCAAAATTCCTACTCAGGAGGAGGGCCTTACTCTCAAGGAGTCCTTTCTTTCTGAGGAGTCCTCCTTTGTAATCCTTCTCAGAGGAGCCCTGTTGGCCTGCCTTTTGGGCAATAAGACTTGAGGCTGGGTGGTTGCCAGCCTCTGCTTCAAAGGCGGAGCTCCCCTCCTCCAGCAGGGATGGACTAGTAGTGATCTCTCTCTGAGAGCCCAGGCTCCCCCAGATGTCCTGGGTGGCTCCTTCGTATTGTTTGTTTCTGGGAGCTCCATCTCCTCAGTGGAGGAGGCTTCCTCCAGTGGGGGCAGTATTAGGGTTCCCACATGGAAGCCTCCATGTGTGCATGAAGGCCCCTTCCCTGTAGACATTCATGCTCTATGTGTGGATGCCAGGGGGTGGGCTAAATGAGATGTGTGATGTCTGGGATGGAGCAACTCAATGGGGCTCCAACCCTGTTCACGTCTTGGGATTCACACCTCCCAGAACCAAATGTCCATACATTTCTGAGCCTGCAATGTCATTTGGGCAACAAAAAAAATGTGTCTGAAAATGCATACATTAGGACAATAGCATGAAAAATGTGTACCTTTGAAAGATGGGCTTTGATATTAGGCCTGTGCATGGATCCAACCAGATCCAACTCAGAAGCCTCTTCAGGGCTTCTGAGGTGGGCCTGATTCGGCTCAGGCTGAATCAGGGCCCCCTTGACTCGCCTCGGCCTACAAAGTTGAAGCAGGATTTGGGCATCTGAACCCCGCTACACACACACACCATCCTACCCAGTCCCCAGCTTGTTCCATGGGGGGAGGGCACCGCCAAGGGAGCCACTGCTGCTGCTGGTGCCGCCAGGGAAGATGCTGCCAGCGCTGCCCATTGCAGTCTGCTGATGGACTGTTCTGCCCTCTTTGCAAGAGGGAAGAACAGGAGATTGACGGAAGGCACTGGCTGCCTGTCAAGCCTGCACATCCTCCTTCCTTGCACTGAAGGAGACCATGCAGATTGGACAGGCAGGAGGGCAGGAGTCACCCTTCAACTGTGCTCTCTCCCTTCCTTGCAAGGAGGGGAGGGCACCTGACTGGAGGACGACTCCTGCCTCTGCTCAAGTCTTCATGGGTTCCTTGCTTATGAGGAGCCCGTGAAAGGCTGAGTCAGGCCAGCGGGGGCAGCTCACAATGAGGGCGGGGTGCTGCTGGGGGAGCTGCTGCCACTGCCAGGTTTAGGCCCTCTGGATGCGTGCTGGCAGCCATCTTATTGTTCCGGGGAATGGGGAGTGCAATTTTTAAAAATGGATTCCCCTCCCCCCCCCCCCAGAACAACAAAACAGCTGCCAGTGTGCATCCAGAGGACCCAGGTAAGGCTCTGAGGGCTGGGCGGCAGTATGGCAGCTGGGCCTCTGGATCTCACCAAAGTGCTTCGGAGCAACTCGATTCGCTTCAGGCCACTTCATGCTCCCTCCACCTCAACTCGGAGGTGGCCCAAAGCACCCCACTTTGACTCAGAGCTCAGGCTTCGGGCTGAAGTGGTGCACAGCCCTATTCGAGACTGAAATCAGAGAATCTCAGTGAGCGCAAGGTTGGAAGATCCACACATCCCTAATAATGTAGTCCTTATTATTTCAGAAAAGTTGCTTTGATTGAGTAGAAATAATCCACACTGGTGCCATCCCTCTACACCCCAAGGAGACTTGGATACCATCCCATGACTGAGTGTTGATCTCTAATACTCCAGTCTGACAGACCACATGCATTGCTGGGCTGTGAGTGCATAGCCCTTTAAGTAAAGCTAAACCCTAGTTATCAGTTCTTGGCAAGGAAGAGGGAATAGGAGGACTGAATCCAGCCCTGGAACATCCAGGTGACAAGATGTCATCTGTGTCGTATTCAAATGAAACCCCAGCTCTTAGACTGGGAAGGGGATTCACATGCAGAAGCACAACCATTTTTTGTCTGCTTCCATTTGCAAATGGAGCATCTATGAAATGAGTGTGGTTACAGCTATAACAAAGTCACAGCAAGGAGCATTTTCGCTCCTTGAGATCATAGAAAAGCCCTGAGAGCATCTGGACTCCCCAACCCCTCCCCTTGATGTAGTGTTCTTTCAGTCTGTTCTGTTCATTCCATGAATTGCAATGGCAGGGGGAAAAATACCTGAAGTCATGAGTAATTCACTCCACCTATAATAATTCTAGCAAAATCAATGTTGTGAACTGGACTGTACAGGATCACTTAAACCTTTTCTTCCCATAAACAGAATGTACTACATTAACTAGTCTTATGTCCTGCATCTTGGATAAAACAAATGTGAAACAGCAATATGTGCTCCTCAGTTTTCAAGAGTAATCTCCCTTTGAAATCATGCAACTAAGATATAAATCCTTTTGTTCCTCTTGACGCTTCATTTTGCATAACTCTTGTGGATTGAAGTAGTTATAAACATTTATATATATATATATATATATATATATAGAGAGAGAGAGAGAGAGAGAGAGAAGAGACTTTCAAGGCTGACTGTATTGTAGACTGTCTAGACAATCCTTCACACCTCATTTTAATTTTAATTTTTGTGGGCAGTCTCCAATGGGGCACTTCGCCTTTGCCAATTCTCTTCTGCCCCACAACTTATTTCCCTAATCCATAGGAAGTGCAAAAAGGCAATTTATGTTGCAGCCACTGAAACTTAGACACATTAGCGCCCAGGGCCGAACATGTGTGTCTGTTTATCTTCATACAGTACTATTGCCTCTGATGTATCATCATGTTTTGTGATGCTGCTGAAACTTGGAATTAGTTTGTAGGTCAAATTCATTAGGTTCATAATTCCTAAATGTGTAATGACTACAGACCTCAATCTAACACAATTTATTATTTTTGTAATTCAAACTGAGACTGAGGACAAGTTCGTTGGTATGTTATGCGCAGTCTGCATGGCTAAGCAGGTCAGCTCTACCATTTTGCACTGAGGCTGGTTCTGTAACTCCTCCTTGTGAATGAAATGTGAAAGTCCTGTTTGCAATGCACATGACTTTTACCCATCTATTATTCTTTGCCCAAAGAAACAATCAGTTTAAATGTATGCATCTGAAGCCATACAGAAACCAATCACATTCAAAGAACTAGTCATGTTGGCTGGTAGCCACTGCTGATACATGTATTCATCACTTACGGTTTGGCATTAATTTATAATCCAGCTATGTTGCCATGATTTCTCTCCATTATCACACAGAAAGTCTCCCAGGTAAGTAAAAGTTTAGATGTAGGTGTTGGCTGGGTCTGGGAGAGATACTGGAAAGGAAAAGCTATCTATGTGTGTCCAACATCAACACACAGCTGGAAGGAAGATGGACAGCAATGGGACTGGGGAGGAGATCAGAAGTGGGGAGATTCAACTTGAGGTAGCTAAAGGTAGACATCTAAACTTCTACTTACTGAAAGAGTAAGGGTGCAGTCCTGTGCATGTTTAAGGGCACAATCCTGTGCAAGTTTAGACTGAAAAAAAAGTCCTAGAACTACCGGCATTCTCCAGCTAGCCATTAAAAGTAAGAGTGCTTTATGAATGCGGGCAAAATCATCATACTAGCTCAACCTACCATTAACTCTATTACATTCAGAAGTATGCACCTTTGCTTATAGAGTTAACATGGCAAAATCCATGCAGAAGAATGAGGTATCAGTAGGCTTGGGAAAACCACAAGGTTTGCAGAAATACAAAAAATAAACAAAGCATCTTTGGGGGGGAAAAAACTCTAAGATAGAGGGTGGATCCCTAAAGGCAACCCAATGAGGACTGAGTGTGTTTAGCGGCCATAGAATGCTAATTATTTGGCAGGGGGATGGAATGAATTATCCTGAGGAGGGCATGACTGCTGACTAGACAGTGAAGAGGAGCACTCCACTGCAACATTTTGTTGCAGGTCCCACTTGTTGGTCTCATACACAGCCCAACACTGTATTCAACAGTGATTTGTAGAGAAGGATTCATGTGGAGTATATGACTAGCCACAGGGCACGCATGGAGCGATCCTTCCACTGCCTTTCATTCATTGCTTCAGGAAACTGTTCTTTTATGCCCTTTCCTTAACTCATTTAAGTAGCATTTGAATTTGGATGCAGCTATTAACTTTTGCTTGGGGTTACTTGCTGGAGGAAATATTGAGAAAGAAATGCTGACCTTCCATAAACCCTTCTAGCAAAGCAATATTTATTAGGTCCTCATCCAAAACCAGCTGAAGTGAACACACATAATGGGTTTTGGATCAATGCTTTAAATAGGATTTTTTTTTTTTTTTTACTAGTATCTTACTACTTGGCTTTTAACAGGTGTGTGTGTGTGTGTGTGTGTGTGTGTGTGTAGGGCAACCCTCTAAGTGTAAGTTTGCTAAATGAATGGGGGAGAAATGAAATGAATGACCGGCAGATTGAATTACTCATTTTATAGGCAACACAATGGATTGCCTGGAGGCAGCTCTGGGTATTCAATGCCCCATATGTTTTCTGGGCCTGTATCATTCAGGTGTTTTTTGTAGCAAAGGAGGGCCAACAGGTCCAATTAAGTTTAAGGAGGCATGAGGCACTGGAACATAAGTATCGGCACAGCTGTAGGAATTCTTGCATGGAAATAGAACCTTCTGCGTCAGACAGGCTGCTCATAAAAACCATTCATTGGCAACTATGCCCTAGGGCAGTGGTTCAGCCAACTTTTCCATGGGAGCAGTGCCATCCTAACAGATTGGCCCAAGCATAAGGATCCAAGTTTGGTAATCTGTGTATGCATTAAGTCAGGCTGCTGAGGCTAAAGCTGGTCACTTGGGAACACACACAAAAAAGGATGGCTAGTTCAGAGATTATATATGCCTCTCTATAAAAAAAGAAAGAAAGAAAGTGCCGTATCAACTCAAATATTTCAAAGGCTGAGAATGCATAACAGATTGAATCAACCCAACAGATTAACTCCCCCACTGCAGAAAACTGCAAACCAGATAGGAACCAAGCTGGTTGGGACTGGAAAAAGCCCTGGAAAACATTTCACTAATCTTATCTGGCTTCCCCTAAAATTCCTCAGATAGTTCACCTGAGGAAAGGTCTAAGTGCCCTTTGAAGTTGGTTCCTATGAAATACAATAACAGAAAGCCAATGTGATATGCTTGCGTATTGTCCTGCCAATAGCAGAGGCTGGAGAATTGGTGACCCAAGACAGGGTATTCTCTGTGGTAGCGCCCCATCTGTGGAACTCCCTCCCAGGTAGGGATGTATGAGAAATTCGTTTCAGTTTGTTTTTGATCAGGATTTACCTGGTTCGCACTTTCTGGACCCAGCATGGGCTCGGATGCAATCTGCAGTCCAAGTCCATACATTTTCAACCTTGCATGTGATTTGCTGACCCCCAAATGTGATTTGCTGACCCCCAAAATGTATTTGATAGCATGCGTATATTTGAAAAATGTGCATGAAAAAATGCATACTTTGAGGAAATGTGCACAAATACACTTTAATCAGCGGAAGAAAAATGTGAACATTTCAAAGATGCGCACAGCTGATACGTACATTTTGAAAATACACACAAAAATACAAATGGATTTTCATGCGAAAAGAAAAGAACGAAACTCACAATCTGATACGGACTCTAGCTGGACTGAGTTTCAAGATGGAATTCGGAGAAGTTTGGTGAGCTTGACTTTTGCTGATTCACCCATTCCTACTCCCAGCTGACATTAGGGTTGCAACCACAGTCCAACAGTTTAAAAATGGGCTGCAGAGATTGGGTGGTGTAGAAATGTAATAAATGAATGAATGAATGAATGAATGAATGTTCAGGCATTTGGAACTTGATGTACAGTGAATTACGTGTGACCCTACAGAGATTTATCCCTGTTGTTTTATGGTATTTTTTAAAAAAATATAAGTGTTGTGATCCTTAAATTTAGGGTTGTTTTATTATCTTGGTGTTGTTGGCCACCCTGTGTTGCAGAACTGGAAGAAGGGTGGGATACAAAAATAATGAAGGGTGTCAGACTAGGACTGGGGAGGCCAAGCTAAATCCCCACTCATCCATGAAGCTCACAAGGTGACTTTGGGCTAGTGACCACTACTCAGCCTAACCTACCTCACAGGGCAGTACTAGTAAGGCTAAAACTGGGGGCAGGGGGGAGAACCATGCACACCACATGAGGTCCTTGGAGGAATGGTGGGATATAAATGCATTAGTTATTTTGTTTTGTTTTTAACCTAGGAGTTCAAAGAACCCTACTGAGATTTTTTTATTAAAATACTATGAGCTTTTCTTGATCTTCTTGAAACATAGGGCCCTTCTACGCAGAGACTCTTTCTGAGGCGATACTGTTTAAAACTGGATTTTCATAATTTTGGATTTGCTCCTCCCATGGCACATGTTGCCAAAAAATGTGGCATATGCCTGGGGAAAAACCTATTGCCCGGGCAAACATCAGGAGAAACTGTATAATTTCTTTCCTTCCCTCTCCCTCCAGCCTGTCAAGGCTGAACCAGCCCATTCCAAGCCCTGAAGCACCTTGGCACACCTTAGAAATGGCGCCCATCCACAATCAACAGAATACGTGGCTGGTTGCCACTACTGACCTCTGCCGCCCAGCCTAGAGCTCACTGAGAAATCAGCCTTTCATTGGGAAGCAGCCGCCAGCTCTGGCTTCATCCAGCCAAAACTCTCGGGGTGGTGTGTGTGCATGTGTGTGTGTAGGAAACGGCAGGAAATGGCAAAGCGATCTTCTCTCTCCCTTCTCCTCAACCGCTGTCCCACCGATGGTTGTTTATGGGTGCTGATTATAGGTCACTTTCAACTTAAGGCAGAGAAATACAAAGGACAATGGAGAGAATCGGGAAGGTAGGGGGAGCAGGGAGGGGAACAGCATTGCAGGAATAACTTCTCTCCATCTGGGGACATGTTCTAGATAGATAGAGCCTTCGCAGGTGCAATTATGCAATGGTGCGTGGAGATTAAAAGAAAGAAAAAGCAACATGCTGACTTTCTCAGGAGTAAGCCTCATTGAAAAGAATGTGATTTACTTTTGAGCAGTTATCCATGCCAGCTAGTTGTTCCTTGAGGCAAAGAAATAAGGATAAAGGAGAGGACATGTCTCACTCATTAAGCTTATTCAAAGGTGCCCCTTTACAGCTGTAATCTATGCAACATTAGTTTTCCAGAAAGACCCACATTTTGTGTAACAATGGCAGCTTGGGGGAGGAGTGGGCAGCCGACCCCTGTTTGTGGACTGCTTGGCACTTGTAGGACAGGTCCAGTAGGTGCAAATAGGAGTCTGGGGGGCCAAGCAGGGGGGAGTCTGTCAGACTCCACCTCTACATTGGGCACTCACGACATCCCTAAGTAGCAACACAAGCTTAAGACTTGCTGAGTCCTAAATGCAGGCAAATTGTGGTAAGTGGAAAATCCATCACAAAAGGACTTTGCAAAAATGGAGTTTTTACAGCAAGAAAACCAGAGGTTGAGGCAAAACAGGGGTTACGTCATGTGTTGTGCTGATGTGGAGGTGCAGAAGCACTGTAGTAAATTCCCCATGTAGATGGGCCTATATTCACTTGAGGAACCCCCAAATGTGTTGTGAACTTTGTTTGCAACGCTATCCACAGGAATGCAGCCAAAAAGCCCATGTGCTTAGGATTCAATATGTCATGGCGTATGCATGAAGGAAAGATGAATCCTCCTCTTAACCACACATCAGCACGTGTGTGTGTGTGTGTGTGCACGCTAGGGATGTCAGAGAATTCCGCCACGGATCTCAGTGAAGCTGAATGCCAGTGCATTCAGCCCTCTGAAATCCATGGCAGAACGAAGCCCCCCGCCCCACCACCCTGCAAAAGGCGTGCGAAACGGAGCACTTACCTGGTGCCGTTCGCGCTGCTTTGCGAATGGCGGCCACGTCTGTGGCCACCCTTCGCTTCCCCATTTAGGCCATGGTAGGCTACGTAAATACTTACGTAGCCTATCACGGCTCATGCAGGGACACCATTTGCATCCCTGCAGAGGCCATGATAGGCTACGTAAATATTTATGTAGCTTATCATGGGGAAAAAAGGGAATGCAAATGGCGGCCGCCATAGCCGCCGCCATTTGTGTTCCTGTTTCTTTCCCGTGATAGGCTACATAAATATTTACGTAGCCTATCACAGTAAAAAAAACAGGGGCGCAAATGGTATAGCAGCCACCATTTGCGCCCCTGTCTTTCCCCGTGATAGGCTACATAAATATTTATGTAGCCTATCATGGCCAAAAACATGAATGCAAATGGTGGCTGCCATAGCTGCCACCATTTGCGTCCGCAAGCTCCACATGCCTGTGAATGCACCTGGCTGGCGGCTCTGCAGAATTTCTGTGGAGGCGGCGAGGAGCTGGCTGGGTTAGGATTTCGGAGGGAGGTGCAGAGCGCCTCCCCCCCCACTGCGAACCACCCCTGCGAAAACGTAAGTGACTTCGTACATCCCTAGTGCACGCACACACAAGATATATCATCCAATCAGTGACAGGAAACATTTCTTAAGAAAGCCATGTTATTTTCAGAAGTCTTAGGTGAACATAACCATGATCTAAGATCCAATTATGAACTTGAGCACACTCCGGGAGAGAGCGGAGGACAGGAAGGCCTGGTGTGCTATGGTCCATGGGGTCACGAAGAGTCAGACACAACTTAACAACTTAACAACTGAACAACAACAACAACAAGAACAAAGATCCAATTATTAAATTATCGTAACAAACATCTTGTACTCATTCCCAGAAACATTTCCCGAACTTTTAGGCCTGGATCACTCATAACAGTCACTGAGCTAGCATTACAATTTGCATGGTGGACGAGCTGCCTGAGGTCTTTCTTCCCCACCACTGTGCATGTGAAATCATGTGTGAGGCAGGCAGGCACACCACACAGTTGATCAATGGATTATCATGATGGCTTGATCTGTTCAGCCTTTCCTGTTTCTTTGAGAGGCAACAATCATGTGAATAAAACCATGCATAACACATGGGCCTCTGCATAGAGCACCACCTTCTTACCTGTGATGTTATTATGTTCTCCATGGAAAGGAATGGCCGATTCCTACTCCACCATGTAGACTGAAGCACCAGCTGGTATTGACTGGGACACAAACCATGAGATTCATACAGCTTGTCCTGGAAAGATTCTCTCTCTCTCTCCGTGTGTGTGTGTGTGTGTGTGTGTGTGTGTGTAAAATGCAGCCCACAAGGGACTACATAAATATCCTGGTTTTGCTGCCTGATTGTGACTGTCAGTAGTACTGTCAAGCAAATGTCAGATCACAACATATGACTGATTTTGTAAACCTAACTTAAAGCATAGACTTGCTCCACTTTATTTGTCAAATAGGGGCCACTTTCCAAATTAGCACTTGACTTTTGGAATCTGGTAAAGAGATATTAGTAGGGAAGTACAAGAATTACATTTGCATTTGCAAAACAGTTGAACAAGAGCCATTTGCAACAATGAATATGAACACTAATGTGTGCACATTTTAGAAGAAAAGAGTGCTGTCCAGGAGGCTTTTCCAAGTGGTCTGAAGCTTGGTCGGTCCAGTTGCTCCAGAACCACTGAAGCATTCGAAGGCCTCATCTGAGGCCTTGGCAAGGCACCTTGCGGATAAAATTGATTGGATCAGGAGTGTTATTCCGTGTGCCATGAATACAGTTAGCGAGTGAGAGGTGGTCTGTGGCAAAACCGGTTTTGTGGGATCGGTTCCAGCTTCTTCCTTCTGATGAAGTGGACAGGGGGCTTCCATCTGTAAAGTCAACAACCTGCTGACTTGATAAGGATCAAGGGCAAGGGCCCATCTTGGCTCATTATGAGCTGCAGAGAGAGATTGGGTGAGGGGATAAGGGGGTGGTGAATGTCTCCCTTGAGGAGGGAGTGATGCCATCAGCCCTCAAGGAGGCAGTGATAAGACCGCTTTTAAAGAAGCCCTCTTTGGATCCCCAAGTTTTGAACAACTTTTGCCCAGACTTGAATCTGCCATTTTGGGGCAAGATCATTGAAGGGGTGGTAGCGATGCAATTTAAGGCACACTTGGAAGAAGCCAATTATCTAGATCCATTTCAGTTGGGCTTCAGGCATGGGCATGGGACAGAAACAGCCTTGGTCACTTTGGTAGATGATATGAGGAGGGCTCTGGATAGGGGTGAATGCTCCGTCCTTGTTCTCCTCGACCTCTCAGTGGCTTTTGATACCATTGACCATGGTATCCTCCTGGACTGCCTGGAGAGGTTGGGCAATGGAGAATCATATTCTGGTGGAACCAGTCCTTCTTCTCTGGCAGGTACCAGAGGAGAGCACTGGGAGAGGAGGTTTTGGACCCGTGGCCACTCACTTGAGGGGTGCCACAGGGTTCCATCCTCTCCCCAGTGCTATTTAACATCTATGTGAAGCTGCTGGGGGCTATCATCAGGAGGTTTGGGGTGCGGTGTCATCAATATGCAGATGACACGCAGCTCTACCTCTTGTTCAACTCTTCACTAGGGTTGGCTGTAGAATCCCTGTCTAAATGTCTGGAGATGGTGAGTGGCTGGATGGCGAGGAACAAGCTGAAGCTGAACACTGACAAGACCGAGGTACTTTTGCTGGGAAACAAGAAGAGGTTGGGGGATGTTGACCTGGTGTTGAATGGGGTACGGCTACCCTTGAAAGACCAGGTCCTCAGCCTGGGAGTCATTTTAGTCTCCCAGGCTGTCCATGGAGGCTCAGGTGTCAGCTGTGAGTGAGACAGCATTGTACCAACTCCATCTGATATGGCGGCTGCACCCCTACCTCCCCGACCAACTGCTCCCATCAGTAGTACATGCCCTGATCTCCTCTTGTCTAGACTACTGTAATGTGCTCTATGTGGGGTTACCCTTGAAGATGGTTCAGAAGCTGCAGCTGGTGCACAATGCGGCGGCTCGCCTGATTAAAGGCAGCCACTGGCGTGATCACATCACTCTGGTGCTGAAGGAGTTGCACTGGTTACCAGTTGTTTTCCAGGCCAAATTCAAGGTGTTGGTTTTCACCTTTTAAACCCTATATGGTTCCGGCCCAGCCTATCTCCCGGAGTGCATCCAGCAACACCAGACAGGCCACTCAACAAGATTATCCTCGGATAGGGATGTTAGAGAATTCTGCCACAGATCCCAGGGAGGCCGAATTCCAGTGAATTCGGCCCCCCAGAATCTGTGGCAGAATGGAGCAACCCGCCCCACCACCCCGCGAAAGCCCTGCAAAACGGAGCCTACCTGGCTGTGGCTCCAGCAGCGGCTCCGGCGGCGGCAGCTCCGGTGATTCCAGCTGCTGCCAGGCTGTGGCCTCAAATGGCAGCCGCTACGCCGGCTGCCATTTGCATCCCTGGCAAGCCGTGATAGGCTACATAAGTATCTACGTAGCTTATCACGGCTCAGAGCAGGAACGCAAATGGTGTAGCAGCCACCATTTGCATACCTGCTTTTGCATAGCCTAAATATTTACATAGCCTATCACAGCAAAAGAAGGGACAGAAATGGTGGCTGCTACGGCATTTGCATCCCTTCGCTGAGCCATGATACGCTACGTAAATATTTACGTAGCCTATTGGGATGTCAGAGAGTTCTGCCATGGACTGAAATGGGATCGAATTCCCTTCAGTCTGTGCAATGGAATCCTCTGCAGAACGGCACCAGGAGGTCTTGCGGAGCCACCAGTCATGCGGCACTTTTTTTGTCATCCACAGAGAGTCATGAAATTTTTGTAAATAAAAACGCAAGGTAGTATATTCCGATAATAAATATGTAAAAAAAAAAATTTTAAAAAAATGAATTGTGCTCACTGCCTTGTTTGTGGGTGTTCTTTTTCAATTTAAATCCTCCATCTCCATTTACTTTCAGCCAAAACACTTCCTCCTCCTCGAGGCTTCCCAAAATTAGGGATGGCAGAGAATTTCTCCACAAATCTCCAGGAGGCCGAATGCCAATGCATTCGGCCCCCTGAAATTGGTGGTGAAATTCTCCGCCGGCCCCCCGCCACCCCCTCGGGATGGGACTTAGCTAGGGATGGCAGAGAATTTCTCCACGAATCTTCGGGAGGCCGAGCGCTGAGGCATTCGGTCCCCTGAAAGTGTTGGGGAAATTCTCCGCCGGCCCCCCGCCCCCCCTGGGATGGGACTTACCGTGGCCGAATGTCCCTCTCGGCGGCAGGTCCCGGCGGCGTTTCGGCGGCGTTTCGGTGGGGGCAGCATCAGCGGCCGGTCTTCTGACCGGCTGCCACCACCGCCATTGCAAAATAAAAAAGTAAAGTAAAAAAACAACAACACATACCCGTGATAGGCTACGTAACGATTTACGTAGCCTATCACGGCTAGATTTCCAAAGTCAGCCATGATAGGCTACGTAAATCGTCACGTAGCCTATCATGGGTGACTTTGAAAAAAAAAAAGCACATACACAAATGGCGGTGCCCATGGGGCGCCGCCATTTGCGTTCCTTAGTTTGGCACATCTAGTCTACGTAAAGATTTATGTAGACTACAGCGAAAATAAGGGCAACACAAATAGCGTTTTTTTTTTCCAAAGTCACCCGTGATAGGCTACGTGACGATTTACATAGCCTATCACGGCTGACTTTGGAAATCTAGCCATGATAGGCTACGTAAATCGTTACGTAGCCTATCATGGGTGTGTGTTGTGTTTTTTTACTTTACTTTTTTTTTCACGGCTGGGTAGACGGGGCGCTCCTCCCCGGCCTGAATTTTGGCGGTGAGCAATGGAGCACCTCCCCCCCAGCCTGAATTTCGGCTGGTCGAAGCGGGGCGCCTCCCCCCCTCGCCTGAACTTCGGGGGGAGAACCGAGGCACCTCCCCCCCACCGCAAAGCAAGCTGCGGGACCAGGTAAGTCCCTTTCATCCATCCCTACCCAAAACAAGGCTGCCCTAGGTGTGCCTGAGCGATGCACTCTTGGTTTAAAGCACTGTTTTAAAGAAAGAAAAAACCTTTTAAAATGACCATGCTGTTCTGGAGCCCTGCATGAGTATTATTCCCCCGGCTAGGCTTTCTATTTCCACATCCAGCCTTGTTGGAGACACTGTGAGGCTAAAATGGAGAGGAGAACCAACTCTGTGCATGTCTACTCAGAAGTAAGTCTTACTGAGTTCAATGCCACTTACTCCTACACATCTCAGCACCCCACTTGCCCCCCGCTCAGCTTTGTATTTCCACATCCAGCTCATTAGCAAACCTGTTAGTTATCTCACTAGGTGACCTTGGGCTGGACTCTAACCGCTACATCATACTTCTGTTATATAAAACTCTTGAAGAAAAAGAGACAGTATAATGGAAAGTTCTTTCTGAAGCAGTCACACTTCACTTGTACAAATGCAGCATGAAGGGAAAGATCAGCAACCTTCTCTTTGTTTGAATAAAAATCATACTCTGCACATGCTCAGGGAATGGACAAAATGAGGAATAAACATACCAGGGAATATGAAGAACTATATTTTTACATTATGTGTGTGTGTGGGGAATCTCCCTCAATTCAGCTGTTCCCTGAACACCCCCCCCCCATTCACCCAAGGGTCTTCTGAGATAACCAACAGGAGGTTTAACCGCTATTTCCATCCGCAGACCTGCTGTGCAGATGCACCCAGCCGGCAGCTCGGCAGAGTCGCTGTGGAGTGGAGCCGGCCAAGGTAGGATTTCGGGGGGAGGTATGGAGCGCCTCCCACCCCACGAATTTCACCCTTCGAAAATGCATTTCGGCCTCACTGAAATCTGTGGCAGAATTCTCCGCCATCCCTAGCCTCGGATGGCCTTCTCACTGTCCCATCAGCCAGGACAGCTAGGCTGGTGAGGATGAGAGAGAGGGTCTTCTCTGTGGTGGCCCCCACTCTGTGGAACTCCCTCCCTAGGGAACTCCACCATCCCCCCTCTTTAATTAGCTTCCACCACACATTGAAAATAAATGAATACATAAAAATAAATTGAATGTTTCTGAACCTGCGATCCCATCTGAAAGATGTGCATTTTTCACACTTTACTGAATGGTGGAAAAGTATGCATTTTGGGTTCACACTTCTTAAAATGCACATTTTTTCTAATTGAAAATGTGCATTTTTCCTGATTTTTTTTTAAAAAAGTCTCGTGTTCAGTAACATGAAGGAGGCAAACCAAGATTTGAGAGGAAATTGGGAGAAACTTAATGAGATTAAACACTGCATGTTTGCCCATCCCTAGTTTTTAGAATCATTTTTGTACATATTATAGAAGCACCAACCATGCAGTGCATCCAATTTTCCACTTTGGGGATGGGGAGATGGAGAACTTTAAAATTTCCTTAACCTTAAAATAACCTTAAAAACCTTAAAAAACTTTAAAACCTTAAAAAACCATAGAATTCACCCCAATGGTTTCAATAAGCCTGTATAGAAACAGCATAGTTAAAATTTCATAATTACAACTGTCGTTGAGTAACTGTTTATTAACAATATGCATAGGGTATGTAAACGTACTTCAGATTTGCATTGCATGACTTAAAGACCTTTGTGGTTTGTAATAGGAAACATGATGCAGAATTAACAGTGCAATCCTAGCCATGTCTACTCAGAAGTAGCTCCCATTCAGTTCAGTGGTGCTTACTCTCAGGTAAGTGTATATAGGATTGCAGCCTAAATGAATGGCAAGTAGGAATAGGCATGCAACGTACAACAATGATTCAAATCTGTGTGTGAAAACTGTGTATCTGCTTTTACAGTCACACATCCTTAACACTAGCAAGTAGAATGGCAGAAGTATCAATGGAAGGGAAATGGTTAAGATCATCTGGCAATTTAGAGCGATTATTTCTTGTCCTGTCGTCTGTCAATATAATGAACAACATTGCATTCTCTCTCCTCTTTCTGACATTTTAAAATACATAACTAGCAACTGATTTCTCTCATGCAAGAGTATACAATCTAACTTTTTTTTATCCTCCACCCCTATCTCTCAAAGACAACCACCACTCTCTTTATGTTCTGGAGAAAGAAGAATGTGATGCTTCACATGGATTTTAGCTGAAAGTAATTTAGAGATGATAATTGCTTTCATATTTTCATAGTTCTAATTCACACTCCATGGAGCAGAAAATAAGAACACTACTGTCACATGATTATTCATAGATATTGTTAAGGTTTCCCACAGTGAGTAAGGGCCTCACTCACGAAATTGGTAAACAGAAAACACAGCTGCTAACTATCTAGCTCTTGAAAATATATAATATTTCAAAGTGGTGATTCTTTTAACAAATAAACATTAAAACACACACACATACACACCTTAGATACATTGATTCCTAAATTCCACTCTGCAATTAATTCAGAGTTTCTCCTTCAATGTGGTTATTTTACATGATAGTTGTCATGTCTGAATTCCAATTTTTATCTAAAGCATTCCATCCCAATTGGCTGTTGCTGAGAGAAAGAAGGAACAACTCAGCCCTCTCAGTAAGTTTGGCTGAGCTCACTTGTTATTTAACTCCTCCTTTTCTGAATTCTTCCACATTAGCAGCCATTTCACTAGCTGCAGCAGAGGGAGAGGTGACACAGGCATAGTTTTTGAGTGAAAACAACAGCGTGGGTTTTGAGGTCCTCAGTAGGAATCCACACTGGATATATCAATTACACTGTTGTGGGGGGTGGTGCAAAATCCAGGGTGTGTGCTGCAAAACCCTACAACACTTCAGCATAGGTGTTGAGTGAAAATGACAATGTTGTGCTTTGGGGTGTTAACTAAGAACCCCAATTGGATATGTCAGTTACGGACTTGTGGGTGGCTGTGCAAAACTCAGGGTTTGCAGTGCAAAATACTACAAAACTAGTACAAAACTTTGCCATAGGTTTTGCGGGATGCCAAATTTTGGGGTTTGTAGTTAACAGAGCTGTGGCCATTCCACCTGGCTGCAGCAGATGAAGAGATGGGAGAGCTGGGACCCACTAGAATGGCTTGTCTGAGAGATCAGACACGATTTGAATGCAAGAAATCCCATTTAGATATTGCCACTCAACACAGTAAGACCTAAGCTGAAAAGGACAGGGGCTAGTGCACATGGAAATGTAGGGAGCAGGGCCCATCTGTGTGGCCTCATCGCCCTACATACTTTGAGTCCTCACGCATTCAAATGAATGCCAGCAAACGGCTATTAGTACAGCCCAATCCTAAATATGGTTATTGTGACATTCCTTTTATTTCAACTGAACTTATTTATTTCCAGTAAAGTTTTTTTAAAAAAATGTAGCCTTATTTATGGGGGTGGGGGAAGTAAGCCCAAGTGCACATGATAGTCTTCATGTGTTGTGTCAATCTAAATACTTTGGGGCAGAAAATAAACCACATAGACTTGTTTACAGTGAGATTTCCTTTCTCATCTGCCCTCTGATTATCACTTTGTAAAAAGAAACCAACTTCATTATTTTGATGAGGTGATGACCACATAAATAATCAAACAGCCTTCAATAAATTAGCTACCTAATCACATTAGTCACCATATGTCAAACAGCCAAGGATGGAAAGAAACCTCTGAAGATTTAGATAGCAGAGTAAAGGAGGGAGTGACACAGACAGACTGCCTCCATTCGCCAAGGTAACTTCATCTGTAAGTAGCAGATTGGAGGGCAGGGGCTGTTCAAGAACCTCCTGAATTTGCTGTCTCTCTGTGGCTGATACAGAGAACTCCATCTGCCTTCATTTACCATCTCTGCCTGGGACCAGGAACCATGGAGTTCCTTGGAATTCATCAGTGAGACAATAGGCAATGATGAGCAAACTTTGCCAAAATAACTACTGGTCTTCTTCGATATATGAAGCTGCAAGGGCATGATGGGTGTGCTCTAGGACAGGGGTGGGAAGAAGCTAGGTATGGATATATGGGTAGATCTCTTCATGGTTGGTAGTAAATCAGCAAGGATTTCTTACTCTCAGTTATTTAACAATGGCAGTAACAAAGTGAATCCCCTTCTGCCCTAAATTATACTGCTGAAAGGAAGAGAGCTTGGGGTAACCAGGAATGGATTTTTGCATGGAAGGACTGTGGATTCCATTCAGTTTGGTCTTCCACTCAAAATGAATTACTAGGCTCAGAATTCTTGAATTCTCTTTTACACCAGGCTTCTGTTGGTGGATCTCAGGGTTCTAGTAAAAACAAAGGAGATCCCACAAGTCTAAAGTCTGCTCATCCCTCTTCTAGAGGATACTTGAAATTGCATGGGGTGATGGTAAGACAGAATGAAAGAGGGGGATGGCAGCAACAATTCCAACACACCAAGAAAGTGAATCCAAACATGCTGGGAATTGTTTAGTTATTTTTTTAAAAAAAAAATCTGCTCAAAATCTGGATCATCTTTTTGGGGGAGGGGGCACCTAGGGCAATTCCCAAGTAGCACAAGTGTTTTTTTTCCTGAGAAAAAGTTCACATTAAAGACACAGAGAAAAATTGCCTATGAGGATGAGTGATTTTTGCTCAAAATGTATTAGCAGAGATGGGTGAGAATTTTCTTTCAGTTTGGTTTTGATAAGAATTTACCAAAAATTGTAAAGTTCTCCAGACAAAAGAACTTGAAATATTTTTTTCTAAAACCTGAATATGAGAGAAATAGAAATGGACAGATTTGTCTATTCAAGACCAGGGCTTTGAGTGATTGCTCTTAGAAGTCTGGGTTTGAATCCCTGTGTTTGCAGTAGGGGTGTACGAAACATACTCACCCATCCGCTGGGGGAGTCCGTGGTAGGGGGGAGGTGATCCATCCCTCCCCCCGGAATCCTTCCTGGCTGGCTCTGCTCCGCAGTGAGTCCGCAGAGCCACCAGCCGTGGCCGCCCACAGCCGGACTTCTGTCCACTGCTGGGCTGCGGCCACAAATGGCATCTGGCATAGGGGACGCCATTTGCGTCCCTGACCTTGGCCGTGTTTGACTACGTAAATATTTACGTAGCCTATCACAGCAAAGAGCAGCAATGCAAATGACGTAGCGGACACCATTTGCATCCCTGCTCTTTTTGTAATTGGCTATGCAAATATTTACATAGCCAAACACAGCCAAGAGCAGGGATGCAAATGTCGTCCACTATGCCGGACACCGTTTTGTTCTGCAGCCTAGCAGTGAATGGCTGCAGAACAAAGACATTGACCCGGACCAACTACCGCCAGGCAGGGCCCATCTAGTGGGGATTTTGGGGTATGGCAGGGGGGTCGTCTGTTCTGCCACAGACTCTGGAGGCCCAGATTCTAAAGAATCCGGCCTCATTGGAGTCCGTGGTGGATTTCTCCTCCATCCCTAGTTTGTGGTGTCTTAGAGTCACCACCTCTTTTTTGTGGCAGGCTCTGCATCATTAACAGCTATATGGCAGGCAGGTACATCATGGCCCCCTCCATGCTGCGAATAGCTGTACCTGCTGAATTTGGCTGGTGCAGATAAGTGAGAATTTTCTCTCAGTTCATTTTTGATAAGAATATACCAAATTTCACAAAGTTCATATTTCAGAATGAAAGAACTTTATTTTTTAAAAAAACAAATGAATGTGGGAGAAAGTGAAATTGACAGATTTGTCCATCCCTAAATATTAATGTGAAATTGTGATCCAGTGGGATTTTTTTTAATGAATTCATTCTAATCCTCAGTGCCTTTGGGTTTTGCCTAGGGATGGATAGACGCACCTCTGTCTGGGTTGCCCAGGTGCCCGAGAAGCCTCCACCCCCACTTGCACGCCCCAGACCCACTTGTTTTGCTGCTGTGCTTGGTCGAACCCATGCACCAAGGGTCCATGCACCCAACGAGTGGGTCTGGTGGCTGCCCACTTCCTCCCCAAGCCACCATGTTGCATAACCATGGTGGCCTGAGTATTTCTGTAAATCTAATGTTACAGAAATGGCATCAATAAAGGTGATTTCCACAACATCACATGCAGTGGCTGGGCAGGAGGAGGAGAAGATGCACTTTCCTCTCATCATCTTCCTCTCCCAGCACTGCCTGTAATGTTGTGGAAAAATGGTCCCTTTATGGCCGCCATTTCTGACCTGTTCATGGACCATTCCACACCCGTGGACAGGGTCTGGAAAGTAGGGATGTCAGAGAATTCCCCGAAATCCGTGGCAGAATGAAGCTCCCCCGCCTCCCCGCCCTGCAAAAGGCACGCAAAACGGGACACCTACCTGCTGCCGTTCGCGCTGACTTGTGAATGGTGGCCACATCTGTGGCCGCCATTCGCTTCATCACTATAGCCATGATAGGCTACCTAAATACTAAATATAGCCATTTGTGTCCATGCGGAAGCCATGATAGGCTGTGCAAGTATTTACGTAGCCTATCATGGCAAAAAAAAAGGAACGCAAATGGCGGCTGCTACGGTGGCCACCATTTGCGTTCCCTTTTTTTTTGGCCGTGATAGCCTATGTAAATATATACGTAGGCTATTACGGCAAAAGAGAGGGGCGCAAATGGCATAGTGGCCGCCAGTTGCATTCCCTTTTCTCTTTTTTTGCCACAATAGGCTACGTAAATATTTACATAACCTATCACGGCAAAAAAAAAGGGGGGGACGGAAATGGCAGCCACCGTAGCCACCGCCATTTGTGTTTGCTGTTGTTGTTGTTGTTTTTTTGCCATGATAGGCTACGTAAATATTTACGTAGCCTATCACGGCAAAATACAGGGACACAATGGTGGCAGCTACGGCAGCTGCCATTTGTGTCCCTGCAGGCTGCCCAGAGGCTAGATGTCCAGCTGCAGGCAGCCCCGGCCGGCGGCTCCACAGAATCTCTGCGGAGCAGAGCCAGCCAGAGAGAATTTCGAGGGGAGGGACGGAGCACCTCCCCCCCACCACAAATGTCACCCTTCGAAAAGGTAAGTGACTTTCATACATCCCTACCGGAAAGTCATGGCAGCTCATTGAGCTGGTTCTGGGGGGAAGAGTGGGGGGGGGGAGTCAGTCGCAGTCCACCCCTGTGCCATCCCTAGTTTTGCCCCATTGGATTTTGGCAACATAAGGCTGAGTAGGTCTGACTCACATCTCATGTGAACTGACTGTGCATGCTAGAATTTGCCCTAGAAATCTGTTGCAATGTGCATTCTGTTGCAACTGTGCTGTGCTCTCAGACAAATTGGGAAGGATTGCCTGAAGGTAGAAAGTTTGAAATCCTATAATCTTACACAGTTATAGTCTATATTATCTGCTCAGCCTTGCTCTACAATTTACATCCTTTTATTTGGCAATCAGTATTTTCCTTTGTTTCCAATTACTCCCTAATTATTCTTTTTACTAAACGCAAGTATATAACATGGAAGCCTAGTTCCTGTCTTGCACTCTTCTGAAAGATAACTCCTATTTAAATGCTCCCAACAGCTAGAAGCATGGTAGGTTTTCACTGAGAACCCATTTAATGCATGAGTAAATTGTTTTTAATAGTAGCACATGGGAATCAAACTTCCCATTTAAAAAAATGCTATGAAATCTTAAAATGTTGCATTAGCAGTTAAGTCTATTTTGCAAATTGCAGTTATTAGCTAAATGTCTTAATGTGTTATCCAAATATGTATTTCCTTACAATTACCTTTATTAAGGTTCCTAGTTTACCAAAGATATTGTAATTCTAGTTACCTTAATGGTTTATCTGAGTACCATGTTAAGTTAGTACTACATAGAACATTTTTGTAAACCAGTGTTGTTGGTCTGTACTCACAGACCAAAAACACTCATATACTCACAGAAATGGCGCCAGCTTGTCTGGCTGAAAGGGGGGGCCATTGCGGGCAGATGGGGTGACAAGACGTAGGGGCCTCTGATTGGTGCACCCCAGTGGCACCACTATGCAAGGAGGGGCAGGCTGAGTTGCCTTAAACTCAGCCCCCCTCCCAATCTCAGCTCTCTGGCTCAACGCAGCTCCCTCCCACCCTCCCCTCAGCAGTGTGGGTTTCTTGCCGGCTGCCCTTATGGAGCCATGTAGGAATTTTTTGGCTCACAGTTCAATTGGCCTATTACTGTGCGTCTTTTTTGCCTATGTCACACTGTTTTGTGCGGGTCAAGTGTGTCCTGTAAAGGAATATGGTCTTTATCATCGGTCACATTCCAGTTGGCAGCTAGGACGGGCGAAAACAGGAAAGTAGGGATGGTGTGCATGCAGAGGCACCTTATGGTGACAGGTGACGCCTGAGGCCCCCCGAATGGGTTGTGCGGCTTGGCGGGGGGATAAGGGTTGCCTGGGAGACCAACCCTACTCACTCACCCAGGTGTTCTGCGGCACCGGGTTGGGGGTGACACCGGAAGGTCTACCTCCCCCAGAAGGGGCAGTCCAGAGGGATGGCGAGATCACCGCCACCCCTCAGGCTGGGTGTGTTTTCGCCCAAGAAGTGCCAGCTAGCCGCTGACACAGTTAGATGCCCATCCTAGTTACCCCTTTGCAGCTATTTCAATAAATGTGGCCCAATTTTCAACCCAAGCTTGTTGTCTGCGTCTTCTTTAACCCATCTCCGCTCGCAATATGCACATTGGCTGTACTTATATCAGGATGACTTGAAATCATGTGTTTCCATACATTGGGTTGGTCATCATACTTAAGAGTAGGCTCATTAAAATAACTGGGACTTAAGTTAATCAGGACTAACTTAAATCCCACTGATTTCAGTGGGTCTAGTTTAAGTATGATGGAAGTCAGGATCTCAATGCGATTACCATTTTTTAAAAAAATGAGTGGTGAGAAGCCTTCAGGAAGACGATGCCGAAAATGCTGACAAAAGAAAAAGCAGTTGAAATTAGGAGCATGTCACACGGCCTGTGTTTACAAGCCATCAGATTTATGTCATCATTTTCTCTTTTTTACTGCCTTTGTCCTACTGTTAACTTTACCTGGAAGCATCATTTTAAGGATTTGCTGTCTCATCTGCTTTGTCTAAACTCATTTTTGTGCTATTATTTTCTTTTTTCTGATAGACTATATTTCATTTACGATTTTTTTTAGTATAAAATTAGAATGGGGCCATATCTTTAAAGTATGCTGAGAATCCATAAATTAAAGCTAGAAGTTCTGAAGGCAAATGATAAGATTACGTAAGTCAGTGGCAACTCTAGCAAGATAGAACATGAGATAGTGCTCTGAATGTATGTCTTTATTAATGTAAAGTATAGAAATATCAAAACCCAATCGCAACTTTGAATCAGAGCAGGACACAGATATTGTGCAAATTCATGATGCCTGCAGGGAGGGACCCAAAGGAGCCAGAGTGAGTGATGATGAAGAATATATTAGATAGGAGGAGAAGCAAGAAACACTGTGGATTAAATCCAGTGCTAGTAGACCCATTTAAATCAATGGGACTTACGTTACTCATGTACCACATGCTACACTACCACAGAAATCTTAAATGCAAAATCAGCTTTGATATGTAATAACTCATTTCTCAGCAGCTAAATAATAATAACTAACAATAACAATAATAATCCTCCACACTGACACACTAGTGTGGCTCCTACACTGGTACAAGTTCATTTGGAAAGCTACAAATACCTCATTTCTAAGGGAAAAGGCCTAAGTTAAAGAGCTATCAATAAAAGAGACATACGTTGACAAGTACACTGTATCATGTATGATATCCTTCCAAATAGTGCATCTGTGTATTAATGTTGAATTCATGGGAGCCTGTAAATGTAATATTAGGACATTTCAGTAGGGATGGGTGAGAAACTCACTCTGTCAAGTGATTTTTTTAATGGATTTATCCAATTTGCACCTCCTGAGACTTTTTGCACCTCCTGAATTTTGCACCTCCTGAACCTCAGTGAACCAATACAGAATTGTGCTCCAAAATCCACATTTTTGTGAGCTTTCCAGTGCAGCTTGTCTCAGGAAACATGCACCAAAATTGCCATATTACAGAAAAGCGCACACAAAATTTGAGGAAAACATTTCAGTGGGATCTAGACTGACAGATCCATCCATCCCTACATTCAGGGGTTTCCTAGACAGAGAAAAAAATGTTGGTTTGTTTATTTGTTTGATCAATTGATTTGTATCCTGCCAGAATGGCACTCAGGGTGGCTAATGATGATAAGACCAAGATTAAAACAAACATTTAAATAATTACAAAAAAAAAATTAAAAGCACAATAAAAGGACAATAATAGAAGAAATAAATGGCACCCAACCAATTAAAATAAACATTCAGCAACATACCAGCTTACATGCTAAATGCCTGCCTGGATAAAAAAAAAATATGTTCTCTCCAGTGGAAGGACAACAGAGACGGAGCCAACCTCACTTCTCCCAGACAGGGAGTTCCAAGGCATGGGAGCAGCCACTTAGAAGGCTCTCTTCAAGAAGAAGAAGAGGAAGAGGAAGAGAAAGAGGAAGAGGAAGAAGAAACCTGAGGCCAACCCTGGCTGAAGTTTTTCAAACTCCATAGTTATTGGCTGTGAGAGATCTACTTCAATATATTGAAGTAACACATCTTTCAGCACTCAGGTGCTGACATATTATGGAGCTCCTCAGAACGTGTTGTTCTTTATTTAAAAAAATGTCAGCACTCGAAGCTTAGGGATGGATAATTAGGGATGTTGCGGGCACCCAACTGGGTCCGGGAATTCGTCGGGCTCCCCTTGCCCGCTACCCCTGGACTGCACCTGCTGAGACACTGTCCTTGCTCGCCCCTCTCGTGCCCATTCTCCAGGACTCACCACAATCCCATTCGGTGAGCGCCCACCATTTTCGCACCTTTGACTGCTACATAAAACGGGAAGTTAAAAAAATGTGCATATTCAAATACATGCAGTTTGGAGCTGGGAAAGCTAAATAAGCACAATATTAGAGAGATTATACCTCTAATATTGTGCTTATTTAGCTTTTCCACATCCAAACTGCACATATTTGAATATGTGCATTTTTTAACTTCCTGTTTTACGTAGGAATCAAAGGCGCAGAAATGGTGGGCGCTCTCAGATTAGTTATCTCAGAAGGCCCTTGGGTGAATTGGGGGGGGGGGTTCCAGGGAACAGCTGGATGGAGGGAGATTACACACACACACACACACACACGCACACACATAATAGAAGAATATAGTTCTTCATATTTCCTGGTATATTTATTCCTCATTTTGTCCGTTCCCTGAGCATGTGCAGAGTGTGCTTTCTATTCAAACAAAGAGAAGGTTGCTGATCTTTCCCTTCATGCTGCATTTGTACAAGTGTGACTGCTTCAGAAAGAACTTTCCATTATACTGTCTCTTTTTCTTCATGAGTTTCATAACAGAAGTATGATGTAGTGGTGAGAGTCCAGCCCAAAGTCACCTAGTGAGATAACTAACAGGAGGTTTGCTAATAAGCTGGATGTGGAAATACAAAGCTGAGCTGGGGGCAAGTGGGGTGCTGACATGTGTAGGAGTAAGTGGCATTGAACTCAGTAAGACTTACTTCTGAGTAGACATGCACAGAGTTGGTTGTCCTCTCCATTTTAGCCTAACAATGTCACCAACAAGGTTGGATGTGGAAAAAGAAAGCCTAGCAGGGGGATTAATACTCATGCAGGGCTCCAGACCGGCATGGTAATTTTAAAAGGTTTTTTCTTTCTTTCAAACAGTGTTGCTTTAAACCAAGAGTGCATTGCTCAGGTACACCTAGGACAGCCTTGTTTTGGGAAGCCCCAAGGAGGAGGAAGTGTTTTGGCTGAAAGTAATTACTGCACATGTCAGGGCAGGGGAAAAAAATACATAAATATCTACGAAAAATAGCCTTTCTTACGGAAGTTATGCAGAATTACGGCTGTCAGTACGGATTTATCTTCGTAATTCTTGGAGCGGAAAAAAAAGAGGAGAATTCCAGGGGCTTGCGAACGACAGTACGGAGCACTGGCCGCAAACTGTGGAAGTCTAGCGGCATGGAAGGTACACAATTCGTACATCAATACCTTCATTGACCTCCTCTGAACCCTCTCCAGTTTGTCTGCATCCTTCTTAAAGTGTGGTGCCCAGAACTGGACACAGTACTCAAGATGAGGCCTCACCAGCGCTGAGCAGACAGCAACTAGTACTTTACGTGATTTGGAAGTTATACTTCTATTAATGCAGCCCAAAACAGCATTTGCCTTTTTTGCAGCCACATCACATTGTTGGCTCATATTCAGAATCCTCCAAGTTATATAATAATCTCTTAAACACTGTAAGACAGGAACGTCCTACTTGAATTGCTTTGATCCACAGATGCTGATTGAAAGTAATAACTGGCACATCCATACCTAATCTTTGTGATTCTACACATATGAATGTTAGTATGGTGTAGATGCAACTGCTACTAGTTAGGTTTAAGATAATCATTTGGAGGAACAATGTGGAACACGTATCTAGCTGAGGGCCTGCATAAACAGTTTCCATGTACCCTGACCATCTGGGCCCTGGTTGTCTTGACAATCTATTTGTAGCAAGCAGCAGCAGGGGGGGATAGCCCTCCCATGGTAAAACCCCCTCAGGCAGCTGCTGTTCCTCAGGCAGCAGAACAGCGTGTTCCTCCCCCTCCCACCCTCACTCCAGTGAGGCAAGTGCTCAAGTGAGCCCTGCTGGCCGCTCTCCCACTGTGGCATTTTCCACAGCTGGAGAGTGGGGCTGGCAGGGATCTCTGGAGTTGCTACCCGCCCGGCAGCACTACAGCAGCTGCTCTGGAGAGCCCCATGAATCCTGCTGTCCTGCTGTGGCAAATTGGTTTTCCAAGGAGATGTATTTGGATGAGGTGGCTCCATGTATCTCCTCATGTATTGCACATTTCTTTCAGTGTTTATCTGATTTGCATGGTTCTGACTTCAGTAACAAATATCCCCCCCACACACACTTTTCTGTTCTTTGGTCATGATAACTCTGCCATGTAAAATTGAACCATGGAACTTCTGAATGAGCACATGACACTTCATCTTTTATTTCAAATAGCTTTGTATGTATTTTTGCTGGTATAGGTAGGTACTATGGCTTGCTTTATGGGCTTTCAGGCCACCTTGAAGATCTTCCAGAAGTCTTTCACACAAATTGTCACACCTTTTCTTGCTCATTTCAATTATGCCTCTCATGCCTTCTTTGTGAAGAACCGCACAACTTTCATTATCTCCAAGAACAGTGTTACAAACAATAGTGTTCCATAGGGCTGTGCACTGCTTTGGCCTGAGTCGAAGCGGGCTGCTTGGGGCCACTTCGAGCCCCTTCCAAGGTGAAGCAGAGGTCACACGAAGTAACCTGGAGTGGGTCGGGGGCTCTCCAAAGTGCCTTGGTGCACTTCAGAGCTTCAGCACCCCTGGCCCAGCCACGCCAGAGTCTCCAGGTCCTTTCCTGAGCTGCCCATAACCGTCATCATTGCCGCCACCACTAGGGATGTACGAAAGTCACTTACCTGGTCTTGCAGCTTGCTTCGTGGTGGGGGGGAGGTGCTTCACTTCTCCCCCTGAAGTTCAGGCTGGGGGGGGAGGCTTCCCGCCTCGCCCGGCCAAAATTCAGGCTGGGGGGGAGGCTTCCCGCCTCGCCCGGCCGAAATTCAGACCGGGGAGAAGTGCCCCGTCTCCCCGGCTGCGAACTTCAAAAGAAAAAAAAAAAAAAAAGGCCCGTGATAGGCTACGTAACGATTTACATAGACTATCATGGCTAGATCTGCAAAGTCAGCCATGATAGGCTACGTTAATCGTCACGTAGCCTATCACGGGTGACTTTGAAAAAAAAAGAAAGAAGCACGTACGCAAATGGCGGCCCACATAGGGAGCCGCCATTCGCGTTCCTTATTTGGTCCCTGTAGTCTACGTAAAGATTTACGTAGACTACGGCAAAAATAAGGGCAACGCTATTCTCCCTGAACAACCTTTGGAGGACCAAATGTGTTGGCACTCAGCCCCCCGAAGTTTCAGGGAGAAATTCTCCCCCATCCCTAGCCACCACCACCTTCACCACCTCCACTGCCATCACCACCATCGCTGTCTCTGCCACCTCCACTACTGCTATTGCTGCTGCTGTCATTTCTGCCACCAGTTCCTAAGGCCTGGATGTGTGCCGGCTCTTATTGCAGGGAGACACCATTTTTAAAACAGTCACTTCCAGGAACTTGCCATTTTAAAAGTTGCCATTTTTAAAAAAATGGCGACTCCTTGAAATAAGAGCCAGTGCATCCAGGCCTCAGGAACTAGTGGCAGCAGTGGCCAAGGAGGAGGCAGTGACGGAGGTGATGGCAGCAACAGAGGAGGCAGAGAAGGAGGAAGAGGTGGCAGTGGTGGCAGAGGAGGCGGCGGCAGCGGCGGTGGCAGCAGCCCAAGTAAGGAGCTGGGGGGTTGTGTGGGGGTGTCAGAGGGGCAAAGCAGGAATCGGACATATGAATCCTGCTTTGGGTTTGGGGCCAAGTTGGGTCAGGGACCCCCTGAATCAGCCCGAGCCGAATCAGGCCTGCCTCTGAAGCCACGAAGCAGCTTCCAAGTCGGATCAGGGGGTCTCTGCACAGCCCTAGTGTTCAACACCCTTTGTTGTGAAATGTATTGAAAGCCAGAAATTATAGCTGCATTTGTGACATTAGTTCATTATCAAGATTGTGTGTCTTAACTTAAAACATATATCACATATGGAAATAACAGGTAGGATTTATTTATTTATTTATATACATTTATTTATATAAATGTGAAAAATATATGGCATCAGGAAAACAGCCTTTCCCAAGGAAGAAAGCTCTAGATTTTTTTTATTTTTTTTTATTTTTGGCCTTTGCACAGATAGACATCTGTATTTTAAACTCCTGTACTGCTGCTAGGTTTTATTGTGGTTGTATTGTTATATTGTGGTTTTAATGTTCTATATATTTTAAATTGTTTTATTGTGTGTGGTTTGGTTTTAGTTTTTGTGAACTGCCCAGAGAGCTTTGGCTATTGGGCGGTATAGAAATGAAATAAATAAATAAATAAATAGACATTCTCAAAAAAGGAAAGGATGTTTGGGTGGAATTAGTTTATGGTCAACGACTACATCTGCTGGATTATTTATATGCATGTTATGTGTATTGGTGTGTGTGTGAAATAATGGGAAAAATATGCAAGAGAGCGAAGGGGTAAGAGACATGGAGGAGGCGTAGCATGCACAAATCCATAACAAATCCATGAATTCACTACTTCCATGAACTTGGTTTAGAAGTGCTGATCACCAAACCAGGGCTTCGTCAGCTGACCTTCTTTCTGTGGAACTAATTAGAATTCTCATTTGTCACTGAGACAACTACTTAGCAGATCCATTCTATGGAAGTTACATGTACACCAATTCCACTCACAGATTAACAAATCCTCCCTGGATCTTGCCCCAAATAAAAGCTGCTGAAAACTCACCAGGCACTTCAAGGTTGCTATAACCTTGAATCTTAAGTTCAGTTACCTCCATTGTGAAGCTTCTTACAGAAAACGGATATAATGGTCACGATGCAGAAACAGGTTCCAACTCAGGGGTCATTTTTTTCATGTCAAAACTTTAACAAGCTGTTTCTTGGCGTCTTTCCTAGAGCCGCATTAGCCACTGCAATTCTTGTCAAAGCAAAAGAATCCACATGGAGCAGAAATATCCCTATGGGTGAAAGAGCAGCAGCAGCCATAGAGAAGAATGTCCAAGTATGTGAGTGCCTTGTAGTCAATGGATTCTGTTTTCTGAAAGATTACTAAATGACGTAGACAGCAACTAATGTATATTATAATCAACTCAGTGACCTTTACAACAATCCTGTAAGATGGGCCTGTATTGTTATCAGAATATTCCGCTCCATCAAAATTTTCCTGTGGATTTCTCCAATCTACACCACCTGGAAACTAACATGGAAGATGGAAATCCATACATTGGGAAGTCTTGGAAACAGACTTGACAGATCTGCCCATCCCTACCTAAGGAAAGAGGAGGGGAGAACGAGGCATGTTTGAGCTTGCCAACAATATTCAAACTTCACTTCGAAGCTTGGTTCAGTTCACTCCCATTTTCATTTGTGAACTGTTTTTCCATTCATTTGAATGGGAAAAGTGTGCATATCTGTGTGCATTTTTTTTTTAAAGTGTGCTTTCCCCCCATTGACTAAAGTGTGAAAATGTGTATTTTTAAAAAATGGACATTTCAAAGTGTGCATTTTTAAACACACACATACACACACATTTTTTCAAATGCAATCACAAATTCAGGAATGTGCAAATGTTTTTTGAAAGAAATACCTTCCTGTTTGCATTTGGGTTGAATGAGGTATGTTTGGATTGTCTGAAAACTGAAACAGGTTTCTTATACATCTCTAGCCAAGTGTATCCATTTTAAACCACCTTTTCAAAACCTAAAGAGAAGCCTCATTCTCTGTCTTTAGACCAAATTATGGTGGGCTCCAGGGATCCTAATACTGGCAAAGCCCTGTTTTGCTTCTCCATCTTCCTGCACAGCATAGTACTCAAGAGTCCCAATGCAGTTCAAATTCATAAATAAAAACTGAGTGACTTGAAGATAGCCTGCGCCATATTATATCATTCATCTGAGAATTTATAACCAACAACAATCTTTCAGTTCCCCTTACTCTGAAGTAGGGATGTCAGAGAAATCCACAATGGATTCCAATGAATTCGGATTTCTATGAATCAAACCTGCGGATTCCACAGCAGACTGGCTTTTTCTGAGTTGTGCAGATTCTGTGGACTTCCAGACCTGTTTTTTTACTGGTGGCAGGAGTATGAAAATGTGCACTTGCGCTAATGCACATTAGTGCAAATGTGTGTTAACACTAATATGCACTAGCATTAATATGCGCTTACGCACATATGTTGTTGTTCAGTCGTTCAGTCGTGTCCGACTCTTCGTGACCCCATGGACCATAGCACGCCAGGCTTTCCTGTCCTCCGCTCTCTCCCGGAGTGTGCTCAAGTTCATATTTATTGCATCGGTGATGCTATCTAGCCATCTCATCCTCTGTCGTCCCCTTCTCCTTTTGCCTTCAATCTTTCCCAGCATCAGGGTCTTTTCCAGGGAGTTTTCTCTTCACATTAGGTGGCCAAAATATTTGAGCTTCAGCTTCAGTATCTGTCCTTCCAATGAGCACTCAGGGTTGATTTCCTTTAGGATTGACTGATTGGACCTCCTTGCAGTCCAGGGGACTCGTAAGAGTCTTCTCCAGCACCACAGTTCGAAAGCATCAATTCTTCGGCGCTCAGTCTTCCTTTTAGTCCAGCTCTCACAGCCATACATTACTACTGGGAAAACCATAGCTTTGATTAGACGGACCTTTGTCGGCAAGGTGATGTCTCTGCTTCTTACTATGCTGTCTAGGTTGGCCATAGCTTTCCTCCCAAGGAGCAAGCGTCTTTTAATTTCATGGCTTCAGTCACCGTCTGCGGTGATCTTGGAGCCCAAGAAAGTAAAATCTGTCACTGCTTCCATTTCTTCCCCTTCTATATGCCAGGAAGTGATGGGGCCATATACCATGATCTTAGTTTTTTTAATGTTGAGTTTCAAACCAGCTTTTGTACTCTCCTCCTTCACCCTCAACAAGAGGCTCTTTGGATCCTCTTCACTTTCTGCCATTAGGGTGGTATCGTCTGCATATCGGAGGTTGTTGATAATTCTCCCGGCAATCTTAATTCCGACCTGTGATTCATCCCACCTGGCGTTTCTCATGATGTACTCTGCATATAAGTTAAATAAGCAGGGTGACAGTATGCAGCCTTGTCATACTCCTTTCCCAATTTTGAACCAATCGGTTGTTCCATGTCTGGTTCTTACTGTTGCTTCTTGACCCTTGTACAGGTTTCTCAGGAGACAGGTAAGGTGGTCTGGTACTCCCATCACTTTCATAATTTGCCACAGTTTGTTGTGATCCACACAATCAAAGGCTTTAGCGTAGTCAATGGAGCAGAAATAGACATTTTTCTGGAATTCTCTTGCTTTCTCCATGATCCAGCAAAAGTTGGCGATTTGAGCTCTAGTTCCTCTGCCTCTTTGAAACCCAGCTTGTACTTCCGGTAGTTCTTGGTTCGCATACTGCTGAAGCCTAGCTTGTAGGATTTTGAGCATCACCTTGCTGGCATGTGAAATGAGCGCAATTGTGTGGTAGTTTGAACACTCTTTGGCATTGCCCTTCTTTGGAATTGGAATGTAAACTGACCTTTTCCAGTCTTGCGGCCATTGCTGAGTGTTCCAGATTTGTTGGCATATTGAGTGCAGCACTTTAACAGCATCATCTTTTAGGATTTTAAATAGCTCAGCTGGAATACTGTCATTTCTGCTAGCTTTGTTGTTACTAATGCTTCCTAAGGCCCACTTGACTTCACTCTCGAGGATGTCCGGCTCAAGTTCAGTGACCGCACTATCATGGCTATCAGGGACATTCAGATCTTTCCTGTATAGTTCTTCTGTGTATTCTTGCCACCTCTTCTTCATCTCATCTGCTTCTGTTAGGTCCCTGCCTTCTTTGTCCTTTATCACGCCCGTCTTTGCACAAAACGTTCCCTTGAGATCTCCAATTTTCTTGAAGAGATCTCTAGTCTTTCCCATTCTGTTTTCCTCAGTTTCTTTGCATTGTTCATTTAAGAAGGCCTTCTTGTCTCTCCTTGCTATTCTCTGGAACTCTGCATTCAGTTGGATATATCTTCCCCTTTCTCCCTTGCTTTTCGCTTCCCTTCTTTCCTCAGCTACTTGTAAAGCCTCATCAGACAGCCACTTTGCTTTCTTGCATTTCTTTTTCTTGGGGATGGATTTCGTTGCTGCCTCCTGAACAATGTTACGGACCTCCATCCATAGTTCTTCAGGCACTCTGTCTATCAGGTCTAATCCCTGAAATCTATTCCTCACCTCCACTGTATATTCATAAGGCATATGATTTAGGTCATACCTGAATGGTTTAGTGGTTTTTCCTACGTTCTTCAATTTAAGCTGAAACAGGAATGACATTCTCGTACATCCCCCCCTCAAAAATCGGTTTCAGTCAATCTCTGACTTTATCTCTTTCTTAAGCCTATTAAGTCTGTTTCTCTTTTATACTTTTAAAATATTTTATATTATGTTTTATCAGTTGTATTTTATATTATATTTTATGCTTCCCAGAGAGCTTTGGCTATTGGGCAGTATAGGGATGCTGCTGCTGCTGCTGCTGATAATGATGATACAACTAGTATTCTGGTCCATGTGCTCCTGGGTTGTTCTACTAACCAAGCTGTTTTTCTTCTCTTGTAATGTGTGTGGAAATAAAAAAATCTGTAAAATTAACATCTATGTTTTGTTTTTTCCTTTAAAAGTTGCTTGAGCTCATTTCCTCACATCACATCAGAAGTAGCTATTTCCCCATTTTGCTGAAATACAATGTGTACATCTGCTGTGTGCATATCACACTGTGGCAAAGGCCCCCTCAGTCCCATGTTCATTGTTACACTTGTACACATGCATGTTCAAGTTTATTGGACCTTGTTTTATTCATGCTGCCATAGCCATTTTACCCTTACTAAAGCTTTTAAGGGCACAATCCTATGCATGTTTGGACAGAAACTAGGCCTACAACTTCCAACATGCCCTGGCCAGCCATGGCTGGGGCATGCTGGGAGTTGTAGGCCTTATTTCTGTCCAAACATGCATAGGATTGAACCTTAATGTGGCCTTCCCAACCTTGCACCCTTCAGATGTGTTGGACTACAACTCCCATAATTCCCAGCAGCATGGTCAATGGAATGTAAAGGAAGCCTGTGAAAATGTTTGAAGTTCTCCACAAGTCTGAAATTGTCCATGTGCTCAGGCTAAGATATTCATGTGGATGGTGGTAGCACTACCCAGGAGTTAATGACACAGCCTGTTCATCTTGCAGCCTGTTCTTTGTCAAAGGAGTGAGGAAGCATGCACAGCCATCATCACAGGAGGCCTTTGGCCTTTAGAAGATGAATTTTTCTGTGCACCTACCATCATTCTATGTGGCCTTTGAGTTTAACACACACACACCCCACCGCTTTTTATTATGTTATATTTCATACTGTTTTGAAATTGTTTAATTGCTGGCTTCTATTGTTTAATCTTTTTTGTATTGCTGTTTTTATTGTATTTTATTATTTTTGTAAGCTGCCTTGACCTATATGAAGAAAGGTGGGATATAAATACTTTAAATGAATTAATTAATATTTCAGATGAGGGAGAGGACATGAGGCTTGGTGACAATTCCTTGCATGATGTGACGTATTATTATGTTCATGGCTGAGCTGAGGTTTGGACTGAGCATATCTGGTTCATGGCTTATGTGCTTTAAACACTATGCCATTCTAGTGCCTCATCTGGGTATCATCAATGAATTAGCTCCTTCACAGCTGCCTGCATCCTGTCTCTTATCAGGTATCAGCTATATTAACTGCAATAAAAGAAGAAGGTGCTGCTTTCTGCTTTGTCCATCCAGTGGGAGATTTATTTTTTTTTTCATTTCCTCCCAATCCCTGATAAAAGGACATGCTGGCCTGTCCAAATCAGAGGATTGGGGAGAGAACATCAGTAATAGACATTTCCTGTAGTCAGCCTGATCAAAGGAATTTGCAGGCTGGAGAGATCCAGTATTGATGGGTTACTTTCTACTAGAATAGAGCTGAAATTAGTTTTTAATGAATATTTCCACAAGTTCCAAATAAAACTCTCCTTTTATGAAGATTTTTTTGGGGGAGGGTGGCACTTCTTGAGTATTCATGTACATTGTCCTCACTTGCACCTATTCTCAGTTGCCCTCACTTGCTCGCAGCGATGTCACTGTGACCAAATCAGATTAGCTAATCTCAGCTGAATATCTGGACCTCTGAGGTGGTAAATGCCTCCTTGAAGGACAGCGAGGTCCCTGCAGCTTTGAAAGAAGCTGTGGTGAGGCCATTGCTGAAGAAACCAAATTTAGATCGTATAGTTCCAGAAAATTACTGCCCTGTGTCAAATTTGCCATTCTTGGGCAAGATGCTGGAGCGTGTGGTGGCCTCACAACTCCAAGCCATTTTGGATGAAACTGATTACTTAGATCCATCCCAATCAGGTTTCGGGCCTGGTTATGGGATGGAAACAGCCTTGGTCACCCTTGTTGATGACTTTCGCTGGGGAATGGATGGGATGAGTACAGCCCTGTTGGTTCTTTTGGACCTCTTGGAGGCTTTCAATACCATCAAAAATGGTATCCTTCTGGATTGTTTATCTGGATTGGGCTTAGGAAGCACAGTTTTAAAGTGGTTCCGCCCTTTCTGGAGTCACGGTCTCAGAAGGTGATGCTGGGGGACTTTGGTTCCACCCCATGGCCATTAGCCTGTGGGGTGCTGCAAGGTTCTATCTTGTCCCCCATGCTTTTTAACATCTGCATGAACCAGCTGGGGGAAGTAGGGATGGCAGAGAATTCTGCCATGGATCTCGGTGAAGCCGAATGCCAGTGCATTCAGCCCCCCGAACTCCGTGGCGGAACAGCCTGACACCACCCGCCCCCCCGCGGATCCCCCCCCCGGGACGAGACTTACCTAGGGCGGATCTTCTGGGTGGCAGCAGCTCCGGAGGCGGCGGCCAGTCTTCCGACCAGCTGCCGCCGCCGCCATTTCCAGTGTTAAAAAAAAAAAAAGACGTGATAGGGTACGTAAAGATTTACGTAGCCCATCATGGCTAGGTTGTTTTTTTTAAAAAAAAACAATGACATGATAGGCTATGTAAATCTTTACGTAGCCTATCATGTCTGACTTTAAAAAAAAAAAGCGCATACGCAAATGGCGGCGGCTACGGCCGCCGCCATTGGCGTTCCTTATTTTGGCCCGTCTTAGTCTATGTAAATATTTACGTAGGCTAAGACAGCGAAAATAAGGGGAACGCAAATAGTGTAGTGGACGTAGCCACCGCCATTTGCGTACATGCGTTTTGTTTTTGTTTTAAAGTCAGACGTGATAGGCTACATAAAGATTTACATAGCCTATCACGGCTGACTACAGACGCAAACGGCGGTGGCTACAGCCGCCGCCATTTGCGTCCCTGCTAGCCAGCGGCCGGATGTCCGGCTGCTGGCGGAGCCAGCCAGCGGCTCCACGGAATCCCCACGGAGCGGAGCCGGCCGGCAAGAATTCCAGGGGGAGGGACAGAGCACCTCCCCCGCCCAGCAGAACCCGGCGGAGCCAGGTAAGGCCAATTTCATACATAGGGATAGCGGAGAATTTCTCCCCAAATCTTCGGGGGCCCGAGCGCCAACGCATTCAGCCTCCCGAAATCAGCAGTGAAATTCTCCGCCCCCCGCCCCCCCCGGGATGGGACTTACCTTTGGCGAATGTCCCGCCTGGCGGCAGGTCCTGACGGCGGTTCGGCGGCGGTTCGGCACGGGCGGGGGCGGCGGCTGGTCTCCCGACCGGCTGCCACCGCCGCCATTGCAAAAAAAAAAAACTAAAGTAAAAAAAACACACAACACACCTGTGATAGGCTACGTAACGATTTACGTAACCTATCACGGCTAGATTTCCAAAGACAGTCATGATAGACTACGTAAATCGTCATGTAGCCTATCACGGGTGACTTTGGGGGAAAAAAAAAAGTGCGTACGCAAATGGCGGCGGCCCATGGGCACCGCCATTTGTGTTCCTTATTTTAGCATGTCTAGTCTACGTAAAGATTTACGTAGACTACAGCGAAAATAAGGGCACGCTATTTGCGTTGCCCTTATTTTCGCCGTAGTCTACATAAATCTTTATGTAGACTAAACGTGCTAAAATAAGGAACGCAAATGGTGGCACCCATGGGCCGCCGCCATTTGCGTACGCACTTTTTTTTTTTCAAAGTCACCCGTGATAGGCTATGTGACGATTTACGTAGCCTATCATGGCTGACTTTGGAAATCTAGCCGTGATAGGCTACGTAAATTGTTACGTAGCCTATCACAGGGTCTTTTTTTTTTTTTTCTTTTTGTTTTGCAGCCAGGGAGACGGGTCGCTTCTCCCTGGCCTGAATTTCGTCCGGGCGAGGCGGGAAGCCTCCCCCCCGGCCTGAATTATGGCCGGGCAAGGCGGGAAGCCTCCCCTGCTTCGCCTGAACTTCTGGGGGAAAAGCAAAGCGCCTCCCCCCCACCGCGAAGCCAAGCTGCGAAAAGGTAAGTGACTTTCGTACATCCCTATGTACATCCCTAGGGGGAAGTCATCAGGAGGTTTGGGCTGAAATGTCGTCAGTATGCGGATGATACTGGGCTCTACCTCTCGTTTCCATCTGCACATCCCAGGTAGGCTGTGGAATTCTTGAACCAGTGTCTGGAGGCTGTTTGGGGATGGATGAGGTTGAACAAGGTGAAACTTAATGCAGACAAGACGGAGGTACTGTGGGTTGGGAAACCAGCTACTTTGGATGGAGGTTTACAACGGGTCTTAAATGAGGTTGCACACTCCCCCTGAAAGACCAAGTGCGCAGTTTGGGAGTCCTCCTGGACTCTGAGCTAACTGGGGAAGCCCAGGTGGCTGTGGTGTCCAGGAGTGCTATTTATTAGATTAGGCTGGTACACCAACTGTGGCTGTACCTGGAGAGGATGGACCTTGCCTCAGTTATCCACATTCTAGTCACATCCAGGCTGGACTGCTGTAATGTGCTATACATGGAGCTGCTTTTGAAGATGGCTGAAAACTCCAGCTTGTGCAGAATGCAGTTGTCCGAGTGTTGGTGGGGGCGAGGCGATTTGACCACATAACACCTGTACTGCGGCAGCTGCACTGGTTACCGGTGTGTTTCCAAGCCCAATTTAAAGTGCTGGTTTTGACCTTTAGAGCCTTAAACGGTTTGGGACAAAGTTATTTGAAGGACCGCTTTCACCCATATCACCTGCCTGCACTTTAAGATCAGAGGCCCTTCTCATTTGCCCACCTGAGAGAGCAGTCAGGTGGGTGATCACATGTGAGAGGGCCTTCTCTGCAGTGGCCCCATACCTTTGGAACAAGCTGCCATCGGAGGTCCGCTAAGCTCCATCACTGCAGACTTTTAAGAAGGCCTTGAAAACATATGATTTTACCTTGGCCTTCTCGTGATATGTCTGCTATTATTGCTAATACTGCTGTTAACATTGTTGCTGGTTTTATTGTTGCTTTTATTGTTTTTATTACTTTTAATATTTTAACTGTTTTAATGTATTTGATTGCTGTAAGATACTTTGGGAGGGCCTCTGCCCTGAAAGGCGGCCAATAAATATTATAAATGAATGAATGAATGAATGAATGAATGAATGAATGAATGAATTGTGGCAGCAGTGCAGCATCCCACTTGTTGTATGATCCATGAATCCTCTTCTCATCTGTCAGTCTTTGTCATTCCTCCAGCTGCAGACTTGGAATGGGAAGAAGGAATCCTATACTAGACTTGGGATGGGTGAACCCACCCCCATCTGGTATCAGCAGGCACCCGCTGAATTGCTGACCCCCCAACCTGTGCTCGAGCCCCCAGCTGCTTGCCGAGCTACCTGCACTCACCCTAGATCATGTCCACACCCGCCCGCCATTGTGCCAAGCCGATTTTTATGGAAAAAAGAGGTAATTAAAAATTCACATATTTTAATATGCACACATTCAGGCCAGGAAAGCTTGATATATGCAACATTAGAGGCATAAATAGGCCACTTATGCCTCTAATATTGCATAGATCCGCCTTTCCCAGCCCAAATTTGCACATATTTAAATGTGTGCATTTTAATGACTCCTTTCTTCCTAAAAATAAGCTCAGCAAAATGGTAGGTCCTCATGGATGGGTCCGGGTGAGTGCAGGAAATGTCTGGGAGGGCGCAAGCAGGGGTAGGTAAGTCCAGAGCCTCAGCGGGCATGGGTGGGGGCAGCCCAGTGGAACCAATCGGGCATCCACATCATCCCTGTACTAGACCCCCTCTGCTGAAATTTGATTCCATGGGGACACTCCCCAGTTGATATGTCCGACTAGAGCAAAACACAAAAAATGTGAGGCCTGTGATCATTCCTGCTAGGTCATTGAAATCCTTCTCACATCCCACCCCAGGCCCCCAGAAGTACTCTGCATATCATATGAAATAGTTTCCCTGCTTAGTGAAAACATATAGCCTCCTGCTAAATGAAATAAACAGAATTAAACTGACACAGCATTTAATGGCTATATATATAAGCAGGTAAAGTATATTGATTTAAGTTATGCTAACACCAGAGGGGATCTCAACCCTTGCCCAGAGCATATGTTCATTATGTTCCAGAAATGCAGCTTCACCAAGCAATTTTTTGTGAATTAAAAATTAATACATGCAACAGAGATCCTTGGGTGCCATGAAAAGCAAATGTGACTGCAGCTAAAGAGGGCATACATTTTAATCCATCTGATTGTACTCAGGTTGTGTACACACAGACAATTATTTGGGGCTCAATCATGTATGCTGTGATTCTGCAGGAAGGCACAAAAATGCAGAAGATAGAATTAAGTGCAAAATTCAACTTTCTGGCAAATAGTGTGCTGTTGTTTTGTTTTTTAAGAGGGGGGTCATTTGGACCTTGGTGTAGGATGGAAGGGTTAAACAATACTCTGTGTTTTTTTAGAGTCCCTCAGACCTGACATTTAATGTTTAAAGAAGATTCACATAAGTGATGATGAAGTTGCATGTTTGTTCTTTACTGGAAATAGGTGTGGGGCTGACAGTTAGGATCGGGACCATAGTGTGTGGGGAGGGAGTTAACCCTTTTCCCCACACCACAGTCCCAATGAAAATGTTCTCCCCCTCCTCCCCCCCAGGTTGTGATTAGTCCCATGAAGGAAGCCTCTATTAGTGACAGTGGGAGTTTCCCTCATGGGGCTAAAAGCAGCTGGGGGCCGGGGTCAGGACTGTGGCAGGGGAGGAAAGTTGCCTTTCTTGTGTGCCATGCTCCCAGTCCTGAGAATCCTCACCTGCTACTTCCAATAAAAAAAAGCAAAACACATCCTAAGAATGCAATATTTCCGCTGACAGCATACAGTGTTTGGCCCACAATAGGACTTGGTTCTGAGTAAGCATGCATCAGTTGGAAATACACACACACGCACACACACACACACACATGCACACACTGGCAGGCTGTCTCCAGAACTCTTCATCAGGCTAAGTGGTACAAAAAGCAGGGCAGGGGATGGAGGGGACAGGGACAGAAAAGTACAAAGATTAGGCCAGATGTCATGGCCATGAGGTGTGCATCTTAGATTCAGCCTCATGATGGAGATTGTAGACTAAAGGTGCAATCCTATGCATGTTTAGACAGAAAAAGGCCTACAGCTCCCAGCATCCCTCTAGCCAACCATGCTGGGTGGAGCATTCTGGGAATTGTATGACATTGCTCTGTCTAAATTTGCATAGGCCTGCACCTTAAATGGATTGGTGTCTGGTAGATGTTCAGGTATCAGATTACACCTATCATTCTGGGACTAAGAAGTAGTGGCTGAGGCTGACCCTTTCTATCACCTGAAGAGGGACTTTGCATTTGAAGTTCCATCCTCTCCAGCCACTAGGTAATGCTGCACAATGTGGCTTCAATTGACTTTTTTTTAATATAGTGCACCACCCAAATATAAACTCCAGTTTTGCTAATATAAAGATTGTCATGTCTCTCTTTACTAGTGTTCTCTGCCAGCCCAGGGACCTGTGTGTTTTGCCTAAGACAAGAGACAGGTGTGAGCAACCACCAGCCTTTATGTTTTCAGAAATGTCAGTCAGCAGTTCTTACGAGCAGGCTTTCCCTATCCCTGCATTAGCATCGCAGTATGAGGCAGGAAAGCTTTAACACATATGTGTGGTGCGTTCCCCAGGTCCTGAAAACCTGATTGTGTGGGCTAGGAGAAGATGAAGGGAAACCTCCACATGTTGATATCTATGTGTGATGGCTTCCCCTCTATATATGTCAATGTTAATGGAGGGGAAGCCTTGCGTTACCAGGCATGTGGAGTCTGCCTAGAGCATGTATATGCCTGGATAGCTGCTGTGACTATGAACTGTTTTTTTAAAAAATAAGAAAAAAAAAGTCTGCTCTGGTGATCAGTATCCTGGCCCAGGAGCTGATGTGGAGCTCCTTTGCTGCTGGCCCAAATACCAGGTGTTTGGGGCGGGGCTTAGGGCTCTGGACTTTGGCCCCAATGCCCAGCCTTAGCTACACCACTGACTGCAGGCAAGGGCCCAGGCTTCTTCTTGGCCCTGCAACGGTGTCAACAGCAGCAGGAACAGCAGAGATGGGGATCCTCCCTGGTAGGACACAGTTGGGCAGACTTCAGGCTTGTGGCTTCTACATGCACTGATCTCCTCCTGGGTGGTGTCACGAATCCCTTGGGCTCCTCTTTCCTTAAGCGCTCACACACAAAATGAGATGCTTCAGTCTCACACCTTTACTTCATTAATCACAGGTTCATTACAGATGCAAATCCTCGAAGACTCTCTGGCTACAAAGGAATGCCTCCAGGGGATTCAAAGTTTGAAAGGGAGTTTGAAAGGGAGGCTATCTGGCTAGGCTAATTTAGGGAGGGAGGTCCCACCCCTCGCATGATGCTTCCCTGTGTAGTCTCTCACGCATCGCTAACTGGTTTGACCGTCTGAGCTCCACCCCTGATGTTTCCCTCTTAGCTCGGCGCTGGTGCCTCACATCTCTTAGGTCACAGTCCTCAAGCCCCCCCTCTTCCTGCTCACTGCTTCTCACAGAGGGGGGTGAGGAGGAAGCTTCATGCCCAGCCATCTGGGAGTTGGTAACCTGAGAAGCATGCCTACCCAAATTGGAACCAGCTTGGGAAAATGCCTCCCCCAGTTCTGGCTGCTCCTCTTCTGAATCTGAGCTGCTATCTCCCTGTGCTCAGAATCAATCCTGACAGGTGGGTGTGGAGGTGCTCCTCACACGAAGGATGTCTGGCCCATGGTGGACTGGTGTCTCTTGCCCTGCATGTCAGTGAGGTGGGGGGGACCTGGCCTCTGAAAGAGATCGGCAAAACATGAACTGGATCAAACTGAACTTTACAAGATTTCCTAGACACAGACCCCACCCCCACCCCACCAGCCCCATTGGGCACCAGCCGCCAGTGGATAATGGGGACATGGCTAGGAGAAGATGCATGTCATTGGAGGCAGAGACAAAACCTTTCTAGAAACATTGCCCCTTCATTTGAGTAACATGAGACAGGGGTTAATGTGTGATATAGACAGTGGGTGTCTATACTCCATCTGTAGAGAACTTGGAGAAATCCAGGGGGGGGATTTCAATGGGTTTTCCTAGGTTTGCCCCCTCAGACTTCATTCCGGTTCCCACTACAGTGCCCGACTCAATCTGCAGTGGATCTTCTGGGCATTTTGCTCATTTTCCCCACAGGTTCTGCCATTTGCAGAAATTTCTGAGCAATTTGTGCAAATCAGCTGAATTTCTGCAAATTGCTCAGAAATTTGTGCACATTGCGGAACCTGCAAAAAATAAATTAGGGATGTCAGAGAAATCTGCCGCAGACTCAAATGAGGCCGGACTCTTTGGAATCCAGCCTCCAGAATCCATGGCGGAACAGCTCCACTTACCTCCACTCCAGGAGGATTTTAGCTGGAACAGCGCATGGGCTCCAGAACGCTGGCGATATGGCCGCAAATGGCGTAGTGGATGCCACTTGCGGCCATAAAGCGCTGACTTTAACCTAAATGCAGCCGTAAACAGCTGCAATTATGTTAAACTGACGGCTTTACAGCCGTCGGCCACAAGTGGCATCCACTATGCCACTTTTTTTCCTGCGATACAATAATGGCAGCCAGCGCTCTGGATAATATCACCAGCGCTCTGGAGCCGGAGTGTCGTTCTGGCCTGAATCCTCTTGGAGCAGAGGTAAGTGGAGCGGTACGGAACCGGAGTGTGGCTCTGCAGAATCCTCGTGGAGCAGAGCCACTCTGGAGGATTCTGGGGAGCAGGGAGGAATGGATTGCCTCCCCCCCGGGCAGATTCCCCACCGGAACAGAAGGTGGGGGATCTGTTCATCCCTAAAATAAATACACAAAAAAATCCCATAATTTGGAGAAAAGTTGACAGCTCAGCTCACAAATGCATCTTGAGTTGTACTTGCTGCACAACTCTGTTGAGTCAAAAAATAACTGGATTTCCCAGCAACAGCCATCCCTATCAGTCAGTTGTCTTTAGTATGAATGAATAATGCAACCCTATACATGTCCCACTGAGTTCAAAGGGGTCTCTGCCCAGGTAAGTGGGTATAGGATTGTGGCTTAGAAGAGATACACACATTTTCATCTATGAAATGTTGTAGACTACGCTAACCATCTGCAACAATATTTTTCGTTCTTTTTTTAAAAAAAAATGGGGGAAAATAAAAACAGTAATATTTATTTTTTTTAAAAAAATGATCTCGTGACATAGTGTGCCAGATATGTCTAAAATAATGCTATGGAATTTCACAGCAGCTATTTTTATCTCTCTCTTTTTGGATGGGCAGGGTATAACATCACTAATACTAAATGTGATTACAAACAACAACCTTGTGATACATAAGTTATTACGAGCAGGCATGTTTTGCTTTACCTGGGGAACAGCAGCTATGCCTGAGGCTAGCTTGAGGTCAAAACTATTCATTAATGTTAAAACCATCAATAAAAGATTGGCTTTTATTATCTTTTTAATTAAACTTACTGTGTCAGAATATGAATTGTAAATTTGACCTTTGGCACTGACCCACTTTGTAATGTGACTTTGGCATTTTCTCCAAGCAAGCTGGTATAAAAATGAGAATACAAAATGAGCCTTCACCCAATATTTCAAAAGTCACGTCCTAATAGCAAAAGGACTTACAGTTTTTATTAGGCTGTGTTTATAGCTACTGACAAGGTACAATACGCAATATTATATATTAATGTTAAGACTGGATGTAGCAATACCTTGTCTTTCAAAGCTTCATATGCAATACAGGCCTCTTACACTGTGTGCATTGGCACCATTTATGGATATGTGACGTCTTCCATCTTTTTTGCCCACGGATATGGACCAATGGTCTGACACATGGTATAAGCCAGCTTTATTTTTGGGGATGTGGACAGGGGTAGGTGAGGTCTCCCACATTTCCTCTACCTACAAGTTACCACCAGAGAAGAGAATGAAGGAGGGAGAGACATCCCTTCCTTTTCTCTCTGTGTTTGCCATGACTTGTTATAACAGTGCCAGCTTAGCGGGTTAGTAATTGGGAAGGAAGGAGTTCAGGGAACCATGGGAGTGGCTTATTTCTGAATCTGGATTGGCTTAGAGATAATTTTGGAGAAATAGTGCAGCATCAGGTAGCACAGTCATTAACTGAACAGTCAAGAGAAGAATGTTCTTATTATATGTTGTCTTCATGTATATTGTCTCTGTGTTTTATGTAAATGGCTTTTATGTAAATGGCATTTAAACTTTGTCTCTGTGTATTGTCTCTTTATATTGTCTTTGTATATTGTATATTGACTGTATATTGTCTCTGTATATTGCCTCTTTGGATATTGTCTTTGTCTCTGTATGTCTCTGTGATTTTTGTAAATGGCTTTTATGTAAATGTCTTTTAAAATTTGTATATTGTATTTTAATGTTTTAATCTCTGTAAAATGCCCAGAGAGCTTTGGCTATGGGGCAGTATAGAAATGTAAATAATAATAATTATTATTATTATTTAAAAAGCTAAGGAAGATCTCCTTGAGAAGTAACAAACGTGCCGAATTCTTAAAGTGCAGAGATAAATTGGAACTCTGCCTATATGAGTGTTAATTACAACAAAACACCTTAGATGTTGGCCCTTGGGCAGTCTTAAATTTATTCAGTGGGCATTCAGATTTTCTTCTGTTAGACATAGTTCATAAATAATGGTTGGCAGTCTGAATCACAACTCCCTATGTGGTTGCATGACTAAGCATACATTTTCTTCACCTGTCCCCCACTGGTTATTGGCTTTTCAGAGGTCACAAAACCTAATAAGGTGCTTCACAAACATTCCTAGCATTTACTCGCAGCAAAAACAATGGATAAGTAATAATGAGGTAAAAGGAACGGGTGGATTATTCTAAGTGAGAGAAGGCATAGAGGTCACTGTGGCTTATGCAACACCTGAAGTTAGATCACAACAAGGAGCATTCACCATAAAACTAAAAAAGCTGTTTAATTGGTGTATCATACAAATTTAATACAACAAATGTGAGCTAGGCAAGCAAGAAACTAGAACACTCCTTTTACTAAGGCAAATTTATGGAGTTGCCCCCCCCCCACCCCGGGCCCGGTCTTTTTTTTAAAAAATAAATTTAAGAGACAGAGGACCCAGGAGATTTGTTAGACAAAGCAGAGAGCAAAACAGCTCTGATTGCCCGAAGTGTCAATCTGAGCTCCAAACAAAATAACTTTCCAATGCTTTGACCTTTAGAACACATGCAAACATTTCAGCATGTTTTAACATTCAGATTATCCCAGGACACATACTCATTAGCAAAAAGTCAAATCAGACTCTGGTTTTCAGTACATGTTAGCTATAGTTACTTGATATCCGCTCTGTTACATGAAATGTGTACTAGACTGGAATTCATCTTTATATTTGTGTTCCCACTCAGTGTTGGAATTATACTGCAGTTATAATTTCTAAAGGCAAGGTGTTCCTAAATGTAAAGTAATTAAAAAAAAAGTCACAATATATAAAGTCTGTGATGAACCTTAGATTGCTTCATTTGAAATGCACTAAGATGCATACTGGATGCTAATTTTGCTACCCAAAAATGTGAAATTCAACATTCTGAAATGCCAAATCCAAATTAGGGCAATAGCTTTATTAGGCCAACTAAGGGCGCAATCCTATGGCTGCTAGACAGTGTCTAGATGGCCACAGGATTTTTCAGTTTCTGGGAACAATGCTCAGAGCCAGCACTCCAAGCTCAGTTCCCAGAAATCAAACTCCCCGCCCTTCTGTAGGAGGTGTGGGTCACCCCTGGCTCCACGCTTGGAAGAGCAGCACAAAGTATCCGAAAAGGGGGCATTCCTGGGAGCAGGGAGGGGAGTGGACTGCAGAAGCGCCACTATGACACTTCCTATGTGCTATTCGGCCTCCCTCCCCCCCCACTCCGAGACACCCTGGTTAGACAGCTGAAATTGGCTGTCTAGCTGTAAATGCAGGGCAGACGAAGCACAGAGGAGAGGATCTGCCCCATGCTTTGCCTGCCCTGCATTGAATAGTCGGCCGCCTCCAAGTTTGGAGGCAGCCAACTAGCCCCTTAGGATTGCGTCCTAAAGATCAGAAAATAGTGTGCAAGTTTTTAAGTTCTTCAGCACTATTCATCAGGCAAGACTGTAAACAAAACAAAGGGGGAGGGGTGGGAAAAAGTGACTGATGTTCAAACCATGGAGTCTGCATTTAATTACAGTATTAAGATGGAATGGGGGAGAAGGCTGCAGATATTGAAACACGGATCTGTCAGGTGGTGATATGGTTTCAGGGTGCACCTAGAACTCTCCCAAGTGTTGGTGGGAAAGAGAAACAAACTATAAAAATATACTGTCCAGCTGTTATTCAGGACAGTCTTCATCCTTAGGTGAAACCTACAGGTTCCTTGATAGGTAGAAAATAGAAGAATAGAGAAATTAGACACTTTACTGACAAAGCTGGAGGTAATTTTACCTCCAGATTTGCTGTCGCACTCATGTCCTGCTTGCAGCTGGTTAGCCACTATGTGAACAGAATGCTGGACCATGATCAGATCCAGCATGGCTTTTCTTGTGTTCCTATGTTAGATGGTGTACTAGGTTGAAAAGAAAAGCCAATAAAAGCCAAATAGGGTAGCTGCACCTCATAGTTGGAGGGGATGTACTGCAGAGAATAAAGTCCCAGGCTATATAAAATACCCTTCCCCCAATGTAGAATCCCACTGCAGGATGGCTAAATTCAGTATTCTCTAAGTCATACAAAAAGCAAAGGTAGAACCACCCAGAGAGCTTCGGATATTGGGCAGTATAGAAATGAAATGAAATGAATGAATGAATGAATGAATGAATAAATAAATAAATAAATAAAGGTAGCTGTGTTGGCAAGAAGAAAAACTCCCATAAAATCACCCTTAGGCCAACTAAAGGCAAAACTGCATGTTCTGATTATCATAGAATCATAGAATCATAGAATCATAGAATCATAGAATAGTAGGGTTGGAAGGGGCCTACAAGGCCATTGAGTCTAACCCCGTGCTAATGCAGGAATCCAAATCAGAACATCCCTGAAAGATGGCTGGCCGGCCTCATCTTGAATGCCTCCAGTGTGGGAGAGCCCACCACCTCCCTAGGGAATTGGCTCCATTGTCGTATTGCTTTAACAGTCAGGAAGTTTTTCCTGATGTTCAGCCGGAATCTGGCTTCCTCTAACTTGAGCCAATTATTCCGTGTCATGCACTCTGGGATGATCGAGAAGAGATCCTGGCCTTCCTCTCTGTGACAACCTTTCAAGTACTTGAAGAGTGCTATCATATCACCCCTCAGTCTTCTCTTCTCAAGGCTAAACATGCCCAGTTCTTTCAGTCTCTCTTCATAGGGCTTTGTTTCCAGTCCCCTGATCAGCTTTGTTGCCCTCCTCTGAACCCTCTCCAGTTTGTCTGCATCCTTCTTAAAATGTGGTGCCCAGAACTGGACACAGTACTCCAGATGTGGCCTAACCAGTGCTGAGTAGAGGGGCACTAGTAGTTCCCGGGATTTGGAAGCTATGCTTCTATGAATACAGCCCAAAAGAGCATTTGCCTTTTTTGCAGCCACATCACATGTTTGGCTCATATTCAGCTTGTGATCGACAACAATTCCAAGATCCTTCTCGCTTGTGGTGTTGTTGAGCCACGTATCGCCCATCTTGTAACTGTGCATTTGGTTTCTTTTTCCTAGGTGCAGAACTTGGCATTGATCCCTATTAGATGTCATTCTGTTGTTTTCTGCCCAGTGCTCCAGTCTATCCAGATCACTTTGAATTTTGTTTCTGTCTTCCAAAGTATTAGCTATCCCGCCCAATTTTGTGTCATCTGCAAATTTGATCAGCATTCCCTGCACCTCCTCCTCCAAGTCATTAATACAAATGTTGAAGAGCACTGGGCGCAGGACTGAGCCCTATGGTACCCCACTTGTTACCTCTCCCAGTGTGAGAAGATCCCATTGATCTCTTTGAGTCCGATTCTGTAGCCAACTGTGGATCCACCAGATAGTAGGGATGGTGGAGAATTCCACCACGGATTTCAGTGAGGCCAAATGCACTGGCATTCGGCCCCCTGAAATCCATGGTGGAACAGCCTGAGACACCCCCCCCCACCCCCCTGTGGATCCCCCCCAGGATGAGACTTACCTGGGGCAGATGTTCTGGATGGCGGTGGCTCCAGCGGCGGCTTTGGCGGCTTCGGCAGCTGGTCTTCTGACCAGCTGCCGCCGCCACCATTTGCAGTCTTGTCTTTTTTCTTTTTTTTTTTACATAGACATGATAGGCTATGTAAAGACTTACGTAGCCTATCCTGTCTGGGTTAAAAAAATAAAATAAAATGCTTATGCAAATGGCGGCGGCTACAGCAGCCGCCATTTGCATTCCTTATTTTTCACCATCTTAGCCTACGTAAATATTTACGCAGACTATTATGGTGAAAATAAAGGGGAACGCAAATAGCGTAGTGGGCGCTATTTGCGTTCCTTTTTGATTCGCTGTTTTAGCATGTTTAGCCTTTTGAGGATTCCGTGCGGGAGGACCAGATTGCCTCCCCCCCTGGCGAGGATTCCGGGGGGAGGGACGGAGCGCCTCCCCCCCACCAGCGGAACCCGGCGGAGCCAGGTAAGCGGGGTTTCATACACCCCTACTTCTGCTGTCTTCCACCTTTTCTTCCTGTTGGAATTGTTTGTAATTGTGCCTTGAGAATTTCCTTTTTAACAAACTCCCACCCATCTTGGACTCCTTTTCTAGGGATGGCAGAGAATTCCGCCACGGATTTCAGTGAGGCCGAATGCACTGGCATTCGGCCCCCCTAAATCTGTGGGGGAATGGCCTCCCCCCCTGCAGATTCCCCCAGGGATGAAGCTTACCTGTGGTGGATGTTCTAGACAGCAGTAGCTCCAGCAGCGGCTCCGGCGGTGGCTCCGGCAGCGGCAGCTGGTCTTTCGACAGGCTGCCGTGGCCACCATTTGCATCCTGGTCTTTGCCGTGATAGGCTATGTAAGTATTTACGTAGCCTATCACAGCAAGCCAAGCAAAAAAAAAAAGCATACACAAATGTCTGCGGCTATGGCGGCTGCCAATTGCATTCCCTATTTTTTGCCGTTTTATCCTATGTAAATATTTACGTAGGCTATTACGGCAAAAAAAAAGGGGAACGCAAATAGCGCCCACTACGCTATTTGTGTTCCCTTTTTTCGCCGTAATAGCCTACGTAAATATTTACGTAGGCTAAAACGGCGAAAAATAGGGAACGCAAATGGCAGCCGCTGTAGCCGCCACCATTTGTGTATGCTGTTTTGTTTTTGTTCCCCCAGCCATGATAGGCTACGTAAATACTTATGTAGCCTATCACAGCAGCCTGGCTGGACGCAAATGGCGGCCACTATGGCAGCCGCCATTTGCATCCTCAGCAGGCCGTCCACGGCCAGAACTCCAGCTGCGGACAGCCCTGGCCAGCTGCTCCGCAGAGCGGAGCCGGCTGGGCAGGATTCCGGGGGGGAGGACTGGATTGCCTCCCCCCCAGTCGAGGATTCTGGGGGGAGGGATGGAGTGCCTCCCCCCCACCATGAATCAATTCCGCGAAAATGTAAGTGACTTTCGTACATCCCTATCCTTTTCTCATTAGAGTCGCTTGCCACAATACCTTACTTATCATTGTTCTGAGTTTACTAGAATCAGCTTTCCTAAAGTCCAGGGTACACATTTGACTATGCTTGGCTTTTGCTTCCCTTGGAACCAAGAACTCAAGTATAACATGGTCACTTTCCCCCGGAGTTCCTGTAACTGCTACTTTATCCACTAAGTCATCTCTGTTGGTTAGGATCAAGTCAAGGATAGCCAATCCTCCAGTTCCTTCCTCTACTTTTTGTAGGAGGAAGTTGTCTGCCACACAAGTCAGGAAATTCCTGGAGAGGCCATGTTTGCAGAATTTGTCCCCCAACAAATATTGGGGAAATTGAAGTCCCCCATTACTACTCCATCATGATTCCTTGAAACATTAGCTATTTGCTTTTCAAAAGTTTCATCCTCATCTTCTCCTTGATTGAGTGGCTGGTAGTAGACTCCGACCACCAGGTTCCTCTTATTCTTTGCTCTATTTATTTTAACCCAGATGCTCTCGATGGGGCTACCAAGCTCATCCTCCTGTATTTCTGTGCAGAGATAAGTTTTTTTAACATATAGTGAAACCCACCTCCCTTTCTGTTCTTCTTCTTTTTGAAGGAGTTATGTCCTTAAATTGCTGTATTCCAGTCATGAGAGTCATCCCACCAAGTCTCAGTTACACCTATCAAGTCATAATTTCCCTCTTGTATTAAAAGTTCAAGTTCGTTCTGTTTGTTTCCCATACTCTGGGCATTAGTATATAGACATAGAAGACCATGTGCTTCATAGTCTGGCTTTCCTCCTACATGTTTCTGAAGACTATTATTGGGCACTATTAGAGCTGTTCTCTCCATTGCAGTGCATGAGCCTTCGTCCATCATTACCCTCAACTTTACATCTCCCTTCCCCGTAGGATTCAGTTTAAAGCCCTCCTGATGAAGTTCTTCATGCTGTGGCCAAACACATTCTTCCCAGCCTTTTTGAGGTGCAACCAATCCCTTGCCAACAGCCCATCTTCCAGGAAGTATAGCCCATGGTCCCAGAATCCAAATCTCTTGCACCAGAACCACCTTCGTAGCCAGTCATTCACCTGGAATATTTCTCTTTCTCTTTCTATCCCTCTTCTAACTACTGGAAGAATGGATGAGAAAACTATCTGGGCCCCAAAGTTCTTGATTTTCCTTCCCAAAGCTTCAAAGTCTGACATGATTTCTTTGTAGCTCTGCTTGGCAGTATCATTTGTTCCCACATGGATGAGAAGAAAGGGATACCTGTCAGTGGGCTTTATGAGTGCAGGAAACCTTTCAGTCATGCCTCTAATCCATCCTCCTGGGAGACAACATACCTGGCGAGTCCACAGGTCTTCGCAACATACTTGGGTTTCGATCCCATGCAGCAAGGATTCTCCCACAACTACTACTCTTCTCTTCTTGTTGTTGTAGGCCTGGGTTTCATCACCTCTGCTTGACTGACCTTCAGCCTCTTGCTCACTCCCATGCAGGTTCCCTTGTAATTCTTCCTCTGCAGGCTGTCTTCCAGTCTCATCCTCAAGTACCTGGAATCAGTTCCATAGCTCCACTGCTTCCACTGGTGCAGAGTGGCGTCTAGTTCTTCTTTTCCTAGCTGTCACCCTTTTCCAAGGAGTATGCTCTACTGCATTTTTCCTCACCTCAACATTTCCTGCTTCTGCCTCAGCTTGCTATTGCTCTTCAAGCTTCTGTTCTTCACTTTGCTGCTGGAGTTCCACTATTCTGTCCAAGAAGTCTTCATGTTCTCTTATTCCCTGGAGGGTTGACAGTCACTGCTCCAGTCCTCTTACTTTGTCTTCCAGCAGCATGATCAACTTGCACTTCTTGCATGTGTAGGCCTTGTTGTTCTCAGGCAAGAAAACAAACATTACACCCACCTTGCAGGTCACCACCACTGGAGAGTCTTGTCCTTCCATAGCCTCTTTTCCCTTTTTGTGTCTAGCTTTCTGATTGTTCAAGAGTAGCCTGTGCATAGTCCTCTACTCACTAGAGGTTAAAAGCAGAGTCCCACTGGTGTGGAAGTGTGTGTTACAAGAAAAATAATAATAATAAAATGTTAGGGGCCTCCCCCTTGACCTCCCCTGCCAAACTCCCCTGGCCAACTCCTGTTTGCTCTCCCTGTGCGCTCGCTCTGATCGCTCGCTCTCTGGGAGCTTGCTTGCTTCTGTAGTCCCTGGACCAGCTGGAGCAGCTTCCTCTGCTCTGCTCTGCTCAGCTGGGAGGCGGGAAACAGACTCATGATCATGCAGACGTAGTTGAGCCTGATATTTTTCTTTACTTCAGCGTCACTGTGTGCAGTCCCAATTCAGACTGGGACCAGCATGATTATGAAGGGAGGAATTAAACCTTCCCCAACAAATTTTGCCCTGAAATTCCTGCCCCCCTCCATGGTGGCAGGGGGTTAAAAAAGAAAGAAAGAAGTCTCAATTTATTTTAGTGCAGACTTTTTTCTTTTTTTTTAACCCTTCCCCCATGGGGGGAGGTTCAGTAAAAATTGTTGTAGGGGGGAGTTTTAACCTCCCCTCCCTGAGTGCATTGGTCCCAATCTAAATCAGGGCCACACACATTTAAACTGGTGTAAAGAAAAATATCAGGCTCACCTACACTTACGTTATTAGCAGAATGTGTTGTTTGGTTCTAAGAGTCACAACATAGTGTACAAGTTTTTGAGTTCTTCAGAAATATTTATAGTATGCAGAAGGCTCAGATTGGAGGCTCATTAGACCACTCCTTCTGAAATGTAAAAAATAAAATTAAAATGGAAGTATCCGTGGCCATTCTGACTTGAGATTGGTGTATGGAATTGTTATGTGTGACAGGGGTGGATGGATTGGTAGGAAATAGAAGAAGCATGATTGTAGAATGCTGGGATGGCGGGGAAGGTGTGGGAAGAGCTTGGGTGGGTGAACAGAGCAGAGCTACTGAAAAGGGGAACAACATGTAAAAGCAAATAGATAGTAATGTTTTAAGGAAGAAGAGCAATTAAGGGCACAATCCCATGCATGGTTAGACAGAAAAAAGTCCCACAACTCCCAGCATTCCCCAGCTAGCATGGCTAGCTGGGGAATGCTGGGAGTTGCGGGACTTTTCTGTCTAAACATGCATAGGATTGTGCTCTAAAATAATCAAGGAGGTAGAGAATCTTCTCTACATGAAAGGACAAAAGGCATCTGATCTGGGCCTTTTTAGTCTAGGGGAAAAAAGATGACTTATGGGGGCACATGAAACTAAAACTATGAAGTATGTAGAGCTGCCTTCTTCAAGCTGGTACTCTCCAGATGGTAATCTCCAACCTTTATATACATTTTGCTCTAGCCAATCTGATGATAACCTGGGGGTGTGCAGATATTCCCCTTGCAACCCCCCCCAATACCATTGGCTAGTGTTACTGAAATTCATTTGTACTGCTCTTAGAATTCTTCAGATATTTGACATGAGGAAGAATCTCAGTATCCTATCTACCAGTGGTGAACTCATTCCCTGAGTGCCAATTCTTGCCTAGCCAAAATGGCACTATCCACACAGAAGAGGGATGTATCAGCAGGCTTAGAGGAACCCCAAGGTTTTCAGATGTACAAAAAAAAACTTTAGGGAGAAAAAACACTATGGGGTGGGGGGAGGAACCAAACAGCCCAATGAGGACAGAGTACATGCAGTGGCCACTAGGGGTTTGCACTGCCCACAAGATTCAGGTTGGACTCTGAAACAGCCATTTGGAAAACAGCCTAATTCAGCTCAAAGCAATTTAGAAGCTGCCCACTTCAACTCAGGTCTAAATTTGAATCTCATTCGAGAAACCCAAATCTGCATGCCTCCCATTGACTATCATGGGAAATTAACAAATGGCTATAACATTTTTCCTGTTTGTCAGAACAGGAGACATTTGTAGGCCTTTCTAAGGCCTGCAAATAGTAATCTCTTATGAGGGGACTACGCCTGCCAAATTTCAGACAAATAGGTGCATGGGTTTTTGTACTACATGTCTTTATTTATTGAATTATTTATTTAAAGAAGGGAACTGCCAATAACATTTTTATTTTTTAGCAGAATGGGATGAAATTTTGAAAGATAGCTGCCTCTTCTGAGGGGATTAAGCCTGCTACATCTCAATTGTTTAACAGGTGCAAGGAATTTGTGCAAGAGCAGCCTATACAGTTTATGGGTTTCCAAAGTAGGATGTGCTTATCCCCCAATGTTTTTTTTGTGGGCAATTGTTATGAAAATGACATGCAGCATAGATGTGGCCCTAGGTGACATCTGGAATTTTTCAAAAGTACAGGTACAGCGACTAGGGAGTTATGATGAATGGAAAACAGTTTAAATCTAGTTTTGTTTTCTGCTCAATTGGCACTGAAGTCACAGAAATAGGACTGGAGTGGGTGGAGCTTTCATTGGCAGAGGTAGGAGGACATCAGCATTTTCCAAGCAAGCACTCAATGCCAGGTCCCACAGACTCTACCAAGACTCTTTAAACATCCCTGTTCCTGAGAGAGAGTCCTAGAAAAGTGCAATGAGCACAGGATCAGTCCTGCAATATATTACTCAACATTCTTCCCACAAAGTACTGTGATTAGAAGCTAGAGCTGCCAGTCACAAAATTACACCCCCTCATCTCCCTCCACCCTGGTGTTTGATTTATATAGAGAGCTTGGGGGAGAAATGTATAACATTTTGGAGACACATTAGCCGTATGCAGGCATTCGCCTGCTCACATGTAGGGCTAAAGTGTGTAGGGAAACATGGGTGCACATGTGAGCCATGCCTTCAGCATCCCCACATCCCTGGTACCCAGTTAGATCTTTGCACATTGAGTGCAAAGGTCTGAAGAGGGCTTTGTGTGTTCAGTTGAATGTGCTTACAGAGTTCCTGTGACTGTGAATCCTGCAGTGCGTGACGATGCTTGAGGCGAGGCTTATGCATGCACCCACATCCCCCTGACACTTTAGCCCTTTTATGTGAGCATGCAAATGCCCTGCATAGGGTGACTGCCTGTGCCATCTCTATTTCTCTGAATCCTGAATCTTCCAGAGCACATTCAGATTTTGATTCAGTTCACTTTGGGAGAGCCCCATTTTTATTTAGACGACTCCCGAATTTGACCAAATCAGCCTGAATTAGTTCAGAATTCAGCCAAATCCTAAACACACACACACAAGCACACACACACACGGAACACAGAATGAGAAGTACCATTTGGGGTTTTGGGTGGTGGACAATCAGGGAGGGGGAATGGAATTGGGTATCTTGGAAAAGGGCATGGCTGGCTGCAATCCAGAGCATATATGTATATGGTCACTGAGAGATAGATAGATAGATAGATAGATAGATAGATAGATAGATAGATAGAAAGATAGATAGATAGATAGATAGATAGATAGATAGATAGATAGATAGATAGAATCTTTGACTTCTGATCTGTGCAAAATATTAGTTGCAGCATTACCTGCATCCAGTTCTAGGACTAACGTTATGCCACTTTGATTTAATAGCAAAGCTCTCTTACACTTCAGTAGTGTGGAACAACCCCTTTTTTATTTCAAAGTCTGCCATTAACAGTACTGTTAATTAACTTTAATTACTATTGGCAAAGCCTTGTTAAGGTAAAAAGTGGCCCATTTGATCTAAAATCATTAGACCAGTCATGTATGTGGTGGGATGTACAATTCTTATGGGCACAAGAAATCCTGCTGGCCTAGGAAATTCCCCAGTGCTATATATAGCCATTGCCTATGACTTCCCCTCCACAATCATAAAAAGGAGTTAGCCTATTGCAATCAATACATCATTTTTACTAGCAGCTTTGTTATAGTTTCAATGTCTGCTGCTAGTTCACTTCCATTTGTACTGCATATCCATATCCATAGAGAAGGACCTGAATGATCCCATTCTGCATTAGTGTTGGCTTGGCCTTGGAAAAAAGAACATTTCTATTATATATCTCCAGAGAGAGAGAGAGAGAGAGAGAGAGTTTTTTCTGGGATCCATGCTACATTCCCAGCTATCTGTATTACAAACTGCTCTCCAGGTATGCTGTTATAGCTGATCTGTATGAGAGGTGGTGTGCACAAAAAGTGCTAATCTACATAGGGTTCCATGCAGAGTGGAATTTCATTTAAAGGTTTCCTAAGCCATGTCTTAGTAAATGCTCTACAGCTTTCTGAACCCATGCCCTGGCCCCTTTGTGTGCAGCTGTCAGAAACCAGTACAGCTTCCACCTACAGATCATTAGTGTGCAAATGCAAACTGTGAAGGGGCTGGAATGCAAAAAGCCCTTTAAATGAGATAAGAGGCTGTGTGGAACAGGCGTGTGTTGTTTGTCTGCCTCACATCAACCCTTCATCCACTTTTGTGTGCTACACTGCCTACACAGAGCCATCAGGCTAGAAATACAGGCATGTGATGTTTCTACAGAGCATGGAGTGGACTGAGTGTGATCTCTCCAGAGGAGTCAGGGATGTAGCGGATGATCAAGAAACCCCTTCCTGACCTCTACCCCCAAATATGAAACAAACAAATGTCCCACTGTGAAAGTAAGACAAATCAGTCAAGTTTTCACAGTGAGAATACACAGTGCTTTAAACTTAAGCACTTCATCCCTCCTTGTCTCATCTCCCTTTGGAGCAGGGATGTTGTAAGGAATCAAGTAGGGATGTGCACAAAAGTTTGAGTCAGGCTGGTCCTCCTTGACCTGAACCTCAAGCAGCCATCTTTGTTACCCCTGCTGCCCCTCAGGAACTAACCTGTGGTGGCAGGGAAGATAGTGGTGGCGGATCGGTTCACCAACGGACCACCCATTCCTGTAAGGTTGGGACAGATACTACAAGTCCCACCATCCGCAATGGAAAAAATGATATTCCTCCTGGCGGAAATGGACACGAATTGCATCCGTTTCCCACTACACCTGCTGGGAAATGTAGCCCGTCCCACCTCTGAAGGGAATGGGCATTCAGCTGCCTCTGCTACCATACATGACACTGCAGGTAAGTTGCTGGGCCATTGGGGAAGTAGAAGAAGGAAGAGTCAGTAGTGGCAGACATGGGCACTGCAGAAGCGCTCTTGAACCTTTTGTGAGTGCTCATAGAAGCGTGACTCTTTGCAGGTCAAATGCCTAGATACTTGTGCAGCCCTATCCATATCATATGTAAAGACCTCTGGAGCTACAGAAGAAGAAGCTTGGCAAAAAGGCTTGGGACAAATCAATTAAAGCACAGTTTGGATAATGTCCACATGAGTGGCTGAGCACCCTTACCTAGAAGTAAGCTCCATGGAATCAGTGGGTAAAAGAACTCAGAGGGAGCCATCCTATGGCCACCAGACACTGTCTAGAGGGCCATAGGATATGCTCATTTCCGGGAACCCCCCTCATCCATGCTGCCTCAGAGGCAGCGCGGAGAAGCCTCATCCTCCGCACTCAGAAGAGGAGCACGGAGCGACTGAAAAGGGGCGGGGCTGGGGGCATTCCGGGGCAGGGAAAGCAGAGCTGTGCATGTGACACATCCAATGTGTCATACAGCAGCTTCCCCTCCCGGTCACCTCCTCCTCCCCTCCCACCCCGCCACTGCTAGACAGCTGAAAATGGCTGTCCAGCAAAAAAGAGCAAGGCAGGAGAGGCATGGAGGGAACGATCCCCCCGTGCCTCTCCTGCCTTGCTTTGGATAGGCAGTCGCCTCCGAGGTCTGAGGTGGCTGCCTGTCTAGTTAGGATTGCGCCCTTAATAAATTAATGCACCAGGCCCAGCTAAATGTAGCCCTCCTGTCTTATATTGTGATCTGCCAAGTGCGTGAGAATCTGATCCCCACCCTGCTTTCAACAAAAACTGGAGGTATACCATGCTTCTGGTGGGAAGCAAGCAATACAAGCCTGGCAGTTTGGCTTCAGCTTGGTGGCTCACGTGTTGTGCTCTGCTCTCTAGCCTTGGTGGCTCACGTGTTGTGCTCTGCTCTCTAGCCTTGGTGGCTCACGTGTTGTGCTCTGCTCTCTAGCCCTGGTGGCTCACGTGTTGTGCTCTGCTCTCTAGCCTTGGTGGCTCACGTGTTGTGCTCTGCTCTCTAGCCTTGTATTTCTTATTCTCATAGGTGAGCAATACTTTTGAGGAATTAAACTGCCATTTAATCTAGTCACTCACAGTGTGCTGTGCAGCTAAGTTTTGCATCTTCATCTTAGAAAACCTTTGCCATAAGTAGCGTGTCTACAGCTGATAAGTTAGCTTGGAGAATATCTTTAGGGCAATGTAGACGGTCCATTTAAAGTAATGTAATGTTGTGGAACTTTTAGCAATTGATTGTGCACTGTTTGAAGCAGCAAATTAATGTACCAAATAGCGTAAGTGGGAATACTGCTTGATCTGATTTTACAAAAACGAGGCAATAAAGAAAAGTCCTTTCTAATTCCCTTAATGGAATTTTCTTTATTGTTCAAGAATATTTAGGCAGAAGCAAAACTTGCATTTTCATTAGTACAGTTTTAATTTCCTAAATGGCCATATTGTTCATCTATATGTGGCTCATAAGAAACATGCAACCCAAAATACACATTTTAGAAGCCATTCTAGGAAAGTGGTGATTACCTTAAATGCACAACCAGCACAAACAGCACAGAGTGGTACAGGCAAAGGGACAAGAACCCAAGGAAGACATGACAATGAAGCAGCATATTAAAATGAGACTTTCACCCTCACTGCCATTAATTTCAAAACTGACTTGGTTTTATTTATAACTAGCCAAATGCCAGTCATTATGATAGGCAGAGTGTGTGTGGTGGGACTGTGTGTCTATTCTAGGGATCCTAGCTGAGAATGGGTGGGCAGAAATCTCTCTATCCATCCAGTACGCAGAAACACATTATTATACTCTCAGTATTGACACTGACTGAGGGCAAGGCCACACACAGTAGCTAGGATGGAAGGTTGGTTTTGCCTGCACAGCCACAAAGGCGGTTATCGAATATGTACTCCATTTCCTCAAGGAGTCAACAATGGTGATGCTTGAGGAATTTCATCTTTGTGAACTCCGGCTTGAACTGACCCAGTCTGTACTCACCTGGACTAACGGGAGGATGGGGATTTTGTTATCCACTGGCTTTCACACTTTCTGAACAATCCAGCCAGTTCTTGGTTCCCAAAGACATGTCGAAATGTGTTTTAAAAAGTCGCTGAGATTTAGGGATTGCTGGGTGGTGGAGGTGACAGCCTCTCCAATCCCTCAGCTATCTCCATGAAGATCACTGTTTGTCCACCGCTGCTAGCAACAGAAAGCAGCACTCTCAGGACCAAAATGGGTCATGGGGTTGGCGGAGGCTTTCAACTCTCCCACCCCCACCAAACTCCTTGGAAGATTGCAGTTTTCCTGCCATTACTAAGCGGTGGAGAAATAGCAAACTAGGAAATACTTACATGAGCAGAACAATGCCCAGTAGCATGTACTAGAGGATTTGAATTTTAGATTAGGAGTAACTTTGAGTAGCAAAGAGTAACTTGCTTTGCTCTGCACAGGATCCACCAAAATGATGATTTTCTCCTACTGTGCATATGGCGGCAATACTCAAGAAACTGAATATACCAAACACTCAAATCACAGAGTTATAATGTAGGTCTGAGCCCCAGATTTTGTTTGAAATGTTCATTTATGTCCCAAATCTGTAGCGATGGCTATGTCTTTGCTCCAATATGGCCAAAGTACACCTTATTGTTCCACTACAATAAGATGTTGGTAGTTTAATTAGACCAATGGTTTGTTTCTGCACTAAAATGTGACTTTTAGGTAATGGATCTGATTTAGCCTAGTACATAAATATATAATTCTGTATATCTGACCTTCTTAGTGGTAAAAAATGGCCTTTATGAAATCATGGAGACAGAGATTCATTTTATTTTATTTCTGATTAATGCTTTTCTTGCATTAGCGATACAATGAGAATCACTTGAGAATTGCTGACACTGGGAGAATGAGCCATTTCCCTGTGTTTTGGAAAGTAATGTGGGAAACTTCCATTCAAATCTCCAATTATGGTGCTTATTGGGCGGTTTAGGCATGCTGGGTTAACATGAAGCTGGACACCCTGTTGAGAAAACACAACTGAATGTTAGTCCCTGATCAAATAGGAAAGCCTTCCTGTAGAGTGCCACCTAGTGGCCCTTGTGAATTTATTCAGCTCATAATATAGGGCTAGTAGTCACAATATCTCTCAGCCTATAAGGTTGTTGTAAAGTTAATGCCAGCCTGAGCTCCTTCACAGATGGAAAGCATACAAATGCAATGAATAAATCCCCATTTCAGGTGAGGAAGAATTTGAACTGTATTTGAATGGTGGGACACCCAACACATACATGCATGTCTCTTCAAATGTTAATTGTATGCATCTATAAAATATGGTGTATATATGGAAATAATCACTGAGGATGATGAATCATTTCCTCAGCCAGCACACACACATTGTAAGGGAAAAACTGGGGGCTAAAATTTCAGGGTCCCTTGTATTGCATACCTAGGCACGCTTACTTTAGACAGCCTCAGTTTGACCCAAATTTTGCAGGTGAGGTTCCTCTGAGGACTTGAGCCAGAAACATTCCCTCAGATTCACTTAAATCCTACAAATAAGGACTAAAACAACAACATCAGCTAAATACATTTATTAAAGAAAGATAAAGAAAGTTCAACAAACACAAACTCTTCACTCAGCCAAGCAAAAATAGGACATACTCACAAATCCTGCAGCTGTTTGCCTACCACTCACACCATACTTTACCAGCAACGGAGGTCTCATTTCACTGGCAAAGGGAACCTTCTCACAACACAGGACCACCACCATCGAGGCCCTGCAATTAGGAGGAGACACACCGAGTCCCATTATGCTTAAGCTTCAGTTCTCTTCCAAACTTGGTGACCTTCTTCTTATTACATATTCTAAAATCTTTACATTTATTGGTCCACATCACATTTTAGGTCACATTCCTCCCAGAAAGTCCAACCTTCTCCTCGAAAGTTCCCTCCTATCCCTGACACATATTGTTTACTCCAAAATGGGTGTTAGTTCCCCTCTTCTGTGGTCAATGGCTCCTTTTACTTCTCTTTCTTTGTCTAGACATCTAGACAAAGGGGAAACCCAAGCCACAACGTGTTCTTTTCTATGACCCCTTACCCATTACCTAGTTCCCTTATAAGGATACAGACAGTTGGAAGGTTATCAAGACATCTCTTAACAATTTATATATGGTATCTAGCAAGCTTCTAATAAAATAGATCTTGCTCCCTTACTTGTCCCATTACACATTAAAACATTACCCCATTATAAGTACTACCCTTAGGCCAAACCATCCCCACACCCCCAAAGCTGTATTTTTCTTATGCCATACTAATAAGCTCCTACAGCCCCCTCCTCATCTATATATACCCTCGCTACAAATACTACCTCACCCCTTTTCTAACCCCCTCCCCACAACATATATATGCTTTATTAAATGAAAATTGCATAGCCGAAAATAATCCTTACAACACACACACACACACACACACACACCTAATTTATAGAACCATATGCCAAATTTTATATATATAAACCCTTTGCATTGCACAGGTATCCATGTAATTTGTGTTCAGATGTCCCTCCCTAAGAGCATAATGTAGGATATGAAACTACACTTAGTTTCAGTTGACTGATATAGATCACAATCAAATTAGGATTTGGTAAACAAAATCTGCTATAGTCTTATTAGTACTCATTATGCCTGTCTGTCCTTGGCATTCATTTAAGGAGTTCTAAAACAAAAAAACAAAAAAAACATATAAATCCCTGGTAACTCTTGATGGTTGTGTCAGCCATCATGCATTGTCTCTAAACATAAACAGCCACATTAACAAGATTCTCCCTCTCTCAATCTCTCTCTCTCTTTGCAATTCTGAACAAAAAAGGGAGTTAATTTTGGGATTGATTTATGTGTGCAGTGTCACTGTGTGATTGTCAACCAAAATAGTTTAGATTTAAAATCTCCTGAAGAGTAATTGGAAGGGAACATCTGTGCCCTCCAGAAGTTATGACAGTATGAAAGTAACTTTCAAAAAATGCACAAGCAAAGATTGTTTCCGAAACAGCTTGGTAATCAGCAACAATATGGTGACCCAGTTCTCTGACAAGCCAGCATCATTAAACTTTCTTGTATACAGCATCTGGGTTTTTGTTTTGTTTTTTTAAAAAATACAGAACACATCCAACAATAACAGGGAGAAAATATGCAGAACAATTTGAAGTGTATACGTTCAATGAACTACAGCAGTCCATTATGCTCAGGAGTAAGCTTTCTTTACAGCAACATTCAACATCAGTAGATTTACCATCACTGAGTACTTCATTGCCCAGATTAATCAACCCACTTGCCAAAGGAGAGAAAGAAATGAGGATATTTACATCTCTTTGGCAAAATCAACTCTGATAGGATAAGGCATGCTTGTGATATTTTTCTAGGGATGGCAGAGAATTCCGCCACGGATCTCAGTGAGGCTGAATGCACTGACCCCCCGAAATCTGTGGCGGAACAGCCTGCCCCCCCGCCCCCCCCCCGCAGATCCCCTCCTGGGACAAGACTTACCTAGGGCGGATCTTCTGGGTGGCAGTGGCTGCGGCAGTGGCGGCGGCAGCGGCGGCTGGTCTTCCGACCGGCCGCCACCACCACCATTTCCAGTGTTGCTGGGGGAAAAAAGAAAAGAAGACGTGATAGGCTACGTAAACATTTACAGAGCCTATCATGGCTAGGTTAAAAAAAAAACCACGACATGATAGGCTATGTAAATCTTTACATAGCCTATCACGCCTGACTTTAAAAAAACAAACAAACCACGCGTGTACGCAAATGGCGGCGGCTACGGCAGCCACCATTTGCCTTCCTTCTTTTTGGCCGTCTTAGTCTACATAAATATTTTTATATCCGGCTGCGGACAGCTCTGGCCTGGCTGGGCCTAGCCGGCTGCTCCACGGAGCTGCCGCAGAGCACAGCCAGCCGTTCGAGGATTCCGGGGGGAGGAACGGAGCACCTCCCCCCCGGCGAGGATTCTGGGGGGAGGGACGGAATGCCTCCCCCCCATAAACATAATCCGTGAACAGGTAAGTGACTTTCGTACATCCCTATATTTTTCATCACATTAGAGCTGGTTTGTCCTGATGGAAATCACAGGATCTTATGTCACACTCTTATGTCATTTCCTGCTTCATAAACAAGCTATGTCAAGCCTTGGTTCACCCACTTGTCCCATCCTGCTTCTTCTCTTTTGTTTGCCAGAGAAGGAGTTCAGAAGTTTATCCTATTTTAAACTAACCACAGTGCCTCATGATGTCCAAACTTGGGTAACTGTGGTTTGCCTAAACTTTAGTTACTGAAAAAGCCAGAGTCTGAAACCACAGATTGATCCTGGTCTGTTCCCACTGACAAGAGATTAAATGAAGTTCCCCCAGTTTGGATCTGTTGTGGGGACCATGGTTTGTTTAAAATCAGAAGCAAACACTTCCAATATGCTCCACTGGCATGCAAAAGAGGAGGTAAGATGTGAGCACAGAGCCTGAAGCTCACCATGTGTCCTGATCCATCACAGCTTCCACCACCACAGGAAGGCAGTGCTCAGGCAATATGGCAAAAGCCAAGGCTATACATTGGAGCTAACTTAGAGAAGGCATAGTCAGGGCCTCAACATGACTGGGTACGGGGGGGGGGGGAGTGATTGACAGACTTGTGTCTAGATTTCAAAACCACAACTGGCAATCCTGCAGCTAAGGCAAAGAAAAAAGTTACTTCAGCACTGGTCTGGAGCAACTGCCAAGGTTTTGTGGTCAGCTCTGCCCCCTCAGTGTTGCATCTGGCCATCTTAAATGGCCAGTGACTTTTTATTCACAGTCTTTGGCTTCTTCTAAGTGTAGAGGTTTAGAAGTGTTGTGATGGATTTGGGGAAAGTTACTTATAGGGATGGCGCAAGGTTACAGGCATAAATGGCCCATTTATGCCTATAACCTTACATATATCGGCCATTCACAGTGCCATTTTGCAGAAAAGCAAATGTGCGCATTTTCTTTTGCAAAATGGTGACCTCAGATATTGCTGGATGGACCCAGGGTGAGTGCAAGTGGCTTGCGACCGGGGTGTGTGTGTCAGGTGCAGGTCCAGGGGCACGTGAGTGGGGGCAGGGGCTTGGTGGGGAGCCCAGAAAACCTGGATGGGGGGCACCCATCCATCCCTAGTTACTTGGGGCCTTCCTGCTCATTAGAGGAATCCAGGGTCTAGTCTTTGGAGTCTGTTGGCACAGGGTACAGTGGACAAGGTGCAGGGCTTACTTTGGAAAGACCAGGGAACAAGTATGGCTCCTCAGAGCTGCTGCTGCTGCTCAAGGACTCTGCCTCCAAAGGCGCTCGGTCTGGTGCTATGATGCTGTGGTTCATTCACTATCATTTCCCATTATGTCTGAACCAGGCCAGTATGTTTGTAAGGTGTACATCTAAGATTGTTCAAAATGTAGAGCTAAAAATGTAGCATCTGCATGGGAGAAACAGCAGGTGTTTGAAAACATGTCATACTGCTAGTGTCATCAAATAGCCAGGACTGGCTGTGTTTCCCCATTGAGGATATACTACTGGAATTGTTGCTGTGGAATGTGCAAAATGGTGAAACCATCTTGGTGGCAGCATGGACATGGACACAAAAGGTGTGTGTGTGTGTGTGTGTGTGTGTGTGTGTTGGAGGGGGGATCCCATAATATTCAGTCTCTTGCTCTGTTGCTATTTCTTAATTCCTCCTAGATGAATAGATAAATATATGCTGACAGCCTTGTGTTTTGGTATCCAAGCACTTCTTATTTACTATTTATTTTCCAATAGCCTGCCAGCTGCCACTGTAGCCCAACTAAGATCTTCAAGGCAGTTCACTGGCGGGGAGGACAAGGGACCATTAAACAAACAACTATCAGTGACATCAGAAGCAACATTTCTAAAGAAGAAAGTGGTTTCTGTGACAAGCTGAGCGAACTGAGATCCAAATGTCTGGATCAGAGAAATCTATAATAGAGCAATGTGTCAACGATTACCCCCTACATTTATTACATTTGTATCCTGTCCTTTCTTCAGGGATTTCAGCTAGCACTGTGCCTAAAATTTATTCTGTGTTATTTTTCAACTATTCTCATTCTGTTTATTAGAAAATAAATTGCTTTTGTTTGTTTGTTTGTTTGTTTTCAAAGAAGAAAGACAATTTTGGCAAAAGTTTCATGAGTGGAGTATGGCGTTCTTGTACTTACCTTCAGATGCAATCCTTTGCTTGTTTAGACAGAAAAAAAGCCCTACAACTCCCAGCATTCCCCAGTCAGCATGGATCACACCCTTAGATACAAGATGGCTGACGGATGGCTGTGAGTGTCCTTTTTTACACTGTATAATCATCTCTCCAGCCATCTGCACCCTCCCCAGCTTCCTGTGCATCAATTAAAGCCCAGGGGAAGACGTCATGAGTTAATGCCTCTCATGGTGCTTTTTCAGATCAGGAAGCTTGGGGACCTGGCTGGAGTTAGGTGGGTGCAGAGTGATGGAGATATGTGTAATAAAAAGAAAAATTACACAGCACCCTCAGCCACCTCACAACAATAAGGTAACTCCAGAGACATTCTAAAGTACCTTGAGGCAGAACAATGGAAGTCATTTTGATGGGGGAAGGAAACTTTTATGGAATCAGATGGCAGCTGTTGGCACAGGTCTATCTCAGGCTGCATACATGGAGGTAGAATGCTGGGCGAGACCACCCAGCAAGTTTCTGATCAAAGTGGGGATTTGAATCCAGGTCTCCACATTCCGAGTCTCACACTCTACCACCAACCACACCACACTGACTTGTTTGTACTCACAGTCCACACTTAGGTGTGCTTACACACATCGAAAGCAGTGGGTTTAAGCATGTTTGTGGTGTTGGACAGTGGCCTACAAGTATTGCTTTAGGGCGTTTGCTGAATTCAATAGCCCACAGTTCCATTCAAGGGAAGGGCCATAAACTCCATAGAAGAGCACATGCTTTGGATACAAAAGGTCTGAGGTTCAATACCTGGTAGGTAGTACTGGAAAACACTCATGTTTGAAACCCTGGAGAGCCACTGCCAATGAGTGTAGACAATACTGAACTAGGTGGACCAATGATCTATAAAAGGCAACTTCCTACATTCCTAATTAACCCTTCAGGAAGTATAAAGTTCACTTGAAAGTTGCAGCCCCAAATGCAGCAATGTATGGTCTAATTTTTATATCTCCATAATGTCATCAGTGTATGTAGTTCCTACTGATCTAGAAATCTTTTTTAAAATGGCAAAGACAGCAGTTACACATTTTAAAAAATCAGTCAAATGCATATGTCTGAACTTCCCAGTTCTAAACCTTTAGAGCTGGAGAGGGTCTTGCAGACCACCTAGTCCAACTCTGTGCACAGTGCAACAAATCCAGAGCTACAGCATGTCCTACAGATGGTTTTCTATTCTCTGTTTGTTCTTCCTTGGTGGATGTCTTTATCCATCTAGGCCCTAGATTCTAGTGGATGCTCTAGAACAGGGGTTGGATCCAGGATCTGCCTTCCATGATGAGAGGAAGTGATCTGCTCATGGAAGGTCCTCAACCTAATTTGGGGGATCCCTTCCCCCAACAACACAACTTACTACATTCAGCAGAATCTCCCAACTCTCTGTGCAGCATTTTAGAGGGATGGAGGGAATGCTGTGGATCCAAGCACAGCTGATCCAGTTTAATTCTGGATCCAAGCCCTGGATTTCCTGTAATGAGCAGGAGGTTGGAATAGAAGACCTACAAGTCCCAATCCAACTGTATGATTTGCTGAGTTGAGAAGGTATAAGCTATTCTAGTTTGGGTAGTGATGGGAAGGGACAAACAGTTATGAAGGGTGCCAAAGCCTCCCACCATTAGTTGAAATCTTGTTCAATCACTTCTTTGGCTTCTCAGACTTAAGCAAGCATTTCCAGACATTTTCATACATAATTTCACAACCATAATGACTAGAAGCTCAGTTTTTGAAAAAGAAAAGCTAAGAGTCTCAAGAAGCTGAACTCCGCACTCAGTAATATAATCTGTGCTCTTTATGAGCTCTGTGGAATTGTAGTATATCCTACATCCATTCCAATTCTGCTATCCTTTTGCACCACGTAATTTCTGCTTTAGCAAAGAAAAGGGGGCACAGACTTCTTCCTTATTAAAACTGGAAAAAAAAACCCAGTTCTTTCATCTGTAAGATGTTTTGTTTTTGTTTTTTAAAGCGGATGTTCCACTGAGATACTACAAAATCACCAGCATTCATACATTCACAACAACTGAACTAGCCAAACTATTCTGACAGCTCTGGAGATATTCCAAACCTGTCTGAAATCCAGAGTAATAGATCTAAAGCTGGCAAAGAGCTTGTTAAAAACTCCAATCCCTCCATAACTGTTCACAATATTCCTGTATGCTTTGTTCAATGAAAGCACCACAGTTCTCGATTTGGGAAGTTTATGGAAGTGGAAAATAATGCCATAAAATACATGACATAAATAGAATCAGAATGACAAATAGAAATATATGAGATGAAGATCACAGACCATAAATACAGTAAAATATTGGAGTGCTTTTCTGGCATAAAAAGACTTCACTAAATCTACTGCAAACTGTGAACGCCTAGGAGATAATCCATCCAGTTTCTTACCCACACATTTAGGGGCATTCAACTCTACTACAAGCTGCTGATGGAGAGGAGACTTCAGTGTCAAGAAATTCCCATGTGTGCACAATGTGGAGGGATGGATTGTGCTCACAGAAAATCTCAAAGTAAGTCTGAGCCAGTGCTGTCCCAGGACATTTTGCTACCTGAAGCAGAGTCCAAATGGTGCTTTCCCCCCACCCCTACCAGATATGGTCGACATCTGAAGTCTTGCTGCACCAGTCAGACACCAAAATTCTACCATCCCCCTAAATTCTGAAGCACCCTTCTTTACTTTGCTGCATGGTACAACCAGTCCTATTCTGAACTCTTTCTCCATGTGGATGCCATTTCAGGTGCAATTACAAATATATTTCAAAGAATAGTCATAATTAGTGATAGTTGAATCTGTTACCCTGAGTGAATCTGTTATTTACTTAGAAAGTAACATATTTGTCCATGTGAGCTCAAATGAGAGTTCCCCTTTAATATGAAATGTCATTCCATGTATACAAGTTTTTGCACAAGTGCAATATCAAGGTGCATCTTGGGAGCTATTGTTTGGAATCACATAAAGTGGCATGATGTCATGTGTCACCACATTATGCTTCCTTTCTGATTGGTTGTTTTCACATGACCTGTCTGTGTGATGATGTCATGTGATGTTTACTCACAACCGTCAGTTGCTGGTATGAAGATGGATCTTCAGAGTCCTTCTCCTTCTCCTTGGAACCAGAGTTACAGCAGCATTGGCAATGATGAGGGCAATGATGAGGGAAGCAGCTAAGGAGACTGTTTCAAGTAAGTTGGGGGCGGGGGGAGGTCTAGATGGTAGGATGACTGAAAATTTAGGGGAGAATCTGTGTACTACTATATTGCACATGCTCCGAAGCTCACAGTCAATTCCAAACTTAATAGTGAATTCATAATACATCGATCACTACAAAGGTGAACATTACAAACAGATGAGTTTTGACCAATGAGCTGACTAATTATGAAATTCAACAGCATCACTAGCCCTAATGGGAACATATGGAAATATCTAATAGCCAAATATGCCCGAGTTTGGATTGCTTATCTGTAGAGAACAAAGATCTGAAGATCTCTTATTTATAAAATTTGTGAATCACTTTTTGAACTTATATGGTCATAGACATGGAAGGCAAATACATACCTCCCATTCCCCATTATGTCCTAATGCAGTGTGAGGGGGAAACAGGGTTCTGTTATGTCACTATGCCCACAGTAACTTTGTTGACCCCCAAGTTAAAAAGCAAACCACCCACTTACAAGAATATTCCTTATTTAAGACAAGCTATGGGGGAAATCCCCTTTATGGATCACTGCCTTGTTGTGGCGAAGGGGCTTGCGTAACTCAGTGAAGCCATAAGCTATGCCATGCAGGGACACCCAAGACGGACAGGTCATGGCAGAGAGTTCTGACAAAATGTGGTCCACTGGAGAAGGAAATGGCAACCCACTCCAGTATTCTTGCCAAGAAAACACCATGGAACGTATCACAAGGCTAAAAGATATGACGCTGGAAGATGAGACCGTCAGGTCAGAAGGTGTCCAATATACCACTGGGGAAGAGCAGAGGGTATTTCCAATTAGCGCCAGAAAGAATGAAGCGGCTGGGCCAAAGCTGAAAGGACACTCAACTGTGGATGTGTCTGGTGGTGAAAAGAAAATCCGATGCTGTAAAGAACAATATTGTTTAAGAACCTGGAATGTCAGATCAATGAATCAAGGTAAGCTGGAGGTGGTCAAACATGAGATGGCAAGATTGAACATCGACATATTGGGAATCAGCGAACTAAAATGGACAGGCATGGGCAAATTTAATTCAGGTGACCATCCTATCTACTATTGTGGCCAAGAATCCCTTAGAAGAAATAGAGTAGCACTCATAGTCAACAAAAGGGTGGGAAAAGCAGTACTGGGGTACAATCTCAAAAACGATAGAATGATCTCAGTATGAATCCAAGGCAAACCATTCAACATCACAGTAATTCCAGGCTATGCCCCAACCACTGATGCCGAAAAAGCTGAGGTTGATCGATTCTATGAAGACCTACAACACCTTTTAGAACTAACACCAAAAAAAGATGTCCTCTTCATCATAGGGGATTGGAATGCTAAAGTAGGAAGTCAAGAAATCACTGGGATAACAGGCAGGCATGGCCTTGGTGTACAAAATGAAGCAGGACAAAAGCTAATAGAGTTTTGCCAAGAGAACACGCTGATCATAGCAAACACTCTTTTCCAACAGCACAAGAGACGACTCTACACATGGACATCACCAGATGGTCAATATCGAAATCAGATTGATTATGTCCTTTGCAGCCAAAGATGGAGAAGCTCCATACAGTCAGTCAAAACAAGACCTGGAGCTGACTGTGGCTCAGATCATGAGCTGCTTGTTGCAAAATTTTGGCTTAAATTGAAGAACGTAGGGAAAACCACTAAACCGTTCAGGTATGACCTAAATCATATCCCTTATGAATATACAGTGGAGGTGAGGAATAGATTACAGGGATTAGACCTGATAGACAGAGTGCCTGAGGAACTATGGACGGAGGTCCGTAGCATTGTTCAGGAGGCAGCAACTCAATCCATCCCAAAGAAAAAGAAATGCAAGAAAGCAAAGTGGCTGTCTGATGAGGCTTTACAAGTAGCTGAGGAAAGAAGGGAAGCAAAAAGCAAGGGAGAAAGGGGAAGATATATCCAACTGAATGCAGAGTTCCAGAAAATAGCAAGGAGAGACAAGAAGGCCTTCTTAAATGAACGATGTAAAGAAATCGAGGAAAACACCAGAATGGGAAAGACTAGAGATCTCTTCAAGAAAATCGGAGATCTCAAGGGAACATTTTGTGCAAAGACGAGCATGATAAAGGACAAAGAAGGCAGGGACCTAAAAGAAGCAGATGAGATGAAGAAGAGGTGGCAAGAATACACAGAAGAACTATACAGGAAAGATCTGAATGTCCCTGATAGCCATGATAGTGCGGTCACTGAACTTGAGCCGGACATCCTATAGAGTGAAGTCAAGTGGGCCTTAGGAAGCATTACTAACAACAAAGCTAGCAGAGATGACAGTATTCCAGCTGAGCTATTTAAATCCTAAAAGATGATGCTGTTAAAGTGCTGCATTCAATATGCCAACAAATTTGGAACACTCAACAATGGCCACAAGACTGGAAAAGGTCAGTTTACATTCCAATTCCAAAGAAGGGCAATGCCAAAGAGTGTTCAAACTACCGCACAATTGCACTCATTTCACATGCCAGCAAGGTGATGCGCAAAATCCTACAAGCTAGTCTTCAGCAGTATGCGAACCGAGAACTACCGGAAGTACAAGCTGGGTTTCGAAGAGGCAGAGGAACTAGAGATCAAATCGCCAACATTCGCTGCATCATGGCGAAAGCAAGAGAATTCCAGAAAAATGTCTATTTCTGCTTCATTGACTACGCTAAAGCCTTTGATTGTGTGGATCACAACAAACTGTGGCAAATTCTGAAAGTGATGGGAGTACCAGACCACCTTACCTGTCTCCTGAGAAACCTGTACGAGGGTCAAGAAGCAACAGTAAGAACCAGACATGGAACAACTGAGTGGTTCAAAATTGGGAAAGGAGTACGACAAGGCTGCATACTGTCACCCTGCTTATTTAACTTATATGCAGAGTACGTCATGAGAAATGCCGGGTTGGATGAATCAGAGGTCGGAATTAAGATTGCTTGGAGAATTATCAACAATCTCCGATATGCAGACGATACCACCCTAATGGCAGAAAGCGAAGAGGATCTCAAGAGCCTCTTGTTGAGGGTGAAAGAGGAGAGTTCCAAAGCGGGTTTGAAACTCAACATTAAGAAAACTAAAATCATGGCATCTGGCCCTATCACTTCCTGGCATACAGAAGGGGAAGAAATGGAAGCAGTGACAGATTTTACTTTCTTGGGCTCCAAGATCCCCGCAGACGGTGACTGTAGCCATGAAATTAAAAGACGCTTGCTCTTTGGGAGGAAAGCTATGGCCAACCTAGACAGCATAGTAAGAAGCAGAGACATCACCTTGCCGACAAAGGTCCGTCTAATCAAAGCTATGGTTTTCCCAGTAGTAATGTATGGCTGTGAGAGCTGGACTATAAGGAAGGCTGAGCGCCGAAGAATTGATGCTGTCGAACTGTGGTGCTGGAGAAGACTCTTATGAGTTCTCTGGACTGCAAGGAGGTCAAATCAGTCCATCCTAAAGGAAATCAACCCTGAGTGCTCCTTGGAAGGACAGATACTGAAGCTGAAGCTGAAATATTTTGGCCACCTAATGTGAAGAGAAAACTCTCTGGAAAAGACCCTGATGCTGGGAAAGACTGAAGGCAAAAGGGGAAGGGGACGGCAGAGGATGAGATGGCTAGATAGCATCACCGATGCAATGAATATGAACTTGAGCATGCTCCGGGAGAGTGCGCAGGACAGGAAGTCCTGGCATGCTATGGTCCATCGGGTCACAAAGAGTCGGACATGACTGAACGACTGAACAACAACAACAATGGGGGAAATAGAGATGGACAGATTTTAAATCTATTCCATCTGTGTTTCATGGATTGTGAGGCATCTTTTTTTCCATCTTCTGTTCATTGATGGAATCAGATTTTTTTTTGTAGAATTTCATTCCACTTGTGCTAATCCACATGTGTGCTCATGTGGATTAGTGCAGATGTGCATTAGTTAATGTGGATTTCTGTGAATTCCCCAAAGTGTATGTGTGTGGGGGGAATGTGGAAATCCCCCTAAATACACATTTTTACACTTCAGCCTGGGGAAATCCAATGTTTTTGGTTGGTGGGTTTTTTCCCTTCATATTTTGGTACAATTAAATTTGCATACAATTCCTGGAAAGTTTTTTTTTTTTTTTAAACAGTCCGTAAGTCTGTGGAATTTGCATGACTCAGAAAAAGCTGGTGCACTGTGGAATCCGTAGGTCAGAGTCATAGAAAGCCACACTCATTTGAATCTGTTGCAGATTTCTCCAACATCCCAAAGGGGAAAGCTTGATATTATAAACAAAATGTTATCAAGCACAACATTCTGGTGTGTACCAATGACCAAACATGTTTATGATAACTAAGGTGCCCTTCTTTGCAATGGTGCTCAAAAGCTAGGCGTTTGCTATTTAATCTCATAAACTGTGCTGAAGATATTTGAACATGAGTCTCTCTCTCTCTCTCTCTCTCTCTCTCTCTCTCTCAATCTGTGTGTGTGAGTGTGTGAGTGTGTGTGGCTTTCTCTGTATAATGTCTCAGGTCCTTATAATTTTTCATGGATGTTTTTGGAAATGTTGAAAGATTCCTCTGATTTTTTAGCACTCCTAGCAAAAGAGTTTGCTGATTAATTTATATTATCCCTCCACTCTTGACATCCCAACCCACCTCACAGGGTTATTGTTGTGAGGATAAAATGTACAGGAGGATAATGTCAGCCGCCTTGAGTTCCTTGCAAGAGGAAAAAAGGTGGGGTATAAATGCAATAAATAAATAAATAAATAAAATCTTGTGACATCTTCATGTATCCAAATCTGATTGGCTACATAGTACTGTAATATCATCCTGTATACTGCATGATCCCTGAAGGGCTGGAATTCCCTGATATGTCTAATCTAGGAAGAAGGCTCAGCCAGAGAGGAGATACTGTTGAATCAGCAAGGAGAACAATGAAACTAAACAGCTAGAATGGCTAGAATACACACACACACACACATCTATCTATCTATCTATCTATCTATCTATCTATCTATCTATATGCACACATACATACGCACGCACACACACACATACATACATATATATATATATATATATATGCACAAATACATATGCACGCTCACACACACACACATTACATGTTTCCATATGTTCCCATTAGGTGAGGGACAGGGGGAGTGTGACCCTGTTGATTCTCCTGGACCTCTTAGCAGCTTTCGATACCATTGACCATGGTATCCTTCTGGATAGGTTGTCTGGGTTGGGAGCTGGAGGCACTGCACGGCAGTGGTTCTGCTCCTTCTTGGATGGCCAACTCCAGAAGGTGGTGCTGGGGGATTATTGCTCTGCACCATGGCAATTATGCCATAGGGTTCCACAGGGCTCTATTTTATCTCCCATGCTGTTCAACATCTACATGAAACCTCTGGGGGAGGTTATCCGGAGGTGTGGGCTGAGGTGTCATCAATATGCTGATGACACCCAGCTCTACCTCTCTTTCTCATCAAACCCAGGTGAGGCAGTGGCTGTTCTGAATCAGTGCCTGGGCACTGTAATGAACTGGCTGAGGGCCAATAAACTGAAACTCATTCCAGACAAGTCTTCCCAGCTAGGTGATATTCAACCTGTTCTGGAGGGGGTTGCACTCCCCCTAAAGGATCAGGTTCGTAGTTTGGGGGTGCTCTTGGGCCCAGAACTGTCATTTGAGGCACAGGTGAACTCAGTGGCATGGAGCACTTTTTATCAGTTTAGGCTGATGTACCAGCTACACCCTTATCTGGACAGAGATAGCCTAGCTACAATTATCCATGCTTTGATAGCTTCTCATCTGGATTACTGCAATGTGCTATACATGGGGCTGCCTTTGAAAATGGTCCAGAAATTTCAGCTAGTTCAAAATAGGGCAGCAAGACTGTTAACAGGGACTGGCCAACAAGCTCATATTACACCAGTACTTTTCCAGCTGCACTAGCTGCCAGTCCATTTCCAGGCCCGATTCAAAGTGCTGATATTAACATTCAAAGCCCTTAACAGCTTGGGGCCAGGTTATCTGAAGGATTGCCTCTTCCCATGTGTGCCTGCCCGGAGCCTAAGATCATCCTTAGTGGTCCTTCTCCTTGAGCCCCTGCAAAGGAAGTGAGGTGGGTGGCTACCAGGAAGAGGGCCTTTTCGGCTGTGGCACCCCAGCTGTGGATTGAACTCCCTAGAGAGGTTTGCCTGGCACCTATATTGTATTCCTTCTAATGCCAGGTGAAGACCTTTTTATTCTCCCAGGCATTTTAGCATTTTAGCTTCGTAGTCTTTTAACCCTAGTGTTTTAAATCTGTATTTTAAATCTCTGCATTGCTGCTAGGTTTTATTCTGGTTTTTTCCGGTTGTATTGTTATATTGTGGTTGTAATGCTTTTATATTTTATATTGTTTTGTCCTGCACTTTTTGGTTTTAATTTTTGTGAACCACCCAGAGAACTTTGGCCATTGGATGCTATAAAAATGAAATAAATAAATACAAACACACACACACACACACACACATGCATAAGATCACGAAAGTGAGATGTGCTCCCATTACCACCTTCTTTGCTAGTTCTGTATTGACAAAAATTGTGGCATATACACTGCCCTGGGAACAGCCTTTGGACCCAGTTCCAGCCACTTGTTGCTTCACACAGCATATTAATTACAGCTTAGCTGTGTGTGTGTGTGTGTGTGTGTGTGTGCGTGCGTGTGTCCATGCGAGGAGGGGATCTATATCTGTAACTCCCTGAGCCCTTAAGATAGAGCCATATTTGTCTAAATGGGGAAAAGAATAATGTGACTAGGAGGTGATGTTAGCTGTTTTGTCTTTGGGGGAGGTAGTCATATTTTCCAACAAGAATTTGATCATCATTATTAGTAGCAGTATTACATATTGCATTTTTTCTTCCATTCTTCCTCCATAGTGTTCAGTGAGGCACGCATGTTCCCTTCCTTTATTTATCCTTACAGCAACCTTGGACAGTGGGTTAGGTTGAGAGACAGTGACTCAATCACACTAATCTGCTTCATGATGCCTAAGCAGGGACTAAGCAGGGACCACACTAATCTGCTTCATGATGCCTAAGCAGGGACTAAGCAGGGACAAAGCAGGGACTAAGCAGGGACCACACTAATCTGCTTCATGATGCCTAAGCAGGGACTAAGCAGGGACCACACTAATCTGCTTCATGATGCCTAAGCAGGGACTAAGCAGGGACTAAGCAGGGACCACACTAATCTGCTTCATGATGCCTAAGCAGGGACTAAGCAGGGACTAAGCAGGGACCACACTAATCTGCTTCATGATGCCTAAGCAGGGACTAAGCAGGGACTAAGCAGGGACCACACTAATCTGCTTCATGATGCCTAAGCAGGGACTAAGCAGGGACCACACTAATCTGCTTCATGATGCCTAAGCAGGGACTAAGGAGGGACTAAGCAGGGACCACACTAATCTGCTTCATGATGCCTAAGCAGGGACTAAGCAGGGACTAAGCAGGGACCACACTAATCTGCTTCATGATGCCTAAGCAGGGACTGCTTCAGAGCTGAGCAGGGACTTGAACCCAGGTCTCTGCAGCCATTTATCCATTTAACTACACTGGCTTTCTGGAACATTTTAGCCTTAATTAATTCAGTGGGTGAGTTCACCTTAAAGAAATATATCCAGATAGCTACTGACTTGAAAGCAAAGCGTTTTGTTACCTCATTACACTCTTTCTTTAGCTAGTCTCATGACAGTGTTCTTGCCTTCCGGAGATGGAACTTACTTCGTATGTAGGTATCATTTTTCTTGTGTCTGCCTCCAGCATCTCAAATGCAAAAAGAGTCTCTAGCTGCTGACTCTCTTCAGACATTATGGTACATGTGTCTTAGTGAGCGTGACATAAATCAATATCCAGAATGATCATCTGGTCTGCATTCTTCTAGGATTTTCTGACCTTTCTTCCAAAAGGGGAGCGAAACCGTGCTTTCTGAAACTTCCCTCTTTTGCAGGACATACTAATTTCACTCTATGGAACCCAGAGACAGGGCCGGCTCAAGCTATTTTGCTTCCCTAGGTGAAAAATTAATGTGCCTCTCCATGTTCTTATAACTGTATTCCTGATTGCCTTCCCTTTTCCATATTTCAAACAAGTGGATGGACACTTTATTTTGAGAAAATGGAGCAGGAGGAGAAACTGTTGTATCCACACCACAGATTCTGCTGTCCCAAGGATGTGGGGTGGTGTACAACTGTGTTCCTCTTAAACATTTTTCCTTGGAATTCATCTGCCTTTACTAATGCCTAGCACAAAAGTAAGCAAACTGGTGGCCTCCAGATGTTTGGGACTACAGCTCTCATAATACCTGTCCATTGGCCATGCTGGCTTGGGCTTATGGGAGTTGAAGTCCAAAACATCTGGAGGTCACCACATTTGTTGGGGGGGTTAAGTGGGGGGTGATAAGCTGTTGATTATTTTTTTGGTGGGGAGTGTTACCAGTAATCAATAGGTTGCTTAGCTTTGTATTTTTTCCATTCAATTTGTAAATGTGGCTCCAAATCCAAATTGTGTAGGAATGTTGGAATGGACACCAAAGTTTCCAAATCAGGATTGGAGTATGCCAGAGCCAAAATATGTTGCCAACTTTTAAATCAAATAAGAGAACAATCCTAAGGCCGCTAGACACTGCCTGGAGGGCCATAGGATATGCTCATGTCTGAGGTCGGTTCCCAGAAAACTGACTGCCCCCCTCGTCCGCACTACCTCGGAGGCAGCATGGAGAAACTCCATCCTCCATACTCACAAGAGGAGTGCTGAGCAACTGAAAAGGGGCGGGGCTGGGGGGGCGTTCCAGGGCAGGGAGAGTGGAGCTGTGCGTATGGCACATCCACACACAAAAACAGCTGTCTAGCAAAACAGAGCAAGGCAGGAGAAGCGCAGAGGGAACAATCCCCCTGTGCCTCTCCTGCCTTGCTTTGGATAGGCAGTACCCTACAAAGTAGAAGGCAGCCACCTTAGGGATGTCAGAGGATTCCACCTAGGGATGGCGGAGAATTCCGCCACAGATTTCAGTGAGGCCGAATGCACTGGCATTAGGCCCCCCGAAATCCATGGCAGAATGGCCTGACCCCCCCGTGGATTCCCCCCAGGACGAGGCTTACCTGGGGTGGATGTTCCAGATGGCGGTGGCTCCGGCGGCGGCTGGGCTTTCGACTGGCTGCTAGGGTTGGCGGAGAATTTCTCCCCGAAACTCCGGGGGCCGAGGGCCAATGTGTTCGGCCCCCCCAACAAGTTTCAGGGAGAACTTCTACGCACCCCCCCTGCCCCCCGCACCCCCCCGGGACGGGACTTACCTTTGGCGAATGTCCCTCCCGGCGGTGGGTCCGGCCGGTGGTTCGGCGGGTCTTCGTCCAGGGCGGGAGTGGCAGCCGGTCTTTTGACCGGCTGCCGCCACCACCATTCCAATAAAAGAAAAAAAAATGCCCCCGTGATAGGCTACGTGACGATTAACGTAGCCTAACACGGCTAGATTTGCAAAGTCAGCCGTCATAGGCTACGTAAATCATCACGTAGCCTATCACGGGTGACTTAAAAAAAAAAAAAAAGCGCATACAGATAATGGCGGCCCCCATAGGGAGCTGCCATTCCCGTTCCTTATTTGGTCGCTGTAATCTACGTAAAGATTACGTAGACTACAGCGAAAATAAGGGCAACGCTATTTGCGTTGCCCTTATTTTCGCCGTAGTCTACGTAAAGATTTACGTAGACTACAGCGACCAAATAAGGAACGCGAATGGTGGCTCCCTATGGGGGCCGCCATTTGCGTACGCGCTTTTTTTTTTTTTAAGTCACCCGTGATAGGCTACGTGACGATTTACGTAGCCTATCATGGCTGACTTTGCAGATCTAGCCATGATAGGCTACGTTAATCGTCACATAGCCTATCACGGGGGCATTGTTTTTTTTTTAACTTTTTAGTTCGCGGCCGGGTGAGGCGAGGCGCCTCCTCCCTGGCCTGAATTTCGGCCGGGCAAGGTGGGAAGCCTCCCCCCCGGCCTGAATTTCGGCCAGGCGAGGCGGGAAGCCTCCCCCCCCCAGCCTGAACTTCGCGGGGGGAGCAGTGAAGCACCTCCACACCACCGCGAAAAGCTTCGGGGATAGGTAGGGGACTTTTGTGCACCCCTACCGGCTGCCGCAGCCGCCATTTGCATCCTGGTCTTTGCCGTGATAGGCTATGTAAGTATTTACGTAGCCTATCACGGCAAGCCCCCTTCATGGATCACTGCCTTGTTGTGGCGAAGGGGCTTGCGTAACTCAGTGAAGCCATAAGCTATGCCATGCACAGCCACCCAAGACGGACAGGACATGGCAGAGAGTTCTGACAAAATGTGGTCCACTGGAGAAGGAAATGGCAACCCACTCCAGTATTCTTGCCAAGAAAACACCATGGAACGTATCACAAGGCTAAAAGATATGACGCTGGAAGATGAGACCGTCAGGTCAGAAGGTGTCCAATATACTACTGGGGAAGAGCAGAGGGTATTCCCAAGTAGCGCCAGAAAGAGTGAAGCAGCTGGGCCAAAGCCGAAAGGACACTCAGCTGTGGATGTTTCTGGTGGTGAAAAGAAAATCCGATGCTGTGAAGAACAATATTGTTTAGGAACCTGGAAGGTCAGATCAATGAATCAAGGTAGGCTGGAGGTGGTCAAACATGAGATGGCAAGATTGAACATTGACATCTTGGGAATCAGTGAACTAAAATGGACAGGCATGGGCGAATGTAATTCAGGTGACCATTATATCTACTATTGTGGGCAAGAATCCCTTAGAAGAATTAGAGTAGCACTCATAGTCAACAAAAGGGTGGGAAAAGCAGTACTGGGGTACAATCTTAAAAATCATAGAATGATCTCAGTACGAATCCAAGGCAAACCATTCAACATCACAGTAATTCAAGTCTATGCCCCAACCACTGAGGCCGAAGAAGCTGAGGTTGATCGATTCCATAAAGACCTACAACACTTTCTAGAACTAACACCAAAAATAGATGTCCTCTTCATCATAGGGGATTGGAATGCTAAAGTAGGAAGTCAAGAAATCACTGGGATAACAGGCAGGCATGGCCTTGATGTACAAAATGAAGCAGGACAAAAGCTAAGAGAGTTTTGCCAAGAGAACACGCTGATCATAGCAAACACTCTTTTCCAACAGCACAAGATGCGACTCTACACATGGACATCACCAGATGGTCAATATCGAAATCAGATTGATTATGTACTTTGCAGCCAAAGATGGAGAAGCTCTATACAGTCAGTAAAAACAAGACCTGGAGCTGACTGTGGCTCAGATCATGAGCTGCTTCTTGCAAAATTTCGGCTTAAATTGAAGAACATAGGGAAAACCACTAAACCATTCAGGTATGACCTAAATCATATCCCTGATGAATATACAGTGGAGGTGAGGAATAGATTTCAGGGATTAGACCTGATAGACAGAGTGCCTGAGGAACTATGGACGGAGGTCTGTAGCATTGTTCAGGAGGCAGCAACTCAATCCATCCCAAAGAAAAAGAAATGCAAGAAAGCCAAGTGGCTGTCCGATGAGGCTTTACAAGTAGGGTTGGCGGAGAATTTCTCCCCGAAACTTCGGGGGGCCGAGCGCCAACATCTTCGGCCCCCCAAACAAGTTTCGGGGAGAAATCCTCTGCACCCCCCCGGCCCCCCACACCCCCCCCCGGGACGGGACTTACCTTCACCGAATGTCCCTCCCGGTGGCTGGTCCAGCCGGCGGTTCGGTGGGTGTTCGAGCGAGGCAGGAGCAGCAGCCGGTCTTTTGACCGGCTGCCGCCGCCGCCATTGCAATGAAAGAAAAAACAACAACGCCCCCTGATAGGCTACGTGACGATTCACGTAGCCTATCACGGCTAGATTTGCAAAGTCAGCCGTGATAGGCTACGTGAATCGTCACGTAGCCTATCACGGGTGACTTTAAAAAAAAAAAAAGTGTGTACGGATAATGGCGGCCCCCATAGGGAGCCGCCATTCCCCTTCCTTATTTGGTCGCTGTAGTCTACGTAAAGATTTACGTAGTCTACGGCGAAAATAAGGGCAACGCTATTTGTGGGCCTTAGGAAGCATTACTAACAACAAAGCTAGCGGAGATGACAGTATTCCAGCTGAGCTATTTAAAATCCTAAAGGATGATGCTGTTAAAGTGCTGCATTCAATATGCCAACAAATTTGGAACACTCAACAATGGCCACAAGACTGGATAAGGTCAGTTTACATTCCAATTCCAAAGAAGGGCAATGCCAAAGAGTGTTCAAAGTACCGCACAATTGCGCTCATTTCACATGCCAGCAAGGTGATGCTCAAAATCCTACAAGCTAGGTTTCAGCAGTATGCGAACCGAGAACTACTGGAAGTACAAGCTGGGTTTCGAAGTGGCAGAGGAACTAGAGATCAAATCGCCAACATTCGCTGCATCATGGAGAAAGCAAGAGAATTCCAGAAAAACGTCTATTTCTGCTTCATTGACTACGCTAAAGCCTTTGATGGTGTGGATCACAACAAACTGTGGCAAATTCTGAAAGTGATGGGTGTACCAGACCACCTTACCTGTCTCCTGAGAAACCTGTACGAGGGTCAAGAAGCAACAGTAAGAACCAGACATGGAACAACCGAGTGGTTCAAAATTGGGAAAGGAGTACTACAAGGCTGCATATTGTCACCCTGCTTATTTAACTTATATGCAGAGTACATCATGAGAAATGCCATGTTGGATGAATGACAGGTCGGAATTAAGATTGCTGGGGGAATTATCAACAATCTCCGATATGCAGACGATACCACCCTAATGGCAGAAAGTGAGGAGGATCTAAAGAGCCTCTTGTTGAGGGTGAAAGAGGAGAGTGCAAAAGCTGGTTTGAAACTCAACATTAAAAAAACTAAGATTATGGCATCTGGCCCTATCACTTCCTGGCATATTGAAGGGGAAGAAATGGAAGCAGTGACAGATTTTACTTTCTTGGGCTCCAAGATCACCGCAGACAGTGACTGTAGCCATGAAATTAAAAGACGCTTGCTCCTTGGGAGGAAAGCTATGGCAAACCTAGACAGCATAGTAAGAAGCAGAGACATCACCTTGCCGACAAAGGCCTGTCTAATCAAAGCTATGGTTTTCCCAGTAGTAATGTATGGCTGTGAGAGCTGGACTATAAGGAAGGCTGAGTGCCGAAGAATTGATGCTTTCGAACTGTGGTGCTGGAGAAGCCTCTTACGAGTCCCCTGGACTGCAAGGAGGTCAAATCAGTCCATCCTAAAGGAAATCATCCCTGAGTGCTCATTGGAAGGACAGATACTGAAGCTGAAGCTCAAATATTTTGGCCACCTAATGTGAAGAGAAAACTCTCTGGAAAAGACCCTGATGCTGGGAAAGACTGAAGGCAAAAGGGGAAGGGGACGGCAGAGGATGAGATGGCTAGATAGCATCACCGATGCAATGAATATGAACTTGAGCATGCTCCGGGAGAGTGCGCAGGACAGGAAGGCCTGGCGTTCTATGGTCCATGGGGTCACGAAGAGTCGGACATGACTGAATGACTGAACAACAATCAAGGCAAGGCAATCTAGGAATGTACGAATTGTGTACCTTCCGTGCTGCTTGACTTCCGCAGTTTGTGGCCAATGCTCCATACCGTCGTTCGCAAGCCCCCGGAATTCTCCTCTTTTTTTTCCGCTCCAAAAATTACGAAGATAAATCCGTACCGACAGCCATAATTCTGCATTACTACTGTAAGAAAGGCTATTTTTCATAGATATTTACGTATTTTTTCCCCTGCCCTGAGATGTGCAGTAGTTACTTTCAGCAAAAAAACACTTCCTCCTCCTTGGGGCTTCCCAAAACAAGGCTGCCCTAGGTGTGCCTGAGCGACTCTTTGTTTAAAGCAATGGTGTTTGAAAAAAAGAAAAAACCTTTTAAAATGACCATGCCGGTCTGGAGCCCTGCATAAGTATTATTCCCCCTGCTAGGCTTTCTATTTCCACATCCAGCCTTTTTGGTGACACAGTGAGGCTAAAATGGAGAGGAGAACCAACTCTGTGCATGTCTACTCAGAAGTAAGTCTTACTGAGTTCAATGCGACTTATTCCTACACATGTCAGCACCCCACTTGCCGCCAGCTCAACTTTGTATTTCCACATCCAGCTCATTAGCAAACCTTTTAGTTATCTCACTGGGTGACTTTGGGCTGGACTCTAACCACTATATCATACTTCTGCTATGAAACTCATGAAGAAAAAGAGACAGTATAATGGAAAGTTCTTTCTGAAGGAGTCACACTTCACTTGTACAAATGCAGCATGAAGGGAAAGATCAGCAACCTTCTCTTTGTTTGAATAAAAAGCACACTCTGCACTTGCTCAGGGAATGGACAAAATGAGAAATAAACATACCAGGGAATATGAAGAACTATATTCTTCCATTGTGTGTGTGTGTGTGTGTGTGTGTGTGTGTGTGTAGAATCTCCTTCCATCCAGCTGTTCCCTGGAAACCCCCCCCCCTTCACCCAAGGGTCTTCTGAGATAACTAAGAGGAGGGTTGCTAATGAGCTGGATGTGGAAATACAAAGCTGAGCTGGGGGCAAGTGGGGTGCTGACATGTGTAGGAGTAAGTTGCATTGAACTTAGTAAGACTTACTTATGAGTAGACATGCACAGAGCTGGTTCTCCTCTCTGCTCAGCTTTGTATTTCCACATCCATTTCATTCTCAGACTTCCTGTTAGTTATCTCAGAAGACCATTGGGTGAATGGGGGGGGGGGGTTTCCAGGGAACAGCTGGATTGAGGGAGATTCTCCCCCCCACACACACACACACATAATGGAAGAATATAGTTCTTCATATTCCCTGGTATGTTTATTCCTCATTTTGTGACTGCCACGGTCATTTGAAAAGGTTTTTTCTTCCTTTCAATCAGCGTTGCTTTAAACAAAGAGTGCATCGCTCAGGCACACCTAGGGCAGCCTTGTTTTGGGAAGCCCCGAGGAGGAGGAAGTGTTTTGGCTGAAAGTAAACGGAGACGGAGGATTTCAACTGAAAAAGAACACCCACAAACAACAAGCCGGTGAGCACAATTCATTTTTTTAAAAAAACTTATGTATTTATTATTGGAATATACTACCTTGCGTTTTTATTTATGAAAATTTCGCGACTCTGTGTGGATGACAAAAAAAAAGCCGCATGACTGCTGGCTCCGCAGGACCGCGTGGTGCCGTTCCGCAGAGGATTCTGTGTCACATACTCAAGGGAATTCAATCCCATTTCAGTCTGTGGAGGAATTCTCTGACAATCCCTAAAAGAAAAAGAAAACCAGCGTACGCAAATGGCAGCGGCTATGGCAGTCCCCATTTGCGTTCCCTATTTTTCACCATTTTAGTCTACGTAAATATTTACGTAGGCTATTACAGCGAAAAAAAGGGGAACCCAAATAGTGTAGTGGGCACTATTTGTGTTCCTTTTTTCCCCGCCATTTTAGCCTATATAAATATTTACGTAGGATACAACGGCGAAAAATAGGGAACGCAAATGGCAGCCGCTGTAGCCACCGCCATTTGCGTATGCTGTTGTTTGTTTTGGGGGGCTTTTGGGTTGCCATGACAGGCTACGTAAATACTTACATAGCCTATCACGGCAGCCTGGCTGGACACAAATGGCGGCCGCTATGGCGGCCGCAATTTGTGTCTGCAGCAGCCCGTCCACAGCCGGAAATCTGGCTGTGGAGGGCCCTGGCCGGTTGCTCCACAGAGCCACCACGGAGCGGAGCCAGTCGGGCAGGATTCCGGGGGGGAGGACTGGATTGCCTCCCCCCCGTCGAGGATTCTGGGGAGAGGGACGGAGCACCTCCCCCCCACCGTGAAAAATTCCGTGAAAAGGTACGTGAGTTTCTTACATCCCTAATTCCTCCACGGATGTCAGTGAGGCCGAATGCCAGTGCATTTGGCCCCCTGAAAACCATGGCAGAATGAAGCCCCCTGCCCCACCACCCCATGAAAGGCAAGCAAAATGGAGAGCTTACCTGGTGCCATTCGCTTACCTGGTGCCACTGCTTTGCGAATGGCGGCCACCTCTGCGGCTGCCATTCACTTCCCCATTCACTTCCCCACTTCCTACGTAAATACTTACGTAGCCTATCATGGCTAACACAGGGATGCCAAACATACTTTTTTGTCATAATTTAGCTAAAAGAAATATTTCCAAATGAACAAATAAGGAAATTTATAGTTACAAAGTCGCTGAGACACGTTTCAGTACATTTGCAGGAGGGTACTTAGAAAGTGATGGTGATGCTATGAATATCTGTGATTTACAGATTTTGATAGGAATACAACCCACCCACTTTTATGGAAAGGTGTCTGGGATACATGGGAGGTTCAATAATATAATCAATGTTTTTGGTGAAGAAAAAACGTAGGGATGGCAGAGAATTCCGCCACGGATCTCGGTGAGGCCGAATGCCAGTGCATTCGGCACCCTGAACTCCGTGGTGGAACAGCCTGCCACCCCCCCACGCCCCCTCGGATCCCCCCCCCCGGGACGAGACTTACCTGGGGCGGATCTTCCAGGCAGCGGCGGCTCCGGCGGCAGTGGCAGCGGCTGGTCTTCCGACCAGCTGCCACTGCTGCCATTTCCAGTCTTGAAAAAAAAAAAGATGTGATAGGCTATGTAAATCTTTACGTAGCCAATCACATCTGACTTTAAAAAAAACAACGCACGTACGCAAATGGCGGCAGCTATGGCCGCCGCCATTTGCATTCCTTATTTTGGCCCGTCTTAGTCTATGTAAATATTTACGTAGACTAAGACAGCCAAAATAAGGGGAACGCAAATAGCTTAGCGGACACTATTTGCGTTCCCCCTTATTTTCGCCATTTTAGTCTACATAAATATTTACGTAGACTAAGACGGCCAAAATAAGGAACGCAAATGGCGGTGGCCATAGCCGCCGCCATTTGCATACGCGTGTTTGTTTGTTTTTTTAAAAGTCAGATGTGATAGGCTACATAAAGATTTACGTAGCCTATCATGGCTGACTACAGGGACGCAAACGGCAGCAGCTACGGCCACTGCCATTTGCGTCCTTGTTAGCCAGCGGCCGGATGTCCGGCTGCTGGCGGAGCCGGCCAGCAGCTCCGCGGAATCCCTGCGGAGCAGAGCCGGCTGGCCAGGATTCTGGGGGGAGGGATGGAGCACCTCCCCCCCCAGCGGAACCCGGCAGAGCCAGGTAAGGCCAATTTCATACATCCCTAAAAAAACAGTTGGGTGGAAACCAATATTGCATGAAATTTGCTCATGCATTTGACTTTCCCCCCTTTTCCTCCCTGCTCCACCCCCCCAATCTGCTTTGTAGGGTCCTCAGCCCCTGGAGGAGATTTTGAGGGTATGTAGGAGCTGCAGGGAGAGGGGGAATTGCCCCTCTCCTGGTTCTGCTGATGAAAGCAAGGACTGTACACACTAGCTGAAGTGCAACAGTATAGAAAATGAGCTCCATAATGGTCAGGCCATTATGGCATAAAGTTGGTGCCATCTATCAATAAAGGATTTCCATTTGTAGGGCACCTGCTGATCTCAGGCACAATATATTATATACAAATATGTACATGTACATATTTGTGTTCATGTTACATGCAAAATCTTAAGTAGAGATAGAAGATTGAAGTGTGACGTGTCTTTCCGTCTCACAACTTAAGGACATCTTTCTGTGTTTTACAAGTGAAACTATGGGCAAACTTTTTCTCTTTCTTTAACTTGAATTTTTATTTTAAAATAAGGCTGAAAATAAAGGTAATAAAAGGGGAGAACCTGACATAATACAAGAAGATCACTAATTAAGGAAAAGGGAGGGAAAGAAACTCACCAATTACAATCCTTAGTATATCATGGTTGGCCTGGTGGCACAGTACAGCAGCCAGAGGATACTCTCACTATTTACCCCAACTTGATTAAAATTCAGTAGGGCCATAGGCTCCACTCAGACCCAGTCCATACCTTTCTCAGATAGCTATCCCTGATTTATAGTTACTGTAATCCAGTTAAACCAGATCTGCAACTAACTTTCCCTTTGATTGGTTCCAAAGAGTTCAGTTAAAAACATATTACTGCTCACAAAAAAGATCATTAATTTCTGTTTTCAAGGCTTTGTTTTATTAAAATGTAAATTTCCAAAGACAATAATTTTTACAGCTTTGTCATTTATGCATACAATGGACAGCTGCCCAAACATTTGCAATGGAAATCATTTCTATATCCTCTTGCACTTTAACAAGCCAAATTCCTGAAAGTCATCTCAAATTTAATGCACTCGAATGGGAACTGTGTTTGTGCAACAATCACCCCCCCCCCCGCATTTCTGCCAACTGGAGTATCCCATCAGAACAGAGTTCCACTCAGAAGAACGTAAGGATCCAAGCCAATATGTCAGAAATATAAAACATTTCAGAATAACTCAGCTTTGATTCTAGGGTGTTTCTACATTAAGCAAAACTCCTGCAAAAATCCACATTCTTTCTGGAGCGTCCTGCTTTCAGTTCCTTTTAGGGATGTACGAAAGGGACTTACCTTGTCCTGCAGCTTTTTTCGCAGTGGGGGGGAGGCGCTTCGCTTCTCCCCCCAAAGTTCATGCGAGGGGGGGGAGGCTTCCCGCCTCGCCCGGCTGAAATTCAGGCTGGGCGGGAGGCGCCCCATCCCTCACCGGCGAAAGTCAGGCTGGGGAGAAGTGCCCCGTCTACCCGGCCGCGAAAAAAAACAAAAAACAAAACACCCCCGTGATAGGCTACGTAACGATTAACATAGCCTATCACAGCTAGATTTGCAAAGTCAGCCATGATAGGCTATGTTAATCGTCACGTAGCCTATCACGGGTGACTTTGGGGGGAAAAAAAGCGCATACGCAAATGGCGGCCCCCATAGGGAGCCGCCATTTGCGTGCCTTATTTGGTCCCTGTAGTCTACATAAATCTTTATGTAGACTACGGTGAAAATAAGGGCAACGCAAATAGCGTTCCCTTATTTTCGCCGTAGTCTATGTAAATCTTTACCCTATGGGGGCCGCCATTTGCATACGCGCTTTTTTTTTTTCAAAGTCACCCATGATAGGCTACGTGATGATTTACGTAGCCTATCACGGCTGACTTCGGAGATCTAGCCGTGATAGGCTACGTTAATTGTTATGTAGCCTATCACGGGGGTGTTTTTGTTTTTTTTTAACTTTCCTTGTAATGGCGGTGGTGGCAGCCGGTTGAAAGACCGGCTGCCACCCCCGCCCCTGACGAAGACCCGACGAACTGCCGCCGGGACCCGCCACCGGGAGGGACATTCTTGAAAGGTAAGTCCCATCTCGGGGGGGGCGGGGGGGCAGAGAATTTCACCACCGATTTCAGGGGGCCGAATGCGTTGGCGCTCAGCCCCCCGAAGTTTTGGGGAGAAATTCTCCCCCATCCCTAGTTTCTTTGCGGGATTAGGAAGGGGTCCTTTACATGGCAGCCATGTGGTTTGAACTGAGGGAGTGCCTTCATCCCTCCCAGCCATGCGTGCAAAGGAGAGGGGGGTGTCTTGTTTTCGTAGCTTAACTTCCGCTGTATTCTTTTCTCGCTGCCCCCAGGAAACCCCTGACTTACTTCTGAGTAGACATAAATGTAACATTGTGCCGTATGTCTGCAACCCTCAGCACACTTATGTGGGAGTAAACCCCATTGAACTCAATGGGACTTACTTCTAAGTAGACATAAAATGTAAGATTGTGCCATAAGTCTGCAACCCTTGACACACTTATGTGGGAGTAAACCCCACTGAACTCAGTGGGATTTACTTCTGAGTAGACATAAGATCACCCTGTAAGTCTGCAACCCTCAGAACACTTACTTTGGAGTAAGCCCCACTGAACTTAATGGGGTGCTCTGAATCAACAGATGACGTTGCTTATGAGCTTGGTGGGGTGGGGGATCAGATGTGTCTCCATTCGTTGCAGGGAGGCATTTTACCCTCTTCTCCCTCCAACTGAGAAATGTGCTCAAGCATTTACATGGCAGACACCTGGGAATCAAGGAAAGGCCTTCCTCAGCAAGACTTGAGCAGAGACAGGAGTTGCAAATGGTGGGCGATTCTTACCCTCACACCTCTCAAATCTGCTTCTGCACACCCCACTTCCGTCCTCAATACTTTTGTCCACACACACACCCAGCAACTGAAAACAAACACTCACAGCGGGCAGACACAGCAGTTTCTCCCACTATTGGAGAATTTCACAGGGAGGTCATGGCGCTCCTGTTCCATGGGCTTGAAAAAAATACCACATTTATTGAGTTTGGGGAAAACATGGAATAGGCTGGGGGAAATTGCAGGAGACACCCTGGAGGGTAAAGGCATCATCTAAAGAGCCTGCAAACTTCCGAGAGAGAGCCATCTCAATATCAGGATAAAAGCTCCGTGTGAAGCAGCCCCTAATCTTGAAGGATGCTGGCAATATGAAGAGAAACTTTGACATATTTGAACTTAACTTCACCAGTTGCCATAGAAAATTCAGCCTTGCTTACCAATGTGTGAGTGGGGGAAGAATTATGGGGAAGGTTTGTATTCCCATGAAGATCACCATCATAACTCTGCTAATGTAGGCACCAAGTAGAGAAGGCTGAGAATGGCAGCCTATTCTCTGGCAATGGAAAAGCAACCCCTCACAAAGAAACCTGCAATATTATAATGCAATGTTCACTTGTTATTGAATTTCTGTAATTCAGAGATCTCCTGTTTACAAAATTAGGGATGTCAGAGAATTCCACCACGGGTCTCGGTGAGGCCGAATGCCAGTGCATTCAGCCCTCTGAAATCTGTGGTGCAACAAAGCCCCCCGCCCTCCACCCCATGAAAGGTGCGCAAAATGGAGCACTTACCTGCTGCCGTCTGCGCTGACTTGTAAATGGCGGCTGCGTCTGCGGCCGCCATTCGCTTCCTCATCATAGCCATGATAGGCTATGTAAATACTTACGTAGCCTATCACAGCTAACACAGGGAGGCCTTTTGCGTCCCTGCAGAGGCCGTGATAGGCTACATAAGTATTTACGTAGCCTATCACGGCAAGCCAAAAAAACACACAACAGCATACGCAAATGGCAGCGGCTACGGCGGCTGCCATTTGCGTTCCCTATTTTTAGCCGTTTTAGCCTACGTAAATATTTACGTAGGCTATTACAGCAAAAAAAAAGGGGCACGCAACATAATCCAAAATACCATATTTTTTCTTTAAATTTTTTTTAATTGCCTTTCTATATCTTTGTTCACAGTGATGTATGAAACAATTTTCTAAACCCCCCTGACGATTATAAATGTGGGCTGCAACACTAATGTTCTCACAGAGGCTCAATTTATAGGGAAGAAGTCCCTGACTGATGCTGGCTTGATTATTTATTTATTTATTTATTGCCTTAAGGCCAACAAAGAAAGGCAATAACAAATCCTGGACCACACAGATGTTTGTATTATACCTACTCTCAAACATCACACATTTAGTCATTATTTATTGCTAGTTGGTATAGTTGGTGACATTCCAAGGGTCCCGATTTAAATAGGTTTGTTTTAGCTCTTCTGATTATTGCTAGTGTAGTGGCCACATGGTTTAGCACTGTGCCAATTGTTCTGATCTATTTATTTTTCTACCATTCATGGGAGCGAGGAGGGACAGAAGAAATTGCACCCCCAAATTTTGGATAAATTTCTCAGTCTGTAGCAGTTCAGTGCTTACCTCACTGTAAGGAGGTGGCTGAGGGGTGGTGTTGGTGGTGTTATGCTCTTTATTTTACCATTTTTATCCTGTTCTGTCCTTACAGCCTCTCCAGCTGTTTGAGCTTTCTGAAAAGCCTCCTATAGAATTTAACCAGAACTTCTTCCCTTGGAGCTTTCCAGTGCTGCTGCCTGCCACGTGCCTGAAAGCTGGGTGAGGATAAGGATGTCAGAGAATTCCGCCACAGATCTCGGTGAGGCCGAATGCCAGTGCATTTGGCCCCTCGAAATCTGTGGCGGAACAGCCTGCCCCCCCGCCCCCCGCGGATCCCCCCCGGGACGAGACTTACTTGGGGCGGATGTTCCGGGTGGCGGCAGCTGCGGCAGCGGCAGCTGGTCTTCCGACTGGCTGCTGCCGCCGCCATTTACAGTCTTGTTGGGGGGTTTTGTGCGGGTTTTTTTACAGAGATGTGATAGGCTACATAAAGACTTACGTAGCCTATCACATCCCGGTTTAAAAAAAAAAACGCGTATGCAAATGGCGGCGGCTTCGCTGTCTTAGTCTACATAAATATTTACGTAGGCTAAAACGGCAAATCAAAAAGGGACGCAAATAGTGCCCACTATGCTATTTGCGTTCCCCTTTATTTTCGCCGTAATAGTCTACGTAAATATTTACGTAGACTAAGACGGCAAAAAATAAGGAACGCAAATGGTGCCATTTGCGTATGCAGTTTTTTGTTTTTTTTCCCCCAGAGCCCTCCGCTGCCAGAAATCCGGCTGCAGACGGCCCTGGCCGCAGAGCACAGCCGGCCGGGCAGGATTCCCAGGGGGGAGGGAGGACCGGTTCACCTCCCCCCCATTGAGGATTCCGGGCGGAGGGATGGAACGCCTCCCCCCCCACCATGAACATAATCCGCGGAAAGGTAAGTGACTTTCGTACATCCCTAAGTGAGGACTTCTTCTTCTTCAAAGGACTTTTAACACCAACACCAATGCCTCACTCAGCTCTCAGGCACTCATCAGGCAGCAGCACTGAAAGCCCCAAGGCAGGAAGTCCTGGTTAAGTCCTCTAGGACAAAGCAGCCAGAGAGGCTGCAAGGACAGAATGGGATAAACATTGTAAAATAAAACACCACCACCACCACCCCCTTACAGTAAAGCAAGCCCTGAAGCCCTGCAGCCTGAGAAATTTCTCCACAATTCTTATCATCCCTGAGAACGAAGCAGAAAAACAACTGCCTCTTCCATTGGAAAAGGAAGAGGTTGCGGAAAGGCAGGCGGGGTTTTGGCACAGCACTAGTTTCCTTACAGCATAACTTGTGATGCACCAGACAAATGCAATCAGCCAACCACATTTGTGGCAGTTCATGGTACACTACAAACTCTCTGTTTTCTCGGTCTCAGGGAGGCAGCAAAGCTAGGAAGCTTGTCAAGCCGCTGGTGGACCGCCATATAAGCTTGGTGACCTGTGCTCAGCTTTTGATTAGGGATGGCGGAGAATTTCCCCCCGAAAGTTCGGGGGGCCGAGCGCCAACATGTTTGGCCCCCTGAACAAGTTTCGGGGAGAAATTCTCCGCACCCCCCCGCTCCCCGCACCCCCCCCAGGACGGGACTTACCTTTGCCGAACGTCCCTCCCGGCGTCCGGCCGGCGGTTTGGCGGGTGTTCGTGCGGGGCGGGAGCGGCAGCCGATCTTTCGACCGGCTGCCACCGCCGCCATTGCAATAAAAGAGAAAAAAAAAAGCGTAGGCGCTTTTTTTTTTTTTTAAAGTCACCCGTGATAGGCTACGTTACGATTAACGTAGCCTATCATGGCTGACTTTGCAGATCTAGCCATGATAGGCTACATTAATCGTCACGTAGCCTATCACGGGGGCGTTTTTTTTTTTTTAAAAAAAAAACTTTGGAGTTCGCGGCCGGGCGAGGCGGGAAGCCTCCTCCCCGGCCTGAATTTCGGCCAGGCGAGGCGGGAAGCCTCCCCCCCGGCCTGAATTTCGGCCGGGGCGAGGTGGGAAGCCTCCCCCCTGGCCTGAACTTCGCGGGGGGAGCAGCGAAGCGCCTCCCCCCCACCGCGAACAAGCTTCGACGACAGGTAAGTGACTTTCGTCCACCCCTACTTTTGATCCTGGATAATGAGCTGTTCAGTGCTCAATCAGGGCTCACTGATGATATGAGTAGCTGGGAGTAGGAACACTGAAAGCTTCTGTCACCCTAACAATCTATTTTGCTAATAATGCAAGCTTTGCTGTTGTTGTTTTTAAAGCTTAGATGAGTCACATTGTGCTGCAGAGCTTTTTATGATTACAAAGTACATCAAAGCCATGGTGAATTGCTGATAAGGAAGACACTTCCATTGCCTTAATGCGGACATCTATTTGCAGTTTTAAAACAGCTCCACATTTGAGGCCACTAAATCCCTCCCCAATCTTTCCTAATTGCCACACAAAATGAGGTGATCCACTGTAATGAATAATCATAATGAAGTAGCCAAGAAGTGTGCCTTCCATTCCTTTCCTTATGCCGTTATCAGTGTTGCTATCATCTCGCTGCACATTTTGCCTATTATTGCAGCTGTCAGAGAATTAAGTGAGATCTATCCAGCAACATCTGGCTCTTTGGGGGGAAAAAATGAATAATTTCATCAGCCTTCCCCAGCTCCATCAGTCCCATTCTAATTATGATGTAACAGAGGACATTAGCATGTGGTGGACTTGGTGATTAACCTCGGGCAGCTGAAAAAGTGGCCTAGAGAGATGAGCAAAGCATTTGGATCAGCTCAATCAATTATAAATGGTCCTCCCCCCTGCACACACACCAGGCAAGGCTCTTAAATTACAGCAATGACCTTGTGATTGGTAACACAAGTTACGCTTGAACTCATTTAGAGGGTCATATATTTTGTATCACTTTTCAATAGTTTAAATGCTGATTTCTAAATTTATTTAGAATTAATTCCATATTTTGCTAGTAGATATATAGCTAGGACTGAGCCAAATCTTTTCAGGATTCAGTTTTTGTACTGGGACTTGAGCTTCTGAGGAGGTAGAATTTTGTGTTGAATCTGGAAGCAGGTCATAAGATGAAAGATTATTTCAACAGGCAATTTCTGGCCTTGTGCAGTCTGCAAGGGAAGCACCCCTCAAAAGTTGCCTAATTTCAGAAAGGCAGAGCTCTGTAGTCCTTGAAGTAGTCGAAAAAAGTGATAAAGAAGCTCTCTCAGTCCACGCAAAGCCTGTCTATCAGCTAGGATTGGATGGATCAGCCTATTTCTGGTCTGTGTCAGTTTGGCATGTGTTTATTCATAAGTCCATTGTATCCCATTTCCACATTTTTTGTTTAAAAAAAGCCCTGCACAAAATGTATATTTTAAATATATTTTCACACAAAATACACAATTCTAAATGTATTTTATCTCAAAGGATGTATTTCTGTTCTTACAGCCTCTAATTATTTAATGTAATTTATTACAAAATACAATTGTATATGCCAAGTATTTCAGCCATCCCACCCCTACAATTGTATAAAAGGGAGAATGGGACTGTGCCGGCTGGCCCCACCCCAACCATCATGTCACCTGAATCCCACCACCATCCACACCTCAGGATGTCAAAGAATTCCGCGACGGATCTCGGTGAGGCCAAATGCCAGTGCATCCGGCCCCCCTAAATCCATCGCGGAATGGCTTGCCACCCCCCTGCCACCCCGTGGATCCCCCCCGGGACAAGACTTACCTGGGGCGGATGTTTCGGATGGTGGCCGCTCCAGTGGCAGCTTCAGCAGTGGCGGCAGCTGGTCTTCTGACCGGCTGCCGCCGCCGCCATTTGCATTCTGTGTTTTTTTTCTTTTTTTCCCCCCATAGACGTGATAGGCTACTTAAAGACTTATGTAGCCTATCACGTCTGGGTAAAACAACAACAACAACAACGCCCAGTACGCTATTTGTGTTCCCCTTTCTTGTCTTCATCTTAGTCTACGTAAATATTTACACGGCGAAACATAAGAAACGCAAATGGCGGTGGCTGTAGCCACCGCCATTTGCATACGCGTTTTTGTTTTTTGTTTTACCCAGAGCCCTCTGTGGCCAGAAATCCGGCTGCGGACGGCTCTGGCCTGGGCCTGGTCAGCTGCTCTGCGGAGCCACCGCGGAGCACAGCCGGCAATTGAGGATTCCGGGGAGGAGGACCGGATCGCCTCCCCCCCCATCGAGGATTCCAGGGGGAGGGACGGAATGTCTCCCCCCCACCATGAATATAATCCGCAAAAAGGTAAGTGACTTTCGTACATCCCTATCACACCTTGGGAGAATATCTGCAGTGGGGAAGCCTGCCAACTAGGCATGTACGAAAGTTACTTACCTGGTCCCGCAGCTTGCTTCGTGGTGGGGGGGAGGTGCTTCGGTTCTCCCCCCAAAGTTCAGGCTGGGAGGGGGAGGTGCCCCGCCTCGCCCGGCTGAAATTCAGGCCGGGGAGAAGTGCCCCGTCTCCCCGGCTGCGAAATAAAAAAGTGAATGTTAACAACACACACACACACGTGATAGACTACGTAATGATTTACGTAGCATATCATGGTTAGATTTCCAAAGTCAGCCGTGATAGGCTACACAAATCGTTATGTAGCCTATCATGGGTGACTTTGAAAAAAAAAAGCGCATACGTTAGGGATGGAGGAGAATTTCTCCCCGAAACTTCGGGGGGCCGAGCGCCAACGTGTTCGGCCCCCCAAAGAAGTTTCGGGGAGAAATTCTCTGCACCCCCTCCACCCCCCGCACCCCCCCGAGACGGGACTTACCTTTGCCGAATGTCCCTCCCGGTGGCAAGTCCGGCTGGCAGTTCGGTGGGTCTTCGTCAGGGGCGGCGGCAGCCGATCTTTCGACCGGCTGCCGCCACCGCCATTGCAATAAAAGAAACAAAAACAAAAACGCCCCCGTGATAGGCTACGTGACGATTAACGTAGCCTATCATGGCTAGATTTGCAAAGGCAGTCGTGATAGGCTATGTAAATCGTCATTTAGCCTATCACGGGTGACTTTAAAAAAAAAAAAAAGCACATACGGATAATGGCGGCCCCCATAGGGAGCCGCCATTCCCGTTCCTTATTTGGTCGCTGTAGTCTACGTAGATGTTTACGTAGACTACGGCGAAAATAAGGGCAACGCAAATAGCGACCAAATAAGGAATACAGCGACCAAATAAGTAACACGAATGGGGGCTCCCTATGGGGGCCGCCATTTGTGTACATGCTTTTTTTTTTTTAAGTCACCCGTGATAGGCTACACGGCGATTTACGTAGCCTATCACGGCTGACTTTGCAGATCTAGCCGTGATAGGCTACGTTAATCGTCACGTAGCCTATCACGTGGGCGTTTTTTTTTTTTAACTGTTTAGTTCGCAGCCGGGCGAGGCGAGGCGCCTCCTCCCTGGCCTGAATTTTGGCCGGGCGAGGCGGGAAGCCTCCCCCCCGGCCTGAATTTCGGCTGGGCGAGGCGGGAAGCCTCCCCCCCCGGCCTCAACTTCATGGGGGGAGCAACGAAGCGCCTCCCCCCCACCACGGAAAATCTTCGAGGACAGGTAAGTTACTTTCATCCACCCCTAGCATACGCAAATGGTGGCGCCCATGGGCGCCGCCATTTGCATTCCTTATTTGGGCCCGGGTAGTCTACGTAAAGATTTACGTAGACTACGGCGAAAATAAGGGCAACGCAAATAGCAATAAAGTAATTAAATAAGGGCAACGCAAGTCACCCGATAGGCTACAGAATGATTTACATAGCCTATCACGGCTGTCTTTGGAAATCTAGCCATGATAGGCTACGTAAATCATTACTAGGGATGGCAGAGAATTTCTCCCCGAAACTTCGGGGGGCCAAGCGCCAACGTGTTAGGCCCCCCGAACAAGTTTCGGGGAGAAATCCTCCGCACCCCCCTGCACCCCGCACCCCCCCGGGACGGGACTTACCTTCCCTGAATGTCCCTCCCGGCGGCGGGTCCGGCTGGCGGTTCGTCGGGTGTTCGAGCGGGGCTATTTGCGTTGCCCTTATTTTCGCCGTAGTCTACGTAAACATTTACGTAGACTACAGCAACTAAATAAGGAACGCGAATGGCGGCTCCCTATGGGGGCCGCCATTCGCGTACGCGCTTTTTTTTCTTCTTTTTTTAAAGTCACCCGTGATAGGCTACGTGACGATTCACGTAGCCTATCACAGCTGACTTTGCAGATCTAGCCGAGATAGGCTACATGAATCGTCACGTAGCCTATCAGGGGGCGTGTTTGTTTGTTTTTTTAACTTTCGCGTTCGCGGCCGGGCGAGGCGGCAAGCCTCCTCCCCGGCCTGAATTTCAGCCGGGCGAGGCGGGAAGCCTCCCCCCCGGCCTGAATTTCGGCCGGGCGAGGCGGGAAGCCTCCCCCCCGGCCTGAACTTCGCGGGGGGAGCAGCGATGCGCTCCCCCCCACCGCGAACAAGCTGCGAGAAAAGGTAAGTGACTTTCGTCCACCCCTAATCATTACATAGCCTATCACGTGTGTGTGTTGTTGTTGTTTTACATTCACTTTGTAATGGCAGCGGCCGGTCAGAAGACCGGCCACCGCCCCTGCCCCCACCCAAACGCTGCCGAACCATCGCCGGGACCCACCGCCAAGAGGGACATTCGAGGGAAGTAAGTCCCATCCCGGGGGGGGCGGGGGGCGGAGAATTTCACCGCCAATTTCGGGGGGCCGAATGCATTGGCATTCAGCCTCCCCGAGATTCGTGGAGAAATTCTCCGCCATCCCTACTGCCAACTATGTATGCTCTCTAGGGATGTACGAAAGCCTTACCTGGCTCCATGCTGGGAAATCTGCAGTGGGGAAGAGGCGCTCTGTCCCTCCCCCTGGAACCTTCCCCGGTCGGCTCCGCTCAGCGGCAGCTCCATGGAACCGCCAGCCAAGGCCGGCCACAGCCAGAGTTCTGACCGCGGCTGGGCTGCTGTGGCCGCAAATGGTGGCCGTCGTAGCGGCTGCCATTTGCGTCCTTGCAGTCATCCGTGATAGGCTACAGAAGTATTTAGATATCCTAGCACGGTAAAGGTACCCACGCAAATGGCATAGCGGCTGCCATTTGCGTGGCTGCCTTTACTGTGATAGGCTATGTAAATACTTACGTAGCCTATCAATGCTAACTGCAAGGATGCAAATGGCGGCCGCTATGACAGCCGCCATTTGCGTACATGTTTTTGTTTTTTGTTTTACCCAGAGCCCTCTGCAGCTGGAAATCCAGCCGTGGACGGCTCTGGCCTGGGCCTGGCCAGCTGCTCTGTGGAGCCGCCGCGCAGCACAGCCGGCCGTCAAGGATTCTGGGGGGGAGGACCGGATCACCTCCCCCCGTCGAGGATTCTGGGGGGAGGGATGGAACGCCTCCCCCCCACGATGAACATAATCCGTGAAAAGGTAAGTGACTTTCGTACATCCCTATCACACCTTGGGAGAATATCTGCAGTGGGAAAGCCTGCCAAATATGTGTATGCTCTCGAGGGATGTATGAAAACCTTACCTGGCTCCGTGCCGGGCAATCTGCGGTGGGGAGGAGGTGCTCTGTCCCTCCCCCTGGAATCTTCCCCAGTTGGCTCCGCTCGGCGGCAGCTCCACTGAGCCGCCAGCCAAGGCCGGCCACAGCCAGAGTTCTGACCACAGCTGGGCTGCTGCGGCCACAAATGGTGGCCATCGTAGTGGCCACCATTTGCATCCTTGAGGTCAGCTGTGATAGGCTACAGAAGTATTTAGATAGCCTAGCACGGTAAAGACAGCCACGCAAATGGTGTAGCGGCTGCCATTTGCATGGCTGCCTTTACTGTGATCGACTATGTAAATACTTACATAGCCTATCAATGCTAACTGCAAGGACGGAAATGGGGGCCGCTATGACAGCTGCCATTTGCAACCGCAGCAGTGCGGCCGCGGCCAGCTGGGAGACCAGCCGGAGCTGCCGCTGCCGCCGCTGCCTCCACTGCCAGACCCGGAGCTGCCTAGGGATGGCAGAGAATTCTGCCACAGATCTCGGTGAGGCCGAATGCCAGTGCATTCGGCCCCCCGAAATCTGTGGTGGAACGGCCTGCCCCCCCGCGCATCCCCCCCAGGACAAGACTTACCTGGGGCGGATCTTCCGGGCGGCAGCAGCTGCGGCTGCGGTGGCGGCGGCTGGTCTTCCGTCCGGCTGCCGCCACCGCCATTTGCAGACTTGTGGGTTTGTTTGTTTTTTCAAGAAGTGATAGGCTACGTAAAGATTTATGTAGCCTATCATGGCTGGGTAAAAAAAAAAAAAGCCACGTACACAAATGGCGGCGGCTACTGCCACCACCATTTGCATTCCTTATTTTTGGTGTCTTAGTCTACGTAAATATCCAGGAATCTGGTGGACTTCTGCCCACACTACCGAGCCCTGCTCGCCAAGCCCCTGCCCCCACTCACCCCCTGCCTGCACTCGGCAAATGACCTGGACTCACTCCATCCGCCTCGTCGAGCTTCACAGTCACCATTTTTGAGAAATAAAATGGTAATTTCAAAAAAAACATCGATTTGTGCACATGTGAAAATGCATTTTGCAAATGCACATATTCATGTATGCGAAATGCACTTTTTGCTAATGCACGTATTTGCGTACGCGTGAAAATGCGCATTTCCCCCAAAATGCACATTTTCGCACACACACTGTGCGCCTTCGCAAAAATGCACATTTCGCACATGAGAATATGTGTATTCGCAAAAATCCACATTTCCATGCATACAAAAACATGCACATTTTTGCGACTGCCATTTTATTTTATTTTAAAATGGTGACTGCAGAGCTCGACGAGACTGCTGGGATGAGTGCGGGGTGCTCACCAAGCATGGGAGGGGCTTGAGCATGGTCCAGGGACCATTGAGCAGGGGCAGGGGCTGGGCGGGCATCTGAAGAACCTAGGCAGGGTGAGTTCATACATCCCAAGTTCAGGGGGACCATGAACCATTATGTCAGGGGCAGGTTCAGCAGACATAGCCCTGTTCTCCCCTCATATGATTGTATGTTAATTGCATGGAGAGGACTCCTGAAGGGGGATATAATGACTGGACCAAAGTAACCCAGTGAACCTCCATGGCCGAGGTGGATTTGAACTGGATCTCCCCTGTCTTCGGCTGATGCTCTAACCATTACACCAGCTGTCCAGTGTTATTTTACATGATTTGTATGGCAAAACATTCAGACATATGAGCCCCAATCTGCATTATAAAGTGGTACAGTCCAGACATAAATGTCCTACCTCTCTGAGATTTAGGCCAATGTATTACAGTACCAGAAAAGATTTCTGTTTTGATATGGAGTAACAAAAGCATCAATGGACCTTCAAAATCCATTGAACGCTGGACACCTCCCACATGCTCGGATTTATCTTCTATGAGGAGCAAGATTTTCCTAACAACATACTTGGTAAGACCAAACCTTGTGGATGCATATATTTAGCAGGATTGAAACTACTGTTACTATTCATGGTTTGTTTGTTTGTTTGTTTGTAATGCTTGCTTTCTTATCTTAGGGCAACAGAGATATAACTTTCCTGGAGTCCTTGAAGCACTCCAATCAATTGTTTCGAAAATTTTGCAAAGTTCTCAAGTGCCAACTCTGGAACAAGTAAATTTTGTCATCATTATTGATATCTCCCTCAGGTTCTTGTGAGGGTTACCTTTGCTTTTCCAACGTGTTTCTTCAGAGCAGGGCGTGGTATTGAAAGGGACATAGTACAGCTAGGGCTGGACTGACCTACCTCCATCTGTGCTCACCAGGTGCTCCAGGAGGCACTGCCTACCCCCAGAGCCCCCCCCCCCTGCATGAGCCCTGGACAGCCTGACAAGCACCGAGAGAACACTGTGGGGCCGTCTGCCCCTGAGCATGCCACCAGCAAGAGGCAGCGATGGCAACGAGAGGCAGCAGGGCCAGTCCAGTGCCTGTGATTGTGCACAAGTCTCCCTTCTTCCTGCTGAGGCACCGAGGGATGCTTGTGTGCAGCAAAAGGCTCTGGGCTTGCCCCACCGCCTCTCCTTTTAGGCAAGTCTCCCTTCTCCCTGCAAAAGGAGTCGGGCGTTCGCGGACTGTGCAGAGCTCGGCGAGCACGGTGGGCAGTGGTGGCAGCTCGGCGAGCGCGGTCTGAGAGGCTGAGCAAGGGGCAGGTCCGTCGGATTCCACCCCGCTCTCGGACTTCTGCAACATCCCTAAGTACAGCCACATAGTGATTACTTATTAACCAAAGCACCCTCTTCTGATGAAATATGGAAACAACATGAAATTCCAGAGTTGTTGTCATAACTTACAACTGCTTGCTATCATCATCATTTGTTTAATAGCATCACTCATGAACTTAATTCAAGTCTGCCTGAGTATATTTACTTTTGTATGAGTATATTTGCTATTGTTAATATTAAGAGACATTTTGAATTTCTATTTTTGCAAGATAGATGCATATTTTTCATATTCACCATTATTATTAAGTTGTTTAAATCACTTATCTTTGTATGGTAGGTGTCACACCAGTTGTATTACCTAAGATTACCAATCGCCTATTATGTATTCGGACTTTGTGCTTGCAGTATTGTCATGTATATATTCTTGCTAGTTGCTACACAGAGGGTTTTTTTGCCATTAATTGTATGGTCACCACATTTGTTTGATATGTTGGTCCTTTGGCTCTTCAAGACCTTGTATTTCCACATGTTAACAGCTAGTTTTGTTTGGTGTGCATGTTTCTACATTTTTTATATATATAAATCATATTTTCATTCTGAGTTTTCTTTGCCATATTGAAGGTCCATTGATTTGTTTGGAGCTCTTCCCTGAGGGCTGTCCTTCTTCTTGCCTTTGGTTTTCATATGGACTTATGGAGTAAATCTGCCATGGAACTTCAATCAGGAGTAAAATTAGAGTCCAGTCTTGTGGACGCTGCAGGCAAAATATCTGTGAGGATGTCGAGGAAAGTTAGAGATATACATGGTGTCCCTGAGTAATTTTGCTAATCTTCTGAGAACTCCTTTAATTGCCTATGGTGAAATGTGAGGTGAATTTGGAAAGCCTTGCTTGGATAGAATCTCTGCAACAATTTCAAGAGAAGGGAAGAGAATCTTAGTACAATTCACAACTTTTCTTGGGGAGCATATATCTTTAAGTGGTAAGAGAAACTTTTGATACTCGTCCAAGGATCACCATCCACATACTCTTGGACTAAATACCACATTTTCTTGGTGGAAAGGCAGAGTATAAAACAAATAAATGAATGCTACTTTTTTAAATTATGCACCCCCAAATATATAAGCATTACCTTGAATATTTTTAAGGACACTATTGCAAATTTATTTTAACATTAATCAGGATAATAATCCAATCTGAGGTTTCCACGTGCAAATCAGTAACTGGATGAGGAAGTGCCCAAGCATAATTTCACAAAAACAGACAATCCTATGCATGTCTACTCAGCTGCAAATCCCATTGTGTTCAATGAGACATTCTTCCATTTGAATTCATACAGGATTTCAGCCTTAGTAGCCCAATGCATTTCAAAGATAATCTTCCTCATGGTCACTTAAATACAGAACATTGTGTCCAATGGCATGGTTTCTGACCAAAGAACCAAAGAACCAGAGCCAATGCGGGACTGTACCATCACTTCTTCCTCCCAAACAGCTGACTGCCACCATTAGAAATTATCTGACTAGGTTTACTTGAAGCTGGGTGATATAATAGCCCATCATTTATTAGAAATGGTGCAGGGTTTTTCCCCTCCATCACACAGCCAATTTGTTTCAGTGGGGAAGAAAACAGACATCCTTTCAATCTTGTAGCATTTTTTGGTGTTAGAAGAAAAAGTATCATTTCTGTAGACTATATTCTGAATGACTGCTTGGGTATTTCGTTAAGAGTTCAGACCCACCAGCCATCTTGCATACATGATAATCTGCTGTAAAATAGAAAATGCTGGCATTTGTCACAAATGTAGGTCAACACATTTGAAGATGTCGTTTCACCTACAGATGGGTTTTTATTTTTATTGTTTAAGGGTGCAATCCTACGGCCACTAGTCAGCAGCTATACAGCCATAGGATAGGTTGGTTCCCTGAGAACTGGCCTCCACCCCTCCCCAGCTGCCTTGTAGGCAGTGTGGAGTGGCCCCACACTCGGAGCTCAGAAGAGGAGCATGGAGCAGCAAAAACAGGGCATTCCTGGGGGCATGTCAGGGCTGGGAAGTCAGAAATACCGGTACGACACATCGTATGTGTCATCCGGCTGCCGCATCCGGCAGCAGAAATCGACTGTGTAGCTGTAAATGCAGGGCAGCTGAAGTGCAGAGGGGACGATCCCCTCCCCGCTTCTCCTGCCCTGCATTGGATAGGCAGTCGCCTCTGAGTTTGGAGGCAGCTGCCTATCCCGATAGGATTGCGCCCTAAATTACTTTGATCTCTTGGAAAACATATTATGTTAATGGACTGAATACAGTGGAATCAGCTGGAACATTACTTGCTGTATTTCTGGCTGCCTGGACAATTTATGTGCGTTTTTAGTCCCTGCTTGTATAACCTTCTTCTGGCAAGATCTTAGGGCAGCCTCCTGGCATAACACAGCCTACACGTGATCTTCACCAGCCACGTATAGTTACCCACAGAGAAGGAATAGCTTACTGTTCAGGCCTTAGCTATTCTCAGTCTCCTCAGCTTTCTCCTAGTCCTTTTACAACAAGACACACCAATCTACAGATCTCCTCTCTCACTCTCTACAGACTAACTCTGACTAATTTAACTGTCAACTGTCCATTCTTTAACTGCCATTTCCCATCCACTTGTTTCCACCTAGCTAGAATCCCCAGCCAATCAGAATTTTCAAAATGATTGTCTCTCTTTATCCCCTTTCAGAACATCATTAAGCAACTACTACATAGTCCTTTGACAGTGACAAAATAAGGCCTCAAGCCTAATCAGATACATACTGCCTTTCAGAGGCCATACAATGTAAACATTACAGAACAACAAGTTATACATAGGCATTTCTTCACACCCTTACTAGACATGATCTCACCAAAGAAAAGCACTGTGGAGGCTGCAATCCTATACCTATTTACTCAGGAGTAAGCTCCAATGAACCCAGTGGGTCTTTCTTCTGAGTAGGGGTGGACGAAAGTCCCTTACCTGTCGTCGAAGGACGTTCGCGGTGGGGGGGAGGCGCTTCGCTGCTCCCCCCGCGAATTTCAGGCCGGGGGGGGAGGCTTCCCGCCTCGCCCCAGCCGAAATTCAGGCCGGGGGGGAGGCTTCCCGCCTCGCCCCAGCCGAAATTCAGGCCGGGGAGGAGGCTTCCTGCCTCGCCCGGCCGCGAACGCGAAAGTTTTTTTTAAAAAAAATGCCCCCTGATAGGCTACGTGACAATTCACGTAGCCTATCATGGCTAGATCTGCAAAGTCAGCCGTGATAGGCTACGTCAATCGTCACGTAGCCTATCACGGGTGACTTTAAAAAAAAAAGAAGCGCGTACGCTAATGGCGGCCCCCATAGGGAGCCGCCATTCGCGTTCCTTATTTAGTCGCTGTAGTCTACGTAAATGTTTACATAGACTAAGGCGAAAATAAGGGCAACGCAAATAGCGTTGCCCTTATTTTCGCTGTAGTCTACGTAAATCTTTACGTAGACTACAGCGACCAAATAAGGAAGGGGAATGGCGGCTCCCTATGGGGGCCGCCATTATCCGTACACACTTTTTTTTTTTTAAAGTCACCCGTGATAGGCTACGTGATGATTGACGTAGCCTATCACGGCTGACTTTGCAGATCTAGCCGTGATAGGCTACGTGAATCATCACGTAGCCTATCAGGGGGCGTTGTTTTTTTTCTTTGATTGCAATGGCGGTGGCGGCAGCCAGTCGAAAGACCGGCTGCCGCTCCCGCCCCGCTCGAACACCCGCTGAACCGCCGGCCGGACCTGCCACCGGGAGGGACATTCGGTGAAGGTAAGTCCCATCCCGGGGGGCGGGCGGGGGGCGGGGGGGGTTCGGAGGATTTCTCCCCGAAACTTGTTTGGGGGGCCGAACATGTTGGCGCTCGGCCCCCCGAAGTTTCGGGGAGAAATTCTCCGCCATCCCTACTTCTGAGTAGACATGTACAATATTGAGATCAAGTCCCATTGATATTAGTGGGTGAGTGGAGAACGTTCTACTACCAAAAGCAATGGGACCAAAATATTTTGGTCAACTGAATCATGCCCATTGTTGGTGTAATGAGTCAGTGAGTTAATTTTATTGCATATAACATAGGTTCTTACAATTTTATCAAAAATGAGACAACAGTCACAAGAGAGAAAGAGAGAAAGTTGAACAATCCAATCAATTCATCATGAGCACAGCTTAACGAAACAGTTTTTAGGACCTTTGATCTAATCTTTTTAGTAGCCACAGCAAAGAAAGCTGCTTGATTGGTTATATAAAGATCTGTAGCTACAAGTAGTTTACACCTTTGCTCAGCCAAAGTTCTATCAGACAGACTCCTCTGAACAAAGGTGAAAACAGTCTTTCCCTGAGACCAGCATACAATACACAGAAGAATATATGATGAATAATGTCCTCTATCTGTGGAGCCCCACATATGCAAAGATGATAAAATATGGGAACATTTGCTAGGGATGGGGGAGAATTTCTCCCCGAAACTTCGGGGGGCTGAGTGCCAATGCATTCGGTCCTCCGAAGGTTTGGGGAGAAGTTCGCAACGCAAAAAACGCAAATAGTGTTGCCCTTATTTTCGCCGTAGTCTACGTAAATCTTTACGTAGACTACACGGACCAAATAAGGAACGTGAATGGCGGCTCCCTATGGGGGCTGCCATTTGCGTACGTGCTTTTTTTTTTTTTAAGTCACCCGTGATAGGCTACGTGACGATTAACATAGCCTATCATGGCTGACTTTGCAGATCTAGCCGTGATAGGCTACGTAAATCGTTACATAGCCTATCATGGGGCTTTTTTTTTTTTTTTTTACTTTTCTTTTGAAGTTCGCGGCTGGAGAGATGGGGCACTTCTCCCCAACCTGAATTTCGGCCGGGCGAGGAGGGAAGCCTCCCCCCCGGCCTGAATTTCAGCCGGGCGAGGCGGGAAGCCTCCCCCACCCGGCCTGAACTTCAGGGGGAGAAGCGAAGCGCCTCCCCCCCACCGCGAAGCAAGCTGCGAGACCAGGTAAGTGACTTTCGTACATCCCTAACATGCACATCTCTCATCCAAATATGAAAAGGCATAATCTGGAAGCATAATTCTGCAAATGCCTTCCTTAGCTCAGAGTGAGTCAAGACTCAAAAAAAGAATAATGAGTAGTTCCAAAAAGCTGTTGTAGCATCTCACAATTCTCTAGGGAATTCTAATTAAGAAGCCGTGTTGTTTGCCATAAAAAGGTGTTGTCCAGAAAGAAAGAAAGAAAGAAAGAAAGAAAGAAAGAAAGAAAGAAAGAAAGGGTATTTTCTTTTCACACTTCCTTGGAACTGCCCAATGTCTGAAAACAACATTGTTTAAACAAATATTATATTTCATTGGAGAAAGGCACAGCTGGAGTTGATGGACAACCCTTTTATAATTACAGTTTTCTGGAGATGTTGATTTTCTGACTACAGATTTTTCTTCCCTGAATTTACAGTCGGGAAACTCTTGCTGTTTCCTTTCAATATACAGGATCTTGTGCCCTCGGGATATACAGAACACACTGACACAAACGTTTGTCTCCATTCAGATAGAGATCAAACTCAATTTATTGGGGCACATTCTTGTGGGAAATACTTCTGTGCATGCCCTATTGAAATGAATAGTAATGTATTTAAACTATTTATATACTGCCCTTCAACTTGTGGTACCAGGACAGTTCACAGTTCATTTATTTATGAAATCCTAATTAAACCAGAACAAATTGCAACAAAAAGGCAGAAGATACACTTTAATCAAGGCAGCTACACACCACCCAGCTTCACAAACCAATTTAAAATGTTTGGGCAAAGAAATAGGTTTTGACCTGGTGCTGAAAAACATATAATGTCAGCACTAGTCTCACTTCTATGGGGAAGGTGTTCCATAATAAGGGTGCCACGACAGAGGAGGCCTTCTCTCTTGTTGTCACATAATGTACCATGGGTACTTTGAGAAGAGCCTCTTGCCAAAAGATCAGCCTCGGTAGGCTGATACAGGAGGAGGCACTACTTCAGAGTTGTGCAGGAGCAGAGCCATGGAATTGGCTTCCATGAAAACAGGCATAGGCTTAGGCTCCTGCTCCCACAGAAAAACAAAAACAACCATGAGATGTACAGTTCAATCCTCTGTATGTTTACTGAGAAGTAACTGCCACTGTGTTCAATGGGGTTTACTCTGAGGAAAGTCTGCATAGGATTACAGCCTTACATGTGTTTAAATTTGGCTGGATCATGCCCAGGATAGCTAACATTTAACAACCAACTTACATTTGACATAATAAAAATATTGTTTATGTTTTAATGAAATAGAGACCAACCAGTGTCAACAGTGCTCTTATTAAAATGAACTTTGCTATTTATTCTTTAACAAGAGTTCTCTCTTAATAAAACAATGGCCTTTCCCAAAATGCTTGAGTAATACCTTCAATAACACGAGCAAATTCTCACCCAACCAAATGAAATAGTGTACTTATTGCAACCCTCACAGCGGTGCTACTGATTCATGCACTGGAATATTTTGGGATAAATGTAATCAGTAGCAAGGATAAAATATGAGGTGTTCATGCAGTCTATTTCTAAGAAAGATGCTGTATCTTCCACGTCAAGTATATTATAATGTTTTGACCGGGGGATGCAACATTATTAGGGCAATTAATAGCATCATTAATGCTAGCTTCTCCAACACTACTTCTACAGAATGTACAACTAAGGCTGCATTCAAGCATTATATGTATGCTTAGCAGCATGAACCTGTCCCATGCAACAGTGTGGCAGAATTGTCTCAGTATGATCATATCAAACTTGTTTTCGTCTGTCGTTATGATCACAAAATGTATTTATGTGTCATAAGTACTATGTGACCGAGATGCATGTTGGCATCTTTTGTTTGGGATGCTTACCTGCAAAATTAGATACGTGCATTTGCAAGACATATCCAAATTGCTGTTGTGCATGGCGTTCATATTAGTATCTGCAGTTATACATCATGTTCTCCATTCAAAAGCACAAACTGCAGTAAATCACTGTTGCACACAACACATGCAGACTTGGTTTAATTGTATATCATGTTTTCCCATTCAAAAGCCCATAGAGCAGCACATAAATTAATGCAGATGTTTCAATATTTTTTTTTTTTTTGCATTGGATGCATAATTAGCTTAATTGAACAACAGCTTGCACGATTAACCTGCTGCTCTTTTTTATTATTATTATTAATGTGACAATAATCTTTGCAACCTTGCAATAATCTTTGGCTCTTTAGGAAAGTTATCTGCAACAGCAAGTTTGCAGATATCTGTGACATCCCTCCACAAGGTCCTTTATTCCTGTGATCACGGATGGTGCTCAGCTCAACCACAGTATTCAAACCACGGCCTCTAACCACCTGGTTAGAACTGCCATGGATGAGTTTTTAAACAGCCACTATACAGAAAATTGCCATGTAATTCCACCCAGAGTGCTGTGTGGTTAACTTTCAAGTAAATATTTATTCAAACAATCTGAACAAGGCAATCTTGCTGTGAGATTTGTTTTTCTGCCAATGCAGAAATCTCATACCCACATTCCAATATCCAGGTGCCAAATACAACATTAGCAATCACATTATGATTTGTCCAGAGAGAATTTATCCTTTCCCGGATACTTGGATGCAATTACAGCCTGAGCCAACTCCCAGTGAAGTCAATTAGCCCTTAATTAGCAACTAAACCTGTTAGCTGGGAATCATTATTATTTATTTATGGAATATCATAAAAATGCATAGTTGTTTATAGACAATTACAGCATTAAAAAGTCTATCCAGCAAAGTTTACACTGTGAGAATTATATTATTTTTCTGTCCTTCTTTGTCGCACAGCTGGATTTTTCAAAGGAGACTTGACAGGGTCAGTTTCCTTTTCCCAGTAGTGGCGGGCATAAGCAGCCAAGGCAGAACCAAACTTGACTGCTTGCAGGATTGTGGGGCGGGGGTGATCTGGTCCTCCCCCCGGAATCCTCCCCAGCTGGCTCCACTCTGCAGGGAGTCCGCAGAGCTACCGGCCGGCTCCGGCCACTGCCAGACTTCTGGCCATGGCTGGTCTGCAGACACAAATGGCGTCCGGCGTAGGGGACACCATTTACGTCCCTACTGTTGGCGTAATATTTACGTAGCCTATCACGGCAAAGAGCAGGGACACAAATGGCATCCGCTATGCTGGACGCCATTTTGTTCTGCAGCCTGGCAGCGGATGGCTGCAGAATGAAGATGGTGACCTGGACCAACCGCCGCCAGGTAGGTTCCGTCCTGGAGGGATTTTGGGGGGTGGTGAGGGATAGTCCATTCCACCACAGACTCTGGGGGGCTGGATTCTTTGGAATCCAGCCTCATTGGAGTCCATGGCAGATTTCTCCATCATCCATAGAGAAGCAAGGCTTTTTCAGTGGTGATTGCAATGCTCTGGAATTCCCACCCTGCACAGTCAGGCTAAGGGCCAAACTAGATGGGAAGTTTGTCACATAATTTTGCCTTGAGAGCCTGATCATTCTTTAACAAATACCCTCCTGTTGTAAAAAGCAAGCATGGGGAGTGGGGGGGGAGGATTACTCTGAATAGGACCATAGCAAGGGTGAAGGGTTAAAATCCATGCCTCCACTCCATAGTCTTGGCCTAGTTTTCCTCCCCCATGCCAGCTATTTCTTAACGAAAAATCAGTCAAACAAAGCCAAACCACATGATAAAAGTCATTGTCATGTCTACTTTATTCCCAATACTTTACTTTCCTGTTTCAAAAAGCTTTTGTTAATTTTGCTGACTTATGTTCTGCTTCTCTGTATGTTATTGCTATGACTGCTGTATTAGATTGCTGCTATAATGTTTTTCTTGGTACACTGACTTAGTCTGAAAAGAGTGAATTAAAATAAAGTAAGGCTTAAGTGTAGTTCTCCCTGTGCAGTAAACTGTGTCTCAGTTGCACCAATTCAGACTGTAGATGGGTCCCCAAATATAACTCTGTCATGACATGATGCTAGGCTTGCCCTAAGAGGTAAGATAGGAATAGTTTTTTAAAAAATCAATCAATCAGTCAATCAATCTCCCTGATTTTTTATATGGAGGGGTTTTTTTATTGCATGGAAGAACCTTTCAATTATATGAGCCCCTGCCTGCAATCTGAAGTGTTACAGCCCAGGTGCAGGTTTACTACCTCAGTGAGAGCTAGGCCTGAATTAATAATTCAAGAAGCAAAATAGAACAAGGGATTACAACCAGTTGCTGTTCCTGCAAACATGATTAACAAAATTTATCTAGGAGAGAAGACGTCATTCCTTTGCTTTTCCTTGAACTGTGATTACCAGGAATTTTGTTAGTTTCATTTTTTTTGTTTATTATTTTGTTTATTATGTTTATTGTTTATGTCAGTCGCTTCTGACTCTTCGTGACTTCATGGACCAGGCCACGCCAGAGCTTCCTGTTGGCCGTCACCACCCCCAGCTCCCCCAAGGTCGAGTCCATCACCTCCAGAATATCATCCATCCACCTTGTTCTTGGTCAGCCCCTCTTCCTATTGCCTTCCACTTCCCCTAGAATCAGCATCTTCTCCAGGGTATCCTGTCTTCTCATGATGTGGCCAAAGTACTTCAGTTTTGCCTTTAATATCCTTCCCTCAAGTGAGCAGTCTGGCTTGATTTCCTGGAGTATGGACTGGTTTGATCTTCTTGCAGTCCAAGGCACTCTCAGAATTTTCCTCCAGCACCACAGGTCAAAAGCATCTATCTTCCTTCACTCAGCCTTCCGTATGGTCCAGCTCTCACGGCCATAGGTTACTTCGGGGAATACCATTGCTTTAACTATGCGGACGACCTTTGTTGTCAGTGTGATGTCTCTGCTCTTAACTTTTTTTATCAAGATTTGTCATTGCTGTCTTCCCAAGAAGTAAACATCTTCTGATTTCCTGGCTGCAGTCAGTGTCTGCAGTAATCTTTGTGCCTAGAAAGACAAAGTCTGTCACTGCCTCCACGTTTTCTCCCTCTATTTGCCAGTTCTCAATCAAGCTGGTTGCCATAATCTTGGTTTTTTTGAGGTTTAACTGCAACCCAGCTTTTGCACTTTCTTCTTTCACCTTCATCATGAGGTTCCTCAGCTCCTCCTCACTTTCAGCCATCAAAGTGGTATCATCTGCATATCTGAGATTGTTAATGTTTCTTCCAGCAATTTTAACTCCAGCCTTGGCTTCAGCAAGCCCACCACGTCGCATGATGTGTTCTGTGGTTGAATAGGTAGGGTGAGAGTATACCTGCCGTACTCCTTTCCCAATCTTAAACCAGTCTGTTGTTCCATGGTCTGTTCTTACCGTTGCTACTTGGTCGTTATACAGATTCTTCAGGAGGCAGACAAGATGACTTGGTATCCCCATACCACCAAGAACTTGCCACAATTTGTGATGATCCACATAGTCAAAGGCTTTAGAATAGTCAATAAAACAGAAATAGATGTTTATCTGAAATTCCCTGGCTTTCTCCATTATCTGGTGGATTTTGGCAATTTGGTCTCTAGTTCGTCAGCCTTTTCGAAACCCAGCTTGTACATCTGGCAATTCTCGTTCCATGAATTGCTGGAGTCTACCTTGCAAGATCTTGAGCACTACCTTCCTGGCATGTGAAATAAGTGGCACTGTTCAATAGTTTGAACATTCTTTGGTTCTTCCCTTTTTTGGTATGGGGATATAGGTTGATTTTTTCCAATCTGTTGGCCATTCTTGTGTTTTCCAAATTTGCTGGCATATGGCATGCATCACCTTGACAGCATCATCTTGCAAGATTTTAAACAGTTCAGCTGGGATACCGTCATTTCCTGCTGCCTTGTTATTAGCAATGCTTCTTAAGGCCCATTCAACCTCACTCTTCAGGATGTCTGGCTCTAGCTCACTGACCACACTGTCAAATCTATCCCCGATATTATTATCCTTCCTATACAGATCTTCCATATATTTTTGCCACCTTTTCTTGATCTCTTCTACTTCTGTTAGGTCCTTGCCAACTTTGTTTTTGATCATACCCATTTTTGCCTGGAATTTACCTCCAATGTTTCTAATTTTCTGGAAGAGGTCTCTTGTCCTTCCTATTCTGTTATCTTCTTCTGCTTCCGCACATTGCTTGTTTAAAAATAATTCCTTATCTCTTCTGGCTAACCTCTGGAATTTTGCATTTAATTGGACATATCTCCCCCTATCTCTGTTGCCTTTTGCTTTCCTTCTTTCTTGGGCTGCGTCCAGTGTCTCAGCAGACAGCCATCTTGCCTTCTTGGTTTGCTTTTTCTTTGGGACATTTTTTGTTGCCGCCTCCTGAACAATGTTGCGAACTTCTGTCCATAGTTCTTCCAGGACCCTATCTACTAAATCTAGTCCCTTAAATCTATTCTTCACCACCACTGCATATTCATTAGGAATATTAGCGAGCTCATATCTAACTGATCTGTGGGTCTTCCCTATTCTCTTTAGTCTGATTCTAAATTGTGCAATAAGAAGTTCATGATCTGAAGTACAATCAGCTCCAGGTCTTGTTTTTACCAACTGCATAGATGTCCTCCACCTTTGGCTACAAAGGATGTAGTCAATCTCATTTCGGTGTCGACCATCTGGTGAAGTCCATGTATAAAGCCGTCTCTTACGTTGTTGGAAGAGAGTTTGTGTTATGCACAGTGAGTTGTCTTGGCAAAATTCTATCAGCCTATGTCCTGCTTCATTTTGTTCTCCCAGACCATGCTTGCCTGTAATTCCAGGTGTCGTTTGACTACCCACCTTAGCATTCCAGTCTCCTGTAATGAAAATAACATCTTTTTTTGGCATACTATCCAGTAGGTGCTGCAGATCCTCATAGAACTGATCTACTTCTGCTTCTTCAGCATCTGTGGTTGGGGAGTATATTTGGATCACTGTGATGTTAAATGGCTTACCCTGAATTCGAATTGAGATCATTCTGTCATTTTTTTGTATTGTATCCAAGCACTGCTTTAGCCACTTTATTATTAATTATGAAGGCTACTCCATTTCTTCTGTGGTCCTCTTGTCCACAGTAGTAGATCTGGTGGTCATTTCATGTGAAGTCGCCTATTCCAGTCCATTTCATTTCACTGACACCCCAAATGTCTATATTTAATCTTGACATCTCCCCAGTAACCACATCCAATTTGCCCTGGCTCATAATTCTTACATTCCAGGTTCCTATGGTGTGTTGATCTTTAGAACATCGGATTCGTCGTTCACCACCAGCACCATCGGCTGCTAGCCGTCCTTTCGGCTTTGAGCTAGCTGCGTCAACACATCTGGGGCTAGTTGAACTTATCTTCTGTTCCTCCCCAGTAGCATTTTGACCATCTTCTGACCTGGGAGTCCCATCTTCTGATGGTAACCAACATATCTCTGGTTGTACTGATCCATTTAGTTTTCATGGCAAGAATACTGGGGTGGGTTGCCATTTCCTTCCCCAGGGATCGTATTTAGTCTGACCCCTCTGCCATGACCTTCCCTTTTTGGGTGCCCCTTCACGGTTTAGCTCATGACATCACTGAGGTGCTCAGGCTCCAGCACCATGACAAAGTAAAGATCTCCTTTGCTGGAGTAGTTTCATTTAGATACGTATATTTCAGCTGTGATGTACCTTTTTAAAACTTCCTTTGGTTTCAGCCTTAAACCTTGGGCTCTGGTTTTTCATCCATTACTGCTGTCTTAAACTGTCATATGCTGTTTCATATGAGCTTCTTACAAATCAATAATAGCATGACAGAAAAGAAACCTATTACATATGACTATTTTACTGTGGCAGGTCTTCAAGTTAAGGTGATACTTTTTTCAGGTTCATTATAACTTTTTCAAATGTTTCTTCAAGAGGTAGGATCTTGTCATTAATTGTCCCCATTTTAGTTCCCCCCACTTTAGGAGACCAGGAAACAGAGACCCAGCATGTCAGGGGTGGAGTGTGGCAGGTCTAGGAGTGGGGTCAACAGTAAAATCTTTTTCATCACCTAAAGTGTACTGCTATTGCATAATTGCACAGAGCCCCACTTGGAAATGTTACCATGCTTGCTCAGGACCACATGTCTTTATATAAGTCTGCAAAATAATATTTATCTGTGTCAAAGGAATAAGACCTTCCAACATGCAAATAACAGCAGTGGGTTAGGGAGAGGGGCTTTAGCTCAAATGTGCAAGGAGAACAAATTCCCACGGTGGCCCTGGCTCTATTCTTCTGGAGGACAGGCTGCTGCCTATCTGGTACAGCTGGCCCAGGAACTAGCACATTTTCCAAATAACAAAGGAGCACAGCATGAGTACTTTCTGACTATTTAGACTAGGTAGTGGAGTGTAGGGATGGGCGGACAGCTTACCTGCTGTACCGGGGGGGGGGGATGTCCGCAGGGGTTGGAGACGATCCGTCCCTCCCCCCCACCCCCAGAATCCTGGCTGGCCAGCTCCGCTCTGCAGCGATTCTGCGGAGCCAGTGGCCAGCTCCAAAGCGCCAGTGATACGGCCGCCATTGCCATATCACTGGCTGGGCTACTTGACTGCGGATGCAAATGGCATCCAGTATGCCATTTGAGGCCATAAAGGTCTTAGATTAAGGTAAATGCAGCCATAAATGGCTGCATTTACCTTAAACTAAGACCTTTACAGCCACAAATGGCATACTGGATGCCATTTGCATCAGGAGACAGTCCCCCTCAGCCAGCAATATGGCGGCCATTTCGCTGGCACTCCAGAGCCAGCTGATGGCTCCTCAGGATCGCTGCGAGGACGATCCGACTCTGGGTGGGTGCTCAGGGAGGAGGAGGTGAGTGGTGCTGTTCCACCACGGACTCCGGGGGGGGCAGATTCTTTAGAATCTGGCCTCATTGGGGTCAGTGGCAGAATACTCTGCCATTCCTAGTGGAATGCCCACTTAAGTAGGGATGTCGGAGAATTTCTCCACGAATCTCTGGGAGGCCGGATGCCAACGCATTCGGCCCCCCGAAATTGGTGGAGAAACGGTCTGCCCCCCCTCCGGAATGGGACTTACCTTGGTCGAATGTCCCTGGCGGCGGTGGCTCCCGGCGGCAGTTTGGTGGCAGTTCGGCAGCAGTGGCCGGTGTTCCGACCGGCTGCCACCACCGCCATTTCCAAGTAAAACAACAACAGCAACAAATGTGATAGGCTACGTAAAGATTTACGTAGCCTATCACGACTAGATTTTCAAAAAACACCGTGATAGGCTACGTAAATCCTTACGTAGCCTATCACGGCTGACTTTGGGGGGGGGGAAAGCGCATATGCAAATGGCGGCGCCCATGGGCGCCGCCATTTGCGTTCCTTATTCTTATTAAGCGTTGCCCTTATTTTCGCTGTAGTCTACGTAAATGTTTACGTAGACTACACGTGCCCAAGTAAGGAACGCAAATGGCGGCGCCCATGGGCACTGCCATTTGCGTATGTGCTTCCCCCCCCAAAGTCAGCCGTGATAGGCTATGTAAGGATTTATGTAGCCTATCACGGCTGACTGCAGGGACGCAAACGGCGGCGGCTACGGCTGCCGCCATTTGCGTCCCGGCAGGAGAAGAGGTTTCACGGCCGGAGGGACGGGGTGCCTCCCTGCCAGCCAGAATTTCATCCGGAGGGACGGGGCGCCTCCTTCCCGGCCAGAATTTTGGCAGGGAGGGATGGGGCGCCTCCCCCCCATCCAGAAATTCGGGGGGAGGGACGGAGTGCCTCCCCCCCACCGCGAAGCAAGCTGTGGGATCAGGTAAAGGACTTTCATCCATCCCTACACTTAAGGTACTCGGGGAAAAACAGAGCTGAGATCAGTTTTTCCAGAAATGAAGGTTTATTCAAAAAGTAAACAAAATGGCAATGTAATAGTTAACTGTGAAGGCTATCCAGAGAGGATGAGTAGTGCAATGTGAGATGTCTGCCAATCACAGAGGTAGAGTGCTAGATTGCTTCAGGTTCTAGGGGAGAAGAAGGGAGGAATTGCAGGCAGGGGGGACTAAAAGCTGGGAAGTAGAAGAGAGTTATACCATTCCTTCCTTATGCTACCCTAAACATGGCAAGGGGGAAAGAGGATTCATAGTGTCAAGGTAAATACAAAAAAGAAGGATTGGAGTGACTGCTTCTTTGCATATTGTTTTTTCCTCCTAAATGGAAATAATTGAGTTTGGGAAGCTCAAAAATAAATTTGTTTATTTTTCCTATGTTTTAAAAATTAGATACTTAATTAGTCATTCTAACCGTTCTTTCTAGTGCAGGCACTGTTGTATGCTCAGTTTCTACCTGTGCTCTTACAAATATTTTAGAAAGAGATTTCTCTGACTTATGCTGCCTTCTGATTATGGGTAAAATTTCAAATACAATAGGAAGACACAGTTTATGAAAGATTGAAAAGGGTTATAAAATTTGATCTTTCGGTAAATAATTCATGATGCTCCTTGACAACCCTGAAAAATTCTTTTCACACTGACTTTTTGAGCTATAAATATGCCTACAGTGAATATGGAGCAAGGAACAACTTTAATTTGGGGTGTGATGCCTAGTGGGTGTGTGGAGATGTAAAATGTGCATGTTTGTTAAATATGTGGTATAGTGCTTCCTTGTCAGCTTAGGAAACGGGAAAAGAAATAAGAACCCTTTGCTTTTGTAGAGACCTTTCACTGCCAAACTTCTCCTGTTTTTCTTCAAATATAGCCATTAGGCACATATGTGTGGATGGAATTATTGTTGTTGTTGTTGTTCAGTCATTCAGTCATGTCCGACTCTTCGTGACCCCATGGACCATAGCACGCCAGGCCTTCCTGTCCTCCGCTCTCTCCCGGAGTATGCTCAAGTTCATATTCATTGCACTGGTGATGCTATCTAGCCATCTCATCCTCTGCCGTCCCTTTCTCCTTTTGCCTTCCATCTTTCCCAGCATCAGGGTCTTTTCCAGAGAGTTTTCTCTTCACATTAGGTGGCCAAAATATTTGAGCTTCAGCTTCAGGATCTGTCCTTCCAATGAGCAGTCAGGGTTGATTCCCTTTAGGATGGACTGATTTGACCTCCTTGCAGTCCAGGGGACTCGTAAGAGTCTTCTCCAGCACCACAGTTTGAAGGCATCAATTCTTCGGTGCTCAGCCTTCCTTATAGTCCAGCTCTCACAGCCATACGTTGCTACTGGAAAAAATATACCTTTGATTATATGACTCTTTGTCGGCAAGGTGATGTCTCTGCTTCTTACTATGCTGTCTAGGTTTACCATAGCTTTCCTCCCAAGGATCAAGCATCTTTTAATTTCATGGCTACAGTCACCATCTGTGATGATCTTGGAGCCCAAGAAAATAAAATCTGTCACTGCTTCCATTTCTTCCCCTTCTATATAAGGATGGACAAAAGTCCCTTACCTGGTCCCGCAGCTGTGTTTGGTGGGGGGGGGGAGGCGCTCTGTTTCTCCCCCTGAAATTCTTGGCGGGGGAGGCGCCCTGCCCCTCCCGGCTGAAATTCAGGCCGGGGGGGGAGCGCCCCGTCTCCCCGGCCATGAAATAAAAAAATTGGAAAAAAAAAACATGATAGGCTACGTAACGATTTACGTAGCCTATCACGGCTAGATTTTCAAAGTCAGCCATGATAGGCTACGTAAATCTTTACATAGCCTATCACAGCTGACTTTGAAAAAAAAAAAAAAGCGCGTACGCAAATGGCGGCGCCCATGGGCGCCGCCATTTGCGTTCCTTATTTGGGCACGGGTAGTCTACGTAAAGATTTACGTAGACTATGGCGAAAATAAGGGCAACGCAAATTTTCGCCGTAGTCTATGTAAATCTTTATGTAGACTACCCGGGCCCAAATAAGGAATGCAAATGGCGGCGCCCATGGGTGCCGCCATTTGTATACGCGCTTTTTTTTTGTTGTCAAAGTCAGCCGTGATAGGCTACATAAAGATTTACGTAGCCTATCACGGCTGACTTTGAAAATCTAGCCATGATAGGCTACGTAAATCATTACGTAGCCTATCACTTTTTTTTTTTCTTTTACTTTACGGGGAAATGGCGCCCCCGCCCCTGCCGAAACGCCGCCGAAACGCCGCCGGGACCCGCCGCCGAGAGGGACATTCGACAGAGGTAAGTCCCATCCCGGGGGGCGGGGGGGCGGAGAATTTCACCACCAATTTCGGGGTCCAAATGCATTGGCATTCGGCCTCCCAGAGATTCGTGGAGAAATTCTCCACCATCCCTACTCTATATGCCAGGAAGTGATGGGGCCAGATGCCATGATCTTCATTTTTTTAATGTTGAGTTTCAAACCAGCCTTTGCACTCTCCATTTTCACCCTTAACAAGAGGCTCTTTAGATCCTCTTCACTTTCTGCCATTAGGGTGGTATTGTCTGCATATTTGAGGTTGTTGATAATTCTCCCAGCAATCTTAATTCTGACCTGTGATTCATACAACCCGGTGTTTCTCATCATGTACTCTGCATATAAGTTAAATAAGCAGGGTGACAATATACAGCCTTGTCGTACTCCTTTCCCAATTTTGAACCAATCGGTTGTTCCATGCCTGCTTCTTACTGTTGTTTCTTGACCCTTGTACAAGTTTCTCATGAGACAAGTAAAGTGGTCTGGTACTCCCATCTCTTTAAGAATTTGCTAGAGTTTGCTGTGATCCACACAATCAAAGGCTTTAGTCATAGGGATGTACGAAAGTCACTTACCTGGTCTCGCAGCTTGCTTCGCGGTGGGGGGGAGGCGCTTCACTTCTCCCCCCGAAGTTCAGGCCGGGGGGGGGAGGCTTCCCCCCTCGCCCGGCCGAAATTCAGGCTGGGGGGGAGGCTTCCCGCCTCGCCCGGCCGAAATTCAGGCCGGGGAGAAGCGCCCCGTCTCCCCAGCCGCTAACTTCAACAGAAAAGTAAAAAAAAAAAAAAAAACACCCCATGATAGGCTACGTGACGATTTACGTAGCCTATCACGGCTAGATCTGCAAAGTCAGCCGTGATAGGCTATGTTAATCATCACGTAGCCTATCACGGGTGACTTAAAAAAAAAAATGCGTGTACGCAAATGGCGGCCCCCATAGGGAGCCGCCATTCGCGTTCCTTATTTGGTCGCTGTAGTCTACGTAAAGATTTACGTAGACTACGGTGAAAATAAGGGCAATGCAAATAGCGTTGCCCTTATTTTCGCCGTAGTCTATGTAATCTTTACACAGACTACAGCGACCAAATAAGGAATGTGAATGGCGGTTCCCTATGGGGGCCGCCATGAGCCATACGCTTTTTTTTTTAAGTCACCCGTGATAGGCTACGTGACGATTTACGTAGCCTATCACAGCTGACTTTGCAAATCTAGCCGTGATAGGCTACGTTAATCATCACGTAGCCTATCACGGGGGCGTTTTTTTTTTTTTTTACTTTTCTTGGAATGGCGGCGGCGGCAGCTGGTCAAAAGACCGGCTGCTGCCCCCGCCTCTGTCGAAGCCCTGCTGAACCGCTGCTGCGACCCGCCACCGGGAGCGACATTCGGGAAAGGTAAGTCCCATCCCGGGGGGGTGTGGGGGTGCGGAGAATTTCTCCCCGAAACTACTTCGGGGGGCCGAATACATTGGCACTCAGTCCCCCGAAGTTTCGGCGAGAAATTCTCTGACACCCCTACTTTAGTGTAGTCAGTGAAGCAGAAGAAATAGACGTTTTTTTCTGGAATTCTCTTGCTTTCTCCATGATCTAGTAAATGTTGGCGATTTGATCTCTAGTTCCTCTGCCTCTTCGAAACCCAGCTTGTACTTCCAGTAGTTCTTGGTTCGCATACTGCTGAAGCCTAGCTTGTAGGATTTTGAGCATCACCTTGCTGGCATGTGAAATGAGTGCTATTGTACGGTAGTTTGAACACTCTTTGGCATTGCCCTTCTTTGGAGTTGGAATGTAAACTGACCTTTTCCAGTCTTGTGGCCACTGTTGAGTGTTCCAGATTTGTTGGCATATTGAGTGCAGCACTTTAACAGCATCATCTTTTAGGATTTTAAATAGCTCAGCTGGAAGACTGTCATCTCCGCTAGCTTTGTTGTTACTAATGCTTCCTAAGGCCCACTTGACTTCACTCTCGAGGATGTCCAGCTCAAGTTCAGTGACTATGCTATCATGGCTATCAGGGACATTAAGATCTTTCCTGTATAGTTCTTCTGTGTATTCTTGCCACCTCTTCTTAATCTCATCTGCTTCTGTTAGGTTGCTGCCTTCTTTGTCCTTTATCATGCCCGTCTTTGCATGTTCCCTTGAGATCTCCAATTTTCTTGAGAAGATCTCTAGTCTTTCCCATTCTGTTGTTTTCCTCGATTTCTTTGCATTGTTCATTTAAGAAGGCCTTCTTGTCTCTCCTTGCTATTCTCTGGAACTCTGCATTCAGTTGGATAGATCTTCCCCTTTCTCCCTTGCTTTTTGCTTCCCTTCTTTCCTCAGCTACTTGTAAAGCCTCCTCAGTCAGCCACTTTGCTTTCTTGCATTTCTTTTTCTTTGGGATGGATTGAGTTGCTGCCTCCTGAACAATGTTACGGACCTCTGTCCATAGTTCCTCAGGCACTCTGTCTATCAGGTCTAAATGGAACTATATGTTAAGATAAACCTGGGGCTCCCTGCCACTGAAAATAGCAGCCCCATGTTGAGTTTCTCCCCCTGTACCTGGATATTATTATATTGGCCGTGCCCCTTTTCCATATTACTGGTTGCCACTGATGGGGGGAGAGGTGGGAAATTCATGCATTATGACATCAGGGCACAGGGTTTTACTCCATATTACAGGGAGTAGGGGCATAGCTGAACATGAAGTTGCCAGTTTGGGAGAGGCATGATGCTGACATGGGATGTTCTACATGGTTAGTAGTGGAAAGGAGGGGTGTGTGTCTGTGTGTTTCAGGAGCCATGTGGAATTCTGCCAAATATATTTTTGCAAGCTATTATGACAATGTAGGTAGTTTTGAAACTGACCGTATACGCACTTATGACTGAAAACCAAAACATTGAAAGCATTTCTTTTTAGGGAAAATACAGTGTGATGCCTTTGATACCAGAGCAGTCTTCTCTATCCAGGGGCCTTGCAGCCGTGGTGGACTACAATTGCCCTCATTCTTGTCCACTGACCATGCTGGCTGGTGTTGATGGAAGTTGTAGTCCAAAACATCAGGAGGGACCCCGGTTGGGACTAGAGTTAAGATAATGCTGATCACCCCTGGAATAACATTAAACAACAGGAGAGCCATGAATATATATTTTTAACATCATCTGAATATCAGTGTGGCTTATGTTTTTCTTTCCTCCTGTTGATTGATTGCATTTTAGTGATCCCATCTTGCTTTCACTTTTAATTGTACATTTTATTTCTTTTTGAATTTTAATTATTTATTGGTTGGACCCAGAATTAGTCATGCTTAAGAGTAGACCCAATAAAATCAAGGGGGCAAGTTAGTCATGACAAAATAATGAGTCTACTCTAAGCATAACTATGTCTGGATCCAACCAGTCATTTTTTGTATTTCATTATGGGGCTGTTGTTAGGGCCAAAAAGCAGGGTATACTACATACATACATACATACATTCTCTCTTCCCCTCTTTCTTTCTTTTTATCTTTCTCCCACTCTCCCTCTCCCTCTCCCTCTCCCTCACCCTCACCCTCTCCCTCTCCCTCTCCCCCCCTCTCTCTATATATATATATATATATTGGCTGTAACTCATCAACTGTCAAATGAAAAATTAAAAAGTCACTGCATTGTGCTGGACTGCTCTGGATTTCACAGAACCTAATCTCATTTTGAGATACATGCATCCAAAATGGACTCTTGAGAGTGGGTGTATTTGAGGGTGATAAAGTGATGGCTGAATAGATTTGTTTACAGGCCTACAAAGCGATGACCTCTTCCATATTGAAACCTGGACAGTGAAGTTCTTGGACCTAGCAGTTTAAAAAAAGATTGTATTTAATGGGAGCAAACTACCTAAAACATGTGCATGCACTTGGGCTGAGATTCTTGAGCTGTTTGAGTCAGAAGCATGTACTGTGATATCTTGTTCTCATATTCACATGCTAGGACTCCATCTTCACTCCTCCATATTAATTGGGTGTGTGTGTGTGGGGGGGTGAGGTTTGTTGTCCCCCTCCTCCTGGTTTGTGGTTTTTGTCTGTGTAGGATGGTCTACACAGACCGTGTGGGTTAATGGGGCATCCTATTTAACCAGCCTGTCTGGCACAGGGAAGGAAGGCAGGAGAACTCAGAAAGGGTAAAGGAATGGCTATGATTCCATTAAATTTGAAAGTTCACTAAGGGTGCAATCCTATGCACGTTTAGACAGAAAAATAAGTCCTACATCTCCCAGCATTCTGCATTCCCCAGCCAGCATGGGGAATCCAACATGCATAGGATTGTGCCCTAAATGAAGCTAGTCTTATCAATATTCCCTTGGCTTCCCTCAAAAATTTTCAGATGATTTTCCTAAAGAGAACTCTCCAAGGGCATTTTGAATTTGGGGTTAGGTAAAATGCAGTGACAATGACTTGGGACCTGCAGAACTCCCTAGCATATTTTGCTTTATTGAGGTGTTTTTGATTAAGGATGTATGAGAAATTAATTTCAAATCATTTTTGATCAGGATTTGCCCAGTATGCACCTTCTGGACTGAACATGGACTCGAACAAAATATGCAGTCAAAGTCCGTACATTTCCATGCTTGCAATGTGATTCACTGACACCGCCCCCCGCCCATGCATTTGACAGCATGCACAAAGTTGAAAAATGTGCATGGAACATATGTGCATTTTGAAAAATGCTCACGAATATGCTTTAATCAATGGGAGATTAATCCATCTGTGGGGCTCTCCATGCGATCCAGAACACTGAACATAAATAAAGGAGGCTCTCTTCTTCACAAAGTCACCCTCCATGTGTTCAGCACAATGAAACAGACACAGATATGCTTATGTTACTGTTACATTTTGAATAGGACCCTCTGTCCATTTAATATCTAGAGGATAATAAGAATCTGTTTTTCAACACTTAAAAGCTAGCAAGCTTTGGTTATTACCATTTTCCAATTAGCTTAAATTACAATATTTCAAGTGGGGAAAAAAATGTCAAAAGAGAAAAGTGCATTCAAGAGGAGTTTACCCACTTCTAGTAAAATGGGCTTCAGACCAAAGCAAATATATTCTTCATCTGCCATTCTCCCTGCCTCCCCTTCCCTCAAATCCTGTAGACAGCTGACCTGCTTTGAGAAGGAAGAACACATCAAGGATTCTTTAAGACTTCCCATTGATCTAATTACCTCTCTGTCTTTCCCCAAGCATCATGGGATAGAAGTGACCTGGAAGATAGTCATCCATCACCTTATCAAAATCACCCTTCAGCACTTTGAACAAAGTGTCTGATCCACTGAGTGTACAGAAAATGTAGAGCTCCAAGATGAGCACTTGCACACACGCACACTCACACAAAACCACCGGGCAGGGCACTGAACCCCCTTCTTTAACGTTGCTTGACAGCACGCAGAAATTAATGCTCTGTTTGATACATTATCAGCCTGATTCTCAAAGCACTTCCCCCCAATGTAAGTATCACTACTGTTGTAAGATTGTCTTGCATGGAAATTCCAAACATATTGTGTATGCAGTGAGTGTGTGTGGCAGTAGTAGAGGTGGTGATTCGGGGTGTGGGTTCAGGGAAGACGTCACAATATTTGACTTCACAAATAGCCATAATCTCCTACTCCATGAAAAAAGGTGTGTTTTTATCTTGACTTAACTTACATATAATTTCTTCACACCTGAATAAAAACACAAGCCTGGGAGATATTTTCATGTAGTTCATTAGATACATATCTCCATTCAGTTCCCTCGTCAGCAAACTATATTCACATTCAATAAACAAAGGACCTTTTGGTTTAACATGTTTTGCTAAGGGCTTTACATTTTCACTCAAGCTCGAAAAATGCTGGGAAATTACAGCCAAGGGCCATGCCCTCAACAGATATTTTATTTAGGCAATATGCATATGGTATGATATCCTCGTTGTTCAGTCATTAAGTCGTGTCCGACTCTTTGTGACCCCATGGACCATAGCACACCAGGCCTTCCTGTCCTCCACTCTCTCCCGGAGCATGCTCAAGTTCATATTCATTGCATTGGTGGTGCTATCTAGCCATCTCATCCTCTGCTGACCCCTTCTCCTTTTGCCTTCAATCTTTCCCAGCATCAGGGTCTTTTCCAGTGACTTTTCTCTTCGCATCCATTTTAGTTCGCTGATCCCCAAGATGTCGATGTTCAATCTTGCCATCTCATGTTTGACCACCTCCAGCTTACCTTGATTCATTGATCTGACATTCCAGGTTCCTAAACAAAATTGTTCTTTACAGCATCAGACTTTCTTTTCACCACCAGACACATCCACAGCTGAGTGTTCTTTCGGCTTTGGCTCAGCTGCTTTCACTCTTTCTGGTGCTACTTGGAAATTCCCTCTGCTCTTCCCCAGTAGTATACACCTTCCAACCTGAGGGGCTCATCTTCCGGCGTCATATCTTTTAGCCTTGTGATACGTTCCATTATGGTATCCTATGCTGTGGTTAGTTCCAGCTTCACAACCACTTTCGAACTGGATGGCTGTCAGGAGCAGACAGGTGGGCAAAATTTGTCTTTTTGCCAGAATAGACACATGGAGGCTATGCAACTGAAGCTAACATCTTGAACTTGCCATTTTAAAAATACAATTGTGCTCCTTTTCCTGGCAACTTGTAACAGTCTAAAACTGTAAAAAAAACAAAACAACCCCCCCTATAAATAACATAAAAGAGGCAGCCATTACCTGACATCATGTATGGCTGCTTTGTGTTGCACAGTTTGATGTATGAGTTTACTTTAGTAGTGTATATCTTCATAGCCAATACTTCTCTTTTCTGTTCAGCATTTTTTCTCCAGTCTACCCTGTTGTATCTAGGTAAAAGGATTGATGTTCCATTTAAAGAGATTAAGAGAACAATCCTATGCTTGTCTACTCAGGATCAAGTCCTGCTGAGGTCCATGAGACTTCCTCCCAGGTAAGTGGGTGCGGCCTATGTTAGTGATTATAGAACTAGCATAAGAAGTCATGGAAAACTGTGACCTCTATCGTAATGGATACATGCAGCACGTGTGTAAAAGAAGGCTAATACTGATATTTTATTCAATTATTTTGGCATGATGGTTATTTTGTGCTTTTAGTTTCTTCTGGGTAGGAAAAGAGACAATATTACTTAATTTACGCTTTAAAATTAATTGATGTATTCTATTCTGCAAGAAATAATAATGGGGTATACTTTAAAGCAAAATACCAGCTTTATTATTATTTTTTTAGAAACTAGTATGACCTTCCCCACATGATAGTGAGGTCTGCCCCGCAATCTTCTATGGAGGTCGTATCAGTGAGGACCCAGAGGAGGCCTCAGCTCCTGTGTCATCAAGCCTATGGAATTCATTGTCCTGAAAAATGCTCTGGGCTCCATCACTTTGTGTGCTAAAGATGATTTTGTGCAGTAAGGCCTTTTAAAACTGATGATGGTCACACCAGTTTTGAATTTTATCTGTTATTGCTTGTGTGGTGGTTTACTGGCTTGCTGTGTCTGCTGTCTCTGTTTTAATAGGATGTTGTCTTAGCTTTGGGTATATTCATATGGAGAAATGAGTCATATATGAGACATATTTCAGAACAAGTAATGAGTGGCTATGAATGGGTTCCATTTTCAATATTCTATTTTATCAATTTGAATCATCACTCATTCTAATTATCCAGATAAACATTCTTATTATCTCCCTTTTGTGAAAAGACTAGATACTGAAGTATGCTTTAACAATTCATCCCATTATTATTTTTTTTTTTTTAAATGATCTCAGATCAGATGTATGATCCTAGTTTCATCTTTGGTGAAACAGAACATTCCCCTGTCACAGTCATCCATGATCTGTTAATAACATGCTGTTTGGATTGTTTCAACATATTGTATGCGAGAATACTGCCTCTGAAAACTGTTCAGAAACTTCTATATAATCTCAATTACTAACTAGGACTGGGTGTATAGATCATATCTCATGAGTTTTGAAACAACTACACTGCCTCCCAGTCCATTTCTGAGAACAATTTATTTTGAACACTCTTTTTAATGGCTTAGGACCAGGGTACTTAAAGGATCACTTTGTCATACATGAACCTACCTGGGTATTACCCTTATTCTTGGAGGCCCTTTTCCAGGTTCCATCACTGTCAGGGGTGAGGCAAATAGGGCCTTTTCCACTGTGGTGCCCATTCTTAGGATTTTTCTGCCCCAGGTGACTGACCTAATATCTACTCTGTTTTCCTTTTGGAATCAGGTGGGGGAAAATCTTTTTAGTTAGCCAGGCCTTCTGAATTGTGATTTTAAGGCTCCATTTTATCTCCTCTGCTTTTAAATTATTACATTTGTTGTATTGTTTTTTATTGATATTATTTGTACACTGCTCCGGGAGCCGTTGTGGCCTGAAGATCAGGTTAATGACAAATGTTTGGATAAATAAATAAAATATTCACAGAGTGGGAGAACATTATTTATTGTAAATAACCAGCAATGTGCCCATCATTTTGAAAGGCTTTGGGCCAGTTCACACATAATGACAACCCATGGGTTAAACAACCCATGGGCTGTTGAGGATAAGCAGAAGAGAGCAGATGCACACCTGCAGTGCACCAGCCATTTCTGCTTTTAATCAACAGCCTACACTCAGCCCATTCATAGATTTTTGAGCCCCTAAACAACCCACTGCTCTGGGTTTGCATATCATGCTCAAAAAACTATGAATGGGCTGATTATAGGTTGTTGAGTAAAAGTGGAAGTGATGTGCATATGGGAGGCTTTCCTCTCTCTTTCCCGCTTGTGCATGGGTGGTTTAAACCATGGACTGTCATTACATGTGAACCAAGTCTTTGTCAAGGCCTCTGGAAGAAGACTTCTGCTGTCATGGAACACGCAAGGCTTGGGAATGGCCAAAGAAAGACTACTTGCTATGGAAGAAATTAAAAAAAGGTTAACTTGTGGTGGGGTCTCCAGTATGGCAGCCATCAATATAGCTCTGTCTTGGGTTCATTGGGGGGAGAGGTGTCACAATAGAATGTAGCAAAATACTGAGAATTGGCTTTTACCTTGGTCAATTTGTAACCTCCCTTCTGCATGTGTGGATGCAGAAGATGAAGAATCGCAGGCCCATGTGCATGCAGTTCGAAGAGGCTTTCGATCTGGAATCAAGATCTCATACACTTCTTTTAAAATAGTGGTGTGAATCAGAATGACCCCTGTTGTATCACAAGCATGCACAGGTCTGAGGGTTGAGCAGTACAGAGCAAAGCACAGATACAGCTCTTGGCCGACTCAGATTAGACAATTGGTTGTCTGAAGGGAAGAGTGAGTGTTGTGTGCTGCTCTCTTCACTTCATCCCAGCAAAAGCCTCCATATTGGCCCCCTCACCCTAACCCTTAGCCCAGTCTTCTCCAATCCAGTGCCCTCCAGATGTTTTGGATGACAACTTCCAGGATTCCAGACTGTTGGCCATGTTGGCTGTGGCTGATGGGAGCTGAAGTCCAAAATTCCATCTGGAAGGCACCAGGTTGGGGAACGCTGCCTTAACCCATTGTTGGAACATAGAATTTTGGACTCAGGGATTGAATGTGATTTGTCCACATTTATCCTCTAAGCCCAAGGCAAGCTCCTGCAATAGCTTCAATACTGGAGGGGAGGGTGGCAAGCCCATTTGACCCTGAAACTAATGCTGGAAGCTAGCTGATGAGAATTTTAGGGATGACAGAGAATTCTGCGACGGATCTTGGTGAGGCCGAATGCCAGTGCATTTGGCCCCCCGAAATCCATCGCGGAACAGCCTGCCCCCCCGCCCCCCGTGGATCCCCCCGGGACGAGACTTAACTGGGGCGGATGTTCCAGACGGCGGCGGCTCCAGCGGCGGCTGTGGCAGCTGGTCTTCCGAACGGCCGCCGCCATTTGCAGTCTGTGTCTCCCCCCCCCTCCATAGACATGATGGGCTACGTAAAGACTTACGTAGCCTATCACGTCTGGGTTTTTTTAAAAAATACACGCATACGCAAATGGCGGCGGCTATGGCCGCCGCCATTTGCATTCCTTCTTTTTCGCCATCTTAGTCTATGTCAATATTTACGTACACTAAGACGAAGAAAAGAAAGGGGAATGCAAATAGTGCCCACTATGCTATTTGCGTTCCTCTTTCTTTTCTTTGTCTTAGTCTACATAAATATTGAAGTAGACTAAGACGGTGAAAAATAAGGAATGCAAATGGCGGCGGCCGTAGCCACCTCCATTTGCGTACACGTTTTGTTGTTGTTGTTGTTACCCAGAGCCCTCCGCGGCCGGAAATCTGTCCTTTCGAGGATTCCGGGGGGAGGGTTGAGGATTCCGGGGGGAGGGCCGGAACGCCTCCCCCCCCATGAACAGAATCCGCGAAAAGGTAAGTCACTTTCATACATCTCTAGAGAATCTGATGGACCCAGTGTTGCACTCTGAAAGCATTCAATACAGCATTGCCAGTTCAGGGTCACCTCATCCAATGTATGAAGAATTCATGGAGGCTGCAAAGACAGGGACAAAACGTTCTCCCTCTTCTCCCTGCCATACCTCCATGTAAGGCCCATACTACCATGTAAGCTGCCTTGGGTTCCTTGCAAGAGGAAAAAAGGCAGGATATAAATGCAATAATAAATAAAATTAAAAAAAAATAAAAAACCTCCTCCTACAACTCATAGCTTCCTCATGGGTCCCCAGCTGTATAACCTTATTTCTGGCAAGGATCATCCTAACAAAAACATTATTCTCATTGTTGCTGGAGCTGCCCCTAAAGGGGGGGGGGTGTACTCTGCTCATTCTGCTCTAGTTTTCAAGTGGTATATCTTCAGATCTTATGTACTTACATTGTTCTGACAGTGAAAATATGAGTAGCCTGTAGCAGAGAAATGCTATAACTCCCTACCTTAAGGGCTTATTAAAGGGGCTTCAGATTTACATGATTATCCACTGACAATAATGCAGCTCAACAATTCAACCGTAAAAATAAATTAGTGAAGGACTTTGGCATTACGCACAATGATGTACTTTTATAAATTCATTATCATACAGTGTAATCATGCTCTTGGGTATAAAATAAGAAGAATCATAACAGGAGCTGTAAAATTTGTGTAAATCCAAGGTTGCAATTACTATTTATTTGTTTACTTTCAGAGTTAAGAAAAACAACACTATAATCATGATGTACCATCTCCAAATATAAAGGCTGTCATTGGGGAAATATGTACAGGTAGGTATAATTGTAGTAATAAATGAATGTAGTAATAAATGGATGCATGTAGAATAAATTTCTTTCATTCCTATGTACAGGACTGGATCCAGACAAGTTGCACTTCATTCCCATGAAATCAAGTTAAGTCATGACTAACTTGGCCCACTGATTTCAGTGGGATCTAAGTTCAACTAAAATTGTAATCCTATGGGATTGCCACTCTGTAGACAGAGGGCCTTATCTATAGAGTTCTCCATCTATTCTAAACCCTGGTAGCAGGGCTGGCATCAAGGGTAGGAATGGTTTGGCACCTGCCAAAGGTCCAAACCCCAGCATGGGGCCACTGACAAGAGTCCCCTAGAGTGGTTCCTCCTCTTCACCATGGCAACCTGCTTGCTCAGCTGCCTATTGCTCTGTCCCAGACAACATGGCAGCAAGAAGAAGGAACAGTAGATGTCACTGTCTGCTTGCTTACTGGCTCTCTGCCTGTCAAGCAAGCAAGTGGTAACAAGGATGGGGGAAGAGGAGGAGGAGCAATAGCAGTTGGGTGACAGTGGTAGTGAGAAGGTAGATTTACTGAGGGAAGGGGCACACTGAAGGTATCTTGCCCAAGGGCGTTCAAAGACCTGGAGCTGGTCTGGCCAGGATCTCTATTTTCCCCTCCCCTCCTTGCCCATTGTCATGCCCCCTTTTCTCCCTTCCCAGCCATTTTCTAAGATCAGTTTTCATGGCAGTTGTATGTGTGTGTGTGTGTGTGGGGGGGAATCCCTGGTCATATCCTCCTTCCCCTGCATTTGTAGCTGTGTCCATGGCCGGTGGCAGGGGTGAGGAGAGTCTGCACCATCCTATGATCCCTGGGATTTCTCTGCAACTTAGTCAGGATCCAACCCATAGTCTGCAGTGCTGGTTTTTGGCTTAGTTACATTGTCTATGCTTCTCAATAGATGTTACTATATGCTTTGTTATTTATTTATTTATTTGCTTATTTATTTATTTATTTATTTTATTTCTATACCACCCAATACCCAGAGCTGTCTCGGCAGTTCACAAAAATTGTTTTGTTGTTTATTCGGTCACTTGCTTCTGACTCTTCATGACTTCATGGACCAGCCCACGCCAGAGCTTCCTGTCAGCCATTGCCACCCCCAGCTCCCCCAAGGTCAAGTCCATCACCTCAAGAATATCCTTCATCCATCTTGCCCTTGGTCGGCCCCTCTTCCTTTTGCCTTCCACTTTTCCTAGCATCAGCATCTTCTCCAGGGTGTCCTGTCTTCTCATGATGTGGCCAAAGTACTTCAGTTTTGCCTTTAATAGCATTCCCTCAAGTGAGCAGTCTGGCTTTATTTCCTGGAGTATGGGCTGGTTTGATCTTCTTGTAGTCCAAGTAGGGATGGCGGAGAATTTCTCCACGAATCTCCAGGAGGCTGAATGCCAATGCATTCGGCCCCCGAACTTGTTGGGGAAATTCTCTGCCCCCCCCCCCCGGGATGGGACTTACCTCCTTCGAATGTCCCTCTCGGTGGCGGGTCCCAGCAGCGTTTCGGCGGGGGCGGCGGCCAGTCTTCCGACCGGCTGCCGCCGCCGCCATTACAAAGTAAAGTGAAAAACAAACAAACACGTGATAGGCTACGTAACAATTTACGTAGCCTATCACGGCTAGATTTTTAAAGTCAGCTGTGATAGGCTACGTATATCGTTACGTAGCCTATCACAGCTGATTTTGAAAAAAAAAAGTGCGTATGCAAATGGCGGCACCCATGGGCACTGCCATTTGTGTTCCTTATTTGGGCACGGGTAGTCTACGTAAAGATTTATGTAGACTACGGCGAAAATAAGGGCAACGCTATTGTGCCTCCCCCCCGCCAAGAATTTCAGGGGGAGAACTGGAGCGCCTCCCCCCCACCGCGAAGCAAGCTGCAGGACCAGGTAAGGGACTTTCGTCCATCCTTAAGTCCAAGGCACTCTCAGAATTTTCCTCCAGCACCACAGTTCAAAAGCATCTATCTTCCTTCGCTCAGCCTTCCTTATGGTCCAGCTCCCACAGGCATAGGTTACTATGGGGAATACCATTGCTTATGCGGACCTTTGTTGTCAGTGTGATGTTTCTGCTCTTAACTATTTTATCAAGATTTGTCATTGCTCTCCTCCCAAGAAGTAAACGTCTTCTGATATCCTGGCTGCAGTCAGCGTCTGCAGTCATGTTTGCGCCTAGAAAGACAAAGTCTGTCACTGCCTCCACATTTTCTCCCTCTATTTGCCAGTTCTCAATCAAGCTGGTTGCCATAATCTTGGTTTTTTGAGGTTTAACTGCAACCCAGCTTTTGCACTTTCTTCTTTCACCTTCGTCAGAAGGTTCCTCAGCTCCTCCTCGCTTTCAGCCATCAAAGTGGTATCACCTGCATATCTGAGATTGTGAATGTTTCTTCCAGCAATTTTAACTCCAGCCTTGGCTTCAGCAAGCCCAGCATGTCACATGATGTGTTCTGCGTACAGGTTGAATAGGTAGGGTGAGAGTATACAGCCCTGCCGTACTCCTTTCCCAATCTTAAACCAGTCTGATGTTCCGTGGTCTGTTCTTATCATTGTTACTTGGTCGTTATACAGATTCCTCAGGAGGCAGACAAGATGACTTGGTATCCCCATACAACTTGCCACAATTTGTGATGATCCACACAGTCAAAGGCTTTACAATAGTCAATAAAACAGAAATAGATGTTTTTCTGAAACTCCCTGGCTTTCTCCATTATCCAGCGGATATTGGCAATTTGGTCTCTAGCTATTCTGCCTTTTCGAAACCCAGCTTGCACATTTGGCAATTCTCATTCCATGAATTGCTGGAGTCTACCTTGCAAGATCTTGAGCACTACCTTCCTGGCATGTGAAATAAGTGCCACTGTTCGATAGTTTGAACATTCTTTGGTGCTTCCCTTTTTTTGTATGAGGATATCAGTTGATTTTTTCCCATCTGTTGGCCATTCTTGCGTTTTCCAAATTTGCTGGCATATGGCATGCATCACCTTGACAGCATCATCTTACAAGATTTTAAACAGTTCAGCTGGGATACTGTCATCTCCTGCTGCCTTGTTATTATCAATGCTTCTTAAGGCCCATTCAACCTCACTCTTCAGGATGTCTGATTCTAGCTCACTGACCACACTGTCAAATCTATCCCCGATATTATTATCCTTCCTATACAGATCTTCCGTATATTCTTGCCACCTTTTCTTGCTCTCTTCTGCTTCTGTTAGGTCCTTACCATCTTTGTTTTTGATCATACCCATTTTTGCCTGGAATTTACCTCCAATGTTTCTAATTTTCTGGAAGAGGTCTCTTGTCCTTCCTATTCTATTATCTTCTTCCACTTCCATGCATTTCTTGTTTAAAAATAATTCCTTATCTCTTCTGGCTAACCTCTGGAATTTTGCATTTAATTGGGCATTGGGCTCCCCCTATCACTGTTGCCTTCTGCTTTCCTTCTTTCTTGGGCTGCTTCCAGTGTCTCAGCAGACGGCCATCTTGCCTCCTTGGTTTTCTTTTTCTTTGGGATGTTTTTTGTTGCCGCCTCCTGAACAATGTTGCGAACTTCTGTCCATAATTCTTCCGGGACCCTATCTATTAAATCTAGTCCCTTAAATCTATTCTTCACCTCCACTGCATATTCATGAGGAATATTCGTGAGCTCATATCTAACTGATCTCTGGGTCTCCCCTATTCTCTTTAGTCTGATTCTAAATTGTGTAATAAGAAGTTTGTGATCTGAACTACATTCAGCTCCAGGTCTTGTTTTTACCAACTGCATAGATGTCCGCCACTTTTGGCTACAAAGGATGTAGTCAATCTAATTTCGGTGTCAACCGTCTGGTGAAGTCCATGTATAAAGTTGTCTCTTAGGTTGTTGGAAGAGAGTGTTTGTTATGCACAGTGAATTGTCTTGGCAAAATTCTATCAGCCTATGTCCTGCTTCATTTTTTTCTCCCAGACCATGCTTGCCTGTAATTCCAGGTGTCGTTTGACTACCCACCTTAGCATTCCAGTCTCCTGTAATGAAAATAACATCTTTTTTTGGCGTACTATCCAGTAGGTGCTGCAGATCCTCATAGAACTGATCTACTTCTGCTTCTTCAGCATCTGTGGTTGGGGCAGATATTTGGATCACTATGATGTTAAATGGCTTACCCTGAATTTGAATTGAGACCATTCTGTCATTTTTTTGTATTGTATCCAAGCACTGCTTTAGCCACTTTATTATTAATTATGAAGGCTACTCCATTTCTTCTGTGGTCCTCTTGTCCACAGTAGTAGATCTGGTGGTCATTTCATGTGAAGTCGCCCATTCCAGTCCATTTCAGTTCACTGACACCCAAAATGTCTATATTTAATCTTGACATCTCCCCAGTAACCACATCCAATTTGCCCTGGCTCATAGATCTTACATTCCAGGTTCCTATGGTGTGTTGTTCTTTAGAACATCAAATTCATTGTTCACTACAAGCAGCATCGGCTGCTAGCCATGCATTCGGCTTTGAGCTAGCTGTGTCATCACATCTGGGGCTAGTTGAAGTTATCCTCTGTTCCTTCCCAGTAGCATTTTGACTATCTTCTGACCTGGGAGTCCCATCTTCTGATGGTAACCAACATATCTCTGGTTGTACTAATCCATTTAGTTTTCATGGCAAGAATACTGGGGTGGGTTGCCATTTCCTTCCCCAGGGATTGTATTTAGTCTGACCTCTCTGCCATGACCTTCCCGTCTTGGGTGTCCCTTTACGGTTTATCTCATGACGTCATTGAGGTGCTCAAACTCCAGCACCATGACAAGGTAATGATCTCCTTTGCTGGAGTCATAAAACTTACAAAGCATAATATAAAAACTTTTAACACGAACAATTTAAAACAATTTAAACTGCCAAAAACATTACAGTGTGATACTGGAAGCTGATAAAACAACTGACATTAAAATCCCATCATATGCCATCAAATGCCTGGGAGCACAGAATAATCTTAACTTGGAGCCAAAAAGATGACAATGTTGGCCCCAGGCAGACCTCATTGGGAAGATTATTCCACAGTTGGAGGGCTACCACTGAGAAGGCCTTCTCCCTTGTTGCCACCTTCCAAGCCTTCCTTGGAGGAGGCACTCGGTAAAGGGCCTCCGATGTTGATCGTAGTGTATGGGTAGGTTCCTACTGGGAGAGGCAGTTATTACCGTCCCAAGCCAGGTAAGGCTTTATAGGTCAAAACTATTATTTTCCAAAACCAGTTCATTTTACTCCTATTTCATGTGTCTAACTTCCAGTTTAAATATGTTACTGGGTGGTAGTGACTGTGTTTGTGTGGTACAGCAGATAGACCCATTGACAATCCTAGGTTTGAGGAAGGGTCATGGACAGGGCACTCTTAAAATCTCAAGTGGAGCATGAGGAGGAAACCAAAAAATACCTGGCGCGTGCATGGAACTAATTGTGTATGTCTTAGGGATGGCGGAGAATTCCACCATGGATTTCAGTGAGGCCGAATGCACTGGCATTTGGCCCCCTGAAATCTGTGGTGGAATGGCCTGCTCCCCCCACTCCCCCAAGGATTCCCCCCGGGATGAGGCTTACCTGGGGCAGATGTTCCGGACGGCGGCAACTCCAGCGGCGGGTCCAGCGGCTGGTCTTCCAAGCGGCTGCCGCAGCCGCCATTGCCATCTGCCCATTGCCATGATAGGCTATGTAAGTATTTACATAACCTATCACAGCAAGCCAAGAAAAACAAACAAACCCGCATACGCAAATGGCGGCGGCTATGGCGGCCGCCATTTGCGTTCCCTTTTTTTTCGCAGTTTTAGCCTACGTAAATATTTACGTAAGCTATTCCGGCGAAAAAAGGAGCAATGCAAATACCATAGTGGGTGCTATTTGCGTTCCTTTTTTTTCGCTGTAATAGCTTACGTAAATATTTTTATAGGCTAAAATGGAGGGAAAAAAAGGAATGCAAATGGCGCCCACTATGCCATTTGCATTGCCCTTTCTTTTCCGTTTTAATAGCTTACGTAAATATTTACGTAAGCTAAAACTGAGAAAAAAAGGGAACGCAAATGGCGGCCGCTGTAGCCGCCGCCATTCGCGAATGCGGTTGTTGTTTTTTTCTTCCGGAAGGAAGGCTACCCAGCAGTCAGATTTCCGGCTGCGGATGGCCCCGGCTGGTGGCTCCATGGAATCTCTGCGGAGCGGAGCCGGCCGGAGAAGGATTTTGGGGGGAGGTGCAGAGCGCCTCCCCCCCACCACGAATCGCCTCGTCGAAAAGGTAAGTGACTTTCGTACATCCCTAGTATGTCTTCAGGAGCTTTGAATCCCACCTTGTATATGCAGTAGAGTGTCACTAGGTTTTTATTGTTGTTGTTCAAAAATATGCTCAATCTTACAGCACTGTACACAAGGCAATGGGCTATAGAAGGTATATTTTTAATCAATAATTATTATAAATAAAGTGGGCGACCACTCTGAGCTGTTTTATCTTCTGCTCAGCTGAGAACGGAGAAATATCATGATAGTCTGTTGTAATGTAATGTATTTTGAAATATGTAGATGAGAAGCAGGACTGTACTGAACTAGCAATTTTGCAAAGGAATGCTCTTGCAAGAGTAACTGCAGATACTTTTCTCTGCTTGTCAGCTCTTACAACGTCTCTGCTTCTTTTCTTCTTTTGCTTACATAGAAACAAAACTTTTATCAACTTGTAATAATGATTACCCACTTTTATAAAGGTCATTATCAAGCTTCATAATCTCTCATTTTACAGCCTGATCCTATGCATGCTTATGTGGAAGTAAATACCATCATGTTCAGTGGGTCTTATTCACAGGCAATGGCAAACCACCCCGCTATAGTTTGCCGTGAAAACACCAGTGAAAGCGGCGTCCCTCTAGGAGTCAGCAGTGACTTGGTGCTTATACAGGAAGGAGTGCATTAGATTGCAGCCTAAGTGTGCAATCCTAAACACACTTAGTCAGAGACAGGCAGTGGTGGATTATCTGTCACTTACAAAGCCCCAACAGCTTGTGTTGGAGGTAGGTGGGTGGGTTGGTTGGTTGGTTGGTTTGTTTTGCGAAGAGGCCTGGTGGACCTCCATTGTTTATCCTCCCACCATTAAAACTAATGGGGGGAAGTAACTATGCCAGCTCCAGGGTAGTGTAGTTAATGGGCCTGATCCTGGGGCCTCTTAAGGGAACAGACAGGCTCTCGATCCAGTGGATCTAAGTCTGCCTGTGCCCTGTCTCAACACTTCCCCAGACTACCTCATTTTGAGGCCTAACAGCCTGGCATTTAATGGCATATGATGGGGGCATTTATGTCAGCTGTCTTATCAGGTCTAGAATCTTATTGAAATTGCTTTAGCTGTTCAAATTTTGTATGTTAACAATTGTATACTATGTTTTATTACCTTGGATTTGTGATTTGTAATTTTTGTGAATGGCCCAGAAAGCTTCGGCTATTGGGCAGTATGGAAATAATAGTAATAATAATAATAATAATAATACAATGCCACTGGAAGAAAACCTATCCCCAGAGAGCTTTCTGTGAAAATACCAGGGGCCTTTGCAGCAAATGTTCCCCCTTCCTGAGCTCATCTCCACCATCACAGGGGTACTTCTGCAGCTCTGCTTTATCTTAACCCCCTTTGACATGTCTGAGAGGGTTAGAATTGCACTGTAAATCCCATTGAGCTCAGCAGAACCTACACTGAGTAAATATGCATAGGACTGTGATGTATGTCTCGCTTTTCTATCATCCTTGCCCTATTCCTTCTTCTGATTTATCTACACTTGAACAAGAAATGTATTTTTTTTTTCTGTGAAGTGCTTCGTTTATTTTAAATGTTATGTATCTATCTAAGGTTTCAATGGTTACTGCTTATCAAACAATTAGTGGAATGGCTCCTTCATAGATATACATGATGTTTGATTATTGAGTGGTTCTAATAATTTGTAACATACAAATGATTAGAACCGTTTTAATTTTTGTGAACCGTCCAGAGAGCTTCAGCTATCAGGAGGTATAGAAATGAAATAAATAAAATAAAAAATAAAATATACACCTGCATTCAGCAAGCACATATTTATCTCATCTAGACCAACAAATCTTTCAATACAAAGCTGAATGGGTTACACATTCTGTTCTATCTGAATTTTGATAACTGCCAGTTTGAAAAATATGTTTTTGTGCATGTATGAAGTCCATCTTGTCAAATAAATCAATACTATCTTTTGGTTTGAATTATTGCAGTACTTTGGAGATATGAAGACTTACCTCCCCGCTGGAACAGTGGCTTTTGTGTTTTTTTAAAGTAACATTTCCCTAAATGGTATTTATACACCCAGAGTCTCTCTCATTTACTTACATAACATTTTAATTTTTAGGATTATATTACATTCAACTTTTCCAATCATGGTTGAGGAAACAATTATTGGTATGAATACATTTCAAGAAGAAGAAAAAAATCAGTATTAAGGAAAATTACTAAGTTTTTTAGTTCCATCTAGTGGGAAAGTGGTGTATGTGATTTTGTAACAAAACTGGAAAGAGCACGGCTCATGACAGAAATGCTAATAAAAGGACATTTGCCAAAGTTCAGTTAAATATAAAACTTAGAAATAGGAAGATCTAAGAATAAGAATTATGAAGAAGTCAGACATAAAATGTGTGGGTTATTCTTCTTTGTTCACTTAATTACATTTGAGTTAAAAATTGGTTTTAATTTCCAAGCATCAATATTGGAAAAGTATATTTTAATGGAAGACCATAGGCCACAGTGATATAACCTTGTTTTCTGTGGGAAACAGAACATGGTAAATCTTCCACATGTTTTCTGATCTCAGAGGCAGCCTAAGATATTTGGTGTGTATAAGTGGATGGGTGTGGCAAGTGGCTGGGGTTCACTTCACCTTCACACATTCAGTGAACATGTGAGGGGAACATCTGAACAGGGCTTAAGCCTTATTAACTCTGTAGACCCATGCGCTGACATAATGACATAGTGCACTTACCTTTAATGGATGCATAAACCCATGTGAGGTTATATAAGGCAGAAAATTGGATCAGAAGAGAATGGTTGGGGGAAAAAAAACGGTGGGATGAGATGGGATGCTAGTAGAAGCTAAAAAGGCCAGTGCTTTAGGGATTATTTTTTTCTATAAGGGGGTGTAGTTTTTGTCTCCCAAAATTGTTGGGTTTGATACAAAAAAAATTAAGCACAGGGATGGGAGAATCAGGAAAGCTTGAGCTTGTCAAGGTTCTCAGAGTTCCACCTCAAAGCGTGGTCTGGCTTGTTTCTGTTCTGATTGCACGCTTCTTGTTGTTGTTAGGGATGTACGAAAGTCACTTAACTGGTCTCGCAGCTTGCTTCGCGGTGGGGGGGAGGCGCTTCGCTTCTCCCCCTGAAATTCAGGCCGGGGGGGAGGCTTCCCGCCTCGCCCGGCCGAAATTCAGGCCGGGGAGAAGCGCCCCGTCTCCCTGGCCGCGAACTTCAAAAGGAAAAAAAAAACACCCCGTGATAGGCTACGTAACGATTCACGTAGCCTATCACGGCTAGCTCTGCAAAGTCAGCCGTGATAGGATACGTTAATCGTCACGTAGCCTATCACGGGTGACTTAAAAAAAAAAAGTGTGTATGCAAATGGCGGCCCCCATAGGGAGCCGCCATTCGCGTTCCTTATTTGGTCCCTGTAGTCTACGTAAAGATTTACGTAGACTACGGTGAAAATAAGGGCAACACAAATAGCGTTGCCCTTATTTTCGCCGTAGTCTACGTAAATCTTTATGTAGACTACAGGGACCAAATAAGGAACGTGAATGGCGGCTCCCTATGGGGGCCGCCATTAGCGTACGCACTTTTTTTTTTTAAGTCACCCGTGATAGGCTACGTGACGATTAACCTAGCCTATCACAGCTGACTTTGCACATCTAGCCGTGATAGGCTACGTTAATCATTACGTAGCCTATCACAGGGGCATTTTTTTTTACTTTTCTTGTAATGGTGGTGGCAGCAGCCGGTCAAAAGACCGGCTGCCGTCCCCACCCCTGACGAAGACCTGCCAAACCGCTGCCGGGACCCGCCACCGGGAGCAACATTCGTGAAAGGTAAGTCCCATCCCGGGGGGGGGGGAGAATTTCTCCCCGAACCTTCAGAGGACCGAATGCGTTGGCACTCGGCCCCCCGAAGTTTGGGGGAGAAATTCTCCCCCATCCCTAGTTGTTGTTCGAACAGAACATTATGCATTTCGGTGCACATTTTTAAGAAGTACACACCAAAATGCATACTTCCCCCAATGGACTAGGGATGTACGAAAGTGACTTACCTTTCGCGGATTATGTTGATGGTGGGGGGAGAGGCGTTCCGTCCCTCCCCCCAGAATCCTCGACGGGGGGGAGGAGATCCGTTGCTCCCCCCCCCCAGAATCCTCGATGGTCGGCTGTGATCTGCGGCAACTCCGCGGAGCAGCCGGCCAGGCCCAGCCCAGCCCAGAGCAATCCGCATCCGGATTTCCGGCTGCAGAGGGCTCTGGAAAAAAAGCAAAAAAACCCCCCCGTATGCAAATGGGGGTACGTGATAGGCTATGTAAATCTTTACGTAGCCTATCATGGCTGGGTGGGTTTAAAAAAAACCCCCGCATACGCAAATGGCGGCGGCTACAGCCGCCGCCATTTGCATTCCTTATTTTTGGCCGTCTGAATCTACATAAATATTTATGTAGACTATGATGGCGAAAACAAAGGGGAACACAAATAGCTTAGTGGGCGCTATTTGCATCCCTTTTTGATTCACCGTTTTGATTTCACCGTTTTAAAATGGCGAATCAAAAAGGGCCCGCTATGCTACGCTATTTGCGTTCCCCTTTATTTTCGCCGTCATAGTCTACATAAATATTTACATAGACTAAGATGGCCAAAAATAAGGAACGCAAATGGTGGTGGCCGTAGCCACCGCCATTTGTGTACGTGGGTTTTTTTTTAAAACACACCCAGCCATGATAGGCTATGTAAAGATTTACATAGCCTATCACGTCATGTGGTTTTTTTTTTAACCTAGCCATGATAGGCTACGTAAATCTTTATGTAGCCTATCACGTCTTTTTTTTTTTTTTAACAAGACTGGAAATGGCAGCGGTGGCAGCCAGTCGGAAGACCATCCGCCTCAGCCACCGCTGCCGAAGCCGCCGCCGGAGCCACTGCCGCTGCCCAGAAGATCCGCCTCAGGTAAGTCTCATCCTGAGGGGGATCCACAGGGGGGCGTGGGGGCAGGCCGTTCCGCCACAGAGTTAGCGGGGGGCCGAATGCACTGGCATTCGGCCTCACCGAGATCTGTGGCGGAAGTCTCTGCCATCCCTACAATGGACAAAAGTGTGAAAATGCACATTTTTCTAAAGAATGCATTTCTGAATCAGCATCAGAAGCTTAGGATTCTGTAAGCTTTGCCAGAAAAATAAGCTCTCTTTCATATTCACATTTGGGGATGTAAATAAGGCAAATTCCAGTCAAAAATGAATTGAAATGAAAATCTCATACATCCTTTTGGTGACTATTTGATGCATCTCTAACAATATCTTCCTATGTGTATACTTTCAAGTAGGGATGTTGTGGGTGTCTGGTTGGGTTTGTGGCCCAGAAAGAAATCACCAGCTCAGCCCCTGGATACCAGTCTGTGGATTGCTGTGCTTGCCCGGTTTGGTGTGTGCCAAGCTGGGCAATCCCAGCATTCCCTGATCCCTTGCCAAGCTGCAAAATGGCAGATTAGCCTTTTTTGTAAATTTCCATTTGTGCAAATGGTGGCTGTAAAGTGGCCATTCATGTAAGTTTGCAGGTGGTCCATTTACACCTGTAATCTTGTTTAAATGGCTACTTTATGGCCAACATTTCTGCAAATGAAAGATGAAAAGTCCGAGCCGCCATTTTTAAGTAAAATGGTGGCTTGGCGAGGGATAGGGAGGCCATGCATGGCTCTCTGAGTGCCCATGGACCATCCAGCGGCTTGCCGCATGTGATGAGCAGAGGTAGGCGGCCAGCGGGGGTCCGGCGTGTGGCACGGTACCCACTGAGTTCATCCATCCCTACACTTAAGTACATTCCATCACTCCTATGCATGTCTACTTAGAAGTTAGTCCCACTGAATTCAGATTCCCAGGTAAGTCTGTATAGGATTTCACTGTTCCCCAACAGTGTTTCGTTATAGCTTTTCATTCACTATTTCTCTAGGAGGGACCTATTTTCTCTGTTGATCCCACTGACATTGTTTGGTTTGCAACCAAGATAAATTACATGCAGCAATATTCTCTAAATTAAAAACTCTACTTTTCTTGGCTTAGTTATGTCATAGGCTATAGCCTAGGAAACAAATAGCTACAGGAGGCTCAATACCATTAACTAAATAACTCTGATGTTTAGTGATGGGCATACAGTTTTCATGCCATTTGTAAATGTGCCTATTACTAAAAGCAACTGCAGCATGGTGGTTTTAAGAAATAAAGCCCAAGGGCCAATGACTCCAATTTTCACAAGCCAATACAAGTATATAAGGCAGCCACCTAAATTCTCCACATTTTAGAGGGGGCAGAGAGAGGACTGCCAGGGAGGCTACAAAAATGCTTTTGAAACAAACACCACCACCACATGCATTTGTTGCTGTGGGTGAGTGTCCTGAACAGAATAACATTGCTGGATCTGCTAGAAAAACAGTAGTGGCTTTATTGCACAATTAAGCTAATAATGTATAATAATGGTTCAGAATGGCATTGTTTTATGCTGCTTTCTGTGCATTTGAATAGTAAACATGATGCACATTTGCAAATTATAATACCCATGTGAATCACAGCAACTAGCCTTATATAAACTCCGCCATGCCATGAAATTTGATTCCGGCTTACATTTATGCAGGATTGTGGATTGAAACATTTGCTGAACACATGAGAAGCAAATGCTTTCACAAAATCACATACCTACTTCTTATTGATAAGTTTCTTATTGATAAGACCAATTTATTATCAATTAGCCCTTGCATTTACTACTTACTGCTGTCTTCTTTCTGAGTGCCAGACTAAAGATGAAGATAATTACATAGATACCTCTGAAAACGGTCTAGCAGAATTTACTCAAGTTGTGATGTCTCAACATTTTGTATTTCCTCATTCATGTCATTGGCTACCATTCTTGGAAGGGTAGGAAAACATGGAGTTTTGCCATGCCAGAATATGAACAAGTTCTATTAGACATGACACAGGGCTGCTGTTTTCACAGCTGCATAATGAACATCATTTCTAGGGATGTACGGATTGTGTAAAATCCACTCCATCTGTTTTCACAGATTGTCAGGCGCCTTTTGTTCCATCATCCACCCACAGATGGATTCAAATATTTTATTTTTGTCATGTGGGAAAATACGGAAATAATTACATAAATATATACGTAAGTATTTACATAAACATTTACATAATTTACCTCAGTATCTAACATTTAGTGTATTGTCCCCCATTCCATTTAACATTTCCTCAGCAGAAACTTACATATTTTTCTATGGATTTATATGTGTAAATTTCAGGAAAGTAAAAAAAATAATCCGGAAGTCCACGGACTCCACACGGCCTGAGGGGGTCACTCCGCAGTGGATTTGGTAGGTCGGAGTCTTAGAAATCCAAGCTGATTTTAATCTGTCTTGAATTTCTCCAGCATCCCAAATTTGGCCCTCCAGTTAGGTGGATAGTTTTTTTAGAAATAAAAGTTAATTTTGGGGGTGGAGGTGGATGTCGCTATTTTGAAAATGAGAAGCTTTCCTTCTAAAACTAAGTTTAGTTTTATAAATTTTACTGTGGCTTTTCAAAAATAATTGCCAACGGTCTGTTAAAATAAGCTTGTTAATTTATTTCATATCTTGTGGTGCTTTATCTGTGACACCAGCTGACCAGAACAGATTCAAATTTTCAAATTGTTTTCTAAGTTTTCTTTCAATGACCATTGTTAGAAAGAGCTTTCTGATTAACTAGCTACAACCTATTTCTTTAGCTTCCTTCTGGAAGGCAAATGGAAAGAAAGCGTTCTGGCTCTTAAGAATTTGGAAAAAAAACCTGCTTTAATTTCATTTGCATCTTAATTTATTAATTGACCTACTTTCTATTACTCCTTTCTCCCTGACAAGTTCTTCTTGTTTCTGTCCACCACTTTGTTTGAAACTAATTTATTCTCCAGCTTTGCTGCAAGATTTCAATCACTTCAAACAATTTTTAATGTAACTTGTATCTTTGATTATGTTTGCAGTATTTCACTGGTGAAAGTAGGGACAGCCTTGGGCACCTGTATCATCCCTATTCTCACAGCAGGAATTGTTGCCTGCCCCCCCCCCGCCCATTATTAAGACATAATTTATTTATTAATTTCAAAAGAAAGGACTGGATACCTACTGGAACAAATTGGTGTTCCCATCATGTAAGCTTCTTCCCTGTAGGGGTGGGCAGGAGGTAAATCCCCAGGTGTTTTGGACTTCAACTCCCAGCATTCCTGACCATTGGCCATGCTGGCAGGGGCTTATGGGATTTGAAGTCCCAAGCATCTGATCTACCTTCTGTGCACTTCTACAGATGACCATGCTAATGCCTGCCCAACACTGGGTGAGGGGCCAGGAGCACAGCATTGATTGATCCCTTATAATTGCATGATGCCCCCTAGACATAAGTAATGCATGAAGGATGCAATTATCTTACTTACAAACAGGGCACCATGGTTCAAACTGATCTGGCAGGCATAGTTGTCAGCAACCTGGGTGTCAGTTGCCAGGCTGAAATTTTTAGATAGTAGTGGCTGCTGGGCACTAGACGTATTCCACTTCTGTTCATTACATATTGCTGAAGGCTTATCTCTATGGGTTGCACACACTGTCTTCATTTATTCTGCCATCAGGACTACTCTAGATAAACAGGACCAGTTGGAACAAATGTTTACTGCCCCGTGAATCCTTCTCAAGCCATATCTATATCTTTTTTAATAGTAATAAAGTGTGTAAAATAGGAATGTTGGAAAGGGATCTTTATTTTCGGTTTGTAATTATGGAACTGAGACACAGGATCAACTCAACCAGAGGGTTCCCCTCTTTACTACTAGCCCTGTTCCTGTACCTTGAACAGCAGCCTGACATGCAGAAATGTAGCTGGTTTGGCCACTGTTTCTGTCCATAATGAGAAAAACTCTTCCCCTGACCATTTCTTTCGGTATATCAGATTGCACAGGAGCAGAACCAGTTAAAAGAAGTGGATATGAGACATATGTGTTGCATGCCTGACATCCAGGGTAAGTGAACTTGTGTGGCAGAAGAGCAGGATCAAAGGAGCAAGCCCTGCCCCCATCCTATTCTATGCACATTTGGTGGACCAGGTGCACAGAAAAACACTTAGCTCTCCTTTTGCAGGGTTCCCAAGTACACACAGAGTTTGTACACATGCAGGATGTGTCAACTAAACCTAGTGAACTTGCAAAGAGCAGGGGCAGGGACTGTGATCCCCCTCCTCTCCTACACTCACCCTGAAATGGGTGATCATACGATCAGGGCACGATATACACTGAAAGACAAACAGACTTTTCTACGACTGCCAGGAGAGCGCATCTATTAGGATGTGACGAAAGTGCTCTCAGTTCTATGTTAACGCAGCTCCCTAGTTGATCAGTGAAGCATGCCGATCAGTGGTTTCTAGGCAATCCCTTTGAGTCTGCTCATGCCAATTTCAGTGCATGACAGCTGGGTACGATCTGCTATCTACATGCATACACAAAAGCCCTATTCAGACATTTGCCAAAGAGGGCTTTGCTGTAAATGTGGAGGGAGCTGGGGACATGCACTTCAGCCCTGCTGCCTCCACTCTCAACCTCTCTTCGTTGATGGGAAAAGAGCAAGAGGAGTGGAAGTGTGATCAGCTGACCACGCTTGTACTGGTCTGCTCCGCAAGATCGGGAACTCAGATGAGCCAGGGTTCCCAGTCACGTGGAGCAGTGTAAGCGTATTCAGCTGAATGTACTTACACTCCCCTGTCAACACCCAGGGAGATCAAAAGCGGATGCATGACCATGCTTGAAGAAGGCTACATTCACTCATTTACATGCTGTCTCTCTCACACGCACCAGTTGTCAACATTTTGTCATGTTTGAATTCCTGTTCAGGGATTTTCCTGAACTCATGAGGGCTAAAATTGTGTAGAGAGATGGGGCTACACACATTGGCTCCACTGAAAACATCCCCATGAATGCCACCACCTCTGTTCCTGGCCTTGCTGCGATGAATTCTACTTGTGTACACTTGAATGTTCTACTCACCTTCAAGCGAACCCTTTTAGGAGAGGAAGGGGATCCCAGCACATGCCCCTGCCATGTTCACTAGGTTTCGTTTACACATCATACTTGTGTAAACTCTAAAAGGGGATTGGACAAATTCCTGGAGGAAAAGGCTATCAATGGCTACTAGTCTTGATGGCTATGTGCTACCTCCAGTACCAGAAGCAATGAGCCTATGTAGACCAGTTGCTGGGGAACACAGGTGGGAGGATGCTGTTGCATTCATGCCCTGCTTGTGGATTCCTGGTTGTCAGCTGGTTGGCGACTGTGTGAACAGTACACTGGACTTGATGGACCTTGGTCTTATCCAGCAGGACTCTTCATATGTTCTTAGTAGTAGAAGTAGTAGAACATTAGTAGAACTCTCCTGCAGACCTTGCTGCTCAATTTGGCAAGGTTGGGGATTTGAGGGGGCAGGGCTGGTGTGGATGTTGGGGGAAGGGCCAGAGCGCACAGCCCCATCCCCAGGCTTAGCCCTCATGTGTTAAGAAGAACCCATTAACAGGATGTCAGTTAATCCAAGACATGTAGCTACTGCATGAGCTTGCCATCAGCAAAAGCATTCACATGTGATAACAAGCCCCCATAAGCAAACACAATCCAGACAACAACTGTGGCCAAATCAGAAAAAAAGGACATCATCTCCAGACAAAGATCAAGAATGTGGGCTGAGTCACAGACCATAGTATACAGTTCATGCCACACATGATATGTGCTACACTATCGAGGAATTAAGTAACCAGGTGACTTTTTTTTTGTAAATGTTTCTCTATTTTTAGAGATCGGGACCATGACATCAAAGCCTGAGCATGCTGCTCACATGATTTCAGCACTGGCTTGCTGACCCTGGCTACATGTCCTTAGGGAGCTTGTTCCAGGCTGCTCTTAGCAGTCACTTCTCTTACCAAAGGGAGGTGAAGCAAGTCCTTTCAGCCAGGCCTTAAAGCGCAAGGGGAAGCATCATACCAATATGCACTACTAAGGACATGAAACAATGCATATAAAGCAGAGGCTTGCTTAAGCCTCTGGAGTCAACTTTACTTCTTCCTAGTTTTCTTCAGTCGTGTTGTAATTTACTCAGTCCTGCAAACTACTTTTGGCACACTATCATTTTGATGGCATGAACAAATAGTCCGTGGTTCTTTGGTTACTGAAGGTTGACTTTCACTGCAGGGAGTTGGACATTCCATTTCAGAGCCCTTCCAGGCTTAGAATTTTACGGCCGTGTCGGCACTAACTGCTTAGTCCAATTAGATGGAAATTCCAATCTACGCTGAACTTGCTGGGACTATTCTATAACATCTACCTTCTGTCTGCTTGGCATTGTCCATGGTGTTGTCTGTATTGATTATGCTGAACTCTGAACATGAAGAAGGGATATGTATGTGGAGATTAGGGATGCATAAGAAATTTGTTTCAGTTTGGTTTTGATCAGCATTTATCCACCTTTCACCTCCCATCAAACTCAACCCATGCCTGAAGTCCATTCTTTTCCAAGTTTGCAATGTGATTCACAGACCAAACAGATGTACTCAACAACATGCGTACTTTTGAAAAATATGCATGAAAAAATGTGTATTTTTGAAAACTACACACAAACACGGTTTAATCAATGGGAGAAGAATGCACACATTTCAAAGATGTGCACATCTGATGTCTACATTTTGAAATATGCACAAAGTTCCATGTGAAGAGGGGGGAAAAAACACACATATTGCAATCTGATATGGATACAAGACGGAATGAGGTTTGAGGTGGAGAACTTCAATGAACTCGGGTTTTGCTTGTACACATATCACTAGTGGAGGCATCTGCCTGCCTGCCTGCCTGCCTGCATTCAAATGTGCAATCTCTGATTTGCTGAAGTAGTTTAATCCAAGAGGTGGTCTGAGAACATAATCCCTGAAGTGGTGTGAACCAAGAAAAAATATATCATTTGATTCCACTGAATGTGTAAACTGGACTGAAGGTGACAATTCTTGATGTCCTAGCAGATGGTTTTCCTTGGCATGGCCTGTTATTGTTAATGGCAGATGCAAACATGTGACTTTATGTTAAGTAGGGCTTGAGGTCATCCAACATGCATACAGAGAAGTATGGCTGTAAACATGGTAGATAATATGGAAATCACTGAGCCTTCTGAGCACAGGCTGGCCTTCAGTCTGAAAGCTTGCTGAACCACTGATATGAATACATTACAGGGAGTGTGAGTCGAATGAGTGAGAGCGAAGAAATACAGGAAGAAGTCATTGTTTTTTAAGGCCAACAAACATAGTAAATCACGTCTATTGTTTTTAAAATCACTTGAAGCATGTCTCTGAGTGCTCAATCCTGTGTGTGCTTGTATCAGTGAAGAGCCAACGCATGATCAGTTTGGCATAGGAGACCAACATGTTATATGAAATAATGCAGGTTCACCTAGGAGCTCATGAATGCATATGCTGAAATTTCTCTGACTATAGAAAGTACCAGCTCAGAGAGGTGCTTGAACCACGGGCAGCTGGTGTGGTTCTTTCAGAAACATGTGATCATGCCTTGTTCTAAACGCGATCGCGAGCACATGTCCATCAAAAATGCTGGACATGTGCTCACATTCGATTTGCATAACTTTCACAGTTTGATTTTGCACAAATTTCCTAGTTAGCACAAATTTCCGCTATAGACTGAATAGGTCCACTTAAGTCTATGGAGGAAATCTGAGCAAATTTCAGGTCTGCTCGCTGCTGGATTTGCACCATTTTCCTGTTCACACAGAGTCAGCAGCAATCGCAAACACAAGCAGGAATCAGGCATGAGACGAATGGCAAGACAATGTTTGGAGAATCCTAATAATCTTGAACATTGCTCGTTCGCCCATCGCTAACCTGCTCCCATGTTATTCAGGGCTCTATATGCCAACAGCAAGATCTTGAACTTGGCACAGTAGCTAATAGGTAGCCAGATCATTCTGCCTATGTTTAAATCTTCTGCTGAATCTGAAGATGCAATAGCTAGGACTTCTCTTGTCCATGCCCCCAGTCCTATTTTCTTTCTGCCCCTCCCCTACCTGCTGTAATGAGCAGTACTCCAGATGTGCAGCATAGCAGGTGGAATAGAAGGGCAGACAACAAGGCTGCTGGAACCCCTACCTGCTAGTCATCCAGAAGCTACTCATCAAATGGAGCCTCATTCATGGCTTCCTGTGTGACCCAGGGACAAAGTCTCACCCTTTCTCTAAAGCAGTGTCACATACAAATGCCACACACAGGTGATCAGATGCAAAGGAGGGCAAGGCTGTACTTTCAACAGCTGTGCAGAAGAGGTATTTTGGCAGGTTCAACTAGAGGATGCACAGAATTAATTTCCCTCTTCTGCACAACTATTAAAGGCAGAGACCTGTCTTTCTCTGTGCTTTGTAAGGACTATTGTAATGGGAAGGTGGGACAAGTGTTTCTTAAATAAACTAAATGTATACAATTTTAGGCAATACTGCTCCTATGCTACAGATGCCCAAGTGTGTTCAACACAGAAATGTAGTGTACAGGGCTGATTTTAGGATTATGAAAAGGGTCAGCAGTATTTTAAACTGAGAATCATTAGGAGGATTAAATTTAGAAGAGCATTTGGAAGATAACAATTAAGATTATATGGAGGATTGCTTTTGAACTAATCCAAACAAGCTCAGCAGGATTCGTTTTCACCCTGGAAGGGCCTATTCCAATAATGGTCTGCCAGTCTACCAAGTAGCTCTTTGCTTGGCAACTGGCCCCACTCCAAGCTGCGAAAATAGGGAACCTCTCCTCACTTTTGGTTTTGGACTGTTACCATCACACAAATTAAGGATCTATGTTCTGGATCTGGAACAACTGTTCACCTACATTTGCAGAATCTGGGAATGGCTGGGGGAAGGAGCAGGTGGGATAGGGTGGTGTTTTCTCCTCCCGGACTTCTTCTGCTTCCATTTGACTCACCTCCAGTGGGGAGCATGCTGCTCATGCTGCTCACCTCCACTTAGGACAAGGCCCATTGTCATAGAGACCTGCTTCAGGTGCCGCCATGAGGGGAGGGGGGATAGATGAAGGCAGGAATTGGTATCTGAATGATGCAACAAGACTTTTTAGTGTTGTCAGCCGCTAGGTGCCATTTGACCTCTGCCTACAGTATTGGCCAGTATTGCCTATGCTTAGGAGCCTGGGGAAGAAGATAAGAGAAATAGAAGAGGAAGAATGGAGTAGATTGCTTAGGACAGCTTTCCCCAACCTAGTGTCCTCCAGATGTTTTTAGACGTCAATTCACAATGGCCCCAGCCAGCATGGTCAACAATAAGGAATCCTGAAAATTGTAGTCATAGGATATAGGACATAGAGCTCTTCCTGGTTACTGCTGGCTGCCATTCTTCCACACTCCACAATAGCCCAGAAGAAGGCATCCTGGGAGGAAAGTGGCAGCTCCCCGCTTGTGGCCAAGAGGAGCTCTGCCGTGGTCACTGACCACCACATTGATAAACCACTGTGTCTGGCTGTTTAAAGTGGAGTCAAAGAACCCTTGTTCCCTAACCCTTTTCCTCTGAGGTTTTCTTTGCAGTCAGATCACAATTCAGCACTCCATTCTGAGCCTTTACAGATGACCACATCACCACATAGTTGCATGAGGTACGTGAGAAGGAGAATGCCAAATATTTGACAGGATAATGTGAACAACTGAGCTTCCACAGAGTAAAAAAGTTTACCTGAGGTAGTCTGGTGCTTCAAAAGTGCTATCTGTGAAGTGGCCTGGCATCAGGATGTATGAAATGATCCAACACAGGCCCTGTGGCCACTATTTGGACAGAAACTGGATTTGCTCAAACAGTAGCAGCAGAAGCCATTGCAGTCTTGCAAACGGTATAGTCCCATTGGTTCTCATTTGCCTGATGCCTGAAAATGTCACAGCTAAGGTGTGCCAAATATATGCCAAATAGTGATCCAAATATACGCCCCTACCACAGATGCTGAAGAGGCAGAAGTAGATCAGTTCTATGAGGATCTGCAGCACCTACTGGATAGTACGCCAAAAAAAGATGTTATTTTCATTACAGGAGACTGGAATGCTAAGGTGGGTAGTCAAACGACACCTGGAATTACAGACAAGCATGGTCTGGGAGAAAAAAACGAAGCAGGACATAGGCTGATAGAATTTTGCCAAGACAACTCACTGTGAATAACAAACACTCTCTTCCAACAACCTAAGAGACAACTTTATACATGGACTTCACCAGACGGTTGACACCGAAATGAGATTGACTACATCCTTTGTAGCCAAAGGTGGAGGACATCTATGCAGTTGGTAAAAACAAGACCTGGAGCTGATTGTAGTTCAGATCACAAACTTCTTATTGCACAATTTAGAATCAGACTAAAGAGAATAGGGAAGACCCACAGATCAGTTAGATATGAGCTCATGAATATTCCTAATGAATATGCAGTGGAGGTGAAGAATAGATTTATGGGACTAGATTTAGTAGATAGGGTCCTGGAAGAACTATGGACAGAAGTTCGCAACATTGTTCAGGAGGCGGCAACAAAAAACATCCCAAAGGAAAAGAAAACCAAGAAGGCAAGATGGCTGTCTGCTGAGACACTGGAAGCAGCCCAAGAAAGAAGGAAAGCAAAAGGCAACAGTGATAGGAGGAGATATGCCCAATTAAATGCAAAATTCCAGAGGTTAGCCAGAAGAGATAAGGAATTATTTTTAAACAAGCAATGCGTGGAAGTGGAAGAAGATAATAGAATGGGAAGGACAAGAGACCTCTTCCAGAAAATTAGAAACATCAGAGGTAAATTCCAGGCAAAAATGGGTATGATCAAAAACAAAGATGGCAAGGACCTAACAGAAGCAGAAGAGATCAAGAAAAGGTGGCAAGAATATATGGAAGATCTGTATAGGAAGGATAATAATATCGGGGATAGATTTGATGGTGTGGTCAATGAGCTAGAGCCAGACATCCTAAAGAGTGAGGTTGAATGGGCCTTAAGAAGCATTGCTAATAACAAGGCAGCAGGAGATGATGGTATCTCAGCTGAACTGTTTAAAATCTTGCAAGATGAATGATGCTGTCAAGGTGATGCATGCCATATGCCAGCAAATCTGGAAAACATAAGAATGGCCAACAGATTGGAAAAAATCAACTGATGTCCCCATACCAAAAAAGGGAAGCACCAAAGAATGTTCAAACTATCGAACAGTGGCACTTATTTCACATGCCAGTAAGGTAATGCCCAAGATCTTGCAAGGTAGACTCCAGCAATTCATGGAACAAGAATTGCCAGATGTACAAGCTGGGTTTAGAAAAGGCAGAGGAACTAGAGACCAAATTGCCAATATCCGCTGGATAATGGAGAAAGCCAGGGAGTTTCAGAAAAACCTTTATTTCTGTTTTATTGACTATTCCAAAGCCTTTGACTATGTGGATCACCACAAATTGTGGCAAATTCTCGGTGGGATGGGGATACCAAGTCATCTTGTCTGCCTCCTGAGGAATCTGTATAATGACTAAGTAGCAACGGTAAGAACAGACCACAGAACAACGGACTGGTTTAAGATTGGGAAAGGAGTACGGCAGGGTTGTATACTCTCACCCTACCTATTCAACCTGTACGCAGAACACATCATGCGATGCGCTGGGCTTGATGAAGCCAAGGCTGGAGTTAAAATCTCTGGAAGAAACATTAACAATCTCAGATATGCAGATGATACCACTTTGATGGCTGAAAGCGAGGAGGAGCTGAGGAACCTTCTGACGAAGGTGAAAGAAGAAAGTGCAAAAGCTGGGTTGCAGTTAAATCTCAAAAAAACCAAGATTATGGCAACCAGCTTGATTGAGAACTGGCAAATAGAGGGAGAAAACATGGAGGCAGTGACAGACTTTGTCTTTCTAGGCACAAAGATGACTGCAGACGCTGACTGCAGCCAGGAAATCAGAAGACGTTTACTTCTTGGGAGGAGAGCAATGACAAATCTTGATAAAATAGTTAAGAGCAGAGACATCACACTGACAACAAAGGTCCGCATAGTTCAAGCAATGGTATTCCCCGAAGTAACCTATGTGAGAGCTGGACCATAAGGAAGGCTGAGCGAAGGAAGATAGATGCTTTTGAACTGTGGTGCTGGAGGAAAATTCTGAGAGTGCCTTGTACTGCAAGAAGATCAAACCAGTCTATACTCCAGGAAATAAAGCCAGACTGTTTGTTTGAGGGAATGTTATTAAAGGCAAAACTGAAGTACTTTGGCCACATCATGAGAAGACAGGATACCCTGGAGAAGATGCTAGGGAAAGTGGAAGGCAAAAGGAAGAGGGGCCGGCCACGGGCAAGATGGATGGATGATATTCTGGACTCGATCTTGGGGGAGCTGGGGGTGGCAACGGCCGACAGGAAGCTCTGGCGTGGGGCCGTGGGCTGGTCCATGAAGTCACGAAGAGTCGGAAGCAACTGACTGAATAAACAACAACAAGGTGTGCACTTAGGATGATCACATGGTACAGTTCTTTGTGGGCTGTACCACTTAAGACTGAAAGTGAATGATGACGTATTTGAACGTTGCCTCATATTAAACATGTCTGGGATGTAGAAGTTAGGGAGAAAGGGGTGTGCAGAATTATAGATAAAAGGCTTCTAGCCAAGCCTTTTCCCTGACATGCTAGTCTTCAATGAGCAGGAGAAAAAAATAGAGGCATACGCAAATATGTGATTCCCCAATTGCCTTGAGAAGGGGAATATCAGTGGATACTTCTGATCATGCTCTTTCTGTTTCTTGGCTCTTATTTGGCAGAGATCAAGTTTAGGTGACTGTGCTGCACATGCCAGCTATTTTTTGGCAGCAAGAGGGAATGGGCTAAGTGGGGAAGGCGTTTAATTTCATTGTGCTTTTGTGTTATAAAGTGAGTGTGGTTATAAGAACATTTGATTTGCCTTATTGACCCAATACATGTTACATCTGTCCCAAAGAGGTTCACATAGCCCAAAGCCTCATTATGGTTTCTGCCTTTTCTATCTAAATGTTCAGCATGTCCTGTGACCTTTGGAGTAGAGGCCTGATGATTCAAGGCTGAATAGCAGAGTCAACTCACTCATCTCAATATTTTGTCTAATAGGCATGCTGGCATAGTTATGGATGATATAGATTCCAGATTTTAAAAATAAAATAAAATAAATAATCAATCCAAGGCCCAAAGAAATTATATAAGCACTGACCCTGACCTGAAAACCTGCCTCCAGCATGGTCAGAAGGTTTTGTCATCAATATCCATGGCAGCAAAATTTGGCCATATGCCTCTGACTGATAGACTTTTATCAAACCGGATGGTCTTCAAGTATCAGAAAGCTCTGATATCTGATGTTTCAGAGTTGTCAGTGATATGCTATATATCACAGAGGAGATCAGACACCAAGGAAATGCAAAGGAGAAGAGTTATCCAAAATAGCCCCAGCCTCCTCTGTACAGACAGGCTCTCCAGGCATATTCCAGTTTATATGCTGTGAAAAGATTACCATGGATAAAAGCTAACCTCTATAACCCCCTTAGTTTTGAAGATCCAATTGTCTCCACGATGACTGTAAAAATCTACATGACATGCCTCTAATTTGACAGCAGAATAATACTACTGAAATTGCATCTTAAGGATATGGATGCTATTTGTTCTTTGCATTGCTGTTTTGTTGACTGAGGTTTTGTTCCTGTATGTTAGGCAAGAAGACAGGAACATATGTAAACTGCACATCTATGGGACCAGAGAAAAAGTGCTCAATGTGTTACTGACTCAGAATTCAGCTACCCAAGAATCTGTTTTTTTCCTTATTGAGAAAAGCTTATTTCTAGTCCTTATGGCTGTGATGATATGCTTGAAGTACATGGACACTGCCTGTTGAAATCTCAGAAGATGGTTGAATAAGATTTCCATCAGGTGAGAGAGTGATCTAACTTAGCAGGTTTACTAAACACAAGTAAAATATAAACAACAAAGTTTTAAAAAGTACCACGTGTTATTGTTTTGTCCTATTATGCCACAAGTCTTTGATCTGAAATATTTGAGAGCAAAAAATTAAAGCACACTTAATGTGATTTAATGTTATATTATGTAGACATTTTTGTTGGGATACTTGTAAAACATTAAAAAACAAAAGCATGTACTTCCCTTACATTGTTGAAATGTAAAAAGGAAACAAAGGTACTGAAAACTATCGACACATGGGGAGAGCAACCCTATGGCCCCTAGACAGATCTGAGGGGCTATAGGATACTTTGGACTCCTGGATCTGAGGCCAGAGATAGCACTTCGATCTTGGACCCAGGACTCTTAGCTCCCCTCCGCCTCTGCCTCCCCCTCACAGCCAGTGGGGACAGAACAGCACCGGCTGCCTCTATCAGCTTGCAAACGTGAACTTGGACAGGAGGGAAAGGGGCAGTTATGTGGGCAGGGAGGGGAGGAGACTGGAATGACTGGCTTAAGAAGAATCCTCCAGCTGCTCCAGGCGCCTTCCCTCCTGCTCCTCAGAGCCCAGCCAATTTTGCCCATCTAGGAAAAATGCAGGGCGAGAGGAATATGGAGGCGACGATTGCCTCCGTGCTCCTCCTGCTCTGCATAGGATGCCCGTCAGCCTCCAAGTTCGGAGCTTGACGGTCATCTGGATAGCATTGTGCCCTTAGGAAGCAATCCTTTAGCCCCTAGACAGCATCGGGGGGGGGGGGATAGGATTTTTCAGATTCCTAGGTCTGACTTTGGAGTCAGTGCTCTAACTTCAGACCCAGAAGTCCAAGCTCCCTGCCCTCTCCCCCTCCCCCTTACAGCCCAGCAACCACAGAGAGTGGTGCAGTTCCGTGGGTGGGGAGGGGACTGGGGAGGCCAGTGTACAAAAAATCCCCTGACCTCCCCAGGCTCCTTCCCTCCCACTCCACAAAGCCCCAGCTAGATGGGCAAAAAAAACAGTCTCGCAAAAATGCAGAGTGGGAGGAACATGGAGGCGAAGATTGCCTCCATGCTCCTCCCGCTCTGCATAGGACAGCGCAGGGATGTCGGAGGAATCTGTCCAGGGGGTCAAGCCGACTGAGCTTTTGGAAGCTCGCCCCCTGGGCTCCAGCTCGCTTGTCCATGAGCTGGCCTGACCTGACCCTGCTCTGAGTCACATGGGCCAGCTCATGTCCATGGGCCAGCTCGTGGGCTTCTGCCACCACCGTCACCATTGCTGGCCGCTCTGGACAACTCTCTTGCTCGAGTTGTGCAGAGCGGCCAGTGGGCGATGGTGAAAGCAGCAATAACAGGCAGTGGGTAATTCCACTGCTGGTCATTGTGCACAAACGTCTCCCTTCTCTCTGCTGGCACCCGAGCAGGGAGAAGGGAGAATTTTGCGCTCAACAACCAGCGCTGCAATTGCCCACAGCCTGTCCTTGTGCACAAGTCTCCCTTCTCCCTGCTGGCAGGGAGAAGGGAGACGTGCGCACAATGACTGGGGAGTCCGCGAGTTCTGGTGGGAGCCTGCGGCTCAGCTGATGAATGCAAGCTGAGCTGGGGGCTGCTGGAAAATCCGTCAAGCCCCAAGAGGGCCAGATTTCTCTGCAACAGACATCCCCAGCATAGGATGCCTGTCAGCCTCCAAGTTTGGAGACTGACAGACATCCCAGTAGGATTGCACCCTAATTCAGCCTTCCCCAGGCTGCTGACTCCATATGTTTTTATATTTTTGTTTATTTTTTATTTATTGCATTTATTTATTTATTGCATTTATTTATTGCATTTATATCCCACCTTTCCTCCAAGGACATCAAGGTGGCACACATGATCCTCCTCCTCTCCATTTCATCCTCACAACAACCCTGCAGATGTGTTGGACTACAGCTCCCAGCATCCTTTAGTCAGTATGGCTGACTGGGGAAGGTGGGAGTTGTTGCCCAAGACATCTGGAGGGCACCAGGCTGCAGAAGGCCGCTAATTAATTCCAGCAACCTAAAGAACTGTGCATGATATGCTGACAACCACTCGTCTGTTTCAACGGAGTTCAGCTGTCTTCCACTGAGGTTGCTGGAGTACCTTCACAGTCACTGTCAGTATGTATTAGTTCCATTTCACACTGAGTCATATATATATATATATATATTTCAGTGACATACATGCATCCTGTCACGTACTTGCTAGTGTAATCAGCTGAGAAATATTAATTAAAACAACTTTGAGACTGCCAAGCTTGCCTAATATCGTATTTGCAATTGGCATCCATTCATTGTTACTCATGAACTTATGAAATGGAACATTTTCTGTGGAAAAAAGAAGCACTGAAAATCTTTCCATTTTGGAAAATGTTCCACCCCACATCACTGCAGGACTGGTGTACATATGGAGCGGTATGAGGAGGCAGAATCCTGAGGAGGCAGAAGAACCATACCACATTATGGATTTATGGTATGGTTAGGGTATTTTAGAAAATGTTTTTTATTGTAGAATTTTATTGTTTTCAACTGTTTTATTATATGTTGTACATCGCCCAGAGTGGCGGGGTGACCAGCCAGATGGGCGATTAATAAATTAAATAAATAAATAAATTAAACTCCAGGCAGGGAATACCGATTTAAATGTTCCCTGATAGAGAAATCTTCCTGAAATAATTTTTTTAAAATTAAAAAGACTCAGTACTGAGAAATCTAGCCCTCTCCTCTCCATGCCAGTTTTCTACTTGCAGGGATCTTTTTTAACACTGGGCAGCATTCAAACCTGTGAGCCCCTACCTGCAGTCTGAAGTTGTATGGCCCAGTCGCTCACCTCGGCACTCTACCACATATTCCCATTCTGCTGCACAGGTAGACCAGACCTTAGAATGTGTTTCTTGATTCTAGCAATAAAACAGATGTGGGGAGGAAAGGAAACATAAATTTGAAGGTCTCCTTCTGACATCCCCAGCATAGGCGGTTAATATTTTATAACATGAATGAAGTATCCACACAGAGATTATCTTGATAGACAATCTCGTCTGAAGGTTGCATTCAAACAATTATTCTGGTTTTTAAAAAAGGTTAAAAAATGATGAAGTCATTAAAATTTTAAAAGTTACAAATTATCCTGTTAAGCTTCACTGGCTGGAAATTAGCCTTTGCTATAGCCTTCTGCTAACAATCTATAGATCATTTTATTATTCATGAATTTTAGTAATTTTCAGGACACCACAGGTCATCCCATGCTCATTTATTTGCTAAACACCTTGTGCTAGTATTCCTTTGTTGAAAAATTGCCACTATTTACTTCCTGAGAGACAAGCAAGCAACAAAGTGGTGGTATTTGGCCCCAGACATCCTGCATGCAAGGCAGCATATACATCTTGCTGTCAGTGAAATAAATGAGCCTTTAAATTGGCTGCAAAGCTTTAAGAACTCAAATTTATATGTCTAGTTATCAAACAGAAAAGTTCAGAATGCCTGCCAATAGAAGACGTAATTGTGACAAACGGTAACATTTTACCTTTAACTTTTCAGCCTCAACACTACAACTTCATTAGAAGCAACACCATCCCACAACAATTCTCCCTCATGGATGTGCACACATACACACACACACACACACTACCTTAGTTCTATATTAATACATTTCTTGCTACTGCAGCCAAAAAACTGAGCTTTGAATCGGGGCGGGGGGGGGGACCTGCCACGCGCTCATTTAGTGGCTTTAAGCAAGACAATTTCTCTTGGCTTTAGCTGCCATCTGCAATACTAACCTATTTACAGGGTTGTTGAGGGAATGCTGAGAGAGTAAGGGGATGCGGTGGCGCAGCGGCTTAATTACGCTGGAGTCTGCCGGCCAGAAATGGTTGACACTCCAGCGGTTCGAGCCCAGCACCGCGTGATGGAAGTGAGCTCCCGTCATTTCATCCCTAGCTCCTGCCCACCTAGCAGTTCGAAAGCATACCATTTGCGAGTAGATAAATAGGTACCCCCATTTTGGTGGGGGGAAACGCTGGCAGCATTCTATGTGGGGAGCAGGAATGGGCGCTGGATCTGCCTGGATGCGATTGGTGGAGGAGCGGTGGAGAAAAAGCCCGGATGAGCTGACTTCCCTAAGAATGCTTCCCTAAGAACGATGCAAAGCTAGCTCGCTCTCTTGTGGTGCATCAGTGCAACAAAAACTAGCAACTACTGGTGCCAGAACTAGGGATGTCAGAGAATTCCGCCAGGGAATCCATGGTGGAATGGCCTCCTGCCCCCCATCACCCCGCGGAATCCCCCCAGGACGGAACTTACCTGGGGTGGGTGCAGCAGCAGCTCCGGTGGTGGATGCGGCTGCTCAGGCTGGTCTCCTAGCCGGCCGCAGCCAGGCTGCTGTGGCCGCCATTTGCGTTCTTGCAGACGTGATAGGTAAGTACGTAAATACTTAGGTATTTATGTACTTGCAGTACGTAAATAGATAAGTACGTAAATACTTACGTAGCCTCTCACAGTAAAGGCAGCCACGCAAATGGAGTAAATTTCAAGGACGCAAATGGCGGCCACTATGACGGACGCCATTTGTGGCCGCAGCAGCCTGGCCATGTCCAGAACTCCGGCTGTGGCCGGCCACGGCTGGCAGCTCCACGGAGCCACCGCGGAGTGGAGCCAGCTGGGGAGGATTCCAGGGGGAGGGATGGAGCACCTCCCCCCCACTGCAGATGCCCCGGCGCGGAGCCAGGTAAGGGATTCGTACATCCCTAGCCAGAACATCTACCATGTAAAAAACATTGTAGACTCCCTGGCATTGAGTGCAATATGCTAAATAAATAAATAAATAATGCTGAGTGTATATGAAGCAGTTTGTGCACTCATAAAGTGTTGTGCAACTCATTCCCCCGTATCATGTATATATCATGTATAAATAGATTTACGTCCTGTTTTTCAATAGAATTTACTAAGGCAGCTTACAAAACTCCAAACTAAAAGAATATAATGAACTTAAAATTAGCCTATGCTGAAGGGACTGTGGATCAGTGGTCTGTAGTCTTTAACTATTTGGGTGTGGGATCCACTCATTAATTCCTGCTTACAACATGGGACTTACTGGTAATCTTCCACTGTATGTGTGAGTCTCTCTCTCCTCCATCTGTTTCTCCCTTTCCCTTCCTTTCTCTCCCCCTTCTTTATTCTTCTCACTCTCTAGCCTCCTCTTTAAAAGCACTTACAAGAAATAAACATGAGTGGGGAGTGAGAGAGAGAAAAGAAAATGAAGGTGGCAACCCTGGAGGGTACATTCCAACTCACGTCAGTTTATGACTTGATTGCAGGATGGGCCCAGCCAGTTTGTGTGCTTTATTTCTACCCTGCTTTTTAGGACAAGCCCTCACAAACCTCTTGGCTTTCAGGCCAGGTTTTCTTGCTGGTATGAACTAGTAGGCTCCGCTTTTGCTGCTCCTTGTGCCAGCTGTACAGTTGCCTTTTCCTTGCTTCTCTTCTGATACACTCTACCCCCAATGGAACAGGAGTATATCAGAAGATCCTTTGCCCTTCAGGGCCTGGACAATATAAAAGGAGATCTTTCTTCTTCTCTGATGTAAGGGCAGTACTACTGATATCCAGGACATAATTATTGAAATATCACTTCCATTGGTCCCATGGAAGTGATGGATCCCCAGGAGTAATCCAGAAGAATGATGGAGGTGGAATCTGTGACATGGTGGAAATTTTTTAGGGAGCCTTGCATTCAAAACTCTTGAAGGCCTGCTTCCACTCCAAGCAGAAAAATGAAAGTAAAATGTGCATGCAAGCTCCCAAGGGCCAATGTCTCATTGCCAAATTGTTCTGTATGTTATTCTCAGTAAGGAGGACTCAAAAACAAGGTTTGAATGCAAACAGAACTTCACTTTATTTCTAATTCTTAGGGTAATATCCAATGTTAATCCTACATAGAGTAGACCCATTGAAAGAAATGAAGCTCATTAGTCATGACTAATTTAAGTCCCATTCATTTCAGTGGATTTTATGTAAGACTAACATCAGATTCTACCCTATCTGAACATTTTTCCTTCGATGCACTTCTTCTTTCATTCTTTCTTTCTCCCCCCCCATTTCAAAATTGGTGTACTGCACCCCACAGATTCAGACAGACTTTGTCTTCCAAACTAAGTTTTATTTAAACAAAGCCTTTCCACAGAGCTCTCTCCAGCTGTGGCCTCTCTCTCCTCAAGTCAGAAGCAGTGGGCGTTGCCCTCAACCACTTCCTGGTTCCTCCCAGGAAGCACAACCCACTCAGGCCAAATACAGTACTTCTTTTATATCGTTACACCCCTCTCCCTTTCTCTTTGTTTGTCCTCTCCTTGCCTCCCTGCCCCTTCTACTGGGGCCCTTTAGGGACAACACTTTTCACAACTGAAAAAAGGAAGTGCCTATAGCTATTAGCATACAACCTTGGGTCTAACAGTAGAATGGGAAACACATGGGAAACTATGAATGGATCACTACACACTACTGCTGTCACCTATGAATGGCTAACTCTTCCTATCTCAAACTAAATGAGTTCATGAGGTAGTCGTCAAGTGCATCAGCCTTTTGTGTTAGAGATGCTTGCCGAATTCAATATATGCAGTTCTGAAATGAAGTGATCTGGTCTTCACCCCTGGGATTAATGTGCAGATCAGAACTTATCCCTCCACAGGCTTTTACCATCTCCTGAAAGTTTTAATGCAGTTGATGGCTCAAAGAAATGCATCAAAAGATTCTTTGAAACTCATATTTAGAGAGAAAATACATTTTTCTGCAGATACAAGGTAAATACAAGTTTTTCTACAGATTTTTACAAATTGCAGATTAATGCAGAAACTGGAAGGAAGGGATTTAAGCGTTAACACATATGAAAATGGCACAGACAGACTGAAACATACTGATCTGTACTTTGTGCATGGTTGTTTCTGGATTGAGCTGTTAAGCATCATCATACTGATGCTTCATGAATATTGGTCATGTAACTTGTTAGGATGTATGCATTCTACATTGCATTATGATTCAGACTGAGCCTTAACACTTCACTTCATTAATATTCTCTTTAAAAATTGCTGCAAGAAGGGAGGAGGGACAAACTCTAATAAAATTGAGACTTGATGTAGGTTTGTCTATGATTTTTTTTTTTCCTGCAGTAACTGCTTATTTCTTCACAATTACTGATAAAAGTTCCATTTCCTTAATAACATGCATATTAGATTTGCAGGCTCTCACATTAAGTGTTTTGTGTAATGTAAATGTAGTCAGAAAGCAGTTAACAGAAGTGATAACTCTAAAACAGAATGGAATAAAAAGAGCAGAGAATGCCTCAGCCTCCATCCTGCATTGCATCTTCTCTTATTCTTCTTGTGTAGGATGCAGATATATGCAAACTGCACAACGTCCATTGCCAAGTAGATGGCACTAAAGCAGTCTGCACCACGGAAGGGCAGCAAATTGTAAATTATTTAATTTGTTAGAGAAGTGCCTATCATTATGATGGGCAGTATATGTGTACCATGTGAGCCTGTACAATAAAGGAAACCCAGGGGAAGAAGAGATCCTGTTCGTGGAGGCCGGACCATCCACTGTGATGGGACAGTGTAGAGCAGTGGAGGCTGGTGATTCCATTGTTTTAGAGGGGCAGTGATTCCATTCTGGATTTTAGTCAGAACCAGCCAGAATGCTAAAGCTGCTATCCAAGGTGCTGAACCCATTTGGGGGATAGGGTTCAGCACCTTGGATAGCAGCTTTAGCATTTTGGCTGGTTCTAACTAAAACCCAGACTGGAATCACAGCCCCTCTGAAGCTGGAGCCACCAGCCACCACTGGTGTAGGGGCCAGTGGGCACATTTTTGAGTCAGTGGGCACATTTGGAATTTTGATAGAATGTTGTGGGTGCTCTCAGAAAATGGCTGCCATGGAGGGGGTGCCCATTTGTAAAATGGCCACCATGGTGGGCATGGCCAGTGACAAAACACTCATTTCTCTGAAGACAAACACACGAGACTAAAAGAAAAGTAACTTGCCCAGGAAAACTAGGTACAAGGCAGAGGTGAGGGCTGAGCTCCCAAACACAATAGCATTATTTTGCACCCAAAGAAATGTGGTCCTGGAACAGAGGACTTCACTTTGCAGAATGCTAACCATCTTGCTTTAAAATAATTAATTTAAAAATCTTAAGAAATAAAATAAAAATCAGGAAGGGTAGAGAGCCTGGCAGGTATCTGAACACCCAAATGGGGCTTCAGGGATGCCTAATTGTGTGGGTAGGTGGGCTTCTGTATTTACTATCATAAGTGTCATAGAAAGTCATAAAGTAACACTTCCTTAAGAAAATATCTTTTTGCCAATCAATTTCTTGTTTACTATGTCTACTTCTCTATATTATGTCTTCTCCTTCTCCTTTGTTTCCACCTAACCCTCCTCCCACACACTGTTTGGTTTAGCTCTACTATAATTTGGCAGGACTTCAGTGATCACTATTGCATTGCTAAAACAGGCTTGTAACAGGGCAGTGGTATTTGTCTGCATTCATTTCCAGAGTCAGAAAATAATCACTCTGACAATCTTCCCAGCCCACAGCCTTCAGTGCCTTAATATTGACAGTAACATTTCAATTGTAAATAATAAATAGATAGAAAGATATATTTAATAGACAAAAAACATTGTATTGTTCAGATGGCTGCTTTGAAAGAAATTTTTAGAGGTTATAATATTTGCAGGGAAAGCAGAAGGCAGAAAGAAACCTTGAAGACCAATGTTGGGTAGCAGGAAAGTGTAACTTTGCAATTGCCTCCCATAACAAACTGTTGATGTTCCTCATTATCTCTGTAGAGTTGTATGCATTCTGTAGAGTTCTTCCATGCATTCATTAAATGTGTAGCAGAGAGGGCAGGATCATCAACACATCCCCAACACATCTGATGATGATGATGATGATTGCACCATCAATGCATATGGTACTGTATATAATAAGAATAAAACAACAGGTCCCTGCCACAAAGGCATACATTCTAATAATGTCCATTGTTAGTGTGAAAGGGGCTATGCACACATAGCACATGCAGGCTCCTCCATTCCATCAGGAACCATGATAAACCCAAGGTGCCCAATCACATGGAAGAGTCCCTTTTCACAGTGTTGAACATGAAAATATGGGTGTGTGATGGTGAGACCAGTGGGCATGGCCCCATTCCTCCCTCTGCTTATTCAGTATACATGGTGATGGGGGATGTCTGGGTTCTTCTTATACAAAGGCCACTTCCTAACATTCCATTCTACTTTTCTGTCATCATACAACATGAAAAAGAAACAGAATCCAGAATTGGGCTGTGAAGATACAGGAAGTTCCAGTCTCACCAAGGACAGGGAGCCAGGTTTAAGCCCCTGCTCCGATGGTGTGTCCGAGTGTGCATGCTGTTATTCAATGAGTGGTTGCCCCTTTCATGAAGGGAGACAGAAAGTAGACCATCACATTCAATGACAGGGATGATTATATTGAACTTGGGGCTGGGAGGTGCTGTATGTGTGAATTTGTGTCTTGCTTGTAGTGTGTGTGTGTGTGTGTGTGTGTGTGTATGTCAAGATTTCTGCGATGGTGGTGGCCTTTAAAAAAATAAACCAGTCCATGTCATCATGAAAATTAGGGTGGTCATGTATGTAAAGGGTTCCCAAGAGAGTTTTCTTTTGAATAAAAATAATGTTACATTTCTTTACCCAAAAGATTTTATTCAAAATGTGTTGTGCTTTTAATGTCATAAACCTTCTAGTTCAACACTGGCTTGAGGCTTACCTCGTTTTGGTTTGTTTCCATTTCCTTAGTGCTTCTCTGTCTGTCTGTCCTGTCTGTCTGTCTGTCTGTCTTTCATATGTTTAATGAGAGCAGAAACTAAAGTATTATGTGAGTGGAATTCAACTCTGACTGCCCATTGGAAGGACAGATACTGAAGCTGAAGCTCAAATATTTTGACCACCTAATGTGAAGAGAAAACTCTCTGGAAAAGACCCTGATGCTGGGAAAGACTAAAGGCAAAAGGAGAAGGGGACGGCAGAGGATGAGATGGCTAGATAGCATCACCGATGCAATGAATATGGATGTGAGCACACTCTGGGAGAGAGTGGAGGACAGGAAGGCCTGGCATGCTATGGTCCATGGGGTCATGAAGAGTCGGACACGACTGAACGACTGAACAACAACAACAACAAAGAGGGAAGCAGTTCTGCAGAACACCAGGGGAGAACTGAAACTCTGAGCTTCTTTAACTCAGCAGCCATTTTGCGATCAGTTGCAGATTGAGTTGTGCACTGTTTCATAAGGTCCGTAATTTCCACATTTTAGTGCCTGTGTTATTGAAACAGCAATAATGTCTTATTTTAAACTTTAAAGAACATGTATAGCTGCATTTCTGTAAATGTTTAATTCCCTGACTAAATTTTTTACTTTAGTATCATACAAAAAGATTGACAGGCAAAGAAAACAAAGAAAGAGACGGTGGTTTTTTTCAGTCTTAGGGTGCTTCTAGATGAGAGTTTTATTATACAGTCTCCCTGCCTCAGTCAGGGAATTTTATGGGGGTGGGGGTGACTTTCATTTGTAACCCTCCCATATTTTCTCACCATTTCTTCCATTATTTTTCTTACCACAGAAAATTCATTGAGGAAAGATAGAATAGCTGTGTGATGTCTTTTGATTAGTAGTGCTAGGAGCTGTCAGTTTGGAAGGACCCTTATAGAGCAAAACAGCCTGCATCAAGAAAATCCCAAGCTTTTGGCAATGGCCTACTTTATTCTCACTTGGAGTGGTTTAACATGTTAAAAGGAAGCACCAAAAGAGGAGTTAGTGAGTCATTGATTCCAAGTGGCTGAACAGTCCTTACATCTCACACTACATTCTGGGTATCTGGGTATCATGTAAGAAGATTAAATCAAGTGTTGCCTCTCATCTTAATGGTTCCAAGGAGCTTAAGGGAGTTAGCAGTACTGTAATTGCAAGGTAGGGATGTATGGATTTTGTAAAATCCATTCCATTTCGCAGATTGTCAGGTGCCTTTCATTCTGTCATCCACTCGGAGGAATCAGATTTTTTCCGATTTCCTGAATTTGTCCCAATTCACATTTGCACAAATTTGCAGTTGCAAAGATGCACAAATCCCACCCAAATGTGCAACCCCCACACTGTACACCCCCCATGCACATTTTCATGCTTTAGCCTATGGGGAAAATGTGCATTTTCAGGCGTTGACTTTTGATTTTACTTATTTTTCTATGGCTAAATTGGCATAAAATTCCAGAAAGTTAAAAACACACACACAAAAAAACCTGTCTGCAAGTCTGTGGAATCCATGTGACTCAGGAAAAGCTGGTCCACTGTGAAATCCACAGGTCAGATTCAAAGAAATTCGAGCTTATTTGATTCCTTTGCGGATTTCTCCAACATCCCTATTGCAAGGCGGGGCAGGGTGGAGGCAACTGTTGCATTTCCTCTAAAATAAGATGGCTGAACTGTCCCGGCACCTGGAACATATGCATCTGAAAGATAATTGCATCACTTTTATTCTATGTACAATTTTCAAGTAAGAACTAGGGATGTACGAATCCCTTACCTTGCTCCACTGAGGGGCATTCATGGTGTGGGTGGAGGTGCTCCGTCCCTCCCCCCGGAATCCTCGACGGGGGGGGGAGGTGCTCCGTCCCCCCCCCCGGAATCCTGCCCAACTGGCTCCACTCTGCGGCCAAGCTGTGGAGCCGCCAGCCGGATCCGGCTGCCCGCAGCCAGACATCTGGCCACTGGGCAGCCCTGCAGGGACGCAAATGGTGGCTGTCATAGCCGCTGCCATTTGCATCCCTGTATTAAGCCGTGATAGGCTATGTAAATATTTGTGTAGCCTATCACGGCAGGGGGGGGAAACCCCAGCATATGCAAATGGCGGCAGCTACCGCCATTTCCGTGCGCTGGGTTTTTTCCCACTGCCGTGATAGGCTACGTAAGTATTTATGTAGCCTATCACGGCTTAAAGAGGAGGAAGCAAATGGCGGCCGCAGGATGGCCGCCATTTGCAAAGCAGCGCAGATGGGAGCAAGTAAGTGCTCCGTTTCGCGTGCCTTTCGTGGTGTGGGGGTGGCGGGGACTTCGTTCCACTACGGATTTTGGGAGGCTGAATGCACTGGCATTCGGTCTCACCGAGATCCGTCGCTGAATTCTCTGACATCCCTAGTAAGAACTAGCAAATTTTGTGGTCTGTAATTTTTCCCCCTGGAAAATATGCCCATAGGTTGAGGTACTAAACAATATCATTCTCACTTATATGCATCTTTACTAAAGAGAAATCTGTATTGCAGTGAAAAATCACGCTATCCGTAGAGAGCAGATCATAAGAACAGCAATGTAATATAAGAGAACAATATTGTTGCTGATTAAAATGTGAGGTACGTGCAGCAAAATAGTTTATTCTAATACAACAATTTTTACTTGGGATGGCGGAGAGTTCTGCCACGGATTTCAGTGAGAAATCTGTGGCGGAACGGCCTGCCCCCCCACCCCCCCGCACATTCCCCCCGGGACGAAGCTTACCTGGCGCAGATGTTCCTGATGGCAGAGGCTCCGGCGGTGGCTCCGGCAGCAATGGCAGCTGGTCTTTTGACCAGCTGCCGCAGCCGCCATTTGCATCCTGGTCTTTGCCGTGATAGGCTATGTAAGTATTTACATAGCCTATCATGGCAAACCAAGCAAAAAAACAAAAAACAAAACAGTGTACACAACGGCGGCGGCTACAGCGACTGCCATTTGCATTCCCTATTTTTTGCCGTTTTAGCAAAATTTAAAAATTTTAGCGAAAATGTCGTATTGCTCTAACAGTCAGGAAGTTTTTCCCGTTGTTCAGCAGGAATCTGGCGTTTCGGCGGCGTTTCGGTGAGGGCGGGGGCAGTGGCCAGTCTCCCGACCGGCTGCTGCCGCCGTTACAAAATAAAGTAAAAAACAAAACAAAACACCCATGATAGTCTACGTGACGATTTACGTAGCCTATCACGGCTAAATTTCCAAAGTCAGCCATGATAGGCTACGTAAATCGTCACATAACCTATCACGGGTGACTTTGAAAAAAAAAAAGTGCATACGCAAATGGCGGCGCTCCATGGGTGCCGCCATTTGCATTCCTTATTTTGGCACGTCTAGTCTACGTAAAGATTTACGTAGACTACGGCGAAAATAAGGGAACGCTATTTGCGTTGCCCTTATTTTCGCCGTAGTCTACGTAAATCTTTACGTAGACTAGACGTGCCAAAATAAGGAATGCAAATGGCGGTGCCCATGGGGCGCCGCCATTTGCATATGCGATTTTTTTTTCCAAAGTCACCCGTGATAGGTTATGTGACGATTTACATAGCCGTGATAGGCTATGTGACGATTTACATAGCCTATCACGGCTGACTTTGGAAATCTAGCCGTGATAGGCTATGCAAATTGTTACGTAGCCTATCACGGGGGTGTGTTTTTTGTTTTTTGTTTACTTTTTTTTCGCGGCCAGGGAGGCGGGGCACTCCTCCCCAACCTGAATTTCGCCGGCGAGGGATGGGGAGCCTCTCCCCCTCGCCTGAACTTCGGGGGGAGAACCAAAGTGCCTCCCCCCCACCGCGAAGCAAGCTGCGGGACAAAGTAAGTCCCTTTCGTCCATCCCTAGTGCTTACAGATGGATTGCTTTATCATCTGGTCCAGAATTTTCCCAGGGATTGATGTCGGACTGCCTGGTCTGTAGTTCCGAGGTTCCTCCTTTTTGCCCTTTTTGAAGATAAGGACAACATTAGCCCTCCTCCAGTCATCTGGCACTTCCTCCGTCCTCCATGATTGCTCAAAGATAACAGACAGTGGTTCTGAGAGTTCTTCTGCCAGTTCCTTTATTACTCTAGGGTGCATTTCATCTGCCCCTGGAGATTTGAACTCATTCAAAGTAATTAGGTGTTCCTTGACCATATGCCTATCGATCTCAAGCTGCAATCCTGCCCCTTCAGCCTGTACTTTGCCTTTGCCAGGTGGGTCATAGACCCTCTTTTGGGAGAAGACTGAGCCAAAGTAGGAATTGAGCACTTCTGCCTTTTTCTTGTCATCTGTTATCATTTTGCCATCCTTATTTAATAGCTGAACCACCATTTCTTTGTCTTCAGCACGTCGCTGAAGAAAGCCTTTTTGTTGCGTTTTGCATCCCTCACTAACCTCACCTCATTCTCAGCATTAGCCTTCCTGATGCCATCCTTACAATTCTGTGCTACCTGCCTGTACTCTTCCTTTGTTGCTTGCCCTTCCTTCCACTTCCTATATGTGTAGGGTTTTTTTTGTTTTCAGGTCATCTCTAAGCTTTTTGTGAAGCCACATTGGCTTCTTCTGTTGTCTTCCACCTTTTCTACTTGTTGGAATTGTTTGTAATAGTGCCTTGAGAATTTCCTTTTTAAAAAACTCCCACCCATCTTGGACTCCTTTTCTCATTAGAGTCACTTGCCTTGGGACCTTACTGACCATTGTTCTGAGTTTATTAAAATCAGCTTTCCTAAAATCCAGGGTACATGTTTGGCTACACTTGGCTTTTGCTTCCTTTAGAACCAAGAACTCCAAGTTGGGGTTGGCGGAGAATTTCTCCCTGAAACTTCGTGGGGCCGAGTGCCAACGTGTTCAGCCCCGTTTCGGGGAGAAATTCTCCACACCCCTCCGCCCCCCGCACCCCCCCGGGACGGGACTTACCTTTCCCGAATGTCCCTCCCTACGTAAAGATTACGTAGACTATGGCGAAAATAAGGGCAACGCTATTTGCATTGCCCGTATTTTCACCGTAGTCTACGCAAAGATTTACGTAGACTACAGTGACCAAATAAGGAACGCGAATGCGCTTTTGCGTACCTTTGCGTACGCGCTTTTTTTTTTTTAAAGTCACCCGTGATAGGCTACGTGACGATTTACGTAGCCTATCACGGCTGACTTTGCAGATCTAGCCGTGATAGGCTATGTTAATCGTCACGTAGCCTATCACGGGGGCGTGTGTTTTTTTAACTTTTTATTTCGTGGCCGGGCGAGGTGAGGCGCCTCCTCCCCGGCCTGAATTTCAACCGGGCGAGGCGGGAAGCCTCCCCCCCTGGCCTGAACTTCGGGGGGAGAGCAGCGAAGTGCCTCCCCCCCACCGCGAAAAGCTGCTATACCAGGTAAGTGGCTTTCGTGCACTCCTACTCCAAGTAACATGGCCACTTTCCCCTGGAGTTCCTGTAACTGCTACTTTATCTACTAAGTCATCTCTGTTGGTTAGTATCAAGTCAAGGATAGCCAGTCCTCTAGTTCTTTCCTCTACTTTCTGTAGGAGGAAGTTATCTGCCACACAAGTCAGGAATTTCCAGGAGAGGCCATGTTTTGCAGAATTTGGCTCCCAACAAATATCAGGGAAATTGAAGTCCCCCATTACTACTGCATCATGCTTCCTTGAAACATTAGCTATTTGCTTTTCAAAAGTTTCATCCTCGTCTTCTCCTTGATTGGGTGGCCAGTAGCAGACTCTGACCACCAGGTTCATTTTATTCTTTGCTCCATTTATTTTAACCCAGATGCTCTCGATGGGGCTACCAAGCTCAACATCCTGTATTTCTGTGCAGAGATATGTATTTTTCACTTATAGTGCATCTCCATCTACCTTTCTGTTCCTCCAGTTCTTTTTGAAGAAGTTATATCTTTCAATTGCTGTATTCCAGTTATGATAGCCATCCCACCAAGTCTCAGTTACACCTATCAAGTCATAATTTCCCTCTTGTATTAAGAGTTCAAGTTCATTCTGTTTGTTTCCCATACTCTGGGCATTAGTATATAGACATCGAAGACCATGTGCTTCATAGTCTGGCTTTCTTCCTTTACATCTCCCTTCCCAGTAGGATTTAGTTTAAAGCCCTTCTGATAAAGTTCTTCATGCTGCGGCCAAACACATTCTTCCCAGCCTTCGTGAGGTGCAACCCGTCCCTTGCCAACTGTCCATCTTCCAGGAAGTATAGTCCATGGTTCCAGAATCCAAATCTCTCTCGTTGGTACCACCTTCATAGCCAATCATTCACCCAGAGTATTCTTCTTTCCCTTTCTATCCCTCTTCTAACAACTGGAAGGATGGATGAGAAAACTATCTGGGCCCCAAAGCTCTTGAGTTTCCTTCCCAAAGCTTCAAAGTCTGCAGTGATTTCTTTGTAGCTCCGCTTGGCGGTATCATTTGTTCCCACATGGATGAGAATAAAGTGGGCTTTATGTGTGCAGGCAACCCTTCAGTCACACCTTTAATCTGTCCTCCCAGAAGACAGCATACCTGGAGAGTCCATGGGTCTTCGCGTCACCCTTTTCCAAGGAGTATGCTCTACTGCATTTTTCCTCACCTCAGCATTTTCGTCTTCTGCCTCAACTTGCTGTTGCTAGGGATGTGTGAAACCACTTAACTGTTTTGTAAGTGGCATCCGCAGTGGGGGGGAGGTGCTCCGTCCCTCCCCCCAAAATCCTCACCGGCAGGCTCTGCTCTGCGGCGACTCTGCGGAGCCGCCGGCCAGGTGCAACCACAGCAGGGCATCCGGCTGCGGCAGGTCTGCAGGGCTAAATGGCGGCTGGCGTAGTGGCTGCCATTTGCATCTCTTCGATGAGCTGTGATAGGATACGTAAATATTTATATAGCTTATCATGGCAAAAGCGGGGATGCAAACGGCGGCTGCTACGCCATTTGCATCCCTGTCTTTTGCCATGATAGGCTACGTAAATATATACGTAGCCAATCATGGCAAAAGACAGGGATGAAAATGGCGTAGTGGCCGCCATTTGCGTTCCTGCCTTTTGCCGTGATAGGCTGCGTAAGTATCTACATAGCCTATCACGGCCTCCGCAGGGACACAAATGGCGTCCCTGCATTAGCCGTGATAGGCTACATAAATACTTACATAGCCTATCACGCCATTCGATGGAAGGCGAATGGCAGCCGCAGACGTGGCTGACAATTGCGGAGCACTGGATGGCCGACACCAGGTAGTCTCCTTTCCCGGCCCATTTTGCGGGGTGGCGGGGGGGGGTTGCTTTGTTCTGCCATGGATTCCGGGGGGCTGAATTCACTGGAATTCGGCCTCCCTGGAATCCGTGGTAGAATTCTCTAACATCCCTAGCTGTTGCTCTTCAAGCTTTTGTTCTTCACTTTGCTGCTGTAGTTCCACCATTCTGTCCAAGAACTCTTCGTGTTCTCGTATTCCCCGGAGGGTTGACAGTCACCACTCCAGTCCTCTTACTTTCTCTTCCAGCAGCATGATCAACTTCAACTGTCCACTGTTTTGAAAGCATCTCCTGCTTGAAAGGCTGTCCTGGCCAAGTCCAGTTTAAAGATAAAGACCCACTGGAAGGAAGCGCTGGGCCCGGAAATTGCCCATCAACAGTACCTGGACAGCAGACTGAGCAAGGCACATGGGTCACCTGGTCACAGTCTTCTACACTATGGAGAGATGTTCTGTATTTCTATTTAAATTATAATAATTATGTATAAATTTGTGTCTATCTACCTCTCTCTATATTAACATATGCAAATTATATGCAAATAGGTATCCTCTTTTGGGGGGTGCATATTCTCTTTGGGAGTAATTCACAAGTGGCCACTCTATGAGGAGGGTTCCCTGGCCCTCCAGTGATGATTTTCAGGGGGTACAAGTGACTTCAGAAGAGATGAAGAGAGGAAACCTTTCTTCTGTGAACTTCCTTATGTCAGGTATCTTAAGATTCAAACCATGGTGCCCACATACAAGAGGGGATTTTTTATTATTCGGGTGCCAAATAGCTGAAATCCTAGATGCTTTTATGCCTCATAGATGAAGCTTTAAAGTACTTGCACTGGCATTCGGCCCCCCAAAATCCGTGGCGGAACGGCCTGCCCTCCCGCCCCCCCCACGGATTCCCCCCGGGACAAGGCTTACCTGGGGCGGATGTTCTGGATGGCGGCGGCTCCAGCAGCAGCTCCGGTGGCGGCGGCGGTGGCTGGTCTTTTGACTGGCTGCCGCAGCCGCCATTTGCATCCTGGTCTTTGCCGTCATAGCCTACGTAAGTATTTACGTAGCCTATCACAGCAAGCCAAGCCAAAAAAAATAAAAGGGCATATGCAAATGGCGGAGGCTATGGCGGCCGCCATTTGCATTCCCTATTTTTCGCCTTTTTAGTCTATGTAAATATTTATGTAAATATTTACGTAAGCTATTACGGCGAAAAAAAAGAAACGCAAATAGAGCCCACTATGCTATTTGTGTTCCCCTTTTTTTTCGCCGTAATAGCCTACGTAAATATTTACCTAAGCTAAAACAGCAAAAAATAGGGAACGCAAATGGCGGCCGCCGTAGCCGCCACCATTTGCGTACGCTTTTTGTTGTTGTTGTTTTTTTGCCCAGCCGTGATAGGCTACGTAAATACTTACATAGCCTATCATGGCAGCCTGGCTGGACGCAAATGGGGGCCACTACAGCATCCGCCATATGTGTCCGCAGCAACCCATCCGTGGCTGGAACTTTGGCTGCGGACAGGCCTGGCGGGATGATCCGCGGAGCCACCATGGAGCGGAGCCGGCCAGGCAGAATTCCAGGGAGGAGGATTGGATCTCCCCCCCCATCGAGGATTCCGGGGGGAGGTATGGAGCGCCTCCCCCCCACCGCGAATCAATTCCGTGAAAAGGTAAGTGACTTTCGTACATCCCTACCATAGGGTAATTCCTCCCATAGGACCTTTTCAGGTCTGGAAATGCAGGCAGCCTGGGAGGCTAGCAGTCATTAGGTACACTCAAAAACACCACAAACATAAATTATAAAACAGCCTGAGAATCACGCAGAACAATGGAAGCCTCTTTCAAGGGGGCAGAAATTGGAGGACAGATTTTGGCTCAGCATTCGTACCACCTCTTCCCTGAAGCTGACCCAACTAGGGATGTACGAAAGTTACTTACCTGTTCGCGGATTATGCTGATGCTGGGGGGGAGGCGCTCCGTCCCTCCCCCTGAAATTGTGGCCAGGGGGGAGACGTTCTGTCCTTCCCCCCCCTGGAATCCTGGCCTGCTGGCTCCGCTCCGCAGGGATTCTGCGAAGCCGCCAGCCAGCTCCGCCAGCGGCTGGACATCCGGCTGCTGGCTAGCAGGGACGCAAATGGTGGCGGCCATAGCCGCCACTGTTTGCGTCCCTGCAGTCAGCCGTGATAGGCTACGTAAATGTTTATGTAGCCTATCACGGCTGATTAAAAAAAAAAATGCGTGTATGCAAATGGCGGCGCCCGTGGGTGCCGCCTTTTGCGTTCCTTATTTTGGCACGTCTTAGTCTACGTAAACATTTACGAAGACTACAGCGAAAATAAGGGGAATGCAAAGAGCATAGCGTCTACGTAAATATTTACATACGCGCATTTTTTTTTTTTAATCACAAGTGATAGGCTACGTAAACATTTTTTTTTTAACTTGGAAATGGCGGCAGCAGGAGCCGCCCAGCCGCCGCCGGAGCCGCTGCCGCCAGGAAGATCTGCCCCAGGTAAGTCCCGTCCCGGGGGGTGGCGGGCCGTTCCGCCACCGATTTCGGGGGGCTGAATGCGTTGGCATTCGGTCTCTCCGAGATCCGTGGTGGAAATTTTGTACATCCCTAGACCCAACACTGCCCCCTCTCACCTGGAATTTTGGTAGATGCAAAATAGTGGCCAGCTTGTTGAATGCTGCTGCAGCAGAAAAAAACCCCAAAACCTTGAGGAAAAAAGAAAGAAGCCATGCTACAATCCCTGCTAATGGTGAGCCCTATCTGTGAGAAACTATTGAAAATTTCTCCTCCCCCTGGAGAAATTAGGTGAAAATGCCCCCCACCGGCCGGCGGTTCGGCGGGTCTTCGTCAGGGGCGGGGGCAGCAGCCGATCTTTCGACCGGCTGCTGCCGCCGCCATTCCAATAAAAGAAAAACAAACAAAAACGCCCCCGTGATAGACTACGTGACGATTAACGTAGCCTATCATGGCTAGATTTGCAAAGTCAGCCGTGATAAGCTACGTAAATCGTCACTTAGCCTATCACGGGTGACTTTAAAAAAAAAAAAAAGCGCGTACGGATAATGGCGGCCCCCATAGGGAGCTGCCATTCATGTTCCTTATTTGGTCGCTGTAGTCTACGTAAATGTTTACGTAGACGACGGCCAAAATAAGGGCAACACTATTTGCGTTGCCCTTATTTTTGCGGTCGTCTACGTAAACATTTACGTAGACTACAGCGACCAAATAAGGAACGCGAATGGCGGCTCCCTATGGGGGCCGCCATTTGCGTACTCGCTTTTTTTTTTTTAAGTCACCTGTGATAGGCTACGTGGCGATTTACATAGCCTATCACGGCTGACGTTGCAGATCTAGCCGTGATAGGCTACGTTAATCGTCACGTAGCCTATCACGGGGGCGTGGGTTTTTTTTACTGTTTAGTTCGCGGCCGGGCGAGGCGAGGCGCCTCCTCCCCGGCCTGAATTTTGGCCAGGCGAGGCGGGAAGCCTCCCCCCCCGGCCTGAACTTCGTGGGGGGAGCAACGAAGCACCTCCCCCCCACCGCGGGAAATCTTCGAGGACAGTGACTTTCGTCCACCCCTACCGGATTCTAAAGAACCCGTGGCAGAACAGCCTCCTGCCCCCCCGCCCCCCCCACAGAATCCCCCCAGGATGGAACTTACCTGGGGTGGCGGTGGCAGATTCAGCAGCGGCAGTGGAAGCTCCGGCGGCTGGTCTCCTGGCCAGCCACGGCTGGGCTGCTGTGGCCATTAGCATCCTTGCAGCTGTGATAGGCTATGTAAGTATTTACGTAGCTTATCACGTCTAACCCCCCCCAAAAAAACCAGCATACACAAATGGCGGCGGCTACAGCGGCCGCCATTTGCATTCCCTATTTTTCACCGTTCTAGCCTATGTAAATATTTATGTAGGCTATTACAGCGAAAAAAAGGGGAATGCAAATAGCGTAGTGGGCGCTATTTGCGTTCCTGTTTTTTCCCCCATTCTAGCCTACGTAAATATTTATGTAAGTTATTTAGGGATGGCAGAGAATTTCTCCCCGAAACTTCGGGGGGCCGAGCGCCGTGTTCGGCCCCCCGAACAAGTTTCGGGGAGAAATTCTCCGCACCCCCCCAGCCCCCCGCACCCTCCCCTGGGACGGGACTTACCTTTGCCGAATGTCCCTCCCAGCGGCGGGTCTTTCGACCGGCTGCCACCGCCGCCATTCCAATAAAGGAAAAAAAAACGCCCCCGTGATAGGCTATGCGACGATTAACATAGTCTATCATGGCTAGATTTGCAAAGTCAGCCGTGATAGGCTACGTAAATCGTCACGTAGCCTATCACAGGTGACTTAAAAAAAGAAAAGAAAAAGCGCGTACGGATAATGGCGGCCCCCATAGGGAGCCGCCATTCCTGTTCCTTATTTGGTCGCTGTAGTCTACATAAATCTTTACGTAGACTACGGCGAAAATAAGAGCAACGCTATTTGTATTGCCCTTATTTTTGCAGTAGTCTACGTAAAGATTTACGTAGACTACAGCGACCAAATAAGGAACGCGAATGGCGGCTCCCTAAGGGGGCCACCGTTAGCGTACGCGCTTTTTTTTTTTAAAGTCACCCACGATAGGCTACGTGATGATTAACGTAGCCTATCACGGCTGACTTTGCAGATCTAGCCGTGATAGGCTACATTAATCATTACGTAGCCTATCACGGGGGCGTTTTTTTTTAAAAAAAAAAAACTTTGGAGTTTGTGGCCGGGCAAGGCGGGAAGCCTCCTCCCCGGCCTGAATTTCGGCCGGGCGAGGCGGGAAGCCTCCCCTCTGGCCTGAATTTCAGCCGGGGCGAGGCGGGAAGCCTCCTCCCCCCGGCTGAACTTCGCGGGGGGAGCAGCGAAGCGCCTCCCCCCCACCGCGAACAAGCTTCGACGACAGGTAAGTGACTTTCATCCACCCCTAAAGTTATTACAGTGGGGGAAAAAAGGAACGCAAATAGCGCCCATTACACTATTTGCGTTCCTGTTTTTTTCACCGTAATAAAACGGAGAAAAATAGGGAATGTAAATGGCGGCCACCATAGCCGTCGCCATTTGCGTTCGCTGATTTTGTTTGTTTGTTTTTGGGTTGCCGTGATATACCGTAAATACTTACGTGGCCTATCATGGCAGGCTGGCTGGACGCAAATGGCAGCCGCTATGAAGGAAATCCAGCTGCGGACGGCCCTGGCCAGCTGCTCTGCGGAGCTGCCGTGGAGCAGAGCCAGCCTGGCAGAATGCCCCGAAATCTGTGGCGGAACGGCCTGCCAACCCCCGCCCCCCTGCAGATCCCCCCCCCCGGGACAAGACTTACCTGGGGCGGATCTTCTGGGCAGCGGCCGGCTCCGATGGCAGCTCTGGTGGCGGCAGCTGGTCTTCTGACCAGCCACCTCTTTTTTTTTTTTTACAGAGATGTGATAGGCTACGTAAGTTTTTACAGCTGCCGCCATTTGCGTACGCCTTTTTTTTTTTTTTTTTTACCCAGACGTTTTAGGCTACGTAAAAACTTATGTAGCCTAAAATGACTGGGTTAAAAAAAAAAAAGGTGTATCCAAATGGCAGCAGCTATGGCCGCCGCCATTTGCATTCCTTATTTTTGCCGTCTTAGTCTACGTAAATAATTACGTAGACTAAGACGGCGAAAATAAGGGGAACGCAAATAGCGTCCACTATGCTATTTTCATTCCTCTTTATTTTCGCCGTCATAGTCTACGTAAATATTTACGTAGATTAAGATGGCAAAAATAAGGAACGGAAATGGCGGCAGCCATAGCCGCCGCCATTTGCGTACGCGGTTTGGTTTTTTTTTCCCCAGAGCCCTCCATGGCTGGAAATCCAGCTGTGGATGGCTCTGGCCTGGCTGGGCCTGGCTGGCTGCTCCGCAGAGCTGCCATAGAGCACAGCCGGCCACGGAGGATTCCGGGGGGGAGGGACGGAACGCCTCCCCCCCCATCAACATAATCTGCGAAAGCTAAGTGACTTTCGTACATCCCTAGTAAGTGGGGTACTTCCTGGATTTGTGCTCCATTTGTGTGGCAAGCTGCCGCAAGCAGGCAAACAGAAGGGAGTGAGGTCTTTCCCTACTTGCTTCCCTGGTATATTGCTATGCAGCATGCTAAGCCAGGCTACCAATAGTCCTTGGAAAATGCCATTTTCCCAAGGGCTCCTTGGGAAAACTCCTTTTTCCATGGGCTACTTCGGTCCTGTCCTGGTGCACTGCATTGCAGAACAAGGAGAGGCTTCCCTTCCTTTCCCCACTGGCTACCACCTTGGACTGCTGTTGCCGTCAAAGACAGGAAGTGAGCAGGCCTCCTTTCCTTTCTTCTCTCTGCTTGCTCACTATAGCTTGCTACTTCTGGAGCTTTGGTACTACACCAGTCTGGTAACTGGTACGGGAGGGGAGGGATGACTGTGTGTTTGTCTTTGAGATGAGTGGACAGGTGGGCAGAGGGTTTGGTAGTATGTCGGTGGGAGGGAGGCTACAATCCAAATTCAGATTGGCTGAGAAATACGCTGAGTTCTTTCCCAATTTCTGAAGAAGCAGCATGGTGTATTTCTGAGCCAATCCTGTATGATCAGAGTGGGTTTGACATCACTAGAGAGAACATTCAGGCTTGAATTTTCAACCACTGTTAACTTCTATAAAAGAAGGAGTAGGTCCCAAACTGAAGGGTTACATCTGCATTCCAAAAGACACTTACTTTGGAGTAAGCCCCATTGACTTCTTTACAAATAAACAGGATTGTATAGGATGGGGCTGTAAATCCTTCTTTCAACTGTGATAGATTTTTGTTGGGCAAACACCCTTTGGAGTTAAAGATCTGTAAAGCCCTTATGGATTAGGACACTTACAAGTCAATCTCATTTCTCAGTGGTAGGAAGAATTCTCATTTCAAACATCATTGATGCATGTTAACAGTGTTCAAAATAAACCAGAATTAATCATATGAGTTTGATGATGCTAATTAACTAGCAAAGCTGACAAGCAGTGGATTTTATTGACACTGAATGTATTTCTGTAAATTCCCAGTCCTGAATCTCCCCTCTACAATAAAATGAATAAAGAAAAGAAAAAGAAAGTAAATCACAGCTACGCGAATACACTTTGTGCAATAGGACTTCAGTATCCAGAGCTATCCACCTATGAGAACTGTGGAGCATACGGACTGATTGCTTTTTATAAATTAGTAATAATAATGATTTATCATTTATACAGTGCAATCAATGTATGCAACACTTAATAGAGAAAAAAAAAGTTAGATCCCTGCCCTTAGGAGTCTGCAGTATAAATTTTGAATGTGGGGGGTTGGAAAGGGATGGAAAGGGAAACTAATAACAGAGAGAGGAGAAGTAATGTTAATAAGTGAGGAATGTGGGCAAATGCAGTTACTATGGGTGCGCTTTGGATTCGGCTGAATTCTGAACTGAATGTGGCTGATTCAGACAGATTCAGGAGATGTCTGAATAGAAATGGGGCTCCTCCGAAGCACACGGAATCTGAACACTCCCAAAGACTGGGGATTCAGAGGAACACAGAGACTCACGAGAGATCGGAGGTAAGCAAGGGGTAGGAAATGCTGCCTCTGCAGTAGATGTCGGGGATGGCTGCCGGAAATGGCTTGATGAGTCACACTTTTGCACCCCTAATGTAGATGGCAGTGGGCTCTCCCTCACTTCCAGGAGATCTTCAGCCAGAAGCTGGGCAGTCACCTGTCCAAGATGCATCAAGCAGGGGACTGGACCAGGTGGTCAACAAGCCCCCTCCAACTCTGTGATTCTATGATAATAGAATGTAGAATAGGATGGAGTTCACCACTTCAGACTGGAGTAGCATTTTTGAATGCTCATTTACATTAAAAAATAAACACTTCAATAGAAAACAACCGCACTGGAGAAAACAGCTCTAGCCTAGTCTTTATGCAGCTGTGATGCTTTTTGGATCTGCAAGGAAGTTTTAACAGAGGGGAGCATTTAAAAATGTGACATCCCTCCCCCAATAGCTTTAATCTGGCGCAGTCCATTCTGTCACCTCATGCTAATGCATGTGTAGATCAGGCTTCAGGCTTGGGACATGAGGTGTGTGACACTTTCCATACAAAAGGATCCCAAGATTAGAATGCTTGGAAGTATATCCCAGAAGAGATGGGCACCCCACACAAATAGTTGCTAGTCTTGCTAAAAATCCATTACCTCCCCTTGAAATGCCTACATAAATATCATACAGGACCAGCATAAGGTTTGAGGGGGGTCTTGGCAGTGTTGCCCAGTGTGCCCTGCAAGCTTACCATGTGAGAATCATCTTGTGAGGCATCTGTAGCCATTTTAATTACCCCAGAATGTGTCTTGACCCACAGGCTTTCTGGGGGAATTCACCAACCTGGCACTTCTCTTCAGTGCACCAAGCTAGAAACAAAGAAAATAGAAAGGAGGTTGGCACCAGCACCACTAGCCTTAGCTTTTGCCCACCGCCCCCCTGCCCCGGCTACTAGGTGTTGACGCTGAGCCTGGTTTCACCTGAATGGGACACTTCCAGTTTCCCTGAGATACTATGAAATGTAACATCATTGAAATCCCCCCTCCCAATGGCAACACGTATTCCTCACCGTTGTGTAGGATATCAAATATTTTAAATCAACAGCATCATTAGCAGAGACCTTTAGCAATCAAGCAGCAGCAGCTTACTTTAAAATGTCAGACATGGCAATAAAACCATTTTTATTGACAGAATTCTGGAGGAAAGAAAATGCGGATAATGTCTGATGGATGAGGAACTAACATTTTGATGCACTTCATCACGTGTAATTAAATACAGATAATCAGATTGATTTTTTTCCCTCCCAGCAAGGAAATGTTCCCTGTGAGTCATGTAGTCCATCGATCAGGAAATACTGCAAACTTCACATTTTTAATTAGGTTAAGTACCGGTCTAATGATGTTTCCCTCTCAAATAATAATAACAAATATTTTTTAATCATTGCTTCACACTTGCAGGAAAAGAGCACAAAAACAACACTTATTCAAGGTATTACACAGGGCAGGCACTTGTGTTATTTAGAGATAAATATGCATCTTGAGTAAATATATTTAATGTATTCTTTTATTAAAAGCACCATAGTTAAATAAACCATGGTATTTTCCTGAATCTGGAATTAAGCAGGAGAATGAAGAAATGAATTATTTTTAAAAATTAAACAGTGTAACATAAAGTCATTGTTTGTGCTTAATGAATCTCCCAAGGATAACCTCTAGAGGGAGACATCTTTGAAGCCCGGGAGAGACTTGAGAAATAAATACAGGACGGTGAGGGTAGAGAAAGAGAGCGGGGGTCTGAAAGGGGTGTGTGTGTGTATGCGTGTGTGTGTGTGTGTCAGGGGTGTTGCTAGGGTCTTAAAAGATCCGGGGCACAGGCCCAGAACACAAATTTGCATACACACACACACACGAGTCTAAGCGCACGTCTAATATGTGTGTGTGTGTGTGTATGGTGCATGCATGCAGTGTGCTTGCATGTGCGTATAGATTACATACATACATACATAAGAAGTGTGCACTGGCCCTCCACCCCACTTCAACTCAGACCCCGATTCAGCATTTTGGAAAACATCCCACTTCTCCTCTGGCCAATTTGTAGTCGGACCACTTCAGCTCAACACCAAACCTGAGTCAAGGTTTTGAAAAATGAGTCTTTATGTTTCCTGTTGACTACCATGGGAAATAAGAAAAAAAAACTGTAACTTTTTTTCTCTTGGGCAGAACTGGATAATTTCATGCATAGTAGCCCCCTAGAAGGGGATTACACCTGGCCAATGTCAGAAAAATAGGAGCAGGGTTTATATTTTGATTTTCTTTTAAAGGGAACTGCCAATAACGTTTTAATTCCTTGGAAGAATTGGATAAAAATTCCAGGATTTATTGCCTCATCAGAGGAGATCATGTCTGCAAAATTTCAGAATGATAACCCAAGGGTTTTTGTACAAGGGTGGCCCGAACATTTTGAGGTCTCCAAAAGAAGACATACTTCTCTCCCAATTTTCCTTGTGGAACATTGTTCTGAAAAGTACTGACGCCATTTGCGTGGCCACCTTTACCGTGATAGGCTATGTAAGTACTTACGTAGCCCATCACGGCAAAGAGCAGGGATGCAAGTGGTGGCCACTATGCCATTTGTGTCCCTGCTCTTTGCTGTGATAGGCTACATAAGTATTTACATAGCCTATCATGGTAAAGGAGGCCACGCATATGGCGTAGCGGCTGCCATTTGCGTGGCTGCCTTTACTGTGATAGGCTATGTAAATACTTAAATAGCCTATCACGGGCTACTGTAGGGATGCAAATGGCATCCCCTATGCAGGACACCATTTGCGTCTGCACCAGCCCGGCAGCGGCTGGAGGCCCTGCTGCGGATTGGCCTGGCCGGTGGCTCCGCAGCATGGCCACGGAGCGGAGCTGGCTGGGCAGGATTCCAAGGGGGAGGACCGGATCGCCTCCCCCCCATTGAGGATTCCAGGGGGAGGAACGGATTGCTTCCCCCGCCCCAGCAGATGCCCCGACCGGAACCAGGGAAGGGATTCGTACATCCCTAGTCTGGGGCAGTAAAATCAGATGTGGTGTGAAATACCAATATTTCACATGGAGCTCTTTCCTTCCTTCCTTCCTTCTCCCTCTTCAAAATTTCATTGCAGGCAAGCTCCCAACAGTGGGCATGTAAGAGCAGAAAAGAAAAGTAGGGGGAGAGACATTTTTTGCACCTCAAAAAAACCCTACATCAGAGGTTAGGGATAGTGACCTCCTAATGGTCATGTTAAACACCTTCTGATTAGGATCTCTAATCCCCTGGGTGACTTGACAGTTTTTACTTTTTTAGACTTTGAGAAAATGAAAATTTATGCAAATTTAGTACAAAAGCCCTAGAACCTGTATGAAATTTGGTAGGTTCAGTCAGCTCCACAGGGCTTGCTAGGTCCCCAAATTCCATGAATTTATGTGGAAGCACAAAAAAATTATAGCTCTTTACTTTGACAGATTTTCTTGGAAAAAGCAAATTCTACCTGTGGCTAGCACAGAAGCCACTAGACATAACTGTCTAAACTTTGGCAGACTCAGTCATCTCTATAGGGGCTTCCAGGTCCCCAAATTCCATGCACATACGTATGTGGACACACACACACAAAATATAGCTCTTTCCTTTGACACATTTTCTTGAAAATAGCAAACTTTACCTGTGACTAGCACAAAAGTCACTGGACATAACTGCCTGATATTTGGCAGGTTCCATCAGCTCCATGGGGGCTGTCTGGTTTTCAAATTCCATACAGTTATGTGGAAGAACAAAGAAATTATACCCCTTTGCTTTGACACATTTTCTTGAAAAAAGCAAATTTTCCTGTGGCTAGCACAAAAGCCACTAGGCCTAACTGTCTGAAATTTGGCAGGCTCGGTGAGCTCTATGGGGGCTGCCAGGTCCCCAAGTTCCATGCATGTATGTGGAAACACACACACACACAAAAGCTCTTTGCTTTGACAGATTTTCTTGAAAATAGCAAATTTGACCTGTGAAAAGCACAAAAGCCACTGGACCTAACTGCCTGAAATTTGGCACATTCAATCAGTTCCATGAGGGCTACCTATCCTCCAAATTTCATGTATTTATCATACAAACAAAAAAAGTAATGGCTGTTTTTGTTTTCCAATGCAAGTCAATGGGAAAATGTAAAAAAAAAAAAAAAGGCAGGACAGCTCAAAAGATCCGGGGCCCAGCTCAAAAGATCAGGGACCTGTGCCCAGATAGGCCCTCTAATGATGCCCCTGTTGTGTGTGTTCAAAGCATTATACTGGCAACAATATAGATCTAAGAAAAAGTATTTTGAAGAATATAAAAGCTTTTTTGAATGAAGATGCAAAAATGTAAGTCTGTTCCCATGACACCTCTAATAGAAACTAATACAGCTACTATATTAACTTACCAGATTATGTTCAGATCATGTTTCTGAACTGATCAGAGTGTTCTTACATAGTATTATTAGGTCGAAAGACCTCCTTCAGCAAATGACTGCATTTCTAAAATGCACATATTCTACTGTAGTTTAATATTCTAAGTCAAATAGTTGTACTTGTTTTGGTTTAAAGATTTTAAAAGATTAAGAAATGCTTAGCCTTATAATAGCGTAAACTCTTAGAACTTTATGTGCAGTGAAGCTTTAGTTGAGTTGGTTATTTTGTGTAATATCGATTTCATTATCTTCATTGCTGGTCTGCAAAAGATGTATGTTGATTTTTAGAAATACACTGATAATTGTTACAGTCAGGGCCAGAAATAATGGAACAAGGATAACTGTTTTGGCAGTTGGCCTCTGTACACCACCACACTGAAGTTGAAAGGAAAAACACCCAGATGGGAGTGAAGTCAGGACTTTCAGCTGTAATTCAAGGGGTTTGACAAAAGTGGGGCACTAACCATTCAGGAAGTACAGCCAGTGGCATACACACACACCCATCGTTGGTGGTTCATAAGTAATATGGAACGAACGGCTGACAAGCAGCTGCATGGCCAGGTGTGTCCTATTTCCTGGGTACCCCATGACCAATCAAGCAGATAAAAGGCCTGGAGGTGGTTCTAAGTGTTACATTTGCATTTGGTAGCTGTTCACTGGAACTCCCATCATGAGGTGCAAAGAGGTGTCCATGAGAGTGAAGGAGGCCATCATTAGGCTGAGGAAACAACACAATAGGGACATAATAGGGATGGTGGAGAATTCCACCATGGATCTCAGTGAGGACGAATGCACTGGCATTTGGCCCCCCGAAACCCATGACAGAACGGCCTCCCACCGCCCGCCACCCCACAGAATCCCCCCGGGACAAAGCTTACCAGGGGCGGCTGCGGCGGCTGCAGCGGTTCCGGCTGATCTCTTGGCCGGCTGCTGTGGCCACAAATGGTGGCCGTCGTAGCGGCCACCATTTGCATCCTTCCAGGCTGCTGTGATAGGCTACTGTCAAGGGCTCCTTGGAGGCCTCTCTCAGTCTAATCCAGTAGCCAAGTCCAGACACAGACAAAGGAATTTGTTTCCAAGCTTTATTCTTCTTTTACAACTTAACAACTCTACAGGTAGCAACTAGATCTGAGCAGCAGAGTACCTATGCCCTAAGTTGGAACAGTTGGTCCCCGTTTGAAAGGGAATTACTGGCAGACCCCTGAACTTAAGGACTAGGGAGAGTCCCTCCCCTTTTCCCTTGGATCCTCTGGGCGCAGCTGTTGTTTGCGCACCAACCGGGCACTACGCCTCCTTTCTGCACCCTCCATTTGGCGCCGCTCTCTGCGTCGGCATCGCGCGTCCACCAAGTCTGCTATCCGCACTCGGTCACTGCCTGGACTGCTATCTAATCTAGGAATGCTGGTGGGAGGAATCTCCGTCAGCTGTGGGCCCTGGGAAAGAGGAGCGCGCTCCTCTCCCAGGAGCGACTGCTCTTCCTCAGAATCAGAACTACTCAGGGATTCTGTGGGCTCAGCGTCCACCCTGACAGCTATGTAAGTATTTACGTAGCCTATCACGGCAAAGAGTAGGGACGCAAACGGCAGCCGCTATGTCGTTTTCGCCCCTGCTCTTTGCCGTGATAGGCTACGTAAGTATTTACATAGCCTATCACGATAAAGGTATATGCAAATGGTGTAGCAGCCGCCGTTTGCGTGGCTGCCTTTACCGTGATAGGCTACATAAATACTGACGTAGCCTATCACAGCAGCCTGGAAGGACGCAAATGGCAGCCGCTACGACAGCTGCTGTTTGCGGCAGCAGCAGCCCAGCCGTGGCCGGAACTCCAGCTGCAGCCGGCCGCGGCCAGCGGCTATGCGAACCTGCCGCGGAACGGAGCCCGATGGGGAGGATTTCGGGGCGAGGGATGGAGCGCCTCCCCCCCACCGCAAAGCAGATCCGCGAAACGGTAAGTGACTTTCGTGCATCCCTACAACATAAACCCATCAGAGAGATAGCAAAAACTGTGGGAGTGGCCAATACAGAAGTTTGGAACATCCTGAAAAAGAAGGAATTAACTGGCAAGCTCAGAAACAGCAAAAGGCCTAGGGATGAAAGAGAATTCCACCACGGATCTCGAGGAGGCCGAATGCCAGTGCATTCGGCCCCCCGAAATCTGTGGCAGAATGGTCTGCCCCCCCGTCCCCCCCGCGAATCCCCCCGGGACGAGACTTACCTGGGGCGGATCTTCCGGGCGGTGGGAGCTCCGGTGGCGGCTTCGGCGGTGGCGGCTGGTCTTCCAACCAGCTGCCACCGCCGCCATCTGCAAACTTTTTTTTTTACACCGACGTGATAGGCTACATAAGTTTTTACGTAGCCTAAAATGTCTGGGTAAAAAAAAAGGCATACGCAAATGGCGGCGGCTACGGCCGCCGCCATTTGTTTTCCTTATTTTGGCCGTCTTAGTCTACCTAAATAATTATGTAGACTAAGACGGCGGAAATAAGGGGAACGCAAATAGCGTCCACTACGCTATTTGCGTTCCCCTTATTTTCGCTGTCTTAGTCTATGTAAATATTTACGTAGATTAAGACATCAAAAAGAAGGAACGCAAATGGCGGCGGCCATAGCCACCATTTGCGTACGCAGGGGTTTTTTTGTTTTTGTTTTCCCCAGAGCCCGCCGCAGCTGGAAATCCAGTTGTGGACAGCTCTGGCCTGGCTGGGCCTGGCTGGCTGAGCACAGTCGGCCAAGGAGAATTCCGTGGAGGAGGAACAGAGCGCCTCCCCCCTGTCCAGGATTCCGGGGGGAGGGACAGAGCGACTCCCCCCTGTCCAGGATTCCGGGGGGAGGGACAGAACACCTCCCCCCCCACCATGAGCATAATCCGCGAACAGGTAAGTGATTTTCGTACATCCCTAAAAAGACCTGGAAGAAGACCACAGAAGACAACTGAAATGGATGACTGCAGAATTCTGCTCATGGTGAAGAGGAACCCTTTCACAATATCTAGCCAGGTCAAGAACACTCTTGCGGAGGTAGGCATGTCATTGTCAAAATCTACAGTCAAGGGACGGCTTTATGAATGTAAATACAGAGGCTTCACAACAAGATGCAAACCACTGGTAACGCTCAAGAACAGACAGGCCACATTAGCCTTTGCCAGCAAACACCTTAAAAAGCCTGCCCAGTTCTGAAATAAGTTTCTTTGGACTGATGAAACCAAGATTAACTTGTACCAGAATGATGGGAAGAGAAAAGTAAGGAGAAGGAAAGGAACAGCTCATGATCCAAAGCATACCACATCATCTGTCAAACATGGTGGAGGCAGTGTTATGGCATGGGCATGTATAGCTGCCAATGGAACTGGGTCACTGGTGTTTATTGATGACCTGACTGCTGATAAAAGCAGCAGGATGAATTCTGAAGTGTATAGGGCTATACCTTCTGCTCAGATTCAGCCAAATGCTGCCAAACTGATAGGATGCCGCTTCATATTGCAGATGGATAATGACCCAAAACATATAGCAAAAGCTACCCAAGAGTTTCTCAAGGCAATGAAGTGGGATATTCTTCAATGGCCAAGTCAGTCACCTGATCTCAACCCAAAAGAGCATGCTTTTCACTTACTGAAGACAAGACTGAAGGCAGAAAGACCCACAAACAAGCAGTAGCTGAAGGCAGCTGCAGTAAAGGCCTGGCAAAGCATCTCGAGGGAGAAAATTCAGCATTGGGTCATGTCCATGGGTTCCAGACTTCAGGCAGTCATTGACTGCAAAGGATTTTCATCCAGGTATTAAAGGTGATCCTTAATGATGTTGGTTTGTTCCATTACTTATCATCCACCAACGATGGGTGTGTGTGTATGCCACTAGCTGTCCTTCCTGAATGGTTAGTACCCCACTTTTGTCAGACCCCTTGAATTACAGCTGAAAGTCCTGACTTCACTCCCATCTGGGTGTGTTTCCTTCCAACTTCAATGTGGTGGTGTACATTGGCAGAGGCCAACTGCCAAAACAGTTATCCTTGTTCCAATATTTCTGGCCCTGACTGTATAATTTGTCATCTCTGATGATTTCACCAACAGAAATATAGTCAGACTTTCTCACAACACTGCACTGAGCAAAGCTTGTCCAGCAGAACCCCCAAAATTCTGTTGGTTCTGTGAGGCATTTAAAAAGGATAAAAAGGTTTCAGTGTCCCAAATCCTAAAGCAATTTCAGAAGATCAGGTAGCACACAATGGCTCTCTTCTAAGTTCAGGGTGTGAGTGAAGAGTAGGTATTAAATTTAGGCTGGCTGGCTATTAGCCATGATAACTAATATTGTTTTTATTAGTTAGTTAGTTAGTTAATTAATTAAATGAATATCCCACCTTCCTAGCAAATGCTGTTCAAGATAGCTTGCCACCAATCAGTCCTGGGCCAGGGAGTTGCTTAAACATTATTTATTTATTTATTTATTTATCTATCTATCTATTCGGGATATTTATCTGTCACCCTTTATTAACAAATTCCAGGATGGTGCACAAAATTCATTAAAACATCAATTAAAATTGAAAAAGAAATCCTAAAAAAACCCAGGTAGTCTTAACTAAGCTAAGCATTAAAATCAACAAATGTTTGGTTAAACAAATAAGTTTTTAACAGGTGCTGAAACACCATCAAGGTTGGCACCTGTCATACTGCATTGGGGAGAGAATTCCAAAGGCAGGGCACCCCAACCAAAAAGGTCCCCTCCTCTTTGTATGCCTCCATGACGATTCAGAAGTAACTGGGACTTGTTTCTGGGCTCAGAAGGAGGCAGGACAAGGCTCTAAAGAAAGTAAGACTATATCACCCAGCAGCTACCTCCCGTGGCCCCATCCCCTCTGTCCCACAGAGAAAAGCTCTTATCTCTGAGCTGATCAAAGATTAATGCTTTCCCTAGCTAAGCACTGAGAAAGTGGCCTTTTTCAGTGCTAAGCAGGGGAAAGCCCTTATCTCTGATCAGCGGGTGATTGGACATAAGATAAGAGCTTTTACCTGGGGGGTGGGGTTCAGGGCCAGAGGAAGAAACTGCCAGGTCAGATGAGGAAACACCCCTCCCATGGGTTTTTTCACTGCTGTGGGCCAAGGGTTCCCCATCCCAGTAGACAGAATAAAAGAATAAAAACACTACGTTAAAATAATTAATATTTTCTAAAAGAAACAGAGTTCTGACAAACTGAGTTTTGATCAACCGCAGCTGGTCACTTAAGGATGGCTTCCTGGAATAAAAATGTCTGCAGGAGGCGCCAGAAGCAACACAACACTGGTGCCTGCCTGACCTCCAAAGGCAAGGAATTCCACAGGAAGGGAGCCACCACACTGAAGGCTGTTTTCCTGGTGGATTTCACTCGGGCCATGGGTCCATGTGGAACCACCAGGAACTTTATGAGTTGGTAAGCTAGTCATCTATATTCACCTTGTAAGTTTGCATCAGTCTGGACTAGCATCACGCTGTCTGTGCATCAGACTTGTTAATTTGTCTTTATCCCTATTCAGTTGTACCTCAACCAGGGAGAATAAACACAAGAGGAAAGGGAATGTGGTACCCTCGCCCCCCTCCATTGTTGCTTTCATCACACTCTACCGATGGAGTGACTCTCTAAACCGGAGAGCCTCCTGTATCTGTTGGGGCTCTCCACATGATCCAGAACACTGATTGGATACAGGAGGCTCTCCTCTTCAGAAAGTCACCCTGCATGAGAAGAAGGTGATGAAAGCTACAGCAGAGGGGGGTGAGGGCCTAGAGCACCCCTTTCCTCGGGTGTTTGGTCTCCCTGGTTGAGGAAGGGCTTATCACCTTTATATTCAAAGACTGGTTTATATGTGTTGCCATACAGGAACAGCACAACTGCAAACACACAGACACACGAACACACAAACACGAACACACATGTACGTTATCAGGTTGGATCCAGACTTAGTCATGCTTAGAGTAGGCCAATTAAAATCAATGTAACTAATTCTGGCTCCTATTGAATGAGTGCAAGAACCTTTTCTTTTTTCCTGGAGACTGAAGACAAAAAGGAAACAAATACAAAATTTTACATGGTCACCAACCACTTAAACAATTCATGAATTTAGCCTGCAGCTGAACTTGAAGGGCAGCGCTGTGGAGGATAAACACGCTCCTGATCGTTACTCCATGTGTCCAGTGAACGTTTACTCTTCTGCTTTCTATGTCTTATTCTCTCTAACTGCAAAAGGAACAACAACACTGACATTATTAATGGGTGCATGTTCCAGTCAGAGTTAATCATAATTAAGTATCATTAGGCACAATTCAACTGCCACTAAGTACTTTTAAGTTCCATTGAGATCAATGGGAGACATTTAAGCATATAATTAACTCTTCCATTAACATAAATGGGTTTTAAAGTGCTGAACATTTGCAGGATCATGTCCATTAATTTCAGTGGAACAGAGTTAAGCAGATGCTTATTTCATTGAAATCAAGGGGACATAAATGTGCTTGATTTTGGATGGATTGTGCCTAAATATTCTTCTCTAAACTTAACGTATGTCGTTTAGGAATGAGGGCATGAATCTCTATGATGGTTGATTGTGTTTACAGTTAGAAGCAGTAGTGTGAATATTAAAAAGTCAGTTAAATTCCAAGATTATGTTTTATTGCAGGCTTCCTTATGGTTAAGAAGCAATTGTGCACTTTTTGCTGAATATGCTTTGTTTTGTCAGAATCCCAGACTTACAGGGATATTAAATATAATCTTTCCAGAGGTTTCAAAGTGTTTTTTCTTTTTAATTGGTATAATCATTTCTACATAAATGTCATGAGAATTTACTAACCTAGGCACAAAATTTCCTAGCTACCCTGAGTTATGATAATGAAGAAAATTCATTCAAATATACTTCCCTATTTTGGGCTGGGAGGAGGGGGGAGGGATGGCACAATCCTAGTTAATTCATTGAACAGAATTTGTAAGTCTCCTTTCTTTCTACAGATAACAACATTGAATTGTACACTGCCCACTGAATTTCTTTGTAACAGTTCAGCTTTGGAAAGTGTCACCCACTGAAGCCATTTTAAATAATCTGGTAATGTTATATTTGTCTTGCAAAAAGTGGTAACTTATACCTTTATCTTCTTCAAAGCCATTGTGAACTTCCCTCCTAGTGAAAGTTCCCTCCCTTCACAGCAAGCTTACCTGGCATCAGTGCTCCTGTGATCAGTGGTGGCTAGCAACCATTTAAATTTACCCACCATGCCCTGCAGCAATGATGCATCAGGACTAGGAATGGACAAATCTGTCTATTTCTGGTCTATGTCAATTTCACAGGCTTTTACCATAGTTCTATACCTTATTAGAACTATGGTAAAATATAATTCTAATAAGTTCTAATACTGTTGCTTATTATAAGCAACAGTAAGAACCGATTGGTTCAAAATTGGGAAAGGATTACGACAAGGCTGTATATTGTCGCCCTGCTTATTTAATTTATATGCAGAGTACATCATGAGAAATGCCAGGTTGGATGAATCACAGGTTGGAATTAAGATTGCTGGGAGAATTATCAACAACCTCAGATACACAGACGATACCACCCTAATGGCAGAAAGCGAAGAGGATCTCAAGAGCCTCTTGTTGAGGGTGAAAGAGGAGAGTGCAAAAGCTGGTTTGAAACTCAACATTAAAAAAACTAAAATCATGGCATCTGGCCCCATCATGTCCTGGCATATAGAAGGGGAAGAAATGGAAGCAGTGACAGATTTTATTTTCTTGGGCTCCAAGATCACCGCAGACGGTGACTGTAGCCATGACATTAAAAGACGCTTGCTCCTTGGGAGGAAAGTTATGGCAAACCTAGACAGCATAGTAAGAAGCACAGACATCACCTTGCCAACAAAGGTCCGTCTAATCAAAGCTATGGTTTTCCCAGTAGCAATGTATGGCTGTGAGAGCTGGACTATAAGGAAGGCTGAGCGCCAAAGAATCAATGCTTTCAAACTGTGGTGCTGGAGAAGACTCTTACAAGTCCCCTGGACTGCAAGGAGGTCAAATCAGTCCATCCTAAAGGAAATCAACCCTGAGTGCTCATTGGAAGGACAGATACTGAAGCTGAAGCTCAAATATTTTGGCCACCTAATGCGAAGAGAAAAGTCCCTGGAAAAGACCCTGATGCTGGGAAAGATCAAAGGCAAAAGGGGAAGGGGACAGCAGAGGATGAGATATGGACTTCAGCACACTCCAGGAGAGAGTGGAGGACAGGAAGGCCTGGCGTGCTATGGTCCATGGAGTCACGAAGAGTCGGACATGAGTGAATGACTGAACAACAACAACATACCTAATTAATCTGCATTTGTGAAAAATAATACTTTCAAACTATGTATTTAAATACATATTTTAATGGGTGTGGGCAAATAGAAATTCTAAGAACTGTTCTAGGATTAGTGGGTTTGGCTTATTAGACAATTAAATTCTTATTTTCATTAAAAAAAAACCTAGTGTGGCTGCTTGCAGCAGCCATTCTACTCTATTTCCCATGGATTGGAACAGAATCACCATGGAAAGGGCACCATCACTCTGTTCAGGCATTCAAAAAAGGCTTACCAGCAATGTGTGAGAAGGAGCACTCCAGCCCCTGTTAAAAAATCCATGTTCTGGCTTGTGTGGAGAGCCCCCATGGATACAGGTTCTCCTCTTCAGATAGTCACCCTCCATGAGTACAGGGCAACAAACATGATGGAGGAGAGGGTTGGGGCTCCTTCTCTTCACGTGTTGCGGTTACGCCTTTTCTGAATGCCTGAATGGGGCTTATCTGATGTGAACATAGCGCTATGCCCATGGCAATTCTGGCCCACCTCACACAAAACACAGTGAGTTGGCTATAGAGACCCTTCCGAGCTGCTCATATTTTAAAAGTGTGTGTGTGTGGGGGGGATAAAAATACTCCTCTGTCATCTAATCTGACTAAGGCAAGTCAAACGTACCCACCACAAATATTTCTCAGAATTTCTCCCCCCATCCCTGTTTTTGGCATTTTCTTTTCACCCACCCTGTCCAATTGCCCAAGGTAATTGGGCTGAAAATAGGGGCCCAGCTCTAACCTTAACTTGCTGCACCCAGACTAAAACCAAACTACATGTTACAGTAATTGCGTAGCATGCATCTGAGGCTTCTCGTTCATTTTACTCTAGTGTAAGCACATGGGTTCCCAATTTAGATTGGGACCACCACACTCTGGGAGGGGAGGACTAAACCTTTCCCCTCCCCACCATTTACTTCCCAAAATTCCACCCCCTGGGTGGAATAACAAAAAGAAGTTTTCATTGAAGTCAAAGCAGGTTTATTTTATTTTACTTTTTAAACCCCTTTATAGTTTTGTGGGTTTTTTTTTAAACAGTATATTACACACTTGGTTCCTCCAATGTGATGTGTATGTAATCAGTACATTTTGGTACAAATAATAAACGAGAGCTTTGTTATTTCATGCAACCATGAAGTGAGAGATTTCACCTACTTCTAAATTGCTTGTCACAGTCACAGGTGGGGAACACGTGGCCCTCCAAAAGTTGTTGAACTCCAGTTCCCATCAGCAGTATTCAGCAAGGCCAATGATCAGGGAAGATGGGAGTTGTGGCCCCACAACATCTGAAGAGCCAAAGATTCTCCACCCCTGCTGTAAGCTTTGTACAGAGATGGATGCACATCATTTCAAGAGGGTTTTAACTGCTAAAGGCACTCGAGTAGAAGTGTAAGTAAGGGTACAATCCTATGCATGTTTAGACATCAAAAAGTCCCACAACTCCAAGCATTCCCCAGCCAGCATGGCTGGCTGGGGAATGATGGAAGTTGTAGGACTTCCGGATGTCTAAACGTGCATAGGATTGTGCCCTAAATTGTCTAATTTCATTCCTATGTGCAAGGTTTACACATGTTTTTTACAAACACTTTTTTTACACACATTTCATTTCTCAACTCTATCCCGCCTTTTTATCTGACTGTATTTTGAACTCTAAAAGGAAGAGGATCAATGAGGACCTTCAAGTAGATCTGAATGACTATGAAGAGGATTCTAAGCTTTACAAGAGGCTAAGAAGACAAAGTATGCTTATGAATCACTGCAGGAACAATGAGTGCTTCATAGTCTGGAACTGCGTTGGAAGTGCCTCTGTGATGTATCTCCCTTCCAACCATGTGATTATTTTATCAACACCACTCCTCTTTAATATTTATACACCAACAGCTACAAACTCTACCTCCCCCTTGAGGTAATATCTTACAGCAAGTGAGAGTGGAAGGTATACGTCAACATCAACCTTTTATATACCTTTATTTTGACGCTGCCACCATCTTCCTTTTTATGAGGAGAGAACTTCCAATTCCTTTATGTGTACATGTGTAGATTTATAGTACTTGGCTTATTTCTGTTGTAGTTTCATGTAATCCTTTGTTAGTAAATGCTGAGAACGAGAATGGCGTGGTTGAAAGAACCAAATAAAAATAAAACTTTATTTACAAGGTTTGTGATATTTCAATACAGCTCAAGTCCCTTATTGTTAAACTGAGGTTTCAAGTTTTTATTATTTCCTTACTTACTCAATCCCTTCTAATATTAATATTTCAAGCTTAAAATGTATACCTCCCTCCACCTACCAGGGTATCAACCCCACCCCCCAAGATAGAGCCCAATTGCCCCAATCCTAGGGGTGTACAGATTCCCCATCGTCTGTTCCAGTGGGGAATCCATGGGGGGGGGAGGCAATCTGTTTCTCCCCCCCCAGAATCCTCCAGAGCGGTTCCACTCCACGCTTGGATTCTGGGGTGGGGGGAACTGGCTTCAGGGCGCTTACCTTCCCTCCTGCCAGCCAGAGCCGTTCGCCTCCTCCTTGTCCCTGCCAATTGCCATGTCTTTAAAAAAAAATCCTGCTGATCACATGTGCCCATAGACTTATATGCAAAATAGAGTGGTGAATCTTGTGTATAAGCCTATGGACACGTAGACTTATAAGCAAGATTTATGACTCTATTGTGTATAAGTCTATGGGCACATCCTCCCGATTGCCTTTAAAAAAAAAAAAAGACATGGCAATCGGCAGGGACAGGGAGCAGGCGAACGGCTCTGGCTGGCAAGAAGCAGCCGAGTGCTAGGCACGGGTGAAATTTGATGTTTCCACAAAAACTCTCACAGCAAAGAGCTATAACTTTTCACTGCTTGCACAGAAGTGCATGGCATTTGGGGAACTGTCAGCCTCCCTGGAGGGGATCCCTCCTACCAAATTCCAGACAGTTTGCCCCAGTAGTTTTTGTGCTGGGCACAGGTAAAATGTGCTGTTCTCAGAAACTCAAACCAAACTCAGGAGGGTTTAAGGATGGCACTGATGTCCGATTCAGTTCAGGAATCCGGTGGACCTGCTCCTGCCCGCACCCCCGAGCTCCACTTGCCAAGCCCCTGCCCATGCTCAGCAAATGGCCTGCACTCACCCCAGCAGCCATGTCGAGCTTCGTGGTTGCCATTTTCTCAGAAAATGGCAATCGCAAAAATGTGCAAATTTGCGCAAATGCGAAAATGTGCATTTCTATGAATGCGTAATTTGCCTATGCATGAAAATGTGTATTTTATAGAAAATGCACATTTTCGTACACACACTAATGTGTGCCTTAACAAAAATGCACATTTCACACACGAGGATATGTGCATTCAAATATGTGCACATTTTGTGCATACAAAAATGTGTATTTTTGCAATCACCATTTTTTTTTTTTTTAGAAATGGCAACTGCGGAGCTCGACAAGGCCACTGGGGTGAGTGCGGGCTGCTTGCCGAGAGTGGGAGGGGCTCAAGTGTAGTCCAGGGATCAGCAAGTGGGGGCAGGGGCTGCAGGAGTCTGGAGAACGCGGACAGGGGTGAGTTTGCACATCCCTAGGAGGGATAATAAGTTAGGTGTGTTGAAGCGGAGCACTATCCCTAATCTCAGCTGTAGGTTTCTTTGAAGTGCAAACAACCCCTTTCCCCTAGTACTACCTATTCAGAAGAATGACAGGCTCAGGCTCTCTTTGGCTGAATACACACATTACCTGGCAGGCGGGCTGGCTGGCAGAGTAATTTGTTTTTGTAGCAATGTGCTTTTTTTCCTAGCACACACAAAATGAATGTTTTATATTTATGTTATATTTTAATACATTCCTTTTACTTAGCCACACCACACCGGCCAAATTTCAGGCAGTTTTTAATTAAAAATAAATAAATGATGCAAGTGAACTGAAGGAACTGACAGTGTAGCAAAGTGCACATCATTATCCAGTGTATATTTATATATGCAGTTGGTGATCCGGTCGGGCGCTGGAAACCTCCACTTTGTGGACCCATACTTCCCCCACCCCATCTCGTCCATGGTGGCCTGCCTAAGCCTCTTGGGCATGAGAGACTGAGAGCCTGCAGTTCCGGCACTACCAGCCTTCTGCTTGCCCCTGCTGCTTGCCTGCTGGGATGTGGGGGTCTCTTTCCCAAGCAAGATCAATTGGTGCTGCCTAAAGTGCAGGCTGCTGGTGGTGTAGTGCCCTGGCTGTTTCCCCCTGCTTAGAGATGCCTTGCAGTGGTGGCAGATGGCTGCGCTGGGAACCCCTCCCACCTCAAAGTGGTCCCACACGATGCTGCCCTGGTGTTTCTATGGAGACAGAGACTGCCTGCCTTGAGTCTCAGGGGTCACCACATGAGCAGGGTGAACAGTGGAAGAGGGGTTGGGTGCTGGAGCCTCTGCCTGCTGTTCGTCCTCCCCCACACCCTGGAGGATCTCCTCCTCTTTGCCCTCCACCACACTGAGGATACAGACACCTCTGACATAAGGTCCATCAGTGGGCTCCCTTCTTCCACCACAGAAGGAGATGGTGCTCCTTTGGCAAGAGTGCTACTGCTGCTGCCTGCACCAGCCTCTTCAAACAGTGACCTCTGGGCACTGCGACTGGCCTCCACACTCTGCTGCCCTGCTACACCAGGACACGCTATCTGGACTGTGGGAGAGCCAGGCTGGCTATCAGTGCTGCTACTCCCAGCGGCACCTCACCCACCTCTGCCCCTGCCAGCAACACCCCAAAGATGCCTCATACTGGGCTTGCTTGCTCTGCCACATAGCATAGTATTATATAATTTAAATAAGAGCTGTTGATGTGTGTAGTCCTTTGCCCAGTGTTTCTGGAAAGGTGGGCTGCATGTAGTACTTTGACACACATCGCTTGCTTGTCCACACATCACAAGCAAGAACACACACACACACACACACGTGCACGAGTGGGGGGAGCAAACACTAAACAAGCAAAGGTGGGTTGACCAACTATAATCCTAATAGAAGAGAAAAGGTTTTTTTTAATTTTTTAATTTAGTTCTTTTGTAGGGAAAAGAGATAAAAATTGAGAAGGGTGGTGGTGGAGGAGAGCCAAGAACAAGCAGAAGACAGTTCTCTCTCTCTCTCTCTCTCTTTCTCTCTCTGTCTGTCTCTGTCTGCATACATACACAAACACAGAATCAAAGTAAGGTCAAACTAATGGTTGAGAGAGAATTGAAAAGGTGGTGGTGGTGGGAAGATAAGCAAAAAGATACTTTTTGTGCACTCTTTTTCAAATGTTTGCATTTTTCACAATGAATAAAATGTTTTGTACATATTTTGGCAAATATAGCTGACTTGAGTGTCATTTACTTGGTAGAAAGGCAAAATCAAAGAAATAAATATATACATTTTTGTAGCTGTATCTACAGACTTGTGTGTGTGTGCGTGTGTGTGGATCCATACCATCCCATGGTACCTGGGAGGCCCTCCCAGGGACCATAGGATCGCACTCCTATGTGGGATCAAGTCTCCCACAATGAATGCTATCAAGACAAAAAAAAAAAAAAGGCTTTAGAAGAAAAATCCTCTACAATATGTTTGCACCACTTACGATGCACCAGCCTGAACACAGCTTACCACTCATGTATGGTAGCCCACTGGGGCTTGGCATAACTCCTGCTGTTGATGCCTGCCTAGGACTACACAAACAACAAGGGAAAGATGGAGTTTGTTGAGAACTTTACAGGCCACAAAAATAGCTGCTTTTGGCATAGTGGATTACAAGTTTTGCAGGACTGGACTTTTCTAAGGACTTTCACCCAGCCGATGGAGCTTTTGACTCCCCCCCCCCCTCAGTTGAACAGCAAACCCTCCATGTCAAATTACAAACTGATTTTGAAAGTATCCAGACTTTCAAAAGTATTTTGCAATGCATTATAGGGGAACACAAGCCAAAACATCACAGAACCTGCTGAACAGATCTTTGGAGCTTGGCACCTGTATTCCAGATTAAAACAGTGTTATCCATGATTACACCATAGAATCATAGAATCATAGAATAGTAGGGTTAGAAGGGGCTTACAAGGCCATCGAGTCCAACCTCCTGCTCAGTCAGTGCAGGAATCCAAGTCAGAGCATCCCCGACAGATGGCTGTCCAGCCTCGTCTTGAATGCCTCCAGTTTTGGAGAGCCCACCATCTCCCTGGGTATAGCAATCACCTTGGTGTCCTACTTTTGTTCCACTGAATTGTTGGACTTTCCACAATTTGTCAGTTCAAAGGAGGGTAATCTTTCCCTTGTACTACTAAAATTATTGGCAAATTCTGTGATACTGTGAATACTGTGAATTATATGTATATGTACTATGTATATTGTTTAACATTTGTGTGGGGAAAGAAGCCAAAAAGTGCATGTCTAAATATACATTCAATATAACAGAGTCAACTAAATACTAAGAAACACTTCAAAATTAAGTACTCATAGGTAAAGAGACAAATATACTCTGAAGCATTTTGCAATAGATAATCTGTGAGCAAACTTACAAAGCCACTTTTTTTTCTCAATTGGGGATAATTGAGCCTTAAGCAGTGTGGCTGTATACATTTCTGCAGATAAAAGAAAAGAATTACACATCCCACGAAGTGATTAAAAAGTAGCCAAATGATTAAAAACCTGGCAGTGAATCCTTTTTAAAAGCAAATCAGATGCTTTATGAAATTGTGCTTGATTTAATCACTGTTTATTTTGCATTCTAGGCTCAATAAAAGCACAGTACATGCATTTGTGTAAACAATTAAGAGTTTGTAGTTATGCATTTTATTAGTTAGGATTATTTACACAGAGATTCATTTTGCATAATCATCCAGACTGGGCATCTGAATGAAAGGAGGAACAATGCCAAAGTGGGTCCCTATGGTGATGTGGAATAAGGTGTGTGTGCGTGGGGAGAGAGAGAGAGAGAGAGAGAGAGTGCCTTGAGGCAAGCAGGGGAAGTTGATGTGTGTCCATATATCTGTATCCGTGTCTGTGTGTGTCTGTGTGTTTTTAAAGAGAAGCCCTGACCTCCTCAAACCAAAACCAGCTGATATTGAGGCCTTTACATGTGGATTGCCACCATCCTTCTAGAAAATGTTGGCAGCAGAGAGTATACCATACAGATGCGAGCCCTCAGCAGGCCACAAACACTTAGACTAAATGGAAGTAAGATGATGGTCACTTGCTTACATGCACTCTACAGCCCAAGGAGGAGAGAGTGGCAACTGACCACACAGGACATGGAACCTGGCTAGATCTACACTACTGCTTTTTATCAGTACTGAAGGGCACTGATAGCTGTCGGGGCACATGAAGCATTCTGTATACTAGGGATGGGTGGATTCCCTACCTGTCATTCTGGACAGAAATCTGCCCTTGGGGGGAGGCGATCCATCCCTCCCCCTGGAATCCTAGCTGGCCGGCTCTGCTCCACAGCGATTCCGCAGAGCTGCCGGCCAGCTCCGGAGCGCCAGCAATATGCCTGCCATTGCCGTTATCGCTGGCTGAGGCTGACTGTCTCCAGATGCAAATGGCATCTGCTACTCCATTTGCAGCCGTAAAGGTCTTAGATTAAACTAAATGCAGCCGTAAATGGCTGCATTTAGCTTAAACTAAGGGCTTTATGGTTGTAAATGGCGTTTGCTACGCCATTTGTGTCCGTGGTTGGTTTTTCATGCGATAAAAATTTCCACCGGCTGGCCCAAATCAGTGTGCAACGAGTCAGGCCAGCTGGTGGAATTCCCGTAAACAAAATGCATTAAAAATGTGTGCAAATTATGGCCATAAATAGCATAAATTTTCATAATTTGCACAAATTATGCAATTTTGCACAATTTACAGCTGAAATTTGTGCACATTAGGAAAAGTACGACTGCAATTTGCACATATAGTGCCCATAGGTGCCATGTTGGGGATCCTGGGGAAATGGCCATTGGGGGGGGCGATTAAGTTCCCAAATTTTAGGAAAAAGCCCATGGCTCAGCTCACTAATGCAAGCTGAACTGGGGGCTCTGGGGAAATCCGACAAGCCCCCAAAGGGCCTGATTTCCCTGTGATGGCCATCCCTAGGGGGTAGGTCCTCTGAATCTAATTCCCCCCTTTAATCCATCTCTCATTCAGTCTGTCATAACCCTCTGCTATAGCTTTGGCATGGGGTTCAGGGCTTTAAGTTCAGGGGAGCCCAAGACCAGCTTCAGAGACAAAGATTTGCCTGGGCTGCTTTGAGTCTCTGGCGTTTCAGCTCCATGGAGCTAGCTCTAGGGACAGCCTCTATCACTGCAGCCCAGGGCTGCCCAGAGCATGGAGCCTGGAGAAGATTTAACATTGGGGCCCCCGCTACTGTCCCCTGCAAGAACCCATGCATGTGTGTGTGGGCCTCTGATGAGCAATTTTCCTTATAGCCACACTGGTTTTGTCTGCTTCACACCCACTCAGTTGTTAGTGGTAGATGCCAGAACTGAACATTCTTGATTTTACTAAAATATTTTGAAATGCAGGACAAACAGGATGACAGTAAACAGAATGTCTATGAAAAATCAGTTTTACTTCATGTCAGTTGTAAGAGAAAAAAAAAAGAGAAGAAGGGGGGGACACCCACTATTCAGTAATAGGCAGATTTCTAATCCACAATTGCAATTTATACAAGTGGGACTTTCAACACAATGCAGCAGTGTATCCCGCAGGTCCTAAGAGACTGCTCAGACCCCAGAGCTGCAGCCAGACTGGAAAATGGGAGATGGGTGTGTCCAGGAGGGAAGAAGAGAAAAAGGGCACGCCTTACTCAGCTCACTCCAAGGCGTTGTCCTGCTGTGCTAAAAGGATATAGCAGGTGGTGGACCTCTGCCTGAAACTCTGGGGAGCTGCTGCCAGTCAGAGTAGGCAGTACTGAGCTCGATAGACAAATAGGCAGCTTCCTGTGCTGCTATAGCACTCTATCACCTGGAGATACCCTGAGATGAGGAGATATGAAAAGGTCCTTCCGGCCAACCTGAAGGCATAAGAAGCCTATGTAGGATGAAGCCCTTCTTTGAATAAAGCTTTCAAGTCAATATCAGCACTTTGGATTAGGCCTAGAAACAAGCTGGTAAACAAACCTGATGGGGCCAGGCGGAGGAACAGTAAAAGCTATGCCATGAGGGCAGCCACTTACGCCTCGCCAAAAAAGAGGAAATATATCACGCACACATAAAAGAGGGGGGAAATGGACAGTGATTTGCATAACATTTGCATATGTTAATTTAAATATAAAGATGCAAATTTAGACATCATTACTATAATGTAATTATAGTTATAATTATAGTGTACTATGACACTCTGACCTGCGCGCCTGCTCAGTCTTGTGACCAGTTAACTGTTGACAGGAAAATTCAGGACCCCTGCTCTCCCATCTTGTGCTTCTTTATCGTTAAGCCAGACTTGGACCTGTCAGCCCTTGAAACAGAGGACTCCTTCCACCAGAGGGCAACTCTCTGACAGATCTTCAAATAGAGGACTGTCCTCTGTATAGTAAGTTACATATCCACCCTATATTACACCAGAATCAGTTCTTCTCATGATGGTGGTGGTAGTACCTCAAGAATAACCTGAAATTTCAGGCTTCCATGCACATCTCCCCAGATAGATGGGAAATCACACATATAAAACTATGCTGGGCACACATTTCTCTTTTCCAGTGAAACAGGGAGAGCAATACATGCATAAGTCCCTTCCACAAAGTTGGATTCCCACCAGTCATCAGTATCCACAATCCCCCTTCCCTGCCAAACAGCGTATCAGTGTGATTTTACAGTCAACTCATTATGATATGCATAATCCGTTGGGCCAAAAACTATCTATCCTGCTATTGTATTTGATCACTTTTTTTAATGTGTCCAGTGGCTTGGTTTTTTGAAATCACTATTAAGTAACTGTCTTCAATATGTTTTATGGCAATATTAATTTCATCTTTGTCTTTGAATGTTTCTTTTAAAAAATACAGTATTATTGATTTTTTTCTACAGTATTTTTCATAACAGCTCCACTTCGTCATAGTCTCTGATGTCTTTTCAATAATTTATTCTTTGACAAATAATCTGCCCAATATGACTTAGACTTGGAAGCACAAAAAATGAAAAATGTTAAAGTTTTGTGTCCCTTCCTTGTGTAAACTTTAACATGCCTATAAATTTAAAGTCAGTCACTGGCTATATATATTGTATCAGTGAAATAGTAATAACAAGATTGGCCACCTAGCAAACTATCAATTAATCCTGACTAATACAATAAAATTGTAGTACAACAAGCTACCCCTTCATGGATCACTGCCTTGTTGTGGCGAAGGGGCTTGCGTAACTCAGTGAAGCCATAAGCTATGCCGTGCAGGGCCACCAAAGACGGATAGGTCATGGCGGAGAATTCTGACAAAATGTGGTCCACTGGAGAAGGCCACGGCAACCCACTCCAGTATTCTTGCCAAGAAAACCCCATGGAACGTATCACAAGGCTAAAAGATATGACGCCGGAAGATGAGCCCCTCAGGTCGGAAGGTGTCCAATATACTACTGGGGAAGAGCAGAGGGAATTTCCAAGTAGCACCAGAAATAGTGAAGCGGCTGGGCCAAAGCCGATGCTGTAAAGAACAATATTGTTGAGGTACCTGGAATGTCAGATCAATGAATCAAGGTAAGCTGGAAGTGGTCAAACATGAGATGGAAAGACTGAACATCGACATCTTGGGAATCAGCAAACTAAAATGGACAAGCATGGGTGAATTTAATTCAGGTGACCATCATATCTACTACTGTGGGCAAGCATCCCTTAGAAGAAATGGAGTAGCACTCATAGTCAATAAAAGGGTGGGAAAAGCAGTACTGGGGTACAGTCTCAAAAACGACAGAATGATCTCAGTATGAATCCAAGGCAAACCATTCAACATCACAGTCATCCAAGTCTATGCTCCAGCCACTGAGGCCGAGGAAGCTGAGATTGATCGGTTCTATGAAGACCTACAACACCTTCTAGAACTAACACCAAAATAAGATGTCTTTTTCATCATAGGGGATTGGAATGCTAAAGTAGGAAGTCAAGAAATCACCAGGATAACAGGCAAGCATGGCCTTGGTGTACAAAATGAAGCAGGACAAAGCCTAATAGAGTTTTGCCAAGAGAACACGTTGATCATAGCAAACACTCTTTTCCAACAGCACAAGAGGCGACTCTACATATGGACATCACCAGATGGTCAATATCGAAATCAGATTGGTTATGTACTTTGCAGCCAAAGATGGAGAAACTCTATACAGTCAGTCAAAACAAGACCTGGAGCTGACTGTGGCTCAGATCATGAGCTTCTTATTGCAAAATTTCGGCTTAAATTGAAGAAAGTAGGGAAAACCACTAAACCATTCAGGTATGACCTAAATCATATCCCTTATGAATATACAGTGGAGGTGAGGAATAGCTTTAAGGGATTAGACCTGATAGACAGAGTGCCTGAGGAACTATGTATGGAGGTCCGTAACATTGTTCAGGAGGCAGCAACTCAATCCATCCCAAAGAAAAAGAAATGCAAGAAAGCCAAGTGGCTGTCTGATGAGACTTTACAAGTAGGGAGGGACGAAAGGGACTTACCTTGTCCCGCAGCTTGCTTCGCGGTGGGGGGGAGGCGCTTCGGTTCTCCCCCCGAAGTTCAGGCAAGGGGGGGCGGTGCCCCGCCTCGCCTGGCTGAAATTCAGGCCGGGGGGAGGCGCCCCATCCCTCACCGGCGAAATTCAGGCCGGGGAGGAGCGCCCCATCTCTCCGGCCATGAAAAAAAAAGTAACTAAAAAAACACACACACACCCGTGATAGGCTACGTGATGATTTACGTAGCCTATCATGGCTAGATTTCCAAAGTCAGTCGTGATAGGCTATGTAAATTGTCATGTAGCCTATCATGGGTGACTTTGAAAAAAAAAAAGTGTGTACGCAAATGGCGGCGCCCCATGGGCGCCACCATTTGCGTTCATTATTTGGACAGGGGTAGTCTACGTAAAGATTTACGTAGACTACAGCAAAAATAAGGGCAACGCAAATAGCGTTCCCTTATTTTCGCCGTAGTCTACGTAAATCTTTACGTAGACTGCCCCTGTCCAAATAAGGAATGCAAATGGCGGCGCCCATTGGGCGCCGCCATTTGCATACGCGCTTTTTTTTTTTTTCAAAGTCACCCATGATAGGCTGTGTGACAATTTACGTAGCCTATCACAGCTGACTTTGGAAATCTAGCCGTGATAGGCTACGTAAATCGTCACGTAGCCTATCACAGGTGTTTGTTTGGTTTTTTTACTGTACTTTTTTTTTTGTAATGGCGGCGACGGCAGCCGGTCGGGAGACCGGCCGCCGCCACCGCCCCTGCCGAAATGCCCCCGAAACGCCGCCGGGACCCTCCACTGAGAGGGACATTCGCCAAAGGTAAGTCCCATCCCGGGTGGGGCGGGGGGCCAGCGGATAATTTCCCCACCAATTTCGGGGGGCCGAATGCGTCGGCACTCAGCCTCCCGAAGATTCGTGGAGAAATTCTCTGCCATCCCTATTTACAAGTAGCTGAGGAAAGAAGGGAAGGGAAAAGCAAGGGAGAAAGGGGAAGATATATCCAACTGAATGCAGAGTTCCAGAGAATAGCAAGGAGAGACAAGAAGGCCCTCTTAAATGAACAATGGAAAGAAATCAAGGAAAACAATAGAATAGGAAAGACTAGAGATCTTTTCAAGAAAATCGGAGATCTCAAAGGAACGTTTTGTGCAAAGACGGGCATGATAAAGGACAAAGAAGGCGGGGACCTTCACCAATGCAATGAATATGAATTTGAGCACACTCCAGGAAAGAGCGGAGGACAGGAAGGCCTGGCGTGCTATGGTCCATGGGGTCACGAAGAGTCGGACATGAGTCAGCAACTGAACAACAACAATTGCTAACTCAATAATGGCATCTAGCCCAAACAGCCAGAAATCAGAAAAAAAAATCTAGCTATAGAAATCTTTCAGTTTTAGCCATGGCCACCTATTCATGTATTCTTAATCTGGCCTAATAGGCATGTCACTGAGACAGGCACATTTATGAACTCTCCTGCTCCAAATAAAAGTTTCCCTTTCCCCACAGACCAAATAGTAGAATAGAGAGTGTAAAGGAACAAAACTGTCCTCTACTTTTGTATTTAGTTTGGGGGTTGAGGGTTTGTTTGTTTTTTATATTATGGGGTTAACTTTTTCGTGTGTATGTGCCGGCCAGTTCCAGTCAAAAGTTTAGATTATGGGAGTCAGGATGTTTGCTCAGGAAGCCAAACAACTGGGAGTTTAACTGAAGGTTAAAGACAAGAAGAAGAAGAAAAGAGTTTGCAGGAAGTTCAACAGAAGATCAGAGGAGGAACTTAAGGCATAGCCTACAAAAGTGAACAAATACTACACTCCTGATTGGCTGGAGTCAGGGAGGGGAAAATATTTTTTAAATATTACCTTACTGCTCATATGGAGTGTGTGTCTGTGTGTGTGTTGTGTTTATATATCCATTCAGATTTTTAAACCTTCCCCTATTAAGTTTTTCCTTCAGTAAGCTTTTAAACTTTGTTGTTTAAAATGTTGTGGTCTTTTTTCTTTATTGGGTTACCCACCCCATGTCTAATAGCCAACCCACACAATACCTCAAGTAGGAACCTGAGATGCAGAGAGCTTTAAGCCTGATATGGTGGAGGCAGCCAGAGGGGAAAAAACCTACTGGTGATGGTGGAAAAGGCCATGGGAACGGAAGGGCACAAAAGAGTTGGGTGCAATGTTTTGCCTGCTCTCCCTTCCACTCATGGTGTTACTGGTCCATGGCAGAGAAAAATGGAGCCCTCGCCATTGAAGTGACCCCAAACGGCAAAGGTTGCTTATGTGTCACCCCCTTGAGTGGCATCCCACTGTTGGTGCCCCACTTCCTGCAGCCAACCTTAGGGGAATCCCTTCCAGCCCTGGAAATATCTGCCAAAGTAGCCAGTCTTCCCAATGTCATCACAGGGCAGGGCTTCCAAATGAGGCTGCTCATGGTCTTACCACTGAGCCGTCTCTCTCTGTGGCATAGTCTTAGGGTAAGGTGGAAAGCTGATCACTGTGCTGCTGTCCTCACTCTTGAGCCCTCTCCAGATCCAACACTTTCATTTTCAAAAAATCTAGACTGCGTTCAAGAGCAGGCATTTGTATGTTGCTACTGAAGGCTGTACATTTCATATCACCTCAATCACAATGCCTTTCAGTAGAATCAGTTCTCACATTCAGCTGAAGGTTATTAGTAGGGATGTTGGAGAATTCCGCCAAGGATTCCAGGGAGGCCGAATTCCAGGGCATTCGGCCTCCCAGAATCCGTGGCAGAACAAAGCAACCCCCGCTGCCACCTCCCGAAATGGCCCCAGAACGGAGCCTACCTGTTTGCTGTCACCCGGTGCTCTGCGAATGGCTGCCACGTCTGTGGCCTCCATTGGCCTTCCCACTGCCAATTGCATCCCTGCGGAGGCCATGATAGGCTACGTAAACACTTACATAGCCTATCATGGCAGTAGGCAGGAACGCAAATGGCAGCGGCTATGGCGGCCACCTTTTGCGTCCCTGCGCAGCTCAACAGCGGCTGTACGTCCAGCTGCTTTCCGCAGAGCAGAGCCAGCCAGGGAGGATTTTGGGGGGAGGGATGGAGTGCCTCCCCCCCCACAGATGTCCCTGGACGAAAACAGGTAAGTGTTTCGTACATCCCTAGTTATTCGGACTGGTTCACAGTAGCACTAGGCTGAAGTATTTGGCCCAGACATTTTTGTCAGTTCTGGGTGCGTGTGTGTAAGTGAGTGAAAATTGTGTTGTGCCAAATCCTTCCTCAGTATTTTCAGGATTTTTCCTAGGGATGTACGAAAGTGACTTACCTTTTGTGGATTATGTTGATGGTGGGGAGGGGAGGCGTTCCGTCCCTCCCCCCGGAATCCTGGCTTGGGGGGGAGGCACTCCGTTCCTCCCCCCGGAAAACTCCAACGGACGGCTGTGCTCCGTGGCAGCTCTGCGGAGCAGCTGGCCAGGCCAGGCCCGGCCTGGCCAGGCCAGAGCCATCCAGAGCCGGATTTCTGGCCGCGGAGGGTTCTGGGTAAAACAAAGCAAAACTAGGGATGGCGGAGAATTTCTCCCCGAATCTCGGGGAGGACGAATGCCAATGCATTCGGCCCCCAAAGTTGGCGGTGAAATTCTCTGCCACCCCCCAGGATGGGACTTACCTCCTGCGAATGTCCCTCCTGGCGGCGGGTCCCGGCGGTGGTTCGGTGGCGGTTTGGCGGGGGCGGCGGCCGGTCTTCTGACTGGCTGCCGCCGACGCCATTAAAAAATAAAGTAAAAAAAAAACATGATAGGCTACGTAATGATTAACGTAGCCTATCACGGCTAGATTTCCAAAGTCAGCCGTGATAGGCTACGTTAATCGTTACGTAGCCTACCACGGGTGACTTTGAAAAAAAAAAGCGCGTACGCATTTGCGTTCCTTATTTAGTCCCGGTAGTCTACATAAAGATTTACGTAGACAACGGCGAAAATAAGGGCAACGCAAATAGCGTTGCCCTTATTTTCGCCGTAGTCTATGTAAATCTTTATGTAGACTACCCGGGACCAAATAAGGAACGCAAATGGCGGCGCCCATGGGCGCCGCCATTTGCGTACGCACTTTTTTTTTCCCCCCAAAGTCACCCATGATAGGCTACGTAATGATTTGCGTAGCCTATCACGGCTGATTTTGGAAATCTAGCCATGATAGGCTGCGTAAATCGTTACGTAGCCTATTACGGGTGTTGGTTTTTTTTTCACTTTGTATTTAGCGGCCGGGGAGACGGGGCACTTCTCCCTGGCCTGAATTTCGGCCAGGTGAGGCGGGGTGCCTCCCCCCCGGCCTGAATTTCAGGGGGAGGACCGAAGTGCCTCCCCCCCTACCGCGAAGCAAGCTGCGGGACCAGGTAAGTGACTTTCGTACATCACTAAACAAAACAAAAAAAACGCGTACGCAAATGGTGGCAGCTACGGCCGCCGCCATTTGCGTTCCTTCTTTTTGGCCGTCTTAATCTACGTAAATATTTATGTAGACTATGATGGCGAAAATAAAGGGGAACACAAATAGCGTAGCGGGTGCTATTTGCATCCCTTTTTCATTCACTGTTTTAGCCTACAGAAATCTTTACGTAGGCTAAAACGGCGAATCAAAAGGGGATGCAAACAGTGCCCACTATGCTATTTGCGTTCCCCTTTATTTTTGCCATCATAGTCTACGTAAATATTTACGTAGATTAAGATGGTAAAAAGAAGGAACGCAAATGGTGGTGGCCGTAGCCACCGCCATTTGCGTATGTGGTTGTTGTTTTTTTTAAACCCACCCAACCATGATAGGTTATGTAAAGATTTACGTAGCCTTTCACGTCTTTTTTTTTTTTTTTTTTTTTTACACTAGCCTGGAAATGGTGACGGTGGCAGCCGGTCGGAAGACCGGCCGCTGCAGGAGCCACCACCGGAACCGCCGCCACCCGGAAGATCCTCCCCAGGTGAGTCTCGTCCCGGGGGGGATCTGCAGGGAGGTGCCATGCCACTCCGCCACGGAGTTCGGGGGGCTGAATGCACTGGCATTTGGCCTCACTGAGATCTGTGGTGGAATTCTCTGACATCCCTCATTTTTTCTCTCCCAGTGAAAGAGACACTGTTTTTTCTGCCTCTTTTTTAGGGAGGAGAATTTCAGAGAATTTTCTCCTTGGGGACGTGGACAGGGTTTCCACATACCTTTTTAAGTTTGGGAGGTGGCTGAAGGATTTTCTTCTTCCTTTACTTGAAAAACACTACCAGCTTGGGATGTCAGAGAATTCCGCAACGGATTTCGGTGAGGCCGAATGCCAGTGCATTCGGCCCCCCGAAATCCACCGCAGAATGAAGCCCCCACCCCCAACCCCACGGAAGGCATGCGGGACGAAATTTCCCTCGGCCCCCACCCCATGAAAGGCGCGAAATGGAACACTTACCTGCTCCCGTCCATGCTGCTTTGCAAATGGCACCGTCCGGAGGCCGCCATTCACTTCCTCCTCTTCAAGCCATGATAGGCTACCTAAATACTTGCGTAACCTATCATGGCTAACACAGGGACGCCATTTGTGTCCCTGCAGAGGCCGTGATAGCCTACGTAAGTATTTACGTAGCCTATCATGGCAGGGGGGGGAGAAACCCCAGTGTACACAAATGGTGGTGGCTACCGCCATTTGCATATGCTGGGGTTCCCCCCCCCCACCATGATAGGCTATGTAAGTATTTACGTAGCCTATCAAGGCAGGGGGAAAAAAACCCAGCGTACGCAAATGGTGGTAGCCACCGCCATTTCCGTATGCTGGGGCTTTTCCCCCTGCCGTGATAGGCTACGTAAATATTTACGTAGCCTATCACAGCTCAATACAGGGACGCAAATGGCAGCGGCTATGACAGCCACCGTTTGCATCCCTGCAGGGCTGCCCAGTGGCTGGATGTCTGGCTGAGGGCGGTCTGAGCTGGCCAGCGGCTCCATGGCTTGACCCTGGGGCGGTAGGGATGTCAGAGAATTTCGTCACGAATCTCGGGGAGGCCAAATGCCAGCGCATTCGGCCCCCCGAAATCGGTGGCAAAACATTCTGCCCCCCCGCCCCACCTGGGACGGGACTTACCTTGGGCAAATCTCCCTTGCGCCGGCAGCTCCGCCATTTCCAGTAAAAAAAACAAAACACACACGTGATAGGCTACGTAAAGATTTACGTAGCCTATCACGGCTAGATTTTTAAAAAATACTGTGATAGGCTACGTAAATGTTTACGTAGCCTATCACAGCTGAGTAAAAAGAAAAATCAAAAAACCGCGCATATTCAAATGGTGGCACCCATGGGCACCGCCATTTGTATTCCTTATTTTGGCATGTCTAGTCTACGTAAACATTTACGTAGACTATGGCAAAAATAAGGGGAACGCAAATAGCGTAGCATCTACGTAAATGTTTACGTAGATTAGACGTTCCAAAATAAGGAATGCAAAAGGCGGCGCCTCCCCCCTGGCCAGAACTTCGGGGGGGAGGGACAGGGCGCCTCCCCCCTGGCCAGAATTTTGGGGGGGAGGGACAGGGCGCCTCCCCCCAGCCAGAATTTTTTGGGGGAGGGACAGAGCGCCTCCCCCCTGGCCAGAATTTCAGGGGGAGGGATGGAGCACCTCCCACCCACCGCGAATCAAATTTCGGTACAGGTAAGTGACTTTCATACATCCCTACGGAGCAGAGCTGGCCAGGCAGGATTCCGGGGGGAGGGATGGATCGCTTCCCCCCCACCATGGATGCCCCTCAGCGGAGCAAGGCAAGGGATTCGTACATCCCTACTACCAGCACCAGATCCTTCTCCAGCCAAGCAGCACTTCTTGAACTCCCATGAGACTACATGACCTTGCCCTTTCCAATAGGCATTCAGGAAGAATTTCCAGCTTGCAGAAGCTTCTTTGCAAAAAGCTTCTTTGCAATGAACAAACAAGACTCTTGCAGCTTTAGAAAAATACTGGTCTTGCTTGCTGTGTGTTGCTGCAAGGAAGAGCAGAATTTTTCTAAAACTCAAAACAACAACCCCCAAATGCTTGTGCTTTGCAAAGCAGCTTCTGGAGCCCCAGACCCTTTCCTGAATGCCTACTGGAGAGGGAGAGGTCATGTGGTCTCCTGGGAGTTCAGAAATTGCTGGGCTGGAGACAAGTCCTGGGCACCTGCAAGTGCAGGATGTGTTTAAAAAAAAAAAGAAAGAAAGAAAGAAGACCTCTCATCCATGGCTTACACTAAAAAGTAACCTGAAATCCTCTCCTCCTCCCCAAGGAGAGAGTTATTCAAAATTCTCACCCCTCCCAGCCTCTTGCACCAGATTTTTCATCCCCCCTGCCCCCCCCCATGCCAAAAATGGAAGAATCAAAATTTTCGGCACAGTGAAAATGTCCCTGAGAAGATTGGAATAATCTTGGTGGTGGGGTGGTGGAGGTGAATTTTAAGAATTTTCAGAGATGGTGGGCTAACCATTAAAGACAAGGTAACCAAGGGTTTCTTGTTTTCATAGCAAAAAAAGCTTTGCTGACATTTCAAGTGATGGCCACTAAGGACCCCAGGCCCCTTCAGTGGTGTTCCTTTCTATCTGGGGGCACAAACTGAAAAAGAGAGAGAGGGAGAGAGAGAGAGATGGCTGCCATGGGCAAGCATGCTGCCACTTCAAGTGGTGTCAAAGGTTTTGAAATTAGTATTATTTTTCAAAAGGAGAAACTCTGACCCACCTTGTCTTTAATGGTAAGACTAGGGATGTCAGAGAATTCCGCCACGGATCTCGGTGAGGCCAAACGCCACTGCATTCGGCCCCCCGAACTCCGTGGCGGAACGGCCTGCCCCTCCGCCCCCCGCGGATCCCCCTGGGATGAGACTTACCTGGGGTGGATCTTCCAGGTGGCGGCGGCTCCGGTGGCGGCTCCGGCAGCGGCTGCCGCCGCCATTTCCAGGCTTGTGTAAAAAAAAAAAAAAGAGACGTGATAGGCTACGTAAAGATTTACGTAGCCTATCATGGCTAGGTTTTAAAAAAAAAAGAAAAAAAAGACGTGATAGGCTACGTAAATCTTTACATAGCCTATCATGGTTGGGTGGGTTTAAAAAAACAACAACAACCATTTACGCAAATGGTGGTGGCTAAGGCCGCCGCCATTTGTGTTCCTTCTTTTTACCATCTTAATCTACGTAAATATTTACGTAGACTATGATGGCGAAAATAAAGGGGAACGCAAATAGCGTAGTGGGCGCTATTTGCGTCCCCTTTTGATTCGCCGTTTTAGCCTACGTAAAGATTTACGTAGGCTAAAACGGTGAATCAAAAAGGGATGCAAATAGCGCCCGCTACGCTATTTGCATTCCCCTTTATTTTTGCCGTCATAGTCTATGTAAATATTTACGTAGATTAAGATGGCCAAAAAGAAGGAACGCAAATGGCGGTGGCCGTAGCCACCGCCATTTGCGTTGACGGTTTGTTTTTGTTTTTTTTACCCAGAGCCCTCCGTGGCCGGAAATCCGGCTGTGGACAGCTCTGGCCTGGCCTGGCCGGCTGCTCTGTGGAGCTGCCACGGAGCACAGCCAGCCGTTCGAGGATTCCGGGGGGAGGAACGGAGCGCCTCCCCCCCGGCCAGGATTCCAGGGGGAGGGACGGAACGCCTCCCCCCTCACCATCAACATAATTTGCGAAAGGTAAGTCACTTTCGTACATCCCTAGGTAAGACCCACCCCTTTCAAAATTTGGTAAGACCTTCCCCTAAAAGTAGCTGAAATTTGGCCCACGTCTAGCATATGAAAATTGAAGTTCCTCTAACCATGTCCAGAGACCATGTCCCTTGCCGCTGAGCAACTACAGAGAATCCACACACTTGGGGATTATGAGAAAGGGCATCCATATCAGAGAACAGCATTTCCAGAAAGATCTGAGCCCTGATTAGTTGTATTGAAAATCATACTCAAATGCTGAAGTCCAGAGTTTGAGTTACACACAGAACTTATATTTGTAACACCAACACTGGGGTAACACCAGAATCTTGTCTTCACACAAATAATCTACAAAACTGTCCATGATTCGATGGTGTTATCCCCTTTTTAAAGTGTCACATATATCATTCCTGTCTGCACAACTGCCTAACTGGTGCAATTTGAAGGAATCTTTATATTGTATAGGCCATGTTATAATTGCTACAAAGGGTATCTTTGTATTTTGCAGTTCACATTTAGTTGTTTTGATTTGAGCCAGTATAAATTTAGGCAGGTCAAAAAATAATATAAATTGCTAACTGCACAGCTGAACGAAACACAGCCCAGCTATAAATCACCATTGATGGCTTCTGTTGCATCAAAAATAGGTCAGTTTCATTATTTACTTTGTGATCTTTTCTGCTGTGAAATTATATTGACAGACAGCAAGTCAGATTACATAATGCAGCTCTAAATCCTTATTCGCTTCATTAAGCTCTGCAGCTCAAATAGTTTGTTATATATGAAAGATTTTGCTAGTTATGAACAGCATTTCCTAATGAAACACCATGTTTTCAGGGGCAAGTGGAGGTGTAAGAGAGAAAACATTCGTTTAGTTTATAACAGTGGGCTGGTTCTATAACACTGGGTGAGAATTTTGTTCCAGGTTGGTTTAGATAACAAATTACCCAAATTTGTGAAGTTCTCTGTATTTGAGACAAAAAGAACTTTTTTCTTTTCTTTTTTTAATCAGATGTTTGAGCAACCAAAACTGACAGATTTGTCCATTCAGGCCCAGGGCTTTCAGTGCTTTGGTCTTAAGTCTGTGTTTTAATCCCAGTGTATTCAACCATGTTAGTGCTATGTTAGGGTTGCCACCTCTTTTTTCTGACAGGCTCCTCATCTTAAACAGCTATATGGCAGGCTGGTACATCATGGACCTCTCCATCCTGAGAATATAGCTGTACCTATTGAATTTGGCTGGTGCAGATTGGTGAGAATTTCAGTTCAGTTCATTTACCAAACCTCATATTTGGGAGAGAAAGAACCTGTTTTTTTCTTTCTTTTTTTACTGAAGATGGGAGAAAGCAAAACTGAAAGATTTGCCCATCCCTTGCTGGTTCACTTTTGCAGGTTCATCACTTAATGGCTGCACCATCATGATGACTTCAAAGGGTAAATACGCTCAGTTCTAGGGATGAACAAATCTGTCAGTTTTCCTTTCTCCTACATTCAATTTTTTTTAAAAAAATGTCAAGTTATTTCCATCACCAATATGGATAAATCTGTGAATTTTGGTAAATTCTAATTTAAAAAACCAAACAAAATTCTCACCCACCCCTATTCAGTTCTTACGTTATGGGAGTGAGGTGGTTGCAACTCCCATGAGGTGGACTAGTAATCGCCAGGAGCTACCCTCTGGCACGGATCCCTCAGGTAGGACCAGAACCACTGCCTAGGTGCGTTACCAATTCTCATCCATTTCGGGAATTCCAGAAGAACGTGATGATCTATCAGATCAGATGCCACTGAGATACAGAAGAAGGAGCAGAGTGACACTCCCTCTGTCCAACTCTAGGTGAGATTGTTAGCCAGGCCAACTAAAGTAGCTTCTGTTCCACACTCTGCTCTGAATTGGACCGATTGGTGTGCTGTCTCCATGCCTATGTGCCCTGAGTATAGACACTTCATCCAGTTTAACTAAAGCCTCTCTTTAAATCCAACAAACAATTCTGTATTGAACAGTCTCTTTCAGCGAAACAACAAAGAAATAATAACTCACAGTCTGCAGGAAATAAGCAGGTTGTCACAAATGAAGGTTGACTCTGATGGGAAATGACTGGTGGATAAAAAGGGGTGAGGCCTGATAAAAACAGAGTCTTCCCTCCCAGGTCTTTTGAGCCTCCAATTCTTTGCTATCTAGGTCGAAAGTAAGCAAAGATTCCCGCCCAAAGGGAAGTCTGTACTAGTTCATCTCAGACTGCTAGGATCCAGCTACAGCAGGCCTGGCTAGCAGATCTTTGATCTCTCCACCCACAGTATAAACTTATGCATTTCTTATATTTTAATACAATACAGAGCTGGGAAAGCACAATTAGTATGGGTGGATACCAAGGTGTTTTTTTTTTATGTTAGTACTTCTAAGATGCTGCTGGCTTTTACGTGGGCTTTTATTCTAGTTTTATTCCATTTTAAATTTTGTAATGTTTGTAAATGATGTCTTATCCTGTTAATGTATTCTATGGCTTTAAGTCTTGTTTTGTGAACCACCCAGACAGCTTCAGCTATTGGATGACATAGAAATGTAATAACTGAATGACATAATTTCATTCAAGAACTATGCCATGCTGTGTATATTTTTATTCTTTTTCCCCCTCCTTCTTTTAAAACTTAGCATTCAGCTCCCTTTTAACATTTGACAAGGGTCTGTGCCTTTCTGCAATTATGGCAGATTTGTTCATAACTGTTGTTATAGTTGTACTCAAGAAGAGTCTTGCTGGGTCAGGCCAAAGGCCCATGCTGTCTAGAACTCTTGTCTCCAGCAGTAGCCAGTCAGATGCTCACATACAGGGTATAAAAGCAACAGCCCTCTCTGTCATTTGTCCCCAGCATTTGGTTCTCAAAGAATTACTGCCTCTAAACATGGCAGTACGATTTAGCTATCATGGATAATGCAAGTGATGTGGCTATATACTGCAATTTCTCAACATAACTCTTGTGAATGCCTAGGAAACCTAAAAATGGAACAGAGAAGCCTAAGTTGCTCATTTAAGAAAGATGTGGAAATCGGCACGATGTGAAAATCTGGGCCTCTGATATTTGTTGAAAACAAAGTTTGGAGAATGTCACAATGCTCTGAGCAGCAGTTTAGAAATGAAGATAAATACTTGTGTCTAGCTTTTCGCACCTGGAAATTCCTGTATTGCCTGATGCCAAGATTCTAGGCTTCAAGCAAGGCACCCTAATGAGAATGCACGCTGTGACAATCTGCTAGGTAAGCTACCCTATGCAGAGCAATTTCATTATTTTTAATGTATGTACACTGCCTATGAATACTGAAGGATCCCTTTTACTCCTAACTCATCAAATTCCTATAAAGAACTACCTCCAAAAACAAAGCAACAAAGAAAAACTCTGAAGGACAGAGACTTCTGAGCTTTCTATGTTTAAAACATATTTTCCAGAGTAACTGAATTTGATGATAAACATCAGGGACAGCCTTTTTTATCCTTAATATCCTTGCAAATTATTCACATCAGGATTTTTTGCCTATTCACCATCCCTCTTTTCAAAGCTGTAGCTAGTAATCTGCTAATTCCTTAACATAGCATTTCCTGTGACTTGGCAGCAGGGCATTAGTAGTGACACAAGAAAAAAAATACCCTCCACCTGGAGTTACCCATTAGGTCAAGACCTTGTTACACAATGCCACTTTCAGTATAACAGTTAGCAAGTTTAATCCTTGGGGGAACTCACTGCCCCTACTCTTAGTTCGTATTAGTTAGGGATACATGAATTTGCCCATTTCTGTTCATTTTATTCTCCCATGGGTTTTCTCTACCCCGACTTCCATTTGTGGACTTTAGTCCAGGAAAACTATGCCATAATAAATTTGTTAGTCATTAAAGGTGCCACAAGACTCATTGCTGTTTTTTGCTACAACAGAACTAATGCGGCCGTTCCCCCCGGGTTTAACTCTAGAACTGTCTGATATTAATCCTGCAATTGGAGCACACACAGTTTGCTTTTAGTTTCTTCATGTCATTTGTATCCCACCCCCACCCAATAACTGATGTCCATATGTACATAAATAAAACACTGTAAAAAAAGCAATCAATGTGATAATATGGAGAATTGTACTAAGTTCCAGTTAATGAGTGAGGTCTCATTAAGTCACTTGAGCTATATTAATGAGTCTACTTCACCTTACTTCTTAGGCTGCAATCCTATGCGCACTTACCTGGGAGTAAGCCCCATTGAAAATAATGGGAATTCTTTCCAAGGAAATGTATACATAGAATTATGCTGTTAATTAGGTTGTTGATTCAGCTGTTCATCTCATTCAATAGAGCTAGTCCAATAGGTTGCATCTTAGGTGTATTTTCAAGATTTTAAATTCTGTTCTCATTGAAGTGGCCTTCACTATTGCATGTAATGACCATACTATTCAGTGATTAAATGGACATACACACAACCTTTGTCTGCAGCCCTGGTTGCCCTGGTTGATGACTTACACAGGGGAATGGATGGGGCAGTGCAGCATCTATCCCTGATGCTGTTCAATATCTACATAAAACCACTGCGTAAGATCATCAGGAGGTTTGGGGCTGAGTGTTATCGGTACACTGATGACACCCAAATCTATTTCTCCTTAACATCTTTACCCAAGGAAGATATGACTCTTCTGAATGACTGCCTGAAGTTGGTAATGGGCTGGATGAGGGAGAACAAGCTGAAACTGAATCCAGGCAAGACAGAGGTGCTCATCATGAAGGGTCCTAATTCAGGGATTCAGGTATGTCAACCAGTTCTGGATGGGGTTGCACTCCCCCAGAAGCAGCAAGTTCGTAGCTTGGGGGTGCTTCTTGACCCAACCCTACTCCTGGCACCCCAGGTGGAAGCAACGATGAGAAGTGCCTGTTATCAACTTTGGCTGATATACCAGCTACACCTATTCCTGGAATATGTGGACCTGGTGATGGTGGTGCACACAAGGGTAACGTCTGGGCTTGATTTCTGCAATGTGCTGTACTTGGGGCTGCCTGTATATTTAGTTCAGAAACCTCAGCTGGTACAAAATATGGCAGCCAGGTTGGTCCCTGGGACACCCCATGGAGACCATATTACACCAGTTTTAAAATCTTTACACTGGCTGTCAATTTGTTTCCGAGCAAAATGTTAAGTGCTGGTTCTTACCTTTAAAGCCTTACGTGGTCTAGGTCCAAGGTACCTTAGGGAGCGCTTTCTCCCCTACGTCCCAGTCCGCCACCTAAGGTCCTCTGAGGGCTATCTGCCACAGCTGCCTAATGTGAGATTGGCAGCCACACGCAAGAGGACCTTTTCCTTTGCCTCAATTGTGGAATGACCTGCTGGTTGAAATGTGCCTGCTGACCTCGTTGAAGGTTTTTAAGCAGGCACTGAAGATGCTATTCTTCCGGCAGGCCTTCCCTTTTTAGAACCCTTTTCCTTTGCTGACTTTTGTATACTGTTTTAAGCAGTGTTGTTTTAAGTTGTGTTCTATTGTTGGATTTTTTTTAAAAAAAGGTTTTAATTCAAAGTTGTTTTTAGTTATGTTTGTATATATTGTCTATATGTTTTTATGTGAATGGTTTTTTAAACTTTGTATATTGTATTTTAATGTTTTAATTTTTGTAAACTGCCCAGAGAGCTTCGGCTATGAGGCAGTATAGAAATAATAAGAATAACAACAACAACAACACTTGTTGGTTCTTCTGGACCTCTCAGTGGCTTTCAGTACCATTGACCATGGTATCCTTTTGGAAAGTTTATCTGCGTTGGGCTTCGGAGGCACAGTGTTAAAGTGGTTCCGGTCCTTCCTGGAAGAGTGATCTCAGTAGGTGGTGATGGGGGACTTCTGTTCCATCCCATGGCCATTAGCCTGTGGGGTGCCACAAGGCTCCATCTTTACCTCCGTGCCTTTTAACATCTACATGAAACGACTGAGAGAAGTCATCCAGAGGTTTGGGCCAAAGTGTCATCAGTATGTGGATGATACTCAGCACTCCTTCATCTTTCCATCTACACATCCCAGGGAGGCTGTAGAAGTCTTGAACCAGTTTCTGGAAGCTCTTTGGGGTAGATGAGGGTGAACAACCTGAAACTGAATCCAGAAAAGATGGAGATACTGTGGGTTGGGAAACCAACTACTCCAGATGGAGGTCTACAGCTGATCCCTCTAAAAGACCAAGTGCATAGTCTGGAGTCCTCCTGCACTCTGCATTAACTGGGGAAGCCCAGGTGGGTGTGTTGTCCATAGGGATGTATGAAAGTCACTTACATTTCAAAGGATGACATTCGCGGTGGGGGAGAGGTACTCCGTACCTCCCCCCAAAATCCTACCCCGGCCGGCTCTGCTCCGCAACGACTCCACGGAGCCACTGGCTGGGTGCATCCACACAGCAGGTCTGCAGACGCAAATGGCAGCCGGCGTAGTCACCGCTGTTTGCATCCCTTCGTTGAGCCATGATAGGCTACGTAAATATTTACGTAGGCTATCACAGCAAAAGCGGGGACACAAATGGCGGCTGCTACACCATTTGTGTCCCTGCTCTGAGCCATGATAGGCTACGTAGATACTTACGTAGCCTATCACGGCTTGCCAGGGACGCAAATGGCAGCTGGCATAGCGGCGCCACTTGCGGCTGCAGCCCTGCAGCGGCTGGAGCCGCCGGAGCTGCCGCTGCTGCTGCCACTGAAGCCACAGCCAGGTAGGCTCTGTTTTGCGGGCCTTTCGTGGGGTGGTGGGGTGGGTTAATCCGTTCCGCCACGGATTCCGGGGGGCTGAATTCACTGGAATTTGGCCTCCCTGGGATCCGTGTGGCGGAATTCTCTAACATCCCTAGGTGTGCAGGTGTATGTTTTACCAGCCTAGGCTGGTACACCAGCTGCTGGAGGACACAGGCATTGTTAGGAGAAGGCCCACCTGGGCATGGGCCCTGGGTATTTTTTGAGCTGTGTCCCAGATCTTTAGCGCTGTCCCAATTGCCATCATCTACATTAATACAAGCCTACTTTTTTTTTTTTTTTTTACCCCAGGAGCATTGCAGTTACTAGGAGAACTTAGGACTGGTTCCCTTAGCAGACCAACAGGGAATATAGCATGAATGCATCAGCCTTTTAAACAAGAGGGGAGACTGCCATGTTTCCTTCCAAAGTCTGGTCATTCATTGTTGTTTTCTTTCTCCCCCTACTTTTCTGTTCATACATGCAGACTGCTGGGAGCTTGCTTGCAATGAATTTTTGGTGAGGGAGAGGGAAGGGCAGGAAGAACTCCATGTCAAATAGTGGTATTTCACATGCCATCTGATATTACTGGAACCTTTGGATTCTGCAGAAGTTCAATAGCTTCAGAATAGCAAAAGATTCAGTCAGCCTCCACAAAGTTATTTCTCCACCTCCACTTCATTTTTTCCTAAATAAATTAGGGATGTCAGAGAATTCTGCCACGGATCTTGGTGAGGCCGAATGCCAGTGCATTCGCCCCCCCGAAATCTGTGGTGGTATGGCCTGCCCCCCCGCCCCCCCACGGATCCCCCCTGGGACGAGACTTACCTGGGGCGGATGTTCTGGGTGGCAGTGGCTCCGGTGGCGGCTTCGGCGGCGGCCACTTCGGTAACTGGTCTTCCGACCAGCTGCCGCCGCCACCATTTGCAGTCTGGAGGTGTGTGTTTTTTTTTCAGGGACGTGATAGGCTATGTAAAGATTTACGTAGCCTATCATGGCTGCGTTAAAAAAAACCCGCATACCTAAATGGCGGCGGCTACGGCCAACGCCATTTGCGTTTCTTATTTTTTGCCATCTTAGTCTACGTAAATATTTACATAGACTATTACGGCGAAAACAAACGGGAATGCAAATAGCATAGTGGATGCTATTTGCGTTCCTTTTTGTTTCACTGTTTTAGCTTATGTAAATATTTACGTAAACTAAGACGGCGAAAAATAAGGAACACAAATGGTGGTGGCCATAGCCGCTGCCATTTGCGTACGCGTTTTTTTTGTGTGTTTTTTACCCAGACACCTGTGCAGCTAGAAATCCGGGTGCGGATGGCTCTGGCCTAGGCTGGGCCTGGCCAGCTGCTCTGCAGAGCTGCCATGGAGTACAGCCAGCCATCGAGGATTCCGGGGGAAGGGACGGAATGCCTCCCCCCCCATAAACATAATCCGCGAAAAGCCGGCCAGGCCAGAGCTGTCCACAGCTGGATTTCTGGCCGCGAAGGGCTCTGGGTAAAACAAAACAAAACAAAAAAACAACCGCGTACACAAATGGCAGCGGCTACAGCCGCCGCCATTTGCGTTCCTTCTTTTGGGCCGTCTTAATCTATGTAAATATTTAAGAAGACTATGATGGCAAAAATAAAGGGGAATGCAAATAGCGTTGCGGGCGCTATTTGCGTCCCTTTTTCATTCACTGTTTTAGCCTACGTAAATCTTTACATAGGCTAAAACAGCGAATCAAAAGGGGATGCAAATAGTGCCCGCTATGCTATTTGCATTCCCCTTGATTTTCACCGTCATAGTCTACGTAAATATTTACGTAGATTAAGGTGGGGAAAAGAAGGAACGCAAATGGCGGCGGCCGTAGCTGCCGCCTTTTGTGTACGCATGTTTTGTTTTTTTAACCCACCCCCAACCATGATAGGCTACGTAAAGATTTACGCAGCCTATCACATCTTTTTTTTTTTTAAACCTAGCCATGATAGGTTACATAAATCTTTACATAGCCTGTCATGTCTTTTTTTTCTTCACAAGCTTGGAAATGGCAGCGGCAGCAGCCGGTCGGAAGACCACCTGCTGCTGCTGCCAGAGCTGCCGCCGCCCGGAAGATCCGCCCCAGGTAAGTCTCGTCCCGGGGGGCATCCACGGGGGGGCGGGGGGGCAGGCCATTCCACCACAGATTTTGGGGGGCCAAATGCACTGGCATTCGGCCTCACCGAGATCCGTGGTGGAATTCTCTGACATCTCTAGATTATACAAAAAGAAGGGTTAGGACTATGTGACACCATGATCCAAAAAGTGCTGGGGGATTTACATAGGTTTTACAGCTTTAAAAAAGCAAGAAGATCTCTTCAGCTACCTCACCTCATAAAGTTAATTTAAGTATGTACAATCCTTAAAAATCCTCCACAGTCTCCTAAGTTCCTCTGAAGTGCTACCTCTCTGAAAGGAGCTATTTGGCTTGAAAAATTCTCTCCCCTCACTCCATTTTCCAATCACCTTTCTTCTTTTCCACTTTCCTTCCCTGTCTTGGTCTTTCTTTCTTTGCTTTATTCCACCCAGAGCATATTAGGGATGTACAAAAGTCACTTACCGTTTTGCGGATATGCTTCGCAGTGGGGGGGAGGTGCTCTGTCCCTCCCACCGGAATCCTCGATGGGGGGGAGGCACTCTGTCCCTTCCCCCGGAGTCCTGCCCGGCCATCTCCGCTCTGCGGGGATTCCTCAGAGCCGCTGGCCGGCTCCACCAGCAGCTGGTAGGGATGTACGAAAGTCACTTACCTTTCCGTAGATTATGTTGATGGTGGGGGAGAGGCATTCTGTCCCTCCCCTCGGAATCCTTGATGGGGGGGAGGCGATCCGTTCCTCCCCCCCCGGAATCCTCCGTGGCTGGCTGTGCTCTGCGGCAGCTCCACGGAGCAGCCGGCCAGGCCCAGCCAGGCCAGAGCCATCCACAGCCGGATTTCCGGCCGCAGAGGGCTCTGGTGGGGGGGGAAACCTTGTACGGAAATGGCGGCGGCTACAGCCACCGCCATTTGCGTTCCTTATTTTTGCTGTCTCAATCTACGTAAATATTTACGTAGACTATGATGGTGAAAATAAAGGGGAACACAAATAGCGTAGCGGGCGCTATTTGCGTCCCTTTTTGATTCACCGTTTTAGCCTAAGTAAATATTTATGTAAACTAAAACGGCGAAAAATAAGGAACGCAAATAGCGCACACTACGCTATTTGCGCTCCCCTTTATCTTTGCTGTAATAGTCTATGTAAATATTTACGTAGACTAAGACGGCGAAAATTAAGGAGCGCAAATGGCAGCTGCCGTAGCCGCTGCCATTTGCGTACGCGTTTTTTTATTTTTTTTTACCCAGATGTGATAGGCTATGTAAGTCTTTACGTAGCCTATCACATCTATGTAAAAAAAAAAAAAAAAGACCAGACTGCAAATGGCAGCAGCGGCAGCCAGTTGGAAGACCAGCCGCCACCGAAGCCGCTTCTGGAGCCGCCACCGTCCGGAACATCTGCCCCAGGTCAGCCTCGTCCCGGGGGGGATCCGCGGGAGGCAGGGGGTGGCAGGCCATACTGCCACGGATTTTGGGGGGCCAAATGCCAGTGCATTCAGCCTCACTGAAATTTGTGGTGGAATTCTCCGCCATCCCTACATATATTGGGAATTTTTTTAAAGAGAATTCTCTTTTGTGGACAAGAGAAGTTATGAACTGTATTTGACTTCATACGAACAGACAAGAGGGTTTGTTTTTCTTGTTCTCCTCCTCACCCAGGTCTTTGAGAAAAATGGGTTCACATCATTGCAGAGGGAATCTGGGCTTTTGTCGTTGTTGTTGTCGTCACTTGCCATTATCCAGCAATAGGAAGGGCTGTAGATCAGTGGCTGAGCACATGCCTGGCATGCAGAAGGTCCCGAGTTCAATCCCCAACATCTCCAGGTAGGGCTAGGAAAGAATCCTGCCTGAAACTCTGGAGAGCCGCTGCTGCCAGTCAATGTCAACAATGAGTCTGACTCAGCATAAGGCAGCTTCCTATGTTCCTATGAACAGAAAGCTTTAATAAAAATAGGAGTGAATTATTATTATGTTTTGAAGTGGGTTCCAGAAAAATACTGCTCACTTATGTATGCCTACTCAGATATATGTTTAATGGGGCTTACTCATAGGAAAGTGTACATAGGATTCCAGCACAAGTTACTTTTGCAGGGAAGTTTGCAGCCTAATCTTCTGCATGTTTACTAAGAAATAACTCCTGAGTAGGGTTGTACGAAACTCTTACCTGGCTCTGCACTGGGCAATCCGCAGTAGGGGGGAGGTGCTCCGTCCCTCCCCCCAGAATCCTCCCCAGCCAGCTCCACTCCACGGCGACTCCGCGGAGCCGCCAGCCGGGGCTGCCTGCAGCTGGACATCCAGCTGCTGGGCTGCACAGGGATGCAAATGGCAGCCGCCGCAGCGGCTACCATTTGCGTCCGTGTCTTTAGCCGTGATAGGCTACATAAATATATACGTAGCCTATCACGGCTAGAGACACGGACGCAAATGGCGGCGGCTACGGCGGCCGCCATTTGCATTCCTTCCTATTGCCATGATAGGCTACATATATATTTACGTAGCCTGTCATGGCAAAAGACAGGGGCGCAAATGGCGGCCGCTATGCCATTTACGCCCCTGTCTTTTGTTGTGATAAGCTATGTAAATATATACGTAGCCTATCACGGCTAAAGACACGGATGCAAATGGAGGCAGCGGCTACACCATTTGCGTTCCTGCCCTGAGCCATGATAGGCTACGTAGATACTTATGTAGCCTATCACGGCTTGCCAGGGACACAAATGGCAGCCGGCGTAGTGGCCGCCATTTGCGGCTGCAGCCCAGCAGCGGCTGGAGTCGCCGCAGCCAGGTGGGCTCCATTTCGCGGGGCTTTTGCAAGGTGGTGGGGCGGTTGCTTCATTGCGCCACGGATTCCGGGGGGCCGAATTCACTAGAATTCAGCCTCCCTGGGATCCGTGGCAGAATTCTCTAACATCCCTACTCCTGAGTTGTGAGCATGGTACCGCAGGCTAAATACTGCCCATCTGATTCCAATCCAATTAATTGACTACTCTTTCAGCCCAGTCCTATGCATGTTTTGCCACTTTGCATGGCCTCTAGTTAAAGTGGTGAGGGAAAGGCACTTCATACATGCTCAGAGTTTCTCCATAGTTTAGCCCTAGTTTTGAAAACAGACTTATTGGCTGAATCCTGATGAAATTTTGGCACAAATGAAGTCATTGGGAGGAAGATACAATGAGAGCTTGTTTATAACAAGGAGGGGGTAGAGGAGAGTTGCACAACAAAAGATCTGTTTTTATAAAGAATTGCTGAAGGATGGAAGAATGAGGCAGGTTTGTTGTATGGAGGGCAACATAATGGGTAGGGGAGGACTGTAAATGCTCAGTGGTGAAAGCACATGCTCAGAGGCACTCTATATTTAAGAACATAAGAAGTACCATGCTGCATCAGACCAAGGTCCCTCTAGTCCAGCATTCTGTTCACACAGTGGCCAAGGGAAACCTTGGCCAGCTGCCCATGGGAAACTCACAAGCAGGACATGAGTGCAAAATACCCTCCTGCTCATGTTCCCCTGCTGCTAACATTGGTGCAATGTATAATTAGGAATGTACATTGAATTCAGACCAAGTTTGAAGCTCAAGCACAATCAGGCAGTCCTCATGTCTCAAAATAACATATTTTGGTTTAGTTTCACTAAATGCTGCAGGAGGAGGGAGGGAATACAGTTCAATGACTTACAGGTCCACCTTCTAATCCTAGGGCACATTTTAGGGCACATTTTAGGGCTTCTGTCACTATGCTTTGGGGCAGGGCAAGGATGGGACCATGAGATGGCCATTGTTCCAATGCTGGCACACTTCAGTATGAAAAATCTTTAAGGTAGATTTCAAGCATCATCATTCCCTAGCCCCTGCTCCTAACTTTCTGAAACTTGGCAGATTCTTTGCCTGGGGACACGTCTATGACCCGTGCATTTTCTAGGGATGTACGAAAGTTCTGCCACGGATCTCAGGGAGGCCGAATGCCAACGCATTCGGCCCCCCAAAATTGGTGGCGGAACGGCCCGCCACCCCCACGCCACCCCCCCGGGACGGGACTTACCTGGGGCAGATCTTCCTGGCAGTGCCGGCTCCAGAGGCGGTTCGGTGGCGGCGGCAGCTGTGGCGGCCGGTCTTCCGACCGGCTGCTGCCGCCACCATTTCCAGGTTAAAAAAAAAAAAACACGTGATAGGCTACATAAAGATTTACATAGCCTATCACAGGTAGATTTAAAAAAAACACCGTGATAGGCTACGTAAATGTTTACGTAGCCTATCACGGCTGATTAAAACAAAAACAAAAAACGCGCGTACGCAAATGGCGGCGCCCATGGGCGCCGCCATTTGCATTCCTTATTTTGGCACGTCTTAGTCTACATAAACATTTACGTAGACTAAGACGGCGAAAATAAGGGGAACGCAAATAGCGTAGCATCTACGGCTACGTATCACGGCTGACTGCAGGGACGCAAACGGCGGCGGCTACGGCCACTGCCATTTGTGGGCCCGGCTGGCCAGGATTCGGGGGTGGGACGGAGTGCCTCCCCCCCGGCCAGAATTTTGGGGGGAGGGACGGAGCGCCTCCCCCCCACTGCAAATCAAATTTCGTTAAAGGTAAGTGACTTTCGTACATCCCTAGTTGTAGGTAGGGATGTCACAGATGCCCAACTAGGCCTGGAAGTCCATCAGGCTCCCCCCACACACACACCCAGACCATGCTCGCCAAGACCCTGGCCTTGCTTGCCCCTGCTCACACCCTCCAGGATGCTCCCCATACTCATCCAGACTTGTCTGACGAGTGCTCAGCATTTTGCCAACTTTTTTTCATGAAAAAAGGGAGCTCAAGAAACTGTGCATATTTAAATATGCACAGTTTTCTGAGCTCCCTTTTTCTTGTAAAAAAAACAAGTCGGCAAAATGGCAGGTGCTTGCCAGATGGGACCTGGAGTGACTGTGGGAGTGGGTGGCTCGCTGAGCTCGTGGGGATCCAAGCATGGGTCCGAGGGGCGGCTCGGGGATAGGGGTGGGTTCACACATCTCTAGTTGTAGGCTCTTTCTTATTCTGATGTTTGCTGTTTTGTGGAACTTATGCTGCTTTTATTACCACATAATTTTTGTAAATTATGAATTTTATTATATCCATTTTATTGTTGTACACCAGCTTAGGAGGGCTCCTGGACTGAAAGGCAGCCTATAAATATTTTGAATGAACGAATGAATTAATACATATATATCTTGCACACAGAAAGCTAATGTTTAATTTTAGACGTGTCAGGATTCTTTTTACATGAGGGGAGCATTCAAACATACAACCTGAAGTCTTGAAATCCAGTCTAGACCTGAGTTCCAAAATAGTAAGCAATTTCCCAAAGTATTCTAAAACCTTTATATTGGAGGTAGTGTTAAGAATGTGGAAAAACAGAGATTTAAATACCTGTGTTTTCATTCTCTGTGAACTTATGCCCAGATACAAGTTCAGCTGTCCTTATTTTAATGATAGTTAAAATGTCTTCCTGGGATGAGTTAACAAGAAAAAAAGATATATTGAATTCCAAAATCTCTTTTTGAACTGTTTGAGTGAAAAACACAAGAACAAAATACTTTTCTATGTTCAAAGCATCCGTCTTCAAATTACTGCACAGTCGACGTTGTCATTAATCAGTGTAACTAGATAGCTTGTCATGTTTTATTACTTAAACCATCTGCAATAAATGTCACTCCATTCAACTGTAACATCAAAGTTTTATCCGGCACATTTAAAAGGATGCTATGCCTTTAAATAATGAGAAGCGAGCACAAGAAAAAAAAATCCACTTCAGTGCAGAGATTTGTGCTCTGTGCAGATCCGTAATGATCACCAAATGCATGTCCACAATAGTTACTTTATATCTAATTCTTCACTAATAAGTGTGAACTCATAGATAGATCAGAAGATTGCAATGTTAATTCCAAACATGATCCTGTCACATCACTTTAGAATTTAATTTCAGGAAGGATTATACCTGGATTAACTGTACTATTAAGAAACCCAATCCTAAATTTATGTGCCCCATATTCCTAATATGAAACTGTATTCCTTCATTAGCATTGCATGTGATGTATTATGAGATATGGATATTACATACATCACATTTAAATATCATTCAAATGCATCTACATTGGCTAAAGCTTTTTCTTTAACCAAATATTTTATAAATGGAATGAAGTGAATAATGTATGAACTTGATACCAAGAGAAGGGTTAGACTTGTGGTTTATACACCTTATTTTGTTTTCCTATATATGATACTGGCACTGTGGTGAGATTATGAAGAGGCACTTTACTGAGAAACAACGATAAGTACAATGATCAAGAAAAACTAATGGGTTGGATCCAGATTTGGGTATACGTAACTGGGCTGGTGGAAGCCGATGTCTCTGCCCATTACTGCCCATGACAACCTGTCCAGGCTTCTGAAAACGCTACATAGAAGGTCATAGGACTCTGTTGGATGGGGACAAGTTGTGGTGCATGGGGGTGGAATCATAAAAAAACACAAGTGAGGCACCTTTTGTTAGTGGAGTCCTTCCATCCACAGAAGGCAGATCCTGGATCCAACCCAATGTTAAGTACCTTGTCAGAGAACACACACGCAAGTATCAAGATGCTTGTTAAGACTTTTTTAAATGAATGCTCGGTATAAGCTTATGTGAACGTCTACTGATAGCAATGCAGATAAAATCCTTGACTTCAAGGCCCAAAGTTGATGCAACAGTGGCAGAGCTATCACTGTAAATATTGGTCTGGCCCAATTAAGAATAAAACATGGACTTTTCTTGGTCAGTTGTTGGTTAATTATCACCTTGATACTGGCATTGTGGTAAGATTATGAAGAGGCACTTTACTAAGAAGCATCAGTGTTCACAATGACCAAGAAAAGCTAATAGCTTGGATTCAGATTTAAGTGTGTGGAACTGGGCTGGTAGAAGCAGATGTCCCAGCCCCCTCCTTCCCATGACAGCCCCTCCAGCCCACTCCAGGATGGAGGCAACCTGGGAAACAACAACAGGAGGAGGAGGAGAAGAAGAAGAAGGAAGTTTCTTCCTCTTTGCTATAGTTTTGATGGAATCCTGTATTTGTATCCAAGCGACGATTTTCAATGATCACCTGTTGGTTCATCTGACTTATTTCTGTTCTTTTTGTACTTTAATAATTAAAGGGGGGCAGTGGCGGTGGTGTTTTAAGATGTGCTTTAAAGAGCAAAGAGGGCACATGGATGTAGCAGCTGGGGTCAAAGTCCAGGGCCTTGCAGCCCAGCACCACCACTCACCACCCAACCAGAGAGACAATCCCATGCTGCTGAAATCACTGGCTCTGTAGGCATTTCCCGTCTTGCTGAAATCACTGGGCTCCTTGTTTCCAAACAAAAGGTGACATGCTGAAATCACTGGTGCTGGTTCTTGCATCAGTTCTGACCATGGATGATGGATTTACACCATTTTAGTCTTCACCTCTGGATGGTTTGGACTCTTGGCCAGCCCAGGTTTCATGGCAAGAGTTTCAACTAATCTCTCTTGAGGAGAGACAAACCTTGGAGTTGGGCCATCCTTGGAGAACCCCAGATAGATCAGCCTAAGGATAGGGATGTCAAAGAATTCCACTGTGGACTCAAATGAGGCAGGATTCCAGAGAATCTGACCTCCGGTTTCCGTGGCAGAACAGCATCATTTACATCCAGCTCTGGAGGATTTCCTGTGAAGCAGCTCTCTGGAAGGCGAAACGCTAATGGCAGCTGCCATTAGCCTATCACTGGGACAAATACAGACAAAAGTCTGCTGATTGCATCTCCTGCCTCTGCATTTCTCAGTCGGAGGGAGAAGAGGGTAAAATGCCTCTCTGCAATGAAGGGAGACACATGATCTTATCCCCCACCCCACCAACCTCAGAAGCAACATCCCCTGTTGTTTCAGAGCACCCTATTAAGTTCAATGGGGCTTTCCCAAGGGTTCCAGACTTACAGGGAGATCTTATGTCTACTCAGACATAAGTCCCATTGAGTTCAATGTGGCTTACTCCCAAGTAAGTAAGTGCCCAGGATTGGGGCCACTAGAAAACAGTACAGCAGAAGTTAAGCTACCAGGAGAAGGGGGGCAAGGGGGGGTAAGGGGAGCATGTGAAAAGGCAGTCAGTTGAGATCCTGAATTTAAAATGGAAGCAGAATTTTTTTTTTTAAATGCATGATTTTAGGCTGGTGGAAGATCCATATTGTTTTACTTCAGTTAGTGCAGGCAGATGTGCTCTGTGATTGGATACTGAATTTGTGGTCTCCCCTTTAAAAATCATATGAAATTATGAGGATCCCTTGTTTGATTTTATGTACCCTTGTTTTACCCAGTACCTCCCAACACATTGGCTCCCTGGGTGGATGGAGGAGTCTTCTTTTTCAGCCAAGCAGGAGAAAGCCTTCAAAGTTTGGATTTCACAGGCTATTTAGGGCACAACCCTATGCATGTTTAGACAGAAAAAAGTCCTACAACTCCCAGCATTCCCCAGCCAGCATGGCTGGCTGGGGAATGCTGGGAGTTGTAGGACTTTTTTCTGTCTAAATTTGCATAGGATTGTGCCATTCATGCAATTCATCTGGCAGAGCTTGGTGTCCTTTAAGATATTTTTTAAAAAAAACAGTTGCTTTAGGCAATACTGCTTGGGTGGGAAAGCAGTGTCTGTCACCTCCAAATCAGAAGGCAATTTGCTTTCAATGGGATTTCCCTCCATCCTTGAAAAGAGGCAGACATAGGTAAACCTCCGGAGTTTGCAAACGGCGAACTGGAAAATATGGACTGGATTCAATACACTTTCTCAAATCACTGCGGGTGACAGAATGAAAGATCCCTAACAAGCTACGAAAAAGAAATGGAACAGATTTCATAGCATTCATACATCACTACCTAAGGGTGCAGGACACTGCAGTTCTGTTGCTCATCCGCTGCTTACTTTGGACACACTAATCCTAATCTGGCTACTTAGGCCTGTACCTTGCCACAGGTGGTAGTCAGCCAAAACCACACTTTAAGAGGTCACATTTTTCCTGTTGCTCCCAAGACCCAGGAGTTTCACTGCACCCCAATCTTCAGCTGCAGGAATGTGTCATTGGTAGGGGTGCACGAAACCCACTTACCTGGTCTCGCAGCTTTTCGCGGTGGGGGGGAGGCGCTTCGCTGCTCTCCCCCTGAAGTTCAGGCCGGGGGGGAGGCTTCCCACCTCGCCCGGCCGAAATTCAGACCGGGGGGGAGGCGCCTCGCCTCGCCCGGCCGCGAAATTAAAAGTTAAAAAAAAAACGCCCCCGTGATAGGCTACGTGACGATTAACGTAGCCTATCACGGCTAGATCTGCAAAGTCAGCCATGATAGGCTACGTAAATCGTCACGTAGCCTATCACGGGTCACTTTAAAAAAAAAAAAAAGCGCGTATGCAAATGGCGGCCCCCATAGGGAGCCGCCATTCGCATTCCTTATTTGGTCGCTGTAGTCTACGTAAATCTTTACGTAGACTACAGCGAAAATAAGGGCAACGCAAATAGCCACCATGCCGCCACCACTGCTACAACCCAGATCCTTGCCTGGGTCTTCTGGATGCACACTGGCAGCCATTTTGTTGTTCTGGAGGGACGGAACCATTTTTAAAGTGGCAAATCCCTGTATTTCCAGAATTACAGAGAGTCACCATTTTAAAAATGGCTCCCCCCCTGCTCCAGAACAACAAGATGGCTGCTGGGGTGTGCCCAAAAGTCCTAGGAGCTGGCAGTGGCAGTGGCTCCCCTGGCGCTGGCACTGGCTCCCCTGGCAGTGCTGGCGGTGGCTTCCCTGGCAGCAGCAGCAGCTCCCCCAGCGGCAGTGGTGGCAGCTCCCCCAGTTGCAGTGCCCCCCCAAGGAACAAGGGCGCATGTAGGGGGCTGGGCAGCATGTGGGGGGAGCAGGATTTGGATGTCCGAATCCCACTGCAGCTTCGTAGTCCTGAAGCAAGTCAGGGGGGAGGGAATCAGCCCAAGCTGAATTGGGCCCATCTCAGCAGCCCTGAAGCAGCCTCTGAATTGGATCCAGGGGTCCATGCACAGCCCTACTACCAACCCTCATTTCCCATCGTGTGCATGTGCATAGTTTGATGTAATTTTAAACTTATTTGGTCAGAGTCCTAGCCACTTCGTTTAATTTGCCCTGGTGGTCCAGTGGGAAGGATCATGGCTAGAGTTCCTTGCATTCTGGGCCACAGTGGACACACACTGGTAAAGATGTACTGGCATACAAGCAAGTGGAGAAACAAGTAAATTGATTGATTGGTAAGCTACAGATAGACCCCTTCTCCCCTCCCTTCATGTTACTGTGACTATGTCTCAAGGCTAGCCTGAACACAAGCTTTTTTCTTAGCACAAATGTCCTCAACCTGTTCCTTCTAGGGATGGCGGAGAATTCCGCCACAGATTACAGTGAGGCTGAATGCACTAGCATTCGGCCCCCTGAAACCCATGGTGGAACGGCCTCCCACCTCCCGCCACCCCGCAGAATCCCCCCGGGACGAAGCTTACCTGGGACGGATGTGGAGGTTGCTGCGGCTCTGGCGGCGGCTGGTGCCTCGGCCAGCTGCTGTGGCCGCCATTTGCATCCTTCCAGGCTGCTGTGATAGGCTATGTAAGTATTTACGTAGCCTATCACAGTAAAGGTAGCCACGCAAATGGCATAGCGGCCGCTACAATGGCCGCCATTTGCAGCCTCAGCAGCCCAGCCACAGCTGGAACTCCAGCTGCGGCTGGCCCCAGCTGGTGGCTCTGTGGACCTGCTGCAGAGCGGAGCCGGCAGGGGAGGATTCCGGGGGGAGGGACGGAGCACCTCCCCCCCACCATGGATGCCCCAGCGCGGAACCAGGTAGGTGTTTCATACATCCCTAGTTCCTTCCTCCTCACTCTCTAATGCTCACCCCAAACCTTACTTTTCTACTCCCAAGAGTGTTAGGGAGTCCAATTTACCTCCACCTCTTTGACCTGTCACATGGACAAACCCATCCTATTGCAGGCTGAACAGTCAGTGCATATCTGTGGCCTAGTTTAAGCTTTGGAGTTAGCCTTTGAGAAAACTACCTTAACCGCCCCCCACCAATACCATTTTCTCCACAAGTCTTTGAAGGCTCTAATGTTTTTCTGTGTGTTCACATTTGGATTACGTTTGCTCTACCAAGTTACTTTGTCCAAAGTAATAAGTGTACATTTCAAATTCTTGCTTGTGTTTATTTATTTATTATTGCATTTATATCCCGCCTTTTTTCCTCTTGCAAGGAACCCAAGGCGGCTTACATTATCCTCCTCCTCACCGTTGTATCCTCACAACAACAACCCTGTGAGGTAGGTTGGGCTGAGAGTCTGTGACTGGCCCAAAGTCACCCAGTGAGCTTCCATCGCCAAGTGGGGACTAGAACCCGGATCTCCCGGCTCCCAGTCCGTCACTCTCACCACTACACTACACTGGCTCTCCGTTAATAAATTCCCTCTTGTTTGAAGAAGCTTGCATGTGTGAGTTTTACATGGATTCCCCCCCTGTGCCAAAGACACAGTATGGCCAGTGTTAAAAAATCCTTTGATGAATGCATGTCTTTAGATGGTATGCAAGTTTATATGCATATTTAAAGGGAGCACGTTCGATAACAACCAGGGGATTTCTTCAGCCCCAACTGGGCACGTAGGTTGTCTGGGCTTCTAAAATATTTATCCTTCTGTCTTCTATACAGTCTGTCACAATTTTTGATCCTCCAATCTGAATGCAGCCCAGTAGTCCTGTTCTGTGGCCCACAAGACACTTGATAACCCCCCTTTGTTTGCAATCTCAATCAGGCAGCAGTGGCAGGGGGATCTGGTTGTCAAACACTGAGCCCTCCTGGGGTGTCTGTAGTCAAACAAAATAGTTGATCTCCAAACGAATAGCCTTTATTGTGCAAATGGATTTGTTCAACAGCCATTTAGGTTACAGACCTTCTTATCCTACCAGCAGCCTAATGCTAGAGAGCCTGCTCAGACTACCCTGATGCAGAAAAGAAGCTATCTAAAGATCTCTTGCTAAAAGCACTGCAGTCAATACAGACGCCGTTGTGATTCTAGCTCTGGCTGGCAATACAAAAGCTGGAAGGCTTTCCCAGTCTCACCCTCAGGGGGGTTTTCTCCCAGAGGCTTCTTGTGAAGGGCTAATCTGGAAGACTGCCTCACTTCCTTGAGTTGTTCCTGCCTCTTGGCCCTATGTCAGGTCCTTGCATCAGACAGCCCCCCCCCCCCTAAGAGTTGCTGTGTTCCCACCTCTGGTGAGGTTGTAGCTGGGCTTGTCTCCGACAATCCCCTTGCACCTGGATGGGCCCCTCACTCCTTCCTGGAATCTCTGTTTCCTCTCTCAGCTCTTTGTACTCCTCCCCTTCAGATTCAGAGTTAGTTCCCACAGCCTCCGCAGAAGTACTGGGCCCAATCCTTGTAAGGCCCCAGGCCTGAACCAAGCTATTAGTAGTTTTAGAGGGGCTTAGGTGCCCCATAATGCTCTCTGCCTTTGGTTCAGAAGGCTGCTGTTTTCCCTAGCAGGCCTTTTGATTTACCAGGATGAGTCAAAGGTGATAGTGCGGCCTCAGGCGCATTCCAGACTAACAAGTGGAGTGTCTTATCAGGATGGGCCTGGGAAGTGAAGCTTGTTTGCTTTAAAGCTGCAGGTGTCTGCTGGGAAAGAGTCTATGCTGGGAATGAACGCTAATTACTGCTTGCTGTTGTCATGCCGCCTCACTGCTGACATGTATGGTATAAAACTCATTTTACCCCATGGCCCTGGGTTCAGAGAAGCTGTCTGATCCAACCATTGGGTATGCCTGTGTGCTGATTGTACTCAATAAAGTATCTCCTTGTAAGTAAACCTGGATCTGATTTAACATTATCTTGGCACCTCTAAATTGAGAGATCGAAGCCAACTGCAGGGGCAGTACAATCCTGACACTGGTAGGCATCAGACATGGCTGGACGAGTGTGTCTGGGCTCGGTGGGTCCAAAGTTGTGCAGACCTACTTTAGCAGAACTGCACTGCCAGCAACTTTAAATCTATTTCTAAATTCCTTCAGACTGCAAAATCAATGCCATTATGCATTTTATATAAGCTGTTATATTGGCAAACACAATCAAATTGGTTGCTATCTTCCAAACTCACAAATTACAGGGTTTGGGGGGACAAGATAGTAAGTGCATTGAATTCTGAGATCTTTCTAATGCTGGGAATCCCAGACTTTGCAGGTCACAAATAGAGCTGTCTTTCCAAGTACAGGAAAGAAAATGACAGGCTTGTGATTTCCACCACACTGTACTGTTATTTTTGAAATGGCTAAAGGTAGGGATGTCAGAGAATTCCACAACGGATCTCGGTGAGGCCAAATGCCAGTGCTTTCGGCCCCCCAAAATCCATCGTGGAATGAACCCACCGCTCCCCCAATCCACGAAAGGTGCGCGGGACAAAGTCCCCACCACCCCTACCCCACGAAAGGCGCGCGAAACGGAGCACTTACCTGCTCCCATCTGTGCTGCTTTGTGAATGGCGGCCGTCCTGGCCGCCATTTGCTTCCTCCTCTTCCTAGCTGTGATAGGCTACATAAATACTTACGTAGCCTATCAGGGCTAACGCAGGGACGCCATTTACATCCCTGTGGAGGCCATGATAGGCTACGTAAGTATTTACGTAGCCTATCACAGGGGGGGGAACGCAGCGTATGCAAATGGTGGCAGCTACTGCCATTTGCGTACGCTTTGTTCTTTTCCCCCCCTACCGTGATAGGCTACATAAGCTTTTATGTAGCCTATCAAGGCAGGGGGAAAAAAAAAACCAGCATACGCAAATGGTGGCAGCTACCGCCATTTGCGTAAGCTGGGGTTTTTCCCCCAGCCATTATAGGCTACGTTAATATTTACGTAGCCTATCACGGCTCAATAGAGGGATGCAAATGGCGGCGGCTACAACAGCCACCATTTGCGTCCCTGCAGGGCTGCCCATCGGCCGGATGTTTGGCTGCGGGCAGTCGGAGTGAGCCGGCGGCTCTGCGGCTTGGCCGCGGAGTGGAACCGGCCAAGCAGGATTCCGGGGGTAGGGACGGAGCACCTCCCCACCACCATGAATGCCCCTGCATGGAGCCAGGTAAGGGATTCGTACATCCCTAGCTAAAGGGTCTATTATAGCATGCCAAAGACAAAAAATGCTTTGCATTTAACAGAATTTTCTAAATTTTCAAGGGTGACATAGAGAATTCAAATGAATTCATCCACAAAATATTTCCATTTATTCTCCACATCCCCTAACATTCAAGAGGGACATGGACCTTTATGGTTGCTTGTCATGGTGCCCCCTTTCTGCCAGACCAGAAAGGAAAGACAGGTTGCTACCTGTAAGTATAGTTCTTCAAGTGGTCATTTATGCATTTACACATATGGGCTCTGTGCCTGCATTGTGCCTCAGTTCTAGTTGTTGTTGTTTTTAAAAAAGGTCAGCCGTGATAGGCTACGTAAACATTTATGTAGCCTATCACGGTTTTTTTAAAAAAAACCTAGCACTGATAGGCTACGTAAATCTTTACGTAGCCTATCACGGTTTTGTTTTTGGTTTTTTTTAAAAGTGGAAATGGCGGCGGCGGCAGCTGGTCAGAAAACTGGCCGCCGCAGCCACCGCTGCCGCCGAACCGCCGCTGGAGCCATCGCCGGAGCCACCACCGCCAGGAAGATCCGCCCAAGGTAAGTCTCATCCCGGGGGGGGTGGGGGGGACAGGCCGTTCCACCACCGATTTCGGGGGGCCAAATGCTCTGGCATTTGGCCTCCCTGAGATCCATGGTGGAATTTTTGTACATCCCTACTCAGTTCGGGAAGCTTCTATAGCTGAGGAAGATTTGGTGGGAACCTCTCCCCCACCGTCCAGTGTGTCTGTCCCTCGCAGGTTCCCACTTTTTCCCTCAGTTCCTTGAGACTGACATTGTGTCCTCATAATGGAAATAATTTTTTTTACAAAAGAATACCTTCAGTACCGAACATTGAACTCGAAAATGACACCCACTATGCCCCCTATGCTATTTGCGTTCCCCTTTTTTCGCCGTTTTATTTTACATAAATATTTATGTAAGATAAATCGGCCAAAAATAGGGCACGCAAATGGCGGCCGCTGTAGCCACTGCCATTTGCATACGCTGGGTTGTTGTTGTTTTTAAACCAATCATGATAGGCCACGTAAATTCTTTTTAGCCAGGATGGCAATGGTGGCGGCAGCAGCCCGGCCGTGGCCGGCCAGGAGATCAGCCACCAGAGCCAGAGTCACCGCCGGTGGAGCCAGGGCCAGAGCCGCTGCCGAATCCTCCCCAGATAAGTGCCATCCCAGGGGGATTCCATGGAGGGCGGAAGGCAGGAGGCCATTCCGCCATGGATTCCAGAAATCCGTGGCGGAATTCTCTGCCATTCTCTGCCATCCCTAGTGAGTAGCAAGCTAACTTAAAATGGAGGTGGGTCAGTGCCCTACTACAATACAGAGGAGAGGATGGCATGACCAAAAGTACAGTAAGCTCTAGCCCAAACATCCAGTCTACAGTGTCTAATAAAAGTAGATGGTGTCGACCAGGTTGCAGCATGGCACAGTTCAGGGATGGCAACCCCCCTGTCGAATGCAACTGGTGTCACAACTGCATGGGTAGAATGAGCTTGGACTGGGGCAGACAGTTCCAGACCCGGCAGCTCATACAGTAACTCAATAGTCTTAACAACCCAAGATGCAAAACGCTGAGTCAAGAGAGGCTGGCTCTTGCGCTTGCCACTGTAGCTGACAAAAAGGCGAGGTGGCAATCGAAATTGTTTAGTCCTCAACTTATAAAAAGCCAGGACACAATGAACACTGAGCATATGCACGATCGACTCTAGAGGTGTATACAGGGTGGTGAATAGGGATGGCGGAGAATTCTGCCACGGATTCCAGTGAGGCTGGATTCTGTAGAATCCGGCCCCCCGGAATCCGTGGCAGAATGGCCTCCTGCCCCCACCCCCCCCGCGGAATCCTGGGACGGCACTCACCTGGGGCAACTCCAACGGCGCGGCGGCAGATGCGGCGGCAGCGGTGGATTTGGCGGCAGGGGCGGCAGGGGCGGCAGGGGCAGTGGGGCGGCGGCGGCAGGGGCGGCGGCAGCAGGGGTGGCAGCAGGGGTGGCAGGGAGGCGGCAGGGCGGTGGGTGAGGCGGGGTGGCGGCAGGGGCGGCGAGTGCTGTGTCAGGCCGGTGGATGCGGTGGCGGGGGCAGCAGTGGCGGTTGGTCTCCTTGCCAGCCGCGGCCAGCCGCAGTTTATGCAAATGACTGCGGCTACGGTGGCCAACATATGCGTTCACTATTTTTCACCGTTCTAGCCTATGTAAATATTTATGTAGACTAGAATGGCGAAAAATAGCAACCACAAATGGCAGCCGCCATAGCCGCCGCTATTTGCGTACATGTTTTTTTTTTACTTTGCCATGATAGGCTACATAAATATTTACGTAGCCTATCACGGTTAAGTACAGGGACACAAACAGCGGCAGCTACGGCCGCCGCCATTTGCGTCCCTGCTGCCCAGCTGCTGGATGTCCAGCTGTGGCTGGGCAGGACTCCGGGGGGAGGGACGGAGCGCCTCTCCCCCCACCGCGAAGCAGATCTGCGAAACGGTAAGTTGCTTTCGTACATCCCTAGTGGTGAAGAATGAGGCAAAACAATGTTGTGATTTAAATGAAACTCAGACACAACTTTAGGCAGAAAAAATGGGATCGGGTCTGAGCACCACTTTATCTTGGTGAAATATGAGATAAGGCTGGTCTACTCTGAGTGCACAGAGCTCACTGGCATGGCATGCAGATGTCATGCCCACTAGAAACACCACTTTCTATGAGAGGAGGCATAAGTAATCACCAGCAGCTCAAAAGGCTTTGAGGAGAGTGCCTTGAGCACCACAGAGTCTCCAGCCCAGTACTGCAGAGCAGACTGCTGGCACTAGATTGCTGATCCCTGTCAAGGGCTCCTTGGAGGCCTCTCTCAGTCTAATCCAGTAGCCAAGTCCAGACACAGAAAAAGGGATTCCTTTTAAAGCTTTATTCTTCTTTTACAACTTAACAACTCTACAGGTAGCAACTAGATCTGAGCAGCAGAGTACCTATGCCCCAAGTTGGAACAGTTGGTCCCCGTTTGAAAGGGAATTACTGGCAGATCCCTGAACTTAAGGACTAGGGAGAGTCCCTCCCCTTTTCCTTTGGATCCTCTGGGCGCAGCCGTTGTTTGCGCGCCAACCGGGCACTACGCCTCCTTTCTCCACCCTCCATTTGGCGCCGCTCTCTGCGTCGACGTCGCACGTCCACCAAGACTACTTCCCGCACTCGGTCACTCCCTGGACTGCTTTCTAATCTAGGAATGCTAGTGGGAGGAATCTCCGTCAGCTGTAGGCCCTGGGAAAGAGGAGCGCGCTTCTCTCCCAGGAGCGACTGCTCTTCCTCAGAATCAGAACTACTGTGGGATTCTATGGGCTCAGCGTCCACCCTGACAATCCCTTTCAGAAATCTTTTTGCTATCAGATGCGAAAATATGGAAAATCCCTCAACAGGAGGGTGAAACGCAGGAACAGCAGAGAGGTAAACTCTGAGACACAACAGCAAGAGTACTTTCTTGAAGAGGGACAGGAGAAACTGAAGGATTTTTTGCAAAGTGTGCTGATGTCGATGAAAACCCTCCTCCTGGGGGAAAGCAAAAAAAACCCCAGTCCATTTCCTCAAATAAGAACGCTGCGTAGACAACTTACAAATGGCATCAAGGACTCTTTGAATCACTGCCAGGGCTGAAGTAGGATCTATCACCCCATCTTCCACACTGTAATACAGAGAGGTGTCAGGTCTGGGTGTCGGATTCGGCCCTTCTCTCTCGTAAGGAGAGATGGGTGTGATGGCAGCCATTAGTACCAACCCCTTACCATCTGGAGCAGGGGAGCAAACCAAAGCTGGTGAGGCCACCACAGCGTTGTGAGGATGCACTCTGTGCCCTCCCTTGCAATTTTCACCAGAACCTTGGTTATAAGTGGAAAGGGTGAGAACAGGTAGAACAGCCACCCTGTCCACTGAAATACAAATGCATTACCCACCCTGCTGCAGAATGTTGGACAGACTGCATTCTCTGGCATGGAGAACAGATCAACGTATACCATCCCCCATCACTGGAAAAGGCAGGTTAAAACATTCTTGTCCATCTCCCACTTATGGGAGGTCAGCATGGTTAGGGATGGATAGATTCCCTACCTCCTGCTCTGGGGGGAATCTGCCTGCGGGGAGGACGTGATCCATTCCTCCCCCTGGAATCTTGGCTAGCCAGCTCTGTTCCACGGTAGGGATGTACGAAAGTTCTGCCACAGATCTTGGAGAGGCCGAATGCCAGCGCATTCGGCCCCCTGAAATCGGTGGCGGAATGGCCCGCCAGCCCCCCGCCACCCCCCGGGACGGGACTTACCTTGGGCGGATCTTTCTGGCGGCGGCGGCTCCGGCAGCAGTTCGGCGGCGGCCGGTCTTCCGACCGGCTGCTGCTGCCACCATTTCCAGTAAAAAACAAAATGTGATAGGCTACGTAAAGATTTACGTAGCCTATCACGGTTAGGTTTCAAAAAAATACCGTGATAGGCTACGCAAATTTTTGCGTAGCCTTAATAGGGATGTCGGAGAATTTCTCCACGAATCTCCGGGAGGCCGAATGCCAACGCATTTGGCCCCCTGAAATTGGTGGGGAAATTCTCAGACACCCCCCCACCCCCCCGGGATGGGACTTACCTCACGCGAATGTCCCTCTCGGCGGCGGGTCCTGGCGGCGTTGCGGCGGCGGCAGCCGGTCTTCCGACCGACTGCCGCCGCTGTCATTTCCCAGTAAAGTTAAAAAAAAAAACGTGATAGGCTACGTAACGATTTACGTAGCCTATCACGGCTAGATTTTCAGTCAGCCGTGATAGGCTATGTAAATCTTTAAGTAGCCTATCACGGCTTACTTTGGGGAAAAAAAAGCGTGTACGCAAATGGCGGCGTCCATGGGCGCCGCCATTTGCGTTCCTTATTTGGGCACGGGTAGTCTATGTAAAGATTTAATAGCATTGCCCTTTTTACATAGATTACCCGTTCCCAAATAAGGAATGCAAATGGCGGCGCCCATGGGCGCCGCCATTTGCGTACGCGCTTTTTTTTTTTCCAAAGTCAGCCATGATAGGCTACGTAAAGATTTATGTAGCCTATCACGGCTGACTTTGAAAATCTAGCTGTGATAAGCTACGTAAATCGTTACATAGTCTATCACATTTTTTTTTTTACATAATTTTTTTCTTTCGCAGCCGGAGAGGCGGGGTGCTCCCCCCTGGCCTGAATTTCGGCAGGGAGGGATGGGGCGCCTCCCCCCTGGCCTGAATTCCGGCCAGGAGGGGCAGGGCGCCTCCCCCCTGCCAAGAATTTCGGGGGGAGAAATGTAGAGCCTCCCCCCACACCGAAAACAGCTGCGGGACCAGGTAAGGGACTTTCGTCCATCCTTAGTAGCCTATCACGGCTGACTTTAAAACAAACAAACAAACGCACGTACGCAAACGGCGGCGGCCATGGCCGCCGCCCTTTGCGTACGCCCGTTGTTGTTGTTTTTTTAAGTCAGCTGTGATAGACCACGTTAACATTTACGTAGCCTATCACGGCTGACTGCAGGGACGCAAATGGCGGCGGCTACGGCCGCCGGCATTTGCATCCCTGCTAGCCAGCGGCTGGATGTCCAGCTGCTGGCGGAGCCAGCCGGCGGCTCCGCAGAATCGCTGCGGAGCACAGCTGGCCGGCCAGGATTCCGAGGGGGGGAGGGACGGAGTGCCTCCCCCCGTCCCGGATTCTGGGGGGAGGGATGGAGCGCCTCCCCCCCCACCATCAGCATAATCTGCAAAAGGTAAGTGATTTTCATACATCCCTACTCCACTGTGATTCTGCGGAGCCGCCAACCAGCTCCGAAGCGCTGGTGATACAGCCGCCATTGCCGTATTGCTGGCTGAGGGGGATTGACTGTGGATACAAATGGCATCCAGTATGCCATTTGTGGCTGTAAAGGTCTTAGTTTAAGGTAAATGCAGGCTTAAATGGAGACAGATTTGGCCGAAGAGGATTCCGGAGGGAGGTGGAGGTAAGTGCTCTGTTCCACCACGGTCTCAAAGACAGGGTCTTGCATTTAGGAATGTCACGAGCTCCCAGCTGGGTCTGGGAGGCTGGCAGATTCCTCCGCACCCAGTCCCCCAGCCCCTGTTCGCCAAGGCTTGGTGCTCTGACAGACCCAGTTGCCAAGCGACCCAGAGCTCAGGGAGCAGCCAGGAGCACTCCAGAGTTGTCATTGCCATGCATGCCCCAATAGGGATGGGAGAGAAATCCTCCACGGACCCCAGGGAGGCTGGATTCAAAAGAATCCCCCCCCCCAGAGTCTGTGGAGGATCGGAAGACTTACATCCGCCTCACCGGCCAGATCCTCCCCACTGGCTGGCTCCAGAGCGCCAGCAATACAGCTGCTATTGCCGTATCACTGCCTGGGCGGATTGAGTGCAGAAGCAAATGGCATCCACTACCACTACACCGTTTGCCACTGTAAAGTTCTTAGTTAAGCTAAATGCAGCCATTTACCACTGCACTTACCTTAAACTAAGACCTTTAAGGCCATAAATGCCGTAGTGGACACCATTTGCATCCGCAGTCAATCCGCCCAGCCAGTGATATGGCAATCAATGGCGGCTGTATCGCTGGCGCTCCAGGGCTGGCCGGCGGCTCCACGGGATTGCCACGGAGCGGAGCCAGCCGGCTAGGATTCTGAGGGGGAGGGACGGATCACCTCCCCCCCCATGGACACCCCCCCGGACCCGGAGGTAAGCCTTCCGCCCATCCCTATGCCCCAACCACTCTCGCTATCTCCTCCTTGCAAGTTGGGGCAAGCGCGGCACCAATGACTCTAGCAGTCATACTGTGTGGTTCTGAGGACTCCAGCAGTCAAGCTCTTGTGCACATAAAGCCCTTGGAGTAACCGGCAAAGAGCGACAGCAGTTGGGAAACAGCCAGAGCGAGGTAGCAAGAGTGGTTGGAGTGCGCATGGCACTGCCTTGCAAGGAGGAGATAGCGAGAGCAGTTGGGGCATGCACAGTGCCAAGGACTCCAGCAGTCAAGCCCTTGTGTGCATAAAGCCCTTGTGCGCACAAGGGCTTGACTGCCAGAATCCTCATTACAGAGAGGAGAGGCGGCTCACATGGCTTGGTGGGTGATGTTGGGCCAAGCAGTACTGAGCTGCCCATCAACTGAGAGTGTGGATGGAAACTGGGTAGCTGGCAAAACAACCTGTAATTGAACAGTTTGTGGTTGCAACAATGTCGGCCAACAGTCTGTTGTTCAACCACCTGTGGATGCGGGACAGATGGTAACCATGGCTGATCCTGGTGCTGCTGAGCTGGTGGCTGAATGGGCAGTACGAATGGTGCCAAAGGGTGAGGGCTGCTGGGTCAGTCAGGAGGTCTTGAAACCATAGCTGATGGGTGTCAGAAATACTGACTTTCATCCCAATAGGGAGCATCAGGATGACAAGGGCGATGCTGGCTGTATGGCTCATTGCTCAACCTGTTCTTGAGGTCTCCTATACTGCATGTCCCATGTTGAATGCCTGTCCCATTCAGAGAACAGTGATCTGAACCACAGACAATATTGGCTTCACTCATAAAAACTAGGGGCATGGCCTCTTGTAGTGGAGAGGAGTGATCACACCAACTGCAGTGAATGTGGCAGGCCATAATGGCAAGGTGGTTGAAGGTTCGGTTCCATTGGAGACGAGTCCAGGATCTCGCCTTCCTACGGTAGATGTTATTGGGATAGGTTCCCCCTCCTGCTTAGGGTTCATCATCACATCAGAATGGGCAAAAATAACATAGGTGGAGCATCGGGTAAGGCTACTGGTACAGGTGATTGCCTTCAAACAGCAGGAGTAGGTGGAACAGTGGGAGATATGGCTGGCATTGCTGGTCGCTGTCAATCCTGTGAAGTCTGTACAGAAACTAACAGTATGGTCAGTTCTTAATCTCCAGTTGGAGTGCTGGCAGATGCCACCTGTATGGACCAATCCTGGTCACGAAGTGCTCGCACAGAATCAGAAAGACCCTGAGGGTCCAGGTGCTCAATCCTGAGCAGAATTACACAACTCTTTACAAGCCTTTTTCTTCTTCTTCTTAAGAGTGGGAAGAACACTAGCCTGCTTAGACACTTTCACCCTTTTTGTTAGTCTTTTTGCCAGGGTAAGCACCAAAGATCTACCCAGAGGGGGAGGGGGATCTTGGGTACTTGGCGGAGTATGGCGCTGCAGGAATGATGACCCCAACACTGGAGCAGGCTCTTGCACAGCAGGTGGGATATGTGAGGGTGGGACTGGTGGGTTTGCCATACCTTTTGGCTCCTCTATCAATTCCAATGCCCTTTTTTCCAAAGTGTGGCTTTTAGCCTATCTGACCTGTTTCTTCTTGCTTGCTTACAATGAGGACAAGCCTCAACAACATTGTTGTTGTTCAGTCGTTCAGTCGTGTCCGACTCTTCGTGACCCCATGGACCATAGCACACCAGGCCTTCCTGTCCTGCGCTCTCTCCCGGAGTGTGCTCAAGTCCATATTCATTGCATCAGTGATGCTATCTAGCCATCTCATCCTCTGCCGTCCTCTTCTCCTTTTGCCTTCAGTCTAGGGTTGGCGGAGAATTTCTCCCCGAAACTTTGGGGGGCCGAGCGCCAAACTGTTCGGCCCCCCGAACAAGTTTCAGGGAGAAATTCTCTGCACCCCCCGCCCCCCCGGGATGGGACTTAACTTTCCCGAATGTCCCTCACGGCGGCGGGTCCCGGCGGCGGTTCGTCGGGTCTTCGTCAGGGGCGGGGACGGCAGCCGATCTTTTGACCGGCTGCCGCCGCCGCCATTCCAATAAAACTAAAAAAAAAAAAAAGCCCCTGTGATAGGCTATGTGACAATTAACGTAGCCTATCACAGCTAGATTTGCAAAGTCAGCTGTGATAGGCTACGTAAATCGTCACGTAGCCTATCAAGGGTGACTTTAAAAAAAAAAAAAAGCACATACGGATAATGGCGGCCCCCATAGGGAGCCGCCATTCCCGTTCCTTATTTGGTCACTGTAGTCTACATAAATATTATGTTGACTACGGCGAAAATAAGGGCAAAGCCATTTGCGTTGCCCTTATTTTCGCCGTAGTCTACGTAAAGACTCCCATAGGGAGCCGCCATTTGCGTACGTGCTTTATTTTTTTTTTAAAGTCACCCGTGATAGGCTACGTGACGATTTACGTAGCCTATCATGGCTGACTTTCCAAATCTAGCCATGATAGGCTACGTTAATCGTCATGTAGCCTATCACAGGGGCGTTTTTTTTTTTTTACTTTTAATTTCGCGGCCGGGCGAGGCAAGGCGCCTACTCCCAGGCCTGAATTTCAGCCGGGTGAGGCAGGAAGCCTCCCCCCCGGCCTGAATTTCGGCCAGGTGAGGCGGGAAGCCTCCCCCCCCGGCCTGAACTTCGGGGGGAGAGCAGCGAAGCACCTCTCCCCCACCGCGAAAAGCTGCGAGACAAGGTAAGTGGGTTTCGTGCACCCCTACTTCAGTCTTTCCCAGCATCAGGGTCTTTTCCAGAGAGTTTTCTCTTCGCATTAGGTGGCCAAAATATTTGAGCTTCAGCTTCAGTATAGGAGTGGACGAAAGTCACTTACATTTCCTCGAAGGACGTTCGCGGTGGGGGGGAGGCGCTTCGCTGGTCCCCCCGTGAAGTTCAGGCCGGGGGGGGAGGCTTCCCGCCTCGCCCCGGCCGAAATTCAGGCCAGGGGGGAGGCTTCCCGCCTCGCCCCGGCTGAAATTCAGGCCGGGGAGGAGGCTTCCTGCCTCGCCCGGCCGCGAACGCGAAAGTTAAAAAAACAAACAAAACGCCCCCTGATAGGCTACGTGACGATTCACGTAGCCTATCATGGCTAGATCTGCAAAGTCAGCCGTGATAGGCTACGTGAATCGTCACATAGCCTATCACGGGTGACTTAAAAAAAAAAAAAAGTGCATACGCTAATGGCGGCCCCCATAGGGAGCCGCCATTCGCGTTCCTTATTTAGTCGCTGTAGTCTATGTAAATGGTCACATAGACTACGGCGAAAATAAGGGCAACGCAAATAGCATTGCCCTTATTTTCGCCGTAGTCTATGTAAATCTTTACGTAGACTACAGCGACCAAATAAGGAAGGGGAATGGCAGCTCCCTATGGGGGCCGCCATTATCCGTACACACTTTTTTTTTTTTTTAAAGTCACCCGTGATAGGCTACGTGACAATTCACATAGCCTATCACGGCTGACTTTGCAAATCTAGCTGTGATAGGCTACGTGAATCGTCACGTAGCCTATCAGGGGGCATTTTTTTTTTCTTTCATTGCAATGGCGGCGGCGGCAGCCGGTCGAACACCCGCCGAACCGCCGGCCGGACCAGCCACCGGGAGGGACATTCGGTGAAGGTAAGTCCCATCCCGGGGGGGGGGGTGTGGGGTGCGGGGGGGGTTCGGAGGATTTCTCCCCGAAACTTGTTCGGGGGGCCGAACACTTTGGCGCTCGGCCCCCCGAAGTTTCGGGGAGAAATTCTCCGCCAACCCTACTTCAGTATCTGTCCTTCCAATGAGCACTCAGGGTTAATTTCCTTTAGGATGGACTGATTTGACCTAATTGCAGTCCAGGGGACTCGTAAGAGTGTTCTCCAGCACCACAGTTCGAAAGCATCAATTCTTCAGTGCTCAGCCTTCCTTATAGTCCAGCTCTCACAGCCATACATTACTACTGGGAAAACCATAGCTTTGATTAGACGGACCTTTGTCGGCAAGGTGATGTCTCTGCTTCTTACTATGCTGTCTAGGTTGGCCATAGCTTTCCTCCCAAGGAGCAAGCGTCTTTCAATTTCATGGCTACAGTCACCATATGCGGGGATCTTGGAGCCCAAGAAAATAAAATCTGTCACAGCTTCCATTTCTTCCCCTTCTATATGCCAGGAAGTGATGGGGCCAGATGCCATGATCTTAGTTTTTTTAATGTTGACTTTCAAACCAGCTTTTTCACTCTCCACTTTCACCCTCAACAAGAGGCTCTTTAGAACCTCTTCGCTTTCTGCTATTAGGGTGGTATCGTCTGCATATCGGAGGTTGTTGATAATTCTCCTGGCAATCTTAATTCTGACCTGTGATTCATCCAACCCGGCATTTCTCATGATGTACTCTGCATATAAGTTAAATAAGCAGGGTGACAATATGTAGCGTTGTCGTACTCCTTTCCCAATTTTGAACCACTCGGTTGTTCCATGTCTGGTTCTTACTGTTGCTTCTTGACCCTCGTACAGGTTTCTCAGGAGACAGGTAAGGTGGTCTGGTACTCCCATCACTTTAAGAATTTGCCACACTTTGTTGTGATCCACACAATCAAAGGCTTTAGCGTAGTCAATGAAGCAGAAATAGATGTTTTTCTGGAATTCTCTTGCTTTCTCCATGATCCAGCGAATGTTGGCAATTTGATCACTAGTTCCTCTGCCTCTTCGAAACCCAGCTTGTACTTCCGGTAGTTCTCGGTTCGCATACTGCTGAAGCCTTGCTTGTAGGATTTTGAGCATCACCTTGCTGGCATGTGAAATGAGCGCAATGGTGCAGTAGTTTGAACACTCTTTGGCATTGCCCTTCTTTGGAATTGGAATGTAAACTGACCTTTTCCAGTCTTGTGGCCACTGTTGAGTGTTCCAAATTTGTTGGCATATTGAGTGCAGCACTTTAACAGCATCATCTTTTAGGATTTTAAATAGCTCAGCTGGAATACTGTCATCTCTGCTAGCTTTGTTGTTAGTAATGCTTCCTAAGGCCCACTTGATTTCACTCTCTAGGATGTCCGGCTCAAGTTCAGTGACCGCACTCTCATGGCTATCAGGGACATTCAGATCTTTCCTGTATAGTTCTTCTGTGTATTCTTGCCACCTCTTCTTCATCTCATCTGCTTCTGTTAGGTCCCTGCCTTCTTTGTCCTTTATCATGCCCATCTTTGCACAAAACGTTCCCTTGAGATCTCCGATTTTCTTGAAGAGATCTCTCGTCTTTCCCATTCTGGTGTTTTCCTCGATTTCTTTGCATTGTTCATTTAAGAAGGCCTTCTTGTCTCTCCTTGCTATTCTCTGGAACTCTGCATTCAGTTGGATATATCTTCCCCTTTCTCCCTTGTTTTTCGCTTCCCTTCTTTCGTCAACTACTTGTAAAGCCTCCTCAGACAGCCACTTGGCTTTCTTGCATTTCTTTTCCTTTGGGATGGATTGAGTTGCTGCCTCCTGAACTGTGTTACAGACCTCCATCCATAGTTCCTCAGGCACTCTGTCTATCAGGTCTAATCCCTTAAATCTATTCCTCACCTCCACTGTATATTCATCAGGGATATGATTTAGGTCATACCTGAATGGTTTAGTGGTTTTCCCGATGTTCTTCAATTTAAGCTGAAATTTTGCAACAAGAAGCTCATGATCTGAGCCACAGTCAGCTCCAGGTCTTGTTTTGACTGACTGTATAGAGCTTCTCCATCTTTTGCTGCAAAGGACATAATCAATCGGATTTCGATATTGACCATCTGGTGATGTCCATGTGTAGAGTCGTCTCTTGTGCTGTTGGAAAAGAGTGTTTGCTATGATCAGTGTGTTCTCTTGGCAAAACTCTATTAGCTTTTGTCCTGCTTCATTTTGTGCACCAAGGCCATGCATGCCTGTTATTCCGGTGATTTCTTGACTTCCTTCTTTAGCATTCCAATCCCCTATGATGAAGAGGACATCTTTTTTTGGTGTTAGTTCTAGAAGGTGTTGTAGGTAGGGATGGCGGAGAATTTCTCCCCGAAAATTCGGGGGACCGAGCGCCAACGTGTTCGGCCCCCCGAACAAGTTTCGGGGAGAAATTCTCTGCCCCCCCGCCCTCCGGACCCCCCCCCCGGGACGGGACTTACCTTTGCCAAATGTCCCTCCCGGCGGCGGGTCCAGCCAGCGGTTCGGCAGGTGTTCGTCCGGGGCGGGAGCGGCAGCCGGTCTTTTGACCGGCTGACGCCGCCGCCATTGCAATAAAAGAAAAAAAAAAAACACCCCCGTGATAGGCTACGTGATGATTAACGTAGCCTATCACGGCTAGATCTGCAAAGTCAGCCATGATAGGCTACGTAAATCGTCACGTAGTCTATCACGGGTGACTTTTTTTAAAAAAACAAGTGCGTATGGATAATGGCGGCCCCCATAGGGAGCTGCCATTCCCGTTCCTTATTTGGTCACTGTAGTCTACGTAAAGATTTACGTAGACTACAGCGACCAAATGAGGAACGCGAATGGCGGCTCCCTATGGGGGCCGCCATTAGCGTACGCGCTTTTTTTTTTTTTAAGTCACCCGTGATAGGCTACGTGATGATTAACGTAGCCTATCATGGCTGACTTTTCAGATCTAGCCATGATAGGCTACATTAATCGTCACGTAGCCTATCACGGGGGCGTTTTTGTTTGTTTTTAAAAAACTTTTGAGTTCGCGGCCGGGCGAGGCGAGGCGCCTCCTCCCCGGCCTGAATTTCGGCCGGGCGAGGTGGGAAGCCTCCCCCCCCCCGGCCTGACCTTTGGGGGGGAGCAGCGAAGCGCCTCCACCCCACCACGAACAAGCTTCGAGGACAGGTAAGTGACTTTCGTCCACCCCTACTTGTAGGTCTTCATAGAACCAATCAACCTCAGCTTTTTCGGCATCAGTGGTTGGGGCATAGACTTGAATTACTGTGCTGTTGAATGGTTTGCCTTGGATTCGTACTGAGATCATTCTGTCGTTTCTGAGATTGTACCCCACTACTGCTTTTCCCACCCTTTTGTTGACTATGAGTGCTACTCCATTTCTTCTAAGGGATTCTTGCCCACAGTAGTAGATATGATGGTCACCTGAATTAAATTCGCCCATGCCTGTCCATTTGAGTTCGCTGATTCCCAAGATGTCGATGTTCAATCTTGCCATCTCATGTTTGACCACCTCCAGCTTACCTTGATTCATTGATCTTACATTCCAGGTTCCTAAACAATATTGTTCTTTACAACATCGGATTTTCTTTTCACCACCAGACACATCCACAGCTGAGTGTCCTTTCGGCTTTGGCCCAGCCGCTTCACTCTTTCTGGCGCTACTTGGAAATATCCTCTGCTCTTCCCTAGTAGTATATTGGACACCTTCCGACCTGAGGGGCTCATCTTCCGGTGTCATATCTTTTAGCCTTGTGATACGTTCCATGGGGTTTTCTTGGCAAGAATACTGGAGTGGGTTGCCATTTCCTTCTCCAGTGGACCACATTTTGTCAGAACTCTCTGCCATGACCTGTTCATCTTGGGTGGCCCTGCACAGCAAAGCTTATGGCTTCCCTGAGTTACACAAGCCCCTTCGCCATAACAAGGCAGTGATCCATGAAGGGGCTCAACAACATTCCCTTTACCAAAGCAGAACAGGCAGAGAGAGTGCCTGTCTGAGGGTAGGGATGCTGGAGAATTCTGCAGCAGACTCAAATGAGGCCAGATTCCAAGGAATCTGACCTCTGGAGTCTGCAGCATAGTGGCTGTACTTACCTCCAGGTTTGGAGGAGATCCTTCAGGGCTGCTCTCCGGCTCCCTATGAGACGTGATATACTAGTGGCAGCTGCCATTAGCTTATCACAGGAAAGTTATAGCTGTAACTGGCATATTGTATGCCATTTGCAGCCGTAAAGCACTTACTGTGATCTAAATACAGCTGTAAACAGCTGCAATTTAAGTCAAAGTCATTGCTTTACAGCTGCAAATGACATACAATTCGCCATTTACGGCTGTATTTTTCCTGCAATATTCTAATGGCAGCCACCATTAGCTTATCCCATCATATAGGGAGCTGGAGAGCCACTCCGCCAACTCCGGTAGATGCAGCTGGGCTCCAGAGGATTCCGTGGGGCCCTGAGAAGCTCAAATTGCCCCTCCACAGACCCCCTGCCCTTGGACCGGACAGTGGGGGGTTCGTAATCCCTATGTGAGGTGGCAGTTTTGCCCTGAAGTGGATTCACTTTCAAAAGGGGGTCCTGAGGGCCATACGCCCATGAGGGCCATTGTGAAAGTCATGAAAAATAGTAGGAATTAACAACAAGAAGGAGACAGATAGAAATACTCTGATACAAGAGAAGAAAGAACCTCAGATTTTGTCAAAAACACTATTTTAACAGCAAAATGACAAGAGAGCTTTCCCTATGAGGCACACGCAATGGTGGTCAAAAGAGAACTGAGGGAAGAAGTAGGAAGCCACTAGGGACATGAACACTGGATGGTGGGGGATGGGTTCCCGCCAAAACTTCCTCAGCTATAGAAGCTTCCCAAATCGAGGCTCCATGCAGGCACAGACCCCATATGTGTGATGCATAGAGACCATGCAGAAGGAAGTTGAGCTTTTGAACTTTAAATGATCTACCAGATCAAAAAAATGCAAAGGCCTTTGCTGATGAATAAAGTTGACTTTATTTATAACTAGCAAAAGGCCAGTCAAGTTGGATGATGGGGAGAGAAACAAAACTATATTAAAAACATACTCCCGCCCCGGGATGAATGAATCTGTCAATTTCAGCGTCTTCCACATCTGATTGTTGTTCTTTTTAAAATCTCAAATTATTTCCATCCTGATATGAAGAAATTTGCACATTTTGGTAAAATCTGTAAAAACTGAACTGAACTGAAATTCTCACCCATCCCTAGGGGTGGACGAAAGTCACTTACCTGTCGTCGAAGGCCGTTCGCGGTGGGGGGGAGGCGCTTCGCTGCTCCCCCCGCGAAGTTCAGGCCGGGGGGGGAGGCTTCCTGCCTCGCCCAGCAGAAATTCAGGCCGGGGGGGAGGCTTCCCGCCTCGCCCGGCCGAAATTCAGGCCGGGAAGGAGGCGCCTCGCCTAGCCCGGCCGCGAACGCGAAAGTAAAAAAAAAACAAAAAAAACGCCTCCTGATAGGCTACGTGACGATTCACGTAGCCTATCATGGCTAGATCTGCAAAGTCAGCCGTGATAGGCTACGTGAATCGTCATGTAGCCTATCACGGGTGACTTTTTTTAAAAAAAAAAGCGCATACGCTAATGGCGGCCCCCATAGGGAGCCGCCATTCGCGTTCCTTATTTAGTCGCTGTAGTCTACGTAAATGTTTACGTAGACTACGGTGAAAATAAGGGCAACGCAAATAGCGTTGCCCTTATTTTCGCCGTAGTCTACGTAAACATTTACGTAGACTACAGCGACCAAATAAGGAACGGGAATGGCGGCTCCCTATGGGGGCCGCCATTATCCGTACACTCTTTTTTTTTTTTTTTTTTAAGTCACTCGTGATAGGCTACGTGACAATTGACGTAGCCTATCACGGCTGACTTTGCAAATCTAGCCGTGATAGGCTACGTGAATCATCACGTAGCCTATCAGGGGGCGTTTTTTTTTTTTTCTTTCATTGCAATGGCGGCGGCGGCAGCCAGTCGAAAGATCGGCTGCTGCTCCCGCCTCGCTCGAACACCTGCTGAACCGCCGGCCGGACCAGCCACCGGGAGGGACATTCGGTGAAGGTAAGTCCCGTCCCGGGGGGGGGGTGCGGGGGGCAGGGGGGTGCGGAGGATTTCTCCCCGAAACTTGTTCGGGGGGCCGAACACGTTGGCGCTCGGCCCCCCGAAGTTTCGGGGAGAAATTCTCCGCCATCCCTACCCATCCCTAGCATAAATACAGTACAACATTTGAACACAGCTTGCATTTGCTGGAAGATAATATTGTGGTTTTTGAACTATCCCACAAGGGAGGAATTTATTTGGATAACTATCCACAATCTTTGATAAAAATTAGAGGTATGGCATCTTTGGGTGATATCCACTTGGTATCCCTCCACTGATAGAATGCTCTTTCATCCATCAGAGGCTTCCATCGGCAGAACAGAGACTGAGGCAATTTTCAGCAATCCCTTCTCCTATATCACCCCACACCACCTTGTATTGCCCCAGCCACGGGCACTGAAGTCTTAGGTTAGAGGTGCCAATATAGTGATAAATCAGACTCAACGGTTTACTTACAAGGAGTACTTTCTTGAGTAACTTACAGCACACAGGCGTACCCAATGGTTGGATCAGACAGCTTCTCTGAACCCTGAGCCATTGGGTACAATGGGTCTTGTATTCTACAGGTTAGCAATACGCGGCGTTTCAGCGGCACGCGCCCCTAGTGTTCATTCCCAGCATAGGCTAGAAGTGTTTGGTTCTCAGGCACAGCTACCTGTAAACAGACTTTGCTTCCCAGGCACATCAGAGATAAAGATTCTCCTCATTAGCAAGGAATGCACCAAGAAGGCTGTTATCGGCCTTTTGACTCATCTGCACATGCTCAAAGGCTTACTAGCATGAGAATTGCACCAATAATGAACTTAAGCAAGCATCATGGATCTCTAGGCCCCTTTAACACTATAAATGACTTGGCTACGCTCCTGGGCCAATACACACCTTTTCATGCAGAATGAAAAACAATGAAGTAAGACTTCTATCAGTTGTCATTGTTTCATAGTGCATAATGGAAGTTGAGGATGGAACCATACTAAAGACCAATACTAAAATTAAAACATCTAACAGTGCAATCCTCAGAAGTAAGCCCCCCTGAGTTCAATGTATACAGGACTGCAACCTTAACATAACATTAATTATGCCACCAGCTTTTGGGATCTTGGATATGATAGTACTATAGGGGAGGGGTAGAGAACTGTTTGGGGCCCTGGAGCTGGATTCTCTCCTGGGAACACTGTGGGGGCCAGATTATATCAAGAGGAAGGCCCCTCCTGAAGCCCCAACCCCTATGTCATCAGTTTCCAGCTCAGTGCTACAGAAAGGGCTGCCTTTCTGTAGCTCTGAGTTGAGGGAAATCCAGTAATAATCTCTGATCAGAGGTAACTGAAGGGATTCCCAGCTCAGTGCTGAAAAAAAGATTTCTGCAGCTCTGCTATGAGAAACCCCAATTCTTCTCTCTGATCACTAATTGGAGATAAGAGCTGGGATTCCTCAGCACTGAAGAAGGCAGCCTGTGATGTTCCACATCTATATATAATAAATCTATGGTTATGATTATGTATTCCTGTTATATCTCTGTATTTTATGGTAAATATTTCTGTGGTGAGAGAAAGAGATGAGTGACAGGAAGAATGGTGGATTTGCACAAGCTGAGTGAGTGACGGGGGTGTGGGGAGTATGTGTTATATAAACTGTGCTTTGGTTGACAGTCAGATAGGATAGAGACAGGGATTTAGTATTGAGAACTGAGAGGGAGGGAGGTCTATGGTAAGTGTGAGGGGATTGTCTGAACATGTGATCTAGAGTACTGTGTATGAGAGAACATACATTAATAGAACCATTAAGAGTCACTTATTTACTATTCAGCAACTTATTTGCTGTAGTAAATAAAGTTTATTTGTTTAACCAAATCCTACGCCTTCTGCTCTTGGCTACGTATGGGGAAGGTAATAAAGGAAACAATACAGGTGATACTATAAATAAGTGTGTCCTCGCAGATAGAGGACTGAATGTGGGTTGGACCTGAGCCTCAAAGGTCCTTGTGACCATGTGGTTGTGTGCGGGGAAGGTGTGTCCAGCCTGGGGTGAGAAAGGCCTTAGAGAAGGGGTATTCTCACAGGGAAGGGGCAGCAACGCCAGACAGCCCCTTCTGAGCTGGGGAAAACCCAGTGGGGGTGGAGTTTTGGGGAAAAGGGTGGGGTCTGGAAAAAGAGCTACCATGCCAGATGGGGGACCTCCACAGGCTATATTTGGCCTCTGGGCAGAGGTTCCCTATCCCTGCTGTGGGGCCTTGAAATATTATGTGGGGAAGTTGTATAGCTGTCAGCTTGAAAACTATATATTTATGTTCTACTGTGCCAAACCAATACATCTTTAGCTATTCCAAAGAAGTGGCAAAAGAGGAAAGCTGGGCGATTTGTGTTTCCTCTTTTCGCACTTCTCAATCTTCATTCATCCAATGTCAGCTGTTGCTGGCAGGGCGGGGAGGCAGGGCTTCTTGTATTTTTCTTCCATCTGTAGATGAAAGTAAAAATCACTCCCATTGCTGGCAATGGGACAAAAACATGATGTGCTTTTAAATGCATCTAAATATTTTCCAAGAATGGGTGCTGAGAGGGCTTAGGGCCCCTTGAGTCCTTGGCCACTCCCTTTGTGCATACCACTTTGCCTCCAGAATTCTTGGTTATCGCCCTCTACAAGGTCAGAGTTCTGATGACATAGAAAAAGCCACCATGGAAGCCTCCATGGTGGCTGACAGTAGCCAGGAAAGAGAGGGCAGGGTGGGGGGTTCCAGCATAAATATAAATGTTCTGAGATCATAACTCTGTCGATGGCCTTGGACGGGTTTTTTCTGAACAATCCTATGATCCCTGGGATGCTGTCTGGGAACCACAGTATTGGTCTCTAAGAGTTCCATAAAAAATTGAAATGCATCTTGACTAAGAATGTACTTCATGTCGATATCTCCCAGAGCTTGTGGAAAGAAAATACAATTTTATGTATATATACAATTTATACAATTTATATATTGTGTGTATACACACACACACACACACACACACACATTCTCTATGCACAATTTGTACTGAAATTAAAACTTGCTCCAAAACATGGCTCATACCAGAGCCTTCTTACAAAAAATAGCCTATAAACCAAGCACAGTTTATCTCAAGTGCTGTTTCTACCAAGAACTTGTTCTTATACTTGTTTCCATTATTTTCTTCTTTGTCATTTAAAGGGCTCTCTCCTATGGTCAAATAAGCCACATCCCATGGAAGTGTGTGTGTGTTTTCCTGATCACTTTGATTTCTTCACCCTCTTGGGAGTGCTGTAATCCTCTGCTTTTGCCATCCATCTGTGGATTTGAAAGAGTTATCCAACCCAAACAGAAATAGCAACATTGAGGAGCTACTTCTTGACCCCAGACAGCCTGCTGAGTCTCAATGCACTAACCAAATACCACTTTTCCTTGTCCATATTACTGAATGCCAACCAACCACCATTTTTAAAGAAAGGTGAGTGGTTTGCTAGATGCACCACGAGGACATTGTAAAAACTCCACACTTCCAGTGGTTCACCACATATTTGATCTAAAATTTTATAGTTCTCCCATTTCACCCCCTTTTCGTGTTAAAATACCTTGTCTGCACAGAAACAAGATGAGTGTGACAGGAATGAGGAAAAGGAGTCTGCACACCTTCAACATGCATGAAAGCTGTAAAGCTGCTGATGTGAGAATGACAGGAGATTAATCTTACTTTATTGTAGCTAGCAGCAGGGAAGGTAAATAACAAAGTATGCATCAAAGAAGCATAGAACAGCAGTTAGCAAGAAATTGTGGGTACTTTGCGCTACAATGAACCTGCCAATCGCATACAAGAAGGTTATAGTAGAAAGTGTTATACTGTGCTGAATTTCTGTGGAATTATGATGTACAAGGTAATTTGTTTTTCCAATCAAAACTTTATTTCAGTCCAGACAAGTGCTTATGTTAACAGAATATTAAGTATCCTTCTATGGGATTCCCCCTAATACATCAGTCCACAGGCTTATCCAGAGGGTGCTCTACTTTTCCAAAAGTTACACATCTTGGGGAAGAGGCAGACATTGACACTCAATATAGACTTGCTGCCAAAAGTGCACCTGTGTCATTTCCCTACACGAAGCCAATGATGCAGGGTAGACATGGGGAAGCATGACATGATGATGTAACAACATGTTTAAGTCTGTCTAAATGTTAAAAATAGAGTGGGGACAACATGTGTCTGCAAGGCTGTCACTTTTTGTGGCAGTTTATGTCAAGTGTCATGTCTACTTTTGTCCTTACACTGTTTGCTATTAAACATTGATTTTATACTGGAACTGCAACAAGTACTAGACTGAAACATTATTTTTAGTCTATGGCCTCTGTGAAGGAACAGAGCTGTCCTCTGTTATTGGCACTTAGTTTGGCTGTAGGATATTGTGGTGGGGGGGGGGCGTGCTATTCAGTTTCAGCCAAAAGTTTAATAGTTTAGAGGTCAAATGTTTAGCTAGAATATAGGCTCAGGCAGTTTTGCTCAGGAAGCAGGAGATTATAACATTCAACAAAAGGTCAGACAAATAAAGAGAGAGAGAAAGTTTTAACTCAGTAAACAGAAATTTAGTTTGCAGAAATACCCTCGTGATTCATTGGAGTTGGGGAGAAGACAAAAGCCAAAGGCAAACAGGAAGATGGGCAGAAATAAGAAGGAGAAGGAAGGAAGGAAGGAAGGAAGTCAGAATCCTAGAGGAAAGAAAGTGTCAGAGCTGCTGGAACTGGTGAATTGATTGAAAGAGCTGGACCAATAACAGTATGATATTGTTTTGATAGGGGACCTGAGTAATATAGGGACACAGTCTAGTTAGGTTAGCTGGATGTATTTATCCCTGGTTGTTTTTATTACCCTATTGTTATTTGAAATTTTGCGACCTCTTTTTTGGGTTACCCACCCCAGGCCTAAAAGCCAACCCACTCACAACCTAAAATAGATAGCTGAGACCCAGAGAGTTTTAAGTAAAGTTGAGATAATAGAAAGCTCTGTTGAAGGGGGTGAGAAAGAGAGAGAGAGAGAGCAGTGACAGTTATAGTCAGGTTGTGTTTGTGTGCCTTTAAAAAAAATAAACTGTTTATAAAATGGGCCCTTTGTCCAATCTGTCTGAAATCTGACAGGGCTGATGCCATGAGGAGGGGGTTGTACAATACCAGCTAATTTCATGCCATTTTGATGGAAGCATCAAAGTTACAGAAGATTGGCTGGGTCCATCCCCCTTTGAAATCAGTGGAAAGCCAAAAATTAAATAAACCCAGATCAATTGAAAAATGAATGAAAGTAGTTCACATGAACAGGAAACAAAGCATAATGGAACTTTTAAAATGAATGGAAGAACTAAATGAAAGTATTTCCCCTGCACACCCCTATGTGTTAGCAAACCAAATATAGATTTGAAGGGAACTAATCCTCATTCCTACATTATTTGTGTTTCCAACACAATTTGTGTTTATCACATTCATGCCTTACACTGTTGGGTTACACTTAAAAAGATTAGCTGCACACCTTAAAAAATGTAATATGTGAAGAACCCTAAATTTAAAATAAATTAAACTGACTTGTGTGTGTATAATTTTTTTTTTTAAAATCCAGTACAGCCTTCAAAAAGCACTAATAGAATTGCATTAACCTTGAGATTCTTGAAACCTCTTTTGGTGGGGATGATGGGTAGTTTAGTTCTTCATTTCTTTTTTTAATCTTGGAACAGAACTTCAATGCCAGGGAGAAAATGGCTGCCTCGATGAGTTTCTTTTTATTAACCTCAATTACAAATTGTTCTGTGAAGACTTAATTGAGTATAAGCAAATCTGAATAAAACATTAAAAATGGTTGCAGATTAAATTTAAAGACTGGCTGGGGTGGGAAAACCAAAACCTCTTCCTGCAAATAATGCAGCTAATGAGTGGCTTATTAAAAAGGGAACGTTTTAAAATTGCAATAATTAAATTCTCTCAGTGAATTTAGAGTATAAACAGTACAAGAAAAATAGTGTAGTTCTGCATGAGTTAATTTTTGGCATGATATCCATCAGTATAATATTAAGCCGAGAAAAGTGAAGGAGAGAAGACACCAGAAGAGGAAAGGGTGGGGGGGGGGTAGACTCAAAAGGTGCACAGGAATAATCATTTAACTTATTAAGACAAAATGTGCTTTGAGTCAAGAGACTCTTCATTAGGCGCAACTAGAAAACAAGCATCTTAACTTAGGGCGCAATCCTATGGCAATGCCTATTGGGATGTACAGATTCTGCAAAATCCACTCTGTCTGTGTTTCATGTATTGTCAGGCACTTTTTGTTCCATCATCCGCTCACAGACAGATGTGAATTATTATTTTTTGTGATGCGGAAAAATACACAAATAATTACATAACAAGTTTCATGACAATTTACATAATTTAACTTAGTACTTAATATTTAGCGTATTGTCCCCCATTCCACCTTGTAGCATATTGTCCCCCTTTTCCTACGATTTTGCATAATATTTAATAATTAGTGTATTGTCCCCCTTTTCCTATGAAAAAATCTGCATAGATTTCAGGAAAGTAAAAAAAAAATAGGGATGTAAGAGAATTCCGCCATGGATCTCAGTGAGGCTGAATGCCAGTGAATTCAGCCACCTGAACTCCGTGGCGGAACAGCCTGCCACCCCCCCACCCTCCCACGGATCCCCCCGGGATGAGACTTACCTGGGGTGAATGTTCCAGGCGGCGGCAGCTCCGGCAGTGGCTTCGGCAGCGGCAGCTGCGGCGGCTGGTCTTCTGACCAGCTGCCGCCGCCGCCATTTGCAGTCTTGTCTTGTCTTTTTTTTACAGAGACGTGATAGGCTACGTAAGTTTTTACGTAGCCCATCACATCTCTGTAAAAAAAAAAAAGACGAAGAAAAATAAGGAACGCAAATGGCGGCGGCCATAGCCACCGCCATTTGCGTACGCATTTTTTTTTCCTTACCCAGATCCCTCCGCGGCCGGAAATCCAGCTGTGGATGGCCCTGGCCTGGGCCTGGCTGGCTGCTCCGTGGAGCCACCGCAGAGCACAGCTGGCTTTTGAGGATTCCGGGGGGGAGGACCGGATCGCCTGATCCTTGCTAGGGGTGGACGAAAGTCACTTACCTGTCCTCGAAGCTTTTTGCGGTGGGGGGGAGGCGCTTCGCTGCTCCCCCCACGAAGTTCAGGCCGGGGGGGGAGGCTTCCCGCCTCGCCCGGCCGAAATTCAGGCTGGGGGCGAGGCTTCCCGCCTCGGCCGGCCGAAATTCAGGCCGGGGAGGAGGCGCCTCGCCCGGCCACGAACTAAAAAGTTTTTTAAAAAAAAAAAACACGCCCCCGTGATAGGCTACGTGATGATTAACGTAGCCTATCACGGCTAGATCTGCAAAGTCAGCCGTGATAGGCTACTTTAATCGTCACATAGCCTATCACGGCTGACTTAAAAAAAAAAGCGCGTACGCAAATGGCGGCCCCCATAGGGAGCCGCCATTCGCGTTCCTTATTTGGTCACTGTAGTCTACGTAAATCTTTACGTAGACTACAGCGACCAAATAAGGAACGGGAATGGCAGCTCCCTATGGGGGCCGCCATTATCCGTACGCGCTTTTTTTTTTTTTTTAAGTAACCTGTGATAGGCTACGTGACGATTTACGTAGCCTATCACAGCTGACTTTGCAAATCTAGCCATGATAGGCTACGTTAATCGTCACGTAGCCTATCACGGGGGCGTTTTTTTTTTCTTTTATTGGAATGGCGGCGGCGGCAGCCGGTCGAAAGACCGGCTGCCGCACCCGCCCCGGACGAACACCCGCCGAACCGCCGGCCGGACCCGCCGCCGGGAGGGACATTCGCCAAAGGTAAGTCCCGTCCCGGGGGGGGGGTGTGGGGGGGGGCGGAGAATTTCTCCCCAAAACTTGTTCGGGGGGCCGAACACGTTGGCGCTCGGCCCCCCGAAGTTTCGGGGAGAAATTCTCCGCCATCCCTAATCCTTGCAGGTCAAAAATCCAGAAATCCATGGACTCCATGTAGCCTGAGAGGGTCACTTCGCAGCAGCTTCCACAGGTCAGATTTTTAGAAATCTGAACTCATTTTAGTTCATCTCAAATTTCTCCAGCATCTCTAAATGACTTTAAGCCTCCAAACTTGGAGGCTTATGGGCATTTAGAGATGCTGGAGCAGGAGGAGTGGTGGAGGCCATCTTCACCTCCATGTTCCTCCCGCTCTGCATTCTAGCTAGATGGGCATTCTTGTCCATTTAGCTGGGTGCATTGGAGCAGGAGGGAACGAGGCTGGGGAGGCCTGGGGATACATAATATCCTGTCTTTCCCAGTCCCCTCCCCTTCCTACCCACCTGCATGCCCCCTTTACTCCCTCATGGTTCTCTCCATGCTAGCTGCGAGGGGGAGGGGGTGGGGAGTGCAGATTCCTGAATCTACAGTCAGAGCATTGACTCTGACCTCGGATCCAGGAATCTGAATTATCCTATGGCGCCCCAGACTCTGTCTAGGGGCCATAGGATTGCTCCCTTAGGCTTCAATCCTATACCCACTTATGTGAGAGTAGGTCCCATTTGATTATTTGGTAATGATACCTTCTGTTATAAAGGTAATTAGCAGAGAAAAAACTAAAGGCAAAACAAAATGAGCATTTACCAGTCCTATATCCACATAGGCTATCTTGGAATAATAAAAGGAGAATACACTCTTCTTCAGTGTAGGAAAGAAAACAGTTTTACCCACAGATATTCTGGCATATACCATGCAGGTACAGCAAAAGAGTTTGTTCAGTTCATTTTGTGTTCCATTACACCAGCAGGAGCAAGAGAGCAAACACATGTGGTCCCAGCAGTGGTGGAAGTCGGAGGGGGGGAGGGAGGGGAGGAGCAAAAGGAAGAAATCACATGAAACCACACTGTAGGCTATAGAGATCCTGAGGTTAGGTATGGTCAAAATTCCCATGAATTAACTAACTGCAGCACTGGCCCCTTCCACTAACTTGCAGATGATGTTGCAATATTCCCAGCACCATTGCTTTACTTCTGAATAGGCATATATAGGATTGTGCTGTTAATATAGCATATAAATACATTTATAATTGTACTCATATCAAAATACTGTACCCAATTCATTCAAAAGAGCACTATGAAAAAAAATGGAAAAATCAGGCACGCTATATTGCATATGCATTATTTCCAAACATTAGAACATAGATATTTGGTGGAGATTATAGTAGTGCATGATCTGCTCCCTCCCATTCCACTAGGCAGCAATTCTCATCCCCATCTACTCCAGGTCGGAGGAAGGTTGCATTGCTTCTTCACTGTCTGGGAGAAGAAAGCCTTGGACAACTAGACAATCAAGACAATGTTCAGGGATATTACACAGTTTCACAACACACCAACAAGAAAATTTCTCCCCTCCCCAGCATCCAGATCTTGGTAGACACAGCAACTAGTTGCTCAAACAATTGCCCATATAATCAAGATTGGGGCCATAAAACTGGTTCCATTTCAGGAACAATTCTCAGGTGTGTGCTCTATTTGTTGTTGATGTCCTGAAGGAAGATGGGGACTGGAGGGCCATCCTATACTTTAGATACATCAACAAGTTTGTTACGTACATACCACAAGTTTTAGATGGAAACCCACAAGATAATTTAAGAAGCCTTGCATCTCAATGAACATTTGGCCTGAATATACATCACAGAGACCTACTTACATGTCCCCATTGCAGAACAGTGCAGAAAATTCCTGCACTTTGTTCACCAAAATGAGCATTTCCAGTACAAGTTTTTGCCCTTTGCCCTGGCCTCAGCACTCAGGGTGGTGTTGTTTTTTCCTAGAACTGATGCCAACAAGAGTAGCCCATCTCAGGCTTCAGAAGATCCCCATATATTCTTATTTAAACAAACTACTGCTTGGAGATCTAGATCTTTCCAAAACCTTTCAGTGTCTCAGTCAACACGGGATCATATCAAAATCAGCTACAAGAAAGCCCAGCAAGAACTGTCACAGACCCTTGTCCCTTTAGGGGCTTGTATAGACACAAAGGAGGGCTATCTCTTCCTCCTTCCAGAGAGGATTTGGAAGCTCTGTCAGGACTGACGGTCCAAGAGATTGACAGATTCATTCATTCAGACCCAGTGTTTTGAGTGCTTAGCTCTCAAAGGTCTGGGGTCCCTGTGTGTTATTCAGCCATGTCTGTGCTGCTGATGGGGTTGCCACCTCTTCTTTTCTGGCAGGCTCCTCATCATTAACAGCTACATGGCCAGCACATATAACATAGTACTCTTCCTGGTATGCTGTACCAACTGAATTTGGCTGGTGCTGAGAATTTTGTTCAGTTTATTGTTTGTTAAAAACACAGCAAAATTCAGATTTCTTCATGAACAGGATAAAAAGAACTTGAGATTAAAAGCATCTGAATGTGGGAGAAAGCAAAACTACCAGATTCATCCATCCCTAGATTTATGCCATCTTTCACCTAGGGATGGGTGAGAAATTCTTTTCAGTTCATTTGACCATAATTTATCCAATTCACATCTCCCAGAACTAAAAACGAACCCAAACACAAGTTGTGGTTTGAGGTCCATACATTTCTGAGCTTGAGATGTGATCTGCACCAGGAGGAAAAAAATGTGTTTGAAAAATTCTTTCATAGAAAAATGTGCACAAACATGCTCTAGCCAATGAGAGAAAAATGGATGTATTTCCAAGATGTGCACTATTGTTGTGTATATTTTGAAAAATGCACATGAAAATGTGCACAAATTTTCATGCAAACCCCCCCACAGACAAACAAACAAAGCTCACAGTCCAATATGGACATGAGTCGGAATGAGCTTTGAGGTGGAAATCAGAGAACCTCACCAAGCTCATGTTTTGCTGATTCACACATTACTCCTTTCATCCTCAAAAAGGAGGTTGATCTCATACACTGTGCCTTGAACAATTAGGGGTTAGTGTGGAATGCCATGTTTAGAATTATTATGGTCTGTATGGTGGAGCATAAGGATACACACCTGCTCCTTCCCCTTGGAAATGACCATGACAGCTGGCTGTGACAGTTACAGGGAGCACAAGACTCCCTTGTTACAATAGCTTCACTGGCTACTGGTCTGTTTCCAGGAACAATTCAAAGTGCTGGTTATGACCTATAAAGCCCTACATGGCTTGGGAACATGCTACCTGAAAGACCACCTTCTCCCATACCAGCCTGCCCAGGTCTTAAGATCCTTGGGACACACCCTTGTTTTCGTAATGCCTCCTTCAGAAGCATGTTTCATGGTAACGCGGGAGAGAACCTTCCCGGGGGCTGTTCCCGGATTTCCTCCCTGCTGAGGAAGGCTCCCTCTCTGCTGTCTTTCTCCCAGAAGGAAAAGACAGTTTTATTAAAGCAGGCCTTTGGCATATAAGCGGGCTGTTGGGTTGTGTGCTAGTTTTATTCTCTTCTTATTGTGTTTTAATGTATTTGGTTTATTATTCTGTTAATCAATTTCTATTTATCTATGATTGTTAAGCCACCTTGAGTGCCATTGTCTTGGTAGAAAGGCAGGATACAAATCCAATAAATAAATAAGATCTATGAACATGGGCTTAATTCCTCATTGTTGCATCCTACTCATGACACTGGCAAAAGTTGAGAAGATAGGGCTCATATCATATCATATACTACACTCTAACAATGAATGCCTATGCAAACATTTTCAAAACCAGGCACTTCTCCCTGTGTCAAATGATAACCAATTTTTGTCTGGTGGAAGCAGCTGTGCCCACAATGATCTATGGTATCAGAAGAGGACGTTGCAAACATTTGCAAAGAATAGCAATGGCTAGGACTGTGGAATATATTCTTGTTCCATTATACTAGACAAAATTAATCTGCCTCAGTCTGCCTAATATAAGAACCATGCATTAGATTTTGTTGTAAATGACCTATTCCTTAAGAAGATAATCTCCATATTCAGCACAATATGTTACTTTTCATTGCAGAGGTTAGTGTGACCACAGTCTCTCTCTGCTTATGAAATGGTTGCTGTGCTATTATGCTTTTGCCTCATGCTGTGATGGGCTGTGTATTATAATAAGATATAAGAATCACAACACTGTGGGTTTCTTGAATATAGGGTCAAAATTCCCATGAACAGTTGGTACTCAACTAATGATGGTGTTAGTTAAACATTGCAAAGGCATTTGTATTATGTTATAATCTGAAGCAATGTTCTAGCATTATATATTGATATCTTGTGACAGCACATAATGATATTTGCAGAGAAGAGAATGCCAGGAGCAAGAAAATAGGCATCTCTTAAAACATTTCTATTCTATTTAAGATTACTTGTCTTGCATGATTCATGCCCCAGCATTTTAACTGAAAACAATTTAAGAGGTCTTACCTCTTTAAAAATAAGTTCATGTCCAAATAGATGTTTTCCCTCATTCCTTGCTCTTATTTCTGTTGACCTAGAATTTAAAACATTTAGTTCATACCTTGAGACGATGAATTCTCTTCTCTTTTACAAATCCCCAGATCTTCAATGCAATTAAAAATTATGACACACAGCAGTTGTAGCTATGAATCACAAACTGAAAAGCAGACTAAAGGATCTATGTTTGATTGGGGCAAGGGGAGGGAATGCTCTTGGACTTATAACATTAATATGACACCTGGATAAAAGAAGGTAATAATTCAAAAAAATCTACTCTTTCTTCATCATAATATTGTCAAGGATCTAGAACTTGATTCTGGAACATCATGAGAGTAGGACCAAGTCTAGTAAACTACACACGGCTATCTGTGTCAGTGGCTTGGCACCCATTTCGGACAAGACAAAAGCAGAGGTATGCAGCATCAGCCTCTGTGATTGGTCAACAGAGCAGAACCCCTTGCTTGTTGCACTTGAGATCTTGGCCGGCAACCTCTGATTCGAACTCCAGCTTCTGCCTGCAAGGACCTCAGCTGGAAAACATGTTCCCTAGGGCTGGTTTCTGGCACAGTGACCCATGGCACTGGCCTGGTCCCTGAATCATGGTAGGGAGGGGCCATAACTAAGTAGTAGAGTACATGCTTTGCATTCAGGAGGTCCCAGGTTCAATCCTGGTATCTCTAAGTAGGGCTGGAAAAACGCCTGCCTGAAATGCTGGAGAGCTGCTGCCAGTCAGTGTCAACAATACTGGGCTGGATGGACCAAGGTTCTGACTCCATATAAGGCAGCTTCTATGTTCCTATTTATTTATTGTGATTTATTTATGAATTGCTTATTCTGCTTTTCCATAAAGTCATGCTTGAAGCGATAAACAAAAACTACATAAAAACAGACTTGAAAATAACAACAAAACAGTTAACACATGGCAGCAGAGTATACAAATTAAACCAGGTGCAGTGATATCCAAAAGACAAGCCTGGGCAGCTCATTCTCAACAAATCCTCATTGACCACTCTTCAGGCTATGGGAACTATGTCTATGATGGTGGAGAGGAATGGTAGGCATTCAGATGAGTCCTGAAGCATAGTAGCATTGTCAGCGCAACTCCTATAGGCCATACAAAGCCCAAAATGGCTACTGTCATAGCAACCAGACCCAGCTGTGGTCTATGGACAAGACAAGACATTAGTTTCTTGCATTCCATTTATTTATTTACCTGCTCCCTTATTTACAGTATTTAAATATAACTTATACCTTATATATATTTATAGTATCTTATTTACCACCCAATAACAAAATGTTTTCTGGGTGGTTTATTTGAAATAGGTCTTTATTATTCCAATATGATTAACAGGGAAACAAAAGCTCAGTATCCTGACCAAGGCTGTGAGAGAATTTATTGTAAAATATGCATTTCATCCCAACTCTAGTTCAAATACCTATACGCCAGGCCTGCACAACTTGTGACCCACCAAGCTGAACACACACTATGGTCTGCCAGGTGACTGACAATCCCATTTCATATATATAGACTGACAGTGATTTACAGTCAAATTTAGCATCTTAACAATAGGAGATCATAAAGCCAATTCATACAAAAATACAATTTCCATAATCAAATACAAATAATAAATAAATTCACATATCGATATCTTGGATCTACATTTTCTCCCAGAAGTGAATTAAAATTAGTTCTAAATGGTTCAAATTGTCCCCAATAATGGATTAGGATTTACAGCATTGGGCAGAATGCTGAGTGCTCCAGTGTTAGAGCTCTGCGAATATCCAATGCTCTGCTGCCAGATGCCCAGCAGGGAAGGAGTGACAGAAGCAATCTGTCCCTCTCCATCATCCTTTCTGTTCCTTTTTTAGCTAGACATGCTTTTGAGTGCATCTAGTGGAGTTGCAAGGGTGTGGGGGGGGAGCTGGGAGGCTTCAGGATGTTGCATATCCTCAGTGCCTCACCTCCCCACCCCCTTCCCCCTGATTTGCATCCAAACCTGAGGTTGGAGCTCTGCCCTTGAGTGAGGAAGCCCCCACAGTTCCTTCCATGATATTGCAAGAGGTGGGCAGGAACAACCGCCATTTGGATTTCACCTTCCAAGGTTGTAGCAGTGTCTACAGCCTCAGAGGAGGGGGCTCCAAAATATCCAATGGTCCATGGGATGCTCTCCCAGGGACCTCAGGATTGCTCCCTTAGTTTCTAGTATTCCAAAATTTAATAAAAATACTGACACTCTTCCCTGACTTCCACAACATTTGTTAACTTAATCATATAGGCCATATCCCAAATTGTGTTAATCTATCAAAGATGGGTTAGGGTTTTTTGTTTGTTTTAGTTTTTTTGGTTTTCCCATTACAAGAAATGGCCATACAGGCTACTGTTGACAAATGCACAGTTATTTCAATATCCTCTTTGTGAACTGTTACTTTAACATAAAACGGAACCACTAATTGATCCATTGGTAAGTTATATACAGTTATATATTTCACTTTTTCCAAGATCATGTTCCACTAATTTTTAATTTTGGATTGGAACATTGCCAAAAGATAGGATATATATCTACTCTGGTTGATCCACCATATGAGTTAAAAGTTCATACATAATATTGAATGAGGGATATTTTTCCAAATCTAATTCTAGACCTCCAATGGAATTTCTTTTGAGAGTTCTGTTTCCTATTCTACTTTAAAGATGATTTTGTAAATACAACTGAGTACCTCCTTTGATTTGTTAGAGCAGCACTTTACAATCAGAACAATCTCTCAAGGATCCATGTTTAAATAGCAATTGATTAACTGTATCCTTAACTTGAAGATATTGCAGAGCCGTGTTTGCCTCATTTCTTGTTTAATTTGATAATAAGATTTTATTCCTTCCTTTTAACACTTTCCCAAGTAACTTGCTTTCACTATATTATTCTGACCTCTCAACCTCATTGTTTCTCTGCCTGCCTAGGACTGCAAACACAAGTTGTGCTCTGCTTTTGGCTTGTAAATATCAAAACTCTTCTCAGGGTTTGGGATGACTGCTGTACAGCTATGGATAATTTTATTTTCCACTATACACAAAGAAACTCAGTCTAGATTGTTGTTGAAGATTCAAGGGAACAGCTGTTCAGGATTAAAGTAGATAAATATTTGCTGCAACATGTCTGGCCAATTTCTTCTGTTAAAAGAATAGATGATGTTGCTGGTAAAAATATTCCTGGAGGAATCTCATTGTCATCTATTGATTGACCATATAAACACTTTCAGCGATGAAAACCTAAATGAACTACAAGGAAGACATTAGCTTCCACATCCGAGAGGAATAGTGCTGTTACTTGACAATAGGTAGCTAAGATGAATGTGGCAATTACGGCCCACAGACATGGCAACAAATGAAGGACTACAGGAATAGTGTCAACAGCTATTTGTGACAGATGTTATGAGGATGGCAATGGATGGCTTGCCAGACAGGTAAAACAGGGAAGACACTGACAAATATACTGCAAAGGATACCCATTCAAGGAAGGTCAGAGAAGAGAAAGAAAAATGAGCTTATGTAATGCAGATTTAGGACAAGTGCTGGGAAAGACTGAAGGCAAAAGGAGAAGGGGACGGCAGAGGATGAGATGGCTAGATAGCATCATGGATGCAATGAATATGAACTTGAGCACGCTCCGGGAGAGAGCGCAGGACAGGAAGGCCTGGCGTGCTATGGTCCATGGGGTCACGAAGAGTCAGACACGACTGAACGACTGAACAACAACAACAACAAATGCTCAGCACCATATAGAATTATAATGTAGCATCAAGGTATAGAGAGAAGGATGCTCATCATGAGAATGGTAAACAGCTTCTAGACCTTTGTTGTTGTTGTTGTTGTTGTTCAGTCGTTCAGTCGTGTCCGACTCTTCATGACCCCATGGACCATAGCACGCCAGGCCTTCCTGTCCTGCGCTCTCTCCCGGAGTGTGCTCAAGTTCATATTCATTGCATCGGTGATGCTATCTAGCCATCTCATCCTCTGCTGTCCCCTTCTCCTTTTGCCTCCAGTCTTTCCCAGCATCAGGGTCTTAGCTTCTAGACCTGGATGATGGCTATTTGTAAGATCATGTTTTGAATAATTGCATACAAACTCTCCATGGATTGCTTCAGTCTCTACTTTCTGCGATCTTTTCTTTTGAGCACTGAGAGAAAAGAAAAACATGGAGCCCTTCCAAAAGTTCACAAGGAAAGGTTGCAAAAATGGAAGTGGATTAGGTGATTCATTGCCAACCCATCTCCCTGAATCCCCATATCTCCTATTCTTGCCTTCCTAGAATACTACAAAAGCCTGGGTGAAAGTGCTGGGAAAATGTAGTTCCACATGTTTCCCCAGGGAGGATAAGGTTAGTGACAGTGATTTCAATTTGGGAAATCACTTGATGAGATACGATTAAGAAGCCACTCTTCTTAGTCGTACACACTAGTTTCAGCCTTCAAATTGCAGCCTTGGTGGCTGTATTTTGTCAAAACAAACAAAAACTTCTCTAAAAAGCATCACAGAACTGTACATAATATTTCATTGCTTGTTTCTGCCGTCAGCAGTATAAACTCTGTTGAGGTACATGGATGTGTGTGATGATCTCAAATTGGATTCAGGCTAGGGATGGACTGACTCACCGGAGTCTGTGTGCGGCGGGTGCTTGAGCAGCCTCTGCTGCCACTCACCCGTGTGAGCCAGGCTGTGTGAGCCCCTGGAGGGCTCAGCGAGCTGTCCAGGAGCATGCCACAGCTGCCCACTCCTCCATGCAAGCCACCATCTTTTACACAAGATGAGGCTCTATATTTTCCTATATGTATAGTTCTGCACAATGGTGGCTGGAAAGGGCCATTTCCACAACTTTAGAGGCCTCTAATGTTGGTGAAATGGCCCTTTCTGGCCACCATTGTGCACAACAGTAAATATACAAAAATATAGAACCCCATCTTGTGTAAAAGGAGCTCTATATTACTGTTACATGCAACACTGGCCAGAAAGGATCAATGCTTTCTCCCACTTCCATCCCAGCTACCACAAAGGCAGAGCCTTGGTGGGAGGAAAACCATGAGAAGGGCTTCCCTCTTGTCCTCCTCCCATCAAGGTGCTGCTTTCATGGTAGCTGGGATAGGAGGGGGAGAGAGGTCATCCCCACCCCCCCACCAAGCTGTGCACCCACAGCCACCCATCTGTGTGAGTAGCTGGAAAGTGCTGGCCACTGTGTGCAAGATTTAATTTACAGAAAATAACAAGTTGCCATTTTTACGTATAATGGCAACTTGCACAGAGGACAGATGGCTGTGGGCACTTGCAGGTGGGGCTGGTAAGATACTTTGGTGGGATACTTTGTAGAATGCCAACATACTATTTGTGACAGACAGATAGAAAAGGAACTGGGCTGTAGAAAAGGTACATCAGCAGGATGCCAAACTACTGATAGAAAAGAGTTGCATTTGTTTTGTGCTCTACGCAGCCTCCTTAAGGCCTCAATGAGGAAATGGACTTTCTCCGTTTGCTGTGAACATACTTGTTATGTATATGTGGTTTACAGTGTTAGTCTTCAGCATGATTTTTGATAGTATGTTCTTTTTGAGTAATACGGTCAGATGTTTGATGTTTCTCTTAAAGACAGATTAATAAAGATACCCTACACATGTACTTTTTGAGGTTTTCTGAGCTGTGATTTTTAAAGAAATTTTAAGCCTGTTTTATTCTCAGAAGTTTTATATTTTAAACAATGCTTGTTTTGTATATATGTTCAACATTGTTAGTCTTTAAGAAAAGATTTTTTTTGGAATAGAGTATCTTGAGTTACAGGCTTATATGTTCGTTCTTAAATTAAAATTATTGAAACAGTTTTGTTTTAATACCGTTTAGCAGGAGCTTGTATTACAATTCTTTATGGGTTTATTTTCATCTCCTAAGTATCCCATTCTGTATGTATGTTACTGAGGGAGCAATCCTATGGCCACTAGACAGCAGCTAGACGGCCATAGGATATGCTGTTTTTCGGGAACCGACCTCGGAGCCCGCACTCCAAGGTTGGTTCCCGGAAAACCAACCTCTTCTCACTTCTGCACTGCCTCGGAGGCAGCACAGAGAACCCCCATCCTCCACACTCAGAAGAAGAGTGCACAGCGGCTGAAAAGGGGCATGGTTGGGGGCATTCCATGGCGAGGAGAGTGGAGCTGCGCCTACGACACATCCAATGTGTTGTACAGCAGTCTCCTCTCCTGTTCGCCCCCCCCCCCCCGTGGCTAGACAGCTGCAATCGGCTGTCTAGCAGAAAAACCAGGGCAGGAAAGGTGCGGAGGGAACAATCCCCCTGTGCTTCTCCTGCCTTGCTTTGGATAAGCGGTCGCCTCCAAGTTTGGAGGCGGCCGCCTATTCTAGATAGGATTGCACCCGTAGTGCTTTAAGGTACGGATAGCCAACTACAAAACACACCCCTCTCTTCAGATCTAAAGGTTGTATACCTGTAAAATTTGGAATGTGCCCCTTTACAATTTTCAGAAGCAGTAACTGAAGATCCCCAGGGGAAGGTATTTTAAAAGAACTCATCTTCAAAGCTACATTGGGATTTCTTGTTTTTATTTTTGCCATAAAGTGAGACTTAAAAAAACACCAAGATCTTATTCATAAATAATAAATAATAATAAATAAATAACTAAATAATCTTGCATAGACCTTCTGGCTTGATGAGAGGTGTATGTATTCAACACTTGGGTCTTGCTTCCTGAGTAGAACCTGTAATGTGTGTATTGGTCCAGTGTGCCTGTATGTATGAGAAAGCAGATACTAATTAAACATTTGGCACACACAAGTGGCAAGAAGTTCAAACACCTTACAAACCTAATTATTTCTTACTCCACTCCTCAGCTGACACGTCCTACATTTATGGACAAGGACCACATCTGCCAAGATAAAGAAATACATATAGAACATAATTCTTTTGTCAGAACTCTGTAAACCATTTTTGTCTTCCGGAATGGGACTGTGATAGAACCTCAATGAGATAGGAACAATTCAATTGCAGCAATGGTTGCATAATTAGTACATACTTGTATTTATATAATTTCACTGTAGCCCAAAAGGGGAAAGCCTCAAACACAGCTGGGCTTTTTTTTCTTTTTTTAAGCTGAGTGATTTTCCTGGAGTGATTGTTCTGTCAATGATAACCTCCATATCCACCCATATCCATTTGTAGAGCAATTAACACAAGTGGTAATTGACTTAAACTGGGTGTTACCAAGGTGACAGCCATTTCTTATCCCTAATGTATAACATTTTTGGAACAATACAATTTTCTCATATACAATTCCTTGTTCCCTTCAATGAGATACAAATCAGGTTCAAAAGGCAAAATCCAGTTCAGATGTCCTTTTATGTGGTGAGTTTGTCATGTGTGAACTTCTGTCCTTGAAGGCTGCAGTTTCTAGTTTTGAAAAAAGAAATCTGTGGCTATATAATGGCTTGGAACTAGAAAACTATTTCAACCCCCTACCCCCAACACCACACACACACACACACCACCACTGCTGCTGTAGCCCAGGACTACCAAGTGGCCAAAGGCAAGACACTGTCTCTGAGCTGAGTTTTCCATTCAATAAAATTTTATTAAGTCTCTACCTCACAGGGCTGTTGTGAAAAAGAATGAGAAAAGCATTTTTAAAAAATGAGGCTATCACATGAAAATTGTGCCAACCATGTAAGAAAAAGGGTTGTGAAGCCATCACACATTTCTGTCTTCAAACATAACAACTTCAATATTAGTCCTAGTTAGAGGAGATCCATTAAAATGAATGGGACTTAAGATTAACATTGGCTACAAACCCATTTCCCATTCAACAGCTGAAGTCATTCTCCATGTGCTGCACAAATGATGTCAGCCAAGATGACAGCCTTCTCAGCAGCAATGCCAACCTTTTGGCGTGCCCTCCAAGGGTAAGCCAACCTAAGCCCCAAACTGAGTGCCTAACGTTGAGTGCCTTCAAGTGTCAGCCAAAACCCTACCTTACCAAAACAAAACAAAAAAGGCTTTCAGAATCAGCTAGTGTGTATATTTATACCATTATCAAGCTCAGATATATGCCTGAGTGAGCCAGATATATATATATATAAAAAACGTTAATAGCCATGGGAGGGGTGAATTTTCATTTGCATGAAGATTTCTCACCCCAAGTTCAGAGATTTCTCATTAGCTTTTAAAGAAGGGGTTGCAGACAGGGATTCAGTTTATAACCTCACCCATGAACACACTGGGTGGCCTTATGCACCCTGCTCACACTCGGACGCAGCCATTCTTCTGCCATATGGGATAATGACGGATCGCTTTACAAGGCTGTTGTGAGGATTATTGAGATAACATATGTGATGCCTTTTGAGCACTTAGGAAAAATGCTATGTAAGTACCTAGCCTTATTACTGACTAGCAAAATATCTATTATTATGTCAAAGAGAGGATAATGAATGGAGGGTGTATACGTTGCAGGAAACTTTGATGTGTGAGTGTGTATATATATCTGTGCGTGTGTGTGTGTGTGTGTGTGTGTGTGTATTCTGCAAGCTATGATGACCTGCCTCTTTCTTTTCTTTTCTTTTCTTTTCTTTTCTTTTCTTAATCCTTTTATTGTGATTTTAACAAAACAAAGCAAACTGTGAAGAGAAAATGATAACCTGCTCCATTCTGCAAATGAGCGTTTCCATTCATTTCAACTTTTTCTTAGAACTGCTAGCTCCCCATTGTGCTAGAGTGGGTCCTGCTGGTGTGCGGGCGGTCTTGCATACTGCCCCTTGTTCACAGACTTGCAATCTTCATGTGGTGGAGGTCCAGGCACAGGCCTTTCCTATCCACCACATGGGTAACATGTGGATACTCAAAACCACATTAATAAGGATGACATGTACATGGACCTCTCTCCATGCACATGTGAGCCTTATCAAGGTGACATTTTTTCACCTCATGCTAAGGTTTGAAGCCTACAGAGGCAAAGCAGTAAAGGTTAGGCTTAGAGGGCAGGTGGGCAGGTATGTGTGTTGGTGTTGGGAGGGGTATCCCTGAGAGGAGTAGTTTGATTTCTCCTGTTAAGTCTCAGTTTCATTTCCCCAGTGAAGTTTCATTTCTTCAGGTTTGAAACAGAACTTTCAATTTTGAGGGAGGAGGATATACAAAGAGAATGAGGGAGCCAGTAAAAGCAGAGTCAGGGAGACCTAGGGATGTCAGAGAATTCCGTGACGGATCTCGGTAAGGCTGAATGCCAGTGCATTTGGCCCCCCAAAATCCATCGCAGAACGAAGCCCCACCCCCCAACCCACGAAAGGCGCGTGGGATGAAGTCCCTGCCACCCCCACCCCATGAAAGGCGTGTGAAATGGAGCACTTACCTGCTCCCGTCCACGCTGCTTTGCGAATGGCGTCCGTCCTGCGGCCGCCATTCACTTCCTCCTCTTCATAGCCGTGACAGGCTACGTAAATACTTACGTAGCCTATCACGGCTAATGCAGGGACGCCATTTGCGTCCCTGCAGAGGCTATGATAGGCTACGTAAGTATTTACATAGCCTATCATGGCAGGGGGAAAAAAAACCCAGCGTACGCAAATGGCGGTGGCTACCGTCATTCGTGTACGCTGGGGTTTTTCCCCCTGCCGTGATAGGCTACGTAAATACTTACATAGCCTATCACGGCTCAATACAAGGACGCAAATGGCGGCAGCCATGACAGCTGCCATTTGCGTCCCTGCAGGGATGCCCAGTGGCCGGATGTAGAGCCGGAGCAGAGCCGGCCGGCCCGGAGCAGAGCCAAGTAGGTGTTTCGTACATCCCTAGGGAGCTGGCCCGGAGCAGAGCCGGCCAGGCAGGATTCTGGGGGGAGGGATGGAGCGCCTCCCCCCACATCGAGGATTCCAGGCGAAGGGACGGAGCGCCTCCCCCCCACCGCAGATTGCCCGGCGCAGATCCAGGTAGGTGTTTCGTACATCCCTAGGGAGACCAGAGCCTGAGGAGGGAGCAGGAGAAGCAGCCTGGAAAAATCTAAGTGCAGCAAGGGTAAAGGAACTTGCACTTTGCAACTTTTATTTTCTTTTAATGCCTTTTGTATCACTCATAATTATTGTGTAAATACCTTTAGTTGTGATTTGCTTGCTTTAATTTACCAGTAAACTGCTGTGGTTAAACCCCAAGGGACTGGTGTGTCAATTACCCTATGTCTACAGCCGAAACCCCACATTACTGGGAAGGGGAAGGTAAAAGAAGGAAGGTGGGACTCTTAAGGAGGAAAGAGATCCTTGAGGAATTGCTCAGGAGGTCCAGGTCATAAAGGGAACCCTGACACAAGCAAAGAGGGCCTTCTCATGAAGTACCCACCTCATACTTTACATTACGTGCATGGCAGAAGGAAGAAGTACATGGACAGTCCTCCACCAAATGAAGAGGATCACTGATATAGTAAGGTATACGAGCTGGGCCTAACTCACATAACAATTGCATTTTTTATTATTACATTTATATCCTGACTTTTCCCTCTTGCAAGAAACCCAAGGTGGCTTACATGAAGACCCTTCTCTCCATTTTATCCTCACAACAGTCCTATGAGGTAGTTTAGGTTAAGATTCAGTGACTGGCCCAAAGTCACCCATTGAGCTTCATGGCCAAGTGGGGACTTGAACCTGGATCTCCTGAGTCCCAGTCCAATGCTCTAACCACTACAGCACACTGGCTACCTAATTTCCCCATTAGAAGCCTTTAGCCCTGTTTAAGTCTTTGTCTGAACATGGGTGGGCAAAAAGTATGTAGGGATTATCAGGGCCTTATCAGGGTTCCCAGTCATACCAAGGCTTCTAAGCATGTTCAACCACACATACTTAGGGAGCAATGCTATGCCCCCAAGACAGTGGAAACCGCGCTCCCCTCCCCCTCACAGCCAGCACAGAGAGAACCACGCTGGCTGCCTCTCCGCACTCGGTAAATGGAGCGCGGAGCCAGGGGAAAGGAAGCGTTCCTGGGAACAGGGAGGGGAGGAGGCCAGGGAGGCTGGCTTATGCCTTTTCCTATCTCTGCCCCAGCCTCCTTCACTTCCCCTCCCCAAAGCCTCCACTAGACATGTGAAATCTCCTGTCAGCATGGTAGGTGCAGGGTGCCTCCCTCTCTGCATAGGATACCCATACGCTTCTGAGTTCAGGGGCTTACAAGTACCCATGGTACAACCCATAGGACTGCACCATTAGAAACTAAGGATGGGGGATAAATAGGGATGTCAGAGAAGTCCGTGATGGATCTCGGTGAGGCTGAATGCCAGTGCATTCGGCCCCCCGAAATCAGACGCAGAATGATGCCCCCGCCCCCCCAACCCATGAAAGGCGCATAGGATGAAGTCCCCACCACCCCCACCCCATGAAAGGCATGCAAAATGGAGCACTTACCTGCTCCCGTCCGCGCTGCTTCGCGAATGGCAGCCGTCCTGGCCGCCATTCGCTTCCTCCTCTTCCTAGCCGTGATAGGCTATGTAAATACTTATGTAGCCTATCACGGCTAATGCAGGGACACCATTTGCATCCCTGAGGAGACCATGATAGGCTATGTAAGTATTTACGTAGCCTATCACAGCAGGGGGGGGAAATCCCAGTGTACGCAAATGGCGGTGGCTACCGCCATTTGCATACACTGGGGTTTTTCCCCCTGCTGTGATAGGCTACGTAAATATTTACATAGCCTATCACAGCTCAATACAGGGACGCAAAGGGCGATGGCTACAACAGCCGCTATTTGTGTCCCTGCAGGGCTGCCCAGCGGCCGGATGTCTGGCTGCAGGCGGTTGGAGCTGGCTGGCGGCTCTGCGGCTTGGCCGCGGAGCGGAGCCGGCCGGGCAGGATTCCAGCGGGAGGGACGGAGCGCCTCCCCCCCACCGCAGATGCCCCTGCACGGAGCCAGGTAAGGGATTTGTACATCCCTAGGGAAGAATCAATTCACTTTTAATGTGAAGATAGGTAATTTTGCACATTCGAACCACTTTGCTTACTGAAATCAAGTTATCCTTCAAGATTCACATTTTTCTGAATTTTGCAATGGAATTCTCTAATCAAATAACATATATGAAAATGCATATGTTATGGGAAATAACACTAAAATGCATTATACTGGGGAAATCGCTTGCTAAAAATGTGTATATTAGGTAAAAATGCATGTATGAGAAGAAATGCGCACAAAAATGCTCATGAATTTTCAGGCAAACTTCTTTTAAAAATTCTCAACTGAAATTAAGACTGGAGACATTCTCCAAATCCGAGATGAACCAAACTTAACATTGGAAAAATGAGAAATTAAGAGAAAACAAAATTGACATGTCTACCCCCATTAAAAATCCTCTACAGACCTTCATGCTCACTGTACAAAGGTCAGTACAGGAGCCCACACATCCGGGTCACTGAGGGCAAGACTTGCGAGTGTACCCTACACACTTTTAGCTCACCCGTGTCCTGGCAAATGTTTGAACAGCAGTTTTCTGAATGCTTCATGTAGAACCATGTTATTTTGCAGAGTGACTTAACTTGGAGTAACATTTCAAGCCATGATGAAAGTATCGCCGGAACCTGGTGTGTGTTTTTTGCCAACTATATTACACAAATGAAATAGATCCTTTGGAGCTTAAAAATGGGAAGCCATTCTGAGACCAAGTCCCTAATGGTGTCAGTTTAACAAGATATCTGATATAGCTTTTTTGTGATCCTTACTTTATTGAATGTCAGAGAGTGTAATGCTGAAGGCTCATGTTGAAAGCTCATGTACTATAGCGTAGCTTACACACACAACCTTCACCAAAAAATCTCCACTTCTTCTATAGCTGGTTGCTAAATGATTTATAGCATCATGAAATTTTTACACCAGTGAGTGCACTAATAGCTTTTCCTGATGAACCCTGACAGGGCATTTCTACCTGGGTGAAGGGCTTGCAGCATGTATCGTAGCACTTAGACTCCCTAATGGTGTGTTAGTTGGGTTTAAAACAAAGCAGCAGCAACAACAACAGTTGTAAGGTGGAGAAAGTAAAATATTAAGACATATGAACAGATCTGAAAATTTAAAAATCATATCCAGTTTGGGATTCCACAGAAAGCTTTATATTTCACATACAGTATTAGGTCATGGAGGCAGGGATGTATGAACCTGTCAGTTTCACTTTCTCCCACATTCTTCGGGGGGTGGGGTGTTTTTGTTTTTGTTTAAATCTCATGCTCTTTCTCTCTCAGATATGAGCATGGTAAATTCTGGTAAATTCTCATAAAAAATGAACTGAAATTCAACTCTCACCCTTCTGCACTGGCCAAATTCAATAGGAGCAGCTATTCCCAGCATGGAGAAGACCGTGATGTACTACTAACGTGCCACATAGCTGTTAAAGATAGGGATGGGTGGATTCCCTACCTTCCGGTCCATGGGGAATCCACCCGGGGGGGGAGGTGATCTGTTCCTCCCCCCTGGAATCCTCTGGAGCAGCACTACATCGGGAGGATTCAGCAGAGCCGCACACCAGTTCTGTATCGCTGGGAGGAATACAGCTGCAAATGTTGTAGTGGACACCACTTGCAGCCATAAAGCATTGTTTTTAGGGATGGCAGAGAATTCTGCCACGGATTCCAGTGAGGCCAGATTCTTTAGAATCCAGCCCCTCAGAATCCGTGGCAGGATGGCCTCCTGCCCCCTGCCCCCCCGCAGAATCCCCCCGGGACAGTACTTGCCTGGGGCGGATGTGGAGGATGCGACGGTGGCGGTGGCTTCAGCAGCGGCGGCTCCGGCGGCTGGTCTCCTGGCTGGCCGCAACCGGGCTGCTGCCACCGCCATTGCTGTCCTTGCAGCCGTGATAGGGTACGTAAGAATTTATGTAGCCTATCATGGCTGGGTAAAACCAAAAACCAAAAACCCAGGGTATGCAAATGGCAGCGGCTATGGCAGCCACCATTTGCGTTCCCTATTTTTCGCCCATTTATCTTACATAAATATTTACATAAGATAAATCGGCAAAAAATAGGGAACGCAAATGGCAGCCTCCGTAGCCACCGCCATTTGCGTATGCTGGTTTTGTTTTTTTTTAACCCAGCCGTGATAGGCTATGTAAATTCTTACATAGCCTATCACAGCTGCAAGGATGGCAATGGCGGCAGCAGCAGCCTGGCTGCGACAGCAGCCTGGCTGCGGCCGGCCAGGAGACCAGCCGCCGGGGCGCCGCCAGAGCCACCAGAGCCGCCGCTGCCACCAAATCCACTGGCTGTCAAGGATTCCTGGGGGGGGGGAGGACCGGATTGCATCCCCCCCATCGAGGATTCCATGAAATGGTAAGTGAGTTTCGTACATCCCTAACTGTTTTTACCTAAGTGGAGCCATAAACGGCTGCAATTATGTTAAACTGAAGGCTTTACAGCCGCAAGTGGTGTCCACTATGCCATTTGCGGCTGTATTCCTCCCAACGATACGGAGCCAGCATGCTGTTCCATCGGAAATCCTTGGGAGGTGGAGGTAAGTGAGCCGTTCCACCGCAGACTCTAGAGGCCGGATTCCAAAGAATCTGGCTTCATTTGGGTCCACGGTGGAATTCTCCGCCACCTCTAGTTAAAGATGAGGAGCCTGTCACAAAAAAAGAGAGATGTCAACATGGGTGACTACGCAGGGATGCAAACCCAGACTTTTAAGAGCAAAGCATTCAAAGCCCTGTCCTTGGATAGACAGATCAGTTTCAGTTTCTCCCACATTTGATTTAAAAAACAAAACAAAAAACAAACAAACACCTCAAGTTCTTTTGTCCCTGAATATGGAGATCCTTGTAAATTTAGCAAATTCTTATCAAAACCGAACTGAAACAAAATTCTCAGCCATCCCTACATGGAGGTGCTTGGGATTGTTCTTAGGGCAATGTCTCATACACTCTGAGAGCTGGCATACTGTCATGGCTAAGTGATTGACCTACAAATCAGGAAGTTCTTGTTTCAGATTCTCACCCATTCTGTGAACTTACTCAATGGTCTTACACAAGCCACAGTCTCTAAGCTTCAGCCCTCTGCTTCCAATATGGGGAAAATAATTATCCCACAGAGGTTGTTGTAAGAATTACTAACAAGCTGGGATCTACAATTTTCAGCTGGCTTTATTTATTAGACAAACTAAAGATAGTGCTTACAGGGATCCTCCCTGACTCTGTTCCTCCCTATCAGATTGGTGGTGAGAAGTGACTTCAGTGAGCAGCAAAAAAACCCCCAAAAATAAAACCCTCCCTTCTGCCAATCTTTGCTATGGGAACTAGGCATGTACAAGAATTTTGTTTCAGTTGGCAAATCAGTCAAAAACGCCCCGTTTGCAAACCTGAATGCAAATGGGAGTGCATGTTCTCCAAAAATGTTTGCAAATCCCTGAACTTGTGTTTGTGTTCACAAAATGTGCACTTTAAAAATGTACCCATTAAGTAATGTGCAATTTTAAAAATGCAGTTTTAAAAATGTGCAATTTAAAGTGTGCATTTTTACACTTTAGATAATAAGGGGAAGTGCACACTTTTTTAAAAAAAGAGTGTACTTTTCCCATTTGAATGAACTGAAAAAACCCCAAAACAGATTGCAAATAAGAATGGGAGTGAGACAAACCGAGCTTTGAAGTCAAGTTCGGAGAATTTCGGCAAGATTGAGAATCCCTGGTTCTCTCATCCATAGTAGAAAGATCAGATGGGAATCACACCAGCTTGGCCAATGCTGGGTAGAGGTGCTCAGAAAACCACTTCTACTGAGCAGTGGTCAAGGAAACCCCTGCGGAGCAGTGGCCAAAGCACAAAAGAGTGTCTAGGGCTTGTGAATTGGCCACACATGACCAACATTCTTTAGTTTGTTGTGGTCACTGATTTGCCACACAACCTCCAATATTCATCTCAGCCTCAGAGCTGGGGAGTGGGGCAGAAACTGATGCACAGCTGAGATAATTCCCACCCAGTTCTGCAGTTTCAGTGTTAAGAGAAAGGCTGGTTGATCAACACAACACACTCCATAGCAAGCATGGTGAACGAAAAGGATAAAGCCGGCCAAGAAGATAATGCACTTGCATTGCTATGCAAAGTATTATTAGATTAAATCCTTGACACTTTAAATAACCCCCATGTATGTGGTAGTTAAAACACAGAACTAATAGCACAAAAATGAAACATATTTCAAAAACCTAGTAGTCAGGATCCAAACAATGATGCAACTAATTCTATGAGTTCAGCAGTGCGTCGGACTTTTGCATTTCAAACAACAGGTTCGCCTTCCCTGATCACCATGATGCATGACAAATGAGTTTTGAGACTGAAAGTTAAAAAAAAACACAACAATTTAAGATGTGTGATCTCCTGTTGAAGGAATTGTTCGTAGGCTACTTTCACACAACAATTACAGGGTTCATTATAAATATCACCCCTTCATGGCTGCTGTGGGGTGTGTGTATTTGTCCCCACTGTGGGCAGGGAAGACACATGCAGGGGAATCTTGCCGCCCCTCACACAATCCATACCCATATCCATATCCACTAAGTCTGCAATCTCAGGCGCCTTCCTGCAATCTACAGCAGGAGTAGGCAACCTGGTGCCCTTAAGATGCTTTGGATTACAGTGCCCATCAGCCCAGCCAGCATGGTCAATGGCAACAAATCATAACAAGATTTAGTTCACAAAATCTGGAAGGCATCAGATTGCCTACCATGGTATTCTTAAAACTGAACTGAAATCCTTACTCATCTCTACCCTAAGGTTCATTTAGAATCCACTCAGAGTAGCGCATTTAGTTTCCTGGCTCCCTCTCTGTGGATTTCCCTGCCTGCCAGTTGATATAAGGAAGGTGCCAATGTTACTTTGTTGTCAGTGTCTGCTAAAGACATGTTTTATTTAAACAAGCTTTTTCTGAATAACCAGTCATGGTTTCATTGGTATAACATGATTTAAAATATTTTAATTCCTTTTTCTTTACTTTGCATGACTCAAGAACCTTTTTTAGCTATACAGTATTTTATAAATTCTGTAAGTGAACAAATAATATAAATAACACTGCTTCTGATTGACTCCAACAAATCTCACTGGACAGCCAATACAGAGACAGGGAATTAATTTAGCCTCCATGTTTCTTTAATGGATTTGTAGCACAGGTGTTATCCCTTTGGATACTCAGACCTTATGCCCCCCCCACACACACAAACAATGCTAGGGCCCTATTTTTAGGGCTATAGCATTTACTTTTACGGCAGTTCTGGTTGGCTTAAATTTCCAAGGACAGGAAATGCTGATCCGGCACTTCCAATCCTTGCAGGCTGTGCCAACACTCACTTGTTCCTGTTAATTCACACAGCTGACTGGAAACAACATCTTAACGTTTATGTTAAGACATGTACAATTTAGAAAATGAGGCCTCAGCAAATATTACATACTATCTAAATGTTCCAAACATGTGACGTCACCTTTTGGTGAGATGAAAATATCCTTGGAAACACTCATGAAAATTTCACACATCCCCAAGTGTGACTAGATGATATATATGTATGCGACACACACATATGAAAGATAGAAAGACTAACAACAGAGTATTCAAAAAACATATTTAAGCTAAACATTTCTGCTTCTGCCCTCCTCAGTAGCTGTGCTGTTAAATAGATACCAGGAGTGGCATTTTGGAATGCCTGGAGATGAACATTCCTTAAAAGAAAACAAACAAACAAAGGTGTTAGTGGTATAATGCCTACGAATTGTCCTCCACATTAAGGCCATTGGGACTAAGAATACTCAGCCTATAGATCCAGAAATTTCCGCTTTGTCAAGCATGTCATTTATGCAAATACATAAAGATTGGTCCCAATTTGCCTCCCAAGGAAAATACAAGTGTATCAAGTCAATATTGTAGGCCTTTGCCACTGTGCCACATCAGGATCATGCTATGCCTAGCTTCACATAGCAAGGCAAGGGCATCATGTCAATATATTCACATAGCAAGGCAAGGGCATCATGTAATATATCAAGTCAATATTGTAGACCTTTGCCACTGTGCCACATTAGGATCATGCTATGTATGCCTAGCTTCACATAGCAAGACAAAGGCATCATGTTCTCCACCAAAGATTTCATCATCCGTGCTCATATATGTAAACTAACTCCTCTTTGGAATAGGGATGTGATGTGACTCAAGCTCATTGAGGTCCCTGAATTCCACATCAAAACTTGTTTTGATTCATGTCCATATCAAATTGCAAGCTTTGTTATTTCTTTTTGTATGAAAACTTGTGTATATGTTTGTGTGCATTTTTCCAAATGTATGCATCAATTGTGCAGATTTTTGAAATTACCTACTTTCCTCCCATTGTTTAGAGCATATTTGTGCACATTTCTCAAAAGTACAATTTTTTTTCATGCAAATTGTTCAAATATGTGCATTTTGGGAACATATTTTTTGTTCTGTGTAATGTATCACAAGCTTGGAAATCAACCACAGATATGCCCTACCCCCACGTCCAGCTTGCCTGGCAGTGGGGGGGGGGGCATTGCAGGTGGGTGGGGTGAGCAGATGTTGCAGGCCACTATTGGACGGAACCCCATGGTGCCATTGTGGAAGGGAGGGGCCGGAGAGGCATTTTAAGCTCTGTGCCCCTCCCACATCTCTTGCTCTCTCCCACCCTCCCTTAAGCAGTGTGGGTACCAACCGGTTGCCCTTTGGGGGGCCAAGTAGGAATTTCTGGCTCACAGTCCGATTGACCTGGGCTGTGCGTCTTTTTGCCTACTTCACACTGATAATGGGGTTGGGTGTGTCCTTTAGGTAAATCTGGTATAATTCTTGCTCAGTCTAGGTCACATTACAGATGGCGGCTAGGACGGGCAAAGGAGAATGAGCTTAGGGATGGTGAGCATTCAGAGGCACCTTATGGTGACAGGTGATGCCTGAGGCCTCCCAAATGGGTTTTGCAGCTCGGCGAGGGGATAAAGGTTGCCTGGCAGACTGACTCACCTCACTTACCCAGGAGATTTGCAGCCTGGGAGGGGGTGACGGGGAAGGTCAACTTCCCCCATGAGGGGCAGTCCGGAGGGGCGGCGATGCTGTCACACCACTCCTCAGGCTGGGTATGTTTTCGCATATAAAAGTGCCAGCTAGCCGCTGGCACAGTCAGGGGCCAGCCTAGGTTTCCCCTTCGCAGATATTTCAATAAATGCGGCCCAATTTCAATCCAAGCTCTTGTTGTCTGTCTTTCATGTGTTTGGTCATGAAGTTATGTCATCAAGGAAATGGGGATAAGGGAACAACATACATGGATCAGTTTTATGGGCATGTGCTTGAACCTCAACTTCTTTATTGGTAATATTGTTGATGTTAAATTTAAAATAAATTGAACTGACAAACATACAAATGTTTTCTGTTTATATAATGCAATTATTACGTTCAAAATGGAATGGTCTATAATGTACTATGTGTGTGTATGTGTGTGTATTCATGCATATGTTATATTAAACATTTATAAGCTGCCTGTTGCATGGCAGAATGGTGGCCTATGCATTACATCCAATAAATAAATAAATACATAAACAAATAAATCAATTGTGATTCATGTGAAAGGAAGGTACTGCCAGTCCTGATTGTGAAGGTGGGACTGAAAGGAAGGCCAGGAAGTAGGGCTGTGCAGGGACCACCTGATCCACCTCAGAGGCCGCTTTGGGGTTTCTGAGGCAGCCCCGGTCTGCTTCGGGCTGATTGGGGGGGGGCAACCCATTTCGCTCCCCCAGACATCGCCGCACTGCAGAAGCCCCCAGGTCCTTACGTGGGCCCTTGGAACACATGTCAGCAGGTGTCTTCTTCCAGGGAGTCAGAGAACATGGCTGCCAGAGCATGTCCTGAGGGCCTACATAAGGAGTGCTTCAGAGCTACCCAACCCGCTTTGTGCTACCTCCGCCTTGCCTCGGAAGCACCACGCTTCAGCTCTAGGGATGTCAGAGAATTCTGCCACGAATCTCAGGGAGGCCGAATGCCAGTGCATTCGGCCCCCCAAAATCAGTGGTGGAACGGTCTGCCCCTCACCCCCCCCAGGATGGGACTTACCTTGGGCGGATGTTCCTGGTGGCGGCACCGGCGGCGATTCGGCAGCGGTTCGGCAGCGGCAGCTGCGGCGGCTGGTCTTCTGACCAGCTGCTGCCACCATTTCCAGTAAAAAAAAAACAAAACAAAAAAACGTGATAGGCTACGTAAATGTTTACGTAGCCTATCACGGCTGATTTAAAAGAAAAAAACAACAACGCGCCTCCCCCCTACCATCATAGAATCATAGAATAGTAGGGTTGGAAGGGGCCTACAAGGCCATCGAGTCCAACCCCCTGCTCAATGCAGGAATCCAAGTCAGAGCATCCCTGACAAATGGCTGTCCAGCCTCGTCTTGAAGGCCTCCAGTGTGGGAGAGCCCACCACCTCCCCAGGTAATTGGTTCCATTGTTGTATTGCTCTTACAGTCAGGAAGTTTTTCCTGATGTTTAGCCGGAATCTGGCTTCCTGTAACTTGAGCCCATTATTCCGTGTCCTGCACTCTGGATGATCAAGAAGAGATCCTGGCCTTCTTCTCTGTGACAACCTTTCAAGTACTTGAAGAGTGCTATCATATCTCCCCTCAGTCTTCTCTTCTCAAGGCAAAACATGCCCAGTTCTTTTAATAGGCATTTATCCCTATTAAATGTCATTCTGTTGTTTTCTGCCCAGCACTCCAGTCTATCCAGATCACTTTGAATTTTGTTTCTATCTTCCAAACTATTAGCTATCCCTCCCAATTTTGTGTCATCTGCAAATTTGATCAGCATTCCCTGCACCTCCTCCTCCAAGTCATTCATAAAAATGTTGAAGAGCACTGGGCCCAGGACTGAGCCCTGCGGTACCCCACTCGTTACCTCTCCTCAGTTTGAGAAGGTCCCATTGATAAGCACTCTTTGAGTCTGATTCTGTAGCCAACTGTGGATCCACTGGATCATTGTTTGATCTAGCACACTTTGAGCTAGTTTGCTTATCAGGATATCATGGGGCACTTTGTCGAAAGCTTTGCTGAAGTCGAGGTATATGATGTCTACAGCATTCCCACGGTCTACAAGGGAGGTGACTTGATCAAAAAATGAGATCAGATTTGTCTGGCAGGACTTGTTTTTGACAAATCCATGTTGGCTTCGAGTAATCACGGCATTGTTGTCAAGGTGCTTCCAGATGGATTCCTTTATCATCTGCCCCAGAATTTTCCCAGGGATTGATGTCAGACTGACTGGTCTGTAGTTCCCAGGTTCCTCCTTTTTACCCTTTTTGAAGATAGGGACAACGTTAGCCCTCCTCCAGTCATCTGGCACTTCCCCCGTCCTCCATGGTTTCTCAAAGAGAATAGACAGCGGTTCTGAGAGTTCTTCTGCCAGTTCCTTTATAACTCTAGGATGCAGTTCATCTGGCCCTGGAGATTTGAACTCATTCAAAGTAATGAAGTGTTCCTTGACCATATGCCTGCCGATCTCAAGCTGCAATCCTGCCCCTTCAGCCTGTACTTCACCTTTGCCAGGGGGGTCATAGACCCTCTTTTGGGAGAAGACTGAGCCAAAGTAGGAATTGAGCACCTCTGCCTTTTCTTTGTCATCTGTTATCGTTTTGCCATCCTTATTTAATAGCTGAACAACCATTTCTTTCCTCTGCCTTTTACTATGCACGTAGCTGAAGAAAGCCTTTTTGTTGTTTTTAACATCCCTTGCTAACCTCAGCTCATTCTCAGCTTTAGCCTTCCTGATGCCATCCCTGCAATTCTGTGCTATCTGCCTGTACTCTTCCTTTGTTACTTGGCCTTCTTTCCACTTCCTATATGTGTCCTTTTTTGTTTTCAGGTCATCCCTAAGCTTTTTGTGAAGCCACATTGGCTTCTCTGTTGTCTTCCACCTTTTCTTCTTGTTGGAATTGCTTATGATTGTGCCTTGAGAATTTCCTTTTTTAAAAGCTCCCACCCATCTTGGACTCCTTTTCTCGCTAGCATCACTTGCCATGGGACCTTACTGATCATTGTTCTGAGTTTATGAAAATCAGCTTTCCTAAAATCCAGGGTACGCGTTTGACTACACTAGGCTTTTGCTTCCCTTGGAACCAAGAACTCAAGTACAACATGGTCGCTTTCCCCCAGAGTTCCTGTAAATGCTTCTTTATCCACTAAGTCATCTCTGTTGGTTATGATCAAGTCAAGGATAGCCGATCCTCTAGTTTCTTCCTCTACTTTCTGTAGGAGGAAGTTATCCGCCACACGAGTCAGGAATTTCCTGGAGGGGCCATGTTTTACAGAATTTGTCTCCCAACAAATATCAGGGAAATTGAAGTTCCCCATTACTACTACATCATGCTTCCTTAAAACATTGGCTATTTGCTTTTCAAAAGTTTCATCCTTGTCTTCTCCTTGATTGGGTGGCCGGTAGTAGACTCCGACCCCCTGGTTCCTTTTATTCTTTGCTCCATTTATTTCAACCCAGATGCTCTCGATGGGGCTACCAAGCTCCTCCTCCTGTATTTCTGTGCAGAGATATGTATTTTTCACATACAGTGCAACCCCACCTCCCTTTCTGTTCCTCCTGTTCTTTTTGAACAAGTTATATCCTTCAATTGCTGTATTCCAGTCATGAGAGTCATCCCACCAAGTCTCAGTTATACCTATCAGGTCATAATTTCCCTCTTGTATAAAGAGTTCAAGTTCGTTCTGTTTGTTTCCCATACTCTGGGCATTAGTATATAGACATCGAAGACCATGTGCTTCATAGTCTGGCTTTCTTCCTACATGTGTCTGAAGACTATTATTGGGTGCTATCAGAGCTGTTCTCTCCATTGCAGTGCATGTGTTCATTCTTACTCCCAACTTTAGATCTCCCTTCCCCGTAGGATTCAGTTTAAAGCCCTCCTGATGAAGTTCTTCATGCTGTGGCCAAAGACATTCTTCCCAGCCTTTGTGAGGTGCAACCTGTCCCTTACCAACAGCCCATCTTCCAGGAAGTATAGCCCGTGGTCCCAGAATCCAAATCTGTCTCATCAGCACCACCTTTGTAGCCAGTCATTCACCTGGAGTATTTTTCGTTCCCTGTCTATCCCTCTTCTAACTACTGGAAGGATGGATGAGAAAACTATCTGGGCCCCAAAGTTCTTGAGTTTCCTTCCCAAAGCTTCAAAGTCTGACGTGATTTCTTCGTAGCTCCGCTTGGCAGTATCATTTGTTCCGACATGGATGAGAAGAAAGGGATACCTGTCAGTGGGCTTTATGAGTGCAGGCAACCTTTCAATCACATCTCTAATCCGTCCTCCCAGGAGTCAACATACCTGGTGAGTCCACGGGTCTTTATGACATACTTGGGTCTCAATCCCATGCAGCAAGGAGTCTCCCACTACTACCACTCTTCTCTTCTTATTGTTGTAGGCCTGGGTTTCATCGCTTTTGTTTGACTGACCTTCAGCCTCTTGCTCACTCTCATGCAGGTTCCCCTGTGATTCTTCCTCTGCAGGCTGTCCTCCAGTCTCATCCGCAAGTACCTGGAATCGGTTCCACAGTTCTACTGCTTCCACTGGTGAAGAGTGGCGTCTAGTTCTTCTTCTCCTAACTGTCACCCTTTTCCAAGGAGTATCCTCTATTCCATTTTTCTTCACCTCAGCATTTCCTACTGCCTCATCTTGCTGTTGCTCTTCAAGCTTCTGGTCTGCCCTTTGCTGCTGTAATTCCCCCATTCTGTCCAAGAACTCTTCATGTTCTCTTATTCCCCGGAGGGTCCAGTCCACTTACTTTTTCCTCCAGCAGTGTGATCAACTTGCACTTGTTGCAGGTGTAGGCCATGTTGTTCTCAGGCAAGAAAACAAACATTGCACACACCTTGCAGGTCACCACCACTGGAGAGTCTTGTCCTTCCATAGCCTCTTTTCCCTTTTTGTGTCTAGCTTTGTGATTGTTCTAGACTAGCCTGTGCCTGCTCCTCTACTCAGTAGAGGTTAAAAGCAGAGTCCCACTGGTGTGAAAGTGTGTGTTACAAGACAAATAAATGGAAAAAAGTTAGTTAAAATAAAAAAATGAAAAAAAATGAAAAAAATGAAAAAAAATGTTAGGGGCCTCCCCCTTGACCTCCCCTGCCGAACTCCCCTGGCCAACTCCTGTTTGCTCCCCCTGTTCGCTCGCTCTGTTCGCTTGCTCTCTGGGAGCTTGCCTGCTTCTGTAGTCCCTGGACAAGCTGGAACAGCTTGCTCTGCTCTGCTCTGCTCAGCTGGGAGGCAGGAAACAGACTGAAGCTTCCCGCCCAGTCAGCTGCTGGGAGTACTCAGGCCACACCCCTCCAATTCAGTTGGAGCTCTCAGAAGCACCTGGTGAGCTCACAGCCAATCAGAAGGATAAAGGGCAGCCCCCTGGGCTTCCTGCAACCCACTTACCTCTTAGCCTCTGTCTCCTTTGTCTCTTCAACCACTGCAACTCCCCTGGCCAACTCCTGTTTGCTCCCCCTGTTCGCTCTCTCTGTTCGCTCGCTCTCTGGGAGCTTGCCTGCTTCTGTAGTCCCTGGACCAGCTGGAGCAGCTTGCTCTGCTCTGCTCTGCTCAGCTGGGAGGCGGGAAACAGACTGAAGCTTCCCGCCCAGTCAGCTGCTGGGAGTACTCAGGCCACACCCCTCCAATTCAGTTGGAGCTCTCAGAATCACCTGGTGAGCTCACAGCCAATCAGAAGGATAAAGGGCAGCCCCCTGGGTTTCCTGCAACCCACTTACCTCTTAGCCTCTGTCTCCTTTGTCTCCTTTGCCTCTTCAACCACTGCAACTCCCCTGGCCAACTCCTGTTTGCTCGCTCTGTTCGCTCGCTCTCTGGGAGCTTGCCTGCTTCTGTAGTCCCTGGACCAGCTGGAGCAGCCTGCTCTGCTCTGCTCTGCTCAGCTGGGAGGCGGGAAACAATAGTAGCTACCACCATTTGTGTACGCTGGGTTTTTTTCCCCCTGCCGTGATTAGGGATGTACGAAAGTCACTTACCTTTCCACAGATTATGTTGATGGTAGGGGGGAGGCAATCCGTTCCTCCCACCTGGAATCCTCCACAGCCGGCTGTGCTCCGCGGCAGCTCCACGGAGCAGCCGGCCAGGCCCAGGCCAGACCCATCCGCAGCTGGATTTCCAGCTGGATTTCCAGCTGCAGAGGGCTCTGGGTAAAAAAAAAACAAAAAAACATGTATGCAAATGGCGGCGGCTACGGCCGCCGCCATTTGCGTTCCTTATTTTTGGCCGTCTTAGTCTAAGTAAATATTTACATAAACTATGATGGTGAAAATAAAGGGGAACGCAAATAGCGTAGCAGGCACTATTTGCGTCCCTTTTTGATTCACCGTTTTAGCCTACGTAAATATTTAAATACTTATGTAGCCTATCATGGCCTCTGCAGGGACACAAATGGCGTCCCTGCATTAGCCGTGATAGGCTACGTAAGTGTTTACATAGCCTATCACGGCTATGAAGAGGAAGCGAATGGCGGCCGCAGGACGGCCGCCATTCGCAAAGCAGCACGGATGGGAGCAGGTAAGTGCTCCGTTTCACGTGCATTTTGTGGGTTAGGGGTGGCGGGGACTTCATCCCGTGCGCCTTTCGTGGGTTGGGGGGGTGGGGCTTCATTCCGCGATGGAATTCGGGGGGCCGAATGCACTGGCATTCAGCCTCACCGAGATCCGGCATGGAATTCTCTGACATCCCTACATTTCTCAGGATGTGGGGAAGCAGTCTGCATGCATTTGATGAGGTGGGCAGTGTCCATGAAAGCTTATAGCAGAATAAATGTGTCCATCTTTATAGTGCCACAAGACTCTTCATTGTTGTTGTTGTTGCAGCAGACCAACACGGCTACCCCTCTGGAATATTTTTTTAGTTGTTCCTATTGTTAGACAGCTAGGAGTCAGAAACCATTTTGGATCTATTGCAAATCATGCAGAGATCTACCAGTAGGTCACAGTCTATCTTATACCCATCCCTGCTTTACAGCATTGGTATTCCTCTTTTCCCATATCCACCTACTAATAAGGATGTGTGAACTCACCCCCGTCTGGGTGCTCTGGGCACCTGCCCAGCCCGTCCCCAGTCACCGGACCACGTTTGAGCCTCTCCTGCAAGCAGCCCACACTCACCCCGGCAGCCTTGTCGAGCTCCGCTGTTGTCATTTCTTGAAAAATAAAATGGCTATTGCAAAAATGTGCATATTTGTGTATGCAAAAATGCACAGTTTTGTGTATGCGCATATTTTTGCGCAAATGCTGATATGTACATTCGCAAAATGTGCATTTTTGCACAAACGCAAATATGAGCATTTTTGCAATCGTCATTTTATTTTATTTTTCAAATGGCAACTGTAAAGCTTGACAAGGCCGCTGGGCCTTTTTCCCATTATGCAAAAAATAGGCAAATAATTCCGTAAGAAAGTTCACAACAATTTACATACTTTATAGTACATAACATAAAGCATATTGTTTCCCATTCCATTTAACTTTTCCCTGTGTATATTTTCAGGATGGTGTATGTCTCAGCAGAAATGTGCATATTTTCCTACAAATAAATGTGCATAAATTTCAGGTAAGTAAAATAAAATAAAATCAGAAAGTCCACAGAGTCCACACAGCCTGCAGCATAGGATTCCACAGGTCAGATTCTTAGACATCCAAACTCATTTTAGTCTGCCTCTAATTTCTCCAGCATCCCAAATAATAACATAAGAAGAGCTCCACAGGATCAGACCAAGGGTCAGCCTTGTCAAGCATCCTATTCCAAATAGTGGCTTGCCAGAGCTAAGTTCCTGCATATCAAGTTTCTTTAAAAAACAACAACAACCCAAATCTCTTTGAATAAGCTGGAAGGCATTTGACCAAACCTGTGACATTTCATCAATGCACTGAGAATTGTCTCTGGAATCAAATGTGAAGCCACTGTTTTTCCTGCATTCTTCTCCAGCAGAAACAGGATATTTTAATTTCATTGTTTCATTTTATGCTGGGAAGGTCAGCAGTATTGTGGGTTAATGTGACCTTTTCAGTATTCTCTGTTTTATTGGCTCATGCAACCCAACATGATAAATTAAAACATTGCAAGAACTTTGCCAACTAATGGCCAAGACACAGAGGCTATAGACTGGAAGAATAAGATAAACTCAAACATATTTGCCTGAATAACGAATGGACATTGCTCTTAACTCTTCTCCAAGGTGCAATACAACAAATACAGTGTGATCCTGTAAGAAGCTTATTCCCAGGTAAGTTGGTGTAGGACTGCAACCTTAACAGCACAGAAAAAGTCTATTGACATATTAGGAGAAAAGGGTTCAGTGTCTGGAACAGCACAGTTCTGAATCCATTATGCCTGAACTAATTACTAGAGAGCTCCCTGTCACCTGAATTTAACAGAAGACACTGTGATGGGGAATTCTCAAGAGGGTGGTGGAACAATGCACTGAAACACATGCCAGGGAAAGGAACAAGAGATGACATAGGCAGCAGTAGCTGTTCACAGCATATGTCTGTTATTATTTTCATTTATATTTGAGCATTGAACATAACCACTCATACATAATCTCACACAAATGCTTGAGATGCTAATGCAAATTATTAATATAAAGATTATTGGGGCTGCATCACTGACTCTTAGTCTAACAATAACAATAATAATAATAGAATTTAGAATTCTTCCCCACAAACTAGAAAGTTGGAATATGGTACACATATAGTCCAAGAAAGAATCACACAGAGCTTTTATCCTTCTATTGAGATTGGTTACTCACAGAAGTTTGTGGGTTCATTAGATGACATTGTCCACCTCCAGGGTGTCTCCCACACTAAATGACCTTTATCCCAATGTTTAAAAGATCAGAGATAATGAGCGATCAAATTACAGTGCTTGAGTTCCGCTTGAGTTTCCTCTGTGAAAAGAGGAAAAAACGGAATAAGAGGAGCTAGACCACAGCACCACCTAGCAGCTACATAATGAAACATATGGAAGACTCAGATAAGGGGGGAAAGGAGGGGGAAAGCGGGGGAGGAAGTGCATGTAAAGGGAGCCCATTGTGATCCTGCATTTAAAACGGAAGCAGAAAGCCCTGTTTTAAATGTGGAATTTTAGGCTGGTGTAGAGATGCTCCTTATGAGTATGAGACAAATGTGAGATAGTACCCCTTTCTTGGTGTCTTTGTGTCTTGAAATGGGATGTAGACCTAAGTTCTTGCATGCATAGTTTCTTTTTTAAAATAAGATGGAACTGGAAGGCATTTGACAAACCTGTGAGATTTCATTAGTGCAATGGAAACGGTCTGCGAAATTGTACCAAAAGTATTAAAGTATTTACCATCATATAGGTATTACATACCTATATGATGTAATGTATCATACAGCTGAAGCTGCCTGCACTACCTCTGCCCTTCCTCTTGTCCCAGGGTATACTTCTTGGGAGCCTTGGAACAGGGGAAGGGGGAATTGGAAGAGGTGGCTGACAGTATCCGCACTGTTTACCTTGCTCAGAGCAGGCTGCACCAGGTTTAGTTCACCTTGTTCCTGCTCTCTTGGGGGCATTCACATTTTAAAATGCCCCCGGTCGAACTCTTAAGACAGACATCCCTACCATAATCTGTGGACACTTTTCACAACTCATGAGAAATGACACAAAGCAATGCAAGTCCTTTTGGCTTAGTCCCAGTACATACCTAATGTACATGATATAAGCTCTTGCCCAATTAATCTGTTAGCATTTAAGGTGTCGTAGGTCTCTGTTGTTTACACTGCTTCATATTAATGCTCAACTGTACACTTTATGGATGAAAGCCTTCATTTCTACTCCATGCAGTCACACAGTTCTTCAGACAAATGTGCCCTACTTCCCTGTTCTATGACTCTATGCTGAGACATTTCCCCTGTGACATCTGATACAAGCCAGCAACCTGTCATCCACAAAGAGAGTTTTCCCTTGGATTAGGCTCATAATTTTTACCCTCTTGCACCAAATAGGTTCGTGCTGAGCGGCCTCCTTAATGTTATCTTTGATAATTTCTTACAAGGACAAAGAGTACTTTCACATGAGCTACTGTGATATTAAAAAGTCCCACAGGTATAGTTATCTAAGACTTCTACAAGGGAGTAAACAGCAAGAAACAGAATTAGGGATTCCAGAAGACCGTGACATAAAAAGAAACACAAAAGTGCTGTAGAGTCATATATTCATATAGCTGGAGACCTCTCAAAACCCTGCAGCAATCAACCTGCTATTTCATTGCACAACCAACTCCCCCACCAACATTACCTGATCTATATTGTGCCACACAGATTAAACAAACATACAAGGAGTATACCTTCATTACACACTTATTATGGGTTTTATATCAATGTAACTGGTATGGCTTCCCTCAAGGAATCTTGGGAATTGTAATGATGATGATGGTGGCTTGCTACCAAACTGCCCAACATTATAAGGTTTTTGAAGGGGGAAGACTTGTTGCAAACACTGCACACAGGGATGAATCCCCCCCCTCGCTTGTCTACTCTCATAAGAACTGTGCCTTCAAGAGCAGAGCATTATTTTTATTTTACTTTAAGACTGAATGGCAAGTATTAATTTAGGTGGGGAAAGATAAACATGTACTTAGGGGAAGGCCAAACTCATTCTGATCCTAGTGACCCCACTGAGCCACTGAGAATCAACCCATCCCAAATCCTGTTTCTTGGTCACAGTGGAGTGTGACACATTCTTGGGAAGTGGCTTATTTATAAACATTGCACTGAGAAGAAAACTTATACTCTCATTTTCACTAAACAGAAGGAAATGGCCACTTTCATTTGAGTCCAAAGTTAAACTGTTTAATAAGAACACATTCAGGGCAGTGCTTTTGACCAATTGATGAAGAAGGTTGCAATGAGGAGATAGATAATAACACCCCCCTACAACCCTCCCCCCCAACACCATATAACATTTTGAGAAAACCTGGCAAACTCAAAATCCCAAGCTACCAAGTCAGAATGATATACAACATCCCACGCCACAGCGACAGAATCATATTTCATCCTGTCATTGTCCCGAAAACGTCTGTAGGTTAAGGACAATATATGGCTGCATTTCCGTCTACGTGGCTGTTCGATTGCAAAAAAATTTGAAAGCATTGTTAAGTATACTGAAAGCAAATGGAAGCCATCTTTATTGTCAAACACTGCATTGACTGAAAAGAAGCTGTTGCTGTTCATTTAATTAATTCACCCCTTCAATGTATGCATTTCTAGAGTGGCCTACAGAAAATAAATAATGAATCATTTGTAAACAATAAAATAGAAGAAAGAGACATATCACATTTCAGCAAAGAATTAGGGCAAGGACATAGTAGCACATTGGTGGAGCCCCTGCTTTGCATAAAGGACCCAGGTTCATTCTCCTGCATCTCCTGCAATAGCCTGATTCAGTATAACACAACTTCCTATTAAAACTAGCACAGGAGGTTTAAAAGGCCTTTAAAAGTTATTAGAAGCATTTTGTAAATTGCATAGTAGTAGGTCTGGCTTCAAGGTTGTGTGTGTGTGTGGGGGGAGGTTGTGTGTGTGGCACCCTCCCAGCAGCATGGTGCCACTTATGACATAGGGCCTGTTCAGACATGCACACAGAAGGAGGGTTTACAAAAATCAGAGGGGAGGGGTTTAGCGGAACCACTGCAAGTGGTCCCACCACACTATTGCAGAACCATATGGGGCTGCATGATTCCACTAACTACCCCCCTCCGCAGTTACCTGCTGAGTTTTCCAGCACTGCTTCCCCACATCCTGGCTTCCTTGTGGGCGAATCAGGCCTCCAGTGGCAGATCCGTAGGAAAAATGAGTGCATGACTATAGAAAATATCCATAGTGGCTACAGCATCACCCTCATGGGGTGGCCGCTCTAGCCTGCAGACTCTTTAGTTCCACCCTGGGGATCCTCCAGGGCCTATTTTTTCATCCACGGAGCCCACCACACAACACGGTAAGCCACACTAGGGCCCCTTAACCCTATTGTGGCATGTGGGTAGTGAGCGTGGTTAGTGCTGGATTAACTGCCCCTCCTGACCTGGAAAAACACCCTCCAGATGCAATGCTAACCCACTGTGGGTAGAATTTTTACCCCACCCACAGTGGCTTAGCACTGCGTCTGAACAGGCCCATAGTGGGGCTGAGCTCCAGTGCTGAGGTCTGGGCCTGCTTAGCATGTGTGTACTGGTTAATGATTTGTTTGGTACCTTGTTGATGATGCCAGCCCCACACCTGGCTTCTGTACATTGGGGAAAGCATCCTTAACAGTGCAGTTTTGGCTAGTACAGAAAAATGGGCTGGGCACTAGAGATGTCACGAATGTTCATTCCCTGCTTTGTGTTCGATGATCGTCATTCTGTTTGGCTCCCTGAACTGAAGTTTGCGAACCCTCCCTCGCCTGACCCTACTCGGTTCCAGTCAAGAGATTCCCCCCAAATCTCAGGTACTATGGCGATCCCGTTCGCCAGTTTCCCCCAGATCTCACCAATCGTCTGCTCTGCAATGGCTTTGGCAGCTACCCCTTCACTTTTGCACATTTGCCTAGGGATGGCAGAGAATTCCGCCACGGATCTCGGTGAGGCCGAATGCCAGTGCATTCGACCCCCCGAAATCTGGGGCGGAATGGCCTGCCACCCCCCGCCCCCCTGGTGATCCCCCCCAGGATGAGACTTACTTGGGGCGGATCTTCTGGGTGGCGGCAGCTCCGGCAGTGGTGGCAGATGGTCTTCCGACCTGCTGCCGCCGCTGCCATTTGCAGACTTTTTTTTTTTTCAAGACATGATAAGCTACGTAAAGATTTATGTTAGGGATGTCAGAGAATTTCTCCACGAATCTCAGGGAGGCCAAATGCCAGCGCATTCGGTCCCCCGAAATTGGTGGAGAAACAGTCTGCCCCCCCCCCCCGGGACGGGACTTACCTTGGTCGAATGTCCCTGGCGGTGGCGGCTCCAGCGGTGGGGCGGCGGCGGCAGCGGCGGGGAGGCGGCGGCCAGTCTTCCGACCACCTGCCGCCACCGCCATTTCCAAGTAAAACAAAAAACAAAAACAAGCAAACGTGATAGGCTACGTAAAGATTTACGTAGCCTATCATGGCTAGATTTTTAAAAAACACCGTGATAGGCTATGTAAATGTTTACGTAGCCTATCACGGCTGACTTTGGGGAAAAAACAAAAAAGCGCGTATGGAAATGGCAGCTCCCATGGGCACCGCCATTTGTGTTCCTTATTTTGGCACATGTATTCTACGTAAACATTTACGTAGACTACAGCGACAATAAGGGCAATGCAAATAGCGTTGCCCTTATTATCGCTGTAGTCTATGTAAATGTTTACGTAGACTACACATGCCAAAATAAGGAATGCAAATGGCGGCGCCCATGCGCGCCGCCATTTGCGTACACAATTTTTTTTTTCAAAGTCAGCCATGATAGGCTACGTAAACATTTATGTAGCCTATCACGGCTGACTGCAGGGACGCAAACGGCGGCGGCTATGGCCGCCGCCATTTGCGTCCCGGCAGACGACGAGGTTTCACGGCCGGAGGGATGGGGTGCCTCCCCCCCAGCCAGAATTTCACCGGGGAGTGACGGGGCACCTCCCCCCCACCCAGAATTTCAGCGGGGAGGGACAGGGCGCCTCCCCCCCGGCCCGAATTTCGGGGGGAGGGACGGAGCACCTCCCCCCCACTGCGAAGCAAGCTTCGGGATCAGGTAAGTGACTTTCGTCCATCCCTAATTTACGTAGCCTATCATGGCTGGGTAAAAAAAAAACAAAAACACCCCGCGTACGCAAATGGCAGCGGCTATGGCCGCCGCCATTTGCATTCCTTATTTTTGGTGTCTTAGTCTACGTAAATATTTATGTAGACTAAGACAGCGAAAATAAAGGGAATGCAAATAGCGTAGTGGGCGCTATTTGCGTCCGTTTTGATTCACCGTTTTAGCCTACGTAAATCTTTACATAGGCTAAAACGGCAAATCAAAAAGGGACGCAAATAGCGCCCACTACGCTATTGCATTCCCCTTTATTTTCGCCGTCATAGTCTACGTAAATATTTACGTAGACTAAGTTGGCCAAAAATAAGGAACGCAAATGGTGTTGGCCGTAGCTGCCGCCATTTGCGTACGTGGTGTTTGTTTGTTTTTACCCAGAGCCCTGTGCGGCCAGAAATCCAGCTGCAGACGGCTCTGGCCGGGGCCTGGCCGGCTGCTCTACAGAGCCGCCGCAGAGCACAGTCAGCCATCGAGGATTCTGGGGGAGAGGAACGGAGCGCCTCCCCCCCACCATAAACATAATCCGCGGAAAGGTAAGGACATTTTGTACATCCCTACATTTGCCCTTCATTTTTTCACATTTGCCCCCGATGTGCGCATCTGCATATATGCGCATTTTGGGGTGGGAAAAAAATTACACAGCTGCCAGGGCCCTTTTGATTTTGCGCATTCAATGAATTGAGAAATGCCACAACCACAAAGAGATCCAGGTGTTGTGGGGGATGGGGAGACGTCAAGGAGGGGAATAGAAAAAGAGGAGAGCAAGCAAGCCCCTTCCTACCTGAATGACAGTCGTATCATTCAGATTGAAATGGGCCATTGCCCTCAATTTCTGCCTAACAATTAGAAAGCAATATTCCTTAACAGTGGCAAGCTGAGATAGCCACAGAGCAAGATGTGCTATTATGTTGCAAATCTCTCCTAAAACTTAGAATTTAACTCCAACATTTGAGAGAAAGAGAATATGTTCACAAGCAGAAAATACGGAAAGCAAAAGATAGTTCCTTCATTCATAACTCAATATATATGCACGCATATCTTTGGGCAGTGCTTTTCAATAGGGAAATAAATAATTGTTTTATTGTGTGGTTTTTGTTCGTAATTTCTGTGAATGGCAGCCCAGAGAGCTTTGGCTGTTGGGAAGAATAGAAATGAAATACATACATACATACATACATAAATGGGCAGTGTGGTCTTGGTCTCTTGGTTGTGGTGGCATTTTGTGTGTTTGTGTTTCGGCTTGGCTGGGGTGACCACTGGGCTGTGAGAGAACCAAAAGGACAGCCCAAGAAATATGCCCATGATGGTGATACCACTGTCACACTAGTGGGAATTATATACTATACATATACATATGCATATACATATACGTATACATATACATACACATACACATACATACATACATACATACATACACACATATATATATGGAGAAATGGGAAGTTCCCTTTTCAGCTGCAGCAGGCATGGTGCTAGCCTTTGCAGCAGGAGCAGACTGACAAACCTACATAATTCTTTCCACTTCCTCCTTCCCAGTAGGGATGTCAGAGAATTCTGCCACGGATCTCGGTGAGGCTGAATGCCAGTGCATTCGGCCCCCCGAAATCCATGGCGGAACAAAGCCCCCCCAAAAGGCATGCGAAACGGAGCACTTACCTGCTGCCATCCGTGCTGACTTGCGAATGGCGGCCGCGTCTGAGGCTGCCATTCGCTTCGTCATTATAGCCATGATAGGCTACGTAAATAATTACGTAGCCTATCACGGCTAACGCAGGGACGCCATTTGCGCTCCTTTTTTTTTTGCCATAATAGCCTATGTAAATATTTACACAGGCTAAGATGGCGGAAAAAAGGGAACGCAAATGGCGGCCACCATAGCCGCCGCCAATTGTGTCCACTGTTGTTGTTGTTTTTTTGCTGTGATAGGCTACATAAATATTTACATAGCCTATCACAGCAAAATACAGGGCCACAAATGGCGGTAGGGATGGGGGAGAATTTCTCCCCGAAACTTCGGGGGGCCGAGTGCCAACGTGTTCGGCCCCCCGAAGTAGTTTCGGGGAGAAATTCTCCGCACCCCCCCCGGGATGGGACTTACCTTTCCCAAATGTCCCTCCCGGCGGTGGGTCCCGGCGGTGGTTCGTCAGGTCTTCGACAGGGGCAGAGGCGGCAGCCGGTCTTTCGACCGGCTGCCGCCGACATTCAAATAAAAGTAAAAAAAAAACACCACACTCCCGTGATAGGCTACGTGATGATTAACGTAGCCTATCACAGCTAGATTTGCAAAGTCAGCCGTGACAGGCTACGTAAATCGTCACGTAGCCTATCACGGGTGACTTAAAAAAAAAAAAAAAGCGGGTACGCAAATGGCGGCCCCCATAGGGAGCCGCCATTCATGTTCCTTATTTGGTTGCTGTAGTCTACGTAAAGATTACGTAGACTACGGCGAAAATAAGGGCAACGCTATTTGCGTTGCCCTTATTTTCGCCGTAGTCTACGTAAAGATTTATGTAGACTACAGCGACCAAGTAAGGAACGCGAATGGCGGCTCCCTATGGGGGCCGCCATTTGCGTCCACGCCTTTTTTTTTTTAATGTCACCCGTGATAGACTACGTGACAATTAACGTAGCCTATCACGGCTGACTTTGCAGATCTAGCCGTGCTAGGCTACGTTAATCGTCACATAGCCTATCACGGGGGTGTGTGTTTTTTTAAACTTTTTATTTCACGGCTGGGCAAAGCGAGGCGCCTCCTCCCCGGCCTGAATTTCGGCCGGGCGAGGCAGGAAGCCTCCCCCCCGGCCTGAATTTCGGCTGGGCGAGGCGGGAAGCCTCCCTCCCTGGCCTGAACTTCGGGGGGAGCAGCGAAGCGCCTCCCCCCACCGCGAAGCAAGCTGCGAGACCAAGTAAGTTGCTTTTGTGCACTTCTAAATGTCGGTGGCTACGGCAGCCACCATTTGCATCCCTGCAGGCTGCCCACGGCCGGATGTCCAGCTGCGGGCAGCCCCGGCCAGCGGCTATGCGGAATCTCTGTGGAGTGGAGCCAGCCAGAGAGAATTTTGGGGGGAGGGACGGAGTGCCTCCCCCACACCGCGAATGTCACCCTTCGAAAAGGGAAGTGACTTTTGTACATCCCTACTTCCCAGTCATGCAGACTGGAAATGCACACAAAACTCACAAAACTCATTTTCCGAAATTATACTTCCCGCATTTCTGTCAGTCATGGTGAAATGTTCACAAACCTCATTTTATGTATTTCTGCTTCTTGCATTTCTGTGTGTCTGTTGCGGTGTGGAAGCCATCAGCACCCCCCCCCCAAAAAGGGGTCACCTTCTCTCACAGGAAGCAGCTGGAAGACCCTGATGAGTAGGAGGAATTGCTGGGCAGGGCTAGGGATGGCGGAGAATTCCGCCATGGATTTCAGTGAGGCCGAATGCACTGGCGTTTGGCCCCCCGAAATCCATGGCGGAATGGCCTGCCACCCCCCCGCCCCCTGAGGATCCCCCCCGGGATGAGATTTACCTGGGGCGGATGTTCCGGATGGCGGCGGCTCCAGTGGCGGCTTCGGCGGTGGTGGCTGGTCTTCCGACTGGCTGCCGCCACCGCCATTTGCAGTCTGGTCTTTTCTTTTCTTTTTACCCAGATGTGATAGGCTACGTAAAGACTTACGTAGCCTATCACGTCTGGGTAAAAAAAAAGTCATATGCAAATGGTGGCGCCTATGGCAGCTGCCACTTGCGTTCTTTATTTTTTGCCATTTTAGTCTTAGGGATGGATGAAAGGGACTTACCTGGTCCCGCAGCTTGCTTCGCGGTGGGGGTGAGGCGCTTCGGTTCTCCCCCCGAAGTTCAGGCGAGGGGGGGGAGGCGCCCCGCCTCACCCGGCCGAAATTCAGGCCAGGGGGGAGGCGCCCCATGCCTCGCCGCCAAAATTCAGGCCGGGGAGGAGCGCCCCATCTACCTGGCCGCGAAAAAAAAAGTAAAGTAAAAAAAAAACCACACACACCCGTGATAGGCTACATAATGATTTACATAGCCTATCACGGCTAGATTTCCAAACTCAGTTGTGATAGGCTATGTAAATCATCACGTAGCCTATCACGGGTGACTTTAAAAAAAAAAAAGCGCGTACGCAAATGGCGGCCCCCATAGGGAGCCGCCATTCACGTTCCTTATTTGGTCCCTGTAGTCTACATAAAGATTTACGTAGACTACGGCGAAAATAAGGGCAACGCAAATAGCGTTACCCGTATTTTCGCTGTAGTCTACGTAAAGATTTACGTAGACTACAGGGACCAAATAAGGAACGCGAATGGCGGCTCCCTATGGGGGCCGCCATTTGGATACGCGTTTTTTTTTTTTCAAAGTCACCCGTGATAGGCTATGTGACGATTAACATAGCCTATCATGGCTGACTTTGCAAATCTAGCAGTGATAGGCTACGTAAATCGTTACGTAGCCTATCACGGGGCTTTTTTTTTCTTTTGAAGTTTGCGGCCGGGGAGACGGGGCGCTTCTCCCCGGCCTGAATTTCAGCCAGGCGAGGCGGGAAGCCTCCCCCCCAGCCTGAATTTCGGCCAGGCGAGGTGGGAAGCCTCCCCCCCGGCCTGAACTTCGGGGGGAGAAGCGAAGCGCCTCCCCCCCACCGCGAAGCAAGCTGCGAGACCAGGTAAGTGACTTTCGTACATCCCTAGCTGAGAGTGACTGGCCCTAAGTCATCCAGTGAGCTTCCATGGCCAAGTGGGGACTAGAAGTTCTAGAACCCAGGTGTCCTGACTCCTAGTCCAACATGGTCATCTCTCTCTCTGCATCAACATCATTTCTTCCAGAGATCGGCTTTTAATTTCAGCCAGCCTTGTCCTAGCTAGCAGCCTTCTTTCCAGGAAACTCATTCTGATGATGGATGGAGCTACTGCTGCTTTTTCCTCTCTGAGCTCCCTCCAAATGTCCCTGATTTACCAGTGGTTTGCCCCACATAGCCCAGTCCAGTGCCTGTCCCAGTGAAGCCCCATCCCCCTCCTCAAACACTGTTGGAGAGCAGTTGCCACATCACAATGGCACATTTTCTGAGGTTTACAAAGACTCAAATAAGTTGCCTTCTGGGGGAATTAGCAAATGTAGCCTGAAGCCTACACACACACACACAGAAAGAAAAGTAGGGGTGGAGAGGAAGCTACAATTTTAAGAGCATCCTCCCAACAAACAAAAGCGATATATCTTTCTTGGCTGAAGCCGTCTTCTGCAGACAGGAGCTAGTGCACAAAAATTCCCATGTTTGCTAATCTTCGATAGCACTGAACTGACTAGACCCCTGCCCCCGCAGCATATAATTGTGCATATTCTCAGAGAACAAAAGACTCAAGTGCCCAGCATTAGTAAAACAAAGGAGAGGAGAGGAGCAGCAGGCAGAATCAATGAATGAGTCATCATGCTAATGGCTTACAGAATGAAAAATGGTCAGATTCATTCACTACACGGAAAGATCATTGTTCAGTTGGGAAACACGGGGCCTGCCCAACACACATCATCAGCTTCTCTTTTTTTGCTTGGGAGATGGGGTGTCTGTGTCAGCAGCAGGGCAGGATGTTAGCATATCGCAGCAACAACTCAACACTCCTCAATACTGTATACAAATGTTGCGCAGATGTAGCTAGAAGTGCACATTTCAGAGATTTAAAAGTGCAAAAATTCGAGGCATTGTGTGCGCAGTTCCTGTTTTGCAGATATGAGTTCCTGAGTAAAAAAAAAAAAACAACCAGTGAAGCCACAAACAGTTCATGGGACAATCGACGGTGACCGCCGATCGCTTACGTGCTTCGACGAAGGGGAGGAGAGGCGAGCAGCGGGGAGTTCTCACATCCCTACTGGGAGCTCCACTCTGTGCCCTTACCCAGGCACCCAGCAGGGACTGGGGTGGTGATGAGTTGGCTGCAGCTCTGCTGAGCAGATATCTAGGTCTATTCAGTACTCATGTACTGGCCACCCCTACCCTGTTAATGATGCTGGTCTTCCTCAATGTGTGTACATAAGTGGAGGTGCTGGAGATGTTAACAGGGTAGTCCCTTTAGTTAAGGTGAGTCACAAACAACAAAAAAGAGCTTCTTCCATTATAAGCCTCGAAACACTACTGTTTATAAAAATGACAGCTACAGAGCTACTAACCTGAAACTTGGCATGCATAATCAACCTGATGAGATCTACAATTAGGCAAAATTTAAAATCAATTTGATACAAATTGCCACAGGTACAGCTGTGCTGAATAGTGCTGAAAATTCACACATTTGTACTGTTTACTCAAGCTGCAGCTCGGCATATCATATATTTGTTTTAAATTCTTGGGGAAACAAGTGATATACTTTATTCAAGCTTGTTGAGGAAGTGTGCCTTTCATTGGTTTGGAGAAATTCTGAGCAGCAGTTTCAACATTATCAAGGTTTTTCTGCCCCATAGAAGCCTATTGCAGAAACTGCTGGCAAAGTTATATTGGGCATGCTCAGTTTCACTCTGAAGCTAGAGCGCTGCCAATACACTCCAGTGTTTTAAATCCCACTATTCCTGTCAGCATTCTCATAGTGGGGGAGCAGTAGCAGATAATAGTCAACTGAGATAAGAATGAGTTAAGGCTAGGAGAATCACTCTCACTGATGACGAGAGGGAGGAAAAAGAAAAAGAAACGCTGAAATCCTGTGCAGGTTTACTCAGAAGTAAGCTATTCTGAAACTACAGTGATATATCTATTCATTTGTACACATCGACTCAGTTAATGACTTGTTCGTGGTTTGTTTTCTACTTTGTTTTTTTTTTCTTTTTTTTTCAGAACACTGTAATAATAAATTCTCTTTTTAAAAACCAGGGGAATTCAATGAATAACAAAACCCTTGCCATTTTAAGACCAGACTTAAGGCTATCTCATGTTGGCACAATCTCCAGAAAGCCAAGGAATTGGAAGCTAAGGCTGATACCTTATTTGACATGCCCCATGACCAGTGATGATGTGCGATGTCACAACCTCACATCATCTTCATCATCATCATCTTCATCATCAACAACAGGACCTTCTTATTATCAGGCTTACAAACTAAAAAGATAAAGACACAGTTTAAAGGAAGAGGAGGGACATCCATTTTTCAAGGTAGGTAAGCAATAGGTCAGTTACTTTTATATACTGCCCTCCAATTAAGAGCTCCATGGCTCTCCCCTTCCCCATTCTATTCTCACAACGATCCTATAAGGTAGGTTAGGGTTAGGACTTAACAGCTCAGGAAATTTTGTGTTTTTCAAAATGTGTCTCTGATTATTTATTTACTCTCTAGCCAACACATGTCATGAAGAGCCTTTTTTTATATATCTTATATCCTACAAACTCTGTCCACGACAACCTAAAGTCGTTCTGGCAGAGGGGGTATTTTTGCAGTTCTTCATGAGATATCTCTGGGTAGTATCTACCATAAGCCAAAATAACTGTGTTGGTACTGCTGAGGTGAGGGTTGGGAGCAGCCTGTCATGAAAAATAGTGGGAGGCGAAGCAAATTTCAAAGCCACAGGTCACAAAATGCAACCATTTGGGTAAACATATAAGAAAACCTGAGAAACGCACCAATAATTCTTTCCAAAAAGCAAGCAAAGCTCTCAAAGCTAGTTGGTTGTTTCGAAAACGGCCGTTTCATTCATACGGTTACATTTGCATAGCCAATTAAAAGCTTCCTTAGACTGATGCCAAAACACCCTGCAATCTGCAGGCTCAAGCCCTTAACAGGATTCAGCAAGTGCCCCCCCCCCCCCGGCATCATCGATAAGTTCAACAGGGATAAAATCATAAGACAGCTAGTGTAGTTAGGTGCAGGAAAGGTCCATCGAGTGGAATTTACTTTCTTTGCTAAACCGTCAAATAGTCACATTAAAGAAATGCTCCCCTCGAGCTATTCTTGCCCATGGTCTGTTTGTTTTTGTGTGAGGTTATTCACAACTCATATTGTGTATTCATCATTCACATTGCTGCGCGCACAAAGAACCTGTGCTATTCAGTATTATCAAGCTGTGTGCCAAACATCCATAATTAACCAGAGGAAGGCTTGGTCCACACATCACCCCTACAGTGAACTAGGTACGCTCAACATTTCATCTCAAGACTTATTGTCTCTTGCCTTAAGGGGAAATTGTACAAGGGCTTGAACAACCCAGCTGAGAATCTGAATGTATAATAAAGCTCAGTTCTCCAAACACCTGATTCAATTGAAGAAAAACTCAGCTTCTTGGGCCACAATGCAATCTGACAAAGCTTCACTGCTTAACCATCTACTGTCCATAATGATGTGAGATTTTAAAAGTAGTGCTGGGCAAAAATCTCCTCTGACTTTCTCACCCCCACGAAATAGGGTGTGATATTCTCTTGTTTTCTTGGGTGGGTGGGGGAAGAGAAATAATTTTCTCTGAAATCTTCACTGCAGGGTGCCTCTTACTCTGACCATAATATGGGATGGCTGAGGGTTTTTCTGCTCTTATTTTAACTTCAAAATAATGGTCTCATACCATTTACAGCAGCATGAAGCCCTTCCTTCCCTTTCCTGCCTCCCATACTTCTCAGAATGGCTTTGGAGTGAAGGCCAAACTAAGCATTCTCTTAATCACACATAGTGAAGCTATGTGTGAATTGTTTTCCCTCCTGCAAGTGTAACCCCTATAGACTAGATGGTTTAGTCCCTTGGAAAGCAGTCCTCACTCAAAGTGAGGGCTACAAGAAAAACACACAAAAAAGAGTCCATTTGTTTGGCTGGGAAGCTGAGAACCGATTTATGATTATGGGCTCTTATCACCATAAGGTAAACTGAACTGATATTTGTATATAGCAGAATTCAAGGGGGATGGGGAATCATTTCTGTATCTTTAATATTTCTTATATTTATATTATTATTGCAGGGCTAATAGCTTGAACGGCAATGTATAAGTTATCAATTGTGGACTGTCCTGTGATCTAAAAGTTAAGGAATCTACAAAAGGGACTCAGTGTTGCAATCGAACAGAGAAAAAACACAGCCCAATCAGGATTGTATTTTAATAAATGACCAGGAAAGCAAAGGGCAAAGACAGTCCCCCCTCCTATCACCCTAGTGGTTAAGACGTTGAACTGCAGACCGGAAGGTCGGCAGGACAGCAGTTCGAGATCTGAGTGCTGCATGACGGAGTGAGCTCCCATCTTCATTTCCAGCTTCTGCCAACCTAGCAGTTCGAAAGCAAGGAATTGCAAGTAGATAAATAGGTACCGCTTTGGTGGGAAAGGTAACAGCGTTCCATGCACCTTTGTGTTCAGTCATGCTGGCCACATGACCATGGAAGTGTCTTCGGACAGCGCTGGCTCTTCAGCTTAGAAATGGAGATGAGCACCACACCCTAGAGTCAGACATGACTGGTTGGGGACACCTTTACCTTTACCTTTTACATTTTAATGGTGAATATAGACCACTTTTTTGTGCTGGAAACCACTTCCACAACCACCTAAAACAGCTGGAAAACAGCCCCCCACACAGCACACCGAGTTCTTCCCTGGATAAGTTCTGGGCCCCACCCAAATACTAGAAATTTAATTCCAAGAATTAGCAAACCTAATCAAGCTTTGTAACACACACAAACCAATAATATAATATACTAGTCATGTAGAGTTGTCCACCAGTGGCTTCATCAACCTCCTGTTTGTCTGTTTTATCTGTTTGTCTGAGACTGCTGAAAACCAGGAGGGGTTGTCAAGCATGTGGCAGGCAAAATGCATGCCAAAACCACAGAGATACTCATCAGAGAATAAAACACTCAAATAGTATTAGCAAATTATAAATCAAAATATGCACTGTGATGAAAACCCCAGAGCACATGCATAAACCTCTACATATCAGCCTTCATTTGATATAAAAATGCATTGTGCAAGATGTAATTGTGATGTGTCTTAGAGAAAAATATTGAAACAATCTGCATTAATAGTTCATGCACAGAGTGAATAATAAGTGCAATGATACTTATGATAATGTAGTTCTTTACTGATAATATTAACACAAGAGCAGTTTCCATGCGTTGGAATCCTTATAATTAAATTCACTCCAACTGCCTCTATTTACAAGAAGTAGTACCTATTTGCTGGTACCTATCTCTAGTAAATCACAATCCTTATTTTTGTCTTTGGGGATGTATTGCTCAGGGTCAATGTGATGCTAAATGCATCATTACCAACTACACCAGGTTGTGTCTGTGTGTGTTTAAATGTAATCCTGGGTGGAGGGAACTATTTTTATTGGGGCTGTAGACCACAGGGATGCTGGATAATGGAGAAAGCCAGGGAGTTTCAGAAAAGCATCTATTTCTGTTTTATTGACTATTCCAAAGCCATTGACTGTGTGGATGATAACAAATTGTGGCAAGTTCTTGGAGGTATGGGGATATCAAGTCATCTTGTCTGCCTCCTGAGGAATCTGTATAACGACCAAGTAGCAATGGTAAGAACAGACCATGGAACAATGGACTGGTTTAAGATTGGGAAAGAGTACGGCCTTGTATACTCTCACCCTACCTATTCAACCTGTACGCAGAACACATCATGTGACATGCTGGGCTTGATGAAGCCAAGGCTGGAGTTAAAATCTCTGGAAGAAACATTAACAATCTCAGATATGCAGATGATACCACTTCGATGGCTGAAAGTGAGGAGCAGCTGAGGAACCTCATGACGAAGGTGAAAGAAGAAGGTGCAAAAGCTGGGTTGCAGCTAAACCTCAAAAAAAAACCAAGATTATGGCAACCAGCTTGATTGAGAACTGGCAAATAGAGGGAGAAAACATGGAGGCAGTGACAGACTTTGTCTTTCTAGGCACAAAGATGACTGCAGACACTGACTGCAGCCAGGAAATCAGAAGACATTTACTTCTTGGTCGGAGAGCAATGACAAATCTTGATAAAATAGTTAAGAGCAGAGACATCACACTGACAACAAAGGTCCGCATAGTGAAAGCAATGGTATTCCCCGTAGTAACCTATGGCTGTGAGAGCTGGACCATAAAGAAGGCTGAGTGAAGGAAGATAGGTGCTTTTGAACTGTGGTGCTGGAGGAAAATTCTGAGAGTGCCTTGGACTGCAAGAAGATCAAACCAGTCCATACTCCAGGAAATAAAGCCAGACTGCTCACTTGAGGGAATGATATTAAAGGCAAAACTGAAGTACTTTGGCCACATCATGAAAAGACAGGATACCCTGGAGAAGATGCTGATGCTAGGGAAAGTGGAAGGCAAAAGGAAGAGGGGCCGACCAAGGGCAAGATGGATGAATGATATTCTGGAGGTGATGGACTCGACCCTGGGGGAGCTAGAGGTGGCAACGGCTGACAGGAAGCTCTGGCGTGGGCTGGTCCATGAAGTCACAAAGAGTCGGAAGTGACTGACCGAATAAACAACAACAACAACAGACCACAGGGATGGGGAGGTCAAACCTTCCATCTGCAGGCATGATCCTGGCAAAAATCTCTTTCTCTCTTTGCTCTCTCGTACACACACACACAGCTCTGCCATTGGACTTAGGAAAAAAGCTCCCTTTGGTGTCATTGTGGGCTGTCATATATATGTGCTGACTGAGCTACAAATTGTGCAGGTAAGCTATCTAATCCTATCACTGCATACCAATGAATTTTTATTTAGTCATCTTGACTGCTTGTTGCAGCTGTTGTAGTAATGGGGCTTTAGTTATATCCCACTTTCTTCTGAGAAGATTACTATGGTGAACATGGTTATCACGAGGCCCATTCTATCCTCATAACAGCCCTGTGAGGTAGGCTGAGATGAGAGCGTGTGACTGGCCTAAAGTCACTTGAGTGAGTTTCATGGCCAAGTGGGAATTTGAACCTAGGTCTTCCAAGGCCTAGTCTGACATTCTGACCACTAAACCATACAGGCTCTCACTCTACGTTGGCTCTCACAATAGCAGTAACAATTCTGTTATTGCCAGGTTTTGGGAAATAAATATGACTGAAGTCACACCTCACACATTTCTGATATTCAACACATTCTGGAGATGTAAAAAGAAAATGTCCATCTCCCAGAGCAAAAAATTCATATGTAGTAGCTGGAATCTACAAAGGAGCAAAATGTAATGTAAAGGCCAATTCTTGGTGGTGTTATTTATTTATTTATTTATTTATTTATTTTTACAGTAGTTATAAACCACTCTACATCTAAACAGATTCCAGAGCAGTGAACAATAAAAGACAAAAGTAATAAAATACCATATTAAATGTTAAAAAAACCCCAGAATATTGATAAAAACATGGCTGTTCTATTGAGGAAGGCATGTTGAAATAAAGATGTATTCAGCAGGGGCTGAAAACAACAACAACATTGGTGCTTGCCTGACTTCCAGAGGCAGAGAGTTCCACAGAAAAGGAGCCACCACACTGAAGGCTCTACTCCAGGTGGATTTCAGCCAGGCCAGGCCATAGGTCTATGCAGAACTACCAGGTTCCCATCTAACGACCTCAGTGATCAGGAAAGTTGATAAGGGAGAAGGCGGTCTCTCAGGAATCCTGACCCCAAGTTGTTTAGGGCTTTGTACACTAGTAGCAGAACCTTAAACTGAACTGGCCCGGTAGCAAACAGGCAGCCAGTGCAGTTCCTTCAGCAGAGGAGTTACATGGTGAAAAGGGGCAGCTCCTGACAACAGCTGAGCTGCTGCATTCTGCACTAGCTTCAGTTTACAGACCAGCCTTAAGGGCAGCCCCACATAGAGCACATTGCAGTAATCCATTCCTGAGGTTACTAGCACCTGGACCACTGTGGCTAAATTTTCCCTGTCCAGGAGAAGCTGTAGCTGGTGAACCAGCTGAAGCTGGTAAAAACCACTCTAAGCCGTCATGGTCACTTGGGCCTCCAGGGACAGTGATGGATCTAGGAGTACCCCCAGACTACAAACTTGATCTTTCAGAGGGAGTGCAACCCCAACCAGAACAGGCAGTGAGCCTATCTCCTGGACCCGGGAACCACTCACCCACAGGACTTCTGTCTTGCCAGGATTCAGCTTCAGTTTATTGGCCCACATCCAGCCCAGTACTGCATCTAGGCACTGATCCAGGACTTGCACAGTCTCTCCTGATCAGGGAGCTAGAGCTGTGCATCATCAACATTCTGATGGCACTATGCTCCAAAGTCCTAATAACTGCTCTAAGGATGTCAGAGAATTCCGCCACGGATCTCAATGAAGAAATCCATGGCGGAAACAAAGAAATCCCCCAGAAATCCGTGGCAGAACGAAGCCCCCCACCCCCCCACCCCACGAAAGGCACATGAAATGGAGCACTTACCTGGTGCCGTTCGCTTCCCCATTTAGGCCATGATAGGCTACATAAATACTTACGTAGCCTATCATGGCTAACACAGGGACACCAAGTATTTCCGTAGCCTATCACGGCAAAAAAAAGGGAATGCAAATGGTGGCTGCCATAGTCGCCACCATTTGCACCCCTGTCTTTCGCCAAGATAGGCTACGTAAATATTTATCTCTATCTATCACGGCCAAATATGTATCACGGCCAAAAACATGAATGCAAATGGCGGCTGCCGTAGCCGCCGCCATTTGCGTCCGCAGGCTCCAGACGCCTGCAAATGCACCTGGCCGGCAGCTCTGCAGAGTTGCCGCAGAGCGGAGCTGGCCAGGGTAGGATTTCGGGGGGAGGTGCTCTGTACCTCCCCTCCACCGCGAATCACCCCTGCGAAAAGATAAGTGACTTTCATACTTCTCTACACTGCTCCCAGTGGCTTCATATAGATATTGAACAACATTGGGAACAAGGTGATAATCTGAAGAACCACATAGCTCAACTGCCAATGGACTGAGGAATAGTCACCTAATATTACTCTCTGAAATCGATCATTCAGGGAAGACTGGAACCACTGTAACATAGTGTCTCCAATGATGAACCCATGAAATCAATCCAGGAGGACACCATTGTTGATGGTACCAAAAACCAATGAGAGATCAAGTAAAGTCAACGAAGTCACACTCCCCCTGTCCCTCTCCCAATAGAGGTCGAAGCAACCAAAGCTGATTTTTTCCCTTAACCAGGTCGAAACTCAGACTGGAATGGGTCTAGATAATCAGTATCCTCCAAGAGTGCCTGCAGTTGCTCTGCCACAACTTTCTCAAATACCTTCCCTAAGAATGGGGTATTTGTGACTGGGTGGTAGCTGTCAGATACCACTGGGTCCACAGTGGGCTTCTTCAGGAGTGGTCACACTACTGCCTCCTTAAGGACAGCAGGTACCACCCCTTCCCACAAGGATGCAATTACCACTCCCTGGCCCCACCTGGTCAAACCTCCTCAGCTAGCTCTTATTAGCCAGGGAGGGCAAGGATTGAGAGGGCACATGGTTGGTCATATTGCTGCAAGCACCTTGTCTACATCATCAGGCCACAGGAACTGAAACTGAACCCACAAAATCAGGCAGATGGTGGCATCAGACACCTCAGCTGGAGCTGTGCTAACAACAGCATCAAGTTCTCTGCAGAGACAAGAAATTTTGTCCTCAAAGTGTGATGCAAGCAGGTCATAGCAGGTCTGTGAAGGGACCAAGGCTCCATTCACTAGATGGAGTGATAACAATCACCAGACCACCTGAAAGAGCTCTGCTGGACTGCTACTCAAGGACACAATGAGGGCAGCAAAATAAGCCTTGCCCACACCACCATGAAATAATCCTAATTATTGCATGTGCTCCAGAGCATGCTCGGTTGTCTTCACTGTGAGTCTTATGCCATTTGCGCTCTAGCCAGTGTCCATCTTGTTTCATTGTCCATAGCTCCCCAGTATACCAAGGAGCAGGGTGAGCTCTACAGCACCAGAGAGGGCATTTGGGTACAATCAAGTCGATGGTTTTCCACATCTCACTCTTCTACAGTGAAAGTAGATCCTCAGCTGGATCACCAGCTCTTTCCACTGGAAAATCCCCAAGAGAGTTCAGAAATCCATTAGATTCCACCAGGCTTGTGGGGCAGAATGTCCGAATGGGTCCCCTACCCCTGCAGGAGGGAAGTAATGCTGTGAATCAAATCTCACCAGGAAATGGTCTGATCACAACAATGGGGTTACTTCAATCCCCCCTCCCAATTTTCAGACTACCCATCCCACAGGTCAGAGCAAAGACCAAATCAAGGGTGTGCCATGCTTCATGTATTGGGCTGATGACGAACTGAGACAGCCCTATGGTTGTCCTGGAAGCCATGAAGTCCTTAGCTGGAGCTCCAGAGACAGCCTCAGCATGGAAATTAAACTCACCCAGAATCACTGTCCTGGGTTTGTCCAACACCACACTTGAGACTTTGCCAGATTGACCAGGTTGGCCACTGGACAGCAGGGTGGGCAGTACAGCAGCAGCATCTACACTCTGTCTCTATGGCCCAACACTAGGTGCAAACCCACAAGGTCTGCTCCAAGGTGGAATGGTTTCCTGGTAAGAGAGGTGGAAGTTGTGTAAACCATGGCAACTCGCCCCACCAGCCCTCCAGCTTATGTTGGTGCTGCACTGAGTACCCAGGCAGCTAGAGCTGGGTCAGATAAAATCCATCCAGTTCACCCACCGAAGTAACAGTAACACATGCCAGATTGGCCTTCTCATCCACAATTAAATCATGAATGAGTGCAATCTTATTCCAGACCGACCTGACATTCAATAGCAGCACTGCAAGACAGGAGGGTTCAGTGGAGGAACTACCAGATACATAAAACCTGGGGGAGTGGGGGTTGAAGGGAACACTGTATAAACAGTGTATAAACAATGATGATGATGATACAAGATTAAACTGCAAAAGAAGTATTGGATTTTAAGAACGTTTGCTGTGTTTTCTTTTCTTAACTTCCACAATACCTAAAGCAGTGTTCTCAGCAAGGACAAGCAAGCAAAGACATTTGTGGCTTTGACATGTGTATCTAGTGATAGGTAATTTAACTGGTTATAGAAATAGTCACTGTGATGAGCTAGCTAAAGACACCTGTTTTTGAAGCTTAATCTGATCTAAAACATACAGGGTGTTCTATTCCCTACCATCCCTACCCTTCTGTAAACAGAGCCTCTAGATCCTGAATTCAGGCATATATTCACTAGTCATTCTTACACATTAATGTTGATTCGGATGTGCAGGACGCTCACAAGACGTCACCTTATGTCTTCAGAAATGAAGATATGGGGCAAGTTATGTGGAAGGTGTTCAAATGAACCCCTTCCATTTAGTGTTACTGAAGAAGGGGTCCCATGTGCATATAGCTTAGGGATGGGTGAGTTAGAAAATATCTGATCTGTGTAAGGTGGCCAGGGGCACATTGTCAAAAAACAAGACAGGCTCCACCAACAAAGAGGACAAAAGAGGGCACCATTTTCCATATAATGTGCATATGCTAATTTATATGTATACATAAAGACATATAATTACACTTTGGAAAGAATTATTAAAATTTAAATTTCACAGAAGACAAACCAATTCATTTCCCAACCAAGTCACCCCTCAAAACTCTAAACTAATTTCCACTCCACCCAGATCACCCCAATCAGTTCTATTATTCAATTAATTATCCCTCAGATGATCCAGATTCTGCTCCCAAATGAATTTCCCTTCAATAAATTACCCCAATACAATTTAATCATTCACATCATTATCTTCCCCCTCCAAAAAAAAATAAAAATCAAATTACAGTAATGATAAATAGGGTCTGCATTGCAATTCCTTTCTAGTGGCAGTGCTGAGATTCTTACTAGGAGATGGAAATGAGGTTGTTGGGTGGGTCTTTCTTAGGGATGGCGGAAAATTCTGCCACGGATCTCGGTGAGACCGAATGCCAGCACATTCAGGCCCCCGAAACCCATGGCGGAATGAAGCCCCCCGCCTCCCCACATTGCGAAAGGCGCACAAAACGGAGCAATCACCTGCTGCCGTTTGCGCTGCTCTGCGAATGGCGGCCACGTCTGCGGCTGCCATTCGCTTCACCATTTTAGCTGTGATAGGCTACGTAAATACTTACATAGCCTATCACGGCTAACTCAGGGATGCCCCTGAGGAGGCAGTGATAGGCTATGTAAATATTTACGTAGCCTATCACAGCTAAAAAAGGGAACGCAAATGGCGGCCGCTGTAGCCGCCGCCATTTGTGTTCCTTTTTTTTTTTTCTTCCTGTGATAGGCTATGTAAATACTTACATAGCCTATCATGGCAAAAAAGGGATGCAAATGGTGGTGGCTACAGCGGCCGCTATTTGCGTCCCTGCGCAGCCCAGCAGCGGCCGGATGTCACTGCGGGCTGCCCCGGCCGACGGCTCTGTGGAGTTGCAGCAGAGCGGAGCTGGCCGTCGAGGATTTCAGGGGGAGGGACAGAGCGCCTCCCCCCCCACCGCAGATGTACGAAACAAAACAGGTAAGTCATTTTGTACATCCCTAGTCTTTCTTTGAAAAAGCAACAACCCGTAAATAATTAAGAGAGCAATCTTATGGCCACTAGATATAGTCTAGACGGCCACAGGATTTGGGGGTTTCTGGAAACTGCAGCCATCCGACCTCTTTTTCCAGAAACCGTGCTCCCTGCCCCCTCGTAGCCAGCGCAGTTCTTTCTGTGCTGCTGTTGTCACCAAGCTCATAAATGGAGTACAGAGAGGGTGAGAACAGGGAGCTCCCTGGGTGAGGAGGGGAGGAGACAATGGAAGCCACTTTAGACAACTTCTTATCAGGTCTCCAGGTCCCTTCCCTCCCTCTCCCCGAAAATGCTAATCTAGCAACAAATGCAGAGGGGCTGGAGCATGGAGGAGAGGATCCCCTCCATGCTCTGTCCAGCCTGCATTGGATAGGCATCAGCCTCCAACTTTGGGGGTTGACATCTATCTTGATAGGATTGCACCCTAAGGCAGCGAAAGCCAAGGCATTACAGCTGCTCAACTGAGCTGAGCTGCCTGATGATGTCATGAATGGAAACATCAAATGCCTCTGTGTAGGGAGGGAAGGTAAATGACATTGTCTGCATTTCCTTTCGAGGGCAATTGCATGAAAAAAGAAATGGCTTCCTCTATAGCATGCTCATAGGGGCAGCTATTTCTTTTCCCATACAACTGACCTCTAAAGGAAATGCAAATTATGTCATTTCCCTTCCCTCCCTTCACAGAGGCATTTGAAGTTTTCAATCATGCTGTGCATCAGCCAGCTCAGCTGCTGCAGCACCTTGCCTTTGGCTGCCAATTTAGGGCAGTGCACCACTTTGGTCCAAAGGCCAAATAACAAGGCAAAGCAGGCTGATTCAGAGGTGCCTCGGCATGATATGAGGTAGATCAGAACAGCCTTGAGGTGCTCCGAAGCAAAGCAGCTCCTATACGAGGTGCCTTGGTCCGCCTTGGTGATTTGAGGATCTCATGATGCGTTCTGAGCAGCCCAGACAGCCTCGCACCAAATGAATCAACTTGCGAGAGATCAGGAAGGAGGAGGAAGAGGAGGGAGGGGAAAAGAGAGAGGAGGAGAAGGAAGTGAGCTTTGGCGAATGGGTGGACGCCCTCTCCCATATTTACGAAACGCTGGATGCCATTTGCGTCCGAAGACAGGCAGCAGCAGGTAGCAGCGGACGGCAGTGGATGGACAGCAGCAGGTAGGATCCGGCTGGCACGGATTCCCCTGGGTGGCGGAGGTGAGTCTTTCATTCTGCCACGGACTCCGGGGGGCCGGATTCTAAGAAAAAACAGCAACAATTCTAAGAATCCGGCCTCATTGGAGTCCGTGGTGGAATTCTTCGCCATCCCTAGCCCTAGGCCAATTATGTTTTTAAAAGGTAAGCAGCCACCTTACCTTTTGTCCAGTACTGGGCATATTGAATCTGGATGCTTTTCTAAGAATCCCTTCAAATACCAGGTAGTATTTAGTCTATTAAGTGCATCATGGGGGCACAAGAAATTTGAATTTCAGATAAGAATCCATTAAAATGAGAGGTCATTTCAACTGAAGTTAAAACTAATAACAATAAATAATAAATAATTATGATAAGGATTTTAAAAAGATCAGTAAATACTTAATTTTGTTGTTTTACCTGGTCTTGGCATTTTAAATGAGTTTTTAGCTGTTTCAAATTGTTTTAATGTTTTGTATGTTTTAGTCCTGCTGTTAAGATTCCTTGAGTGTTTACTAGATAAAGGCATCTAAACAGTAATAACAACAACAATAGTTAGGCTGAGAAAGTTTACAGCAGGGACAGAACCTATGACCTACAAAGCTGAACACTTTCCGGTAGCCATTCATTGTAGCCTGCCAAGTGTTTGACACAAAACCACACACAATTTTTGCAGTCCAATACAGGCAGCAAAATCTGAATGTTTATTGACCCCTGATGTTCTGCTATGCATAGCTGGTTAAGTAGTGTAGTGTTGATTTGATGGTCTGCAGTGCCTGAAGTAGGATAAAAAAGGGAGCGGGATAGTTTCAAAGTGGGAGAAAAAAAGGAAGAGGGAAAGTTAGATCAGGCTCAGTTATACCCTCTTGAAAAGAAGTGGGATGGTGTCCCACCCCACTTGGAACACAGGTGGGATCATGCCATTTTGTTGTGTGTTTTTTCACCTAGCTATGAGATAATCCTACCCTCACCCTTTTATCATTCCCATTCATGGGACTGGATAATAAAAAAAGTGTCAAATACATGTTTCCTAAAGCTTCATAATCTATAAGCACCCATGGGCCATTTGCATTGCCAAGGAAAGCAGCTAAATGCCTTGCACATGGCCTAGCATCAAAATAAGGACCTGGATAGGCTTATCCTCTAGCTTATATTAGTGTTGTGATGAATCCTGCCCCGTTTTTGGAATTCTCTCCCTACAAAAGAGGCATTGTTTTTCCTGCTCTTTTGTAGGGAGGGGGAGAATTTTGAAGAATTTTCTCCTTGGGGGAGTGGCATGGTTTCCCCCTACCTTTTTAAGTTTGGGAGGTGGCTGAAGGATCTTATTTCTTTTATTTAAAAAAACAGCTATGTGAAAAACACCCTCAGCACGAGAGTCTTTACAGACAGGCTTCTCCAGCCCAGCAGCACTTCTTGAACTCCCATGAGACCACATGACCTCGCCCTCTCCTGTAGGCATTCAGGAAAAACTCGTGGCCTACAGAAGCTTTGCAAAGAGTCCTGGGCTGTTGCAAACAAGAACAAATGAAGCTTTAGGAAAACGCTTACCTTGCTTGTTCTGTGTTGCTGCAAGGAAGAACAACATTCTTCTAAAACGGTTAGAGCCCCATTTCCTCTTTTCTTGCAAAGATGTTTCTGCAGCCTGAGAGTGCCTCGTGTATGCCTATAGGAGAGGGTGACTAGGTCACGTGGCTCTTTGGAGTTAGAAAGAGCTGCCAGGTTGGAGAAGAGTCCTGGGGTCCTGCAAGTGCAGGGAGTGTTTACATACATACATACATACATACAAGAACCCCACCCCACCGTCAGATACTGCCTACACTTAAAAAGGTAAGTGGAAATCCTGTCCTCCTCCCCAGGAGAAAGTTATTCAAAATTCTCTCACACACACCCAGTCTTTTTCAGCAGAGTTTTCATTCCCCCCACCCCTGAAATGCCGAAAACAGAAGAATCGAAATTTTTGGCACAGCTAGAAGGGCTCCTGTTACTACCCTAAGCCATTTTCTTTGATTGCTTCAAGGGGGGGGGGGTGGACTGTTGCCATGGCAACCTAGTCTTTGTTAGGCCAGTTAATGGATTACAAAATCATTTGATTTATTTTTAGATTACATCAGGCAAAGGATACTAAACTTCACTTGAAATTGGACTTTGTTGTTTTTGAATTTTATTTTAATTACTTATTCTTTATCCAGATAATTATTCCTTATTGAGATAATTATATTGAAGCACTCTTTTTCTCATGGCAAGTCCCGCAGGAGTTCATTACCAAAAAGCGAACAGTTATGAAGAAGAAAGTGAAAAGGGTTTCCATAACAGATACTGACGTAATTTTTTAATTATTACTATTATTTGAATGAGCAATGATCCCTTTCGTTTCTCATACCCAAATATTGTTCTTTAATGAACAATGGAACAATTAATGGGGGAGTGTTTACATTCAAAATTATTTATTATATTTCTTCAATATTTCCATCCCAGGTGACTGTATGTAGAGTAGTGAACTGAATGTCTGACTTGGAGATTTGACCTGAAATTCCTAGTCAGCCATGACGTTTGTTAGATGACCTTAGGCTAGCCACTTTTTCTTATCCTAACCAACCTTGCAGGGTTTCTGTGAGGAAAATCCTACATATGCCACCCTCATCTCCTTGGATAGATGCAAATGCAATGAAATACCTCATAATTTCAAAATTTTGCATCAAGCTGAAGGCCTGTTCATGCATAAAGGACAGCGAATATATTCAATGCATGGAGGAAGGGTTGCAAATGCTTGAAATAAAAATAAATGCATCTGGTACTATGGGAGAGAACTTAACACTCATAGAAACCAGATGTCATACAGAGCTGATAACTCAAGGAAGTAAGAAAATCATAGGTCTTAGTCACCCACTCCCCATATCATCCATGGTCATTGACGGAGTGCCTCTGAATACCAGATAATGAGCCAAGCAAAAGGAGATGGCTGTTGTTCTTGTGTCCATTTCTCCTGCATTGGACTTCAAGAAATGGGCACAAGAATTCTGCCACCAGTGATGTAGGGCTAGGGGACACTTTGGGGGAAATATATTTTGATGGAAGAGTGTGAGCTGATGCCCAGTGGACAGTAGGGTGGCCACTTCTGAATTTCCAAAATCCATGAACAGGAAGGCTGTATAATGCTTTAACAACCTACCTGGGAAGGGAGCAACTGAAGGAGAAATATCTAGTTAGCACAGCCTCCTTGTACATCTATAGCAACCATCTATAGCATCTCAAGTTAAAGTTCCGGGGGCAGGGGCAGTAAAAAAAGATGGCACCCCTAGTCCTGCTACTGAAATTTCAGTGTACAGTGCATTGCTGCCCTCTTTACTTTTTAATGCTGATTTTAGGATGGCTCTTGTAAATGATTCACCTCCCTGCCCTGGTTGGGTTAGGGTTTCAAACATCTCTGCTATGGCTGCATTGCTTAAGACGTTTCAGTATTCTACTGGATTCTTTGCTGAATGTTTTAGGCTTGGTATTTATGATTCATGAGCCCTTTAAGGCATTCAAAGAAAGGTGAGCATCTTTAGTAAATGGCAGTAGGTAAACTTGCATATTTTTAGGGGGGCTATTGGTTAAAGTTCGGGGGGGAGGGAAACATGTAATGGCAGGTGACCCCTGCCTCCCATCTTGTTTTAGACTATGATATGAAAAAGAGAGATGGAACAAAGACACTGCTTCTTTCAGGGCTCTTCACAGCATCAGGGTGAAAAGTGTTTGCACTGTGCAGAGTAGAGTGAGACTACTTAAAATCAAGGCATATTATACAAACAATGCAGTCATCTCGGGCAGTCAACATGGTCTCACAGTGACCCCTACAGGCAAGTTAAAGAAGGGAATGTTTGAAGCAAGAATAAAAACAAATATTGGAGTTTTACGTAAACTTTGTTATTTTGCCAGAAATGTTTCATGCTCTTAGTAAAATTTTGCAGACGTATACATCCTTTAAAAAATCTAATTGCTGCACTGAATATTTTCAGAATATTTAAAGGTTTGTGACATACAGGCTTGATGGCACAAACCTTTACATTAATAAGGAAAATGTAAAAAACAAAAACAAATACGTTATAGTGTTCAGCCAAAGAGACATTCAGTGGGTTTAAATTGTTTAGAACAGAGAAATAAGGAATCCTATATTACAGATCTTTAATTTCCTTTCCTTTTAGGTTCAATGTGGTGCCCCAGGTAAGAAACCGGCACCTGGAATAAATTGTAACAAACTTTATAGGATAAACGTTCCTCATGTACACTGATCATAGATTCTCAGGAAATAATTGTTCAAATAGATTGATAATAGAATAATTTGATAAGATGTTATAAAGAGAACATAAAATAAGTAAATAAAAAGATAAAGTTTCAGATGGGGATGGGTGAGAATATTGTTTGATTCATTTCACCAAAACTTTCACAGTTCTTCATAAATGGGAGGGAAAGAACTTGAGATTAAAAAAAAGTTAGGCCCTGGGAGAAATCAGAACTGACAAATGCATCCATCCAGGCCCAGGGCATTAAGTGCTTAGCTTTCCAGAGTCGGGGTTTGAATCCTTGTATATTCAAACATGCTTGTGGTACACTGTATAAGGGTTGCCACCTCTTTTTTTGATGGGTTCCTCATCTTTAATAACAACATGTCAGACAGGTACAGCAAGGTTCTCTCCATGCTGGGAATAGCTGTACCTATTGAATTTGGCCAGTACAGATAGGTCTGAATTTTGTTTCAAGTTGTTTTTTATAAGAATTTACCAAAATTTACCAATTTCTTCATATATAGGAGAGAAAAACATGAGGTGTTTGTTGTTTTTTTAATCTGAATGCAGGATGAAGTGAAACTGACAGATTTCTCGCCCTCTACTTTCAGATACCTCTAATACGTAATACAGATGAAAATTGACATATTTATCAGTTAAGCAGAAACAGAAAAAAGGAATGATTTTGCCATTCCAGCATGTCTATAGAAGATGGGTTTAGCCACTAGTTAATTTTTTTTTATTTGCTGGCTATACCACTGACATCAGAAATGGAGGCTATCACTTTATCAGTCAAAACAGCAATCAGTCTCTGCTAAGACTTTGCTAAGGGGGCAATTTTTACTGAACCCATCAAAGTAAGGGTTAGCTCACTCCCCCTGGAGCTTTCCATTTAACTAGAGGCCAAGATGCTCTCTCTCAGACCATCCTCTCTGCAATGAACTCTGCATATGCTCTGGAACCTAAGACTCTACTCAAGTAGGTAACATATACCTAGAATAGTTAAGACTAATTTTATTGATATTTTTTGTAGTTCCCTCTGTGTGTGTGTGAGTGCGTGCGTGCATGTATACAATTGCTGACTTCCCTCGGTCTTTCCCTACCCCCCTTTTTCTTTCCATCCAAATAAACTTATTTTTATATTTGGACTTTTTTGTATGTTGTTTTAAAAAGGGAATTCTCACTAAACTATTCCCCATACAAAAGACTGCATGATTACAAAGCTGCCTCTTATGTTTTGGGGATTTTAAAAAGGGGGTTATTAAGTTCTGTATTTCTGAGCTTTGGGAAAGGACATCCAAAGCACCTCCTTTCCTTTTTTCCTAGGGCTGGGCGGAAGGGAAGTGCCCCTTGGTAATACGGATCAGAAACTCCCCAAGCAGCTGGACAGATTAAGGTGTGCCAGGAGGTTCATCCTGCCTAGTGATAGCTTCTCAGTAATCCTTTTTCCTGGGGACCCCTTGTAAAGAAGGGGTCCACAAGGCAGAAATGTTATTCTCCCTCCCAGTCTCTTGACATACACCATTTGGGAAAACAGAGATATCTACAAGAAAATTTGGAAAGCTTTACACATTCCTAACGAACAAGGCAATGGGAAGGGAAGTTCTCCGGCACAAGCCCTCTGAGCTCTTTAAACTGCTGCTAGGTAAAAGGAGTCAAACAGTTATTGGCTGCTAGCTATGCTTTGCAAACTCCTGTTTTGTTCTTTTCAACTACTGCTGACTGTTTGCCAATACATGTGAAGTTTTTTGTCCACAAGAATTAAGCGCAGCGATTTTTGCATCCATCTTGTGACAGGGTAAATACTGCAAGGGTTCTATGGCTTTATGCATGGCACACTCATTTCGCGACCTACCGAATTACAGTGACAGGTTTGGCAGATGGTGGCTGGTCTGTGATGGGGGAAAATAGGATAGTATCTTATTTAGCTCTTAATTTGTCTATTCCCAAAAGGCCAAATGAAATTGACCCAGTACTAACATTTTAAATGTTCTAATTGTCCTGCAGTACTCCAGGGCCAATAACAACAGTAGCCAATTATGAGATGTTGCTTACTGCTGGCACATTACATACCAAAGGGCCAGTGAGAGCAGAGCAAACAAAGGAACACATCTTATAGAATTATTCAAAAATATTTCATTTAGTCCTGTCACTAAAATCAGATTAAGGGTGTGGGGTAGAATGAGGTTGACAAATAATAGCTTGCCTGTAAACTTCTTGATTCACAGTCTTGTCTCCTATGCTAAAAGAGCTAGTGTTGGGAGTCAGTGTAGTAGCAAAGACACTGAGCTGTGAACCGGGAAGGCTCTGGTTCAGATCACTGCTATGAACTCCTGAGGATATCTTAAACACTATTCAAGCATTTATCTCTCTCTCTCTCTCTCTCTCTCTCTCACACACACACACACACACACACACTCCAACGTGTGAGTGGGACCGCACCAAGTGCCCATGCCCTGGGCCCCCAATTATGCAGGGTTCTAGGCTGTGTGAAAGATTTTTTTTGTGTACAGCGGTATGTGTTAAGTCTGATCCATGCAGTCATTCACAATGAACATCCAGATGCCAGGGTGTGTCATGCACCAGGTCCCCAAACACTCATCCTCAGAGATTCCTGACCCCTTGTCCTCAAAAGAAGAGGCTCCAGAGTTTATGGGAGAAAAGGCCAGAAAATGGCCTTACACTGCTTACATCTCCCCAGGACCCACTTCTTCAGAAACCGCCCAGGGTGGGCTCCCTTGCATCCAGAGGAGGGTGCACTACTTCCCTCAGACTCAGTCCATGAGGACACTAGCATGCCACAGCCACTCCCATGTTGTCACAGCCTGATATTGCTAAAACAGGTCATGCCCCTTAAGAGTCAAACCCTCAATCAATATAAAGGCAGGACCAACCAGCCTAAATTAGGGATGGCGGAGAATTTCTCCACGAATCTTCGGGAGGCTGAGCGCTGAGGCATTCGGCCCCCCGAAAGTGTTGGGGAAATTCTCCGCTGCCCCCCCCCGGGATGGGACTTACCTTCAGTGAATGTCCCTCTCGGCGGCGGGTCCCGGCGGCAGTTTGGCGGCGTTTTGTCGGGGGCGGGGTGGCGGCCGGTCTCCCAACCGGCTGCCACCGCCGCCATTACAAAATAAAAAAGTAAACAAAAAACACACACCCGTGATAGGATACATGACGATTTACGTAGCCTATCATGGCTAGATTTCCAAAGTCAGCCGTGATAGGCTACGTAAATCGTCACATAGCCTATCACGGGTGATTTTGGGGGGGGGGAAGCGCGTACGCAAATGGCGGTGGCCCATGGGTGCCGCCATTTGAGTTCCTTATTTTCGCACGTCTAGTCTACGTAAAGATTTACGTAGACTATGGCGAAAATAAGGGCAACGCAAATAGCGTTCCCTTATTTTCGCCGTAGTCTACGTAAATCTTTACATAGACTAGACGTGACAAAATAAGGAACGCAAATGGCGGCACTCATGGGCCGCCGCCATTTGCGTACGCGCTTGTTTTTCCCAAAGTCACCCGTGATAGGCTACGTGACGATTAACATAGCCTATCACGGCTAACTTTGGAAATCTAGCCATGATAGGCTACGTTAATCATTACGTAGCCTATCACAGGGTGTTTTTGTTTGTTTGTTTTACTTTTTTTCGTGGCCGGGGAGACGGGGCGCTTCTCCCCGGCCTGAATTTCGGCTGGGCGAGGCGGGGTGCCTCCCCCCCCCCAGCCTGAATTTCGGCCGGGCGAGGCAGGACGCCTCCCCCCCCTCGCCTGAACTTCGGGGGGAGAAGCGAAGCACCTCCCTCCCACCGCGAAAAAAGCTGCGGGACAAGGTAAGTCCCTTTCGTACATCCCTAGCCTAAATATGGCTAAGCTCTTATGTAAGGCTCACTCTTGCTCTGCTCCTTGCTGGAGCAACAGACAGACAAGCCTTTCTGTTGCTTTCCATTACCATTCCTGAAACCTGATTTTGCTGATAATTCCTGAAATATGACCTTACTGAAACACCCAGTCCATAGCAACCCAGGCCTTACCAGCACATAAACAGCACTAAGCCCTCACCATAGTAGAAGAAGAACAGGGTTGGGGCTGCTCAGGAAACACAATGTTGGGGGTGTCTCCTCCGTGCAGCCCTCCTCCTGCATTGGGGCACCATCTGAGTAAAACATCTGAATAGGGCTTATAACAAGCCATGTTCTCTGTCATCCCCACCCTCTCCACATGGATGAGGATAATACTGACCTGTGCTACCGGGTTCTTGCAAGATGTATGTATATAAAGTAGGTTAAACTTTAGAAGTGCTATATAAATGCTAGGAATTATTATATTAGCTCTCTATGGTATTTGCAAATACCAATATGGTATTTGCACAGTTAGTTTACCAACTTTGGATCCAAGCTTTCCCAAATATCCACTATAAAAAAACTGGGTATGATCCAGATTCCATGCTGCCTATATGGAGGAAAAAGGTGCAGAAGACAAAAGCAGGAGTGAAGAGATGGTTGATGATGGAAGGGGAAAGATAGAAAAGAAAAACATACTAGCCTTCTCCAACCTGGTGCCCTCCAATATTTTGTACTACAACTCCCAGCATTCCTGGCCACTGGGCATGCTGCCTGGGGCTAGGGATGTCCGAAACTCACTTACCTTTTCACGGAATTTTTCACAGTGGGGGGGAGGCGCTCCATCCCTCCCCCCAAAATCCTCGACGGGGGGGAAGCGATCCGGTCCTCCCCCCCGGAATCCTGTCCGGCCGGCTCTGCTCTGTGGTGGCTCTGCCCGCAGCCGGATTTCCGGCCACTGATGGGCTGCTGCGGATGCAAATGGCAGCTGCTGTAGTGGCCGCCATTTGCATCCAGCCAGGCTGCCGGGATAGGCTACTTAAGTATTTACATAGCCTATCACACCCAAGTATTTACATAGCCTAGCACCCCCCCCCCAAAAAAAAAGGCATACGCAAATGGCGGCGGTTACAGTGGCCGCCATTTGCGTTCCCTATTTTTCACCGTTTTGTCCTACGTAAATATTTACATAGGCTAGAACAGCAGGAAAAAAAGGAACGCAAATAGCGCCCACTATGCTATTTACATTTCCCTTTTTTTTGCCGTAATAGCCTATGTAAATATTTACGTAGGCTAGAACGGCGAAAAATAGCCACCGTAGCCACCGCCATTTGCGTATGATGGGTTTTTTTGGGGGGGGAGGTTAGCTGTGATAGGCTACGTAAATACTTACGTAGCCTCTCACAGCTGCAAGGATGCCAATGGTGGCCGCAGCAGCCCGGCCACCGCCGGAACCACCGCCGCCACATCCGCCGCATCTACCCCAGGTAAGTTCCATCCTGGGGGGATTCCATGGGGGGGCGGGGGGGCAGGAGGCCGTTCACTGGAATCCGTGGCGGAATTCTCTTCCATCCCTACCTGGGGCTGGTGGGAGGCAAAATTGAAAGTATCTAGAGGGCACCAGGCTTAGGAAGGCTGTTCTAGATAACAGTGTAGCAAAATGGAGGCAGGCAGGAGTAGGGATATGTGAATCAGGAAAACTCAAGCTTGTTGAGTCCATATCAGATTGTGAGCTCCCCCCACACACATAAATATGTATGTATATTTTTGTATGCATTTTCCCAAATGTATGCATGAATAGTGAACATGTTTCATATGTATGCATTTTTCAAACTCATTTTTCTTTTGTTCTGTAAATTGCGCTGTAACCTGAGAAATGTATGGACTTCGACTGCAGATTGCATTCAGTGAACTGGGTGCATTCTGGTCCGAAACAAACTGACATAATTTTTTTCTGACATCCCTAGGTAGGAGGAAGAAATTTCCTATGCCAGAAATCTTTCCTTCTTCCTCCACTCCTGGCTATCTGTCATATACAGTGGTGCACTCTGAACTCATTCCCCCTGTGTGGAGAGGGGAGATTTGAATTGTACCTCCAATGTTTAATACCTACTTACAAAAAAATAGTAATAGTCCACAATCTCTCTCTCTCTCTCTCTCTCTCTTTCACACACACACACACACACACACACACACACACACCATTCTGGTTTCTAGTTTATGTAGTCATGGAAATCAATGGAAAACAAGACATAAATTATTTTCTTCACTATATCAACATGAAAACAATATCAACCATTTGTCCAAATATTGTCCATTACAGATAACACATGTTCCATATAGTGATTTTGCTAACAGGCGGTACATACTTAATGAAGTGCCCAACTTTCTAAAGACTGGGTATGGCATTTGCTCCACGTGTTTCAAACAGCAGCTTATAGAATCATAGAATAGTAGGGTTGGAAGGGGCCTACAAGGCCATCGAGTCCAACCCCCTGCTCAGTGCAGGAATCCAAGTCAGAGCATCCCTGACAAATGGCTGTCCAGCCTCGTCTTGAAGGCCTCCAGTGTGGGAGAGCCCACCACCTCCCCAGGTAATTGGTTCCATTGTCGTATTGCTCTTACAGTCAGGAAGTTTTTCCTGATGTTCAGCCGGAATCTGGCTTCCTCTAACTTGAGCCCATTATTCCATGTCCTGCACTCTGGGATGATCAAGAAGAGATCCTGGCCTTCTTCTCTGTGACAACCTTTCAAGTACTTGAAGAGTACTATCATATCTCCCCTCAGTCTTCTCTTCTCAAGGCAAAACATGCCCAGTTCTTTCAGTCTCTCTTCATAGGGCTTTGTTTCCAGTCCCCTGATCATCTTTGTTGCCCTCCTCTGAACCCTCTCCAGTTTGTTTGCATCCTTCTTAAAGTGTGGTGCCCAGAACTGGACACAGTACTCCAGATGAGGCCTAACCAGTGCTGAGTAGAGGAGAACTAGTAGTTCCCGGGATTTGGAAGCGATGCTTCTATGAATGCAGCCCAAAATAGCATTTGCCTTTTTTGCAGCCACATCACATTGTTGGCTCATATTCAGCTTGTGATTGACAACAATTGCAAGATCCTTCTCACTTGTAGTGTTGTTGAGCCACATATCCCCCATCTTGTAACTGTGCATTTGGTTTCTTTTTCCTAGGTGCACAACTTGGCATTTATCCCTATTAAATGTCATTCTGTTGTTTTCTGCCCAGCGCTCCAGTCTATCCAGATCACTTTGAATTTTGTTTCTGTCTTCCAAAGTATTAGCTATCCCGCCCAATTTTGTGTCATCTGCAAATTTGATCAGCATTCCCTGCACCTCCTCCTCCAAGTCATTCATAAAAATGTTGAAGAGCACTGGGCCCAGGACTGAGCCCTGCGGTACCCCACTCGTTACCTCTCCCCAGCTTGAGAAGGTCCCATTGATAACCACTCTTTGAGTCCGATTCTGTAGCCAACTGTGGAACCACCGGATCGTTGTTTCATCTAGCCCACTTTGAGCTAGTTTGCTCATCAGGATATCATGGGGCACTTTGTCGAAAGCTTTGCTGAAGTCGAGGTATATGATGTCTACAGCATTCCCACGGTCTACAAGGGAGGTTACTTGATCAAAAAATGAGATCAGATTTGTCTGGCAGGACTTGTTTTTGACAAATCCATGTTGGCTTCGAGTAATCATTAGGGATGGCAGAGAATTTCTCCCCGAAACTTCGGGGGGCCGAGCGCCAACGTGTTCAGCCCCCGAACAAGTTTCGGGGAGAAATCCTCTGCACCCCACCCCCCCGGGACAGGACTTACCTTCCCTGAATGTCCCTCCTGGCGGCGGGTCCGGCTGGCGGTTCGTCCGGTGTTCGAGCGGGACGGGAGCGGCAGCTGGTCTTTCGACCGGCTGCCGCCGCCGCCATTGGAATGAAAGAAAAAAAAAAACCGTCCCCTGATAGGCTACGTGACGATTCACGTAGCCTATCACGGCTAGATTTGCAATGTCAGCCGTGATAGGCTACGTGAATCGTCACGTAGCCTATCACGGGTGACTTTAAAAAAAAAAAGTGTGTACGGATAATGGCGGCCCCCATAGGGAGCCGCCATTCCCGTTCCTTATTTGGTCGCTGTAGTCTACGTCAATGTTTACGTAGACTACGGCGAAAATAAGGGCAACGCTATTTGCGTTGCCCTTATTTTCTCCGTAGTCTACGTAAACATTTACGTAGACTACAGCAACTAAATAAGGAACGCGAATGGCGGCTCCCTATGGGGGCCGCCATTCGCGTACGCGCTTTTTTTTTTTAAGTCACCCGTGATAGGCTACGTGACGATTCACGTAGCCTATCATGGCTGACTTTCCAGATCTAGCCGTGATAGGCTACGTGAATCGTCACGTAGCCTATCAGGGGACTTTTTTTTTTTTTTTTTTTACTTTCGTGTTCGCAGCCGGGCGAGGTGGGAAGCCTCCTCCCCGGCCTGAATTTCGGCCGGGCGAAGCAGGAAGCCTCCCCCCCAGCCTGAATTTCGGCCGGGCGAGGCGGGAAGCCTCCCCCCCCGGCCTGAACTTCGCGGGGGGAGCAGCGAAGCACTCCCCCCCACCGCGAACAAGCTGCGAGAAAAGGTAAGTGACTTTCGTCCACCCCTAGTAATCATGGCATTGTTTTCAAGGTGCTTCCAGATGGATTCCTTTATCATCTGCTCCAGAATTTTCCCAGGGATTGATGTCAGACTGACTGGTCTGTAGTTCCCAGGTTCCTCCTTTTTACCCTTTTTGAAGATAGGGACAACATTAGCCCTCCTCCAGTCATCTGGCACTTCCCCCGTCCTCCATGATTTCTCAAAGAGAATAGACAGCGGTTCTGAGAGTTCTTCTGCCAGTTCCTTTATTACTCTAGCATGCAGTTCATCTGGCCCTGGAGATATGAACTCATTCAAAGTAATGAAGTGTTCCTTGACCATATGCCTATCGATCTCAAGCTGCAATCCTGCCCCTTCAGCTTGTACTTTGCCTTTGCCGGGGGGGGGGGGGTCATAGACCCTCTTTTGGGAGAAGACTGAGCCAAAGTAGGAATTGAGCACCTCTGCCTTTTCTTTGTCATCTGTTATCATTTTGCCATCCTCATTTAATAGCTGAACCACCATTTCTTTCCTCTGCCTTTTACTATGCACGTAGCTGAAGAAAGCCTTTTTGTTGTTTTTAGCATCCCTTGCTAACCTCAGCTCGTTCTCAGCTTTAGCCTTCCTGATGCCATCCCTGCAATTCTGTGCTAACTGCCTGTACTCTTCCTTTGTTACTTGGCCTTCTTTCCACTTCCTATATGTGTCCTTTTTTGTTTTCAGGTCATCCCTAAGCTTTTTGTGAAGCCACATTGGCTTCTTCTGTTGTCTTCCACCTTTTCTTCTTGTTGGAATTGTTTGTGATTGTGCCTTGAGAATTTCCTTTTTTAAAAGCTCCCACCCATCTTGAACTCCTTTTCTCGTTAGCGTCGCTTGCCATGGGACCTTACTGATCATTGTTCTGAGTTTATTAAAATCAGCTTTCCTAAAATCCAGGGTACGCTTTTGACTACACTCAGCTTTTGCTTCCCTTAGAACCAAGAACTCAAGTACAACATGGTCGCTTTCCCCCGGAGTTCCTGTAACTGCTACTTTATCCACTAAGTCATCTCTGTTGGTTAGGATCAAGTCAAGGGTAGCCGATCCTCTAGTTCCTTCCTCTACTTTCTTTAGGAGGAAGTTATCTGCCACACAAGTCAGGAATTTCCTGGAGGGGCCATGTTTTGCAGAATTTGTCTCCCAACAAATATCGGGGAAATGGAAGTCCCCCATACTACTACATCATGCTTCCTTAAAACATTGGCTATTTGCTTTTCTTTTTAAAAGCTTCTTTTACTTACCTTTTTTATACATTTTCAGTACCATTACGGCCATCGCTTCTTCTTTTTGTTTTGAATAGAAATAAACTCTGAACACAGTGTTCCCTGAAAAACAGAGCTAGGGAGAGAGTGGAAGCAGAGAGTGGATGCCCTTCTCTCCATCCATTCTGGATTTTAAGCGTCTAGACCAGGGGTGGGCATCACACAGCCCATGGGCCACATGCAACCCTTACCACCCCCATTGCCCCCCCCCATGCCTATTTAATTTGTTTTCACTGGAAAAATAATTTTTAAAAGACTTGCACTTTGCTGCTAAAATTTGGTGCCACACTGATACAGAGGCTTAGAATGAACAAACCTAGCTTGAAAAAAAGATAAATTTGTCCATTCTAAGACTCTGTAGTGGCAAACTGTGACTTCTTTTTTTTTAACCCCCTTTTATGGTGGCAAGGTGATGGCATTGTGGCCCACGGCAGGTCTGGGGGAGGGAACTGCCTGAAGTTGCCTTGATCCAGACTTGGATCCAAATCAATTTTCATAGTGGTCAGGTGAAAAACAGACTGGTGGCAGCCCTATTGCTACTGAAAACATCATGTTGTGCAACACTGGAACAATGCCCACAATGCCTCTGTGATCCTTGGTCCCCGACCCACTATTTGGAAACCACTTCCTTGGTTTGCATTTACATTGAACACCAATGTATTTCACTCCCTGTATAAGACACACAAAGATAACTAGAGCTTTGCTCATTTACTCTTGGCTTTGTATTGGTGGCCAGGCATTGACTGCAAATCCCCCATGTAAATATGACCTTATTGTCAAATAGGACAATACTTGATGTACCCCGATCATCATTCCATAGCAACTGGAACTTAGTAAATAATTCATAGCAAATTATTGATTGAATTCAATCTTTTTATTTTTGTCTGTGAATCCTCTTGAACGACTTTCCTCCTGACCTACACAAGGCTGAATCTTGATCAGAAACATTGTACTTGGATATCTAAGCTGACATTTCTTCTAACACAGCTACTTATGGAAGTCATTCACTCCAGGCAAAACACCCCATCAAAAATACATCACTTCACTGAGGGTAATGTACTAATACAGAATGCAGGATTGCAGGTACAGGTGGTGGTTTTGAATTGATAAGTAAAAGGTTTTGAGCCCTGCTGTGTGACACATATTGTAACTTACACTGCAATCCTATACATGTTGGGCTTCTTCACACAGAGCTTTCAGCTATTGAGATTGGTTACTCACAGAAGTTTGTGGGTCCTTTAGATGACATAGTCAACCTCCAGGGTGTCTCCTGCACTAAATGACCTTTATTCTGTTTTTTAAAAGATCAGAGATAATGAGCTATCAGATTACTGCAGTTGAGCTCTCTGTGGAAAGAGGAAAACTTGCAATAAAAGGAGCTAGACCAATGAAATATATGGAAGACTCAAATAAGGGGAGAAGGGGGGGGAGCGCGTGTAAAGGGTGTTGATCGTGATCCTGCATTTAAAATGGAAGCAGAAGCCCCTGTTTTAAATGCAGGGTTTTAGGCTGGTGCAGAGATGCTTGTTGTCTCAGAGGAAAATCCCATTGGATTCAATGGAACTTGCTCCCATGTAACTGGGCACAGGACTGCAGCCTAAACATGCAAAATCATTTTAACAAAGGTTTGTACATGTCTGCTGTGCAGTGAAATTAGACCATGGGACAGAACTAAATATGGGACGGGAGTGCCAATTCTTGAACTAAAAACATCATCATCAACAACAACAACAAGAAGAAGTTCCTGGGTAATCTTTAGATAAAAACGTTCCTGACTTTCCACTACAAATAGTGCTCAAAGCTCAATAAAATGTGCTCAGTAATATACAAGATAAAATAGAAAACTGTAATTACAAGCAATCAATTAAAAACAAACCTGAAAGAAAAGCACCTACCATTTAAAACCTATTTCAGCAAACATTAAGGGTGCAATCCTATGCATGTTTAGACAGAAAAAAGTCTTGCAACTCTCAGCATTCCCCAGCAAGCATAGCTGGCTGGGGCATGCTGGGTGTTGTAGGGCTTTTTTTGACTAAACATGCATAGGATTGCACCTGAAAAACCCAAAGTCTGTCTGAATAAAAATGACTTGGTTGCCGACGGAAGGACAACAGGGTTAAAGCTAGGCAGCCCTCCCTAGGTTGGGAGTTCCAGAGTCTTGGAGCAGCCACTAAGAAGGCTGTCTCTCCTGTTCCTGCCAAATGTACCTCTAATGCTTGCAGAATAAACAGAAGGGCCTCTCCTGAGGATCTTAAACCACAGCATGCTCATATGGGAGAATGTGATCTTTCAAATAGCCTGGTCCCAAGTGGTGTAGTAGATGCTCTTAGCTATGTTTCAGAAGTAATTAAGGGCAACCTGTGCTGGATTTTTCAGCTTCATAATAACTGTAGTGAGACTATCAACATAGAAAAATCACATTTTTTTTTAAACAAAGGAATGTTTGCTAATTTGGCAGACACATATTTAGGGAGCAGTGGTGCATGCAACACGTAAACAGAGTCAGCCAGTGCTGGGAAGAGTGGCATCTCCATGGGGAGGACACACCCCATGGGAAGCTGGGGACTTGGCCAGTGTTGGGCAAGTCCCTTTCTCCTTGCTGAGAGGGGTATAGAAAATGGGCAGCGCAATGATGCCAGCAAGTGTGGACATGCCCACTGACATCCCTGGCCTGCAGAGGGCCTGGTGTGGGTCAATTCAGCACCCACCTAAAACTGGTTCCCCACCCCTCCCAAAGGATAACTGCATTTTGGGTTATGTATTGGTTCAGGAAATGAAAATTGGTAAATTAAAATTAAAATGCAAACTGAAAAATCTTCTCCCCCATTCCTACATGTTGTACATGATCCTGTTTAAGCACATGGGGGTCAGGGGCTGCACCCTCTCTAAATACTTATGTGCATTTAGAACATGTTTTGCAATCAGAAGGTCCCAGGTTCAATCCCTGATTGAAAGGATCAGATGGAAGGTGATGAGAAAGACCCTGCAGAGATGCTGCCATCAGAGTGGACAATACAGGGTTTGATGGACCAATGACAAGGTAGGTTCCTATGTACCTTACCTGCTTCCTACTGTGCTTCAGGGAGGTGCTGAGGTAGATACTAAATTACTGCTTTCTGAAAGTAGATTCAAGGATAACGGCAAATTTGTTAGAACATATGAAAATTGTCCTATAGTTTTATAAAAGCAAAAGCAGACTTTTCTCCTACCCATCCCAAAGCGTAGCTAATAGCCCAAAGGGAATGTTTTAATATTAACATTGAGAATATGCGGGTCTCTTCAAGCTCCACCACATACCATGTTTGCTGTGCTTAGGACTAGAGGACAGCGTATGTGATTTCAAAGTCATGAAATAAAGAATTGTGGTACCAAAGTAAAACGTCTAGGTAGGTGCAAGGTAGAAAGACACTGCTGAGTCCGGGATGGTACTGGAGGTGGGTCTCAGTGTTTATTGGAGTGTGTGCCCTGAGGGAGAGGTAGCAATTTACACTATCCATTCCCAGAAACCACCCCTTTTCGGGTAAAGAAGGAAGACTTCTGGAGTCACTTTTCCCAAGTCCCCATACCTCCAAGTGGCTGAGACAAATTAGCCACACAGGTGATCTGTTCTCTGCTCATGGAACCTACAGCTTGTAGTTGCAACTCTCAAAAATCACCATTCATCCATCAGTGTGCCTTGGGGTGCTCACCTAATATTCCCTACTGGATGAATTTCCCATTCATCTCTATCCAACATAACCAAATTAACCTATTTAAAATTAGCAAAACTACTCTACTTGCTTCTCCAAATCCCAGCACAGAATGCAGAGTAGGCAAAAATATGAGATATACAAGAATTTTGTTTCATTTTGTTACACATCAGAATTTGCCCCATTCACAAGCCGGAACAGGAATAGGAGCGTATTTCTAGGCCAAAGCTCACATACAGGGACGTTAGAGAATTCTGCCACGGATCCCAGGGGGGCCGAATTCCAATGAATTCGGCCCCCCGGAATCTGTGGTGGAACGGAGCCCCCTGCCCCTCCACCCCGCAGAAGCCCCGCAAAACGGAGCCTACCTGGCTCCGGCGGTGGCGGCGGCTCCAGTTGCTGCCAGGCTGCTGCAGACGCAAATGGCATCCTGAGTAGGGGACACCATTTGCGTCCCTATGGTAGCCCGTGATAGGCTACGTAAATATTTACCTAGCCTATCACGGCTAAAGCAGGGATGCAGATGGCATCCCCTATGCCATTTGCATTCCCGTTTTATCCGTGATAGGCTACGTAAATATTTATGTAGCCTATCACGGGCTACCATAGGGACGCAAATGGTGTCCCCTACTCAGGATGCCATTTGCATCCGCACCAGCCTGGCAGCGGCTGGAGGCCCCGCTGCAGGTTGGCCCGGCTGGCAGCTCCGCAGCCTGGCTGCGGAGCGGAGCCATCCGGGCAGGATTCCGGGGGGAGGAACAGATCGCCTCCCCCCACCAGCGGAACCCAGCAGAGCCAAGTAAGCAGGGTTTCATACACCCCTACTCACATATTCCCAAGCTTGCAATTGCATTCAAATAATGTATTCACTATGAACTTGAGCACACTCTGGGAGAGAGCAGAGGACAGGAAGGCCTGGCGTGCTATGGTCCATGAGGTCATGAAGAGTCGGACACGACTTAATGACTGAACAACAACAACAATGTATTCACTAGAAAAATATGCATTTTGGAAATAATGTATTTTCAAGCTTTAGGGATTTACCACATGAGGCTAAAATCTTGCATCTTTACCAGAGCTTCTGCTTCTGGATTCTTTGCAGGATTAAGATCGGCTCCTCTACACAGGCTGACATGTGCTGTTTTTATTTCTCTGCAAGTTCTATATGTTTCATTTTACAGCCACTAGAAGGCACTGCTGTTATAGTGCTGTTATGGAAGTACACCGAGAAAGTAAAGCGCTTCATAGAGCTTCCTAGAGAAAAATTGGACTTTCCCCATGCTTTATAAAGGTGGATAAAGGTAATAAACAGCAGAAGGGGTCCTGGGGGTTGATGACATTGTGTACAGCACCCACAAACTTCTATGAGTAACCAATCTTGGTCGTGTGGAGAAGCCCTTAGTCAACCAAGAGAAAGTACACATTTTACTGTGTACTTTTAAAAAACATGCACCCAAATGTGCACTTTTTCCATTAAAAAAAAAACAGCTCACATTATGGAATGGAAATGAGGTGAACTGAGCTCCAAGTAGGGATGTCAGAGAATTCCACCACAGATCTCGATGAGGCCGAATGCCAGTGCATTCGGCCCCCCAAAATCTGTGGCAGAACAGCCTGCCAACCTCCCGCCCCCCCGTGGATCCCCCCCAGGATGAGACTTACCTGGGGCGGATGTTCCGGGCGGCAGCGGCTTTGGCGGCAGCTGTGGTGGTGGTGGCGGCTGCGGCAGCTGGTCTTCCGACCAGCTGCCGCCTCCGCTTGCAGTCTTGTTGTTTTTTGTTTTTTACAAGATGTGATAGGCTACGTAAAGACTTATGTAGCCTATCATGGTTGGGTTAAAAAAAAATGCGTACGCAAATGGCAGCGGCTACGACCACCGCCATTTGCCCTCATTTTTCGCCATCTTAATCTACGTAAATATTTACGTAGACTAAGACGGCGAAAATAAGGGGGAACGCAAATAGCATAGCGGGCGCTATTTGCGTCCCTTTTTGATTCGCCGTTTTAACCTATGCAAATATTTACGTAGGCTAAAACAGCGAATCAAAAAGGGATGCAAATAGCTCCTGCTACGCTATTTGCATTCCCCTTTATTTTCACCGTAATAGTCTACGTAACTATTTATGAAGACTAAGACAGCGAAAAATAAGGAACACAAATGGCGGCGGCCATAGCCGCCGCCATTTGTGTACGCGGTTTTTTTTTTTCACCAGACCCCTCTGCGGCTGGAAATCTCGCTGCAGACAGCTCTGGCCTGGGCCTGGCTGGCTGCTCCGCAGAGCTGCTGTGGAGCACAGCCGGCCGTCAAGGATTCCGGGGGGGGGGAGGAATGGATCACCTCCCCCCCCATCGAGGATTCTGGGGGGAGGGATGGAATGCCTCCCCCCCCCATGAACATAATCCGCGGAAAGGTAAGTGACTTTCGTACATCCCTAGCTCCAAGATGGAAAAAGGAAAACCTCAACAAGATCAAGCCTAACTGATTATTGCATCTCTAGCTAAAACAACTGTCCAATATGACCAATATATAGACAGACCAAAAAAAAAAAAAAATCCATCCTGAACTGACACTGCTGTGTGTGTGTGTGTGTGTGTGCATGTGTGTGTGTGTACGTGTGTGTCTGTGTGTGTGTGTGTGAGAGAGAGACAGAGAGAGAGAGAGAGAGAGAGAGTTTTGAAGTGCCATAGGTTCTGGGGCACTACTACAGTATTTTCTGAGCAACAATTTACAGGACATATTTACCGTCTCAATAAAATTCTTGAAAAGTCTTATAACTCCTGTGAGTTACAACTGCAGAAGCCAAAACCTTTCTAAGAAGCAGAATGACCTAGGACAGGCTTGATGCCTTGGTAATGTTATCAATGGAACAAGAAATGAAAAAGCAATGAAGTGAAACAGAAGATTTCAATAAAAAGACTATAGAGAAATTTGCCCATCAGAACGAACACCAGGCAACATTTCTTTGGCAATATGGATTGGCCTGCTGTATCTGTGAGATTCAGGGGCTGCTTTGAGGGGTGGCTGGAGGCTGCACAGTCAGATCTTCAAGGAATGTCTGCAAAAGATAATATTATATCTATTTCTTTGAAGAGTTGAGTTATGTCTACATTTTCTTTTAATTATTTTGTAGGACAGGCTTCATCTTTGGAATATATGGAAATAGGTATCCAGAATGGAGAATAATAATAGTATTCATATTAATGTTTCTCAGTCCTTCAAGTACTTCACTGATGATATACCATGATTAAAGTAGTATAAAGACTTAACCATGATAATGTCAGGAATGAATCTGAGCATGTGGAGATGTCTAGCAGCTCAGATTCAGAATGGGAACAGATGGAACAGAGGGAGGCTCCCTCCCTAGTGAGCTCAGATAAGGCAAGGCCTTCTTCCCAAGGCCTTGGTGCACAGATGGCTTGGCCTGAATGGACCCCCTTCCTCCTCCATGAGAACCCAAGTTTTTTTGGGGGGAGGAAAGTGAGGGGCGTGACTTGAGGAATGCTAGGGTCCATCACAGAGGGAAGCGGGAGAAGTTAGAGGTAGAGTACAGCGCTCTACCAGGTTGGCTATGCATAGAAGCCTATATAGGTAAGGATGTACGAAAGTCACTTACATTTTCACCACTTGGATTCGCGGTGGGGGGGAGTTGATCCCTCCCTCCCTCCGGAATCCTTGCTGGGCCAGCTCTGCTCTGTGGCAGCTCCGTGGAGCCGCCAGCCAGGGCTGTCCGCAGCCGGAGTTCCAGTCACAGCCAGCTGCTGCAGCTGCCATTTGCATCCGGCCAGGCTGCCGTGATAGGCTACATAAGTATTTACATAGCCTATCACGGCAAAGGCGGCTACGCAAATGGCGTGGTAGCCACCATTTGCGTGGCTGCCTTTGCCGTGATAGCCTACGTAAAAACTTACATAGCCTATCACGGAAAGAGCAGCGGCGCAAACGCCGTAGCGGCCACTTTTTGTGCCCCTACTCTTTGCCGTAATAGGCTACGTAAATACTTACGTAGCCTATCACGGCAGCCTGGCAGGACGCAAATGGGAGACAGAGAGACCAGCTGCTGCCACTGCTGCTGGCGCTGCTGCCGGAGCCGCCACCACCGGAACATCTGCCCCAGGTAAGCGTTGACCTGGGGGGGATTCCGCGGGGGGGCGGGGGGTGGGAGGCCATTCCGCTACAGGTTTCGGGGCCGAATGCCAGTGCATTCGGCCTCCCTGAAATCCGTGGCAGAATTCTCCGCCATCCTTATATATAGGAAGGAACCACCGTAAGGGGGGGGGGCATTCCTCCTAACCTAGTCCGGCTGAGAAGTTCTTGTCCAGATTGTTAGCAACTTCTTGAACTTCCACTCATCTATTGATATTCCTAATTGTGTGGAGTACCTGTTTTCATTCTTGTCTGAGAGGTACCTAGAATTTGCATTTGTAAAGAAGCCAGTCATTAACTAATAAAGTAGTGAGCCTGAAGCCTGGTATTTTGGAGTGTGTTGATTCCAAAGGGGGAGGATGAATGAACGTGACAGATAAAAGTTAGGGATGGGGAAGAATTTCTCCCTGAAACTTCGGGGGGCTGAGTGCCAACGCATTCGGTCCTTCGAAGGTTGTTCGGGGAGAAATTATCCACCCCCCCCAGGATGGGACTTACCTTTTACGAATGTCGCGCCTGGTGGCGGGTCCCGGTGGCAGTTCGGCAGGTCTTTGTCAGGGGCGGGGGCGGCAGCCGGTCTTTCGACTGGCTGCCGCTGCTGCGATTACAAGAAAAGTAAAATAAAAACAAAACGCCACTTTGATAGGCTATGTAACGATTAACGTAGCCTATCACGGCTAGATTTGCAAAGTCAGCCGTGATAAGCTATGTTAATCGTCACGTAGCCTATCACGGGTGACTTTGAAAGAAAAAAAAAAAAAGCACGTACGGCTAATGGCGCCCCCCATAGGGAGCCGCCATTCACGTTCCTTATTTGGTCCCTGTAGTCTACGTAAAGATTTACATAGACTACGGCGAAAATAAGGACAACGCAAATAGCGTTGCCCTTATTTTCGCTGTAGTCTACGTAAATCTTTACGTAGACTACAGGGACCAAATAAGGAATGCGAATGGTGGCTCCCTATGGGGGGCGCCATTTGCGTACGCGCTTTTTTTTTTTTAAGTCACCCGTGATAGGCTACGTAGGAGTGCACGAAAGCCACTTACCTGGTCTCGCAGCTTTTCGCGGTGGGGGGGAGGCGCTTCGCTGCTCTCCCCCCAGAGTTCAGGCCCGGGGGGGAGGCTTCCTGCCTCGCCCGGCCGAAATTCAGGCCGGGGAGGAGGCGCCTCGTCTCGCCCGGCCGCGAAATAAAAAGTTAAAACAAAAACAAAAACGCCCCCGTGGTAGGCTACGTGATGATTAACGTAGCCTATCATGGCTAGATCTGCAAAGTCAGCCGTGATAGGCTACGTAAATCATCACGTAGCATATCATGGGTGACTTTAAAAAAAAAATCACGTACACAAATGGCGGCCCCCATAGGGAGCCGCCATTTGCGTTCCTTATTTGGTCACCGTAGTCTACGTAATCTTTACGTAGACTACAGCGACCAAATAAGAAACGTCACTAGCGGCTCCCTATGGGGGCCGCCATTAGCTGTACACGCTTTTTTGTTTTTTTTAAAGTCACCCGTGATAGGCAACGTGACGATTTACGTAGCCTATCACGGCTGACTTTGCAAATCTAGCCATGATAGGCTACGTTAATCGTCACGTAGCCTATCACGGGGGCGTTTTTGTTTTTGCTTTAACTTTTTATTTCGCGGCCGGGCGTTTTTTGTTTTTTGTTTACTTTTATTGGAAAGGCGTTTTTCAATTAAAAAATTGATAAGCCTATCACGGGGGCGTTTTTTTTTTTTTTACTTTTATTGGAATGGCGGCGGCGGCAGCTGTTCGAAAGACCGGCTGCCGCCCCCGCCCCTGATGAAGACCCGACGAACCGCCGCCAGGACCCGCCGCTGGGAGGGACATTCGGGAAAGGTAAGTCCCGTCCCGGGGGGGCGGGGGGGGTGCAGAGAATTTCTCCCCGAAACTTCTTCGGGGGGCCGAACACGTTGGCGCTTGGCCCCCCAAAGTTTCGGGGAGAAATTCCCCGCCATCCCTAAGGCTACGTGACGATTAAGGTAGCCTATCATGGCTGACTTTGCAGATCTAGCCGTGATAGGCTACGTAAATCGTTACATAGCCTGTCACGGGGCTTTTTTTTTTCTTTCTTTTGAAGTTCGCAGCTGGGGAGACGGGGCGCTTCTCCCCGGCCTGAATTTCAGCCGGGCGAGGCGGGAAGCCTCCCCCCCGGCCTGAACTTGGGGGGAGAAGCGAAGCGCCTCCCCCCCACCGCGAAGCAAGCTGCAAGACCAGGTAAGTGACTTTCGTACAACCCTAATGAAAGTAGTATAAAGATTTAACCATGATGAAAATTGTGTAAAGTAGGTTAGTTGAGGAAGTGGAATTAAGTTATATCAGGTTAGCTACATAACGGTAGGGATGTACGAAACTCACTTACCTTTTCACGGAATCTTTCAAGGAAGGGTGGATGTCGGGGAGGCGCTCCGTCCCTCCCCCCGGAATCCTCAACAGCCAGCTCTGCTCTGCGGCCAGGCCACGGAGCAGCCAGCCAGGGCCATCCGCAGCCGGATTTCCAGCTGCGGACGGGCTGCTGCAGATGCAAATGGCAGCCACCGTAGTGGCCACCATTTGCATCCAGCCAGGCAGCCATGACCAGAGCTGCCACGGCCACGCCGCCACATCCGCCCCAGCTAAGTGCTGTCCCGGGGGGATTCCGCGGGGGGGCGGGGAGACAGGAGGCCATTCCACCACGGATTCCGGGAATCCATGGAATCCTGTGGCTGAATTCTCTGCCATCCCTACATAATGGGCAGTATCCAATAGTGCCTCTGCTCTCCTGCTGAACCTGTTGCACAAGTGAGACCCACTGGTCATGTACCAGAACTGGGGATGTCGGAGAATTTCTCCACAAATCTCTGGGAGGCCGAATGCCAACACATTCGGCCCCCCGAAATTGGTGGGGAAATTCTCTGCCCCCCAACCGCCCCCCGGGATGGGACTTACCTCGTGCGAATGTCCCGCGCGTCGGAGGGTCCCGGCGGCGTTGCAGCGGCGGCCAGTCTTCCGACCGGCAGCTGCCGCCGCCATTTCCAAGTAAAGTAAAAAAAAAAAAAAGTGATAGGCTACGTAAAGATTTACGTAGCCTATCACGGCTAGATTTCCAAAGCCAGCCATGATAGGCTACATAAAGATTTACGTAGGGATGGCGGAGAATTTCTCCACGAATCTCCGGGAGCCCGAATGCCAACGCATTCGGCCCCCCGAAATTGGTGGGGAAATTCTCTGACCCCCAACCGCCCCCCGGGATGGGACTTACCTCGTGTGAATGTCCCTCTCGGCGGCGGGTCCCGGCGGCGTTTCGGTGGGGGCAGCAGCTGCAGCCGGTCTTCTGACCGGTTGCCGCCGTCGCCATTGCAAAATAAAAAAGGAAAGTAAGAAAAAAACCCCACACACCCATGATAGGCTACGTATGGATTTACATAGCCTATCATGGCTGACTTTGGAAATCTAGCCGTGATAGGCTATGTAAATCATTATGTAGCCTATCACGGGTGTGTTTTTTGTTTTCTTTTTACTTTACTTTTTTTTCGCGGCTGGGTAGACGGGGCGCTCCTTCCTGGCCTGAATTTCAGCGGCGAGGGATGGGGCGCCTCCCCCCCGGCCTGAATTTCGGCTGGGTGAGGCGGGGCGCCTCCCCCCCTCACCTGAACTTCAGGGGGAGAACCGAAGCGCCTCCCCCCCACTGCGAAGCAAGCTGCAGGACCAGGTAAGTCCCTTTCGTCCATCCCTAGATTTACGTAGCCTATCACGGCTGACTTTGAAAAAAAAAAAAAAAGCACGTATGCAAATGGCGGCGCCCATGGGCGCCGCCATTTGCGTTCCTTATTTGGGCATGGGTAGTCTATGTAAAGATTTATGTAGACTGTGGTGAAAATAAGGGCAACATAAATAATGGCAACGTCATTTTTTTTACTTTAGTTTTTTCTTTCGCGGCCGGGGAGATGGGGCGCTCCCCCCCGGCTAGAATTTTGGCGGGAAGGGATGGGGTGCCTCCCCCCGGCCTGAATTTTGGTGGGGAGGGGCGGGGCGCCTCCCAACCCACCAAGAATTTCGGGGGGAGAAACGGAGCACCTCCCCCCACCCCCGGAAAAAGCTACAGGACCAGGTAAGGGACTTCCGTCCATCCCTACAGAAAGCTAGTGGTAGGTAGGGATATCAGAGAATTTCCCAACAAATCTTGGGGAGGCCGAATGCCAGCGCATTCAGCCCCCCGAAATCGGTGGCAAAATGGTCTGATGGGACTTACCTTGGGCGAATCACCCTGGCGGTGGCGGCGGCTCCGGCGGCGGTTCGGCATTGGCGGCTGCGTCGGCCGGTCTTCTGACCGGCTGCACCCGCCGCCATTTCCAAGTTTAAAAAAAAAACCAAACATGATAGGCTACTTAAAAATTTATGTAGCCTATCATGGCTGAGTGAAAAAAAAAATGCACGTACGCAAATGGCGGCGCCCATGGGTGCCGCCATTTGCGTTCCTTATTTTGGCATCTAGTCTACGTAAACATTTACGTAGATTACAGCAAAAATAAAGGGAACGCAAATAGCGTAGCATCTACGCTATTTACGTTCCCCTTATTTTCGCCATAGAGCACTACGTAGAGCACTATAGAGCACCCATGGGCGCCGCCATTTGCGTATGCACGGTTTGCTTGCTTTTTTTCACTCATCCATGATAGGCTGCGTAAACATTTATGTAGCCTATCACGGCTGACTACAGGGACGCAAACTGCGGCAGCTACGGCTGCCGCCATTTGCGTTCCCAGCCGGCCAGGATTCGCGGCGGGAGGGATGGGGCACCTCTCCCCCAGGCCAGAATTTCAGGGGGGAGCGACAGGGCACCTGCACCCCGGCCAGAATTTCGGGGGGAGGGATGGAGCGCCTCCGCCCCACCACGAATCAACTTTCGTTCAAGGTACGTGACTTTCGTACATCCCTAGCACTGGTAGGGATGTACGAAAGTCACTTACCTGTTTGTGGATTAAGTTGATGGGGGGGGAGGCGTTCCGTCCCTACCCCGGAATCCTGGCTGGCCGGCTCCGCTCTGCAGGGATTCTGCTCTGTAGCTGCCACCGTTTGCGTCCCTGCAGTCAGCCGTGATAGGCTACGTAAATGTTTATGCAGCCTATCATGGCTGAGTGAAAAAAAGCAAGCAAACCGCGCATACGCAAATGGTGGCGCCCATGGGTGCCCCCATTTGCATTCCTTATTTTGGCACGTCTAGTCTACATAAACATTTACGTGCTCAATGGTGAAAATAAGGGGAACGTAAATAGCGTAGATGCTACGCTATTTGCGTTCAACAACAACAACAACAATTTGAACACTATTTGCATTCAACAACAACAACAACAACGCGCGTACACAAGTGGCGGCGGCTACAGCCACCGCCACTTGCGTTCCTTATTTTGGCATGTCTTAGTCTACGTCAAGATTTATGTAGTCTAAGATGGCGAAAACAAGGGGAACGCAAATAGCGTAGCGGATGCTACACTATTTGTGTTCCCATTATTTTCACTGTCTTAGTCTACGTAAATCTTGACGTAGACTAAGACGTGCCAAAATAAGGAATGCAAATGGTGGTGGCCATGGCCGCCGCCATTTGCATACACGTTTTTTTGTTTGAAAAAGAAGTCAGACATGATAGGCTACGTAAAGATTTACGTAGCCTATCACGGGTTTTTTTTTAAAAAAACTAGGCATGATACGCTACGTAAATCTTTACGTAGCCTTTCACGTCTTTTTTTTAAACTGGAAATGGCAGCGGCGGCAGCCAGTCGGAAGACTGGCCACCGCAGCCGCCACCTGCAGCCGCCGCCGCCCGGAAGATCTGCCCCAGGTAAGTCTCTTCCAGGGGGGGCGGAGGGGTGGCAGGCCGTTCCGCCACCGATTTTGAGGGGCCGAATGCACTGGCATTCGGCCTCCCCGAGATCCATGATGGAATTCTCTGACATCCCTAGCTAGAGTTGGAGAAAATGTTCCTGTGCAAGCACCGGGTCATTATTGACCCCTAGAGGGATGCCACTTGCGCTGGCGTTTTCATGGCAGACTACAGCGGGGTGGTTTGCCATTGCCTTCCCCAGTCATGACTATCTTTCCCCCAGCAAGCTGGGTACTCATTCTACCAACCTCGGAAGGATGGAAGGCTGAGTCAACCTGAGCCGGCTACCTGAGACCCGGCTTCCGCTGGGATCGAACTCAGGTCGTGGGGAGAGTTTTGGTTGCAATATTGCCACCTACCACTCTGCACCACACGAGGCAGTGGTGGAGAAAGCAAACCCATAAACAAGCAGTATTGCCTTCACAAGGCAATAGTAGGGATGTACGGAAGTCACTTACCTTGTCGACGGGGTGATTCATGGTGGGGGGGAGGCGCTCCGCCCCTCCCCCCAAAATCCTAAACCATCCAACTGTGCTCCGCAGCAGCTCCGCGGAGCCGCCAGCCTGGGCCATCCGCAGCTGGAGTTCCGGCCACAGCCGGGCTGCTGCGGACGCAAATGGCAGCCGCTGTAGCTGCCACCATTTGTGTCTTGCGAAACTGCTGTGATAGGCTACGTAACTATTTACATAGCCTATCACGGCAAGCCAAAAAAACAACAACAGCATATGCAAATGGTGGTGGCTGTGGCGGCCGCCATTTGCGTTCCCTATTTTGAGCCGTTTTAGCCTACGTAAATATTTACGTAGGCTAAAACGGCTCAAAATAGGGAACACAAATGGCGACTGCCGCAGCCACCACCATTTGCATACGCTGTTGTTGTTTTTTTTGGCTTGCCATGATAGGCTACGTAAATACTTATGTAGCCTATCATGGCCTCCGCAGGGATTCAAAAGGCATCCCTGCATAAGCCGTGATAGGCTACATAGGTATACACAGCTATGATCAGGAAGTGAATGGCGGCCGCAGTGCAGCCGCCTTTCGCAAGTCAGCGAGGATGGTAGGGATGGCGGAGAATTTCTACCCGAATCTTCGGGGGGGCGAGCACCAACGCATTCGGCCCCCCGAAATCGGCGGTGAAATTCTCGCCCCCCCAGCCCCCCCGGGATGGGACTTACCTTTGGCGAATGTCTCTCCCGGCGGCGGGTCCCGGCGGCAGTTCGTCGGCCTTTCGTTGGGGGCGGGGGTGGCAGCCGGTCTTCCGACCGGCTGCCGCCGCCGCCATTACAAGGTAAAGTGTTAAAAAAAACACAAAAACCCGTGATAGGCTACGTAACGATTATGACGTAGTCTACATAAATCTTTACGTAGACTACCGGGACCAAATGAGGAACGCAAATGGCGGCGCGCATAGGCCGCCGCCATTTGCGTACGCACTTTTTTTTTTTCAAAGTCACCCGTGATAGGCTACGTAACGATTTACATAGCCTATCACGGCTGGCTTTGGAAATCTAGCCGTGATAGGCTACGTTAATCGTTACATAGCCTATCACGGGGTTTGTTTGTTTTTTTACACTTTGTTTCATTTCCGGGGAGACGGGGCGCTTCTCCCTGGCCTGAATTTCGGCCAGGCGAGGCAGGACGGCTCCCCCCCTCGCATGAACTTTGAGGGGAGAAGCGAAGCACCTCCCCCCCACCACGAAGCACCCCTGCGAAAAGGTAAGTGACTTTCGTACATCCCTAGTGGATGGCAGCAGGTAAGTGCTCCGTTTCACGCGCCTTTCATGGGGGGGCGGGGGCTTCGTTCCAGCATGGATTTGGGGGGGCCTAATGCACTGGCATTCGGCCTCACCGAGATCCGTGGAAGAATTCTCTGACATTCCTAAATACAGGACATGGACAACATGGGGCATCTGCGCTGCTCCCAGGCCCTCCATCCTCCCCATCTGGATTTGGGTCCGAAAGACCAAGGAAAGTGTAGGTGCATGGAGACTAAGTTGTAAGCAAGCACAATTTGTGATATTGAACAATGTCAACACTGATCACAGGAGACGTCTGCAATGGCATCAGCCTTAGCTTCCCATTTCCTGGCTCTTTGGAGTTTGAGCCAGCCTGAATTATACTTAATTCTGTTAAGCCTGCAGGTTTTTTATTCACTGCATTTCCTTGGTTTTTGAAAAGCAAATGTCCCCCTAATATATTTTCTTTTAGATTTGTCCTGTGGGCACTTTATGAACCAAAACGTAGGGTACAAAATATTAAATAAAAATAAATGTATGAATTTGGGAACTGGACTCATTCAATGAAAGCCAAAGGATCTAGTAGCTTGCACCCAGACAACTATGCAGATTTTCAAATATTCCTTCTCATTTCTCAAAGGCACTCAAAGGTAGGGGTGTACGAAACCCCACTTACCTGGCTCCACTGGGTTTCGCAGGTGGGGGGAGGCGATCCGTTCCTCCCCCCGGAATCCTCGATTGGGGGGGACGCGATCCATTCCTCCCCCGTGGAATCCTGCCCAGCCAGCCATTTGTGTCCCTGCTTTACCCATGATATGCATAGGCTACGTAAATATATACGTAGCCTATCATGGGCCGGCATAGGGATGCAAGTGGCGGCCACTATGACGGCCGCCATTGATGGCCGCAGCAGCCTGGCAGCAGCTGGAGCCACTGCCACTGCCACAGCTGCAGCCAGGTAGGCTCCGTTTCGTGGGGCTTTCGCGGGGTGGTGGGGCAGGGGGCTCCGTTCTGCCACGGATTCCGGGGGGCCGAATTCACTGGAATTCAGCCCCCCTGGGATCCGAGGCGGAATTCTCTATCATCCGTACTCAAAGGAGCCTTGAGCTTGCCAGCTTCTCCCTCCCCTTTGCTCCCCTTTTGCAACTTCAAGAAAAATATTGACACGTTTCAGTCATAATCAAACTATAGTTTCCCACAGACATTACTTTAAATCTCAGTCTAGCAGAGTAACTGCAGGACCCTGATTCGAATCACAACCCTTTTGTGAAAGCCAGGAAGCTTTTACAATCTGGATCAGAGCTCCTGGACCTACTCTAGAGTAAAAATAAACTAAAAATATAGCTGCTAGGCACAGATTTAAAGTAATCTCTGTTTTGCCCTCAGACACATTTCTGAAACAGCTGCTGGAAGAGGGAGAGAGCAAACTCAGATCTTATTTCTAACTCAGATCCTTTTTTCAGTGAGAAATGTGGGGTTGGTGTTTGTTTGTTTCCCTCACCCCCTGTAACCACTAGGCAATGTCACCAAAGTTAGCTTCAATTGTTGTTAATTACCTATAATAGCATCTACAATAACCTCCTGCTTTGGTAATATAAAGACTGCCTAATTTCTCTCTGTGCTCCACTGGCAAAAGGAGCCTGTATGCTTTGACCAGGATGGAAAACACTCCTGAAAATAGGTGGGCATTGTATTCTCCAAAATAGAAGTTGCCATATCCCCCCAACCCTGCCCTTCTTCCCAGCTTAACCAGGGGCAGAGGAACCTTCCATTAATCATCATATGACCTGCTGATCTGCAGACTACTCCTCCCCCCCCCCTGCCTTTTGTAACATTTTGCCAGAAGAACAGATATGGGGACCTTGGAAGCTTGCATGGTTTTTGTTTTGGTGATCTTCTCACAGCAGCAGCATTAAGGCTAAAAAATCAAAAGTGTACCTTGTCTATATGGGAATCCATTGGTTATCTGTACCTGGAAAGGCAGTGTCTCTCTCTCTCCCTCTCTCTCTCTCTCCACCCCTCCCAACCTCAAGCATCATCCACAGACTCTTTGAGACTGCTACTGTGTTTTGCCTGTCCCTGCTTTGTTATTTGTGGCCATAGCTGCATGTTCTGGCCTTCTGTATAGTCTTGGTTGTAGGGATGTATGAAAGTCACTTACCTTTTCGCAGCTTGGCTTCACGGTGGGGGGGAGGTGCTTTGCTTTCCCCCCCGAAGTTCAGGTGAGGGGGGGGAGGCATCCAGCCTCGCCCGGCCGAAATTCAGGCCGGAGAGAAGCGCCCCATCTCCCCAGCCGCGAAACAAAAAGTGAAGAAAAAAAAGACCCCGTGATAGGCTACGTGACGATTTACATAGCCTATCACGGCTAGATTTCCAAAGTCAGCCATGATAGGCTACGTAAATCGTCACGTAGCCTATCACTGGTGACTTTAGAAAAAAAAAAAGCGTGTACGCAAATGGTGGCGCCCATGGGGCGCCGCCATTTGCGTTCCTTATTTTGGCACGTCTAGTCTACATAAAGATTTACGTAGACTACGGTGAAAATAAGGGCAACACAAATAGCGTGCCCTTATTTTCGCCGTAGTCTACGTAAATCTTTACGTAGACTAGACATGCCAAAATAAGGAAACGCAAATAAGGAACGCAAATAAGGAATGCAAATGGCGGCACCCCATGGGCGCCACCATTTGCGTACGCGCTTTTTTTTTCCAAAGTCACCCGTCATAGGCTACGTGATGACTTTGGAAATCTAGCCGTGATAGGCTACGTAAATCGTTACATGGCCTATCACGGGTGTTGTTGTTTTTTTTTTTGCTTTAGTTTTTTTTTTTGCAATGGCGGCGGCGGCAGCCAGTCAGGAGACCGGCCACCGCCCCCGCCCGCGATGAAATGCCGTCGAACCGCTGCCGGGACCCACTGCCGAGAGGAACATTCACTGAAGGTAAGTCCCGTCCCTAGGGATGGCGGAGAATTTCTCCCCGAAACTTCGGGGGGCCGAGCGCCAACGTCTTCTGCCCCCCAAACAAGTTTCGGGGAGAAATTCTCCGCAACACCCCCGCACCCCGCACCCCCCCCCCGGGACGGGACTTACCTTTGGCGAATGTCCCTTCCGGCGGCAGGTCCGGCCGGTGGTTTGGCGGGTGTTCGTCCGGGACGGGAGCGGCAGCCGGTCTTTCGACCGGCTGCCGCCGCCACCATTCTAATCAAAGAAAAAAAAAACACCCCCGTGATAGGCTACGTGACGATTAATGTAGCCTATCACGGCTAGATTTGCAAAGTCAGCTGTGATAGGCTACGTAAATCGTCATGTAGCCTATCACGGGTGACTTTAAAAAAAAAAAGCCCGTACGGATAATGGTGGCCCCCATAGGGAGCCGCCATTCCAGTTCCTTATTTGGTCGCTGTAGTCTACGTAAAGATTTATGTAGACTACGGCGAAAATAAGGGCAACGCTATTTGCATTGCCCTAATTTTCTCCGTAGTCTATGTAAAGATTTACGTAGACTACAGCGACCAAATAAGGAACGCGAATGGTGGCTCCCTATGGGGGCCGCCATTTGCGTACGCGCTTTTTTTTTTTAAGTCACCCGTGATAGGCTACGTGATGATTAACGTAGCCTATTACGGCTGACTTTGCAGATCTAGCCGTGATAGGCTATGTTAATCGTCACGTAGCCTATCACGGGGGCGTTTTTTTTTTTTAAAAAAAAACTTTTGAGTTCACGGCCAGGCGAGGCGAGGCGCCTCCTCCCCAGCCTGAATTTCGGCCGGGTGAGGCGGGAAGCCTCCGCCCCGGCCTGAATTTCAGCTGAGCGAGGCGGGAAGCCTCCCCCCCCGGCCTGAACTTTGCAGGGGGAGCAGTGAAGCCCCTCCCCCCCACCGCGAACAAGCTTCGAGGACAGGTAAGTGACTTTCGTGCACCCCTACCCATCCCGGGGGGGCGGGGGGCCAGCGGAGAATTTTCCAACCAACTTCGGGGGGCCAAATGCATTGGCGCTCGGCCTCCCGAAGATTCGGGGAGAAATTCTCTTCCATCCCTACTTGGTTGGCCTTGGAGGACACAGTATAGGATGCTATTTTATTGTAGGTGTTAGGGGGAACTGGGACTCTTGCAGGAATTAACATTGGGCATCACTGTGGAAAACAAGGTGGGAATTTTAAGCTGATGTCTCCCCTAGGGGTGGGCAGATCACTCACTGTCCGTTCCGCGATGATGTCTACAGGGGGAGAGGCAATCCGTTCCTCCCCCGGGAATCCGTCCAGGCCAGCTCCACTCCATCTCGATCCTGCAGAGCCGGCTGCCAGCTCCTCTTCACTGGCGAATGTCGATACGGCCAGCAGCCATTGCCGTGCCGTATTGCTGTACCTCAGGCTCCAGACACAAATGGCATAGTGAGCGCCATTTGCGGCTGTGAAGCTGATAGATTAGCCTAAATGCAGCCATTTACGGCTGCGTTTAGGCTAATCTACCAGCTTTATGGCCGCAAATGGCATCTACTACACCATTTGCATCCGGAGTAGGGATGTATGAATCCCCTTACCTGCCATTCGCAGGGGGTCTGCCGGGGGGGGGGGGAGATGATCCATTCCTCCCTCTGGAATCCTCGACAGGGGGGGGAGGTGATCCACCATTTGTGTCCCTGTTCACGCAATAGGCTACACAAATATTTGTGTAGCCTATCATGGCCAAAAACAGGGACGCAAATGGCGTAGCACCATTTGCGGCCATAGAGCTGGTCGATTAGCCTAAATGCAGCTGTTAATGGCTGCATTTAGGCTAATCGATCAGCTTTACAGCTGCAAATGGCTCCCACTATGCCATTTGCATCCAGGGGACTGACTTAGACAGAGATACGGCACGGCAATGGCTGCCGGCCGTATCGACTTTCTCCAGCCCTGTGGAGCTGGTGGCCGGCTCCGCAGGTTCAACGTGGACAGGGATCTGACAGGGACGGATCCTGCGGGGAGACAGGGGTGAATGGTCCGTTCCGCCATGGAATGGACGCATTGGAGTCCGTGGCAGAGTTCTCCACCATCACTAGTCCGGAGCCTGACTTACAGCAATACGGCACGGTAATGGCTTCCGGACATATCGACATTCGCCAGGGATGCGGAGCAGGCGGCTGGCTCTGCAGGATCGAGGCAGAGATGGATCCGACCCAGACGGATTCCACGCAGAGGTGAGTGCTCCGTTCCAAGAATCCAGCCCCATTGGGGCCCGTGGAGGATTTCTCCCCCATCCCTAGTCTCTCCCCACATCTTTCACCTGATTTTAGGAGAGACAGTTTGCAGTCCATGGGGATAGGTCTCTCCTATTTAGTAAATCCTAGCTCAGTGTGAGCAAAGCCAGCTGCTTCTCTCAAAATTAGGGGAAGAGCATTGCTGGGGGCAAATGAAGTTAGAATTCCCAAATTGATGTGCTTCTCACAATGATGTCCAATGCTGAATCCTCCTCCCAGGGTCCCCAGCCAGCACCACTTCATGCAAAGGACCCCCAGGCAGCAATCATTCTCTGCACAAGAACATTTTCTTTTCTCACCAGTACCTAGTGCATAACCCACCACAAATTAACCACTGCTGTCCCACATCATCTGGTATTTTTAGATGTACTGCCTCTGAACTTGGAGGTTCCATTTAGCTATCATAGCTAGGCAATCCAGGGCCACCTTCACACATTGTTTTTTTTTTTAGCAGGATCGTTCTTCTTTAATCAATGATTTTCACAGGAGCTTTAAACGATGCACTGCTCTCCTGCTGCTCTCTCACAACTTCTCCCTCTTCTCATGTTATCTGAGAATGGGGAAAACCTGGCATTTTCTGTGCTTGTGATTGAAATCATCATTTTCCCACTGTGCATTTCCCCTTTAGTGGTTTGTCCTGCTTTGTGTGGGAGTGTGCTAGGGGATGTTGCCGGGTGATGTTGAATAACACTGTCATGACAACAAATTGGGGGGGCAGGTCACTGACCACGCTTCCAGTGACCAGTTCTGCCTCTCTCCCATTCCACTACGGGTGTATGTAGGGATGTACAAAAGTCACTTACCTTTTTGCAGTTCGGAATCGCGGTGGGGGGGAGGCACTCCATCCCTCCCCCCAGAATCCTCCCTGGGCCAGCTCTGCTCCGCGGTGGTTCCACGAAGCCACCGGCCACAGCCAGAGTTCCGGCCATGGCTGGCTGCTGCGGATGCAAATGGCGGCCGCTGTAGCGGCGACCATTGGCATCCTGCCAGGCTGCTGTGATAGGCTACGTAAGTATTTACGTAGCCTTTCACAGTAAAGGCAGCCACACAAATGGTGGCCACTACGCCATTTGCATAGCTGCCTTTACCGTGATAGGCTACGTAAATACTTACATAGCCTATCACGGAAACAGCAGCAGTGCAAATGGCATAGCAGCTGCCATTTGCACCCCTGCTCTTTGCCATGATAGGCTACATAAATACTTATGTAGCCTATCACGGCAGCCTGGCAGGACGCAAATGGCGGCTGCCATTTGCATCCACAGCAGCCCATCTGCGGCCGGAACTCTGGCTGCGGACGGCCCTGGCCGATGGCTCTGTGGAGCCGCCGCGGAGTGGAGCTGGCCCAGGGAGGATTCCGGGGGGAGGGACGGAGTGCCTCCCCCCTACCGTGAATCCAAGCTGCGAAAAGATAAGTGACTTTTGTACATCCCTACTCCTAGCCCATCTTACAGGGTTGTTGGGAAGCCAGAATAAGGGGGAAGAGCAACAACAGTGTAGTGGGGGGGGGGAGCAAGCTGGGTCTAATGAAGGTATCCCTGTGAAGTGGTCACCTGGAGAAGGGGGGCTGCTAGGGATGGTTTGGTGCATTGACTGTATACAAGTCCGTTTGTGGATTTCTTACTTCTGTAGTTGGGAACCCGGAAATCGGTATACCCTTCAAACTCAGTAGTGCAAACAATGTACTGCATTTAATTCCATCACACACTGACACATTTAGTGGAGAAGGACTAGCAGGGCCAGCAACCTCAGGGTAAGCCACCAAGCAGAGTCTATCTCCCTTGCCACAAAGTTGGAAGAACGAGGAGGGCAGGGGACCAGCTCCCATATCCTGCTTCCAACTCCTCTCCTGCTGTGGAGGGACGGGCAGAGCCATCAATCATGTTAAAGGAACCAATGAACAGGGGAGGGGGTATGGGGCCAGCAGCCCCCTTCTGTCCTGATTTTTCCATGCAGCTCCACCCAGCCCTGAAAAGGTATACATACGGCATACAGGGCCAGTGTAAATCCTGGAAAGGATATGAAATCAAAAGGACCAGTTTGTAATTGGATAAAATGCCAGGTGTGAAAACAGCCCAGAACTACACCAGACATTTACATTCTACCACCCTTCATCAGAGTGGATTGGGTCTCTTTAGCACATGATGAGTTGCTCACTTTTTCAACTCCATTGTCTGTGATCCCTTTGTTTGTTCCACACACCTAGTTCTGTGGCTGCATTCTCAAACTCTATCCATATCAGTATAAAATGGATGGAGACAAAGTCAAATGTGTGTCCTGTGGCATGGTGGGGGGGGGAGACTTGGGGTGTTACTCCTGAGGAAACATGCAGTAAGGGATTGCACTGTTAGTCTGGCTAAAATAGATATTCAGTGGGCCATTTAAGCCTATAATGTTGTGTAGATGGCCCCTTTACAGTGACAACCTACACAACAGTAGTTTTCTGGAAAGACCCAAGATGCCATTTTGCATAACAATGGTGGCTCGGGGAACGAGCAGGCGGCCCACTCCCATATGTGTGGACTGCACAGTGCTTGGTGAGCAGGGGGGAGTCTGTTGGACTCTACCCCCATAACAGGTGCTCAAGACATCTCTATTGTTCCCCTCCCATATAAATATTTTGCCTCCCCTTTTCACTTCCACTGCCTCGAATCCCTACCTTGGCCACTTTTACATAGGATCCATGGTATTTTTGCAACCTCAGAAGTCTGCTTTCCCCCCGCCCCCCAAAGCAAGCAACTACCCTTTTCTCATTTGTGTGTACACTGGGATCGAGTAAACGGGTTAAATTTTTCTGGGCAGCAAATGCAGAGCAAAGCACCAGCTATGATTCTCCCCCCCCCCTGCCCCTGCCCCTGGATCCCATTATAAAGTGCTGACAGGAGGAGGAAGCAGCTGAAAGGGGTTGCATGTATCCATAGTACTTTCACAACTTCGGAAGTCTGCTGTTCTTCCTCTCACCCACAAAGCAAGTTACACTTTTCTCATTTGTGTGTACGTGGGGACTGAGTGGAAAGGGGTTAAAACTTTTCTGGGGCAGCAACTGCAGAGTGGAGTGATCTCCCAGTCTAATTGTAAAGCAGAGACAGCCAAAGCCAAAGTGGCTGATGGGGGAGGACGAAGCAGGGGAGATTCCCACCGCCTCGTCAGTGCTGACATTACACCCACACAAAGCAGATCTAATGCAATGGCAGAAGTACACGGGCAGGCAGTCGTAGTATCATTCCAGACTGTAGAAAAAAAATGCTGCACTTTCCCTGTTGAGAGAAAACACGGGAAAAGCAAGTAGAAGGCACAGGATGAACAGTAGGGACTGATATTGTGTAAAGCACCTGGAAAATACTGTGCCTGAAGAATGACAATCGCACTACAAAAGCCTTGTGTAGAAAAGCCCCCAGTGTACTTCCCAGTATTTCTCAATCCTTTCTCACCCCACATCCCCTGCTCTCACCTTTAAACCAACACAATTATCTTGGCTGGAGATTAAACAGGGCAATCCTATGCTTGTCTACTCAGAAGTCAGTGCTCCTGTTTTAAATAGAGCATATTCCCAGGTAAGTATTCATATATGGATTGCAAAATGAATCTATGGTGCCACCCTTCCCATCTCCTGTATCCCCCAAAAGAAAGGCAGGCAGGCAGGCAGGCAGGCAAAACCTTTTAATCCTCTGTTTAGGGATGTACGAAAGTCACTTACCTTTTCGCAGGGGTGCTTCGCGGTGGGGGGGAGGCGCTTCGCTTCTCCCCCCGAAGTTCAGGTGGGGGGGGGAGCCGTCCCACCTCGCCCGGCCAAAATTCAGGCGGGGGGGGGGAGGCTTCCCACCTCACCCAGCCGAAATTCAGGCCGGGGAGAAGCGCCCCGTCTCCCCGGCCGCGAAAGTGTAAAAAACAAAAACAAAAACAAACAAACCCTGTGATAGGCTATCACGGGTTTGTTTGTTTTTTTAACACTTGACCTTGTAATGGCGGCGGCAGCAGCCGGTCAGAAGACCGGCTGCCGCCCCCGCCCCCGACGAAAGGCCGACGAACCACCACCGGGACCCGCCGCCGGGAGGGACATTCGCCAAAGGTAAGTCCCATCCCAGGGGGGTGGCGGAGAATTTCACCGCCAATTTTGGGGGGCTGAATGCATTGGCGCTCGGCCCCCCGAAGATTCAGGGAGAAATTCTCCGCCATCCCTACCTCTGTTGCTGTTTTTAAACAGCACACCTTTGGATCTTGGTGAAAAGCTCTAGTTTTCAGAAATAAAAGATTCCTCTCCTTTTTTTCCCTGTACACATACACTCCATCTTTCCCTTCCTCACACTTGCAGTCAGATGTATACTGGCTCTGAATATAGAGGAGCTTTGGACTTTTTCAAGAGAAAAATGAATGTTGTCCTCCCCTTCCTATTCTATTTTCTCTTAAACCAACATGTTTCTTGCCTGGGGATTAAGGCTGCAATCCTATACCCACTTAACTGAGAATGAAATAGACATTCTGAAAAGACATGTATAGGAGCGCACTGTTAATCCATGATTCCCCCCTCAGCAAATTACAGCATAAGACTTTTAAACCTCTATGCCTGATATTCTGTAATCAAAGCTAAAAAAAAGAATTCATTTAAAGAGAATTAGGGGAAAAGGAGAGAGTGAAACAAAACTCAAACATGAAGTAAAATCACTTGCAATACATAGAACTTTACCAGCAGGAAGAAGCAGACACACAATAAAAGACGTATACTAGCAGTTGTTTAAAGTACTAAACTTACCTGCAGACAGTTCTTCCAGCAGATATTCCTCCTGACAAACTAGGCAGCCATTTTTCAAAGGTGGTGGCCATTTTATTCCCTCCTTCACCGCCCACATAGTATGATGGGATTGTTTAGCTTGGAAAAAAGGAGGGTAAGGGGATACATGATAGAGGTCTACAGAATTATGCATGATGTGGAGAATGTGGATAGTGAGACATTTTTCTCCCTCTCTCAAATTACTAGAACCCGGGGGTCTTCCTATGAAGCTGATTGGTGGGAGATTCAGGAACGATAAAATGAAGTACTTTTTCACACAGCGCATAAACTATAGAATTCGCTACAACAGGAATTAGTGATGGCCACCAGTTTGGAAGGCTTTGGGGCTTGCTTAACTCAGTGAAGCCATAAGCTATGCTGTGCAGGGCCACCCAAGACGGACAGGTCATGGTGGAGAGTTCTGACAAAATGTGGTCCACTGGAGAAGAAAATGGCAACCCACTCCAGTATTCTTGCCAAGAAAACCCCTTGGAACGTATCACAAGGCTAAAAGATACGACGCCAGAAGATGAGCCCCTCAGGTCAGAAGGTGTCCAATATACTACTGGGGAAGAGCAGAGGGTATTCCCAAGTAGCGCCAGAAAGAGTGAAGCAGCTGGGCCAAAGCCAAAAGGACACTCAGCTGTGGATGTGTCTGGTGGTGAAAAGAAAATCCGATGCTGTAAAGAACAATATTGTTTAGGAACCTGGAATGTCAGATCAATGAATCAAGGTAAGCTGGAGGTGGTCAAACATGAGAAGGGAAGAATGAACATCAACATCTTGGGAATCAGCGAACATGGACAAGCATGGGCGAATTTAATTCAGGTGACCATTATATCTACTACTGTGGGCAAGAATCCCGTAGAAGAAATGGAGTAGCACTGATAGTCAACAAAAGGGTGGGAAAAGCAGTACTGGGGTACAATCTCAAAAACAATAGAATGATCTCAGTATGAATCCAAGGCAAACCATTCAACATTACAGTAATTCAAGTCTATGCCCCAACCACTGAGGCTGAAGAAGCTGAGGTTGATCGGTTCTATGAAGACCTAGAACACCTTCTAGAACTAACACCAAAAAAAGATGTCCTCTTCATCATAGGGGATTGGAATGCCAAAGTAGGAAGTCAAGAAATCACTGGGATAACAGGCAGGCATGGCCTTGGTGTACAAAATGAAGCAAGACAAAAGCTAATAGAGTTTTGCCAAGAGAACACGCTGATCATAGTAAACACTCTTTTCCAACAGCACAAGAGGCGACTCTACACATGGACATCACCAGATGGTCAATGTCGAAATCAGATTGATTATGTCCTTTGCAGCCAAAGATGGAGAAGCTCTATACAGTCAGTCAAAACAAGACCTGGAGCTGACTGTGGCTCAGATCATGAGCTTCTTATTGCAACATTTTGGCTTAAACTGAAGAACATAGGGAAAACCACTAAAACGTTCAGGTATGACCTAAATCATATCCCTTATGAATATAAAGTGGAAGTGAGGAATAGATTTTAGGGATTAGACCTGATAGACAGAGTGCCTGAGGAACTATGGATGGAGGTCCGTAACACTGTACAGGAGGCAGCAACTCAATCCATCCCAAAGAAAAAGAAATGCAAGAAAGCAAAATGGCTGTCTGATGAGGCTTTACAAGTAGCTGAGGAAAGAAGGGAAGCAAAAAGGAAGGGAGAAAAGGGAAGATATATCCAACTGAATGCAGATTTCCAGAGAATAGCAAGGAGAGACAAGAAGGCCTTCTAAATGAACAATGCAAAGAAATCGAGGAAAACAATAGAATGGGAAAGACTAGAGTTCTCTTCAAGAAAACTGGAGATATCAAGGTAACGTTTTGTGCAAAGATGGGCATGATAAAGGACAAAGAAGGCAGGGACCTAACAGAAGCAGATGAGATTAAGAAGAGGTGGAAAGAATACACAGAAGAACTATACAGGAAAGATCTGAATGTCCCTGATAGCCATGATAATGCGGTCACTGAACTTGAGCCAGACATCCTAGAGAGTGAAGTCAAGTGGGACTTAGGAAGCATTAGTAACAACAAAGCTAGCGGAGATAACAGTATTTATTTAAAATCCTAAAAGATGATGCTGTTAAAGTGCTGCAGTCAATATGCCAACACATTTGGAACACTCAACAGTGGCCACAAGACTGGAAAAGGTCAGTTCAGTTTACATTCCAATTCCAAAGAAGGGTAATGCCAAAGATTGTTCAAACTACCGTACAATTGCACTCATTTCACATGCCAGCAAGGTGATGCTCAAAATCCTACAAGCTAGGCTTCAGCAGCATGTGAACTGAGAACTACCGGAAGTACAAGCTGGGTTTCAAAGAGGCAGAGGAACTAGAGATCAAATCGCCAACATTTGCTGGATCATGGAGAAAGCAAGAGAATTTCAGAAAAATGACTATTTCTTCTTCATTGACTACGATAAAGCCTTTGATTGTGTGGATCACAACTGTGCCAAATTCTTAAAGAGATGGGAGTACCAGACCACCTTACCTGTCTCCTGTAGGGATGGACAAAAGGGACTTACCTGGTCCCACAGCTTGCTTTGCAGTGGGGGGGAGGTGCTTTGGTTCTCCCCCCGAAGGTCAGGCGAGGGGGGGGGAGGCGCCCCGCCTCGCCCAGCTGAAATTCAGGCTGGGGAGGAGTGCCCCGTCTACCCAGCCATGAAAAAAAAAGTAAGTAAAACACACACACACACCCATGATACGCTACGTAACGATTTACGTAGCCTATCATGGCTAGATTTCCAAAGTCAGCCATGATAGGCTATGTAAATCGTCACATAGCCTATCACGGGTGACTTTGGAAGAAAAAAAAAAGCACGTACGCAAATGGCAGTGCCCATGGGGCGCCACCATTTGCGTTCCTTAGTTTGGCACATCTAGTCTACTTAAAGATTTACGTAGACAACGGCGAAAATAAGGGAACGCTATTTGCGTTGCCCTTACTTTCACCGTAGTCTACGTAAATCTTTACGTAGACTACGTAAAACTAAGTAAAACTAAGGAACGCAAATGGCGGCACCCCATGGGCGCCGCCATTTGCGTACGCTTTTTTTTTTCAAAGTCACCCGTGATAGGCTACGTGACGATTTACGTAGCCTATCACGGCTGACTTTCGAAATCTAGCCGTGATAGGCTACGTAAATCGTTACGTAGCATATCACGGGTTTTTTTTGTTTTTGTTTTACTTTCCTTTTTTATTTTGCAATGGCGACGGCGGCAGCCGGTCTGAAGACCGGCCGCCACCGCTGCCCCCGCCAAAATGCTACCGAAACGCCACTGGACCCGCCAGCGAGAGGGACATTCGCACGAGGTAAGTCCCATCCCTGGGGGGGCGGGGGGGCGGCGGAGAATTTCACCACCAATTTCGGGCACCTCCCGCCCAGCCAGAATTTTGGCGGGGAGGAATGGAGCGCCTCCCCCCCACCGCGAAGCAAGCTGCGGGACCAGGTAAGGGACTTTCATCCATCCCTAGGTAAGTCCCATCCCGGGGGGTGGCGGGGGGGTGGCGGACCGTTTCTCCACCAATTTTGGGGGGACGAATGCGTTGGCATTCAGCCTCCCGGAGATTCGTGGAGAAATTCTCCGCCATCCCTAGCCTGAGAAACCTGTATGAGGGTCAAGAAGCAACAGTAAGAACTGGACATGGAACAACTGATTGGTTCAAAATTAGGAAAGGAGTACGACAAGGCTGTACATTGTCGCCCTGCTAATTTAATTTATATGCAGAGTACATATAATAGGCATGAGAAACTCCGGGTTGGATGAATCACAGGTTGGAATTACGATTGCTGGGAGAATTATCAACAACCTCAGATACACAGACAATACCACCCTAATGGCAGAAAGTGAAGAGGATCTAAATCGCCTCTTGTTGAGCGTGAAAGTGGAGAGTGCAAAAGCTGGTTTGAAACTCAACATTAAAAAAACTTAGGGATGTCGGAGAATTTCTCCACGAATCTCTGGGAGGCTGAATGCCAACGCATTCGTCCCCCCAAAATTGGTGGAGAAACGGTCCGCCACCCCCCCGCCACCCCCCGGGATGGGACTTACCTAGGGATGGACGAAAGTCCCTTACCTGGTCCCGCAGCTTGCTTCGCGGTGGGGGGGAGGCGCTCCATTCCTCCCCGCCGAAATTCTGGCTGGGCGGGAGGTGCCCCGTCCCTCTGGCCAAAATTCTGGCTGGGGGGGAGGCGCCCCGTCCCTCCGGCCGCGAATCCTCTGCTCCTGCCGGGTCGTAAATGGCGGCGGCCATAGCCACCGCCATTTGCATCCCTGCAGTCAGCCGTGATAGACTACACAAATATTTACGCAGCCTATCACGGCTGACTTAAAAAAAAAAAAGCGCATATGCAAATGGTGGCGCCCATGGGCACCGCCATTTGCATTCCTTATTTGGGCACGTGTAGTCTACGTAGACATTTCCGTAGACTACGGCGAAAATAAGGGCAACGCAAATAGCAAATATTTGCCGCCATTTGCGTACGTGCTTTTTTTTTTACAAAGTCAGCCGTGATAGGCTACGTAAACATTTACGTAGCCTATCACGGCTGACTGCAGGGACACAAATGTCGGCGCCTACGGCCGCCGCCATTTGCGTCCCGGCAGGAGACGAGATCCACGGCCGGAGGGACGGGGCACTTCTCCCCCGGCCAAAATTTTGGCCGGAGGGATAGGGCACCTCCCCCCGGGCCAGAATTTCGGTGGGGAGGGATGGGGCGCCTCCCACCCTGCCCAGAATTTCGGGGGGAGAGATGGAGCGCCTCCCGCCCACCATGAAGCAAGCTGTGGGGCCAGGTTAGGGACTTTCGTCTATCCCTAAATAAACTAAGATCCTGTATGGATGTATGAAAGTCACTTACCATTTCGCGAATCTGCTTTGCAGTGGGGGGGGAAGCGCTCCATCCCTCCCCCCAGAATACTCGATGGGGGGCGAGGCACTCCTTCCCTCCGGAAAAGGGAGTCCTGCCCAGCCGGCTCCACTCTGTGGGGATTCTGCGGAGCCGTCAGCCAGCTCCGCCTGCAGCCAGACATCCAGTCGCTGGGCAGCAGGGACGCAAATGGCGGCAGCCGTAGCCACCACCGTTTGCATCCCCATACTTAACCATGATAGGCTACATAAATATTTACGTAGCCTATCACGGCAAAGTAAAAAAAAAAACGCTTACGCAAATGGCGGCAGCTACAGCGGCCGCCATTTGCGTTGGCTATTTTTCACTGTTCTAGCCTACGTAAATATTTATGTAGGCTAGAACGGCGAAAAATAGCGAACACAAATGGCAGCTGCCGTAGCCGCAGCCATTTGCGTACGCTGTGCCCGGCTGCAGCCGGCCAGGAGACCAGCAGCACCTGCCGCCACCGTACCCGCTGCTGCCGCTGCACCTGCCGCCACCGCAGTCACCGCTGTTGCCACCGCACCCGCCACCGCACCCACCGCCACCGCACTCGCCACCACCACCACACCTCCGCACCCGCTGCTGCCGCACTTGCTGCCGCCGCCCATCGCTGCTGCACCCGCCGCTGAATCTGCTGCTGCTGCACCCACTGCCGCCAAATCTGCCACCACGCTGCCAGAGCCACCGCCGCCACATCCACCCCAGGTAAGTGCCGTCCTGGGGGATTCCGTGGGGGCCGGGGGGCAGGAGACCGTTTTACCACAGTTTCTAGGGGGGAAGATTCTACAGAATCCACCCTCACTGGAATCCGTGGCAGAATTCTCCGCCATCCCTAAGATCATAGCATCTTGCCCCATCACTTCCTGGCATATAGAAGGGGAAGAAATGGAAGCAGTGACAGTTTTTATTTTCTTGGGCTCCAAGATCACTGCAGACCATAACTGTAGCCATGAAATTAAAAGACACTTGCTCCTTTGGAGGAAAGCTATGGCACACCTAGACAGCATAGTAAGAAGCAGAGACATCACCTTGCCAACAGCGGTTCATATCATCAAACTATGGTTTTCCCAGTAGTAATGTATGGCTCTGGGAGCTGGACTATAAGGATGGCTGAGCACCAAAGAATTGATGCTTTCGAATTGTGATGCTGGAGAAGACTCTTACGAGTCCCCTGGACTGCAAGGAGGTCAAATCAGTCAATCCTAAAGGAAATCAACCCAGACTGCTCATTGGAAGGACAGAAGCTGAAGCTTAAACATTTTGGCCACCTAATGTGAAGAGAAAACTCCCTGGAAAAGACTGATGCTGGCAAAGATCGAAGGCAAAAGGAGAAGGGTACGGCAGAGGATGAGATGGCTAGATAGCATCACAGATGCAATGAATATGAACTTGAGCACACTCTGGGAGAGAGCGGAGGACAGGAAGGCCTGGCGTGCTATGGTCCATGGGGTCACGAAGAGTCAGACACAACTTAATGACTGAACAACAACAAAAAGGGGGTTAGACAAATTCCTGGAGGAAAAGGCTATTAATGAGTGCTAGTCTTGATGGCTATGTGCTACCTCCTGTACCAGAAGCAGTGAGCCTATGCACAACAGTTGCTGGGGAACATGGGTGGGAGGGTGCTCTTGTGCTCATGCCCTGTGTGTGGGTCCCTGGTCGACAGCTGGTTGACCACTGTGTGAACAGAATGCTGGACTAGACGGACCCTTGGTCTGATCCAGCACGGCTCTTCTTATGATGGTGAAAACGAAATGGCCACCACAATGAAAACAAGGCCTACAAAGGCTACAGGTTTCTCCCTCTCCCCCCACCCCCACATTCTAAATAGACAGCTGATAGTCACTAGGGAGGCTTCTGTATCTATGCGGTCTTATGGTGAATCCCATTGACTCTCATTACTTCTTAAAAAGCTTGTGTGTGTGTTTTTTAAGGATTTTTTTTAAAGTATTCCAATAGTATTCAACCCCAATACCTGAGGAATAGAAAATCATTGATGTTTTAGATTAAAAAAAAAAAAAACACCTTTCCCCCCACAAACGCTGGGCAAATAAAGATCACTAATATAAATTCTCAAAGTCACTTTTGACAGAAGGAGCATTTTTGCAGGGATGTCTGAAAGTCACTTACCTTTCTGCAGATTACGTTCATGTTGGGGGGGAGGTGTTCCGTCCCTCCCCCCAGAACCCTCGATGGGGGGGAGGCGATCCGGTCCTCCCCCCCGGAATCCTCAACGGCTGGCTGTGCTCTGCCGCGGCTCCGCGGAACAGCCGGCCAGGGCCAGGCCAGGGCCATTCTCAGTCGGATTTCCGGCCACAGAGGGCTCTGGGTAAACAAAAAACAAAAAACGCGTACGCAAATGGTGGCGGCTACGGCCGCCACCATTTGCGTTCCTTATTTTTCGCTGTCTTAGTCTATGTAAATATTTATGTAGACTACGATGGCGAAAATAAAGGGGAACGCAAATAGCGTAGTGGGTGCTATTTGCGTCCCTTTTTGATTCGCCATTTTAGCCTACGTAAATATTTACGTGGGCTAAAACAGCGAATCAAAAAGGGATGCAAATAGTGCCCACTATGCTATTTGCGTTCCCCTTTATTTTCGCCGTCATAGTCTACGTAAATATTTACGTAGACTAAGACAGCGAAAAATAAGGAACGCAAATGGCGGCGGCCATAGCCGCCGCCATTTGCGTACGCTTTTATTTTTTTTTAACCGGGATGTGATAGGCTATGTAAGTCTTCATGTAGCCAATCATGTCTCTGTAAAAAACAAACAAAAAAACCCGACAAGACGGCAAATGGCGGCGGTGGCAGCCAGTCGGAAGACCAGCCGCTCCAGCAGCAGCAGCCACCGCTGCTCCTGCCGCAGCAGCCACCGCAGCTGCAGCCACTGCAGCTGCCACCAGGAACATCAGCCCCAGGTAAGTCTCATCCCAGGGGGATCCGTGGGGGGGCAGGGGGGCAGGCCATTCCGCCACAGATTTCGGGGGGCCGAATGCACTGGCATTCGGCCTCACCGAGATCCGTAGCGGAATTCTCTGACATCCCAAATTTTTTGCTCTTACTCTTTAAACTGCTCTTTCTTCCTCAATATTTCACCAATCCACCTGAAATTTCCCAGTGTCAGGGTGGAAACTGAGCCAATAGAGCCCCAGAGTAGTTCTGATTCTGAGGAGGAACAGCAATCCATGGGAGAGGAGCTTTCTCATCTCTCACAAGCACAGCAGCTGGCAGAGATTCCTCCTGCCAGCATTCCTGAGATAGATAGTGACCCTGGCCATGAGAGAGTGCTGGGGGGGGGGGCTTGCTGGATGCTCGGCACAGATGCAGGGAGCGACGACAGATGGAGGGCGCAGAAAGGAGGCATACCGCTCCTTTGGCACTCAAACAACGGTTGTGTCCCAAGGACTCAAGGGAAAGAGGGAGGATCTCTCTCTAGCCCATAAGTTCAGGGTCTTCTAGGGATGCACGAAAGTCACTTACCTGGTCTCGCAGCTTGCTTTGCGGTGGGGGGGAGGCGCTTCGCTGCTCCCCCCAAAGTTCAGGCCGGGGGGGAGGCTTCCCGCCTCGCCCGGCTGAAATTCAGGCCGGGGAGAAGCGCCCCGTCTCCCCGGCCGCGAACTTCAAAAGAAAAGTAAAAAAAAAAATCCCCTGTGATAGGCTACGTAACGATTTATGTAGCCTATCACGGCTAGATCTGCAAAGTCAGCCGTAATAGGCTACGTTAATCGTCATGTAGCCTATCACGGGTGACCTTGAAAAAAAAAAGCGCGTACGGCTAATGGCGGCCCCCATAGGGAGCCGCCATTCACGTTCCTTATTTGGTCCCTGTAGTCTACGTAAAGATTTACGTAGACTACGGTGAAAATAAGGGCAACGCTATTTGCGTTGTCCTTATTTTCGCTGTAGTCTACATAAATCTTTACGTAGACTACAGGGACCAAATAAGGAACGCAAATGGTGGCTCCCTATGGGGGCCGCCATTAGCCGTACGCACTTTTTTTTTTTTTTTAAGTCACCCATGATAGGCTATGTGATGATTAACGTAGCCTATCATGGCTGACTTTGCAAATCTAGCCGTGATAGGCTACGTTAATCATTACGTAGCCTATCATAGGGGCGTGGTTTTTTTTTTTTTACTTTGCTTGTAATGGCGGCGGCGGCAGCTGGTCGAAAGATCGGCTGCCGCCCCCGCCCCTGACGAAGACCTGCCGAACCGCTGCCGGGACCCGCCACCGGGAGGGACATTCGTGAAAGGTAAGTCCCATCCCGGGGGGGGCAGGGGGGCGGAGAATTTCTCCCCGAACAACCTTCGGAGGACCGAATGCGTTGGCACTCGGCCCCCGAAGTTTCGGGGAGAAATTCTCCCCCATCCCTAGGGTCTTCCCATGGTTCTCCTTCAAACGGGGACCAGCTGCCTTGCCTGGACCTTAGGCTACTCTGCTACCTTTCCCCAGTGCTGTTCCTTGCTTTGAAGCTAGTAATTAGTATCTGAAAGAGTCATAAAGGAATAAAAGAATAATGTCTCAGAAAGAATCCTCATCGTCTGTGTCCTGAGTTGGCTAATGGTGGGGACTGCAAGAGGCAGCTAGGGTGCTCCTGACACCCAGGTATGTAAAACTAGCCCATCTGCCCAATACCTGAAAATATTTCAGAATCATTGGCAAGACATCTCAATTTTATGAACAACCCACCCCCAATCACCATTCAACATGGCAGAATTCTTTTTTTACTGATGGACTTTACCAAAAGACACACTATCATGTGTCGTTTAGGGAGCAATCCTATTGGGATAGATGGCTGCCTCCGAACCCAGAGGCGACTGCCTATCCAATACAGGGTGGGCAGAGCAGAGGGAATCTTCTCCACATTCTGGCCATCCTGCATTTGTGGCTATATGGCTGATTTCGACTGTCTAGCTATGGGAATTCAGAGCGGGGTGGGGGGAGAGGCAGTTTTCTGGGAACCGGCCTTAGAGCATGGGCTCTGAGGTCGGTTCCCAGAAATCAAACAATCTTATGGCCGTCTAGCTCACCCTTAATGAATGTATTCATGTTCTGATCACCCAATAAGCATAGTTCTCTCTGGGTGATGTAAGACACATTAAATTAAAAACATGATACATAAAATCACAATAACAAATAATAAAAGTGTGTCATGCCTTTTTTAGATTGTAAGCCTGAGGGCAGGGACTGTCTTCTTTGTTCATGATTGTAAGCCCCTCTGGGAGCCTTTTTCTGAGGAGCAGGATAAAGATACAATACATACATACATACATACATATATATACACACATACATACATAAAATACCTCAAAGTAAAATCAGCAGCAAGGGATTAAAATAGTGCATTATTCCTTGAGTGGATGGGTAGTTGTTTAAGTTCAATTACACTATATAAAGAATCATAAAGACATTTAAAGGGAGATGCATGGTATCTAATTAATAAAACCTAGTTTCAGAATATTAGACAGTTTGAGCACTAATAGTAATCCAATATTGAATGTTTCTGAGCACCTCTCCCATGTGCTCAGCATGTCCAGCTGCTCATGTGCTCAACAGAAGACATGTGCAGCACTTGGCAAGCATGCACGTATATGAAGTATATCGGTTTAGGACACAATAGGTTTGATTAATGTGAACTGCCAGTTCCTGATGCTTACCAAATACCCTTGTTTCTGGCTGTCTGCATTTTTTTTTTCTTTGCCACTCAGACTTCAACAGAAAAAAGTTCAACTATGACAGATGGAATATATATATATATATATATATATATATGGCATAACACCCCTCCCTAAAATTTCACCTTCCACACTCCATTTGTGCTGGCATTCTTGAGCACTGCCAGGCTTTCGAAAGAAAATGTTTCCATTGATGAGTGACATCTGGACTGAGTACAGGAGCAAAATGTCAGAGGAGACAGTGAAGTTCACGGGAGCTGTAGCAGGAGAAATTTACATAACAGCTGGGAATTCTAGGAAGCTCTGCTATTGATGTGCTGTAGCAGTACTGTATTTTTTAAAAGAGTGCTAGTATGAAAGAGCAAAATGAGTTAACATTTCAACCAAAAGAAACCCAATCACATTTATTTTATGGTTATACTTTATTAGGAGAGATTTTCTAGGGTACATTTCCAAAATAATATTTCATAATTCAAGCACAAAGATTTCATTTAAATGATGCCTTTTGCTCTTCTACAAGGTGTGCAATGAGTCTGATATAAGTACATGCTCCAAGCTTCCTGGAAAAATTGCAAATAAATAAAGGGAGGATTGTCCCTCAACAGTGACAATCAGCTCCTGTCAAGGGTTGGGGTAAAATGACACCGCCTCTGTCATTGTATTGAGTGGATGGAGGTAGGTTGTTGTCACTCTAGTTGCTGATCTTATTAATGGGCAAACACTGAAGCAGGGGTGTGCATTTGTTCTAGGAGGAATTGGAAAATGGGTCAAACGAGAACGTTTTGGTTCAGGTAGGATCATCCATTTAGAATGTAGTCATGGGGCTCCAGGTTAATACAGATAGGTTTCTGTCATAGGAACACTGCTTAAAAGGAGAGAGGTGCTTGGGAAAGGCAATTTGAATTTGGAGCCTGCCATGAAGATAATGTTTGTCATGCACCCAAAGAAGAAAAAATAAGAAGCAGTGTGATTGCTGGATCCAGCAGTTTCTTTTCGCTCTCTGAGCCTCTCTTTCACATTGACATTAGTCAATGTTTTATTCATTCACTCTGCTAAAGTGCATCTTCAAGTGCAGTGGGGGGATGTGCATTCAGAAGTACATCCACCTTGATAATGCATGTGAAAGGGTACTTACCCATTCAGATCTCTCTTGCATGATGAGGGCATGTCACTATTAAATACTCAAGATCAAGTTGATACCCCGGTCAAAAAACTGGGAGTACCTAATGCTGTAGCACAGGGGTAGGCAACCTGGTACTCTCTAGGTGTTTTGGACTATGACTTCTGTGGGGGATCTCTCCCAGCACTGCCACTACCTATGGGGAAACTGTTCCTTCACTGGGCAATCCCACCAATAGGGTTTTTTTTTTCTTCAAGCAAATGCTTATATTTCAGGCCCTAAGGAACTCTCTGCTGTTATAACTAAGGGTTTCCTAAGCTGGCCCTTTTTGGCTGCCACCAGTTTACTTAGAATACTCTAAAACCTCCTAGTAGCCAGATATAAGGGCTCCTTCACATGGAGCTTTTACCCTGCTATTGAGATTGCTCACTCGTGGAAGTTTGCGGGCCCTTTAAATGTGTTGTGAACCTCCGGGGTGTCTCCTGCACTAAATGACCTGTATTCCATTTTTAAATAGATCACAGATAATGAGCTATGAAATTACCCCGTTGTGTTCCACTTGAATTCCCTCCATGAAAAGAGGGAAAGCAGCAATGAGGAGCGAGGTCAATGAAACATATGGAAGACTCAGATAAGGGGGAGAAGGAAGGGGAAAAGGCAGCACATGTAAAGGGAGTCTGTGGTGACCCTGCATCTAAAATAGAAGCAGAAAGCCCTGTTTTAAATGCAGGATTTTAGGCTGGTGTAGAGATGCTCTAACAGGTGTAGTTTTGAGACAGACACCAACAGTAGGGATAAAATGAACTATTAAACAAGTTAAATTTATTTAAGGGATATTTTGTACATAAAGGAATACTAATATGTACTTTGGGGTTTTCAAAAGACTGCTTAGTGATTCAAGAGACATTATTGCTATTACAAGTATGGCTAGTTGGGTCATGTTGGGAGTTGTAGGCCTTTTTTTCTATTTTAAACATGCATAGGATTGCATCCTTAATAACTTTTCTTTTTTTACCTCAGACCAAATTCCCTAAACCTCCACCCCAGCCAAATACACTCACAACCAGGTCCAGCTCTTGAGTACAGCCTTCCTCTGATTCCCAAAGCTCTCCCTGTTGTATTTCTGGCTGCCTTTGCAGTTAAGATGGGGCCGTGTTTCCATGACAATGGAAGGAGAACCTAATGGAGGAGTACTGGATTTTTAAAAAGGAATCAGCTTTGCTACGCTTTAGTCTATGCAGGGCTCCACAAGCAGGTTCTCTGCACCAGTAGAAATTGCTTCACAAAACATACTTTCTGGTGGGGGTGGGAGTTGGAGTGAACATCATCTGACTGGCAGGGGCTGCTCAGCCAAGAGAGGCTTCCCCCCTCCCCCCTCCCCCCTTTCTTCTTTCTCCTGCAAGTCCAGATGCACCTGCATTTCAGGAGCAAGCCTCATTGAGCACAATGGGAGTTACTTCCAAGTAGAAACAAATATGCTTGTGTTGGGAAAGGGGCAGGGGAGAACACAAAGACAGGAAACCAGCCCCCATTTTAACCCACAGGATCTCTATAACAAAGGGTCTAGGTAGTTGCCTAAGGCAATAAACCAAACAAAGATGAATCGGAGCCTTGAGATTGGGAATTGGGCTTTAAGCTGTGCCATGTCAATTAAGGGGGATCTCTGTAAGTTCTGATGTGGGATTCAGAGGGCAAGCCTCATTGACCACAGTGGGAATTACTTCTAATTGGTTTGTTCAGGGATGGGGAACACACAGGAAATACCCTTTGACCAGAGTCACGGTGAAAGGCACACCCCTGGGCAAGGCTAGCATACCCGAGGTAAATGTAGGGGCTGGGGCACACAGTAACTATATCGAGGAGATCATGACTTAAGGAAAATAATCAGACTATAATAAGCACTCTCAGGAAATCCGTTTTTTCTAGGGATGGACGAAAGTCACTTACCTGATCCCGAAGCTTGCTTCGTGGTGGGGGGGAGGCGCTCCGTCCCTCCCCCTGAAATTCTGGCCGGGGGGGAGGCGCCCCATCCCTTCCTGCCAAAATTCTGGCTGAGGGGGAGGCGCCCCATCCCTCCCCACCGAAATTCTGGCTGGGGGGGAGGCGCCCCGTCCCTCCAGCCACGAAATGTTGTCTCCTGCCGGGACGCAAATGGCGGCGGCCATAGCCGCCGCCGTTTGCGTCCCTGCAGTCAGCCGTGATAGGCTACGTAAATGTTTACGTAGCCTATCACGGCTGACTTAAAAAAAAAAAAAAAACCCCGTGCGTACGCAAATGGCGGCGCCCATGGACGCCGCCATTTGCGTAGACCCTTTTTTTTTTTTAAGTCAGCCATGATAGGCTACATAAACATTTACGTAGCCTATCATGGTGTTTTTTAAAAATCTAGCCGTGATAGGCTACGTAAATCTTTACGTAGCCTATCACATTTGCTAATTTTTTGTTTTTTGTTTACTTGGAAATGGCAGCAGCGGCAGCCGGTTGGAAGACCGGGCACCTCCGAACTGCCACCGAACCGCCGCCGAACCGCTGCTGAACCGCCGCCGAACTGCCACTGGAGCCGCCGCCGCCAGGGACATTCGCCCAAGGTAAGTCCCGTCCCGGGGGGGCAGGGGGATGGCAGACCGTTTCTCCACCAATTTCGGGGGGCTGAATGAGCTGGCATTCGGCCTCCCCGAGATTCGTGGACAAATTCTATGACATCCCTAGTTTTTTCTATAACACCACCCACCAATCAGCAGACCTTCTCCCTCACTGACTACCAACAGAATGACTCCACCCTGAACTGTCAACTGTCATTTACCAACTGCTCTTTTCTACCTAGAATCCCCAGCCAATCAGAATTGAATTTACCTGATCCAGGGCCCATCTAATGTCATGCCCCCACTGGAGGAATCCTCCTCAGAGGAAGAGCTGGAGCTCATAGACACTGAGGGCATCCCAGGTCAGTCACTGTTGCCAGACCAGGAGGAGTCTGGTCACTCAGGGGAGATGGCTGCTGGTCCATCCCTGTCCACCCCTCTGAGGCAGAAGCTGAGCAACCCCCTGGCTCCCAGGAGCATTGTCACCTTAAGCAACAGCAAGTAGGGCTTCCATGAGAAGGGGTGCTCAATTTCAAAGAAGGATTCCTCAGAAGAAAGTGACTCCTCATGTGTAGGTCTCGGATCATAGAGCTCTAATGTACTGCAGTTGACTCCTGGGTGGAACTCAGCAGGCTTTAGTGTTAAAAGTCTTCAGTGTCTGCCTAGCCAGTGCTGGAAGCAACATTTTTACCAGCTCTTACTGCCTTGTATTTTGTTTTCCTGATCTTGCCTTGTGATTGAACTCCATGCTACAGACCTTGGACTCCTCCTTGACTCTTGGACTGTGTATGGTATCTGACTGTTTATCTGTGTTTTGACCTTGGCTGCTCTTCAGACCTCTCCTTTGGATTGCTCCCTCTTGCCTGTTAAAACTGTGCTGTTGACATTGCCTGCTGATTGACTTGCTTTTGGGTTGCCTCTTAGTTTAACCTGTGTCTCTTCCAGCCATAGCAGGACATCTAACAATATGCAAAGTCATTGTATCTCTCCCTCTTCCCTGCTCCCTTCAGAATGTCACTAAGCAACTGCTACACAGGCCTCAGGCCTGCTCAGATACATCGTAGCTTCCCAGACGCCACACAAATTAAACATTATATATATGGCACTTCTTCACAACTCCCATCAGCTCCTATCAGCATGGTCAATGGTCAGGGATGATTATTTGGAAGATGTTGCCCAAAACATCTGGAAGGCACCAGATTGCCTACTCCTGCTGTAGTATTACTGAAGCTAAATCAGTTTGGACCTGATCACCGCCTGCAAGGGAGACTAGTGGGAGACACATATAAGCTGCTCATTTTTCAAGGAAGAGTGGAATGTAAGCATAATTAATAAAATCCAAAGTGGAGGATTCTGGAGAGGATTTATGGGAAGCAAATTCATTTTGGATCTAGCAGAAAGATGACAGAGAATTACTGACATAACTGAAGCAGATATAGCTAAAAAGTTTAATAAATCAGAAACAGTCAAACTGATATGGAGTTAAACTCACTTATAAACAACAAGGCTGGAGCAAGCCAAGGATGTAAAAATATTTACTAAGTGCACAGTTAAAAAGGAAACGGATGATGCCATCTATTACGGACCTTGTACTTGCTATCTTGGATTACTTCAAGGTCAGTAAGGTAGAAGTGATAAGTAAGCCAGGGCAACTTAAAGCCAATAAATCACTGAGGCTGCACAAGACTCATCCACCTGTGGGAAATAATGCCTTGGGAAAGAAATTGTACATGGAGAAAAACAGTCATGGAAAATTATTTAGATCGGAATTAAATTCTAAAGGCTGGAGATCAACTGGAATTGGAATTGACAACAGAATGAAGATGTAATTAGCTGAATCAAGTGGAGAATAAATAATCATAAGCGATAATGTTATAAATCTTAAACTTATATCATAAAACTAATATCCCACTTCTAATATTTCCCTTTAGTGATATAAGCTAATACCAATGTTACTGCACTGCGGACATGACCCATTTTGGGACATTATGACTGCATCCAGACTAAGCTTTTATTGCACCATTGCCCTGCCTGATTCACATAATTTTATGCAAGATCCAGATGGCGTTGTCTTCCATTTGTAACCCTCCCATGATTTCTCACTGCCACTGCTTCTTCCATTTGTTTCTTACTCCTTTTTTTAAGGAGAAAAAGATGAAATAGCTACACCTGGGCTAGGCAGAAGCTAGATCTCCAGACATTTTGGACTTCAGCACCCAGCATTCCTGATCATTGGCACATATTAGACCTTCCCCTGACCTGGCACAACAGATCATTTTCCAAATATGCAGTAAAGAGAAATCAGCCCATAAAGTGTAACCCCAGCAAAGTCTATGAGAAAGGAAATGTACTGCTAGAGGTCACTTTTCAAACTTTAAACTCCTATAAATACCCTCCTACACTTTCTACCTCAAAATCAGCATGGGCCAAACTCTGCCAAGTTTCAGATCAGTCTTCTTAGCTGGTTTCTGAGTATAAGTCTTGGAAGCTACTGCATCCTAATTTCTGGTTATAATAGCAGAGTATAATTATTCTGACTCACCCTTAACATAGAGCTCCATAACAATTTATGAATCAAATTGCAATGGAAGAAAGGTGGACTTATCAATATTTATCTGTATGCAGTTCAAATTACTATGCCTCTTAAACAACGTTTCAACATCATTAGAAATTACCTCTAGATATAAAATAAGAAACATAAACATGATGTTGGATATAGGACTCCTACATGGCAGATAGGTGCACGTACGGAAGCTGGAGACATCATCCCTGATAACAGCATGAACAACTTTCATGAGCCTCAGGAGAATACATTGTAGAAATGCATTAATCAATTTGATTAACAATTATGCATTTTGGGAGGATATTAAACCTTGCACGGAAAAGGGAGATGAGTTGCACGGTGAAGGAAAAACTAGGCTGGCTGAACACCAATTTTTGTGAATGTTCAAAACAAGAAAGATTGGCTGATATTTTCCTGAAATGAAATGAACATTCAGTAAAGCTGAATTATATTAACTACACAATTCCCAGATTTGTCACATTAAAGGGTGGGTGTGGGGCAGAAAGAAAGACAATGAGGCATGTAAGCTTTGTTAATGTTATCCATGCACCATCATTGTATTTGTTATCAATACTGTGTCAACTCAAGTTACTCGACAATAATAAAGATAAATAAGGACAGCACAGTGCTTTCTTGATACCATTCTAAACGAATGACTTGGGCTAGGATTTGTCATACTGTCTGGTGCTTAATGGCAAAAGTAATTCAAGGACGGCTGCATTTTGTACAAGCGCTACATCACTTCAATAGTCGAACGCCACAAGGATGGTTTTTAATTGTTTATGTGATGTATCACTTGATCATCTCCTTCACTCCCTGTGCTAAGCTAGAACTGGATAAATTAATAATAAGCTCAGGCACAGCTGCATAAGTAGCTGCTTTGGGATAAAGATTGATTTATATCTCATGCAATGAAGCCTGGACTTCAGATGAATAAGTAAAGAATATCCATTTTCCTAAATATTGGAAATCGTCTACTTGAGTTTGCTGTTCCCCCCCAAATTCTATTGATATAGCCAATTTTGATGAATGAAACATAGGTAAGAGTACAAACTAATGGCATTCCAACCCCCATTAAAGTGCACATGTTTCAGAAGTGTTTTTCCTATTCATTTCAGTGGGGCTTTCATGGGAGATGTTCTTGGTGGATTCTTCTCTTGGAGGATTACTACTGAAAAGAAAAATAGCAGGTTGCCTCAAAAGTCCTTGTGCTGCTATGCTCTTTAACCCTGTCACAGAGAGCAGGTGCCAACAGGCTCTTACACAAAACCAATAACAGAAAGTAATACAGTCAGAAATAGGTCGCCTCCAGAGAGACTAATAGCAAGGTTCGATTACATCAATTAAAGCAGAAAGCCTCTGTGAAAAAGTTCACACAGCACATTATGAAGCCTCTCCCCAAGAATAAATGTCTAGTTTTACAGGTAGATGGCAGTTTTGCTGGAACTTCATATCCTCAGCTGCATAAGAAGGCAGGAAAAAAACTTGGCAAAAGTAATGATAGAGAACATTAGGCATTGTAAATTTGAGACGGAAATCTACAGTAAGTAATATCTTTTCTTAAGTCATATTTTATTAAATATATCTTAATGTGAGATGAACTTTTGCAGTCATTTCAGGGATGAGATGAATATCAGCAGTGATAACACCACGTTCACTCAACACCCAGCATTAGAAGCAAGCACTAGCGTTGAACCAATGAAATGAGAAAAGAAAGAAATAGAACTGAAAAGGTGTGTAGGAAGAGTAGGGATGGCGGAGAAATCTGCCACAGACTCCAATGAGGCTGGATTTTTTGGAATCCGGCCCCCTGGAGTCCGTGGCGGAACGGACTACGCCCCACCACCCCCCAAATCCCCCCGGGACGGAACCTACCTGGCGGCAGCTGGTCCAGGTCACCGTCTTCGTTCTGCAGCCATCTGCGGCCAGGCTGCAGAACAAAATGGCATCCGGCATAGGGGATGCCATTTTTGTCCCTGGTGTTGGCCATGATTGGCTACATAAATATTTACATAGCCTATCACAGCCAACAGCAGGGACGCAAATGGCATAGCGGACACAATTTGCGTCCCTGCCCTTTGCCGTGATTGGCTACGTAAATATTTACATAGCCAATCACAAAAAGAGCAGGGACACAAATAGCATCCACTACACCATTTGCATCCCTCCCTGCTCTTTGTCATGATAGGCTACGTAAATATTTACATAGCCAATTATGGCCAACGGCAGGGATGCAAATAGCGTCCCCTACGCCGGACGCCATCTGTGTCCGCAGACCAGCCGCGGCCGGAAGTCTGGCAGCGGCTGGAGCCGGCCAGAGGCTCCGTGGACTCCCTGTGGAGTGGACCCTGCCAGGGAGGATTCCGGGGGGAGGACCGGATCACCTCCCCTTGCCTGTGGACCCCCCCATGGACCCCAGGTAAGGGGATCTGTACATCCCTAAGGAAGAGAAAAATGAATGGCCAAGAACACTGCCAGGAATCTGAGGGAAGTCCAGTTTCATTCATTGAAGCCAGCTAAGAAAGGTCACTGTTTAGAACAGAGGTAGCCAGCCTAATTATCCAGATCTGCATGGTTAAATGTTGATGTCTGGGATAGTTTCCTCAGCCATTTTGTGGGTTCTCTGTGTGTACAGGGTCCGTGTGCTCTTTTTAATTATTTTTGTTGTTGTGATTGAACGTTCTTGTTTTAACACATTTGTTGTAATTTGTTTCATTGTGATTTTCATAGAATCATAGGGTTGGAAGGGGCCTACAAAACCATCGCGTCCAGCCCCCTGCTCAATGCGGAAGCCTGATTCCTAGGTGGTCTCCCATCCAAGTACTAACCAGGGCTGACCCTGCTAAGCTTCTGAGAACAGACAAGATCAGGAGCATCCAGCCTTTTGCGCAAATTTTTTGTAAGCCACCTTGGGAACCTATTAAAGATGGGATATAAATCTCTTCAAACAAACAGCTAATTATTCAGTCAGAGTTTTAAAGTTTATATCATCTGGAAAATCCAAGGGAAAAGCATGTGTAAATCACAGATAGCAAACACATAGATAATTACATAAACTTGATTATGGAGGGTGAAGTTGAAACTAAGCATGTAACATTGGACTTGGGCTTTATTTCGATGGCTTTCTAGTAGGAATGTACATGCATTTCATTTCTGCTTGAAAAACATGTGAACATGCCCTGTTTGCAACCCTGAATCTGAGTGCAAGCAGGAGAACATGTTCTCCGAAAATTAGGGATGGCAGAGAATTCGGCCATGGATTTCAGTGAGGCCAAATGCACTGGCATTCAGCCCCCTAAAACCCGTGGCGGAATGGCCTCCCGCCACCCCACGGAATCCCCCCCTGGGACGAAGCTTACCCGGGGTGGATGTTCTGGCGGTGGCGGCAGCGGCAGCTGGTCTCTCGGCCAGCTGCTGCGGCCTCAAATGGCGGCCACCATTTGCGTCCTGCCAGGCTGCCATGATAGGCTACGTAAGTATTTACGTAGCCTATCACGGCAGCCTGGCAGGACGCAAATGGCAGCCGCAGCAGCCTGCCATGGCCGGAACTCCGGCTGCGGATGGCCCTGGCCGGTGGCTCCGCGGAGCCACTGCGGAGCAGAGCTAGCCCAGGGAGGATTCCGGGGGGAGGGACGGAGCGCCTCCCCCCACCGCAAATCAAAGCTGCAAAAGGCTAAGTGACTTTCGTACATCCCTACTGAAAATGTTAGCAAATTCTCGAATGTGTGCTTGTGTTTGAAAAATATGCACATTTTGCTGGGAAAAAAGTTCAAAATTGTGCATTTTTAAAAAATCGCAATTTCACATTTTAGTCTGTGGGGATAACCCTAGATTTTTTGTGCAATTTTTACATTTGATCACATTCATTTTGTGCAATTTTCACGCTCACGCAAAACAAACACTTTTTTTGTTTATTGAATTATTCCCACATTGCTGATATGGGACAGCAGCTGAGTTGGAATAGCTTACCTACGGCCACCTATTGAGTTCATGGGAGAGTAAAATGTGAACCAGGTTTAACATCTGAACCAAGTCCAATTTAGGGTTAATAAATTGGTGAAGTAGGGATGGGCCATCCAAGAGCAGCTCATTCTGTGCCTGACCAATGGGTTGTGCAGACCAAAGAGCCCATCTGGAGTCAGCAGCATTATAGGTCCAAGTGCAGCCCTATTGGCCCACTGCATCACCTGGTGCTTGCTGAGCTGATAACTGCCATATTCTCTTCCGGCTGAACTGAATTTTTTGAGGGTTCATGACACCCCCTACTGTCACTCTTGTTTGTTCCTGTTTACAACCATATTCCCCTATGTTGCTGCAGCTACGGGAGGAAGGGCCCTAAGTTGAGGCAACCATGCTAACACTCCCTTACACTGGGATATATATATTCCAATGTGAAGTGAGGGAGCATTAGCCTGGTTGCCTTGGCAACAAGGATGCATTCTCTCTTCCATCACAACATCCTCCTTTCGCATAATTTCGCAAAGGGGTTCAAAAGTTGCTGAAAAGGCAGAGGTCAGTTTGTGTGGTGTGAGGGAAGGAAATGTGTGTATTCTGCACCATAGAAAGCAAAACCTCCCTCAAACCACTTCCAGTCCTGTATATAATTATTGTCATTCTCCAGGCCCAGTTTCTCATGTTAGCCCCCAAAGTAAATCATTTTATATTTATTATGAAATTACTTTACCTGAATAACTGTAGGAACAAAAAAGACATGAACTAGCAATGGGGTCAGTCATTCAGGAATAAATGTAATAGTTACAAAAATAGAAGGCTGAAAATGCAAAGACAATGTATTCTAATATGCATAATATCTGCTTTGGTATGAGTAACTGCATACTTATTATCAACAGAAATAAATATTTGTGAGAGGCACTTCTTAAAAAGTCACTTGGTCATCTTTAATTAGACTGATCATATCTCGGAATAGGTAGGTTGATTAGCGTAATAGCTCCATACCTCATAACAATATTTTTGAAAGTGTAAAAATAATTATGAAATAGAAGATGTAAAGTGACAGACAAGAAGTAATATTAGCAGAGATCTATTCAGTGAAGTGTTTGGGGGAATTAAAAAGCTATGTTTTCCTTTGAGGTTACAACAAGTAATTGGTTAGCTCTACATTTAGTATTGTTTTAATTTATTGCTGTCTCAATTAAATGACACAAGATAAAATAAATGTTGTATTCTGAATGAACCTGAGCAGAGCAAATCTCATTTGCTGCATCTTAAGAGTCGTTCCAGAAAAACAAAACTTTTACATTCAATTATAATTATTTTTAGTGCTTTATTTCACCTAATAGGGTAGTTTGAAAATGTAGCTAGAAACAGTATTTGATAAAAATGGCATTAGGAAGCAAGAGCAGAATCTGATTCAGTTCTGTATATTGTACAAACTTAAGTCAGTGCCTACAACATGAAAACATGGGAGTCTGACTGTTTGTTTGTTTGTTTGTTTCTTTCAATCAGTGTAGTATTGTTATTAAAATACAAATCCATATCTACACCAGGTTTGCACAATTTATGAACAACCAAGCTGAATTCATTAGGGATATACGAAAGTGACTTACCTTTTTGCAGATTCTGTTCCTGGTGTGGGGGGAGGCGTTCCGTCCCTCCCCCCGGAATCCTCAGCGGGGGGGGAGGTGATCCGGTCCTCCCCCCCGGAATCCTCAAAGGCTGGTTCTGCTCCGCGGTGGCTCCGCGGAGCAGCCGGCCAGGCCAGGGCCATCCACAGCCGGATTTCCGGCCACGGAGGGCTCTGGGTAAAAAAACAAAAAAACAAAATGCGTACACAAATGGCAGCGGCTACGGCTGCCGCCATTTGCGTTCTTTATTTTTTGCCATCTTAGTCTACGTCAATATTTACGTAGACTAAGACGAAGAAAAGAAAGGGGAACGCAAATAGCGTAGTGGGCGCTATTTGCATTCCCCTTTCTTTTCTTTGTCTTAGTCTATGTAAATATTGATGTAGACTAAGGCTGCGAAAAATAAGGAACGCAAATGGCAGCGGCCGTAGCTGCCGCCATTTGCGTATGCTTTTTTTTTAAAAAAAAAAACCAGACATGATAGGCTACGTAAGTCTTTACGTAGCCTATCACATCTATGTAAAAAAAGAAAAAAAAACAGAAGCGACTAGACTGCAAATGGTGGCGGTGGCAGCCAGTCAGAAGACCAGCCGCCGCCGCCGCCACCACCGAAGTTGCCGCTGGAGCCGCCGCCGTCGTCTGGAACATCCGCCCCAGGTAAGTCTGATCCCAGGGGGGATCCGCGGGGGGTGGGGGGGGCAGGCCATTCCGTGATGGATTTCGGGGGGCCGAATACACTGGCATTCGGCCTCACCGAGATCCGTCATGGAATTCTCTGACATCCCTAGAATTCATTGGCTCACCAGATGTTTAATCCATCTGCTGATTCTGCTGCCTGCCTGTGCCTGGGATTACAAAAATAGGGAGATTATTGACCATGTTGGAGAGACCCAGGCTCAAATCTCCACTAAGCATAAAGTTCACTGAATGACTCTAGGCCAATTACTCTGTGCCCATTAGGGTGCCCTGCATCCTCTTTTACATGGGAAGAGTCCTCTGTTTAAAAGGCTGCCAAAAGATGTTTCTCTGTTGGAAGGCATGTTCTGTTTGAAAGGCTGTCCAATCCAAATCTTGCTGAAAGATAAAGAACCATAAGAACTGTTCCCCATGAACAATTAACACCTGGATGGCAGACTGAACAAGCAGGCATAAAAGTCACCTGGTACCTCTCACCTGGTGAGATGTACTATATTTAGGGATGGTGCGTGTGGCTGATTGGGACCCAAAGTCTGGCACACAAACCCCCACCCATGTCCTGGAGCCATGCCCAACAAGCTGCTGCTCCCACTCAACACCCCCCCCCCATGCTTGCCAAGCCACCGGCACTCACCCAGGACCCATCTGCGAGCATTGTAAGTGCCATTTTATGAAAAAATGCTGATTGCGAATATACACACATCTAGTTGTGCACAGTGAATGACCCATATATGCAAGATTACAGGCGTAAATGGGCCATTTGCTCCTGTAATCATGCATATATGGGCCATTCATGGTGCCATTTTGCATATAACTAGATGTGCGTATATTCATGATTGCCATTTTTTTTTCTTTTTGCAAAATAGCACTTGTAGCATTTGCAGACAGGTCCCAGGTGAGTGTGGGCGGCTCAGTGAGCAGTGGGGAGCTCAAGTGCAGGTCCAGGGGTATGCGAATGGGGGCAGGGACTCTGCGGGCACCCAGAGAACCTGGATGGGTGACCCCACTATCCATCCCTAACTGTATTACTATTTAAATTATAATAATTACTTCTAAATTTGCATCAATACATATAAATCAGCATATGCAAATATTATGCAAATAGCTGTCCTGTTTTGGGGGGTGATGCATTTCCTCTTTTTGGGTGATTCATACGTGGCCACCATACTCATCCTAGCAAGGTTGTTTTAGAGGATACAATTGAAGGGGGGTGGGGTGGGGAGGGGAGCGTAGAACCATACAGGCCGCCCTGACGTCCTTGGACAAAGAATGGGATAGAACTATAATAAATAGATAAATAAAGTATGATGCCGAACTGGTGGGCTATGTTAGGTTCAGCTTGGTGGATTGCGAGTTGTGCAAGCTTGGCCTACACCAATATATTTTGTCAACACTATAATATATCCTGTGATCTACCTTGCTGCCTATTGTCAGGCCTGGGCCCTAGATTGTGAAAGGCTACCACAGACTCTGGCTCTGACCCAGATAAGGTGCTGGTTGTGTGGGCCAAAAAACTGGAAGCATGGTTGTGAACAAGCTGGAGGTCAGGTACTGGATTAGACAAATAGGAACTTCAGGCCAGAGGCAGGAAGCATAGTAGCAGATGGGGTGAAAGTCAATTACTGGGTTGGAGAGGCAAGACAGAAGAGTGTCTGCAGTTATTCAATAAGAATAGTTGCTCAGCATGCCAGACCACCCTAGAGGGAAGGATTTTATAGGGCCTGGCACCTGCCCATTGGATTGGGAGATCAGCTGACCATCTTCAGGTTTTGAGGCCAGCTGACAGAACTCAGGCCAGCACAACAGCCCTGTAAAACCTAGCATATCTGGCTAGTCAAAGGCCTAGAGTGCTGGAGGTAAAAGCCCTGGTTCAAGACTGGATCAGCCAAATGTGTAGCCATTAAACTTTAACAATATAAGCATGGCTGTCACAAGACCAGCTATTAGGGATGGCACAGGTGCCCGATTCAATCCAGGAATTCAGCAGACCTGCTCCTGTCCACACTCCTGAGCTCCGTTCACTGAGCCCCTGCCCTTCTTCACCCCCTGCCCACTTGGGAAATGGCCTGCACTCACCCTGGCAGCCTTGTCGAGCTTCACGGTCGCCATTTTCTGAGAAAATGTGCATTTTTGTGCTCGCTGTTTTATTTTTTTTAGAAATGGCAACTGCGGAGCTTGACGAGGCCGCTGGGATGAGTGTGGGCTGCTCACCGAGAGTGGGAGGGGCTCAAGCGCAGTCCAGGGACCAGCAAGTGGGGACAGGGGCTGGGCAGGAGTCCAGAGAACCCAGATAGGGTGAGTTTGCACATCCCTACCAGCTATGCCGTGATCTATGTGTGAAAGGGAGACCAGGCCAAATTCAGTGCCCCACTCCTTTCTGCCCTTCCCTTCCAATGACCCTGACTTTTCTGCTGCCGCCAGGTGGAATTCTTTATTTTCCCAGGCTGCTTCACCAAACGGACTTAAAACTCTCTGTGTCTCTTTTAAGTACCAATAGGTAGTGTGGGGTTTGGCTTTTAGGGATGGGTAATCCAACAAGAAGAGACCACAAAGTCTAAAGAACAAAATTTTAGAAGTTTACTTTAAAAACAAGCATTATTATTGGGGAAAAGGGTTTAAGATCTGAATGATTACAACATAAACACAAAACAAAACTTTAAGAGCAAAAAGGGTAAGAAAATAACCAAATTATTAATAACTAAGTCATTGTATTTTACAATAAAATGCAATGACATCGTAAAAATAATATAAAAACCATATGCTTAACACATATTTTGGGGATGAAGTCTGCTACCACACTTGGAATAAGAGTGCTGTCAGAGCTGGATGAAGCAGTCCGTGGTGCAGGATGGAGCTTTCTGAATCTGTTACAAATTGTCTGGATTCTGTCTTTCAGCTCAGCAGGAAAAGCCACTGGATTTTTAAGTGTCCTCCTCTTCCCAAATCTGCACAAGCACTTCCAAAGTCCTTCAGAAATTCACGTTCATTCTCCCAATATCAAGTCTCCAAATCAAACAGTGTGTAACAGTATATTCCTCCTCCTTTTCTCTCTTCTTGGCCCCATCTATATGGCACCGTTTTGACCCCCCACCCCGTTGCAACTGCTCAGCAATGCAGCTTTGAATCACCATGCCCTCTGATTAGGGATGTATGAAAGTCACTTACCTTTTCGCAGATTCTGTTCATGGGGGTGGAGGCGCTCCGGTCCTCCCCCCTGGAATCCTCGATGGCCAGCTCTGCTCCGCGGCGGCTCCGCGGAGCAGCCGGCCAGGCCAGGGCCGTCCGCAGCCGGATTTCTGGCTGCGGGCTGGCTGGTGCAGATGCAAATGGCAGCTGCCGTAGCCGCCACCATTTGCATCCTGCCAGGGAGCTGTGATAGGCTACTTAAGTCTTTATGTAGCCTATCACGTCTGGGTAAAAAATAATAATAAAAAAAAAACAGCATACACAAATGGTGGTGGCTATGGTGGCCGCCATTTGCATTCCTTATTTTTTGCCGTTTTAGCCACGTAAATATTTACATAGGCTAAAATGGTGAATAAAAAAGGAATGCAAATAGTGCCCACTATGCTATTTGCGTTCCCCTTTGTTTTTGCTGTAATAGTCTACGTAAATATTTACGTAGACTAAAACGGTGAAAAATAAGGCATGCAAATGGCGGCCACCGTAGCCGTCATTTGCGTATGCCTTTTTTTGTGTCTTTTTTTACCCAGACGTGATAGGCTACGTAAGTCTTTACGTAGCCTATCATGTCTGGGTAAAAAAAAAAAAAAAAGACCAGACTGCAAATGGTGGCTGCGGCAGCCGGTCGAAAGACCAGCTGCTGCCGAAGCCGCCGCTGGAGCTGCCGCCATCTGGAACATCCGCCCCAGGTAAGTCTCATCCTGGGGGGGATCCGTGGGGGGCAGGGGAGTGGCAGGCCGTTCCGCCACAGATTTTAGGGGGCTGAATGCCAGTGCATTCGGCCTCACTGAAATCCGTGGTGGAATTCTCCGCCATCCCTACCTGCGATACAGTCACAATGTACCGCATGCTTCCCTAAGAGACTTGCCGTGCCATTTTTTTTGCCATTATACTGAAATCCACAGCTGTACAGTCCCATGAGTGTGGGGGTGTAACACTTCAGTGGCTGTTTTATATTTCAGGGGCTCTGCTGTGTCTTTCTGACCATGTTTTAGGTAAAAATTGGGTGTTTTGTGCTCCTTCATTTCAACACTATCAGTATGTCAGTTCCCCAGCCCAAGACTCTCGCAGTGGTTTGCACTCACAAGCATGACCACTATGTGCCTAGCCATCACTCTGAAATGGCACCTGGAGTGATGTTGTTCCTTTCCCCAAGACCTTCCCCAGTCCTTAGGTACTGAGTCCAAAAGCAACCGTTGCAAAGATACGAAGCTGCAAAAATGTGCAGAAGTGTGATTAAATAAATGAAAACACCCCTCTGTGCCTGTGTAACTGTGCAACTGCGAAGGGATGGGGGAGTAAAGGGGCATCACAGAGTGATGCAGGCACTATGCACGCCTACGACACACCCACTGCAAGATGCAAAATCAGTTCGGGGAAGGAGCAGACAGCCCGCAACCGCAGGGGAACCCACAGCAACCCCCTCCCGCATATGGCAGTAAAACAACTCCTTGGAATTCCACTTTTTCCCGGCAAAAACCATGGATGGCAACTGTGTCATCTATCATGATGGACCTCGACTCGCATCCTCCCTGGAGTAAAAGCTCGGTGCAGATAGGGCCCTTGTGGTGGATTGCCACCCCTGTTGCTGCCAACAGCCTAGTAACTGAGTTTTTTTGCAGAGACGGGGAGGTTGTTTTGGGGAGTGGGTAGGGGTATACGAAACCCTGCTTACCTGGCTCTGCCAGGTACTGCTGGGGGGGGAGGGACTCTGTGCCTCCCCCCGGAATCCTCACTGGGGGGGAGGTGCTCTGTGCCTCCCCCCGGAATCCTGGCCAGCTGCTCCGCTCTGCAGCCAAGCCATGGAGCTGCCAGCCAGCTCTGGCCGCCCACAGCCGGACATCCAGCCGCTGGGCAGCCCTGCAGGGACACAAATGGCGGCTATCAGAGCTGCCATCATTTGTGTCCCTTTCTTTCGCCATAATAGGCTACATAAGTATTTAGGTAGCCACCACCATTTCCGTACGCTAGGTTTCCCCCCCCCCATGATAGGCTACGTAAATACTTATGTAGCCTATCACAGCCTCCACAGGGACGCAAATGGTGTCCCTGCATTAGCCGTGATAGGCTACGTAAGTATTTGTGTAGCCTATCATGGCTGAAGAGTAAGACACGAATGGCAGCCGCAGGACAGCAGCCATTCGCACAGCAGTGCGGACGGGAGCAGGTAAGTGCTCCGTTTCACGTGCCTTTCGTGGGGTGGGGGGGGCGGGGGCTTCATTCCGCAACAGTTTTCGGGGGGCCGAATGCACTGGCATTCAGCCTCACCGAGATCCGTCATGGAATTCTCTGACATCCCTAGGAGTGTGTGTGTGGGGGGAGAGGAGATTGAGGGGCTGGGAGGAATTTTTCTGCAGCTCACCTTTTTTAGAGGCAACCTTTATGAGCACCCAAATTTCACTTTGGAGCATGAACCCGGATAGTTTTCCAGCATCTCTACCGTACAATATACCAATATTAACAAGAGACTCCATGCAACAAAGAAGGCTGGAAAAGCAAATATAAAGAAACCCACATGACAGCAAGATCCAGATCTATCTGTGATGTATTAATTATGTAAAGCTATTTCCTACCCTCAACCATTTAATCACAACAACACCTAAGTCTAAAGAAAGAAAAATTCAACTAAAACGCTAATAGTTCTAATACTAATAGAACTTGCTGGTGACATTTTAGAAAGTAGGGATGAGTGAACAAGTGATGCTCAAGTTCACCAAGATTCTCTGAACAGCATCTTGATGCTCATCTCTCCTTAATTTTGAACTCAATGGGACCAGATTCTGAGTATATGTATATAGGATTGCTTGGTTAATCGCATTCCAGTAACACCCACCACCCCACCAACCAGCTGCTTGGCAGGGTGGTGGGAGGCCTGAATCTGCTTGGAAACAGGTGTGCCATCCACCTTGTGCACCAGTTTCATTGCATAATCACACACACCCTCCCTACCACCTTGCCAAGTAGTTGTTTGATGGGGTGGAAGGTCTTAATCTGCTGGGAAACAGGGAGGGCTGGGAAAAGAATGCCCTTTCACTTTCTCAACCGCATTCTCAGGAATACAAACCTGGGGTCTCAGATGAGTCACATTGAGGTTCTGGTGGAGAATTGCTTGGGTAGATCTGAGAAACCTACAAAGACCTTGAAGCTCAGTCATGCTTGCTGCCGACATCGTTGTTTCCCCAAACTGCATCTTGGCACAATCAGAGATGCACTGCAAGGGGAAAACGTGGCTGCCTCTTAAAAAGAAAAGAGGAAGCCAGCCAAACCATCTGCTTTCTGATGCCCTATGACTTCTGATCAAAGGATAGACTCATAGTCTTTAAACTGGTACTGGTTAGTCTGCATTTGTCTTGATTTCCCTTCTCCGTCTGCAAAATTCTTAAGACTTTGTGTACAGTTTGAAGGTGGGGGTTGTTAGTTTTCTCTTTTTACCAATCAATGCAGTGGCTTATATTTTCTTTTAACTCTACCCCCCACCACCACCTTCATCAAACAGGAACTGGTGAGGGCCAGGAGACTGTTCTGAAGAGAAAAACTGAATGAAACTCTGTTAGTTTCCATGGCAACAAATGGCTTGCTGTTGACAGTATTTTGTCAGCTATTACTGGCTCCAGGCTAGACATTTCCTTGTGTGCCCATAGAGATAAAACTGCAAATTTAATATGTGGCGATACTAATCACCCCTACACACATACACACACACACACAATGATAACTGAATAGGAAAGAGCCTATATACATCTTAGATTTTATCTTCTGATTTTACTTTTGCCTCAAGCAGAGAAAATTTAAAAGTCCTGATGAAGGAAGTCCAACCCACCAAATTCCTTGTTTCTGTTCCACTGATCAGAGGCTTCTGCATATTGATGCAAAATAAAAATGACAAAACTAAAGACACTTTTGAGTAAGCCCCACAGAACACAGTGGGCTTTTCTTTTCAGAAAACATGCATGACTCTAACCACTGTGCCTTAGTCCCTTCAGTGGAACACAAGGAGTCTTCCCAGCTCCTATCAGTGCAGGCAAATGTTCACCTGACTTATTCAAAACTACCATCTTTCCCAGTTTAATTTTAACATTATTGTTCTAACCACTGTACATTACTGTTTTCAGTAGAACTGAAGGAATTTTCCTGGCTCCTACCAAGTTCTGTTTGGGGGGCTGGGGGTCAGGGCTAAATACGCTGGGAAACTGGAGTGTGAGGAGAATCCTCCTTATGTGCTATTTTCCAAGCAAAAATGTCCCCCTTCCCTTCTCACCTTTCCCAGCAGATTGAGCCCCCTATCCCACCTCATCCGGCTGCCAAACAACATCATCTTCTGACCCACTAATAATAATATGAGGTAAACAGCAGTCCCACTCCTGCACATTCAAAATGAGCTGTGGTGGGGGAGAGATAAACAGAGTGAGTCTGCTACTGAGCATGCCGGGGGTTATGGTGAGTCCTATTGACTATCATTGCATGTTAAAAGAAGAAGCATCAGCAACAGCAGCAGCTTATTTATTTCAAAGACTGAATTAAACGGAGCTTTGGAAAAAAAAGTTTCCCTCTAACTCCAATATAAGAACAATAGAAACTCATCATTGTTTCACGTGAAAACTAGTCTCTTCAGGAATTGTGATTACAAAATGGTTGACAACATTTTTTTTTCAAAGTCACTTTTGACCCAGGGGGTGGGCATTGTTGGTTTGTTTTGCTTATTGTCTTTAAACTGTTCTTTCTCCATCAAACTTCCACCAATTTTCCTGGAATTTGCTATAAAACCAGCACTTCTTTCTGGCTCTGGAAAATGTCAGAAACATTGGTGAAACTGTTTCAATTTTATGAAGGTTAGAACAACCCAACCCCTGGTTGTTATTTTACACATTGAAACCATCTTTTTCTTCTTCTTTTTTTACTTTCAGGCCTTAACAAAGGAGACACTAGTGTGGCTTCTTTAATAAAACTGAGCTACTTTACAAGGTTGTTGTAAGGATTACAACACGATACAGTATAGGAAGCACTGAAGCTTTATATAAATGGTATGGTAATCACTAGATTACCAGCCCTATTTCTTTATTTATTTTTATTTACAATATTTATATACTGCTCCACATCAAAGATTCTGGAGCCGTGAACAACAAGATAAAAGAATGAAACAATTAAAACATTTAAAAAACAACTGTTTCTAAACTTAATAAACCACAGCTGGTTGCTCAAGAAAGCCTCTTGAAATAACAATATCTTCAGGAGGCACCAAAAGCAACACAACGTTGGTGCCTGTCTGACCTCCAAAGGCAGAGAGCTCCGCAGGAAGTAGGGGTGTACAATTACTCACCCTGTTTCAGTGGGGCCATCCACTGGGGGGGGCGATCCATCCCTCCCCCCTCAGAATCCTCCCTGGCCGGCTCCGCTTTGCAGCAAGCCTGCAGAGCCGCTGGCCGGGCCCGCCTGCAGCTGGACTTCTGTCTGCTGCCAGGCTGCGGCTGCAAATGGTGGCCACCATAGCGGCCGCCATTTGCGTCCCTGTGTTAGCTGTGATAGGCTACGTATATATTTACATAGCCTATCACAAAAACAGCAGGGACGCAAATGGCATAGCGGCCGCCATTTGCGTCCCTGCTCTTTGCTGTGATAGGCTACGTAAATACTTACGTAAATACTTACGTATCACAGCTAAAGTAGGGAGGCAAATGATGGCCGCAGACTGGGGCAGACATTCGCGGCCGCAGACCAGGGCAGTGGACAGACCGGATGGCCGACAAAAGGTAGGGTCTGTCCCGGGGAAATTTCATGGGGTGGCAGGGGGGATTGCTCTGTTCTGCCACAGACTCCGTGTGTGTGTGTGTGTGTGTGGATTCTAAAGAATCCAACCTCATCGGAGTCCATGGTGGAATTCTCTAACATCCCTAACATGAAGGGGGCCGTTGCACTGAAGGATCTTTTCCTGGTGGACTCCAGTCAGGCTAAGGGTCCATGTGGAAGCACCAGGGACATGCCCTCTGATGACCTCAGCGACCAGGCAGGTTGGTAAAGAAGAAGGCACTCTCTCAGGTATCCTGGTCCAAAATTGTTTAGGGCTTTGTGCACTAGTACTAATACTTTAAACCTGCCCTGGTAGCAAATCGGCAGCCAGTGCAATTCAGCACAGTACTCAGCAAATAAGTTACATGCTTAAAAGGGGTAGCTCTTGACAATAGCCAAGCTGCTGCATTCTGCATTAGCTCCAGCTTCCAGACCAGCCTCAAGGGCAGCCCCACATAGAGCGCATTGCAGTAATCCAGTCTTGAGGTTACTAATGCCTGTACCATCGTGGCCAAGCTATTCCTGTCCAGGAGAAACCATAGCTGGTGAACCAGCTGAAGCTGATAAAAAGCCCTTTGAGGTGCCGGGCCACATGGGCCTCCACTGTGACAATTATGGATCTAGAAGTAACCCCAGACTATGAACCTGATCTATCAGAGTGCAACCCCATCCAGAACAGGCAATGAGGCTATGTCCTGGACTCGGGAACCATTCCCCCATAGGGCTTCCATCTTGCCAGGATTCAGTGTCAGTTTATTGGCCCTCATCCAGCCCATTACTGAGTCTAGGCACTGATCCAGCACTTGCACAGCCTCTCCTGATTCAGATGTCACAGGGAGATAGATGTGCATGTCCTTAAGGACAGCAGGCACCACCCCTTCCCACAAAGAAGCATTTATCACTCCCTGAACCCTGAATTTTGTTTTCTTTGTTGTGTTCACCACTCCAAAATCTGATTATGTGCTCTAGAGCATGCTTGGTCATCTTCACTTCGAGTCTTATGCCATTTGTGCTCTAGCTGACATCCAGCCTGTTACATTGACTACAGCTCCCCAGCATACCAAGGAGCACAGTGGGCTTGAGAGTGCTGGAGGGCTCTCAGGCGCAATCAAGTCGATGGCCCTCCGCATCTCACTGTTCTACAATGAGGCTAGGGCCTCAGCTGGGTCACCAGCTCTCTCCACTGGGAAATCCCCAAGAACATTCCGAAATCCATTGGATTTCATCAGTCTCCTTGGGAGGACCATCTGAATGGGTCTCCCACCCCTGCAGGAGGGAAATAGCACTGTGAGTTCAAATCCCACCAGGAAATGGTCTGACCATGACAATGGGTTACTTGGACACCCCCCTCCCCCATAACATTGGAATGTATGGATGATTATATATTTCATGAACACTTGATGGTTCTGAATGTCAAAAACCAGAATATGAGCACAGTTACCACTGTAAGAAGTGATATGTAGCTGCAGGATCAGTAATTTACTTCTCATCAGTGTGTGTAAGAACAGATGGTCCATAATTAATAAACCATACAGCAGGTGGAGTTTTCAAGCAAGTGATACAGAGAAGAACAAAGTACTGAAGAAACTTTCCCTATTGGGGCCCTCTTGGGATATTTGGATTTATTTACTTTCTTCCTGCTGTCAAAGGTTTTAAGTTTAATTACTTGGTGTAATTACTACTTAGAGTACTAACTCTAGAACCAGTTGATAATATCATTGTCAGGAGGATGCTCTTTAGTTATTTTTGGCATTTTAGATCAACAACAGAACAATAAAAGTTTTATCTTCAAGCAGCATAGGCTTATTCTATCAGAAAATTTTCTGTTTACTTTTCAGTAAATGGCTTTTTTCCCAGAAATGTGAGTAGAAAACTTTGAAAACATCGCAATAAGTATGCTGAGAAAACAAGTTCAGAAAGAGACAAGCCTTGAGGTTCAGTTTTGAGGTTACTAATGTCTGTACCACTGTGGCCAAGCTATCCCTGTCCAGGAGAGGCTGTAGCTGGTGAGCCAGCTAGGGATGGCGGAGAAATCCGCCATGGACTCCAATGAGGCTGGATTCTTTAGAATCTGCCCCCCCGGAGTCTGTGACGGAATGGACTACCCCCCCGCCACCCCCCGAAATCCCACCAGGACGGACCCTACCTGCTGCCAGCTGGTCCGGGTCCGTCTGCTGCTGCTGTCCATCCACTGCCTCGGACTGCGGCCGCAAATGGCGTCCACGTAGTGGACTCCATTTGCATCCCTGCTCTTTTCAGTGATAGGCTATGGAAATATTTACATAGCCTATCACTGAAAAGAGCAGGGATGCAAATGGTGTCCCCTACACCGGATGCCATTTGCAGCCACAGCCCGACAGCAGACAGAAGTCCAGCTGCAGGCGGGACTGTCTGGCGGCTCCGCAGACTCTCAGCAGAATGGAGCCGGCCAGGCAGGATTCTGGGGGGAGGGACAGATCACCTCCCCACCCCCGCAGATGCCTGGACAGGAATGGGGTGAGTATTCCATACACCCCTAGAGCCAGCTGAAGCTGGTGAAAGGCACTCTGAGCATCCACAGCCACCTATTTTATTTCTTTATTCATTTAAAACATTTATATCCTGCCCTATATCATTAAGATCTCAGGGCAACGTACAGATCAATAAATCTAAACAGTATAAAACAATAATTTAAACAGATAAACATATTAAATATTAAACAAGCTAATGCCAATTAAAATCTAAAACAATAAAACCAAACTAATTTTGACCCTTTTGATGCTCCGTAGTGACTACAGAGCTCTAAAAGAGTCAAAATTAGCTTGCTATGGATGCCACTCCTCTCCCATTTGTTTTTAATGAATTTGGGTACATTGGGGAGAGAGGCAGGGGCCACAGGATCCCGTGGGCCCCCCCTGGTTTAGTGCCCATCTACAGGGAAGATGCACATAAATCCAAAGACTCCTTGTTCAAGCCCTGGCAGCTTATGATAATTACAGGGTGAATTCACAAAATATACATCGGGTCATGTCCTCATGCAATTGTAGCTATGGTTGGTTATCATTTGACTTGATAAACATTTATCATTACAAGCCCATACAAGCTTCTGAGTTTCACAGAATGGTTTACCAGGATGGATGGCAATGTCCTCAGCCTAGACACACATGGAGAAATGATCTATTGTGGCAAATATGCAAATATTTTTATTTTATCACAGGGATAAAATAGTGTGTTTGTGTTGATTTTTTTACATGTTTTATATGAATTTCAATTCTACTCACCCCTTCCCCCCTTTTTTTATAACAACCATCTCTCTCTTGTCTTGGTAGATAAACAAAATGAATCCTACCTTTTGTCAGGAATAAATGTTTCAAGAGGAGGGGAAGCTATTGTTCTCCTTATATTGTGCAGGTTAATTCTATATTACCTTATTTTTGTATTTGTTTCTTCTTTACCCATAATGATTATAGAAAAGTCCATAATGGATAATCTGTAGCAGCTGGGGTGGAAACCTTTGAAACGTACATCAAAGAGGAATACAAATGCAGAATCAAATTAACAGTTTTATGTGTTCAACTGCTGTGTCTAATCTTTTATGACAGCTGGTAGCTGACAGTGAATTATTTAACCTAGGCTCCACTTCACTAGCTGTTCAATAAGCCTTTTCATGGGAACAAAATCTGCTGAGTAACGCAGTTCCACCCCCCACCTACCCCGTCTTGCCTTTTTATTCCACAGCAGAATTAAGCTGAAACCATTTCCATCAAAACAGTACAGATTTTTGAAATGTAATACTGTGTTGTGGGGAAAAATGTTTGTTCAAGGTCAACCATAGGGTAAAATGGTCATTCAAACCTCTGAGGATTGCTAAAAATGTAGGGATGCCAGAGAATTTCGCCACGAATCTCGGGGAGGCCGAATGCCAGCGCATTCGGCCCGCCAAAATCGGTGGAAAAACGGTCTGCCACCCCCGCCCCTCCCCGGGACGGGACTTACCTTGGGCGAATCTTTCTGGCGGCGGCGGCTCCGGCGGCGGTTCAGTGGCAGTTCGGCAGTGGTTTGGCAGCAGCGGCTGCAGCAGCCGGTCTTCCGACCGGCTGCCGCCGCCGCCATTTCCAGTAAAAAAAAAAAACATGATAGGCTACATAAAGATTTACGTAGCCTATCACGGCTAGATTTTTTAAAAAATACCGTGATAGGCTACGTAAATGTTTACGTAGCCTATCACGGCTGATTAAAAAACAAACAAACACGCGTACACAAATGGTGGCGCCCATGGGTGCCGCCATTTGCGTTTCTTATTTTGACACGTCTTAGTCTACGTAAACATTTACGTAGACTAAGACAGCGAAAATAAGGGGAACACAAATAGCGTAGCATCTATGCTATTTGCGTTCCCCTTATTTTCGCCGTAGTCTACATAAATGTTTACGTAGACTAGACGTACCAAAATAAGGAACGCAAATGCCACCATTTGCGTACGCATGTTTTGTTTTTGTTTTTTTAATCAGCCGTGATAGGCTACGTGAACATTTACGTAGCCTATCACGGCTGACTGCAGGGACGCAAACTTTTTGTTTTTTTAATCAGCCGTGATAGGCTACGTAAACATTTACGTAGCCTATCACGGCTGACTGCAGGGACGCAAATGGCGGTGGCTACAGCCGCCGCCATTTGTGGACCCGGCCAGCCAGGATTCGGGGGGGGGAGGGATGGAGCGCCTCCCCCCCGGCCAGAATTTCGGGGGGGAGGGACGAAGTGCCTTTCCCCCACCTCGAATCAAATTTCATTAAAAGGTAAGTGACTTTCGTACATCCCTATAAAAATGTAACAATGCTGAAGAGGTATCCTTTAAAAAGTAATGTTCTGGTGTGGATTCTGCAACAGCATTTTGGTCAGTGGAAATAATTTTTCTCCCCCCCACACACACATGCACACACACACACACACACACACATGCACACTTTATTTTTATATGAACCTATGAAGTTGCCATATCCTGTTCCAGACTGTTAGTCCATCTAGTCCAGAACTGTCTGGAGAGCATCAGAGTAAACAGTCTTAGGTAGGAATCTTTCCCAGCCTTGACTCTTGAGATCCTTTTAGGTAGAAACGCTTCCATTTGCTGAGTGAACCTGTAATTTTCTTCAGGTGAACACCACATGGTCCACCGTGGTACCATGCATCCCCAGTCACATTTATACCCAACCTGCAAGAGTAGATGTGCAACTGACTGACATGTGGAAGCACAGCTCAGCCTTTCCCAACCTGGTGCCCTCCATGTGTGTTGCTGTACAACTCCTACCATTATCAACCAGCATGGTCATTGGCTGTGCTGGCTAGGGATGAAGGGAGTTCTAGAGCAACACATCTGGGATGGTACCACATTGTGGAAGGCTGGTATAAATCTTTAGCCTAGAACTGAGTACCTGATGGAGCTCCTCTCCTGGCATGAACATACCCATACGCTGTGCTTATCAACTAAGGCCCTCTTCCAGGTGCCTCCTCCAAGAGAAGCTCATATGGTAGCAACAAGGGAGAGGGTCTTCTTGGTGGCAGCCCCCCAACTTTGGAATGACTCCCAGCAAGACCCACCTGGTGCCAACATTATTAACTTTTTGGCACCAGGTAAAGACCTTCCTCTACTCCCAGGCATTTGGCAGCATACAATAGGGTCACAGGATATTGTTTGGATAGGTATGGATGTGTATGTGTGTCAGCTCTGTTTATATGTTTGTAGCTAAACTGTTTTTATATTATGCATAGTACACAATTTGTAAGGTTCTTAATCTTTGTAAACCACCCAAAGAGCTTTGGCTGTTGGGTGGCATAGAAATGTAATAAATGAAATGAAATGAAATGAGATGTGCCATGGGGAACCTACACTTTACACTCATACAATATTAGCTGTTGATCACAGACCAAGGCTTGACTCAAAGAGTATAGGCTTTATCACCAAATATATGACACTACCAAATATATGGCTGTGATAAAGAAGGAAGATGTTGGTTAGATAGATCAACCAAATGAAGCTTGGTCCAACAACAATGAAACTAGAAAAAACTAGGGGTGCACGAAAGTCACTTACCTGGTCTCGCAGCTTTTCGCGGTGGGGAGGAGGCGCTTCGCTGCTCTCCCCGCGAAGTTCAGGCCGGGGGGAGGCTTCCCGCCTCGCCCGGCCGAAATTCAGGCCGGGGAGGAGGCGCCTCGCCTCGCCCGGCCACGAAATAAAAAGTAAAAAAAAACCCACGCCCCCGTGATAGGCTACGTGACGATTTACGTAGCCTATCATGGCTGACTTTGCAAATCTAGCCATGATAGGCTACGTTAATCGTCACGTAGCCTATCACAGTGGCATTTTTTTTTCTTTTATTGGAATGGCGGCGGCGGCAGCCGGTCGAAAGATCGGCTGCCGCCCCCGCCCCTGACGAAGACCCAACGAACCGCCGCCGGGATCCGCCGCCGGGAGGGACATTCGGGAAAGGTAAGTCCCGTCCTGGGGGGGGGTGCAGGGGGCGGAGGGGTGCAGAGAATTTCTCCCCGAAACTTCTTCGGGGGGCCGAACACATTGGCGCTCGGCCCCCCGAAGTTTCGGGGAGAAATTCTCCGCCATCCCTAGAAAAAACAGAAACAGGAAACACACAAAGAGCAGGTGCTAGAGATTTGGCAGGTGGTGAGGCAAAGACACAACAGGGCAAACTTGGAAGGTAAATGAAAGTGATGTTGAGCAGAATAGAGACTTGATCGAAAGAAACTGGGAAGGATGAAAAATAAAGAAGATTGAAGTGCAGATATTTACGTGCTTCAGAGGAGAAGTGGCCTAAGGAGATTTTCACCTCAGACAAAAGAGCAAAAGAGTTTCCAAGTTGACCTTGATGTTTGGTGAAATGTACAATATTGAACAGAGAGCTAAGCTGAGCTGCCCCTTTACCATTTGTTCAAAGGGAGTTCTGTATAGTATAGGGGTTATATATTAAAATACTATAGGGGTTCTAAGTTCCAGTGGATCCACTGTGTAAATACTGGATGGAGGTTTCTATCATCAGTAGCTATAAATGACTGCTAATATGTGATAGTGGTAGCACTTTGTGAATGGAGCGTTTTCCCCTCCACAGCTCTGGACTGGCCTATTCTAGGGATGTACGAAAGTCACTTACCTGTACCGAAATTTGATTAGCGGTGGGGGGGAGGCGCTCCGTCCCTCCCCCCGAAATTCTGGCTGGGGGAGGAGGCGCTCCGTCCCTCCACCCCCGAATCCTGGCCGGCCAGGCCGCAAATGGCAGCGGCCGTAGCCGCCACCGTTTGCGTCCCTGCAGTCAGCTGTGATAGGCTACGTAAATGTTTACATAGCCTATCACAGCTGAGTAAAAAAACCAACAACCATGCGTACGCAAATCATCTAACGTAGATGCTACGCTATTTGCGTTCCCCTTATTTTCGCTGTAGTCTACGTAAATGTTTACGTAGACTACATGTGCCAAAATAAGGAACGCGAATGGCGGCGCCCATGGGCGCTGCCATTTGCGTATGCGCAGTTTTTTTCACATCACATGTGCGCACATACACATGTACATATGTATTCAAATGACATGTGCTGTTTAAAGATCTTGAACCTAGAGTTGTAGTGTGCCATGGGGAGGTCAGGCTATACACATATATCACGGAGAAATTAGCACTAAAATGGCAAAATCTAAAGAAAGCTTGGATCAAAATAACATATGTTTTTTTGAAAAACATAGAAAGACTAATCAGTATGTGAATAATGTGTGAAATCAACTTGTGCCACCAGCTTATTGAAGAAGTAGTGTAAAGCAGAAGGAAAGTATAGGAGAAGGGCCAAGTGAGGCAAGGAAGCATACATGTGCACTACGTAAGGACATAGCATGATACTAGGGAAATTAAGGGACACCTAGGAGTCCTAATGGCAATGGGGCAAACTTAAGGGATCAGTAACATGGTTCTTGGGGGTGGCACAAATAGAGAAGGCTGCAAGTTGGATAGTGGAGAGAGAAAGAAGCAGAATGACAAACCACATCGATAGCAATGTGTGTCTGTATTCTCTCATAGAGTGAAGAATGGAAATAATGATGAATGGCTTTTCTTCTGGGGAATGAGTCCTGCTGACACAATGGCAATCCTCTCATACAGGGTCACATAGGCTTTCATATGTATATTGCTTGAATAAACTGGAACCACTGGTCTAAAACTTGATTTTCATTAGATCTCAGGAGAACAGTGCAGATGCTGAATCAGTGCTTGAGAATAGTAAAGGACTGGAAGTGGGCAAACAACCTGAGGCTTCATTGAGATAAGATGAAAGTACAGTTGATTGTTGAGAACTGAGACTGAGTATCCAACCTGTTGTGGATAGAGTTTCACTCCTCGTTAAAAATCAGGTTCATAGCTTGGAGCCTGGACTGCTCCTGGGCAGTCAGGTGGCCGCTCTAACCAGGTGTGACTTTTTCTAACTCGGGTTAGGATCCCAGCTGTGCCCTTTCCTGCAGTGGTTGAACCTGGCCACAGTCATGCATGCCTTGGTGAATTTCAAATGGTGTTATTGAAAGGTGCTTAATACGGGGTTTCCCTTGAAGGCTGTTGGGAAATTTCAGTTGGTTCAAAATGCAGCTGCAAGTGTTCTGACTGCAACTTGTTGCATGGAGCATCAGATTCTACCACTACCACCTTCACTGGCTACCAGGTTCTTCCCAAGATAAACTGCAGAAGCTTCACAGCCATAAAGAGCCTGGGGCTGGGATATCTGGGAAACAAAAGCGAGAGAGGGTTATTACCCTCATGTCCTGCTTATGGGATTCCCAGAGGCAGTGGGTTCACTACTGTGGGAAACAGGATGCTGGACTAGATAGGCCTTTGGTCTGATCCAGCAGGGCTCTTCTTACGTACTTATCTGAAAATCCCTAGGCCCATTCTTTATGCCCAGCTGGAATCCTACTAATGAGCAGTTATACCGCTTAAGTATAAAATAAACTTACAGCAGATCAAGTATTCACTTTGGCAGATCATTGAAACCTTTGGCAGATCACTGAAGTAGGCTATGACTCTGAAAGTCCACACAAATTCTCTCATAGGGGGCCTTCTCAGTGGCTGCTCCCAGGCCGTGATGGAACTAGGGATGTATGAAAGTCACTTACCTTTTCGAAGGGTGACATTCGCAGTGGGGGGGGAGATGCTCCATCCCTCCCCCCGAAATTCTGGCTGGGGGGGAGGTGCTCCGTCCCTCCCCCCCTGAAAATCTGGCCGGGGGGGAGGCGCTCCGTCCCTCCCCCCCCGAATCCTGGCCAGCCGGGTCCGCAAATGGCGGTGGCCGTAGCCGCCGCCATTTGCGTCCCTGCAGTCAGCCGTGATAGGCTACGGAAATGTTTACATAGCCTATCACGGCTGATTTTAAAGAAAAAACACACATGCGCGTACGCAAATGGCGGCGTAGACTAAGACGGCGAATATAAGGGGAATGCAAATATCGTAGACACTACGCTATTTGCGTTCCCCTTATTTTCACCATCTTAGTCTACGTAAATGTTTACGTAGATTAAGACGTGTCAAAATAAGGAACGCAAATGGCAGCGCCCATGGGCGCCGCCATTTGCGTATGCGCGTGTTTTTTTTCTTTTAAATCAGCTGTGATAGGCTACGTAAACATTTACGTAGCCTATCACGGTGTTTTTTAAAAATCTAGCCGTGATAGGCTACGTAAATCTTTACATAGCCTATCACTTTTTTTGTTTGTTTGTTTGTTTGTTTTACTGGAAATGGCTGTGGCGGCGGCCGGTCAAAAGACCGGCCGCCGCTGCCGCTGAACTGCCGCCGGAGCCGCCGCCGCCGCCGCCACCAGGAAGATTCGCCCAAGGTTAGTCCCGTCCCGGGGGGGCGGGGGGGCAGACCGTTTTGCCACCGATTTCAGGGGGCCGAATGTGCTGGGATTTGGCCTCCCCGAGATTCGTGGCAAAATTCTCTGACATCCCTACATGGAACTTCTTCCAAGAGAGGCTAGGTTTGCTCCCTGTTTGCTGTCTTTCCACCGGCAGGCAAATACATTTCTGTTCAAGCAGGTCTTTGGCTTGTACAATGTTCTGTTGGGTTGGTTGCTGTTTTCATTTTGTAATTTTTAGCATGTTTTTAATGTATTTGTTTTACATTATTGTTGTTTTTAACTACATTCTTTAAAAATGTTTTTATATAATTGTTAGCTGCCTTCAGCATCATTTTCTTCATGGAAGGATGGGTTATAAACTGAATAAATAAATAAATAAATAAATAAATATAAATAGTTATGTTGGCAGTATATGGCTGTTGAGTAGCTGGTTACTTTTCCCATTCCCAGAAATCTTGATTGGATGCCAAATTCCAGGAAAAGTCTCAACAGCAATCAGGAACCAATTGCCATTTAAAGCCTCAACAATCTGTAAATCAGACTCCATGTGTTGATGTGTATCACTTAATGGCCACTCTGAAGTTTCCTGATGATATGTCTTGCTAGGGATGTGTGAACCCTCCCCCGTCCAGGTCTCTGGGCATCTGCCCAGCCCCTGCTTGCTAATCCCTGGACTGCACTCAAGCCCCTCCCATACTCAGCGAGTTGCCTGCACTCACCCCAGTAGACTCATTGAGCTTCTCGGTTGTCATTTTTTGAAAAATAAAATGGTGATCACAAAAATGTGCATATTTAGCTTTGCATATGCACAGAAATGCACATTTTTGCAAATGTGCATATTTGCATATGTGTGAATATGCACGTTTGCAAAAATGTGCATATCTGCGAATATGTGCATTTGCAAAAATGCACATTTTCACGCATATGTAAATACGCGCATTTTTGCGATTGCCATTTTATTTTTCAAACAATGGCAACTTAGGAGCTTGATGAGGCCACCAGGGTGAGTGTGGGCTGCTTGACAACAGTGGGCAAGGGATGAGTGGGGGCAGGGCAGTTCTGCTGGATTCCTGGATGGAATCAGGTGCTCATGCCATCCCTAGCTGGGACATAATAGAATAATTCTGTGGTTGCAATACTTTAGAAACTTTTAAAAATACATTAAAGAAAAACTAAAGAGCCTCAGACAGTACATAACTTCCCCAAGAAACTTGAAAGGGGGCAGCAGTACAATTCGGCAGTGCAGCAAGTAGTGTAGGAAATTAAAAATTCAAAAGACTCATTAACTCACATATTAAAGATATAAACTCCAAGTAGCAGCAATTATTTCTAAGCTCGATAAAATAGAAGCACATGTTCAGCTTGCAATCAGCAATAAAGATTAAAGGAAGCTGACTGGCCTGCATGAATGGTTACCAAAGCAAACCAGTGCAACCTCTCTGCAGGAGGACGTTACAGATTTAGAGGCCAGATCTGAAAGATCTAATTTGCATTTTTTAGAAATACGTTAGGGGAAAAATGGCCTCAATCTGGTGAAATGTATGCAGAAAGAGAATACTAATTGTCATTGTAATAGGTGCAGAAAAGAAATAGAATAACTTGATAAAAAATTGAAATCCCAGAGGACTAATGAAAATATACCCACCCACACCAATTCTTGGGAAAAGAAAAATGTCTAAAGAAAGAATGTAATGTATTAGATTCTATGAAAACCAGAACCATTATGGTATATTAAGTCTGGTCAGGATATTTTTTTTTTCAGACACAGAACAGGCATGTCCAAATTCTGTTACTGTCAGGAGCTACAATGTTCTCCAGAGACTGGTCCCAGGGCCAGAAAAAGTGTACTGTGCTGCATAAGCCAACATCTTCAGAGTTAGTCAGGACTGATAATAACCTATCAGTAAATGATTCTCAGTCATGCGATACAGATATGTTCAGGGCAGGATATTATATGCCATACCTACTAGAGCCAATCTACATTACAACTTTACACTGGTTTCAAACCGGTTTATCTAAAGGGATCCTGTAGTTTCATGAGGGTACTGAGAATTCTTTGCTAGAGACCCCTGTCCCCTGCCCAAGCGGCCCCTCTTCCTAGAGCTACAATTCCCAGAATTCCTGTATTTGGTAACCGTAATCACTAAAAACAGGTTTGAAGCCAGTTTAAAGTTGTAATGTAGATTGCCCCCTAAAGAGAGATGTTAACCTTTAAATGTGGGATCTCTATGCAGACTTCTGAAAAATCATTTTTCCCCTTATGAGTGAATAATGAGTAATTGTTACCACACCTTGATTCAAGCATCATGTACGGAAATAAATATGGTGGTCCCCTATAATAAAAAAGTTTCACGGCTTCCTGAAAATAAGATGGCTTGGAAATGAGTGATGGGTTTTTGTCTTTCTAGGGTTTGCAGCAAGAGTTCTAGTTTATGCAGATGCAGCACCTTCCTTGAGTTCTTGATCAGGGATTCTGGCATCAAATACATCAGAAGAGCTGCAAAAAGCCCTAGGGTTTAACTTCAAGAAGAGATATTTGAGGCTCAGACATACCTGGAAGCCATTTTTTCCTAATGCCATATCAGGAGATAGTTTGGGATTCTTAGGGTACAATCCTATGGGGATAGCCTTATGCCTCTGAACTCGTAGGCTTATGGCTATCCAATGCAGAGTGGGTGGAGGAGTGGAGGCAGACTTTGCCTCCATGCTCCTTCCACTCTGCATTTTAGCTAGATGGGCTTTTTTGCCTATCTAGCTGGGGCTCTATGAAGCAGGAGGGAAGGAGGCTGGGGAAGCCTGGGGATACAGCATAAGCCTGCCTCCCCAGTTCTCTCCCCTCCCCACCCCACCCACTGACACACCCCTTTCCCTCTTCTGCGAGGTTTATTTTGCGAGTTCAGAGAGGCAGCCACTGCAATTCTTTCTGCACTGGCTGTGAGAAGGAGCGGGAGGGGGCAGGGAGCTTGGATTCCTGGTCCGAGATCAGAGCACTGTCTCCAACCTTGGATCAGCAATCCGAAATACCCTATAGCCCCCTCAGACTGTATTCTAGGATTGCTTCCTCCATGTTTACAGAAAATAACTTTACAGATGTCTGCTTGCTAGGTGTATAGCTGTTACGTATTCTTATAAGGCCTTTCTGCCAAGCAGTGCAATCTGCACATGCTCTCAGCTTTTCACAGATCATAACAGAAGCCAAGCAATGTTCAGAAAGCAGAGTACATACAGAGATAAATCAAGACAGTGAGCCATGCCATATACAACAGATCAAACCTGAATCATGAGAGCCAGTGTGGTGTAGTGGCAAGAGTGTTGGACTGGGAGCTGGGAGATCCGGGTTCTAGTCCCCACTCGGCTATGGAAGCCCACTGAGTGACTTTGGGCCAGTCACACACTCTCAGTCCAACCTACCTCACAGGGTTGTAGTTGTGAGGATAAAATGGATAGTAGGAGGATAATGTAAGCCGCCTTGGGTTCCTTGCAAGAGGAAAAAAGGCGGGATATAAATGCAATAATAAATAAATAATAATAAATAATAAATCACATGCTGAAATGCAGGACGGGAGCATAAAGAAAACTAGGAAACATCTATCCCGTTTCATAGTTGGGGAATACCTAGCCTGAGAGATTGCCCAAGCAGGGATGGCGGAGAATTTCTCCACGAATCTTCGGGAGGCCGACTGCCGACGCATTCGGCCCCCAAAAGTGTTGGGGAAATTCTCCGCTGGCCCCCCGCCCCCCCCGGGATGGGACTTACCTTCGGTGAATGTCCCTCTCGGCGGTGGGTCCCGGCGGCGTTTCAGTGGCATTTCGGCGGGGGTGGGGGCGGCGGCCGGTCTCCCAACCGGCTGCCGCCGCCGCCATTACAAAAAAAAAAGTACAGTAAAAAACACACACACACACCCATGATAGGCTACGTGACTATTTACGTAGCCTATCACGGCTAGATTTCCAAAGTCAGCCGTGATAGGCTATGTAAATCGTCACGTAGCCTATCATGGGTGACTTTGGGGGAAAAAAAGCGCTATTTGCGTTGCCCTTATTTTCGCCGTAGTCTACATAAATCTTTACGTAGACTAGACGTGCCAAAATAAGGAATGCAAATGGAGGCGCCCATGGGGCGCCGCCATTTGTGTACACGCTTTTTTTTCCCAAAGTCACCCGTGATAGGCTACATGACGATTTACGTAGCCTATCACGGCTGACTTTGGAAATCTAGCCATGATAGGCTATGCAAATCGTTACGTAGCCTATCACGGGTTGTGTTTTTTGTTTTTTGTTTACTTTTTTTTTCACGGCCGGGGAGACGGGGCGCTCCTCCCCAGCCTGAATTTCGCCGGCGAGGGATGGGGCGCCTCCCCCCCTCGGCCTGAATTTCGGCCAGGCGAGGCGGGGCGCCTCCCCCCCTCGCCTGAACTTCAGGGGGAGAACCGAAGCACCTCCCCCCCACCGCGAAGCAAGCTCCGGAACAAGATAAGTCCCTTTCGTCCATCCCTATGCCCAAGGCTGTACGTGTATCCTTGCCACAGAATTCTTGAACACAAGCCAACCCCACAAGCCAGCCAGCATATCCATGGTGGAACATTCTTGAACACAACACAATAATTCCAACTACAACCATGTGCAATAACTGGAAGCAGAAAGTCATGAAAGTGAGCCAAGCAATTAATACATGGAAAACAACAGAATCACTTGTTCATCACTATCAGTTTCCTTGTACATGTGCGGGACACTGAGGCAGAGAGATACAAAATACAAAAACTAGCCATTGAATCAATGGCAGATAATTTCAAGTATTAAGAGAAAACACCTCTTGTTCGTTACTACAAGCCCTCTGTACGGAACACCGAAGGTCAAAGAGCACAAAAGCTAATCCTTGGATCAATAGCATGTAATTTAAAATATGAAATCAAGTACCCTTACTACTTCTTATTTGTTTTAATGGGTCACTTTTTGATAATGAAAATTACAGGTTTGGGGCCCCAATCCAGCTTGGGACCACTGTGAGAGTGAAGGGTTAAAGCCCCTAGTTCCCACAGTAGGTCCTGATCGAGATCCCCCCGCCCCAAGGATGGCACAGGTGCCTGATTCAGTCCAGTAATCCAATGGACCTCCTCCTGCCTGCACCCCTGAGCCCTGCTGTCCGAGCCCCTGCCCCTGCTCGCCCCCTATCCACACTCGCCGAATGGCCTGCACTTACCCTGGCAGCCTTGCCGAGCTTCGCGGTCACCCTTTTCTGAGAAATAAAATGGCAATTGCAAAAATGCACAAATTTGTGCACATATGAAAATGCACATTTTTGTGAATGCACATATTTGGGTATGCGAAAATACGCATTTTGTGAATTTGCATATTTACATACGCACAAAAATACATATTTTATGAAAAATGCACATTTTCATACACACCAGTGTATGCCTTCACAAAAATGTGCATTTCATACACGAGAATATGCGCATTTGCAAAAATGTGCATTTGTGTGCATACAAAAACATGTGCATTTTTGCGATCACCATTTTGGTTTTTTTTTGAAATAGTGACAGCTCGACAAGACCACTGGGGTGAGTGCGGGCTGCTTGCTGAGACTGGGGGGAGGGCTTGAGAGCAGTCTGGGGACCGGCGAGCCGGGGCAGGGGCTAGGTAGGAGTCTGGAGTACCTGGACGGGGGTGAGTTTGCACATTCCTACCCCCCTGCACTTACTTTAGAGCAGGGGTGGGCAACATCCAGCTTGCGAGCTTCAGGCGCCTCCCAATGGTCTTCTTTGCTGCCCCTGCCCCTCCACAGCCATTGTCATATTTGCCACTGTGGCAGCAAAAACAAAGCAGGAATTTTGGCTGAAAACAAGGCGTACAGAGGACACACTGTCGGAGGAGCATGATTCTACTTCCAAACAAGGCTTGCAAATTTGGGGGCAGAGGAATGGCCCTCAATGGGTTTTGTGTGTGTGTGTGTGTGTGTGGGAATACAGCTCCTGACCCCCAGAAGTCACCCACCCCTGTTTCAGAATAAAAAAATAAATAGTTTCTAGGTACATTTTCAAAGTAATGTGTCGTTCAGGCCCCAGAGTGGCCATGTCTCTTTGTTTGCAGAAATTAGCAATATCCCCAAAATCTAGATTGGGACCATGGCACAGGGATGGGGGGTTAACACTTTTCCATGCATCATTTTCCTGCCATAAGGTATTTATTTAATTGGAGAAAATATCAGCTTCAGGAGGGGATTTTTGGTGAGAAAATAGTATGAGGGAAAAGACTTCATCCTCATGTATTGTAGCCCCTATCTAGATCCAGGCTCCCTGCATGTTCTTTCTGTAATCCAACAGATGTGGCAACCTAAGCATTTAACAACACACACACACATGCTCAAACTCACATCTAGTTTAACCTCAAGGCCATCAAGTTCAAGCAACAGAGGGCAAAACTAAGCAGCAAATCCATGTGTAAGAATCATATCACCACAAAATGTACATGAAGCTGAGGGTAGGGGCCACTGAAAATGCAGCATGGACAGATAGAAGGAGAAATTGAATTCTGATTCTCTCCTGATCAAAGCTTCACCTTCTCCTGAATTTGCTTCACCTCAGCTGTTTTCCCTCAGTGGACTGGAACCTACTTCCATTCTTGGCACACCACATCAGGAGAAAAGAAAGTAGCGAGAAGCATGGGCAGGGAAAGAGTAAAGAGTTCAATTCCTCTCGTCTGTTCATGCTGAGCTTAAATAACCCCCACTATCCCATTCAGATTGTATTAATTGAACCCAACCCAGCCACTCCATCCTAAGGTCTACTTTGTCCCTTAAATATGTGGGAACAAGCATTTCTGTGCATTTCAGCACAGAAGCAGTTTGAATTTTACACTGACCTGACAGTGAGAGATTTGTAATTTCGAGTTAATTTACAACCTATGTAAATTTAAGCTTCCAGACCAAAACTAATTACTACCATTGCTCATTTCCCTGTTAAATGCTGTGCCCTCCTCTTGTTTTTGTGCTATAAAATATTGAAGCTATTTTCAACAGCAGACCATGAAACCAATGCTGAATAAGAATGTTGCCCGCATTTCCAAATTAACAGTCTAAACGGCAAACTTCAAGATGGTTTATTATGGAATAGGGAAATCTATTCGCATGTGTGGAATATTCTCTAAACTATATTTGAAAAACAAAAGAAAAACACAGCTTCCACAATCAATCAAAAGCCTGCGGAGTCATTTTCCTTTGTTCCCCTTTTTAACTTTGGTAAATAACAACATCTTATTAAGCAAAATAAGTATCTAGTGTCTGTTTTAATATGAACTATTAGGAAAATGTAGTGAAGTGATTTTCACAAGTCACTTGATAGAACTACTGAACAAATCTTTGCTAGTGCAGAACTCCAACTCAATGTTGATATTTTTTCACACCACATGAAAAGCTTTTGCTTCATAGAGCTTCACGAGCAGAAAAGCTTCAGGGTCTAAGCAACTGAAAATGATCTATGCTGCAGAAGCCCTCCCATCCTAGACACAGTGGTATGCATTATCTGTGTATGACAAGAGAAATGGATCATGGGATAGCATTAGGCACACATATGCTAGCCTAAAATAAAGAAAGAACTCTGCAGCAATAACAGATAGATAGATAGATAGATAGATAGACAGATGTTTATTAGTTATGGTCTTCTGACCACATACATACAGAATAAAAGAATACACAAATATAAAATATGTATTGAAAACACATATAATACATAAAAATTAAGAGCAGAGTCATGAAACAATCATACAGAGTCCCATCTGGATGGCTACCTTTAAACAAATTAGCAACTTGCTCTGTAACTGCAGTGTTAGAACCCTCAAGTAAAATAATCAACAAGGACTCTAAGGATCATACAGAAAAATATTGCACAATAGGGTAAATCAAAGTTTCTCTAGCTGCTTGATAAAAACTACAACTGAAAAAGACATACAGGACAGACTCCACCTCGTCATTCTTGAATGAAATTATACATTCCATGTTGAAATGTAGATCTGTGTGAAGGCATGTGGGGGATGGAGGAGTGCTGAGAAGATCTTTTGAGGAAGGAGTTGGGGAGGAGATTCTAGAAGGCAGAGGGAAAGAGACTGAGGATATGACAGGGAATGAATATGAAGAACCATATGAAGAAGACTGTGGAGGAAGAACAGCTGCATTCTGCCCTCACACATTATAGCAGCTCCACCATTACCAAGGACTAAAAGACTGACATCTACAGATGCATTTCAGCCCACAATTGCAAAACAGCAACAGTTCACCTGTGGATAACCAGCTTACTGGGCTCTATCACTTCCTATTTTTGTTAGAGGCTTTTCTTAAATGGCATGCTTACCTGAAGTGTTCCTTTCTCTTCCCCCTGCCCCTCTTACTAAATAAATCATATTAATAGAGAGAGATAGCCCCATGTCACAGGCCCTGTAACCTGAGCCATGGTCTCTCTGTTTATATACTGGTAGCATATTGTGATTGGGTGCTGAGTTACACCATATCCTATGCTCTGTAGTGATGATGTGGACAGGCTGGTTGTTGAGACAGAGGTGGCTTTCCCTCCGATTGGTGTCAGTGGGAGGGAAATTTCTTGTGCCTGGCCTAGGGCTGGTGTAGAGTTGCACTGGCGATGGGGGTATGGTTGTGGTTTGAAGCAGTTTATGATGAGGCGACACCCATATTCCTCATGACTGTTTTAGCTGTTCCACTGGTAAAGTGTTCCACCAGTGTATCTAGGGTGTTACTACAGTGTATCTGTCATGGTGGTTTCATATCTTGAGTTTTGATGGCATAGCAGGGCTTCTGATTAATCCCATGGCCACTTAGCCATCAGATCTTGAGTATAGGATTGCAACTTTAATTGATTGAAGAGTGTACTCAAATACCTCCCATTAAAATCAATGGAATTTGAAGTATTGTACTTGGATTGGATCATGCCCATATTTCATAGAATCACAGAATCATGGAATAGTAGAGTTGGAAGGGGCCTATAAGACCACCGCGTCCAACCCCCTGCTCAGTGCAGGAATCTAAATTATCAGCTATCTGTAATTTATAACGACATTTTTCATTTTGGTCCCAGCCACAACCAAACTCTGGAAGTGATCCTTTTCTTTGGACCAAACCCTCTCAGTGAGATCATACATTGACACATCAGAGCTGTCAATGACCTCATCCTGTTCATTTCTCAGAGTTGTAGATTATTTCAAGTATTTTTTTGTCTTCTACAATCCATAAAGCTGTTATAGACATAGTTGACTGAAGTGCTTTGATAAATAATAAAACAGAACTTGCTGCTTATCTCAAGTTATTTTAATAAAAAGGATAATATAGTCGATTCCCACATTTAAATGTATAACTGTTAACATCTGAATATATTACCATAACAAAGAGCTCATCAAATTTTGATGTAAAGCTTACATTTTATTCTCTTTCCTCTGCATAATTTTTAAGGAAAAGCTCCTACAAAATATGGGTAAGTCATGTGAAGATGTTACTTAACTGAAAGACATGAGATAAAAAAACCCCCAATAAGTTTCCTTAAATGAGAAGTTATAAAAATCACATGGAAGAAAGCCAAGGACTAAGAAAATATCCCAACAATTTCTATTACATTATAACTTCTAATCAATAAAGAGTTCAAGGGAAGTTTATATTGGAATCTTCTGTTTATAGATTCATCTTCTTTTAAAAGTTTTTCAGACTTCTCTATCAGAATAGTGTATCTGTGTATATAATATAATGGTATGCCAACTAGACCTCAATGGAAAGCTTGACAGTTCCTCTCCTCCTCTCTCAAACACCCTCTCACACACACAAACCTGGGCAGCGGCATGGCACATGCTTGAACATTCTGTAACTGTTTCATTGCAGAATGCAGAATAGAATTATCCGTTGTTATTAATAACGTTGATGTGCATGCTCTGGGACCCACCAAGCTGAATGCAGCCCATCAGACGTGTGTGGTGGCCCACCTGTTTTTGTTTCAAGTCCCCAGCAATCAAAAGACATGATGGGTGCACTAATTATACTCAGTGGGTCAAACATTGTGCAGGCCATAATAGGTGGGATGTCATACTTCAAATACCTCTCCCATTTAATCTAAGTATTACAGTATGTTACAGAAACAAACCTTCTGAGTAGGTAATGCCTAATTTTAAAGTGTGGCTATCTTAGGATGATCCCAACACATTGGTTTATATAGTAGGATGTACTGTTTTCTACCCAATTAAATGGCAGCTAAAAAAATGCTTATTCATATTTATTTATTTATTTATTTATTTTATTACATTTATTAATCGCCCATCTGACTGGTCACCCAGCCACTCTGGGCGATGTACAACCCACCATAAACAATTTAAAACAATAAAAATTTACCATAATTTTTTTTTTAAAAAAATACCCTAACCCACCCCAAATGCCTGCCTGAACAACCATGTTTTTAATGCACGACGGAAGCTCATTAAAGAGGGGGCATGACGGAGTTCCCTAGGGAGGGAGTTCCACAGAGTGGGGGCCACCACAGAGAAGGCCCTCTCCCTCGTCCCCACCAGTCTAGCTGTCCTGGCTGATGGGACAGAGAGAAGGCCATCCGAGGCTGATCTTGTTAAGCGGCCTGTCTGGTATTGTTGGAGGCGCTCCTTAAGATAGGCTGGGCCGGAACCATATAGGGTTTTAAAGGTCAAAACCAACACCTTGAATTTGGCCCGGAAAACAACTGGTAACCAGTGCAACTCCTTCAGCACTGGAGTGATGTGATCTCGCCGGCGGCTGCCTTTAATCAGGCGAGCCGCCGCGTTCTGTACCAGCTGCAGTTTCCGAACCGTCTTCAAGGGTAACCCCACGTAGAGCGCATTACAGTAGTCTAAACGAGAGGAGACCAGGGCATGTACTACCGATGGGAGCAGATGGTCAGGAAGGTAGGGGCGCAGCCGCCGTATCAGATGGAGTTGATACAGCGCTGTCCGGCTCACAGCTGACACCTGAGCCTCCATGGACAGCTGGGAGTCCAAAATGACCCCCAGGCTGCGGACCTGGTCTTTCAAGGGTAGCTGTACCCCATTCAACACCAGGTCAACATCCCCCAGCCTCCTCTTGTCTCCCACCAAAAGTACCTCGGTCTTGTCAGGGTTCAGCTTCAGCTTATTCCTCCCCATCCAGCCACTCACCGTCTCCAGACATTTGGACAGGGATTCTACGGCCAACCTTGGTGAAGATTTGAATGAGAGGTAGAGCTGAGTGTCATCCGCATATTGATGACACTGCACCCCAAACCTCCTGATGATAGCCCCCAGTGGCTTCACATAGATGTTAAATAGCATCGGGGAGAGGATGGAACCCTGTGGCACCCCACAAGTAAGTGGCCACGGGTCCAAAACCTCCTCTCCCAGTGCTACCCTCTGGTACCTGCCAGAGAGGAAGGACTGGAACCACCGCAATACAGTGTTTCCAATGCCCAACCCCTCCAGGCGGTCCAGGAGGATACCGTGGTCAACGGTATCAAAAGCCGCTGAGAGGTCGAGGAGAACAAGGAAGGAGCATTCACCCCTATCCAGAGCCCTCCTCATATCATCCACCAAGGCGACCAAGGCCGTTTCTGTCCCATGCCCAGGCCTGAAGCCCGACTGAAATGGGTCTAGATAATCAGTTTCTTCCAAGTGTGCCTTCAACTGCACCGCCACCACCCGCTCAATCACCTTGCCCAAAAATGGCAGATTTGAGACTGGGCGAAAGTTGTTCAGAACTTGAGGATCCAAGGAGGGCTTCTTTAAGAGCGGTCTTATCACTGCCTCCTTGAGGGCTGATGGCATCACTCCCTCCTCAAGGGAGGCGTTCACCACCGCCTTGATCCCCTCACCCAGTCTCTCTCTGCAGCCCATAATGAGCCAAGATGGGCAAGGATCAAGTAAGCAGGTGGTTGGCCTTACAGATGAAAGCACCTTGTCCACTTCATCAGGAGGAAGAAGCTGGAACCGATCCCACAAAACCGGTTTGCCACAGGCCGCCTCTTGCTCACTAACTGTATCCACAGTGTGCAGAGTAACACACCTAATCTGATCAATTTTATCTGCAAAGTGCCTTGCCAAAGCCTCACAGGAGGCCTTAGAATGCTCCAGTGGTTCCGGAGCCACAGGACCGACCAGGCTCCGGACCACTTGGAACAGCCTCCTGGGGCAGCACTCTGCAGACGCGATGGAGGCAGCATAATATTCCTTTTTTGCTGCCTTCACCGCCACGTGATAGGCTGAAGATATAGCTCTAGCCCGTGTCTGATCGTCTTTGGAGCGAGACTTCCGCCACCGGCGCTCTAGCCGTCTCACCTCCTGTTTCAGAGCTCGTAACCGCGGATTGAACCATGGTGCAGTCCGAGCCCTGTTCAGGGGGAGAGGGCGTTTCGGAGCCACCCGCTCTAATGCCCCAGTGATTGCGGCATTCCAGCCACCCACCAGGGTCTCGACCGAGTGGCCGTTGGCATGCCCCAGAGAATCCCCAAGCGCGTTCAGGAATCCATTTGGATCCATAAGACGCCTGGGGCGGACCATTTTAATGGGTCCTCCACCCCTGCGGAGGGGTTGTGGAACCGAGAAGTCCAACATCACCAGATAGTGATCTGACCATGACAAGGGGGTGGTGGATATACCCCCGACTTCCAGATCACTCCCCGCTTCTCCAGAAACAAACACAAGGTCTAGTGCATGACCAGCTACATGGGTGGGCCCAGTTAGAATATGGTGCAGCTCCCAGGAGGCCATGGTCTCCATGAAGTCCCGAGGTGCTCCTGTGAGGATGGCCTCCGAATGTACGTTGAAGTCCCCCAACACCAGTAAGTTAGGGGACTGTACACGCACATCAGAGACCACCTCAAGCACCTCGGCCAGGGAGTCAGTCGTGCAGCGGGGTGGACGGTACACGAGCAGAATCCCCAGACTGCCCTTTGGGCCCAACCTCCAGTACATGCACTCAACAACCTTGGTCTCCCGGAGAGGGGGTCTGGTGAAGACCAAGGACTCTCGGTAGATAACAGCCACTCCCCCTCCCCGATCCCCAGCCCTCGGCTGCTGTGCATACGAAAATCCAGCTGGACACATGGCTGCAAGGGTTGGAGCAGCAGCCTTGGCCAGCCAGGTCTCCGTAATACATGCCAGGTCTGCACCCTCATCCAGGATCATGTCATGGATGAGGGAGGTTTTCTGGGTAACAGACCTGGCATTGCAGAGCAGCAAACGAAGGCCAGAAGATGGGGTCACGCCTCCCCCAGCCATCCTTTGGCTCTGGACAGGCCCGGAGCAGGGGACAGATACTATACATCTCTCCCTTGTTCCCCTTAGCTGGCATGGCCTGCCCCTAGCGCTCCGCCAGCGCCTGCCGCCCAGCCTCGGTATGTTCTGGCCCCCAACACTCCCCCCACTGCCTCCATCAGGTGGACACATGCCCCCTCGCTCCCACCTATCAGGCAGGCTACCCACCCCTAAAAACACAACAAAATCCCCCCCAACAAAATAAAACAAACAAACAAAACAATTAAAATTCCCTTAAAAATGCCAGGCAGGAGTCCACAGGGAAGGCCTGGTGGCGGTGGTAGTGGCGACGGCGGCAGCAGGCCCAGCGGCTGCAAGCACGCCTCTTCCCCGGTGGTGGTGGTGGTGGTGGTGGCTTCTCCTGCAGGCCCTGGCTCTCCCAGGCCACCTCAGCCAGCCAGCTTATGTAGCCCCTCCAGGGAGGGGCAGGTGGAGCAGCACAGCTGGCTCGGTACCTGGGGGCCTGGTCCTGCAGGGACTGGCGGTCTGCCAGGCAGAAGTCCACAAGGAAGGCCTGGTGGTGGTGGCAGCGGCGGCGGCAGCAGGCCCAGCGGCGGCGGCAGCAGGCCCAGCGGTGGCAAGCACGCCTCTTCCCCGGTGGTGGTGGCTTCTCCTGCAGGCCCTGGCTCTCCCAGGCCACCTCAGCCAGCCAGCTTATGTAGCCCCTCCAGGGAGGGGCAGGTGGAGCAGCACAGCTGGCTCGGTACCTGGGGGCCTGGTCCTGCAGGGACTGGCGGTCTGCCAGGCAGAAGTCCACAAGGAAGGCCTGGTGGTGGTGGCAGCGGCGGCGGCAGCAGGCCCAGCGGCGGCGGCAGCAGGCCCAGCGGCGGCAAGCACGCCTCTTCCCCGGTGGTGGTGGCTTCTCCTGCAGGCCCTGGCTCTCCCAGGCCACCTCAGCCAGCCAGCTTATGTAGCCCCTCCAGGGAGGGGCAGGTGGAGCAGCACAGCTGGCTCGGTACCTGGGGGCCTGGTCCTGCAGGGACTGGCGGTCTGCCAGGCAGAAGTCCACAAGGAAGGCCTGGTGGTGGTGGCAGCGGCGGCGGCAGCAGGCCCAGCGGCGGCGGCAGCAGGCCCAGCGGCCGCAAGCACGCCTCTTCCCCGGTGGTGGTGGCTTCTCCTGCAGGCCCTGGCTCTCCCAGGCCACCTCAGCCAGCCAGCTTATGTAGCCCCTCCAGGGAGGGGCAGGTGGAGCAGCACAGCTGGCTCGGTACCTGGGGGCCTGGTCTTGCAGGGACTGGCGGTCTGCCAGGCAGAAGTCCACAAGGAAGGCCTGGTGGTGGTGGCAGCGGCGGCGGCAGCAGGCCCAGCGGCGGCAAGCACGCCTCTTCCCCGGTGGTGGTGGCTTCTCCTGCAGGCCCTGGCTAGAATATAAAACCATTCTAGAGCCAATTATAACAGAACCCCCACTAGTAGCATTCTTTGTTATGTCTCAGGGCTTCTTCAAATGGAGCTTTTATCCTGCTATTGAGATTGGTTATGGAGGTTTGTGGGTCCTTTAGATGACCTCATCAACCTCCAGGGCATCTCCCACACTAAATGACCTTTACTAAGTTTTTTTTAAAAAAGATTGGCGATAATGAGCTATCAAATTACCATGCTTGAGTTCCCTCCATGAAAAGAGGAAAACCTGGAATAAGAGGAGCTAGACCACAGCGCCATCTAGCAGCCATATAATGAAACATATGGAAGACTCAGATAAGTGGGAAAGGGGGGGGAAGCACATGTAAAGGGAATACGTCATGATCCTGCATTTAAAACAGAAGCAGAAAGCCCTGTTTTGAATGCAGGATTTTAGACTGATGTAGAGATGCTCCCAGTTGTCTTCTTTTTGATAATGATTTCAGAAAAAAAGCAATTTCATGATCCCTGAAGTTTATCATGGAAAAACAACAGCTCCCAAAACCATCTCTGTCTAAAGCGTTGTGCTAATTCACCTTAGATTTGTCAGGTCAAACCAGACACATATGCTTCTTAGATATGAGGGACAAACTAGACAGTACATGGGAGATTATAGGGTAGGGGCCTGAGGATTTGATCAGAGTAATAGTGTGTGAAAAGGGGGGAGAGGTGATCCTTAACCCTTTCCCTGCAAGATTATTTTATCTAAGCAAAATCACTCCCTCACCACACTACTGCTTTCACACCAGCAGGTGAAAAAGATTCAGCATTACTTAATCTTCTCCTCTCTGTGGGAATGGCAGATTAAAGAGGTAATTTTGGACAGAAAAAAACACCTGCAAAGAAAGAGTTAAGTGCCACCCTCACTGCTGTTCTAATCAAGTTCTCATGCCCCCCCCCCCCTGCTGAATTTCAGGATGTTTTTGTTTTTAAGTCAGGTGTTTTTAGCACATTGTCTACTTTGGCCCAAAGCCACACTCTTAAATCATTCTTCATAGGTGACGATGATTATGGAACTGACAAAGTCTCAGGGTTCTTTCACACATCCTTGCTAAAGGGGTAAGTTATGATGAATAAATTATAGGTTTTTTTAAAAAAAAATGTTAAGATTGGTCCTCAGAAATCTGTTTTAACATTCAGATGAAAAAAAAAAAAATCTCAAGCTCTTTCCATTCCATGTATGGGGAAATTTGCAAATTTTACTAAGTTCTTATCAAAAGATGAACCGAATGAAAATCTCACCCATCTGCATTGGCCAAATACAATAGTTGGAGCTGCTAAAGAGCCTATCAGAAAAAAAGAGGAGGCAACTCTAATTAAGTACTAACAGCTAAGTAACTAAGGGAACACTCCTATGGGGATAGGTAGGCGCCCCTGAACTTGGAGATGACCGCCCATCCAATGCAGGGCAGGTGGAGCACGGAGGGATCTTCTCTTCTGCACCCCAGCTGCCCTGAATTTTCAGCTAGATGGCCAATGTTGGCTGTCTAGCTGCGGGACCTCAGAGTGGGCGAGGGGCAGGGAGGCTGGATGACACATAGGAAGTGTTGTGCTGGCACTTCCGCACTCCCTGCCCCTCTCCAACCCAGGGAATGCCCCCTTTTGCCCCGCTCCATGCTGCTTTTCCAAGCATGGAGCCCAGGGACAATCCATGTCACCTATGAGATTGTGGGTGAGGGGATGGGGAGGCAATTTTCCAGGAACCAACTTCTGAGCATGGGCTCTGAGGTCAGCTGCCATAACCCGAACAATTCTATGGCCATCTAGCCACTATCTAGCGGCCATAGGATTGTGCCCCAACCTTGATTAAGCACTGTGATGAAAACACAGGGACTGAAATCCAGACTTTTAAGAGCAAATACACAGGGCTCCAAACCCAGATTTTTAAGGGCAAAGCACTCAAAGCACTCTATCTAGATGGTCAAATTTGTCAGTGCTGCTTTCTCCCACATTTTTTTTTTTTAAATCTCATGTTCTTTCTGTCCTATTTATGAATTCATGAATTTTAGTAAGTTCTGGAGAAGAAGGAGAAGGAGAAGGATGAATGAAATTCTCACCTATCCCTTATCTGGTTATGTACCTTAAACTGGCCAGTTGACCTCTACAAACATAGATTATTGAAGGGTTTTTAATTCATCTAAGTGTAGGATTCTTTCTTTTATCCTGTGCTTGTGATTCATGACAGTCTGCTACGGAACAAAAGTTGTCAGAATGTACATGTTGAAAGTAGCAGGGAAATAAGTGAAAGGGCAGAAAAGGAAGTACATCGTTGTTGACTGCCCTAACCCGGACATTAGTTTTGATTATGGGACACCTCAGAATTCTTTACCCTTATAGCCTATTGACATCAAGCAGCAAAATCAATTCCTTTATTTCATACATACACCAATCAACTATATTTAAGATGTGGGTAGAATTATTTCAAGTGTCACTACCATGAGCTCTGAGAGTAATTGCAGTAAGTAACTTAATATTGGAATTAATTCACATAATAAGAGAGACTGTATTTTAATCTGGGTCGTTAAACTTTTGAAAGCCCTTTCTTCGCAAATCATTTTTATTTTTGCATGAATAAAAGCCAAGGACTGACACTTTAGCATAAAATACGGTAGGGCAAGTTTCATTTTAGCCTACTTTGAGTAAAAAAGAAGTCAACTTTCTACAATAGACAATATCTATTGGAAGAAATATGGTACTGCTAATTAATTTCTAATCATATATTAGATATTTCTGCCAGTGAAAGCAGAGCCTGCTGTATTATATATATTTTAAAGTCAGACATAAATGAAATGAAATACTTAGCTTCTAGAGGAAAGTCATATAAGTAAAGACATTTTGTCAAATAAATAGATGGATTAAGGCTAAGTAAAGTCAACAAGAGTTAAATTGTTCCTATTGCCAGGTGAAACACATTTTAGAAATTCTTTTAGGCAACTGAATTAAATTAATACAGTTGGGAAGAAGTAAATCATTGTCTTATACCCCACAGTAGGGATGTGAAAAATCCTCCTGAGAAATTTTGCAAGTATTGCCAACATTTTTTTCCCCCTTTCCCTCAGAATTATTTGGATGTTTCACCTGTAGAAACACCTCCACATTCTTTTTAAGTTTCACTTTACGAAAAATCCAGTGACATCCTAAGACTGTAAAGAACCTCTCTTGAGAAATGTTCCTAATTTTATTCAGAATTGTTTAGCTTCCTTCATTATTCCCCAGATGTTTTACTTGCAGAGGAATCCCATCCTAGTTTAGATTCTGATTTTAGGTGGAATTTTGGTGAGAACTCTACTCCAAAGTTAAACTGCCCTCATAGGCTTGCATGGACAGAATATTAATATTCAAACCAATATTAATTTATTTTACTTTTAAAAAAAAACAAATGTTAAAAGTCAGGCAAATATTAATTTGTGTCACAAAATATTTGAATACACATTTAGCATTCAGCCATGCCTTTCCATTTATTCCTATCACATCCCCCTTTCCCCATTTAGTTTTGTCTGCTTCCAATGGCTAGTTCAGTGTTCTTTTTTTGGGGGGGGGGAGTAATTCACTTTTCCTTAAACACTCTTTTTTCCATTAATTAAGCTGCATATACACAGTGAGCCTGAAGATACCTCTCCTTAATAATTGCAAACTTTCCATTAATATACACACGTACAACCTGGAACCCCCAAAGCCAACCAAAGGCTACCACACATGGTAGCCTGCCAAGACGTTGACAACCATATCTTTTCGCAGTGCCCCAGTACACTCTGATTCATGTTTACTCATAAGCAAGTTCTCATGAGTGCAGTGGGGCTCACTCTCAAGTAAGTGTACATTGGGAGGGGCAAGATGTTTAGCAACCACCTTGTACAGCTGGTGGTCAACATTTAACTTAGTGGATCACAAGTTGTGGAAACCAGAATTATATTGGGCGGGGGGGGGGGTGGATATAAACCATTCCCAAGTGTTATTACAGTGGTTGTTCTTCCACTTTGATATTAAGGAAACACACTCTCTCTCTTTCACTTTAGTTTTCAGAGAGAGAGATTCAGGAGATCCACTAAGGGAGCAATCCTATGGCCCCTAGACAGAGCTCTTACCTCAGAGAGGGGAGCTGGAGATCTGACTGCTGTCCTCTGCCCCCTTGCAGCCAGCACATAAATAACTGCACCAGCTGCCCTCCAAGGTCAGAAAATCAACTTCAGAGAGGGGGAAAAGGGGGTGTTCCACTAGGCAGGGAGGGAGGAGAGGAAAGGAGATCAGAGAACTATCCTGAGCCTCTTCCAGCCTCCTCCCTCCTCCTCCAAAGTGACATCGTAGACAGGCAAAAAAAAAGCCCATCTAGTGAAAAATGCAATGATGAGAGGTCGATCTTTGCCTCCACCACTCCTCCTGCCCAGTTTGGCTTCAGCCCAGTAGGGCATTGGATACATGAAAGCCTCTGAGTTTGGTGGCTTCCATCTCATGAGGACACATAGGATTGCACCCTAAAAGAATTTTTTTGCTATATGTAAGTATATTTTTAAGAAGCACAATTTCTGTCCCTCTGGAAGTATTCTGGTTGCCTCTGGATATATATTTTTCCAGACTGGTAAGTGCCAATTGACATCTCCTCTGCTTCTGTTAGGTCCCTGCCTTTTTTGTCCTAATCATGCCCGTCTTTGCACAAAACGTTCCCTTGAGATCTCCAATTTTCTTGAAGAGATCTCTAGTCTTTCCCATTCTATTGTTTTCCTTGATTTCTTTGCATTGTTCATTTAAGAAGGCCTTCTTGTCTCTCCTTGCTATTCTCTGGAACTCTGCATTCAGTTGGATATATCTTCCCCTTTCTCCCTTGCTTTTCGCTTCCCTTCTTTCCTCAGCTACTTGTAAAGCCTCATCAGACAGCCACTTTGCTTTCTTGCATTTCTTTTTCTTTGGGATGGATTGAGTTGCTGCCTCCTGAACAATGTCATGGACCTCCGTCCATAGTTCCTCAGGCACTCTGTCTATCAGGTCTAGGGATGTCGGAGAGTTTCCCTACGAACCTCCGGGAGGCCAAATGCCAATGCAGTCGGCCCCCCAAAATTGGTGGAGAAACGGTCCGCCCCCCGCCCGCCCCCGGGATAGGACTTACCTTGCGCAAATGTCCCTGGCACTGGTGGCTCCCGGCAGCGGTTCAGCGGCAGTTCGGTGGCGGTTCAGCGGCAGTTCGGTGGGGGTTCGGTGGTGGCGGCGGCCGGTCTTCGGACCGGCTGCCGCCGCCATTTCCCATTAAAAAAAAAAACCAACAACAAACGTTGATAGGCTATGTAAATATTTACGTAGCCTATCACAGCTAGATTTTCAAAAAACACCGTGACAGGCTACACGGCTGACTTTGGGGAAAACGGCTGACTTTGGGGGGGAGGAAAGCCCATGGGCGCCGCCATTTGCGTACACGCTTCCCCCCCCAAGTCAGCTGTGATAGGCTACGTAAGGATTTACGTAGCCTATCACAGCTGACTGCAGGGACGCAAACTGTGGTGGCTATGGCCACCGCCATTTGCGTTCTGGCAGGAGACAAGATTCGCGGCCGGAGGGATGGGGCACCTCCCCCCTGGCCAGGTTTTGGCTGGAGGGGCAGGGCGCCTCCCCCCCGGCCTGAATTTCAGCAGGGAGGGATGGGGCACCTCCCGCCCCGCCCAGAATTTCGGGGAGAGGGACGGAGCACCTCCCCCCCACTGCGAAGCAGGCTGCGGGATAAGGTAAGGGACTTTCGTCCATCCCTATCAGGTCTAATCCCTTAAATCTATTCCTCACCTCCACTGTATATTCATAAGGGATATGATTGAGGTCATACCTGAATGGTTTAGTGGTTTTCCCTACGTTCTTCGATTTAAGCCGAAATTTTGCAATAAGAAGCTCATGATCTGAGCCACAGTCAGCTCCAGGTCTTGTTTTTACTGACTGTATGGAGCTTCTCCATCTTTGGCTGCAAAGTCATAATCAATCTGATTTGGATATTGACCATCTGGTGATGTCCATGTGTAGAGTCGCCTCTTGTGCTGTTGGAAAAGAGTGTTTGCTATGATCAGCGTGTTCTCTTGGCAAAACTCTATTAGCCTTTGTCCTGCTTCATTTTGTACACCAAGGCCATGCTTGCCTGTTATCCCAGTGATTTCTTGACTTCCTACTTTAGCATTCCAATCCCCTATGATGAAGAGAACATCTTTTTTTGGTGTTAGTTCTAGAAGGTGTTGTAGGTCTTCATAGAACCGATCAACCTCAGCTTAGGGATGGACGAAAGTCCCTTACCTGTCCTCAAAGCTTGCTTCGCGGTGGGGGGGAGGTGCTTCGCTTCTCCCCCCGAAGTTCATGCGAGGGGGGGGAGGTGCCCCGCCTCGCCCGGCCAAAATTCAGGCTGGGCAGGAGGCGCCCCATCCCTCACCGGCGAAATTCAGGCCGGGTAGAAGCACCCCGTCTACCCAGCCGCAAAAAAAAAACAAACCACCCCCGTGATAGGCTACGTAACGATGAACGTAGCCTATCAAGGCTAGATTTCCAAAGTCAGCCATGATAGGCTACGTAAATCATTACGTTGCCTATCACGGGTGACTTTGGGGAAAAAAAAGCGCATACGCAAATGGTGGCCCCCATAGGGAGCCTCCATTTGCATTCCTTATTTGGTCCCTGTAGTCTACGTAAACATTTACGTAGACTACGGCGAAAATAAGGTCAATGCAAATAGCATTCCCTTATTTTCGCCGTAGTCTACATAAATCTTTACGTAGACTACAGGGACCAAATAAGGAACGCAACTGGCGGCTCTCTATGGGGGCCGCCATTTGCGTATGCGCTTTTTTTTTTTTTCCAAAGTCACCCATGATAGGCTACGTGACAATTAACGTAGCCTGTCATGGCTGACTTTGGAGATCTAGCCATGATAGGCTACGTTAATCGTTACATAGCCTATCACGGGTTTTTTGTTTTTTTTTACTTTCCTTGTAATGGCGACGGCAGCAGCCAGTCGAAAGACCAGCTGTCACCCCCGCCCCTGACGAAGACCCGACGAACCGCCTCCGGGACCCACCGCCGGGAGGGACATTCGTGAAAGGTAAGTCCCATCCCGGGGGGGGGGGCGGGGGGGCGGAGAATTTCACCACTGATTTTGGGGGGCCAAATGCGTTGGCACTCGGCCCCCCGAAGTTTCGGGGAGAAATTCTCCCCCATCCCTACCTCAGCTTCTTCGGCCTCAGTGGTTGGGGCATTGACTTGAATTACTGTGATGTTGAATGGGTTGCCTTGGATTTGTACTGAGATCATTCTATCATTTTTGAGATTGTATCCCAGTACTGCTTTTCCCATCCTTTTGTTGACTATCAGTGCTACTCCATTTCTTTTACGGGATTCTTGCCCACAGTAGTAGATATAATGGTCACCTGAATTAAATTCGCCCATGCCTGTCCATTTTAGTTTGCTGATTCCCAAGATGTTGATGTTCAATCTTGCCTTCTCATGTTTGACCACCTCCAGCTTACCTTGATTCATTGATCTGACATTCCAGGTTCCTAAACAATATTGTTCTTTACAGCATCGGACTTTCTTTTCACCACCAGACACATCCACAGCTGAGTGTCCTTTCGGCTTTGGCCCAGCCGCTTCACTCTTTCTGGCACTATTTGGAAATTCCCTCTGCTCTTCCCCAGTAGTATATTGGACATCTTCCGACCTGAGGGGCTCATCTTCTGGCGTCATCTCTTTTAGCCTTGTGATACGTTCCATGGGGTTTTCTTGGCAAGAATACTAGAGTGGGTTGCCATTTCCTTCTCCAGTGGACCACATTTTGTCAGAACTCTCCACCATGACCTGTCCGTCTCGGGTGGTCCTGCACAGCATAGCTTATGGCTTCATTGAGTTATACAAGCCCCTTTGCCACAACAAGGCAGTGATCCATAAAGGACTTCCCATCAATTGGACTACTGGAACACTTCCCCCCCTGGACTCTGGACCTTTGACTGTTGAATCTTGTATTGTTAAACCTCCTGTGGAATATAATGCTGGTCTTCTCAGGGACCATGGATTATTGTTTACTATGAACCGACTACCTTTGTCCTTGGTTGGCCAGAAAGCTTTCTGGTCTGGACTCCTAGTGACTTTTTAAGGCTGTTGCGTTGTCTTGACACCCATACAGAGATTTCCCATGAAGACTCTGTTGTAGGAACTGATCTCTGCCCATGTATGTGTATTTCTAACCTTGGCTGATTATAGGCCTGTGTTCCCTGAATCAAGTTCTGCCTTGGGGCCTGTTCAGTAAAAGCTCTGAGGGGAAAGCCTTCCTACCACTCAGTACTCCTTCTTGTCTAGTTAATTCCTGAATCCTTGGACTTAGTTTGACTTGGACCCCAGCAATGTGAGATCCTGCAATACAGAATGTTTCCAATAAGCTGGGATTCTGCCTTGTCATGTCTTATTCCTGTATCTTTGAACCTGAGTCAGGTTGGGGCTGCTGTGCATGGAAATCCTGCATTTGAGACTGTTTTCATTGCCTAGTGCTCTATGGCCTAGTTTATTCTTGAATTCCTACAGTTAGTTCAGATTGAAACCCTGTCATGTAGCAATCCTATTATAGGATCTACCTCAAGAGCAGGAACTTTTCTGACTGCAACAGTTCTTGACCCTGAACCCAAGTCAGCTTGGGGCTTTGGAGAAAGGAGATCCTACTTTTGGGAATGTCTCCATTTTTACCTGGATTTCTAACTGTGACTCCTCTTGAATTGTGAACCATAGCCTGTTTTTGAATCTTTTATCATGAACGTGGATCTGTAAGTGCTTTGAACCCCTAATGCTGTTCTAAGAGTTAAGTTTCTGACTATGACCATGTACTTGCTTCTGGGCTGCTCCTTAATCCAAGCCATGGGCCATTAGCTTTTGAGTTAACCAAATTGTTACTTCTCAGATTAAGCTTCTGAAGTGTGCTCTGGATCTATGTCACCTGATTAGCCTTTGAATAAAGCTAACCCACTGAATCTATGTCTCTGTCATCCTGTCATACAGTGAGGAAGCTGGACTCCTTCAGACACTGTGGGTCTTTGCCTCTGGTCCTATACCAGAGGTTTTTCAGTGCTGCCAGCTCTGGTGCCCAATGTATTTGTGTTAGGCATTGATGTCTGCAAAGGAAAGCCTACACATGTCGATCTCAGTATCTGTAGGCCTTCCACGCATTCTGGAACACTATGTCAGGGTGGACACTGAGCCCATAGAATCGCACAGTAGTTCTGATTCTGAGGAAGAGCAGTCACTCCTGGGAGAGCAGCGCGCTCCTCTTTCCCAGGGCCCACAGCTGACGGAGATTCCTCCCACCAGCATTCCTAGATTAGAAAGCAGTCCATGGAGTGACCGAGCAGAGATAGCAGACTTGGTGGATGCGCGACGCAGATGCAGAGAGCAGCACCAGATGGAGGGCACGGAAAGGAGGCGAAGTGCCAGGTTGGCGTGCAAACAACGGCTGCGCCCAGAGGCTCCAAGGGAAAAGGGGAGGGACTCTCCCTAGTCCTTAAGTTCAGGGGTCTGCCAGTAATTCCCTTTCAAATGGGGACCAACTGTTTCAACTTAGGGCATAGGTACTCTGCTGCTCAGATCTAGTTGCTACCTGTAGAGTTGTTAAGTTGTAAAAGAAGAATAAAGCTTTGAAAGGAATCCCTTTGTCTGTGCCTGGACTTGGTTACTGGATTAGACTGAGAGAGGCCTCCAAGGAGCCCTTGACACACTAATTGTGCAGGGCTCCAGAACGGAAAGGCTACACCAGGGGTGGGGAGCCTTTTTTAGCCCAAGGGCCAGATTGCCACCCAGGAAATCTCCCAGAGGCCATGATGTGCCTGCAGTGCACATGTTCAGAGCCCAAAGTGGGTGTGGCCAACCCAGTCCTTCAGGCTCCATTCACACATGCACACACACACATGCACTCTTCCCAACCCCCTTCCTCAGGGTCAAAACAGACATTACTTTAAATGTGTGCCTAACAGCTACGTCTTCTTTTCATTTTTATTCCAGAGTATGTGCAATGGTCCCATTCTGGATCTTAAAAGCCCCCCTACACCCCACACTAGAATCTAAATCAGGGGCTCTGTGCATACACTAGAGTAAAAATGAAAAAGGATGCAGCTGCTAGAGTTCTCCATGGGTAGACAACTTGCGTGTCATCCCACCCCAAAAGTTTTGGCCTACAACTCCCACGATCCTTCACCTTTGGCTATGCTGGCTGAAGCTGACAGGGGATGTAGGCCAAAACATCTGGAAGCCCACAAGTTGCCCACCCCTGTGCTAGACACACATAAAGTAATGTCTGCTTTGGCCTTCAGCTGATCAGCTGGGATACATTTCTCAGATCTCCCCAGCCCCCACCTCAGTTACTGCTCAACTAAGGGGAGGGACATTTTCATCCCCATTGTTCTCAGTGTACCAAGATGGGGATGAAAGATCAGCAGGGTAAAGTTTGGGGAAGTAAGGACAGAAAGAGAAACCAAGAGAGGCGGCAAGGAGGGGAGATTGGGGCTGGCAGTCGCCTTCCTGATCAGTTTTAGCTTATCCTTATGGTTATATTTCTATACCCATCCCCACTATTTGGTGGGGAACTCACTGGATTTACCAGTGCTGTTGCAGTGATCATCTCTTAAATCGAGGTAAGGCTGTGTCAAGAAATGGGTTACACTGATGTGATTCCATTGATTCCAGTGAATTCACCATGTGCGTGTTAGCTGTTTGAGCATTAAAGGCACAGCCTTGTATAAAAAGGATTTTTTAAAGATGAATGCACAGTGTGTTAGCTCTCAAACATTATTCACCTATTTAAAAAAAATATGTACAAACCTTGACTGAAAACCAGAGGTTAAAAAGCTTTGACATGGATACAATGAGCCCCAAGACAACTGATTTATTACATGCCTGAAGAATATGTGTGATAATAATAAAGCCACCCTAGCTTGATATAACAAAGCAGAAGTCCTCTCTTTGCAAGGAAAAGGAAAGGTTCCTCCTGTGCAATTACTGACCCCTAGAGGGACGCCGCTTGCGCTGGCATTTTCATGGCAGACTGTAGCAGGGTGGTTTGCCATTGCCTTCCCCAGTCATGACTACCTTTCTACCAGCAAGCTGGGTCCTCATTTTGCCGACCTCAGAAGGATGGAGTAGGGATGTACGAAAGTCACTTACCTTTTAGACGGGGTGATTCACAGTGGGGGGAGGTGCTCCGCACATCCCCCAAAATCCTAATCCGGCCAGCTCCACTCCATGGAGATTCTGCATAGCCACCGGCCAGGGCCACCCGCAGCCGGACATCTGGCCACTGGGCAGCCTTCCTAAAAAAAAAGGAAGGGTACGGCAGCCGCCATTTGCGTTCCCTTTTTTTCGCTGTTTTAGCCTATGTAAATATTTACGTAAGCTATTACGGTGAAAAAAAAGGAACGCAAATAGCACCCACTATGCTATTTGCGTTCCCTTTTTTTCGCCGTGATAGCTTACATAAATATTTACGTAGGCTAAAACAGAGAAAAAAAGGGAACGCAAATGGCGGCTGCCATAGCCGCCGCCATTTGTGTATGCTGGTTTGTTTGTTTGTTTTAGCTTGCCTTGATAGCCTACCTAAGTTTTTACGTAGCCTATCATGGCAAAGGCAGCTACGCAAATGGCATGGTGGCCGCCATTTGAGTCCGCAGCAGCCGGCCGAGAGACCAGCTGCTGCCGCCACTGCCAGAGCCGCCACCAGAGCTGCCGCCGCCGGAACATCCGCCCCAGGTAAGCTTCATCCCGGGGGGGATTCTGCGGGGGGGGGCGGGGGGGCCATTCCGCCACTGGTTTTGGGGTGCTGAATACCAGTGCATTCGGCCTCACTGAAATCGTGGCGGAATTCTCCGCCATCCCTAGGATGGAGGGCTGAGTCGACCTGAGCCGGCTACCCGAAACCGAGCTTCCGCTGGGATCAAACTCAGGTTGTGGGGAGAGTTTTGGTTGCAATGCTGCCACCTACCATTCTGCGCCACACGTAGGGGTGTCAGAGAATTTCTCGCCGAAACTTCGGGGGGCTGAGTGCCAACGTATTCAGCCCCCAGAAGTAGTTTCAGGGAGAAATTCTCTGCCCCCCCCGCCCCCCCCGGGATGGGACTTACCTTTCCCGAATGTCGCTCCCGCTGGCGGGTCGCAGCAGCGGTTTGGCAGGGCTTCGATAGGGGCAGGGGCGGCAGCCGGTCTTTCGACTGGCTGCCGCTGCCGCCATTCCAAGAAAAGTAAAAAAAAACAAACGCCCCCATGATAGGCTATGTGACGATTAATGTAGCCTATCACGGCTAGATTTGCAAAGTCAGACATGATAGGCTATGTTAATCGTCACGTAGCCTATCACAGGTGACTTTAAAAAAAAAAAAAAGCACATACGGCTAATAGCGGCCCCCATAGGGAGCTGCCATTTGCGTTCCTTATTTGGTCGCTGTAGTCTATGTAAAGATTACGTAGACTACGGCGAAAATAAGGGCAACGCTATTTGTGTTGCCCTTATTTTCGCCGTAGTCTACATAAATCTTTACGTAGACTACAGCGACCAAATAAGGAACACAAATGGTGGCTCCCTATGGGGGCCGCCATTTGCGTACGCGCTTTTTTTTTTTTTTAAGTCACCCGTGATATGCTACATGACGATTAACGTAGCCTATCATGGCTGACTTTGCAGATCTAGCCGTGATAGGCTACGTAAATCGTTACGTAGCCTATCACGGGGCTTTTTTTTTTTTTTTTTACTTTTTTGTTGAAGTTCGCAGCCGGGGAGACAGGGCGCTTCTCCCCGGCCTGAATTTCAGCCGGGGGTGAGGCGGGAAGCCTCCCCCCCGGCCTGAATTTCAGCCGGGCGAGGCGGGAAGACACCCCCCGCTCGCATGAACTTCGGGGGGAGAAGTGAAGCGCCTCCCCCCCACCGCGAAAAAAGCTGCGGGACAAGGTAAGTCCCATTCATACATCCCTGGCCACACGAGGCTCTCTCTTTGCAAAGCACCCTCTAAAAGGATGTCATCATGGCTGAGATTTTCCATTGCTAAAGCTCCTGGTCAGAAATTAGATGGTTTTATTCTATGCATTCAGACAACTGACAAGAAAAAGCCTGGACTGAAGGTGACAATTTTTGAATGACATTCTTCTTTTTGTTCAGACTAATCCAAGTGGTACTTGAATTTTTCTTCTTCCAGAAGAGGGCAAAAGTATTGCAATGGAAGTCTGGTTGGCTTGCAGCCATGTCTGTAGCTTTCATTTTGTCATGTACCAGGAATTTACAGTGCAATTCTATCCTCACGTTACACCTTCTGGATGACGATAGAATAGGGATGGGCAAAGAAGCATTATGATCACCAAGATTCTTTGAAAACCACCTTAAAGCCTCTTCTCATTTCCCTTGCTTTATTGGGCTCTGTTTTCATTTCATTCAAATGAGAAAAGTGCACCTTTTTAAAAAAGAGCACACCCAAATCCCCCCCCCCCCCGAGTAATGTGTGAAAATGCACAGTTTTGGGGAAAAATGCATATTAAAAAGTATACATTTTTAAAGTATGATTTTTTTGAATGCAAATACAAGTTTGGTAAATTGTGAATATTTGCCGAAAAACATGCTCACGTTCACAGTTGTGAATGGGAGATGTTGACATGATTTGTGAAAAGAAATTAAATTCTCAAACATCCCTAGGACAGAAGTGTAAACAAACAACCATAACCCCTATACCCTACCGCAGCTCCAGGTTAGAAGGATATCATGAAGTTTACAACAACGTAAGTGTTATCTAGAGATGGAGGAGAAATTCATTGGGTTCGTAAATTTATGCAAGCTTACTCAATTTGCAACCCCCAGAATCCAATAAGAGTCCAAACACAATCTGAGATCAGAAATCATGATATTGGGGTATCAGAAATACCCCCAAAAATGTTGCATGAAAAAATGCATATGTTTGAAAAAAACACGCACTGTACTCAATGGGAGAAAATGTGTACGTTTCAAAGATACGCACTAACGATGCAAGCACTCAGCGAAATGCACACAGTGCATTGAGCTTGAGCTCAGCTTTGCCTCAGACACTGCTTTTGCACTGCTCTCCTTCCTGACTGTGCTTCTGACCTCTGCTTGCTTTGCCCTTGGTATATGGATCATCTGTTCCACAGGCTGCTCCAGGACTGAGCCTGACCCAGCCTGAGCAGGACAGCACCAGACATAACCTACCTGCTATTCCATTGTTGACCTCCAGACCTTCATTCAAGAACAGAGGAAGCTGACTAAAACAAAGTCAGAGTTTTAGTCAACTCATCTAGCCTGATATTGCCTACTCTGATTGGCAGCTGTTCTCCAGGGTCACAGGCACAGGTCTTTCACATCACCTGCTGCATGATCCTTTTAAACAGAGACATCAGGGATTTAACCTGGGACTTTCTGCATGCACAGTATGCGTTCTGCCACTGATTTACAGTCACTCCCCTCCTGAACTCCACTGCTAAAAATCATGGTGGAAGGGAGGATAGTTGTCTCTATCTGCATGCTACACCAAGACTTAGCACCATAATGGTCCCCTTGTCTTGATGCAGAATGTGGCACCATATTTAAAACCTTGTTTGTAGGTTTAAATAGACATGTCTATATTCTGAGAGTTCTCTCTTGGCACATAATGTTGTCACATGCCTGCAAGGTGTGCTGCAGGCATGTGCATTAACACTTTGTCCCTAGAAATAGTTTGATTTGGCATGTGTACAGTGCTGCAGCCTAAATGTTTCAGCCATGAAGAAAAGGAGGAAAGGAAAGAATGAAGCTTGGTGCATTCAATGAGTGATAGCACAATGGTAGCAAGACCATTTTATTCTCAATGATATGAATGGTGTCAACTGTATCTCTTGTACATCAGCCAGTAAACTTGAAAAAATAATAGCCCTGATAGAAGCACCAGACCATTTTAATCAATCCAGTAGAATTTTATAAACCTAATAACAGAAGAAGCAGCAGCAGCAGCAACCCAGCGTTCAAAATATCAGTTTTATTTAGTCAGTTGAAGGTCTACATCTTCTTCTTCAATTGTAATATGCTACATTAACCACTCTGAGGGTCAGACAGGATAGCAAATGCTTAACCACAGATCACTCTGGGACAAATCCATTGTAACTCCATATGGAACCTTTTCTCTTACAATTTCTGATGTTCAAGGCTCCAGTCCAGCTATGTTAAAGCAACAACTGCTGGAAGGATGTCTGGTAACCTGCCAATATCAAGCGTGTTGCCATCAATTAGCAGGTCATCTTGAAGGGTGCAAAGTGGAAAGAAATCCCAGTTTCACTTCCTTGTGTAGATATAACCTCCCACATCTCCTCAGCAACACATGATAGACAGGATTTTGCAGCAAACCATGCTATAACACTGGATGCATCAGTGAGGACATTCATAATAATTTCCACAAGTAGTATAGAGACATATGCAGGGCTACTGAGGTGCCCAGGACAGAGGGTGATATCTTGACTGGATTGTCCCTGTGGTGAAGAATTTATGTGATACAACTTTTAACCCACATGTTCAGTCCAAGCCTAGATAGGTTTACTCAGAGATAAACTACACAATACATTAAATACGTACCATGAAGTTTGGCCTCTCTCTCTCTCTCTCTCTCTCTCTCTCTCTCTCGTTACTTACAAATCAGCATGCAGGCCACAGTCAGGATTAATTTAAATCTTTATCTCCCAGCCACCTGTTTTCCTAAATTTGCCCTCCACCCCATGTGGGGGGCACCAATGGAGGCTCCCACCCCTTTTTAGCCTCTGCAGGGGGGAGGATTAGGAAAACAAGTGGCTGGAAGAAGTTTTAAACATCACCTCCCCATTTGTGGTGGTCCCAAATGAGATTGGGCCCTTGCATGCTTACTTGTAAGTAAAGACTAAGCTCTGTGGTATTTCTTTTTAATGTATCATGTAGTTTAGCCTGCAGACAAGGCTAGCCTTCCGAACACCTTTGGCATCAATGCGGCTTAGTTCCTCATAAGTGTACTCAGGACTGAAAGCCTTTCCTTTCAGGTGGAAACATGATGATGCAACCTTAAGTGTGCCACTCTTTAACCAAGTTCTTGCAGCTCTCTGGTGGTAGGAAAATGAGGCTGGAGTTGCCACCTCGGTACGTAGTCAAACTATTATGGAGCCACCTAGGGATGCTGGTGAAATTCAGGCCTATTTGCACTTCTCCATAGCCTTAAGCATTATGGAATTGAAACCATGAAGGAAGCACGGGGGAAAAACAGTGTACGCAAATACTTGAAAGGTTGTCACAGAGAAGAAGGCCAGGATCTCTTCTTGATCATCCCAGAGTGCAGGACATGGAATAATGGGCTCAAGTTACAGGAAGCCAGTTTCCAGCTGAACATCAGGAAAAACTTCCTGACTGTCAGAGCAATACGACAATGGAACCAATTACCTGGGGAGGTGGTGGGCTCTCCCACACTGGAGGCCTTCAAGACGAGGCTGGACAGCCATTTGTCAGGGATGCTCTGACTTGGATTCCTGCATTGAGCAGGGGGTTGGACTCGATGGCCTTGTAGGCCCCTTCCAACCCTACTATTCTATGATTCTATGAAGTGGGCTTGCCCCCTTCACCTGCTCAGGGTTCCTGATTATGCAGATCATAGAATCATAGAATAGTAGGGTTGGAAGGGGCCTATAAGACCATCAAGTCCAACCCCCATGATTGTAACTGTTCTGAGGAAACAACAAATTTATTTGGGGTAAGTACACCCAATCACTACTGGAAAGGTCTATTGTGATAGTGGATATAGGGCTATTCAGGATTAGAGATACAGGGCAACTTTTGCTTTTATTACTACATTGTCCTAACGTGTAGCTCTTTCCCACACCCACTTACTTTTCCTGACATACGTGGCAGAAAGCAAAAGGATGCATTCTGGGGCACAACTTGAGTATAGGTTACATCTGTTCCCTGCCCTTGGTGACTCCAGCCACTGAAAATCAAACCTGCTGCTATCTACATAGCCCCACCTTTTCATCTGCATAGCCTCATCTTGGGTTCTTTGATAATGCCAGAGCATTCTTCCCCAATCTGGTGCCCTCCAGACATTTCTGGACTACAACACCCCGTATTCCTGACCACTGGCCCTGCTGGCTGGGTATGACGAGAGTTGAAGTATAAAACATCTGGAGGGCACCAGGTTGATAATGCTGTACTAGACTGTGAAGGACTTTTGGAAACTGATTTTTATATAATAAATTAAAACACATTATCTTTGACAAATAAACCACAGGCTTTGAACGCTATATTCATCTGCCAAACTGGCAATAGATGCAAGAAGCAACCTTCTTTCTTTGATTTAAGACACACACACAGACAACAAAACTATAAATCCGGGGGTGGGAGTTACATGCAATAAAAACTTTGCTTAATTGCTTACCCATATTTCCTAGCAAAATATATTTCATACCAAAGCAAATTCTCAATTATCACTAGTGGAGATATGGATCAATAATTCAGCATTATTATCAAATATACTACAGCAGTTTGATTTTCTTGTGAAAAACATACCAAAGCACATTTCAGGGACAAAGTATACTCCTAACTGAAAGCACCATACAATGCTGAAGTGATACAACTATTCTTTCCTCTGAAAAAAATGAAGATGCAGCCAAATCCTTTACTAAGTTTAGCCTCCTTGGCCCACATATTGAACACATTGTTTTAAAAATGAAGCAATCCAGCTCACAAGAACAGAGGAAAATGCCTTCATGATTTTGTGTATCCCTTGCTGTCAAGCACACATCAGAGACTGCAGATGTTAATACCACTGTGCTTCAAAATGTCAACAAGAACTCTGTCTTTGCTACAATCTGGATCCATCTGTTGACAATCCGAATAGGTCACTGTATGTCAAATTAGAATGGCTTTATATTAGGGAATGGCTTTATAGTAGGGCTTTATATTAGGGATGTCAGAGAATTCTGCCACAGATTCCCCCAGAATCCGTGGCGGAACGGCCTCCTGCCCCCCGCCACCCTGCGGAATCCCCCCGGGACGGAGCTTACCCCCGGGATGGAGCTTCCTCATCATAGCTGTGATAGGCTACGTAAATAATTATGTAGCCTATCACGGCTAATGCAGGGACGCCATTTGCATCCCTGTGGAGGCTGTGATAGGCTACGTAAGTATTTACATAGCCTATCACAGCAAGCTAAAAAAAAACAACAACAGCGTACCCAAATGGTGGCAGCTACGGTGGCCGCCATTTGCATTCCCTTTTTTTGCTGTTTTAGCCTACATAAATATTTAAGCTATTACGGTGGGGGGGGGGGAGGAACGCAAATAGCGCCCACTATGCTACTTGCGTTCCCCTTTTTTTTGGCGTAATAGCTTACGTAAATATTTACATAGGCTAAAACGGCGGGGGGGGGGAAAGGAACACAAATAGCGCCCACTATGCTATTTGTGTTCCCCTTTTTTTCATGATAATAGCTTACGTAAATATTTACGTAGGCTAAAACAGCGAAAAAAGGGGAATGCAAATGGTGGCCACCATAGCCACCGCCATTTGTGTACGCTGTTTTTTTTTCTTTTCTGCAGGCTGCCCAGCGGCTGGATGTCTGGCTGTGGGTGGCCCCGGCTGGCGGCTCTGCGGAATCTCCGTGGAGCAGAGCCGGCCGGATTAGGATTTCGGGGCGAGGTGCAGAGTGCCTCCCCCCCACCACAAATCACCCCGTCGAAAAGGTAAGTGACTTTCGTACATCCCTACACATGGGGAGCTTATGTGAACCTTGGTTTCAAACAGAATCATGTTCCCAGTAGGCTTTCAGGAGCACAATTCTGCTTACAAACAAGGTGTATGCACCCATGCACTTTGTTTTCAAGAAAAATCACTTCTTTTCCTGGAGCAACAGCAAATTTAGCAGCAGCTGTGGGCATTGGGGGCTGAAAAAAGATGGTGTGTGTGTGTGTGTGTGTGTGTGTGTGTAGGCTCTGTGTGTTACTCACCCCTGGTCTAGATACTGGAGCATTCCTGTAGGCCATCTGTGAAGGAAACACAGGGCTGAAACCTCAGGACTTGGTTGAGGAAGAAAATATATAAAAAGACAAAAACAGGAAACATAGGTCAGTAGGAATTTGTATTGAACACTGTAGAAAGGATCCCAGAAGAGAGACAGAGGGTTGTGCAGGGACCCCCCCAACTCTCCTTGGAGGCCACATCGGGGGTTCTGAGGTGGCCCTGATTCACTTTGGGCTGCCTCGGGGCAGGGGGATGGCTGAATCCTGCTTCTCTCCCCCCCGCCGTGCGAGCTGTGAGCTCCTTACCTGGGTCCTGGGCACAGGAGCCGGCAGCCGTCTTCTTCTTGAATGGAGTCAGCACCACTGTTGCAGCCGCCAACTCCTGGGCCCTCAGGATGCTCACTGACGGCCTTCATCCCAGGGAGTTGCCATTTTTAAAATGGCAACTCCCTACATTTCTGGAAATAGATCCTGCACAAATGGTGCAGGATCCATTTCTGAAAAAACAAGGAGTTGCCATTTTAAAAATGGTGACTCCCCAGAACAGGAAGAAAGCTGCTGGCACACATCCTGAGGGCCCAGGTAAGGAGCTGGAGGCTGTGTGGTGGCGGTGCAGCTGGGCGGCTTTCCTAAGTGCCACCAAAGTGCTTTGGAGTGACACAGCTCACTTTGTGCCCCCTCCACCTTGCCTCAGAAGTGGCCCAAAGCGGCCTGCTTCAGCTCAGAACTCAGGCTTCAAGCTAAAGCAGTGCACAGCCCTAGTGAATGCCACCTCAGAGCCTGCTCCTGCCAAATTGTCCCACTGCCCAACAGGGCCATCAATCACCATCTGCCATGTGGGAAGGAGCCTCATCACTTGCTGTTTTTCTTTTTCTTTTTAAAGTGTTTTTTGTATGGTTTTATTCATGATTGTTGATGTTACTTGTAAGCCACCTTGGAAGGATTTATATCCTGAAAGGCAGGATATCAAAAACTGTAATAGAGAATCAATACATGGTATTGAAATTAATAAAATGGCAACACCAAGCATTTATATAGCACTTACCTGAGGTTCTCAGAGCTTTCTGTACATTATCTCCAGTTATTCATACCCCTGTAAGGTAGTTCAGTATTATATAGGAGTGCACGAAAGCCACTTACCTGGTCTCGCAGCTTTTCGCGGTGGGGGGGAGGCGCTTCGCTGCTCTCCCCCCGAAGTTCAGGCCGGGGGGGGGAGGTTTCCCGCCTCGCCCGGCCGAAATTCAGACCGGGGAGGAGGCGCCTCGCCTCTCCCGGACGCGAAATAAAAAGTTAAAAAAAAAAACGCCCCCGTGATAGGCTACGTGACGATTAACGTAGCCTATCACGGCTAGATCTGCAAAGTCAGCCGTGATAGGCTACGTAAATCGTCATGTAGCCTATCACAGGTGACTTAAAAAAAAAAAAGCGCGTACGCAAATGGCGGCCCCCATAGGGAGCCGCCATTCGCGTTCCTTATTTGGTCGCTGTAGTCTACGTAAATCTTTACGTAGACTACGGCGAAAATAAGGGCAACGCAAATAGCGTTGCCCTTATTTTCGCCGTAGTCTACGTAATCTTTATGTAGACTACAGCGACCAAATAAGGAACATGAATGGCGGCTCCCTATGGGGGCCACCATTAGCCGTACGTGCTTTTTTTTTTTTAAAGTCACCCGTGATAGGCTACGTGACGATTTACGTAGCCTATCACGGCTGACTTTGCAAATCTGGCTGTGATAGGCTACGTTAATCGTCACGTAGCCTATCACGGGGGCGTTATTTTTTTTTTACTTTTATTGGAATGGCGGCGGTGGCAGCCGGTCGAAAGATCGGCTGCCGCCCCCACCCCTGATGAAGACCTGATGAACCGCCACCAGGACCCGCCGCCGGGAGGGACATTCGGGAAAGGTAAGTCCCGTCCTGGGGGGGGGTGTGGGGGGTGGGGGGGTGCGGAGAATTTCTCCCCAAAACTTGTTCGGGGGGCCGAACACGTTGGCGGTTGGCCCCCCAAAGTTTCGGGGAGAAATTCTCCGCCAACCCTAGTATTATATTTATCTTTCAGATGGCAATGGTGGTTGTGCTGAGATTGAGATATGATGAGCTGTCTAAAGCAAATTAGGCTGCACTCCTGTACATGTTTAGACAGAAACAAAGCCTGACAACTCCCAGCATTCTCCATCCAAGATGGCTGGCTGGGGAATGCTGGGGGTTGTAGGACTTTTTTTCTGTCTAAACATGTATAAGATTGCATCTGGAGGAAGCAATCCTATGGCCACTAGACACTGTCTAGAGGGCCGTAGGATTTTTCAGTTTCTGGGAACAAAGGTTGGAGCCAGGGCTCTGACCATGGTTCCCAGAAACTGCGTTCCCCACCCCCTCCCCCTCTCCACACCGGCTACATCTCTGTGCTCAGAAACAGAGCACAGAGATGGGGAAAAGAGGGTAGTCCTAGGGGAGGGGAAGGGACTGTGGAAGCGGCTTCATGGGTCTGTAGGCCCCTTCCCTTCCCTCCCCTTCCCTCCCCCTCCCGCAGCTGTGCCTAGACAGGCAAAATTGCCTGTCTAGGCAAAAATGCAGGGAGGCCAGAGTACTGAGGCAAGGATCACCTCCGTGCTCTGGCCGCCCAACACTGAATAGTCGTCAGCCTCCAAGTTTGGAGGCTGATGACTGTCTCCATAGGATTGCACCCTTAGTGAATTCATAGTTGAGCCAACATTTGAGTTTTAGCTCACACCTTGAGCCACTGCATGGCATCTGATAATGTCTGTCTGTCTGCTTGTTTGTTCAATTAAAAGGCAAATGCAAATTTAGAGCAATAAACACAGAAGATAGCCAGCTGTGTGTTTCCACACTGTCAGCTTCACTTTGTTTGCAACTTTGTTGTGATGTTTCCCCAACCATATCTTTTCCTTTTCCAGTTTCCACAGTGCTTAAAGTCCCAGCTTATCATCACTGTAGTCTGGGGCTCTGTGCTGTTTCCACTGAGCTCTAATAAAAGTATTTTTTTGATGGCTGGGTGGAGTCTGAGTGGAGTCTGGGTTGGGTCTGCTTACCTCATCAGTGTTCCTGCCTCCTCGGCCATGTTTTCAGGACAATGGAAGGAGAAGCTAATGGAGGAGTACCAGATTTTTTAAAAGGAATCAGCTTTGCTGTGAAGAGTGGCTTCCCCCCTCTGTCCCCCCCTTTCTCCTTTCTCCTGAAAGTCCAGATGCACCTGCATTGGGAGTTACCTCCGAGTAGACACACATATGCTTGTGCTGGGAAAGGGGAGGGAGACCACAAAGAGAGAAACTAGCCCCCATTTTAACCCAGAGGACCTCATTGACCACAATGGGAGTTACTTCTGAGGGGACACTAATGGGCTTGTCATGGGAAAGAGAGTAGTAAAGACAAAGACGGAATCCAGCCCCCATTGTAACCTGCAGGATAGCTATAACGAAGCTGCGAAGTACTTTCTTCCTAAGGGAATTCATCTGAGCCTCACTCAGTCGCATAAATGCATTTAAGGAATTGGGTTTAATGTGTGCCATTTTAATTGAGGGGGAATCTCAGCCTTATCCACCACAATGGGAGTTACTTCTGAGGAGACAGTAATGGGTTTGCTGTGGGAAAAAGAGTGAAACCAGCCCATATTTTAACACACAGGATCTCTATATGGAAGCTGTGAATGAGTTACTTCCTAAGGCAATGGACCAAAGCCTTGAGATCGTGCTTAATCACATTTAAGGAATTGGGCTTCGATATGTGCCGTGTCAATTGAGGAGCTTCTCTGTCATTTCTGTGGTCATTGAGATGGCAAGCCTCATTAGCACAATGGGAGAAAACACCCTTTGACTGGGGTCATGGGCTGTGTTCTGGTGCTTATTTTCAATGATGTTTTAAAAGTTGGTCCCTCGTCATCCTGCTCCAAAACGACAATGAAACTTCCGGAAAACAGGGAGGGAAAGGGTTGGGGTCACTGAGGTCAGAGCGACACACCCACAAAGGCTGAGCGACACGCCCCATGGGCAGGACTGTGATACCGGTAGGGATGGTGGAGAATTCCGCCACGGATTTCAATGAGGCCGAATGCACTGGCATTCGGCCCCCCGAAACCCATGGCAGAATGGCCTCCCGCCCCCTGCCACCCCTCAGAATCCCCCCAGGATGAAGCTTACCTGGGGTGGATGCTCCAACGGTGGCTCTGGCGGTGGCGGCGGCGGCTGGTCTCTCAGCCGGCTGCTGCAGCCGCAAATGGCGGCCGTCGTAGCAGGCGCCATTTGCATCCGCCAGGCTTCCATGATAGGCTACGTAAGTATTTACATAGCCTATCACGGCAAAGAGCAGGGACGCAAACGGCAGCCACGACGCCGTTTGCACCGCTGCTCTTTCCGTGATAGTCTACGTAAGTATTTACATAGCCTATCATGGCAGCCTGGCAGGACGCAAATGGCGGCTGCTACGATGGCCACCATTTGCATCCACAGCAGCCCGGCCATGGCTGGTACTCCGGCTGCAGATGGACCTGGCTGGTGGCTCCACAGAGCCGGCCAGGGAGGATTCCAGGGGGAGGGACAGAGCGCCTCCCCCCCACCGCAGATCCCCCACTGCGGAGGCAAGTAAGGGATTCGTACATCCCTAGATACCGGACCCAGTGTGACTGTGGAAACATGTCAGTAATGGAGCCACGGTAAGCTGGAAAAGTCAGACTGTAAGCTGTTTCAGAAGAAGCGTTTTTTCAGTGATAAAATGCTGGGGTGGTGCTGAATGGCCACGATGTCATGGAAACACTACGCAGACCTCACCACGCAGCCAGGTTGGAGTAAATCGCTGGTAGAAACACAGCCCAGGACACTAGGGAAAGGGGGAAAGTTTTACTTCCATATTTGATTATAAACCAGTATGACTGAGGGCCAAACTACATGTGATGTATATGAACTTTGAATAGGATCTGCCTTGTTGTTGTTGTTGTTTTAAAAAAAGCCTTGAATAACAGCAGCTTGGATGGGACTGGGGTAGTGAGCTTTGAACTGGGAGCATGGAGCTAGCGGGAGGGGTATAACCTTTTTTCCCCATGTCATTTTCCCAATGAAAATTACTCCCCTAAAGCTCTTATTTGCCCCATGGGGCAAAATAGACAGCTACACATGGGGGAAAAGGATTTATCCCCCTTCTCCCACTGCTGTGGTTCCAGTCCAGATCAGCCCCCTTGTGGCTGCTATTTATTACTTTTTTAACCCACCAAAGAACCTATTCATGGATCTTCTGCATTACATCCAGTTTGGCCCACAGTCCCTTGAAGATGTGAGCTACAAAATTTATTTATGGAACTAAAGCAATGGGGGAGGATGTGATTATTGAGCACAATACTTAATTCAGTAGCATTTTGTATGTACTGAAGGGTCTTCTGAAAAGGGGATGCATTACAGAATGAGAGTTGATGCTACTAGACTAACACAATGAATCCCAGCTCAGTTTGGAATCCAGATACTAATATGCAACAGCGTTTCACTTAATATGATATGGGGGCCCTTCATATCTCTTTGTTGCAGAAAGAAAGTAATAAACTGCACAGTCTTCCAAATAACTGTGGGATTACTGAAGCTTAGTATGGATAAAAACACACACACAAAAAAAAAACCTTGTACTAATATCATTGTTTAGCTGCATTGTAAAACCTAATGCTACAAGTGTTTTCCTCGCTATTTTTTTACAACATTTGATGGTGCTAAGCATTTCATGTGGCTCTCAGGCAGATACATCTATTGGCTATTGGCATGCTAAATTTAAGTTACAGTTGATAGCTAATCTATACTCGACCATGGAATACTTCTGGATCACTTATCTGGGTTGCGTTTGGGAGGCATGGTTTCAAAGTGGTTCCAGTCCTTCTTGGAGGAGTGGTCTCAGAAGGTGCTACTGGGGGAGATGTGCTCCACCCGATGGCCATTAGCCTGTGGGGTGCTCCAGGGTTCCATCCTGTCCCCCATGCTGTTTATTATCTACATGAAACCACTGGGGGAAGTCATCAGGAGGTTTGGGCTGAAGTGTCATCAGTCTGTGGATGATACTCAGCTCTTCCTCTCATTTCTATCTACACATCCAAGGGAGGCTGTTGAATTGTGAACCAGTGAAGGCTGTTTTGGGGTAGAAACCACAGAGATACTGTGGGCTGGGGAACCAACTACTCCAGACGGAGATTTACAACTGGTCGTATGGGGTTGCCCTGCCTCAAAAAGTTGAAGTATATAGTCTGGGAGTCCTCGTGGAATCTGCGCTAACTGGGGATGCCCAGGTGGCTGCAGTGTCCAGGAGTGCATTTTACCAGCTTAGGCTAGTATGCTACCTGCAGCACTATCTGGAGAGGATGGATCTTGCCTCAGTTATACATGCACTAGTGATGCCCAGGCTGGACTACTGTAATCTACTGAACATGGGGCTGCCTTTGGAGATGGTCCAGAAACTTCTGCTGGTGCAGAATGTGTCCACCTGAGTTTTGGTGGGGACAAGACAAGGCAATTCAATCATATAATGCCTCTATTATGCCAGCTGCACTACTTACTGGTGTGTTTCCGAGCCAATTTAAAGTGCTGTTTTTGTCTTTTAAACCTTTAAATGGTTTGAGACCAAATTACTTGAGGGACCACCTTCACCCGTATCAGTGTTCCCTCACTTTAAGATGAACAAGACAGGACCTTCTCATTTGCCCACCTGTGAGAGCAGTTAGGCTGGCATCTACATGAGAGAGGGCCTTTTTTTGCAGTGGCCCCACACCTCTGGTGGGCCAAGCTTTGTTCCTGGTCCAGAGATTCCCCACACTTTAGATATTTAGGTTTAAATTGCAACTCCCATCTGCTTGTGTATATGAGCAATCAGGAATATACTGTCCAATGGATCATAGCAATAAACTCCCTAGAACTCTGCTACCTGTCAGCAGACACACAAACCCCATGGACATGGGATCAGCGGGGCTACACAAGCAGTATTAAAAATTACTATTGTAGCCTAGTTCATCCAAACAGCAAATGAGGTGGTAAGAACTGTTCTTAGGCTGTACCACTTCAGACTGGAAGTAGAAGAATTACATAACTGAAAGCTCTTACACAAAGGAAAAACAAAATCCATACACATAGAAAACTAGCATATCAGGAAGAAAGCTATGGGGACCTTTTCACCAGACATATAGTGCAGGAGATCTGTTTTGCCTAGTTGTAGAGGGAGGGGAAAAGAGTCCGTCATTTGATTTCCCCACCTAGAGCCTTTTGTGATAACCAGCCAAGAAACTGTATCACCACATCTGCTTTTTGTGTGAATTAGGCCTGCCTTTGGGCAGATGAGGAGGGATAAAATGGACAAGGTGAGAAAACTATATTTAGTGGTGATGGTGATGTAGCAGGAGAGGAAAACTGTATTTTCCTACCAATAATTGCATTCAGCACTTTTATGAAAATTGTACTTTTATACACAGTTATAGGATTTCCTCTTGACATTATTATATATGACCTTATAGATGAAATAAGGCTTTTCTACTTAAATTGATTTGATACTCTAGAAAGATGCCTCTAAAATATCACTTGTCAGTACAGTGCTTATATTAATGGAAGCATATGCCTACAAAAAGGCTTTCATTCATCAATAAAAGCCAACTGTTCTACTGCAAAGTAGTGCTTTCTCTAAAAGTTGTTCAGAAATGCTACATTTCTAATTAATAAGGATCAACAAGTTGACAACTCAGTAGAACCTAACAAGTCATTTTTAATTGGGCCATTGCTGGAATTCCAAATACTCCAAGAGAAAATAAATTCTAGTTACCATGGAGAATCCACTATGTAAAAAATAATAGTCATACAAGCATTTATACAACTGCATATATGTGTAGATGTATGTGAAATACATTCTCTGGCTTAGACCCTAACACTTGGTTTCATGAATGAAAAAAGAGTTGCACTCCTGGAGGGACCTTTTCATGAGTGCAATTCTCCTTCCATGAATGGTAGTTCCTTCTACTCACAGAAGGAAACATTAGGATCTAGGCCTCTTTCTCTATTCCTTTAGGTGTCTCAAATATAGGGATGTACGAAAGTCACTTACCTTTTTGAAGGGTGACATTCGCGGTGGGGGGAGGTGCTCCGTCCCTCTCCCCGAAATTCTGTCCGGCCAGCTCCGCTACGCTAGGAATGGCAGAGAATTTTGCCACGGATTTCAGTGCCAGATGCACTGGCATTCAGCCCCCTGAAATCCGTGGTGGAACAGCCTGCCCCCCGCCCCCCCCAGATTCCTCCCAGGATGAGGCTTACCTGGGACGGATGTTCCGGACGGTGGCAGGTCCAGCAGTGGCGGCGGTGGCGGCTGGTCTTTCGACCGGCTGCCACGGCCGCCATTTGCATCCGGGTCTTTGCCGTGATAAGCTACGTAAGTATTTATGTAGCCTATCACGGCAAGGCAAGACAAGCCAAAAAAAAACGGCATACGCAAATGGAGGTGGCTACGGCCGCCGCCATTTGCGTTCCCTATTTTTCGCCATTTTAGTCTACGTAAAAATATTTACATAGGCTATTACGGCGGAAAAAAAAGAACGCAAATAGCGCCCACTATGCCATTTGCATTCCCCTTTTTTTTCGCCATAATTGCCTACGTAAACATTTACGTAGGCTAAAACTAGGGATGTACGAAAGGGACTTACCTTGTCCCGCAGCTTGCTTCACGGTGGGGGGAGGTGCTTCGCTTCTCCCCGCCAAGTTCAGGCAAGGGGGGGGGGAGGTGCCCCGCCTTGCCCGGCCGAAATTCAGGCTGGGTAGAAGTGCCCCGTCTCCCCGGCTGTGAAAGAAAAAGTGGGAAAAAAAAACCCATGATAGGCTACGTAACGATTTACGTAGCCTATCACGGCTAGATTTCCAAAGTCAGCCGTGATAGGCTACATTAATCGTCATGTAGACTGTCACGGCTGACTATGGGAAAAAAAAGCGCGTACGTAAATGGCGGCGGCCCATGGGTGCCGCCATTTGCGTTCCTTATTTTGGCACATCTAGTCTATGTAAAGATTTACGTAGACTACGGCGAAAATAAGGGAACGGTATTTGTGTTGCCTTTATTTTCGCCGTAGTCTACGTAAATCTTTACGTAGACTACCCATACCCAAATAAGGAACACAAATGGCGGCGCCCATGGGTGCCGCCATTTGTGTACACACTTTTTTTTTTTTCAAAGTCAGCTGTGATAGGCTACGTAAAGATTTACGTAGCCTATCACGGCTGACTTTGAAAATCTAGCCATGATAGGCTACATAAATCTTTACGTAGCCTATCAGGTTTTTTTTTTTTTTTTACTTTACTTGGAAATGGCGGCGGCGGCAACCGGTTGGAAGACCGGCCGCCACCGCCACCACACCGCCGCTGAACCACCACCAGGACCTGCCGCCGCGAGGGACATTCGCACGAGGTAAGTCCCATCCCGGGGGGGGTGGGGGGTGTCGGAGAATTTCCCCACCTATTTCGGAGGGCCGAATGTGTTGGCATTTGGCCTCCTGGAGATTTGTGGAGAAATTCTCCGACATCCCTATTCCAGAGCCGGAAAAAAAACAGAGGGGAATCTGGGGCAGGCAGACAGCGGAACAGGGCGGCCCTCGGCTCTAGGGATGGCGGAGAATTCCGCCACGGATTTCAGTGAGGCTGAATGCACTTGCATTCGGCCCCCCAAAATCCATGGAGGAACGGCCTGCCCCCCCCGCCCCCCGCGGATGCCCCAAGGACAAGACTTACCTGGGGCGGATGTTCTGGACGGCGGCAGCTCCAGCGGTGGCTTTGGCGGCTGGTTTTTCGACCGGCTGCTGCAGCCGCCATTTGCAGTCTGTGCTTAGCCGTGATAGGCTACCTAAGTCTTTACATAGCCTATCACATCTGGGTAAAAAAACAAAAAACAAACAGCATACGCAAATGGTGGTGGCTACAGCGGCCGCCATTTGCGTTCCTTATTTTTCGCCGTTTTAGTCTACGTAAATATTTACATAGGCTCAAACGGTGAATAAATAGCGCCCACTACGCTATTTGTGTTCCCCTTTTTTTTGCCATAATAGCCTACGTAAATATTTACGTAGACTAAAATGGCGAAAAATAAGGAATGCAAATGGCAGCCACCGTAGCCACCACCATTTGCGTACGCCATATATATATTTTTTTTACCCAGACATGATAGGCTATGTAAAGACTTATGTAGCCTACCATGGCTCCCTGGCTGGACGCAAATGGCAGCCGCTTCAGCGGCTGCCATTTGCGTCCACACCAGCCAGTCCGCAGCCGGAAATCCAGCTGCGGACAGCCCTGGCCTGGCTGGCTGCTCTGCGGAGCCGCCGCGGAGCAGAGCTGGCCATCGAGGATTCCGAGGGGGAGGACCAGATCACCTCCCCCCCTGTCAAGGATTCCGGGGGGAGGGATGGAGCACCTCCCCCCCCACAAACAGAATCTGCAAAAAGGTGACTTTTGTACATCCTTACTTGGCTCTGCGGAATCCCTGCAGAGTGGAGCTACTCTGCGAGGATTCCAGGGCGGGGGGAGGAATGGATTGCCTTCCCCCACACAGATTCCCCACCGGAACAGATGGCGGGGAATCCGTACACCCCTATAATCACTCCAAATTGTCCAGTGAGTTTTGGTGTGATCCAGAATCCCAGCCACCACGCTTCCGCCACTACCACCACCCAGCCACCAGGTCCTTACTTGGATCCCATGGATGTGTGCTGGCAGCCATCTTATTGTTCTGGGGGGGGAGCCATTTTTAAAATGGCTGACCCCATTCCCCGGAACAATAAGACAGCTGCTGGCACATGTCCAGAGGGCCTAGGAGCTGGTGGCAGTGGCTCCCATGGTGGCACTAGAAGTAGTGGCAGCAGTGGCTCCCCCAGCAGTGGTGCCCCCCACACACACACACAGAGAACAAGCCTAAGGGCCCAGGTAAGGAGCTGGAGGCTGGGTGGTGTGTTGGGGGAGGGCAAAACAGGATTCAGATGTCCGAATCCCACTTCGGCTTCATAGGCCGAGTTGAGTACCCCCCGCAAATCAGCCCAAACCAAATTGGGCCCACCTCGGAAGCCCCAAAGCAGTCTCCGAGTCAGATTTGGGGGTCCATGCACAGCCCTCCTAGAAATATCACATTTCAATGTACTGAGACCTAACTTTTACAGACAATACCTGACAAGGTTTCAAAATCTTTACTATGTATTTCTCTTATGTTTGGGGTTTCTTTAAAAAGTATTGTTATGATACACTGGTATTTTTAATCATGTAATTTAGGATATATATTATGAGGGTAGTCCACTGATAAATAATGTTTTCCCCTCTGCAGAAAAACAAGGTCACATCCAGTCCCTGAATAATTAACTACTGAACAGAAACACAAGATAAAGCAGAAGCATCTGAACTGGAAATATAATTAAATGAAACATAATAAATGCAGCAGACAAATGCAGACATATGTTAACATATCAAAAGTTACAAAACTAATAAAATATAGCAAATAGCCACTTCGTGCAATGCAATAAACCCCCAGCTTTTTCTTGATAATTACATTTTGGCTTTTGGGAATAAAGCCAATCAGATTATTCAAGGAAAAACTGAATTCTAGGTTGTCAAACTATATCCACTGCATTTTAATGTGTCTAGCATTTTGCTTTTTTCTAAGTGAAAACATCTCTACTTCTGCTAGTCTAGTAAATGACAAATTGTACACCTGAATTTTTTTCTTCATAGATCAGCCTTTTTAAGCAGCTTTTTGGTAGGGTGCAAAGGATCTTATATATATGCTACCCATGCACTCCTACTGTGGGGAAGAGAAACAGATCTAATATCTGAGATATGTTACTTGTTTCAAACTTACTAACTTTTTTTGTCTTCAAATCCTTCCACTTTGAAGTCAATGGGACAACTTCAGGATGACTTTAGGACTAAGAGGTTTGATGGTTTTCAACCATCCAGTGAATCATACCAAACTCTGGTATGATTCTGGGCAAAGTCAAAAACCAAATCCCAACCCCACACCTCAAAGTTTTCATGCTAGTTGTGTGATGACAATTTTACGGCAATTATAGATACCAGTTCAGAGCAGGCTGAGGCAAGGTAGGCATCTCATTACTTCCCTGAAATCATTTCACATTTCCATCAAGTCACTTCTAGCACCCCAAGTTATAAAACTCCCAAAGAGGGCACAGAAAGGCAGAAGAAAAACCACAAGGCCAAGTGTATGCATGCATGCAACATAAATGTAGTAGTAGCTTATTTCAGAAACCATTTAATGCTGTCCCAAGGCAGTGATATACTCGTGCTGACCTAGAATAATGTCAAAGCAGACATCAATTTCTTGGGAATTATCATATAATTAAATGGCATGTTCACCTTTTTGCCTCATCTCATCAGAATGCCACATTTTTCAAATGCACCACACTGTGTATGATGCATTCACAATCAAACAAGGGTGCTGCTCCTAATCATTCTGGTTTCCTTTATTTTTATTTATTTTTAAGGATGAGTGAGATCTGCAACAAAGTGTTGCAGTGTGGAGTGCTCCTGTTTAGTGTTCCAGCTAGGCAGCCATGGACACTCCATTCCATTCACTTCCACCTTGCTTCTTCATTTTTTCTACCCACCTCCAGCAATCAGCCAGCTTTCTATGGCCACTGAGCATGCTCAGTCATCGTTGGGCTGTTGTAGCAGTTTCCTCCCTCCCCTAATTTTTTTCCTCTAAATATTTTTTGTACTGCTGGAAAGTGGAAACCTCAGAAGGGTTCCCCCAGTTCAGCTGGTACCTCCCTCTTGTGGATGGGTGATGCTGTTCCAATTATGTAGGCGTGAGTACTTTCGGCTGAAGATGGGAAATAAAGAGAAGAAGTGGGCCCCCAAAACTTCACAACTTCATACTCTTCAACATCTCACAACATTCTTGTAGCACTCCTATTCTGATACCAAAGATCACAGCTGTCTTACCATAGTAATTACTTCTCTGCTTATAATGACAAAGAGCACAATCCTATGCATGTTTAGACAGAACAGGTCCTACAACTCCCAGGTGCAAAAGTGGGGGAGTATCCAAAATAGACCTAAGGATGGAGAGAAATGTCTCAGAATGCTGGAACAAAGATTTTATTTGTAAGAAGCCTTACGTGTTTCAGCATATTTTTATTTTAAGGCCTTCTTCAGAGGGTTACTTATAAGAATGTCTTCAGAAATTCCTATAACAAATGTATCCTACTGCAATTCACTGGCAACTTGCACTAGGAGACATTTGCTATAGGAATTTCTGCAGATGTTATTATAAGTAATCTCCTGAAGAAGGCCTTAAAATAAAATAGGCTAAAATGTGTTGGAGTTCTTACCAATAAAATATTTGTTCTAGCATCCTGAGATGTTTCTCTCCATCTTTGGGTCTACAACTTCCAGCTAGGGATGTCAGAGAAATCTGCAATGGAATCAGATGAGTTCAGATTTCTATGACTTTGACCTGTGGATTTCACAGCAGATGGGTTTTTCCCAGATCACATGGATTCCATGGACTTTTTGACCGTTTTTTACTTTCTGAAATTCTATGCAAATTTAGTTGAAGAAAACTATGTAAAAACAAACACTGGCCAAAAATGTGCATTTCCCCCTAGGCTAAAGCATGAAAATTTGCATTTGGGGGGAATTTGCGCATTTTGGGGGATTTGCGCATTTTTTGCAGAAATTTCTGTAAATGCAAATTTGGACAAATTCAGGAAATTGTAAAAAAAATCCAATTCAGCCAACAAGAAGAAGATGGAATGAAAGGCACCTGACAATCCATAAAACACATACAGGACAGATTTTACAAGAGTGCTGGCCAGGGAATGCTGGGAGTTGCAGGACTTTTTTCTGTCTAAACATGCATAGGCTTGTGCCTTAAATATACTAGAGTTGTGCACTGACCACAAGATTTGGTTTAGATCCTAACTTGTCTCTGTGTCTCTTGGAATCCTGAATATTCATAAATGTTCAGATTTGGATTTGGTCCAGTTTGGAGGAGCCCTGTTTTGATTTGGGTATCTCCTGAATCTATCCAAATCACTCTGATTCAGCTCTGGATTCTGTGTGTGAATTCAATGCACACCTTTGCTAAATAAAATGTAAAAAGCTAACCGTGTAGAGGAACAGTTTCTGCCTGCCTAGGACAACAACTGGACTTTGCTGAACGTTCTCTGTCTTTTGTATTCTGTACTTTAGTTTACAATAGCCTATCCTGCACTGATTTAAATTCCAAAATAAAGTTTGTCCTTTGGGTTAAAGATACAGGGGAGGGGGAGAGATAATATTTTGTCAGTATGCTGCAACAGTTCAAAACATACTTTAGTGTCTGCAATATGTGAAATGGCAGCCTGTGCACCACACAGTGCTTTAGCGTTAGGTGCATGCATTTACCTGCATGGTCACCAAAAACAAGGTACACTCAATCCCCTCTTACAGTTGTAACTTCTAGAGAACCCAGGAAAGGAGCTGAGTCCTGACAAATGGCACCTCCAGTGACTCATGCTAACATGAGTTACTCATGTTAACTCATGCTAACATTTTTTAACAAGACAAAATAAGGACAAAATAAGAATAGTGATTTACCAGGGTTGGTAATAAAAAACACATAAGGGACTGTCCCGGATCAAACAGAGACAATTGGAGCATATGCTATTCCATGAACAACTTGGAACTGTTCATCAGAAAACATGTGTGCTTTTGCTTTTAAAATTCTTTTTGTGTGCACATCACTTGAATAATGAAGTGTTATTTAACATACAGTGGACTCCGATTGCCTGGTGCTCTAGCAATCTGAAACACTTGAGTCATGCCATGCAGCAATATCATAAAATGGTAACAAGTAGCCAAAGTAATAGATAACTTGATGGATGTGCTTGGGTTGTTTTGTGCTATACTGTTTCTCACTCAATGTCCCTCATGACTATTAGCATTTACATTTTATTTGGTCATTATAAACAGAAAAGTCATCAGTACGGCATGGCAGATTGGCAATGATCAGAAATGACTGTCTCCTGAACCCTCATCTAGATGACTTAGCGTTGCTTTCCCCATTTAGCACAATGCATTGAGAGATAAGGGCTTACCTTCAGTTTTGGTTACTCTACTCCCAGGCTGTTAGCACTGAGTATACCTCTTTCCCAAATTCTGTGGGTTGCTTTGTGATTTCTCTAACTGTGCACATGCTTGCCTTCTCTGACACATTTTATTTTTATTGTGGTTTTGGTCATTAAGGGCTGTTTTGACATTATCTTGAGCAGTGTGGGAGAAGTGCCTCTTCACCGCCTGTAAGCTCTTCTCCCTCTCTTGTCTACACCGTTTTGTGACTAAAGCAAGTCAGAAGCATTCAAGATAACCCACTGCATACTCTTTCCCTTAGTTTATTCAATATTTCAACTTGAAGAGGAACAAACACAGAGCTTACAACACCGAGAGCACTGAGACTGCTGTGGGAACTTGGCAGTAAACCCCATTTTTTCCATTTACCACAGCTGTGAGGCAATTGTAGTGTTCTTTGATAGACGCCTTTAACCATATTGTAAAGACACCACTTTCAAGCTGGTGGAAAACTACTTCAAGCTCAAACCTTGTAAATATCATAAATGGAAGAAGCATTGCAGGAGGGCAACAGTTATCAAAACAGCATCTACTTTTGCCACAGAACTGGAGGTCAAGATCAGGAGAATTAAAGCTGTCTTCATTTCTTATCCATTCTGTTGTCATTATCATAAATACCAAGTTATCTCTTGGAGCTCTCCATTCAGAAGCCATAATCATATTTATTTATTTGTCAGAGTATCTCTTTGATAGTAGCAACAGAGAAACTCAGGTTCAAGGTATGAAATAATGCTGTGCTGGAAAATTTCTACCACATTTTTTTGAACATATTCATTCTGATAGAAAAGAAATTGCTTAAAAAAAATTCAAAATAAATTATAAAGTACTCTGAGAATGGGAATGGAAGCCTCTTTCATGCAGGAAGAAAACTTTCAGGAAACTGGAGGACAGATTTCAGCACTGAACTAGCTCCAATTTTCTCAGAAAATTTCTGAGATTGGTCTTTTATTATCCCTCTAGAAAAAAGGACCACTTTGCAGAATTTTCTCCAAGTGTAATTATCCATTTTTTGTGGGGGCCGCCTTCCCTCTTCCCCCTCCCCACAATGCCCTGGAATGATGCTAGGTATGGGGTGTTCTGGAGGATGCAAAATGGGGGCCAGGCTGCTAACACAGTTGATGGCAGCAGAAAAAATAACCTTAGGAAAGAAGAAAGGTACAGTGCCTGCCAATGGTGAGCCCTACCTACATGAAACCACTAGAGAATGTCTCCTCTCCCTGGAGAAATTTGGTAAAATTCTCCCCCCAATTTCTCTGCCCACAAATAGGGTGGAGAATTTTGATAGGGCATTTGCACATAGCTCTAGTATTAAACTAATATTTTAGATAAGTTTTAAAGATAGGAGAGGGAGAGAGGCCAAGACACCATCCACATGCCTGCTCCTGAGTCAGCTGGGATCCAGTCCACAGCGGCTGGTAGACTGTTCCTGGAATGTGCCATTTAGGGCCAAACTACATGTTATCTTTAATCTTCAGTCATCAACAAACCTGCCAGTTTAAAAGACCAGACAATATGGCTATCTCACGTTGGTCCAAATTGCACAAAGCCAGGAAACTGGAAGCTAAGGCTGATGCCTTATCTGACGTGCCCCGTGATCAGTCATGATGTTGTGCAGTGTTACAAATTGTAAAGTAAAGGCATCCCCAGCCACTCGTGTCCGACTCTAGGGGGTGGTGCTCATCCCCATTTTTAAGCCGAAGAGCCAGCGCTGTCCGAAGACGCTTCCGTGGTCATGTGGCTGGCATGACTGAACACTGAGGTGCACGGAACGCTGTTACCTTTCCCGCCGAAGCGGTACCTATTTATCTACTTGCAATTTCTTGCTTTCGAGCTGCTAGGTTGGCAGGAGCTGGGACTGAAGATGGGAGCTCACTCCGTCACGCGGCACTCGGGTCTCAAACTGCTGTCCTGCCGACCTTCTGGTCTGCAGTTCAGTGTCTTAACCACTAAGCCACTGTGGCCCCGTTACAAATTGTGCTTGCTTACAGCTTAATCTCCCTGCACCCACACTTTTCCTGGGTCTTTCAGTCCCAAATCCAGATTGGGAAGATGGAGTGCCTGGGACCAGCAAAGATGCTACATGTTGTCCTGGTCCTGTATTGCTTTATGAAGCATCTGAGCCTACTGAAAGGCTGGCTAGGGAATGCTGAGAGTTGTAGAACTTGTTTCTGCCTAAATGTGCCTAGGATTGCATCCTATTCCCCCCCCCACACACACACACACAGACATCCATCCCTATTCTTTTTCCTTGTGTGTCATGTCTTTTTAGATTGTACACCTGCAGGCAGGAATTGTCTTCACTTACTGTTTGAGTTCAATGTGCATGTGGTTTGTTGGGTTGTAAACTTGCCTTGTCCAAAGCCTTTATAGCATATTTGATTTGATGATCCTCCTTTTGCACCGTGTTCTTGTATGCACCATGCAATGTGTAATGAGAAACAGCTACGCCACATGGCTTCTCCATCTTGTCTCTGTGTTTCCTCCTCCTTCCCAATCCCCTTTCCTTTTATGTCTTTTAGAATGTAAGCCTGTGGACAGGGGCTGTCTAATTTCGTATCTTCGTAGGTCAGCTTGGCAGACTTTTGAGCTAAAAGGCAGAATAAAATGCAAGAAATAAATGAATAGGCTTGCATACAATTTCAGTCTATAACTCTCACTCAAAAGTGGTTTTGAAAAAGTGACTGGCAGTGTGACTGGAAATTTCTGAGTTCATGATATGGCATACTTCTGATTCTGTTGTACAAAGAATCCTCTGTAACTGGGGAGTTTTCACTGTTCTTTTTATTTGAATCCTCAGAAATTGCCCTGAGAAGATGGGATTACTCTCCTTATACAGTATTTGCCTGACTTGAACCAGAAAGTCATGGATTGGGGGGCGGGGGGCTTTGGGAGTGTGTTGAAACATCAGGGCCTTGCAGCATTTTCCCATGTCCTCAGCCAAGTCAATTGCTTTCCTAATTATGTATTTGAATTTTTCATGGCAGCTGGGTTGACATTGTCATCGAACTGTCAACCATAAGCCCAAGATCTCTATCTTGGTCATTCACAAGCATACAAGTGAAGTTGGGATTCAGAGTGCCCCCGGAATACCAGAAACCTGCAGCTAGTGCTGGTAAATAAGAGACATTGGGGTGTAAATGGGCTACCCTTATAGAGCTGTTCAATGTTTAATCAACATTAAAGAAATACAAATTTTAGAGCACGTTGTACACTGAAAGGTGCTAGGAAAAATTACCACTGCTACCACCAGGGTTTCCATTGTTTTATACATCAAATTAAAACTGCTCACCTTTCCAGCCAGCAAGAAGAGAAAAAAACAGTTTGCATATGTCTATATGATCAAAAACATATGACTTTTATTGGGAAGTGGGACCACTATGTACATTCTTCTCAGAAGGAAGTGCTCCAGTTTGAGGGATAACATTAGTTTTCAGCCATATGACACAATTCGCTATCTGAAACTAAATCAGGAGTAAAAGACCCTGAGATTTTTTAAAAAAACAGTTAAATTGACAGATTTATCCATCCAGGCCCAGTGCTCTGAGTGCTTTGCTCTTAAACATTTGTGTTTGAATTTCTGTGTATTGAGGGTTGCTTGCCTGCCATATAGCTGTTAAAAGATGGGGAGCCTATCAGCAAAAAGAGGTGGCAACTATACGGTTCAAAAACCATATGGTACAAATTAGTACAACTACTTTTGTGCTCCAAATATGGAGACCTTTGCAAATTTCGGTTAATTCTTATCATCTATCCCTAGTATGTACTTTGGTGTAGTGTAGAAGAGATAATAAGATACTGATGTGGATTTACAGATAGCTAATTGTACTATAGGGTTGCCACCTGTTTTTGCTGACAGGCTCTTCATCTTTAACAGCTGCATGGCAGGCAGGCAAACATGGTCCTCTCCATGCTAGAAATAGCTGTACCTATTGGGCTTAGTTGGTGCAGATGGGTGGAAATTTAATTTCAGTTCATTTTTAATAAGAATTTACCATAATTTACAAAGTTCATATTTGGGGGAGGAAGAGCTTGAGATTTAAGTAATTTGAATGCAGGAAAAAGCAGAACTGAAATATTCACCCATTGCTACTATATAGGCAAAAACATGCTAAAACATGAGATTATAAACATGTGTGCATGTGTAGAGAAATAGTAGCAGCCATTCCTCCTGACAGGAAGTAGGAATCTGCCAATAATCAATTTTGTTCTATATCAGCCCTCCAACTTGCCACTCATCAAGCCAACACAATTCACCAGACATTTATTTTTGACTGCCAGGGTCTTGGCAACCCCTTTGTCTTTGTAGTCCCCAGACAAGCACCAAATGTGGGGTTTATCAAGCCCCTGGCAGGTCACTGTACACAGCTAGTGGTCTGCATTCAGTTTGGTGGGTCACAAGTTGGGCAGGCTCTTTTCTCTATTCAAAACATAGTTTCATGAACTCTGATAACCAGTGTTATCTAGAGCTTCACAGATGAATAGGACACTGCCATTAGAACCTGCCAGATTAGTCTGGGATTTGATCCTTCTATCTAAATGGAGTCCAGGTATATCAGCTCTGTAGCCTGTGCATTTCTGATGTGTCTGATTGCATTACAGTTCTTCTGCAACCTCCCATCATGTTATTCTGGAGCACACAGTAAAGCCGATAGGAGCTGATATAACAAGATGATGCGAATGGAGGAGACTTGATGCTATGAAATGCAATGGAGCAGGAATTTGGCACATGGCCAATACATGAATACCTGTTTCCAAAATATCGGATAACACAGGGGAGGGGGGGAATCCATGAAGATGTGTGTGAAGCAATAAACTAAAATGTGCACATTCTAGTATAATGCTTAGTTAGAATACTGCAGTTAGAATGTGTTTCAAAAAGCCTCTCAGATATCTCTGCCATATTCAAGGGCAAGAATTTGCAGAGGGAATTGCAGTATCTAATTTCTGAATGCATGTTCAAGACCTTTCTCCAGCCTTGAGACTACATTGGTTCAGGATTGCCTAGCCTCCCTAACTCAGTGTACCAGTCACTGGACCATACCTTTTTAAAGGCCTTTTTCTGATGTCAGATGGCTTGAAACAGTTAAACATTTTGTTGTTGTTGTTCAGTCGTTCAGTCGTGTCCGACTCTTCGTGACCCCATGGACCATAGCACGCCAGGCCTTCCTGTCCTGCACTCTCTCCCAGAGCGTGCTCAAGTTCATATTCATTGCATCCGTGATGCTATCTAGCCATCTCATCCTCTGCCGTCCCCTTCTCCTTTTGCCAGTTAAACATTTATCAAGCCATTAATATCCCCATTTTGCAGATTTCAAACTTGTCATAGGTTAGATTATACAAAAGCAGCAACTGGTTGAGAAACCACATTTCTCCAGGGGAAGGGAATTTTCTCACAGTTTCTGGGCTTCTGAGGAACATCTTGCCCTGAGGGGATGGGGGAAGAAAAATATTAGGCATGAAATGAAAAGAAGAAAAACTGCAGAAGAGAATAAATAAAAGAGGAGCAGGCTAGCCCAGAAGGACAATAGATGCACCACAAACCTGAGTTAAATTGATATATTCCCACCCCTATGGGCAACTGAATCAAGAATCACCATCATGCTTCCTCCACCTGCACTCCCTCCCACCCCCTTTCCTTGTGTACTGTCTGAGGGCAGGGACTGTCTGGTTGTTGATTCTTGTATTCTGCTCTGGAAGATTTTTGATCGAAGAGCAGAAATGCTTTGAATGCATGCATGCATGCATGAATGAATGAATGATTGAATGCGGTTCTTGTAGTGGGGTTTACCATTAGCAGGGGCAGCAGTGCACAGCATCTTCTTTCTTTTCCTAAGGTGTTTTGTTTGTCTCTTTGTTTTTGCTGATGCAGGTGGCACCAGCAGCAGCAACTGTGTTGGCAGTCTAACCACCATTCTGCACTCTCCACAGTGCTCCTGACATAATGTCGTTCTGAGGCATTGTGGGGGGAAATGGGGGCTGGTGCACACAAAATAATGTGGAATATTGTGAGAAAATTCTGCAAAAGTGGTCTTCTTTTTCTAGGGAAGCAGAAAAGAAAAATCTGAGAAATTTCCTCTGAAAAAATATGGCTCAGCTCCAATTTCAAATGAATAATTGTCTGGATTTCTGGCTAATTCTAACTCTTATGGCTTTCTGAAAGGAACTAATAGTACTTTTATGTGAATTATCAGGAATTTTGTTAAAGGTGTCTACCACTTCACGAAAATATAATTCCTTCCTTCCATCCATTGCCAGTCCTAAATTCAGCTTTTCGCATGGGAAGGAAGTAGGCAAGTTTAGAGAAACAGGGAGCTGGATCAGATTTGAAAAAACAGACCTCTTGCTTGCCAGTGGCCAGGGGAAAGTGGTAGAGAGTTGTGAGTGGGAAAAGAAGTCTCCAATCCCACTTCCTCCCACTCTCATCCTTTACTGTGGTTGTTGGACTCATTGCCTCAAGGGGAGTTGAGGCCATGAAGGAATGAGATAGTGACAAGTAGAAGTGGAAAAAAATAGGGGAGTGGAGTGGTGTTGAGGGGACCTGGGAAGAGGACTGGAATTTTCTATCTCCCACCACCACCTCCCACCAAATTTGACTGGCTTTTTAGGTTTCATAAATATCAGTCTGTTACTGTACTAATATCACAACCAATGGACAAGTGAATCTGTACCATGTTACCAGATTTTTAGTTCAGGCCAAGAGAGGTCTAGAGAAGCTGGGTCTACTTGTTGGCAGCCATTAGAGTGGTGAACAGAGAATGTCCACTCCCACTCTGACTGAAATCAATAGGAACAAAAGTGTGATGTGTTTGTAAGGGTTCCATCCTTAAAGGCAGCCTAAAAATAATTTTAAATAAATAAATAAAGCAAGCAAGCAAGCCTAGGCACACCACATTTTCAAAAGTCAATACGTAGATTTGAAGTAACAATCAATTAACCCCCAAGTATATATTTAAAAGTAGACTGGTGGTTTTCTCCATCCCCAGGAAAGCACTGGCTATTAAAATCCAATCATAGTAGACAGTTAAAATATTTTTAGCACATCCTGCAATTCAGTTATAGCTTCTGAGAAGAAAAAAACACACATAAATGCATTAATTATGAAGTTGTGTTAAGACCTGAGTCTCACCAACTGTTCATGAAGCGGCCAGTTACTGTAAAAATAGATTGAACTTACATTAAAATAAAGTCCTCTAACAAAGCACAGCTGGGCTGCCAATGCCATTTCCCACTTAAAGTCTCCTAAAGGGAGAACTTTAATCAACACAGTCACAACTGTCTGCTTTTCCCATTTATCGGGGGGGGGGGGGTTGAAACAGCCTTTAGACTGAATGTACTTAAATAGTTAATTAGTTGTAAGGCTCATTACCTGAAGATGCAATTTTAATAAAAGCTGCATGGCAAATATTGGCCTTCACATAGATCACTTTCAAGTGCAGATGTGAGGGTTGCCACTTTGCTAACAACTTCTTTTGGTGTCTGTTTGAAATAAAAAAAAATGAAATCTTTTCTTTCTTAGGTTATTTTTATCGGTAAGGATTATATAGCATCTCATTTGTGAGATGCTGTATAATTTTTGTGAACCGCCCAGACAGCTTCGGCTATTGGGCAGTATGGAAATTAAATAAATAAAAATAAATAAATAAATAAATAAATAAATAAATAAATTTGCTAAGGGCTTTAGGTTTAAGGAAGAGAAATTATGGTCTACCTGTATAATCCACTTCCCAACATTCTGGTCCACTCCAGAATGATCAATCAATCCGAAACTGGCATAAGGCCACACAAGTAAGATCTAGCTTGGTTTTTAATGGCATCCCCCAAAACTGGAAATACCAGAAGAAGGGATCAGTTTTAGCCCATGCCCATTAGTGTGATCACATCATCAATTGGGGGACATGTTTGGAAGAGTAGAGCAAGCTTCACTCTTTATTCCACCTGAGGCAATGGGCTCAGTGATGTATGAGGCAGTAGCACAGGTAGACATTGATGTAGGGCTGGGGAAAGGATTTGGGCACCTCTCCCCCTCATACACCTGTCAAACTTGGTAAACCTTAAGTCAGGGGTGTTGAACGTCTTTCATCCCAAGAGCCAAATCCCATTTCAGAGAAGCTCTCAGGCTCTGTGTTCCCGTGGTGGGTATGGCAAAAGGCAAAAGTGGTAGAGCTAAAAGGACCCCCCAAACACAGCATATTTTATCTTAACACTCTTCCTGCCAGTAACTCAGACTTAGGAGAGGCTTTCCAACCATTTGGAATGGGGAAAAGCTGCCCCAGAGCCAGGAAACTCCCAAATGATTGGTGATTGGGGAAAAGGGGTGGGCTAGAGGGAGGGGTGTGTGGACCTCTGCGGAATGCTGGAGGGCCAGATTGGGGCTTGGGTGGGCCTGATCTGGCTGCAGGGCCTGAGATTCCGCACCTCTGCTTTAGGTAGCCTGTGGATGTCTATGTACTCTAGCACGATCAAAAAGTCGAACCCTCATTGTGTGCAAAGTGGCCACGAATGAATGTAATAATAGCAGGCCCTCGGTATTCCAGACCAAATTAGCCTAGCATCGTCAAAAATAGTATTTCTCTGACTTAAAGTAGTAAACTGGGTGGCTCATAACTCTTGCCACAAATACTAAGTACGGTCTTCTGAAAGTGAGTAAAATGAATGTATGAGCAGGGGGACCCTGCTAGTCCCACCCCTTCTGTCATAATGGATGTCTTTTGCCTCCCTTCCCCCACATGTCATTCCTGGTCCTCTCTCCCTGTTAGGTCTCCCACTTCACAACTATCGTTTTCTCCATCTTCTTTTTGTTCTGTCATTTTTCCTGCCATTGCCTCCTTGCTCCACTTCTGTTCCCTCCCCATCTTCACTAATTTCATTGGTTCCCCCCCCCGCCATCAACTTGTTTTTGTTCTGACTTCCCTCATCCCTCCTCTGTCTTCTCCTGCCTTCTGACTCCTGCTGCCAAGTGCATCTTCTTCTACCTCCTTGGTCATTTGCTTGGTCACCAGTCCCTCCCGTTATGGTTTCTGCTTTTATCATCCCCCCTCTGCCTCCTCCTTTATCACTGTTGATGCCCCAGACCCCTCCAACTCACATCTCTTCAATCATCTGTTTCCTAACCCCCATTCCTTCTGTGGATGCTGCTTCCTCCTCCCAGCACACTCGGCCTGGAGCAGCCTGTGCAATGACTTTTAGAAGCCTGCTGCACAAGCCTTGGTTCCAGTGGATTTTTCTGGCAATGGACCTCAGTGACTCAGGCATGCACTGCACGGATGCATGGTTGTGCTTTAGCCTGCAGGGAGATTTGCCCTTTCCGTTTTTGTAAAAATCAGAATCTTTGCACTTCTGCAAATCTTGACATTCCACTGAGCTTACTCATGATTTCCTCTTGTGCCACTGTTTTGGCTACTATTGGCAGGTCCATTGGAAGAGGCACATCAAATCCCCTTGTACCATTGCTTCCATAGATCATGTGACAAGAAACTCTTGCTGAAACTTAAAGTTATTACTCAAAAGGCGTCAGGTTACATCATTGACAGCCAACACAAAACAAAAAATAAACTCCCAAGTCAGGGAACTGCTACAGCAAAATTCCTCCCAGCCAAGTCTCTCTAAAGTTGTGCTTTTGGGCTTGTAGGCAGATAAGCCCCTCTATCCTAACTGACTTCCACGTCTCTTGGGGAAATTAGCTGTGAAGACGGGAGTTCTTTTGCCTTGCCCTCCCCCTGGAGTTGTTCCCCGAGACAGGGTTTTCTATAGGGATGTCAGAGAATTCTGCCACGCATCCCAGGAAGGCCGAATTCCAGTGAATTCAGCCCCCCGGAATCCGTGGCAGAATGGAGCAACCCGCCCCACCACCCTGCGGAAGCCCCCCAGAATGGAGCCTACTTGGCTGCAGCTTCAGTGGTGGCGGCAGCAGCTCCAGTGGCGGCGGCTCTGGCTGCTGCCAGGTTGTGGCCGCAATTAGGGATGGACGAAAGTCACTTACCTGTCCTCAAAGCTTTTCGCGGTGGGGGGGAGGCGCTTCGCTGCACCCCCCGTGACGTTCAGGCCGGGGGGGGAGGCTTCCCGCCTCGCCTGGCCGAAATTCATACCGGGGAGGAGGCGCCTCGCCTCGCCTGGCCGCGAACTAAAAAGTTAAAAAAAAACAAAACGCCCCCGTGATAGGCTACGTGACAATTAACGTAGCCTATCACGGCTAGATCTGCAAAGTCAGCTGTGATAGGCTACGTAAATCGTCACGTAGCCTATCTAGGGGTGGACGAAAGTCACTTACCTGTCATCGAAGCTTGTTCACGGTGGGGGGGAGGTGCTTTGCTGCTCCCCCCGCGAAGTTCAGGCCGGGGGGGAGGCTTCCCGCCTCGCCCCGGCCAAAATTCAGGCCGGGGGGGGAGGCTTCCCGCCTCACCCAGCCGAAATTCAGGCCGGGGAGGAGGCTTTCCGCCTCGCCCGGCCGCGAACTCCAAAGTTTAAAAAAAAAACAAAAAACGCCCCCGTGATAGGCTACGTGACAATTAACGTAGCCTATCACGGCTAGATCTGCAAAGTCAGCCGTGATAGGCTACGTTAATCGTCACGTAGCCTATCACGGGTGACTTAAAAAAAAAAAAAAAAAGCGCGTACCCTATGGGGGCCGCCATTCGCGTTCCTTATTTGGTCGCTGTAGTCTACCTAAAGATTTACGTAGACTACGGCGAAAATAAGGGCAACGCAAATTCTCCGGAGAAATTCTCCGCCAACCCTACAAATGGTAAGTGGTTTCATACATCCCTAGTTTTCTAACCACACTCTCACACCTCCACTGAGGACGTAGATAAGCAGTTTCCATGGGATAAGGGCAGGGGATCCCTATGCCTTCTACCCAATAGTCTACCCAATCTGGAGCTGAGCCAGCTGTTCTGCTAAATCTCCCATCATCACCTGCAGCCTTGGTCTCTGTTTCTTCCTGCCAGGTTGGTGCATGTTTCTCCACCCCTTTCTCTTTTCCACCTTTACAGCCCCTGATGGCACTTATTCCTCTTACCAACACACTAACAGCTGCAGGAATTAGGCTAGGGGCTGAAACACCTCTTTCACCTAGTCTTTGTCCCCTCCCTCGGCTTGCCTGTAGTCCTTGTCCTCCACATGGCTTTGCTTTCTCTCCCTCCTCCAAATCCTCAGCGTCTTGCCGGCCTTCAGTCACTGTTTGTCCCCTGCTTCCTTCCTCCCTCTGTCCTCTCTCCATCCCTCCCCCTTTGCCTAAACGCTGCCTCACAAAGTACGCTCTCCTGGTGCAGCCCCACCGCTTGGGACTCTGACCAGCTGGGCAGCATCTCCCTGATACTTCTGGGCTGTGCTGCATTGTGGCAACAGCTGCTTGCATGGCCTCCCCCACTTACTGTTGCTCCCAAACAGCCTGCCGGCTCTTCCCCTCGCTGCTTTGGCTGAGAGGCGAGTGGCCCTGGGAGTGAAACAGCTGCAATGGGGTCTCCTAGGGCAGGGCATGCCTTGGCATCCCCAATAAGTCATCACAGATACATAAACATCAGATTTTAGATTCTAACTTGATACTGAGTGGAAACTAGCCTTGGAACTGTTTCTTAAACTAAGCAATGAGCTGATAGTAAACACCTTTTCTATCTGATTTATGGATGATTTTAACTGTGGTATCTAAAATGCTGGTCTGTGTAACCTGATCTACTACAATAAAAGACCTCACTGATAATTGTGTTTCTATGTAAGCTTGCCAGCATGTAGCAGAAAGGTTGGCCCCGGCAGAAATTGACACATATGAAAGTCATATTCCAAGATTCTGTCACACTCTAGTGCAGACTTCTCCCATCTGGTGTCCCCAGATGTGTTGGACTACAATCTCCATTATCCCCAGCCACCATGGCCAATGACTGTTCTGCGGTGATGGGAGTTATAGTCTAAGACATCTGGGAGGCACCAGGTTGGGGAAGGCTGTTCTAGAGTTTCTAGGAATTGGGACCCAGGGCAAGGCTATGCAGATAGAGGTTGGCTGAGTTCTCCATCTTACCAGTGGTTGCTATTGATTCCTATGGAACAAATAAATGTAACCTGTCTCTCTTAATTATGGCCATTTTGCTAGTGCTGCACAGTAAACAAGGATTTTCTGCACAGCGAAGTGTGGGTGAATGGCTGAATACTGGCCACATTTTTAAAGACAGCTCAAATAGTACTACTCCAGGTTTCTAGTGGAGCAAGCATCCATAGATGGCACAAAATGGGATGCTTGCAATGCCTCAGAGTGCCACAGAAAAGGAAGGGAGAAAGTATAGCATCATACTATAAAAAGTGCACATCTGTTTTGCTTCTTCAGTGATGTACCTATAATTAAAAGATGCATGGTATATATTTTACATGTGCTTACGTATACACTATTCTTCACCAAGGAGACACTCATTCTCTGTGTATAGTAATTCAAGCACAAAGTTTGTCCCTTTCTCTCTCTTTTTTTAAAACCTAAATTACTCACATGGGAGATTTTAAAAAGTGTTATCACTAATGTGAACTGTAAGCATGTAATTGATGAAATCTGCCTAAAGACCCCAAGGAAAATGATTTAAAATGGCAATTTGTTAAAATAATGTCTATTAGTGCTGATTCTCCCATGCTCCTACCAGTTAACCTAGCAGGCTCATTTATCATTGGACTCAAATTAACTCAGCCCTAACCTTCTGAGAGTTACTTGAAACCACTTCTCGTTGAAATGAAATGACTATATACTGTACATTTTGTTAAAAAATGACTGCTCACATGTCACTGATTGAATTTCAAGTTAGAAAGAGGAGCCAAAGGGTTTGATGGTTTCTATAACACCTTCTGAAATATTTACTTATTCTTTAGACCTAAGTGAAGAGCCGATTATACTGTTTGAAAGTACTTAAATCAGATGACAAACCCGGTCCTATCCAGTCAGTTGCTGTGGATGATCAACCTGCAGGATGAGTGCCATAACCAGTGCCAGGGGACAGTACAACCTGGACCGGACTAGGAGGATGTCTGAGCCAGGCTGTGCAATAGAGACAGACATGTATTTGTGCTGGCCTTTCCCACCATGCATTGCTTCCTTTTCCCCAACTCAGTATTCTAGAAGCAAAGTCACACCCATGTGGTCCTGGAAATAGGGATGCAACACCCTCTCACACACACATACACACAAAGCATGAATAAATAATCAGGCATTGATTATACAGAACTCTGGAGTGTTTGAATCATACTGTGTTTATTGTCCCAGTAAGCCTTTCAGCAAGTCTATGAGTGTTTCTACATAAGGCATTTATTGTCCGCTTGTGATTGGCCACTCATAGAAGTTTGTGGGTCCTTTACACGATGTCGTCAACCTCCAGGGCACATCCAGTGGTATTTCTCAATTATTCCACATTAAAAAGATCCAGTGATAATAAACTATTAAAATTTATCATGGGTTTTCCCCCAGTGTGTAAAGTTGGCGTTGCACTATTTAACAGCCACTAGATGGCGAAGTTTCACTGAAAACTATGGAGCATTGAAAATTGAAAACTTCCCCTTTCGGTAATCATGTGGTTGCCACTGGTTGCCATCTGGGAGCCCATGGTAAACACAGAAAAGGCTCCACAATAAAGAAAGTCTGGTAAGACTGCAGGGTTTTTTCTTTTTCTTTTAATGTAGAGATGCCCTATGAGGCAGGTCAGAACTGAACATCCTTGTACCAGCAGAGACTGAGAGCTGAGGCTGAGCCATAGTGGGTGGCTTAGGAAGACCACTTAGTTAATTAATTCATAGCAAAGGAAAGATTTGTTCCAGAGACTGCCTGATTAACAGCATGCTTTCTAGGTACTATGCTACTCCACCTATTATATGGAGTGTAATAGACAGTAGAGTGCCACTATCTCATCATACTATGGACTTGACCATCCAGCTACTAATCCAGCATCATATGCTAGCCATATGGGAAGAGTTTCTAGCTAGGGATGGACGGAATTGTCAACTTTGATTCTGCTCAGTTTCTCATTTTTCCTACATGAAGATATTTCCATCCCATTTCCACATCAGTTTTTTGGGGGTGGGGGGATTGTTAAGTCTGCATGTAAATTTTAGGGATGGCAGAGAATTCCGCCATGGATTCCAGTGAGGCCAGATTCTTGAGAATCCGGCCCCCCGGAATCTGCAGTGGAACGGCCTCCTGCCCCCCAACCCCCCCCGTGGAATCCCCCTGGGACGGCACTTACCTGTGGTGGATTCAGCGGCAGTGGTGGCGGCTCCGGCAGTGGCTGGTCTCCTGGCCGGCCGCAGCAGGGCTGCTGCCACCGCCTTTGCTGTCCTTGGACCATGATAAGCTACGTAAGAATTTATGTAGCCTATCACGGCTAACCTCAAAAACAAACAAACAAACCGCAGCATAGGCAAATGGTGGCGGCTACGGCAGCTGCCATTTGCGTTCCTTTATTTTTCACCGTTCTAGCCTACGTAAATATTTACATAAGATAAATCGGCGAAAAATAGGGAATGCAAATGGAGGCCGCCGTAGCTGCTGCCATTTGCGTACGCTGTGGGTTTTGGGGTTTTTTTTGAGGTTAGCCATGATAGGCTACATAAATTCTTATGTAGCCCATCACGGTTGTCTGGCTGGATGCAAGTGGCGGCCACTATGGTGGCCACCATTTGTGTCCGCACCAGGCTGTCCATGGCCGGAAATCCGGCTGCAGACAGCCCTAGCTGGCTGCTCCGCGGCCTGGCCGCAGAGCCAGCCATCAAGGATTCCAGGGGGGAGGACCGGATTGCCTCCCCCCCCATCGAGGATTCCACAGGGAGGGACGGAGCAAAGGTAAGTGAGTTTTGTACATCCCTAGTAAATTTATATGTATTTTTGTGCACATTTCTCAAAATGTATACATTTTTGCAGCTGATTGCCCCAATGATAAATGCACTTCTTATGAGCACTTTTCTGTAAAATAAGTATTTCTGTGCACACTTCTCTGTACTATGCATATTTTTGTATACATTTTCCATGTGCAAATATTGCTTGCAAACCTCACAATAGAGTGGATATTGATGCTTAGTAGCTGTGTTCTGGCTCATGTACGAAGTGGGATAGTGTGAATTTGCATAAAATAATTTCACATAGAAATACAAACTGAACCAGCTTTCCCCCCTCCCTTGGCTCCAGCTTCCAAGAGGTGGAAAAAAGGTTTGCTCTCTCCTAAAGAAATAATTTGGCAGGGCTGGGCTTTTCATCAGAATTTCCACCAAATTCCTATAACTGTTTATGGAATCTGGTTTGCATTCTGAAATAGCCATTTATCCAGTAATTTACAGGGAAGAACAATACTTGTTGTTGTTGTTGTTGTTCAGTCGTTCAGTCGTGTCCGACTCTTCGTGACCCCATGGACCATAGCACGCCAGGCCTTCCTGTCCTGCGCTCTCTCCCGGAGCATGCTCAAGTTCATATTCATTGCATCCGTGATGCTATCTAGCCATCTCATCCTCTGCCGTCCCCTTCTCCTTTTGCCTTCAGTCTTTCCCAGCATCAGGGTCTTTTCCAGTGAGTTTTCTCTTCGCATTAGGTGGCCAAAATATTGGAGCTTCAGCTTCATTATCTGTCCTTCCAAGGAGCAGTCAGGGTTGATTTCCTTTAGGATGGACTGATTTGACCTCCTTGCAGTCCAGGGGACTCGTAAGAGTCTTCTCCAGCACCACAGTTCGAAAGCATCAATTCTTCGGCGCTCAGCCTTCCTGATAGTCCAGCTCTCACAGCCATACATTACTACTGGGAAAACCATAGCTTTGATTAGACGGACCTTTGTCGGCAAGGTGATGTCTCTGCTTCTTACTATGCTGTCTAGGTTGGCCATAGCTTTCCTCCCAAGGAGCAAGCGTCTTTTAATTTCATGGCTACAGTTAACGTCTGCGGTGATCTTGGAGCCCAAGAAAGTAAAATCTGTCACTGCTTCCATTTCTTCCCCTTCAATATGCCAGGAAGTGATAGGGCCAGATGCCATGATCTGAGTTTTTTTAATGTTGAGTTTCAAACCAGCTTTTGCACTCTCCTCTTTCACCCTCAACAAGAGGCTCTTGAGATCCTCTTCGCTTTCTGCCATTAGGGTGGTATCGTCTGCATATCGGAGGTTGTTGATAATTCTCCCAGCAATCTTAATTCCGACCTCTGATTCATCCAACCCAGCATTTCTCATGATGTACTCTGCATATAACTTAAATAAGCAGGGTGACAATATGCAGCCTTGTCGTACTCCTTTCCCAATTTTGAACCAATCGGTTGTTCCATGTCTGGTTCTTACTGTTGCTTCTTGACCCTCGTACAGGTTTCTCAGGAGACAGGTAAGGTGGTCTGGTACTCCCATCCCTTTAAAAATTTGCCACAGTTTGTTGTGATCCACACAATCAAAGGCTTTAGCGTAGTCAATGAAGCAGAAATAGACGTTTTTCTGGAATTCTCTTGCTTTCTCCATGATGCAGCGAATGTTGGCGATTTGATCTCTAGTTCCTCTGCCTCTTCGAAACCCAGCTTGTACTTCCGGTAGTTCTCGGTTCGCATACTGCTGAAGCCTAGCTTGTAGGATTTTGAGCATCACCTTGCTGGCATGTGAAATGAGCGCAATTGTGCGGTAGTTTGAACACTCTTTGGCATTGCCCTTCTTTGGAACTGGAATGTAAACTGACCTTTCCAGTCTTGTGGCCACTGCTGAGTGTTCCAGATTTGTTGGCATATTGAATGCAGCACTTTAACAGCATCATCTTTTAGGATTTTAAATAGCTCAGCTGGAATACTGTCATCTCCGCTAGCTTTGCTGTTACTAATGCTTCCTAAGGCCCACTTGACTTCACTCTCTAGTATGTCCGGCTCAAGTTCAGTGACCACACTATCATGGCTCTCAGGGACATTAAGATCTTTCCTGTATAGTTCTTCTGTGTATTCTTGCCACCTCTTCTTCATCTCATCTGCTTCTGTTAGGTCCCTGCCTTCTTTGTCCTTTATCATGCCCGTCTTTGCACAAAATGTTCCCTTGAGATCTCCAATTTTCTTGAAGAGATCTCTAGTCTTTCCCATTCTGTTGTTTTCCTCGATTTCTTTGCATTGTTCATTTAAGAAGGCCTTCTTGTCTCTCCTTGCTATTCTCTGGAACTCTGCATTCAGTTGGATATATCTTCCCCTTTCTCCCTTGCTTTTTGCTTCCCTTCTTTCGTCAGCTACTTGTAAAGCCTCATCAGACAGCCACTTGGCTTTCTTGCATTTCTTTTTCTTTGGGATGGATTTCGTTGCTGCCTCCTGAACAATGTTACGGACCTCTGTCCATAGTTCCTCAGGCACTCTGTCTATCAGATCTAATCCCTGAAATCTATTCCTCACCTCCACTGTATATTCATCAGGGATATGATTTAGGTCATACCTGAACGGTTTAGTGGTTTTCCCGACGTTCTTCAATTTAAGCCAAAATTTTGCAAGAAGCAGCTCATGATCTGAGCCACAGTCAGCTCCAGGTCTTGTTTTTACTGACTGTATGGAGCTTCTCCATCTTTGGCTGCAAAGGACATAATCAATCTGATTTCGATATTGACCATCTGGTGATGTCCATGTGTAGAGTCGCCTCTTGTGCTGTTGGAAAAGAGTGTTTGCTATGATCAGCATGTTCTCTTGGCAAAACTCTATTAGCTTTTGTCCTGCTTCATTTTGTACACCAAGGCCATGCCTGCCTGTTATCCCCGTGATTTCTTGACTTCCTACTTTAGCATTCCAATCCCCTATGATGAAGAGGACATCTTTTTTTGGTGTTAATTCTAGAAGGTGTTGTAGGTCTTCATAGAACCGATCAACCTCAGCTTCTTCAGCATCAGTGGTTGGGGCATAGACTTGAATTCCTGTGATGTTGAATGGTTTGCCTTGGATTCGTACTGAGATCATTCTATCATTTTAAGATTGTACCCCAGTACTGCTTTTCCCACCCTTTTGTTGACTATGAGTGCTGCTCCATTTCTTCTAAGGGATTCTTGCCCACAATAGTAGATATGATGGTCACCTGAATTAAATTCGCCCATGCCTGTCCATTTTAGTTCGCTGATTCCCAAGATGTTGACGTTCAATCTTGCCATCTCATGTTTGACCACCTCCAGCTTACCTTGATTCATTGATCTGACATTCCAGGTTCCTAAACAATATTGTTCTTTACAGCATTGGATTTTCTTTTCACCACCAGACACATCCACAGCTGAGTGTCCTTTCGGGTTTGGCCCAGCCACTTCACTCTTTCTGGCGCTACTTGGAAATACCCTCTGCTCTTCCCCAGTAGCATATTGGACACCTTCCGACCTGAGGGGCTCATCTTCCGGCGTCATCTCTTTTAGCCTTGTGATACGTTCCATGGGGTTTTCTTGGCAAGAATATTGGAGTGGGTTGCCATTTCCTTCTCCAGTGGACCACATTTTGTCAGAACTCTCTGCCATGACCTGTCCGTCTTGGGTGGCCCTGCACGGCATAGCTTATGGCTTCACTGAGTTACGCAAGCCCCTTCGCCACAACAAGGCAGTGATCCATGAAGGGGGGAACAATACTACTTAAGAATATCTCTACTCCCAGCTTCTTATAACTCCCAATGAACCCTGATCCTACCGTTTCCACCAAAACTTCACCTAATGTGCATTTTGAAGTGAATTTTACAGTTTCTCCTCAGGTGAAATATTTGGTGATTTTGAGAGAAGCCACAAAAGACGTATACAAATACAATTAGAGAAATGTTGAGTGTGTGCATGTGTGGAAGGAAGGGCTCGTTGTCTCACACATCCTTATTCTGCTTCTGTGGTAACTGTATGGGTGTTTGTTTTAGGTTCAGAAATGCCAGATTCCTTAGTTTCCGTATAATGCACAACTTGTGACCCACTAAGTCAAGCATAACCAACTAGCAGCCTCATACTGTGGTCCACCAAGATGTAGGCTGAATCTACAGCTAGCAGTTACACCGTTTCCATACCTATTGGTACACATGACACCAATGGGCACCAATAGTTATGATAATGGTATAACTGCTGTGTGTAGATTCAGCCGCAGACAAAACATTTTTCTTCAGGTCCTGGCAGGCAGCACAAACCTAGCAGCCAGCGAATGACCTGCTGCCGCTGTTGGGTTGCAGTATCTGGCTGGTGGGCTACATTCAGGTTATTAAGTCACAAAGTGTAAAGATGTATTTAATGGAAGAAAATGTACATAGAGTAATTATCTGTTATACAGTCACAATAAAGAAACACAAATATGCTGGGTTCTTTTGGCCCCGTCTGTGCCATTTAGAATTAAGAGCTAATCCATACTTAACTCTGTAGCATCCCTGCCAATTTTACTTTGACATGTATCTTTTTAGTGAAGTCATCATGACTTCGAAATATATAACTACATAGCAATCACTAATTGGATGTCATCAGTTAGTTCATATTCCCATGACTTATTTTTTTAAGTCACTAGATGAAGCCACTAGATACTCTTCTTGCCCACCAAGTGGTTACCTTGTAGTCATCTTGCACATGGGTCCAACATCTGGTGCCTCAAGAAATACCTCTTCCTATACAACCCTGCAAGGGTACTAAGGACCTCATTAGAGGCCCTTCTGCTGGTCCCTGAGCCATATGACATGAGACAGTGTGACTAGAGATGTAAACAAAATTTGTTACAGTTTGGTTTTGACCAGAATTTATCCAGTTTGCAATTCATGTGGACCTGAACACAACTTGTGGTCGACATCTCTACATTTCCAAGCTAGTAATGTGTTTTGCAGAACAATAACAACAACAACAAGTGTTAAAAATACATACATATGGAAAAAGTGTACACCTGAAAAAATACACACATTCGCTTTAAGCAATGAGAGAAAAATGTGTACATTTAAAAACATGGGGAAATGTGCACAAAAATAAACATGAATGTTTGTGTGAAAAGGAAAAGAAATTGAAAGCTCACAATCTGATACTGACAGGAGTCAGAATGAGCAATCAGGTAGAATTCAGAGAACCTAAGCGAGAGCTCAAGTTTTTCTGATACATCCCTACGTGTGACCCATAAGAGGTTTCAGGGTGGACACTGAGCCCATAGAATCCCAGAGTAGTTCTGATTCTGAGGAAGAGCAGTCACTCCTGGGAGAGGAGCGCACTCCTCTTTCCCCAGGGCCAACAGCTGATGGAGATTCCTCCCACCAGCATTCCTAGCTTAGATAGCAGTCCTGGGAGTGACAGAGCGCAGGAAGCAGACTTGATGGATGCGTGACGCCGACACAAAGAGCGGCGCCAAATGGAGGGCTCAGAAAGGAGGCGTAGTGCTTGGTTGGCGCGCAAACAACGGCTGCGCCCAGAGGATCCAAGAGAAAAGGGGAGGGACTCTCCCTAGTCCTTAAGTTCAGGGGTCTGCCAGGAATTCCCTTTCAATCGGGGACCAACTGTTCCAACTTAGGGCATAAGTTTTCTGCTGCTCACATATCTAGTTGCTAACAGTAGAGTTGTTAAGTTATAAAAGAGGAATAAAGCTTTAAAAAGAATCCCTTTGTCTGTGTCTGGACTTGGCTACTGGATTACACTGAGAGAGGCCTCCAAGGAGCCCTTGACAATAGGTCCATCTCTGGAACATTTTGTGAGATCTGCCTGGAAAGCAGTATAGAAATACTGAAAATAGAAATAAAAGCCACGTATAGAAATAACTTTTAAAAATAAATTTAAAAAGAAACTTAAGTCTGTCAGACTTCCAGTACCAGTATAGGTTTGCTAAGGAGGAATGTGGATATTTGGAACACAGGTAATTGCGTGAATGCATCATATACATGTTTGGAATCTGCAGTTGCCTTCCCGTTGGCTTGCATAGCTTGTAGCAATCTCTAAAAAAGCCAGTTCTCAAGCTTCTGTCACATTCTGCTTTGAGCAAGAAACAGTAGTAGCTGGCCTGATTCTCAGTGATCAGGGTCAACAGGGGAAGGGAACTGGTTTATCTGGCACCCCTTCGTATCAGTGAGTACACTCCTTTATTTCTCTGGATCCTGTCACACACTGCTTAATTCCTCTACAGTTCTCAGTGTTCCCAACAGCAATGGATGCTCTGAACGTGCTCTGAACATGCTCTGCTTCTTCTAGCCTTCTCAGAGCTAAATGATAAATATGTAGCATGTAACTGTAAGCAAGTAGTATAAGCATGTGGGGTCGCAATCTGGACTGGGACCACCATGTCCAGGTACAGGGGTCAATCCTTCCTATCCACCGCTCCTCCACAATATTCCCTCCCCCAGTACAGAGGCTAAAGGGGAAAAAAACCGTCCAGTGCCCCCCCCCCCCAGCATGGGGGATGAATTTGGGGGGGGAAAGCAGCTTGGTAGGAACGTTTAGGCCCCCCTACTCCATGCATGGTGGTCCCACATACTTACACTGAAGTTAAAAAAAGTTAGGATCAGCCACAGGCTACATATTTAACACAGCGTATAGTTTATCCCTCAGCTGCCATTTCTTCCCCCATCCAGATAACTTTGTAGGTTTGTGATGGGGAAACAAACAAAACAGTAAACTCCCACCTGAAGTCTGAAGTGGTAGTTTGCTGCATGGGTAGACAAAGCCTATGATGGTGAGGTATATTTTGCAATTTATAGTGGTGTATTGTTTTCCTTCCAGTGAGAAGAGAAAAACCTTCAGTTTTATGATACTTCTACCCTAATTGACAACATTCAAGTGGCCTAGAAAGCTCTGATAGGCTTTCAATTTGTGATCGTTATCTGAGCCATTTGCTTGAACTTTCTGAGATTCTCTTCTCACTCAAGGTAATGCTTATCAACTATTATATATATTTTTCTACCCCTCCTCCTATTTGTGTGACCCCAGTTTGAAGCTAATGTGTCCATGACACTTCGTATAGTTGTCAAAAGAATCCAAAACTAATATAGCTTATCAGTACTAGTTGCTAAATAAAAGCGACTCAGCTAAATCAGAGGAAAAGCATACTTCATGGTTAATGGAACAGGCTAATATCAGCCATGGCTGTCTAAGCAATATCTGTTGATAAGATTGGGGGTGGGGGGAGTCCTCTTCTTAGGTGAACAAAAGAGTGATGAGTGGTTTACAAACTTTCCATTCCATATGAAAGTGGAGAAAAACTTTTGTTGAAAGTTTTCTTACTGCAGAACAACTGCAAATCATGTTTTATTTTAACTACCATGTCAACGGATTCAAGGGTTAATTGTAGCATACTTATAGACTGTTTTAGTTATTCAGATATTTTATTAAATTAACTTTTGTGGGTTACAAGCCACATCATCAGATGCTGGAAGTGGAACTGGAATCTGGAAAGACAGGTAGATCTGCAGCAAGCATTCTATTCAGCAGATCTACCTGTTTAACTGCCTTTTCAGACTCAAGGCCTTCAGTTTCACTTACAGCATATGATGAAGTGGGTTGTTACGGTTGTAACCCACAAAAGCTCATGCTAGTTTATTAAAATATCTGAACAACTAAAACAGTCTGTATGTGTGCTACAAGTAACTTTTGAATCTATAAACAGAAGGCCAACATGGTTAAACTATGATATTATTTACTATGTCATCAGGTTAGCTGTAGCAATTTTGTTTTAAATGTCCTTACTGTCCTTGATGCTTAATGGTGGCTTCTACATGCTTGAAGATGTTTTCAATACTTTTTGGTAAGGGTAGGTAAGTAAGCATGGCTGATCCTCTTTGCAAGATTAAAGCCAGATAAAATGATTCATTAAACACTTAAACTGGCATGCTTATACAAATCACTTAGGCTGGAACTAAATGATATAGCCAATACAGAGCTATTGCTGAGATAAGCCCTGTTTCTCCTTTCTTATCCCTCTCCCTGGTAATGTTTTGGAAGCAAGAAACATGTGCTGTGAAATCATTGTGTTACAATAAAATATTAAAAAACCATTAAACTACTAATAAATTCAAATAAGCTAGAAGCATCAACACTGTAAAAAAGCACCCAAACGAAACAGATAAATGAAAATGAAAACATTAAAAGCCAATTAATATGGGGATGTTTTCTTGAATTATATGTAATGTGATCCACCAAAAAACCAGCGCACCCAGCAAAGAGACATGCTTGACATTAACCTTTTTTTAATGTGTATTTCGTTTTTGTTAATTAATTTTTTCTATGTAACTATCAGATTATCCATTTCATGTTTAATGATTCTACTTACAGACACGAAACCTTCACTCTTTAAATACTGGACAATATGAAGAAGTGAGGGAGGCAGGAAGAGGAGTGAAGGGTTTACTGTTTGTATTGTAGTGGAAAATGAATTGAAAAATCTAATAAACTGTTAATAACCATATATATATATATATACACACACACACACACACACATATACACACACACATATATACACACACACACGCACAAACACATACATACACACACACACACATATATATATATATATATATATATATATATTTTCTTTCTCTCTTGGAGAAATGCATGAATTATGGCAAATTTGTATCAAAGAAATGAACCAGGAAACAAAAAGCATCCATCCCTGCTTCCAAGTCTTGATCGTCCAGACTTCCCTACATTTCTAGAGCATTTGGCCTAGGGAAAGATTAATGTCCACCTCTGATTATCCTTGCATACCTTTCAGCCTTGAAAGCACTGGTAGCTTCCCGGCAAACTTAGAATGCCAGGAATGGTTTCCCTCAGCAGGCTAACCGTAACAACCTTTGAACTCCAGCAGGTAGATGGAAGATGCACAGAATGAAGAAAAAGAGGACGCGTTGCTCCTCTTATCTGTCTACGCTTGTATATATTTCCACTGAAGCATATGGGCCCTTCTTGCTATTGTCAAACAGGCATTCTGCATGGATCATTGGCCTGACATATTAAGACTGTTCCCTTGTCCAAGATGAGGAGCACAAGCAGATTCATGCGGCTGACTTTTTAGAAGTTATCTTCTTGTCTGAAACTGTGCTTTGCTATGTGATCCTTTCCATTCCCCTCTTGCCCCTTGCTCCGTTGTTTGAAACAGATGATTGAGTTTCCCAGGACGTGAAGCCATAAACTGATTAAAAGTTTTCTTTTTTTATTAAGAAATAAAACATGCTAAATGGCAACCCTGCATATGAAGTCATGACCGCCAGCAGCATGTTGTCACTCACTTTTCTCCAGTGAATTAATCTGCCATAAACATTAGAAATATTGTCCTTCACGTCAGACACAAACCCATTACACTCGTATCCAGAGGACAAAAGGGAATCGGAGGCTGCTAAAAACTCACACGCTACTGTAATTATATTTCTCAGTATCTCAATGGTTTGAAAGCCCAGGTCTTTTATTTAAATTGATGGGCATCTGTCTACTAAATTTGTTATCCCCATTTGGTCTTTCAAAATGCCAACAGATGCTAAGGAACTTAAAAAAATAATCAGAAAATGGAACACATGTTAAGAAAACAAAATATTCAGTCTTGGAGGCTGCATAGAAAAGACATATTATAGATAAAAATGTAATGACATTTTAATATTATATATACATGTATACTGACATTTTACTGCACTATGCTTTAAGGTATGGATGTCACGAGCGCAGTTCAGGGTTTGGGAATATGTCAAGCAACCCCCACCCGCGACCCCTGAACTGCACCCACCAAGACGCTGTCCTTGTTCGCCCCCTGCTCATGCCTGCTCACACTCCCCAGTACTCATCACGAACCCATTCGGTGAGCGCCGCCATTTTCACACCTTTGATTTCTGCATAAAACAGGAAGTGTAAAAAATGAGCATATTCAAATGTGCGCAGTTTGGAGTTGGGAAAGCTAAATATGTGCAATATTAGAGGTATAATCCCTCTAGTATTGCACTTGTTTAGCTTTCCCACCTCCAAACCTTAAGAGATCCATTTCAATCTTTTAGAATGGGGAAAGAAAATACACAAAAGCTGGGAGACCACCAAGCAATTGGTAGTCAGGGGAAAGGGGTGGGGCCAGGGGAAGGGGAGTGGCCATGTAGGGAAGCCCAGAGGGTAGGGTTTATTGATTTATTTACCTTTATTTTTAGAGTGCTGTTAAGAGCACAAATAGTGCTGTGCTGAACAGTAATTTCAGCCACATCTTGCTTGCTGATTTGGGGGGGGGGAAGCAGACCCTGACTCACTTACACAGTACATATGCACTGGAGCGTTCCCCTCTTTGAAGGCTATCTGTTGAAAATAGTGCCTCTCAGCATATTCAGGAGGGTCCTTCCTTGCTCAGCAATCTTCCTTCACTTATCCCCCTCACACACACACACACACACACACACTCACACAGTTACTGATACACTCACACAGGTACAGATACACACACACACACACACACACACACACAGAGATTAAGAAAGAAAGTTTCTGGCTTGGGAGGCCAAAATACTTGCATGTGCATTCTGGGTTTGTAATTAAACCACTTAGAGATGTTACTATATTAAGCAGTATATAAGTACTAATAAATAATTTGATATAGAGAAGACACTGCTTTCAAAAAATAATTCATTGCTGAACACAATTTTGGAGAAATACTCATGGGTTGGGTTTGGGTTTCTTCTGCTTACTAGGGATGTGCGAAACACCGCACTGTTTCGCACTGTGAAACACCGCACTGCGAAACACTGGCTCCGCACCAGGCAATCTGCGGTGGGGGGAGGTGCTCTGTCCCTCCCCCCGGAATCCTCAATGGGGGGAGGTGATCTGGTCCTCCCCCCTGGAATCCTGCCTGGCCAGCTCCGCTCCGCAGCCAAGGTACAGAGCCGCCGGCCAGCTCCGGCCACCCGCAGCCAGACATCTGGCCACTGGGCAGCCCTGCAGGGACACAAATGGCAGCTGTCGTAGCTGCCGCCATTTGCATCCCTGTATTGAGCCGTGATAGGCTACATGAATATTTACGTAGCCTATCACAGCAGGGGGAAAAACCCCAGCGTATGCAAATGGCGGCAGCTGCCGCCATTTGCATACACTGGTTCTTTCCCCCCTGCCGTGATAGGCTACGTAAATACTTATGTAGCCTATCACGGCCTCCGCAGGGATGCAAATGGTGTCCCTGCATTAGCCGTGATAGGCTACGTAAGTATTTATGTAGCCTGTCATGGCTATGAAGACGAAACGAATGGCGGCTGCAGGACGGCCGCCATTCGCAAAGCAGTGCGGACGGGAGCAGGTAAGTGCTCCGTTTTGTGCGCCTTTTGTGGGTTGGGGGTGGCAGAGACTTCGTCCTGCACGTCTTTCGTGGGTTGGGGGGGCGGGGGCTTCATTCCATGACAGATTTCAGGGGGCCGAATGCACTGGCATTCAGGCTCACCGAGATCCATCGTGGAATTCTCTGACATCCCTACTGCTTACCCTACTTAGGACGTGGCTGAGGAGTACGCACAAGTGTCCTTTTTTAATTATTATTATTATTGCACAATCATCTCTCTGGCATCTGGCAGACTGCTTGGCTTCCCACACTTCAACTAAAGCCCAGTTTAAGGCACAATGAGGTAATTTCTACGATAGGGCTTTTTCAAATCTGGAAGCACAGGCAGCCTGGAAGGTTGCAATTAGGGGTGAACGAAAGTCACTTACCTTTTCTCGCAGCTTTTTCGCGGTGGGGGGGAGCGCTTCGCTGCTCCCCCCGCGAAGTTCAGGCCGGGGGGGGAGGCTTCCCGCCTCGCCCGGCCGAAATTCAGGCTGGGGGGGGAGGCTTCCCGCCTCGCCCGGCCGAAATTCAGGCCGGGGAGGAGGCTTCCCGCCTCGCCTGGCCGCAAACACGAAAGTAAAAAAAAAAAAAAGTCCCCTGATAGGCTACGTGACGATTCACGTAGCCTATCACGGCTAGATCTGGAAAGTCAGCCGTGATAGGCTACGTGAATCGTCACGTAGCCTATCACGGGTGACTTTAAAAAAAAAAAAAGCGCGTACGCGAATGGTGGCCCCCATAGGGAGCCGCCATTCGCGTTCCTTATTTAGTTGCTGTAGTCTACATCAATGTTTACGTAGACTACGGCGAAAATAAGGGCAACGCAAATAGCGTTGCCCTTATTTTCGCTGTAGTCTATGTAAACATTGACGTAGACTACAGCGACCAAATAAGGAAGGGGAATGGCGGCTCCCTATGGGGGCCGCCATTATCCGTACACACTTTTTTTTTTTTTTTTAAAGTCACCCGTGATAGGCTACGTGACGATTCACGTAGCCTATCACGGCTGACTTTGCAAATCTAGCCATGATAGGCTACGTAAATCGTTACGTAGCCTATCACGGTTTTTTTTTTTAACTTTTGTGTGTTTTTTTTGCAATGGCGGCGGCAGCAGCCGGTCGGGAGACTGGCTGCCGCCCCCGCCCGTGACAAACTGCCGCCGAACCGCCACCGGGACCCGCCGCCGAAGGTAAGTCCCATCCCGGGGGGGGCGGGGGGCCTGCGGAGAATTTCCCAACCAACTTTGGGGGGCCGAATGCTTCGGCGCTCGGCCTCCCAAAGATTCGGGGAGAAATTCTCCGCCATCCTTAGTCACAACTGGCATAACAACCTAAGCTGGTAAAAGTACTCCTGGCTACCGCCACCACCTGAGTCTCCCCAATTAGTGCTGAGTCCAGGAGTGCACCCAAACTGCACACTTAGTGTTTCAGGGGGAGTGCAGCCCCATCTAAGACCAGATGTATTCCTTTGTTCAGATTGGTCGGTTTCACTACCCATGGTACCTCCAACTCATCTGAATTAAATTCTCAGCTTGTTTGCCATCATCCATTCCAAAACTGCCTCCAGACACCAGTTCAGGCATTCAACAGCCTCCCTAGGACTTTTAGATGGAAATGAGAGGTAGAGCTGAGTGTCATCCACATATTGATGGCACCTCAGCCCAAACCTCTGAATGGCTTCCCCTAGCGGTTTCATATAGGTGTTGCAAAGCATAGGGGCAGAATGGAACCTTGTGCACACCAGAGGCCAATGGCCATGGAGTGGAGCAGATGTCCCCAGCAGCCCTTTCTGAGATTGTTCATCCTGGAAGGACAAGAACCACCATAACACTGTGCCTCCAATGCCCAATCCAGACAAAGCAGAGAGCATTAACATGATTTCAAATATGGAGGATTCCTCTATATAGATAAAACAAACCGTCCTGTTGTGGCATCTTAAAGACTAACAAAGTTATTTATTCTGGCATAAGCTTTCGTGGACCCTGTCCACGAAAACTTGTCCCAGAATAACTAAATCTGTTAGTCTTTAAGGTGTCACATCAAGTAAAGATATTGCAAGTGCCTGGGCCGGTCTGGGAGTCTGATGTACTCCCCTACATCTGCCCTCCAGTCACCTACTTGCCAAGCCATGGGGCAATGATGACCTGGTTGCCAAGCATCCTGGAGCTCGGTGAGTGTCCAGGAGCAGCTCACCCTCACTGTGAGCTGCCACCATTGTGCGCCAAATGGTGGCTCAGCCTCTCCCAGGAAGAGGTCAAGCCGCAATTGTGCACACAATGGTGACCCTGAGAGTCCCCATTGCCACACGCCAACCACTCGCCATCTGCTCCTTGCAAGGAGGAGACAGCGAGCGGTTGGCGTGTGGCAGCGGGGACTCCTCCAACCATGCGCTCTCCCCTTTTTGCAAGAAGGGGAGAGTACGTGGTTGGTGGGCAACTCCTGCCTCCGCCACCTGACTCAAGCTTTCACAGGCTCCTTGCAAGGAAGGAACCCATGAAGGCTTGACAGGCAGTGCAGGCAGGAGTCACTCTCCAACCATGCACTCTCCCTTCCCGGAAGAACCTGCCCGACCAGTTCATAATGGCAGCTCAAAGGCAGATGGTCCTGCTGCTTTGTTGGGCACTCACCAGGCTGTCCAGAAGCTTGCACAACACTGTGAGCAAGGACAGGGGTGGTGGCTTGGTGAGTGCCCAGCAAAGCCGGGTGCGGGTGAGTCCATCCATCCCTATCAGCAAGACTCTTCATTGTTTTTGATGCAACAGACTAACAGGGCTACCCCTCTGGATATCTACACAGATAGACAGTGTACAGGCAGATAAGAATATCAATTTCGAGACAAGCAGAAAGAAACAGCAATTTTAATCTACCATCCATGCCTCCTCTGAAGTAAGTACTACACAGCACACCACCAATTATTCTCTTTCTCTCACAAGCAGCGCACATGGATTTATTATAGTCACTCACACTCACCCCAAAATAGAAGGAAGTACAGAATCTCCCCCCCCATCAATCCCTGTCATTCATCCTAAAATTGTCATGTGGCGCAGAGTGGTAGGTGGCAGTATTGCAGCCAAAACTCTCCCCATGACCTGAGTTCGATCCCAGAGGAAGCTGGGTCCCAGGTAGCCAGCTCAGGTTGACTCAGCCTTCCATCCTTCCAAGGTCAGTAAAATGAGTACCCAGCTTGCTGGAGGAAAGGTAGTCACGACTGGGGAAGGCAATGGCAAACCACCCCGCTATAGTCTGCCATGAAAACACCAGTGAAAGTGGCATCCCTCTAGGAGTCATCAATGACTTGGTGCTTGCACAGGAGGAACCTTTCCTTTTCCTACATTAATATACTCACTCACACACTTGCAAGTAAAAGTAGTAAAGTCATACACAGATTCCTCCCCCTAATTCTCGCTCATCTTACAAAAAATGGACTTGAACTCTCCTTAGCCTGGGTGCTTCTTGACCTGAATGATCTGGTGCTGCTGCTTCCCTCCACACTGCTGGTCTGACTCCACTTGGTGGCACCATTGTGCACTCCATCTCCTCCTCCTGACTGTCCTCCATCATCGACAGTAAGTAAACATTACGTAGAAAGGCCACTTGAAAACAACCAGTCAGGAAGTGTGTACATAACGTGTTGATGCATGATGTCATGACACACTACGCATTTCCAAATTACAGCTCCCAAGATGCACTTTGATGTTGTACAAATACAATACCTCGTTTACGCAGAATGAGAGTTCATTATAAGGGAGAATTCTTGTCCGAGCTTACATGGGTGTGTTCATTATTATCCAATTCACTAAGGGAAAGTTCACCCATCACTACTCACTGGTGGTGCAGCTAGGTACTTTTAGACCCTGGAGATAATGGTCTTACGGGACCTTCCTTTAGATGGCCACATGTATTACTTCAGCATATTAGTTCACAACTAACGTTCCTCTTCTCCCCCGCCTGTCCCCACACTGCCACTGCCATTCAATATTTTACAAGTGCTTCCTTGATCCATTTCATTCCTGATATGTTAGGACAAAGAACTGACAAGGTAGAATGAAGATATGTTAGAGCAAAGAACAACTGTTCGCCAACCCTAATAAATAATTAGCCAGTGTGGTGTAGTGGCTAGAGTGTTGGACTGGGAGCTGGGAGATCTGAGTTCTAGTCCCCACTTGGCCATAAAAGCTCACTGGGTGACTTTGGGCCAGTCACAGACTCTCAGCCCAACCCACCGCACAGGGTTGTTGTTGTGAGGATAAAATGGAGGAGGATTATGTATGCCGCCTTGGGTTTCTTAAAGACGAAAAATGGCAGGATATAAATGTAAATAACAACAACAACAACAGGGTTCTGAGCATGTGCAGGTTCACATTTTAAACTCAATTCATAACACCATCACAACTACAGGAAAAAAAATGGAGTTTGTTCTGCTACCCTGCTGCTAAACACATTTACTTGGGAGTAAGCACCATTTTGTTGTCAAAACAGGTAATAATGATATAAAATAATTATTTTATTAAGTAAAAACAATAAAATGAGCATAAAATAAGGAGAAAGAAAAGATGCAATGGATCAACGACGGTGGGTCCTGCGTGCACATTTAGGGATGGATGAATCTGTCAGCTTCACTTTCTCATGCATTCATTTTTTTAAAAATCTCAGGTTCTTTCTCTTCCAAAGATGCAGAAGTTCAATAATTTTGGTAAATTCTATCAAAAACAAACTAAAACGAACTTCTCACCCATCTGCACCAGCCAAATTCATTAGGTACAACTATTCCCAGGAAAGGGAGGACCATGCTACTGCCTGACATATAGCTGTTAAAGATGAGGAGCCTGTCAGAAGAAAGAGGTGGCAACCCTAATTCAGCACTAATATAGTTGAATACACAAGTATTCAAACCTAGATTTTTAAGAGCTAAGCACTCAAAGCCTTGGGCCTGGATGGACAGATCAGTCAGTTTTGGTTTTCCCCACATCTGAATGTCTTAAATCTCAATTCTTTCCATCCCAAATATTAAGAAATTTGCAAATTTTGATAAGATGTTCTTATTAAAAATGAAGTGAAATGGAATTCTTACCCATCCCAATGCACATTCCAGCCCAGGTGCTGATGCATGGCCTGTTTGCTAGTGTCCCCATCACCTGACAGTCTCTCTCTCTCTCTCTCTCTCTCTCTCAGGGGACAACTAGGCTGTGGGGCCTTGGTCCTCTGACTTGAGCTCCAGCTCTAGCTGCCCCCCTGCCTCTCACCATTTCTATTGCACAAAAGGAATTGAAACCGTCACAAGGCTTTGACTGCACAGCTGCCTCCCTCCCACTGGCCCTGTGGAACAAACACCAACATACAGATAAGTAGTTTGCAACTAGAGCCCATCAGATACTCCCCAACCCCAAAGCCCCTACAAAAACAAAGTTATTTGCAAATGTCACTCTAGCCCCCTTTGTCAAGGTTTCTCCCCCCCCTAACAATTTTGCAAGTTGAGTTACAAACTCACTCCAGCACATGCACTTCCCTGCCAAAAATGAAAGTCTTCGTGAATGTCTCTCCTGCCTCCTCACTCAATGCGCCCCCGCCAACTATTGCATTTCTTAGTCCACTTGTAGATTCCTGTGTGGGACAAGTTCATCTCACATTAAATTTACCCATGCTTTCAGTAAGGGGCAATTCGGATGTGCAAATTTAGAAGCCACAAGACAAAATGGTGGGCCTGGTATGATACAGGAATGCACTTGAATTTTCCACTGAAATCTATTAGGCCAATAATAAGTATAAAAGCAGAGCTCCTTCATATCAGCCACAAGTCTTGAAAAGTACTGAAGTGCATGTGAGTAAGAGTAAAAACTTTCTCTCATCCTGGTGACATTTAATGATTCTCTAACCTCTCAACAAGACACAACGCAGGCTGATAAAAATGGGGAAGAGGGAATGGGAGATGCTGAATGCCAGATTCCCATATACCAAAACACTGTGGGTGTAACATCTCATTTGTGTCATGATCCCATGTGTCAAAACCAACAACAAATATTCCCTGAAATAAATTGTTTGAAATGTCACATCTAATTTGTTCACCAAAGACAGTAAGAAGCCTATCACATGACAGCCTGCTGAGTGTGGATGATAAATATATGCAGTTTTTAATTGGGTTCCTTGTGCTGTCATTGATAAATTCACATCTATATATTCATGTTGTTGCGAAGCTAGCATTTCCTTTTTAAATCTTACCCTGCACAATCTTATCCAATTACATGTAGACCATGACCTCCAAATAAAAAAGAGCAAAATAGCTATGAACTTGTGAACTTCATTTCCCACCAAACCAAGGTCCTTCTCACCTTATCATCCAAAGTCGTCCCCTCTTAACTGCAACAATATGTCAATCTGTCTCCCCAACTAACACTCATAGTTCACAACTACAACAGTACCAAATGTATATTATACATATGTATACATATAAAAATAGTTGGCAGTTAAATTCCATTTTAGACCAAATTTAGTGGCACCTTCTGAACCAAGTTGCCTGAATGTGCCTGAATGTTTTGCATATGGGAAACAACAGCACTAGCTGATGTCTTCAGACTCAGCAGTTATTATTTATTATAACATACAGCAACACAGATCGGCTATGTTTCTCTTGCAAGAAAAGCACATAAACAACTTAACTGAACTTTTGTAACTGTTGCAGCCATATCAGCCCAGGGCTGTTCTGACCTCCCAGAAGGTTACTACTCCTACTGGCTTCTGAAAAGAAGTGAAAGCATTCACTTCTATTTCTCTCACAGGGCCTGCTAACACTAAGGCCTTCTGGGCCTGCCTCTTAAAGAAGCAGCACACAACACCTCTGACTTCCAGATTTGCCTGAACTTTCAGTTATGGTGAAATTTGATGGCAATTCAAGCAATTGCTTTTATTGGAGAAATGTGTTGAATCATCATTTTGGTCAGCCAATCAAGTAAAGCACCTGAGAGAAATAGATTATTGTTAAATTGCCAAAGAGTGTTTCAGGCCACAAAATCACAAAAGCAGCATAATACAGCTAGCTAGATTAAAATTATACCCCTAAAGTTTGGGGAAATAAAAGATTTTTTTTTTCTTGGCACTGAAAAGGCAATAAGGTGGGCACCAGATGAACTTTTCTGGGGAGAGTGTTCCACAATTTGGGCACCACCGCTGAAAAGTCCAACTCTATGGTAGCCACCATTCTTGTCTCAGATAGTGGAGTCACCTGCAGGAGGCCCTCCACAGATTATTTTTATGGATGGGTGGGCACATATGGAGGTAGGCAGCAGTCCTTCAACTACCCTGGTTGTGAAGGATTTTTAAACGTTCTTAGCAGATTACCAAGGAATGTAAAATGTCCAAGGCTGAGGTGGTTCTCGCCAAGTATAACCTCAGTAATTCTATAGCATAGTGCAACTGAGTAAAACTCCATCATTATACCAGCTTTAGAAGAGGGTAGAGAAACCTAAAGATTCATATCTATAGCTATGAACTAGTATACCATGTACCACCTTCAAATTGTCATACACATCATTCCCATGGACATTCTTCTATACCCCAACAAAGCCTCCTAGATAAGAGTTGCCACTAGAGAATTCAACAGCACATTGGAGGGGACTGTTCAGTCAAAATATCTTTAGAATTTAGAGGGAAGTTAAAAGATTAGCACAATTTTCACACCTCTATATGTTGCCAGTGAATTTTGCCTAAAGTAAAATAAAAGCAAGTTTGGAATAGAACTACCGTCAATGGTCAGACAAAATATCCAAGGAATCTTGAAGGAAGCAATGCCCCTGCCCCCAAGAACATTTAGTAGGAGATCCACGCAAGCCTAATATGGAGGGTCAAACTCCAGGGAAATAAAACTTGTATTAGTAGGAATTTGAAGGGATGGTTAAAAAATATTTTCATAAGCAAAATTTCATGGTGGGGGGTAGATTGAACATCTCTGGTTCTAATAACTAGTCACTTCCAACACTTCCAATGAATGCAGCCAACTACTAATACAGCTGTGGAAAAAAATGAGAAAAAAGTTAAAGTATAATGAACAAGTCTGCTGGGTTCTGGAACATTCATTTACAAATACTGTAATCAAGTAAAAATGAAGAATATTTATCAATACAGTATAAGTTTTCCAGTTGCAGATAATGGGGAAAAAATCCTAATTACATTGAATTTCTCACTACTCATTTGCTCATTACCTCATTCTGACAGTAATGAGCTTTGCTTGTTTGAGTTATTCCTTGAGTAATCTGGCACTTTTCATTAAGCAGCTTCCAAGTTATGCTAATTATCAACAGGACCTATTACATTCAATACTATAATTTTCCCTTTAAATTAATAATGAGCAATATGATATGACATAAAAAAGGAAATAGCTCCAAAGAGGCACAAAGATCTAGATAAAACTTACATGCTTTTTTTTTTTTTTGTAAGCTTAGAAGATGCATCTGTATGCTTCAGTGCTTTTTACAATAATGAAAACTTAGAGGGAACAATAATGTTCCTTCGGAAACATTTTCCTAGGTGAGCAAGCCCCAAATGCTAATTATCAATCAATTAGTGTGGCAAAATAACAGCATGGATTGACCAGCAGTGCAAATAGTTTTTTTCTGTGGGGAGGAGCTCAGATTAGCAGGTGAAGTTTATGGGCAAAATAATGGAACTCACATTTAAGATCTTTTAAAGAAAACATTTTCCATAGTTTTAAAAAATGTAAATGTTACAGTTATTTTTATGGAGAAAAAAATATTTGAATGTGATCTTTTAAAGGAATTGTTGCCCTCTTCTAGTTTTCAAAGCTGGAAAGAGCTAAAGCTCCAGAACTAAAGAAACTAAACAATCTAATACTTAAAATTGTTGTGTTCACACAGAAGCCAACTTCTGGTGTTCATTAGGAACATATGAAGGGGCTACATGGACATGTGGAACAAAGCTTCACTCCCTTGTTGATGCTCATGTGCTGACTGTTAACACTCCTGAACCTGGTCAATCATAGTTCTCATCCCTGTGTTGTAAAGCCTGCTTATGATCAAACTGGCTCCTTTCAGACTAGAGAGGTATGCGAATATTGATTCTGTTCACAAATCATGTGAACATGTCCCATTCACAATCCTGAACACAAATGCAGGCAAGAATGGTTTTTTTCCAAGACATGCCTGCAAATTCCTGAATTTGCAATCGCATAAAAATGTGTTATTTCAAAATGTACACGTTGAAATGGTCAAGAATACACACTTTCATGCTTAATGGGGGGTAAGTGTGCATTTTTGGAAAATATGCACAGAAATACACATCTTTGCTGTGACTGGTGTGCAGGGGTCATCAAGTGGGTGGAACAAGCCAGGCTAAGGCTTTTCTAAAACAATATGCTGTTTTCCATGTAATCATATCATATACAGTGGGAAATACATCTGTTTTTACCTTTTAGTATCGTCTTGTGATTAAGAACAATGGATATTAGTGGGTGTGAAGGAAAAATTGTCCTCCATTTTTGGATGGAGTTTGGTTTTAGGATATTATGGTGTTAAATCCTTGTGAGTGCGCTAGGAAGTTTCAGCCAAAAGGTTAATAGTTTAGAAGTCAAACATTTAGTTAGGATGTAAAGGTCACGAAATTGTGTTCAAGGAAGCAGGGGATTATAACGTTCAACAGAAGGTCAGAGGAAGAGGGGAAAAGTTGCAACTCTGTGGTCTTATTTGTTGTTGGGTTATCTACCTCACATCTAAAAGCCAACCCTCACACTACCTATAAAGTATATACCTGAGACCCAGAGAGTTCAAAGGCTGGTGTGTTGGAGGCAACTATTGGGGGGAGAAAAGATTTCCGTCTGGTGGCAGCAGGACAGACCACAAGAAGGGAAGGGCAAAAAGGAGCGTGGGTACACTATTTTGTCTGTTTTCCTTTCCAATCATGGAATAAGGTATTGCTGGTCCATGACAGTAGGCAACATTCGCTGCATCATGGAGAAAGCAAGAGAATTCCAGAAAAACGTCTATTTCTGCTTCATTGACTATGCTAAAGCCTTTGATTGTGTGGATCACAACAAACTGTGGCAAATTCTGAAAGTGATGGGAGTACCAGACCACCTTACCTGTCTCCTGAGAAACCTGTACGAGGGTCAAGAAGCAACAGTAAGAACCAGACATGGAACAACCGATTGGTTCAAAATTGGGAAAGGAGTACGACAAGGCTGCATATTGTCACCCTGCTTATTTAACTTATATGCAGAGTACATCATGAGAAATGCCGGGTTGGATGAATCAGAGGTCGGAATTAAGATTGCTGGGAGAATTATCAACAACCTCCGATATGCAGACGATACCACCCTAATGGCAGAAAGCGAAGAGGATCTAAAGAGCCTCTTGTTGAGGGTGAAAGAGGAGAGTGAAAAAGCTGGTTTGAAACTCAACATTAAAAAAACTAAGATCATGGCATCTGGCCCCATCACTTCCTGGCATATTGAAGGGGAAGAAATGGCAGCAGTGACAGATTTTACTTTCTTGGGCTCCAAGATCACCGCAGACGGTGACTGTAGCCATGAAATTAAAAGACGCTTGCTCCTTGGGAGGAAAGCTATGGCCAACCTAGACAGCATAGTAAGAAGCAGAGACATCACCTTGCCGACAAAGGTCCGTCTAATCAAAGCTATGGTTTTCCCAGTAGTAATGTATGGCTGTGAGAGCTGGACTATAAGGAAGGCTGAGCGCCAAAGAATTGATGCTTTCGAACTGTGGTGCTGGAGAAGACTCTTACGAGTCCCCTGGACTGCAAGGAGGTCAAATCAGTCCATCCTAAAGGAAATCAACCCTGAGTGCTCATTGGAAGGACAGATAATGAAGCTGAAGCTCCAATATTTTGGCCATCTAATGCGAAGAGAAAACTCCCTGGAAAAGACCCTGATGTTGGGAAAGACTGAAGGCAAAAGGAGAAGGGGACGGCAGAGGATGAGATGGCTAGATAGCATCACGGATGCAATGGATATGAACTTGAGCACGCTCCGGGAGAGAGCGCAGGACAGGAAGGCCTGGCGTGCTATGGTCCATGGGGTCACGAAGAGTCGGACACGACTGAACGACTGAACAACAAAGTGTAGCATTGATCTACTCATTCCTAACAGATCTTCTGGAATGCTTTGTGTAATTCCACCTAAATTACATGCTGAAAACAATTTTCTGCAGTGTTTTCATCTGACATTCTATGTCTCATGTCCTTAAGATAAGCTGTTGGGTATATTTCAGGCCAGCACAACCTGTAACCCAACAAACCAAATGCAGCCCATCTGCCATTTGTGGCCCATTAGGGGCTCCAGACACCTCTTGGTTTTGCTCCCAGTACCTAGCACTGCACAAATAGGCAGGCACATGGCAACACACATGGCATTGTGGACTGTGTTAAACATGGTTGGTCACAAGTCATCCAGGCTTAGGAAAGGGTGAAGTATCCCTTCATTCATAGGGATACATGAATATGCAAGACACAGTATAACATCTGTACTGAGGATTTCCATGCAGACAACACTGGCCACTTCATAGTTAGGCTCAGTCAAAAAGCTGTATCCTAAGGAGCAGAGTGTAGGCAACTTAGCATTTCCTTCAGGTATCTTTTGATGGGGCCCAAGTCATTATGCTTGATTTCTTTGACAGAACATAACCCCAAATGTTTATGTCCTAGATTAAATATACATTTTACTGGGATATTTAAATCTCAATCCATTTAAGTTTTAATTCAAATCAGATATAAGATACTACAATCCAATATTCAAAGGGGCTATGTGTAAAGAAAAAGGAGAGCATGAAATTTTCATTGCTTGCGTAGAGAATTAGACTCTTAATAGTACAGGCAGATTCTAGAAATTTAGAGCCAAGATATATACAGAATTTGTAAACACAAATTTTACATGAACATTTTGAAAAGGCTTCTCTCCACTACTACCCCACACACATCTGTTCAGTGTTGTTTCAGCAAGTTGTAAAACATCTGCCAATGAATTTGCATTGACATGTCCTGAGTGACATTAATATATAGGCAAATCAAATTGCCTACATAGCTAATTGCAACATCATGCTATTAATCTCTGTGTGATCACTAATAGTGTGGGTGGGATCTCCCATGTGACTAATCTGGAAAGGAGGAGGAAGAAGTCTCCTACAGAGCAAAATGGTACTAAAGAAGCAAAGATGGAAAATAATGGTATCACAAAAGATAGAAAATAATATGAATATTTTCACAATGTAAGTGTGTGTGTGTGTGTGTGTGTGTGTCTGTCTGTCTGTTGGGGGGGGGGTACTTCCCCAAAATTGGTAGTTTCTACCTACACATATACATACATGAAACTAGATAATATTTCACACAGCTTTACTAGGAATGCATGTATTCCTATCTCAAAATTAGCAGGAAGGCAATTATACCCAGAATAAATAGTTGACATTGAGAATATCATATCTCAAACAAATTCCAAAAACTCTTTCATTCATATAGTTTCACTGTATAGATCCCATGGTGAAAACAAAACCTTAGACTGGAAATACATTATCTGACTGGAGGCATTTTGCAAAGAAAGAATATTATTTTTATTAAGTCTTGTTCCTAGAGGCATGATTCATAAATGGATTCAGATTTTTTTTTCTTTTTTACTTATGGGATTGGACTGTCGAGGTGACATCCACTCGAAGCAATCTTTTGATTTCTCTTCCCACTGGGAAGAGCCATTTCAACCCAGTCACCTTAGATGTGTCAAGTCAAATGCTTCTGAGCTGTGTAGCTGAGTTCCATGTCAACTCTATCCTTGAAAAATGGACCCGAGGGAAAGCAAACCTATCACCAGCTTTCTTGTTCTACTGTAAAAACAATCATGACTGTATAATAGGGGTGACATTGGCCAACAGCCTCTTTTTTCTTACCCAAGATGCCAGGATCGGGGGAGGGGGGAAGGTTTGCCTCCTTTTTTGAGCTTTACAGAAGCTTAAAGATTTGAGTTTCTTTTTTTCTTTTTCTCTTCAGTAGAAAAATAAATTTCAGAGCTCCTGTGGATGAAGATGAAGTGTTAAATGGGATTGTGAGCATTTAGAACAAAAATCAAGGGCACAGTTATGTCCTCCCATTAACAAATAGAACAGTAGCAGGTCAGGTTGTTGAGCTGACTTTTAGGCCCCCTCAAAGGAAATGAGACTGGCAGCTAATTAACCAGCACATGTTTCTCACCAAATGATGACAGTATACAGCATCGATCTGCATGTGCTCAGCTCTGAGTTGTCAAATGTTAAGTAACCAAGTGGTGGGGAATCACGGGGTTCATCACACAGAGCTTTTATCCTTCTGTTGAGATGGCTCTCTCTCAGACGTTTGCGGGCTCTTTAGATGATGCCGTTGCCCTCCAGAGTGTCTCCCGCCATTTCCTCCAGTCTATCTCATGTTTTCCCCAAACAAAAAACAATGTGGTATTTTTTCCAGCCCATGGAACGGAAGCGCCATGACCTCCGTGTGAAATTCTCCAATAGCGGAAGAAACTACTGTGTCTGCCTGCTGTAGGCATTTGTTTTCAGTTGCTAGGGCTGCGGTCAGGACGAGATTTGACAGGAGCGAGGGCAAGAATCACCTGCCGATCGCATCTCCTGCCTCTGCATTTCTCAGTTGGAGGGAGAAGAGGGTAAGATGCCTCCCTGCAATGAATGGAGACACATCTGATCCCCCACCCCACCAAAGCTCAGAAGCAACATTCTCTGTTGTTTCAGAGCACCCTATTAAACAGCTTCACTGGCTCCCAGTCTATTTCTGGACACAATTGAAAGTGCTGGTCATGTCCTATAAAGCCCTATATGGCTCGGGTCCAGGTTATCTGAAAGACTGTATTCTCCCCTATGAGCCTACTTGTGCCCTGAGATCTTCAGGGGAGGCCCTGCTCACTGTCCTGCCATCATCACAGGCATATCTGGTGTGAACGCGGGAGAGGGCCTTCTCAGTGGGTGCCCCAAGGCTCTGGAACTCCCTTCCCAGGGAGGCGAGAGTGGCACCCCCCTTGATATGTTTTCGCAGGCATGTAAAAACTTTTTTGTTCCAGCAGGCTTCTGGGGATAGCTAGTCTGGACATGTCAGAAATATAACGGATGGATACTATATTTCTTGTTGTCTTTTATTGCTTTGATATTTTATACAATTTTAATATTACTGATGATTTAATTATATTTTTAACTTTTGTATACTTCTATTTATACTTCTATTTAGAGGTTTTAACTGAACAAGTTTTAATGTTGTAAAGCTGCCTTGAGTCCCAGTATTGGGAAAAAGGCAGGATATAAATAAAGAAGGAGAAGGAGAAGGAGAAGGAGAAGTAGTTCAATGGGGCTTACTCCCAAGTAAGTGTGCCGAGGGTTGCAGATTTACAGGGTAATCTTAAGTCTACTCAGAAGTAAGTCCCATTGAGTTCAATGGGGCTTACTCCCACATAAGTGTGCCAAGGGTTGCAGACTTAAAGTACAATCTTACATTTTAGGTCTACTCTGAAGTAAGTAAGAGGTTTCCTAGGGGCTGTGAGAAAACAGTACAACAGAAGTTAAGCTACAAAAACAAGATACACACACCCCTTGCACACATGCCAGGGAGGGAGGAAGGCACTCCCTTTGTTCAGACCACCTGGCTGCCATTTAAAGAAACCCTTCCTAATCCTGCAAAGAAACTGAAAGCAGGAAGCTACAGAAAGGATGTGGGGTTTTGCGGGGCGTTTGTAGGGATGTACGAATTGTGTACCTTCAGTGCCGCTTGACTTAGGGGTGGACGAAAGTCACTTACCTGTCGTCGAAGCTTGTTTGCGGTGGGTGGAAGGCGCTTCGCTGCTCCCCCCGCGAAGTTCAGGCCGGGGGGGGAGGCTTCCCGCCTCGCCCGGCCGAAATTCAGGCCGGGGGGGAGGCTTCCCGCCTCGCCCGGCCGAAATTCAGGCCGGGGAGGAGGCTTCCCGCCTCGCCCGGCCGCGAACTCCAGTTTTTTTTTAAAAAAAAAACGCCCCCGTGATTAACGTAGCCTATCACGGCTAGATCTGCAAAGTCAGCCGTGATAGGCTACGTTAATCGTCACGTAGCCTATCACGGGTGACTTAAAAAAAAAAAAGCGCGTACGCTAATGGCGGCCCCCATAGGGAGCCGCCATTCGCGTTCCTTATTTGGTCGCTGTAGTCTACGTAAATCTTTACATAGACTACGGCGAAAATAAGGGCAATGCAAATAGCGGTATAAAAAACACGGGGGCGTTTTTTTTTTTTCTTTTATTGCAATGGCGGCGGTGGCAGCCGGTCGAAAGACCGGCTGCCGCTCCCGCCCCGCACGAACACCCGCCGAACCGCCGGCCGGACCCGCCGCCGGGAGGGACATTCGGCAAAGGTAAGTCCCGTCCCGGGGGTGTGCGGGGGCGGGGGGGTGGGGAGAATTTCTCCCCGAAACTTGTTCGGGGGGCCGAACATGTTGGCGCTCGGCCCCCCGAAGTTTCGGGAGAAATTCTCCGCCATCCCTAGCTTGACTTCTGCAGTTTGCGGCCAGTGCTCCGTTCCACCATTCACTAGCCCCCAGAATTCTCCTCTTTTTTTTTGCTCTGAAAATTATGAAGATAAATCCATACCGAAAACCGTAATTCCAGTGCCCAGCTGTCTCTGTGAGTCTGCATAACTTCTGTAAGAATCGCTATTTTTCGTAAATATTTACATGTTTGTTTTTTTAAATTGAAATCCTTCATCTCCATTTACTTTCAGCCCAAACACTTCCTCTTCCTAGGGGCTTCCCAAAAGAAGGCTGTCTTAGGTGTGCCTGAGTGATATACTCTTTGTTTAAAGCAACACTGTTTTAAAGAAAGAAAAAACCTTTTAAAATTACCATGCCAGTCCTGGACAGCGTTGTCTAACGATTAAACAGCATTGCTTTAAACAAAGAGTTTATTGCTCAGGCACACCTAAGACAGCCTTCTCTTGGGAAGCCCCTAGGAAGAGGAAGTGTTTGGGCTGAAAGTAAACGGAGATGGAGGATTTCAATTTAAAGAGAACACCCACAAACAAGGCGGTGAGCACAATTCATTTTTTTTAAAGAACTTGCATATTTATTATTGGAATATACTACACTGCATTTTTATTTATGAAAATTCCACGACTCTTTGTGGACAACGAAAAGAAACTGGCATGACTGCTGGCTCCGCAGGACCTCATGGTGCCATTCCGCAGAGGATTCTGTGGCACGGACTGAAGGGAATTCAATCCCATTTCAGTCCATGGCAGAATTCTCTGACATCCCTAGGGTTTTGCTTCATGTAGAAACACCCAAAGTGATGCACTTGCCTATGTAAATCAGCCTTTAGGACTTTTATATACATCATGGTTGCCACATGAAAGGCATTTGAAATTATCCAACATTGGCCTCATTATGTTTGAATTAGGGATGGCAGAGAATTCCGCCACGGATCTTGGGGAGGCCGAATGCCAGTGCATTTGGCCCCCCGAAATCTGTGGCGGAATGGCCTGCCCCCCCCCAACCCCCCGCAGATCCCCCTGGGACGAGATTACCTGGGGCAGATCTTCCAGGCAGTGGCGGTGGCGGCTGCGGCTGCGGTGGCTGGTCTTCCGACCGGCTGCCGCCACCGCCATTTGCAGTTTTTTGTTTGTTTGTTTTTTACACACACATGATAGGCTACGTAAGTTTTTACGTAGCCTAAAACGTCTGGGGGAAAAAAAAGGAGGTAAGCATATGGCAGCGGCTACGACCGCCGCCATTTGCGTTCCTTATTTTGGGCCGTCTTAGTCTATGTAAATAATTACATAGACTAAGATGGTGAAAATAAGGGGAATGCAAATAGCGTCCGCTATGCTATTTGCGTTCCCCTTATTTTCGCCATCTTAGTCTACGTAAATATTTACGTAGATTAAGATGTCAAAAATAAGGAAGGCAAATGGTGGTGGCCGTAGCTGCCACCATTTGCGTACACGGTTTTGTTTTTTCCCCAGAGCACTCCGCGGCTGGAAATCCGGCTGCGGACAGCTCTGGCCTGGCTGGGCCTGGCTGGCTGCTCCATGGAGCTGCCGCGGAGCACAGCTGGCCGTGGAGGATTCTGGGGGGGAGGGACGGAGTGCCTCCCCCCCGTCGAGGATTCGGCCGGAAGGGATGGAACAGCTCCCTCCCCACCATCAACATAATCTGCGAAAGGTAAGTGATTTTCGTACATCCCTAGTTTGAATGCAGTTGCTGCTGCTGCTGTTGCTGCTGCTGCTGCTGCTAATAATAATAATAATAATAATAATAATAATAAATAGAAAAATAGCATGACAAGGACAAGGCTAGGGTAAAAACATCCCCATTGTTGCCTTGATTGTTTTGTATGGAAGACGATTCAGTTATGTGAGACCTTGCTTACAGTCTAAAGTAGTACAGCCCAAGGATAGGCTTACCACCTCACTGAGAACTAGGCGGGGTGGCTGATTTCTTATAGTAAGACTATTGTAATGCATTCTATGCAGTGCTGCCCTTGGCAACATTTTTGGAATTTAGCTAGTCTAAATAAAGTGGCCTAGCTGTTGCTGGGACAAGCCACATATATTAATTCAGTAGTAGTAGTAGTAGTGGTGGTGGTAGTAATCACACTCAGTTTAAGACCAGAGTTAGGGCTATCTCATGTTGGATCAAGCTCCACAAAGCCAGAAAACTGAGAGCTGAAGCTGCGAACTTATCTGATGTTCCCTATGATCAGTGATGACATTGTGCAATGTCACAAATTGTGCTTGCTTGCAACTTGCCCTCCATGCACTCCCACTTTTTCTTGGTCTTATAGGCCCAAATCCAGATAGGGAAGATGGTGTGTCTGCTGGGAGCAACAAAGATGCCTCACATTGTCCTGGTCCTGGCTTGCCTTATGAAGCATCTGAGCATCTGAGCATTGCTAGAGCAATCCTCTTATGAGTTGAGCCAGACCTATTTGTTCTCAGCCTCTGATGAAAGAGGCAGAGCAGCCAGAATGGGCTGAGTGTCCAGGCCAGATGTGGCCCACATGCGGGGGGTTCCCCACCCCAGCATTACACCAGTAATGTTATTGCTCAGCTGTTTTGACTAGGGATGCACAAGCATCCCATCACTCGCCCTGAAAAGTGCTCATAGTGAGCATGCATTTATTGATTAAGCTATTATACAGTTTATATGCCTGCTTATAGCACCCACAGTGGCTAACAACAACAATCACAGTATAATAAGACTTTTAAAAAGTCAATAATAAAAAAATTAAGTCAACAAAAATATAAAAAATAACACATAAAACCAATCAAAGACACCAACAGAGGTCACAATAAAACAAAAGAGTAGGCAATCAATTAAAAAAAACCTTTTCTAAATAAAAACATATTCGCCTGAGGGCAGAAGGACATCAGTAAGGTTGCTAAGAAGGCCTCTCTAGGCAGGGAGTTCCATAGCTTGGGCACAGCTACTGTGAAGGCGCTGTCTCATGTCCCAGCCAAACATGCCCCGAGTATTGGCAAGACTGAGAGAAAGCCCTCTTCAGAAGATCTCAAAACTAGGGATGGACGGAACACTTACGTTCCGTTCCGTTCTGTTTCCACGGTGGGGGGGAGGCACTTCGTCCCTCCCCCCGGAATCCTGGCCGAGGGGGGAGGCGCTCCCTTCCTCCCCACCGGAATCCTGGCCAGCCGGCTCCGCTCCGCAGGGATTCTGTGGAGCCGCCGGCCGGCTCTGCCAGCAGCCGGACATCTGGCCGCTGGCTAGCAGGGACGCAAATGTAGCTGCCGCCATTTGCATCCCTGCAGTCAGCCATGATAGGCTACGTAAATCTTTACGTAGCCTATCATGGCTGATTTTAAAAAAACAAAAAAAAGCGCGTACACAAATGGCGGCGGCCATGGCCACCGCCATTTGCGTTCTTTATTTTGGCACGTCTTAGTCTACGTAAACATTTAGGTAGACTAAGACGGCGAAAATAAGGGGAACGCAAATAGCGTAGCGTCTACGCTATTTGCGTCCCCCTTATTTTCGCTGTCTTAGTCTACGTAAATGTTTACGTAGACTAAGACATGCCAAAATAAGGAACGCAAATGGCGGCGGCCATGGCCGCCACCATTTGCGTACATGCGGGGGTTTGGGGTTTTTTTTTAAGTCAGCCGTGATCAGCTACATAAACATTTGTGTAGCCTATAACGGTGTTTTTTAAAAATCTAGCCATGACAGGCTACGTAAATCTTTACGTAGCCTATCACTTTTTTTGGTTTTTTGGTTTTTTTAACTGGAAATGGCGGCAGCGGCAGCAGGTCGGAAGACCGGCCGCTGCTGCCGCTGGAGCCGCTGCCGGAGCCGCCGCCTGGAAGATCCGCCCAAGGTAAGTCCCATTCCGGGGGGGCGGGGGGCGGGCCATTCTGCCACCGATTTTGGGGGGCCGAATGCGCTGGCATTCGGCCTCCCCGAGATCCGTGGCAGAACATTCGTACATCCCTACTCAAAACTCAGGCAGGCTCCAATGATGGCAGAAGCTGCCCTTTGGTTCCCAAGAAGTTGTAGGTCATAGCCATCACTTTGAATTGTGCCCAGACATGAACCAGGAGCCAGTGCCATTTTTCCAACATGGGAGCTGCATGTTCGTTTATAACTAGCCCCGTTCAGCAGTCTCACTGCAGCTTTCTGAAGCAGGTGAAGTTTCCAAAGACACTTCAAAGGCAACCACACCTGCAAAATCCTCAAAGGGGTTCACATCAAGCCCCCACATCAGCCCCCTCCACAGCTGCCTCTCTCTTCCCTTATCTCAGAGGCCAAGAAGCTACCTTACTGGCCAGGGAAGCAGTGGAGCTGAGCGCTCCCAGAGCCCCAGTGGATCATGTTTTCCTGATAGGGATGGGACTGGGTCTACTGGTCCTGGAATCCGTGGTGATATAATGGTACAAGGAGTATCATTTCCACCAAGCAGAAGGTCCTTCAAGAGCACTCAGCAGTGCAGGAACTCAGCAGGCAGGCTAAGCTGCTGTTGGAGCCAATCTGTCCCTCATGTCACCACCGCTATTGCCACACCTCCTCCTTTCACATACATTTCCTTGGGATTCCCTCCCTCTGCCTGCATCCTCTACTCCTTTAGGATTATGCCAGGGAGGGATGTGCAGATGGCTTCAGAGAAGACACCATCAAATGCCTTACCCAGGCAAAATCAGGGCCCTGAGATTATGCAACAGGCCCAGGGTAATGGGAACTCTGTGCTACAAACAAAGTTGCAAGGGAGAGGGCAGATGGAAATGTGCTCTTCCAAAGACACTGCCTTTGCCTTTCCTGCACTGGGCAATATCGCCATGAGTCATGGGTGGAAGGCAACCACAGATATAGTAGAAATATGAGAATGTTGAATGGGCTTTTTTCTAGTATGGGGGAAAGTATCATGGCTTTAAGATTAATATTTGTTTGATTTAATGATGAATTGAATTAAGCTGTACAAGTACCTAATGTGAAATAATGAGGGTAAAGTTAGATTGATATTTAGTTGAGAATAATGAGGAGGATAAACCAGTTTTATATTAGCAATTTTAACTTCACTTGTCTGTGGAATGGGAATTTGGAGAGAGACTCTCATGCATTGTTAGGACTGTGAAAAATAACATTAGCATAGGTTAGATTATATGAGGTGATATCCAATATGACACTACCACTAGGGATGTTAGAGAAATCCGCCGCAGATTCAAATGAGGAATCCAGCCTCCGGAATCTGCGGCTAGGGATGTAGGAAAGTCACTTACCTTTTTGCGGATTCTGTTCGCGGTGGGGGGGCACTCCGTCCATCCCCCAGGAATCCTCGATGGGGGGGAGTCAATCCGGTCCTCCCCCCCGAATCCTGCTTGGCTGGCTCCACTCTGCGGCAGCTCCACGGAGCAGCCAGCCAAGGCCGTCCGCAGCCAGAGTTCCAGCCGTGGACTGGCTGGTGCAGACGCAAATGGCAGCCGCCGTACCGGCCAACATGTGCATCCAGCCAGGCTGCCGTGATAGGCTATGTAAGTATTTATGTAGCCTATCACGGCAAGCCAATCAAAAAAACAAACAAACAAACGGCGTACGCAAAGGGTGGCGGCTACAGCAGCCCCCATTTGCGTTCCCTATTTTTTGCCGTTTTAGCCTACGTAAATATTTACATAGGCTATTACGGCGAAAAAAAGGGGAACGCAAATAGCGCCCACTACGCTATTTGTGTTCCCCTTTTTTTTCGCTGTAATAGCCTATGTAAATATTTACGTAGACTAAAACGGCGAAATATAGGGAATGCAAATGGCGGCCGCCGTAGCCGCGGCCATTTGCCTACGCTTTTTTTTTATTATTGGCTTGCCGTGATAGGCTACGTAAATACTTACGTAGCCTATCACAGCAAAGACCAGGATTGAAATGGTGGCTGCGGCAGCCAGTCGAAAGAACAGCCACAGCCACCGCTGCCGGAGTCACCGACATCTGGAACATCTGCCCCAGGTAAGCCTCGTCCCCAGGGGAATCCGCGGGGGTGGGGGGCAGGCTGTTCCACCACAGATTTTGGGGGGCCGAATGCCAGTGCATTCGGCCTCACTGAAATCCGTGGCGGAATTCTCTGCCATCCCTATCCACGGCAGATCTGCCCCACTTACCTCTGCTCCAGGACGATTCTGTGTGGAACGGCTCCAGCTGCTTGATCCTGGACTCGTCCTGTTCTCCTCCGCACCAATTACCATTTTTTTAAAATAATAGGTAAGCGGCCCTCAAGCCAGGTGGCTCTGCAGAATCCTCACGGAGTGGAGCCGCTCCAGAGGATTCTTGGGGGGGGGGGAGAATGGATCACCTCCCCCCTGGGCGGATTCCCCACTGGAACTGATGGTGGGGAATCCATGCATCCCTAACTACTGGTAAGGGAAATGACATTGTGTTAGTGTAAACTACCTCCAGCACAACACCAATAGTTCTTTCTGTTGGGATGGGCTTTCTGGGAAAACCTGTCGCACCTGCCAGCACTATTGACATTGTGCTGGAGATAGATTATGTGCTGCCCACAAAGTTCAGGCTGGGACAAGATAATGTAATATATTTTAAAGCTATTGGATCTCCATGCACATTCCCAGAAGTGACAGGACATGTGCCCTTTATGTGAAGTGTGGTGGGAACCCCAGTGATATTTTAAAAGAAATAGACTTGATGCTATTCCTAATAAGCATGTATGCAAATCTGGCCTGGATAAAACACACACACACACACACACACACACACACACACACTTAACAGTACAAGATTTAACATGGACTAAAGGTCGTACCAAGAATGGTGCCCTTGAAGAGCAACAGTGCCTGTGGTTGCTAGGTTGCGAAGGTCATTGTGCCATGCCCTCCCGCCACTGTGACACGGCCCCAGCTGGTGACCAGTCCCTCAGCTGCCCCAGGCCAGAAGGGCAGGAATGCTCAGAAAGCAAGGAAGCATAATATTATCTTGCCATTTGTTTGCCATTCTATAGTTGCTAAAGCAGGGAACAAAGAAAATGTAAGTATAATTTCTTAGAGGCTTCTGCATTCTGGGTTGATCATTTATCCAGCATATTCCCAGGGGGTGCTTTCCTCCCCAGGGTTACCTTTAATAGATTACACTCAGGACTGGTTAACTCCAGCCATTGAGGTGTGATGCAGAAGGAGGTGCTAACAGACACTATGTACTCTCTAGCCTCCACACTATCTGGAGCTCAGTGATGAAAAGGAAAAGGAACCACCAGGATACCATGCTTCACAAATGAGCACCATGAAAGGGAATTCACTTGATAACCCATTACACTGGCATAAGGTTGCCAGCTGGTCTCTCCCTTTGATCACATCGAGATCGCTATTTCCAATTTTCCATGTTCCACCTTTCCCATTTAAATCATGCTCCTCAACCTGCCAAACAGCAGAGAGATACCAGCACAGCAAGAGATACTGAATATTCTGTGAGGATGAAAGGCAGCCCTCAAAATATTTTAATTTAATTTAAGTAATAATACATGAATCTATAAAGCCTTGAGAATGAAATGGCCTAAACTCAGTCTGGGCACACAGATCAGGAGGTCTCTGCAAGCCCCATTTCTCCTCTCCTCCTCACTCTGTTCTAGGCTTTCAAAGATGCAGAGCATATTGCAAAAATGGAAACCCAAAGTGGAGCCAGATGATGGAGGCAGCAGCAACAAAGGCAATGCTGCTGCAGTTTGCCCCATGGGATCCCAGGGCACCTCCTTTTGATTCCATCACTTTTCCAGTTCTCTGCACAGTCTACTCTGTGCAGTAGTAGAATGTTATGTTGGGTTCCACAATTCCACTCCCATTCAGAGCCACTGTGGGGATGTTGCCTGGGGTGCATCAGGCAAGGCCCAGAAAGGCCCCCCACCCTGATTAACAAGCTGACTCTCTCGCAACTTCCAGACATATGGTTCCTCACTGCCATTTCCGCTTTTTGCATGGCTGCAAAGAAGATCTGCCAGGAGAAACTGGGTGTCATGTACTCCAAAGCAGAACTGGCAGAAGCAATAGTGGTGAGTGAGAAGGTGGCAGTGAGAAGGTGGGTGGGAAGCCATAAGACTGGATTTGGAGGTGGTGGGGGTGTGGTAGAAAGGAACACTACTATGCAGTGATATGGAAAAGGATCACAAAATGCTCTTAAAAGCACCCATGATAGTATGGAGTTGTAAATCTTGTTCTGAGGGCTCCTGGATGAACAAGAGCTCAGACAAAACCAGTTGGATGGTAAGGTTGGGAGGAAAGTGTAAGAATGGGCCTGGCGCAGCCCTAGTGGTGTTTATGGGGAATTGGCCCTCACCTGCTCTGATCTGCCCCTTCGTCTTTCCTAGGAGGTCATGGAGAAGTTCCGTCAACACACCCTGCCCACATCTGTGCTATCATGTGCCATAGTCACAACCTACAATTTGGGGGAACCTACAATTCCCTTTTTGGAGGGAAGAGATATCTATTCCCTGTAATCAGGGATTAGCAGGTGGGAGGGGCGTTCTATAGAGGACAGATGAGGGCAGGAAACAGAACATTTTTAGGAAAGCAAGCAAAATAGTAAAACAAACAAAAAACAAAACAAAGGGGAAAGGCACGGGAGAAAGCCAGAAAGCAACCCATGAAAAAGAAGGGCTTTCCCAGCAGCCCTCAACACTATCAAAACAACAAAGAATGGGGGGGGGGTCTTGGCTCTGAGAGGAGCCAGAGAGGAGCTTTCAGCTCACCCAGCAAGTGCCCACACATCTTGTAGGCATTTCCCAACACCTTGGGAAACATGGCCTCAGGGCCCAAGGATCTAGCCCTCTTCTCCTTCTACCCTCAGTGGGGATTTTCTCACTTCTGGTCTGTGCTGTTCTTGATGTTTGCCTGAAGGCCTTGCTTCTCCCAGCCCAAGTGGAGTCTCCCTGTGGGGGACAGGGGGCTTGCAAATGCCAGGCAAGCTATGGTGGGTGCATCAGTTACTTTGATATGTGGTCAGTCTGGATGACTGTCCCTCCCTCTAATACTTACCCCTCCATCCTGCCAGTGAAATCCAGCCTCCACTTGACCCTGAGCTTGAATCTTGTGGGCTACACTTGGCTTTACATGGTGTTATTACCATGGACATGGCTACTGACGATGTCAGAAAACAGGTAAATTTCTTTTGAGCTCATCAGCACCGCAGCAAATGCTCCTTCAGAGCCTGCAGTTCTTGGTTCTTTGTCTTATTTGAATCTCAGAGACACTTTCTGCGTTTGGGGTGCAGTGGGCAGGTCTTTGTGCCTGTCGGGTTTCCCTTTGCCCCCACTGATCTTCAAATGCCGAATCAAACACAGACAAGAAACTTCAATCTACAGCTTTTAATTCCATTACCACAAAGGGCCATACAGATGCAAATTCTCAGTGACTCTCAGCCTGTAAGGAAATGCCTTCAGGGGGTTCAAAAGGTAGCTATGAAAGTTGCCCACCATTTGTAAGAAGGCGGGCTTACTAGTCTAACTTAAGGGGTGGGGGGAGGTCTCTCTCTCTCATGAGGCTTCTAGGCGCCGCTCACGCAGGGCCAATCGGGAAGACCTCTTGAGTTCTGCCCCGGCCATCTCCATCTTGGTTCTGCATCTGCGCCTTGCATCTATTAATTCAGATTCGCCAAACACTGCCTCTCCCTGTTCGCTATCTCTAATGGGGCAGGGGGGTGAAGAGGGACCTTCCTCCAGCTGCACCTTTGCAACCTGAGGACCCTGCCTCGCCATCTCTGGAATAGCCTGGAAACATTCCTCCCCCATGTCTGGTGGCTCCTCTTCAGACTCTGAACTGCTTTCCCGCTCCCTGTGCTCAGAAGCACCCCTGACAGTGCCCCAGACAAGGCAGGGAGACAGGCTTTGAGCTGCCTGTTTATAGGGAAATCCAGTAAGCATAAAGTGACTTTCTGTTTTCTTCCAGGCACTATACAAAACATCTACAGAAACCCTGGAAATTATGCTCGGTTCCTTGCTAGCAGAGGACCCAACAACACTGCATCTTTTGAGGATTTTAGAAGCAAGTGTATCGAAGTAGGGTTGGCCCAAGATATTTTGCTGTCTGAGGTGAAGGACAAGATGACGTCCCCCTCAATGCTTATAGAGAAGCTGACTAGACTGGTAGCTGAATCTAACTTCAGCACTGGCAATGGGGTAGCATCCTCCACCATACCTGAGGCAGCAGGCTAATTTGGGACCCCAGGACAGGTTGTGGGGCATATATTGCTCTGTCCTCCAACAGAGGGGAGCAGCCAGTGAGTTTATGAGAACAGCTGGGAGGCTGCCACCCTGTGCCCCACCCCAGCATCATGCTGCCTAGTGGTAGGGCAGCTCTGCATGGGAAGAGAAGGTGGTGGCAAAAGGAAAGCCTGGCAGGAAGTGAATGCCACCTAGGCCACATCTGGTCAGCAGAATCACCCACCATGCACCACTGTGGCTCTTCCTCTATTGACAGAAAAACTGAATGTGCTGGAACATTTGTCACAACATGTTGTGGAATACCATTAAGCAAGATGCACACCCCTTGAATAAGTGATTGAACAGAGACAAAATTTAAAAAGAAACAAAGAGAAGCAGGAGAGAAACCATGAAGTAGACTTAGATATTCCATCCTACAGGGTGTCTGGGGAGCTAATTCTTTTCTCTCCTGGACACACAGAGCCAGTTTAGACATCCACAGAATAAAGTGGTGGTGAAGAACTATTCGACCTTAGGATGCAGGTGGGAGATCAGGAGCTTGCAGGGCTGGCCCTACCATTAGGCAGAGTGAGGTGACCACCTTGGGCAACAAATTCTTTGTTACTTAGTTATTTATTACTTATGTTATTCTTATTTCATTTTTAATCATGAGGAGGTGGTGCAGTGAGGTGCTTGTGAGATTATTTGCCTTGGGTGCCAAAATAACTTGACTAACCTTGGGTACTATGCATCTGTGGGGGAAAATGATGGCATACCACTTCTTCTGCCTGAGGCAACAAACTGAGGTGGCCCTGATCCTTCTGCATAATATAACAAGATACATGGGCATAGAAGGGTTCAACCCAGCCTGATCCCTGAGATGCTATCTATTTTTATGTGCTGGGAAAGTTCCTCCCTGCCACACCCATCTGGAAATATTTGTGCATGCAGTCCCCCATCTGCAGGAATGGTGCAATTGCTTGATTGCTCAAAATGTTTAAATTGGACCTCTTATTCTGGCTGGGGGGAAAGCCTAAGAGTTGCTTCAGCCTTGAAAGATGAGGGAAAGAGAATACATCTTTAATGTGGCTAGGACTGGGCTGACTGGATACTCAGCTTGACGGGGCAGTATTAGGACAGAAGCAGTAGCCCAACAAGAGAAGTGCTCATTTAGGATTGTTTGGGAGAAGCAACAGAGATATACCTCTGTAGACTGAGGAACAAATTGATTTGGGGGCACACAGCTGCCAGTAGCATGACACGAGTGCCGCGCAGTATGTTAGCCCAATGCAATATTTAGGAGGTGCTGCTTCCCCTTACAGCATGTCAATTTTTGGAAGCATCCCAATGATGCAATGGAGAGAGCCCATCAGAAACAGTGCAACCTTGCTACACTATGCTGTTCTTACACCAGAGTTGATGCAAGTATCTCAAATGCTGATGACACCATTTGGCTCTAAAGAGCTACAGATTCTGGGCTGGGAAGGAAGAGAACTGAGGGGGTATCTCCATGAGCTACTTACTCTGAGCTGGCTGCCTGTTGAGGCCGTTAGGGATACATGATGTCGTGGCCATCCAGGAACCACCTCGGAGCTTATCAGGGAAAAACTGGATTTCCTGAGACTGATTAAAGTCCGATTCTTTTCATTAAGTGAGGTTCTCCTCAGTATAGTTGCTGTGTGCCCTAACCTGCACATTGACTTCGGGTATGCTAGCCCTGCCCAGGGGTGTGCCTTTCACCATGACTCCAGTCAATGGGTGTTTCCTGTGTGTTTCCCATCCATGCACAAACCAATTAGTGTTTCCTCAGAAGTAACTCCCATTGTGGTCAATACGGCTTGTCCCCCTGAATGTGGACACCAGAGATTCCCCTCAATTGAAATAACACATTTTAAAGCACTAATACCTTAAAGGCTGTAAAGTGCTTTCCCCAAGCTGCGATTCTCCCTTGTTTGGCTTATTGTCTTTGGAAGTAACTAGTTCAGACCCTCGTTCCTGCGCAGCATCGGGTTAGAAAGGGGGCTGAAGCTTTGAAGCTTTGATTGATCACAGCAGGGCAGCTAGAACACTGTGTTCTAGGGATGTCAGAGAATTTCTCCACGAATCTTTCGAGAATTTCTCTTCCGACCGGCCGCCGCCACCACCATTTCCAAGTTTAAAAAAACAACAACAACACCAAATGTGATAGGCTACATAAAGATTTACGTAGCCTATCACGGCTAGATTTTTTAAAAACGCCATGATAGGCTACGTAAATGTTTACGTAGCCTATCACGGCTGACTGCAGGGATGCAAACAGCGGCGGCTATGGCCGCCACCATTTGCATCCCAGCAGGAGATGAGGTTTTGCGGCCAGAGGGACGGGGTGCCTCCCCCGGCCAGAATTTCAGGGGGAGGACAGAGCACCTCCCCCCCACCGTGAATCAAGCTTTGGGATCAGGTAAGTGACTTTCGTACATCCCTAGTTCCGGAAAGGATTGTTTATTTAAGGAAGTGGGGGACAGAAGAGAAGGAGATTGTTTGTGTGTCCCCTGTGTTTCCCATCACAAATCAATTAGTGTCTACTCAGAAGCAACTCCCATTGCAGTCAATGAGGCTTGTCTCCTGAATGCGGGGGAGCCCCTCTTATTCTCAAAGGAGAAAGTGGAGAGCCTCTCTTATTGGTTGAGCAGCCCCTGCCAGTCAGATGTAGGGATGTACGAAAGTCACTTACCTTGTCTATTTGCGTTGCCCTTATTTTCGCCATAGTCTACATAAATCTTTACGTAGACCACCCAGGCCCAAATAAGGAACGCAAATGGCGGCGCCCATGGGCGGCGCCATTTGCGTACGTGCTTTTTTTTTTTTCAAAGTCACCCGTGATAGTCTACTTAACGATTTACGTAGCCTATCACGGCTGACTTTGGAAATCTAGCCGTGATAGGCTATGTAAATTTTTACATAGCCTATCACGGGTGTGTGTTGTTGTTTTTTTAATTCACTTTGTAATGGCGGCGGTGGCAGCCGGTCGGAAGACCGGCCACCGCCACCGCCCCTGCTGAACTGCCGCTGAACTGCCGCCGGGACCTGCTGCCGAGAGGGACATTCGAGGGAGGTAAGTCCCATCCCGGGGGGGGGGGGGGGCGGGGGGTAGGGATGGACGAAAGGGACTTACCTTGTCCCGCAGCTTGCTTCGCAGTGGGGGGGAGGCGCTTCGCTTCTCCCCCCGAAGTTCAGGTGAGGGGGGGGAGGCACCCTGCCTCACCCAGCTGAAATTCAGACCAGGGGTGAGGTGCCCCATCCCTCGCTGGTGAAATTCAGGCCGGGTAGGAGCGCCCCGTCTACCCGGCCGTGAAAAAAAAGTAAAAAAAAAAAAATCACATACACCCGTGATAGGCTACGTAACGATTTACCTAGCCTATCACGGCTAGATTTCCAAAGTCAGCCATGATAGGCTATGTAAATTGTCACATAGCCTATCACGGGTGACTTAAAAAAAAAAGGAAAAAAAAGCGCGTACACAAATGGCAGCTCCCATGGGGACCGCCATTTTCATTCCTTATTTTGGCACGTCTAGTCTATGTAAAGATTTACGTAGACTATGGCGAAAATAAGGGCAACGCAAATAGCGTGCCCTTATTTTCGCCGTAGTCTACGTAAATCTTTACGTAGACTACAGGGACCAAATAAGGAACGTGAATGGCGGCTCCCTATGGGGGCCGCCATTACCGTATGCGCTTTTTTTTTTTTTAATGTCACCTGTGATAGGCTACGTGACGATTAACGTAGCCTATCATGGCTGACTTTGGAAATCTAGCCGTGATAGGATACGTTAATCGTTACGTAGCCTATCACAGGGGCGTTTTTTTTTTTTTACTTTTCTTGTAATGGCGGTGGCGGCAGCCGGTCAAAAGACCGGCTGCTGCCCCCACCCCTGACGAAGACCTGCCAAACCGCTGCCAGGACCCGCTGCCAGGAGCGACATTCGTGAAAGGTAAGTCCCATCCCGGGGGGGGCGGGGGGCAGGGGGGCGGAGAATTTCTCCCCGAACAACCTTCGGAGGACCGAATGCATTGGCACTCGGCCCCCCGAAGTTTTGGGGAGAAATTCTCTCCCATCCCTATCACATGCCAAGTCAAATAAGAACACAGTCACTTCACTTGTCTCAGTTCTTCATATGTATCCCCTTTAATATCAGTTGAGTCTTGAATGCATTCTTTAGTAAGGCTGAGTTTTCCACAAAGCTGACACCGTTAGTGAGAGACCACCACCTCATTCAGTTGTATCTCACGATGCCCTTCTTCCTTTCTCGAGGCTGAACCAAGTCATGTTGCTGCCTGAGGCATAGCAAATGGCACCCTCCACACACGCATATTGTGCCCAAGGCAAGCCAAGTTATTGGGACACCTGAGACAGATAATCTCATAAGTACCTCTCCCACTCCCAAGTACTAAAAAGACAATGATAATAAACTAAATCATTAACAATTTGCTTCCCTTTATCACACTCAAAATCTGCTGCATGAGGAAGCCAACTTGCCTAAGGGGAAGGCTGGCCCTGCTCTTTGTTCAGTAGGTCCCACCTTTTGAAATGTGCCCTATCCAATGTTTGCACTGTCAACAAAGAAAATCAGAGCAGGCTTTGTTGGTATGTTGGGGGTTCCTGAGGCCTAGGGTCCACCCTGTACTGTATGTATGTTTCTCTTCTTAATCTTTTAAAATCTATTTTACAGTTCTTTGAACTTTTTTGATGTGATGTTCCTTTTGTCCTGGTCTTTGGTTTGTACAATACAGATGTAATTAATAGGCCCCACCCCAGGAGCAAACACAGAGGTAGGAAATAAGCATAGAAGAGCATTGGAGATTCTGTTTTTTACAGCAGACTTGAAGCTTTCTTCCTTCAGTCTCGCCTCAGACAATTGGAGGTAAATGTGGAGGCGGCAAAGAAGAACCTTCCTAAGAACAGCTTTGCTAGTTATTTATGATCCACAGTTAAAAGTGAGCGAAGCTGGGATCTTCCTTGTTTATTCCCTCCTTGGGAATGGAGAAGAACTAATTGGAAAGGAGGTGCTAAGTCTCTGTGCATGTAAAGGTAATGTCTATTTCCAAAGAAAGTGGAAGGCAGAATACCATCACCAAGGTCACAGAATGGACATAAGCCACTCACTGTCCATACCAAAGATCATCATCTGTAGCCTTAGTTGGATTCATAGGAGCCAATAAAGGGCCCATATTTATTGAAATAATGTATGGAGTGAGTAGATTTTTTAGGCCTGCAGGATCTACTTTGTTCCCCCCCCCAGAACTCTGATCCACCAGCTGCAGCATGACGTACGCAGAAGACATGCACTTAGAATTAAAACATTCTGAAGCCAGGAATCAGAGTACCAGAAGAGAACAGAGCTCATGGTATTCCGCACTAAAATCCATTCCTCCTGAGGCCTGTTTCCACAAGCGATTTACTCTGACGACAATTTACGGTTGCATGTGGAGGTCGTTGGGGACACATGATGTCATGGCCATCCAGTTTCCATTTTTACGGAAAATCCAGATTTCCTGAGACTGCTTAAAGCCTGATTCTTTTCCTCAACTTGGGTTGTCCCAAGTATAGTTGCTGTGTGCCCCAACCCTTGCATTGACCTCGGGTATGCTAGCCCTGCCCAGCGGTGTGCCTTTCACCATGACCCCAGTCAACAGGTGTTTCCTGTGTGTTTTCCATCCCTGCACAAACCAATTAGTGTCTACTCAGAAGTAACTCCCATTGTGGTAAATGAGGCTTGCCCTCTGAATGCCCACATCAGTACTTACAGAGATCCTCCTCAATTGAAATGGCACAGTTTAAAGCACATTCCCTAAATGCTCTAAAGCGCAAAGTCGAGGCTCTGATTCTCCATTATTTGCTTTATTGCCTTAGGAAGTAATTAATTCACAGCTTCATTATAGAGATACTGCACAGTATTGGTTTGATTAGAAAGGGGCTGTCCCCCCCCATTTCCCAGCACTAGCATATGTGTGTCTAGTCAGAAGTAACACCCATTGTGTTCAATGAGGCTTGGGGCTCATTGGGAGGCTTGTCTTACAAATGTGCAGAAGGGGAAGTAGCTATTTTGCATCTTCCTTATGGAGCCTGGAAAGGCAGGGGGAGCCTCTCTTATTGATTGAGCAGCCCCTGCCACTCAGATGACATTCACTCCAACCCCCACCCCCACCCTACCCAGAAGTATGTTACATGAAGCTACTTAGAAAAGTGTGATGTACACCCTCGTGGAGCCCTGCCTGGACCAAAAGTGGTTCGTACAAAAATGTGGGTGAACCACTCCTCCTCCTTCCGTTTATGGAAACATGGCCCTGGTTACCCAAAGTGTTCTTCATTTCAGCAGTATAATTTAGGGTTGGGGAAGAGACATTTTGTTACTGCAAGAAATCCCAGGGGATTACCCAGAGATCTACTAGTAGATCCAGATCTACCTCCTGCCCACCTCTGCTGTAATGTGTGTAAGACCACACAAGTGATCATGTCTCGTCTGGTCAGAAAAGTTAATGTATCATGTCAGTCCTTTCTTGACTCCATATGCATGCACAACACATCCAGGAAAGCTGGGAACCATGAGAGATCAGTTCCCATAGTTCCTGCCTGATGGGGGGATACCATGAATGTGTAGCAGCATTCAGGGGCCTTAGACCCTGCTGTAATCCTCTCAGCCCCCTTCTCTTCCTTCTTTAAGGACCTAGGCATCCAGTCTGAACAATCAAATACAGAGTTTGAATGAACTTTATGATGCTAGAGATGTGTGAACTCACCCGTGTCCAGGTTCTCAGAACACCCACCCAGCCCCTGCCCTGCTTGCCAGTCCACAGACGGCACTCGAGCACCTCCCACACTCAGCGAGCAGCCCAGACTCACCCCAGCAGCCTTGTCGAGCTGTGCAGTCGCCAGTTTTTTTTGGGGGGGGGGGAATGGTGATCACAAAAATGTGCATGTTTTTGTATGCACAAAAATGTGCATTTTGAGAATGCGCATATTCACGTATGAGAAAATGTGCATTTTTGTGAAGGTGCTCACTTGTGTCTGTGCAAAAATGCACATTTTTCAAAAAATGCTCATTTCTGCACGTATGCGAATATGTGCATTTGAAAAAATGTGCATTTCCGCATGTGCTTAAACATGAACATTTTTGCAATCACCATTTTATTTCTTAAAAATGGTGACCACGAAGCTTGATGAGGCCGCCGGAGTGAGTGCAGGCCATTCGCCAAGCATGGGCAGGGGGCAAGCAGGGGTTCAGTGAGTGGAGCTCAGTGGTGTGGGCAGGGGCGGTTCTGCCAGATTCCCAGACTGAACCGGGCACCCACACCATCCCTAATGAATGCCCATAGGAAAATGCATCCACCAATTATATTTATAGGGAAAATTTTGGTTGAATTACCCATCCCTGATTAGCTTCCATGCCAATTACTGGTTGCCTAGCTAAACTTTTTGTATTCTATACCTGTTTACTAGATCTAGGGGTGGACGAAAGTCCCTTACCTGTCCTCGAAGGACGTTCGCAGTGGGGGGGAGGCGCTTCGCTGCTCCCCTCGTGAAGTTCAGGCCGGGGGGGGAGGCTTCCCGTCTCGCCCCGGCCGAAATTCAGGCCGGGGGGGAGGCTTCCCGCCTCGCCCCGGCCGAAATTCAGGCCGGGGAGGAGGCTTCCCGCCTCGCCCGGCAGCGAACGTGAAAGTTTTTTTTTAAAAAAAAAAAACGCCCCCGTGATAGGCTACGTGACGATTAACGTAGCCTATCACGGCTAGATCTGCAAAGTCAGCCGTGATAGACTACGTCAATCGTCACGTAGCCTATCACGGGTGACTTTAAAAAAAAAAAAAGCGCATACGCTAATGGCGGCCCCCATAGGGAGCCGCCATTTGCGTTCCTTATTTAGTCGCTGTAGTCTACGTAAATGTTTACGTCGACTATGGCGAAAATAAGGGCAACGTAAATAGCGTTGCCCTTATTTTCGCCGTAGTCTACGTAAATGTTTACGTAGACTACAGCAACCAAATAAGGAACAGGAAAGGCGGCTCCCTATGGGGGCCACCATTATCCGTACACACTTTTTTTTTTTTTTTAAGTCACCCGTGATAGGCTACGTGACGATTGACGTAGCCTATCACGGCTGACTTTGCAAATCTAGCCGTGATAGGCTACGTTAATCGTCACGTAGCCTATCAGGGGGCATTTTTTTTTCTTTTATTGCAATGGCGGCGGCGGCAGCCGGTCAAAAGACCGGCTGCCGCTCCCGCCCCGCTCGAACACCCGCCGAACCGCCAGCCGGACCCGCCGCCGGGAGGGACATTCGGCGAAGGTAAGTCCCGTCCCAGGGGGGGTGCGGGGGGCAGGGGGGTTCGGAGGATTTCTCCCCGAAACTTGTTCGGGGGGCTGAACACGTTGGCGCTCGGCCCCCCGAAGTTTCGGGGAGAAATTCTCTGCCAACCCTAACAAGATCACTGATAGAGCACATGTTTTCCATGCAGAATGTCCCAGGTTCAATCCTCTGCATCTCCAAGAAAAAATCCTGCTTGAATCCTGCTTGAAACTAGGGATGGCGCATAATTTCTCCACGAATCTCCGGGAGACCAAATGCCAACTCATTCGGCCCCCCGAAATTGGTGGTGAAATTCTCCGCCGGCCACCCGCTCCCCCCCCAGGATGGGACGTAGACTAGACGTGCCAAACTAAGGAACGGAAATGGCGGCGCCCTATGGGCGCCGCCATTTGAGTACGCGCTTTTTTTTTTTTTCAAAGTCACCCGTGATAGGATACGTGACGATTTACATAGCCTATCATGGCTGACTTTGGAAATCTAGCCGTGATAGGCTACGTAAATCGTTAAGTAGCCTATCATGGGTGTATGTGTGTGTTTTTTTACTTTCCTTTTTTTTTTCGCGGCCGGGTAGACGGGGTGGTCCTCCCCGGCCTGAATTTCGGCAGTGACGGATGGGGCGCCTTCCCCCCGGCCTGAATTTCAGCCGAGCGAGGCGGGGCGGGCCGGGGCACCTCCCCCCTTCACCTGAATTTCAGGGGGAGAACCGAAGTGCCTCCCCCCCACCGTGAAGCAAGCTGCGGGACAAGGTAAGTCCCTTTCGTCCATCCCTACTTGAAACCCTGGAGAGCCACTGCCAGTCAGTGTCAACAATAGGGATGGCGGAGAATTTCTCCACGAATCTCGGGGAGGCTGAATGCCAACGCATTCGGCCCCCCGAAATTGTTGGTGAAATTCTCCGCCCCCCCCCCGGGATGGGACTTACCTCCCTCGAATGTCCCTCTCGGCGGCGGGTCCCGGCGGGAGTTTGGGGGCGTTTCGGCGGGGGCGGGGCTGCCGCTGCCGCCATTACAAAATAAAGTAAAAAAAAAAAAAGCACACCCGTGATAGGCTACGTAACGATTAACATAGCCTATCATGGCTAGATTTCCAAAGTCAGCCATGATAGGCTACGTAAATCGTTACGTAGCCTATCACGGGTGACTTTGGGGGGAAAAAAAGCGCGTATGCAAATGGCGGCGCCCATGGGCGCCGCCATTTGCATTCCTTATTTGGTCCCAATAGTTTACGTAAGGATTTACGTAGACTATGACGAAAATAAGGGCAACGCAAATAGCGTTGCCCTTATTTTCGCCGTAGTCTACGTAAATCTTTATGTAGACTACCGGGACCAAATAAGGAATGCAAATGGTGGTGCCCATGGGTGCCGCCATTTGCGTATGTGCTTTTTTTTTTTCAAAGTCACCCGTGATAGGCTACGTAATGATTTACGTAGCCTATCATGGCTGACTTTGGAAATCTAGCCGTGATAGGCTACGTTAATTGTTACGTAGCCTATCACGGGTGTGTGTGTGTTTTACTTTTGTATTTCGCGGCCGTGGAGACGGGGCGCTTTTCTCTGGCCTGAATTTCGGCTGGGCAAGGCGGGGCACCTCCCCCCCCCCGTCCTGAACTTCGGGGGGAGAACCGAAGCACCTCCCCCCCACCGCAAAGCAAGCTGCGGGACCAGGTAAGTCGCTTTCGTACATCCCTAGTCAACAATACTGAGCTAGATGCACCATTGGTCAGACTCTCTATAAGGCAGCTTCCTATATTCTCATAGATGAAATGCTGGCCATTCCATCTGGCAAACATGGTTCTTTCTGAGAAAGGTCCTAGAAGAATTTGCAAAATGTGGCAGCCAGATTAATAAATGGTACCGGACGTCTGACCACAATGAGACCAATTCTGTCCTGCTAGCGTTGGCTGCCTGTATGCTCCCGAGCCCAGTTCAAAGTGCTGGTTTTAACCTATAAAGCTTTACACAACTCGGGATCACAATACCTGACAGAACTTCTCTCCCAAAATGAACCTATGATCAAAATCTGGGTTCCTCCAAATGCCTCCTCCAAGGGAGGCTTGGAAGATGGCAATGTGGTAGGGGGCCTTCTCAGTGGTGGCCCCCCAACTGAGCTTCCCACTGAAGCCTGCCTGGCACCAACACTGTCATCTTATCAGCACAAGGTTAAGACTGCCCTCTACTCCGAGGCATTTAATGGCACTTATGGATATGATGGGGCACTTGTGTCAGCTGCCTTGAACAGGTCTGTTATTGAAATTGTGTACTGAAATTGTTTTTAGCTATTGTTTTAAATTTTGTACCTTAATTTTTTTAGACCACATAGAATCATAGAATAGTAGGGTTGGAAGGGGCCTATAAGACCGCCGAGACTATCCCCCTGCTCAGTGCAGGAATCCAAGTCAAAGCATCCCTGACAGATGGCTGTCCAGCCTCAGCTTGAATGCCTCCAGTGTGGGAGAGCCCACCACCTCCCTAGGTCATTGGTTCCATTGTCATATTGCTCTAACAGTCAGGACGTTTTTCCTGATGTTCAGCCGGAATCTGGCTTCCTGTCACTTGAGCCCATTATTCCATGTCCTGCACTCTGGGATGATCGAGAAGAGATCCTGGCCTTCCTCTCTCTGACAACCTTTCAAATACTTGAAGAGTGCTATCATATCTCCCCTCAGTCTTCTCTTCTCAAGGCTAAACATGCCCAATTCTTTCAGTCTCTCCTAGTAGGGCTTTGTTTCCAGGCCCTGATCATCCTCATTGACCTCCTCTGAACCCTCTCCAGCTTGTCTGCACCCTTCTTAAAGCATGGTGCCCAGAACTGAACACAGTACTCCAGATGAAGCCTAACCAGTGCTGAGTAGAGGGGAACTAGTACTTCACATGATTTGGAAGCGATGCTTCTATTAATGCAGCCCAAAATAGCATTTGCCTTTTTTGCAGCCACATCACATTTTTGGCTCATATTCAGCCTGTGATCTACAACAATTCCAAGATCCTTCGTGCTTCTAATATTGTTGAGCCAAGTATCCCCCATCTTGTAACTGTGCATTTGGTTTCTTTTTCCTAGGTACAGAACCTGGCATTTATCCCTATTAAATTTCGTTCTGTTATTTTCTGCCCAGCGCTCCAGCCTATCAAGATCACTTTGAATTTTGTTTCTGTCTTCTGGGGTATTAGCTATCTCACCCAATTCTGTGTCATGTGCAAATGTGATCAGCATTCCCTGCACCTCCTCCTCCAAGTCATTCATAAAAAAGTTGACAAGCACTGTCTGAGCCCAGGACTGAGCTCTGTGGTACCCCACTCGTTACCTCTCCCTAGTTTGAGAAGATCCCATTGATAAGCACTCTTTGACTCCGATTCTGTATCCAACTGTGGATCCACCTGATCGTTGTTTCATCTAGCCCACTTTGAGCTAGTTTGCTCATCAGGATATCATGGGGACTTTGTCGAAAGTTTTGCTGAAGTCGAGGTATATGATGTCCACAGCATTCCCACAGTCCACATGGGAGGTTACCTGATCAAAAAATGGGATCAGATTAGTCTGGCAGGATTTGTTCTTGACAAATCCATGTTGGCTTCGCATAATCACTGCATTGTTTTCAAGGTGCTTCCAGATGGATTGCTTTATAATCTGCTCCAGAATTTTCCCAGGGACTGATGTGTCAGGTTTCCCAATCCCCCAGGGCACACACTCAGGCAATCTGACAGTGGACACCCAAATCAGTGAGATTTCTTTATTGCAGGGAATCCCACGGCAAACACTTAATGGTTGCACTCTTCAGAAATCATATAGCTGATGGTCAGTAACTATAGGCTCTATGTAATTCCAGAACAGTCCAAAGCTAAACACTACTACCGTGACTGAGATCCTCATCAACGTGGATTCTCTGTTGCCATCTCCACAGTTCTGAACACAAGGGGAGGGACTCTGGATTCCTGGGTACCTAACCCAGACAATCCTTCCACGGGGTTTCAACCCCAGACATGGAAAGGGAATGATTCCTGGAATGAACCCATCAGGCAATCAAGGGATAACTTCTTGAAAGGCCTAAACAACCCACACCCATATAGAATCCAACTTTGAATCTTTTGTTGATAACTCCAGGCTACATGGTCAAGGCCCATCAAGATCAAGGGAAGGGCATACCCATGCACACACAAGGAGTTCCAGGCCACCACTTTCACATTGGCAACTCCACGCTGCATGAGTTCTAGCAGAGGGAAGACCAATAGTTGTAGATAAACTCCAGTCTGCTGTACACTGAGCTGACCACAAACACAGACACACAATTCACAGCAACAACAGTTCAAGTATATGAAAAGCTTTTCAGTACTTTTCATGGCAAGTCCTTAACAATCCAAGGTTCCAGTCCATGTGCCGAGTGCCTCCAAAAGCCCAGACAATGATGGATCCAAATAGAGAAGGCTTTGGGCAATGAAGATGAGAAGTTCCTAGCAAAGGCTCTTTACCTTTGCATCAGCTTAAAAGGGAAGGCATGACTGTAGGACACCCCCTCCAGATCCCTTGACAGACATGGGCCTTTAGCCTTTCAGCAAGGCCCCTGTTTAAACAAGGCATCACTGCTCAGCCCTCTAGCAATGAGGCTTCAACCTGGGCAACCCTTCTGCAAACCCCACCGCACCTCTGTCAGGTTCTCAAGAAAACAGTTTCCAGCCTCCTTGCCTGCCAAGGCCAGACCAGCAGGTGGACAGGGAGTTGGGTGACTCCCCCTGGCTCTGCTCTGAGAACACTGGCAGAGATAAGCTCACACAGACTCTGACATTCCAGAAACTGAATAGGCCCAAGCCCTTCCAGGCTACTTCTAATCAAATCATGGCTATAACCTACAAGGCCTACTGCAGTACTGAAACTGGGCCCTGACATGATGTCAGACTGACTGGTCTGTAGTTCCCAGGTTCTTCCTTTTTGCCCTTTTTGAAGATAGGGACAACATTAGCCCTCCTCCAGTCGTCTGGCACTTCACCCGTCCTCCATGATTTCTCAAAGAGAATAGACAGTGGTTCTGAGAGCTCTTCTGCCAGTTACTTTATGATTCTAGGGTACAGTTCATCTGGCCCTGAAGATTTGAACTCATTCCAAGTAATTAGGTGTTCCTTGACCATATGCCTATCGATCTCAAGCTGCAATCCTGCCCCTTCAGCCTGTACTTTGCCTTTGCCAGGGGGCTCATAGACCCTCTTTTTGGGAGAAGACTGAGCCAAAGTAGGAATCAAGCACTTCTGCCTTTTCCTTGTCATCTGTTATCATTTTGCCATCCTTATTTAATAGCTGAACCAGCATCTGTCCATAAACAACATTTCTACTTTTTCACGTACTGAGTATAGTGTGCTGGTCAGAGTATTGAACTAGGACCAGGCAGTCCCAGGTTCAAAGCACGTTGGGTGGCCTTGAACCAGTCAGTAACCTATATCACAGGGTTGTCGGGAAGACAAAATGGGTGTGGAGAGATGAGAACCATGTGCACCACTCTGAGTTTCTTGGATGAAGGGAGGGATAAAAAAGATAGCAATTGCTTCTGCTACTGCGCCACTAGCCCTCCACTCTACCATTTCTTAAATTAAATGATCTTATATAACTACGTCCCTCTTCCATCCAGGTGATGTGCTAATGAAGGACTTAGATGAGGCAGTCCACTAAATCTCATTGCCACATCATTCTCTCTCTCTCTCTCTCTCTCTCTCTCTCTCTCATTCATTCTTTTCTTTTCTTTTCATGTTTCTCTTCTATCTTGCTTCCTCTGTTTCCTCTCTTCTAGCATGTTCCCTCTGTTTCTGTTCTTTTATCTTGTTTCCTCTGGGCCTAACTGGAAAAGATGAACTCAGACAGTGTCCCTCTCCACTTGTAAATGCTGTAGTTTCTGTCCTTCCAACAGTTTTTTTTAAGACTCCATAGCCCCCAGATCTTTATCAACAGCAGATGTAAAGCAAACCAGAGGTGCACTTCTGACAATGCACTGCTAGTGCTGCACCACTTTGGGGATACCGCTAGAAGGATTTAACCCTTCAGAGAAAACCCAGGTCCATACTGCTTATGTTGGCTCATCTCTTCAGCAGTGCATGACAGGAAACGTTTGGAAATTCCCTGAATAGGGAAAGCACCAAAATGCAAAGTTTATATCTGCATAATTTCCAGAAGTTGCAGCCCTGTCAGCTTCTAGTGATATGTGTTTGAGGATGGTTTTTCTTTTCTTTTCCACAGACAGTTTACTTTTATATATTTTTATTTATTTATTTATTTCAGAGTCGGGAGCTAGTTGGTCATCCCTTTTGGACTGCCTTCCCATTGACCAATTCTCATGAAACACACTTGATTGGAAAGCTCTTGACACACAGTTTCCATGAATAACAATGGTTTTTTCACTATAATTCAAAGTCAGGAGTTGATTTATATCCATTTTTTTTTAAAAAAAAATAAATAATAATTAGGCTATTTTCTATAACAATGTACTATGAAGTTTTATTTTTAATATCAAAAAATGTCAAGAATAATTAAAGATAATTAATTGCAAACTGGAGCAAAATGAAATATGAACACAAAAGAAATCTCTGTACACCTTCATGACATTGTCATCTGGGATAAAGTGTCAATGGCTAATCACTTTGCTATTGACTATGTAGAAAACAGAAGAAGGTGAGCATCCAAAGTAAATCACAAAGAAGACAAACAGGTTCTCAGGATGCAAATAGAAAAGAAAAAAAGAATTGTAGGAAGCCCAATGCATTTTGGCCTTTTTCTTATTTTTATGCCTTCTTCAGGGGGCTATAACATTAATGGTGATACAAATTACAAATAGGAAAATACACATAATTAAAATATCACTGCAGTACAAATTGCCCCAGGGGCTTATGCATGCATAACATTCTTATAAAAACCATATAAAGCCTGCTTATTTACTAAGAATAACATATAAGTTCATACTTCCTAGAGAAAAAAGTCTGCAGAATTTTTTAAGCAAAAGGTTGTCTCCTCTGTCAATCTACTGGTGACTGGAAAAGATGTTTCTCAAATCTTATACTCTTTTGTCCATTTTTTTCCTAGGTGTTTCCATGTTGATGTAATCCAGCCAAGGTCTCACAAATGAACTGTACTGTGGCAGCTAGGGCCAAAACGCATTGGGCTTCCTACAATAATTATTTTTGCACCCTGAGAACCTGTTTCTGTTCTTTGCTATTGACTATGTGGACAGGCTCCTGAAGGAGCCCCTGAGCAATGACACCCCATTCAATGGCAAGAATGTTGTGTTTGGCAGTGACTTATCTCAGGTCTTGCCCATTGTCCAACATGGCACCTGTGCAGCCATCATTGACCAGTTGGTCAAGAAATCCAGTGCCTGGAACAGTGTCACCAGATTCCAGCTTACTTGCAACATGCGCACCCTGGAGAGTAGGGATGGTGGAGAATTCCTCCACGGACTCCAATGAGGCCGGATTCTTTAGAATCCGGCCCCGCGGGGTCTATGGCGGAATGGAACACTCACCTCCACCACCCAGCCAAGTTCACACCGGCCAGATCCTACCTGCCACCGGCCGGGTCCACGCCCGTCCGTTGATTCCGCTGCCATCTGCTGCCGGTCTGCAGACACAAATGGCAACTGGCGTAGGCGACGCCATTTGCGTCCCTGCTCTTTGCCGTGATAGGCTACATAAAGATTTATGTAGCCTATTGCGCAAAGGGACAGGGACGCAAATGGTGTCCACTACGCCATTTGTGTCCCTGTTCTTTGCCGTGATAGGCTATGTAAAGATCCTGGTCTACGGACACAAATGGCATCCAGCATAGTGGACGCCATTTGCGTGCCTCCCTTTGGCCGTGATAGGCTATGTAAAGATTTACATAGCCTATCATGGCAAAAGGGAAGGACGCAAATGGTGTCCGCTACGCTGGACGCCATTTTGCATCTGCACAGGGGCAGCAGCCAGACCTGGCCGGACCTGGACCCAGTGGTGTCAGGTAGGATCCGGCCTGGTTGGACTTCACAGGGTGGCAGGGTGGGGTGGTCTGTTCTGCCACAGACTCCAGGGTGGGCGGATTCTAAGAATCCGGCCTCATTGGAGTCTGTGGCAGAATTCTCCGCCATCTCTACTCCTGGAATGACATTCTCTCCAGCATAATGGCAATAGCTCTCAGTATATATAGAATAATCTCACCAGGATAAGGCGCTATTGCTAAGCCTGGACACTTGGAGCATTGCTAGGCCTGGAAATGTGGGGCCCTGGCCCTAAATCTATTTGTCTAGGGTCTGTTTCCTAGGACCTATTCCTCAGAGGCATGAGCATCCACTGGTGCCAAATGCAATTTTTTCCTTAGTCTAATTGCCATGCAGGGAGCAAATTTCAACGGGGATTGAACCTGGGGAAGGAAGGATTAACTCCCCCTTCTCCACATGCTGTGAAACACCCCCCCCCCCACCTGCATCTTAAGCAAGTAAGGTTAGGAAAATATTTCCATTGGCTTGGGATGATCTGCCAAGTAATGGAAAAAATTATTTTATTTGAGTTTATTTCAATGAGAAATTAATTGGCTGGTTTTTCCTCCTGTGAAATTTAAATAAGTCCTAGTAATTCTTTCTACATTTGCCAACTATATCATCTATATCTATATAGATAGATAACTATTTCAAGATATGCACATTTTATGCAGATTTGTGTCTTCTGGCCTAGCAATACTCCTATAGGATCCATAGATCTATTCAAAAACAGCTGAGGCCGATCTCAACAATTTCCCCTGCTTGAAGGTCACCAATTTCCTCAAATTTCCAATCCTGGTAGAGCAGTTTGGGGAACAGACATTTCATTGTATTTGTGTGTGTGGGGTGGTGGTGGTACTGAGTCATAACAAACTGGAACTTTTTGTCTGAGCTGAGATATGAAAACACTCAATGTACTAAGAACTAGTAGTTAGGCCTTCCCTGTACTGAGAAGACTAAGGAGTCTTGCAATATGAGTCTGTAGTTGGAAGCCCCTCCCCTCTGCCTGAAAAGCTCACTTGAGACCAGAGACTCAGGCCTCACTACATGAGCCATTTGCCCTGGTGTCGGTTTGAAGAGAAGATCTTTGTGACAGATGATACAGTCCCTGCTTCGCAGCCCAATCGTGGTTTTCACCAAGAAATCTGCATTTTCTCAGAGTCCATTTGCTGCAAAGTTTTTGCTTGCTTCAGGTTCACTGCAGGGGGTTGAGCTGTCTGTCCCTTCCTCAGATTGAAATGGCAGCATTGTTAGTGATGGTCACTATGTGATGCCTTTTTGCCCCTCCCCGTTCCTCCTCCTCCTCCATTCTGCAGTTACAGAGGTGTGAAGAAGCGAGCTGGTGGAAGCTGCGCTGATTCGTGGAAGGGAAAGTAGCCTGGGGTGTGGTGGGGGGGAGAGCAGAGGGGAAAACATGTCAGCTGGGAAGTCACTGCCTTCAGCTCCATGACTCTAGGGATGGGCGAAAGTCCCTTACCTGTTCTCGAAGCTTGCTTCACGGTGGGGGGGAGGCGCTTTGGTTCTCCCCATGAAGTTGAGGAGAGGAGGGGAGGCGCCCCGCCTCGCCCAGCCAAAATTCAGGCCGGGGGGGAGGCGCCCCATCCCTCGCCGGCGAAATTCAGGCCAGGTAGAAGCGTCCCGTCTACCCGGCCGCGAAAAAAAAGTGAACACACACACACACACATCCGTGATAGGCTACGTAACGATTTACGTAGCCTATCATGGCTAGATTTCCAAAGTCAGCCGTGATAGGCTATGTAAATCGTCACGTATCAAAATCACGGGTGACTTTGAAAAAAAAAAAAAAAAAAAGCATGTACGCAATGGCGGCTCCCATGGGGACCGCCATTTGCGTTCCTTATTTTGGCACATCTAGTCTACGTAAAGATTTACATAGACTACGGCGAAAATAAGGGCAATGCAAATAGCGTTCCCTTATTTTCGCCGTAGTCTACGTAAATGTTTACGTAGACTAGACGTGCCAAAATAAGGAACGCAAATGGCGGCGCCCATGGGCCGCCGCCATTTCCGTACGCGCTGTTTTTTTTCCCCCAAAGTCAGCCGTGATAGGCCACGTAACGATTTACGTAGCCTATCACAGCTGACTTTGGAAATCTAGCCATGAGAGGCTACGTAAATCGTTACGTAGCCTATCACGGGTGTGGTTTTTTTTTTTACCACACTTTTTTTTTGCAATGGCGGCGGCGGCAGCCGGTTGGGAGACCGGCCGCCGCCCCCGCCCCGCCGAACCGCCACCGAACCGCCGCCGGGACCTGCCGCTGGGACCCGCCGCCGAGAAGGACATTTGGCCACGGTAAGTCCCATCCCGGGGGGGGCGGGGAGCCGGCAGAGAATTTCCCCACCAATTTCGGGGGGCCAAATGCATTGGCATTCGGCCTCCCAAAGATTCGGGGAGAAATTCTCCGCCATCCCTACATGACTCTGCCTCTCACTTTAAGTAGTCGAGCTTGAGAGTGGAGATGTGCAGCTACACAGGAGCACAGCTGAGAAATGGTGGATGCCTGTGGATTCAAAGCTGCGAAGTTGAGAAAGGGTGGGTGCCAGGGATTACTCCCTCAATCCAGCTGTTCCCTGGAAACACCCCCCCACACACACACCGATTCACCCAAGGGTCTTCTGAGATAACTAACAGGAGGTTTCATAGAATCATAGAATCATAGAATAGTAGGGTTGGAAGGGGCCTACAAGGCCATCAAGTCCAACCCCCTGCTCAATGCAGGAATCCAAGTCAGAGCATCCCTGACAAATGGCTGTCCAGCCTCGTCTTGAAGGCCTCAAGTGTAGGAGAGCCCACCACCTCCCCAGGTAATCAGTTCCATTGTCGTATTGCTCTTACACTCAGGAAGTTTTTCCTGATGTTCAGCCGGAATCTGGCTTCCTGTCACTTGAGCCCATTATTCTGTGTCCTGCACTCTGGGATGATCAAGAAGAGATCCTGGCCTTCTTCTCTGTGACAACCTTTCAAATACTTGAAGAGTGCTATCATATCTCCCCTCAGTCTTCTCTTCTCAAGGCTAAACATGCCCAGTTCTTTGAGTCTCTCTTCATAGGGCTTTCTTTCCAGTCCCCTGATCATCTTTGTTGCCCTCCTCTGAACCCTCTCCAGTTTGTCTGCATCCTTCTTAAAGTGTGGTACCCAGAACTGGACACAGTACTCCAGATGAGGCCTAACCAGTGCTGAGTAGAGGGGAACCAGTACTTCCCGGGATTTGGAAGCGATGCTTCTATGAATGCAGCCCAAAAGAGCATTTGCCTTTTTTGCAGCCACATCACATTGTTGGCTCATATTCAGCTTGTGATCGACAACAATTCCAAGATCCTTCTCGCTTGTAGTGTGGTTGAGCCACGTATCCCCCATCTTGTAACTGTGCATTTGGTTTCTTTTTCCTAGGTGCACAACTTCGCATTTGTCCCTATTAAATGTCATTCTGTTGTTTTCTGCCCAGCGCTCCAGTCTATCCAGATCACTTTGAATTTTGTTTCTGTCTTCCAAAGTATTAGCTATCCCTCCCAATTTTGTGTCATCTGCAAATTTGATCAGCATTCCCTGCACCTCCTCCTCCAAGTCATTCATAAAAATGTTGAAGAGCACTGGGCCCAGGACTGAGCCCTGCGGTACCCCACTCGTTACCTCTCCCCAGCTTGAGAAGGTCCCATTGATAAGCACTCTTTGAGTCCGATTCTGTAGCCAACTGTGGATCCACCGGATCGTTGTTTCATCTAGCCCACTTTGAGCTAGTTTGCTCATCAGGATATCATGGGGCACTTTGTCGAAAGCTTTGCTGAAGTCGAGGTATATGATGTCTACAGCATTCCCACGGTCTACAAGGGAGGTTACTTGATCAAAAAATGAGATCAGATTTGTCTGGCAGGACTTGTTTTTGACAAATCCATGTTGGCTTCGAGTAATCACTGCATTGTTGTCAAGGTGCTTCTAGATGGATTGCTTTATGATCTGCTCCAGAATTTTCCCAGGGATTGATGTCAGACTGACTGGTCTGTAGTTCCCAGGTTCCTCCTTTTTACCCTTTTTGAAGATAGGGACAACGTTAGCCCTCCTCCAGTCATCTGGCACTTCCCCTGTCCTCCATGATTTCTCAAAGAGAATAGACAGCGGTTCTGAGAGTTCTTCTGCCAGTTCCTTTATAACTCTAGGATGCAGTTCATCTGGCCCTGGAGATTTGAACTCATTCAAAGTAATGAGGTGTTCCTTGACCATATGCCTATCGATCTCAAGCTGCAATCCTGTCCCTTCAGCCTGTACTTCGCCTTTGCCAGGGGGGTCATAGACCCTCTTTTGGGAGAAGACTGAGCCAAAGTAGGAATTGAGCACCTCTGCCTTTTCTTTGTCATCTGTTATCATTTTGCCATTCTTATTTAATAGCTGAACCACAATTTCTTTCCTCTGCCTTTTACTATGCACGTAGCTGAAGAAAGCCTTTTTGTTGTTTTTAACATCCCTTGCTAACCTCAGCTCATTCTCAGCTTTAGCCTTCCTGACGCCATCCCTGCAATTCTGTGCTATCTGCCTGTACCCTTCCTTTGTTACTTGGCCTTCTTTCCACTTCCTATATGTGTCCTTTTTTGTTTTCAGGTCATCCCTAAGCTTTCTGTGAAGCCACATTGGCTTCTTCTGTTGTCTTCCACCTTTACTTCTTGTTGGAATTGCTTGTGATTGTGCCTTGAGAATTTCCTTTTTAAAAAGCTCCCACCCATCTTGGACTCCTTTTCTCACTAGCATCGCTTGCCATGGGACCTTACTGATCATTGTTCTGAGTTTATGAAAACCAGCTTTCCTAAAATCCAGGGTACGTGTTTGACTACACTCGGCTTTTGCTTCCCTTAGAACCAAGAACTCAAGTACAACATGGTCACTTTCCCCCAGAGTTCCTGTAACTGCTACTTTATCCACTAAGTCATCTCTGTTGGTTAGGATCAAGTCAAGGATAGCCGATGCTCTAGTTCCTTCCTCTACTTTCTCTAGGAGGAAGTTATCCGCCACACAAGTCAGGAATTTCCTGGAGGGGCCATGTTTTGCAGAATTTGTCTCCCAACAAATATCGGGGAAATTGAAGTCCCCCATTACTACTACATCATGCTTCCTTAAAACATTGGGTATTTGCTTTTCAAAAGTTTCATCCTTGTCTTCTCCTTGATTGGGTGGCCGGTAGTAGACTCTGACCACCAGGTTCCTTTTATTCTTTGATCCATTTATTTTGATCCAGATGCTCTCGATGGGGCTACCAAGCTCATCCTCCTGTATTTCTGTGCAGAGATATGTATTTTTCACATACAGTGCAACCCCACCTCCCTTTCTGTTCCTCCTGTTCTTTTTGAACAAGTTATATCCTTCAATTGCTGTATTCCAGTCATGAGAGTCATCCCACCAAGTCTCAGTTATACCTATCAGGTCATAATTTCCCTCTTGTATTAAGAGTTCAAGTTCGTTCTGTTTGTTTCCCATACTCTGGGCATTAGTATATAGACATCGAAGACCATGTGCCTCATAGTCTGGCTTTCTTCCTACATGTGTCTGAAGACTATTATTGGGCGCTATCAGAGCTGTTCTCTCCATTACAGTGCATGCGCCTATGTCCATTGTTACCCCCAACATTACATCTCCCTTCCCCGTAGGATTCAGTTTAAAGCCCTCCTGATGAAGTTCTTCATGCTCTGGCCAAACACAGTCTTCCCAGCCTTTGTGAGGTGCAACCCATCCCTAGCCAACAGCCCATCTTCCAGGAAGTATAGCCCGTGGTCCCAGAATCCAAATCTCTCTCGTTGGCACCACCTTCGTAGCCAGTCATTCACCCGGAGTATTTTTTGTTCCCTTTCTATCCCTCTTCTAACTACTGGAAGGATGGATGAGAAAACTATCTGGGCCCCAAAGTTCTTGAGTTTCCTTCCCAAAGCTTCAAAGTCTGACGTGATTTCTTCGTAGCTCTGCTTCGCGGTATCATTTGTTCCCACATGGATGAGAAGAAAGGGATACCTGTCAGTGGGCTTTATGAGTGCAGGCAACCTTTCAGTCACGTCTCTAATCTGTCCTCCCGGGAGACAACATACCTGACGAGTCCATGGGTCTTCGCGACATACTTGGGTCTCGATCCCACGCAGCAAGGAGTCTCCCACTACTACCACTCTTCTCTTCTTCTTCTTGTAGGCCGGGTTTCATCACCTCTGTTTGACTGACCTTTAGCCTCTTGCTCACTCTCATGCAGGTTCCCCTGTGATTCTTCCTCTGCAGGCTGTCCTCCAGTCTCATCCGCAAGTACCTGGAATCGGTTCCACAGCTCCACTGCTTCCACTGGTGCAGAGTGGCGTCTAGTTCTTCTTCTCCTAACTGTCACCCTTTTCCAAGGAGTATCCTCTATTCCATTTTTCTTCACCTCAGCATTTCCCACTGCCTCATCTTGCTGTTGCTCTTCAAGCTTCTGGTCTTCCCTTTTCTGCTGTAGTTCCCCCATTCTGTCCAAGAACTCTTCATGTTCTCTTATTCCCCGGAGGGTCGACAGTCGCCGCTCCAGTCCACTTACTTTTTCCTCCAGCAGCGTGATCAACTTGCACTTGTTGCAGGTGTAGGCCATGTTGTTCTCAGGCAAGAAAACAAACATTGCACACACCTTGCAGGTCACCACCACCGGAGAGTCTTGTCCTTCCATAGCCTCTTTTCCCTTTTTGTGTCTAGCTTTGTGATTGTTCTAGACTAGCCTGTGCCTGCTCCTCTACTCAGTAGAGGTTAAAAGCAGAGTCCCACTGGTGTGAAAGTGTGTGTTACAAGACAAATAATGGAAAAAAGTTAGTTAAAATAAAAAATAAAAATAATTAAAAAAAAAATGTTAGTGGCCTCCCCCTTGACCTCCCCTGCCGAACTCCCCTGGCCAACTCCTGTTTGCTCCCCCTGCTCGCTCGCTCTGCTCGCTCGCTCTCTGGGAGCTTGCCTGCTTCTGTAGTCCCTGGACCAGCTGGAGCAGCTTGCTCTGCTCTGCTCTGCTCAGCTGGGAGGCGGGAAACAGACTGAAGCTTCCCGCCCAGTCAGCTGCTGGGAGTACTCAGGCCACACCCCTCCAATTCAGTTGGAGCTCTCAGAAGCACCTGGTGAGCTCACAGCCAATCAGAAGGATAAAGGGCAGCCGCCTGGGCTTCTTGCAACCCACTTACCTCTTAGCCTCTGTCTCCTTTGTCTCTTCAACCACTGCAACTCCCCTGGCCAACTCCTGTTTGCTCCCCCTGCTCGCTCGCTCTGTTCGCTCGCTCTCTGGGAGCTTGCCTGCTTCTGTAGTCCCTGGACCAGCTGGAGCAGCTTGCTCTGCTCTGCTCTGCTCTGCTCTGCTCTGCTCAGCTGGGAGGCGGGTTTGATCATGAGCTGGATGTGGAAATGCAAAGCTGAGCTGAGGGCAAGTGGGGTGCTGACATGTGTAGGAGTAAGTTGCATTGAACTCAGTAAGACTTACTTCTGAGTAGACATGCACAGAGTTGGTTCTCCTCTCCATTTTAGCCTCACAATAGGGGTGCATGAAAGTCACTTACCTGGTCTCGCAGCTTGCTTCACAGTGGGGGGGGAGGCGCTTCGCTGCTCCCCCCAAAGTTCAGGCCAGGGGGGGAGGCTTCCCGCCTCGCCCGGCCGAAATTCAGGCTGGGGAGGAGGCACCTCACCTCGCCCGTGAAATAAAAAGTAAACAAAAAAAACCCGCCCCCGTGATAGGCTACATGACGATTTACGTAGCCTATCACAGCTAGATCTGCAAAGTCAGCCGTGATAGGCTACGTTAATCGTCACGTAGCATATCACGTGTGACTTAAAAAAAAAAAGCGCGTACGCAAATGGTGGCCCCCACAGGGAGCCACCATTCGCGTTCCTTGGTCGCTGTAGTCTACGTAATCTTTACGTAGACTACAGCGACCAAATAAGAAACGCGAATGGCGGCTCCCTATGGGGGCCGCCATTAGCCGTACGCGCTTTTTTTTTTGTTAAAGTCACCCGTGATAGGCTACGTGACGATTTACGTAGCCTATCATGGCTGACTTTGCAAATCTAGCCATGATAGGCTACGTTAATCGTCACGTAGCCTATCACGGGGGCGTTTTTTTTTTTTTTACTTTTCTTGGAATGGCAGCAGCGGCAGCCGGTCAAAAGACCGGCTGCCGCCCCTGCCCCTGTCGAAGCCCTGCTGAACCGCCGCTGCGACCCGCCACCGGGAGCGACATTCGTGAAAGGTAAGTCTCATCCCGGGGGGGGCGGGGGGTGGAGAATTTCTCCCCGAAACTACTTCAGGGGGCCGAATTCATTGGCACTCAGCCTCCTGAAGTTTTGGGGAGAAATTCTCCCCCATCCCTACCTCACAATGTCAGCAACAATGCTGGATGTGGAAATAGAAAGCCTAGCCGGGGGAATAATACCTCGTGCAGGGCTCCAGACCGGCATGGTCATTTTAAAAGGTTCTTTCTTTCTTTCTTTCTTTCTTTCTTTCTTTCTTTCTTTCTTTCAAACAGCGTTGCTTTAAACAAAGAGTGCATCGCTCAGGCACACCTAGGGCAGCCTTGTTTTGGGAAGCCCCGAGGAGGAGGAAGTGTTTTGGCTGAAAGTAAATGGAGAGGGAGGATTTCAATTGAAAAAGAACACCCACAAACAAGGCGCTGAGCACAATTCATTTTTTTAAAAAAATTACGTATTTATTATTGGAATATACTACCTTGTGTTTTTATTTACAAAAAATTCGCGACTCTGTGAGGATGACAAAAAAGCCACATGACTGCTGGCTCCGCAGGACCTCGTGGTGCCGTTCCACAGAGGATTCCATGGCATGGACTGAAGGGAATTTGATCCCATTTCAGTCCGTGGCGGAATTCTCTGACATCCCTACTACCACCCCAGTTGTTAATTCTCTGCATTAATACTGCTCAGCTCCTACCGAGCAAACGATGAAATACGTGCCATGTAGATGCGGCCTCAGACATGGGAGAGAAGCCATGGGACTGGACAACCAAAAGAAAACCAGGATTGATTGGTCAGTGACTTAGCCTAGGTCACAGAAGTCTTTAACTGTTTAATTAATTCTTTAAATGCTTTTTATTCTTGCGGGGGGGGGGAGGGACAAGTCCCATTTGGCCCTATGAAGGAATCTCCACTGTTGGAATGTAAATTATACACTGAAGGGACACCTTCCTCCACCTCTAATTAAACACCACAGTCCACATCAGAGGTAAGAGTGAGGTAATTTTGAAGGCTGAGGGAATCACTCTCACTGTTGAAGAGAGGGAGGAAAAGGAAAAAGATATGCTGGAACCTTGTGCAGGCTTACTAAAAAGTAAGCTATTCTGAACCTACATGGATATATCTGTTCGTTTGTACACATCTACTCAGTTAACAACTTGTTCATTTTTTTTTCTAGTTTGTGGGGTTTTGTGGTCTTTTTCAGAACACTGTAATAGTAAATCTTTTTTAAAAACTAGGGAAATTCAATGGTGGAAAAAAAAACCCTGCCTGTTTAAGACCAGAGTTAAGGCTATCTCATGTTGGATCAAGCTCCGCAAAGCCAGGAAATTGAGAGCTGAGACTTATGACATCACTGACACGATCAAGTTGCCCTCCAATGCACCCACACTTTCCCTTAGTCTTTCAGAGCCAAATCTAGACACGGAGGATGGAGCATGCTGCTGGGACTGGCAAAGATGCCCCACATTGTCCTGGCTCCTGTATTCCTTATGAAGCTTCTGAGCCTCGCTGTATTGCTAGAGGAATCCTTCTGTGAGTTGACACAGGCCTGTTTGTTCTCAGTCTCTGGTGAAAGAGGCAGAGCAGCTGGAGTGAGCCAAATCTCCAGGTTAGATGTGGCCCACAGGCTAGAGGTTCCCCATCCCAGCAATACACCAATAATGTTATGACTCAGCTCATTGGAGTAGGGATGTAGAGCATTTCATCGCTCACCCTGAAAAGTAAGGCAAGCATGTATTTATTAAGCTATTATTCAGTTTATATGCCTGCATATAGCACTCATATGGCTAACAACATCAATAAAAATGTTATTCATTGATATGAATCGATGTTTAATCAATAAAACATCTTTTAAAGACAATAACATTTTTTTACTCAACAACAACAACAAAACAGATAAAAGCAAACAAAGAAACCAAACAGAGGTCACTTTTAAAAATATGAAGAGGAGACAATCAATTAAAAAAGCACACACCTGTCTAGATAAAAACATATTTGCCTGATAACAGAAGTGGGCAAGAGGGCCTTTCTAGGGAGGGAGTTCTACAACTCAGGCATAGCATCTGCAAAGGTTCTGTCTCATGTCTCAGCCAAAGATGCGTCAGATATTGGCGGGATTGAAAGGACCCCTTCAGAAGATCTGAAGGCTTAGGCAGGCTCCTATGATGGGAGAAGGGGCCCTTGAGGTCCCAAGCCTTTGTAGATAATAACCAGCACTTTGAATTTGCCCAGACATGAGCCAAGAGCCAGTGCTGTTTTTACTACAAGGGAGCTGCATGTTCCTGTATAGCTGGTCCCATTCAGCAGTCTCACTACAGCCTTCTGAAGCAAGTGAAGTTTCCAAAGACACTTCAAATGCAGCCACGCCAACAAAATTCTCAAAGGGGTTCACATCAAACCCCCACCTCAGCCCCCTCCACTGCTGCCTCCCTCTTCCCTTATTTCAGAGGCCAAGAAGCTAGCTTACTGGCCAGGGAAGGAGAAAGCAGTAGAGGTCATAGAATCATAGAATAGTAGGGTTGGAAGGAGCCCATAAGACCATCAAGTGCAACGCCCAGCTCAATGCAGGTATCCAAGTCAAAGCATCCTTGACAAATGGCTCTCCAGCCTTGTCTTCAATGCCTCCAGTGTGGGAGTGCCCACCACCTCCCTAGGTCATTGGTTCCATTGTTGTATTGCTTTAACAGTCAGGAAGTTTTTCCTGATGTTCAGCTGGAATCTGGCTTCCTGTAACTTGGGCCCATTATTCTGTCTTCTGGGGTATTAGCTATCCCACCCAATTCTGTGTCATGTGCAAATGTGATCAGCATTCCCTGCACCTCCTCCTCCAAGTCATTCATAAAAATGTTGACAAGCACTGGGCCCAGGACTGAGCCCTGCAGTATCCCACTCATTACCTCTCTCCAGTTTGAAAAGGTCCCATCAATAAGCAGTCTTTGATTCTGATTCTGTAGCCAACTGTGGATCCACCTGATAGTTGTGATGGATGTTCCCAGACTCCTGGTACAGCATGTTTGCCTGTCAGGGATGGAACTCAGACTACTAGCCCTGAAATCCCTAATAATCAAATTATATGAAGTGTATCACTTTCTCCAGGCAGAAAACTTTTGAAGAGCAGCCTCCACTGCAGGATGTGATCCAGAAGGCAGACCAAGCTACTGTTGGAGCCAAGCTTTTCCTCTTACTGCTGCCACCATTGCCATACCTCCTCCTTTCATGTACACTTCCTTGGGATTCCTTCCCTCTACCCCCAACTTCTAATCTTTTAGGCTTCTTCCAGGCAGGGATGTGCAGATGGCTTCAGGGAAGAGGTCATCAAATGGGAATGACTTACCCAGGCAAAGATAGGGCCCTGAGATTATGGGACAGGCCTGGGATAATTGTAACTCTATGCTATAACCAAAGATGCAAAGGAGAGGGTATATGGAAATGTGCTCTTCTAAAGAGCATGGCCCTGGCCTATTTAGAGCCTTTCCTGCACTGGGCAGTATTAAGGATGCCTTTAATAATTGCAAGATACCTTTCATAGAAACTTGTTCATAATTGTATTTATTATTTGTTTCATTTTATATTCATTCATTATTTTATTAGAATATTTATGAATCATTTTTCTGCCCCAAAAGACCCCCAGGCAATCTTATATCAAAACAATCAAATTAAGAACAAAGTAAACAATCAGAGAGCAGAGTAAAACTATTTAAAACCCATGAGAAGCCAGCCCAAACAACCTATCTCAAGCTAGGCAAAGATGGATCCAATCTGACCTCCCCCAGAGGGAGTGTCATAATTAGAGCACTACCACAGAAAAAGTCATCTCCTGTGTCCCCCAACCTAACCTCTCTTGGTGGTGGGACATATAACAGGGCTGCTTGAGAAGACTGTAAATTACCATCAAGTTCATAAGGGAGAAGGTAGTCTTTCAGATATCCTAGCCCCAAACCATTTAGGTCTTTAAAAGTAAGAACTAGAATCAAGAATTGACCCCAGAAACAAATTGGAAGCCAGTGAGGCTGGTACAAGACCATATTATATGGTTAACAAAGTACATACAAAAACCAGAATGGAAGCACCAAAATAGGACAGAATGTGAAATGTATTCTCAAAGGTGCCAATGGGAGGAAAATATCGAACCCAATGATATTTGGACTGAAGAGCTCCTTCTTCAGAGGCAATCTTACACAGAAATGTAAAATTTCCAGAAATTTTGAGGCCATGGAAAAAAACCCAGGGGGGGGGGATTGAAAAATGAGCAATACTTATTTTTTTAGCACTCTTTACAGAACTAAAATCACATTGTTGCTTTAAGACAGCCTTCCCCAACCTGGTGCACTCCAGATATTTTAGACTTTAACTCCCATCAGCCTCAGGTAGCATGGCCAGTGGTCAGGAATGCTGGGCACAGTAGTCCAAAACATCCAGAGGACACCAGGTTGGGGAGGGCTGCTTTAGGAACATAAAGCAGTCTTTCTGTTCCTAAAGTTATTTTATATTTAACTTAGTTTGCTCATAAAATTATTATTATATTTTAAAACTTCTAAAAGTAAACTCAGTAAATTTGTAATTATTGTCTGAATAGATTAGCACTATATGAAACAACAGCATTAGAATGGCAGCATCAGAAACACAGGACTCTTCAGAACAAAATCCAAACTGTCAGGAATGCACATTTACTGTCAAGAATATACAATAGTGACTCTGCTCACATGTTGGGAAACTGAGCATAAATTGTTGTTGTTGTTGTTCAGTCGTTAAGTCGTGTCCGACTCTTCATGACCCCATGGACCATAGCATGCCAGGCATTCCTGTCCTCCACTCTCTCCCGGAGTGTGCTCAAGTCCATATTCATTGCATCGGTGATGCTATCTAGCCATCTCATCCTCTGCCGTCCCCTTCTCCTTTTGCCTTCAATCTTTCCCAGCATCAGGGTATTTTCCAGTGACTTTTCTCTTTGCATTAAGTGGCCAAAATATTTGAGCTTCACCTTCAGTATCTGTCCTTCCAATGAGCAGTCAGAGTTGATTTCCTTTAGGATTGACTGGAATGAAAGAAATAACTATGCTGGGAATCTTACAGAGAGGACTAAAAAACCATTTTCTCCTATAGCTTCACTATTTCCAGACATTTTACATCTCGAGTCTTTCTGTAAAACTGTTCTTATTACATAGATTTTAAAGATCATTTTAGGGGGATAGAGGTTGGGTAACACTATATAAATACTTCATCTTAAATTCTAAAAGAAAATATGTCTTAGTCCAAAGCTGTTCACTTTTTTTGAAAAAACAAAAACAATCCTTAAAAAAAAAGTAGAAAAAAAACTCCCCCCCCCCCACAATTCTTCTGGGGTTTTTGTGTGTTTTTTCCCCAGGCCTTCATATCTCTAGTCTTACACAGCCCAAATTCTGGTAACAGGCCAAGCCAGCTTTCAAAGATGGTGGCTATCTTTCTCCACCATCAGTTCAACTGTTTTACACAAATATACCTTGACAATATATATTCAATAAACAAAAAACCTTTCAGTTTAAAATGCTGTGTTAAGGGCTTTCCATGTTCACTGAAGTTCTGAAATGCCAAGAAATTATGGCTGTTAAGGGACATGACCAAGGAGGAGTAAGGAGGAATGCTTTCCCTGTGGCTTATCCTGCACTGAGCAGGGGTTCGACTAGATGACCTCCAAGGTGCCTGTTCCAGAGAACAGACAAATCTGGAACTTAGGTCCATCACTCTGACAGCCATACACTCCAAGGTAGTAGTGATGCTGAAACTAACCACAATGTAGGATAACATACCATATGCATATTGCCTAAATACTGTGTCTGTAAAGGGCATGGCCCATGACTGACATAATTTCCTGGCATTTTGGAGCTTGAGTGAACATGGTAAACAACACAACAAGACTTTTTTGTTTATTGAATTTCATTACATGTTGAAAAGGCTATGCCTACAATACTAGATGCCTGAACCATTCAAGACAGTAGACATCAGTCATATTCACCTTCAAGAAGTCAGTACTATTTGGAAGATGATATTTTAAACTCAAAAATACATTTCTTTAAATCATCTAAACATTCTTTAAATGTTTTGTGTCCCCCCGCCTTTCCCTTCCCTGTTTAATAAATCCAGTTCCCCGCAGTGGCAAATCCAGATCCCCGTGGCAAATCCAGATCTCCATTCGGATGGTACTTCCAAATGTGACCACCCTTATCCTACCAGCAACCCTGTGTATTGGTGGAAACCATGGGACCTGGGTTTAAACGTACAGTAGTGGATGAGGGAGAAAGGTGCTGTCTCCAAACTAGCATACCTTGCCTCCAGTCTGATGAAAGTAGGTGGAAAAAATAGTGAGCAACTTATAAAACAAAAACTAGGAATTATTTAACAGGGAAGGGAAAAGAGGTGGGGAGGAAGCAAAACAAACATCCAAGTGAATAAATGATTTTAAGAAAGTCTCTAAACGATAAAACGGAGGGAAGGGAATCCAATAGTTTTGCAATCACAAAGGCAGCTTATTTCTTAAACCCTGTCTGTAGCTATGCACTCCAGGACTCAGAGGCAACTCTAGGCCTCACAGTCTCCCCTCAGAATCTCCCCTCACAATATCTCTCTGCTTTTATACTGCAGAGAGTATAAAAGTTGCTCATCAGGGTAGAAAAGGGTTGAGATGCTGCTATTCTCACTCCATTCTATTTCCCCTCCCAACGTGTGAATATGCAGTTATGAAAGTCCATAGGCTAAAACGAGGCAAAAACCCTGCTAATGTGAATTAGTGCTAATCCATATTAGTGGTAATACAAATTAGCACTAATGCACACTTACACAAATCACACACACACACACACACACACACACAAATAAAAAAACTGGTCTGCAAGACCATGGAATCTGCACAACTCAGAAAAAGCTAGTCTGCCGCAGAATCTGCAGATCAGATTAATAAAAATCCAACTCATTTGAATCCATTGCGGATTTTTCTCACAATCCTTCCTAAAATGATAAACTGTTTTCCAAAAGTCACCGCACAAATAGAGAGATGTTACTACAAAGTAAACCCCATGTAAGTCTATGGAAAAAAAGAGGATAATACCTGTCAAACTGCTGATGAGCACTCATTGAACTTTAAACTCCTATAAATAAGCCATCCCATGCCCTTTCTACATCAAAATGGATGGACCATCCCCAAACTCATCTCTTCTACACTGCCAAGTTTCAGATCAGTCTGTTGATCCATTTTCTCAGAATAAGTCATATAACCTTCTGTCCCCCTGATAGTACTGCTATGTCTGCCAGGGCCAGCTTAGAACTTGATGAGACTACCTCAGAAGAGGAAGACCCTGTCATTGGCCCCTTTGCACTTCAAGGATGCCCGGTGGACACTAACACACACTTCCTTGAGACCACCACCATGGAAGATGCCCTGAGGATGCTATATATTCAGGGGACTCAGTGCCTCCTGATTGATGCCACCACCTCTCCCAGCTTCAGACCCTCATCACCTGATACTTCAGAAGAAGAAGGGTTGGCACGTCCAAGCGGAACTTCAATTTGTTTTGTTTGTCTTCAGTGTGTTTTCAGTTTTATTATTGCAATGTATTTTTTTTTCTATTCATAAGCCACTTTGTGTTTGATTTATCATAGAAAAGTGGGATGCAAATAAATAAATAAATAAATAAGCATAGAACCAAAGGTGCAAAGCCTAGGGATGTATGAAAGTCACTTATCTTTTCGACTGGGTGATTCGCAGTGGGGGGAGGCGCTCCGTACCTCCCCTCAAAATCCTAATCCGGCCGGCTCCGCTCCGTGGAGATTCTGCGGAGCTGCCAGCTGGGGCCACCCGCAGCCGGACATCTGGCCACTGGGCAGCCTTCCGGGAAGAAGAAAAACAGCGTACACAAATGGTGGCGGCCATGGCGGTTGCCATTTGTGTTCCCTTTTTTTTGCTGTTTTAGCTTACGTAAATATTTACATAAGCTATTATGGTGGGAAAAAAGGGGAACGCAAATAGCGTAGTGGGCGCCATTTGCGTTCCTTTTTTCCCGCCGTTTTAGCCTACGTAAATATTTACGTAGGCTATTACGGCAAAAAAAAAAGGAACACAAATAGCGCCCACTACGCTATTTGCGTTCCCCTTTTTTTTCTCTGTAATAGCTTACGTAAATATTTACGTAGGCTAAAACAGCGAAAAAAAGGGAATGCAAATGGCAGCCACTGGAGCCGCCACCATTTGCGTACGCTGGTTTTTTTGCTTGCCATTATAGGCTACATAAGTATTACCGAGCCTATAACAGCAAAGGCAGCTATACAAATGGCATGGTGGCCGCCATTTGCATGGCTGCCTTTGCCGTGATAGGCTATGTAAATACTTACATAGCCTATCATGGCAGCCTGGCTGGGTGCAAATGGCGGCCGCTATGGTGGCCACCATTTGAGTCCGCAGCAGCCGGCCAAGAGACCAGCTGCTGCCAGTGGCGGCAGAGCTGCCACTGCCAGATCATCCGCCCCAGGTAAGCTTCGTCCTGGGGGGGGATTCCGCAGGGGGCGGGGGGTGGGAGGTTGTTCCGCCACAGGTTTCGGGGGGCCCAATGCCAGTGCATTCGGCCTCACTGAAATCCATGGCGGAATTCTCCGCCATCCCTAGCAAAGCCTATCTGGCAACATAAGGAATCTAGTCCCCAAGTTCTACTCAGAAGGAAGAAGCCAGATCCATCATGGGTTTTAGATCAGGGTCCTGTCCTGCTGACAGTCAGGGGATCTCTACACCTCAAGTTTATTGCGCATTCATGATTGCTCACTCACTGAGTTGTGCAGGTCCATTACATGACGTTGTCATTGTCCAGTCATTATTCTACTGTTTCCTCCCACCTATCCTGTGTTTTCTTCAAATGGAAAAAAATGGGTATTTTTCCAGATACACACAAATGTCCACCCCATGTATTTCTCCCCTAGCGTGAATGAAGTGCTGAGTGTGGTTGTTGGGGGCGTGGTCATGATGTCAATGGTGGTGACAAAGGTCTGATGTCAATGGTGGTGACAAAGGTCTTCAGCCTTCCCGCTCCTGCGACATTTTGGCTCCTCGCCATTTTCAGCCTGCCTGTTCAAAACAGAGCGGCAGAGGGGCTGAGCAGCAGTGACCGGCCAAAAGCATGGAAGAGGGAGGCAGGGCTTGGGGAGATAGATGGGGGGGGGCTTTCCACGTGTCAGTCCCCATCCACCAGTAATGTGCGAGGGGAGGGAAAGGGGCAGGAACCCAGGAGCAAGTATAGCTGAACCTGGAGTGTGTGTAATGCCTCTTCATGGAAACATAATGCTGTGGGAATGGCCACCTATAGAGAAGGAAGACCATGTAAAGGGAATCAGTTGTGATCCTGCATTTAAAACGGAAGTGAAAAGCCCCATTTTAAATGCAGGATTTTAGGATGGTGTAGAAATCCCCTCAGTGAAGAGGTATAGCCGCAGGGGCAGCTACCACAGCATTCAGTTGGTCTCTAGCAGTTGTTGATGTAACACCTCACCCTGCTCAGCATGCAAACAGATATTCCTTTGCTGGATTGCTCCCCTGCTATTTTGAAAGCAGTTGTGTCTGACCCACTGGACAACTCCCTGGCCTCTGCAGCCAGTCAGGAATCTGAGCCACACAACTAGGGTGGTAAGAATGGGAGCAGAACTTGATCATGTGATAATTGGCTCTGTGCTTCTGGCAGCAGAACCTGGCCTTCACAGCCTAAACAAATACACTGCAGCCCAATAACACTAACAGCCCACAAGAGAACCTGTCAAATTCATAAGCCCTTCACACCACTGTCAAAGACTTCTTTTGATTTTTTTCCCATTTTTCTAAAATGTTTTCTTGTTGGCATTTAGTCAGCATTAGTCTTCATTATATCTCCAAGAGCTGACACCAAATCAAAGCTGCTGTCATCAATGCATCCCTTAAAAGAATATATGACTCCATAAAGCTCATCCTATTGTTCCTCAAGGTGAACATAAATTTCACAGAAGCAGATATTATAACAACTATTGGTTCAATTTGAGATAAAGTCTTCCCAGCATCTTTCATCACACCAAAGTCATTCAATTCTAATGACAATAATCCATTTAAAAATATACTTAAAGTATAAAATTGGTACAATGTATTATTTTAGTAGAATGTCTATGTATGGATAGTTATAAAAATAGGTGTCTCTATGTGACAATTTGACAGCAAGGTGGAATGTATACAAATGAGAATGTAATTATAAAAGTGTGTTTGGAAAATGATGTGTTGGTTTTCCCTAGGATTGACATTTTGATTTCTAGTGTGAAATATACTTGTTCTTTTTCTTGAAAAGATAGCACAAAGTCATTCAGTTTTAACCAGCTGAATACTATAAGACTAGCAATTGAATGATAGTATAGAATTAGAAGAAGATGCCTGATGCTGAGTCAGATAATTAGTATATATAGCTTAGTATTATCTTCTATACTGATGGACAAAGGCTCTAAAGGGTTTGAGATGGACCATGCTTAGCCATCCCTGAAAATGTCAGTGATAGAACCTGGACCATGCCTAACTTTTGCATATAAAGCTAGGATCTATGAGAACAACATCTATGTTGTTTCTGCTCGCAAAACTTGCAAGCACGGCCTGCTTGCAACCCCAAACATGAATGCTAGCAGGAGAACACACTCTGCTGAACATGTTTTCAAAGTCTCAAAAATGTCCTTGCATTCAATGTGTGCAAATTTTCCTGTTTGATTCTGTGCAAATTTTAAAAATGCACAATTTTTTTAAATCACCCACACTTTAATCTATGGGGGAAATGTGTGCAACTTTGGAAATTTGGGCAAATTTGGGATTTTTTTGTGCAACTGTCATGCTCAGTAGCTGTTCATTTTGCACAGTTTTCCTGTTCCGGCAAAATTATCATCGATCGCAAGCATGAGCATAAATTGGAGAGAGACAAGTAGGGATGGATGGACTCCCCTGTGCCCGTCTTTGTTGGGTGCTCACCGAACTGCTGCCACCACCTGCCCCCGCTCGCGGTGCCACGCAAGCTCTGTTATGGCTTGACAAGTGCCCAACGGAGCCACAGGACTGCCCATCCACTTAGCAAGCTGCCAGTGCACAATAATGGTGGCTCAAGCACTGCTGGGTAGGTAATACTGCATACTTGGCAGCCATAAAGGGCCCATATATGGGTACTATACTGGGCACTGTAATGTTGCATAAATGGATCCTTAATGGCTGCCACACATGCAACATTACCTACCTGGAAGTGCCCGAGCCACCATTGTTGCACACAGTGGCAGCTTACTAGGGAGGATGGGCAGCTGCCGGGTGCTCGCCGAGCCACAGGGTGCTCACTGGGTGGGTCCATGAGTGTGCTGCAGTTCGTCAAGCAAGATCCAGGCAGGCGAGCAAGGGAGAATCCATCAACTCCAACCCCCCAACTCTCGCAACATCCCTAGAGACAAGCAGTGAGCTGATGTTCAGAGAGCCTCGGCGAACTTAACATTGTTTGTTCACCCATCCCAATGCAAAGCATATGCTCTACCAATGTGCTTTGGCTCTTGCCATGTATATTGATATTAATCATAACTGGTAATATCTAGTATTTAATATATCCGGAGGCTCATTCACTGCATGGAAAAGCTCTGTGTCATTGGCTTAGGTATGTGTGGGGCCACCGGGCTCTCATGGAAGTGATGTTTCTGTGAACCGCAGCTTCGCAATGGGCAGGGTTACTGCATATATACCACCCCCATGGAGGCAGCAGATCACCAAAGAGCACCTTCATGGAAGACCCATTTGGTCAGGAACCCAGCAGCAGCCTCACATGCTCCCGAGGTGATCGTGTGGGAGTCTCCTCATGTAGCGCTCATCAAACCAGCACTACATTCTGGATCACTACATTAATCCTTGATGATGTCATGGCAGAATCACTTCAAATGCCCTTTTTCTGTAACCATGCTGAAGCCTGCGGGACAGAAATTGTACATGTGATGTGTTATTAAAAGTGTCACCACTTGTAAGAGTATCATAACAAAAGCAGTCCCAAACTACCCCACAAGTCCCAAGCTCAAGGACGTTGCTGAGTCTTCAGAACAACAGAAATTTGCAAACCTTAGGTAGTATATAACAACCATATTTGGGGAATCTCCTTAGGCTTAATGAACAAAAGCTTATCTAGCCTCCCTTTATATACCCTGTGCAAGGCTGCCTTAGGCCATGTGACTGTGGGTGGGGCCTGGTTACTGTTATGAGTAGCATGGGCCTTTGAAACTTTGTGTCTGGAAGATGGATAAAAAAATAGCATAATTTGTATACATGTCCAATATATCACTTCAAGGATACTTTGGGGGTTTCCATGTTATATATGAACAGTCCTTCTGGGAGAACTATGTGAGCAGAAGAAGTCTTTACACATATGCAGGCAGGTGTAGGAGAATTGTGGAAATGGGAATGGTCATGCTGGTACAGGAACATGTATCGTAAGGGGATTCTTAGACTTGGGATACTGAAACATCGGATGACTCTGCAATGAATTGAGCTTCCAGGTAAATAGGGATGTCAGAGAATTCCGCCACGGATCTCGGTGAGGCCGAATACCAGTGCATTCAGCCCCCCGAACGCCATGGCGGAACGGCCTGCCACCCCCCCGCCCCCCGTGGATCCCCCCCGGGGACGAGACTTACCTGGGGCAGATGTTCCAGATGGCGGCGGCTCTGGCGGCGGCTTCAGCGGTGGCGGCTGCTGGTCTTCTGACCGGCTGCAGCTGCCGCCATTTGCAGTCTTTTTTTTTTCCTTCTCCCATTCATGATAGGCTACATAAAGACTTACGTAGCCTATCACATCTGGGTTAAAAAAAAAAACGCGTACGCAAATGGCGGCGGCTACGGCTGCCGCCATTTGCGTTCCCTATTTTTGGTTGTCTTAGTCTACGTAAATATTTACGTAGACTAAGACGGCGAAAATAAGGGGGAACGCAAATAGCGTAGCGGACGCTATTTGCGTTCCCCCTTATTTTCGCCATCTTAGTCTACGTAAATATTTACATAGACTAAGACAACCAAAAATAGGGAACGCAAATGGCGGTGGCTGTAGCCGCCGCCATTTGCGTACGCGCTGTTTGTTTTTTTAACCCAGATGTGATAGGCTATGTAAGTCTTTACGTAGCCTATCATGGCTGAATACAGGGACACAAATGGCGGCGGCTATGACCGCCGCCATTTGCATCCCTGCTAGCCAGCGGCCAGATGTCCGGCTGCTGGTGGAGCTGGCCGGCGGCTCTAGGGAATCCCCACAGAGCAGAGCTGGCTGGCCAGGATTCTGGGGGGAGGCGCAGAGCACCTCCCCCCCTGGCGAGGATTCCAGGGGGAGGAACGGAGCGCCTCCCCCCCCCAGCGGAACCCAGCGGACCCAGGTAAGGGGGGTTTTGTGCATCCCTACATGTAAACAGTTTAAATCCAGGGCAAAACCTCTTTCCACCTAAGGGCCAAATTCCATTTTGGAGAAGCTCGCAGGGGCTGCATCCCAGTGGTGAGTGGCACTGAAGGCAAATGGGGCAGGATCAAAAATATATTAATAATTAATAGCAGCATATTTTAGCTTAAAGCTCTTACTGCCAGTAGCTATGTGGTAGGAGAGGGATTTAAACCTTTCAGTACCCCTACAGGGCCAGATTTGCCCCAGGAGCGTCCGCATTTAAACTTTAAGGATTAAGGTGTCATAGTTATCTTTTAATCACAAAATTATTTCTCTCTTTTGTTCTCTCTCATGAATAGGGATGGCGGAGAATTTCTCCCTGAATCTTCAGGAGGCCGAATGCCAACACATTCGGCCCCCCGAAATTGGTGGGGAAATTCTCCGCTGGCCCCCCGCCCCCCCCCCTGGGATGGGACTTACCTTCGGCGAATGTCCCTCTCGGCAGCGGGTCCCAGCGGCGGTTGGGCGGCGTTTCGTCGGGGGCCGGGGCAGCGGCTGGTCTCCCAACCGGCTGCTGCCACCGCCATTTCAAAAAAAAAAGTGCGGTAAAAACACACACACACACACCCGTGATAGGCTACGTAACGATTTACGTAGCCTATCATGGCTAGATTTCCAAAGTCAGCCGTGATAGGCTACGTAAATCAGCACGTAGCCGATCACGGCTGACTTTGGGGGAAAAAAAAGCACGTACACAAATGGCGGCGGCCCATGGGCGCTGCCATTTGCGTTCCTTATTTTGGCACATCTAGTCTACGTAAAAATTTACGTAGACTATGGCGAAAATAAGGGCACGCTATTTGCGTTGCCCTTATTTTCACCATAGTCTACGTAAATCTTTACATAGACTAGACGTGCCAAAATAAGGAACGCAAATGGTGGTCCCCATGGGAGCCGCCATTTGCGTATGCGCTTTTTTTTTTCAAAGTCACACGTGATAGGCTACGTGACGATTTACATAGCCTATCATGGCTGACTTTGGAAATCTAGCCGTGATAGGCTACGTAAATCGTTACGTAGCCTACACTGGTGTGTGTGTTGTTGTTTTTTTACTTTTTTTTTCGCGGCCGGGTAGACGGGGAGCTTCTACCCGGCCTGAATTTCTCCAGCGAGGGATGGGGCGCCTCCCCCCCAGCCTGAATTTCAGCCAGGCGAGGCGGGGCGCCTCCTCCCCCTCACCTGAACTTCGGGGGGAGAACCAAAGCTCCTCCCCCCCACCGCGAAGCAAGCTTCGAGAACAGGTAAGGGACTTTCGCCCATCCCTACTCATGAAGCAGCAGTACAGAGGTTGCTTTTCTTTGGAACTGTTGTCAGTATTACTCCCTGTCATTCATGAATGCACCAGAAAGTGGAAGCATAATCTTTATCATAGTTTTATAAAGATAACCTAACACATTGATGATCTAGTTTTTGATTTTTTAAGTACAAAGTGAGCCTACATTACTGCTCCTTGAAAGCACACTCCATAACCCTCAATATGTTGAGGCGGAATGAAGCCCGTGGTGGAACGAAGCCCCCCGGCCCACCACCCCGCGAAAGGTGTGTGAAATGGGACACTTACCTGGTGCCGTTCGCGCTGCTTTGCGAATGGCTGCCACGTCTGCGGCTGCCATTCGCTTCCCTATTTTTGCCATGATAGGCTATGTAAGTACTTACTTATTTAAGATAGTACTTATGTAGCCTATCACAGCTAACACAGGGACGCCATTTGCGTCCCTGCAGAGGCCATGATAGGCTACGTAAATATTTACATAGCCAATCACGACAAAAAAAAAAGGGAACGCCAATGGTGGCTGTCATAGCCGCCACCATTTGCATTCCCTTTTTTTGCCGTAATAGGCTACGTAAATATTTATGTAGCCTATCATGGTGAAAGACGGGCGCAAATGGTGTAGCGGCTGCCATTTGTGCCCCTGTTTTTTTTGCCATGATAGGCTACGTAAATATTTACGTAGTCTATCACGGCAAAAAAACAGGAATGCAAATGGCGGCCGCTACACCATTTGCGCCCCAGTTGTTTGGTTTTTTTTGCCGTGATAGGCTATGTAAATATTTACATAGCCTATCATGGCCAAAAAACAGGAACACAAATGGCGGCTGCCATAACCGCTGCCATTTGCATCCTCAGGCTCCACTCGGCACCTGCAAATACACCAGGTCGGCAGCTCCATGGAGTTGCCGTGGAGCGGAGCCGGCCAGGTTAGGATTTCGGGGGGGAGGTGCGGAGCTCCTCCCCCCACCGCAAATCACCCCATCAAAAAGGTAAGTGACTTTCGTACATCCCTAGCTGAAGCACAAATCAGGTCCCTTCAGACCATTTATGGTGCTTCCTGAGGTGAAACAGGCTTCTCTTCAAAGTGACCAGAGCAGAAGCGAGACACTCTATGAGGTTTCGTTCACAATACAGTTTCAGAAAGGCTGACAGTGTGTCTTTGAAAACAATGTATTTTTCTTTTGTTTCTCTAAATGCTGATGGGGGAAGAGGGGAGGGAGCGGGGAAGGAGAGGTTGAGTACCTGATAGATCCACCTTCTAATCATAGGGCTAAGCTCTCCAACATGGTGCCCGTGAGCACCAATGTGACCTCAGATACCTCTCTTGTTGCCCACCAGGCTCCCTGTTTTCTTGGTTTTTATTTTATTTCTGAAGGTGTTTTTATTTTTTACTTTACAAAATTGACTAGGAAGCAGGCATGCTGCAAAGTGAAGTGCTGTTCTCCAGCGCCATCTTTACTGACATGCAGAAGCCTGGTTTTGTGTTTGGGGGCTCAGACCTGTCCTCTGTGTTGTACTTGGTGCTTGGACAAGTTACTCTTCTTTTACTCACACCAGTTTGTCTTATGGGACAGGAGTGTTTTGTGACTGGCCACGGCCACAATGTTAGCCATTTTATGAATGGGAAAAATCCTATGGCAGCCTTTTTGTGAGAGCACCCATGACACTCTCTCAAAATTCCCATCAAACCAAAAAGGTTGGGGATCTCTGTGATGTTTTACCAGGGGGATCTCCAATCAATGTACTTCGTGAGAGGGCAAGGATGGGACCATGAAATGGACATTTCTTCCAACGCTACCAGGCTTCAGAAAGAAAAAAAAGCCTTAAACTAGTTTTCAACAAGCATTACTTCCTAGCCCCTGTATCTAGTCTTCGGAAATTTTGCGGGTTTATTGCTGTGAGATCCCTCTATGAAGTAAATCATTTTCATTCAAATCCCCCCTGCCCCAAAAAAACATAGGGGAGTGAAGGGGACTCCCCTTCCACATGAACTGCTGCAACTATCCTTCGAAATTTTGCAGCTTTCTTACACCCCTAGGCTGTATGTCATTTTCAAAGGAATGCTGAACAATGAACATAGGGGATTCTTTGGTGGATATCTGCAAAATGTAAAGGCTGCTCTTGCACAAAAATCCTTGCCCTTATTCACCTGAACTTTGGCAGATGTGACACCATCAGAAAGGGCAACAGCCCCTGCAAATTTACTCTTGATTCTATGAGGAAATTAAAAAGTAAGAACATAAGAAGAACCATGCTGGATCAGATCAAGGGTCCATCTGGTCCAGCATTCTGTTCACAGAGTGGCCAACCAGCTGCCCACAGGAAACCCACAAGCAGGACATGAGTGGAAAACCACCCTCCTGCCCAAGTTCCCCAGCAACTGAGTACACAGGCATACTGCCTCTGATACTGGAGGCAGCATATAGTGATCAGGACTTGTAGTCACTGACAGCCTTATCCTCCATGAAGTATCAGCAGTTCCCTAACAAAACCACCCAAAATATAAATGTGTGTAGCACAAAAACTACTGTATTTATTTTCTGAATTTTGATAAGTGTAATACCCTCCTAAGGGGCTACTGTGCTTGCAAAAATCATCCAGTTCTGAACAACCAAAAAGAGTTATAGCTGTGTGTTTTTTTTTTAATCTCCCAGGATCGTCAATGGGAGGCACAAACCTCAGGTTTCTGAATTTCAACTTGGGTTCGGTACCTGAGTCATAGAAGATGACCTCCAAATCCATCCAGGCAGAATCAGGCCATTTTCTAGGGTTGGCGGAGAATTTCTCCCCGAAACTTCGGGGGGCCAAGCGCCAACGTGTTCGGCCCCCCAAACAAGTTTCGGGGAGAAACTCTCCACACACCCCCACACCCCCCCCCCCGAGACGGGACTTACCTTTCCCAAATGTCCCTCCCGGCAGTGGGTCCCGGCGGCGGTTCGTCGGGTCTTCATCAGGGGCGGGGGCAGCAGCCGATTTTTTGACCGGCTGCCGCCGCCGCCATTCCAATAAAACTAAAAAAAAAGAAAATGCCCCCGTGATAGGCTACGTGACGATTAACGTAGCCTATCACGGCTAGATTTGCAAAGTCAGCCGTGATAGGCTACGTAAATCGTCACGTAGCCTATCACGGGTGACTTAAAAAAAAAAAAAGCGCATACGGATAATGGCAGCCCCCATAGGGAGCCGCCATTCCCGTTCCTTATTTGGTCACTGTAGTCTATGTAAAGATTACGTAGACTACGGCGAAAATAAGGGCAACGCTATTTGCGTTGCCCTTATTTTCTCCGTAGTCTACGTAAAGATTTACGTAGACTACAGTGACCAAATAAGGAACGCGAATGGCGGCTCCCTATGGGGGCCGCCATTTGCGTACGCACTTTTCTTTTTTTTTTAAAGTCACCCATGATAGGCTACGTGACGATTTACGTAGCCTATCACGGCTGACTTTGCAGATCTAGCCATGATAGGCTACGTTAATCATCACGTAGCCTATCACGGGGGCATTTTTTTTTTAACTTTTAATTTCGCGGCCGGGCGAGGCGAGGCGCCTCCTGCCCGGCCTGAATTTCGGCCGGGCGAGGCGGGAAGCCTCCCCCCTGGCCTGAACTTCGGGGGGAGAGCAGCGAAGCGCCTCCCCCCCACCACAAAAAGCTGCGAGACCAGGTAAGTGGGTTTCATGCACCCCTACCATTTTCAAAGTGCTGAATTGGGGTCCAAGTTTATTATTGTGATAGTTGCATCTCTCTAATGAATACAATTAAACAATTAAGCTTTTGGCATCATTTTTGTGAGGTGCACATTAGCCAACCTGTACTTCACCCAGCCTTGTTCGCTTGCGCTCTCCTCACCAAACACAATTTTAATATGCTTATCATATCATTCAATATTATCTATTGTTCAAATATATTCAACCAAAGAGCTATTGATTCTGAAAGGAAAGCAACACATACATTTACAAAGGTTTCCAAATTAATTTGTCAGAGAACAAACCATTCTTGGCTGTAATTTACCTCTCCATACATTTGCCTGTTTCAATATTCTTATTTGTCCACTTTCATGTCTCATGTATTTCAGTTTTTAAACAGTGATAATTTTCTTTCTCTAATCCTGGACCATGTTAAATATGAGAGACAGAGAGAGAAAAACATCCATGGGGTTCTAGCCTAGATGCCAAAGTTTGGTCCTCTCTTATATCTTGTCACCCCGAATCCCACAGAAAATTTCAGCATTCATGGCTTGATTAAAGAATTCTCCAGATGGCTATGTACCCTTTGTACATAGAAAATTTTTGATATTATCATATTATGAACCAGCTCAAAATGTTGTGGCATCCATTTATAACATATGTAGATGCACATGCACAATGACTTGTTTCTTTCAAAGTTTCCAACCTTCGGATCTCTGTCTAATTATGACTTTCTTTCAGGATCTTAATAATAAAGCTGTATCTGCAGAATCGAGGTCTGAACAGACATTACTTTACATCTGTATCTAGTAACATCTCTCTCTTTTCCCTTTTTATTGTAGGGTAGGTAGAGGTGGCCCTATCCAGATTGAGACTCTGGCATGCGGGGCAGGGCATGGCTTTCAGTATCGGGATTGGGGACCCCACTGTCTACTCTAGAGTAAAAATGGTAAAAGAAATAGGTGATATATATGGATTTAAAGTAATTTTTGTTTTGGACCTCAGAAATATAGAGCAAATTAAGTTTGATCTAGCCCAAGTAGAAAATACTTTCACCCTTACATTCCATTTTTATCTTTTTTCCATACAACCCATCGTAATTAACTAACCCCTGGTTTTGAATGTATAGACTGTTTTGCGGAGTGTTCAAAACCTTGATCCTTTAATTATTACTTCTCATAAGTATGAAAAATGGAAAGAATGAACCTCTCAAGAAAATCAAGGAACTTCAGCAAACATTGCAGGATGCTTTAATAGGTAATCTGTTCACATCTAATGCTGTCAAAGATGACTCAGTGTAAACTGAAAACCCATAATTTCATTTGAATTGTAATAGAAATGCAGTTCATCACTGGTATGTATATGGATACCATCAACTAGTCATTTTGGTATACATGAATTACTACTCTTTATGTTTATCTCATGCTGGAAGAGATCACTGGTATAAATTCAGCATTGCTTTTTGCCAATAAAAACAGCATGTTTACATTTTTGCAACCATGGTTTCTATTCTAGTAAAGAGTTTAAGAGCCATTCAGACTAATAATGCATCCAGTTTTCTTGAGACCCACTGACATTTGAAAAAAGACTTGGATAAACATTTTATTTAGAACTAAATGGGGCAATTTGTCACTCCTGTTGTTCTTTTTATTACTCTGAATATTTGAATAAAAGCAAAATTTGTTTCTAAGGAGCTCTGCTGCTTGTGCTATTACAGCTCTACTCACAAATCATAAAATCTTCTTGTAACATCACAGTAGGCTGTGAGGAAAATGACTGCCATTCCACAAAAGATTATTACTTGCACTGAGATGCCGCATAGAGTAGCAGATGCCCTCTGCAACAAAGGTTTTGTTTTCCGTGGTGTGGACTTACTATTTAAAAGAAGCAAAGAAAAACAAATTACTGAAAGAAAAATAAATTATATTCCCCTGAGACACCACTGTAGGGCAACCTACAATTTGGATTACATGTCATAAATATCTCTGTCAATGCAAATCTTATACTTACAAGAAAATATATATATAAAGAAGCTGAAATCATCTCAAGTTAAGGACACAGACCTATGCATGTTTAGACAAATGAAAGTCCTACAATTCCCAGCATGCTCCTGCCATCCATGCTGGCTGGGGCATGCTGGGAGTTGTAGGACTTTTACATGCTGGCTGGGGCATGCTGGGAGTTGTAGGACTTCTTTCTGTCTAAACATGCATAGGATTGCACCCAAAATGCTTCACCCAGAGTGTTGGGTAACACCAGACTAAGCAACTTGACAGAAGCCCTGTCACCACAGCTCTTTTATATGGAGTCAGGCAACTGGACACATGGCCAAATGCTCTTTGTTCTGCAGGATTGTTAGAAATGTGCAAGTATTGGAATAAAGCAGGGCTGCAGAATCTCAGGCACAGGGGCTAAATACAGCCCTCCTGGGGCTCCAATCCAGTCCTACCCCTTGCCCAACCTGTTTTCCCCCAACCACTGGTTGTTTGGTGGTTCCCTGACATCTGTGTTGTTGTTTTTCTCCATTCTAAAAGGTTGAAAGGCTTCTCCTCAGGCTTTTTCCCTGGCAGTAAGAGCTTTAAGCTAAATTGGCTGCTATTTTGGCCCTGCCTTTTTTGCCTTTGGCACTGCCCACCACCGGAATGTGGTCCCTGAGAGCGTCTGTGAAATGGAATTAAGCTGAAAGAGGTTCAACACCCCTGGAATAGAGGCACTTGCTTTTCTGACATGTGGTGGTTACAGATGTGCGCATCCAAATATGGGTGTTTCCTCTTTGAATGCTCATGACCAGGATCCAAGTGAGCCCCTTTCCCCGTTCCCCTGGCTCTTGGACTTACCTAGCCTTTCCTGCTCATGTTCCCCAACAACTGGTGTTCAGAGGAATACTGCCTCTGGTACTGTCATCATAACTAGTAGCCATTGATACATTTCTGCTCCATGGATTGGTTGAGTCTCCATTTAAAGATGTCCGAGTTGATGGTCATCACTACATGTTGTGGTAGCAAGATCCACCATTTAATTATGTGCTGTGTGAAGAAGTACTTTCTTTTGTGTATCCTGAATTTCCCACCATTCATTTTCATTGGATAACCCTGGATTCTAGTATTCTGACAGAGGGTATCATGATGGTCTTGTTTGTACTGTTCTTTGCTCAAGATAACCCATTAATTTCTCCCCTGGGGAGGTAAGCTCACTGGCGTTTTACCTCTGAAACAACATCTCACTTTAGTTGTCTTGGTGACAAGCATTTATTAGAACACATTGGGAAAAGGAAGCCTGCTTCTTTGTTTGAAAGTTATTGAGTGTCTTGAAGATATCTAGAGGATATTTCATAAAAGGAGGCATTAGTCAGGGTCTTCCAAATATTAGGCATTTAAAAAAAGAAAGATGAGTGTCATCTTCCATAAAGTGGTACTATTACAGCCAGTTACTAGTACAGGCTTTTTCATGCGCATGCGTCAATTTAATCTGCACTATCATTCAGTTTATGTACCATGTGCTATTTTTGTAAGTTATGGTATCACCATGGTACTGGGTCAGGATGATGTGTGCATATGGAATTGCAAGATATTAACATGGTTCTGACAGCCTCTCTTTAAGCCCATAATAAATGGTTACATATAGAGCATGTACAAATGGTTACTTCTAATACCTCTATTTTTATTTCTTGTATATTTTGCATGCCTTTCTTTTTCCTCAGCTGTACCTTTCTTCATCTTATGGCAACATCTGTCATCAGTATGAGACTGCTGTCTTTTCTTCTTCTATTCTTTCAATACCAGAGGCAGATGTAATCTATTTCTTATAATAATTGCTATACTGGGCTTGAGAACATCTTAGACATAAAGGTTTGAAATATGAAAGGTACCAGGGCATAGTCTGAAGGCATATGAGGCAGCCACTGTGCTGAAGCTAAGCAGGTTTGGGTCTGGTCAGTGCTTGGAGGGGAGACCACCTGGGAACCACATGTAGCCACCGTGAGTTCCATGATGGAAGAAAGGTGGGATATAAATGTAATAAATGAATGAATAAATAAATGTAATAATAAAGGTGATCATCTTCAAGTTGGCCTGGGAATTTTGTTATCCATGAAGTCACATACAATCCATGTGCCATGGATCATTGCTTACCAGGGACTGGATAAACCTTATGTTTCTGTTGTTTGCCCTGGGCTTCAAACTCAAGGGTTGCTGACTAGGACATGCTGGGTACTGTAGGACTTTTTTTTTCTGCCTAAGCATGCATAGGATTGCACCCTAAGAAAGCAATCCTATGATCCCCTGGAAGGGTGTCCCAGGGACCATAGGATATGATAGATCCCTACTGTGAGGCCATAGAAACACCTATGGGGGGGATCCAAGTGGGGATATTCCCGCACTGCCTCCCAGCTGCCACAGAAAGCTCTGCAGCAGCTACTCAGAAGAGAGATGGCGGGGGGGGGGGGAGGAAAAGGGACATGACAGTGGGCAGGGAGGGATGTGAATCCACAAGCCTCTCCATCTCTGGCCCCGCCCACTGCCCATCTGCTCAGTGGCCTGTCTAGCTAATAACACTTTTTAAGGAGGAACAGGAGGCAAACACACCTCTGTCATTCCTCCCATGCTACCTGGCTCTTGCAGGCAGGCAGTGCTTTCGATAGATGGATGTTTACTGAGCATGAATCTGGTAGGATTGCACTCTAACTTGGATAGAAATGTATGTTCGTAGGTCTCAGTTCACACTGAATATTTGATGCAAAATGCAGGGGGATGTTGCAAGCCTGAAGGTGAAACATGTGCCTACCATATGCAGGCTATACACACTAGGCTTGCATGTGAACCAGCGTCAAGTGTAACGTGTATCTCTCTCACCCATAATACATCTCTGAGAGCTTGTGAAATCTGATCTCTGTCTATGAAAGCAAGCTGTCTGTGCCAAATCTAAGGGTGAAAATCATCTTGTCCCCTTGTTCTGAACCAATCTGCATTTTCCCTGTGTTAAATTATGGAGGAAAGTTATTGATGAGTTAATACAGAAAATATTGAACCCCATTTTTATTTATATATGCAATAATTCTGGAATTGATTGTGAGAAGCTGGCAGGGGGAAAGAATTCTAATTACCAGGAGGAAAACACAATCTCATCAGGCAGCCACAATTTGGTTAGGAGCATCTATTCTCGGTTCCCCAGCGCAAAGCTGTGTTCAGCTGCACAGCCAACATATTTTTATATATACCATTCTATCTGATAAGAGGTAATCCTGTGAGTGATAGAAAAGGATAATATAACACCTTTGGGAAAGGAAAATTAATTTGAGCCATTCTTGTCTATAATTTGTCCTTCCCTTTATTTCAATACTGCTAGCAGGCTCGTGGCAAAAGGAAACACTCCATCCGTTAACTTTCACTGGCTAACATCATTACAGATTTTCAAATAAGGTTAGAGGGAGGTGTGTGTGGAGGGAATAATATGGATCAAAGGCATTTTAAGCAGTGTTGTTATTAAACTACTCTAGAAACACAGAAACCAGGCAACTAACATATTAGCTAACAGTATGCTTTTAAAGGGGGGGGGGACATGAGTGAGAGAGAAATCAATAGTGACCTAGGAGGAAATATTATGAATGGTGCATAGGAATGTGAGTCTCTAAATTCAAATTAATTGGATTAGAAAATAGCCACCAAGCCACCATAATGTCTTTATAAACTCAGGGGACCAGATTCTGCTCACAAATCAAAAACAATTGTTTTTAATTGATTCCAGTGTTATCATCTGAATAAATGACTGGTGTTCTTCTCTTTTATGTTGCTTACATTTAAATTAGGAATATGTTAACTCACCTTCCACCCCCACCCCGGCCTTAGAAATTACACTGGTGGATTATTGTGCTTGTGTGTATTATTATCCGCATTCTTCCTAAAAACAGATATATGCACAGGTGCCCAACAGCTGAACATGAAGAGAAATGGAGATAACAATACAACACTGGCATGCCGCTTATATATTTCATACTCAGGTTTTCACTCCTGGGTACAATGCTGGTGGGGGGTGGAGTCGCTATTTGGACTCCTCCCATTTGACACATGGACTGCCATCATTACTGGGATAAAGCCACAATGCAGGGGATCCCATGTTGTTAAAGGTAATATTGGAAGGGGCTCATAGGCCACTTGTGTTAAATCCAGATTATATAAGGGGCAATATTGTTATGTGACTCAGTTCCAAGTCCCATACATTTCTAAGGAATTTACCTCCACAGTAGCTGCCATCAAGGAAGATTTAAACCACTGACCTTTCACCATAGAACTAAGGATGAAATCCTAAACACATTTATTAGGGAGTAAGCCCAACTTGAGCATAGTGGGGCTGAGTAAAAACGTATAGGTTTGGCCTGTAAAATGAAGTTATATTAGTTTTAGCAGAAAATACAGTCAAGTAGTTAAGATTGGACTTCCAGTTGTGTTGGAATCATAATAATATAGTTCATTATGGCTTTGTGGGGGATAGCAATTCAGTAAGAAACGTTGGCACAACTGGACTGGAGCACAGATGAATCAGACATTTTACCTGTGTTGAGCAGGAGTGACTACATGGCTGTCTGCAAGAAAATATTCTATAGCCATAGACTTGGGAGAAATGAGCCAAGCAGGGATGGGTGGATCTGTCATAGTTTCCCTCAGGTCCTCACTTTTCCAATGTTATATTTGTTTCATCAGTTTGCATATATATATATATATATATATATATATATGCCTGAAAATGTATATGCATTTCCAGGCACATTTCTCCTGAAAACACATTTTTGTGCAGAATTCTGCCTAATTTTGCAAGCAGTTTCTCCTAATATAGAGCAATTTTGTATGCACCTTTTCCTAATACATGCACTTTTGAATACATTTTTTGATTGGGAAACTGCCACACAAAATGCAGAGTAATGAGAATACCAAAGGATAACAGCATTTCAGATTGCATATTGATTCAGGAAGTGTGGATCATGTAGGTTTGCATTAAATGTGAGCTGAACTAATTTCTCCACCATCCCTAGAACCAAGCAGAGACGTTCAGCATCCCATGAATTCTATTCTTCACTCATCTTTGGGCAGTGGCATTTGCTGACTTGGAGGGATCATCATCACCATCATCATCATCTATTTGTATCCAGACTGTATCTCTCCAAAATGAAGCCCAAAGCAGCTAACATCATCATTATACAGAAACAGAATACAATAGTATCAAATGAATATCAAAAGACAGCAATACGAAAAATTATCATACAATAAAAATACCCTAATACACCTAAAAACAAACTTTCAGTTCAGAACTTAAACATCAAGTCAGTTAATAAATACAATATTCACAAATACAATATTCATAAATATTCATAAATAAACAAGCAGATCCGGGAGCAATCCTATGCGGATAGATGGTCACCTCCGACCCCAGGAGCGACTGCCTATCCAATGCAAGGCAGGAGGATTGGGGAGGAGTGGACCTCCTCCTCGCCCCCCCTGCCCGGCTTTCATGGCTAGACAGCTGATTCAGCCGTCTAGCCATGGGACCTTGGAGCCCGGGAAGCAGCTGCTGGACACCACATAGGATGTGTCGTACTGGCATTTCTGCCCACCCCAGCCTGCCCACAGGAATGCCCCATTTTCCCCACTCTGTGCTGCTCTTATGAGCATGGAGTGTGGGTCCAATCCGCACTGCCTATGAGGCAGCGTGGGAGGGGGTGGGGGTCGGTTCTCCAGGAACCGGCCTCGGAGCGTGGGCTCTGAGGTCAGTTCCCAGGAACCAAACAATCCTATGGCCATCTAGCCACTGACAAGCGGCCATAGAATTGCATGCTAAGGGGATAATAAAATACAACTCTTATTTTAAGCAAACATACACCCTTATACCCCACTGTGGCAACTAATATAGTAAACTGTACCATTACAGTTTTAAAAAAAAAAAATTAAAAGAGACAAATCTCCCCTGGAACCAGCAGGAAAAATAATGAGGTACAACAAATTAATAAAATAGTTGTACAAAATACAAAGAGCTATCATGCCTCATGTCAAGCCTGCCCTGTCACCAGAGGATAATACAGGGAAAGAAAGGAGGAAGGTAGCCAGCGCTAGATCTCACTCCAAACACAGCAGGTAGTTGTGACTTTATAGCCCAGCCTAGAGCATACTTAGAAGGCGCTGATGACACTTCCCCCAGATTGGGTGGGTGGGGTGTGGATACAAGAGTTCCAGCCACTTTGATGTTCCAGGCAGGTCAACTTGTCAGTCAGCAGGTCTCCTCAAGGGTAAAGATAAAGTCAGGGCAGGAGGATAGATGGCAGTGTCTCTCACCCTACTCCTCTGATGCCAATTCCTGCTGCTAAAGTTTCCGGCAGTGGGCGTGACTTTATAGCCTAGACTGGAGCATGTTCAGAAGGCACTCCATTGCTGCCATTGCTGCTGCTTCATCCTGATGTCTGCTACAGCCCTTGCATATTTGTTGGCCAGGGGAAATTCTACTTTGAGTAGCAGCACAGGAGCTTCCATCTTAAAACTGTGTCTTCTTCCCACCAAGCTAGCATGCTTGCAAAGACTGCAGCAAATCTGCCAGCCAGGGAGGTCTCCATTTCATGCAAGAAGAGACCAGAAGCTCTAGACAGGAACTCCACCCATGAGTATGCTGAAAATTCAACAGTTACAAAGAGCAGCAGATGATGATCTGTGGGTAAGGACAGAAATAGAACGACAGCTTGCCCCTTCTCCCAGAAAAGGAATTATAGGCTATGTGTGTATCCCTTAATATGTTGGGGGAACCCCTTCAATGAGTCATGTACTATTCCACCAGTCCCACTCCCAGCACAGCATCTCAGGTGGGGCCATCCTTATATACTGTGTAATAAATGACAAAGGCAGGTTCAGGCTTGATTTAAGGTGCAGGGCATCAATCACAGTCTCCAGCCACTTCCACATGTCCCAGTACCCACATACTACCATCCCCAGACTATGGAGGTTTGACTGAGTGGTAGATCTGGATGCCATCAGTTCAAATATCCATTCATCATTTGGGGATGTTATTTTAGCAGATAGTGCTCAGGATTTAAGGAAAGGGAGATAAATCTGGGTGAGTGGGAATAGGATGGGCTATCACAATGCCAAATATTCTTTTCCTTGTGACTACTCACTGGTAGCAAAGGGACTTGAGCCCAAGTCTCAGGAAAAGTGCTATATCTCCCAAGCTAATATGGACTTAGATTACACAGACTATTATTTTGCCTTCAACTAAATCTCTTCAAGAATCCATTAATTCGCATCAATAGCCAAACTGCTTGTACTAGCAAAATATCTCTGCTCATTATTTTCTTGTGTCATCTGAGAAATGTTGGAAAAGATCATATCAAGGCCACTGAAACCCATTTCATTTTTGACCCCATATATCCTTTGGGCTACCAGGATATTTATTCATTCCCCACTGAATTTCTGAAGGAACAATGTATACACATGATACCAAAATGGGAAAGAGATGAAGAATGGTTTCCTTCAAATGGATTCCTATTGAAATAAAGTATATAATAGCAAAAAGGTCAAGACCATACCTAGCCTGTGCCTTTGTTTTCAATTCTTCATAAATAGCTCAAATATATTGAGATTGCTTCTCATATTGCTAAGAGTTTCCATTTTAATCAAAATGTATGCTTTGCAGCATAGCAAAAACCAGCTGCCAAAGCATTAATAGTTTGGCTGTGCTCCACAGCATTTAATTTCCATTAAAAATAATATTGGTGACATATTTTCAATGAATAAATGCTTGGAAAACTGATGCTATTTATTGTTCTTTGGAAGTAAGGTAGCTAAATTGGCAAAAAAAAAAAATCCATTGGCTAAGTTTTGTGGGTTACGCTGTTTATAGAGTTACATAAAACAGTTTTAAGAGATGAAGTAAAGCATTGTGGGTGGGCGTTTTTCCCAGGTCAGTACCTGAACCTTTGATTTGCAGTTGCAAGACTGATCCTAGGAAGTAAATATTGATTTATGTTATCTAGTCCCAGTGGTGGCTGTTGACCAATGAGACTGGTGGGGCAGAGAGCAGGTCATCAGATGCAGAGCCAACAACATCTAGTTTTGCAAAACAAAAGCAACAGGGCATCCACTGGTTTTCCTCCATGCAATCACAAACCCAACTAAATTGTTAAAAGGAAGAAAAAGTCCAGAGCTGTTTTTTTGCAACTGCAGACCCACCAAAGCATGCACACACAAACACAACAACACAGAAAGCAGATATGGGTCTGATAAAAATTCCCAAGCCCACTCCAATACCTTGCTCAGAGAAAAAAAAAATGCTACTGTCCCACAACCAGAAAAAATAAGAAATTACCCACAGCCCCTATATTTTAGACCAATTGCAATACTCCACAGCAATAACAGTCAGCTACCCTCCCCACCCCTGAATACCAAGAAGGACACACACTCTCTCTCTTTCGCTTGCTCACTTACTAACACATAGACTTACACAAAATGTATGTTCTGAATGTAATACAAAATTAATCCTCTGAGGGGTGGGAAAGACAATCAACCAATCCATTGCATGAACTCAGCAAAATGAGAGAGAAAAATCACCAAAAGAAAGCAAGTTGCTCCCCCAGCCAGTCTCACAGCCATTTTCATTGGCTGGCTGGCCCATCCCTGGAACAACTTTAAGTGGCCTAGCAGCATCCATTCTAATTGTCCCCCGCCCACCCCCTAACTTTGTTCTGATTGGCTAAGAGGCTGCTGGGCAATGTGGCTTCCTCTCTTCTTTTCTTTTGACAGGCTTCCTGCCTATTGGGAGGAGAACTGGTAAAGTCACCACAGGCAGGCTGCCTAGTACCTCCCCATCCCCATGACTTCCAATGGAAACTTGTCCTGAGCTTGTGTGCCTCACGTGCATATGCGTGGACAAAAATAGTGACACTGGAGCCTGGGGAAAATACTCTGCAGCAACAGCTGGCAACCAGCGAATGATCCACACTCAGACAAAGGCAGATGTGCCATGAGGCTTGAGTTCTAGGCTACATACTACAAATTAGGGCTGTGCAGGGACCCCACAATCTGACTTGGAAGCTGCTTTGTGGCTTCGGAGGTGAGCCTGATTTGGCTCAAGCTGATTCAGGGGCCCCCTGACCTGACTCGGCCCCAAACCCAAAGTGGGATTCAGCCATCCAAATCCTGCTTCAATCCCCCTCTGACGCCCCCATGCAAACCCCCAGCTCTTTACCTGGGCTGCTGCCACCACCTCCACCACCTCCTCCTCCGCCACTACCACCACTGCTGACAACGCCTCCGCGGCCTCCACCATTGCTGCCGCCGTCATCACCACCACCCACTGCCACCAGCATCTGAGCCCTGGATGTGCGCTGGCTCTGGTTGCCAGGAGTTGCCATTTTAAAAATGGCGAATCCTGCCAAAAAGAGCCAGCATGCGTCCAGGGTTCAGGAGCTGGTGGCAGCAGGCAGTGGCAGTTATAGCAGTGGCAGAGGCCAACTCCACCGCTGCTGCCGCTGCTATCACCACCACCGTCATTACCGCCACTGCCCCCCGTGGTGGGGGTGGGGTGGAGCGGAGGCAGCGACAGCAATAGCAGTGGCAGAGGAGGTGGCAGCGGGCAGCGGTGGAGATGGCGGAAATGGCGACTCCTGGGAGTCGCCTCAGATAAGGAGCTGGAGGTGCTGGCACAGCTGGGCCGGGGTTCCGAAGCCCTGAAGTGCACCATGTGCCTCAAAGAGCCGCCAACCTGCTCCGGGTTGCTTTGTGCCCCCTCCGCTTCACCTCTGAAGGGGCCTGAAATGGCCCAAAGTGGCCCGCTTCGACTTGGGGTTTGGGCCTTGGGCTGAAGCGGTGCACAGCCCTACTACAGATGCAAGTTTTGACAAGGGCAGTGGGAGGGTGCGGGAAGGACATGTTCAGGTGTTTGTTACCCTCCAGCCCAGAAATACCAGCTGTCCCCATCTAATCCCATTTCGATGCAGCTTGGGGCCTGGTTTTAGACTTTTCTCCTGGTGGGAATGTAGAGGGGGGATACAATCCTGTTGGCTTTCTTTGACTTCTTAGAAGCATTTGATACCCTCAACCATGGCATCTTTCATTGAGTCAATTCTGTGAGTTGTGAGTTGGTTACATGGTGTTGCAGTGGTTCAGCTCCTTATTTTAGGGTGTTGTTTCCAGTGGGCTGCGATGGGAGAACTATTCAACTCTTTGGCACTTGTACAATAAGATCCTGCAAGGTTCCATCTTGTCCCCCATGCTCTTTAACATCTATATGAAGCTGCTAGAAGAGATCAGGTAGGGATTTGCAGTCAAGTTTCACCAGTATGCAGGATACCTGTATGCTTCCCAGCTCTACTTTTCCTTGTCTTCCAAGACAGGTGTGTAACTCAGTGCCTGAGCTGAGTAATCCACTGTATGAGAACCAATAAATTGAAGCTTAATCCTGATATGATGGAGATCCTGTACATAGATGTTTCAAGTACAAGGAGGCAGGGCAATAATAGATAGACTAGCCCAGGAAAAGATACTGTAGTTTAGACAGACCACATTCCAATCCTTTTTTCCCAGGGATACACTGGTTTATGCAGAGTTTAATCCTAGATTAGCATGCTGACCTAACATATATTACTGAGACCTGGTTGGTCAAGATGTGTGTGTGTGTGTGTGTGTATGTGTGCATGTGTGTGCGCGTGTGTGTGCATGTGTGTGTGTTTCAGGGGTACCTCTCCTACTTGTGCTCACTAGGTTTCTTAGTAGAGTCTAATCTTGATGTGGAGGGGGGTGATTGTGGTCTATCATGATTCCATCTGCCTCTCCAATACACTGTCCAGCAATCTTCCAAATTTGAATGTATGGACCTTGTCTTGAGCTCTCAATATCCTGTTAGCGTATTACCCAATCTGCTCTCTTACAGTCACCCTGTCTAAACCAGTGGAGGTGGTCTCACAGGTAGCACTAGACAGCCCCAGACAGTCTTAATGTTTTATTGTTGATTTTTAAAATGGATTTCTAGATGCCTTGGATGTATTTTTCAAGGCAGAAAAGAGGTGCATTAATAAATCAATAAAAATAAATATGCTATCTGTAGTGTTTGTGGTACATCCATTGCTTGAGCCAAGTCAGGATTTCTGAATGCCCTTGTTTAAACACAGATAATCCCCCCTGCCCCCAGTTGTATACTAGACTGGCAAGACAAAGGCATTTCTGCCTGTACCTCTGTGAAAGAAAGGAACACTAAGGGCTCCTTCACAATGAGCTTTTATCCTGTGATTGAGATTGCCCCTTTATGGAAGTTTGCGGGCTCTTTACATGACACCGTGATCATTCAAGGCATTTCCTGCACTAAATGCCCTTTGTTCCATTTTTAAATAGATCACAGATAATGAGCTCTCAAATTAAACTGTTGTGTTCCGCTTGTGTCCCTCCATGAAAAGAGGAAATGCAGCAAGAAGAGGTGCAAGATCAATGAAAGATATGGAAGACTCAGATACAGGGAGAAGGAGGGGGGAGGAGGGGAAGGAAGCTCGTGAAAAAGGGAGTCGTCGTGTTCCTGCATTTAAAACGGAAGCAGAAAGCCCCGTTTTAAATGCAGGATTTTAGTAGGGATGTTAGAGAATTCTGCCACGGATCCCAGGGGGGATCTGGCGGCATTGGCGGCGGCTCCAGCCACTGCCGGGCTGCTGCAGCCACAAATGGCGGTTGTCGTAGCGGCCACAATTTGTGTCCCTACACCGGCCCGTGATAGGCTATGTATATATTTACATAGCCTATCACGGCTAAAGCAGGGCCGCAAATGGCGGCCGCTACGCCATTTGCGCCCTGTCTTTTGCCGTGATAGGCTATGTAAATATTTATGTAGCCTATCACGGCAAAAAAACAGGAACACAAATGGCAGCCGCTGTAGCCGCCACCATTTGTATTCCCTTTTTTTGCTGTGATAGGCTACGTAAATATATACGTAGCCTATCATGGCAAAAGACAGGGATACAAATAGGGGTGCATGAAACCCACTTACCTGGTCTCGCAGCTTTTCGCGGTGGGGGGGAGGCGCTTCGCTGCTGTCCCCCCGAAGTTCAGGCTGGGGGGGGGAGGCTTCCCGCCTCGCCAGGCCGAAATTCAGGCTGGGGAGGAGGCGCCTCGCCTCGCCGCGAAATTAAAAGTTAAAAAAAAATGCCCCCGTGATAGGCTACGTGACGATTAACGTAGCCTATCACGGCTAGATCTGCAATGTCAGCCATGATAGGCTACGTAAATCATCACGTAGCCTATCACGGGTGACTTTAAAAAAAAAAAAACGCGTACGGATAATGGCGGCCCCCATAGGGAGCCGCCATTCGCGTTCCTTATTTGGTCCCTGCAGTCTACGTAAATCTTTATGTAGACTACGGCGAAAATAAGGGCAACGCAAATAGCGTTGCCCTTATTTTCGCCATAGTCTATGTAAATTTTACGTAGACTACAGAGACCAAAAAAGGAACGGGAATGGCGGCTCCCAATGGGGGCCGCCATTATCCGTACGCGCTTTTTTTTTTTTTTTAAGTCACCCGTGATAGGCTACGTGATGATTTACATAGCTTATCACGGCTGACTTTGCAAATCTAGCCGTGATAGGCTACGTTAATCGTCACGTAGCCTATCACGGGGGTGGGGTTTTTTTTTAGTTTTATTGGAATGGCGGTGGCGGCAGCCGGTCGAAAGATCGGCTGCCACCCCTGCCCCTGACGAAGACCCGACAAACCGCCGCCGGGACCTGCCGCCGGGAGCAACATTCGGGAAAGGTAAGTCCCGTCCCGGGGGGGGTGCGGGGGGCGGGGGGGGGTGAGGAGAATTTCTCCCTGAAACTTGTTCAGGGGGTTGAACATGTTGGCGCTCAGCCCCCTGAAGTTTCAGGGAGAAATTCTCCGCCAACCCTAGATACAAATGGTGGCGGCTATGGCGGCCACCATTTGTGTCCCTGTGCAGCCCAGCGGCTGGATTTCCAGCTGCGGGCAGCCCCGGCCGCCGGCTCCGTGGAATCACTGCAGAGTGAACCGGCCAGGGAGAATTTCGGGGGGACGGATGGAGCGCCTCACCCCCACCATGGATGTCCCTGGACAAAACCAGGTTAAGTGTTTCGTACATCCCTACATTTGAATGACTGATCTAACTCCATCTTTACTTAGCTGGTGGGTTTGGGGTAAATCACACATTCAGAATTTCAGTTCACCATATGGAAAATGAGAGAAACACCAATAGCACAGTGACAGACCACATGCTTTGCATGCAGCAGGTCCTAGGTTCCCTGGTATGTCCAGGCAGGGCTAGGAAAAAATCGGCTTGAATCCTTGGAGATTTGTTGCCAGACAGTATAGACCAATCTTCCCCAATCTGGTGTCCTCCAAATGTTTTGGACCGCTACTCTCAGCATTCCAGACCACTGGCCATGCTGACTGGGGATGATGGGAGGTGAAGTCCAAAACATCTAGAACACATCAGGTTGTGGAAGGCTGGTGTACACAGTACAGGGCTGAATGGTCTGACTCATTATACATCCCTAATTGCATAATGAAAATATTGCTGTGAATATTAATTAACCATGTTTTAAAGCATTTTGCAATCAAACATTCCAATATAAGTGAAAAATCATCATCTTTGTGGACAACCTGCGAAGACTGGGTTATAAAAGATTTTGTAATGGGGTAACTGTGTGAATACTGCTTGCATTAGTTTGAAAACCTTTAAGCTTTTTTATGGTTAGTAGAATATCTTAGCTATAAATTATTGTCCCTGTGCAGTGCTGCCCTCTGGCGGAATGCTGGGAGCTCAACCCTTTTGACCCTTCAGCAGGGGTTCTGAGGGGGCTGTGAAAAAAGAGCAGAGGGAAAAGTTCTGAGGAGACAGTGAGGAGGAAAAGGGAGACTGAGATCATGCAGAACTGTGAAGATGTAGAGACAGAGATGAAAGATCCTGCGGAGGCTGGGAAAAACAGCGGGAAGGAGAGCAGCAGCAGCAGTAATATTCTGCCCTTCCCCAGCTATACCAGTCAGCATATGCTCCACAACCAACTGCCATTGACTGAGGTCTAGTACAGCTACCTCAGGGCCAAACTACATGTTCTTCAAGTCACCCTTAGCAGACTCCAGTGGAGGAATTTTTTTCTCTTTTTTCAACACTCCCCTTGGGTATGTGTGTGTGTGTGTGTGTGTGTAATTTAAGGACAAAAATTAGGGGAAAGCTTAAATCCCCCCTCCTAGAGTGCCATGGCCCTGATCTGAATTGGGGCTGCATGCACATGAGGGAAATAAGCATTTTGAAGAATATGTTGTTTGGCCTTCAGCAGTAGCTTTGCTAGGCCTCAGTCATTGGCAGCTGGTTGTGGAGCAGCTGCTGACTGGGGTAGGCTGCACAGCTAGAGACAAGCCATAAGAGATGACTCTACAGTTGTGGACTATATACTTATTGGTCTCTATTCCCTCTATGTAATTGTTTAGAGACTTACTTTAAATCCCAACAGTTTTAGAACTCTCTCTCTCTCTCTCTCTCTCACTGCAACTGCAACTGCAACTTCAGCTTGGATCTTGAATCTATTCAAAATCAGGCTTTAAAGCTTGCCATATGTTTTGCTCTCCCAGGAATCTTTCCCCCAAACCTCCATCTGAAATGGTAGCCATGCTCTTGCCTTTATCACTCATTACATACAGAACTATAAAAGCAATTCTTATAATAGCTTTCAACTTCAGAAACCTTTAAATATGAATGCTATTGTGATTGTAAAAGTATCCTGGGCCCCATCTACATGGGGCTTTTACTCCAGTTCTACTCCATCCCCAAGTCAATTGTGGCAGATGGCATATGCTGCTCCCTGTAGCTAGCCCGGCGTTTCTTGCCCTAAATCCAGTTTTTTTTCAAACTCATTTTGTGACGGATTTCCCCATCACAGCAGCTTCAGTGCAGTGTAGGATTCTGCGTGACCTCAGCTGGCTTTGGCGCGGGCTGGTGGAAGCGGTGCTGATTGGTGGAAGGGAAAGTAGCGGAGGGCAGTGGGAGAGCAGAGGGGTAAACCTGTCTACCCAGAAGTAACCTATTGCCTTCAGTTCCCCGTCGCTGCCTCTCCCTTTAAGTTGTCGAGCTTGGGAGTGGGGGTGAGGAAGCCAGCCCTGGTGTTTTAACACTGTGCAGCCATGGAGGAGCACAGCTGAGAAACGGTGGCTCACTGCCTCTCATGTAAATAGTCATTCAGCATGGGAGTGGAGACGGGAGGCAGCCCTATTGTTCTGAAGCTGTGCAGCTATGAAGGAGCACCGCTGAGAAACAGTGGAAGCTGATTCGAAGCTGTACAGCTGAGAATGGGTGGGTGCCAGAGAGGGTGATTTTCATAAACATGTACTCTGAAGCACTTCATTGAGCCTGTGTTCGTGGAGGGGTCAGATCCTGTTGATTGGGCAGGATTCCTTATTTTTCGCCATCTCAGTCTACGTAAATATTTACGTAGACTATTACGGCGAAAAGAAAGGGGAACGCAAATAGCGTAGTGGGAGCTATTTGAGTTCCTTTTTGATTCGCCGTTTTAGCCTACATAAATCTAGGGGTGCACGAAAGCCACTTACCTGGTCTCGCAGCTTGTTCGCGGTGGGGGGGAGGCGCTTCGCTGCTCTCCCCCCGAAGTTCAGGCCGGGGGGGAGGCTTCCTGCCTCACCCGGCCGAAATTCAGGCTGGGGGGAGGCTTCCCGCCTCACCTGGCCGAAATTCAGGCTGGGGAGGAGGCGCCTCGCCTCACCCGGCCGCGAAATAAAAAGTAAAAAAACAAAAAACGCCCCCGTGATAGGCTACGTGACGATTAATGTAGCCTATCACAGCTAGATCTGCAAAGTCAGCCGTGATAGGCTACGTAAATCGTCACGTAGCCTATCACGGGTGACTTAAAAAAAAAAAAAGCGTGTACGCAAATGGCGGCCCCCATAGGGAGCTGCCATTCGCGTTCCTTATTTGGTCGCTGTAGTCTACATAAATCTTTACGTAGACTACAGCGAAAATAAGGGCAACACAAATAGCGTTGCCCTTATTTTCGCCGTAGTCTACGTAATCTTTACGTAGACTACAGTGACCAAATAAGGAACGTGAATGGCAGCTCCCTATGGGGGCCGCCATTAGCCGTACGTGCTTTTTTTTTTTTTAAAGTAACCCGTGATAGGCTACGTGACGATTTACGTAGCCTATCACGGCTGACTTTGCAGATCTAGCTGTGATAGGCTACGTTAATTGTCACGTAGCTTATCACGGGGGCGTTGTGGTTTTTTTTACTTTTATTGGAATGGCGGCGGCAGCAGCCGGTCGAAAGACCGGCTGCCGCCTCTGCCCCTGTCGAAGACCTGACGAACCGCCACCGGGACCTGCCGCCGGGAGGGACATTCGGGAAAGGTAAGTCCCGTCCCGGGGGGGTGCGGGGGTGTGTGTGGAGAATTTCTCCCCGAAACTACTTCGGGGGGCCCAACATGTTGGCACTCGGCCCCCCGAAGTTTCGGGGAGAAATTCTCCCCCATCCCTACATAAATCTTCTTTAGAATCCGGCTCCCCGGAGTCCATGACGGAATGAACTGCTCCCCCCCACCACCCCAAAAACTAAGGTCAGGACGGACCCTACCTGGCCGCAGCCGGTCCGGGTCCATCCTCTTCATTCTGCAGCCGGCCACTGCCGGGCTGTGGATGCAAATGGCATCTGGAGAAGTGGACGCCATTTGCGTCCCTGCCCGTTATTATTGCTGCTGCTTTCCTTCCCACTGTTTTTCCCAGCCTCCTCAGGATCTCTCATCTTTGTCTCTACATCTTCACAGGTCTTCATGATCCGCTATGCCATTTGCATCCCTGCTCTTTGCTGTGATAGGCTAAGTAAATATTTACGTAGCCAATCATGGCAAAGGGCAGGGACACAAATGGCGTCCCGCTGGACGCCATTTGTGGCCACAGCCTGGCAGCGGATGGAAGTCTGGCTGCAGACAACCCTGGCTGGCGGCTCCACGGACTTGCCATGGAGCGTAACCGGCTGGGCAGGATTCCGGGGGGAGGGACGGAGGGACAGAGAGGACTGGTAAGTGGGGTTCATACACCCCTAATATAAATTCCCCATAAGGTGGGAACAGCTATGAGCAGGAAGTTTCAGTGAGTAGTGTTAAACCACCCATCACCACAGGCATTGGGCAAGGATATGTTTGGGTATGTTTCTATGATTCTAAACAAATGGAAAAGGGAAACCATGTGGGGAGGGACATGTGTGCCACCAAATTTTACATTAAAGGGAAATTTCAAGTGAATTTGGAGGGCCCTGCTTAAGCAATGTATCTGCAAGAATCTCAAGGACAGCTAAAACAAATTCTATTAAAATGGGCAAAGTTCAACAGGTTTTTGTTTTGCTTTGTTTGTTTTCCCCTTTTATAAGTTACCACCAAAGATTTGCTCAAGTAAAATTCAAGGAGAACCAGAAGTGTCCTGCTTGGATGTAGCTATTCAATGGCATGTGTATATATATATATACACATACACACACACACACATACATACATACACACACACACACATACATACATACACACACACACACATACATACTGTGTGTGTGTGTGTGTGTGTGGGTATGTGTGTGTGTGTGTATATATATATATATATATATATATATTAGTTTTTCACATTTCTAGTGGTACTTACTGGAAATTTTACAAGACTTCAGGCCTGGCATTAGTCCTCATTATCCTTGGGCAGCTGCCGTACTCTAGCACCTTGCCACCACTGATGCCTTCTTTGCCTTTCCCCTTAAAATATGGTACTCCAATCAGCACTGGGTGGCTGATCTTGAAGCCACTCTTTTAATTTCTCACAACATAGCATCACTCTGGGGCATTGCGGGAAGTTTAAGTTGTGATTCCTAGCCTCAGAGTATCAGCTTTTCTTTTCTTTTGAAGTGCGGCCTTATTGCTACCAGGTAAATCCACCAGGGCTCACCTACATAAGCCCCCACAAACATACTCCAAGGGCACTTTGATGAAGGAATGCTCAAAGCTGGACTTTGCCTTGCAAGGTTTGACAGCTATATATCAGGGTGGGCAAGTTGTGGCAATGAAGATGTTTTGGCCATAAACTTTCATCAGGCCTATTGGTGTAAAAGATTCTTTCTTGCTGGTGTGGCTGGAACTTCCCTCGTCTGGCAATAGTTGGGTGGTGGTGCACAGACAGAATCATTACATCACACCTTCTTTGTGCCATTTCAGGACCTGCTGACTACTCAAGGTTTGAATAGGTATGGGTGAGAAATTTGTTGCGTTTGTATTTTAATATGAGATTACCCATTTTTGCACCTCACTTAACTGAACACAGAACCAAATGCAATTTGCAGCCAGAAATATGTACATTTTAGGGATGTTGAGGATGTCTGGCTGGGGCTCGAGGCCTGGCAAGGAATTGGCAGCTCAGCCCCCCCCCCCAGATGCCAGTCTGTAAATCTCCCTGCTTGCCCGGCCTGGGGTGCACTGTGCCAAGGAAATGTGCAGCCAATGCTTCCTCGCTAAGCCACCATTTTGCAGGAAAATGGTGGCTTGCCCTTGTTTGTAAATATCCATTTGCGCAAATGGTGGCCACAGAGGAGCCATTTACACAAGATTAGAGGCAAATTGACATTTATGAATGAGGATGAGCTGCCATTTTCTCCACAAAATGGTGGCTCAGTGAGGAAGCAGCAGCCGCTCGCCACTCACAGACCACCCAGCAGCTTGCACAGCACAGTTAACAGGGGTGGCTGGCCAGTGAGGGTCCGGTGAGCAGCCTGAGACCCAGACTGCTGTGAATTTGTTAATCTGTAGTACATTTATTTTGCAAAACAGAACAAATGTGTTCGACAACATGCTCACAGCTGAAACATGCATTAAGGGAAAATGTGTACATCCCTAAAATCCATTTTAGTCAATGGTTACATACATACAAAAATGTGTAAATTTGAAAAATGCACAAACAAATGCACACATTTTGGAACATGTGCACAAAAACATGTATGAATTTCTGTGTGGAAAAGAAAAAGCTCACCCAGAACTAGGTTGAATGAGCTTAGCTGTGGAAAACTGAGAACTTGAGTGAGATCACGCTTGACGGATTCACCCATCCCTAGTTATGGCTTCACAAAAAAAGTAATATTTCATTCTTTATGCATGCCGCATTCAAGATCAATTAACTGGTGACAGTAAAATGCAAAAAAAAAAGTGTGTCTAAAGTATGGAGTGCAGCTCAAAGTTTTAAAATAACCCTTTTACATGGAATTGTGGGGAAGGGGATTAAAATGCTTCTGCAGTGTTGCATATACACACTGACATAGTTAAAGAGTATTCAGTGTATCCAGTATATCAATTACTATCCAAACAGCAATTGCATCTTCTGCAGATAATGTAACGTCCTTGGTAAAGTATATTGATTGACCTGACCTCTTTACAAGGAAAGCAAACACAATTTACAGTGGCATTTGATTCATATTCAGACTACTCAGAGTTCAGTCTTCTACAAGATCTCTTTAGCAAAGCAGAGATTCATCTTCCGATGAATGTGTTTTGGAGAACGTGGAATTGCTGATCCAGGCTTTTCAGCTAACGGTCTTGCATATGCCAAGACTAAATTGAAAGGTTTTCAAAGACATGTTGTGGCAGGAACTGCGGCAGCTTTGACCTCAACTAAAAGACACACTTGAGGAAATTCACTTGCTCTGGTGGCCAAGTCAGCAGCTATGGCAAGAACCAGAAAGGAATCAGTGCCCTGATACTGCCTGCTAGCCCTACCTTGAACCTTTGCAAGAGTATCTTCTGCAACAGCAGTGCTCTGGAGCAGGCTTCTCCAATCCAGTGCCCTGCAGAAGTTTTGGACTACAACTCCCATCAGTCCCAGCCTGCATGGTCAATGGTAAGGAATTATGGAGGCTGTAGTCCAAAACATCTGGAGGGCACCAGGTTGGGTAAGTCTGCTCTGGAGATATGAATTAGTTTCAATGGCCATCCTTTGGGTTTATGGTGTTGTCACAGCTAGTGGTCTGGAGACACGTAGGCTGTCAATACTGAAAGCCGCACAGGCCTCTTGAGCTCCAGTATCACCTAAGTGACCTAATGCCAGCAGGGTTGGCAGCCACAATACCACTCTCTGGCCATTTATATTTACGGATGGGCAAATCTGTCAATTTCACTTTCTCCTGCATTTGTACTTTTAAACTATCTGGTCCTTTCTCACCAAATACAAATAATTTTGTGAACTTTGGTAAGTTTTTATGCAAAATGAACCAAACTGAAACTCTTACCCATCTGCACCAGCCAAATTCAATAGCTACAGCTATATCCAGCATGGAAAGGACCACCTGCCTATCATAAAGCTGTTAAAGATGAGGTGCCTGTTCATAAAAAGAAATGGCAACTCTAATTCAAATCTAATGTGGTTGAACACACAGGGATTCAAACTCAGACTTTTAAGAGCTATGTGTTCAAAGCTCTGGGTCTGGATGATTAATGCCATTTTTTTGTTTCTCCCACATTCGTTTAAAAAAAACCAAACTGTTGTGTTTGGGGGTGGGGGGTTGTCCCAAGTATGGAGATGGTCATGAATTTTGGTAAATTTTGATCAAAACCAAACTACAACAAAATTCCCACCCATCCAGCCCAGTTGAAAGCAAGCTATCAGAGAATACGACACTTCAGTATTGCTGCTAGGGTAGTGGTTGGTGGTTGTAAAACATGGGGCAAGTTAATCCTATTTTAGTTTCACTAACAGGATTTTGTTTAAAGCAATTGTATTTTTAGCTTTTAGATTTTTAGGGGACTTCTTTTTATCTGTCCACTTTATCTGTCTCTGTGCACAACTGTGTACAGATAATGCCATTTCCAAATTGTCAAGGTGATTTCCTCTCTCTCTGCTCCACCTCATAGATCCCCCATTTGTGCATATAGATTAAGGCTTGAAGTGTCAAGAAAATAATTTCAGATGGTTACTCAAAATTAAGTTCATAACTATCTAATAAACATGAACAACAAATAAGCAGAGAAAAAGAGAACCCTGCTTGATACATCAGCAGGGGGCCATCTAAATGGAATTGCTTTGTGAAGCAATTTGGGCAAAATCTCCATTTTCACAGAATACAATTAGCTCTTTACACACAGTGCTGTATCCCTCCACTTTTGGAGTGTATACAGGAACTGAAGCTTCATTAGTTGGGGTGGGGTGGGCTAGCTACAGGGAGCAGCGTGCACCATCTGCCACAATTGACTTGGGGGTGGGGTAGAACTGGAGTAAAAGCCTCATGCAGGTGGGGTCCACATCAAAGATGAGAGAGCTCCAGGACTTGGCACTGTCTTTCACTTCCTCCCCTATCTCCTATACTTTTTGGTAGGGATGTACGAAAGTCACCTACCGTTTCGCGGATCTGCTTCGTGGTGTGTGTGGGGAGGCGCTCCATCCCTCCCCCCAGAGTCCTGCCTGGCTGGCTCCGCTCTGCAGGGATTCCGCGGAGCCGACGGTTGGCTCCGCCCACAGCTGGACATCCGGCCGCTGGGCAGCAGGGACACAAATGGCAGCTGTTGTAGCTGCCGCCGTTTGCGTCCCTTTATTTAACCATCATAGGCTATGTAAATATTTACGTAGCCTATCACTTCTGGGTAAAAAAAAAAACGGCGTACGCAAGTGGCAGCGGCTATGGTGGCCGCCATTTGCTTTCCTTATTTTTTGCCGTTTTAGTCTACGTAAATATTTACGTAGACTATTAGGGCGAAAATAAAGGGAAACGCAAATAGCATAGTGGGTGCTATTTGCGTTCCTTTTTGATTCGCCGTTTTAGCTAGGGATGGCGGAGAATTTCTCCATGAATCTTCGGGAGGCCAAATGCCAATGCATTCAGCCCCCCGAAATTGGTGGGGAAATTCTCCGCCGGCCTCCCGCTCCCCCCGGGATGGGACTTACCGTGGCCGAATGTCCCTCTCGGTGGCGGGTCCCGGCAGCGTTTCGGTGGCGTTTCATCAGAGGCGGGGGCGGCGGCCGGTCTCCAGACCGGCTGCCGCCACCGCCATTGCAAAAAAAAAAAGTAAAGTAAAAAAAACACACACACACCCGTGATAGGCTACGTAACGATTTACATAGCCTATCATGGCTAGATTTCCAAAGTCAGCCATGATAGGCTACGTAAATCTTCACGTAGCCCATCATGGGTGACTTTGGGGGGAAAAAAAGCGTGTACGCAAATGGCGGCGGCCCATGGGCGCCGCCATTTGCGTTCCTTTTTTTGGCATGTCTAGTCTACGTAAAGATTTACGTAGACTATGGCAAAAATAAGGGAACGCTATTTGCGTTGCCCTTATTTTCGCTGTAGTCTACGTAAATCTTTACGTAGACTAGACGTGTCAAAATAAGGAATGCAAATGGCAGTCCCCATGGGAGCCGCCATTTGCGTACGCGCTTTTTTTTTTCCCAGAGTCACCCGTGATAGGCTACATGACGATTTACATAGCCTATCACGGCTGACTTTGGAAATCTAGCCATGATAGGCTACATAAATCGTTACATAGCCTATCACGGGTGTGTGTGTGTTTTTGTTTTTGTTTTACTTTTTTTTCGCAGCCGGGTAGACGGGGCGCTCCTACCTGGCCTGAATTTCACCAGCGAGGGATGGGGCGCCTCCCCCCCCTCGCCTGAACTTCGGGGGGAGAACCGAAGCGTCTCCCCCCCACTGCGAAGCAAGCTTCGAGAACAGGTAAGGGACTTTCGTCCATCCCTAGTTAGCCTACGTAAATATTTATGTAGGCTAAAATGGCAAATCAAAAAGGAACGCAAATAGCACCCACTATGCTATTTGCATTCCCCTTTATTTTTGCCCTAATAGTCTACGTAAATATTTACGTAGACTAAAACGTTGAAAAATGAGGAATGCAAATGGCGGCCGCTGTAGCCACTGCTATTTGCTTATGCCGTTTTTTTTTTACCCAGAAGAGATAGTCTACGTAAGTCTTTACGTAGCCTGTCATGTCTGTGTAAAAAAAAAAAAAGGAAAAAAAAGGACCAAATTGCAAATGGTGACGGCGGCAGCTGGTTGGAAGACCAGCCGCCGCCGCCGCCACCGCCACTGCTGCCAAAGCCGCCACTGGAGCCGCCACCATCCGGAACATCTGCCCCAGGTAAGTCTCATCTCGGGGGGGGGGATCTGTGGGGGGGGCGGGTTGGCAGGCCGTTCCACCACGGATTTCAGGGGGCCGAATGCCAGTGCATTCGGCCTCACTGAAATCCATGGCGGAATTCTCCACCATCCCTACTTTTTGGTCAAATAAATTTTGCAGGTTTTTAATGCCCTAAATAAAATCTATAGAACCCATTTGACTACAGAGGATAGGAAGACAGGCAGGGGCGGGGGTGGGGTTAAGAAAATTGTTTGGCTCTATCATTTTGCCTTCAAGCCACTATACATAGCTTTAGGGGAGGAAAGTTTACTTACTTATAAATCTTACTTGTTGCCATATGTATTCTATCATTCTGGCCTCTCGATATTTGGCATTTGCATTGTAATAACTGGGAATCATTCTTGGCAGTTTTATTTTCGATTCCTTTCCTAATTATGCCTAACATAGAATTTGCCTTTTCCACAGCAGCTACACACTAGTTTGACATTTTCATCCAGCTGTCCACCACAACCCCAAGATCTCTTTCTTGGTTGGTCACCACTAGCTCAGATCCCATCAGGTTATACTTGAAGTTAGGATTTTTTACCCCAACATGTATCACTTTACACTTGCTTACATTGCCATTTTAAGCCCATTCACACAGTTTGGAGTGATCCTTTTGGAGTTTCTCACAATCCCTTTTTGTTTTAGGCACCCTAAATAATTTAGTGTCGTCAGCAAAATTGGCCACTTCACTGCTCAATCCTAATTCCAGATCATTTATGAACAAGTTGAAAAGCATTGGTCCCAATACAGATCCCTGTGGGACCCCACTACTGACTTCCCTCCAGTGTACCATTGATTCCTACTCTCTGCTTTCTGTTCTTTAACCAGTTACTGATCCATAAGATGGCCTCTCCTCTTATGCCATGACTGCTAAGTTTGCTCAGTAGCCTTTGATGAGGGTCTTTGTTAAAAGCTTTTGGGAAGTCCAAGTAAACAATATCTACTGGATCACCCCTGTCCACGTGTTTATTTACAATCTCAAAACTCTAAAAGGTTAGTGAGACAGGACTTACCTTTGTGTAAGCCATGCTGATTCTTTTTCAGCAGGGCTTGTCCTTTTATATGCTTACTAATTTTATCTTTAATAATGCTTTCCAGCGATTTACTCAAAACAGATATTAAGCTAACTGACCTGTAATTTCCTGGATTCCCCAGGAGGCTACTACAAGGATGTCAAAGAAATCCACAATGGAACCAAATAAGTTCAGATTCTGATGAATCTTACTGATAGATTCTGCAGTGGAATGGCTTTCCCCCTGCCAGGTGGAGTCCGCTAACATGTGGATGGTTCTTCCAGTGTCCCCAATTTTGCACAAATTTCAGTGTTGAAAAATACACATCTCTTTAAACGACCAAAAGTGCAAATTCCCCCATAGGCTAAAATGTGAAAATACAGATCTTGGAGGATTTTGTGCACTTTGGCGGAATGTACATATTTTTGCACCTGCGAATGTGCATTTGTGCAAATTCAAGAATGAAAAAAATCCAGTTCCGGTGATGGGCAGAGTGTGGAATGAAAGATACCTGACAGTCTGCAAAACACAGATGGAATGGATGTTACACAACCCATACATCCTTAGCTACTACTACTGAAATGCCAAGTATCATTTGGGCAAGCAAAATAAAAGAGGATTTTGCATGTTTGGTAGCCAACAGTCAATGGCTGTCTCTGCATTGAAATATATATCCTTGTGTTTGCTTTTAGTGTAAGAAATATGTTTGTGTGTGTGTGTGTGTGTATATATATATATATATATATTCTAAAATATATACGTGCCCCCATTGACTCTGAAGTATAGTTACCATAGCAGCCAATCTAAAGAGATCCTAGCCTATTTTTCTAAGCCCTTTGTTTCTTAGTTCTCTCTGAAGTTACTTGCGAGTGGAGATGGATTAAAGAAAACGCAGACAACAAGCTTGGGTTGAAAACTGGGCCACATTTATTGAAATACCTGCAAAGGGTAACTAGGATGGGCATCTAACTGTGTCAGTGGCTAGCTGGCACTTCTTGGGCGAAAACACACCTAGCCTGAGGGGTGGTGGTGATCTCGCCATCCCTCCGGACTGCCCCTTCTGGGGGAGGTTGACCTTCCCGTGTCACCCCCAACCTGGTGCCGCACAACACCTGGGTGAGTGAGGAGGGTTGGTCTCCCAGGCAACCCTTATCCCCCCGCCAAGCTGCACAACCTGTTCAGGGGGCCTCAGGTGTCACCTGTCACCATAAGGTTCCTCTGCATGCACACCATCCCTAATCTCTTTCAGGTTTTGCCCATCCTAGCGGCCACAGGAGTCACAAGCTTATTGCTTGTGCAACTCCCCCCACCTGCGCAGAAGAACTTCCCGCAGGCCCGTTTGCAGATCAGACAAAAATATGTTGTTCCCTACATCTGACAGGTGGACACCATCCTGCCTGTAAAGCTCCCTCCTTGTCCACAGAATTCCCTGGTGGGTGATGCACCCATCGCCATGTTCTGACAGCCCCCGTGCCAGTTCTCTGTTCACCTTCCGCCGAGCCCGTTCCATGGCAGCATTACAAATCGACCAATGTCTGCTTGACCAAGCTCTTTCCCAGCTTGCAGCCCAGATCGTTCCCTCCCAGGTGCAGCACCAGGACCTGTGGAGGGAAACTGACCAAACCTTGATGAAACAGGGTGGGAAGGAATGAGTCCCATTGCATACCCCACCGGCCAAGCCACTGTATCCCCACCTGTTGGGGAAACTGCAGCCGGGATCCAAAGGCTGACGTAGAAGCTCTGTGAGCAGCCCAAAACACCATACTGTGCCCATAAATGAGCACTCGTACCAGCGTAGGTCGAATCCCATCTAAGGAATAAAACATTGGGGAAGGCAAAGAAAAGTATTATGAAGTATCGGGCAAATCGCGAATGTAGGACCGGAAAGCCCTAGAGCGCCATCTCCCTACAGCCATCACATACTTGGATGAAAAACCTATGGCAGCTGCCATAGAGGCCACCCCAATGAGGAAAGAGTGGGTCCAAAAACTATAATGACCCAAACCCAGTATTGATAAGGCTGATTTAGTGACTGCCCAGAATTGGAACTTTGTCAGTGGTGAACCTTCATTATGGCAGAATAGGGAACCCTCACTCGCCCCGCGGTGTCCCAGAAAAACCTGCAAGGCCCTGACAGGGCATAACTCCTCAGCCTGGGCCCGGCTGAGGACCACCAATGCTCCCTTGTAGGGATGTCAGAGAATTCCACCACGAATCTCGGGGAGGCCGAATGCCAGTGCATTTGGCCCCCCAAAATCAGTGGCAGAATGGTCTGCCCCCCCCCGGGACGGGACTTATCTTGGGCGGATCTTCCTGGTGGCGCCGGTGGCGGGGCGGTGGTGGGGCGGCGGCAGTGGCTGAGGCAGCCAGTCTTCCAACCGGCTGCCGCCGCTGCCATTTCCAGTTAAAAAAACACAACAATGTGATAGGCTACGTCAAGATTTACGTAGCCTATCACGGCTAGATATTTAAAAAACACCGTGATAGGCTACGTAAATGTTTACGTAGCCTATCATGGCTGATTTAAAAGAAAAAAAATGCGCGTATGCAAATGGCGGCGCCCATGGGCGCCGCCATTTGCGTTACTTATTTTGGCACATCTTAGTCTACGTAAACATTTACGTAGACTAAGATGGCGAAAATAAGGGGATCGCAAATAGCATAGCATCTACGCTATTTGTGTTCCCCTTATTTTCACTGTCTTAGTCTACGTAAATGTTTTCGTAGACTAAGACATGCCAAAATAAAGAACGCAAATGGCGGCGCCCATGGGAGCCGCCATTTGCATATGCGTGTGTGTTTTTTTTTCTTTTAAATCAGCCGTGAGAGGCTACGTAAATATTTACGTAGGCTATCACGGCTGACTGCAGGGACGCAAACGGCGGCGGCTACGGCTGCCGCCATTTGCGTCCCTGCTAGCCAGCGGCCGGATGTCCAGCCACTGGCGGAGCCGGCCAGCAGCTCCGCAGAATCCCTGCAGAGCGGAGCCGGCTGGCCAGAATTTTGGGGGGAGGGACGGAGCACCTCCCCCCCACCACAAATGTCACCCTTCGAAAAGGTAAGTGACTTTCGTACATCCCTACTCCCTTGCCAGATTGATCAGTTTTTGACTGTCGAATATGGAGGTGGATCAGGTTGGGATGGATGTGCACATCAGAGTATCTTAAGGCCCTCCTGGCTGGGTCAGATTTGGAAGCCCAGACCAGTTCTGAAATCCTAAGGGCCCCAAAGAAGACTGTTAAAGCTGCAGCATGGAAGAGGGAGGCTTTGAATGGAGAAGAACAAATGGAGGGCCACAATCCCTGGAGTCCTAGAAGGATAACCAGAGACAAAGGGTGCCTGGAATCTGGCGGGGCAGGTGACATCCGAGCCCAACCTTGAACTGCCCACCTAACTCGGAAATCCGAGGTGAAGTCCTCAACCCCTCGCACTTTGGCCCAGAAGGCCAAAGCGGCAAGCCTCCCCATAATGGTCCTAGCAGATAGCCCCTTGTTATGCAGATGTATGCAGAATTGTAACAAGAGGTCCACAGGTAAGGGCCAAGAGTCATGTAACTGAAATCTGCTCCTGAAAGCGTGAAACTCCTAGGGATGGCTGAGAATTTCTTCCTGAATCTTCAGGGGCCCGAGCGCCAACGTATTCGGCCCCCCAAAATCGGCAGTGAAATTCTCCGCCCCCCCTGCCCCCCCCAGGACGGGACTTACCTTTGGTGAATGTCCCTCCCGGCGGCGGGTCCCGGCGGCGGTTCGTCGGTGGTTCGTCGTGGGCGGGGCCGGCACCCGGTCTCCTGACCAGCTGCCGCCGTCACCATTGCAAAAAAAAAAAAACTAAACTAAAAAAAAAAAACCACACCCGTGCATAGGCTACGTAATGATTTATGTAGCCTATCACGGCTAGATTTCCAAAGTCAGCCATGATAGGCTATGTAAATCGTCACGTAGCGATTTCACTATGTAAATCGTCACGTAAATCGTAAATCGTCACGGGTGACTTTGGAAAAAAAAAAGCGCGTATGCAAATGGCGGCTCCCATGGGGACCGCCATTTGCATTCCTTATTTTGGCACGTCTAATCTACGTAAAGATTTACGTAGACTACGGCGAAAATAAGGGCAACGGAAATAGCGTTTCCTTATTTTCGCCGTAGTCTATGTAAATCTTTACGTAGACTAGATGTGCCAAAATAAGGAACGCAAATGGCGGTCCCCATGGGAGCTGTCATTTGCGTACGTGCTTTTTTTTTTTCCCAAAGTCACCCGTGATAGGCTACGTGACGATTTACGTAGATCTACCCGTGATAGGCTACGTAAATCGTCACGTAGCCTATCACGGGGTCTTTTTTTTTTTTTACTTTTTGTTTCATGGCCGGGGAGACGGGGCGCTTCTCCCCGGCCTGAATTTTGGGCGGGCGAGGCGGGAAGCCTCCCCCCCCAGCCTGAATTTCGGCCGGGCAAGGCGGGAAGCCTCTCCCCCCTCGCCTGAACTTCGGGGGGAGAAGAGAAGCGCCTCCCCCCCACCGCGAAGCCAAGCTGCGAAAACGTAAGTGACTTTCGTACATCCCTAGAAACTCCCTACCTGCTCTCTCGTAGGCAGCTCTAGTGCTGGGGGCTATGGAATTCAGGGTAGCATGTTCGACTTGAGAATGCCAATCTCCCATAATCCAGCTGGCATGGAGTCTGGTAGCGGACATGCCCATGGGGCTAATACACAGAACCTGTCGTTCTGGTTTCATGACAAAGCATTGGCAATTGTGTTCCCCAGACCCAATACGTGGAAGGCGCGGAACCAGATGTTGTGGCGTAGGCATTGGACGGCAAATGCTCTCACTAAAACCATGACCCTCTGGTTTCCGGAGGGCAATGCATGAATGACATGCACAATGGCCATGTTGTCGCACCAAAAGAGGGCGACGGAATTGGCCATCAGGTCCACCCAAATGTGCACTGCCACGTAAATGGGGAAGAATTCCAGGAAGGTGAAGTCCTGACAAATACCGGTGGCAGCCCAGCTTTCTGGCCATTGGCCAAGGCACCACCACTCCTGCCATATTAGACCGAAACCAAAGGTGCTGGCAGCATCCGAATGAATCTGCAGGTTGGCTCGAAGAAGCAACTCGCGCCTCCAGAAGGAGACGCCATTAAATTCCTTCAGGAATTTAAGCCATACCTGCAGGTCCATGCGCATGGCGGAGGTGACTCTGGTGCAATGATGCGGGAGTTGAAGACCCCGCATTGCCCAGCAGAGCCATCGCAGGAAGGTGAGGCCGGGGGCCACCACCCTACAAGTGAAGTTCAAATGCCCCACTACTTCTTGCAGCACTCTGAGGGAGACTTTACAAAGTTGCAGGATGGTCTGGAGCTTACCCCAAGGACCAGCAGTTTATTTTGAGGGAGGCGGGAACACTGTGTGAGGGTATCGAGTTTGATCTCTAAGAATTTCAAAGTAACAGATGAGCCCTCTGTCTTCTTGTGTGCCAAAGGGAGGCCTAAGTCCGAGAAAAGGGATACGAATGCACTGATTAAGTCAGAGCATTGACTGCCACCCCCGGGTCCAGCAAACAGGAAGTCATCTAAATAATGAATCACATTTCCGGAGCCTGTTCCATCCCTTACGGCCCATTCCAGAAAGGTACTGAATGTCTCAAACATGGCGCAAGAGATGGAGCATCCCATAGGGAGGGCGCAGTCGATGTAAAATTTGTCCTGGAAGCAGAATCCCAACAAATCAAAGTCCACAGGATTGATAGGCAAAATGTGAAAGGCGGATTTGATATCACACTTGCTAATCAATGCCCCACGGCCAAGGTCCCGTATCATGGCCACCGCCTTATCAAAGGAGGTGTAACGCACAGAACATAGATAATCCGGGATCTCATCGTTAACATACTGGCCCTTGGGAAAGGAGAGGTCGTGAATTAACCTGAACTCTCCGGGAGATTTCTTGGGGACTATTCCCAAAGGGGAAATCCGAAGGTTGGTATTGGGGCCGTAGAAAAGGGGCCGATGACTTGTCCCGCAAGAACTTCCTTGTTGATTTTATCTTGAACCAAGCACTGCATGATAAGGACAGACCGGTGATTACCAGTCAAACACGGCCTACATGGACCCTTGAAGGGGATCCTAAAACCCAGTGTGAAGCCGCGTTCCAAGTAGATCGTGTCCCTCCGGTTCAGGTAACGCCTTAAAAGTTGAAGGAGTGGAAGGATCTTAACTGGGCTGGGGCCCTTTGGGAGGGGCATGATGCCCACTGCCCTGTTTTCTGCCGCCATGGCCTTCCTCTGGGGGACCCCTCCAACCTCTGGCCCTTGGGCAGGAGGCGCAGGAGTGCTGACTGCCGCAAAGGCAGCATTCGTGATGGAAGCGGCACAGGTTTCGGGAGCAGGAACCCTTGGAGCTGAACTCCCAGCACAGCCAGCGGTATTGAACCCTGGACCCGCAATAGTCCTGGAGGCCATTGCGGGCAACAGCTTGGTAAGAATGTGACCGCTGTTGGATCAGTTGCCGAAGCCTAGCCTGGAAGGGGTCATAAATTGGAGCCAAAGGTCCTGGTCCTTCAGATCCCAGCACATGGAAGGATCAATGGCGGCCCTCTGGTGGAAGGCCTTATCATAGGCCAGCCATGCGCTCCCTTCATATTTAGTGTAAGCCCTGTATATTATGTCCAGATACTTGGTGAGGACCCAATCCTTCTTGGGGAATCTCTATTGGAGGATGCCAGCGTAAATTAAGAAACCTGGTAACCAGTTTGCCCAGGTGTGTGGCACCTTAGGACCCTTACTCTGATCAGGTTCCCTGTCATGGTTCTTATCCTTGTCATTGGCCTCGGGCTCCTGAAAGAGCAGGGAGAAGACATCTATAAGTTCTCCCTGCAAAATCTTTTCCCTGGTGGCAACGGTCAGGTGGAAACCAATAGGGGAAGAAGTAGCACCCGTGGGCATGGCTCTCCTTCCAAGGTTAGTGCATGGATCAGCCAAGGGCATCTGTGGTGCTGGTAGAGGGGGTGGCAGGGGGGACAAGGGGTCCTGAAGCAATCCGGTGGGTCCCTGCCAAACGCTGGCACAAGTGAAGTTAAGCGGCTGGGACTGGAGTGGCGGCGGATTGGCTACTTGTGCAGTTGAACTGGGAATTGAGACTGGAGCGATGGGCTGAGGAGTACCAGCTGCAGGGGCTGGAGTGACTGGAGTAGGGGTGGACGAAAGTCACTTACCTTTTCTCGCAGCTTGTTCGCGGTGGGGGGGAGCGCTTCGCTGCTCCCCCCGCAAAGTTCAGGCCGGGGGGGGAGGCTTCCCGCCTCGCCCGGCCGAAATTCAGGCCAGGGGGGGAGGCTTCCCGCCTCGCCCGGCCGAAATTCAGGCCGGGGAGGAGGCTTCCCTCCTCACCCGGCCGCGAACACGAAAGTAAAAAAAAAAAAACAACAACGTCCCCTGATAGGCTACGTGACGATTCACGTAGCCTATCACGGCTAGATCTGGAAAGTCAGCCATGATAGGCTACGTGAATCGTCACGTAGCCTATCACGGGTGACTTTAAAAAAAAAAAAAAAGCGCGTACGCGAATGGCGGCCCCCATAGGGAGCCGCCATTCGCGTTCCTTATTTAGTTGCTGTAGTCTACGTAAATGTTTACGTAGACTACGGCGAAAATAAGGGCAATGCTATTTGCGTTGCCCTTATTTTCGCCGTAGTCTACGTAAACATTGACATAGACTACAGCGACCAAATAAGGAAGGGGAATGGCGGCTCCCTATGGGGGCCGCCATTCGCGTACGCACTTTTTTTTTTTTTAAAGTCACCCGTGATAGGCTACGTGATGATTCACGTAGCCTATCACGGCTGACTTTGCAAATCTTGCCGTGATAGGCTACGTGAATCGTCACGTAGCCTATCAGGGGACGTGTTTTTTTTTTTCTTTCATTGCAATGGCGGGGGCGGCAGCCGGTCGAAAGACCGGCTGCCGCTCCCGCCCCGCTCGAACACCGGACGAACCGCCAGCCGGACCCACCGCCGGGAGGGACATTCAGGGAAGGTAAGTCCCGTCCCGGGGGGTGCGGGGTGCGGGGGGGGGTGTGGAGGATTTCTCCCCAAAACTTGTTCGGGGGGCCGAACACGTTGGCGCTCGGCCCCCGAAGTTTCGGGGAGAAATTCTCCACCATCCCTAGACTGGAGACAGTGGGAGAGGGGGGAATGGCCAGCCCTGAGGGGTAAACCAAGGCATCCAACCCCAGGGGTTGACATGCCCCATGCCCGGCCAGGCGAATTGAGGTGCCAAGGCAGTCTCACCTGAACCCAGTGTGGCCGTGTTCTGATCCCCAACCAGAAAAGCAGATGTTGTTGCTTGTGTCCTTGGGGAAGAGGAGGCCACGGGAGGGAGGAGCTCCTCTGGGGGTGGTGTGCTATCAAGAAGAGCTGGCAAAGAGGAGGTGGAAGCTTCAACGGCATCCAGACGAGCTGAAATAGAAAGTAGTAGCAAGTGCTGGGTCTGCTGTCACGTTCATTTGGGTTGGACCACTGTGGTTTTCTTAGGCCTGGCCAGGGGAGGGGGAGGCATCCCCGAGGAACGCTCAGCAGCTTCCAGGTGAGCAAGGATTGATGCCAGTACTGGGCCTGCTTCCTCCTCAGACTCGGAATTGGGCCTTGGGAGCGGCCTCTTGGGGAGGGGAGGGGGGCCCCACCCTTCCCTTTCTTTCCACCCTGGCCCTTCTTGGGGGGCATGATGTAGCAGAGGTGAGTTAGGGGTTGGCACTTGCCACAAGATGAGTTTGGCACAGCAGTAGAAAATAAAGAAGCAAGGACCAGGATCCCTGCTCCCAGTCCAACACTCAAACCACTACACAGGCCAGCCCCAGAGAAGTAAACATGGCAGGGGTCAGAACCCACTGCAGGAGGTTCCTGTGAGGGCTACTCTACTGGGCCTCTGGGGCAACAGAGGCAGCACCTCCAGCCCTCAAGATCTGTGGACCAGAGGTTCAAGGCCAAGGCAGAGTGGCCTGTGAGTGGGAGATAATCTCCCCAGATGGTAGAGCGAAGGCCTGGCCGAGGGCTGAAGTGAGGGCACTGGCCAGGGCGAACATGCAGCAGAGCGAGCACACACTCCCCAGGCAGATGCACTCCAGGGAGCAGCGGGCCGCCAGCAAACAGCGAAAGAGGAAGGCGCCGCGTCGCCCACTGGGATCACCGCTGCCCTGCAGCAGCGAGCTCCATCGCTACCGCTGAACAGCAGAGCTGCCTGCCGTGGCCGTTGGTGATCCGAGGGGCAAGGAGCAGAGAGGCAGGGGCGTGCGTGCCACCGCAAGCACTGGTGCCCCCAGAGGCATGGCAAGCACTCGCAGTCACAGGAGCCACGCCTGAGCGTGCGCACCTCTGCCGCAAGCACCGCAACCCCGGAGCCATGGCAGGTGCAGGCGGCAGAGGAGCTGCAACCACCGGCGAGCAAGGAGGCGGGGGCACGCGCACCGCTACCGCAAGTGGTGGCGCCCCCAGAGGGGCGTCAAGCACCAGCGGCAACAGGAGCCGGGCCCAAGCACGCGCGCCTCCACTACAAGCACCGGCGCCCCCAAAGGCGCGGTAAGCGCCGGCGGAAAGAAGGAGCCATGCTCGAGCGCGTGCGCCTCCACCGCAAGTGCCGGTGACTCCGGAGCCACGGCAAGTGCCAGCAGGGAGAGGAGCCATGCCCACCAGGGCGAGGGGCGCGGGAGCCACAGAAGCTAGCGCTGGCGCCCCCAGAGAAGTGACCAGATTGGGCACGCTGGCTGCATGCTGAGTGCAGGCAGCTGGGAGCAACAAAGCCGGTCTCCAGCAGGCAGGTGTCCCTCATCGTTTCCAGGAGGATCTCTCTAGCTGCATTGAGCCAGAGAGCTGAGATTGGGAGGGGGGCTGAGTTTAAGGCAACTCAGCCTGCCCCTCTTTGCCTGGTGATGCCACTGGGGTGCACCAATGAGAGGGCCCTACGTCCTCTCACCCCACCCGCCCGCAATGCTGCCCCCCTTTCAGCCAGACAAGCTGGCGCTGGGGTTAGGGCACTTTTATATATTTGTTTTAACAAACATCAATGCACCAGGATTATGTTATGTTGCAACTCTGCTTTCTAAAATCAAAAAGCTTTCCAAACTAGTTTCTGCAGATCCTCTTTTCCTTCCTTGCTCATTCACCATATAATAGCTGGTTTTATTGATTCCACCTTGACAGTGGCACCCAGGGATGTGAAATGTAGTTCCCCTGGGTCCTGGTACCCACAGACACAGCTGTGCATATTCATGGCACCAACTTGAGCTTAAGAGTAGCCTCCCCATGAGTCATCCCTACTTCTGCTGCCACCAGGGAACTGAAAGGAAGGGGCATTGGTGGTACCAATGTGTTAGACTGGGCATTTTGGGAGAAGACTCAATCCAGGTGTGAACTTGAATAGTCCAGGCCTGGCTCAACGTGGGCTTGTGGAAGTCATACTTCTAGAATTCACATTTCAACCTCTCAAAACCTGCACCACCCCTATCTGAAAGGCAATTGCTTTCTTCACAAATCTGCCATTTCCCAGACTGCTCTGTTAAATGATGACATTTCCTAACAAATGATAGAACTGAAGGTGATATTGGGATCCTGAGAAAACATCACTTCCTCTTTCGTCATGTTACAAGTCTCTGGGGTACTGATTTACTCCATTCAGTCAATAATGTTACGATCTCTCCATTTCTCCAAGCAGAGAGAAGTTCCAAGATTAACACTACCAGACCTAGGCTGAAATCCTACCCCAGTTACCTGGGAGTTATCCCCACTGAATTCCATAGGATTTCCTTTTCAAAAAAAAGTAAATTGAAAAAAAAAATGTGATAGGCTGCGTAACGATTTACATAGCCTATCACGGCTAGATTTTCAAAGTCAGCCATGATAGGCTACGTAAATCTTTACATAGCCTATCACGGGTGACTTTGGAAAAAAAATGCGCATACGGATGCGGAGGACAGAAAGTCCTGGTGTGCTATGGTCCATGGGGTCACGAAGAGTCGGACACAACTTAACGAGTGAATAACATAGCTTAATTACTGTTCCAGGTAAATTCTTTGAAAGCATTATTAAAGATAAAATGAGTAAGCATATAGAAGGACAAGCCATGCTGAAAAGTTGTTGGGGAGCATGGGTGGGAGGGTGCTGTTGTACTTAGTCCTGCTTGTGGGTGTCCTGTGGGAAGGTGGTTGGCCACTGTGTGGATAGAATTCTGGACTAGATGGACCCTTCGTCTTATCCAGCATGACTCTTCTTATGTTCTTAAATACCCACAGAGAGACAGAGAGAGACACAGACCTGTAGGCTATCTTACTGTAGTTGTCTGACAAGGTTACCCATGGTATACTAAGGCAGACTTTCCCAAGTTTCCTCCAGATATTTTGGACTTCAACTCCCATAAACTAGGGATGGATGAAAGTCCCTTACCCGTCCTCGAAGCTTACTTCGCAGTGGGGGGGAGGCGCTTTGCTTCTCCCCCCGATGTTCATGCGAGGGGGGGGAGGCGCCCCACCTCGCCCGGCCGAAATTCAGGCCGGGTGGGAGCCGCCCCATCCCTCGCTGGCAAAATTCAGGCCAGGGGGGAGCGCCCCGTCTAACGGCCGCGGAAAAAAAAAAAAAAACCACCCCCGTGATAGGCTACGTAACGATTAACGTAGCCTATCACGGCTAGATTTCCAAAGTCAGCCATGATAGGCTACGTAAATCGTTACGTAGCCTATCACGGGTGACTTTGGAAAAAAATAAATAAAGCGTGTACGCAAATGGCGGTTTACGTAGTTTTACGTAGACTACAGAGAAAATAAGGGCAACCCAAATAGCGTTCCCTTATTTTTGCTGTAGTCTACATAAATCTTTATGTAGACTACAGGGACCAAATAAGGAACGCAAATGGCGGCTCCCTATGGGGGCTGCCATTTGCGTACGTGCTTTTTTTTTTTTTCAAAGTCACCCATGATAGGCTACGTGACGATTAACGTAGCCTTTCATGGCTGACTTTGGAGATCTAGCCGTGATAGGCTACGTTAATCGTTACGTAGCCTATCACTTTTTTTTTTTTTTTACTGCACTTATAATGGCGGCGACTAGGGGTGGACGAAAGTCACTTACCTGTCCTCAAAGGACGTTCGCGGTGGGGGGGAGGCGCTTCGCTGCTCCCCCCGTGAAGTTCAGGCCAGGGGGGAGTCTTCCCGCCTCGCCCCGGCCGAAATTCAGGCTGGGGGGGAGGCTTCCTGCCTCGCCTGGCCCCGAACGCGATAGTTAAAAGAAAAACAAAACTCCCCCTGATAGGCTACGTGACGATTCACGTAGCCTATCACGGCTAGATCTCCAAAGTCAGCCGTGATAGGCTACGTCAATCGTCACGTAGCCTATCACGGGTGACTTTAAAAATAAAAATAAAGTGCGTACGCTAATGGTGGCCCCCATAGGGAGCCGCCATTCGCGTTCCTTATTTAGTCGCAGTAGTCTACGTAAATCTTTACGTAGACTACAGCGACTAAATAAGGAACATGAATGGCGGCTCTCTATGGGGGCCGCCATTATCCGTACACACTTTTTTTTTTTAAAGTCACCCGTGATAGGCTACGTGACGATTGACGTAGCCTATCACGGCTGACTTTGCAAATCTAGCTGTGATAGGCTACGTGAATCGTCACGTAGCCTATCAGGGGACGTTTTTTTCTTTCTTTCATTGCAATGGCGGCGGCAGCAGTCAGTCGAAAGACCGGCTGCCGCTCTCGCCTTGCTCGAACACCCGCCGAACTGCCGGCCGGACCAGCCACCGGGAGGGACATTCGGTGAAGGTAAGTCCCGTCCCGGGGGGGGGTGCGGGGGGGGTTTCGGAGGATTTCTCCCCGAAACTTGTTCGGGGGGCCGAACACGTTGGCGCTCGGCCCCCCGAAGTTTCGGGGAGAAATTCTCTGCCAACCCTAGCGGCGACGGCAGCCGGTCGAAAGACCAGCTGCCACCCCCACCCCTGACGAATACCCGACGAACCGCCGCCAGGACCCGCTGCCGGGAGGGACATTCGTGAAAGGTAAGTCCCATCCCGGGGGGGCGGGGGGGCAGAGAATTTCACCTCCGATTTCGGGGGGCCGAATGCATTGGCACTCGGCCTCCCGAAGTTTCAGGGAGAAATTCTCCCCATCCCTACCATAAACCCTAGCCAGCATGGCCAATGGTCAGGAATGCTGGAAGTTGTAATTCAAAACAATATCCTACCACAGTGGGGTAGGCTCTACTAAAGGCTGTAATTAGTGAGTTTCCTTTTCAGCTTCATTAATAATCTTGTTGTATTGTTCTCTGTGTTCTTCATTTTATTCTCTATATTTCAACTTCATTTCAACATAAAATCTCATGTTAAAAGAAAGATGAGCAAGAGTCCTTGAACTCCAGGCTGCTTCACCTTTAGCAAATTCACAGTGCGCTTTTAGCAAACTCACAAGAAAATATAATGTATGCAGCATATTTGCAGTGTATCTGATGGAGCAGAAGTGGCATAATAATCTGTCTAAGATTCCATATAATTCTTTGTCTTCTTAGTTGCTTTGTAACTCCTATTATTTAGGAATAACACTTCTTCAGCCTTCCATACAGAATCAGTAGGCAATTAGACTTCTTAAATTCTGGGACTGCTTCCTATTTGTCATGAGTAGTTCACCTTCTCAGTTTTATTGATGATACTCATATTGCCATATCTGCATCTCTAGTGACTGCTATGCTGGTGAACAATTCATCTCTAAGACTGGCACCTAAGAATGTGTTTAATTCACAGAGCAAGTTACCACTAATAAATTATGTGATGTTCAGCTTGTAAGGTCAATCCAGCAGCAGGCTTTTACTACAGGGTCTACAGGTTTTTGTATATATAATTTTCATTTGACCTGATATTTTCGAAGACCAGAATGAATAAAAAATAAAATTGTTTTCCCTTTCAAAGACTGATTGTTTTATCACCTATAGTGATACCATTGTTATTGTGTAGATGGTCTAGGGAATCCTGGTAATATCACTTTTGCCTCCACCTTTCTAAATAGCATGTGGTAGTAATTTGTTGTTGTTCAGTCGTTAAGTCATGTCCAACTCTTCGTGACCCCATGGATGATAGCACACCAGGCCTTCCTGCCCTCCGCTCTCTCCCAGAGTGTGCTTAAGTTCATATGTGGTAGTAATAGCTGCATGTATAATCCTTCTTCTTCATGAAGATGCAGGAGATGAGGACTCAGCAGTAAGAAATCAGAATGTACAATTGATTGTACAATGTACCATAAATACAGCTGATTACATGAGCACATGGCTTTTGTCCACATGATAGAGAACATCCATATAATCTGGTCATGCACAATGACAGAAATAACACTGCAATATCTCTTTTTTATTCAGGTCTGTGTACTGTTTTAAGAATGTAAGACTTGACTTGTTGGATTAGATTAGCCTTCCACATCCTGGTGCCCTCCAGATGTTTTGCACTACAGCTCCCAGCATTCCTGACCATTGGACATGCTGGTAGGGATGGCAGAGAATTTCTCCCCGAAACTTCGGGGGGCCGAGCGCCAACGTGTTCGGCCCCCCGAACAAGTTTCGGGGAGAAATCCTCTGCACCCCCCCGCCCCCCCCCGGGACGGGACTTACCTTCCCTGAATGTCCCTCCCGGCGGCGGGTCCGGCTGGCGGTTCGTCCGGTGTTCGAGCGGGGCAGGAGCGGCAGCCGGTCTTTCGACCGGCGGCCGCCCCCGCCATTGCAATGAAAGAAAAAAAAAAAACATCCCCTGATAGGCTACGTGACGATTCACGTAGCCTATCACGGCTAGATCTGGAAAGTCAGCCGTGATAGGCTACGTGAATCGTCATGTAGCCTATTACGGGTGACTTAAAAAAAAAAAAAAAAGCGCGTACGCAAATGGCGGCCCCCATAGGGAGCCGCCATTCCCCTTCCTTATTTGGTCGCTGTAGTCTATGTCAATGTTTACGTAGACTACGGCAAAAATAAGGGCAACGCTGACTTTCCAGATCTAGCCGTGATAGGCTACGTGAATCGTCACGTAGCCTATCAGGGGACGTTGTTTTTTTTTTTTTTTTACTTTCGTGTTCGCGGCCGGGCGAGGCGGGAAGCCTCCTCCCCGGCCTGAATTTCGGCCGGGCGAGGCGGGAAGCCTCCCCCCCCCGGCCTGAATTTCGGCTGGGCGAGGCGGGAAGCCTCCCCCCCCGGCCTGAACTTTGCGGGGGGAGCAGCGAAGCGCTCCCCCCCACCGCGAACAAGCTGCGAGAAAAGGTAAGTGACTTTCGTCCACCCCTACATGCTGGCTGAGGCTGATGGGAGATGAAATCCAAAACTTCTGGAGAGCACTGTGTTGGAGAAGCCTGGGTTAGACCCTTTAAAAATCCTTGCAGGATGGACAGGAAGGCAACAGTTGTTTAAGATGTCCACTTTTAGAAAAGATTTGGTTGGTACTGATCAGAGATCTTTTTTATTTTTATTATTATTCTGGAGCAGAAATTCCATTACAGGTCTGAGAAGAAACACCCCCAATCCTATTAGCAAGATTATTTGACTGCAGCCAATATCAGATAAAGATATATATTCTAAGTATGGTCACTGGGACTTTTCAACTGCCATTTCACAATAGATTAGAATCCAACTAACCAAGTTAATCCAACCATATCCCCCCACTGCCCTCTTTCTGAAAGGATTTTTAAAAATTGTTTTATGGGGTTATGTTATATAGAATGGGAATGGGTGTAGACAGCAGACTAAGGTAACTGCCTTAGATATTGACAGGTGCTAGATATTGAGGCAATTTCAAGAGTACCATATTGTTTGGGGTCCTGCATAGCCCTCTCCTACCCTAATGGATATTGTCCCTTATTCCCATTATCGCCTGCCTTACTTCTCTAAGCAAGTAGGTCTAAGCCAAAAAAATTTTCAATGCTTGGAAGATCATGAGTGATAGAAATGTGGCAGATCCAATACTGGTAACTGTGACAAAGCTGAAAAGAAAGTGACAGTTGATTACAGGTCAAATTGTATTCATGTCCATGCAGGGAAGACAGTGAATTTTCAATGGAAAAGCTACAGTTTAAACTTCATATGGGAAGGAGATCATATTTTGAACTAAAACATATATCCACCAAAAGTAATCCGTGAATTATATCTGTGTAATACCTTGAACAAAGGGATGTTGTGAGGCTTTTAGTAACAGAAGGTGGCTTTGTTTACAATAGCCTTAAAAAGCTTAACTGCCATGGTCTGGTCTAATCTGAGCGAGCAGGGCTCTATAGGAACCTAGAAGGGACAAATTAAAAACATGGAAAGAAGAAATCCCCTTGTGGCTGTTTGCACATATTATAACAATGTACTAGTAATAGTATTCCTTAGTTATATCTGCATGTAATCTCCGTATTGGAAATGTGGAATTGCACAACAATGATGAAAAATTAAGAATGCATGGTTCTGAGTGCCTGAGTTCTTTGGGTTCAGTTGATGTGAAGTATCTGACTGATTCTTGAGCACCTTGCTCTATTCAACCCATCCATAATATTAAAGAAAAAAATAATGTATTTAAATAACTACCCTAAGAATATTACAAAGACTAATATACTAGTAAGAACACAACAGTAGCTGGGAAACATTTCCTGTAGTGCCTCCCTTTTTAATCATTTTTGATACTGCTTGCAAAGGTGTTTGCTTCTTTGCCTTAGCTTGCTTGCTTGCTCTCTCTTTCTCTCTTTCTTTCATTTGCACTCAGTGGCATCATTATGTAGCTGAATATAATTGGCTACATAGTATACTAACAACATCCTACTCACCATGTGATCCTTGATTGGGTGGGATCACCTATAAAACTAATCCAAGAAGCACAAAGCAGCAGCAGCCAGGAGAAAAATTGCCCTGAAGAGAAATATCCAGGGAAAACAATGCTACATCACAAGATTGAAAAAGGTGAATATTTGAACAATAAAAATGTTCATTGAGAAATATTTCAGCCTCCCCAAACCACTGTTTTCTCCTTAAAAATCAAAACTGGAGAATATTCAATGATGATCTAATGAGTTTAAGGCAATACAAATATGTAATGGTAGAAGAGAGACTAAACAAGGTTCTCATACAGTCTGTAACAGTGGTGGCTCCCACCTTCTGGAAAATCTTGAATATATCACCTACATTTAGAATAAATGCTATGGCTTAATTATATTTGGCCTACTTTTCCATAAGACCTCCTTCATGTTTCAATTTATGACAGGTGGCCATTCAGTAACATGAAGAGAACCGTTCTCTCTCTCTCTCTCTCTCTCTCTCTCTCTCTCACACACACACACACACACACACTGCAAAGTCTACTTTTTAAAAAGGTTAGTAACAGTCACTCCTAATTGCAAATTCTGAACTTTATCAAAATGCTAATTAAAGGGAAAAGAATGTTTGCTTCTGCCTGGAATTCATTCATTATGACATACAAATATAGAAAACCCAATGACAACAGCGTCATGTTTGTTAAAGGGTATATCAAGTCTACTTGTATAGTTGTCATAAAAATGTTTATTAGCACTATGCTTATCCTTCAGTCTCTAAGGGGTTATGCTAGGGAGTAATTATTCTGGTCACATTTTGCCTGTGTAAGAAACACATTTGGGAATATACTTCTAATATCAAGGGAGATTGGTGATAAACAACTCTGAGCAATCACGCCAATCATTCCAAGACAAAGTTGCATATCAACTTAGATAAGCTATGATGTGGTGAAGGAGTCACATCAGTTTGTCCACGAATATAAGTCTACTTGCACAATGGCACTCTTCAAAGATTGTACTGGTCCAGTTTTCTAAGTTTAGCAAGGGGAAACACAAATCTCAAATCACAGCCTTAGTCTGGCTCGGAGATCTCTGGACACCAAGCCCTGCCAGTCAGATATTGGCAGGCCCTTCATTGCAAACAAATGGAAACTCTGAAACAGCTAGATGGCTCACTAGGACGGAGTTACTTCAGTTTACTGGTCTTGACTGCACTCTAGCAGCCAAGTCACATCTGGAGGCACGGAGGTCAGGCATATGTTTGGGAGGAGCTGCTCATTGTACCTAGAAATTCCAGCAATCCCTGAGCAGTGCATTGTGTCAAACAGTGATAATCCAGTTAGGGTGCAGTACTGAGGTTGGAACTAGCAATACATAAACAGCAGCCCCCATGTCTCCTCCTCTTTCTCTCTGTCCTTGGGGAAAATTCAGTTATACAAATGTGTGACACGACATCACTGCACTGTACATTTCTCCAGCTCAGCAAGGAGTCACCAATGAAATGGAGCCAGGGTGCGAAAACTGTCACAGTTCAATTTCTCATTACTAAGCATTTCCTAGGAAAGCAGGAAGAGATGTGGAGATGCTCGTTGTAGCAGTAGCCACATGTCTTCTGTGAGGATTAGTTTCAACATCTTCCTTTTTGTAGGCGGTGCTACTTGCAAACACAGACACACATAATGGAAATGATCTTATGTATAATAGTCACCCCCCACCCTCGCCCCGGCATCTATAAGGATGATCATGGAGGGTATTTGGGACATTGGTATTTACGTCTAGAGGATACTTGAGGCATAACAATGCAGGTCTAGTTTCAAGCAAGTTGTAGATATAACAACAATAAACAGCTCTTGCAGGATTGTAGTAGACCCTCTAGCAGAGAACTACCATAAAGATGAACAAATATTGAATTAAAGAGGGGGAAAATATAAGATGTGGCTCCTTGTAGTGCCACCTTTGAACATTTCCATGTTTACCTCATTTCATCCCCCATCTACACAATTGACTTCCAGTAAAGAACCAGATCAAAGTCTAATTGAGATGTGCCAACCCACTCCTGCCCAGGTTCTCTGGACACCCGCTTAAGCGCCACCACACTCCCCCCCCCGGACCTGCACTTGAGACCCCATGAGCTTGGTGAGCCTCCTGCAGTCACCCTGGGCCCATCTGGTGAGCCTCTGCCATTTTGCCACCCTTTTTTTAATGAAAAGGCGAGCTTAAAAATGTGCATATTTAAATATGTGCTGTTTGGAGCCAGAAAAGCTTAATATGTACAATATTAGAGGCATAATGCTCACCGGACAGGTCAGGGTGAGTCCGGGAGGGTGGGGGTGAGCAAAGGCAGGAGCTCGGCAGGTGAGGTCCGGGGGTTGCAGACCCCATCAGGCATCCGCAACATCCCAAATGTCTAACACTCTATTTCTACTACTTACTTTAAAGGGTATGCAATTAAATACAGAGCTTGATTAAACACTTTGACATCCTCTCTGTATTAGGCATGCTTCCTTAGATGAAGAAACAAACTGCCTGTTCTATTCCACCCAAAGAATCAAACAAAGGCTTTTGGTCTCACTATCCTGTTCCTTTGGTTAATGAGAAATGTGACTTAAAAGCTGAAACTCTTCAAGGCACCTGGGAAAAGGAGGGGGGATCTCTTTTTAGCTCATGGCACCCCAGCTTTGTGTGTGGGAACAGTGCAGCTGTGGCTTGTTCAGCCCTGTGCCACAAGCAAAGTGCCAGGGAGATGGGGAGAGCTTCCCTTCAAGAAGTTCACACATCGTAGAAAGGTTAGCATGATACGGAAAAGGTGTCAGGCACTTTTGATTCCATGTGAGCAGGGTGCTGCTTCCACTGTTTCTGCTGCAGCTCTGTTCCTCTGCCACAGAAGCACAAGTAATCAAGCAGCTTGCTCCCCAGCCTGACTGTGCAGCAGCCCATAGAAACATGAACCACATTATTGAAAATCCCTAATGGCTACCTTCCTTCCTTCTCCTCTCCACTAATATGTTAGAAACCAACCAAGAACTATTGTTGAGATCATTACAAATACATTTCCTGTGCAGAGAACCTATGCTAGTCCCATAGAGTATCTAGTAGTGACCTTGACACCGAGATTCACTTTCAAGTGAAGATGAGAGAATCTATTAACAGTTCAAGTAATGAAGAGGAAATACTACTGTGGATTCAATCACAGGCTTTCTGTTATTTTCTCATTGGTTTGCTCTGTACACTCACAGTGTCTTCACCAGCCAGGTTTTGTCTGGTTTGTAGGGTGTGAAGTATGCACTTAATCTTGAGGCCTGTCCTGATTAGTGTTTAACTTGCTATTTGTTGCTGAAGTCAGTTCCTCTTAGGACAGGTACAAACTTTACCACAATGTACATTAACATTATGAATGGTCTTCTAAGACAGTGTTTTGCAATACCTTCCATCTTGGCCATCTTCCACCATATCGATCAAGGCCTCTCTTTTTTAAATGGAAGGGTATTTTTAAAACTGAATTACACACATCCACCTTTTGTCCATCCCCACTGAGCACTTCATTTACAGTCCCTCTTTTCAGCCCCAATTTCACCAAACTTGAAGAATGCACAGGAATGTCACATATTTCCTGGTCCCCCCGCCTTTTAAAATGTGTACATTGATAGAATGTGCACATTTTTCAAAAAGAAGGAAAGGGAATATGTTAACAGTTTACCTTTGTGTCATGGATACTGCCATGGGATGTCAGTAATGTTGGCAGAACGGTGAAAACCTGGCAAGGGCTGAGCTATGTGGAATCCTAGCTGAAAGAACCTGCTTTACCCTGGATAAATCACACTGGAGAGTGGAGACTTTGGGTCAAAGGAATAAGAAAGCTTGCATTTTATTGCAAGAAACGCATGTTGTATAGGAGGGTCCCCAACCCAAGATGGAGGGAGAGCCAAAGAGATGTCTCCTTTCTGAGAGGCAAGAGCATGAAGATGAAAGAAGTAGGGTCAGCAACCCTAAGAGTATCAGTCTAGAAAGAAGGTCAGCACAGATCAGAGGATGCTCTGGGAAGCTTAGAGGTCCTCTCTCTATCCTCTTTCCATGCAGACACATCAGCCTTTTTCCTTTTCTTTTTGAAGCTAGCTGCATTACACCCACACACTTCCAACAAATCATGTTTAAAGTCCCATATCATCTGGGCTGTTCAGATGATATGGGCACTTCCCACACCAGCAACCCCTGGTTGGAGGGGACACTGGCATAGGAAGTCTTCCCTTAATCTGGGTCTGGTGTGATATGACAGGGGCTGAAGTTCATTGCTCTGTTCATTGGTAAAACAAAACTAAGCTGGTCTCACTCAATCTGATCAGTTCCTGCATGGGAGGCCACTTAGGAGCCTCATGTAACCTGCTTAGAGCTCCTTGAAGGAAGTGCATAAAGTGCATGATGTAACTGAAGCAAATAAATAAAAAGCAGTCAGCAAACATCCCTCAACCTGATTAGGAATCAGCTTGGTATTTAAGAGCTTCCATGATGAGCATTCAGAAAGAAATTGTCTGTTTTCTGAGAATTCTCTCCGGGTTCATGAACAGTAATAGGGCCATACACTCACCCCACAGAACCAGCCATGGCAGAGAGTGCCTTGAAAAAAATTCACCTGCCCTGTTTTCCCCCACCTCCTGCAACAAACACATCCAAGAAAAAGTGAGACCTGGATGTGGGAGAGGGAGATAATCAGTCAATTTCAGTTCTTCTTTGTGGTCTCTGTGCATCTCACCTACGGGCTCTGTGCCTGAGCTGAGTCTCATTCAGAAAGCTTCTAAAGCTGAAGAAAGTTTTGGTGGGAACCCTTCCCCCACCGTCCACTGCACACGTCCCTGCAGGTTCCCACCCGTTCCCTCAGTTCTCTTTCGACCGCCATAGCGAATAGTCTTCTCTGGAGCTTCCTCATTGCCTAGAAAGAGATTTGTGGTGTTCTTTGTTACTGCTGAGGACTTACATTTCTTATATTTGTTCTTGTCGTCTCCCTTGTCTTTGTCCTCATCATTCCACCATTTTTTTAAAAAAAATTCCTTTGTCGTCTTCGTTGTTCGTCCATCTCTGCAGTGCTGTCTTACGGCTGCAAAGGCACCTTTTTGAAAGTGCGTCAAGTGTGGGAGTAAGTTGCCCCCCCCACTGACCCTCACTCCCTCTGCTTTTTTTTGTCTGAGTGAAGGACACCTCCCTGACGCCTGCAAAATATTAGAATGTACAGAATAAACTCTGTACAATAAGAGACTTCATGCAATCCTGCTGAATTTGCACAGCATATACAGTGTACAGAACTCAGCATTCCGTGATGAAGAATCCGTATTTCCAAGATGTGTAATTTCAGGGTTATTTTGGTTTTGGTTTAAATAGCACCTTAACTGAGTCAAAATCATTTTGTCCCTTCCACAAAGTAGGCACAAAGTTTTGCTCCCATGGGTGCATTTGGAAATTTGAGAACCTGTCCTAGGCACAACTATAAAATAGGGAGGTCAGAGAATTCCACCACGGATCTCGGTAAGGCCGAATGCCAGTGCATTCGGGCCCCTGAACTCCGTGGCGGAATGGCCTGCCCCCCCGCCCCCCCGCGGATCCTCCCGGGATGAGACTCACCTGGGGCGGATCTTCCGGGCGGCTGCCGCCGCCACCATTTCCACACTTGTAAAAAAGAAAGAAAGAAAGAAAAAGAAAGACATGATAGGCTACATAAAGATTTACGTAGCCTATCATGACTAGGTTTAAAAAAAAACACAACATGATAGGCCATGTAAATCTTTACGTAGCCTATCATGGCTGGGTGGGTTAAAAAAAAAAACAACCGCGTACGCAAATGGCGGCGGCTACGGCCGCCGCCATTTGCGTTCCTTTTTTTTGCCGTCTTAATCTACGTAAATATTTACATAGACTATGACGGCGAAAATCAAGGGGAACGCAAATAGCGTAGCGGGTGCTATTTGCGTCCCTTTTTGATTCCCCGTTTTAGCCTACGTAAAGATTTACGTAGGCTAAAACGGGGAATCAAAAAGGGACGCAAATAGCGCCCGCTACGCTATTTGCGTTCCCCTTGCTTTTCGCCGTCATAGTCTACGTAAATATTTACGTAGATTAAGATGGCAAAAATAAGGAACGCAAATGGCGGCGGCTGTAGCCGCCACCATTTGCGTACGCGGTTTTTTGTTTTTACCGAGAGCCCTCTGACACCGGAAATCCGGCTGCGGATGGCTCTGGCCTGGCCGGGCCTGGCCGGCTGCTCCGTGGAGCTGCCATGGAGCACAGCCGGTCGCGGAGGATTCCGGGGAGGAGGAACGGAGCGCCTCCCCCCCGGTGAGGATTCCAGGGGGAGGGACGGAACGCCTCCCCCCCACCATCAACATAATCTGAGAACAGGTAAGTGACTTTCATACAACCCTAGAAATGGGCCCAGAACGGAGCACCTACCTGCTGCCGTCTGCACTGACTTGTGAATGGCAGCCGCGTCTGCGGCCGCCATTCGCTTCTTCCATATAGACATGATAGGCTACGTAAATACTTACGTAGCATATCATGGCTAACACAGGGATGCCATTTGCGTCCCTGCAGAAGCCGTGATAGGCTACGTAAGTATTTACGTAGCCTATCATGGCAAAACTAAGGGAACGCAAATGGTGGTGGCTACAGTGGCCGCCATTTGCATTCCTTTTTTTTTGCCGTTTTAGCCTACGTAAATATTTACATAGCCTATTATGGAAAAAAAAGGGAACGCAAATGGCATAGTGGCTGCCATTTGTGTTCCCCCCCCTTTTTTTTTGCCGTAATAGGCTACGTAAATATTTACATAGGCTAAAACGGCAAAAAAAAGGGAACACAAATGGCAGCCGCCGTAGCCGCCGCCATTTGCGTTCACTGTTAGTTTTGGGTTTTTTGCCGTGATAGGCTACGTAAATATTTACATAGCCTATCATGGCAAAATACAGGGACGCAAATGGTGGTGGCTATGGCTGCCGCCATCTGCATCCCTGCAGGCTGCCCAGCGGCTGGATGTCCGGCTGCGGGTGGCCCCTGTTGGCGGCTCTGCAGAATCTCCGCGTAGCGGAGCCAGTCAGAAAGAATTTCGGGGGGAGGGATGGAGTGCTTCCCCCCCACCGTGAATGTTACCCTTCGAAAAGGTAAGTGACTTTCATACATCCCTACTATAAATTGACTGCCAGAGGTAGCCATGGTTAGTCACAAAGGACAAGTACCCTGTCCAGCGGCATTCATGGGAAATTAAGCTGGCAGCAGCTCGAGCTTCCCACTTCACTTTGAAGAAATCCCAGCTGCCAGTAAGAAAATATAGAAAATATGTGTAAATAAAAATTGGTTCAAGTAGGGTGTCTCAGCGGGAACCAAGGGGGTATCTGTGGGCACAAGGTAGTGCTCACAGACACCCCCTTGGTGCCTGCTGATACATGCAGAGCTGTCAAAGAGCACTGGGGAAGGAAATGATGTTTTTGGCTTTTAAAAATAAAATTATGTTATCTGCCATTTTATTGTACACTGTTACAATGCAAGCAAGCTAGCACTATTTTAGGTGAGCATTAAAAACAACAACAACAGCAACAGCAACAACAACAACAACTGAAGTTGTAAAAGTGAACCCCCTTCAGTTTAATAAATGCATGTATTCAGCACGAGCTCTTCATATTACTGAAGTCAGAAGCTTATTTAGGGAGCAATCCTATGGCCGCTAGTCAGTGGCTATATGGCCATAGGATATCTGGTTTTCTGGGAACTGACCTCAGAGGCTGTGCTCTGGAGAACCAACCTTCCCCCCTCCCACGCTGCCTCACAGGCAGTGCGGAACAGCCCCATGCTCCGCACTTGCAAGAGGAGAGCAGAGTGGCCAAAATGGGGTATTCCAGGGGACATTCCGGGGCGGGGAGGGTGGAAATGCCTGTATGACACATCCTATATGTCGTCTGGCAGCTTCCTTACCTGCTCTGCCCTCTCGCAGCTAGACAGCCAAAATCAGCTGTCTAGCCAAAAATGCAGGGCAGGAGAAACGCAGAGGGAATGATCCCTTCCGTGCTTCTCCTGCCCTGCACTGGATAGGAGGTTGTCTCCATGTTCAGAGGCGGCCGCCTATCTGCATAGGATTCTGGAGAGTGGAGAGTGATTTGGAGAGTGAGAAGATGTCTAAAGATCACAGTTTCACTGTCAGTCACACAACCTTCTTTGGAGTAGAGATGGACAAACCTGTCAGTTTCACTTTCTCCCACAGTCAGTTAAAAAACAAAAAAAGCAACAACAATCTCCAGTTCTTCTCATCTCATATATGAAGGAAATGGCAAATTTTGGAAAATTCTTATCAAAAATGAACTGATACAAAAGTCTCACCCTAGGGATGACCTAATTCGCCTGCCACCAACCCTAGTCAACCCTGAAATGTTGTGACCCTGTGATGACCCACCTGACCCTGTAATGTTGCATAAATGGGCCTCTTTATGGCTACTGCTTATGCCAATCGGCCTTTCCAGAAAAGGCCAAGCCACCATTTAGCGCAGAATGATGACTCGGCAGAGGAGTGGGATGCCGCTTGCTGGGTGCCCACAGACCACGCAGCTATCTGGGTTCAGTAGCCAGCAGGGGTCTGGCAAGCGGCACATGGTGCACACAGGGGTGAGTTCATCCATCCCTACTTTGAAAAGCTAAGCATGCAAAGCCCTGAGCCTGGATGGCCAAATCTGTCAGTTATGTTTTCTCCCACATTTGTGTCTGTGTGTGGTTTTAAAAGCTCTCTCTCTTTTTTCTTTCCTATGGATTCTGTTAAGGTGTTATAAAAAACCCAAACCAAACTACATTCTCACCCATCCCTACTTTGGAGCAAGCAAACATCCATGCCACTTCTCCTTCATCCTTTGCCATTATACATATATCACAGAAGAGGGAGGCAAAAGCACTGAACTTGCTTCACTCAGCCTTTGAATATATGTCTGTTTACCCTAAACCTTTGAGACCAGGGGCACAGGTTTACGATGTTTTCTTTTTCCAAATTAAAACTGGCGGTGTCCTTCATTTGTAGATATACCTATGTGACCTTGTGCAGTACAGCCCTCTGGTGGAATGCCTAGAGTTCAAGTGTCTTTACCATGGAGAAGCTAGAATGTAGAAGAGTAGGTTCTGAGGGGAGCGAGGAGGTGCTGAGGAGATTGTGAGGAGAGAGAGAGAAAGAGAGACTGATATCATCAAGAGAGTTTCTGAGGTAACTGTGAAGAGGGAAAGACAGAGACAGAAAAGAGAGGTCTTGAGGAGGCTGAGCAAAGACCATGGCCAGATGTACACCTTGTGTCATGTTGGTATGATCCCATCACGGTGACGCTATATCCCTCTTGGACATTTATACCTCTTAGCACACACAATGACATCTGTTGCAATATTTTGGATAATAACGGAATAAAAAGTGGGAAATAATGCTAGAAACAAGCTATATGGAACAGGGAAGTCAGAGAAATCGGCAATGGAACCAAATGAGTTTGGATTTTCATGAATCCAGCCAGCGGATTCTGCAGCAGACTGGCTTTTCCCCTTCGGGCAGATTCTGTGGACTTGTGGACCACTTTTCTAATTTCCTGAATTTGTACAAATTTTACAAAAATATGCAAAATAAAAAACCTGGCCAAAAATGTACATTTTGCCCAGGCTAAAAGCATTAAAATGTGCATGTCAGGAGGATTTGTGCATGTCGGCACATGCAAAATTGCACAATTGCGCATTTGCACAAATTCGGGGGGGGGGAAATCTGATTCTGTCAATGGGCAGACAACAGAATGAAAGGTGCCTAGCAATGTGCCAAGAAACTTGCAATGTGTAATGTGCCCCAATAGTTATCAGTGCACTTCAACACTAACAGAAAGCACTAGTGTAGATCTAGTCCAGGCAAGACAGCAGCAGCCATAGCAGCAGCATTCTCTCCTTCCCCCAGTTACCAGACAGGAGCAACTATAAAACCAACAGACAATAACTCAGGCCTATGGTTACTTCTGCGTCTGGGACTGCACACTAGGGATGATGTTGGAGTAATCCAATTTGGGGCTCAAGTTCAGTGAGTTGTGGACCCCTGAGCTTGCCTGAGTCAGCGCGCACTGGGTCAGGCAAGCTCGCGGTTGCCTTCTTGTCTGTGAGCCACCATTTTATGCAAAAGCATGGGTAAAACGTCTTTGGAAATTTCCATTTTGTGCAAAATGGTGGCTGCAAATAGCATGCTTTATGCAACACTGCAGGCATAAATGGCCTAATAAGACCATTTATGCCTGCAATTGTCTGTAAATCACGTGAAAAGGCTTACCCGCGACTTTGCGTAAAATGGAAGCTCGCGGGAAAGTGGAACGCTATGTGTCACTTGCTGGGTGCTCGTGGACTGTCTGGTGGCTTGACCATGTGCCCACCAGGGTTGGACAAGCAGCGGGGGTCCAGAAAGCGGTGTGTGAGGCAGGCACGGGCGGGTTTGCCCATCCCTATTCACAGCTACAGACCAGTTTTAAGAAACAACCTACCTTTATGGAACATATCACCATTTTATTATTTAGAGGTTTATTTAAATCATTTTATTCATTTGGATGTTTGTTTTCTTCCTCCCTCTTTTTCCTTTTCCCTGTTAAATAAACCCTACACCTTGTTTTAAAAGTTGCTCACTGGTTCCCCTGCCCCTCTTTCAGAGAACAGGAATCCTGGTGGATGACAGGCACCACATACCAATTTGGGGTCAGCATCTTTCTCCTACATCCACTGCTGTATGAACTACTGCTGCACTGAACATTTCTCCCACTGTTTTTCAACCATTCTCATTCAATTTGATGGAAAAGGAATTGCTTTTGAAAAGACATTCAAAGGAGGAGAAATTTTGGGGAAATTATCATGGGTTGGGTTTGGGTTTCTTGTGCTTCATCTACTTAAGAGCTGGCTGAGGAGTATATGTAAGTATCCTGTCTTTCATTGTACAATGCATTCCAGAAGCCTGTAGCTTCCTTGGCTTCCCACACTTGAATTAAAGACCAGGGGAAGACATCATGTGGAAATTCCTCCCACAGGGCTTTTTCAAATCAGGAAGCACTGGTAGCCTGGGAGGCTGCAGAACAATGGAGAGATGTGTAACAGAAACAACAACAACAACACAGCACCCTCAGCCACCTCACAATGATTAAGCTCAACAACAACAACAAAATTAATTCAAAATAAGTTATAAAATGCCCTGAGAATGAGGCAGAAAAATGGAAACCTCTTTAATGAGGGAAGAAAAGTTTCATGAAATTGGAAGATAGATTTTGGCAGAGCACCAGCTCCCTTTCTACCCTAGAGCTGGATACAACACTGCCCACCTCACACTGGCACTGTGGAGGATGCAAAATGGGGGCTAGGCAGCCAATACAATGTTGTTGTCATTCCAGTTGCAGTGGAAAACCCAACCACCCTTGGGGGGGTGGGGGAGAAGCTGTGCTACAATCCCTGTCAATGGTGAGCACTAGGGGTGGACGAAAGTCCCTTACCTGTCCTCGAAGGACGTTCGCGGTGGGGGGGAGGCGCTTCGCTGCTCCCCCCGCGAAGTTCAGGCCGGGGGGGAGGCTTCGCGCCTCGCCCCAGCTGAAATTCAAGCCGGGGCGGAGGCTTCCCGCCTCGCCCCGGCCAAAATTCAGGCCAGGGAGGAGGCTTCCCGCCTCGCCCGGCCGCGAACGCGAAAGTTAAAAAAAAAAAAAAACACGCCCCCTGATAGGCTACGTGACGATTCATGTAGCCTATCACGGCTAGATCTGCAAAGTCAGCCGTGATAGGCTACGTCAATCGTCACGTAGCCTATCACAGGTGACTTTAAAAAAAAAAAAAAAGCGCGTACGCTAATGGCGGCCCCCATAGGGAGCCGCCATTCGCGTTCCTTATTTAGTCGCTGTAGTCTACGTAAATGTTTATGTAGACTACGGCGAAAATAAGGGCAACACAAATAGCGTTGCCCTTATTTTAGCCATAGTCTACGTAAATCTTTACGTAGACTACAGCGACCAAATAAGGAACGGGAATGGCGGTTCCCTCTGGGGGCCGCCATTATCCGTACACACATTTTTTTTTTTTTTTTAAGGTCAGCCGTGATAGGCTACATGACGATTGACGTAGCCTATCACGGCTGACTTTGCAAATCTAGCCGTGATAGGCTACATGAATCGTCACGTAGCCTATCAGGGGGCGTTTTTTTTTTTTCTTTTATTGCAATGGCGGCCGCTTCCGCCTAGGGGTGGACGAAAGTCACTTACCTTTTCTCGCAGCTTGTTCGCGGTGGGGGGGAGCGCTTCGCTGCTCCCCCCGCGAAGTTCAGGCCGGGGGGGGAGGCTTCCCGCCTCCACCGGCCGAAATTCAGGCCGGGGAGGAGGCTTCCCGCCTTGCCCGGCCGAAATTCAGGCCGGGGAGGAGGCGCCTCACCTCGCCCGGCCGCGAACGTGGAAGTAAAAAAAAATAAAAAAAAAACGCCCCCGATAGGCTACGTGACGATTCATGTAGCCTATCACGGCTAGATCTGCAAAGTCAGCTGTGATAGGCTACGTGAATCGTCACGTAGCCTATCACGGGTGACTTTAAAAAAAAAAAAAAAGCACGTACGCGAATGGCGGCCCTCATAGGGAGCCACCATTCGCGTTCCTTATTTAGTTGCTGTAGTCTACGTAAACATTTACGTAGACTACAGCGACCAAATAAGGAACGCGAATGGCGGCTCCCTATGGGAGCCGCCATTATCCGTACACACTTTTTTTTTTTGTTTTTAAGTCACCTGTGATAGGTTACTACCTGTGATTGACGTAGCCTATCACGGCTGACTTTACAAATCTAGCTGTGATAGGCTACGTGAATCGTCACGTAGCCTATCAGGGGACTTTTTTTTTTTATTGCAATGGCGGGGGCGGCAGCCGGTCGAAAGACCGGCTGCCGCTCCAGCCCCGCTCGAACACCCGATGAACCGCCAGCCAGACCCGCCGCCAGGAGGGACATTCAGGGAAGGTAAGTCCCGTCCCGGGGGGGTGCGGGGGGTGGGGGGGTGCGGAGGATTTCTCCCCGAAACTTGTTCGGGGGGCCGAACACGTTGGCGCTCGGCCCCCCGAAGTTTCGGGGAGAAATTCTCCACCATCCCTACTTCCGCCCCGCTCGAACACCCGCCGAACCGCCGGCCGGACCCGCCGCCGGGAGGGACATTCAGCGAAGGTAAGTCCCATCCCGGGGGGGGGGTGGGAGGTGGGGGGGTTCGGAGGATTTCTCCCCGAAACTACTTCGGGGGGCCGAACACGTTGGCGCTCAGCCCCCCAAAGTTTCGGGGAGAAATTCTCCGCCAACCCTAGTGAGCACTACCTATGAGAAACTGTTGGAGAATTTCTCCTCCCCCTGGAAAAATTCAGTGAACTTGTTGTCCCCCAATTTCTCTGCCCACATATAGGGTGGAGAATTCTGAGAGGGAATTCTGAGAGGGAACCCAGGTGCCATAGTTTCCACCACCCCACAGAGTTGCTGGTAGGGTAGATTGGGTTACATAAATGTTCTCATTAACTCCCAGAACAATTGGCAAGCATTATCCTCTATGCACCTTGACAGATATCCCCATTATTTCTGCCTCTCCTACCCTTGCTCTTGCCCAGTCTGTCAGGGCTCACCAATGAAACTAGGCTGTCTGGGCAATGGTACTGCTTCTAGGATTCTCCTACAGATGCTAGCTCTTGGGCAGGCTGTATCTGGAAGAAATCTGGTGCACCCTTACACTCCCCCTGACCCCCAGATGATGCTACCCATGATAAACTGAAGGAGACATGAGTGAAGCAATGCATTCTGCATGGATGCATCCCACATGGAATGTCACAGTTCCAGAATCAATGATTCTATTATATATCTCAACTTTCTAAGACTTAATTTGACACCGGTTTTAACAAAAATACACCATACAATTTCACCAGGTTTTGTTTATGCCTGACTTACCTGAATATTCAAATAGCTCAACATACCCTTCAAGTTTAAAGCTTGCCTACCAAAATATTACGGCTGCCAATCCCCACTGGTGCATATTATGTACTGTTTCTTTTGAAGGTGCTCATGAAACTATTAGAATTTTCCTTTGACATGCCCAGTTCTGCATGGCTGAGCATGTTTGTATTAGTTAAAAACCCCATATTGCTTTGGAGGTAGCTGTAACTGTGCAGAAGTTAAATGATTTGCTAACAAGTTACATTTATTGAATCACTTTTGTTTTCTCCTCAGAAGGAAACCATTATCCTCAGAGGTTTTTTAACATTTCTTTCACGTTTCATACATGTTTAATTTTATTTATTTCACAACTAATATAGACAATTTTAAGAAGTGTAATATGAAAGGAAACAATGAAGCAAATGGAATACATTTTCAGGAAGTATCACATTGCCATTTTTGCTTTATTTTATCATTGGATACAATATCAAAGTCAAATCATATCGAATATGCTCTGGAAAGTTGCTTTTGGAAGCCTAATAGATCTTAATTTCTGGCAAATTAAGAACAAAATAAAAGAAACAACAACAATAAATGTAGTAGGGTTGTACAGAGTATGCCCTCCAAATATCATGGCCCCATTCCTTGGCTGTGAATTCGAGGACTATTTTTTTGTGCAGCAAAATTTGCCCCATACATTTTGAAGAATTGGTTGGGGATGCTTCCTCATTCTTTCAAAAAACTTTTTAAAATGTTTATCTCACTGCCACTTGTGGCCTGGACACAGCATTGTGTTCATAATGCTGTTAGCCTGGACACTGACTTGTTCTGTGGAACCTTGGGGGAAACCATGGTGACCACCATGTTGAAGTGAAGGAAATGGCAGTTTAGGGTTGGACAAACTCACCTGATTCCATGGTCGAGCCGCCACTGCCACCCACCCGCACAAACCCCTGGAGGGCCTGTCCAACAGTCTGCGAGTGCCCTGTAGCCACATGCTCCTTCATGCAAGCTGCCATTTTAATGAAAGATGGGGGCTCTAGTTTTTCTATATCTAATGTTGTGCACAACAGTGGCCATAAAGGGCCATTTCTGCAACAGTAGAGGCCTCTAATGTTGCAGAAATGGCCCTTTACAGCCAACGTTCTGTGCAACGTTATATAGATGAAAAACTGGAGCCCCCATTTTGCATTCAAATGGTGGTTTACATGGAGGATGGGCAGCTCCTGGACACAAGTGGGTGGGTCCGGTAAATCTTGGCTGCTTGTGCAACTCAGCGGGCGGTGGTGGTTGCTCACTGAGCTGGGTTCAGGGGCTCAGTGGTGGGGAGTCCAGTGGACTCCCGATCCCAGTAGGGCACCCACAACATCCCTATGGCAGTTTGCCCACCAACAGGAGAGTTGTGCTTCTGCTGCTGCTGTTGCTGCCACCATTTGGAGCAATGAGGATAGATAGATAGATAGATAGATAGATAGATAGATAGATAGATAGATAGATAATTACTTTGACAAAATTGAAGAAGATACTCTGGCAACCAAAAGTAGGCAGGGTTTGGCTGGGCCACTCCCTGACCCCCTCCCCAAATTGAATTTACACACTCCCAATTTGAGGCTGAATTCACTGCCAGAGCTCTATGAGGATGGCCTGAACAACATGCTTTAGTGCTGTTGGGTGAGACTTGTCTCACTTAGGGCAGGATGAATCCGTCTGTTTTCCTTTCAATAATGTGCACAATTTTTCCAGTACAAGTTTGCTCTGTCGTGTTTCTGCATCACTTTAAAAAGTCCACATAAAAATTCATACTCATTTTGGGGCACGTTTTCATATGGACAAAAAATTGTATAGACTTTTCAACTCATTTTTGGTGAGCAAATTTCCCTAACACATGCCTTTTTGCATGCAATTTACCCTAATATGTCAGTTTTGTATTGTTTAGAAGTTTTAATCAGAGAACTGTATCACAAAACTTGGAGAATTCATCTTCCTTGTATAGATGTTAGGGATGTACGAAAGTCACTTACCTTTTCACAGATGTGATTTGCAGTGGGGGGGAGGCGCTCCCCCCACTGCGTATTTTTACGCATATTTAGATAAAATGTTTACATAAGCTAAAACAGCTAAAAATAGGGAATGGAAATGGTGGCCACCATAGCCGCTGCCATTTGCATACGCTGTTTTTTTTGGGGGGGGGGCTTGCCATGATAGGCTATGTAAATATTCACATAGCCTATCACGGCAGCCTCACAGGATGCAAATGGCAGCTGCGGCAGCCGGTCGAAAGACCAGGCGCCGTGGCCACCGGCAGAGCCACCACCGCTGCTGGAGCCCCAGGTAAGTTTCATTCCGGGGCTATGATGCGAGGTGGTGGGGGTGGGAGGACATTCCGCCACGGGTTTTGGGGGGCCGAATGCCAGTGCATTCGGCCTCATTGAAATGCGTGGCAGAATTCTCTGCCTTCCCTAATGGATGTATGCAATGTACCATGCCAGAAAGAAAACAATGTATTCCTATGGAATGTATTCTTATGATATGCTGACAGTCTTCAAGGCACCTATGCAAGAATGACTCAACCTATAAAATTCCATGAATAATGAAGACTGTACACCAAAGCTGCAGATGTGTGCCAGTGCAAATATATTATATACTACAAAATGCCCATTACTATGACACAGGCGAGAGAGCAGAAAGAGGACCCATATATAGTAGGGATATTGTGTGGGGGTGGGCGGGGGGTATGTGTTGATGGGGGTGTACAGTGCATCTCTGTTCATACTGGAGATCCTCTCAGTGAAGGACAAGTGGAGCATCAGTGTCAGGTCTTTAGTTTAATGGCAGCCATTCATTTATATGGCAAAAAGATATAATGGAGTGGAGAATAATATAAATATGTGTACAAACCTAACACCTTCCCATTGTGAGTTCTTATTTCTTCAGGGGGAACAGAATCCAGGCCTGCCTGGGGGGTGGGGGATGAATAGGGCCTGACAAGTTTCTTAAAAAAAATGCAGGCCATTCACATGAGCCAAGCCCCCCCCCTTCCATTCCCAGATTCCTCTGGGCGGCCCTGACAGGATCTCCTCTTTTCTGCCAGTTTTCCTCACCACAGCCCACTTACATCTCCCCATAGAATGAAAAGGAAGCCATTGAGCCTGCTCCTGTCTGGCCATGCTCTTAAATCTGCATAGCTGCATAGTGTTGGTTCCCCTGTTTACATATTACGGATGTATGAAAGTCACTTAACTTTTCACAGCTTGGATTCGTGGTGGGCAGGAGGTGCTCCATCCCTCCCCTCGGAATCCTCCCTAGGCCGGCTCTGCTCCACAGCGGATCCGTGGAGCTGCCGGCCAGGGCTGTCCACAGCCAGAGTTCTGGCCATGGCCGCCTGATGTGGACGCAAATGGTAGCCGCCGTAGCGGCTGCCATTTGCATCCTGCCAGTCTGCCATGATAGGCTATGTAAGTATTGACGTAGCCTATCACAGCAAAGAGCAGGGGCGCAAACGACGGCCGCTATGCCATTTGCACCGCTGCTCTCTCCGTGATAGGCTACATCAGTATTTACGTAGCCTAACAGGGTAAAGGCAGCTACGCAAATGGCGTAGTGGCCACCATTTGTGTAGCTCCCTTTACCATGATAGGCTATGTAAATACTTACGTAGCCTATCATGGAGAGAGCAGAGGCGCAAATGGCGTAGCAGCCACTGTTTGCATCCCTGCTGTTTGCCGTAATGGCCAGCTTGGCAGGACGTAAATGGCGGCCACAGCAGCCAGCCGAAAGACCAGCCGCCACCGCCACCACCGCCACTGGCGCCCCATGTAAGTTTAGCTCCAGGGGGATTCTGTGGGCTGGGGGGGGGAGGCCGTTCCACCACGGATTTCAGTGGGCCAAATGCCAGTGCATTCGGGCTCACTGAAATCCGTGGCGGAATTCTCTGCCATCCCTATCTAGGGATGGCAGAGAATTTCTCCACGAATCTTCGGGAGGCTGAGCGCCGAGGCATTCGGCCCCCCGAAAGTGTTGGGGAAATTCTCCGCCGGCCCCCCGCCCCGCCCCCAGGATGGGACTTACCTTCGGTGAATGTCCCTCTCAGCGGCGGGTCCCGGCGGAGTTTCGGTGGCATTTCATCGGGGGCGGGGGCGGCGGCCGGTCTCCCGACCAGCTGCCACCACCGCCATTACAAAATAAAAAAGTAAACAAAAAACAAAAAACACACACCCGTGATCGGCTACGTGATGATTTACGTAGCCTATCACGGCTAGATTTCCAAAGTCAGCTGTGAAAGGCTACGTAAATCGTCATGTAGCCTATCACGGGTGACTTTTGGGAAAAAAAAAGCAAGTACGCAAATGGCGGCGGCCCATGGGCGCCTCCATTTGCGTTCCTTATTTTGGCACGTCTAGTCTACGTAAAGATTTACGTAGACTACGGTGAAAATAAGGGCAACGCAAATAGCAGAATGTACAATAAAAGTACAATCCCATAGATTCCCAGCAGAAAATTTATGTTGCTGATAGAGATGTATGAATCCTTTACCTGGTTCCAGTCAGGGCATCTGCTGGGTGGGGGGGTGAGCTGTTCCTCCCCCCAGAATCCTGCCTGGCCAGCTCCGCTCCTCAGCCATGCTGCGGAGCCACCAGCTGGGCCAATCCACAGCAGGGCCTCCAGCTGCTGCTGGTCTGGTGCGGACTGGGGATGGCAGAGAATTCCACCACGCATCTCGGTGAGGCTGAATGCCAGTGCATTCGGCCCCCCAAAATCTGTGGCGGAACAGCCTGCCCCCCCCGCCCCCCTGCGGATCCACCCCGAGACGAGACTTACCTGGGGCGGATCTTCTGGGTGGCGGCGGCGGCCGCCGCTGCGGCGGCTGGTCTTCTGACCGGATGCCGCCACCGCCATTAGCAGACTTGTGTTTTTGTTTTTTTTTCTTTTCAAGACGTGATAGGCTACGTGAAGATTTACGTAGCCTATCATGGCAGGGTAAAAAAAACAACAACACACGTAGGCAAATGGCGGTGGCTACAGCTGCCGCCATTTGCATTCCTTATTTTGGTATCTTAGTCTACATAAATATTTACGTAGAGTAAGATGGTGAAAATAAGGGGAATACAAATAGCATAGCGGGCGCTATTTGCATCCCTCTTTGATTCGCCATTTGAGCTGACGTAAATATTTATGTAGACTAAGACAGCCAAAAACAAGGAACGCAAATGGCGTCGGCCATAGCCGCCATTTGCGTATGCAGTTTTTTTGGGGGGGGGCTACCCAGAGCCCTCCGCGGCCAGAAATCCGGCTGCGGACGGCTCTGGCCTGGGCCTGGCCAGCTGCTCTGCGTAGCCGCCGCGGAGCATAGCCGGCCATCGAGGATTCCGGGGGGGAGGAACGGAGCACCTCCCCCCCCATCGAGGATTCTGGGGGGAGGGATGGAACGCCTCCCCCCCCACCATAAACATAATCCGCTGATAGGTAAGTACATTTTGTACATCCCTAGCTGCGGACGCAAATGGCGTCCTGCGTAGGGGACGCCATTTGTGTCCCTACAGTAGTCCGTGATAGGCTACATAAATATTTATGTAGCCTATCATGGCAAAGAGCAGGGACGCAAATGGCGGCTACTACGCCATTTGCACCCCTGCTCTTTGCCGTGATAGGCTACATAAGTATTTATGTAGCCTATCACAGTAAAGGCAGCCATACAAATGGCGGCCGCTATGCCATTTGCATGGCTGCTTTTACCGTGATAGGCCTTCCTGTCCTGCATTGTCTCCCGGAGCGTGCTCAAGTCCATATTCATTGCATCAGTAATGCTATCTAGCCATCTCATCCTCTGCTGTCCCCTTCTCCCTTTGCCTTCAGTCTTTCCCAGCATCAGGGTCTTTTCCTGAGAGTTTTCTCTTCACATTAGGTGGCCAAAATATTTGAGCTTCAGCTTCAGGATCTGTCCTTCCAATGAGCAGTCAGGGTTGATTTCCTTTAGGATTGACTGATTTGACCTCCTTGCAGTCCAGGGGACTTGTAAGAGTCTTCTCCAGCACCACAGTTCAAAAGCATCAATTCTTTGGCGCTCAGCCTTCCTTATAGTCCAGCTCTCACAGCAATACATTACTACTGGGAAAACCATAGCTTTCATTAGACAGACCTTTGTTGGCAAGGTGATGTCTCTGCTAGGGATGTCAGAGAATTCCGCCACGGATCTCGGTGAGGACGAATGCCAGTGCATTCCGCCCCCCGAACTCCGTGGCGGAACGGCCTGCCCCCCCGCCCCCCCGCGGATCCCCCCTGGGACGAGACTTACTTGTGGTGGATCTTCCGGGCGGCAGCGGCTCCGGCGGCAGCTGCGGCAGCGGCAGCTGCGGCGGCTGGTCTTCCGACTGGTTGCCACTGCTGCCATTTCCAGGCTTGTAAAAAAAAAAAAAAAGACGTGATAGGCTACGTAAAGATTTACGTAGCCTATCATGGCTAGGTTTAAAAAAAAAACACGACGTGATAGGCTACGTAAATCTTTACATAGCCTATCATGGTTGGGTGGGTTTAAAAAACAACAACAACCACGTATGCAAATGGAGGCGGCTACAGCCGCTGCCATTTGCGTTCCTTATTTTTGCCATCTTAATCTATGTAAATATTTACTTAGACTATGATGGCGAAAATAAAGGGGAACGCAAAAAGCGTAGCGGGCCCTATTTGCGTGCCTTTTTGATTCGACGTTTTAGCCTCCATAAATATTTACATAGGCTAAAACGGTGAATCAAAAAGTGACGCAAATAACACCCGCTACGCTATTTGCGTTCCCCTTTATTTTCGCCATCATAGTCTATGTAAATATTTACGTAGATTAAGACGGCAAAAATAAGGAATGCAAATGGCGGCGGCAATAAAAGTACAAAATAAAAGCACTTGTGTATGCGGTTGTTGTTGTTGTTTTTACTGAGAGCCCTCCGTGGCCGGAAATCTGGCTGCAGACAGCTCTGGCCCAGCTGGGCCTGGCTGGCTGTGCTCCGCGGAGCTGCCGCGGAGCACAGAGAGCCACGGAGGATTCCGGGGGGGAGGAACAGAGTGCCTTCTACCCGGCGAGGATTCCGGGGGGAGGGACAGAACGCCTCCCCCCCATCAACATAATCCGCAAAAGGTAAGTGACTTTCGTACATCCCTAGTCTCTGCTTCTTACTAACTATGCTGTCTAGGTTTGCCATAGCTTTCCTCCCAAGGAGCAAGTGTCTTTTTATTTCATGGCTACAGTCACCGTCTGTGGTGATCTTGGATCCCAAGAAAATAAAATCTCTCACTGCTTCCATTTCTTCCCCTTCTATATGCCAGGAAGTGATGGGACCAGATGCCATGATCTTAGTTTTTTTAATGTTGAGTTTCAAACCAGGTTTGCACTCTCCTCTTTCACCCTCAACAAGAGGCTCTTGAGATTCTCTTCGCTTTCCGCCATTAGGGTGGTATCGTCTGCATATCTAAGGTTGTTGATAATTCTCCTGGGAATCTTAATTCTGACCTGTGATTCATCCAACCTGGCGTTTCTCATGATGTACTCTGAATATAAGTTAAATAAGAAGGGTGACAATATGCAGCCTTGTCGTACTCCTTTCCCAATTTTGAACCACGCGGTTGTTCCATGTCCGGTTCTTACTGTTGCTTCTTGACCCTCGTACAGGTTTCTCAGGAGACAGGTAAGGTGATCTGGTACCCCCATCTCTTTAAGAATTTGCCACAGTTTGTTGTGATCCACACAAAGGCTTTAGCGTAGTCAATGAAGCAGAAATAGACGTTTTTCTGGAATTCTCTTGCTTTCTCCATGATCCAGCGAAAGCTGGCGATTTGATCTCTAGTTCCTCTGCCTCTTCGAAACCCAGCTTGTACTTCCGGTAGTTCTCGGTTCGCATACTGCTGAAGCCTAGCTTGTAGGATTGGGAGCATAACCTTGCTGGCATGTGAAATGAGCACAATTGTACAGTGGTTTGAACACTCTTTGGCATTGCCCTTCTTGGGAATTGGAATGTAAACTGACCTTTTCCAGTCTTGTGGCCACTGTTGAGTGTTCCGAATTTGTTGGCATATTGAGTGCAGCACTTTAACAGCAACATCTTTTAGGATTTTAAATAGCTCGGCTGGAATACAGTCATCTCCGCTAGCTTTGTTGTTAGTAATGCTTCCTAAGGCCCACTTGACTTCACTCTCGAGGATGTACAGCTCAAGTTCAGTGACCGCACTCTCATGGCTATCAGGGACATTCAGATCTTTCCTGTATAGTTCTTCTGTGTATTCTTTCCACCTCTTCTTAATCTCATCTGCTTCTGTTAGGTCCCTGCCTTCTTTGTCCTTTATCATGCCCATCTTTGCACAAAACGTTCCCTTGAGATCTCTGATTTTCTTGAAGAGATCTCTAGTGTTTCCCATTCTGTTGTTTTCCTTGATTTCTTTGCATTGTTCATTTAAGAAGGCCTTCTTGTCTCTCCTTGATCTTCTCTGGAACTCTGCATTCAGTTCGATATATCTTCCCCTTTCTCCCTTGCTTTTCGCTTCCCTTCTTTCCTCAGCTACTTGTCAAGCCTCCTCAGACAGCCACTTGGCTTTCTTGCATTGCTTTTTCTTTGGGATGGATTTCGTTGCTGCCTCCTGAACAATGTTGCGGACCTCCGTCCATAGTTCCTCAGGCACTCTGTCTATCAGGTCTAATCCCTGAAATCTATTCCTCACCTCCACTGTATATTCATCAGGGATATGATTTAGGTCATACCTGAATGGTTTAGTGGTTTTCCCTACGTTCTTCAATTTAAGCCAAAATTTTGCAAGAAGCAGCTCATGATCTGAGCCACAGTCAGCTCCAGGTCTTGTTTTTACTGGCTGTATAGAGCTTCTCCATCTTTGGCTGCAAAGGACATAATCAATCTGATTTCAATATTGACCAACTGGTGATGTCCATGTGTAGAGTTGCCTCTTGTGCTGTTGGAAAATAGTGTTTGCTCTGATTAGTGTGTTCACTTGGCAAAACTCTATTAGCCTTTGTCCTGCTTCATTCTGTACACCAAGGCCATGCTTGCCTGTTATCCTGGTGATTTCTTGACTTCCTACTTTAGCATTCCAATCCCCTATGATGAATAGGACATCTTTTTTTGGTGTTAGTTCTAGAAGGTGTTGTAGGTCTTCATAGAACCAATCAACCTCAGCTTCTTCGGCCTCAGTGGTTGGGGCATAGACTTATTTATTTAGTTATATATATATATATATATATTTATTTATTTATTTCTATACTGCCCAATAGCTGAAGCTGTCTGGGCAGTTCACAAAACTGGAATTACTGTGATGTTGAATGGTTTGTCTTGGATTCGTACTGAGATCATTCTATCATTTTTAAGATTGTACCCCAGTACTGCTTTTCCCACCCTTTTGTTGACTATTAGTGCTACTCCATTTCTTCTAAGGGATTCTTGCCCACAGCAGTAGATATAATGGTCACCTGAATTAAATTCGCCCATGCTTGTCCATTTTAGTTCACTGATTCCCAAGATGTCGATGTTCAATCTTGCCATCTCAGGTTTGACCACCTCCAGCTTACCTTGATTCATTGATCTGACATTCCAGGTTCCTAAACAATATTGTTCTTTACAGCATCAGATTTTCTTTTCACCACCAGACACATCCAGAGCTGAGTGTCCTTTCGGCTTTGGCCCAGCCACTTCACTCTTTCTGGCACTACTTGGAAATTCCCTCTGCTCTTCCCCAGTAGTACACTGGACACCTTCCGACCTGAGGGGGTTTATCTTCCGGCGTCATATCTTTTAGCCTTGTGATACATTCCGTGGGGTTTTCTTGGCAAGGATACTGGAGTGGGTTGCCATGTCCTTCTCCAGTGGACCACATTTTATCAGAACTCTCCGCCGTGTCCTGTCCATGGCATAGCTTATGGCTTCACTGAGTTACGCAAGCCCCTTCGCCACAGCAAGGCAGTGATCCATGAAGTGGCTAAAGCAGTTCTTGGATACAATCCAAAAAATGACAGACTGATCTCAATTCAAATTCAGGGTAAGCCATTTAACATCACAGTGATCCAAATATACGCCCCAACCACAGATGGTGAAGAAGCAAAAGTAGATCAGTTCTATGAGGATTTGCAGCACCTAGTGGATAGTACCCCCAAAAAATATGTTATTTTCATTACAGGAGACTGGAATGCTAAGGTGGGTAGTCAAACGACACCCCGAATTACAGGCAAGCATGGTCTGGGAGAACAAAATGAAGCGGGACATAGAATTTTGCCAAGACAACTCACTGTGCATAACAAACACTCTCTTCCAACAAACTAATCAACAACTTTATACATGGACTTCACCAGATGGTCGACACCGAAATCAGATTGACTACATCCTTTGTAGCCAAAGGTGGCGGAAACCTATGCAGTTGGTAAAACAAGACCTGGAGCTGATTGTAGTTCAGATCTAGGGATGGCAGTGAATTACTCCACGAATCTCGAAATTTGCATACGCGCTTTTTTTTTCCAAAGTCAGCCGTGATAGGCTACGTAACGATATACATATGAAATTGTACGAAACCCCCGAAATTGTTGGTGAAATTCTCCGCCCCCCGCCCCCCCTGGGATGGCACTTACCTCCCTCGAATGTCCCTCTCGGCGGCGGGTCCCGGCGGGAGTTCGGCGGCGTTTAGTCGGGGGCGGGGGCGGCGGCCGGTCTTCCGACCAGCTGCCGCCACCGCCATTACAAAATAAAGTAAAAAAAAAACCACACACCTGTGATAGGCTACGTAATGATTAACGTAGCCTATCACAGCTAGATTTCCAAAGTCAGCCGTGATAGGCTACGTAAATCGTTACGTAGCCTATCACGGGTGACTTTGGGAAAAAAAATGTGTACGCAAATGGAGGCGCCCATGGGCGCCACCATTTGCGTTCCTTATTTGGTCCCAGTAGTTTACGTAAAGATTTACATAGACTACGGCAAAAATAAGGGCAACGCAAATAGCGTACGTGCTTTTTTTTTTTCCAAAGTCACCTGTGATAGGCTATGTAACGATTTACGTAGCCTATCATGGCTGACTTTGGAAATCTAGCCGTGATAGGCTACGTTAATCGTTATGTAGCCTATCACGGGTGTGTGTGTTTTTGTTTGTTTTTTACTTTTTATTTCACAGCCGGGGAGACGGGGCGCTTCTCCCCGGCCTGAATTTCGGCCGGGTGAGGCGGGGCGCCTCCCCCCCTGGCCTGAATTTCGGCCAGGCCAGGCAGGGCCCCTTCCCTCCTGGCCTGAACTTCGGGGGGAGAACCGAAGCGCCTCCCCCCCACCGCGAAGCAAGCTGCGGGACCAGGTAAGTCCCTTTTGTACATTCCTATTCAGATCACTAACTTCTTATTGCACAATTTAGACTCAGACTAAAGAGAATAGGGAAGACCCACAGAGCAGTTAGATATGAGATCACTAATATTCCTAATGAATATGCAGTGGAGGTGAAAAATAGATTTAAGGGACTAGATTTAGTAGATAGGGACCCGGAAGAACTATGGACAGAAGTTCACAGCATTGTTCAGGAGGCGGCAACAAAAAACATCCCAAAGAAAAAGAAAACCAAGAAGGCAAGATGGCTGTCTGCTGAGACACTGGAAGCAGCCCAAGAAAGAAGGAAAGCAAAAGGCAACAGTGATAGGGTGAGATATGCCCAATTAAATGCAAAATTCCAGAGGTTAGCCAGAAGAGATAAGGAATTATTTTTAAACAAGCAATGCGTGGAAGCGGAAGATGATAATAGAATAGGAAGGACAAGAGACCTCTTCCAGAAAATTAGAAACATTGGAGGTAAATTCCAGGCAAAAATGGGTATGATCAAAAACAAAGATGGCAAGGACCTAACAGAAGCAGAAGAGATCAAGAAAAGGTGGCAAGAATATACAGAAGATCTGTATAGGAAGGATAATAATATCGGGGATAGATTTGATGGTGTGGTCAGTGAGCTAGAGCCAGGCATCCTGAAGAGTGAGGATGAATGCACCTTAAGAAGCACTGCTAATAACAAGGCAGCAGGAGATGATGGTATCCCAGCTGAACTGTTTAAAATCTTGCAAGATGATGCTGTCAAGGTGATGCATGCCATATGCCAGCAAATTTGGAAAACACAAGAATGGCCAACAGATTGGAAGAAATCAACCTATATCCCCATACCAAAAAAGGGAAGCACCAAAGAATGTTCAGACTATCCAACAGTGGCACTTATTTCACATGCGAGTAAGGTAATGCTCAAGACCTTACAAGGTAAACTCCAGCAATTCATGGAACCAGAATTGCCAGATGTACAAGCTGGGTTTAGAAAAGGCAGAGGAACTAGAGACCAAATGGCCAATATCCGCTGGATAATGGAGAAAGCCAGGGAGTTTCAGAAAAACCTTTATTTCTGTTTTATTGACTATTCCAAAGCCTTTGACTGTGTGGATCACCACAAATTGTGGCAAGTTCTTGGTGGTATGGGGATACCAAGTCATCTTGTCTGCCTCCTGAGGAATCTGTATAATGACCTAGTAGCAATGGTAAGAACAGTCCATGGAACAACGGACTGGTTTAAGATTGGGAAAGGAGTACGGCAGGGTTGTATACTCTCACCCTACCTATTCGACCTGTATGCAGAACACATCATGCAACATGCTGGGCTTGATGAAGCCAAGGCTGGAGTTAAAATCCCTGGAAGAAACATTCACAATCTCCGATATGCGGATGATACCACTTTGATGGCTGAAAGCGAGGAGCTGAGGAAGCTCATGACGAAGGTGAAAGAAGAAAGTGCAAAAGCTGGGTTGCAGTTAAACCTCAAAAACACCAAGATTATGGCAACTAGCTTGACTGATAACTGGCAAATAGAGGGAGAAAACGTGGAGGCAGTGACAGACTTTGTCTTTCTAGGTGCAAAGATGACTGCAGCCAGGAAATCAGAAGACGTTTACTTCTTGGGAGGACAGCAATGATAAATCTTGATAAAATAGTTAAGAGCAGAGACATCACACTGACAACAAAGGTCCGCATAGTGAAAGCAATGGTATTCCCCATAGTAACCTATGGCTGCAAGAGCTGGACCATAAGGAAGGCTGAGCGAAGGAAGATAGATGCTTTTGAACTGTGGTGCTGGAGGAAAATTCTGAGAGTGCCTTGGACTGCAAGAAGATCAAACTAGTCCATACTCCAGGAAATAAAGCCAGACTGCTCACTTGAGGGAATGATATTAAAGGCAAAACTGAAGTACTTTGGCCACATAATGAGAAGACAGGATACCCTGGAGAAGATGCTGATGCTAGGGAAAATGGAAGGCAAAAGGAAGAGGGGCCGATGGATGGATGATATTCTGGAGGTGACGGACTCGACCTTGGGGGAGCTGGGGGTGGCGACGGCCGACAGGAAGCTCTGGCATGGGCTGGTCCATGAAGTCACGAAGAGTCGGAAGCGACTGACTGAATAAACAAAAACAAAGGGGATGTGTGCTTAATTTTCTCCCATTGCAATCAATGGGACTTCAAAGTGCTTAACTTTGGACAGACCATGCCTTCTGTATTTTTATATTTCTCATTTTTCTAAGATCTAACAAAAGATCTAGAGATAAAGCAACCTTTTAGCATGATGATTTCCATGGAGCTCAGTCAGTTAATTAGAACTCTCATTTGCTTCACTACCACACATTGTAATAATGTGGCCCTTGTAGGAAGACAGTTGTTTGTTTAAAAAAGGGGGGGCAGCAAGAACTGCACATTGCTTTGCCTTGTAATACCGTATTGTGTTTGTCTCTATTAAGCAGAAAGTTATTCAGTGCCAAAAAAAATAAAATAAAAAAAATAAAGTGACACAACGGATACATGCCAACACATTTTATTAAAAGCGACAGTTCGCAGAATGATGGCTCTAGCTGAATTAATCTGCACAGAAGGGCTTTCCATCTCAGGGTCAAGCTAGAAACCAAAAACACAATGTACCATGTACTGAGTATTCGCCTACTATTTAGCATTACTGTTAGAGAACAGGAAAAGAAAACATGCCCTTTCCTTACTTGTACTTCAGTAAGCTTATGCCATTTTCAAGAATACAAAGTTCTCCAGCAAGTTACAGAGATGACAAACAATGCATTTAGATAGTACATCTCAATCTTTCAAACCACTTCACATACATTATCCATTTCAGGCCGTCATTATTTTGTGTAGTATGTTGACAAGGTCTACCACCTTGTCTTCAGAGACACTGGCAAAGTTTTTTTTTTTTTCACACCAACACTGTGTGAACAGAGCAAATGGCCTTACTTAAACTGAAAGACAACTTCCTTTGACAAAGATTTATCTCAAAATGCATTGAGAATAAAAGATACTGGGGTGTTGTTTTGTCCCCATATAAACATAGTCCCTCTCTCTCACACACATACCCCTATTGAATTAATGGCTGAGGTGATATTTGAATCAAGGACTCCCAGCTCACCTCACATTCTTAGTTACAAACACTACATCTTCAAGATGTTTTGGAATACAACACCCATACAGCCCAGTCAGCATGGCCAATGGTTGGGGATTATGGGAATTGTAGCCCAAAGCATATGGAGAGCACCAGGTTGCCTACCCCTGCACCACACTATGTGTCACTGATGTTTTGATATTTATACTTTTATAGCATATCCCAGAGAAAAGGCTTGGCATGTTCATCTGTTTTATAGGTATTATCATAGAGCAATCCTATGGTCCCTGGAGAGTATCTCAAGGAACATAGGAAAGCTCAGAAGGGAGAGTCAGAGTTCTGACACTCCCCCCTGCCCCCTTGCAGCCAGTGCGGAAAGGACCATGTTGGCTGCCCTCCGAGGTTGGAAAATCAACTGAGGAGGAGGAAAGGGGTCGTTCCAGTGGGTGGGGAGGGGAGGAGACCAGAGAGGCCAGGATAAGATTTATCCTGAGCCTCCTCCAGCATCCTTCTCTCCCCCTCTAAAGTGCTCTTGCTAGATAGTGTCATGCCCTACCTGGAGGAGGATTCATCTGAGGAAGAAGAGGAGGGGGAGAGCCAGCACAATGGGCCTCAGCCAGAGCTAAGCGTGAAACAGGAGGCCTTGGCTGACATTCATCCCCTGGAAACATTGCAGGAGCAACCAGGCCCCTCTTGAGCAGTTCCTGAATTTCCCCAAAGGCTGGAAGCAGAACCAGAGTTGATCCATCCCTCTGAACGGCATAGAATCAGACCTGAACAGCAAAAGAACAAAAGGAAGTCACAGCCTGGGGCCTCCCTTAAAGGCAACACGCTGAACTAACTAGCCAGCTGTGCTGATTCACGACCAGCTATAAATTCAGCCCCACAGATGCCAGCTCTCTGCTGCAAACAACAGTGCCTTCACCTCGGCTTTGGCATTCCAGGATATCAGATCTGACAGGCTTCTCAACCTTCAGCTACCCATCTGGACAATGTTTTTGGACACTCCCCTGACTGGCCTTGACACTTGAGTACACGGACTCTGGTGAACCAGCCTTTGGACTGCTCTGACCTCGCCTAAGCCTGTGCTTGCGCTGAAAAACCTATCTGGCGAAAATCATCAAAGTCAGAGGATGGGGAGGCAAAGAGCGCCTCCACTGCTCCTCCTGCATGGCTGGCTCCAGCCCAGCAGGGCACAGGCATGTAGGGAGCCTCCGAGTTCAGGGGCCTCCAAGCAGCAAGGGCACAAATGTAGGGATGGCGGAGAATTTCTCCACGAATCTCCGGGAGGCCGAATGCCAATGCATTCAGCCCCCCGAAATTTTTGGGGAAATTCTCCGCCACCCCCCCGCCACCACCCCCGGGATGGGACTTACCTCCTTCAAATGTCCCTCTCGCCAGCGGGTCCTGGCGGCGTTTTGGCAGCGTTTCAGTGGTGGCGGGGGCGGCAGCCAGTCTTCCGACCGGCTACCGCCGCCGCCATTACAAATTAAAGTAAAAAAACCAACACACACATGTGATAGGCTACGTAACGATTTACGCAGCCTATCATGGCTAGATTTTCAAAGTCAGCCATGATAGGCTATGTATATCGTTACGTAGCCTATCACGGCTGACTTTGAAAAAAAAAAAAGCACGTACGCAAATGGCGGCGCCCATGGGCCATTTGCATACGTGCTTTTTTTTTTTCAAAGTCAGCCATGATAGGCTACGTAATGATACACGTAGCCTATCATGGCTGACTTTGAAAATCTAGCCATGATAGGCTACGTAAATCGTTACGTAGCCTATCACGTGTTTTTTTTTTTCAATTTACTTTTTTTATTTCACGGCTGGGGAGAGAGGGCGCTCCCCCCCCGGCCTGAATTTCGGCGGCAAGGGAAGGGGCGCCTCCCCCCAGCCTGAATTTCGGCTGGGAGGGGCAGGGTGCCTCCCCCCCCCGGCCTGAATTTCGGGGGGAGAACTGGAGCGCCTACCCCCACCGCAAAGCAAGCTGCTGGACCAGGTAAGAGACTTTCGTCCATCCTTACACAAATGATAGCATGGATTAAATGATGATGGATTAAAATGAGCTCGGATTTCTAAGAATCTGACCTGTGGAAACTGCTGCGGAGAGCCCCCCTCAGGCTGCACAGAGTCCGTGGGCTTCCGGATGATTTTTTTACTTCCCCAAAATTTACGCATACAAATCCATAGAAAAATACTTACGTTTCTGCTGAGGAAATGCTGAATGGAATGGGGGACAATACACTAAACGTCACGTACTGAGGTAAATTATGTAAAACTTACGTAAATATTTATGTAATTATTTGCATATTTTTCCACATAACAACAACAAAAATTCACATCCATCTGTGGGGAGATGACAGAATGAAAGACACCTGACACTCTGCAAAACACAGGTGGAGCGGATTTTACACAGTCCGTACATCCCTACCCTTAGGGATAGTTTCCTTGTTTTGAGCATTTAGGTTTGTTTGCTTCTTTTTTTAAAAACACAGAGCACCCTTCAGCAAAACTCTTGGGGGGCATGCAGCTGAGATGAAAAAATATAAATATAAAATATATAAAATTAGACAAACAGCCTGGAGCAACAACATAAAATACAACATGAGACATCTGCAAAGCAGATGAAACCCTCATGCAGTTGATAAAAGCATGTTAAAAGCTCGGGAAGTAGAAATGGTTTCACCTGGTGCTCGTGTCACACTCACCTCTAAGAGCAACATCCATACCCTCTGTATTTAGACAATACTATCAGCTAACTAGGATATTAAGGGATGGGTGATTCTGTAAGGTCTGTTTCCACAGGCTACAACTCCTGTGGCAGTTCTGTGTGGATTTTTTTTAATTGAAATAAATCCATATGGATATTTTGCATATTATTTTTAAAGCATATTTTTGTGTGCATTTTTCAAATGGTATGTATTTTTCTGTGCATCCACCCATTGATTAAAGTGTGTTTTTGTACATTTGTGAAATGTACATGTTTTCTTTGTGCACTTTTCAGGACACCTTTTTTCTGTTCCACGGATTCCATGGCAAGTCCAAAAATGTACAGATTTAATTAACACAAAATGCATCCAGTCCATTGTCCATTTCTAGGTGATGTGGATTGGCAAAATCTGTTTTTAAAAATCCAGCAGAGCAAATTCCTCACATATCCCTAGGTGATATACGTTCTCCTAGGAAACAAGTACAACTTAACTGGCTTTATTGTGGTTTCAAATAGGCATTTGTACTTTACAAAAATATTTAAATCAAAGGATTGAGACGTAGTCTTTATGAAACGTTAACCTCAAAATATCAAACAATATTTATATGATAACAAAATATGGTGTGAGAGCATAGAACATATATAGAAATACAAAGTGGTAGTAGTAATAAGCAAAACACATTTAGTAATAAGCAAAACACATTTTTCAAAAGGCTTTCAAAGAATTTTCCAGGAGCATGCCTTTCCGAAAAAAGAATAAAATATCCTAACCATGTGATATTTCTGAACTGTCCCAAAAGGAGAAGAGGTCAGGAAAAGCACAGATGTTCCTACCCTGAATTTTTTCAGTGGTGTCCATAAGCATTATATGCAAGAGTATCTACCTTATATTTTATATTTAACGGGGACAGAGGTGTCCCTTTAGTTAAAATGAGTCACACACAAAAATGGTTCTGCCTAGGGCTGTGCAGGGACCACCGATCTGACTTGGAAGTAAGGATGGCGGAGAATTTCTCCACGAATCTCGGGGAGGCCAAATGCCAATGCATTCAGCCCCCCGAAATTGGCTGTGAAATTCTCTGCCCCCCCGCCCCTCCCCGGGATGGGACTTACCTCCTGCGAATGTCCCTCTCTGCGGTGGGTCCCGGCAGTGTTTCGGTGGGGGTGAGGGCAGCGGCCGGTCTTCCGACCGGCTGCCGCCACCACCATTACAAAATAAAGTAAAAAAACAAACAAACACATGATAGGCTACGTAACGATTTACGTAGATTTCCAAAGTCAGCAGTGATAGGCTATGTAAATCGTTACGTAGCCTATCATGGGTGACTTTGAGGGGAAAAAAAAGCGAGTACGCAAATGGCGGCACCCATGGGCGCCGCCATTTGCATTCCTTATTTGGGCCCAGGTAGTCTACGTAAAGATTTACGGCTGACTTTGGAAATCTAGCCATGATAGGCTACGTAAATCGTTACGTAGCCTATCACGGGTGTGTGTTGTTTTTTTCCCACTTTTGTATTTCGCGGCCAGGGAGACGGGGCGCTTCTCCCCGGCCTGAATTTTGGCTGGGCGAGGCGGGGCGCCTCCCCCCCCGCCTGAACTTCGGGGGGAGAACCGAAGCACCTCCCCCCCACTGCGAAGCAAGCTGCGGGACCAGGTAAGTGCCTTTCGTACATCCCTACTTGGAAGCTGATTTGGCCATCCGAATCCTGCTTCAGGGGCCCCCTGACAGCCCCGTGCAAACCTCCAGCTCCTTACCTGGGCCACTGGTTCTGCCTCCACCACCACTACCGCCTTGTCCTCCGCATCCACCATTGTCTCCGCCTCTGCCCCCACTGTCGCCACCATTGCCGCCACCGCTGTCATCACCGCCCATGGCCACTGCCAGCTCCTGGGCCCTGGATGCGCACCGTCTCTTTTTGGTAGGAGTTGCCATTTTTAAAATGGTGGCTCCAACTCCGTACAACAACAGCTGGCATGCATCCAGAGCTCAGGAGCTGGTGGCAGCAGGGACAGTGATGGCAGCAGTGATGGCAGAGGAGGCGGTGGTGGCAATGGAGGCCACAGCGGTGGTGACTCCTGTGAGTCATCTCAGGTAAGGAGCTGGATGTGCTGGTGCAGCTGGGCCAGGGTGCCAAAGCTCCAAAGTGCACCGAGCGCTTCGGAGAACCCCTGACCTCCTCCGGGTTGCTTCATGCCCCCTCCACTTCACCTCAGGAGGGCCCAAAGTGGCCCACTTCAAATCGGGGTTCAGGCCAAAGTGATGCACAGCCCTAGTTCTGCCATTATAAGCCTCAAAATTCTATTCCTTATAAAAATGACACCTATTGAACTTGAAACCTGGTGTCCATGATCTAGCTGATGCATTCTACAATTGTACAAAATTTCAGACTGATCTGAAAATAATTGCCATAGGTACAGCAAGTTAAAAAGTGCTGAAAATTGGCACTTTTGTACTTTTTTACTCCAAGCTGTGGTTTGGCATATCATATATTTCTTTTACATTTTGGTGAAAGCTACTGATGTACACTGTTCTGGATTGCCAAGGAGGTGTGCCTTTCATTGGTTTGGTAAAATTCTGAGCAGCAGTTCAAAAGTTATTAAGGTTTTTCTGCCCCATGAAAGCCTATGGCAGCAACTGCTGGCAAAGTTATGTCAGGCATGCTCAGTTTCACTCTGAAGCTAGAATGCTACCAGTACTGCAAGATTTTCAGAATTACAAAGGATTTCTATATGTAATGACTTTGGTTATGGAATGTGGCCTCACAAGGGGAGACTACATGTCACTACATGGACTGGGACCCTAGCATGGGTAGTAGGGAGACTGTAATCCCCCCCCCCCGATGTGGTCCCAGTCTGGATCGGGCCCCCATGTCTCCAATTTACATTGCCCAAAAAGCATCCAATTGTGATGTAAATTGCAGGCATAGGGCAAACGGTTAAAGCCCCCATCTAGCGCTCTAGAGTCCTGATCCACGTGAGGCCCATGAGCTTACTTTTGAGTAAAAGAGAAAGAAAATCTAGCTACATCTTTAGGGTAACATGCAGTTTAACTACAGATTTCAGAGAAATCCAAAATGGATTGAAATGAATTTGGATTTCTTGTGATCCAGTCTACAGATCCTGCACTGGACTGGTATATGTGGATCAGGCAGAATCCATGGATCCACAGGTTGTTTTTTAAAAACTACAAAATTAACATAAATGCATGTGCAAAACTGCAAGTGGGGTTTTCACAAAGCTCAGAAATTAGAAGACAAATAAAGGAAAGGGCCAAATACTTGAGAAATAATCAGAATTTAGTAAAATTACATTATTTGCACAGAATGTAATTTGCAGAGAAAAATTACATTCTTTGGAGAACATATGGCCGTGGTGTGCACAAAAAGTGACAAAAAGTGGTGCCAAGAAAAATACACAAAATATTATGAAAAATCCATAAATTGATATGTAAATTTCGTACTTCTATAACGTGCCATGGAATTTGCATTCTTCAATCAGTATGGATTTACTTATGTAATTTTCGAGGCAAGAAAAAAAAATCACTTGTATGGGGTTGCAAATGATGCTGGAGTGTGAAACTACATACAATCTATGGCACTTGTGTGGAATGGATTAAATAACATCTCAACATCCCTAGGTTTGACCCACAGAAAATATGGAAGGGAAGGGGATGGAATGCATATGTATTGGGAGCAGAAGGAACAGGGCTTTGCACTACCTTTCTGAAAGCAGAAATTCAGCGCAAGGGTCACGATCCTTGCTTTTACTTTCTGTGTGATGGGAAAAGGACATACAAGGATTGTGTCTTACACTAGGGGTAAATTTGCACATTACACATTCACACTCTATGTATCCTCATTAAGATGCTTGTGAGAATCTGTCCCTATTCATCATTTGCATTGTATGTAAGCTCTACGTAAGGAATGGAAGCAGAGATGAACTTGCTATCTCCACCCCTCCCTGTAGACATGCAAAGAACAGCCTCCTGTATCCCTGGAAGTTCTCCTCGAGATTTTGGAATCCCACTTCTTGAAATGACATCATGATGATTACAATTAGCCAAGTATGCATACTCCCATTTATCACATAGGTGAATTTGCAATGAAGCAGATTTGAATACATTGGGAAGGAGCTACAATTGCCAAGACCGTTAATATAAATTTCCATTTAAAAAACTAGTGAAGTTCAGTTCTGGGGCAAAAACGCATTCATATTTTCTCTAATATCCATGGCACTGGAATGATGTCAAAGAACATTCCAGAAGTGGGGCACCATGACAAATGGGACTCATGTGGTAGAAGGTGATCCATTGGGTACCCGGGTCCCAAATCAATTAGGCCTTTATAAGTAAGCACCAGCACTTAAAATTGTGTCTGGAAACAAATGAGTAGCTAGGGTAGCTGCTGAAGAAAACCTGGCAAGATATGGTCCATATAACCTGTCCCAGTTCACAGTCAGGCAGCTGCATTTTGTCCTAACTTTAAGTTTCTGAGATGTCAAGAGCAGTTACACACACACCTCAATATCACTTTAATATGCTCTCCAACTGTAAATGACAGAGATGTGCTCTGATTCCTGGATTTGACCCAAATTCAGTATTTTGGCAAATGAGTACTGACTGAACCCAAGGTGAGATGCAAAACTCCAAGGCTTCATGTCTCCCATTGACTATCATACGGTTTTTTGTTTTGTTTTTAACTGGGTATACCATTTGGGGGGTGGGGGTCTTGGTCAGATATTTGCAGGCATAGTGCAGGATTTTTTGTACTACATATGTGTATGTATACAGAGGTATAGATCTGGAACTTCCAATAACTTTTAAAAATTATTTCTTGGCAGAATTGGATGGCATTTGCAGGGACAGTTGCCTTTTTTGAGAGAATCAAGCCTGCAAAGATACCTTCTCCCCCCTTCTTCTGGGGGGAGGATTTGTATGAAAATAGCACACATCATAGAGGAATCCCCAGCCAAGAAACTTGCAAAGTTTCAGGAGAATAGGTGCAGGAGATAAGGAGTTATGATGATCAGAAACCAGCTTAAGCCTTCTTCCATTGAAGCCTGGTGGCATGGGAAGAATGGCAGTCTCATGGTCCCATCCTTGCCCTCCCTCCCACAAAGCACAGTGATTGGTCCCCTGGTAAAATGTGCCCTAGGATGGTAAAGTTGACCTGTCCGATACTCAACCACTATCCCTCTCTCCACTCATAGGCATTTTAGAGAAATGAAACCAAAAAGCTGCTATTTGGAAAGTAACTAGAAAGTCTGAAGCTCTGAGCATGAACTGGTAACAAAACTTCATTCTGCCCCAGCTTTGGTTCTAGTAGATTCAAAGGGAAGCCCAGTTCTCCTTGGGAAGCACCAAAAATGGTCTAAAGGGGCCCAATTCTGCTTGGGTTGTGAGCTTTGTCCGAATCTGATGCACATCCCTAGTGTTTACTTCTCCAGTATAATATATACCAACTGCATGGAAGTTCCACATGACATCCACCACTCTCCCAGCTCTAAGCATGTACATTTGGTTTTCAGGGCTTAAAGATATAGTCTACAAGAGTTGGTTTTAGGGTATGGGTGTTTCTAAAATTCCTGTCATCTGAAATTATCCATGGATTTTTTTTAGTTCTGATGCATTAAGAATTGCACATGGTTCCATTTCCTAATTTCTTAATTTTGTACAGATTAGCACTGTGCTAATTGCACAGGTTGTGCAACTTTCAGATCCTTTAGTTCATGTGTGTCATTTCCTCCCCATGTGCTTATTGATCAAACACTGAAAAGAAGCAAAACTGCATCAGTCTGATGCCGTTTGATCAAACGGCATCAAAATCCTAGATGGGCAGCATTTTGCCAAACAGCATGAGCGTGACAAGAAAATACTGCCATCTGGTCTGGATGCATAATACATATGCTCACATCACAATTTCTTTGTTATACTGGTTTATAACTGCACACCTACACCTTTGATAACACAGAGGGCAAATACAATGCAAATGATCTAAGGAAACTGAAAGCAGTAGCAAACTTCACACACCTCAATTCCTCAACTAATTTTAGAAGATTTCCTCATTAAATCAGGAGGACTGGAACAGCAAAACAATAAAGAATAGAATGGAACCTAAATTCTTACTTTGGGTTGAAACATATATGAAAATATAGTTTCATACTGAAAAAACTCCTGATTACTTTTAACTGGGATTTTGAAATACCACTATCTAAGGGCCAAAGTAGACATTTCATCAACATTTTAGCAACTACATACTGTGTTTTTCCTTAATTATTATAAGCGTGTGTGGGGGGGGAGGGCAATCATTACATGGAATATAGCATGTGGGAAGAGGGGGGGTTGTATCTTTCCTCCCCAGTGCAATTGGAACCAAAATCCCCCTCCCCTGCACAGCTAGAATGCTTGGGGGCGGGGAGTTTCCATTGGTGCCAATGGGAACTTTTTCCTAAGCGATTTTGTTGTGCAGGGAGGGGGAATTTGGGTTCCAATCACACTGGGGAGGAAAAAGATACTGCGTTTCCAGTAAGGAACTCTCCCCCACCCGGAACTAATAAAAAGTAAAATGGGACACATAGCGGCATGCTCTGCATTAAGTGTAACATGTAGTTTGGCCCACAAATTTGTGAAATGAATATCCACTCCTGCTGTAACTTTGCTGTACTATTGGGTGGACTTAACACACATACACACTGCAGTGTTGCTATGTGTGATTGATGCCCTTTCAGCAGCATTACTGAAGCATGCTGCAGGGACTACACAGGAGTGGTTTGGGTTTTTTGTTTTTAGTTCCAGTAGCTTGGAAACTCTGTAAAGCAAAAGGCCCATTATCACCAGACTACTTTGGGTTATAAATGACAGAAAGATTCCAGAAGGCACAATACTGAATTAGTAGTCTGTCAATTCAAACGTACCTTGTCACTAGTCATTATATTGATAGTGCTACTATCTTTATCATGACAGAAAGATATGGCATTTTTAAGCAAGATTATTTCTTTATCCAAGGAAAAAAGAGGCTCTGGTAGAGTGAAATGACACAAGTTGCACACTAGTAACAATGCAGCAGTAATCTTCCCTTTTTATATTGAAATGTACACTTTCCTATATGTTTCAAATAACTCATATTAAGCTACACCTTATTCTGAACCAGCCCAGTGGTCCATTTAGCTTGTCATGGTCTGTTCTGAGGATCATCAAATGGCTTTCCCAGCCCTGATACCAAAGTTACAAGGACCTCTGTTGGATCAGACCAGAGGCCTATTGAGTCCAGCACGTTGTTTCCCACAGTGGCCAACCACATATCCATCATGGGAAGCCCACAATCAGGACATAATGGGTTGACATTTTCATCAAGCTATCCTTCACGGCCTCAAGACCACCTTGATCATGTCCCTACTTACTCACCTTTTTTCTATATTAAATAGCTCCAAACATTGTAACCTTTCCTCAAAGGGGAGATGCTCCAGCCCGCTCTTGGCACATTTTCCAGTACTGAAATATCTTTTTTAAGGTGCAGTGACCAGAACCGTACACAGTATTACAAGTGTGGTTGCACCATAGATTTGTATAGACGTATTATGAGAACAGCAATTTTATTTTTGATCTCTTCCTAATCATCTCTAACATGGAATATGCCTTTTTGTTTTGACAATTTCCATGCATTGGGTGAGTTTGCCCATCATGTTGGCTACCCTAAGAATAAGCCACAATGGGTTGGTTACTCACTCACTAAACTGACAGAAGATTGGGCGCTCTGTGACTTGGCATGGCTTGTTATCCCCCTCAATCTTCCTACCAGCCCCCAGCATGTATCCCAGATGCCTTTGCAGCAGAACTCCTTGTTTCTTTGTCCCTACATCAGCACCTTTTCTGTAATTGGTCTGCTGGGGTTGCCAGCTCCCAAGGGAAACTCACCCCTCCCGCATCAGATCACAAAATGGGGTTAATTTTCTGAGCACTCATGAACACAGTAACGTGTTCACAACCTTTAAAAAAAATATTTTTCAGGGTCTTGCACAAGTCTGCTTGTCTGCTATTTAGCCCAGATTTCCCCCTCTTGTAATGTCCCTGTCAATTTAATCCTACACTTTGGCACTTCCCTTGCTGCCAATTTTCTTAAAGGCTGCTTCATGTACTCCCACAGTAATTACACCCACTCCAAAAGCTCCTTCTTGTGCAGTCACCAGCCACTTTCAACTCCCCCCCCCATCACACACACACACACACACTTCATGCTTGTCACTTCTCTCCACCGGTCTCTGTTGTTAGCTGTCAGATATACATGTGGGTTACAGAGCAGTGAGGCAGATTACTAAAAATACACACGTTTTATGGCAGAGCAGTAAAGCTGAAGGGAAAATTATGAAAATTTAATAGCAAAGGACTTTCACACCTGCACACTTGCACAAGACTGAAGATTTTTTAAAAACTAAAAGAAGGCTGCAAATGCATTCAGGACATTCTCCAGAGTAATTTCTTCTTGCTGTATAGGAAACAGGGGGGAGGGCACTGACAAAGGATGAGGGAAGATGGTGGTAGCAATAGCAACCTCATGAGAAGTGACAGGGTTTTTCACTGCTCTTGCTGAATGCTTCAGTAGCCCTTTCCAACATAGTAGCCACTATGCCAGGTTTGGACATCATGACTAGTCACCCTGAAAACAAGCCACCATGAACAACCCAAGCCATGAGCTCTCAGGGTGGCTTGTTTATGAAAAATAAGCCAACCAGCGGAAACTTTGCTGGGTTCCAATTTTCCCTGTGCTGGTTTTGGACATCATGACAGCCATGCTGGTTGGCCGTGTTGTGTGAACCAGGTCATTGGGCCAGTGTTTTGATTGAACTATCCACCATCATCCCAAGATCCCTTTCCTGGTCAGTCATTGCCAGATCAATTAGGATACATCTGAAGCTATGATTTTTGGATATAATTTACATCCCTTCCCATACACTTACTTACTCACTGAACCACATTTGCCAGTTCGTTGCCCATTCACGCAGTTCGGAGAGATCCTTTTAGAGCAATTCACAATCCCTTTTTATTTATTGATATTTTATTTATTTAGTAAAATACTTATATACTGCTCAAAGTAATAAAATATAGAGCTGTGCACAAATGGCCTCTCAAAATTCTCCAGCCTATTTGAATGAGAATGGTTTTTTAAAAAATGGGGGAGAAATTTTTGGCACAGCGCTTAGAATCCCTAAGTGGTCCGAATCTGGTGTCATCCAAAACTTGGCTGGCTCACTTGTCAATTTTAAAGCTTTTAATTGAATGTACCAGGGTTGAAGCTGCAACGTCCTGCCTACAGAGCCTGTGTTCTGCTGCTTTATCCTGCTGACTCCACTGTTAATACATAATATTCATCAATGGCTATGCTTGTCAGCAAAATGTCACAACTTTGTTACATGCCAAAGACTTCTTCCTTAAGCCCTTCTTTTGCAAATGTAATGTGAACAGAAAATGGGAAACACTTTAAGAGAAAGTGAACTTTTAAGAGATGAGAGAGCTCACGGGGTGATTCTTTTGAAGTGGGAGGGGTGGATTCCCTGCTGTTCTTAGTATCTCCATTACCACAGCCAAGCAGAGTGGGACATCTCTGAGATGGACATAGCTGACACTTGACGAGCTCTGAGGTTTGCTCTGGCATGCATCAGTTAGCAAAGTCTCACATGTGTCAAATGGAGGCTGCTGCAGCATATAGTTCTGTGACTGCTCTCCACCCCCTCAACCTCTTTGCTCCAGAAGCCATTGAATGGAGGCTTGGGAGCTGGCTATTATGGGCATGTCAACCCTTCACAGTCCAGATGGGAGGCTTCCCTCTCTCAGCTGACCTGTCATTTGGATTTCTTTTGGTTTTCTTTTGTGACATACGCAGAGGGAGAACAACAGAAATAAATCGGCAGATGGGCAGCACTCAAAGAGGCCATAGGGTGCCAGCTAGGTGGGTGGGAAGGATTATCCTTGGATTCACAGCTCACGGTGCAAATTTTGCATGTTTTTTGAACTGCCTCTGTGAAGACCAGTTGCGGACAAAGGGGGTTCAACTCTGGAATATGAAAGTTGAATAATCTCATTTGCTCAGCTCAACATGTTATAGTAATAATGATACATCTATTTATCATTCATTCATTCATTCATTACATTTATAGCCTGCCTTTTTTCCTCCTTAAGGAACCCAAGGTGGCTCCTCCTCCTCCTCTCCATTTTATCCTCACAACAACAACCCTGTGAGGTAGGTTGAGCTGAGAGTCTGTGACTGGTCCAAAGTCACCCAGTGAGCTTCCATGGCCGAGTGGGGACTAGAACCCGGATTGCCCGACTCCCAGTCCAACACTCTAGCCTCTACACCACACTGGTTCTCCTGCTATACTGCCCAATACCCGATATAAGTGAGAAGAGAGGATGGCAACACCTATCTTCCACATCTGACAATGCAACTGAAAAAGAAACTATCTCAGTTAACAGATCTAGGAGGGGGACTAAATGCCTCCTTTCCCAGATAACTACTAATTTGTCATCTTCAAATTAAGTATTCCACGCGCACTGAACATCCCTGAAACTAAATGGAATTCACTTCACACTTATTTTTAGTCATGAGATCTGTAATTTAGCCATTTAAATCTGATCAACAAAATAGGCCACTTCAGAAGTTATTTCGCCATGTCTTAAAGAACACATGGGGGTGGGGGGTTAGGAATGCCTGGTGACCTCTGCACCATCTTATGAAGTGCACAACTGCATCTCCTCAGTGGTGTCATCATGAACTGCATTCAATTCCCCATTTGGTGAATCACAGAGCATCAGATGGCAACGTCTCAGCAAAATAACCCTCTAGACCAGCCTTGTTCAACCTGGTGCCTTCCAGATGTTTTGGACTACAAGATGTAGTAGGATTCCTGAACATTGTCCATACTGGCTGGGGCAGATGGGAGTTGAAGTCCAAAACATCTGGAAGGCACCCGGTTGGGGAAGGCTGTTCTAGACCAAGCTGGCCATTGGATTGTTCTGGGCAGGAAGGACTTGACTATAAAAACTGTTGATCTTATTGTGTTTTATTGGTTGTTTGGGGCTATTTCATAATGAAAAGTGGGTAAACATTTCATTAAAAAATAAAGTGTTTCCTGCTTGAGCAACAAGGTATACCTCCACTCTGGTGTGTCTTGTGTTGCTATTCTTGCTCTTCAAGTCCTAACATCTGGCTTGTTTTCTGGTCCTGCTTTCTGGCTTGCCATCGAATCCTGATTGCTCTTTCGTCCTGACTTCTGAATCTGATTCTTGGCACCTGACCCATTCCAGACCCTGGCCCATCCCTGACAAGTGGGGAGCAGGGTTGCATGCACTGGCCTCACCTCAAAGTCTTTGCCTCACTGGCTTCACCACCAACCTTTGTGTGTTGAGCAGGAGGTCTGAAGGTGGAACGTATGCTTATTCAGCTGAATGAGGATAGGCTCCACCCACACAGTTGGGAACCCTGTACAATTGGGTTCCCAAGCAAGTGGGGATGTGAAGCCAAAGGGGAAATACAAAGTAAACAAACATATAAATAATACATTCCTGAAGACAGCTGATGTCAGCTAGACATGCTAAATTAATCATTTTTAAACAGATGAAGAATGACTTGTCATTCAGCCCACAGAGGCCTGGGGGTGGGGCAGGTCATTCATCCACACATCCACCCAAAACTATTTCCCCATCCCTGATTGAGGAGTTGCAGTTTATACAAGTGAATGTATAAAAGGACATGTCTACAAGGGCATTTTGGGCAGAATCCAATGGGGCGCCTATGCCTCCGCTGATTCTCCCATCTGCAAGTGACACCCACCACTTGCGGAATGAAGATTTAGTGCTTCTGGGGCAATGAGAAATGAGCAAAAATGCTCATTTCTGGACCAGGGCAGGTTGGCGGAGCTTGATAAGAGACCTTCACTGACCTGTCCCATGGAGAAACAAGTGTTTTCACTCATGTTAGGGCTTCCTCTGGGAAGCATGAAATCTCTGTTGTGCAAGTGGTGGGTCCTGATCGCACAGCAGAATCAGTGGGACCCCCTGCTTATGCAACAGAATCTGTGGGATGCAAGAGAACTGGCAGGGGCAAAAGCACCCATTTAGATTCCTCCCACTAATATTGTAAGCAGAGTCCAGAAATTTATCCCAAATGGTTTTGAGCTTCAAGAAAAGTGTGGATAACATTGGAAAGGAGGCAGATTCCCAAATCAGTTCCCTAATGAATACATTACTGGCATATTTCTGCATTTCATATCCAGACTTTGATGCTGACATCAAAGCAAAAGAGCTGCCAGAGAACATCCATGAATTTTTCCAGGGAATTACCCTTTTTCCTGGGACATTTCAATCGCTGAAGGGACTCAGAGCCATTCTACATCTCATGCAGAGTGAGATCCTGGTTACATGTTATACTCACTGTATGGAAAGGAGTGATGTGAAACCAGGCTCCGACTGTTGAGAATTTTGAAGGCTCCCTGGAGAGATAAAAAGCTGGCAGGACTCATAGAGCTGCTGGCCACCTTTCTCTGTCTGTATCTCTGCTTATTTTACAGTGACTAATTTTCCCAAGGGGTTGGGAAGGAGAAGAGAAGGGATGGAGAAAGGTGGCTTTATGAACCTTTCACTCTTTTTTTCTGGGGACAACTTCAGAAAATTCAGCTGTCAAGAGTCCAGCTTATATGAGACTAGAGTAGCTAGAATGCCAGGGCAGACTCAGGTGATAAATTCTGGATTGTACCACTTTAGACTGCAAAGCGGGAAGTCTTATTTTGTAATGCTGCCCCAAGTAAGAAAGCTCCCTGGTGTTCTAGTTCACTTTATGGAAGTGCTTTCCATGTAGGGGAGCATTCCAAAATATGGCCATCCCTGCCATTTAAAGCGGTGTAGTCCTCAATTCTGCTGCCTTCCATCTACCATCTCCTTCTGCATAATGGGTAGAGAATACTCGTTAGCGGGGGACCCCAGTACTCTATACACACTTACAGTCCCTCTAGTAATCAAATCTTTCGAACACAGACCAATTTGCAGGTGTTACTCTGATTAACTCACAAGGGTAGATAATACACTTCTTGGAGATAACACTTTTGTTTTTATATATTGGTATATTTACAAATTAACCACTGCACTTTAGTGTTAGTTCAACTCTTTTATCCTCCACTCCTTTTTCTCCCCCAACTCTGAATTACTTTTTTTGCCCTTGTTGACCTTTTTATGATTCTTTCCATGGCAAGTGACATTGGCTTTGGCTGTCCTTTAAATACCCTGACTTGAAGTCTGCCTGATCCTGGAGATTTGCTGCTTTTGAGTTTTCCCAGTTAACTTAATCCCTCTGCCACACAGACCCTGCAGTCATCTAGGATAAAAATATATTTACTGTCAATGCCAAGAGTAATCTGTTAGTGTGTTTCCTTGTAAATACACTTAGAAGAGTTCCACAGATAGGCTGGTTCCAGCTTTCTGTTTGCATTTCATAATTCACTGCATCTTGTTATATATCTCTATATCTGTCTGTCTATTTTAAAAAAACCAAACACTTCCATGACCGATTTATTGTTTTGCTGAACTTGATAATGCCAGTGTTGGCCCATTCATCGTATTACTGTCATTTTCAATGTTTTCTCCCGAATGCTCTAATAGTCCTTCCCTTTGGCTTCCACTCACGGTTCAGCATTTCCTGTACTGAGCATTCTCTCTTTCTCTCAGATCCCAGGTTTCTTAAATTACATAAACAAACACATTGCCCAGTATCGTGAGGTGTGTTTATCACTTGCTTGAAAAATAAAACAGGAGGCTGCATACATCATGTATGGAACCACAATAACCCTATAGCTTTTTGAACTGAGGTTAGCGCTAAAAGCTAGAAATAGAGAGTTCAAGTTGATTTTCTTACAGTGAATTTCTTTTTGGCTTTGGGCAAGGTCTTTAATCCTGTGTCATGGTAAATCATGCCATATTATTTATTGTACACATTCAGGAACCGTCATGAGTAACTTTGCAAATGGGAGGTATAAGATATATTATGGTTTCTATAAACTAAGGCCGCAGTCCAAAGAGCTATATTAGGGAAGCTCATGGGCATGGCTACACCCAAGTAGATTTCTGACCTTTTTATTGTGAACAGCATGCCTGCCCATGTCATAGCCTGCATATGAAGCTTTCCTTCAGTTTAATGGTGCTTTTCCATTCTACCTGGAGGAAACAGGGCCATCCGTTTTAAAAATAATAATTCTAAAGTATCTTGTGTGCACAGAACTTGGTTCTCTGGTTGCATGACTCTTTGGCACCAAGTCTTTTAATCGGTTTTTGGAATAGACTAGCTTAGTTCTGCGTTTTTAAGAAATCTGATGTAATTCACACTTCGCGCACTAAAATGTGGCCAAGAACACAGTTATCCTTAGGATTCTGCACTTTGCTGAATTTTGCAGTGCTCAGCTCAGTTTTGAGTTCTCAGCTCAAACACTGCTTACAAAAAATGGGTATATTAGGGAATACTGGGAGCAAAACTTCATATTAGGGAAAGATGTGTGCATAATGTGTATGGGAACATAGGAAGCTGTCCTACACTGAGTCAGACCATTTGTCTATCTAGAGGTTTGATTCTAGCCCGGTACTGTCAACAATGACTGGCAGCGGCACTCAGTCACTCCAAGGTTTCTGGCAGGCATTTTTCCAGCCACACCTGGAGATGCCAGGCACTTGGGACCTTCCTTCTGCATGCAAGCATGAGGTCTAGCACCAAGCCAGGCACTTGGGACCTTCCTTCTGCATGCAAGCATGAGGTCTAGCACCAAGCCAGGCACTTGGGACCTTCCTTCTGCATGCAAGCATGAGGTCTAGCACCAAGCCAGGCACTTGGGACCTTCCTTCTGCATGCAAGCATGAGGTCTAGCACCAAGCCAGGCACTTGGGACCTTCCTTCTGCATGCAAGCATGAGGTCTAGCACCAAGCCAGGCACTTGGGACCTTCCTTCTGCATGCAAGCATGAGGTCTAGCACCAAGCCAGGCACTTGGGACCTTCCTTCTGCATGCAAGCATGAGGTCTAGCACCAAGCCAGGCACTTGGGACCTTCCTTCTGCATGCAAGCATGAGGTCTAGCACCAAGCCACAGCTCCTCCCATATGCTAGGGATTGCTGAATAAAAAATAAATGTGAGTGGTGTCCTTTTTTAAAAAAAAAGTCACAGAATTATATGCAAATTGGATGGAATGGAGTTAAGATTGAATGGATGTTTAAACAGGGTGTTTGTTCATGTTAAAGATGTCACAGAAATACATCATGATCCTAAAACAGATTCTCTGCTGTTCGAAACATACCCCAGCAGCTGCAGTGTGTGAAACGGCATGCTGTGCATGGCACGATGTCATAACGTTCATGTGTTTGCATGCACATGCAATACAGGTTAGATGCACTTACTCTCCACTCTGATATTTAACTTCAAGAGACTTGGGGGAAAGAGCTGAATGACAATTCTAGCATCTAAAATAAATTAATAACACATGCCCCCAAAGCAAAAACGGGTAAATAAGGCACAGGATCCAGAAACTGGGACTCCCCCTGGTAAATAGGGAGATGTGGAGTCTGTGCTGAATGCAAAACCCCTTCTCTAGAACTATTTTCTGCTCTTATGGCAAGGTTTGCCAAAACTTTCACATCTTTTCACAGCTAGATAGGACATTAATTTTTGACAGCTGGGTCCTGGATTGCTTCATCAGCAAGAAGAGTTTCAGGTAAGATGCAGTTCTTTTTGTAGCTATGCAGTTCCATCCAGCGCAAGTCCTACATAAACACCAAATCACCCCCATCCACTTTTCTATGACCAATAGGCAAAGGAAACGATTCTACTTCATCCAGTCATCCAAAGATTTGTGATACCCTTTGGCAAAACCAGAGCAACAGCCAAGATTTATTAGTGGTGAGTCTCTAGCACAGATGGTGAGAGTGTTGGAGTGGGAGCCAGGAGGTCTGAGTTCTAGTCCCCACTCAGTCATGGAAGCTCACTGGGTGACTTTGGGCCAGTCACGGACTCTCAGCCCAACCTACCTCACAAGGTTGTTGTTGTGAGGATAAAATGGAGAGGAGGAGGAGGATAACGTAAGCTGCCTTGGGTTCCTTGCAAGAGGAAAAAAGGCGGGATATAAATGCAATAAATAAAAATAAATAAATATATAGCTTCCCTCCAAACCAGTAGCTTAGCATTTGATGTTCTCATTTGTAAATGGCTGGGAGAATCTCTTCATGACCTATCAAACAGATGAATAGGATCTTTTCCTTTCCTCCCTTTCCTTTCTTCCCAAGAACCTTAGAGTCTGAATACTGTCACAACCAAAATCTGAAAGCATTGGGCAAAATCCAGTGTCATATGAGCAGACTTTCACTCACACAATGGGACTTTTCCCTCCTCTTCTCCCCCCTGCAGCCCCCATACCCCCAAAAAATCTGCTCCAGGGGGCCACCCAACCCTCCAGGTATGGTGGATTCCAAGGCCGCCCGCCAAGAAGTGAGGCGCCCACCCAAGGTTTGCTATGCAGTCCACAAACTCTTTTATTGAGTTAATAGTACTTCTTCACTTCTAAAGTGACTACAAAGCCTGGGTGCTGTCCTCGGGGCCTAATTAGCTAAATAGCACTTTGATCAAGAAAGGTCCAGAAAGCAGGGCAGTTGTCTTTTCGACTAGGGATGGGTTTCCTGCCATGTTCTGTGCTTTTTCTGAGCTCCTGCCTTCAGGAAGGATCCTCCCAATCCATCTTTTGATGGGCAGCCAATCTGGTGTGACTACCTCCCACCTCCTCCTCTCAACTCCACCCGCTTACCTCGGCAACGAACTCTGGCATCTGTCAGTCCCGAAGCTCCCTCCCAGTCCAGCAGAGCCTGGGTTCCCACAGGGAGGAGGGAAGACTGTCTCTGAGTGTAGCCCTCTTCCTTGATAAGCCCCTGGGAAGGTTCTTTGCTGGCTCCTGGGGAGTCTTGGGGAATTTCCTCCCCTGCTCCCTGTCTCTGCTGGGCTTCTTCTAACTCCGTCTCCAAATCTGAATCACAGTCTGAAACCAAAACAGAAGGCCTGGGCTCAATCCTGACACCAAGGAAGATTTTGAGGGCATGTGGGGGCTGCAGGGGAAAGGGGAAAATCACCCCCCCCCATTCTGCTGACAGAAGCCATTCTATCATCAGAGGGATTAATTGGATACCACCCATATTTTAAAATTGAAACTTTTGCCTTTAATTTAGTGTCACAGTTAATTTAAAGTATTTTCCTTACCACTATTCTAGGAATGCTGTGTAGTCCACTGATAATGGGGTATGTTGTTGTTGTTCTTGTTGATGATGATGATGATGATAACATGTACCTTATGTCCATACACTCCTGTTGTCCAGCATTTTCCTGATATTTTTCACTGCTTTCAAGGCTTCAAGCAATAAGCAAAGCAAGAACAACAATAGCAGAAGCAGCAACAAAAAACCAAAAGCAAAATCCTGTCAATTTGTACGATTTTAAGAAGGAAAAAACATTTTTGAAGACAAGATTGGAAGATACATGCACATTGATAAAATCCTATGTGGAACAACAGAGGTCAAGAATTCTATGACAAAATGGAACAAAAGATACTGGATCTAGCTTTGGTAATGTATGTAGCTTATTAAACGTTCAAGGAGGAAAGTGTCCAGATGGAAATCGGGAAACTTGGAGTTCCTGGCTTCAAGTAAACATACCCTCCCCGAATAAAGCTGTTCACATTTCACTGAATGTCCCAAACTGAATTCAAATATATTTAATAAAGCCTATCATGCTGAATGCTTTTCAAAACAAAAAAAAAGGTCATCTGGGGTTAGTTCCCACTTCTGCTATGAAGTCATTGTGTGGCCTCAAAGTCACTGCTTTCCAAAATTCCTTCCCCATGTGTACAGAAGGAATAAACAGTGTTCCCATTCACAAACATGTTTTATTCCCCTGATGTGTTTTTGTTTCCAGAAAGAAAACGGTAAGTGGTACGAGGCTAAAAATGTGGGGACACTGTGCAGGTGATGGTACACAACAAAGTAATGGGAGGACTATGCTGTAGGTTTACTTATGTGTAAATTCTGCAATGTAAAGTGCAGTTGGGGTAAGTTTACACCCTTATTGGATATGGGTAAAACACCATAAGAACAGGGAGCAGGGGCATTGAATTTTCCCCTCAACAGTTTGGACCTGGAGAGCAGATGGCACAAGAACACAGTCTTCCCCACAAAGGTGAATTATGTTGTGTTTCTATTTTAAATGATAGTACTTATTTCCAAATTTGCAAGTATAGCATATGAAAAGAAAAAACAAACAAAAAACAAATTGGTGTCCTCTTCTGTCCTTGCTTTTGGTGATACAACGTCTTCTTTTTTGATGCGTCAGTGGCCACCTTAGCAATTAATCAGGGAGTTTCCATACATCCCTAAACCCTAAATTAAAAGAAGTTTTAATTGAATTTGAATTTCACATGCAGTTGCTAGTACATACCTATTAAGTAGATACTACATTGCACCACTGTGATTTCCCTAGCAAACTATCCAGGACTTATTGGTTTACATGGTGTGCTTCAGCAGTTCTACAAACTCAGTATATAACCTTGAATGAAAAGACAATTACTGAATGTGCAGAGTTGTTGCCCTTTGCTAGATAAGGGTCAGATTTTGCACACCCATTTAATTTAAAAAGCAACTCAAACAAAGTAAAAAAAAAAAAAAGAAGAAGAACCAGGGAATAGCCAAACTGCTAGAAAGGACCTGTCCTACTGTCAAATCTACTTAGGCCTAGATGCCTCTGACCAGTGAGCAGGTGACACCAGATGTGTTTAAAATTTCAGCTTTGTGCTCCAATATTGTCATGGCTTGCTGAACATTTGATACGCAGAGCCAAAGTCAGCTTATTAAATGCCACATGTTATTGTGTGATGATGCATCAGAAGAGCAAGAGCTGGACCTGTTTTCAGAAGGATGCAAACGATTTAGAAGTGTATATGATGTCTACTATATGCCTTGCCTTCATCTTTGGACATTACCACAGTCTTCATATATTATTTGAATGGGTGTGGTAGTCAAAGAAAATAAACAACTCTATTCAAATCAGTTCTCATGAGACCAATGACACATTTCATGTAATTTTGTTTGAATTCTCCTGCATATATATCCTATTATAAAATTGCATCTGTCACCGGCGCTCTCATCTTAATTTTATTTATTTACTTATATTTTAATATTTACTTATTAGCTAAAGTTATCTGGATGTATTTTTTTTACTGGAAATTCAGATTCTCTCTTGTTTGCAAGTTTGTTTGTTTAACCTACATGCAGTGGTTTTAATATGCAGTGGTGACAAATATGTGGGTCCATTTCATACTTACAGCAACTCTGTGAGATAGGTTAGGCTGAGAGCATGGGGCAGTTTGCAAATAAAGGTGGCAAATCATGGGTTAATTACCTCCATAAGAAATTTGCCTCTCATAGGGTAAATGTTCCCCAATGAAATCCCATGGTTTGTGCCCACCTACTGACAGCCCGAGCACTTAAGACTGCTTTCCGAGGCCAGTTTGCTTTGGAAAATCCATGGGAAATTTTTATACCCCAGGTTTTTGGAGACATAAAGATACCCCAATGGCAAAACCACTAGATTCTTGGGATATTTTATGCTCCACGTCTGGGTTCCTTTTCAGAAAGAAAATGGTAAATTGTAAGAGGTTGAAATGTGGAGACGTTATGCACGTGACAGAAACCAATAATGTCATGGGAGGACTATGTTGTAGGTCTATGTCTGTGTAAATTCTGCAGTGGAATGCGCATTTGGGGTACCCCTTTAAGCAGCCTCATTTTAGCAGGATTAAATTGAAAGGTGCCTCTTTTACAATTTCTGTTCTGCATGGTGAGAAAGGAAACCTTTGACATTACACAGCAGGGGAAAGCTGAGATGGGGACTATGAATGGTGTGTGTGTGTGTGTGTGAGAGAGAGAGAGAGAGAGAGAGAGAGAGAGAGAGAGGTTGTATAAATGTTGAGAGAGAATGAGGTGGTCACACCACTTTGGGCTCTGGCCATGCCCACTGCTGGCATGCATCCCTGGGAAGTTCATGGATGGTAAACTGCTGCTCAAGCCGAAAAACGTACCCAACCTAGGGATGTACGAAAGTTCCGCCACGGATCTCGGGGAGGCCGAATGCCAGCGCATTCGGCCCCCCAAAATCAGTGGCGGAACAGCCCGCCACCCCCACCCCCGCCACCCCCCAGGACAGGACTTACCTTGGGCAGATTTTCCTGGCGGCGGCAGCTCCGCCGGCGGCTCCGCCGGCGGCTCTGGCGGCGGCGGTTGCGGCGGCCGGTCTTCCGACCGGCTGCTGCCACTGCCATTTCCATTAAAAAAAAAAAAAACGTGATAGGCTACATAAAGATTTACGTAGCCTATCACGGCTAGATTTTAAAAAAACACTGTGATAGGCTATGTAAATGTTTACGTAGCCTATCACGGCTGATTAAAAAACAAAAACAAAAAACGCACGTACGCAAATGGTGGTGCCATGGGCGCCGCCATTTGCGTTCCTTATTTTGGCATGTCTTAGTCTACGTAAATATTTACGTAGACTAAGATGGCGAAAATAAGGGGAACGCAAATAGCGTAGACGCCCATGGGCACCGCCATTTGCGTACGCGCGTGTTTGTTTGTTTGTTTAATCAGCCGTGATAGGCTACGTAAATGTTTACGTAGCCTATCACGGCTGATTAAACAAACAAACAAACACGCGCGTTTTACGTAGCCTATCACGGCTGACTGCAGGGATGCAAATGGCGGCGGCTACAGCTGCCGCCATTTGCATCCCTGCTAGCCAGCAGCCAGATATCCGGCTGCTGGCGGAGCTGGCCGGCGGCTCCGCAGAATTGCTGCGGAGCACAGCCAGCCGGCAAGGATTCCGGGGGGGGGGAGGAACAGAGCGCCTCCCCCCCGGCGAGGATTCCAGGGGGAGGGACGGAACGCCTCCCCCTGCACCATCAGCATAATCCCCGAAAGGTAAGTGATTTTTGTACATCCCTAACCCAACCCCTGAGTTGCGGGAAACTATGAGTCATGCCTAAATCATATCCCTTATGAATATACAGTGGAGGTGAGGAATAGATTTCAGGCATTAGACCTGATAGACAAAGTGCCTGAGGAACTATGGATGGAGGTCCGTAACATTGTTCAGGAGGCAGCAACTCAATCCATCCCAAAGAAAAAGAAATGCAAGAAAGCAAAGCAGCTGTCTGAGGAGGCTTTACAAGTAGCTGAAGAAAGAAGGGAAGCGAAAAGCAAGGGAGAAAGGGGAAAATATATCCAACTGAATGCAGAGTTCCAGAGAAAAGCAAGGAGAGACAAGAAGGCCTTCTTAAATGAACAATGCAAAGAAATCGAGGAAAACAACAGAATGGGAAAGACTAGCGATCTTTTCAAGAAAATTGGAGATATCAAGGGAACATTTTGTGCAAAGATGGGCATGATAAAGGACAAAGAAGGCAGGGAGCTAACAAAAGCAGATGAGATTAAGAAGAGGTGGAAAGAATACACAGAAGAACTATAGGGTTGGATGAATCACAGGTTGGAATTAAGATTGCTGGGAGAATTATCAACAACCTCAGATATGCAGACGATACCACCCTAATGGCAGAAAGCGAAGAGGATCTAAAGAGCCTCTTGTTGAGGGTGAAAGTGGAGAGTGCAAAAGCTGGTTTGAAACTCAACATTAAAAAAAAACTAAAATCATGGCATCTGGCCCCATCACTTCCTGGCATATAGAAGGGGAAGAAATGGAAGCAGTGACAGATTTTATTTTCTTGGGCTCCAAGATCACCACAGACCGTGACTGTAGCCATGAAATTAAAAGACGCTTGCTCCTTGGGAGGAAAGCTATGGCAAATCTAGACAGCATGGTAAGAAGCAGAGACATCACCTTGCCGACAAAGGTTCGTATAATCAAAGCTATGGTTTTCCCAGTAGTAACATATGGCTGTGAGAGCTGGACTATAAGGAAGGCTGAGCGCTGAAGAATCGATGCGTTCAAACTGTGGTGCTGGAGAAGACTCTTACGAGTCCCCTGGACTGCAAGGAGGTCAAATCAGTCAATCCTACAGGAAATCAACCCTGAGTGCTCATTGGAAGGACAAATCCTGAAGCTGAAGCTCAAATATTTTGGCCACCTAATGCAAAGAGAAATCTCTCTGGAAAAGACCCTGATGCTGGGAAAGATCAAAGACAAAAAGAGAAGGGGACGGCAGAGGATGAGATGTCTAGATAGCATCACTGATGCAATGAATATGAACTTGTGCACACTCCAGGAGAGAGCGGAGAACAGGAAGTCCTGGCGTGCTATGGTCCATGGGGTCACGAAGAGTCGGACACGCCTGAACGACTGAACAACAACAAATCGGTCATGCCATACCAATCATAGTTCAATATTATTTTGCCCTCTATGAAATGTTCACCCCAATCCAGTAAGGGATGTGAACTCATGCAGCTGATGCACATGTGCGTGTGGACATGCATCATAATGTTCACCCAGTCCCATTTGAACTAAATGCATCAGGGGTAGGTGACCTTTCTTGGCCATGCGCACATTTGGCAATTTGTGAAACTGTCCTGGGCACCACCACAAAATGGCTGCCATGGGAAGCATGTCAAAAGATAAATAACCTGTCCCAAAAGACTGAATACAAGGCAGAGGTGGGGTCTGAGTCCCAACACACTAAACAATTCATTTGAGCCCGCAGTTTTCAGCAGCAGCTGAATCCTCTTTCACAGCAAAATGTGTTGTGTTATTTTAAAACTGGAAGGGGTAGGGAACTTGGTGGTTGCGAATAAAGGTGTCCTGCAGCATATTGGTGCCCCCTTGCACCACATTACGTACCCATACACTAGATGCAGTTGGGGGTCATTATCTAGGATAACTGGTAACACACAGAAAAACATGACTAAGTATGGAGTGGAGATGGATTGGGGCCCACGTTGCTTTGTAGATGAACAAAATGTCATTTTTCTGTTACGGTTCAGCTGTGTCCTCCTGTAGAAACTTTCTGCCCTCCAGATATGACAGTCCCTCAGATTCCCTTCTGAGGGCAGTCTGGAATTTGTCCCAGTATTCTTTTTATATTTTCAATTTAGTGTGTATTGATTTTCCTTGTCCCTTTCTGCGCCTATAGTTATATTTTTAGCTTAGCATCCCAAAGATTATGGCCACTAAGAACATCAGCTGTTCCGTAAGTCCTCTTATCTTGAGCAAATGGCCAACCTCTTAACCTATTGCAAATATGGCACTGGGAACTTTTTGTTTTGTTCTTCAGCATGAGCATGCATGATGAATTCTGTGTTCAATGCTTCAAAAAGGTGATGCTTTTTCAATGAGGTAATACCTTTTCTGGTCTTGTAATTAGCTTGAAAGTCAGGGCCACATTTTGGTTCCAGCAATGCCAGTTACAAATGAAAATCATGGAATGAGATTATGTATAATGAGATTAACCAATATGCTAAGAGTCAGAGAAGAATGGTTAGCAAATAATGCTTTCATAGAAAAATTGAGTCTTCTATACTGAAATGAGAAAGTTCACGATTCGGTATATTTGACTGGTATGAAGTTGATTATATTTATACTTCTTCTTTATTGGGTTTTTTTAAAAAAATTATGAATGGCTGCCCTGTGGCTGTTAATTGATAAATTGATTTGGAATGATTTAATGGAAAAATGACCTTAATTCACAATTAAAATTTTAAAAAATAATGAACATTTGCAGCATGGTCAGCAACTCATTTTACAGGAGGGCCATTCGGAGAATGGAGTCAAGGGTGGTAGGCTGGGACTTCCCCTAAACTCTGCACCCACAGGTAGCCCAGGCAACTGCAGGGCTAGCTGGTACTCCTCAGGGGGCCAGATTTGTCCTTAGGGCCTCCATTTTCTGAGCTCTAATTTACAGCAACAAATGTTAATGGCTACACAGTGTTAATGGCAGGTGCAGGATGTTATTACCTGAGGACTAATGTCCACATTTTTCAACACAGGATGAGTGGAGGTCAAGCATTGGCAAGTCACCAGATACCTGCATGAACGTTCTTGGAAACAGATTTACCACACACCGCATAGGGGCATTATTTCAAATTTCAAAAGCAGGATAGGAGGAAAGAGATTTTAGTGTGGGTTTACAAGACCTTGTAACAATTTAAGACCATTATAGCAACTATTGATATGTCAGGCATGCTGAAGACCCTAATCCCTTTGCTTATTTCCCCCACCCCAAGGTGACAGCCTGCAGTAACATCAGTACTGTAGTTATTATGAATAAAGTACACTCATCACATTTTTCTTTTTTTCTTTTCACAATTGAAACCTGAATGTGTCCAAAAATGAGTATTTGGTCTTCACTAAATCTCACTCAACCCCACTCATCTGTCTGCCAGCCCCACAGTGAAATTTCAAATGTTTCTTCTGTGGAAAAGTATGTTCTCATGTTGAAAAGTTTTTCATACTGCACCAAAAACATAAGAAAATTACCTATGTTCATATCCCTTGGTTTGGTCAGCCAGGTTATTTTTTTATCCATTATCACTCTTTTCCCTACTAAGCCAAAGGCCTTTATTTTAATCTGTCTGTTATTTACATCTGTCCAATACCAATTTGTGTGGGTGTACCTATATGTCTATCTATGTGTACCGGTATGTCACTAATGGTAGGTTAGTGAAGGTTTATTTTATTTTAAAAAATATATATATTTTTTTGAAAGATCAACAATGCCATCTACAGTAGAAACTAAGCAACAACCCCTAGAAACTCTCAACATGTGCTTTAGTTTTTCAGATACAAACAATAAGGCTGTATTTGATGGGAATGATGGGTAACTGTTACTTATACCGAGTCCCATTGACTCCCCCATTACTTGTTACAAAGCTTCTTTTTTTAAAAAAAAAACAAACTAGAAACTTTTTAAAAAGTATTCCACCAACCCACCAAAAGTACATGAGGAATAGGAAAGTATCAATGTTTCAAATGTTTAAAACCCTTTGGCTTTTTCACAAATCCTGGGCAAAAAGGTAGCCAATAGAAATTCTTGAAGTCACTTGACAGAGGGAGGATTTCTGATGTTCCTCTTTAAAGTGCCTTTTCTCCCTCAATATTTCTCCAATTGACCTGAAAATGTCATAGTATTTAACACCAGCACCTCTGTCTGGCACTTACAAATTCAGAATGATTGGTCAAATTAATTTAATGAATGTTAGAACAACCCTCTCCCTGGTCACCGTTTAACATGGCAGAAACCTTTTTTTTTCTTTAAATGAAGGGCCTTAACAAAGGACAAAGTGTGTCGTTCAATCTAAATATAGCTGCAATGCCAGCCCTACCATTAGGCAAAGTGAGTTGGCTGGCTTAAGTGGCAAATGCTGGGGAGTAGCTCCCCACCCCCCCATGGTTTCTACCCTCCTCAAGTGCCACACTGGTGATTCTCCCTTGTTGCTGGCCTCAGCTGGTTGCCTTGCCTGGCCACCTTCCCTTTATGCATTGGAAAGAGTGCCATTGGGAAAGGCCTCTGACTGAGTGGGCTGGCAGAAAGCCAGCCAGCCAAGGCCATGCTCTCCATGCTGGTACCCCTACTGCACGGCGGCATTTGCCTCAACAGGTAGCAAGCCGGTACGAGGCAGATAAGTGAGTGAGTGGTGATGACAGTAGTGCAGCTAGATAATTTTAGAGCCTGGTTTTAATGATCTTATAGCGCCCCCTTTAGACAACCAGGAGCATTTCTACACCAGGCTAAAAACCTGCAACTTTACCAGGGCTTCCTGCTTCTGTTTTCTTGCAGGATTACAACGGGCTCCTTTGGACAGCAAGCAGTAGGGCTGGGTGGGTGCCCCCCATATCTGGGATCTCTGGGCACCTGTCCAGCTCCTGTCCCCACTCTCATGCACCCAGGCCTGCACTGGAGCTCCCTACTGCTCACTGAGCCACCCACACTCACCCAGGCAACCTCATCGAGCTCTGCAATGGCCATTTTTTTAAAAATAAAAGGGCAGTCGCAAAAATGTGCATATTTGCATATGCACAAAATGGGTCCGTGAATCTCCCACATACACAAGATTGCAGGCAAGCAAACACCCATAATTTTGCACATATGGACTATCCACAGCTCCATTTTATGTAAATGCAAATATGCACATTTTCAAAAATGCACATATTCATGTATATTCAAATACACACATTTTTAAAAATGCACACATCTGCATATATGCAAAATGGGGCAGTGAATGGCCCGGCATATACACAAGATTACAGGCAAGCAGATGCCTGCAATCTTGCCTATATGGGCTATTCACAGCCCCATTTTGTGTATGTGCAAATATGCGCTTTTTTGTGATAGCCGTTTTTTCTCAAAAATGGCGATCATGGAGCTCCCCGCCACTGCCTGGGTGAGCGCAGGTGGCTCATCGAGCGTGGGCAAGGGGTGACTGTGGGCAGGGGCTTGGTGAGCGAGGCTTGGGGGTGTGGGCAGTGGGGGTTCCATCAGATTCCCTGTGGTATTGGAGACCCATGCCATTCCTACAAGCACATGATGTGGAATTGAAAACTTCCTTTCTTGGCAATGCTCTATATGTTCAATGAAATAGCGCCATCTAGTGGCTGAATTACAGTGCTACGCCAGCTTTACACACTGCCAATATCCTGTTTTGTTTTGTTTTATTTTATTTTTAAAAAAATTCCAGCGTATCTCCAAACTTTTCAAAAGAGGGATAACTGGGGAAAAGTGCAGGAGACATCCTAGGTTGATGACGGCATGTAAAGGACCTGAAAAACTCCATGAGTGGCCAATCATGAGCGTGCAATAAATTGCTTGTGTAGAGAAGCCCCGTGTGCATTACTTCAGTTGTGAAGCACACAGTTAACATTTCTCTTCCCACAGTGATATTCAATGCTTTACAATTGTTTCTACATTCTTGATACATTAGAACAACATGCTAACCTTGTTTGCTAACTTTGATTTAAAAGAAAACAACAACTCTGAGCATGTACAATGTTGCATTTTAAACTCACTTAAAACATAGCCCCATTATGACTAAACGAATAAAATGGAAGTTTGCTTCTGCTGCCCTGATGCCCTCATCACCTGCCACTCTCTGGGTTATCATATGGGGGGAGGGATGGGCTGTGGGGCCTCACTGGGTGGTGAGGAATTGTGCTGTATGTTCTATGGGGTCTACACAATTTCCCCTAAGCTAGCCTTCTGTCCTCAGTTGTGCTGGAGGATGCTGTCCATTTCTAGTGTAGAAATGAGATTCAGCAACTAGTTTCTAAACATAGGTCTTTGCCTCAGGTAGCAAAATGTCTTGAGCCGGCCCTGCTATTAGGTAATCATTTATAGTAATTACCTCAGTATATTGATATAATCCCAGTAGCCATATCTTTTCTTTTCTTTTTCTTTTTTGGTTGACCTTGCTCTGTTTGCCCAATCTAGTATACACCGGTTCACCTGTCAGGCATACTTGAGTAATTTCTCCTGAATCTGTCACTGAATGTGATTCAATGCTTGCTTACCTTGCAATGACACAGTAAGCTTTCAGGTGTTAATCTTCCTAGCACAACTGTCAGTTGTGAGATGAAAAGAATTATATTAATGCATTTTTGGATATATGTGTCTTAGTATTTAAGTGTGTGAGGTAATTAGAACAGAAGTTTAAAAAGTGAAACTGCAGGGAGAATTTTGATTCACAGTAGCAATATTAATTTTATTTTTATTTTTTTATTTTTTGTGTTTTATTCTGCTAGTACAACCATCCTGAATCTTTTTCCAAGAATGCAATAAGTATAATGCAATACATATTACAATACATATTATTATATACATATATCAATAACGCATCTCTTCTCTGAATCACCTGAATAAGGCATGTTTTCACACTCACTTATATGTCTATTATGTTTCTTATGCAAAATCCAATATTATTGATAAACAATTTTCTCTTCTTTACATATCCTTAAATGTTGTAAATTACTGAAAGGAACAATCCTATGCAGATAGGCGGCTGCCTCTGAACTCAGAGGTGACCACCTATCCAAAGCAGGGCAGGAGAAGCATGGAGGGGATCGTTCCCCCTGTGCTCCTTCTGCCCTACGTTTTCAGCTAGACAGCTGTTTTTGGCTGTCTAGCCACAGGAGGGCAGAGCCAGGAGGAGGGTGCCGTACGACACATAGGGAGAGAATGCCCTGTTTCGGCCACTCTGTGCTCCTCTTGCGAGTGCGGAGCACAAGGCTCAGCACTGCCTGTGAGGCAGTGTGGAAGGGGGGGAAGGTTGGTTCTCTGGGAACCGACCTTGGAGCGTGGGCTCTGAGGTTGGTTCCCCGAAAACAAGATGTCCTATGGCTGTCTAGCCACTGACTAGCAGCCATAGGATTGCTCCCGAAGTTACTGAAAAACAAAATTGAATATTTGGATATATTGTTTTAGGTCTACAAAAATTAATAAAGGATGTCCAATGTTTTTACAATTTTATCCCTCCTCCTTGCTTTGTCTGCAGTTCTGATATATGTTATTTTTTCCATAATAGTAAAACCCCATATTTTCTCCAACCATTCTTCCCTAGGAGGTGTTATTTGTCCTCTCCACTTCTTTGCATACAATATTCTTGCTTCAGCCAACATATAAGCTCTTAATTTCTTAGATTATTGCCTAAAATATCCATAAAATTAAGATGAAACAAGGGCTCTAATGAAATGTAGTCCAATATTATGAAGAAATGTATTATTTTTCAATATTTTTTGCCAAAGCATATTCTCACCATAAATGATTTTTAAAAATCTCCTATTTGTTTCTAATATTTCCAACAATTAATTGGATAATTCTTATTTATTACTTGTTTTTCTTTTTCTTTTTTTACCTCTAACCGATATGCTTAATTAAAAATTATGGCTCTTACCCTACAGGTTTTCCCAAATTTCCATTGAAATATTCTTTCCAATACTTTGTGCCCATTTGACCATATGATGTCTAACTTGTTCTGGTTGTGTTTCATATTTTTTTAAATGTAATGTATATACAGTATCTTAGATAACAAGATGTTCTTTATGCCTCATTATTGGTTGCTCAAACTCTGTCATATCTCTTAGCTGTTGGCCCAAATTAAGATGTTCAGTGATAATTCATCGGATTTGAAAAGAAATAAACCATGGGGAAGAGGCACCATTTAATTTCCTTTTTTATTTCTGAAAAATAATCATCATATAATATCAGAACTTTTATTCTAGGGGTTTCCCATATTCCATATACATCTTAAGAGAAGTTGTTGGCATTTAGTAATTTGTTTTGATGACATCTACTCTGGGAGAGAGCAGAGGACAGGAAGGCCTGGCGTGCTATGGTCCATGGGGTCACAAAGAATCAGACACGACTGAACAACAAATCTGATGACATCCCAGTCAGGAGATACTGTGTATGTGATATCCCTGGAATGCCGACCAAGGCCCTGGCCCCCAAAAGTTACAGAGTGAGCCCAAGCAGCTGAGTTTCTAATGACCCAGCCAGTACACCAGCTCCACTTCCATCACCTACTAAACTAGAGTGGAGTAGGGCTTGCCTTAAATATTCCTGAATATGTCAGTCAGAGTTGTTGAACCTCTTTCATCCTGAGGGCCTAATTCCATTTTGGAGATGCTCTTGGGAGCCCCATCCCAGTGGTTGGTAGGACCAAAGGCAAAAGGGATGGGCCCAAGGTTCCAGTATCTTTTAGTTCTTCCTGCCAGTAACTTCCTGCCAGTAAGTTCTGGAGGTGATGGACTCGAGCTTGGGGGAGCTGGGGGTGGCGATGGCCGACAGGAAGCTCTGGCATGGGCTGGTCCATGAAGTCACAAAGAGTCAGAAGTGACTGACCGAATAAACAACAAGCCAGTAACTAAGCCTTAGGAGAGGTATTTCAACATTTTAGAATGGAGAAAAACTGCACAAAAGCTGGGAAACAATCAAACAATTGGTGATTGGGTAACATTGGGGAGGAGGACCAGGGATGGAGTCGTGGACATCTGGGGGATTGCAGAGGGCTGAATTTGGATCCTAAGAGGGCCAGATGAGGTTCTGCATCTCTGACGTAGATAAAGTCCAAAGGGCTGGCTGGCTGGCTGGCTGGCTAGCTTATTTATTTATTACATTTCTATACCACCCAATAACTGAACCTCTCTCTATATATACATCCCTGGAACCTGCTCAGATCAGAACAGTTCAAGTATTTAAATAAAGCATTTATTTCAGGAATGTAACAACCAGAAACATTCAGTCATTTAATAAAGCACAATAATGTTTTCCCCTAATATCCTGATGCAACATAACTGACCCCCGCCCCCGTCTCTGACTTCACCCACCATTCCATCTCACTCTCCTGTTGTCTTTATTCTTCTCCCACTCATTCTTCTGATAAATCTGGTGACAGAATGAGTAGTGAGATTCTGCCAGAATGGGGAAACCCGCCCCTAATGTTTTGAAAGAAGAGGATGGCAGGCATGCAAAAGTAACCATAAAGCCTCTCCAGATTGGTTCTCAGGTTGTGTGCCCCAACCCACACTATTCAAGGGGGGACCCCAACTCTCTGGAGAGGCAGGGTGATGGGTGGCTGAAGGGAAGAGGCAGAGGGGACAGGAAACTGTCCTTCTGAGAACTTCTTATATCTATACCTAAGGATCTTCCAAACCATTACTATCTGCATTCATCATTCAGCCTAAGACAAAATTGTAAGCCAGCTTCAGCATTAGATTTCGGGAACAGCAATGGCTACTCTTTGTTTTTACTTGCTGGGGCAGTAAAATCATATAGGCATAAATGCTTAGGCAGCGCTTTAGGATCATTTCATATTTAACACATTTGATTGTCCTGTGCCTGTTTCTATTGTCTTCAGAAATGGAATTCTGTTTGCTCAGTTGACCGTAAGTTTACCCTCTCATTTCAAGGTAAGGGACAATACCAATCATTCAGGGTTCCTGTAAGGATACTGAGTAAAATGTGCTGAACATTTTAGGGAGCAATTCTATGTGGATTGACAGTCGCTTCCGACCCGGGGGGCAACTGCCTATCCAGTGCAGGGCAGGAGGAGTGGTGAGGAGCGGACTTCCCCCACCCTGCATTTGCAGCTAGACAGCCAATTTTGGCTGTCTAGCCATGGGACCTCGGAGTTCAGGAAGCGGCAGCCAAACAACACATAGGATGTGTTGTACTGACACTCCCTGCCCCACCCCACCCCCGGGAATGCCACATTTTTGCCACTCTGTGCTGCTCTTATGAGCGCGGAGCACAGGGCCAATCCGTGCTGCCTATGAGGCAGCACAGGAGGGGATAGGGGTCAATTCTCTTGGAACTGACCTCAGAGTGTGGGGTCCAAGGTCAATTCCCGGGAACCAACCTGTCCTTTGGCCATATAGCTGCTGAATAGCATCCATAGGATTGTGTCAGGAGCGCCCTAGCTGCCTCTTCCAGTCCCCACCAGTAGCCAACTCAGGACACAGATGACGAGGATTCTTTCTGAGACTTTATTCCTTTATTCCTTTATGACTCTTTTGGATACGAATCACCAGTGACAAAGCAAGGAACAGCACTGGGGAAAGATAGTAGAGTAGCCTAAGCTCCAGGTAAGGCAGTTGGTCCCTGTTTGAAGGAGAACCACGGAAAGACCCTGAACTTATGGGCTAGGGAGAGATCCTCCCTCTTTCCCTTGGGTCCTCGGGACACGACCATTGTTTGAGTGCCAAACGAGCAGTACGCCTCCTTTCTGCACCCTCCATCTGTCGTCGCTCCCTGCATCTGCGCCGAGTGTCCAGCAAGCCCCCCTCCAGCGCTTTCTCATTGCCAGGGTCACTATCTATCCCAGGAATGCTGGCAGGAGCAATCTCTGCCAGCTGCTGTGCTTGTGAGAGATGAGCGAGCTCCTCTCCCATGGATTGCTGTTCCTCCTCAGAATCAGAACTGCTCTGGGGCTCTATTGGCTCAGTTTCCACCCTGACAGATTGCGCCCTTAAAGTACTGTATAAATTTTAAATGTTGTTTTGTTTTTAAATGCAATGGATCCACACTTAAAAGAATAATAATTATAGTCTTCTACAAAATTTGTAGTATTTGACTTCTAACCTGGAAAGACGTCATTTGTTAAATGTTACCATGACCCCTGCAAAAGGCATTTTTGAACCTTAGGAAAAGTATTTTCCACTAAAGAAAATCCAGGACTTGGATCCATCCACACTACCAGTTTATAAAAGCTCTCACTATGTTGTAATGGATAGCTGGAGAGTATTTCTTCGATATCTCTGTGTGCAGCTACTAAAGGGAGAAAGGCTGTGAGTGAGGCATTACTCTGGAGAGAGATACCAGTACAGCAGCTACAAGTGTTCAGCAGCCTTTTCTCCCTTTATGCTTGTTGGACAATAAAAGTTTCTTGTGTTTTATCAAGCCTGCCCACTGTGCTCTCTAAAGGAGAAACCTGCCTGGATGAACTGCTGTAGTTAGGGATGGCAGAGAATTCTGCCATGGATCTTGGTGAGGCCGAACGCCAGTGCATTCAGCCCCCTGAACTCCGTGGCGGAACGGCCTGCCCCCCGCCCCCCCGCAGAACCCCCCGCGGGACGAGACTTACCTGGGGCAGATCTTCTGGGCAGCAGTGGTTCCGGCGGCAGCAGCGGCCGGTCTTCTGACCGGCTGCCGCCGCCGCCATTTCCAGTGTTAAAAAAAGAAAGAAAGAAAAAAGACGTGATAGGCTACGTAAAGATTTACGTAGCCTATCATGGCTAGTTTTTAAAAAAAAAACAACGACGTGATAGGCTACGTAAATCTTTACGTAGCCTATCATGTCTGACTTTTTTTTAAAAAATGCACATACGCAAATAGCGGCGGCTATGGCCGCCACCATTTGCGTTCCTTATTTTGGCCCATCTTAGTCTACGTAAATATTTATGTAGACTGAGACAGCAAAAATAAGGGGGAACACCGTAGCCGCCGCCATTTGCGTACGCACGTTTTGTTTTGTTTTTTAAAGTCAGACTTGATAGACTACGTAAAGATTTACATAGCCTATCACAGCTGACTACAGGGACATAAACGGCGGTGGATCTGTCTGCCGCCATTTGCGTCCCTGCTAGCCAGTGGCCGGATGTCCGGCTGCTGGCGGAGCTGGCCGGCGGCTCTGCGGAATCCCCGTGGAGTGGAGCCAGCTGGCCAGGATTCCGGGGGGGAGGTGCAGAGCACCTCCCCCCTGGCGAGGATTCCAGGGGGAGGGACGGAGCACCCCCCCCAGCAGAACCCGGCAGAGCCAGGTAAGGCCAATTTCGTACATCCCTAGCTGTAGTAGACCACAAGGTTACAGAACAGCATACTATGAGACAAACTCTGCTTGTTATGTTTGGCATCAACTAAAACAAATATGCAGAACACCTGGCCTGTGGGCCAAATCTGGCCTGCCAGCTGTCCCAGTCAAGCCCTCTGGGGTTCCCCCAATGAACCCTTCCCCTGGACCCACCCTTTCCCCCACCTGCCAATCATTTGGTGGTTTCCCTGGTTTTGCTCCAGCAGTGAGTTTGTTACTAGCAGTAACAGTTTTAAGCTAACATGCTGCTATTTTTTGGTATTTTGGACATGACTTTGGCTGCATCCACCACTGGAATACAGCTGTCAAGGGCTTCTTTGAAATGGGATTTGTCCATTAGGCTGAAAGAGGTTTAACACTCTAATCCAAAACATCTCTCTCTCTCTCTCTCTCACACACACACACACATCTCACAAGAGGGGTAGTGCAACTAGCCACACATCTCACAGGAGGGTAATGCTATTAGCCAATCTTAAGCTAACTTTCTTACAGGCCTGCACACTTTTCCATGAAACTCACACCAGTGGTGTTAAAGTTGCCAACCTTTCCGATGCTATTTTTGTTTCAGAGACCAAAGCTATAGCTAAGAGTTCAGGGATTCACCTCAGCCTTAGGTACTTATCGGCATGGAACCCATGAGTTATTTTTCAGTTTGCCAATGCTAATACCAACTTTCATGCCTCAGGGTTTCCGCTGATTGATTGCTGGGAATTAAAGGGACTTCTCCCCTCCTTTCCTAATATATCATTGCTCAGGTGCATAGAGGTACTTTACCTTTCTCTGATGCATCAAGTATTGCTAAATGCCTGAGGCGGCGTAACAGTGGACCAACGGGCTATAGGAGAATAGCAATTCCTTTACTCCTCGAAAGAAAGCATGAGTGAAAAAAGAAATCTGGAATTAGGGCAGACCAGGCTGGTAGTTAGCACTCAAGATATAACACACATCAAGCTGTGACCTTGAAAAGATACTTCATATACAGGGAGATAAAATGCTGCTTATCCTTCCTTTTGCTTTCTATTTGAACTAAGTATATCTTTTAGATAATGGCTCATCCTCAGACTAACTTTGATAAACTACTGAACATGCTATTTGCGTTGCCCTTATTTTCGCCGTAGTCTATGTAAATTTTTACGTAGACTAGACGTGCCAAAATAAGGAACGTAAATGGCGGTGCCCATGGGCCGCCGCCATTTGCATACGCGCTTTTTTTTTTTCCAAAGTCACCCGTGATAGGCTACTTGATGATTTACGTAGCCTATCATGGCTGACTTTGGAAATCTAGCTGTGATAGGCTACGTAAATCGTCACGTAGCCTATCACGGGTGTGTGTTTTTTGTTTACTTTTTTATTTTGTAATGGCGGTGGCAGCAGCTGGTCGGGAGACTAGCTGCCGCCCCTGTCCCCGCCCCCGACGAACTGCCACTGAACCGCCGCTGGGACCCGCCGCCGAGAGGGACATTTGGCCACGGTAAGTCCCATCCCAGGGGGGCCGGGGGGCCGGCGGAGAATTTCCCCAACACTTTCGGGGGGCCAAATGCCTCGGCGCTCGGCCTCCCGAAGATTCGTGGAGAAATTCTCCACCATCCCTAGCACCACTTCGGCTCCAGATCTAAATTCCAAGCCAAAGCAGGCCTGTTTAGACCGCCTCAGACTTGAACTTAGAGCAGGACAGGATCTTGCCGAAGCAGTCTTGTTAGAAAAAGAGACTCCATAACCGGTTGGCGCCTCAGTCACATAGAGCCCGAGTGGCGGGAAAAATGTAGGCGGATCAGAAAAGAACTACACTGACGCGCTCATGACTAACAGCTTGGTAAGCTAATGTACTAACTGTTTATTGGCTACTGGCTTGGTAAATTGATGTACTGACTGTCTTATTGGTTACTGGCAAGAACAATAGAAGTGATAAAGTATAAAAGGTTTTTGTACACGTACCTCGGGGTCCAGACTGCTCTGCACCCGTTTTGCTAAACGACACAATAAAATAGTGTTAGATTCACTGCTGCCTGCCTGGCATCCTTTCTTCCAACCGAAAGCAAGAACTTTTTATCTAACAATTTGGTGCCGTGACTCGGATCCTGCTTCGGGATGCGTCCCCTTCACACTGAGCCGAGGGGCCGCGGAGGAGGAGTGGCCACAGGCGGTTGTTTTACACTGCCTTCTCCTCACGTCGGCGGCGAAGGTGCTTGGGGACCAACGCTAGAGGGAGAGGGAAACGTGATCACTCCTTTTAGGCACCGGCAGTGGATCAATAAGCAGCTGGACGCAGCTGTGGGTGGGACAGAAGAGGCTTTTGGGGTAAGTGAAACAGCTTACATTAGGGGATAAACGCGGGACGGTGGTGTGTTTGTGATTGTGTGAGACGCCTACGGGCGAAGCGAGTGAGGAGCCCCGATCTGCGTTTCCCTACCCCGGTGACGGGCTGGGTCAGAGGAGGGCGGAGCGCGAGAATCATTGAGTGAAATCCCACCATCATGGGTGGGTCCCAATCCAGGCCCATGGGAGAGTCCCATACGCCCCTGGAGTGTTGTTTGTGCAATTGGTCACATTTCAAACAAGATTATGGGACTAAGATGATGAAGGATTGTCTTGTCCTTCTTTGTACCAGGGAATGGCCGATATTGGAGCCCAAGTGGCCACCTGGGGGGTCTTTTGACCCAACTTTAGTTTCTGATGTACGTATAATAGTAACACAAAGGGGAAGTTGGGACCAGTTCCCTTATATTGATTCATGGGCAACTTCTGTACCCCTTGGCGGCAGGCCCGCCCCGTGGGTAGTTAAATGTATGTCCTTGGCCCTCCCTGTGATAACTGGAAAAAAATTAACGAGGAAGGGACCACCTAGGGTGGTAGCTATGGCCCCCGAGGATCCATTACTTCCTCCTCCTTATGGGACGGCTGTTGCGGGGGGACCATGCCCACCCCAGCCTCCTTTTCCTCCAAGGGAGCCTGCCCAAGAGTTGCAACCATTAAAAATTCCCGAGGAAGACCCCCCCCCCCCGTGAGCCAAGGTCCGGCCCCGGGTCTATGACTGAGTTCGAGGACACTCTCCAAGATCGTTTGGACGCCCTCGAGAAAAATCTCAAAGAGATGAAGGGTGCTTGGGGGCCTCGAACCCAAGAAAAGGTGCCTGATAAAGAGGGGGAAACCAAAGGAGGGCCTAATTACAATTTACGAAAGGACCCTCAGCCACCAGTGAGATTGACCTTCCCTATTAGAGAGGTCCCCAATCCTACCGCCCAACACCCTCAGGGGACAATGTTTGTTTACGTCCCCTTTATGAAGTCTGATTTGTACAATTGGAAACAGTTCAATCCTCCCTTTGAGGAGGACCCTGGTCAATTGTTGTCCTTAATGGAAAATGTGAGGCTCACACACAATCCTACCTGGGACAACACACAAATGTTGTTAAACACTTGTTTCCTTAGTCAGAAACCAACTATTCTTGCGGGGGCATGAACTAGATTTAGAGAGGAGAACCCCCAGGCGACTGAAGAGCGGGTAGCAGAGGTTTTGCCCATTGGGAGGCCTGACTGGGGAGTGGCCACAGTGGCGCAAAGGCAATTACATGCCGAATACTTTTGGCTTGTTTTAGCGGGCATGAAACAGGCCGCTTGAAGGGCCCCCAATCTGCAAAAGGTCTTGACGTTAAAACAGGACAAAAGCAAACCCCCCCCCCGCCGTCTTCCTCCAAAGGCTGAGAGAAGCCTTTGCCAAATATACTGACATCGACCTGAATGACCCAAATAACCTACGAGTTCTCACAATGCAGTTTGTAGGAAATAGCTGCCAAGATATTAGAAAGAAGTTACAGAAAGTCGAAGGAGGACTAGCAGCTGATTTAGGAGTCCTAGTTGAAGTAGCCCAGAAGGTCTATGAAAGACGAGAGGAAGAAGAAGAGAAAGAAAAGGATAAGAGGCAGGCAAAATTACTTGCTGCCGTTCTCAGGCCAGAGCAAGGAGAGATTAAGAAGGGTGGAAAGGGGAACAGAAAAGGGCCTCCCTTAGGAAAGGATCAGTGCGCTTTTTGTAGAAAGGTTGGACACTGGAAGCAAGACTGTGAAGCCCTAAAACAGAAAGATAAAGAAAGTAGGGGGGAAGAGCAAAGAGTGTTGTATGAACAAGAAAGAGATTAGGACAGACCGGGGCCCGGCCCCCTCTTGGCTATCTCCGAGGCAAGACGGGACCCCATGGTCAAAATTAAGGTTGGGGGCCGCTCCTACGATGCCCTTGTAGATACAGGGGTCACCTTGTCCATCCTCCCCCTGAGCAAGTCACCAACGGGAAGTGGGGGATCTACCACCATAATGGGGGTCGAGGGGAGGGCAATGCGAGTGCCCCTTTCTCATCCTTTGTTCACCAAAGTTGGGAAAACACACCTAGAACACGCGTTTGTCTGTACCCCCTCCTGTTCGGTGGCATTGTTAGGGAGGGATTTATTGACTAAGCTCCAAATTGAGATCACTTTCACTCCTGATGGAAGAATGGAAGTATGACTCCCCAAGCAACAGAGCAGTAACTATCAAATGGCCCTTTTGAAAGCCATAGAGGAACCCACCTCAGAGGCAAATGAAGACTGGTGCTTAATAGAAAACAGAGTCAATCCTCTGGTTTGGGCCGGGGTTGGAGAGGCCTCTCGTGCCAAATCGGCAGCACCATACAAGATTCCTCTCAAGGAAGGGGCAAAACAAGTTCATGTGAAACAGTATCCCCTTTCCCTCCAAGGGAAGCTGGGTCTACAACCAGTAATAACGAAGCTCCGAGAGGAAGGTCGACTTATCGAGATAATGTCCCCCTACAACACGCCCATTCTCGCTGTGTCCAAAAGGGGGGGCAAGGGGTTTCGCCTAGTGCAAGACCTCCGCCTTATTAATCAGCAGATCAAGGCCCCCCCACCCTGTGGTCCCTGACCCACACACCCTCCTTATAAGAATTCCAGAAGATCATGCATGGTTCACTGTCATAGACCTAAAAGACGCTTTCTTCAGCATCCCACTCCATCCTGATTCGAGGCCTTTGTTCGCCTTTGAGTGGGAGAGTCCAGAGGGTGAGTCAAAGGTTCAATTAACATGGACAGTGATCCCTCAGGGGCTCAATCTTTCACCGGTCATTTTTGGCCATCAGCTTCAAAAGGACCTTGAGCCTTGGGTCCACCAGCACCTTGAGGTGCATCTCCTCCAGTACTGTGATGACCTCTTGATTTCAGCCAAGGCCAAGGATATGTGCCTGTGGAACAATTTCCCTCCTTAATCATCTAGCAGAGGGGGGCTATAAGGTGTCAAGGGAAAAGGTGCAGCTAGTCCAACCAACTGTAAAATTCCTAGGCTACCACTTGGCTAAGGGGACCCGAAGCTTGGGATCAGAAAGAGTCGAAGTCATTCGTGACACCCCTGTCCCTACATCCCCCCGTGAACTAAGGGCCTACCTGGGATTGACTGGATTCTGTCGGCTATGGATAGCCGACTATGGAGAAATAGCACGGCCACTATATGAGGCGCTGCAGAAAGATAAATTAGACAAATGGAAATGGACTAAAGAAATAAATAAGTCTTTCCTCAGCCTTAAAGCTGCCCTTGTGTCATCACCGGCCCTCGCTATGCCAAATCCCAGTCGGCCATTTAGACTCTACGTGCATGAGAATAAGGGCGTAGCCTCGGGAGTACTATGCCAATGGATGGGCCCTTCCTGGATGCCAGTGGGCTACTACTCCAAAGTCCTTGATGTTGTGGCACGAGGATGGCCGAGCTGCTTGAGAGCGGTGGCAGCAACAGCCTTAATCTGCACTGAAGCTGAAAAAATGACAATGGGAGGGACCATCAAGGTCTGGGTGCCACATGGGGTACCACAAATCTTAGGGTCAGGGGGAGGAAGCAAATTCCTCAACCCGGCTCGGCATTCCCGATATGAAATAAGCTTGCTAACGAATGAAAACCTCACTTTCAAGGCCTGCTCTAGCTTCAACATTGCCACCCTGCTACCGGCAATACAGGCCACACGTGGGCTGGGGCTCCTGGATCATGATTGTCTCGAAGTACTAGACTTAGATACCAAAGGTCGGCCAGATCTTGAAGATGAACCATTAAAGGGAGTCGAAGATTTGTTTGTAGACGGATCCAGTTACATGCTGGACAGAAAGCGTTACACAGGGGCAGCTGTCGTCACCCAAAGTGAGAGTGTCCATGAAGAACGACTGCCTCCTCATTTCTCCGCCCAATCCGCTGAACTGGTGGCCCTGACAAGAGCTCTGCAGGCAGGCAAAGGAAAGTGGGTAAACATCTACACTGACAGTAAAAATGCCTTTGCCGTTGTGCACGCTCACAGACAGCTGTAGAAAGAGAGGGGATTCCTTACAGCAAATAGATCCCCAGTTGCCAATGGCAGCTTAATCATGGACCTTTTAGATGCCCTCCAGTTACCCCTACAAGTGGTTGTTATCCACGTCCGAGCCCACAGAAGAGAAAAAGAGGAAAAGTAGAAGCAGGGAAATCAAAGAGCAGATGAGGCCACAAAGAGAGCAGCCAAGGAAAGAATCCAGGGGACATTCCTTGTCTTACCCAAAAGGGAAGAGCGCCCCACATACTCCCCCTCTGAGTTGCAAATAGCACAAGAGCACAAAGTAAGTCCCCGCGACAACAGATGGATCCAGATGATGGATGGAAGACTGCTTCTCCCGCAGACCCTGCAGGGAGCTATCATGGAACAAGTTCACCATTCTCTTGGACACCCTGGGGCATCAGCCATGATTGAGTATTGCAAAAGGCTGTTTGTCTCTCCTGGCCTAACTGTACGCACCCATCAACTAGCTGCAACCTGCGAGGTCTGCCAGAAAACTAACTCCCCTAGGGCACCCCCACCACCAAAAGGAGGGCGACCATGGGCATACTATCCCTTCCAGAGGGTACAGATTGATTTTGCTGAAATGCCACCGTGTAGGGGTACAGGTATTTGCTTGTAATAGTGTGTCAAATGACAGGGTGGGTAGAAGCATTCCCATGCAGAAACTGTCAAGCAATAACCGTAGTTGCTAAGTTGTTACAGGAGGTGGTGCCCCGGTTCTCCTTGCCTGAAGTTATAGAATCCGACCAGGGCTCACATTTCACCTCAGCTGTTACGCAAGGGTTGGCACGAGCTCTGGGGGTAGAGTGGCACTTACACTGCCCTTGGAGACCCCAGGCGAGTGGGCAGGTTGAAAGAACCAATCGGAGTCTCAAGGAGACTCTAACCAAGCTCCAGCAAGGGGTAAGACTCACTTGGGTTGAGGCTCTGCCAATAGCCCTATCAAAGCTTTGAAAAATGCCAAGAAAAGACATAAAGCTGTCCCCCTTTGAGCTAATGTTTGGATTCCCGCCTCGGGTACACTGCAGAAGGAGGGAGGAGGTCAAATGGGAGATGGGAGATCAAATGTTAAGGTGCCAGTTGACTTCTCTACAGTCTGTTCTTTCATAGCTACGGGCCTACTCTGTCCCATTCCAGAGATTGCTGCTAGATGCTCCCATCCATCTTTTCCAACCGGGAGATGAAGTATTGCTGAAAAAGTGGAATAAAGAAGCTTTAAAAGAAGGGTGGGAAGGACCCTACCTAGTGGGACCAACCAGCCATTCATGTGTAAAACTTGTAGGTTCTAGCAAATGGACACATTGCAGCTGGTTGAAGCCATTTAGACGACCCCTCCCTCCTCCTGTCACCCGGAGAGAACAGGAGGACATGGGCAATGATCCTCTGCTCCCTGGCAACCCACTGGAAGCTGCCAGGGACACAGGCGAAGAAGCCATCCAGGAGCCACAATCGCCTCTTGTTTATAAATCCCAGCACCTACGAAAGGCCAGGATCCGACTCAATCGGGTTTGATAAGATAGCTATTATTGTTAAAATGAAGTGGCTATGGATCCTGATGTTGCTGTCCTGCATAACAGCCGGGGCAACAAGGAACTGTTGCCAAGAAAATGGGCGATGGGGAGAGGTATTTTATAGGTCCTCTTTGGGAGCGGAGTACTATAAGTCCAAGAAACTCACCACTTGTAATAGGATAGGGGTTTATGAAGTACAGTTGATTAAGCCACTTTACACTGGTAAAAAGAGAGGCACTCTACCAGTAGGTAGCACAATTTGCCTCAGCAGAGGGAAGCTACCAAAACCAGGGAGTGTGAGGACTATTCCTCAATGGGGGTTAGGTGAGTGGAGTCCATCGCAGGCTCACCAAACCGTCAATCAGCTAATACGAGAGGCAAAAGACAAAGAAGGTAAACTAATCCCCGTCAAAAGAGACCCTCAACCACCTGCGTCTCCCAAATCACCTTTGGTGCAAATCCCTGAGGTAGAGAAGCGTCCCTGAAAAGCCAGACTATGGATCCCAATAACAAAAGAAACTGATAATGTGTGGTTAGAATAGGTAAAGTATACCGCCAAGTCCTTAAATAAGTCTGACTGTTTTGTTTGTGCCGCAGGCAGATCGGTAGCGAGGGTGCTGCCTTTTCCTCTGGGGTGGGACACTCCTTCCCTCCTCACCTGTGTGATCCATTTGTTCCAACACCCTAACACATGGGGAGAGGAGGAGTGCCAGACCCTCAATAAGCTATACCCTCCTCTCAAGTTAAAAAATCGCATTAGACCCGCCATAGTTTTTTTGCAACAAGGAAACCATACTGGATGCATACACTGAGACCTTACAGAGATGGGGGAGTGGTTAGGGAACAAGACAAGCAAAATAAAATGTGTTAATTCCACCCGCTTTAGGAATAATTCTCTTCCAATCCCATGGGCTGATCTCTGGTGGTACTGTGGGGGTCTAGAGTTATATGAAATGTTGCCCTCCAATTGGTCTGGAGCTTGTAGTTTAGTTCAATTGGTGGTCCCCTTTTCAACTGCATATCATCTAGGGATGGCGGAGAATTTCTCCCCGAATCTTCGGGGGGCCGAGCACCAATGCATTCAGCCCCCCAAAATCGGCGGTGAAATTCTCTGCCCCCCCCGCCCCCCGGGACTTACCTTTGGCGAATGTCCCTCCCGGCGGCGGGTCCCGGCGGTGGTTCGGCGGCAGTTCGTCGCGGCCGGGGGCGGCGGCCGGTCTCCCAACCGGCTGCCACCGCCGCCATTTCAAAAAAAAAAAATTAAAGTAAAAACAACAACAACAACACCCATGATAGGCTACGTAACGATTTACGTAGCCTATCACGGCTAGATTTCCAAAGACAGCTGTGATAGGCTACGTAAATCGTCACGTAGCCTATCACGGGTGATTTAAAAAAAAAAAAAAGTGCGTACGAAATGGCAGCGGCCCATGGGCGCCGCCATTTGCGTTCCTTATTTTAGCACGTCTGGTCTACGTAAAGATTTACATAGACTACGGCGAAAATAAGGGCACGCTAATCTTTACGTAGACTAGACGTGCCAAAATAAGGAACGCAAATGGCGGCGCCCATGGGCCACTGCCATTTGCGTACGCGCTTTTTTTTTTTCAAAGTCACCCGTGATAGGCTACGTGACGATTAACGTAGCCTATCATGGCTGACTTTGGAAATCTAGCCGTGATAGGCTACGTAAATCGTTATGTAGCCTATCACGGGGTCTTTTTTTTTTTTTTTTACTTTTTGTTTTGTGGCCGGGGAGACGGGGTGCTTCTCCCCGGCCTGAATTTTGGCCGGGCGAGGCGGGAAGCCTCCCCCCCTTCACCTGAACTTCGGGGGGAAAAGCAAAGCGCCTCCCCCCCACCGTGAAGCCGAGCTGCGAAAAGGTAAGTGACTTTCGTACATCCCTAATATCATCCAGTAGAGAGAACTAGCCAACCCCAACGGAAGCGGTCGGTAACCCCTTTCGACGATGGAATATACATTGACTCTATATGGGTGACAAGGGGAGTGCCAGACGAATTCAAAGGGAGGAATGAAATCGCTGCAGGATTTGAATCTACCCTGTTTTGGTGGGTGACAATTAACAAAAATGTAGATTGGATCAATTACATTTATTATAATCAACAAAGGTTTATAAACTATACCCGTGATGCTGTAAAGGGATTGGCTGAGCAACTAGATGCCTCTAGCCAAATGGCCTGGGAAAATCGGCGTGTTCTTGATATGATGTTAGCAGAAAAAGGAGGAGTATGTGTTATGCTAGGTGGGCGAAGTTGCACCTTCATCCCTAACAACACTGCTCCAGGCGGCACAGTAACAAGGGCCTTGCGGGGCCTCATCGCCTTATCCGAAGAGTTAGCTGAAAATTCAGGAATTAACAACCCCGTGACCGCCTGGTTAGAGAGATGGTTTGGAAAATGGAAACACCTAGTAGCCTCAATCCTTAACTCACTTGCAGTGACGGCAGGAGTTTTGGTATTATTTGGTTGTTGCATTATCCCCTGTGTCAGAGGCTTATCCCAGCGATTAATTGAAACCGCTCTGTCAAAACAGATGCTCTTGCTTTATTGTGATAATAAGGAGACTCCGCTTTTAAACACAATTTAAGACATGAGTAAAGACTTAAGGGAGGGAATTGTTAGAAAAAGAGACTCCATAACCGGTTGGTGCCTCAGTCACGTAGAGCCCGAGTGGCGGGAAAAATGTAGGCGGAGCAGAAAAGAACTACACTGACGCGCTCATGACTAACAGCTTGGTAAGCTAATCTACTAACTGTTTATTGGCTATTGGCTTGGTAAGTTGATGTACTGACTGTCTTATTGGTTACTGGCAAGAACAATAGAAGTGATAAAGTATAAATGGTTTTTGTACACGTATCTCGGGGTCCAGACTGCTCTGCACCCGTTTTGCAAAACGACACAATAAAATAGTGTTAGATCCACTGCTGCCTGCCTGGCATCCTTTCTTCCAACCGAAAGCAAGAACTTTGTATCTAACAGTCTGAAGTGGGTTGGATTAATCCAAAGTACTTTGCAGCACTTTGGACCAACCCAGACAGCTGCCCACCCACCCACCCACAGAAGCCCCCTTCTCCTTACCTGGACCTGTGGGGAGCTCCTGGAGCCATCACCATAAGGCCATCATGTACGCAACATTACGGGCGTAAATGGGCCATTTATGCCTGTAATGTTGCATAAATGACAGCCTGACAGCTGCCATTTTCACAACATTTAATTTCCGGAAGAAGAGTCGCCATTTTAAAAGGAAAATGGCAACTCCCTCAAAGATGGCAATGGCTGTGGGTGCTACCCACCGGTCCAGGTAAGGAGCAGGGGGCTTGTGTGCCTGGGTGGGGGCTCACATAGCTGGAGCAGGAGGGGGCAATTCAGATGTCTGAACCTCACTTCAGATACAGAGTCTGAAGTGGGTTGGACTGGGTCCAAGTCAGGCTGAGGTTAGTTGCGGCTGATTTAGAAGCTCTGAATTGGCCACTGAAGCTGGTTGGAGGTCCCTGCACAGCACTAATATTAATGTACTGGATATTTTGGTGTCTTATAATTAATTATAATTAATTAATTATATTTATATCCTAATTTTTTTTTCCTTTTGCAAGGAACCCAAGGTGGCTCCTCCTTTCCATTTTATCATCACAACAGCCCTGTGAGGTGGGTTGGGCTGAGAGTCAGTGACTGGCCCAAAGTCACCCAGTGAGCTTCATGGCTGAGTGAGGACTAGAACCCGGATCTCCCAAGTCCCAGTCCAACACTGTAACCACTACACTATGCTGGCTCACAATACAGCCACTGTTGGGATACAGCACAGCAGCATTTATTATTAATAGCATTTATTTACTACTTTATCTGCTAAATAAACCATCAAGGTGGTGTACAACAATTCAAAACAGTACCATCAGCAAACAATAAAAAGAAGAACATCCCAAATGGTAAAAACATTAAAATATGTAACTACACATTTTAAAATGGCTAAATTGAAAATATGTGCCTTTACACCTTTTCTAAATGCTAAGAGGGTAGGGGACAATTGTAACTCTGCAGGGAGTACATTCCATAGTTTCAGGGCAACACAGGAGAAACACACCTTTAACACACACCCAACAAATGGGTAACGGTGCCCTCAAAAGGGCATCTCTGAAGATCTTAATACCTGGACAGGTTCATAGCAAAAAACAGGCAGTCTCTTAGTTAGCCTGGTTTAGGGCTTTAAAGGTTAAAACCAACACCATGAATTGTTCCCAGAAGGCAATTGCCAACCAGTGCAAGTCTTTCAAGGCAAGTGTAATATGGTACTAATAGCGTGTACTGGTTAGCATCCTAGCTGTCCCATTTTGCACCAGTTGAAGCTTCCAGATATTTAGTTCTCACCTTGTAATGCAATCCATGCATATGGGGCATATACTTCATTAGAGTCCTACAACACAATCCTGTGGATGTTTACCGAGAAGTAAGTCCCACTGTGCAATCCCCAGGAAGTTTGTTTAGTATTACCTCCTCTCATGATCCAGTCTACCAGCAGCGGTTCTGAAACTGAGACAGAGGGAGAAGAGCTAGCAGAGTGAGGAGGGCCAGTGGCACAACCTATACAGGTGCTGAGTCTGGACCCCGATGCTGAGCCATTCCAGAAACTGGGGGGTCCTCTGAGCACAAATCTTCCAAGCTAGAGGACTCAGTGTTTGCAGCCCTTAAACTGGACCCCACCAAGAGGCCATATTTCACCCCCCACAAGGGTGTCATGTGCTGCTGATCCTGCTCACTACCATAGGGAGCATGGTTGGTGAGAGATCATGGAGTGACAACAGATTGTTAGGCTCCAGGACTCAGGGCTGCTCATTCAAAGACCTCCATTCTCCAGCAAGGGGGGTGGGACATGGGATGTGTAGTCAGGCTGAGACACTATATAAGGGCTCAGCTAGCACACAACACTTACTAGAACAAATTGTTCCTTCTGGGAGATTAGGGGATGTTGGACAAATCTTCATGGAACCAAATGAGTTCGGATTTTCATGAATCCGATCTGTGGATTCCACAGCAGACCAGGTTTTCCCCTGTTAGGCAGATTCTGCAAACTAACAGGCCTGTTTTCTAACCTTCCCAAATTTTGCACAAATTTTGTCATAGAAAAATATGCATTAAAAAAAAAAAACAGCCAGAAGTGCACATTTCCCCCATAGGCTAAAGAGTGAAAATGTGCATTTGGGGAGAATTCACATGGTTTTGCACATGTGAATTTGCACAAATGTGCATTTGCACAATTGTGAATTTGTGCAAATTTGGAACAGACAAAATCTGATTCCGTCAATGGGCAAATGACAGAAAGAAAGGCTCTAACAATCCATGAAACATAGACAGAATGGATTTTAGGCAATCTGTACATCCCTACTGGAGATTGGTCCACGGTACTGAAAAACCACTTTTTGGCTGCACTTGCTTTCTGATTCTGCTTGTTAACATTTGAGTAGATACAGTCTCTGCCTCTCAGTCCCCTCCTCTCGCTGTCTGCTCTGGACCACTGCCTGTCCTGCTTCCTGTCTAGACTCCCATAAGCTCAGTGTATTCAGTGGAGCCTTAAACCAGTCTGAGAATAGGACCTGGGATGGAGATCCCAGGGGAACAATGTTCAGGGATATGGAGACTGGATACAGCCTTACACTGTTTTGACTAGTGCTATGCTGAAGTATTTGACCCAGTCATTTGGGGGTATTTTGGGGGGAAATGCCCTAAAAAAGTGGATGGAATCTGACTTATCTTTAAAAAAGAAATCCCAAGGGTCTAAAAAACAAACAAATGGGGGGGGGTGGAGCTTTGTCATCACTTTAGCAGCCCAGCAACATTCTTTTTTTCATTTTGGACAGAATGCCCCATGGCAACTATGCTAGGGCATGATGTAGTGCATTGCCAGGGGCATTCTTGAAAATTGATGGCTGTCCTCATTGGAGCTTCACCTAGCATAGTTGAAAAGAGAAATCTAATTGGGTGACAATTCGCAGCAAATCTCCAGAGAATCTCCTGCAGCAGTTTCTTGTAGGTGTTAAGCAGTACGGGGACGGGGAGGTCAGAATATTGCCTTGTGGAACCTGATAACCTAAATGTATGCCATGGTGCAGTGAAAATGTTCCCCAGTCCCATCTTCTGAAATTGACTTGTTAGTAGGGCTGGATAAATCTGTCCGCTTCAGTTTCTCTTAAGTTTCTCATTTTTCCAATCTTAAATTCAGTTTGTCCCAAACGTTGAGATTTTTTTGTAAAGTTTCATGAAAATCTATAAGACGTTTGTGCACATTTCTCCTAATACATGCATTTTTGTATGCATTTTGTATGCACATGTTCTCCTAATTAGTGCTTTTTGCCTAATATAATGCCTCTCTCTCTAATATACACATTTTTGTATGCATTGTTTCACTGGAGAACTCTGTTGCAGAATTTGGAAAAGTTCAATTTTCAAAAGATAATTGAGTTTTGGTTAGGGATGTATGAATCCCTTACCTGGCTCCGTGCAGGGGCATCCGCGGTGGGGGAGAGGCACTCCATCCCTTCCCCCCGGGATCCTCCCTGGCTGGCTCTGCTCCGCAGCGGCTCTGCGGAGCGGCCAGCCAGGGCTGTCTGCAGCCGGAGTTCCGGCCGCGGCTGGGCTGCTGGAGCCGCGAAATGGTGGCCGTCATAGTGGCCACCATTTGCGTCCTTCCAGGCTGCGGTGATAGGCTATGTAAGTATTTATGTAGCCTATCACAGCAAAGAGCAGGGGCACAAACGGCGGCCGCTACGCCATTTGTGGTCCTGTTCTTTCTGTGATAGGCTACGTAAGTATTTACGCAGCCTATCACGGTAAAGGCAGCCACGCAAATGGCAGCTGCTATACCATTTGTGTGCCTGCCTTTTGCCGTGATAGGCTACGTAAATACTTACGTAGCCTATCACGGCTTACTGCAAGGACGCAAATGGTGGCCGCTATGACAGCCGCCATTTGCGGCCGCAGCAGCCTGGCAGTGGCCAGGAGACCAGCCGGAGCCACCTCCACATCTGCCGCCACCGCCACTGGAGCCACCGGAGCTGCAGGATCCACCACCAGGTATGTTCCATCCCAGGGGGATTCCACGGGGTGGCAGCGTGGGGGAGGCTGTTCAACCACAGATTCCAGGGATTCTTTAGAATCTGGCCTCACTGGAGTCCGTGGCGGAATTCTCTGACATCCCTAGTCCATATTAAAATGTGAACTGAACAAATTCCTCCCCCATCTACCTGTTAGCCAAGAGCAACACCACAAGAGTGCAGTTCTACTCATTCCCATCCCATCCCTGAAAGGTGATTCAGAAAGACAAAGATGCCATGGTCATGGATGGGGGGAAAAGAGACTTCTAACTCAAAAGCATGCTCATCAAATTTACAGTTCTCAGGATTATAGGCCCTTTCCCTCATCTTCCAGGCAAATAAACATTGTCCATTTCTCAAGTGGGAATGAAGGGGCTTTACAGACTATGAGCTTGCCACAAACCAGTAACAGGAGTGCATCTTCATGAACCCAAACGTGGCTCACCTTGGCTGCAAATCTGTCAAATCATGCATTTTGTCTCTAATCCAGGTGTTAAGTGGCAAGCTCTGAGAAAACTCTGCCCTTTTGAACACCTTATTCTAAACTACATGCTTAACACTGAGGTATTAACTGTGGCAATCTGTGAAATAATAATTGATTGTTCAGATGATGTCTCCCATGGTATTAAACCAGTCTGGGAATAGGATCTGGGATGGAGATCTCAGGGGAGCAATGTTCAGGGATTGGAGATGGGAGCCTTTTAAATCCGTGTCAGGCTATGGATTCATCAATGTGCTCAACAGGGTGCTGAGGTGTGGGCACATACATTATTATTTTTATTTTTATTTTTTACATTTATCCCATTTATATCCCACCTTTCTTCCATCATGGAACTCACGGTGGCTACATGTGGTTCCCAGGTGGTCTCCCCTCCAAGCACTGACCAGACCCAGACCTGCTTAGCTACAGCAAGGTGGCTGCCCCATGTGCCCAGTAGCAGCAGCATTTTGATTGAAAAAGGTACAGATGGAACTGGTTAAAATCACTGGGAAGCAGATTGCACTTAATTCACAGGTACCCTTGGTCAACATCTTGCCTAAACAAGGAGGTGCTTGTTTAGCAGCTGCTGTTTAGAATCAACCACACGATGTACCTGCTTGTGGCAGCGAGAACTGAAATAGCCAAGCACTGGAATGTGCAGGGACCATGGTCACTAGACCAGCACTATCAGAGAATATGTGGTAGAGTCCTCATGGAAAATGTTATCAGATAATGTCTGCTCCCTTAGGGATAATAAAGAAGCAGATACATTTGCACAATGGTATAAAGGTATAAAGTATAAAGGTATTCCTCCTCTAAACAAGGGCAACTCCCTCAGTCTCATGGACAACTCTGGATGGGTCTTGTTATTTTGATCTCCAGAGAGCTTTTCATCTTTGTTGACTGCTTCACTCACTGGAACCATCTCCAAGCAATCCACATGTTGTGCAAATGTGAATTATTTTCTTGGGTCTTTTAATCACTGATGGAGCACACAGCACAAAGTACTTAAATACCATTTAAGAATAATGTTATCAGAAACATAGTATAATAATTTATATTGGGGAGCTTGCCTGCCAGTTTCCCATTAACAATAGTCCTATAAAAGAGAAGATCCAGTTTTCCGCTAGCTCTGTTATAATGCTAATTTATGAAGGTCATTGCCAAATAACATTTGCTCTACTTATCTGAAATTATTTTATTCCCATTCCGTAATAGAGCCAGACTTTATTTACAGTGTGTTTGTGTGCTAAAAGCCTTTATTTATTTATTTATTTATTTATTTATTCCTTCCTTCCATTTCTATACCACTCCATAGCCAAAGTTCTCTGGGCAGTTTACAGAAGTTAAAACAATAAAATACAATATAAAAAGTTTAAAAGCCATTCACATAAAAGCACACAGACAATATACACAAAGAACAAAACAACTTTGAACAGTCAGTCATAACTAAAGACTCATCCAGGACGGATTAAAACTCATCAGGTGCTGCCAAATGCCTGGGAAAAGAGATAGGTCTTAACCTGGCACCAAAAAGATAACAATGTTGGCACCAGGTGGACCACATCGGGGAGCTCGTTTCACAGATTGGGGGGGAGGCACCACTGAGATGGCCCTCTCCCTCATTGCCGCCTTCCAAGTTTCCCTTGGAGGAGGCATTCAGAGGAGGACCTTAGATGCAGAATGTTGTGTACAGGTCGGTTCATTTCGGGAGAGGCGTGCCATCAAGTATTGCGGTCCCAAGACCTGTAGGGCTTTATAGGTTAAACCAGCACCATGTATTGAGGTCAGAAGCATATAGGCAGCCAGTGCAAGTGGTAATAAGTGTACACAGATTCCATCTGATGACACATCATTTTAATATTTATGGTATTCAAACACAGATCATCTGGACTGTTTCTATTATGAAATGAATGCTGTGTTCAATAAGATCCTACCTACTACAGGTTAAAAAAAAATTCAACTGAGATTTTTAGAGTATTGCCACATTTTCAAATACAAAAAAAGCAGAACTGTCTCAAACAAGATCATTTTATAGAGTTTTTGCTTCTTTTATTATTTATTTTTCATTTTATAACATATGCTCAGCAATCCTGTGGATGCCTACTTCAAGGTAAGTATGCATGGGATTGCAACCTAAAATACATGGTAGGAAACCAGAGGAAAAAACTGCCACAAAATGCATATTGGGAAAAATCTGGATTAATAATATTAGTCACCTATATAACTTCTATCACATATTTCCATCTTGACTGTAAATAAGCAGAGATTGTTGAGTATTATTGTTACACTTGTTCAACAAAAAGCTTTTGGTTATAGATAGGAATTTCTATTTACCTTATTTTTTAGAGGGGCAAACTATGTCTGAACTCTAAAAGAAGGTCATGTTTTTAGCGAGCAATTTGAATCTTCAAAAGATAGAGATAGCGTTTATCTGTTTCTGTCCTTGGGTTTCTGCTAGACAGTGATGAGTTTGTTGATGATTCAATCAAACTTTACTTTACAGTAATCTCTGGCAGGAGTTAACGTGATCTGTACTGGGAGTAAGTCCCATTGAACGCAGTAGGATTTACTTCTGATGAGACATGTGTAGGATCCCACTGTCAGTATGATTTCCTGTTCTGATTATTTAAGGGGAAACATGAGTCACTTCTCATCAAGTCACTTTAGTTTGCTGTTGTACCTAAAACAACCAAGAGGCTTGTGGCACCTTGAAGACTTAGCAGATTTACTGTGACATAATTCTACAAAAGTGCAAACAATACATCTGTTCATCTTTAAGGTGCCCGAAGATTCTTGGTTGTTTTCCAGCAAGGGCATGTTTATTCATTCATTCATTGGTGAAAAGCTGGTTTCTCTTAGTGAAAATTATTTTTCTCTAGCAGAAGCAACCCCTTCATGGATCACTGCCTTGTTGTGGCGAAGGGGCTTGCGTAACTCAGTGAAGCCATAAGCTATGCCGTGCAGGGCCACCCAAGACGGACAGGTCATGGCAGAGAGTTCTGACAAAATGTGGTCCACTGGAGAAGGAAATGGCAACCCACCCCAGTATTCTTGCCAAGAAAACCCCATGGAACGTATCACAAGGCTAAAAGATATGACGCTGGAAGATGAGCCCCTCAGGTCGGAAGGTGTCCAATATACTACTGGGGAAGAGCAGAGGGTATTTCCAAGTAGCGCCAGAAAGAGTGAAGCGGCTGGGCCAAAGCCGAAAGGACACTCAGCTCTGGATGTGTCTGGTGGTGAAAAGAAAATCTGATGCTGTAAAGAACAATATTGTTTAGGAACCTGGAATGTCAGATGAATGAATCAAGGTAAGCTGGAGGTGGTCAAACATGAGATGGCAAGATTGAACATCGACATCTTGGGAATCAGCGAACTAAAATGGACAGGCATGGGCGAATTTAATTCAGGTGACCATCATATCTACTATTGTGGGCAAGAATCCCTTAGAAGAAATGGAGTAGCACTCATAGTCAACAAAAGGGTGGGAAAAGCAGTACTGGGGTACAATCTTAAAAATGATAGAATGATCTCAGTACGAATCCAAGGCAAACCATTCAACATCACAGTAATTCAAGTCTATGCCCCAACCACTGATGCCGAAGAAGTTGAGGTTGATCAGTTCTATGAAGACCTCCAACACCTTCTAGAACTAACACCAAAAAAAGATGTCCTCTTCATCAGAGGGGACTGGAATGCTAAAGTAGGAAGTCAAGAAATCACCGGGATAACAGGCAGGCATGGCCTTGGTGTACAAAATGAAGCAGGACAAAAGCTAATAGAGTTTTGCCAAGAGAACACGCTGATCATAGCAAACACTCTTTTCCAACAGCACAAGAGACGACTCTACACATGGACATCACCAGATGGTCAATATCGAAATCAGATTGATTATGTCCTTTGCAGCCAAAGATGGAGAAGCTCCATACAGTCAGTCAAAACAAGACCTGGAGCTGACTGTGGCTCAGATCATGAGCTTCTTCTTGCAAAATTTCGGCTTAAATTGAAGAACGTAGGGAAAACCACTAAACCATTCAGGTATGACCTAAATCATATCCCTTATGAATATACAGTGGAGGTGAGGAATAGATTTCAGGGATTAGACCTGATAGACAGAGTGCCTGAGGAACTATGGACGGAGGTCCGTAACATTGTTCAGGAGGCAGCAACTCAATCCATCCCAAAGAAAAAGAAATGCAAGAAAGCCAAGTGGCTGTCTGATGAGGCTTTACAAGTAGCTGAGGAAAGAAGGGAAGCGAAAAGCAAGGGAGAAAGGGGAAGATATATCCAACTGAATGCAGAGTTCCAGAGAAGAGCAAGGAGAGACAAGAAGGCCTTCTTAAATGAACAATGCAAGGAAATCGAGGAAAACAACAGAATGGGAAAGACTAGAGATCTCTTCAAGAAAATTGGAGATCTCAAGGGAACGTTTTGTGCAAAGATGGGCATGATAAAGGACAAAGAAGGCAGGGACCTCACAGAAGCAGATGAGATTAAGAAGAGGTGGAAAGAATACACAGAAGAACTATACAAGAAAGATCTTAATGTCCTTGATAGCCATGATAGTAATGTCCTTGATAGCCATGATAGTGCGGTCACTGAACTTGAGCCGGACATCCTCGAGAGTGAAGTCAAGTGGGCCTTAGGAAGCATTAGTAACAACAAAGCTAGCGGGGATGACAGTATTCCAGCTGAGCTATTTAAAATCCTAAAAGATGATGCTGTTAAAGTGCTGCATTCAATATGCCAACAAATTTGGAACACTCAGCAATGGCCGCAAGACTGGAAAAGGTCAGTTTACATTCCAATTCCAAAGAAGGGCAACGCCAAAGACTGTTCAAACTACCGCACAATTGCGCTCATTTCACATGCCAGCAAGGTGATGCTCAAAATCCTACAAGCTAGGCTTCAGCAGTATGCGAACCGAGAACTACCGGAAGTACAAGCTGGGTTTCGAAGAGGCAGAGGAACTAGAGATCAAATCGCCAACATTCGCTGCATCATGGAGAAAGCAAGAGAATTCCAGAAAAACGTCTATTTCTGCTTCATTGACTACACTAAAGCCTTTGATTGTGTGGATCACAACAAACTGTGGCAAATTCTTAAAGTGATGGGAGTACCAGACCACCTTACCTGTCTCCTGAGAAACCTGTACGAGGGTCAAGAAGCAACAATAAGAACCGGACATGGAACAACCGCGTGGTTCAAAATTGGGAAAGGAGTACGACAAGGCTGCATATTGTCACCCTGCTTATTTAACTTATATGCAGAGTACATCATGAGAAATGCCGGGTTGGACGAATCAGAGGTCAGAATTAAGATTGCTGGGAGAATTATCAACAACCTCCGATATGCAGACGATACCACCCTAATGGCAGAAAGTGAAGAGGATCTCAAGAGCCTCTTGTTGAGGGTGAAAGAGGAGAGTGCAAAAGATGGTTTGAAACTCAACATTAAAAAAACGAAGATCATGGCATCTGGCCCCATCACTTCCTGGCATATAGAAGGGGAAGAAATGGAAGCAGTGACAGATTTTACTTTCTTGGGCTCCAAGATCACCGCAGACGGTGACTGTAGCCATGAAATTAAAAGATGCTTGCTCCTTGGGAGGAAAGCTATGGCCAACCTAGACAGCATAGTAAGAAGCAGAGACATCACCTTGCCGACAAAGGTCCGTCTAATCAAAGCTATGGTTTTCCCAGTAGTAATGTATGGCTGTGAGAGCTGGACTATAAGGAAGGCTGAGCGCCGAAGAATTGATGCTTTCGAACTGTGGTGCTGGAGAAGACTCTTACGAGTCCCCTGGACTGCAAGGAGGTCAAATCAGTCAATCCTAAAGGAAATCAACCCTGAGTGCTCATTGGAAGGACAGATACTGAAGCTGAAGCTCAAATATTTTGGCCACCTAATGCGAAGAGAAAACTCTCTGGAAAAGACCCTGATGCTGGGAAAGACTGAAGGCAAAAGGAGAAGGGGACGGCAGAGGATGAGATGGCTAGATAGCATCACCGATGCAATGAATATGAACCTGAGCACACTCTGGGAGAGTGCTCAGGACAGGAAGGCCTGGCGTGCTATGGTCCATGGGGTGACGAAGAGTCGGACACGACTGAACGACTGAACAACAACAAGCAGAAGCAAAAGTTGTGAAATCACAGGAGATGGAGAAATGCTGATCAAGGTATAAAATGTTGCTTGCTGTGACAATTTTTTAAATATACCTTTTGGGCTCCATCTTACTGATGTCATTATCACAGTCTGGAGGGAAAAAAAGTGGAAGAGAAAATACATCTGTGAGAGTGTCTCAGCTTTGAAAATTTTAGAACTATGAAGGAAAACTATAGCTATGATCCCATGACAGATTATTCATAATGAAGAGGTAGAATTTTGGACTCTAACAGTTCAGCCTGCAGGTAGGGGATAATACTTTGGAATGTTCCCTCATTTAAAAATCTCCCTGCCAGAGCAATCCTATGATGGTATGTGAGGCATAGGATATGATGGATCCCCACCACCACCACCCCAAGGCCATAGATACTACTATGACTTGTGGGTGGGGTAGGTGGAATCTGAGTAGGGATCTCCTCCTCCACCACTTCCAATGGAGTGCAGACCCTGTTCCAAGGTCACAACAGCAAACATGGAAGAATCAGTGAGGGAGGAAAGGGGCTTTGATGGTGGGCAGGGAGGGGAGAGGAGAGATGCAGTTCCGCTGGATCCATATGCTTCTCCATCATCCATCCCACCCATAGCAAGGAAAGTCAGCTAGATGGGCTAAGAGGCCAGTCTAACTTAAAATGCTTTCTAAGGTGGAACAGGAGGTGAAAATGCCTCCATCGATTCACATTCTGTCCCTGGTTCTTCCAGCAGGGCTCTGGTCTTGAAGCCCTCAGCCTAAAGAGCAGCAATCCTTTAGGATTGTGGTCTGCATGTAGCAAACTAGTATATCAGGGAGATGTCTATGCAAACTTTTTTTTCCTGGTTTTGTTTTCTACCCGCTGAGAATTCTAACCATGGGGAAGCATTTAAAAATATAACCCCCGCCCATCCATCTGTATTCTGAAGTTGTACAGAATTCTACCATCTCTGTATGCATAGCCTCTAGGTTGGCTCTTCAGGACCCTTTTCAGTTGAAACCTTTATGCCAGGGGAGCTGCAATATGACTCCTTCCTGTGTCAAGAAGGTAAGGGAAGAATCCCCAAGCCACATGGAAGAAACCAGCATCCCATGCTTCCATGTTGCCAAACTGGCAACAGCATAGCTCCAATTTCCAGTTATCACATGGGAACAGATGCTAGCATGGAAGGAGACAAGTCAGAGAATGGAGTCTTCCCATTCATGGGCTTCTGATATTACTTCTCAGCATGAGAAGGAGCAATAGTATAGTAGTTGCCATGCCACAAAAATAACTCATGCTACAGAAAGAAAGAAAAGTTCAGTTCAATAACCAACAAACCCATCACAAGCTGGCCATTCGAGAACAGACTTCTACTACTGATGGAACAATGCCCAATATATGCTCACTAGAACTTGCAAAACTACTTCTTGTAAGTCTAATTAATTTCAGTGAGATACTTTATTTATTTACATTTCTAATCTGCCCAATAACTAATATGCTCTGGGTTGATTACAAACAGTTAAAAGACTAAAATGCTATAGACCATTTAAAAACAAAATTTGATACAAATATTTTAAAGAATAAAATATAATGCAATGCAAATCAATAAACATCACACGAATCGATAAAACAGCCATAAAAATCTAGAACTAGGTCTCTAAAATGTCTTGGAGAAAACAAAGGTCTTGACCTGGCACAGAAAAGATAACAACATAGGCACCAGGTGAACCTCTTTTGAGGAGTTATTCCATAAGCAAATTGCCTTGATTTAGAAGGCCCTCCCTAGCCACCCATCTAACTTCCTTCAGTGTAGGGATGTCAGAGAATTCTACCACAGATCTCGGGGAGGCCGAATGCCAGTGCATTCGGCCCCCCAAAATCGGTGGCGGAACAGCCTGCCCCCCCTGCCCCCCCGGGACGAGACTTACCTTGGGCGGATCTTCCGGGCAGCGGTGGCTCCAGCAGCGGCTCTGGCAGTGGCTCCGGCAGTGGCTCCGGCAGCGGCTCCGGCGGCGGCTCTGGCGGTGGCGCAGCGGCGGTGCAGCGGCGGCAGACGGTCTTCCGACCGGCTGCCGCCTCCGCCATTTCCAGTTTTTAAAAAAGAAAGACGTGATAGGCTACGTAAAGATTTGCATAGCCTATCACAGCTAAGTTAAAAAAAAAAGTGATAGGCTACGTAAATGTTTACATAGCCTATCATGGTTGACTTTTAAAAAAACCCTGCGCGTACGCAAATGGCAGCGGCTACGGCCACCGCCATTTGCGTTCCTTATTTTGGCACTACGCTATTTGTCCGCTACACTATTTGTGTTCCCCTTATTTTCGCTGTCTTAGTCTACGTAAATCTTGATGTAGACTAAGATGTGCCAAAATAAGGAACGCAAATGGCGGCAGCCGTGGCCACCGCCATTTGTGTACGCGCGTTGTTGGTTTTTTTTTTTAAGTCAGACATGATAGGCTACGTAAACATTTACGTAGCCTATCATGGGTGACTGCAGGGATGCAAACGGCGGCAGCTACGGCCGCCGCCATTTGCGTCCCTGCTAGCTGTCGGCCGGATGTCCGGCGGCTGGCGGAGCCGGCCGGCAGCTCCGCAGAATACCTGCGGAGCGGATCCATCCGGCCAGGATTCCAGGGGGATGGACAGAACACCTCCCCCCCACCATCAACATAATCCGCAAACAGGTAAGTGACTTTCGTACATCCCTACTGTGGGCACCCGAAGGAGGGTCTCCAAACTAGGGATGGTAGAGAATTCCGCCACGGATCTCGGGGAGACCAAATCTCAGTGCATTCGGCCCCCTGAAATCTGTGGCAGAACGGCCTGCCACACCCCCACCCCCCCGCAGATCCCCCCGGGACGAGATTTACCTGGGGTGGATATTCCGGGTGGCGGCAGCTGTGGCGGCGGCGGTGACAGCTGGTCTTCAACCCGGCTGCCGCCACCGCCATTTGCAGGTTTTTTGGGGGGGTTACACCCACGTGATAGGCTACATAAAAACTTACGTAGCCTAAAACATCTGGGTAAAAAAAAAATTTAAAAGGCGTACGCAAATGGCAGCGGCTACGGCCATTTGCGTACGCCTTTTTTTTTTAACCCAGATGATTTAGGCTATTTAAATACTTATGTAGCCTAAAACAACTGGGTAAAAAAAAAAAAAAGCGTACGCAAATGGCGGCGGCTACGGCCACCGCCAGTTGTGTTCCTTATTTTGGGCCATCTTAGTCTACGTAAATAATTACGTAGACTAAGACGGCGAAAATAAGGGGAACGCAAATAGTGTCTGCTACGCTATTTGTGTTCCCCTTATTTTCTCCGTCTTAGTCTACATAAATATTTACGTAGATTAAGACGTCAAAAATAAGGAACGCAAATGGCGGTGGCCGTAGCCACTGCCATTTGTGTACGCATTTCCCCCCCCCCAGAGCCCTCCACAGCCGGAAATCCAGCTGCGGACAGCTCTGGCCTGGCTGGGCCTGGTCGGCTGCTCAGCGGAGCTGCCGCGGAGCACAGCTGGCCAAGGAGGATTCCGGGGGGGAGGAATGGAGTGCCTCCCCCCACATCCAGGATTCTGGGGGAAGGGACGGAACACCTCTCCCCCACCATAAACATAATCCGTGAACAGGTAAGTGATTTTCATACATCCCTACTCCAAACATGACATACGTTCTGAGCAGGAATATGTGGAAGGAGATTTTTGTTTAGATACTGGTCCCAAGCCATTTATGGCTTCAAAGGTCAATGCCAACACTTTGAATTTGGTTCAGAGACAGACTGGAAGCCAGTGCAACTGACAAAGCATTGGCATCACATGATTGTTTCAGCCAGTTCCAGTTAGTAAGCTAGCAGCTCTGTTTTGGACTAACTGAAGTTTCTCAACTGTCTTCAAAGTTAACCCCACGTACAACACATTGCAGTAATCCAACCGGGAAGTTACCAGAGTGTGGATAACTGTTGCCAGGGTATCTCTGTGCAGATAGAGCAACAGCTGGTATATCATCCTAAGCTGATAAAAGGTGCTCCTTGCCACTGAGACCAGCTGGGCTTCAAGTGACAGTAATGGACCAGGAACACCCCCAACCTGTGTGCTTGATCTTTCAGGACAAATTGAACAACACTAAACTGGGCAGACAAACCACCTGCTAACAGTACCTCAGTTTTTTCTGCATTGAGCTTCAGTTTGTTGGCCCTCACCTAGTCCATTACCCTGCTCAGGCATGGATTCAGGACATCCACTGACTCACCTGGGCTTGATGAAAAGGAGAGGTAGAGCTGGATATCATCAGTATATTGATGGCACCTCAGTCCACATCCCTGGATAATCTCCCCCAGTGGTTTCATGTAGATGTTAAATATCACAGGGGATAAAACAGCCCTGTGGAGCCCCATGACATAATTGCCACAGAACAGAGCAATAATCCCCCAGCACCACCTTCTGGAAGTGACCATCCAAGAAGGAATGGAACCACTGTAAAACAGTAGCCCCAGCTCTGAACCCAGGCAGCTCCTCCAGAAGGATACCATGGTCAAAGGTACTGAATGTCTCCCTGACTCTCTCTCAGCAAGGGTCATCCCACAGGGTGACCAAAGCAGTTTCTCTCCCAAAACCAGGCCTAAATGGATCTAGAAAATCAATTTCATCCATGAATGCCTGGAGTAGTTGATCAGCAACCACATGCTCAAGCACCTTACCCAAGAAGGGGTTGTTAGCCTATAGTTGTTCTCCACTTCTGGGTCTAGGTTAGGTTTCTTCCGGGGTGGCCTGATTACTGCTTCTTTCAAGGAGACTTATACCACCTCCTCTCTCAAGGAGAAATTTGCAACCTCCCAGACCCATCCAGCCATCCCATCCTTATTAGTGGTGAACCCTACCTGTGAGAAATTGTTGAAGAATTTCTCCTCCCCATGGAGAAATTTGGCGAAATTGTCCCCCCAGTTTCTCTGCCCACAAATAGGGTAGAGAATTTCAAGAGGTCCTATGCACACAGCTCTAGCATGCCCCACTCCCTGAAGAGCAAGATTTGGGCACAGAATTCATTCATTCATTCATTCATTCCATTTCATTCTGTTTCTATACCATCCAATGGCCAAAGCACTCCGGATTGTTCACAACAATTCACAAGATAAAATACAGCATACAAATTTCAATATACAAATTGTTTTAAAAGGCCATGTCATGGGCTTATTATCCTAAAAGCAATTGCCAGACTAAAGAAAACCCTAGCAGAGAAGGGTGTCAACTTATGTAATTAAAGAACAAGTGTACAGTATGGAGAAAAGTCGAGCTTCGAAACTTAGATTTAAACTTCATGTTATGTTAAAGCAGGGGTGTTGAACCTCAGGCCTGTGGGCCACATCTGACCTGTCTGGAGTTTCCCAGAGAGCCATGTCCCCTTCACCTGGCCCTATGCCATTTCCCCCCACCCACTGATCATTGACTGGTTTCCCAGCATTTGCATGTTTTTCCCCATTCTAAAACATTGCAATGTCTCTCCTAAGGCTTAGTTACTGGCAGTAAGCGCTTCAACCTACAATATGCTGATATTTGGTATATTTGGGGAATTTTGGCCCCAACCCTTTTGCCTTCTTCAACCTAACCCACCACTGCCAAGTGGCCACCGAGAGCTTGTCCAAAATGGCATTCAGTCCCCTGCTGCTATTTGCCTCCAAAGGTTGCAGCCAGAAGCTGTGTGTGTGTGTGTGTGTGCACGCGCGCGCATGTGTGTATTTTCAGATGGCAAATGGGACAGGGAAGAAAGGGTTAACCCTCTCCTCCCCACACACCATGGTCCCAAATCAAGGCCCAGCTCAGCTGCTTTTTCTGGAAAACAAAAGTGGCCAGCTTTAATCATCCTCTCTTTTTGTCCTTGCTTTCTTTTTTATGAACGATGTTTCACATACGGTGTAGTTTGGCCCTTATTTTGCTTGAAAACACACCCGGTTATGAATTGGATTTAAAAACTGAAGAAATGTGTTAGGATTCCTATTTGTCTTGTATAGGATTCCTAAGACTAATATTACAATACTGCAACGATAAAAACTCACCACCTATTATGCAATGGATTGAAGACTTAACAACGCTAGCTACATTTGAAAGAGTGGTATATAGGCACAACTTGCAAATGCATATACATTTGGATATCTGGTCTGCTTTTACTGAAGTTTATGTGTAATCTTTTTTTTCTCCCTAGAATATTGTAATATTTGAAACTGAGGATTTTAGAATATGTTGTTATATTTTCATTTTTTTTTGTTAAAACTCATAATAAAATTGATTTAAAAAAAAGGATTCCTATTTGTGCACCATTAGTGCGTGCATATATATATATATATATATATATAGTATTATAACAAGGCCTTTAGAAGAATTATTTGTATTGAAACAAGTATGGGATTTTGGTTTGTTAATTGACTTTTTTTCACAAAAAGATATCATGTAGCAAGCAAAATTATCTTGGTAACTTAAAATGTAGAGAAAGCAAAATTCTGTATTCCACATTTGACACAGCAAAAATGTTTGCTAAGCCCCCTGTTGTGACATGCAAACAGCCAGCAGTTTCAGAAACGAACTTTGGAGAAAGCTGACACATCACTGCTTTAACTTCCCAGGCTTAGAGGAATATTGCATTTTGGAAGGGAGTTTCAGAAAGTTTAACTGAATTTGTCAAACTTTAATCGTAAAGATCAATCTCCTAAGTTCAGGTGGATATGCTCCATTTTGACAGACTCGATTTCACTGGATGCTAAAAAAAACCTGTGGATGTGACCTGTAAATGTTATCAGAAACGCTAACAGTGTTTGACAAATGGCCTAATCACTGCCTTGGGGATCAACACATTTTTCTTGCTATAATGAAGTGTCTCTTTTAAGACTGCATATGGATTCTTTTTTATTTTTTTGTAGCATGTATAGAAACATTATGGATTCTAAAAGCTGCTGTACTTAGGGATGGCAGAGAATTCCGCCACAGATTCCAGTGAGGCCGAATTCTTTAGAATCCAGCCCCCCAGAATCCATGGCGAAATGGCCTCCTGCCCCCCCACGGAATCCCCCTGGGACGGAACTTACCTGGGGCGGATGCGGCAGATGAGGCGGCGGTGGCAGTTCCAGCGGCGGTTCGGGCGGCTCTGGCAGCTCTGGCGGCTCCGGTGGCAGTGGCGGCTCCAGCGGCTGGTCTCCTGGCCAGCCGCGGCCGGGCTGCTGCGGCCGCCATTGGCGATCTTGCAGCTGTGATAGGCTACATAAGCATTTACGTAGCCTATCACAGCTAATTACCCCCCTGAAAAAACCAGCGTACGCAAATGGCGGCAGCTACAGCGGCCGCCATTTGCGTTCCCTATTTTTTGCCATCCTAGCCTACGTAAATATTTACGTAGGCTATTACAGCGAAAAAAAGGGGAACACAAATAGCATAGTGGGCTACGTAAATATTACATAGGCTAGAACGGCGGAAGAAAAGGAACGCAAATAGCGCCCACTACGCCATTTGCATTCCCCTTTTTTTCGCCGTAATAGCCTACGTAAATATTTACATAGGCTAGGACGGCAAAAAATAGGGAATGCAAATGGCGTCCGCTGTAGCCACCGCCATTTGCATACGCCGTTTTGGGGTGGGGTGGGGTTGCTGTGATAGGCTACGTAAATACTTACGTAGCCTATCATGGCAGCCTGGCTGGATACAAATGGCGGCCGCTACGGCGGCCGCCATTTGCTTCCACTCCATCCCGTCCGCGGCCAGAAATCCGGCTGCGGATGGCCCTGGCTGGATGCTCTGTGGAGCCACTGTGGAGCAGAGCTGGCCAGGCAGGATTCTGGGGGAGAGGACCAGATCGCCTCCCCCCCCATGAAGGATTCCGAGGGGAGGGATGGAGTGCCTCCCCCCCCACTGCAAATCAATCCGCAAAAAGGTAAGTGACTTTCGTACATCCCTAGCTGTACTCAAACAGTGCTTTTGTAAGTTACCCCAAGCCCAAGGAAAGCTGTATGCAGCCTTTGCCTAGATTAAACTGCTTCCCCCAGTGGTTGGAAATTCCAGAGAGAGGCATTGCTGGGTCAGTTTCCTTTTGAGAAAGGAAGAATGGAGACAAGGTGTTTTTGCAATATGTGTTCATCAGGTTGAACTTTGCCCTGCCTTGAATGCCTGACAGTCTCAGCAGCAGCAAGGGGGAGATGACAATACCACCACACTGGTATACCAGAAGCCTCTGTACATATGAGACAGGTGTAATAGACAGGCAGCCTAGACATTCCCCAACCTGTGCTATGCCTCAGATACACAAAGCTCTCCCACCAATCCCATAACTCACCAGAAGCCTTCAGGCCATGTAGAGAAGCTAAGCCACAGAGTCCTAAGTCCATTGATTCTGGAATTTTGGAGGAATGGAGTGGGATTCTTCTTGGCTCTGTCAAAACCTTTGGGCATCGCTAATGGTGATTATGGACTCTGTTGCCCATACCACTAACAGAGCCATCCTACCTTCCAGTTTGGAGTGCTCTGATATGGGAGCCTCTGATCCTTCTCCGTGAGCCTCTGCCAAAGGAAGTGAGGTGGGTGGCTACAGGAAGAAGGCCTTTTCTGCTGTGGCACGCCGGCTGTGGAATGAGCTCCCTAGAGAGGTTTGCCTTGCGCCTTCGTTGTTTTCCTTCTGGTGCCAGGTGAAGACCTTTTTATTCTCCCAGTATTTTAGCAATTTAGCTACCTAGTCTTTTAGCTTTGGTGTTTTATATCTGTATTTTAAATCTCTGCTAAGTTCTATTCTGATTGTACTGTTATATTGTGGTTTTAAGCTTTCATATTTTATATTGTTTTATGCTGCACTCTGTGGTTTTAATTTTTGTGAACCACCCAGAATGTTTTGGCTATTGGGCAGTATAGAAACAAAATGAATGAATGAGTGAGTGAGTGAGTAAGTAAGTAAATAAATATCCAAATATTCTTTTTGGGCTCCCAAGAGCAGGGCGGAAGTGTTGGAGGAGCAGAGTTCTTCTCCCTTCCTCCACTGTTTTTATTTTTTTATTTATGTTTTACAATTTCTTTCCCATTGGAAGATGCCTTATGCCAGATCCAAGACTGGCATAAATTCTTCCCCATGTTGGGGGCATGACTGGTGCCTGGAGGGCTTTGGATACTACATATCCTGTGGAGCTAAAGCCTCTCCCGAATCCGATCCACCACATCACACCTCAATCTTCCCCCCTTTCCCCATTTCTGATGTCAGAGAGATGAGCAATGCAGATGTTTTTTTGGGGGGAATCTGAGGTCAGATCTCCTCCTCCAAAGTTGCACTCTCTCTCTCTCTCTCTCTCTCTGTCTCTCCAACCTTGGAGGGGGAGACCCATTAGATTCCTATGGTCCTAGGATGCTTTCCCAGGGTCCACAGGATTGCAGCCTAAGGCAACATCAGAATTTTTTGTTCAGTCGTTCAGTCGTGTCCGACTCTTCGTGACCCCATGGACCATGGCATGCCAGGCCTTCCTGTCCTGCGCTCTCTCCTGGAGTGTGCTCAAGTTCATATTCATTGCATCAGTGATGCTATCTAGCCATCTCATCCTCTGCCGTCCCCTTCTCCTTTTGCCTTCAGTCTTTCCCAGCATCAGGGTCTTTTCCAGAGAGTTTTCTCTTCGCATTAGGTGGCCAAAATATTTGAGCTTCAACTTCAGTATCTGTCCTTCCAATGAGCACTCAGGTTTGATTTCCTTTAGGATTGACTGATTTGACCTCCTTGCAGTCCAGGGGACTCTTCTCCAGCACCACAGTTCGAAAGCATCAATTCTTCGGCGCTCAGCCTTCCTTATAGTCCAGCTCTCACAGCCATACAGTACTACTGGGAAAACCATAGCTTTGATTAGATGGACCTTTGTCGGCAAGGTGATGTCTCTCTTTCTTACTATGCTGTCTAGGTTTGCCATAGCTTTCCTTCCAAGGAGCAAGCGTCTTTTTATTTCATGGCTACAGTCACCGTCTGCGGTGATCTTGGAGCCCAAGAAAGTAAAATCTGTCACTGCTTCCATTTCTTCCCCTTCTATATGCCAGGAAGTGATGAGGCCAGATGCCATGATCTTCGTTTTTTTAATGTTGAGTTTCAAACCAGCTTTGCACTCTCCTCTTTCACCCTCAACAAGAGGCTCTTGAGATCCTCTTCGCTTTCTGCCATTAGGGTGGTATCGTCTGCATATCAGAGGTTGTTGATAATTCTCCCGGCAATCTTAATTCCGACCTGTGATTCATCCAACCCAGCGTTTCTCATGATGTACTCTGCATATAAGTTAAATAAGCAGGGTGACAATATGCAGCCTTGTCGTACTCCTTTCCCAATTTTGAACCAATAGGTTGATCCATGTGTGGTTCTTACTGTTGCTTCTTGACCCTCGTACAGGTTTCTCAGGAGACAGGTAAGGTGGTCCGGTACTCCCATCACTTTAAGAATTTGCCACAGTTTGTTGTGATCCACACAATCAAAGGCTTTAGCGTAGTCAATGAAGCAGAAATAGACGTTTTTCTGGAATTCTCTTGCTTTCTCCATGATGCAGCGAATGTTGGCGATTTGATCTCTAGTTCCTCTGCCTCTTTGAAACCCAGCTTGTACTTCCGGTAGTTCTCGGTTCGCATACTGCTGAAGCCTAGCTTGTAGGATTTTGAGCATCACCTTGCTGGCATGTGAAATGAGTGCAATTGTGAGGTAGTTTGAACACTCTTTGGCATTGCCCTTCTTTGGAATTGGAATGTAAACTGACCTTTTCCAGTCTTGTGGCCATTGTTGAGTGTTCCAAATCTGTTGGCATATTGAATGCAGCACTTTAACAGCAACATCTTTTAGGATTTTAAATAGCTCGGCTGGAATACTGTCATCTCCGCTAACTTTGTTGTTACTAATGCTTCCTAAGACCCACTTGACTTCACTCTCTAGGATGTCCGGCTCAAGTTCAGTGACCACACTATCATGGCTATCAGGGACATTCAGATCTTTCCTGTATAGTTCTTCTGTGTATTCTTTCCACCTCTTCTTAATCTCATCTGCTTCTGTTAGGTCCCTGCCTTCTTTGTCCTTTATCATGCCCATCTTTGCACAAAACGTTCCCTTGAGATCTCTGATTTTCTTGAAGAGATCTCTAGTGTTTCCCATTCTGTTGTTTTCCTTGATTTCTTTGCATTGTTCATTTAAGAAGGCCTTCTTGTCTCTCCTTGCTCTTCTCTGGAACTCTGCATTCAGTTGGATATATCTTCCCCTTTCTCCCTTGCTTTTCGCTTCCCTTCTTTCCTCAGCTACTTGTAAAGCCTCATCAGACAGCCACTTGGCTTTCTTGCATTTCTTTTTCTTTGGGATGGATTGAGTTGCTGCCTCCTGAACAATGTTACGGACCTCCGTCCATAGTTCCTCAGGCACTCTGTCTATCAGGTCTAATCCCTGAAATCTATTCCTCACCTCCACTGTATATTCATAAGGGATATGATTTAGGTCATACCTGAATGGTTTAGTGGTTTTCCCTACGTTCTTCAATTTAAGCCGAAATTTTGCAACAAGCAGCTCATGATCTGAGCCACAGTCAGCTCCAGGTCTTGTTTTGACTGACTGTATAGAGCTTCTCCATCTTTGGCTGCAAAGGACATAATCAATCTGATTTCGATATTGACCATCTGGTGATGTCCATGTGTAGAGTCACCTCTTGTGCTGGTGGAAAAGAGTGTTTGCTATGATCAGCGTGTTCTCTTGGCAAAACTCTATTAGCTTTTGTCCTGCTTCATTTTGTACACCAAGGCCATGCCTGCCTGTTATCCTGGTGATTTCTTGACTTCCTACTTTAGCATTCCAATCCCCTATGATGAAGAGGACATCTTTTTTTGGTGTTAGTTCTAGAAGGTGTTGTAGAACGTATCCCATGGAACGTATCACAAGGCTAAAACATACGACGCTGGAAGATGAGCCCCTCAGGTTGGAAGGGGTCCAATATACTACTGGGGAAGAGCAGAGGGTATTTCAAAGTAGCGCCAGAAAGAGTGAAGCGGCTGGGCCAAAGCCAAAAGGACACTCAGCTGTGGATGTGTCTGGTGGTGAAAAGAAAATTCGATGCTGTAAAGAACAATATTGTTTAGGAACCTGAAATGTCAGATCAATGAATCAAGGTAAGCTGGAGGTGGTCAAACATGAGATGGCAAGATTGAACATTGACATCTTGGGAATCAGCGAACTAAAATGGACAGGCATGGGTGAATTTAATTCAGGTGAACATCGTGTCTACTACTCTGGGCAAGAATCCCTTAGAAGAAATGGAGTAGCACTCATAGTCAACAAAAGGGTGGGAAAAGCAGTACTGGGGTACAATCTCAAAAACGATAGAATGATCTCAGTATGAATCCAAGGCAAACCATTCAACATCACAGTAATTCAAGTCTATGCCCCAACCACCGATGCCGAAGAAGCTGAGGCTGATTGGTTCTATGAAGACCTACAACATCAGAATTAGCTAAGGACAACTAGACTTTTGCTTAAGATTAAACATTGCTGATTTAAATATGAATATCCAGAGAATAGTAGTAAATATTTTGGTAGATATTATGGAGGTGAAATGCTTATGACATGGCAAACTAGTTGCCTTCCTTTATGAACTTTAAGGACATAAATGAGAAATCCATGATTGGATCTCCCTATATCTTTCTTTTCTTTTCTTTAAAAGCAGATTTGCAGCACCTAATTTAGGTCAGAGACATGGTACTGAGAGTACTTGATCCTTTTCCCTCAATACCATTTCCCTGATTTAATCCCTCCACCTCCCAAAGAGCTCCTCTTAGCCATGAATGGGGGTGGCGGAGAAGACAGGTAGAATAAGAATGCTGGTCCTTCTACAGCAGTTGCAGCAGTCTATGTCAGGAAAACATTGCAGGAGAATGTCACATGGAGAGCTGCACAGCTAGAAGCAGTGGCTGTGGGGGCCTCACGAGAGCTCACCTGGGTCTCACAAGAGCTCCTCAGCCACTTCCAGCCATGCCACTGTCCGTGAGATGTGGCAAACAAAGGGTGGCTGGCTGTGGTAAAGGTAAGAGGGGCACAGGACAAGGGAAGGGAGTGCGGGGTGCAATGCAGCAATGGCATGGGACATGATGCAGGAGCAATAGAACATGTTCTCTCCTGCCTCTTGCACCAGGGCTGCCTTTGTCACATGGTTTAAAACCCCAATTTCAATGGAATTTGAAGACAAAAGGTGTCATTTAGGAGGATAGATAAATTTTGCTTTGGTACCTATGAAGCTGAATTCTTGCAAAATCCATGGAGGTCATCTATTCTTATGAACAGGTCCCTTTGCCCATGTGATCTTCAATCGAGCCTGTGCTTCAGGTACATTTGCCATAAAAGACAAGGCTTATGCAAAGCCTTTCATTGAGTGGGAAACATTTGGGCAATTTTTCAGAGGGCTCTGTAAAGAGTGTCCAACTTATAGATTGACCTGATGGCAGTGGAAATTTTACTCCCCCAATGCTGCTAGCCATCTAAAAAAGATTTTTACCCGTAAGTACAGTGCTCAGTTTTCCTCACCCTGGTTTTGATTCAAGTGTCTTTATATAGCCAGATTTCATTGGCTATGTGATGTGGGATTATTAAGCCAAAATAGAATGACTCTATTAACCATTCTGTTGAGTTGTGGATAAAAATACAGCAAAAAAGAAAATAGAAAAAAGGCACCAACAGCATCCAGGACTGTCTGTTCTTGGACTGCCAGGAACATCTTTGAGAACTCCAGGAGAAGACATGAGGTGATGGAAGACTGGAGATGGGCAACTGTTGTCCCCATCTTCAAGAAGGGGGGAAAGGTAGATCCAGGACACTACAGACCAGTCAGGCTGACATCAGTACTGGGCAAAATTCTCAGATAACTGGTCAGTCTGTGAGCATTTAGAAAATAATCCAATGATTAAGAGAAGTCAACATGGGTTTGTCAGGAATAAGTATTGCCAGACCAATCTTATCTACTTATTTGACAGAGTTACTAGTTTGGTAGGTCCTTGGAATGCTGTAGATATAGCATACCTTGATTTCAGCAAAGCATTTCACAAGGTTTCCATTATTTCCTTGCTAGCAAGATGGTAAAATGTGGGTTGGACAATACTACAATTAGATGGCTCCAGAGTTGGATGAACAACCATACTCAATGAGTGCTAATTAATGGCTCAGCATCCTCCCCGAGGGAGGTCTTGAGTGGAGTGCTGCAGGGCTCTCCTAGGTCCTGTGCTGTTCAACATTTGTACAAATTACTTGGCATTTGTTTATCAGATTTGCAGGTGACACAAAGCTAAGAAGGATAGCCAATGCCATAGAAGACAGCATCAAGATTCAAAAGGATCTAGATGGGATGGAACACTGAGCCAAATCTAGCAAGACGAGATTCAGCTGAGCTAAATGTAAAGACTTGTACTTTGGTACAAAAAAAATCAAAGACACTAGTATAGGATGGGGGAGATCTTGCTTGGCAGCAGTACATGTGGAAAGGGCTTAGGTGTCTTAGTGGATCACAAGCTGAATATATTGGCCAGCAGTGTGATGCAGCAGTTAAGAAAGCTAATGCAGTCTTGGGCAGCATTAACAGAAGCACCATGTCCAAATCATGGGAAGGAACAGCTTTGTTCTATTCTGCTTTAGTCAGGCTGCATTTCAAGTACTATGTCCAGTTCTGGGCACCCCATTTTAAGAAGGACATTGACAAGCTAGAGCACATCCAGAGAAGAGCAACCAGGAATGTGCGAGGTCTAGAAACCAAGTCCTATGAGGAATGGTTGAAAGAGCTGGGTATGTTTAGCCCGGAGAAGAGAAGATTAAGGGGAAACATGATACTGGTCTTCAGATATCTGAACAGCTGTCATGCAGAAGATGGAGCAGACTTGTTATTTATTGCTCCAGAGGGCAGGACTAAAATCAATCAGTGGAAATTGCAGGGAAGCCGATTCTGGCTAACCATTAGGAGAAACTTCCTAACAGCAAGAGCTGTTCAGTAGTAGAACAGCTTGCCTCAGAAAATGGTGGTTCTCCTTCTCAGGAGGTATTTAAGCAGAGGCTGGATGGCCATCTGTCAGGGATGTTGTAGCTGCACCCTGCAGTGCAGAGCCTACGCTGAGCGGGTGTTGGACTAGATGATCTCTGAGGTTCTTTCCAACATATTATGAGTGTATAATTTAAGAAGCAAGGGGCTGCGGTGGTTTAATGGTTAAGACGCTGAACTGCAGACCGGAAGGTCGGCAGGACAGCAGTTTGAGACCCGAGTGCTGCGTGACGGAGTGAGCTCCCATCTTCAGTCCCAGCTCCTGCCAACCTAGCAGTTCAAAAGCAAGAAATTGCAAGTAGATAAATAGGTACCACTTAGGCGGGAAAGGTAACAGCATTCCATGCACCTCAGTGTTCAGTCATGCCGGCCACATAACCACGGAAGCGTCTTCGGACTGCGCTGGCTCTTCGGCTTAGAAATGGAGATGAGCATCACACCCTAGAGTCGGACATGACTGGTTGGGGACACCTTTACCTTTTACCTTTAATTTAAGAAGCAGTGAGAAATATGAGCAAGGAAGTGCAAAATGTCTTCTCCCCCCCCCACCACCTACACCAACATTAAGCCAAACAAATTCACTCCAGAACTTTTTAATCATTATACTCTTTAACTGTTGCTCATTGGAGGTCTTCTATCCACCACACCAGGCCAGGAAGAGATGCAATGTAGTCAGATGTTAAGTGAAGCCATGTTTTAAGTTGCTATTAGCATTAGCTATTTTGCTTTTAAAAAACCTAATACCTTGAGTTGCATACCTCCAAAGGTTCAGGGTTCCTTTGGCATGACCAAATATTATTTGTTTTAATATGAAGAATCTAATATGTCCATGGAATGTAAACTTTAAGTCAAAACATACGTATTTTGCCAACTATATCCTACAAAATGGTCACCTCAGCATGCCTCTTGTTAAGCAGCTGAACATGTGGGTCTCTACAGGGCCACATAGTGTAACTACATTCAGTTGAACAGCATTTATAGCACATGCATCCATACTGCAGGACAATTGCAAGCACCAACCTCAGGTGGCCACTTAGTGCACCTATACGCACCATGACAGCTTATGTACCTGTAACAATGGCTCCAGTTGTTTTCTTTTGTACCCCCCCATCACCACCTTACTTTGTATATTGCTGAGTTCTCGCAACAGCCCAAGATAGTGGAATTATGATCAACCCTGTACGACACTGACCAGATGACAATTAAAACATCACAGGGGTGTGTGATATCCCTCACAAATATTTATAAGTACCCCAAACTTGGTGACTGGCTGGTGGAAATATCCGTGATTTTCTTTGAATTAGAAAAGGAAAAAAAAGGAAGGGGGGGAGAGAGAGAGAGAGAGAGAGAGAGAGAGGGAGAGAGGGAGAGAGAGAGAAGGACTGTACATGTTGAAGAAATATCAGCACTTTATTATGAGGCAGTTCCATTTCTCTCTAGAAATTTGTCAGCAAAGTGATGTTAATTTTGAGTGTTTACTGTATAGAAAAGAAATCAATGATGTTTCAAATGCCTTTTTTTTGTTTCCTTCAAAATATTGCCCCTCATTTGTAAGAAGGTCAGGTATTTTGGGAGAATCATACTTCTTCCTGTTGCCACAGTTAATGAGGCACAAGAAACCATTGACTGTTGCTTGATCATGCATACCAAATGAGTCATTGACAGGAGCTATTTTCTTCTTCCAAACTGAAGCCCAGCTGCAGCCAATCCCAGCAGATTTTCTTCCAAGCCTGGAGGTGAATGGCAAGAATACAGATACTTGCCAGCTTCTACATCATCATAACATAAGTATTCACCAAACACAAGAGGGAATAGCCAGATGCAACTTTTTCTTCTTCATTTTTAAGGGCATGTTTGTACGTCTACATATGGGTATAGAGAGACAGACAGACATTTGGGAAGAGGGGTGGAAAATCAGTCATTAAAGTTAATAGCATTATCAGCGAGTGTACATCGGAGAAAAGGCAGCCATTTGGGGAAAGATGCACATCTGCCAATATTTGATTTTAATTATTTATTTGCTGGATATCTCTGGACAAACAGATTCTGCTGCTACCAGATGCAACACGTCTGCTTTAATAAGCTGAGCTAACCGAGCCTCCCTTTTTGCCACTTGCCAATTATCTATGGATCCAGATTGACTTTCTCTTTCTCCCACTTTTTTTTTAATCTCAACAAGGTGAGAGTCACATAGACCAAAAGATTAAGAAGGCTAAGGGATGTCATTACAATTATGAGGAGTGGAGGCTCGTGGCTCTGATTTTGGTGGGGCTGTAAATCCATGCTGGGTTTTAGTTAGAACCAGCCAGAACTCTAAAGGAGCAATCCCAGGTTCTGAATCTTATCCCCAAAATAGGTTCAGCACTTTGGATAGCTCCTTTAGAATTCTGGCTGGCTCAGACTGAAACCCAGAATGGATTCACAAGCCCAGGCGGGCTTTCCCAAACATAAATGTTTGGCTTTCTCATCCCCTCCCTGCTCCATGCAAGCACAGGGAACAAGAAGTCATGCTGTGGCTTCCTGTAAGTTGCTTTGCCTTAACATGCCTTTAAAAGAATATATCTTAGGAACATCAAGAAGTGAGGTAGAGAAATCAAGTCCCACAGAGGTAGGAAGCAACCCTATTGGGTACCCTATGCAGTATATCCTGGCCTCTCCTCCTCCCTGCCCACTGACACACACCCTTTTTCTCTGCCCATCTTCATCTGAGGTTGTGACACTGACCTTGGAAGAGCAGCCATCATGGTGCTTTCTGTGGCAGCTGGGGATGGGGCTGGGGTGAAGATCTGAGCAGGGATTTTCACTGATGAGGTCATAGCTCTATTTATGGCCTTGGATGTGAAAATCCCCAGTATCCCATGACCTCTCAAACAAAGGCTCTCTCTACATAAACCTAAGTCCCGCAACTTTACTAGGCCCTCGGCTTCTGGATTCCTTGCGGGACTATGATCAGCTCTTTTCCATGTGGTGTTTTCCTTCCTACCCACCCACCCCTTGCTGGGCAAGTTCTATATGTTTCATTATAAAACGACTAGATGGTGCTGTGCTATTGCTGCAATAAAGCACCATTTCATCGGCACACCCTAGATGTACCACAGTTCATAGCAGGAGGAGGGGAAACGCCGGACTTTCATCATCATGAAAAAAACACAGAATAAAGCTGCAAAGAGTGGGAGGTGCCTTGGAGGATGACAATATCATGTATAGGACCCACGAAATGCCATGAAGGACCAGTCATGAGTGCATGATAAATGCCTCATATAGAAATGGTCTAGGGGCCTTAGGATTGTGCCTGTAATGAAGCTTCTGGTTGCTTCAGCAAAACAGTGTAATGTAGGGGTGGGGCCATGGGGGGACCTTTTTCATGCAAGGGCCACCTTCCCTTCCAGAGGTTGTATGGCAGCAGTGGGAAGGGTCACAGCAAAAAAGGGTTATGGAGCTACCTTATACCCGCTGTCTCTCTGTCATGCCCCAACTGGAAGAGTCCTCCTCAGAGGAGCTAGAGGCCCCAGAGGCCCAGGATGCTCCAGACCAGGGACTGCCACCAGACCCACAGGAGCCTGAGTCTTCGGGGGAGATGGTTGCAGGGCCAGGAGAAAGGGACTCTGCCTCTGAGGCAAAGACTGAGCCACCCCCTGATCCCCAGGAGCATTGTTGCCTCAAGTGGCAGGCCAGCATTGCTCCTGTGCAAAGGTGCTCACTTCCAGAAAAGATCTCCTCAGGAGAAAGAGACTCCCCAGGGGTAGGCTCTGGACCAGGGGCTCTGATTGCTGCAGCTGAGCTCTGGGTGCAGTTTGGCTGGCTTTGGGCTTAAAAGTCTTCACTGGAAACCCGGCCAGCATTGGAACAACTTGGTCCATCCAGCCTCTGCTGTATACTTTGCCTCCTGAATTGTGCCCTATGGCTGATACTCTGTGTTTCCTGACTTTTGGGGCTGCTCAATGAGCCTGCTTCTGGACTGTGTAATGTACCTGACTGATTTACAGTGCTTGACCATTTGCTTGCCAACTTGAGTAGTCTCTTGTATCGTTCCCTGTACTTGCTTGCAAACAGCCAAGACTCCATCTAGAGCAGGGTGCTCTCTCTCATACACACACACACACACACACAAATATGCATTCATTCATTTATACATACAATATATTTGTTCTCATACATAACACAATCTAAAGAGAAAAGCATCCAGACTTCCACTCTGCCAGCATTAATTCCCCACTACCACCTCAAAGTCTCTCTGAAGCAGCAATTAGGCTTAAAAAAAAATGGCTTCCATTGATACCAATGGAAGCTTTTTTTAAAAAAAGCACATAATTGTTGCATGGTGGTGGCACAAGGAGGAGAGGTCATGGATCAGATGGGGAGACCCCACTACTGGGAGGAGGTTCCCCATCCCTGGCTTGATGCTACGGTGTACCGGCTGCTTTACTGAGCTTAATAGGGAAAAATAGACAGGTCCCTGCCTCAAGGACTTCACACTTTAAAATAGACAAGGGGGGGAGGAACCACACACAAGAGCCATAAGGGATGACCTTCGGCGAAAAATAGTAACACGTCCAACTTCGTTCCGGTTAGGAGTGATGATTAAGTGGATATTCCAAAAGCCTTGTGAAAGGGAGGAGTTTTAGGTAGGGATGTAGAGATCTGGAGCTCTTTTTGAGGAACCCCACACTCACCCCTCATTCATTAATGAAAGCTGAGCCCAGGAAGCAACAGGAATCCATTGGGCCCCAAAAGAGCCAGATTTGCAAATGATGGACAATCCTAGTTTTAGGGAGAGATTTGAAAGAAGAGGTGTCACCATGTACATGTTCAGGGAGAGAGTTCCGTGGATAGAAGGTGGTCAGGAAGATTTGAGAAGAATCATGATAAAGAGCAAGATGCCTTTGGGTGTCTGAAAGTGGTATAGCTGGTAGGGATGTGTGAACCCACCCCCACCTGGGTTCTCCAGGTGCCTGCTGAAGCACTGCCCCCACTCGCCCCCGCCCACTGGACCTACGCTTGAGCCCCTAGGAGCTCGGAGAGGTGCCAACACTCACCCTGGGCCTGTCCAGTGAGCGCCTGTCATTTTGCCTCCTTTTTTATGAAAAAAGGGAGCTTTAAAAAATGTGCCCAGTTAAATACGTCCAGGTTTTTTTATCTCCCTCTTTTCCATAAAAAACCAAATAGTGCGTAGTGGGCACTATTTGCGTTCCCCTTTATTTTCGCCATCATATTCTACATAAATATTTACATAGACTAAGACAGCGAAAAATAAGGAACACAAATGGCCATAGCCGCCGGCATTTGCGTATGTGGTTTTTTTTTTAAAAAAAAAACGGGGATGTGATAGGCTATGGAAGTCTTTACGTAGCCTATCACGTCTCTGTAAAAAAACAACAACAACAACAATGACAAGACTGCAAATGGCGGTGGCGGCAGCCAGTCGGAAGACCAGCCGCCGCCGCCACTGCCGCCACAGCTACCACCACCACTGCTGCCGCCGCCTGGAACATTCGCCTAGGGATGTATGAAAATTCCGCCACAAATCTCGGGGAGGCCGAATGCCAGTGCATTCGGCCCCCCCGAAATTGGTTGTGGAATGGCCCGCCACCCCCCACCCCGCCGGGACAAGACTTACCTTGGGCGGATCTTCCTAGCGGCGGCGGCTCCGGCGGTGGCTCCGGTGGTGGTTCGGCAGTGGCGGCTGTGGCGGCTGCAGCAGCCAGTCTTCCGACCGGCTGCTGCCACCGCCATTTCCAGTTTTTTTAAAAAAACAAAATAAAAAAACATGATAAGCTACGTATAGATTTACGTAGCCTATCACAGCTAGGTTTTAAAAAAAAACATGATAGGCTATGTAAATGTTTACGTAGCCTATCACGGCTGACTTTAAAAAAAAAAAAACACGCGTGTACACAAATGGCGGCGGCCATGGCCACCGCCATTTGAGTTCCTTATTTTGGCACATCTTAGTCTACGTAAACATTTACGTAGACTAGATGGCGAAAATAAGGGGAATGCAAATAGCGTAGACACTACGCTATTTGCGTTCCCCTTATTTTTGCCGCCTTAGTCTATGTAATGTTTACATAGAGTAAGACATGAAAAATAAGGAACACAAATGGCAGCGGCCGTGGTCGCCGCCATTTGCGTATAGGGATGGCGGAGAATTCCGCCACGGATTTCAGTGAGGCCGAATGCCAGTGCATTTGGCCCCCCGAAAACCGTGGAGGAATGGCCTGCCACCCCCCTGCCCCCCACGGATACCCCCCGGGATGAGACTTACCTGGGGCAGATGTTCCGGACGGCAGCAGCTCCAGTGGTGGCTCCGGCGGCGGCGAATGCTCTTCTGACTGGCTGCCGCCGCCGCCATTTGCAATCTGGTCTTTTTTTTTTCCTTTTTTTTACATAGATGTGATAGACTACGTAAAGACTTAAATAGTCTATCACGACTGGGTTAAAAAAAACAAAAAAAAAATGAATACGCAAATGGCGGAGACTACGGCGGCCACCATTTGCGTTCCTTATTTTTCGCCGTCTTAGTCTACGTAAATAGTTACGTAGGCTAAAACGGCGAATCAAAAAGGAACGCAAATAGCGCCCACCACGGTATTTGCGTTCCCCTTTATTTTCACTGTAATAGTCTATGAAAATATTTACGTAGACTAAGACGGCGAAAAATAAGGAACGCAAATGGTGGCTGCTGTAGCTGCCGCCATTTGCATACGTGTTGTTGTTGCTTTTTTTAACCCAGACGTGATAGGCTACGTAAATATTTATGTAGCCTATCACGGCTGAAAACAGGGTAGGGATGGCGGAGAATTTCTCCCCGAATCTTCGGAAGGCCGAGCGCCAAGGCATTCGGCCCCCCGAAAGTGTTGGGGAAATTCTCCGCCGGCCCCCCGCCCCCCCCGGGATGGGACTTACCTTCAGCGAATGTCCCTCTCGGTGGTGGGTCCCGGCGGCGGTTCGGCGGCGGTTCGGCGGGGGTGGCGGCCGGTCTCCCGACCAGCTGCCGCCGCCGCCATTACAAAATAAAAAAGTAAAAAAACAACAACAAAACATCTGTGATAGGCTACGTGATGATTTACATAGCCTATCACAGCTAGATTTCCAAAGTCAGCCGTGATAGGCTACGTAAATCATCACATAGCCTATCACGGGTGAATTTGGGGGGGAAAAAAAGCGCGTACGCAAATGGCGGCAGCCCATGGGCGCCGCCATTTGCGTTCCTTATTTTGGCACGTCTAGTCTACGTAAAGATTTACATAGACTACGGCAAAAATAAGGGAACGCTATTTGCGTTGCCCTTATTTTCACCGTAGTCTACGTAAATCTTTACGTAGACTAGACGTGCCAAAATAAGGAACGCAAATGGCGGCGCCCATGGGCCGCTGCCATTTGCGTACGCGCTTTTTTTTTTCCAAAGTCACCCGTGATAGGCTACCTGACGATTAACGTAGCCTATCATGGCTGACTTTGGAAATCTAGCTGTGATAGGCTACGTTAATCGTTACGTAGCCTATCACGGGTTTTGTTTTGTTTTTACTTTTTCTTTCATGGCCGGGGAGACCGGGCGCTTCTCCCCGGCCTGAAGTTCGGCCGGGCGAGGTGGGGCGCCTCACCCCCCTCGCCTGAACTTCGGGGGGAGAAGCAAAGCGCCTCCCCCCCACCGTGAATCACCCCTGCGAAAAGGTAAGTGACTTTCGTACATCCCTAATACAGGGACGCAAACGGCGGTGGCTACGGCCGCCGCCATTTGCATCCCTGCTACCTAGCGGCCGGATGTCTGGCTGCTCGCGGAGTTGGCCAGCAGCTCTGCGGAATCCCCATGGTGCAGAGCCGGCCAGGCAGGACTCTGGGGGGAGGTACGGAGTGCCTCCCCCCCGTCGAGGATTCCGGGGGGAGGTACGGAGTGCCTCCCCCCCACCGCAAAGCAGATCCGCGAAACGGTAAGTAACTTTCGTACATCCCTATTTGTGTACGAACGTGTTTTTGGTTTCTTTAAAGTCAGCCGTGATAGGCTACGTAAACATTTACGTAGCCTATCACGGCTGACTGCAGGGATGCAAATGGTGGCGGCTACAGCTGCTGCCATTTGCGTCCCTGCTAGCCAGCGGTCGGATGTCCGGCTGCTGGTGGAACTGGCCAGCGGCTCCGCAGAATCCCTGCGGAGCACAGCCAGCCAGCCAGGATTCCGGGGGGGGGGGAGGAACAGAGCTCCTTCCCCCCCAGCAAGGATTCTGGGGGGAGGGATGGAATGCCTCCCCCCCAACCATAAACATAATCCGTGAAAGATAAGTACCTTTCGTACATCCCTACATCCGCCCCAGGTAAGTCTTGTCCTGGGGGGGATCCGCGGGGGGACAGGGGGGGCAGGCCGTTCCGCCACAGATTTTGGGGGAAGACCCATGGCAGAATTTTCTGACATCCCTAATAAAAATAGCTTCCAAAAGTCCATGGACTCCGCATGGCCAGACGGGGTGCACTGCAAGTCAGATTCTTAGAAATCCGAGCTCATTTTAGTCCATTTTGAATTTCTCCAGTATCCCTAGGTGCAGAAGCTCAGGCCTGGGGACCAAATCCAGTGAAAAAACAGGGGTGCAAATGGTGTAGTGGACGCTATTTGCGGCCGGAAAGCTGGTAGATTAATTTAAATGCAGCCATAAATGGCTGCATTTAGGCTAATTTAGGGATGTACGAAACGATTCACTTTTTTCGTTTTGTGACATCTGCAGTGGGGGGGAGGTGCTCCGTCCCTCCCCACGAAATCCTCGCTGGCCGGCTCCACTCCATGGCAACTCTGCAGAGCTGCTGGCCAAGGCCGCCCGCAGCGACATCCAGCCACTGCTGGGCTGCGCAGGGACGCAAATGGCAGCCGCCGTAGCTGCCACCATTTGCGTCACTTTTTTTCACCGTGATAGGCTACGTAAACATTTACGTACCCTATCATGGCAAAAAAAGGGAACGCAAATGCGTCCCTGCGTTAGCCATGATAGGCTACATAAGTATTTACATAGCCTATCGCAGGGAAAAAAAGAGAAGCAAATGGCGGCCACAGACGCTGCCACCATTCACAAAGCAGCGCGAACGGCACCAGGTAGGTGCTCCGTTTTGTGTGCCTTTCACGAGGTGGTGGGGCGGGGAGGGGCTTCGTTCTGCCACAGATTTTGGGGGGCCGAATGCACTGGCATTCAGCCTCAGTATGATCTGTGGCAGAATTCTCTGCCATCCCTAGGCTAATCTACCAACTTTACAGCCACAAATGGCTAGGGATGTACAAAACTCCCCTTACCTGGCTCCGCCGGGTTCCGCTGGGGGGGGAGGTGCTCCATCCCTCCCCCCCGGAATCCTGGCCGTCCAGCTCCACTCCGCGGGGATTCCGTGGAGCCACCGGCTGGCTCCGCCAGCAGCCGGACATCTGGCCGCTGGCTAGCAGGGACGCAAATAGCAGTGGCCATAGCCGCCACTGTTTGCATCCCTGTAGTCAGCCATGATAGGGTACGTAAAGACTTACATAGCCTATCACATCTGGCTTAAAAAAAAACACAAATGCACATACGCAAATGGCGGCGGCTATGGCTGCCGCCATTTGCATTCCTTATTTTTGGCCGTCTTAGTCTACATAAATATTTACATAGACTAAGATGGTGAAAATAAGGGGGAATGCAAATAGCGTCCACTACGCTATTTGCGTTGCCCTTATTTTCGCCGTAGTCTACATAAATCTTTACGTAGACTACCCGGGCCCAAATAAGGAAGGCAAATGGTGGCGCCCATGGGTGCCGCCATTTGCATACACGCTTTTTTTCTTTTTCCCAAAGTCACCCGTGATAGGCTATGTAACCATTAACATAGCCTATCACGGCTGACTTTGGAAATCTAGCCGTGATAGGCTACGTTAATCGTTACGTAGCCTATCACGGGTGTTTTTTTTTTTTTCATTCACTTTGTAATGGCGGTGGCAGCAGCCAGTCAGAAGGCTGGCGGCCGCCGCCCCTGCCCCCACCGAAACGCTGCCGAAACGCTGCCGGGACCCGCCGCCGAGAGGGACATTCGAGGGAGGTAAGTCCCATCCCGGGGGCGGGGGCGGGGGGTGGCGGAGAATTTCACCAACAATTTCGGGGGGCCGAATGCGTTGGCATTCGGCCTCCCTGAGATTCGTGGAGAAATTCACGGCCATCCCTACTGTGTCCTGCCTTTTACAGACAATCTGGACTGGAGCAGACAGGTATTACAATGATATGTAGATTATGCATTCCCAGTTTGATTGCAGTAGCAATACCTATTTAGTACAGTCATGCTACATAAAAAGTAAGCAAGCAAACAGAAAGAAAAACAAAAAAAAAGAATCTTCCTTTTCTCCAGTCATAAATGACATACATTGGAAGTCTTTTTTTCTTTTTCTTTTTCTTTTTCTTTTTTTGCAGCATTGAAGTTTTCAACAATTTTTTGAAGCAAGGTTTAGCACTCGCTACTTAAAATTTCATGTAGTCATGAAAGTTTAATATTGCTCTAGCAGAAGTGATTCATGACATTTAAGAATTAACATATCCCTCAATGAGAAAGAAAGTGAAAAAGTGAAAACAAAGAATAAAATGGAGAAGATCTACATCACTGGAGAACATGAATACTACCTTGATGTCAGCCTGAGGCTGATGGCTGAGTCTGTTGTATGTTATTTATCTTTATATCAGGTCCTCCTACCACCCCCAAGATATATAGTTCAGTAAAAAATAAAAAAGCAGTAATCTGTCTAAGGCTGCAATCCTATACACATGTACCTAGGAAGAAGTCCCATTGAATTTAGTGGAGATTACCTGTGAAGAAACATGTATAGGATCATACTATAAATGATACAAGAACAGTGCTCAGAGTTATTTCATTAGGAGGATACCAGGTAACAACAGTATAATGTGCAAGACTTGGCAGCCTGTCACAAAATTAGGGAGCGATGTTCAAGATCGCTAGGAGATTTGCCCAAAATCAATGGCGATTGAACAGGAGATTTATGCAAATCTCCTAACATTTGCACAAATTCCCTAATTTAGGCAAATTTTCTTCACCGGCTAAACCAGGGCTGATTGAGTATACTGAAGGAATTCATGCAAGTTAGGGGATTTGGGCAAATTGAACTGGGAATCTGAAACAAGACAAATGCAAGCACATCTTCAACAATTTGCTAAATTTTTCAGCAGACATACGCTCACATTCAGGGCTTCAAATGGGGCATGATCACATGCTTTATGAACAAAACTAGGGTTGTGCACCACTTCAGTCCGAAGCCCGAATAACGAGGCAAAGCGGGTTGATTCAAAGGAGCCTCATCTTGCTACAAAGTAGAACAGAACAGCACCGAGGCATCCCAAACCAAAGCAGGTCACCTACAAGGTGCCTCAGTCCACCTTGGATATTCAGAGCTCTTCTTATGCCTTCTGAGCAGCCCACATGGGCTGTCTTCACAATGTACCAACTTCTGAAAGATCACTAGAGATGTACAAAAGCCACTTACCTTTTTGCGGATTGTGTTTGCGTGGGGGGAGGCGCTCCGTCCCTCCCCCCGGGACCCTCAATGGGGGGGGAGGTGATCTGGTCCTCCCACCCCGGAATCCTGTCTGGCCAGCTCCCCTGAGCTGGCAGGCCTGTCCGCAGCCAGAGTTCCAGCCGCGGACAGGCTGCTGCGGATGCAAATGGCGGCCGCTGTAGCGGCCGCCATTTGTGTCCAGCCAGGCGGCCGTGATAGGCTACATAAGTATTTACGTAGCCTATCATGGCTGGGCAAAACAAAAACAGTGTATGCAAATGGCAGCGGCTACAGCAGCCGCCATTTGCGTTCCCTATTTTTCGCCATTTTAGCCTCCATAAATATTTACGTAGGCTATTAAGGCAAAAAAAAAGGCGAATGCAAATAGTGTAGTGGGAGCTATTTGCATTCCTTTTTTTCACCATTTTAGCCTACGTAAATATTTACGTAAGCTCTTATGGCGAAAAAAAAAGGAATGCAAATAGCACCCACTATGCTATTTGCGTTCCCCTTTTTCTTCGCCGTAATAGCCTACGTAAATATTAACGTAGGCTAAAACAGCGAAAAATAGGGAACGCAAATGGTGGCCACTGTAGTCGCCATTTGCGTACGCTGTTTTGTTTTGTTTTTTTGCCCAGCCGTGATAGGCTACGTAAATACTTACGTAGCCTATCACGGCAAAGACCAGGATGACAATGGTGGCCGTGGCAGCCAGTCGAAAAACCAGCTGCCGCCGCCACTGGACCCACCACTGGAGCCGCCACCAGACCCACCACTGGAGCCGCCGCCGTCCGGACCATCCACCCCAGGTAGGCCTCGTCCTGGGGGGAATCTGCAGGGGGGCGGGGGGCAGGCCGTTCCGCCATGGATTTTGGGGGGCCGAATGCATTCGGCCTCACTGAAATCCATGGCGGAATTCTCCTCCATCCCTAAAGATCACACAGAAGGGGAGTAGAAGGGGGGAAGAGGCAAAGGCACCAGCACCAGCACCAAATGCATCAATTTGAGGGAGATCCAGCCAATGGGAGGAGTGAGGTAAGGGAAGAGGAGATGAAGGAGGAGGGAGTGAGTGAGCTCTGGAAGGGGGAAAGATGATCCATTGGGGTGCACAACCTGATAATTGAGCAGCCTCCTGCTGCCCTGAGGAGCTGTCATTTTGAGCGCTGGTGGTGGCAGAGTGGCACAATGGCAAAAGCAGGATGGAATGGGAGCAGAGAGGGAAGCATCATGGCATTTCTCTCTCCACTCCAGTCCTATTGTGCCTCCATCACAGCCACCGAGAGCAACTGCACCAGTCTCTGCCAGGTATGGCAGAGGAACCCTTAACCCTTCCCATTCTCCTGTGGCAGAACGAAGCTGAGAAAAAAGTGTGTGCTATGGGAACTAGGGATAGCATGGGTGCCCGATTCAGTCCGAGAATCCAGTGGACTTGTTCCTGCGCAATCCCTGCTCGCCCCCTACCCGCACTCGGCAAATGGACTGCACTCCCCCAGCAGCCTCATCGAGCTTCGTAGCCGCCATTTCTTGAGAAAATGTGATCACAAAAATTGTGCTCCTGGAAGCCTACTGGGAACTGGGGTTGTGGGGATACCCCCCAAACCACCATCCAATCACAGAGCACATCTGCCTCCATGGACTGAACCACAAAAATCATGGATCCACCATTTGTGGACACAACCATGGAACAAAATGGGGTTCCGATATGGGATCTGATACAATGGTGTTTGGGGGTATCTTTCTTGTAAAAATCATGAGGATCCCACAGATCCCTGCCTTGAATCCAAGTTTTTCCATTGTGGCTGCACCCATGAGCGGCAGAGCTATGATTTGTCTGGTTCAGTCCATGGAGGCAGATGTGCTCTGTGATATGATGGTAATTTGGGGGATTTGCTCTGTAAAAATCATATGAAAAGATTCCGAAGTTGAATCCAGGCAAGACAGAGGTGCTACGTAATAGGCTACGTAAAGATTTATGTAGCCTATCATGGCTAGATTTTTAAAAAAAACACCGTGATAGGCTACGTAAATATTTACGTAGCCTATCATGGCTGACTTTGAAAAAAAAAAAAAGTGCGTACGCAAATGGCAGCGCCCATGGGCGCCGCCATTTGCGTACGGCTTTTTTTTTTTAAGTCAGCTGTGATAGGCTACGTAAACATTTACGTAGCCTATCACGGCTGACTGCAGGGACGCAAACGGCGGCGGCTACGGCCTCCACCATTTGCGTCCCGGCAGGAGATGAGGTTTCGCGGCCGGAGGGATGGGGCGCCTCCCCCCCGGCCAGAATTTCAGCGGGGAGGGACGGGGCGCCTCCCCCCCGGGCAGAATCTTGGCGGGGAGGGATGGGGCACCTCCCCCCCAGCCAGAATTTTGGGGGGAGGGATGGAGCGCCTCCCCCCCACCGCGAAGCAAGCGTCAGGATCAGGTAAGGGACTTTCGTCCATCCCTAGTAATGTGCTGTAATTGGGGCTGCCTTAGGGATGGCGGAGAATTTCTCCCCGAAACTTCGGGGGGCCAAGCGTCAATGTGTTCGGCCCCCCGAACAAGTTTCGGGGAGAAATTCTCCGCACCTCCCCGCACCCCGCACCCCCCCCCGGGATGGGACTTACCTTTGCCGAATGTCCCTCCCGGCGGCAGGTCTGGCCGGCAGTTCGGCGGGTGTTCGTCCTGGGCGGGGGCGGCAGCCCATCTTTTGACCGGCTGCCGCCGCTGCCATTGCAATAAAAGAAAAAAAAACGCCCCCGTGATAGGCTACGTGACGATTAACGTAGCCTATCATGGCTAGATTTGCAAAGTCAGCCGTGATAGGCTACATTAATCGTCACGTAGCCTATCACGGGGGCGTGTTGTTGTTTTTTTAAACTTTCGAGTTCGCGGCTGGGCGAGGCAGGAAGCCTCCTCCCCGGCCTGAATTTCGGCCGGGAGAGGCGGGAAGCCTCCCCCCCGGCCTGAATTTTGGCCTGGCGAGGCGGGAAGCCTCCCCCCCCCAGCCTGAACTTCGCGGTGGGAGCAGCAAAGTGCCTCCCCCCCACCGTGAACAAGCTTCGAGGACAGGTAAGTCACTTTCGTCCACCCCTAGGCTGCCTGTATATTTAGTTCAGAAACTTCAATTGGTACAAAATATGGCAGCCAGGTTGGTCTCTGGGACACCCCATGGAAACCATATTACACCGGTTTTAGAATCTTTACAATGGCTGCCAATTTGTTTCTGAGCAAAATATAAAGTGCTGGTTCTTACCTTTAAGGCCTTACTAGGGATGTACGAAAGGGACTTACCTTGTCCCGCAGCTTTTTTCACGGTGGGGGGGAGGCGCTTCGCTTCTCCCCCCGAAGTTCATGCGAGGAGGGGGTGTCTTCCTGCCTCTCCCGGCCGAAATTCAGGCCCGGGAGAAGCACCCCGTCTCCCCGGCCGCGAACTTCAAAAGAAAAGTAAAAAAAAAAAAAAGCCCCGTGATAGGCTACGTAACGATTTACATAGCCTATCACGGCTAGATCTGCAAAGTCAGCCATGATAGGCTACGTTAATCGTCACGTAGCCTATCACGGGTGACTTTGAAAAAAAAAAAGCACGTACGCAAATGGCGGCCCCCATAGGGAGCCGCCATTCGCGTTCCTTATTTGGCCCCTGTAGTCTACATAAAGATTAACGTAGACTACGGCGAAAATAAGGGCAACACAATTTGCTATTTGCGTTGCCCTTATTTTTGCTGTAGTCTACGTAAATCTTTACGTAGACTACAGGGACCAAATAAGGAACGTGAATGGCAGCTCCCTATGGGGGCCGCTTTTTGCGTACGTGCTTTTTTTTTTTCAAAGTCACCCGTGATAGGCTACGTGACGATTAACGTAGCCTATCATGGCTGACTTTGCAAATCTAGCCATGATAGGCTACGTTAATCATTACGTAGCCTATCACAGCGGCATTGTTTTTTTTTACTTTTCTTGTAATGGCGGCGGCGGCGGCCGGTCGAAAGACCGGCTGCCGCCCCCGCCCCTGACGAAGACCTGCCGAACCGCCGCCGGGACCCGCTGCCAGGAGCGACATTCGTAAAAGTTAAGTCCCATCCCGGGGGGGGCGGGGGGCGGGGGGGCGGGGGGGAGAATTTCTCCCCGAACCTTCAGAGGACCGAATGCGTTGGCACTCGGCCCCCCGAAGTTTTGGGGAGAAATTCTCCCCCATCCCTTGGCCTTACATGGTCTAGGTCCAAGGTACCTTAGGGAGCGCCTTCTCCCCTACGTTCCAGTCCACTACTTAATGATCTCTGAGGGCTATCTTCTGGGGCTGCTTAATGTGAGATTGGCAGCCACACACAAGAGGACCTTTTCCTTTGCTGCCCCTCAGTTGTGGAATGACCTGCCAGTTGAAATGCACCTGCTGACCTCTTCAAAGGTTTTAAAGCAGGAATTAAAGGCTCTATTATCCCGGCAGGCCTTCCCTTTTTAGAGCTTTCGTTCCTTTTGCTGACTCGTATACTGTTTTTAATCTGTGTCATTTTTATTGTTGGATTTTTTGTTAAATGGCTTTTAATTTTGTACACTGCCTAGAATATTTGTATATAGGTGGGTTATAAATTAAATAAATAAATACAAATAAAATATAAAAATTTCACAATAGAAACTGAAGGTGTAGGAGGCCTTAAAGTCCCCTGCACCCCACACTTGGGTCCTGATCTGGATTGGATGTCCTGTGCCTACTCTAGAGTACACATAAAAGAAAGACATATCTAACAGGAGTAGGTGTGCAGAAAATGTTTAGCACTTTCAGAAGGGATAAGTGATCACTTTGTTGAGTTTTTTTAAAATATAAGAATTTACCAGAATTCACAGATTTGTTCAAAAATGGGATGGAAAGAAGTTGAGATTAAGCTGAGATCTAAAAAGAAAAGAAAAAGTGAATGTGGGAGAAACGAAAGTGACAGATTCAGCCATCCCTAAGCCAGCCTCAGCCAAGTAAACTGCAAAACATTTATTGGCTTAGGCTGCATTGCAATCCCATTGTAATGCATTTTAAGTCCCATTGCAATGGGAGTAAGTCTCATTAAACTCAATAAGGCTTACTTCTGAGTAGACATGTGCAGGATTGCACTGTTACTGTGACAAATAGTGTGAGAAAATTGCCTCTTTAATTGTTGGATACTCTTCACAGTTTCTCATAGATTGCTGTGGTACAGATAATTCTTCTTACTGTATGCAAGAACTTTCATGTGTGCACTATTGTTTCTCTTGTTGTTTTCTAATACAATCTATGTGAATTGCATCAATCAAAACTACTTTTGAAAACTCCCCTGACTTTCAAACACTGCTTGTCAAGTTTCATGCAGCGCTGGTGTTAAAAACCTTTGGAATTATCTTCTCCTGGAGACTTGCCAAAACCTACACTCTGCATGTCTTCTTGTAGCAGTGTGAGACTCCCCTCCCCCCAAAAAAAACTGGCATGCAGTGGCCAGGGGTAGGAAGAAATACCATAGATTAATTATATTGTTACTTGTTTTAAACCTTCGAAAAAAGTGGGCTAGAAGTCCAAATAAATACGTATATACCATAGTAAAGTTGCAGCCCCACTGGACATGGGGTGCTTGCCATGAAAGCAATAAAACAACTAAAGAATACACAGACTTCTTCTACCAGATCATAAATTGTCCATGAACAAACAAAAAGCCCCATCTAGATTTCTTATAAAACAAGTATGGATGGGGTGGGGATCCACTAGAGCTCTGGTCTGGATATCAATCAGAAAACAGCCCACTTAAATTGCTAGATATAATTATCCAACCAAACCACTGCCCAGCAAATCTAAAGCATTCAAATTTTATCAAACGCCAAATTCCAATGTCAAAACTTTGAATAAACCCTCCAACATTGATGTTTTTCAAAATTATAGTTCAGTTCAGTGCAATAACAACAGATGGAGCAGAGGCCTTTTCTAATATATAGTGTGGCACAAACACCGGCAAATAGTCCCAAAATGTTCATTGTAAATGACCCTAGTCAGCCCAATATCTGGGCTGAAGGTCAGTTTTTTATGCTTCCCAGTCTGTCAACTATATCTCGAATAGTAGTCCATTTGTTTGTCCACTTACTTATTTACTTAAAGAAATGTTATCCTGCTCCTCTGTCAAAAAGACTCCCGGAGCGGCTTGCATGCAATCAATAAAAACAATAACAGCAGGCTTACAATCTAAATAGACATGACACAAAAGGCAAAGGGGTGGGGAGGGAAAAGGAAAAAAGTAGGGTTGGTGGGATGACCCTGCTTCCCCCTCATCTTCATCTGCTGCAGTTAGGGATGGATCTGTCCATCTTGGTCTCACAAAGATTGTTGGGGGGGGGGCAGATCAAGCTTGTTTCATCCCATTTCTGCATAAGCATGCCATTATTTAAACAAACACACACACACACATCCATATGAAAATTCATACACAGTTTTTGTAATGTGCATTGTGCACATTAATTATTTTTAGCCCCATGCATCCATTGATTCAGCGTGTTGGTGCACATTTTGGAAATGTGTGTTCATCAAATCTGTGCATGTTGTTGAACACTTTTTGTTTGTTTGCTTTGCAGAATGCATCACAAACTCAACGATCTATGAATTTCTGACTACAAACCATGTTTGGGTCTGCATGTTGGTCCAGAAGTTGCGAATTGGATAGATCTGTAAAACAAACTTGATGCAGCACATTTCTCACACATCCTGCTGGAATGGCTGGTGATGGTGATAGTTCAGGGAGAGGCCTGAATGAGGTGCTCTTCTTAGCAGGGCTGATGGAGTGGACCTGTTTCCCATCTCTGGTGGCCAATGGAACAGGGACCACTGGGAACAGAACCAACCCTTTTCTGTATAGTCTAACCTCACACATCATCACCTTGAGTTACCTTTCTTGGGGCCAAACCACACATTACATTAACTGCATGTCTGCATAGCATGTAGCTCAGCCTATTCTCTTTCCTTCTTCCTCTTTTGAGTAAGTGCTTGTGGCACCAATTCAGATCAGGACCAGTGCTACCAGGAGGAGAGGATTAAACTTTTCCCCCACCTGTCTGCTTCCCAAAATTCCATCCCCCACCCCCCGAACAAAATTAAAAAAAACAAAAAGTTTCTATTGAAGTCAATGGAGGCTTTCCCCCTTTTTATTAACTGGTGGGGGGAGAATTTTGGGAAACATCAGGTGGGAAACAGTGTGCACCCTTCTGGTGTAAACTAATTGTGGCCTGAATTGGGTCCATGTGACTTACTCTAAAATAAACAACAACAACACAACAAGAATAGGCCCAGATACACACTGCGCAACTAGTGTAATGTGTAGTTTGACCCTTGGTGTGCCGCTAGACAGACATAGGCAACATGGTGCCCTCCTGATGTTTTGAATGACAACTTCCATCAGTCCCAATTAGCATGACCGACAGTCAGGGAGTTTTCATCCAAAACATCTGGAGGGCACTAGTTTGCCTACCCCTGTGCTAGATTGTGATGGAAACTGTGGGAAACTAGCATTTATCTGTATCCTTTTCTCCTGCTTATCTGTTATTTTCCTCGTATTAACATTCTCAGTGCATTAGTTGGTAAAAATATTAACCAAATGCAACAGCCAGTTATGGAGCTACTGCATAAACGCTGATTTTTCAATAGCTGTCACAGCCTAGCACACTGAAAAAATAAGCACGTGTGTGTTTTTAGTAGACAAAAACTGGCAGGTATAAAACATATGTTCAAGTGACTAATGAACTTCCAGCACATTCCTCCTCTCACTGAACAAAGTCCCATCTCCATGTCGTGTCACTAGCTTCCATACAACACCTGGCCCAAGCAAGCAATTTAGCACAGCTAGGACCTCCATCCTCAGATTGCATTTCCCCAACTTTTGGGCAGAGACAAACCCTGCCCTCTGTCTCGGGCACTTGGGCAGGGGGCATTTTTAGCCTCCTCCTGGTGCACTGATGTCGACAAATATCGACACCTTTACTTGCTCCCATATAAGTGACTGCCATTCATTCCCATCGGAGAAAAACAAAACACGCTTCAGCTTATTGTTGTGGTGGGAACAAAGACTGCCCCACATGGGGTACAATATGTTTCTGTACATAGTGGCACATGGTACCCCAGCCATAACACAGCACCCTGTAAAATCTGAACCCTCAACCCAATATCATTATGCCTGGCATCTTGCTTGTTATGAAGAACTGTCCAGGCAGTGGACAATTAATGTTTCACATGGGTTTTCAGGTAAATACTTTCAGAGCCTTCCTGAAAAATGTTTGTAGTCTTACGAAAATTCTTTTTTGCATTCCTCAAAATATGGATGTAGATTTTGTAAAATCCATTCCATTTGCATTTCACAGATTGCCAGGTGCCTTTCATTCTGTCATCCGCTCATTGACAGAATCAGATTTCCCCCCCCAATTTCCTGAGTTTGCACAAATTTGCACCTGCAAAAATGCTCTAATCCCCCCCCCCCAAAGGTGCAAAGCTCCACAAAAGGTGCATTTTCATGCTTTAGCATATGGTAGAAATGCACCGTTTTTGGCTGTTTTTTAAAAAAAAATCTATGTATTTTTCTATGACTTCATTTGTAAAATTCCAGAAAGTAAAAACAAACAAAAAACGCTGCACAAGTTTGCAGAATCCGTGTGACACAGTAAAAATGATTCCACTGTGCAATCTATGGGGCAGATTCTTAGAAATCTGAACTCATTTGATTCCACTGCAGATTTCTCCAGCAAATCTACCTCAAAAGTCCTCGTTTTGAACATCTAAATTTGCTTTAAGCATTTCCTATAGGCAAAATTCAGTGATCACTCAAACTTTACCATCCTGATCTTTCTTACGCTGTACCACAGCCTTCCCCAACCCAGCACACTTGGCTGGTTGGGGATAGGGATGTCACGGATGCCTGACTGGGTCTGGGAGTCTATCTGGCCCCCACCCACAAGCCCCAGACCGCACCTGCCAAGACTCTGCCCTCGCTTGTACCCTCCCGGACTCACTGTGACCCATCTGGCGAGCGCCTGCCATTTTGACGCTTTTTTTTTTTTATGGATATCCAATACTGTGCATATCAAGCTTTCCCAGCCCCAAACTGCACATATTTAAATATGCACATTTTTTAAACTCCCTTTTTTTCTGTAAAAAAAAAAAAAAGCGGCGAAATGGCGGGTGCTCTCTGGACGGGCCAGGGGTGAGTGCGGGTGACTCATTGAGCTCATGGGGACTGTAGCACAGGTCTGGGGGGGAGTGGGGGGCAGCGCTTCAGCAGGCACCTGGAGAACCCGAGCTGGGGTGTGTTTGCACATAGTCAAAACATCTGGAGGGTGCTAGGTTGGGGAAAGCTGCTTTACAACAAATTAAGTTGGGCTGGGAGACAGTGGCTCACCAAAGCTACCCAGCTGCCTTCATAGCTGACTGGAGATTTGAAACTGGACCTTGCACACCCATGTGCAAAATAAAAACCTATCCTCGCTACCACTGGATAGTTGCCTGGGGGCTTAAATAGACATTGGATAAGGCTCAACAGATCAGCTTCAGTGCTCAGGGACACAATCTTAAGCACACTTAGATGCTTGTAGTTTATAGATACCAGCCTTAGGTAACTTGTATCTGACCTTTTCATAATTCCTCACATGAACCAGCTCTTGAAATTAAATCAATGCTAGGCTATTAGTTACTTCCACTATAATAAAAACAAGGAGAGTTGAATGCAAAATTTCCATTGCATTATGTCTGTCTATCTATCTATCTATCTATCTATCTATCTATCTATCTATCTGAAAGTGTTACTTTTAGATTTTATTTTTGTTTCTTTTTATGAAGCTCATCCTTGTCTCATCTTGCCATAATTCAACTCTAATAACACACTTATAGGCTTCTGCATCTGCATGCACATCGCTTATTGAATATCGAACTGGGGGCGCAAACAAATGCTGCATATGGGATTCTTCTCCCTGTCTTCTGTCATTTTGAAAATGGATGATAGCTCCAATTTTGTCTGAGGGTGGAACTGGGGGAGCTTATAGGGGGTGGCTAAGCCAGGCCAATTTCATGTTGCAATGTGATGCAAGCCACGGGTGGTTCCCTAACCTCTCTGCATTACTCACGATAGACAGAATGCTGTGAACAGCTTCCATGTATAAAGTGCTCCCCCTGTAGTGGTAACATCAAGACCAGCTTATCACATGGACCGACACCATTACGACAGGGAATTCCCATCCACTTTGGGAGATTCCTGGTTGTGAATGGGAGGTCAGGCCATACATGGACAGCTCAGTTCATCATTTTAGCATTACATGCCATGAAGTCCTCTAGTTACAGCATGGAGCCCTTACCATATGGAGGCTGTTCGCTTTGAGAGTGTAGCTTTTCTTTTCATTGGGGAACACTACCATATGCAGCTTGGATTAAAAAAGTAAAAACTCACAAGACTCAGTACTGGCTCACACATGGAGATGGGTGAAAATTTCAGTTCAGTTCAGTTTCAACAAGAATTTACCGAAATCCATGAAGTTCAGAGCAAAAAGAACTAGATAATTTTTTTTTAACTTGAATGTGGGAGAAAATAAAACTAATGCCACGTTGCCACCTCTTTTTTTATGACAGGCTCCTCATCTTTAACAACTACATGGCAGGCTGGTACATCAGTCCTGTCCATACTGGGAATAGCTGTACCTATTGAACTTGGCTGTTGCAGATGGGTGATAATTTTATTTCAGTCAATTTGTGATAAGAATTTACCAAAAATCTTGAACTTCTTCATGTTTGGGAGAGAAAGAACTTGACACTGTTAGGGCACAATCCCATGGCCACTAGACAGCAATAGGACTTTTTGTTTTCCAGAAACCAACCTTGGCACCAGCGCTTTGAGGTCAGTTTTCAGAAAATCACCTCCTCTCCCCCTGCACCTTGTAGGCAATGCGGTTCATCCCTGGCTTTGTACACGTAAGAGCAGTGTGGAGCAGGGGAAAAGAGGGTGCTTGCTCCTGGCCTTCCAGCCTCACCCCGTCCCCCTGTTCCAAGCCGCCACATCTAGACAGCTGAAATCGGCCATCTAGCCACAAATGCAGGGTGGACGATGTGTGGAGAAGAGGATCCCCTATGCGCTCCACCCACCCTGCACTGGATAGTTGGTCACCACTGAGTTCGGAGGTGGCCGACTTTAGGGATGTTGGAGAATTCCAGTGAATTCTTTAGAGAATTCTAAAGAATTCCAAATTCTTTAGAATCTGGCCCCCCGGAGTCCATGGCAGAATGGCCTCCCCCCTGCCACCCCCAAAATCCCCCCTGGAACGGACCTACCTGGTGGCGGATGTGGGGGTGGATGTGGCAGCGGCAGCTCCGGCTCGTCTTCTGGCCGCTGCTGGGCTGCTGCAGCCGCAAATGGCGGCTGTCATAGCAGCCGCCATTTGCGTGCCTGCATTAGGCCATGATAGGCTACGTAAATACTTACGCAGCCTATCACGGCAAAGAGCAGGGGTACAAATGGCAGCTGCTATGCCATTTGCGCCCCTGCTCTTTGTCGTAATAGGCTACGTAAGTATTTACGTAGCCTATCATGGCAAAAGGCAGGAACGCAAATGGCATAGTGGCTGCCCTTTGCATCCCTGCCTTTTGCTATGATAGGCTATGTAAATACTTACGTAACCTATCATGGTTTAATGCAAGGAAGCAAATGGCAGCTGCTACGATGGCTGCCATTTGTGGCTGCGGCAGCCTTGCTGCGGAGCGGAGCGGAGCTGGCTGGGGAGGATTCCGGGGGGAGGGAGGGATCGCCTCCCCACCACTGCCAAAGCCCTGGACCGGAACCAGGTAAGGAATTTGTACATCCCTAGCCGACTATCCCCTTAGGATTGCGCCCTCAAAAACTGAATCTAGGAGAAAGCAAAACTAACAGATTCACCAATCCTTATTCACATGTGAACCATTCCACTCTGTCGGATTCCTTTCTCTACAACTTCCCTTCGCTCCTTTTTGTTGCCCAAAGAAGCCAAGTACTGCCAAGCCTGAGGGATATAGAAAGAGGCTTTCCAGGTGCCGATAGCAGCTTTCACAATTGATACCTCCTACAGGCAGCCAGAAGCTTCTGAAAACATGGGGATTCCCATGTAAACCAGCCCTCCATTCAAAGGTCTAATCTCATAATAAAGAATCCAGTAAAGACATGCAGGATGAGTGGATTTCTTGGAGAGAACTTCGCTGTTTAGCTGACCTTGAGCCACATTCACAAACAATTCTCCTCCTGAAATTAGCATTAGAAGAGTTTTATTTTCCCTTATAAAATGCAACGGTAGGCTATGAATTATTCAAGGCTATTAAGAACACCAACCTAATCACTAGACTGGCCCAGTAATGACTAAATCTAAGTTGATTGTACTACACTAATTAAGAAACTAGTCTCTCTCTCTCTCTCTCTCTCTCTCTCATATAGCGAGGCCAAGGGAAATAATATGGGGCACAATCCAGTTGAGTTGAGATGTGTTCGGCTCTTTGGAAGCTCTATGGAGCAACAAGCCCAGCCAGAAATAAATAAACCCAGGGCAGGCTAAATGGGAGAGAAAGCCAGTGTGGTGTAGTGGCGAGAGTGCTGGACTGGGAATCGGGAGATCCGGGTTCTAGTCCCCACTCGGCCATGGAAGCTCACTGGGTGACTTTGGGCCAGTCACAGACTCTCAGCCCAACCCACCTCACAGGGTTGTTGTTGTGAGGATAAAATGGAGGAAGGAGGAGGATCATGTACGCTGCCTTGAGTTCCTTGGAGGAAAAAAGGCAGGATATAAATGCAATAAAATAAAAAAATAAAATAAATAAAAAGAGACAAAGTTTGCCCAGCCCTGTGGCAATATTAAAAAGGAGTCTTGGACCTTGGAGAGGGTTAGGCTGGCTGCGCACATTCACTCCCCCTTCACTGATGGGGGTTCCAAATTGCACCTAGCTGAAATAAAGTGATCTAGCAGGTATAGCAACTGGGCCTGGTGAACTAGCTGTCAAGAGGAAGGCCCCCTCTCCATGACAGAATGCAGATGGAGAGGGGAGGGTGAGAGAGCACAGCCTCACTTTATTTTTTTTTATTTATCGTATGGCACATTTACATCGCATTACAATAAAAACATAGAGCATAATAAATATGAAATGTAAAATATAAAATATAGACAGGAATATTACAAACGTATGTCTAGGTTACAGATATAGTTTTTTACTTCAGTTGTCACAGCCAGGAAATCCGCAAAGTCTCCATTGTAGGCTCGGTTTTGACTTTTGACACTCTCACTATATGTTGGATAGTTTGTTTTTCAGTCCCACAATCACAATTTGATGTTGTTGTTTTGCCCCATTTATAAAGGGCATCTGCACATCTACCATGACCTGTGCGAATTCGGTTCAAGGTTGTCCATATCGCACATAGGGATGGCGGAGAATTCCACTACGGATTTCAGCGAGGCCGAATGCACTGGCATTCGGCCCCCCGAAATCCGTGGTGGAATGGCCTGCCCCCCCCCGCTGCCCCTGCAGATTCCCCCCCTGGGACAAAGCTTACCTGGTACGGATGTTCCAGTTGCGGCGGTGGCTCCGGCAGCGGCAGCTGGTCTTTCGACCGGCTGCCATGGCCGCCATTTCCATCTGCCCTGTGCCGTGATAGACTATGTAAGTAAATACGAAGTATTTACGTAGCCTATCATGGCAAGCCAAAAAAAACCAAACACCCGCGTACGCAAATGGCGGTGGCTAGAGCGGCCACCATTTGCATTCCTTTTTCGCAGTTTTAGCCTACATAGACATTTACATACGCTATTACAGTGAAAAAAAAGGGCAACGCAAATAGCGTAGTGGGCGTTATCTGCGTTCCTTTTTTCCCCGCCATAATAGCTTATGTAAATATTTACATAGGCTAAAACGGCGGGGAGGGAAAGGAAAGTAAATGGCGCCCACTACGCTATTTACGTTCCCTTCCCCCCCACACTGTAATAGCTTATGTAAATATTTATGTAGGCTAAAACTGCGAAAAAAAGGGAACGCAAATGGCGGCCACCATAGCCGCCACCATTTGCGTACACGGGCGTTTTTTTTTCTGGAAGGAAGGCTGCCCTGCAGCCAGATTTCCCACTGCTTGTGGCCCCAGCCAGCAGCTCCCCAGAATCTCGATGGAGCGGAGCCGGCTGGAGAAGGATTTTGGGGGGAGGTGCGGAGCGCCTCCCCCCCACTGCGAATCCCCTCATCAAAAAGGTAAGTGACTTTCATACATCCCTAATCACACAGGGCTGGTCAAATCCAGGTGGTTTTTCCAAGATGCAGGGCAAGCTTCGGCATTGTGGAGGGCAGTTTCCTAGCCAATGTTGTTTCCACATGTTGTGGATATTGAAATCATCTTCTAAAAGAGCTTTCTTTAGCCAGAATAAAGGTTTTTAAATCTCAAAGGCAGGATCCATCTGAGTCATTCTGTTAGTGCAAATGACAATATGCTAGTGGAAACTAGGTTCTGAACCATGCACAAGAAAAGAATCCAACTAAAGTTACATTTGCCCAAGTGGGGTTGCACAAGCAGTTTTGCATAACTCTTGTGCAACCCATTGTGTAACCTGTTGCACAGCGGGTTGTCCAGTGTGTTGTGCATTCCCACTGTGCAACTGGTTATGCAACTGCTTGCACTCATTGTGCAACCAGTTGTGCAATTGCTTGCACAACCGGTTAGGCAAGTGTAATGGGCCACCACTTGTGCAATGGAAAGATTCAGCAGAGCTCCTCTAGTGCTATTTGAGTTTGCATAATGTCACTGTTGGATACTGCCCATAGTTTCCATCCCTAATATGAAAACATGTATGCATTTTGGTACATTCTTATAAAAAATGAACTGAAACAAAATCCTCACCCATCTGCACCATCCAAATAGGTACAATTGTTCTCCTTATGGAGAAGATCATCTTTTACCTGCCTGGCATACAGCTGTTAAAGGTGAAGAGCCTATCAGGACAAAAAGAAGCAGCACACCACATTTGGTTGAATACACAGGAATTCAAACTCAAACTTTTAATTGCTAAGCACTTAAAGCCCTGGTTAGATGAATCTATCAGTTTGGGTTTCCCCCACGTTTGAATTGTCTGAATCTCACGTTCTTTCTGTCCCATTTATGAAGAAATCCATGAATCCAACCAAATGAAATCTTCACTGATCTCAATGTGCCAGCTGGGAAGTGGTGGGTAGCTTGAGAAAGAGAAGAAGGTGCCACATGCATATAGTTGTACTTCAAACTAAATCAGGGTAGGCAGGACCTAGATCTCCAGATTTTGTGACTTCAGCTCCTAGGAGCCCTGCCAGCATCATCAATGGTCAAGAATACTGGGAATTGAAGTCCAAAACATATGGAGTTCTAATTTCTGTCCGCCCCTACTTTAAGTAACACTGGGGCTAGAGTTTGAATCCAGAGGCAGACACCGGTGCTTGGGCGAACTAGGGCCACCTTTATTTAAGTATAATAAACAGATCAGCAAAACGACAGTGCCGAAAATGGACGCCAATGGCACTGCAAGCAGCTGGCCCATTTTATTCTTGCCCTGGGAGAGAGGTGGGAAAGTACCCCACCCCTTCCCTTGACCAAACCTTAGATGTGCTCAAGGGGGACTTTCCTGAGTCAGCCCCCTCCCTGAGCCCCACAACTCCAGGCAGGTGAAACAGCTTAGCCCCATGGCAATTTGCATCCAGACCATGGATCCCACAGTCCTAGAGGCAAGCCTGTCACCATAACAATGCCTCTGTGTGCTCATCAAATCTTAATTACTGGCTCAATTGCCATACATCCCTGCTAAGTGGTCAACTTCAGCTATTGGGCGGTACAGAAATGAAATAAACAAAATAAACTAACCTGTTTAAATACCCTCACTTTGTCTAACTATACATTGTATTTTGTGTTAATATTGGAATCACCCATAATTGGCTACAAACAATCAAGTCGAGTGACTTGCTATCACTCTGACTAACTCCTACTCTAAAGCTTCAGTACAGAGCAGGCAACATGGCCTCCCCCCACCTTGCACACTAGCCCAAATTCTGGGCAGGTAAGTTTTAATTTTTAGCTTTAAGCTCAAATATGCTGGTATTTCTGATGTTTTGCACTTGTGCCAATGCACATTAGTGCTAGTGTGCATTAATGTAAGTGTGCATTAGCCCTAATGCGCATTGGCATAAATGTGAATTAGCACTGATGCACCTTAGTGAAATTGCGAATAGAGCCAATGCACATAAGAGCAAGTGCAAATTTGTGCAAATCCCACCCTGAAGTAAAAAAAAATAAAATCTTCACATCCGCATAATCTGTACAACTCAGAAAAAGCAGATCTGCTGTGGAATCTGCAGGTCATAGTAATCTGAATTTATTTGAATATGTTGCAGATTTCTCCGACATCCCTAGGCACAAGACAACCAAAGTGAAGCATTTTCAATCCGCATCCACTTCAATGGGAGAGAGTTGAGCATGGCAACTCAGTGGAAGCAATGGGAATTAAAATGCTTACTTTTGGCTGGATCATGTTCTTAACACACAGCTAAAGTAGTATGAGGATGATACGCTTAATATGACTTACATTAATTTTTTTTCTATCACATTGTACAATAAAGGACACTTTTAAACCAGATAGATAGAAACTTGTGGATTATAAGGTTTCTGCTGCTGCTGTTGTGATTGTTATGGCTGTTGGCATGATGGATGCACCTGTGCACATTATATTTTTTGAAAAGGAAAGAAAGTAGATTGAGAGCTAAGCAAAAATCTATTTTGACCTAGTGGAGTTAATTAGCAATTGATTCAGATTAGCTGTAGACACATATTTGCTCTTAATGATTTTGAACAATATCCTTTTGGGGTAAAGCCTAAAAATGCAAATTACAGAGGGGAAAAATATCTGAGCAGAAACTGACAATTCAGTTAGTTCTTGCAACTTTGGAAACTTATATTTTCAAAACTTTTTAATGATAATATAATAGGCAACACAAGAAAACAAGTAAACCCAAATAGGATCTAATGTTATCTAGGTTCACTAAATGCCATGTGGCATGGATTTATAGGGCAATTTATCATACGATACAGATAAGGAACTAGAGTGGGTAAACTGACAAGTTTAACTGATTACACCAGGTAAAAATACAAGCAGTGTATTTGTTTTTGAGGCATGCTGGAATAAGGATGTGCATGTCTTTTAAAAAATGGGATTACAGGAATAGAGCAAGTTACAGCAAAGCTAGCGCTCTGTGTGTGTGTGTGTGTGTGTGTGTGTGTATTCTTGAAAACACTATAAATGATGAAAGCTTGTCTGGTCATAAGCGTAACAAAGACTGTCCAACACAGGCTGTTTTGCAGTCGAATGGGGGTTGTTCTGAGAGTTCATTCATTTCTACAGTACTTAAGGTGTTATCTGCACATTTCCACAGCCAGCAACTTATCTGTATGAAAGGCAATTTCCAACAATGTTCACACTTTAGTGTGATGGAGAAAGAGAACCCAGGAGGAAATATGCAAATTGGGATCGGGTTTGGTTGTCAGAGGCTGGAGTCATTAAGGGAACAGGTTTATCCCACAGCCCAGTGACTGATGTCACTGAGTAGAGTGTTTAGTTTCTCCCACATAAGCAAATGATTGTCATTCATTCCTAAAGGCAAAAGTATAATGCTGCAGCTGGGGGCATATGTGACAGGAGTTATATCTGCCCCCGTTGACAGGGAGATCACAGGGGATGCAAAACAGCACATACACAGGACATATAAGTTTTCAATCCACAGACAACCCACCAATGATGGGCACTTTACTTTGTAGATATAAGAACATCCAGTCCTCTATTATTTATTTCAGCTCCCTGAAGAGACATTGTGGCTCATTCATAATGTCTGCATCCTCAAGCAGGGCCAGGGTGCTGGCCATATAGATCTTGGAGGCCAGTCTCTTCATTCTGTAATCTGGACAACAAAACCAAGACAGGGCTAAGCTTTGGAGATCAATGTATGTCTGCACTGCAAAGATTCTTCTATGAAAGTGGTACATCATCCTGGCTGACAAGGGCATGTGGGTGCTGCTATTTAGAGCAGAACACTGCATTGAGCATAGAATTGAGCTTTCTGGGAATCATACCTTCCTCTTTCTTTTTTAAAGCAAGCTTCTAATGAGGTATGTACAAGAATTATATTTCAGTTCGTAAATCATCCAAGCATGCCCTGTTCGCAACTCTGAACACAAATGTGAATGGGAGTGCATTTTTTCAAAAACTGTCTGCACATTCCTGAACTTGCGATGACATTTAAAAAATGTGCACATATATATATATATATATATATATATATATATATATACACACACACACACACACATACATATATACACACAGAGAGAGAGAGAAAGAGAGAGAGAGAGAGCACGTTGAAATGTGCATTTAAAAAAAGCATTTTCGTTCTTCAGTCAGTGGAGGGAAAGTGAGCACTTTTGAAAAATGCACATAGAAATGTGCACTTTTCCCATGTGAATGACCCAAAAAACATTGCAAACAAAAATGGGAGTGAGCTGAACCGAGCTTTGTCATGAAGTTTGTAGAATTTTGACAAGTTTGAACATCCCTTGTTCTCCAATCCCTGCTTCTAGCCTTTATGCCCATGAAGGTATGGTAGAACATTTGTGGACAAGATCTGATAAAATATAAAAATCCAGGGCAACATTTGAATAAAACTTCCAGTGGTGAGGTAGAATGTGATTTCAGTGCCCAGCATGACTATTTGCCCTTTCCCACACCTAGCAGGACCATAATAAGCAATGGAAACCCATAATAATTGCAGTATGGAATTAGGGATGGCAGAGAATTCCGCCATGGATCTCGGTGAGGCCAAATGCCAGTGCATTCGGCCCCACAAAATCTGTGGCGGAACGGCCTGCCACCCCCCCCCCCGCAGATCCCCCCCAGGACAAGACTTACCTGGGGCAGATCTTCCAGGTGGCAGCGGTGGCGGTAGCGGCGGCGGCGGCAGCAGCGGCTGGTCTTCTGACCGGCCGCCGCCGCCATTTGCAGTCTTGTGTAAAACAAAAACAAAAACGACGTGATAGGCTATGTAAAGATTTACATAGCCTATCATGGCTGGGTTTAAAAACAACAACAACAAAACGACGTGATAGGCTACGTAAAGATTTACATAGCCTATCACGTCATTTTTGTATGAAAGTAACTCACCTTTCCATGGATTATGTTGATGGTGGGGGGGGAGGCGTTCCGTCCCTCCCCCCGGAATCCTCAACGGGGGGGAGGCAATCCATTCCTCCCCCCCCCCGGAATCCTCCATGGCCGGCTGTGCTCCGCGGCAGCTCCGCAGAGCAGCTGGCCAGGCCCGGCCAGGCCAGAGCCGTCCGCAGCCAGATTTCTGGCCGCAGAGGGCTCTGGGGAAAACAAACAAACCCGCGTATGCAAATGGCGGCGGCTACGGCCGCCGCCATTTGCATTCCTTATTTTTGGCCGTCTTAGTCTATGTAAATATTTACGTAGACTATGACAGCAAAAATAAAGGGAAATGCAAATAGCGTAGCGGGCGCTATGTTTTTAAGGCCTTCTTTAAAGCCTGCAGTGATGGAATATGGCGGACCTCCATTGGTAACTTGTTCCAAACTTGTGGGGCTACTGCAGAGATGGTCCTCTCATGTGTGGTCACCCACCTAAGTGCTCTCTGAGCAAATGAGAAGGGCCTCATTTTGTGATCTTAAAGAGCGGGCAAATCTTAAAGGCTGATATGGGTGAAAGTGGTCATTCAAATAACTTGGTCCCAAACCATTCAAGGCTTTAAAGGACAAAATCAACACTTTAAATTGGGCATGGAAACACACTGGTAACCAGTGCAGCTGGTGCAGTATAGGGATTACATATAGAACAGGCTCCCCACTTCAGTCTTTTCCCTCCAACACATGGAGAGTGGCAGGGATGTCATAGAGGAAGCCAAGCCAGAAAGCACACCCTGTCCCTACTCTCCCTCCTCATCATGTCAGCGACTGGATAGGGCTTGAGTGTGTTATGTACAGTCAGAGCCAGAAATATCGGAACAAGGATAACTGTTTTGGCAAAGTTGAAAGGAAACACACCCAGATGGGAGAGAAGTCAGGACTTTCAGCTGTAATTTGACAAAATTACAGGGGTTTGACAAAAGTGGGGCACTAACTATTCAGCCCCATCATTGGGGCTCATAAGTAATGGAATGAATGGCTGACAAGCAGCTGCATGGCCAGGTGTGGCCTGTTTCCTGGATACCCCATGACCAATCAAGCAGAGAAAAGGCCTGGAGGTGGTTCTGAGTGTTACATTTGCATTTGGTAGCTGTTCACTGGAACTCCCAACATGAGGTCCAAAGAGGTGTCCATGCAAGTGAAGGAGGCCATCATTAGGCTGAGGAAACAACATAAACCCATCAGAGAGATCTCAAAAACAGTGGGAGTGGCCAATACAAAAGTTTGGAACATCCTGAAAAAGAAGGAATTAACTGGCAAGCTCAGCAACAGCAAAAGGCCTGGAAGGCCACGGAAGACAACTAAAGTGGATGACCGCAGAATTCTGCTTGTGGTGAAGAGGAACCCTTTCACAACATCTAGCCAGGTCAAGAATGCTCTTGTGGAGGTAGGCATGTCATTGTCAAAGTCAAGAGATGGCTTTATGAATGTAAATACAGAGGCTTCACAACAAGATACAAACCACTGGTAATGCTCAAGAACAGAAAGGTCAGATTAGCCCTTACCAGCAAACACCTAAAAAAGCCTGCCCAGTTCTGGAATAAGATTCTTTGGACTGATGCAACCAAGATTAACTTGTACCAGAATGATGGGAAGAGAAAAGTAAGGAGAAGGAAAGGAACAGCTCATGATCCAAAGCAGACCACATCATCTGTCAAACATGGTGGAGGCAGTGTTATGGCATGGGCATGTATGGCTCCCAATGGAACCGGGTCACTGGTGTTTATTGATGACCTGACTGCTGATAAAAGCAGCAGGATGAATTCTGAAGTGTATAGGGCTATACTTTCTGCTCAGATTCAGCCGAATGCTGCCAAACTGATAGGATGCCGCTTATTGCAGATAGATAATGACCCAAAACATACAGCAAAAGCTACCCAAGAGTTTCTCAAGGCAAAGAAGTGGGATGTTCTTCAATGGCCAAGTCAGTCACCTGATCTCCACCCAATACAGCATGCTTTTCACTTACTGAAGACAAGACTGAAGGCAGAAAGACCCACAAACAAGCAGCAGCTGAAGGCAGCTGCAGTCAAGGCCTGGCAAAGCATCTAGAGGGAGGAAACTCAGCATTGGGTCATGTCCATGGGTTCCAGACTTCAGGCAGTCATTGACTGCAAAGGATTTTCATCCAGGTATTAAAGGTGATCCTTAAGTTTGAAATGATGTTGGTTTGTTCCATTACTTCTGAGCCACCAATGATAGGGGTGTGTGTATGTCTCTGACTGTCCTTCCTGAATGGTTAGTGCCCCACTTTTGTCAAACCCCTGAATTACAGCTGAGAGTCCTGACTTCACTCCCATCTGGGTGTGTTTCCTTTCAACTTCAATGTGGTGGTGTACAAAGGCCAACTGCCAAAACAGTTATCCTTGTTCCGATATTTCTGGCCCTGACTGTATGTAGCCTTAAAGTAACTCCCAGGAGCTTAACAGCCATGGTAAGCTTCATTTCACTGAACTGAGAGTCAAACAGCAAACAAAACTTCAAAGTAGTGTTCAATTTAAAGGCATGAGAGTGCTCGAGCCCAGGGTACATGCTTGTTTGCAGGGTGCAGCATTGTTTGGAGCTGCAAGGCACCTTTTTAGGAAATCTCAAGGCAGTGAACAGCAAGCTGATGGGCCACTCTCTTCTCCATACTTGGAACTATGATGATAGGCATCCTTTGCCATCACCATGACATATAGCAAATTATGCCAATGCATCCTCGAACAATGTCTTTTGCTGAACACTTTCACTGTGATTTACATTTGATTGTAAGGATTTTCATTAAAGTCGTATGAGATGTTTTGCTCTTATGAGCTTCATGTAGAAGTTGTCAAAGTAACTGCTGAAGAGAGACATGTTTTTATATAGGTATTGCCAATGTGAAGGAATATCTATTGACAATTTATTATATGCAAAATAAAGCCACTGAAACTTGGTCAGAACATGCATGGCGAATTTAGTTTTACTATGGCAGTTAGTTTTATAGTGGTCATTTAAATAGTGTTGACTGTATTCTAGATCTGGTGTGACACATGACAGAAACCATTTGCAATAGAAATTGTGGAATCAAAAATGTATCCCTGGATTCTAATGGCATTGTAATAATACATTTTACATTTTGGTGTATAGAGAAAAGATTTTGGTTCAGAGCTTTCATCCCCATGTTTTCTTTGAGATCAGTTTATGCTGGTTAGGGATTGCCCCCATTCTGTCTGTCCCTCTCACAATCGTGGGTTCACCATTACATACACTTCTCCTGTGAACAGCCTGAAAGGACACTTGCTGGATTTTTAAAATAATATTATTAGTCTTCCCCAAAGCAGCAGAATGAAAGGCAACTTTTCTACTGTTTTGTCTATGGAAAACATTTTTTCTGTGGCTGATTTTAATATCTGTGCAGGGAGACTTCATTAAAAGCCTAAACACCACATCATTTCTATTTAAACTCTAGCTCTAATATATTTCTCTCCATGGAGCTTCATTTCACCTTCTCAGATTAAAAATATATTTGTCTTCATTGTACTTAATGCACAATCAAGCAACAATGGCACATTCTGTACTGAATGCAGCTGCCCTGTTATTGTTTTCAAGTGGTGCAATAATGTATTTGAATTACTCACAGTGTACATTTCAAAGTCCATATTTCAAAGCTTGCACAGGTTACTGTGGTAACTTGCCAGGTGTACATCCCCCTCCCCCCATACTGTCGATACGTTAACTACATTGCGAAAGAGCAAGTAAGATATGTGTCCTACGCTAGCGCCAGCTGCCAATTTATTTCTGTGGCTTTAATAAATTGCAACAGAATGAATCCGTGGTAAATTTAATACACGAAAAGGGAGTGAAGCAACATCTGCTGCAAATATATCCATCACATGGGCCTCCTGTGCTCAGTGCCTTCTGCAAGCTGGTAATAACAGGATAAAAATGACCTGGCGATGTCAATTTTGAGTTGTGCACTTAGTTTGAAATACATGACAGATAAAATATGCCCCCATCACCTATTTTAGTAGTGATGAACATCAAGCAAAATACGGGATTTTATTCTTAGAGCTTCCAGTTAATAACAATAACTGTAAACTGAATATTGTCCTTTCCTATAATGGCCACAATTCATCAGCTTGAGAAATGAGGCTCCAAAGATCCGTCACTCTGTCCTAATGTAATTTCCTGTTTAAAAGTACAATATTATTGCCCTGTGATTCCTACTTAAAAGCATTAGTCAAAGACATTACGCAGTAATGAATCCTTCCAATTAAGCAAGCCTTGTGGAAACAAGAGAAGAATTAAGATTTGTGTAGTCTACAGTAAATGGGGACTATGTGCTGCTGCTGCTTCTGTAGTGATGATGATTGATTGATTGATTGATTGCATTTATATCCTGCCTTTTTTCCTCTGAGTAATCCAAAGCGGCGCACATTATCCTCCTTGTCTCCATTTTGTCTCTCCATTTCATCCTCACAGCAACAACCCTATGAAGTAGGTTGGGCTGAGAGTCTGTGACTGGCCCAAAGTCACCCAGTGAGCTTCATGGCCAAGTGGGGACCAGAACTTGGATCTCCCAGCTCCCAGTCCGACACTCTAGCCACTACACCACACTGGCTCTCAGCGTGGTGAGAGCCACATGATGATGATGATGATATAATGTTAGTCATCGTCTTTTTCTTCTTTGATGTACACAACATTTTACAGCAGGGGTGCAGAACCTCAGACCGAGGGGCCAATTCTGGCCCTCCAGGTTTTCCCAGAAGGCCAAGCCCCCTTCTCCTGGTCCCACTCCCTTTTCCACAACCACCAATGATTTGGTGGTTTCCTGGCTTTTGTGCATCCCCCCCCCTTTTAAAATGCCTCTCCTAAGGCTTAGTTACTGGTAGTAAGAGCTAAATTATGCTACTATTTTTACTATTTTGGCTATTTTGGCTCTGCTCCTTTTGCCTTCAGCCAGTCACTGGAATGCAGCCCCGAGGGCTTCTCCAAAATGGAATTTGGCCCTCAGGCTGAAAGAGGTTCTGCACCCCTGCTTTACAGGGCAACACAGGAGAACAGATAAGGCCAGGAATGTGTGTGTGTGTGGGGGGGTGTTGATATGCTGAACTCTGGAAATGGAGCAAAATCTCTCTCTCTCTCTCTCTCTCTCTCTCTCTCTCTCTCTCTCTCTCTGAAAGAGGTTCTGCACCCCTGCTTTACAGGGCAACATAGGAGAACAGATAAGGCCAGGAATGTGTGTGTGGGGGTGTTGATATGCTGAACTCTGGATATGGAGCAAAATCTCTCTCTCTCTCTCTGAAAGAGGTTCTGCACCCCTGCTTTACAGGGCAACATAGGAGAACAGATAAGGCCAGGAATGTGTGTGTGTGTGTGGGGGGGGTGTTGATATGCTGAACTCTGGATATGGAGCAAAATCTCTCTCTCTCTCTCTCTCTCTCTCTCTCTCTCTCTCTGAAAGAGGTTCTGCACCCCTGCTTTACAGGGCAACATAGGAGAACAGATAAGGCCAGGAATGTGTGTGTGTGTGTGGGGGAGGTGTTGATATGCTGAACTCTGGATATGGAGCAAAATCTCTCTCTCTCTCTCTCTCTCTGTATATTTTCAATTTGGTCATGAACCATAATAAATAGATTTGGATTTGGAAATAAATCTGGCTAACAATTTTTTCTTCCATCTGGCTTAAGCAGGAAGTCTAAAACCACCCCAAACTATTATTGGGGGGGCGGGGGTGCTTGCAGCTGTCACCCTGAGACAAGATCTGCAGTTTTCAAGAGTTAACAGGAAGGGATTGAGCAAATAAGAAGACAGTAGGCTCACCAGCAAAGGTGCTTGCATGAGATCTCATACACAGTTCTCCTTAGGATATGTCTAGCCTGAGTCCATGTAATGGCTGAAGATCCTCCTATGCCTTAGGCCATTGTCCTCAAAACAGCAGGGGTGCTTTGGGAAACCACTGCAAGTGCTCTTACATCACCAATAATACATGGTGTCGTGTGACACTGAATTATTGCAATGCTGGCATAATGTATTTTGTGAGCAAGGATGGTTAAAAGCAGCCATTTTACCACACGTCTGCATGTGGTGCATGGTAAAATGCTTTGCAGGAGGACACAGATGTTCAGCTTATAAAGACTCTGTGGTAAATTACTACTTGGTCAGCCATCTGTAGGACAGGAAGGCCTGGCGTGCTATGGTCCATGGGGTCACGAAGAGTCGGACACGACTGAACAACTGAACAGCAACAGCCTTCTGTATTCACTCACTGTGCAGGCATTCATGCCTGTCTATACAATTATATGTTAGCAGTACAGCAGGTTTAGGATTGGGTCAGATGTTTTTCAGAAAGCAGCCATTTCCAGCTCATAGTTAATGCCAGGCTCTATTCTTTTACAAATATGCCCGAATTGTTTCTTGATTTTTCACCAGTGGTTGATGGAATAATATAAGAATTTTAAAGCTGATCTCCTATATATCTTAGGTCAACAAATGCTGTATATAATAAAAAATGAAGAGCAATTCAGCAGTGTAATATTGCAATCCAATTTCAGACTTACTCTTGACTTTTGATTACATTGAGTTTATAGAGTGAAGCTGCTGAATTTGTACCTTAACTTCCATACATTTATTACTCTACTGAGCAAAAGAAGGAACAGAGGTAGTAAATAACTTAAGAGGATAACATTCATTCACCTCTGCTCCTGAGGGCTCCTCCACTATTAATGTATGTTCTGAGGTCTGCACTGAGCCCATACACTATTACATGTACAAAAAAGTAGCCTTCTTATTTGCCTTTAGAAGTTTGTCATGACATATTAAAATAAAAGACATCATAAGCCTTTCAAGGAAATATTGAATTATTAAGGGTTTTTTTTTAAAAAAATGTCCAATCTATAATGTATCAAACCCACAAAATGTTCACTGAATTCACCCATGCCTTATAGGTTTGGGTACTATTAATTTACTTATATGCTTGGCAGGAGTATAAAAATATGAAGCTACTAGACTTTACCTTTACAGTATCTACCTGTATGTACCATCAAATGCTTTCAAACAGCCATTATCTAATTATGTAGCAAGACGGATTCACCGATTTAGGTGGCAATCCTATGCCCACTTACCTAGGAGTAATACCCACTTAACTAAATTGAGCTTACTTCTACATATGTATAGGATTGCAATGTTCCTATTGCTAGTTATCTGCAAGGAAGAAGCCAGAGAGAAAATGTTTAAGTCAGTGGATTCCAAGAAAGGTTGATGTTATCCAGTGTTTACAGGTATTTTTATTTGCATTTTTTTCTTTTAAAAATATCCACAATATTAGCAGCAAGACACCACCCCATTTGCCAGTCCTAACTCACAGCTTTCCCCAAGAACTAATAAGGAATCTATAACAAGGATAACCCAATAAAGAGGAAAGAAATATGGAGAAATTAAAAAAAAAATCTCACACCCTGTGGTGTGAGTGGAAGGGAAAGCAAGCAAAATAGTGTGCCTGTACTCCTTTTTGCCCTTCCCTTCCTGTGGCCTTTTCCATGGCCACAAGGTAGAAATATTTTCTCTCTTTTCTCTCAAGTTTTGTTTACCACACCAAACCCACCTTTAAAATCTCCGGGTCTCAGGTCTCTATTTTAGATAGTGTGGGGTTGATTTTTAAAATTTACTGAAGGCAAATTTTATATATTATATAAAATCTGAATGGACAGACACACACAGTAACATAACACACACAAAAACCACATGAGCATAAGGATAACAAAATAAACAGGTCCCTTAACCAAGCAATATCTTATAATTGGTCTAGCTCTTACAAACACTTCTCCTGTTCCAGCAGCTCAGACTCTTTCTTTCCTCTAGGACTCTGGGCTTCTTTCCCTCCTCCTTTCTCCTCTCTCTGTTCATCTGCCTTTTTGCCTTAGGCTTTTATCTCTTAAAATTATTATTATTTTCCTCTCCCTGGCTCCAATCAGGAGAGTAGTTTCTTGTTTACTTCCACAAACAGGAAGCTTTTATTTCCAGGGTTGGGGCGTGGGAAAAATCTTTCTTCCTCTGACATTTTGTTGAACTTTGTAATAGCCCAACTTCCTGAGCAAACTTCCTGACATCTACATTCTAACTAAACTTTTGACCTCTAAATAGTTAACCCTTTGGACGAAACTGACAAGCGTGTGTGCACACACACACACACTTTAATCCCATAGTATCCTAATATAAATTAAATTGAAAAAAGGAGGGCAGTTCTGTTCCTTCATAGTCCCCCCAATTTCTCTGCCCACAAATATGATGAAGAATTTTGAGAGGCTCTGCGAGAGTAGCCTGCTTTCAAAATACATGTTGGATCCACTACAGCAGGTCTAGGGATCTTCCACCCATCAGGGATCACCATCTGGCACATGAACTTCTCCCCCAAGCCCTGTCCCCTCCCCCCAGGCTCCACCTCACCAAATCCCCAGGCCTGATCCCCCAAGACCTGAAAATCCTTTATCTCCAATCAGCAGCTGACCAGAGATAAGAGATTTCCCTTGCTTTCCCCTACCACCCCCTCCATCTGCTGCAATTAGGCTTTTAAAAAGCATTCGTTGGTGTCAATGACATCTTTTAAGTGACTAATTACAGTGCCCATGATATTTGGGGGGGGGGTCCTCTGATGGGAGTGAAAGACTAACCCTCCCTTTCCTGATGCTGTGAACCCCTTGAAATATCACCCTCCCCCACTGCAATGAGGTTGTAAAAAGCCTTCATTGGTGCCAATAGAAACTTTTGGAAGGCTAATTGGGGGGGGGGGCTCTGCTGGGGATGGAAGGCCTAACCCTCCCCAGCACTGTGTCCCTTCTTTGAAACATCACCCCTCCTCCACTGCAAACAGGATTTTTGTTTAAAATCTAATTGGAGCATGGGTGAAGTCATTTGGAGAGGGTATTATTGTGTGTGTATGTGAGCGAGTGAGCGAGTGAGTGTCTTCAGTTTCACTCACTTTTGAAACTTCACATTTGACCCCTCCTACCACTGGAAGGCAACCCCAGAGAGCTTCTCAGAAATTGAATTCAGCCCTTCAGCTTCAATAGGCCTCCCATCCCTGCATAAAATCCAGCTACATAGAATCTGTCAAAACTAGGCTGCATGCTTATTTTTTCATTGAAATTTCTTTCTTTTTAAAGAAAATTATTTCTTCTCTTTCTTTAATAATTTCCCTTACACAAAGGGATTTTTTCCTCTCAATTTATGAACTTTGGTCTTAAGTCTCACATTTATATATATATATATATATATATGTGTGTGTGTGTGTGTGTGTGTGTGTGTGTGTAGGCTAAGAATATTGATGTTTTCCTATATACTATTTTAAGCACACTGTGCTGTTTCTGGTGAAAGTGCATTATCTTCGGAGTGAATGCTTTGTCATCTCTCTGGGTCACTGGAAAACATTCTGGTTCAACTACTCATTTTATCATTTATCTGTTCAAGACCATCAGTGTGTGCTCTGCTCTGCTCATGGCAGTGGAAATTAAAAAACGGAGCTGAGTACAAAGATACTTGGGAGGCGCTGATGGGATTCTACTGGAATGAGAATTTCATTTCTTAAATGATGATCAGAGATGGGCGCTGAATGAATCAAGTTCAGATCTTCAGCATTCTTCTTTGCAAGTTTTGAAACAATGTTGCAATACAAAACAGTACTTCTTCCTGCAATACACAGTCCCCTTAACATTAAACAGAGTAACTTAGAAAGTATTAAATGTCACCTTCATAGGATAAATGGATTAATTGTTAACCAATAAGCAAGGATTAATGGATTAAATGTTAACCAATAATAATCAATATGTTTCAGTCCAAAGATTAGTCTTTGATAACTCTCCATTCTTCTCTATCTTGTGCAATCCTTTTCAGGTCTGCATGTGTTTTTCCATCCTTTTCCCCACCCTTTTCTGTTTTACATAATTGTATCTAGGTCTTCCTCTTCCTCCTTTCTATCTCCCTTCAGTTACATCTTGTGACTAATCCAATTTCTTAAAATACACCGTATCATATTTGACCCTCTCTTCTTCAGATTTTGAATCACTCCTCATTCCTCTCCAATTTTTTTTTATTAATTTTCCTTTGGGCCGATCTACATTGCACCCGCCATCGCAATGAATTCGGTGTCCTGTCAGGTTAAACGCTCTCACATTAAAATGTGATTATCCACATTCACCCATTTTCCCCATTGCGATGCTTCATCGAATGCTCGAGCTCGGTTCACACTTGAGCGCTGTGCTGTTTTCCTGCTCTTAAAGACAGAGGCTCTCATTGGAGGATCAGAAACTCTTCCTGTTTCTGCTGATTCCACACCCACCGTGCTCACAGCTCTCGATGGCCCCATGTCGTCTTCCGGCTACTGATTGCATAGCTTCCTCAGCAACAAGCAAAGGGCTGGATGCGCACGCGCTTGTCTGATCTTGGAAGCTAAGCAGAGTCAGCCCTGGTCAGTAGTTGGATGGGAGTAGGGATGTATGAAAGTGACTTACCTTTCATGGATTATGTTGATGGTGGGGCGGAAGGCGTTCCGTCCCTCCCCCCGGAATCCTGGCCGGGGGAGGAGGCGCTCCGTTCCTCCCCCCGGAATCCTCGAATGGCTGGCTGTGCTCCGCGGCACCTCCGCGGAGCAGCCGGCCAGGCCCGGCCCGGCCAGGCCGTAGCCGTCTGCAGCCAGATTTCCGGCCGCGGAGGGCTCTGGGAAAAAACCAAAACAAACAAAACAAAAAACAACCGCGTACGCAAATGGTGGTGGCTACAGCCACCACCATTTGCGTTCCGTCTTTTTGGCAATCTTAATCTACGTAAATATTTACGTAGACTATGACGGTGAAAATCAAGGGGAATGCAAATAGCATAGCGGGCACTATTTGCGTCCCTTTTTCATTCACCATTTTAGCGTACATAAATCTACATAAATCTACATAAATCTAAATGAATGAACTCAAAGTTCATTCCAACTTGAGTCTGTATCAGATTGTGAGATTTGTTTTGTTCTTTTTGTATGAAAATCCATGCATTTTTCCAAACGTATGCAGCAATTGTGCACATCATTGAAATGTAAGCATTCTTCTTCCATAGATTAAAGCATATTTGTGTGCATTTTTCATGCACATTTTTCAAATGCATGCATGCTGTCAAACACTTTTTTTTGGATCCGCAAATCACACTGCAAGCTCAGAAAACTATGGATTTCAACTGCAGGTTGCTTCAACTCCATGTGCAGTCTGAAAGGTAGAAACTGGGTAAACCCTGATCAAAAAATAAACTGAAACAAATTTCTCATACATCCCTAGACAGCTGTTTTGCTTTCCTCATCTGCTGGACCCCTGCTGGCTGGCCAACCCTGTTTTACCCATCCCACAAGCTGCCATTTTGCATAAAAATGAAAGCTCTGCTATTTATGTCTATCTCCATTTGCATAAAATGGCAGCCATAAATGATCCATTTACACAAAATTACAGGCGTAAGTGGTCTAATTGGACCATTTATGCCTGTAATTTTGCATAAATGGAGCATTTACAGCTGCCATTTTACAGAAATTGTGATTTACATAAACAGCAAAGCTGCCATTTTTGTGTGAAATGGCAGCTCACGGACAGGCAGGGATCCCCATGCTTGTCTGACTCAGCACCTGCCGAGTTGGGCAAGTGCAGGGATACATGGACTAGCATCCAAGGTGCTGAGCCGTGGTAGGGATGTCAGAGAATTCCACCACGGATCTCAGTGAGGCCGAATGCCAGTGCATTCGGCCCCCCGAAATCTGTGGCGGAATGGCCTGCCCCCCCTCCCCCCTGCGGATCCCCCTCGGGACGAGACTTACATGGGGCAGAACTTCCAGGCGGTGGCGGCTCTGGGGGCGGCTCCGGCAGCAGCTCCGGTGGCAGCTCCAGCGAAGGTGGGGGCAATGGCCGGACGTCCGACTGGTTGCCACCGCCGCCATTGCCAGGCTTGTGAAAAAAAAAAAAAGATGTGATAGGCTACATAAATATTTACATAGCCTATCATGGCTAGGTTTAAAAAAAAAGAAAAAAAAGACGTGATAACTATCATGGTTGGGGGTGGTTTAAAAAAAAAACACGTACGCAAATGGCAGCGGCTATGGCCGCCGCCATTTGCATTCCTTCTTTTTGGCCATCTTAATCTACGTAAATATTTACGTAGACTATGACAACGAAAATCAAGGGGAACGTAAATAGTGTTGCGGGCGCTATTTGTGTCCCTTTTTCATTCACCGTTTTAGCCTACGTAAATCTTTATGAAGGCTAAAACGGGAAATCAAAAGGGGACGCAAATGGCGCCCGCTATGCTATTTACATTCCCCTTGATTTTCGCCATCATAGTCTACGTAAATATTTATGTAGATTTAGACGGTAAAAAGAAGGAACGCAAATGGCAGCAGCTGTAGCCACCGCCATTTGTGTACGCGTTGTTGTTGTTGTTGTTGTTTTACCCAGAGCCCTCCATGGCCGGAAATCCGGCTGCAGGTGGCTCTGGGTTGGCTGGGCCGGGCCTGGCCGGCTGCTCCGCGGAGCTGCCGCAGAGCACAGCCGGCCATTCGAGGATTCCAGGGGGAGGAACGGAGTGCCACCCCCCCAGCCAGGTTTCTGGGGGGAGGGACGGAATGCCTCCCCCCCCCCACCATCAACACAATCCACGAAAGGTAAGTCACTTTCGTACATCCCTATGAGCCGGCGAGAAATTGCTGAGCTGGAGTCCCAACCGGACTTGCATGACATCCATAACTGTCACCCTCCAGACTTGTCAGACAACAACTCCCATCATCCCTGACCATTGGCCATGTTGGCTGGGGCTGATGTGAGTTGGAGTCCAATAACAGCTAGAAGGCCACAGTTTCCCTATCCCTATCCCTGTCCCTATCCCTGCCCACAGTTTCCCACAAATTCCCTATCCGTCTCCTACAGGGTCAAGTTTGACTAACCTTCCCTATATGAACTAATGCTATGGTGGTACCCTCATTCATATAGTCACATCTGATATTACCTTATAGCCCTGATTTGCTCTGTGAGGAATAGGGATGTCAGAGAATTTCTCCACAAATCTCCGGGAGGCCTAATGCTGACACATTTGGCCCCCCGAAATTTGTTGGAGAAACGGTCCGCCCCCCATCCCCCCGGGATGGGACTTACCTTGACTTACCCCCCCCCCCGGGATTGGACTTACCTGGTGGCGGCGGCTCCCAGCGGTGGTTCGGCGGTCGCAGCAGCGGCAGCGGCAGCCGGTCTTCCGACCAGCTGCCGCCGCTGCCATTTCCAAGTAAAACAACAACAACAACAAATGTGATAGGCTACGTAAAGATTTACGTAGCCTATCATGGCTAGATTTTAAAAAAACACCATGATAGGCTATATAAATGTTTACGTAGCCTATCACGGCTGACTTGGGGGGGGGGAAGCATGTACACAAATGGCGGCGCCCATGGGCGCCACCTTTTGCGTTCCTTATTTTGGCCCGGGTAGTCTACGTAAATATTTACATAGACTACCCGGGCCAAAATAAGGGCAACACTATTTGCGTTGCCCTTATTTTCACCGTAGTCTACGTAAATCTTTATGTAGACTACAGGGACCAAATAAGGAATGCAAATGGCGGCTCCCTATGGGGGCCGCCATTTGCGTATGCGCTTTTTTTTTTTTTTCAAAGTCACTTTTTTTTTTACTTTACTTGTAATGGCGGCGGCGGCAGCCAGTTGAAAGACCGGCTGTCGCCCCCGCCCGTGACGAAGACCCGACGAACCGCCGCCGGGACCCGCCGCTGGGAGGGACATTCGTGAAAGCTAAGTCCCATCCCGGGCGGGGCGGGGGGGCGGAGAATTTCACCGCCGATTTCGGGGGGCCGAATGCGTTGGCACTCGGCCCCCCGAAGTTTTGGGGAGAAATTCTCCCCCATCCCTATTTCCCAACAAGCATGTAGATTCTGGTGGGTGGAAAATATATCATCTCCAGCAGCTTCTCAGTCTGAGGCTACAGATCAAAGAACAATTTAGTACCTTTGCTGTTTGTCCAGTATCCCCATTCAATACCAGATTTCATCTAAAAATGGAGAAACATGTTTCCCTCTCTCAGGTTTGGGCCTCAAACAAGAGACCTGCAAGATACCAGTAATGGGCCCTCGCCCCATCGCACCTACACAAATATAGGAGAAGTTGCAGCAGTCCTGAGCCAGGGCCCACTCCTCCAACACAGGGCTTTTTTTTTTTTTACACTGATGTGGAACCAGACATAAAATGTGCGGTTCTAAAAGAACATATGTGCAATTCAAAAATTCAAGTCATACAAAAGTAGTATAATGTTAGCTGATGTAAAAAGTGACTGATAACAGTGTGAAAAGTGAGCAGGCTCATCTAGAACCCCAAACCCTGACCACAAATATGCATTTCGTCTCCCCCAGCTAAATATATTCCATGTAGGGATGTTGGAGGAATCCATTTCAGGGATGGAGCTTATCCACGGGTTAGCCTGACTTGGGGCATGATAAGTTGGGCCAACTCGCAGATTTTTCAGGTGGGTTCCCCCCCCCCCAAATTGTGATTGTGGAAAATCACAGCTGTCACTAGCGCAATTTGCAAAAAATTGTGGCTGTAAATTGTCTCATTTGCACACATTAGACCATTTATGACCACAATTTTGCTCAAATTGCACTATTTATGGCTGCAATTTTGTACCAAAGAAGTCAACCAAAGAAGGCCCAAGTTTCAGGAACTATTGCGTGGCTTGGTTTACAAATGGAAGCCAAGCTAGTTCTATCTCAGGGATCCATCGGGCCCCTAAGGGGCCAGATTTCCCCACAATGGACAACCCTAATTCCATGCAGACTCCACTGCTACTTTTCACAGCATATTCATCAATGGTTACAAGATGAAGGAAATCATTCTAGAACATGGGGACCTCTTTCCTGACAAGACATGTGACAATGTCAATGTAACAATAAGGGCAGTGATTCCAGAAAATATCAAATATAATATTTTTATCATTCTATGTTTGTGCTTCTGTTTTTTCTTCTTGATCTTAGAATGTTTTTTTAAAGTATCCTTCACTCCAAATAAAGCTTTTTTGCAGTTCTTGTGAGGCTCTTGTGTGAAGCTTGAATATAACAGTCTTCTAGAAATCTCTATCAGTGCTGTCAGCCTCCCAGTTCTGAGGACTTTCTGCCACTCTGTATAGGCTCTTAAATGTCATGGAATGTGACTAAGCAACAAAGATTATGCACACCCACACAAAGAAAATGCACAGGTATGTTGTAGCTGCACACACTGTGTGCACACATTGCAAACACATGCCACTGTGCAGTTCCAAGAATACCCTGCCTCCACCCATGCCACCATCAAGAAGGCTTTAAATCAATCATATAGCTACACTTTATACAGCAGGACATTCATAAAATAGCCTTGCTGAAAGGTTCAAAAAGTCAGATGATTGTGGCATATGACAGCAGGTGTCTCCAGATTTTTTTAGGGCTTCCAGATTGCTCTCATAAACAAATTGATAACCAGTGTGGATTTTTTTAGTACTGACACTATATGGCCCTTACCATATTATGAATATATTATGTCTCTGCTTGAACAGTTCAAATCCTATGCAAAAACTGTAGTTTCAAGGGCAGCCCCACACAGACAGCATTACAGTAGTGTGGGTGTGTGTATTGTTAATAGGGTGAGATCTCTTAATCCTTCCCCCTCTGCCTGTTGTTTTCCGTTTCTGTTTTCTGTTTGCAAATTGCTCACCCCAAGCAGCGCAAGAAGTTAAATACACATTTCCAACCCCACTGAGTGGAGGGAAGCAGGATTGGGGAGTGGGATTTTGAGCAGGAAAAGGATAAAAGGGGAATGGGTTTAGAAATATTCCCTCCCATTCAAAATCACAATCTCCTGAAGCTGTTTACTGCCCTTCTCCCCAAGAATTTGGGGTTTTGTTGGAGCACAGTTCTCTCTGTCTATTTTTTAATTTAATACAATTATTCCTGAGTTGCCATTTGGCTCCAAAGTGCCCCCAAAGGTGGCTTATGACTTTAAAACAATATAAAACATTTAAAGCCATTGTGTATAGCGCAGTTTGCCTTTAGAATATTCTCTTTCTCACAATTATTAGGGAAAAATGCAAGCCCTTTGCTCCAGCCAGCCATTCCCCGACCCCCCTTTAACAGTTCTTAATTCTTGAAGGTGAATAACGGAATATGGGTTTTTATATTCTGAAATGTTAAGCAGACTAAAAAAAGGCTGTTATTTATCTGAGAAGAAGCATCCCAACAGCACTCTGAGGGATGATAAAACACAGAAATGTACCTTCTGGCATTTCACTGAAAGAGAAGCCACTAGCTGCAGCATTTGTGTGCATCTTGGAAATTTGATGTGCACTGTGAATGGGATTACTGGGAATACTCACTTGGAACTTGCATACACTTTCATGCAGGAGCTTATAAAAAATATAATCCATTTGATTTGAGGCCATGCAAAACAAAATTCTGTACTGCTGACATGCTAAAATATCTTCCAGTACCCATAGACATTGCTTTAATATTTCCCCTGCCAGGGCCCCCTCAAATTAAGACTGCCTTCCTAAGCATACTTAGTTGGAAGTAAGTTGCCCTAAAATCAAGGAACTTACTGAGTTAAATGCAGTGGTCAATAGGCTAGAGTGCAATCTCTATTGAAATTAAGTGTTCCAGTAGATGGTAAACTAGAATTGCCTATAACCCCCTCTCTAGCATCTGTAAAATTCTCCAATTGTCCAGTACTTAAACCACGCTGGAGGTAGAACTGTTAATAACTGTGATTTACTGGATATCATAACACTCTTCTGAAGATCCAGGGCTTACAGTTAATACATTAGAAGATTGATGGGGCCTACAGGCTGAATTTATCCAACCAGGCCTCGCCATGTGGCCTGCAAAGGGAGGAGAGACTCCTCTCCTAAACCCTGCCCCAACTGGGGAGAACTTATTCTGCTGCTCATCTTCTGTGAAGGGGGATAGTGAGTGGAGGGCAAAGCTGGCTCCAGATGCAGCCAGCACATCAAGGAGCTATTCCTCAAGGTGCCAGTTGAGTCTGGAGTTGGCTTTGCCCACTCCTTGCCATCCCTGATCAGGAAGACACATTCACATACATGTGAATGTGCATGTAAGTGGATGGCAGGTGGTCCCCGATGTGCTTGTGCTTGTCTGGAACCAATTCAGCCTTTGGGCCAAAACGAGTTTCCTACCTGGATTAGAATATACCTTTGGGGCATGATCTGGAACTATAAATAGCATTCACTCCCACTGTGGTTTATATGAGAACCTCATGCATCTTTATGGTGACTGCTAGGCTGTGGCAAAGAGTGGAATTATTGCAGGAAATAGTGGTGAGAGTGATGGACTAGGAGCTGGGAGATCTGGGTTCTAGTCCCCACTCGGCCATGGAAGCTCACTGGGTGACCTTGGGCCAGTCACAGACTCTCAGCCCAACCGACCTCAAAGGGTTGTTGTTGTGAGGATACAACGGAGAGGAGGAGGAGAATGTAAGCCGCCTTGGGTTCCTTGAAAGAGGAAAAAAAGGCAGGATATAAATGCAATAATAAATAAATAAAATAAAGTGACTTGGACACAAAGGACTGATCTACACTTAAGGGTTTTTTTGCTTCAATGAGGTTTCACCGCCCGTCTTTCACACTATGCAGTACCCACCTCGAATTGGAACCGGAATTTCTCGCTTCTGTGCTCCAGCTTTCAATACCCTGGTATCCCAGTATTTCCCCTTAATGTGCTCAGATTTTCCACCTTCACTACCATATCTTTGCATACCATATCATAGTCTCCTTCCCTGCCTGTCCAAATACGGCGGTGTTTGTATTTCCTGTCCAATCACAGCTCTCGATGGCCCCATGTTGTCTTCCGGCTACTGATCACATAGCTTCCTCAGTACTCAATGTTTCCTCAGCAACAAAAGGCTGGATGTGCGCACGCTTGTCTGATCTCGGAAGCTAAGCAGGGTTGGGCCCGGTCAGTAGTTGGATGGGAGACCGCCTGGTAATCAGGCTTCCTGCATTGAGCAGGGGGTTGTTCTATCCCTGCAAATGAGACTAAGTTTTACCCCCTCCTATCCCCCACTTTGGATTTTTTTTTTTTAATTAAGGCATTATCTTGGAAGAATCGTGGCTTCTCCGTGATGTTTAAAAAAAAAAAAATTCAGGCATGATCTTCGAAGATTTGAAAATTTGAAGATGTGAAGCTTCAAATCTTAAAATTTTTGAATCTTCGAAGATCATGCCTAAATTGTGGGGGGGGGGGACATTGTGGAGAAACCACGATTCTTCGAAGATAATGTGCACAATTGCTGCATACGTTTGGAAAAATGCATGGATTTTCATACAAAAAGAACAAAACAAATCTCACAATCTGATACAGACTCAAGTTGGAATGAACTTTGAGATGGAATTTGGAGAACTTCAGCAAGTTCTAGTTTTGCTGATTCAAAATCCCTATGGCTGACATGCAAAATGATTGACTATGTTTGACCAAAGGTTTAAATAAGGGTTAATCAGCTGTTTTGGCAAAAACAGATAAACATGAAATAGGTAAGGCAGGGGTGGGCAGAAGTTAGATTGGATATACTGGTAGATCTCTGGGTGATTTGCAGGAGATTGGCAAGGGTTTCTGACTCACAGTTTAACAATAACAAGGACACTATAACTTTTTTTCCATCTACATTAGGCGGCTGATATGAAGAAATGCATAGCAGTTTTGTTTGAAAGGGCAGTGACCTGAGTTCAATTCAGTTCAGTCCTAGTACTGAAAACAAAACAACAATCCTAGGCACCCTGCCCTTTAACTCTAACTATATGTCTTTTGCACCTGGCTCTCATTGGTGGACCTTGGGGTTCTAGTAAAAAACAAAGTAGATCTTACAAGCCTAAAATCTGGGGGTAGGGAACAAAGGCTGCAAAATAAATGCATTCAAGAGCACAATTGCTGAACCTAGAAGACTAGTGATCTAATCTACTTAGATCCACTCTAGTTTATCCATGTAACTTAATACCATTGAAAATATCAGTAGGGTGAAATTAGGGATGTCAGAGAATTCCGCGACGGATCTGGGTGAGGCCGAATGCCAGTGCATTTGACCCCCCAAAATCCATCGTGGAACGAAGCCCCTGCCCCCCCAACCCACGAAAGGCACATGGGACGAAGTCCCCACCACCCCCACCCCACGAGCGGTGCGCAAAATGGAGCACTTACCTGCTCCCATCCGCGCTGCTTTGCCAATGGCGGCCATCCTGCGGCCGCCATTCGCTTTGTCTTCATAGCCATGATAGGCTACGTAAATACTTACGTAGCCTATCATGGGCAACGCAGGGATGTCATTTGCATCCCTGCGGAGGCCATGATAGATATTTACGTATTTACGTAGCCTATCACGGCAGGGGGGAAAAAAACCCAGCATACGCAAATGGCGGCAACTACCGCCATTTGCGTACGCTGGGGTTTTTCTCCCTGCCGTGATAGGCTACATAAATATTTACGTAGCCTATCATGGCTCAATACAGGGATGCAAATGGCAGCAGCTACAACAGCCGCCATTTGCATCCCTGCAGGGCTGCCCAGCGGCCGGATGTCCGGCTGCAGGCGGCCAGAGCCGGCAGGCAGCTCCACGGCTTGGCCGCGGAGTGGAGCCGGCCGGGCAGGATTCCGGGGGGGAGGACCGGATTGCCTCCCCCCCGTCGAGGATTCCAAGGGGAGGGACGGAGCGCCTCCCCCCCACTGCGGATTGCCCAGCGCGGAGCCAGGTAGGTGTTTCATACATCCCTAGGTGAAATACATCTGTCAGATGTGTGTTGGCTTATTTTTGCATAACTATATTCATGGTTTGCAATCTCTATTTGATCCAGTGGGAGTTCTGTAGTGATGATTTGATCTATATTAATTTGCAATTGACAAGTTCTACTTCCTTATTCTTGCGCAAGCAGATTTGTGGTTTGTAATCTCTAATTTGATCCAGTGAGAGTTGTGTACTGATTATTTTGTCTGCATTACCTTGCAGTTGGCTACATGGGTGTACTTCTTTATTATTCCTGGACAAGCAGATCTGCAATTTGTAAATCTAAATTTGACCTAGTGGCAGTCAATGGAAATAATCCCTGGACCATTTCATTTAGAAGACGTTTTATTGATTTTTATTTTTATTTTAGTACTTCAATATTGAATTCATACATATTTTGTAAGAGTTTCTACCCTGAATATAAATACAATGCAATATTTTTGGTCATATAGCCCCAGGCTGTAGAGAAGTGAACTTGACACCACTTGGCAGGGGGCACAGATTGCCTATAATGCTAAAGTGAAGAAAGATAGGGCAAGCACAGAGCAAATGACCGGACAAGCAATCCAAAATGCAGGCATGGTGAAAGATGCATTGGAGTCCAATACTATTTAATGCCAATGACCCTGCCTTTCACCAGCTGGATGCTCCAAACCAACAGGAAGAAGTGCATGAAAAGCCCAGTCAAGGAATTTGGGCTGATTATTCCCTACACCAGATAAATTGTCTTCAAGTGTACTGATCATCTGTTCAAGTAGGTGGAGAGAGGAGAACCCACTCTTTTTCCACCCTTCCCAAACAAGGGAAGTTTGAAGATCAGTGCAGTTGAAGACAAGTTATCTGAGATAGCCCATGCCATGCACAGCCCTGATCAAGTCTGAAGGTAAATCACACCAATTTCACTGGATCTTACTAGTTCAAAGTTCTGAAATCAGGTGTGGGCAACCAGAATGGGGAGGTAGGGTGGATGACCCCCACGCACATACCCAGCCTTCCATGGGCTGAATGATGTCAGAGGACATGGCCACACCCCTTGACATCCAAGGGGCAGGGGACACACCATCTGGCATCCTTTGGTCCCCGGCGGGCGAAAGGACACAGGCAGGCAAAGCTTTCCCTGCGTGGGGAAGGTGAAGGACAAGCAAAGGCCACTCATCCTGCATTTGCAGTAGCTCCAAGGATGCAGCCATCACTCCCCCAATCCCCTTCTTATCTCCTATCTGTTATCTGCCCCACTGGGAAAGGGAGCAGTGTGTGGGGGAATCCCTCTGTTATCCCTGGTCACAGTTTGGAGATAAGATTCTTCTCCTTGCTGGTAGGGATGCAGGGACTGTATAAAATCTGTTCCGTCTCTGTTTCATGGATTATCAGGTGCCTTTTATTCTGTCATCCCCTCACAGACGGATGCGGATATTTTTTTTTTGTCATGTGGAAAAATACACAAATAATTCCATAAGTATTTATGTAAGTATTTAGATAATTTGCCTCAGTACGTAACATTTAGTATATTTCCCCCCATTCCATTCAACTTTTCCTCAGCAGAAACTTACATATTTTCCTACGAATTTAGATGTGTAAATTTTGGGAAAGTAAAAAAATTATCCAAAAGTCCACAGACTCCGCATGGCCCAAAGGGGTCGCTCTGCAGCGGATTCTGCAGGTTAGATTCTTAGAAATCCAAGCTCATTTTAGCCCATCTCGAATTTCTCCAGCAACCTTACTTGCCAGTAGGGGGAGGGAGGGATAAGGGCACATGTAGGGAGGCAAAGCCTCCCTGAGCCAGATGGGCAATTCCTGTGGGCCCAATTAGGCCTGCAGGTTGGAAGTTGCCCACTCATGTCCTAAGTGGTATTCATTTGAATAGAAGAGCTTGAAAAATCCTGTCAGCCAAATTCATCTATTCATTTATTATATTTCTATAGTGCCCCATAGCTGAAGCTCAGTGGGTGGTTCACAAAAATAAGTTTTTTAGGGCACAATCCTATGGCTGCTAGTCAGCAGCTAGACAGCCATCGGATTGGTTGGTTTCCAGGAACTGACCTCGGAGGCTGACTCTGAAGTCGGTTCCCGGAGAACTGCCTCCGCGCCCCCTCATAGGTGACATGGATCATCCACGGGCCCAGCATGGAGCAGGGCAAAAGGGCGGTTGCAGCGAGGGGCAGGGAGTGCGTAAGTGCCAGTACAATGGTTTCTATGCATCGTGTGGCCTCCTCACCCCACACGTTGAAGTCCCATGGCTAGCCAGCTGAAATTGGCTATCTAGCCATGAATGCAGGGCAGCTGGAGCGTGGTGGGGAGGATCCACTCTGCATTCCTCCCTCCATGCGATGGATACGTGGTTGCCCCCGAGTCCAGAGACGGCCGCCTCTCCACATAGGATTGCTCCCTTAAAAACTCAAGTGCCTTGTTTTTATGAAGTCTTGGCCAACCTTTGTTCTTCTAGAGAAATAAATCCTGACTGATGCCAATTTTGCTTTGGGTGGAAATGTGAGAAAGAAAGAAAAAATGTTGGCATGTTATTCACAGAATAGTACTAATTTCTACTCAAATAGTAGTAATTCCTACTTAAATATAAATATTTCTATTTATTTCAGTTACTAATACATTGCTCTGCATTTTGCTGATTTTCTGTGCTAAAGGCCCTGAAACATTGTTAGACTGTTATACTAGCTCCAGCAAATAAAGACTCAGAGAAAACAGTTGCACCTATGTTGTTGTTGTCGTCGTTTTTCATCACAATTATGTAAAATTTTGACAGTTTTAATTTTTTTTATTTATTTACTTATTTATTCTCATAGGGAGGCTCTCAATAATATATAAATAGAACAATTTATAACAATGTTTAATGCAACTTATAACTAAAACTAAAAGCACACAACAGTAAGAATTAGGGATGAGAAATCCACCGCAGATTCAAATGAGGCTGGATTCTTTGGAATCCGGCCTCAGGAATCTGCAGCGGATCGGGACCGCTTACCTCCACTCCAGGAGGACTGGAGGCAGAATGGCACTCCGCTGCTTCTTCCAACCAGAGCTGTTTGCCTCATCCCTGTCCCTGCTGATTGCCTTTAAAAAAATGTGTTGTTGTTTTAAATGGTGATCGGGGGGGGGGGATGTGCCCATAGACTTATACACAAATAGAGTCATGAATCTTGTATATAAGTCTATGTGTCCATAGGCTTATATGCAACATTCACTGCTCTATTTTGTGTAAAAGTCTATGGGCACATCCCCCCCCCTCCAGATCGCCTTAAAAAAAAGACAGGTTTTTTAAAGGCAATCGGCAGGGACAGCGAGGAGGTGAACGGCTCTGGCTGGCAGGAGGGAAGGTAAGTGTCCCCAAGCCAGTTCCCTCCCCCCCGGAATCCGAGCAGAGTGGAACTGCTCTGGAGGATTCTGGGGGGGAGGAACGGATCACCCCCCCACAGATTCCCCACCGGAACAGACGGTGGGGAATCCGTACACCCCTAGTAAGAATCAAACAAACAAGACATAACATTAACAAGGCACTTACCCTAATAAAACCAGAGATCACAACATACAGCAACACCATAATAACAGCAGCCCAATTAAAGTCCTTCAAATTATGAAAAAGCCCAAATAAACAAATACGCTTTCAATGAGGATGGCGGAAAATTCTGCCATGGACTCCAATGAGGCCAGATTCTGTAGAATCCAGCCCCCCAGAGTCCATGGTGGAACGGACCAACCCCCATCTGCCACCCCGCAAAGTTCGCCTGGACAGACCCTACCTGCCACCGGCCAGGTTCGGGTCCATCTGCTGAGTCTGCAGCCATCCGCTGCCAGTCTGCAGACACAAATGGCGTCTGGCGTAGCAGACGCCATTTGCGTCCCTGCTTTTTTCGTGATAGGTTATGTACATCTTTACAAAGCCTATCACACCAAAGAGCAGGGATGCAAATAGCATCCGCTACACCATTTGCATCCCTGCTCTTTGCCATGATAGGCTATGTAAAGATTTACATAGCCTATCACAAAAACAGCAGGGACGCAAATGGCGTCCGCTATGCCAGATGCCATTTGCATCTGCAGACTGGCAGTGGGCAAAAGTCCAGCTGTGGACGGACCCATCATGCAGCTCCATGGACTCGCCATGGAGTGGAGCCGGCCAGGGAGGATTCCAGGGGGAGGAACAGATCACCTCCCCCCCACAGACCCCCAGGTGGACTGATGAGTGGGGTTCGTACACCCCTAGTTTTCAATGCCTGGGTAAAGGACTGTTTGATGGCGCCTATAAATTCCAATGGGAACAAAGTTCCACAAATCTGGGGCCACTACCAACCCAATAATATGACTTCTATTGACTTTTTTTTTTTACCTAGTAAAAAAATTAGTCTCCAGCTTTGTCAATATAGAAGCTCTCTAGTTCCTCTCTACTCGCTTTCCACCTACCAAGGAATCGGTGTATTTCAGCTGAACATAGTTAGATCAGGTAACAGCTGGGTTTTATCTTTTCAAAATTGGGTGATCAGCCATTGCATATTTCTTCATCCCAGCAGTTCTAGGGTCAGCCCTAGGTGCAACCTAGCCATTTTACCACCTAACAGAGCAGGGATGGGGAACCTTTGGCCCATGGGCCATATCCAGCCTGCAGGGATTCCCCATCCAGCCTGCCAAACCCTTCCACATGGAAAAGCTCTTATCCACTCCTGATTGGAGAGGAGAGCTTTTCCCTGTGCTGTTCACTGAGAAAGGTAGGCTTTGTCACTGTGAGCTCTTATCTCTGATCAGCTGCTGATAAGAGCTGTTCCCTGCAGGGGAGCGGGTGGGGCCTGGAACTTCTGGAAGATGCTGAGTGATTAAGTCCTGTTTACTTCTGAGGCTTGTCCTGCTTACATCTGAGTGGACATGCAAAGGCTTGGTACTTGAGATGCTTTTTGAATGTGCTGCTTGCTTCTGAATAGACCTGCATCTGCTTGCCCTGCTTATTTCAAAGTAAGCTTAAAATTAGGGATGTCAGAGAATTCCACCACGGATCTTGATGAGGCCTAATGCCAGTGCATTCAGCCCGCTGAAATCTGTGGTGGAACGGCCTGCCACCCCCTGCCCCCCCCCCCGCGGATCCCCCCCCAGTACAAGACTTACCTGGGGCGGATTTTCCGGGCGGCGGCGGCTCCAGCGGCTGGTCTTCCGACCGGCTGCCGCCACCGCCATTTGTCTTGTAAAAATAACAACAAAAAACGACGTGACAGGCTATGTAAAGATTTACGTAGCCTATCATGGCTGGGTTAAAACAAAAAACCGCGTACGCAAATGGTGGCGGCTACAGCCGCCACCATTTGCGTTCCTTATTTTTGGCCATCTTAATCTACGTAAATATTTACATAGACTATGACAGTGAAAATAAAGGGGAATGCAAATAGCATAGCAGGCACTATTTGTGTCCCTTTTTGATTTGCCATTTTAGCCTACGTAAATATTTACGTAGGCTAAAATGGTGAATCAAAAAGGGACGCAAATAGCGCCCGCTACGCTATTTGCATTCCCCTTTATTTTCACTGTCATAGTCTACATAAATATTAACGTAGATTAAGACAGTTAAATAAGGAACACAAATGGCGGCGGCCGTAGCCGTCGCCATTTGCGTACGTGGTTGTTTTTTTTCCCCAGAGCCCTCTGCGGCCGGAAATCCAGCTGCGGACAGCTCTGCCTGGCCGGGCCTGGCTGGCTGCTCTGCGGAGCTGCCGCACAGCACAGCTGGCTGTGGAGGGTTCTGGGGGGGGGAGGAATGGATCGCCTCCCCCCCATCAAGGATTCCGGGGGGAGGGATGGAACACCTCCCCCCCACCATCAACATAATCCGCAGAAAGGTAAGTGACTTTCGTACAACCCTACTTAAAATAAGTAATGATCACCTTTTTTTGTTCCACCCACTTTGCCGTTGGACCCATGCACAGATGGAATGTGGCCCCCGAGACATTCCTCACATTGGAATATGGCCCTTGAACTCAAAAAGATTCCCCACACCTGTGGTATGGTATCCTGTGTTGTGGCTAATTCCAGATTCACCACAACCTTGGAGCTAGAGGTCTGTCATGGGCAGAGTGGTGACCCTAAGTCCCAGATTTGTCTGCTCACTGAAAGAGACACATGGAGTCTATGCACCTGAAACTATCATGCAACTAGGGATGTACGAATTGTGTACCTTCTGTGCCACTTGACTTTCACAGTTTGCGGCCAGCGACCGTTGTTCGCAAGCCCCCGGAATTAGGGCTGGCAGAGAATTCCACCATGGATCTCGGTGAGGCCGAATGCCAGTGCATTCGGTCCCCCAAACTGCATGTCGGAACAGCCTGCCACCCCCCCGCAGATCCCCCCCGGGATGAGACTTACCTGGCGTGGATCTTCCGGGCGGCGGCAGCTCCGGTGGCGGCTCCGGCGGTGGTGCAGCGGCAGCGGCAGCCGGTCTTCTGACCGGCTGCCACCGCCACTATTTCCAGTGTTAAAAAAAAAAAAAAGACATGATAGGCTATGTAAAGATAAATCTTTACATAGCCTATCATGGCTAGGTTAAAAAAAACAACAACGTGATAGGCTACGTAAATCTTTATGTAGCCTATCACGCCTGACTTAAAAAACAAACAAACACGCGTACACAAATGGCAGTGGCTATGGCCGCCACCATTTGCGTTCCTTATTTTGGCCCGTCTTAGTCTATGTAAATATTTACGTAGACTAAGACGGCGAAAATAAGGGGGAATGCAAATAGCGTCCGCTACGCTATTTACGTTCCCCTTATTTTCACCATCTTAGTCTACGTAAATATTTACGTAGTCTAAGACGGGCCAAAATAAGGAATGCAAATGGCGGCGGCCGTAGCCACTGCCATTTGCGTGCACACGTTGTTGTTGTTCTTTTTAAGTCAGATGTGATAGGCTACGTAAAGATTTACGTAGCCTATCATGGCTGACTACAAGGACGCAAACGGCGGCAGCTACAGCCGTCACCATTTGTGTCCCTGCTTGCCAGTGGCCAGATGTCCAGCTGCTGATGGAGCCAGCCGGCGGCTCCGTGGAATCCCTGCGGAGCGGAGCCGGCCGGCCAGGATTCCGGGGGGAGGGACGGAGCACCTCCCCCCCCCAGCGGAACCCGGCGAAGACAGGTAAGGGCAATTTTGTACACCCCTACCCGGAATTCTCCTCTTTTTTTTCCGCTCTGAAAATTACGAAGATAAATCCGTACCGTCAGCCGTAATTCTGCATAACTTTTGTAAGAAAGGCTATTTTTCGTAGATATTTACATATTTTTTTCCCCGCCCTGAGATGTGCAGTAATTACTTTCAGCCAAAACACTTCCTCCTCCTTGGGGCTTCCCAAAACAAGGCTGTCCTAGGTGTGCCTGAGCGATGCACTCTTTGTTTAAAGTAATGCTGTTGAAAGAAAGAAAGAAAGAAAGAAAGAAAGAAAGAAAGAAAGAAAGAAAGAAAGAACCTTTTAAAATGGCCATGCCGGACTGGAGCCCTGCACGAGTATTATTCCCCCTGCTAGGCTTTCTATTTCCACATCCAGCCTTGTTGGTGACATGGTGAGGCTAAAATGGAGAGGAGAACCAACTCTGTGCATGTCTACTCAGAAGTAAGTCTTACTGCGTTCAATGCAACTTACTCCTAAACATGTCAGCACCCCACTTGCCCCCAGCTCAGCTTTGCATTTCCACATCCAGCTCATTAGCAAACCCCCTGTTAGTTATCTCAGAAGGCCCTTGGGTGAATGGGGGGGGGGGGTTTCCAGGGAACAGCTGGATGGAGGGATATTCCACACACACACACACATGCACAGACACACACACACACACAATGGAAGAATATAGTTCTTCATATTCCCTGGTATGTTTATTCCTCATTTTGTCCATTCCCTGAGCATGTGCAGAGTGTGCTTTTTATTCAAACAAAGAGAAGGTTGCTGATCTTTCCCTTCATGCTGCATTTGTACAAGTGAAGTGTGACTGCTTCAGAAAGAACTTTCCATTATACTGTCTCTTTTTCTTCATTAGTTTCATAACAGAAGTATGATCTAGTGGTGAGAGTCCAGCCCAAATTCACCCAGTGAGATAACTAACAGGAGGTTTGCTAATGAGCTGGATGTGGAAATACAAAGCTGAGCTGGGGGCAAGAGGGTTGCTGACATGTGTAGGAGTAAGTTGCATTGAACGCAGTAAGACTTACTTCTGAGTAGACATGCACAGAGTTGGTTCTTCTCTCCATTTTAGCCTCACCATGTCACCAACAAGGCTGGATGTGGAAATAGAAAGCCTAGCCGGGGGAATAATACTCGTGCAGGGCTCCAGACCGGTATGGTCATTTTAAAAGGTTTTTTCTTTCTTTCTTTCAAACAGCATTGCTTTAAACAAAGAGTGCATCACTCAGGCACACTTGGGGCAGCCTTGTTTTGGGAAGCCCCGAGGAGACGGAAATGTTTTGGCTGAAAGTAAGGATGTACGAAAGTCACTTACCTCTAACGAAATTTGATTCGCGGTGGGGGGGAGGTGCTCCGTCCCTCCCCCCAAAAAAATTCTGGCTGGGGGGGGAAGCGCTCCGTCCCTCCCCCCTGAAATTCTGGCCGGGGGGGAGGTGCTCCATCCCTCCACCCCCGAATCCTGGCCGGCCGGGCCCGCAAATGGCGTCGGCCATAGCCGCCACCGTTTGCGTCCCTGCAGACAGCCATGATAGGCTACGTAAATGTTTACGTAGCCTATCACGGCTAAGTTAAAAAAAAAAAGCGCATATGCAAATGGCGGCGCCAATGGGTGCCGCTATTTGTGTTCCTTATTTTGGCACATCTAGTCTACGTAAACATTTACGTAGACTACGGCGAAAATAAGGGGAACGCAAATAGCGTCTACGCTATTTGCGTTCCCCTTATTTTTGCCATAGTCTACGTAAATGTTTACGTAGACTAGACGTGCCAAAATAAGGAACGCAAATGGCACCGCCCATGGGTGCCGCCATTTGCATACGCGCGGTTTTTTGGGGTTTTTTTACTCAGCCGTGATAGGCTACGTAAACATTTACATAGCGTATCACGGTATGTTTTAAAAATCTAGCCATGATAGGCTACATAAATCTTTACGTAGCCTATCATGTTTTTTTGTTTTTTTGTGTTTTTTTACTGGAAATGGCGGTGGCAGCCGGTCGGAAGACCGGCCGCCGCAGCCGCCACTGCCGAACCGCCGCCGGAGCTGCCGAAGTTAAGTCCCATCCCGGGGGGGGGGCGGGGGGGCAGATCGTTTTGCCACCAATTTCGGGGGGCCGAATGCGCTGGCATTCGGCCTCCCTGAGATTCGTGGCAAAATTCTCTGATATCCCTAGCTGAAAGTAAACAGAGACGGAAGATTTCAATTGAAAAAGAACACCCACAAACAAGGCGGTGAGCACAATTCATCTTAAAAAAAAAGTATGTATTTATTATCGGAATATAATACCTTGCGTTTTTATTTACGAAAATGTTGTGACTCTGTGCGGATGACAAAACCCCCCTGCATGACTGCTGGTTCCGCAGGACCTCGTGGTGCCGTTCCGCAGAGGATTCCGTGGCACAGACTGAAGGGAATTTGATCCCATTTCAGTCCGTGGCGGAATTCTCTGACATCCCTACATGCAACTGAAGCTATAGGATACTATATATATGCCTCAATCCAACTTGTGGCTGTGCCCCTATCTAAACGGGGAAATTTTATGCAATTGGGGGGGCTGTACCATTACTATCTGTTTGTTGGGAGGAGAAAGACTGGACCTAAATTTCAGCTTCCATTCCATCAGGACCCACTGGCCTGGAATGGGAACATTCCACATTTCTACTCTACTCCCCCTTGTTGTGAACCACTCAAGGTTGTAGATCAAAATGTCCCCAGGTCTATGTGGCATCCTTCCAGGGTGATCTGAGTCACTAAGGAAGCCCATTAGTTTTCCTGCTGAAATGGTAGGGCTCTATGAGCTGATGGAATAGAGTGTCTCAAACCCTGTGGAAGCATAGTTCTTTTAGGAGTCTTATTTAAATATCGTTATGAATTCATGACCTTAATTACATTATGATTTACAAAGATTTTTTTGAGAATTAAGTGCCCTCTTCTGCAACTCAGGATTATCTGCTGCATAGTAACTGACTAGCATGTGGTGCCCTGACAAATGTAATGTTTTTCAGCAGATGAAAATTTCATATCCCAAATTTTAAAAACGAGTGTAGGAAATATTTGCAGGAAATGGCCAGGAGTTATTGGTATCCCAGGATTCAAAAATAAGAAGAAAGAGGCAAGGGGGGGGGGATTTCTTACGAACTTGCTGCTTCACCTCTATGATGTGATGAACTAAAATCCCATTGATTTCAATGGGTTTGTTCTAAGTATGCCTATCTCTGCATCCAACCCAGTGTTTCCCCCTCCCCTGAAAATGAGCATTGAATTATGGGGATAAATATTTTATTTAAAAATAACATGGACAAGTAAGCCATCCAACAGAAATACTAGTAGCTCAAGAGCAATAAAGCTTAAAATATTCAGTAAAGTTTCGTGTTCTTCCTATCCCCTGGCTTTATTTCTCATTACATTTTTTTCAAATAACGGGTCATTGGTAATATATGTAACATATGTAACATTACATATTTTTCAAATAACGACTGAACGACTGAACAACAACCCATTAGTAGCTCTTGTGTTATCCATAGACTGATGTATTCCCCATATGCTTTCAAGCCTATCCCTGCAGCCTTAAGGGAACTTTGGAAGAAAAAAAAAGAGCTGAGCTTTCAAGGAAGCTGAATTCTGCACCCAGCATCATATGCTGTACTTTCTCTTTCTCTCTCTCTCTTTGCATTCTGGAAGAATCAGGGCACACACACACCACCTCAGGTATAGATCTAGCTTTGTTAGACCTATATATGTGCCTGTATCTGTTAGTGGAAGACCTAGATTTTAGGGATATCTAAATATGATTACAGGTAGCCTGGGCTACTGCAGCTACCTTGGCTTAATCCAGTCAGGCAGCCACTTTTTCAACCTGAATCCTAGTTATATATACAGCATGACATTTGAATAATTAATTTCATTTTAATTATGACACAAGAGTAAATCTACACAAATAACATTCCAAACTCACAAAGCCAACACCGTCTGCAAATGGCTAAAAAAATTAAAATACGGTACTTCCAATGTTTGAAGTATGATGCCAAAATATGGGGTCTCCATGAATAATCAGTAGGCTGCGGAATTGGATGCTGGGCGGGGTGGTGAGGTGACTCCAAGAGATCAAAGTACTTTGAAATCATGGAACAAACATGACTTTGTTTTTTAAAAAAAAAAAAACCTGGAAGAAATGGGGATATTTATCAGGAAATTAAGCATAGACATTATCTGACATTTACTTGGCTCTTAGTTAAGAATCAAACTATGTTTAGGAGTCAACTTTTACCATAAGGCTCCATACTTTTTTACCACCCAAAGAAGTAATGTCTTTTCTCAATTTCAGGCTTTAATCTTATTTATTAATTTTACTCTTCTGATTATCATTGTCAAATATAATGGAATTTTTTAATTAAAATGGCTGTTCCATATTACCTTTTGAGATAAATATCAAAACAGAGAACAAATAAAGATCTTCCATATTAAACACACACACACACCAACAACCCCCCCCCCACCACCCCCAATAAGAATTTAGAACAAATAAGCAGGACAGCCAGGATCTGCTGAGGCCCACTGTGCAGCAGGGGGCCACTGGTAGGGTTGGCGGAGAATTTCTCCCCGAAACTTCGGGGGGCCGAGCACCAACGTGTTTGGCCCCCCAAACAAGTTTCGGGGAGAAATTCTCCACACACCCCCACACCCCGCACCCCCCCTGGGACGGGACTTACCTTTCCCGAATGTCCCTCCTGGCAGCAGGTCCCAGCAGCGGTTCGTCGGGTCTTCGTCAGGGGCGGGGGTGGCAGCCGATCTTTCGACCGGCTGCCGCCGCCGCCATTCCAATAAAAGAAAAAAAAACGCCCCCGTGATAGGCTACGTGACGATTAACATAGCCTATCACGGCTAGATTTGCAAAGTCAGCCATGATAGGCTACGTAAATCGTCACGTAGCCTATCATGGGTGACTTTAAAAAAAAAAGCACTACGGATAATGGCGGCCCCCATAGGGAGCCGCCATTCCCGTTCCTTATTTGGTCGCTGTAGTCTACGTAAAGATTACGTAGACTACGGCGAAAATAAGGGCAACGCTATTTGCGGGAAGCCTCCCCCCCCGGCCTGAACTTCGGGGGGAGAGCAGCGAAGCGCCTCCCCCCCACCACAAAAAGCTGCGGGACAAGGTAAGTTCCTTTCGTACATTCCTACTATAGAGTTGGCTGGCAACAGTGGCAAGAGCAGCCAAAACCGCTGCAGCCGCTCTGCTCCAACCTGAGCCCTTTTTCCAAGATCTGACAAGCAGCTGAGGAACAACTGCAGCTAAACAAGCACAGCCTTCCCTGATACTGCACTACAGTTACAAAATGACAGCTTTGCCCTAGTACAATGACAGCCTCATCGTATCGTGCTACGCCGCTACAGCAAAGTTGCACAATGACAGGCTTCCCTGATCACTACTTTGAAACTGCGCAACTACAGGAAAATAGGGGAATAGGGGAAGAACTGCTCACTTTTCCATGAAGGGGGGCAGTTCTGCAATTATCCACTACAGCATCTGAAGGATCCCCATGAATGCACCCCACCTGTGCAATTTTGCACCATTCCAGCAAACTGTCAGTTATAGCTCCCAGCCCCTTTTTACTGTTAATGCACAATTTTCCATGAAGAAACAAAATTGCCCAGTTATACACCACAGCATCTAAAACTCCCAATGAGGGGCCCCTAGCTGCGCAATTCTGCCCATTCCAGCAAACTGTGAGGGTTTTATAGCTCCCAGTCCCTTTTTCCTTCTCTGGTCACTTTTCCATGAAGAAGCAAAATGGCTATGGTGGGGGGAGGGGGATGCATAATTACACCTTTGTGCAAATTCGCTTTAGAATTAAGGCATTGTGACAGAAGCAGTTCTGCAAGCAATGTCTGGGAGGGGGGTGAAATGCACAACTCTACTGTATCACTAAAGCACTAAAGTGCTGTAGCAATTTTAAGATAATAAAGGCTTTATGCTAGGGATGGGTGGAACGCTGACCCAGGGATTGTCCGGGGGGGGGGAGGCAATCTGTTCCTCCCCCCCGGAATCCTCTTCGGCTGGCTCTGCTCGCAGCAATTCTGCGGAGCCGCCAGCCAGCTCTGAAGAGACAGCGATATGGCCGCCATGCTGTATCACAGGTTGAAGGGAGGGACGCAACTATGGATGCAAATGGCATCCAGGTCGCCATTTGCGGCCGTAAAGGCCTTAGTTTAAGGTAAATGCAGCCATAAGTGGCTGCATTTACCTTAAACTAAGGCCTTTACGGCCGCAAATGGTGTCCTGGATACCATTTGCGTCCACAGTCACTTCCCTTTAACCAGCGATACAGCATGGTGGCCGTATTGCTAGCAATCTGGAGCCAGAGGATCTGGCTGAAGAGGATTCCACACGGAGGCGGGAGTAAGTCTTCCATTCCACCTTAGACTCCAGGGGGCCCAATTCTTTAGAATCCGGCCTCATTAGTGATGTACGAAAGTGCCCTTACCTGGCTCTGCCGGGTTCCGCTGGGGGGGGAGGTGCTTTGTCCCTCCCCCCGGAATCCTGGCCAGCTGGCTCCGCTCCGCGGGGATTCTGCGGAGCTGCCGGCTGGCTCCTCCAGCAGCCAGACATCCGGCCGCTGGCTAGCAGGGACGCAAATGGCGGCGGCCGTAGTTGCCACCGTTTGCGTCCCTGTAGTAAGCCATGATAGGCTACGTAAAGGCTTACGTAGCTATCACATCTGGCTTAAAAGCAAAACAAAATGCGTGTACGCAAATGGAGGCGGCTACGCTATTTGCGTCTGCTAGGCTATTTGCATTCCCCTTATTTTCGCCGTCTTAGTCTACGTAAATATTTACGTAGACTAAGATGGGCAAAAAAAGGAACGCAAATGGTGGCTGTAGCCGCCGACATTTGTGTACGCAGTTTGTTTTTTTTTAAGCCAGACATGACAGGCTACGTAAGTCTTTACGTAGCCTATCACGTCTTCTAAAAAAAACCAAAAAAACCTCCAGACTTCAAATGGCAGTGGCGGCAGCCCATCAGAAGACCAGCCGCTGCAGCCTCCACCACTGAAGCCACCACCGGAGCCGCCGCCGCCCAGAAGATCCGCCCCAGGTAAGTCTCGTCCCGGGGGGGATCTGCAGGGGGGCGGGGGGGGCAGGCCATTCTGCCACAGATTTCAGGGGGCCAAATGCACTGGCATTCGGCCTCACCAAGATCCGTGGCAGAATTCTCTGCCATCGCTAGGCCTCATTGGTGTCTGTGGCGGAATTCTCCCCCATCCCTACTTTATGCCAGCAATGGCTATGGGGGGGGCAATTGCACAATTTTGCTTTAGAGCTAAAAGGCTATAGTGAACAGAAGTGACTCTGCCAGCAATGTCAGGGGAGGGGGGTGAAATGTACAACTCTACTTTATTGTTGTCAATTTTGATGACAAAGGCATCTATGTCAACAATGGCTACAGGGGGAAATGAGTAGGGATGTACGAAAGTCACTTATCTTTTCAAAGGGTGACATTCACAGTGGGGGGGAGGCACTCCGTCCCTCCCCCTGAAATTCTCTCCGGCCGGCTCCGCTCCGTAGAGATTCTGTGGGGCCACCCGCAGCCGGACATCTGGCTGCTGGGCAGCCTGCAGGGATGCAAATGGCAGCTGCCGTAGCCACCAACATTTGCGTCCCTGTATTTTGCCATGACAGGCTACGTAAATATTTACGTAGCCTATCACGGCAAAAAAAAAAAAAAATGCATATGCAAATGGCGGTGGCTACGGCCGCCACCATTTCCGTCCCTTATTTTTGATGTCTAAATCTATGTAAATATTTACGTAGAGTAAGACAGTGAAAATAAGGGGAACGCAAATAGCGTAGCGGACGCTATTTGCTTCACATAGACTAAGACAGCCCAAAATAAGCGTAGCTGCTGCCATTTGCGTACGCTTTTTTTTTTTTTTTACCCAGTCGTTTTAGGCTACGTAAGTTTTTACGTAGCCTAAAACGTCTGGGAAAAAAAAAAAAAAAGCATATGCAAATGGCGGCAGCCATAGCCGCCGCCATTTGCGTACACCTTTTTTTTTTTTTTGCCCAGACGTTTTAGGCTACGTAAAAACTTACGTAGCCTATCATGTGTGTGTGTGTGTGTGTGTGTGTGTGTGTGTATATATATATATATATATATATATATATAAAAACTGCAAATGGCGGCGGTGGCAGCCGGTCGGAAGACCAGCCGCCGCAGCCGCCGCCGTAGCCGCCGCGACCGCCCGGAAGATCCGCCCCAGGTAAATATCATCCCAGGGGGATCCGTGGGGGGGGGCAGGGGGCAGGCCATTCCGCCACAGATTTCAGGGGGCCGAATGCACTGGCATTTGGCCTCCCTGAGATCCGTGGTGGAATTCTCTGCCATCCCTATGTAAGTATTTACGTAGCCTATCACGGCTACATGGAAGAAGCGAATGGCGGCTGCAGATGTGGCCGCCATTCGCACGTCAGCACGGACGGCAGCAGGTAGGTGCTCCGTTCCAGGCCCATTTCGCAGGGTCAGGGGGTTGGGGGGCTTCATTCCACCATGGATTTTGGGGGGCCAAATGCACTGGCATTCGGCCTCACTGAGATCTGTGGTGGAATTCTCTGATATCCCTAGAAATGAGCAATTGAGGATATGTCCCGATCCTGCAAACCCCCAAGGGTTTAATTGTGGCCACCCCCTTTTTGGTGCACCCAGGATTTTCCCTCACATGGGGTAATTGCACAGGGTTTTGATGATGCATTGGGTGCCTCCCAACTAGGGGAGGCTGCGTGTGAAGTTTGGTCCTGATCCTGCAAACCTCCAAGGTTTTATAGCCACCCCCCCACCCTTTTTTGGTGCACATGGGATTTCCGTTCCTTTGTGAGAATCCTGTGGTGGGGCATTGTGGACTATTGAAAAAATAAGCTACTGTGAGTAGCTTATTAAGCTACCATGCCTTAAAGTGATGTCCAAATACAGTTTTAGAGTAGACTAGGGATGTCAGAGAATTCCGTGACGGATCTCGGTGAGATCCCCGAAATCCATCATGGAATGAAGCCCCTGCCCCCCCAATCCACGAAAGGTGTGCGGGACGAAGTCCCCGCCACCCCCAACCCACAAAAGGCGTGCGAAACGGAGCACTTACCTGCTCCCGTCTGCGCTGCTTTGCGAATGGCGGCCATCCTGCAGCCACCATTCGCTTCATCTTCACAGCTGTGATAGGCTACGTAAATACTTACGTAGCCTATCATGGCTAACGCATGGATGCCATTTGCGTCCCTGCAGAGGCCGTGATAGGCTACATAAGTATTTACGTAGCCTATCACGGCAGGGGGGGAAAAAACCCAGCATAGGCAAATGGTGGTGGCTACCGCCATTTGCATACGCTGGGGATTTTCCCCCTGCCGTGAAATTTGCATGCAAGTAGAAAATAAGCTATACGAAGCCACCACCGCCACAATGCTATGTTGTTATTTTTGGTAATCAGTAGGGCTTTTAACTGCTTAAATAAGTTTAATTTATTAAACACCTGCCTTTCAACTAATTAATTGACTATGTATTTTATGTTTGTTCATTAGCGGGAGTTTTAACAACTTAAATAATTTTTAGTTATTGAACATCTGCCTTTTAAACAATTAAGTGATCACCTTGGCTGGGATCCAAAGAACAATGCAACCTTTCCCACATGCCTAATGTGGCTTTGGGGTCCTGCTTGTTGAAAAGCGGCCACCTAAGCTCATGACAAGCCAATTTTGAAACTGAAGAGACCTTCAACGGCAGTCTGTGTTAACTGATGTTGCTGAAACATGTGATTAGAACCCAGTTTGAAAGATGAATTTGGAGTGCTTGTAATGCTTACTTCTATTTTGAACCAGGCACCATACTATTTCCCATATAAGCTGGAAAAGACATCCCCTTTCTCCTTGTTGCCAGGATAGGGGTGTTTGAAACACTTACCCCGTTCCGGCCAGCAGTCCACGGTATGGGGGGGGCAATCTGTCCCTCCCCCCCCCCGGAATTCTCCTCGGCTGGCTCCACTCCGTGGCAAGGCTGCGGAGCCGCCAGCTGGGGCCGACCGCAGCCGGACTTCCAGCTGCTGCCGGGCTGCGGCCACAAATGGCTCCAGCTACGCCGGCTGCCATTTGCATCCCTGCCAAGCCGTGATAGGCTACATAAGTATCTATGTAGCCTATTACGGCAAAAGGCAGGGACGCAAATGGTGTAGTGCCCATTTGCAGCCATAGCCCAGCAGCCGCCGGAAGATGACCTGGAGCCGCCGCCACTGCCGGAACCACCGCCAGGTAGGTCCGTTCTGGGGGGGATTTCAGGGGGTGGTGGGGGGTAGTCCATTCCGCCACGGACTCTGGGGGGGCAGATTCTAAAGAATCCGGCCTCGCTTGAGTCCGTGGTGGAATTCTCCAACATCCCTATGCCAGGAACAATGGAAACCTGGAACCAGAATATATTTTTCCTAGGGCTCCTGAGTTCGTAACAGATCAGGAAACCCTGGAAAATTACATTTCCCAGGATGCTTTTTGCCTGGGAAGCTAACACTACAGCATCCTCAGCATCAGAGAAAGAGGAAGGGAGGCCTCCAAGGAACTAAGCAAAACCCTCTTGCTATTACAATGATGGTCAGGCCAGGTGAGGTCAAGCAGCTTCTGGAGTATCTACTGGACATCCCCCTACCCCAGTTTCAAGGATTGCTAACAAGAAAGTCCTTCACATGTGTGACATATCTCATTTTCAATCAGCAAAGGTCTCAAAGGCTTGCCCACAATTTTGTGCATATTTGGTTGGTCCTAATAAAGGTATGATCTGACTGGATTTCAGAAAGTCAGCACTTTCTCAGGGGGACTTATGTCTGAGTGAAGATACCTATTTCTTTATTTCATTTTATTTCATTTTTTAAAAAATTAGAACACCTTTAAGGGTAAAATTCTATCCAAGAGGTTTAGGACTGCACCATCAGTTGTTGTTGTTGTTGTTGTTCAGTCGTTCAGTCGTGTCCGACTCTTCGTGACCCCATGGACCATAGCACGTCAGGCCTTCCTGTCCTGCGCTCTCTCCCGGAGCGTGCTCAAGTTCATATTCATTGCATCCATGATGCTATCTAGCCATCTCATCCTCTGCCGTCCCCTTCTCCTTTTGCCTTCAGTCTTTCCCAGCATCAGGGTCTTTTCCAGGGAGTTTTCTCTTCGCATTAGGTGGCCAAAATATTGGAGCTTCAGCTTCAGTATCTGTCCTTCCAATGAGCACTCAGGGTTGATTTCCTTTAGGATGGACTGATTTGACCTCCTTGCAGTCCAGGGGACTCGTAAGAGTCTTCTCCAGCACCACAGTTCGAAAGCATCGATACTTCGGCGCTCAGCCTTCCTTATAGTCCAGCTCTCACAGCCATACATTACTACTGGGAAAACCATAGCTTTGATTAGACGGACCTTTGTCGGCAAGGTGATGTCTCTGCTTCTTACTATGCTGTCTAGGTTGGCCATAGCTTTCCTCCCAAGGAGCAAGCGTCTTTTAATTTCATGGCTACAGTCACCGTCTGCGGTGATCTTGGAGCCCAAGAAAGTAAAATCTGTCACTGCTTCCATTTCTTGCACCATCAGTAGGGATGTGCAAATCAGCAAAATGCGAGGTTGTCAAAGTTCTCTGAATTCCATCTCGAAATTCATTCCAACTCAAGTCTGTATCAGATTGCGAGCTTCGTTTTTTCTTTTTGCATGAAAAGCTGTATGCATTTTCGCATGTATTTTTCCAAATATACACATCAATCGTGTGCATCTTTGAAATGCAGACATTCTCCTCCCATTGATTAAACTATATTTGTGCACACTTTTCAAAAGTACGCATGTCTTCATGCACATTTTTCAACTGTACATATGCTGTCCAATGCACTTTGGGGTGGCCATGAATCACACTACAAGCTCAGAAATGTATGGACTTTGACCACAGATGGCGTCCGAGTCCACGTTTGGTTTGTAAGATGTGAACTGGATAAATCCTCATCAAAAGCAAACTGAAACAAATTTCTCATACATCCCCAACCATCAGTCTCCCATCCCTGGCTACCTCTACAAATCTTTCCTTCTTGAAACTGAGGTTGGTCTGGCTTGCTTTGTGTAGCAGTGCTGGCCAATGTCATGAGCGAAGCTACATGGCCTGAATTTCAGTGAGGAAAAGTAAAAGTGCTTCTGTGGATATAATACACATAGGGCGCAATCCTATGGCTGCTAGTCAGCAGCTAGACAGCCATAGGATAGGTCGATTCCCAGGAACCCACCTCAGAGCCTGCACTCTGAGGTTGGTTCCCTGAGAACTGACCTCCACCCCCTCCCACACTGCCTCATAGGCAGCGTGGATTGGCCCTGTGCTCTGCGCTTGTAAGAGCAGCACAGAGCAGTGAAAATGGGGCGTTCCTGGGACCGAGAAGGGCGGAAGTGCCTTTCCGGTGCTTCTTATGCATCTTTTGGTGTCTGCCTCCCCCCGCTCCGACTTCACATGGCTAGACAGCCGAAATTGACTGTCTAGCTGTGAATACAGGGCGACTGAAGTGCAGAGGGGAAGATCCCCTCCACAGCGCTCCTGCCCTGCACTGGATAGGCGGCCACCTATCCCAATAGGATTGCACCCATAATATCCTATCAGTGAGTAAGGGCAAAGCATATTTATTTATGTATGTATTTGAAAATATATGTAGTGGTAGGAAGTTCCATAGAGTGGGCACTATGATACTAAAGGCCCTATTCCAAGTCATCATGGACCAGATCTCCAGAATGTTGGGTACCAGCTGAAAGGTTTCTCCTGGTGAGCAGAGCAACCAAACAGTCAGAAAAAGCACTGAACTATTTAGGGACTGACAACGTCAAGGTAATTTTTTATGTTTTAATGCTTAATATTTGTGGTCTTTTTTCCATGCTCAATTCCTACATTTTATTTTACTGGTGAAGTCTTACAAGGTAACAACATTTAAGAAGCTGTAAGTCTTAGACGTCCAAGAATTAAACCACATCATGAATTGCAAAGTATATTAACACAAGTTCCTCTAAATGCAACTGCACTCACTGTGAACAAGTAACAAAAACTGTAGAGAGCAAAGTTTTCCTTGTTGTGCAAAATTTCATTAAAAAAATCTTCTGAATAAATTAGAAGCATTTAAGCACATATTATAGAAGTAGTGCTGTATCTGGATAGTTTCCTGAGAGAACAATTATGTGTACCTCTACAGATTTGATCAGAGTAATTTTTTTAAAATAAATATAATAAACAGATTACACCAACAAAATAACTTCAGGCAATAAAGGCAATTATCATAAACACTGGAACTAGAAAACTGCTTACTTCAGTAAGGTACACCTGTTACTGTGCCTTTGGCTCTAAACTTCCTAGAAAGCATCATCTCATAGCCAGCAAAGAGACTTAGGGATTTAAAGTGTACTGCAGATTTTAAATTATTCACCTTATAAAATCAAGAGATATGCAATGTATGTGGATAGAAGAGATAGGTGCCTGTGCTGGAATTGAAAAACAACAACACACACAGCTGTATTGAGGAACAGATCTGCAAACAGAGCAAGTGGCGCTGAAGAGAGCCCTTATACTACCATCTCAGTGAGTGCATCCAAATGGGATCTGCCAGAGACTGGCTTCACCAGCAATGATTATGGTAGGGATGTCAGAGAATTCCGCCACGCATCTCGGTGAGGCCCCCGAAATTTGTGGCGGAAAGGCCTGCCACCCCCCCAGCCACCCCGCAGATCCCCCTCGGGATGAGACTTACCTGGGGCGGATCTTCCGGGCAGCGGCGGCTCCAGCAGCGGCTTCAGCGGCAGCAGCGGGCGGTCTTCCCACCGGCTGCCACCGCCGCCATTTCCAGGCTTGTGAAAAAAAAAAAAGACGTGATAGGCTACGTAAAGATTTACGTAGCGTATCATGGCTAGGTTTAAAAAAGAAGACATGATAGGCTACGTAAATCTTTACGTAGCCTATCATGGTTGGGGGTGGGTTTAAAAACAAAAAAACCGCATACGCAAATGGCGGCTATGGCCGCCGCCATTTGCATTCCTTCTTTTTACCGTCTTAATCTATGTAAATATTTACGTAGACTATGATGGCAAAAATCAAGGGGAATGCAAATAGTGTAGCGGGCGCTATTTGCGTCCCCTTTTGATTCGCCGTTTTAGGCTATGTAAAGATTTACGTAGGCTAAAACGGTGAATGAAAAAGGGACGCAAATAGCGCCCGCTACGCTATTTGCGTTCCCCTTGATTTTCGCCGTCATAGTCTACGTAAATATTTACATAGATTAAGATGGCCAAAAAGAAGGAACACAAATGGCAGCAGCCATAGCTGCCGCCATTTGCGTACGCTTTTTTTTTTTTTTTTACCCAGAGCCCTCCGCGGCCGGAAATCCGGCTGTGGATGGCTCTGGCCTGGCCAGGCCGGGCCTGGCCAGCTGCTCTACAGAGCTGCCGCAGAGCACAGCCGGCCATTCGAGGATTCCGGAGGGAGGGACGGAACGCCTCCCCCCCCACCATCAACATAGTCCACGAAAGGTAAGTCACTTTCGTACATCCCTAGGTTATGCCACCTGTTCCACCACAGGGAAAGGGTAGCGTGAGGTCAGATCTCCTTTGGAGTGACCTTTTATTCATAGTAATAAATAACTGTCACCACCACATCATCTACCAGCATTGTGAGTGTCCCAACTTCCCCTCATGAAAGTTGAAAGAATTTCAACACCTCTGGGTAAAGTTACATACTTGGCAGCCATAAAGACCCCTTTTATGCAACATTACTGGCTCAGTTCAAGACTGTAATGTTGCATAAATGGACCCTTCACGGCCGCCAAGTACGCAATGTTACCTACCCAGAAGCACCTGAGTAAGCATTCTTGTGCACAACGGTGGCTCGCTAGGAAGGACGGGCAGCTGCCGGGTGCTTGCCGAGTTGCAGGGTGCTCGCCAAGCAGGTTCGTGAGCACCCCATGGAGCAAGGAAGGCCTGGGAGGACAGGTGAGGAGAGTCTGTTGTACTCCACATCGTCCCTTGTGGACTTTTACAACACCCCTATGTCTTTCTGCTGGGCTTCAGGCCAATATAAGCACCATTCCTAACCTCAAATGCAATCATGGCTAGGGATGTATGAGAAATTTGTTTCAGTTTGTTTTTGACCAGAATTTACCCAGTTCACAGTGACTGGAACCAAATGTGGACCCAAATGCAATCTGCAGTTGAAGTCCACAGAACAAAAACTTTTCATTTGATAAATGTGTGCATTAGATGAAAGAATGTGTACTTTTGAAAAATGTGCACAAACATGCTTTAATCAGTGGAAGAAAAATGTGTACATTTCAAAAATGCACCCAATACATTAGGGAAAATGTGCATGAAAATATACACCAATGTTCATGCGGAAAAACAAAACAAAGCCTGCCATCTGATATGGACATAAGTCGGAATGAACTTCAAGGTGAAATATGGAGAACTTTAATGACTTCAAGTTTTGCTAATTCACACATCTTGGCCCAAATCACACCCCGAAGCTCGGCAGTCTTTCATAATGCTTTGGAAGCTTCTTCCCCCACATCACTGCAAACTCCAGCACATTCCAAAAAATGAAGACCAAAGCTCTGCTGAGCCATTAACATATCTGGCTTGATGGCATCCAGAGCTCTGTCCCTTAACTGAAGTTGTCAGAGATTTCACCATGGCTTGGAGTTGTGTGCAGTGCACAGTTGAATAGTACCTTTTGTGTCTTCAAATGAGCACTCAAGATGAGTCAACAGCCTTTGCATGGTTGGCAGCAGCTGGATGCCACCCAGAATCCCAACCCCTTGCTCAAAAGCACTGACCCAGCCAGGTTGGAACCTACCAACACCTTTTCCTCCTCAGAATTCTCAATTCTTGGCTCAAAAATCGTACCTAAATGTATACAGAAATACATATTTTACGGTAAAAGGTATACAAAAAGGTGTATTCAATGAGAAAAGGCATGATAAAATATGAAAGTTTGTGGCATGATAAAATGTTGACATTGAAATGGGATGGATAAGAAAGAACACAGAGAACGAACTGACACAGACTGATGGAAATAGATTGATCCATCCATCCCTATCACACTGGCTTGCCATTTTGTAACATCATGCTGGGCCTGAGTACAGCCCTAAGTGTCCAACCTGGTATTGCCCCTGCAGTAGGCCTCTTAATTTAGAGGTGCCAAGATAGTGATAAATCAGAACCAGGTTTACTTACAAGGAGTACTTTATTGAGTAACTTACAGCACACAGGTGTACCAAGTGGTTGGATCAGACAGCTTCTCTAAACCCAGAGCCATGGGGTAAAATGGGTTTTATACCATACATGTCAGCAGTGAGGCAGCATGATAGCAGCAAGCATTAATTAGCGTTAATCTGCAACTTTCCCAGCATAGGCTAACACTGCTTGGTCAGAAGGGAAACAATCAGAGCTTTCCCAGCACAGACAGCTGCAGCTTTAAGACAAACAAGCTTCACTTCCCAGGAACAACCTGATAAGACACTCTAGCTCATTAGTATGGAATGTGCTGAGGCCGCGCTATTGACTTTTGACTCACATGCTCAGAGGTCCATTAGCAAGGGAATTGCACTAATAATCAACCTAAGCAAAGCATTATGGATCTCTAGGCCCAACACTACAGGTGACTTGGTTACACTCCTGGGGCCATTACAAGCCTCCATGTGATTCCAGTGACAGAGAAGGACAGCAGTGCCACAATTCTCCTGGCCCCCTCCATGATGGCCCAGACCCAACACCTCTACACAGTGTCGGGACATATGAAGTGGGGAGCCTGCTGTACTCAAGTAGGCTCCCTTCAGGGTATAAAACCCTGTTTTATACTGTTACAGGTATAGACCAGGCTCCCCCACTTCAGAATTTTCTGAAGGGCAGCATGGCCTGGCAATGGGACTTTGGAGGAGGACATGGAGTGAACAAGAATGGCACCATTCTCCACCTCATTGCATGAGCAATAGGGATGTCACAGGCATCTGGCTGGGGCTCAAGGCCCAGCAAGAAATCACTCACTCGGTCCCCCAGATGCCAGTCCACAGATCACCATGCTTGCCGAGCCCTTGCCAAGCCACAAAATTGTGGCTCAGCCTTTTCATAAATAAGTGGCCATTTATGCAAGATTACAGGAGTAAATGGTCCATTTACTCTGGTAATCTTGCGCAAATGGCGGCTTTACAAAAAAAGGCTGTAAAATGGCAGCTTGGTGAGGGATTGGGAGGCTGCTTGTAAGCAGTGGCAGATGGCTGGTGGGGTCCAGCATGTGGCGCATGGCACGGGACTGGTTCAGTTAATCTATCCCTACCTAGGAACATCTGAAGAAGACTTACATGTTCTCTATGGAAACCCCTGTTGCTAGACAGCACCAGCATTACTTACCTGGGATCCTTACTACTTTTTAGCAGATCAGTTTGTGAGGTAAAATATATTTTTGCCTATTTGACCAGTTTCTATTGTTACGAAGTAGCTCTCCTTTGAGATGCAGTACTGACTCAGTTTTGAGACAAAGCTAATAAGCCAGGCGTCTTCATCCCCAGCTTCAGCAAAGCTGGGAAAAAAGGCAGAGAAATGGAGTTGACATCAATGACGTAAGACTCCGAAATTACCTCATTTTTTCTTAATGCCTTTCTACATGAAGCATTTATTGTGCACTTGCCATTCCCTACTCACAGTTGTTTATGGGTTCTTTAGACAATATTGTGTGAGCCTCCACTTTCACTTGTCTATCTAACCAGCACTTTCATTGGGGTGGGGTTCGGGGGTTTAGAGCAAGGAAAATGCAACATTTAATTGTGAAAGTGAAAGAAAGTGCAATTTCCTCTTGTGTATATGTGTTATTCTATGATACCACAGTGCCACAGTACTGGAACAGCAGGAAAGGAAACGCTCCTCCTGTAGTGCTCGAATCTCAATTCTGCAACAAAACCGAAAGTAGATATAATGGATTAACAGCCTCATGTAGAAATGCCCTTAGTCTGGAAACCCCATTGTGTGACATCAACAGGACTGTAAGAGGTTCCAGTTGCCTCCCCGCATGAGCCCCCCAAATCCCAACCCATGATCCTTTGAGCTCTGCTTGGCCACTCTCTTCCCTTCACTCAGAGTTTACCTGGTGGTAGCAGCAACAACAAGGTAGGGATGGGCAAATCAGTCTATTTCCAGTCTGTGTCACATTTGCATGTATTCACCCGTTTCCACATAAATAGGCATGCTTTTATTTAAATACTTGTTTTAGAAAATACTTTAAATTATTTTTTTCTCAAAATACTAATTTATAAACATATATTCTCTCAACATACACATTTTGAAATGTATTTTGATCCATTTAAACTGGTGACAATTGTGTTGCAACATTCTGGGAAGTGCAAAATCTGATGGATGATTAAGTTCTGATCCATGCATTAGTCCAAGATAAGGCAGATCAGGTTATTTCATACCAGAATCCAAAAAGATGGAATTCCTCATTTATCCCTATGACCAGGAGAAATGTATGCGGGGCCTCCAATCTTCCCAAGTGCCTGGGACATTGAACGAGCAGCTTCCCAGATGCCAGGGTGCTTGAGGAGTCTGTAGAGGTAGCAGGCAACCAGGAAACTTTTTGTGCCAAGGCTCCTTGCACCTTTAACCTTGCTGAACATGCCCACAGCAGCATCTCAGGAGCAAGGAGGTAGGGACATGAGGCTTCCAGGGAGTCTGCTCCCTAAATGCCTCATGTCCTTACTGAGTAGTATTTGAGCTTCCAGGAAATGTGCATCTTTCAGGGTCCCTTGCTGACCTGCACATGCTCAAATTCCAAGCTTGAGGAAAAATGTAATACAGATAGAGAGGGACGAATCTGTCAGTTTTTCTTTCTCCCGCATCTCAAATTATTTCCAACCCAAATATGAAGACATTTGCTAAGTTTAGTAAATTCTTATAAAAAATGAACTTGAAATAAAATTCTCACTCATCCGCACCAGCCAAATTCAATAGGTACAGCTATTCCCAGTCTGAAGAGGACCATATCTGCCTGCCATATAGCTGTTAAAAATGAGGAGCCTGTCAGAAAAAAAAAGAGTTGGCGACCTTAATCCACCACTAACATGGTCGAATACGCAGGGAGTTAAGCTAAGCACAAAATTTAAAGAGCAAAGCACTCAAAGATCTGGGCCTGGTGGACAAATCTATCCATTTTGGCTCTTCCCACATTCAGTTTTGTGATGTTGTTTTTTTAAAAAGTTCTTTCTGTACTGAATATGAGGGAATTTGTGGAGTTTGGTCAATTCTGGATAAAAAATGAAGTGAAACAAAGTTCTCACCTATTCCTAAATGCAGACGAACATGAGCTGGAAAAAAAAGCCCATGCTGCACATCAGATAATAATACTGAACTTGGGCAACATCACAACAAAATGTTCCTGAAGCTTTAATACCTAAGCCCAGCTATTACAGTGCAATCCTATGCATATCTACCCCATTACTTTCAGTGGGACATACTCTGGAGCAAGCGTATATAAGAATGAAGCCTGATTCTGCTTTAACACATTGTTCATTCAATTTGGTGCATAAACTTGAAGCTGCACACACACCTGCTGAGATGCAAAATAACCGCCCCCCTCCACCACCACTACCTCCATCAACCTCAGCCATTAAACGAAATTAACAGTCCTCTGATTGCTAATTAAAAGCTCTTTGCTTTCTCTCTACATAGCCTGTACATCTGCTTCTCAACCTCTCCTAGTGAAGGAAACACATAAATTCAAAGACAATATTGTGAGCAGCACCTGGCACTCGTTGGACCCGCTGCGATGTGGCGATATTTCATTGTGTCAGTAAATGAATGTTCCTCGGGGTTGAAAAAGCCTCTTCATTTTTTTTTCCTCCTCATGTTCCAGAAACGGTCGCTCTGCTTCCATATTCGATACTCAGTGCATCAAAATGTCATTTGTTTCACTGCTGCATACACCTGCCTCATGCTACAGACAACTTGTTTCTGTTTCGAAAGATTTCCCTAGAGTCCCACCTTCAAGCAAAGTCTTGTAATTATGGCTTAATATTGTGTCCACAAAAATCTCCTAAGAAAAATACAGCTTGCCAAGGTATTTGAAAAGGAACTTGCATCTAACTGAATTCTGGAAATGTTCTCAGAGAGTCTGCAAGTCAGATGTGATACACGGAGACGTAATGGGTCATTTGTAAAGATAATAGCTAGCAGCATGCACCCTCAACTTCCATTAACCAGATTGAGCTAGATTATTTATAAAAAGAAAGTGCTCTGGTCTGTTCATGCTTCATGCATGATCAAGAAAAGGAAGTGGTGGCAGTATAACCAGCCATAGCCTACTGGGGAGAAGGAGAAGGGATATATATATTACTGTGGGCAGGGGTGGCCTAACCTGTCTTGCCTGGCTGTCTGGGGGGTGAAGTGAGGTCTGAACCTCACTACATAATGTGTAGGTGCCTGCTTGGGTGAAACACCTAATGACAAGGGAAAGGGGGAAAAGATTTTTGGTAAGTCTATCACAATTTCTCAGGGAGTTCCACACACCCCTAGTGTCTTTATGATGGACGCGTATCTACAGAAAAAAACACTCTTCACACATTTTCAAGGGTTTCCTAGTAGTCATGAGGGCTAGAAACTTAGGTGTAAGATGATAAATGACATTCTAACTTTTTTGAAAAGCATCCATAAAGCTCAGGAAGGGCTACCAGTGGTGCTCTCAGCCATATGTGGCCCACCACAGGTGTATGGATAATTAAACACCAGTATAATTATGGTGAGGTGGCAGAGGGCATGTGCAACAGCTGGCTATATGCTATAGTGTGACAAGATGTGCATCTGCCATTTATCAAGATATTATTTTTAGTTTGCATCTGGTGCTTTCGCACTGAGAAACCTTCAGAAGGACAACTGGGTTTTGTTTTCCCAAATTCCCTTCCTTTCAATCAGAGGCAAAGTGGTATTTATAGTTCAGGTAAGGCAACGTACAAACTTTAAAACACTGCTAGCAAAACATTCTGGAATTAGACCCTAGAAACAGTAGCTATTTTAGCCACTGTTTGTAACAGAATTAAGAGAATGCAATGAATTTAATCATAGATTAGTACAATCTGTTAAAAACTATGTTTGTTTTTAAGAGTTCTTATGATTGGATCAGTAGTGACAAAAGCAATAGAAATGGAACCCAGTTATCTTAGAGCAAGCATTGCATCTGATTCATGCATCCCTAATAGTGGCTATTTTGGTTTGATTTGAATATTGTTGTTGATCAATATAGAACCACTTAGGGGGCTCTTCTTACATTCTTTTAGTGCCTGGAAGCCACTGCAGCATGTGTCAGCCCATGCCACTCGGGCAGAACTAGGAATGTCAAGGCCCCATCTACATGGCGCCGACTGGGTCTACTGCATCGTTGGAGCTGCGTAGGTCCTGCGCTGTGGATGCGCAACGACCTAGATATATGGGGGCTAGGCACTTCGCAGTTTTGCTGCAGTGCAGGAGCCCAGCAAGCACTGCCACCGCAAGCAACGGCACCTGGCAGAGAGGGACACCGTTGCTCATGGCAGAGATGGCACGAAGCGCCGCTTCCCTCTCCCATCACAGTTGTGTCCCTCTCTGCTGAGCAGAGCCCTGGCAGAGAAGGGTGCAGTTGCTCACGGCAGCACAAAGTGCCACTTCCCTCTCCCATCGCAACTGCGGGCAGGATGGGAAGCGACTGGGAAGAGAGTGAGGGAAGAGAGGGGAGGAGGAAAAAGGCATCACACTGTCACTCACCGCCCACCCCACGCCCACTGCAAACCACTGTCACCCTGAGGGATGGTTAGACAGGACACCCTGCTGTGGTGAAGCCACAGCAGCTGAAAAATTCAGAGGAAAACTACACCTTGGAAATCCGCATTTCCAGGAGGAAACCACAGAAGACTGCAAGGTGGCGACTGCATCGTCTAGTCAAAAGGACCTCCACTCGCACTGGCTCCGGAGTAAAAGGCACATCTAGATGTGTCCCAAGTCACTTGGTAGGAGCTGGAAATCTGCCTCCTACTCATTGTTACTTGAACTGAGGGATTGGGAAGAGTGGGAAAGGGCAAAATTGTGGGGTCTTCCTATGGGACCTGAGGCTTCTGATGTTACCAGGGAGCCAGCGTGGTGTAGTGGCTAGAGTGTTGGACTGGGAGCCGGGAGATCCGGGTTCTAGTCCAAACTCAGCCATAGAAGCTCACTGGGTGACTTTGGGCCAGTCACAGACTCTCAGCCCAGCCTACCTCACAAGGTTGCTGCTGTGAGTCTAAAACGGAGAGGAGGAGGATTATGTATGCCGCCTTGGGTTCCTTAAAAGAGGAAAAAAGGCAGGATACAAATGTAATAAACAAACAAACAAACTAGAGTGATGGGAGAAGGACACATTTCATAGAACTTTCAAGGGATGGGGGAAAATTTAATCAGTTCTCATTTTGATACGAATTCCCACATCCTGACATGGATGCCTGCACTGAGCAGGGGATTGGACTTGATAGATAGTCTTATAGGCCCCTTCCAACCTTAATATTCTATGATTCTATATGACCTGGAATGCAGTTTTCTTTCAGTATGCACATTTGTCCAGATTCTGTGATACATTTCTAAAAAATAAAAAAAGCATTCAGAAATGCATATTAGGGGAAATGCTCAGAAAAAAAATTGGAGAATACACATTACAGAGCTTGTGGGGTGAGGGGTTATGCACACCAAAACTTGATTATTTTGTAATAGGAGTGCTATAGGTGCTGTTCCATGGTGGCTTCATATCATACCACTTACGGTAACATAAGAATATAGAAACCATATGGGGGGGCAGGATCAAGTGGGAAGGAACAGGATAATCTTTGTAAACTCCTCAGATAACTTTGGTTACTGGATGGTATAGAAACGTTATAAATGAATGAAATGAATCTATAATCTATGGAAGCTGAATGCATAATTCTTCTTATGCAATCACATCCCCATGTGGGAACGACTACTCTAGTCTATGGTGATATTCTATGCAGCTGTGGTATGTATTTATGAATGTGGCAACCACATGAGTGGAGTTGATCATGTCTCCTCAATTAACACCCTCATTCTGGTCAGGAGGAAAAGATCAGATTTGAATCGCAAGCCTCTGTAGAAATGATACAGCATACGTGAGAATGGGTCTGCCATAGATAGGATCTGCTTGTAAATTAAGGGCATTCTAAATCCAAAGTTTGCTGATTACTTTTTGAAAAGACGGTTACTATGTCTGAATTATATAATTCCACAGCAGCAGCATATGCACAACATGTCTACAAAAACACTGGGAAAAGTTATCCAGGGATTTGGACTATGGTTTCATCTAGTACAAAGCTGAAGATGCCTTCTCACTTTTTGCAGTCCCATTCTCAGGCCACTGAACTTCTCAGCTAACAGGAGAAATTCTAGGAGTTTTCAGGGCTTACCAGGAATGCAGTGGCAGGACTGCCTACTTAAACAATTGTTCTTCTTTCTTGAACTGAGGTGCTCCATTACCACAAGTGGCAATGGAACTGCAATAAGGAGCCGCCCGCTTGGCATTTCCCCACACAATGCCTTGCTTGGAAAGATGCTATACCATGACACTCCAGAGGTGTTGTAGTGAGGGAGGGTGAGATGGCAGCTCCCGTGTGCCAGTGGCAAGCAGTGATGGATCACTTCTATTTCAAAAAGAATACTTGATTGTTTTAACAGGCAATCCTAAGAGCATAAGAGCCCTGCTGGGTCAGACCAAGGGTCCATCTAGTCCAGCATTCTGTTCACACAGTGGCCACAGCAGCCCACAAGCAGGACATGAGTGCAACAGCACCCTCCCAGCAATGTTCCCCAGCAACTGGGGTACATAGGCATACTGCTTCTGATACTTGCCACTGCTTTCCCAGTAAGCCCCCTGGCCTTAAAACGTTCTACATTTTCTTCTTGGCACCTCCCCAAAATTCTTACTTTTCTCCCTGTCTTTCTCCCCCACCCCCCACTCCCATTTCAATTTAGAGAAAAACCTCTTTGTGAAAGTCTCAGCTCAGCCCTAGTGTCATCAATACACTGATAACACACAACTCTCTTTTCCATTACATTTGAGTAATGTAATGCCTATGTAGGCAGTAGAAGTCCTGTTCCAGTGTCTGAATGCAATGATAGACTGGATGTGGGCTAACAAACTGAGTCTGGGGGTCAAAACAGACATTACATTAAATGTGTGTCTGGCAGCTATGCCATTTTTAGTAGGTGCAGGAGGCCTGATCTGAATCTTAAAAGTCCCCCTATGCTAGAGTAAAAATTGGGCCTACTCTAAAATAAAAATGAAACAAGACATTGCTGCTAGACACAGTTTTCAAGTGCAATCCTACTCATGTTTAGCCAGAAAAAAGCCCTACAAGTTCCAGCATGCCCCAGCCAGGTGGCTGGAGACTGCTGGGAATTGTAGGGCATTTTTTCTGGCTAAACATAATTAGGATTGCTTCTTTAAAGTAATGTCTGTTTGGGGTAGGGATGTACGATGACACTTACCTGGTTTCGTCCAGGGACATCTGCGGTGGGGGGGAGACGCTCCGTCCCTCCCCCCGAAATCCTTGACGGTGGGGAGGTGATCCGTTCCTCCCCCCCAGAATCCTGCCCAGCCAGCTCTGCTCCAAGGCCAGGCCACAGAGCTGCCGGCTGGGCCAACCCGCAGCGGGGCCTCCATCCGCTGCTGGGCTGCTGCGGACGCAAATGGCGTCCTGAGTAGGGGATGCCATTTGCGTCCCTATGGTAGCCCGTGATAGGCTATGTAAATATTTACGTAGCCTATCATGGCAAGCAAAAAAAAAAAAAACAGTGTACGCAAATGGCGGTGGCTACAGCGGCCGCCATTTGCGTTCCCTTTTTTACGTAGGCTATTACAGCGGGGGGGAAAGAGGAACGCAAATGGCGTAGTGGACGCTATTTGCGTTCCTTTTGTTTCCACCGTAATAGCCTATGTAAATATTTACATAGGCTAAAATGGCGAAAAAAGGGAACACAAATGGCGGCCGCCGTAGCCACCGCCATTTGAATATGCTGTTTTTTTTTGTTTGCTTGCTGTGATAGGCTATGTAAATATTTACGTAGCCTATCATGGGCTACCATAGGGACGCAAATGGCGTCCACTACTCAGGACGCCATTTGCGTCCGCAGCAGCCCGGCAGTGGATGGAGGCCCCGCTGCAGGTTGGCCCGGCCAGCAGCTCCACGGCGCGGCCACGGTGTGGAGCCAGCCGGGCAGGATTACGGGGGGGGGAGGAACGGGTCGCCTCCCCCCATCGAGGATTTCGGGGGGAGGGACGGAGAGCCTCCCCCCCACTGCGGATGTCCCTGGACAAAACCAGGTAAGTGTTTCGTACATCCCTACTTAAAACCCACTGTATGGAGAAGAAAAGCCACTAAATAGTTAATGCATGTTGGGAGTTGGGGGGGCTGGTTTTGGTTTCACTTTTTCCTACATTAGTTTGCCTGCTTTAGCTGTAACAAGAAGATGCCTGTTCATATTAAGTAAAGGTCCTTTTTAAAGCTTGCACTTGTTTCTGTCTCAAGAGCAGTCAGTCAGACAAAACTTACTCTGCGACCTCTTTTCGGAAGGTCTTGCTTCTGGCACTTCTGAAAGTACAACCCAGGGCCTCTGGCTAATGCCAGCGAGACGCCCCGAGCTCCCTTCATTTATTAATTCATTTATGTATTTCTTTTATATGCCACCTTTTCCCCAAAATGGCGCTCAAGGTGGCTAATAGGAATACAATACAGATTAAAAATGAAATTGTAATTTAAACACAACTTAAAAACAAATCCATTGACGCACAATTAAAGACATACAAAGAAAAGAGCTAACATTTTTTTTTACTGCCGGCCCCCCCTTTCAGCAACAGACCAGCTTACGTGCCAAAGGTCTGCCTCTGGCTGCCAGGAGAAGGACAGCAAAAAGAGAGCCAAAGTAGGCCCAAAACAGACATTACTTTAAACCCATATCTAGCAACTATGTCTCCCTTTTCAGATCACGATCCTAGAGTGGAGGTAAGGGTTTTTTTAATATCTGGGTGACCTCCCCTCCCCCTGTGCCTACTCTAGAGTAAAAAGAGACATAGTTGCCAAATATGGACATTGCTGCTGGTAGGGAATCCCAGAGCCTGGGAGCAGCCACAGAGAAAGCCATCTTAATGCAGCAGATGGTAAGTAAACTAGGGAAGCAGTATTGGGGAAATCAAGCCCTTAACCAGGCTGGCTTATTCGTCCCGGCGTGACTTCACTGACTGCTGCTGCGCTTCTTCATCCTTCAGCTCTCTGATTCCCTCCCTCTCCTGGATATTCTGCTCTGCGATCTCTCCTTCCTTGTTTCTCTTCCCTATGCCCCCACCAGCATAGTGGACACCAGCAGCCACAATACCAGCAGCAAATAGCAGCAGCAGCAGAGGGCAGCAGCTTTAAAGACAAGGGAAAGGGGCAAACGTGGACTATCTGCTCCTTCTTAGCTGCTGTTCTCTTTTATCTCTTTTATATTCTTTTAAACTGTTGTGTATTTTATATCTTAATATTTTAATATGTGCCTGGGAGGACTATTGGGCAACTCAGGGGGTGGGGGAGGTGCCACCATAACTGTGGTCACGGGCAGGGGGAGGTATGGCATTGGGGGATTAACAGGCCAGCTGAGGAGAAGAGGGGCTAGACACCTTACAGCTGTCCCCTCTTCTGGTTCTTCCCCCAACCTGATGGTTCCTGGCAGCCTTACCAGTCTGCCCTCGGCTGCTGCTGCTGAATGCCAGGTCGGCCCAAAATAAGACCTCCCTCATCTATGATATGATTGTGGATGAGGGGGCTGACCTGGCATGTATTACTGAGACCTGGGTGGGGGAACTGGAGGCTCACTCTCTCCCAGCTGTGCCCTCCTGGGTACTCGGTGCAGCACCAACACTGACTTGAGGGTCGGGGAGGGGGGGTTGCTGTGGTGTATAGGAATTCAATCTCCCTCTCCAAGCTTCCTGCTCATTTGAGTGCAGATCTTGAGTGTTTGTACCTTGTGTTGGGTACCCGGGACAGATTAGGGATTCTTTTGGTGTACCGCCCACCCCGCTGCCCATCAGACTCCCTGCCTGAGCTGACGGAGGTGGTCTCGGACTTGGTGTTGAGGACCCCCAGGATGATGGTCCTGGGGGATCTCAACTTCCATGCTGAGGCCGCTGTATCCGGGGCGGCTCAGGACTTCATGGCCACCATGACAACCATGGGGCTGTCCCAACAAGTCATCGGCCCAACGCATGTGAAAGGATACACGCTTGATCTGGTTTTCTCGACTGGGCAGGTGGATGGTGATCTGAAAGTGGAGGAATTAACATCTGTCCCTTTGTCATGGTCAGATCACTTCCTGCTGAGGTTTAGACTTCTGGCGGCCTTTCCCCTCTGCAAGGGTGGGGGACCTATTAAAATGGTCCGCCCCCGGAGATTAATGGATTCCGATGGATTCTAGAGGGCTCTGGGGGATTTTCCTGCTAGTATGGCTGGTGCTCCTGTCGAAGCCCAGGTCGCTCTGTGGAATGCAGAGATGACTCGGGCGGTTGACACGATCGCGCCCAAGCGCCGTCTCCCTCTGAGCAGAGCCCGGCCAGCTCCTTGGTATACACCTGAGCTGACGGCAATGAAGCAAGGGGGGACACGGCTAGAACGCAGGTGGAGGAAAACTCGTGCTGAGTCTGACCAAACACAGGTAAGAGCCCACTATCGAGCCTACTCTGTGGTGTTGAGGGTGGCAAAGAGGCAGTTCTTTTCCACCAGCATTGCATCTTCTCAGTGTCGTCGAGCGGAGCTTTTCCGAGTGGTTCACGGCCTGTTACATTCTGGGCCAGGGAGAGAGACGGTGGAACCCTCGGTAGCACGCTGTGACAAGTTTGCGTGGCACTTTGAGGATAAAGTCGCTCAGATTCGTCATGAATTGGACACCACCATTAATGCAGTTCCATTGGTAGAGGCGTTCAGAGCACCGTCTGGTCGAGTTTTATTGGATGAGTTTCAGTTACTGAGGCCTGAGGATGCGGACAAGGTGCTTGGCCAAGTCCGATCGACCACTTGTGTGCTTGACCCTAGCCCTTCATGGCTTATTAAATCAAACAAGGAGGGGTTGTCCGGCTGGGTCCAGGAGGTTGTAAATTCCTCCTTGAGAGAGGGAGTGGTGCCTGCTACTTTAAAAGAGGCAGTAATTAGACCACTCCTGAAAAAGCCTAACCTGGACCCAGAGGATGTTAACAATTATAGGCCAGTGGCCAACATCCCCTTCCTGGACAAGGTGCTTGAGCGGGTGGTTGTAGGACAGCTCCAGGCACTGTTGAATGAAACGGATTATCTAGATCCATTTCAATCGGGCTTCAGGCCTGGTTTTGGAACGGAAACTGCCTTGGTCGCCCTGTGGGATGACATCTGCCGGGAGAGGGACAGGGGGAGTGCGACCCTGTTGATTCTCCTGGACCTCTCAGCAGCTTTCGATACCATCGACCATGGTATCCTTCTGGATAGGTTGTCTGGGTTGGGAGTTGGAGGCACTGCACTACAGTGGTTCCGCTCCTACTTGGATGGCCAATTCCAGAAGGTGGTGCTGGGGGATTATTGCTCCGTGCCATGGCAATTGTGCCATGGGGTTCTATTTTATCCCCCATGCTGTTTAACATCTACATGAAACTGCTGGGGGAGGTTATCCGGAGGTGTGGGCTGAGGTGCCATCAATATGCGGATGACACCCAGCTCTACCTCTCTTTTTCATCAAAACCAGGTGAGGCAGTGGCTGTTCTGAACCACTGCCTGGGCATGGTAATGGACTGGATGAGGGCTAATAAACTGAAACTCAATCCAGACAAGACGGAGGTACTGTTAGTGGGTGGTTCGTCTGCCCGGCTAGGTGATATTCAACCTGTTCTGGAGGGGGTTGCACTCCCCCTAAAGGATCAGGTTCGTAGTTTGGGGGTGCTCTTGGATCCAGAACTGTCACTTGAGGCACAGGTGAACTCAATGGCACGGAGCACTTTTTATCAGCTTAGGCTGGTATACCAACTACGCCCTTATCTGGACAGAGATAGCCTAGCTACAGTTATCCATGCTCTGATAACTTCTCGTCTGGATTACTGCAATGCGTTATACGTGGGGCTGCCTTTGAAAACGGTCCAGAAACTTCAGCTGGTCCAAAATAGGGCAGCAAGATTGTTAACAGGGACTGGCCTGCGAGCTCATATTACGCCAGTACTTTTCCAGCTGCACTGGCTGCCAGTCCATTTCCGGGCCCGATTCAAAGTGCTGGTGTTAACATTCAAAGCCCTTAACGGCTTGGGGTCAGGTTACCTGACGGATCGCCTCCTCCCATATGTGCCTGCCCGGACCTTAAGGTCATCATCAGCGGCCCTTCTCCGTGAGCCCCTGCCAAAGGAAGGGAGGCGGGTGGCTACTAGGAGGAGGGCTTTTTCTGCTGTGGCACCCCGGCTCTGGAATGAGCTCCCTAGTGAGGTTCGCCTGGCGCCTACATTGTACTCCTTTCGGCGCCAGGTGAAGACCTTTTTGTTTTCCCAGGCATTTTAGCTTTCTAAATTTTTATCTTTGCTGTTTTAAATCTGTATTTTAAACTCCTGTACTGCTGCTAGGTTTTATTGTGGTTGTATTGTTATATTGTGGTTTTAATGTTCTATATATTTTAAATTGTTTTATTGTGTGTTGTTTGGTTTTAGTTTTTGTGAACCGCCCAGAGAGCTTCGGCTATTGGGCGGTATAGAAATGAAATAAATAAATAAATAAATAAATAAATAAAGCTCCCCCCCCCCTTACCCTCCACTATGGGAGGAAGTGTGCAGGACTTGGAAGCTGGTGCACAAGGCCTCAGCGGCACTGAGTTATTCCATGCCCAGCTGTATTTACTATTAGCTGTGGGGAGCCACAGGAGAGCTGTCGCCTGCGTCCCTCCTGACAGGCACACACTTTTTTTTTCTTTATCACACAGGTAAATCTATGCATCATGTTTTTATCCCCATGGCACTCAGTGCAGTGTTCACATGGATCTATATTTTATTCTCAAACAACCCTGTGAAACAGGTTAGCCTGACAGATTGTGACTGGTTCTCCCTGAGCTTCGTGGCTGAGTGGGGTTTTTAATCCAGGTCTCCCTGGCGGAAGTCTCTAACACTCTATCAGCTACATTACACTGGCTGTCTGTGGATAAGTAAATATTTCTATGACTCTCGAGATCGGGCATTCTGATGCATAGGATCAGATTCTGTTCTATATGCTGAATATATATTATAAGAGAGGCGATTCAAATAGTTCACCTTTACACAAAACACATATGCAATTTCAAACCCACTCTAATTTCCATTTTACAGTAGATAATCTCCACACGAGCTGGAATAATTAAGTTACCAAGGTTTTAAAGCAGGGGGGTCGAACCTCTTTCAGTTCAAGGGCCAAATTCCATTTTGGAGAAGCTCTCAGGGGCTGCATTCCGGGGGGGGGGGGGCAAAGTCAAAAGGGGTGGGGCAAAACTGCCAGCATGTTTTATGTCATTTACAGCTGGATTTTTCCCATGATAGGCTAATGGCAGCTGCCATTAGGGTATCGCTTCTTATAGTGCGCTGGAGAGCTGCTCCACCAACTCTGGTGGATGCGGCTGGGCTCCAGAGGATTCTGTGGGGCCCTGAGTGGCCCGAATTGCACACAGACCACAGACCCCCCCCAGACAGTGGGGGTTTGTACATCCCTACACCCAGGTGGGCTGGATTTGGCCTCCAGGTAGGCCAGGTTTGGCCCCCGCAGCTGAGTTTCTGCACCCCTGTTGTAAGCCCTGCCTCCTCCATCACATCACTGCACTTGGGTCCACAGCCCTCCACATGTTGCTGGGCAAACTTCTTCAGCGGAGAGCCTCCAGTACTCAAGTAGGCGCCCCACACAATTTAGAACCCACACTTCTTCTTCCCGTGATGGACAACATATGAGTTTAAACACCTGCACATGGCAAGTAAGAAATGCTAACTCTTCCCTATGATGCTTTCCACTGTTTTCCTTGTAGTAACACTGTAATAATAGCTGCTATCAGTGGACTCTAATGAGATGTACACTGACCTTTAGATGCTCTATATTAAAATTACTGCTGTTATGCCTACAGGGCCTTGCCGTAACATTGCACATTTCAACACACCTGTGAACTGTTATCTCTTTGGCACTGATTGAAGTTGTAGACAACTTCCAACTTCTTTATTTTTAAGATTAAAAAACCTTCAGTATAAGAGAAGAGTTAAGGGACTTACAAATTCACTAATGCTCCCAAAAGCATGGAAATGGTAAGTTAAGGCTTCCACCTGAATTTGTGCACAACACAAGCAGTAAAAACATTTTACAGTCTCATACTTTGTGCTGGCTTACAACTAGGGCTGTGTGAATCACCAACAGTCGAGCTCATCGAGGTTCTCCAACTTCCAACTTTCACTTTGAAACTTGTTCCAACTTGTGTCCACATCAGATTGCGAGCTCTTTTCTTTTCACTCAAAAAAATGGTGCATATTTTCCAAATGTATGCAGCAATTGTGCACATTTTTTGAAATGTATAATTTTTTCTCCCATTGATTAAAGCATATTCATGCACATTTTTCAAAAGTGCACATTCCCTCCACCCTTTTTCAAATCTATCCATTTTTCAAACTCTTGTTGTTGTTGTTGTTGTTGTTCCGTGAATCACATTGCAAGCTTGGAAACCACGGACTTCGAATGAAGTTTGCTTTGAGGTCCACATTTGGTTCTGGGAGGTGCAAACTGGGTAAATTCTGGTAAAAAATGAACTGAAATAAATTTCTCATACATCCCTACTTCCAACAAATGTTCTACCTCCCCCTACCCACATTTTGACTTCACAAAGGTGATTCTCCATACAAAGTGTCATATTGATCACAAAAATATCAACTATATAAGGAACAGAATGTGCAGGCTTTATAATCGTAGAACATTACAAATTAAAGTGATTTGCAAGTCTTCCCACTCTCTCCTTCTGAACTGCTTTGCCAGAATCAGAAAACTGAGAGGGAGGGGATGGTGTAGGGAACCTGCAAACCTCCACCTGGGGATTACTCCACCCCACCCCTGCCCCTCCTCCAATTGTCCTGGAAACAGCACATGGGAATATCACTACTTCACCGTAGTTTAGGAAGCCATCATTGCCTTTGTAACATGAGAGCCAGTGTAGTGTAGTGGTGAGAGTGTTGGACTGGGAGTCAGGCGATCCGGGTTCTAGTCCCCACTCAGCCAGAAGCTCACTGGGTGACTTTGGGCCAGTCACAGACTCTCAGTCCAACCTACCTCATAGGGTCGTTGTTGTCAGGATAAAATGGAGAGGAAGAGGATTATGTACAGTGCCTTGGGTTCCTTAAGGAGGAAAAAAGGAGGGATATAAATATAATAAACAAATACTCTAGTCTTGGCAGAATGTTCATTTGTACTGAATTTATCCTCCCAAGCAATGACAATCTCACTTCTGACCACTTAATTAAATATTTATTGATCACGTTTATTTATCTCCTTCGCTATGGGGGAGGTAATACTTGTGCTCTGATCTCATTTGCTTCTCTAATCCTGTTTCATCTCATGCTGCTCTGACTCTCAGCTACCTGTGTTGTCTCAGCTAAGGCATCACTTTAAGAGATTTGGCTCCTCCTTTCCTCTAACCCGACTCAGCTTCCCTCATGTCTATCTGGCTTCTGTCACCCTTCTATCTCCTTATTTGGCATTCCCCTTCTCAGCCTTCCTGTATCTCTCCGCTCACACACTGCTCCAATTCTCCTGGTCTCCCCTACCTCCAGCCTCTTCTATAGAGTTAACCAAATAATAGTCAGTTTTATCTGAATGCTGCTCATCTACTGATTCAACTTATCTTTGTAATAGATCACATATTTGAGTACCCTAAAATCTGGCTTGTAGTCCTGCTCCACCTCCTGGAAATACCAGTTTTGCCATGGAGCACTGTGCCTCAAGGTAAAAAGTCAAATACTTGTTCCTTGGGTGTATGTGTGTAATCATGTACGCATGTAGAGCAAGACACATTGTAAGAGCATGGGTTAATCCAGCTCTTGTGGGGGTTGGAGAGTTATTAATTAGGATCAGAAGATTCACTTTAACTCTCATCCTATTAAATCCCTTCCAGATCTCTTTTACCTTCAATGGAGTCTATTAAGAACTCCCAATTTTCCCCACTGCTTCTTCACTTCACAGTGACCTGTCAATCCACTGCTTTGCCACTGTTCAACAGCAGCAGACTTAAATTTGCTGTTGCATGTATAGTTCTACATAACATCTGTAATGGTGGAACACTGAATTATACCCATTGCCTTGGATCCTGAGTTGCCATAAGGAGAACTCTGTTCATGGGACACTCATGCTGGTAGAAGGGAGGAGATGATTTTTACCAATTCCTCTCCCCACTGCAGTCTCCTATCCGCCCCCCCCCCCATCTGCTGCAGAGGGTTCAGGGACAGTAACGGGAGTCACACAGGGGTCTACTGCGTGAAGGGAAAATAGGAGAAAATCACCTCCCCTTCCACCAGAAGGCGTTCTGCTGGATCACAGTCCATTCCATGACCAGAAGGAGCCCTTCTGTTCAAGAGAGGGACACTTAGGATCCAAGCCATTCTTTCAAATGAAACAACTGTATTGTGTCTGAAAATGGCATCTTTCAGGAAGAAAACCGCCTGTGGATTTATTTTATTTTATTTTTATATTTTCTTTCATAATCATTTTGTAAGAGTATTATCCGAAAGAACAATATAGCAAAATTGAAGACTGTCAAACAGTGGGATAGAGGGATTTACTTCAGATAAACCCAAAGCTGCCCAAGTAAACACAAATTTATCTATGGAGGAAATTGGCACTCAAGAAGGAAGACAAGAGAATAACTGCATTTTGTACATCTTGTTTGCTATAACTGCAGTTTGATCTCTAGGGGTTTTCCAAGTAGGTCAACAAAACCATTTGCAGTAATGGGCAAAGAGTTTCTAGAACTCAGTGTCAAAAATATGGTCTAACCCTTAAGAATTTTTTTTTTGTTTTGCCTAAGGAAAATATATAGAGCATATGAATTTTGCAGTGAGGCAGTATTGTTAGGATCAGTACTTCACCTGAGTAGGAATGCTTCCAAACATAGTGTGTGTGCGTGTGTGTGTGTGTGTGTGTGTGTGTATATATATATATATATATATATGCATGCATGCTATTTCCAGAGTGGTATAAGCCTAAGATACTTAGTTTGTTTTGAAGTATTAATGAGGGCATGTTGGACCCCATTGGGTTGTTTTAAAAATCAGAATGTTAGACCTTCAGACTGTAATAAAACAGAAGGAAATTTAATATTTATAGAGTGGAGTTGCTCAGATACTTTACAGTTTTTGTAACCAAGTATGCAGGAAATAGAAATTGGTGTTAAACAGGGCTGTGCCCAATGCCCAAAGTTTCAAATTGAAAATAGCAACTTGTTTTTTTTAAAAAAAAATCTTGTTGAGCACTATTTTTCCTACAGCCTGCTACTTCACAACTTTTGCCCCCTGGTTGATACTTCTTTCTCCATGGGTGATCCTAACCCATTAGGGATCACATCATAAATCACAATGCAATGTAGCCAAACAGATCTGACAATGTCATGATGTTGCTGAGGGTAAGTAAAAGCAACTGGGAGAGAGTAAGAGAAAATAAGGACAACATAAATTATGTTGTGAATATTATTGCAAGGAGTTAAAAATACCATAAATAGATTTTCTAGGCATTACCAAGAAAGTTAATAAAACATTGAACAGTCTCAGCCCAGCCCTAGTATAGAACTGTCCTGTTGTATATCAATATTATAACTGATACTATTAAATGAATTCAATCCAAAGCTGAATATTGGCAGCGATATTTGCTTATTACATTTTACGCCACCCTTTCTCCAAGAAGTTAAGACAATATGCATGTATGCTCAGAATAACCTAGTTCTTGTGAGCCTTCATTAATGCTTACAGTGATCCAGTGGGTTAGGGCCAAACTAAATATTCCTTTAAGCACACATAATGGAGCTGTGTGTGCTACTTTTATTTACTCTCCTGCAAATGCATGCGGCTCCAATTTGGATTGGGACCATGATGCTTCAGGAGAGTAGAGTTTAAGTGTCCCCCCCCCACATTCTGGTCCCAAAATTCCAGCCCACCACACACACTTGGGGGTGGGGGGAGTTTAAAAAGAAAAATAAGTCTCTATTGAAATCAGTTTCTTTTTTTAAAAACACGCAGACACACACACACCCAGCATGGGTGGCATTTCAGGACAAAAAATGGACAGGGGAAAGCTTAAACCCTCTTCTCCTGATGTGCATTGGTCTCAGTCCAAATTGGGAGCAAATCAATATTTTAGAAGGACTATCATTTATACTTCCAGAGGGAATTATTGTCTTATCCTGTATCGATGTAGCTGGGAGCAAGCCTCATTAAAATCAATGGGTCTTGAGTAGAAAAGTATAGGAATACACTTATAATTAGCCATGGATCCAATATGCATGTTGCCAGTCATATGACATCTAGTATCCTGAGACGATCCTGTCATGAAACAAACTGAAACATCACCAATGCTTTCAGACAAGTTCATATTAGACAAAGCCATAATTAGAGATGCTTTCATAGTTACCCAGATAATTTTCAATAGGTATATTGTTTTTCTACTGATGGTGACAATTACATTCCATATGTCTATGTCTTATGTCTTATGTCCAATTTACAATCAAGGGAAAAATAATTGGCAAAAGCTAGGCAGAGAGCAGTGGAGGCTGGTGGCTTCTATTTCGGTGGGGCTGTAAATCCAGTCTTGGTTTCAGTCAGAACTCTAAAGGAGCTATCCAAGCTGCTGAACCCTATCCCCAAAATGGGTTCAGGGCAGAAACAATGAACAAACAAGAAACGCACTTGTGTGGGAGGGCAACATTGCCTGAAACACTGCACAGACTTCCCATGGATAACCATGGCAAGAGCGTGAGGAGCAAAGTGGAAAACTGCACAAAGGGACAGGATTTTCACATGCCTCATCTTAATTCTTTGGATTGTCAGCAAGGACCCAAAGCATTCTCAGGTCAAGGAGTGAAAGATTGGAGAACCAAAAAGTTGTCAAAGTCGGAATAACCAGGCTTCTAGATAAGTCTTTTGCATTCAAAATGGGAAGAAGCTTTCTTTGCTACTCTCACCTCTATAAATCAAGGATGGAAACATTCTTTATAGCTGAATCATCCATACTTGATTCAGTTCTTTGTTTTAGCCCTTGGCTATAGGCCATAACAAAAGCCAACTTTCTAAAATGTACAATCTGAAACAAAACACCCATTTCACATTTCCAGTGCCAGTTTACAACTATCCACATCAGTTGTCAAACTCATAATCAGCTGCATGCACATCTTAAAAAAAAAATCCAAGCCAAAGCTTTGATGAGATTTAACACTTGCCAAAGCAAAGTTGGCTGGTTCGGTGTAGCCTCTGTTGTACATGTTCCATCTTTGAAAGATAGACCAAAAAATACACTCCTCCAATAACTGATGAAGACATTTTCTCTTACTCTGTAAAGTGTTGAGCAAGTTAACATATATAGAGAAAATGTAATCAGTACCACAAGTTGCACATATACAGAATCTTGAATTAAAGGGAATATTATGACATTGCCCATCAACCACCTGTGACAATGTTATTCAGACCTTAGTAACGTGGACAGTTTTTCTCAATAAAAAGTTCCCAGCTCCAGCAAACAGCATTAAAATCCGTAAGTTTAAACTTGGCATATAAAGCTGTAGGCGGTAGACAATATTGAAATAATGATATCGCTTGACTTCTTCCAATATATAAGAATGTATAATCCAGGCATGAATCATAGGCCTGTGCCTCATAACAGTGGTGTCAAGGTTTCACTTATGACCTGGACCCCCTGAGCAACCCCTTAAGGATCTCTTGCATCCTTAAGAGTCCCACCTTCGTTCCTTTAAACTTCCCCTTCCCAGTAATGTGGGTTTAGGCTACAGATGTGGAGTGACTGTCAATCTAGACACAGGGTTTAACTACAACAGTTTACTAGCAGATTTAAAGCAAACAAATTGCACCTAACAGTATTTACACAATAGAGCTGAGCAATATAAAAGGCATTAAAAGAAAATAAAAGTTGCAAAGCGCAAGTTCCTTTACCCTAGCTGTTCTTAGACTTTTCTAGGCTGCTTCTTCCTGCTCACGGTTCAGGTTCTGCTCTCACTTCAGGCTGTGGCAGTCTCTCTCTTCCTCTTGCTCTGGCTGCAGCCTGGTCATTCTCTAACGCTTACTGGCTCTCTCCCTCTCATTATATACCCCACTTCCATCAAAACCAAAAGTACTGCCTCAACACTGAAGAAATGAAACTTAGGTGGAGAAATGAAATTGACACATCTGGAGAAATGAAAGTACTCCTCTCCTCTATCCCTCCCAACAGAAAACTCCAGGCCTCTAAGGCTGACCTTTTTTCCTCAGTAGGCCTCAAACCTTCACAAATGGTTTTTATTTTATCATAACACAAAGAGAATTTCTATCACAATATCCATTTAGAACAGCTAATAATCTCCTTAAGCCACAAAAGGACCTTAAACTGCTGCTATTGAATCATTAATAAGAATGTTCAACACAAAAGGGGCATCTGTATAGTTTTGCATAAACCCTTCAGTAACCAGAATGTTATTTGTCACAAGACCAGCCGGGATAAAACTAACCTGCAAGCGTATGCCTGCTTTCAATATTTTAATTGATGTAAGCACTAAGCAGATGAACATCTGTTAGCATTTGCAAACATGGACCATAACTTATTCCTGTCAATTGTATCAAGTCCGTATTGAAATCAACGAAGGCAGCAAAAAGATTTAGCTTTTTAATATCCATACATGTAAAGGTCAGGTGCATGAGAGCAAAGCAGGTGATCAATAGTCAAATGACCTGTCTGAAATCCAGTTCGTTGTTCTTCAAAAATTTCATTTGCCAGTGCTGGCCTCTAATATGATTTAAAGGGTATTTAGTATAACTTTTAGTGAGATAATTGATAACAGGCCTGCAGTTGGCTGGGAAACTTCTGTCACTTTTATATGAATTGGAAAAATTATATTTATAATCCAAACTGAAGGTATGAGGCCTGTCACGTTATTAAAGTTGAATCATTTAACTATTACTGGCACACACCAACAAAAACTGCTCTAGAAACTTCCAGCAGGGATTTCATCTTCACCCAGAACCTTGTCTGTAGATAAACTAGGGATCGATGGACCACCCTGTGGCTGTCCCACACACACAGTGCTCACCGAACCCCCAGCACTTACCCGGCCCAGGCGAGCAGCTTGGGGTGAGCTGCTGGGCATTTATGCCTGTAATTTTGCAGACATTGACCTTTTAAGGCCCCCATGATTTGCATAGATGGGACACTTACAGAAAAGAATGAGCAGCCACTTGAGTGGTGCTCGATAAGGAAGTGGATGCCCACGTACTCGCCCAGCCCAGTATGCACCAAGCTGGGCAGGTGCTGGGGCCACGGACTGGCATTTGGGGGACTGATGCAGCGATTTCTCATCAGGCTTCAAATCCCAACCAGTCACCCACGCCATCCCGAAGATAAACTAGATTTTTCTTCCTCACAGTGAGCAATGGAGAGAGCAATCCTATGTCCTGTAGAAAGCATCCAGGATCATAGGATTGTTCGGTTTCCTGGCTCCAAGCTCAAAGACAGGGCTCTGAGCTTGGAGCTGGAAACTGCACTCCCTGCCCCTCCCCCTCATAGCCAGCAAGGTGAGAATTGTGCGGGCAGCCTCTCTGTGCTCAGTAAACAGGGTGTGGAAACAGGGGAAAGAGGTCATTCCTGGGGGTGGGAAGTGGGGAAGCCCAGGGCAGCTGGCTTATGCCTTTTCCTATTGCCATCCCAGCCTCCTTCCCCCTTCCTGAAGGCTCTGCTAGATGGGCAAAATCTCTGATCTAGCTTAAATGCAGCACTGGATGCATGTAAGCCTCTAAGTTCAGAGACTTACATGTACTCAGGGAGCAACCTGCAGGATTGCATCTTAAGTGGACAAAGATCAAGGTTAGCAAGATTACTATTAAGGTCCTGGGACCCTTGCATACTGTGAACCATATTAATAGTGTTCTGGAAGGGGTTGCACTCCCGCTGAAACATCAGGTTGGTAGCCTGGGCATGCAACTTGATTCTGTGCTGTCCACGGATCTTCAGAAAGAGTGCATTTACACAATTATGCATGGTGCGCCAGCTGCGACTCTTCCTGAATTGCTCTGCCTTGGCAACAGATATCCATGCCTTGGTTACATCGTATTTAGGGTATTGCAATGCACTCTATGTGGGGCTACCCTGAATAGTGTTCAGAAGTGTTAAATGGAGCAAAATGGAGCAGCTAGGCTGCTAACTAGTGCACAGTATTGGAACCATATTACACCTCTCTTGAAAGACCTGAACTGGTTGCCGACTGCTTTCCAGGCACAATTCATGCTGTTAGTCATAAAGCCATAAATGGCTTAGGACCTGGCTATCTAAGGGACCGCCTGTCTCACTATGAACCTGCCCAAGAATTAAGATCCGTAGGAAAGGCCCTTTTGAGGGCACCATTACCTTGAAATGTAAAATTTCTGGAAATCTTGAAACCATAGGAAAAACATACACGCCCCCCCCCGGGGGGGGGGGGGTTGAAGAAAATGGAAATTTGGGGGAAAATGAAAAATAAGCAATACTTATTTTTAAAGCAGTGTTGGGACAGGCAGCCGCCCACTGCTGCTGCCATTTTCATTTCCTTGGAAAGCTTCTGGACATAGAGTCATGGAGGGACACTATGTTGGGGGCAGGCCCCAGAGGCATTGGCGGTAATCAAGATTGTAGGGGCTGAAGCTACCTGGCCTAGCCTTCTGTTCTTAGCATTGGGCCCTCATTTTCTAAAACATACATTAATTAATTAATTAATTAATTAATTAATTGACTCCAGCATCAGTGTCCTCTGGGGCCCCAGCATTTGCCCAACTGTACAGGTGCTAGAATCCCAGTAATAAATACCAGTCATATCAAGCCACAGGTGTCTGTTTTTGTGAAATGCAGCTTCAGAGACTACAGATTTGATAGTGTGCTGGTGCAGGAGAGGCATCTTTAACTGAAAGTCACTTTGTTGCTTTTGGGCAGTCTTCCCCAACATAGTGTTCTCCTGATATTTTGGACTTTTGGAGTTCCAGCCACGGATGGGCTGCTGCGGACGCAAATGGTGGCTGCCGTAGCGGCCACCATTTGCGTCCTGCGAAGCTGCTGTAATAGGCTACATAAGTATTTACTTAGCCTATCACGGCAAGCCAAAAAAACAAACAAACAGCACACGCAAACGGCGGTGGCTACAGCGGCCGCCATTTGCATTCCCTATTTTTAGCCGTTTTAGCCTACGTAAATATTTACATAGGCTATTACGGCAAAAAACAAGGGGAACGCAAATAGCGCCCATTACGCTATTTGCGTTCCCCTTGTTTTTCGCCGTAATAGCCTATGTAAATATTTACGTAGGCTAAAACAGCTAAAAATAGGGAACGCAAATGGTGGCCGCAAAAGGCATCCCTGCGTTAGCCGTGATAGGCTACGTAAGTATTTATGTAGCCTTTCACGGCTATGATGAAGTGAATGGCGTCCTCCCTGCAGCCGCCATTCGCAAGTCAGTGTGGATGGCAGCAGGTAAGTGCTCCGTTTCGTGCGCCTTTCGTGGGTTGGGGGGGTGGGGGCTTCGTTCTGCCATGGATTTCGGGGGGCTGAATGCACTGGCATTCGGCCTCACCGAGATCCGTGCGGAATTCTCTAACATCCCTAAGTGTTGAAGAAAGGCTAAGTCATCCATACTGCTGTTAAATGTATAGAGTTTGGCTTCATATGCAATCAGATAACTATCCCCAATACTATTACACATAAGATGCCAGATCCAGAGAAACATTCAAACCTTTAGGGATCACAGACTGTAGTTTGAAAATCCAGTCTGCTTCCTTACATAGAAATTATTGTAATATGTCCAACTGTATTTATGAGAATAAATTCTATCAGTAACTAGGAACTTAAAGTCTTCATGTGCATGAGCCCATTCTACAAAATGTTGCACCAAGGGAGCATCCAAAACACGGTTTCTTAATTTGGACCGATGTTCAATAATCCTAATTCGAATGGTACAAAAGGTTTTGCCTACATACAATAACCCACATGGGGGCAAATGATAACATAGATGACTTGCTTGGTCGCACAATTGGAAAAATGATGCAATTCAAGACATCATTGATCCATTATTATTATTATTATATTTATATCCCGCCTTTTTCCCCAATACTGGAACTCAAGACAGCTTTACAATGTTAAAACTTATACAATTAAAACCTATAAACAGAAATATAAATAAAAGTGTACAAAAGTTAAAAATATAATTAAATCATCAATATTAAAATTGTAAAAATATCAGAACATTAAAAGACAACAACAACAACAACAAAAATAGTATCCATACGTCTTATTTTCACAGGTCTAGACTAGTTATCCCTAAAGACCTGCTGGAACAAAAAAGTTTTTACATGCCTACGAAAGCATATCAAGGAGGGTGCCACTCTTGCCTCCCTGGGAAGGGAGTTCCAGAGCCATGGGGCAGCCAGCGAGAAGGCCCTCTCCCATGTTCCCACCAGGCATGCCTGTGATGGTGGCGGGACAGCGAGAAGGGCTCCATGGGATGTTTGAAGATTTTGACTGGTAAGGAAAGATCACATACAGAGCAGGCCCCATATTTATAATGCCCAAAAGATGAAGTTCCATGTTGTGCAGATGGATCAATATCCAAGTGTACTAGATAATCTAAAGCTTTTGGTCCATCTAAATCCTATACGTGGAACACTGCTGCAGCCAGTGGCTTACTATATGCCAATATTTATATATTGCTTTTCTGATAGAGAAGGACAAATTAGAATACTCCAGAGAGATTGTAATCTTATTATTAGATCCCTTATCTGGTGTATTTAATAATAACATAGGTCTAGACACTGCTTTTGCTTGTGTTTCAGTATCCCTTATTATATTCCTTGGGGTAACCCATATCCACCGATGGTTGCCTAAGTAGTACTTTTTGATTAACATACTCATGTTATTGTGAGGAGTTCCTCTTGAGATGTCAATATTGTCCACATGGTAAAAAGCGTTTTTGGTTGAGTTTGAGGACGGTGAGTTGAAACAATTTCCTTGCTTATGAAGTACAGCCCCACTTTCATGTAAATAATTTTTGATAAGATTATGGTAACAATTCTCAATAAGAATGTTTGTGTTTATTTGAAATAATGTTTTTTACATGACAATAACTGACAACTAATGTGAAAATAAAAATAATAATGTATATGTAGGAGTGTCTAGATTCCCCACTGTCTGTTCCGGTGGGGAATCTGTAGTGGGGCAAGGCAATCTGTTCCTCCCCCATGGAATCCTCCAGAGCGGCTCCACTCTGCTCAGATTCGGGAGGGGGGGCTGGCTTGGGGGCGCTTACCTTCCCTCCTGCCAGCCAAAGCCATTTGCCTCCTCCCTGTCCTTGCCGATTGCCTTTAAAAAAAAGTCTTTAAAAAAAAAAGGCAATCAGGAGGATGTGCCCATAGACTTAGACACAAAACAGAGGAGTGAATCTTGTGTATAAGCCTAGGGACACATAGATTTATATGCAAGATTCATGACTCTATTTGTGTATAAGTCTATGGGCACATCCTCCCAATCGCCTGTTGTTGTTTTTAAGAGATTTTTTTTAAAGGCAATCGGCAGGGACAGGGAGGAGGCAAACGGCTCTGGCTGGAAGAAGCAGCCAAGTGCCCTTCCGCCTCCAGTCCTCCTGGAGCAGAGGTAAGTGGTCCTGATGCACTGCGGATTCCTGAGGCCAGATTCCAAAGAATCTGGCCTCATTTGAATCTGCAGTGGATTTCTCTGACATCCCTATGTGTGTGTGCATATATATGACTTATGGATCTTAATATCTTAATACCTTTACAGTTATTTTTTATCTGAAGAAGCAACTCCTATGCAAAACAGGATTACACCAAATTCCTGTAAAGATTTTTTGGATGGACTTTAATACCCTTTGAACAAACTATAATATTAATATGTATATATACCTGTGATGCAGATGCTTCTGTTATCTCCCAATATATGTACAATTGTATTCACATTGTTTTTATATGTATAATTATATTGTTCTAACAACAATCCTATTTTAAATAGATCTAACACACCCACTATGTTCACTGTGTGTTTTCATATTGTTACAACATTATACTAGCATTACCTGACCCATTTATAGTTCTGTGCTTGTTCACTAATTTCTTATCGGGTTTTACAGCTGGGGCCTTTGTACTTTGCATTCTTGCACAAAGCATAGATCTTGATCAACAAACTGACATTTCTCAGTAGCCTGTTCTAAAACATTCAGCTTCAGGAGTTGTAGTCTCAAGAATCAGAATAAAATCACATAACTGAAGCAGATCTTCAAAGACAACTTCTCCATTATATGTTCACTCAAATGACCTTTCCATTTCTTTCATATAGTTCTCCAGTAATGGTTCTCTGTAGCTGCAAAGGGTTAGCTGAACTCCTGTCGTAACCATCTACATGTCTAGAATCCCAATCCAAACCCCCTCATTCTTGTTAAAATACTTCAGGATGAGGAGACCAGTTAGCTTCCACTCAGATAATAGTTGGGGATCCCAACTGGTTAATACTGGTTACAATTTAAAAAAAACCAAAAACTTTTAATACTGGTTACAGAATCAAACATGGAACTCTGAAGGACATGTCTCTAAATTTCTAGGCTAGGTTATTTCTGTTAAAACCATTTTACATAATAGAATTCCCAAGAATTACAATAATAAAAAGTATTAAAATTAACTTGAAAAACTGGTATTACTAGTCAATCATCTTATTGGTACAGCCATCACAGAAAGGCAATAGGATGGGACAGAGGTCAGGACAGGTAAAAATCTTCCAAGATGCCCCTTTACCTGATACTGACCCAACTGAGACATTTTCTTGCCTGAAGCAGAGGCCAAATGGTGCCTCTCCCTGTTTGGACCAACTCTTATAAAATCTTGTTGCACCATTCACCTGTGTTCATCTGTTGGTTCACCCTGCTGCCGGGTGTTTCGTCGCCATCAGAAACTTCAACCCCCTCCTCAGCTAAGGAGCAGCTAAATGGCTGCCATCCCAAGTTTGCTATCTTGAGCAGCAGTAATGATTTCACTAGGCCAATTTTCGGGCCGGCTGTGATCCTCCAGCTCTGATGGCAAGGTCTTTGGATTGGCGTTTTGGATTGGATGATAATGGTGAACAAGCCAGAACGTGTTCTAGGGAAGGCAGAAGAACTATTGGTTGGGGCGTTATGGCAAGCCTGGATTAGGTATTCAGACTGCTCTGTATGGGGTTGCACTCCCCTTGAGTCAGCAGATTCACAGTGTGGGAATTTTCTTTTGAATCTAAATTAGCAACTAAATGTTCAGCTCACAGCAGTAGCCAGGAGTGCATTTGGCTGCTCCGTCTTGCATACCAACTGCATACTTTCCTGGAGAAATCAGACCTGGCCTCAGTCATTCATGCTCTTGTCACCTCCAGCTTAGATTACTATTATTAACTTTATGTAGGGCTGCCCTTGAAGACTGTCTGGAAATAGTAACTGGTCCAGAATGTGCTGCAAAGGTTTTGACAGGAGCTGCTCAGTCAGCTGCTATCACACCAGTCCTCTGTCAGCTTCACTGGATACCAAACTCAATCCAAGGTGCTGTCCTTGCTTTAAAGTCCTGAACGATTTGGGGCCAGAATATCTCAGTATTGAATCCACCCATACTATATCAGAGGCTCTCCTTCTGGTCTCTATGCCATCCAAGACAAAGCAAGTGGATATCTGGGAGAGTTCTGGTGCCTGGATCAATCCAGACCTGGGGTGGGGGATGCAAACCATGACTGCAAACAATGCTACCCATACTTTTGTGTGAAAAATGTCTATGCAATGGTACAGCTAGGTAACTATGCAGAGCAGCATCCCAAGTTGTTAGTTCATCCATAATAGAACAACAGGTCTATAATTAACCTTACATGGAAGTGCAGGTTTTTAAAAGTTAATGAGGTGGTTGTTAGATTAATTGGGGTTCAGGGTGAAATTTGTCGCACAGATTACACATGACAAATGACTCAGGCCAGGGTCCTTTAATGCATTATTATGTGCTAAGAGCTACTTTGAACATAATACATTTCTTACACAATACTTTTGCATCGAAAACAGTCTGCAAACCATGTCTAAGTCATCATGAGGACATAAAAAGGGCCATGCTGGATCAGACCAAAGGGCCATCTAGTCCAGCATTTTGTTCACACAGTGGCCAACCAGCTGTCGACCAGGAACCCACAAGCAGGACACAGGCGCAAGAGCGCCCTGCTGCCCATTGACTCATGTGTGATAACTACACATGAGTCAATACTGAGCGCCCTGCTGCCCATAGACTCATGTGTGATAACCACACATGAGTCAATACTGCAGTCTAGACACAAGCTCAAGTGCTGTGGTAACCACAGGTGGACTGAAAGTAGATCAGGATCTGCTGCTAGATCTCTGGATGATTTGAAGTAGATGACCACGGCTTTCTGACTCCAAGTTGTTGAACAAGAGCAACAACTCCCCACCACCATCAAATTAGGTTGCTGATGCAAAGGAGAGGTTCCCCCCAAAACGGGTGGGGGGGAGTTTTCCATTAAAAAAAGTTATATTTTATTGCTGTATTTAACAGTGTATCATGTCTGAAGCAGTATTAAGGGACATGTTTAAAAATATCCATCCGTCTCTTGATCTCTAAAACTGTTCTGGGAGCCCTTTTGGATGAAGACACAGCAGACTAAAAATGCTGTAATGGATAAACAGGATCAGGAAAACACCACATGATATATCACTTTTTTCTACAGTGTATGCACCCATCAGTTCACAGATTTCATAGCCAATAATTCAAAATGAACAATATATTTATACATACATACATATATATATATATATATGCGCGCGCGCTACGTAGCATTACTCTTTTCCTTCAGTTTAGACTTTCTAGTCTAAATTAGATTATAAGCCCATTGGCTTTCAGAGCTGAGCAGCTCAAAGTGTTTTGGAGGAGGGGACACCCCCCAGTGTGCATGTGGCTCCTAGAAGCATGTTGGCAGCCCCCTTGCTTCCCCCATGCCACCACTGTCGCTGCCAATTTCCCCCACCACTGCTGCCCATTGAGAGTGCTGCTTCCACACCGCTAAAACAAAACTGTAGCAGTAGCAGCAGCATTTATGATGACAATGAACATTATCTGCCTTATCTAGATATTTCAACTAATTCAGAACGTGAATCAGCAATTATGTACTTACTATCAGGTCCGGGGCATGGGTGGCAGGCATCCTTGGTGAGAACACAGTGACCAGGAGGGATGGAGGTGGGCAGAGAGGTTCCCTGGCAGGGGTCAGACCCAAACAAGGCATGGCAGGGCCAGAGGCAAAAGCAAAGTCCAAGCAGGCAGGGGTCAGAAACAGGCAGGGGTCAGTTACCAGCAGGTTTGCAGCAGGACCAGCAGCAGAAGCAGAGTCTAAACAGGCAGGGGGCAAGAACCAGCAAGGCATAGCAAAGATCAGGAACTAACAACTGGAACACAATGCTATCACTACAGTGACTCATGTTGCTGTGGTAAGGTCTGAGAGGAAAAGGAAACTCTTTACAGGACTCCCTGAGGCTCCCTGCTGGTCCACATTAGAGGACCTAGGAACACCTGCAGGGCCAGGGCCTAATCCTGCAGACACTGTGAGCCAGGCTGCCTTCTATGTCTGGCCCCCAGGTGGAGCTGCAGAGCTTCCCAGACTGAGCAGATCCTGACCCTTGCTAACAGAAATAAGCCATAGGGAACATATGACACTTCTGCTGAGAAACCTCCAGTGGCTCCCCATAGGTTTTTAAGGTCCAATTTAGAGTGTTGGTCTTCAACCGTAAAGCCCTACATGGTTAAGCAAGGGTATATCAAAGAATGCTTTCTCCCCTCTCCTTTACCAGTGCAGCCACAAAGAGGAAAATGTATCCTGTTTTAACCTGACTACAGATTGTCATTACTAGTGCTGTGCCAAAACCCTGAGCGAGGAGTTGCTGTTATTTTTCTATTTGTTCTTATTGTTGTTGTTAAAAGGACTTTAAATAACAACAAAGCACAACCAAAAAGACCTCTCTCAGCTTTCAGGCACTCTGCAGGCAGCAGCACAAGGAGGCCCCAAGGAAGGAAATCCTTGCAAAGTCCTATAAGGGCCTTTCCAAGAAGCTCAAGCAGCCAGAGAGGCTGCAGGGATAGAACAGGGGGGAGGGGGGATGGTAAAAGAAAGAGCACGCCCACTCCCCCTCAGTTACCTCCTTACAGTAACGTAAGCACTGAAGTGAAGTCCTGCACCCTGAGAAATTTCTCTGGAATTCTCATCCCTTCCCACAAATTTTCAGGTGCAATTTCTTTTCACCCATCCCCACAATGAATGGTTGAAAATCAACAGCTCAAAAATTCAGCACAGTGCTAGTCATTATGTCTTAACTGGAAACTGCATTTAAACTATGCCTTATGGATTCAAGCCAAGATCTAACTGTGGTTTCGGATCTTGGCTTGTTTCAATAAACTGTAATTTAAACTAACCATAATTAGATAGCCAAACTGGAGGAGAGGGGAAGGAAGAATGCACGAGCCTGGGGCTTGCTGAATATAATTTAGCTTTGCATTTGAACTGGGCCATTGTGTCCCAATGAGTAACAAAATATCTGTCTGTTTGATAAATATACATTTATACAACAAATGATCACTTCAGCCTCAGCCTCATAGTTTAAAAGTATGAAATATTAAGAAATCTAATCTAGTCCTTGCAGGTCATGATGCCACAATTAAATGCCTCCCCCCCCCCCTTCATTTCTTGGGCCGATGCTTGATATTGACTTCTTTCTCTGGTTAGATACTATTGTTATTGTACTTCAGAAGGTGATGTGAGAAGGGTAGATGGAGGTGAGTTATTAACAGAAAATAGTACTGCCAACCAAAGAGTGTACAGAGAAGCACCTTGAACACCAAAAAAGAAGAAAAAGAGTGGGGGGAGAGGGAGAGCAGATTTTACAAGCCAGTAGTTCTGAAAAGGTTTACATGGGGTAGAGGTGATTAGAGAGGCATTAAATGAGCCACAAACTGATGAGCACAATCCAGATCATCAATAAGCAATCCAGATGTGCAGTACAAGTGAATGGAGAGATTGATGAGTCCTTTGAATCAGGTAGGAGAAGCAGTAGGAGTTTGACAGGTTATTTACTGACTGCCATAACCTTTAATGTTGCTCCATGAATCAGACAGTCGAGACGTATAGCAACGTCACACTCACTTTAGGGTGCTGGCTTCACTTCTCCCACAGTGCCCCCATCAGTGCATCAAAGTAATGACATGACACAATCACAACACTCATTGTGGTTCAGAACTTTCACTGCAGCATTAAAGGGCATTTAGGAGTAGCGAATGTACCCTAAACATCCCCTGATAGCTTACTCAAATGCTTATGTCATTCCAGTAAGGCAACTAATATTATATTATTTGCCTTCATTTAATAATATCTGTTTTATCTTGATCTTTACTATGCTTGCATTTCTCAAAGCTAATTATTATAACATTACTTTCCCCATATTTTCTTTTAAAAAATATATTTAACTTTTTTGGTGTTTTGTTTTTAACGGTAAAGTTCCTCTCTCCACTTCAGTGGTCTGACAGGTGCACTCAGACTTCAGACCTTCTAAAACTGGGACTGGATCCCTGCTCCATGAGTCACTAAATTTCTTTGGAAAAGTATAGACCTGCTTGGACCCATGTAGCTACACAGACACTGTTTGTTTTCCTGCCCCTGTCTAACTTCCACTTACAGATGGACACATCTGTCATCTCCTGGCCTTGCTGAGATTGTTGGTTTTTTAAGGTCAAGTTCATTCCATCCAATTTCTGCATGAGATTGCCATTTTTTGGTAAATGTACACACATTTGTACACATTTTTAATAACGTGTACATTTGTGTACATATTTTGGTGTGCACTTTTAACTGCGGCATTTTTGGATGCATGTACCCATTGGCGGATGCATGTTTGTGCACATTTTGGAAATGTATGCATTACATTTTGTTTTGTAGACTGCATCGCAAGCTCGTCAAAGTATGGAAATCCAACTGCAAACTGCATTTGGTCTGCATTCAAGTCCAAGAGGTGTGAATTGTGTAAATTTGTAAATATCCTCAATGGAGTGAATTTCTCACACATCCCTACTTCCACTTCCTGTCAGCTAGGGATGTGTGAGAAATTTACTCCATCAAGGTTTTTTCTTTTATGGGTTTACTCAACTGGCACCTCCCCAATGTGAGCACAGTCCTAAATGCAATTTGCAGTTGGAAATCCATGCATTTACAAGCCTGCAATGTGTTCTGCAACCCCCACCCCACCCCCAAAAATTGGGTTCAAAAACATGCACACATTTTAAAAATGCACAAAGAAAAATGTGTACATTTCCAAAATGCTTTAGTCAATGAATTTACGCAGGGTAGTTCAATGATAGTATACCTACTTTGCATGCAGAAGGTCCCAGCGTCAATCCCCACTGTCTCCAGGTAGGGCTGGAAAAACACTTCCCTGAAATCCTGAAGAGATGCTGCCAGTCAGTGTTGTCAAAACCGGGCTAGATGGACCCAGTTGCTTATGTTTCTACACCCCAAAATGCATATGTTTTACATGCATACACAAATGTCTATCTTTATGTGTACATTATTAAAAAAAAAAAAAAGCTATACAAACTTAGCTACTATTTTAAAAATTGCAAGTTTGTGTAGCAACGGGACAGGATGAACTTGACCTCAAAAAAATGATAATTTCTGAGAGACAGAGATTGACAGATCCATCCATCCATCCCTACTGTCTTCTGCAACAAGGCACCTCTTTGTGTAATTCACAGACTCTGCTCCTTGTCCTATCTTTACCTGTTCCTGCTACATTTCTGCAACATAGCAGGGTTCATGGCCCTGACAGTCCTATACCTGCCTTAATCACTCCCAGATCCACCTAAACTAACCGGTCAGTCTCTCTAACAAATCATTTGCATCACGCATCAGTTGGATGGCATAGCTCAAACCTGTATGACACACCAGAGTGCACATATCTTTCGATGTCTGTGAATACAACAGACACACATTCCACAGCAAGATTTGTAGCAAGTTGCAACATTATCCTCTCATCCATTACCTGTACAGTGTTGGGGTATAGCTTTGCGGGGGGGGAACGGATAAGTTTTTATGTGTAATTATAAATAGGGATGTATAGAACAAGTTTCCAAGTTGAAATACTTAACATCTTATTTTCTTCCTTTGAAATTTCTTGAATACTTTGCTTGATGAGGAACTTCCAAATACACCTTGGAATTGTTAGTTGACATTCAGTGGCAACAGCACCAGTAGGCTATAGACAGATGATAGATTAGATAGATAGATTTCTGTCTGATATTTTGGCTTCCACCTTCATCAGTGACAGGTAGTATGAGACCTGAAACACATCCACTGTCAGAGTCACAGTTATAGAATGTTAGTGCTATGGAATTCCCAGATTGCAAGAGAAGTACATGATGTAGTGTTATCCTCCACGTTCAGGCCGCTTGGAGTCAATGTTTCAGTCTATAAATCCAAAAGTTGTCCCTTGTTTCAAGGATTGCTGGATTAGATGGTAGTTCTGTTGGAAATATTACCATGTCTGACAGGCTGTGGCCATCAGAATCAACGTGTTTCGCCTAGGGATGGCAGAGAATTTCTCCACGAATCTTCAGGAGGCTGAGTGCTGATGCATTTGGACCCCCGAAAGTGTTGGGGAAATTCTCCACTGGCCCCCCGCCCCCGCCGGGATGGGATTTACCTTCGGTGAATGTCCCTTTTGGCGGCGGGTCCCAGCAGCGGTTCGGCGGCGGTTCGGCGGGGGTGGGGGTGGTGGCCGGTCTCCCGACCGGCTGCTGCCACCGCCATTACAAAATAAAAAAGTACAGTAAAAAAACACACACACACACCCGTGATAGGCTACGTGATGTTTTACGTAGCCTATCATGGCTAGATTTCCAAAGTCAGCCGTGATAGGCTACGTAAATCGTCACGTAGCCTATCACGGGTGACTTTGGGGGGAAAAAAAGCGCGTACACAAATGGCGGCACCCCATGGGCGCCGCCATTTGCATTCCTTATTTGGACAGGAGTAGTCTTATGGCGAAAATAAGGGAACGCGATTTGCGTTGCCCTTATTTTCGCCGTAGTCTATGTAAATCTTTACGTAGACTAGACGTGCCAAAATAAGGAATGCAAATGGCGGCGCCCATGGGCCGCCACCATTTGCGTATGCGCTTTTTTTTTTTCCAAAGTCACCCATGATAGGCTACGTAACGATTTACGTAGCCTATCACGGCTGACTTTGGAAATCTAGCCATGATAGGCTACGCAAATCGTTACGTAGCCTATCACAGGTGTGTGTTTTTTGTTTTTTGTTTACTTACTTTTCGCGGCCGGGGAGACGGGGCGCTCCTCCCTGGCCTGAATTTCGCCGGCGAGGGATGGGGCGCCTCCCCCCTGGCCTGAATTTCGGCCGGATGAGGCGGGGAACCGAAGCACCTCCCCCCCACCGCAAAGCAAGCTGCGGGACAAGGTAAGTCCCTTTCGTCCATCCCTAGTTTCTCCACAGGTTGTTCTGTCTTCTTTGTTATTATAGCTGACTTGTGCTTTCTGAATCTTGTATGAAGATCAGTGATGGTTCTGCCAACTTACTGCAGGTGGCAATTGGGTTCTTGCACTCTATGACAAATATTACATTATTAGATTTGCAAGTGATATTCTTGGAGGATAACACCACCTCTTGTATTTCTCTTGCAATCTGGAAATCCCATCCTCCGCACTAACATTCTGTAACTGTGTACGGGGGGGGGGGGGGAGAGATGGGGCTGTGTTTCAGAGCTCTGCCTTCTAACAAAGGCAGAAGTAAAAATGTTTGACAGAAATTAAAGAATATATATATCTATCTCCCTCTTTTGCCAATTGCTTTACTAAAATTTTGATTTTTATTTCAGTTGGCATATATATATGCCATTTGTTATCACAATTAATAGCCACAGTGATTTGGCATGTAAAATAAGTACACTGATTTGTATTGACTTCCACTATGACTAGTATTCATGGGGTGGATAAGTTCAAGCATATACTACATTACCTGTTTCTTTCTCCCCTAGCTGTTTCTCTTCCCTCAGGAAAAAAAAAAAACCCACACACATTATGCAGCTGATATTATATACAGATATGGAGACAATAATTTATTTTTCAGGTTAGAGTAATGGGAAATGAACACAATGAAACAGCTTTATGACAGCTTGTTTGACCCAATGACAGGATATATCTATTCACTTCTGTGGCAAGCTATTCCAAAACAATGTTTCTGCAAGTAAGAGATGAAAATGTTCCATAGTATACCTGACAGATCATAATGTTAAAGTAAATGCTCTCTTGTAGCTATTAGGGAGAAACTTCACATTCAAGTTGTTTATTTGCTGATGAATACGATCAAATAAACTAGACAAATTATGAAATACATCAAAACGTCAAGGAGAAGCATAAAAATGTAATATGTTTAATGAGGTAATAAAGAATTCAAAAGTCCTTGTTATTTTCTGTGTTCAACAGGTGCTAATTTGAAGATCAGTCCATGAATTATCAATCTATCAATCTGAACATTTCCCTCTCTCTTTTTTTCCAGAAGGGTTTTTAAAAGACATCTAGAATTTTACAGTAACCCTTTCCTAAATTCATGTAAGGAGCTGTCTATGGGCATTTCTACACCAGCCTAGTAAAATCCTGCCTTTAAAAAGGGGGGCTTTCTGCTTCCCTTTTAAATGCAGGATCACTACCGACTCTTTTTACACATGCTCTCCTTCCCCCCTCCCCTTCCCCCTCCTTCTCCCTGTATCTGAGTCTTCCATTATCTTTCATTGATCTCATTTGTCTTCTTCCCGCTTTAACTTTTTTGATGGAGGAAACTGAAGCGGAACACAGTATACCTGATTTTATACCAATCTAACTAACTTTGCTTCATCCAAAGAATCATGGAAATTGTCATTTGGTGAGGTGAGGTGAGCGTTCTGAGATACTCTGCTAAAGGTTCCAACCCCTCATTTTACACAGATCTACAATTTGAAGAACTCTATGGAGAGAAGGAATAAGTATTAAGCTAGCTTAAATTTAAGAATAGATATGCAGTGAGGAAAATCTGGTACGTAAGTACTACCATCACTAAAGATGGTATAAGTAAGAGGAAAGGTGAAAGCGCAGCCACTTTGCTATTGATTTGCTGTGTGTGCATATTTGTATATTTCTTACTTGCATGTCACAGTATGTGGTTTCTAGGTTGCCTATTGATATAATCTATATTAAAGGCCTTATGTGGGTCTCTGACTTGAAACTGCAAAAACCACTGTAACTAGAAAAATAGTTTACTAACAGCAGGCCCTTGTTCAAAATACATGCACAGTGTTTCTAAAAAAAACACTTACTCTGTCGCTGAGCTCCGAAGATGTTTTCCTAACACTGAAACACGCAAAGGGTAAGGGGGTTGCAAAAGAAATGTGGAAAAAAAGGTTAAAGGTAGGGATGTATGAAAGTCACTTACCTGTTCGTGGATTATGCTGATGCTTGGGGGGAGGTGCTCCATCCCTCCCCCCCCCCAAATCCTGGCTGGCCAGCTCTGCTCCGCAGGGATTCTGCGGAGCCGCCGGCCGGCTCCACCAGCGGCCGGACATCCGGCCGCTGGCTAGCAGGGACTCAAATGGCGGCGGCCATAGCCGCCGCCGTTTGTGGCCCTGCAGTCAGCCGTGATAGGCTATGTAAATGTTTACGTAGCCTATCATGGCTGATTAAAAAACACACAAAAAAATGCGCATACGCAAATTGCGGCGCCCATGGGTGCCGCCATTTGCATTCCTTATTTTAGCACGTCTTAGTCTACGTAAACATTAGTCTACGTAAACATAGTCTACACTATTTGTGTTCCCCTTATTTTCACCATAGACTACGTAAATGTTTACGTAGACTAAGATGTGCCAAAATAAGGAATGCAAATGGCGGCGCCCATGGGCGCCGCCATTTGTGTATGTGTGTTTTTTGTGTGTGTTTTTTAATCAGCCATGATAGGGTATGTAAACATTTACATAGGCTATCACGGTGTTTTTTTAAATTTAGCTGTGATAGGCTACGTAAATCTTTACGTAGGCTATCACGTTTTTGTTTTTTTTTAACTTGGAAATGGCGGTGGCAGCACCTGGTCGGAAGACCGGCCGCTGCAGCCGCCGCCACCAAACCGCTGCCGGAGCTGCTGCCAGAGCCGCCACCACCAGGAAGATCCGCCCCAGGTAAGTCCTGTCCCAGGGGGACGGGGGGCCGTTCCGCCACCGATTTCGGGGGGCCGAATGCGCTGGCATTCGGCCTCCCCGAGATCCTTGGTGGAACTTTCGTACATCCCTAGTTAAAGGTATCTTAACCTTTAGGTACTGTGGGGAAGCTAAACTATCAGGGTGGACACTGATCCCATAGAATCCCAGAGTAGTTCTGATTCTGAGGAAGAGCAGTCGCTCCTGGGAGAGGAGCGTGCGCCTCTTTCCCAGGGCCAACAGCTGACGGAGATTCCTCCCACCAGCATTCCTAGCTTAGATAGCAGTCCTGGGAGTGACAGAGCGTGGGAAGCAGACTTGATGGACACGCAACGCCAACGCAGAGAACGGCGCCAAATGGAGGGCGCGGAAAGGAGGCGTAGTGCCCAGTTGGCGCACAAACAATGGCTGCGCCCAGAGGATCCAAGGGAAAAGGGACTCTCCCTAGCCCTTAAGTTCAGGGGTCTGCCAATGATTACCTTTCAAACGGGGACCAACTGTTCCAACTTAGGGCATAGGTACTCTGCTGCTCATATCTAGTTGGTAACAGTAGAGTTGTTAAGTTGTAAAGGAGGAATAAAGCTTTGAAGAGAATCCGTTTGTCTGTGTCTGGACTTGGCTACTGGATTAGACTGAGAGAGGCCTCCAAGGAGCCCTTGACATAAACCACCACAAAATATGCTCTGTGTCTGGCTAATCAGCAGCTAGCTACTTTTCTAGAAACTTGTTTAAAATTTCCTTGTCTTCTAATGCCAAGGAAATATTGAATATTTACAATATTATGTATTTTACTGTGTACCTACCCAGAAGGAAAACTTTTATAGCTTTTTCAAAATATAAACAAGCTGTTAGGATTCTGTATCTTAGCGCCAAGCCCTCACTCGCCAGAGGTCACTGACACAATGAGGCGGCACTCTAAACACACGTTTGCCCTGCCCTCTGTGCCCCTCAAAGTCTACACTTTCAGTGTGGGGCCCTGCAAAGTGAGGTTGTCTCCTCAGGCAGCAGAGACTGGATGGTGCGGAGAGGGCAGCTGTGGCAGGCCCTTGGCTCAACCCCTCTGTTGCAGGGCAGTACTGTGTGTGCCAGGCTGCCTGCCCAGCACCATGTAAGCTAGTTTGCTGCCCTTAGCATACTGTCCCATCACCAGTGTCAAAGTAATTGCCAGCCAGTCTGTTACATTCTGCAGATGGAATGGGGGAGGTGCCATCTTACCTTCTCCTCAGGCAGAAAAATGTCTTGGGCTGCCCTGTACATATCTATAACTGAATGTAGACAGGCACTCAATGCAGTAGGGCCTTTGCATAATCAGGGGTCCTAGTTACATGGAATAGCTACACACATTCAGCTACTCATGTTTTGGCACCCCTTTGCAGATGGCCGTGGTAAACATGCAGCCACAGGGCCAGTGGGGTGGTCCAGTTACAACTTCTTCATATGCTAACCCTACAAAGGAGTAGCGTGTGAATAGGACTTTACTGGGAAGTAACCTTCATTGAATACAGTGGGGATTACTTCTGAGTAAACATGTATAGTACTGCGCCACAGGCCTTTCTTTGCAAGCTAGATTACACTGGAGTCTTCATCTTTCTTTAAGACCCTGGTCAGAGACTTTTATCCTGGATGTAAAGGAGCCATTTCCAATATGCATGAGTGGCACTGAAAACAAACAAACAAAAATGTTCCAGCCCCAACTTTTTGTGGAGTTGAAAGGAGCAATGTATTTACCGTGATTCTGAAGCAAAACCTGTTAACCAAGACTGTCAACACAAACGCATCAGGTCATGCTGGAGGAGTTTTATCACAGAGAAAAACTTTGGCATTAAAAGAGAGCAGAGTGCAGTCTCGGAGATAGACTAGTAATTAAATATTGATTGCTTTATCTGGCACATGTGTACAATTCTAAACAAATGCAGGATCATTTTTTACCCCTCTTGTGTGCTTTTTTTAGTAAACACAAAAAACTGTGAGGGCATTCATTTTCCAGATTACAAAATATGAAGTGTGACTTCTATCGCTGATTCACTGATCTCACCTGGACTCAATCAATACCACCTATAAATGCAGCCCATTCTAAGAATGTCAAGATGATCAGCAAAAGCTCAGCTCTGCTAAGACTGAAGAGTTAGCTCAGAAAAGAGTACCAAAATTTTTAGATAGGAAGGAACTGGCCATAGATGTGGTATTTAGCAGGCTAGTAATTCAAGAACTCCATTGATAATAAACTCAAAACCTTTATCACAATTTGTGTCTTACCCCTGATATTACACAATGCATATTCTTTGTGAAGGAACATGGTATAGTACTTGCTGTATTGTGATGTCCTAGTAGTACTACTTCCTTTCAACAGGTTACACTAACTATTGCTGACCTCACTGAACCAGAATTTGGCCGCCAAAATCATTCATTGGTGCCAGTGGAAAGTTTTTCATCATCATGCAGAGTAGGCAATTCCGGGGTGGTCACAGCTGGGGAGGAAAGTATTAAACCTCCCCTCCCCACATCTTGTGGTCCATGTCTGCATTGGGCCCCCTGCACTTAATTCTGAGTAAAGAAAAAGCACAGAGGAAGCTGTGCCCACATATTTAACATAGATTCCGAGCGTCTCTGAATCTCTCCACTTCTAATGAAGCTGTCACAGCTGGATTGTCTATCTGGACCCCCAAGATAGACAGAGAAGCCATTCCTGGGGCCACAAGTTCCTTCGAGCTGGCTGTGTGCACATTGCCCCTTGAAGTACCCTTATCTCATTCACTTTGTGAGATAATTGGGCAAGGGTTAGCAATGTACAATTGTTGCCATATGGAGCTGTACTTGCTTGGAACCAATTAAGACCTGGTGTAAAAGGCCTGCTTACTTAAAACTGTGGGTTAAGCTAAATTACCAGCATCCAAGTCCACTTTTTTGTAGGGATGGGGGAGAATTTCTCCCCGAAACTTCAGGGGGCTGAGTGCCAACGTATTCGGCCCCCCGAAGAAGTTTCGGGGAGAAATTCTCTCCCCCCCCCCAGGATGGGACTTACCTTTCCCGAATGTCCCTCCCAGCGGCGGGTCCCGGCGGCAGTTCGGCAGGTCTTCCACAGGGGCAGAGGCGGCAGCCGGTCTTTCGACCGGCTGCCGCCGCCGCCTTTCCAATAAAAGTAAAAAAAAAAAACCGCCCCCATGATAGGCTACGTGACGATTAACATAGCCTATCACGGCTAGATTTGCAAAGTCAGCCATGATAGGCTACGTAAATTGTCACGTAGCCTATCACGGGTGACTTAAAAAAAAAAAAAGCGCGTATGGCTAATGGCGGCCCCCATAGGGAGCCGCCATTCACGTTCCTTATTTGGTCGCTGTAGTCTACGTAAAGATTACGTAGACTACGGCGAAAATAAGGGCAATGCTATTTGCGTTGCCCTTATTTTCGCCGTAGTCTATGTAAATCTTTACATAGACTATAGCGACCAAATAAGGAACGCGAATGGCGGCTCCCTATGGGGGCCGCCATTTGCGTACGCGCTTTTTTTTTTTTAAGTCACCCGTGATAGGCTACGTGATGATTTACGTAGCCTATCATGGCTGACTTTGCAGATCTAGCTGTGATAGGCTACATTAATCGTCATGTAGCCTATCACGGGGGCATTTTTTTAAAAACTTTTTATTTCGTGGCCGGGCGAGGTGAGGCGCCTCCTCCCCAGCCTGAATTTCGGCCGGGTGAGGCAGGAAGCCTCCCCCCCCGGCCTGAACTTCGGGGGAAGAGCAGCGAAGCACCTCCCCCCCACCGCGAAAAGCTGCGAGACCAGGTAAGTGGCTTTCGTGCACTCCTAAGCCTATCACGTTTTTTTTTTTTTTTTTTACTTTTTATTTCGCGGCCGGGTGAGGCGAGGCGCCTCCTCCCCGGCCTGAATTTCGGCCGGGCGAGGTGGGAAGTCTCCCCCCCCCCGGCCTGAACTTCGGGGGGAGCAGCGAAGCGCCTCCCCCCCACCGCGAAGCAAGCTGCAAGACCAGGTAAGTGGCTTTCGTGCACCCCTACTTTTTTTGCTTATTAACCAACTCACTACACATGCACTCTATAATTTGTTAATGGACAGATATTGCAGAATATTACTGTCAGGGTGGACACTGAGCCCATAGAATCCCAGAGTAGTTCTGATTCTGAGGAAGAGCAGTCGCTCCTGGGAGAGGAGTGCGCTCCTTTTTCCCAGGGCCAACAGCTGATGGAGATTCCTCCCACCAGCATTCCTAGGTTAGATAGCAGTCCTGGGAGTGACAGAGCGCGGGAAGCAGACTTGATGGATGCACGACACCGACGCAGAGAGCGGCGCCAAATGGAGGGCGCAGAAAGGAGGCGTAGTGTCCGGTTGGCGCGCAAACAACGGCTGCGCTCAGAGGATCCAAGGGAAAAGGGGAGGGACTCTCCCAAGTCCTTAAGTTCAGGGGTCTGCCAGTAATTCCCTTTCAAACGGGGACCAACTGTTCCAACTTAGGGCATAGGAAATCTGCTGCTCAGATCTAGTTGCTACCGGTAGAGTTGTTAAGTTGTAAAAGAAGAATAAAGCTTTGAAAGGAATCCCTTTGTCTGTGTCTGGACATGGCTACTGGATTAGACTGAGAGAGGCCTCCAAGAAGCCCTTGACAATTACTGTGTGCCCTCAATTACATGTGTACCCTGTCATGTAAGTATGCACATGTAACTGACTGACACATATAAGTATTGATCTTTGTCCTAGATATGAGATGCACCCAATAAGGAGGTTGTGTTTTATACTTAAAGCAGGGGAACAATAGCTTCTGAACACAGACTAGGAATTGAATCAAAGGATATAGGTTTTATTACAAAATCTACCAGATTACTAGATAGATGTCTTTGTTACACAGTGGAGAAGTTGGTTATATATCCATTCCAATGAAGAATGGGCAGTACCTATCAAACTAGAACTAGAAAATAGATCCTTGTAAAAAGAAGCAATGGAGGTAGGGCTGGTATTGTTGCCAATTAAGAGAATGGGGAGGACACGAAGCATTTGGCAGGCAGTGTTGGAGGCCTGGACACAATGGGGCAAACTCGGAATGTAAATGACAATGAGTTGGGCATTGCAGCAAATGGAATGGAGAGATGAGAGAGAGAAATGCCCTCACCCCGGCGCCAGCTGGTCTGGCTGAAAGGGGGGGGGCATTGCAGGCGGATTGGGTGACAAGACGTAGGGGCCTCTGATTGGTGCACCCTAGTGGCACCACCATGCTAGGAGGGGCAGGCTGAGTTGCCTTAAACTCAGCCCCCTTCCCAATCTCAGCTCTCTGGCTCGACGCAGCTAGAGAGAACTACAGCTCCGCCGAGACAACGAAGGACACCTGCCTGCTGGAAACCGTCGTCGTCACCGTTCCAGCCTCTTGAACTTCGCTTTTTGCCCGATGGGGAGGCCCGCGACTCTGACGTCGTGGGCCCAGGCACGGCACCTCCTAGTGCGCTCCCCTGCTGTGGCACCCGCGATCCCGACGGCCGAGTGCCCCCCACCCGCTCCTCTCTTCGGGCGGATTGCCATGCGCCTACACCGGCATGGCCCCGGGGTTGCCAGCACTCGCAGCGGGGGCGCGTGTGCATGGGTGCTGCCCCCTTAGCCAGTGCTTGCTGCCCGTCAGGAGCACGGGTGGGTGTGCGGGCGCGCGCCTGGGCGCGGCGCCTCCTGGCACGCTCCCCTACTGGGGGGACCGCACTCATTAAAAATAATAATAATAATAATTAATTAATTAATAAAAGCAGCCAGGCGCCCGTCCACCCCACCGTGGGGGTGGGGAGCGCCTGCTTGACAAACCAGGGGTCCCAGGTTTGATCCCCGGCACCTCCAGGCAGGGCTAGGAAAGAATCCTGCAGGACAACCCTGGAGAGCCATTGTTGCTGAGCAGTGTTGACACTCTTCGGCTGGATGGAGCAATGGTCTGGCCCAGTATAAGGCGGTTTCCAACGTTCAGCCAACAACAACAAAAAGAAAAAAGAAAAACAAGGGTTGCACGGGCCTGGGCGCCGGCTCTTGCTGCCTCCAGCGAGCATGGGGAGCTCGTGGCGGCAGCATGTGCACCCCCCAAAAAAATACACAAACAAACTCGAAAATAAACAAAACAAACAAAACAAAATAACCACCTGCGGGCGCCCGCGCTCAGGAGCGGCTCCCGTGGCCGTAGGCCCTTGCTGCGCCTCTTGGGCGCCGGGCTTAAAGCAGACAGCAACTGCGCCCCCTTCAAAGCCACTGTGTTATAGTGGCTAGAGTGTTGGACTGGGACGTGAGAGTCCCAGGTTCTAGACTCCTTTCCAGGGGCATCGTTTAAGGCTGAGCCCCTGCTGGGCATGCAGAAGGTCCCAGGTCCAGTCCCGGCATTTCCAGATAGGACTAGAAAACCTCTATCTGAACCCCTGCAGAGCCATCGAGTGAGCCACAGATTCTCCACCCCTGCCCTATAGTTAATGGCTAGACACACGGTGTCTTAACTGTGAACACATAGACACATACAGAGAGAGTTTCTATGTTTTTGAGCTCACCTCTCTAGCCGCTGCCAGACACTGAGGGCGCCCCCACCGTCTGGCGGTAGTGGCGGCACTGCCGCCTGTCGCCCGGGATGCCCAGTGACTAGCCCACTGGAACCTCCTGCTATGTGCTTTGACCCTTGCCGCATTTACTTCTTGGGGTGGTGGTTGGTGTGTTCGACTGGGTCCGGGCACACGGGCCCTTGCTTCTTCTTGCCAATGTCATGCCAAGCTTACCTCACTTGCTACATCATGCCCCCCCAAGAAGGGCCTAGGTTGAAAGATCGAGAAGGGTAGGGCCCCGGAAGAGTAGGGCCCCGCCTCCCATCCCCAACAGTCCGCTGCCAAGGCCCGATTCTGAGTTGAATGATGAAACGGACCCGGTTTTGGTGGCAATTCTTGCTCAGCATTCTTCAGGGATCCTGTTGGTCCAGCCTAAGGGAACGTGACAGCAGACCCAATGCTCGCTACTTATTTCTATTTCAGCTCGTCTCTGGGTTCAGTGCACCCGGACGCCATTGAAGTCTCCATCTCGCCTTCGCAGGTTCACCATGGCAGCATTCCACCACTGTAGGCAGTCCACCTTCCTGCGGCATCTCCGTCAGCAGCGATCCAAGCAACATGCTCCTCCTTGGGGTTTTGCCCAGGCCAGGTGACACACCACAGCTGGAGGCGGTCTGCCCTCATGGGGCATCTCCATCGGAGCACTACAAGTGGCATCGCCTCCCTTGCTCCCGGGGACCCAGACACGGCTGCCCTGGATATGGGTGAGATGACTGCACCTCACCCCAGTTGTCCAGTCGGGTGACCTTCAGGGCCATGGGGTTGCCACCTTAGGTTACCTCCCTGGGGCGGATGTCCCTCCCAATGTCATCTCCCTATATGACGCCCGGGCCGCTTGTAGCTCCGCCAGTCACACCCCAGTAACCCCAGCCGCTTAATGCAGCATCTTACTGGGTTTTGCTGGATTAATTTAGGATCCCTCGCCTTCCCCCGCCCGTTCAGGCATCCACGTAAGGGGCATATCAAATCCCTATGCTAATCTGGCAAGTTGTATTGTCACCAGGGCTACTCCTTCTCGTAATGTCTTTCACCTGAGGAGGTGTGTGAATGGCTTGTTAGGCCTCTCGCAGGAGGGCCGCCATTGCCCTGCTCTGCGTAAGGACCTGTTGGACCAGGACCTTTCGCTACAATTGTTGACTCCTTCCCGGTCGGGGTTGGCAACAGATCTGGCAGTGGCCACATTCACCAGGCAGTCTCGTGCACTGGCCCTCAGCCTATGGCGGGTCCACTGCTTCAGCACTGCTATCTGTACAGGGAATAGAGCCCCAAGGGCACATACTCCCAGGACACGTGCAGTTTCCATCGTGAGTGCTCCCTTGTAGCAGTCAGCACTCATGTACCTCTTGTCCAATGCCCGGGGATGGGGAGGTCCCCCTTGGAAAAGCCGAGGCAGTAGGAAGCTCTGGATGGCCCATGCCTAGTTAGGTTGGCGCTGTTACTCTGGCTTTAAGACACTACCCCAACTGGGGGAATGCGTCTTAACTTGGAACTTGGTTTATGCTAGGTTCTAAGCGGTTAACAAGGCAGTACTGGCAGAAGGGTTTTAGCCCCCCCCCCTTTTTTTCTCCACACCCCGTTAGCTACTCTAGGGATCTCCCTTCTCGAAATGGTACCCAGGAAATCCTCTAGGGAGTTATCCTGATTCGTAACCTCTCTTCCCTGAGGGCCAGTCAGTTAATCACAAGTTCCCTGATCATCTCTGCTCAATGCGACACACCTCTTCATGAGGCAGCTGACTTGGTCTGGGATCCCGTCCAAGGGTCCCTGAGGGGCATGTGCTACATGGAGTCCAAAGACGGTGGTCAATGTTCTGACCTAATGCAAATATTGCTCCCCTTTCCTGTTACTTCAGTGCCCCTTAGCTCACAAAGGCTGAGGGCCTGTTTCCCACAGCAACATTCAGTGAAGCCTATCTGATACCCTTAGGTGTTATTCTCACTTCCCTCAGGACAACTTTCAGGTCTTTTAGGCACAGCTCCAAGCAGTTATACATCAGGCATGGCTTCAACTTAGTAGGGCTTTAATGGCACCTCCTTCCGGAAGCATGAGCCTCTCCTCAAAGCTGGACTGCGGACTCACATGGTTCCACCGCTACCCCAAGGGGTTTCAGACTCTTAGGGCAGGTCCGGTCATGCTGTGGGTAGTGGCCTGTAGAGTGGAGACTGCTGCCCCCGCCAAGCACATTGTGGGATGACCTTATAGCCAAGTCAATAAGACCCCCCCCTTCGGTATGACAACATGACCACGTTATTCATTCTCCGTCCTCCTGAAATTGGAGGGTCATGTCATGTGTCAGTGTGTTCACGCTCCAGAGTCAGTGTTACAACATCTGGTTCTGGGTCCACCATGTGCCGGGTTAGGCAAACCCAATTGTCGCCTTGTCCTGCAATTAGGTCAACATCTTCCAGGCTTCAGCCCAGTGGGTGCTCCATTCCCAGATCCCATCCTTGCAGTACTATGGGAGACCGGGATACTGAAGCCAGGCATGCCAGCCTGCATTCCATGGCTCTCCATACAGGAGCCGCCTGCGACAGAGCAGATGGGGTGTGCCGCGCATTAGGCAAAGCCTCAGTGATAGGATTCATGGCCATTATCTATAGATCATTGGCCACAATTTCACGTCTCCTTAAGGAACAACAGAATATTTGGGACCATAAGTCGTAAGCTGGCCATTTAGCCTTCGGCCCACAAAGGTGGGTTTCACTGACTCCATGTCAGATTTTAGGTTTCGGTGTGCAAGATAGTGTTGGACACAGATGTTGCCTGCATTAGTAAATTAATCACCCTCTCTCTCCGGATACCCCTTTCAGGCTCCGGGGGTAATGGCCCTCCATTTGAGCTTTCCAATAAGACTTCCCCTGTTCCACGTAGCAGCCTTAACAGAATGCAGAGTTGGTCTGGGCTCACAAGGCCGACTCGTCCCGGAGGGCCTTGATTTGCTTCAAGGTACAGGTCTGGCCCAATGTAATCCATTTACATATTTGGTGATCAAACTGATCGGTATGGCAAGGGCACGGCAGTGGCCCACGGCCAAACGCAAATCAACGGATTATGCTCTGGTGGCACCTTACGGGTTTTATGGAATGCCACGGGTCTGAGGAGGGGCCTCCGTTTTTTATTAATTCAACGGTTTACTGTTGACTTACGGGCAATTGTGCATTTTCTGCATTAGCTTTACCTCACTATGCCTAGGTAATTTGCAGTTCAGAACCCACTGTTGTTACATGGAAGCAGTCTCCATGGCAGCCTCTGGAGATTTCTCTCTCAGGCACGTTACAACATTTTAAATGGGGCTTCTCAGCGTTTCGGCCTGCATTCGCGAGTTGTCCGCTTCTTCCTGACGCAATTTTCGCTTTGCTTGCCCTAATGTGCTTATTCCTTAGACCAGCAGACTCGTCGTATGCCGGTACGGGTGCTCTTACATGGGCACGTTATGATGTCTGGAGCTGCACGAAGGGCATGTATGTCATCTTCAGACGTCAGCTTCTGTCACCCCGTCACATTAAGATCCAGTGGCTCCATAGATGTGGCATACGGTGGGAGTGCCCTCTTCACTCTGTCCCACCAAAGTTTGTCAATCTTCTTCCACAGATCCAGGTGCTGCACATTGGAAGGAATGACCTCGGCTGTAAACCAGGCGAGGACCTGATCGAACAGGCCTTGGTTGAGATGCAGGTGGTCCGGCATACCTGGCCGGAAGTAGCCTATTGCAGCCCTCAGTCCTCCCATGGATCAATGGGAAGGAATGGAATGACGTTGCCAGTAGCAGGGCACGTCTGAAAGTGCACAGAGAATTGGCTTACGGCCATGTGAATGAGGTGATGGATTCACCACCCGCCAGGGAATTCTGGGGACATGGAGGGAGTGTTACAGGTAGGATGGTGTCCGCCTGTCTCATTTAGTGAATAAACATATGTCTGTCTGATCTGCAAAGGGGCCTGCAGGAAGTTCTTCTGTGCAGGTGGGGGGAGTTTCACAAGCTCTAGGCTTGTGACTCCTGTGGCGGCTAGGACGGGCAAAAACAAGAAAGTAGGGATGGTGTGCATGCAGAGGCACCTTATGGTGACAGGTGACGCCTGAGGCCCCCTGAACGGGTTGTGCGGCTCGGCGGGGGGATAAGGGTTGCCTGGGAGACCAACCCTACTCACTCACCCAGGTGTTGTGCGGCACCGGGTCGGGGGTGACACTGGAAGGTCTACCCCCCCCCAGAAGGGGCAGTCTGGAGGGATGGCGAGATCACCGCCACCCCTCAGGCTGGGTATGTTTTCGCCCAAGAAGTGCCAGCTAGCTGCTGACACAGTTAGATGCCCGTCCTAGTTACCCCTTTGCAAGTATTTAATAAATGTGGCCCAATTTTCAACCCAAGCTTGTTGTCTGCGTCTTCTTAACCCATCTCTGCTCGCAAATTGGAAAATAAGATAGAGAAAGAGATTAGAACATGGATATTGACCTATTCCAGAGAAGGATGGATAGTAAGAGGAGTTTTGGAACACTATAGGTCTCAGTTCCAGGTTTAGCCATTGTCTTTCTGGGGGCTAGGAAGGCCCTTGTAGTTCTCTTTAGCCTTTGCATATTCTAATGTTGGAAAGCTTAGAGGGGAAGTATGAGGCTGTGTATTCCATATGAGCTTTGAGTAGACCAGCAGTAAAATAAGAAATGCATATGCAGTAAAGAGAAACTAGAGATAGGAGGGAAGGGGACCAGAGTTAACTTCAGGTAGAAGGCTGAGCAAAGACTAACCAATCCACCCTTTTCCTGGAAAGAAAAACTGTTTTATGGCCTTAATTTAGGGAAGAGGTTATTCCAGGAACAAAGGGGGATCTAGGATCTCTTTAGCCATTGGTGCCTTCTGCAAAACTGAAATTATTATTGCTATGATTAAGGTTTATATACCAATTACCATTTTTTAAATTATATCTAAGTGGTGTACAGAGATTAAAATATACTCATACACTCAAATGGAAGCTAAACTGAGTTGGCCCTTCACCATTGGTAGGAGCAAACAAACCTGGATAACATCCAAAAATACCCAGTAGAATAAAGAAGTCTCAGGTTGTGGAAAAAACATGTAATTTTATTCCAAGGAGTAGCCTTATGTGTTTCATTCCTAACATATACATGGACCTTCTTCAGGGATCTGAATTTCTAAATGTGCCTGTAGAGATCTCTGGGTTGCAGGATTTCAGAGATCTCTGCAGGCACTTATAGAAATACAGACCCCTGAAGAAGGCATTTATATCAATCATATGTAGGGCTACTGCTCAGAATAAAACTACATTTTTTTTTCAACATCCTGAGACTTTGTCTCTTTATTCCATTAGCCTTCACTATTGGTGCAACTAGAGTTCTGGGTGCAAAACATGAGTGGAGGTTCTTATCCTTAATGGCAGTTAATGACTGAGAATGTGCTGAGTGATAGTGGTGGTGCTTCATGAAGCAGTGTTTTTCAGGGCCCTGGATTGGCCAATTCAGAATGCACCTTGGGCAACTTGATTAGAATAGTGACTCAGAAATCAGAGAGACATTTGAAGGTTTCCAGAGTTCCCATGTTTTGTATACCAACAAAGGTTACTCCAGATGATTTAATTAGTTTAAAGATCAGCAAGTGTAAATGACAGCTTTCTTGCCCTGGCTTATTTGTTTGTTTATTCATTACATACCACCCAAAAGCTGAAGCTCGCTTTCTCTCTCTCTCGTAGGCTTATCCTAAGTTTCTGCTTAAGCAGCCTTCCAGAACAAAATTCTACAGATTCTAGAGTCAAGATGTGTGAAATATACCTCAAAAATAACGATGAAGCTGAGCTCCCCAGTTACAATGAAAAATATCCCAAGTTTCTAATATCTTTTCCTAACATGGAAACCTGTAAGGCTGCCCTGGAACTTCACATTGCTTGAGAAAGTGGAAAGAATGAAACAACAGAGAGAACTGATATGCAGCTGCTCCTGGAGATATCTGCATATCTCGTAGATCATGAAACCCTATTCATACTATTTATAACCAAGCCTAAGTAGTCCAGTGATGGTTCTTCTTGTAGCCATTTATTCCATTAACCTGTCCTCCATAGCCACCCCATGACTCCTAGACAGAAACATCTGGGAGCAGCTCTTAGCACATCTGTGTAAGAGGAAAACATTTCTGAGTACATGAGGGAGAAAAGTAGGGATGGCGGAGAATTTCTCCCCGAAACTTCGGGGGGCCGAGCGCCAACGTGTTCGGCCCCCCGAACATGTTTCGGGGAGAAATCCTCCGCACCCCCCTGCCCCCCGCGCCCCCCCCCGGGACGGGACTTACCTTCGCCGAATGTCCCTCCCAGCAGCGGGTCCAGCCGGCGGTTTGGCGGGTGTTCGAGAGGGGCGGGAGCGGCAGCCAGTCTTTCGACTGGCTGCCGCCGCCGCCATTGCAATAAAAGGAAAAAAAACGCCCCCTGATAGGCTACGTGTCGATTAACGTAGCCTATCACGGCTAGATTTGCAAAGTCAGCCATGGTAGGCTACGTCAATCGTCACGTAGCCTATCACGGGTGACTTAAAAAAAAAAAAAAAGCACGTATGGCTAATGGTGGCCCCCATATGGAGCCGCCATTCCCGTTCCTTATTTGGTCGCTGTAGTCTACATAAAGATTTACATAGACTACAGCAACCAAATAAGGAACGCGAATGGCGGCTCCCTATGGGGGCCGCCATTAGCGTACGCGCTTTATTTTTCTTTTTTTTTAAGTCACCCGTGATAGGCTAAGTGACGATTGACGTAGCCTATCACGGCTGACTTTGCAGATCTAGCCATGATAGGCTACGTTAATCGTCACGTAGCCTATCAGGGGGCATTTGTTTGTTTTTTTTTTTAACTTTCGCGTTCGCGGCCAGGCGAGGCGGGAAGCCTCCTCCCCGGCCTGAATTTTGGCCGGGGCGAGGCGGGAAGCCTCCCCCCCAGCCTGAATTTCGCGGGGGGAGCAACGAAGCACCTCCCCCCCACCGCAAACGTCCTTCGAGGACAGGTAAGGGACTTTCGTCCACACCTAGAGAAAAGTGGAACACACATAGGTGAGTAATAATGGTCGGTGTCTCCCAGGATAGAGACTGGAAGGCCAAAACATCTGAAACGGCTCTGGGTGATTGGTGAGAAACTGGGAGCAGATCTGTTTTTGTGTGGAGGAGGTTTTGTGTTTTGTTTTCCCATATGTGTGTTTGTTTGTTTATTTATTTATTTATGAAACGTTGTTTTGTTGGGTGAAATACTGAAAAGTGATATACAGCAAAAGTCAATAATTCAATTAAAAGAACACCAATAATATCCAGATCCAGTCACATTCCATATAAAACAAGCTCCAAATTATTTGAACCTTCATTCTGTAATGTCCTGTGAAGAAGAACACCTTTACCTGACTGCAGAAGTCAGTCATATCCCTTAGGGAAGTGATGTGGGGAGTAGAGAGGAGAATTACACAAGACAGGCACCATGGCCATGAAGGCCCCACACTGTATGTGCTAGTATTTCGAACCAGGTGGCAGAACAGAGGTTGTTCATGCAGAATGTTACAGGATCAATACAGCAAGGCTAAGAAAGACCTCTGTCTATGGAGAGCTGCTCCAGTTAGAATAAAGAAAAGTGGTCTAAGTGCACCAGTGGTCTGTCAGCTTCATATGCTGAAGTAGAGAAACAGAGGAAACAGGCGGATGCATGTATATTTATGTATTTATTCATTCATTCAATTTATAGCATTTGTTGTTCAGTCGTTCAGTCGTGTCCGACTCTTCGTGACCCCATGGACCATAGCACGTCAGGCCTTCCTGTCCTCCGCTCTTTCCCGGAGTGTGCTCAAGTTCATATTCATTGCATCGGTGATGCTATCTAGCCATCTCATCCTCTGCCATCCCCTTCTCCTTTTGCCTTCAATCTTTCCCAGCATCAGGGTCTTTTCCAGGAGTTTTCTCTTCGCATTAGGTGGCCAAAATATTTGAGCTTCAGCTTCAGTATCTGTCCTTCCAATGAGCACTCAGGGTTGATTTCCTTTAGGATTGACTGATTTGACCTCCTTGCAGTCCAGGGGACTCGTAAGAGTGTTCTCCAGCACCACAGTTCGAAAGCATCAGTTCTTCAGTGCTCAGCCTTCCTTATAGTCCAGCTCTCACAGCCATATGTTGCTACTGGGAAAACCATAGCTTTGATTATATGAGCCTTTGTCGGCAAGGTGATGTCTCTGCTTCTTACTATGCTGTCTAGTAGCAAGCGTCTGTTAATTTCATGGCTACAGTCACCGTCTGTGGTGATCTTGGAGCCCAAGAAAATAAAATCTGTCACTGCTTCCATTTCTTCCTCTTCTATATGCCAGGAAGTGATGGGGCCAGATGCCATGATCTTCGTTTTTTCAATGTTGAGTTTCAAACCAGCTTTTGCACTCTCCACTTTCTAGGGATGTCAGAGAATTCCACCACAGATCTCAGAGAAGCCGAATGCCAGTGCATTTGGCCCCCCAAAATCCATGGCAGAACGAAGCCCCCTGCCCCACCACCCCGTGAAAGGCGCACAAAACGGAACACTTACCTGCTCCCATTCACGCTGCTTTGCGAATGGCGGCCGCGTCTGTGGCCACCATTCGCTTCCCCATTTAGGCCGTGATAGGCTACGTAAATATGAGGCTACATAAATAAGCCTATCACGGCCTCCGCAGGGACACAAATGGCGTCCCTGCATTAGCCATGATAGGCTACGTAAATACGTAGCCTATCACAACTAATGCAGGGACGCCATTTGTGTCCCTGCGGAGGCCGAGATAGGCTATGTAAGTATTTACGTAGCCCATCATGGCAAAAAAGGGAATGCAAATGGTGGCTGCCATAGCCACCACCATTTACATCCACAGGCTCCAGACACCTGTGAATGCACCCAGCCAGCAGCTCCACAAAGTTGTCGCAGATTTGAGCCGGTGGGGTTAGGATTTCGGGGGGAGGCGCAGAGCACCTCCCCCCCACTGCAAATCTCCCCTGCAAAAATGTAAGTGACTTTCGTACATCCCTACCACTTTCACCCTCAACAAGAGGCTCTTTAGATCCTCTTTGCTTTCTGCCATTAGGGTGGTATCATCTGCGTATCTGAGGTTGTTGATAATTCTCCCGGCAATCTTAATTCCGACCTGTGATTCATCCAACCCGGCGTTTCTCATGATGTACTCTGCATATAAGTTAAATAAGCAGGGCAACAATATACAGCCTTGTCATACTCCTTTCCCAGTTTTGAACCAATCGGTTGTTCCATGTCCGGTTCTTACTGTTGCTTCTTGACCTCGTACAGGTTTCTCAGGAGACAGGTAAGGTGGTCTGGTACTCCCATCTCTATAAGAATTTGCCACAGTTTGTTGTGATCTACACAGTCAAAGGCTTTAGCATAGTCAATGAAGCAGAAATAGACGTTTTTCTCTTGCTTTCTCCATGATCCAGCGAATGTTGGCGATTTGATCTCTAGTTCCTCTGCCTCTCTGAAACCCAGGTTGTACTTCCGGTAGTTCTCGGTTCACATACTGCTGAGGCCTAGCTTGTAGAATTTTGAACATAACCTTGCTGGCATGTGAAATGAGCACAATTGTACAGTAGTTTGAACACTCTTTGGCATTGCCCTTCTTTGGAATTGGAATGTAAACTGACCTTTTCCAGTCTTGTGGGCACTGTTGGGTGTTCCAAATTTGTTGGCATATTGAGTGCAGCTCTTTAACAGCATCATCTTTTAGGATTTTAAATAGCTCAGCTGGAATACTGTCATCTCCGCTAGCTTTCTTGTTAGGAATGCTTCCCACTTGATTTCACTCTCTAGGATGTCCGGCTCAAGTTCAGTGACCGCATAATAATAATAATAATAGCTCAGCTGGAATACTGTCATCTCCGCTAGCTTTGTTGTTAATAATGCTTCCTAAGGCCCACTTGACTTCACTCTCTAGGATGTCCGGCTCAAGTTCAGTGACCACACTATCATGGCTATCAGGGACATTCAGATCTTTCCTGTATAGTTTGTCTGTGTATTCTTTCCACCTCTTCTTAACCTCATCTGCTTCTGTTAGGTCCCTGCCTTCTTTGTCCTTTATTATGCCCATCTTTCTTCGCACAAAACGTTCCCTTGAGGTCTCCAATTTTCTTGAAGAGATCTCTAGCCTTTCCCATTCTATTGTTTTCCTCGATTTAGTTTGCATTGTTCATTTAAGAAGGCCTTCTTGTCTCTCCTTGCTATTCTCTGGAACTCTGCATTCAGTTGGATATATCTTCCCCTTTCTCCCTTGCTTTTTGCTTCCCTTCTTTCCTCAGCTACTTGTAAAGCCTCATCAGACAGCCACTTGGCTTTCTTGCATTTCTTTTTCTTTGAGATGGATTTAGTTGCTGCCTCCTGAACAATGTGATGGACCTCCGTCCATAGTTCCTCAGGCACTCTGTCTATCAGGTCTAATCCCTTAAATCTATTCCTCACCTCCACTGTATATTCATAAGGGATATGATTTAGGTCATACCTGAATGGTTTAGTGTTTTCCCTACGTTCTTCAATTTAAGCCGAAATTTTGCAAGAAGCAGCTCATGATCTGAGCCACAGTCAGCTCCAGGTCTTGTTTTGACTGACTGTATAGAGGTTCTCCATCTTTGGCTGCAATGGGAATAATCAATCTGATTTTGATATTGACCATCTGGTGATGTCCATGTGTAAAGTCGCCACTTGTGCTGTTGGAAAAGAGTCCGTCTTGGGTGGCCCTGCACGGCATAGCTTATGGCTTCACTGAGTTACGCAAGCCCCTTCACCACAACAAGGCAGTGATCCATGAAGGGGAATTTATAGCATGTCTATATACAAAATACTCTAGGCAGCATACAAAGTTAAAAACACTTTAACAAGAAACCCAACATTAAAAACAATACAACATAAAAATGGTATATAACAATCAACAACAAAGAAAGAGAGTTCTAAAAAGGGAAGGCTGGCCTGCTGGAATAATAGAGTCTTCAAAAAGGTCAGCAGGCGTATTTCTACGGGTAGGCCATTCCATAACTGAGGGGTGACAAAGGAAAAGGTCCTCTTGTGTGTGGCAGCTAACTTCACATTAGGCAGCCACAGCAAATAACCCTCAGAGGACCTTAAGTAGTGGACTGGAATGTAGGGGAGAAGGTGCTCCCTAAGGTACCTTGGACCTAGACCATGCAAGGCCTTAAAGGTAGGAACCAGGACTTTATATTTTTCCTGGAAACCATCTGGCAGCCAGTGTAAAGATTTTAAAACCAGAGACCAACCTGGCTGCCATATTTTGTACTAGGTATACAGGCAGCCCCAAGTACAGTGTGTTTCAAAAATCAAGCCTAGAGGCATATGGGAAGAGGTACTCCTTATGTAAGAATATATCCTATATACTAATAGAAAAATCATTATCTGAGTGGAGATTCTTATGTAGTCAAAATGTCACCATCCATACTTAAAAGGGAGAAATTAGCAGGTTTGGGGGAATCCCAAAACCTGCAAAAGTATTTTTTTTTAAACTTTAGGAAAAAATTGTATGGAGAGGGGGACCCAAAAACATAGCACGGAGGATTGAGCATACTCAGTAGCCACAGAACACTGAGGTTTTGTTGTGGGGGGAATCAGAAAACCAAGAGGAAGAGAAATAGAATGGGGCATCCTGGAAAAGGACATTTCTGACTGCTGAAACTCTGAACAGAAGAACTCCACACTGCAATGTTGTGTTGCAGCCTTGCAGGTTCTTCTTGTAGGAAAGTATTTTCATTCTTTACATTTAGAACCTGAAATGTTATACCTAGGGCTTCCCTATTGAACTTTTCTACCTTCAAAGCAACTCTTGGCAGTTTCCTACAAATAGAGCCAAAGGCAGCACATAGACAATCTATGCCAAGCAAACAACACAAAAAGCCTTTAGAGGAGTCATAATTCTTTGGCAGATATGCACAATGGTGTGTCCCATACTTCCTTACGATGCAACCTATGATGACAAAAACAATATGGCAAACAGGAGCCCTAATGGCCTGCATTAGAAGTGAAAACAATGGCTTACATGTCACAGTTATAGACTGTAGCAAACAGCCCCATTAAAACCCCTAAAATTCGCCATCTGTTTTCTAAGTGGTAGGCTGCTGTTCTCAATGCATCAAATGGCCCTGTTAGATTGGCAAGGTGGTACAAGTTTTTTCAAAAGCCAGGGAAACTGTATCATTCTCCAGACCTGTCTTCCTTCCAGTTGGCAGGAAAATCTAACCTGCAAAGTCATAGAACTTATTGAGATGATGGAGGTGTAATGGTTTATTCAAATGGACACTTAAAAGAAAATGGATTGCAGTTAAAAAAATCAATCAAACAAACAAAACAGTTAAGGCTCAACCCTATGCATAATTAGGTGGAAAAAAGTCCTACAGTTCCCAGCATGCCCAACCCAACATGGGTGGCTGGAGGGATGCTGGGAGTTGTATGACTTTTTTCTGTCTAAACATGTGTAGGATTGTGCCCTGTGTGTGTGTGTGTGTCCTAGTCACGTAAGCTCTATTCAGGCATTCGGATATCCTAATCATGGATATCCTGATTGCTGCGGGTTCCCAGTCACACAGTGCACTGTAACCACATTCAGTCATCCCTGTCTCTTCTCCACAATTAGGATATCTGAATGCCTGCCCTGAATAAGGTAATGGCGTGGTTTGAATTCATGTTCTATGATTTGATTACATACTGGTTCATACAAGCATATTCATCAGGTGGTGACTTGAATTCTCTGAACAGGCTATCACAGATATTATTCCATATATATATATATATATATATATATCTTGTATATCTTTTCACATCAACTCAAATGCAACGCCTTCTAATGCAGTCAGCTCACAGATTTAGCTGACTGTCATCACATGTAAAATATTGTAGAAACAATCAAGTGAAGTGCATGCTTGTAGGGATGTGTGAGAAATTTTGCTCTGGCAAGGGTTTTTTTTTTTATGGATTTATCCAGTTCTCACCTCCTGAACCTGAACACCATTTGTGACCAGAAGTCTCTACATTTCTGAACTTATGATTCATCCCGCAAAACAAAACAAACTGTGTTTGACAACATTTGAAAAATGTACAAAGAAAATGCGTACACTTCCAAAATGAGCACAAATATGCTTTGGTCAATGGATGCATGCACCCAAAGACATGTACATTTAAAAAAAATAGCATACATTAATGTGCACATGACACAAAATGCGTACACATTTTTGTACAGACTCTAAAAAAACACATGCAAGCTCATGGAGAAATGGGATGGAACGAGCTTGACCTCAAAAACCTGACAATAGTGGTGAGACAGACTCACAAATCTGACAATAGTGGTGAGACAGACTCACAAATCTGTCCATTCTTATTGGTGATGGCCCTTTCACGCTTGCAATTGGTCATTTGCTTTTGCCGTCAGCAAGTGATGAACATGAATGTGTAAAATAGGCCTGGTTTCAGTTGTCTTGAACAATATCTTTGTGTAGTAAAAACATCAGAGTGAGGGCAGAATTGCTGCCTAATTCTGCCCCCGCTCCAATTTTGCTTCAAGAGGTTGGAGTGAAGGCAGAATTAGGAAGCGGTGCTTCCTGTCTGGAAAGGAAGAAAAAGGAGGATCTTTTCTTAAAAATTACCACTAGCTGCATTGTGGATGTCAGTAAGTGGGGTGGAAATTTCACCCCATTCAGATTCCTCACCTCATCATAATGGCCTCCCCAGCTTTACAACTTGTGAATGGATTGGTGATGAGGAGAGAGAGCAACTTTTCAGCTCAGCCTTATAGAAACAGAACCTCTTTGAATGGTAGTACATTATACTGAATCTTGTCCTAACAATTTCAGCTCAGCACAGCTGGTAATATGAGACTGACTTCCCTGTAGTTTTCCCCTTGAACTTTCACAAACAAGACCTTGAAATTTGGACATTTTAATTATCTTATATTAATAATATTCAGAAAATGTCTATTTTTAAAAAATGCTTCTATCTTCAGTCATGGAATATTGGATGATGGAATGCTCAGAGTTCCCAAAAGCTACAATCCTGCACACAGTTGAAATAGTTTGTTTAAATCCCATCAGTTTCCAGACTGCAGGCTCTGCAGCCAGAAACTTTGATAGGTGGTACACTTGAGGAAAGTTCCGTTTACCAACTTAAGGTCAGGTATAAAAACAAGGCAATAGGGAAATGACATACGAGAGTGTACATTTTCTGTCTGTGTTCCTCCTATCTGTAATATTTGTGCAAAAGCCTCTCACAACATTGTAATGGCATTTTGTCATAATCCCTGAGGAGTAATAATTTTGCCTGAGGATGAGACTGAATCATTGGTGATCTTCCTGCTGCCAGTGACCTATAGATGACATTTTGTACCCAATTAATTAGACATTTTTCTTTTGAAGGAAATGGCACACCGTGCATAATTAGAATAGGCATCAAAGTTAGAATCATTGTCTCCTTATTACAATGAAACTAGCCCGTGGCACTTAAAGATTGTTTTGTATCATTCACTATATTGGTGCTACTACCATAGCTGTGATTAAGATTAGATGTGGGATTTATTCTCCAAAAACACAGCAGCAGGGAGGGCATTTGGGGCAAATATCCATATATGCCACAGCAAAACCCTGTAGTTCAATTAGAATATTGTGGAATTGGTTTAGACATTATATATACAATGGAGGCTGACATCCCTGTGGCAAATCTGCCCACTCCAGGTCATGCAACAAAACCAACAGTGTGAGTTGGAGTGAGTTTCCCCACTGGCAATGGCAAATAGCACTGACATGCATTTCAGGTGGGGAAACTCTGATGCTGAGTTGTATGAAACAATACTGCCTGAAGTGGGAAGTTTGCCATGGTGACTGTGATGTGTACCACCTCCCTATGACTTAAGAGGTTCTTTACTATCAATACATAACTAATTATACCCAAGGTCTGCTCAGACAGAATAGCTGTCATCACTCCCAGTTTGCATATTTCCCTGGCTGGCCCAGGAACACCCTTGATCTTTATAAATCTGAACACAGTAAGCAGGGTCCAAGATAAAGCATCATGGGGGAGGTCTGTGAAATGAATCATGGCACAGGATTCACTGAACATTCAAAATGGATCTTATTTACTCGTAGACAAAAAGGCAGGGCTTACAGATGGAAAAGAAGGATCAACATACGGAACATAGACACAAGAGCAAAAAAAGCAAACTTGATGCAATCCCTAACTGCACTATCTCTAACCCTGGGGTTATTTAGAGGGTCATACAACTATATTTGACCTGGTTTGCACCATCAAAATAGCATGCTGGCACATGCTGGGCAGGATTTGAATCTTTAACACCTGACCACAGCTTGTTGTGTCATGTGAACCCAGGCAGCAGAAGTTGTGCAAGGGTTAAACAACTCCATCACCCAGGTTCACATGACACAAGCCGCGGCTGGACATTGAATATTCAAAATGGCTGCCCACATGTACCAGCATGCCCCACAGCCCACCATGGCTTAAATAAGCCACGGTGGGCTGTTCAATCATGTGAACAGGGCCTATATACATCAAAGAAGTATAGGCATAGATTGGGACTGTTTACACAACATGACAGCCCACCATGGGTTATTTAACTCATGGTGAGGCCGCTGCAGCACATGTGGGGAACATGCAGCCGCCATTTTGAATATGCAATAGTGAACCAGAGCTAAATGTGGGCAGAGTTTGCAAAGTGGTCTGAGGTCCACATGAAAATAAGCCAAGGTCTGCATGGGGCCTTGAGACCATGGATTCCCTTTGTTGTTCAGTCGTTCAGTCGTGTCTGACTCTTCGTGACCCCATGGACCATAGCACGCCAGGCCTTCCTGTCCTGCGCTCTCTCCCAGAGCGATGGATTCCCTACCCCTGCTCTAAAGGTAAACCCTTTCAGGGGTGAGTTTCCACACTATCAGATTCACTTCTTATACAACTTTATTGTGATGTTTCCTCAATCGCATCTTCTCTCTTGCATGTCTCCATATCCTAAAACACCCGGTTTATCATAGTCTCACCCTGGGTGTTTGCACTGTTTCCACGGAGCCCTAATCATGTTCTCTTGATGGCTGGGTGGAGTCTTTTTGGAGTGGGTTGGGTCTGCTTAACCCATCAGTTTTCCTGCCTCCTCCTCTTTCCAATTGCCCCCTCCGTCGCCCCCTCTGCCCCACTGAAGTTTCCCGCTCTGGCCAGTCTCCTCCTTGCCTTCAAAGTGCTGTGTCTGGAGCATCCCCCGCCCCCTTTAAACTTTTGTTGTTGCTTCTAAAACAGGGATTTAAACCACAATTGTGCATTAACAACGGGGCAAACAATCAAAGTGCTGTGTCTGGGGCATTCCCCCCCCTTTAAACCTTCCTTGTTGCCCCTGAAACAGGGATTTAAGCTGCAATTGTGCATTAACAAAGGGACAAAAAAGCAAAGTGTTGTGGCCAGTCTCCTCCCTGCTTTCCCAGCCCTTTTGTTTTGCTTTAGAGGAGTAAAAAATCACAGTGCTGTGTCTGGAGCATCCCACACCCCTTTAAACTTTCTTTCTTGCCCCTAAAATGCTTGTGTGCATGTTTTCATCTCTGCCTGTCTGCTCCCTCCAGGACCATCTCCCCCTCTCCTTCACACAACTTCAGCATTCCCACCTCCTCGTCCATGTTTCCAGGACAATGGAAGGAGAAGCTAATGGAGGAGTATGGGATTTTTAAAAAGGAATCAGCTTTGATGTGAAGGGAGGCTTTCCCCTTCTCCCCAACCCCTTTCTCCTTTCCACTGAAAGTCCAGATGCACCTGCATTTCAGGAGCAAGCCTCATTGAGCACAATGGGAGTTACTTCAGAGTAGACACACATATGCTTGTTCTGGGAAAGGGGGGGAGAACAGAAAGATGGAAACTAGCCCCCATTTTAACCCAGAGAACCACATTGACCACAAGGGGAATTACTTCTGAGGAGACAGTAATGGGTTTGTTGTGGGAAAGAGAGTAGTACACACAAACAGAATCCAGCCCCCACTGTAACCCGCAGGATAGCTATAACGAAGGTGCAAAGTACTTTCTTCCTACGGGACTTTCATTGGAGCCTCAGAGCCTCGCTTGGTCGTTTAAATGCATTTGGAATTGGGCTTTAGTATGTGACATTTCAATTGAGGGGGAATCTCAGCCTCATCCACCACAATGGGAGTTACTTCTGAGGAGACACTAATGGGTTTGTTGTGGGAAAGAGCCTGCAACCAGCCCCCATTTTAATGCACAGGATCTCTATATTGAAGCTGTGAATGAGTTACATCCTAACGCAATGGACCGAAGCCTCAAGATTGACTTAATTGCGTTTCAAGAATTGAGGGCTTTGATATGTGCTGTGTCAGTTGAGGGGCTTCTCTGTCATTTCTGTGGTCATTGAGAGGGCAAGCTTAATTCATCACAATGGGAGAAAACACCCCTTGACTGGGGTCATGGGCTGTGTTCTGCTGGTGCTTATTTTCAGTGCTGTTTTAGAAGTTGGTCCCTCGGCATGATACTGGACCCAGTGTAGACCCAGTGGAAACAGGTCAGTAATGGAGCTGTGGTAAGCTGGAAATTCGGACTATAAGCAGTCTCAGAAGAAGAGTTTTTTCAGCGATAAAATGCAGCACTGGGGCTGAATGGCCACAACGTCATGGAAACACAGAGACCTCACCGTGCAGCCAGGTTGGACTAAATTGCTGGTGGAAACACACCCCAGGTGTGAGGTTGAGGTGTGCCTCCAAATAGAGCCCCTTAGCTATCAGTCCTATGGGTGACACAGGTCTAGACCAGCTCACAGAGAGACAAATGTAGCTCATAAAACCTATGTCTAGGAGGGAGGGGGCCTGAGGAGACTTGAAATATCAGAGAGAAGTAATATTGCATAACTGTTCTGGATGGCAGTCAAGAAGAAGGTGCAATTCATCTGGAAGAGCAAGAGACTTTCAAATAAAAGAGGAGGGAAGTGTTACAAAAGCAAATGCTTTAGGAAGAGATGTACATAAAAATAGAACGCTATATGACAGTCACCTTTTCTGTCACTAACAAGGCTCCATGGCTTACATAAATCTTGGGTTTATAACACATAATATCTGATAATTATCTCTCTAAAGCAGGAATGGCCAACTTCTCCACACACCAGTCCAAGGACCAGTACAATCTGACCCCCTTATGGATGATCAGACTCTAATAAAGTTGTCATCATGGATGATCAGACTCTAATAAAGTTGTCACCACCTAGCAGCTTCATAGGTATGGAGCCCATATGTACAGGTGATAGGATATCATTGAATTGGGAGGAGGGACTGAGAAATAAATGTGGTTCCTACAATATCTTCTGAAGAGGCAACTTGACAGTGTCCTTTGCTGGGTATGGTCACTAGGGGATTTGGGGCGAGGTTCCATCAGTATACTGATGACACCAACTCTTATTTCTTCATTACATCTGAATCAGAAGAGGCCATGCATGACCTAGAGAGGCTCCTGCCTCTCTGCAGAAAGCCTCTTTGCAAAGGGCCCTGTGCTACTGCAAGCAAGAACAGGGTTTTCTAACACTCTAAAAGCCCCACTTGTTCTTGCTTGCAGAAGCACAGGGCTGTTTGCAGAGAGGCATCTGCAGCCTGGCTGCTCTTCTTGAATGCCTATGTGAGAGCGCAATGTCACATGGTCTCATGGGAGTTCTGGAAGAGCTACCAAGTTGGAGAATCCTCTCTGTAAAGAATCTTGTGCTGCTGCAAGTGCTTAGGATGTTTTTTAAAGTGAAGAAGAAGACCTTTCAGCCTCCTCCTACACTTAAAATAGTAAGCAGAAACCATGCCCCCTTCCCTAAAGACAGCATTATTTGAAATTCTCCCCCTCCCTGCAGAAGAGGCACAAAAAAACAATGCCTCTTTCAGAGGGAGAGGGGAAAAAATCACAAAATTAGGGGCAGCATTCAGCACAGCACTGGTTTGTATGCATTTCCGAAATGTACACATTTCCTTTATGCTCTTTTCAAATGTGCATATTTAATCAGATGCATTTTTCCAGTTCTGTGGAAAGCATAGCAAGCCCTGTGTACAGATTTCCAAATCGAAAGTGCATCCAGGTCTGCAGCCACTTCTAGGTAGGGATGGATGAAAGTCCCTTACCTGTCCTCGAAGCTTGCTTCGTGGTGGGGGGGAGGCGCTTCGGTTCTCCCCCCGAAGTTCAGGCGAGGAGGGGAGGCGCCCCGCCTTGCCCGGCCAAAATTCAGGCCGGGGGGGAGGCGTCCCATCCCTCGCCGGCGAAATTCAGGCCGGGTAGGAGCGCCCCGTCTACCCGGCCGCGAAAAAAAAAGTAAAAAAACACGCACACACCCATGATAGGCTACGTAACGATTTACGTAGCCTATCACGGCTAGATTTCCAAAGTCAGCTGTGATAGGCTATGTAAATCGTCACATAGCCTATCACAGGTGACTTTGGAGGGGAAAAAAAAAAAGTGCGTACGCAAATGGCGGCTCCCATGGGGAACGCCATTTGCGTTCCTTATTTTGACACGTCTAGTCTACGTAAAGATTTACGTAGACTACGGCGAAAATAAGGGCAATGCAAATAGCGTTCCCTTATTTTTGCCGTAGTCTACGTAAATGTTTATGTAGACTAGACGCGCCAAAATAAGGAACACAAATGGCGGCGCCCATGGGCTGCCGCCATTTGCGTACGTGCTTTTTTTTTTCCCAAAGTCACCCGTGATAGGCTACGTGACGATTTACGTAGCCTATCACAGCTGACTTTGGAAATCTAGCCGTGATAGGCTATGTAAATCGTTACGTAGCCTATCATGGGTGTGTGTGTGTGTTTTTTAATTTACTTTTTTTTTTTGCAATGGCAGCGGCGGCAGCCGGTCGGGAGACCGGCCACCGCCACCGCCTCCGACGAAATGCTGCCGAAACGCCGCCGGGACACGCTGCCGAGAGGGACATTCGGCCATGGTAAGTCCCATCCCGGGGGGGTGGGGGGCCGGCGGAGAATTTCCCCACCAATTTCGGGGGGCCGAATGCGTTGGCATTCAGCCTCCTGAAGATTCGTGGAGAAATTCTTCGCCATCCCTACTTCTGGGTGATCTAGATTGGAGAAATCCTCAAAACATTTCCAACTCAGCGAGTTCCTCACCCTTTCCTATCTTTCTCCCCTCTATCAGGCTCTGATAATGTCTTGATAAAAAAAAGCACATTTCATCTGATTGTATGTATTGTTATATGAAAATGCCTTTTATGCAAATACGCTCCTGCATAGTGGTTAAACACCAAGCAAAAAGAATCTTGATGCAAAGGTGTGTACAGTTAGATCAACCAAATGCAAGTGCTCATTGGTAAGACACACACACACATGTATACAAAGAATCTTGTTGCAATCATGCTTATGATCACATCCAGATTGTTTGGGGATTTTGCAGTCAGACGGTCAATTTATTGTAAGTGATAAGCTTTCACGATATAACATCAGATGTGTGTGTGTGTATAACATCAGCAATGACAGATTTGCTCAAAAAACAAATATAGACATTAGATACTCTGTCAGCTCTAGAGTCTGGCACATCCTTATTCACAAAGTATACTCTAAGTTTAGTCTCGAAAACAGCAAAGTAGGCTACGTATTTATCTGCACTAAAGCTACATATTTATCTGCATCATTTAACAAATACGTTGACAAACATCAAAAGCCACCCTACCATTCTGGCCAAAAACAGACCTGCTTTTTTTCCTCTGCTTTTGTTGCACTTTCTGTCAATGTGCACATGCAAAGGTCCAATCAGACAGGACTCTGGGGCAGATGTCTAAGGCCCCACTCTGCAGAATGAGGAGGAGGGGCCCCAAATGCAGCAGGATTGGTTTATAAGTAAGTGAAAATATACATATTGCCATCTAAAGGGCCCTTCCCCCAAAGAAGAGATTAAAATTGCCTAACTGCACCACTGTGCATATAAACATTGGTAATTGGGGGAATGAACCGAAGGAAATGAATGTTGCAGCAAACTGCACATGCTGACGCTGTGTAAAAAAATAAGATATTAAAAAAAAAAACAGAACAATGGGGAATTTCTAATACATTATTTCCATTTTGGAAACAAGGCCTACTGTAATAATGAAACCCTACACACTCAGGTTGCTTCCATTCAAGCTAATTGGACTTTTGTAGCTTAACCATGTGCAGGATTGCAGCCTAATATTATTTAACTGATGGCTTGGTAGATACGTTGCTGATGTAATTCTTAAAAAAGGTAAAAAGGTGTCCCCAACCAGTCGTGTCCGACTCTAGGGTGCGGTGCTCATCCCCGTTTCTAAGCCGAAGAGCCAGCGCTGTCCAAAGACGCTTCCGTGGTCATGTGGCCGGCATGACTGAACACCGAGGTGCACGGAACGCTGTTACCTTTCTGAGGTGGTACCTATTTATCTACTTGCAATTTCTTGCTTTCAAACTGCTAGGTTGGCAGGAGCTAGGACTGAAGATGGGAGCTCACTCCATCACGCGGCACTCGGGTCTCGAACTGCTGTCCTGCCAACCTTCCAGTCTGCAGTTCAGTGTCTTAACCACTAAGCCACTGCGGCCCCTAATAAAAGGCCAGGCAGCGCCCGCGGGACTCAAACCTTTAACGTTGCAAGTGCAAACATAATGCGAAGGAACCGCTGGGCTACTCATTATTCTCAAATTATGTTTTACATTAATTCAGTCATTAATGTTTTCATCATGTTCAGTGACATTGTTCTTAGTAAATATGGAGGAGGCTGAAACTTCTCACAGCTCTTGTACTGTTTTCCTTCTGGAATTTTCCCTCTCCCTGTTCTGAAGGTATCACTGTTGCTTGGCAACTTGAGCCTTTGAAGAGAAGAACAAGTTATGTAGAACATCCCAGCTTGGTATATTGTTGGTTCCCTCTGACCCTCTCTACTATTGAAATAGGCGACTCAAAATAACAATATTTCATCACATCATTGCTGTCATGGATTCCTTATTGTGCTACACAGTCAGTCTACAAGGCATGCATGGAAGATTTATCTAAGGTGTTAAGACTTCCAGTTTGGAAGGCTAGGGTGACAGACAACCAGTGTGATCCATTCTGAAAGATGACTAGGAAATACAGCCCACGGCACAACTTCCTGTTGTGCCATTTGTTCTAAAAATTCCCTGTTGTGACAGCAGTTGTACCTTGCATGCATGAATGAACTTTCAAACTGATAATGCCATTATGTGTGTCTAGAGATAAGCAAGACAGGTAGGAGCAATAACAGAGTTAAAAATAATAAAATCACATGCTACAGAGTTGCTTCTGGCTGGATATAGAATAAGAGATGTACATTTTTTAGAGAAGAAATTCAAATTAATGCCTTTCCTCCCCCCACCACAATAATTGTTCCATGCTTGAGCCGCAAATGACTGATGATAATAACAATTGATAATAAATATTTCTTCAAGCAAGAAACTTGTGGATAAAAAGAATAGGCATCTGAACAAGTACATTTTTAGACACTGCAGGTTTGTTTGTTTGTTTGTTTAAAATATTTCTTTTGCTGCAGAATGGGACCAAACTTAGGTTTTAATAACAAGGGCCCAGTTTTGCACAGTTTGTGACTCACCTACTGAATACAGTTAGCAAACATAAGGCAGTATCCAATGTTGGCAGTCCGCAAGCACTCATCAAATTGGGCAAGCTGGAATGACCTCTAGTGCAACAGGAAGCTAGTGCTTGCTACAGCAGCCCTGGAAACTAGGTCCCAATCTACACCTTGTGTCTAATCAGAATTAAGTCAGTACAATACCGCTGTTAATCTAATAATATTAGAACATGGTAATTCACACTCACTCCGTTTCCCCGTTTCAGTACTTTCTCGAAAACATAACCTCGGTTCATACCACTCAATGGGAGAATATTTACTGCGTTAAAAGTGGGCAGTTCGTGGTAGAGAAGCAGTCTATTCTTCCTTGTTCTCCCTCCCTCTTTGTTCGAACGACCTTAACATTAACTCTTTCGTGCCTGCATCACCTGGCCCCATTGATTGTCCACTTCTTTTGTTAGCAGTGTAGTAGCATTTGGATAACAATGGAGCAAGGAGCCATGGATCAAGATCTCAGTATGTTTTTCAGACTACTTTTCTTCTTCTTGTCAGACTCTCCGGAACTCCGACGCTTCAGCGAAACTGCTCCTTCCCTGTGCTTTATTTTGTGCCTGATATGAAGATCAGAATCTGTACATGGCTGTACTTTTAGCTGTCAGTCTTCCCTTTTTCCTGTGTGTGTGTTTCTCTCTGTGCATGTGTGTTTGTGTGTGTGTGTGTGTGTGTGCTTGTGTCTGTGCAAGTGCTGCCTGCCTAGAATGAAATTAGATTGTCCCTAGACACTCTCCGATTCTTTGAAGATCCGAAAAGAATAAAGTACTATATAAAAAAAAGCTTAGCTGGGAGAGGAGAGAGAACTATGGGAGAACATGCCAGGAAGTGAGCTGTGGATGCTAGAAGCTGCCCGAAGGCACATGGAGGCATTGAGAGCTGTGATTGGCCAGTAGGGAAATATGAAATCAACCATATAAGGACAGGGTTAGGAGCACACCACACTTATATATGGTACCTGAAGTAAAACATTGGACCACATGAATGGAAATCTAGTTGTATATTACAGTATTTCAGGGAAATGAATACAATAACAGCTCAAATAAAATTTGTGGCTCAGAAACGAAACACTGTGAACGTCATGTGCACCAAAAGGAGAGGAAACTTTTCGGAAACATGACAAACCATGGAGATTAATAAAACTCTCTATTTATTATGGATAGACTGATGGCAATAAAGATGACAGTCCTCCCTCGCCTTATGTTCCTTTTCTGAACACTCCCAGTTTATATCCCTCAGATGCATTTAAATAAATGGCAGGAAAAAAAATAATTCTTTTAACTTTGCCACAAAACGCCCAAGGATTAAAGCAGCTCTCCTCCACCTGCAAGCACAGCAGGGGGGTTGGGGGACACCGAACTGGCAACTTTATTATGATGCCTGTCAACTTCAGCAGGAATCCCCATAATTTTAAACATTGAGAGGAAGCAATGGGTTTCAATGGAAAACATATTGTTAAGCGATCACCTATTGCTAAAAAATAAAACTAAGCTTAGGCACCTAGTTTACACAATCCACTTGCCAGAGCTGGACAAGGTGGGCAGCAAAATTGTCCCCGGGATGTCCCCACTACTCCCAGTGGAAAGTCACCCTAATTTCCGTAACAAGGCCAGGACACATAATTTCTCTGAATGGAAAGAAAGAGGGTTCCATCGGCTGCCCCAATTTTATGAGGAGGGTCAACCAATAAAAATGGAGGCTTTAAAAGAAAAGTTGGGCAATGTAACATTGCCCTGGATTTTGAGTTGCCAACTCTGGTCCTTTTTGAGTTCCCCTGTGGTGAAAAATGAGGCCACTAGAAGCCTAACTATGAAAAAGTAATGGTAGGGAACTCGGGAGAGACCTGGGGATTTATTACGGTAACATACAAATAGTTCCTGCATTTCACATTTGATTTTACCACTCCACAAAAAACTTGGTGGGAAACAAACTGGAACTTTAAAGTAGATGACTATGACTGGCAACAACTATGGGATAAGCCTCCATATAAATCAATATCAGCCCAAACTAGAGAGATGTCACTGAAAATAGTCCATGGGTGGTATCCAACTCCAAGGCATCTCTCACTTATGACACACTCAACTTCTCCTCAGTGTTGGAGGGGGCGCCAGGAGTCAGGAATGTACCGGCACATGTGGGATTGTACGGAAGCCCAACCATTCTGGCGGGCAGTGGCAGCAGAGATCAGCCATATCACAAACCCAAATATCCCACATTTGCCAAGTCTAGCAGTATTAAATTTGTTTATAGGGGAGGCCAGGGATTTAAACAGTAAGGAGCTGATTACTCATTTACTTGTAGCTGCCAGATCCATGATAGCTAGGTTTTGGAAGGGATTCACCTTCCAGGGATTAGATTATTGGTATGCCATTGTCTGGCAAATTGCCATAATGAAAAAAAATATTGCACAAGTTGAAGGTGGCCAGGGGTCAAAGCAAACATGACTCATTCCATGTAATATGGTTTGACTTTATCGCATATACGAACAGAACATCAATATTTGATTCCCTTGCATTATAAAACCCTATGGCTTTTATAAGGAAGAAAATAGATGAAGAATAATCCTGAGTCCATCTGATAAAATATCTAGTAGCACTGACAAGAATTTCCTGTGACCTCTGTATACCCATTAAGATATAACTGCATGGTAAGAAGAAAAGGTGGAAGACAACAGAAGAAGCCAATGTGGCTTCACAAAAAGCTTAGAGGTGACCTGAAAACAAAAAAGGAGACATATAGGAAGTGGAAAGAAGGAAGGAAGAGTACAGGCAGGTAGCACAGAATTGCAGGGATGGCGTCAGGAAGGCTAAAGCTAAGAACGAGCTGAGGTTAGCGAGGGATGCTAAAAACACTGAAACAACAAAAAGGCTTTTTTTCAGCTACGTGCATAGTAAAAGGCAGAGGAAAGAAATGGTTGTTCAGCTATTAAATAAGGGTGGCAAAATGATAACAGATGACAAAGAAAAGGCAGAGGTGCTCAATTCCTACTTTGGCTCAGTCTTCTCCCAAAAGAGGGTCTATGACCCCCCTGGCAAAGGCAAAGTACAGGCTGAAGGGGCAGAGTTGTAGCTTAAGATAGATAGGCATATGGTCAAGGAACACCTAATTACTTTGAATGAGTTCAAATCTCCAGGGCCAGATGAACTGCATCCTTGAGTAATAAAGGAACTGGCAGAAGAACTCTCAGAACCGCTGTCTATTCTCTTTGAGAAGTCATGGAGGATGGGGGAAGTGCCAGATGACTGGAGGAGGGCTAATGTTGTCCCTATCTTCAAAAAGGGTAAAAAGGAGGAACCTGGGAACTACAGACCAGTCAGTCTGACATCAATCCCTGGGAAAATTCTGGAGCAGATGATAAAGCAATCCATCTGTAAGCACCTTGAAAACAATGCAGTGATTACTCGAAGCCAACATGGATTTGTCAAGAACAAGTTCTGCCAGACAAATCTGATCTCATTTTTTGATCAAGTAATCTCCCTTGTGGACCATGGGAATGCTGTAGACCTAATATACCTCAACTTCAGCAAAGCTTTTGACAAAGTGCCCCATGATATCCTGATGAGCAAACTAGCTCAAAGTGGGCTAGATGAAACAATGACCCAGTGGATCCACAGTTGGCTACAGAATCGGACTCAAAGAGTGCTTATCAGTGGGACCTTCTCAAACTGGGGAGAGGTAACGAGTGGGGTACCGCAGGGCTCAGTCCTGGGCCCAGTGCTCTTCAACATTTTTATTAATGACTTGGAAGAGGAGGTGCAGAGAATGCTGATCAAATTTGCAGATGACACAAAATTGGGCAGGATAGCTAATACTTTGGAAGACAGAAACAACATTCAAAGTGATCTGGATAGACTGGAACGCTGGGCAGAAAACAACAGAATGACATTGAATAGGGATAAATGCCAAGTTCTGCACCTAGGAAAAAGAAACCGAATGCACACTTACAAGATGGGGGATACATGGCTCAACAACACTACAAGTGAGAAGGATCTTGGAATTGTTGTTGATCACAAGCTGAATATGAGCCAACAATGTGATGTGGCTGCAAAAAAGGCAAATGCCATTTTGGGCTGCATTAATAGAAGCATAACTTCCAAATCCCGGGAAGTACTAGTTCCCCTCTTCTCAGCACTGGTTAGGCCTCATCTGGAGTACTGTGACCAGTTCTGGGCACCACGCTTTAAGAAGGATGCAGACAAACTGGGGAGGGTTCAGAGGAGGGCAATGAGGATAATCAGGGGACTGGAAACAAAGCCCTATGAGGAGAGACTGAAAGAACTGGGCATGTTTAGCTTTGAGAAGAGAAGACTGAGGGGAGATATGATAGTGCTCTTCAAGTACTTGAAAGGTTGTCACAGAGAGGAAGGCCAGGATCTCTTCTCCATCTTCCCAGAGTGCAGGACACGGAATAATGGGCTTAAGTGACAGGAAGCCAGATTCTGGCTGAACATCAGGAAAAACTTCCTGACTGTTAGAGCAGTACGACAATGGAGCCAATTACCTAGGGAGGTAGTGGGCTCTCCCATACTGGAAGCGTTCAAGACGAGGCTGGACAGCCATCTGTGAGGGATGCTCTGACTTGGATTCTTGCATTGAGCAGGGTGTTGGACTCAAGGGCCTTGTAGGCCCCTTCCAACCCTACTATTCTATGATTCTATGTAAGAAGATGTAATCCTGATGGAATTTGTTTTATTTTAGTTTCTATTTTGGCTTTGTTTTGTTTTATTTTGCTTTGTTAATATTACTGAAATTCAATAAAAAATTGTATTAAAAATAAAAGGAAATGTGACAACCGTGAGTGTAGATTCTGCTGAACTCAAACTAGCGTTATCAGAATTAGACAAGTCAACAGAACTCCCTTCCATGAGCTGCAATGACTTGTTCCATTCTGGAAATTTTAATTTGGGCTAATTTCCAGTTCCTGTAGCAATACTAGCTTCCTGCTGCACTCGCAGTCATTCCTGCTAGGACAACAGCACTGTCGCATAGTGCCCTTTAGTCCACTGGGGACTTCCAGGACCACACAAAAAGGAGGCTTGGACCTGGCAACAAGTCTGGTGGCCTGCATTTGGCTTAGTACGTCACATGTTGTCCAACTCTCAGTCCCTGCTCCATGCATTTGTACCCTGACTGACTGACTTAGATGCCCTTCCTTATTCTAAGGATGCATACTTGTCCAGCTATGCATGTAAAATCTCATTGAAATAATGCATTGTTTATAATGATGTCTTTTCAAGTTTATTCCGGAAAGCAAAATCACTACCTAATATTTGCCTAAGTCAATGGTAATCTTCTCACTGGCTTCAATGTGCATTTAATAAGGACATGATTCTATATTCTACCAATTTTGTCTTATGGAGAGGGATTTTTATTAAAAAAAAAAATTGGGGGGGCAATGCTGCTGTGTGTGCCTTAAAATGCATTCAGAAAGAAACCTATAATTGATTTTAGTGGCTTGCTGAAGCCAACTCACACTAATATAACTGAAGTGATGAAAGCAAGCATCCTGCTCATTAGCAAAAGTTATGTGCTAGGAAATTATGCAAACTGTAGTAAATAATGCAATTTAGTTAAATGTTGAACCTCTGAGATGACAAGCAAAGACAGTTAGTAAAATAATCTGGCAAAAGGCAGAGACATGAAAAACATTATTGCAATCATACCATGGAAATGAACATAGGGAGCTTGAATCATCAAGCTAACTTGAACTATTGGTTAATATTAAAAGGCAGCAAGCTCCAAGTAGTTCTTTAATCAACTGTTTCTCTGCATGATCTTTATTTGTTCATATTTGACTTCTTTAAAACGTTCCATTGACTCTTTTGCATCTTGTTTAATTAATTTTAAAAGTTCTGCTGCTGCAGAATTATTAAACCCAGCTATTAGGGTCCTTTCAATATACAGTCCCTGTATACACAAGGTATCGATCATAATGAGGTATTTTTTTACTGGTAATCTAATAAAAGCAGTCTATGAATATCTTTCTGTTGCTGAAGCATCCAGTACATTCTCTGATTACATTTTGCTACAGGACAGAAACATATCTCATCTCTGATTTTATTGTATTTGTCTTTCCTCACAATATTTTATAATACAATAAAAGGATGTTATCAGTGACTTTCAGTTTTTTGTACTGAAAAAAGAACTGACACTGATATTATAGTATGTGCACTAACCAGTCAGAACTCCTGTGGGCTAACAAGCTGGAATCGGGAAAATGGTGTAATATGATTCAAGGCGCAAAAAATCGTATTTTATACCAAGGAGGGAGACATCTTTATGTTTTGTATTTTAGCATATTAACACTCTGGATGCCTCAAGCATAAAAACGGAAGGTACTTAAAAGGATCCGGAGTAAAGAGAAAGTACTAACCCTGAGGTAGACACTTCAGCTGCTTAAACATAAACGTGATGCACTGAAATAAATCTGTTTCACCTTGACCTTCACTGTGCCTCAAAAATAAGGGCTGTGCAAAATATTTATAAGTTTTGGTTTCCAGGTTGAAACTGTTGACTATGGCACAGCAGAATCCCCCCTCCCACACTAAAAACAGATGGGTTGTACATATAGTCATTTTTTTAAAAAACCAAATCTTCCTGGTGCAATTGGATAGAATCCAACTAAAGGCCTACTTATAGTAGACCCATTGAAATGAATTGGACTTAACTTAGTCAGGACTAACTTAAGTGTCATTAATTTCAGTGGGTCTACTCTAAGTAGGGCTTTAATTGGATTCTACCCATTGTTTCTCCTTGCTTCCACTTTTCCTCCTGAGTGTTGCTGAATTAGTCCCATGGGTGATCTCTCTCAGTCAAGGATCACATGAAGAACAGGGCACCACACTTGAAGAAGGATGCAGACAAACTGGAGAGGGTTCAGAGGAGGGCAACAAAGATGATCAGGGGACTGGAAACAAAGCCCTGCGAAGGTACTGGGCTCTCCCACACTGGAGGTGTTCAAGATGAGGCTGGACAGCCAACTGTCAGGGATACTCTGACTTGGATTCCTGCACTGAGCAGGGAGTTGGACTCAATGGCCTTGTAGGCCCCTTCCAACCCTACTATTATAGGGGTGTACGAAACCTCGCTTACCTGGCTCCGCCAGGTTCCGCAGTTGGGGGGAGGCGATCCATTCCTCCCCCCGGAATACTCAATGGGGGGGAGGTGATCTGTTCCTCCGCCCAGAATCCTCGATGGCGGGGAGGCAATCTGTTCCTCCCCACTGGAATCCTGCCTGGCTGGCTCTGCTCCGTGGCCAGGCCGTGGAGCCGCCAGCCAGGCCAACCTTCAGCGGGGCCTCCAGCCGCTGCCGGGCTGGTGCGGGCACAAATGGCATCCTGTGTAGGGGACGCCATTTGCGTCCCTATGCCGGCCCGTGATAGGCTACGTAAATATTTACGTAGCCTATCAGGAAAAAAAACAAACAGCGAACACAAATGGCGGCGGCTATGGCAGCTGCCATTTGCGTTCCCTTTTTTTTCCGCCATGATAGGCTACGTAAATATTTATGTAGCCTCTCATGGCAAAACAGAGGGGTGCAAATGGTCCGTAACATTGTTCAAGAGGCAGCAACTAAATCCATCTCAAAGAAAAAGAAATGCAAGAAAGCAAAGTGGCTGTCTGATGAGGCTTTACAAGTAGCTGAGGAAAGAAGGCAAGTGAAAAGCAAGGGAGAAAGGGGAAGATATAGCCAACTGAATGCAGAGTTCCAGAGAATAGCAAGGAGAGACAAGAAGGCCTTCTTAAATGAACAATGCAAAGAAATCGAGGGAAACAATAGAATGGGAAAGACTAGAGATCTTTTCAAGAACATCGGAGATCTCAAGGGAACGTTTTGTGCAAAGACGGGCATGATAAGGACAAAGAAGGCAGGGACCTAACAGAAGCAGATGAGATTAAGAAGAGGTGGAAAGAATACACAGAAGAACTATACAGGAAAGATCTTAATGTTCCTCATAGCCATGATAGTGTGGTCACTGAACTTGAGCCGGACACCCTAGAGAGTGAAGTCAAGTGGGCCTTAGGAAGCATTAGTAACAACAAAGCTAGCGGAGATGACAGTATTCCAGCTGAGCTATTTAAAATCCTAAAAGATGATGCTGTTAAAGTGCTGCACTCAATATGCCAACAAATTTGGAACACTCAGTCAACAGTGGCCACAAGACTGGAAAAGGTCAGTTTACATTCCAATTCCAAAGAAGGACAATGTCAAAGAGTGTTCAAAGTACCGTACAATTGCTCTCATTTCACATGTAGGGATGGCAGAGAATTCTGCCATGGATTCCAGTGAGGCCAGATACTAGAATCCAGCCCCCCAGAATCCATGGCGGAATGGCCTCCTGCCCCCCCCCCCGTGGAATCCCCCAGGATGGAACTTACCTGGGGCGGATTTGGTGGTGGCGGTGGTGGCGGCAGGAGCAGCTGGTCTCCTGGCAGGCCGCGGCCGGGCTGCTGTGGCCGCCATTGCTGTCCTTCAAGCTGTGATAGGCTACGTAAGAATTTACGTAGCCTATCACGGCTAACCCCTAAAAAAAAAAAAAAAAGCATACGCAAATGGCGGCGGCTACGACGGCTGCCATTTGCGTTCCCTATTTTTCACCTTTCTAGCCTATGTAAATATTTACGTAGGCAATTATGGCGAAAAATAGGGAACGCAAATGGCGGCCGCTGTAGCCGCCGCCATTTGTGTATGCTGGGGTTTTTTGTGTGTGTTTTGCCCAGCAGTGATAGGCTGCGTAAAGACTTACATAGCCTATCACAGCTGCCTGGGTGGATGCAAATGGCGGCTACTACGGCAGCCGCCATTTGTGTCCACACCAGCCAGTCCGTGGCCAGAAATCTGGCTGTGGACGGCCCTGGCCAGCTGCTCCGCAGAGCCGCAGCGGAGCAGAACTGGCTGGGCAGGATTCCGGGGGGGAGGACCGGATCGCCTCACCCCCATCGAGGAATCCGGGGGGAGGGACGGAGCACCCCCCCCCACGAACAGAATCCATGAACAGGTAAGTCACTTTCATACTTCCCTATTCACATGCCAGCAAGGTTATGCTCAAAATCCTACAAGCTAGGCTTCAGCAGTATGTGAACCAAGAACTACCGGAAGTACAAGCTGGGTTTCAAAGAGGCAGAGGAACTAGAAATCAAATCGTCAACATTCACTGGATAATGGAGAAAGCGAGAGAATTCCAGAAAAACGTCTATTTCAGCTTCATTGACTACACTAAAGCCTTTGATTGTGTGGATCACAACAAACTGTGGCAAATTCTTAAAGAGATGGGAGTACCAGACCACCTTACCTGTATCCTGAGAAACCTGTACAAGGGTCAAGAAGAAACAGTAAGAACCAGACATGGAACAACCAATTGGTTCAAAATTGGGAAAGGAGTACGACAAGGCTGCATATAGGGATGGCGGAGGATTTCTCCCCGAAATTTCGGGGGGCCGAGCGCCAACGTGTTCGGCCCCCCGAACAAGTTTCGGGGAGAATTCCTCCCCCCCCGCCCCCCGCCCCCCGCCCCCCGCCGGGACGGGACTTACCTTCGCCGAATGTCCCTCCCGGCGGCGGGTCCGGCTGGCGGTTCAGCAGGTGTTCGTGTGGGGCAGGAGCGGCAGCCGGTCTTTCGACCGGCTGCCGCCGCCGCCGCCATTCCAATAAAAGAAAAAAAAACGCCCCCGTGATAGGCTACGTGACGATTAACGTAGCCTATCACGGCTAGATTTGCAAAATCAGCCGTGATAGGCTACGTAAATCGTCACGTAGCCTATCATGGGTGACTTTAAAAAAAAAAAAAAGCGCGTACGGATAATGGCGGCCCCCATAGGGAGCCGCCATTCCCGTTCCTTATTTGGTCGCTGTAGTCTACGTAAAGAATAAGTCAAATAAGGAATTGCCTGAGCAAGATGTTACAACAAGATAAGGAATTACTGAGAACTAGGGATGGCGGAGAATTTCTCCCCGAAACTTCGGGGGGCCGAGTGCCAACGTGTTCGGCCCCCCGAACATGTTTCAGGGAGAAATCCTCCGAACCCCCCACACCCCCCGCACCCGCCCCGGGACGGGACTTACCTTCGCCGAATGTCCCTCCCAGCGGCGGATCCGGCCGGCGGTTCGGCGGGTGTTCGAGCGGGGCGGGAGCAGCAGCCGGTCTTTCGACCAGCTGCCGCCGCCACCATTGCAATAAAAGAAGAAAAAAAACGCCCCCTGATAGGCTACGTGACAATTCACGTAGCCTATCACGGCTAGATTTGCAAAGTCAGCCGTGATAGGCTACGTCAATCGTCACGTAGCCTATCACAGGTGACTTAAAAAAAAAAAAAAGCGCGTATGGATAATGGCGGCCCCCATAGGGAGCCGCCATTCCCGTTCCTTATTTGGTCTCTGTAGCCTACGTAAACATTTACATAGACTACAGCGACTAAATAAGGAACGCGAATGGCGGCTCCCTATGGGGGCCGCCATTAGCGTACGTGCTTTTTTTTTTTTTAAGTCACCCGTGATAGGCTACGTGACGATTAACGTAGCCTATCACGGCTGACTTTGCAGATCTAGCCGTGATAGGCTACGTGAATCGTCACGTAGCCTATCAGGGAGCGTTTTGTTTTGTTTTTTAACTTGCGCGTTCGCGGCCGGGCGAGGCGGGAAGCCTCCTCCCCGGCCTGAATTTCGGCCGGGGCAAGGCGGGAAGCCTCCCCCCCGGCCTGAACTTCGCGGGGGGAGCAGCGAAGCGCCTCCCCCCCACCGTGAATGTCCTTCGACGACAGGTAAGGAACTTTCGTCCACCCCTACTGAGAACTCCTATTTGCCATTTTAGAAAATGAGCAAAATGAAAGTAGGGATATCGCAGGAGTCTGGCTGGAGCTCGAGCTTGGCGATTTCTCGCTGGCTTGGTCCCACGAATGCCAATCCATGGATCCCTGTGCTTGCCCAACTTGGCATGCACTGAATCAGGCAAGCTTGTAGTTTTCTGCTGCCTGCCAACCGCTCACACTGTCCTTCCTTGCAAGGAGAGGACCAGGGGTTGGCGGGTGGCAACAGGGGCTCTAGTAGCTACCATTTTGCACAAAATGGTGGGTAAGCTTTTCTGTAAATCCCATTTTGTGCAAATGGCGGCGACACATAGAGCCAGGATTGCAAAATCACTGGAATAAATGGACTAATTAAATGGCCCTATTTATGTTCAGACCTTATAGTTAGGGCTGATCAGAGAGTGCCTTCACCTTCTCAGCTGCATTGCAGGGTTGTAAAAATGTGTAGCAGGGGGGAGGGCAGTTTCTCTACATTTTCAAAATGTCTTGAGAAATTCTAAAAAAAAATGCATAGGTTTGCGCCCTCAAATATTCTACAAATAAGTTCCTTAATCTCATTCTTGTTTATTCATTCATTGTGTCCTTTGCTCCCCTCCCCCTTTAGCTTACTCAGGGAGCAAGTCCTTCAGAGGGGTAAGACTTTGTAAGTGGTCTAGGAGCCTGTGAAGTGTTAGTCACATACTGGCTAAAAAAATACTAGGGCTCCACAAAATTGTCTTTTTAATGAGGCCCCCCTCAAAATTCTAGATTGGTCTATTAAGTGGTCAGTCGCGGCTACATCCCAAATATTCTTGAACCAATTCTTCAGAGTGAACCCAGCACGTCCAGTGTCTAGTAATGACTAGACAGCCTGCTCCAAGAAGCGGTGCAAGCAAATCTTTAAGTAATATTGACTTAGGGGTGTCAGAATAAAGGGGTAGTAGTGCTGCCTGAGGAGTAGGGGTCACTTTCTGATTAGTAATCCAAGAGGGCACCTCAAACACTTTTTACTAGAAGCTCTGTAGCTTAGTGCAGCTCCATATGGAGGGATGTTCCGTGTGTATCACACCCTCTCCTGAAGGTTCTTCGAAGCATGAGCAGTGCCCCTCCATCACATCGAGACAGAGGATCTATCAGAGCTTTGAGCCTCAGAACCTCTTAGATTACATTAGATTCCTTGACAGCCAGCACTCCACCCAGAAAATTAAAGAAAGCTCCCCTCCCCTCTAAAAAGAAAGCCTCCCCCATGCATATTCTAGACAGGTTTGTGCCACACATCTTTCATGTTTGAAATTAAGCTCCCAGTGCCTTTAACAGCTGCTGCACAAATGCAACAGGTACCACATTTCATTAATATAAAGGTGCAGTGAAGGGGGAAGCTCTGTCCATTGAATTTCTGCCTGTTATGCAGCTGATTCTGCCACAGAGCCCCTTTAAGGCTGGGGAAGGAAACTTTGGGGGTTTCTATGTGGAGGGGCTGCCCATCTCATTCAGCAGTTCTGTTCCTTATTAAAGTACACATCATTGTGCTCTCCAGAAAGCACAGGATCCTTGAGGCATGGTGCTGCCAACCACAACAACAGATACGAAGATTTTAGTTTTATGGAGCATTCAGAGGCAAACACTTTCTGCTATCTGAGTGGGTTTTTCAGCTGCCCTCAGGCTATTCCAAAAGGTGTCAATGGCCCCATGATAAAGTTGTCCTGGGAACTAAATACTTCATTTAGACCCTTCTGTCTTCAGACGAGAGACTTCTAACTTAAGAATGTCAAAAGGAAAGAGTCTTGCTAGCCAATTTCTCAAGAGATTGAGAACCTTTGAAATGTAAAAAGATGTGCTGAAAAAATTACCACATTCTTTAGGCACAGAAGGGAATAGACAAGATTGGCAGGCAGCAGAAAACTTCTGCCTCAGCCAGGTTTGGTATAAATAAACACCAAGAACCTTGGGCTTTCTGCCCACCACTAGCTTCTCCTTGCTGCGTTTCAGCTTCTGTTCCCCCAGCTTCCAACTCTTGGACTCATGCCCAAGCTACTGCTTGAGAGACCAGTGGGCCATCTATTCCAGCATCCTGTTTCCCACAAAGACTATTCAGATGCTTCAGGGAAGCCCACATGCAGAATATCAAGGTACTGACCTGGTTCACATATAATGGTGGCAAATCATGGTTAATTCATCCATGATTTGCTGGGGTCAAATGCCACTGCCATTTTGAATACGCAACCTCCTATCAGCCAATCAGAGGTTATTTCACGACATGCAAACCCAGACACTATGGGTTAATCATGGGTTAAACAAAACACAGTTAAACTATGATTAGTTTTTAGGTTAACTGTGTGTTATTTAACCCACCACTAACGCATGGCATTCAGGCTCCCATATCACAGAATAACCTCTGATTGGGCTGACTGGAGTGTGGATATTCAAAATGGCAGCAGTATGCACCCTGGCAAATTGTGGGTTAATTAATTAACCCATGATTTGCCACCATTACATGCAAATGTGATGCATTATTACATTACATAACTCTTGTTGTTGGACCCCAGCAACTGATATTCAGTGCCATACTGTTTGTGAACCTGGAGCCTGCATGCTGCTCTCATGCCTTTTAATTACTGATAGATGGAGAGAGCAATCCTATGGCTGCTCGACACTGTCTAGAGGACCATAGGATATGCTCATTTCTGGGAACCGACCTCGGAGCCCTTGCTCTGAGGTCAGTTCCCGGAAATCCAACTGCCCGCCTTGTCCACGCTGCCTTGTTGGAGCCAGTATGGAGAAGCCCTGTCCTCCGCGCTTGCGAGAGGAGTGCGGAGCAATTGAAAGGGAGTGGGGCTGGGGGGTATTCCGGAGTGGGGGGAGCAGAGCCACACGAACGACACATCCAATGTGTCGTATGGCAGCTTCCTCTATAATATTGGCATTTTACAGCATTGAGAATTATTATCTATCTTGCTGTTTTATGTGTTTGTATAATTTATACCCCACGTTTCGACCTACAGGTTCACTTCATCCTTTGCAGATCATTGGGAAAAGAAAGAAAGAAAGAAAGACCTTTCAATATTGTGGAATGTTACAAAATATAATATATTGAACAGAATTGATTTGCCTTGGGATTAGATATTATTTGAATAGAATAAAAATGGCAGTATCTGAATAAAGTTGGGTAACCGGTGCTATTCTTAATACCATATTTAACTGATTTCTGTATGCTTTTCCGTTTAGTTTTGTTTCTCTGTCCAATAGCACCATCAAGTGGTTAAGAGGATTAAGCCACCAACAACTGCAATTTCAAGCCATACCAAACACCCCCCATCACACGATGCTATTGAATTCCTGCCTGTCTTTCTGCTGTTGAAGGCAAAAAACTTTCTGTCTAGGAAAAAAGATGATCATCTTTGCTGAAATCTCATTTTACTGTTGTATATATTAGTTCGTTAGTACCTTAGTGCCTCAATCAGATGCACATTTGCCTAGGAGTAAATACCTTTAAACACAGTGGGACTTTTGTATGAATGAAAATGCATAGAAATGTTCTGCACAATATGGCTTTTGTGCCCTTGCACTGAAGGCAATTTATATTTTTTAAATAATTATTTACAATCTAGTAGTCTTTATCCAAAGGGGAAAATGGCAGGCAAGGAAGGAAGAGGAACTTGAGCAGAAGTGTGTGTCAACACTTTCATAATGGTTAAATCAGGAATGGGCAACTTGTGGCACTCCAGATGTTTTGGCGTTCCCATTATTTTTGCCGTCTTAGTCTACGTAAATGCTTACGTAGACTAAGATGTGCCAAAATAAGGAACGCAAATGGCGGCGCCCATGGGCGCCGCCATTTGCGTACGCATATTTTTTTTTCTTTTAAATCAGCCGTGATAGGCTACGTAAACATTTACGTAGCCTATCACGGCTGACTGCAGGGACGCAAATGGCGGCGGCTATGGCCACTGCCATTTGCGTCCCTGCTAGCCATTGGCCGGATGTCCGGCCGCTGGCGGAGCCGGCCGGCGGCTCCGCAGAATCCCTGCGGAGCGGAGCCAGCCGGCCAGGATTCGGGGGGGAGGGATGGAGCGCCTCCCCCCCGCCAGAATTTCGGGGGGAGGGACAGAGCACCTCCCCCCCACGAATGTCACCCTTCGAAAAGGTAAGTGACATTCGTACATCCCTAGTGGCATCCAGAGCCCAGACAAAGAAATGCTGCAGCTCATCTCTTCCCAGTTCTGCACCATGTAACAGTTTTGAGTGGTGCAAAGAAAAATCAGTACTGGTGGGCAATCTCTTCTCTTAAACAGTCATTAGAGTGGTTTGCCATCACACTAGGAAATTGTCTGTTGACATTTGAAAATTCCAAAATACCTCAAGTTCCCCAGATCACCAACTCAGAGTCATTTATCTAAATGATTCAGAAGATCCTGAACAAGTTCTTTCAAATGTGTGTGTGTACACACACACACACACACACACACACACTAGTGCCCTACAGATGTTTTGGACTACAGCATTCATAAACCCCAGCCAATATGACCAATGATCAGGAAAGGTGGAGTCTACATATATTCAGAGAAAGAGAAACTCTTTTAATCATATGCTTGCAGACCACTTGTTTTTGTTAGGGCACTTCCTCTTGACACACCATTAGAAGGCGTGACAGTAGGAAGAAAACAGCCCAACCCACAAAAAGAAAAAGGAATTGTCCCATTTTGCCTAATCAACAGATCACCACATTAGCATGGTTATGGCTGATTGCTCAAAGTTATTTTAGATATATGTTGTCTCTGTATGTACTGTCTGTTTTTATGTAATTGGTAGGGATGGCGGAGAATTTCTCCCTGAAACTTCGGGGGGCCGAGCGCCAACGTGTTCGGCCCCCCGAACACGTTTCGGGGAGAAATCCTCCCCCCCCCTGCCCCCCACCCCCCCCCGGGACGGGACTTACCTTCCCTGAATGTCCCTCCCGGCGGCGGGTCCGGCTGGCGGTTCGTCCAGTGTTCGAGCGGGGCGGGAGCGGCAGCCAGTCTTTCGACCGGCTGCCGCCCCCGCCATTGCAATGAAAGAAAAAAAAAAACACGTCCCCTGATAGGCTACGTGACGATTCACGTAGCCTATCACGGCAAGATTTGCAAAGTCAGCCGTGATAGGCTACGTGAATCGTCACGTAGCCTATCACGGGTGACTTTAAAAAAAAAAAAAAAAGTGTGTACGGATAATGGCGGCCCCCATAGGGAGCCGCCATTCCCGTTCCTTATTTGGTCGCTGTAGTCTACGTCAATGTTTACGTAGACTACGGCGAAAATAAGGGCAACGCTATTTGCGTTGCCCTTATTTTCGCCGTAGTCTACGTAAACATTGACGTAGACTACAGCAACTAAATAAGGAACGCGAATGGCGGCTCCCTATGGGGGCCGCCATTCGCGTACGCGCTTTTTTTTTTTTAAAGTCACCCGTGATAGGCTACGTGACGATTCACGTAGCCTATCACGGCTGACTTTCCAGATCTAGCCGTGATAGGCTACGTGAATCGTCACGTAGCCTATCACGGGACTTTTTTTTTTTTTTTTTACTTTCGTGTTCGCGGCCGGGCGAGGTGGGAAGCCTCCTCCCCGGCCTGAATTTCGGCCGGGCGAGGCGGGAAGCCTCCCCCCACGGCCTGAATTTCGGCCGGGCGAGGCGGGAAGCCTCCCCCCTCCGGCTTGAACTTCGCGGGGGGAGCAGCGAAGCGCTCCCCCCCACCGCGAAAAAGCTGCGAGAAAAGGTAAGTGACTTTCGTTCACCCCTAGTAATTGGTTTTAAAACTTTGTATATTGTATTTTTAATTATTGTTAATCTTTGTGAACCACCCAGACATCTTCAGCTATGGGGTGCTATTAGGGATGGCGGAGAATTTCTCCCCGAAACTTCGGGGGGCCGAGCGCCAACGTGTTCGGCCCCCCAAACAAGTTTCGGGGAGAAATCCTCCGCACCCCCCCCGCACCCCGCACCCCCCCCGGGACAGGACTTACCTTCCCTGAATGTCCCTCCCGGCGGCGGGTCCGGCTGGCGGTTCGTCCGGTGTTCGAGCGGGGCGGGAGCGGCAGCCAGTCTTTCGACCGGCTGCCGCCCCCGCCATTGCAATCAAAGAAAAAAAAAAATCCCCTGATAGGCTACGTGACGATTCACATAGCCTATCACGGCTAGATTTGCAAAGTCAGCCATGATAGGCTACGTGAATCGTCACGTAGCCTATCACGGGTGACTTTAAAAAAAAAAAGTGTGTACGGATAATGGCGGCCCCCATAGGGAGCCGCCATTCACGTTCCTTATTTGGTCGCTGTAGTCTACATAAATGTTTACGTAGACTACGGCGAAAATAAGGGCAACGCAAATAGCCTATCACGTAGCCTATCACGGCTGACTTTCCAGATCTAGCCGTGATAGGCTACGTGAATCGTCACGTAGCCTATCAGGGGACGTTGGTTTTTTTTTTTTTTTACTTTCGTGTTCGCGGCCGGGCGAGGCGGAAAGCCTCCTCCCCGGCCTGAATTTCGGCCGGGCGAGGTGGGAAGCCTCCCCCCCCCGGCCTGAACTTCACGGGGGGAGCAGCGAAGCGCTCCCCCCCACCGCGAACAAGCTGCGAGAAAAGGTAAGTGACTTTCGTCCACCCCTAGGTGCTATAGAAATGTTAATGATGATGATGATGATGAAGATGGACACCAACAATATCCCTTTAATAAGCGTTTGTGTAAGTTGGCTAATTGCTGGAGGTATAATACAGCTAATGCTTCTTTTAAGCATATGTTTTGGCAATGCGCAATAGCTGCCTCTTTGGGGGGGAGGTTATTATATGGATAAGAGCCTCGTGTGGCGCAGAGTGGTAGGCGACAGTAATGCAACCGAAACTCTCCCTATGACCCAAGTTCGATCCCAGCGGAAGCTGGTTTTCAGGTAGCCGGCTCAGGTCGACTCAGCCCTCCATCCTTTCGAGGTCAGTAAAAAGAGTACCCAGCTTGCTAGGAGAAAGGCAGTTAGGACTGGGGAAGGCAATGGCAAACCACCCCACTATACAGTCTGCCAGGAAAACGCTGAGGAAAAACGGCATCCCTCTAGGGGTCAGTAATGACTCGGTGCTTAAAATGACGGTGCCCTCCAGATGTGTTGGACTACAGTTCCCGTCATCACCAGCCATTGGTTGCAATGGATGATTGCAGTGGCTGGCAATGATGGGGTTGCATTCTGATGGGGTTGCTCTCCCCCTGAAGGAGGAGGTTTGTAGCTTGGGGGTTCTCCTTGAGCCATCTTTGTCACTTGAGGCTCAGGTGGCCTCAGTGGCATGGAGTGCCTTCTACCAACTTAATTTGGTGGCCCAGTTATGCCTAGGGATGGCGGAGAATTTCGGCGGGTGTTCGTCCTGGGCAGGGGCGGCTGCCGCCATTGCAATAAAAGAAAAAAAAGCACCCCCGTGATAGGCTACGTGACGATTAACATAGCCTATCACGGCTAGATTTGCAAAGTCAGCCGTGATAGGCTACGTCAATCATCACGTAGCCTATCACGGGTGACTTTAAAAAAAAAAAAAAGCGTGTACGGATAATGGCGGCCCCCATAGGGAGCCGCCATTCCCGTTCCTTATTTGGTTGCCATAGTCTACGTAAAGATTTACGTAGACTACAGCAACCAAATAAGGAACGCGAATGGCGGCTCCCTATGGGGGCCGCCATTAGCGTACACGCTTTTTTTTTTTAAGTCACCCGTGATAGGCTACATGACGATTGACGTAGGCTATCATGGCTGACTTTGCAGATCTAGCCGTGATAGGCTACGTTAATCGTCACGTAGCCTATCACGGGGGCGTTTTTTTTTTAAAAAAAAACTTTCGAGTTCGCGGCCGGGCGACGTGAGGCGCCTCCTCCCCGGCCTGAATTTCGGCCGGGTGAGGCGGGAAGCCTCCCCCCCCGGCCTGAACTTCATGGGGGGAGCAGCGAAGCGCCTCCCCCCCACCGCGAACAAGCTTCAAGGACAGGTAAGTCACTTTCGTCCACCCCTAGTTATGCCCCTATCTGGACTGGGATAACTTGGCTTCAGTTGTCTATGGTCTAGTAACTTCCAAGTAGGCATGGCGGAGAATTCCACCACTTATCTCGGTGAGGCCGAATGCCAGCGCATTCGGCCCCCCAAAATCTGTGGCGGAACAAAGCCCCCTGCCCCCACCACCTTGCGAAATGAGCCCGGAATGGAGCCTACCTTTGTTGGCCATTCTGGTGCTCCTCGAATGGCGGCCGTGTCTGCAGCCACCATTCGCATCTTTCGAATGGCAGTGATAGGCTACGTAAATACTTACGTAGCCTATCATGGCTAATGCAGGGATGCCATTTTCGTCCCTGTGGAGGCTGTGATAGTCTACGTAAATATTTACGTAGCCTATCACGGGCTGGTGTAGGGATGCAAATGGCTTCCCCTACACAGGACGCCATTTGCGTCTGCAGCAGCCTGGCAGCGGCTGGAGGCACTGCTGCGGGTTGGCCCAGCCGGCGGCTCTGCAGCCTGGCTGCGGAGCGGAGCCAGCCGGGCAGGATTCCGGGGGGGAGGAACAGATCGCCACCCCCCCATCGAGGATTCCAGGGGGAGGAACGGATTGCCTCCCCCCACTTGCGGAACCTGGTGGAGCCAGGTAAACGGGGTTTTGTACACCCCTACTTCCAAGTTAGATTACTGCAATGTACTCTACATGGGCCTGCCTCTGAAGACAGTTCAGAATCTGAAGCCCATGCGAAAAGATGGTGGCCAGATTGATAACAGGTACAAGAAGGTCTGAACTAGGGGTGTACGAAATACTCACCCCGTTTCGTTTTGTGGCATCTGCTGGGGGGGGTGATCTGTCCCTCCCCCCCCCCTGAATCCTGGATGGCTGGCTCCAAAGCCCCAGCGATACGGCCACCATTGCCATATCGCTGGCTGGACTGACGTACTGTGGACGCAAATGCGTCCGGCATAGCAGACACCATTTGTGTCCCCACTCTTTAATGTGATAGGCTATGTAAATATTTACATAGCCTATCACACGAAGGAACAGTGATGAAAATATGCCATTTGCGTCCCTGTTTTTTCATGCAATAGGCCACGTAAATCTTCACGTCAAAGAGCAGGGATGCAAATGGCGTAGCGGACACCATTTGTGTCCGCAGTCCATCACTCCAGCCAGCGATTTGGCAATGGCGCCATATTGCTGGGGCTTCAGATCCAGCGGCAGGCAGGATCCAGCCAGCAAGGACTTCACGAGGAGGTGAAGATAGGAGATCTGATCCTCTACGGACTTCAGGGGGGCAGATTCAATAGACTCCAGCCTCACTGGGGTCCATGGAGGATTTCTCTGACATTCCTAGTCCCTTACGAAAGTCCCTTACCTGTATCGAAATTTGATTCACGGTGGGGGGGAGGCGCTCCATCCCTCCCCCCCGAAATTCTGGCCAGGGCGGGAGATGCTTCGTCCCTCCACCCCTGAATCCTGGCCAGCCGGGCCGCAAATGGCGGGGGCCATAGCCGCCGCCATTTGCATCCCTGCAGTCAGCCATGATAGGCTACGTAAACGTTTACATAGCCTATCACGGCTGAGTGGAAAAAAAACAACGCATGTACGCAAATGGCGGTGCCCATGGGCGCCGCCATTTGTGTTCCTTATTTTGGCACGTCTAGTCTACGTAAACATTTACATAGACTATGGCGAAAATAAGGGGAACGCAAATAGGGATGGGGGAGAATTTCTCCCCGAAACTTCGGGGGGCCGAGCGCCAATGTGTTCGGCCCCCCGAACAAGTTTCGGGGAGAAATTCTCCACACACCCCGCACCCCGCACCCCCCTGGGACGGGACTTACCTTTGGCGAATGTCCCTCCCAGCGGCGGGTCCGGCCGGCGGTTCGCCGGGTGTTCGTCCGGGGCGGGAGCGGCAGCCGGTCTTTTGACCGGCTGCCGCCGCCGCCATTCCAATAAAAGAAAAAAAAACGCCCCTGTGATAGGCTACGTGACGATTAACGTAGCCTATCATGGCTAGATTTGCAAAGTCAGCCATGATAGGCTATGTAAATCGTCACGTAGCCTATCACGGGTGACTTTAAAAAAAAAAAAAGCGCGTACGCAAATCGTGGTCCCCATAGGGAGCTGCCATTCGCGTTCCTTATTTGGTCGCTGTAGTCTACGTAAAGATTTACGTAGACTACAGCGACCAAATAAGGAACGCGAATGGCGGCTCCCTATGGGGACCACGATTTGCGTACGCGCTTTTTTTTTTTTTAAGTCACCCGTGATAGGCTACGTGATGATTTACGTAGCCTATCACGGCTGACTTTGCAGATCTAGCCGTGATAGGCTACGTTAATCGTCACGTGGCCTATCACAGGGGCATTTTTTTTTTTAACTTTTAATTTCGCGGCCGGGTGAGGCGAGGCGCCTCCTCCCCGGCCTGAATTTCGGCCGGGCAAGGTGGGAAGTCTCCACTCCCGGCCTGAACATCACGGGGGGAGCAGCGAAGCACCTCCCCCCAACCGCGAAAAGCTGCGAGACCAGGTAAGTGACTTTCTTGCACCCCTAAACGCAAATAGCGTAGCGTCTACGCTATTTGCGTTCCCCTTATTTTCGCCGTAGTCTGCGTAAATGTTTACGTAGACTAGACGGGCCAAAATAAGGAACGCAAATGGCGGCGCCCATGGGCGCCACCATTTCCGTACATGCAGGTGTTTTTTTTTTCCACTCAGCCGTGATAGGCTACGTAAAGATTTACGTAGCCTATCACATTTTTTTTGTTTTTTTGTTTTTTTACTGGAAATGGCGGCGGCGGCAGCCAGTCGGAAGACCGGCCACCGCAGCCACCACTGCCGAACCGCTGCCGCAGCTGCCACCGCCAGGAGGATTCGCCCAAGGTAAGTCCCATCCCGGGGGGGTGGGGGGGCAGACCGTTTCACCACCAATTTTGGGGGGCCGAATGCGCTGGCATTTGGCCTTCCCGAGATTCGTGGAGAAATTCTCTGACATCCCTAGTGGCAAGTGGCAACAAGGGAGAGGGCTTTTTAGTGGCGGCCCCCCAATTATGGAATGATCTCCCCGACAAGGCCAGCCTGGTGCTAACACTGTTACCTTTTCAGCACCAGGTTAAGACCTTCCTCTACTCTCAGGCATTTGGCAGCATATGAGGAGTTTTTAAACAGGTCTTGGATTTGTCTTATAGTTGATTGTTTTTAGAAATATGTGGTCTGTGTGTGTACTGTCTGTTTATAAGTTTTTATGTAAATGGCTTTGCACTTTGTATAATGTATTTGTAATGGTTTTTAATCTTTGTAAACAGCCCAGAGAGCTTTGGCTATTCGGTGGTATAGAAATGGAATGAATGAATGAATGAATGAATGAATAGAAGTTGCACTACAAAACACCAGGCTGGGGAAGGCACATTGCAGCAGAAATTGGGACTACAGAAGTGGAAGTGGTTTGTCTTTTTGGATTTTTCACTTCTGTAGGGATGTACGAAAGTCCCTTACCTGAACCCGAACCTTGATTCGCGGTGGGGGGGAGGCGCCCCGTCCCTCCCCTCCAAAATTCTGGCCGGGCGGGAGGCGCCCCATCCCTCCGGCCGCGAATCCTCCTGTCCTGCCGAGATGCAAATGGCGGCGGCCGTAGCCACTGCCGTTTGCGTCCCTGCAGTCAGCCATGAAAGGCTACATAAATGTTTACATAGCCTATCATGGCTGAGTGAAAAAAAACCAACAACCGCGCGTACGCAAATGGCGGTGCCCATGGGCGCCGCCATTTGCATTCCTTATTTTGGCACATGTAGTCTACGTAAACATTTACGTAGACTATGGAGAAAATAAGGGGAACACTATTTGCGTTCCCCTTATTTTCGCCGTAGTCTACCTAAATGTTTACGTAGACTACACGTGCCAAAATAAGGAATGCAAATGGCGGTGCCCATGGGCGCCACCATTTGCATACGCGCGGTTTTTGTTTTTGTTTTTCACTCAGCTGTGATAGGCTACGTAAACATTTACGTAGCCTATCACGGTGTTTTTTGAAAATCTAGCCATGATAGGCTACGTAAATCTTTACGTAGCCTATCACGTTTGTTGTTTGTTTGTTTGTTTTACTTGGAAATGGCGGCGGCAGCCGGTCAGAAGACTGGCCGCCGCCGCCGAACCGCTGCCGAACCGCTGCCGGAGCCACCGCCGCCAGGGACATTAGCACAAGGTAAGTCCCGTCCCGGGGGGGCGGGGGGGCAGACCATTTCTCCACCAGTTTCGGGGGGCCGAATGCTCTGGCATTCGGCCTCCCCGAGATTCGTGGAGAAATTCTCTGACATCCCTACTTCTTGGTAACTTCAGTATGCATATTAAATTTCCCTTTTTTAGTCTCTGGGAAAGCACACAAGTTATACAAATATATTTAATCACACAATGTATTTGGATTGCAAATTGTGGTTCAGTCTTGCATTTTAGAATAGGCAAAATGAAGGTTTTCAGTGGGTAAACCTAGGGATGGGTAGGGCAACCTCCAGCCCCTAGGCCTAGGGATGGTCGGATTCCCTACCTGTTGCTCCGGGGGGGATCCACCTGCAGGGGGGAGACAATCTGTTCCTCCCCCCGGAATCCTGGTCAGCCAGCTCTGCTCTGCAGCAATTCTGCGGAGCTGCTGGCCAGCTCCGAAGCGGAAGCGCCAGCAATACGGCCACCATGCCATATCGCTGGCTGAGGGATATTGACTGCAGACGCAAATGGCATCCAGTATGCCATTTGCAGCCATAAAAGGTCTTAGTTTAAGCAAAATGAAGCCATATATGGCTGCATTTACCTTAAACTAAGACTTTTATGGCTGCAAATGGCATACTGGATGCCATTTGCACCCACAGTCAATACCCCTCAGCCAGCGATATGGCATGGCGGCTGTATTGCTGGTGCTCCAGAGCTGGAAGATCTGGCCGAAGAGGATTCCACAGGGAGGCAGAGGTAGGTGCTCCATTCCGCCACGGACTCCAGGGGGGCAGATTCTTTAGAATCCAGCCTCATTGGGGTCCGGGGTAGAATTCTCCGCCATCCCTACCTATGCCTAATCCAGCTCACAGAGGTGCCCAACCCCTCCTGAGCAGAGTTGGCACTGTCAACAGGCCTCTCTCCTCCCCGAGCCCCATACCTGTCTTGGAAGCTGGGGTGGACGCAGAGAAGAGGAATGCCTACGTTATCTCAGATTCCCTGAGTGCCACTTCCTTTCCCATGGGATGGTGAGCAGTGCAAAGGGGAGCCCCTTTGTTATCTTCAGCCAGAGACTGGAGATAGCATGGGGATTCCCCTGAGTTAGCCTGGGCTTACAGGTCTTAGGGACTTAAGGTATTCTCCAGTGCCAATATCTGAGTCATCGAAGCAGTTGTATGATAACATAAATCATAGGGCTGTATCAGGAGTGCATCTGCCTGCCCATACTTCTGTGTCAGAAATCAGAGAGCAATCCAGGCAATAGGTAAAGAGTCCAAAGAGAGACAGTTAAACTGACAGATCTGCAAGTCAAGCTAAACTGCTCTGAGTACTGATCAGTCCAACAGTCACTTTCTGCATCCATTTGCAGGGGTTACTGAGAAGCTAAGTCTAATGAAACCACAGCAATGTCATTTGGTCTTACCTTCACCTCAGGACTGCTTCAAATATCTATATTGTACATGCTGAAGAGATAACACGTGTTATACAGGTACGCATAATATTCATTCATTCAAAACATTTGTATCCCACTCTTTTGCCAAAAAAGTTCCTAGAGTGGCTTCCAAACATCAGAAATAAGATGGTCTCTGCCTGCAGGTTTATAATCTAGAAGACACAACACAAAATGAAAGGGTATTAGGAGGGAGGAGAAAAAAAGCAAATTCAGGCACTAGATTCTTAAGTGCAAAGTTCAGGAGATCATGGAGCTGGATCTAAACACACTGGAAGGGCTGCTTCCTCTCCCTCCAGTGACCTCAGCAGTGGCAGTTGGTAGCATCAGGAGGGACTCCCAGTAGCTATCTTCCAGTTAGTAGGTACCTTTCCATTAGCCATGGCTTTCAGTCAAGCATTTAGGTCAGGGGTGCCAAACCTCAGGCCTCAGAACAAATCTTGCCCACCTGAAATCCCAATCTGGCCCTCTGCAGTTCCCCAGAAGGCCATGCTCCCCTCCCTATGCTCCACCTCTTTCCCCCAACTGCCAGTCATTTGGCAGTTTCCCAGCATTTGCATGATTTTTTTCCCATTCTAATTTGTTGAAATGCTCCTAAGGCTTAGTTGCTGACAGTAAGAGCTGTAAGCTAAACTTTGCTGATACGTTGGCCTCGCCCCATGTTGCCTTTAGCCCAAACCACGAAAATGCAGGCCCCAAGAACTGCTCCAAAATGGAATTCAGCCTTCTGGCTGAAAGAGGTTCAACACCCCTGACGTAGGTGCTAGACGTTTGCCCTAAATGTCACAGATATCCTCACTACACTTTATCCTGCAGACTATGAGGTGGGAAATGGTGATAATACTCCATAACTAGTGTCTTCTAAGGTGCTCACTAAAGCTGTTGCCTGGAGCCATGAAAAACCTGGGAATAGGATAGAGGTTAATGAGAAGTAAACAGCATGACTGAGTACAGGCTAGGTGGGGGTCCCGAAGGACAAGGAGTATAGCAGAAGCCCGGTTGGAAATATTGCAGAACTCAATTCAGTTCTTCCAGTACTCCTAGCATTTTGCCGATAGCACTAATGGTACACTGTTGTCACCAATTCTATTTGTTTGGTGTATTTAGAAATGTATAACTTCCCCTCGAGTTAAAAGCATTCTCCAATAATAGAAACAAGGATCTGACAGGAACAGCTGGGGAACGAAGTTTTACAGCATCGGTCCAAAAGCTTTTGAGATATAGATATAGCTATTTCTGCCATGTTAACCTTTCACAAAACAAGTTTTCATTTGCAGTGAAAGTCAAGCCTCTCCTTGGGGTATGCCGATGGGTCTGTAAACCATATGGCACCGAAACCTCATTGCTGTCTGAGATTGACATGGAAATGACGAGTCTTCATTTTGCAGCGAGAAGCATTGTGGGTAAATTGCTGTTTCTAACATTCCGCTCAGGAAATTCTGTTTGCATCTGAAGACCATGTTGAACAAGAATTAGATCACAATTGATGATATTTCTTTAGGCAGCTTGCCCACAGAGTGGAAGCAAATTAGAGTATTCAGGATGTTTTGAATTGCATTGAATGCAAGCAGCTGACATTCAGTTCATGAATGAATAAGCAGTAATCAACATCTGGGTGATAATAATCACTTCTTCATGCGTTCAGCTTCAGTTTCCCCTCATATATCATTATTATCTTGTCCTAGAGGAGGCGAGGTTGAAGGTGAATCCTCAGATTCAGATTTTTAATGATTCAATTACATAGCAGGATTTTTTCAGCCTTCAAAGTGGCAACCAAAAAAGCAATCGTGAACAGCCAAGCTAAGACATGCTTTTTTAAAAAAAGAAATAAGGGGCAGGGGACTTATGACCTCTAAAGGAGCCAGGACCCTTCTGTTTAAGCCCTTGAGTTTAACAGATTAGTTTCAAGGCCATACTTAATTTGTTAAAATAATATTGAAGGGGCAGAGCTTGAGAACCATAGCCCAGATCATGAAACACAGACCCTGAACCACACATTCCTAGAGGCTGAAGACTTTTACAGTTGTCTTGCTTTAGTATAGAAACCAATCCCATGTCACTCAAGAGTGAGTGTGAATGAAGCTACCACATGGGATCAGGTGAGTCTTTCCCACCCAGTTATTACTCACCTTCCTAGGTGGCCAATGAATGACTGGGAGACACTCATGTAACTGCCCCTGACCACATGTCTCTTTCATTCACACACATTCCCCAACAGTGTGGGATCAGCTAAGGCATGAGATGAAAAATTCAGCATTGCTTCGCACATTACTCTCTCATCTGGGAATGGAGATGATTTTTGGATCACCAGAATCTGAACCAGACTCACAGCTTCTAGTGTGTGGGCAGATCCATTAGTGAATAGATCCAGGGCCCGCAACTTCAAAGCAGATTCTGGGCTGATCCTGAAATACAAGGAGGTTTCACTGCAAAGAGGGCGAGATATGTTGCTGTCATTTTAAACCAGTGAGAAAGGTCATCTGCAGATTTGGGCTTTAGTGTCATCAGTATGTTGATGGCATTTCACTCTCCCCAGATAGAATTCAATGTACCACTTGTAAGTTATACATCCTAAATGATAAAGTCCAATATGCCATAGAGATGGCCTCCTCCCATGCACTCTGACCATTTCAGAGTTCCACCTAGGGCATCATCCTCATGATACAAATGCTAAGGGGGATACTAGAGAAGGCAGTGAGGCCAGGTTCCTTGGTTATACTCTACTGATAGGAACATAAGAAGACCACTCTTCACATGTACTCTGAATGCAAGTCCTCGCAGAGCAGGTGTGTCAAACCTCTTTCAATTTGAGGGCTGGTTTCAATTTTGGAGAATCTCTTGGGGGGCACATTCCAGTGGTGTGTTGGACCAAAGGCAAAAGGGGCGGGGTCAAAATACCAGCATATCTTATCTTAAAGCTCTGACTGCCAGCAATGAAGCCTTATGTGAGGCATTTTAGTCTTTTAGAATGGGAAAACAAACAGTGCAAAACCCAGAAAACCACCAAACAATTGGTGGTCAAGAGAAAAGGGCCAGTGGAAGGTGGCTTGGCCATCTGATGAATTCCAGAGGGCCAAATTGGGATCCCATGGGCCAGGTTTTGCCCTCAGGCCTGTAGTTCATCACCCCTCTCATAAAGCCTTCACTTGTATAACTGTGCATGCTTAGATTCTATCCAGACTTTTAGTGGAACATACAGAAGCCAGTGTCAGGAACAGGTCACAGAAGCACACTCCTTGCCGTCCACATATTCCCTGTATGCATTACGTTCATGTGAACAGGGCTATGAAAAGTCCTGCTGGATCAGACCAAAGGTCCATCTAGTACAGCATCCTGTTTCCAACTGTGATCAGTCAGAAGCTAACAAGAAGGACATAAAAGCAACAGACGTTCACAGTTCTGTGGCCCTCGGCAACAACGTATTCGTACACTGTCTCTGAACATGAAGGTTCCATGTAGCTATTATGGCTAATTAAGTGAAAATCCATTAACAGAGTATAAATGTGTCAGTCTGGAACTCTCAGTCTTCCTTCCTCCTTACCGGGAATGTCACTCTGCACCTATACTGCCTGCCTGGATTCTCTCCCTCTCTGCCTCTGTCCCTCTATTAAGCACTGAAACTAATTCCAACTGTCCACTATATCATTTGGATATATCTCAGTGAAACTACTCTCTAATATCTATTTTGACAGAACTAGGCTCTAATGGACTGAGGGTTTTCCTTTTAATTAGTTGGAAGGAATACTTCTGGAGCATCTTGTCTCATTTTCTGAAGGATCATGTTGACCTCTGTAATGAATCCATCTGCTTCTACAGCTAAATCTTTGCAAGCTGTTCTGTTCAGGAGCAATGCTTCAGATGAGAGAGAAAGAGAGACCTTAAAAATGCCATTATGCAGAATTCATCCCTGTGCCTTTAATCTGCTTCTTGAAATGTCAGTGTCTTGACCAATTCCAAAAAGTAAAAGTGTCTTGAACTTGAGCAAGATCCACAACAGCCAATCAAAATGTGGCCTTCCTTAGTTGTGATGTTTCTTGAATGGCAACAACAAAGGAAACTGGAAACATCTGGGAGGCAGATGAAAATCATGGGTTTAATTATATAAAGCAGTAGATATTAAAACACAAACACTCTCTGGGCATCTTCATTCCAGTCAATCGGCAGCTGCTTAGCATTCCCAAACTAGTGATGTTGGCTGAGGCATGCTGGGAGTTGTAGGAATTTTTTCTGTCTAAACAAGCATACGATTGCACCCTTAGTGTACATTGACAATACACTGGATTTGTTCCATGTGATTATAAAACTGAAAGCTCAGGCTTCAACAGCCAACTCTGCACAAACCCACTGAGGAGGAACATGGTGACATGGCTGCATGTAAGATGGATTTTGACTTAACGCCATATTTTGGAAGAGGGAAGGCTTTGACCAAGCAGTTAGAGCCATTCCAAGTTTTTGCATCATTCCAATATTGACATAACAGCGAGCTATGCTGCAGGGTGGTTGTGGCGCCCAATACAATAAAGGTTTAAGATACTGTATCTGTAAGTATACAGAAAACTCATTAATTATTTCCATGACCTTCACTTGCTGAACAAGTGGATACTCAGTTTTGAAATGGTAGCATATTCTCTAGGATGGTTGATTAATGTGATCTTTATGTCATCCAGTATGAATTGACCTGTTCTGAACTTGCAGGACTAATGTGTGGATCAGAACTTAGTTCTCTACCAGCTTTCAGAATTCCCAAGTGTTCCAGTCTGGTTCGTCATTCAAATATTTATCAAAATATATTTTAAAATACATGTTTTGAGATAAATTACTTTTAGAAACATGTCTTTAAATATGATTTTTGTGCAGTTTTTTTGGTTATTAACAGTTTATTAGGTTTTTTTCATCTTTCAATATAATACAAGCAGTAAACACTTCCTCATCCTGCCCCCTTTGTCCCAATCAGGTCCGCCCTTCATATCAACCTGTATTAAAGTAAAGTTTCCTGTATATAAATAAAAGCATTAGGCAAAAAATGGATAAATACATCATTGCACAGAAAGAAGATAAATAAAGATTTTAGTGTCGTGTACGTATCTTCACAGGCCTGCACTGGTTTTACAGTGGATCATATTATTCTGCATATAATTCAAACACATTTCTCCATATTAATCAGAATGTATTTTCTTTTAGTAATTTGGTGTAATATAGCTTTTCATGGGCAGCTAAGGTCAAGAGATCATGAATCCAATTGTGTACATTTAAGCATGGCAGATTACTGTAGGAACAGAATGAACTGGTGTCATGTTTACCCAGCCTAAAACATCTGGGTAAAAAAAAAGGCGTACGCAAATGGCAGCGGCTACAGCCGCCATTTACGTTCCTTATTTTTCTTCGTCTTAGTCTACATAAATATTTACATAGACTAAGACGAAGAAAAATAAGGAACGCAAATGGCGGCAGCCATAGCCACCGCCATTTGCATACATGTTCCCCCCCCCTTACCCAGAGCCCTCTGCGGCCGGAAATCCGGCTGCGGATGGCCCTGGCCTGGGCCTGGCCGGCTGCTCTGCGGAGGCACCACGGAGCACAGCAGGCTTTTGAGGATTCCGGGGGGGGAGGAGCGGATTGCCTCCCCCCCCAGTGAGGATTCCGGGGGGAGGGATGGAGTGCCTCCCCCCCCCAGCAGAACCTGGCAGAGCCAGGTAAGCGGGGTTTCGTACACCCCTAGGTGTTCAACTGTATGCCTATCAATATCAAGCTGCAATCCTGCCCCTTCAGCCTGTATTTCACCTTTGCCAGGGGGGTCATAGACCCTCTTTTGGGAGAAGACTGAGCCAAAGTAGGAACTGAGCACTTCTGCCTTTTCTTTGTCATCTGTTATCATTTTGCCATTCTTATTTAATAGTTGAACCACCATTTCCTGCAAGGAACAATGTAAGCTGCTTTTTGCTTCCTGTGGCTTACATCTGTCAGCCTAACCAATAGGTCCACTCAAGTTACCATCCCAGCTATGCCTACAGTAATCATAGTGGACTGGATTCCCAACTTCCGGTTGGGACCAATGTTGCTCTGGCAGCTTCCCACGGACTCTCCATGGGAGCTTTCTCAAACAGCTTTTTTAAAAGGTTGAAAAACCTTTTCATCTCCCGCCTGGAATTAAAAGGGGGGGCAAGGCAGCATTCTGGATAACATCTTGGAGAAAAGTACCCCCCACAAGATAGTGGGGGGCTGGAATCCAGGATTATCTCCCCAGAGCTTTATCAATGCAAAAAGCTGTTCTGAAACTCCTATCTCGTAGGAGAAAACAGGGCTGATGTGTTCCATAATAATATATGCTTTAAGAAATATCAACAACTCCTGAGGGATGATTTAAGAAATATTAACAATATTTGAGAACATCTGAGGACCTGCAAGATCTGTTTGAGAGAAACATGACTATACAGAGGAGAGGAAAGGGGCTGGCATCACAACCAACTCCCTTCATACTTCCTGTGTCAAAAGTTTTGAAAACAGAAGATATAGGGGAATTATCTACTCTGATAAAGACTTTATCTTCGCAAGTTACGGAGCAAGCCAAAAGGTTGGATTTAATTCAAAATTCCATCACTGCCTTGCAAGGAGCTGTGGATCTAATTAATGCATCATGGCAAAAAATGGAGACAAAAATTAACGACCTAGAAGACCGAGTGGCAGGGAATGAAACTATGACACAAGTTTGTTTTAAAAATGTCTCTGACAGAATTTCTCAACTGGAAGCCTTCACATGAAGATCTGATGTACGTATTATTGGGATTAGAAATCTGTCTAATGATGTAAAATTGCCTATTTTTGTGGATAAACTTTTGCATGAGATACTCCCTATCCCATCTGATTATTTACTTGATATTGAGCAGGCATTTCGTGTGCCAAATACTAAAGGGACTGATTATACAATCATAGTCCAATTTGCAAAAGTCTCCACAAATAATTATAACCTGCATTTGGCAAGAAAGGGTGGAAGCCTTTCCTGGAAACAAGATAGAGTTATTTTATTTCCAGACTACATCAAAGAGGTGGTGAATAATAGAAGGCAATTTACTAAAGCAAAAAATATGGCAAAACAAATGGACTTACAATATTACTTAAAATATCCTACACTGTGTATTGTGTCTGAAGGTCACATGAAGAAGTTTCTAAATCATGAAATGGTGGAGGCATGGCTAAACATAAAAATGCGTGAGAATTCTGTTACAACCCCATGAACTGGAATCTTTAAACAAGCTTTGTTAACTGTTTGTGTTTAGTCTACATGATCCAGGTTAGGTCAGAAGATAAATGATTATACATATATTAGTTTATTCTCTTTCATCTTTCTTCTTTTCTTGCTTTTCTTTTCGTTCTTGCTTTTCTTTTTCTTTCAAAATAGATATGATATGCTGTATTTAAATTTATTGCTTGAGGGTGTATTGTGCATATGTACTTATATATCTAGTATAAAATATAGTACTGATTATTGAAGGTTTATTTTAAGTTTTATTATTATATAACACTATATTTTATTATTATTATTATTATTGGCTACTGGGAATGAACTGTAGACCTGTTTCTTTGATATAAGATTGATAATATGATATTGAAATGTAAGGTTGTTTATGAAACTGTAAGATTGTTAAAGTTATAGATATAGTTTTTAAAATAGAATGGCACCGCATCGAAGGCCGGGGGGTACTGGAGTTGAAACTTAATCCTTTAAAGAGGAGGGAGAGGGGGAGGGAAGGGAAAATAATTTTCTTTTCTTTTTGTCTATTTCCTTTCCTCCTTTCTTTTCCTTTTTTTCCTGTTCCTTTTCTTTTTGTTATTGTGGTGTCCTCATTAGAATAGTGTATTGCTGGGAAATTGTAGTACTGATCAGGTTGTTGGTATTTTTGGTATTGTTTATTTCATTTATAAAGATAAAATAAATAAAAATATATTCCCCCCCCCAAAAAAAGTGATCATAGTGGATTCCCAAGATGGCATTCCTTATGCAGAATAGCAAGTGCTACTATTGCATCATCTAGAACACATAAGCCTGTCCAGTTGACCAAATGCCAATGTGTGTGTTGGGGGGGGGGGGGAAGGATCATACCTGTTACCCTTCCCCTCACCTCCATACAGTTACCCAAGTTTCTGCAGAGAGCCACATGTGTACAAACTGCATTCATGTAAGCCTTCTCCACATAACATGCATCTTAATGTTTTGCAATAACTCAATGAGAGAATGGGGAGAAGCCAATGGAGCCTTCCTCAATTATTAATTCCATCTCTCTCTCTCTCTCTCTCTCTCTCTCTCTCTCTCTCTCTCTCTCACAGAAGATAGCCATGAAAAGAAAAAATGCCATGTAATAGCTGCTTATAGTGACTAGGTGAGCTGCACACAGCCATAAATTTGGAATGAGGTCATTTCAATTACTTCTTTTGGAGGGTACCTGATGGACGGCCTAAGTTAAATTAATTTAAAGCCATGCTCATCCCAAACTGAAGTTGTCACATTCATGATGTCATTGAGGAGCATAATGGGGCCCAGACACCCCACAGCAAAGACAACCCTCCCACCACCCTCTTTGTTTACCAGATACACAGAGGTGACAGGCAGTAGCAGAGGGGGATACAGGTAGGGTGGCCAGTTACACATCAGCAAAAAGAGAGGAAATGCACTGGCAAAAGAGAGTACAAAAGGAGACACTGATTTGCATCAAAGCTGCATATTCTAATTTATATGTATAGTTGCAAATTTAGACATAATTATAATTTAAGCAGAAATACCAGGTGACCTGTGTCTGTGTGCCTGTTTACCCTGGCCCCTTCTATATGAGCCATTTACTCCAGGACTGCAGCGATTCAAGGTCCTTCGGGACATATGACACAGTCACCACTTCACAGCCTAACCATGGGTTTTACCTAGAAAATGTGGATTCCCAAAGGGGTTTTTGCTGCAATGTTTTTGGTTTGCTGCGGGCTTCCTGCAGTTGCAAGCTGTCTGTCCCTTCCCCGAACTGACTTTGCATTTTGTGGTGGGCATGTGGTAGATATGCCTAGTGCTTGTGTCACTGTGATGCCCCTTCACTCCTCCATTTTCCTTCATGGCTGCGCAGTTACAGAGGTGTGGGGAAGCATGCTCATTTCTTCAACCACACTTTTGCACACCTTCGCAGCTTTGTATCTTCCCAGTGACTGCTTTGGAGTCAGTGACCAAGAGCCAGGGAGTCTCAGGGGAGCAGAAGGTCCATGACTGACTTTGCTCCAGCTACCATTTTGGAATTATGGGTAGGCACATACCTCTCAAGGGCACACACCTTGGCGAACCATCGCGAGAGTCTCAGGCTGGAGAACTGCGCACGAGGAATGGACAGACACAAAAGAACCCCTAAAATACAAAACAGCCACTAAAACCCAAAGTGTCGACCCCCCCATCTTTATGTGGCTGCGCAGCTGTGCATTTAAATATAATGGTAAAAAAAAAACAAAGGGCAGCACCACTGCCACAGTTTACTTCACTTCTACGGCTATGTGTCAGGGCACAGCATATTTCCCGTTGGAGAACTCTGCAGAAAATCACACATGTACCACAGCAGAAGTTAATTTGCAGCTGCAATGCTGCACAGTTACAACAGAGTGAAGGTTGAAAGAGGTTCCATATAGATGCCCCCCTCCCCGATATCCAGGTGCTGTTGATGGGCAACTTCAAGGCCCAGCTCCTCCTTCTGATGGTTCTTTCTCTTTCACCTAGACTTGGACAGGACAGCCCTTCAAACAGAGGAAGCCTGTAAAAGAGAACATCTGGACACACTATCGTGCATGTATTGATAGTAGTAGTAATACGGCCTCAAGATTTAGTGCCCCTCCCCCAGTGGTCCTGAGAGTACACATGGTATTGCCAGGAACCATAAGAACTCAATCCCATACTCAGCCCACCCTAAACATCTGCCTGTTGCCCTGCCACATCTACACAGGAATACATAAAACCCAGGACATGTAAGCCTCAGCCATCCTCTTTGTAATTTCCACAGTGTATTCCACACATCTGGGACTTACATATGCATGCAGGGGTGAGCATAATCCCAATCCCTGCAGAAATCCTCTGCAAACTGTTGGTGTGTTGAGATAGAAGATGCCTGGGATGGGAGTGGGATCACAGGAGCAGGGTCTGGCCCATAAATACGTGCATTGAGTCAACTGTACAAACAGACCCTCTGCATACACAAAACTATATGTGTGTCAATTTGTATGTGTGCATGTTAACTCTGTAAAGAAGCTGGATTCCTAAACATGAACAAGCCTAAACATGCACATGTAGTTTATAAGCATGCAGGTGTCTGCATGCTGGTGACTGCGCGGGCCAAGGTCTGTTGCTGCATTCCCACTTCCCCCATCTGCACTTTGTTCCCACACTGAAAGTCTGCAGAGAGCTCCCATACATAGATTTGAGCATCTGTATCAGTTCCTAATCTCTCTTTCATGACTGTTCAGAAAACTATTGCTATCATTGTCCTCACCCCACCTGGCCTGGCTTATTCTTTTCACACCATGGGGGTGTCATTCGTTAGGACTCCTTGTAAAAATCCAAATAGGGCAAATATTGTCTGCCCTGGTCTTTTTCCATTCTGTCCTTAATACTGCCATCATCTTCAAAGTGGATTTATTTAGCTTATTCTGTTCCTGCTGGCAGTAAGATCTGAGGCCATTTTCTCCAAAGTTATGTTTCAATATCCTCCAACTAATTCATTAGATCAAAGTGCAACTGAAAAACCCTGGCCCTCCATTACTGATGTCAGTGATGAGATCAAAGGGCCAAGTAATACTTTTAGACATTGTCTTTTTTCATGAACAGGACTGTTTCATATAGTATTTAAATAGACCATAGGTGGAAATGGCTAAGACTGGCAAGAGTTGCATATTCTATTCCATTTTCATAATGCTCTGCTGACACCTCCTGGAAACTTGGATGGGCATCTGGAAGCTTTGAAAAGCATTTAAAATAAACTGTAAATATGGCAATTTATCAGTCCTGCTGTTTTACCTCCCCCCCCCCCATTTATACTGATGGCACCTTTTCAATAACCATCATTAGGCAAAGTCATTAAAATCTTCATCATCTTCCATTTTATTAGACCCCCTGTTCTTTTTCATTTGGAGTTGTTTCAGATCGTAACAGAGCTGTTCTCATCGTATCTTCTATACATATAACAAAACCAGTCCTTGGGTTCCAGCATAAATCAATTGCACATCCCAAGGCCATTCAGACATCACACTAACCCACACTCAGTGGTTGAGTGTGGGTTATTGCTGAACCGTGGGTTGTTTGTTGAATCGTGAGTTATCATGTTATCTGAATGCAGCCAGGGTGGCTTGCTAACCATGCAGTGTGGCTTGTTAACCACCCTGAACAACCTAACAACAAACCATGGGTTCTCAAGGTGGCTTGTTTGAGAAAATAAGCCACATTGCATGGTTCACAACCCACCCTGCAGACATTCAGACAACACACTAACCCACGGTTCAACAACCAACCCATGGTTCAACAACAACCCACACTCAACCACTGAGTGTGGGTTAGTGTGTTATCTGAATGGCCTCTCTAGCACAGTACCCAGGGTCTATGCCAACGATGTCGAACCTCTTTCAGCCTGAGAGATGAGTTCAGTTTCAGAGAATGGGGTGGGGGTGGGGGTGGGGGTGATGGCAAATGGGCAGGGCCAAAATACAGCATATTTCAGTTTAAAACTCTTACCAGCAGAAACTAAGTCTTAGGAGAGGCATTTCAGAATTTTAGAATTGGGAAAAAAGCCAGGAAACCACCAAACAATCCGTGAGAAGGGAAGGGGCCATCTGGGGAGCCCCATAAGACCAGATGGACCACTGGAAGGCTGGATTGGGTTCTGCATCCCTGGTCTATGCAGATAACAGCAGGCTACATTCTCAGTGGCTCACATTAAGTTTTAGGGGACCCAGTAAATGGGTCACTATTCACTGCCATCCACTGTACAGGAAAAGTTTAAATGCTGCACTTTTGATATGGGAAAAATCCAACCTCCACCCTGACACTAGCTACATTCGGACATACAACCAAACCATAGTTTGGTATTATGTCTGAACCTATGCCAGCTTATAAAACATGGTTTTTCTAGGGCCAAACCAGGCTATCAAGCCATGGTTTGAAGCTAGTCTGCAAGCCGAAGTTTGCTCTAACTGTAGTTGGCTGTTATGAACTCACAAACCATGGACAAATCATAGTTAAGGCCACCATTCTGCCTCATGAGGCTGGTTTGCCATGGAGATGAGAGTGAACATATGAAACTCTCTTCATACGAGAGCGAATCTAACGAAGCTGAGTACTGGGCCAGATGGAAAACAAAAGTAGGCAAACTGCTCTAAACAACAGTTTGCTGTTGCATGCCTTGGATGTTCAGATCATAATGTGGGATCTTAACTATGGCCGGAGCAAACCAGTGTTTGGTACAATATCTACATTCAGCCACTGAGTGATTCAGTCTCCACTGACAAGCATCTCCTAAGAAAGTTCAATGTATACTGCAGAGCAAGCAGAAACAGCTAATTCCTTCCGGGGCCCTTGCAATGCAGAGAGGCCCTTCATTCACAACTCTCTCTTGTCATTATTATCACTGGTAATTCAGTGATCAGAACTTTAATAATTAGACTGCTGGGGGATAAACTACAAGATACAGTGCAGCTGGGTGAACCTACACCCCAGTGGTTTCTTTACTGGACAGTAAATGGTAGGGGCCGCGGTGGCTTAGTGGTTAAGACGCTGAACTGCAGACCGGAAGGTCGGCAGGACAGCAGTTCGAGGCCCGAGTGCCGCGTGACGGAGTGAGCTCCCGTCTTCAGTCCCAGCTCCTGCCAACCTAGCAGTTCGAAAGCAAGAAATTGCAAGTAGATAAATAGGTACCGCTTCGGCGGGAAAGGTAACAGCGTTCCGTGCACCTCGGTGTTCAGTCATGCCGGCCACATGACCACGGAAGCGTCTTCGGATAGCACTGGCTCTTTGGCTTAGAAATGGAGATGAACACCACACCCTAGAGTCGGACACAACTGGTTGGGGACACCTTTACCTTTACCTTTTAATGGAAGAGGAGAGGATTGTTAGAGGACATCAACAATCAGAAAGCTGCGGGGGGGGGGGATACTTAGCCCTTCCCTTCCCTCTGCTTCCCTGGGGCTGTGCCAAGATGTCATCCTCATGTTTGCAATGGAACCTGGGTTTGGAACCCCAAGAGTGATAGCAAAAGGTTAAGCACCCTTCCACACCCACTGCTGCTCCAGCAGAAATCCTGCCACCCTGGCATTGTTTTGCCTAGCTTAAGTTACATATGGCTGCCGAGCTCAGCTATAGCTCTAAAATCCAGCCAATCTAGTAATGCTTTTTTTATTTGCAAATTTTTATTTATTTATTATTAAATTTATTAATCGCCCATCTGGCTGGTCACCCAGCCACTCTGGGCGATGTACAACACACTATAAAACAATTTAAAACAATAAAATTCTACCATAAAATTTTTTTTTAAATAACCTAACCCACCCCAAATGCCTGCCTGAACAACCACGTTTTTAATGCACGACGGAAGCTCATTAAAGAGGGGGCATGACGGAGTTCCCTAGGGAGGGAGTTCCACAGAGTGGGGGCCACCACAGAAAAGGCCCTCTCCCTCGTCCCCACCACTCTAGCTGTCCTGGCTGATGGGACAGAGAGAAGGCCATCCGAGGCTCAACTTGTTAAGCGGCCTGTCTGGTGTTGCTGGAGGCGCTCCTTAAGATAGGCTGGGCTGGAACCATATAGGGTTTTAAAGGTCAAAACCAACACCTTGAATTTGGCCCAGAAAACAACTGGTAACCAGTGCAACTCCTTCAGCACTGGAGTGATGTGATCTCGCCGGCGGCTGCCTTTAATCAGGCGAGCCGCCGTGTTCTGTACCAGCTGCAGCTTCCGAACCGTCTTCAAGGGTAACCCCATGTAGAGTGCATTACAGTAGTCTAAACGAGAGGAGACCAGGGCATGTACTACCGATGGGAGCAGATGGTTGGGAAGGAAGGGGCGCAGCCGCCATATCAGATGGAGTTGATACAGCGCTGTCCGGCTCACAGCTGACACCTGAGCCTCCATGGACAGCTGGGAGTCCAAAATGACCCCCAGACTGCGGACCTGGTCTTTCAAGGGTAGCCATACCCCATTCAACACCAGGTCAACATCCCCCAGCCTCCTCTTGTCTCCCACCAAAAGTACCTCGGTCTTGTCAGGGTTCAGCTTCAGCTTATTCCTCCCCATCCAGCCACTCACCGTCTCCAGACATTTGGACAGGGATTCTATGGCCAACCTTGGTGAAGATTTGAATGAGAGGTAGAGCTGCGTGTCATCCGCATATTGATGACACTGCACCCCAAACTTCCTGATGATAGCCCCCAGCGGCTTCACATAGATGTTAAATAGCATCGGGGAGAGGATGGAACCCTGTGGCACCCCACAAGTAAGTGGCCACGGGTCCGAAACCTCCTCTCCCAGTGCTACCCTCTGGTACCTGCCGGAGAGGAAGGACCGGAACCACCGCAATACAGTGTCTCCAATGCCCAACCCCTCCAGGCGGTCCAGGAGGATACCGTGGTCAATGGTATCAAAAGCTGCTGAGAGGTCGAGGAGAGCAAGGAAGGAGCATTCACCCCTATCCAGAGCCCTCGTCATATCATCCACCAAGGCGACCAAGTAGGGGTGAACGAAAGTCACTTACCTGTCCTCGAAGCTTGTTCGCGTTGGGGGGGAGGTGCTTCGCTGCTCCCCCCGCGAAGTTTAGGACGGGGGGGGAGGCTTCCCGCCTCGCCCGGCCGAAATTCAGGCCGGGGAGGAGGCGCCTCGCCTCACCCGGCCGCGAACTCCAAAGTTTTTTTTTAAAAAAAACAAAGGCCCCCGTGATAGGCTACGTGACGATTAACGTAGCCTATCACAGCTAGATCTGCAAAGTCAGCCGTGATAGGCTACGTTAATCGTCACATAGCCTATCACGGGTGACTTTAAAAAAAAAAAAAAAGCGCGTACGCTAATGGCAGCCCTCATAGGGAGCCGCCATTCCCATTCCTTATTTGTTCGCTGTAGTCTACGTAAAGATTTACGTAGACTACAGCGACCAAATAAGGAACACTAATGGCGGCTCCCTATGGGGGCCGCCATTAGCGTACGTGCTTTTTTTTTTTTTTAAGTCACCCGTGATAGGCTAAGTGACGATTTACGTAGCCTATCACGGCTGACTTTGCAAATCTAGCCATGATAGGCTACGTTAATCGTCACGTAGCCTATCACGGGGGCGTTTTTGTTTTTTTTTCTTTTCTTGGAATGGCGGCGGCGGCAGCCGGTCAAAAGACCAGCTGCCGCTCCCGCCCCGCACGAACACCCGCCGAACCGCCGGCCGGACCCGCCGCCGGGAGTGACATTTGGCAAAGGTAAGTCCCGTCCCGGGGGGGGTGCGGAGAATTTCTCCCCGAAACTTCTTCAGGGGGCCGAACACGTTGGCGCTCAGCCCCCCGAAGTTTCGGGGAGAAATTATCCGCCATCCCTACGACCAAGGCCGTTTCTGTCCCATGCCCAGGCCTGAAGCCTGACTGAAATGGGTCTAGATAATCAGTTTCTTCCAAGTGTGCCTTCAACTGCACCGCCACCACCCGCTCAATCACCTTGCCCAAAAATGGCAGATTTGAGACTGGGCGAAAGTTGTTCAGAACTTGAGGATCCAAGGAGGGCTTCTTTAAGAGCGGTCTTATCACTGCCTCCTTGAGGGCTGATGGCATCACTCCCTCCTCAAGGGAGGCGTTCACCACCGCCTTGATCCCCTCACCCAGTCTCTCTCTGCAGCTCATAATGAGCCAAGATGGGCAAGGATCAAGTAAGCAGGTGGTCGGCCTTACAGATGAAAGCACCTTGTCCACTTCATCAGGAGGAAGAAGCTGGAACCGATCCCACAAAACCGGTTTGCCACAGGCCGCCTCTTGCTCACTAACTGTATCCACAGTGTGCAGAGTAACACACCTAATCTGATCAATTTTATCTGCAAAGTGCCTTGCCAAAGCCTCACAGGAGGCCTTAGAATGCTCCAGTGGTTCCAGAGCCACAGGACCGACCAGGCTCCGGACCACTTGGAACAGCCTCCTGGGACAGCACTCTGCAGACGCGATGGAGGCAGCATAATATTCCTTTTTTGCTGCCTTCACCACCACGTGATAGGCTGAAGATATAGCTCTAGCCCGTGTCTGATCGTCTTTGGAGTGAGACTTCCGCCACCAGCGCTCTAGCCGTCTCACCTCCTGTTTCAGAGCTCGTAACCGCGGATTGAACCATGGTGCAGTCCGAGCCCTGTTCAGGGAGAGAGGGCGTTTCGGAGCCACCCGATCTAATGTCCCAGTGATTGCGGCATTCCAGCCACCCACCAGGGTCTCGACCGAGTGGCCGTTGGCATGCCCCAGAGAATCCCCAAGCGCGTTCAGGAATCCATTTGGATCCATAAGACGCCTGGGGCGGACCATTTTAATGGGTCCTCCACCCCTGCGGAGGGGTTGTGGAACCGAGAAGTCCAACCTCACCAGATAGTGATCTGACCATGACAAGGGGGTGGTGGATATACCCCCGACTTCCAGATCACTCTCCGCTTCTCCAGAAACAAACACAAGGTCTAGTGCATGACCGGCTACATGGGTGGGCCCAGTTAGAATATGGTGCAGCTCCCAGGAGGCCATGGTCTCCATGAAGTCCCGAGGTGCTCCTGTGAGGATGGCCTCCGAATGTACGTTGAAGTCCCCCAACACCAGTAAGTTAGGGGACTGTACACGCACATCAGAGTCCACCTCAAGCACCTCGGCCAGGGAGTCAGTCGTGCAGCGGGGTGGATGGTACACGAGCAGAATCCCCAGACTGCCCTTCGGGCCCAACCTCCAGTACATGCACTCAGCAACCTTGGTCTCCTGGAGAGGGGGTCTGGTGAAGACCAAGGACTCTCGGTAGGTAACAGCCACTCCCCCTCCCCGATCCCCAGCCCTCGGCTGCTGTGCATATGAAAATCCGGCTGGACACATGGCTGCAAGGGTTGGAGCAGCAGCCTCGGCCAGCCAGGTCTCCGTAATACATGCCAGGTCTGCACCCTCATCCAGGATCATGTCATGGATGAGGGAGGTTTTCTGGGTAATAGACCTGGCATTGCAGAGCAGCAAACGAAGGCCAGAAGATGGGGTCACGCCTCCCCCAGCCATCCTTTGGCTCTGGACAGGCCCGGAGCAGGGGACAGATAGTACACATCTCTCCCTTGTTCCCCTTACCTGGCATGGCCTTCCCCTAGCGCTCCACCAGCGCCTGCCGCCCAGCCTCGGTATGTTCTGGCCCCCAACACTCCCCCCACTGCCTCCATCAGGTGGACACATGCCCCCTCGCTCCCACCTATCAGGCACGCTACCCACCCCTAAAAACACAACAAAATCCCCCCCAACAAAATAAAACAAACAAACAAAACAATTAAAATCCCCTTAAAAATGCCAGGCAGGAGTCCACAGGGAAGGCCTGGTGGTGGTGGTGGTGGTGGCGGCGGTGGCGGCAGCAGCAGCAGGCCCAGCAGCAGCAAGCACGCCTCTTCCCCAGTGGTGGTGGCTTCTCCTGCAGGCCCTGGCTCTCCCAGGCCACCTCAGCCAGCCAGCTTATGTAGCCCCTCCAGGGAGGGGCAGGTGGAAGCAGCACAGCTGGCTTGGTACCTGAGGGCCTGGTCCTGCAGGGACTGGCGGTCTGCCAGGCAGAAGTCCACAGGAAAGGCCTGGTGGTGGTGGCAGCGGCAGCAGGCCCGGCGGCGGCAGCAGCAGGCCCGGCGGCGGCAAGCATGCCTCTTCCCCAGTGGTGGTGGCTTCTCCTGCAGGCCCTGGCTCTCCCAGGCCACCTCAGCCAGCCAGCTTATGTAGCCCCTCCAGGGAGGGGCAGGTGGAGCAGCACAGCTGGCTTGGTACCTGGGGGCCTGGTCCTGCAGGGACTGGCGGTCTGCCAGGCAGAAGTCCACAGGGAAGGCCTGGTGGTGGTGGCAGTGGCGGCGGCAGCAGGCCCAGTGGCGGCAGCAGCAGCAGGCCCGGTGGCAGCGGCGGCGGCAGCAGCAGCAGCAGGCCTAGCGGCAGCAAGCACACCTCTTCCCCAGTGGTGGTGGCTTCTCCTGCAGGCCCTGGCTCTCCCAGGCCACCTTAGCCAGCCAGCTTATGTAGCCTCTCCAGGGAGGGACAGGTGGAGCAGCACAGCTGGCTCGGTACCTGGGGGCCTAGTCCTGCAGGGACTGGCGGTCTGCCAGGCAGAAGTCCACAGGGAAGGCCTGGTGGTGGTGGCAGCGGCGGCGGCAGCAGGCCCAGTGGCGGCAGCAGCAGGCCCAGCAGCGGCGGCGGCGGCAGCAGCAGCAGCAGGCCCAGCGGCAGCAAGCACGCCTCTTCCCCAGTGGTGGTGGTGGTGGCTTCTCCTGCAGGCCCTGGCTCTCCCAGGCCACCTTAGCCAGCCAGCTTATGTAGCCTCTCCAGGGAGGGGCAGGTGGAGCAGCACAGCTGGCTCGGTACCTGGGGGCCTGGTCCTGCAGGGACTGGCGCTCTGCCAGGCAGAAGTCCACAGGGAAGGCCTGGTGGTGGTGGCAGCGGTGGCGGCAGCAGGCCCAGCGGCGGCAGCAGCAGGCCCAGCAGCAGCAAGCACGCCTCTTCCGCAGTGGTGGTGGTGGTGGCTTCTCCTGCAGGCCCTGGCTCAAATGTGTGTTGCTTTTAACTTTACAAACATAAACAACACAACACTGCATTTCCCCCACCCTGTTCCACAACTTTTCCCAAGAGCTAATAAGCCCTGCCTAGTAAGAGAGGGAAACAAATAAAGGGCAAGCCAATATAAAGAGAAAATAGACCAGTGGCTGCCGGTGGGGGGCGGGGCAGAGAATAAACAGCTAAGGGACCAAGCCAGAGATTAAGGAAATATTTGAGCTTCAACGTGAAACAAATTGACAAGCTTCTGCCAAATTAAATGTCTCTTATTATAAGACACTTTCTCTCACACAGTCAATTTCAGGCTCTGACATTCACTCTGCTGCTTAACCGTGGGAGGGCAGTGAGACTTCCAGTGTTGAAGTATCAACCTCTTTGCTGCTAAAGAACACATTTTCACCCATACATTTATAACTAGAATGAAATGATTATAAGGGATCTAGAGGAATTCATACTAAGATTAATATGATGCTCCACTTCAAAAATGAATAACTTTAGGGCAATACATAATTACAAGATCCACATGTGAACCCCTGCATTTCTGACACTTGTTTTACAGGTTCAAGGCTGTGTTTGAGGAAGCAATTTGAGAACAGAATTTTCTGTTGAATAAGGCAATATCTGAGGCTGAATTACGCTGAGCACTAGTGCAGGGCCTTAGTACAAAACATTTCACTTCTGGATACCAGATGAATAGTACAGATGGTTATTGTATGCATATGGAAACTTATAAATCTGCCAAGAGACACTCTCTCACACAGCCGAGATGGAGAGTATGGGACACTTTCCAAAATGTCCCCAGAAGGCTAACATGGAAATGCACCATAAAATCATGAATCAAACGGTGCTCTGAAGGGCAAAATATCCCTTTCTTCAGCTCCCAAAGTGGTTTCTAATAACCCCCAATGTTGTTTTTTCCAAATTTGGCTCACCACATAAGAATCTCAGTGTGATTCATATGCCCCAAATGGTAAGTAATGCCTTACCCAAAGAATACACTGTCTACAAAATGTCTCTCTTTACACTTATACTCCCACACTCAAAATCACATATAACTTCCAAGGGTGAACATATTGGTCCCGTAAACTGGATTTTTATCTGTATTCAGTTGTTTTATGGAATGGTGTAGGTCACTTTGAGTGTCTCTTTTGAGACAGAAAGTGAGGGATATACATTTCCAAAATAAATAAACAAAATAAGACAGTAAAGACACCCTGCAGGATCAAATCAAGGCTCTGTCTAGTGCAGCTGGAAGCTGAGAGTGAATTATTTTGCCCTTCCTGCTGCTAAGCCACTGAACTACAATCACTGACATCAAAGTCACCAATAGAGGTAAAAGTTATAGTCCAGAATAATTGTCCTTTCCACACTGGGTCATATCTAATTTCATATTATCCCTAATAAGGTTATATATCTCAGCAGCTGGATGATGCATTCTATCTAAAGATTAAAGACAATGCACAGGAGAAAGTGGTTCTGAGGCACTACACCTGGGGGAGGGGAGAGAGTTATGGCCCTCCAGATGTTTTGGCCTACAACTCCCATCAGCCTTTGCAGTATAGCCAAAGGTGAGTGCTAACAGGATCTGTAGGCCAAAATATCTGGAGGGCAACAAGTTGCCCAACCATGCACTACAGCCTTCTAGACTGCCTTGTCTCCCTCTTAGTACATCCAGGCACTCAATTCTGCGCACCTAACAAGAGAAAAGCTGGCATACAGTGGGTAGTACACAAGCAGGCTGCTGTGCTCTCACTCATTGTGTTGTGCCAGAAGGAGAGACTGCTTGTACAATAGCAAATTACTGGTTCTAAAAGTAACCCTGGAAACGAGTGGAAATGCTCATTTCCGGACAGGGACAGACCAGCTCTGCAGGCTCTGCTGACCTGCCCCATTCCACAAACAAGTGTTTCTGTTCATTTCCAGGGTTAGTTTTAGAACCGATAATTCCCCATCGCACAAGCGGTCCCTCCCACTGGCGCATGGACACAATAGGATACCGCCCATAATTTCCTTCCTGTTGTAACCAATGCACAAGAAACTGTAAAAGTAAGGGGGGGGGGGGAGAGAATCCAACCAGGCTTTGGATAAGGCAGTTCCTCTGCCTTTGGATCTCCCTTCCTCCAGGGATAATTGCTCTGCCCATCTTTCTATTCTTTCAGATTTATTTTGCTACACAAAATTACAGAACAGTTTATTTTAAAAATAAAATAAAATACAAAGCTACAAAGGAAACAGCTAAGGTACAGAATAATATTCATCTTTGAGGTAGCATTTGATCCCAGAAATTCAAAGTCAGAGCTCTCCATTAATAAGAGACATTATCCACAACTGTTTTTAAATTAAGTTGTACAATATTACTGATTGGATTAGGACTCAATTTAATGGAAACATTCAACATTGTTAAAGGGCCATTGGCAAACAGGCAATATACTGCAGGGCTTCCAATTAATATAGCATTTGGTATTCCAATTTATTATGTATCAAGAGAATGACTGTGCCATGATTTTTAGGACTGGTAGAGGTCTCAGAAACCAGAAGCCCTGGCTTAATTCAGGGTTTGGGGGCTCATGGGGGGCAAGGTAGAGAATGAAGAAAAACTCTTGTAAATTTTCTGAACCAGTCCAAGGTCTCAGAAAAAATTACCACCTTCCTTCATGTTTCCCTGCACCTCCATACAATCTATCATGCAGCCAAACAACATGTTACACTAATCATGTAACATATAGCTGAGGCTTCTCTCTTTATTTAACTCTAGTATAAGTACATGCAGCCACAGTTCCAATCAGGACCTCTGCATTTAGGCAGGTGGATTAAACCTCCCCACTGTTTGATAATCCCCCACCACCATAAGGGGGGAAATTAGCAAAACAAACAAACAAACGAACAAACAAACCCTCCATTGACTCATTTGGGAGCGTTTAATCAGATATACGCTATACATGCTATGGATGGCCTACTCTTTGGGTAAAAGTTGGTATATCTCCCTGAGCAATGTTCAGAACTTTTATGAAGGTTATATTTAAGACTTAGACATGTTAAAGCCCAGTTTTATTTCTCTGTGTAGTAAATTTTAGATAAAGGAATGCAACTTCATGTTGGGAGATAGTCACAGGCCACAACATTTTCAAGTAAGTTTGAGCCTAGGCTATGTCCAGACTGGAGAGTGTTGGCTGCAGGTGTCACTGTGGCTCTCTGCTATGGACCGAGGTAATCAAGGTGAGATGATATTCTTCAGATTCCAATGAAATATGGAAGAAGGCAGAAGATTAGCTGTAATGATAAAAAATAAATCAAAAACCATTGAAATACTCCCCCCCTTAAGGCAGACATCCAAGGAACCCAGGCACCTGGAACAAAGAAATAATCTATACAAGCAATGGAGACTGACATGATTTACACAGATTTCTTAGGAAGACAGCAAAGAGAGAGAAATAGCACAACAGGGCGCACATTTTTAACAGTGTGATAGTTGAGTTTCAAAGTGAGTGGGCAAAATTACAATCATAAATCTCTAAAATTGTCAATAGAAGCTGACTGCACACACTCCTGCATTTTCAAACCTATCTAGTATCATTCCTGTTTTTCATAGGAGGAGTAATTTAAGTGATGAGGTACCCTGGAGTTGATTTGTCTTTATATTTAAGAATGTATCATAAATTTCTTTCTTGCCCTTCCAGGTAAGTAATATATATTATTGACTAAAGAAAACATCTAAGGGATTTTATGCCCTCCTGCCCAACCCTAAAGCACTGCATTTCAAGAATTCCAACATAAGCCCTTGAAATAAAACAGTGTGATGTGGGATGACAGAATGTAAAAACTTTGCTGGATCAGTTGAAGGGACCATGGTGTCCAGTATTCTGTTTCCAACAGTGGCCAATTAGTTGACTAGAAGTGAAGGCCACTCACAAGTGCTTGTCCCAAACACCTGATACTTGGGAGCATACTGCCAATGAGCATGGAGGTTCCATTAACCATCAGGCCAAATAGTCCTAAACAGACCTATCCTCCATTAAATTGTCTAGACCTTTTAAAAGCCATCCCAAACATCATGCAACAGAGAATCTGCAAGTGAGTTATGTGTGAGAAGCAGTTTGTGCCAATAGCAGGAATTCAAATGATGCCAGTTCTGTAAGCCAAATCCACAGAAAAGTGTATACATTAGCTCTCATTACCTGTGTAGTGGTCCTATGGTATACTAGCACAGTGCATGGAGAAGTGACAGAGTGCATCTTAGGTGGGGCAGGTAGGAAGTTTGCTTGGGTATATCCTAAAAGCGAGCCTTATGAAAAGAAAGAGGTCCACAGGAATCCATTGGGATCCCTTGCAAATATCTTCTATGCCGAGAATTCCAGTAAGCCAGCCAGTCTGGTCAAAGGTATTGTGCAGGAAGAACAGCCTCCAGCTGAGTCAGACTGTTTTGGAAGACATTCCCTCAACAGTAAGCAGTTTTCCTGGGGGGCACTGTGAGAACTGAATGAGTTACAGGAGGTGGGGCAACACCAAAACACCCATTCCCTAAAGTGTCCTCCCCACAAATTGTGTTGCCACAGACATCACTTTCTCCATACATCTGTTGTCACTAGGTTGGCAACTAAGGGACCAAACTGTGTCAAGGTCTGGCTTTGGCTCTGGATCCGCCATTGCTGACCCCTTAAATACCCTGTTGGGTAGTGATGAACTAGGGAGACTAGTAGAAGCCTGTTGTTCAGGCAAGAGCAAGAAGGTGACCTGGAAGTAAGTGTGGGTACTTACTGACCAACCCCGGCCAATGGGAGATTTTATTGGTGGACCTTCACACTGGCTATTCAAATGAAAAGAGCTCCCCTGCTGGCCGCTGCTTGACTGTTTTCTATTAAGGAAAGACTACTAGGTACTTCACTCCTGGTTAGAGGATGACAATTGCTGAGGCGAGTAGCAATTATCCTACTCTTTCTTTCTTTCTTTCTACAAATGCCCACAACCAGAGATCAGGGAGCGCAGTGGGAGGAAATACATAAACGTGCTCCATACATTTTTTTGTGAATAATATTAGTTATTAATACCAAACCAAGCATAATCATTTAATTTAATTAATTCTTAATTGATTGATTTATATTTCACCTTTCTGCCAGAAGAGGCACTCAAGGCAAGTAACAGTGAAATTGCAATACGAATAAATACAATTAAAATATAAAAACAAATTAAAAACACAAACGCATCAGTAAAAAAACAAAAAACACCTGATCAGTTAAAACACCCTTCAACAACACCCCAGCTTAGCCAAAGGCCTATTTGAATAATAATAATAAAAATCTTTACCTGCTTGCAGAAGGACAACAGAAAGTGAGCCAACCTATCCTGCCTTGGTAGGGAGTTCCAGAGTCTGGAAGAGGCCACTGAGAAGGCCCTCTCTCATATCCCCATCAAACATGCTTCTGAGAGAAGGGCCTGCCCTGAAAATCTTAAAACCCAAGTAGGCTCGTGGGGGAAAATATGGTCTTTCAAATAGCCTGTTCCCAAGTTGTAATAGGCTTTATAGGCCATAACCAGCATTTTGAACTGTGACTAGAAACAGATTGGTAGCCAGTGAAGCTGTTGTAACAAGGAACTCATTTGCTGCCTGTAATCACCCCCAGTCAACGGCTTGGCTGCAGCATTCTGGACCAGCTGAAGTTTCTGAACACTTTTCAAAGGCAGACTCTCCTGAGGTGATTTAAAAAAAAAAAAAATGGGGAAGCTGATTACAAATTCCATAAACAGAGAACAATAAGGGGTAGAAATCATGATTGCCATAAATCGCTTGTTAACTTTTTAAAATATTGAACTATCTACAGTTCTGACATTTTACATTGTGTATCTTTCCAACACCTGTTCTCAGCAGTAATTTCATCTAGTCACCAATATCAATTCACAGCATGTGGTGGAGCTTTTATCATGATACCTGTCAGATCAGATGAACAGGAATTCCTGGTGTTATCATCAACTTGTGCATTTTCCTCAGAATTCTTCCAGTGTTTCTCCCACTTTCCGGCCGCGGACGGGCTGGTGCAGACGCAAATGGCGTTTGGGGCAACCAGCCAAAAATATTTATCACTAGATCAAGAAGTTTTGAAATTTTGCTTTGCAGAGGTTCAGACACATATGTGGGACCTGGTAGAGACCCCCAAGAATGAGGCAGAACAATGGAAGCTTCTTTCATTGGGGAAGAAAACTTCCAGGGAATTGGAAGACAGATTTTGGCACTTGCACAACACTGCTCCACTTGCATCTGCATTGTGGTAGATGCAAAATGGAGGATAGCCTACCCACACAGTTGATGTTGTTGCCTTACCACTTGCAGTCGCAGCACAAAAAATAAAACAAAACCCCTTAGGAAAAGAGAAAGAAGGTGTGTTACAACCTCAGCTGATGGTGAGACCTACCTGTGAGAAACTGTTAAGAATTTCTTCTCCCCCTGCAGAAATTCAGTGAAATTGTCCCCCATTTTCTCTGCCTATAAATAGGGTTGGAGAATTTTAAGAAGCCATTTGTTCAGAGTTCTAAGTTGGTAGGGCTGTGCACCGCTTCGGTCTGAATCCCTAATTCCGAAGTGGATTGGGGTTAGTAGGACTGCTGCAGTCCAAATCCAAAGTGGGTCCAAAGCAGTCCAAAGTGCTTTGGATGATTCTGAAGCCCACACAGCCTGTCTGAGCAAATGTATTTATTATTTATTTATTTATTTATTTATTGCATTTATACCCCGCCTTTCTTCCTCTTGCAAGGAACCCAAGGCGGCTTACATTATCCTCAAATGTAACAACTTGCTAGAGAAGGGAGAGGGAAAGGAGAAGTTGGGAGGGGGGAACGGACCCATGTAAAGTGACATCTCTAGGTGCTAATAAGGCTGAACTTTTAATTCAGCAGTCAATTTCCTTACTTTGTACTATTTCATAGAATCATAGAATCATAGAATAGTAAGGTTGGAAGGGGCCTACAAGGCCATCGAGTCCAACCGCCTGCTTCCTTTGTTACTTGGCCTTCTTTCCACTTCCTATACGTGTCCTTTTTTGTTTTCAGGTCATCTCTAAGCTTTTTGTGAAGCCACATTGGCTTCTTCTGTTGTCTTCCACCTTTTCTTCTTGTTGGAATTGTTTGTAATTGTGCCTTGAGAATTTCCTTTTTTAAAAGCTCCCACCCATCTTGGACTCCTTTTCTCGTTAGCGTCGCTTGCCATGGGACCTTACTGATCATTGTTCTGAGTTTATTAAAATCAGCTTTCCTAAAATCCAGGGTACGCATTTGACTGCACTCGGCTTTTGCTTCCCTTAGAACCAAGAGAACTCAAGTACAACATGGTCGCTTTCCTCCAGAGTTCCTGTAACTGCTACTTTATCCACTAAGTCATCTCTGTTGGTTAGGATCAAGTCAAGGATAGCCGATCCTCTAGTTCCTTCCTCTACTTTCTGTAGGAGGAAGTTATCCACCACACAAGTCAGGAATTTCCTGGAGGGGCCATGTTTTGCAGAATTTGTCTCCCAACAAATATCGGGGAAATTGAAGTCCCCCATTACTACTACATCATGCTTCCTTAAAACATTGGCTATTTGCTTTTCAAAAGTTTCATCCTTGTCCTCTCCTTGATTGGGTGGCCAGTAGTAGACTCCGACCACCAGGTTCCTTTTAGTCTTTGCTCCATTTATTTTGATCCAGATGCTCTCGATGGGGCTACCAAGCTCATCCTCCTGTACTTCTGTGCAGAGATATGTATTTTTCACATACCATGCAACCCCACCTCCCTTTCTGTTCCTCCTGTTCTTTTTTGAACAAGTTATATCCTTCAATTGCTGTATTCCAGTCATGAGAGTCATCCCACCAAGTCTCAGTTATACCTATCAAGTCATAATTTCCCTCCTGTATTAAGAGCTCAAGTTTGTTCTGTTTGTTTCCCATACTCTGGGCATTAGTATATAGACATCGAAGACCATGTGCTTCATAGTCTGGCTTTCTTCCTACATGTGTCTGAAGACTATTATTGGGTGCTATCAGAGCTGTTCTCTCCATTGCAGTGCATGCGTTCCTTGTTACCCCCAACTTTACATCTCCCTTCCCTGTAGGATTCAGTTTAAAGCCCTCCTGATGAAGTTCTTCATGCTGTGGCCAAACACATTCTTCCCAGCCTTTGTGAGGTGCAACCTGTCCCTTGCCAACAGCCCATCTTCCAGGAAGTATAGCCCGTGGTCCCAGAATCCAAATCTCTCTCATCAGCACCACCTTCGTAGCCAGTCATTCACCTGGAGTATTTTTCGTTCCCTTTCTGTCCCTCTTCTAACTACTGGAAGGATGGATGAGAAAACTATCTGGGCCCCAAAGTTCTTGAGTTTCCTTCCCAAAGCTTCAAAGTCTGATGTGATTTCTTCGTAGCTCCACTTGGCAGTATCATTTGTTCCCACATGGATGAGAAGAAAGGGATACCTGTCAGTGGGCTTTATGAGTGCAGGCAACCTTTCAATCACGTCTCTAATCCGTCCTCCCAGGAGTCAACATACCTGGTGAGTCCACGGGTCTTTACGACATACTTGGGTCTCAATCCCACGCAGCAAGGAGTCTCCCACTATTACCACTCTTCTCTTCTTATTGTTGTAGGCCTGGGTTTCATCGCCTTTGTTTGACTGACCTTCAGCCTCTTGCTCACTCTCATGTAGGTTCCCTTGTGATTCTTCCTCTGCAGGCTGTCCTCCAGTCTCATCCGCAAGTACCTGGAATCAGTTCCACAGCTCCACTGCTTCCACTGGTGCAGAGTGGCGTCTAGTTCTTCTTCTCCTAACTGTCACCCTTTTCCAAGGAGTATCCTCTACTCCATTTTTCTTCACCTCAGCATTTCCCACTGCCTCATCTTGCTGTTGCTCTTCAAGCTTCTGGTCTTCCCTTTGCTGCTGTAGTTCCCCCATTCTGTCCAAGAACTCTTCGTGTTCTCTTATTCCCAGGTCGACAGTCGCCGCTCCAGTACACTTACTTTTTCTTCCAGCAGCGTGATCAACTTGCACTTGTTGCAGGTGTAGGCCATGTTGTTCTCAGGCAAGAAAACAAACATTGCACATACCTTGCAGGTCACCAACAATGGAGAGTCCTGTCCTTCCATTGCCTCTTTTCCCTTTTTGTGTCTAGCAGCTTTGTGATTGTTCTAGACTAGCCTGTGCCTGCTCCTCTACTCAGTAGAGGTTAAAAGCAGAGTCCCACTGGTGTGGAAATGTGTGTTACAAGACAAATAAATGAAAAAAAGATAGTAAAAAAAATGAAAAAAATGAAAAAATGAAAAAATAAATAAAACAAATAAAAAATAAAAAAAATGTTAGGGGCCTCCCCCTTGACCTCCCCTGCCGAACTCCCCTGGCCAATTCCTGTTTGCTCCCCCTGTTTGCTCGCTGTGGTCACTTGATCTCTGGGAGCTTGCTTGCTTCTGTAGTCCCTGGACCAGCTGGAGCAGCTTGCTCTGCTCTGCTCTGCTCAGCTGAGAGGCAGGATGGCATTTGGTAGGGATGACAGAGAACTCTGCCACGGATTCCAGTGAGGAGGGATTCTTTAGAATCTGGCCCCCCCGGAATCCGTGGCGGAACGGCCTCCTGCCCCCCCCACGGAATCCCCCCGGGACGGCACTTACCTGGGGCGGATTCGGCGGCAGTTCCGGCAGTGGTTCTGGCAGCGGTGGTGGCTGTGGCGGCTGGTCTCCTGGCTGGCCGCGGCAGGGCGGCTGCCGCCGCCATTGCCATCCTTGCAGCTGTGATAGGCTACGTAAGAATTTACGTAGGCTATCATGGCTAACCCCCCCAAAAAAACACACAGCATATGCAAATGGCAGCGGCTATGGCGGCCGCCATTTGCGTTCCCTATTTTTTTGCCGATTTATCTTACGTAAATATTTACGTAAGATAAAACGGCGAAAAAAAGGGGAACGCAAATAGCGTAGTGGACGTTATTTACATTCCTTTATTTTTCGCCGTTCTAGCCTACGTAAATACTTACACTCCACTAGCGTACACAACGCTATTTGCGTTCCCCTTTTTTTCATCATTTTATCTTACATAAATATTTACGTAAGATAAATCAGAGAAAAATAGTGAACGCAAATGGCAGCCACCGCAGCCACCACCATTTTCGTATGCTGCATGGTGTTTGGGGGGGGGTTAGCCATGATAGGCTATGTAAATTCTTATGTAGCCTATCACGGCTCCCTGGCTGGACACAAATGGAAGCTGCTACGGCGGCCGCCATTTGCGTCTGCACCAGCGAGTCCACGGCCGGAAATCCAGCTGTGGACAGCCCTTGCTGCCTGGCCAGCTGCTCCGCAGAGCCGCCGCAGAGCAGAGCCAGCCATTGAGGATTCCGGGGGGGGAGGACCGGATCGCCTCCCCCCCCATCGAGGATTCTGGGGGGAGGGACCGAGCGCCTCCCCCCCCACCATGAACAGAATCCACGAAAAGGTAAGTGACTTTCATACATCCCTACTATTTGGTCTTTGGTTCCCCCCTTCCCACTTCTCAATTACTATTCTTTCCCTTCCCATTTTTAACCCTCTATATTCTTATAAAAAAACCCAAAGAATACAAAAAAGTAGGGATGTACAAAATCCCTTACCTCCAGTCCACTGGGGGTCTGCGGGAGGGGGAGGCGATCCATTCCTCCCCCTGGAATCCGCAGTGGGGGGGGAGGTGATCTGTTCCTCCCACCAGGAATCCTTCCAGGCTGGCTCCGCTTCGAAGCCCTGTGGCTTATCTGTGTAAGTCGGTCCCCCAGTCAGTCCCCCAGACTTACTTATCTAAGTCGGTCCCCCAGACGCAAATGGCATTATGGGTGCCATTTGCGGCCGTAAAGCTGGTCAATTAGCCTAAATGCAGCCATTTACAGCTGCATTCAGGCTAATGGACCAGCTTTACAGCTGCAAATGGCATCCACTACACCATTTACGTCCCTGTTTTTGGCCATGATAGACTACGCAAATATTTGCATAGCCTATCATGTGAACAGGGACACAAATGGCATAGCAGATGCCATTTGCGGCTGTAAAGCTGGTCGATTAGCCTAAATGCAGCCATAAATGGCTGCATTAGGCTAATCGACCAGCTTTACGGCCACAAATGGCACCCACTACACCATTTGTGTCCGTGGGACTGACTTACACAGAGATACGGCACAGCAATGGCTGCCAGCCGTATTGACTTCCTCCAGCCCTGCGGAGCTGGCACCCGGCTCTGCAGGTTCGAAGGGGACAGGGATCCGATGTAGACGGATCCCACAGGGAGGCTGAGGTGAGTGATCTGTTCCGCCACAGACTCTGGGGCGGGGGGCGGATTCTTTAGAATCCAGCCTCATTGAAGTCCGTGGTGGAATTCTCCGCCATCCCTACAAAAAACTCTTTTCTCTTCTGTTAGGCTTTAGTATTATTTCCCTTCCCCTCACCCCTTAGATTGTAAAAAGTTATTTCTTTTTGTAACTCCTTTTCTTTTGGTCGTGTGTGTGTGTGTGTGTGTGTGTGTGTGAGAGAGAGAGAGAGAGAGAGAGAGAGTGCACCATACACATTATTGTGCACAAGCAAACTATGTGTGGCAAAAGCAGTACACTAAAATACAGTACAATATGCACCATGGGGCAAAGCACTACGCAATACACATAATATCATCACTTTTGCTGATTTTCCAAGACACGTTGCCTGTCACTTGTTTTCCCTTGTGTACATCAAAAACGTAAGTATTTATGTAGCCTATCATGGCAAAAAAAAAAAAAAGGAACGCCACTATGTCATTTGCGTTCCTTTTTTTTTTCACCGTAATAGCCTACGTAAATATTTACGTAGGCTAAAACGGCAAAAAAAAGGGGACGCAAATGGCGGCTGCCATAGCTGCCATTTGTGTCCGCTGGTTTGGGGGGGCGTGATAGGCTACCTAAATATTTACGTAGCCTATCACGGCAAAATACAGGGACGCAAATGGCTATGGCTACCGGCCCTGGCCGGCAGCTCCGCGGAAACTCCGCAGAGCAGAGCCGGCCAGAGAGAATTTGGGGGGGAGGGATGGAGCGCCTTCCCCCGCATCGTGAATGTCACCCTTCGAAAAGGTAAGTGACTTTCGTACATCCCTATGCTAGACAGCCATAGGGTATCTGGTTTTCCAGGAACCGACCTCAGAGCCTGCGCTCTGAGGTCGGTTCCCAGAGAACCAACCTCCCCCCACTTCCACGTTGCATCCAAAGCAGCGTAGAACAGCCCCATCCTCCGTGCTCGCAGGAGGAGTGTGGAGCAGCTGAAAAGGGGCATTCTTGCGGGTGTTCCGGGGCAGGGAAGGCGGAAATGCCTGTACAGCGCATCCAGTGTGATGTACAGCAGCCTCCTCCCTCGCTCAGCTCTCCAACGGCTAGACAGCTGCAATTGGCTGTATAACCAAAAATGCAGGGCAGGAAAAGCATGGAGGGAACAATCCCCTCTGTGCTTCTTCTCCCCTGCATTGGATAGGTGGTCACCTCCGAGTTCGGAGGCGGCTGCCTATATGAATAGGATTGTACCCTTAAGTACTCAAAGTCCTGAGACTGGCTCATTTTCATTTTATTTGAGATGATTTCATTTGTTTGGACTAAGCTGCAAGTTTGGTATCTCCCACATTCATTTCTTTTGAAATCTCAAGTTCTTACCATCTGAACATAAAGAAAGTTGCAAATTTTGGTAAATACCTTTTAGGGATGTACGAAAGTCACTTACCTTTTCTCAGGGGTGCTTTGCGGTGGGGGGGGGAGGCACTTTGTTTCTCCCCCCGAAGTTCAGGCAAGGGGGGGAAGCCATCCCGCCTCGCCTGGCCGAAATTCAGGCCGGGGGGGAGGCTTCTCACCTCGCCCGGTCGAAATTCAGGCCGGGGAGAAGCGCCCCGTCTCCCCAGCCGCGAAACAAAGTGTAAAACAAAACAAAACCCTGTGATAGGCTACGTAACGATTAACGTAGCCTATCACGGCTATATTTCCAAAGTCAGCCGTGACAGGCTACGTTAATCATTACGTAGCCTATCACGGGTGACTTTGAAAAAAAAAAAAGCACGTACGCAAATGGCGGCAGCCTATGGGCGCTGCCATTTGCATACACGCTTTTTTTTTTTTTTTAAAGTCACCCGTGATAGGCTACGTAACAATTTACGTAGCCTATCACAGCAGACTTTGGAAATCTAGCCGTGATAGGCTACGTTAATCATTACATAGCCTATCACGGGGTTTGGGGTTTTTTTTACACTTTGTAATGGCGGCGGTGGCAGCTGGTCAGAAGACCGGCTGCCGCCCCCGACGAAAAGCCGACGAACCGCCGCTGGGGCCCACCGCCGGGAGGGACATTCGCCAAAGGTAAGTCCCATCCCGGGGGGGGGGCGGGGGGTGGAGAATTTCACCACCGATTTCGGGGGGCTGAATGCGTTGGCGCTTGGCCCCCCGAAGATTCGGGGATAAATTCTCTGCCATCCCTAATACCTTTACAAAAAATGAACTGAATCAAAATTCTCACCCATCTCTACTATTAGGTGCAGAGTGCAATATAAAACTGTTGTTCAAAGATAGGAGTGCACGAAAGCCACTTACCTGGTCTCGCAGCTTTTCGCAGTGGGGGGGAGGCGCTTCGCTGCTCTCCCCCCGAAGTTCAGGCCGGGGGGGGAGGCTTCCTGCCTTGCCCGGCTGAAATTCAGGCCGGGGAGGAGGCACCTCGCCTCGCCCGGCCGCGAAATAAAAAGTTAAAAAAAAAAAAACGCCCCCGTGATAGGCTACGTGACGATTAACGTAGCCTATCATGGCTAGATCTGCAAAGTCAGCCATGATAGGCTACGTAAATCGTCACGTAGCCTATCACGGGTGACTTAAAAAAAAAAAAGCGCGTACGCAAATGGCGGCCCCCTTAGGGAGCCGCCATTCACATTCCTTATTTGGTCGCTGTAGTCTACATAAAGATAACGTAGACTACGGCGAAAATAAGGGCAACGCTATTTGCGTTGCCCTTATTTTCGCCGTAGTCTACGTAAAGACTACGTAGACTATCACGGGGGCGTTTTTTGTGGTTTTTTTACCTTTATTGGAATAGCATTTTTTTTTTTTTTACTTTTATTGGAATGGCGAAAGACCGGCTGCCGCCCCCGCCCCTGACGAAGACCCAACGAACCGCCGCCGGGACCCGCCGCCGGGAGGGACATTCGGGAAAGGTAAGTCCTGTCCCGGGGGGGGGGGTGCGGAGAATTTCTCCCCGAAACTTCTTTGGGGGGCCGAACACATTGGCCCTTGGGCCCCTGAAGTTTCGGGGAGAAATTCTCCGCCAACCCTATTCAAAGACCAGTTTTCCCCCACATGGGTAATAGATAGCAGGTAGTTTGAATTAGGACCACAGTTTAGGAGAAAGCACCATGACCCAATCCAAATCATCCTCCCCCACAGGTGCTTTTAGGGGAAATAAAACCATCAGGGGAGGCATTGCAGCTCTCACATCATACTGAGTTTGGCTCTAAGACAGTGTAAATATAAGAGCTAACATCAGTCAATGCGATCAAAATATGATGAGCGTATCAAAAAGTCACTTAGATAAGAACCAGTTCTAAAACGTACTAAACACATTTCAACAACAGTATCTATCAGTAACATTAATGAAATACAAATATTGAATTCATACTAGCAATGTCTCTGAGGAAGCTGTCTTCAAAAGCATTTAATTTTTGTATTTAGGCTGGTGGACATCATCAAGAAACAGACTCTGATTTTACATACGGGAGAGCAAACATAACCCCACAGCCTAAGCAAAGCAAGCATACAGACCTAAGAACCCCGAAGCCTTATAGGCCTCACGAAGTATCACCTGACCTGCTCTGGCCTATTTCTGGTTTCCCTGAAATTCTTGGCCAAAGCTAGTGGTGGCATGCAAGCTGAATTCGTGCCTGATATCCCTTGAGTCACCAATTCAAGGAAGTCCTACAGTGGACTCATGTTCTGACACCAAGGTGCTGGAGCAGCACCATTTTGTACTTTAGACTTGACTTGTAGCACACTTGCCAAAGAAGTTGGCCACCACTATCCTCCCCTGTGCTACTCTTCTATTTAGGTTTAGGTTCCAGACTTGCAAAGAGAAGCCAGCATATGCACACTCTGAAAATAAGCTAATTTTTAGTGCACTTATTGAAATCTCCCCTGACACCCTCCCCTCATACACTCTTTATCCTTCAGTACAACCACCTACTAGCTTCAGGAAACAAAAGGTCCCAATCTGATGCGGATCAAAGAGCAAATGATACGTTTCCCCACTCCACTTAATGGTGGCATTTTAACTTCCTCTGCTTATTTTGCAGATTACTGAGTGAAACCATAGGATCAAAAAGTTAAATGGACTTGAACAAAAGATTGGTAAGCTTTTCATGTCATTTCAGTAGTGAGAAACCACGCCATATTCACTTTCTGAGCTGAACTCCTCCCAATGCAATTGAAGCCAGGATGTAATTATAATCATAGCTGTGGATCCACCACATTAGGGTAATAAAATCCTTCCCAGTGGAAATGTTAACTGTTTGGTAATTACAAAATGAAAGACCTTGACTGGAAAATAGCGATGATAGCAGAACATGTCTGAATGAGGAAGAACCAGTGCTGAGCAGGGAGTGGTGTTTACATTTTTTTTAACTGAAACCCACAAATTGGATCTTTGTTTCACAGAACTACTCAATGACATACACTCAGTCGCTAGACGGAACAAACTTGACAATGGATATTATGCAAACTTACAATGTAATCCTATGTGTGCTAAGAAATACCTGATTGAGTTCCACAGGAAAAGTGAATGCATGTAACCGAGGAACAATAACAATAATGCAATACTGAGCTTCGTTTGCAGACGACTGGACACCAAGATTTGACATGCGAGTCTCTGATGGTTGGCAAGGAAGGGGAGTGATGGACCAGCATTCTCTAGGGCAGAAGCAGTCAAGATAGCAGGCAGAGGATGAAGCACAGGCAAGCAATCAGATACATGGAGTCAGAGTAAGGCAGGAGTGGTTGAGATAGCAGGCAGAGGTCAAAACACAATTAGGCAGTCAGGTACACAGTCCAGGAGCAGGGTCAAGCAGGAGTCCAAGGGTCAGCAGCACAAAGCATCAGTCACAGGGTAAGGTCCAGGAGACAAGATAACCAACACTGGACCTGAAAGAAAAACATTGCTTCCAATACTGGCTATGCAGACACTGAAGACGTTTATCGCCACAGCCTGCTGAGCCCCACCCTGGGCTCAACTGCAGTACATTAGAGCACTCAGGCAGAGCCCTACTCCTGAGGAATCATTTTCTCCTGAGAAGTCCTTCTTTGCAAGCAAGCACGGCTTCTCATGGGAGCCCTACTGGCCTGTCACTTGAGGTGGTGATGTTCCTGGGGCCAGGGGGTTTGCTAAGCCTCTGCCTCAGAGACAGAGTCCCCTCCCCCTGACAGGGACAGGCCTGCAGCCATCTTCCCTGAGGGCCTAGGCTCCTTCTGGTCTGGTGACAGTGACTGATCTGGCATGCTCTCTGTTTCTGAGAGCTCCAACTCTTCCTCTGAGGAGGATTCCTCACTGGGGGCATGCAGTACCTCTTTCAGCCCAAGGGTCAAACCCCATTTTCTAGAAGCTTCCAGGGGCTGCATTCCAGTGATGGAATGGCCAAAGGCATGGGGCCAAAGTCAAAGTGGGCAAGGCCAAAGGTAAAAAGCTGAGGTCAAAATACCAAAAATGCCAGCATATTTTAAGGTCATGTTCTCATTACAAGCAACTAAGCAACTAATGGCGGTCTTAAAGCCAGTAACTTAGGAGAGGCATTTCAAGGGAGGCCCCACCCCCTTTCCTCCAACCACACATTCTTTTGTGGTTTCCTGGCTTTTGTGCAGTTTTTTTCCCCATTCTAAAAACTGCACAAAAGCCAAGAAACCACAAAAGAATGTGTGGTTGGAGGAAAGGGGGTGGGGCCAGGGGAAGGGTGGGTGGCCATCTGGGGAACCCCAGATCAGGACCCCAGCCTGGGGTTGTGCATCCCAGGTCTCAAATCAGGCAGATGCACCTTATGCAAAGCCCCCTGTGACACAGCCCACACTGTTCCAGAGGGAGGCAGCCCTCTAGAGAAGCTTTGAGGGGGCATAGGGAGCTGCAGGGGGAGGAGGGGAGTGGGAAATCAGTTACATGAGCTTCCTTCTACTCACCCAGTCATCAGATACAACCCATGTATAATCTGCCAATTATGAAATACAATCAAATCCCAATATTATTGCATGTCAGCCATCAGATACTGTTACTCAGATACTAATATCATTGCATTGAAATATCCAATGTTGATGTAAAATATAATAGGCTATTAAAATACAACCGATATCAAGTATACAACACAAATTTGGCAAAATCTAGTTCAGCTAGGGGGAAAAAAACATTTAGGGAATGTTCTGAATGAATAACTTGGCACAAATTCATTTCAGCTACAGAGGGGACCCAGATTTTGGATGAGGGGCTGACCTATCATCAGTGTAGTCTGTTAGGTGAAGGCAGAAAGACGTCCTACATGTAATGGATTTGGACATATGGCCTCTACCCTGAAATGTACAGAGAAGAGCAGTGAACGTATGTTCCAATGACTTCCACCGCCCTTAAAATGTTAAATCTGTCTTCACCCTACATTATATCTGCCCTATCTGGAATCAAATGTGTCAGCTCATCCAGTGTGACTCTATCCTGAATAAAAAGCATTTATTAGGCAGAACAAACCTGCCTCCTCCTCCTCCGCCACCTCTGAGGCTGGTAATTAGGGATAGTTCTGAGACCAATAATCCTCTAATGATGAGCTACCAAGAACCACATAAGTAACAGCTTAATACCCTATCACCCTTTGATTAAATTCTTCTTTTCACAGTGACATTTGCACTTAAGTGCTACAGAGGCAATTCTGCATGAGAGATCATTTCCCCCAAGCTGTCTTCATTTTTCCCAACGGAAAAATGTCAACAATATCTCTGTTAAGTAATGGGCAGAGCAAATGCAATCCTATTATGCCGGGATTAGAGATGCACAACTGCTATGCTAGCGGAACAGCTGCCATGTCAAATACATGCTCAGCCCTAGGGATGGCTGTCGTGGGGAAAGCTGGCCTCTTTGGGCTCGCTGGATTTCCCCAGAGCCTCCAGCTTGGCTTACACTTGTGAGTGAGCAGTGGGTTGTATCCTGAACTCTGGGAACTCTTGCAGATTTCAGCAGACTACTGCCAGTTATGTGCAAGTGTCTTCTTCTCCCTGATGGGGCCTTGTCAGGGGGAAAGAAACACTCGTGCACAGTAATTGTCCCTGCAATTGCCCGCCACCACTTGTTGCGTGCAAGTGTCTCCTTCTTCCTCCCAGGTCCCAGGAGGGAGAAGGAGATACTTGCAGACAGTGGCAGTGGTGGTGGCATGGTGGAAGAGCAGGAGGGGAATGCTCCTTTCCTGCTCTTACGCCATGGTGCGACATAACATTCCCTCTGTCCCTTGTGCCCATCTGAACATGCTTTACATTTAGATTATGTAGGATAGGATAACCTATATCAAATGTGTGGGGAAAATGGAACAAGCAATTTAATCTCAATTAAGAGAGATAGAGGGGCCACATGCATGAACTCCGCCACACTGCCACATCCCCTTCTGGGCCCACCCCCACAATGGGAGAAAGTCCGAGTGGGAGAAGACTGTTGAATGGATAGAGACTGTCCCCATGAGCCACAACCCTGATCTTACTAGCTCATGAGGACAGACTATACATGTTCAGCAGGCCTCTCCCCTTCAGACCTCCCCCCCCAATGCATGGGTGCAGAGCCAGCAGGGGGTGTAATGGCAGGAGAATATCTCAATATCTCTCCATGTCATGTTACTTGTGTGGAGTGAAGATAGGGTTTGTTCAGGCTCCAAATCTGGAATTAATTTTATAAATTATACAAGTGGGACCTTCAATGGAATGATTCATTATGGAGTGCTTCTCTTCAGTCTTCCAGTCAATCAGCCTTGGCCTCTTCCATGACACTCCATTCCATTTTTCCTCCCATCCGGTATTCTGTTTCATGCCCCCAGCCCCAACAAATACTCAGTGTTGTGTGGCCACTGAATATGCCCAGTCCTCCCCTCTTCAACTTTTCTTCTAAAAAGAAATTGTGCTTTTGCAAACATTGGTGTTTCCCAAACCTCCATCTTACATGTAGATGGTGCCATTTGGGTTACAGAAGCATTCTCATACTCACCTCTGAAGCAATGATTCTAGTTAAACCAGAACTCAGGAGTGGAACACAAGGGCACAGCAACCAGTAAAGAAAGAGAATAAGGGGAACTTGCTCATTCCCAGTTCTTGTGATGCAGGATGTTAAACAAGGGTGTGCTGTAGCCAGGAAAAGGAGAGAATTTTGCTTAGTTTGCATTTTTAAGCCAACCAACCTAATATGCAGATCAAAAGAGAGTGAGCCTTCGGACTGAGCACTTCTCTGAATGTTGTGATACTGTCCTTGGATCAAATACTGCATACAAAATGTATAAATTAGGGAAAGTTGCATCAAAAATACATATATTTAGGAAAGTTCTTTATGAAAATAAATGCAAAATTGTGTGTGTGTCTGTTGAAAATAGGGATGTACGAAAGTCACTTACCTTTTCGACGGGGTGATTCGCGGTGGGGGGGAGGCGCTCCGCACCTCCGCCTGAAATCCTAATCCAGCCAGCTCCGCTCTGCAGAGATTCCGCAGAGCCTCCGGCCAGGGCTGCCCACAGCCGGACATCCGGCCGCCGGGCAGCCTTCCAGAAAAAAAAAAACAACGTACGCAATTGGCAGCAGCTACAGCAGCCGCCATTTGCGTTCCTTTTTTTTTTTTTTTTTTGCTGTTTTAGCCTACGTAAATGTTTACATAAGCTATTACGGTGAAAAAAGGGGGAGCGCAAACAGCGTAGTGGGTGCTATTGGCGTTCCTTTTTTTCCCCTGCCATTTTACCCTACATAAATATTTATGTAAGCTATTACGGCGAAAAAAAGAGGAAAGCAAATAGTGCCCACTACGCTATTTGCGTTCCCCTTTTTTTTGCTGTAATAGCTTACGTAAATATTTATATAGGCTAAAACAGCAAAAAAAAAGGGAACGCAAATGGTGGCCGCCATAGCCGCCACTATTTTCGTACTGTTGTTGTTGTTTTTAGCTTGCCATGATAGGCTACTTAAGTATTTACGTAGCCTATCATGGCAAAGGCAGCTACGCAAATGGCATGGTGGCTGCCATTTGCACGGCTGCCTTTGCTGTGATAGGCTACGTAAATACTTATGTAGCCTATCACAGTAGCCTGGCTAGACGCAAATGGTGGCTGCTACGGCGGCCGCTATTTAAGTCCGCAGCAGCCGGCCGAGAGACCAGCCACTGCTGCCACCGCTGGAGCTGCTGCCGGAGCCGCCACCGCAGGAACATCCGCCCCAGGTAAGCTTTGTCCCAGGGGGGATTCCGTGGGGGGGGGAGGCCGTTCTGCCACGGGTTTCGGGGGGCCGAATGCCAGTGCATTCGGCCTCACTGAAATCCATGGCGGAATTCTCTGCCGTCCCTAGTTGAAAGAAAGAAAGAACGAAAGAAAGAAAGAAAGAAAGAAAGAAAGAAAGAAAGAAAGAAAAAATTACAGACTTATGCCAGAATTGGTTGGAGCAGACTTATGACTGAAAACCGAAATGGATCAGACATAGACTGATTTGTCCATCCTTAGTTATAACTTCTCTCATATATATATATATATATATATATATATATATATATATATATAAAATGGCTGTATTTAGGTCAAAGTCAGTGCTTCATGGATGCAATTTATGGCTGTATTTTTTCCTGTGATAGGCTAGCATATTGTGGGGGAAAATGCACCCGTAAATGGTGTATTATACATCATTTGCGGCCATAAAGCTTTGACCTAAATACAGCCGTAAATGGTTGCAATTAGGGCAAAATACTGCTTTATGGCTGCAAATGACGTACGATACATCATTTATGGCTGTATTTTTCCCCACAATAGGCTAACAGTGGCCGCCATTAGCATATCACATCTTCTAGGGAGCCGGAGAGCCATTCCGCCAACTTCAGCAGAGACAGCTGGGTTCCAGAGGCCCCCAAGCTGCCCGGATTGCCCCTCCACAGACCCCTATCCCCAGACTGGACAGTAGGGGATTCGTACATCACTACAAAGCCACTTTAGTTTCCTTACAAAAGAAAAAAGATGGGATATAAATGTAATAATAAATAAAATTAAAAAATAAATATTAGAATACATGGTAATGTGTATGAATATTTGGAGATTCTATTTCCTTCCATGGTGACGGGAAGGATCATCTCTACAGCGCCAAATTAAAAGTGGAATAAACCAAATCCGGAATGTTAAAATTCTGGAAGAATTGGGGAAGCAGGCAGATTCACCAACTTCAGAAATTCTTGAATCAAAATTGTCCCCACAAATTCTGTATGATGCGGAAACTTGGGGCTTCTGTGAGTCTCTAGATCTTCAACATTTTCACAATATTTCATTTTATTATTAAGTGCTTCTAGGTCCATGCCTGCAATGTTTGTAATAGCTGAGACTGGTATTTTACAAGGAGAAAGGAAGTTGCATCTATAACTATTTAATTATTGTTACACATACTTGATAATATTTAATGAAGCAGAACCAATTTAGTTCTTTAGTACTGTGAATACTGAAGGTCAGACAAATGTTCCTATCAAATGGTTCCTCAATGAAGTATGTTTCTGTCTCCAGGGCCCTTATTACAGGATACTTGGATTTAAAAGGCTAAAATGTTCATATTCAGAAAGAACATATCTTGGCTAATATCAAGATTCCCATGTAAGTTATTACATGGTTTTCAGAGTTGTCACTAGGGATGTACGAAAATCACTTACCTGTTCGTGGATTATGCTGATGGTGGGGGGGAGGCGCTCCATCCCTCCCCCCGGAATCCTGGATGGGGGGGAGGCGTTCCGTTCCAAGGAATCCTCCTTGGCCGGGTCAGCAGCCGGCCAGGCCCAGCCAGGCCAGAACCGTCGGCAGCCGGATTTCCGGCCGCGGACGGCTCTGGGGAAAAAAACAACAACCACCGTGTACGCAAATGGCAGCGGCTACGGCTGCTGCCATTTGTGTTCCTTATTTTTGACGTCTTAATTTACGTAAATATTTATATAGACTAAGACGGCGAAAATAAGGGGAACGCAAATAGCGTAGTGGATGCTATTTGTGTTCCCCTTATTTTTGCCGTCTTAGTCTACATAATTATTTACGTAGACTAAGACGGCCCAAAATAAGGAACGCAAATGGCGGCGGCTGTAGCCGCCACCATTTGCGTACACCTTTTTTTTTTACCCAGACGTTTAAGTTTTTACATAGCCTATCATGTGGGTGTAAAAAAACCCAACAACCTTCAAATGGCGGCGGTGGCAGCCGGTCGGAAGACCAGCCGCTGCCACCCGGAAGATCCGCCCCAGGTAAGTCTCATCCCGGGGGGATCCACACGGGGGGGCGGGGGGGCAGGCCATTCCGCCACAGATTTCAGGGGGCCGAATGCACTGGCATTCGGCCTCCCTGAGATCCGTGGCGGAATTCTCTGCCATCTCTAGTTGTCACTAGCAATGCGCTTAAAAACATCACTCCCGTCCCGTCTTTGATTTCACCTAGTGCCCTCTATAGTTTTTCAGAGAAAATTAATGGAATGTACTTTATAATTTAAGGGTTTGTACTTGTGGATTTGTCAAGTTGAAGATCCAGCACATTGGTTAGATTCAGAGTTAGTGCACCCTTCAGTCAGCATCAAGGGCTAAGTCCAGCATCTAGGGCAGGGATCGGCAACGCAACGTCCACAGGCACACTGGCACCCACCAAGACACCCAAGTGCATCCACAGAATCCACTCCTCCCCCCATCATGGCCTTTCCTTCCCCACCACTCCCCTCGCTGGGGCCTTTCCAGCCATTGCCAGTTTTCTTGCAACTGCCATTGCCTTTATTTCACCACCGCTCTCCCCCCACCTCTTCCTTCCTTAACTGAGCATGGCAAAGTAGAAGGGAGTTGTGAGCGGGGAGGAGAAGAAAATCACAATGAGGCAAGGAGGAGGAAGGAGTAAATTGCAAGCAGGGGAGGAGGAGGAGGAGGAAGAGGAGGAGGAAGAAGAGGAGGAGGAGGAGGAAATCGCAAATGGGGGGAAGATAAGAGGAAGGAAATCATAAGCATGGGAGGAGGAAATAAATTGCTAGCTGGGTGAAGAGAGGAGGAGGAAATCATGAATGCACAGGAGGAAGGAAATGGCAAGCCAGGGGTGAGAGAGGGAGAAGAGGAGGAAATTATGAGGGGGGAGGAAGAAGGACACTGTGGGGAAGAGAGGAAGAGGAAATCATGAGCATGGAGAAAAGACTCAAGAGAGGAGAAAGTCATGAGGTGGTGATGGTGGAAAGAAATTGTGAGTTGGTGAGGCAATTTTTCATGGGTCCCACTGCCGCAATGACAATTTTTCATGATGACCATGGACACATTTGAAAATGTAAAATGTGCCCAAGGACCAAAAAATGTTGCCTAGCCCTGATATAAACCTTATTCTCCTTCATTTATATTAAGTTCTGATTTGATGCCCTGCCTGGGAAAACCCAGGACTCCAATTTGGATACCTAAGTAACAGTATTTTCCCCCTCTCTCACACGCACATGCACGATATGGGCAAACAGCCATATTTATTTACTTAAATCAACAATCCACATAGCATCACAAAGAGACCAGCAATATCGACCAAACCAGAAAGATATCCTCAAGTCCCAAACTTCCCACCCAGGCAAGTGCCTGGGCAAGTTTGGAAGGCTGGCGGACTCTCCTCCATCCATCCCCTCGGGCCCTGCTTGCCAAGCCCTGGGGTGTTGATGAACCCAGTCGTCGAGCACCCTGGGACTCAGTGAGACTGTGAGAGTCTGGGAGCAGCCTGCCCTCATTGAGAGCTGCCACCACCTGACTCAAGCCTTCACAGCCTCCTTGCAAGGAAGGAACCCGTGAAGGTCTGACACAGGAATCACCCTGCGACTGTGGGCCCTCCCCTCCTTGCAAGGAAGGGAGAGAGTGCAGTTGGCAGGCAACTCCTGCCCTCACACCTATCAAGCCTGCATGGTCTTCTTCCATGCAAGGAAGGAGGCCATGCAGGCTTGGGGGGGCGGCTGGTGCCTCCCGGCAATCGCGCATTCTTCCCTCCTTGCAAGTTGAACAGGCAGTTGGCAGGTGGCGACAGGGACTCCAGCCAACTCACTATGAAGGGGGGCAGCCACGCAGCTTTGTGGGATGCTCACCAAGCTGTCTAGAAGCTCACGTGATGCCACAAGCAGGAGCGGGTGGCAGCAGTGGCTCGGCAAGCACCTCAGGAAGCCAGGCGCAGGTCAGCCCATCCATCCCTATTTCCACCCCCTCCCAAGGTCTAAATGTGCCAATAAAAGTCTGTGGCCTTTGGCCTTAGTCAGTTAATTCAACGATGCAGTCAATGAGTAGGGATCCAGAAAGGTGCAATATTTGAGAGCCACAATTTACCCACTTTCAGAAGACAGCAGCAGAAAACTGGGGTAATTGCAATATAGACTCCAACCAACAGGTGGCAACAAAAATAACCAGTAGTGTAGTGGCAAATCCAGAAGTGCAGGGTCCCTTCGTGATAGTCACGGCCATGCCCCCTGACAGCCACGCCCCCTCCTAAGATTGTACAGCCTTGTCAGATACACAGCCTTCAACTGGGACCCAAAAACAGTGCAGCTGAGAGTAAGGCAGGGGTATTTCCATTGGACGTCTGAGAAAAATGCAGGGGTGTTAATCTTTTTCATTCACGCACTCACTCACACAAAAACTTTTTAGGTTTTCAAACTATGATACCCTATGGAAGCTTCACCCTCTCAACTCAGCCCTCATGGACAGATCCCTTCACATTTAAACAGCCCCCTTGCACACTCCCTGAGCGCCCCAACATTACCCATTAGCCTCCCCTAAGCTCCTTCATGTCTCTCCCATCCTCCAACAGAAATGTCCACACACCCAGCTGGATTGAACTACACACACACACACACACACACCTGCTTTCTCCTCTCCCCCAACTGGTTTTTTTCTGTTTCCCTCCCCTCCACCAGGGTATGTTTGCCTAGGTACATGCCAGCCTTGTACCAAAAGGTGTAGCTGACAGAGCAGGTTGCACTTGGCAGTTCTGCTTACTGTAGAAATCAGTGTTCAACAATTAACAGTGCAATCCAATGGGCGTTTATTTCAAATTAAATTTACAGAGATCTTGGGAAGGCAGCTAAGGCTGCAGTCCTACGCACACTTACCTGGGAGAAAGCCCAATTGGCAATTGACCATAGTGGGACGGACTTCTGAGTAAACATGCATAGGATTGTGTGATAAATCCTAAAACCTGGCACAAACCAGCCACCCGCCCTGCCCCATAAGTAAATAATGGTGGCAGTGCCCCCCCCCCACTGCTGCCATAGCCAGCAGTAGCAGCCCTGAGTGGGTGGCCAGTGTTACAGGAGATGAGGGCAGCTCTGGGAGCACAGGCACGGAACAGGGATGGGCGGAGAAGCCAAGATCTGAGGAGGAGAATGGGGGGGAGAGGAGGCTGCAGAGCCCCTCAGGCTCCCTCTCACTTGCTTGCTCCCTTTGTCTGACGAGCAGCCAAGAGGCAGCCACCTGCACTCCCTCTACTCCCTCCTTTTCCCTAGCAGACTGTGACCCGGCTGGGGGCTGGCTTCAAAGAAAGTGCTGGAGCAATGCCCCAGCGTGACCTGCCACCACTACACCGCTGCCTGTAGCTCCTTTTGGTCTCTCTGCAACTTCAAGCCAACAGGATTTGCAAAACCAGATCCAAGCTGCTAGTCTGTCTCATTACCAGCTATTCTAGTAAGCATTTCAACCAGGAAGAATGAGCACCCCTATTTGTGAGATCAGCCCAGAGAAATTATAACAAAACTTCGTTAAATCTCTAAGCATTCAATACAAGAACAGTTTAGCTCTTATAGACCCTGCAGCAACAAGGTTTAACAGCAACCTGTCAGCTCTTGAATCTTCATTCCATAAAGGAAAAGTCTCTCCCCTCACTCCCCGTGTTCCCAGTGCCACCTGTGCTCAGGGCACTCCAGCCCTCAGACTCTTACTTACTGAGGGTGGATGGTGGGAAAGCTCAAGTGTCCAAAGTGCTCATTTGTTTCTTAACATATTCAAACATAAAGCAGATTTTGCAGCACTAGCCAAAATGAAAATGATCTTCTTCACAATAATGAATCTTGGGATTTCTTACAATAATGCACAACCATCTTCTTCCATTTGGTAGCTTATGTGCTTTTTTCCTCTATACCCTATACTTGGTCATAGTTCTAGTGAACACATGGAAATCAATGGGTCTTCAGTTAGCTATGAGTAACTCAAGGCCCATGGATTTCACTGGGTCTTCATCCAGTATGACTAAATCTACATCCACCCCATTCTTATTTTTTATGTCCAGTTTCTGGAAGGGTTAAAATGCTCTCTCCTGTTGCAAGTGTCTGATTTCTGGTTCCCCTTGCCAAGAAATATCCATTTACTTTTAAATGACAAGTAAATTATATAGGCTTCTGTGGCTTTGCCTCTGCCCAATAAACAGAAATGTAATGAAACACATGGTCTTGATTATTATCTGCATCAACCCTGAGGATATATGGAGGATAAGGCTATCAGTAATGCTCGTTGTAGCTTACTGCTCCAGGATCAGAGGCAAGGGGGCTAGGTACAAGTCATGATGGCTATATATTTCCTCTAGTAGTATCAGGGACAGTATGCTGCTGGGGAACATAATTGAGAGGATGCTATTGTGCTCATGTCCTGCTTGTGGGCTTCCCATTGGAGCATCTGGTAGGGATGTACAGATTTTGTAAAATCTGTTCCATCTGCGTTTCGCGGATTGTCAAATGTCTTTCGTTCTGTTGTCCGCTCATTGACAGAATAGTATTCCCCCCCAATTTCCTGACTTTGCAATTGCACAAATTCGCACTTGCAAAAACGTACAAATCCCCCCGCCCCCCAACACACATTTTCATGTTTTAGCCTATGAGAGAAATGCACATTTTTGGCTGTTTTTTTTTTTATATATTTTCTGTATTTTTCTACGACTAAATTGGCGTAACATTCTGGAAAGTAAAAAAATAAAAAATAAACAGGCCTGCAAGTCCACAGAATGCATGTAACTCAGGAAAAACTGGTCCACTGTGGAATCTGTGGGTCAGATGCATAGAAATCCTAACCCATTTGATTCCGTGGTGGATTTCTCTGACAGCCCTAGCATCTGGTTGCTGGCTGTGGGAGAATGCTGGACTGGTCTGATCTAGAAAGATGCATGTGCTATATTCAGGAATATATTTCCAGTGCTTAGCTGCTTGTTTTGGCCTATGGGCCAGACATAGCCCACAGGGCTTCCCTATCCAGCCTGTGCTCTTCTCCCCTCCCCTCCCCTCCCCTCCCCTCCCCTCCCCTCCCCTCCCCCTTTCCCCTTTCTGTTGAGTACATGCTTTGCATGCAGAATGTCCCAGGTTCAATCCCTGGCATCTTGACGTAGGGCAGGAAAAAGCTCTTGCCTGAAACCACTGCTTTGAGAGAGCCACTGCTGCCAGTCAGTGTTGACAATACTAGGCTAGATGGACCAATGGTCTAATTCAGTGTAAGTCAGGTTCTTATGTTCCTATGTTCCCCACAGCAATTATGGTGTGTGTGGGGGACTTCCACTGACTTCAATGGAATGCTTTTACACTCACACACATCACCACCACTGTAATTAGACTTGGACAGCCTTTCACTGAATTTAGTAGACAACCTTTTGCAAGCCTAATTGCAGCTTGGGAGGAAGAGGGGAGCATAGGGTTTTTTTTGGGGGGGGGTCACAACTGGAGACTGAAGAACTAAAGCACCCATAGAGCCCCCCCCACACACACACACACACACATCAAATCAACAAACCTATACCATATCTAGGCTTGGGAAAAGCCTTCAGTTGGCTTCAAGGGAATGATTTTCCCAAGTCTAATTACGGCATGCTAGGGACCTTTCATATGTGTGCATGGGGACATGATGTGCATAAAAATGTGTACATTATGTGAGTGTATGAATGCGTGTGTATGAAAAGGCGTGTCTTATGTTGGGAATGGCTGAGTGTATGTTATGTGTGTATGTGTATGAATGCATGCATGTGTGGTGTGTAAGTGTATGAATATGTGTGTGCATGAGAGAGGAGGGTGGCCGCCGCTGCACACAGAAAATATCTGAGGCTAATTTTCTTCCCTTGTCTTTGATGTTTCCATTGTTTTGGTAGGTTTAGCCTTGACTGAGTTTCACACAACATTTTTGGCATGTGAAAAGAAGCTGTCCCCAAAACGTAGGGATGGACAGATCCAGATCCATCAGTTTCAGTTTCTCTCAGTTTCTCATTATTCCAGTATTAAATTCGGCTTGTCCTGAACTTTGAGAATTTTTCCAGCCTTAACTTCGGTTCGTCCTGAACTCTGAGGATGTTTTGTGTGTGCTTTTTGTAGCTTGCATAAAATTCGTAACCATTTTTGTGCACATTTCATTTTTATATGCTATTTTGCCTACTGTACACATCTTTTGGCAAGATTGTTTACTAACATTATGCATTTTAACATTATTTTCACCAAGATATGCATTTGCTGGTTGGAGAACTCTATTGCAAAATTCTGAGAAGTGTAAATTTCAAAGGATAACTGAGTTTTGGTTTGTGTATTGGTTTGAAAGCATGAATTTAGGTAAGTTTGCATTAAAATGTGAACCAAACACATTTCTCCCCCATCCCTACCAAGACTGAGCATGGTCAATGGAATCAATAGACTCTGTATTTCCACTGATCATGGAGAACTGACAATCAGAAGCACCGTCATGGGGATAGACAGTGTGTGGTACTCCCAAATGTGGATATGGTAAGGAGTAAGAGGGTAGTTCTGGAGGAGGCAAACTCCCAGGGGCTTTGCAATTGAGAAAGTGGCATGACAATGGCCAGGAGCGCTTCACTCAAGCATGGGAAGCCCTTTGAAAGCCAAAAAAGGCTTGCAGTCAACGGAAAATTAACAAGGATATCCTAGGAAGGGGCAGCAGAACTGCCCAGGAGGAATCCGAGCTTGATCTATACATCCAAAGAGTGGTTTATATTTGGATGTAGCCATAAGGGGTAGGGGATGGAGCTGAAAGAGACTGAAAGCTTCCACAACTTCTGCAATAAAATTAAAACAAGCCATGCAGAACTTGAGTTATTTATGTTCATTATAAACTTTGATCAACAGGTGGTATGGCACAGCTGGTAGCTACAGTGGTCTGAACTCCATATTACACAAGCAGACATCTTGTACAAAGGGAGTCACCCTTCCCTTCCTTCTCTTGGGCTGCAGGGGGAGGATGAATTCAATCCATCCATGCATCGGATTCAACTCATTACAAGTGACTTAATATAAACTCTGCTCAATCTGAGCTATTAAATAGATGACACCAAAGCTTTTGTAAGCAGGTGTTGCAATGGCTCATCTTTTTTTATCAGCCAGCTAAGCAAAGAGATAACAGTAAAGCATTAAAGCATAACAATATTTCTTTCTTTATTTATTATTTTTATACATTTACCATGTTTCTCAACTAAAAGGTTCCTGGGGTGGCTTCAAATATTGAACAGTTAAAGCCGGAATATTGAATTTTATGTTTTTACATTTGTTTGTTTATTTTTTACATTTATATCCTGCCTTTCCTCCAAGAATCACAAGATGTTGTATGTGATCCTTCCCCTTATCACAACAACCCTGTGAGGTATGTTAGGCTGGAAGTCAGTGACTGGCCCAAAGTCACCCAGTGAGCGTCACAGCTAAGTGGATACTTGAACTTGGTCTCCCCTAGTCTCAGTCCAGCACTTTAACCACTACACCACACTAATTCTCAGAACAAAGAACTCTGCTCTGTTTTTCTTTTTTCTATCATCATCTTCATCTCTATACTGCTCAACAGCCAAAGCTCTCTGGGTGGTTTACAAACAATTAAAACCTTAAAAGTACAATATAAAACATAATATAAAACTATTTACATACAAAAGAGTTTAAAATACTCAATAGTAAACATCCTGGGACTAGTTAAAAAACCTTATCACATGCTGTGAAATGCCTGAGACTAGAGGAAAGTTTTAACATAGTGCCAAAAGGGTGACGATGTTGGTACCAGTCAGTCCGCCATGAGAAGAGCATTCCACATGTGGCAGCCACCACTGAGAAGTAGGGATGGTGGAGAATTCCGCCATGGATTCCAATGAGGCCAGATTCTGTAGAATCCGGCCCCTGGAATCCACGGCGGAACGGCCTCCTGCCCCCCACCCACCCCGCGGAATCCCCCAGGAGGGCACTTACCTGCAGCGGATGCAGTGGCAGCGGCTCTGGCGGCTCTGGCAGTGGCTCTGCCTGCTCTGGTGGCAGATTCGGCGGTGGCGGGTGTGGCGGGTGCAGCAGCGGTGGCAGATTGGTGGTGGGGTGGCTGCAGGGGCGGCGGTGAAGGGTGTGGCAGTGGTGTGGGGGCAGTGACATCGGGTGTGGCAGCGGCGGTGGGTGCAGAGGGTGCAGTGGCGGCTCGGGGGGTGCGGCAGCGAGTGCGGCGGGTGCGGCGGGTGTGGGTGCAGTGGGTGCGGGTGTGGTGGGTGCGGCGGCAGCTGGTCTCCTGGCTGGCCGTGGCCGGGCGCAGCATACACAAATGGTGGCGGCTACAGCGGCTGCCATTTGCTTTCGCTATTTTTCGCCGTTCTAGCCTACAGAAATATTTATGTAGGCTAGAACGGCAAAAAATAGAGAATGCAATTGGTGGCTGCTGTAGCCGCCGCCATTTGTGTACGCGTGTGTGTGTTTTTTGCTTTGCCATGATAGGCTACGTAAATATTTACATAGCCTATCACAGTTCAATACAGGGATGCAAATGGCAGCGGCTACAGCTGCCGCCATTTGCGTCCCTGCTGCGCAGCCGCTGGATGTCTAGCTGTGGGCGGAGCCGGCCGGCAGCTCTGCGGAATCCCCGTGGAGTGGAGCCGGCCGGGCAGGACTCCGGGGGGAGGGACGGAGTGCCTCCCCCCATCAAGGATTCCGGGGGGAGGGACAGAGTGCTTCCCCCACCACCACGAAGCAGATCCGCGAAACAGTAAGTGACTTTCGTACATCCCTACTGAGAAGGCTTTCTCACTTGCTGCCACACTCTGAGCCTCCTTCGGAGGAGGGCTTCAGATAACAATTGTAGTGTATGGGTAGGTTCATACCTGGAGAGGCATTCCATTGGGTATTTTGGTTCCAAGCTGTGCAAGGCTTTATAGGTCAAAACCAGCACCATGAACTGGGCTTGGAAACATATAGTTAGCCCGTGCAAGTGGGCCAAAATTGGTGTTATATGTCCAGACTTCTGGCACCCATATTCAATCTGGCTGCCACATTTTGCATGAGCTGCAGCTTCTGTACCCTCTTCAAGGGCAGCCCCACATAGAGCACATTGCAGTAATCTAACTTGGAAGTTGCCAGAGCTGGCCTCAGGGAGCATAGTCGGGTGACCTACTGAAGCTGATAGAAGGTATTCTGTACCACTGAGGGCACCTGAGCCTCAAAGTAACAACGATGCTGTAAGTCTAAGCCTCAGCAGGAGGTGATCTGACCATGACAAAGGACCAATTCAAGGTCCCCCACATTCAGATCATCATCTCCGGGGTCAGCTGAATAATTGAAATCTAAAAAATTCATTTCAAATTGGTACCCACAAGCAAATGACAAATAAAAATATTTCTTTGTAAATTGCTTCAGGACTCCTTTCAGTCATAGGAGGCAATACATAAATTATATTTACTTAACTAAACTTCACTCAGCGTGCAATCCTATGGCCACTAGACAGAGGCTAGACAGCCTTAGGATTTTTTGTTTTCTGGGAACCGAGATGAGAGCCAGCACTCCAAGGTCAGTTCCCAGAGAACTGCCTCCCTGCCCCCACCCCTCCCCTGCCATGTCATAGGCAGCGTGGTTCATCTCCGGCTCCATGCTCAGAAGAGCAGTGAGGAGCGGGGGGGGAGTGGGTGTTCCTTGGGGCGGGGCAGGGAGACCGGAAGCACCATTACGACACTTCCTATGCACTGTCCGGCCTCCTCTCCCCCACTCCAAGGCAACCCCACCTAGACAGCCAAAATTGGCCATCTAGCCACAAATACAGGGTGACCACAGCACAGAGGAGAAGATCCCCTCTGCGCTCCGCTTGCCCTGCATTGGATAGTCGGTTCCCACCGAGTTTGGAGGTGGCCAACTATCCCCATAGCATTGTGCCCTAAAGCTTTCATTTCTAGACCACAGTAGTCTCTTTTTTCATTTTTTTTAAAAAATATCTGTTATGTAGTTCTTTATGACATGGCAATGTGGTTGAACACAAGATGGCACCAGAGACCCTTAAAAAGAAAGTATTTTTAAAGAATTCTGCACTGTTTTTCTTTTTCATAAGGAACACACTTTCAAATCAGCACCCACAAGCAAACTACAGATCAAACATCTAAAACTAGTGGTTTAAAAAACACAATTAGCAGCTCAACCCAGTTTTACCGTCAATGCTTTGATCATAAACGAGTTTACACATTTTAATCAAAGAAAGATTAAATGCATTAATTAGACAATATTGTTATTAAATGCCACATTCCTATCTGAAGCCTTGCTGTCTTTTCTCTCAGAGCTTGTAACGGAGATACATATTTTCTGCAGTTAGCAGAACTCTTAATTAAATCTGAAGAAATTGACACAATTGTCAGGAACTGCCTTCTCCTATCTTCACATCCATAAGGGCTAGAAACCTGCTCTTCTTCAAATCACAAGTGAGATTTTCAAGAGTGTTGATTTCTGTAACTGGTACCAATTTGATGGCATTCTTATGGAAGGCCTGGCTATAAATTTAAAAAAAAAAACATAAATATTCTGTGTTGCAGGGAATTTACTTCAGAAAGAGTAAGAGCAAAAATCTACACTTCACAGCGGGACATTCCATATAATTATAGTTACCCCAATTCAGCAGCAGTGGCGTAAAAATACTTTTCCAACAAGTAAGGGTCACTTTCTCTGGAAAGAGAAAGAAAGAAAAAGAAAAAGAAAAGAGCTTTCCCCAACAATGAAGAAAATGCCTTTTCCTTATATAGAGCTTCATGTATACATATGTGTACCATGCTGGCAAAGATTCTTTAGACAGGAAGTCCCTCTTTCACATCTCATCTTGGAATGCCATTGAACTTCTCACCGAGGGATGTTTCCAGTCAGGAACAAACTTTGGTGAGCCTTAAAGCCTGAGGTGAGCTTTTGAGGCGAGCTTTTGACATTTCTCTCTGGCTCAGATTAAGATTGCAGCAGGCCTTGAAAGAACTTAATCTCCCATGATCCCCCAAGGCTTTTGCAGCCTGACACTCAGTTACTCAGAGCATCATAGGAGAGAGGGAGAGGGAAAATGCATCCTTCAACCCTCTCTATGTGCACTTCTAGTGCTGTCCCCCACCACATCCACTGCTTGAAAGGGAAAGAAAAGGGATGGAGGGAAGTGTTTGGGGTGTTAGAAAGGCTGATGGGGATTAATGGGAGGAATTTTTATGAGGGATGTCAGAGAATTTCGCCACAAATCTCGGGGAGGCCGAATGCCAGCGCATTTGGCCCCCCCGAAATTGGTAGCGGAACGGTCTGCCACCCCCCCGCCCACCCCCCGGGACGGGACTTACCTTGGGCGAATCCTCCTGGAGGCGGCGGCGGCTCCGGCGGCGGTTCGGCAGCGGTTCGGCAGCGGTTCGGCGGCGGTTCGGCGGCCGCGGCAGCCGGTCTTCCGACCGGCTGCCACCGCTGCCATTTCCAGTAAAAAACAACAACAACAACAACAACAAAATGTGATAGGCTACGTAAAGATTTACGTAGCCTATCACGGCTAAATTTTAAAAAACACCGTGATAGGCTACGTAAATCTTTACGTAGCCTATCACAGCTGATTAAAAAAACAAAAACAAAAGCTGCACGTACAGAAATGGCGGTGCCCATGGGCGCCGCCATTTGCATTCCTTATTTTAGCACCTCTAGTCTACGTAAACATTTACACAGACTACGGCAAAAATAAGGGGAACGCAAACAGCATAGACGCTACACTATTTGTGTTCCCCTTATTTTTGCTGTGGTCTACGTAAATGTTTATGTAGACTAAGACGTGCCAAAATAAGGAACGCAAATGGCGGCACCCATAGGCACCGCCCTTTGCGTACGCGCTTTTTTTTTTTTTTACTCAGCCGTGATAGGCTACGTAAACATTTACGTAGCCTATCATGGCTGACTGCAGGGACGCAAACGGCGGCGGCTACGGCCGCCGCCATTTGCGGACCCGGCCGGCCAGGATTCGGGGGTGGAGGGACAGAGCACCTCCCCCCCGGCCAGAATTTCAGGGGGAGGGACGGAGCGCCTCCCCCCCACCGTGAATCAATTTCGTCAAAAGGTAAGTGACTTTCGTACATCCCTAAATTTTTTATGAGCCCACAGGCAGCTTGGCTCAGAAAACGATCCAAGATCTTTTGAATGTTTTTTTGTTTTTAAAAAAACAACTCAGATCATTTCTGAGTTAATACATCACAAGCTTCAGCCAGCTTGCACTATTTCACCTCATTCTAGGTAACCTAACCAAACCAGCCTCTCAGCACCTTATTCTACCATCCCCAATGCCACTCAACAACCTGCAACACAGAGATAACTAGTAGTGAACTGAACATTTCTCCCACATTTTTTCTACCATTCTCATTCAATATGATAGAGAGAAAAAAGGGGTTTCGAAAAGAAATTCAAAGGAGAAAAAGAATTCGGAGAAATCCTCATGGGTTGGTTCATGTGAGACAATCTCAGGAAAATGGAGGATGGCTATTGGCACAGCACTAGCTCCACCTCTGTCCTGGAACTATACACAACACTGGCCCCCTCACACCTGCATTGTGGTGGATGCAAATGGGGGTCAGCCTGCCAACAGCTGATGCTGTTGCCACTTGCAGTGGTAGCACAAGGCCCCCCAAACCCTGAGGAAAAAAGAAAGATGCTGTGCTACGACCCCTATGTGTGAGGAACTGTTGAGAATTTCCCCTCAACCAGGAGAAATTCAGTGAAATTGCCCTCCCCCATTTCTCTGCCCACAAGTAAACTGGAGAATTTCAAGAGGCCATTTCTGCACAGCTTTAATAATAATAATTTATATATCAGCCTTCCCAACCTGGTGCCCTGTAGATGTTTTGGAATACAGTTCCCATCAGCCATAGCCAGCATGGCCAATGGTAAGGGATGATAGAAGCTATTTCCAAAACATCTGGGACACCAGGTTGTGGGAAACCATCCTATACTGTTATTGCAAGGATTATTGAAATCATGTATATGAAGTGCTTTGAACATTCTATAAAATCCTGTGTAATTAATTAATTAATTAATTAATTTCTATACCGCCCAATAGCCGAAGCTCTCTGGGTGATTCACAAAAATTAAAACCAAAGAGCACACAATAAATATATATTGTGTATATAAAATATATTTATATATTTATAAATATATATATTTATATATATTTAATATTTATTTATATTAAATAAATATATTTAATGTTTTATATATTTAATATAAAATATATAAAACATTAAAACCACAGTATAACAATATAACCACAATAAAACGAGAATAAAACCTAGCAGCAATGCAGAGATTTAAAATGCAGATTTAAAACAGCAAAGCTAAAAGTCTAGAAAGCTAAAATGCTAAAAGGCCTGGGAAAACAAAAAGGTCTTTACCTGGTGCTGGAAGGAATACAATGTAGGTGCCAGGTGAACCTCACTAGGGAGCTCATTCCCCAGCTGAGGTGCCACTGCAGAAAAGGCCGTCCTCCTAGTAGCCATGCACCTCACTTCCTTTGGCAGGGGCTCACAGAGAAGGGCCGCTGAGGATGATCTTAAGGTCTGGGCGGGCACATATGGGAGGAGGCGATCCTTCAGATAACCTGGCCCCAAGCCATTAAGGGCTGTGAATGTTAATACCAACACTTTGAATTGGGCCCAAAAAATGGACTGGCAGCTAGTGCAGCTGGAAAGGTAATGGCATAATATGAGCTCGTTGGCCAATCCGTGTTAACAATCTTGCTGCTAGGGATGGCGGAGAATTCCGCCACGGACTCCAATGAAGCCAGATTCTAAGAATCCAGCCCCCCAGAGTCTGCAGCGGAACAAAAGACTCACCTCTGCCACCCGGGGAAATCCGCACAGGGCTGGATCCTACCTGCTACCGGCCGTCTGCTGCCGCCTGTCCCATCTGCTCCTGCCTGTCTTCGGATGCAAATGGTGTCTGGTGTAGTGGACACCATTTGCATCCGAAGACAGGCAGGGCGGCTGGTCAGACCCGGCTGGTGGCTCCGCAGACTTGCCACAGAGCGGAGCCAGCCAGGGAGGATTCTGGGGGGAGGAATGGATCGCCTCCCCCCCACCGCGGAACCCCCAGCAGACTCGGAGGTGAGTTCTGTACACCCCTACTTGCTGCCCTATTTTGGACCAGCTGAAGTTTCCAGAACATTTTCAAAGGCAGCCCCACATATAACACATTGCAGTGACCCAGATGAGAAGTTATCAGAGCATGGATACCTGTAGCTAGTCTATCTCTGTTCAGATAAGGGCGTAACTGGTATACCAGCCTAAGCTGATAAAAAGTGCTCCGTGCCACTGAGTTCACCTGTGCCTCAAGTGACAGTTCTGGATCCAAGAGCACCCCCAAACTATGAACCTGATCCTTTAGGGGGAGTGCAACCCCCTCCAGAACAGGTTGAATATCACCTAGCTGGGCAGACAAACCACCCACTAACAGTACCTCCGTCTTGTCTGGATTGAGTTTCAGTTTACTGGCCCTCATCAAGTCCATTACCATGCCCAGGCACTGATTCAGAACAGCCACAGCCTCACCTGGGTTTGATGAGAAAGAGAGTAGAGCTGGGTGTCATCCGCGTATTGATGGCACCTCAGCCCACACCTCCAGATAACCTCCCCCAGCAGTTTCATGTAGATGTTAAACAGCATGGGGGATAAATAGAGCCCTGTGGAACCCTATGGCATAATTGCCATGGCACAGAGCAATATTATTATTGTTGTTGTTATTTACTACTACTACTACTCCTTATGGAATTTGAGATATGCTCCTGTAACTAGGCTTTCAATTGGAGAATGTCTCTTGCCTGATGCCTGTAGCATACTTCATTTAATTGGTAATTCAGCCATGTCTTAAATGCTCATTGTTGCTGACCTGAGTAAGAGGTCCAGTCTGAACAGGCTGGTAGTGGTCGCTCTAATGAAAACCTTTATGCTATATTTCCCTCCCCTTTATCTTCATAGAATGAGTTACTTTGGTCGGGTAATGTGATACTCCTACTCAGAATATCAGTTTTGCCTAATTAGTTGCAATCAGATTCTCTCTCCTACCATTAATCAGGATTAACTCATGATATATTAATGCAAACTGGTTATATCCTTTGAATAGGCTCTCTGAAAATGAATTGTATCTTCGCTTCTATTCAGAGGAGCAGCCCGCAAAAGAGAGATGGAGAGAAATATTTAATGTGCCTATTCTTAACTCAAGGAACAGAATCTGAGGGAGACAATGTGCCCAGGGCATGAACCATCAGGGAATTCTGCCTTTTTTCATCACGGCAATTATATGTTGCTTGCACAGTTGATGGAAGAAAGATGTTATTTCCTGACTGCTTATGATAACCAAGTTTAAGTTGCAAATGTATTAGAAATGAAAAGAAAATATTTAGATGCACAACATTTCACTTCTACCCAGCCAGTAATCTGTCTCGCATGGGTTTCTTCACTGTATAGTTTTTAAAAAGACTAATGCCACAACTAAATAAAAATGGCAAAACTGTCTACTATTTAGAATATAGCACTGCTTACCTTACACTTGGTTGCTTAAAATATATTTCAGATACATACTCAGACAGATGTAGATAGCGGCTGCACACACAATGGACCATTCAAAAAGGCTTTGTTAAGCATGCCCCAAAAGTATAACAGTCTTCGGCAAGAGTACTGAAATACTCTGGATATCTGTGCTGGATATATTCTTGTGCCTGTAGATCCATCAAGAGTGTTATTGTTAGGGATGGGCGGAACACTTACCTCTGGGTCCGGGGCGGTGTCCGCGGGGGCGGGGGAGGTGATCCATCCCTCCCCCCTGGAATCCTAGCTGGCTGGCTCTGCTCCACGGCAATTCTTCAGAGCCGCTGGCCGGCTCCGGAGTGCCAGCAAAACGGCCGCCATTGATTGCCATATCGCTGGCTGGGTGGATTGACTGCGGACACAAATGACGTCCACTACGCCATTTGCAGCCGAAAAAGGTCTTAGTTTAAGCTAAAGGCAGCCATTTACAGCTGCATTTACCTTAAACTAAGACCTTTATGGCCGCAAATAGCGTAGTGGATGCCATTTGCATCCACAGTCAATCTGCCCAGCCAGCAATATGGCAATGGCGGCTGTATTGCTGGCGCTCCGGAGCCAGCCAGCGGGGACGATCCAGCCAGTAAGGATTCCTCCAGGCAGTCATGGTAAGTCTTCCTATCCTCCACGGGCCCCGGGGGGCTGGATTCTTTTGAATCCAGCCTCCCTGGGGTCCATGGAGGATTTCTCCCCCATCCCTACTTATTGTACAGTTTCCGGGAGACAATAATCAGTCATTCCTGATAATTCCTTAAGAAAACAGAGATCTAAATCCCCCCCACACTTTTTATAGTTGCTAAACATCAGGTGGCAGCTAAAAGATACCAACTGTTAAGATGTGCTTTTTGTGGAAATCTGGGATGTGCCTATATTGGGCAAAATAGAAGTAGTTAATGTAAAACATATATGACAGGGATGGGGATACCTCCAGCCCATGGGCCTCATTCAGCTTGTGGAACTCACTTGGATTCTCCTAGGGATGTCAGAGAATTTCTCCACGAATCTCCAGGAGGCCGAATGCCAACGCATTCGGCCCCCCGAAATTGGTGGAGAAACGGTCCGCCACCCCTCCGCCACCCCCCCAGAATGGGACTTACCTTGAGCGAATGTCCCTGGTGGCGGCAGCTCCCGGCGATGGTTCGGCCGGCGGTTTGGTGGCGGCGGCGGCCGGTCTTCCGACCGGCCGCCGCCGCCGCCATTTCCAAGTAAAACAACAACAACAACAACAAATGTGATAGGCTACGTAAAGATTTACATAGCCTATCACGGCTAGATTTTCAAAAAACACCGTGATAGGCTACGTAAATGTTTACGTAGCCTATCACGGCTGACTTGGGGGGGGGGAAGCGCGTACGCAAATGGCAGCGCCCATGGGCGCCGCCATTTGCGTATGTGCTTTTTTTCCCCCCAAAGTCAGCCGTGATAGGCTACGTAAACATTTACGTAGCCTATCACGGCTGACTGCAGGCCAGGGACGCAAACGGCAGCGGCTACAGCTGCCACCATTTGCGTCCCGGCAGGAGAAGGGGTTTCGCGGCCGGAGAGATGGGGCGCTCCCCCCCGGCCAGAATTTCGGCGGGGAGGGATGGGGTGCCTCCCCACCACCACAAAGCAAGCTTCAGGATCAGGTAAGTGACTTTCGTCCATCCCTAGATTCTCCTCTAATTAGGAGATCGAGTAGTACAGGGTAGGGATGGCGGAGAATTCCACCACGGATTTCAGTGTGGCCGAATGCCAGTGCATTCGCCCCGAAACCTGTGGCGGAACGGCCTCCCCCTGCCCCCCCGCAGAATCCCCCCTGGGACGAAGCTTACCTGGGGTGGATGTTCCAGCGATGGCAGCTATGGCGGCTCCAGCGGCAGCTGCTCTCTCGGCTGGCTGCTGCAGACTCAAATGGCGGCCGCTATAGTGGCCACCATTTGCATCCAGCCAGGCTGCTGTGATAGGCTATGTAAGTATTTACATAGCCTATCACGGCAAAGGCAGCCACGCAAATGGCGGCCACCACACCATTTGCATATCTCCCTTTGCCATGATAGGCTACGTAAATACTTATGTAGCCTATCATGGCAAGCTAAAAACAAAAAAAAACAGGGTATGCAAATGGCGGCAGCTATGGCGGCCGCCATTTGCGTTCCCTTTTTTTCGCTGTTTTACCCTACATAAATATTTAGGTAAGCTATATGGCGAAAAAAGGGGAACACAAATAGCGTAGTGGGCGCTATTTGTATTCCCCTTTTTTTCACCATAATAGCTTACGTAAATATTTACATAGGCTAAAACGGCGGGGAGGAAAGGAACGCAAATAGCGCCCACTATGCTATTTGCATTCCCCTTTTTTTCGCCATACAGCTTACCTAAATATTTATGTAGGGTAAAACAGTGAAAAAAAGGGAACGCAAATGGCGGCCGCCATAGCCGCCATTTGCGTACGCTATTTTTTTTTTCAGGAAGGCTGCCCAGCGGCCAGATGTCCAGCTGCGGGCGGCCCTGGCTGGCGGCACCGCGGAATCTCTGTGGAGTTGAGCCGGCCAGATTAGGATTTTGGGGGGAGGTGCGGAGCGCCTCCCCCCTCTGCAAATCACCCCATCGAAAAGGTAAGTGACTTTTGTACATCCCTAGTACAGAGGGGAGTTCCTGCTGCTATTTCTGATCATAGAGCTGGGGGGTAACAGCAGGGATACAAGGAGCACGTAAAGCCAGATACTCGGCCAGTATTCAAAGCCCCCCCATGCTCTTAGCCCTGTCCATGGCGGGAATGTGGTCTCTGAGACTCTTCCCAAATTGGAATTCACCTCCTGAGCTGAAAAAAGTTCAACACCCCACCTCTAATGTGTTATATGTAGCATAGCATTGCTCTTGAAGTTGGCCCAAGAAATTTTTAGGGATGTACAAAAATCACTTACCTTTCACGGATTATGCTGATGGTGGGGGGGGAGGCACTCCGTCCCTCCCCCCGGAATCCTGGACGGACGGCTGTCCTCCGCAGCGATTCTGTGGAGCCACCGGCCGGCTCCACCAGCAGCCGGACATCCGGCCGCTGGCTAGCAGGGATGCAAATGGTGGCTGCTGTAGCCGCCGCCGTTTGCGTCCCTGCAGTCAGCCGTGATAGGCTACGTAAATCTTTATGTAGCCTATCACGGCTGACTTTAAAAAAACAACAACACGCATACGCTATTTGCGTTTCCCTTATTTTCGCCGTCTTAGTCTACGTAAATGTTTACATAGACTAAGACGTGCCAAAATAAGGAACGCAAATGGCGGCGGCCATGGCTGCCGCCATTTGCGTATGAGCGTTTTGTTTTTGTTTTTTTAAAGTCAGCCGTGATAGGCTACGTAAACATTTACGTAGCCTATCACGTTGTTTTTTTTTAAACCTAGCCGTGATAGGCTATGTAAATCTTTACGTAGCCTATCTAGGGATGGTGGAGAATTTCTCCCCGAATCTTCGGGGGGCCGAGCGCCAACGCATTCGGACCCCCGAAATCAGCGGTGAAATTCTCCACCACCCCCCGTCACACCCCCGGGATGGGACTTACCTTTGGCGAATGTCCCTCCCGGCGGCGGGTCCCGGCGGGTCCCGGCGGCGGTTCGTCGGCCTTTCGTTGGGGGCGGGGGCGGCGGCCGGTCTTCCGACCGGCTGCCACCGCCACCATTACAAAGTGTTAAAACAAAACAAAAAAACCCGTGATAGGCTACGTAACGATTTACGTAGCCTATCATGGCTAGATTTCCAAAGTCAGCCATGATAGGCTACGTAAATCATTACTTAGCCTATCACGGGTGACTTTGAAAAAAAAAACGCGTACGCGTTTGGTCCCGGTAGTCTACGTAAAGATTTACGTAGACAACACCGTAGTCTACGTAAATCTTTACGTAGACTACCAGGACCAAATAAGGAATGCAAATGGCGGTGCCCATAGGCCGCCGCCATTTGCATACGTGCTTTTTTTCCCCCCAAAGTCACCCGTGATAGGCTACGTGACTATTTACGTAGCCTATCATGGCTGACTTTGGAAATCTAGCCATGATAGGCTATGTAAATCGTGAACAAAGTCATGGAATAACAGGACAAGTCCTCTTATGGATCAGTAACTGGTTAAAGAACAGAAAGCAGAGAGTAGGAATAAATGGTAAATTCTCCCAATCGAGGGAATAGTGGGATTCCACAGGGATCTGTATTAGGACCAATACTTTTCAACATGTTCATAAATGATCTTGAATCAGGAGTGAGCAGTGAACTGGCCAAGTTTGTGGATGACACCAAATTATTTAGGGTGGTTAAAACAAAAAGGGATTGCGAAGAGCTCCAAAACGATCTCTCCAAACTAGGGATGTACGAAAGTCACTTACCTTTCGCGGATTATGTTGATGGTGGGGGGGGAGGCTTTCTGTCCCTCCCCCTGGAATCCTCGATGGGGAGGAGGCGCTCCGTTCCTCCCCCCTGGAATCCTCCGCGGCCGGCTGTGCTCTGTGGCAGCTCCACGGAGCAGCCAGCCAGGCCCAGCCAGGCCAGAGCCGTCCGCAGCCGGATTTCCGGCCGCGGAGGGCTCTGGGTAAAAAAAAAAAACAAAAAAACCACATACGCAAATGGCGGCGCCTACGGCCACCGCCATTTGCGTTCCTTATTTTTGCCCTCTTAATCTAAGTAAATATTTACATAGACTATGACGGTGAAAATAAATTTTGATTCGCCGTTTTAGCCTACGTAAAGATTTACGTAGACTAAGAGGGCAAAAATAAGGAACACGTAGATTAAGAGGGCAAAAATAAGGAACACAAATGGCGGCGGCCGTAGCCACCGCCATTTGTGTACATGGTTTGTTTGTTTTTTAACCCACCCAGCCATGATAGGCTACGTAAAGATTTACGTAGCCTATCACGTTGTTGTTGTTGTTGTTGTTGTTGTTGTTTTTAACGTAGCCATGATAGGCTACGTAAATATTTACGTAGCCTATCACGTCTTTTTTTTTTACAAGAGTGGAAAGGGTGGCGGCAGCAGCCGGTCGGAAAAGCAGCCGCCACAGCTGCCGCCGCCGAAGCCGCCGCCGCCCGGAAGATCCGCCCCAGGTGAGTCTCGTCCCGGGGGGGATCTGCGGGGGGGGGTGGCAGGCTGTTCCGCCATGGAGTTTGGGGGCCAAATGCACTGGCATTCAGGCTCACCGAGATCCGTGGTGGAATTCTCTGCCATCCCTACTCCAAACTGGGAGAATGGGCATCAAAATGGCAAATGTGATTCAGTGTAAGCAAGTGTAAAGTGATGCACGTTGGGGCAAAAAATCCCAAGTTCAAGTATAGCCTGATGGGATCTGAGCTAGCAGTGACTAAGGATGGACGAAAGTCCCTTACATGGACCCGCAGCTGTTTTCGGTGGGGGGGGAGGCGCTCCGGTTCTCCCCCCAAAATTCTTGGTGGGGGGGAGGCGCCCCACCCCTCACCGCCGAAATTCTGGCCAGGAGGGAGCGCCCCGTGTCCCCGGCTGTGAAATAAAAAAGTAAATGGTAAAAAAAAAAGAAACGTGATAGGCTACGTAACAATTTACGTAGCCTATCATGGCTAGATTTTCAAAGTCAGCCGTGATAGGCTACGTAAATCGTTACGTAGCCTATCACGGGTGAGTTTGGGAGGAAAAAAAAAAAGCACCTACGCAAATGGCGGCGCCCATGGGCGCCGCCATTTGAGTTCCTTATTTGGGCATGGGTAGTCTACATCAAGATTTATGTAGACTACGGCGAAAATAAGGGCAATGCCACCGGAAACGCCGCTTGGACCCGCCGCCGAGAGGGACATTCGACAGAGGTAAGTCCCATCCCGGGGGGATGGGGGGCCGGCGGAGAATTTCCCCACCAATTTCGGGGGGCCGAATGCATTGGCATTCGGCCTCCCGGAGATTCGTGGAGAAATTCTCCGCCATCCCTAGCAGTGACCAACCAAAAAAGAGATCTTGGGGTTGTGATGGACAGCTCAATGAAGATGTCAACCCAGTGAGCGGCCACTATAAAAAAAAAGACAAACTCCATGTTGTGTATAATTAGAAAAGGAATTGAGAATAAAAATGCCAATATCATGCTGCCCCTATACAAATCTATGGTGCGACCACACTTGGAAAACTGTGTACAGTTCTGGTCACCACACCTAAGTAAAAAAAGACATTGTAGAGCTGGAAAAAGTGCAGGAAACAGCAACTAAAATGATCACAAGGCTGGAGCATTTTCCCTATGAGGGAAGCTTACAAGAGCTGGGATGGTTTAGCTTGGAAAAAAGGAGGGTAAGGGGTAGGGATGGTGGAGAATTTCTCCCCGAAACTTCAGGGGGCCAAGCGCCAACGTGTTCAGCCCCCCAAACAAGTTTCAGGGAGAAATTCTCCGCACCCCCCCACCCCCCGCAACCCCCCTGGGACGCGACTTACCTTTGCCGAATGTCCCTCCCGGAGGCGGGTCCGGCCGGCGGTTCGTCAGGTCTTCGTCAGGAGCGGGGGCGGCAGCCGATCTTTCGACCGGCTGCTGCCGCCGCCATTGCAATAAAAGAAAAAAAAATGCCCCCGTGATAGGCTACGTGACGAGTAACGTAGCCTATCATGGCTAGATTTGCAAAGTCAGCTGTGATAGGCTACATAAATCGTCACTTAGCCTATCACGGGTGACTTAAAAAAAAAAAAGCGCGTACGGATAATGGCGGCCCCCATAGGGAGCCGCCATTCCCGTTCCTTATTTGGTCACTGTAGTCTACGTAAATCTTTACGTAGACTATAGCGACCAAATAAGGAACGCGAATGGTGGCTCCCTATGGGGGCCGCCATTAGCGTACGCACTTTTTTTTTTTTTAAAGTCACCCATGATAGGCTACGTGACGATTAACGTAGCCTATCACAGCTGACTTTGCAGATCTAGCCGTGATAGGCTACATTAATCGTCACGTAGCCTATCACGGGGGCGTTTTTTTTTTTTAACTGTTTAGTTCACGGCCGGGCGAGGCGAGGCGCCTCCTCCCCAGCCTGAATTTCGGCCAGGCGAGGAGGGAAGCCTCCCCCCCGGCCTGAATTTCGGCCGGGCGAGGCAGGAAGCCTCCCCCCCCCCGGCCTGAACTTCACGGGGGGAGCAACGAAGCGCCTCCCCCCCACCGCGGGAAATCTTCGAGGACAGGTAAGTGACTTTTCTCCACCCCTAGTAAGGGGAGACATAGAGGTATATAAAATTATGCATGGTATGGAGAATGTGGATGGGGAGCCATTCTTTTCCCTCTCTCACAATACTAGAACCCAGGGTCATCCTATGAAGCTGATTAGTGGGAGATTCAGAACAGATAAAAGGAAGTACTTCTTCACACAGCACTAGGGGTGGACGAAAGTCACTTACCTCTCCTCGAAGCTTGTTCGCGGTGGGGGGGAGGTGCTTCGCTGCTCCCCCCGCGAAGTTCAGGCCAGGGGGGGATGCTTCCCGCCTCGCCCGGCCAAAATTCGGGCTGGGGGGGAGACTTCCCTCCTCGCCCGGCCGAAATTCAGGCCAGGGAGGAGGCACCTCGCCTCGCCCGGCCACGAACTCAAAAGGTTTTTTTAAAAAAAATGCCCCCGTGATAGGCTACGTGACGATTATCGTAGCCTATCATGGCTAGATCTGCAAAGTCAGCCATGATAGGCTACGTTAATTGTCACGTAGCCTATCACGGGTGACTTTAAAAAAAAAAAGCGCGTACGCAAATGGCGGCCCCCATAGGGAGCCGCCATTCGCGTTCCTTATTTGGTCGCTGTAGTGTATGTAAATCTTTACGTAGACTACAGCGACCAAATAAGGAACGGGAATGGCGGCTCCCTATGGGGGCCGCCATTATCCGTACGCGCTTTTTTTTTTTTAAGTCACCCGTGATAGGCTATGTGACGATTTACGTAGCCTATCACGGCTGACTTTGCAGATCTAGCCATGATAGGCTATGTTAATCGTCACGTAGCCTATCACGGGGGCGTTTTTTTTTTTCTTTGATTGGAATGGCAGGGGCGGCAGCCGGTCGAAAGACCGGCTGCCGCTCCCGCCCCGGACGAACACCCGCTGAACCGCCGGCCGGACCCGCCGCCAGGAGGGACATTCGGCAAAGGTAAGTCCCGTCCCGGGGGGGGGTGCGGGGGGCGGGGGGGCGGAGAATTTCTCCCCGAAACTTGTTCGGGGGGCCGAACACATTGGCGCTCGGCCCTCTGAAGTTTCGGGGAGAAATTCTCCGCCATCCCTACACAGCACATAGTTAAACTATGGAATTCACTACCACAGGATGTAGTGATGGTCACCAATTTGGATAGCTTTAAAAGTGGGTTGGACAAATTCCTGGAGTAAAAAGCTATCAATGGCTACTAGTACTTTTCCAGCTGCACTGGCTGCCAGTCCATTTCCGGGCCCAATTCAAAGTGCTGCTGTTAACATTCAAAGCCCTTAACGGCTTGGGGCCAGGTTACCTGAAGGATCGCCTCCTCCCATATGTGCCTGCCCGGACCTTAAGATCATCCTCAGCGGCCCTTCTCCGTGAGCCCCTGCCAAAGGAAGGGAGGCGGGTGGCTACTAGGAGGAGGGCTTTTTCTGCTGTGGCACCCCGGCTCTGGAATGAGCTCCCTAGTGAGGTTCTCCTGGCACCTACATTGTATTCCTTTTGGCGCCCGGTGAAGACCTTTTTATTTTCCCAGGCATTTTAGCATTTTAGCTTTCTAAATTTTTATCTTTGCTGTTTAAAATCTGTATTTTAAACTCCTGTACTGCTGCTAGGTTTTATTGTGGTTGTATTGTTATATTGTGGTTTTAATGTTCTATATATTTTAAATTGTTTTATTGTGTGTTGTTTGGTTTTAATTTTTGTGAACCGCCCAGAGAGCTTCGGCTCTTGGGCGGTATAGAAATGAAATAAATAAATAAATAAATAAATAAATAACTAGTTCTGATGGCTATGTGCTAACTGCAGTACCAGAGGCAGAGAACCTATGAAGAACAGTTGCTGGGGAACATGGGTGGGAGGATGCTGTTGCTCTCATGCCCTGCTTGTGGGTTCCCAGTTGACAGCTGGTTGGCCACTGTGTGAACAGAATGCTGGACTAGACGGACTCTTGGTCTCATCCAGCATGGCTCTTCTTATTTTCTTATGAGGTTGCTGAAGGTATATGGTGGCTTTCTACCTTTCCCCCTTTTTCTTCTGGTTTGTTTATATTTCTTCTTCCTATTAAATCTAATGGGAGGGAAAATAACCATACCAGCTCCAAATCTCACATCGTTTTATCTCTGTTCCAGCGGCATGTCTGGGCAATGAGGCAACAGGTCTAAAGCCTCCACCCAGCTGCCCATGACACCCCCCATGCCTCGTTTCTACTGCCAGTCAAGGGGTGACCTTCCTTCACAGGAGACCTCCCTCTCTGTTTGCGGAGGAGGATGCCTACAGTAACCTGTGATCCCCAGGATGCCTTCCCAAGGACCATAGGATTGCACCTTCATGAGTTTTATAGTTTTACTATTTTACTCCTATCATTTAATTTAATATTATTTTTAAAATAGTCCCTGCTCTGTTCTTTAATTTTTAAAAGATCTTAACTATGTATTATCCTTGCTAATAAGTTAGTTATGGCGCACTCCTATGGGGATAGTCAGCCGCCTCCAAATTCAGAGGAAGCTAGATGGACAGTTTTGGCTGTCTAGCCAGGGCGTTTTGGAGTGGGGGTAGGGAGGCCGGCTGGTGCATAGGAAGCATCACTTTCACAGTCCCCTCCCTGCCCCCAGGAACACCTCCTTTTCAGCTGCTCCATGCCATGCTGCTCTTACAAGCAGGGATGAATTATGCCACCTATGAGGCCATTAGGGAGGGGGCAGGGAGTTGGGTTTCTGGGAACCGAGTCGGAGTAGTGGCCCCAAGCTTGGTTCCCAGAAACCGAAAAATCCTATGGCAATCTAGATGCTGTCTACTGGCCATAGGATTGTGCCTTTATTGAGTATATTTATAGACTTCCCTCAAGCAAACTTTGCTCCGTATGGTCAACATGGACAAAGAGTCTCTGGTTATTGTTCGATATAATTTATTTCCATTACTAGTGTAAGTTATGTAAGATATTGGGTGATTGTCTTAGTTATAAAGAGAAAACTTGTTGAAACATACCCAGTTTAAGAACTCAGCAGCATTTGTACCCTAGAATTGTAAGATGGCAAGTACTGGAAATTACATTTTCTCCCTTTGGGGCTGGGAGGAAACAACATCAAAACAGACTATTTTTAGGAAGATATGCATAGAACATTACAGTAAATTGTTGACTCAAATTGATATGTTCTTTGGCAGCCATTTATGACAAGTCAGCCTGCTACAGAAATGTGAGATGAAAGGAGTGGTTCAGGTAAATGCACAAATGCATAAAACTTTTTTTAAAAGTGCTATTTTGATTATGGAGGTATGGCTAAGTACCATTTTGGCTTCAGCATCTAACCTCAGTATCACTGGGTAAGTAGAGAACCATGCTATAGTCGATTCTCTATAAATGATTATAACGGCAGCACGGATTAATTTGTTCCATTGAAAGAGAGCGAGCCAAGATCTGTCTGGCAGGGGAATCATCCAGTTACTCATAAGGATTAGTAACAGACAAACGTAGAACACAGAAGCCTCTAGAGCTGCAAAACGTCAATTGATTACAAAGTAAACATTTAAGTTTTTGTACGTAATACATGACAGTGGAAGCTGGGAAGCTCTCCTATTACCTGTTATTAATCAGATGCCAGCAATCTTTGAAAAAACTATGAAAAGCCACAAAAGGAAGGAAGAAATTACTCAGTTCCTCTATTCCTGTTTGTACAGCAAGAACTGATAGCCAAACTAGGTGTTACCTTTAATACATAGCATGCACCTATGCCTGTTCTTTTTTCTTACTAAAAACTAAGAGCATTTCTACATGAAGCTTTTATTGCACACTTGTGATTGGTCACTCACAGAAGTTTGTGGGTTCTTTACACACAACCTCCAGGGCATCTCCCATGCTTTCTGACCTCTATCCTGGTTTTTAAAAGACTGGGGATAATACAGTAATAAATGTTAATCCACTTTAATGGCCGTGTAAAATTAAGTAGTTTCACTATATCTCCAATATATCACAGCATCATCTGATGGCTTTATAACGAAACATGTACAACATGCAGACAAAGGAAGCCCTAGAAAAAAAGCCTATGTCAGCCCATGTAAGGAGCCAATCTTAATCTCACAAAGAATCTGGAAGCAGAAGCCCCGGTAAACTGCAGGATAAAAAGCCTGCTGTTGAGAAGCCCTTAATATGGCAGATTTTATTGGGATTCAGACTGTAATATGGGAGCAGTGGGCAAAGGGTTAAAGCCCCCCAACCCCCCCCCACTAGAATCCCAATCTGGATCAGGTCACCTGCACTGATTCTTGAGTAAGAAAAAAGAACTACATGCTACGTATTAAAAGTAATATTTAGTTTGACTCTCACTTCCATTCCGTTCATCTCTTAAATAACAGCAGCCTATGATAAGACAAACCAAGATCCCACTCTTGACATTCCTGCTCTCTGCAAGTCTCAGTCGCACGCACCTAGGGATGGCGGAGAATTTCTCCCCGAAACTTCGGGGGGCCGAGCGCCAATGTGTTCGGCCCCCGAACAAGTTTCGGGGAGAAATCCTCCGCACCCCCCCGCACCCCGCACACCCCCCCGGGATGGGACTTACCTTTGCCGAATGTCCCTCCCGGCAGCGGGTCCGGCCGGCGTTTTGGCGGGTGTTCGTCCGGGGCGGGAGCGGCAGCTGGTCTTTTGACCGGCTGCCGCCACCGCCATTCCAATCAAAGAAAAAAAAAACGCCCCCGTGATAGGCTACGTGATGATTAACGTAGCCTATCACAGCTAGATTTGCAAAGTCAGCCGTGATAGGCTACGTCAATCGTCACGTAGCCTATCACGGGTGACTTAAAAAAAAAAAAAGTGCGTACGGATAATGGCGGCCCCCATAGGGAGCCGCCATTCCTGTTCCTTATTTGGTCGCTGTAGTCTACGTAAAGATTTACGTAGACTACAGCGAAAATAAGGGCAACGCTATTTGCGTTGCCCTTATTTTCGCGGTAGTCTACGTAAATCTTTACGTAGACTACAGCGACCAAATAAGGAACGGGAATGGCGGCTCCCTATGGGGGCCGCCATTAGCGTACGTGCTTTTTTTTTAAGTCACCCGTGATAGGCTACGTGACGATTAACGTAGCCTATCATGGCTGACTTTGCAGATCTAGCCGTGATAGGCTACGTTAATCGTCACGTAGCCTATCACGGGGGCATTTTTTTTAAAAAAAAACACTTTCCAGTTCGCGGCCAGGCGAGGCGGGAAGCCTCCTCCCCGGCCTGAATTTCGGCCGGGGCGAGGCGGGAAGCCTCCCCCCGGCCTGAATTTCAGCCGGGGCGAGGCGGGAAGCCTCCCCCCTGGCCTGAACTTCGCGGGGGGAGCAGCGAAGCGCCTCCCCCCCACCGCGAACAAGCTTCGACGACAGGTAAGTGACTTTCGTCCACCCCTACACGCACCTAGAGAAGCTTGAGGAATTTGAGCATTGCAAATTCCTATATGAAATTACCTGATGTGCAGCTCTCGAAATAATGTGTAGATTATAACTTAGCTATTCACCAGACTTTGCATTTCTCTGAATACAGTTCTTAGTAGCTTAAATATATCAAAGCATACATTTCAATATACATTTCAATACTATTAAAATGCACAATAAAATACAAATTTAAATGCTATAAAATGCATATTTAAATACATATTTTGAGGAGGGGTCTTAAAATTGAACATGAATGCAGAAACATAATTGATCTACATTCAAAAACATGCCAAAATGGCACAGACTGGAAACAGACAGACTTGCCCACCCTAGCTGAACCCTAACTAGGATGGGGGAGAATTCAGTTTGGTCCACATTTGAAGTGAAAAGATTACTTTTCACTTAGAAAGTAATTCACTTAGAAAGTAATTCACACTTCCTGGACGAATATGCAGATTGGAACAAAGTTGTCTTTTGGACTGTACACTTTCCAAATTTTGCAGTCCAGTTTTCAGCTCAATAGGTGTGTACGAAATGCATATATTAGGGAAAGTTGCCTACAAAAATGTGTATATTAGGGGAAATTGCATACAACATGTGTTTGCATATGCAAATAACAGGTGAATTTTCATGTGGATTTTTTTTCAAAAAATCACAGATTGATGCAGAAATTGGACAGAATCAACTTATGACTGAATACATATGAAACCAACATGGATCAGAAATAGACTGATTCATCTATCCCTAACCCTAACTAGTATAAATCTATGTGAAGGCTTCCAAAGTGTTTGGAAATTTGATCATTTCATTTGCTGCTTACATCAGACCTTACTCGTATTTGATAGTGCTGGGAGTTACTTCCCTATTCCATAATAATCACCAGTGATAAAGCATATTCAGCATCATTTCCAGAGAGTCATTGTAAGTCTGGGGTGGTATATTACTCTTGTTGTCAGTCCTTGATCCCCTGTGACAGGCAGCTATGTTTGGGAGCCTCATGTCATTTTAAATTTCCCACAGTGCCCTGGATTGCCTGACATACCATTACTCTAAAGCACAGTAAAAAATTAAAAATGGTGGCTGGGACCCACCAATGTAGGCCCTACTGAGACTCTTAGCCCTAAATATTGGAGATACCAAACATAATTTTTCCAGCTATGCTGTACATACCTATTAGCAAAAAGTACCTGCAAACAATTAAAGATTTAATGGAACAAAACATGGACTACAGTGTACAAATAGTTATGTCTATTATCGTATGGCCTGTTGAATCCTAGCTACTGGTGTCTGTCTTTATTTCCTTCACCTTACAACAGAAATCAATGGAATCCTTAAAAAAAAACCTGAAAATACTAGACTGTATTTTTGCTTTGGTTTTTTGGTAAAACAGTAAGTTGAATATGAATTTAAACCAGGTTGGATCCAAGATCTGCCTTCCACTGATGAAAGGGCTCCACTCACAGAACGTGCCTTGCCCTTTCCAATTTTCAGGAATCTCTCCCCCGACCTCCATACCACAGCTCAGCTCATTCAGCAAAGGGGCTGCCATGGGGAAGAGGGTTGGAGAAGTCTGCTTCTGCCTGCCCAGTTGTACTAGCCCAAATCTGGATCTCAACCCACCTTGTTTAAGTATGAGATAAAATTAAAAGACCTTGTAAACAGAAACCAAAAATAGCAGATCGTATGTATTTACTTGAGAGGTTATAGCTCAGTGGTAGAACACTTGCAATCCTTGACATCCCCAGATAAATGGTCAGGTAGTAGGTGAGGGGAAAGACCTCTGCTTGAGGCCCTGCAGAAATGTTCCCAGTTAGGGTAGATTATACAGGGTTAGATGGACCAACGGATTTTCTGTATTTTCCAGTTTGCACAAATTATGGCCACAATTTGCACAATTTGGGGGCACAATTTGTGCAAATTACACAAAATTGCACACATTGTGGCTGGAATTTGCACAAATCTCTATTTGTGCAAATTGCGGCCTGACCAAAAAAAAGCTGCAAGAATTTTTTCCAGAGTTCAGGGGGAACCTGTAGCTTGGCTCACAAATTCAAGCTGAGTAGGGCAGGCAGCAAAAATCTGTCGAGCCCCAAAAGGGCTGGATTTCAGATGACAGAAATCCCTAGTTATGAGTAGCATGAAACAATAATGGTTCCAGTGGAATTTTGGAAGTTAGGACCTTCTTTGTGAACTCTGACAACATTTCACAGCACCCACATCTGACAAATGAAGAAATGTGGGCAAACTCTATATCTGCCAATCTGTTCAATGCCCAACACCTTTGTCCTATCCCTCCTTAACAAAACATGTCTCCTCAATTTGGCCATGGTCTTTTCAAAGAGATCTATCTTCACAAAACAATAATGTAGGGATGGCGGAGAATTTCTCCACGAATCTCCGAGAGGCCTAATGTCAATGTATTCTGCCCCCTGAAATTGCTGGAGAAATTCACCCCCTGCCCCCCCCCAGAATGGGACTTACCTCTGTCGAATGTCCCTGGCGCTGGCGGCTCCCGGCGGCGGTTCGGCGGTGGTTCAGTGGCGGCTGCCGCCATTTCCCAGTAAAACAACAATAACAACAACAAATGTGATAGGCTACGTAAAGATTTACGTAGCCTATCACGGCTAAATTTTCCAAAAACACCCTGATAGGCTACATAAATCCTTACATAGCCTATCACGGCTGACTTTGGGGGGGGAAAAAGCACGTACACAAATGGCGGCGCCCATGGGTGCCGCCATTTGCATTCCTTATTTTGGCACGTGTAGTCTATGTAAAGATTTACGTAGACTATGGCAAAAATAAGGGCAACGCAAAGAGCAGTCAGCCTATCACGCGGCTGACTGCAGGGACGCAAACGGCGGTGGCTATGGCCAGCAAACGGCATCCCTCCGGCTGGCCAGGAGGATTCACGGCTGGAGGGACGGGGCGCCTCCCCCCCGGCCAGAATTTCGGCTGGAGGGACAGGGCGCCTCCCCCCCCGCCCCCCTCCGCGAAGCAAGCTGCAGGACCAGGTAAGTGACTTTTGTCCATCCCTATAATAATGTCCTCTTACAGAATACTACTTCAAAGAATAGAAGTGCTATTTTTTTTTCCTCCCTTCAAGGCCCATGTGCAGCATCCTTTAAATATAATTATGAGCACTTCACATGAGGAGTTTCTCTCATCATACCATTCTGAATTCTCATGTGAGTAATTGGCAGTGCAAGGAAAGGATTTACGTCATGGTCCAGTACAAGGTTTCTTTCCATATTCCTCTGAAAAATAGCCTCTAGAAAATGCAAAGATTTGAGACTCCCTTCTTGCAATTGCTTCAGGGGAAGGATGGGAGTGAAGGTTGCCAGTGAAACTATAAATTTTATGGAACACCCCTCAGTCAGAGGCACACCGCGTGTGTGTGCTGCTTTTAAAAGGATATTTGACAATATGCTCATTTAAAGAAAAGGATTTATGGTATAACATGTCCGCCAGCCAGTGGCTGTTGCTACCTTGGCAGGCTGCTCACAAAATATGACTAATTAAAGCTATGTCATATTGAAATGCCAGCCAGCCAGCCAGCCACATACCTACGGAGTGTATCCTGAACTTCTCCTGGTATAAAGCTGAAATGTCCATGAGCCCCTTGGAGACATTCTCAACATGTGTAATGAACAAGTGGAGGAGGAGAAGGGCCTAGTGGAGTCAGGCTGGGCCTGCTGTCCCTGCTCCCACTTTGCATTCCCTCTGGGCCCACCCAAAACTTCATGTGTAGAACCAGACATCCAACCAGGTGCCCATTTTTATACCTTCAAGTATATTCACAGAGAGCAGGACGGGGCTGGTGTCAAGGGTAGGGATGCTTGGGCATCTGTCAAAGCCACATACCCAAGCAAGGGGCCACTGGCAAGAATCCCTGGAGTTGCTTCTCCTCCTCTGCCTCCTCCTCACCATTGCAACCTGCTTATTCACCTGCCCAGACACCAGTGGTGGTAAGAAGGAGGAACAGTAGATGCCACTTTCTGGCTCTCTGCCTGCCAAACAAGGAAGTGGGAGCAATGATGAGAAAGAGGATGAAGAGCAAGAGCAGCTGATGACAAAGGCAGTGAGGAAGTAGACTCACTGAGAGAGGGAGGCCCATTGAGGATGCCTTGCCCAGGTGCCCGCAAAAACCTGGAGCCAGCACCGGAGCAGGGTGTGCAGGGCGCAGAGACCTTGCTGACAGAGTCCACAGACATTTTCCCCCTTCCCTCTATGTATGGATGGAGGATGTCTGAAGGGGGCAGAAGTGACCAGGAGATCTGGCTGCCAGACATGGCTTCCTTATGCACTGCATTAATAGCAACCAATAGGTAGAAAGCCGAGCAGATTTATCTAGCCAAAGAGGCATCAAGTGATGAAATGAGGGACCAGTTACCTTCTATAAAACACTTGATTTAAATGTACAGATGGCGCAGGCACCTGATTCCATCCAGGAATCTGGCAGAAACCCACCCTGTGCCCCCAAGCCATACTCTCTGAGCCCTTGTCCCCGCTCGACTCCCCACCACCACTCGGCAAGCCACCTGCACTCACCTGGGCCCCGTTCTCAAGCTTCACGAGAGTCATTTCAGGAGGAAAAAATGGTGATCATGAAAATGCGCATATTTAGATATACGCAAAATGGGGCTGTGAAGAGCGTTTATGCCTGTAATCTTGCATATATGGTCAGGGACTTCAAGCATGGGTCCAGGGTGTGCGAGCGAGGGCAGGGGATGGGTGGGCACCCAGAGAACCTGGACCGGGGGGGGGGTGCCCATCCATCTCTATTTAAATGTGTTGCTGGGAATTTTTTTAAAACCCTCTTAGGGAGCAATCCTGTGGCCACTAGACACTGTCTAAAGGGTCATGGGATTTTTGGTTTCTGGGAATTGAGGTCAGAGCCCTGACTCCAAGCTGGGTTCCCAGAAATCGCGCTCCCTGCCCCCACTCCCACCCCCTCGTAAACGGAGCACAGAGAGGGCAAAAAGGCAGCAATCCCAAGGGTGGTGAAGGGAGGAGACAGCATAAGCCACTTTATGAGGTTTCCTATGCACTGTGTGGCCTCCCCCTCTCCCACCCCCAAATCCCCGGCTAGATGTGTGAAATTGTGCATCTAGCTGAACATGCAGGGCTGCTGGAGCACAGAGGCGAGAATGGCTGCCCTGCATTGGATAGACGTCAGCCTTTGAACTTGGAGGCTGATGCCTATCTCCATAGGATTGTGCCCCTATCTATGCAGGTACATGACCAGAATCTCATTTAAAGAGACCTCTCAGCCATAGTATGCTAGGATACATCCCTGCAGACCACAGATGTGCTCACACATAGGCAAACAAACTTGGTTTGAATGAGATCCCAGCCACAAGGAATGGTGTATAGCAAAGCTGCTTTACATACATGGAGTTATATTCTAATTTGGACCTAAGCCATACAGTCTTCTATAGCTCATCAAAATAACCAACTTGTCACCTTGGAAAGCCTTTCAACTTCTCCTCCCACATGCTCCAGCTCTCCTTATTTTCTGGTACATGTTCTTGATAAAACACGAACCCTATTTTGCCTTTGAAGTGGGGGGCGGGGGCAGGCTTAAACAAAGTCCTATGTGTACACTGTGTATGCAGTCAGGCATTAGAAGTTTTCAGGTTTCAGGCTCCTTTCCCAGATCATTATTACAGTTGGGACAGATATTGCATCTGAACCCACAGATAAAGAGGCAAGACAACTGATGTTAAGTAAACTAGGGGCACAAAGTGTATTAACTTCATGAGAAAGATCTGCAATGGTTGGAGCTGTGTCAGCATTGTTAAGGCAGGAGCATATTCCCTTCCCCCTGCTAGTTAATAGCTGTGTCTGGAAACAGTTTGTCTACAGCTTAAATGCTGAGGGATGCCTTTCTGAAGCACAACCCCACTGAGACCCACAATTCTATATTCAGGTATACCCCATTCAGGTCCCAAAGAGATTCTTTTACTTGCCCTGTGATGGCAAGTCATGGGAATTCCTTACCACCTTCGTGGTGCCTTCAGGGCCTCACCAATAACTCATCTCTGTGTGGCCTACCCCCACACCCCAAAGTTGTGACCAGATCTTTACCTATTTAAAAGCACCACTGCCTATGGTACAAGCCCATTACCCTGGGAGATTTAGTGCAGAGTAGATGAAAAAACCAGGGAGGTACAAATTAATACTCAGGGTTCTGTGAATTCATCCTCAAAATACACTCCAATTCTTATCTGTATAAGGTTGCAAGTTATGCATTTTTAACTTTCACTCAGAATTTTGTGTAATTGTTTGTGCACATTTTCCAAAATGTACACATCAATTGCACACATTTTTGAGGTGCACACAATTTTCTTCTATTGATTAAAGCATATGTGTACACATTTCCCCAAAGCACACATTTTTCATGTGCATTTTTCAAGTATGCACATTTTTCAAATGCACTTTTTGTTCTGCACTACAAGCACAGAAATGTATGGACTTTGACCACATGTTCATGTTAGGGTCCTTATTTGTTTCCAGGAGATGCATACTGGGTAAATTCTGGTCAAGCCTGAACTGAAATAAATTTCTCATACATCTCTAGAAAAACCTAGATGCCTCTGACCAATTAGGGTTTGGGCAATGCACACACACACACACACACACCGGACACACACACCAGGTGACCCAAAAGTAGGTATACAGTTGTTTAGAATGTTGATGGGAAGGGGAGAGAATGTGTGTGTAGAAGATGTGTGGGTGGAGTCAGAATGACAGTTGGGAAGAGTGAGTGACAGGGAGTGACAGTTAAATCAGTTAAGTGTAGAGAGTGAGGGGAGTGAGGCCCTTAAGTAGGTATACAGTGTTTAGTTTTTTAGTTTTTTAGTTTTGTTTTTTTTACTGATATTGTGAATGATGGCAGCAAACTTGAGTCAAGAACAAAGAAAGTGGGTTCTAAAGCAGTACTGGAAGACTGAAAATGCTAAGCAGGTGTGCACAGCGTGGCAAGAAGCATCTGACACTCCTCCACCAACAAGTCTGACAATTTATCGTCTTAGAGATCAGTTTGAAGCAAAAGTGCAGTGGCTAATGCACCAAAATCTGGACGTCCCAGGACATCTATGACAGAGGAAAATGAGATGAGAGTCGCTCTGACATTTATGAACAGTCCGAAAAAAGTCCACATGACATGCGTCTAAGCAGCTATCCATATCTAGAATGTCCTTGCAATGCTGAATGTGTAAACTGAAATTGAAGCCATACCATCCAAGACTGTTACATGGTCTTTTGGAGGATGACCCAGAACGTTGGTTGCAATTCTGTGAGATGATGTGTAACCAAATCTCTAATGAACCAAACCTTCTTGATAAGATCATCTGGTCATATGAGACTTCTTTCAAGTTGTCAGGCCACGTGACCAGGCATAACTGTGTGTATTGGGCAGATGAAAATCTTCATTTGACTATCACATCTCAACTGAACCAGCCAAGCATCACAGTGTGGGGTGACAGGACCGGTTTTCTTCGATACAACTGTGGATACTAACAATTACCTAAACATGTTATGTGACGTGGTAGTGCCACAACTCAGAACCAGGGCTAACTTCGCCGAACTGCTCTTCCAACAAGATGGGGCACCTCCTCATTATGCTTTTGCAGTATGGGACTATCTTGACAACACCTTCCCACAGCATTGGATCAGACAACATGGCAGCATCAGGGATGGCGGAGAATTTCTCCACGAATCTTTGGGAGGCCGAGTGCCGACACATTCGGCCCCCCGAAAGTGTTGGGGAAATTCTCTGCCGGCCCCCCGGGCCCCCCCCGGGATGGGACTTACCTTCGGCGAATGTCCCTCTCGGCGGGGGCGGGGGCGGCAGTCGGTCTCCCAACTGGCTGCTGCCGCTGCCATTACAAAATAAAAAGTACAGTAAAAACACACACACACACACCTATGATAGGCTACGTGACGATTTACGTAGCCTATCACGGCTAGATTTCCAAAATTAGCCGTGATAGGCTACGTAAATGGTCACGTATCCTATCACGGGTGACTTTGGGGGGGAAAAAAAGCGCGTACGCATTTGCGTTCCTTATTTTGGCATGTCTAGTCTATGTAAAGATTTACGTAGACTACGGCAAAAATAAGGGAACGCTATTTGCGTTGCCCTTATTTTCACCGTAGTCTATGTAAATCTTTACGTAGACTAGACGTGCCAAAATAAGGAACACAAATGGCGGCGCCCATGGGGCGCCGCCATTTGCGTACACGCTTTTTTTCCCCCCCAAAAGTCACCTGTGATAGGCTACGTGATGATTTACGTAGCCTATCACGGCTGACTTTGGAGATCTAGCCGTGATAGGCTATGCAAATCGTTATGTAGCCTATCATGGGTGTGTGTGTGTGTTTTACTTTTTTTTTTCACGGCCGGGGGGACAGGGCGCTCCTTCCCGGCCTGAATTTCGGCCGGGTGAGGCAGGACACCTCCCTCCCTCGCCTGAACTTCGGGGGGAGAACCGAAGCGCTTCCCCCCCACCGCGAAGCAAGCTGCAGGACAATGTAAGTCCCTTTCGTCCAACCCTAGGCAGCATTGAATGGCCACCACGTTCACCCGACTTAACACCAATGGACTTCTTTTGGGGGGGCGTAGTAAAGAATACTACTGGGGGTGGCGATGGCTGACAGTAAGCTCTGGCGTGGGCTGGTCCATGAAGTCACGAAGAGTCAGAAGCGAATAAACAACAACAAAGTAAAGAATACGGTTTTTGAGAGGAATCCCCAGACAGTGGATGAATTAAAAGAGTTCATCTCGGAAGCATTTATGGACATTGATGTGGACTGGAATTTGTGTCATACTGTGTCGTCACAGTGTTCTGGACAGGTTCGAGGAATGTTGCAACGTTGACAGAATACATTTCGAGCACTTACAAGATTAAACAGTGTTAAACAAATGTAAATGTAATAACGTAATAAAATGCAAATAAACTATACTGTATACCTACTTTTGGGCCACTCTGTATGTTTGTGTGTGTGTGTGTGTGTGTGTGTGTGTGTGTATATATATATATATATATTCATGCCCATTTGCAATCAGACTGTACTAAATCTTATCCACGGAAGGTATGAACAAAATAGCAACTGTGCCAGAGGAGAGATGGTGTAGCTTAAATAGTCAATGTTAAATAGTCAATGAAAAAGCATCCAGGTTTTTCTGGATCCAGGCGGCAGCAGGCCTGCCCCACCCCACCATGGCAACACAATGTGCATTTCCACACATTGGCCTGGCATACCTGCCTCTCTCTGAGGCCACATGCAAAAGCAAAAGCCAACTGCAGCCCCAGCTGGGGCAGATGTCAGGTTTTTAGCTCTAGTATACTCCTTATGTCAATGAAATGCATTCATACGGACACAAAATCATACGGAGAGCCAGGGCCTGCAGGAGAGGCCACCACCATCACCACCACTGGGGAAGAGGCGTGCCTGTTGCTGCTGGGCCTGCTGCTGCTGCCGCCGCCGCCACCGCCGCCACTACCACCACCAGGCCTTCCCTGTAGACTTCTGCCTGGCAGACTGCCAGTCCCTGCAGGACCATGCCCCCAGGTACCCAGCCAGCTGTGCTGCTCCACCTGCCCCTCCCTGGAGGGGCTACATAACCTGGCTGGCTGAGGTGGCCTGGGAAAGCCAGGGCCTGCAGGAGAGGCTACCACCACCCCCGGGGAAGAGGCGGGCCTGCTGCTGCCGGGCCTGCTGCCGCCTGCTGCCGGGCCTGCTGCCGCCTGGATCCAGAAAAACCTGGATGCTTTTTCAAACTGTCAGATGTTCCCTACCCCTGCTGTACACTCTAGGGCACTTAACTGTACACTTGGTTACTCTTCAGGTGTTTTCCACATCTAGCGAAGTATGAGCATGTAAGTCATTAATTGTTCTATTGTGATGTACCTCTCACCACATTTAATATACTCTCAAAATCTGAACACTGTCCTAATGAGGCATTCTTTTCTAATTCATGGAGGTTCAGCTCCAGAACACAGCATGAACAAATTTCTGAACACCCAGCATTATCAGTGCAGCACACAATCACACAGAGTAAAAAAGGGACCATTCCAGTTAGGAAATTATATAGTCAAACTGGATGATGGGAAGAAAAAAATACAATTCATTCATTATTTTTGTGGCACATCTACTGCATCCTCCCTGATCTTTCTCTTTTTGTCTGGGACTTTCCCAGCAATCTTGAGTCCCCACCTCTACAGAGTATTTGTACCGTTTAGAATAGTGTGTCTCAAACTATGTGCCAGGTGTTACCAACAGGGCACAATCACTGTGCCAGGAGATGGGGCTGAATGCTTTGAAAACTAACCCAACCCTATTCAGTGCCTCCACCACACAATGCCATTTGGAGTGGGGACACCACATCCAGCATTGACTCTTTTACACTCTGCATTCTTACGGGCATCTTTCCTGATGAAGCCCAGCTGACAGTTGACAGACAAGAGGAAATCCCAGAAGCATTACCAAAAAAGCACATTCCTGACCCTCAATACTCACCAGGCAAAACTGGGGCCAGAGTACCAAGAGCAAGGGTGACTCTCCCATAGTTGCATGGAGGATGCCTACACATTGTCCTGGGAACTGAAAGCATATTTTGGGGGCAGTGAGCAGCAAAAGGTGGTCAAAATCGACTCATCCCTTTCTTCCTTTGCCCTTCCATCACCACACCTTTTGCAGCAGCAGTGACAGCAGGTCTTTTCTAGGTGGTTCCCAGCTGGCATCTGCCATCTGCCACATAATGCATGTATGAACAATGCTGCATGATGATGCTACACATGTCACATTATGGGGGGGGGATTGTGGTCACCAACTGGTTGTCACCTAAAGAAGCAACCATGGCCAAGGCAGGGGCGCATTTATCCAACCCCTGCAAAAATCACTGAAATGTTTCTCTATTTCACCATCAGCAAATGGGTGTGTGTGTGTGTGTGTGGGGGGTGCATTTTGACTCAACCCTAGATATATATTGACTGTACAGTTAGTCCAGTTTGGACTCCAATATTTGTGCCCCAAATTATGACCTACACTTAGGGTGAAATCCTATGCACATTTAGGCAGAAAAACATCCTACAACTCCCTGCTGGGGGGTGTAAACTTTTTTTTTCTGTCTATTTCTAAACATGCATAGGATTGTGCCTTTGGTTTGTTTAATCAAATAAAATCTTACTTTTCATCAACACTGCTTTTACCATGGTGCCGTAAGTTATATGCAGTATCAATCATATTTGTTGGGCAATGTTTTAGAAGAGAGACACAGCTGATAAAGCATTTGGCAGAACAAAATTTGCATCAATCAGTCTTGCCATGCCTTGTGAGCCATGCATTTTTTATTTTATTTTTATACAGTACAGATTAAAGAAAGACAAGTTTGCTCATAATAGTAATCCTTTCAAAGTTAAACATTCCAACAATTATCAGATGGGAGTCAGACAGTCGTCTTCAAATCAATAGTGCTGATGGTTTTGCCACTGTTGTTGATAGACTTTCAGCCTTCATTTCAACCTTATTCTTAAAAAGATATGTGCATGCCATAGCTCCATCAAAAAATGTATTTTTAATCATGTATATTCTTTATGTTTTTTCAAGTTTGTGTGGTCTGTACTCAATGCTACCTCCTTAACATTTTAATTGAGCTTACGAGGAGTTTCAGCCTTAAAAGGCAGCAAATGTCTCTAAATAAACATGTTTGCTTTCTAATATTTGTTCAAGCAATCTTATGCATGTGTATTAGTGCTCTCTGCTTGCTGAAATTAATCAGAGCTAATCAGTGTTAATCACATTCGCTAGGTTTATGTATTAGGTAAATAGCCGTTAACACATTTGGCAAGACGAAACAGTATACCTAGAGATGTACGAAAATTCTGCCACGGATCTCAGGGAGGCCGAAAGCCAGCACATTTGGCACCCCGAAATCGGTGGCGGAACGGCCTGCCCCCCCACCTCCCCCGGGATGAGACTTACCTTGGGCAGATCTTCCTGGCAGTGGCAGCTCCGGCGGCGGTTCAGTGGCAGCGGCTGCAATGACTGGCCTTCCGACCGGCTTCCACCGCCACCATTTCCAGTTTAAAAAAAAAAGTGATAGGCTACATAAAGATTTACATAGCCTATCACGGCTAGCTTTTTTAAAAAAAAACCGTGATAGGCTACGTAAATGTTTACGTAGCCTATCACGGCTGACTTAAAAAAAAAAACATGCTCGTACGCAAATGGCGGTGGCCATGGCCGCTGCCATTTGCGTTCCTTATTTTGGCACGTCTTAGTCTACGTAAACATTTACGTAGATTAAGAAGGTGAAAATAAGGGGAACACAAATAGCATAGCGTCCGCTATGCTATTTGCGTTCCCCTTATTTTCGCCGTCTTAGTCTACGTAAATGTTTACGTAGACTAAGACGTGCCAAAATATGAAACGCAAATTAAGGAATGCAAATGGCGGCGCCCATGGCCACCGCCATTTGCGTACGCGCGTTTTTGGGGTTTTTTTAAGACAGCCATGATAGGCTACATAAACATTTATGTAGCCTATCACGGCTGACTGCACGGACGCAAATGGCAGCGGCTACAGCCACCGCAATTGGCGTCCCTGCTAGCCAGTGGCCGGATGTACGGCTGCTGGCGGAGCTGGCCAGCGGCTCCGCAGAATCCCTGCAGAGCACAGCCGGTCGGCTAGGATTCCGGGGGGGGGGACGGAACGCCTCCCTCCCAACCATAAACATAATCCGCGAAAGGTAAGTGCCTTTCATACATCCCTAATTATACCACACATTTGTCTGTGCACTTGTAGATATGCCCACATACCACTACTTTGTTTGGAATAACAATCATCCCTCTCTCCTGCATACACACACACACACACACACACACACACGTATGTTACAATGAATGTTGTGGACAATGAGGGAAATTTGACTTTGGTGGTGGACACTCTCCACTGTTAAGACATTTTGGTAGGGTTGTATGAAAGTGACTTACCTTTCCCGGATTATGTTGATGGTGGGGGGAGGCGTTCCATCCCTCCCCCTGGAATCCTGGCGGGGGGGAGGCACTCCATTTCTCCCCCCAGAATCCTTGAATGGCCGGCTGTGCTCCGCGGCGGCTCCGCGGAGCAGCCGGCCAGGCCCGGCCCGGCCAGGCCAAAGCCGTCCGCAGCCGGATTTCCGGCCGTGAAGGGCTCTGGGTAAAAAACAACAACAACAAAAAACACATGTACGCAAATGGCAGCAGCTACGGCCGCTGCCATTTGCATTCCTTCTTTTTACCGTCTTAATCGATGTAAATCTTTACGTAGACTATGATGGCGAAAATCAAGGGGAACGCAAATATCGTAGTAGGTGCCATTTGCATCCCCTTTTGATTCCCCGTTTTAGCCTACATAAAGATTTACGGTGAATGAAAAAGGGATGCAAATAGCGCCCGCTACGCTATTTATGTTCCCCTTGATTTTCGCCGTCATAGTCTACATAAATATTTACATAGATTAAGATGGCCAAAAAGAAGGAACGCAAATGGTGGCGGCCGTAGCGTGTGTGTTTTTTTAAACCCACCCCCAACCATGATAGGCTACGTAAAGATTTACATAGCCTATCAGGTCTTTCCCCCCCCCACAAGCTTGGAAATGGCAGCGGCAGCAGCCGGTCAGAAGACGGGCCGCTGCCGCTGCATTTGCCGGAGCCGCCACCGGATCCACCGCCGGAGCCGCCGCCACCTGGAAGATCCGCCCCAGGTAAGTCTTATCCCGGGGGGATCCATGGGCAGGCGGGGGGTGTCAGGCTGTTCTGCCACAGATTTTGGGGGGCCAAATGCACTGGCATTTGGCCTCACCGAGATCCGTGGCGGAATTCTCTGACATCCCTACCTTTTGGTTACAGCTGCCCCCCCCCCCGCAAAAAAGCACCAAACAAACATAAGCATCTAAACACATTCTCTCATGGTGCTCTTAGGCTACACTGATGAAGAAAATACATATAAATATATATTTTTACAGATCCAATTCATGCACTGAAAGCTCAGCACTGGAATGATCACAAACACTTCTGTGAGGAAGACGAAGTGGAGAAGAACTAAATCACTCAGCAGCATTTCCAAATTTCTATTGGGGTATGTTTGCCTATCATTAACCATACATAGAGTTGGCAGGTCCCCTGTGGGTCATACCCTGAGATTCAAGGAGTGGAGCCTGGAAATTAAAGTTTGGTGCCTCATAGATCAAGGGTTTATCATTGTTGTTTATATGTGAGTTCAAAAAACTACCTTCTCATGTAGTTCAGCTTCCAGAAAGTCTGCTCTCTGAGTTAGAATCAGGCTGATGCATCAAGCAACTTTCATTCCCACTACCACACTGCCTAGAACATGGATGACTGAGAGAAGCAAACACTGAGGGAGAGAGAGAGAGAAAGAGAGAGCCAGTTTCAGGAATGAGTTACAGGAAGTGGGCTTCTGAAAGATTTGCTCACATATATCATAGAGGTGGAGAATGGCCTGTAGAATGGATCTCATTCAGATCAGAATGGATCTGCAGAGCTCTACAGGTGTGCATTGATACTTGTGTAGATCCCTTGCCATACTGAGTGCACAGACAGCAGAAGTTTCCACCACAAGTATCCCCAATGGGGAGCTACTTGCACAGCCCTGCAACCGCCCTCATGCATTCTTGTGAGGAGACCATGTGAACCTCCCTACAAGCACTGTGTGTCCAGGCACGAGCGCGATGTTCTTCTAGTGGCTGTCTTTAGTTCTTATGCTTAAGTGTTTCTTATTAGTTTTAAAAATGTTTTTTGTGTTGTGTGTCCTGCATCTTCAGGAGTTTGATGGGCTAAAACATTCCAAACAGGCAAATACTTATTGGTGGGGAGCATCTCATCAGATTGGTTCAGAAATAAGTCATTTCCTAAAAAGTCAGGAAATGACTCAGCTCCGTTCTCAGCCAAACCAAACTGGGCCTCCCCTGCCCCTCCAAATAAGCCCCCTACCTTTCCTTTGTTTCGCACGTACTGGTGTTTGGGGTGGTGGCAACAGCAATGGCAGCAGCACTCACCCCATGAGGAGGAAGGAGGGAGATTTTAAGCCAATAAAGAGAACAATTCAGGGGCATCGTAATGCTCACATTTTCTCTAAGGTGAACATTATGAGTCCCAGAAATTCATATCTGGGCTCAAGCCTAGCCAGCTTCAAGCAGCATCTCTGTTAATTATATAAACTTAAAGCAATAATCAAAAATGCTATCTACAATAGTGATTTCTGCTCCCACTCCCAGACCCATACATTTGCTCTCCAGTACTGCACTGTGGCTCCATAACATATCATACAAGAGAAACAAAACAGAAAAACATATAGTCATCTACCAAAAAGAAACCTCATATAGGTGTCCATTCTCAGGCATTAAAAGAAACCCATAACAATTTCAAAATCCCATCCGAGGATCTGAAATACATCACCATAACTAGTATATCAGTGCCTTCAAAATGTCACTCTTGGGGCATAAAGATAACTAGAGACCAAAAACAAAAGGACATTCCTCCTCTGGTTTCAAACTTGCTTTGCCTAAGAAGCAAAAGAACTTTTCAATAATACTCTGAAAGTTCTTCCCAATTGTCCAGAATGTTTTAAAACATATACTGGTGAGCCCACAATTACCCTCATAACTTGCTTAAGTTTATTTATTACATTTATATCCCGCTATTTTTCCTCTTTAAGAAACCCAAGGCGGCATACATAATCCTCCTCCTCTCCATTTTATCCTCACAACAACCCTGTGAGGTAGGTTGGGCTGAGAGTCTGTGACTGGCCCAAAGTCACCCAGTGAGCTTCCATGGCCAAGTTGCTTCAGCTATGCTGAGAGATAAAACAGTTTCCATTTCTTGCTGTACTTAGTCCTACTAACATGTTCAATGCGTTCTCTGCAACTATAAGAGATATAAATAAATGTTAATGCGGTGCTACCTAGTATTCTATTCAAGACTTTGAACTTCCACTCCCTAAAGCATATCTCCTTCCACCCCCAGTGGGAAGAGGTACATTCCAAAGTATGCAATCCTGTGATCTATGTTACTATTATAATGTTCTTATTTCTCCCCAGAGTGTTAGAAAAACTTTTGCTGATCAATAGACTAATAACAACTTATAAGCAGTAAGCACACTCTTGATGTTTACAGGAGGAAGGAAATAAAAAGTCGAATACTAATAGCTGGTATTAAACAGGCCATAATATTATTGAAGGAATAGGCCAATAACAAGCTAGCTATGAAGAACACTCTGGAGAGGGTGATTATAACCCTTTCTTTTGAGCTGCCCAGAAAGACTGGTATGGACAGCCGCTGAGTTGTCTCCCTGGCAAAAATAAATAAATAAATAAAAACACAGTTGCTCTCTTTAACAGGAGTTCCACCTAATAAATTACTCACTGTGAGAGAATTGGGAATGCAGGAGCCTCTGCATTATAACAGCCTACAAACTCCTCTTTGTTATCATAGTCAGCAGTCCCATTCATGGGCTGTGAAGGTCCCACCATCTCCCATCTCAGCCAAAATAGCTCTTCCTGGCACTTTCCCATACTCCCCCTGCCATCAGTATCTTTCTATGTCCATACTGGTCCTCCCACCAAATGCTGTGGTGAAAGAACAAACCAAGAAATTAGCCAAACAGCCAAAATATCAGCCAGTTAAAAACAGTACAATTAAAGCCCTTCCAGGAGAATGAACACCCTGGGAAGGGGATAACGTTAACAGCCCCCTCCCCATCTAAAGAGAAAGCAGTCATAGTCCACTGTGCTCCATTTTCCAAATGAGTGGGTTATGTTGCCTGAATGCCCTGACTGAAGCTCAGGCAAGGTAGGAGCCAGGCTAGTATAGGCCCAGTTCCTGCCTCTCATTGAAAGTCTCATAAGACCTCCCTCAGTGCCAAATAGCATATCACATCAGCCTTTGGGCAATGCAGGCCTAAAGCCTTGCTATACTACTCCAAATATCACTGCCTCTTTTCTCTCCCCTTCCCTATAGCTTTAGCTATATCATGTCAGATGCCGGGTGGGGGGTGGTAATTATAACTGATCCAGTATCCACCAATATCATATACTGGAGTGTGAGGTGGGAGGTGGTGGGTTCCATGAAAATTTGTGTATATTTTTGTGCACATTTTTCCAATTGTCCACATCATTTGTGCACATTTTTAAATGTATGCATTTCTTCATCCGCATGTTTCAAAAGTATGCATTTTTCAAGTTTTTGTTGTTGCACGAATCACATCACAAGCTCAGAAATGTACAGAGTCTAGGTTGTACACAGATTGCATTCAGGTCTGTGTTCAGTTCCAGGAGGTGTGTATTGGATATATTCTAGTCAAAAACAAACTGAAACAAATTTCTCACCCATCCCTAGCTTTAACCCACAAATTAATATTCGCTCCTTAGGCTAGACTAATAGGAAATTGAAGCTGACAAAGCTCAAGTTAACACCTCACACATCATTAGGTATTCTCACACTTGCATTCTCTTGTATCATTCACTGTGACTGCAAAAGCACCATGTCACTAGGAATATTCTCTAGATACTCACTGTCATGTAGAGCTGCAATGCTCATGCCAGTTTCTGTTAGGGGCAAAATGTCCAATCACCCACAGGTCACTAGGTAGATCATCCAAAATGCAAAGAGACAGCATTCTGCAATTCTGAGCTAGCAGAGGCCACCTTGGTTATCCTGCATATTTTTGCCAGAGAGGAAACACAACACAAATTACTCCCACCTTGCAGCTAACTCAGACAACCTTTCATGAAATCCATTCTATTTTTATTTCTAGCTCACTGCAGGGGTTTTATTTTTTTATTTTTTTTAACAACTCTGTGTTCACAGTGTTAATCTGCAAAGAAAAGGATGAAAAGAAATAAGATGAAAATTGCCAGCTCTTTGCAAACTTTTTCCATGTAGAAGCCTGATCATTCAATGAAGACTTGTGTGTCGTTATGAAGATTACTTTGTCTGGTTTGCACACTGTCCAGTTCCTCCACACCATCATGGATTGTGCAGAGGAAAGTTAGTTTGAAACTGGGCTGGACTCAGAGGGAGCTGGCAACCAATTCCGTGATAGTACCTGTACTTTTTTGTGATGCAAAAGGTGTTTGGTACCTGGTGCTTGAAGGGGCTCTTAAGAAGATGTGGGCTAGCTCTGACCTCTAGATGCTGTTGTGTACCAGCTATGTTGTGCACCAACTATGATCAGCATCAATCAGAAGGGGGGCTGCGTGTGTATGGATGCACACAGGTATGGGTCCCTCCACGGACACAGGAACTGAGATTGACCAGAGAACCCTATCTCTGTGCAAGCATCTGTATGGGTGTAGGCCCCCTTCAGACTAACATTGACCATGAGTCAGCCAGGGGAAATGGCTAATGTGCACATTGCTTAGGCTAGCCCTGCACCCTAGATGCCGACCAAAAAAGCCCCTCCATGTGTTCACTTCCTGACACACATATTGCTTCTGAGCCTGCAGGAGAGTATGAAGAAAGAGAGAGGGCCCCAGAGCTACAAAGTGCTTTGCGCTGCTGAGAAGAGAAGGGAAACCACATTCTACTAACTGAGAAGTGACCGGACCACAGTAGAGGTGTGGGAATCCCCTCTTACCTTGGGTCTGCAGAGGGAGAGGAGGCGATCTGTTCCCTCCCCCCACCCAGGAATCCTCGTTGGCCCTGGCCGGTTCCGCTCTGTGGCAAGTAGGGATGTATGAAAGTCACTTACCTTTCCGCGGATTATGTTCATGGTGGGGGGGAGGCGTTCCATCCCTCCCCCCAGAATCCTCAATGGGGGGGAGGCGATCCAGTCCCCCCCCGGAATCCTCGATGGCCGGCTGTGCTCCGCAGCGGCTCCATGGAGCAGCCAGCCAGGCCCAGGCCAGGGCCGTCCACAGCCGGATTTCCGGCTGCGGAGGGCTCTGGGTAAAAACAAAAACAAAAACATGTACGCAAATGGCGGCAGCTATGGCCGCAGCCATTTGTGTTCCTTATTTTTCACCATCTTAGTCTACGTAAATATTTACGTAGACTCTTACGGGAAAAATAAAGGGGAACGCAAATAGCGTAGTGGGTGCTATTTGTGTCCCTTTTTGATTCGCCGTTTTAGCCTATGTAAACATTTATGTAGACTAAGACGGTGAAAATATTTATGTAATATTTACGTATATTATTTATAAAATAATAAATATTTACGTAGGCTAAAATGGTGAATCAAAAAGGGATGCAAATAGCACCCACTACGCTATTTGCGTTCCCCTTTATTTTCGCCTTAATAGTCTACATAAATATTTACGTAGACTAAGATGGCGAAAAATAAGGAACGCAAATGGCGGCAGCCGTAGCCGCCTCCATTTGCATATGCCATGTTTTGTTTTGTTTTATACCGGGATGTGATAGGCTACATAAGTCTTTAATTAGCCTATCACGTCTCTGTAAAAAAAAAAAAAAAACAGGATGACCAGACTGCAAATGACGGTGGCGGCAGCCAGTTGGAAGACCAGCCGCCGCTGCTGCTGCAGCCGCCCGGAACATCCGCCCCAGGTAAGTCTCATCCTGGGGGGGATCTGCGGAAGGGCGGGCGGTGGCAGGCCGTTCCGCCACAGGTTTTGGGGGCCAAATGCACTGGCATTCGGCCTCACCGAGATCTGTGGCAGAATTCTCCGACATCCCTAGCGGCGAGTCCACAGAGCTGCTGGCCGGCTCCGTCCCTGTTCTTTGCAGTAATAGCCTATTACTGCAAAGAACAGGGATGTAAATGGCATCCACTACGCGGACACCATTTGCGTCCCAGCAGCCAGAAGTCCGCCCCTGGCCAGAGCCTGTTCTTTGCAGTAATAGCCTATTACTACAAAAAACAGGGCGTCCCAGCGGCTGGAGGTCCTCCCCCTTCCGGAGCCAGCCAGCAGCTCCGAGGAGAGTCCAGGGCCGATGAGGATTCCAGGGGGCAACAGACGGATTGCCCCCCTCACGGACCCAAGGTAAGAGGCGTTCCCACACCCCTACTGCGGCCCAGTCCCATCCTCCCTCCGGTCCATGGAAAAGATGTCTTCCATGGACCAGTCCCTGGTCCCAAAAAGGTTGGGGACCGCTGCTCTACTGAGAACATATGGATCTGTCTGCTTTTGATCCATCTAGCTCAGTATTCTCTATTCCAATTGGCAGTGACCAGGATATTTAGGGAAAAGGCCTTTCCTACCTCTGTAGCCTAAGATTAGGGATGTCTGTCACAGGTAAATCCAGCCCTTTTGGGGCCCGATGGATTCACATGGCATCCCCAACTTGGCTTGCCTTTGCAAGCCAAGGGTTTGTTCCCCAAATCCTGGAATTTTTTTTTTTCCCCCATAAAAAGCCATTTCTGCAAATTATAGCTGTAATTTGCACAAAGTATGCAAATTATGGTCATGATTTGTGCAAATCATTTGTGCAAATCATTTATGAAAAGATTTAAAGAATGGAAAAGTTCCCAGACTTCGGGAAAAGCCTCTGCCACATCTGCCCGCCCCTGACATTGCTGGCCTCATCATATCTACTCTCTTCCTCCCTCGCTATATCTCCCCCCCCACATGCCATGTCTCCGAACAACCTGGGCTGTCTCCTCCACCACATGTCCCTCCCACCCACCCCCTGCTGCTTCTCCCACCCACCACTGAGTCCGACTCTGCAACATCTTCCAGCCCTCCATCTTCCAGCAACCTGATCCCCCACTGCTCTGCAGCTGCCACCATGTCTCTCCCCCAACTGCCCGTCCCAGCTCTATACAGGAAAGAAAAGGGGGGAAAGGGGAAAAGGGAAATCCGCATGCTGGGTTTTTGGCAAACATCACCCTTCAGATGGATTCCTCTGACATCCCTACCTAAGATCTTTTAATTGGACATCCCAGGAATGAAACCTGACACTGCATGAAAGCAACATACTTTCCTGCAAAGTGATGTTCCAACCCAGCACTGAGAACATAGCAAGTTGGAAAGCTGGCAGATAACTGTGAAGTGTCAGAGACTTCAAAATCAGCAGCCACTGTGTCCCAATAATAACTTTAATGATGGTATCATCACATCAGTTATCACATTAAATTCATCATGTACCCAGTGGTCTTGGTACAGAGGAGAAAACACACATATACACAATGCCAATTTGAAGAGGCACACAAGTGTTAGACATGACTATCCCAAGATGTATAGCTTTGCCTTTGGCTACCTCTCAGACAGGAAGGCAGATTAGAGGTTTTATGGCACATTGGCAGCTTAGCCATATTGCACCAAACACAGGAGTAGTTCATTAGGAATGGAACCATAATATTACCCTTCACTGATTTCATGATGTTTCAGCGCTTGGCAGCTCAAAATATGTATTTATCTTCTCCTGATGGGCAGCTGGTGACCTCATAACATCTTTGTTTCAATATAGATTGCTTTGTTTTCTCAGTCCAACCCAAAGCTCCATCAGGCACACTAGAATTATTAGGATGGGTGCCCTGGGCATTCTGTCTAATAGCCATTGATATTTATGCATTCATTTAGACTTTTATAAAGCCAATGCAGTACATTTGCCAGCAGCAAATGGGCATCACAGTCCATACATTAAAGGATTGGAATTCAGTTTCCCACATACTGAGTGTTCTCATGACACAATTTCAAGTCCCTGAGCAACAATTACATGTCAAGTAAATATGCCCCACCACAGAACACATGTGGAGAACACGGGTATCTTCATTTCATATCATTTTATATAATCAAGAATTATTTCCCATTTGCCTACCAGGCAATTGCCAGTTCATGTTAACAGTATGAGCTATACCACTGTGATTAATACATGCACACAATAAGATTCTATAGTTAATCTATTGGGTTCAATCTACTGGTTTCAATCTACTGACAGATGTCATCACTCACACCTGCACCTGGAGGATACAGAACTATGGAAACTGTGGGACTTGTCCAAGATTCAAAAGTGATAATCCAAACACTTAAATTCAATTAGGGAGCAATCCCATGGCCACTAGACAGTGGCTAGACAGCCATAGGATATGCTGTTTTCCAGGAACCAACCTTGGACCCCACACTCCGACGTTAGTTCCTGGAAAATCGACCTCCCCCCACATCCGCGCTGCCTTGGAGACAATGCAGAGAAGCCCCATCCTCCACACTCGGAAGAGGAGTGCGGAGCGGCTGAAAAGGGGTGGGGCTGGGTGCGTTCCTGGGTGGGGACAGCGGATCTGCATCTATGACACATCCGATGTGCCATACAGCAGCCTCCTCCCCCCCCCCCACAACTAGACAGCTGGAATTGGCTGTCTAGCAGAAAAAAGCAAGGCAGGAGAGGTGTGGAAGGAACAATCCCCCGGTGCTTCTCCTGCCTTGCTTTGGATAGGTGGTTGCCTCCGAGTTCGGAGGCGGCTGCCTATCTAGATAGGATTGAGCCTAGGGATGTACGAAAGGCACTTACCTTTCACGGATTCTGTTTATAGTTGGGGGGAAGGCATTCCGTCCCTCCCCCCAGAATCCTCGCCGGGGGGGGAGGTGCTCCGTTCCTCCCCCTTTCGGAATCCTGGCCATCCGGCTGTGCTCCACAGGGATTCTGTGGCACCGCCGGCCAGCTCCTCCAGCAGCCGGACATCCGGCCACTGGCTAGCAGGGACGCAAATGGCGGCGGCCGTAGCCACCGCCATTTGCGTCCCTGCAGTCAGCCGTGATAGGCTACGTAAATGTTTACATAGCCTATCACGGCTGACTTAAAAAACAAAACAAAACGCACGTACGCAAATGGCGGCGGCCACGGCCTCCACCATTTGCATACGCGCGTTTGTTTGTTTTTTAAAAAGTCAGACATGATAGGCTACGTAAACATTTATGTAGCCTATCACGTTTTTTTAAAAAAACCTAGCCGTGATAGGCTACGTAAATCTTTACGTAGCCTATCATGTTTTTTTGTTTGTTTGCTTTTAAACTGGAAATGGCGGTGGCGGCAGCCGGTCGGAAGACCGGCCACCGCAGCTGCCACCGCCGCCGCCCCGCCACCACCCAGCCGCCGCAGCCACTGCCGCAGCCGCCGCCGCCAGGAAGATCCGCCCAAGGTACGTCTCGTCCCGGGGGGGGCGGGGGGCGGGCCGTTCCGCCACCAATTTCGGGGGGCTGAATGCGCTGGCATTCGGCCTCCCCGAGATCCATGGCGGAATTTTCGTACATCCCTAATTGAACCCTTAGTTACTTAAGGACATACTAGCTCACACAAATTGTAATTAATGTGGAGAATATACTGCCACAGGATGTGGAAATGGTCCCTAACTCAGGTGGCTTTAAAAAAGAAGAATTATACAAACTCATCATTATTGATCTGACATAGCTATTAAGGTTAAATGGAGCTTTAGAATGGTCTCTTGAAATTCTCCATTCTATCTGTGGGCAAAGAAATTGAGAAGACAATGGATTTTTCCAGTGGGAGGAGAGATTTTCCAACAGTTTCTTCAAGGTGAGGGCACACCAGTAGCAGTAGCTAGGGATTGGGGAGAAATCCGCCCCGGACCCCAATGAGGCTGGAGCACTCACCTCCACCTCTGCGCGGAATCCTTCTGGGTTGGATCCATCACTGACTTGACCCTGTGGAGCCGGTCGCGTCCCTGGCAAATGTCAATATGGCCAGCAGCCCTTGCCATGCCGTATCGCTGTAAGTCAGGCTATGGATGCAAATTGCATAGTGAGCGCCATTTGCGGCCGTAAAGCTGGTAGATTAGCCTAAATGCAGCCATTTACAGCTGCATTTAGTCTAATGCACTACGCCATTTGTGTCCCTGTTTTTAGACGTGATAGGCTTCACAAATATCTGCGTAGCCTATCGCATGAACAGGGACGCAAATGGCGTATTGGATGCCGTAAATGGCTGCATTTAGTCTAATCTACCAGCTTTACAGCTGCAAATGGCGCCCACCACGCCATTTGCGTCTGGAGCCTGACTTACAGCGATACAGCATAGCAATGGCTGCCGGCTATATCAACATTTGCCAGCGTAGGATCAAGGTGGAGCGGAGCCAGCCTGGACAGATTCCACGGGGAGGAACGGATTGCCTCCCCCTCCCTGCGAACCCCCCACCCTGAACAGGGTAAGTGATCCGCCCATCCCTAGCAGTAGCACAGCTTTTATATTTTCCTAGATTTTTATGTTGTTGCTATTGCAAGTGGTGGCAGCAGCAACTGTGTTGGCAACTTGGCCACCATTTTACGTCTTCTGCAATGCTCTGGACCTAGCACAGCATCATTCCAGAGCACTGCAGGGGCAGCTGTCACACAAAAATATGGTGGAGAATATTCAGAGAAAATTATGTAACACATCCTTCTTTTGCTAGGGGAGTCAGAAAAGAAAAAAAAAACTCAGATATTTTCTCAGAAAATTGTTTCTTGATATGTTTCAGATCAGCCCTAGCACACAGTCAGTATGCCTGCAAATAAAAGATCTGGGGACAAGTAGCATGGGAAGGTCAGCACTGTGGCTGTCCTCTCTGGAAAATGTTGAATGGACTTTGACCCAATCCATGAAAGCAATTATTATGTTCTTATGAAATTTCAGCCTCACTCAAGTGGAACCCCACCCCGGTGAAGTTATCTCAGTGATTTTCAACTTGTATAAAATGAGAAAAACACTGCTAATGGCTGGAAATTGTCTGTTTGGCACAGATGGAAAAAGAGTGATTTTGTAGGAGGGCTAATCACTTGTTGGCCTGGCTCCTCAATTCAGGGAAGAACTGCATAATTCTCCATGCCCAAATGAAAATAGAGTTCAACACCCAGATGGGGATCCACACACAGAAGTCTTTTTCCACATCCATAGGTCTCTTTCTAGATGCATTTGGACATGGATTTTTGCTTAATTAATAATAATAATAATAATAATAATAAATAGTTTTAGTGTATGTACTGAAAAATATGTATAGCATTCAGGAACTCAGTAATCATTTAGACTGGTACACAAATGCTAGAAATTATTGTATAAGCTAGGGCAAAATATTAAAAGAAAAAGCTGTTTAAAACTAGAGCTGAGCCAAAATAGAGGACTGTCTTTTTATGAACATTTCGTGCTCTTCAAAGAGCAGCCTCCTCTTTTTTGACAGGCTCAGAGGGACACACAATGTTAATGGTAAGGGTGTGTCTGTTGCCAAAGCAACTGGGCTTATGCTCCATTTTGCAATGCTACACTGCAACTGCAATACAGTGGCAAAGCAGTGCATGTTGCTCTGGATTTATGCCCTCTTTTCTCCTCTCCCATTCAGGAAGAGGATGCTTTGTGGGTGTGTGGTGCAGGAACCATCACTTTTCCAGGAAACCAGGACCATATCTCCGCAACAACGCAAGGAGAAGCAAATGGAGGAGTACCGGATTTTTTTTTAAAGGAATCAGCTTTGCTGCACTTGCAGGGCTCTACAAGGGAGTGCTCCGCACCAGTAAAAATCACTTCTCAGAACATATTTCCTGGTGGGGGTGGGGGTTGGAGTGAAAATCATCTGACTGGCAGGGGTTGCTCAACCAGTAAGAGAGGTTTTCCCCCCCTCTCCCCTCCTTTCTCCTTTCCCCTGATGGTCCAGATGCACCTGCATTTCAGGAGCAAGCCTCATTGAGCACAGTGAGTGTTACTTCTGAGTAGACACATGTATGCTTGTCCTGGGAAAGTGGGGGAGAACACAGGCATGGGAAACCAGCCCCCTTTCTAACCAGACTGATACTGTGCAGGATCTCTATAACAAAGCTGTGAAGCAGTTACTTCCTAAGACAATAAACCAAACAACGGAGCATAGGAGCCTTGAGATGGCGCTTTAGAACATTTAGGGAATGTGCTTTAAACTGTGCCATTTCAGTTGAGCGGGATCTCTATAAATTCTGATGTGAGCATTCAGGCCCCAAGCCTCATTGAGCACAATGGGAGTTACTTCTGAGTAGAAACTAATTGGTTTGTGCAGGGACGGGAAACACACAGGAAACACCCCTTGACCAGGTTCATGGTGAAAGGCACACCCAGGGCAGGGCTAGCATACCCAAAGTCAATGAAGGGGTTGGGACACACAGCAACTATACCGGGGAGAACCCAACTTGAGGAAAAGAACTGGACTTTAAGCAGTCTCAGGAAAATCCAGTTTTTCCCTGATATTTATTTATTTATTTATTTATTTATTTATTTTATTAATCACCCATCTGGGTGGTCACCCAGCCACTCTGGGCGATGTACAACAAGAACAATTTAAAACAATAAAATACTAGTACATTAAAAACATCACATTTCTAAAAATACCCTAACCCACCCCAAATGCCTGCCTGAACAACCATGTTTTTAATGCATGGCAGAAGCTCATTAAAGAGGGGGCATTGCAGAGTTACCTAGGGAGGGAGTTCCACAGAGTGGGGGCCACCACAGAGAAGGCCCTCTCGCTCGTCCTCACCAGCCTAGCTGTCCTGGCTGATGGGACAGAGAGAAGGCCATCCAAGGCTGATCTTGTTAAGCGGTCTGTCTGGTGTTTCTGGAGGTGCTCCTTGAGGTAGGCTGGGCTGGAACCGTATAGGGTTTAAAGGTCAAAACCAACACCTTGAATTTAGGGATGTAGGAAAGTCACTTACCTTTTCGACGAGGCAATTTGCAGTAGGGGGGAGGCGCACTGCACCTCCCTCCGAAATCCTTCTCCAGCTGGCTCCACTCTGCAGAGATTCCGCAGAGCCGCTGGCCGGAGCTGCCCGCAACTGGAAATCCAGCCGCTGGGCAACTTTCTTCTGGAAGAAAAAAAAAAATGGCGTACGCAAATGGCAGTGGATATGGCGGCCACCATTTGCGTTTCCTATTTTTTGCCGATTTATCTTATGTAAATATTTACATAAATAAAGATACTTATTTACATAAGATAAAACAGCAAAAAAAAAGGAACGCAAATAGCATAGTGGGTGCAATTTGCATTCCTTTATTTTTCGCCGTTCTAGCCTACGTAAATATTTACGTAAGATAAAACGGTGAAAAACAGGGAACACAAATAGCGCCCACTAAGCTATTTGCATTCCCCTTTTTTTCGCCGTTTTATCTTACGTAAATATTTACTTCAGATAAATTGGCGAAAAATAGGGAACGCAAATGGCGGCCGCCGTAGCCACTGCCATTTGTGTACGCCTTTTTAAAATTTTTATTGGCTTGCCGTGATGGGCTACATAAATACTTACGTAGCCTATCACGGCAAAGACCAGGACGACAATGGCAGCTGCGGCAGCCGGTCGAAAGACCATCCGCCGCCGCCGGACCTGCCGCTGGAGCCACCACCATCTGGAACATCCATCCCACGTAAGCCTCGTCCCGGGGGGAATCCGCGGGGGGAATCTGCGGGGGGGGGCAGGGGGCGAGCTGTTCCGCCAGAGATTTTGGGGGGCCGAATGCCAGTGCATTCGGCCTCACTGAAATCCGTGGCAGAATTCTCTGCCATCCCTACTTGAATTTGGCCTGGAAAACAACTGGTAACCAGTGCAACTCCTTCAGCAGTGGAATGATGTGATCTTGCCGACGGCTGCCTTTAATCAGGAAAGCCACCGTGTTCTGTACCAGTTGCAGCTTCCGAACCATCTTCAAGGGTAGAGCGCGTTACAGTAGTCTAAATGAGAGGAGACCAGGGCATGTACTACTGATGGGAGCAGATGGTCGGGAAGGAAGGGGCACAGCCGCCATATCAGATGGAGTTGGTACAGCTCACAGCTGACACCTGAGCCTCCATGGACAGCTGGGAGTTTAAATGACCCCCAATGTTGCAGACCTGGTCTTTCAAGGGTAGCCATACCCCATTCAACACCAGGTCAGCATCCCCCAACCTTCTCTTGTCTCCCATCAAAAGTACCTCGGTCCTGTCAGGGTTCAGCTTCAGCTTATTCCTCCCGATCCAGCCACTCACCATCTCCAGACATTTGGACAGGGATTCTACAGCCAACCTTGGTGAAGATTTAAACAAGAGGTAGAGCTGTGTGTCATCTGCATATTGATGACACCACACCCCAAACCTCCTGATGATAGCCCCCAGCGGCTTCACATCGATGTTAAACAGCATCGGGGAGAGGATGGAACCCTGTGGCACCTCACAAGTGAGCAGCCATGGGTCCAAAACCTCCTCACCCAGTGCTACCCTCTGGTAGCTGCCAGAGAGGAAGGAGCGGAACCACCATAATACGGTGTCTCCAATGCCCAACCCCTCCAGGCGGTCCAGGAGGATACCGTGGTCAATGGTATCAAAAGCCACTGAGAGATTGAGGAGAACAAGGAAGGAGCATTCGCCCCTGTCCAGATAAGCTCCGGGGTGGCTGCTGGATGGCCACAACGTCATGTATCCCTAACAACCTCAACACATAGCCAGCTCAGAGGAAATCGCTGGTGGAGACAGCCCCCAGGTTGATGTTCCCCGCCTTGCTATACTGTGTGCTTGCAGACACCAGTGCAGTATAGCAAGTCAGAGGGCGTCGACATGTTTCTCTTAGCAGTGGACATATATTCCCTCCTACCTATTTTGAATGAGGGCAGTGAAAAGTTTGTCTCCCCTCAGTCAAGTATTTCCACCCCTTTAGAACAACACCTGTGTTCTGTCCTCCTTATTAGGCATTCCAGGCCTAAGTTCTATTTGATTCTCCATTCAGGGCTGTATAAGCTTCCTCTGGCCTTTGTTTTACAGTCTACTTTAGCAGATAACATACTTTAGTGTTATTGAAACCAGTTCCGGCAAGACCAGTTTCTATAAACCATAAAAACATGTCTTATAAAACATATAAAGTAAAGTATAGGTATAAATACTTAAGATTATAAGGGAGGAAGTTTTTATTGTTCATAATCTATGTTTCAATGAGCATACTGTTTCAAGTAATAACATGTTTTTGGAACAGTGTGTTACATATTTTCTGATATAATTTAAATGGACTGGTTAAATCCCTTTTGGTTAACCATACCATATTTATTTATATTCTAGTTATACTGTCAGTATAACTACATTGATATATTTTATGTCACACTCCAAGTTGTTGTTCTTAAAGAGATAAAAATATTATATTTTTCCTTGCTGTTTGTGAGTCCTATTTTTAGATTTTGCTGTATTATTCTTTCTTGGCAAAATACTATAAAATGTGATATAGTAGCGGAGTTTACACTGATAAGCCAAATATTTATTCATTTACAGTTGACCCTAAGAAGAATCCTTCAATTCAAAATGTGTTGGACCTAAATAAACAATTTTAAATACATCTTTGAGGCTTCCTGTTTTTCTTGTCCCTTAGTGACATCATATGTAGCCAAATCACATGCACAACATGATTCCCAATTGGCTTAGATCATGATCAGGGGACTGGAAACAAAGCCCTATGAAGTGAGACTGAAAGAACTGGGCATGGTTAGCCTTGAGAAGAGACGACTGAGGGGAGATATGATAGCACTCTTCAAGTACTTGAAAGGTTGTCACAGAGAGGAAGGCCAGGATCTCTTCTCGATCATCCCAGATTGCAGGACATGGAATCATGGGCTCTAGTGACAGGAAGCCAGATTCTGGCTGAGCATCAGGAAAAACTTCCTGACTGTAAGAGCAATACGACAATGGCACCAATTACCTGGGAAGGTGGTGGGCTCTCCCACACTGGAGGCCTTCAAGACGAGGCTGGACAGCCATTTGTCAGGGATGCTCTGACTTGGATTCCTGCATTGAGCAGGGGGTTGGACTCGATGGCCTTGTGTAGGCCCCTTCCAACCCTACTATTCTATGATTCTATGTTATAAAGAAGTTCTGGGAGAAAATGGCACAAAAATAATAGCAACTGCGAATGGTCACACGCACACACCCTTTTTTTCTTCTTCAGTACTGATTCAGGTGGGTTTGGGTAGACAATTCCTGATCCATAAAAGTGCCATATTTTCACAGAAAATATTTGAATAAAAATAGGCAGCTCTGTTTAAAGCAGCTCAAATCTGAAAGTATTTTGCAAACGATCAGAGCATATTTTGACACTATAACAAGAATGAATATCCATACATTTCTTTAAAAGAATGTCTACACATATCCAATATTTAGATACCTAGACATATACAATGCATTTCAAAGTATTTTCTGCTTCTATATCATAACTGAAAATCTATGAATAAACAGACATGGTGGAGGAGAAAAGTAATAATATTTTGGCTGCAAAAGCTTTGCTAATGGATGTAACAGCAAAATGGATGATGTGTCACCAGAGATGTAGGGATGTATGGGTTCCCCACTGTCCGTTCCGGTGGGGAATCCGCGGGAGCGGAGGCGATCCATTCCTCCCCCCAGGAATCCTCATGAAGTGGATTCCGCAGGATTCTGCAGAGCCGAGGGCCACCGCTTACCTGCAACCAGAGCCGATCGCCATTCCAAAAAAAAAGCAATTGGCAGGATGTGCCCATAGACTTATATGCAAAATAGAGCCGTGAATCTTGCATATAAGTCTATGGACACATAGACTTATACGCAAGATTCACGGCTCTATTTTGCGTATAAGTCTATGGGGCCATCCTGCCGATTGCCTTTTTTTTTTTAATGGCGATCAGTGCAGAGGCAGCTGTGCCGTCCCGCACAGAATCCTCCAGGAGAGGAAGTAAGTGGGGCCGATCTGCCGCAGATTCCTGAGATCTTTGGGATCCGGCCTCATTTGAATCCATGGTGGATTTCTCTAACATCCCTACCAGAGATGTAAAAAGCAAAAAGATAATTTGGGGCCTGATAACATTTCTTGTGGTTATTAGTGGTATCTCTCCTTTTTATTTTAAACTCTTACTGAAATTACAAAGCTAGAAAGGCTGATGCAAGTGCTTGTCATTTTGGGTTTATACTCAGTCCTAAATTCCTATCCTGCCTACAAAATCACTCCAAATAGCTTTAGGGCTATCAGGGAAAAAAAGAGTTTTAGTTAAATCTCTTCCTTTTACAGCCCTGCAAGTAGGATGGGCTCTTGATCCCCAACAGCATTTTTCTTTTCCTGCTAGGTATGTATGAGAAATTCATTTCAGTTCATTTTTTATCAGAGTTTACGCAGTTCGTACCTTCTGGACTGAACACGGACTTGGACACAATCTGCAGTTGAAGTCTGTACATTTCTGAGCTTGCAATGTCATTCGCAGACACCCCCCATTCAGACAATATGTTCGGCAGCATGCATACATTTGAAAAATTTGCACTAAAAATGTGTACTTTTGAAAAAAATATGCTTTAGTCAATGGGAGAGGAAAGTGTACATTTCAAAGATGCGCACAATTGATGATACATTTGGGGAAATACGCATGAAAATACACATGGATTTTCATGCAGAAAAAAAACCCCTAAAGCTCACAATCTGATACAGATTCAGGTTGGAACAAGCTTTGAGATGGAATATGGAGAACTTTGCTGAGCTCAAGTTTTGCTGATTTGCACATTGCTACTGTTAGGAGATCATGGGCTGAACTATAAGCCCTTGATAGCAGGAAATGAGTGGCACACCAAACAACATTTATTGCAGGCAGTGATGGGGCTTGTAGTCCAGCCCCATCACTCGCTGCAGGGCATAAAATATAAATGGTCTGCTAGAACCCTCCATTCTTCACTGGAACTTTTCACAACCTGATAGACTGAGAATATCAAAATTGTAACTAAGAATATATATTTAGTTACAAATATACATGAATAGAATAATGGAGCAAGCAAATGCCTTGCATCATATGAGGCCACCTTATATGGAATCAGACTAGCCCAGTTCTGACTACATTAAAATGAGTTATCTCCAACTCTATACTGGGGTAAAGGGAAGGATGACTTCTGAGTAACTAGTAACCATCGAAGTCATAATGCTCATTTATGAAAGCATCTTCTAGCCATCTATATTCATGGAGTAAACATCAGCTAAACAAAAGCCTAGAGATCAGGACATTTCCTTACTTAACAGCTATAATATCATTATTTCATTAAAATAAATTATATTGATGTTTTATGTTTGTTTGGGTTTTTTAGAAGACTGTTATCTCCCAATTCTGTCAAAAACTCTGAACAAAATGTTACATGTGTGAGCACTTGGTAAGTTACTGATCTAGAGAGCAATATTAATTCTTTTGCCTTCAGAAAGCTCTATACTCTCCCCACCGCCACCCCTTTTCCCCTTAGACTTCAGCTGTGAGGTTTGGAGATGTAGGTACACATTTACAGAATTCTGTAATAGTGTGTAATCACACTGCTCTTGGCTCCTGGGGTTATTTAAGTGGTTTTTGTCTTTTAGATCAGGATTGCTGGTTCAAATGAATAGATAATATGATTATAAAAGTAATTTTAGACAGGCAATAAGTGCATTCAAGATGATAAATACCTCTGAAGTAATCCCTTTGGAGTCTTAGGCTAAAAACATGATACAGCTCTTTTTCCATTAATTGGGAGCATAAGGAAGTATTTTTAATGTGATTCCCACTAGGAGTTCAGTTAATCTCTGCTAAAGACACTGGATTTAAAAAGCATGCATTTTTAAGAAGCTTACAACTTCAGTGAATAGAATTTTGCCACTATGGTATTCGTTCTGCAAAATATACGTTCATTTATCATGGGAATGCTTATTGTTAAAGCTAGCATTAGAAAAGATGGAGACAAAATGCTGCCTTCAGTGTGGTGGCCCCCCTTGCTGTGGAACTCCCTGCCTTTGGAGGTCAGGCAGGCACCAACATTGTGTTCCTTCCGGTGCCTCCTGAAGACATTGTTATTTCAAGAGGCCTTCCCCGAGTGACCAACCACAGTTTATTAAATTCAGCCTGATTGTGACTTGTCTTTTAAAAGATGTTTTAACTGTTCTAACATGGTGTTTTATTCTTTCATTTTTGCTGTTCACCGCTCCGAAATCCTTTGATGTGGAGTGGTATATAAATATTGTAAATAAAATAAATTAAAAAATAATAAATAAAATTATGTTATCATGAGCCACTCTGATGACATGCAAGAATTCATTCTGAGACATTTTTCAAGCACTGTGTTTGAAATCCACCACTATCACTGTGTAAAGAAAACCTTTCAAAGCTGAATGAGGTAAGGAAGGGAGACCAAAGTTTGATCTGAAGACATTATCACCCCATTTAGATCACTCCGAGTGAAGACAGGTGTACCATTTACAGGGTACAGAAAAAACATCTATCCTCTAGTGTGATTGATGTGGCTTTCTGCACACACATTCTCTGCTCTGAAAAAAAATATGCCATGAACCTTTTTCGGACACAGTCTGAACACAGGGGGTATGGACTGTGAAGGGATCATGAACATTCAAACTCTACTGAGTGTACAACTGTAAAAATGGAGGGTTTTTGCCACATGATCAGGAACAATGAAAAAGCAAGGGTTCTTATAACATGGAGAGATTCCTCAAAGCTTACAGTTGTTTGTGTGGGACTCTTACAGGCATTGTATTAAACATGTGGAGGTTGGGAACATGTGGCACACAAATGTCCAAATAACATCCAAAGAGGACTTCAGATTATGCAGTGACCATAATTCAAATCACTTCCATCACACTGAAAATGTTACATCTAACTTCACTCCTAAAGACTGTATGGATGATAAGGAAGAGTGTGATATGCTTGCCTAACACCTGAATCAAATTCATTTAACTGGAAGAAAATGTCCTATTGGTTTCAACATAATTTATTTCTGAGTAATACATTTAGGATTACAGTCATAAGACATACTAGAAATCAATGGTATTTCCTCCTTTTAAGTAACTAAGAGTGCAATCCTATACATATCTACTCAGTGGTAAGCCACATTAAGTTCAATAAAACTTACTCCCAAGTCAGTATATATAGGATTGCAACCCAAAGGTTTAGTCAATAAAACTGTTGATTAAAATTATTACAGATGGCAGCTCTAGAAGAAATCTATACTATTTCAGTCATGGCTATTCATAGAATCTGTCTCTGGTGAGGAATCTAACAGTTTCTTAAATATGAAGACCCAAGTGTTTCTAGCTATATATCACAGAAATGAGATGCAAAGAATATATCTAGGGTCATACTGCAAAAACCAAAGTAGAACTACAAGTCCTGGCTTGGTTTCATATATTCATGCCAAAGAAAATAAGCCATGCAAATGGCATAAATTTTGTTTTCTGTGTATAATTTATTATACTTACAAAATCTGTGATTTCTAAAAAGATGGATTAGGAACATTCATTTGCAGGGACCTTTCTATTTTTGTCTATGTGTTACTGTAAATATCCATTTACATAGATGGTGCTGTGTGATGTATTTTGAGAGGATTTTTTTTTTAAAAAATCTGCATATTAATGCATAAACAGAATGGAATGGAATGATGGGTAAAAACATGTGAAAATGGCATGCACCAGAAATAGACATAATTGGCCTGGCCACCACTAGTTTTTCATAGGTCTCTCTGAGCATGGCAGGGTGTTCAGGACTGGGCAGAGGTGGGGGTGGGAGGAATAGTGAAAGCCTGATAGATTTTAAGGTAATTTGCATGCTCATTCAACCAAAGACTCACCTGGGTTGAAAACACAGACTTTAACATGAAAATCAAAACCTACAAAAATTCAGCTCAGCCAAATATTTACCATTGTGCATAACAGATAAGCAGATGTGGGGTGGGGCACTTCAGGGGGAAGGGGTGGATCCATGGAGTAGTGGGTGGGGCTTTGAGGGAGGAGCTTCAGGATGTGATGGTTCACCATCTGCCGTCATCTGGCCTCTGGTGGATGCACTATAGAGCAATTCAGCCCATAGGGGTTTTATATTCTTCACCCCTGAGTTATAAAGACAGAGAAAATCCATGCACAGAAAGATACAACTGAGACATTGATGGATTTGATCAGAAGGGTCATTTAGGGACATATCAGGCAACAAATATTCCAGCAAAATATCATATGAAAATAGGCAACTCACAATTTAGTTAACTAATCAGAATTACCAATGACTCCCAAAAATTTATACCCTAATCAATATGCAGAGAGATATAACTCTTAAACATAGATTAAAAAATAATTCCAAAAGGGAGGGGGGAGGAGAGAATTGGTCCAAGTTACTAAGTTAAGAAAAACTCTAATTAGTAGTCCAGTTCCAAGGAAAGTGAAAAAGACCAGTTGTTAATGTAAGAAAAGTCAATCAATGAAATTGAAAAGCTATCATCCTAAATATGCCAAATCAATCTCTTTGTTAATCAAGATACAGGCATTCAATCCCCAAACATAATTAATACTCCATTTAAAAGGTTAGAAAATGAGTTAATAAGATCCAGTTAGGTAAAAGTCTTTTCAAATTCATATTAAATCGACCCCTCCCCTGCCACCCCACCCCACCCCACCCAGCTGTAATTCTATTCACACTTACCTAAGAGTAATCCCCATTGAACTCCCATTGAATTACTTCTTAGTAGAGCTACACAGATTTGCTCTGCATATCCATTCTGCCTTCAAGTGTGTGTGTGTGAGTATACACACACACACACACACACACACACACACTACGCCACTCTCACTGGCTATACCTGCTTTGGAGCAGGGAATTCCCAAGACATGGAGTGTGAAGGAAGCAGAAGGATGGAAAGGAAGGAGAAAAAACAATCAAGAGGGCAGGAAAGGGAAGGAGGAAAAGAATCCTGCTAGCAAATGAACTACCTGCTGCTGCCTCTGCCTGCCTTCTCCCTAGTGGTTTTGGGCATTTCTACACCAGCCTAAAATCTTGCATTTAAAACAGGGTTTTCTGCTTCCATTTCAAATGCAGGATCACCACTGACTCCCTTTACATGTGCTTCCTTTCACACACACCCTTCTCCCCATATCTGAGTCTTCCATTGATCTCACTCTTCTAGCCGCTTTAACTCTTTTGACGGAGGAAACTGAAGCGGAACACACTGGGGTAATTTGGTAGCTCATTATCTGTGATCAATTTAAAACGGAACAAAGGGCATTTAGTGTAGGAGATGCATTGAATGATCATGGTGTCATGTAAAGAGCCCCCACTACCGTGAAGAAGCAATCTCAGTCACAGGAGAAAAGCGCCATGTGATGAAGCCCTTTGTGCAACACTTGGGTGTGTAGTCACCAGCCAGCAGACTGGCTTGTAGGGAACAGGGCAGTTTGGGGTAGGGACATACAAACTCACTTACCTTTTCGCGGAATCTTTCATGGTGGGGGGAAGTGCTCCATCCCTCCCCCCAGAATCCTCAAAGGGGTGGAGGCCATCCGCTCCTCCCCCAGGGAATCCCCGACAGCCAGCTCTGCTCCGCGGCCAGGCCGCAGAGCAGCCAGCCAGGGCCGTGCTCAGCCAGATTTCCGGCCGCAGACGGCCTGGTGCAGACACAAATGGCGGCCGCCATAGCGGCCGCCATTTGTGTCCAGCCAGACAGCCGGGATAGGCTATGTAAGAATTTACGTAGCCTATCACGGCTAACCTCAAAAAAAAAAAAAAAACCGCAGCGTACGCAAATGGTGGCGGCTATGGCGGCCACCATTTGCGTTCCCTACTTTTCGCCGATCTATCTTACGTAAATATTTACATAAGATAAAACGGCTAAAAAAAAGGGGGAACACAAATAGCATTGTGGATGCTATTTGCGTTCCTTTATTTTTCACCGTTTTATCTTACATAAATATTTACGTAAGATAAATCGGCAAAAAATAGGGAATGCAAATGGCAGCCGCCGTAGCCGCCACCATTTGCGTACGCTGCGTTGTTTGTTTGTTTTTTAGGTTAGCCATGATAGGCTACATAAATTCTTACATAGCCTATCATGGCTGCAAGGATGGCAATGGCAGCAGCAGCAGCCCTGCCATGGCCGGCCAGGAGACCAGTTGCCAGAGCCGCCGCCACCGGAACTGCCACCGCCGCCAAATCCGCCGCATCCACCCCAGGTAAGTGCCGTCCTGGGGGATTCTGCGGGGGGGGGGCAGGGGGCCAGGAGGCCGTTCTGCCATGGATTCTGGGGGGCTGGATTCTAAAGAATCTGGCCTTACTGGAATCCGTGGCGGAATTCTTCGCCATCCCTAGTTTGGGGTCCTGGGGGAAAGGGGCTGGTTCCTTCATAATATGCCATCTGAAGTGAACCACTTCACCTTGCCTCATAGCAAGGTTATGACTCGGGGGGCAGGGGAGAACAACAGGCACATATGGTTAACACAATATCTCAGTGGTTCTTTGCTGCAATCATCCTGACGAGGTCTGAAAAAAAGTTGGACAACTGATAATATATTGTAATGCACATTTGAACACTTAATTGAGCTATACAATAGAGCTACATTTTGAAGCATAATTGTTGGTAGGGTTCTATGTCTAATTTAGGAGATAATACACTGGACACCTGTTTTGTTTCATTATGCTCCACAAAATTGTTACTGTCAGCTGCCATGAGCACTGTTTCAGTGGAAAGGCAGGGTGTGAATTTATTAAATATAATCAAATAGACATAACTTTTGTCAGAGAGTCTCTGGGCTAGGTGTTTGCTCTCATCAACAGCAATAACATGGTGCTAATTTTCTATTCTTGTGATTTTGGGAAGGAAATTATGGGTGTGGAGACCTAATTAAAACAGATAACAATGAATGATTCTTGAAGTACAAGCTGGTGTCATATTGATTTTTTATTCTTTCTCAAACATTGCCAAAAATTGCCATGCAAATTGTACAGTGAAGAAAAATTGCCAACAATAGATGCAGGACAATGAAGGTAGGGATTAGATGGATGGCAGGAAAAACTGAGCTGTTGTCCAGTAGCACTTTGCATTTTATGATCAAAGATTTATTTTGATACTGGAGTCATGAAACCTTCCATTTGCATTATCATCAGAAGACTCAATTTGGTATTTTCTGCCATACTGAAAAAAATAACAAATGTCCGGGGGGGGGGAGGGTAATAACAGTAAGGAAGAGGTTAGAACTACGTGTCCAATGTACTGCAAAACAATTTCTGGTTCCTTTCCTAGAAATTCTACTCCTGATGATATGTCAGTTTTAGGGATGTCAGAGAATTCCGCCACGGATCTCGAAGAGGCTGAAATCAGTGGTGGAACGGTCTGCCCCCCCACCCCGCCCGGGACGGGACTTACCTTGGGCAGATCTTCCTGGCGGCAGCGGTGGCTCCGGCGGTGGTGCAGCGGCGGTGAGGTGGCAGCGGCGGCAGCAGCCGGTCGGAAGACCGGCTGCTGCCACCGCCATTTCCAGTAAAAAAAAAAAAAGTGATAGGCTACGTAAAGATTTGCGTAGCCTATCACAGCTAGATTTTTTAAAAACACCGTGATAGGCTACGTAAATGTTTACATAGCCTATCACGGCTGATTTAAAAGGAAAAAAAAACATGCGTATGCAAATGGCAGTGCCCATGGGCACTGCCATTTGCGTTCCTTATTTTGGCACATCTTAGTCCACGTAAACATTTACGTAGACTAAGACGGCGAAAATAAGGGGAACGCAAATAGCGTAGACTACGCTATTTGCGTTCCCCTTATTTTCGCCGTCTTAGTCTACGTAAATGTTTATGTAGACTAAGACGTGCCAAAATAAGGAACGCAAATGGCGGCACCCATGGGCGCCGCCATTTGCGTACGAGCATTTTTTTTTCTTTTAAATCAGCCATGATAGGCTACGTAAACATTTACGTAGCCTATCACGGCTGACTGCAGGGACGCAAACGGCGGCGGCTACGGCTGCCGCCATTTGCTTCCCTGCTAGCCAGCAGCCGGATGTCCGGCCGCTGGCAGAGCCGGCTGGCGGCTCTGCAGAATCCCTGTGGAGCGGAGCCAGCCAGCCAGGATTCAAGGGGGAGGGACGGAGCGCCTCCCCCCCGGCCAGAATTTTGGGGGGAGGGACGGAGCGCCTCCCCCCCCCACGAATGTCACCCTTTGAAAAGGTAAGTGACTTTCGTACATCCCTAGTCAGTTTGGAAAGAATGATTGGGGCAAGCAACAGACAAACACAAAGAGAAAAGGAACAGAGATAGCATAGACAACAGTGAGACTTCAGAATATGAATGGTAGTCAGGAGGATCCAAGAAATTGTCAAATGAGTTTCAGGTGCCCAAATGGGCTCTGTAGATGTGTTTGTCAAACAGCAATCCCCCCCACCCCCGCCCCATGCCCATTATGAATAGCAAGACACTTTTGAAGGTGAGAGTAGTTGTAAAAGTAAATTGTGATATTGGAAGATGAAATCCCTGGAAAGATTAATGGGATCCCACTGGTTATACCTTGAGTTTATAATTATAATATAAATTAAAAGATGTATATTAATTTATTTATATCCTTCTATTAACACACAGTGGTATACAGAATAATCATAATACCATGTAATATAATAAATAAAAAGTGCAACTATAACTTTCTAAAAGCAACAACCAAAGAAAACACTAACAGTTTAGAGAGATGTTACACATTTAAACCAGCAACAATAAAACTAGGTGTTGTACCCGATGTCAAAAGAAGCTCTTTGGATCTCACAACAATGTGGTGGCCCCCACATCAGATTCTGTGGTGGCTCCCACTTTGTGGAACTCCCTCCCTAGGGAACTCTGCCATGCCCCCTCTTTAATGAGCTTCTGCCGTGCATTAAAAACGTGGTTGTTCAGGCAGGCATTTGGGGTGGGTTAGGATATTTTAGAAAACGTTTTTATTGTAGAATTTTATTGTTTTAAACTGTTTCATTATATGCTGTACATCACCCAGAGTGGCTGGGTGACCAGCCAGATGGGTGATTAATAAATTTAATAATAAAAAATAATAAAAAATAAATAAATGTGACATTCATGTAAAGCCCATGGAACCATAGTCCCAAATGATGGAGTATATCTGTTACCTAGTGTAGTAGTCAGTTACTAGGTGTTTCCATTGCCTCACAATGCATGTACAACACTGCCTATCCTTGTTTGGGGGGGGCAGTATAGAGCAGGGAAATGTTGGAGATTACTAGCTCCTGGTTGCATGAAATTTGGGGGGTTCAAAATACCATTCAACTTCTCAAGGTACTTGTTTCTCTAAAATTTAAAGAACTAATTATCAGTTTCATGGACATATTTGAAGTCAGGGCCCACCAGACCTTAGTATTACAATATGTTTTCAATGTCATAGCCATAGTCCTGGAAATGTGAAGCAATAATTCCTGATTGCTGAGAGTACTTCGCACCAGTGCATAATCATAGCTAGGGATGTACGAATCCCTTACCTCATTCCGGGTGGGGGCATCCACGGTGGGGGGGGAGGTACTCTGTCTCTCCCCCTGCAATCCTCCCTGGCCAACTCCACTCCATGGTGACTCCGCAGAGCCGCTGGCCGGGGCTGCCCGCAGCCGGACTTCCATCCGCTGCTGGACTGCGCTGGCTGCAAATGGCAGCTGCCGTAGCGGCCACCATTTGCGTCCTTGCAGAGGCCGTGATAGGCTACGTATATATTTATGTAGCCTATTATGGCAATAGGCAAGAACGTAAATGGTGGCTGCTATGCCATTTGCGTCCCTGCCTTTTGCCATGATAGGCTACGTAGATACTTAGGTAGCCTATCACGGCCTCTGCAACGATGCAAATGGCAGCCAGCATAGTGGCCGCCATTTGCGGCCGCAGTCCAGCAGCAGCCAGAAGACCACCCGGAGCTATCGGAGCCACCGCCAGGTAGGTTCTGACCCTGGGGGATTCCACAGGGTGGCGGGGGGGAATGCTCCATTCCGCCACGGACTCCGGGGGGGGCAGATTCTAAAGAATCTGGCCTTACTGGAGTCCGTGGCGGAATTCTCCAACATCCCTAATCATAGCCAGTCTCAAAATGTCTGAGATTAGAGCAATCATCTTCCATGTTTCGGAATGGGGAAATAGGGTGTCAGTCAGTGTGATATGCAGACAGGCTCTAGATTCCACACTTTTCATCTTAGCACTTTGCTGATGAAGAGAACCACCTCAAACATAACTACAAGAAAGCCAAGCAATACAAAACAAGCTGCCAAGACAGTGCCTTGCTTAGCTGCTTCCTCCCACTAAGAAAGCGCAACAGGATTTGTTGTCTGCGGCAGCATGTGTGTGTGTGTGGGGGGGGGATCCAGCCCCTATTTGCACTCTTGTCATTTTTCCAAACTTTTTGAGTAACCTGGCAAGACACCACACCACAGGAATGTAAGTTGATACCCATGCCTGCACACCCCAAGACACAAATGTCAATAATTTCCAGAGGGGTAGCCAAGTAAGGCTGGATCTACACTTACCACCTTTTTTCACTTCCAATGAGGTTTCACAGCCCGCCTTTCACACTACGCAGTACCCGCCTCGAATTGGAACCGGAATTTCCCACTTCCGTGCTCCCGCTTTCAATACCCTAATATCCCGGTATTTCCCCTTAACGTGCTCTGATTTTCCACCTTCGCTACCGTATCCAGTCTTAGTCCCCTCCCCCACCTGTCCATATACAGCGGTGTTTGTATTTCCCTCCTGTCCAATCACAGCTCTCGACGGCCCCATGTCTTCTTCCGGCTACTGATCACATAGCTTCCTCAGCAGCCCCCATTTCCTCAGCAACAAGCAAAGGGCTGAATGTGCGTGCGCTTGTCTGATCTCAGAAGCTAAGTGGGGCTGGCCCTAGTCAGTAGTTGGATGGGCGACTGCCTGGGAATAAGGCTTCTGCACTGAGCAGGGGGTTATTCTATCCCTTCAAATGAGATTAAGTTTTACCCCCTCCTATCCCCCGCTCCAGATGTTTGGTTTTTTTTAATTAAGGCGTTATCCTCGCAGAATCGGGGCTTCTCCGCGATGTTTTTTTTTTCTAATTCAGGCATGATCTTCAAAGTTTTGAAGTTGTGAAGTTTCACTATTTCAAATCTTCGAAGATCATGCCTGAATTAGAAAAAAAAACATTGTGGAGAAGCCCTGATTCTGCGAGGATAATGCCTTAATTTAAAAAAAAAACGTCCGGAGCGGGGGATAGGAGGGGGTAAAATTTAGTCTCATTTGAAGGGATACAACAACCCCCTGATCAATGCAGGAAGCCTGATTCCCAGGCGGTCACCCATCCAACTACTGACGGGGGCCGACCCCGCTTAGCATCCGAGAGCAGACAAGCACGCGCAGGAAAACAGCAGGAAAACAGCACAGCGCTCGAGTGTGAACCGAGTTTGCACATTTGATGAAGCACTGCAACGGGGAAAATGGGTGAGTGTGAATAATCACTTTTTAATGCGAGAGCGTCTAATCCAACAGGACACCGAGTTCATTGAGATGGCGGGTGCAATGTAGATCGGCCCTAAGTCTGTTGCAGCAAAAACAGCAAAGAATCTTGTGGGAGCTTAAAGACTAACACATTTATTTTGGCATATTCTTTTTGTGGGCACTGTCCACTTTGTTAGATGCCATTTAAATACAGAACATATCTTAAATATGAAAGACACAAACACAGCGTGGGAAATGCTAGGCAGACAGTGGATGTTACTGGATACAGCTTGAAATAGGACTGTAGCTCCACATGTGCAAGGCCATCAGAGGGCCCCACATTTGAGAAGGAGCCAAGCACAGGCAGCCCAAGGCAGAAATCAGCAACAGCACACAGCCCAGATATCAGCCTCAAGGTGGTAATGTTGAAGTGAATCCTCTCCGTGGGCATCTCTACACCAGCCTAAAATCCTGCATTTAAAATGGGGCTTTCTGCTTCCGTTCTAAATGCAGGTTCACCACTGACTCCCTTTACATGCGCTTCCTCCCCACCCACCCCCTTCTCCCCGTATCTGAGTCTTCCATTCTCTTTCACTGATCTCGCTCCTCTTGTTGCCGCTTTAACTCTTTTCATGGAGGAAGCTGAAGCAGAACACAACAAGGTAATTTGATAGCTCATCGTCTGCGATCTGTTTGAAAATGGAACAAAGAGCATTTAGTGCAGCAGGGTCACGGCAGGGTCACGGCATCACGTAAAGAGCCCGCAAACTTCCGTGAAGGAGCAATTTCAATCGCAGGATAAAAGCTCCGCGTGATGAAACCCCAGATGACTTTGTATCATGGATAAAGGAAGTCTGGAGACCCAGGAGCTATTGCCCAGATGGAGCTTTGCACTATGAAATATATGCCACATACACACCCTTTCAGGCCTGCATAACATGTGACCCAGCGATCAAAACACAGCCCAACAACCATATGTATGGTGGCCTCCCAGGTGTTTTAAAATTACCCTGCTTTTGCCATCCTAAGCAGGCAGCAAAATGAATGTTATTGATCCTCAGATGGACCAAAACTCATTCAGCTTGATAGGTGTCAAGTTGTTACAGGCCTCCCATAGTTACTACAGCATTCAAGCAAACCAGCTTTGGATCATTCCAAATCACACAGCAGCTGCAGAGAATTGCTGATATTTTTATTTTATTTTGTGCTGTGGTTTCCAACACAACTTAATCAAATTCACAACTGCAGCTGACCTAGCATTTTGTGTTCTCATTTAGAGGTTTGTTCACTGAGGGACAAACTCCAAGGAATTCCAGTCAAAAAGCTCTGCCACACACTACTCAGAAGTCAGAATTGCTCATTCAAATGCAATAGATTGGGGTGTTTAAAACTAAAGCTGTGTCAAAGCTGCCTTTTCTGGACTGGTTTATTTAGACCCCCTTAGTGAAAAGTGTCATTGATTTTTCTCCCATCTCTGTCATTCAGTTCAATGAAATTTAAATGGTTATTTGCAGACATGCTGCTCTTTCATTATGGGATGACACCACCACAATCCCCTTGTAAAGTTATGGAACCATTTCACTGTGTAAGTGTAACACATGGTGAATGTGACTGGCTGATACTATGCACCTGGACATATTTAATTAATGAAGGCAGTGATAGACATACTACAGTCCCAGGTCTCACAAGGCACAACATCATGAGACAGAAGATTAGATCTCAGGAACAACAGTGCACAGTATGCTGGGAAATGTACTTTCTTTGCGGCAAGCACTGAAGTGCTGTGATGAGAAGCATGGTGCCAAACCAGCACTGATAAAGGTGCCAGAATTTTGGGAAATTGGTTAAGGTGCCTCCCAAAAATTGATTCCCCCCTCCCCCCCCGGAACACTAGCTTTCTATCTGAAATACAAACCCAACAAAACGTTGAGCTGAGAAGCCCATTTGGCATTTTAGAAATTTGGAGAGAAGATGGAACACCAAAACTTTCTCACAATTTCCAGAAACAAAAAGAATGTCTCCAGAATCTTAGGCTTCTGAAAGGCAAAACATATGCAGCAGTATGCATTGTGTCAGCCTCGAATCATCTATCACCTCCCCAGTGTCACATCAGAAATGCTTACATGGCTGACTGCATACAACAAAACATTCAGGTTCAAAAATTCAATTGCTGCTAATTGTGCAAGTAAGCAAGAAGATGTTCTCCATCGGGGTAGGGTAGGCTTTTGTTGTTGTTGCTTCTGTTGCTGCTCCTGTTTATTGCTTCTGTACATTGTGATTGTGTATGAGGTCTTGAGAACATTCTGTGAAAGAAGACATTTGATGATAATACAGATAATACAGAATATTATTAAAACACCATATTTATTATTATTATTATTATTATTATATAAAACATTTATATCCTGCCCTGTATCATTAAGATCTCAGGGCGGCATACAGATAAAATAAAGTTAAACAGTATGAAATATGCATCTGTGACTGAAGTAGCTATATTTTAAAATGTTGGTCAACTAGCTGTACAGTGTCATTTGGGAAGAGCCCATGTCCTCAAACATTTGTGAGGTATGTGTGTGCGAGAGAGTGAACACATGTGTGGAAATTCCCTTTGTGGAATATATCTCCCCACCAGACACCTCTCAAATCCTCTCCACATTTCATCCTGTTGGATGTGTATTGTGAGGAAGTGTGAATGGTGACAAGAATGCCTGACACCCTATGGGTGGTGGGGGAGTGGCTATGATGGTTTAACACTTCACATTTCAATTTCCTATAAAGCAGAGCTTAGAGTGATATCACCAGGAAGCTTCACAAAATTCCCACATGCATTGAAACAACATGTGAGGGCGGTTCACAGGGCCACATGGGCTACCCATGACAGCTGATGCACACCATGACTATTTCTCCTACTGCCAATGCCCACAGTGGAAATGCTTCCCTGCCATCTGCACCTTCAGAAGCCATAGGATTTGGCAAATCCATTATAGATTAGATGTGAAAGAAGTCTTTATCCCTTTGCACCTTTTAAAGTCAAATTCCCCTGTCATCTCCCCTCAAGCCACAAAACTCATAGTGGATGAGAGGAATTGGCCTCAGAGGTAATCCCTATCTCCTAACTGGGGCTGCAAAACCCTTAGTTGGAAACCCCAGGCCTTACCAGTACAGTACCTCCGAATGCTTACCAACCCTAAAACCCACCAAGGTACCTGCACATACCCACCACAGGAGGGTGGAAAGCCTCTGCTTAGCTGTTCTCCCCCCACCTGCGCTGAAGCCATTCAAGCAATCCATTTCGCAGATCGGCCAAAAACAAATAATTGCCCTTGTCAGATAAGTGGACCCCATCTTGCCTATATAGCTCCCTCCACCCATAAGAAATATCGGGTTGCTTAACTATCCCATCCCCCTGACTGAATAAGGTGTTACTTATCTCCCTATTCACTTTCCTGTGGGCCTTATCCAGGACCCGAAGATCCAAGCCATCATGCCATACCACTCTGGGCAATAAACATGACCACAGAAAGGAAACTCCCGGCCAACGATGCCAGATAACTTGAAACTTGGCCAAACCCTGCAAAATGAGGGCCTTGCCTTTCAGAAAGCCCAAATCATTCCCCCTGAGGTGTAACAGCACAACCTGCGGGGGAACACAAACCAGACCATGCTGGAACATTGTAGGCAATGCATGCCACATCTGCCCAACCACTGAATGTTGGCATACTGGCTGAGTCTGAGCTGGGATCCACAGCTTGACTGGGAGGCCCTCCATGCAGCCTAGAAAACCATGCTGTGCCCACAAATAAGCACTTGCACTGGCCCCTGAGCATTCCAGCGATCTAGGAAACAAAACTGAACATTTGAGAACAGCAGCATAATAACTAGTGCCCAGGTAGCAGCCTCACATAGGCTCTATAGGCTTTGGAGTGCCACCTACCCACCAACTGCACCTAAACCAGGACCCTTCAAGGCCAGCTTCGTGACAATCCAGAACTGGTATTTGGTCAGGGGGGCAGAGTCGCTATGACAGAAAAGGGGGCCATGCCAGTCCCCTCAAACATTGAGGAATGTCCCCAGAGCCTCCACCGGGCATAACTCTTCCCAAGTGTAGGGATGTACGAATCCCTTACCTGGCTCTGCGCAGGGGCATCTGCAGTGGGGCAGAGGCGCTCTGTCCCTCCCCCCCGGAATCCTCCCTGACCGGCTCCGCTGCACAGCGGCTCCACGGAGCCGCCAGCCAGGGCCATCCACAGCTGGAGTTCCGGCCACAGCCGGGCTGCTGTGGCCGCAAATGGCGGCCATCGTAGCAGCCGCCATTTGCGTCCTGCCAGGCTGCCGTGATAAGCTACGTAAATATTTACGTAGCCTATCATGGTAAAGGCAGCCACGCAAATGGTGTAGCCTATAATAAATACTTACGTAAATACTTACGTAGCCTATCACGGCAGCCTGGCAGGATGCAAATGGCGGCTGCTATGATGGCAGAGAGACCAGCCGCCACCGCCGCCACCGGAGCCGCCGCTGGAGCCGCATCCACCCCAGGTAAGCTTTGTCCCGGGGGGATTCCGTGGGGTGGCGGGGAGTGGGAGGCTGCTCCGCCACAGGTTTAGGGGGGCCAAATGCCAGTGCATATGTCCTCACTGAAATCCGTGGTGGAATTCTCCACCATCCCTACCCAAGTGGCAGGGAAAAGAGACACCTGCAGTCCTCTCCCACACTGATTGGTCTTAGACCTCCGCAAACGGATGCGCTCAACCAATAGTGAAAACTGAATATCCTTACTTTGTAATGCTCACCCAGACAGATCGCCCTTGGCAGCCACAACCAATTCTGAAATCCAAAATGCTCCAAAAAATGCCAGCAAAACTGCAGTATGGAAAAGGGTAGCCTCGTACTGAGAGTGACATAAAGATGACCACTGTCCCTTCAGTCTGTCAGGTATCCTGATACCCCCAGCATACACACTCAGGCAATCTGACACTGGACATCCAAACCAGTGAGATTTCTTTATTGCAGGGAATCCCATGGCAAAACCTTAATGGTTACACTCTTCAGAAATCATATAGCTGATGGTCAGTAGCTATAGGCTCTATGTAATTCCAGAACAGTCCAAAACTAAACACTACTACTGTGACTGAGATCCTCAACATGGTTTCTCTGTTGCCATCTCCATGATTCTGAACACAAGGGAAGGGCTCTGGATTCCTGGGTACCTAACCCAGACAATCCTTTCACAGGTTTCCAACCCCAGACATAGAAAGGGAATGATTCCTGGAATGAACCCATCAGGCAATCAGGGGATAACTTCTTGAAAGGCCTAACAACCCACACCCATAGAGAGTTGAACTTTGAATCGTTGATAACTCCAGGCTACATGGTCAAGGCCCACCAAGATCAGGGGAAGGGCATACCCACGCACACACAAGGAGTTCCAGGCCACCACTTTTGCATTGGCAACTCCACGCTGCATGAGTTCTGGCAGAGGGAAGTCCAAAAGTCGTAGATCAAACCCAGCGTGCCGTACACTGAGCTGACAACAAACTCAGACACACAATCCACAGCAATGAGAATTCAAGTCTATGAAAAACCTCACAGTACTTTTCATGGCATGTCCTTAACAATACAAAGTTCCAGTCCATGTGCAGAGTGCCTCCAAAAGCCCAGACAATGATGGATCCAAACAGAGAAGGCTTCAGGCAATGAAGACAATATGTTCCTAAAAAAGGCCTTTGCATGAGCTTAAAAGGGAAGGTGTGACTGTAGGTCACCCCCTCCAGATCCCTTGACAGACATGGGCCTTTAGCCGTTCAGTAAGCCCCCTGTCTGAACAGGGAGGCACTGCTCAGCCCTCCAGCAGTGACGCTTCAACTGGGGCAACCCTTCTGCAAACCCCACCCCACCTCTGTCAGGTTCTCACGGACATCTACCAGCCTCCCTGCCTGCCAAGGCCAGACCAGCAGGTGGACAGGGAGTTGGGTGACTCCCCCTGGCTCTGCTCTAATAACACTGACAGGGATAAGCTCACACAGACTCTGACACTCCAGAAACTGAAAAGGCCCAAGCCCTTCCAGGCTACCTCTATTCAAATCCTGGCTATAGCCTACAAGGCCCACTGCAGTACTGAAGCTGGGCCCTGACACAATCCCAGCAATATATGTGGCATCAAAGGAAGCTGAGTGTCAGGTATTGCAGGAGACATCCGTGCCCAACCCTGAAGAGTTCTCCTCACCCTAAAGTCAACAGAGTTATCAGGCACCCCCTTCAGCTTGGACCAAAGGGCTAGAGCGGAATGTTTTCTGCCAATAGTCCGAGCTGAAAGGCCTCTCTGCCGAGCGTGAATGGAGAATTGCAACAGGTGCTCTACCGGAATGGGCCAAACCTGCAGCAGCTGCAAGGAATCCCTGAAAACAAAGAACTCCCTACCTGCCTTGAAGTAAGAAGCCCTTGTGTTAGGTGCTATGCAGCATTGTCCACTAGGCCACTTCCTGCCAGTCTCCCAAAGCTCAGCTGGCATAGTCTCCAGCAGATCCTGCGCCCAGGGAGCAAGGTCCCAAAACCTCTGTACCTGGTTACGTGACAAAGCATCAGCAATGGTGTTATCCAAGCCAGGGATATGTCAGGCCTGGAACAGGTATTAAACCGGAGGTATTGCAAAGTGAATGCCCTAACCAAAACCATTACTCTAGGAATACGGGGTGACAGGGAATTAATCCCCTGAACCGTGGCCTGGTTGTCACACCAAAAGTGCACTACAGAGTTGGACAGTTGCTTGGCCCACAAATGTGCTTCTACGTAAATGGTAAAGAATTCTAAAAAGGTAAGATCCCAACCTACACTGGCAGCTAACCAGTCCTCCAGCCATGGCCCGGCGCACTATCGATCCTGGAAGATGACTCCGAAACCAAAGGCACCCGACACATCAGAGTGTATCTGAAGTTCAGCTTCCAATAAAAGCTCACGCCTCCAGAAAGAAATGCCATTACATTTGTCTAGGAAGTGCAGCCATACCTGCAGGTCTGCCTTCATAGCAGCAGATACTCTGACACGGTGGTGAGGACACCGTAGGCCCTGCACCACACAGGCGCCTCAGGAATGCCCTACCAGATGTCACCACCCAGCAAATGAAATTAAGATGTCCAACAACTTCCTGTAAGGTATGAAGTGTCACCTTCTTAGCTCTCAACACCACAGAGATCCTTTCCCGCAAGGCCGAGAGCTTATCGTAGGGGAGCCTTCAAGATTGATCTATGGAATCCAACTCAATCCCAAGAAACATAATGACAGATAAGGGACCCTCAGTTTTCTCTGTGGCCAAAGGAATGCCCAGTTCCTCTGCCAAGGCAGAAAACTCCTGCATTAAATAGACACACTGGGTAGAATCCCAGGGGTTGGCAAACAAAAATTATCCAGGTAAGGTACCGTATTCTGGAATCCTGTCCTATCTCTAAGGGCCCACTCCAAAAATGAACTGAATTTCTCAAATGTAGCAAAGGAAATAGAGTACCCCATAGGGAGAGGTCTATCAACATAAAATTGTCCTTGAAAACTGATGACCTTAAAACATCAAAAACATCAGGGCAGATGGGCAAAAGGCAAAATTCTCTGCCATCCCTAGCTATGAGACAAACTTACACAAACATCTTAATTTATTTCCATTCAGTCCTCTCTTGTACAGGCACAAACACCTCACTTCTTTTATTCAACATATTATTAGCATCACTTCTGTTCATTGCTGTACTGTTATAGTTCAGGGGCAGGCCTACCATTAAGCAGAGTGAGATGGCCACCTCAGGTAGCTGATTTGGGTGTCATGAAAGGAGTAGCAAATTGTTAGTTATTTAATTTATTATTTTTGCTGTCAAGGAGGAGGAGAGACACTTGTGGGATTTTCTGCCTCTGCTAACTTAATTGGCCTTGCATACTATGCACTTTGATGTTGGTGGGATGGGTGAGGGCATTTGCTGCTCTGCCTCAGGCAGCAAAATGTCTTGGGCCAGCCCTGGAAATAGCCAGTCATGTCATGCTCATATCGCTTGGATACTTCCACACCAGCTTCTTTCGTCAGGGACTGTCACCATTCATTCACTCATTTCATCCTGACATTCTGACCAAACTGTTGCACTCATGTTTTTCCTGATGTCATCCTTCCTCCCCCCCCCACTTTTTTTTTAAGTTTCTGGCTTCCTACACAATTGCAGTGCAAACTCTTTAGGTGTAAACCGGAAAAGCACCTGGTACAGGGGGAGTGGCCAGCAACGTCCAGCTTCCACAACAACTGCCCACCTGCTTCTCCAACATGCCAGGCAAGTGATACAGAGCTGATGTGTGGCTCTGCGGAATCACCGTAGAGAGGAGCCGGCTCCGGAGGATTCCGGGGGGGAGGAGCGGATCGCCTCCCCCTTCCCCGGGCAGATTCCCTATGGACCGGAAGGTAGGGAATCCACCCATCCCTATCTCATACTCAGTCATTTATTTTTGCACAGCAACCAAGAGAACAGCATCTCAGTGGTCTCGCTTACAATATTAAAGAGGAAAGTAAAACTGCCAGGAAAATATTCTAACTTGAAAGGTTTATTTTAATGATTTGTCTCCCGGGACTGTGGTTCTTATGGTTTAGAACATTGTTGTTTTAGCTTGCTTACTGGCATCCATGGTCACAGTTGTCTGGTAAATGTAATGAAATACAAATCATTTGGAATACAGTGCTGTCAACCGAAATACCCACTTTGTTCAGATTCAAAACTCAAGGTCATGATGACAAATAGATGCAAAGTTGGAAAATGTTATTTGTGTGAGCGTTCCTGGTTTGCCCAGCCTATCCCTTAGGCTCACAGCAACCTGCAATTACAATTTACAATTGCAAAAAGAAGATTAAAAACAAAACAAAACAGAATTTTCCTGTAATAATTCCACGAACAGCCTTAATAAGATCCAGAGCTTTTTGGAGCAACCCAGGGGACAGCTGTCAGGTCTCACTGATTTTATGCTAGAAGGGAGGGTGTACACACTTTCAGCTGGAGCCAAGCTGTTGGTGAGTGCACAGTGTCTTCGATGCTTATTACAAAACATTGATACATTTAAAGCATGTATGTCCCACCTCTCCCTGTTCTTGCATTAGCTTACAATAGCTAAAAATGATGTAAAAACTAGTCTCCCCAAAGCTAAAACAATCAGAGTGCAATTGGCACATATGGAGGATTTCCCCAGGATTTATAGGATCCAACAAACCTCCCCCTCCATGGGCAGAGAGGGAGGTCAACTGGATTTTTTTTTTTTTAGGGACGTAAAAGAATTTTGTTCATATTTGCAAATGTGCATTTGCACTAACGTACACTGATGTTAATGTACACTTGAGCAACTGCGCATTTGCACTACTGTGCTTTTGTGACCCCCCCCCCCCAAACAAAGTAAAAAAAAAATGGTCTGCAAAAATGTGACTCAGAAGAGCTGGGCTGTTGCAAAATCTGCAGGTTGTATCCATAGAAATCCGAATGCATTTGAATCCGTTACTGATTTTTTCCAACATCGTTAGGATTAACCATCTCCTCTCACCTGTCCATTCTTCCCTCCAAATTCTTCCCCCAGCCCCATCATTAGCATTGTAAGGCTATTTATCTATTTGCTGGTGAACCCACACCCTAAGGTATTTGGGAGACAAACAATGGAATTGTTTGAAACAATTTAAAAGCATCACAGGATTGAAACGCCCATGGTTCCACCTGTGGATCACTATTGTCCTGAACTTTCTGCAGCACATTTCACCACAGGCATGGTAAAATTCTCCTCATTACTTGGCAGTCTGAGAGCCCATAAAGGTGAACAGATGCCTCCCCACCTTCTAGAAAAGCTCGGTCATCTGTATCACCTTGCGAAGCGAAAGCAGACTTTTGCCACATATCAGGTACAAATGTGTGGTAAATTGCTCTCTTTAACCATCCAGACAATCAAATTATTGGGCGGGGAGAGTGGTTACCCCAAGGTAGATTGGTTGCCTGTATGGGCTTTATGCCACCTAGGTATACCACCTAGAAAAGACCAAAGAAGCTAGTAAGCAAAACAAACAGCAACAACAAAAACCCTTCTGGTACACAATGGACGTTACTGCCTCCTGATGACAGATACAGTCAAGATACTGCACAAAATTATCTGTGTATCAACACTTTGCATCTACTCCATAGTGTGTGGCTTCGCTTCAGTGAAATATGTTCCCAATTTCTCTGAGAACAAGCTCTTCCATCCTTAACTGCAGATCTACCTTATACGTGCTCGCTGAGCCTGTTAATTCTCCCAGCGTCTGAGAAGGATTTGCCGCACACGGAATGTATGTTACGGGAGGCTTACAATATGATATATAACATCTTTTTTATTATTACACAGCATTACAGTCTTTCCTTTCTGATAATACAAAAACATAATTCTTCTGCCTAATGCTCTTACATTTATTCAGTTTCAATAAAAATTGCTATCTAATTGGTATTATACAATAGGGCTTTGAAAGCTAGGATTCACAGATTAACTTGAAGAAAAAGAACATGTACCAGCTAGTAGATCTGTCTTGTCTCTTTCCCTCACTCTGTCTCTCTCTTATACACACACATGCGCGTGCACACACACAGGTTACACTGCATCCTTGTTTTGTCTTGAAGCTTTCTGGGTTTTCTGGGTAATTTAGCATAAGAAAAGCTAAATTATATATTATTTTTGGAAGAGGGCCTTTGGCCCTAACTCTTCTAAAAATAAGGACATCAGGATGCAGCTAACTTATTAGACATTGTGAAAGGGTAGAACTTGACATGTCCAAGCCAACCCCATGTTTTTCATAGCAGTGATCAAGAGTGGGAGTGAGTCACTGGTTCATACATTTTTAACCCTGTCCCACTTCCCACATGTAGCATGTAAAATTGGAACTATCACATTTATCTGTACCCGAGAGAGGGAACACAGTCTGTTCCCTCTCATTCAAGCTGGGGGAAAGATAGACAGGTTACAGATCTCATGTAATATGGTACAGCCGACTTATCTGCTACACGCACTAAGGTGGGAGGGTGCACATTATTGCTAGAGCTGTGCACAAATGGCCTCTTGAAATTCTCCACCTTACTTGTGGGCAGAGAAATTTGGGAGACAATTTCACCCAAATTCTCCAGAGGGAGGAGAAATTCTTCAACAGTTTCTCCCAGGCAAAGGTCCCCATTGGCAGGGCTTGTAGCACAGCTTCTTTCTTTTTTGGTAAGGGTTTCATGCTACAACAGCATCAACTGTCTTGGCAGGCTGTCCCCAGTTTGCAAAATGCAGGTGGGGGCAGTCTTGTGTCTAGCTCCAGGGATGAGGTGGAGTTGGTGCTCTGCCAAAATCTGTCCTCCAATTTCCTGAAAGTTTTCTCCTGTCATGAAAGGGGCTTCTGTTGTTCTGACTCATTCAGGATGTTTTATAATGTATTTGTGTGGTGTTTTTGAACTTACCTAATCACAGCTACCCTCCCAGGCTGCTTTCACATCCTGATCTGAAACAGCCCTATGAGAGAAATTATCTCATGGTGCCTTAAACTGGGCTTTAATTGAAGTGTAGGAAGCTGAGAAGGGTACAGGTGGCCAGAGAGATGATTGTACAGTGAAAAACAGGACACTTGTGCTCACTCCTTGGCCATCTCCTAAGTGAGCCCAAGAAACCCAAACCCAAACCATGAGGATTTCTACAAAATGTCTTCACCATTGAATTTATTTTCGGAAGCAGTTTCTCTTCTATCAAATTGAATGAGAATGGTTGAAAAAAGATGGCTTTCTCTACTGAAACAGAAGATCTGACAGGCACTAAGAATGAAGGCTATAATTCTCAAGTCAGTTTCTTCCAAATAGGGATGGTGGAGAATTCCGCCACGGACTCCGGAGGCCAGATTCTTTGGAATCCGGCCTCAGTGGGGCTGCATTTAGGTTAATCTAACAGCTTTATAGTCACAAATGGCGTCCACTACGTTAGCCCTCACTCAGTTAGTGTTAGTGAGTTAGTGAGTTAGCCCTCACTCAGCCAGCGATACGGCACAGGAATGGCGGCTGGCCATATCGCCAGCGATGTGAAGCCGGCAGCCGGCTCCATGGGATCATCGCGGAGCAGAGCCGGCTCCTGAGGATTCCAGGGGGAGGGAGGGATCCCCTCCCCCTGTGGGCAGATTACCGCCCAGACCAGCAGGTAGGGAATCTAACCATCCCTACTTCCAAATGATAACTATAGTGCCTTTACGAGAAGCCTCAGCCTTCCAACTCAAAAAATAAGCATAGTCTGTTATAACATTCCAGTACAGCAACACTAAATTCACTGTAATGCCAGTTTAGGAATTTTGTTTCAGTTTGGTTTTGATAATTCACAACATTCTCCATATTTGGGACAAAATGAAGAGATTAAAAATATTGGCATGTGGAATAAACTGAAACCAACAGATTTGTCCATCTAGGACCAGGGCTTTCAGTGCTTTCTCTTAAAGCCTAGATTAAAAGCCTAGATTTGAATCCCTGTGAATTTAACCATGTTAGTGTTTAATTAGGCGTTGCCATGTTTTTTCTTTTTCTTTTGGACAAGGTTCTTCATCTTTAACTGCTATATGGCAGGCAGATACATCATGAACCTTTCCATGGTGGGAATAGCTGTGCCTATTGAATTTGGTGGTGTAGATAGGTGAGAATTTTGTTTTAGTTCACTTTTGATAATAATTTGCCAAGATTCACAAAATATTCTTCATATTCGGGAGAGAAGGAACTTTGGACTTTAAAAAAATGAATGCTGGAGAAAGCAAAACGGATAAATCTACCCATCCCTACAATAACATTTGCTTTGAATTTTGCTTCAGGTGAAATCCAGTGGCAATCTAGGCATGTTTGTAACCTATCCCCATCCCTACCCCCTGAGAAACTTTGCTACTTTAATCAAAACTGGTTTGGCCTCCCTCAATATTCCTCATGTAATGTTTCATTTAAGGAATCCCCATTTTTTTTCAAATTTCACTTTAGATGAAAACTAGTAACAATCTAGTTTTGTCTCCCGCTTCAGCGGGAAAGGTAACAGCGTTCCGTGCAACTCGGTGTTCAGTCATGCCAGCCACATGACCACGGAAGCGTCTTCGGACAGCTCTGGCTCTTCGGTTTAGAAATGGAGATGAGCCCCAACCCTTAGAGTCAGACACGACTGGCTGGGGACACCTTTACCTTTTTAGTAACAATCTAGGGATACTGGACCCCTTCATGGATCACTGTCTTGTTGTGGTGAAGGGGCTTGTGTAACTCAGTGAAGCCATAAGCTACGCTGTGCAGGGCCACCCAAGACGGACAGGTCATGGCGGAGAGTTCTGACAAAATGTGGTGCCCTGGAGAAGGAAATGGCAACCCACTCCAGTATTCTTGCCAAGAAAACCCCATGGAATGTATCACAAGGCTAAAAGATATGACCCCGGAAGATGAGCCCCTCAGGTTGGAAGGTGTCCAATATACTACTGGGGAAGAGCAGAGGGAATTTCCAAGTAGCGCCAGAAAGAGTGAAGTGGCTGGGCCAAAGCCGAAAGGACACTCAGCTCTGGATGTGTCTGGTGGTGAAAAGAAAGTCCGATGCTGTAAAGAACAATATTGTTTAGGAACCTGGAATGTCAGATCAATGAATCAAGGTAAGCTGGAGGTGGTCAAACATGAGATGGCAAGAATGAACATCGACATCTTGGGAATCAGCAAACTAAAATGGACAAGCATGGGTGAATTTAATTCAGGTGACCATTATATCTACTACTGTGGGCAAGAATCCCTTAGAAGAAATGGAATAGCACTCATAGTCAACAAAAGGGTGGGAAAAGCAGTACTGGGGTACAATCTCAAAAACAATAGAATGATCTCAGTATGAATCCAAGGCAAACCATTCAGCATCACAGTAATTCAAGTGTATGCCCCAACCACTGAGGCTGAAGAAGCTGAGGTTGATCAGTTCTATGAAGACCTACAACACCTTCTAGAACTAACACCAAATAAAGATGTCCTCTTCATCATAGGGGATTGGAATAGGGATGGCAGAGAATTTCTCCCCAAAACTTCGGGGGGCCAAGCGCCCACGTGTTCGGCCCCCCGAACAAGTTTCGGGGAGAAATCCTCCGAACCCCCCCCCGGGACGGGACTTACCTTCACCGAATGTCCCTCCCGGTGGCGGGTCCGTCCGGCGGTTCGGCGGGTGTTCGAGTGGGGCGGGAGCGGCAGCCGGTCTTTCGACCGGCTGCCGCCGCCGCCATTGCAATCAAAGAAAAAAAAAATGCCCCCTGATAGGCTACGTGACGATTTGCAAAGTCAGCCGTGATAGGCTACATCAATCGTCACGTAGCTTATCACAGGTGACTTTAAAAAAAAAAAAACATGTACGGATAATGGCGGCCCCCATAGGGAGCCGCCATTCCCGTTCCTTATTTGGTCACTGTAGTCTACGTAAATGTTTACGTAGACTACTGCGAAAATAAGGGCAACGCTATTTGCGTTGCCCTTATTTTCGCCGTAGTCTACGTAAACATTTACGTAGACTACAGCGACCAAATAAGGAACGGGAATGGCAGCTCCCTATGGGGGCCGCCATTAGCGTATGCGCTTTTTTTTTTTAAGTCACCCGTGATAGGCTACGTGACGATTGATGTAGCCTATCATGGCTGACTTTGCAGATCTAGCCATGATAGGCTACGTGAATCGTCATGTAGCCTATCAGGGGGCGTTTTTTTTAAAAAAAAAAAAACCTTCGTGTTCGTGGCCGGGGCGAGGCGGGAAGCCTCCCCCCCCCAGCCTGAACTTCACGGGGAGAGCAGCGAAGCGCCTCCCCCCCACTGCGAACGTCCTTCGACGACAGGTAAGGGACTTTCGTCCACCCCTAGATTGGAATGCTAAAGTAGGGAGTCAAGAAATCACCAGGATAACAGGCAAGCATGGCCTTGGTGTACAAAATGAAGCAGGACAAAGGCTAATAGACTTTTGCCAAGAGAACATGCTGATCATAGCAAACACTCTTTTCCAACAGCACAAGAGGCGACTCTACACATGGACATCATCAGATGGTCAATATCGAAATCAGATTGATTATGTACTTTGCAGCCAAAGATGGAGAAGCTCCATACAGTCAGTAAAAACAAGACCTGGAGCTGACTGTGGCTCAGATCATGAGCTGCTTCTTGCAAAATTTTGTCTTAAATTGAAGAATGTAGGGAAAACCACTAAACCATTCAGGTATGACCTAAATCATATCCCTTATGAATATACAGTGGAGGTGAGGAATAGCTTTAAGGGATTAGACCTGATAGACAGAGTGCCTGAGGAACTATGGACGGAGGTCTGTAACATTGTTCAGGAGGCAGCAACGAAATCCATCCCCAAGAAAAAGAAATGCAAGAAAGCCAAGTGGCTGTCTCATGAGGCTTTACAAGTAGCTGAGGAAAGAAGGCAAGCGAAAAGCAAGGGAGAAAGGGGAAGATATATCCACCTGAATGCAGAGTTCCAGAGAATAGCAAGGAGAGACAAGAAGGCCTTCTTAAATGAACAATGCAAAGAAATCAAGGAAAACAACAGAATGGGAAAGCCTAGAGATCTTTTCAAGAAAACCGGAGATATAGAGGGAACCTTCTGTGCAAAGATGGTCATGATAAAGGAGAAAGAAGGCAGGGACCTAACAGAAGCAGATGAGATTAAGAAGAGGTGGAAAGAATACACAGAAGAACAATACAGGAAAGATCTTAATATCTCTCATAGCCATGATAGTGTGGTCACTGAACTTGAGCCGGACATCCTCGAGAGTGAAGTCAAGTGGGCCTTAGGAAGCATTACTAACAACAAAGCTAGTGGAGATGATAGTATTCCAGCTGAGCTATTTAAAATCCTAAAAGATGATGCTGTTAAAGTGCTGCACTTAATATGGCAACAAATTTGGAACACTCAACAGTGGCCACAAGACTGGAAAAGGTCAGTTTACATTCCAATCCCAAAGAAGGGCAATGCCAAAGAGTGTTCAAACTACCGTAAAATTGCGCTCATTTCACATGCCAGCAAGGTTATGCTCAAAATCCTACAAGCTAGGCTTCAGCAGCATGTGAACCGAGAACTACCAGAAGTACAAGCTGGGTTTCGAAGAGGCAGAGGAACTAGAGATCAAATCGCCAACATTCGCTGGATCATGGAGAAAGGAAGAGAATTACAGAACAACATCTATTTCTGCTTCATTGACTATGCTAAAGCCTTTGATTGTGTGGATCACAACAAACTCTGGCAAATTCTTAAAGAGATGGGGGTACCAGACCACCTTACCTGTCTCCTGAGAAACCTGTACGAGGGCCAAGAAGCAACAGTAAGAACCAGACATGGATCAACCGATTGGTTCAAAATTGGGAAAGGAGTATGACAAGGCTGTATATTGTCGCCCTGCTTATTTAATTTATATGCAGAGTACATCATGAGAAACACCGGGTTGTATGAATCACAGGTCAGAATTAAGATTGCCGGGAGAATTATCAACAACCTCAGATACGCAGACGATTCCACCCTAATGGCAGAAAGCAAAGAGGATCTAAGAGCCTCTTGTTGAGGGTGAAAGAGGAGAGTGCAAAAGCTGGTTTGAAACTCAACATGAACAAAACTAAGATCATGGCATCTGGCCCCATCCCTTCCTCGCATATAGAAGGGGAAGAAATGGCAGCAGTGACAGATTTTATTTTCTTGGGCTCCCAGATCACCGCAGACAGTGACTGTAGCCACGAATTTAAAAGACGCTTGCTCCTTGGGAGGAAAGCTATGGCCAACCTAGACAGCATAGTAAGAAGCAGAGACATCACCTTGCCAACAAAGGTCCATCTAATCAAAGCTATGGTTTTCCCAGTAGCAACATATGGCTGTGAGAGCTGGACTAAGGAAGGCTGAGTGCCGAAGAATTGATGCCTTCGAACTGTGGTGCTGGAGAAGACTCTTACGAGTCCCCTGGACTGCAAGGAGGTCAAATCAGTCCATCCTAAAGGAAATCAACCCTGAGTGCTCATTGGAAGGACAGATACTGAAGCTGAAGCTCAAATATTTTGGCCACCTAATGCGAAGAGAAAACTCCCTGGAAAAGACCCTGCTGCTGGGAAAGACTGAAGGCAAAAGGAGAAGGGGACGGCAGAGGATGAGATGGCTAGATAGCATCACTGATGCAATGAATATGAATTTGAGCACACTCCGGGAGAGAGCGGGGGACAGGAAGGCCTGGCATGCTATGGTCCATGGGGTCAAGAAGAGTCGGACATGACTTAACGACTGAACAACAACAACAGGGATACTGGAAACTCCCCTGAAAAATGATGCCAGTCCTATCCAACTTTGGGGCTCTCTTTAGCATTCTGTAGGTGAAGAGAAACCCAAAAATGTACTACAACTTAATTGTAGGGGTAAAATGTCCTTATTAGCAATTCTAGACTGTACTGCAACTCCTTCCTCCAGAAAACAGCAAGCATGCATGAGTGGAACTTTTTCTGGCTGCATCTTCTTTCCTTCAGTTTTTCTTCTGTTGTTCCCAGACTTTTCCCTATGGTCCTTCCCTGTCCCCTCTTTCATTTGTTATCTCCCTTCTCCATGCCTCTTTTTCTTTGTCCTGTGGCTCCTAAGGCTGTCTGAGCCTCTTTCTTTCCTCAGTCGCTACTTCTATCCATAGGCAATGATATCTACCCTGCCCCCCTAGGATTAGAGCCCCTCAGCCAATGGCAGATGGAAAACCCCTATGCCTGGACTACCCCTTATATAACACACAGGGAATTCAACTAATCATTACCAGTGGATTCATCACTATCACAAAATCCTTTCACACTCTGAGATGTACATGTTATTTTTCAAAACAACTTGCAAGCAAACATTTCCTTACCGAAAGTGAATTGTCATAACTTATTTTGATCAATACCATATCTAGCAAAACAGGGTTTTTTTTATTTCTTCACTTTGGCATATACAGCTTTTACCACTTTCAGCAAATGGCCTATAACAATCAATAAAACTTTTATTTTGAGTCTGGATGTCTGATAAAACACTAAGGGCTACAATCAAATTCTTTTCCTCCTGTAGTTCTCACATTCTGTTTGAGTTATGCTAGGTGAACAGGACTATGTAGCAATAGGTGATAATTTTCTCATCAAAGTGATTTAAGCAATTCAAGAAAAGAGCTAGGAAAGCATGCTTCCAAATGCTATTCTGGGAATCTACATTTACTTCTGCAATGTTTTCAAGTACCTGGAGGCTATAATTTCTAATCTGAAGCAATAGGATGAATTGCACAACAACACAGAATCAGAACTTTCCTTTTACAGTTTTGTTTCTTGGGAAAATTTTGATATTGGAAGCAGACAAAAAGAGAGATTAGTACTACTGCATCACTTAGGGATTAGTGCTGCATCACCAGGCTGACTATACTGACCTCACCAGCTATATATCATAGTCAGGCAGGTGTTTGGCAATAACCTGTATTTCAGTCTCCATCATGCCATTATCAAAACCCTGTAGGGGATAGGGATGGTGGAGAATTCTGCCACGGATTCCAGTGAGGCCAGATTCTGTAGAATCCGCCCCCCCAGAATCCGTGGCAGAATGGCCTCCTCCCCCCTGCCCCCCCAGAATCCGTGGCAGAACGGCCTCCTCCCCCCTGCCCCCCCCCAGAATCCCCCAGGCCGGCACTTACCTGGGGCAGATGTGGAGGATTCGGTGGCGGTGGTGGTTCCGGTGGTGGCAGCGGGTGTGGCGGTGGCGGCGGGGGCAGCAGCGGCAGGTGCGGTGGTGGCGGCGGGGGCAGCAGTGGCAGGTGCAGTGGCAGCGGATTCGGCAGCGGCTGGTCTCCTGGCCAGCCGCGGCTGGGCGCAGCATATGCAAATGCCAGCAGCTACAGCAGCCGCCATTTGCATTCACTATTTTTCGCCGTTCTAGCCTACATAAATATTTACGTAGGCTAGAACAGCGAAAAATAGCAAACGCAAATGGCCGCCGTAGCCGCCGCCATTTGTGTACACTTTTATTTTTTACTTTGCTGTGATAAACTACATAAATATTTATGTAGCCTATCACAGTTAAGTACAGGGACGCTGCCATTTGCGTTCCTGCTGCCCAGCGGCTGGACATCTGGCTGCGGGCGGAGCCGGCCAGCGGCTCTGTGGAATCCCCGTGGAGTGGAGCCAGCCGGGCAGGACTCCAGGGGGAGGGACGGAGTGCCTCCCCCCCACACCGCGAAGCAGATCCGCGAAATGGTAAGTGATGTTCATACATCCCTAGTATGGGACTCCGTGTGAAGCTGTTGTGCTGTGCTCAGCTTCATGAGTCACCAAATTATGTCGATCTAGATCAGGGCTGGGCAACTTATGGCCCTCCAGGTGTTGGACTGCAACTCTTATCAGCCCTAGCCAACATAGCCAATGGTGAAGCATGATGGGTGTTGCACTCTAACAACAGCTGGAAGGCCACAACCTGCCCACCCCTGAACATGCATCAGGGCACTGGAATCCTAGAAGGCCATTTCAATTGCATAGGAAACTCTCTCTTTTTAAGATTTGCAAGAGATTCTGAAATATGCTTTCATCTGGCATTTCTCAGGGCTTCTCCTTCGAGAAGAGACCATTGCTTTTTCCTGTAAAACTCCTCGTCCCTCCGCTCCTTTTTCCCTAGCCAGGCTTCCAGACAAAACAAAAGCACACACATGGCAGATGATAGGAAGGGTCAGGCATCCTCCTACCATCCTCATTTCCCCCCTACAACTTGCTTGTTTTCTGATTTCAGAAAACAAATGGTAGCTGGGTTTTCCAAAGGTGAGGAATGTTTAACTTGGGCCCCACTAACAAACTCAGATTGTTGCTGTGTGATATGTGAAACAACCTACCGTAAGGATGGGCAAATCAATCCATTCCCAAACTGTGTGATTTTCACATACATCCATTTATAAGTCTAATTTCCGCATCAATCTGCAATTTTTAGTTTAAAGAAATGCATGAAAATTCACTTTTAAACCCCCTTTTTTACATAATATGGATGTCTTACGTTTTTAACTCTGAAATACATATTTTATCCTAAAATATGCATTTGTATACATATCTTGTTCATTTTTTTGAGACAAGAACTGTATTTCAAAATTCAGGGAACTGCAAAAAGCCAAGGTATAGGGATGTCAGAGAATTTCTCCACGAATCTCTGGGAGGTCGAATGCCAATGCATTCGACCCCCCGAAATTGGTGGAGAAACAGTCTGCCCTGCCACCCCGCCCCCCGGGATGGGACTTACCTTGAGTGAATCTCCCTGGCGGCGGCGGCTCCCAGCGGCGGTGCGGCGGCTAGTCTTCCAACCGGCTGCCGCCGCCGCCATTTCCAAGTAAAAAACAAACAAACGAACAAACGTGATAGGCTACGTAAAGGTTTACGTAGCCTGTCACGGCTAGATTCTCAAAAAACACTGTGATAGGCTACGTAAATGTTACGTAGCCTATCACGGCTGACTTTGGAAAAAAAAAAAAGCATGTACGCAAATGGCGGCACCCATGGGCACCGCCATTTGCGTTCCTTATTTTGGCGTGGGTAGTCTATGTGAACATTTATGTAGACTACGGCAAAAATAAGGGCAACGCAAATAGCGTTGCCCTTATTTTCGCCATAGTCTACGTAAATATTTACGTAGACTACCCATGCCAAAATAAGGAATGCAAATGGCGCCTCCCCCCCAGCCAGAATTTCGGGAGGAGGGACGGAGCGCCTCCCCCCACCGCGAAGCAAGCTTCGGGATCAGGTAAGTGACTTTTGTCCATCCGTAGTCAAGGATAGCTGTATTCTGATTGGCTGTAAATCCAGAAAGTGCAAATTAGGTCAGTTTGTTTAAAATGTGGACTGAATGAAATCCTCAAGCATCCCTAGCCTATAATTCTGTAAGTGGAGTGATGGTAATTCCTAAAACACTAATGGTCATATTGGAACCAAGATTGTGGGGCAGACTAAACTATTTAGAGTTCTTCCTATCCCCCATAGCTTCTCAGAGAGAACCACTTGGGAACTCAGGCAAAATCTTCCCCAGAGAAACTGAGTATCTTTCAGAAATACGTGCTGCAGCCCTTTATAGATTGTACCTTCATAAAATGAAACAAGGTCTTTCTTGAAATACTTAAATGTATCATCTCACTATAAATAGGAAAATACTTGGCAAATGAGTTGGAAGAAGTATATTAAACAAGCTCAAAGAAGCAGAAAGGTGAAGAGTGCTTATGAACTGTGTTTTCTCTCTCCAGAGAAATCAGAGTAAATGACTGGATAAGTACAGTAATAGTTGACTTGCAGGAGATTCAGTCACAAGGTCACTCTTTTTCATTCTCTCCCTCCCAAGAGAAAATAGGGGATGTAACCTATTGACAACCTAGAAAGCAAACCAGTACTTTAAAAATGGCATTTAGAGGCCATTCTACAATCCATGTGGCCATCTCCACATGGAGTGGTGGCTGGAAATCTATGTTGGCCATGGCTGTCATGCTAGAGGCAATTATGAGAATCAACCTCCAGAACTACAAATGCAACAGCTTTTCAGGGATATATCTGTTTTGCAGTGTTTTTCGAGTAGAATTCTGCACAGTTATACAACCTCCCACCTCAGCCAATTCTATAATCTATAATGTTCCAAGTTATAGCAATGAATTAGTCCAACTATTTGTCATTGCATTGTGTAAGTGAAACTGAATTTTGTAACCCACTGGTTTCAGTGGAAGGGAATTAATCTACACTAGGAGTGCACGAAAGCCACTTACCTGGTCTCGCAGCTTTTCGCGGTGGGGGGGAGGCGCTTCGCTGCTCTCCCCCCGAAGTTCAGGCCGGGGGGGAGGCTTCCCGCCTCGCCCGGCCGAAATTCAGGCCAGGGAGGAGGCGCCTTGCCTCGCCCGGCCGCGAAATAAAAAGTTTTTTTAAAAAAACGCCCCCTGATAGGCTACGTGACAATTAACGTAGCCTATCACGGCTAGATCTGCAAAGTCAGCCATGATAGGCTACGTAAGTCATCACGTAGCCTATCACGGGTGGCTTAAAAAAAAAAAAAGTGCGTACGCAAATGGCGGCCCCCATAGGGAGCCGCCATTCGCGTTCCTTATTTGGTCGCCGTAGTCTACGTAATCTTTATGTAGACTACAGCGACCAAATAAGGAATGTGAATGGCAGCTCCCTATGGGGGCCGCCATTAGCCGTATGCACTTTTTTTTTTTTTAAGTCACCCGTGATAGGCTACGTGATGATTTACGTAGCCTATCACGGCTGACTTTGCAAATCTAGCCGTGATAGGCTACATTAATCGTCACGTAGCCTATCACGGGGGCGTTTTTTTTTTTTTACTTTTATTGGAATGGCGGTGGCGGCAGCCGGTCGAAAGACCGGCTGCCGCCCCCGCCCCTGACGAAGACCTGATGAACCGCCGCCGGACCCGCCGCCGGGAGGGACATTCGGGAAAGGTAAGTCCCATCCCGGGGGGTGCGGGGGGTGGGGGGCGGAGAATTTCTCCCCGAAACTATTTCGGGGGGCCGAACATGTTGGCGCTCGGCCCCCGAAGTTTCAGGGAGAAATTCTCCGCCAACCCTAATCTACACCATGGCTGGGCAGACGCAGAAGGTAGATCTGGATGTAATGGTAGATCACTGGGTCATTTATAGGGATGTACGAAAGGTACTTACCTTTTGCAAAGTATGTTTATGGTTGGGGGGGAGGCGCTCCGTTCCTCCCCCCACCCCGGAATCCTGGCCGACCGGCTGTGCTCCGCAGCGATTCTGCGGAGCCGCTGGCCGACTCCGCCAGCCGCCGGACATCTGGCCACTGGCTAGCAGGGACGCAAATGGTGGCGGCCGTAGCCGCCGCTGTTTACATCCCTGCAGTCAGCCGTGACAGGCTACGTAAATGTTTACGTAGCCTATCATGGCTGAGTAAACAAAAAACAAAAAACGTGCATATGCAAATGGCGGCGCCCATGGGTGCCTCCATTTGCCTTCCTTATTTTGGCACGTCTTAGTCTACGTAAACATTTACGTAGACTAAGACGACGAAAATAAGGGGAATGCAAATAGCGTAGACATCTACGCCAATTCTATAATCTATAATGTTCCAAGTTATAGCAATGAATTAGTCCAACTATTTGTGTCTACGCTATTTGCGTTCCCCTTATTTTCGTCGTCTTAGTCTACATAAATGTTTACGTAGACTAAGACGTGCCAAAATAAGGAATGCAAATAGCGGCGCCCATGGGCGCCACCATTTGCGTACGCGCATGTTTTGTTTTGTTTTTTTAAGTCAGCCGTGATAGGCTACGTAAAGATTTACATAGCCTATCAGGGTGTTTTTTTAAAATCTAGCCGTGATAGGCTACGTAAATCTTTACGTAGCCTATCACTTTTTTTGTTTGTTTGTTTTTTTAACTGGAAATGGCAGCGGTGGCAGCCGGTCGGAAGACTGGCCGCCGCCGCCACCACCAAACCGCCGCCACAGCTACCGCCGCAGCCGCCAGGAAGATCCGCCCCAGGTAAGTCTCGTCCTGGGGGTGCAGGGGGGGCAGACCATTCCGCCACCAATTTCGGGGGGCTGAATGCGCTGGCATTTGGCCTCCCTGAGATCCATGGCGGAATTCTCTGACATCCCTAGTCATTTATTGAGAGAAGCTGGTGAGTGATTGGCAGATAGACAAGAGGCAGCATAGTGGCTAAGGCAACCTTCCCTGACCTGGAGCCCTCTAGCTGTTTTGGATTTCAACTCCCATCAGCCCCAGCCAGCATGGCCAATGGTCATGAATGCTGGGAGCTGTAGTCCAAAACATTTGCTGGAGGGCACCAGGTTGGGACAGGGCGGGCAAAGCAACTGAGCTATGAACTAGGAAGTCGCTGTTTCAAATCTTCTGTCTGGCATGAACTCACAGTCACTGGGTGGCCTTAGGCAAACCCCTCTTTCATAGCCTCAGCCCCAAATCTGCAATATAGGGCTAATAATACTGCTCTGCCTTTCCAAGTTGCAAGGACTGCAATGGAACACTCTGAAAGTACCATATAAATGTTGTTATGGCATGTCATTTCCATTAGGTGGGTTCCAGTCAGGACCAGTGTCAAGGGAAGGCTAGGGATGGCGGAGAATTCCGCCACGGATTTCAGTGAGGCCAAATGCACTGGCATTCGGCCCCCCAAAACCCGTGGCAGAACAGCCTCCCACCCCCCGCCACCCCGCAGAATCCCCCCAGGACAAAGCTTACCTGGGGTGGAGGTGGAGGTGGCTCTGGCGGTGGCAGCAGCGGCAGTGGCAGCGGTGGCTGGTCTCTCAGCCAGCTTACGGCCGCAAATGGCGGCCATTGTAGCGGCCACCATTTGCATCCTTCCAGGCTGCCGTCATAGGCTACTTAAGTATTTACGTAGCCTATCACAGCAAAGAGCAGGGGCACAAATGGCCGTTTGCGTAGCTGCCTTTACCGTGATAGGCTATGTAAATACTTACGTAGCCTATCACGGCAAAGAGCAGGGGCACAACCGGCTATGCTGTTTGCGCCCCTGCTCTTTGCTGTGATAGGCTATGTAAATACTTATGTAGCCTACCATGGCAGCCTGGAAGGAAGCAAATGGTGGCCTCTACGACGGCCGCCATTTGCGGCCACAGCAGCCCAGTCGCAGCCGGAACTCCGGCTGTGGCTGGCCCCGGCCAGCAGCTCCGCAGACCTGCCACAGTGCGGAGCCAGCCAGGGAGGATTCCAGAGGGAGGGATGGAGTGCCTCCCCTCCACCGCGGATGCCCCAGCGCGGAACCAGGTAGGTGTTTTGTACATCCCTAGGAAGGCATGGTTGGGCACCAGCTGAGAACCCACACCCCAGCAGGGGCCCACTGATAAGAGCCCTCTGGAGTTGCACCCCCTTTTCCCCATTGCCTCCCAGTCTGCCCCAGATAATGTTGGCGGTGGGAAGGAGGAGGAGCAGACTTGCTCACTGGATCTCTGCCTGTCAAGAAAAAGCAAATTGTCACAATGATGAGAGAGAGGATGAGGAGCAATAGCAGCTGGTGACAATGGCAGGGAGAAGGTAGAGTCACTGAGGGAGGGGGCCCTTTGAGAGTGCCTTGCTGAAGGGCCCTCAAAAAACTGGAGCTCACACGGGTTGCTGATTTAACCTCAGAAATTGGCTTCCAGGTTTCCCGGGTGTGTGTTTCCTTCTCTTACAACACTGATCAAATCAACAGCAACTCTGCATCCAATTTTACATAGCTATGTAACTAGATGTTTTGATTTCAATAATGTAGCCAGGGTGCCAGATAGCACCAAAGGCATTTGAAAATCAATCTAAAACAGCACAATAGACTGGAAAACTTTTAAGAAGCATTTTCTATCTGTTAACTGGTATAGCATAACATCAACCTTCATTCTGTGCTCAACAGACAGTGTTGAAAACCACTGAACTAGCTATGTATGAAATGATTAATCTACCTTATAATATAGAAAAAGACTAAAATATATATCCTGATCCATGCTGCAGGATCCTGCACATGTTATGTCACTCGACAAAGCATACACAGTATATTTTAAAGTACAGTTTCTTGAACTGTTGACCATGATTGACTTTCAGGTGGCCACGATGAGAATAAGAGGGAAAAAATCAATGAGTGCAAGTTTATCTGGTATGTGTGTCATGTGCTTAGGATGGGACCCACTTTCCAATTAGATTTTAAAATTCCAACTGAAAAGGGCGATTATGGTAGAAATATTAAAGAAACCACCAGGTAATGTGCATATAGCTTTGTTGGTTCAGTATCACACAGGTAATATGCAGCAACAAAAATGACACCTCAAAACAGCTACTAATAGATCCATTGTCCATACATTCCCCTTAAAAGTCAACTAAAGGCACCACCTTCTCATGATAATGAGTCTCATGTTATGTTATATGAAGTAGCATTTCATGTTTCATAGTCCTGAGTCTACTGTCAATTTCCTTGAATGACCCAGTGTCTCTTGTTCTATAGAGAATTAATTATTACCATGGATAGTGTGATGCTCACAGCAGTTATTTACATAAGAATACACAAAACATGCCTGCTGTCCTGGTGAGCATGTTCAGGAATAAAATGCAGTGCCGAATGCACAGGGAAATGTTCAGGATAAAGGTTAGTTAAGGTTCATTTTGTCTGAGCAACATCTTTCCATATCCCCCAATATTCATGCTATCTAAAAATACTTCACTATTGAGATTATATATTCATTAATTTTATGCATAACTCAAGGTAATATGTGATAAGATAAAATTAATATATTCAGTACTTCCAGATACTCCTTAAATTAATATATGTGGTATTTGCTGCTAGATACTTCAGGAGTTCTAATATAATTCCATGAAATACCAGCTATGGAAGACTATATTTCTGAAAATCATGTCCTATAGAAAAAGCCATTCATGATTTCAAGGACAATATCATGTATCTAGCAGCAAGAGTATCTGAAACAATAATATCTATTCAGTTCACAAGAGGCCTGAATAGAAAGAGTAAAATTACTAGCTTGTGAATGGGAAGCCCTCGGGGTGACTATATTTTAGCAGCAGAGCTATAGTGTGAACATCAGGACAAAATGACTTTGTTTCAAGTGCAACAACAATATAGTAAAATTACCAAGGGACCTACAGGAAAAACTGTAAAAATGGGGCACAGAGACTTTAGACAAACCTGTAATAAATTGGAGGAAAACCTCTCCTCTATCTATCTGTCTGTTGTCAGTTCCCAAGGTTCCAGGAAGGAGAAAGGTGTAAGGTCAGTAATGGAGCACAAGCGCATGCAAAAGTTCCCAGGTTCAATCCCCAGCATTTCCAAGTTGGGCTGGGAAAGACTCCTATCTGAAACTATGGATATCTGCTGCCCATCCATATAGACAATTCAATCATCAGAAAACCTGCTGGGTTAAAGACCAGATGATATGGGTATCTCACATTGGCCCAAACTACGGATGGTGGAGAATTCTGCCACGGAATTCAGTGAGGCCGAATGCACTGGCATTTGGCCCCCCGAAATCTGTGGTGGAACGGCCCGCCACCCCCCCCCCGTGGATTCACCCCAGGACAAAGCTTACCTGGCGCGGATGTTCCAGATGGCGGTGGCTCTGGTGGCAGCTCTGGCGGTGGCAGCAGCTGGTCTTTCAACCGGCTGCCAGGGCCGCCATTTGCATCCTGGTCTTTGCCGTGATAGGCTACGTAAGTATTTACGTAGTCTATGGCGAAAATAAGGGGAACGCTATTTGCGTTCCCCTTATTTTCGCCGTAGTCTACATAAATGTTTACGTAGACTACACATGCCAAAATAAGGAACACAAATGGCGGCGCCCAAGCATGTACATAGCCTATCACAGCAAGCCAAGCCAAAAAAAAAAATGCGGCGTACGCAAATGGCAGAAGCTACAGTGGCCGCCATTTGCGTTCCCTATTTCTCGACGTTTTAGCCTATGTGAATATTTACATAAGCTATTACGGCAAAAAAAAGAAATGCAAATAGCTCCCACTACGCTATTTATGTTCCCCTTTTTTTTTGCCGTAATAGCCTACGTAAATATTTATGTAGGATAAAACAGCGAGAAATAGGGAACGCAAATGGCAGCCACCGTAGCCATCGCCATTTGCGTATGCTGTTGTTGGGTTTTTTGCCCAGCTGTGATAGGCTACGTAAATACTTACGTAGCCTATCACGGCAGCCTGGCTGGACGCAAATGGCGGCCGCTACGACGGCCGCCATTTGCATCCACAGCAGCCCGGCTGCGGCCGGAAATCCGGCTGTGGATGGCCCTGGAGGGCTGCTCTGTGGACCTGCCATGGAGCAAAGCCAGCCGGGCAGGATTCTTGGGGGGAGGACAGGATCGCCTTCCCCCCACCGCGAATCAATTCCACAAAAAGGTAAGTGACTTTTGTACATCCCTAGTCCAAACGCCACAAAACCAGGAAATTCAAAGCTAAGGCTGATGCCTTATCGGATATGCCCCATGATCAGTCATGATGTTGTGCAATGTCACAAATTGTGCTTGCTGACAACTTACCCTCCATTAGGGATGTCAGAGAATTTCGCCACGAATCTCAGGGAGGCCGAATGCCAGCACATTCGGCCCCCGAAATCAGTGGCAAAACGGTCTGCCCCCCCCCCCGGGACGGGACTTAGCTTGTGCGAATGTCCCTGGCGGTGGCGGCTCCAGCAGCGGTTCGGTGGCGGCGGCTGCAGTTCCGACCGGCTGCCGCCGCCACCATTTCCAGTAAAAAAAAAAAAAACGTGATAGGCTACGTAAACATTTACATAGCCTATCATGGCTAGATTTTTAAAAAATACCGTGATAGGCTACGTAAATGTTTATGTAGCCTATCACGGCTGAGTGAAGGAAAAAAAAACTGTGTGTATGCAAATGGAACATTTGTGTTCCTTATTTTGGCACGTGTAGTCTACGTAAACATTTACATAGACTACGGCGAAAATAAGGGGAACGCAAATAGTGTAGCGTCTACGCTATTTGCATTCCCCTTATTTTCGTCGTCTACGTAAATGTTTACGTAGACTACACATGCCAAAATAAGGAACGCAAATGGCGGCGCCCATGGGCGCCGCCATTTGCATATGCACGGGTTGTTTTTTTTCCCACTCAGCCATGATAGGCTACGTAAACATTTACATAGCCTATCATGGCTGACTGCAGGTACGCAAACGGCGGCGGCTACAGCCACCGCCATTTGCAGTCCCGGCAGAACGGAATTCGCGGCGGGAGGAACGGGGCGCCTCCCCCCGGCCAGAATTTCGGGGGGAGAAGGGGCGCCTCCCCCCCAGCCAAAATTTCAGGGGGAAGAGACGGGGCGCCTCCCCCCTGGCCAGAATTTTGGGGGGAGGGACGGAGCGCCTCCCCCCCACCGCGAATCAACTTTCGTCAAAGGTAAGGGACTTTCGTACATCCCTAGGCTACGTAAACATTTATGTAGCCTATCACGACTGACTGCAAGGACGCAAACGGTGGCGGCTATGGCCGCCACCATTTGCAGACCTGGCCTGCCAGGATTTGTGGCGGAGGGACGGGGTGCCTCCCCCCCGGCCACAATTTCAGGGGGAAAGGAGGGACAGGACGCCTCCCCCCTGGCCAGAATTAAGGGGGAAGGGATGGGGCGCCTCCCCCCTGGCCAGAATTTTGGGGGGAGGAACGGGGCGCCTCCTCATTTCGTCAAAAGGAAAGTGACTTTCGTCCATCCCTAGGCCGAATGCCAGTGCATTCTGCCCCCCAAACTCCGTGGCAGAACAGCCTGCCACCACCCCACCACCTCGCGGATCCCCCCCAGGTTGACACTTACCTGGGGTGGATGTTCCGGACGGCGGCAGCTCCAGCGGTGGCTTCAGCAGCAGCGGCAGCTGGTCTACTGACCGGCTGCCACCACCGCCACCATTTGCAGTCTGTTTCCCCCCCCCCATTCGTGGTAGGCTACATAAAGACTTACGTCGCCTATCATGTCTGGGTTAAAAAAAAATGCGTACGTAAATGGTGGCGGCTACAGCCGCCGCCATTTGCGTTCCTTATTTTTGGCCATCTTAGTCTACGTAAATATTTACGAAGACTAAGCGAAAATAAGGGGGAACGCAAATAACGGACGCTATTTGTGTTCCCCCTTATTTTCGCCGTCTTAGTCTACTTAAATATTTATGTAGACTAAGACGGTGAAAATAAAGGGGAACGCAAATAGCGTCCGCTACGCTATTTGCGTGCCCCTTTCTTGTCTTCGTCTTCATCTACATAAATATTTGCGTAGACTAAGACGGCCAAAAATAAGGAATGCAAATGGCGGCGGCCGTAGCCGCCGCCATTTGCATACACTTTTTTTTTTAAAAAAAACAGACGTGGGTTAAACCACCGCCGTTTGTGTCCCTGTTAGCCAGCGGCCGGATATCCAGCTGTTGGTGGAGCCGGCCAGCCGGCGGCTCCATGGAATCCCCACGGAGCGGAGCCGGCCGGCCAGGGTTCCAGGGGGGAGGTACAGAGTGCCTCCCCCCCCGTGGAAACTGGCAGAGCCAGGTAAGTGAAGTTTCATACACCCCTACCCTCCATGCACCCACACTTTTCCTGGGTCTTTCAGTCCCAAATCCAGATTGGGAGGATGGAGTGCCTGGGACCAGCAATGATGTTCCACATTGTCCTGGTCCTGTATTGCCTTGGACCAACATGAGATAGCCTTATCATAGAATCATAGAATAGTAGGTAGGGATGTCAGAGAATTTCTCCACGAATCTCGGGGAGGCTGAATGCCAGCGCATTCGGCCCCCCGAAATTGGTGGAGAAACGGTCTTCCACCCCCCTGCCCCCCCCCGGGACGGGACTTACCTTGGTCGAATGTCCCTGGCGGCGGCAGCTCTGGTGGCGGTTCGGCGGCGGCAGTGGCGGCGGCCAGTCTTCCAACCGGCTGCAGCCACCGCCATTTCCAAGTAAAACAAAACGTGATAGGCTATGTAAATCTTTACGTAGCCTATCACGGCTAGATTTTAAAAAAACACCGTGATAGGCTACATAAATGTTTACACAGCCTATCACGGCTGACTTTGGAAAAAAAACAAGCGTTGCCCTTATTTTTGCCATAGTCTACGAAACTGTTTACGTAGACTACACGTGCCAAATAAGGAACGCAAATGGCGGCGCCCATGGGCGCCGCCATTTGCGTACGCGGTTTTTTTTTTTTCAAAGTCAGCCGTGATAGGCTACGTAAAAATTTACGTAGCCTATCACGGCTGACTGCAGGGATGAAAATGCGTCCCGGTAGGAGACGAGGTTCACAGCTGGAGGGACGGGGTGCCTCCCCCCTGGCCAGAATTTTGGCGGGGAGGGATGGGGCGCCTCCCCCTCGCCCAGAATTTTTGGGGGAGGGACGGAGCGCCTCCCCCCTACCGCAAAGCAAGCGTCGGGATCAGGTAAGGGACTTTCGTCCATCCCTAATAGTAGGATCATGGCATCTGGCCCCATCACTTCCTGGCGTATAGAAGGGGAAGAAATGGAAGAAGTGACAGCTTTTATTTTCTTGGGCTCCAAGATCACCGCAGACGGTGACTGTAGCCACGAAATTAAAAGATGCTAGCTCCTTGGGAGGAAAGCTATGGCAAACCTACACAGCATAGTAAGAAGCAGAGACATCACCTTCCCAACAAAGGTTCGTATAATCGAAGCTATAGTTTTCACAGTAGCAATGTATGGCTGTGAGAGCTGGACTATAAGGAAGGCTGAGCGCCGAAGAACTGATGCTTTCAAACTGTGGTGCTGGAGAAGACTCTTACGAGTCCCCTGGACTGCCAGGAGGTCAAATCAGTCCATCCTAAAGGAACCCTGACTGCTCATTGGAAGGACAGATACTGAAGCTGAAGCTCAAATATTTTGGCCACCTAATGTGAAGAGAAAACTCCCTGGAAAAGACCCTGATGCTGGGAAAAATTGAAGGCAAAAGGAGAAGGGGACAGCAGAGGATGAGATGGCTAGATAGCATCACTGATGCAATGAATATGAATTTGAGCACACTCCGGGAGAGTACGAAACTTCCACTACAGATCTTGGGGAGGCCAAATGCCAGCGCATTCGCCCCCCCGAAATCAGTGGCAGAATGGCCCGCCACCCCCCCACCACTCCCCCCAGACGGGACTTACCTGGGGCGGATCTTCCTGGCGGCGGCGGCTCCAGCAGCAGCTCCGGTGGCGCTCCCACCGACTGGAGTGTGCTCAAGTTCATATTCATGAACACACTCCCGGAGTGTGCTCAAGTTCACATTCATTGCATCGGTGATGCTATCTAGCCATCTCATCCTCTGCCGTCCCCTTCTCCTTTTGCCTTCAGTCTTTCTCAGCATCAGGGTCTTTTCCAGAGAGTTTTCTTGTATCCAGTGTAAGTCCTACTTAAAGTAGATCCATTGAAATGAATGGCAGTTAAGTTAAATGAACCCATTGGATACAGCCCCAACCTGCTTCCTCCCAGGGCCTTTGTGATTTGATTGAAAGATTTTTTTTTTGTTGGGGGGGCAGGGGGTGGACTTTTGACCTAAAGTTTTAAGGAAGATGTTGCTGGCATGTGTGTCCCTGCTTTCTTGTTTTCACTTAAAATTTTCACTTATATTTGGTAGCTGGGCCTGACCTGCAAAATTTGTGAATCACCCACCTGATTGAAATCAACTATCCATACACTGTAGCCTGCCAACTGTTGGACAACTGCTCCCTCCCCCTCTGCCCTTGTTTTTTGCTGTCCCAGACAGGCATGAAAACTGTGGATTTATCGAAGTGTATTAAGGTTCTGATAGGTCACGAGCCAGTGGGCAACATTTGGCTGGCTGTGTGTCACGAAGCTGTCTAGGCCTAAGCTCAGTCCAAAAGAGAAAGACTCGCACATGTCAGGGGGGAGGAACAGGGGGGATCATACTCTTATTAATTTAAATTCAGAAATGTTCCTTGATTTTTGAGGGGAGATGGGGATAAGATTGTGAAGCAGAAATCTTGTTGAGTCTTATAGTGTCACAAAACTGTCTAAAATCATTGCTACACATGGTCACAATGGGGTGTGTTAAGGACAGCTGTCATGGTGGACTTTCAACTTTAATTGTAGTTGCTTTATTAGTCTTCAGTCAACCCGGAAGGATCCATTTTCCAGGCAACTATGCACAGAGTTAAAAACTGGCATGTCTTTGGCATTGATGCATCTCTCATTTTGCTGTTGTTAAGCCCTCCATTGTTTTTAATAGCTTTTCAGAGGCCTGTGGAATAGAGGGCTCAATTTCTCACTTAAAAAAAAAAATCAGTAATATCCCCCCAAAGACTACACAAAAGAGCCAGATTCACTTCTCAGTGAAAATCCTCTCCTCAGTCAAATTATAATATAGTGTGCACCATAATAAGAACAGTGTGCTGCTGCTGTTTTTCTCCCTTTTAAAACAATGTGTTTCTTCACTACAACCTGCAGCTTTTATTAGTCACAGCAAGAGAAGAGTCACACCAATTCTTTCAGCATTTAGTTGCCCATCATTTAATGGTTCTGAGGGCCTCATTGGCTGAGCACTTAATATGTCTGCAGGCACGCTATTAACTATGCACACAAAGGCAATTTCCGCCCCAGACATGCACAGAGGCGCACGCATGATTGCAGAGCCCAGCAGCAGCAATAACAGCTGCCTCTGGCTGTCAGCCATTGCTCGCTGTTACCTGCCAGATCCCCATATGGAAGACGGTGTGCAAAAGTAAACCACATGCAAAGAACATAACAGCATGCTAAAAATCTAAGCATGCTGCACATGCCGTCAGCCCGCATTTGGCCATCTCCACATGGTGTGCTAATGGCTGGAAATCCATGTCAGCCTTCAGCTGTGGCTGCCATGCCAGAGGCAATTATGAGAAGGACTCTCAGAAGGACAAATGCAGCAGCTTCAGGGATTTATCTGTATTGCAGTATTTTTCAAGTAGACTTCTGCACAATTGTACAACCTCCCACCTCAGGCACTTCTAGGATCTATAATGCTCCAAGTTAGGATAATGAATTAGTCCAGCTAGTTGTCATTGCATTTTGTAAGTGAAACTGAATTTTGTAACCCAGTGATTTCTATGGACGAGAATTAATCTACACCAGGGGTGGACAGAAGGTAGATCTGGATCAAATGGTAGATCACTGGGTTATCTACAGTAGATCAGCAAGGATTTCTGACTGCCAACTGTTAAACAGCAACAAAATGACTTCCAACCACCACCCAAAATTGTACTGCTAAACTGATGAAAGCTTGGGAAAACCAGGAGTGGATTTCTGTGTGGAAGGATGGTGAGCTCCATTCAGTTCTGATACTTGAAACGAATTCCTGGGCTCAGAATTCTTTAACCCTACAGGAATGACTTTTGCGCCAGGCTCCAGTCAGTAGATCTCAGGGTTGTAGTAAAACGTCTCCTGAGGCCTGCACACACGGCAACTGGTCTTCTTCCAGGGAGTCGCCTTTTTTAAAATGGCAACCTCCTGGAAGTTTTTAAAAATGGCAACTCCCTGAAAGAAGAGTCACAGTGCGTTCAGACCTCAGGAGATGGCAGCAGTGGCACAGTGGTGAGGAGAAGGTGGTGGCAGCGGAGAAGGCAGCTCAAGTAAGGAACTGGAGGCACCGGGGGGGGGGAGCTCGGAAGGGGCCCAAAGTGGCCCAAAGCGGCCCAAAGCAGCCTGCTTTGACCTGGGGTTCAGGCCTTGGGCCGAAGCGATACACAGCCCTAGTTATTTATATATAACATATAAAGGAATATGTGCACTCTAGGCTAAAAAATTAAAATTCTGCACCTTCACAAATGAACTTCTGCATCAGAAAAAAAAATGGGATTCTGTTCTGCAGTCTGTATAAATTATACAATGTATTTGCACAGTGTATTCTGTACTGTGTTGCATACTTCAGTCTGATTTTGGCAGGCATGGGGAAGGACAAGGAGCTAGGAAGGGCTCTGACTCAACCACCAACTGCTGGAAAATTTTATTCAGCCACCCTTTTGGCTTCTTGCCCAAATAATACTAATAATGCTTTAGGAAAACAAGCAAATTTCGAGAGATTTCTAAAATGCATCATTTGAAACAAAAGGAAGATTGTGCCCAAAAGGAGTTTAGATTCTGACAGTCACGGTAATGCTTTTCTAGTTCCATTCTGTGATTTGATGCAGATTGACATCCTTGGGTATGGGAGGTACTTAGCATGTTAGCTTTTTTTTTTTTTTGCCAAGTTTTACATTTGACTCTCACAGGACTGGTTCACACATTACACTTTACTCACTCTTCCTTGTGGTTTTCATCTCTGATGCCACAGTGCATCAGGCCTGAGGTAGGCAGACATTTCAAACAATGAAACATTTCTTGAAGGAGATAAAAACTCCAGCACTAGAAAACAGCTTAGCATTTTTTCAGAACTTTTCCCCCAAATGTAGCCATTTTTCCCCCTCTTCTGCCAGATATTCCTTTGCTCTAAGACCTACCAGCTTCTCATAGCATCATGTGCAGCAGGAATTCAAGTTTGTCTTCCCAAAGCAAGCCTGTACACAATTCCTGACCCGACAACTGAATCAGTAGCAGCTGGTGACTCCAGTTCCAGAATGGCTGTGATTCCATTCAGGGTTTTAGTTACCACCAACCAAAACTCTAATGGGCTATCCAAGGTCTGAACCCATTTTGGGGATCAGCACCCCGGATAGCACTTTTCAGCACCTTAGATAACACCATTACAGCTTTGGCTGGTGGCAACTAAAACAATGAATGGAATCACAGCCCCTCTGGAACTGGAGTCACCGGCCACCACTGAATTGAATGTGTGGCGGCCACCAACATTTAATAAAGTTCTACATCTTGTCTGTCTGGGACAGCAAAAACTGTTGGAGTTGTCAAGAATCTGGCAGACTTAATTCCATTAGGGGTAGAGCAGGAGCCCAATTCTGTCTGGGAATCTGGAGGAACCCCCGCTGCTCGCAGCCCCACGCCCTGCTTGCTGATCCCCTCTCTCGCTCGCCCATGCTTGGTGAGTAGCCCACATGCACACCAGTGGTCTTGTCGAGCTCCATGGTTGCCATTTTCGAAAAATAAAATGGTGATTGCAAAATGTGCATATTTGTGTATGCCCCAAAATGCACATTTTGTGAATGCACATATTCGCATATGTAGAGATGCGCATTTTGCAAATGTGCATAATTGTGTATCCATGAAAATGCACATTCTTGAAAAAATGCACATTTTCATGCATACGCAAATATACGTATTTGCAAAAATGTGCATTTTCATGCATATGTAAATATCTACATTTTTGTGATTGCAATTTTATTTTTCAAAAACTGGTGACCATGGTGGTGCTGGGCTGAGTGTGGGCTGCTTGCCAAGTGAGGGAGGGGCTTGAGCATGGTCTGGGGACTGGTGAGTGGGGACAGGGGCGGGGCAGGCTCCCAGAGAACCCAGATGGTGGTGGGTTTGCACATCCCTAAATTCCATACATGGGTGGTGGGCAGGGTTCAGCTTGATGGGTTACAATTTGTGCCAGCCAATTCTTTGCTAACTTTTATAGAAAGTACCACATAAAGTATCCCATTTCTGATCACTGTGTGTGCACACAATGCTGGACCAGGTAGCCCTTTGTTGTTATTCAGCATGGCTCTTTTTATGTCTTTATATCCTTACTTCAGAACAATAGATGTATGCAGCCTCCACCCCCTTCCCAATAAAACATTCAAGAGTCTTATCAGAACCATTTTTTTTCCTGTTTCCCTCCTATTTATGACAGATACTGAAGCTGAAGCTCAAATATTTTGGCCACCTAATGTGAAGAGAAAAGTCACTGGAAAAGACCCTGATGCTGAGAAAGATTGAAGGCAAAAGGAGAAGGGGACGGCAGAGGATGAGATGGCTAGATAGCATCACCAATGCAATGAATATGAACTTGAGCACGCTCCGGGAGAGAGCCGAGGACAGGAAGGCCTGGCGTGCTATGGTCCATGGGGTCACGAAGAGTCGGACACAACTTAACGACTGAACAACAACAACAAAATGTATGTATTGAATTTCTTAATCGCCCATCCGGCCAGTCACCTGGCCACTCTGGGCAATGTACAACAATACAACAGTTTTAAAACCATAACATTCTACTTTAAAACATCATATTTCTAAAAATACCCTAACCCACCCCAAATGCCTGCCTGAACAACCTCATTTTTAATGCGTGGCAGAAGCTCATTAAAGAGGGGACATGGCAGAGTTCCCTAGGGAGGGAGTTCCACAGAGTGGGGGCCACCACAGAGAAGGCCCTCTCCCTTGTCCTCACCAGCCTAGCTGTCCTGGCTGATGGGACAGAGAGAAGGCCATCCGAGGCTGATCTTGTTAAGCGGCCTGTCTGCTGTTGCTGGAGGCGCTCCTTACGACAGGCTGGGCCGGAACCATATAGTGTTTTAAAGGTCAAAAACAACACCTTGAATTTGGCCCGGAAAACAACTGGTAACCAGTGCAACTCCTTCAGCACTGCAGTGGTGTGATCACTAGGAATGTCAGAGAATTCCGCCACGGATCTTGGTGAGGCCGAATGCCAGTGCATTCGGCCCCCCAAACTCTGTGGCGGAATGGCCTGCCACCCCTGCGGATCCCCCCTGGGACGCGACTTACCTGGGGCGGATGTTCTGGGCGGCTCCGGCGGTGGCTGGTCTTCCAACTGGCTGCCACTGCCGCCATTTGCAGTCTTGTAAAACAAAAAAACAACAACAACGACGTGATAGGCTACGTAAAGATTTACGTAGCCTATCATGGCTGGGTTTAAAAAAAAATACGTAGGCTAAAACAGTGAATCAAAAAGGGATGCAAATAGCGCCCGCTACGCTATTTGCATTCCCCTTTATTTTCGCCGTCATAGTCTACGTAAATATTTACGTAGATTAAGATGGCCAAAAATAAGGAACGCAAATGGCGGCGGCTGTAGCCGCCGCCATTTGCATACGCGGTTTGTTTGTTTTTCCCAGAGCCCTCCGTGGCTGGAAATCTGGCTGCAGATGGCTCTGGCCTGGCTGGGCCTGGCCAGCTGCTCCGCGGAGCTGCCGTGGAGCACAGGCAGCCGTGGAGGATTCCGGGGGGGAGGAACGGAGCGCCTCCCCCCCTCGAGGCTTCCGGGAGGGAGGGACGGAATGCTTTCCCCCCCACCATCAACATAATCCATGGAAAGGTAAGTGACTTTTGTACATCCCTAGTGATCACGCCGGCGGCTGCCTTTAATCAGGCGAGCTGCCACGTTCTGCACCAGCTGCAGCTTCTGAACCATCTTCAATGGTAACCCCATGTAGAGTGCATTACAGTAGTTTGGATGAGAGAAGACCTCCTAATTCATCAGCTGCTTCAACGTGATAAAGAAGACCCCAAATCCACTTCATGTTTCACTTTTTGCCAAATGTTATAATAACATGGAGAATTTCACTTGTCTTATTAAAGTATTTCGGCTGCCCTCAGACACACTCTGATGGTTTACCTGGTAGGAATCCCGCTCAAACTTCACTTCAGATGAAATTTCAGCAGGAACTCCCCCCCTCCCCCCCCACACACACACTCAAGCCTCTTTCAAAACTTATCAAATTTATTGACAAAGTTCAATAACAGGGTCTTATGGAAAGGACCCTGCTGTACCAAGTTCCCAAGGGCCATTGGCACTGAAACCTTCAACGTGTTAGATCTCTTATATTGCATCTTCCTCTCTTTGGTCTCTCTGCAGAAAGGCAATTTGTTTTAGCCTACAACTCCCATCATCCCTCACCACTGGCTATGCTGATTAGGGCTGATGGGAATTGAACGCCAAAACATCTGGAGGGCCACAAGTGGCTCACCCCCAATGCAAGGTCCCTCCGTTTTTGTATTACGAGCTCTCTTTCTTTCACTTCTTTAGATTTTAAAAATGAGCAACTGACAGACTCCAGGTAAGGTTTGCAAACTGCCTGCTCATAATTTAATACGACATCTTTGTATCCCATTAATTGTTGAAGAGGTGGTGACAATGATCTTCCTCCATTATATGAAGCATCAGGATATCACAGCAATGCTATTGATCCCGCAGCATGGCTGGCACCATTTAAGTACATGCAAATCGGATATTATACTAACGGCTTCATGCAAGTATAGTGCTAAAAAGTGGGGGGAGCAGGGAAAATTCAGTCATATTTAAACAAAGTTCAACGGCAAAGATTGAAGCACTTGCTTAACTCTTCAGTTGCAATAGATGGAACTTTAAAATGCTTAAAGTGGGCTGGATTATTTTCCTGACTTTAATTTACCTAGATGTAATCAAGGCATATGAACATATCTGGGAAAAATAATAATTCAGTATTAATCTCCACTACTACTGTGGGGAGATCTCATTTCCCCAGCTCTTAAACCACAACATTTTGTCACTAGAAAAAGCGACTTCTTCACCACCTCTCAACTAGGGGTGGACGAAAGTCACTTACCTGTCGTCGAAGGCCGTTCGCAGTGGGGGGGAGGCGCTTCGCTGCTCCCCCCGCGAAGTTCAGGCCGGGGGGGGAGGCTTCCCGCCTCGCCCGGCCGAAATTCAGGCCGGGGGGGAGGCTTCCCGCCTCGCCCGGCCGCGAACGCGAAAGTAAAAAAAAAACAAAAAAAACGCCCCCTGATAGGCTACGTGACGATTCACGTAGCCTATCACGGCTAGATCTACAAAGTCAGCCATGATAGGCTACGTGAATCGTCACGTAGCCTATCACGGGTGACTTTAAAAAAAAAAAAGCGCGTAAAAAAAGCGCAAGTAGCGTTGCCCTTATTTTCGCCGTAGTCTACGTAAACATTTACGTAGACTACAGCCACCAAATAAGGAACAGGAATGGCGGCTCCCTATGGGGGCCGCCATTATCCGTACACTCTTTTTTAAGTCACCCGTGATAGGCTACGTGACGATTCACGTAGCCTATCACGGCTGACTTTGCAAATCTAGCCGTGATAGGCTACATGAATCGTCACGTAGCCTATCAGGGGGCGTTTTTTTTTTTTCTTTCATTACAATGGCGGCGGCGGCAGCCGGTCGAAAGACCGGCTGCTGCTCCTGCCTCGCTCGAACACCCGCTGAACCGCCGGCCGGACCAGCCACCGGGAGGGACATTCGCAAAAGGTAAGTCCCGTCCCGAGGGGGGGGTGCGGAGGATTTCTCCCCGAAACTTGTTCGGGGGGCTGAACACGTTGGCGCTCAGCCCCCCGAAGTTTCGGGGAGAAATTCTCCGCCATCCCTACTCTCAACAGAACATAATCTGTAATTACTAAAATTCAATCTTTTTTAAAATGTCTAAAATGGCTATTTTACTAGGCAAGATATGAAACTACACGTTACCAAGAGCATGGGGCTGACATCATCATGATTTGCGTTTCCCTATCTGTTCTCCACCTCCATGGTGGCTGGTGAGGCAATGTGCCAGATGAGCCCACCAGCTGCCATGAGGAGGGAAGGGCCTTTCCAACCATACCTTTCATTGCTGGGAGACAACAGGTGGAGATGGAGATACCGCAGCCAGTATTGAACAAGCACACAGCACACATGCAGGATAATTATCTCATCTGGGGCGTCTGTCCGCTCAGCAGCCATGCATTTGCATGGTGCATGCTGTGGCACCATCTTCTTCCACTGCCGCAGCCTAGCAATGAAGGGTGGGAAGGCCCCTCCTCCACTATTTATTTATTTATTTATTTATTTCTATACCGCCCAATAGCCGAAGCTCTCTGGGCGGTTCACAAAAATTAAAACCAAACAACACACAATAAAACAATTTAAAATATATAGAACATTAAAACCACAATATAACAATACAACCACAATAAAACCTAGCAGCAGTACAGGAGTTTAAAATACAGATTTAAAACAGCAAAGATAAAAATTTAGAAAGCTAAAATGCTAAAATGCCTGGGAAAATAAAAAGGTCTTCACCTGGCGCCGAAAGGAATACAATGTAGGTGCCAGGCGAACCCCACTGGGGAGCTCATTCCAGAGCCGGGGTGCCACAGCAGAAAAAGCCCTCCTCCTAGTAGCCACCCACCTCACTTCCTTTGGCAGGGGCTCACGGAGAAGGGCCGCTGATGATGATCTTAAGGTCCGGGCAGGCACATATGGGAGGAGGCGATCCTTCAGGTAACCTGGCCCCAAGCCGTTAAGGGCTTTGAATGTTAACACCAGCACTTTGAATCGGGCCCGGAAATGGACTGGCACACTATTGCCACACTATGATAACTGGTGGCTTTACCTCGTGGACTAGTGGTTCAGTTAATGCTCTTCCACATCAGTGGCTGCCACTGGGAGGGGGAAATGCACATCACCATGTGAAGTCAGGGCAAAGGGTTAGCTGAAGGAGACATGATGGAGGTGGGAGAATTCTTGGGAGTTAGCGTTTTCAACAGCGGCCGCATGTTCTTTTTGTTCCTTCCGGAAAGTATCCAAGCGGAATACTTAAGCTCTGCATTAATCTCTGCTTTGGGGAAAATCCCAACGAGATCCAGCAGGCTTTCCCCTCAGCAGAACAGTAGCCACAGACAGCTTTGTATGCTTTTCGTAGCCTGGTGCTAACGTGCCAATAAATATTAAAGTGTTAAATCTAACTCAAAGCATTTATACTAGGTGGCAAGCAAGATAAAGCATTTTAGTGCCTTATATCCTCTGTTCTCCATCTTTCCAGAGGTGTTTAGGGCTTCACGCCACTGGTTGCTTGATTTACTCTTCTTACCTATGGCTCAGCTGCTGAAATAGATCACTTTATTACGTTAGCTGGCGCTCCACTTCTAGGAGGAGGAAAACCTAGTCCTTCCAGCTGGCTCTTCCCCTAACGTTTATATGCAAGGACTTGCTGATGACCAAGATAATGAGATACTATAAACTATCCCTCTACATTTAGTGTTTTTCCATAGTGTAGACTTCCCTTTGAGCCTTCTGCTGGCACATTCCTAATTCTGCTTCATAGTTATTCCAATAATGCATGGAAAAGCAGGTACCTTTTAGGTTACCTATAAAATGTCTGCAATAATAATTGGAACTGAAATTCAAAGTGAACCTCTGAGTACAATTACGTGAACACGAGTGACCACACAATGTGTATGCATCCAGCATCAGCCCAAGGCTATTAATTTAATTCAAGGTCCGTATTAGTGATGGTGGTAGCACTCAAAGAAGTAAAATCACCTTGAACAGATGATATTTGAAATTCTGCCTCATGGAAAACCTGGCATAAATTCTACCATTATATTTTCTTTTCCTTAGGTAATATCCTACATCTGAAAGAGCTTTTCCCTTCCATTGTGCTAGCCACCATTTTCACTGTGCACACTGTAAATATATTTCTAAATTTCAACAGCACTTATTGTATGACTAATGCAATGGATAGAAGTCCCTGTGTCACATGTTGAGGACCTGCTCCACATAAATCCAGCCAACTTTTTAGAGCGATGAAAAGTGTCTCTGTTACTAATGGGTTTTCAATAATATTTAAATCTTATCGAAAACAACAAAAGCACAGACTGTCTTCAGAGCTATAAAATAAACCCTGGAAAAGGACCGAAGGAACAAAAAGCTAACACTGTGCCAAGCCTCCCCCTGCTAACTTGATGTGTTCAGTTATTTGTCCTTACTGGTATAATTACAAAACAATGAAAATGTGGACTGTCAAGCTAAACTATGCTACAGAAGCACGGGGGCGGGGGGACGACCACACCTTTGTTCCTAAGATCCTTCCAGAGTAAGGATGGAGCTGAGCCTGAGCCTAGTGAACTATTCACAAATGTGTATTTCCAAACCTCACCATCCTCCTCAAACACAGAAAGAAATACATATATACTAGCCTCCTTCATCCTTGTGCCCTCCATGTGTTTTGTACTACACCTCCCATCAACCCTGGCCATCAGCCACACAGACTCAGGCTGATAGGAGGTGTCATTCAAAACATCCAGAGAGCACAAAATTGGTGCATACAATATCAATATGTTGTGATTGGCAGGTAGTATGAGGACCATTGATTGGCCAGAAGAAGATAAATACTAGGAGCTTGGCCTTGCCTGGTCACTAAAGAAGAACCTCCTACCTGTTACACTCAAGACTCCAGGTCCTACTGAAGGCACAACTGCCACTCCATCTTGAACAATTGACTGCAATGACCCTAAAGAGTGGAGAACATCCACTCCAGTCTTCCTTCTGGAAGAGACTCCCACACCCCCAGCATGATGCTATCACCACCTACAGTATAGTTTGGTTCACTTGTATTTCCAGAATAAAGAAAACTAATATAACAGAGTGATAAAAGCAATACAGAGGGTGGTGTCCAGTGTTAATCCTACAAATCCCATTCATTTCAATGGATCTGCTTTAAGTAAGGCTAACATTGGACACAACCCAGAAGTGAATGATAAATATATGCCCAAATCCAAAACTTGGTGACTGTGTTAAGTTCACTTGAATGTGAAAACTGTTGTCCTACATTGGCTGCAGCAGACTCTGAGTGAAGGGGCTAACCAAGAAGCACAGTAATGAAGTAGCCAAAGGTTCTAGCACACAAGTTTCAGTCTGGTGGGTTCAGGTTAAGGCAGGAGTGGTCAAGCTAGCAGGCAGAGGCCAAAACACTGTTAGGAAGTCAGATATGTCACCCAATCCAGAAGCAGAGTCAAGAAGGAGTCCAAGGGTCAGTAGCATAGAGGGACAATCATACAAGGTCAAAAAATCAGAGTACAAGGCACTGGGGCTGATAGAATGATGTTGTTCCAGCACTGGCTAGGCAGACACTGAAGGCTTTTAACACCAGGGCCTGCTAAGCCCCACCCAGAGCCCAGCTGCAGTACATTAGAGATCTCTGGTCAGAGCCTTAATCATGAGGAGTCCCTTTCTACTAAGAAGTCCTTCTTTGCATGTGAGCACTCCTTCTCAGCTGGAACCCTACTGGCCTGTCGCTTGAGACAATGACACTCCTGGGGGCCAGAAGTGTCTCCTCAAAGGGAAAGTCCCCTTCACCTGACAGGGATGGACCTTCAGTCTTGCTTTAGCAGTATGGCTGCCTTGCTTTAGCAGTATGACCAATCAGAAGTAGTCATGGTTGAGCCCATTTAAAGCAACCCTGCCTTGAGTACAGTACCAGCACCTTGTTGAAACACCTGACCTTTAGCAGTGCATGATTGATTCATTACCAGTAGGGCAAAGAAGGAATTTTCAGTTCCCATCTAATACTGTCCACAGGAAGGAAGTTGGTTTTTGTTTATTTTATTTGCCTACCCTGCACTATTGTTTCTGTTGGGTTAAGAATTGGCTTGATTTGGTGTAAGGTTTTCCCTATGTAAAAAGGTTCCAAGTGGCAGATTCAGAGCAGGTGCAAGCAATGTCCACCAATACTGGACATTGGTAAGCACCCTGAGGCAGGGTGAGTTCAATATATGTTGTTGCCTGAGCCAAAGAATAAGATGATATCCCCTCCCATTCCAAGTAAAAAATTTGACTGGACAGGCAGTTGAACCTTTCTTCAATACTGACAATGTGACAACATCTTCCACCATGCCTGAAAGTAACATGCTCATTTAGGTGTCACAAGGTAGGCCATGTGGCACACTGTTGTCTCCTCTGACACCTTGCTGCTGCCTGCCTCCCAGTAATTGTTGCCTGAGGCAACCACCTCACTTTGCCTAATGGTAGGGCTGAAACTGCCCTAAGGCATTGATGTAGTGAAGACAGGATTACCCAAAACAGCCTGTTATGGCTTACTAGGAACTGATGGTCTCGTTTACTAGCTCAGGATCTGATGATGATGCTAACTGCGCCTCCTTTGCAGTAGTCTTGAACAGAAAATTCATCCCCCCTCTTACAAAGTTTGGGGTAGGAGATTAGGGGCAAAAACCCTCCCCAAAGGAAGGAAAGACTAAATCTTTGAGTGAAGAAGGAGGGGGCTAACTTACAGTTTTACAAGGCTGCAGAGGAATTTTTCTTCTGCTATGTCATCATATACCATAATTTACATAGCACATTCTGGACCATATTTGCACAGGAAAAGCAGCTCAGCTGCACACCAGCTTCCTGTTTCCCACAGTGGCCAACCAGATGTCAAAGGAAGATATGAGGGCAATAGCCCTCTCCAACTGCTGTTCCCAGGAACTGCTATTCAGAGGCCTGCTGCCTGGAGATAGCATATACTTATAGCCATCTTAACTACTAACGTAACCCTCCATTTATTTGTCTAATCCCCTTTCAAGCTATATAAATTGGTGGCCATCATTACATCTTAACTGTGTGCTTTGTGATACAGCATGAAGTACTTCCTTTTGTCTGTCTTGAATCTCCTACTATTCAGCTTCATTTGGATGAGCCCTGGTTCTAGCACTGTGAGAGAGGTAGAAAAGGATCTCTCTCTATCCACTTTCTCTACACCATACTTAATTTATATCAGGACATAGGGTTTGTGATTGTCCATGTTATGTGGGGGGAGGGGAGGGGAGGGGAGGGGAGGACTTCACACAGGGATGCCATTTTCAGTGATAGCCCCATGTCAGGCATAACATATAGTTCCATCCTAAGGTGACCATTGTGAATGATACTGCAGATGGATGTTATGTAAATAAAACTCTGAGAATGCTGAATGCCTGCCAACATTTGTCTGGTACAGTCTAATCTCCAACTGTTTCCTACAAGCCATCTCATTGGCTTTATACAATATTTGGACAATAATGGTCTTTAGCAGGAAGTGCTTACTGTGTTGAGAGCAGTGCCATACTAGCCTTGAAAATGTTTTCTGACTCACCAAAGGGGAAGGTAACTGAGAATTACACCTTTAATTTGCCTAGATAGTCCCAGGGCCATTTTACATGGGTCATAAACATATGTTAAGTTATGATCAAGCCATAGTGAAGTCCATTTATATGAATTACATGCCTGCAACAAGCTCCAGGCACACAAAATAATCCTCATTATGAGAGAAAACTGCAGCGCAGATCACACAGTAATAATAATTGTCTTGTAGAGACTGGCTTTCAAAAGATCCCTGTTTCTTCCTCCTTTGCTCCCAGCTTGTCCCATCAGAACATAATTCTTCCTAAGAAGCTGCCCTATTTACATAAGTTCCAGTTGTCTTTATTTACAAGGGACAGTGCCTATTTTTTTGGTTCCTTGTCCTTGGTAATTCACTGTCTCTGATCATATTTTTGCTTTTAGCAGTGGTGCCATCATGGTAGGACTTCAGGGCAGATCTCCAGGGCCCTACTGAGTAGAATGAACAGGAGGGCCCCCAAATCAGGGCTGGCTTTTGGGAGGAGATTGTTTTAGTGTGGGTATACACAATGCACTGGTGTTTCTATTTGATTTATCTATATCGGGGTGGGCAACATGTGGTGACTGTCGCCCCCACTTCCCTCAAAATTGTGGGGTTTTTTAACATAATATCATCCAAAGCAGCTATTTCGAAGCCTTTTTTACCCTTCTGGCGCTCTGTAGCTACTCAGAACACCATATATATATATATATATATATATATATATATATATGTGTGTGTGTGTATGTGTATATATATATACACACACACACACACAAACACATACATACAGCACACATACACATATGGTACAGCACACATACACACATATATATGGCACCATAGGGGGTAGGTGTGACCCATGGGGGGGGGGAAGGGCCCCTGGACCTCCCAAAAGTTTTCCACACCTGATCTATATAAAAATGTATAACCTGCCTTTCTAGGCTAAAATTCGGGAGGTGACCGAATCAAAACAGGGCTCTTGCGAAGTGAATTGAACCCATCTCAACACTTATAAGACAGAGAGCCTTTTTGTCTGAGGAGCAGGATAAACATACTTAAAATTAATTATGTTAATCTTTCCTTTTGTTTTTTGAACATAAAATGCTAGGACACTGCTTTCCTTTCTATCTCCCTCCAACCAATAGTAAATATTCCTGAATGTGTTTGAGTTGAAGCTCTTTTATGGCAAACGCAACACCATCCATTGGGAGATCACACATGGTATTAAACTTTCTTAACTTGTTAAGACAGGAAACCATTAGGGTAAGTTGACTGCACACCTTGCTGCAGCTTCCGAAGCAAAGACAACTGACAGAGAATAACCACCAGTAATCTGTCAATGCGGGCGGTGGGGAGAGAAGAAGCTTCTGTGTGAGAATCTGAACATTACGATTTGGCTTCTATGGGTTTTTTTTCTTTTTTTTACCTAGTGCAACACCCAAAAACACTGCTTTGTTTATCTTTACTTTTGTTCTCTGCCTACCTAAGAACCTGTGTGTTTCACATAAAGTTGCTGACAAATCCCAGGAATTACTGGATCCGCCACTACATGTTTGTCCCAATAATTCTAGGTGTAACCTGGATGACACCCAGTACAGCCTAACCCATTTAAGTCTCTTCCTCTTCTTGCACTCCATCTTAAGACTCTCACTATATGCAGACTTCATGACTTCCAACACCAAGTCAGCCTATTTTTTCTTCTTTCCCTAGCCCCAAACCTGCTTTTTGTAACATCTTGCCTGGTGAAGAGATCTGGAGATTTCCAAAGCTTGCCCATAATTTTGTGCATCTGTACTGGTCCTAAAAAAAGTGATGTTGCTTGATGGTAGATTTTGGAAATGTTAAGGATCTGCACAGCTTACTTTGTTTTGTTTTAAGTACCAGAGTGTTCCTATTTTCATCTGTGAAATGTTGAAGAGGGTGCATTTATCTGCCTACCCACCCAGCTGTCTGGGCACCCCCTATGGGCACTCCCACAAAAAAGATTGTTCTGTGTTAAGCTTTCATGGTGGGAAAAACTAAAAACAAAAACTTTGAAACTCAATACCATTTTTTTTCTGTTTACATAGCACTTATGATGTAGCAGCCATATTGGGGGTCAGACTAAGTAGCCTCATGCAGTCTCATGCTTCATGTTCTTGCTGAGCTCTTTCTCCCTTGAATATATTGTTGTAAGCTGACGAGACACAGGAATTCCTTATCTTGTCAAAGGTCATACAGTTGTATATCTTGTTCTCTGCTGTTCTCTGCTGTTCTCTCCTTATCATGGCTACCCTATAACCCAGTTCTTGTATTATAAACAATAGTGCTAAGAGAAGAAATGTTGAGGATTGCAACCCCATGCGGGAGGGGGAGGAGGAGCCGTTTCATATGTGTCACAATGTCTATAAAACCAATGTGCTAATGTAAATCGGGGCTTCTGGCTCTTTGGAAATGATTCCAGCCTTAAGCCCGCGCGTTAAAGAATCTATTTTTCCTTCACTCCGTGGTCTCTCTGACTCTGAGTTCTGCAACATAAATGGTGCCGTGACTCGGATGTGGCAGGCTCTGAGACAGAGAGGTGGCAGTTGCCTGCTCTTGATCGCCGCACCAGGAGGACGAGCTCGGCGCATGCCTCCCTTTCTTGGCGCCACCGACCTTTTTGTCGAGTGAATGGGAGAAAGCCTGCACCGGGATCGCCCAAACGGTAGTGAGCAGCAAGAGAACCTTGGGAAGCGGAGGAAGGAACTTGAGCCCTGCCTGTATCGCAGCTGCAATTGAGTTGAAACCCACATTGGAAGCCTTCAGGAGAAAGGCAAGTATATGGGAAAAAGAGGGCCCCGCCTTTAGGGAGAAAGGCCACTGGGCAGTAAAAAAGAGGGCCCCGCCTTATGAAGAAGGTCAGTGTTGGTGGTATACGTATACAAAAGAACCTACTCCTTGTGGGTAGAAGGGGGGCCTGATCACACCCCCGAGTGGGCGCCAGTACCCAGCACGCCAGTACTCAGTAGGAAGCTGAGGAAGCTGGGGAAGCCGTTTTCCGCTCTGGTAAAAAGTGGGAAAAGTGGGTGGCAGGGACATATGGATGCAGTGGAGAGAATGATGATTGTGTGAGTGGCTACTGCGGTTTCTGATGCATACCGTTGACCGTCCAGGTGCCCAGGCCAGTAGCAAAGTGTGTGGTATATAAAATCCTCTTGTGTCGGCCAGTGAGACCCCTTACTCACTGACCAATTCCCATTCCCTAATTGTGTCTGTCTTCAATTTAAGAGGGAGGCTATGGGTGGTGGGGGAAGCAAACCTTGCACCCCCTTGAGATGTATCTCAAACAAAGAAGGAAAAAGGTTTTTTTAAAAAGATTCAGAATAGAAAGAGAAAACAGCAAAAAGCTCAAGGTCGAGCTGAGAGGAAAAAAAAGAACAAGATCTGAGGCTGTTAATTAGAAAAATGTTGCAGGACAGTCTGGCTTTTAACAAAGCGTGGGAGCGTGAGAGTGTAAGGCCGAAGAAGTAGCTGTTAGCCTAGCGCGCCGAGAGAGGGGGGGCAGGAAAATTGCCCACAACGTTCTGAGTTGTGCAACGTCATCACCTCGCCTAATTGAGATGAAATCCCTAAGAAATGGAAACTGAAAATGAAGACCCAGAAGATGAAGGCAAAATAGAAAATAAAGGTGAAGAATCAGCCCCCGGAGCAGAGGCTAGACCCCTCTTCGAGTGAAAAGTGTGCCATAAGAATGTCCCAAAGCAGAATGAAGCGGAGAGACCATGTTGAAGATCTCTGTCAAGGTAACCGTGTTTAGCTTTGAACACTTTAATTCTAAAGTGTTAGAATTGCATAGAGCCTGTAGCTACTGACCATCGGCTATATGATTTCTGAAGAGCGTAACCATTAAGCTTTTGCCATGGGATTCCCTGCAATGAAGAAATCTCACTGATTTGAGTGTCCAGTGTTACACTGCCTAAGTGTGTGTGCTAAAGAGACCGAGAAACCAGACAGCATGTTCCTGGCCAAGCCAAAATCACGCTACTACCATGCTCCTGGAAGCTGCAATAAACTGTGTAAGCTGGGAGACCCAACCTGATTTAGAAGAAAAGAAGATACTGGAGCAACTGTCTTAAAAAACAATGAGATCTGTGTAGCTGGCTAGCTGACGCTGTCAGTGATGTTACAACTTTAAATTAAGACTGTTTTCCTGTTTGAGACCCCAGCGAAGAAAGCTGACCCAAGTTATTTGTTGCCCCTGCCAAAGCAAAGAGTTAATTGTTGCCCTGTTTTGAGCTTGGGATTTACAAATACAAACAAACTGAGAAGCTTGCCTTTGAAGTCCTGCAAATCACCCCACCGCCTCCCTGAAGATTAATGGCTGCCTGAAAAATGCAAGTATAAGGCGATGCCCATCACCCCCCAGCGTCCTGAGTTTCGGCACTCAGTGTTTCAGTGCTTTCGTCTACCAGGTTAGAAAAGAAAAAAAAAAAGAGTAAGTTTTTAAAATGTCTGTGAGAGAACCTGACAGAAGTAAAATAAAATTTACAGAGGAGTTGCCCAAGTTAAAGCATCATAGCTAGAGAGCTGAGCTGTGCCGCTCTGTTTAGACAGAGGCCTTGCTAAAATGTTAAAGGCCCTTGTCTGTCAGAAGGGGTGTAGGGCCACACTTTCCCTTTTTAAACTGATGCAAAAGTGGAGAGCCTTTGCTGGAAACATCGCATCTTCATTGCCCAGAGCCTTCACTGTTTGCCTCCATCATCATCTGGGCTTTTTAGAGACACTCTGCACATGGACTGAAATTTTAAATTGTCAAAGACTTGCCATAGACAGTTCTGTGAAGCTTTTGATAAACTTGAACTCTCATCGCTGTGGACCATGTGTCTGTGTTTGTAGTCAGCTCAGTGTACAGCAGGCTGAGTTTGATCTATAACTTTTAGATTTCCTTCTGCCAGAACTCATGCAGCATAGAGTTGCCGATGCAAAAATGGTGACCTAGAACTCTTTGCGTGTGTGGGTATGCCCGTTCCTTGATTTTAATGGGTCCTGAGCTTTCAGCCAGAAGACCAGTATGATTGCTGGATCTGCTCCATCATGCCTTACCATGCAAGAAGTGTTTTCCATTCACTGTATTAAATTGCAGAAAAAGTTTGTTGTGTATATTTTATGATTTCTTAAATATCATAAAATATATGTGATATTTGCAGATTAGTGTTAGTTGCAACTCCAAATGATACTAAGTGTGGTTCCCAATGGATGACAAGGAGAAAAGACAAAGTCAAGTAGAGAAAAGACAAAAGCAAGTAAAAAAGAAGGAATAGAGAAAGTAGCAGACAGATAGAGAAGAGAGAAAAAAAAAAGAAAAGGCAAGAGGCAAAGAAAAAACATTTATAAAAAAGAAGCGTGGCCATAGTTGCCCCCAGGGTAAATTAAAAGCAGCTGATTGTGCCTGGAGCTTATTACCTGGGGTAAAGTAGCCACAATAATGTAATAGTTCTTTAAAATGAAGAAAATGTAACTAGAAGGAGAAAAAGACCCTATCCCAAATGTGTGTCATTGGGACTAGTGTAAGGCAGAAAGGTTTAAGTAAGTAAGTTTAACTTGAAAAAGACAAATAAAGAGACAAGGCTGGTGCATGGAGCAGAAAGTTTTATGTAAAAAGTTTGAAACATGATCTGCAATACAGGCAGATCAGCAAAGAAAAAGAAAGCAAAAGAAAGAGAAAAAATTTGTCTTCCCATACTAATAAATAAAAGTGTTATCAAGCACTTTGGGAAGCGAAGTTGTTTACAGGAAGCTGTGCCTGAGAACCAAACACTTCTAGCCTATGCTGAAAATGCTTGCTAGTGTTGTGCTGCCTCATGGGTAACATGTATGGTATAAAAACCCATTTAGCCCAATAGCTTGTGGTTCAGAGAAGCTGTCTGATCCAACCATTAAGTACGCCTGCGTGCTGTAAGTTACCCAATAAAGTCTCCTTGTAAGTAACCCCCCCCCCCCCGCTGAAATCCCAAAACACAAGTGGGGCTAGAGCACCTCACCCAGTATCAAACCCTGCTGTTAAAAGCCATGAAAGCAGGTATGAAGAAGTCAGTTAATATGACCAAAGTGTCTAAAGTGCTGCAAGGTGCCACCGAGGCCCCAGAGCGTACTTGGAGCGTCTTTCAGATGCCTATCGCCAGTACACCCCCCTCAACCCAGAGGCCCAAGGAGACGTGGACGAAAGAAGAAAAAAAAGAAGACCCGGCAGAGGCAGAAGATTCTTAAAAAAGAACCAGTGTGCCCAGTGTAGACAAGATGGACATTAGTGGCATGAATGCCCAAATAAAATAAATCAAATACACAAAGGAAAAAACCAAAGGGGCCAGAATGGGCGAAGAGGGAGACAGCTGTGAGGGGCCGTGACATTGACTGTGAGGGGCCGTGACATTGACTTCATGATTGACACTAGAGCGGCATCAGGAGCAAGCAAATGTTAGCCTGAAAGAAAGAAAGAAAGAAAGAAAGAGTCAATGTGAGTCCATGTTCACAATAAAAGACATACAAGAGATGAGGGCATTTATGGATATTAAAAATAGGATTTGGGTTTAGAAACCCACTAAAATATGACCACTATTAGAGATTAGTGTGTGAGATTTTACTCTTTAGAACCCTAGGAAAGGGCCAGATATGTTGGTGCTCAAGGTGGAAAATCAGATGGTGCCCACATCTCTAATTGGTACCCAATCAAATGAGCTGTTCTTCTCCTATGCTCTTGTTCGGAACTGTTCTTATGCAGCTCCCATTCATTTTAATGGAGCTTATGGAGAACTGTCTCATGGACTGAGTCCCACGGGTCATATCTGTCTGTCTCCTATACTGTAGCCCTTAATGCAGGGCTTCCATCATTCCTCTCCATTGGCTATCCTGTCTAGGGTTGATGGGAATTGTAGGCCAAAACATCTGGAGGGCCACAAGTTGCCCTCCCCTGCCTTAATCAAATCAAACTGGGGGGGGGGGTCACAACATTCAACAGAATGATGAAAAAGACAAAAACAGTGGGCACAGGAAAAATGTATTTGTCTTTTACATTTACATTTTTCCTCAGGGAGATGGTCAACAACAGTAAACAACTTAATGATCTAATGCAGAGGTAGACAATGTGGTACCCTCCAGATGATTTGAACTAACTCCTATAATCTCAGTCCATTGGCTATCCTGGCTAGGGCTGATGGGAATTGCAGTCCAAATCTTTTGGAGGGCACTAGGTTGCCCAAGCTGATTTAATGCAATCTCCTCCAGCTTCCTTCAGAGCAGATGACTTTGTTCAACAGTCACATTCAAGAGAAAAACACAATTCTACTCCATTTTTGTTATGATAGCTTTACTATAACAGAAACTGAAGACTCCTGCCTTAGAGCATTAAGGTGAACATCATATCAATTGCATAGTTGTTGAGATTCTTATCATCCTTGAATTTTTCTTCTGTTGATATCTACATCAGGTGACTTTTCATTAGTTGATGCCTGGAAGCTGAATATGGAAAAGGCTTCTATTGAAAATCATTGCATTTGAGGTGACAGAATGTTCCCTTGGTGGGATTTGGACTGAGGTGGATCATTCACATTTACAAATCAGTGTAGAGTGTAGATGATTACAGGTATCATGTGTGAACCAGTAAGACAGTCAAACTCGTGCCCATTAAACTGTTAGGGTTTGGACTTTATACGGATGTGATGACTGTTTTAGAACATGGGCCAGCTCTAAAGTTTCCACCTCTTATGCCAGCTACATATCTTTACATTTCCCAATTTCACATGGGGGAAGGTAGATGTAATTCTTCTTGCCATTCCCTCTCTGATCCTGTAATCTGCTCCCCACCCCCCACCCCCACCTTGAGGGGCTCACCTGGAGACGTGTTTGCCACTGCAGATGTGAGAAAAGGGAGATTAAAGGACTGGGAACAGAATGAGCAGGAGGAATGACCGCTGCTCTTTCTTGCTGTCCATTGGTAAGAGGTAGCAACTCAAGCCAGCTCAAAGAACTTGAATTTGTTCCTGCCACTTTAAGGTATACTTCAAAAATGTGCTACACATTTAATCTCCATAACTTCCACTATCAGATCAAATGAGAATTAACAGACTGCTCAATTTGCTCGACTTGCTTTGTCCTAAGCTTTTTTTATTAGTCTTTCCATGGAAGAAATTGTATGGATATAGAAACCTCTTAATCAAGAAGTCTTTTAACTTTCCAAATGTTCTGGCTTCCAGGAAATATGATTTGCAGATGCTAATGATGCTCTGATTTTATCATGGAGGTGTCTTTTTTCTTTTTTTAAAAAAAGTTTCTCTTTTGTATGCCCTCCTTTAAATTTATGGCAATAAATATCCCTCACAGTATGTTAACTTTTATTCTTCACATACTCACCATAATCAAGCAATGTCAGATCATAACTCACTTTATTCAGTATGCTTTACAAGGTTGTATCTTTTGACTGCCAACAGTCCTTGTAATCAGAAAAGGGGTATGTATGGATCTGATAAAATAAGGATCTTGAAAATTCTCCAGATGCACTAGAATTTGCCTAATGAAAACTGTGAAGGCAATTAGCTCCTGGATAGGGATGTGTACATGTGAGGTTTCAGGCCTCTCCTGTTTTAGTTCTCCACTGTCCCTGGCAAGTAGGGAGTATGGCAATCGAGTAGAGAGCAGAGCTTGCAGGCTAAGGATGGGTGAGAAATTTGTTGGGTTCACATTTTAATGCAAAATTACCCTATCTGCATCTCCTGGAACCAAATATGGTACAGAACACAATTTGAGGTTGGAAATCTATAAGTGATTTCCAAGTGCATTCCACAAAGCAAAAAAAAAAAAAGTGTTTGGCAATATGTGTGTATTTGAAAATGCATACATTTCTAAAATGCACACAAACACGCTTTAGTCAATGGGTTTATGCATTAAAAAATACACACGTTGGTAAAACACACACAAAAATATATACACATTTCTTTGCTGGGTGGGTGGGTGGGTGGGTGGGGGAAAGCCTCACATGAAACTGGGATGGAATGAGCTTGTTGGTGGGAAAAGGAGAACCTTGCCAAGACTTACCTTGGCAGATCCGTGCATCCATTTTGCAGGCATCGCCTCCTGCAGGGCTTCTAGCTGGAGCTCACCCTCTTCAAACAGCTTCATCTATACCTGAGTCCCATCTGATCTCCCAGCAAGAGCTCAAGAGACAATTCAGGCTCTCCAGGACCCTAGCTTCCCCGCCCCTTCAGCTGATGTGGATGGACACCAGCTCTCACTGTTGTAGCCAGGTGCCCACTATAAAAATTCCTCCTCTTCTCTCATCATCCCTTTAATTTTTCAGTTGTGTTACAGGAACATTACATATTGAACCAAGGGAAATCTTCATGCAAAGTAACCCTGGCTTAAGGTCTGATTCACATAACCAGGCCTTGTTTCCAACAAAATAATGTCTTCTATTTTGGGTCAGGCTAGTTTTAATAATTAGGTAAAGATTCCCATCCATTATTTTTTTCATTCATGCTTTCTTTCATCTCCAAACACTGTTTTGCTTTATCAACCTTCTTTTCTCCCTTCAATCTATTTTGGGATCCCACGAGCAGGAGCCATAGGGCCACTTAACTGCTTCCAGGCTACCTGGTTTGATAGCAGCTGGCAGCACTTGAGAATGATGTCAGTCAGAGGCACCAGCAGGTTATAGACTGATCTGGAGGTGGTATGGCAGGATGGAATGTCTCGTTGCAGGGGCTGGTCCAGAGAGCCAGCCTGGTGGCTGCACAAGTGAACAGAGATGGAGCTCCCTTCCATGAAGGGGACCTCAGCTCCTGTGCTCACCTGAACCCCTTAGAGATGCAAAAGGACAGGCCAGCAAGAAAGGTAGCACAGAAGGATGTTGGGCCTTAACTGTTTTTGGCTGCCAATAAAGGTAGTTTGTCTGCTTCACTGATTGCTGTATTTTGCTATTGATTTGTTTGAACCACCCAGGCAAATGTCACAGGACTGCTGCAATATCTGATTTTTTAAAATGTATTTATATGGAATAAATATGGTTGTGGATGTAAAAGAAGCCTCTTTTGTTCTTATTTTAGTTAAAACCCTTCTGTGACATTTTTCTTATTGTTTATTATATATATATAAATATATATTTTTTAAAAAAATAGTAATTACTGATACTCCAAAGAAGGAGGAAGAGGAGAAAAAACACATGTTCCATTTGTTCAAATTCTGGAATAAAACTTATGCAGACTGGTACCAAATCATATGCTATCATCAGTACTATGTTAAATCTGTTAAGCAGTGTAATCTTATGCATTTTTACTTGGAACCAGGTCCCACTGTGTTCAGTGGAACCTGCTCCCTAGTAAGTGTGCTTAGGAGTGCAGCCTAAAATGTACTGGTTAGACCTGACAGCTGGTGGTCCCGGATCTGGATAAGTATTTCTAGTCAAATCAAAAGGTGCATCCTCCCAATTCAATAGTGCTTCGGTAAGTTGAATTGCAAAGTGGATGGGGACATATATAATCCCGAATATCTGCATCGGCAATACACCAGAAGGCTGCTAATACATGTGAACCTCCCTTGCTGGATCAGAGTGACTATGCAGAAATATGACATGTCATTTTAATCATAACCAATATATTCTGTATATGCATTTTATTATTATTTTGCACTTACATTTTACACCATTTATTTTATTTTAAAGGGAAGTCACTTATTCTTGAAATCAACTCTGTTAGTATCTAGAGGATCCTCTTCATTGTTTGCTATCAGTCAGATGGCATGTGCTTTTTTTAAATTATTGCAGGATAAATTATAGGTATATGTTTCATTTTACAATGGTGCATCCAAATAGAATGTGAAAGGGAAGGGAACTGAACAAAAACAAAAACAAAAAAACACATCCCACAGGCCAGAGCTAATATTTTCCAACCTGTTGAGGCCTAACCAAAGGCCAGAAAAATCTCGTCCAACTCATGAGATCTGCCTGCTCAACAGACTCTTTTTCCCATTACAAGCCTGACTGCACTCATTAGGCCTGCGCTAAACAATCATCTAAACAAATTTTGAAGCACCAGGCCAGAGAACTGATTGAAAATTCAAACTTACTGTCACCAGGGGAACCGTTAGAGTGGCTGACATGGAAGCTAATATCCGAATTAGAGCACGATGTCCTCATCTTGTTCAGAAGGAGCTTAGCGGGGTGCAACAGAAGGTGCACAACTCGAGACAGGGGACCTGCCTGAGAAAGCATATGGACAATAACTGAGGGAGATAATAGGCCCCAAACCATTTATACAGGGAGAGCATGAATGTCTATAATGATATTTCTTAGATTCAGTCATGGGAAGCTGGGATGTTGATTGGAAAGGTCATGAAGGCTGAGGGAAACTACACCTACAGGACCTTTCCATAGCCAGGCAATTTTGGCATGAATGGATGGCACAAGAAGACACCAGATGCAAAGGGATAGCAGGAGCACTGAAGACATCTTATGTGGTGTGCTTTCCAGAGGGGGCAGAGCAAATTGCAATGTCTACATCAAGGGAGACAGGATGCTATAAAGGGGGAGGTTGGTACAAAGAATGGGGGCAGTCTCAAGCAGTCCCCCTGTCTGACTTTAAGGCACATCCTGAGATTTCCTGGTGACCTGTGCCATCTAAGTGTTACCTTCCGACAGTTATCTTATATCATCATTGTCAACATATACAAAAACTGGATATATTTCTATCCTTCAAATGGAATTAGTTTGGCAATATCCTTCTGCCCAATGAATCGTATTGTTTTTTGCTTGTTTTGCCTCACTTTAATATTGTAATAGCATTCTTATATATCTTTGAAACCATATGCTTGCTGCCCTTAAAAATAAACTATTTTTCAATTATATATATTTTATGATTTAAAGGTCATTTCTCATTTTTAACGTGAAGCCTTAATCCGAACTTTGTGGAGCACAGCAACATGTCTACAGCCTCCAAGACGGTGGCTGGGCATGCACAGGGATGAAAAAGCCACCCTTACACATACCAAGTGCAAGTGAGGTCCACCCTGGGATGTCTCTCATCCAAATGTGCATTGCATTTCTTTATTACATTTATGTATTACAAGGATTCTAACTCACCTTCAGGGCATCGCTTTCAGGGCAGTTTGCAAAACGTTCATAAAATCACATAACACGATATAAACAATGTATAAACCAATTCCCCCCCCCCCAGTTAAATGAGCAGCAGCAAATAAGGCAGACAACAGCGTATCATGAATCCTCACATTTTCAAAGGCTTCAAGGTCATCTTAAAATACAACCCCAAGGGGACCATGTGTATCTTTCCAGGTAGGGAATTCCACAGGTGCAGGACCACCAGTGAAAAGGCCCTGCGTCTGATATCCACCACTGATCTAAGAGATCATAGGCTGCATGGCAGATGCTCATCTACCATCAGTCCATCTCCACGATTCTCTTTCCAGCAAAGGAAGTTGGATGGGGAAGCTGCTTCTAGGCAGTGGGCACATAGTTTTCTTGTTGGATCAGAATGTTATGGGGATATAAATAACCCCATATAAAAATTCTACTGGTCATACCATATGACTAGTAGGATTTTTATATGGGAATATTTATAGCCCCATAGTATCATGTGTCCTGATCCAACAGGAATGACTCATGCCTACTTACCTTCTCACCAGGATGTGCATTCACTTCAGATGAAGTATGAATCTGAGTTAAAGTGGCTGCTCTTGAGATATTTGTATTGCAGCTTTAGATCTGCTTTGGAGCCTCGTAAGGATTGTTGTTGTTGTTTTTACTTTTCCTGGCCAAATTGATATGTTTCTGAACTTCCCCTAAGCTCTCCATAAAAGGATAACACCAGGCTGGGGAGAGAAAGATAAGGTATGGGGAAGGGTGGGGGGTAGTTTTGTGACTGACAGCTCTAGTTTACAATCAGGGAATTATTTTACCAAAGCTCTCCAGTCATAGTGCTCTGAGGAAGGAAGTTGTAGGAAGGAATATATTGGAAGCTGTTTTAGTGGTCTTTGCTCGTTGACTCTCTTGGGGGCAGCAAAGCTTAAAGTATTTGTGGAGTTAGTGGTTGCGTATTTTGCTTGCGTGACCTTTCCTTATGCCAGTCCAGACTAATCATTTTAATCAAATCCCATCCTTTACACACTATTTTTTAAAAAATACTCTCTTGCTGTTGTTTGTGTCTGTCTCAAGTGTTATTTATTAGGTAAGTCACTTCCTTGCATTAAAAGCAGGAATTAAAAAATAATGTTTTGTTGTGAAGTGAAAAATTCATCTTACATATCTTCCAATTCTCTTTCAACCCACTTATTATTTGTAGCTAAGGGGCTACGAAAGATACAAAGTGCAGGAAACAAAATGAGGCCAGGAGAAACGTCTCTGCAATTAGTTCACCTTTTAGTTCAAGGCCAATGGCTAAGTTAATGAGCACCATTCAATTTTTATGTCTTGGGTGGGTTAAAAATAATAACAGAGCTGACAGGAATGGGCTCTGCAAGCTATATTCCTCCCTACAACTTTCATCTAATCAGTACTAAACCAGGTATGAAATGTGGAACACATTAACAATTGTTAAGAAATCTTTAGATATAAATTGAACAAAACTTCTTTTCACTCAAAATCCCTGTGCTTGCAGGGCAAGATTTTCATATTTGCCTGTCCTTTATGTCAAGAAAGAATGAAAACCAATCTCAGTCTAAATATTCAGTCCTAAGTCTCATTGACTTGGTAAACCTGAGTCTGGGCTATACCATTTAAAAGTGAGAGTTTGGGTGGTGTGTTTCTCCATACACAGAGAAAACCAGATGACAAAGAAAAGGTAGGCTAGAATCCTATTCCCTCATTTCTAGTTTCTATATAGAAGGTTGGTTTTTTGTTTTGTTTTGTTATCCAGGGACATTTAATAATGGCAGCCCCTATCTTCAATCTGATGTGGTATGGCCCAGACTCAGGTTTACCACCTTAGTGAGAATTAAGCCAAAAAGAACCAGGGAGAAACTAATTGCCTTTCCTCGGGAAACCATGGAGACAATAATTCTGTGAGGGGGAGGGCTAGGAATCACAACATTATAATTCCCAGAAATTCTCTAGTGAAGCCATGACAGTTAAGGTGATAAGGGTTTGGAGTGTTTCTATGCCTTCTGAGTATGTTTCCATGGGCTCAGCTAACACTGTGTGCATGTGATTCCCTGGAGTCCCTAACAGGCGGACTTAAACTAGACATGACATTGATTGTGTGAACCCCGTTAATGTGAAGGATTGGTAGCATGTGTACATAGTAGCTGCAGGAGTATCTGAGCAGCAGTAGGACAACAGAGAGAGGAGAGGAAAAATTCAACCCTTGCAGACCATAATCCCAATGAAAACTGTTTCCCTGAAGCTGCTATTTGCATAGGGAGGGAAGGTTCCACTGGCATCAATGGAAACTTCCTCCCCAATTCAAATACCAGCTTCTGGCAGGTGTTTATCTTTGGGTCTACAGCAGGAGAAACGGTTAAAACTCTTCCACTCCACTGCTGTGGTCCCACTGATTTTTAGGCTATTTGCATTTAAAACAAAAACAAACAATCCTGCATGTTAACAACATTCACGAAATTAACATCCAGTCTAGTTTGGCCCCAAGTTGGATCCAAGTTGAAAGAACTTTTAAGGCATATAGCAACACCTCCAATCTATAATACAGGATATTAGAATCAGTTTCTACCCTGTGTTAAAAATGAATTCCAACGCAGAGTTATTTCATTAACATTAATCAACACATCACCAGTGAAATCCATTTGTATTTCAAATTAGCATGTGTCATCAGATGTTTACCTTTTCAGCATGCATCAAATTTGGCTCCTAGGTTAAGGGCATGTGCTGCTTATTCAGCTGTTCATGAAATGACTTTTTATCTTTCTTCCAAAACGTGACACTATTGCTTGTATTGCAAAGAACAGCATTCTAGGAATTGACAGTCCGCTCCTAAGACTTGCCATGCAAGCAAATCAGTGCTTAGGGTGGGGTGCCTGACCACCTTGTTAGCAGAGCATTACAAATTATGCTAGTTACTTATTACAACTGAATTTCAGGGGGCATGATTCTGGTATTGCAGAATGATGCACATAAACAGATGTTTACAATGGGAGAATAATTGCAGCAGGAGTATGCTCTTTGGGGGCATATGGTCTGAAAGCCTGCCAATATGATTGGAGGGGGTACGTTGGGGAGGTACGTTGGGGAGACCTCCAACTCTGCCCCACTCCTCCCAGCAGGCAATCCCCACAATCAGCATCACTTTAAGTGCTATTACCATTGCATAGCTCTCAAAAACCTTCCATTGTGGATTGTCCTTGGCACTGCCATATGTAGCGAGAGAGGTGGCAGGAGTGGCTTTCTCCTTGCTTGCCCTATACAGAAGGAGCATTGCTGATGGACATACTTTATGCAATGTGCCTCTGTGCGCTGCACACACAGACACATGGCCTAAGGTAAATTCTATTTCGTGGTCATGTTAGAGACCATGAGAAAGAGTGAGAGGCCACAAAATCACATTTTTTATTATACATATGATGCCACTGTTTGACTTAGCTTTATGGAGTATTTGTTGATTATAACTTTCATTTTAATCAGTAAATATGCTTTCTTTTCATGTGAATGAAGTGGCCATATTACTTACGTAGCTTCTCAGAAGTTTCTCTTGACTAGCAATTCACATTTTTAATGGAGCAATTTAAAATTAGGCTGGTTATAACACAATGGGATCCCCCCCCCCAAACTAACCAGATCACATTTTCAAAAGTGATCACAAAGGGCCTCAGGGGATAAATTATTCCGTATCATTAGGGAGAGGAGTTCTCCATTATGCAGAGTAAGATTCAAAATAAAGCAATAAAAATATGCTCCATCTGACTATATGCTGAAAGACAGAATATGTATCACAGGAGAACTTCCTGTCCATTTACGGTGACCGGCCAGATGGGCAATTAAGAAATTTAATAAATAAAATAATAAATAAATAAATTTCACTCGGGTTCAGATAGAGTTCCTTAACAGAGAACCTAAATAGTAAGGTGATTTCACAGCCTAATATTATATTTACAAAGCTACAGTGCACACAGAATGGCTTCTACACTTGGCAAGTGGGAGGGTGTTATCCCACTGTGCTGCTATCAGATGCAATAATCCTATTGTAAAAGTCTATCACCAAATAAGGGTGATATAAGCGGCAGCCAAAATGGCATTAGCTCTGGCAAGCCACACTTCAGCCTTGGCACCCCAGCCCTTGTGAAAAGACCATCAGCGGACCCAGAGGGAAAGGGATGGTGGGGGGGCACAAAATGATCACCCCATTTGTATTCTAGCCATATGACTTGCACAAACAAGCCAAGCCACTTGCTCAGCAAAGGATAAAACCTTTTCTTCCAGCTGTCTGTAGGAGTCTTTCCCAACCTGGTGCCCTTCAGGTCTTTTGGACTGCAAATCCCAGGATCCCTGAACATTGGGCATGGTGCTGTGACTGATGGGAACTGGTGTCAAAAACATCTAGAGTGCACTAGATTGGAGAATGCTGTTCTGTAGTGTAAAGTGCACAGCGTCACTGTTCTCTATACCAGTAATGTTCAGGAACTGTGTTGCCCTTTTCCTTTGCTACCTTGGCAACTTTCACAAGATCACAGCTTTATAGTCTACTAATGTAGAATCCAGAATACCACCGTAATTGTTTTTTTTTTTTTAAAGATATGTGTTGTCTGTGTGTGAGCTGTTTGTTTATATGTTTTTATGTAAATGTTTTTGCACTTTGCATAATGTATTTTAATGGTGTTTTTTTTAATCTTTGTGAACTGTCCAGAGAGCTTTGGCTATGGGGTGGTACAGAAATATAATAAATGAAATGCTGATCACTAAAAGAAATTAAAATCTGGCATACAAGCATTGTGTCAGGACCTACTGCTAGGGATGTATGAATCCCCCACTCTCTGGTCTGAGGGGGGTCCATTGTGGGGCAATTTGGGCCACTTGGGGCCCTGTGGAGTCCTCCGGAGCCCCGCCGCATCCACCAAAGTTTTGTACATGTCGCTTTTTCCTAAGCTGAACAGTTCCAGAGGTTGTAACCTTCCTTTCCCCAAGGGTGAGTTGCTCCAGCCCTTCCATCATTTGAGTTTCCCTTTCCTGCACCTTTTCCAACTCTACAATATCCTTTTTGAGGTGCAGTGATCAGAACTGTATGCAGTATTCCAAGTGTGGTTGCACTTTTACTGCCAGCCCAGTGTGCCCCTTCCCAACTATATCCATCTCCCATCCACTTTCAGGTGTGGTAGAAGTGCATGCAGTCACTGGATACATCCAGAGGACTGCATCACCACTGGGTAGTTAAAGGGAGATGGGAAAAGAGGGAACAACTAGATGTGACATTCATTGCATGATTACAATCAATTGCCTAGATTTAAACACAAATAAATGGTAGGCATGGAGGTGCTCAGGACCAGGACCATGGTGGATGGGGAGGAGTGTTAACTCTTTCCTCCACACATACCCTGCTCCATGGGAGCCAATCAATGCTTCCCTCCTGGGGTAAATAAAGGTTTAGGGCACAGGTGTCCATTTTCATCAGGACCATGGCATGGAGGTGGGGGAAGAGTTAACACCCCCCTTCCTGCATGCCAAGGTCCCAATTCTTATCCCCCTCCTGTATCTGTTATTTAAATGTGGGGGAAAAACACCCTAGACATCTTAATTGCAATCACACAATTAACTTTACACCTCATGTGGTCCTAAGCCAGGCTGGGAAATCCCTTTCCTCCATATTTGTCAAATCACCAATTTCTTGTTCTCCAGGTGCAAATCCTCTTCCACATCCTACTCCCTGCATGTCTATATTGCAACCAAAAACTGGGGTGGGGGATTCAAGGCACTTAGTTGCAAAAATCGCATAATCATCTTTTATTTTATTTGTTTGTTTGTTTGTTAAATTTATTAATCGCCCATCTGGCTGGTCACCCAGCCACTCTGGGTGATGTACAATAATAGAAACAGTTTAAAACAATAAAATTCTACATTAAAAACATCATATTTCTAAAAATACCCTAGCCCACCCCAAATGCCTGCCTGAACAACCATGTTTTTAATGCATGGCAGAAGCTCATTAAAGAGGGGGCATAGTGGAGTTCCCTAGGGAGGGAATTCCACAGCGTGGGGGCCACCACAGAGAAGGCCCTGGCTTTTTGACTAAAACATGCCTTTATGGAAGGCAGAAAACATCCTAAACACATATCTGTATTATGCAGCAGACCCATCCAGTTACATCAGTTTAATAATTTCCATGCTTTTCTGCTTAAATACAAATTCCTGAAATTACTATATGCATCTATGTAATATAGACCTACCTTAATAGTGATCCAGTATTTCTGCCCATGAGTTAAGAGATTAGTTCTATTGTTGTCTGTTTGTTTCAGATCACTGAAGCAAAATAAATAAATGCTTCACTGACTTTTGGGGTTTAGTTCCTACAACAAGGAATTTAATGGCTTAATTTTTTGGAAGCATTTTAGTTCTTTATCATTTCATGTTAGCTTGGCAGTAAAAAACAAACAAACATATTTTATATAACATCAGGTAAAATTGAAAAATCTAAAGCACTAACAGTTATGTAAATAGACACTCTGATGATGGAGTTTGCTTTCTTAGTCCCTCAGGGCAATGCAATTCCTTCCTCCTCTTTTTGGAACATGTTAAAACTATAGAGGAAGAGAATGCCAGTTTATCCACTTCTCTTCATGGCTCCTGGATTAGTAAAGCAAAGTAACAGGCAATCAGGCAAGACAGCAGGAAACTCACACCTAAAATGCATCTTAGGATGGATAAGATGCCTGGGAAGAAATTGCTTGTCAATAAGTCACAGTGCTAGGAAAGATTGATTCATTTTCCCCCCTCATGGCAGCAAGATAGCTAATGAAAATAACAAACGTAGGATGAGTCCAACCCAACGGGCAGTACAGACTGCTGCCAAATGCAGCAAAATCCCAGGGCCTCCAACCTAATTGGAAAAATCCTCAAGAACAAATGCCATTTCCCTTTCCCCTGCCCCAGACTCTTGGGAGAACATGGGTTGAGGTGTAGGGCAATGGTGCCTTATCCTTCCAGTTTTTACAATTGTAATCCTATTTCCTAGAGAAATCATCTGGCATTATTTTGGAAATATCTGTTCCTGATCTCTCACTTACCTGAGGACCATCATTTCTGACAATGAAATTATTCCTTCTAAGGAGGTGCCACCTGGTCCTTGTTGTTGCTCAGTCGTTAAGTCGTGTCCAACTCTTCATGACCCCATGGACCATAGCACGTCAGGCTTTCCTGTTCTCCTCTCTCTCCTGGAGTGTGCTCAAGTTCATTTTCATTGCATCGGTGATGCTATCTAGCCACCTCATCCTCTGCTATCCCCTTCTCCTTTTGCCTTCAATATTTCCCAGCATCGGGTCTTTTCCAGGGAGTTTTCTCTTCGCATTAGGTGGCCAAAATATTTGAGCTTCACCTTCAGTATCTGTCCTTCCAATGAGCACTCAGGGTTGATTTCCTTTAGGATTGACTGATTTGAACTCCTTGCAGTTCAGGGGACTTGATCCACACAATCAAAGGCTTTAGCATAGTCAATGAAGCAGAAATAGACACTTTTCTGGAATTCTCTTGCTTTCTCCATGATCTAGCGAATGTTGGCAATTTGATCTCTAGTTCCTCTGCCTCTTCGAAACCCAGCTTGTACTTCCGGTAGTTCTCGGTTCACATGCTGCTGAAGCCTAGCTTGTAGGATTTTGAGCATAACCTTGCTGGCATGTGAAATGAGTGCAATTGTGGGGTAGTTTGAACACTCTTTAGCATTGCCCTTCTTTGGAATTGGAATGTAAACTGACCTTTTCCAGTCTTGTGGCCATTGTTGAGTGTTCCAAATTTGTTGGCATATTGAGTGCATCACTTTAACAGCATCATCTTTTAGGATTTTAAGTAGCTCAGCTGGAATACTGTCATCTCCGCTAGCTTTGTTGTTATTAATGCTTCCTAAGGCCCACTTGACTTCAGTCTGTAGGATGTCCGGCTCAAGTTCAGTGACCGCACTATCATAGCTATCAGGGACATTAAGAACTTTCCTGTATAGTTCTGTGTATTCTTCCCACTTCTTTTTAATCTCATCTGCTTCTGTTAGGTCCCTGCCTTCTTTCTCCTTTATCATGCCCATCTTTGCACAAGATGTTCCCTTGAGATCTCCGATTTTCTTGAAAAGATCGCTAGTCTTTCCCATTCTATTGTTTTCCTCGATTTCTTTGCATTGTTCATTTAAGAAGGCCTTCTTGTCTCTCCTTGCTGTTCTCTGGAAATCTGCACTATCTTCCCCTTTCTCCCTTGTTTTACGCTTCCCTTCTTTCCTCAGCTACTTGTAAAGCCTCATCAGACAGCCATTTGGCTTTTTTGCATTTCTTTTTCTTTGGGATGGATTGAGTTGCTGCCTCCTGAGCAATGTTACAGACCTCTGTCCATAGTTCCTCAGGCACTCCGTCTATCAGGTCTAATCCCTTAAATCTATTCATCACCCCCACTGTATATTTATAAGGGATATGATTTAGGTCATACCTGAATGGTTTAGTGGTTTTCCCTACGTTGTTCAATTTAAGCCAAAATTTTGCAACAAGAAGCTCATGATCTGAGCCACAGTCTGCTCCAGGTCTTGTTTTTACTGACTGTATAGAGCTTCTCCATCTTTGGCTTCAAAGTACATAATCAATCTGATCTCAATCATGACCATCTGGTGATGTCCATGTGTAGAGTCACCTCCTGCGCTGTTGGAAAAGAGTGTTTCCTATGATCAGCGTGTTCTCTTGGCAAAACTCTATTAGGCTTTGTCCTGCTTCATTTTGTACACCAAGGCCATGCTTGCCTGTTATCCCGGTGATTTCTTGACTTCCTCTTTTAGCATTCCAACCCCCCATGATGAAGAGGACATCTTTATTTTGGTGTTAGTTCTAGAAGGTGTTGTATGTATAGAACCGATCAACCTTAGCTTCTTCAGCATCAGTGGTTGGGGCACAGACTTGAATTACTGTGATGTTGAATGGTTTGCCTTGGATTTGTACTGAGATCATTCTATTGTTTTTGAGATTGTACCCCAGTAGTGCTTTTCCCACCCTTTTGTTGACTATGAGTGCTACTCCATTTCTTCTAAGGGATTCTTGCCCACAGAAGTAGATATAATGGTCACCTGAATTAAATTCGCCCATGCCTGTCCATTTTAGTTCACTGATTCCCAAGATGTCAATGTTCAATTTTGCCATCTCATGTTTGACCACCTCCATCTTACCTTGATTCATTGATCTGACATTCCAGGTTCCTAAACAATATTGTTCTTTACAGCATCAGACTTTCTTTTGGGGACGTACGAAAGTCACTTACTGTTTTGTGGATCTGCTTTGCGGGGGGGGAGGCGCTCTGTCCCTCCCCCCGGAATCCTCGATGGGGAGGGAGGCGCTCCATCCCTCTCCCCGGAGCCCTGCCCAGCCAGCTCCACTGCACGGAGATTCCGCAGAGCTGCCGGCCAGCTCCGCCCGCAGCTGGACATCGGCCACTGGGCAGCAGGGACGCGAATGGCAGCAGCTACGGCAGCCACCATTTGCGTTCGCTATTTTTCGCCATTCTAGCCTACGTAAATATTTACGTAGGACAGAATGGCAAAAAATAGCAAACGCAAATGGCGGCCACCGTAGCCACCGCCATTTGCGTACGCTGTGCCAGGCCGCGGCCGGCCAGGAGACCCGCCGCCACCGCACCCGCCGCCCCGCCACAGCACCCGCTGCACCCACCGCCCTGCTGCCCCACCGCACCCGCCACCGCACCCGCCACCGCACCCGCCGCCGCACCCACCACCGCCTCCCCGCAGCTAGGGATGTCAGAGAATTTCGCCATGAATCTCAGGGAGGCTGAATGCCAGCGCATTTGGCCCCCCGAAATTGGTGGAGAAACGGTCTGCCACACCCCCACCCCCGGGACAGGACTTACCTTGTGTGAATGTCCCTGGCGGTGGCGGCTCCAGGGGCGATGCGGGGGCGGTGCGGCGGCGGCGGCCGGTCTTCCGACCGGCTGCCACCGCCACCGCCATTTCCAAGTTAAAAAAAAAAAACGTGATAGGCTACATAAAGATTTAAGTAGCCTATCACGGCTAGATTTTTTAAAAACACCGTGATAGGCTACGTAAATGTTTACGTAGCCTATCACGGCTGAGTGGGGGGGGGAAACCGTGCGTATGCTGGGGATGTACGAAAGTCACTTACCTTTTCGCAGGGGTGCTTTGCAGTGGGGGGGAGGAGCTTTGCTTCTCCCCCCGAAGTTCAGGCGAGGGGGGGGAGCCATCCCGCCTTGCCTGGCCGAAATTCAGGCCGGGGAGAAGCGCCCCATCTCCCCAGCTGCGAAACAAAGTGTAAACAAAAAACAAAAAAAAACCGTAATAGGCTACATAACGATTAACGTAGGCTATCATGGCTAGATTTCCAAAGTCAGCTGTGATAGGCTATGTAAATCGTTACGTAGCCTATCATGGGTGACTTTGGGGAAAAAAAAAAGTACGTACGCAAATGGCGGCGTTCTATAGGTGCCGCCATTTGCGTTTCTTATTTGGTCCCGGTAGTCTACGTAAAGATTTACATAGACTACCGGGACCAAATAAGGAACGCAAATGGCGGCGCCCATAGAGCGCCGCCATTTGCGTACGCGCTTTTTTTTTTTCAAAGTCACCCGTGATAGGCTACGTAACGATTTACGTAGCCTATCACAGCTGACTTTGGAAATCTAGCCGTGATGGGCTACGTTAATCGTTACGTAGCCTATCACGGGGTTGTTGGGTTTTTTTACACTTTGCAATGGCAGTGGCAGCAGCTGGTCGGAAGACCGGCTGCCGCCCCTGCCCCCGACCAAAGGCTGACAAACCGCCGCCAGGACCTGCCGCCGGGAGGGACATTCGCCAAAGGTAAGTCCCATCCCGGGGGGGGCGGAGAATTTCACCGCCGATTTCGGGGGGCCAAATGCGTTGGCGCTTGGCCCCCTGAAGATTCGGGGAGAAATTATCCGCCTTCCCTAGTGTACGCAAATGGCGGCACCAATGGGCGCCGCCATTTGCGTTCCTTATTTTGGCATGTGTAGTCTACGTAAACATTTACGTAGACTACGGCGAAAATAAGGGGAACGCAAATAGCATTTTGTTGTGTGTGTTTTTCACTCAGCCCTGATAGGCTACATAAACATTGCCGTAGCCTATCACAGCTGACTGCAGGGATGCAAGCGGCAGCGGCTACTGCCGCTGCCCTTTGCATCCCGGCAGGACAGGAGGATTCGTGGCCAGAGGGACGGGGCACCTCCCCCCCGGCCAGAATTTGGGGGGGAGGGACAGGGCGCCTCCCCCCCGGCCAGAATTTTGGGGTGGAGGTACGGGGCACCTCCCCCCCAGCCAGAATTTCGGGGGGAGGGACGGAGCGCCTCCCCCCCAGCGCAAATCAAGCTTCGGGTTCAGGTAAGGGACTTTCGTACATCCCTACCCGCAGCACCCACCGCCGCCGCTGCCGCTGCACCTGCCGCCGCCACCCCGCTGCACCCGCCGCCCCGCCACAGCACCTTCCGCCGCCCCTGCCACCACCGCCCTGCACCCCCACCGCCGCACCCGCCAACAAATCCACCGCCACCACCGCTACTGCCACACCCGCCGACAAATCCGCCACTGCCACCGCACCCGCCATCACCAAATCCGCCACTGTGCCGCCGGAGCTGCCGTCGAACCCGCCAGCACACTGCCGTGCCGCCAGAAATTCGCATTTCACCAAATTTCTCCTAGGGGAGGAGAAATTCTCCAGCAGTGGGAGAAATTTTCAGCACAGCACTAATATAAATGTTGGTAATTCATAATATTCACCTCCGGGCTAAGCTTCTGAAGGGCTGCCAAGTAGAAGATGGAGACTTGCTCTCCATTAGGAATGTGTGAAAGTCACTTACCTTTTCAAAGGGGTGATTCACGGTGGGGGAGAGGCGCTCCGCATCTCCCCCCGAAATCCTAACCCAGTCAGCTCTGCTCCACGGCAACTCCGCAGAGCTGCCGGCCGTGTGCATTCGCAGGCATGCAGAGCCTGCGGATGCAAATAGTGGCAGCTACAGGTGCCGCCATTTGCGTTCCTGTTTTTTTGCCGTGATAGGCTATGTAAATATTTACATAGCCTATCATGGCCTCCACAGGGATGCAAATGGCGTCCCTGTGTTAGCCGTGATAGGCTATATAAGTATTTACGTAGCCTATCATGGCAAAAATGGGGAAGCAGCATGAATGGCACCAGGTAAGTGCTCCATTTTGCACGCCTTTCGCGGGGTGGGGGGGGGCTTCATTCCGCCACGGATTTTGGAGGGCTGAATGCACTGGCATTCGGCCTCACTGTGATCCATGGCGGAATCGTCTGACATCCCTACTCTCCATTGCTCCAGAGGGCTGGACTAGAACCTGTAGGTGGAACCAGCAGGGAAGCAGAGTTGGGCTAAACATTAGAAGAAACTTTTGAACAGTACAAGCAGTGTGACAATGGTTCAGAAGGTGGTGGGCATTCCTTCACTGGAGGTATTTCAGCAGAGCTGGATGGCCATCTGTTAGGGATGCTTTAACTGCTTCCAAATTGCTTTGAGCAGGGGATTGATAATCTCCAAGGGCCTTTCTGACTCTATGATTCTATGATTATCCCCACTCCCAGGATTCTTCATTGTCTCAGATTGAGATTCATGGAAGAACTGCTCCCAGACTCCCTCCTTTGATTCACTTACAGTGGAATCCTATGCATGTTTACTCAGAGGTAAGTCTCATTATGTTCAATAGCACCAAGTGTACATAGGATTGCAACCTAATTCACACATCTGCCACCCCCTCCCCTTACCTGGCTGCCAGAGAGGAGTAGATACTGCCTTCCTTGACTTGTTTTGGTTGTTTGTTTGTTTGCCCACCTTTCCACCCAAAAAAGGGCATTCAGTGCACCTCATAATAGAACATGATTAAAAAGTTAATCTTAATTAAAACATAACATAAAAATCAAAAAATTAACAACACAGTTAAAAACACAACAGTACAAGAAATTAACAGCAGCAACCAGTTAAAAAAAACCCTTCAGCAACAGATCAGCTTATATGCTAAAGGCCGACCTGGATAAAGGTTCTTTGCTTGCTCTTGGAATGACAATGGGGTTGGGGAGACCCTTGTATCATCATCATCACCACCACCACCACCACCACACCATTCCAAGGTCTCTTTGGTCCCTAAGCCATCATCAGACTGAAACTACATATTACAGAGAGCACATGGCAGCTGAGGGAAGAAGTAGCCACATATCTCCACTTCGCCTAGAAACGTCAGGAGCATTGCAGCAAAATGATGTCATTTTACTCTCCTCCCCACTCCCCCTCCAAGCAGCAGCCAAGAACATGGAGTGGGCCCACGGGCACATACCCACTGTAGAGTGTAATGATGTCACACATTAGGGATGAACAACGCTGCATCCCCACTCCTCCCAGGCTCAAGTCATAATTGGGCTTAGCTAGCTGAGCTATTTTCCCGAGAAGTCAGAATATAGCTTGGTTATTTCCAAGCCCAACCATGAGCCTCTTGTGGGTCCTCTTGTGCTTCTGGTGAAGTCATCAGGAATGCGAGACAGTCCAAATCCTTCCCCATGAGCCCTATCCCGAGTGAGTTTGGAACTTGATGGTACCAGTAGAGGCTGGTGGGTTCGGTGTCAGTGGCACTGTGAATCTGCTCTGGGTTTCAGTCAGAACTCTAAAGGAGCCATCCAAGTTACTGAACCCATTTTGGGAATAGGGTTCAGCACACTGCATAGCTCCTTTAGCGTTCTAGCTGGTTCTGACTGAAAGCCAGAATGGATTCACAGCCCACTGACATCGGACCCACCAGCCTCCACTGGATGTCACGCACACACACAAACTAGGCTGCCACAGAAGCACCATTTCCACTCCCACTCTGTAATGTCTAGTTTAATTTAACATGTGCTCTGGTCTCATTACCCAGATGATTACCTCTTAGCTGGCCAAGGTGAGGAAATGCTCCATGTAATGACACTGTAGGCTTTTCCAGGCATTCATAGTCATGACTTCCCCATCAGCCTCACTCCCTTCGTTGCATCATGCCTTCCACAGTGCAATGAGGGGGGTCTGTAACTGGGAGCCTGCTCCATGCACATAGGCTCCTGTACAGTTTAGGACCCTGGGATCACACAGGGCTCTAAATCACACAGTGAACCTACATGCATAGAGGGAGGTGGGGACACAAAAGTTGGAGCAGGGCCAATGAGCACATTATTAATGTCTCCCCTCCCACAATGGGGAATGTGTGAGTAGAAATGCCTAGACAGGACTCTGTTTAGATGTTTATGACTTTATTACAGGGGTGGGGGAAACTCCATGCTGAAGTCCCACTGTCTGCGGCAGCCTTGTATTTTTTTTTAATAATCTCTTCTTCTGCCTTCATTCATGCTTCTGATTTTTTCCCCTCTTTCATTTAGAAGCTGAACCAGCTCTGAATTATTTGAAGTTCTGTGAAATTGCATAGGGGAACGGAGAGATGATCTCCAGGGTAACCAGACTTATATTCAAAGCCAGGAGGGCTCCTCTCTGCGTCCTCTCTAGCTCATCACCATTTCCAATGCTGCTCAGTCAGTATTAAGTAGGGATGTCAGAGAATTCCGCCACGGATCTCGGTGGGGCCGAATTAGGGATGTCAGAGAATTCCGCCACGGATCTCGGGGAGGCCGAATGCCAGTGCATTCGGCCCCCCGAAATTGGTGGCAGAACGGCCTGGCCCCCCCGCCCCCCTGGGACGAGACTTACCTGGGGTGGATCTTCCGGGTGGCAGCGGCTCCGGCAGCGGCTCCGGCGGTGGCTCCGGTGGCGGTTCGGCGGCGGGCGGTCTTCCGACCGGCTGCCACCGCCACCATTTCCAGTTTAAAAAAAAAAAAAAGACGTGATAGGCTACGTAAATCTTTACGTAGCCTATCACGGCTAGGTTTTTTTTTAAAAAGTGATAGGCTACGTAAATGTTTACGTAGCCTATCACGTCTGACTTTTAAAAAAACCACACACGCGTGTACGCAAATGGCAGCGGCTACGGCCACCACCATTTGCGGTCCTTATTTTGGCATGTCTTAGTCTACGTCAAGATTTACGTAGACTAAGATGGCGAAACTAAGGGGAACGCAAATAGTGTAGCGTCCGCTACGCTATTTGCGTTCCCCTTATTTTCGCCATCTTAGTCTACGTAAATCTTGACGTAGACTAAGACGTGCCAAAATAAGGAACGCAAATGGCGGCGGCCGTGGCCGCCACCATTTGCGTACGCACGTTGTTGGTGGTTTTTTTAAGTCAGACGTGATAAGCTATGTAAACATTTACGTAGCCTATCATGGCTGACTGCAGGGACGCAAACGGCGGCAGCTATGGCCGCCGCCATTTGCATCCCTGCTAGCCAGCAGCCAGATGTCCAGCGGCTGGCAGAGCCAGCTGGTGGCTCTGCAGAATCCCTGTGGAGCGGAGCCAGCCAGCCAGGATTCCGGGGGGAGGGACGGAATGCCTCCCCCCCCCACCATCAACATAATCCGCGAACAGGTAAGTCACTTTCGTACATCCTTAGGCCGAATGCCAGTGCATTCGGCCCCCCGAACTCCATGGCGGAATGGCCTGCCACCCCCCACCCACCCCTCGCAGATCCCCCCCGGGACGAGACTTACCTGGGGAGGATGTTCCGGGCGGCGGCGGCTCCGGCGGCGGCTCCGGCGGCAGGTCCGGTGGCGGCTCCGGCAGCAACTCCGGCGGCGGCTCCGGCGGCAGCAGTGGCGGCAGCTGGTCTTCTGATCAGCTGCCGCCGCTGCCATTTGCAGTCTTGTCATGTTTTTTTGTTGTTTTTTTTTACACAGACGTGATAGGCTACGTAAAGATTTACGTAGCCTATCACTGCTGGGTTAAAAAAAAAATGCGTACACAAATGGCGGCTGCGGCCGCCGCCATTTGCATTCCTTATTTTTCGCCATCTTAGTCTCCGTAAATATTTACGTAGACTATTGCGGCGAAAATAAAGGGGAATGCAAATAGCATAGCGGGCGCTATTTGCGTCCCTTTTTGATTTGCCATTTTAGCCTACATAAATATTTACGGAGGCTAAAATGGCGACTCAAAAAGGGATGCAAATACCGCCCGCTATGCTATTTGCGTTCCCCTTTATTTTCACCGTAATAATCTACGTAAATATTTACGTAGACTAAGACGGCGAAAAGTAAGGAACGCAAATGGCGGCAGCCATAGCCACTGCCATTTGCGTACGCAGGTTGTTTTTGTTTTTGTTTTTTTACCCAGAGCCCTCTGCGGACAGAAATCTGGCTGCGGACGGCTCTGGCCTGGGCCTGGCCAGCTGCTCCATGGAGCTGCCGCGGAGCACAGCCGGCCGTGGAGGATTCCGGCGGGGAGGAACGGATCGCCTCCCCCCCGGTCGAGGATTCCGGGGGGAGGGACGAAATGCCTCCCCCCCCACCATGAACATAATCCATGGAAAGGTAAGTGACTTTCATACATCCCTTAAGCCCAGATTTTCTCCTATAAATCACCTTAGCCATGTATGAATTCTGAAATGTTGATCTACAGTCATGCTTTATTTATTCAAGAACAGAATGCAGTCATCTTTGCAGCACAGAAATGCAGAAAACTATCTCTAAATGTGACTTCTCCCAATTTGAAAACAAAATATCCCAAATGAAAACATGGTTGCTTTACAACAGAGAGCTCCTAACATTACCAACCGTTGCTCTTCCATGGTAAGCTACAGCTGGAATTGCAGTTGACCATCCACACGCCCAGGGACTTACACATTTTGGGGTGTGTGCATCTACCATATTCCATTCCATCCACACAGTGGCTGTGGCAGAGCCCCAACCCTCATTTGTCACCACACATACCCTTCTCTGAATATTTTCAATCAGGTGCTTCTTGGTGCGATCTTAGCACCTGTGTGTGAGAGTGTGTGTTTTAACAGTTTTTGAAGCAGGGCCAAAAGAAGTTGTTTTTTAAAAACAGTGGCTGCTGCACAAGGCAAGAGGATTGCAGCTAGGCTTACGTCTGAGTAAACATGGTTACAATCAAGGTATAAGTCCCATTGATTTCACCTGAGAATGCCAGATCTCTAGTCTAGTCAATTACATAACCAAATCTCAGTCAGATCTCCCATCTATTCGGTTTTATAACCTGGCTAGAAAATGTGCTAGCTTGATTTTCACTAACGCTGTGCTGAAAATTTCTTCCATGTTTTTTTCTGACCATTCTCATTCAATTTGATAGAAAATGAATTCCTTGTGTAAAGAAAGTCACATTAAACTCATGGGTTGGGTTTAGAGACTCATGGGTTAGGAATACGCATGGAATGGTTTCCGGTTTCTTCAGCTTAATTTACTTATGAGGTGACCAAGGTGTCTTTTGATGTACAATCATCTCTCCAATAGTCTGCAGCCTCCTTGGCTTCCTGCACTTCAATTAAAGCCCAGGGGACATAAAGAGGTAATTCTTCCAAAAGGGCTTTTCAGATCAGGAAGTGCCGAGGCTGCAGAGCAATGGGGAGATGCGTAACAGGAAAAACATACGCACGGCACATTCAGCCACCTCACAGTGATTAGATAATCTAAAAAACACCACCAAAAAAATTCAAAATAAATTATAAATTGCCCTGAGAAGGAGGCGGAAAAGTGCAAGCCTCCTTCATGTGGAAAAGGAAACAAAATCAGGAAACTGGGGGACAGATTTTGGCCCAGCATTTGCTCCACCTCTTCCTTGGAGATGGGCTCAACACTGCCCCCGCACACCTGCTACAGGGCTTTCAGGGAAGTAGCGCTATTATAAGCATCTCCTTTAGAGACAAGATGCATCCACAATCACCCCCTCAGAAATGTAATGTTTGGAAGACTCTGGGGAAGGTGCTGAACACTGAAGAATGACAAGTAAAGCTGAACCCAAATCTCTCAGAAAAGTTCTGAGATGTTTCTTTTCTTACCCCTGTGCCCCTCACCCCACAAAGATAAAAGACCACTTTTCAGAATTTTCTCTGAATTTTCTTCACCATTTTTTGTGTGGTGGCTGCCTTCCATCACAAAGCCCCCTAACAATGGTAGGTATCAGGCATTCTGGAGGATGCCAAGTGGGGGCCAACCTGCTGTTGTTGCCACTGTAAGCACAAACCCCCCAAAACCCTTGAGAGAAAAAAGAAGCTGTGCTACAACCCCAGCCAATGGTGAACTCTACCTGTGAGAAACTGTTGGAGAATAAATTCTCCCTCTGCAGAAGTTTGGTGGAATTTCCCCTTCAGTTTCTCTGCCTGCAAATACATTGGAGAGTTCCAAGAGGCCATTTGTGCCCAGCTTTAATTTCCTCTGCTTCTTAGTTGGCTCCAGCACTAGAGAAAGGAGAGGAATCTCCAACACATAATCCACCTTTTCCAGTGACAACTCTTTCTACTGTGCCTCAGTCACAGGTTTCCCTATCCACATCTGCAAACTGATTGCACTCTTATTCTTTTCTTTCCTACCTTAACAGTATTTCTGCAATAAAAAGGGACAGAAGAAACAGTTGGAAAACATCGGAGGATTAGGAACTGGAACTGCCATAAAATTGTGTAAACGAGGCACCGCAACTGCACATTAAAAGCCTCGCCTGGAAGCATCCCAAATATATGGCCTCTCCACTTCAAAGCAGAATTTGCCAGAACACATGGCTGAGAACCAGAATGAGGAAATTAAAATAAATGTAATTTTGCGACCGTATTCATAGCATACATTGATTCCCACAAATGCTACCACATATACAAATGGATTAAACATAACTCTGGCAGAAACTGAAATAATAATTAAAAAATCTTCTGGAAGTGTCAAATGAATTGAAACAGAATGAAGCATGAAGACTTTGTAAACATAAAAGTAATCATGGATTTCTCCCTAAAGTTGTCTAAGTTTGTAAAGGGACCCATAAAAACATAAGATACACGGGTATCCTAGAAGAGTATGATGTAAAAGGAACAATGTAAAATGTTATTGGCTGCGACTGGTGGTGGTGGTAAAGTGCATTGTGTAATAATACCTATCATGTGTTGTACTGACATTGTAGAGTGGCGGGTGGCCGGTTTAATTCCATCTTAAGCCCTAGTCAGAGCCTGTCCAGGGTCAGTCCCCAACAGTCAGATCCCCAGGGACAGAGGAGTGCTGGTTGTGCATCCAGTGGAGCTAGAGGTGAGTAACATGGTCCAGAGCAGGCAAGTGACAAATTCCAAAAGCAACAACCAAACTCAAAACTAGGTAATGTAATTCAAGGCAGGGTAGGCAGGTTATCATCCAAAGACAGCATGAAGTAGAGAACAGGTCCTTCGCTGAGCAGGGCAAGACATCGATCGGACAGGATAGCAAGGTCCAAGGGTGGTGTTTTACATGTGTAGTGACCTGAACCTTGAGCAGGACTGTAGCCAGGAATCTCACAGCAAGGAGGAGGAGCCAGCCAGATCAGAAGGACCATCAGCACAAGCCATGGAGGTGCTCAGCCCTGACCCAGGCCCTGACACCAAGCCTGAGCCAGAGACGGGGGGCCAAAACAGACTTGACTTGAAAGATGTAGCTAGCAGCTATGTCTTTTCTTCGTTTTTACTCTATAGTAGGCGCAGGGGCCCTGGATCAGGCCCCTAGCATAGGGGTAGGGGGGGCTTTAACCTTTCTTTCCCCCACACCTGCTGTCCTGCTATGGGCCTGATCTGGATCTGGGGCCCCATGGCCGCAATTTCTACTGCAAAATAGTATAATCCATTTGCTTTATGGATCACTATTTTGCAACAGAAATTGCAGGCATGCCCCCACCCCCCCGCAATCTGGACTGGACCCAGAGTAGGGAGAAAGAGTTAAAGCCACCCTACCCCCCACTCTAGATTCTCTGTTCAAGTAATGTCTGTTTTGGCTCTGGGCTTGTTAGTTAGGAGGCCCTCAAAACAGTGACCACACCCTACCAAACTCAGATCCCCAGAGACAGCACCCCCTGAATTAGATTCCCCTGAGGGTCTGGCCTCATCTAGTGCAGAGGTGTCCCAAAAACACCTGCTAACCAGCACAGGCAACACATAAGAAACAAAGTGCTCAGCTCCAAGCCAGAGGTCTGCTCCTTTAAGGCTGTCTGGTCTTCAGGAAGAGGGCCCAAACTCTGTATCTTAGCTCTGTTCAGAAGCACAACCACAAAATAAAAAAGCACAAAGCAGAAACACTGTTTAAGTTGTTTTCTATAAGTTAGAGAAAGAAGTGTTTTGTCCCTGTCAATCCAGTAGTTACTGTGAAATAAGATGGTTGCCTGGGGTGAAAAGTGTATTTGAAAGATAGTATGGGAACCTGACTGAAATAAAAAATTACTTCTAAATCTCTTTTTTTCTCAAGTTGACCTTTATCAGCTTTGTAATATAATTCAATTCCATTCCAAATATCAGTACTGAAGACCACACAAGCATCTTGTTTGCATGATTTGCGCTCACCGGATAGTAAATTATGCACCTATTAATCACTCATCATAAACTCCTTGCCAAAACACAATTGTTAAGCTCAAAGGAGATCAAAAAAGAAAGCTTCTCATTTTGGAATGTTCTTTCTCTATTTTCTTTCCAGGTTTCTTTTATCACAAGAAAAAAAAACAATGCCTAGGACAAAGCAAATGAAAACCTGGCACTCCTGTAAAATACTGATACGATGCCGAGCAGATACTGATACACACACACACACACACACACCTCAATCATTTACATATTAAACTCAAAGATTGGAACTTGCAAGTTCAGAACTCAAAGCCTGGGGCTTTATGGCAGCGACAACCTACCCACTTAGACCAGTGTCTTTCAAATGTTCAGCCTCCAGTGAACCTTTTCTATATGGACTGGTCGACTGCTGAGGAATCCCTACATCAGGAACAGGAAACTTCCTTCAGGTCGAGAGCCACATTGGGTGTTGAGTGGGTGGCTAGGAGTCACACGCACACACATCACCACACATACATATGCAGGGCATAGTCTGAAGGCACATGAGGCAGCCACCTTGCTGAAGCAAAGCAGGTTTGGGTCTGGTCAGTGCTTTGAGGGGAGAACATCTGGGAACCACATGTAGCCACCTCGAACTCCATGAGAGAAGAAAAGTGGGATATAAACATAGTAAATAAATATACACACATATCACACACATACTTACACACACACGAATCCTGCTAGAGATCGTTGGGATAGGAAGGAGGTTAAAACCTCCCACCCATCACAGTGATGCTGCTGAAGACCACTGAGATGGGGAGGAGGTTTGAACCTTGTCCTGATTACAGTGGTTTTCCATGGAAAGAGTGTGTGCAGGGATGTCTCCTTGATAAATGGCTTGATTGATTGATTGATTGATTGATTATATTTCTATACCGTCCACTAGCTGACACTTTCTGGGCACTTCACAACTTCTTGTCAAATACAGGGTTCAAATACGGGTTTCTCTTTCCCTGGAGAATCTCAGCAATGGGGGTGCGGTTAACTTTGCCTCCCTAGGGATGGACGAAAGGGACTTACCTTGTCCCGCAGCTTGCTTCGCGGTGGGGGGGCGGCATTTTGGTTCTCCCCCCGAAGTTCAGGCGAGGGGGGGGAGGCGCCCCACCTCGCCCGGCCAAAATTCAGGCCGGGCGGGAGGCGCCCCATCCCTCGCCGCCAAAATTCAGGCCGGGGAGGAGCGCCCCATCTACCCGGCCGTGAAAAAAAAAAGTAAAGTAAAAAAACACACACACACACCCGTGATAGGCTATGTAATGACTTACGTAGCCTATCACGGCTAGATTTCCAAAGTCAGCCGTGATAGGCTATGTAAATCGTCACGTAGCCTATCACGGGTGACTTTGAAAAAAAAAAAGCGCGTACGCAAATGGCGGCGCCCATGGGGCGCTGCCATTTGCGTTCCTTAGTTTGGCACGTCTAGTCTATGTAAAGATTTACATAGACTACGGCGAAAATAAGGGCAACGCAAATAGCGTTCCCTTATTTTCGCCATAGTCTACATAAATCTTTACGTAGACTAGACATGCCAAACTAAGGAACGCAAATGGCGGCGCCCCATGGGCGCCGCCATTTGCGTACGCGCTTTTTTTTTTTTTCAAAGTCACCTGTGATAGGCTACGTGACGATTTACGTAGCCTATCACGGCTGACTTTGGAAATCTAGCCATGATAGGCTACGTAAATCATCACGTAGCCTATCACAGGTGTGTGTTGTTGTTTTTTTACTTTCCTTTTTCATTTTACAATGGTGGCGGCGGCAGCCGGTCAGAAGACCAGCCGCCGCCCCTGCCGAAACACTGCCAAACCGCTGCCGGGACCCGCCACCAAGAGGGACATTCGCACGAGGTAAGTCCCATCCCGGGGCGGGCGGGGGGCCAGCAGAGAATTTCACCACCAATTTCAGGGGGCCGAATGCGTTGGCATTTGGCCTCCTGGAGATTCGTGGAGAAATTCTCCGCCATCCCTATGCCTCCCCCATCGTAGCTGCTGTGAAAACTGCTGCAGTAGGGAGGAGGGTTCAACAAAGAAGTCATCTCCACACACCCTCTTCCGCTGTGGCACGGCCTCCCGGCAGCCTGCCAAAGACCTGTTTGGCGGGCTGACAGAAGCCTGCTGCTTCAGGGTGATGCTTTCAGCAGCAGCAGGGTGGCAGCAGTTGGAACCCATGGGGCCCACACAAATGGTCCTGACCCATAGGCTGCATGTTGTCCCCAGCCCCACCCCACCTACATGGACAGGACCCAAGCATAGTTTATCCAGGCCCCTTAAAACTTGTAACACAAGTGTGCCCTCCACCCAGGTTGTCATATTTTGTTGTTGTTCAGTCGTTCAGTCGTGTCCGACTCTTCGTGACCCCATGGACCATAGCACGCCAGGCCTTCCTGTCCTGCGCTCTCTCCCGGAGCGTGCTCAAGTTCATATTCATTGCATTGGTGATGCTATCTAGCCATCTCATCCTCTGCTGTCCCCTTCTCCTTTTGCCTTCAGTCTTTCCCAGCATCAGGGTCTTTTCCAGGGAGTTTTCTGTTCGCATTAGGTGGCCAAAATATTGGAGCTTCAGCTTCATTATCTGTCCTTCCAATGAGCACTCAGGGTTGATTTCCTTTAGGATGGACTGATTTGACCTCCTTGCAGTCCAGGGGACTCGTCAGAGTCTTCTCCAGCACCACAGTTCGAAAGCATCAATTCTTCGGCGCTCAGCCTTCCTTATAGTCCAGCTCTCACAGCCATACAGTACTACTGGGAAAACCATAGCTTTGATTAGACGGACCTTTGTCGGCAAGGTGATGTCTGTGCTTCTTACTATGCTGTCTAGGTTTGCCATAGCTTTCCTCCCAAGGAGCAAGCGTCTTTTAATTTCATGGCTACAGTCACCGTCTGCGGTGATCTTGGAGCCCAAGAAAGTAAAATCTGTCACTGCTTCCATTTCTTCCCCTTCTATATGCCAGGAAGTGATAGGGCCAGATGACATGATCTTAGTTTTTTTAATGTTGAGTTTCAAACCAGCTTTTGCACTCTCCTCTTTCACCCTCAACAAGAGGCTCTTGAGATCCTCTTCGCTTTCTGCCATTAGGGTGGTATCGTCGGCATATCGGAGGTTGTTGATAATTCTCCCGGCAATCTTAATTCCGACCTCTGATTCATCCAACCCGGCATTTCTCATGATGTACTCTGCATATAAGTTAAATAAGCAGGGTGACAATATGCAGCCTTGTCGTACTCCTTTCCCAATTTTGAACCAATCGGTTGTTCCATGTCCGGTTCTTACTGTTGCTTCTTGACCCTCGTACAGGTTTCTCAGGAGACAGGTAAGGTGGTCTGGTACTCCCATCACTTTAAGAATTTGCCACAGTTTGTTGTGATCCACACAATCAAAGGCTTTAGCGTAGTCAATGAAGCAGAAATAGACGTTTTTCTGGAATTCTCTTCCTTTCTCCATGATGCAGCGAATGTTGGCGATTTGATCTCTAGTTCCTCTGCCTCTTCAAAACCCAGCTTGTACTTCTGGTAGTTCTCGGTTCGCATACTGCTGAAGCCTAGCTTGTAGGATTTTGAGCATCACCTTGCTGGCATGTGAAATGAGCGCAATTGTGCAGTAGTTTGAACACTCTTTGGCGTTGCCCTTCTTTGGAATTGGAATGTAAACTGACCTTTTCCAGTCTTGTGGCCACTGTTGAGTGTTCCAGATTTGTTGGCATATTGAAAGCAGCACTTTAACAGCATCATCTTCTAGGATTTTAAATAGCTCGGCTGGAATACTGTCATCTCCGCTAGCTTTGTTGTTAGTAATGCTTCCTAAGGCCCACTTGACTTCACTCTCGAGGATGTCTGGCTCAAGTTCAGTGACCGCACTATCATGGCTATCAGGGACATTCAGATCTTTCCTGTATAGTTCTTCTGTGTATTCTTGCCACCTCTTCTTAATCTCATCTGCTTCTGTTAGGTCCCTGCCTTCTTTGTCCTTTATCATGCCCGTCTTTGCACAAAACGTTCCCTTGAGACATCCAATTTTCTTGAAGAGATCTCTAGTCTTTCCCATTCTGTTGTTTTCCTCGATTTCTTTGCATTGTTCATTTAAGAAGGCCTTCTTGTCTCTCCTTGCTATTCTCTGGAACTCTGCATTCAGTTGGGTATATCTTCCCCTTTCTCCTTTGCTTTTCACTTCCCTTATTTCGTGAGCTACTTGTAAAGCCTCATCAGACAGCCACTTGGCTTTCTTGCATTTCTTTTTCTTTGGGACGGATTTCGTTGCTGCCTCCTGAACAATGTTACAGACCTCCGTCCATAGTTCCTCAGGCACTCTGTCTATCAGGTCTAATCCCTGAAATCTATTCCTCACCTCCACTGTATATTCATCAGGGATATGATTTAGGTCATACCTGAAAGGTTTAGTGGTTTTCCCGACGTTCTTCAATTTAAGCCGAAATTTTGCAAGAAGCAGCTCATGATCTGAGCCACAGTCAGCTCCAGGTCTTGTTTTGACTGACTGTATGGAGCTTCTCCATCTTTGGCTGCAAAGGACATAATCAATCTGATTTCAATATTGACCATCTGGTGACGTCCATGTGTAGAGTCGCCTCTTGTGCTGTTGGAAAAGAGTGTTTGCTATGATCAGCGTGTTCTCTTGGCAAAACTCTATTAGCTTTTGTCCTGCTTCATTTTGTACACCAAGGCCATGCCTGCCTGTTATCCCGGTGATTTCTTGACTTCCTACTTTAGCATTCCAATCCCCTATGATGAAGAGGACATCTTTTTTTGGTGTTAGTTCTAGAAGGTGTTGTAGGTCTTCATAGAACCGATCAACCTCAGCTTCTTCAGCCTCAGTGGTTGGGGCATAGACTTGAATTACTGTGATGTTGAATGGTTTGCCTTGGATTCGTACTGAGATCATTCTATCATTTTTAAGATTGTACCCCAGTACTGCTTTTCCCACCCTTTTGTTGAATATGAGCGCTACTCCATTTCTTCTAAGGGATTCTTGCCCACAATAGTAGATATGATGGTCACCTGAATTAAATTCGCCCATGCCTGTCCATTTTAGTTCGCTGATTCCCAAGATGTCGATGTTCAATCTTGCCATCTCATGTTTGACCACCTCTAGCTTACCTTGATTCATTGATCTGACATTCCAGGTTCCTAAACAATATTGTTCTTTACAGCATCGGATTTTCTTTTCACCGCCAGACACATCCACAGCTGAGTGTCCTTTCGGGTTTGGCCCAGCCGCTTCACTCTTTCTGGCGCTACTTGGAAATACCCTCTGCTCTTCCCAGTTCCCCAAATCCGGGGAATATATTTTGCACAATATGCAAACTGTATGCTAATTATCCAAATCATATGGCAGGTTGAGAAAGGGTATCCACCCCACCCCACCCCACCCCACTGCTTTCTGACTCCAAATCACACCTTTCAAAGTTATTTTGTAGGAAGTGAACAGATGCATCCTAACATACTTCCTAACATGCTGCTTAGGGGGAGGAAATCCCAGTGGGAACCTGCTTCTGTGCATGTCTGTGTGAATGCCAGAAGGTGTTTGGATTCTACAACCATGTTGAACTCCATGGTCCGAGGCTTATCTCCTAGTGATAGAGCCGAGAGCAGAGCTTTTTCCAGAAAGGGGAAGGGGTATTAAGAGGAATAAAAAGGACACATTGGTTATGTACGTATGTATGTTTGTATATATAAATAAAAATGAATGAATGGTGAACTACCCAGGCCTGTGAAGTATCAGGCCTCAGAGTTCTTGGGCCTGCAATATAACTCCCTGTGATTGGCAAGCAATATGAAACCTCTGGATTGGTCACCCCTGGTATAATTCCTAGGAGCCTGGCCTCCTGTCCCTGCCTGGTCTACAGAACAGTACATTCCACTCCTGTCAGTTTTAGCACAAACCCTCTGCTCAAGTTCCAGCAATGTTCCAATAAATACCCTGCATCGGCAAACATCTAACTATTCCAGAGTCTAAATTTAGATTTGACTGCCCACAGCCCTAGCCTGGCTCTGACAATACGGTTCTGCGTCTTTTCAGAGAACACTTTAGCCTTGGGCATGCAGTGCAGAGATGTACCTTACCCTTTCTTTACATTGCTTGTTGTGAATTAATAATGACATTGCAGCTTCCGTGATTTGGTCCTCTTTCCATCAAACAGACAGTGCTGACAGTGCATACAATAGTTGATCATTTATCTCCAACCCCATGAAGATGGTGCCGACACTAATTATGTCCAGCCCTCCTTGTTTGATATCATTATTCTTTTAAGACTTTCAGAATTCATTTGGCGCACACAAGGAAAAAAGACATACCCTTTCGAAATGGTCTCCGACTTCCTGAAAATCACCACACAGAGATTAAAACAAGGCTCTCCAGCTTTCAAAATGATAAAGAGTTTTATGCTTCCCTTGATGGACAGCACAAACTTTTATGACTTCCTTTTTAGCTGATGCTGTCTCACTGACATGCTATGGAACACAAAATCCATGTTTCTTAATACAAGGGCAACTAAGAGGTTACTTTCAAAGTTATTGAACCTGTTCTAAGCTTCAGTGTTTTAGGGACATCTGATTCCCCTTGGGACATCTGCTTATTTTTCACTGATAATCTACATAGTTTATATCTGTGATGTTAAAAAACAGTCTATCAGCTCTACAAAAAAATATATTTTTTCTTTAAGCAGGCCAGTTCAATATCAACATAGAGATTCATTATTCACTGTAAATGTAATAGCATAAACAGATCAAAACAATGTATGAATTATTGTACTTTATAGTTATTTATGGTCCTGCTTTTTCTAAGCAATTCCCTGTTTTTCAAACCATCCTAAACTTGAACACTATGGATTGCATTCAGATGTAGTCATACTTAGAGCAGAACAACTGAAATCAGGACAAATAAATGGAAGGCCTTGTTCATGCGGCTCATAGTTAAAACATGGAATTTGCTCTCACAAGATATAGCAATGGCCACCAAGTTTATTTATTTATTTATTTATTTAGTGATATTTATGAATCGCTTACATTAAAGAAATTTCTAGGTGATGTACAAAAAACAAGCCTTCATACAGAGTACAAGACTACTGAACAGTTGTGAATGGTAAAAAAATTATGGAGGCTATCACTGGCTACTAGTCATGATGGCTCTATATTACCTCCAGTATTGGAGGCAGTATGTCGGGGAACACAAGTGGGAGGGTGCGGCATTGCACTTATGTCCTACTTGTGAGCTTCCCCCAGGAACCTGTTTCACCACTGTGGGAACAGAATGCTAGACTAGATAGGCCTTTGATCTGATCCAGCAGGGTTCTTCCTATGTTCTTAATGAGATTTAAGTTAGTAATGACTAACTTCAGTCCCATTGATTCCAGTGCATCTTCTCGAAGTCTGAATAAGTCTGAATCCAACCCTTTGTGTTTATCTAAGCATAGATCAATCAATATGCACCCCACTGTGTTATACCACTAGCACAATATGCCCACATATCTAGCAGGGACATTTGTCAGGACCCCCCTCCCCCGAAAAAAAGTCCAACGCAAGGAGCAAGTGAGCTAGTATTTTAGAAGAGGTTACTGTTACTTATTTTAGGCATAAAGGTAACTTTTATGTAGAAGCACAGCTGTCAGTGGAAGACACCACTGGATCCCTGCCCCTAGTCCGAGACGAAAGAGAAAGAATGACCAGAAGGCTACATCTTCTTACAGAGCATAGGGAGAGGCCCAGTCTACTGTGTTGCAAAGAACCAGCGCTGCACAGTGCCATAATTGTGGCCATGCTGTTAACCTATTCATTGTTCACCATCACCACCCTCATCTCCCATTAAGTAAACAAGGCTTCCTTGCCCCTCCTTGGTCACCAGTCAGAGATGAGAGCTGGCAGTGCCTCTCTTCATATAGACAGCTTGACTGTGCAGTTCCTCTGTACAATCTAAGAAAGAGCAGCCCACCTGTGAGGATCCAGTCCGCAAGCTGGTGCTCCTTGCTGTTAATCTGGCCCTGCCATGCCCAAAGAACCACTGGACTGACCAAACCCTAGAGTCACTTTGTTTATAAAGAAGCTGACTGTGGATCACTGTGACGTGCTGTGTGCATGAGATCATGGCTGATATATAAAAAAATGACATACAAAGAACCTCCATATGTGAGACACTAACAATTAAGGGGATTAGGAATAGGAATGTATGAGAAATTCATTTCTGCTTGTTTTTTATCCAAATTTACCTGTATTTGCAGCTCCTGGACTCAAATGCAGACTCAAACGTAACCTGTGGTTAAAGTCTGTACACATCTGAGCTCGCAGTGTGATTTGTGAACCAAAAAAAAAAAGTTTGGGGCAACATGCATACACTTGAAAAATGGGCATGAAAATGCTCACAACAAATGCTCACAAATATGCATATTTGTATATATCAGTGACAGAAGAATATGTACATTTCAAAAATGCACACAATTGATGCATACATTTGGAAAAATACACACGAAAATATGCACGTATTTTCATGTGAAAAGAAAAAAACCAAAATCACAATCTGATAAGGACACGAGACAGAACGAGCTTCAAGGTAGAATTTGAAGAACCCTGATCATCATGAGCTAGAGTTTTACTGATTCACACATCTGATGAGAAATGCAGCGGTCTTGGTGGCCCAGTGGCTGATGAAGCCATAACAAATCTAGGAGAGACGCTGAGACGGCATTTGATTATGATACATTTAGCTCATTTTTGGTCCTGTTTTGTTTTATTGTTATTTCATTATTCTTGGTTCTTGCATTGAGCACTGTGCATCAATAAACTGTTCAAATAATTTCAGGTATAATGTTGAGTTAGAGGCCTTTCCTTCCTTCCTTCCTTCCTTCCTTCCTTCCTTTCTTTCTTTCTTTCTTTCTTTCTTTCTTAGCTTTACCCACTCAGGCGCAATTTCAGGCCCAGATTTACACCGGTGTTGTCAGGTCTGACATGCCAAGATAAGTCCTGCCAGAGTAAAGCCCTGAGTGCATGTGTTGCATTGAAGAAATGGATCTGGGCAGATACAAGTGGGTGCTTCTATCTGACTCTATAGTTTCCAGATTATCTGGTGAAAGTTGGAAGAAGCTCTCAAAGGAAGTAACAAATAGCCTCTCCTCCTTAATTCTGGCTCCCCATCCTGAAAATTACTCAGTTGGCTGGACATCCTGAGGAAGTGGCTAAAACCATGGAACTCTAGGTCAAAACCTGAGGTCTGTCTCCCAATTTACTTAAGTCCACAAAGCCTCTGCTATGGTGGGCAGGAGCTGGATCATGTCCTTTATCCCTTGCTGGAATATCTCCAGCAGCTGGTGCTATATATCATAATAAACTAAGGCCAATAAAACTAAATGTTAGCTACTGATAAATAATACAATATTTAATTTGCCTGGGCAGCTACTCCTTTTCCTCCCAGCATAATTCAAATATCTGCTGAATTATATTTGAATTAAATGACTTTTTTTAACAGATGATAAAGCCACCATTTGTATCCCAAACGTTGGTTCACAAGCTATCTAAAAGATCTTTATGGCTCAATTTTCTTTGAATCAGAGGCAATGAAATATAGGTTCATAAAAAGTATTTGCCATTCATGCATCTGACACTGCAACAATAATATGTGTTATTTATTATACACCTATAATAACCAGGTGATGTACAAATCAGAAATGCAATAACACTTGTGGGTGCGCACTGTAATCTTCCTGGACACTCCATAAGATTGCTCAGAGTGGGCACTCTCAAAACAATCAAATCCAGTAGGCTCGAGGTAGCAGCAGAACAAGTCTCCATGCCCCCCACCCCGCAAACACCCCGCATGTAACCGGGACTTACAATAGGAACTGTGGGTTCATCATCTCTCTTTATAAAGACTGAGAGAATCATTTCTCATTATAGTTGCCATTCTATTTGTAGTATAGGTTACCATCCTTTAAAATGAGGATTGTTGAGAGTAAACATTGCATTAACGTCCTCATAAATGCTTGCTGCCAGTTCCGTTCCGCTTTTGCATCTGAGGAGGTATGCTGCAACCTACAAAAGCTTGTGCTGTACTGAAAATTGTTGGTCTATTTAATTCAAACCGAAGTCATTCATACAGCACCCAACCATATACTAAATTAGTTATGTTCCCAGGTCATGAACTGACTTAAATTGACTTGCAGTTTAACAGGGTTGCATGCACACAATTACTACCTAGTTGCATGCACATAATTACCTTCGATTCTAATTGAATTTACACATGTATGTAAGAACTGCAGCCAAAGCAACAGGAATTTATAGATGGATCTCAAAAAAGAAAATCAGTTATCATAACAATAAGTACTGCAATAGCTAGTTTTGTAATATATATAGTATGTACCTACTGTATCTACTATACCACATAAGTACAAAAAAAAATCACTATACTAAAATGAAAACAAAGCTCTTATATAAATACTGCTGTCAAATACAATGAAAGAATCACTCAGAAGTATTATTTTTCCCCAAGGGCACTAGGTTTGGATTCCTATTGCAAAAAGTCACCTTGGTAATATCTAAAATTACAGACTTTATTTGTTTCTCTTTTTCTATATTTGCAGCAGGTTTTTTAATTTCTAAGGGTGCAATCCTATGCATATTTAGGCTGAAATCAGTCCTAAACTCCCAGCATTCCCCAAATGTTGTGGCTGGCCAGGGCATGCTGGGAGTTGTAGGACATTTTCTCTGTTTAAAAATGCATAGGATTGCACCCTAAGGTCAAAATTCCAGCCAAGTTTTAAGGGTGCTTCCAGATGGCCAGCTCCCAGAGATACTAGTCAAAAGATATTGTGCAGCTATTCTATCTTTGCCTCCTTAAAGGATTTCAGGGGGAAATAGGGATGTACGAAGGTCACTTCCCTGAACCCGAAAGTTGATTCGCGGTGGGGGGGAGGTGCCCTGTCCCTCCCCCCCCGAAATTCTGGCTGGGGGGGAGGCGCTCCGTCCCTCTGGCCGCGAATCCTGTCCTGCCAGGACACAAATGGTGGCGGCCGTAGCCGCCGCCATTTGCGTCCCTGCAGTCAGCCGTGATAGGCTATGTAAATGTTTACGTAGCCTATCACGGCTGAGTGAAAAAAACCCAAAAAAACGTGCATACATGCGGTTTTTGTTTTTTTTCCCACTCAGCCGTGATAGGCTACGTAAACATTTACATAGCGTATCATGGTGTTTTTTAAAAATCTAGCCGTGATAGGCTACGTAAATCTTTACGTAGCCTATCACTTTTTTTTTTTTTACTTGGAAATGGCAGTGGTGGCAGCCGGTCGGAAGACCGGCCGCCGCAGCCGCCGCCGCCGCCGAACCGCTGCTGAACCGCCGCTGAAGCCGCCGCCACCAGGGACATTCGCACAAGGTAAGTCCCGTCCTGGGGGGGGGCGGGGGGCAGACCGTTTCTCCACCAATTTCGGGTGGCCAAATGTACTGGCATTCGGCCTCCCCGAGATTCGTGGAGAAATTCTCTGACATCCCTAGGGGGAAATAAAAAAATATGTAGAATTGGTGGGAAAACATGAGAGGGCTACAACTGGAAGATATTGACATCTTTCACCACCACTGCCACTGTCAAATTTTGAGATTGCATGAACGTAAGAACATAAGAAGAGGCCCTGCTGGATCAGACCAAGGGCCCATCTAGTCCAGCATTCTGTTCACACAGTGGCCAACCAGCTGTCTATGGGAAAGCCACAAGCAGGACATGAGTGCAACACCACCCTCCTGCCCATGTTCCCCAGCAACTGGCATGCATAGGCTCACTGCCTCTGATACTGGAGGTAGCATATAGCCATCAGAATTAGTAGCCATTAATAGCTTCTCCTCCAGGAATTTGTATAACCCCCTTTTAAAGCCATCCAAATGGGTGGGCATCACCACACCTTGTAGCGAATTCCATAGTTTAACTATGTGCTGTGTGAAGAAGTATTTCCTTTTATCTGTCCTGAATCTCCCACCAGCAGCTTCATGGGATGACTCCGGGTTCTAATATTATGAGAGAGGGAGAAAAATGATGAAGACCTTTTCTGTTTGCCTGTAGGCATGTTGTCAGATATTTTTGTGTAAAATTTGTCCCAACATTAAAATCAGTCAACAAATCTATTTTTATGAATGTAAACAGTTTTTTTAAAAAAAAATAAATAAAAAGCACATTAGATCTTTCTGAATGGAATCCTCCTGAGAATTTTCTGAACAACCACCACATTCAGAATCAAAGATGGTGCTATGGGCTGAGGGGGAAAAATTTAAAGTTTAGTTTACATGGCAAAGGAATCATCATTATCATCATAACAAAAACAACAAAATATCTGTATAAGACTTTCAAATATACAAAGCACTTCACATACATTATCTAGTTGCAATTGTTACAATAACCTTGTAAGGTTGAGAGAGAGAGGGAGGGAGAGAGGGAGAGGGGGCGCCTAAGGCCACTTAGTGAGCTCACAGCAGAAGCAAGATTCAAATGGAACTTTCTGATCTTTATCTCAGACTGCAGTTCTAGATACACTTACCTGGGCATAAGTCCATTGAACGAAATGGGGTTTACTTCTGAGTAGGTATGTATATGCTTGTACTTTCAGTCCCTTAGCCATTATGCTACAGCAGTTCTCTTACATGAGAAACCACCTTCTATAGTTTAGGACATCTGCACATGGAAACCTATATTTGGAGAGCAAGTTCCATTTTGACATTCTGGTCAGAGGGGCCAAATCACAAGCTTGCTGTACTTCCAAGACAGATCTGTCCCTTTGTACTTTGGCACAAATGGTACAGAGTAACTCGTGCTTGCCAATGCCAGAAGGATTTTCTAGGTATCTGTCCCACTTACCTTTGGCTACAATCTTATACAGACTTGCTTGGGAGTAAGCTCCACTGGATTCACTAGGACGTACTTCTAACTAAACATACAACAGAGTCCCCAGGTCAGTTCTTTACTTTCCCCTATAGAAGTACGGATGGACGAGTGAATGATATTTAAGCTCTGTTCTCAATAGAAAACAGAAGTTCTCTGTTTTTGCCCTCAGTACTCAGTTCACCTCGTCCTCATTTCTGAACATGAGCATCTTTTCCTTTTGTTTTTTTCAAATAGGAAAAGTGTGCATTTTCTAACAGGAAAAATTTGCATTTTTGAAGTACGCACCCAGGTGCGCATTTTCCCTGCCTTCCCCCGCCATTGATTAAAGCATAAAAATGTGTCCTTTCAGGGAAATGCATGTTTAAACTGCATATTCCACCCCCCCCCTAAAAAAGTACACATTTTGCAAAAAAAAAAAAGGTCACAAGCTTGAGAATGTGTGAGCTTTTTCTGAAAAATGCAATCGCGTACACATTTTGGGCTGCGAGCAGGGCATGTTTGGCTGTTATTGGAACTGAAACAAAATTCTTGTACATCCCCATATAGAAGTGAATCACAGCAATTAATATTATATGGGAGAAAGTAAAGGGATTCCCTTGGGGTACATGACTGGAGTAGCAGCTAAACTTTATCCGCTCTCCTGCTGACCTTGGTGATCCTGAACACTAAGAATTAATCCTGCTCCTAGCTCCATCCTGAGTTCTGTTTCTTGGGCATGTGACAGAAATTGCTGACTATGATAAATATAGATAGACAGACCAAAAGACAAAGAACTGGCCCCACATTGAATGGTATTAGTTTACTAAGAGTCGTCAAAGTTTGGTATATGATAGCTAATCTGTCATAGGCATTTCACATCACATGACAATTCATACATGGTCATGTTGATTAGCTTTGTCTTCTACTGAAGTCATGTTAAGGCCATTGGAATCACTGTGGCCCTATTTGCAACTCATCTCAGGTCAAATACTTTGGATTAATTGGGTTGTGGACTAGCTGTCCTCTATGAAACAGACAAACATTTTCATATACATTCAGTTTGTCCAGCAGTCTGCATCAAGCCACAGTATCTACAACTATGGTCCACCTTTCTCTTTTTTGTTTCCTGACAAGGATATTATGATCCCCAGTAGCGAGCGATATCACTTTGGAATGGGGAATGTATATCAGTGTAAGCTGAATTTCACTCTGAACATCTAGCTTCCAAGTTTTCTGTAGACCTGTCTCAGGACATGGATGGGGGGAGAATTTTGTATGGGCTGCATTTTTAAGCAAACTGACCTAATTCACACTTTTAAGATGAATATGCAGACCAGAGAAGGCAGTTATCCTTTAGATTGTGCACACATTTTGCAATGCAGATCTGGGCTAAAATATTGTGGTAAAAAATGCATATATAAGGGGAAGTTGAGTACAAAAAGATATATTAATGAAAACTGTGTACAAAACGTGCATGTTATGTAATTTTTGTGAACCACCCAGAGAGCTTCAGCTATTGGGTCCTATAGAAATAAATAAATAAATAAATAAATAAAATGTTAGAGGAATTTGAATATGAAAATAAATGTGAATTTTCATGCACTTTTAAAAAAATCACAGACTGATGCAGAAACTGCATGGAACTTATTTATGATGGAATACGTGTGAAACTGACAGAACCAAATAGACTGATTCGTCCATCCTTAGCTCAGAATAAGAGATAGTAACTGGTCCAACTTTCAAATGAGACATATGCATACATAGGATTATTTTAGAGGAAATCCTGTTGAGTATTCCATATGATAAACTGGTCCTTGAATATACAGAAGAACTTTGCTTCAGAAGTCTTGTTCATCTATTGGCATAGCCTTCTGATCTCACATTGTATTGGTGTTGCCCTCTTGACTTTTGGAAGTGGATTTGAATCCAGCTCCCCCTAATCCAAGATGAAAATTCTGGTCACTACACCACACTAGCTCTGGCATTAAAGTGAAGCCAGCCCAACCCTCTCTCTCTATGTTATCAAAAAAGAAACTGACATCAGACTCTGCCTTACAGAAAAACCCGAGGAATCTTCCTTCTTTTCATCCTGTTTTGTTGTTCATTTTTGCACCCACACTTGGATTTATTAGATTAAGGCAGTCTGGTGTGCTTGAATACATACATTCTGCACTCAGATTTCCATCCTCTTAGTTCAAAGCCATGCCATCCACTGAGATAATCTATAAGAACAGCCATTTGGAAGCACATGCATATTTCACAAGGCATTCTACAATCAACAAACAGTTCTTCAGAGAAGTGAGGACAGAAAGGCACACAGAAGTGGGATTTTCTAGTTTACAAATATTAATATAATACAGGATTAAGGTGAGTTTTCTGAGGGTTGCATCCTCAGATCTTATTTCAAAAACATGTCAGAACTGTTTGTGCTGCCAACCACTGACTTTTACGTGGTTTACCTTTTGCGTTCATTTACAGTATTGCATTTATTTACAGTAAAGTTTGTTAATTTTTACCTCTTGTTACAGACTCTAAATAGACCATCCCCATCATCACATTTTCACTGTTAATAACAGCAAACTAGGGATGAAATGTAACTAACATCTATGGTTTTCTATTCCCAAACATCATCATCATCTATTTGCAGCTGTGAGAAAGGATATATCCCAATTAAAAGAACAAGTTTATGAACAGTTATTGCAGACTGGAAAGAGAAAAAAGGAATGACTGGTTGCAGAAGTAAATCAATTGTATAAAATGGGGTGGCTTTTGTCTATTAAACAACTGCCTGCTTCCTTGCGTGATACCAAGCTGGTCAGCATTATGGTGGGGAACAATTAGTCTAGGATGCAAGTAACATGGAAACTAGCCATTCAGAAAATAACTAGGCCTGGTCCCGTTTGAGGGGCTCCTGGCCAAAGTGCTCTCTGGTGGTTCTAGCATTGAGCCTTGTCCTCCATTGGTGGTCTCCGATGGGTTCACCTGGCAGTGGCGGCAAACAGTAGCAGGCAGAATCAGTGCTGCATGGCTGCATCTAGTGTAGTCATCCTTTCCATTTCACAGAATTCCCCAGAGGGACATTACATCAGGGGCATTGGGGGAATTTAGACCAGGTGCCCCACTTTGCCAGGCCAGGCCATTCCTTGTAAAGGCAGTCTCAGGGCAGGTGTCAGCAGTGTGCCCTGCCAGAATCATGGGGCACCACCAGCAGTCTGAGGATGTCAGCAGCTGATACCCACCCTTATCTATTTATTTCCTGCCTTCCCATTAGAAAAAAAAAGCTCAACACAGCTAAGAACAAGTTAGATATAATAAAACAAAATTACTAAAAGCAGTCACACACACACACACACAGCATCTGTTAAAACAATTGGGCATCTAGCAGGAGTATAAACAATTCAATGGAGCCAATTAAGACAGACCTGTGCAGGAAATTTTAAAAAATAAACCTCACCCCACGCAAACATTAATGGCCTCAAAGCCCTCCTGAACAGAATGGTTTCAGTCATCCAGCAGAAGGCATTCCACAGTGGAGGAACAAGATGAGCATCTCTTGGGAGAGAGTTCTAGAGCCTGGGAATGGCTACTGAAAAGGGAATCTCCCTGGTCTCCAACTTAGCATACTTCTGGAGATGTTGGGACATGCAAGAGGGCCCCTGAGGAAGATGGGCAGGGCTCCTACAGTGGTAGGCGGTCCTTCAGGTATCCCAGTCCCAAACCATGAATTACTTTAAAGGTCATCACCAGCACTTTGAATTGGACCCCAAAACAAACTGAAAAACAAACTGAAAGCTGGTGCCACTGTTTCAGTAAGGGAGCCTAATGCTCCCTGCATGCAGCTTCCATTAACAGCTTTGCCACCACATTCTGAACCAACTGTAGTTTCTGGATGCTCTTCATCAGTGAATCTACATATAGTGCATTTCAGTAATATAGACACAACGTCCTCACTCAACTGTCACCACCACCACCACCATTCCAACAGGCTGTACTGAGGGAGATTAGAGGGGAAGCAGAGCCTTTCCAGCTCTGCTGATAGACTTGATTGTTTTTCCCTCCCCATACCTTTTTGCTTCTGCATTGTGTCTTTTTCGATTTCAAGCCTGCAGGCAGGGGCTGTCTTATTTTACTGATCATATGTTAGCCACTCCAGGAACCTTTTTGCTGAGAAGCAGGCTAAAAGTACTTTACACAAATAAATAATCAAGAAATAATATCCACCCATCCTTTCAGGAAGGTTGCATCCATCCCTAATAAAGTAAACACATTGTAAGACTGATCACTTGAAATGGACATTACTGAGCTGTCTGATCCATACTGTCACTTTCCCACATCCAGTTTATGAAATCAGAGAAGCAATTGGCACTTTTTGTTGTTGTTGTTGTTGAAACACTGTGTATTTTTCACCCTGGTCTCTTTTATCCTCTTGGCTCTCTCTCTCTTTCCCTTTGTCTATCTGTTGAAAATTCCTTGTCATGGTAAAAGACATCATGGGGCCGACCTAATAATGCTGATGGTACTCCTAATCTTAAAATAAATATCAAGAATGAAATAACTCCTTGGCAATCATAAAAAATTTAATCTACATTTTGAGGGTTTGCCAGAAGGTGGCAAGTTGCTGTCTCAGTACGTGTAACTTATTCATATCCTTATCAGGCAGAAATTCAGCTCTTTTAAGGGAGGTGTGGACGTGCTCCCCTTCTATCACCAATATGTGATGCAGATGCTCCACACACAGGCCTGGGTTCGTGTAAGTTTGACTCTCATGATCTCCTCCCTCTTCCCCTTTTGAGTTGCTCTTTCTTATCAGTAGGCTAACACATTATTATTAGGGCCTAGTTAATATGCATATTAGGCGATGAACCAATTCACATGGTGGGAAGTAGGCAATCTAATGCAAGGGTAGGCAACCTCATACCCTCCAGACGTTTTGGACTGCAGCTCCCATAAGCCCCAGCCAGCATTATCAATGGTTAGGAATTATGGGAGTTGAAGTTCAAAACATCTGGAGGGCACCAGGTTGCCTATCCCTGATCTAATGCAACATGACAGCAGTTTGATCTGCACAGTTAAGAATAGGCAAACATGTGATGTTTGGATTCTTTCTCAAAGCTCTGTTTGCCTTGTTCACATTCTCTTTTTTACCAGGAAAAATGTGCATTTTCAATTGGGGAAAATGGGCATCTTAAAAGTGTGCATTTCTCCCAATTGAAAAAAAAGCATTTAAAAAAATGTTCATATTTTTCTATTGAAATTAAGCCTCCCCCCTGCCAATAGGTTAAATCTTGTAAATGCAGATGTGGGGGGGGGGATGCACATTGGTGCATGTGCAGAAGTACACATTTTGGAAATGCATACTTCTGCAAGTGTGCAGTTTCAAACATGAATGCAAGTTTGGGAATTTGCACATGTTTCCTGAGAATTATGTTCCTGTTCGTGTTTGTAGTTGTGAATTAGACATGTCTGCATGATTTGCGAATAGGGATGTCAGAGAATTCCGCCACGGATCTCGGTGATGCCGAATGCCTGTGCATTCTGCCCCCCGAACTCCATGGCGGAACGGCCTGCCCCCCCCGCCCCCCCCCGCGGATCCCCCCGGGACGAGACTTACCTGGTGCGGATCGTCCGGGCGGCGGCGGCTAGTCTTCCGACCGGCTGCCGCCGCCGCCATTTCCAGGCTTGTAAAAAAAAAAAAAGACATGATAGGCTACGTAAAGATTTACGTAGCCTATCATGGCTAGGTTTTTAAAAAAAAAAAAACGACGTGATAGGCTACATAAATCTTTACATAGCCTATCATGGTTGGGTGGGTTTAAAAAAAAAAAAAACACGTACACAAATGGCGGCGGCTATGGCCGCCGCCATATGCGTTCCTTATTTTTGCCGTCTTAATCTACGTAAATATTTACGTAGAATATGATGGCAAAAATAAAGGGGAACGCAAATAGCGTAGCGGGCACTATTTGCGTCCCTTTTTGATTCACCATTTTAGCCTACGTAAATCTTTACGTAGGCTAAAACAGTGAATCAAAAAGGGATGCAAATAGCGCCTGCTACGCTATTTGCGTTCCCCTTTATTTTCGCCGTCATAGTCTACGTAAATATTTATGTAGATTAAGACGGATAAGGAACGCAAATGGCCGTAGCCGCCGCCATTTGTGTACACGGTTTTTTGTTTTGTTTTTTACCGAGAGCCCTCCACGGCCAGAAATCTGGCTGCGGACGGCTCTGGCCTGGCTGGGCCTGGCTGGCTGCTTCACGGAGCTGCCACAGAGCACAGCCAGCCACGGAGGATTCCGGGGGGGAAGGAACGGAGCACCTCCCCCCCCAGCGAGGATTCCGGGGGGAGGGATGGAATGCCTCCCCCCACCACCACCATCAACATAATCAGCGAAAGATAAGTGACTTTCAGACATCCCTATTTGCGAACAGGAACAAAATTATCATGCATCCCTATACACAACTGTTCACCCCATTTTTGAGGGGGAAGAACCACATAGATCATGACTCCACATGGATGTCACCACATCCCACACTACATTATATAGAAGTGGTAAGAGGTCTTCTGCCTTCACCAAAGGAATTCAATCTCACCATCTGGTAGGAGTGTGAGCTGGACCTCAGTGATATGATATGTCACAAAAACAATCATATTACCAACAAAGTTAATTCATGGGGAAACTGCCAACACCCAAATGAGTCCTAGGTCAGCCTTCATTAATGGTCTTCACCACTAGTCAGTTTTGGATCAAATTCTTAATGGCAGGAAAGGGTGTTCTAGCATAGGGATGACCAATTTAGCAAAAGTACATTCTAGTGTCACCTCTACCTCTTACAACTTAACAATGTGTTTTCCCCTGCCATCCTTTTACTTATGGATGAAACTGTGGGAAATCTGTTTAATTAAAAAAAATAAAAAATTGATGAAAAAGATCAATTTTGATTTTTGATTTAAAAAAATCCAGTAAGGTCACCGAAGGCCAGATAGTTTTCTTTCAGGGGCCAAATCTCCAGGAGAAATTCCTGGAGCAGGACCATTACAGGAGTGATGTGGCCATTGTTGTGGAGACCTTAGGTTGGCCAATCTCATTCTGCATCCCCAAAGGAAAAATTAATTTGCACTTTTCATATATGCTGCATCAGCACAAACATTAAACAGGGGGGGAAATCAATTGCTTCTTCAACTCAGAAGCTATACTGTACATTAATAAGGGAGCAGTGGTTTCCACTGCTTACCTAAATGCATTACCAGAAATCACAGAGCCAAGATATTGATCTGTGTGAGTCATCATCTTCTCACAAAGATTTTCAGAATTATAACCTTCTGGACAAAGCATGGCTGGATTAATCATTATGTTAAGTATGCTACAGAATAGAATTGTAGCTTCCCTGGGATCCTCTCAGTTTTGAGACTAGTCTCTGTGCGCATGCATGCTCATCGTGGTGATGGGCTGGCTTTAAATACCCCACAACTCGGAGCACAATGCCTAATAAGATGGCAGAGCGGCAGCCTCCTATTTCATTTTGTCAGAATATCAGATTCTGATATCTTATAATATCAGATGCTAATTTGAGCTCTTCAAGCAAGGTAAATCAAGGAGTTACGCACCTGGAGTTAATTGTGCATCTGGAATTAAATTATGCACCTTAAGTTAAATTAAGGCCAATCACTTGCCCAGATACAGAACAAATGAAAAAAATGAAAGAGAAAGACATTTTGGACTTACAATGCCCACCAGAAAAGTCAAGGACTGAGCAAAGCCAGCTACTAATCGTGCTGCCGCTTCAGGGTGCTCCTGACCTGGCGCCTTCAGGTGGCAGCTCAATTGACTTTGCTCACCGCCTGCCTTTCCCATCAAATTAAGTCAGCTCAGTGGAGAGCTATCACCTCAAGGCACTGACAGTGCCTTGAGGTGGCCATTCCACTGGGCTGGCCTGCACGGTAAAGAGAAGATTACTATCTCCCCCGGTTTGCTGCCCAGTATGTGTGTGAGTGGTCAGACTGTGAGAGTGGCGGGGGGTGTTGGCAGGGAGAGGGATGTTGGCCCCACCCACTGTTGTCACACTGCCCCTGACATTCCTTCCCATGGTCAATGAGGCCCTCGGGGCATAAAAGATATCCTATCCCTACAATAGACTCTCCAGCATGGAGATGAACTAAGGATGTCAGAGGATTCCAGCTGGGGGGTGTAATGTGCTGAGCTTTCCACGGCTCAGTCCCCCGGTCTCCAACTTGCCAGCCTGTGGGCTGGCCCGACTCAATCTATGTGAGTGTCACATTCCTTCATCCTCTCCCTCCGCAATCAACACACTCCAGGAAACAAGGCTTCAGGCTAACACTACCTTATTAGTTAACGACTCACTTCTTTACACATGCAGATTCTAGGAAACTCTCAGGCCGCAATGAACCAGCTAATCCACACATCTGCAAATATCAATAAAGGAGACGAAGTGGAAGTTAGAGAAGTTGCCAGCAGTCTGGGCATGAACTTCTCAGCCACACTTGCTTCCCAAGGATGCCCCTCCCTTCGGGTGGCTCCCTCCTATGTTGGCTTCCATGAGTGGCCACCCTGGCGGAGCGTCTGAGTCCTGCCTCAAACTTTTCCCACTTTGCTCTGTGACAGACCCTAGCATCCCTCAAGTCACACCCCTTGCTTTCCTCCCCCTTCTTCAAAATCTAGATTCTCATGGTGGAGGAATGGGGGAGCCATTCAGGCTGGGCCATCTGTGTCTCAAGGTCTTCAGAAGAAAGTCTTCCTGTATCTGGGCTCACTAGGGAGGTGCCTCCTTCTGTTCTGGCTGTTCCCATTCTGATTCTAAATCTGAGCTGCCAGACATCTCTACACGCTCAGATTCATTCCTGACAGTGAGTCAGGCCAACTCGCAGACTTCTGCCATGGCTGCTGCCACACACAACCCTCCCTCTCTCCCTGTTGCTGCCTACAGGGAGGGCAGGAGAGTTGTGCACTGCAGTGGGGATAGTGGCGGCAGGGAGGGAGGGGAGTTGTGGCACTTCCCTCCCTTCCTGCCACCACCACTATGTGTATCTTTCCTGCTTTCCCTACTGATGCCCAGCAGGGAAAGCAGGACAGGTGTGCACAGTGACAGCATGGGAGTGGCAGGGAGGGAGAGGAGCATGGCACTGTCCTCCCTTCCTGCTGCCACCACTATCGCCACTGCCGTGTGCAACTCTCCTGCTCTCCCCGCCAGTGCTGGCACCAGCAGGGAGACAGGGAGAGTCATCGCAGTGGCAGCATTGACAAGATACGCACGTTGTTATTTTTACCAGGGGGCAGAGGCAGAAATCTGCAGGTTCTAGCTGGAAGCCCACAACTTGGCTCACAAATGCGAGCCAAGCCCAAAATCCATCGAGTAACAAGAGGGCCAGATTTCCCCATGACAGACATCTCTAAGATGAACATCAGACCAAAGACCTAGCTAGTACAGTATTTTTGTTCCCACAATGGCCAAATGGATGCCTATCAGAAGCCCGCAAACAAGACTTGAGCACAATAGCAGCAGGATATTTCCTTGACAGGGTCAGGGTGTGTGTGTGACCAGGACTGGGCATGGTGTTCCAAGTGTGGTCATACCATAGACTTGTGCAATAATCCCTAACAAGGGATTTGCCTTTTTCATAGCAGCAATATATTGGGTCGATGTCATCGAACTTTCCACCACAACCAGAAGATCTCTTTCCTGGTCATAGAATCATAGAACAGTAGGGTTGGAAGGGGCCTACAAGACCATCGAGTCCACCCCCCTGCCCAATGCAGGAATCCAAGTCAGAGCATCCCTGACAGATGGCTGTCCAGCCTCGTCTTGAATGCCTCCACTGTGGGAGAGCCCACTACATCCCTAGGTAATTGGTTCCATTGTCATATTGCTCTAACAGTTAGGAAGTTTTTCCTGATGTTCAGCCAGAATCTGGCTTCCTGTAACTTGAGCCTATTATTCCGTGTCCTGCACTCTGGGATGATGGAGAAGAGATCCTGGCCTTCCTCTCTGTGACAACCTTTCAAGTACTTGAAGAGCGCTATCATATCTCCCCTCAGTCTTGAGTCTTCTCTTCTCAAGGCTAAACATACCCAGTTCTTTCCGTCTCTCCTCATAGGGCTTTGTTTCCAGTCCCCTGACCATCTTTGTTGCCCTCCTCTGAACCCTCTCCGGTTTGTCTTCATCCTTCTTCAAGTGTGGACAGAACTGGACAGAGTACTCCAGAACAGTACAGGCCCAACCAGTGCTGAGTAGTGGGGAACTATTACTTCCTGGGATTTGGAATCTATACTTCTGATAATGCAGCCCAGAATAGCATTTGCCTTTTTTGCAGCTACATCACATTGTTGGCTCATATTCAGCTTGTGATCTACAACAATTCCAAGATCCTTCTCGCTTGTAGTATTGTTGAGCCAAGTATCGCCCATCTTGTAACTGTGCATTTGGTTTTGTTTTCCTAAGGGGAGAACTTGGCATTTATCCCTATTAAATGTCATGCTGTTATTTTCTGCCCAGTGCTCCAGCCTATCAAGATCACTTTGAATTTTGTTTCTGTCTTCGAAAGTATTAGCTATCCCACCCAATTTTGTGTCATCTGCAAATCTGATCAGCATTCCCTGCACCTCCTCCTCCTCCAAGTCATTAATAAAAATGTTGAAGAGCACTGGGCCCAGGACTGAGCCCTGCATAGGGATGTATGAATTGTGTACCTTCCGTGCTGCATGACTTCCACAGTTTGCAGCCAGTGCTCCATTCCACCATTCAAAAAACTCTCTTTTTTCCACTCCGAAAATTATGAAGATAAATCCGTACCAACAACCGTAATTCCGGTGCCCAGCCGTCTCCATGAGTCTGCATAACTTCCGCAAGAATCGCTATTTTTCGTAAATATGTATGTATTTTTTTAAAAATTGAAATCCTCCGTCACCGTTTACTTTCAGCCCAAACACTTCCTCTTTCGAGTAGCTTCCCAAAAGACGGTTGTCTTAGGTGTGCCTGAGCAATAAACTATTTGTTTAAAGCAACACTGTTTTAAAGACAGAAAAAACCTTTTAAAATGACCGTGCCAGTCCTGGAGGAAGAGGAAGTGTTTTGGCTGAAAGTAAATGGAGACAGAGGAGTTCAATTTAAAAAGAATACCCACAAACAAACAAGGCGGTGAGCACAATACATTTTTTTAAAAAACATACATATTTATTATCGGAATATACTACACTGCGTTTTTATTTACGAAAATTTCGTGACTGTTTGTGGATGACAAAAAAAAGCCGCATGACTGCTGGCTCCGCAGGACCTCATGGTGCCATTCCGCAGAGGATTCTGTGGCACGGACCGAAGGGAAGTCGATCCCATTTCAGTCCATGGTGGAATTCTCTGATATCCCTAGCCCTGTGGTACCCCACTCATTGCCTCTCCCCAGTTTGAGAAGGTCCCATTGATAACCACTCTTTGAGTCCGATTCTGTAGCCAACTGTGGATCCACCAGATCGTTGTTTCATCTAGCCCACTTTGAGCTAGTTTGCTCATCAGGATATCATGGGGCACTTTGTGGAAAGCTTTGCTGAAGTCGAGGTATATGATGTCTACAGCATTCCCACAGTCCACAAGGGAGGTTACCTGATCAAAAAATGAGATCAGATTCATCTGGCAGGATTTGTTCTTGACAAATCCATGTTGGCTTCGAGTAATCACTGCATTTTTTTCGAGGTGCTTACAGATGGATTGCTTTATCATCTGCTCCTGAATTTCCCAGGGATTGATGTCAGACTGACTGGTCTGTACTTCCCAGGTTCCTCCTTTTTGACCCTTTTTGAAGATAGGGATAGCATTAGCCCTCCTCCAGTCATCTGGCACGTCACCCATCCTCCATGATTGCTCAAAGAGAATAGACAGTGGCTCTGAGAGTTCTTCTGCCAGTTCCTTTATTACTCTAGGGTGCAGTTCATCTGGCCCTGGAGATTTGAACTCATTCAAAGTAATTAGGCGTTCCTGGGCCATATGCCTATCAATCTCAAGCTGCAATCCTGCCCCTTCAGACTTTGGTCAGTCCTACTAACATGGATCCCCTGACTATATATGCAAAGTAGGGATTGCACCCCACTTGCCGGACTCCTGCTGGCTGCCCGATCCTGTTCAGTGTGCAGGGTGAGCCATCGGATGGTTCATTCCATCCTATTAAATGGTGGCTTGCGGGGCAACGGGGTGCCTCAAGCTTGCCCAACTCAGCACGAGCAGAGTTGGGCAAACTCAGGGGTCCATGGACTGGCATCCAGGGGGCCAAGTGGGTGGATCTCCACAGACTCCACCCCTCACCCCTGGATTTCCGTGAATCCCTAATTCAAAGTTACAATTGTTTTGCCCCAATATGCATCACTATACACTTGCTTACATTGAACTGCATTTGCCATTTTTAATGACCATTCCCCTAGTTTAGAGATACCCTTTTAGAACTATTTGCTGTCCCTTTTTGTTTTAATGACCCTAAATAATTTTGTGTCATCAGCAACCTTGGCCACCTCACTGTTCACTCCTAACTCCAGATCATTTATGAACAAATTAAAAACCTCTGGTCCCAGTACAGATCCTTGGTGGACTCCACTGTTTACACTCCTCTTCTTTGTTTTTTACCTTACTTTTCAGCAACACCTGTCCTTCTATATGTTTCATAATGTTATCTTTAATAACGCTTTCGACCAATTTATTTGGAATATGAATACATACGCGCACACACACACACATACACATATATATATAAATAAATACATAAACTGACCTACCTATAATTTCCTGGATCCACCCCCACCCTTTACATTGGTGTTACATTGGCTACTGCCCAGTGCTTTGGTTCAGAGGCTGATCTTATGGACATGTTATATGATCAGCATTTTTACATTTGAATTCTTTAAGAATTCTTGGATAGGTACCATCTGAACCCAGTGAAATGTTTGTTTTCATTTTGTCAATAAGGTATAGAACCTCAACTCTTGTCACCAGTATTTGCCTCAGTTGAACAAATTCTCATCCTGAAAATATCAGTTCAGGCACAGGTATCTGCCCTACATCTTCTGCAGTCAAGCCAGACAGAAAGAATTCATTCAGCTCCTCCGCAATCTCCTTATCCTCTTTCAGTACTCCTTTAACTTTGTGATTTCTACAGTCCATAGTGCATTACAAATGTGAGATCAGTGGACCACACGTAGAACAACTGGTATGGGCACTTCCGCCATGCCACACTGCTCAGGCCCTAAATTCAGTCTGATTGTACTGAAGCATGCTGGGAGTTGGAAGGTAACCACTAATACAACTATCTTCTGATTAGGGATGTATGTAACTCACTTACCTTTTTGCAGAATCTTTTGCGGTGGGGGGGAGGCGCCCCGTCCCTCCCCCCGGAATCCTCGGGGGGGGAGGCAATCCGGTCCTCCCCCCCGGAATCCTTGATGGCCGGCTCCGCTCCACGGCCAGGCCACAGAGCAGCTGGCCAGGGCCATCCGCAGTCGGATTTCCAGCCACGGAGGGGCTGCTGTGGATGCAAATGGCAGCCGCTGTAGCGGCCGCCATTTGCATCCAGCCAGGCAGCCGTGATAGGCTACGTAAGAATTTATGTAGCCTATCACGACTAACGCCCCCCCAAAAAAACCCAGCATACGCAAATGGTGGCGGCTATGGCAGTCGCCATTTTCATTCCCTATTTTTTGCCGATTTATCTTACTTAAATATTTACATAAGATAAAACGGCGAAAAAAGGGGAACGCAAATAGCGTAGTGGGCGCTATTTGCGTTCCTTTATTTTTCGCCATTCTAGCCTACATAAATATTTAGCTGCTGCCATTTGTGTACGCTGGGGTTTTTTTGGGGGGGCGGTTAGCCATGATAGGCTACGTAAATTCTTACATAGCCTATTACGGCTGCAAGGATGGCAATGGCAGCAGCAGCAGGCCAGCCATGGCCGGCCAGGAGACCAGCCGCCGGAGCCACCGCTGCTGCCGAATCCACCACATCCACCCCAGGTAAGTGCCATCCCGGGGGGATTCTGCGGGAGGGGCGGGGGGCAGGAGGCCGTTCTGCCACGGATTCCAGGGGTTCTTTAGAATCCGGCCTCACTGGAATCCGTGGCGGAATTCTCTGCCATTCCTACTTCTGGTACTGTATTTCCAGGTATGTCTCCCACCACAAGAATAACTTCCACGGCTTAACCTATGCCTGGAAAAAGGGGGGAGAGATGAAATCCCAAGAAGCACTAAAATAAAAAAAAAAATGGGCTCAACACATTTTGAATTAGAATCCTTCAGGGGCAATGAATATTTGAGATAGTACAATTCCATTAAAACAGTTCTACAATATAATAACAGTGACTTGGGGCACAATCTTATGCATGTTTAAACAGAAAAAAAAGTCCTACAGCTCCCACCATTCCCCAGCCAGCATGTCTAAACATGCATAGGATTGCACCCTTAGTAATTGTTGGGTGACAAAGGGGTCCAATAAAGTATCACCTGGTCCTCTGAGGCCTCAGGCTCTGGTCTGGCTCCTCAGTCTGAGAAGCATGGCTCTGAGAGGAGGGGGGTGCTGCTTTCATACGCTGCCCACTGCCTGTCCTGATTTGTCACCTCCAATCTGTGTATGCTGTGATGACACCTCCCCCTTCTGCCTTAGCTGTGCCTGTGAAAATACTATTAAGCATGGGTTACACCTGCGCTCCGGACATTCAGATCCAACACATGCTATTAACTTTTTCTAAAAGTCCTAAAAGGACTTGCCAGATGGTAACCCATATCCTCTGAAACAGCTGTCAGTGATCTCCAGGCTTTGCTCAGAGTTAACACCAAGTGAAAGCAACCCAAAGTCAACCCCAGCACCTGAAGCTCCTGGATTCATTGTGCTGGAAGCTTCAGAGGGAAGATAGCAGTGTTTGATTGCTTTCTGCCTTTTTAAAAATAGAAGGATAGCTGTTGAGAGAGATATTGATCTTTCCACCTTGAAGATGTCCTGAACTTGCAATTGGCAGCTCCTACTGCAGAACATAAAGGAAAGTTTCTTAGACCTTTGCTACAGAATGGGATATTCTCGCCACTGCCGCTGTTTGTGTGGCTCATTCATTTGATAAAACACACACTGGCTGTTTTATAGGTAACTCATGAAGGGCAAACTCAATAAGCTCCTTTTTCAGGAAAGCTCAGGTCTTGTGTTCGACAAGACACTGGTCAGGCAGACACTGGTCTGGGATTTTAAAACATTGGCCAAAACTTTTGTTGAATACATGTGATTGATACACACACACACACACACATGCCCTGGGGACAGGAGGGAGGCCTCAAGAACACTCAGGGGAGGCTGGTGGTTCTGATTTTGGTGGGGCTATGAATCCATTCTGAGTTTCAGTCAGAACCAGCCAAAACTCTAAAGGAGCTATCCAAGGTGCCAAACCCTATCCCCAAAATATGATCAGCACCTTGGATAGCTTCTTTAGAGTCCTGGCCAGTTCTGACTGAAACCCAGAGTAGATTCACAGCCCCACTGAAATCAGAGCCACCAGCCACCACTGAGAACGCGGGGACCATGTCTCCATGACAATGGAAGGAGAAGCGAATGGAGCAGTACTGGATTTTTATTTTTTTTTTAAGGAATCAACTTTGCTGCGATTTGGTCTATGCAAGGCTCCACGAGCGAGTGCTCCACACCAGTAAAAATTGCTTCATGATAGGGATGTACGAATCCCTTACCTGGTTCCGGTCAGGACATCCGCTGGCGGGGGAGGTGCTCCATCCCTCCCCCCGGAATCCTCAATGGGGGAGAGGCGATCCGGTCCTCCCCCCCGGAATCTTACCTAGCTGGCTCTGCTCCGCGGCGGCTCCACGGAGCAGCCAGCCAGGGCCGTCCGCAGCCAGACTTCCGGCCGTGGATGGGCTGCTGTGGATGCAAATGGCGGCCGCCATAGCCGCCACCATTTGTGTCCTTTCAGGCTGCCGTGATAGGCTACGTAAGTATTTACGTAGCCTATCATGGCATGCCCCCCCAAAAAACAAAAGAAAAAAGGCGTACACAAATGGCGGCGGCTACGGCGGCCGCCATTTGTGTTCCCTATTTTTCGCCATTTTATCCTACGTAAATATTTACGTACGCAATTACAGCGAAAAAAAAAGGGAACCACAAATAGTAGGGATGTACGAAACACTTACCTGGTTTCGTCCAGGGACATCTGTGGTGGGGGGGAGGCTATCCGTTCCTCCCCCCCGGAATCCTGCCCGGCCAGCTCCTCTCCATGGCCAGGCCGCGGAACCGCCGGCCAGGCCAACCCGCAGCGGGGCCTCCAGCCGCTGCCAGGCTGCTGTGGACACAAATGGCATCCTGAGTAAGGGACGCCATTTGCGTCCCTATGGTAGCCTGTGATAGGCTACATAAATATTACACGGCTAAAGCAGGGACACAAATGGCATCCCCTACGCCATTTGCGTTCCCGCTTTAGCTGTCATAGGCTACGTAAATATTTATGTAGCCTATCACGGAGAAAACGGGAATGCAAATGGCATCCCCTATGCCATTTGCGTCCCCACTTTACCTGTCATAGGCTACGTAAATATTTACGTAGCCTATCACGGGCTACCATAGGGACGCAAATGGCGTCCTCTACTCAGGACGCCATTTGCACCCGCAACAGCCCGGCGGCCGCTGGAGCCACCGCCGCCACCGCCGCCGCTGGAGCCACCGCTGGAGCCAAAGCCGGAGCCGCCGCCAGGTGGGCTCCATTCCAGAGGGCTTTTGCGGGGTGGTGGGGCAGGTTGTTCTGTTCCACCATGGATTCCAGGGGACTGAATTCACTGGAATTTGGCCCCCCTGGGATCCGTGGCGGAACGGCCTGCCACCCCCCCACCCCCTGTGAATTCCCCCTGGGACGAGGCTTACCTGGGGCAGATGCTCTGGACGGTGGTAGCTCCGGCGGCGGGTCTGGCGGCGGGTCCTGTGGCGGTGGCAGCTGGTCTTTCGACCAGCTGCTGTGGGTGCCATTTACATCCTGGTCTTTGCCGTGATAGGCTACGTAAGTCTTTACGTAACCTATCACGGCAAGCCAAGAAAAAAAAAACAGCATACACAAATGGCGGCGGCTATGGTGGCCGCCATTTGCATTCCTTATTTTTCACTGTTTTAGGGGGCAGGCCATTCTGCCACAGATTTCGGAGGGCCGAATGCACTGAAATCCATGGCAGAATTCTCTGCCATCCCTACTTCACGAACATATTTCCTGGTGGGTGTGGGGGTTGGAGTGAATGTCATTTGTTTGGCAGGGGTTGCTCAACAAATAAGAGATGCTTCCCCCTCACACACCTTTCTCCTTTTTCCTGAAGGTCCAGATGCAGCTGCATTTCAGGAGCAAGCCTGATTGAGCACAGTGGGAGTTACTTCTGAGTAGGCACACCTAAGCTTGTGCTGGCCTGGGAAAGACCTGGGGGGGGGGACACAAGGATGAGAAACTAGCTCCCTTTCTAACTGCAAGATCTCTATAACGAAGCTGTGAAGTAGTTACTTCCTAAGGCAACAAACCAAACAATGCAGAATTGGAACCTCAAGTTCGCGCTTTAGAGCATTTAGGGAATGTGCTTTAAACTGTCCTATTTCAATTGAGGGGGGTCTCTGTACATTCTGATGTGAGCATTCAGAGGGCAAGCCTCATTGAGCACAATGGGAGTTACTTCCAAGTAGACGCTAATTGGTTTGTGCAAGGATGGGAAACACACAGGAAACACCCGTTGATCGGGGTCATGGTGAAAGGCACAACCCTGGGCAGGGCTAGCATACTGAGATAAATGTGGGGGCTGGGTCACACAACAACTATACTGCTGAGAACCCAACTTGAGGAAAAGAATCGGACTTTAAGCAGTCTCAGGAAATCTGGTTTTTCCCTGATGAGGTCTGGGGCGGCTTCTGGATGGCCACGACGTCAGGTATCCCTAACGACCTCAACATGCAGCTGGCTCAGAGTAAATCGCTGTAGAGACACCCCCTAGGTTGCTTATACTGGTCTATCTGGGGCAAGGCTGGCTGTCCCTACCATAGTGAAAAACTGCTGAACACTTTTAAAGTATGTCTGCACTAAGACTGCTGGATTTTAGGCATGCATACCATACATCGACCCTGCAGGGTGTTATACATGAGTAATTTCTGTGCTGGCCTTTGTATGTGAAAACTCAAAAACAGCTTTTTTTTCAGGGAAGAAAGAAACAAGGTGGTGCAGACACAGTCCTGGAATTGAATATGCAAGGCACCAGGGGTCCAAAACCAGGAACTCTAGCAACAGTGTTAGATAAAAAGTTCTTGCTTTCGGTTGAAAGAAAGGATGCCAGGCAGGCAGCAGTGGATCCAACACTATTTTATTAGTCGTTTTGCAAAACGGGTACAGAGCAGTCTGGACCCCGAGCTAAGCATGCATAAGTCTTTTTATACCTCCGCCCCCTATACATTTTTGCTAGTGATAAGACATTTTAACCGACTAAGCTACTAGCTGACACAGCAGAAGCGTGACCTGCAGATGTACAATGAGATAATGCCGGCATGTTTATTTTTGTGATTATGCTTATGTGACTGTCTTAACCATGTTTTACGACTTCCCTTTTTAGCAGATGTACACTGCCACTGGACATGTGTGTCCGGTGGGCTCAATAGTTATGGCTAATAGCTCAAAGGTCCAGCAAAGAGCTGACAGTCAAAGAATAAGAGGACAGTCTTTTTCTAACAATTCCCTCCTTTAAGTCTTTACTCATGTCCTAAAGCATTTTAGAACGGAGTTTCTTTATCAGAACAATAAAGCAAGAGCATCTGTTTTGAGAAAGCAGTTTCAATTAATCCCTGGGATAAGCCTCTGACGCAGGGGATAATGCAACAACCAAATAATACTAAAACTCCTACCACCACTACAAGCGAAATAAGGATTGAGGCTGCTAGGTGTTTCCATTTTCCAAACCATCTCTCTAACCAGGCGGTCACAGGGTTGTTAATCCCTGAATTCTCGGCTAATTCTTCGGACAAGGCGGTGAGGCCCCGCAAAGCCCTTGTTACTGTGCCGTCTGGGGCAGTGTTGTTAGGGATGAAGGTGCAACATCGTCCACCTAGCATGACACAAACCCCTCCTTTTTCTGCTAACAACATATCAAGAACACGCCGATTTTCCCAGGCCATTTGGCTGGTGGCATCTAGCTGCTCAGCCAATCCTTTTACAGCATCTCGGGTATAGTTTATAAACCTTTGTTGATTATAATAAATGTAATTGATCCAATCTACATTTTAGTCACCCACCAAAACAGGGTAGATTCAAATCCTGCAGCAATTTGATTTCTTCCTTTGAACTCATCTGGCACTCCCCTTGGTACTCCTATGGAGTCAATGTATATTTGATCATCAAAAGGGGTTACTGATCGTTTCTGCCGGGGTTGACTAGTCCTTTCTGCTGGATGATAGGAAATTGAAAAGGGGACTGCCAACTGAACTAACCCACAAGCTCCAGACCAATTGGAGGGCAACACCTCATACAACTCTAGACCCCCACAGTACCACCAGAGATCAGCTCATGGGATTGAAAGGGAATTATTCCTAAAGTGGTGGAATTAACACATCTTATTTTACTCGTCAGGTTCCCTATGTGCCCCTCTGTGTCTGCAAGGTTTCGGTGTATGCATCCGGTATGGTTTCTTCTTTGCAAGAAGACTGTGGAAGGTCTAACACGATCTTTTAATTTGAGTGGGGGGTATAACTTATTGAGGGTTTGGCCTTCCTCTTCTCCCCATGCATCAGGATGTTGGAACAAATGGATCACACAGGTGAGGAGAGAAGGAGTGTCCCACCCCAGAGGAAAAGGCAGCACCTTTGCTACCGATCTTCCTGTGGCACAAACAAAACAGTCAGACTCATTTAAGGACTTGGCTGTATACTTTATCCACTCTAACCACACATTATCAGTTTCCTCTGTTATTGGGATTCCTAACCTGGTTCTCCAGGGACGCCTCTCTTTCTCAGGGATCTGTACCAGAAGTGGTCTGAGGGGTGTTGGTGTGACATTTCGGGGTTTTATCTTAAAGCTGTCAAGCCCAAGTCCTTGAGGTATCACCATCCACGTTAATATTTCTTTAACTAACATTACCAACACCACCCACAATACTTGCTTCATATTACAAGTTTTTTGTAATTCGAACCCGAGCTTTTCCCAGATGTTGTGGCTTGTATATTACAGGCGATTGTGGCTCCTGGATGGCTTCTTCGCCTGTGTCCCTGGCAGCTTCCGGAGGGGTGCCAGGGAGCAAAGGACCATTGCCCGTGTCCTCCTGTTCTTTCCGGGTGACAGGAAGAAGCAGGGGTCGTTTAAATGGCTTTAACCGGCTGCAATGTGTCCATCTGCTAGAACCTACAAATTTTACACATGAGTGGCTGGTTGGTCCCACCAAATAGGGCCCTTCCCACCCTTCCTTTAAAGCTTCTTTATTCCACTTTTTCAGCAACACCTCGTCTCCCGTCTGGAAGAGATGGATAGGTGCATCTAACGGCAATCTCTGGAACGGAACGGAATAAGCTTGTAGCTGTGAAAGAACAGACTGTAGAGAAGTCAACTGATCCCTTAGCATCTGATCACCCATCTCCCACTTGACTTCCTCCCTCCTTCCTCAGTGTACCCGAGGTGGGAACCCAAACATCAGCTCGAAGGGGGACAACTTTATGTCCTTTCTTGGCATCCTTCGAAGTTTTGTTAAAGCTATTGGCAGATCCTCAACCCAAGTGAGCTTTACCCCTTGTTGGAGTTTGGTTAAAGTCTCCTTGAGACTCCGATTGACTCTTTCAATTTGTCCACTTGCCTGGGGCCTCCAGGGGCAATGTAAGTGCCACTCTACTCCCAGAGCCTGTGCCAGCCCCCGTGTAATAACTGAGGTGAAGTGTGAGCCCTGATCGGACTCTATAACTTCGGGCAGGGAGAACCAGGGCACCACCTCCTGTAACAACTTAGCAACAACAGTTTTAGCTTGGCAGTTTCTGCATGGAAATGCCTCTACCCACCCTGTCATTTGACACACTATTACAAGCAAATACCTGTAACCCCTACATGGTGGCATTTCAGCAAAATCAATCTGCACCCTCTGGAAAGGATAGTAGGCCCAGGGTCGCCCTCCTTTTGGTGGAGGGGGTGCCCTGGGAGGGTTGGTTTTCTGGCAGATTTCACAGGTTGCGGCTAGTTGGTGGGCGCGTACAGTTAAGCCAGGGGAAACAAACAGCCTCTTGCAATAGTCAATCATGGCTGATGCTCCAGGGTGTCCAAGAGAATGGTGGACTTGTTCTAGAACAGCCCTCTGCAGGGTCTGTGGAAGAAGCAGTCTTCCATCTGTCATCTGGATCCATCCGTCATCGCAGGGACTTATTCCTTGTTCTTGTGCCATCTGCAACTCAGCAGGGGAGTATGTGGGGCGCTCTTTTCTTTTGGGTAAGATGAGGAATGTTCCTTGGATTCCCTCTCTGGCTGCTCTTTTTGCGGCTTCATCTGCCTTCTGGTTTCCCCGTCTCCATTTTTCCTCTTTTTCTTTCCCATGGGCTCGGACGTGGACAACAGCCACTTGTGAGGGCAGCTGGAGGGCATCCAGAAGATCCACTATTAGGCCACCATTAGCCACTGGAGATCCATTTGCTGTAAGGAATCCCCTCACCTTCCACAGTTGCCCATGAGCATGCACAACGGCAAAGGCGTTTTTGCTATCGGTATAAATATTTACTCGCTTTCCCTTGCTGGCTTGCAGGGCTCTTGTCAGGGCTACCAGTTCAGCGGATTGGGCGGAGAAATGAGGAGGCAGTCTTTTCTCGTGCACACTCTTGTCTAGGGTAACGACAGCCGCTCCTGTATAGCGCCTTCCATCCAGCATATAGCTAGACCCATCTACAAACAGATCTTCGGCTCCCTCTATTGGTTCATCCTCAAGGTCTGGTCGACCTTTAGTGTCTAGGTCCAGTACTTCAAGGCAGTCATGATTCGGGAGTCTCGATCCGTTTGTGCTCAGTAATGTTGGCAGCAGTGTGGCGATATTAAAGCTAGAGCAAGCCTTAAAAGTGAGGTTTTCGTTTGTTAGTAAACTTATTTCATATCGGGAATGCCAGGCCGGGTTGAGAAATTTGCTTCCTCCTCCTGATCCTAAAATTTGTGGCACTCCATGTGGCACCCAGACTTCAGTGGGTCCTCCCATCGTCATCTTCTCGGCCTCGGTGCAGATCAAAGCTGTTGCTGCCACTGCCCTCAAGCAACTTGGCCATCCTCATGCTACGACGTCTAGGACCTTGGAATAATATCCCACTGGTCTCCAAGAGGGCCCTTTTTGCTGGCAAAGCACTCCTGAAGCTATGCCCTTATTTTCATGCACATAAAGTCTAAATGGCCGGCTGGGATTTGGTATGGCCAGGGCGGGCGGTGACACAAGGGCAGCTTTAAGACTGAGGAAAGACTTATTCATTTCCTTAGTCCATTTCCATTTATCCAATCTATCTTTTTGCAACGCCTCATACAGCGGCCGTGCCATTTCTCCATAGTTTGCTATCCACAGTCGGCAGAATCCGGTCAACCCCAGGTAGGCCCTTAATTCGCGGGGGGACTTAGGGACAGGAGTGTCATGGATGACTTCGACTCTTTCTTGCCCTAGGCTCTGAGTCCCTTTAGTTAAGTGGTAGCCTAGGAATTTTACAGTTGGTTGGGCCAACTGTACTTTTTCCTTTGACACTTTATAACCTCCCCCCACTAGATGGTTGAGGAGGGAAACCGTCCCACTTAGGCACGTATTCTTGGCCTTGGCTGAAATCAGGAGGTCGTCACAATACTGGAGGAGATGCACCTCCAAGTGCTACTGGACCCAGGGTTCGAGGTCCTTTTGGAGCTGCTGGCCAAAGACGACCGCTGAGAGATTGAGCCCCTGAGGGATTACTGTCCATGTTAATTGAACCTTTGACCCTCCCTCTAGGCTTTCCCATTCAAACGCGAACAAAGGCCTTGAATCAGGGTGGAGGGGGATGCTGAAAAAGGCGTCTTTTAGGTCTATGACAGTGAACCAGGCGTGCTCTTCTGGAATTCCTACAAGGAGGGTGTGTGGATTAGGGACCACAGGATGGGGGGCCTGGATCTGCTGATTAATGAGGTGGAGGTCTTGCACCAAGTGATACCCCTTGCCCCCCCCTTTGGACACAGCAAGGATGGGCGTGTTATAGGGGGACATTATCTCAGTGAGCCGGCCTTCTTCTTGGAGCTTCGTTATTACTAGGGGTGCACGAAATCCACTTACCTGGTCTCGCAGCTTTTCACGGTGGGGGGGAGGCACTTCACTGCTCTCCCCCCGAAGTTCAGGCCGGGGAGGAGGCGCCTCGCCTCGCCTGGCCGCGAAATTAAAAGTTTAAAAAAAAAAACGCCCCCATGATAGGCTACGTGACGATTTACGTAGCCTATCATGGTTGACTTTGCAAATCTAGCCATGATAGGCTACGTTAATCGTCACGTAGCCTATCATGGGGGCATTTTTTTTTCTTTTATTGGAATGGCGGCGGCGGCAGCCGGTCGAAAGACCGGCTGCCGCTCCCGCCCCGGACGAACACCCGCTGAACCGCCAGCCGGACCCGCCACCGGGAGGGACATTCGGCAAAGGTAAGTCCCATCCCGGGGGGGTGTGGGGGGCAGGGGTGTGTGGAGAATTTCTCCCCAAAACTTGTTCGGGGGGCCGAACACGTTGGTGCTCGGCCCCCCGAAGTTTCGGGGAGAAATTCTCCTCCATCCCTAGTGAACAGGGGACGAGAGAGAGGCACTCGGGTTGCCCTTCCTTCGACCCCCATTATGGTGGTGAACCCCCCACTTCCCGTTGGGGGCTCGCTGAGGGAGAGGATGGACAGGGCGGCCCCTGTGTCTACAAGGGCTTTGTAGGAGCAGCCCCCAACCTTTATTTTGACCATGGGGTCCCGTCTTGCCTCAGAGACGGCTAAGAGGGGGCCGGGCCCCGGTCTGTCCTAGTCTCTTTCTTGTTCGTACAAAACTCTCTCCGCTCCTCCCATCTTCTCCTCTCTCTCTTTCTGCTTCAAAGCCTCACAATCATGCTTCCAGTGCCCCATTTTCTTACAGAAGGCACATTGATCCTTCCCCAGGGGAGATCCCTTCCTTCCTCCTTTTCCCCCCTTCTTAGCTCCCCCTTTGTCGGGTCTAAGAACTGCAGCAAGGAGCTTTGCCTGCCTCTTGTCTTTTTCTTTTCCTTCTTCTTCTTCTCACCTCTCATAAACCTTTTGAGCTACCTCAACTAAAACTCCTAGGTCAGCTGCCAACCCTCCTTCAACCTTTTGCAACTTCTTTCTGATGTCTTGGCAGCTATTTCCCACGAACTGAGTCATGAGGATCCTTAAATTATTTGTATCATTCAAGTCAATGTCAGTATATTTAGCGAAGGCTTCCCTCAGCCTTTGGAGGAACATGGCAGGAGGTTCTTTTTTGTCTTGCTTTAGAGTCAGGACTTTTTGCAAATTGGGGGCCCTTCTCACGGCTTGCTTCATGCCTGCTAAAATGAGCCGAAAATAGTCAGCATGTAAGCGTCTATGTGCCGCTGTGGCCACCCTCCAATTGGGTCGCCCTGTGGGCAGAACCTCCGCCGTCTCCTCTTCAGTTGCCTGGGGATTTTCCTCCCTATACTTGGCTCGTGCCCCCACAAGGATGGTTGGCTTTTGGCTGAGGAAACAGGTGTTTAACAGCATTTGTGTATCGTCCCATGTGGGGTTGTGAGTGAGCCTCACATTCTCCATCAGAGACAGGAGTGGGCTGGGATCCTCTTCAAAGGAGGGGTTAAATTGTTTCCAATTATACAAATCAGATGTCGTGAATGGGACATAGACAAACATCGTCCCTTGAGGATGTTGGGTGGTAGGGTCAGGGACTTCTCTGATGGGGAAGATGAACTTCACCGGTGGTTGGGGGTCCTTTCGCAAGTTATAGTTAGGTCCCCCTTTTGCTTCTCTTTGTAAGACCTCCAATTTTTCCTCCAGGGAATGCAGACGATCTTGGAAAGTTTCCCGGTGTTCAACTAGAGGGGTGGGGTCCTATGGTACTATTTCGTGAAAGGGGTCCTCCTCGGGGGCATCTAACCGCTGGGCAGGCCCCTCAGGAGAAGGCGGTGGTTGCAACGGGCGTGGTCACCCTGCGACAGCTGTCCCGTAGGGAGGAGGAAGCAATGGGTTCTCCGGTGCCGTGGCCACAACCCTAGGTGGTCCCTTTTTTGGTGGTTTCCTTTTGACCACCATGGGAAGGGCCAGGGACATGCATTCAACAACCCATGGAGCGGGTCTGCCACCAAGGGGCACACAAGTTGCCCATGAATCAATATAAGGGAACTGGTCCCAACTTCCCCTCTGTGTTACTGTTATTCGCACATCAGATACCAAGGTTGGGTCAAAAGACCCCTCAGGTGGCCATTTGGGCTCTAATATTGGCCATTCCCGGGTGCAAAAAAGGACAAGGCGATCCTTTGTCATCTTAGTTCCATAATCCTGCTTAAAATGTGACCAATTGCGCAAACAACACTCCAAGGACGTATGGGACTTCTCTGCAGGCTTGGACTGGGACCCGCCCATGACGGTGGGAATTTCAATCAACAAATCTTGCGCTTCGCCCTCCTCTGACCCAGCCCATCGCCGGGGTAGGGAAATGCAGATCGGGGCTCCTCACTCGCTTCGCCCATAGGCGTCTCACACAATCACAAACACACCACCGTCCCGTGTTTATCCCCTAATGTAAGCTGTTTCACTTACCCCAAAAGCCTCTTCTGTCCCACCCGCAGCTGCATCCAGCTGCTTTATTGATCCACTGCCGGTGCCTAAAAGGAGTGATCACACCTCCCTCTTCCTCTGGCGTTGGTCCCCAAGCACCTTCACCACCAACGACATGAGGAGAAGGCAGTGTAAAACAATCGCCTGTGGCCACTTCTCCTCCGTGGCCCTTCGGTTCAGCATGAAGGGGACATGCCCCGAAGCAGGATCCGAGTCACGGCACCAAATTGTTAGATAAAAAGTTCTTGCTTTCGGTTGAAAGAAAGGATGCCAGGCAGGCAGCAGTGGATCCAACACTATTTTATTAGTCGTTTTGCAAAACGGGTACAGAGCAGTCTGGACCCCGAGCTAAGCATGCATAAGTCTTTTTATACCTCCGCCCCCTATACATTTTTGCTAGTGATAAGACATTTTAACCGACTAAGCTACTAGCTGACACAGCAGAAGCGTGACCTGCAGATGTACAATGAGATAATGTTGGCATGTTTATTTTTGTGATTATGCTTATGTGACTGTCTTAACCATGTTTTATGACTTCCCTTTTTAGCAGATGTACACTGCCACTGGACATGTGTGTCCGGTGGGCTCAATAGTTATGGCTAATAGCTCAAAGGTCCAGCAAAGAGCTGACAGTCAAAGAATAAGAGGACAGTCTTTTTCTAACAACAGGACTCAACGCCTTACTCTCTGTGCATGACAGCTTGTTGGAAGAGGATGCTGTTGGCTTGTTGGAACCACTACAAATGCCCAGAGGCTGATACTGCAGCATGGAACAGGGGACAAGATATAGTTTGAAGGTCTTACCTCCTTTCCACACCCACATTGCTAATGCTGTTGCCACCACTGCTACACACAGTCCTGGGTGTGTAGTAGCTCTTGGCCCCTGTTGGCTTTCTACCAGGACTCACTCTGTCACCTCCTTGCGCTGCTTGATTTGGACCAAAATCCCCGCCTGAAAACAAAGCTGTCTGTCACACAGTTTAGCATCTAGAGTTGTGATAGTACATCTAACAGCTTTTCCTCCAGAACAGCAAATATTCTTTGAAGTATCAAAGGTCAGGATGAGCTGCCTTTCTCCTGTCAGTTTAACCCTTCTTATCAGAAAGATCAACTTCCTCCTTTAGCAGCAGATAAAATCTTTAACACAAAATTACTATGCAGATTCAATTAAGGAACAGAATTGATTTGACTACACACAGCCAGCCCGGCAAGTCAGTTTAGCAGTGAGAAAAGACAGATAGTTTGCATGGGAAAACTCAGACACTCACTCATTCATTCTCTTCCTTGGTTAAAAGTACAGTATTAAATTCCATACATAATTTGAAGAACTAACCCCCATACAGCTGGCATTCAATGTCATCTTCTCTTATAAAAGGAAGAAGAAAGCCAGATACAAGACCCTTACATAAGCCTAAAGCGATGAAATATTGATCTCTGAGGGTTCAACCACAGAGCCCTCCAATCACTGGATAATATGATTAAATTGAAATTGAATTTTCTCTCAGATTGAAACTGAATGGCATCTCTGCTTACCCCAGAGTATTTCGAATTAATCTCTGGGTCACCTAACATAACAACCCTTTTGTTTTTTCCTTAGCTGCTCTGAGAACAACAAAACATTGAGCCAGCAGCTTTGAGAAAGGGTGAGAAAATAAGAATCCATACATTATCTTGGGAAGAACATAGTATTCCTTCCCCATCCTGGTGCCCTCCAGATGTGCTGAACTGCAACCCCTATGATCCCCCACCAGCATGGCCACAGCACCATGGAGGGCACCAAGTTGGGGAAGACTGCTTTAGTGGGTCCAGGGAACAGAACCCAAGATGGAGCTATCCTATAGATAGCAGCAGACATTATTTTCAATGGCATTTTTCTCTAGGGACACAGAGCAGGGTTTCATCCCACCCTAGCATGAGAAAAAAATATGCTTAACATTCATGACTATGGGGGAAAGTAAAGTGCTGAACTTAGGCACGTAGTAGCAGTGAGAATGCGAAGAGAAAACTCCCTGGAAAAGACCCTGATGCTGGGAAAGACTGAAGGCAAAAGGAGAAGGGGACGGCAGAGATGAGATGGCTAGATAGCATCACGGATGCAATGAATATGAACTTGAGCACGCTCCGGGAGAGAGCGCAGGACAGGAAGGCCTGGCGTGCTATGGTCCATGGGGTCACGAAGAGTCGGACACGACTGAACGACTGAACAACAACAAGCAGTGAGAGCAAAATTTGCTGCCACTGACTGGCCCATTATGATGAGCAGGTTCCTGGCCTATATATGAATGGAACTAGCTATGCCATGGTATTTTACCTAATTGAAGATGTTACATCTCTTCCCCACACCCTCACCATTTTAGAGTTTCAAATTACGGTTGCTTCCCCTGCCTTTTTTTTTTTTTTTTCCTGGAAAGGCACCTGTTCTTTTAACACTTTCTTCATCTGCTGGATTTCTGCCTGGCAGACATCTGTTAAAGGCATAAAAATCTTGCCAATAATAGCTGATGAGTCCCATGACACCTATGTGGTGCCTCCTCCCTCCCCCATTCAAACCTCTCCTCAAACCCCCCCTTTCCTTGATCTGTGGTTTAGACGTACTCATCCTAAACTGGAACAAATCTTAAATACATGTAGCTACATTTGCTCACATATATCATGTATTTGCCTTGCCTTTTCCCTCCCTTTGTTATCTCCCCAATGCCAAAATCTAGATTGTAAGTACCCTGGAGAAGATAATCTGTCTTTTATTTCATTTTTTGTGTATGTTCCTCTGTAATGCAGTGGGTACAGTGATGGCAAAGTAGTACTAGCTGATGGTGATGATGATGATTTAGTGAGTTATCATTTGTCAAGGTATAACCAGGTTGCAAAAATGTGTACAGGTCAGGTACCCAGCAGTAAAATATCTTAATTGTTATATGGACTACTTGCTACTGAGCCCACTCCATATTATGAACATATGCCTAATCTGGTTTTAGTGAGTGCAAACTTTGCAATTGATCGAGACAAGGATGTCAATACTGACAAAGGCAATCATTTGTAACACATCAGATAGTAGGGATGTGCATATCGGCAAAACTCAAGCTTGCCAAGGTTCTCGGGAATTCCATCTCAAAGCCTGTTCTGGCATGAGTCTATCAGATTGCAAGCTTTGCTTCTTCTTTTTTTCCTTTCTGCATGAAAATCCATGTGTATTTTCATGTATATTATTTTCCCAAATTTTCCCATCTTTGAAATGTATGCATTCCTCTCTCATTGATTAAAGTGTATTTGTGCGCCTTTTCAAAAGTACACATTGTTCATGCGCATTTTTCAAATGGATGCATAATGTTGAATACATTGGAGGGGGGGGGTCTGTAAATCACATTGCAAAGCTTGGAAATGTACAGACTTCAACTGTGTCCAAGTCCATCTTCAGTTTGGAAGGTGCAAACTGGGAAAATCCTGATCAAAAATGAACTGAACTGAAACTAATTTCTCATACTGTACATCCCTACCAGATTTTTAGGCAAAGTATGAAACAACCAATAATAGTAGATATGTCACTCATTCTTGTTATTCTATCTGGAGCAATAATATGTAACACATTACTATCCTTTTTTCCAAATGCAAAAAAATTAGTGCCATTATATTTCAGACATGTTACCTTGCAAACAAACATCTTGAATACCTCCAATGACCAATTCAAAATTTAAGAAAGAAAACAGCATCAGTGGGATGAGAGAAATGTATCCCCATCCTATCTTTCAATATTCAGTGTATGATGGGAAAAACTGTGATGAAAATGACAGTAGAGCTGCAAATCTACTTGAATCTGCTCACTAAATCAAACCAGGAGGGACTTTGAACAAGCAGCTCAAGTAGGTTAGCTTCCCTTCTTTGTATTCCACTACAGAATGTGAAATATAACCAATGTCTGACCACAGTTCGAAGCGATCCTTCACTGAAGTTTCCCTCATGAAGTAGATGTTTTCATGATTTTGCTGTGTGGTTGCTTCTTTGTATAAACAGGACAGTCTCGTGGGATATTATTTGAAACATTTGTCCCTCTCTAGCATAAAGAAGACTGAAAGACAGATTGGCTCTTTATTTGAAGACTTGGGCTGCAATCCTACACACACTTACCTGACAGTAAGTAAATCCCTTTGAACTTAATGGGATTCATTTCAGAGTAGATATGTTAATTCACTGTTAATGCTTCAGTTTTCACTGTATTCAGTATTTTATTGGGCAAAAGGTAAGTGTTAGAAATTCATTGAACACTGACATAAATGTCAAGAGTTATTTGTAAATGGCAACATTCATGAAGATTTTTTCCTTAAAATATATTAGAGTTCAATTGTGTGACAGGTGCAAAGCTATAGTAAGTACCAACTTTATGAGAAAATCTACACTGGAGCCAAGTAAGACAAGTGTTCTAGTCCATCAAAGTATATCCACCTGCTTATATTGATGCACACTGTGATCTTTATCCAGTTCCCATTGGCCCTCAGATGTGCAACCGCAGTTGAGACTACTAACACACCATAACATAAAGTGCAACTAGAGCTGAGTCAGGACCACAATAATGATTCAAAACCCAAATATCTCCAGTGCGACAAATATAATAGGTAAAAACATATATTAACCTGCTCCTGTGTAGTTAAAATTGTATCGATATTAAGGTATGGGAAGGTCAATCATACAAGCAACGTCTTTTTTTATAAATGCCAAAAATGACTCTCCTTTTCCATGTTTGAAATAGCTTGTGTGCGTGTGTGTGTGTGTGTGTGTGTGAGAGAGAGAGAGAGAGAGAGAGAGAGATCCATGTCTCATAAAGGGAAACCAATGCAAGTTACAGAATACATAGCCACCTGATGTCACCTGCTGTTAGCATGAATTTGCAAACCTCATTTGCTTATTCTCCAAGGCTTGGCTATGTTGCATTCCTTATATTTTCATTGGCTAAAAACCCCTTTCTGTTAACCGAGACTAAAGAGATTTTCAACCCAGTGGGAGTTTCAAATAGATTGTATGAGCACAACCAGAAGAGGGCTCTCTTTGTCTACAGAGGTGGTATTGTGCTGGAGAGGTCCTAGTTCATGTGTTCAGTAACCTAGTTCATTAACCAGTGGTTAATGTCCTGCTTCTCTCTATACCTTTTTGTTCTCACAAAACATGTGGTGGACTCCATTTTGAAAATGCAGAAGATTTCTGCAACAAAGAAAGATTTGGAAACCCTCTGAAAAATAACACCTTACCAGATTGTGAATGAAATGCTTAAGAAATTTTGTATATTCTACTTTTCATGGCTCACTTTTAAATGCCATGCAAATTCTGATTTCTTTAAACATGTTTAATTTTACTTTCCAATTTTTATTCCATGCCACGTGTTTCTCACTCTTCTCAGCCATGCTTACTTTGGTCATATGCTACTAGAATTTGAAAAGATTTGTTCCCTAGGTATTTTTGGTCTTCCTTTTTAATTCTTTTTGTGAGAAGATTAAACTGAGGAATCTCTAGAGGCTGAAACACTGGAACAGTGACAGTTAGTTCTGCGCTCCAAAGAAGTCCAAAAAGGGACTGTGGAGTAGGCCTAGAGGTTAAGATGGTCCTACTCAGCCTACATTTCTGTACATAATCTAATGCAGTAACATTGTGCCGACTCAAAGTGAATAGGTAGCTAGCTGTAATTGGTAAAAATTGTGGGAACCCCCCCTCCAGTAACAACCAACCCATAGCAGTCTTAAATGAGAGCCTGGAAACTTAACCTTAAAATCTATATATATATTTTAAAAAATGCAATATTAAGAAACATTAGGGTTGGGATGCTACTAGGGAGTAAGATGTAGTAGACATGGCATTTACTTCAGAGTAAATATGCATAGAATTGCACTGTACATCACACTTAGTAAGATTTACTTCTGAGTAAACATGCTTAGAGTCAAGCTGTAAGTCCCTGCTTTTACAGGAAAGCAGGAAATAAGAAAACAGAGGTCAAGTGCATTGCTTTGAAGACATCTGGTCCATTAGCAATATTTGATTAATGCCATTTTTCTTGTTTTTGAAAAAAACTATTAACTTCTGAAATAAAAAATATCAGGAAAGTTCTGCACTTTCATTTTTAAACACAGGTCTATGGTTTTCTTCCATGCAATGTAGTAGGGATGTACAAAACTCACTTACCTTTTCGCAGAATCTTTCACGTTGGGGGGGAGGTGCTCCGTCCCTCCCCCTGGAATCCTCGACGGGGGGAGGCGATCCGGTCCTCCCCCCCAGAATCCTCGACGGCCGGCTCCAGGCCGTCCGCAGCCGGATTTCCGGCCACAGACAGGCTGCTGTGGACACAAATGGCGGCTGCTGTAGCGGCTGCCATTTGCGTCCAGCCAGGCAGCCGTGATAGGCTACATAAGAATTTGCGTAGCCTATCACGGCTAACCCCCCCAAAAAAAAACCCAGCGTACACAAATGGTTGGTGGCTATGGCAGCCGCCATTTGCGTTCCCTATTTTTTGCCGATTTATCTTACGTAAATATTTAAGTAAGATAAAACAGCGAAGAAAAGGGGAACGCAAATAGCGTAGTGGGCGCTATTTGCGTTCCTTTATTTTTCGCCGTTCTAGCCTATGTAAATATTTACATAGGCTAGAATGGTGAAAAATAAAGGAACACAAATAGCGCCCACTACACTATTTGCGTTGCTCTTTTTTTCGCCGTTTTATCTTACGTAAATATTTACGTAAGATAAATCGGCGAAAAATAGGGAACGCAAATGACGGCCACCATAGCTGCCGCCATTTGGGTACGCTGGGGGTTTGGGGGGGGGATTAGCTGTGATAGGCTACATACATTCTTACGTAGCCTATCATGGCTGCAAGGATGGTAATGGCAGCGGCAGCAGCCCGGCCGTGACCGGCCAAGAGACCAGCCGCCGCCGCTGGAACTGCCGCCGAATCCGCCGCATGTGCCCCAGGTAAGTACCATCCTGGGGGGATTCTGCGGGGGGGGGGCAGGAGATCGTTCCGCCACGGATTCCAGGGGGCCAGATTCTAAAGAATCCGGCCTCACTGGAATCTGTGGCGGAATTCTCTGCCATCCCTAGTCTTGGGGAAGCCAGTATTCTCAGCCACAAGACCACCCACCCGCCCACTATTTGCAATATAGGAATGATAATACTGGCCTGCCTTATAGGGCTATTGTAGACATCATTGGATCAACATGCATTAAACACTTGAAATGTGTAATATAAATGCTAAGTATTGCTCTTGTTCCCTGTATTTTAAATTCCAGACTATTTTATTGCTGTACTAGCCAAAAAGCATAATAAAATTAGAAATTAAAAACCATTTCAATAGGGAAGGAACAGGTGATTAAGCATCAACAGCAAAGCTAATTGCTACTATTCAATTGTAAATTCAATTAATGGATCTAACAACGTTTAAAAAAATATATATAGAAATACAAATTATGCAGCCACACAGCAACCTTTTCTTGATTGTTTTAAAAAGTTTTATGTAATGTAATGGGAAGCTGTTAAGAGCTGTTATGCCTTGTGTGTTGCTGGGAAATTTCATTTATCAATTATTTTTATTTATATCCTTATACCTTTAGAAATAGAAATATTCCATTTTCCAGGCCCACACAACTCCACTGCCTTCTACATTCTCCCACTAAACCCAGCTTATTTCTTTAGTTTGTAACTCATTTTATCACATTTGGGCTACAGCTGATTGCTAATGCTACCAAAGACAACCTGATGAATACCCTGAGTATTAAGGTAGTGAAGAGCGGCTTCCCAAACCAATTGCTCAAGACTCAATAGGAAGAGAGCTGGGCAGGAATCTCTTGGAGTTCAAAGTAGGGATGTCAGAGAATTCCGCGACGGATCTCGGTGAGGCCGGTTCCCCCCCGAAATCCATTGCGGAATGGCCTGCCGCCACCCCCACCCCCCGCGGATCCCCCCCGGGATGAGACTTACCTGGGGCGGATGTTTCGGACGGCGGCGGCAGCTGGTCTTCTGACCAGCTGCCACCACCGCCATTTGCAGTCTGTGTTTTTTTCTCCCCCCCCCCCAGACGTGATAGGCTACATAAAGACTTACGTAGCCTATCACGTCTGGGTAAAAAAAAAACACATACGCAAATGGTGGCGGCTACAGCCACCGCCATTTGCCTTCCTTATTTTTCTCCGTCTTAGTCTACGTAAATATTTACGTAGACTAAAATGAAGACACGAAAGGGGAACACAAATAGCACCCAGTACGCTATTTGCATGCCCCTTTCTTTTCTTTGTCTTAGTCTACGTAAATATTTATGTAGACTAAGACAGCGAAAAATAAGGAATGCAAATGGTGGCGGCCATAGCCACCATCATTTGCGTATGCATTGGGGTTTTTTTGTTGTTGTTACCCAGAGCCCTCCGCAGCCGGAAATCCGGCTGAGGATGGCCCTGGCTTGGGCCTGGCCAGCTGCTCTGTGGAGCCGCCGCGGAGCGCGGCCAGCCATTGAGGATTCTGGGGGGGAGGACCGGATCACCTCCCCCCCTGTCAAGGATTCCAGGGGGAGGGACGGAATGCCCCCCCCCCATGAACAGAATCCGCAAAAGGGTAAGTGACTTTCGTACATCCCTAGTCCAAAGGTTACCGGCATGCAGTGGTGCAACTAGGTCCTAGGTCCGGAGTCCAGGGATACTCCAAACGAACACCCAGAGAGTGGCAGGGGATGGGAGCAGCAGCAAACAGGGGACCTGCTAGGGCTGATACTGCTCATGAAGCATCCCTCCTCCTCCTCCTCCTTCTTTTTCAAAAATGTTATAGTCAGGTGGCCAGTCCAGTGGCCAGGCATACACATGGTTACAGATGCTCATTTTATTATTTTTAGTTTTAGAATGTATTACCCTTTTCTGAAACAAAGTGATGCTTATTTCCAAGCAAATGTGTTTAGCATCAGGGCAGCAGAAGCAAACTCCATCTTATTCCCATAGCCATGCTGGTACTACGATTGAAGTGAATTTCAAAAAGAGAAACTGCACATTTATTTCTTCTTCTTTTAGTTGATCAGGCTTGGCAAACAGTTTCTTGTTTGTTTTCATCCAACACATCAGGACTGTAGAAGCAGTTGTGAAGCATGGAATTGTGGTGAGGTGGGGGGAGGGAAGAAGAGAAATATTAGCTGCAGGTGAAAGGAGTGGGGGAAATAAAGAGGTGAGACACAAATATATGGTATAAAGACTCAGGCCACATTTATGGAAAAGCTGCAAGGGGGAAATACCTGGGCAGGCAACTAAACTATGCAGGCAACTATATTGGGTGAAATGTTCTATGCCTGCTGGGTGGCATCTGTAAGATCATCACCCTTCAGGATTACCCCATTTGGGAAGGGAGGCCTTCCCCTGTCACCACCACCCTGCCTGCAAAACACTGGATGGGTGAGGTGAGTTGGCCTCATACATAATCCTCCTCCCCCCCTGGGCCCACAAAACCCTGAGTGGGACGCCTCAGGCCTTACCTGTCACTGAAATGGTGCCTCAGCATGCTCACCATCCCTGTTCACATTAACAGCACCCACCCCTACCAGCCTACCTGAAATGAAATGTGACCAAATTGACCTGACAATCAAAACGTAACCAGGTTTGCCTACTTAGACACTCCCGCCCCACTTACAGTGTGAAGTAGACAAAGAGACTCATCGCCCTGGCCAATCGGAACATGAACCAGAAACTCCTACTTGGCCCCCAAAAGGGAAACCAGCAGAACCCACACCGCATTCAGGGAGAGAGGGAGGGAGCCGTGCTTCGAAGAGGCTGAAGGGAGGGACACTGCAGGCTAAAATGCCTTGTGAGCCCCTCCCCCAACCAGTGGCGCCATACTGCAAATGTCACTGGTGATAGCCCATGTCTCTTCCTCTCCCCACCTCCCGCAACGGCCTCCCCATGGCCAGGCAAGCCAGACATGGGGTAAGGCATTTGTGTGCTTCACAACTGAAGTAATACACATGGCCATTTAAAGGGGAGCCCCATAAAACCATTAAGTCCAGAGTCTTAATTGACTCTGGGTGCAGGTGAGCCCCAGAGGGCTGGACTGGGACCTCAGCTGGGCCAGATTTGGCTCACAAGCCTGCACTTTATTCTTCTAAAGCCACCCCCCACCCCCACCCCTGGTAAGACCAAGGTTTAAAATTCCTTAACTGCCCCACTGTTGACACGAGGGTGGGTGATAAGGCCCAGCTCCCATTGGCACATGTTTAATAGGTAATGAGAAACAAAGGATCCATGTGGTACTGGCTCTTATACAGGGATGGGCTGCCCTAACCAGAAGGGAAATGTTTCTCCTAAACAGGGGTGGTGCAGGTGCCCGACTGGGTCCAGGAGTCCGTCGGGCTCGCCCCCGGACTGTGCCTGCTGAGCCTCTGGCCTCGCTGGCCCCCACCCACACCCTCCAGGACACTCCCCACACTCACCTGGACCCATCCGCGAGTGCCCACCATTTTCCTGAGCTTGTTTTTACGAAAAATGGAGGTCTTTAAAAATGCGTGTATTTAAATATGCACAAATTCTATGCAATATTAGGGGCATAATTGGCCCATCAATGCCTCTAATATTGCATAGATCAACCTTTCCCAGCCTGAATTTGCGCAAATTTGAATACACGCATTTTTAAAGACCTCCTTTTTTCATAAAAACAAGCTCAGGAAAACAGCAAGTGCTCGTGGGCAGGATCTAGGGTGTGTGTGGCTTGGCAAGCTTATGGGGGCTTGAGTATGGGTCCAGGGGACTCGAGCAGGTGCAGCACTTCAGCAGGCACCTGCTGAAACTGGATGGGGGTGGGTTCCTCCATCCCTATTCCTAAGTGTCAGCTAACTAGGATACAGTTTGAGGGTTAGGAAGTAAGATCACCTGTTAGGGACACAGGACAGTTGTTTCATAAAGTTGTGGCCTTAATCTCATGTTGGTGCCTCTTGTCTTCATTCTGGGGTTCAGGGTGAATGTGTTTATGAGTCTTTGCCCACACCATTAATCTAGATTGTATTGGGATGCAAGTCGAACTGGAGGCATATAAATCAGCCTCTGAATGAAAGATTTATTCTGAGCTTGGTGTTCAAAGAATGCAACAAATCTACATGCAACAAATCACTGAACAAATATTATCTTGTGATCTTCGTTTCAAAGACTGCAGCAGATGTGGTGTATGACAAGGGGACTGAAATTATTTTGTAAATGGTGGTTTCGTCTGATGTTGTTTTGGCTATATAGTCAGCTGCTTCTTATTCTTTGATAAGGTGTTGTTGAGCTGGCTGCCAATTAGCTTCTGGGAACAAATCAAAGGGCTGCTTTCTACTTTTGACAGCCCTAAGGATTCCCCAGTTGCACTTACAGCAACAATATTTTTATTGAGTTATGTGCTTTTTGAATTATGCAAATATTAGCAAAGTGCCTGCTGTGAGAGTTTGGCATTGTGTGCATGTGTGTGTGTTTGTTTCTATGGAGAGCTTGCATATTATTGGGGTTCTATTTCTGCATCTTCCTGCTGAATTATTGTCAGTGAAAGCTGGGACCTTCCAACCTTCACAGCAAACGTGCCCAAGTGCAGCCCTGTTTTCTTTTTTCTATAACAACGATTGTCAAACGCTCACTTTGGGGATAATGTAAATGAACAGGCTGAACAGGCCTGTGACCATAAAATAAACTTTGATTTAAAATGTAAATGGGGACACGATTCCTCCCTGTCCGGATAATCCCAATAACTCCAGCCACTGAGATTCCAACCAGCTCCTGTCTTCCTGGTCCTTGCTAGGTTCTGTTTCTTTGGGCCAGAACAGACATTAGTTTAAATCTGTGTTTAGTAACTGCCTCATTTGTTCATTTTTACTCTAGAATAGGTGCAGGGGCCCTGATTCAGATCTTAAAAGCCCCTACCCCCCACACTAGGGCCCCAATCTGGATTGGGCCCCCTGTACCAACTCCAGTGTAAAAATGAAAACAACAACAACACTTAGCTGCTAGACACAGATATAAAGTAATATCTGTTTTGGCCTTTGGCCACACTGATATGTGACAGAATGTTAGACGCTGGATTTTCTGTAGCTGAAGCAGCATCACCAATTGAAAGGGGATCCTTGGCCCTGCCCCAGCGTCCAAGTGTTCAGCATGGATTTCTGTGGGGGAAAGGCTATGATCAAGGCATCCATGCAAGCCTTTTTTGTTGGGGGATTGAGTCGATTGTAGAATGTATACTTTAGATCAGCTAGCAGGATTGAATGAAGAGATTTTGCCATTTTCATAATTGTGGCTTAGTGCTTTTTTCTGGTGGAACTCACCTTTTCTTCAATTCTCTCTCTTTCTTTCTCTCTCTCTCTCTCTCTCTCGTGTTTGTCCACTATTTTAATGCTTTTCATTACAATTTAATTATCATCTACTTCCAAGGAAGCATAATCCAAGAGTTTCAGTACCTTTTTCTCCAGAAAAAAAGCACTGGGCTTAGATATCACTTATCATCTAGTGCTGGGTGGCAATATATTCAACTACAGCACCTGTTGGCATCTATGCATGGCCAATCAGAGATGAGTGCTTCACCACGTCCTGTATTGTTGGAAAAATTAATTAGTTCTTTACAGAAATCTAAGCCTACAATAGCTTTTTAGAAATGCCTTTTGGAATGTAATAAAGTGGATGTTGAGAATGTTAGAGAGGAATGGAATAGGAAATTAGAATGCTCTGTACAGCCTAATCAATGGAAAGTTTCCCTAGCTCCCATATGTACTATTTCCGTTGATTTAAAATGGAAGCTGATTCAACAAAAATGATGTTTTGTGTATATTGGACTCCAGAGATAGGGATGTCAGAGAATTTCTCCACGAATCTCAGGGAGGCCGAATGCCAGCACATTCGGCCCCCCGAAATTGGTGGAGAAACCGTCTGCCTCCCCCCCCCCCAGGATGGGACTTACCTTGTGCGAATGTCCCTGGCAGCGGCGGCTCCCAGCGGCAGTGCAGCGACGGCGACGGTGGCGGCCGGTCTTCCGACCGGCTGCCACTGCCACCATTTCCAAGTAAAAAAAAAAAACGTGATAGGCTACGTAAAGATTTACGTAGCCTATCACGGCTAGATTTTTAAAAAAACACCGTGATAGGCTACGTAAACGTTTACATAGCCTATCACGGCTGACTTGGAAAAAAAAAAAAAAGCACGTACGCAAATGGCGGCGTCCATGGGCACTGCCATTTGCATTCCTTATTTTGGCACGTGTAGTCTATGTATACATTTACGTAGACTACGGCGAAAATAAGGGGAACGCTATTTGCGTTCCCCTTATTTTCACCGTAGTCTACATAAATGTTTACTTAGACTACACGTGCCAGCGCCGCCATTTGCGTACACGCTTTTTTCTTTTTCTTTCAAAGTCAGCCGTAATAGGCTACGTAAACATTTACGTAGCCTATCACAGCTGACTGCAGGGACGCAAACAGCGGCGGCTATGGCCGCCACCATTTGCGTCCCGGCAGGACAGGAGGATTCGTGGCTGGAGGGACGGAGCGCCTCCCCCCCGGCCAGAATTTTGTGGGAGAGGGATGGGGCACCTCCCCCCCGGCCAGAATTTCGGGGGAGGGAGGGAGCACCTCCCCCCCACTGCGAATCAAGCTTCAGGATCAGGTAAGGGACTTTCGTCCATCCCTATCCAAAGCGGCTTGTTAAGAAGAAGCTGGCTAGCTCTGTGAGATGCTGGCGATATAATGCAGGCTTGTCACTCCCTGTGGCAGTTAGGATTGGCCAAGGAGATCAAGCTTAGGGATGGTGAGCATTCAGAGGCACCTTATGGTGACAGGCGACGCCTGAGGCCTCCCGCACGGGTTTTGCGGCTCAGCGGGGGGATAAGGGTCGCCTGGGAGACTGACTCACCTCACTCACCCAGGAGCTGTGCAGCCCCGGGAGGGGTGACATGGGAAGGTCTACCTCCCCCATGAGGGCCAGACCAGAGGGGTGGCAATGCAGGCATGCCACCCCTCAGGCTGGGAATGCTGTCGCCCAAAAGGTGCCAGCTAGCTGCTGGCACAGGCATGGCCCATCCTATGACTCCCCTTTGCAGTTATTTCAATATATGTGATGCAATTTCGAACCAAGATTCATTGTCAGTCTCTTCATTACACCGTCTCCGCTCGCAATGCCTTATTGAGGCATATGATGTGAGTACGCCCTGTGGTGGCTTCTTTCTGACTGGAAGTCATTGCTCGCATAACATTGGTTCTTGAAATATCTGTGATAATTGCAGATGTTCATGCACTTTTAAATTATGTTCCTGTGATGTGGGGTTTAACAGATGGGAATCAAAAATGGACTTTGAGAGCCTTTACAGTTGCAAAGAGACTCCTATTTCAAGCCTGGAAAGATAAACACTCACCACTTATCATTCCATGGTCTGAAGACCTTACTGCTCTTGCTACATTTATCATACAGTCATCAACTTTGTCTGGATTTAGCTTATATTAATGAATATATTTGAAATAGAACTGTTGAATCTTTGTTTCTCTTCTCTTTATTAATGTTATCATGAATGGTTATTGTGAATGGATCCCCTGCACCCCATTAATGTTCTTTGTTTTCTTTATTTTTTTCTCTTGCTGCTCTTGGTTTTTGGTGTGCCCCCCCCCCATTTTTTTTCTTCTTTAGTTATAATTGCAAGTTTAAAATGGTGGGGAGTTTAAGTTTTTTTTTTTAAGGCCTGTATGCAAACTGAAACCTCACACATTTGGGGTTCTACCCTGCATGGAAAACTGATGTGGACAGACTTTCCTTAGCAGACATCCATGCCTGATATGTGGATGTTGGGGGCAGGGCCTTTTTCTATGTGTGATGCCCCTTCAGACAATTCACACATGAGGAGACCACCTGAGAGACTGCCTTCCCCCATTTGGCTGCCACATTCTCTATGCAAGCCATGGGCAACATGCAGGCCATGGACCATGTGCGGCAGCTGCTGCCCCCTGTTGCAGCCCCTGCCACCCACTACTGTCCCCTGCTGCACCCCCAATTTTCTTTTTAAAAAGTATTTTTAAGGCATTTGTAGTGGCCATAGAGCACTCAAACAGCCAAATGTAGCTGCTTTGCAAAGTAAATTTGGTTCTTTTGGCACTTCATAGCCACATCAGAGGATAAAAAGAGTTAAATTTAGCTTAAAAACAAGCTGAATGTAACCATTATAGCACTCTATAGGCATTCGTCCCCCCTCCATGTGATTTGACTCACATGAGGGATAGAGCCCCATTGGAGTCAAGCAACTGGAATTCAGTGGGGAGATGGGGCCAACCAGCACAGTCCTGTTGCATTCCCATCACATGTTGGAGGGTGAATATCTACTTCAGTAGGCTTGTTGCATGATTCAGAACCCTGATCATGCAGGGTTCTAAATTGTGCAGAGAGCCCATATGAGTAGAGAAGATGCCTCACTGAAGACATTTGCTCTCCAAAGTGTGGAGGTTAATGGAACCAAGCAACAGAAACACGATGGAGGAGGTAGAACCAACCACTGTGGTCCTGCTCCCTCTGTCACACCGTTCTAATAATTTGGGGCGGGGGGGGGGGAGAATGCCTAAACAAGCCTGATGTGTTGCATGTTTACTCAGAAGTAGAGCAAGTGTAAATAGGATCGCAGCCTTGTTTATTCATTTTCTTGATTGTATAGTTGTGAAAATTCACCAGTTGGACACTGATATTTTTCATACTGCCATCTTAGAAGAGACAGTTCCACCTGTTTGAAAAAGAACCTTTTCAATGGCTGCAATCCTATGCACACTTACTTGGGAGCACTTACTTCTGAGTACATGTGCATAGGACTGGGCTGGAAGGCACATTTTCTAAGATTGTGCCTTCCATCCATCATTTTTATTTTTGCTAAATATTTAGTAGTTATGCTAAAGAAAGTTGAACATTAAAATTAAAATCTGCTGCTCCAACCGATTGGCATACTCGTTAATTCATCAAAATGTTTTAAGCAATTATAGATTAATTACTGTGGTAGCAATGATAATGATAATGATAATGATGGTGCTACATAGATGCATGCCCATTTCCCTGTATCCTTTGTACCATTTTTCTCAACCATCTGCTATCCTCCCTCCACATGACTATACCTATTAGAATCTTGTGATATTAATTCTTGATGGACTCTCCACAGATTTGGTAGCCTGCTGTATTCTTTTTGCTGTGCTTTTACGTTCCAGGACAGGTTGAAGGATATCTATAATAGCTGTATAATTATGACCCCATATATGTCCTACATCTCATAATTCTAAATATGGCATTCAGCCCAGAAGAGATTGTAAGACCAGCCATAACATCATCATGGACAACAGAAAAGATTTGACGCAAGCTAGACAGGAGACAGAGAATGCAGGATCCAATACATGGGTTGAATCCTTATTTTTGAGCTATCTGAACTTTTAAAAAGAGGTAAGTCTTGTATGATGAGACATAAATCCTCTCTTTTATTCTTATCCTTCCTCTCACTTGACAATGAAGTAGAAAACTATTACATTAGGGAAAGAACCAATAATTTCAATCAACATAGTATTTTGAAGAATGAGCTATTCATTTCCTTGTTTTTCAGGAAGACTTCACTGGTAGTACTTGGAAAACACATATGTGCAAAGCATGTTTAATAGAAACAAACTATGTTCAGGGCAGGCAGGTGAAGATCTGAAAAACACTACATTGTCATAGTTTACTTTGGAGTGCTAAGAAGGAAATCAGAAACTGACAAGGGCATACCATGTGGGGGTGCTCACAAAAAATAAAATAAAATTTAGAATCTCATGCTTAGAATTTTACAAGCAAAACACACCAGTGCAAAATAATTGAGTGTCATTACATATCTGATGTGATTATCATAAACTTATATTTTAAACACCTTGCCATCTTCATATGATATTAGTAAGGCAGAGAGCTTAACACAACTGAAAAATAGAATAGGCATTTCTATGGATTCTGATAGAATCATAGAATAGTAGAGTTGGAAGGGGCTTATAAGACCATCGAGTCCAACTCCCTGATGCATGTATATAAACTTTTAACATTCAAAGTGGTGTATAGCACCTTCCTCTTTCCTTGTTCTTGGAACAACCCTATTATACTTTTTACTAGTGCTGTGCCAAAAATATCTCCCACATTTTTTCAACCATTCCGCTTCAATTTGATAGAAAAGAAATTGCTTTCGAAAAGAAATTCAAAGGACGAAAAATTTTGGAGAAATTCTGATGGGTTGGGTTTGGGATACTCATGCTTACTTTACTTATGGAGTGGCCATGGAGCTTAATTTACTTATGAGGTGGCCATGGAGTGTACAGAGGTTCATTGTACAACAATCTCTGTGGCAGCCTGTAGCCTCTTCAGCTTCCCACACTCCAGTTAAAGCCATCATGAGAAAGACATCATAAGTAGGGATGTCAGAGAATTCCAGCAAGGACTCCAGTGAGGCCAGATTCTTTAGAATCCATCCCCCTGGAATCCATGGCAGAATGGCCTCCCCCATGCCCGCAGAATCCCCCCGGGACAGAGCTTACCTGGAGGCAGATGCGGCGGCGGTTCCGGCAGTGGCAGATGCGGTGGCAGTGGCTCCTCCGGCTGGTCTCCCGGCAGCTGCCGGGCTGCTGCGGCCGCAAATCGTGGCTGTCATAGCGGCCACCATTTGCGTCCTTGCAGGAAGCCGTGATAGACTACTTAAGTATTTATGTAGGCTATCACGGCAAAAGGCAGGGGTGCAAATGGCGGCTGCTACGCCATTTGTGCCCCTGCTCTTTGCCTTAATAGGCTACGTAAATATTTACGTAGCCTATCACGGCGAAAGGGAGCCTCGTAGGGATGGCGGAGAATTCTGCCATGGATTTCAGTGAGGCGGAATGCACTGGAATTCACCCCCCTCAAACCCGTGGCACAACGGCCTCCCCCCCTGCCCCTCTGCGCAATCCCACCTGGGACGAAGCTTACCTGGGGCAGAGGTTCCACCGGCAGCGGCTCCGGCAGTGGCAGTGGCAGCTGGTCTCTTGGCCGGCTGCTGCGGACTCAAATGGCGGCCACCACACCATTTGCGTAGCTGCCTTTGCCATGATAGGCTACATAAATACTTACGTAGCCTATCATGGCAAGCAAAAAACAACAACAACAGCGTATGCAAATGGCGGCGGCTACAGTGGCCGCCATTTGCGTTCCCTTTTTTTAGCCGTTTTAGCCTACGTAAATATTTATGTAAGCTATTATGGTGAAAAAAAGGGGAACGCAAATAGCGTAGTAGGTGCTATTTGCATTCTTTTTTTTCCTGCTGTAATAGCTTATGTAAATATTTACGTAGGCTAAAACGGCGGGGGGGGGAAATGAACGCAAATGTCACCCACTACACTATTTGCATTCCCCTTTTTTCTGCTGTAATAGCTTACGTAAATATTTAGGTAGGCTAAAACGGTGAAAAAAAGGGAACCCAAATGGCGACCGACATAGCTGCCGCCATTTGCGTACGCAGTTGCTGTTTTTTTTCCGGAAGGCTGCCCAGCGGCCGAATGCTGGCGGCCCTGGCTGGCAGCTCAGCAGAATTTCTGCGGAATTTCCGCGGAGTGGAGCCAGCCTGATTAGGATTTTGGGGGGAGGTGCGGAGCGCCTCCCCCCCACCGTAAATCACCCCGTCGAAAAGGTAAGTGACTTTTGTACATCCCTAGAGCCACACAAATGGCGTAGCAGCCACCATTTGCATGGCTGCCTTTTTCCGTGATAGGCTACGTAAATAGTTACATAGCCTAACACGGCTTCCTGCAAGGACACAAATGGCGGCCGCTACGACAGAGCTGGCCATGGAGCCGACTCTGCGGAGCCGGCCATGGAGGATTCCAGGGGGAGGGACAGAGTGCCTCTCCCCCACCACGGATGCACTGGAGCAGAATAAAATAAGTGTTTCGTACATCCTTAATCATAAGGCAATTCTTCCCATGGGGCTTTTTCAGTTCAGAAAGTGCAGGTGTCCTGGTAGGCTGTAGAGCAATGGAAAGATGTGTAATACAGAGAGAAAACTCACACGACACCCTTAGCCACCTTGGTAGTGACTAGGTAAGCTCAAAAATACCACCAAAAGAAATTCAAAATTCTGCCTTAGAAGAATGGAAGCCTCAACACAGCTGATGTTGTTGCCACTTGCAGAAGCAGTACGATAAACCCCAAACCCTTAGGGGGGAAAAGAAAGAACCTGTGCTACAACCCCTGCCAACATGAACCTATCTGTGAGAAGCTGTTGGAGAATTTCTCTTTCCCTGGGAAATATCCAGTGAAATTGAATATTTCTGTCCACAGATAGGCTGGAGAATTTTGTAGGGATGGCGGAGAATTTCTCCCCGAATCTTCGGGTGGCCAAGCGCCAACGCATTCGGCCCCCCGAAATCGGCGGTGAAATTCTCCGCCACCCCCCACCACCCCCGGGATGGGACTTACCTTTGGCGAATGTCCCTCCCGGCGGCGGGTCCCGGCGGCGGTTCGTCAGCCTTTCGTCAGGGGCGGGGGCGGCAGCCAGTCTTCCAAGCGGCTGCCGCCGCCGCCATTACAAAGTGTAAAAAAACCCAAAACCCCGTGATAGGCTACGTAACGATTAACATAGCCTATCACGGCTAGATTTCCAAAGTCAGCCGTGATAGGCTACGTAAATCGTTACGTGGCCTATCACGGGTGACTTTGAAAAAAAAAAAAAAAAGCGCGTACACCATTTGCGTTCCTTATTTGGTCCCGGTAGTCTACGTAAAGATTTACGTAGACTACGGCATAGTCTACATAAATCTTTACGTAGACTACCGGGACCAAATAAGGAACGCAAATGGCGGTGCCCATAGGGCGCCGCCATTTGCGTACGTGCTTTTTTTTTTAAAAAAAGTCACCCGTGATAGGCTACGTAACGATTTACGTAGCCTATCACGGCTGACTTTGGAAATCTAGCCGTAATAGGCTACGTTAATCGTTACATAGCCTATCATGGGGTTTGTTTGTTTGTTTGTTTGTTTGTTTGTTTTACACTTTGTTTCGCGGCCGGGGAGATGGGGCGCTTCTCCCTGGCCTGAATTTCGGCCGGGCGAGGCGGAAAGCCTCCCCCCCAGCCTGAATTTCGGCCGGGCAAGGCGGGACGCCTCCCCCCCCTCGCCTGAACTTCAGGGGGAGAAGCAAAGCGCCTCCCCCCCACCACAAAGCACCCCTGCGAAATGGTAAGTGACTTTCGTACATCCCTAGAATTTTGAGAGGCTGTTTGCACACAGTGCTACTATGTCTGACACTGAGGGATGCTTCACAGGTGCAAATCCTACTTTGTTCTTCTTCATGCAGTATATGTGACTATCTGTTTCTGAGGAGGACTCAGTTTGAACTGTGCAGAGACAGCCAAAGTAATTCACGTAACCACAGGGGTTGATAAGATACCACCACTATAGGAACAAATTGATGCCTCTGTTTTCATATGAATATGCCTCCAAATGGTTGTGTGTCCACAAATATGACCATATTGAAAAAAATAACCCAGTTTTCCTGTATAACTTATCCAGAAGAACGTTTGACTGGTAAGACCATCAAAAGTCTTACCAGTTAAAGGTAAGGGGTTGGACTCGATGGGGTTGGTTGGACTCGATGGCCTTATAGGTAGGGGTGTCAGAAAATTTCTCGCCAAAACTTCGGGGGGGCGAGTGCCAACGTATTCGGACCCCTGAAGTAGTTTTGGGGAGAAATTCTCCACACACCCCCGCACCCCGCACCCCCCCGGGATGGGACTTACCTTTCCCGAATGTCGCTCCCGGTGGCGGGTCGCAGCAGCAGTTCGGCAGGGCTTCGACAGGGGCGGGGGCGGCAGCCAGTCTTTCGACCGGCTGCCACCACCGCCATTCCAAGAAAAGTTTTTAAAAAAACGCCCCCGTGATAGGCTACGTGACGATTAACTTAGCCTATCATGGCTGACTTTGCAGATCTAGCCATGATAGGCTACGTTAATCGTTACGTAGCCTATCACGGGGCTTTTTTTTTTTTTTACTTTTCTTTTGAAGTTCGTGGCCGGGGAGACGGGGCGCTTCTCCCTGGCCTGAATTTTGGCCGGGCGAGGCAGGAAGCCTCCCCCCTGGCCTGAATTTCGGAGGGAGAAGTGAAGCGCCTCCCCCGCACCGCAAAGCAAGCTGCGAGACCAGGTAAGTGACTTTCATACATCCCTACTTGTAGGCCCCTTCCAACCCTACTATTCAATGATTCTGTGATTCTATGAAATGAACTAGGAGCTGAGAAGTGACTTGAACCTGGATCCAGATGCTGCCCACCTATCTACATTGGCTCTTATTGTGCTAATCACATTTACAGTGGGCCTATGAAGATGGACCATTCTAGGGTCATTCTGGTATGAGAGACACTTCATGTTGCTTTCCCTCTCTTCCTCATAACATAACGCATGATATTGCACCGTGCATTCCCCCGGCCTTATTGCTGATAGCCAATTATGTGCACTGGGGGATAGGTAAATGCACAGCATTATGATGTCAGGTCATCATTGTGGAGACATCGTGGAGGACAGATTTTCCTTAGGAACTCAGCAGGGACAATTCCTGTGTTGATCTTGTAAATTATCACCCCCTGCCCAGCTAATGCTCTTTGCCTTCCTTGAAAACCTGCACATCAGATGTAAAGGCACATCTCTAGGGATGTCAGAGAATTCTGCCACAGATCTTGGTGAGGCCGAATGCCAGTGCATTCAGCCCCTCGAAAGCCGTGGCGGAACGAAGCCCTCCCACCCCATGAAATGGGCCTGGAACGGAGCACCTACTGCCGTCCGCGCTGACTTGCAAATGGCGTCTGCGTCTGTGGCCACCATTCGCTTCTTCCATATATCCGTGATAGGATACATAATAGCCAGATAGCCATTTGAGTCCCTGTGGAAGCCATGATAGGCTACATAAATACTTACGTAGCCTATCACAGTAAAACTAAGGGAACGCAAATGGCGACGGCTATGGTGTAGTGGCCACCATTTGCGTTCCTTTTCTTTTCTTTTTTTTTGCCGTAATAGCCTACATAAATATTTACGTAGGCTAAAATGGCAAAAAAAAGGGAAAGCAAATGGCGGCCGCAATTTTTTTTTTTTTTTTGCCATGATAGGCTACGTAAATATTTATGTAGCCTATCATGGCAAAATACAGGGACGCAAATAGCGGCGGCTACGTCAGCCACCATTTGCGTCCCTGCAGGCTGCCCAGCGGCCAGATGTTCGGCTGCGGGCGGCCCCAGCCAGCAGCTCTGCTGAATCTCCGCGAAACGGAGCTGGCCAGAGAGAATTTTGGGGGGAGGGACAGAGTGCCTCCCCCACACCGTGAATGTCACCCTTCGAAAAGGTAAGTGACTTTCGTACATCCCTACACATTTCAGGTGAAATCCTATGCATGGGCTTCATCACACAGAGCTTTTATCCTACAATTGAGATTGCTCCTTCATGGAAGTTTGCAGGCTCTTTACATGATGCTGTGACCCTGCCATGACCCTCCTGTACTAAATGCCCTTTGTTCCATTTTTAAATAGATCTCAGACAATGAGCTATCAAATTACCCCATTGTGTTCCGCTTCAGTTTCCTCAATGAAAAGAGTTAAAGCGGCAAGAAGAGGAGCGAGATCAATGAAAGATAATGGAAGACTCAGATATGGGGAGAAGGGGAATGGGCAATGAAGCACATGTAAAGGGAGTCAGTGGTGAACCTGCATTTAAAATGGAAGCAGAAAGCCCCATTTTAAATGCAGGATAGGCTGGTGTAGAAATGCCCCATGTTTAGATAGAAAACAGCCCTACAACACCGAAGATTCCCTAGCCAGCTATGCTGGGAGTTGTAGGACTTTTTCCTGTCTAAACATGCATAGAATTTCGCCCTTAACATCACATTTAGTTGCCCCTTAGATTCTCACAATTCTTTGCAAGCAATTGGATATTGTGGTCTGTCAGATCATGTAGCCATGCAGTTTTGTAGAATTCCTGTGTGCTCATTTTGTGATTGATCATTGAATAAAACCATTCCTTTCCCTTCCTCTCAGAATAATGTGACATGACATAAGTTGATGTCAGTGACAGTATGACAGTAATGGCATAGTTAGCAATAATGGATTTAAAAAATTAAGTACCAGGTATTGGGAGAGGGGGTGATAGTGCAACCACAGTGGACAGGAGGGGAAAGTCTAAGCCTTCTCTTCTCAGCCACAATCTTGGTGGGTGAGTGTTTTTTTTCTTAATCTATTTGCAATGCGAAGGGTGGGGAGACATTCACAACTGAGAGGGACCTTCCCTCCCTGAAAGCTGTGGTTCTGCTAACAATCACCCCCAATCCCTGGTATTTAATTTTTAGTATCCACATCTTTAACATCATCATTTAACACCCCCCAAACAGGTTCAACACCTTGGATTGCTCCGTTGGAGTTCTGACTGGTTCTGGCTGAAACCCAGAGAAGATTTACCGCCCCACAGAAATAGGAGTCACCAGTCTCCACTGAACACCAGGTATAGTTAGACCCTTAATTTGGTTGGTTTAGGGTGCTACAGTTACGAAATGAAATCCTCACAACTCAAGTAAGCAAGAAAAGAGTGCAGGAGTGCCAAAATGCCCCTTGCCAGTGGCTAGTTAAAATGGAGGCCTGTCGACTGGCACCAGGGTTGCTGAAGAGGGTAAGAAGTGTACACTCTCTTAGTCCCAGTTCCTACCCTAATTTGAGCCAGAGTTTCCCATATGAAGAAGGTGGTGGCAATGGAGTTCTTGGACACCAGAATGTCGACCTCTCCCTCCCAGCTGGTTCTTACATTTTACATAACTTTTTGCCACCCTGGAGGGATATGTTGATTGTATTGTTCCGTTCTCTGTTTTGCGCTCTCTCTCTCTCTCTCTCTCTCTCTCTCTCTCTCTCTCATTCATGGAGAGTGTGCAAGAGGAATAAAATGTAGTGGAATTTTGTAGGGTTATACTTCTGGTTTGTGATGTGAAATGCCATTATACAGCTTTCCCAAATGGAAAGTGTCTTCTTCTCATGCTAGAAATGATTAATAGTTCTTTTCTTTGAGATCAAATATGCTTCGATGACAGTCAGAAAATTAATTATACCTCCTTTAATTGGTTAAGGGAAATGGAAATTATCCCAATTATGTCAAAACTTCCAGTGAAACAATGCTGTAAAGTATTGTGCATAAATCATTCCATGCAGTGGAGGAGGTGGGAGTGGGGGAGTAAAAATCCCAATTGAAAGAGTGCAGAACATCAGTTGATACAGATTGTAGTCAATTTAGTAGGCTGAAAATCTTGTAGCATTATTTTTTCATTTCTTCAATAACAATGCCTATAGCAAATGCCTATTCAATATTGCATGAAACCCAGTAGGAGGGAACTATCTTGCAAATGACTCGTTCTTTGGGCTTTGTTGTTATTAAATTAAATTATTGTATCTGTAATTGTAACTAAGTGGGTACAATGAAGCATGACTTGCTACAGTTAGTGCTAAGCCAACGGAATCCACTGTACTACTAACGTACTGATCTTGATAGGGCACTGGGAAAGTACAGGGATGTTACCATAGTCCCTAGGATGAAACTTTGCCTCTCCCCAAATATTTTTTGTTGTCACCTCTGCCAAGGAGGCCAAAGTTCAAATTGTAACTCTGCTCACTGTGTGACTTTGGGCTCCCTTTCATTATTTTCTAGCCTAACCTACCTCTCAGGGTTAGTTTGAAGATGACATTATCCTATCTATACCACGCTGAGTGCCTTGGAGGACGGGCAGGATATAGTTGTGAGAGATAAAAGTAAATGAATTGGCAAAACTTATCTTGGCTTCACTCAGGTCAGAATATCGTCAGATTCTGCATTGAGGAAGAAATGTCATTTACATGTAAGGTGGTTTTACATATACCATAAACTACCTTTGTTAAAGGGGGATTTTTTATTTTTTGCCTTCAAGTCCCATTTCTACGCTTTGCCTAGATCGGGGTGAACAACTTCTGGCCCTCCAGATGTTTTGGCCTACAACTTCCATCAGCCCTAGTCAACATACCCAATGGCGAGGGATGCTAGGAGTTGTAGGACAAAACATCTGGAGGGCCACAAGTTGCCTACCCTGGACTAGATAAACCTTTTGTCTGATCCAGCAACATTCTTGTGTTCTTGCATAGATCTGCCCCACCATGCATTTAACTCTTCTCTACCTAAAAGAGCTTCATGTTCATTGTCCCCACCACAACAAAACAGTGGTATTTCTGAGCGCTGAGCTATATGACCAAAGTTGGTGGTATGGACTGAACAAATCTGTTGGCACATGGGAAAGCAATCATTTGATCACACAGTTTTGTCACATGCCCAGCTTACAATTTTTATAGAGCACCGAGAAATTATGTGCAAATTAATCATTTTCCCAGTTTCCTTTGCACCACCTGATTCTGCACAGCAGCCTCTGCATAATTATTCCCACAAATGCCATTCTGTATTCTAATACACCATGAACACTTGAGCATTGGTTTGGGAATTATTCTAGTGTAATATGTTGCCACCTTTTGACCTGGTTCGGTCTGGTCTGGTGAAACATTAGGTGATACTGAAGTAGCTATTTAATGCCATATGGCTTGAAGAAAACACATGACTCTTCAGCCATATTGGGACGGTGTGCTGTATATCACTAATGTCCAGTGTGGTGATGAATATTTTTTTGTTTTAGAAATATTTGCCTGCTATAGATTCTGGGCACAGTCCAGCAGGACACATACATCCCAGTCATTTTAATGGGGCTTTTGCAAGATCACTTCTCAGTGGGTTTGGTCCTTATCTGGGTCTTTCTTAGTTTTCCATACAAACCATGCATTGCTGCTTATGGAGTTTGCCTAATAGACTAACTGTATGCAACAACGCTCTGCTTGAAATGCCATGCATAAATAAAAACATGGGAATAAAATAAATCAGAGGTTGAGAAAAATTTGAATCAGCAATGGGTATTTCTTATACACAGGCTTATCTGTTAATTTCCCTGTGACAGATGCTGCAAGATTCCATCCTCTCTCTCCTTGATTCATATCCAGAATTGTAATAGTTCATGTGATACATATTTAAATCATACTTTCTGTTCATTCTGGTTTTCATTCTGACAGACTACTGAGGATGCTGAAATAGTTTGGGTACTTCCCATGAGCAGGGGTAGCACTAAACCAAATGGCAGCCCTTCCATTTCTTCACCTTTTCAGTACCTTAGTTTTATTATAGTTGTAGCCCACTTAATGACTTTGATGTACGATTCACATGCCTGATTTATCACTGTCATATAAAATGATGAACGTGCGTGCATGGATCTGATTAAAATCATTCTCATGTGCACAGAATTTGAGGACTTATATTGTAAATATTCATAATGGATTGGATCCAGGATCTGACCCACATGAACAAAAAGGTGCCTCTGCCTGACTTTTAGGGATCCCTCTGCACCACAGCTAGGGATGTATGAAGGTGACTTACCTTTCGCGGATTATGTTGATGGGGGGGGAGGCGTTCCGTCCCTCCCCCCGGAATCCTGGCCGGGGGAGGAGCTGCTCCATTCCTCCCCCCGGAATCCTCGAATGGCCAGCTGTGCTCCGTGGCAGCTCTGTGGAGCAGCTGGCCAGCCCTGGCCCGGCCAGGCCAGACCCGTCGGCAGCCGGATTTCCGGCCGCGGAGGGCTCTGGGTAAAAAAAAAAAAAAAAAAAACACCAAAAAACCCAACCGCGTATGCAAATGGCAGCGGCTATGGCCGCTGCCATTTGCGTTTCTTCTTTTTGGCCATCTTAATCTACGTAAATATTTATGTAGACTATGACAGCGAAAATAAATTTGAACACAAATAGCGTAATGGGCACTATTTGCATCCCTTTTTCATTCACCATTTTAGCCTACATAAATCTTTACGTAGGCTAAAACAGCGAATCAAAAGGGGACACAAATAGCGCCCGCTACTCTATTTGCGTTCCCCTTTATTTTCGCCGTCATAGACTATGTAAATATTTACATAGATTAAGACGGTAAAAAGAAGGAATGCAAATGGTGGCGGCTGTAGCTGCTGCCATTTGCATACACGTTTTTGTTTTTTTTTTAAACCCACCCAACCATGGTAGGCTACGTAAAGATTTATGTAGCCTATCACGTCTTTTTTTTCTTAACATAGCCATGATAGGCTACGTAAATCTTTATGTAGCCTATCACGTCTTTTTTTTTTTTTTAACACAAGCCTGGAAATGGCGGCGGTGGCAGCAGCCGGTCAGAAGACCGGCCGCCGCCACCGCTGGAGCCGCCGCCGGAGCCGCTGCCAGAGCCGCTGCTGCCCGGAAGATCCGCCCCAGGTGAGTCTCGTCCTGGGGGGGATCTGCGGGGGGGCGGGGGGTGGGAGGCCGTTCCACCACGGAGTTCAGGGGACTGAATGCACTGGCATTCGGCCTCACCAAGATCCGTGGCGGAATTCTCTGACATCCCTAATCACAGCTCACTACTTTCAGCAAGGTCCCCTGAACCTCTGTGTAACATTTTCAAGGGGTTGTAGGCGGGCTGTTGTGGGCTGCAGGAGGCAGGTAAGTCAGCTTCTACCGTAGTTGCCTGTTTCTCAATCTGGATTTAACCTTGTAGTAGTAGTAGTAGAAATAGAAGAAGAGGAGGAGGAGGAAATAATCAAGATAATGCACTGCTAGAAATTTGGTACACATTAATGCTATTCCTTTACAAGAAAAGTCTGGAAACAGGACACTTTTACAGCTGACAGTTAAAACTCAGGACATGAAGTGTACCTGGAAGGAGAGGGCCACATTCCAACACAGAAGACAGAACAAGGAAAGGACGTGAGACAAAATGGTGGATTCCAGAAGTTCTGTTGCTTTTTGACACACTGAAATCAGTCCTGGTGTGATTTCTGGTAGCAGCTAGGAATGTCTGTTCTTATTTGCTGGATGCAAGTTTCCTTTTCTACTACTATAAATAAGTGAAGACCCATGAAATTTTGGAGAGCTGCGTTGGTAGTAGGGATGGCTGAGAAATTCATTTCAGTTCATTTTAAAACAGGATTTATCTATAATTGGCACCTTTCGGAACCAAACATAGACTCTAATGCAATCTGCAGTCTGAAATCCATGCAGTTCTGTGCTTGCAATGAAATTCATGCAACAAAAATATGTTCAAAGATGTGTACATTTGAAAAATGTGCATGAACACACTTTAGTCAATGGGAGAAAAATGGGTACATTTCAGAAATGTGGACAATTGATGTGTACATTCAGAGAAAAGGCATGCCAAAATATGCATGGATTTTCATGCAAAAAGAAAAAAAACAGCTCGCAATCCAATACACAGACATGAATTGGAATGAGATTTGAGGTGGAAGTCAGAGAACCTCAATAAGATTGGATTTTGCTGCATTGTTCAGCTGTAGTTGGTAGATGCCTCAAAAGTGCTACACATTTCCCAGAGAGGTGGGGAGGACCTACGTGCCCGTTACGTGTATCGACAAAAGCAGTTTCATCAACACCATTAAGTCATTGAATTCCACCAGCCAGACAAGAAAGCTGGAAAAAATGTCAAATCAAACTGGACAAAAATGTCCAGTAGCTCTAGTTTTTAGCCAGTCATAGAAATTGGGTTGAAAATTCTATTAACAACATCAGGGAAATGGAGATAAGTGAAGATAATTGTCTCTGACTCAAGCACTGAGGCAATTATGGTGGAGCATTATTATTACAATAACTGCCTCTGGACATGAACAATATGTTATCCTTCTGTTAAATAATTTGGGTGATTATGTATCTCCTCCCTTGTTACCTCCTTACAAGCTGGAAAACGACTGAATGCAAATGCAAGACTTGTACTGGCAGGAGATGCTTCTTCAGCGGGCAGGTGTAGGCAGGGGCATCAGTTTTGAACCATTTCTGATCCTTCAGTATTGAAGCCATTCTGTTTTACATATCAGTTTCTCCACTTGGATGCCTGGAAGATGCTAACCAACTGATAAGAAAAATACAAATATGGACCCTAACTCTAGACAATGGGAACTAGTGACACTATCACTAACCTAAACTACCCTCCACTTGTGTAAACAAAGTCTAGCACAATGCCAGTAGAGCTTAGTGGTGCAATGGGTTTCCCTGGAAGAGCTGCCTTCCACACCATTAAACACTATTAGCACTGTGCCAGAGTCGTTTATGTTAGTGTAATGTAATTTATGTTAGCAATACTGTTGCATTGGATTCTGCCCTATATTTGCAAAATAGTAATTAAAAGTACCTAGGTTTTGGAAAAGCCTAACCAACACAACACAGTCTTCTGTCCTGGAATTGGTGTTTGGTTGGTCTGTCTGCCTCATTTATATTTTATTTATTTATGTATGTGTTACAGTTTTAACCAACCAAAGACCCAGGTTTTCTGGGTGGTGTACAATATATGAAAACATAAAATACAAACAGTAAAACAATGATTAAAACCAGCACATAATAAAATGAAGATAAAACCAGCAGCCGAGGGTAAAAGAAAAGTGCAGTGATCCAAAAACAGTCCTTAAAATGCCTGGGTGAATAAAAAGGTGTTCACTTGGCACCAGAAATACCATATTGTAGGTGCCAGGTGAGCCTTTCTGGGGTGAGCATTTCACTGATGGGGAAGGCATTCTACTTTTGGCTCTAGGAGCCACCAAGGTAGCTAATTATAGAACATAATTTTAATTTTTTAAAACCACACATTAGAATAGTAAAATACAATTCAAGTTGCCACAAAACCCTAAAGTGCTGGGTTTCCTGTAGGTATGGGTGGGTTCCCTACCTGCTGGTCCGGGTGGAAATCTGCCCGCAGGGGGAGGTGATCCATCCCTCCCCCCAGAATCCATGTGAGCCACCTCCTCTTGCGGCAATCCTACGGAGCTGGCCACCAGCTCTGCATCACTGGCGATACAGCTGGCCGCCATTGCCATGCCATATCGCTGGCTGAGTGAGGGCTAGCTAACTCTGGACACAAATGGCATAGTGGATGCCATTTGCAGCCATAAAGCTGCTAGTTTAACCTAAATGCTTCCATTTATCACCAGCGATGCGAAGCTGGTGGCCAGCTCCGCAGGATCGCCGCACAGAGGAGCCGGCCACACAGGGATTCTGGAGGGAGGTGGAGGTGAGTGCCCTGTTCTGCCATGGACTCCAGAGGCTGGATTCTTTGGAATCTGGCCTCATTGGGGTCTGTGGCGGAATTCTCCGCCATCCCTAGTTTCCTGCAATTAGTATCACCAGCTTTGCTTGGTGCTCTTCACTAACACCAAATGTCTATAGCTCCAATATGTGAATTCTGGGAATAACCTTCATTTGCATATTGTGATATGAATGCCATTTATCCATTTATATTTTTTTTAAGGACTAAGACTATTTTATTTTATTTATTAAAATTTGACCCCACCTTTCATCACAAAATAATCCCATAACGGGTCACAATACACAACGGCCCTGTTCACACATAACAGGAAGCCATGTCGGTTAGGGAATTTCTAACCATAGTGGCTTAGTGTGTCATGTGGGGGGAGAAAACCACATTCCTTGTAGTTAGTAAGCCTCCTTGACTAACTACCCCCCTGAAACAGGGTTAAGGGGCCCCTGGGCAGCTCACCTTGTCATCTGGCAGGCTCCCTGTTGATTAAAATGGGCTCCAGGGACTTCCAGGCCATGGCCATAGAGTTTGCTGGTTAGAGTGTCCACCACTGCCAGTGATGCTCTATTCACTGAGGACTTTCTCTATGGTCATATGGCCATTTTGGCCACCACAGCAGCCACCGGGAGCACATTCACACCATGGAGGACGATGGGCTGTACAATAACCACTCCAGGATGATTGACAAGTAACTATAGAGGGGGTGGTTAGCGGAACCATGCAATGCTGCATGGTTCCATGATCGTCTGGTGGGCCCAAGCATCATGGTTTCACTAATTCCCCCCCCCATACTTACCCTAGCCACACTCCCCCCATGTGCATCTGAACAGGCCCAATATATCATTATAAAACCAATAAAGATGAACAACAGGTCAATTACATCTCAGTACTCATGAAGGTTTTTGGCTGCTTGTTCTTTCCTGTCTCACACCAAGGCTTCAGGCAGGAAGAAAGAGATTTATTAACTTCATTTGCAAATAAAGAGCATGTGCCAATTAAACAAAAGCAGAGATGAAAGAGGAGGTGGGACCCTCCCCTTCTTTTCTTTTGTTTTCTGGTACTCCTTCTGAAAATGCCCTCAGTTATGAGGGCATTTTCAGTGAAATTGCCCTCAGTTTCTATTGCCTTCACATGCCCTCAGCTAGGTCAAATCTGATTGGTTTGGTAGCCCATATGTAGCATACTTGAGAATATTACCTGTGCTTTTTGTTTGTTAAAAAATATAGAGAGACTAATAAAAATATATAGACTATGTGAATAGGCACAATTGTTTTCTCTTTTGTAAGATGCTATTCCTTCCCAATGTGCTGTTTATTTGGCACAATTTCATAAGAACATAACATAAGAACATAAGATGAGACATGCTGGATGAGACCAAGAGTCCATCTAGTCCAGCATAGGAATGTGAGAACTCCCCGCTGCTCGCCTCTCCTCCTGTTCGTCGAAGCACTCAAGCAATCGACGATCACTGTCCATCGCCCCACAAACCAGTTGCAGTTTCGCCAATTTTTTTTTTTTTACTTGGTCATTTATATGCGCAAAAGGGGATGTGCACAGACATTTTTCTTGAAATTGCGCACTTCTAAATCTCTTAAACATGCACTTTTGGCTACATCTGCACAACATTTGTATACAGTTTTGCTCAATCATCCGTTCGCCATTGCAGTGATTTTGGGGAGGAGGGGACATGAGGAATATAGAGTTGTTGCTGCGATGTGCTAATTTTTTCCCCCCGATCGGATGGACAGACTGGCTAACTTTATTACTGGGGGTATTGATCCTGAAGTACTCCATTATGCCTCCATCTCCCAAGTCTGTTCCCTCTCTAGACTGCCTGCCTGCCTTCCTGCCAGCCAGTGCCTGCCTGGAGTGCCTGCCTTGCTGCTGACACAGACACCCCATCCCCCCAGCAAAAAGAAGAAGCTGATGATGTGACTGTGAGGCAGGTCCCGTGTTTCCCAATTGAACAATGATCTTTCTGTGTAATGAATGAATCTGACCATTTTTCATTCTGTAAGCCATTAGCATGATGAGTCATCTCTATGACTCACTCATTGATTCTGCCTGCTGCACCTCTCCTCTCCTTTGTTTTGCTAATGCATTGACATTTGACAAGGAGCCTCTGGGGCACAGGGCACTTGAGTCTTTTGTTGTCTGAGAATATGCACAATTATATGCGGGGGGGGGGGTCAGGGGTCAGTTCAGTTCAGTGCTATCGCAGATTGGCAAACATGGGAATTTTTGGAAGACATTCTTCAGTTGCTCTAAGAAAACAGAATACTTCTGGTCCAGAAGATGTGTGGGTTGCAATGTGCACTAACTCCTATCTGCAGATGACAGCTTCAGCCAAGAAAATATATTGCTTTTGTTTGTTGGGAGGAGGCTCTTACAAATTGTAGCTTCCTCTCCACCCCTACTTTTCCTTCTCTCTCTCTCTCTCTCTCTCTCTCTCTCTGCGTGTGTGTGTGTGTGTGTGTGTGTGTGTGTGTAGGCTTCAGGCTACAGAACTTGGCTTTTTATCCCTATTAAATTTCATTCTGTTGTTTTCTGTCTTCCAAAGTATTAGCTATCCTGCCCAATTTTGTGTCATCTACAGATTTGATCAGCATTCCCCTGTCCTCCAGGATTTCTCAAAGATAATAGACAGTGGTTCTGAGAGTTCTTCTACCAGTCCCTTTATTACTCTAGGATGCAGTTCATCTGGCCCTGGAGATTTGAATTCATCTAAAGTAATTAGGTGTTCCTTGACCATATGCCTATCGATCCAAGCTGCAATCCTGCCCCTTCAGCCTGTACTTCGCCTTTGCCAGGGGGGTCATAGACCCTCTTTTGGGAGAAGACTGAGCCAAAGTAGAAATTGAGCACTTCTGCCTTTTCTTTGTCATCGTCTGTTATCATTTTGCCATCCTTATTTAATAGCTGAACCACCATTTCTTTCCTCTGTCTTTTACTACGCACATATCTGAAGGAGTGGTGTACAAAATCCCACTTACCTGGCTCTGCTGGTTTCCGCACATAGAGGGAGGCGATCCGTTCCTCCCCCCTGGAATCCTGCCCAGCCTGCTCTGCTCCATGGCCAGGCCATGGAGCCACTGGCTGGGCCAACCCGCAGTGGGGCCTCCAGCCACTGCCGGGCTGCTGCGGACGCAAATGGCGTCCCGTGTACGGGACGCCATTTGCATCCCTATGCAAGCCCATGATAGGCTACGTAAATATTTACATAGCCTATCACGGCTAAAGCAGGGAATCAAATGGTCTGCTTTAGCCGTGATAGGCTACATAAATATATACCTAGACTACCACTACGATGGCCGCCATTTGCGGCTGCAGCAGCCTGGCAGCGGCCACTGCCACCAGAGCCGCAGCCAGGTAGGCTCTGTTTCACGTGCGTTTCACGGGGTGGGGGTGGGGGTGGGGGGGGTGAGCTTTGCTCTGCCACAGACTCCAGGGGGCCGAATGTGCTGGCATTCAGCCTCACTGGGATCTGTGGTGGAATTCTCTGCCATCCCTAATCTGAAGAAAGCCTTTTTGTTGCTTTTGGCATCCTTCACTAACCTCAGCTCCTTCTCAGCTTTAGCCTTCCAGACGCCATCCCTGCAATTCTGTGCTACCTGCCTGTACTCTTCCTTTGTTACTTGGCCTTCCTTCCACTTCCTATATGTGTCCTTTTTTGTTTTCAGGTCATCTCTAAGCTTTTTGTGAAGCCACATTGGCTTCTGCTAGGAGGAGGCTTGCTGAAATTAAAAGCTGATCTCTGGTAGAAATGATGTTGATGATGCAGAGATAGAGATGACCCTATGAAGGGGAGGAGGTCTCCTGGCCTGTAATAACTCCATGGGCTCATTTTGTCCCTTTTCAAACTCAGGGTGCAGTTGGCCTCGATCATCTCTCAGGTTGCCTGGGACAGCAGTACCAAGAGCTCATTCATCTGGATTTGCCTGGCACAGCCTCCTCCACCATGTCCATGCTCCTCTCAACTACTTGGAGAGCTGGTGTAGTGTAGTGGCTAGAGTGTTGGACTAGGAATCAGGAGACCCATGTTCTAGAACTTCTAGTCCCCACTCGGCCATGGAAGCTCACTGGGTGACTTCGCGCCAGTCGCAGACTCTCAGTCCAACCGACCTCACAGGGTCGAATGTGGGAAGACCCACTCACTCAGAAATCAGCAATACTGTTCATCTGGTAACTGAGGGCAACAAGCAAAATCACAGCTCTCCCTTGCTTTAAGAATGCATTTCCATGATAAAGGACAGGCTGGGGCAGGTGACTGAGTACCTCATTCATTCTCTTTAGCTGACTGCCTAGGGATATAACGGAATGTCTATCGACTATGATCAGTCAGATATTCATTCACATGCCTGGCTGTGGAAAGGGCAGCAGGGAGGGGGACTGAGTTAGGTGCATGCTGCTGTGTCTGAATGGAAGAGGTGCCTTTCCTTTTTTATACCTAGTAAGCAATACCTCTGCTTGAGAATGTTAAACTGTACACCTTCTGACACAGGTTTCATGGGACTGGTGTACGACCTAAGTCACTGCAGTCATCCCAGTGCAGTAAGAGCCAGGTTGGAAATGATATTAGTATAACTGTGTTTCTTGGTTTGTCCTGGGCTCTCTTCCCACGCCTGCAATCTTTCCAGTCTACACTGGGATATCATCACAGAGCCAGACATACAAGGGAAACTGGTGTTGAAGTAGCATGCCCCCCACACACACACATGCACACTCTCCATTGTGTACTGTATTCTTTATGCAAACTTGGAGGAAATGCCCCTTGTAATGCAGCTACTTGGAAGAGCATGTTGAGAGAGAAAATGCCATAGGTCCCCTGTACTCTTCCTTCTTTCAGGAATGCATTGTATGTTTGTGAGATGCCATGGTACCCAAATACACATTCCAGCAGCAATCTGACTATTTGTTATTGGCGAGGAGAATGCTTTTCAGAATGTATAGGTAGGAGGGTTGGAGCAATTCTTGCTGTGCAGAAAAGGCACATTTCTGTCTTCTTTTATCAATATTGGGATGTGTTGTTGGTTAAATTCCTCACACAACAATATGTACAACTCCAGTTTAATCATAACGAAAAAGGAGAAAAAAAGGAGAGCTTTTAAAAAATGCACTGCACATTCAGTGGACCACAAGAAACTCCAGCCATGCCCGGCAATTCTTCCTACTCATGAAGGTCTTCCAGCTGTTTCCTATGAGACATCGGGGACCCTTGTTTGGGGGGAGGGTTGGGGTTCTGATGGCTTCCACACTGCAACAGACACACAGAAATGCAAGAAGTAGAAACACGCAAAATGAGGTTTGTGCACATTTCACCATGACTGACAGAACTACCAGAAGCTTAATTGCTGAAAATGGGTTTTTGCGCATTTTCAGTCTGCATGACTGGGAAGGAGGCACTGGCTCCCGCTGCAAAGCCTAGCCTAGCACCATGCCTGCTGCAGCTGGAAAGGGAACTTCCCATTTCTCCAGATGTATGTAGTATATAATTCCCTCTAGTGTGACAGTGGTATCACCATTATGGGCATATTTCTTGGGCTGTCCTTTTGGTTTTCTCACAGCCCAGTGGTCACCCTGGCCAAGCCGACATACAAACACACAAAATGCCACCACAACCAAGAGACCAACACCACACTGCCCTTATTATTATTATTTATTTATGTATTTAGGTATTTAGGTATTTCATTTCTATTCCGCCCAATAGCTGAAGCTCTCTGGGCTGCCGGTCACAAAAATTACAACCAAAAAGCACGCAATAGAACAATAATTTATTTCCCTATTGAAAAGCACTGCCCAAAGATATGTGTGCATATATTGATTTATGAAGGAACTAACTTTTTCTTTCCGTATTTTCTGCTGTGAACATATTCTCTCAAATGTTGGAGTAAAATTCTAAGTTCTAGGCGAGATTTGACCCATAATAGCACACATCTTTCTCTGTGGCTATCAACTTGCAAGTGTTAAGCAATAGAACTTTGTAATTGTTATGCAGAAATTGAGGACAATGGCTCATTTCAATCTGAATGAAATGACCATAATTCAGGTAGGACAAAAAGGCTTTCTTCAGCTACGTGCATAGTAAAAGGCAGAGGAAAGAAATGGTTGTTCAGCTATTAAACAAGGATGGCAAAATGATAACAGATGACAAAGAAAAGGCAGAGGTGCTCAATTCCTACTTTGTCTCAGTCTTCTCCCAAAAGAGGGTCTATGACCCCTCTGGCAAAGGCGAAGTACAGGCTGAAGGGGCAGGATTGCAGTTTGAGATCAATAGGCATATGGTCAAGGAACACCTAATTACTTTGAATGAGTTCAAATCTCCAGGGCCAGATGAACGGCACCATAGAGTAATAAAGGAACTGGTAGAAGAACTCTCAGAACCACTGTCTATTATCTTTGAGAGATCATGGAGGACGACTGGATGACTGTAGGAAGGCTCATGGATGACTGGATCATGACTGGATGACTGGATCATGGAGGATGCCAGATGACTGGAGGAGGGCTAATGCTGTCCCTATCTTCAAAAGGGGTAAAAAGGAGGAAACTGGGAACTACAGACCAGTCAGTCTGACATCAATCCCTGGGAAAATTCTGGAGCAGATGATAAAGCAATCCATCTGTAAGCACCTTGAAAACAATTCGAGTGATTACTTGAAGCCAACATGGATTTGTCAAGAATAAATCCTGCCAGACTAATCTGATCTCATTTTTTGATCAAGTAACCTCCCTTGTGGACTGTGGGAATGCTGTGGACATAATATGCCTCAGCTTCAGCAAAGCTTTCGACAAAGTGCCCCATGATATCCTGATGAGCAAACTAGCAAAGTGGGCTAGATGAAACAACGATCTGGTGGATCCACAGTTGGCTACAGATACAGAATCACACTCAAAGATTGCTTATCAATGGGACCTTCTCAAACTGGGGAGAGGTAACGAGCAGGGTACTGCAGGGCTCAGTCCTGGGCCCAGTGCTCTTCAACATTTTTATTAATGACTTGGAGGAGGAGGAGGTGCAGGGAATGCTGATAAATTTGCAGATGACACAAAATTGGGCGGGATAGCTAATACTTTGGAAGACAGAAACAAAATTCAAAGTGATCTGGATAGACTGGAACGCTGGGCAGAAAACAACAGAATGACATTTAATAGGGATAAACGCCAAGTTCTGCACCTAAGAAAAAGAAACCAAATGCACAGTAGTTACAAGATGGGGGATACATGGCTCAACAACACTACAAGTGAGAAGGATCTTGGAACTGTTGTCGATCACAAGCTGAATCTGAGTCAACAATGTGATGTGGCTGCAAAAAAGGCAAATGCTATTTTGGGCTGCATTCATAGAAGCATCGCTTCCAAATCCCTGGAAGTACTAGTTCCCCTCTACTCAGCACTGGTTAGGCCTCATCTGGAGTACTGTGTCCAGTTCTGGGCACCACAGTTTAAGCAGAATGCAGACAAACTGGAGAGGGTTCAGAGGAGGGCAACAAAGATGATCAGGGGACTGGAAACAAAGCCCTGTGAAGACAGACTGAAAGAACTGGGCATGTTTAGCCTTGAGAAGAGAAGACTGAGGGGAGATACGATAGCTAGGGATGTACGAAACACCTACCTGGCTCCGCGCCAGGCAATCCGCAGTGGAGGGGAGGTGCTCCATCCCTTCCCCCGGAATCCTCGATGTGGGGGAGGCGATCCGGTCCTCCCCCCCAGAATCCTGCCGGCCGGCTCCGCTCCGCGCCCAAGCCACAGAGCTGCCGGCTGGCTCTGGCCGCCCGCAGCTGGACATCTGGCCACTGGGCAGCCCTGTAGTAGGGATGGTGGAGAATTTCTCCCCGAATCTTTCGGGGGGCAAGCGCCAACATGTTCGGCCCCCCGAAGAAGTTTCGGGGAGAAATTCTCCACACACCCCCGCCCCCCGCACTCCCCCCCCAGGACGGGACTTACCTTTGCCAAATGTCCCTCCCGGCGGTGGGTCCAGCCGGCGGTTAGGCGGGTGTTCGTCTGGGGCAGGAGTGGCAGCCGGTCTTTCGACCGGCTGCCGCCGCTGCCATTCCAATAAAAGAAAAAAAAACACCCCCGTGATAGGCTACATGACGATTAACTTAGCCTATCACGGCTAGATCTGCAAAGTCAGCCGTGATAGGCTACGTTAATCGTCACGTAGCCTATCACGGATGACTCAAAAAAAAAAAGCGCTTATGGATAATGGCGGCCCCCATAGGGAGCCGCCATTCCCGTTCCTTATTTGGTCGCTGTAGTCTACGTAAAGATTTATGTAGACTACGGCGAAAATAAGGGCAACGCTATTTCCGTTGCCCTTATTTTCGCCATAGTCTACGTAAATCTTTACGTAGACTACAGCGACCACACAAGGAACGCGAATGGCGGCTCACTATGGGGGCCGCCATTTGCGTATGCGCTTTTTTTTTTTGAAGTCACCCGTGATAGGCTACATGACGATTAACATAGCCTATCATGGCTGACTTTGCAGATCTAGCCGTGATAGGCTACGTTAATCATCACGTAGCCTATCACGGGTTTAAAAAAAAAAAAAAAAAAACTTTGGAGTTCGTGGCCGGGCGAGGTGAGGCGCCTCCTCCCCGGCCTGAATTTCGGCCGGGCGAGGCGGGAAGCCTCCCCCCTGGCCTGAATTTCGGCCGGGCGAGGCGGGAAGCCTCCGCCCCGGCCTGAACTTCACGGGGGGAGCAGCGAAGCGCCTCCCCCCCACCGCGAACAAGCTTCGAGGACAGGTAAGTGACTTTCGTCCACCCCTACCCTGTAGGGACACAAATGGCAGCTGTCGTAGCCGCCGCCATTTGCGTCCCTGTATTTAACCATGATAGGCTACGTAAATATTTACATAGCCTATCACGGCAGGGGGAAAAAACCCAGCGTACACAAATGGTGGTAGCCGCCGTATTTGCGTATGCTGGGTTTTTTTCCTCCCTGCCATGATAGGCTACATAAATACTTACGTAGCCTATCATGGCCTCTGCAGGGATGCAAATGGCGTCCCTGAGTTAGCCGTGATAGGCTATGTAAGTATTTATGTAGCCTATCACAGCTATGAAGACGAAGTGAATGGTGGCCGCAGGACGGCCGCCATTCGCAAAGCAGCGTGGACAGGAGCAGGTAAGTGCTCCAGTTCGTGCGCCTTTTGAGGGTTGGGGGTGGCAGAGACTTCATCCTGTGCACCTTTCGTGGGTTGGGGGGGCAGGGGCTTCATTCTGCAATGGATTTCAGGGGGATCCACCGAGATCCATCGCGGAATTCTCTGACATCCCTAATGATAGCGCTCTTCAAGTACTTGAAAGGTTGTCACAGAGAGGAAGGCCAGGATCTCTTCTCGATCATCCCAGAGTGCAGGACACGGAATCATTTATTTATTTATTTATTTATTTATTTATTATATTTATTTATCGCCCATCTGACTGGTCACCCAGCCACTCTGGGCGATGTACAACCCACCATAAACAATTTAAAACAATAAAATTTTACCATAATTTTTTTAAAAAAAAATACCCTTACCCACCCCAAATGCCTGCCTGAACAACCACGTTTTTAATGCACGACGGAAGCTCATTAAAGAGGGGGCATGACGGAGTTCCCTAGGGAGGGAGTTCCACAGAGTGGGGGCCACCACAGAGAAGGCCCTCTCCCTCGTCCCCACCAGTCTAGCTGTCCTGGCTGATGGGACAGAGAGAAGGCCATCCGAGGCTGATCTCGTTAAGCGGCCTGTCTGGTGTTGCTGGAGGCGCTCCTTAAGATAGGCTGGGCCGGAACCATATAGGGTTTTAAAGGTCAAAACCAACACCTTGAATTTGGCCCGGAAAACAACTGGTAACCATTGCAACTCCTTCAGCACTGGAGTGATGTGATCTCGCCGGCGGCTGCCTTTAATCAGGCGAGCCGCCGCGTTCTGTATCAGCTGCAGTTTCCGAACCGTCTTCAAGGGTAACCCCACGTAGAGCGCATTACAGTAGTCTAAACGAGAGGAGACCAGGGCATGTACTACCGATGGGAGCAGATGGTCGGGAAGGTAGGGGCGCAGCCGCCGTATCAGATGGAGTTGATACAGCGCTGTCCGGCTCACAGCTGACACCTGAGCCTCCATGGACAGCTGGGAGTCCAAAATGACCCCCAGGCTGCGGACCTGGTCTTTCAAGGGTAGCTGTACCCCATTCAACACCAGGTCAACATCCCCCAGCCTCCTCTTGTCTCCCACCAAAAGTACCTCGGTCTTGTCAGGGTTGAGCTTCAGCTTATTCCTCCCCATCCAGCCACTCACCATCTCCAGACATTTGGACAGGGATTCTACGGCCAACCTTGGTGAAGATTTGAATGAGAGGTAGAGCTGAGTGTCATCCGCATATTGATGACACTGCACCCCAAACCTCCTGATGATAGCCCCCAGTGGCTTCACATAGATGTTAAATAGCATCGGGGAGAGGATGGAACCCTGTGGCACCCCACAAGTAAGTGGCCACGGGACCGAAACCTCCTCTCCCAGTGCTACCCTCTGGTACCTGCCAGAGAGGAAGGACTGGAACCACCGCAATACAGTGTTTCCAATGCCCAACCCCTCCAGGCGGTCCAGGAGGATACCGTGGTCAACGGTATCAAAAGCCGCTGAGAGGTCGAGGAGAACAAGGAAGGAGCATTCACCCCTATCCAGAGCCCTCCTCATATCATCCACCAAGGCGACCAAGGCCGTTTCTGTCCCATGCCCAGGCCTGAAGCCCGACTGAAATGGGTCTAGATAATCAGTTTCTTCCAAGTGTGCCTTCAACTGCACCGCCACCACCCGCTCAATCACCTTGCCCAAAAATGGCAGATTTGAGACTGGGCGAAAGTTGTTCAGAACTTGAGGATCCAAGGAGGGCTTCTTTAAGAGCGGTCTTATCACTGCCTCCTTGAGGGCTGATGGCATCACTCCCTCCTCAAGGGAGGCGTTCACCACCGCCTTGATCCCCTCACCCAGTCTATCTCTGCAGCTCATAATGAGCCAAGATGGGCAAGGATCAAGTAAGCAGGTGGTCGGCCTTACAGATGAAAGCACCTTGTCCACTTCATCAGGAGGAAGAAGCTGGAACCGATCCCACAAAACCGGTTTGCCACAAGCCGCCTCTTGCTCACTAACTGTATCCACAGTGTGCAGAGTAACACACCTAATCTGATCAATTTTATCTGCAAAGTGCCTTGCCAAAGCCTCACAGGAGGCCTTAGAATGCTCCAGTGGTTCCGGAGCCACAGGACCGACCAGGCTCCGGACCACTTGGAACAGCCTCCTGGGGCAGCACTCTGCCGACGCGATGGAGGCAGCATAATATTGCTTTTTTGCTGCCTTCACCGCCACGTGATAGGCTGAAGATATAGCTCTAGCCCGTGTCTGATCGTCTTTGGAGTGAGACTTCCGCCACCGGCGCTCTAGCCGTCTCACCTCCTGTTTCAGAGCTCGTAACCGCGGATTGAACCATGGTGCAGTCCGAGCCCTGTTCAGGGGGAGAGGGCATTTCGGAGCCACCCGATCTAATGCCCCAGTGATTGCGGCATTCCAGCCACCCACCAGGGTCTCGACCGAGTGGCCGTTGGCATGCCCCAGAGAATCTCCAAGCGCGTTCAGGAATCCATTTGGATACATAAGACGCCTGGGGCGGACCATTTTAATGGGTCCTCCACCCCTGCGGAGGGGTTGTGGAACCGAGAAGTCCAACATCACCAGATAGTGATCTGACCATGACAAGGGGGTGGTGGATATACCCCCGACTTCCAGATCACTCCCCGCTTCTCCAGAAACAAACACAAGGTCTAGTGCATGACCGGCTACATGGGTGGGCCCAGTTAGAATATGGTGCAGCTCCCAGGAGGCCATGGTCTCCATGAAGTCCCGAGGTGCTCCTGTGAGGATGGCCTCCGAATGTACGTTGAAGTCCCCCAACACCAGTAAGTTAGGGGACTGTACACGCACATCAGAGACCACCTCAAGCACCTCGGCCAGGGAGTCAGTCGTGCAGCGGGGTGGACGGTACATGAGCAGAATCCCCAGACTGCCCTTCGGGCCCAACCTCCAGTACATGCACTCAACAACCTTGGTCTCCCGGAGAGGGGGTCTGGTGAAGACCAAGGACTCTCGATAGATAACAGCCACTCCCCCTCCCTGATCCCCAGCCCTCGGCTGCTGTGCATACGAAAATCCGGCTGGACACATGGCTGCAAGGGTTGGAGCAGCAGCCTCGGCCAGCCAGGTCTCCGTAATACATGCCAGGTCTGCACCCTCATCCAGGATCATGTCATGGATGAGGGAGGTTTTCTGGGTAACAGACCTGGCATTGCAGAGCAGCAAACGAAGGCCAGAAGATGGGGTCACGCCTCCCCCAGCCATCCTTTGGCTCTGGACAGGCCCGGAGCAGGGGACAGATACTACATATCTCTCCCTTGTTCCCCTTAGCTGGCATGGCCTGCCCCTAGCGCTCCGCCAGCGCCTGCCGCCCAGCCTCGGTATGTTCTGGCCCCCAACAATCCCCCCACTGCCTCCCTCAGGTGGACACATGCCCCCTCGCTCCCGCCTATCAGGCAGGCTACCCACCCCTAAAAACACAACAAAATCCCCCCCAACAAAATAAAACAAACAAAACAATTAAAATCCCCTTAAAAATGCCAGGCAGGAGTCCACAGGGAAGGCCTGGTGGCGGTGGTAGCGGCGACGGCGGCAGCAGGCCCAGCGGCTGCAAGCACGCCTCTTCCCCGGTGGTGGTGGTGGTGGCTTCTCCTGCAGGCCCTGGCTCTCCCAGGCCACCTCAGCCAGCCAGCTTATGTAGCCCCTCCAGGGAGGGGCAGGTGGAGCAGCACAGCTGGCTCGGTACCTGGGGGCCTGGTCCTGCAGGGACTGGCGGTCTGCCAGGCAGAAGTCCACAAGGAAGGCCTGGTGGGCTCAAATTACAGGAAGCCAGATTCTGGCTGAACATCAGGAAAAACATCCTGACTGTTAGAGCAATATGACAATGGAACCAATTACCTGGGGAGGCAGTGGGCTCTCGCACACTGGAGGCATTCAAGACGAGGCTGGACAGGCATCTGTCAGGGATGCTCTGACCTGGATTCCTGCATTGAGCAGTGGGTTGGACTCAATGGCCTTATAGGCGCCTTCCAACCCTACTATTCTATGATTCTAGGAAGGGACTTGCTTGCTCTCCTCTTTTTCTGTTCCCCTCCTTGACATCTCTCCACCCCTCACAACACCTTGATCTCTCTGTGGCTGTGGCATTTCTCAAAAACAGATGGGACCTGTCAGCTGCGCTATTTTTTTTTTCACGCAAAAAATGTGCATATATGGAATCAAGTAAATGCGCAATATCAGAAGGGCCCTGGCAACTGCGCAATTTTTTTCCACAAAAAAATGTGCATATATGGAATCAAGTAAATGTGCAATATCAGAAGGGCCCTGGCAACTGTGCAATTTTTTTCCGCACAGAAAATGCGCATATATCCAGATGTGCACATTGGGGGGCAAATGCACAAAAAAAGAAGGGATAGCCGCCGGATCTGTTCACCAAGCAACTGCTCGATGAGAGCCAGAGAAAGCATGTAAGCAGGATTTCCATAGCCCCTGAGACTTTGGAGGATTGCTCGACTATAGCTGAATAGTAGGGATGTACGAAAGGGACTTCCCTTGTCCCGCAGCTTTTTTCGCGGTGGGGGGGAGGCGCTTTGCTTCTCCCCCCGAAGTTCATGCGAGCGGGGGGTGTCTTCCCGCCTCACCCGGCTGAAATTCAGGCCGGGGGGGAGGCTTCCCGCCTCTCCCCTGGCCGAAATTCAGGCCGGGGAGAAGCGCCCCATCTCCCCAGCCGCGAACTTCAACAGAAAAGTTAAAAAAAAACAAAAACGCCCCATGATAGGCTACGCAACGATTTAAGTAGCCTATCACAGCTAGATCTGCAAAGTCAGCCATGATAGGCTACGTTAATTGTCACATAGCCTATCACGGGTGACTTTAAAAAAAAAAAAAAGTACGTACGCAAATTGCGGCCCCCATAGGGAGCCGCCATTCGCGTTCCTTATTTGGTCGCTGTAGTCTATGTAAAGATTTACGTAGACTACGGCGAAAATAAAGGCAACGCAAATAGTCTCCCTATCCACATTCACCACAGCATGCATAATTTTGTACACCTCTCTCATGTCTCCCCTTACCCTCATTTTTTCCAAGCTAAATAATCCCAGCTGTTGTAACCATCTCTCATAGGGGAGATGCTCCAGCACCTTGATAATTTTAGTTGCCCTTTTCTGCACTTTTTCCAGCTCTACAGTATCTTTTTTACGTGTCTTCCCCCTTTCACCCTACTGTTGCTTCCTCCTTCCTGGATAGTAACACTCATTTATTTATTTATTTATTTGACATCTTTCACAGTTAACCCTCCCAAGGTGTCTTGCAACATATTAAAAGCAAATGCTTCATTATTATGTATTACAATTCATAAAACCACAATCTATAAGGCATCAATAAGTACATCAAACATTTATTTTATTTATTTTTCATTTTATTTACAATATTTGTATACCACTCCACATCCAAAGATTTCAGAGTGGATAGGATAAAAGAATAAAAACACCATGTTAAACTAATTAATAATTAATTAAAATACAATAATAGTATGACAGCAGCAGTTATACAGTATCAGCAGAACAAAATGGTATAAATATAGAAGTAATATCTGCAAAGGCATCAGTGCATGGACCTGCCTAGCAAGGGAGTTTCACAGGCATGGGTCATCACTGAAAATGACTGGCTAGCACCCTGTCTCTGGTGCTAGCCAGTCTCTGGTGCTAGCCATTTATTAATGGCAGGCCTGTGAGTAGGGCCTAAAGTGTCAACCTCAAGACCCAGGCAGGTTCATGTAGGTGTAGGCAGTTCTTCAAATAACTGTCCCAAATCATTTAGAGCTTTAAAGGTACCTGTGGAAACTCTCCATGTGATTTGGAATCTGTGACAGTTTAATGGCCCATTCATACATGCAAGTAATGTTTTGATTTCAAAGTAATCAAATACAGACTCTATGCATGTGATACAGCTAGTTCTTGGCAGACTTTTGCATTCATTTCTAACTAAAAGGTTTTATTTTATTTTTAAATTGAGTAATATAGGATGTCTTAAGACTGATCTGATTTTTAAATATACATTATGAACAGATGTGGACTTTGAGACATATGTTCCTTATGACACCATAAGAAGCATGCTGGCCCGTGAAGTCCATACCCTTTCCAACCTGAACAGGACTCACCCAACATTTTACTTAATAGGCCATAGAGGGTCCTATCCAGGCCAGGAGGGTGCTGGCTGCAAGACTTCAGATGCTCATGTATATATACATCTGTAACATCTGGACACCATGGGAATTCCCTAGACACAAGAGGCTTCTTCAAGGTTGCAGCTCCCTTACTGACATGAACTGGGCCACCCTACTGTTCCATGCACTTTAGCATAGTCTTTCAAGGGGGTGGGTATAGCAGGGAGGGATTATCTTCACAGGGAAAGTTTTGGAGAGCTCCAGAATCTCTAGGACACAGGAGGCATCCTTAGGCATGTGCTGTGGATTCAAATCCTTTCAGAAACTGAAACAATGGCCACTTATGCATTGCCAAAGAAGAGGAAATGTATCACACAAAAAGACTACAGCCGAGGATCCAGATTTGCATAAAGATTTTTGTATAAATAGACGTAAATGTAGAAATAATTACTATAATTTAAATTAAGGATGGGCAACTTGTGGACCTCCAAGTGTTTTGGCCTACAGCTCCATTTAGCCCTACTCAGCATAGCCATCAGTGTGAGGGATGATGGGAGTTGTAGGCCAAAAATATCTGGAGAGACACAAGTGTCCATCTGTGATTTAAACAGAAACAGAGTACTTCTCACCATAATGGGGAAGGCAGCGACCTGTATGCCTGCTCAGCCTGCTCTCCAGGTGCTAACTGTTGATGAGCAAGTTTAAGGCCCCTCCCTGCTCCACTTTCTTATGGTTCTTTCTCGGGTCAGCTAGTTTTGGAGCTTTTCTACACAAGGCTGTTAATCGGCTGTTAATCCACTGTGTCTAGATTCAGTTTTGTCACAGAAATGAGATCTGAGCATTACATGAGGAGCATTCATTTCCTGCTTTTATGCTCCATAACCTCTAGGTAGCACTGTGGTATAGTGGAGTATCACGAATACATAAGAGCAAATGCCACTTTCTTTCGCTTTCATAATTAAATGCTGCATTTTCCCTGATCTAAAACAAACAAACCTCACCTTAAGTGCTGGTTAAAAACAGAAGCAAAATTAGAGGGTCACGATGTCATCTAAACAACCTGTAAACAACTGTGAGTAGGGAATGATAGGCACAGAAAAAATGCCTCATGTAAAAAATCCCTTGGATTGGACAGCTCTTCAAATACTGGATGCCTCATACAGAGGACTAACTTCTGACAGCACTTCAAACAGAGGACTGCTGTAAAGTAGGACCAATGGCCGCCCTAATGATAAAGTAAGACTTAAAGAGCAGACACATCTCTTATCTGCTGGCTAAAGCAGGACTGGCTGGGATCAGCCCCAACAACACTAGGAATAGCCCTATGCTGCTGCTTCTAAAAAAATGCATACAAAATATTTTCTGCAAATGCATTACCACTGGTCATCGATGTAGAATTTAACAGTTTAGGAAACATATGTGGCACAATGATAAATTTTATTTCTCATCATATGAGCTTCTAAATAGAACGTATTGCACAAGCTCTTCCTATGATTCCCATGGAATCTGACTCTGCACCACTGCACTAAGTTAGACATCTCCCTGTTCTGTAATATCTCTAGCTTGATCCTGTTCCTTTTGCTAATTTTTTTTTAAAAAAAAGATGCTTTGCAAGGTTTAAGGCTCCCCCCCCCCTGAGCAAAATGTTAAAGGTTGGATACATCCCTACTCTGAATTGTTTTTATTCCATTTTCTATCACCATAGCATTTCTTCCACTTCATACCTTTGTTACTTTTGGTTTTTGTGAGGAAAAGCTCAGATCAGATGACTACATGGAAAATTATGGAAATCATTAATAATAATGTAACTGCATTTAGAAAGAGATAATAACCTCAGTCTTTCAACTCTGTACAGAGTTGTTAGCCTGAAGGCAACCGTAAAACACATTATTCTTTCAAGTGCCTACTTGAACATATCCTATAAATACAGCAATTAAAACAATAGCTTATTGTCTTATGGCTTATCAGTGCAGTAAAAAAACTAGTCCCCGTTATTTTTGTGTGTGTGAAAGGATTTCTTTTTAAAAAATAATGCTTTATTTTAATGTTCTCAGTAATAATGAGCAATGCAGAACAGAAGACAGTATAAAACACTCTTGATCGTACAGCTATACATATTTTTTGGCCAGCTTTTGTGTTACATATTGTATCAGTATTTGGAACTGAATATTTAAGCAAGTTTTCTTCCTCTTTGTATTCATAGCTACAGCAGTTTATCTAACTGCTCTGGAGTTTTTAATGCCATGAAGTTAAAGCAATTCATTTGTAGCATAATACACAGAGAGATTTTCCTTTCTTTTCTATTATTTTATTCCATTGCTGCCTCCATAATGAAAATTCTGTACAGAAACTCTACCTGGAAGTTGTCAGGGCCAATGGTTAGTATGATAAAGCCATTGATGATGATTTTGATGCAACAGATGCTTTTTGAGCAGCATTTTAGGGTTGGGGGATGCTTACATATGAGACCATTTAATATCTGTGAGAACTGAGTCTAGGGATGTACAGATTCCCCACCTTCCATTCCGGTGGGGTATCCACCCGGGGGGGAGGTGATCCATTCCCCCCCCCCGGAATCTTCCGGAGTGGCTCCACTCCACGAGGATTCAGGCTGGAATGGCTAGCCTATCATGGGAAAAAACACAGCTGCAAATGGCATAGTGGATGCCACTTGCGGCTGTTTACAGCTGCATTTAGGTTAAACTCAGTGCTTTACAGCTGCAAGTGGCATCCACTATGCCATTTGTGGCCATATTCCTCCCAGCAATATGGTAATGGCATCCTCTCTGAAGCCTTAGTGCGGTTCCAGACAGAATCCTCCTAGAACCGACATAAGTGGAGCCGTTCTGCCGTGGATTCCAGAGGCCGGATTCCAAAGAATCCGGCCTCATTTGAGTCCGCAGTGGATTTCTCTGACATCCCTAACTGAGTCTATTTACCTCTTTGCAAAAGCTTCAGGAGAGCAATAAAGCAGCATATTATGTATTAAATCCATTCATTAATGTCCAATAATAATGGAAGCAAATGAAACAAATGAAAACTGAATTTTATATGTGTGTGTAATTATTTTCCCTCTTTGTGTGGCTTTTCCTTTTAGGCATTGAAAAACAATTCTAAATAAATTTACATTACTTAGTATAGGCTAACTAAGGATGAGCAGATTTTCCCCATTATGTTATTATTTTTTCCCCAGTGGGTTTATTGATTCTGCCCCACAGTCTTCTCCATCTCTCTCTCCCAGTTTATCTTGGAGGAATAGGTGAGAATTTTTTCTTTCATTTTGATAAGAATTTACCAACTTTCATGAAAGTCTCCATATTCAGGACAAAAAGAACTCGAGATTTTTATTAAAAAAAAAATCAAATATGGGAGAAACTGAAACTGACAGATTCATCCATCCAGGTCCACAGGTTTCAGTGCTTTGCTCTTAAAAGTCTGGATTGAATTCCTGTGTATTCAGCTACATTAATGCTAAATTAGAGTTCCATCATCTTTTTTCTGACAGGGTCCTCATCTTTAGCAGCTATAAAGCAGGCAGGTACATCATGGTCACTCCATGCTGGGAATAGCTGTAGCTATTGGATTTGGCTGGTGCAGATGGGTGAGGATTTACTTTTAGTTCATTGTTTATAAGAGTTAACCACATTCACAAAGTTCTTTATATTCAGGAGAGAAAGAAATTCAGATTTCAAAAATTCAGATGTACAGAGAAGGAAACTGAAGAATTCTCCCATCCCTAGTCTAAGATGCATTCCAAAGTGGTGCACATGCATTTTATGATAGCTTTCAATTTCTTTCTTCTTGAAAGTTACTGATATGCGCCAGAATATGTGCCTGTGATTAAATCACAGTGTGATTGTACAGTGGTCTGAACAAAGGATAGACATTTTAACATTGAACAGCACACCATCAATGCATCAGTGCCACTCCAGAAACAAGATCAGATAATTTGGGAACCCAATCTCGAGAGAAGTTCAGATCAAGAAAAATTCACAGCATCCCTATTCTAGGTCCCCTGCTGTAAAATATCTCCCCAATCCATTCCTCTGTTACTGGAATTACTTTTCTGATCAGTAATTGTTTTTTCAGCCCCCTGCTGGCATTTTACACTTCTCCATCCAGTATGCATATCTTTTATAGAATCATAGAATCATAGAATAGTAGGGTTGGAAGGGGCCTACAAGGCCATCGAGTCCAACTCCCTGCTCAATGCAGGAATCCAAGTCAGAGCATCCCTGACAAATGGCTGTCCAGCCTCGTCTTGAAGGCCTCCAGTGTGGGAGAGCCCACCACCTCCCCAGGTAATTGGTTCCATTGTCGTATTGCTCTGACACTCAGGAAGTTTTTCCTGATGTTCAGCCGGAATCTGGCTTCCTGTAACTTGAGCCCATTATTCCGTGTCCTGCACTCTGGGATGATCAAGAAGAGATCCTGGCCTTCCTCTCTATGACAACCTTTCAAATACTTGAAGAGTGCTATCATATCTCCCCTCAGTCTTCTCTTCTCAAGGCTAAACATGCCCAGTTCTTTCAGTCTCTTTTCATAGGGCTTTGTTTCCAGTCCCCTGATCATCTTTGTTGCCCTCCTCTGAACCCTCTCCAGTTTGTCTGCATCCTTCTTAAAGTGTGGTGCCCAGAACTGGACACAGTACTCCAGATGAGGCCTAACCAGTGCTGAGTAGAGGGGTTTTAAACCTGTTAAAGTCATAAAGGCTAGAAATACCATTTTTAAATAAAAAATAAGCATACTGAGATTGTCAGGATCTCAAAATCTGTGTCAGAAACTAATCTACACTTGAATGTAAGCCTCATAACTGCACAGAAAAAGAATATACAAAGCTCAGAATAAAAACTGCTACCAGTGAATGAGGCTGCAGTGATTCCTTGGTATTATACTATCCTACCTATTATTGCCTTAATTAAGTTTACACATATCCAGTTTTACTCTGATATGTAATTGGATCATTGTATATAACAGTGTTTCATACTACAGCACATTCTAGGGGTATATACTACAAAGGTTCATACCAGCTTAAATAGTCACTAAAGAAACCTGGGGATTTTATTTTGGTAAGAGTGTTGCCAAATCTCATAGGGACTTTTAGCTGTCCCTCTCACAGAAATACAATTCCCATGGTTCCCTGGAGAAAGAGAATAACTCTTTAATCAGTGTAATTTTGCAATGTGCAGATATACCCCAGGTAGCCTGCATGAGATGACAGCTAGTATCTTTTTTATGAGAGTTTGTTATTAAGAACTTACTTTATTTACTCTGGCTTTTTAATATAGAGATAAATACAATGTGCCTGTGTGTAGTTCCTTGCTCTGTCTTGGCTTAGCAATATGGAAGGAAGGTAGACAATTATAAAATGCTTGGTAATCGAATTTGTCCGGGCTGAGATTAGCCTGGATAGGATGGGCCGTGGGGAGGAGTGAATGGCTGGATGTTTGAAGTGCACAAGGGCCTCCGCTTGAAGTCAAAGAGTGCCTGCATCACAGCACATCTGGCACAGCAGAGGTGCACTGGGTAGGGAAGAGGCTTTGCATGGATGTGAGTTAGGTTACGCAGAGTGGGGAACAAAATTATACAAAACTTTGAGAAGCTGATCTGCATTCTGATGTGTGTACCCAGGATGCGTGCAGGACTTAAAGAACTTGGAATGCCATGGGACCCAGTAATAGATGCATGCCTGCTAACACAAATAATTCACCCTCTGCCACATGTATCTACCCTTGTTCATCATTGTTAATAATATTAAGCAGATACTTAACTCTACATAGTTCACCTGCATCAGTGTGTGAGCTGTTAATTAAGATGATATTTCACTCAGAGGAGTGTATTAGTGCATTATTGGCTGTCCATAAATAAGCAGCTCCTAATACACTATATAGCATCTGTGAAGAAACTATTAAATACTAGGAGCGATAATTAGGATGTGAGATTGAGAAACACTGGGAACCCACAGTGGCATCAATGGCATGACGATTAACATACCCTGAATACAAAATAGAGAAGCTAGAATTCTTGTTGGGCCAGCTTCCATTGATCAAAATTCAATGTCCTCATCAAGGTTGTTTTAATTCTGAGCTAACATATGACTTACCTTATTCTGGCCACTCAGCAGCTCAAATACTGCTGTTGTTCCAGACAATGTTGCTTAAAAAAAACGCAACAACTTTATTTTTGTATAAAATATAATGAAAGTGACCTATGATAAATAATATGTTATATGTAATTTTTGTATCAGTACATCTATGTTTCAGCTTGTTATGTTAGGTTATAATTATTTTATACAACATTCCTTGTTTCATTTTGTGGGTGTAAGGAGGGGGAAATAAAGAGATGAGACACAAGTATTTGCAATAAAATCTGGGCCATATTTATTGAAATTCTTTGATCTGCGAAGGGAAACTAAGCCAGCACCTTCTCAAAGCCAGCGTAGCCTGGCATAGTATTGGGCGAGACGTTCACCCTGAATTTTGGGTCGAGAGGCCTTCCTCTGTCATCTCCCCTCAAGCCACAAAACTCAGAGTGGATGATAGGAGTTGGCCTCAAAGGTAATCCCTCTCTCCCAACTGGGGCCGCAAAACCCTTAGCTGGAAGCCTCAGGCCTTACTAGGGATGTACGAAAGTGACTTACCTGTTCGCGGATTCTGTTCATGGTGGGGGGGGCGCTCCATCCCTCCCCCTGGAATCCTCGACGGGGGGGGAGGCAATCTGGTCCTCTCCCCCCCGGAATCCTGCCCGGCCGGCTCTGCTCTGCGGCGGCTCCACGGAGCAGGCGGCCAGGGCCGTCCGCAGCCGGAGTTCCGGCCGCGGACTGGCTGGTGCGGACACAAATGGCGGCCGCCATAGCGGCCGCCATTTGCATCCTTTCAGGCTGCCGTGATAGGCTACGTAAGTCTTTACGTAGCCTACCATGGCATGCCCCCTCAAAAAACAAAAACCTGCATATGCAAATGGCAGCGGCTACGGTGGCCGCCATTTGTGTTCCCTATTTTTCGCCGTTCTAGCCTACGTAAATACTTACGTAGGCAATTACGGCGAAAAAAAGGGAACCGCAAATAGCGTAGTGGGAGCTATTTGCATTTCTTTTTTTTCGCCATAAAAGCCTATGTAAATATTTATGTAGGATAAAACGGCAAAAGAAAAAAAGAACACAAATAGCGCCCACCATGCTATTTGCGGTTCTGCTTTTTCGTCAAGCAAAACCTTTTATAACTAAGACCTTGTTTTAATGACAACTTTTAATCCAGCCTCCCCCAGCCAGGTGCCTTTCAGATGCTTTGGACTACAGCTCCCAGGACTCCTGTCCTGATCATTGTCCATGCAGGCTGGGATGGATGAGGATTGAAATCACAACTTCTGGAGGGTGCCAGGTTCCAACAGGCTTTAATCTTTCCCTACTATCATTTTAATTGCTAATGTTGTGAATAACAACAATACTGAGGCCCAAAGCAGTTTTAAAGTATTTTTTAAATTATTATTATAACCTGCTTTGAGAAGAGTTGTTGAAAAGTAGACTATAAATCTGTTGTGTCTGGGATGCAATCCTACGCATATTTAGACAGAAAAAAGTCCTACAGCTCCCAGTGTGGTTGGAGTTGTAAGTCGTTTTTCTGTCTAAACATGCATAGAATTGCACCTTTAATTTTTTAGAGGGGAATATCGATAAATGCTACGTACAGGCTATTTGAATCCTCTATTTTGGAATGCTGCCATTCCATCACAAGTAACAGTTCCTATCCTGTCTCATCTTCTTTCTAATTCAGAAAGGATTATCTGAAGTTTCTACAGAGGGAGAGAGAAGGAAATTTAGTAAAGAGTTCTTACAGAGTTCTCAGTAATTGTTGAGATCCACTGTGTGATAGTAGGCAAAGAGTCTGTAGCTCTGTACTTTAACATGCTCTCTTGAGGTATCCAAATTGCCAATTAATGTAAGTAACATGTATACAATATTATTAGCAATAGATTGTATGAATAGAGAACTATAATATGAGTAAATGGAATTTACAGAAAATAGGTATGGGCACAGGGGTTTCATCCTAGACAGCTCAAAATGGCTTGCTTGCAGAAGGGCCTTTCATTTCAGCATTTCTGGCCCAGTGCTTTGAGAGCCAGACTGAGGACCAAAGTAGATGTTCTGAAGATACGTGTCCTGCTGTAGCTGGTTCAAGCTCAGTCTTGGGGCAAATCTATCTCAAAGGTCAAAAGGCAGGCAGGGAGCAGTCCCAAAGCAGGATCTGAGGTAGAGCCACAATCGAATGCAGGCAATCGGTCCAATGCAAGCACAGTCCAATAGGCAGAGTCTTAGCAGGGGTCCAGGGGGTCAGTAGCATGGGAAAGCAGTCAAGAGAAGCAGCTGGGTCAGGAAAATGAGATTGCAAGGTTCTAAGAGCTGATACTTCCAGCACTTACTGTCTAGAACTAAAGGCTTTTAAGCCCAAGCCTTCTTAGCCCCATCCAGAACATAGCTGCACTAGTGGCACCTGACAAAAGGCATACCATTACCATTTAAACAGAATACAGAAAACCCTCACATAATATCTTTTATTCAAGGGATAACGTTAACATTAACCCTCCCATGGCTGTATGGCTTTTTAACAAACACAGCAAAGTTACATGAGCTTTTAGTCTCTCAAAAAAACACTGACCTATTGGAAGCCGTTTGTTTTCTTACTCTGGAGTGAACGAGTGTCCTTGCTTCTGAATGCTTGTACATGCTGTAGATAATATCTGCTGCTCAATCCAGTGTGGAGCCTGAAGCCTGCCTTATATCTCCTAAATTATTTAAAACTGAACACCACCTCATTGTGTCTGCTATCATGCGTTACTGCTGTTGTAACTTACAGGTAACAATTCCCATATGGTATTTTTGATTATGGGTGTTACACATTCTTGCAATCTTCTATGTTCCATTTTTTATTATTACGTTATATTGTGCATTATTTGGCTGATTCTAATTTATTCCTCCCTTTATTTTAATCCCGAGAAATCCAAATCCTCATTAAGCCCTCTGGGCCACATACTTTTTAGGGAGATGAACAGTTCTCTTTTGCTTAATAATCTTTCATCCACATCCACCTTTTCGATAGCCCCCAAAATGATGTCATTTGGTTAGGGATGTCAGAGAATTCCGCCACGGACTCCAGTGAGGCCAGATTCTTTAGAATCTGCCCCCCTGCCCCTCCGTGGAATCCCCCCAGGACGGAATGTATCTGGCGGTGGATGTGGCGGTTCTGGTGGCAGCAGCGGCTCCGGCTGGTCTCCTAGCCACTGCCGGGCTGCTGCGGCCACCATTTGCGTGGCTGCCTTTCTTCGTGATAGGCTACATAAATACTTACGTAGCCTATCACGGCAAAGAGCAGGGGCGCAAATGGTGGCCGCTACACCATTTGTGCCCCTGCTGTTGACATAATAGGCTACGTAAGTATTTACGTAGCCTATCACGAAGAAAGGCGGCCACGCAAATGGTGTTGCAGCTGCGATTTGCGGCCGCAGCAGCCTGGCAACAGCTGGAATTCCAGCTGCAGCTGGCCCTGGCCGGCAGCTCCGCGGAGTTGCCGCAGAGTGGAACTGGCCAGGGAGGATTCTGGGGGGAGGGATGGAGTGCCTCTCCCCCACCACGGGTGCCCCGGAACGGAGACAGGTAAGGCTTTCGTACATCCCTACATTTGGTTTATATTGCCTCTCAGTGAAATGCTTTATTTATTCATTTATTTATTTCATTTATATACCGCCCAATAGCTGAAGGTCTCTGCTTGCCCACTGGTGCTCCTGCCCTTTGATGTCGTAGATTGCACAGATGTTCTCCTACTTGGAATTTTAAAGGTCTCGAGGTCTTACCAATATAGATCTTATGGCAGGGGCATGAAATTGCATATATTATATATATATATAACTGAGGAGTTGCCAGGCTGAAGGTATATCTGCAAGGCTGTTCTCCTGGAACAACATGGAGACAACTGCTCCCTTGACTCAGGGTTTAAGGGCGCAATCCTATGCATTTTTAGACAGAAAAAAGGCCTACAAATGGCCTTTTTGTAGGTGTTTACAAAAGGTTCATAAAAGAGTAGGGTGGTCCTGGAAAAGAAAAGATGATTTTCTTTTCCTGTTTAACAAAAGAAAAAAGCTAGGGCTTTCACGGTAGAATTTCAAGTACTTCTTGTAAAGTCCTCTTGAAATCTCAGGGCTCTTCATAGCCAATTGATATGTGATCCAGCTTTGATTAGATTAGGAATGGAGGAAGATAAACAAGTTCAGGAAGTCCCACACCAACACTGAGAGAGCGAAAATGCTCCCTTGGCCATTTCAGTAGAGGGTTTTGGTGGGAACATTCAAGTGCTTTTTGTCCTAACTTGTTAGATATTTCCACCTTCCCTTTCCAGAGAAAAATGATGCTTGTGATGGGACATACAAAATGGGAGCATTTTGGAGGGAGGTGGGACCAGTGGCACTCTCAACCTCAGGGGCCAGCATGGTGGCATGGCTCTGCGTCTTGGTTGTGGTGGCTAATCTGAGAAACAAAAGGATTGCACCAGCGTAAGCTACACTGAGTTAGATTTATTAGAACACATGGTACAACCAAACAGCAGAATAATTAAAAAAGTTAACAGCAGAAAAAATTAACAGCAAGAATATGGTGGGGTTTTTTTAACTTTCTTGTATTTGCTTATTTGCTTTACTTATGAAGCAAGTTTACTGTCTGGAACCATTTTCTTTGCTTTGTTAAGTGCTAGTTTGTTAAAAGAGATCTTTTAGTTCAGATTAACCTTATGATTTTTCCTTTATTTGACTTTTGGATTCATGTTCCCTGATAACAACTGTGTTTGCCATGTACATTCCATTTTCATGTCTCCTGTGTAGTCCTTATCTTTAAATTTCTAGTAAAGCCTTTAAAAATTCAAATTTGCCATGTTTATGACTCAGAGGATTCTGCAGGAGCATAGATTGATATGCTTGTACCTGTAGGAAGCAAAGTGCTTTAGGGTGCAATCCTATGCATGCTGGCTGGGGAACGCTGGGAGCTGTAAGACTTTTCCCATCTTAACATGCATAGGATTGTGCTTTTAAGGTCTTTAGGGGCATATCCAACACACAAGAAGGGCTTTCTCCCATCACTTCATATGGTGCTTTTGCCTGTCACGCATCCAGAAGTTGGTTGGACATTTGGAGGGTGGGAAGGGTGAGTACAGAAAATATTGCACTGGAGATAAAACATAAGTGAAAATATTAGACAAATACATCCTACTTTTAATATAACATGGTGACAGGTGGAATCACTCCGCAAGTTCACTTGGGATAGATGCTTGGAAAAACTAATGTATATGTCTGTAAATCTGGAGCCAGTTGAGCTGCTGTTACGCAATAACATTCTGGCAATATGATCTCGGCTTGTTCACTCATGGAGAAACAACTAATGTGGGTGCAGGTGTTGCCCATTCTCTTTTGAAGTATATTCACACTCATCGTCTAAAATTAATTTTAGAAAGTGCTCGAAACATGTATATTCTTTTATCAGCTTGCAATATGTAGCAGCTTCCTTCCCTGATGGGCCATTATTATGTAGAAAACTCCCTAGCATAAATTAACATAATATTCATCGATGTAGCCCTTACATCATTGTCAAATATTAGGTCAGTTTCATCATGCTGTAGCCTTGAAGAAATTTTTACTTTCTATAATCCTTATCCTTTATCTCTGTCAGCTCATGCCTGTCAAATATGATTTCTTAAATGGCAGTGCACAATTTGTCAAGTTAATGATAGGCAGGTTCCTCTAAGTATTTTTGTTTTCTTGGTTTTGCTGTTAATTTCCTTATATTGCCTTGCCTTGAGTTACATGATTAATTTTATAGAAACAATTCATTTCAGAGAGCGTGCATGCAGTTGCCCCAAGTGTAATGGATCCTATTTATATTTCTTTCAGTCAGTTAGGTTTGCAAAGTAATAATAGTGTGATGTCAGCACATAAATACAAATTATTATTTGTCCCAACATGCAAAGTTGCAGTGGCATTCTTGTAGAAAAAAAAGATTTATTATATGTAAGAAAATGATCCAATGCCATTGGAAATTAAATTAATATCTGTCCATTTCCCCCTTTAAATTGTATCAGAAGCACAACTGAACTCAAGTTAGGTGATTTTAAATCCCATTTATTTTAAAAGGAGCAATTTAAGCCTGTGCTTAACTTTTCCATTCACCTCAATGGGATGCAACATGTTTAACACAATGGGATGCAACATATTTAACTTGGGCTGAATCATGCCCCACGTATTTCAGACTGCAATCCTATACCAACTGATGCAGGCATAAACCTCATTGCACTCACTGGGGAGTTACTTCAGAGTAGATCAGTAGGACTGCACTGTCAACGAAACATCATAATCTGATTCTAGAAAGATGTGAATTTTTGCAATCAATGTTTTCTTTAAAAGCTGCATACATTCTGATGTTCCAATGTAGCTTGCTCTTTCTTTTTAATTAAACTCATACCTAACAGATTAAGGGTGCAATCCTATAGCCACTAGTCAGCAGCTATATGGCCATAGGATAGGTCAGTTTCTGGGAACTGACCTCAGAACCCACACTCTGAGGTTGGTTCCTGGAGAACTGACCCCCACCCCCTCCCATGCCACCTTGTAGGCAGTGCAGGAAGGCCCCACACTCTACGCTTGGAAGAGCAGTGTGGAGCGGTGAAAACCGGGCATTCCCAGGAGTGGGGCAGGGCAGTTGGAAATGCCAGTATGACACATCCTATGTGTCGTCCGGCTGCTGCTTCCTGCGCTCTGAGGTCCTGCAGCTAGACAGCCAAAATTGGCTGTCTAACCGTGAAAGCTGGGTGGGAGGAGTGAGGAGGAGATCTGTTCTTCACTACTCCTCTCACCCTTCACTGGATAGGCAGTTACCCCTGGGCTCAGAGGTGACCATTGACCCAGATAGCATTGCTCCCTAATATTCATACAATTAGTAAACTAATTTCAGTGGCTGATTGCCCCATGGAACTTTTATTGAAAGGCAGTATAATAATATTTAGAATAGATACATAAGTAAATGGATAGCATTAGCCCAGAAGATAAGTGCTTGTACTCATGGTGAAACTTTTCTAGATTGGTTCTTCTCAGCTGACTAGTTGTATCTATGGAGCCCAAGAAGGGTTTCCTCCTTGGCTATCCACTCCCTGGTCTTCCTCCCCTACTGCTCTCCCTCTAAGGTACTTTGCAAGATTTGCCCCACTGTGCAGGCACAGCAGGAGTGAAAACATATCTCATGAAATTTAACCATTTCTGTGATGAAGAGTACTCCCATTCCTTGTGACCGGTTCTGTAACTCCACTGTTCATTCAGGGAGGTGTGATTGACTGTGGCTCCCTGTTGACTGTATATTCTGGCAAATCTGGCTTTGCCTCTCTGTAGTGTGAAATGACCCTTAAAATATGTCTGCTTACTAGGGAGCTGCCAAGTTGTCTAACTGAGATTCTGAATTATGGCTATTATCTGGAAAGACTCCAGTATTTAAATGCCTTGCCTGGACTCCCTCTTGGCTTCCAGTCATGTTGCCTTCTCTATGCACCACGATTATCTGTCTTTTAATAAAACCCGAATCTCCCCCACCTCACTGCATCCCTTGCTATTCCCACCCCAAACTTCCAAATCTGAAAAACTCCAGTATTAGGTTTAGTATAAAACATGCCCATTACTGAATATATTTTTATCCAACCTTTCAATAACAATTCCGCGGGGTCCTGCTAGGGCAATTGCCTGATGAAATAAGCATTTGTTGATTAATGGTATGAGTGTTAAATGTTAATCTGCCTACATTTTCATATGAGAAAAACATTCATTCAAAAGGGGGGGGGAAACAATAACTCCTGTGTTTGGTTTCAGTTGGTGTATGTCTATTTTAGCTGTCACCATCTTAGAAGAAGAGAGATTTCTCCTGTGTACGAGGGGGGAGCGAATACCCTGTCAGAAATGTGTTCTGTGACTCTGAAAGCTAACACTGTAAAAGTATAAATCTTTAATGATCTTTAAGCTTTAATGAGCTTCCATCATGCATTAAAAACGTGGTTGTTCAGGCAGGCATTTGGGGTGGGTTAGGGTATTTTAAAAAAAAATTATGGTAGAATTTTATTGTTTTAAATTGTTTTATGGTGTGTTGTACATCGCCCAGAGTGGCTGGGTGACCAGCCAGATGGGCGATTAATAAATTTAATAATAAATAAATAAATAAATAAATAAATAATATAAAAGCCATATCTAGGTTTAGGAGTGGGGGAGAAATTTGTTCAGCTCACAGTTGAATGAGAACTTACCTTATTTACACTTTTGAACCACTATGTGAACTGAAATTCAGTTATCCTTTGAATTTGCACTTCTCTGAATTTTGCAGTGGAGGTCTCCAATTATAAATGCATACAAAATTCATATATTAGGGAAAATAATGTCAAAATGCATTATATTTTGACATCTGCTTGCAAAAATGTGCATATTGGGCAAAAATGCATTCAGAAATGCATGTATTAGAAGAAAGGGGCACAAAATGCCTCTGAATGTTCATGCAAATATAAAAATGAATTCTCAACATTGGGAATGAATTTAAGATTGGGAAAAAATGAGAAACTGAGAGAAACCAAAATTGATAGATTTGTCTGCCCCTATCTAGCTTATACATAGACATATATGACACATATGTATATAATGTTAATGTATTGATAACATGCAGTAAGCATAGGTATAGTATAGGAATAAAGGAAGATCAGAATACAGGTGTAAGACCGGGAGGCACAACTTTTTCAGGCCCGGACTGCATACGTTACTGGCTTGGGGGTTGCTGGCCACACACTCATATCCCAGTGACCTGTATGAGGATCTCTGGGGGAGAGAGTGGAGAGTACAGGGGGCAGGGAATTCAATGGTGGGCGGCCACATGCACCCCTGAGCCACAGGTCATTCATCTCTCGGCCCACAGGTCATGTATCCCTGGTATAAGACATAGGTCATAGGCCTGTTACAGGCATAGCATAGCAATAAGCAGAAGTTAGGTTGGCATAGTTTAGTAGCCAGTGTGGCATAATGGTTAGAGCACTGGACTGGGACTTGGGAGACCCGGGTTCGACTCCCCACTGGGCCATGAAGCACACTGGGTGGCTTTGGGCCAGTCATTAACTCTCAGTCAACCTACCTCGCAGGGTTGTTGTGAGGATAAAATGGAGAGGAGGAGATCATGTAAGCTGCCTTGGAATCCTTGCAGGAGGGGGGGGGGAAGGCAGGATATAAATGCAATAATCAATCAATCATAGCATACATGCAGTAGGGGCTTGAAAAGTTACAGAATAGGAACCTTGGAGAGTACTGGAACAGGTAATGTGTTAATAAAAAAAAAGTACATGAACTTAATAAGAGTACAGGGAACAAGTAAAGGAAAATGCTTACTAGGAGAAGGGGGATAAACAGCTGACATAGAGGGGAGGTATGGGCAGCTGGAAATAGGCAGGGATAAAACAGATGCCGTGACCAATCAGTAACTGAAACAAACATAACAAAGTTTGCCATTAGATGAAGGGATATTACGGCATGAAAAGAGAAGGGTGCGGTTGCTCCTGCCAGCGGCGGGGGGGTCACCACCACTTCTAGCAGCATGCTGCTGCACCTGGTAATGTATCTGGCTATGTTTACTTTAAACTTGTATGTTTTCATCTCATACTCTGTACTTTATTAACTAGCGCCTTTTCTTTACATTTGTCATGTTTTAATTTGTTGCAGCATTTTCTATCAATAAAAGCTATGAAATGCAGCCAGTTATTATTGTGTGTTCTTGGCTCAGCAGTTGTGCTGTTCAGTTCAGAGAGTAGATGGCAAATCACAGACCAGTTTTTTCCCTGCAGGATGGGGTTTGTAAAACTCGCCTGTAGTAGTGTGTTAAAGTGTCTTCAGCTGTATCCTATTACTACAGGTATAAAATAAATTTCCTTCAATACACAGATGAATTTGTAAGCATAATCTAGTGTGCTCATGCTTTATATCTTTTAAAGAATCTAGGAAATTTGGAAACCAATGATGCATTGGATCCAGACTTGGCCATACATAGTGAGTAAACCCACTGGAATCATTGGGACTCATTATTAAATTAACTCCCATTGATTTCAATGGGCATGAGTATGACTAAGTCTGGACTCAACCCAATATATTTCCCTGAAAATATTTGGATTCTACTGAAATTGAATTTACTTTGAGGACAACTCCATTAAGGAAACCGATCAGCTGTACCAAACCATGGTATACTGCAGCTGGAAAAAAGGGAAACAGTAAGTTTAGTGTTGAGTCAATTCCATTTGTGCAATAAACGGACACATTATGTAGGCTTAAAATGTTACATAAAAAAGAGTTCTTCAGAAAAATATAATTGTGCAAGTTGCTTAAAAGAAGAGTTAAAAATAAATGTTTGTTCAGGAACATATAATTGTGGCTGGAGCAGGCTGGGAGTTACAGGCCTTTTTTCTGTCTAAACATGCATAGGATTGTGCCTTAAGTGATCTATATTGGAAGCCTCTGGGCTGTATTGTGGAATCCCCCCATGGAGAACTATTACATCGGGTAATGGGAAGAAATTTGGTGTTGAGACTTGCTGGCAGGTCTGTTTTGGGGCTGGGATGATGGGACCTGGCTCACTCATAGGGATGTACGAAAGTCACTTACCTTTCCGCAGATTATGTTCATGGTGAGGGGGGAGGTGTTCCGTCCCTCCCCCCAGAATCCTCGACGGGGGGGGAGGCGATACGTTCCTCCCCCCCGGAATCCTCCATGGCTGGCTGTGCTCCGCGGCAGCTCCGTGGAGCAGCCGGCCAGGCCCAGGCCAGAGCCGTCCGCAGCCGGATTTCCTGTAAAAAAAAAAAAAGGAAAAAAAGTGTACGCAAATGGCGGCTACGGCCGCCGCCATTTGCATTCCTTATTTTTGGCCGTCTTAGTCTACGTAAATATTTACGTAGACTATGACAGCGAAAATAAAGGGGAACGCAAATAGCGTAGCGGGCGCTATTTGCGTCCCTTTTTGATTCGCTGTTTTAGCCTACATAAATATTTACGTAGGCAAAAACGGCTAATCAAAAAGAGACGCAAATAGCGCCTGCTACGCTATTTGTGTTCCCCTTATTTTCGCCATCTTAGTCTATGTAAATATTTACGTAGACTAAGACAGCCAAAAATAAGAAATGCAAATGGTGGCGGCCGTAGCCACTGCCATTTGCATATGCATTTTTTTTTTTAACCCAGCCATGATAGGCTACGTAAATCTTTACGTAGCCTATCACGTCTTGTAAAAAAAAAAAAAACACGACCAGACTGCAAATGGCGGCGGCCAGTCAGAAGACCAGCCACCGCCACCGGAGCCACCGCTGGAGCCGCCGCCACCCAGAACATCCACCCCAGGTAAAAGAGAACATCTCGTCCCAGGGGGGATCCGCGGGGGGGCGGGGGGCAGGCCGTTCCGCCACAGATTTCGGGGGACCGAATGCACTGGCATTCAGCCTCACCGAGATCTGTGGCAGAATTCTCTGCCATCCTTACTCACTCGCTTCTCCATAAGATATCCTTCAGTACCTAATGTGCACTAAAATGAATGCTAGAGTTATAAAGTTTTCCTGAACACTGATAATTAATTGTAGAAAATACAGGAGGAGGCTTGGGGAATATATAACAATCCCTGCTGCTCTGAGATCATGATGTAAATTAATTCCACTTATTACTTTTTAATCAGTTTTAACCACAGGCACTAGAAGAGTTTTGAGCAAAGTAATTTAAGTTGCTTGCCAAGTACAGCAGCACACAGTAAAGATACATTTATTTTTATAGCATATGGCACACTAGGTGTTGCACAATTACAGACATCTGAAAGGTGTTTACATTACAATCCTATAAATTGTATAGCTTACCTGAGATTAATTCCCATTGAACTCAGTGGTTCTAATGTCCAAGTAGACATGCATTGGCTCATGCTGTCAGTTTTGTTAAATACATTTATCTAAAATGGGGTGAAAATAAGCAAAATCTGTATTATGCTCCTTGATTCTTTTAGGCTACAATCTGATACCCAGTAAGTCCCATTGATATCTATCTTCTCAGTAGATATCAGAGGACTGCTCTGTAAGTGTATATACAATGTTATTCATCTTGATATTGCAACAAGGGCAATCTGAGTATGGAAACAGGGAGTAGGATCCAATGGATCCCTTGTGCCTGTGCACACGTGGCCCCTCCTGCTGGTTCAACCTGCCCCTTCAGGAAATGAGCATTTCTGATCATTTTGGCACTTCCACCCGGAAACGCTACCTCACGGATGCCAGTGGGAGGGACCGCACATGCACCACTGCTGGCAGGGCCCGCTGCCTGTGTGCCAGCTGCAACGAGCCTGGGCCACTGGCACACGGGACCCATTGGATCCTACCCAGGGCTCTGCATATGGGTTACCCTGAGGCCTTCTCAGTGGCTGCACCTCAGCATTAGAATTCTATTTCTCCAAGCCAGAGCCTGTGCAGCTTCTTTAAGTAGTGTAAGGGTCGAACTACCTTTTACGTTAATTGCATTGTACGTAGCTGAGCCTCATACTTTTCTTTACTTTAGAATAACTGTGCACAGCCCTGATTCAGGTTGGGACCAACATGCACTGGGAGGGGAGGATTAAACTTTTGCACTTGCTTCCAAAATTCTGCCCCCTCCCCACTGGGTGGAGAAAGAACGTATATCTGGGGATTTCAGGAAGCAAATGGGGGAGGGAAGGGTTAATCCTCCCTCCTGGTGTGTGACAGTCCCAATCTGAATTGGGGCCATTCACAGTTATTTTACAGTAGGGGTGTACAAACCTCACTCACTGAGTCCACTGGGGGGTCCACGGGGGGGGAGGCGATCCGTTCCTCCCCCCAGAGTCCTCCTTGGCTGGCTCCACTCTGCGGCAAGTCCGCAGAGCTGCTGGCTGGGTCCGTCCGCTGCCGGACTTCCGTCGGCTGCTGGTCTGCGAACGCAAATGGTTTCCGGTGTCCCTTCACGCGATAGGCTACGTAAATCTTTAAAAGAGCAGGAACGCAAATGCCGTAGCAGACGCCATTTGTGTCCCTGCTCTTTGCCGTGATAGGCTATGTAAAGATTTACATAGCCTATCACGGCAAAGAGCAGGGACGCAAATGGCGTCCGCTACACCAGACACCATTTGCACCCACAAACTGGCAGCGGATGGCAGCAGAGTGAGCTGACAGACCCGGACCTGCCTGGCAGCAGGTAGGATCCAGCTGGCGCAAACTTCGCAGGATGGCTGTGAGTGGTCCATTCCGTCACGGACTTCTAAAGAATCTGGCCTCATTGGAGTCTGTGGTGGAATTCTCCGCCATCCCTACTTTACAGTGAACAAAAAGATAAGGCACAGCATGCTATGCAATTAGCATAATGTATCGTTTGACCCTAAGATTTTTTAAAAATTCCAACTGGCTTTTATTGGCTAGGCAGAGGAGGGATAGGTTACAACAGCCTTCCCAAAACTAGTATTCTATAGATATATTGGACTAAAAGTTGCATCATCCAGTCCAATGGCCATGCTGTCTGGGGATGATGGGATTTGTAGTCCAACACATCTGGAGAGCATCAGGTTGAGTTAGAATAATGAACATATTATTGGCTACTCTGAGACTACTGGATTGGAATGGGTATCTATAAGCTCATACAAATAAAATAAATGAAAGGACACTGTGCACTGTAATAATCAACCAAACCCAGCAACTGGCTTATAATCAGCACAGAGCAAAACATACTTAAGCCTATTTATTTCCACTCCAGTCCATTGGTCTCTTGAATCATGATCACAAAAGCATCCCTGAACAGATGGCTGACGGCTGGCACTGTCAGCTCTGTCGGTGCTAATCAGCTGTTTGGAGGCTGAGGAGACTAAATAGCTTTAGGAACTTGCTGAATAGTGGAACATAAATCCCGTAAATAAAATAAATCCATCTATTTCTTCTTCTCTTGGCGCCATCCAACCTAAAAACCTGGGGAACTGGTTCATTGGGGGCATATCTCATATACAGTGGCTCCAGTGTTGTGGACTGGAACCATGGTGTTAAATATAATTATGTTTCTTCTTGTAGCAAACCAAGATTGTGTTTTAAAAAAGGACTCCTTTAAGATCCATGTCATGCAATTTTAATTTAGATAAATATTTGGAGCTGTGATGGAATGTTGCATAAGCTTTACATTCAGAGAATTATCCAAAGGAGAGATTTAAGGGTCAAACTAGACATGATGTAGGAGTAGGGATGCACGAAAGTCACTTACCTGGTCTCGCAGCTTGCTTCGCGGTGGGGGGGAGGCGCTTCGCTGCGCCTCCCGAAGTTCAGGCCAGGGGGGGAGGCTTCCCGTCTCGCCCGGCCGAAATTCAGGCTGGGGAGAAGCGCCCCGTCTCCCCGGCCACGAACTTCAAAAGAAAAAAAAAAAAAGCCCCTGTGATAGGCTACGTAATGATTAACGTAGCCTATCACAGCTAGATTTGCAAAGTCAGCCGTGATAGGCTACGTTAATCGTCACGTAGCCTATCATGGGTGACTTTGAAAAAAAAAAAAAGCGCATACGCAAATGGCGGCCCCCATAGGGAGCCGCCATTCGCGTTCCTTATTTGGTCGCTGTAGTCTACGTAAAGATTTACGTAGACTACGGCAAAAATAAGGGCAACGCAAATAGCATTGCCCTTATTTTCGCCGTAGTCTACGTAATCTTTACGTAGACTACAGCGACCAAATAAGGAACGCGAATGGCGGCTCCCTATGGGGGCCGCCATTAGCCATACGCGCTTTTTTTTTTTATAGTCACCTGTGATAGGCTACGTGACGATTAACATAGCCTATCACAGCTGACTTTGCAAATCTAGCCGTGATAGGCTACGTTAATCATTACGTAGCCTATCACAGGGGTGTGTGTTGTTGTTTTTTACTTTTCTTGTAATGGCGGCGGCGGGAGTCCGGCGGCAGTTCGGCGGCAGTTCGTTGGGGGCGGGGGTGGCGGCTGGTCTTCCTACCGGCTGCCGCCGCCATTACAAAATAAAGTAAAAAAAAAACAAACACCTGTGATAGGCTACGTAACGATTTACGTAGCCTATCACGGCTAGATTTCCAAAGTCCACCGTGATAGGCTACGTAAATCATTACGTAGCCTATCACAGGTGACTTTGAAAAAAAAAAAGTGTGTACGCAAATGGCGGCACCAATGGGCGCCGCCATTTGCGTTCCTTATTTGGTCCCGGTAGTCTACGTAAACATTTACTTAGACTACGGCGAAAATAAGGGCAATGCAAATAGTGTTGCCCTTCTTTTCACCATACTCTATGTAAATCTTTACGTAGACTACCGGGACCAAATAAGGAACGCAAATGGCGGTGCCCATGGGCACCGCCATTTGCATACGCGCTTTCTTTTTTTTTCCAAAGTCACCCGTGATAGGCTACATAACGATTTACCTAGCCTATCACGGCTGACTTTGGGAATCTAGCCGTGATAGGCTACGTAAATCGTTACGTAGCCTAGCACGGGTGTTTTTTTTTCCCACTTTTTTATTTCGCGGCTGGGGAGACGGGGTGCTTCTCCCTGGCCTGAACTTCGGGGGGAGAACCGAAGCGCCTCCCCCCCACCGCGAAGCAAGCTGCGGGACCAGGTAAGTGCCTTTCGTACATCCCTAACCAAAACCATGTAACTAAAGATTTAGAAGTTGCCAAATGTTTTTTATGACTCACATCTGTCATCACACACTTCTCTAAGTAGAGTAGAAAGATTTGAATGGTCAAAATCTATGACCCATCTGTTCCTCAGAAGTAGTTTGCTTATGACAGGATATATTGTCAGGAAGTGATAGACATGAAAGCAAGGGACAAGTGTCAAACCTCTGTTACAACCCTCTATGTTATATATTTCTCACGTAAAATTCTCGGCAGAGCTTCATTGTATAGTTGGACCAAATAAAAACAGCTGCTTTGTGCAGTCTTGTTTTCCTGATATGTTAACGATAAGGTGACAAGGTGATAGGAAAATTGTCAATTTAGCTGAAGGAATAATGCCGTTGGGGAACCTTCTCATCTAATCCACATGTGAGAAAACATAGACAAATGCAAATGTTTCTTATTAAGGTGTGATTCTTTTACTCTGTAGTAAGTTGGTGGACAACCTGTCCCAACTGCTATATCCTGACAGTAGTAAGGCACAGAAAACAAGAGCATATAAAATCATAATATTTCATTCCTGTCTCCTGTGAAATCAAGCTGGGAGAAGAATGTTAGGTGAACAATTTACTACACAACAAAATATCACATGACAGAGTATAAACAACTGTCCCTTGCTCTCTTATCTTATATTTTTTTGTCAGCATACCAAACAGAAAGGCTCCTTCCAGATGATGCTTTTATCATGCAAACGCCCTGCCTTGTTCATGGAATTTTAGGAGGGGTCCAGATGACATAATCTTCAATTTATAATCCTCTCATATTTTCCCATTGCTTTTTCCCATCTCTTCTGTTTACACACAACACACACACACACACTGTTAAGGAGAAAAAGACAAAATAGGTGCACAATATCTTTTGATTGGTAGCACTGGAAGCCCTATGTCTCAAAGGACCTGAAGGGTCAAACTACATGTTTTGCTAATCACACATAGCTACACTATGGATGCTAGTTTTCCTTACTCTTCTATAAGCGTGCGAGGCCCCAATTTGGATTGGGACCATGGTGCTCCCCCTCCCATTTTTCCTCTGAAATGCCACCCTGTGGGGTGGGGGGTTAAACCCCCCCCCTCTCTACTGGAGTCAATTGATTAAAAAAAAATACTTGTTTTCTTCTTTCAACCCCCACCCCATCACCACCACTATCACCACTACCACCATGGGTTTTTAAATGGAGAAGTATCCAAATGCGAGCCACCATCTGCAATTTGAAATTATACAGTCTCAGGAACTCTGCATTAAACGTTTTATCTGCATGACTCCGTGTCTGAAACAGCCTGTTTAGAATGGAGGCCCTATTATCTGCCTTTAAAAGTATTATTCCTTTAAAGGCAGCAGAATGGGCGATACTTTCCCTTTATATTATTCCCAAGCTTTTAGAAGGAAATGCTAAAACAGATTTTCACAGCACATTCCTAATAATCAGTGCCTAGAATGTTCATCTCTCAAAACATCATTACTGGGATTTTGTATTCTTGAAGCTAATTGTACACACTGAGGGCACAATCATAGGATTGTGCCCCATGCCAGCCCCATGGTGGCTGGGGGGAATGCTGGGAGTTGTAGGGCTTTTCTCTGACTGAACATGTATAGGATTGCACACTTAATCTATATTAAAATTATCTTGGAAATTTGAGAAGTCTTTATCCCAAGTGTATAGTTGCATTTCCAGGTTGTGTCTGAATTTCACATATGAATGGTGAGCATGTGTGTCAGTTTTTAAAATTTAGTGAGATAGCTGAGCTTCTTTAAAAAGATCTATTTGAAATCCAATGTCAGAAGTGCAAGGATTTGATCTGAATGTCCCAAATCTCATATTTGGGTTGAATTAGATGTGATATTGAAGGTTCTGTTTTAGAACTCACATCTTTTTCTTTGAGCCTGTAGTTTTTTGTTTGTTTGTTTTTCTGTGCTGCATTTAAAAGTTTTGGAATGGATTGGTGTTTCAATGTGGGTTCAGGCCATCTTTCAGCTGATGCCTTGGCCGCAATGCAAATAGGGTCCCCCAACTTCTTCTTTCAGGAATAAAAGATGTCAGAAGCTTCAAACAGGACACTCCTACATAGGGATGGGGGAGAATTTCTCCCCGAAACTTCGGGGGGCCGAGCGCCAACGCATTCGGTCCTCCGAATGTTGTTCGGGGAGAAATTCTCCACCTCCCCGCCCCCCCCCCAGGATGGGACTTACCTTTCACAAATGTCCCTCCCGGCGGTGGGTCCTGGCGGCGGTTCGGCAGGTCTTCATCAGGGGTGGGGGTGGCCCCGCGATCCGTGGAGAAATTCTCCACCATCCCTAGTTTGGGTTGGATTCAGGAAGATAGGAATTTGGTTTGGAGTAAACATTGCTTTTTCAGATAGGACCTTAGGGCCTCAAACTGCTGGGTGGGTCATACTGGGGACGCGGTAGTGAAAACTGAAAGTGGAGAGGGAAAGTTCCTGAGTGAAAGAGAATCCTGGAGTAGATGGAGTCTTCCTCTTGTCATCTGGGCATTAAGGGAATACTAGATTATTTTAGATTGCTTTAGTTCTGGTGTGCTATTGTAACAGAAAATGATAAAGATGATATTAAAGTTGTAGCTAGAGCTGTGCACCGCCTCATCATGAAGCCCAAATAATGAGGTGAAGTGGGCTTATTGGAGCAAAATCCTCATGATACGAAACAGGTCAGAGGAGTACTGAGGCGTCCCGGAGTGAAGTGCCCCCCCCACAAAGCACCTCCTCTGCCTTGTATATTTGTAGCTCTACTTAATGCCTGAGTAGTCCAGACAGACTGTCTCCAAAATATATCAACTTCTGAAAGCTCACATGGAGGGGCAGGAGGAGGAGGGAGGAAGGAAGGAGGGGAGAGGGGGAAGGCGAGCAAATGTGGGAAGAAAATGGGTGGAGGGAAGGAGAGCACAGGAGGAGGAGGGAGTGTGCTTTGGCAAATAGGGACTCTCAGTCAGAATCAACACCAGCAGTAGGGATGGCGGAGAATTTCTCCACGAATCTCGGGGAGGCCGAATGCCAACGCATTCAGCCCCCCAAAATTGGCGGTGAAATTCTCCACCCCCCGCACCCCCCCGGGATGGGACTTACCTCCCTCGAATGTCCCTCTCGGCGGCGGGTCCTGGCGGCGGTTCGGCGGAGGTTCGGCGGGGGCAGCGGCCGGTCTTCCGGCCGGCTGCCACCGCCACCATTACAAAATAAAGTTAAAAAAAAAACCACACACGTGATAGGCTACGTAACGATTTACGTAGCCTATCATGGCTAGTTTTCCAAAGTCAGCCATGATAGGCTACGTAAATCGTTACGTAGCCTATCATGGGTGACTTTGGGGGGAAAAAAAGCACGTACGCAAATGGGCGCCGCCATTTGCGTTCCTTATTTGGGCCCAGGTAGTCTATGCAAAGATTTACGTAGACTATGGCGAAAAGAAGGGTAACGCTATTTGCTTTGCCCTTATTTTCACCGTAGTCTACGTAAATCTTTACGTAGACTACCCGGGACCAAATAAGGAATGCAAATGACGGTGCCCATGGGCGCCGCCATTTGCGCACGCGCTTTTTTTTTTTTCCAAAGTCACCCGTGATAGGCTATGTAACGATTTACGTAGCCTATCATGGCTGACTTTGGAAATCTAGCCGTGATAGGCTATGTAAATCGTTACGTAGCCTATCACGGGTGTGTGTGTTTTTTTCACTTTTGTATTTCGCAGCCGGGGAGACGGGGCGCTTCTCCCCGGCCTGAATTTCGGCCAGGTGAGGCAGGGCGCCTCCCCCCCCAGCCTGAATTTTGGCCGGGCGAGGTGGGGCGCCTCCCCCCCTGGCCTGAACTTCGGGGGGAGAACCGAAGCGCCTCCCCCCCACTGCGAAGCAAGCTGCGGGACCAGGTAAGTGCCTTTCGTACATCCCTAACCAGCAGTCTCCAATCAGAGAGAGTGGTGGAGGAAGGGGGTATACTTGGGCGAAAGGCTGCGTTTGATTATTGCGCTAGCTGTGTCTTTGGGAGAGGGCTGGTGTATGGGTAGATGATTGTGTGTGCCTGTGTGTGTGTGCCTGTGTGTATGTGCATTCCTTGGAGTTGTTCCTTCTATTTCTTCATTTTTGATCACCATTAGGCTTTCCTCAATATTTAAATCAAAAGGAAACAGCTTGGTTGTAGAGAGATCGTTCCCTCACTCCTTGCTCGACCATCCCCTTTGGGACGGTGTCTTTGCAGCACCCCTTCCAGCCGCCTTCAACTATTTATTTCCACCTCTGAGTCATTTGTTATTTGTATTAGATATATTCATCTCTCCATTCCATATTTTTTCAAACTAACATAGCTTTTCCTTGCTCGTTGCTGCTGTGCTTCCTCCTCCCCAGCCATTCCTGTGTTAGTTTGTTTATGTCACTTTTGGACTCTAGATAAGGTTGTGTTTGTTGTTTAAGGTTGATCTTCACTTCTGCTTTCTCCGTTCTATTTCCTTGTCATTTTTGTCTGTAAACTCTGTCTCTTTTAGATTTTTAAAAACCCAATCTTATTTCAATTTTTAAAGCAAACATTGACTTCTGGGCATATCCCCCCCTTTAAGTCATATTCAAGCATTTAGTTTTTTCTTGCTTTCTAAATTCTTAAAGAAAGGCATATTATAGCAGCCTATGTATGTAGTGTTTGGTTCCCCCCCACCCCATGCTGAAGTGAACCATCTGTGTCTTTTCTGTGTTGATCCTCCCAAAACAGAAATTAAAGAAGGGTTTTTTATTGTTGTTTGCTTGCTCCTGGCTCTTATTTTATCTCCTGCACTGTCATCCTGTAGTTCTTGAAGTTAGCCTGCCTTCCATAAAAGAACATGAAATATAAAACAATAAATTAAAGACACACATTATTTGCTTAGGTAGTTCTGCTTTTCTTTAGCTCTTGTGTGTCTGTGAGCATGTGTGTGTGTGTGTTGGTTGTTGCTCCACCAACACTATATATCCAAATTTCAAGACAGTGTTGAAAAAACATGAGACACATAGTATTTATATTAATTACCTTCTTATTCCAATAACACTCCATATGTGGCAAAGCAATCTAGTGCATTATGAGCATCTTTGGGGTGTTGGCAGGGGCAGAGGTGGGCAAGGTGTTGCTGTCATTAGCAGCACTGTTAGGCAAGTTGTCCTTCCCCTAGCCCAGATAGTGCATCCTGGTGCAGTAGGGCAGCAGAGTGCAGAGGCCAGCTGCAGCGCTCAGAGATCACTGCTCAAGGAGGCTGGTGTGGGCAGGTGCAGTAGTTGCACTGTTGCCCAAGGCAGAGCAGCATCTCCTTCTGTAGTGGAAGAGGGGAGCCCACTGATGGACATTAGTTCAGAGGTGTCTGATGTCCTCAGCGTGGTGGAGGGCGAAGTAGAGGAGATCCTCCAGGGTATGTTGGAGGAGTAGTAGCAGGCAGAAGCTCCAGCACCCGACCCCTCTTCCATTGTTCTCCCCGCTCGTGTGGTGCACCCCCAGACTCAAGGCAGGCAGTCTGTGTCTCCTTCTCCCCCAAAACATCAGGGCAGCATTGTGTGGGACCACTTTCAGTTTGGAGCAGATCCCAGTACTGCCGTGTGCCACCACTGCAAGGCGTCTCTGAGCAGGGGGAAACAGCCAGGGCAGCCTGCTCCTGCAATTAAGGAGGCAGCACCAATCAGTCTTGCTCAGGGAAGAGGCCCGCACATCCCAGCAGACTAGCAGCAGGGGCAAGCATAAGGCTGGTAGTGCTGCCAGAACTCCTGCAAGCTCTCCGTCTCTCACCCCCCAAGAGGCTTAGGCAGGCCACCATGGAGGAGATGGGGTGGGGAAAGTATGGGTCCACCAGGTAGAGGTTTCCAGCACTCAAAAATCAGTGGCCCTTCTGGGCTAGGCATTGACCATGTTCATTCAAGATAATTCAAATACTCATTTAGTGTGTGCTAGAAATAAACAAAAGCAGACAAAAAAAATAACCTCTTCCAGCCTGCCTGCCAGGTAATATGTGTATTCAGCCTAGGGATGTATGGACTTTGTAAAATCTGCCCTATGTTTTGTGGATTGTCAGGCCCGTTTTGTTTCATTGTCTGCTCACAAATGGATGTGAATATTTTTTTTGTCATGCGGAAATAATTACATAAGTAATATTTACATAAATATTTACATAAGTATTTACATAATTTGCCTTAGTACGCAACATTTAGCATATTGTCCTCCCTTCCATTTAACATTTCCTCAGCAGAAACTTACATATTTTTCTTTGAATTTCTATGTGTAAATTTCAGGAATGTAAAAAAAAAAATAATCCGAAAGCCCATGGACTCTGCATGGCCTGAAGGGGTCCGCAGCAGATTCTGCAGGTTGGATTCTTAGAAATCTGAGCTCATTTTAGTCTGTCTCTAATTTTTCCAGCATCCCTAATTCAGCCATAGAAAGGCCAAGATGGTGATTCTTCTGAATAAGGGTTGTTTTGCGCTTCAAAGAGACCTGTAGCAGAGATTAGGGATAGTGACCTCTGCTTCAGTACACTTTCCCTTCTGAGTTTGGTCTGAGTTTCTGGGAATATCAAATTCAACTTGCGCTGAGCACACAAGCCAGTGGGCCAAACTGCTTGGACTTTGGTGGGTGGGATGGGCTCGAGGGGGGCTGGGAGGGGCCCAGGTTTCACATGCGTGCATGGAAACAGGGAGAAGTTACAGCTCTTTGCTTTGGGAGTTTTCCTGGAAAAACTCAAATTTCACCTGCACCTAGCACACAAGCCAGTGGGCCAAAGTGCCTGGACTTTGGTGGGTGGGATGGGCTCAAGAGGGGCTGGGAGGGGCCCAGGTGTCATGTGCATGTGTGGAAACAGGGAGAAGTTACAGCTCTTTGCTTTGAGAGTTTCTGTGGAAAACACCAGATTTTAACTCCACCTAGCACAAAAACCACTGGGCCAAACTGTCTGAAATTTTGCAGGTGGCCTCCTCTCCAGTGGGGTGGAGAGGTCCCCAAATTTCATGCCTGTATCATAAAAACTAAAAGTTATGACCGTTTGTGTTTTCCCATGCAAGTGAATGGGAAAACGCCAAAAAGGGCGATCCAGTTATCCGAATCTCACTTTGGATCCAGATCTGAGTCAAAGTGGAGGGGGTCCGAATCAATCTGAGGCAGATAGGGGGTCACTTTATTTATTTATTTATTTATTTATTTATTTATTTATTGCATTTATACCCTGCCTTTTTTCCTCTTGCAAGGAATCCAAGGCGGCTTACATTATCCTCCTCCTCTCCATTTTATCCTCACAACAACAACCCTGCGAGGTGGGTTGGGCTGAGAGTGTGTGACTGGCCCAAAGTCACCCAGTGATCTTCCATGGCTGAGTGGGGACTAGAACCCGGATGTCTCAAGTCCTAGTCCAACACTCTTGCCACTACACCACACTGGCTCTCTTTGCAGGATCCGAAGTGTCATCCAAACTGGATTAGGGGGTCCATGCACAGTCCTAGTTGTAGCATCATTGAGTAGCATCACTTCGTATTTTTGATGACTAAATTGTAAGTTCTTACATTTCCTTCTATCAATGTGATTGAACATGTGAATGTCGCACCTCTACTTCTTGTTATGCTAAGGTTCCCCCTAAAAAGTAACTACAACAAATGCTCTTAAAAATCACCAATTTACTCTTGAAAAGTTAATTAGCGAAAAGGCAGATGAATAATCAGTTAAAAGGCTTTAATACAAAGACAGCCTTAATGCATGCTTAATGCTCTTAAGGCTAACCCTTGTCCCAGCCTTTCCTGTTATCCTTCTGAAACACCTGAGAGGGACAAAATAAAATGTTATTATGCCCTCTCTACCATCTTGATTTATGTCAGCCCAATCTGAATTGTAAGCACATACTCTAGTACTGGCACCAGCCCTCTGCAAAGGATGAGTATTTTGGAGCTGAACAGCTTATGGATGTCTGTGCCTTTTGTTAGCCCTAATCTCAGTTAAGATGTGTATCTGAACCTTCTGCTGCCATGGACCATTTCCTTTTCTGCTCATATACTCTTTGGTGCTTTTGAAATCAGAAGCTCTTTAATGTGCTGGCTCCATTGAAACTTTGCCATGCAAAAGACAGGATATGTTCTGTCTTTCAAGCTCTGCTTGATTTGTCTTATTCCAGTTTCATGGCCTTTCTGAAATGACCTATCAACTCAAGTGTTGCACTGTTTGGGGTGAAAGAAGAGGGGCAGTGTAATCTCCATTAGTAGAAAGATAACAATACCTCTTGGAGACAGTTTGTTGTGTCCCCACCCCCCACCCCTCTGGGAGCATTTTCTTTTTTGATCTGTGGCTTTGAGAGAAGATAATTTCAAGGAAGTTCTCCCTAAGAAACTACAACTAGCTGCACAGCTAGCAGTAAAGCAAGAGAGATCAAGTAACGTTTTTAATTATTGCATTCCAAAAAGGTCGGCTTAGCATGGATTGCACGAAAGAAAAAAGACAGATGGTGTTCTAATGTTATAGTCAGAGTATTTTCAGTTCATATGTCTTGCTTTTCAGCTGTTCAGTGATCCTGTTGACCACTGAAAACATATTCCCAGTCTAACATAAGCGAAATTGCTTGCTCTGAGGAGCTTACTTACAATCAAAATTTTGATAGTGGAAGAAGCATGTTAAAATATGAAGCTGCCTATTCCATTAGATCATCGCTAATCTATTCTTGCAGAGACTACTGTCTCTGACTGGCAGTGGCCTTCTAACCAGTAGTCAGAGTCAGGGGTTCTTCCCAGCTCTCCTACTTTATATGCTACAAACTGAAAGTGGGACCGTATACAGACACGGCATATGATCTGTTACTGAGCTGTAGCCCTCCCATAACAGATGCAACAAAGAGACAACAGAGGGAGGGGGAAGGATACAGGATGAATGTGTTCAAATGGAGGCTCAGGTTTTTAAGCTTCAGTGGGGATAAGGAATAAAGATTACTTTATGGTACAAAAATATAAAAACTGTGACCACATGCTAAGGTTTTCTGCAACAGCAAACATGAACGGTAGGTGTTTTTGATGTGGGCAAGCTTTTCTCATGATCAACATTCCGTGTATGTACTGTTCCCAGTACAGTGCTTTTAGCTCTTTCTCACTGGACTCTCCTTCTTTGGCTTGCAGCCCAGATCTCAGTCTTGCTTCAAGGATTACCTGCATTTCCTTGGGGGCGGGTAAGCTTTCCATAGCATGTGTCAGGGCTATCATTGCACAAAAGAATTTTAACTGATTAGTCTTCTTCTTCATCATCATCTTCATCTTCATCATCACCATCATCATTATGATTATTTCTACCATGGTATTCATAATTTATTAAAACATTTTGATCAATTAATGACTTTGCCAATCAGCTGGAGCAGCAGATTTTAATTTTAATATTTAACTTCCTTTAGTATAAAAGCTTGCCAAAATCATGGAAGGAAAGCACCATCTTAGAAAATGTGCCTTACAGCCCAGTCCTATGCACATGTACTCAGAAGTAAGTCTCACTATATTTGGTGCTCCCAAATAAATGTGCATAGTATTGCAGCCTTTTCATACAGGTGGAACTGTCTCCTCCTCCACCCTAAATGCAAAATAAAGGCCTCTATTTCCAAATTTAGCTTTTGACAAAGACTAGGACTTCAGTGCTAAAGTTTGAGCCACAGTATTGAAATGTGTATACTGAATTTCAAATCCTGACACTGAACTTCACATTTTGACACCATTCAGTTTTTTAAAAAAGGCTGTTTTGCTTCTGTGGTGCATTTCTGAGGTTTAGTTAACATGTTCTACCAACAATGCAGAATCTTCTGGGAAATACTTTGTGTGGCCTTTGGTCCACATGTAGGATGTAACCATGCTGAGCTACTTACTGTATGGATCCCCTAAATCAGGAGTGTTGAACCTCTTTCAGTTCATGGGCCAAATTCAGTTTTGGGAGTGTTCTCAGGGCTGCATTCCAGCGGTGGACTGGGTTGAAGACAAAACGGGGTGGGAGCAAAAATACCAAATGTGTCAGCATATTTTAAGTTAAAGCTTTTACTGCCCATAACTAAGCCTTTGTCAACCTTTTAGATTGGGGTAAAAACAGTGCAAAAGCCAGGAAACCACCAAATTGTTGGCAGGAGGGGGAAAGGGGTGAGGGCCAGGGAAAGGGGGTGTGGCAATCTAGGGAACAGATATAGACCATGGGCCCTTCCCTACAGCATATGGAGTCTCACCACCACAGGCATACATTCCTGGTGCCACATAATTCACATGGTAAATGACTATATTACATGGATGGATAATATCTGGAGCCACTTGTACAAATTAGCCCCTATAAAGAAACAGCAAAATATCACCCAACCTTTTGGATTGTTTTTTCCAAGCCTGCTGTTCTTATAAATTCTTTATACTATATCCTGCTGTATAGCATGCTATTAATGTATATGGTGGCATGCATGTCCTGTGGAGCTTCTAGGGGTGCACGAAAGTCACTTACCTGTCCTCGAAGCTTTTCGCGGTGGGGGGGAGGTGCTTCGCTGCTCCCCCCGCGAAGTTCAGGCCGGGGGGGAGGCTTCCCGCCTCGCCCGGCTGAAATTCAGGCCGGGGAGGAGGCGCCTCGCCTCGCCCGGCCGCGAACTAAACAGTTAAAAAAAAAAAACGCCCCCGTGATAGGCTACGTGACGATTAACGTAGCCTATCATGGCTAGATCTGCAAAGTCAGCCGTGATAGGCTACGTAAATCGTCACGTAGCCTATCACGGGTGACTTTAAAAAAAAAAGAAAAAAAGCGCGTACGCAAATGGCGGCCCCCATAGGGAGCCGCCATTCGCGTTCCTTATTTGGTCACTGTAGTCTTCATAAAGGTTTACGTAGACTACGGCGAAAATAAGGGCAATGCTATTTGCGTTGCCCTTATTTTCGCCGTAGTCTACGTAAACCTTTACGTAGACTACAGCGACCAAATAAGGAACGGGAATGGCGGCTCCCTATGGGGGCCACCATTATCCGTACGCGCTTTTTTTTTTTTTAAAGTCACCCATGATAGGCTACGTGACGATTTACGTAGCCTATCACGGCTGACTTTGCAAATCTAGCCATGATAGGCTACGTTAATTGTCACGTAGCCTATCACGGGGGCGTTTTTTTTTTCTTTTATTGGAATGGCGGCGGCGGCAGCCAGTCGAAAGATCGGCTGCCGCCCCCGCCCCTGACGAAGACCCGACGAACCGCCGGCCGGACCCACCGCTGGGAGGGACATTCGGGAAAGGTAAGTCCCGTCCCGGGGGGGGGTGCGGGGTGCAGGGGGGTGCAGAGAATTTCTCCCCGAAACTTGTTCGGGGGGCCAAACATGTTGGCGCTCGGCCCCCCGAAGTTTCAGGGAGAAATTCTCCGCCAACCATAGGAGATTCCCATCTGAAGTTTGATAGTGGGGAGGGAACAGAGAGAGCAAAGAAGAAGAACACGAGTTGCAAGGGGTAAGGGATGCATGGACATAGTCTTTGCTGCAACTGAGTATGAAGATGGGAATGTGTGTGCAGGGAAGGGGGGATGAGAAGCAAGGCTGCATAGAAGAGAATGGAGGATTCCAGGTACCTCCAGGCAGATGTTTGAATGGATTGCTGCTAAATTGGGGGGGGATAGAAATGGAAATTGGAGAACTGAGGATGATGGCATGAACTGCAGGCCCACGGGTTTAAAGATGGCATTTGCATCCACTTGACTGAAACGTGAGGGAGAATTCCTAAGTAGGCGCTGAGATTGTGTTGCCTGATGAAGACATATACAGAGCAGTCCGAAGCATGTTTACTTTAAAGTCATTCCATCTGAGTTTAGGGTGAAATCAGCAAAACTCAAGCTCGCCAGAGTTCTCCAAATTCCATCTCAATGCTGTTTCTGACTGGAGTCTGAATCAGATTGCAAGCTTTGTTTATTTTGTTTTTAACAAAACATGTTTTCCCAAATGTATGCATCAATTCTGCACATTTTTGAAAGGTACGCATTCTTCTCCCTTTGATTAATGTGTATTTCTGCATATGCATTTTTATGCACATTATTCAAATGCATTTTGTGGGTCTGTGAATCACATTGCCAACTTGGAAAAGTATGAATTTGGACTGCAGGTTTTGTCTGTGTTTGGTACAGAACATAAGAAGAGTCATGCTGGATGAGACCAAGGGTCCATCTAGTCCAGCATTCTGTTCACACAGTGGCTGTCGACCAAGAACCCACAAACAGGACACGAGTGCAAGAGCACCCTCCTGCCCATGTTCCCCATCAACTGGTGTACATAAGCTTACTGCCTCTGGTTCTGGAGATAGCACATAGCCAAGGTGCGAACTAGGTAAAATCTTGATCAAAAGCAAACAGAAACAAATTTCTCATACTTCCCTATTTGAGTTCAATAGGAGTTACTCTGTAATAAGTGTGTTTAAGTCTGAAGCAGAACGCAGCGGCTCACCTGATTAAAGTAGGGATGTCAGAGAATTCCGCCACGAAGCCATTTGCGTCCCTGTGAAGGCCATGATAGGTTACATAAATATATACATAGCCTATCACGGCAATAGGCAGGAACGCAAATGGCGGCCGCCGTAGCCGCTGCCATTTGCGTCCCTGTCATTTGCCATGATAGGCTACATATATATTTACGTAGCCTATCACTGCAAAAGACAGGGGCGCAAATGGCAGCTGCTACGCCATTTGCACCCGTCTTTTGCTGTGATAGGCTACGTATATATTTACGTAGCCTATCACGGCACAATACAGGGGCGCAAATGGTGTAGCAGCTGCCATTTGCACCCCTGTCTTTAGTCGTGATAGGCTATGTAAATATATATGTAGCCTATCATGGTAAAAGACAGGGACGCAAATGGCAGCGGCTACGGCGGCCGCCATTTGTGTTCCTGCCTATTGCCGTGATAGGCTACGTATATATTTACGTAACCTATCATGGCCTCCACAGGGACGCAAATGGCTTCGTGGCGGAATTCTATGTAAATATATACGTAGCCTATCATGGCAAAAGACAGGGACACAAATGGCGGCTATGGCGGCCGCCATTTGCGTCCCTGCGCAGCCCAGTGGCCAGATATCCGGCTGCGGGTGGCCCTGGCCGGTGGCACTGTGGAGTCGCCACAGAGTGGAGCCGGCGAGGGAGAATTTCGGGGGGAGGAACGGAGCGCCTCCCCCCCCACCGCAAATGACCCCACGCGGAACAAGGTAAGGGATTCGTACATCCCTAAAGGCAGCCACTGGCATGATCAAATTACTCTGGTGCTGAAGGAGTTGCACTGGTTACCAGTTGTTTTCCAGGCCAAATTCAAGGTGTTGGTTTTGACCTTTGAAACCCTATATGGTTCCGGCCCAGCCTATCTCAAGGAGCGATAGCAACACCAGACAGGCTGCTCAACAAGACCAGCCTTGGATGGCCTTCTCTGTAACGGGTGCCTCTGAGCATAGGCAGTGGCAGAGAAGCTCAGATTCCAAATCAGAACCGCAAAACATGAGGGGAACTTTCCCAGACTCTTCCAGATAGGGAGAGACCTATTCCTCAGGTTTCAATAGCTCAGCTGGACGGATAGGGTTTCTCTTCACACATCCCTGTGAGAGATAGCGAACAGGGAGAGGGTGTGTGTGGAGAGCCTGAATTCTTAGACACCAGGTACAGACGCAGAGCCAAGAGAGAGATGGCAGAGCTTAGGCAATCTGCCCAATTGGCCTGGCCGGAACAGCTATGTATAGAGACCTCACGAGATAGAGGGAGATCCTCCCCACCCTTTAAGTTAGGATAGCCCACCTGCCTTTTCTCAAATGGTGGGCAACTTTCAACCTGGGTAGCTTCCCCTTGAACTCCCTGAAGGCTTTTCCTTTGTAGACTGTGAGTTACAGACAATTTGCATCTGTGTGACCCACTGAAGTAAAGGATTAAAGAGCCGTGGAGAGAAGTCTCTTGTCTGTGTTTTTGATTGGCTTGTGAAGTTCAGCAGGGACAAAAGGGAATCCTGACAGCTTGCCCACCATCCTTTTTTTCTCTCTCTCTCCTCTTTCATCATTTCTTTTTCACTGACCACGCTCTGGGACAGCACCATGGAACAAGCTTTGAACACACTGATGTAGGAGAACCAGGCTCTTCATGATCAGGTTAATCAATTGTCAAGTGCTGTACAAGCCTTACAGGTGGCCGCTCAGCCCCCTCCACCCCCAATCCCTCCCTGTCGAAAATGCCCGGTGGTGCTCCCTGAGAAATTTGGTGGCGGCAGGGGACTAGTTCATATTTTCTGTGCCCAATCCAAACTGTACATGCATCTCTGGCCGGAGGATTTCCAGATGGACCAAATTCATGTGGGGTTTATCATTAACCTGCTTTCAGGCATGGCGGCAAAATGAGCTTCAGCACCCCTCCTCACTAATGACCCTCTGCTGGCAGAATACCAGGGCTTCATGAATGCTATGGGGGGGTGACCCCCTTAGTGCAGAGACGGCAACTCAGGATATCCACTGCCTCAAGCAGGGCAAGGACTCAGTTTCCAGCTATGCAACCAGTTTTTGCTTGCTGATGCAGGATTTACAATGGAATGATGTGGCTCTGGTGGCCCAATTTTTGAATGGGTTGAATGATGAGATCTTAGATGAGCTAGTGCAGACACCATGCCCACTGACACTGGCAGAGCTCATCCAATCATGTCTGCAGATTGACTGTCGGCTGAAAGGGCACAGTCAAGCCAAGAACAGCTCCACTAGATGAGATTTCCCTCCTCCCATTCCCCTGTGGACGCTGTGTCCTCCCCCCGCACCCTGCTGCAGGGGCGGAGGAGACCCCAATGCAACTGAAAGCGACCCGAGCCACGCTATCCATGGAAGAACTGGAGCAGCAGCGCACAGAGTGGCGGTGCTTCAGGTGTGGCAAGCAGGGTCACTTTGCCAGATTCTGCCATTCTCGACCAATGGCCCCACCCCTTCTCCCACCTCTTGCCCCCCAAGCCTGACTAGGCCACCCACCAAGTCTGTTGGGGGTCTCCAGTGACAAGGCACCATCCACAACCAGGCTACGCCATCCACACATCCCCCCCATCCCATCGGCTGCTTCCTGTGCACCTCCATTCTTTCCAGTGTTGCGGGGGGAGATGTCATGGCACTGGTGAACTCTGGGGCTACTACCAGTTTCATAGATGAAATGTTTGCTCAGCAATGCAACATCTCTGATCTGCTCCTCCCTACTAGGGGTGTTCGAAATCCCACTTACCTCTGTCCGCTGGGGTCCACAGGAGGAGGGAGGCAATCTGTCCCTCCCCCCCCCAGAATCATCCCGGCTGGCTCCACTGCATGGCAAGGCCACGGGCCGGCCACAGCCAGACTTTTGGCCACAGCTGGGCTGTGGCTGCAAATGGTGGCCGCTACGCCAGCTGCCATTTGTGTCCCTGCCAAGCCATGATAGGCTACTTAAATATCTATGGCGGCTGCTACAACGGCCAAGATTTGCAGCCACAGAAGCCCAGCAGCAGCTAGAAGATGACCCAGAGTTGCTGCCGGAGCCGCCGCCGCCACCGCCACCAGGTAGGTCCGTTCCGGGGGGATTTCGGGGGCTGGCAGGGGGTAGTCCGTTCAGCCACGGACTCCAGGGGGCTGGATTCTAAAGAATTCGGTCCCACTGGAGTCCGTGGCAGAATTCTCCAACATCCCTACTCCCTACCCACTTGAAAGTGGAGACTATCGATGACCGTCCTCTCTCTTCTGGAGCACTGACTCGGATTACAACTCCAGTCACCCTACATACCCAGGGGCATGTTGAGCAGATTCAATTTCACCTGGCCAAGGTGCCCCAATACCCAATTGTGCTGGGCATATCCTGGCTCTCTAAACATAACCCTCAGATCTCTTGGGAGCTTTATCAAGTGCAGTTCTCCTCTCCCTACTGCCAACAGCATTGCTTCCCGGGAGCGAAGATGGCCCCAGCTCAGGCCTTAACCCTTTCCTCTCTCTCCTCATCTTCCCCAAACAGTTCTTCTGCTCCAGTGATCCTACCAGAAAAGTATGCAGCATTCTGGGATGTATTCGACAAGAAAGAGGCCGGCCGACTGCCCCCACACACACCCCATGATTGTGCTATCAATCTGATCCCAGGAGCTACCATCCCAACTGGCATGACTGTACTCTATGTCAGAACCAGAACTCCAAGCTTTGAGGGAACTTTTGGACACTAACCTGAGGCATGGTTTCATTTGCCCCTCCAGCAGCCCTGCCAGCACTCCCACCATGTTTGTGAAGAAGAGATCAGGGGAGCTCCGTCCCATCCATGACTACAGAAACCTAAATGCCATTACTATCCCTGACAAATACCCCCTCCCCTGAATCCCTGAGATACTCGAGCGCCTGCGGCAAGCCATGATTTTCACTAAATTGGACCTGTGTGGTGCCTATAATCTGATTCACATCTAGGAGGGGGATGAGTGGAAGGCCTGTTTCAGAACTAGGTATGGATCCTATGAATACTTAGTCATGCCTTTAGGCCTAGCCTCCGCTCCCTCTACTTTTTTGCGTTTTATGAATGCCATCTTCCGGGACTATTTGGACACTTTTCTTATCATTTAGATGACCTACTTATATTTTCTTCGGACCCCCACTCCCATCAACAACATGTGTAAGCAGTCCTACAGCATCTCCAGAAACACCGCCTCTTTGTAAAACTGGAGAAATATGCCTTTGACTTGACATCCTAGGACTACCTCAGTTACATTATTTCAGTGGATGGCATCAAGATGGATCCTGCAAAGCTCCAAGCTGTTCTCTCCTAGCAGGCTCCATCCACAAAGAAGGACTTACAATGCTTCCTGGGTTTTTCCAACTTCTACGGAAAGTTCCTGCCCAGCTATGCAAGACTGACAACTCCTCTCACAGACCTCCTCAAAGGCAAGAAATTTCCCTTTCACAGGACTGCCTCTGTCCAACAGTCTTTTGAAGAGCTGAAGAGGCTATTTAGCCCTGAGCTGATCCTTTTACAACCTGACCCAGGGAAGCTTTTTGTTGTGCAAACCGACGCATCTGACTTTGTGGTGGGGGCCATACTCTTCCAGCCAGGACCAGCAGGAGGAGAGTTGCAGCCTTGTGCTTACCACTCCAGGAAATTAAACATGTCTGAGCAGGATTATACCATCTGGGAGAAAGAGGTGTTAGCTATAAAATCCACCTTAGAGAGGTGACATCATCTTTTGGAGGGGGCACAGCACCCAGTCGAAGTATGAACTCACCATCCTAACCTGGAACATCTCCGTACAGCTGGAGTTTTAAATCAGAGTCAGATTAGGTGGTCGTTATTTTTTTCACGATTTAACCTAAAGATTCATCACGTGAGAGCTACTGACAACCAACAGGCAGACACACTCTCCCATAAGCTGGACCTATAGCCAGGGCATGAGGAGATCCCCTCCCCTGCCCTGATCCTTCCCCCCCAAAAAAGTTTGGCAGCTGCTGTGGAACCTCACTCTTGTGTAGAGCTTCTTCGCATGGACCAAGCCTGGGATCCCTGCGTCTGTGAAAAGGTGGCAGAACTAGAGCAAACAACTGGTCAAGAACAAATCCTGCCAGATGAATCTGATCTCAATTTTTGATCAGGTAACCTCCCTTGTGGACTGTGGGAATTAGGGGTGGATGAAAGTGACTTACCTGTCCTCGAAGCTTGTTCGCAGTGGGGGGGAGGCGCTTCGCTGCTCCCCTCACGAAGTTCAGGCCAGGGGGGGAGGCTTCCCGCCTCGCCCGGCTGAAATTCAGGCCGGGGGGGAGGCTTCCCGCCTCGCCCGGCCGCGAACTCGAAAGTTAAAAAAAAAAAACGCCCCCGTGATAGGCTACGTGACGATTAACGTAGCCTATCACGGCTAGATCTGCAAAGTCAGCCATGATAGGCTACGTCAATCGTCACGTAGCCTATCACGGGTGACTTAAAAAAAAAAAAGCGCGTACGCTAATGCCGGCCCCCATAGGGAGCCACCATTCGCGTTCCTTATTTGGTTGCCGTAGTCTACGTAAATCTTTACGTAGACTACAGCAACCAAATAAGGAACAGGAATGGCGGCTCCCTATGGGGGCCGCCATTATCCGTATGCACTTTTTTTTTTTCTTTTTAAAGTCACCCGTGATAGGCTACGTGACGATTGACGTAGCCTATCACGGCTGACTTTGCAAATCTAGCCATGATAGGCTACATTAATCGTCACGTAGCCTATCACGGGGGCATTTTTTTTTCTTTTATTGCAATGGCAGCGGCGGCAGCCAGTCAAAAGATCGGCTGCCGCCCCCGCCCAGGACGAACACCCGCCGAACCGCCGGCTGGACCCACCGCCGGGAGGGACATTCGGCAAAGGTAAGTCCCATCCCGGGGGGGGGTCGGGGGGCGGGGGGGTGCAGAGAAATTCTCCCCAAAACTTGTCCGGGGGGCCGAACACGTTGGCGCTTGGCCCCCCGAAGTTTCGGGGAGAAATTCTCCGCCATCCCTAGTGGGAATGCTGTGGACATAATATACCTCAACTTCAGCAAAGCTTTTGACAAAGTGCCCCATGAGATCCTGATGAGCAAACTAGCTCAAAGTGGGCTAGATGAAACAACAATCCGGTGGATCCACAGTTGGCTACAGAATCGGACTCAAAGAGTGCTTATCAATGAGACCTTCTCAAACTGGGGAGAGGTAACGAGCGGGGTATCACAACGCTCAGTCCTGGGCCCGGTGCTCTTCAACATTTTTATTAATGACTTGGAGGAGGAGGTGCAGGGAATGCTGATCACATTTGCAGATGCCACAACATTGGGTGGGATACCTAATACCTTGGAAGACAGAAACAAAATTCAAAGTGATCTGGATATACTGGAGCGCTGGGCAGAAAACAACAGAATGACATTTAATAGGGATAAATGCCAAGTTCTGCACCTAGGAAAAAGAAACCAAATGCACACTTACAAGATGGGCTATACATGGCTCAACAACACTACAAGTGAGAAGGAGCTTGGAATTGTTGTCGATCACAAGCTGAATATGAGCCAACAATGTGATGTGGCTGCAAAAAAAGCAAATGCTATTTTGGGCTGCATTAATAGAAGCATAGCTTCCAAATCCCAGGAAGTACTAGTCCCTCTCTACTCAGCACTGGTTAGGCTTCAACTGGAGTACTGTGTCCAGTTCTGGGCACCACATTTCAAGAAGGATGCAGACAAGCTGGAGAGGGTTCAGAGGAGGGCAACAAAGATTATCAGGGGACTGGAAACAAAGCACGATAAAGAGTAGGGATGGCAGAGAATTCCACCATGGATCTCGGGGAGTCCAAATGCCAGTGCATTCGGCCCCCCGAAATCTGTGGCAGAACGGCCTGCCACCCCCCCGCCCCCACGTGGATCCCCCCAGGATGAGACTTACCTGGGGCGGATCTTCCGGGTGGTGGCGGGTGCGGCGACGGGTGCGACGGCGGCAGCTGTGGCAGCTAGTCTTCTGACCAGCTGCCGCCGCCGCCATTTGCAGGGTTTTTTTTTTTTTACACACACGTGATAGGCTGCGTAAGTGTTTACGTAGCCTAAAACGACTGGGTTAAAAAAAAAAAAAAAGGTGTACGCAAATGGCAGCAGCTATGGCTGCCGCCATTTGCGTTCCTTATTTTGGGCCGTCTTAGTCTACGTAAATAATTACGTAGGCTAAGACGGCGAAAATAAGGGGAACGCAAATAGCATCCACGATGCTATTTGCGTTCCCCTTATTTTCACCATCTTAGTCTATGTAAATATTTATGTAGATTAAGACGTCAAAAGTAAGGAACGCATTTGGTGGCGGCTACGGTATTTGCATATGTGTTTTTTTTTTCCCCCTAGAGCCCTCCGCAGCTGGAAATCCGGCTGCAGACGGCTCTTGTCTGGCTAGGCCTGACCGGCTGCTCCACGGAGCTGACGCGGAGCACAGCTGGCCGTGGAGGATTCTGGGGGGGAGGAACGGAGCGCCTCCCCCCCACCATAAACATAATCCGCAAACAAGTAAGTGATTTTCGTACATCCCTAATAAAGAGAGACTGAAAGAACTGGGCATGTTTAGCCTTGAGAAGATAAGACTGAGGGGAGATATGATAGTGCTCTTCAAGTACTTGAAAGGTTGTCACAGAGAGGAAGGCCAGGATCTCTTCTCTATCATTATTAGGGATGTCAGAGAATTCCGCCACAGATTTGGTGAGGCCAATTGCCAGTGCATTCGGGCCCCCTAAATCCATGGCGGAATGAAGCCCCCTGCCCCCCCACCCCGTGAAAGGCGCGCAAAACAGAGCACTTACCTGCTGCCGTTCGCGCTGCTTTGCGAATGGCAGCCGCGTCTGTGGCCACCATTTGCTTCTTCATTATAGCTGTGATAGGCTACGTAAATACTTACGTAGCCTATCACGGCTAATGCAGGGACACCATTTGCGTCCTTGTGGAGGCCGTGATAGGCTGTGTAAGTATTTACGTAGCCTATCACAGCAAAAAAAAAAAAGGGGGGAACGCAAATGGCGGCGGCTGTGGCAAAAAAAAAAAAAGGAACGCAAATGGCGTGGTGGCCGCCATTTGCGTTCCCCTTTTTTTTGCCATAATAGGCTACGTAAATATTTACGTAGCCTATCACGGCAAGATACAGGGACACAAATGGTGGCAGCTACGGCAGCCGCCATTTGTGTCCCTGCAGGCTGCCCAGTGGCTGGATGTCCAGCTGCAGGCAGCCCTGGCCGGGGGCTCCACAGAATCTCCATGGAGCGGATCCAGCTGGAGAAAATTTCAGGGGGAGGGACGGAGCACCTCCCCCCCCACCGCGAATGTCACCCTAGTGCAGGACACAGAATATTGGGCTCAAGTTACAGGAAGCCAGATTCTGGCTGAACATCAGGAAAAACTTCCTGACTGTTAGAGTAATATGGCAATGCAACCAATTACCTTGGGAGGTAGTGGGCTCTCCCACACTGGAGGCATTCAAGATGAGGCTGGACAGCCATCTTCCAGGATGCTGTGACTTGGATTCCTGCACTGAGCAGGGGGTTGGACTCGATGGTCTTGAAGGCCCCTTCCAACCCTACTATTCTATGATTCTGTGAAGATCTTACATGGGACTTTTAGTGGCCTCGAGTGTGTCATGACATCAAGACCTGTGTCGCCTCCTGCAAGACTTGTCAATGAGCGAAAGACCCCATGGGTAAACCCACTGGCTTACTCCGTCCCCTGCCTACACCCTCTGGGCCCTGGAAGCTGCTCTCCCTTGACTTCATAACCAACTTTCCCCGCTCGCAAGGTAAGACCACCATTCTGGTGGTGGTGGACTTGTTTTCTAAGATGGCTCACTTTATCCCGTGCTCAGGGCTGCCCACAGCCAGGGAGACAGCAGAACTCTTTTTGTCACATGTTTTCCAGCTGCATGGCTGGCCAGAGAGTGTGTTTCAGATTGGGGGCCCAAATTATCAGCTCATTTCTGGTGGAAGTTGCTTACACTGCTCAGTGTGACGCTCCTGCTTTCCTCCACTCACCACCCCGAGACGGATGGGTAGGCCGCCGAATGCCACATTAGAACAATACTTACACTGTTATGTAAACTACCAACAAGACAACTGGTTTTCCCTGCTGCCTCTGGCAGAATTCGCTTACAACAATGCATGCCATGCTTCCACCCACCAAACTCCTTTCTTTGCCAATTTTGGGTACCATCCCAAATAGGGTTGTATGAAAGTCACTTACCTTTTCGCAGGTTCTGTTCATGGGGGGGGAGGCATTCCATCCCTCCCCCCAGAATCCTCGACGGGGGGGAGGTGATCTGGTCCTCCCCCCATGGAATCCTCAACAGCCAGTTATGTTCCGCAGCGGCTCTGCGGAACAGCCACCCAGGCCCAGGCCAGGGCTGTCCGCAGCCGGATTTCCGGCCGCAGAGGGCTCTGAGTAAAACAACAACAACAACAACAAGGCGTATGCAAATGGTGGTGGCTATGGCCGCCGCCATTTGCGTTCCTTATTTTTTGCCGTCTTAGTCTACATAAATATTTACGTAGACTAAGATGAAGACAAGAAAGGGGAACGCAAATAGCGTACTGGGCGCTATTTGCGTTCCCCTTTCTTGTCTTTGTCATAGTCTACGTAAATATTTACGTAGACAAAGACAGCGAAAAATAAGGAACGCAAATGGCAGCGGCCGTAACCGCTGCCATTTGTGTATGCATTTTTTTTTAACCCAGCCGTGATAGTCTATGTAAGTCTTTACGTAGTCTATCACTGATGTAAAAAAAAAAAAAAGACGAGATTGCAAATGGCGGCGGCAGCAGCCAGTCGGAAGATCAGCTGCCGCCAAAGCCGCCGCTGGAGCAGCTGCCGTCTGGAACATCCGCCCCAGGTAAGGCTCATCCCGGGGGGGATCCGTGGGGGGCGGGGGGTGGCAGGCCGTTCCGCCATGGATTTCGGGGTGCCGAATGCACTGGCATTCGGCCTCACCGAGATCTGTGGCAGAATTCTCTGACATCCCTAATCCCAAAGCATTCCCCTCCTCACTCTGCCCTGCCTCGTTGCCCGCAGCTAGGGATGTACGAAAGTCACTTACCTTTTCGCAGCTTGGCTTCGCAGTGGGGGGGAGGCGCTTTGCTTCTCCCCTCGAAGTTCAGGCGAGGGGGGGGAGGCTTCCCGCCTCGCCCGGCCGAAATTCAGGCCTGGGAGAAGCGCCCCGTCTCCCCGGCCGCGAAACAAAAAGTAAAAAAAAAAAGAAAAAACCCCGTGATAGGCTACGTGACGATTTACGTAGCCTATCATGGCTAGATTTCCAAAGTCAGCCGTGATAGGCTATGTAAATCGTCACGTAGCCTATCACGGGTGACTTTGAAAAAAAAAAAAGCGCGTACGCAACTGGCGGCTCCCATGGGACCGCCATTTGCATTCCTTATTTTGGCACGTCTATTCTACATAAAGATTTACGTAGACTACGGCAAAAATAAGGGCACGCTATTTGTTGTTGTTTTTTTTACTTTATTGTTGTTGCTAAAAGTTGTTTTTTTTACTTTAGGTGTTTTTTTTGCAATGGCGGTGGCGGCAGCCGGTCGGGAGACCGGCCACCGCCCCCGCCCGCACCGAACCACCGCCGGGACCCGCCACCGGAAGGGACATTCGCCAAAGTTAAGTCCCGTCCCAGGGGGGCAGAGAATTTCACCGCCGATTTCAGGGGGCCGAATGCGTTGGTGCTCGGCCCCCCGAAGATTCGGGGAGAAATTCTCCGCCATCCCTACCCGCAGCCCATTAATTTTTGGAGTAATTGCGCTCTGTGCACCACCTCTTATGGGACTACATGGAACAGGCTAAAACAGCATATAAAGAAGCTGCGGACCGACATCACCAGCCCAGTCTACCCCTGCAAGTTGGGTACTGGGTCTGGTTGTCCACCCAATACCTCCCTTCTCACCTCCCCACTATGAAGCTCACAGCCCGATGGATGGGTCCCTTCCAAATTGCAGACCAGATTAACCCTGTCACTTTTCGACTGACACTCCCCCCCTCCAAGAAGGTGCATCCTGTTTTTCATCACTCCTTGCTTTCCCCACTAGTCTCTGGTGATCCCCATCACTCTAACTGCCCCCCCACCTCTGGTCTTGCAGGGGGGAGGAGTTTGAAGTCACTGACATCCTGGACTCACACCTTTTCCAAGGGCACCTGCAATACTTGGTGGACTGGAAGGGGTATGGCCCGGACGAACGTTCCTGGGAACCGGCCGAACATTTGCATACCCCTTTGCTACTATGCCATTTCTACCCTCAGTACCCCCACAAGCCCAGGGACCCAGAGGGGAGCAAGAGGGGGGTCCTCATGGGAGTGGGGATGATGTCAGGGGTGCCTCTGAGCATAGGCAGTAGCAGAGTAGCTCAGATTCCAAGACTAACTGCAAAACATGGGGGAGGAACTTTCCCAGACTCTTCCAGATAGGGAGAGACCTATTCCTCAGGTTTCAATAGTCCAGTTGGACAGATAGGGTTTCTCTTCACACATCCCTGTGAGAGACAGTGAACAGGGAGAGGGTGTGTGTGGAGAGCCTGAATTCTTAGACACCAGGTGCAGACGCAGAGCCAAGAGAGAGATGGCAGGGGTGGAGCTTAGGCAATCTGCTCAATTGGTCCAGCCAGAACAGCTATGCGTAGAGACCTCACGAGATAGAGGGAGATCCCCCCACACTTTAAGTTAGGATAGCCCGCCCACCTTTTCTCAAATGGTGGGCAACTTTCAACCTGGGTAGCTCCCCCTTGAACTCCCTGAAGGCTTTTCCTTTGTAGACTGTGAGTTACTGACAATTTGCATCTGTGTGACCCACTGAAGTAAAGGATTAAAGAGCTGTGGAGAGAAGTCTCTTGTCTGTGTTTTTGATTGGCCTGTGAAGTTCAGCAGGGACAAAAGGGAATCCTAACATTCTCTCTGTCCCATCAGCCAGGACAGCTAGGCTGGTGAGGACAAGGGAGAGGCTCTTCTCTGTGGTATTTAATTTAATTTAATTTCATGAATAAATAAATAAAGTAAGTAAGTAATTTCCAGTCAGTTTGTAGTCAATTTGTCAATTTTAAGAGGTAGCACTTGAGCACTTGAACCAGGGAAATCATTGCTTATACTCATCATCAAAATACTACAGCAGGTCATTATTCTTTTAAATGTTCATTCCATCCATCTTCATCTACAATAAAGAACAGTGCTCCAGATTATCATGACAATTGTAGTTAGGGATGTACAAATCCCTTACCTGGTTCCAGTTGGGGCATCCGCTGGAGTGGGGAGGCGATCCGTTCCTCCCCCTGGAATCCTCTATGGGGACGGAGGCAATCCGATCCTCCCGCCCGGGATCCTGCCTGGCCGGCTCCGCTCTGTGGCCATGCTGTGGAGCCGCCGGCTGGGCCAATCCGCAGCAGGGCCTCCAGCCACTGCTGGGCTGATGCAGACGCAAATGGCGTCCTGCATAGGGGATGCCATTTGCGTCCCTACGGTAGCCCCTGATAGGCTATTTAAATATTTGCGTAGCCTATCACGGCTAAAGCGGGGATGCAAATGGCGTAGGGGACATAAATATATACGTAGGCTACATAAATATATAGGTAGCCTATCATGGGCTAGCATAGGGACACAAATGGCTGCCACCATTTCATCCACCACCAGAGCCGCCACCGGAGCCGCCGCTGCCACATCTGCCACCAGGTAAATCTGTCCTGGGGGGATTCCACAGGGGGGACAGGGGGCAGAGGCTGTTCCGCCACAGACTCCGGGAGGACAGATTCTTTAGAATCCGGCCTCACTGGAGTCCGTGGTGGAATTCTCCACCATCCCTAGCTGTAGTGAATACCATTTGTGTGGTCAACATTCACTGATTGATGCTGATTTGCCATAAAGCATGCAGCGGTGGCATTTACTACGTATTTCTAAGTCACTCGGATAGTTTTCTAGACACCACATTGACATCTCCAAATATAAAATAAAATCCAGAAAGACACCTAGGCTATGCATTTCTGCCTTTAGGGATCAACAGATAGCAACAGTTGGAAGCAGTTATAACAAATCTTTAAGGCATCAGAGGCATAATAATGTAGCCTTAATATTGCATTCTTCTCTCACTCGGATTTATTTGCATGTTGAAAGTTGCCGTACGTTCTCCCTTGGAAAAGACCAGCTGCTCATATCTCTCAGGCTGCTCCTAATTTGTGGCAGGACAATCACAAAATACAGGAAACAAGGGCTGCTGTAGGGATACCGTCTTCATATATTATGCCTGGCACCCTGTGACAGATAGGATGGTTACTGTGATGCAACAGAGTGTGCGTAAGGTAGGGATGGCAGAGAATTCAGCCACGGATTCCAGTGAGGCCAGATTCTGTAGAATCCGGCTCCCCAGAATCCGTGGCAGAATGGCCTCCTGCCCCCCGCCCCCCCCCCGTGGAATCCCCCAGAACAGCACTTACCTGGGGTGGATGCGGTGGATTTGGCAGCAGCGGTGGATTCGGCGGCGGATTCGGCGGCAGCAGGTGCAGCGGCGGGTGCGGCAGTGGCAGGGGCGGCAGGTGCGGCGGCGGCTGGTGCGGCAGCGGCGGCTGGTCTCCTGGCTTGCCGCAGCCAGGCACAGCATACGCAAATGGCGGCGGCTACGGCAGCCGCCATTTGCGTTCGCTACTTTTCGCCGTTCTAGCCTACATACATATTTATGTAGGCTAGAAAGGTGAAAAATAGCAAATGCAAATGGCGACCGCCATAGCCGCCGCCATTTGCGTATGCTGCGCCTGGCTGTGGCCGGCCAGGAGACCAGCCGCCGCCGCACCCGCCACCGCCGCTGCCGCACCTGCTGCCACCACATCTGCCGCCGCACCCACCGCACCTGCCGCCACCGCCCTCACTGCCGAATCCACCACCGCCACCGCCACACCCGCCGCCGCCGAATCCGCCAACAAAATATTTACAAAATATTTACGTAGGTTAGAATGGCAAAAAATAGTGAACGCAAATGGCGGCCGCCGTAGCCACCGCCATTTGCATACGTGTTTTTTTTTACTTTACCGTGATAGGCTATGTAAATATTTAGGTAGCCTATCATGGTTAAATACAGGAATGTCTGGCTGCAGGCAGAACCGGCTGGCGGATCTGCGGAATCCACATGGAGCAGAGCCGGCTGGGCAGGACTCCGGGGGGAGGGATGGAGTGCCTCCCCCCCGTCGAGGATTCCGGGGGGAGGGACAGAGCGCCTCCTCTCCCACCATGAATCAGATCTGCGAAACGGTGACTTTCGTACATCCCTAGCATAAAGTTTGTGTTTGCTGTCTATGGTGAAGCATTCTGCTTGGTTTTGTGCATTCATGCGTGTGTGAAGCTGTTTGTCTGGGGTAACAGACTAAAAGGCAAATATAGACATGATGATCAATTAGGATTCTGGAACTCAGTTCAGCCATTTGACCCCATATTAACATATTTCAAATGAATGGGACTGGGACAAGTGGGTCATAGGACCAGATTACACAAATGCATATGAGTGGCATTACATGAACTGCTTCACATATGAGCTGGAAGATCATGCATATGAACTTATGCAAGATTCACCCCCCACCCCCCATGCCTGATCCTTTTTTTCTCAGCAAAGAGATGCAAGGATCACCTGACCATAGCTTCAGTCCCTTTCAGGTAAGCAGGTACTGAACTTTCAAAGGTTGACCTGGAGGCTGCTTCTTCTATACCCAAGTCCTGGTCAACAAACCCATTTTACTTGTTGGTTTGTTTAAAATGATTTCTAGGTGCAATCTTTCAAGATCTGCAGAAATATTAATCAGGGAAGACATTACAGAGAACAGGTCAGGGTTGGAGGGAAAGGGAGAAGAAGGAAAGAGAGAGAGACAACTCGATGTTGGAGTCATGGTGTCTACATGATCTCAGTCCTGAGGGCAGTTAGGGTCTGCAGATAAGGCTCTAGCATGTAATGTGATGGTTTCAGGTTTCACCTGGAGCTGCCCCTAGGGCTGCTGGGAGAAACACAGTTTGATCCACCATTTTTGAAAATGTAACATCCAGCTACTCAGAGAAGTCTCCATCTTGGGCAAAGCTCACAGGCTTCTTTGGCAGTAGAGAAACAGAGACAAATATACAAACATAAATAACATGCAAAACAAATTCTTTAAAAAATACATGGCAAAACAGCAACACCAACTTAAACCAAATCCAACACAACTTCAAATAATATTACAAAAAGCACACTGAGCCACACTCAACAGAATAGCTTTTAGGGCAGGATCCAATGGGGCCTTCCACACGTGGCCAGCTGTGTCTCTTCCACAGTTTGGGTACTGTCACTACACAAAAGTCCCAATTAAATGTCCCCATCTTACATACTTCATGAAGAAAGGCCTCTCCCAACTATCTCAGTAGGTTCAAATAGCTGGAGGCAGTCCTTCAGATAACCTGGTCTCAAACCTTTTTGGCCTTTTAAGGTTAAAATCAGCACTTGAATTGTTGGAGAGGAAGGAAGCTACCTTATTGTGAAATAAGCCATGACTACCCTCCTGCAATTGTTAAAGTCCAGTTATACCACTGCCTTCCTAGATGCAAGTACCTCTCATTCTGTTTTACACTGCTTGGCTTTTGTGTTCTCTCCAAACCCAGTTTAGGTCTTCTGTCCAAATTAGCTTTTTATGCATCACACCTCTATATTCAACTTTTCCCCATGGAGGACTTAAAGCCCTATCCTAATCCAGGTTCACATGTCAGCAAAGAATTATCTTCATGTGAAAGAGACAAGAGAAGAGGATAACTTAGGGGAAAAGAAGCGGGCTCTGACCTTGCACATTATATCTCCAAAGTATTGCTGTGATTTAAAATGCCACTTTAGTTAGCCATTCCTGCAGAGGCTGCATGGATCAGGAACAATAAAATGTTATTTAAAGGTACTGAAATGAAAGAATTAGGAGGATGGGGAAAAGAATACTTCTATAAGATATAATTTTTAGCCAGCCACTTTCTGCAACAGAATGAAAGCAAAGAAAGTATATGGGTTGCAGTCTATCTTTTTATGGACTTTGTTCTGGGAAAGAGCAAATATACATGAGCAACTAAAAGTGCTCATTTTCTATTTTTCAGTGTGTGTAATTTTTTTTTCTACTTGTTAATCACAAAGTGCTAATAATTATAAAAATCTATTCATAGATTTTCCAGTAACATAAAATAGGGCAGGGTACATGTGTTGAAGTTATGTCCAGGAGTGATACTCCCTACTGCCAGGGCTGCTATGGAGAAACTGAACACATTAGTGACAGTCAACCCACCCATCCTCCATACACTCCACTCAGATTGTAATGGGATCACAAATAGCGAGCATTGTCTGTGAACACTCAAAAAAGAAAATGCTTCTTTGAACATTCTAATTTGGTGTATGGGAGTGTGCGGGTGTGCATGCATGCAAGTATGTTCTTGCATCACCACTTGGGAATTGTGGTGTAGAGAGGAGGTAAAGGAACTGACAACAGCAGCTCCAACAGACATCAAAAGCAGTGCTGCCCATCAGACAGCGATAGCCAGTGTGGTGTAGTGGTGAGAGTGTTGGACTGGGAGTTGGGAGATCCAGGTTCTCATCCCCACTCGGCCATGGAAGCTCACTGGGTGACTTTGGGCCAGTCACAGACTCTCAGCCCAACCCACCTCACAGGGTTGTTGTTGTGAGGATAAAATGGAGGAGGAGGAGGAATATGTATGCCACCTTGGGTTCCTTAGGAGGAAAAAAGGTGGGATATAAATGTAATATATATAAATAGATAAATAGCCACCTAAGAGAAGGGCACCTTTGGACGCAGAATGATACCTGCAATTTCAGCCCAGTCTACCCTGGATGCAAATTTCAAGATGAATTGATATTGATCCTGCCATCCAAATAAAGTTTGCCATGGTGGCTTACACACAATAAAAATACAATAAATATAAAAAAGACAAGCAGGGGGAGACATGACTGAGATGTATAAAAGTATGCATAATACGAGAACTTGGGCTCATCCAATGAAGCTGAATGCTGGGAGATTCTAGACAGATAAAAGGAAGGGCTTCTTCATGCATCCCAAAGCTAAATTATGGAATGTGGTGACAGCCTCCAACTTGGATGGATTTAAAACGGATTAGACTAATTCATGGAGGATAAGTATGGCTACTAATTGTGATGGCTATAGATTACCTGTGGTAGTGGAGCTAATATGCCATTATATGCCAGTTCCTGGGGGACACGAGTTGGGGGATGCAGTTGAGCTCATGTTCTGTTTGTGGGCTTTCCAGAGGAATCTGATTGGCCCCAGTTTGAACAGAATACTGGACCTTTGATCTGAGCCAGCATGGCTTTTCTTATGTTCACCATAGAAGGGCAATATCACAGATAAAATATTGAGCAGGGGGTTGGACTCGATGGTCTTATAGGCCCCTTCCAACCCTACTATTCTATGATTCTATGAAAAAAATTAAAGCAGCCTATAAAGGCAGCATAAAAACTAGCTCACTTAAGGTTAAAAGTTCTTAAAAGGCCTGGGAACATTTTTAAAAAGGTATTTACCTGGTTCTAAAAAGTATCACCAAACCAAAATGTTTTGCTGCCTAAGGTGGAGCAGCAAATCCCCACCCACCCACACCACACAAGTCAAGGCACATCATACCCAAGGGCAGCCAAGTTATTTTGGCACCGGAGACAGAAAATCCCACGCATACTTCTCCCTCACCCCTAGCAGTAAAACTACTGCAACAATAACTAACCATTTGCCTCTTGTAGGGATGGTCCTGCTAAAAAAAATGGCAATATATGCGTCAAGCAAGCCTTCCCGGAGGCGGAGAGAGCATTCCGACAATGGGGTGGTACCACCACAGTTGTCCTCTTCCCAGTGACATCCCCATATCAAATGCGTTGTTCTGAGGAGCATTCTGTCCCAGGAATGTGGCTTGAAGTGGTGGCAAAGCTTTTTTAAAAAGAAAGACACTTGACCACTTCTGATAACGCCTCCCCCACACACACATGAACAGTCTTAGAAATCACCCTCTTCTCCCCACCCCCAGAGATTAAATGAATCTTCTCAGCCACAAAAATAAATGTAGCCAAGGTCAACTGGACCAAAATGACTGTTTAAATTGACAGAAAGTGTAGCAATCCTCTCCCTCATTGGTCTTCATGACACAGGATATAACTCCTCCCTTTGCTAGTTGGTCATCCAGACCTTTGCACATATTGGCTATCACACCAGAAGGAGGAACAGATAGATGTTTCACTGACCAATTAGTTAGAATGTTCTTTGTACACCCCCCTCTTAAAAGCATAAGATCCAAGACACAGGGCATATATACTCTATAAACATGTATCTGTTTTATATTAGGGCTGTGCACTGCTTCGGCCCAAGGCCTGAACCCCAAGGCGAAGTGGGCCACTTTGGGTCACTTTGTGCCCCTTCCAAGGCAAAGCGGAGGGGGCACGAAGCGACCCAGAGTGGGTTGGGGGCTCACCGAAGTGCTCAGTGTGCTTCGGAGCTTCAGCCCCTGGCCCAGCCCCCCCCCTGCTGCCTCCAGGTCCTTACCTGAGCCACCAGCGCTGCCTTCTCCTCGATGCTGCTGCGCCACCTTCTCTTCACTGCTGCTGCCGCTGCTTCACCACCAGCTCCTGAGGCCTGGACACGTGGCGACTCTCCTTGCAGGGAGTCGCCATTTTAAAAATGGCAACTCCCTGGAAGAAGAGTTGCTGCTCATCTAGGCCTCAGGAGACAACGGCAGCAGCGAAGACAGCAGCAGCGGGTGGTAGCGGTGAAGACAACAGCAGTGGCAGCAGCAAAGACAGTGGCAGTGGCAGTGAAGGCGGTAGTGAAGGCAGCGGCTGCAGCTCCAGTAGAAGAGAAGGTGGCCTAGGTAAGGATCTGGGGGGTTGCGTGGGGGCATCGGGGGCCCCCAAAGTGGGGTTTGCCATCTGAAGCCCGCTTTGGGTTCAGGGCCAAGGTGGGTTGGGGGCCCCCCGAATCTGCCCAAACCGGATTGGGCCCACCTTGGCTCCTGAGTTGAATCAGGGGGTCCCTGCACAGCCCTGTTTTATACCACTTTAATGAATACCCCCCCACCCCCGCAGGAATGGTAGGATGCTGAGAATTCACCTCTTCAAAGATTTCCTAGTTGGATAGTCTGTAGGGGTATGTGTGTGTGTTTAAATAACAACTAGATAGATTCTCTCACACTCAGTTATTTTTGTAGTCTGTGTGTATATGTGATAGGGATGTGTGAAAGTCACTTACCTTTTTGAAGGGGGTGATTTGCGGTGGGGGGGAGGCACTCCTCACTTCCCCCTGAAATCCTAACCCAGCTGGCTCTGCTCCACAGCAACTCCAAGGAGCCGCTGGCTGGGTGCATTCACCTGCAGACGCAAATGGCGGTGGCTATGGCGGCCGCCATTTGCGTTCCTGCTAGGGATGTACAAAAGTCACTTACCTTTTCGCAGCTTGGATTCGTGGGGGGGGGAGGCACTCCGTCCCTCCCCCCAGAATCCTCCCTGGGCAGGCTCCGCAGAGCTGCCGGCCAGGGCCATCCACAGCTGGAGTTCTGGCTGCAGATGGGCTGCTGCGGACGCAAATGGCGGCCACCGTAGCGGCCACCATTTGCATCCAGCCAGGCTGCCGTGATAGGCTACATAAGTATTTATGTAGCCCATCACGGCAAGCCAAAAAGAAAAAAGAAACAGTGTACGCAAATGGCGGCGGCTATGGCGGCCGCCATTTGTGTTCCCTATTTTTCACCGTTTTAGCCTACGTAAATATTTACGTAGGCTATTATGGCAAAAAAGAAGGGAACGCAAATAGCATAGTGGGCGCTATATGCGTTCCTTTTTTTTGCTGTAATAGCTTACGTAAATATTTACGTAGGCTAAAATGGCGGGGGGGGGGAAGGAACTCAAATGGCGCCCACTACGCTATTTGCATTCCCCTTTTTTTCACCCTAATAGCCTACATAAATATTTATGTAGGCTAAAACAGCGAAAAATAGGGAACGCAAATGGCAGCCGCCATAGCCACCGCCATTTGCATACGCTGTTTTTTTGTGTGTGTTTTTAGCTTGCTGTGATAGGCTATGTAAATACTTAGCCTATCATGGCTATGATGAAGAAGCGAAGTCAGTGCGGATGGCAGCAGGTAAGTGTTCCGTTTCACGCGCCTTTCATGGGTTGGGGGGGCGGGGGCTTCATTCCGCCACGGATTTCGGGGGGCTGAATGCATTGGCATTCAATCTCACCGAGATCCATGGTGGAATTCTCTGACATCCCTAGCCTGCTTTTTTGCCATGATAGGCTACGTAAATATTTACATAGCCTATCACGGCAAAAAAACAGGGGCGCAAATGGCATAGCAGCCTCATTTGCGCCCCTGTCTTTAGCCGTGATAGGCTACATAAATATTTACGTAGCCTATCAAGGCAAAAAAACAGGGGCACAAATGGCGGTGGCTACGGCCATTTACATAGCCTATCACGGCCTCTGCAGGGACGCAAATGGCATCCCTGCATTAGCTGTGATAGGCTACATAAGTATTTACATAGCCTATCATGGCAAAAATGGGGAACGCGGCTGCCATTTGCAAAGCAGTGCGAACAGCACCAGGTAAGTGCTCCATTTCGCGTGCCTTTCGTGGGGTGGTGGGGTGGGGGGCTTCGTTCCGCCACGGATTTCGGGGGGCCGAATGCACTGGCATTTGGCCTCACTGAGATCCATGGAGGAATTCTCTGACATCCCTAATATGTGACATCTTCCTAAATGAGGAGTTTTATTACAACCTTGTTACCAGACCTTCTGCTAAAACAAAAAAGTTCTAATGGAGCTGTTGGAATTCACACTGAGTGAGCAGCCCTTTATACTATTATTATTATTATTATTATTATTATCATCATCATCATCATCATTACATTACTGCCCAATAGCTGAAGCTAGCTTTTTTTGTTTAACCTGAAAGGAAACTCTGAAGAAATACTTTCCCCTCTTTTATAATAATTTTGTCCTTTTTCCAGTATTTTAAAGCACATCATATGTCTCCCCTGGAGCTACATTATGTTCCTTTTAAGACCACCTGCATTTGTTTTTAATATTAAAATACTTTAAAATATATTTCCAGGAGTCCTTTCTGCTCAATAAGCAGCAAGTTGCCTTTATTTCTAATTAAATCTATACTTATATCAATCAATTAGCAACCACAGATTGCTACACAAAGCACTATTCAAGGGTGCCACAGAGTAAATGAGGCAAAAAAATGGCAGTTGATCTGCTCCCCACTGGTAAACCAATGATGCCTGGAATAATAAGTGGAAAAAATTACTGCTTTGGTCGGGGTTATGCATTGCACCAACTGAAATGATTTAGAGAAAGTGTAGAATTCATATATATTCATCAAAACTTGTATTATTTTGAATGAAGGAAGTTTAATCCTGGTCATCCATTTCCCAATCGCATCCCTACCAAACACAGCTAGCCATAGAAACCATGAATCTTCAGTACTGTCCTTCAGTACATGCAGATATTTTATCTGATAATTTGTTATTTATTAATTTAAAATTGTAAACTACCATTCTACAAGGAATAATGCACATAACATAAAAAGAGAAATACAATATAATAACAATGATACAATTACAATATAAGATATAAAAACTATTCAACCACCAAACAAACAAATCAATCAATTCATAAGTAAAATGCCTGAGCAAAAAGGAACATGTTGATATGGTGCCCAAAAGAAAGTTAGTTAGGAGGAAATGGTGGCCCTCTGGGCGCTGGAACCAATTTGTTCTAGCCTCTGGTGATCCTGACAAAAATTAGCTGTGCCGATCTACATATATTGAAGGAGAAATAAAGAAACAAGAGGATGGATGGAGTAGGCTGGGAGAGAAAAGGGAATGATTAAGGAGTCTGGAAAGGGATTGGTTCCCTCTCTAAACCACTCGAGAAAGGTGGTCCATAGTCCCTTATCAAGATGTTAACATACCGCTTATTTCCTTTATTTAAAACTAGCTTATCTTGCAATCAATTTTGTATGCTCTTTTAAGTGTAAATTAATTTAAAATATCCTGTATAACATCATCTTTGCAACTCGGTCCAAATAATTAAGATATTTATTTGGTCACTTCACAGCATTTCATTATTTCCTCTTTATGCAATCTGTGAAGATCAAGCTCTATGTTACACAGGGTGGCATCCCTGTGTCAAGTTCTCCCTCTCTGTAACATGTAAGGTCACATACCACATATTGTGATGTCATAGTTAAGGATGAAGAGTGGGGCAAGGAAATCTACTTTATAGTGATGTAAGTAATGCTAAATATTATGGAAAAGAGAGAAGAGAAACTAACACAAGAGTTGATGTTTTGGGCAGAAACTCCATGGTTTGGATCCAGTGGTGTTGTTCTACCCGTGGAAAAGAAACTGCTGGCAGAACAGATTTCCCTTCCCTGCTGCAGCCCTCCAAATCTGTTATGGAGAGTTGGTGATCCTCTGGAGCAGATCAGTGGGCGAGGGACGTGGGGTCTGCAGCGGGGAAGACAGAATGAGGAAATCTTGTTGCACAAGCAGACTTCTGTGCATGCAACATTGGATCCAGGCCCATCTCTTCCATAATGTGCGGTTCTACCCTGCGTAAAACAAATCCAAGAAAGTCTCTATAAACCAGCTATATTTGGGCTCAGAGTTGCAGCTTTCTTCAATCATTTTTTCAATCCATTTTCATTGGGAAAATAATCACAAATACATCTTAAGAGGGGGAAGGAAAACCCCTTATACATTTTTCTCACCCCTGCATTCCCTTTCTTATCAATTTTGGGCCCAAAGAGATGCAAGTCTAAACACAGGTAAAAGGAACCATAAGAACAGCCAACACCTATTATTAGTATTTCATGCACAGACTTGGTGAAGTATGTGCAAAAACATCAGATACGCTAGTGCTGATTGAAAGAGCCTTGGCCTACAGCCAATAGCAGCACAGCTGCGATCTGGCCTTGCTGCCAATGGTAGAGATAAGGAATGCAGAAGAGACAAACTACCTATACATAGAAGTTCATGAGATAGGTTCTTTCGTAAAAGCTATTTTTCATTTCCCATGTACAGAAAAGCCTATACATGAAATTTCAAAATGAAATTGAGGCTAACGGTGTGAGAGAGAGAGAGAGAGAGAGAGAGAGAGAGAGAGAGCGCTGATAATCTGTGATCCCTTGAGAAGGGTTTGTGTGTACAAATAGGTAGAGTTCAGTGTGAGCAGCTTCTTTTTTCCAGTGACTGATATTCAAATTTCCATGCCCTTTCTTGGAATCTTGAGGAGTTGATGCTATTTCTAAATCCTCGTATGATGAACACATGTATCTGTCCTTTGCTGAGTCAACTGATCCCTCAAAGCAAGTGGTGGGCAGCTCTCCAGCCCCTGTTAACTCTAACTGGAAATGCCAGAGACTGAACCTTGGACATGCAAAACACATCTTTTACTGCTGAGTTACAGCCCTTGTAAAAAGCAATACCCCCATCCTTCATCTTTTATAATACTATTTTCTCTCTTACTTCCAACGCCAGTCCTTCTCTTCCAGCTGGCAATCTGTCTCAACTTCTGTATCTTACCTAAATATGTTTAATTGGGGGCAGTCCCAGATGAACTTCATCAGCTCCAAAGTGAGGGATCTGTGGGGATGGGGTTACAAAAGCACCACACTCCACTCAAATGTTTCAACACAGCCTGTTTTATGGTGCTGCAGCAATCACATTGCTAATTGTTGCTGGATACCTTTTTTTCTTTTCTTTTCTCTTTTACCCTCAATATTCCAATGTTATGGGAGGAAGAACTGTTTTCACTCTGATTTGGCCTCAGATGTCAGGGATGGGAGAAGCAACACCCTCCCAAGACTGGGCATTTTCAAATTATTCTCATTAGAATTCTCCCCACCTCCTTCCCCCGCACGCATCCTGACTTTAACTGAAACTAGCTTCCTGTAGATCTTAGAACCCATCACTTCTGATTCTGTCTTCAGTGGATAGACTGGTTGCCTTTCTTTGAAAAGCAGATAGAGAACATATAATAACATCTCTTTTTAAATGACCAACTTCAGTAATAGTGAAATCCCTTTAACTAGCTTGCCTAACACAATGGTTTCCTAATGCAGAATGACTTTACAGTTGCAGAGACATGGGCCATGTTTCCATGACAACGGAAGAAGCTAATGGAGGAGCACCAAATTTTTAAAATGGAATCAGCTTTGCTGTGAGCAGGGCTCCACAAGCAGATTCTCCACACCAGTAAAAATTGCTTCACAGAACATACTTCCTGGTGGGGGTGAGGTTTGGAGTGAACATCATGTGACTGGCAGGGGCTGCTCAACCAATAAGAGAGGCTTCCCCCACTCTCCCCACATTTCTCCTTTCCTCTGAAAGTCCAGATGCACCTGCATTTCAAGAGCAAGGCTCACAGAGCACAATGGGAGTCACTTCTGAGTAGACACACATATGCTTGTGCTGGGAAAGGGGGTGAGGAGAACACAAAGATGGAAACCAGCCCCCATTTTAACCCACAGGATCTCATTGACCACAGTGGGAGTTACTTCTGAGGAGACACTAATGGGTTTGTTGTGGGAAAGAGAGCAGTAAACACAAAGATGGAAACCAGCCCCCATTTTAACACGCAGAATCTCTATAATGAAGATCCAAAGTAGTTTCTTCCTAAGGCAATAAACAAAGGAGAATTGGAGCCTCATGATCTCACTGTGCCATGTCAAGTGAGCAGGATCTCTGTAATTTCTGTGGGCATTCAGAGGGCAAGTCTCATTCAGCACAATGTGAGGAAACACCCTCTGACCAGGGTCACGATGAAAGGCACACCCCTTGGCAGGCCTAGCATACCAGAGCAAAATGCGGGGGTTGGGGCACACAGCAACTATACTGGGGAGAACCCGACTTAAGGAAAAGTATTGGACTTTAAGCTGTCTCAGGAAATCTGGTTTTTCCTTGATAAGTTCCGGGGTGGCTGCTGGATGGCCATGATGTCAGCTGTCCCTATCGACCTCAACGCGCAGCCAACTCGGAGTAAATCACTGGTGGAAACACCCCCATACTCTTAGTGGCAAAGACTGAGTCTCAGCCTTGCTGAGCTGTTGAAACAATTACTGAGATAAAGGTATGAGAGCACTTAAACCACTCCCCAAATCTGCATAAGTGTTAAATATTATCATTTCTCTTTCTTATCAATTGTATTGCATTTTAATTATTACAATCAACACTATATATGCATCAATAAACAATAAGCAAACACTAGAGTCGGCTGCATTTTTCTGCTTATACATGTGGGTTGCCAGTGCTAAGTTGATGCCATTATTTATTTTGATTGCCACGTTAGTGATAGTTTTCCCATTGGTTTGACTATCCAAGCAACTCATCCTCGTTATTGGTTTTTATAATATATTTTTGATGAATAAGAAACGAGTGCTTTAAAATATTCAATAGAACCCTCTTTTAAAGAAATTGGGAGAAATTTACAAGAGTGCACCAAATGTTCACTAATTTCTATAATTGCTTCAAAATTAGCATACCTGAAGTCAAAGCAATGACCGAAAGAAAAAGAATAATGACACTAATTAGGTTCTTTATGTTGTTTCCCTGCTCTTCAGTACCCTTTTGTTTTTGCCCTTATTATCTTTGGCTTCACTTGCCTTGACTGCCATTTGATCTGATTGGCTGTGGCATCCCATATTTTGTTTATGAATGTCCATGACATCATGTCAAAAGTAACACTGTGATGTCATTGACACAAAATCACATGGATGGGTGATTTTCAATTTGATAGTGAAGGGAAAGATGAAGAAAAATGACACTGAGGAACACTGACAGCCAGAGGAAAACAAGGGTGCCACCCAACATTGAAGCAACGTGAGTGCCTCTTGCCAAAAGTTTATTTTGACAGTGATGAAAATGAACACAAAACTAAGTAAGAACTTTCATGTCAGCCCTAATTTTAATGCAAACATTCAGTGGGGGCGGGGGGGGGGAGACACTTACATCCAGCACTTACTATTTTGCGACTTGAGTCTTTACCTGCTTCAGGCATTTAGATAAAGGAAAGATCATGCAGTTCATTCACAGACTGAAATAAAAAATTGCAGTACTTGATTATGGCCTTTGGTTTATTACACAGAACCATGTTCAGTTTGCTTTAGGGCCTACCTAATTGAAAAACATCATGTGAGCTGAAGATAACTGGTTAGTATGAAATCACAAAAGTAATCCAGGCATATGCAAGCTATTCTTATATATAATCTGAAAGCAATTCTGTGTAAAGCAAACAGCATGGATACAAGGCATTTCTCAAGGTACTTTGATTTTCATCCTGACCCCACTAGCAAGCACTGTAGTATTTACAAAATGATGGGTCAGCTCAGACAACATGCCAGTGTTAACACAGAAGGCAAGAGGGAGGGGGAATGTATCCAGGTAGAAACATAAAAAATGCCACATGGCTTCCAGATAAGATTTAGCAACAAGAAAAGTCTGAATAGAGATGGATGAGTGAAACCATGCTTGCCCTGAAAACCAATTTTGCCCCATGAACATTACTAGTGAATGCTTACAAACCAGTGCTGAGCTGAGTATTTCAATTCTTCCATTTTCAGTAGTTTGTGGGGGAGGTGGGGGCAAAATAAAAACTGGTGAAAGAGGCTGAGGAAGTGAGAATTTCAAACAATTTTCCCTTTGGGGAGGGGGGCAGGATTTCTGTTTACCTTTTTAAGTGGCTGATGGATCTTCTATTTATTTTTTTTTACTTTAAAAATGCCCTGTGCACTTGCAGCAGCATGAAACTGTTTGCTACAAGTGACACAGTGTGATTTTATTTTTCCTATTTTTCTTCAAATTGTCTTTCTAATGTCTCTTCATATCCACTTATATTTCCCTTATATCTTATATTATCGCTTTTATTAATTTCTCTTATTTCTTAATTCCACCTTTACTTGATTTTTGTCAATAAAGATTACTTCTCTCTATAACTTCTCTCCTTGCTCCTAGAAGATAATCTTGTAGACTTCAGGTGCCAAAATGTTTTCTTTTGCAATGTAGCAAATGTGATGTGAAAAGAAATAGAATGCAAAGTTTGACCTTGAATACAAGCCTGAATTGTAAACATCTTGAAATGTACTCTGTAACTCATGATATCTGAGTGTGAATTAGAACACTATGAAATGTGAAAAGGTCAACATTCTAAACCAGGCCATGTCATGTGAGTAGCCCAGACCAGGAAGGGGAGGTGTTAATGGAGAGTGAATGGTTTTATTGCAGGAGGGCCAGATGAGGGTGCGCTGGTATGTGCTGAATAGGGATGTATGAAAGTCACTTACCTTTCCGCAGATTATGTTGATGGTGGGGAAGGAGGCGTTCCGTCCCTCCCCCTGGAATCCTTCACGGGGGGGAGGCGATCCGTTCCTCCCCCCCGGAATCCTCCATGGGCGGCTGTGCTCCGCGGCAGCTTGCGGAGCAGCCAGCCAGGCCCAGCCAGGCCAGAGCTGTCCGCAGCCGGATTTCCGGCTGCGGAGGGCTCTGGGGGAAAAAAAACCCACGTATGCAAATGGCGGTGGCTACGGCCACTGCCATTTGCGTTCCTTCTTTTTGGCCATCTTAATCTACGTAAATATTTACGTAGACTATGAAGGCAAAAATAAAGGGGAATGCAAATAACGTAGCGGGTGCTATTTGCGTCCCTTTTTGATTCACCGTTTTAGCCTATGTAAATATTTACGTAGGCTAAAACAGCAAATCAAAAAGAGACGCAAATAGCGCCTGCTACGCTATTTGCATTCCCCTTTATTTTCGCTGTAATAGTCTACGTAAATATTTACGTAGACTAAGACGGCCAAAAATAAGGAACGCAAATGGCGGCGGCTGTAGCCGCCGCCATTTGCATACGCAGTTTGTTTGTTTTTTTTAAACCCAGCCATGATAGGCTACATAAATCTTTATGTAGCCTATCATGTCGTTTGTTTGTTTTTTTAAACCCAGCCATGATAGGCTACGTAAATCTTTACGTAGCCTATCACGTCTTTTTTTTTTTTTTTTACAAGACTGAAAATGGCGGCGGCGGCAGCTGGTCGGAAGACCAGTCGCCACAGCTGCTGTTGCCGCAGCCGTAGCCACAGCCGCAGCCGCCCAGAAGATCCGCCCCAGGTATGTCTCATCCCGGGAGGGATCCGTGGGGGGGGGGCGGGGGGGCAGGCCATTCTGCCACGGAGTTCAGGGGGCCGAATGCACTGGCATTCGGCCTCACCAAGATCCATGGTGGAATTCTCTGCCATCCCTAGCGCTGAACATTGCCAAAGTATCATTTACAGAAGATGGACATGGACCAATAAAATATAAAAGGCAGGTATCTGCCGATGTTCTGATAACAAGGACGGCACTTCATGATCATGGAGATGTTGGGGAGCCGGAAGGAGGTGCCTGGCTGCCTACAACAAATGTCAGTCATGGGAATTGGGAACATGATGTATTATCAGCAAAGAACATACTGAACGCCTCTTTGATCTCATGAACCCCAACGAGGGAAAAAGAGTATAAAACCCCTGAATCTGCCATTATTGAGGAGGGGCATAGTTGCATCTGGATCGTTTGTATGTGCACATACCAACAGTACCCATGATCCACAGGACACGTATTAAGTGCTCTGGCCAAGCACTTGATAGCATTGTGGTGAGTATGTGCTGGGTAAAATTCAGGGAAAGGATTTTACTCTCCAGGGCTTAGATATGGGCACAGCGATCTATGTTCTGACATACTTAATCGTTTGGTTTAGGATATAAGACAGCACGCTTAGGCTTGGGCCTGGCTGACACTGTATCACCGTTGCCTCAGTGGGCCATTTGCGGCGGTAGGACTGATCTGGAGCTGAGCAACATACAGGGGCTAACTGTATATTTAGTCATTTAATGCACCGCATTTGGGTAACTAAGTTTCTATCTTAAGAGGCGTGCAACCTCTTAAGCCTCAGAGAAGGGTGCAGCTTCTTGAGGATGGTTGGTTTGGGGCTCTTATCTGAGAGGCATGCAATCTCTTGAGATTCAGAGGGCTGGAAACACTTTGAGATTTCTTTGTAATTAAGCTAGGGGTGGACGAAAGTCCCTTACCTGTCCTCGAAGCGTTGCCCTTATTTTTTCCGTAGTCTACGTAAATCTTTACGTAGACTACAGCAACCAAATAAGGAACGGGAATGGCGGCTCCCTATGGGGGCCACCATTATCCGTACACACTTTTTTTTTTTTTTAAGTCACCCGTGATAGGCTACGTGACGATTGACGTAGCCTATCACAGCTGACTTTGCAAATCTAGCCGTGATAGGCTACGTGAATCGTCACGTAGCCTATCAGGGGGTGTTTTTTTTTTTCTTTTATTGCAATGGCAGCGGCGGCAGCTGGTCAAAAGACCGGCTGCCGCTCCCGCCCCGCTCCAACACCCGCCGAACCGCCGGCCGGACCTGCCGCCGGGAGGGACATTCGGCGAAGGTAAGTCCTGTCCCGGGGGGGGGTGCGGGGGGCGGGGGGAGTTCGGAGGATTTCTCCCCGAAACTTGTTCGGGGGGCCGAACATGTTGGCGCTTGCCCCCCCCGAAGTTTCGGGGAGAAATTCTCCGCCAACCCTAAATTAAGCTTGTACCTAAGAGGCATGTAACATCTTCAGTCTTGAGCTTCAGAGAGCCTGAAACTCTCTGAGATTTGTTTGTAATCAAGTTTGTGCCTGAGAGGTGTGTAACCTCTTCAGCCTCAGAGAGCATGCAACGCTCTGGGGAGGTTCTATTTTTTTTTTTTTTTTGCTTATTTCTTTTATTTCAATAAATCTCCTTCTCTTTCAACTCAGTTGGTTGTGTGCGTGTTCTTCTCCACCTCATAAGATCCCAAACCTCTCAGCCTGATCAACTGAGTGGTCCTGGGTAAATTTAAATCCACATTTCACACAAGCAGGAATGAATGGGGCATTTAGAACTTTAGAAAAACCCTGTTCTTGCTTCCCGCAGTGTGGCGTTCTTTGCAGAGAGGCTTGCAGCCCAGCAAGAGTTCCTAATGCCTCTCTGCAAGCAAGTCTCTTTACAAAGATCCCTGTGCTGCTGCAAGCAAGAACAGGGTTTTTCTAAAGCCCTGAAAGCCCCATTCATTTTTGCTTTCAGCAGCACAGGGCTCCCTGCAGCTCCTCCTGAATGCCTGTGAGAGACATCTCATGGGAGTTTAGGAAAACCTCCCTGGTTGGAGAAGCCTCTCCATAAAGAATGTCATCCTGCTGCAAATGCTCAGGGCATTTTAAAGTAAGCAAACAAAAATACAGAAAGATCCTGCCTCACCCACCTCCTATACTTTAAAAGGTAGGTGGAAACCTGCACCCCTGCCCAAGGATAAAATTATTTGAAATTCTCCCCCTCCCTGAAAAAGAGGCAGAAAAAACAATGCCTCTTTTGCAGGGAAAGAGAAAAATCATGAAAATAGGGGGCAAAATTTGGCACAGCACTCTTACAAAGCCTCAAGGAGGCACAATATGAGTTCTCTATTTATGTTTTAATCTGTCCAATAACAGAAGTTATGTACAGTACAACACAAACCCTTGTGCTTCACACTTGCCTCAGATACTTCCATCTTCTGCATCAAGTGAAAAAAGCTGATAAACATTTGAAAACCTTCCATTTTCTGAAGTCCATGAAGCTCAAAGTAAAACTTCATAGTCAGAAGGTATTCTGACACAGATTCTGATAACAGAAATAAACTTGAGTTATGGTAGACTTTTCAAAGATATATTATTTTCTGAGCTACAGCTGGATAGAAATAAGAACCAATTCGGGATAGCTAATTTTGTCTACAGTTTCTATGACACTTACTGTGGATGATGATGAAATACTGCTGAAGAGTTCAATGTTATTATGAAGTTTCACTGAATATCCACATGTATTGCTTCTCTTTAATCACATTATAGAAATGTTTCTTTTCTGAGCATTTCTTTCTAAAAATGAAAGTTGCTTCTGTTTCTGAATTACAGTGCAGAAGGTCACTATACCATTTTTAAGCCCAGGTAATAAAATCTTCCTTTTGTTTCCTACCATGTTGATGCATTCTAGGTTCACATATGTTTATTTTTCCTATTTTTCAAACCAGCAAACCACATGGTTTACTTAGGTATCTTTGGGTACACCACTCCATCCCTCTTTGATGTCCACTGGTAGCTCCCAATCAGCTCAACTGCGACTCTGCGACTCTCTCTCTCTCTCTCTCTCAGTCTGTCTCTCTCTTTAAAGTAGCTGTTCACTCTCAGTAGGGGCTCTCAAGTGTTGCCTTGTTTGTTTTCGCCATGGGCCAGCCACTGTGACCTGGGCTACTGGGGTTGGGGAGTCAGGAGACCTGCCGCTCATCAGCAGAGGGGTGGCTGGGGGTGGGGAGGAGTATGCAGGGGTTATCAGCCAATTACCTGTCATGGGGGGATGAGCCCAAGAGGCAAAGAGCAATGTGATTGGCTAGCTGCAGTAGTGTGCTGTGCAGGAACAGGAGGTAAAGGGGAAATTGAATGCATGGGTGTGAGAGAGAGCACAATGTGGACTTGTACTGGGAGATTTTGCAGCATTGAGTAGAGCAGAGCACTCTCTCAGTGATTAGAACAAGATCCATCCCCAGCCAAGGACCAAGTACAACTGTCAGAATTGGCCTGCTTAATGTCTTGGTGACTGGCTAATGAGGCCTTGCCTGGATGAGATGGGGAGGAGAGGCCCCCAAAGACCTTCAGCCAATTCCAATGCACAGTGTTGCCAGCCACTTGACTGTGGGGAGGGAGGAAGAGGAGAGCCAGTGGCTCAGGAGAGGCCCCCAAATGGACTCAGTGGCAATGCCTGGAGCCAAAGTAGCTCCTGCTTGAAAAATAGTGAAGATCACTGTACTGCATAAACTAGCGTGAACCCCGAGTCGCCATGGGCGCTAGTAGTCTGAGCATGATTGGATGAAAATATGTTTGGCCATTTCCCTTCTGACTGAAGCAACTTTCAGGGGGCATTTCCTTCTTTCCCTCCCTCATCCTCTCTCAACTTCCCAATTATGTCCTGCATCAGCTTCCCTTCAACGAGCACCCCCATAAAACAACCACTTCCCACCACATTAAAGCAAGCCTCCCCCCTGCCATAGCAAACAGGATCTTCCAAGCCACCTCCCTTCTATTGATTGATTAATTGATTGATTGCATTAATATCCTGCCTTTTTTCCTCTTGAGAGGAACCCAAGGCAGCTTGGGTTCTACTCATTCACCCACACAATTAGCCTGCCTCTTTCCAATAAGAACCCCCTCCCATTACGTGAAAGCACAGAGCAATCCCTCCTCTGTTGCAGGGAAAGGGGTGTTCCAAGAAGCCCGACACCCACCTTCACCTGAAAAAAGTGGTGAGACCGGGGAAGGGGGAGAATGAAAAAATGCCACTTTTCTCTCACGTGCCCTGAGGCAGAGCCATCCAATATGGCACCGGTCTTGCACCCTGACCACTGCTGCCATGTTGCCCCATCCACTGCCCCACCTCTCTCTGACACACAGACACACACACAAAGACACAAACCCTACCTGCTGACAGAGCATCATGAGAGGAGCTGCAGAAGCCCATCCCTCCTCACTCTTTGATCTGACCCATTCAAAAGAATACAATCCGGGGGGGAGGAAGCATGGCCGCTGCCCCTAGCAACGGCCCCAAGGCCTGGAAGAGCCCCATGAAGCCTGCCTGTGAAGCAAAATGAATAAAAACAAACCCAAACAGAAAGGAAGGCAGGAGGATGCAGGTAATGCAGGTCAAAAACACATGATGTCAAATCAGGTGCTGTTTGGCGCAGAGCAAATAAACCAGCACTGAACCGTAGAGCAACAGGTTGCTTTAATAGCAACTGTTTTGCATTAAAGCTCGAGCTTTGGACTTTTTCAAAGTTTCAGAATTTTCTGCCTGTCTACACAACTCAAACTTCAGTTTAAAAAAAAATGAGCAAAATCAGTCTGGTAGATTGGCAGTCTCTAGTAATAAGCGTTACGCTATCGTATTCTTATATAGATGCTCCAATCCATAAAATAGGCTTCTACCCATTTATCACAATTTGAATTACCGGGGACACAGACTGGATTCTGCTTTCAGTAGGATGTGAATTTTGAAATCATATCTCCATCCAGATTCTGGAGCAACTACTCATCCATAAATACAGTTCTTACATGCAACTAGAGCTCGAGCGTGGAAAATACAATTCATGTTCTAAAGTTACTTGACAAGAAAGTAAGCATTGCACGTATTTCCATTCTCCTGCCCCCAAATGGGTTATATCTTTTAAAAAGTGGTTTTTCCATAGCTTCAAAATATCTGGATTTTTACATACTTACCCGAGAGACAATTATGTGCAGACTGCCAGCTGTTCAAACTGTCCCAAAGATGGAACTCTCCCAAAGATGGAACCACTGCCCTCATACCCCCAGCTGGAGTCCCTTTAGTCTCAATGGAAATATTCATCCAAAACAGTATTTCACTTCAGATTCTTGGATGATGTCTTCAGCTTCTTGGCCACTGAAATATGTTATCTATTTATAAACTTCACCGACAAGACAATCCCTTATAAATAGAATGCTTGAAGATAAAACAACCCAACTCTGAATAAACGCCACAAGTGTTTTATCCACAAGCTTTTATTTCGTGCTCTAAATTTTCTTGGATTCCTTGATGGTCCATGAAAAGGTGCTCTTGTTATGTGCTCAGCAGCTTCCAATTGGCAGCAAAGAATTCTCAATCACAATTTTCTTGTCTCTTGTTGAATTAGTATCAAGTCAGCTATTGATCTTTTTACAAAGCCAAAGTCTAAAATACTGAAATCAGGGAGAACGTTTGTATCCAGAAATGACTGAATTTGCCATTGTCTCAAGAACGGACTTCTACCTATGGATTACTTTGTGGACACAGCCTATATTTACTACAGTTTACGAAAGGAAAATGTCAAATGTGTCAGTGGAATTGAAAGGCAGGTGAAAATTGGAAGAACATTTTAAAATCGATCAGAATGGTCTCCTTTCACAGAGATTGTTATGTGATTCACAAGCTAAGTGGACAGGACACCCTTATTCCTTAACTTATTCCTTATTCTCTTGTTTACTCTGTACTAGCTAATTAAGAGCTGGAAACCAGCTAATAATATGAGCTATGAACCATAAGTTCTGGGTTCAAATTATACTACAGCCACCAAATGGCTCTCTGTAAGCCTCAGCTCCCCATCTGCAATTTAGGACACCTCTACTAATAATAAGTTACTGGCTTGCATAATCAGGCTGTTATAAGGATAGCTGAGAATACATGTGGGGTACTTTTAAAAGTTGAAAAATGCTATCCAGTTGCTAAGAATTATTATAATTAGATGTGAAATATAAAATATACCTATGGTATCCTTCAAGGCTCTATCTTGTCCACCATGCTATATAACATATACATGAAACTGCTAAGAGAGGCCATCCAGAGTTTTGGGGTTTGGTGCCACCAGTATGTTGATGACACCCAACTCTAGCTCTCCTTTTCATCTAAATGGAAGCTGTTCAAGTTCTAAATCAGTGTCTGAGGTCAGTAGCTGACTGGAAGAGGGCGAACAAATTGACACTTAATCCAGATAGTGGCACTCCTGAACCCAATCTACATGGCCGATTTAGTGCTGAGCTGTTGACAATCTGCAGCACCCTTGCAGTTTCCCTCTGGAAACAGTTCATTTTCACAAAATCATTTTAGTGCTTTGTTTTCCATAGATGCAGCTCCAGTGCAGTTCTGCCGTAGTGTGCCCTCTCCCACCGCATTAAATCCTGGGCATGCCTAGGGGTGTTTCTGTGACCTGGCTGTGACAGTCAATGGTTGGGGCCACCCCTCCCCCCCATTCTCTCTTTTCCCCCATTTGCAGTAGGGAGCTTTTGGACACAGGCTTCCTTTCCCTACTACTTCACAGTAGTGCTGTTTTAACCATTCACAACATCATAGTAGTGCTGTTTTCCCATTCTCAATATCACAGTAGTGATGTTTTTCCATTCCCAATATCACAGTAGCCTGCTTTACCCGTTCACAGTATCATAGTAGCACTCTTTAAATCATTCACAATATTTCAATGGTAGATGAAAGGGGAGAGGTGTGGGGTAAATTACAGGGGCTTAATTCAGCACTTCCATTAAACTTCCCTGAGCAGGGGAGCATGGACACAGGCAGGGAACAAGCCTCTCCCATTGGCTGAGCAGCACCTATGTGGTTGACATTCAGTTCTACTCGCTGGACTCCACCCACCCAATCCTGAAGTATGGCAGTCTGAAGCGCCATGTGACTAGTGAGAGCAGGTTTTAAGATAGCATATAGTCCACTTTTCTTGCTTCATGCATTGCTGACAGACCAAAGTGATTTCATGAAAATCCAGATATAAAATCCAGATAGAAACCATCACTATGTAGATTTTCCCCTGGTCAGCAAAAGGCAGATCAGAGAATTGGAATTAGTCTCTGTTGGATGGGGATACATTCCCCTTGAAAACTCAGGTTTGCAGCATTGGTGAGCTCCTTAATTTAGCCCCAAACCTGGATACCAAGGATATGGCAGTGGCAAGGAGTGCATTTGCATAGCTGCATCAAGTGTGCCAAGTGCCCATGTTCCTGGAGATGTCAGATCTGCCCATGGTGATACATGCCTTGATTATATCCTATTTGTACTACTGTAGTATGTTCTACATCAGGAAGAGGCAATTTGGGGAAGTCTGGAGGCCAACCCAGGTGGCTGTACTCCTGCCGCAGCTGCCGCGCCACCAAAATTTGACAGTGCAACAATGGCAAAAGAAAAATCACAGATATTTTGCCCACCCTGCATGTTGCCCACCCTTGCTCTACATGATACTGCCTTTGAAAAGTCTTCAGAAATATCATCTCATCTAGAATGCTGCATCCATACTATAGGGAACATGTGACTCGAGTTACACCAACTTCACTGGCTACTGGTCCAGTTCTTGGCACAATGCAAAGTGCTGGTTATGACTTATAATGTCCTACATGACTTGGGACCAGGTAATTTGAAAGGTCACATTCTCTGTTGTGAGCCTGCCTGTGTTTTAAGATCCTCAGGAGAGGCCCTTCTCTCTGTCCCACTACCACTGGTGGCACATATGGCAGGAACACGAGAGAGGACCTTCTCGGTGGTTGCTCCCAGACTCTGGAACTCTCTGCCAATGGAGGCCAGGCTAGCACCGTCTTCCTTGTTCTTCACCCAGCAGGCAAAAGCCAACCAGGTTTTTTGCTTTTCAACTGACTTGTTTGTTGAGGTAGGTTTTAACTGGTGGATTTTTATTGATGCGTTCTTTTTTATTGATGCGTTTTTAATTGATTTCTATGCTAATTATAATTTTGTATTTTATCAGAATTTCATTGTTGTTAGCCAGCTTGAGCAGTATTTTTAGTGGAAAGGCAGGATACAAATTTAAGAAATAAGTACATGACATGTTCAGTGAAAGATTTCTATAAATACTATGGGATGGTTCGCACATGTATGATTATACTGATGGCTGCAGTAATAGCTTGCAATGTGGATGTGTCATCACAACTCTCACACCAGAGATAAAACATCTGTTAGTGCTGTGCAGAAAACTTCCCCCATGTTTTTTTCAACCGTTCTCATTCAATTTGATAGAAAGGAAATTACGTTCAAAAAGAAATTCCAAGGAGAATAAAATTTTGGAGAAATTCTTATGGGTTGAGTCTGTGGTTCTTGTGCTTCCCTGAATTATGAGGTGGCCAAGGAGTGTGTCCGGATGTCCTATCTTTCATTGCACAATCATCTCTCCAGCAGCCTGGAGCCTCCTTGGCTTTACACACTTCAATTAAAGCCCAGGAAAAGATATCATGAGGTAATTCCTCCAGTAGGGCTTTTTTCAGACTAGGAAATGCTGCAGAGCCTGGGAGGCTGCAGAGCTATGCAGAGATGTGTAACAGAAAGAAAGGAAAAAACCAGGCAGCACCATCAGCCACTTTGCCATGATAGGTGAGCTCAACAATACCACCAAAATAAATTTAAAATAAATTATATAATGTGGTAAAACTATAGAAACCTCTTTCATGGGAGGAAGAAAATGTTCATGAAATTAGAGGACAGTTTTTGGCACAGCACCAGCTCCACCTCTTCCCTGGGGCTGGACACAACATTGACCCCTCACACCTGCTACAGAGCTTTCAAGGAAGTAGCATTTTATAAACATCAGCATTAAAGACAAGATGCATCCACTATCACCCCTTAGAAATTTAATATTTACAAGAGCGTGGGGAAGGTGCTGAACCCTGAAAAATGACAACTAGAGCAAAAGGCCACTTTCCTGAATTTTCTCCAAATTTTATCACTTTGTGTGTGTGATGGCTGCCTTCCCTCTCCTCTCACAATGCCCCAGAACAATGCTAGGTATGGTACACTGTGGAGGATGCAAAATGTGGGCCAGGCTGCCTGCCAAGGCGTTTGATGCTGCAGCCACTTGTGCTGGCAACACAGAAAAACAAAAACCCTTAGGAAGGAAGAAAAGTTGTGCTACCACCCTATGCTACAAATAGTTAGTCTTGCTGGTGAGAAACTGCTTGAGAATTTCTCCTCAAGAAATGGAGAAATTCTGTGAAATTGTCCCCCCCCCAATTTCTCTGCCCCTGAATAGAGTGGAGAATTTCAAGAGGCCATTGGTGCGCAGCTTTCACTTCTGTATCACCTTACAAACAATGCATTGGATCCAAAGGGACCCTAGCAGGGATGGAAAGCACTTCCTTTCATGAGTTGTGATTACTTCTCGCTTTCCTTCTATATGCAGCATCCAGCACCATATCCTATGTTGTTCCTGAGGGCCGCCTGGCCAGCAGAATCAGCTGTTCAGGGGGGGTGCAGTAGGGAGAAAGGCATGGGAAATCCCATTTCACCAGTGGAATTCTTCTCACTGCTCGTTTTGGATGCAATGCAAATGTTTTCAGTAGTGTTGGATACCTCATTCGGCTGTCTATCATCAAGTGTCAGATCATCAAGTGATGAAAAATCAGATTATGTACATGCATGTGTGAACCGGCTCTATGCCTGTTAGTTACCCAGTCAAACTGACTTGTTATGCTCAGTACAATGCTTCTTCCTGGTAAATTTCCTCCTGGGAAGCATCATTGCTCATTACCAAGGGTTGTTTTACATATTCCACTGTAAAAAAAATAAAAGCAATCAGAGCTGTCGGCCCAAAAAGGAGCTGTACCTAATCCAAGCTCTCTGCTAATGTACCTGTGTTATGCATATATTTTCAAACAACTGTTTGCCACATTCAGCATTTACATCTTTAGGTGGACGCTGAAAATTCTTAGTGTAATGTTAAAAATACACCTGAAAAGTGCCTGAAATTGCCAAGCTTTATCAAATTAGCCAAACGCCTGGTCTGCTTTGGAAAACATGCAAGCCAGTCCTCTATGCACGTAATACTTATTTATACGTTAAGTGCTAATGTGTTCAATGTCTATGTACACGTGCATAGGACTGCAGCTTCACTGCTTCGCAGTATGGAGTTCACAGAACATTAGATACTGAAGATGTGGAAAAGATGCAGAAAAAAGGCAACCAAGGGGCACAATCCTATGCATGTTTAGACAGGAAAAAAAGTCCTACAGCTCCCAGCATTCCCCAGCCAGCATGCTGGCAGAGGAATGCTGGGAATTGTAGGACTTTTTTCCTGTCTAAACATGCATAGGATTGCGCCTCAAGAGCATTAGAGGCAGAAGCACAGCCCTATGAAGAAAGGCTACCAAGTTTGGGGCTTTTCAGTGGAGAAACCTTAGAGAAAAGGCAAGTAAGTGGGGGACATGATAGAGGTTTATAAAATTATGCATGGTGTGGAGAGACAGAGATGTTTTTCTCCCACTCTCATAATATGAAACCTCAGGGTTATCGAATGGCAGTAGATTCAGGACAGACAATACTTCATCACATAGCACTTAATTCATTTATGAAGCTCGCTGCTACAAGATGTGGTGAGGGCCACTAGTTTCAAAAGAGGATTCAGAAAAATTTATGTAGGATAAGTCTATCGATGGCTACTAGTCATAATGGTTATATGCTGCCTCCAGGATCAGAGGCAGTATGCCTCTGAACTCCATTTTCTGCAGAACAACAGCGGGAGCAAATGGAACAGCATGCTGGAGCAAACCAAACTTCCATTTCCACTGAGAGGAGCCCCTCTCTTGACTGTTTAATTCCCATCTGCCTCTCAGCTTCTTTCACCTAGTGGTATAGAACAACACCACCACTGCTCAATAGCACCTTATCTTCCCTCCTGATCATTTACTACTTATCTTTCCCAAATGAAGAAAATGGCCAGCTTCTCCTAAACAGAGGCACAGTTGATGGGTAGTTAGTGGGATTTCCTTGGCTTGTTTGTTTGTGGTGGGGTGTTAAAATTAGAGACATATTTCACACTCAAAAAGATATATATTCCCAACTGGCTCCCAGAACAATGATTCTCCACATAACAGCAGGATGCTTGCCTATGTTCTCCTCTCCCTTTTGTCCTCATGGTTTCTGGCCGATGGAGATACTTCTGGGATTCATCCATGCCATCAGCTGTAGTCAGGAATACACCAGGAAGCAAAGGAAGTTGTGTTCAATAAGGAAGAGGCAGACACTCATATTGGGTTACAACTTGGCCACAGATTTATTTGATTCACGAATGATATGGGTTGCAGAAGGAAGCGGGGAGGACTTGAGGCCACTGTTGCTACTACTCTAGTTCATCCCGGGGGCTGGGCTGGTTGTCCATACCACATTTTGTGGTGACATTCAGCTCCCACCTGAGATTCCTATCCTAGCTAAAGCTTCAGGAAGTCAGCATGCTTCTTCACCAGCACTTGACCAAAAACTGTTGGGTGGTCCCGAGTTGACCCCTGGTCCCCCTAATTATGAATTTTAACTTCCTTATATATGTTCCTCAATCCCCCTACCACCCACCCCTGTTCCATATCCACCAAATTTGGGACAATTATATGCAATACCATTGAAGCTTGTACGTACATCCTACGGTGATACCCCAGGGAACGGGGTGGGGGAGCCAATTTGATAAGCATGAAAAAAATTACTTCCTGGCTCCCAATAGGATGACCTATTGGGAGCCCATGCCTGTTATCCTCTACTGAGGGAGGGTGGGGTTGGTCACACTGCCTGCCAGTGGGGCTTGGTGGCTCCAATTTAAGTGGGACTGTGAGTCCATTCTGGGGTTCAGCCAGAACCAGCCAAAACTCTAAAGGAGCTCTCCAAAGTACTGAACCTATTTGGGGGTTAGGGTTCAGCACCTTGGATAGTGTCAAGGACCAGCTTCAGTACTGCAGTGGGCCTTGTAGGTTATAGCCAGGATTTGATTAGAAGTAGCCTGGAAGGGCTTGGGCCATTTCAGCCTCTGGAATGTCAGAATCTGTGTGAGCTTATCCCTCTCAGAGTGGACCAGGGGGAGTCACCCAACTCCCTGTCCACCTGCTGGTCTGGCCTTGGCAGGGAGCCTGGAAGCTGTCTGTGAGAACTTGACAGAGGTGGGGTGGGGCTTGCAAAAGGGTCACCCAGGTTGAAGTGTCACTGCTGGAGGGCTGAGCAGCACCACCCTGTTTAGACAGGGGCCTTGCTGAAAGGCTAAAGGCCCTTGTCTGTCAAGGGATCTGGAGGGGGTGTCCTACAGTCACGCCTTCCCTTTTAAGCTCATGCAAAGGCAAAGAGCCTTTGCTAGGCATATCTCATCTTGCCTGAAGCCTTCTCTGTTTGGATCCATCATTGTCTGGGCTTTTGGAGGCACTCTGCACATGGACTAGAACTTTGGATTGTTAAGGACTGGTCATGAAAAGTACTGTGAGGCTTTTCATGGACTTGAACTCTCATTGCTGTGGATTGTGTATCTGTGTTTGTAATCAGCTCAGGGTACAGCAGACTGGGTTTGATCTATGACTGTTGGACTTCCTTCTGCCAGAACTCATGCAGTGTGGAGTTGCCAGTGTGAAAGTGGTGGCCTGGAACTTCTTGTGTGTGCATGGGTATGCCCTTCTCTTGATCTTTTTGTGCCTTGACCATGTAGCCTGGAGTTATCAACAAAAGATTCAACATTGGACTCTTTATGGGTGTGGGTTGTTTAGGCCTTTCAAGAAGTTATCCCTTGATTGCCTGATGAGTTCATTCCAGGAATCATTCCCTTTCCATGTCCGGGGTTGGAACCCCATGAAAGGACTGTCTGGGTTAGGTACCCAGGAATCCAGAGTCCCTCCCCTTGTGTTCAGAACCATGGAGATGGCAACAGAGAAACCACGTTGATGAGGATCTCAGTCATGGTAGTAGTGTTTAGCATTGGACTGTTCTGGAATTACATAGAGCCTATAGCTACTGACCATCAGCTATATGATTTCTGAAGAGTGTAACCATTAAGGTTTTGCCATGGGATTCCCTGCAATAAAGAAATCTCACTGATTTGGGTATTCAGTGTCAGACTGCCTGAATGTGTGCGTTGGGGGGATTAGGAAACCTGACAGATAGCTCCGTTAGAGTTCTGGCTGGTTTTGACTGAAACCCAGAATGGATCCACAGCCTCACTGAAATTGAAGCCACCAGCCTCCACTGCTGCCTGTCCAGCCAGAATGAGGCCAGGCCACAAGGGTGAGGCCTTATGTAGGCCTGCCCCAAACATTCTCTCATAATTTTACATGCCTCATGAGACTGTCTCATCCAAGTTTCGTAGTGCCTGGAGTTCTTGGCCACTGTGAGATTTCCCAGTGCAGCAAGGACCAGTGTGGCCTTCCCCTTCTGCAGATAGCACAGTCAAGCGCAGGGGCAGGGGACTACCTCTTCACACAGCACTACCACAAGATGGCTACCAACTTGGAAGGCTTTAAAAGGTGATTTAACAATGTCATGGAGGATAAAGTTATCAATGGGTAATAGTCGTGATTGCTATTTATTACCTCTAGTCTCAGAGTCAGTATGCCTCTCAACTGCAGTTAGTGGGGAACACTGTTGTGATCATTTCCTGTTTGTGGACGTCCCACAGGCATCCAGTTGCCCACTGTGTGAACAGAATGCTGGACTACCTAGGCCTTTGGTGTGATCTAGCATGGCTCTTCTTATGTTCTGATGCTTTTTGACTCCATCCCTCAGCCTCATCACCTACATCAGCAGAAAAAGAGGGTGGAGTCAATGCTACATGGGAGCTGCCCACATGAGTCACCCACATGCTGGCTTAATTTTTCAGGACATATTTTAGCCAGTGTTCCTTGGCATAGTTTGAGAGTCAATGAATTATGCTAAGCATCCATGTAATAACTCCCACACAGCCAGAAGAACTGTAATATGCATAATCCTTAATTGCAGAATGCCAGCCCCCATTTTTAGATAGTTCTTGTTTCTGCTATTCCCAAATGTGTTCCTGCCATTCCCAAACTATTACTAATTTTCTATCAGGCAATCAAGAACAAGAAAATTAGCATTGCTGTGAGATTTGAGAGAGTTAAGGGGAAAATGAGAAAGTGCAAACAGAGAATATCAGAACTCATTTCAAGGACCAAAATTGATTTTTTCCAGTTTCTCAACAAAAACGTATTAGAGAAGATTTCACTGCTTTTCCAAGATCTCTGTCATCAAAACTAATTGCCTTCTCATTACCACTGGAGCATAACAGTATCTTCAGATCAGAACCCAATAGAGAATGTTATCAAATAACTTCCACGTTCAGAGATTAAATAGACGTAACAAAAAACAATGACTGATGAACAGGGAAGATAATACCATTTCCATTGTTAGAATATATCCTAGTCCTGATACGCTTACTGTCTTAGGACTTTCTTAAGGTTAAGTAGTGAAGGAGAGAGATTTTTAGAGCACTAAAGGATTGCTCTTTGTTGAAAGAGGTAAAAAAAAAATCCATTGTGTCTCGTATATTGGATAGTCTTTAGGGATATCATACTTCACAGAATGAGGCTGTGGATTCAAGGGTGCTTTTGCATTAACCATGACCCACTCATGTGATCTATACATGACACAACCTCATACTGAGTGAGACCATTGGTTCATCTGCTACTCTGACAATGGTTCTCCATGGTCTCAGCCTTACTACCTTTTAAATGCCTGAACAAGGACTTTTGGCATTGCCTTGGTGGCACAGGAAGGATCCATGCTGGAGTATGGCTCATGCTGCTAAAGTAACGTGAGAAGGGCCCTGAAGTGGTAGAATTCTGTATTATACCACTGTATTATACCACTATAATACCACTGTATTATACCTTCCACTGTAGGCAGATAAGGATAAGATTCAAAGAAATCTTATCTTTGAATGTTCACTCACATAAAAAGCTCCTGCATACTGTAAACTAAGTATCTGCAGACCACTCCTAGCTTGGTTAAGTTGAGGAAAGTGACTTGGAAGTCAGGGGTAGAAAGCACTGGAGGTGTGTGATCTATGTGAGTTTGTGCATGCCACTCACCATTTCCATTACATTTTAGGCCAATCTATATTAGGGCTTTTCTCTGTTACTGCAACATTAGGTTCACTCAAGTGCCACGTGACGATCTCACCTATAGTCCTGCCATGATTTCCGCCTCTGTATTCCAGTATTGTTGAGTCCTGTTCTATTATTGCTTTTTTTGTTTATTACAATATCTCTGCACTAGTGAGTTTGATGTGGACAAGCAGTGTGCTATTACGGCTTGGTATTGGTAGGAGTGGCTTCAGCCTGCAGAACCTGTCTGGGAACTTTTCTTCCCTGCTTTCACATATCTCCTTGGGCAGAGGATGGAGTGGCTTTGTGGGCAGGAAATAGGGAGTCTACCCTCCATTTGCTGACTGTTGTTGACCAGGCTGGATGGTCATCTATTAATTTGGGGAGGGGGACTTCTTTTGAAGTTGTGCAGCTGTGAATAACTGCAGAGTCTTTCTGTCTTCTTAAAGAACTACACGTGCATATCTGTGCAGCTGCACTCAACTGCTGTAATATCCGAGAGATTGGTTTGTGCAATAAATCAGAGTTAAATCAATCTTTTTTCCCCACCCCTCCATTTCTCCTTCTCAGGAAATAAAGTTTGGAATGTCTGTTCAAGCTTTCCCAATTGCCACCTTCTATTTCATTCTCTTCTTTCAATAAACAAACAAACAAAACTCCTGCTAGGAAGCTGACAGTGCAATTGTATGTCTACTCAGAATTATAAATCCTGAGTAGATGGGGGTTGGACTCGATGGTCCTGTAGGCCCCTTCCAACCCTACTATTCTATGATTCTGTGAATTAGGTCCCATTGACTTTAGTGGTGCTTTTTTCCTGGTAAGTGGATATGAAGAAGTGCTTGAGAAATGAGAATTGGGGTATCATGGCAGAGGGGGGAGGATGGCCTTCCTGTTGGCTGGGGGTGGGTTGGAAAACGCTCTTCTAGTGGAGGGGGAGAGGGGAGCATATGATGGACTTTGGGGAAAGAGGGAAGGCAGAAAAACCTCTCCACATTAAAAGCCAGCTCCTGCTGCTCCCAAGACACAGCAAAGGAGAGCAAGGCACCTGGAAAGGCAAACTCTGAAACTCTGGGAGACTGAAGAAAGGGTGAAGAAAAGAGATGATAAGGGCAGGGGAATGTGATGGAAGGGAAGTTCCCATGTTCATCCATGAGAGACTGGAGTGAAGCTGCTCACAGAATAACTCTGCACATTTAACCATCTGTAGAGGTGCACATGCATTTACCAAAGAGAAAAAACGGTTTTCCCAGAAATGGCCTTTGCAAACACCTGCCACTTCCCTCATTATTGTAGCAGTATACAATGGTGTATAGCACGGAATGGCTATTATGTGGGCACACGTTAATGAATACTATGCAGGATACTCTGTTTTTATAATGCCATTCCATGCTACAAATGAAATTAAACAAATACCAGCACAATTATGCCTTAGAAACAAAAGCTGTTCTAGCATAATTTGGAATAAAGTGGATGATGCATATACATACAGTCAGGGCCAGAAATATTGGAACAAGGATAACTGTTTTGGCAGTTGGCCTCTGTACACCACCACATTGAAGTTGAAAGGAAACACACCCAGATCGGAGTGACGTCAGGACTTGCAGCTGTAATTCAAGGGGTTTGACAAAAGTGGGGCACTAACCAATCAGGAAGGAAAGCCAGTGGCATACACACACACCCATCGTTGGTGGATCATAAGTAATGGAACAAACCAACATCATTTCAAACTTAAGGATCGCCTTTAATACCTGGATGAAAATCTTTTGCAGTCAATGACTGCCTGAAGTATGGAACCCATGGACATGACCAAATGCTGAGTTTCCTCCCTCGAGATGCTTTGCCAGGCCTTTACTGCAGCTGCCTTCAGCTGCTGCTTGTTTGTGGGTCTTTCTGCCTTCAGTCTTGTCTTCAGTAAGTGAAAAGCATGTTGTATTGGGTTGAGATCAGGTAACTGTCTTGGCCACTGAAGAGTATCCCACTTCTTTTCCTTCAGAAACTCTTGGGTAGCTTTTGCTGTATGTTTTGGGTCATTATCTATCTGCAATATGAAGCGGCGTCCTATCAGTTTGGCAGCATTCGGCTGAATCTGAGCAGAAAGTATAGCCCTGTACACTTCAGAATTCATCCTGCTGCTTTTATCAGCAGCCAGGTCATCAATAAACACCAGTGACCCAGTTCCATTGGCAGCCATGCATGCCCATGCCATAACACTTCCTCCACCATGTTTGACAGATGATGTGGTATGCTTTGGATCATGAGCCGTTCCTTTCCTTCTCCGTACTTTTCTCTTCCCATCATTCTGGTACAAGTTAATCTGGGTTTCATCAGTCCAAAGAATCTTATTCCAGAACTGGGCAGGCTTTTTAGGTGTTTGCTGGCAAAGGCTAATCTGGCCTGTCTGTTCCTGAGCATTACCAGTGGTTTGCACCTTGTTGTGAAGCCTTTGTATTTACATTCATAAAGCTGTCTCTTGACTGTAGATGTTGACAATGACATGCCTACCTCCGCAAGAGCATTCTTGACCTGGCTAGATTTTGTGAAAGGGTTCCTCCTCAGCATTCTGCGGTCATTAGGCATAGCGGAGAATTCTGCCATGGATCTTGGTGAGGCCGAATGCCAGCACATTTGGCCCCCCGAAATCCATGGCGGAATGGAGCCCCTTCGCCCCTCCACCCCGTGAGGATTCCAGGGGGAGGAATGGATCGCCTCCCCCCCACCTGTGGAACCCAGCGGAGCCAGGTAAGCAGGGTTTCGTATACCCCTAGCGGTCATCCATTTTATTTGTCTTCCATGGTCTTCCAGGCCTTTTGCTGTTGCTGAGCTTGCCAGTTAAGTCCTTCTTTTTCAGGATGTTCCAAACTGTTGTATTGGCCACTCCCACTGTTTTTACTATCTCTCTGATGGGTTTATTTTGTTTCCTCGGCCTAATGATGGCCTCCTTCACTCGCATGGACACCTCTTTGGACCTTATGTTGGGAGTTCCAGTGAACAGCTACCAAATGCAAATGTAACACTCAGAACCACCTCCAGGCCTTTCATCTTCTTGCTTGGTCATGGAGTACCCAGGAAACAGGCCACACCTGGCCATGCAGTAGGGATGTACGAAAGTTCCACCACGGATCTCAGGGAGGCCGAATGCCAGCACATTCGGCCCCCCGAAATCGGTGGCGGAACGGCCCCCCACCCCCCCGGGACTTACCTGGGGCGGATGTTCCTGGCTGTGGCAGCGGCGGCCGGTCTTCCGACCGGCAGCCGCCACCACTGCCATTTCCAAGTTAAAAAAAAAACAAAACGTGATAGGCTACGTAAAGATTTACGTAGCCTATCACGGCTAAATTTTAAGAAACACCATGATAGGCTACGTAAATGTTTATGTAGCCTATCACGGCTGATTAAAAAAACAAACGCACGTACGCAAATGGCGGCGCCCATGGGCGCCTCCATTTGCGTTCCTTATTTTGGCACGTCTTAGTCTACGTAAACATTTACGTAGACTACAGAGAAAATAAGGGGAACGCAAATAGCATAGACGCTACGCTATTTGCGTTCCCCTTATTTTCACCATAGTCTACGTAAATGTTTATGTAGACTAAGACATGCCAAAATAAGGAATGCAAATGGCGGCGCCCATGGGCGCCGCCATTTGCGTACGCGCGTTTTTGTGGGGGGGGTTAATCAGCCGTGATAGGCTATGTAAACATTTACGTAGCCTATCACGGCTGACTGCAGGGACGTAAACGGCGGTGGCTACAGCCGCCGCCATTTGCATCCCTGCTAGCCAGCGGCCGGATGTCCGGCCGATGGTGGAGCTGGCCGGCGGCTCCGCAGAATCCCTGCGGAGCGGAGCCAGCCAGCCAGGATTCGGGGGGGGAAGGACGGAGCGCCTCCCCCCCAGCATCAGCATAATCCGCGAACAGGTAAGTGACTTTAGTACATCCCTACCATGCAGCTGCTTGTCAACCATTCATTCCATTACTTATGAGCCACCAATGATGGGTGTGTGTGTATGCCACTGGCTGTCCTTCCTGAATGGTTAGTGCCCCTCTTTTGTTGAACCCCTTGAATTACAGCTGAAAGTCCTGACTTTGCTCCCATCTGGGTGTGTTTCCTTTCAACTTCAACTTCAATGTGGTGGTGTACAGAGGCCAACTGCCAAAACAGTTATCCTTGCTCCAATATTTCTGGCCCTGACTGTAGATATGCCCTCATCTCAGTTTATACAAGAAGACCGTACCTTCTTCTCCAGCATGAGGAAACCAGAAATATAATAAGCCTATTTCTAATTTACCTTTTTTTTCTTTTGAATGCATATTACTTAACATTTTACCTGTCTATAGGTTAAAGAAACAGCATTCTGAAAAAGTTCTTCCCTATCTTCAAACTGTGCAAGAAAGAATTCTTTTTTATGCCTCTAAAGCCATGTCTCTTAGCATGGCAGACAAATCTCTATTTTCTCCCCTCAAGCTTCATCTTGATGAGCAAGTATCAGGAAACATGAAACAAGGTATTTTCCAGTATTTGTCTTAAGAGCTTTGTTCATGACTCATGATCACTTTCATGACTTGCATTATAATAATAATAATGTGTGTGCACTAACAAGGTGACTGCCTTTACCTCTTCTTTAAAGTCAAACCCAAACAGCCCTAAAACTGCTGATGTGTTTTTATTAATGAAATAAGATGAAAACACAGTAAAAAAAAGAAAGTTTCTTATGTAATTTGGAATAAAGTGGATGATGCATACACATATATATGTCCTCATCTCAATTTACAAAGGAACAATCATTGTGATAGTCTAATTTTCCTTAAATAATCTTCAAATGCTTGATAAACCCCCTATCTAACAGATTGCAGACACATTGATGGCAACCAGCAGAAAGCTCTTGTTTAAAATTCAGTGAGGGTCTATTTAGATATGATGAGAGACAAGGAGATGCCGCTGCTCTGTGAATCTTTATCAGAACATTTAGTTGAACAGCTGAGAAGACATAACACTTGCATTGCTCCACTCCCGTCATACACAGTTGGAAGGCCAGCACGCCCAACTACCTGGGTGGATGACAGGTAGTTTTTTTCCCTGTTATCACAGAGGTTCTTGCTCACAGGAGATGGGTCAAATGGCTCAGGTGATTTATTCACCATGAATGAAACTTCCAGTTTTGCACACCACAGCTGAACCCTGCACTGAGGAGGATAACAAGTGGTGTATAAAGGCATGTTCCTCTCCTGAAGGACAATGCAGATGATCCATTTTCACGGCCACAAACACAAAGCAGCCATAATGAGCAGGCCTCAGGCCTGATTCTCATCACACAGAGGCTCCATGTGTGGCTCTATAAATCCACATTGGTTAAACCACATAGATCACACAGGTAGAACCACTTGAGTGTCAGAAGCTGAATCAGATTGTGGCAGTATTAGTGTGGTTCTTTTCATGTGAACTTGCCCCTCACATGACGTTATTTTCTACATTCCCTACTACATTACTAAAACAGTAAGAGATTGAGCCATAGCAGCACAGCAACTGTGCTGTTCCTGTTGTGCAAGAATTACAAATAAATAAATCCCAATCTATTCTACTCTGATATACAAGTCAATGGGCAGCCTTTTTAGCCTGACTCATAATGCTGTAAAATTACTTGTAGTGAATTAAGATGTCACATAGCAACAGTGTAGAATTAGACACAATCAAATATATTCAAGGATAACTTGAAAGTTTTGAGCACATTTGGAAAAAGAGGAAGTCAGGACCAAACAATAATAACTCTGACGGTTGTACCAGTGCTTTTGGCAAAAATACTCCTTTTTTTCTCTCTTTGAAAAAGCTGACTATCAATGCTTTTAATGGAATATTGTGCTACTATGTGAGCATCATATCACACCACAGTCACATCAACAGAAGTATATAAAAGATATATATAACATAACATAAATACATCCACATATTTAAAACCAATCTCCAAGAAGTGCAAGTTGATGTATAGGAAATGAAAATGAAAGTATTAAAGATGACCTTTCCTATAACTAGATCTGGATCACACATAATGACAACCCATGCTTTATTTAACCCATGGGTTGTTGAATTCTGAATTGGCATGATGTGCAAACCCAGCCATGCTAACAAACGATATTTTGTTAACCACAAACAACCCAGAAAGAGAACCCATGGTCTGTTGTCGAGCTGTGAAGTCTGGGTTGTTTAAACCATGGATTGTCATTATGTGTGAATCCAGAACTGTGGGTTGTTCATGGGTTGTTTCAGCTAGCTACAGAGGTGGTGTCTAAGAGTGGTAAAAAAAAATTATAATAACACCAGCCACTCTACATGCCAGTATCACAGAGGCACAAAGACATCTGGGATACAGGGAGGGTGTGGGCATAGAGGATGGAAACACAGAACCCAGGGACTGAGATAACAACCACAGTTTATTCAATTGTCTGCCAGAGAAACCCTGGATAGGGCAACCAACCATGTGTTAAATAAATCATGGGTTAGCATTATGTGTGAACCAGGTGCTAGTGTTGCCACTGAACTTCACCTAACGGAAAATACCAAGGCAAATTTTGAGGTTCTTGCTCAGGCTGTGGGCAGGATCCAATGGTGGCCTTGTGCACATGGCCAGCTCTGCCATTTCTAGTCTGCAAGCAGCCCTACTGCTTATGGTGGTGATGTAGCACTTCTGGGGACAAGCACAACCTGCCCTGTCCAGAAATTAGCATTGCCACTAATTTGGGGGCTTGCCCTCAGAAGTACTACATTGCCACTGCAAGTGGTAGGGGCTGCTTGCGGACTAGAAATTGCAGGGTGGGCCGTGTGTGGACCAGGATCGTCAGGGCTGGCCACACATGGAAGGCCACTGATGGATCCTGCCCCAAAGATCCAAGGAATTTCAATGGAAGCCTCAAAAAATACTTTCATAGTGCTAACTGCATTTCAGCAGAGATCATACTACCTGAGGTTGCCACTGAATTTTGCCTAAAATATTTGATGCAAAAAAGTAAAGCAACAACAACAACAACAAGCAGCAAAATCTCTTAGGGTGGCTTGGACCCTAAGTTGCTCCTTCATTCACAAAAGCGGGAGTTGATTCTGCACCCCTACATACCTTATCCCAAGGTTCCTCCAAACCCTAGGAGCAGACCTTGGGTGGGTTGCAGAAGGAAGGGGAAGGTGGTAATCCTTGTTCCATGAACATGAAGTCTGTTCTGTTCATGGAAGGAAAAGTAGATCAAAACCAATATTTTTCTACTGCATACATGGAAAAAAGTTAAAACAACATGAAAAACCTTACCACATACTGAAAGACTCTAGAAAAAAATGTTATGAGAGAAGGATGTATATACAGAAATGCTTACATTGTATGTGGTATTCAAGAATTTTCACGTATGGAGACCAAGCTACTGAAAGAGTCTCTTCCCATCAATCAAGTATATAGGATCTGTTAATTTAGCCACTTCTGCTACTAGGTGCCATATTTTTTGTGAGCCCATGTTTTATAGTTGCTGATTCTGAAGATCACTCGTTACTTGCTTTTAGAATTTTAGCAACTGTGAGAAGATTCCAGATCGTCTCTCAATGTTCGGGATGTGTAGTCACACTATTAGAACAGTACTAACAGCTGGTCCATTGGCACACACACCCTTTTATAAAAATGCATGGTAGTGGTTGTTCATTAAATTGAAAGTTAGTTTACACTTCCTTCAGTATCTCAAAAAAGGTAGCTCTGTTTAGGTTTGGCTGATATAATGCACATGCATTTAAACTGAATCTTTAAGTAAGTTGATCACTTTAAAAGCAGATCATTAATCAGTTAAATGGATTAATCAGTTGGTAGCCCTAAAAATAAACCATTATCCACTCAGTCCCACACTTCGCCTGAAACATTCACCCACTGCAGTCTACACAACTCACCTTTGAACATTCACACTAATGAATTAAACAATTTTCTACTACAACCTTATTTTAGGAACATAGAAATTTGCCTTATACTGTGTCAGGCCATTAGTCCACCAAGACCAGTACGGTCAACACTGACTGGCAGCATCTCTCCAGGGTTTCAGGCTGGATTCTTTCCTGGTCCTACCTGGAAAAGCCAGGGATTGAACCTGGGACCTTCTACATGCAACACACGTGCTCTACCACTGAGCTACGGCCCCTCTCTAGGGGCCGAATTAAACATATGTCCTATTTAGAGTAAACCCACTGAGATGAATGAATTTAAGTTAGTCATGACTAATTTACATTCCATTTATTTCAGTAGGTCTATTCTTAGTAAGACTTAGGTTGGATTTTGCCCGAACAGCAGCACCAGGACCAAGAGAGAGAGGTTATGAGGAGTTGTTTGGGTGATCCTTGGAGTGTGTATCTGAGATTGCAATTCTGCTAATTTGGAAAGATATTCTACCTCAAAAGTCTTTTTAAGGTACAGGAAGCTGTGGAATAGCCAGACAGGCTAACAAATAACAGGGTTTTTACTTTATTTTTTAAAGGCTGGTTTTGAGTATTTTTTAAGTTCTCAAGATGAAAATGTAACTTGGCGCAGTGAAACCATCAAAAGTGGATTTTTTCTCTCTCTCATTGGCCATTTCTCAGTGATATGTATGTAGATTTAAACACCTATCCATGTGCCATTTGGAACTGAACAACAGCCATGAAACCTGCCAATTTCTGCTCATTGAAAAGGCTTAATTCTTCCCAGGGTGGGGTTTTTTAAAGCTGTAATAAACACATGAACAATATGTAAAGGTCATAATGTAAAATGTTGCAGGAAACATTGGCTGCAATCCTGTGCATAATTAGGCTGCTTAAAATGAAAATCCCCTTGATGCCAATGGAATGTAAACAGTCTCACTATTTGCAGGATAGTTGCTAATGTCAACTACAGAAACCAACGTGGGGAAAGAATTGATCAGGCTAATCAATTCAGGGTATAGCTTTAAAGCTGTGGCATTAATCAGCCAGAACCCCATAACTTTATGGCTGTGAGTTTGTGCATAGATGTCCCACCCTGCCAACCCAGCATAACTGGCAGCGTAGGAGGCAGAACCACAAAAGTACTGTTTGTCCATTTAGGGTACAGAGCTATTGCATGCGCTTACAAGTCCCATGCCAACAAGTCATCACATGGGGCAGTGTTCAATGGGGCACTTATCCATATGCCCCCAACAATTCTGTTATTGTTTTTATTTATTTGTTTGTTTGTTTATCAAATTTCTATACTGCCCCATAGCCAGAGCTCTCTGGGTGGTTTACAAAGGTTAAAACATTGGAAGTATAATATGCAAAATTTAAAATATAAAAAACACACAGACAGTATACACAAAGACAACATATAGCTAAAACAACTTTGAGCAGTCAACCAAACCTAGGGATGTACGAAAGTCACTTACCTTTTTGAAGGGTGACATTCGCGGTGGGGGGGAGGCACTCCGTCCCTCCCCCCAAAATTCTCTCTGGCTGGCTCCGCTCCGCGGCGATTCCACAGAGCCGCTGGCCGGGGCTGCCCGCAGCCGGACATCCAGCCACTGGGCAGCCTGCAGGGACACAAATGGCAGTGGCTGTAGCCACCGCCATTTGTGTTCCTGTATTTTGCCATGATAGGCTATGTAAATATTTATGTAGCCTATCATGGGGGGGGGGGGAAACATTGGATGCAAATGGCGGCGGCTACAGCGGCCACCATTTGCGTTCCCTTTTTTTCACCATTTTAGCCTATGTAAATAGTTATGTAGGCTATTACGGCGAAAAAAAAGGGGAACGCAAATGGCGTAGTGGCCGCCATTCGCATTCCTTTTTTTTTTTTTTTTTGCTGTTTTAGCCTATGTAAATATTTACGGTCCAACAAGAGCCTTGTGTGGCGCAGAGTGGTAGGCGGCAGTATTGCAACCAAAACTCTCCCCAGCTGAAGTTTCCAAACTAAATATACAGGCAGCCCCAAATACAGCACATTACAGAAATCAAGCCTAGAGGTTACCAGTGCGTGTACCACCATTACCAGGTCCACATGTTCCAGGAATGGGCATACCTGGCATATGAGCGGAAGTTAGGGATGTCAGAGAATTTCTCCACAAATCTCAGGGAGTCCAAATGCCAGCACATTCGGCCCACCGAAATTGGTGGAGAAACGGTCTGCCCCCCTGCCCCCCCCCCCGGGATGGGACTTACCTTGTTCGAATGTCCCTGGCGGCAGCAGCTCCAGCAGCTCCATGGGCGCCGCCATTTGCATACGCGCTTTTTTTTCCTTTTTTTTTTAAAGTCAGCTGTGATAGGCTACGTAAACATTTATGTAGCCTATCACAGCTGACTGCAGGGACGCAAACGGCGGCGGCTACGGCCACCGCCATTTGTGTCCCGGCAGGAGAGGAGGTTTCGCGGCTGGAGGGACAGGGCACCTCCCCCCCGGCCAGAATTTCGGCCGGAGGGACGGGGCGCCTCCCCCCCCGCCAGAATTTTGGGGGGAGGGACGGAGCGCCTCCCCCCCACCGCGAAGCAAGCTTCGGGATCAGGTAAGGGACTTTCGTCCATCCCTAAGTTGATAACAGATACTTCACACCGTTGCCTCCACCTGGAGTGCCAGGAGCAGGGCTGGGTCAAGAAGCACCCCCAAGCTACGAACCTCCTCCTTCAGGGGGAGTACAACCCCATCCAGAACTGGCTGACATACCTCAATACCTGAATTAGGACCTTTCATGATGAGCACCTCTGTCTTGCCTGGATGCAATATAATGCATTTTTACCAAAGAAAAAGTAAACTCTTGTCATTATTTTAGAAGTGATTTTGCTAATATTGGTAAATGGTGAAGAAAAAAGGGTTGAATTCCAAATCTTTGTTCATATCTCTCAGTTACCTACTCCCTCCACTTCCATTACCCATTTCATTAGTATGAAGATTCCTTATCTCAGTAGCATGAGCCCAGATGTTTGTACAGAAGTGAGACAGCACATTTGAAGTACCTTTGTCTGCTAGTTATTAAACTTTCAAAACTCGTAGGACTCCTGCAGAGCTTGGCAATAATTTCCCTTTCCCACATAAGACATGGTAACTGCAAGTATTGGTACCAGAGGAAATATTTCAATTTAAATGTAGTCTGAATGTCTTTTGTTAGATAAAAACACTTCTCCATTTCCAGATGTGATATAAAATGGGAGGACTGCATGGCAAACACAAAAGATTTTGGAAAAATGTAAATCCTTGGCATCAAGAACATGTTTATTGGGCCTGATTCTCTTGGAAGTCGAAATTAGGGATGTATGAAAGTCACTTACCTTTTCGAAGGGTGACATTCATGGTGGGGGAGAGGCACTCCGTCCCTCCCCCCGAAATTCTGGCTGGGGGGGAGGCGCTCCGTCCCTCCCCCCCAAATCCTGGCCAGCCGGCTCCGCTCCGCAGGGATTCTGCGGAGCCGCCGGCCAGCTCCGCCAGTGGCCGGACATCCGGCCGCTGGCTAGCAGGGACACAAATGGCAGCGGCCATAGCCGCCGCCATTTGTGTCCCTGCAGTCAGCCGTGATAGGCTACGTGAATGTTTACATAGCCTATCTCGGCTGATTTAAAAGAAAAAAAACGCGTGTACACAAATGGCGGTGCCCATGGGCGCCGCCATTTGCGTTTCTTATTTTGGCACATCTTAGTCTACGTAAACATTTACGTAGACTAAGACAGCGAAAATAAGGGGAACGCAAATAGCGTAGCGTCTACGCTATTTGCGTTCTCCTTATTTTCGCCGTCTTAGTCTACATAAATGTTTACATAGCCTAAGATGTGCCAAAATAAGGAACGCAAATGGCGGCGCCCATGGGCACCGCCATTTGCATATGCGCGTTTTTTTTTCTTTTAAATTAGCCGTGATAGGCTATGTAAACATTTACGTAGCCTATCACGGTGTTTTTTTAAAAATCTAGCCATGATAGGCTACGTAAATCTTTACATAGCCTATCACTTTTTTTGTTTTGTTTTTTTTTTAACTGGAAATGGCGGCGGCGGCAGCTGGTCAGAAGACCGGCCGCCGCCAAACCACCACCAAACCGCCGCCGGCGCTGCTGCTGCCAGGAAGATCCGCCCAAGGTAAGTCCCATCCCGGGGGGGGCGGGGGGGGCAGACCATTCCGCCACCGATTTCGGGGGGCCGAATGCGCTGGCATTCGGCCTCCCCGAGATCCATGGCGGAATTCTCTGACATCCCTAGTCGAAATATGATGTACATATAGGTCTGCTAAGACGGTGGTATATTTCAGATGAGTACAGGAACTTGTTCCAGAGGTCAACCTATTTGTGGATACAATAGCGCTCTGGAGGCCACCCCCGCCGCAAATCACGATAGATCAAAAAGCTTCAGAAATTAACTGCATCAGATAGACGTCGATGGAGAGGTCTGCATTTCAGAAACAACATATGCAGTCTCTAATGCAGGGGTGCAGAACCTCAGGCCTGGGGACCAAATCTGGCCCTCTGAGGTTCCCCAGAAGGCCATGCCCTCTTCCTCTGGCTCCACCCACTTCTCTCTAAATACCAGCTGGGTGTTTTCCTGGCTTATATGCAGTTTTCCCCATTCAGAAAGGTTGAAATGCCTCTTCTAAAGCTTTGTTACTGCCAGTAAGAGCTTTACACTATCATATGCTGGTATTTGGGGTCCACCCTTTTGCCTTTAGCTCTGCCCTCTTTGCCTTCAGTTCCACTCACCATTGAAACGTGGCCCATGAAAGCTTCTCTGAGATGGAATTTGACCCTCAGGCTGAAAGAGGTTCTGCACCCCTGCTATACTGGGTGAGATAACATGCTGTGAGGTCTGTACTATGAACTCCATCCATCACACCAACACGAAAACACCTGCTTAGAATATATGCAACTACATCTAACTGTCTGATTAACTGATCTAACTGAGGAGCCATAAAACAAAGGATTCTCAAGCTAACAATGGTTGCACCCACTATTCAGAGAGAGAGAGAGAGAGAGAGAGAGAGAGAGAGAGAGAGAGAAAGAAAGAAAGAAAGAAAGAAAGAAAGAAAGAAAACCCAAAATGTATCCAAATGTATCCTTGGCTACAGGTCACATCCAAATAAATGAATAAATATTAAAAGTGCTGGCCCCTGATCAAGTTTGCTCTAATTCAATGCTTTTAGCAGGAAGATCATTTTAGAGGGAGACCATTCCATATGTTCAGTTAGTAAACATCTGAGAGAGAAATCAGAAATGCCAAGTGCAGTTATTTTTCTCTATTAAAAAAAAAGCAGCTGCACTTTCGGTGCAGTAGTTGTGATTATTATTCATTTGTGTGTGTGCAATTTCAGTACACACTTTTTATAAGTGGAATATTGGATTTGTTTACTGTTTTCCCCTTGTTGTGCAGGAAAAGCAGATGTCCTTCAACAATGGTTTTCGAAAAGTATTACTAGGAACCCTAAGGTTACTTGGAGGACTCTTATGGCTTTATTGTGGAGAAGATTCATAATCATAGGCAAGCTTCCCTGCCCTCCATTACAAATTTTCCCCTACAAGCCAAGTTCCCCTGCTTACCAGGGAAGCACAGTTTGTGGGCAGATGAAAGAGGGAGCTGGTGCGGGAAAAATGGTACCACCCAGCAGAACATCATTGGAGCCCTGATTGTCTTGGCAGGGATAGGGCCAGAAGAGGGGACCAGGGTGAGAGCTTTCCCAGGCAGGCTTCACTCTAGTCCACCTAAGGCCCTTGAAAAGAGTGGCCTCAGGAGTGGCCATTGCCATCGCTGACTTCCCCACCCATCCACACCTGGCAGCAACAGATCTTGCAGTGGGCAGAAGTCAGTCGCCAGTTAACGGGGCTGGGAAGGAATTTTACCTGCTCCCCAATTGGCCGGGGTGGGGGGTGCAGGGTTTTCACCTTCCTCATTGCAAGATTATTTTAGGGATGTCAGAGAATTCCACACAAATTTTAAATGGGATCGAATTCTGACAAATCCGGTCCGCGGAATCCTCCTCAGAACAGGGCAGCCCGGTCGACCCGGACCGGAGCTCATGCAGACCCATTTTTTTTTGGTCTGGATTTTACGAAAATAATCATGAAAAGAAATCCGTAAATTGGAAATGGAAGAAGAATGCAAACGGCTTTACCCTTTTTACGTTATAGACATTTTCCCTATGACCTGAGGCTTTCTTTTGCTGGGGCTGTTGCGAAGTCCACAGAAATCCTCTATCTTTTCTGTTTATTGTCTGTGGAGGTGAGGTCCAGTGAGGTGAGATCAGGTCTGGTAAGGTCAGGTGAGGTGAGGTCAGGTCCGGTGAGGTCCGGTGAGGTCAGGTGACCGGAAGTTACGGGGGGAATCCCCACGAAGGGCTTTACCCTTTTTATGAAAATAAATAGGCATTTCCCCTATGACCCGAGGCTTACAGAGACCAATGGTGGGCGTATGAAAAGGATTTTTCAGCGGTACTTACGGGATTATTTATGCAAGTTTGGGGAGCCAGAAAAAATGGGGGAATCCGGGTCATGTGGAGGGCGGAATGGGGTGGCCCTCCACTCTGCGGAATCCTCGCAGAGCCACTCCATGAGGATTCCGGGGGGGAGGAACAGTTTGCCTCCCCCCACCCACAGATTCCCCACCTGAACGGATGGTGGGGAATCCGCCCATCCCTATATTATTTTCCTTCTAAATAAGTTGAACAATGTGGTTAGGGGATCATGTACAGTTGCATAGTGTAGTTTGCTTTATGTGTGGGCATGATAGGAATTGGGCTGGATCAAGTTGGGAGGGGAAGCAGGTTTGGGCTCCCTGCTCCCCCTCAGTGGGAATACCCTTAAGACATCTGGGGGATGTGACATTAAGAGCAGGCCAGCTTGGTGGCTGCAAACCTGCTACATCCAGGATGGCAGGAAAGGGGTTCACGCTAGTAGTTTGCTCCATAATAGGGCCCTGACCTGCCATCCACCAACAATGGTCCTAGCTGGCAGGTCAGGAAGGGGAATTGGATAACAGGCAGGCTTCTCGTTAGTGGCCTGTGCCATGGTGGGCTCCCTGAACCTGCTGTCCAATACAAACAGTCCTGGCAGGCAGGCCAGGAAAGGGAATCGGACAGCAGGCAGGTTTTCCAGTTACAGGAACCAAGCCCTATGCCTCCACCAATCCTATTCAGGCAAAATTCAATAAAGTTGTGGCCATTTAATAACCCATCTAAGTCTGCATGTCTTGCTTGTTCCTTTCATTCTCCGCATGGAGCCAGTAGACACAATGTGCAGCTGCAGAAGAGTGTTGGTGTATTCTAGGCTCTGCTCTTGGGTCATGTAGAACAATCATAAACTGTTAGAGGCCTCATCAACACCAGATGGGTTGCACTAGCTGTTTAGTGGCAGACCAGGTTGCCACCAAGGAGCTGAAAAGCATAAGGAGGAGAGCACAATTTGTAAACTGAATGGAGCACTGCCAACCTTGCCCCCCAAATGCCACCAGCCACCCAACTGGAACACCACCAAGGATATCAGGCACCTCATCAAATTCCATGGCCAGCCTACCTACCTGGCTTGATGTGCCAGTTGGCCCCACCCTTTATATCCATAAAAGGGCTAAAACTGTCTGTGAGGGTAGGGATAGCTCAGATGGGCTCAGATTAGAGTTGACCAGTCAGATAATGGTAACTGACTGCCTATTATTTGACTATGGTCCAATATTGTCAAATACCCCAAGAATGCCACTGTGGGCATTCATGTAGCTTGTAAAAGGTAGCTTACCTTTTACATTTCATTATGGTGCTGTGGGCAAAGGAAGGGGTGAGGGAATCTTCCTCGTAGCCCTGTAGTAGTAGTCAAGGGCAAACCTAGCAGTATGGCAAACCTCTCCCACTAGCTACCTGCATAATTGCAGGCATCTCCAAATAGGCACATAAGAAGTCATCATCAGTAGTGTTGAACCACTTTCAGCTTGAAGGCTGAATTCCATTTTGGAATGCTCTGGGGGTGCATTCCAGTGGTGGGGTGTGTGTGTGTGCAAAGGCAAGAAGGACAGAGCCAAAATACCAGCATATATTATACCTTATGGCTCTTCCTTCCAGCAACTACACCTTAGGAGAGGCATTTCAATCTATTAGAATGGGGGGAAATGCACAAAGGTCAGGACATTTTCCCCTTCTAAAATTGCGCAAACAACTGTGGGTGGGGCCAGGAGCACAGGTATCTGGGGAACCATTCAGGAGGATGGTGGACTGGAGCCTCCTTGGCTGAATTTGGCTCCAGGTCCTGAGATTGTGCACCCCTGTAGTAGACTGCCAGACTAGGAACATAGAATAGTAGAATCATAGAATAGTAGGGTTGGAAGGGGCCTACAGCCATCGAGTCCAACCCCCAAGAACAGAGAGACCCAGCTTCAAATTCTCACTCAACTATGAAGTTCACCAGTTGGCATTCAGGCAGTCATTCTGGTCCTCTTCAAGCGTTCATTTAGGAGTGCATGAAGGGGTTGCAAGAACATGTGGGGCTAGCTACATCCTCTTGCTGGTGCCCATGCACAGCAAAGCTCCTGAGCCAATGCACAATCAATTGGGTATGGAGGGGACTGGCTTCATTGTGCATAGGTGTTACAACATGGCGATGGGAACTATGATTGTCCAGGGCTCCTATCCCTGTGTTGAAGCCTATGCATGAAGAACAGGGATGAGAAATTCATTTCAGTTCACCTTTGATCAAGATTTACCCAGTTTGCACTTCCAGGACTGGACATGAACTCGAACGCCATCTGCAGTTGAAGTCCATATATTTCCGAGCTTGCAATGTGACTTGCAGACCCCCCCCCACCTCCAAATGTGTTTGACAGCATGTGCACATTTGAAAAATATGCATGAAAAATGTGCACTTTTGCAAAATGTGCACAAACATGCTTTAATCAATGGGAGAAGGATTCATGCATTTCGAAGATGCCTGCAATTGATGTGTACATTTGGAAAAATATGCACGAATGTCTGTGAGAAAAGAAAGCAAAGCTTCCAATGGAACTGGCTTTGAGGGGAATTTGGAGAACTTTGATGAACTCAAATTGTGCTGATTTACACATCCCTAGTAAGGAAGCTGCCCCCCTTCAGAGTCAAGCTATTCGCACGTTGGGTTGGAAGTATTGCTGGTGTGCAAGGGTCATCAAGGGGGTGGAGTGAACCCCACGTGTTCTCACAGCCCCTTCATGCATGTGACCTGAAGGGGGCTACACTCAAAGGACCAAACTACACATTATGCCAAATGTAGCATGCAGCTACATCTTTGTTTTTTCTTTAAATACTTATAGGTGATGGGGGCTGATTGTTATTGGGACCAAAGTAAATGGGGAGGGTCATTTTCCTCCCCAGCCATGATTGGAGTAAGAATTGTCCCACCCAACACACACACATTCAGAGTAACATGTAGTTTGGCCATAAGTCTAACCAACCTCACAGAGTAGTAATGAGGATAAAAAGTGTGTGTGCATGTGTGTGGCAGGTGGAAGGCAGGGGGCTATGGACACTGTCCTGAGCTCCTTGGGAGAAAGGTGAGATAAAAAAATTGTAATTCATTACAATTTTTAAGGTCAGTGTCATTGCTTGACAGTAACAGCTATCTCATTTGGGTGGTTTTTTTTATTAATAAGTATCTGACCTGTTGATTATCGTCTTTATTATTCTCATAATGTTAATGCTTTAAAAAATACTTTGCCATTATTTGACCAGTCAACTGAGCAAATCTCTTTTCACTGGTCATGTGCCCCACCCTAAGTGGGGCAATGAAGGGAAAGAGGCACTTCCCTCCAAATTGTGCCCTCTCCAGTACTTTTCAGCTCATTGGAAGCAACCTGGGTTTTTCAGCTAGTAGTCTGCCACTGAATATCTATGTTCAGTCCTGAGAGTACCTCTCTGAGCATTCCCCAGAGCAGCATAGGAACAAACACAGAGGAAGAAGCAACCATGTGATTAGCAGTAACATGTCTACTAGACCTATCAAGTCTAAGATTTTACTTACACATCAGGAAACCATGAACTTTTCCTCTAGTATACAGTGAAGTTAGTTTCCATTTCTGTGTCACACAAGGACAGAGAAACATTAAAAGCTTAGAAATATCTGTATGTTCCTCACTGGGAACCTTTTGTCTAAGAGTTTAATTCAGAAACAAAATTACAACACTGTCTGGAGGATTATACATTCTGGCACTTTAGCTTGCCAGCCTCTTCAGTAGAAAAGGCAGCATGCCACAAAAAACATGAAACACAATACAATCACACGGCTCCATCCAAAGCAGAGAAAGCCAAGATAGTGTTTTGTTCTCCCCCTTTGGCACAATAAACAATGCCTGGTTCCTAGCAGTATTAAAAATTCTGCCCACAGGAGATGTAGTCTGGTTGTACTCACTTCATCTGGAAGTTTAATTTTTTGCAGGCATAAGGTATAGACACACAGGGCCAACTTCTCCCCAAAATTACAACCCGTGCAACCATACTGAGGGCAGCATTCAGTCCATAATTATTTGCATAATGGAAATCTTGATACTGGAATGGCACAATTAACAGAAGGTACATTTGATCATACATTCCACAATAAAACCTCTCTGAGCCTGCATTGCAATCTTTTTTTCATATATGCCTTGCTAAACCTCTTACCCGCAAAGCAGGGCCGGCACCAGATTCCAGTGGGCCCTTGGCATAGTGCTGCCTGCCAATGGGTCCCCTGCTGCCATCCCTGCAGACTTTCTGGGTACTGGGATACATGCATATGCTTGCCACATGTACCCACAGATAAACAAGATGATAATAACCCAGGCACGGAACATACAAGTCTCTCATCCAGAGCTGGCTGTTCAAGATGTATTTGGAGGTTCCCACTTGAGCCAAATATCCAAATAATTATGAGATATTAGTTTCAATACAACCAGCAGAACTTTTCAGGAGGGTTCCTCAGTCACATCCCTAGGCTACCGCCTGTCTAAAGCAGAATTTGAGGAGAGTGACACAATGCACTTACAGTATAAGACTAGCTCCAGGCAAACTGCAGTTTCTGAATTGGGAGCCAGCGTGAGAAGCATGCAACCCTTCCCTCCATCCACTTCTTGGCACAGATGCTCTCTCCTCTCCTCTTGTTGATTTTAAATACATGTTAGCATTACCAATTAATCATTTACTCTTGATTATGCTGTGTAAGCCACCTTGGGGAGACATAGTCTTAAAAAGTGGTTAAGAAATGGACTAAATAAAAACGTTTGTGGAACACTTTGCTGATAAAATTGCTTGCATCCACTCCAACATGCATTCTGTGTTCGGAGCAAGTTCTGGGGTGGTGATCAAAGCAGCCACTTCTTCAGTTTTGATGGATGAGTTTTATCCCATTCAGCCAGAGGATCTGGACAAGTTGCCTGGAGGGGTGAGGCCAATCCATTGTTGTCTACCTCTGCCCAAATGGTTTGGGGCCAGGATATCTGGCCCGTACTTAAACTCAGGAAGTACTAGTTCCCCTCTACTCAGCACTGGTTAGGCCTCATCTGGAGTACTGTGTCCAGCTCTGGGCACCACACTTTAAGAAGGATGCAGACAAATTGGAGAGGGTTCAGAGGAGGGCAACAAAGATGATCAGAGGTCTGGAAACAAAGCCCCTTGAAGAGAGACTGAAAGAACTGGGCATGTTTAGCCTTGAGAAGAGAAGACTGAGGGGAGATAGGATAGTGCTCTTCAAGTACTTGAAAGGTTGTCACAGAGAGGAAAGCCAGCATCTCTTCTCCATCATCCCAGAGTGCAGGACACGGAATAATGGCTCAAGTTACAGGAAGCCAGATTCTGGTTGAACATCAGGAAAAACTTCCTGTTAGAGCAATACGACAATGGAGCCAATTACCTAGGGAGGTGGTGGGCTCTCCCACACTGGAGGCATTCAAGATGAGGCTGGACAGCCATCTGTCAGGGATGCTCTGACTTGGATTCCTGCATTGAGCAGGGAGTTGGACTCGATGGCCTTGTAGGCCCCTTCCAACCCTACTATTCTATAATTCTATGATCTGAAGGGCTGCCTCCTCCCATAGGTGTCTGCCAATGGTTTAAGATCTGTTTTGAAAACCCTATTACATGCCCCCCACACCAAGAGACTTTAGGTTGATGGGAACATGGGACAGTGCCTTCTCTGTAGCAGCACCATGATTGTGGAACTCCCTCCCTATGGAAGTTAGACTGGCTCCTTTCTTGTTTAGCTTTAGGCAGGCCTTTAAAACTTTTTGTGCTGCCCGGTGTTTGACTGATTTTAAAAGTAATTCTGCTCTCTATTGTTAAAGATGTTTCCCCCCTCCTGTTTTAATGTGTTTCGTATGTTATTTGCTTAAATAATATACCATTGGTCATTAACTGGCAACAATCAAACATGTTACCACAGTTAGGTTCTCTCTCAACCAGCGTTTGTAAACAAATTTTAAATCCTAGTTTCAAATCCTGGTTCAGATGGTAATGTGGCTTGTCATTAACCATGGTGAGAATTGGTGCAGATGTAATGTTAAAACATGCTGTAATGTTAAAAGCTCATGACAGGAGGAAGGGGAAAGAATGTCAGTTCCTGAGTCTGGCTCCCAATTTGCAAATCATGGTTTGCAGGGTACCAGCATGACATCTGCAGTGGGCCCATGTGAAAGTTCCTGCTCGGGCAAAACGTCTCCATAATTGTGATCTGCAACATTTCTCAGTGCAGTGGGATGTATCAAGAGCCCTTCTCTTGTTGTGTGAAGGGCTCATGTTTCTTTAAAATACACAGAAGGAGGGGTCCCATTCATTGCCCATTACTACTTCTCAGTAGTTTAAAACAATACACATCGAATTTTCATGATCACATCCAAGAACAATATGTAATGCGAGAATGAGGCCTTCTTGCTGCTGAGTTCTTAAACAAGCTGTCTTTGGGATGAGAAAGAGCAGCCCTCTCACCAAAAGATGCTGAATACAGCTAGGTGGGACAGAAATCTCTCAAGTTACCTCAGTTTACACACCTTCATTTATCACTGCAGTATGTAGCAGACTGTGCTACAAACGTAAGACAGGCTGGAGGAAAGAAGCAATTAGTTGCAAAATGAAGAAAAGAAAGCCTCCTTCAAAAACCAGCACACTGTGTCCTTCTTTAGGGTAGAGAGACCTTGGAGATTTATGAATAGTATACCAAGGGAGAGTTAAAGCTTTCTGTGCCTTATAAAAGCCAGTGCAATTGTGATCTTTAAAAACAATCCCACTACCACTCTTTTCCTCAATAGTTAGCCAGCGCCAGCAGAAAAATACAATAATTATCGCTCAGCAGGCAGTTTATACATTTGCAGCTCTCTCTTTTTTTCTCCCTCAGGACAGTGATACTATTGGCTTACATCCATTTCTGGGCTGTAGGTTCTGAGAAGCTAAAAAATATTGGTTTCCCTCCTAATGCAGTTTAAATCAAGCTTCAAAAGTACTGTGATTTACTTAGCAAGAAAGGCTTGTTATGAGTTGCTCCTGGAGCTAAGTTTTCTCGTATCCAACATGGTAAAAGCACCGAGCTACCATATGTTTCTAGGCCAGCAAAGGCTAGAAACACACAAAACTGCCTAACAAAAAACAAAAGCCAGCCCTGGTGGTGCCATTTATGATTCTGTGCACCAGCAGCAGTAACTTAGGGACATGTAGCCAACAGTTTAACCTGTATTCTTCCATTCTTCTTATTATTATTAAACTTTATATCCTGCCCTTTCACCAAAAATGGTGCTCCAGATAGCTAGCAATAACAGAATTTAGATTAAAACAAAGGGTTAATTAAAACATAACATAAAAACAAATATATTAAAAGCACAACTAAAACACAGCAATAAAAGAGATAAAAATAAACAGCACCCAACCCAATAAAATCCCCTGCAGCAGACCAGCTTATGTGCCAAAGACCTGCCTGAATAAAAACAACTTTGTCAGTTGGCTGAAGGACAACAGACTGGGAGCCAATGTAACCTCTCTCGGACATGGAGTTCCGGAGCCTGCTCAGGTAGTCTGCAGAGAAATGTCCATACATTGCTGAGGATTTCTAGGACATATGTAGGTAGGGATGGCAGAGAATTCCACCACGGATCGCGGGGAGGCCGAATGCCAGTGCATTCGGTCCCCCGAAATCTGTGGTGGAACGGCCTGCCCCCCCGCCCCCCCCCCGCAGATCCCCCCGGGACGAGACTTACCTGGGGCGGATCTTCTGGGTGGTGGCGGCTCCGGCGGTGGCTTTGGCGGCGGCGGTGGCTGGTCTTCCGACCAGCTGCCGCCGCCGCCATTTGAAGTTTTGGGGGGGGTTTACACACACGTGATACGCTACGTAAGTTTTTACATAGCCTAAAACATCTGGGTAAAAAAAAAAAAGGCGTACACAAATGGCGGTGGCTATGGCTGCCACCATTTGCATAAGCTTTTTTTTTTTTTTTACTTACGTAGCCTAAAACGACTGGGTAAAAAAAAAAAAAAAGCATATGCAAATGGCGGCGGCTACAGCCGCCGCCATTTGTGCTCCTTATTTTGGGCCGTCTTAGTCTACATAAATAATTACGTAGACTAAGACGGCGAAAATAAGGGGAACGCAAATAGCATCCGCTATGCTATTTGCGTTCCCCTTATTTTCACCGTCCTAGTCTATGTAAATATTTACGTAGATTAAGACATCAAAAATAAGGAACACAAATGGTGGCGGCACCATTTGCATACATGGTTTTTGTTTTTGTTTTTTTTCCCAGAGCCCTCCACAGCCGGAAATCCGGCTGCGGACGGCTCTGGCCTGGCTGGGCCTGGCCGGCTGCTCCGCAGAACTGCCGCAGAGCACAGCTGGCCACGGAGGATTCCGGGGGGGAGGAATGGAGCACCTCCCCCCATCCAGGATTCCGGGGGGAGGGACAGAACGCCTCCCCCCCCCACCATAAACATAATCCGCGAACAGGTAAGTGATTTTCGTACATCCCTATATGTAGGGAGCACACATAGTTGACATGGGACTCAAACTTCTTGGGCCTTTCCTCACTCCACACAAACTGACATTGCATCCAAGAAAACACTCCCCTGCAACATGCATTATCAAGGAGAAAGTAAGTATTTATGAATAAATGGGCTTGGAAGCTTGCCTGCCATTAATCATATTCTCATTGAGGAAGTCCTGATAACCTTCCCTAACCTTCCAAGGAATTGCAAGATTTCTGGGAACACAGTTGAAAACCATTGCATTCTCCCATCATTGATAAACAAACACAAGCAAAGGGTTGGATGCGCCTGATCTCGTCTGATCTCAGAAGCTAAGCAGGGTCAGCCCTCATTAGTACTTGGATGGGAGACCGCCCGGGAATCAGGCTTCCTGCATTGAGCAGGGGGTTGGACTTGATGGTCTTGTAGGCCCCTTCCAAACCTATGATTCTATGATTCTATAAACGAGAAATAACAAGGTGTGTGACAAACCCCTACTTCTGCTGTAGCTCCAGTGCCCCCCTGGCACCCTGCCATGCAACCTGAATAGATGTAGGGCAATCCTACTGAGATAGACATCAGCCTCCGAACTTGGAGGCTAATGCCTATCCTATGCAGGGCAGCCAGAGCACGGAGGGGATCCTCTTCTCCATGCTCCAGCCACCCTGCATTTGTGGCTAGATGCACATTTTCGTACATCTAGCCGCAGCTTCAGGAAGAGGGAGGGGAGGGGCCCAGAGAACCGATAGGAAGCTGTCTAAAGCAGCTTCCACTGTTTCCTCCCCTCCCCACCCCCAGGACCGCCCCCTTTTCGCCCTCTCCACACTCCGTTTACAAGCATGGAGACAATGACAGCATGGAAAGAACCGCACTGGCTATGAGGGAGCAGGGAGAGGGAAGGGGCGGGGAGCACAGTTTCTGGGAACCGAGGTTGGATTCAAGCAGAAGAAGTGCACACCTGGGTGCACATTTTAAAAATGTGTCCTCCCACCACCCCCTCAATTGACTAAAGCATAAAAATGAGTACATTTCCAAAATGTCCATTTTTGACTATGAATACAAGTTCAGGAGCTTGCCCCGAAAAAATGTACTCGCATTCAAGTTTGGAGGTGCGAATGGGGCAAATCTGAGTCAAAATCAAATCCAAATGATATTTTCATGCATCCTTATTCAGCACAAGCAGAAAAACGCAGAGGCAACAGTCCCATCACTCTCATGCCAAATGGATAACCCAGTGGAGGTCATTGCCTCTGGCAGCGGTTGTGAGCTTATAGCTTTACCTGGAGTGGCTCAGAAGGCACCAGTTCGTCTCTCCAAGTATAATCGGAGAAAGACGGAGCAGATGAGACAGTCCCTCACCTCGCGCATCTATTGTACTGCTGTGTAAAGGCTGGTCCGTGCTGCCAATTTCTTCCACTGTCAGTGGCTCCCCACATGGATCTGCTATTTTAACTACACCACAGTCTTTCTTTTAAGGGCATATGGCATTGCGATTTAAAAAAAAATCATCAGATATTTGTGGCAGGATATATTTGTAGCTCTGTCAATCTACCCTTTGTGCAGGCGTAGCTATAGAACTGGATGTGAAAATCTAAAAGCCTGCCCTTTTACCAAAATGTATTATAATTCTTCTAAGTACTCTGATGGAAGTTCTTATTTCTCACCAACCATATCATTGTAGGTTAAGAAATCTGGAGAGAATTCTAAATCCAGAAGCTAGTTATCTGGTCTCTAATATAAAATGGCCAAAGGTCAACTTACACACTGATAACCCAATTTTCTGGAAACATTTTATTTATGAGCTATTTCTCCTTCTAGTACCTTAGAAAGAAGGACTTGTATTAATATATAAAAACATTTGAAGTTACAGAGCACACTATTGGTCAAAGACCAATAAGTCAACCCATGTGGACAGCTAATAATAATGATAATGATCGCTACTACATCACCTCTCTGTCTGTAGACATTAACTGTGCTAAACTCAGTTCCTGGTACTGTAAGTTTATGGTGAGGAAGGTGAAGCCAAACAAAGGAAGAAGAGAGCGAGGCAAAAGGCAACCCACAGCCAGTAAGGAATAACAAGAGCAGAAGAAGTGCACACCTTGAGGAGAGCTTCCACAGATAAAGGAGGCTACCCTCTGCAGACCTCCACATGTCACCCTCCACATGTAGAAAACAATGAGAATGGCAAGGGAGGGGGCGGAGCTAGTGAAGCCATCCCCACTTCCCTTCCTCCTGTGTAGAGCCTACACATGATGAGAATGACTTACTAGAGCTAGGTTCTCACAGCCATCTTAATGAGCATACATAGAGTGTGAATGCACATTCAATGGAGTACGTGAATACACCCCTAGTGTGAGACACGATCCTTGCATGTCCTTTGCCTACCACACAGAAAGTAGCCGCAAGGATCCGGGCCTTTGCACTGCATTTCTGCTTTCAGAAAGGTGGTATGAAGCCCTGGATCTTTCCGGTCCCCCCACCTGTGCATTCCACGATAATGTACATCAGTACTTTTCACCAAAATATGAAAGAAATATATGATATGCTGAACAGGCAGCTTGGAGGAAAAAAGCACAAATGTGTCAACTTTCAGCACTTTTTAACTTAAGGAGCAGTCCTATTTCCCCTAGACAGTGTCTGGAAGCCATAGGATTTTTCGGTTTCCTGGCTCGAAGACAGGGCTCCAAGCTCGGAGCCAGGAAACCGCACTCCCTGCCCCTGCCCCTCCCCCTCATGGCCAGCACAGAGAGAACCGCACTGGTTGCCTCTCCGCACTCAATAAACAGAGCATGGGGATGGGAAGAAGGGGGTGGTCTGAGGAGAGGGGAGGAGACCAGGGCGGCATTCCTATTGCTGCCCCAGCCTTCTTCCCTCCTGCTCCCTGAAGCCTCCACTAGACAGGCAAAATCACCTGTCTAACTAAAAGGTAGAGAGGAAGGCGCAAGGCACCTCTCGCTCTGCATAGGATACTCATAACCCTCCAAGTTCAGAGGTTACAAATACCCAGGGCGCAACCCATAGGATTGCACCCTTAATGTACCTGTGGCAATTTTTATTGGATTGGTTTGAAATTCTGCACAATTGTAGACCTCATCAGATAGATTATGGGTGTGAAAGGTTAGCTTATTAGTGCAACAGGTGTCATTTTATAAGCAGCAGAATTGTGAGGCTTATAAAGGCAGAAGCTTCTTCTTCTTTTTTTGCAACTCACCTTAACAAAAGAGGCACTCCCACACCCCTTTAATAAGAACAAACAATTTTGGTATAATGTGTTTTCTCCTAGACTCTCTAGCAGTTTCCCTGTTTGGTCAGAGCTGGGTGTTGGTGCACAGAATGAATCCCTGCCAGACATCCCTAAGTTCAAGACTCACAGAGAGGTTGAGTCTTCACAGACTGACAATTATGAATAATCAGAATTCAGAGTTGTCAAATATAATGTAGCTTTCCACCTGCTCTTTTGATATACATTGGTTAATGAAGATTTGACATTAGTAGTCTACCATCCATTCTGTAGTATGTCTTGAGTAACACCACATCTTTATAATAGTTTAATATTAGTTCTGTTTTAAGTAGAGAACGTCCTGAAATAGAGGCCACATTTATAAAGGAAATTGCTGGGTGATTACACCCAGTGATATATATGCTTTTGAGCAGGCATCAATGGAAACATGAGTTACTAAGGCTGTCTTATCTGACTAGTGACCTTACTGGAACCATTGAATGTAATCAGAGGAACTATAAAACTGATTCACATCACACTTAAGAATGCAAATATTCAATAGACAAGATCAAAAAATTAGACATAAAGTAGGCGAGAGAGTGACATATGGAAAAGCGGATGAGAGGAAAAAACAGAACAGTTCAACTGAGGGTCATCAGTGAGCTCAAAAAGGGAATTAGATAATTTCTCAACAAGGCAAGCACTGAGAGGTAAGAAAAACATATGCTAATTGCAAATTTAGCAACAACCAAAAAAAGCACATGACTCTTCTCCGAGTCAGTTGTTTCTCTAAAACACATTCACAGTACTTAGCTTCAGTATCATAGTGTTTAGAGCAGATGTGTTGATTCTGGATGCATTCACAGCATGTTATTTTCATCCTTGAAGAGGAGTTCATGTTTATGAATGTCCTCAAATATCCAACCAAATCCTTGACAGTGGCTGTGGAAACACTCCAAAGGAACTGTTGTTAAGAGATTCTGAAAGGCACTGAGATCACAGCACACAAATGGTGATGCTATTTTGAGGAATCCCCATTAACTCATCTCCAGCTGGTGAAGTTCATGACATTTGGGCTTGAATTACCAGGATTCTAGTTCAATCATCACTAAGTTATCAAGACCCAAGAGTTACCTCAACTCTGTGTAGTATTTGGATTCAGACTGCTCAAATCGTGTGTGGGGAGGATACCCTAATATGAATGTGTTTTCTGCAGATGGGCAGCTTGGTGTGGGGCTTGGAACAAAACACCACAAGGCTGACATTTTTTCCATTGAATGTTTCCTAGTAAAAAGTGACAGAAAGAGCTCTGACATCACAGTTCTGTCCTGAAGAGAGTTTTATTAACACTCCTCCTAGGCACTATTTCCATACAATAATGTGATGATACAGTAATGTCAAATAGTCTGCTTTCTCCTAGGATCTCTCCACTGGAGTTGCCAATGAAGTTATGAGTTTCTGCTTGCACAAAACAAAAGAGAGAATTTTGAAAATGGCAAAAAGAAAAAAAAACAGTTTCAGTAATAATAAAAAATACTAATGAAATTTCTTAGGATACAAAAGGGATTCCAAAATTGCTACCAAGTTTTGCCTAAAGCAAAATGTCAATGACATTTGGAAAAAGCAAGGAAGGCTAGCAAATTTTCTTATACCCCTTTTTCTCACTACTTAGAGTCTCAGTGACCCCCGGTCTCTGGGCAGTGAATCTCATGTTCCTCATGAAAGCTTAGCATCCTTCATCTTCATCCTCTTCCTTAGCAGCTGCTCTTCACGTTTACTTTGCTTCATGATTCTCAACAAAATGGGAACAACCAGAGAAAGTTACACGTACTGAAAATTCCTTAAAAAACAAGGGGATGGAAGCGGTTAAGTGGCATCTAAGATAATAATATTGAAACTAAGTCTAAGTCTGTATAACTGAACTGAATGCATGTTTGTCCCGTTTACTCTCCTTTCCATCTTCCTCCCCTCGCTCTGTTGACTGTTGCCTTCCCTGTGTCAAAGCTCCAGTTAGAACATGTCTTTTTGTTGTTACTGTATAAAGCACCATGGCACTACATCAGGCGTGGGGAACCTCTTTCAGCCTGAGGGCTGAAATCAATTTTGGAGAAGCTCTTTGGGGCCACATTCCAGTGGTGGGCAGAGCTGAAAGCAAAGAGGGTGTGGCCAAAGGCAAAAGAGCTTGGGGCAAAATGCAAAAAAAACCCTACAAACCCCAGCATATTGTAGCTTAAAGCTCTTACTGCCATTAACTGAGCCTTAGGAGAGACATTGCAATGTTTTAGAATGGGAAAAAACTACACAAAAGCCAGAAAACCACTAAATGATCAGCGGTGTGGGGAAGGGGGTGGAGCCAGGGACAGGGGGCATGTTCATCTGGGGAACCCAAGAGGGCTGGACTGGGATCCTAGGAGGGCCAGATTTGGCCTCCAAGTTTGAGGTTCCCCACTCCTGCACTACATAAACAATTAATTTTCCCCCAACTACTGCTTGTCAGCTTCACAAGCTCCTGGCTTCTTAATGTCCTTATATATGTTAGATAGTACACATAACCCAAGCCTACACCCAACTGCTAGTCTATAGTTGGCCATTTGCTGGTGACCAGCTTAGGGATGGCAGATAATTCCGCCATGGATCTCGGTGAGGCTGAATGCCAGTGCATTCGGCCCCCCGAACTCCATGGCGGAACGGCCTGCCACCCCCCCCCCGCGGATCCCCCCTGGGACGAGACCTACCTGGGGTGGATCTTCCGGGCGGCGGCAGCTCCGGTGGCGGCTCCGGCGGCGGTTGCCGCCGCCGTCGCCATTTGCAGTCTTGTAAAAAAACAACAACAACGTGATAGGCTACATAAAGATTTACATAGCCTATCATGGCTGGGTTTAAAAAAAAAACAAAACTGCATACGCAAATGGTGGCGGCTATGGCCGCCGCCATTTGCATTCCTTATTTTTGGCCATCTTAGTCTACATAAATATTTACGTAGACTATGACGGCGAAAATAAAGGGGAACGCAAATAGCGTAGTGGGCGCTATTTGCGTCCCTTTTTGATTCACTGTTTTAGCCTACGTAAATATTTACCTAGGTAAATATTTTAGCCTACGTAAATACTGATTCGCCGCTTTAGCCTACGTAAATATTTACGACGAAAAATAAGGAACGCAAATGGCGGCAGCCATAGCCACCGCCATTTGCGTATGCATTTTTTTTTCCCCCAGAGCCCTCTGCGGCCGGAAATCCGGCTGCGGACGGCTCTGCCCTGGCTGGGCCTGGCCAGCTGCTCCATGGAGCTGCTGCGGAGCACAGCCAGCCGTGGAGGATTCCGGGGGGGAGGAACGGATCGCCTCCCCCCCTGTCCAGGATTCCGGGGGGAGGGACCGAACGCCTCCCCCCCCCACCATCAACATAATCCACGGAAAGGTAAGTGACTTCGTACATCCCTAGCCTTTTGCTAGAACTAGGTGCTACAGCTAAGGGAGATCTATAACACATCAGTGTCCCTCCCTAGCACACCAGATTATCAAATGGGGTGGCAGAGAGCTGTGAAACCATCATAGGTCAACAACGCAGCTTCCTCACATAATGCTCTGGTTTGCCTTTCAATCCCTGCAAAAGACTCAGTTTTTTTTCTGTCTTCTTTCTTTTTTCGAAATAGAGTGACTCCCACAAGTTGTCCGAAGGCCAGACTGTGCTGGCAAAAATCTTGAGGCATGAATGATACCTCTGATGTGCTTCCTGCCATTTGTGCACTGCCAACTAGGCATGAAATTACTCATACATACAAGACAATTGAGCATACATGGGGGTATGGAAGTTACCTGTAAAAGTAGTCTCACATTTGAAAAGCATAACACAAGATCAAAGTCAGTCCCAGGTGTTAGTCTGTGTTCCTCAAGCCGAGGAATGTACGAGAATTTTGTTTCAGTTCATTAAGAACTGAACTTACCCCATTCACACCCCCAAACACAAACAGTTTTTTCAGGTAAAGCTCACATATTCCCAAGCTTGGGATCGTGTCTGCAAAATATGTTCATTACAAACATTAACTTTAAATATGTGCATTTTGGGGGTGGGAATGCTAGGGATGTACAGATTGTGTAAAATCCATGCCATCTGTGTTTCACGGGTTGTCAGGCACCTTTCGTTCCATCATCCACCCATCGACGGAACTGGAATTTTTTTTAGTTTCTGAATTTTCATACAAGTCCGCATGTGCAAAAATGTGCAAATTCCCACAACATGTACAACTTCCCCCAAAATGTGCATTTTCACACTTAAACCTATGGGAGAAATGTGCATTTTTGGCCAGGTTTTTTTTTTAATATTTGCATTTTTCTATGACAAAATTTGTGCAAAATTCCCAAAGGTTAGAAAAATGATCCACATATGGGGGAAAGCTGGTCTACTGTGGGATCTGTGGGTCGGATTCTTAAAAATCCAATCACATTTGGTTCCACTGTGGATTTCTCTGACATTCATGCTTTAGTCAGTGGAAAGAAAGTATACATTTGGGTGTGCACTTTAAAAAATGTGCACCTAAGTGCATACTTTTCCTTTTCAAACAATAACAACAACAAAAGCTTGTATCAGGAATGGGAGTGACGAGGACCAAGTTTTGAGATGGAACTCTCAGAACCTCATCAAGTTTCAGCCTCGCTGTTTCTTCCATCCTGACTCAAGCACATACAGGGGTAGGGAGGTATGAGAAGAATTGCATTTCACTTTCAAATCACTAAACAAATCTATTTATTTATTTATTTATTTAATTATACATTTGTATCCCATCCTATATCATTAAGATATCAGGGTGGCGTACAGATAAAATCAATTTAAACATTATAAAACAATAAATAATTTAAACACCTAAACATATTAAACCATTAAACAAGCTAATACTAATTAAAATCAAAAGCAATAAAACAGTTAAAAACAGTGTGCTACTTTAGGGAATGCATTTAGCCCTCAAAGGCTTTGGTAAAAAGCCAGGTTTTTACTTGGCACCAAAATGAAACCAATCTCTGTGCCAATCGGGCCTCCAAGGGGAGGGCATTCCACAACTGGTGTGCCACAGCAGAGAAGGCCCTCTCTCACGTCCCACCACAGTGTATGTCGTCCACTGGCGGAATGCAGAGGAAGGCCCCTCCAACAGATCTCAGTCCTCAGGCAGGCATATATAGGGAGAGGCGCTCCCTAAAATATTGAGGTCCCAAGCCGCTTAGGGCTTTAAATGTCATCACTAAACCCTTGAATTCCAACCAGAAGTATATTGGCAGCCAGTACAATTCCTTTAAAACTGGTGTTAGGGATGTCAGAGAATTTCTCCACGAATCTTGGGGAGGCCGAATGCCAGTGCATTCGGCCCCCCGAAATTGGTGGAAAAACGGTCTGCCCCCCCGCCCCCCCGGATGGGACTTACCTTGTTTGAATGTCCCTGGTGGTGGCGGCAAATAGCGTTCCCCTTATTTTCACCGTCGTCTATGTAAATGTTTACGTAGACTACACGTGCCCAAATAAGGAACGCAAATGGTGGCGCCCATGGGCGCCGCCATTTGCGTACGTGCTTTTTTCCCCCAAAGTCAGCCGTGATAGGCTACGTAAACATTTATATAGCCTATCACGGCTGACTGCAGGGATGCAAACGGCGGCAGCTACGGCCGCCGCCATTTGCGTCCCAGCAGGAGAGGAGGTTTTGCAGCCGGAGGGACGGGGCGCCTCCCCCCCCAGCCAGAATTTCGGCCGGAGGGATGGGGCGCCTCCCCCCCAGCCAGAATTTCGGGGGGGAGGGACGGAGCGCCTCCCCCCCACCGTGAAGCAAGCTTCGGGATCAGGTAAGGGACTTTCGTCCATTCCTAGATTTTTATGAGATTTTCCGGTCAGCAGTCTAGCTGCTGCATTTTGCACTAGCTGCAACTTCTAAGTTGTCTTCAAAGGCAATCCCACATAAAATGCATTGCAGTAGTCTAATCAGGAAGTTACCAGTGCATGTACTACTGTGGCTAGGTTTATCCCTCTCCAGGAAAGGCCATAGCTGGCAGATCAGCCAAAGCTGGCCCCAAGTACTCCAGGCCACAGAGTCCACCTAGGGCTCCAGTGACAGAGATGGATCTAGGAGTACTCCCAAGCTATGCATCTGGTCATTCAGAGGGAGTGCAACCCCATCCAGGACAGGTCGCTTACCCAGTTCTCAGACTCAGGAACCACCAATCTACAATTCCGTCTTGTCAGGATTTAGCTTCAGTTTATTGGCCCTCATCCAGCCCATTATTATAGCCTCCAGGCACTGGTCCAACACCTTTACCGCCTCAGCTGATTCCAACGACAAGGAGAAATAGAACTCCATTTCCAAAATGCAATGCAAAATGAAGTGCATTTTCTCAAAAAATGTTGGCAAATTCCTGAACTCGTCTTCACATTTGCAAAATGTGAACTTGAAAAATGTGCAACTTTCTTATACTGCATGACTTTCCCAAAATGCACAACTCTCAAAAAATGTAATTTTCTCAAAATGCACACATTTCAAATCACCCACACTTTAGTCTATGGGGAAAATCTGTGCAAATTTGGGAATTGTGTTTTTTACACTTTTGTGTTTGATAGCTGTTCGTTTTGAGCAATTCCCCGGTTTGTACAAAACCAATAGCAATTGCAACTGTGAGCATATATTGAGGAGAGACGAGTAGTGAGCTGATGTTCAGAGAATCTTGGTGAGCTCGAAAATCACTTGCTAGCTCATCCTTATACATGGGTAAGTTCTATCATGAAGCCTCAGTAATACGTATCTACGCACTTGTAATCAGCTTTACTTAACTGATAGCCCACTCAACCACGTTTTCCTCTATTTAATTTGATAAATAAGAGTTACACATATAAAAATGCACTACTTCATCCTCAGGGAATCTCTCCTGGTCAGTGCCAGCTCCTGATTATCAAAGGCCATCAAGAAAGTGACCTATAGTGTTCCCAGTTTAGGCAGGAGTCCTGTTCCTACCCCAGCAAGACCATGTTTCTCATTCACTTCCACAATTCCTAATTAACCTTCCATGCTCGGACAGCAGGGAGGAGGGTGGATTAAAACAATTGCTTAGCTTCATGGATCCTTCAAATTTCCACAGGCCCCGCACAGCTCTACAACTTTGCAATCTTCTGGCTTGCCATGCTACTGGCCCTTGGGCCTGAGAAAGGTTCCAATGAGAAAAATATAATTGCAGCATAGACAGTTCCAACCATTTCTGGTTTGTGAACCAACTCTGCAAAATTAGACTGTCTTAGATTATGTGACATGAGTGATAAAGTTATGCTGCCTTTAATGGCAACCATTCAATACTTCCTCATATGCTGTTTTTCACTTGACTACAACCTTTAGAACTTTAGACTCGATTGGAAGGGTCTTATAGGCCCCTTCCAACCCTACTATTATATGATTCTACAATCAAACTACTTCAAAATTTCCAAGTGACAATTTAGTTAAAATCATGTGAACTTTTAAGATCTCCATTGATGAAGTTTTGCAGATGCAACTTAATAAAACCAGGATACAAGTATATTTGCAGAAGGCATTAATTTGGTACATGCTTAAGATAATCCTTTGAGTTCTACATGACTTAGTGTGAGACAAAAGAGACTTGCTGTTCCCAATAAAATACAGAAGTGAGATCCTAAAGAAAATGGACTAATTGGCAACCCACAGTTTTCCAGTATCCCTTTAGGATTTCTGACTTTCATATACACCACCTATCCAAGTCTAATGAAATGCTTCAAAAGATGTGTCTGAGGGTGCTGAAAGGAATGCAATTCTTTGCAAATGCACAAGAGTCTTATCAAGCCCCAATTATTTCAAGTAATTATATCACATCCACTTGCACTTCTGATGCCACTGACTTATATTATACAACAGAAATGAGAACATGGGATATCTCTTGATGCAAAGTTATGCTGAAGAACTGTTCAGATTTTCTTGTTCTCCCTAATTCAGTTTGTCCTCAGTAGAAAAAAGGCAAATTCTAATTCAATTTCTTCTCGCACACACATTAAATATATAAATAGTCACCCACTATGCAAATAATGTGTTCTTCTGATTTACTGAAATGGCAATAGGCAATCCACATTTTTGTTGTGTGTTTTTTAATCAAGTTTGGGAATGGAAGTAATTGACTACTACTGCTTTGTTGACCCTATCTAACCCTATCTAAGGATGTCACAGGAGTCTGAGAATGGTCCATTCAGGCCTGTAACCTTGCGTAAATGGCCACTTTACGGCCACCATTTGCGTAAAAGGCCTTTTACATAAAACAATGAACCACCATTTTAATGCAAAATAGCAGCTCGCTGAAGGGTAGGGCGGCCACTTGCTGGGCACCCACGTGCCGCTCGCTGGGTGCCTGCGGACGAGTTAAGTGGTAGTGGTCCGGCACGCAGGGCAGGTGCGGGTGGTTCATCTATCCCCAGCTCTATCCAGCCCTTCCCATTTAACAAAATAAAAGCCATTTTTGCAGCTTAGCTGATGGTCCTGCCGAGGTCCTAGTCCCCACTTGGAATGAGAAGATGACCTGGGCTATCGATATGATCACCCGCAAACATCCTCAAACTGGTCGTAGAACCATGTCAGCTCCTTGGTATTCCAAGGAGCTGAGCACAATAAAACAACTGTGTCAACGATTAGAACACAAAGAGTGGAAGACTTGTAATTAATACAATCGAACTCATGTAAGAATCCATCTGCAATCTTATTCTGTGGCAGTGATGGTGGCAAAGATATCTTACTTCTCCATCACCACTGCATCTTGTCCAGCAGAGCTCTTTTGGGGGGTTAAAGACCTCTTGGTTGCAGGCTCTAAAATGCAATGGCTCAAACCTCCTAAGGCCCTCTGTGAGCAATTTGCTAGACATTTTGCCAATAAAATCACTTGTATTTGTGCTGAATTGGATGCCATTGTTCTGACAGAGTTTGAGATGGATGGGGTTAATGCACCATCTAGTCATGCTATGGATACCTAGGGATGTCAGAGAATTCCGCGACAGATCTCAGTGAGGCCGAATGCCAGTGCATTCAGCCCCCCGAAATCCATCACGGAATGAAGCCCCTGCCCCACCAACCCACAAAAGGCATGCAAGACAAAGTCCTTGCCGCCTCCAACCCACAAAAGGTGCATGAAACAGAGCACTTACCTGCTCCCGTCCACGCTGCTTTGCGAATGGCTGCTGTCCTCCAGCCACCATTCACTTCCTCTTCATAGCATAGCCATGATAGGCTATGTAAATACTTATGTAGCCTATCACGGCTAACGCAGGGACGCCATTTGCGTCCCTGCGGAGGCCATGATAGGCTACATAAGTATTTACGTAGCCTATCACGGCAGGGGGGAAAAAACCCAGCGTACTCAAACGGCGGTAGCCGCCACCATTTGTGTACGCTGGGGTTTTTTCCCCCTGCCGTGATAGGCTACATAAATATTTACGTAGCCTATCATGGCTAAATACAGGAACGCAAATGGCGGCGGCTACGACAGCTGCCATTTGCGTCCCTGCAGGGCTGCCCAGCGGCCAGATGTCCAGCTGCGGGCGGCTGGAGCTGGCCGGCGGCTCTGCGGCTTGGCCGCGTAGCAGAGCCAGCCAGGCAGGATTCCGGGGGGGAGGACTGGATCACCTCCCCCCCCCCGTCAAGGATTCCGGGGAGAGGGACAGAGTCCCTCCCCTCCCCAGCAGAAACAGAACGGAATGGAAGGTAAATGTTCCATTCATCCCTATGGATGCCTTTCAGCTTGTGCAACAAGAGGATGTGAAATTTATTTATTTATTTATTTATTTCTATACCACCCAATAGCCGAAGCTCTCTGGGCGGTTCACAAAAATGAAAACCAAAAAGCACACAGTAAAACAATATAAAATATTAAGCATTAAAACCACAATATAACAATGCAACCAGAATAAAACCAGAATAAAACCTAGCAGCAATGCAGAGATTTAAAATACAGATTTAAAACAGCAAAGCTAAAAGACTACAAAGCTAAAATGCAAAAATGCCTGGGAAAATAAAAAGGTCTTCACCTGGCGCCGGAAGGAATATAATGTCTGTGCCAGGCGAACCTCACCAGGGAGCTCATTCCACAGCCGGGGTGCCACAGCAGAAAAGGCTCTCTTCCTAATAGCCACCTGCCTCACTTCCTTTGGCAGGGGCTCATGGAAGGACTGCTGAGGATGATTTTAAGGTCTGGGCAGGCACATATGGGAGGAGGCGATCCTTCAGATAACCTGGCCCCAAGCTGTTAAGGGGCCAGGTTATCTGAATGTTAATTTGAATGTTAATACCAGCACTTTGAATCAGGCCCAGAAATGGACTGGCAGCCAGTGCAGCTGGAAAAGTACCGGCGTAATATGAGCTCGTTGGCCAGTCCCTGTTAACAATCTTGCTGCCCTATTTTGGACTAGCTGAAGTTTTCAAAGGCAGCCCCACATATAACGCATTGCAGTAATCCAGATGAGAAGTTATCAGAGCATGGATACCTGTAGCTAGGCTATGTCTGTCCAGAGAAGGGCGTATACCAGCCTAAGCTGATAAAAAGTGCTCCATGCCACTGAGTTCACCTGTGCCTAAAGTGACAGTTCTGGGTCCAAGAGCACCCTCAAACTAGGAACCTGATCCTTTAGTGGGACTGCAACCCCCTCCAGAACAGGTTGAATATCACCTAGCCAGGCAGGCGAACCACCCACTAACAGTACCTCCGTCTTGTCTGGATTGAGTTTCAGTTTATTGGCCCTCATCCAGTCCATTACCATGCCCAGGCACTGATTCAGAACAGCCACTGCCTCACCTGGGTTTCATGAGAAACAGAGGTAGAGCTGGGTGTCATCCGCATATTGATGGCACCTCAGTCCACACCTCCAGATAACCTCCCCCAGCGGTTTCATGTAGATGTTACACAGTATGGGGGATAAAATAGAGCCCCGTGGAACCCTATGGCATAATTGCCATGGCGCAGAGCAATAATCCCCCAGCACCACCTTCTGGAATCGGCCATCCAAGTAGGAGCAGAACCAGTGCAGAACAGTACCTCCAATTCCCAACCCAGACAACCTATCCAGAAGAATAACATGGTCGATGGTATCAAAAGCTACTGAAAGGTCCAGGAGAATCAACAGGGTCGCACTCCTGCTGTCCCTCTCCTTGCAGAGGTCATCTCACAGGGTGGCCAAGACAGTTTCCATTCCAAAACCAGGCCTGAAGCCTGATTGAAACGGATCTAGATAATCCATTTCATTCAAGAGTGCCTGGAGCTGTCCTGCAACCACCCACTCAAGCACTTTTCCCAGGAAGGGGATGTTGGCCACTGGCCTATAATTGTTAAGTTCCTCTGGGTCCAGGTTGTGTGCAAAACACTTACCCCGTTCCGGCCGGAAGTCCGCAGTGGGGGGGGGGAGGCGATCCATCCCTACCCCCTGGAATCCTCCCTGGCCAGCTCTGCTCCGCAGCATGGCCATGGAGCTGCTAGCCAGGGCCGGCCGCAGCCAGACTTCTGGCCACTGCCGGGCTCTGGCTGCAAATGGTGGCCGCTACACCGGCCACCACTTGAGTCTCTGCCAAGCCATGATAAGTATCTATGTAGATAAGTATCTACGTAGATACTTATGTAGCCTATCATGGCTTGGCAGGGACGCAAATGGCAGCCAGTGTAGCGGCCGCCATTTGCGGCCGCAGCCCGGCAGCAGCCAGAAGACAACCCGGAGCCGCCACCAGCAGAGCCGCCGCCAGAGCCACTGCCAGAGTCGCCGCCACTGCCAGGTAGGTCCGTTCCAGGGGGGATTTCGGGGGGTGGGGGGGTAGTCCATTCCACCACGGACTCCGGGGGGCCAGATTCTAAAGAATTCCGTGGCGGAATTCTCCAGCATCCCTAGCTGGTATCACTCCCTCTCTCAAGGAGGAATTTACAACCTCCTGGACCCAGTCAGACATTCCCTTCTTGTTTGATGTATTAAGCCATGAAGGGCAAGGGTTGAGTACACAAGTGGTCAATCGGACTTGGCCAAGCACTTTGTCTGCATCCTCAGGCCTCAATAACTGAAACTCATCCAATAAAACTGAACCAGACGGTGCTCTGAATACCTCTACCAATGGAACTGCATTAATCGTGGTGTCCAATTCATGACGAATCTGAGTGACTTTATCTTCAAAGTGCCGTGCAAACTCATCACAGCGTGCAACCAAGGGTTCCACAGTCCCTCTCCCTGGCCCAGAATGTAACAGGCTGCAAACCACTTGGAAAAGCTCCGCTGGACGACACTGAGAAGATGCAATGCTGGTGGAAAAGAACTGTCTCTTTGCCACCCTCACCGCCACAGAGTAGGCTCAATAATGAGCTCTAACCTGTGTTCGGTCAGACTCAGCACGAGTTTTCCTCCACCTGCATTCTAGCCTTCTCCCCTCTTGCTTCATTGCCCTCAGCTCAGCTGCATACCAAGGAGCTGGCCGGGCTCCGCTCAGAGGGAGAGGGCGCTTGGGCATGATCATGTCAACCGCCCGAGTCATCTCTGCATTCCACAGAGCGACCTGGGCTTTGACAGGAGCACCAGCCATACCAGCAGGAAAATCCCCCAGAGCCCTCTGGAATCCATCAGAATCCATTAGCCTCTGCGGGCAGACCATTTTAATAGGTCCCCCACCCTTGCAGAGGGAGAAGGCTGCCAAGAGTCTAAACCTCAACAGGAAGTGATCTGACCATGATAATGGGGCAGATGTTAATTCCTCCACTTTCAGATTACCATCCTCTTGCCCAGTCAAGAAAACCAGATCAAGCGTGTGTCCTTTTACATGTGTTGGGCTTGGGCCGATAACATGTTGGGAGTGCCCCATGGTTGTCATGGTGGCCATGAAGTCCTCAGCCACCCCAGATACAGCATGGAAGTTGAGACCCCCCAGGACCATCATCCTAGGGGTAAACAACCTGCTTGGAGGATTGAGGCCTTTTACTTGCTCTTTAGACCCTTGTCCATCCTGGCTTGTGAAATCTGCCAGGGCTGGACTGCATATTTATACTAGTGCTGTGCAGAAAATTTCTCCTACATTTTTTTCAACCATTCTCATTAAACATGATAGAAAAGAAATTGCTTCTGAAAAGAAATTCAAAGGAGGAGAAATTCTCATGAGTTTGATTTGGGGTTCTTGGGCTTCCTTACTTTTGTCGTGGCTGAGGAGTGTCCATGAGTGTCCTGTCTGTCATTGTACAGTAATCTTTGTGGCAGCCTGTAGTGTCCTTGGCTTCCCACACATTAGTTAAAGCCATCATGAGGCAATTCCTCCCATGGGGCTTTTTCAGTTCAAGAAGCGCAGGTGGCCTGGGAGAAAAAACACACACAGCACTCTTGGCAACCTTGCAGTTATTAGGTAAGCTCAGAAATACCAGCAAAAGAAATTCAAAATTCTGTCTCAGAAAAGTGGAAGTCTCAGCACAGCTGATGCTATTGCCACTTACAGAAGCAGTGCAATAAAGCAAAACCCTTAGGAAAAAAGAAAGAAACTGTGCTACAACCCCTGCCAATAGTGAGCCCTATCTGTGAGAAACTGTTGGAGAATTTCTCCTCCCCTAGGAGAAATTCAGTGAAATTGTCCCCTCAATTTCTCTGCCCACAAATAGGCTGGAGAATTTTGAGAGGCCATTTGTACACAGCTCTGACCTAGACCTCCAATGTGGTCAATGCCTCCTTGAGGGACAATTAAGTTCCTGCACTTTTGAAAGAAGCAGTGGTGAGTCCCTTGTTGGAGAAACCAAACTATGGTTTCAGATAACTAACACTTTGTCAAATTTGCCATTCTTGGGCAAGGTCCTGGGGTGGGTGGTGGCCTCATGACTCCAAGCAGTGTTGGATGATATGGATTATTAAGATCCATTCCAACCAAGTTTCAGGCCTAGTTATGGGATGGAAACAGCCTTGGCCGCCCTGGTTGATGACTTACACAGGGAAATACATGGGGACAGTGCAACCCTGTTGGTTCTTCTGGACCTCCCAGAGGCTTTTGAAACCATCGGCCATGTGACATGTTGGATCATTTTTCTGGATTGGGCTTAGGAAGCACAATGATAAAGTGGTTCCAGTCCATCCTGGAGGAGAGGTCTCAAAAGGTGGTACTGGGAGACTTTTGCTCTACCCCATGGCCATTAGTCTGTGAGGTACCGCAAAGTTCCATCTTGACCTCCATGCTTTCTAGCATTTACATGAAGCCACTAGGGGGAATGATCTGGAAGGTTTGGGGTGAACTGTCATCAGTATGTAGATGATAGTCACCTTTACCTCTCATTTCCATCTACACATCCCAGGAAGGTTGTGGAACTCTTGAACCAGTATCTGGAGGCCATTTTGGGATGGATGAGGGTGAACAAGTGGAGACTTAATCCAGACAAGAGGTACTGTGGGTTGGGAAACCAATTACTCTGGATGGAGTTTACAACTGGTCTTAGATGGGGTTGCACTGCCCCTAAAAGACCAAGTGTGTAATGTGGCAGTCCTCCTGGACTATGCACTAACTGGGGAAGCCCAGGTGGCTGCAGTGTCCAGGAGTGCATTTTACCTGCTTAGGCTGGTATGCCAGCTGTGGCCCTATATGGAGAGTACAGACCGTGCCTCTATCCATGGACTAGTGATGTCCAGGCTGGACTACTGTAATTTGCAGTACATGGGGCTGTCTTTGAAGATGATCCAGAAACTTTAGCTGGTGCAGAATGCAGCCGCCAGAGTGTTGGTGGGGACGAGGTGATCAGATCAAGTAACACCCATACTGTGCCAGCTGCACTGGTTACCAGTGTGTTTCCAAGCCCATTTTAAAGTGCTGGTTTTTACCTTTAAAGCCTTAAATGGTTTTGGGGCAAATTGCTTGAAGGACTGCCTTCACCTGCCCACACTTCATCAGCCTGCCCACACTTTAATATCAACAAGAGAGGCCTTTTTCATTTGCCTGCTTGTGAAGGCAGCTAGATGGGTGAGTACATGAGAGAGGCCTTTTTCCACAGTTGCCCCACACTACTGCAATGTGTGGTTTGTTAACCACAAACAACCCATGAAGAGAACCCATGGTTTGTTGTTAGATTGTGAACTGTGGGTTGTTCTTAGTTAGCAAACCATTGTTTATTAGCACAGCTGGGTTCACACAACACAACAACCCATAGTTCAACAACAAACCATAGTTTGACAACAACCCACGCTCAACCCATACTCAACCTTGAGTGTCGTGTTATGTGAACTCAATCAATATGATCTAACATGGTCAGTATTCTGGTAATCAGTTCTCCTATGTTTCTTCTTCCACACACAACCATTGTGAATTGAAAAAGATATCAATTTTTTTTAGAAGGTAATAAATAAACTGCTATTTACATTTTGGGAAAACCAATCTAAAATGTTCTAGGATAGCACTGAAATACTACAAGTATCCTGGGGATACTGAAATGATATAGAACATCACTATAGAAAGGGCAGAAAATAAGAGGCAATAAAATCAACAATAAAAGGTAGGTTTTTCAATTCTTAGAAAATCAAATTCTGACATCTTACAAAGAAATATGGCGAGCAGGTGGAACAATCAAATTTGGATTTGACAACTACTGAAAATTACTTTAGTTCTTACCTCATTATGCAATGAGTTAATGAAATCATGTTTTTTCCCCTAGTTCTTATAAAATAAAGTCTAATACTGTGGAAATTTGATAGCTGAGGAAATAAGTAAAGGACAGAATCTTTCCTTTATAAATATTTTTAAAGGATTTTTAAACCAAATTGCTGGTAAATACATATTGGTTCCACAAGTTTACAACAGGTAGGGGTGAACGAAAGTCACTTACCTTTTCTCACAGCTTTTTCGCGGTGGGGGGGAGCGCTTCGCTGCTCCCCCCGCGAAGTTCAGGCCGGGGGGGGAGGCTTCCCGCCTCGCCCGGCCGAAATTCAGGCCGGGGGGGGGAGGCTTCCCGCCTCGCCCGGCCGAAATTCAGGCCGGGGAGGAGGCTTCCCGCCTCGCCCGGCCGCGAACACGAAAGTAAAAAAAAAAAAAAAAAACAGTCCCCTGATAGGCTACGTGACGATTCACGTAGCCTATCACGGCTAGATCTGGAAAGTCAGCCGTGATAGGCTACGTGAATCGTCACGTAGCCTATCACGGGTGACTTTAAAAAAAAAGAAGCGCGTACGCGAATGGCGGCCCCCATAGGGAGCCGCCATTCGCGTTCCTTATTTAGTTGCTGTAGTCTACGTCAATCTTTACGTAGACTACGGCGAAAATAGGGCAACGCAAATAGCGCTGGAATATTGTTTATCGAGTGGAGCTGGGGGAGGGGGGAATATATACCATAAGACTCAATAAAGTCTCTCAGTTTCCACATTAGTAAATGGATAATTCTCATGGCCAGAAAAGTCATCATCTGTAAATCTACAGTGGGAATTCCTTTGGGAATTGCTGTATGGGACCAAGAACCGAATTATATGTGACGCTAATTGCATAGCATGTCGCTGAAGCTTGTTTTAATCTACTGTAAAATGTAAGGGCTGGCTTAGAATTCTGTGTTAATGTTCTCCTAATCACACAGTGTGGCTACTGTATACATTATTGTTTTCCCTACTCTTGGGTAAGTGTGCATGGCCCTGCTTTGGATCACAACCACAGTGCTTCAGGATGGAGGATTGAATGTTCCTCCACCCACCCATTTCCCCCCCAAATTCCACTGCCCCTGCAGGGGGGTTAAAAAAAAAAACAGGCCTCCATTGCCTTCAATTGAGACTTTTTCTTTTTTCTTTTAACCCTCCCCTGTCAGGTGGAGGGAGATTTGGGGGACAACAGACAAGGGGGAGGTTTAAAGCTCCCTCCTAAAGTGCCATGGTTCCAATCCAAATCAGGGCCATGCACACTTACCCAAGAGTAGGGAAAACACAATCACATATACCTATGCTATGTCTGGCCCTCCCCTGCTTTGCCTACAAGTATGAGCCATTTTCACAGAATTCTAAGCCAACCAACCCAAAGAAAAATTACTAATAGTAAAAACAGGAGAAAAAATATATATTTGGATCCAGAACCATAAAAATAGACTCCACAGGGAACCTCCAAAGTGGAAGGTTCTTTTGCATTACACAGTAGTGAGGCATCTTTGCATACACAGATGTGCAGATGATAATGTTATCCCTGGTTGAACCACATCACCATGGTTCTCCAAAGTATAGGAACAGGGCGGGTACACTGGGGTTAGTAGCCAGATATGGTGGTCGGTCTGGCATGGGAGCTGAACTCACCCCTAATTCTTTCCTGATGCTTCTTGAATCATTAGTTATATAAAGAGCAGGACTACATTAAAAAGCCATTTGTTGCTTTCTTTTACAGAAGAAGATGCCTTATACTGAGTCAGACCATAGATTCATCTTATCTCAGTATTGTCTGCTCTGGTTGCCAGGATCCCAGGCAGAGGCTATTCCTCTCATCTGCTATCTGGGTCCTCCCCCCCCCCCCGCCTTGGGAGATGCCAGGGATTGAACCTGGGACTTACTGCATGCAAACCATGCAATCTTTATCCCTGACATATGCTCTGTTCCACACTTTTAAAGCACTGACCACATCGAACTGTATTTCAAAATAGAACTGGGGTTCTGCTGATGAAGATTAAAACAATAATGATGTGGTCTGAGGCTAGAGAGTCATTCACAGAGACTTCTCTGCAACGTGTCATCCTGCTGAATGAAATTCAGTGTTTGACCCGAATCTGTCTGGGACACTTTGAGAGAGCCAATGCAGTGTCATACACTGGCAGAACTGGCTCTTTGACCACTCAAATCCCCACTTAGCTATGAAGCCTATGGGATGATCTGGGGCCAGTCACTATCACTCAGTCCGACTTGCAGGGCTCTTGTGGAGTTGTTGCATTTTATCTCCACCTAAGCAATCCAGAGTTCCTTGAGATATTAGCCACACTAATCCCCGCTCCCCCATCCAATCTGGTTTCAGATACCAATATCGCTCTTGCTGTGTGATGTGACCCCTCCCACCTGATTACTATAGCTTTACATTGGTCTGGGATGGACCTGGGGTGGCAGCAAGGCCGTTCTCATAAACTAAGAAATCTTTAGAAGCCATTACTCCATGTTCTATTCTCTCTGCAATGTTTTTCCTTTAAAACAGTTGAAAAAACGTTTTTCATAATAACTTTGTTTTCCATCAGGTTTAGTCATTTAATCTACTGTTTGTTAAACATCATTCAAATGTATTAAAGGGGGTGGGGACCCCTAGCTATTTGCTGTTTGTTTAAGGTTATTTTTTCCCCGTGTTTTCTTATAATACTGACAATTAAGTGAAAATCATATCCCAATGAACACAGGCTCAGAGAAAGCATCCTCAAGAAAATTACTTCTGCACTGCTCTTCTCCATTTAAAAACAAAAATTCCCTCAATTGTACACTCCAACAGTGAGGCATTTTTGCCTAATTTATTGAGAGGCATACACTAATGGTGGAAACAGGCAAAGTTCACCTACTTATTGCTTGAATATTCATGTCTATAGAGAATATGTTTATATTTATCAACTCTACAAGCAAGCGGTGACGTTAAGTGGTAAATGCCAATGATCGACGAACCTGCTAAGTGCAAGTACACTTACTTTCAGAAGAAATAAAAATCATGTTGTAACAAGGGTTCTGTGCAGAGTGTTTGATATATGCCATAAATGGCAAGGCTCGTTGGGAAATTCACACTTTATTCTCACATAAAGCATTTGTTTCCAGAGGTGGTTATAAGCAGCTTAGCTTCCCCCTGGGAAGAGTGTTTTGCCTGGATGAATTGTAATAAGAAGTTCCAGCATTGTTTTTATGATTGGGGGGGGGGAGAGATGCTTTTCTTTTGAAACATTAGGCCAACTCATGCATTAAGGTCAGGTTGTAACTTAAGGTGGCTAGCAGGGCCAGTGTCACATTCCACTGCTAACGCTTGCCTTGCCCATGTGCCTGGTGGCCAGGAACATGTCATTTTAATTTCCTCAAAGGCCCAGATGTAGCATTGCTCTGGGGCACTGAGCCATCCTACAGGAGGTAGGGGTGGTTATTTACACAGGAAAGGCCACCTGAAAGGGCTCCAATATATTGAAGGCCTTCTCACATCTAGGCCAGCCCTGATGGTTACTGCAACACAGTGGTTAAGATATTTAGCTGTGATTCAGGGCATCTTTGCTTCAAATCATGCCACGAACTCCCTACATGGCCTTACACAAGCCAATAGCCACAACGATAAGCCATACTACATACAGTTGTCATTGTTTGGTGTTTTCTTCAAGTTACTTAGTTCACTGACAGTGACTGTACATATGAGCACATTGCTAGTTTGACTGGAGAACAAGAACAGGACGGTTAGGACTGCTGCTAAGCCTGCTACGAAGTCCTCCCTTATAGCACGAGAGTGACCCAATATTATTGTTAACTATCTAGAGGTGGTCTAGGCAAAGCTCTTCCCAGAACTTTTCACTTCAGACAGTAGATGGGGATTGCCTGGTTGAATTGCATCCTCAGAGAGGGAAATTCATGCACACAGAAAAGGAGCATGTCAAGAAGATGGCAGGAATCCTTACCCCAAACACTTAGTTTTCTGTATGCAGGGAGTTTTTTTATATGGGGGGAATATTCAAGTCATGCAATTTCCACCTTCTGTCTAAACTAGAACACTCCAGGAACAACTTTACTAGAGGAGGAGGAGGAGGTTTATATCTTGTTCTCCTACTTTTGTTTTTTTGTCTTTGTTAAAGTATTTTTATGTATTTCCTTATATTTTCACCCCACCCACCCCCTTACATGCAATAATCCAGGCATATCAAAAATGTTAATAGGTCAAGGCAGAAAAATACACAATACATTGTTCACATGAGCCAGAGAGATCGATATGCTACAGGCATAGTATTATGAAGCTGAATATTGCCAACATACATAATACATTGATACCAATCCATAATAAATGTATCTTGTTTCCTACTTTCTTTTGCCAGTTGTAACTTATTTGTTAATTTTTCTGTTAAGGCAATCTTACAAACCCGAGCCCACCAAGCGTCCACTGAAACTCCTCTTAAGTCCTTCCAAATCTGAGCAATAATCAGGCTAACTGCCGCCAACAGAAATCCAGCCATTAGAGGAGCAATTTCTATATTTCCCCCAAACAATCCTAAAAGTGCCAGCTCCAGTGTTCTCTCCAATTGCTGTCCAAGTATCTTATCAATTTCATTTAAGACTGCAGTCTAAAACTTTACCACTTTTACACAGGACCACCATATATCCTGGGTGGATTCTGGTTCCTTGCATCCCCTCCAGCACAATCTTGACAATTCCTGATAAATATGAGCTAAACAAACAGGAGCCATATACCATTTTTGAAGAACCTTCAAAGCTTGTTCTCTCATATTAGTAGATACTGATTTAAATGGGAATCTTTCCAACACTGGATTCCATAAAACATCCCCTATTTCTGTTTCCCAGTCCAGTTCCCACATTCGTTTTAAACTGTTAGTTGAACCCATATCTAAATCAATTAGCACTCGATAAATATGTGACCTCAGGCCTTCCTCCCCCTTGCTTAAAAGTATGGATTCAAATGGTGTTAAATTTCTCAGGGCCTGTTGTTTAACAACCTCTCTTCTAATGAACGCACCTACTTGATACCATGCTAACCAAGTTATTCCAACCTCTTTCAAATGAGTCCTCCAGAACTTCCTGGGGAGGGGCAGAGCATTCAAATAAAATTATTTCGACCTATAAATCCCATTTAAAGCCAGTGTATCCATTGGTCGATCCTTGGTGCGAAAGACTGGATGACAGAGTAAGGGAACCATAGGAGCTATCCCTGGTAGTTATTTGTCTTTCCTCCCTATCCATACCTGTAAAATTCCTCTCAGTGTAGAGGTTTCACTTACACATATTATCTTAGGTTCATTTTTAACATATAAAAATGAATCCACTATCTGTGATGGTAATATCATTCTCTCCACCTGTACCCAATAATTATTATTATCTGTCGATAACCAAGACAGGTGGTGATGTAACTGGTACGATTCATAATATAATATTAGATTAGGGATACCCCATCTTCCTACTGCACATTGCCAATATCTAAGAACTTTGGCTATACATGGTTTCTGACTTTTAAATATACATTGCTCTAATCTACTCTGCCATAGTCTCAAAGCTTTATATTGACTTTCTAGACAAATAAAACAAATATGTTAACTTAGGAAGGACCATCATCTTAATAGTTGCTATTTGACTAAAAAGGGAAAGATTAAGTTTCTCCTTATATCCTTCAAAATATTTTTCCATAGCCACCCACAATTTATTTTGAAGAGTTTTCATGTATTCCTAGATAGATAGATCCCTTAATAGTGAAAACAATTATCTACTAATTGCTCTCCTACTTTTGTAATCAGTGGCCTACGACAGAATATACATGAAAATTCAGCATAAAAAACAACCACAATTAAAAACTATCAGCAGCAACTCAAAACCTCACATAAAATTTTTGCTGAATACTAAATTAAGGTTCAAACATTGAAAGTCCATTGGGAGAAAATTTCTGCTGGAAGGAGCCTAGGAAAGGCCCTGTCCTATGTGGGCAGGTACCCCATCTTTCTGTTTTGTCTCTAAAGCATCTAATGTGACATACAGCACAAAAATAATATTATAAATATATAATGATGGATTTGTCTGAAAGCCCCTTCTGACAGCATGGAATTTATATCCCTGTACCAGCCTAGTAACACTGGAAGCTTGGGGTAATGTGGAAAAGCCAATAATTCAGAATCTAAATTGAACTGTTGAATCTAAAGTTAAAGCAAACATTTGATTTTAAACAACATGGGGAATCTAAGAATTCCCGTTTTCATGGACATTATGCCAATATATTCGGTTATTAAACACAGAACAACAAGAACAACAACCTCCTTCTAGCTAACGTACCCGATTATGTGGGCTGCATATATATTGGCGCAGTGCACTCACTCGTGGAGCCCTCTGTGGACCAAAACTGATCACTTGAAAAAATCTGGGTAATCCTCCATTTTCTTCTCCTTCCATTGTTGTGGAGAAACCCCCCTACTGTAGGAGGTAGGGGCTTTAACCTTCCCCCACCCCCACTGTGGTCTGGAGCTGGATCAGTTCTCCCACGCCTTCAATTTATATTGCCAAAGAGTGGCACACTAAAGCAAATTTGGCAATATATATTGCAGGCCCAGATGCCCTGATTAGGAGGTAACGGTGTCCAGTACTAGTTATTCTGTCCATCTTGACTAAAAAAAAACTCCTAAATTTTGCCCCCAAACGAGCTTTGTACATGCATTCATTCATGAGATATGACATATTCCCATTTACATGTCAGCCATCTTGAAAAATGGCAGCTACAGAATTTATGCACTAGAATGGGCATGTCTACCGAAGTTAAATGTGTTCCTACATAAGCCTGAAACATGTACAAACTTCAAGATTCTCTGCACATCTATTCATGCAGAGTCTATGGGAGGTCCGAGACTACTTGTCTCTTTATAATAATTGTAAAAATATTTTTTATTATTATTCAAAACCAGTTCACTGAGAAACTATTTCAGTTTGAGAGTCTAGCCATGCTTTATGACAGCCCATATTCGGAAGATAAGATGACTTCACCCTCACTATTCAATGAGTCTGCAATGCTCCACAGTAAAGCCTTCTGATCTAATGTTAATAAGCATCAATTACTTGTAATTAAAATATAAGCTTCTATCATTCACAAACATACGAGTGTGACATTCAGCTCAAAACCAGCTTTGTCTTGACTGAAATATTGAGTCCTTTTTAGTCACGCGACACAAAAATAGCTAAAGAAAGACACCAACGCTTATACAATTGATATTTGGTACAAAGAATGAATAATCTTTTGTGCAGAATACAAAGTACTTAAAAGGGCTATAAAGTATTTTGAACCTGAACAGGGGCATAGCAGAATATTTTTGGTCATCACTGAAGGTAGTGATTTGAGGCTCAACTCTGGGCTGAAAACGTATTTTGTGGTCAACCTAGAAGGTGTAATTTTGAGGACAAGTTTGCTTACAATATCAGTAAAACAATCAATGCAGATTATTACTCCAATTTTAATGTTTTTCTTCTTCACTGAACAGCTGTGACAGAAAACAAGTGTCAGGTCTTATTGAAAATTACTACTACTTTATTGGGACCTTTGGAAGAAGGAACAGTTCCTCAGAAGTCCTTGAGCATTAAGTTTGTCATGGCTAAAGGAGCTCCACTAGCTTCTCAAGCATGTCCTCTCCAAGATACAGAAAGACTAGGGCAGCCTTTCCCAATTAGCACGCTCCAGGCATATTGGACTGCAACTCTCATAATTCCCAGCCAGCACAGTTGGAACTATGGGAGTTCCAGTCTAACATGTCTGGAGGGTGCTAGGTTGGGAAAGGCTGGACTAGGGAAAACAATTTGTTTCATGAAGATTGCCAGATAGCCTAATTTAAAGAGATGTTTGACATATAATTAGAATGTGACGTAAGCTGGAAATCAGATCAATTCAGTCTTACTTCAGAAACCTGATAAGATGGCAGCTGAGTCACCTTATTGAGCTGACTTCCCTCTAAGGAAATGATGTGTGAAGGCAAGGAGTCAAAACGTTTAAAAGGCCAGGGCTTCTTACACAGCCAGGTGGTGACAAGAGAAATTAAGTATCTCCTTTTCAGCCTCACAGTTATTACCTCTACTTACATTTTTTATTTGGATATTAAACCTGAAAAAAAATATTAACCTGAGAACATTTTTGATACCTCAACAGCCAAAGATCAAGCAGATGTACAATATCTGTCAGTTCAACATTATTTAATTTGTGACTTTTTTTAATCAACCCTTCAAGGTGATGTAATAACCAGTAGGAGCACTGTGCTTGTGAGCCCCGCTTTTCTCCTGAGAGGTCTAACTGCAATTTAAACTCGAAACACAGAATTGTGCCCTGACCATGTGCGCCAAATTTCATCCTAGTATCTCAGTGTTCACAAACTTATATTTCAAACAAACTGGCATACAAACTTACAAATGGCATGCTGAGAGCAGGCCAGTAATTAAACCAAATAAAATGAAATCAGTGAATCAAGTTAATGGGTACTCCAAGGAGAAATCATTGTGAAGCTATTCCATCTTTTCTTTCTTAATAGATTTTCTGCAGTAACAGAAAAAAATATGGAAGAAGTGGTGGGAAAACACGTAAGGGTACGAATGGAACAGAACTATGTCTGGACCACCACCACCCCCCATGAAATTCCATGAATGAGTCAGAGCAATGGCATCATAAAAGCCCCATCTGGAAGCGCCCCTTGTCTGACTCATCAGACCCTTGTAATACAATACAAAATAAAGAAGGGGCAACTGATTATCTTTCCTGATCATCAGGGTATCCCTTCTGGGATGGGGGTAATGCTTTACTCACACCAGCTATATTTTTTGTACGGAGAAGAATTCAACTGTGAGCCCCCACCTACCTGAAGTGGTACAATCAAGAAACAGAAACTGCTACCTCTTCAGCTGTGGGGAGAGCTAGGTCTTAGCAATATACATCCAAATGACTCAAGCAAATGACCTGCGCCCTATACTGCAGAAACTATAAACAACAACGAGGGAATACATTTTAAAAGAAGAACCAACTTTTGTTTGAAAAAGAAGTGATTAAAAAATGACTGAAAAAAAATCTTTTCAAAATGAAATATAAAACTATATGCAATCTAACCATTTTTCTAAGCAATTTGCAAAAAGAAATGCTGTCTTTCATCCTCAGCAGTATCCAGCGTGGCCACTGCAGTTACACAATTGAAGTAGAGCTAGTGTAAGCATCCTCAAGTGTGTTAGATAAAAAGTCCTTGCTTTCGGTTTAGAAGAAAAGAATGCCAGGCAGGCAGCAGTGGATCCAACACTATTTTATTGAACGTTTTGCAAAACGGGTGCAGAGCAGTCTGGACCCCGAGACACGTGTGCAAAAGCCCTTTATATCATATCGCTTCTATTGTTCTTACCAGTAACCAATGAAACAGTTAGTACATCGGCTCACTAAGTTAATATCCAATAAACAGTCACTATCAGCTTACCAAGCCGTTAGTCATGAGTGCATCAGTATGATTCCCTTTTTGCTTCGCCTATATTTTCCCGCTACTCGGGCTCTTACGTAACTTGAGACGCCAATGGTTATGGAGTCTCCTTTTTTTCCTAACAATTCCCTCCTTTAAGTCTTTATTCACGTCTTAAAGCATTTAAAACGGAGTTTCTTTATCAGCACAATAAAGCAAGAGCATCTGTTTTGACAGAGCGGTTTCAATTAACCGCTGGGATAAGCCTCTAGCGCAGGGGATAATGCAACAACCAAATAACACTAAAACTCCTATCATCACTACAAGCGAAATAAGGATTGAGGCTGCTAGGTGTTTCCATTTTCCAAACCATCTCTCCAACCAGTCAGTCACGGGGTTGTTAATCCCTGAATTCTCGGCTAATTCTTCAGACAAGGCGGTGAGACCCTGCAAAGCCCTTGTTACCGTGCCATCTGGGGCAGTGTTGTTAGGGATGAAGGTGCAACACCGTCCACCTAGCATGACACAAACCCCTCCTTTTTCTGCTAACATCATATCAAGAACACGCCGATTTTCCCAAGCCATTTGGCTGGTGGCATCTAGCTGCTCAGCCAATCCTTTTACAGCATCTCGAGTATAGTTTATAAACCTCTGTTGATTATAATAAACGTAATTGATCCAATCTACATTTTTGTTAATGGTCACCCACCAAAACAGGGTAGATTCAAATCTTGCAGAAATTTGATTTCTTCCTTTGAACTCATCTGGCACTCCCCTTGGTACTCCTATGGAGTCAATATATATTTGATCATCAAAAGGGGTTACTGATCGTTTCTGCCGGGGTTGGCCAGTCTTCTCTGCTGGATGGTATGCAATTGAAAAGGGGACTGCCAACTGAACTAACCCACAAGCTCTGGACCAATTGGAGGGCAATACCTCATACAACTCTAGGCCACCACAATACCACCAGAGATCAGCTCGTGGGATTGAAAGGGAATTATTCCTAAAGGGGGTAGAATTAACACATCTTATTTTACTCGTCAGGTTCCCTATACGCCCCTCTGTGTCTGCAAGGTTTCGGTGTATGCATCCGGTATGGTTTCTTCTTTGCAGGAAGACTGTGGAAGGTCTGACACGATCCTTTGATTTGAGTGGGGGGTATAATTTATTGAGGGTTTGGCATTCCTCCTCTCCCCATGCATCAGGGTGTTGGAACAAATGGATCACGCAGGTGAGGAGGGAAGGAGTGTCCCATCCCAGTGGAAAGGGCAGCACCTTTGCTACAGATCTCCCTGTGGCACAAACAAAACAGTCAGACTTATTTAAAGACTTGGCTGTATACTTTATCCACTCTAACCACACATTATCAGTTTCTTCTGTTATTGGGATCCCTAACCTGGTTCTCCAGGGACGCCTCTCTTTCTCAGGGATCTGTACCAGAAGTGGTCTGAGGGGTGTTGGTGTGACATTTCGGGGTTTTATCTTAAAGCTGTCAAGCCCAAGTCCTTGAGGTATCACCATTCACGTTAATATTTCTTTAACCAACATTACCAACACCACCCACAATACTTGCTTCATATTACAAGTTTTTTGTAATTCGAACCCGAGCTTTTCCCAGATGTTGTGACTTGTATATTACAGGCGATTGTGGCTCCTGGATGGCTTCTTCGCCTGTGTCCTTGGCAGCTTCCAGAGGGGTGCCAGGGAGCAAAGGACCGTTGCCTGTGTCCTCCTGTTCTTTCCAAGTGACAGAAGGAAGCGAGGGTCGCTTAAATGGCTTTATCCGGCTGCAATGTGTCCATTTATTAGAACCCACAAGCTTTACACACGAGTGGCTGGTTGGTCCCACCAAATAAGGCCCCTCCCACCCTTCCTTTAAAGCTTCTTTATTCCACTTTTTCAGCAACACCTCATCTCCCGTCTGGAAGAGATGGATAGGTGCATCTAACGGCAGTCTCTGAAACGGAACGGAATAAGCTCGTAGCTGTGAAAGAACAGACTGTAGAGAAGTCAACTGATCCCTTAGCATCTGATCACTCACCTCCCACTTGACTTCCTCCCTCCTTCCGCAGTGTACCCGAGGCGGGAACCCAAACATCAGTTCAAAGGGGGACAATTTTATGTCCTTTCTTGGCATCCTTCGAAGCTTCGTTAAAGCTATTGGCAGAGCCTCAACCCAAGTGAGCTTCACCCCTCGTTGGAGTTTGGTTAAAGTCTCCTTGAGGCTCCGATTGATTCTTTCAACTTGTCCACTTGCCTGGGGCCTCCAGGGGCAATGTAAATGCCACTCTACTCCCAGAGCTTGTGCCAGCCCCCGTGTAATAACTGAGGTGAAATGTGAGCCCTGATCGGACTCTATAACTTCGGGCAGGGAGAACCAGGGCACCACCTCCTGTAACAATTTAGCAACAACAGTTTTAGCTTGGCAGTTCCTACATGGAAACGCCTTTACCCACCCTGTCATTTGACATACTATTACAAGCAAATACCTGTAACCCCTACATGGTGGCATCTCAGCAAAATCAATCTGCGCCCTCTGGAAAGGATAGTAGGCCCATGGTCGCCCTCCTTTTGGAGGAGGGGGTGCCCTGGGAGGGTTGGTTTTCTGGCAGACTTCACAGGTTGCGGCTAGTCGGTGGGCGCATACAGTTAAGCCAGGGGAGACAAACAGCCTCTTGCAATAGTCGATCATGGCTGATGCTCTAGGGTGTCCAAGAGAATGGTGGACTTGCTCTAGAACAACCCTCTGCAGGGTCTGTGGAAGAAGCAGTCTTCCATCTGTCATCTGGATCCATCCATCATCGCAGGGACTTATTCCGTGTTCTTGTGCCATCCGTAACTCAGCAGGGGACTATGTGGGGCGCTCTTTTCTTTTGGGTAGAATGAGGAATGTTCCTTGGATTCCCTCTCTGGCTGCTCTTTTTGCGGCCTCATCTGCTTTCTGGTTTCCCTGTCTCCATTTTTCCTCTTTTTCTTTCCCATGGGCTCGGACGTGGACAACAGCTACTTGTGAGGGTAGCTGGAGGGCATCCAGAAGATCCACTATTAGGCCGCCATTAGCCACTGGAGATCCGTTTGCTGTAAGGAATCCCCTCTCTTTCCACAGTTGCTCATGAGCATGCACAACGGCGAAGGCATTTTTACTATCGGTATAAATATTTACTCGCTTTCCCTTGCTGGCTTGCAGGGCTCTTGTCAGGGCTACCAGCTCAGCGGATTGGGCGGAGAAATGAGGAGGCAGCCTTTCCTCACACACACTCTCCTCTAGAGTAACGACAGCCGCGCCTGTGTAGCACCTTCCATCCAGCATATAGCTAGATCCATCTACAAACAGATCTCTGGCTCCCTCTATTGGTTCATCCTCAAGGTCCGGTCGGCCTTTGGTGTCTAGGTCTAATACTTCAAGGCAGTCATGATCTGGGAGTCCTGATAGACTAAAATGCCTGGGAAAATAAAAAGGTCTTCACCTGGCGCCGAAAGGAGTACAATGTAGGCGCCAGGCGAACCTCACTAGGGAGCTCATTCCAGAGCCGGGGTGCCACAGCAGAAAAAGCCCTCCTCCTAGTAGCCACCCGCCTCACTTCCTTTGGCAGGGGCTCACGGAGAAGGGCCGCTGATGATGATCTTAAGGTCTGGGCAGGCACATATGTTGTTGCCGCCATGGCACCTTTCTTCCCCTCGCCTCTCCTGACCCCGTCCTGCAGGTTTTGCCACTGGTATTGCAGGGAGGGGAGAGGAGGAAGGAAACACTAGTGGGAGGAGGAGGAAATAGTGAGCAGGAGGAGAGGAGGAGGACAACGAAGAAGAAGGAGGAGGAGGTGCACCCACCCTGACAGGAATTTTTGGTGGTGCCAGTGGACACATTTCAAAATGTAAAAGGTTGACCCAAAAAGCTTGACCCAAAAAGGTTGCTTACTCCTGGCTTGCATTAGCCATTAAAAACAAACAATGCAACAAATTACATATATTCCAAATCTAGCTAATCACTCCACAATGTGCTTTAAAAAAAGCAGTCTAGAAAAAGTTAAAACATCTACCACAGCCAGTTAAAAGAATTAAGCAATAAGCAGCAGTGATTTTAATTAAGCAATAAGCAGCAGTGATTTAACTGTGCAAGACAAAAGCTAAAAGAAACATTTTCACCAGAATGTAGAAGGCTGATAATGATGGGGCTAAACATATCTCCCAGAAGGGCAGTGCAAAAGTTTGAGTGCTGCTACTTAGATAGCTCTTTCCTGTCTAAAGGAACAGATTTTCACCACCCCATGCTTCAGATATCGGCAGGTCCACGAGAAGGGCTTCTCCCCTTGCTTGTACACATGGTTCAACACAGAAGGTGTGATTCTTGCCTGTGGGATCAAACACAATGGAGCAACAATCCAGGAGGGATTCATAATTTCTCAGTACTCCCCAATGGAGTCCAAAGAACAAGGAGTGACCTGGTAGAAGCATGTGGATCTGGGATTGGCTGTTATGTAGGCAGTAGAGTTCTCCATTTGAACTGTGGTGCTGGAGAAGTCTCTTACGAGTCCCCTGGACTGCAAGGAGGTCAAATCAGTCCATCCTAAAGGAAATCAACCCTGAGTGCTCATTGGAAGGACAGATACTGAAGCTGAAGCTCAAATATTTTGGCCACCTAATGCGAAGAGAAAAGTCACCGGAAAAGACCCTGATGCTGGGGAGGAGTGAAGGCAAAAACAGAAGGGGACGGCAGAGGATGAGATGGCTAGATAGCATCACCGATGCAATGAATATGGACTTGAGCACGCTCCGGGAGAGAGCGCAGGACAGGAAGGCCTGGCGTGCTGTAGTCCATGGGGTCATGAAGAGTCGGACACGACTGAACGACTGAACAACAACAGAGTTCTCCATGAATAATAAGCTTTCCAATGCCATTTCTCTCAGCCTATGATGTACTAGAGGGGCTTGATATTCTTTCTCCCTCTAGCTCTCTACAGAGTCAGAGCTACTCAGGTGTTAAGGAGACTTTTAAAAAAAAATGTCATGCTAAGGCTTCACTGACAAAAGGGCAAGACAAAAGCAAAGTTCAAAGAGGCAAGCTACAGTCAATTCAAAAAGGCAGGGAGAGCAAAGAAGGCTGAGTGAGAGTGAGACAAGAGAAACAGATAGCATTGTTGCCATGGTCAAGGAACCAGGAAAACACTTGAACGTCAAGAGGGTGAAGCAGGAAGAGACTGGGCCAAGACAGAGAACAGAGTCTGAACAGCAGCTGCTTTGCTGCCCAGATCAAGGCTAAGTCTACACAGGTAGCAGAATGAGATGCTGGCTGAATGGGCTGCACCATTTTAGACTGTACATGAAGGGGCAACACTGCTGAATTCTATCCTGCAAGTACAAACTACCACAGAGAATGGATACCCTCCAACATTCCATGGTCAGAAACAGGGACATATGTACATGAGTGAGTGGGATCATGGGCAAAATCTGGCAGCCCAGTGGCACAGTCTGGCAGACAATGGCAGAGCCAACTCAATCCAGACTCAGCCTTGCTAAAGGCAGTGAGACAAGCCACAGGCTACAGGCCAAATCAAATATATTTAAGAAACATGTATGGGTACTATCTTGCATTTAACCCATGCCAAGAACATATCGGTCCCATTTTACAGCTGAGGCAGGGCTGTTCAGCAGAAATAGCAGTAAAATAATTATAAACATAGTGCCTCTGAGTGTATGGTGATTGCTCCCACATACATAAACTCTGAGCAAGTGCAAACTCTCCCTCTGCACACATTTACAGTTAAGGAACACTGTGCATCTTATAACAACATGAAAGAACTACTAGATTCAGCCTAAATAGGTCGCCCTTCCTGGGAGGAACCAGGAAGTAGTTAAGAGCAACACCCACAGGTTCTGGCCTGAGGAGAAAGAGTCCACAGCCTGAGAGCACTCTGTAGAAACTGAGTGCTGTGCCAAATATTTTGCTTCTTCCATTTTCGGCAGTTCATGGGATGGGGGGAATAAACACTCTGGTGAAAGAGGCTGGGGAGGTGAGAATTTTTAATAATTTTCTCAGTGGAGGCTGGTGGGTCCGATTTTGGTGGTGGTATGACTCCATTCTGGGTTTCAGTCACAACCAGCCAGAACTCTAAAGGAGCTCTCCAAGGTGCTGAACCTATGTTGGGGGTGGGGTTCATCATCTTGGAGAGCTCCTTTAGAGCTCTGATGGGTTCTGACCGAAACCCAGAATGGAAGAACAGCCCCACTGAAAATGGAGCCACCAGCCTCCACTGAATTTTCTCCTTGGGGAGGAGGATAGGATTTTTCCTTGCCTTTTTAAGTGTAGGTGGTGGCTGAGGGATATTCTTTCTATTATTATTATTATTATTATTATTATTATTATTATTATTATTAAAACAACTCATGCACTTGCACCAACCCGGGACTCTTTGTAGAGGGGCTTCTCCAGGCTCCAGCCCACAGCTCTTCCTGAACTCCCATGAGACCACGTAACCTCACCCTCTCTCGTAGGCATTCAGGAAGCGCTCTGGGCTGCAGAGCCCGGGAGCTCTTCCTGAATGCCTATGAGAGAGGGGGGAAACCTGTGGTCTCATGGGAGTTCAAGAAGTGCTGCCGGGTTGAAGAAGCATCTCCGTAAAGAGTCTCGTGCTGCTCCAAGTGCAGGGGGCATTTTTAAAGTTTTTGAAAAAACAGAAAGAAGATCCTTCAGCCACCTCCCAAACTTAAAAAGATATGTGGAAACCCTGTCCCCTCCCCAAGGAGAAAATGATTCAGAATTCTCCCCTCCTTGCAAAAGCGGCAGAAAAAACAATGACTCTTTCACATGGAGAGAGAAAAAACGCCAAACAGACACAGAGTTTGGCACAGCACTAGTAGAAACACCTTCGTTTAAATAAACTTAAAAGTTTGTTTAGATAGCAGCATCTATTTGATTCTATTACGTGCAGTCCACCAACTCTGAAACCTTATATAGAGTGGCTTTCACCCACCACTGGGCAACTGAAGCCTCTGCCCTTCCCCGACATGTAGAATTAAAAAGCATGGCTTACAGAGCAATGATGACACATCTCCCACACAGATTAGAGTGCCAGCACCTCTCCCTTTATAAATTAAGCACAGACCCAAATTCGCTGCCAGCAAAGTATTCTTCTATAGCTTTGTGGCCTACTCCAGTATTTCAGCCAGGCATGTTATTTTGCAGAGAAGACAGTGATCTAGTTTAAGACAATAAGATAAGCTTTATTTGTCAACTCCTGGTCACACAAACTAGGCCTCTCTCTCCTCTCTCTCTCTCTCTCTCTCTGTGTCTTGGTAATTCTTTTCCTGGGCCTCTTTCTCCAGAAAACTCCACTCCCCCACACACATTCTTTCTTACTTCCAGAACTCTCCCTGGTCTTTAGGGTCCACCTCTCCATAGAGACTTCTCCCACTATGTCAGTGTTCTTCACTGCAAGGCCTGAGGGCCCCTGATATCTCCCAGTAACCTCAGCTGGGCCTCTCCCTCTCTGGCACAGTTGGCACATAATGGTCGGAACTGTGCCATTCATCACAGACCTTCTGTCTGTGGTTTGTTTAATGTAGGGATGACGGAGAATTTCTCCCCGAAACTTCGGGGGGCCGAGCGCCAACGTGTTCGGCCCCCCGAACAAGTTTCGGGGAGAAATCCTCCGCCCCCCCGCCCCCGCCCCCCCCGGGACGGGACTTACCTTCCCTGAATGTCCCTCCCGGCGGCGGGTCTGGCTGGCGGTTCGTCCGGTGTTCGAACGGGGCGGGAGCGGCAGCCGGTCTTTCGACCGGCTGCTGCCCCCGCCATTGCAATGAAAGAAAAAAAAAAAACGTCCCCTGATAGGCTACGTGACGATTCACGTAGCCTATCACGGCTAGATCTGGAAAGTCAGCCGTGATAGGCTACGTGAATCGTCACGTAGCCTATCACGGGTGACTTTAAAAAAAAAAAAAAAAAAGCGCGTACGCGAATGGCGGCCCCCATAGGGAGCCGCCATTCGCGTTCCTTATTTAGTTGCTGTAGTCTACATCAATGTTTACATAGACTACGGCAAAAATAAGGGCAACGCTATGGGGAGCTCCCTATGGGGGCCGCCATTCGCGTACGCGTTTTTGTTTTTTTGTTTTTAAAGTCACCCGTGATAGGCTACGTGACGATTCACGTAGCCTATCACGGCTGACTTTCCAGATCTAGCCGTGATAGGCTACATGAATCGTCACGTAGCCTATCAGGGGACGTTTTGTTTTTTTGTTTTTTACTTTCGTGTTCGCGGCCGGGCGAGGCGGGAAGCCTCCTCCCCGGCCTGAATTTCGGCCGGGCGAGGCGGGAAGCCTCCCCCCCCGGCCTGAATTTCGGCCGGGCAAGGCGGGAAGCCTCCCCCCCCCGGCCTGAACTTCGCGGGGGGAGCAGCGAAGCGCTCCCCCCCACCGCGAAAAAGCTGTGAGAAAAGGTAAGTGACTTTCGTTCACCCCTAGTTTAATGTAATGTGAGACCTCTGGCTTTTCTCTTCCTCAACAATCCAGAAAAAGAACCAAAGCAGTTGACATGTTACTCTAAACAAGGGGTGCTGAACCGCTTTTAGCCATAGGCCAGATTCAATTTTGGAGAATCATAGAATCATAGAATAGTAGGGTTGGAAGGGGCCTACAAGGCCATCAAGTCCAACCCCCTGCTCAATGCAGGAATCCAAGCCAGAGCATCCCTGACAGATGGCTGTCCAGCCTCGTCTTGAACGCCTCCAGCGTGGGAGAGCCCACCACCTCCCCAGGTAATTGGTTCCATTGTTGTATTGCTCTAACAGTCAGGAAGTTTTTCCTGATGTTCAGCCGGAATCTGGCTTCGTGTAACTTGAGCCCATTATTCCGTGTCCTGCCCTCTGGGATGATAAAGAAAAGCTCCTGGCCTTCTTCTCTGTGACAACCTTTCAAGTACTTGAAGAGTGCTATCATATCTCCCCTCAGTCTTCTCTTCTCAAGGCTAAACATGCCCAGTTCTTTCAGTCTCAAAAGAAGCTCTTGGGGACTTTATTCCAGTGGTGGGCAGGGCCAAAGGCAATAGGAGGTACAGCCAAAAATACCAATGTATTTTTGCTTAAAACTCTTACTGCTAGTAACAACTGTTCAGATCTCATACTGCCATACCTCACAAGATTGTTGTGAGGATAAAATGCTGCCTTGGACACCTCAGGGGAAAAATGGGATCCAAATGTGAGTGTGACAGATAAATTATGCAAACAGAATATATTATGCAAATGTATTCACACAAATCTAGCAGCTGAATATACCTGACCTGATCACAGAATTAAAATATTTTAAGTACTGCATATTAGTGGAAACACTGTAGAATTGCAGGTAGGGTTGTGGTCATACCTTGGGGCACCAGTCTAGTTAACATTGGCTACCCCCTGTATCACTTTGCCAAAATGAGAACATTTCTGAGATCTCAAAATTCCAAGTTCACCGGGAACATCTCCTATCTAGAATTGCATGCCCACAATTATTAACAATCCTGCCTGAAGACACTGATTCAAAATGTGCTTGCATGCTTTTGCTTTCTCTCGCTCTCTCTCCCCCCCTTTCTCTCTCTCTCTCTCACACACACACACACACGTGTGCACACACACACACAATACTGCATGAACTTTACTAAGAGATATATTTCATCTGCCAACAAAATCAACTAACGTGTTCTAATCTGTTGAGCCTAATCTGTCCTTTTTGGCAGCAAGCTGAACAATGTCTAACTTACTTTAAAGCGAATATTTAACAGCTCTAGAACTACACGTTGGAAAATGCTTCTGGCACCCTAGGATACTAATGGTATGTAGTAGAGTGCTCAACCAATTACAGAGTTGTTAGTTGATTAATCACCTGCATTTTAAGTTATCAGTTAATTAAGTGACTAAATTTAAATATACTGGCATATTACCAAAACCTCAAAATAGGGGGCTTTTTGAGATATTGAAGGAAGTGTACAAGAACTCACACTTAAATAAACAAAATCTACCACTCATTGTTAGAAGGCAAGGCTTTCTTTAATTATTATTTTTGTTCCCTATTAGAGGACACCATTCTGAATGCAATGTGGGAGACTAGTCACACACACACACACACATCATGTTTCAGAGTATATGCCATTGATTTCTCAGGAGCACTTGTCTTTTGTTCTACACACTGAGCAGCTGTTTTTAAAATTGGGGATGTATACTAGATATTGCTCTTTGGGAGCTGTCTGAAAAGCAATCTAGACACAGAAGAAATAAACCATGGGATTCATCCAGGATCTGTGGACACAATGTGCCTCTGCCTGATTTTCAGGGATACACACACTCATACACACACACAACACAGGGCACCCTATTCAGCGGGGTCCCCCAACCATCTGTGTAGCATTTTCAGGAGGCTGGAGCAGGGGCTACCATGGGGAGGAGGGGTGTGGGTGTCCAATTCTGCCAGATCAGCTGCAGATACCTAAATCTGGATCTAATCCTATGTAAATAAATTATATATGCCAAAAATACAAATCTATTTGCTAAAAAAAATGAGGGAGAAAGAAGGCCTTTGAACCTTGCTGTAAATACTGCCACTTCCAAACTCTTCCACCTAAAATTGAAAGAGCATCCCGCATTACAGTAACTCACCAGAACCAAGTACCTTCACGTACAATAAGCGTGTCCTTAACTTGAAGCATTATAAGTCAAAAATTGTCTTGCACATACAAAACTGGAGGTGATTGCTCAACCTGCTGAAATTTACACCCCTAGCACGTAGATGTTCTCCATGTATGTGTTAACTGACTTGGTAATTAAAAAATGAGTGAGCTCTCTAACCTGGTAAGAGGTTCCCAGCAGTAGTCATTGCATTCAAGACTTTATAACAGCCTCCCCCAACCTGGTGCCCTCCAGAAGTTTTGGACTTCAACTCCCATCAGCCCCAGACAGCATGGCCAATGCACATGACTGCTGGGAGTTGTAGTCCAAAACACCTTGAAAGCACCAGGTTGGGGGAGGTTGCTCTATAATATAGACGTTCATCATTCCTTCCTCAGCTGCAACTAGGTGTGAGAAAAACCTATTGACTCCAATGGGAGCCTTTTTTTTTCATCCATAACTTGTACGGAGCTGTGGGCTAGCTGAAGAACCCTATGGGCCACATCCAGCCCATGGCCCACTGTTCCCTACCCCGCTCTACCTAGACAGCACTTGATTAATAAGGATGCTGTGACATTATGGTATATTGTTTTATGGTTTAGAGAGCAATCCTATGGGGATAAGTGGCTGCCTCCAAATTCGGAGGTGACTGCCTATCCAATGCAGAGTGGGAGGAGCATGTCTCCTCTGCACTTCAGCTGCCCTGCAGTCAAGCTAGACAGCTGATTTTGGCTGTCTAGCCACAAGACCTCAGAGCGCAGGGTGGGGAGGCTGGACGAGGCATAGGAAGTGTCATACCGGTACTTCCGAACTCTCCGCCCTGCCCCACCCCCAGGAATGGCCCGTTTCCCCTGCTCCATGCTGCTCATCTGAGTGAAGAGTGCAGGGACAATCCACACTGCCTATGATGCAGCAGGGGGAAAGGGTGGAGGGCAGTTCTCCGGGAACTGACCAAACCTATGACCGTCTATCCGCTGTCTCGTGGCTATAAGATTGTGCCCTTAATTGCCTATTATAATGTCTGTTTGCATGGTTGATGTATTGTAACATGTTTTGTCTCTATAAGACTCTGGTAAGTATGTGGGAGGGGAAATTGGAATGTTCAGAATTTAAATACTGTCTCCTGATTGGCTGTGAATTGTTTTACTGTTGGGAGAGAGGGAGAATAACAGGAGATGGGTTTGCCTTGAGTGGTCAAATAGCGCTGGTGGCTTGAGGGATAGGAAGGACTCCCGGCTCTAGCTTTGGGGTTGGATAGATTCCCTGGGAGGTGGGGGGAGGGTTAATTAGTATTTTAAAGACCATTATTAGATGGGGTAGAGTAGGCAAGGATTTAATAAAAACGTGAAACAACAGTTCTTTACCTCATGTTACACCAACTGACTTGAAACATCTTTTCCTTTGTAAATAAAGTTACATTTTAATTCTGTTATTACAAACCACGCCATTCTTGGTCTCATTATTAACAGGGAAAAGGTTTGAGGATAATAAGAATGAAATAAGCGAGAGTCACAATATCTACTCAGAGAGAGACTGGAGGTTCTCTCCTAGCTATGAGGAGAGTGGTGGCAGAGACAGTTTTAACGGTTTGTAAAAGAAAGGAGGGTTTCTCAGCAGTAGGAGAAAAACACCTCTGTAGTGGATTTTGAGGTTATTATTATCCCTTCCTCACACACACGCTCACTGGTTTTCCCTAACGGAAGAGGTTGAGGGAATATAAAGGTATTAAGAATTCTAGAGTTAGAATTTGTACCTGATGCTGTGGAGATTTTCATGAGGAGTAGTGATGATAAAATAATAATCCCATGTGGGGAAAGGGTGGATGCAATCACAGATTTAGTACTGTAGTTCAAGGAGTGAACCCAGATCAACACAAGCCTCAACGTTGTATTATATTCATGTTCTTACATGCCTTGTTGCATGGTATTATAATAGGGGAAAGGGGGCATTGTTCAGTGATATGGCACATGCCCTGCATGCAAGAGCTCTGAGAGCCACCACCAGCCAGATGGACCAATGGTCTTCATACGTTATTGATCAAAATTATGTTTTTGTTCTTTGAAGTTCAAAATCTTCATCTATAAACCTGAACAATCATCCAAGCCTTTCTTTTCTAATTACAGCCTTGAATGAGATTGGGATGGTTCCCTACTCCTCCTTCCAACATCTGCCCATCTTTCCAGACAAATTAAACACTTGTGGCTTGATTTTCACTTCTGACTTCCCTTTCATCTCAGAATATTGGATCTTCACATATCCTTTTATTGAATGAAATGTTAATTGATGCAGACAGGAGCGAGAAAGAATCACAGCTTCTTTGGACAGGCTGGGTAATAAGAGCTTTGGGAGATCCCTTACACACACACAATAATAATAATAATAAGGATGTTAAAAGAAAATGTCAAAACAGACTGCTCTGATGGGGTTGAATTCTATGATTTCCTTTCCCTGTTTCTCTTTCTCCGGTTGCCATACAGACTTGGATTTCTCATTCATTTCTCTAACAACTGTAACTCCTCTTTGATTTTAATGCCAGCAAATGGAAGTGCTTAGTGTCTGCATGTCCCTATCTGCCTCCCAGAGTAGCTCTGAAGTACGTTGATTTGATACTATTGATTCTCCTATGAATGATGCATTATTGCATTCTGTCATGAACAGTCATTCATTTCCCCCACATACACAGTGCTCAGAGATAGCCTAAGACATTGTGGTGCCTGAGGCAGCATATCCAAACAGCAACCTACGGCAGCAGGTAAACACAATTTTATTTGGTCAGAGTTTGGGAGGAGGATAGACGTAATTGCTTTTAGGATATGCTCAGCTGCTGGTTTACATTTGTTTTAAGTCTGTTTTAAGTACATTTTAAATTGACTTCATTTGATTTTAAAGTTAGTCTTCTTACAGAATGTGACTGGGGTCTTTTTTATTTTTGCAAAATATTTGTATTGTTTTAAAAAGCTTTGTTGATGAACACATTGGACACATTTTTAGGGGGATGCCTTCAGTGTTTTAAACACATAAATACCACCGCTGCCCCAATGTGGTAAAAACATAATAAAATTAATTAGATTATCAATAATTTGCTCTCTTTTAATTGTACCCCAAATTGTGCCCCCTGAAGTGGCATGCCACAATTCTACTTAGCAGAAAGGCTGGTCCTAGAAGTGTGGGTGTGGTGTGTGCTACAATGGTATGTTGCTGTTGGAAAATTGCAGCTGCTTTAAAACCAAGTATTTATTTGTATAGCTCAGGAGTAAACATTTCAGAGGAATCCATCTTGGGGGGTGGAATTTGCTGAGCTTTCAGCAGCTTGGCCCACTGGACTTTGGCTCTCCTCCCCGCGAGCTGGCCTGACTTGATTGCATTGAGTTGGGCCACCTCATGGATCTTCCATTTTGTTTTTTCTTTCCACAAATCACAATATGTGTGAATTACGGACAAAATTTGCACAAGTTATACAAATTGCAAGCACAAATTGCACAAATTGCGATTTACCGGGGGGGGGGGTGAGAAAAGTTCCCGGAGCTGAGCCAGGGGCATGAGGGAAATCCAGCAAGCCTGAAAAGGGCTGGATTTCCCTGCGATGGACATTCCTACTCAGGAGGAGTGAGGAACCTCAGGCCCAGGTTCCAAATCCAGGCCTCCTAGGGCCAAATCTGGTGCTCCGGGATTCCCCAGGTCACACCCCTTCCCCTGGCCCCACCCCCTTTCTCCCAACCACCAATCATAGGGTGGTTTCCTAGCTTTTCTGTAGTTTCCCCCCATTCTAAAAGGTTGATATACCTCTCCTAACCCTTAGTTACTGGCGGTAAGAGCTTGAAGCTATAACTGGCTGGTATTTTTTTGTATTTTTGGCCTCACCCCTTTTGCCTTTGTCCTGTCCACCTTTACCTTTGTTCCATCCACCACTGGAATGTGGCCCTGGAGAACATACCTGGTGTAGGTGGTTCCCTGGTCCCCCCACCTGCCCACACACACACACACACACACACACGCACACACAGTGTTGCCATCATGACAGGTCTTCATGAAATTTCTCGCACCCTTCAGCAGAATGAGCGGGAAGGTTCCCAAATGCAGCAAGGCTAGCTTACTGCATTTTGAGTAAGGAAAAGAATACACATGGCCATCTAATGGCTCCAGCCCCACCCCCTACCCTGTAAGACCACTACGTCCAAAAACTAAAATTACCTAGCTGCAGCCCTGGATGCGCACATGCATGGGTGCTCATGTGCACACACACACACACACAATTTTAAAAAACCCGTAATAACATCCAGGTGGTAGCCATGTTAGTTTATTGCAGCAAAAACATCCAAGAGTCTTGTAGCACCTTAAAGACTAACATTGTAATTATTATTTTTAAGTTTCCACAGATGGAGCCCACTTCATTCAGTGTTAGCCTCATATGACAGGTATGTATATAGATGGCTTAGAGAGAATGAGAATTGTAAAGAATGGGGTCAAATGGCAATGAAATGCAAAAAGTACAGGCTGTGACAATTCAATTAAGTTACCATTCACAAGTCACAACATCAGTAAATGGTGAGAACGTCATCATCCTAGGATTGCCAAGTTAATTAACACCTTCAGTGGTATTAATGCTTAAAAGACACCATGCGTACCCTCTCCTCCTCACAAAGAAACTGAACCTCTAAAAGACTCTTGGAATTTCCCAGTATTTGGAGAAATAGGGAGTTCAAAACAGTTTTGATTACATAATGTGTTGCTACATACATAGAATTATGACACTAAAATCCCAAAGATCTTAGTAGTCACTGTCGATCTAAACAATTTTGGGGTGCTCATAACTCATAAATTATTTCAAAGCAGTTAACATCTTGCACCAACCTACACTATCATCGTTTTCTAGCCATCTCTTGGCTTTTTCTGAAAGCTTACAAAGGTGAATTAGGCTTTTGGAGAACACCCCAAGCCTGTTGGGGAGCTGAGCACTTTACTCTTCCTAACAACCCAATTTTTGTAAACAGGACAAGACAAGGTCATGAACCAAAAAAGCTCAGTTAACAAATAAATGTCAGCCATGTTTCATGCTCCTCCAAAAATGTGAATGAGGAGGACCAGAAACCGTGAAAAATGAAAACCCTTGCAGTTTAGAAAAGTGTCTGCTGCCTTTCAAACACATCTCATCCAGAAGGTTCAAGCACAATTGAAAAAGAGGTGGGGGGACATGTACAGAAATTATGAATGACCAAGAAGGAACAGCTGATCTTTGGGTACCAAACAACTGCAGTAAGCAACTTGGGACCTGGGTTACTATGAGAAATATTTTTCCCCTGTATGCTCTTTCCTGAGCACTTTACTCGTCACCTGAGGCTGTGCTTCCAGTTCCCCTACCAATTGAAGTACATACAGTGAGTGTCTCTAATGAACAGGGCCTTTTCAGCTGTGGCACCAACTTTGTGAAATGCCATTCCTAGCCCCAACACTGGATGTGTTCGAGTGCCAAATTAAGACCAAAGCTCTTTGGAAAGAGAGGTCTTTGGCATGAGTTAACTGCTGCTGGTTGTCGTTCCCCCCGCACACACACACACATACACACCTGCTTTTGTGTTGAGTGGTTTATTCCCCTGCATTGTGCTGCTGTGCTCTTTCATTGCACAGTTTTTCATTTCTCCTGTTATTTTGTTTCATTATCATCTGCGGGTTAATTTTATTGTTGTACTTTCATTGTAATCTATGTTGTAAGCGGCTCTGTTTTCTATCAGAAGAAGAGCAGGGTAGAAATCTTTCACAATAAAGAAAAGATAATAGGCCATTTGCAAGGCAACACCAACTGTTTATTTTTAAACAACATTTGTTAAATGTAACATCTAAAGCAAGTCTGCATATGTTAGGACTGGCCAAGCTGAACACAGAATGCCATGGGCCCAATAAACCATTTGAAATCCAGGGCAGGCAGCAGAGCGGGGAGATTTAGTAGGTCCTTTGAGGCCAATCATATGTGGCTTGTGTAGGTTATACTCATATGGTGGTCCACCAGGGTCTCAACTTCCTGTTTTGCTGCCTCTATAGAACTGCCAAAACAAGAGGTTGACTGAACCTGAGAAGGGCCACATGCATGATTAGTGGACTGTGCTTTGCTTGATGGCCACTAGTTGTTCAGGTCTAAACTAAAATAACTTTGGAAGAATGGAGCTAGAATTTCTGTAAATTAAAATTTGGAGAAAAGGTTACATTGTGAGGACACAAACAAAGAAATCTGTCATTTTACAAACAGATGCTTTTATCTTGGGTTTGTTTTTTGTTTTTGTGGTGGTGGTGGTTTGCAATATTGCAGAATGAACCCATGTAGATATTGTTTCTACCTTCTGAGCAATCTAAACCAAGAGGTAAGATGACACTTCGTGTGACTCATGGTTAAAGAGGGATAAACCAGCATGAACATGGTGTAAAAACTGTGAGCATACAAACTGTAAGCATACATTCTCATTAATGCTTCCAAGTAACTATTACCAACATAAACCCTTATCGTGCTAATTATGACTCTTCACTGGAAACATTCAATTTAGCAAAAAGCTTGATGGCTTTTATACCACTCACATTCCCTCAGAAAACGTATTTAAAATGAAATGCCAATCCATGGAGCATGTGTAAAAATAAGCCTATGTCCCCCTTTATTCTTTTAATTTCAGCAGAATATACATAGGGGCTATATTTGGTTGACTGCATGTTGTACATTAGAGGATAAAACTATCAATGGCTACTAGTAATGATGGCTAAATATTACTTCCAGTATCAGAGGAAGTATGTGCCTGTCAATCAATATCAGTTGCTGGGGAACATGAGCAGGAGGGTGCTTCTGTTGCACTCATATTCTGTTTGGGGGCTTTCTAGAGGCTTCTGGTTGGGCACTGTGGGAAAAGAATGCTGGGCCTTTGGTCTGATCCATCACTGCTCTCCTTGGCTGAATCTACACATAGCAGTTATACCATTATCATACTGGTATCATAACTATTGGTGCCCACTGGTGTCATGTGTACCAATAGTTATGATAATGGTATGATAATGGTATAACTGCTATGTGTCGATTCAGCCCTTATCTTCTTAGTAAGCGGTTAGAGAGAAATATTGAAGTAGTAAGGATTAGAATATTGGTACTAACTGAAAGACTAGATTTGAAGGGAAGGAAGTATAAATCTTGGAAATAAAAGCTTGAAAACAAGAGAAATGGAGTGGAGTGTGGGTGAGCTCTGTGCAAGAGATAGAGGAACGAACAGGATGATGGATGCTATGCTGACAGGCATCTCAGAACATGTAAGATGCCCAAGTAATTAATGAGGGGTGGAGCTGGGAGAAATAACTAATAGCTACATAGAATGGGAAGACAGACCATGGCAAGATGAATGAGTTGAAGAAGAAATAAAAAGAGCAGATAAGACTAAGAACTGAATAGAATGTTAGGGAGAAAGAGAAAAGCCATGGGAAAGGAAGTAAAAGCAGGGAGACTAAATGGTAATTCAAACATTACTTGCTGTGGTATGTTTATCATAACAATGCCACTGTTGCATCTTCAGGCCCCACTAGGGATGTACAGTTTGTATAAAATCTGTTTCATCTGTGTTTTATGGGTTGTCAGGCACCTTTCATTCCATCGTCCACCCATCAACAGAATTGGATTTTTTTTCCCATTTCCAAATCTGCACAAATTCTCATATGCAAAAAAGCATGAATTCCCAAAAATGTGCGCACACACACACCCAACTTGTGCATTTTCACACTCTAGCTTATGGAGCGAATACACATTTTCAGGTGTATTTTTTTTGAATTTTTGCATATTTCTCTACAACAAAATTTGCGTAAAAAACTTGAAGGTTAGGAAAAATGGTCAGCAAGTCCGCGGAATCTGCCTGACAGGGGGAAAGCTGGTCTGCTGTGGAATCTGTGGGTGGGATTAATAAAAATCCAAACTCATTTGGTTCCATTGCGGATTTCACTGGCATTCCTCCACTCCACATATGGATGGGTGAGAATTTCTTTTCATTTAGATTTTGATAAGAATTTACCAAAATTCACAAAGTTCTCCATATTCAGGAAAAGGAGAACTTAGGGATGTACGAAATACTTACCTCCAGGTCTGGGGGGGGCACGGGGGGGAGGCGATCCCGCCCTCCCACCAGAATCCTACCTGGCTGGCTCCAGAGCGCCAGCAATACGGCTGCCGTTGCCTTATCGCTGGCTGAGGGGGACTGTCTCCAGACGCAAATGGCGCCCAGTACGCCATTTGTGCCTGTAAAGGCCTTAATTTAAGGTAAATGCAGCTGTAAAAATATTTGCATAGCCTATTGTGTGAAAAAGCAGGGACGTAAATGGCATCCACTACACCATTTGTGGCCGTAAAGGTCTTATTGTAAGCTAAATGCAGCCATTTACAGCTGCATTTACCTTAATCTAAGACCTTTGCAGCCGCAAATGGCATACTGGATGCCATTTGTGTCCAAAGACAGTCCCCCTCAGCCAGCAATACAGCAACGGCAGCCATATCGCTGGCGCTCTGGAGCTGGCCAGCTCTGCAGGATCCGCAAGGAGGATCTGGCTCCAGATGGGTCCTTGGGGAGGTAGAGATGAGTGGTGCCGTTCCGCCATGGACTCCGGGGGGTGAATTGTTTAGAATCCGGCCTCATTGGGGTCCATGGCAGAATTCTCCGCCATCCCTATGAGAACTTGAGATTTTAAAAAATCTAAATGCACAAGAAAAAAGAAATGAAACTGGCATGTTTGTCCATCCAGGCCCAATGCTTTGAGTGCTTAGCTCTTAAAAGTCTGGGTTTGAATCTCTGTGTATTTAGCCATGTTTGTGGTGCTGAATTATGGTCACCACCTCTTTTTGGGGACAACTATATGGCACGCAGGTACACATCCATGCTGGGAACAGGCTGTGAGAATTGCAATTCAATTTGTTTTTTATAAGAATTTACCAAAATTCGCAAGGCTATTTATATTCTGGAGAGAAATAACTTAAGATTTAAAAAACTCAAATGCAGGAGAAAGTGAAATGGACAGATTCTCTCATCCCTACCCCCACTCACATATGCAAATACTTCCTGGATGCCTCCCCCAATGTATATGGTTATATCCCAGACCAGTGGCTTCAGTGGAGTGTCTGTAAGGCAGCAGGGGTTCTGAACTAGAGATTCCAGCAGCAAGTACCAGTTATCTTACTCCCTGCACCACTGTGTTAACTTGCCAAACTAAGGACCTCCTGGACTGCTCTTTGCTGCACTACAGCACCTGTACTGCATATGTTAAGAGGTGGTATTGCAGCTACCAGCTCTACCGGAATCAGGTGACACAAGAGTCCAATAGGGCACCTAAAAACTGCTAACTCTTGCTGACTTTATCAAGTCTGAGAAAACTATTATTTGAGCATGTAGGCAGGGAGACAGATGGGCAGGCTCTCTCTCTCCCTCCCCTCCAGCCTTCCAGTGGTGGTGCTGCTCCCATGAGAAGAATCACATTAATCCAAAGACTTGCATAAATTGCTGTCTGCATTATCTGTAATGCATGGAGCAGTGTCCAATTGTGTGTTTACACCCCCACTGATTCTCCAGTGCAATACAGATTCCGTTCCACAAGCGTTGCCCACTGCTTATGCAAGAGAGATTGAGAGCTTCCAGGGGCAGCCCAAAATGAGCGGGATTACTCATTTCTGGAAGGAGGCAAGTCAGTGGACCTCACATAAGGGAGCTCTGCTGACCTGCCTCCTTCCAGAAATGGGCATCTCCACTCGTTTCCGGACTTTCTCTATGAATCTGGCAGTGGCATGATAAGCGTAAAGTACTTTTGATTCCTTCCCTGGAACCGGCTAAAGATGGGAAAGATGCCTGCAAGTTGACTTCAGATAGAGTATCCACTGCTGATGTAGTATTTGTCCCTTCAGGAGAGGGCCAAGCATTGCTCTTCAGCAATGACAGCACACTTCATCTGTAGTACACCGCATCAGGTTTAAGTAAATGAGTATAAATGCGCTCAGTGCTGTCTGGCAGATCACTCAGTAGTCACAGCAGGGAAGTGCTACAGCTTTGACCATGCATGTTAAAAATATATCTGTTGACCTCAACTTTGTAATGACACTTTTGTATAACTAGAAAAGCCTGTTCTGATACTGGTGCTAATGAATAGCTGCACCTCTCTCTCTTTGTCTCTCTCTCTCCCTCTCTCTCTCTCTCTCTCTCTTTCACACACACACACACACACACACACACGCACACAACATTTTACTACATGCAACATTTTACTATTTGGAGAGGGCTTTATAGGGCAGAGATAGAAGGGAAGCAGTGCACGAGCATTTGTATATTTAGACTAGTGCTGGGCCAAAGTTCCTTCTCCATTTTCATGGGACCAGTCTCCGGCAGCAGAAATGAAGAATGAATTTCAGTTCTTTATGGGATGGATAGGGTGACCTCTTACGCATCACCCAAAAATGGGGAGATGCATCACCACAAAAGAGGGCACCAATTTGCATAACATTTACACATGCAAATTTAGATGCATAGCTGCAAATTCAGAAGTAATAAATCATTTAAATATAAATACAAGAAATCTCACGATAGTGGAGAACTGACCAGCTGACTTTTGTTTCTGCTCAATCTTGCTGTTCAGATGCTAACTGCTAATGGGCAACTTGAAGAACTTTTCTACACGAGTCTGTTAATCGACCGTTACTCCGCTGCATCTACTTTCGGTTTTGTCACAGAATTGAGATCTGAACAGTATACAAGGAGCATTTCCTTTCCTGCTTTTCTGCTACTTAACCTCTAGATGGCACTGTGGTATAGTGGAATAGCGCAACTACACAAGAGGAAATTATGCTTTCTTTTGCTTTCACAATTAAATGCCACATTGTCCGTACTCTAAAAAAATTCTTGCCGAAAGTGCTAGTTAGACACAGAAGTGTAACTGGAGGGTCACAGCATCATCTAAAGAACCTGTAAACAGCCATGAGTAGGAAATGATGAGTGCACAATAAATGCCTTGTGTAAAAAAAGCCCCCAGGGCTCTTGCTCTTCCTTTTTATAGTTCTTTTGACTTCAAACCAGACTGGACAGCCTATCAAGAAGAGAACACCTTCAAATAGAGGACTGTCCTCTGTAAAGTAGGACACCTGCTCACCATAGTGGGTAGGAGAATATTTCTAAGAAATATCTGGGTGAGATTAGCTTACCTTAATTTACAGAGAAGGTAGTAAAGGGTACGGTTTTTCTTTTTATTTTTAACACTTTAAAAAAGGCTTGTCAGCTGTGATCATCAGCTGGCGAGCCTCTCTGTCTCTCTGCAGTCTTCTGACTTCCTTCTGGCCACATTGCTGTCCCTTTGCCAGATCACCATGGGAACAATGCTAGGGGATTGCAGCTGAGTTTTTGTTTTGTTTTTTAAGTATTAAAAAAAGGGTGAGAGGCACTACCTTTGACTACCTCATCTGTAAAGTAACTTAATTCAACCCTCACTCCCTGAAATTCTCAGAAATTTCTCTCACCTCCCATCCCACCTTTCAGGGATGTTTTCTTTTCACCCACAAATGGCATGAAATGAAAAGAAAAGAAAATTAAACACAGCACTAGCTGAGACAACCAAGAAAAGATGAGCACAGCCACAGCCTGGATCTGGTCCCATGATTTAAGAACATAATGTGTTATCATACTTAGCAGTTCAAAATAACCTCAACAGCTGCGGCATGTTGATTTTAAACTTTGTCAACTCTCAAACAAACCCCTCTTTTATAACAAACACCACAGTGCACCAGGAATTACAAGGATGAGAGGGAATCATTGCCGGCTTGATGATGGAGACATTCTGTACTCAATTCTACCAATGGAGCATTGATTTCAGGACGGGGGGGGGGGATGAATCATAATTAAAGCTTTATCTGTAGGAGCTGTAAAATACTGATTTTCAGTCACAGAACAAAAAGTGGAATCTCTTTTCTTCTGGACTCATATCTACTTGTAGGGGAGCAATGATCAGTTAGAGAAGATGGCCTTGAATTAATATTGTATAGATGGACTTATTTTGTCTCCTATGCTCCAACTTTAGATGACACCATAGATTACTAAGTGATTATTGCTTAGAACACGTAGTGGCAAGGTATATAGAAGTCATTCTAGAACGTCACAAATACACAGAAAATGTACAATATTCAAGCAACATGTAAATGCATACTACTCATTCAAGAAGTAAACAGCAGCTTTTACCATAAACATGCTTTGGGAAAATACCATCACCTACTTACAAGGCCAGCCCGTCCCTGAGGCCCAATGAGTTGGTTGCTTCAGGCAGCAGATGCTAGGTTACCATGGAGCATCAGCAAAGCGTTGGAGGACAGAGCTGCGTGTGATGCATGGCCTGCCTGCGTTCCCCTAAAGTAGGTTGCTGCCTCACTAATGCTGAGGTAATATTCATCTGCCAGTCCTGTCAGCTTTTGTACTTTTTTGAAGTAGGTGTGGGTGTGATCTTGCCTTTTGCCTCAGCCAGCGAAGTGTATTGGAGTGGCCCTGTCTACTTGCCTACAAAACTCTTCAAACGGTCTCAAATTGACCTAATACAGAGGCATCTAAGTAACAAATGGCTATATAGCAAACAATGCCAGCATGTCAGGACTGGTAACTCAGAGGATGTTGGGTGGGGAGTTTTAGTGTGTACACCACCACACAGCTGTGGCTACAGAACCAGTGTGATATAGTGGTCAGAGTGTGATATAGTGATTGGGCTGGGACTCAGGAGAACCAGGTTCTAGTCCCCACTTGGTCATGAAGCTCACTGGGTGACTTTGGGCCAGTCACTGACTTTCAGCCTAATCTACCTCACAGGGTTGTTGTGAGAATAAAATGGAGAGGAGGAGGACCATGTAAGCCACCTTGGGTTCCTTGTAAGAGAAAAAAAAAAGTTGGGATAGAAATGTAATAAAACAATTTTAAAATCTTTAGGGAGATGAACCACAGCAATAGGTCACAGTTGTACTCAATCAGGTGGTAGTAGCCCCTGACTCCTATCAAGATACCCAGGTCAGGCTTACTCACTGGTTGAGGCAACTAGGAAACTTGTGGGGAGAGCCCATAGCTCAGGGGTAGAACACATGCTTTGTATGTGGAAGGTCCCAGGTTCAATCCCTGTCAACTACAATTAAACTTATTTCAGGTAGATGGGCTGTGAAAGAACTTAAAATTGTAATAGTTTTCACTGTATTATACTGTTTGTTTGTTTGTTTGTTTGTTTGTTCATTGTGAGCCAGCCAGAGGATGCCTGTTATGGGGTGGCTATATAAACTTACTATAATAAAATAAATATCTAAGATCCTGGAGCTCTCCAAGCAGACAGTAGTGGGCTAGATGGACCAATGGCCTGTCTCAGTCTATGGCAGCTCCGTATGTTCATGTGCTCTCACTAGCTATTGATCTGCTTCACTGCATGGAGGCCCCAACTTAACTTTGCAGGAGACAGGTTGGACCCAGTGGGAAGAAGAAATGGTCTCCTGATGCATGGCAACATAAGAATCTCTCCTCACTGTACCACTAAGGATTGGGGAAGAGAAATGAGAGAGATCTGAATTTTTGTTGTTGTTTGTTTTTTGAAGGACAACATGATGGATCGCCTTTGCCTGACCCTCTTCCTCGTCAAACAGTTGGAAGAGTTGCATAAATCACCCTGGAACCCAGTCAATCACTTATTCAAATGAAATAAGCAGTTTGGACTAAATCCTAATGCTGATTTTATTCAGCACTTGATTAGGAAAATGTTTTGACAAGTAGGGGATTATGCTGAGCAAGCATTTCTAGATTTCACTTACTTTTATTCCTTAAGAGAAAAAGATTTGGCTTTCAGATTCTCAACCCAGCACATCTCCCTGATTCAAAACCCTGGGGTGGAGGGTGTTGCGGTTGGGGGATTGTGTTCTTTTTCCTAGTTGTCCCTTTGTCCTCCCTATTGTTAGATTGCCTAGAACCTCTTGAGCTACACACTCTGTCTCTAAATGTTTGGTGGTACTTTTATGAGATTCATGTATAGCGTTTTTCCCATCTCCCTAATTAGCAACTGATAGTGTATCATACTTTAAGGCAAAAAAAGCCCCTATGTTTTTCTATAAGACTACATGGAGTAGTCTGAAAGGATTGCTTTGAAATAGCCTCAATATTGGTGACAATGAATACAGACTGGGGAGGGGGGGTTGTGAGATTTCTTATTGCTGATAGTTAAAAGTGTGTGTGTGCGCGCGCGTGTGTGTGTGTGTGAGAGAGAGAGAGTTTATATGTTGTATGTAAATGGTTTTTTATATCATGTTACAATATTATTTTTGAAGATTTTTAATCCTTATATACCACCCAGACAGCTTTGGCTGTTTGTGGTATACAAAGATTAAAAACCTTAAAAATATAATATTGTAACATAATATTTAAAAAAAATTCTTACATAAAATGTATATAAACATACAGGTTTGGCTGTCTGGTGGTACAGAAATGTAATAAGTGAATTAAGTGAGTGAGAAGTCTCAAGTTCATTCACTTGAGGCTAAAAGAATAACAGATGTTATTACTCTGGAGGGAGTAATGGGAAATACTTGGCATTTCATTCAGCAATACACATGCATTATCTCAGTAATCTTTATAATAACTAATTAAGATAGATTAGTATTTTCTTCTTCATATGTATATAAGGGAAAGTCAGCAGCCTGCTTAAGGGCTGCTACTGTATTTGTGGCAGAGGTGAGATTTGATCTGGGGAATTCCTCATTTCATCATAACTCATTTCTTTAGCTACCAAATGACCAAAAATGTTACCGGGGGCGGCGGCAGGGGGGGGGAGGACTAAGGATGTGCAGCAAAAGTCTATAGACAAAACAGACAAAAGTCTGATTCCAGGGTCGCCCCCAAATGCCCATGCATCCACAATTACAGGATGCTAAGCCAGATATAGGCATTCTACCATCTCTCTAAATAAATATTGCCCACTTTTAATGCCGTTTTAGCCAGTAGGATTTAGCAGTCACATAGCAAGCTACAGTGGGCTTTGAGCTGGATGCCTGTGTGACAAAAAAACAGCAACAAAAATTAAACAGATTTTCAGTTTGGGGTGCATTTTTAATGGAGTGTCCCATAGCTAATGAGAGACTTCACCATGGAAATCAGTTTTCTTCCCTCAAGTGGCTGCAAGTGCAGCTCCAAACTCAGGGATTAATGTCAATGAAAGCCTTATTCACAAACATTTCCATATTCATGAGTCTCTGACACTTGCAGGCAATGTGTATACATTAAAAAAAAAGGACTCACAGAAGCTGGGTCTCTCACCCTCTGCTAACTTGATAAGAGGCACAGTGGAAGCCTTACAGAATTAACTATTTTCCAGCAGGATCACTTTGCCCTCCATTCCAGTGGAAGTAATTTCAATATTACTAAACATTTTCATAACTAGTGCTGCTAACACCATATATTCTCCAAATGTCCCTACTTACCAGGGGCAGCCCCTGTTTTATGGTACCTTCTCCTGGTAAAATACTGCCACTTGTTTTTGTTTTTTGGCTTGTTTTCTGATTGGGACTCATGTATCTTCATTCTAGTGCACACATGCATACAAATGCACATACGTTGCCACAAATTGTAAAGGGGCTGCTTCCCTTCTGCCCCCTCCTTCCAACTGCTTATCTGGACAGCAAATATTATAACCGGGTCCACTGTGAGATTAAATATTCTTTATATTTCCCCTTTAAAATGTAAATAGTTATGCCTAGTTTAACATAGAGCAGGTAGAGAAAACCCTCCAACGATGTGTAATGGGCGGATGGCCCTCCAGGACTAATCCTTGCTCAGTGGAGGCTAGGGATGTACCGATTGTGTAAAATCCATTCCATCGGCATTTCACAGATTGTCAGGTGCCTTTCGTTCCATCGTCTGCCAATTGGGGGGAGGAGGTTGTTTCCAAATTTGCGCAAATTTGCATTGCGCAAATGTGGAATTGTGCACATGTGGAAATGTGGAAATTTCCCAAAATGTGCATTTTCACACTTTAGCCTATGGAGGAAATGTGCAGTTTTGGCCAGGTTTTTTTTTAAAAAAAAATCGTGTACTTTTCTACTACAATGTTTGCACAAAATTCAGGAAAGTTAGAAAATCAGTCTGCAAATTGGTGGAATCCGCCCAACAGGGGAAAAGCCAGCCCACTGCAGAATCCATGGGTCAGGCTCATGAAAATCCAAACTTGTTAGGTTCCATTGTGGATTTCTCCAAAATCCCTAGTGGAGGTTGGTGGCTCCTATGTCAGTGGGGCTGTGAATCCACTCTTGGTTTCAGTCAGAACTTTAAAAGAGCTATATCAAAGGTGCTGAATCCAATCCCCAAAATGGGTTCAGCACCATGGCTAGGTCCTTTAGAGTTCTGACTGGTTCTGACTAAAACCCAGAGCAGATTTACAGCCCCACTGAAATCTGAGCCAGCAGCCTCCACTATTCTTGCTAGGAGTAGGGATTGGTGAGAATTTAATTTCAGTTCAGTTTTGCAAAGTTCTTCATATTTAGGAGAAAAATAACTTGATATTAAAAACATTAGAGGTGGGAGAAATCAGAACTGACAGATTCAACCATCCAGATCTTGGGCTCAGAGTGCTTAGCTCTTAAATAAGGATGTATGAGAACTTAGTTTCTGCTTGCAAAACATGCGAGCATGCCCTATTCAAAGCAACAGACGTCAGCACCTGTCTGCTGAAAATATTTGGAAATTGTTGAATACGCGCTCATGTTCGAATCGTCTCAGTCCTGATTCCCAGTTCGGTTTGCACAAATTTCCTCAGTAGACTGAATCAGCCCCACTTTAGTTTACGGAGGGAATTTGCACAGATTTGGGGTGATTTGCGCAAATCTCCCATTCCATCACTGCTGGATTTGCACAAGTTTCCTGTTCGCACAGAGCAAGTAGTGACCGCAAATGCAAATGGGAAGGGGGCACAAGATGAGATGGTGAGATGGAGTTCACAGAATCATGGTGTTCTCGAAAATTGCTTGTTCGCCCATCCCTGTTCTTGAAAGAGTACTTAGCTCCCTCCATCTCTGCCTCTTTGTGAATTCTAATTAGAGAAAATTACTACATAAAATTAAGTTTTCCATTTCATCCCCAAGAGTCACTTATCAGAAATTAAATATCCAGCCCAAGTACAGTTAAACACTAGGTGGAGATATTTAACAGGTAATTCAGTAAATGGGGCCATACCTGAGAATGGGGTGAGGCCTGATTTAAAAGTGATAGTGTTAGATGACAAACTCATCACATTTTAAAAAGGGACATGGCATATTTACCATTGCCCACCTGTTCTGCATGCATGTCTGCTGATGCATGTGGGATGCACTTTTAAACATGGCAGTGGCCAGGTGGCATACCTGCATGTCTAACAGCCAAGTCTGTGCATGCTTCCTCATAAGTACATCCTCACAGTACATCCCACTGTGCTCACTCACTTTCCCTAATAGGTGCATTTAGGATTGCAGTCTAAGTGTTTTTTTTGCATGACTGCATCACCCTTAAATCAGATGTAAGAGACACACAAGTTCTACATTTTAAAGATATGCGTTTCCTTACCATTATTAAAAAATTGGTTTGAAAGTGTCTGGGAATTTGTTGTTATGGGGAAACTGGTACATCAGTTGAGACTTCAAAAGGACAAGACATGCCAGAAAACCTTTACACTAAACTATTTTCCACTTTAAAGAGTAAACTTGGAGGGGATGTAGTCTGATAAGAAACACATGAATATTCCATATTTTTACATTAATAGAGGGTGTTTTTTAAGCAATGACAATTGATTTAAAATGATAGCCTCTGTAACTGGTATTTATTTATTCTATTTAGAGCCCGCCTTTTTTCCTCTTGCAAGGGACCCAAGGCAGCTTACATTACCCTCCTCCTCTCCTTATTATCTTCACAACAACAACCCTGTGAGGTAGGTTGGGCTGAAAGTCTAAGACTGACCCAAAGTCACCCAGTGACTTTGGCCGAGTGGGGACTAGAACCCAGATTTCCCAGCTCCCAGTCCAACACTCTCTCACCACTATACTACACCAGCTTTTAAAATGTGTTTATTTTTTGTTATATACCAGTAACTTCACTACATTACAATTACGTGCAAACCTACTCACAAGTATATGCCATTGAGTTTAATAGGGCTTACTCCCAGGTAAGGGGATATAGGATTGCAGCCTTAGTGGATGACTTCAGATTAGGTTGTGTTTTTTCTTTGCTTGTCATCTGAAGTTATGTCTGCGGCGGCTCCGCAGAGCAGCCGGCCAGGCCCAGCCAGGCCAGAGCTGTCCGCAGCCGGATTTCCAGCCGCGGAGGGCTCTGGGGGGGGGGGGAAATCACATATGCAAATGGCGGCTACGGCCGCCGCCATTTGCGTTCCTTATTTTTGACGTCTTAATCTACGTAAATATTTATGTAGACTAAGACAGTGAAAATAAGGGGAACGCAAATAGCGTAGTGGATGCTATTTGCGTTCCCCTTATTTTCTCCATCTTAGTCTACGTAATTATTTACGTAGACTAAGATGGCCCAAAATAAGGAACGCAAATGGCGGCGGCCATAGCCACCGCCATTTGCGTATGCCTTTTTTTTTTTTACCTAGTCATTTTAGGCTACATAAGTTTTTACGTAGCCTAAAACGTCTGGATTAAAAAAAAAAAAAAGCATACGCAAATGGCGGCGGCGGCAGCTGGTCAGAAGACCAGCTGCCGCAGCCAACGCTGGAGCCGCCGCCGCCCAGAAGATCCACCCCAGGTAAGTCTCATCCCGGGGGGATCCACAGGGGGGTGGGGGCAGGCCATTCTGCCACAGATTTCAGGGGGCCAAATGCACTGGCATTCGGCCTCCCCGAGATCAGTGGCAGAATTCTCTGCCATCCCTAGATCCAAAGGTTCTTCGGGTGTGTGGAAATTAGGGATGTACGAATCCCTTACCTGGATCCGCGCAGGGGCATCCGCGGTGGGGGGGAAGCGCTCCGTCCCTCCCCCCAGAATCCTGCCCGGCCAGCTCCGCTCTGCGGCCAAGCCACGGAGCCGCCGGCCAGCTCCGGCCGCCCACTGCCGAACATCCAGCCACTGGATATTGCTGTCGTAATATTGCTGTCGTAGCCACCGCCATTTGCGTCCCTGTAGTAAGCCGTGATAGGCTACGTAAATATTTATGTAACCTATCAGGGCAGGGGGGAAAACCCCAGCGTACGCAAATGGCGGTAGCTGCCGCCATTTGAGTACGCTGGGGTTTTTTCCCCCCTGCTGTGATAGGCTACGTAAGTATTTACGTAGCCTATCACAGCGGGGGGGGGGGAACCCAGCGTACACAACTGGCGGTAGCCGCCGCCATTTGCATAAGCTGGGGTTCCCCCCGCAGCCGTGATAGGCTACGTAAATACTTACATGGCCTATCACGGCCTCCCCAGGGACGCAAATGGTGTCCCTGCGTTAGCCGTGATAGGCTACGTAAGTATTTATGTAGCCTATCTAGGCTATTGAGACGAGGAAGCGAATGGCGGCCACAGGACGGCAGCCATTCACAAAGCGGCGTGGACGGGAGCATATAAGTGCTCCGTTTCGTGTGCCTTTTGTAGGGTGGGGGCAGCGGGGACTTCGTCCCGTGTGCCTTTCATGGGGTGGGGGGGCGGGAGCTTCGTTCCACAACAGATTTCGGGGGCCCGAATGCACTGGTATTCAGCCTCACCGAGATCCGTCGTGGAATTCTCTGACATCCCTAGTGGAAATATTGCTTGGGAATCCTCCTCTCCCTGCTCATCCTCCAAGGAGACTCTAGGTTCCCCAGGGCAGGTCTAAGCCAGTGCCCCATGGAATCCCATGGTGTCAGACCAGGCCTCACCAGTGCCCCATGGAATCCCAGAATCCTCTGCAGTAAGCCTGGGTTCCATGACAGGTATCCAAGAGTTTCTCAGCAGACAAGTAGTTGTGGAAAAGGTTACCTGGAAGTAGAAGGTTTGAAAACATCTAAGCTCTAGCTGCTACAGGGTAATTTACAGTGAATACAAGTATTTTATCATAACATTTTTATCATGATTTAACTTGTCTTATGAATATAAGATTTATGATTGAAGTATGCAGAACTACTTATGAATAGTCCATTCCACTTTTTTAAAATATGGCACATTGGAATCTGGACATACGTTGGAGCATTCACAAGACTGGGATCAAGTGAACAGACAATTACGCTGGCTTCACTATGTGAAAGTTGGTTGTTTGCAAACAGGCCTATTTTTCAGAGGCTCACCAAACCATTGCTGTCTTCTCCAGGGGTCAAACCACACTTTACATGAATTACATAGTGTGTACCTGACCCTTCTCTTTGGTTTTTTACTCTAGTGTAAAAGCACATGGATCAAATTTAGATTGGAACCACAATGCACCGAGAAGGGGTAATTGATCCTTCCCCCCACCATTTGCTTCTTGTAATTCCCACCCCTCAGTGGAGGGATTAAAAAAAGAAGAAATCCATTGGCGTCATTGGAGGCTTTTTTTAAAAAATCCTTGTGCCGGGTGGTGGGTAGAGTTCAGGAAGCAAACAGTGGGGTTAAACGTTGAATCCTTCCCTCCTGTTGGGTGGTGGTCCCAATCCAAATAGGGGCCATGCATGCTTACAGTACAGTTTTTTTAAAAGTATGTGAAACATTCTAAACGCTTCAGAAAAAAAACCATTATTAAAATTCTAAGTAGAGGAAGTACGTTTTATTATTGATACAGGAAGTTATTGAATCTTGTAGAGTTAATTAATGAACCAATTTCTACATCTGTATGAATTTTATAATTTTGCATATATTAGGTTTTGGAATTTCTTGGTGATTAACATAATCTGCATAGGGATGGATTAATCTGTCAGTTTTGCTTTCTCCCACTTTTAATTTTTTTAAAGGTTCTTTTCATCCAATTTATGTAGAATTTTGCAAATTTTGATAAGAATAACTTCTTATCAAAATAACAAACCCAACGACATTCTCACCCATCCCTAAATCTGTAGTAAATGAAATCTCATAAGGATATGTAAAACCCTAGGGATATGTAAAGCACTGTCTACAGCTCTCCATAAATGCTAAATACTATTGTAACTATTAATTTACATAGTATACTGCCTATTACCTGTGGGTAACAAATTCAGCTGTATTGGCCATTGCATTTCTTGGTACATGAAATCAATCAATTTTTATTACGGTCATAGACCAGCAAGCTTGGTATATGATATAAAAGCGAACTTGTTCCAGTCCTTAAAAGAAATGCTTAAATATAATCCTCTTCAGTTGCACTAAAAGGACACAATTCACCAAATGTAGACCTTGTCTCTCTGGGCCCTGTTTATTAAACATTTATCAATAACCATTTAATATTCACACAAACTACCCCCTGCCTCTAGTATTCCCAAAATATATGCCATGTGAGGGAGCCAGGCAACTTTGATATTTAAACACACTCACACATAGAAGCTGGCTGAACAAAAGCTGTCATGTAACACACTTTGAGGAAAACAGTACACAGAAATAAGAGTGCCCAAACAACCCTTGTAATGTATGCATGTAACACAACAAAACAGGTATGTAACATTTCCCATGTCTGTTTTATTGTCCTTATTTCAACACAGCCAACAAAAGTCTTCTGCTATAATTGATGCAATAGATAACGGTTCTTCTTGGGTGGTAGCTCACTTGATCATTGTGGCACATAAACACATAATACATATGAGTCATAAAGTAAATCCACAGATATACAACCAATCAATTGGTCAATTATGCCACACCCAGGATTTTGGCTAAATTATAATGACCCAAAAGGAAGGAGAAGGGGGGAGAGGAAACTTTAAGATCTGTTCTAATACCAATGGATATTTTAAGTTCTGTTTTTTTGTTTTCAAGTAGGTCTCAAGCGTTTAAAAGGGGTAGATAAGTATGATGACAAAAAAAGTGTTTCCTGAGGAAAACTGTGTCATGATTCCATACAGCTGCAAAAAATGGATTATTCTTTCTGGGGACTTTGCTTAAAACTGTGGAAATTTACATCATGTGTTTCTTGCATGGCAAAATGGTCCTTTTTTTTTTTTTTTTAGCTTGACCCTTGAAAGTTTGTTTTAGAACTGTGCCATTGTGATCATAATTGTGTTTTTCCTTGTTAGTGTGCACAATAGCGGTAAATAAGACAGTCCTAGTTGTTGTAAGATAATGATCAGCTTTGCACAACATGTGTGTAGCTAATAAGCCACAGTGGCTTGTTAACCATCCCCACATGTGCCGGCTCATTTCCCTAATTAAGATCACCAGGCACAGGTTGTCATGATGTGCAAACCCAGTGAGGGTGGATGGCTGGAGTGGTTAACAAGCCGCCCGGCAACCCTACAACAGACCGTGGCTTCTGGGTAGCTTGTTAACTACTCCAGCCACCCACCCTCACTGGGTTCACGCATCACAACCTGCATCTGGCAAGGGTAATTAGGGAAATGAGCTTGTGGGGATGGTTAACAAATCACTTGGCTTATTAACCACCCTTGTGTTATATGAACCTGGTTACCAAGTCCAACATGTTTGACCTGAATAAAGATCTCCACCACAGGAAATGTTAATGAAACAGATAAAGAATCTTCTATAAGACAATGTATCTAACACAGGGACCCATACATGTGGGTAAATAAAGTGATGACTGCAATATCAAGAGATGACCAGGAGCACTGCAAGATGTCCCACTGCCTGGGGTGGTGGGACACATGCCACCCAATCTCTGCAGCCTCTTCCCCCTCCTCCTCCTCCTTCTCCTCCTCCTCCCATACCCCCTCTGCTTCCTCTTCCTCCTTTCCCCTGTGGCACAGGTGGTCTCTCCAGGTCCACCTCACCCACAATACTCAGAGTGAGACCTCTGGTGGATTGGGCCAGCCTCCCAGAAAAATCCACTGATCCACAGGGGTGGTATTGTGGGTGAGGTGGACCTGGAGACCACCTGTTCCACAGTGGCAATGATGGCTATTCCAGAGAGCCACACTGGTGACTTTCCAGCTGCAGACCTGCCTCAATACCTAAAGGTCTGGCCAGCTGGCTCCTGCCTCAACCAGTCCCACACAGTGAGAGTTTGTTGCAGATTTCATTTATTAATATTTAAATAAACATTTGTCTCTACCTCACTCAATACTGGCGTCTCACCTCTTTTGTTTAAAGATGGGTGCAGTAGGCATGCCGTCTAGTTCCAGTAAAAGAGGAATTAGAGGATAGCTTTGAGGATCCACGTGGGCAGATGTGGGTTAGAATAATGAAGGGACACAATATCCTGATGCCTAGTTCTATCCACGTGGAACCTCCAAACTGTTTTAAAAGTGGCCACTTTACAGGTGGCACCATGCGGCAACAAAAAAGTCCCAAAAGAAAAAGAAAACAAAGAAGGCAAGATGGCTGTCTGCTGAGACACTGGAAGCAGCCAAAGAAAGAAGGAAAGCAAAAGGCAACAGTGATAGGGGGAGATATGCCCAATTAAATGCAAAATTCCAGAGGTTAGCCAGAAGAGATAAGGAATTATTTTTAAACAAGCAATGCGTGGAAGCGGAAGAAGATAATAGAACAGGAAGGACAAGAGATCTCTTTCAGAAAATTAGAAACATCAAAAGTAAATTCCAGGCAAAAATGGGTATGATCAAAAACAAAGGTGGCAAGGACCTAACAGAAGCAAAAGAGATCAAGAAAAGGTGGCAAGAATATACGGAAGATCTGTATAGGAAGGATAATAATATCGGGGATAGATTTGACAGTGTGGTCAGTGAGCTAGAGCCAGACATCCTGAAGAGTGAGGTTGAATGGACCTTAAGAAGCATTGCTAATAACAAGGCAGCAGGAGATGACTGTATCCCAGCGGAACTGTTTAAAATCTTGCAAGAGGATGCTGTCAAGGTGATGCATGCCATATGCCAGCAAATTTGGAAAACACAAGGATGGCCAACAGATTGGAAAAAATCAACCTATATCCCCATACCAAAAAAGGGAAGCACCAAAGAATGTTCAAAGAACAGTGGCACTTATTTCACATGCCAGTAAGGTAATGCTCAAGATCTTGCAAGGTAGACTGCAGCAATTCATGGAACGAGAATTGCCAGATGTACAAACTGAGTTTAGAAAAGGCAGAGGAACTAGAGACCAAATTGGCAATATCTGCTGGATAATGGAGAAAGCCAGGGAGTTTCAGAAAAACATCTATTTCTGTTTTACTGACTATTCTTAAAAGCCTTTGACTGTGTGGATCATAACAAATTGTGGCAAGTTCTTGACGGTATGGGCCGTAGGGATGTACGAAAGTCACTTACCTTGAACGAAATTTGATTCACGGTGGGGGGCAGGCGCTCCGTCCCTCCCCCCGAAATTCTGGCGGGGGGGAGGTGCTCCATCCCTCCACCTCCGAATCCTGGCCGGCCAGGCCGCAAATGGCGGTGGCCGTAGCCGCCACCGTTTGCATCCCTGCAGTCAACCGTGGTAGGCTACGTAAATGTTTATGCAGCCTATCACATTTTATGATAGGTGAGTAAAAATTATGTAGCTATTATGTAGCTATTATGTAGCTGAGTAAAAAAAACACAAAAAAGCGCGTACGCAAATGGCAGTGCCCATGGGTGCCGCCATTTGCGTACGCGCGGGTTCTTGTTTTTTTCCTCAGCTGTGATAGGCTACGTAAACATTTACATAGCCTATCACGGTATTTTTTAAAAAACTAGCTGTGATAGGCTACGTAAATCTTTACGTAGCCTATCACATTTTGTTGTTGTTGTTGTTGTTTTACTGGAAATGGCAGTGGCGGCGGCCGGTCAGAAGACCGGCCATCGCAGCCACCGCCACCGAACCGCCGCCGGAGCCACAGCCGCCAGGAGGATTCGCCCAAGGTAAGTCCCGTCCCGGGGGGGGCGGGGGGCAGACCATTTCGCCACCAATTTTGGGGGGCCGAATGCGCTGGCATTCAGCCTCCCCGAGATTCATGGCAAAATTCTCTGACATCCCTACCTCTGACATGGGGCTACCAAGTCATCTTGTCTGCCTCCTGAGGCATCTGTATAACGACCAAGTAGCAATGGTAAGAACAGACCAGAGACCACGGAACAACGGACTGGTTTAAGATTGGGAAAAGAGTACGGCAGGGTTGTATACTCTCACCCTACCTATTCAACCTGTACGCAGAACACATCATGCGACGTGCTGGGCTTGATGAAGCCAAGGCTGGAGTTAAAATCGCTGGAAGAAACATTAACAATCTCCGATATGCAGATTATACCACTTTGATGGCTGAAAGCGAGGAGGAGCTGAGGAACCTCATGATGAAGGTGAAAGAAGAAAGTGCAAAAGCTGGGTTGCAGTTAAACCTCAAAAAAACCAAGATTATAGCAACCAGCTTGATTGATAACTGGCAAATAGAGGGAGAAAACATGGAGGCAGTGACAGACTTTGTCTTCCTAGGTGCAAAGATTACTGCAGATGCTGACTGCAGCCAGGAAATCAGAAGACGTTTACTTCTTGGGAAGACAGCAATGACAAATCTTGATAAAATAGTTAAGAGCAGAAACATCACACTGACAACAAAGGTCTGCATAGTGAAAGCAACGGTATTCCCCATAGTAACCTATGGCTGTGAGAGCTGGACCATAAGGAAGGCTGAGCAAAGGTAGATGCTTTTAAACTGGGGTGCTGGAGGAAAATTCTGAGAGTGCCTTGGACTGCAAGATCAAACCAGTTCATACTCCAGGAAATAAAGCCAGACTGCTCACTTGAGGGAATGATCTTAAAGGCAAAACTGAAGTACTCTGGCCACATAAAGAGAAGACAGGATACCCTGGAGAACATGCTGTAGGGATGTACGAAAGTGACTTACCTGTTCGCGGATGTTTATGGTGGGGGGGAGGTGTTCCGTCCCCCCCACTTGAATCCTCCGCAGCCGGCTGTGCTCTGCGGCAGGTCTGCGGAGCACCCGGCCAGGCCCAGCCAGGCCAGAGCCTTCCACAGCCGGATTTCCGGCCGCGGAGGGCTCTGGGGGAAAAAAAAAACAAAACCGCGTATGCAAATGGTGGCGGCTACAGCCGCCGCCCTTTGCGTTCCTTAGTTTGGGCATCTTAGTCTACGTAAATTTTTACGTAGACTAAGACGGCGAAAATAAGGAGAATGCAAATAGCATAGCAGACGCTATTTGCGTTCCCCTTATTTTCGCCATCTTAGTCTACGTAAATATTTACGTAGGCTAAGATGGCCCAAACTAAGGAATGCAAATGGTGGCGGCCGTAGCCGTTGCCATTTGCATACGCCTTTTTTTTTTTTTTACAGAGACGTGATAGGCTACGTAAGTTTTTACGTAGCCTAAAACGTGTGGGTAAAAAAAAAAAAGGCGTACGCAAATGGCGGCGGCCAATTTGCATATGCCTTTTTTTTTTGACCCACACGTTTTAGGCTACGTAAAAAGTTATGTAGCCTATCACATCTCTGTAAAAAAACAAAAAAAACAAACTGCAAATGGCGGTGGCGGCAGCCGGTCGGAAGACCAGCCGCCACCGCCACCCGGAAGATCCGCCCCAGGTAAGTCTCATCCCGGGGGGGATCTGCAGGGGGGCAGGGGGGGCAGGCTGTTCCGCCACAGATTTCGGAGGGCCGAATGCACTGGCATTCAGCCTCACCGTGATCTTTGGTGGAATTCTCTGCCATCCCTAAGATGCTGATGCTAGGGAAAGTGGAAGGCGAAAGGAAGAGGGGCCGACCAAGGGCAAGGTGTATGGAGGATATTCTGGAGGTGACGGACTCGACCTTGGGGGAGCTGGGGGTGGCGACGGCTGACAGGAAGCTCTGGCGTGGGCTGGTCCATGAAGTCACGAAGAGTTGGAAGCGACTGACCAAAAGGGGCACGATCAAAATACAAAACAACACCAGCAAATTTAATCTTAAAGCTCTTCCTGCCAGTAACTAAGCCTTACGCGAGGCAGGTCAATGTTTTAGAAAGGGGGGGGGGTGGACTGCAGAAAAGCCAGGAAACCAGCCGATGAGTTGTCATTGGGGAAAGGGGGTGAGGCATGAAGAAGAGGGCGTGGGCATCTGGGGAACCCCAGGGGGCCAGATTTGGCTTGCAGGACTGAGGTTTTGCACCCCTGTTCTAGGATGACCTCAGAGCTTCCCACCGACTCTTGACACTGTGTGGTCACTTGGGAAAATCATTTTCTTCCCTCTGCCTTCCAAAAGAAGCCTAAGGACTGCAAGACAGGGAAAAATGTGCTTTCAAAAACCCCAGGAGATGGTTCAGGAACATGAGGGAAAGAGGCAATGCAGGTTTTGGCTTGCCAGGGAGAACCATACTCTATCTCCTCCTTCAGCTGGTCAGTTCAGCTGAACATTCATTCATTTCCTTCCCACACTATGAATTAGGGCTGTGCAGGGACTCCCTGATCTGACTCAAAAGCCGCTTCATGGCTTCTGAGGTGGGCCCAATTCAGCTTGGGCTGATTCAGGAGGGGGGCGAACCTGAAGTAGGATTCGGCCATCCCAATCCTGCTTCGGGCCTCCCTGATGCCTCCACACAAACCCCCAGCTCCTTACCTGGGCTGCTGCCTCCTCCTCCATCTCCGCCACTGTCATCACTGCTTGCCTCCGCCAGCTCCTGAGCCCTGGATGCACACTGGCTCTTGTTGGAGGGAGTCACCATTTTTAAAAACTATGAGTCACCTCAGGTAAGGAGCTGGAGGTGCTGGCGTGCCGAAGCTCCAAAGCTCACCAAGCACTTTGGAGAGCCCCCAACCCTCTTTGGGTCACTTCATGCCCCTTCCACTTCGCCTTGGAAGGGGCCCGAAGGGGCCTACTTTGACTTAGGGTTCGGGCTGAAGCGGTGCACAGTGCTACTACAAACCAGTGAGGAAATTGCCATCATGGTATATGGAGAAAGAGGTGAAATCAGGCCGCCTTCCCAACCTGGGGAGTGGGTGTGGTGATGGGTGGAGCTGGGGAAAGGACTTGGACCCCACACATACAAACATACCCCAATCAAACTTGACAAGCCTTCAGCTATTACGAGAAGAAATACTGATCCCAGAGAAAAGTAATCTGTGTACATCCACCCACAATTTCTGGCACTCCTAAACTAGCATCACTCATTACTCTCCATTTAATGGAAGATACCCAAAATCCCTCTTCAGTGAGATAAGGAATGCATACATCTTGAAATGGTCAGAAATGGAGATTCAGACCATTACTGTTCTGAATGTTTACTTTTAAGAAGTTCAGGGTATCCCACAAACGTGAACAAAATATCTTGACTGTTTATATATAAATAAACCACCCTAAAAACCCTTATGGTCTACTGGAGATGAAACCAGGGAGTGTTTGGCATCCAATGTTACAGGCTAAAATAAATAAATAACATTTATTAGTGGCTTTAATATGGTTTTCAGTGTTACAGCTTGGTTAAAAATACTATTGACAGCACTTTCACTCAAACACACACTTTAAAGATGTTTAACAGTCAGGTTCAGTCTGAAGCCGATGAAATTTTATTGACTCTAAAGTAGATATAAAGCCCACTCCACCATCAGTTAAGAAAGAGTATCTGGAGGTAAGGCCAGTTGAAATCACAAAGTTTAAATCCACTTAAAATTCAGAATAACACATCCATAAATATTTTGCCTACTTGGATCATGTGCTCTGCATTACAGCAGCAGTTCTTGACATCAGTCTTTCTCCAGCAACTGTAGTGCTTTTCCATGTGGCCAGATCACAGTTCTAGCCAAAGGAGGAAACTTCAAGGAGACCACCACGACCAGGAGAAAGTCTCCTACTCTCCTTACACTAATATGGCCAAGAAGGTCAGGTGATATGATTCTCAATAGAAGTTTCTTGGTGAGTTTCTCACTGGTCTGAGCAACGAGGAGGCCTATCCTTACTGGTTACCGCTGCCATCCATAATGCAGTAGCTCTAGCACCTTGTCCCGATGCCTTGAAGTCTCTTGTTGCCCCCGATCTGCTGCTGTCAGTCATTGCCCTGAACATCCTCATCCGAGTTGGGAGCAGCAGTGATACTTCTGCATAGGAACTGCTTGGCTCCCACCTGAGGCAGGTGGCAGCCATCTTAGCACCACACCAAATGCATTGCCTGCTGTCAATGTCAGGCAATGCATGTGGGGGGGGGATCTAAGATGGCTGCCACCTGCCTCAGATGGGAACCAAGCAGCTCCCATACAGAAGCTTCATTGCTACCCACTTTCATGAAGATGGGGGGGAGGAACCGTGGAGCAACAGAGAAGTGCACACATATAGAGAGAGACCGAGCACATGCACGCACTTTCCATGGAATCTGAGTAAGAGCCAAAATAGATATAACTTTAAAACCATACCTAGCAGCTATGTATTTTTTTTAAAAAACCTGTATCCCCCGCAGGGACCCAATCCAGATCAGGACTTCTGCGCTTACACTAGAGTAAAAAAAAACAAAACAGCTCCTAGATACGGATTTAAAGTAATGTCTGTTTGGGCCCCAAGAGTTGGATCCAAGAAAATTAAAATGGTTCCTCTTGAATTCCATGATTTCTACATGGGATACTCTCCAAAACCACCATCAAATTAAAGTTTGCATTGGTGTCAATGACTGCACAATAAAAATCACAGATCAAGCACTTGCAAGTGCAACTGTGGCACAAAAAATGGATTTGAGGCACAGATCCTTACAGATCCTCCTGATTTTTACAAGAAATTCTTCCCCCAACCCACCATCAAATCATACATTGCCTCTGTATCTACACTACAGATGCGTTGTGTTACTTGATGGTGTGGTTTTGATGGTACTCATTGTGAAATCATGAGGCTCCATGGCTTGGATTCATCTTTTTGTGCCACAGTGCTGGCAAATGCCTGAGCTGTGATTATTACTGATTTCAATGTGTAGTCTATAAATGCCAATGTAAGCTTCAGTTTGATGGTAGTTTCATTTTCATTTATTACATTTCTATACCACCCAATAGCCAAAGCTCTCTGAGTGGTTTACAAAGACTAAATACCTTAAAAATACACTATTGCACATAATATAAAAACCATTTACATACAAACATATAAACAGACAACACACACATATACACATGCAATTTTAATGAACAACAACCAGTTGGTTACCCACAAACACAGTTCATGGAGAAAATCAAATCAAATGAAAGGTTTAACCTAACTGCATTTATTTAAATATTCAGAGAGTTACATCTTTTACCTTTACAAAACTCCCTTAAATACAATGTTCTTAGTATAAACTACAGGGCACCTAATGTAACATCCTTCTTCTGGTCCATCAGCAACTTGAACCTTGAGGTTTGCCAATGAGTGCACACGACTCATGGCAACGTAGATCCCTTCACAATTTGTTTACAGGCTGTATGTTGCTGGCATACCATTATACTTTAGCCTGCACCTGTGTTCATAAAGGTATACAGAGAATTTCACATGCCATCTTGTTAAATTTATCGGCTAGAGGCCTCCTTTCTGAGCAATAACTAAACTTTGACTAGGTTACTTTTAACTGTAGGTGTCACTTAATCCCTTCATGATTTGTTTACAGGTCGTATGTTACTGGCATATCATTGTACTTTTGCCTGCACCTCTCTTTATAAAGGTGTACACAGACTTTTTGTGTGTTCATATTTCATTTTATTCCAATTTGCAATTAATTATGTTTGTTTAATTATACTTGACATTGCTTTGATATTAAAAAATAAATCTTTATAGTACATTGTTGTAGAAGATAGCCAAATTCTTAAGAGAGAGGAAAAGCTTTACGGACATAAACTCCCGACCTTGAATTATAGTGACAACCGTTGTTATTTGTGGAATCTGCATGTCAAGAGCTTTCCAATGAAGTGTGTTTCATGAGAATAGGTCAACAGGAAGGCAGGCAGTCAAAAAAGGATGACCAACTAACTTCTGACTTTGAATTGTATATATAAAATAAAATAAGAAATCCCAGGACCTAATTGAAAACCTTATTATGTGCTGTCAAATGCCTGGAAGTATATAGGAAAGTCTTAACCTGGAATCCTAAAGATGCAATGTTAGCACCAGACAGGCCTCACTGGGCAGATTGTTCCATAATCAGGGGGCCACCACGGAGAGGGCCCCCTTGTTGCCACCTTTCAAGCCTCCCTCGGAGGAGGCACCCAGAAGAGGATCTTAGATGATGAGCACAGTATACAGGTAAGTTCATGCAAGGGCAGGCATTCCATTAGGAATTCCAATCCTGAGCTGTACAAGGCTTTATAAGTCAAAAACAGCACCTTCAATCAGGCTCAGAATCTTGCAGGCCATGGGCAGTATTATATATAGTCCACCTAGGCATTGGCTCCAGATCTTTTTGAGCAGTGCCCCAGATCTTTAGAGCTGCCTCAATTGCCACCATCTGCCTTAATATAGGCCTACTTTTTCTTTCTGAACTCAGTAGCCTTACTAGGAGACCCTTAGCAGACTAATAGGGAGTATAGCATGAAGGCACCAGCCCTTTAAACTAGACAGGAGACTGCCACCTTTCCTTCCACAGTCCGCTCATTATTTTCATTAAGTCCAGAGTCCAAAATTGTCTAAAAACACTGCTGTCACCCAGCTTTCCCACAGTGTGCCTGATTCTGCAGAGACCTGCTCAGACACTTGCAATGTCTTGGGCAACTGTAGGCAGCAAGGCCCTGACAAGAGAAAGAACAGGCTCATTGGCTGCTCATATATCAAATGGAGGGCCGGAGGCCTTCCTCATTTGATGCTTCCTTCAAACTGGCCCAGACCCCCTACCTTGGGGAAAAACAGAAGTGGGCTTGCTTGCAAAAAGGGTTTCAATGACGAGCAATGTCTGAATTTGGGGCAAGGTAATGTATGAGCGTATTGGGCTGCTGACTTGCTTGAGTGTGTTTGGAGCTCCTTAGCTGTGCTGTTATCTTTCTGGAGCGCACCGGCTTTTTGATCCATGTGGCCAGTTTCTGGTGGGTGCATGTTTGTCCTTGGCAGCAGGGATTTGCACTAAGCTAGAGAAAGGCAAATAGATATGGAAGCGGGATAGGGGCTTCTTGCACTTTTGTGTTCAAAAGCCACAATGCCTTGTGGCACCTTAAACACTCACAAATTTACCGTGGCATAATAAGCGTTCATAGACTGGAGTCCACTGTACAAAAAATTATTTTGAAAGATGTTGCTTTTTGTGAAACTGGGGGGAAATGGCACTTGCTGAAATAAAGGTACAGGAGACCTGATTAACTCTGTTGCACCTGGTCCCCCTGGATTAGCTGGTGTTTTGCCCACATGTGTGGTGCAGGAGTCAGGGTAGGCAAACAACTGTGGATACAGAGAGATTTGTGGATGGGAAAACATGTTCAGGATTACATCAAATTTACTGTGTAATCCTAAACATGTTTACTCAGATACAAGCTGTACTGAGTTCAATGGGATTTACTCTCAGGGAAGTGTATGTGGGACTGGAGACTTACTCCTTAGTAAATGTGTTCAGAGCTTCAGCTTGCCTTATCCACCCTGAAGATAGTTCCAATATCTGGATCTAGAGAGAAACCTGGGAACTGATAATTTTAGTAATTTAAAAAACAACCAACCAAAAACAAAGGTAGCCACACTGGTCCATGAGGAATAAAAAACCCAAATCCACAGTTGGGCAATACCTATATTAGGATTTTTGCTTGGTCCTAATAAAGGTATCCAACTTTGCATTTTGGTACTTTAAGAGTTGTATGATAATGAGTTTGCTAGAAACATAATATTGCAACATTTAGTATAGACTTTGGGATTTCCAGAAATTAGAACCCAAGAACTGCTTTTAAAAAGTGTTCTAGAATCCTAGAAACTACCCAAATAAAGTATTTAAAATAAAATGTGGAGCCACCTTTGGTGGCTGCTGTCTCCGCCTCCTCAGCTAGTCCGGGGCCATCAGCAGCAAAGCAACATCCTCCTGTCCTGAGGTCTCTCTAGGCCTGTGTTGTGCTTGTGGGTGACTGGACGGGGGTGGGGTGAGGATTTACTTAGAAGTAAATCCCACTGTGTTTAATGAGGCTTACTCCCCTAGTAATTGTGTACATTTGCAGTCTAAGAGCATGGGTTATTGTAGTCTACAATACATTCCCGCACTCACCCTTGCCAGTGTGCCATGTTCAGTTTGCAGTTAATCAGTAAATGTACAGCTCTTTGCTAGTAACCCAAGCACTCCATTCTCCCCATCTGGATTTGGGCCTGAAACACCACAGAAAAGTGTAGTCGCATGGAGGGTAGGATTACATCCAAGTTTGCTGAGCTTTAGTCCTCTCTCTCTCTCTCTCTCTCTCTCTCCCTCTTCCTCTCCCTTTCCCTCACACACACACACACACACACACACACACACGGACTTTGGGTCATTTTCCCATCCATCTGCATTGAGTCAAGTCAGCTCACAGATTTCCGTTTGTTTTTTTTTAATTATTTGTGGAAAGGAATTTGCACAAATTACAGCCACAAATAGCATAAATTATGCAAATTTGGGGCATAATGTGTGCAAATGGTGGCCATAATTTGTATAATTTGCTTTTTACATACACACCAAAACAACCCTGAAAAAGTTTCCAGATTTTGGGAACAAACCCCTGCCTCATTTTGCAAATGCAAGCTGAGTCAGGGATGCCATGGAAATCTGATGGGCCAAAAAAGGGCCAAATTTCCTAGTGATGGACATCGCTAATGGAGAGTACATTTTAAGCAAGCACAATTTGGAACACTGCACAGTTCCATCCTGAAAACAAGCAAGAGGTTAATTAGCTTGCCTTCTATTTTAATTATAGTAATACACATATATTTGTATATGTAAATTAACAGATGCAAATTTATGCAATTTTTTGTCCTATGAGTCTGAGTCCTGGATCTTTTCAGTGCCTACCCAACCTCTGATAAAGGCAGCCAGTGCAAGCATGCCAGAATTGGTGTTTGACAGAAGTCTCATGTAGAAATCATGCCAATTCATGATTATGTTTTTTATTTATTCGATCTGACTTTTATTTTCTTGTAGTGATGTCGGAGAATTTCGCCACGAATCTCAGGGAGGGCAAATGCCAGCACATTCGGCCCCCCGAAATCGGTGGCGGAACGGTCTGCCCCCCCCCCCCGGGACGGGACTTACCTTGGGCGGATCTTCCTGGCAGCGGCGGCTCTGGCGGCGGTGGCCACCGGTCTTCTGACCGGCTGCCGCCGCTGCCATTTCCAGTTAAAAAAACCCAATAAACGTGATAGACTACGTAAAGATTTACGTAGCCTATCACGGCTAGAGTTTTAAAAAATACCATGATAACGCTACCTAAATGTTTACGTAGCCTATCACGGCTGATTTAAAAGAAAAAAAACGCGCATATGCAAATGGCGGCGCCCATGGGCGCCGCCATTTGCGTTCCTTATTTTGGCACGTCTTAGTCTACGTAAACATTTACGTAGACTAAGACGGCGAAAATAAGGGGAACGCAAATAGCGTAGACGCTACGCTATTTGCGTTCCCCTTATTTTCACCGTCTTAGTCTATGTAAACATATACGTAGACTAAGACAGTGAAAATAAGGGGAACGCAAATAGTGTAGACGCTACGCTATTTGCGTTCCCCTTATTTTCGCCGTCTTAGTCTACGTAAATGTTTACGTAGACTAAGACGTGCCAAAATAAGGAATGCAAATGGCAGCGCCCATGGGCACCGCCATTTGCGTACGCACGTTGTTGTTCTTTTAAATCTTTTTTCTTTTTCTATCACGGCTGACTGCAGGAACGCAAACGGCAGCGGCTATGGCCGCCGCCATTTGCGTCCCTGCTAGCCAGTGGCCAGATGTCCAGCTGCTGGCCGTGCCGGCCAGCGGCTCCCCAGAATCCCTGCGGAGCGGAGCCGGCCAGCCAGAATTTCAGGGGGGAGGGATGGAGCGCCTCCCCCCCCGGCCAGAATTTTGGGGGGAGGGACGGAGCGCCTCCCCGCCACCTCGAATCAATTTTGCTAAAAGGTAAGTGACTAAAAAGTAAGTGACATCCCTATTTTCTCGCCATTTTGTGACTAGCCACGCCTCCTATGGAAGCAGTTTTTTGACTGGCCCTGCCTCTATGGCAGCCATCTTCTCCTGCACTCATGGCACTCCCACAGGATTTCAAATGTGCCCACAGGCCCAAAGAGGTGAGAGACCCCTGGCTTACAGACTAACTTTTTCATCTTCTTCCCTCTCATTTACCCTTTATTTCACTGGAGCCAAGTTTGGACATTTGCAAGCCAGATGTCTTTTATACATGGTTAGGAATTTTCAGTGCAATCCTATGCATATCTACTCAGAAGTAAGTCCCACTGAATTTAAGTGGACATAGGATTGTAGCCTTGCTTAAAACTGAAACATGTTGATATTTATGTATTTTCTCCTGCTGATATTTTAGTGATATGTATGGTATGGTATGGTAATCAGTGAATAGTTAGTCAGGGCCAGAGAGGACATAGAATCATAGAATCATAGAATAGTAGGGTTGGAAGGGGCCTACAAGGCCATCGAGTCCAACCCCCTGCTCAATGCAGGAATCCAAGTCAGAGCATCCCTGACAGATGGCTGTCCAGCCTTGTCTTGAATGCCTCCAGTGTGGAAGAGCCCACCATCTCCCTAGGGAATTGGTTCCATTGTCGTATTGCTCTAACAGTCAGGAAGTTTTTCCTGATGTTCAGCCGGAATCTGGCTTCCTGTAACTTGAGCCCATTATTCCATGTCCTGCACTCTGGGATGATCAAGAAGAGATCCTGGCCTTCCTCTCTGTGACAACCTTTCAAATACTTGAAGAGCGCTATCATATCTCCCATCAGTCTTCTCTTCTCAAGGCTAAACATGCCCAGTTCTTTCAGTCTCTCTTCATAGGGCTTTGTTTCCAGTCCCATGATCATCTTTGTTGCCCTCCTCGGAACCCTCTCCAGTTTGTCTGCATCCAGAACTGGACACAGTACTCCAGATGAGGCCTAACCAGGGCTGAGTAGAGGGGAACTAGTACTTCCCAGGATTTGGAAGCTATACTTCTATTAATGCAGCCCAAAATAGCATTGGCCTTTTTTGCAGCCACATCACATTGTTGGCTCATATTCAGCTTGTGATCGACAACAATTCCAAGATCCTACTTGCTTGTAGTGTTGTTGAGCCATGTATCCCCCATCTTGTAACTGTGCATTTGGTTTCTTTTTCCTAGGTGCACAACTTGGCATTTATCCCTATTAAATGTCATTCTATTGTTTTCTGCCCAGCACTCCAGTCTATCAAGATCACTTTGAATTTTGTTTCTGTCTTCCTAGCTATCTAGCTATCCCGCCCAATTTTGTGTCATCTGCAAATTTGATCAGCATTCCCTGCACCTCCTCCTCCAAGTCATTAATAAAAATGTTGAAGAGCACTGGGCCCAGGACTGAGCCCTGCAGTACCCCACTCGTTACCTCTCCCCAGTTTGAGAAGGTCCCATGGATAAGCAGTCTTTGAGTCCGATTCTGTAGCCAACTGTGGATCCACCAGATCATTGTTTCATCTAGCCCACTTTGAGCTAGTTTGCTCATCAGGATATCATGGGGCACTTTGTCGAAAGCTTTGCTGAAGTCCAGGCATATTATGTCCACAGCATTCCCACAGTCTACAAGGGAGGTTACTTGATCAAAAAATGAGATCAGATTCGTCTGGCAGGATTTGTTTTTGACAAATCCATGTTGGCTTCGAGTAATCACTGCATTGTTTTCAAGGTGCTTCCAGATGGATTGCTTTATCATCTCCTCCAGAATTTTCCCAGGGATTGATGTCAGACTGACTGGTCTGTAGTTCCCAGGTTCCTCCTTTTTACCCTTTTTGAAGATAGGGACCACATTAGCCCTCCTCCAGTCATCTGGCACTTCCCCTGTCCTCCATGATTTCTCAAAGAGAATAGACAGCAGTTCTGAGAGTTCTTCTGCCAGTTCCTTTATTACTCTAGGATGCAGTTCATCTGGCCCTGGAGATTTGAACTCATTCAAAGTAATTATGTTTGTAGATATAAAACATGAGATTTACTTTAGTGACATGATTTGTTCTTGAATAATTGATTTAAACAAAAATACAACACCACCACCCTACATACACACACACACACAAATAAATAGTTGGTAGAGGGGGTGGGGTAGATTGGGACCATAGTGTGGAGAGAGGGCCTATTTAACCTACATACACACACACACAATTATGAATGGGACAACAGCAGGGGCAAAAGGTTAAAGTCCCCCTCACCCATGCCATGGTCCCACCGACCCCCACCCCTCACTGCACCAGCTATTTATTTATTAAAGAAAAACAACTATAGGGAACTATGTGATAAACATGTCTAATATGGCCCTTAGTCAGCTAAACATAGATATTTTGTGATAATTGTTCTCATTAATGAAGGGACTTGTTTTTGATACGCTAGGGAAACTTAATTGATAGAAGACTGTCATTTGTTATTTGGCTAATTGGTCAGGAAAAGAGTTTGAGACTGGGAACTACTTTATGGAGTGAAGATTAAAGAGCAGACTGGTTGCTGTTAGATGTGCTTAATGCATAATCTATAAGAGCTGAATTATCCTCATCCTGAATGCTTGAAATAGAGAATTGCTAAGTTTTGCCATAGAGATCCTATGCTATAATTCCTATTAACTGAAATTACTAGAGAATGAGAGGCTTTGACCTACATTAGCAGCTTGGATATGGCTTAGCCATTGTTGTTGGTTTGGAGCCAGAAAGGCCAAAAAGACGTATAGGAGCCTTTCTGCTGCCACGTACTGGTTGGAGTCTATATTGGAATGCACCCAATTTGCTGCTGCTCACTGCTAGAAAATGATATATTCCAGTGCACCCAATTTGCTGCACCCCTTGCTGGAACAGCATATAGTGCAATGCTCTCAAATTTCTACATCTTTGTGGATCACGCAAGGGACCCTTATTCATTCACTGCATCCTTGAATTAACTGTAAGGCCAAAGTACACAGACTTCAACCAGCACATCTACACCTTGGGAGGAGGTGGGAAGTTTGGGACTTAGGGATATCTTTCCAGTTTGGTCTATGTTGCTAATCTTTTAGTGATCTTATTTTAAATAAATTTGGTTGTTTGCCCATATTATGTGTGTGTGTGTGGGGGGGGGGGGGGAGACTGCTACCCAGATATCCAAATTGGGCTCCCAGGTTTTTGAGCTAGAACTCAATATAAAACAAGGCAAATAACCCTTATATCAGGGTGGGCAACTTGTGGCCCTCCAGATGTTGTTGGACTGCAACTCCCATCAGCCCTTAGCCAGTACAGCCAATGGTGAGGTATGATAGTAATTGCAGTCCAGCAACATCTGGAGGACCACATGTTCCCCATCACAGAACATGACATCGAACTCAGCCCTGGGTGCTAACCCAAGGGTTACATCTGATTAGTTCTTAACCTAGATGTGTGCTGGCATGATTTTAAGGAGGATTTTTTTTAACAGTATGGTTGTACATTATTTGTGTTATGCCGGTTTCTTGTAATCAATATTTTATTTTTCTATTTGATGTTTCATTGTTCTTAAATGTTTGTAAGCTACCTTGTAAGGCGCTATCTTAAAAGGCAGGATAGAACTGTATAAAAAAAATCAAACAGTAAATAAATCTTCAGCAGCCTCCTCTATCTTTTACTTTGTTGAGGTCAGGCGTGGGAAAACCATGCTCTTCCAGGAACACAATTTTCCTTAAAAACAAGGCCTGTGCTCACTGTGCCTTGTTTTAAAGGGGAAATGAGGCTATTTTTCTACCACCGCACCACTGAAATTCGGTGGCATTGTGGCTATGATTTTGGTGGCAATATATGTGCAAAAAATTGCCCCCTGGACCCTCTGAAGTTGCTCACACCTAGTTTGGGTCCTTATATTTCCATCTTCTCTTTCACTGTTTATGTGATGCAAGAGAAGACATTTGGTTCTTTGTCACCAATGAAGTTGCAGGCATTATCCAAATAAGTACCATGACATTTTTGTACAACCTCATTTCACACAGCAACAGCAATGCTAACAGGTACAAGCTGGGAGCGGAGGAGTGGGGGAGGAAGGGAAATTGCATTTTCACAGCAACAGCACTACAGTTCAACAGCTGAGAAATGTTATATCCCCACAACAATAGCAGGAAAGACATTTGGAGTACTGCACCAACTAAAAACAACACTTCCCCTACTGAGAGCAAAAAAAGTTCATATAGAAAGGCTCCGAGAAGGCAAGAGGAAATAGAAGCAGCAAATGGCTTGTTGTACAAGTAGAACAAGGATGCCCCTAAAAGAAACAGGGCACCCGCAGCAGAGTCTTGGGACACTTCAAAGACCAATGAGTTTGAACACTGGTCCATCTTAAAGAATTGGCCTGCGATTTGCATAGGAAAAATATCCCCATTGAAACAAAAGGGGGGCTTTCGCTTCCATATACAAAATGCAGGTGGGGGACTCTCCAAATCAGGGCCACAGGAGGGGGAAAATTATTAAACCTCCCCTACACTAGGATTCTGATCCAGATTAGTTCCCCCCACATTTACTTTGGAGGAAGAAAAAAGCACCAGTGTTGCTGCAGGCTAAGAGAACATGCTGCTTAGCCCTGAGAAGCAGTGTAGAAACAGAAGAAATACACAGTCTTAATACGTTACACCTACCAAAACACAAATCCCTTTGCTTAAAAAGAGAGACAGAGAGTAGTCCTCTGAACCTTGCCACTTCCAAAACTTCTATGCATGTGTGTGCACACACCCACAAAAAAAGCATGGTCATAGCTGCATGCTACATATTAAAGGCAGTGACCTGGTTCACATGACATGACAGCCTACTGTGGCTTAATTCACCCACGTGGACTGTTGCACGGTGCTGAGATCCTACGGGTGCCATTTTTGCATGGCGGCTGTCTTGCTGCAGCTTGTAACGTTGTGTGAACCCAGAAGTCAGGAACTGTTGGAAAGTTATACAACCCTCAAATAACCCATAGCTTGTTTTAGGGCTGTTTGAGAGTTGTTTAACCCTCAGACAACCCCTGCCGCCTGGGGTCACATGACACAAGCTGTGGCAAGCCGGGTGCCCACAGGGTATCATGCAAAAATGGCACCCAGCTCGACAGAACAGCCACCACAGGTAAATTAAGCCATGGTGGGCTGTCGTGACGTGTGAATAGGTCTACCGTAGCTTGGACCTGACAAGGCAGCCAGGGGGATCAGTGCACGACTCTGCAATCAGCAGAACTGAAAACGTACCAGCAATTTTTAAGGATACTTCCCTTACTTGTACTAAAGCACAAAATCTCAGGCTACATCTGCACCTTCCAATCCAGCGTGTCAGGAAAAGGAGATGGAGCAGCCTGAAAATACTTTGTATGTCACAAAGAGTTGCCATGGTACAGCAGTTGAAAGACTGAGCTGTAAACCCCTATTTCAAATTTCACAACAGCTAGTATGAACGTAGGTGGCCGCTCTCTCTCAGCCTCTCTAGCTGTGATGTGGGGAAAATAATACTGGCCTCTATTAAAGGATTGTTACAAAGATAAATTACTGAGAAAGGCTTGAATATTCAAAAAAGCACTCTATAAATCAGGGGTGTTGAACCTCAGACCCATGGCCAAATCCAGCCTATTTGGTGTCCCATTCTGGCCCTCTGAGCTTCTCCAGATGGCCACACAGCCATCCCATCTCTTTCTCCCAACCGCCAATCATTTGGTGGCCTCCCAGCTCTTGTGTGGTTATTTCCCATTCCAAAATGCCTCTCTGAAAGCTTAATTACTGGCAATAAGAACTTTAAGCAAAAATATGCTTAAATTTCTGGTATTTCTGGTCGAAAACTTTTGCCTTTATCCCCAAGAGCTTCACTGAAATTGAATACAGCCCTTGAACTGAAAGTTGTACAACACCCATGATATAAATGCTAAATATTGGTATAATAATAATGATGGAGATGATGACAATAACAACAACATCAAGCATGACTACTTTTTATTCTTCTTACAGACCAGTTGTGGTGTGACCCAGCACTAAACACTTCTCTGGGATATTAGCAGAATGAGGCCTCCAGCATCTGGTCTGGGCTAGTGTATGGGTCCCCAAGTGTACAAGCTAGAATGGAGGGGGTGGGGTTCAATGGCATTATCCACATATAATTTCCCTCTCATACAACACTACAACTCCAGGTCACCAAATGAAAGCAACTCAGTAAATTCAGGACTGAAAAAAGAAAGTGCTTCTTCACAAGATGCACAGCTAAAACCTACTACAAGATTCCCTACCACAAGATGTGCTGATGGCCACTACCTTAGGGCTACAATTCTATACCTGGTTTCCCGGGTGAAAGATTCTAATTCAATGGGACTTCCTTTTGAATGGGCATGCATAAGATTGCACTGTAAATGGCATTAAAAATAGATGAAGTAAATTCATGGAGGATAGGTCTAGGAGCCATGATAAATAGAACCTCTGTATTCAGGGATGGTATACCTCCGAAGATGAAGTGCTGGGAATAATCAACAAAGAAGAGCTTTTTCTCCTTGGTGCCCTGCTTGTGTGTTTGCCAGAGGCATTGGGCTGGCCATTGTCAGAAACAGAATTCTAGGCAAGTCATGCTCATGCCCTCTGCTCTGATGGAGCAAGGTTCTTTTTATGTTCACTATTATCCCATGGGGTTCCATCAAAAACGCACTTTGGGTTGCAGTCCACAAACGTGTGGCTAGGGCAATCCATAAAACAAGCACACTTAAATTAAGCGATTCTCTTGGAAGTGCTTTGTGAATCAAATTGCCCATCCTCAGTGGCATTGATCCACCATGACCTGGTTAAAGTGAAACACTTGGACCAAAGCCAATTTAGGCCCACCCCTGAAGTCATCAAGTGCTTCAGCTCCACTGGATTATGGATCTGGCTGTACATCCATTTGAACAGTGACAACTCTTTTAAAGTAAAAGAACAGCTTTTGCTACATTAAAGCAAAGGCTGGCTGGGGCATGCTGGGAGCTGTACGCCTTTTCTCTGTCTAAATATGCATAGGATTGTCATTGTGCCCTAAACCTTGAACATCAATTGGAGCAGGCAGATGCTGTGAGGTTGCTGGAAAGAAATCCACTCTCTTCCACCCCATGTATTGGTGATAGGAGTAGGTAACTTGCAGTTCTCCAGATGTTTTGGACTACAACTGTCATCATCCCTCACCATTGGCTATGCTGGCTAGGGCTGAGAAGAGTTGTAGACCAAAACATCTGGAGGGCCAGAAGTTGCCAACCCCTGCAGTAAAGAAAGGGAGAGATAACGTTGCTGGCACTTAGCCTACCTTGAAGGAAGCTGCAACATCTCTAACCTAAAAGTTCTCCCTTTGATCCCAGAGATCTGAGAGCAGGCTGTGGTCACTTAGGGCCATTCCATTCATGATATGATAGAAAAGCCAAGTTCCTCCAAGTGCGCACACTCAGACAGCTGCAGCCAACACTGACTTTCTGATCAGCAAAGCCTGAACTACATATAACAGTATCTTTAGATGTGGGCCTGCCCAGTCATGCTGAAAGCAGCAACTGGGGGTGCAACTGAAAGTGCCAGAGGTGAGTAGTACTGGACCCTTTTTCCTCCAGCTGCTCCCCCCCCCCCCGGCAATACACACTCTCTTTCCAGGGTCCTTTTTGTCCTAGCTGGCTAGCTGGCCCCAATGTTGAAAGTGAGCCTGGCTGGGAGGAAAGCAGCTGCAAAAGGAAAACAGAGTGGTTTTAACACCCAGGCAGCCATTCAGCACTTCTGATCATATACCCCCCAGCTTGGCTTTAGATGCAATTTGGGGGTGGGGGAACAGATCCACTGTACTCCTGTCACATACAGTCTGTAGAATAACCCACTTCCAAACAAGTCGGTCTCGTTCACACTATTTGTTGTTTATTCGGTCAGTCGCTTCTGACTCTTCATGACTTTGTGGACCAGCCCATGCCAGAGCATCCTGTTGGCCGTCGCCACCCCCAGCTCCCCCAAGGTCGAGTCCGTCACCTCCAGAATATCATCCATCATTCACACGCTACCACACTTCTAAATGTACACCTAACCCTTAGGCATACACCCCTCATGTGAAGCAGGCTGAGTGGCGAGAAACACACACACACAATACAGCAGCCCTCCCCAACCTGGTGCCCCCCAGATGTTTTAGACTTCAATTCCCAGAATTCCTGACCACAGGCTATGCTGGCTAGGGCTGATGGGAGTTGAAGTCCAAAACAGCTGGAGGGAATGACACCCTCTTCTTCCTATTTCATGGCCTTTTTATTCAAGCACGCCTTTGACATGTAAGCTGGTCTGTTGGGTGCTATTTTTATTGTTGTTTTTATTCTGTCATTTATTGTTTTTTATTGTGTCTTGAATGTATTTGTTTTATGATTGTTTTAATCAAGTTTTTTATTTTAAAATGTTGGTTCTTGTTATTGGCAGCCACCTTGAAGACTTTTGTGTGTGTTTTTTGGTAGCATAAAAGAAATAAATAAAGAGGACTCTTCCACAGATAAGCCTGAGCTGGCACTGAAGATAAGAACTGGGGCTGAGCCCTCCTTCAGGTTTAGAGAGGCGAGAGCATATACCGTAGAGCAGAGAGTGAAGCAGCGGAGTTGGGAAGGAGTCGTACCAGGCTAGCAAACGAAGCGCTGAGACCATAACGCGGTGGGGATGGCTGGTTCCTGTTCCTCAAGGGCTCCCACGGCAAAGAATCGAAGGCAGCGCTCCGGCTGCTCAGACGCTTGGTACAGCATTTCCAGCCTCTTCTTCTTCTTATCCCCTCTCTGGACGGGACTTTCCAAAAGAACATGACAGACCCGAAGCGCACACGCACCGAACGGCTTTCTCCGCGCGAACCTCGTCCGGCTGGCGCGCCGTTTGTCGGATCCCACTAGCCTGGTGGCCGGCGCGATTCCCTCCTGGCTGCCGCCAGACTGCGCCGACGCCCCACCTCTCCTCTTCCCCGATCTGCCTCCCGTGAAAGCCCTTTGGGAACGCGCCAGAAGAAGAGCGCAAGCTTGCGCCGCTCACTCATCTCGCGGGTCCGCTTGCGCGCTCCAGCGCCTGCCTGCGGCTGCCCCGCTTCCCAACGCGGGCAGCGACATCGAGGCGAGAGAGAGATGGGTCGTTCCGAGGTAAGCCCGGTCCGAGAAACGCGCCGCAATTAGGCCCCGCCCCGCGGCACGCGCGGCGGCATCGGCGCAGGCTGGCTTCGAGGCTGACGCGAGGCGAGAGTGCCGCCCGGCGCCGAAGCAGAGCGCTTTCGCTCCGGCGCAAGGCAGCGGGCCGGGCAAGCGCAGTCCCGCGCCTCGCACCGCGAGAGGCGACCAGTGGAACGCCGGCGGGCGCCTCCCTCCCCGGGGAGCCCTTTGTTAATTGAGCGTCCTGCGAGGCGATTGGCTGGAGCTCTCCGAGGCATTTGCATGAGCGGAGGCGCGGCGGCGAAGGAAGGGGTGTCTCCAGTTTATTTATTTTTTCTCCCCCCCGCGGCCAAGGGAGGCTCCCCCCCCTCCTTTTCTTCTCCCCACGAAGGAGACCCTCAGTGCCTGCGTTTGGAATGCGCCGCCGAGGGAATGAGAAGAGGCGCAGCTCGCCCGCAGCTCCAGGGTCCAGCTGGCTCCTTGGGAAGAGGCATCGGCAGCTGGCTATGGGGCAGCGATCCAGCCCTGGTAGCACCACAGCCGCCAGTCGGAGGAATCTGCCGGTACGCAAAAAAAATAAAATGCGTGCGCGCGCGCGTGTACACGGGATGGGGAGAAGGGACCAAACTCGAGGCTGAAATTCTGTGTGCCACACTTACTTGGGAGAATCCCGCAGAAATCGGTGGGACGTCTCTGAGTAAAGATGCACAGGATCGGGGCTGCTCAAGCCTCCAGGAAGTTGGGCAATAAAGATCGGACGAAACTTCGCAAATGAAGAGGTGAAGTGACGCATTTATCGTTTTGAGCTTATAAAAGCGATCGTTTTAAAAGCGGAGGGGGGGGGGATTAGAAGAGGCGCACCGTACTAGGGTTTTCCAAAATAGGCGGGGGAGTGTGAAAGCGAAGCAACAGTTTCAGGAACCAAGACTGCTAGTTCTGAATTTTAATTAGAGACCCTGCTGAAATTCACAAGAAGAAATTATTATTATTATTATTATTACTACTACTACTATTACTATTTAACAACAACAACAATATAGGTCAAAGCTGCAGTCCCATGCATGTACTTGGGAAATAAGTCCCATTGAATATGCAGCCTGATCTGTGCTGATTTATTTGGAAGTGTGTACACCCTGGACATCATCCTTTGTGGGCCTTTCTTCCGTTAACCGAGCGTGCAACCAGCTTTACATTTGGAAAACCGAGATGGAAACAGGAGAACTACTGTGTGTATGTTCAAAGGCATCCCAAAAGAGGTTTGCCCTCAAGTTGCATGGGTCAGCCTTCAAACTCCAAGAGCCTTGGTGCTCCACGGGAAGTGTGGAGAACAAAAGGGAAGCAATGTGAACAAATAGTACTGGGGATCCACGTGTATAGCCCATTCTTATCTGTGTTTGCTCCCTGATTTCAACAGATCTTAGGGTTGGAGCCATGACTGGTAAACTTCAGGGGAGGAGGATCCCCAACGTCAAAGCTGCTGTGGCTGATATTTATATAGGTGCACAGCAAGCTATGTTGAGTTGTGGCTGCATTGGCTTTGCATGATCTCTTGGCGGAGGAGATGAAAGGGTCAGTCTGTGGCGAAGGCATAGTATTTGGCAAAGGTGGATTTTCACTGATGCAAAGAAATGGTCCATTGGACAAATGGAGTCAATCCTTTTGAATTCATCTAAAAAAGAGAGGATGGCACCTGGGTGCTTCTTGAATGCTGCATGCTTGCTGGTTAGATTTTCTGAAAAGTTAAAAATACAAAATAAAACAGTGAGGTGTTGGTGCATGCTCAGATTCCTAGGATGACTGACCAGTGTCTTGTGTCAGTGATTATCTGTTTACCAATTGACAAAGACACTATATTTGAGCGGTGGGGGAAACTGAAACTGAAGTTTAAATATCAGTGAGTTTCCCCCTCTTGTTACGACACTGGTGCACCGTTCTACAGAGTGCACTGTGGGGATTTTTAAACACACATGTTTACATGCTTTATAGACATATATTCCCCCCCACACACCCCATTTAATGATTTCTTAATGAGTATTTGTTGTGAGAACATACTGTTAAGGATAAATGTGGTGGCATCTTAGGGTTGCAGCCATGACTGGTAAACTTCAGGGGAGGAGGATCCCCAACGTCAAAGCTGCTGTGGCTGATATTTATATAGGTGCACAGCAAGCTATATAAATATATATAGGTGAATATGGGGACTTGATGCTTCAGGGGTCAGTCAGTGGCTCTGTGGAACAGAGGGAGATGACGACCTATTTAGGTTGAAGACTGGCACTTTGTGTTATGTACATGGCAGGATATAGAGGTCATTGAATATGTACAGGATGATGTACTCAAGTCAGTTGATTTGTGTAGATAGGATAGTTAATTTGGTAGAGACCAAAAGATGTGTTCCAGTGTAAGGTCTTCCTTGGGGCAGCAGAATAGTGTGTGTGGGTGGAGTGATGAAGTGTATCACTGATGCTGACAGAGGACCATGTCATTCACTAACTTCCTGTGCATCTCTTTCCCCAGAACTTATTTATTTTCCTGCTCTTCCTTGGACCTTTCAACTGCTTTGCAAGCTACAGCCGTGCCACTGAACTCTTCTACAGCATCAATGAAGGGCTACCTGCCGGGTTCCTCATTGGGAATCTAGCCCAGGATTTACAGCTTGGGGGGGCAGCAGAGGAAGAGGGAGAGATGGCTATAGAGAGGGAGCAGAAGCCTGACCAATGGGGGAAGCCCCCTCTCTCCTTCAGCCTCGCCTCCGAAGGATTGGGAGGCCAGTACGTCAACCTCAACAACCGGACAGGAGAAATGCGCACCTCGGCACAGGAGATTGACCGAGAGGCAGTATGCACAGAGGATAATGTTGGCTCTAATGTGGTTGCCTCTTCCTTCTCCTCGCCAGTTCCATCCTCTGAGTCATGCTTGCTGTTGCTGGATGTTCTGGTGTTACCACAGGAGTACTTCCGCCTTGTCAAGGTGAAGATTGCCATCCATGATGTTAATGACAATGCACCGTGGTTTCCCATGCCACAGATACACCTCTTTGTGCCTGAGAATTCACCCATCAACACCCGTTTAGCTATTGAGCACCCAGCTGTGGACCCAGACATGGGTACCAATGGGGTCCAGACATACCAACTACAAGATGACTATGGGGTTTTTACATTGGATGTGGAGGAGAATGAAAGTGGGGAAAGAACACCTTACCTGATTATCATGGGTGCCTTGGATAGGGAGGACAGAGATGAATATATTACGCTCATAACTGCAGAGGATGGAGGAGTTCCATCACTGGTGGGCAGTGCCACCCTCACCATTGGCATCACTGACATCAATGACAACTGTCCGCAGTTCAATGAGACCCAGATTAATGTCACTGTCTTTGGGAATTCTAGCATTGGGTTGCACATAGCCTCTGTCCATGCTGTGGATGTGGACCAGGGAATCAATGCAGATATCACCTATTCCTACAGCCAAAAGGTATCCCAGTCATCCCGCACTTTGTTTCACCTTGATGAAAGCACAGGCCTTATCAAGCTTTCCAAGAGGATTAATGGTGACACTCCTCGTCTCCATCGGTTGAGTGTATTGGCCAATGGTCCTGGTTGCATTCCAGCTGTGATCACTGTGTTGATATCCATCATCAAAGTCATGATGAGACCCCCTGAAGTGATCCCTCGTTTTATAGCTAATGAAGCTGACGGGGTGGTTTATCTGAGGGAGTTAGAACCTGTGAACACCCCGATAGCATTTTTTACCATAAAAGACCCAGATGAAAAATATAAAGTGGAGTGCTATTTGGATGGTGATGGCCCATTCAGGTTGTCACCGTACAAACCATACCACAATGAGTACTTATTGGAGACTACAAAGCCATTGGATTATGAGTCTCAACAGCTCTATGAAATATCAGTGATTGCATGGAATACCGAAGGATTCCATGTCAATAAAAGAGTTAAAGTGCAGGTTCTGGATGATAATGACAACTCGCCTGTTTTTTCCCAACCCCTGATAGAATTATCAATAGAAGAAAACAATGGTCTCAATGCTTTTTTGACCAAGCTGCATGCAACAGATGCTGACAGTGGAGAGAGAGGGCAGGTGTCTTATTTCCTAGGGCCTGAAGCTCCTTCATATTTTTCTTTAGATAAAGTCACTGGAGTCCTTACAGTTTCCACCCAGCTGGATAGAGAAGAGAGAGAAAAATACCGCTACACAGTTAGAGCAGTAGATTTTGGAGTGCCTCCTCAAGAATCGATAGCCACCATCACCATCTCAGTACTGGATAAAAATGACAACAGTCCAAGATTTATCAACAAAGATTTCAGTTTTTTTGTGCCAGAGAATTTCCCAGGCTTTGGCGAAATTGGAGTTATAAGCGTCACTGACGCAGATATCGGGCAAAATGGATGGGTCGCACTTTCTGTTGTAAACGGAAGTGACATCTTTGTTATAGATACTGGCAAGGGAGTGTTAAGAGCAAAGGTCCCTCTAGACAGGGAACAGCAGAGCTCGTACACCTTATGGGTTGAAGCAGTTGATGGTGGGGACCCTGCTTTGTCCTCTACTGCAAAAATAACCATCCTTTTGTTGGACATAAATGACAATCCACCATTGGTTTTGTTTCCTCAGTCTAACATGTCTTACCTTCTAGTCCTTCCTACTACTCTACCTGGATCGCCTATCACAGAAGTCTATGCTGTAGATAATGACACTGGCATGAATGCGGTCATAGCATATAGCATCATTGGGAGAAGAGGTCCCCGGCCAGACTCCTTTAAGATTGACCCCAAGACAGGCAACATCACTCTGGAAGAGTCGCTCATGCAAAATGACTATGGCCTCTATCGGCTTCTCGTTAAGGTTAGCGATCACGGTTACCCAGAACCTCTCCATTCCACAGTCATGGTCAACCTCTTTGTCAATGATACTGTGAGCAATGAGAGCTATATTGAAAGCCTTTTAAGAAAGGAACCTGACATTAATATCGAGGAAAAAGAACCACAAATCTCTATAGAACCCACACACAAACGAGCAGCGTCTGCCTCTTGCATGCCTACTTTAGTGGCCCTGTCAGTAATAAGCTTGGGTTCAATAACACTGGTAACTGGAATGGGTATTTATATCTGCTTAAGGAAAGGGAGAAAATACCACAGAGGAGATGAAAATTTGGAAGTACAAATCCCATTAAATGGAAGAATTGATCTGCATATGCTGGAGAAGAAACCAGTGGAAATTTCCAACATCTGATGGTTTTACACAGACAGTCTCAACCAAAACCTACAAATTCTGAACAATGAATAGTTTCCCAAATGGGGGATTGTCAGCAGTAGCTATAATGAAAGACCACTGATTTCTAACTTATTATTATTGTAAATAGCTGTTTACAGGTTTTTTTTAAAGAAAGGGAAAAAGAAAAAAAGAAAATCAAATTCACCGTACAGCTTTTTTAAAAATGAAACTTTAGTGCTAACAGATAGTAACCTATCTTTGTAGACATGGGCATCACAAGACCCATCCATAAAGCAAGTCAGTATTCATAAAGTCAAAGGTAAGACAATGACACATTCGTTGTTACATTCTTCATTCCTTTAAGTCATTTTTGACCACAAGAGGGCATCATTAGACATTCCTGTAAATGGGGCTGTTTAAGAGAAAATGAAGAAGTATATTTTAAAATGTATTGTTTTTTGATAAAGGAAAAAAGAAAATAAAAGTGTGGGTTTGAGGTATAATAAATAGATGTTCTTTTGTATATATGTGAAGATGACAAGAAAATATGCACTGGTAAATCAAAACAGAATGTTTTATTACCTCAGATGTTAAATATATAGCTATATAGGAAAGGCATTAAGAAGAAGTGCAATTTCTTGAGGGTGCACACCATCCTTTGTGAGATTGTGAACAGAAATGAGATGTTCACTTTTCACTCAGTACAAACACCATAAATTATTTCAGCAGTTTGCTCACTGTTATGAAATATTATCATCTGTATTTCTTGGGACAAATGAAAATATGCCACTTGGGATCCAAAGCAATCCATGGGACAGGAAAGGGGTTGTGTTAGCACAGCTCCTTGAGCCTCGTGGAATGTCTCCCTGGAAGGTTCTCCAAGCCTTGTGGGATCTTGTCAGGATGCCCGAGGGGTTGCCACGAGAATCCTCCCCCCCCGTCCCCATTTCCAAAATACAACAGCCTGATCCTGTACATGTTTACCTGGAAGTTGTGGCACTGAGTTCCATAGCATTTCCATCATAGCCCCCAAGCAAGAGTGCATAGAGTTGTAGTCTAAATGCAAAAAAGCAAGGGAATGGTGAAATGTCAATTATTTTAAGGGATTGTCCATTACTTGAGAATAGCAAGAACCATTAAGCTACCATTCCCAATACAGCAAAGCAATCCATATGTGGAAACAGGTTTCCATATACCAAAATCCATATTAATGTCATACCTTTATTATACTTTAATAAAGTATAATACTTTATTAGTTCAACCGAAAGATTTTTTTTTAAATGCAAGCTTTTGAGATCTCCAGATCACTACATCAGGCAAAATGTTATAAAAACTGGGGGTCTGGAGTGGAGGAAGAATACCAGAGGGAAAAATGACTTGATGGGGAAGTCACATTGTCTGCGTGTTCAGAGTCCCAAGATGGAATGTGGGAAGAGAGGTCTGCAGATTCAAATCAGGCTATATGGGTCACATGATGGTTACAGGAAGAAACTGCTGCTGCTGGGATGAAGACAGGGAGAAATGTTAGGTCCTTCATTTTTTAAGATATAAAATCCAGTGGTTCTCAGAAATGTTTTCTATCCTGGGTGAAGTACATGGGATCCTTTTACCATTGGACCACAGAGAGAAATCTGGCAGTCTTCATATAACAAGCAAGAGATAATTTTAGATGCTGTTCTCAGTGTATATAAATGATAACTGAAGTGAAATTGGCTTTCCATATTTAAATTGTCCTTCTGGCTCTGATTGCTTAGTACAAAAACATACTTTAGCGGAGAAAGCTTACATCCTGTTTATCACTCACACACCACCAAAGGGATGGTTCCCACTGCCCCATATAGACGATAAGTGCTGTCAGAGCTTAAAATCCTCATTATCTGTTGAGAACTGGGGGACAAATCTTTGCATGTAGTATCTTACTTGCTGCATGCAGGAGCTTTGGATTGGGGCCTGCAATCTCCCTTTACAGCTCCATCCTCCACTACAGTTAAAATTATATATATTTTAAGTCTGGTAACCCCAAGTTTAACCCTAAGTTGCTGTCAGTGATGTTTTGTAGTTCAGCAATCTGTCAGTAGTATTGCATCACTTTGGTTGTAGACCTTTTTTATGCAATGTTTCTGAATTAGATCTTTCAAATGGGATGCTCCTCATTGTCAGTAATGTGAAAGTTTAGTTTTATATGTTGACTCTCTTGATTAGTATTTTGTGTGAGGGAACAGCAGCTAATTACTGCTTTTTGGCTCCCTTCCTTTTTATCTTAGTCTTCTGGAACAGAACTTCCCCTTCTAAAACCAGTGACATATCTTCCCAGTTATTTAGACACCTGTCTGCCTCTGCAGCTACGCAGCAGAGGGGTTATCAGCAATGCACACCTTTAACGTTGATTACAAGAGCTGGGAAACTATCATGTCGGATTCCTGCATCACATTTATCTGTGTAAAACAAGGCCAATGAGTGTTATGCTTAAAACAGACACTTTTCTTGAGTTCTGACAATATGTCTGTACTGTACCAAAAGTGTTTATATGTCTGCAAATAAAAAACTCTATATTTTCATAATCTTTTTATCTGTTAGCATTTTATGGAATCTAGGTATCTTTCTCTCTTACACTTTACAGCGTGTAAAGTACTCCTGAATTTAATCCAATGCTACTTTGCCTGCACCAGGAGTAGACAACATGGAGCCTGTGGGCACCAATGTGCCCCCAGACACCCTTCTTGGCACTATCAAGGTCCCTTTCCCCCCCACACACTTAAAAAAAAAATAACTTTTTTCCAGGCATCTGGGATCAAAGTGAGAGCCTCCAGCTGCTGCCATCTTTCCCATGAATGCCCCTGGGCTACTTCAGAGACAGTTTTAGGAAATGAAGATGGTGGGTGGCTGCAGACTGATGTTTGCCTCTGCAGCACACCCAGCCACCATGAAAAGAAGGAAAAACAGAAAAAGGTGCTGGACACTGTAGGTACACAGTCATTGGGGCAGGTTATTTGTCCTTTGGGACTAGCCACACTTCTCATGGCAGCCATTGTGTGGTGACCGTGGCACCCACAAACGTTTCTCAAAATCCCAAATGTGCCCATAGGTCCAAAAAGGTTGCCTACACCTGGCCTACACAGTCTTTACCAATACAACAATCTGTGATGTCAAAGGCAGGTTTGAATAAAACGTTGGTGTACATGGTCTTCGGGACATAAATGATATAACAAATGAACATGTAGATTTGCAGAAAATAGTGGGTTACCAATAGCAGCCGCAGTGCAAAGTTCGAATGCTTCCAAGGGCTGGTTCTCATATTCAGGAACACCACTTGATTTCAAGTCTTGACAGTCGACTCAACCTGAATGCCTGAACTGATTTAACTGAAAAAGCATAGTGTGTGAAATGATGTGAGGTCATGTAGACGTCCTCTGTGTAGTCTTTGATCTGTGCTGTTTCAATTTGCACATGGAAGTCACCAGTTTATGCTGCAGCCCTCAAGTGATGAACGTTGTGCAAGCCATCCCAGAGTTCTGTTGTTGGATAGGCTCTGGGTGGATGGCCTTCTGGTCTCATTCAGCTCTATTCTACAAGACTTGTGACATTTACTGATTAGAAAGGGGGTTATGTAGATATTGGTAGAGGCGTTCAGAGCACCGTCTGGTCCAGTTTTATTGGATGAGTTTCAGTTACTGAGGCCTGAGGATGCGGACAAGGTGCTTGGCCAAGTCCGATCGACCACTTGTGTGCTTGACCCTTGCCCTTCATGGCTTATTAAATCAAACAAGGAGGGGTTGTCCGGCTGGGTCCAGGAGGTTGTAAATTCCTCCTTGAGAGAGGGAGTGGTGCCTGCTGCTTTAAAAGAGGCAGTAATTAGACCACTCCTGAAAAAGCCTAACCTGGACCCAGAGGATGTTAACAATTATAGGCCAGTGGCCAACATCCCCTTCCTGGGCAAGGTGCTTGAGCGGGTGGTTGTAGGACAGCTCCAGGCACTCTTGAATGAAACGGATTATCTAGATCCATTTCAATCGGGTTTCAGGCCTGGTTTTGGAACGGAAACTGCCTTGGTCGCCCTGTGGGATGACCTCTGCCGGGAGAGGGACAGGGGGAGTGCGACCCTGTTGATTCTCCTGGACCTCTCAGCGGCTTTCGATACCATCAACCATGGTATCCTTCTGGATAGGTTGTCTGGGTTGGGAGTTGGAGGCACTGCACTACAGTGGTTCCGCTCCTACTTGGATGGCCGATTCCAGAAGGTGGTGCTGGGGGATTATTGCTCTGTGCCATGGCAATTGTGCCATGGGGTTCCACAGGGCTCTATTCTATCCCCCATGCTGTTTAACATCTACATGAAACCGCTGGGGGAGGTTATCCGGAGGTGTGGGCTGAGGTGCCATCAATATGCGGATGACACCCAGCTCTACCTCTCTTTCTCATCAAAACCAGGTGAGGCAGTGGCTGTTCTGAACCAGTGCCTGGGCACGGTAATGGACTGGATGAGGGCCAATAAACTGAAACTAAATCCAGACAAGACGGAGGTACTGTTAGTGGGTGGTTCGTCTGCCCGGCTAGGTGATAATCAACCTGTTCTGGAGGGGGTTGCACTCCCCCTAAAGGATCAGGTTCGTAGTTTGGGGGTGCTCTTGGATCCAGAACTGTCACTTGAGGCACAGGTGAACTCAGTGGCACGGAGCACTTTTTATCAGCTTAGGCTGGTATACCAACTACGCCTTTATCTGGACAGAGATAGCCTAGCTACAGTTATCCATGCTCTGATAACTTCTCGTCTGGATTACTGCAATGCGTTATACGTGGGGCTGCCTTTGAAAACGGTCCGGAAACTTCAGCTGGTCCAAAATAGGGCAGCAAGATTGTTAACATTGTTAATATGGCCTGCGAGCTCATATTACGCCAGTACTTTTCCAGCTGCACTGGCTGCCAGTCCATTTCCGGGCCCGATTCAAAGTGCTGGTGTTAACATTCAAAGCCCTTAACGGCTTGGGGCCAGGTTACCTGAAGGATCGCCTCCTCCCATATGTGCCTGCCCGGACCTTAAGATCATCAGCAGCAGCCCTTCTCCGTGAGCCCCTGCCAAAGGAAGTGAGGCGGGTGGCTACTAGGAGGAGGGCTTTTTCTGTTGTGGCACCCCGGCTCTGGAATGAGCTCCCTAGTGAGGTTCGCCTGGCGCCTACATTGTACTCCTTTCGGCGCCAGGTGAAGACCTTTTTATTTTCCCAGGCATTTTAGCTTTCTAAATTTTTATCTTTGTTGTTTTAAATCTGTATTTTAAACTCCTGTACTGCTGCTAGGTTTTATTGTGGTTGTATTGTTATATTGTGGTTTTAATGTTCTATATATTTTAAATTGTTTTATTGTGTGTTGTTTGGTTTTAGTTTTTGTGAACTGCCCAGAGAGCTTCGGCTATTGGGCGGCATAGAAATAAATAAATAAATAAAAATAAAATAAAATTATGTTTAGAAGTAGAACTGTGTGCAAATGGCTTCTCAAAATTCTCCATCCTGTTTGTGGGCGGAGAAATTGAGTGAACAGTTCCACTGAATTTATCCAGGGGCAGGTGAAATTCTCCCAGTAGTGTCTCACAGGCAGGGGTTGTAGCACAACTTTTCTTTCTTCCTAAGGGCTTTTCTTTTCTTGCCCTGCCATTGCAAGTTGTGACAGCATCAACTGTTATGGTAGTCTAGCTCCAATTTTGCATCCTCCACAATGCAGGTGTGAGGGGGCAGTGCTGTGCCAAAATCTATCCTCCAATTTCCTGAAAGTTTTCTTTCCCCATGAAAGAGGCTTCTATTTTTCTGCGTCATTCTCAGGGCATTTTATAATTCAAATTTAATTTATTTTGGTGGTATTTTTGAGCATACCTAGACTCTGTGAGGAGGCCAAAGGTGCTGTGTCTGTGTTTTATCTTTCTACTATACATCTCTCCATTGCTCTTCAGCCTCCCAGGCTGCCTGCGCTTTCTGATCTGAAAAAGCCTTATGGGAGTTACTCATGATGTCTTCCCCTGGACTTCAGTTGAAGTGTGGGAAGCCAAGGAGGCTACAGGCTGCAAATATGATTGTACAATGAAAGACAGGACACACACACACACACTTCTCGGCCACCTCATAAGTGAACACAAGAACTTTGAACCCAACCCACTGAGAATTTGTCTGAAATGTTCTTCTCCACTGAATTTCTTTTTGAAAGCAAATTCTTTTCTATCCAATTGAATAAGAATAGTAAAAAAAAATGTAGGGAAAAAATTTGGCACAACACGAGTTAGAAGGGCTTAGTAGATATAATTTGCATCCATTGATTTGATTTGTATCATACCCGGACAGGCCCACTCTTTGTTGTCTCTGCAGTTATTTGGCATTGTTTGTGAACAGACAGATCATAATTAGTTAAGGACATTTGAATGAGGATCATAGTTTATACATTCATCTTGGGCCTATCAATGGATAGTACCCATGATTGCTAATTGAAACAGTCATTGACTGAGAAAATATATCTTAAGCAGGTGCTGAGGAGCAAACCCAGGGCAGAGGCTCTTGCCTTCATGCCTGAATTGTGGACTTCACATGGATCTGACTGGTCATTGTTAGAAGCAGGATGCTGGGACTGATGGGCCTTTGATGTTATCCAACAAAGTTCTTTTATGGCAAGTGTTGAACCTCAGGCCTGGGGCCAAATCCAGCCCTCTTGGGGTCCCAATCTGGTCCTCCAGGGTTCTCCAGAAGGCCACACCCCCTTCCCCTGGGCCCACCGCCACTCCCCTGACCACTGACGCTTTGGTGGCTTCCAAGCAGTTTTTTCCACATTATAAAAAGTTGAAATGCCTCTTCTAAAGGCTTAGTTACTGAGATTAAGAGCTTTAAGCTAAAATATGCTGGTGTTTTTGGCCCTACCCCTTATGCATTTGGCTGCCCCCCCCCTTCTGTCTTCAACCCCACCCAACACTAGGATGCAGCCCCTGAGAGCTTTTCCAAATTTTAATTCAGCCCTTGGGCTGAAAGAGGTTCAACACCCCAGTTTTATGGTCGTAGTACCCTCCACCACCACCACCACCACCCCCAATTCCTTCCAGAAGATCATTAATGGGGACAGGGGGCATTTGCAGACATTTGCTATTTGGTGGCTACTCCTTGTGAAAATGCTTATCCTATATGCAAAATTCAACTTGTCTGATATATTTAGGTACATTTGTGAGGGTTCATATTTTGTAGAAGAATGATGGCACTGTTTCTTTGGAAATGATCTGAAAGCAATTATTTTTGAAGCTCAGTAGAAATCCTTTTTTGTTTTTTGCTAGAGTGAAACAGTTACAAGGAGAACTGTTATTAATTGAAGATAATAATTAAAAGCTAATAATATCTTAAACGGTTTATAGAGATAATTTTTTTATCTAGCACTTCAGTGTTTTCTGTGTTTAGTATGGAAAGACTTCTACATCTGCAAATGTGGAGGGTTGTACTTATTCTATACCGAAAACCTTTGTTTCTGCAACAACAGGAGTTCCCTGATGCAAAATGTCAAGGGAAAAGGAGACTTAGGTGCACTAATAATCAATCAAATCCATTAGTAGTCCCAACACTGTATTTTTCCCCATGGTATGGATCATTAAATGGATTCTTCATTGTGAGATTATTTTTTTTTCTTTTTTGTTATATCATATTATATGTAAGTTAAGGAAACCATTAACAGTACTACACTGGCAGGTTACGCAAACAATGGCTGTAGAACACTGACACTGTAAGATTGAATTCAAGCCCAGATTCTCTATCCATAGATGATCTGCTATGGAGGACCTTCCATCTTATTTACTTTTCTGCTCTCTACATGCCAGTCCCAAGGATATATTAGCTACTCTTTTGCTGGATAAGGTTTCTGATGGTTCTGTTATTCAGAAAACTGAGTTCCCTTTATGATACATGCAAGTTTGTGATTTCTAAAGTATCTCAATTTGCAGGAGCTGCGGTAAATGTCCAAATTAATTTTGTAACGTCAAACCTAGCATGTTGTTATGGTGATCTTTAACAGGTCATCTTGGCTACAGCTGCTTCCTTCTCTATACTTATTGTTGTACAGTATGTATTTCAGCAGTTTGTTTTCTGTTTATATAGAAATTTATTATTACCACCTTCTTCCAAAACAATAAACTGGTTTTTATTATTGAAAAGAGAAGTCCTGAGGCCCAAGGTGTCTGGCAGCTACCCTGTTCAATTTGGAAGCCTCATTCCTTTGTCTTATATGTACAGATATTTAGTGAGAGGTGAAATGCACTCTGTACATGCTCAGAGTGCCACTCCTTGCCACTCCATGCTTTCTAGGTCTGAGCCCTGCTGTTCAAAACAATCCTAACTCAAATTATCTGTTGCCCCCTGTTAGATAAAAAGTCCTTGCTTTCGGTTTAGAAGAAAAGAATGCCAGGCAGGCAGCAGTGGATCCAACACTATTTTATTGAACGTTTTGCAAAACGGGTGCAGAGCAGTCTGGACCCCGAGACACGTGTGCAAAAGCCCTTTATATCATATCGCTTCTATTGTTCTTACCAGTAACCAATGAAACAGTTAGTACATCGGCTCACTAAGTTAATATCCAATAAACAGTCACTATCAGCTTACCAAGCCGTTAGTCATGAGCGCGTCAGTATGATTCCCTTTTTGCTCTGCCTATATTTTCCCGCCACTCGGGCTCTTACGTAACTTGAGACGCCAATGGTTATGGAGTCTCCTTTTTTCTAACACCCCCACCCGTCCCCTGCCACAAATGCATTCTCAATTCCATGTGAAAAGCAATCATAAAGGCCACATTCCTATGTACCTTGATAAAACCCAGGAAATCCTGACAAAGGCCTTTTCATATATTATTTTCAAATGAGCACAGAAGCCGCCCATTAAGTTAGAAGTCTTCTTCCCTCTCCCTTTTCTTTTAAATGCTTTGTGTAAGTGTATTTGTCAAAAACACATGCTAATCTTATTAGCTCAGCTGGCACAAAAATCAGACACACCATTCATTAAATATCACAATATCCAGTTAGCAGTCAGAGACCAATTTAATATATAAAATGAGATTGACCCAATCTTTGCACTGCAGAATACACTATAGCACCCTAGTGCAACATTTATCCTAACCATGCTCTGTAATTAAATATGAGAAGCAACAAGCAGGCTGTAAACCAAGTAATAAGAGGAGAACAGAAAATTAGTTCATATCCTACCCAACTGCAGAAGAAGAATTCCTTACCTAAAACTACTGCTGCATGCTCATAATTATGATGGTGGGGCTATACATAAGCAAGCCTAAGATGGACATGGGCTTTTAAATTATATCCCTGTGATGTGGGGATTAACAGATGGACAGCAAGAGTGGACTCTGAGAGCCCTAACAGTTGCAAAGAGACTTATGCCCCAAGCCCAGAAAGATAAACACCCACCACCTATCATTCAGTGGGCTGAAGATCTTATTGCTCTTGCTGCATTTGAACATATATCTTACAGTCATTCTTTTCTATCCAATTGAATAAGAATAGTAAAAAAAAATGTAGGGAAAAAATTTGGCACAACACGAGTTAGAAGGGCTTAGTAGATATAATTTGCATCCATTGATTTGATTTGTATCATACCCGGACAGGCCCACTCTTTGTTGTCTCTGCAGTTATTTGGCATTGTCTGGATGCTTATTCAGATATATGGTCTGCTTATATTAACATAGATTTGAAACAGACGTGTCAATTTTTCCCCCCCTTTTTTTTAAACCAATGGTGTAGTGAAAAGTTATCATGAATGGGTATGGGGTTTCTGTTGTTGTTATAATGTTCATTGGTGGTGATGTTTATGGTTCTCCACCTTTTTTGTTTTGTTATATTTGCAAATAAATATTTTTAAAGTGTAAGGTGAACATGTATATTGCAAGGCACCCTAGTTGCAGTGAATCTGTGCGCAGCAGCAAAGTACACACATGCTTGCATGCAAACACACATCTCTGACATCGACATCAAGCCCCTGAGTGTCAGGGGCGAAAGGCAGGTTTTACCTTCACCACGCTGTCTTTGTCGCCATTTACAACATTTTATTTTTCTCATAGGAGGGAATGGCATCTACTTATACAGGAGAAAGTAAAGGGATATATTCAGGGGCACGATTGGTGCAGGTGCTAAACCTCCTGATCCAAACTATTAACAATTAAGGATACAATCCTGTGCATGTTTAGATAGAAAAAAGTCCTACAGCTTCCAGCATTCCTCCAGCCAGCCATGCTGACGGTCATGCTGGGAATTGTAGGATCTTTTTCTGTCTTAACATGCATTACAGAAACCTGGTGGAGTGGAGAGAACCAGTGTGATATGGTCATCTCTGGATATAAGCTCTATAGGAAGGACAGGGAAGGGAGTCCTTGGGGAGGTGTTGCCCTGTACATCAAAGAGGTCATAGTGTCAAGCAGACTAGAACACCTAAAAGAGCCGCTTCCACAGAAGCGCTGTGGATGACAATACCAGGCTCCAAAACTAAGTTAGTGCTAGGAACATGCTATTGACTTGAGATGGGAAACAAAATCAGGGAAGCCTCCAAACAAGGAAGTGTTGTAATAATGGGTGATTTCTATTACCCCCACATTGACTGGATAAATGCATGTTCCAGCCATGACAAAGAGGTTAAATTTCTCCATGCCCTAAATGATTCTGTCCTAGAACAGTTGGTCATGGAACTGACCAGAGGGGAGGTGACCTTGGGTTTAATCTTAAGTGGTATCACCCACAACCTAGTGCGAGATGTAAATGTTGTTGAACCAATTGGAAACAGTGATCACAGTGCGATCAGATTTAATATATATTTAAGTGGAAAATTGCCCAGGAAGTCCAACACAGTCACATTTGACTTCAAAAAAGGAAACTTTCTAAAATGAGGGAACTGGTCAAAAGGAAGTTAAAAGGGGGAGTCGAGAGGATTAAATCCCTTTACTTAAAACCACAATAATAGAAGCCCAGCTAAAATGTATACCACAGGTTAGGAAAGGTAGCACCAAGTCCAAGAGGTCACCAGCATGTTTAACAAGCAGCGTTAAGGGAGCTATTAAAGAGAGCTTCTTTCAGAAAATGGAAGTCTTGCTCAAGCGAGGAAACAAAAGGGACCACAAGCTTGCACAGAGGCAATGCAAGCAGACAATAAGAGATGCAAAAAAGTGTTCTGAAGAGCATATTGCTAACAACATCAAGGCCAACAATAAAGAATTATTTAAATATACCAGAAGCAGAAAACCAGCTAGGGAGGCAGTTGGACCATTAGATGACAATGGAGTTAAAGGAGTACTGAAGGAGGACAAGGAGATTGCAGAGAGGCTGAATGAATTCTTTGCATCCGTCTTCACTGCAGAAGGTATAGAACAGATACCTGTGCCTGAACTGATGTTTTCAGGAAGGGAGTCTGAGGAACTGAGGCAAATAGAGGCAACAAAAGATGACATTCTCAATCTTATTGATAAATTGAAAGCAAATAAATCACCAGGCCCAGATGGTATCCATCCTAGAGTTCTCAAAGAACTCAAACATGAAATTGCTGATCTTCTAACCAAAATATGCAACATGTCCCTAAGATCAGCCTCTATACCAGAGGACTGGAAGATGGCCAATGTAACACCAATCTTCAAAAAGGGATCCAGGAAATTACAGGCCAGTTAGTTTAACATCTACTCCAGGTAAATTGGTTGAAGGCATTGTTAAAGATAAAATTAGTAAGCATATAGAAGGACAAGCCCTACTGAAAAAATCAACATGGCTTCTGCAAAGGTAAGTCCTGTTTCACTAACCTTTTAGAGTTCTTTGAGACTGTCAATAAACATGTAGACAGGGGTGATCCAGGAGACATTGTTTACTTGAACTTCCAAAAGGCTTTTGACAAAGTCCCTCAGCAAAGACTCCTGAGCGAACTTAGCGGTCATGGAATAAGAGGAGAGGCCCTCTTATGGATCAATAACTGGTTAAAGAACAGAAAGCAGAGAGTAGGAATCAATGGTACACTGGAGGGAAGTCAGTAGTGGGGTTCCACAGGGATCTGTATTGGGGCCAATGCTTTTCAACTCGTTCATAAATGATCTGGAATTAGGAGTGAGCAGGGAAGTGGCCAAGTTTGTGGATGACACCAAATTATTTAGGATGGTTAAAACAAAAAGGGATTGTGAAGAGCTCCAAAAGGATCTCTCCCATCTGGGAGAATGGGCATCTAAATGGCAAATACAATTCAATGAAAGCAAGTGTAAAGTGATGCATACTGGGGCAAAAAATCCCAACTTCAAGTATAGCCTGATGGGATCTGAGCTAGCGGTGACTGACCAGGAAAGAGATTTTGGAGTTGTGGTAGACAGCTCATTGAAGATGTCAACCCAGTGTGCAGTCACAGTAAAAAAAGAAAGAAAAAGGCAAACTCCATGTTAGGCATAATTAGAAAAGGAATTGAGAATAAAACTGCCAATATCATACTGCCCTTATACAAATCTATGGAGTGACCACACTTGGAATACTGTGTACAGTGCTGGTCACCACACATAAAAAAATATATTGTAGAGCTGGAAAAAGTGCAGAAAAGGGAAACTAAAATGATCAAGGGGTTAGAGCATCTCCCTTGTGAGGGAAGGCTACAAAAGCTGGGATTGTTTAGCTTGGAGAAAAGGAGGGTAAGGAGAGACATGATAGAGATCTACAAAATTATACATGGTGTTGAGAATGTGGATAGGGATATATTTTTTCTCCCTCTCTCAAAATACTAGAACCTGGGGTCATCCTATGAAGCTGATCGGTGGGAGATTCAGGACAGAGGAAAGGAAGTACTTCTTCACACAGTGCATAGTCAAACTATGGAATTCGCTACCATAGGATGTAGTGATGGCCACCAATTTGACTGGCTTTAAAAGGGGGTTGGACAAATTCCTGGAGGAAAAGGCTATCAATGGCTACTAGTCTTGATGGCTATGTGCTACCTCCAGTACCAGAGGCAGTGAGCCTATGCACAACAGTTGCTGGGGAACATGGGTGGGAGGCTGCTGTTGTGCTCATGCCCTGTTTGTGGGTTTCTGGTCGACAGCTGGACTGGTTGGCCATGGCACTGTGTGAACAGAATGCTGGACTAGATGGATTCTTGGTCTCATCCAGCATGGCTCTTCTTATGGTGTTATGTCTAAACATGCATAGGATTGCACCCTACGTCTGTGTCTATTTGCATAGCCCTCCCCTTTGGTTGTGTTTCCTGGTCATGCTAGAATGTGTCAGAATGTTTGGGAACTAACTGTTACACAGGGTTTTAAAAATAATTTTTAAAAAATCTGTAGCCTACCTTTCTGGCAAAATTAGGATTTTAAAGTGACTAAGGATGATGTGAACGCATTTTGTGAAAACAGTTTTCTACAGAGTATGTCTTATATATTAATAACAAGCTGATTATCCAAATGCTAGTCCTTATGTAGTCAAAATGGCACCACCATCACCATGCATAAGTGAGAAGTACTGGTAGCTTGGGGGAATGCTGAGGCTTGCAGAAGTACAAAAAAAGAAAAAAAGAAAAAAACTGTAATGGGGGAGAACCCAAAAAGAATGAGTACTGAGAATGCTCAGTGATCAGAGAATGCTTAATGCCTGTTGTGGGCGGGGAATAGAAAACCAAGGGGAAGAAGGAGCAGGAATGGAATTGAATGGAATGTCCTTGAAAAGGGCATGGCTGGCACCTTGTAGTCAAAGACACCACACTGCATCGTTGTGTCACAGGTCCTCTAATACTGACTACATTGGCTGGAAGTCATTTGCTTTAAATATAATTTGGACCATAAAAACATGGTCCTAGTCAGTACCAGCCTATGAACAGCGGTGACCAGCATGCTCTTGGGGTGGAAATAGATAGTGGAAAACACAGGAATCTCATGTTTGCCTCCAACATGCAAAGGCACATAGGGCCATTTGCAGTAGACCACTGGCAGGCAGAACCGGAATGCTTAATTCTTTCCTGCCACTCTGCTACCTTTCCTCCTGCTCTCACTTTTGCCCCAGCCTGGCTATTGAGACTTGGTCTAGTAGGGAAAGCAGTTGGAGGAAGGATTAACCACTTCCTGTCCACTGCTTCTTCAGTACAAACCAAAGGATCCAGCCTCCACTTTGCACCCTGGAGGTAAACATGGGGTTGGTCAAAGCCTGCACCTTGTACTGTGGCAAGAAAATAGCAAAAGCAGAGCTTCTTACATACTGGCCGTGAAATGCGCCTTCTAATCAACTCCAACCAATAGCCAGGCAGTTGCGTTTTGGATCAACCACAGTGTTCAAACCCGTTGTCATCTCCATGCAGGGTTGGAAGCTACCAAGGCATGTATGACAGTAGGGAAGTGCCTATAGTCCAGAGATTTGCATTGCTAGCTAAAGCTTTGCCTTCGATACTGTTATGGAAACCCAAGCAGAACTTTTCTCTTGACTTACTGAGGCTCACTGACATCGTTTTGAGAATCCTCTGGGCAGAACTACTAAGAGCCAGCTAACATGAATTTGGGAACTTGTTATTTAACAATGGAAATTCAAAGAGGAGTATGTCTTGATGATGACGAAGATGCATCTAAAATGGCTAGGCATTATAGAAAACAGAAATCATGCAGGCTTAGAATTGAAAAGGGGGGAAATGACACATTAGGGTGAAAAAGAATGGAGAGTAAGAGGAAAGAAGCAAGGGTGAATAGCTGTCAAAAAAAATAGGCCAGTGGAAGAACAGGTTAAGTTGTGACTAGCACTTCATCTCTGGACACTGAGGATTCAAAGTGATTCAAAAGGAATATGCTTTGCTCTCATCTCTTCTCATTCTAGCTGTCACTGGCTCATATCACAAAAATAGCCTGCAATTTTGACACAGCACAGCATAAATCTCACTTCTGTATTTGCGGAGCATGTGTGTGTGTGCATGTGTGTCTGACCAATATAGCAAAGGTTTCATTTCAGTGCTGTGCTACTTTGGCACAGTTGGGATATTGTTAACACTGATGCGTAACAGGCATGGAATCAACGATTTCTAAAACTCGTTGGCATTTTGCACATTGACATTTATGTAGCAGCATAATTCAAAATCAGGGGCCACACAGTTGTCAGTGCTTTTGGCCACTGCCCAAGCCCACATTGTCTGAGACTTTAATAGGACAAGTCCAGAAAAAAAAATGAGTTAAGGCTTGCAGCCTTAATCTGGCATGCGTACAGCTGAGTCAATTCATAGCCTTTTTCACATTTGGCTGGGATAATTTAAATAGAAATGCAACACTGCTCACCATGGTGGGGATCAGATGACCTGTGATCAGATGACCTGTGGGCTTTCTCAGTCTGCTGACCAGATGCTGTTGATGGGCAACTTCAAGATCCTGCCTGCACTCCCTTCTCATGGTTATTTATCTTTACACTAGACTTGGGGCAGTATCCAACTGTGTCATTCTGTTAGTGCAAATGACATTGTGCTAGTGGGAACTAGGTTCTGAACTATGTGCAAGAGAAGAATCCAACTGAAGTTATGGTTGTGTAAGCGCGGTTGCGCATTATGCTTGTGCAACCTGTTCTGCAACCCATGGTGCATAACCCTTGTGCAACCCATTGCACATTCTGCTAGTGCAACCTGTTGCACAAATGTAATGGGCAACTTCTTGCACAATGGAAAAATTCATCAGAGCTCCACTAGCCCTGTTTGAGTTTGCAGAATGACATTGTTGGATCCTGCCCTTGGACTGGACAGCCCTGAAAATAGGGGATGCCTTCATATAAAGGATGGTCCTCTGATAGCCCTTCAAACAGAGGGCTGTCCTCTGCAAAGTAGAACACATTGCTGTCTTAAATATTACACTCTCATGTCAATGGCTGGTGGTGTCTGAGGTGGACAGGCATGCTGACTGGATGGAAACTACGGCGCACTACTATTGCTTCTGATCATGCTTAGGGGACCAATCTGGTCTATACCATCTGATCCGGCCAGTAGTGTAGTGGCAAATCCAGAAGTGCAGGGTCCCTTCATGACAGCCACAGCCACGCCCCCTTCTAACATTGTACAACCTTGTAAGATATGCAGCCTTCAACTGGGATCCAAAAACAGTGCAGCTGAGAGTAAGGCAGGGGTATTTCCATTGGATGTCTGAGAAAAAATGCAGGGGTGTTAATCTTTTTCATTCACACACTCACACACAAACCTTTTAGGTTTTCAAAATATGATACCCTATGGAAGCTTCACCCTCTCAACTCAGCCCTCATGGACAGATCCCGTCTCATTTAAACAGCCCCCTTGCACACTCCCTGAGCGCCCCAACATTACCCATTAGCCTCCCCTAAGCTCCTTCATGTCTCTCCCATCCTCCAACAGAAACGTCCACACACCCAGCTGGATTGAACCACACACACACACACCTGTTTTCTCCTCTCCCCAAACTGGTTTTTTTCTGTTTCCCTCCCCTCCACCAGGGTATGTTTGCCCAGGTACATGCCAGCCTTGTACCGAAAGGTGTAGCTGACAGAGCAGGTTGCACTTGGCAGTTCTGCTTACTGTAGAAATCAGTGTTCAACAATTAACAGGGCAATCCAATGGGCATTTATTTCAAATTAAATTTACAGAGATCTTGGGAAGGCAGCTAAGGCTGCAGTCCTACACACACTTACCTGGGAGAAAGCCCAATTGGTAGGGATGTCAGAGAATTTCACCACGAATCTCGGGGAGGGCGAATGCCAGCGCATTCGGCCCCCTGAAATTAGTGGCAAAACGGTCTGCCCCCCCCCCAGGACAGGACTTACCTTGGGCAAATCCTCCTGGCGGCGGCGGCTCCGGCGGAGGTTCAGCGGCGGTTCGGCGGCAGCAGCTGCGGTGGCCAGTCTTCCAACCGGCTGCCGCCGCCACCATTTCTAGTAAAACAACAACAACAACAACAACAACAACAAATGTGATAGGCTACGTAAAGATTTACGTAGCCTATCACGCTAGATTTTTAAAAAATACCGTGAAATATTTACATAGCCTATCACGGCCGAGTAAAAAAACAACAACTGCGCGTTCGCAAATGGCGGCGCCCATGGGCGCCGCCATTTGCGTTCCTTATTTTGGCACATCTAGTCTACGTAAACATTTACGTAGACTACTGTGAAAATAAGGGGAACGCAAATAGTGTAGACGCTACGCTATTTGCGTTCCCCTTATTTTTGCCGTAGTCTATGTAAATGTTTACGTAGACTAGATGTGCCAAAATAAGGAACGCAAATGGCTGCGCCCATGGGCACTGCCATTTGCGTACGCGCAGTTTGTTTGTTTTTTTACTCAGCTGTGATAGGCTACGTAAACATTTACGTAGCCTATCACGGCTGACTGCAGAGACGCAAACGGCGGCGGCTACAGCTGCCGCCATTTGCGGCCCGGCCAGCCAGGATTCGGGGGTGGAGGGATGGAGCACCTCGCCCCCCAGCCAGAATTTGGGGGGGAGGGATGGAGCGCCTCCACCCCGGCCAGAATTTCGGGGGGGGGAGGGACGGCGCGCCTCCCCCCTGGCCAGAATTTCGGGGGGAGGGACGGAGCGCCTCCCCCCCACCGCGAATCAAATTTTGTTACAGGTAATTGACTTTCGTACATCCCTACCAATTGGCAATTGACCATAGTGGGACGGACGTCTGAGTAAACATGAATAGGATTGTGTGATAAATCCTAAAAACTGGCACAAACCAGCCACCCACCTTGCCCCGTAAGTAAATAATGGTGGCAGCGCCCCTACCCCTCCGGCTGCTGCCAGCAGCAGCAGCCCTGAGTGGGTGGCCAGTTTTGCAGGAGACGAGGGCAGCACCGGCCGCACAGGCTCGGAGCAGGGACAGGCAGAGAAGCCAAGAGCTGAGGAAGAGAAAGCAGGGGAGAGGAGGCTGCAGAGCTCCCTCAGGCTCCCTCTCTCGCTTGCTCCCTTTGTTTGTCTGGCTGGCTCTGCATAGTAGCCAAGAGGCAGCCGCCCACACTCCCTCTGCTCCCTCCTCCTTCCTTAGCAGACTGCGACCCAGCTGGGGGATGGCTTCAAAAAAAGTGCCAGAGCAAAGCCCCGGCACGACCTGCCACCACTACACCACTCGATCCAGCCCAATGAGAATGAGTTAACTGTTGATGCAAAGCACTTGTATTTTTTTGAGGCTGACAACGAACAACAAAAGATTTGGAGGTGACTCTTTTGAAGGTGACTCTTCCCTACTGGACAGGGGAAAAGCCTTCCAAGTCTTGCATTGTTACTTGCTGTCAGGTGTTGTGCTCAAAGGACAGGCAAACACCCGAGGCAGGGATGGCAGCAGACCTAGAATCTTTATATCATGTAGTGACACAGAATAGCTCTCTGGAATTACCTGATTCCCAGAACTAAGATGATTCTGGGATATAGTTCCAGTGTCCCAGTTCACACGATGCCTAACCAGGAGCTCTAGCAGCACAAGCTGCCAGAAAGTAGTGCTGAGTTCCTGGATCAAGCTCCTGATGCAAACTGCAGCTTCCGGAGGGGGGAGGGGGATTTCATTAGGACCACAGTGGCTACAAAAGGGTTAAGCTCCCCCTTCCCACCTACTGTGCTCCTGTTGCTGCTCCCCCCACCCCCTGGGTAGCTATTTACTTTTTGTTTATGTGTACATGCATTGCAATCACACAATTAACATCACATCTAGTTTGGCCCTCAGCTGCAAGCACAGGGAAAACCTACTAATATAGCCTTTGACAGACACACCGTTACTCATAGTCTCTCTCTCTCTCTCTCTCTCTCTCTCTCTCTCCAAAACCAGTACAATAACCCCATGTTGTTGTTGCTGTTTACTTTTGGCAAATGTTTGCTATTTAGGAGACCTTCACCAGCCCACAGCCATATATCTATTTTATTTTTCTAGAACAGTTGCCTAGGACCAAATTAGGCAGCTGTCATGGGATAATTGCTTAGAAATGGTTGAAGCTCTCAAAAGTTCTGTTCTTATTATGGCTTTGTAGTTTTGAAGTACCCAAGGTAGCTGTTAAGAGATGAAAACTATGGGATGCTAAAGGTCTTCTTCGCTATAACTAAGACATAGGTGTTTTGTTTTCTGGTAGCTCTCCATCACACTCCATATATTGTCCTTCCTTGCTTTTTCTATGAAACCTATTAGAAACATTTACATCCCCTCAGCCAAATGCTGATACTATGACAGTTTCCACAAGAACAGCAGAATTTTAAAAAGGTGGTTAGGACTAGCAGCCCCCCAATACCATAAGCCTAAAATAATCATCCCATCCCAGTGCATAAACATTATAAATAATATGGAATGACTTGATTCTTTCATTACAGAGACGAAATTTCTTTGTCATAATGCAGAGTATATCTAATTTTTTTCACATAGTTTTTTTTAAAAAAAAATAAAAGTTCCTTTCGTCTCTCTCTCTCTCTCTCTCTCTGTCTCCCTCATGTGAACAAACTGTAGAGTTTCAAATGTTTGTTACCATTTCCGTCCATGCTTTCAATCTGGCTGAAGCTGTAGAAGATATTAAAAAGTTTAAAAGACATCATCAGTGCATTTTGTACCATTATTTTGAAACAGACATTGGCTGAAACAAATGTGTCACATCAGAAAAGTGTCTTGCTTGGTTACTGTTAATAATTTAAGGTGCATTTTATACTGAAAAAATAATAAAAGAGATGAGGGCACTATTTTACTCTTTGATATCTCCTGAATCGTTTCCTCTCAGTCAGATACCATATTGGAAAGCAGTTTTTACTCATTTTTACTTTTTACAAGGCAGCTTTAAAACACTGATTACTCAAATGTTTATCAGTGTTTAAAAGTTGCTTTGTCATATGCCACCAACAGACATCTCCTAATGAGGAAACTTTCCTGTTATGCAGAAAATTCCCTTTATAGGATCCATGTGTAAGCAGAGAATAGATAATGCACCATTTTTTCTCTGGTTTTGATTTTCAGGTCTAAAATGGTGTGTGTGTGTGTGTGTGAGAGAGAGAGAGAGAGAGAGAGAGAGAGAGAGAGAGAGAGACCATGTTGAATGCTGCTGTTTCCCCTGCCTGGTTATGCTTTAGTCTCATCCCCCAGCCTTTCTCCTGGGCTGGTGCTCCTTTCACCATCCTAGAGGATTCACTTGGGTGATTCCAGCCAATCTGAATGAGACAAGATGTATCTGCAATTCACCCTCAGAAATTTAACATTTGAAAGATCCTGGTGAAGGAGCTGAAACCTAAAGAATGACAACTAGAGCTGAATGAAAATTTCTTAGAAGACATTTTCTCAGACAAGTCCTGAGATTTTCATTTTCTTACCCCGCTAGAAATAAAAGGCCACTTTGCAGAATTCCCCCAAATTTCTTCCTCATTTTTTGGTGAGTTTTGCAAACCCGCCCCCCACACACACACTCCCCCAGAACAATTCTACATGTGGGGTATTGTAGACAATGAAAAATGGGGGCCAGGCAGCCAGCACAGTTGCTGCTGATATCACTTGCAATGGCAGTGAAAACAAACAATCAAAAACCCTTAGGAAAAAGAAGGAGGCTGTGCTGTAACCCTTGCCAGTGGTGAGCCCTACTTGTGAGATACTGTTGGAGAATTTCTCCTCCCGCTGGAGAAATTAAGTGAAATTGTCCCCCAATTTCTCTGCCCACAAATAGGGTGGAGAATTTCAAGAGGTCCTATGCACACAGCTCTACTCTGAATGTTAACAACAGCACTTTGAATTGGGGTTTGTATATTTAAGGGGATTCAGACAGACAACCCCCCTTGCATTGAAATACTGTGAGGAGGGCAGGCTATCCTTGCCATCCCCACTGCTGAGGCATGCAAAAGTCATGTCCCTCCCCACCATCTGTGTATCTAGCCAGTGTTCGAAGGGGCTTTATTGGGCAAGGATCCCCCTCACATAGAGGAGCTCCTCACAGATCCATCAGTAGATGGGTAGAGCCCCTTCACACACCAGCAGAACATGCAAATGGCAGGCAGGCAATGTTGCACACATTGCCTCTGTGTGCAATGGGGGCACGGTGAGCCCTTGAGAGGAGTGTGTGTGTGGGGGGGGTGGCTAGCCATGATCTCCTCACACATTCTTTCAAAGTGTGAAGTGTTGTCTGAGGCCCCTTGCAGTGGCCAGAGATTTGATGTTGCCCTCTGAAACTCCTAAGCATTTTTTTTCTCTGTCTGTCAAACTCTCACACACAGAGATTACTCTACTGTCCATTAGTTGTTTATGGAAGCTGGTTTTGAACTACAGCATGCAGATACTGAGGAAGCTGGTAAAGATTATCTCTTTTTGGATGTAGAGCTGGCATTGGCAGTTCAGGTAGATGGGATGTATGGAATCCAGATGGGGAATTAGTCATATCTAGAAAGTGGCACTAGATGGAGTTATTTTATTCATGGTATATAGTGCTGATCACTCTATATGTGCCACCATAGCAAACTCCCTTTATTGGGAGTTTTGAGTTCATTAGAACTGACTGCAAACCTATAATAGCCATCCAAGCAAGTCAGAATTCTCGTGAACTCAGACAAGGATGTCACAGAAATTGTTTTAAAAAGCTAGAAAGGAGCTGCTTAGCAGCGGCTTTAAAGGAAGAATTTTGCAATGGTTACAAGGTTTGTGTCCTTGTGCTAATGCATTATATTAGGCAAACTCCAGTGAAGTATCATTCTGTTTCTTTTTAAAACCTTATAAACAGAGAAAAATATGTTACAAACCTGATATCAATGCATGTGTTTTTATAATGGATAGAATAAACCGGATCATCATTGTAAATCTAAACTAATTATGTGTCCTAACAAAATTTTACTACTAATGAAGTAATAAAAAGGAGTCATATTATAGGCTAAAAATTGCTACCCGCCCCACATCTGCCTATTGCCTGCAGGCCCTTTCCTCCAGATACTAGTTTATCTTCTCTGATATTATCATACCCAACCTTAGCCTGTGAACAAGATTTGCTATCCCTAACGTTTGCTGCCTGGAGCAGACATTTCACTCTGTCTCAGTGTGGGGCCAGCCATGGATCGAACAGCAACTTCACAAACGTATTAGCAGTTCTGTGAGAAGTGTCAGCCAGACTGCCAACTCACAGTGCAACTTCAGTGACAGAAGTGCAAGGTCAATTTGGCTGAACTAGAGGGAGCAGTGATTCGTAGAGGTCTGTGGATGTCACCAGCTCTATGACGTTGGCAGGAAGCCAGAGGGATCAGAGGAAAGAGCTGAAGGGAGACAGGACAGGGTGGCAAAGCTGAATGAAGAAGTGACTTAAGGGCAAGCTAAGTGAAAGGGAGCTAAACTGAAAGCTGGCTGCAGCTGGGGATAGTGTCAACAGGTGGGCAAGATGCAAGGACCAGATGGAAGAATGGCAACACGGTGCAACACACACCAAAAGCAAATAGGGGTAGGGAACGTAGCCAGCCATGAAAGGTGGTCAAGGAAGAGGGTGGTCAAGGAAGAAGGGGGCATGAAGAACCATGGGGCCATTAAAGAGGAGGGGCTATGTTTATAGGATACATTTATGGCTGGATCAAGTGAAGAGAAACCAAAGGGTTGCTGAGGAAGGGCATGCTGGGATCTGCAAGAACAATATTCTTCCAGTTCCTCCACTTTGAAGTGGTGCTTTGGAAGAGGCATCAGTGCACAAAAGCAGGAGTCTACCTGGAGACTAGATATACATCTTTCATATTCTTGCCTCTTTCTTAGACCCCAGCATGACCCAGCTCATGGGAACTGGCTTTAAGTCGTGCAGTTAGAGGCTCAAACAGTTTACCTTTTCTTGACTGCGGCTATATGGGAATTCCAGGAGTGGGGGGTGGGGGGAGTCAAACAGGGGGTTTTGCCTAGCTTCCTTACCTTGCACTTGGCCAATCGCCATAACAATTCAAAAGTGCAAAAAAAGAGATGTATTTATTGTTATTGTTATTAACATTTATATACCACCTTATCTGCTAAAAAGCCATCAAGGCACCATACAATGATTTAGAACAATGAAACCTTAAAACAAAAAACAGGAAGATTAAAAACAGCAGAAACATTTAAAAAAAAACAAAAACATCTACAGCCACCACAATATGTCTAGGCATTTAGGGATGCCTCAATTTCTTTCCCCAAATATCAGCTGATCAATAACATGTAGCACAAATAAAAAGTTAAGCACATGTAGGCTTGGCAGGTTTCAATCCAGAAGCACTGCAATGCAGGAAAATATGAAAAAAAAAACCACAGATTTATTGTTTGTAAAACAGAATCAAATGGCATTTATTCATACCAAAAAAAAAAAAGCGTATCTGTCAAAATCTGGGGATAAAGCAAACGTCCTTTGTCCCACAATGATAAAATAGATAACACACATACATAATTGAAACATACTCATATAGTAACAGAGTTCTAGGAATTAATGTCTGTTTTCTAAACACAGGCTTCAGAACATCAGGGGCAGCTGATGGGTAAACCCCACACCACTCAAAATTTTTGGAGCCCACTAATTATGAGCGTACTCTCAATTAAAAACAGAAAAGCCTTTCCCCCCCCCCAAGTTCTAAATCGGCTCACAATGCTCTGATGCATGTATGTTCTTGCAGCACCACTTGGGAGCTGTAGTACAATGCTTCTTGTTGCTCTTTATCATGAGTTTCAATGCCGTGGTCCCTGATTGGCTTCCTGGATCATGGAGGAGGCATAAACAGTTATTGCAGTGGTTGTTGGCGGTGGCAGTATCACCTGTCAGATGATGTGTGACTGGCTCCCTAGATCAGCCAATAGTTCTGGTGGCATGTATGATCCATTCTTCTTCCAGTCCTCCTCCCCATGTGGAAGTCGTGCCAGTCAGTGACAGTATGGGTTATTAAGACTGAAATGTAGTTATCAGGAAGGGTGGACACTTTCTCATGAAGAGTGATTAAATAGCAAAAGTAATAAGTTCTGAGCATGTGCCAGCATCAGCTACCATCCTTCTTGGTCTGCTCTGACGAATGCCAACCATGCAAGTGCAAAGGTGGAACACATGTAATAAAGACACAACACCCCCTTAATTACAACTACAGTAAGAGTTGCAGGGTAAGAGTGCCCAGCTTGAAATCAAAACTATTATGCAAGTAGTGAAAATATGCATTAGGAGGCCATTCGTTGGGAACTTCATCCATCTCACAAGAACATTACAATGGCAGGAAAACTCCAGCTCCTAACTGGATCCACAAATCACCTCCTCAGCTTTCATAAGGGGAAAGCTATCAGGATAGGGAAAAGGAATAACCTCACCCCTGGTGCTGTGAACCAATCAAAGAAAGAGCAGAACATAAAGTTTGTGAAAAGCCAATCAGGGCACCGAAAAGCCATGAAAGATCAAATGCAATGGAGAAGAACAAATCAGTCCTGCTAGTAACAACTGATCAGCATTTACATGGCACAAACATGAGGATGGACAAACATCTACAAATCTAGCTCCTAGTAGGATTTAAACAAAAGAAGAAATCATTATACTGCACACAAATCAGTTGGACCCAGTTGCTTTGCCAGTGTTGCTAGCTACTACACTGGAGTAAGGGGGAGTTTTGAAAAATGGAAGCTGGTCAGACCTTAGAAATCATGGCAATTATAGGCCCAGTTCATGAAAACCCATAAAGCATAATAGCTGATGATGAGGCATATTACATGGATTTTATGCTACAAAATGGACACATTTCACATGAAGACAAATTAAAACACAAATACATCTGAAGCAGGTGTTCCAGCTGTGGGGTACTCTTAGTTGATGGCAGCCAGTCTCAACTGATTGCTGCCCATTGTTCCTTCGATTTACAAAGCAGCATGAAGCATCGATCCACTCCATTTGTATAAAACCAGTTTCCATTTTAAATAACACATGCAATTTCTTGAGCAGTGGAAATATCACAAGACAAAGAAGAGCATAGGATGGCTGTTCTGTGTAACAGAATGGTGCAGCACTGTGCTCATTCTACATGTACAATGCAACATGTCAACACAGAAGAATATGGATGGAGACAAGAACAACTCAAGAGGTCAAGGATTCTCTTGAGGAGACAATCTCATTCCAACAGTGGATTTAACTACAGTAAAACGAAATCATTGAACTCAAGGCTGCGTGGGCACACAAACGAAGCATTGGCTTGATGGCAATCTTGACAGTGACATGAGTAGAGAAATGTATATATTGCATTATATTGTATTTGATTCTTTTAAATATTTGTACTGAATTTTATATTTTTAACTGTTCTATAGCATTTTAATTTTTTAACTGTTTGCAACCCACCCAGGGACCATTAATTATTGAGTGGGTTAGAAATGTAGTAAAAAAAATTAAAAAAAAAACTTGATTCTTACTTATTTTACCAATTACTGAGTATTAAAATGTGTAGTTCTCTCTTTCGTGTCTTCTTCTTCCTGCCCCTTGTCCAACCACACTTAGGACACAATCCTATGCATGTTTAGACAAAAAAAAAGTCCCACAACTCCCACCATTCCCCAGTCAGTTGGGCTGGCTGGGGAATACTGGGAGTTGTAGGACTTTTTTGCGTCTAAATAGGCATAGGATTGTGCCCTAAAACAGTTACACATTTTCTTTTCTCCCAGACCTATTATTCCTTACTTGCAATTTAGTCACATTCATCAGCTTCAATGTCATATGAAGGATTCCGATATTCCATCTTCTCAGGACACCCTGGGAAAAGTATTTTAGGGATAACCAGACTTCTTAGCACTTTCACCAAACAAAAATTCCCAGGATTCTTCATGGAAAATCTTGCAGTTAAACTGACATAAAACTGATTTAACTGTATACTGTGGACATGCCCCGAGGCTCAGATTTCCATCAAAGTTGAAACACAGGAATTTTTGAACAGTATAGCATTGTAACTTTAGTTTGGCTGTCCGATGACTGTGAATAATTATTATGACTTTACCTACATTGTCCTAAACTGTCACCTGATCAGAGGTCTAACAAAAAGTATTTAATATTTCTCTAATAGCTGTGAATGGGTAGTTCAAATGCAGTAGTGGGACTCAACAGATGTGTGTTTGAAAAATAGCAGCTGGAAGATTTTGAATTGTGGGGGTGGGGAGAGAAGAATGCAGAGGGGCTTCTAATCAGAATCAGCGGAAGCTGGGGGTTACTACACAAATATTTATCTGGAGATCTTCTGCCCGCTGTAGGAGTGCCTATTTGCTTCCACTATGCTCTGCTTGTATAATTGTAAATAAATGGATCAGTGGCCACCTACCACAGGCACTGTAGCAGGGGATTCCCTGCATCAGCAGGAGGTTGGACTAGATTACCTCTGAGGTCCCTTCCAATCCCATGATTCTATGAAAGACACTGTAAGTCCCAAGTGCTGATTAAGGAGAAATCATCCCAGAGTCATATAAAGATAAAAACTAGAGCTGAACCAAAATTTCTCAGAAGACATTCTTTTCTGAGAAAAATTCTGAGACTTTTCTTTTTCTCATTCCCTGTCCCCCCAAAAGAAGACCATTTTGCAGAATTTTCTCTGAATATTCTACCCCATTTTTTTTGTGACAGCTACTATCCCCACACACACACACACACACACACACACACACCATGCCTTGGAAAGATTGCCCAGGCCATTGTGGATGATGCAAAATGGTGGCCAAACAAACAACCCCACCTGGGAGAAAAGAAGCTGTGCTACTGCCACTGCTAATAGCGATCACCATCCCCAAGAAGCTGTTGGAGAATTCGTCCTTCCCCTGTGGAAATTCAGTGACATTTCTATGCCCACATATAGGGTGGAGAATTTCAAGAGGCCTTTTGTGAACAGCTCTAGATAAAACAGGCAACTAATCACAGCCAGTGCTGATGATTGTATGCTGCTCTTAATTCACACACCCATTGTTCAGGTTTTGCTGATGTTGCTGAGAAGGGAGGGGAAGGTAGATCTTGGGCAGTAGGTGAAGCAGGACAGAGAGCTCTGATGGGCAATCTCCTTTGAGCTGAGGTTGGTGAAGCTGGACCAGTTAGTGTAGTCTACAGTGCCATTAGAATCTGCCTTCTGGACTGCCTTCATTTCATCAATCTGTGGGAGCCCAAGCCTGGCCCGAGCCAAGTTGATTGTCAACAGTTTCTCTGTTAGCACTGATGCTACTGGACTAATCAGATTGTCTAGGGGATTGACAGGGCCCTGGCAGCAGGGGCACTGGTAGCAAGCAGGGGCAGTGCTTTTTGGCAGCTGGTTTGCTGAATCAGTGAGGCAAGGGCCCCATCTACACCGGGATTTTACTCTGGGGTGGGTGCAAGTTGAGGTCTCTTGTAATAGATGACACAATCATGACTTTGCAGCCATCTGTGGTTTTCACCCGGAAAATGTGGAGTTCCAAGGAGTTGTTTTACTGTGATTTTAGGGGGTTGCTCCGGGTTTCCCCATGGCTGTGGGCCATCTGTTCCTTCCCCAAACTGACTTCACATTTTGCAGTGGGCGTGTTGTAGGAATGTGTAGTGCCAGCATCACTCTGTGACACCCCTTTACTCCCCCATCCCTTCACAGCTGCACAGTTACAGAGGCACAGAGGGGCTCTGTTTTCATCTATTTAATCACACTTCTGCACAGTTTTGCAGCTTCGTAGCTTCACAATGGTTGTGGACTCAGTACCCAAGGGCTGGGGGGGGGGATCCTTGGGGGAGGACCAACATCACTCCAGCCACCATTTCATTCGGAGCAATGGCTAGGCACGTAGCACTCGTGCTTGTGAGTGTGAACCATCGCGAGAATCTTGGGCTGGGGAACTGACAGACTGATGGTGCAGAAATGAAGGAGCACAAAACACCCACTTTTTACCTAAAAAGGGATGGAAAGACACAGCAAAACCCCTCAAATACAAAACAGCCACTAAAGTTTTGCAACCGCATACTCACAGACTGCACAGCTGTGCATTTCAGTAAAATGGCAAAAAAAGGGGGCACAGCAAGTCTGTAAGGGAAGTGTGCAGTACATCACGAGTGTATCACAGAGCATGCTGATTTGAAGCCACATTGCTGTGCAGTTGCGATGGGTGGGGCATCAAAGTGATGCCATATAGATGGGGCCAAGACCAGGGAAGAGATCATAACACAAAAGATGGACTGTCTCTTTGATGGGGAGGACAGCTGACAATTAAGACCGTTGAGACTGTAGTCACCGCCTGGAAGCCAGTAGAACAGCTTTCCCCAACCTGGTGCCCTCCAGATATGTTGGACTGCAGCTCCCATAATTCCCAGCCATTAGCGATGCTGGCAGGGAATTATGGGAGTTGCAGTTTGACACATCTGGAGGGAGGGGCAATGACTGTTGGCGTCCATGACATTCCTTAAGTCACACCTGTCTCCTGGCTGGTGCTAAAGAACAGTCACTTCGAAGGAAACACCTGAAGCTTCGAAGTTACGGAAGCCAGTTAATCCTAGTGATCTCCTGGCTATATCACACCAAATTATGCCTCAAGGCATGAACATAAATGGTCCTTTTCAGGACCCCATGACAAAGAATCTTGGTCCTGTTACCAAGATTTGCCAGATCAATATAGAAGGAATAAGTAGGTCTAAGTGCCAAGTCCTACAACGGATTTTAGCAGATAACAACATCAACGTAGTTTCAATTCAGGAAACTCATGCTGAAAATGAGGACCAAATCAGACTGAGAGGCAGGATCCCTGGCTATGACTTGCTGGGAGCAATATACCACCATGCTTATGGAGTGGCAACGTATGTAAGGTCGTCAACTGAAAATGCCCAACTGCGCTCAGCCTCTAATCTCAACAATATACATGAGATAACTGTAAGAATAGGGGAATTAACAATAACTAACATATATAACCCCCCGGCTACTAATTGGCCCCCACAAGTTATAATTCTGTTTCCACATCCAGCTGTTTACCCTGGAAATTTTAATAGTCATCGTACTCAGTGGAAGTACAGTGAAACTGACGAAAATGGTGAGGCACTTGTAAATTGGGCAGATGACAACAGCTTGTATTTGATATTCGATGCAAAGGACAGAGGAACATATTAGTCGGCAGCTTGGAGAAAGGAATACAACCCTGACTTGTGTTTTGTGACCACCAACGAGAAAACACTGCCAGTGAAAACCTCTCGACTGGTACTAGCAGACTTCCCCCATAGCCAGCACCGCCCAATCCTGATTGAAATTGGCACAAGTATACCTCTGGTGTCATCTTTCCCCCACCCAAGGTGGAATATTTCAAGAAGGCGAAATGGGATGTCTTTACTGAAAATCTAGACAAATGCTTGGGCTGGATCTCTCCCAAATCCAACAATTATGAGAGCCTTACAGGTGCATTTATATGGGCGGCAAGAAAGGCTATTCCTAGAGGATACTGCAAGCAATATATTCTGGGGTGGAATGATACCTGTGAGAATCTGTATCAAGAACTTTTAAAAAATGGAGACCATGACATCACAGATGACTTGTTACATAGCCTTGATACAGCACGACAAGAGAAATGGATGGAGACCATTGAATCGCTCAATTTTAAAACATCTAGTAGAGAAGCATGGTCATTGCTACAGAAATTAGGGGGAAGCAAGAAGAAAATAAATGATAAGACACACATCTCAGCCAATAAGATTGTGGCACATATATTGTCTACATCTAGAGCTGCAAGGGACAAAGTCCATACAAGACAAATTAGACAAAAAGTTAGTGCTCTCAAAACTACTTGTCCTGAACAATCTGAATATTCATGCCCTTTTCCCCCCTTTGAAATTACAAACACACTCAAGGACATAAAAGCTAGCAAGGCACCTGGACATGATGGTATACATCCTGAATTCCTCCTGCATTGTGGGAAATATGCAAAAAGATGGTTGGCAGAATTCTTTTCGGATATTATGGGAACAGATATAATACCACACAAGATGAAGCAAGCAAAAATCATCGCAGTACTCAAACTGGGAAAAATAAATGACCAACCAAAGAACTACCAACCAATTGCACTGCTAAGCACTGTCCATAAGCTTCTCGAAAGGCTTCTGCGTAATAGAATCAGTCAGAAGATACTCCAGATAATTCCAGTGGAACAAGCTGGATTTCGCCCTGCACGAAGTTGCGCTGATCAAGTGCTTTCACTATCAACCTATGTAGTAGCAGGATACCAGACGAAGCAAAGAACATCAGTTGCATTCATAGATTTAAGTGCAACATATGATACAGTGTGGAGTCATGGACTACTTTATAAATTAATACAAGTAACCTCATGCCGAAAAAACTACCCGACTTATTGATAACATGCTTGCTGGAAGAAATTTTTCTGTGACTGTAGGAGAGGATACCAGCATCCCTAAAATTTTAAACAACGGATTACCACAAGGCTCAGTTCTTGCACCTCTCCTTTTCAATTTATACATAGCTGACCACACACAAAGTCTAGGAAGTTTGGCTACGTGGATGATTGGGCTATAGCCACACAACATAAATCCTTTGAGACAACTGAAGATGTCCTCACTTCCGATCTAGACATACTGGATAAATATTTTTGTAAGTGGAGGTTACAGCCCAGTCCAACAAAGATGGAAGTAACATGCTTCCACCTTTGTAATAGATCAGCAGGCAGAGAGCTCAATGTTCAATTTAAGGGAAACTGGCTCAATCATAACATGCATCCCAAATATCTTGGGGTCACACTGGATAGGGCACTTTCTTATAAAGAACACCTGATGAAGACAGCTGCCAAACTGAGAAGTAGAAATAACATTCTACACAAATTATGCGGCACTAGCTGGGGCTTGACAGCGGATACGCTGAGAACGACCACACTCAGTCTGGTTTACTCAGCAGCAGAATACTGTGCCCCAGTGTGGCTTAATAGTCCATACATGAGAAAGATCGATACACAACTGCATGAGTCAATGCGCATTGTTAGTGGGACGATACGACCTACTCCCACATCCTGGCTGCCTGTTTTGAGTCACATACCACCTCCAGATGCAAGACGAAAGAGTGCCCTTCTTCAAGAATATCGGAAAATTATTGACAATCTCCAGCTAGGGATGGCAGAGAATTCCACCACGGACTCTGGGGGGTGGATTCTTAGAATCCGGGGCCCCCCGGAGTCCATGGCGAAATGGACCACGCCACCCCACAAAGTCCGACCCAGCTGGATCCTACCTGGCACTGCCGGGTCCGGCCAGGTCCATCCACTACACCATTTGCGTCCCTTCCCCTTACTGTGATAGGCTACGTAAATCTTTGCATAGCCTATCATGGTAAGGCAAAGGGACGCAAATGGCATCCGCTATGCCATTTGTGTCCGAAGACTGGCCTCAGCCGGAAGTCCAGCAGCGGCTGGCCCCTGGCCAGCAGCTCCACGGAATTGCCGCAGAGTGGAGCAGGCTGGGGAGGATTCCAGGGGGGAGGACTGGATCACCTCCCCCCTTGCGGACCCCCAGCAGAGCCAGGTAGGTGGGGTTCGTACACCCCTGTCTCCAGCTACCAATTTAAATGATGTAACCAACTTGGAGTGAAACAGGCTAAGATCGAGTCATCCAGCCATTTCTACTGCTAAAGCTCTTCTAGAAGATTATTTTAATATCCACAACACGTGGAAACAACATTGGCTAGGAAACTGTCCTCCACAATGTGAAGCTTACCCTGCATCTTGGAAAAACTACCTGGATTTGACCAGCCCTGTGCAATATGGACAACCTTGAACTGAATTCGCACAGGTCATGGTAGATGTGCAGATGCCCTTTATAAATGGGGCAAAACAACATAATCAGATTGTGATTGTGGGGCTGAAAAACAAACTATCCAACACATAGTGACAGAGTGTCAAAACTGAGCCTACAATGGAGACTTCGCAGATTTCCTGGCTGTGACAACTGAAGCAAAAAACTATATCTGTAACCTAGACATATGTTTGTGATCTTTCTGTCTATATTTTCTATTTCATATTTATTATGCTCCAAGTTTTTATTGTAACGTGATGTGAATGTGCCATCCGATAAATAAATAAATAAATAAATAAACAAACAAACAAACAAAAAACATTTGGAGGGCACCAGGTTGGAGGTTTGACTGGACAATGCAGTCAGCATGATTAGCAACAATACAATTCTCACAGATGTTCACCCAGAGCTGGAAACACTCATTGACCTTCCCTTGGGGGCGTTACAGGTAGGGATGGCGGAGAATTTCTCCCCGAAACTTCGGGGGGCCGAGCGCCAACGTGTTCGGCCCCCCGAACAAGTTTCGGGGAGAAATCCTCCGCACCCCCCCCCGCACCCCGCACCCCCCCCCCGGGACGGGACTTACCTTCCCTGAATGTCCCTCCCGGCGGCGGGTCCGGCTGGCGGTTTGTCCGGTGTTCGAGCGGGGCGGGAGCGGCAGCCGGTCTTTCGACCGGCTGCCGCCCCCGCCATTGCAATGAAAGAAAAAAAAAACACGTCCCCTGATAGGCTACGTGACGATTCACGTAGCCTATCACGGCAAGATTTGCAAAGTCAGCCGTGATAGGCTACGTGAATCGTCACGTAGCTATCACGGGTGACTTTAAAAAAAAAAAAAGCGCGTACGCGAATGGCGGCCCCCATAGGGAGCCGCCATTCCCCTTCCTTATTTGGTCGCTGTAGTCTATGTCAATGTTTACGTAGACTACGGTGAAAATAAGGGCAACGCAAATAGTGTTGCCCTTATTTTCGCCGTAGTCTACGTAAACATTTACGTAGACTACAGCAACTAAATAAGGAACGCGAATGGCGGCTCCCTATGGGGGCCGCCATTCGCGTACGCGCTTTTTTTTTTTTTAAAGTCACCCGTGATAGGCTACGTGACGATTCACGTAGCCTATCACGGCTGACTTTCCAGATCTAGCCGTGATAGGCTACGTGAATCGTCACGTAGGCTATCAGGGGACGTTGTTTTTTTTTTTTTTTTTACTTTCCTGTTCGCGGCCGGGCGAGGCGGGAAGCCTCCTCCCTGGCCTGAATTTCGGCCGGGCGAGGCGGGAAGCCTCCCCCCCTGGCCTGAACTTCGCAGGGGGAGCAGCGAAGCGCTCCCCCCCACCACAAACAAGCTGCGAGAAAAGGTAAGTGACTTTTGTCCACCCCTACTTACAGGGCCTCATGGTGGTAAGTGTGGTGCTGGCTCAGGACCAAAGTGGGCTGAAGTGTGGCAGGAGGGTTTCGGCCCTCACAAATTCTAGGGAAGGGGTAGGGAGAGAAACAGCAGAATTCCTCTGATCTCAGTTGAGGCTGATTGGAAGGATTCAGCCCACAAGTTGTGCAGGCACGCAGCAATTGCAAACGGCCTCCTCTGTAGGTTGAACTTTGGGCTCACAATTACTTATCTAATTAATTACTTTCTTGCAGCAACATTCATTTGTAAATTGCTGCCCCAAATATTTCCCCCTAGTGAGCTGGCCATCTGAATTACTCTTCCTCCTCTTTCTCATCATTGCTACCACTTGCTTGCTGGACAGGCAGAGAGCCATTGAGCAAGCAGGCCGTGGCATCTACTGCTCCTCCTTCTCACCACCATCTTTGTCTGGGCCAGAGGAAGCAGCAGGTGAACAAGCAGGTTGCAATGATGATGGGGAAGAGCAAGGCCAGGGGGTTTTGTCAGTGGGCCCCTGCTAGGGTGTGGGGTCTCAGCAGGTCCCCACCATGTCTACCCTTGATGCTGGCCCTGCCACCCACAGCCTACATACTCCCTTTCTTTTTGTCCTCTTAATGACAGACACATTGCCCTTGTTCAGTTTTTCGTACATGCTGTAGGGTTTACACAACAGTTCAGTTTACACAAACTGAAGTGTCAGTGGCCAAATCTGCCATATGTCAAGGTGTGGATTTGTGGGAAATGTTTTCCAGCCGCAGTATTAACAAGTTAGATTAGTAGCTGCTGGTATTGTTCTGATTACAAACAAACAACTCTTCAAATAATTCTTGGCATGAAATAGATCAATCTACAAACAATGACAAAAACATAATTCCAACTCAAAAGTCATCTCCCTAGCCCATCATTTGGGGATTTCAGCACAGTTTGACACTGAACTCGCTACCGTGCATTTTAATGTTCAGTTTTAGGGCAAGAGCAAAGAGCTCACAGATGGCACATACACATTGGGAGAAAGTAGTGCCCACAGATCAGCTGTTCTTGCTCGTGATCATATTCATATTCACAATGCATATTCATCTGAAGTTTATCTATGGCATAATTTTACCTTCATACTTAAGTCTGACAAGAATGGAGGCAAAAGATCCTTATGACAGATTGTCTTCGCCAGCCTTGCAACTGTTACTCTGACCCAGTCATTTCCCCCCTTGACCAGCTATATCAGCCTTCCCTAATTTGGTGCCCTCCAAATATGTTGGACAATAACTCCCATCACCCAGCCATGTTGGCTGGGGACCAAGGGAATTGTAATCCAACACATCTGGACAGCACCAGTGAAGGGGAGGTTGAGCTACATCCTGCCCGGTGAGATATTTCTTGACATCCTCAGGCTAATGTTCACTGCAATTACCAGCAAAGAGTGCAACCTCCCCTAACAGAATCGTCCAAAAACCATTTAGCATTTGGCTTACATGGTTAATTCAGTGCTATCAGTAATAATGCTAACAGCTAACAGTAACTTTTAAAAGGTTCCTTTATTCACTGTAAACTGGACCAAATTGATTACACTGGAACCACCATTGTTGGCGAGCAGAAGCACATGATCAGAATATCCATGCTGAGCAGCTTTTGCTAGGCTATACCGTTTCAGACAGAAGGTGGCATAGTGTCATGCACAAAGGTCACTATCATTATCCTTATCATTATCCTTATCATTATCCTTATCCTTATTATTATATTATTACATTTTTGTATCCCATCTTTCTAAATAAAATACCCAAGGTGGCTAACCAAACAAAAAACAAAGAAAAATAATTAATTAAAAACATAATGTTACATTTAAAATGACAGTTAAAAACCTAACATGCAAGTGTGACACTAAAACGAATATTAATGTCAGCAGCAAATTGACAGTACAATTGTGGACATATCTATTCAAAGTAAGTCCTAGTGAGTTCAATGGCCCTGACACCAAGAAACTGGGTATAGGATTGCAGCCTAACTTGACATGGCACTGTATTGGCCCCAGGAGCGTAGCCAAGTCATTTGTAGTGTTAGAGGGGCCTAGAGATCCATGATGCTTGCTTAAGTTCATTATTGGTGCAATTCCCATGCTAGTAAGCCTCTGAGCATGTGCAGAGGAGTCAAAAGGCCAATAACAGCCTTCTTGGTGCATTCCTTGCTAACGAGGAGAGTCTTTATCTCTGATGTGCCTGGGAAGCAAAGTCTGTTTACAAGTGACTGTGCCTGAGAACCAAACACTTCTAGCCTATGCTGAGAATGAACGCTAGGGGTGTGTGCTGCTGAAATGCTTATTGCTAACCTGTAGAGTATAAGATCCAATGTACCCAGTGGTTCGTGGTTCAGAGAAGCTGTCTGATCCAACCATTTGGTACGCCTGTGTGCTGTAAGTTACTCAATAAAGTCTCCTTGTAAGCAAACCTTTGAGTCTGATTTATCAGTATCTTGGCACTTCTAACCTAAGAGTTCAATGCCCATGGCTGGGGCAACACAGGCACTAAAGGACCTCTGAAATCAGTTCTGTAGGAAGGCCAAAGGGAAAGAATACAGGGAAATGTCCTAGGGGAGAGAGTTTCTGAGCCTGGGGGCAACCACTGAACAGCCCTTCTCTCAGATAATCACCCATCACGTGTAAACAGCACTCAGGCAGGGTCATATAAGTTCCCTAGACCAAAGTCATTTTTGGTGCTAAAAGTAAGTGCCACATGTTGAATTGAGCCCATAAACAATTTCGATGCCTATAAAGATGCCAAAGTACTAATGTGGCCTATATGGACCCTCCCAGTAAGGACCCTGATTGCTGAATTTTGGGCCAACCAGCCTTTCCAAAAGCTCTTTCAAAAGGCAACCCATTGCGGACTTCATTGTAGTTGTTGGCCATTTTGGATGTCACGGAGACATGTGTAACTGACCTCTCCACTTAGGGGTGTACAAAACATACTCAACAGTCCACTGGGGGGGTTCACAGGGGGAGGCGATCCATCCCTCCCCTGGAATCCTCCCCGGCCGGCTCCGCTCCGCGGTGAGTCCGCAGGGCCACCGGCCAGGCCTGTCTGCAGCCGGACTTCCGGCTGCTGCCATGCAAATGGCGTCCGGTGTAGTGGACGCTGTTTGCATCCCTGCTCTTTGCCGTGATAGGCTACGTAAATCTTTACATAGCCTATCACGGCAAAGGGCAGGGATGCAAATGGCATCCGCTACACCGGACGCCATTTGCGTCCAAAGACAGGCAGCAGCGGGCAGCAGCGGGCAGCAGCGGATGGCAGCGGTAGAAACTGGCCAGCACAGATTCCCCTGGGTGGCGGAGGTGAGTCTTTTGTTCTGCCACGGACTCCAGGCGGCCGGATTCTTAGAACCCGGCCTCATTAGAGTCCGTGGCGGAATTCTCCGCCATCCCTATCTCCACTAATGGTGTGTAACTGGCATACCAATGTAAGTTGGAGAAAGGCATATGCCTGCAGCTTCATAGGCTGGACAAGAGGCTACTGTGTTGGCAAGCAAACAATGTCTGTGCATGCCTAGCACCTCCTTTGGCACATTTTAGCTGCCAGGTGACATCTGTCCTGTTTTCTTGTAACTTTAATGGCTTTTACATTATTTGATATCCTTCAATTGCCTTTCTGCTGTTTTATAGATCTTTTATCTGCATATTTTATCTTGATTTTATATACTGGTCTTGTTTTTATCTGCTGTTTTTATGGTCCTTAAAAAAGGGTTTTACTATTTTTGTCTATTTATAAACTCTCTTGAAGTCATAAGATAGGATAGAAATACTACACATAAATTTGTACATGCAAGGAGTTTTTGTTTTGTTTTTAACATAGTGAAGCATTCAAACATGCATTCCCTCACCTGCAGCCTGAAACAATGACAAATATTTATTTAAAGTGGTTTTTATCCTGTTCTTCAGCCAAAAAGGGGTCCCAAAGCAGATTAAAACTTAATAATAAGACTGTCTCTGCTAGGTGTGTAATCTTCAAAACATGACACAGTAGGAGGGAGGAGAAAACAAGGAAACCCAGACATGAGTTCTTCATTACAAAGTTCCAATAAACATTCTTTCTGGCAGGATGGAGGGGAGCAAGCTCTCAGCAGCGGCTACTTCTTTGGCTAGACTGTGCCACTGTGTCTCTGTCCTTTGGCATGATTTCCAGTGAAGTGTGGAAGTGGGAAGAAGGTGCTTTCTTTTCCAGGTCCTCCAACATCAGCAGCTGTGTTCTGGCCTGATTCCAGTCTTCAGTTTATGGATATGCAAGTGTGGAATCCTTGGTGGGAGACAGCAGGGGGAGTAGAAGGGACAAAATGACAGATGAGAGAAATGTTAAGCACCTTCCTCCCAGCTATTGCTTCTCCACTGGAAATCACTCCCTCTCAGCCTTGCTTTACAAAAGAGAAACAGACGGCAGTCTCTGAAGAAAATCATTGGAGGCAGCATATATGGTATGGTTCTGCCCTTAGCTGTGAGCCTTGGGGCAGTATCCAGCTGTGTCATTCTGCTAGCCCAAATTATGTTCTGATAGTGAAAACTAGGTTCTGAACTATGCGCAACAGGAAAATCCAATTAAAGTTGCATTTACACAAAAGTGGTCGCACAATTAGTTGCACAACCCATTGTGCAGGCAGTTATGCATTATGCTTGCACAACCCATTGTGCAATGAGTTATGCATTATGCTTGTGCAATCTGTTGTGCAACTGGCAGCGCATTACACTTGCACAACTGGTTGTGCAAGTGGTTGCGCAACTGGTTGTGCAAGTGTAATGCACAACTGCTTGTACAATGGAAAGGTTTGGTGGACCTCCACTAGCACTATTGGAGTCTGTGGAACGATGCCCTTGGATAGTGCTCTAAATTACCCATAATTTTGAATTGCCTGAATGTATCCTGATGTACCAGAACATATTGTGAACTGTACTCCTCTATAAGTCTGAAAGCACTTCCACCCCCAGTAAAGAGTACTGCAAATTCTCTAGCTTCCAATCAGCAAAATGTTTTGGATTTTCCCTGCAAGCCATTACTACAAGTGAAGCCGTACAGTTTGGCTTGATAAATCACAAGATCATCATGGCTGGTATCGCAACTGGTGCACTAAAAAACCACAGAGCTGAACTAAAGTAGCCTAGATGGATCAAAAATAAGTACAAAGGCAATTTGAAGAAATAACAAACAAAAGTATTCATGCAGAGCTGCAGCAAACTAACAAAGGATGTGAAATAAAACTGATTTTAATTGCTTGCTGGTGCATGGACAACCACCCACCAAGTGTTAGAAAGAGGAAACAGGGGAGATGGTGAGTATTTATAGAATATTTTGCTGGAAGCACATGGGATCAGCAGAATGCGACTAATCTTACCCAGGAGAGAGATTCTTGCTAATTGTAAATATGAGACACAACTAATAAGTACTCTTTTTTCTGTTGCCAGTATATGTCTTTAATAGAGTCTTCTCCCCAACCTATGCAGGTGTGTTTTCTGGTACTTGGGAAGTTCTGACACTATTGGGCCCTGTAAATAGAACTAGATGTTACCAGAAAAGCAGCCACCCACAGAACAATATGGCAGCCCCATATTGAGCTCCCCATCACCCCAACACAACATCTAGATGTTTAATTCATCGAATGGTGTGTCTTGATGTCTCTACTACGACCATTTCCCCATCCAACTCCACAGCGTTGGCAGCTGCAATTAGTGAGATGCACACAACACTCTATGGAGGCATTATGAAATTGTAAGCATGATGTGGATATGTGCACACTGTCTCCTCAACCTTAGCGGGCTGAACCAGAAATTCTGAAGAGCAGCAGGTGCTGAGAAGCAGCAGCAGCAGCGGAGAGAGCTGTGGCCACACAGCCAGCCCTGTGGTCTCTAAGTTAGCCTGCTGCCTTCAGGTGGAGAGGAGATGCACTCCCATTGCCACTGCTGAAGAAAGACTCAGCTGCCAGTCCAGCTAGCTGTTGTACATGGAATGGGAGGGGGTGCCAGCTTGTCCTTCACCTCAGGCAGCAAAATGTCTTGGTTTGGCCCTGCTCCTGAGCATCACTCCCAAAATCCATACACAATGTGGGAAAAAGGAACGGAGACACTCCTCTCAGGGTCACTTCACACATCACATTTTTCGGTGTACGCCTAATATTTCTGGGTCAAGACTGCATGTTTGCAAATATATGTACCCTACAGGCCATACTCATATCTGAGAGCACTGACTGGCTGCTACTTGACAGTGTCTTCAGCTACCAGAGTGCACACAGCAGTTGCCTAGCTAACAGGCATCAGGTGGTGTGGATTCATTTTCAAGTGCAACAAGTTGTTTTTATCAGGTATGGACGGCATGACCACATGGGTCAACAAAGCCAAGAACTGTAGCAGTTTGAACTTTCCAGAGGCACAGAATGCTCAGCAGGACACATAAGCAGCCAATTGACTTAAACAGCAGAGTAGATTGCCTTCAGAGTGCGATATGATGGTAGAAAAGAACTGAAGAATAATGTCTGGTTGCTGTTGACCTGAGTGGGTTTTGAACTAGAAACCCAGGGGTGATAGGTTAACTATCTCACTAGCAAGCCTTTGAAACCGCCAATCCTCCTGGCAGATTATTTTCCACTGCTCTAATGCAAGTCTTCCTCCAATGTACATTTTTATATTTCCCTGGAGACATTAAAATAAAGGTTAAAGTGATGATCTCTCAAACTACCATGACTTTAACCTTTCATCAGCCATCACAGATACATCAGCCCTTAGAATTGGCATGAAACAGAACCTAATCTTTTAAAGCCATCATAATGCTGACCCTTAATATTTAATAAGTTAATTTTCAAAGTCTACCTTTAGTGTCAGTCATGGCTGATCCCTGGGTTGCTCCCTGCCACAGACTGTTACCTTTATATTGTTAGGTAAGCAAAACTTACACTGCTATCCGTGGGTCATAAGAGATTCACAATTATATTTGTCCCAACTTGTAGAAAAAAAGAGGATCCAAGAGATTTCTTTCAGGAAGTTCCTGAATCATGCGGTTCTCCCCTTTAAGCTGATAAAGACCCACTTCTTTCCTCTTTCCCAGAGGGCAGCATCACATAGGTGTTTTTAATGAAAGGGAGGCAAGAGAACAAGCAAATCATAGAACAATAACAGACCTAGTTCATACAATGTTCTTAAGATGGTACAAGCATCCCATAATAACATCATTCATTTAGGACAAATCCTAGGTACACTTACTTGCAGGGCCAGCCCAAGAGCCTTCACTGCCTGAGTGTCCTGCTTAGTCTGAGTCAGATTCAGTGTTAAGAAATTTAAGGGGCAAATCAATAAACAGGCAAAGGTCAAAGGCACAGTTTTACCAAGCAAGAGGGAGAGTGGCAAGAGAAAGGTCTGAGGTGTAGCCAAGATCCAAACACAGATAAGCAGTCAGATACAAAACACAGTCCAGAAGCAAAGTCAAGCAAAAGCCCAGAAGTCAGGAACCCCAAGATTCAGTCACAGAGCAAGGTCAGCAGAACACAAGTACAAAGCACCTGAACAGATAGCAAGACATTGTTTCCACAGCTCTCGAGTTCCAACTGAGAGCTGATATAGGCCAGAGCTTCCACAGCCTCAACCACGGCTCAGCTACAGATCATTACAGGCCTTCTGGCAAAAGTCCTACTCATGAGGAGGGCCTTACTCATGAGGATACCTTTACTCTTGAGGAGTCTGGTTACTACGATTCTTGAGGCACATGCTTTGTCTCTCTGTGGCAGCCTGTGCCTCCACCTTCTGGAGCTGATGTGCTTGAGGTCTGTGTGGGTGCTCTGATCCCTCTTCTGCTGCCAACAGGTGAGTGACAGTCCTCAGGGGTCCCAACTGGGGGTCTCTCAGAGTCCACTGCTGTGGAAGGGCCAAATGCATCTTCTCCCCTGATGTTGGAGGTTCCTGGGGTGTCACTAATGTCAGGGGAGCCCACAGGGAAAGTATGCTTTGCCAGGTTGAGATCTTCATCTGATGAATCATCCCAGCTGCTGTTGGGGGCAGACCTGTCACTGAGGCAGAACAGCAAATGCCCACCCCCAAGTCAAGGCACATGATAGATAAAGTTAGCCAAGTTTTAGAATCTGATGCAGATAATCACACAAGCCACCTCTCCTTGGACGTAAAAACTCTATAATAATAAATTATATAACTAACAATTTGTTCATGACTTCCAAAATGGCTGACTCCCTCGATCTAATGGTAGGGCTTGTCCTGCTTACTTGGGTGTAGGCCCCGGTGAAACTTGCTTTTGAGTAAACACACATTGAGCTATACATAGGGATGTCAGAGAAATCCACAACCAAATGAGTTTGGATTTTCATGAATCTGACCCACAGATTCCTCAGCAGACCAGCTTTTTCCCTGTTGGGCTTGCAGACGATTTCTCTAACCTTCAGGAATTTTGTACAAATTTCATCACTGAAAAATGTGCAAAAACCCAGCCAAAAATATGCATTTTTCCCATAGGCTAAAGTGTGAAAATGCACATTTGGGGGCATTTGTGCATTTTTACAAGTGCAAACTTACACAAATGTGGATTTTGCAAAAATGTGAATTTTCACAAATTCAGAAAAAAAAAAATCTGATTCCCTCGATGAGTGGGCGATGGAACAAAAGGCACCTGACAGTCAGCAAAACACAGATGGAATGGATTTTACACAATCCATACATCCCTAGTCGTAGATAAGTTTGAAAGCATTAAAACAAGCAGGAATATATCTAAGCTACGGTGGCCAAAAAACATTTGAGAACCTGTTAGGAATGTCACATAATTCCAACCTAAAATGTTATTAGATCTTAATCAATCCCATGATCATAGATAAAGAACAATAGATAACCTGATTAAACAAATGACACACAAACATGATGTGTTTTCAACATTTATTTATCCACAACTGAGTCAACATTCAATATGCATTGAATGTGAACTTTTAGAATCAGCACCTGGTGGCATGCCATTGTGCAGCAATGACTTCAAGTAAGCATTTCCTGTAGCTGTTGGTCAGTCTCTCACTTCAGTTTTGAGGAATTTTGGCCCATTCCACCTTACAGAACTGCTTCAGCTCAGTGACATTTGAGGGCTTCCTTGCATGAACAGCTTGATCCAGGTCCTGCCACAGCATTGTGGTGGGGTTTAGGTCCAGACTTTGACTAGGCCATGCTAAAACACAGAATGTCTTCTTCTGCAGCCATTCTTTTGTAGGTCTGCTTGTATATCTTACAAGATCACTGTCTTACTGCATGACCCACTTTCAGTTCAGCTTCAGCTCATGGGTGGATGGCCTGACATTCCCATCTAGAATCTTCTGATACACTGCAGAATTCATGGCTGTGTCCATGATGGCAAGCCGTCCAGGTCCTGAGGCATCAAAGCAGCCCAAACCATCACATTCCTTCCACCATGCTTGATGGTTAGGATGAGGTTCTTCTGTTTGAACTCAGTGTTCGTTTTTCACCCAACCTACTGTTTCTTGTTGAGGCCAAAAAGTTGACTACTCATCTGTCCAGAGAGCATTGTTCTAGAAGTCTTGGGGATCATCTGTGTGATCTTTAGTGAACTTCAGATGGACAGCAGTGTTCTTTTTAGAGAGTGGTTTCCTCCTGGCTATCTTCCCCTGAACACTATTCTTGTTCAGTCTTTTTCTGATCATTGAGTCATGAACACTCACATTAGCCAAGGTGAGAGTGGCCTGCAGATCTTTGGATGTTACTCTGGGGTTCTTTTTGACTCCTAGATGATGCACCAGTTTATTCTTGGAGAGATTTTGGTAGGATGACCACTCCTGGGTAGAGTGACTATGGTCTTGAACCTTCTCCATTGTAGATGATCTGTCCGACAGTGGATTGGTGGAGTCCCAAATCCTCAGAAATTGTTTTGCAACCCTGGGTAGACTAATGAGCAGCAATAAATGCTTTTCTGAGGTCCTCAGAGATGTGTTGCTACACAACATGACATGTTGCTACACAACCGTATGGTGAAGACCAAACTCATGAAGTTTCTGATACTTTTATGGGGTGGGGCCTCCCAAATTCATCCCTGAAGATCTACCTAATTACTTAAACACCTGATTCTAATTATTTCCTTTAATTGAGCTGATGCCAGGGGTTCATTTACTTTTGCATGTACCTTGACTCTTCAGTACTCATTCTTTGCCTAATTTATACACGATAAAATAGCCATGAATAATGGAATTTCCATAATTATCAGTAGGGTTCACAAACTTTTTCTCACCATTGTATAAGGAACTGCCATATAATGTAAACCAGGTTGGTTGAAAAGGTCCATTCCAACTATTAATAAATGGACTAAGAGTGCTTTCAGATGGAGTACTTCCAAATGGCATTGTGGAGCTCTTCTATCTTTCTCTCTTGAACAGATTGTCTGTGGTAAGAAAAAAGATGGAAGAAGTACTTGAAAAATACAGAAGGGTTACAAAGGGAAGATGACATCTGGACACCCTGTAAAATTCCATGAATGAAGAAATCTAGAGATCAGGATGAAGCAATAACAAGTAGGATTTCACAGAGAAGAAGTTTGAGACTAATGCTATTCAACAACATCTTTGTAAGGAAAATTTAATAAAAGAGCGGGTGACACATGCATCAGTGTCACAGATGGCACAGACAATTTTCAGGATAGGCTAAACATTCAAAATTAAATGGAGAGTTTGACTACAAAATTCAGCAAGAATGAATATATGACATGGGGGAAAGTGACTAAGCCGTGGTATTTAGGGTTTCTAGCTGGATGAGGGTGAATAAACTGAGGCTGAATGTTGAGAAGATGGAGGGACTCTAGATAGGTGGTTCCCTTGTCTGGGAATTACAGAAATTGCCTCTTCTGGATGGGGTTGCACTTCCTCTGAAGGAACAGGTGTGTAGCTTGGGGGTGCGCCTACCTCCAGAAGTGGCCTCCATCACAGGAGTGCCTTTTCTAGCTTTGGTTGGTACTAGGGATGCTGGAGGAATTAGTCTGGGGGGCTGGAGCTTGCCAACCTTTCATCACCTCGACCCCCTGGACATTGGCTCGTTTCCCTGCAAGCTGGCCCTATTTGACCTGTATTGAGTTGGGCCATCTTGCAGATTGTCTGTTGCTTTTCTTAAAATGTGTGTTTTAAAAAATTGCATAATTTCTAGTTGCAATTTGCATAATTTACACAAATTTTGGCCATGATTTGCATGATTCGTGGCTGTGATTTGCGCAAATCACAATTCGTGCAATTTTTTTAGGGCAAATGTTTTTTAAAAGAAAATGTTCCAGGATTTTGGGAAAAATCACACAGCTTGGCCTGCAAATGTGAGCTCAGCTGAGTCAGGTGCTCAGCGGGAGTCCACCAACCCCCTCCCCCACCCCAGGGCCAGAATTTACATCAACAGACATCCCTAGTTGGTACACCACCTATAGTCATTGGGATAACAGACTGGGATAACCTGGCAACAGTGATCCGTGCGCTGGTAGGTAATTTCAAGATTGGACTATTGTAATGTGCTTTATACAGGGCAGCCTGTGAGGTTGATGTTAAAGCTTGTGCAGAATGCCGCCACTAGTATGCTGGGTGGGACAGCCTACTGGGAACATATTACACCAGTTCTTCTGAAGGAGTTGTACCAGCTGCCAATAAGCTACTAAGCCAAATTTGAGGTGCTTGTGGTAACATACAATGTCCTTCTGGGCTTAGGACCTGGATACCTGAAGGAGCACTTTCTCCTAGTGATGTACGAAAGGGACTTACCTGGTCCCGCAGCTTGCTTCGCGGTGGGGGGGAGGCGCTTCGGTTCTCCCCCCGAAGTTCAGGCTGTGGGGGGAGGCGCCCCGCCTCGCCTGGCTGAAATTCAGGCCGGGGGGGGAGGTGCCCCTCCTCGCCCGGCCAAAATTCAGGCTGGGGAGAAGCGCCCCGTCTCCCCGGCCGCGAAATAAAAAGTGGGGGGGGGAAACCACCCATGATAGGCTACATAACGATTTACACAGCCTATTATGGCTAGATTTCCAAAGTCAGCCATGATAGGCTACGTTAATCGTTACGTAGCCTATCACGGGTGACTTTGGAAAAAAAAAAAGTGCGTACGCAAATGGCAGCACCCATGGGCGCCGCCATTTGCATACACGCTTTTTTTTTTCAAAGTCACCCGTGATAGGCTATGTAATGATTAACGTAGCCTATCACGGCTGACTTTGGAAATCTAGCTGTGATAGGCTACGTTAATCGTTACATAGCCTATCACAGGTGTTTTGGGGTTTTTTTACTTTATTTTGTAATTGCGGCGGCCGGTCGGAAGACCGGCCGCCGCCCCCGCTGAAACGCCACCGGGACCCGCCGCCAAGAGGGACATTCGAGGGAGGTAAGTCCAATCCGGGGGGGGCAAGGGGGGAGGAGAATTTCACCAACAATTTTGGGGGGCCGAATGCTCCCCTACCTTCTCCCTTATTGAGGGACAATTAGAACTCTTGTCAGTGCTGCATTTGCCTAGGGTTCAGTACATAGCAACCAGTGTGGCGTAGTGGTGAGAGTGTTGGACTGGGAACCGGGAGATCCGGGTTCTAGTCCCCACTCAGCCATGGAAGCTCACTGGGTGACTTTGGGCCAGTCAGACTCTCAGCCCAACCTACCTCACAAGGTTGTTGTTGTGAGGCTAAAATGGAGAGGAGGAGGATAATGTAAACCGCCTTGGGTTCCTTGTGAGAGGAAAAAAGGTGGAATATAAATATAATAAATAAATAAATAAAGCCCAAGAGAGGTTTTTTACAGGGTACAGGCACTCTGATTCTGGGTACAGGCACTCTTATTCTGGAACTCTGTTCTCCCACATATATCTGCAATGAATTTGCCCTTGCCTTGGGATTCTCTGAGATATGATTTCTAGATGTAGCTGATCATCAACCAGCAATTAATTGATCACACTCAATTTCCCCAGAGCAAAATTTCATCTGGGATAAGTGGGTTCTATCTTGATATAGACACACAGAAATTATCAGGCTTGTCTTTCCACCTTTTACTTCAAAATCTCAAACCCTCTTTACATGATAACAAGATATGGTATAAGAGCATAGGGCATATAAACCAATACCAAGTAGTTGGTACAACAAGGCAAGCAGATTTGAAAATCTTTGTAAAAATTGTTTCAGGAGCATGCTTAAAAAAAAAAAAAGTAAAATGTCTTACCCATATGACATTTCTGAGCTGACCCAAAAGGAGTAGAGAAGACAAGATGAGGACAGATGTTCTCAGCCTGAAATCTCTCCACTCTGTCCCTAATATTGATATGATTCCTTATCATGGTTATGTGATACTTAAAGAAAGGAGCTTAAGCTCAGCACTCTTTAACAATTAACTATTATTTTTACCAAAATTCCCAGCTATGATCTGGGAATAATATATTCATTTCTTGTCCTTGTCACCACTGCTGCACAACAAATTTCCTTTAAGTTCCCAAAACAGGATACTTGATTTTTTAAATCTCATCTCTTCTTCAAACTCGCTTGTCTTTGGGCTAGCTTAACCCTGAACTGTTTTCAGTGCTATTCGCTTCCCAAAATATTTCATACCAGCTTCACTCATTTATATCATAAGCAGAAATATTCCTTCAAACTCCTTATCTGAACCATACATTACTTTTTCCTGAGTTTAAGTGAGAAATGGTTCAACCTTGTTTTTTCATTTGTCACTGGGTTAACAATGGTAGGCCAAGAGGCCAGAAGAAAAATACAGTGATGTTACAGCATGTCAGAATGAATGCCTTTGCTATAATTAAAATGATTAATATGAGAATGTACCTAACATTACATATTCCCTGTTATAAGAGAATTATACATCCCTATGAGAGATGTCGAGAACAATATCTAAATTGAATCAGGATGAATATTTGTTAGCCTATTTTGCAGGCTGGTGCAAGAGTCTTGCAAGCTGCCTAAACGAGGGCAAAGATGTCTGGGGCAAATATTCATGACATATGGTTGGTGCCAAATCTTACAAGCTTTCAACACCAACTATGGGCCAATTTGTTCACCCAGGCTTTTGATTGAATTTGTGTTCTGTCTCTTGTAAACAGTTATTTATCTGTGGTACTGTTCTACATTGTTTTAATGTTTTATTATTCAATGTTTGTGTGATTTTACATTGTTTTATACCCTGCTTTGGAATTGTTTTATAATGAAAAGCCAGTAATAAATGTCATAAATAAATAAAATAAATAGTGAAAAGGAATTCAATACCACAATACCAATTTAGACTCTATAGCATCCATGACTTGGGGACCGAAGAAGTGACACTGTTGTATAAACAGCAAATGTCAACTCTGCATCAGTTTCTGGGCATCACCATTCAAGTGATAGGCTAGCAATTTGGAAATGCTGAAGGGAAGGCCCTCTGCTTGAAGGAGAGTGAGAAGGATGATAAAACTGGTAGGCTGTTTTATTTCTAAACAGCCAGGGCTCCAGCCTCCTTAAGAGACACAGTGATCCTCCCTTCTTTCAAATCAGTTCAGGACAAGCTATTGCAAAAGTAAATGGACAACACGTACCCAGCAAAAAGCAATGTTTAGTAGGGATGCTGGAGAAATTCAAGAAGACTAAAAAGAATTCAGATTTCTAAGAATCCGACCTGTGGAATCCATTGCGGACCCCCTTCCTTGGGCCGCATGTAGTCTGTAGACTTTCGGATCATCTTTTTTTTTTTTTACTTTCCTGAAATGTATGCAAATTTATTTATACACCTTTCTGCTCAGACATATGGCATCCTGGAAAATATACACAGGGAAAAGTTGAATGGAATGGGGGACAATACGCTAAACATTGTGAACTAACATAAATTATGTACATTGGTGTGAACCCTCTTAGGAATTATTTGTAGATTTTTCCACATAACAGAAAAAAAGATTTGAATCCATCTGTGAACGGACAGCAGAACAAATGACACCACACAATCCACGAAATACACACAGGATGGATTTCACAAAATTCGGACATCTCTAATGTTTAGCAATGTGTGAGGAAGTGGGGGTGCAAATTTTGGTGCAAATGTTACAAATACATATGAGTATTCCCATTTTCTCATTTGAAATGTTGGGAAGTATGAAAACTGATACAAAAATTGTAAATGAAATAAAAGGAGCATAAAACAATAAACCAGCTATAAACCACCTTGCATGTCGTAGGGCTGGACGAAAGTCACTTACCTTTTCTCGCAGCTTGTTCGCGGTGGGGGAAAGCGCTTCGCTGCTCCCCCCGCGAAGTTCAGGCCGGGGGGGGAGGCTTCCCGCCTCGCCCGGCCGAAATTCAGGCCGGGGGGGGAGGCTTCCCGCCTCGCCCGGCCGAAATTCAGGCCGGGGGGGAGGCTTCCCGCCTCGCCCGGCCGCGAACACGGAAGTTAAAAAAAAAAAAAAAAACGTCCCCTGATAGGCTACGTGACGATTCACGTAGCCTATCACGGCTAGATCTGGAAAGTCAGCCGTGATAGGCTACGTGAATCGTCACGTAGCCTATCACGGGTAACTTTAAAAAAAAAAAAAAGCGCGTACGCGAATGGCGGCCCCCATAGGGAGCCGCCATTCGCGTTCCTTATTTAGTTGCTGTAGTCTACGTAAATGTTTACGTAGACTACGGCGAAAATAAGGGCAACGCTATTTGCGTTGCCCTTATTTTCGCCGTAGTCTACGTAAACATTGACATAGACTACAGCGACCAAATAAGGAAGGGGAATGGCGGCTCCCTATGGGGGCCGCCATTCGCGTACGCGCTTTTTTTTTTTTTTTAAAGTCACCCGTGATAGGCTACGTGACGATTCACGTAGCCTATCACGGCTGACTTTGCAAATCTTGCCGTCATAGGCTATGTGAATCGTCACGTAGCCTATCAGGGGACGTGTTTTTTTTTTCTTTCATTGCAATGGCGGGGGCGGCAGCCGGTCGAAAGACCGGCTGCCGCTCCCGCCCCGCTCGAACACCGGATGAACCGCCAGCCGGACCCGCCGCCGGGAGGGACATTCAGGGAAGGTAAGTCCTGTCCCGGGGGGGGTGGGGGGGGGCGGAGGATTTCTCCCCGAAACTTGTTCGGGGGGCCGAACACGTTGGCGCTCGGCCCCCCGAAGTTTCGGGGAGAAATTCTCCACCATCCCTAGGCCATGTCGTGGCTACCTAAATGGCATTTGGGGGCTGTTCAAAAGTTGGAAGCAATGCCACATAGGTCTTTAAGAAGAAATGAAACAGAAGGTGACTGAAAGGGGAAAATGGCCAGGCAGATTCTAATGCTATCATTTCGGATCTTCTGTGAACATTATATTCAATTTCACAAAAGGCTAGTCACAAGGTATGAAATATCTGCCTAAGTATGTCAGCTCTACACCTTGATAAAGAACATTAGAAATAATTTACAATCAAATTTGCTTCGTGATGCTTCCTGCTGTAATAGTCCATCATTTCAATCCATTGTCGGCACAATGACATCTTTCAATTACTACATCAGTGGTATATATCGAATGCAGCAGAATGATAGTGTGTCAGCAAAGATTTTAGCCTGTGGGAGGATGTCATGAAAAGGCCAGGAAAAGCTCTTCCAAATATCTACTTATTAAAGTAAATGTAAGGTTGCATTTAAGTTAGCAAAAATTAAATCAGTATCCTGAATGAAGCATTGTTCTCCATCAAACCAGAAAAAGAAAGTGAACAGTGCAGTCTTGTACAAGTCTATTCAGAAATGAGTTCAATGGGGCTTACTCCAAGCTAATTGAGCATTCTATTATTCTAATCGATAATTAAAGTGTGGTGTAGTGGCTAGAGCATTGGACTGGGTTCTAGTTCCCACTTGGCCATGGAAACCCACTGGGTGACTTTGGGCCAGTCACAGACTCTCAGCCCAACCTACCTCACAGGGTTGTTGTTGTGAGGATACAACGGTGAGGAGGAGGATAATGTAAGCCGCCTTGGGTTCCTTAAAGAGGAAAAAACGCAGGATTGAAATGTAATAAATAATAAATAAAGTTATGTGGGAATGATCCTGCTCAGTAACCTTTTGAAATACTTGTCAGACACTTACCATGCATAAGGCAGACCAACACTTTAAAAGAAACAGGACAGAAGCCATAGCTTGGAAACTGGTGTTGAATGCTCTTTGCTTATCCTTTTTAGTTATAAGCCTTGTATTTTTTGTAAGATGGGACTCCCAGGTCGGAAGATGGTCAAAATGCTACTCGGGAGGAACAGAGGATAAGTTCAACTAGCCCCAGATGTGATGATGCAGCTAGCTCAAAGCCGAAAGGATGGCTAGTGGCCGACGGTGCTGGTGGTGAACGACGAATCCGATGTTCTAAAGATCAACACTCCATAGGAACTAGGGATGTACGAAACACCTACCTGGCTCCGCGCCGGGCAATCCACGGTGGAGGGGAGGCGCTCCGTTCCTCCCCCCGGAATCCTTGACGGGGGGAGGCGCTCCGTTCCTCCCCCCGGAATGCTGCCCGGCTGGCTCCGCCCCGCGGCCAAGCCGTGGAGCCGCTGGCTGGCTCCGGCCGTCTGCAGCCGGACATCCGGCCACTGGGCAGCCCTGCAGGGATGCAAATGGTGGCTGTTGTAGCCCCTGCCATTTGCGTCCCTGTATTGAGCTGTGATAGGCTACGTAAATACTTACGTAGCCTATCACAGCAGGGGAAAAGAAACCCAGCGTACGCAAATGGCGGTAGCCGCCGCCATTTGCGTATGCTGGGTTTTTCCCCCCTTCTGCAGTGATAGGCTACGTAAATACTTACGTAGCCTATCACGGCCTCTGCAGGGATGCAACTGGCATCCCTGCGTTAGCTGTGATAGGCTACGTAAGTATTTATGTAGCCTATCACAGCTATGAAGAGGAAGACGCGAATGGCGGCCGCAGGATGGCCGCCATTAGCAAAGCAGTGCGGACGGGAGCAGGTAAGTGCTCCGATTCGCATGCCTTTCATGGGTTGGGGGGGCGGGGGCTTTGTTCCGCGATGGATTTCGGGGGGCCGAATGCACTGGCATTCGGCCTCACTGAGATCTGTTGCGGAATTCTCTGACATCCCTAATAAGAACCTGGAATGTAAGATCTATGAGCCAGGGCAAATTGGATGTGGTTATTGGGGAGATGTCAAGATTAAATATAGACATTCTGGGTGTCAGTGAACTGAAATAGACTGGAATGGGCTACTTCACATCAGATGACCACCAGATCTACTCCTGTGGACTAGGGTTTGTGGAGAATTTCTCCCCGAAACTTCGGGGGGCCGAGCGCCAACATGTTCGGCCCCCCAAACAAGTTTTGGGGAGAAATCCTCCGAACCCCCCCCGCCCCCCGCACACACCCCCGGGATGGGACTTACCTTCACCGAATGTCCCTCCCGGTAGCGGGTCCGGCCAGCGGTTCGGCGGGTGTTCAAGTGGGGCAGGAGCGGCAGCCGGTCTTTCGACCAGCTGCCACCGCCGCCATTGCAATCAAAGAAAAAAAAAACGCCCCCTGATAGGCTACATGACGATTCACGTAGCCTATCACGGCTAGATTTGCAAAGTCAGCCATGATAGGCTACGTCAATCGTCACATAGCCTATCACGGGTGACTTAAAAAAAAAAAAAGCTCGTACGGATAATGGCGGCCCCCATAGGGAGCCGCCATTCCCGTTCCTTATTTGGTCGCTATAGTCTACGTAAATGTTTACGTAGACTACGGCGAAAATAAGGGCAACGCTATTTGCATTGCCCTTATTTTCGCTGTAGTCTACGTAAACATTTACGTAGACTACAGCGACTAAATAAGGAACGCGAATGGCGGCTCCCTGTGGGGGCCGCCATTAGCGTACGCGCTTTTTTATTTTTTAAAGTCACCCGTGATAGGCTACGTGACGATTGACGTAGCCTATCACGGCTGACTTTGCAGATCTAGCCGTGATAGGCTACGTGAATCGTCACATAGCCTATCAGGGGGCGTTTTTGTTTTTTTTTTAAACTTTCGCGTTCGCGGCCAGGCGAGGCGGGAAGCCTCCTCCCCGGCCTGAATTTCGGCCGGGACGAGGCAGGAAGCCTCCCCCCCGGCCTGAATTTTGGCCGGGACGAGGAGGGAAGCCTCCCCCCCCGGCCTGAACTTCGCAGGGGGAGCAGCGAAGCGCCTCCCCCACACCGCGACCATCCTTCGACGACAGGTAAGGGACTTTCGTCCACCCCTACTGTGGACAAGAGGACCACAGAAGAAATGGAATAGCCTTCATAATTAATAATAAAGTGGCTAAAGCAGTGCTTGGATGCAATCCAAAAAACGATAGAATGATCTCAATTTGAATTCAGGGTAAGCCATTTAACATCACAGTGATCCAAATATACGCCCCAACCACAGATGCTGAAGAAGCAGATCAGTTCTACGAGGATCTGCAGCACCTACTGGATAGTACGCCAAAAAAAAGATGTTATTTTCATTACAGGAGACTGGAATGCTAAGGTGGGTAGTCAAATGACACCTGGAATTACAGGCAAGCATGGTCTGGGAGATCTAAATGAAGCAGGACATAGGCTGATAGAATTTTGCCAAGACAACTCACTGTGCATAACAAACACTCTCTTCCAACAACCTAAAAGACGACTTTATACATGGACTTCACCAGATGGTCGACACCAAAATCAGATTGACTACATCCTTTGTAGCCAAAGGTGGCAGAGATCTATACAGTCGGAAAAAAACAAGACCTGGAGCTGACTGTAATTCAGATCACGAACTTCTTATTGCACAATTTAGAATCAGACTAAAGAGAATAGGGAAGACCCAGAGATCAGTTAGATATGAGCTCACTAATATTCTTAATGAATATGCAGTGGAGGTGAAGAATAGATTTAAGGGACTAGATTTAGTAGACAGAGTTCCAGAAGAACTATGGACAGAAGTTCACAACATTGTTCAGGAGGCAGCAACAAAAAACGTCCCAAAGAAAAAGAAAACTGAGAAGGCAAGATGGCTGTCTGCTGAGACAGTGGAACTGTGGAAGTAGCCCAAGAAAGAAGGAAAGCAAAAGGCAACAATGATAGGGGGAGATATGCCCAATTAAATGCAAAATTCCAGAGGTTAGTCAGAAGAGATAAGGAATTATTTTTAAACAAGCAATGCGCGGAAGTGGAAGAAGATAATAGAACAGGAAGGACAAGAGATCTCTTTCAGAAAATTAGAAACATTGGAGGTAAATTCCAGGCAAAAATGGGTATGATCAAAAACAAAGATGGCAAGGACCTAACAGAAGCAGAAGAGATTGAGAAAAGGTGGCAAGAATATACAGAAGATCTGTATAGGAAGGATAATAATATCGGGGATAGATTTGATGGTGTGGTCAGTGAGTTAGAGCCAGACATCCTGAAGAGTGAGGTTGAATGGGCCTTAAGAAGCATTGCTAATAACAAGGCAGCAGGAGATGATGGTATCCCAGCAGAACTGTTTAAAATCTTGCAAGATTATGCTGTCAAGGTGATGCATGCCATATGCCAGCAAATTTGGGAAACACAAGAATGGCCAACAGATTGGAAAAAATCAACTTATATCCCCATACCAAAAAAGGGAAGCACCAAAGAATGTTCAGACAATCAAACAGTGGCACTTATTTCACATGCCAGTAAGGTAATGCTCAAGATCTTGCAAGGTAGACTCCAGCAATTCATGGAACGAGAATTGCCAGATGCACAAGCTGGGTTTAGAAAAGGCAGAGGAACTAGAGACCAAATTGCCAATATCCGCTGGATAATGGAGAAAGCCAGGGAGTTTCAGAAAAACATCTATTTCTGTTTTATTGACTATTCTAAAGCCTTATGATTGTGTGGATCATAACAAATTGTGGCAAGTTCTTGGTGGTATGGGGATACCAAGTCATCTTCCTGCCTCCTGAGGAATCTGTATAACAACCAAGTAGCAACGGTAAGAACAGACCACGGAACAACAGACTGGTTTAAGATTGGGAAAGGAGTACGGCAGGGTTGTATACTCTCACCCTACCTATTCAACCTGTACGCAGAACACATCATGCGACGTGCTGGGCTAGATGAAGCCAAGGCTGGAGTTAAAATCGCTGGAAGAAACATTAGCAATCTCCGATATGCAGATGATACCACTTTGATGGCTGAAAGCGAGGAGGAGCTGAGGAACCTTATGACGAATGTGAAAGAAGAAAGTGCAAAAGCAGGGTTGCTGGTAAATCTCAAAAAAACCAAGATTATGGCAACCAGCATGATTGATAACTGGCAAATAGAGGGAGAAAACGTGGAGGCAGTGACAGACTTTGTCTTTCTAGGTGCAAAGATTACTGCAGACACTGACTGCAGCCAGGAAATCAGAAGACGTTTACTTCTTGGGAGGACAGCAATGACAAATCTTGATAAAATAGTTAAGAGCAGAGACATCACACTGACAACAAAGGTCTGCATAGTGAAAGCAATGGTATTCCCCATAGTATCCTATGGATGCGAGAGCTGGACCTTAAGGAAGGCTGAGCGAAGGAAGATAGATGCTTTTGTACTGTGGTGTTGGAGGAAAATTCTGAGAGTGCCTTGGACTGCAAGAAGATCAAACCAGTCCATACTCCAGGAAATAAAGCCAGACTGCTCACTTGAGGGAATGATATTAAAGGCAAAACTGAAGTACTTTGGCCACATATGAGAAGACAGGATACCCTGGAGAAGATGCTGATGCTAGGGAAAGTGGAAGGCAAAAGGAAGAGGGGCCAACCAAGGGCAAGATGGATGGATGATATTCTGGAGGTGACGGACTCGACCTTGTGGGAGCTGGGGGTGGCAACAGCCGACAGGAAGCTCTGGCGTGGGCTGATCCATGAAGTCATGAAGAGTCAGAAGCGACTGAACGAATAAACAACAACAACATTTTTTGTAACATGTAGTTCTACAGCCTTTTTCTTCCATTATGATGGACTTTGGTGGTCAGGCTAGCACAGAAACATTACTTTGGGTTTCCATTAAAAAGAGTTTTATATCAATATTGCCACTTAAACTCAAGGATCGGTCTGCAGCTTTCAGGACATGATTTCTGAGACAATAAAGCCTCTCTGATTTCAAAATATAGGGCAGGATAGGAATACTTTAACAGTGCAATCCTAATAATGTTTAGTCAGACCCAAGTCCCATTGTGCTTAATGGCACTTACTGCCTTGTAAGTGGGCATGGAATTGTAGCTTAAATAGATTTAAAAAATTCTAACGATGTGGGCATAATAATATTAACACAGGAAACAAGCCTACTTTATCTTTTAAAAAAAACATACCATACACACATAATCAGCTACTTTCTCATCATTATGGAGTCTGAGACTGAACATTCTAACTGAAGGATGAGAAGAGAAGAAGTAACTGAAAGGATTTGTTATAACGCTGTTTCCTTCACAAGATGTAGTGATGACCACCAATGTGGATGGCTTAGTTTAGAGGGGGACTAGACAAATTCATGAAGAATATCAATGGCTACTAGTCATGATGGCTGTATATTACCTACAGTATTGGAGGCAGTATGCCTTTTTATACCAGTTGCTGGGGAATATGTGTAAAAGAGTGCTGTTGCACTCACGTCCTGCTTGTGGACTTCCCACAGGCGGCTGGATGGCCACTGTGTGAACAGAATGCTGGACTAGATGGGCCTTAGGTCTGATCCAGCATGGTTTTTATGTCCTTACTTTCTTATGATGATGGTTTAGGAACAAGAACCTTATAGACACTTTATTCTCAAAATACTATCAACTTTAAAATGCACTAACACAGACTTATTGGAATGGAGACTTCCCAGTTTGAAGATGCTATCCACACATTTGCTAACTAATATGTTATATATCAGCTGGTCTCAGAGTACATAGAACTATCCATCCAGGAATTATACTGACAATGTGCCAAAGCCTATCTAATCTGTTTGCAATGAAACAGATTGCAGCTGCCTTTTAATAGAGAAATGTGCTCCACTGAGTCCACCACATGCTGTGTTTTATCTTGCTCTGAATAGCAAAAGTTGCATTGCCTAAAGGAACTTCAAGACTACCACATTTCACTTCAGAACAGGAGACTATTCAAAGGCCCTAGACTTCATTTTATAGTGTGAGTGCATGAACAGTCCTTTCAATATTTTGTTTTTAGTCTTTATAATTCTTCTACTTTGTATAACCTTCTGGAAGTACTAGAATAGCCTTCTTCAACACCCTCCAGGTGTTTTTGACTTCAAATCCCATCAGCTCCAGACAACATGAATAACGATCAAGAATTCTGGGAGTCTCTAGTCCAAACGTTCTGGAGGGCACCAAGTTGACGAAGGCTCCGCTAGATGTCTCACTGCCAGTATATACAATTAGGTAACCCATTTACATTATGCCTCTTTATTGCTGTTGGCTTTACCTACCTATTCATTGCTTTGATACATTGTCTTACATTATTATTTTTGTATGATAGATAGATAGGAATGAGAGAACCAACTAATAAGCCATATAAATGTATTTATTATATATGATTAACATTTATATCTTTACCCTGGCATCAAGGTGACGCAGAACATTTTAAACTGTTGAGAAGGCAGGGTCTGCATGTATTTCACAACAAATAAATAAAAAGCACTGAGAATAAAATGCAAGAATAAAAAGGGGGGACGTAGGCCATGAATGGAGAGGTATGGTCCAGACCAGTTGTTTAAAAAAAGGAAAACAAAGCACTCCCTTTAAGACCTTGCCAGTTCAACATGGCAAGGCCTGCCCTGAACTGGGCATGCTGGTGGGGTCAGCATGCCCAGAGACGTAGGGGATGGGGCCAGCATGCATGGTCCCATCCTATACACCTTTGCCCCTCATGTGTTCAGGTGAATGCCCGAATACGGCTTTAGAATGTCCAAGCTTTATAATGGTGGAATGTAGTTTGATCTCTACAGCTTAACAGGCAATCTCATGGCTCTATAATACTGGGCCTTTTACCTGTCTCACAAATTGTGATGTTTAGACTGGCCATTCTTAGGTACTCCAAGCATTCTTTACCGTTCGAGACTTAACCCTGGGGTTATCCATGTTCTGTTATGAGGAAAGCTTGCAACTAATCTGAAATTTTAGAATAATTAAATTGCTCTTTAAAAAAAAATCAATTTACAGCTGAACTTTATTGCCTGGCCCATTTGGAAAGTAGGTACTGATCATCCATCAATGTTATATGAAATCTCGGGTATAACCGGAAGGCAAAAGGGGGTGGGGGGGCAGTATAACTATGTACAATTAATTAAGTGCAAGAGTGACCTCATTACATTGATGGAGTATAATGCACCAACCTAAAAACAAAAGCAAATTCATTTTGATTAAATATGCATTGATTTACGACAACATATAGCACCCCAGGTTATATGACTTTTAGCGCACATGACTTTCAACTGTAACATAAAACTTGACTCAGAAAGAAAAAAAAAGACCTGGAATGTCTTTTTCCTTAGACGCTTTCTGCCTTTCAGTCAAACAAAAGTCACTTTCAAGAAACTCCTTAAGGTCACCTTCAGCATGCATTTGAATCTAGAGCGATATTATGTCTCTGACAATTGTACTGGTTTGTTATAATATCCAAACCATGTTCTCATTTCCCAGAACAGCTTTACACTGAGTTTTGAAGAAAGTTCATGATGGTTATAGAACCTGATATTCTTGCATCTTTTTCAGGGGGGGGGGGAATAAGCTAAAATGAAATAACAGAGAGAAACAAATAGGAAAGCCAATTGTGTGGGCACAGCCACTGTCATGCATGTCAGGAACTATGTCAGGGACAGGGACAGTGCAGCCCTCTTGATATTGTTGGGCTGCAACTCCCATCATCCCTCACCACTGGCTATGCCAGCTAAATGATGGGATCTGCAGTCCACCAACATCTGGTGGGCCACAAGTTCCTCACCCCTACACTATGTGGACCTAACTAAAGGTCTCACTCCTGAAGATGTGGGGAAAGAGGGTTGCAGTCGCAGAACATGCACTGGCAAAAACTGTGTGTCACTTTCACATTTTTACCCATAATTCCATTCCACCTTGTTTCCACAGTAACCTGCATGTTTCTTTATATACCATTGTCTCAAAATATTAATTTATTGCATATCACAACATTAGGAAAAGTGTGAAATCCTATAGATGGCTAAGTCCAATCCATACATTACTTGAAGAGATGTGGATCATCAGGTCATTTCATCTAGGACTTTGCAAAGACTGAATTCCTCAAGCATCCCTAGGAAGGCTTAATGAGGCCTACCACTTTGCTTTCTTGGGCTTACTCTCCAAGCAGCTCTACTCTCATTCTGCCTGCCTCACCTCCACTATGGTTAACAAGGTTTTTTAATGATGGCTCCTGGTGCAGATCAACCCTGTTATAAAATATTGTATGTGAAACAGATCTTTGAAAGCTTTGACTTTAAAAACCTACATACAGAGCTACAATTTGTTGCCAGTGTATAGTTTATGTCTGAGAAAACTGCCCAGGCAGGGAGAATATAATTAATGCATCTCTCTCAACTGTCTCTCTTTTAGAGAACAGATTATGGGGCATTTTTGTTTTGGTTTGGTTTAGGGCTTTTTTTGCCCCCACAAGGGGTAATATTAGCTTACCTCACACAAAGGATTCTGGAAATGAGAGTATGTGAAATTCCAGTGAATTATTTAATTGTGCAGACTGCAAGTTGTTAGTATTGCTCTTAGGAAGATCACATTTCTACATTGACTTTATTGTTCTATCCCTGGCATGAACAGAAACAATTACCAGGCTAATAAAGCAGTAGGTCAAGTTGCATGGGATTGAAATCATGATGAGGGCAATGACCTGGTTATGCTACAAATTAACTCTGTCTCTCAGCTGTGTTGTTTTTAAACAGCACAAACCTGCCTGCCTCTGCCATAGTAAATGCACATTCTTTGATTAACAAAGAGCTTTCTGCATTTGATCTTCTGGGAATATTTTAAAAAGCTCTACTTTTGTTGTTGCTGTTCTAGCTAATTCAGATATCAATAGTTTCCAAATGTGAATTACAAAAGAACAGGATGAGCCTTTCTTTGGGAAAATGGCAGCATGGGATAGATTCTTTTAAAATTTGAAACAGCCATGTTTGCTTATTCCTCTATCCATGCTGGATGCATCGATTAAAATAGCAAACACTACAACAAAACACTCCCTTGAGATGTATTGCTGTCATGGCCTGGACAACAACATTTTAGTAAAAATTATAAAAAGGAGCTGTATTTTGAATTCAGCAAGGAGTGAAGAGCCATCAAAACTGGCTCTGCCCAGGGACTTAGTCTTGCACAAGCCAAGAATTTCCCACAAACATTTATGCATGTCGGAAGAATGGTTAAAGGCAGCAGCAAGAAATGTGGGAGGAAACAAAGAAAGGCAAATTGTCAGATGGACAAGATAATGACCAGGTCTGGGATTAAACATGGGTTATCTCTCTTCACATATTTGTAGCTGCTTCACACATTGAGTTCACTGCTTGATAACTGCAGTGTCTAATTTTCTTGTGTGGTTGATCATACACACCAAACAATGCACATTTTGCACATGAGAATATGCACAATAACAAAAATGCTTTTGCGCATACAAAAACATGCACATTTTTGCGATCACCATTTTATTTTTTAAATGGCAACTGTGGAGCTCAGCAAGGCCTCTGGGTGAGTGCGCACTGCTCACGAGCGTGGGAGGGGCTCAAGCGCAGTCCAGGGACCAGCGAATGGGGGCAGGGGCTGGGTAGGCATCTGGAGAACCTGGATAGGGGTGAGTTTGCCAATCCCTACAAGAACATATCTTTTCATATAATCAGTGTACTCTGTTCACACATGCAGATGTATGTTATCAAGTGATGAACGTGTATATATGAACTGGTGCTTAATAGTAGTATGGGAAGTTGTCCAGATTTCCAGGTCATACAATTTGAACTGTCCTGCAGTCAGTTAGCAGCTGACTATGCTCACATCACACTGTCAGCTCCATCCAAGCAGAAGGTATACAAGGTGTAAATTTCTTTTAAGTAACAGTATTGTAATAATAAAATTTATAAAACACTATAAATCATTTATTAAAAAATAATGTATAAAACATAACTAAAATTGCAAAACAAAAGGTGCAAGTAAAAGTCAATTTTTTGAACCAAATTCTCAGGAATATAAAAGATGAGCTTCTCCCATGGTGCCTGCCCTGCCCTGCCCTGCCCTGCCCTGCACTGCACTGCACTGCACGTAAGAAGCAGTGCCAAGCAGCTGACAGAGGCTGGAAGGAGGACTCATCAAGCAGGGTGGGGAAGGAAGGCAAAGCCTTCAGCTCCAAGAATAAAACCATACATCCTCTTGGAGGTAAAGGAAGAAAGCAGAGAGAAGCAGCTGGAAGGAAGTCAAATAGAGGAAGAACAAGGAAAGGGAAAGGGAAAGGAAGAGGCAGGATGTGTCACAGCATAAGATGGAGGTTTGCAGGAGATAAATAAAGCCCAGATCTGGCGACTCTCCCTGACCATTTTGAAGAAATCAAAGCAGCTCTTATTTATTTAATTACATTTATATTCCACCTTTGTTCTGTCATGGTGGAACTCGAGGTGGCTACACAGGATTCCGAGGTGGTTCAAGCATTGAGCAGACCCAGACCTGCTTAGCTTTAGCAAAGTGGCTGTCTCATATGCCTTCAGGCCATGCCCTGGGGCCGTAGTGGGAAAGGAAACTGAAGCCTTCCCTCCCAGAAACTGTTTGGTGCCTTTTTCTGAAGTGGAGTGACAGAACTACCCCCCTCCCTAGTATTTTTGTTATTATCTTTCCTTCCTCCCTTGTTTTTGGGTAAACCCTTGCAGAGGAACTTCTCTGCAGTACCACAGAACAGGTCATCACAACTTACGTATGGGTTGGCCCCACAGCTCTGTGGTGCGAATATGAGGATCCAGGCTGTCTTTTGCCTGGGGCAGGTCTCTCTGTGAGGTGCCCGCCAATGTTCCTGGTACATGCCCCAAACACAGATTCCTTGTGTGCATAAAATTGATTCTAGTACAAATGCAGCAGCTTAATAACATTTTAATATTAAATGTTATGTACTATATAAATATATAGGAATTAATAATCTCCTAACTAGACAAGCCCCATAAGCTTATGATAAAATGTGTGTTGCACCCCTGAAGAGTTTCACCCAAGTTCTGCTTCTCCAGAACAGTACACGAACCAGCAGTATATTTAGTTGCTGTGATCAAAAACAAACAATGTTGAAGGAAAGTCTCACAGCAGCTACTCTACTAATGATGCAGAGGCTTCTTTTTTCAAAAAGGACAATAATTAGTAAGATCAGAGTGAGAGGGGAACTACAATGGTATTTTGTTCCCCCTCAAAGGTTTCACTAAGGTCCTAACTGTGCCATACAATCTTTGCAAATCAAATGCAGAGTTTTGTTTTCGCTGGCCTGGGAATTAAAAAAGACTCTGCATCCTCATTTAAAAAAAAACAACACCACACTATGAAAACGAAGTTTGCTGACAATTCAGTAATGAATGTGGATTGTTGAGGAAGATGTCTTAAGCTTTTGTTATGTTTTATCTGTGAGGAAGAATCCTAGGCCAAGGTTGTTGTTGTTGAGTCGTTAAGTCGTGTCCGACTCTTCGTGACCCGATGGAACATAGCACGCCAGACCTTCCTGTCCTGTGCTCTTTCCCAGAGTGTGCTCAAGTCCATATTCATTGCATCGGTGATGCTATCTAGCCATCTCATCCTCTGCCATCCCCTTCTCCTTTTGCCTTCAATCTTTCCCAGCATCAGGGTCTTTTCCAGTGACTTTTCTCTTCCCATTAGGTGGCCAAAATATTTGAGGTTCAGCTTCAGTATCTATCCTTCCAATGAGCAGTCAGGGTTAAGAAGAAGAAGAAGAAGAAAAAGAAGAAGAAGAAGAAGAAGAAGAAGAAGAAGAAGAAGAAGAAGAAGAAGAAGAAGAAGAAGAAGAAGCAGCTTAACTTAAAAAAATTAAAATGCTTAGTTTAGTGACTCAGCATTATTTATTTCTCAGCATTCAACCTGTGAAGGCCCTTGGGTAATAAATATTTTTTCCATATTCAGTCACACAAGAAAGAATAAATACTTATTTGCATGAAGCTAACAATGAAATGGCCTCTACCAATGTGAATGGGGACAAACGTAGGTGATTATTTTGTTACCTGGAGATAAGAGGCAATAAAAAGACCCCTGCTTCTTGCTTTGGCATTATCTGCTTTTGCTGGGCTGCATTTTGGTCTTGAAATTGGAATTGCCTTCTATCGTTCTTCATAAAGCAGCAAGATGTAAACCAGTGACAATGAATCCACCAAACTCAAAAATAAATACCAGCCAAGTTACAACAGCAATATCTAGAAAGAATTTACTAGCTGACAAGAACAACAAAGAATGCTGTTGACACAGATAAATAGATATCTGAGTATTTATGTACAGTTCTGGCATTTGAGCCCAACATATGGGTCAACATATCCCTGAAACTATGGGTATTCTTAAAGTGCTAGGGAAAGGGAGGGGAAAATCACTCAGAACTCATTTCTGGTCTCCTTGCCCCTCTGTAGATTCTGTAAATTTCAAGGGAACAAGTCAACTACTCATCATCACAATCTAGTGTTTCAAATTAAGAAAACGCAGATGTTATATCCAACTTTCTCTCTCAGATTGAACCTGTCAGATCTGAAAAGGCTGTGTGTTTATAGTCCTACATTTCTAAGATAACAATTTCACTCACCTGGAAAATGGCTTGTCTAGAGTCTCATCCTATATCTTACAGGGTGAAACTGAACATTTACAGCAATATGTTTAACTGAAAGTATACAGGAAGTTTCTAATCCTTTCTTCCCTACTTGGCTTTGCTTGCTTTGTGATACAACACAGAAATGCCAAATGCAAACTTAATATGACTGAATAGGTGGAACACAAGGTGAATCACTGGATCTTTTGTCCCAGCACCACCTGATACCATATATTTGAAAGGAATAAAGAATCCATCATATATTTGAAAGGAATAAAATAATCCATCACCTATCCATGGCAGAGGGTGTGTTCCTTGTTGAAATACTGTGCATGTTATGCACCAACTATGATGTTTGCTTGCTGGTCTCTTGGGTTTTTAGACTCACTAATACATGCCAAACCATTTGTCACATGGCAAAATCTCTCTCACACACACACATACAACATTCTTATTTAGACTACACATTAACAATATTTACTAGAGTGTATGTACATGCTTGCACATATATTTGAGTGCTAATAAAGTTATAATATGCTCTGTGATGATGTATTATAGTTCATTATTTCCATGGTATAGATAATGTATTGAAATATAGAAGCACAATGCAGGGAGAATAATTAATGGTTTTCACCAAGAACAGACCAGCCTGTAATTCACAAAGGAATGCTGCTTATGTAATAAAGTGGGTGTCAATATGACTAGTTTATGAATTGCAGCCAATTCGATCAGAAATATACCCATGCTCTTAAAATGGACAGCAGTTTAGCGTTGGATATATCCATTATACAAAATATTTATAACAGGTCCTGTAATATCTGCCTAAGCAAAGCCTCCTCTTTGCCAGTTCTTTCCCAACTCAATAAACATGCTAAGACCACAGAACTAAAGACTTCTATATCATCTTCTTCATCAAGCTTTTATCCCAGCTATCCAGGAAAAGTTATGAGCAGCATAAGAACTGAAGTCAAGACTGCCTTCATCCAAAACCTATAATGTACAGGAAGATAATATACCATGTGGTACCTAATGGACAATCAACCCTGCCCCTCTGTTCTAGCCTGCCAGTTGGGCCAGATTTATATAATATCTGAGTGGAACAGAGGTCACTGCAGCTCCTTCCCCATGGCACTCCAGTAACATGATTATGTGAAACAGCTGACTGGCATGATCATTTTCCACTCTCTGTTGAATGCCTTTGTAGAAAAAAACAACAGCAACATTTAGTATTTCCATGCCACTTCAGAAAGTTCAAGGCACTTATCTTAGTAGTAGTTATCCCTATGACAATCCTGTAAAATAGGTCAGGTTTTTTTTTAATTGCAGTAGGGAGGTCTGAAGCAGAGCATAGGTCTCTGCATGCAGCAGAATGCAGTGAGGAGATCACAGAATGGCATGTCCTGCTTAAGACTGTAGGTGGTGCTTACTAGATTTGAATGCTCCCTTATATAGAAAACTAGCACTTCAAGGAGAAAGGTAGCATGATCCTGCGACTACTGTGGTGGTTTCTGATTTGCAGGAGATTTTTTAAACGCAGCAATGGTGCTGGCCCAAGACATAAAAGCAGAGCACAAATGCCCTTCCTCCCACTAGGAGTAACAGTAGGATTAACACTGCACCAGAGGAAGCTGCCTTATACCATTAGACTATTGGTTCATCGTCCTCAGTACTGCCTTGTTTACACTGACAGGCAGTGGCTCTCTCTTGTTTCAAATGGGAGCCTTTCCCAACCCTACCTGGAAGGATTGGACCTGGGACCTTTTAAATAGAGCTAAAGCCCTTCCACAGACAATAATTCTTTCCTTCATCTATTGCCCCTCATTGTGTCACCTAAAGAAGGCGTTTTCCCTCTACTGCATGCCAGAGCCATTCCTGCACAAGGGGCACCGGAAAATGTGGTCTCTTGCCTGCGGCCTGAGGTGGTACCGTCCATTCCACCACTTCAGCATTCCATCACTTCATTCTGCTACATGTCAACACCAGGCCTGAGAGACAGCAACTTACCAAAGTTACACTAACATCCTCAATGTCATCAGTGGGGGCTCTCCTCAAGGTGCCCCTCCATAAGGGTAAAGTGGGTAGTGATCAAGGGAAGGGTCTTTTCAGTGGTGATACCCTGTTTTTGAAACTCTTTCCTTAGGGAGATTTGTCTGGTGCCCACTATGCTATCCTTTCAGTACCAGGCAAATACCTTTTTTTTGGTTCTCTTGGGCTACTTAAATTCTCTGTTTTAACTTATCCTAACTGCTGCGTTAATTGTTGGATTTACTATGATCTATATTATTTCACTTAATTTAATGTACTGATGTTATTGTTGTGAATTGCCCTGGAAGTCATTTGGCTGAAGGATGGTATGCAAATGTACTAAATAAATGTCTACTGAGTTCATAGCAAAGGCAAGATTTTTAAAGCAGGACTCAACTGCGCTACAGTAGCTCTCTGTCTGATTTGAGTCTGACACACAGATCTCTCAAAGCTCCCCAAAGCTGGTCCACTTATGTCTTAGTTTTTCAATGGTTATAAAAATACACACATTCAACCTACTTACAGTCATTTTAAAGATGTGTCTGCACAAGGGAAACTTTACAAGTACATCCTTGAATCTTCGAAGTACAGACCAAATTCAGTTCTGAGATTCATGAAATACAGTGTTATTTTTAGTAGAAGGTGAAGATTACTGATAAAATCACAATTCACCTCCGAAAATCCAAAAGTGGTGCCATCATTTATAATCCTATCACAAATTGCACTATGTCAATGTAAAATATACACCTCTAATACTAAATACACAAGAATACAGAAGTACTATTGACTTCTATGGAGCATATTTTCAGGTGAGTATGTTCAGAACTGCACACTCAGAATAATAATATGGATAAAGGAAGTTAGTCTATTGCGTTCCTATGTTAAACTGAAAATGAACAGTTAAATTGTGAAACGCTATTTGCGTTGCCCTTATTTTCGCCATAGTCTACGTAAATCTTTACATAGACTACAGGGACCAAATACGGAACGCGAATGGCGGCTCCCTATGGGGGCCGCCATTAGCTGTACGTGCTTTTTTTTTTTTTTTAAGTCACCCGTGATAGGCTACGTGACGATTAACGTAGCCTATCACGGCTGACTTTGCAAATCTAGCCGTGATAGGCTACGTTAATCGTTACGTAGCCTATCAAAGGGGCGTTTGGTTTTTTTACTTTTCTTGTAATGGCGGCGGCGGCAGCAGCTGGTCAAAAGACCGGCTGCCGCCCCCGCCCCTGACGAAGACCTGCCGAACCGCCGCCGGGACCCGCCGCCGGGAGGGACATTCGTGAAAGGTAAGTCCCATCCCGGGGGGGGCCGGGGGGGAGAATTTCTCACTGAACAACCTTCAGAGGACCGAATGTGTTGGCGCTCGGCCCCCCCGAAGTTTCGGGGAGAAATTCTCCCCCATCCCTACAGATTTTGCCCTCAAATTTATACACAGGGGGGAAATGGTTTGCTCTGCAAATGAGTGTTTTTGTTAATAATCCTGCATTGTTAAATTTAGCAGCACTGGAGTTTTAAAAGCTATCTATTTATTTATTTATTAAATTTTTTAATCGCCCAACTGGCCTGTCACCTGGCCACTCTGGGAGATGTACAATGGTACAATTTAAAACAGTAAAATTATACATTAAAACTTTATTTAAGATTACCCTAAATAATAACCAAGTTTTCAGTGTGTGGCAGAAGCTCATTAAAGAGGGGGATGGCGGAGTTCCCTAGGGAGGGAGTTCCACAGAGTGGGAGCCACCACAGAGAAGGCCCTGTCCTGGCTGATGGGACAGAGAGAAGGCCATCCAAGGCTGATCTTGTTAAGCAGCCTGTCTGGTGTTGCTGAAGGCGTTCCTTGAGATAGGCTGGGCTGGAACCATATAGGGTTTTAAAGGTCAAAACCAACACCTTGAATTTGGCCCAGAAAACAACTGATAACCAGTGCAACTCCTTCAGCACTGGAGTGATGTGATCACACCGGCGGCTGCCTTTAATCAGGCGAGCCTCCACGTTCTGCACCAGCTGCAGCTTCCGAACCATCTTCGAGGGTAACCCCACATAGAGCGCATTACAGTAGTCTAAACGAGAGGAGACCAGGGCATGTACTACCGATGGGAGCAGATGGTCGGGAAGGTAGGGGCACAGCCACCATATCAGATGGAGTTGGTACAATGCTGTCTGGCTCACAGCTGACACCTGAGCCTCCATGGACAGCTGGGAGTCTAAAATGACCCCCAGGCTGTGGACCTGGTCTTTGAAGGGTAGCCGTACCCCATTCAACACCAGGTCAACATCCCCCAACCTCCTCTTGTCTCCCACCAAAAGTACCTTGGTCTTGTCAGGGTTCAGCTTCAGCTTATTCCTCCCCATCCAGCTTTAAGAATAATGATCATAAAATAGCTGGAAAGATTATGCTTGGTTGCATAAAGAAATCTACTTACCTAAAGTACCTTATGGTTATAACATACCATAAGGTTATAACATAAAGTACCATAAGGTTATAACAGACCCTTGCTGTCTGCCACACTGACCTAGTATATATACTTTATCACCAAAATGCTAGACTAATTCACTGACTTGTTGTTACTGTTTGTGATGTATGTGTTTACCTAGGAAAACCCTGAACGAGGAATGAGCAAACATGCAATGTTTGTGCTCATTGTGGTTCTCCAAATTCCTCCTGAAAGCTAAGTTTGCTTCACTTCCAAACGTGTCTTTGTTATCAATCGGGAAAAATGCATTTTTAAAAGTGCACATTTTTCCCAACTGAAAATGTGCATTTTTCCCAAAGTGTGAAAATGTGGATTTGGGAGGAAGTGTGCACTTGCACAAGCAAATAGCAAATGCAATTGCAAATGCAAGTTCAGGAAACTGCAAAAATGTCCAGAGAATTTCATTCCTGTTCGTGTTCAGAATTAGAGGTGGACGAAAGTCACTTACCTGTCGTCGAAGGCCGTTCGCGGTGGGGGGGAGGAGCTTTGCTGGTCCCCCCACGAAGTTCAGGCCGGGGGGGAGGCTTCCCTCCTCGCCCGGCCGAAATTCAGGCCGGGGGGGGGCTTCCCGCCTCGCCCGGCCGAAATTCAGGCTGGGGAGGAGGCGCCTCGCCCAGCCGCGAACGCGAAAGTAAAAAAAAAAAAAATGCCCCCTGATAGGCTACGTGACGATTCATGTAGCCTATCACAGCTAGATCTGCAAAGTCAGCCGTGATAGGCTACGTGAATCGTCACGTAGCCTATCACGGGTGACTTTAAAAAAAAAAGCGCATACGCGAATGGCGGCCCCCATAGGGAGCCGCCATTCGCGTTCCTTATTTAGTCGCTGTAGTCTACATAAATGTTTACGTAGACTACAGCGAAAATAAGGGCAACGCAAATAGCGTTGCCCTTATTTTCGTCGTAGTCTACGTAAACATTTACGTAGACTACAGCGACCAAATAAGGAACGGGAATGGCGGCTCCCTATGGGGGCCGCCATTATCCGTACACTCTTTTTTCTTTTTTTTTTAAGTCACCCGTGATAGGCTACATGATGATTCACGTAGCCTATCACGGCTGACTTTGCAAATCTAGCTGTGATAGGCTACGTGAATCATCACGTAGCCTATCAGGGGAAGGTTGTTTTTTTTTTCTTTCATTGCAATGGCGGCGGCGGCAGCCGGTCGAAAGACCGGCTGCCGCTCCCGCCTCGCTCGAACACCCGCCGAACTGCCGGCCGGACCAGCCACCGGGAGGGACATTCGGTGAAGGTAAGTCCCGTCCTGGGGGGGGTGCGGGGGCGGGGGGGTGCGGAGGATTTCTCCCCGAAACTTGTTCGGGGGCCAAACACGTTGGCGCTCGGCCCCCCAAAGTTTCGGGGAGAAATTCTCCGCCATCCCTATTCAGAATTGTAAATGGGACATGTTCTCATGATTTGCAAACAGCAACTAAATTCTCATAATCTCTATCCTGAATAGTAATAACCAGCCATGATATTCAGCTCTGCACTATGACATTACATTTGAATAACGTTATTAACTCTACAAAAAGTAAGATAGAAAACATGCTAAGTAGGTAATGTACATAATTACACTCTCTCTTCTTTTTTTGAGTATATTTTTTATTTATCTTCATAAATGACATAATACCAAAATTACCAACAACCTGATCAATACTACAATTTCCCAACAATACAATATTCTGATGAGGACACCACAATAACAAAAAGAGAAGGGGGGGGGGAAAGGGAAGAGGAAAGGAAGTGAAGAAAAAAGATTCTTTCCCCTTCCCTCCCCTAGGGATGGCAGAGAATTCCGCCACGAATACCAGTGAGGACGAATGCCAGCACAATCGGCCCCCTGGAATCCTTGACGGAGCAAAGCCCCCCCACCCTATGAAACGGAGCCTACCTGGCTGCGGCTCCAGCTCCGGCGGTGGCGGCTCCGGCCGCTGCCAGGCTGCTGCGGCCGCAAGTGGCGGCCGTCATAGCGGCTGCCATTTGCACCCCTACGGCAGTCCGTGATAGCCTACATATATATTTACGTAGCCTATCATGGCTAAAGCAGGGACGCAAATGGCATCCCCTACACCATTTGCGTCCCTGCTTTAGTCGTGATAGGCTACATAAATATTTACGTAGCCTATCATGGGCTTGCATAGGGACGCAAATGGCGTCCCCTATGCAGGACGCCATTTGCGTCCGCAGCAGCCCGGAAGCACCTGGAGGCCCCACTGCAGGTTGGCATGGCCATGGAGAGGAGTGGAGTGGAACCGGCCAGGCAGGATTCCAGGGGGGAGGAATGGATCACCTCCCCCCTGTCAAGGATTCCGGGAGGAGGAACGGATTGCCTCCCCCCACCTGCGGAACCCGGCGGAGCCAGGTAAGCGAGGTTTTGTACACCCCTACCCTCCCCCTCTCCCTCTCTCTCCCCTTTAAAGAATTAAGTTTAAACTCCAATACCCCCCGGCCTCCAATGCCATTCTATTTTAAAAACTATATCTATAACCTTAACAATCTTACAATTTAATAAACAACCTTACATTTCAATATCATATCATCAATCTTATATCAAAGAAATAGGTCCACAGTTCATTCCCAGTAGCCTATATTAAGAAGAAGAAGAAGAAGAAATATAGTGTTATATAATAATAAAACTTAAAATAAACCTTCAACAATCAGTAATATATTTTATATATAAATGCATGTGCACAATTAACCTCAATCAATAAATTTAAATATAGCATACCATATCTATTTTGAAATAAAAAATATAAAGAAAAGCAAGAAAAAAAGAAGATGAAAGAGAATAAACAAATATATGTATAATCATTCATCTTCTGACCTAGCCTGGATCATGTAGACTAAACACAAGCAGTTAAGAAAGCTTGCTTAAAGTTTCCAGTTCATGGGATTGTAACAGAATTCTCACGCATTTTTATGTTCAGCCATGCCTCCACCATTTCATGATTTAGAAACTTCTTCATCTGACCTTCAGACACAATACAAAGTGTAGCAGGATATTTTAAGTAATTTTGTAAGTTCATTTGTTTTGCCATATTTTTTGCTTTGATAAATTGCCTTCTTTTATTCGCCACCTCTTTGATGTAATCTGGAAATAACATAACTTTATCTTGTTTCTAGGAAAGGCTTCCACCCTCTCTCGCCAAACGCAGGATATTTCTTTGTGGAGACTTTTGCAAATTGGACTGTTATCATGTAATCAGTCCCTTTAGCATTTGGCACATGAAATGCCTACTCAATATCAAGTAAATAATCAGATGGGATAGGGAGTGTCTCATGCAAAAGTTTATCCACAAAAATAGGCAATTTTACATCACTAGACAGATTTTTAATCCCAATAATATGTACATTGGACCTCCCCATGAAGGCCTCTACTTGAGAAATTCTATCAGAGGCATTTTTAAAACAAATTTGTGTCGTAGTTTCATTTCCTGCCACTCGGTCTTCTAGCTCATTAATTTCCGTCTCCATTTTTTGCCATGAAGCATTAATTAAATCTACAGCTCCTTGCAGGGCGGTGATGGAATTTTGGATTAAATCCAATCTTTTGGCTTGCTCCATAAATTGCGAAGATAAAGTCTTTATCAGAGTAAATAATTCCCCTATATCTTCTGTTCTCGAAACTTTTGACACAGAGGGTGCAGGGGGTGTTGATGCCAGCTCCTTTCTTCTCCTTGGTGCAGACATGTTTCTCTCAAACAGATCTTGCAGGTCCTCAGATGTTCTCAGATATTGTTAACATTTCTTAAGTCATCCCTCAGAAGTTGTTGATATTACTTAAAGCATATATTATCATGGAACACGTCAGCCCTGTTTTCTCCTATGAAATAGGAGTCTCAATACAGCTTTTTGCATTGGTAAAGCTCTGAAGAGATAATCCTGGAATCCAGCCCCCCCCCCCCACTATCTCAAGTGGGGTACTTTTCTCCAAGATGTTGCTTTGCCCCCCCTTTTAATTCCAGGGGGGAATGAAAGGTTTTTTTCAATCTTTTAAAAAGCTGTTTGAAAATGCTCCCAAGGGAGCACCCACGGGATGCTACCAGAGCGACTTTGGTTCCAACCGGAAGTCCCCTACATAATTACACCCTCAAGAATTTTGATCTGTTCATATACAGATCACCAGTAAACTTACTGATTGAATGTCAGGGGAATGTGATTGATGTAGTGTGTTGCTGTCCATCCAATGCTGTCCATCTGCCAGTAGAATGAAAACCACTGGTGGAATGGATTTTCACACACACACACACACACACACACCTGCTCTGGAGAATTGAGGGACTCTCTGGAGCAGATTATGGCTTTCACGGGGCTGCAGGGGTGAGGAGAGCTAGGAGAAGGCCACTCATGCAACATTGGATTTAACCCAGTATAACTTTATTTCAGCAAACTGATAATGGTCCCCCAAGATATTTTGATTAGGAAGCCTGAAGAATATGCTACCATTAGTTGGATTGATGGCTGGTTGATGGAGTGCTCTTCAATGGCTCCTCTTCAACCTGGGTGAGGAGTAAGTTGTTGTAGGGTTCTGTCCTTGGCCCAGTGTTGTTTAACATCTTGTGATGAGTCCTAGAGAGCACACCATGCCACCTACCCATGCCAGCTGATGATGAATTTGCCTGTCAACCATTTGAAACTGTGGCATGATCAGGAGGCATTGGTTTGACCACCTCTGGGGCATGAATGCCTTTTGCCAAAGGGATGAGGTGAAGACAAGACTTTACTTACACTGGATAGATCCCAGGTAATGGAGGAATAAAGCCGACAGGTGGTTCAGCTCCTAGAAAAAAACGTATTGAGTTATTTTTCCATCTTACCACATTGGACCTTGATGATGTATGTAAACCACTTAAAAATATTATATTAAGTAGAATAAAAGTATTATTAATATCGATCAATAACAATGCCATGAGATACTGAGCCTGGGAAAGTGATAGGGAGCCCTTTAACAACATTGCCTAGGAAACTGTGCAAGCCTGTGAGAAAGTAGTAGAGTGGTCATGTGCCTTCATTTACAGAGGGCACAGTCCCGTATTTAAAGGGCTGTCGAGTCCAAGTCCAATTTAAAGATAAAGAACCATCAGAAGAAAGAGCTGAGCCTTGAAGTTGCCCATCAACAGCACCTGGACAGCAGATTGAGCAGATTGACAGGTCACCTGGTCAGTCTTCCACACTATAGTGAGATGTATTGTATTTCTATTTACAGTTAGGGTTGGCGGAGAATTTCTCCCCGAAACTTCAGGGGGCCGAGCGCCAATGTGTTCAGCCCCCCAAAGAAGTTTCGGGGAGAAATTCTCCACCCCCCCGCACCCCGCACCCCCCCCCCGGGACGGGACTTACCTTTCCCGAATGTCCCTCCCGGCAGCGGGTCCCGGCGGCGGTTCGTCGGGTCTTCGTCAGGGGCGGGGGTGGCAGCCGACCTTTCAACCAGCTGCCGCCGCCGCCATTCCAATAAAACTAAAAAAAAAAAAATGCCCCCGTGATAGGCTACGTGACGATTAACGTAGCCTATCACGGCTAGATTTGCAAAGTCAGCCGTGATAGGCTACGTAAATCGTCACGTAGCCTATCACGGGTGACTTTAAAAAAAAAATTTAAAAAAGCGCGAACGGCTAATGGCGGCCCCCATAGGGAGCCGCCATTCCCGTTCCTTATTTGGTTGCTGTAGTCTACGTAAAGATTACGTAGACTACGGCGAAAATAAGGGCAACGCTATTTGCGTTGCCCTTATTTTCGCCGTAGTCTACGTAAAGAGTTACGTAGACTACAGCGACCAAATAAGGAACGTGAATGGCGGCTCCCTATGGGGGCTGCCATTTGCGTATGTGCTTTTTTTTTTAAACCACCCGTGATAGGCTACGTGACAATTTACGTAGCCTATCACGGCTGACTTTGCAGATCTAGCCGTGATAGGCTACGTTAATCGTCATGTAGCCTATCACGGGGGCGTTTTTTTTTTTTTACTTTTAATTTCGCGGCTGGGCGAGGCGGGAAGCCTTCCCCCCGGCCTGAATTTCGGGGGGAGAGCAGCGAAGCGCCTCCCCCCCACCGCAAAAATCTGCGAGACCAGGTAGGTGACTTTCGTGCACCCCTATTTACAGTATAATAATTATTTCTAAATCTGAGTATGTGCAAATTTTATGGAAATTGATCTCCTTTTTGATGTCCTGGTTATGCATTTCTGCTTTTTGGGGGGATTCATAAGTGACCACCCTAGAAAGGAGATCAAGGAGATGCTTCCTTTGGGGGTTATAGAACCCTCATACAGTCCTTGGTGTGGGCCAGTGGTAATAGTGCTAAAGGCTAATGGTTGTATATGCCTCTGTATTAACTTTAGAACAATGAACAGAATTTCCCAGTATCCCACGCCTCTGGGGAGGCCTGGTTCTTGTCCACATTGGATATGACAAAAGGGCTATTGGCAAATTCTCCTCATCAAGGAAGTTCAAAGGAAAAAAAAGAACACAGCATTTGGTACTCACTGGGGTTCTGGACCACGCCATTTAGCCATAAGGGGGCTACAGCCACATTTCAAAGGTTGGTTGATTTCCTGTTAGCCCCCTTTCAGGGATTTGCTTCCACGTTCATAGGCAATGCAAACCTAGGAAGAATATCTGCATCATCTCAATCTGATCTTTAGGACCATATGAGATGCTAGCTTGCATCTCAACCCAGCCAAATGTCACATCACATATTTATGGAAGGGATGAATTAGAATTTTGTTTGGGTCATTTTTTTTATAAGAAATCGCCTCATACATAGGATGGAGAGAACTTGATATTTAAAAAAATAATAATATGGGAGAAAGTAACACTGCCAAATTTGTCCATATTTGGGATACATGGTAGGGCAGAGGGATACTGTGATGAAATGGTATTTTGTTTTGTTGCTTAATTGTACATTTTAATGTTTATTTGCTTGATTGATGTATTCTAAAATAGATTTTTTTTCCAAAAGGCTATGGTTATCAAGGGGGAAAGGGGAGTTAGAATGTTCAGATTTAAATGATGTCTCCTGATTGGCTGTTGCTTTTTCAGTTGGGGGAGAGAGAGAATAACAGGCACTTGGTTTTCTTTAGAAGTTTAGATAGGGATTGGCTTTCTGAGGGATTGGGGCACTGGGTTCTAGCTTTGGGGGTGGTTAGTTTCCCCTGGGAGATATTTATTATTTTGATTATTATTATTAGAAAGGGTAGAGTAGGTAAGGAATTAATAAAACATGAATCAAGAATTTTTACCACATAAAACTCAAACTTGATTGAAACATCTTATACCATGTAAATAAAGTTTCATTTTTAATTTGTTCTTTCAAACCACACAATTCTCAGTCACTGCATTGGAGATAGTGAAAAATATACTAGCCCAAGCCCCAGTTCTCTAAATGCCTCACTTTATACAGTCCTTTCTTCTGGCCACATATGAGTCAGGTGTAGATATAGGAGCAATTTTCTCACAGTGTTAAAAGGGAACAGCACCCTGTGCTTAGATAAAGCAGTAAGAAATTATTCCCTAGAAAGCATAATTACTCCACAGTGAAGAAGGAGGCTTTACCCATGAGATGGGCTATATGCGCATTACATTATCACCTGTTAAATAACCCATTTCTTCTGATTATGAATCATGCAGCACTCTGCTGGCTCTGCACAATTAGATTTCATAATGCCTGAATACAGAGGTGGTTGATAGATATACAACTATATGCATTTACGTTGGAGCATAGAGCAGGATGCAACCATAGTAACAAGGATTTTTTGTGTGTGACCTCCTGGGTGGCAGGGCAATTGCATGGGAAGCACGCAATTGCTCTTCTAAGGGAAGGGGGTGTGGTGAGTGAAGTTCCTACCTTTGAAATTTAAACACACCTAGGGATATCAGAGAATTCCGCGACGGATCTCGGTGAGGCTGAATGCCAGTGCATTCGACCCCCCGAAATCTGTTGCAGAACAAAGCCCCTGCCCCCCCACCCCATGAAAGGTGCACGGGACAAAGTCCCCTCCGCCCCCACCCCACAAAAGGTGCGTGAAACAGAGCACTTACCTGCTCCCGTCCACGCTGCTTTGCGAATGGCGGCTGTCCTGCGGCCGCCATTTTGTTCCTCCTCTTCATAGCCATGATAGGCTACATAAATACTTACGTAGCCTATCACGGCTAATGCAGGGATGCCATTTGCATCCCTGCGGAGGCCGTGATAGGCTACATAAGTATTTACATAGCCTATCACGACGGGGGGAAAAAAAATCCAGCATATGCAAATGGCAGCGGCTACCATACGTAAATATTTACGTAGCCTATCACAGCTCAATACAGGGACACAAATGGCAGCAGCTATGACAGCCGCCATTTGCATCCCTGCAGGGCTGCCCAGTGGCCAGATGTCCAGCTGCGGGCTGCTGGAGCTGGCCGGCGGTTCCGCGGCTTGGCCAGCGGTTCCGCGTCTTGGCCGCGGAGCGGAGCCGGCTGGGCAGGATTCTGGGGGGAGGGACGGAGCACCTCCCCCCCACCATGGATGCCCCTGCACGGAGCCAGGTAAGGGATTCGTACATCCCTAAACACACCTTAGCATTCTGCCCCAAATTTCTAGTTGCATTTTTCAGTCAAAGATTTTGCTTTTAAGCAAGATTCTCCACCCCTCTGAGAATCTTCTTTTATTGTAATATTTATTTCACAGTGAAGTTGCTATGCTGGCAATGTGATAAAATGGTTATCTCATGTCAATGTTATGTAGTTAAATGCAGGGCAAACACCATATATACCATACACACAAAAACATTATTCAGGCAGAACGTTTATGTTCCAAACCAGGTTTTTAGTAACTGGAAGCACAATGGAAATCATTGCAAGGAGAACCATTTAAAACTCAAATTCAGTGGGGCTCCATATAAAAGTTCTCATTGCTCAATTATATTTTCCAGCAACAGAGATTAATTAAAACCTAATCACAAAAGATGGCCGAAAGGGAGAGGGTAATTGTTTCTTCTGTCAGTGGCCTGACGCTGAACCAGGCATAATCAATTAGCAAATGGCCTAATTTATTTGTCTGACTTATGGCACAAATTGAAAGCTTGCTGAACCAGGAATTAAGCAATTGAGGTCTGAGTGTGTTGGTTGTAGTGCAGTGTGATCGAACCTCTAAAGGCTACTTCCTATGGACATCCTGTTTACACAACACCCATTTCCATGAACAAATTAGATTGTTGTTGTTGTTGTTGTTGTTGTTGTCCCATGTAATAAACATCTAGCAACATAGGAACACAGAAGCCTGCCTTTTACTGAGGCAGACCACTGGTCCATCTAGCCCAGTATTGTCAACACTGACTGGCAGTGGCTCTCCAGGTGTTCAGACAGGAACAATTTTCAGACTGCAGCCTTTTCCAGACCTACCTGGAGGTGTGAGGGAATGAACATGGGACCTCCTCCATGTGAAGCATATGCTGTGCCACTGAGGTATGGCCATTCCCTGTTGTTACAAACATGGAACAATAAGCATATAACTTTAGCCATTAGTAAGCAATTGCAATTTGGTTATAGTGTAAAAATAGCCAACCTAAAATACAAAACTTTTTTCAGCCACCCTCTATGGCTTCTGAGATTCCAGCAACGATCACACATGCATTTTCAAACAATATTTGCAGCCATGAGAACTAGAAGTGCCCTCACCCCGTGCCTGGCTTGCCTGGCCGCGGGGGGTGCTGTTGCGGGTGGCAGGGGGAGGACGGGACAAGGGCGAAGGCCATTGGCCTTCGCCCCTGGGGTCTCCAAGGGGTGGGTCTAGCCGGCCACTATTTAGGCCGCGCTGCCCCGCAGCCTCCTCATTCCGGCTATTCCAGCTGGAATTTTCGCTCCCTTTTTAAGCGGCAGCACATCACGTCCTCCCCTCATCCTCGATCTCTCAACCCAGGGATGAGGCGGTGGCTTGACGTCGCGGCGGCGGCAACCCAGGGACGAGGCGGCAGCGCAGCGGTACCTTCGGGATGAGGCGGCTGCTTGGCGGCGCGGCAGAGGCGGCGGCATTCCCGGGACAAGGCAGCTATTGAGCTGCGTGGTTTGCACCCTTTCCCCGGCACAAGCGAGAGGCTTTTCACCCTTGCCTCCCCCTTTCTTTGGTGCTCCCTGCTCTGGTTTCCACGGCGTTTCTCCCCCCCAGCTGATTTCAGGAGGGGAAAGTCTCCTGTTTTCGCCCCTTTCTCACTCCAAAACACCTTCCAGTTGCGTGTTTGTGTGGGCTTGGGCTTCCGTTGGCTTCCCAGCACTTTCGGGAAGCTGTTTTTAAGGTGAGGGAAGGGAAAGGGTTCTAGTGCCTGGGCTTACCTCCTCCTTTTCACCTCCGTGGGCCGTTTATCTGTGGCTGCCTTGAGATTTTCCCGGGCTTTCTTTGGCACTCTGCTGCCCCCTAGTGGCCTGTTGTGCCTTCAAACCCCCCCCCCTTTGCTTCATAAAGGTAGAAAGGGGGAGGGAGGAGAAAATAAATTATAAAAATAAATAAATAAATAATTTTAAAAAGGGGGGGAGCAGTTGTTTAAGTGGAGCACAAGTAAGGCTCAAGGCTTCACCTGGAAAGTATAGGGTGCGATTTAATATAAAGAATAACAGTAACGAAAGACAAAGCAAACAAATAAACAAATTAATTTACATGCAATTAATAGTATAATATTATTACCAATAAATAAATAAATAAGAATTCTAGAAAGAGAAATTAGAAACATACCAAATATATCCATAGGTAAGCGCATTTCATTCAGGGTTCCATTTAAAGCCAGTTGGTAGATCTCCCAACACACAGCGATGCCACCCAAGAAGGGTTTGGGGGGGGGAGGCAAGGGCAAAGCTGCTTGCCCCCCAGCTAAGTGCCACTTCCGTAGGGTTGACTCCTCCTCATCTGACGATGAGGATCAAGACATGGCCCTCATTCTGGCCAGACTGGAGGCTGCTGAACGGGACTTAGGGATCCCTGCATTAATCACCCCTGCCAGGCGGGCTCCCCGGACTTCAAGGGTTACTAGAGGGCAAGCTCGCAAGGATCTATTAATATCTATTTCAGAGAGGCTGGCAGCTATCGAGGCTTCCAAGGAGGTCGTCACCGTCACTGGGCAAACAGCATCTGCACCAGCCCCAGCGCTCACATGCTCATCTTCGGAGCAGCCCCCTCTGGTGCAAGGGTCGCCGGCACCCGTCTCTCTGGCTCCTGCAGTTTTAGACTGCAGCCAGATCTCTGACATGGCAAACAAGCTTGGTTCAGGTGAGGTTTCAGTCCCTGGGGGGTCCGTGCCAACGACTGGCTGTAACCAGTTCCCGCCATATGGGTGGTTCCCTTTTTCAGCGGGGATGAGTTGGCCTTTTCACTCCCCAGTAGGGGGCATCCCAGGGTTCCCTCACCCTGGTGTACCACCCCACCGCTTCAGCTCAGGTTACACACTCCTGGCACTAAGCCATGCCACACCGGGTGGGGCCACAATTACAATGGGCATCCCTGCATCTGCCCGATCCCAGGGGGCCCCCGTCCCTGCTCCAAACCTCTCAGGTGGGGTTTACGGGGGGGAGCACCCGCGGCCCCTCCGGCTGCTGAGCCTTCTGCGGCCAGTGACAGAGTGGCTCCTCAGCACACCCCATCTGCCATGGCTGCCTGTGCAGCTGTAGGCCCCGTAGGCGGGAGCTCCGAGGAGCTTGGGGTGGGCAGCAATGACTCTTATGTCCAGGTAGAGAATAGGGCAATCCCGACCGAGGGTAGATCCACTCCCCTGGGATATCACCTATTGCCAGCAACAAAAGAGAAAATACTTCAGGGAGAATTTGTTGACATCTTCTCCCTGTTATTCTGTGAGTCTGAAACAAAGGAAGGGGAGAAATCTGGCAATAGGGATCAGGAGAGGGTCAGGCGTAAGAAGGTGTCACGCACTTGGGCAAATTGGCTGCCCGGCTTTTTAATATATATGGGTGTCATTCAGCAAAAACTTAGTGAGTCCTGCTCCAAACCTCTTAGTGAGGACCCGCACCCAGAACGTGGTTGGGTCCTCACTAAGTATTTGGATATTATATATAGGGCCTACACCGAATACGAGGGCGGAGCCTGGCTGGCCTATGACGAATCCTTCTGTATGCGGGCGGCATTTGACCCCACGTTGCGCTGGGACACCAAAGATCAGGATCTTTGGCTGCAGTTTATGACCCCTGCCAGGCCGGGTTTTGGTGAGCGATCTGATAGTGGGCACATATTAGCTAAGCCGACGCCCGCCTCAGCCCCTAAGGCCGGGGTGGGACAGCTGGTTCAACACTGCGCTCTCTGTTTGGTTCCAAGGGCGTCTGCTTTAAAAACCCATGCAGATTTCGCCACGCGTGTTCCATTTGCGGGGGACAACATGCCTTCATTGGCTGCCCAAAGGCCAAAGGTCAGCGGGGCCCAAATCATGAATGACAGGGTGGTAGGAAGCCTGGGGGCAGCACACAACCTCCGCCAAAAGGCACCCAGTCCAATTAAGTTGCAGCCCCTACAGCGCCTTTTGAAGCGCTACCCGCTTCAGAAGGACACCCGCTACTTGGAAGAGGGATTTTCCCTGGGTTTTAGGATTCCATTTCAGGGCCAACGCCAGGCCCAAATTTGCCAGAATCAGAAATCTATTGCAGGTTTCGAACACCTAGTCTTGGATAAGATCAATAAGGAAGTGGTCGCAGGGCGGGTCATTGGTCCATTCAATTCCCCTCCTTTCCGCAACCTCAGGGTCTCCCCTTTGGGCATTGTGCCTAAAAAGGCCGCAGGTGAATACCAGCTGATCCACAACTTGTCCTTCCCCAGGGGGGTGTCTGTGAACGACGCCATTCCTGAGCACCTGTGCTCTGTTCACTACACGCCGTTTGATGCGGCAGTATCTATGGTGAAGGCACTGGGCCCTGGGGACCTCATGGGAAAATGTGACATTAAATCCGCATTCCGCCTCTTGCCAATTTCCCCCGAAGATTTCGACCTTTTAGGATTCAATTTTTCTGGTCAGTTCTATGTTGACAGGGCCCTACCCATGGGATGTTCCGTGTCCTGTGCTATGTTTGAGAAGTTCAGTTCCTTTTTGGAATGGGCTCTGATTGATAAAACCGGGTCCCATAGCATCGTGCACTACCTCGACGATTTCCTATTTGTGGGTCCATCTGGCACCCCCCAGTGTGCATGGCTAATGCAGGAATTTTCCACCCTCACAAATGAGCTGGGTGTACCTTTGGCGGGGGAAAAAACTGAGGGCCCTTCCCCCACTATTAAATTTTTGGGCATAGAACTGGACTCCGTGAATCAGTTGTGTAGGCTCCCGGCGGACAAATTACAGACCCTAAAGGATAGGATACAGACATGCTTCATTCTAAGAAAGTCACGCTGTTGGCATTGCAGGAAGTTGTTGGGCATCTTAATTTCGCCTGTCAGGAAGTTGCCCCCGGCAGGGCCTTCCTTAGACGCCTTTGTAACACCATGTGGGGCCTGCGCTTGCCACACCATCGCATTCGGGTATCATCAGCCATGAAAGATGATCTTTTTGTGTGGCTGCATTTCCTTAACGCATTCAATGGCATTTCCTTCTGGAGGAAGGAGTTGCTATTGGAAGCAGAACTTCAGATACATTCAGATTCATCTGGGGCCCTAGGCTTTGGGGTTGTGTTTCACGATCAATGGTGCCACGCATGTTGGCCAGCTGAGTGGTTAGCCCTAGGCGTCGGCAGAGACCTTACTTTCTTAGAGCTCTTTCCGATATATGTTGCCGCGCACCTGTGGGCAGCCCAGCTTGCTAATTCTGTCGTGCATTTTTGGTGCGACAACCAAGCCACTGTCCAGGTCATTAATTCTTTGTCATCACGCAACAGTAGGGTCATGTCCTTGCTTCGGGCTTTCACTCTGCAGTGCCTGCGTTTTAATATTTTATTCCGTGCACGACACATTCCTGGCATGGATAATGCCTTGGCTGATGCATTGTCACGAAACCAGGTGCAACATTTCCGAGAACTGGCCCCCTGGGCGCGGGCTATTCCGGACACCATGCCAGCTGCTCTGTGGGAAGTTGGCTGGAAGAGGCAGAACAGGCCATCCTGCAGTCCTTAGCCCCCAGCACGAGAGCGGCTTATGCCAGGTCAGGTAGGGAGTTCTTTTCATTCCGGGTGGCTGCACATCTTCCACAGTGCTGGCCAATACTGGTCAATCACCTACTGCAGTTTTGCGTGCATGCCCACAGGTGGGGCCTAGCAGCCCAGACCATCAGGGGTAGGCTTGCTGCACTTGCCTTCTGGTCTAAAATGAAGGGTGTAGCAGATAACACCATGGACTTCTGGGTCCGGCGGATGCTTCAGGGCTGGTCCAGGGGGTCCCCAGTGCCTCCTGACCGTAGACGCCCTCTGTCACCAGACATATTGCTGGTCTTGCGGGATCTGTGGCCTTCCTTGTGCAAATCCCCTCAAGAAGCCTTGTTATTTCATACTGCAGCTCTTACAGCATTCTTTGGGGCATTCTGGATATTGGAGTTGGTGGTGTCCGCTAAGGGCGACCTCTTGGGATGAGCCTTGCAGTTTAATGACTTACAGTTTTCTCAGCAGGGAGCCCTTATTCAGCTTAGGAGGTCCAAGACTGACCAGGGGGGAAGGAGCGTCAGTGTCTCCCTGTTTCCAGCCCCCGTGCCGGACCTCTGCCCGGTCACAGCATTGAGGGACTTTCTAAAGGTTTGAGGAAACCTGCCCGGCCCCCTTTTTTGCCATACAGACTCTTCTCCTTTAACCAAATATCAATTTTGGGCAGTCACACAGCGAGCATTAAAGGCGCTGGGTTTGGGTGCTCTTCGTTTCGGCACACATTCCTTCCGGATTGAGGCTGCCTCCATTGCTGCGTCTCTGGGGTTCACGCCAGATAAGGTGCAGTCAGTCGGTAGGTGGCGCTCCAAGGCGTATCTGGCATACGTGAGGCCACTGTCGGGCCCTTAGCTTGGGTGGACATTTCCATTCATTACTTTTCTTGTTCTTCTAGATCACTGGAGTGCGAGTGATCCAATGAAGGTGCTCATCTGCGGGCACAGTATGGTTTTTTGGGCCGGTCGGAGGGCCTCCTCCAGCTGCGGATCCCAGCTAGGGCTCAGCCGCTATGCCACCATTCAGTGGTTGAGCAGATGTGGGATGCGTTGGGAGCGCCTCCTGCCCATGTTATTCCAGCAAGGGCTGGTGAAGGTTCCCCCACAGATTCTAGTGTTGCACTTAGGGGGGAACGATTTAGGCCGGCTGAAAGGCAAGGCCCTGATTCTTCAAGCTTGGGAGGACTTGCGGGTGATTCGGCGTCACTGGCCGGGAATCACCATTACCTGGTCCAACCTGTTGCCTAGAGTGGTCTGGAGGGATGGCTTGGATCCTCGTGCCATGGATAAGGCCCGTAAAAAGGTCAACAGAGAGATCGGGAACTTCCTGATCAAACAGGGCGACCGGACCATCATCCACCCCAACATTTCTCCCACTCGGGGGATACTCTACAGGGCGGATGGCGTTCATCTCACTGAACTAGGCAATGATGTCTTTTTGGCTGATCTGCGAAGGGGCATTTGGGAGTGTTTACTGCGCAGGTGGGGGGAGAGCGAATAAGCAGAGGCTTGTCGCCCTCCTGTGGTGGCTCTGGGTGGGCTCTCCACTGGGGGAGTGGCCAGGTGTGCATTCGTAGGCACCATTTCAGGTGACTGGTAAGGCCCGAGGCTTCCAGCTCAGGGTTTTGTGGCCCCAGTTGGGAGATACGGCTTACCTTTGAGGCCAACCCTCCCCACCCACTCGGGTTCTGTGGCTCGAGGGGGGGTGACAGGGGAAGGTCTCCCAGCCCAGAACTGGGTATGTCCGATTGGTGGGCGAAGGCGGACGCCTCGCCAAAGATAACGAATGTTGGACTTGTTGTGGTGTGCCCACCGGTGCTTTCTTCGCAGATTGTAATCTATCAATAAATGTGGCCCTGTTTATCCCAAATTGATTGGTGTCGTCTCGTCATTTCTCCATCTGCTATTAACTTAAGGGAGATTTTGAGAAAATGTCCCTTGCATGTCTTTCCCTTTGTTATTAGCACACATGGGCCGCATTTAATCACCATCTACAAACCTCCTGCAGTTATTCCAGAACGACAAGCCTAGGGATGATGGAGAATTTCTCCCCGAAACTTCGGGGGGCCGAGCGGCAACGCATTCGGCCCCCCGACATTGGCAGTGAAATTCTCCGCCACCCCCCCGGGATGGGACTTACCTTTGGCGAATGTCCCTCCCGGTGGCGGGTCCCGGCGGCGGTTCATCGGCCTTTCGTCAGGGGCGGCAGCCAGTCTTCCGACCGGCTGCTGCCGCCGCCATTACAAAGTGTTAAAAAAAAACAACCCCGTGATAGGCTACGTAATGATTAACGTAGCCTATCATGGCTAGATTTCCAAAGTCAGCTGTGATAGGCTACGTAAATCGTTACGTAGCCTATCATGGGTGACTTTGAAAAAAAAAATAAAAAAGCGGGTACGCAAATGGCGGCGGCCTATGGGCGCCACCATTTGCATTCCTTATTTGGTCCGGTAGTCTACGTAAAGATTTACAACGTAGTCTACGTAAATCTTTACATAGACTACCGGGACCAAATAAGGAATGCAAATGGCGGCGCCCATAGGCCACCGCCATTTGCGTATGCGCTTTTTTTCTTTTTTTTCCAAAGTCACCCGTGATAGGCTACATAACAATTTACGTAGCCTATCACGGCTGACTTTGGAAATCTAGCCGTGATAGGCTACGTTAATCGTTACGTAGCCTATCACGGGGTTTGTTTGGGGTTTTTTTTAGACTTTGTTTCGCGGCCGGGGAGACGGGCCGCTTCTCCCTGGCCTGAATTTCGGCCGGGCAAGGCGGGAAGCCTCCCCCCCCCGGCCTGAATTTCAGCCGGGCAAGACGGGACGGCCCCCCCCCTCGCCTAAACTTCAGGGGGAGAAGCGAAGCGCCTCCCCCCCCACCGCGAAGCACCCCTGCGAAAAGGTAAGTGACTTTCGTACATCCATACAAGCAACTCTAATTTCAAGCTCTTGTTAAAGATATATTGATTTAAGGTGGCTTCTGGCATTTCAGACGGACCAACATGTAAAATATGTCTGACGTACTACACATTAAAAAAAAAAATATCCATCTTGCTTCTTTGGAAAAAACGAGACAGAATTCTAGTATGTAAGAAATATCATTCTAGGAAAAAATGTACAAAGCAATGAACATCTTTATGGATAATTACGTTCTGAAACAAAGAGGATGGATTTTGGAGCCATTCACCACTAGAAAATTATTTTATTACAGCACGGTAATCAATAAGAGTACAAGCCCTTCAATAGCATTCAAAATCCAGTTCTATCCAGCAGCTGATAAATGCCCTCTTTGCAATGAAGCACAACATTTTATGTCTACAGAAATGATTTTTGGAGAGTATTCGCTGTCTGAGAGATCTTTGAATGACAGTCACATTTGAGAGACAGCGTAACACATACTTGCTAGTAGCAGAGAGAATGTGTTAATAATAGTCCATACAAGTGGTGGCGCATAATATAATCCATGGTGGTGGGGAAGGGGCAAAGGAATGGAGCGTTTTTGCCCTCCCCTTCACCCACATGCAGTCACACATGCATATACACATGCACTCATACATGCATGTGCATGCCCACATGGGAATCCCCCATTTACTCCTTCCCCCTGCCCCTTCCACCACCACCTATTTGCCCCTGAATACTTCCACTGCTCCTTGACCTCTCCTCCATCACCTTTCCAGTGGATGTGTGGTAGTGAGAAAAGAGAAAGAGAGGAGGGCAACCCAAGCTTTTTAGAAGACCCAGTATTGTCTCAAACTAAAAAGTCTAAGCCCAATATAACCTTCCACATATCCGTGTGTGGCTAATGATGCCTCCTCTTCCAGGTGGGTGGCGTGTTCTCTTTCCCTCTCTCTCTCTCTCTCTCTCTCTCTTTCTCTCTCTCTCTCTCGCTCTCTCTCTCACACACACACACACACACACACACACACACACTTATTCTACAAGGACAGGTGTCTCAACCATGTCGCAACTCCCTCTTGCCCTTTCCAAACCACTATGTCCAGCATCAGACATTCAGAAATACACCGGAACCTGTAACAAAATGTTGCAGGTGTCCTCCCTCCTAAACAGAGTTCCAGTAAGCCATTTCCTCCAAGCAGGGCATACCACTGCCCCACCAAACCACCATGTTTTGTTTCTCCAACTGTCATTCTACATGATGTGTCTGGCTACTGAGCATGCTCAGTCCTCTATAGCAGTGGCGGTCCCCAACCTTTTTGGTGCCAGGGTTGGGGCAGTGAACCTCTGATCTTCTGGAGCTGCACCATTCCTGGGGAACAAACAAACCTCCATACAAATATAATTCCTACATCTCATAGGCTGTGTGTGTGTGCGTGTGCGCGCGCACGTATTTGGGTGGGTGGGTGGAATAATGCAGCAGCGGAGATTGCAGAGAAGGTGCAATTGGCTTTGGGCAAGGGAGAATCACAGCTACTGGTTGGCCTGAAGCCATAAGAACACGCCCCCCCCGTGACGTCACATTACACGTCACAGCCACACCACCTTGAAACAATGCAAGCTCCCAAAATCAGGCAGCCCCACCACTGTTTTTTGCAGATCACGGCAGGCAAGAACATAATGGATCTTCCCTGTTGTGAGAAAATATGGGAGAAGCAGGGGGGGAAATATGGAATTACAAGGGGAGACTGCAGGAATCTGATGGTGTCATGTGGACAGCCCAAAAAATCCCACAAACCAGGCAAGCCAATAACATCTTTAAACTAGGGATGGAGGGAGGCCCCCCGTCTGGGTCCTCTGGGTGCCCGCCAAGCTGCTGCCCCGCTTGCACACCCCTGGACCCACTTGCACATCCCCCTGTGCTTGCCGAGCTGCCCTCATCTACCCTGTGCCATCCTCGAGCACCCATCACCATTTTGCAGTTGCCATTCTGCAAAAAAATGGTGCCTCAGAAACTTCCGTAAATCTCATATTGCGCACATAGCAGCTGTAAAGCCCCCATCTATGCAATATTACAGGTGTAAATGGTCCATTTACTGAGGCATCTTTTTTTCACAAAACGGGAATGATGAGCCCTTGAGGATGGCTCAGGGTAGGTGAGGGAGGCTTAGCAAGCGTGGGAGGGACACGAATGGGGGCAGCAGCTTGGTGGATGCAGCCTGGATGTGTGAGCAAGGGGGAGTCCATTCCACTCCTGGACTGGGCCAGGCACCTCCATCATCCCTACTTAACACCCCTGTCTGGAAAAGCCCCTGTTTTGCATGCAGAATGTTCCAGGTTTGATCTCCAGCACCTCCCCTGCCTAAAACCTTGGAGAGCCACTACCAGTCAGGATCTACAATACTGGGCCAGATGGTCTGCCTAAGCATATGAAAGGGCACAGAAATGCCCCTTTATTTAAGGTGAGTTGCAAAAAAATAAACCCCACCCCCACCCAACAGAACAGATTCCACCCTTATGAGCCTAAAAACTCTACTACATATAAAAATGACACCTGTTTAACTAATAATGTGAAACTTGGCAACCATGATCCATCCAATGATTTCTACAGTTGTTCAAGATTTCAAACCAACCTGATAACATGTGCCACAAGTCCAGCAAGCTAAAAAGTCCTGAAAAGGTATGTTGGAAACCTGTACAGGTGTCAGGGTTCCCCTTATGACCTGGACCCCCTGAGCAACTCCTTAAGGTTGTCTTGCCTCCTTGAGAGTTCCACCTTCCTTCTTTTACCTTCCCCTTTCCAGTAGAGTGGGGTGTAGGCTGTAGGCATAGAGTGATTGACACTCTAAACACGGTTTAACCACAACAGTTTACTGGTAAATTAAGCAAATAACAACTAAAGGTATTTACATGATAGACCTGAATGATACAAAAGGCATTAAGAGAAAATAAAAGTTGCAAAAAACACAAGTTCCTCTACCCTACCTGCACTTAACACTTCTCCTGGCTGTTTCTTCCTGCTCTCAATTCAGGCTCTAGTCTCCCCAAGTCTGTTCTCACTGCTCTGGTCTTTCTGAGTCACTCTTTTTATACCCTCCTCCCCAAAACTGAAAGTACTGCTTCAAACCTGAAGAAATGAAACTTAACTGGGGAAATGAAAATGAAACTTAACTGGGGAAATGAAACTATTCCTCTCAGGGATTCCCCTCCCAATTAAAAAAAAAAAAAAAATCCAGGCCTCTAGGCCTGACCATTTTTCCTTGTCTCTGTAGGCCTCAAACCTTCACAGCAGGCTTACCCAGAAGTAAGCCTTTCTGAATATACAGCGACATATCTATTCATTTGTTCACTTAATGACTTGATAGTGTTTTGTTTTTTAGTCTGTGTTTCTGTTTTCTTCAGAATAATACATTTCCTTTTTAAAAAACTAGAGAAATTTAATGATCAAAAAAACCTTCCAACTTAAGCCCAGAGTTAAACCTATCTCATGTTGCCTCAAGCTCCACAAAGCCAGGAAATTGGAAGCTAAAGTTGATGCTTTAGCAGACATGCTCCATGATCAGTGATGATGTTGTGCAATGTCATAAATTGTGCTTATTTATGAGCAACAAATAGGTGTGGGTCACCTCACAAGAGAATTCCCCTAGTAATACGGTATGCCTGATATGCTTCATAAAGCAGTACAGGACCAAGACAACATGGTATCTTTGCTGGTTCCAGGCATCCATCCTCCCCAACTGGATTTGGGCCTGAAAGTCCTAAGAAAAGTGTGGGTGCGTGGAAGGTAAATTGTAATAGGGATGTACGAATCCCTTACCTGGCTCCGCACAGGGGCATCCACGGTGGTGGGGAGGCGCTCCGTCCCTCCCCCCGGAATCCTGCCCGGCCAGCTCCACTCCGCGGCCAAGCCGCAGAGCCGCCTGCCGGCTCCAGCCTCCCGCAGCCGGACATCCGGCCGCTGGGCAGCCCTGCAGGGACGCAAATGGCGGCTGTCGTAGCCGCCGCCATTTGCGTCCCTGTATTGAGCCGTGATAGGCTACGTAAATATTTATGTAGCCTATCATGGCAGGGGGAAAAAAAAAACAGCGTACACAAATGTCGGTAGCCGCCGCCATTTGCATACGCTGGGTTCCCCCCCACACCGTGATAGGCTACGTAAATATTTACCTAGCCTATCATGGCCTCCGCAGGGACGCAAATGGCGTCCCTGCATTAGCCATGATAGGCTACGTAAGTATTTACATAGCCTATCACAGCTATGAAGAGGAGGAAGCGAATGGCAGCTGCAGGATGGCCGCCATTCACAAAGCAGCGCAGATGGGAGCAGGTAAGTGCTCCATTTCGCAGACCTTTCGTGGGGTGGGGGCGGCAGGGACTTCGTCCCGCGCGCCTTTCATGGGGTGGGGGGTGGGGGCTTCGTTCCTCAACAGATTTCAGGGGGCTGAATGCACTGGCATTCGGCCTCACCGAGATCCGTCACGGAATTTCCTGACATCCCTATATTGTAAGCGAACGCATTTTGACATTGCGTAACATCATCACCAATCATGGGTAGGGATGGATGGAGGCACCTCCATACACACTCATTCCCAAGCTACCCTCTCCACTCGCCCCTGCTCACCTCACTCTGTATGAGCTGCTAGAGGGCTCAGCAAGTGGCCAACGAGCGCTGTGGGGCCACTTGTCCCTGTAGCAAGCCGCAAGCTGTGATTATGCACAAAATGGCAGGCTTCCCTGCTGTCAATGACAGCTTCCCCTGAATGCAGTAGCGAGTGATCCTGCTACAGTGAAGGAACAAAATGACAAGCTTCCCAGATCACTACTTTGATAAAGCGCTAATGCGCATCTGTATATTGGTAAAGAGTAGAGGGAAAGATCCCTGTTCAGAACTCTGAAAATCTGCACATTCAAAAATGTGCAAAAGTGCAAAGCAAAAATAAAAAAGAGGGACAGAGATCATTGCTGAATAGGGGTGTTAGAAAAAAGGAGACTCCATAACCGTTGGCGTCTCAAGTTACGTAAGAGCCCGAGTGGCGGGAAAATATAGGCGGAGCAAAAAGGGAATCATACTGACGCGCTCATGACTAACAGCTTGGTAAGCTGATAGTGACTGTTTATTGGATATTGACTTAGTGAGCCGATGTACTAACTGTTTCATTGGTTACTGGTAAGAACAATAGAAGCGATATGATATAAAGGGCTTTTGCACATGTGTCTCGGGGTCCAGACTGCTCTGCACCCGTTTTGCAAAACGTTCAATAAAATAGTGTTGGATCCACTGCTGCCTGCCTGGCATCCTTTTCTTCTAAACCGAAAGCAAGGACTTTTTATCTAACAATTTGGTGCCGTGACTCGGATCCTGCTTCGGGGTGCGTCCCCTTCGCGCTGAGCCGAGGGGCCGCGGAGGAGAAGTGGCCACAGGCGGTTGTTTTACACTGCCTTCTCCTCAGGACAGTGGTGGCAGAGGCGCCTGGGGACCAACGCCAGAGGAAGAGGGAGATGTGATCACTCCTTTTAGGCACCGGCAGTGGATCAATAAGCAGCTGCGGGCGGGACAGAAGAGGCTTTTGGGGTAAGTGAAACAGCTTACATTAGGGGATAACACGGGACGGTGGTGTGTTTGTGATTGTGTGAGACACCTACGGGCGAAGTGAGTGGGGAGCCGCGATCTGCATTTCCTTACCCTGGAGATGGGCTAGGGCAGAGGAGGGCGAAGCGCAAGAATTGCTGACTGAAATTCCCACCGTCATGGGCGGGTCCCAATCTAAGTCTGCGAAGAAGTCCCATACGCCCTTGGAGTGTTGTTTGCGCAATTGGTCACATTTTAAGCAGGATTATGGAACTAAGATGACAAAGGATCGTCTTGTCTTTTTTTTGCACCCAGGAATGGCCAATATTAGAACCCAAATGGCCACCCGAGGGGTCTTTTGACCCAACCTTGGTATCTGATGTGCGAACAATAGTAGCACAGAGGGGAAGTTGGGACCAGTTCCCTTATATTGATTCGTGGGCAACTTGTGTGCCCCTTGGCGGCAGGCCTGCTCCGTGGGTTGTTAAATGCATGTCCCTTGCCCTTCCCATGGTGGTCAAAAGGAAACCACCAAAAGAAGGACCACCCAGGGTCGTGGCCACGGCACCGGAGGACCTACTGCTTCCTCCTCCCTACGGGACAGCCGTCGCAGGGTGCTCATTGCAACCACCACCCTCTCCTGAGGGGCCCGCCCAGCGGTTAGATGCCCCCGAGAAGGACCCCTCTCACGAAATAGTACCAGAGGACCCCACCCCTCTACTTGAATGCCAGGACACTCTCCAAGATTGTCTATATTCCCTAGAGGAAATATTGGAGGTCCTACAGAGAGAAGCAAAAGGGGGACCTAACTACAACCTGCGAAAGGACCCCCAACCACCGGTGAAGTTCACCTTCCCCATCAGAGAAGTCCCCGACCCTACTGCCCAACATCCTCAAGGGATGATGTTTGTTTATGTCCCATTCACAACATCTGATTTGTATAATTGGAAACAATTTAACCCCTCCTTTGAAGAGGATCCCGGGCCACTCCTGTCTCTGATGGAGAATGTGAGGCTTACTCACAACCCCACATGGGACGATACACAAATGCTATTGAACACCTGTTTTCTCAGCCAAAAGCCAACCATCCTTGCGGGGGCACGAGCCAAGTATAGGGAGGAAAATCCCCAGGCAACTGAGGAGGAGACGGCGGAGGTTCTGCCCACAGGGCGACCCAATTGGGGGGTGGCCACAGCGGCACATAGACGCTTACATGCTGACTATTTTCGACTCATTTTAGCAGGCATGAAGCAAGCCGCAAGAAGGGCCCCCAATTTGCAAAAAGTCCTGACTCTAAAGCAAGACAAAAACGAACCTCCTGCTGTGTTCCTCCAAAGGCTGAGGGAAGCCTTCGCTAAATATACTGACATTGACCTGAATGATCCAAATAATTTAAGGATCCTCACGACTCAGTTCGTGGGAAATAGCTGCCAGGACATCAGAAAGAAGTTGCAAAAAGTTGAAGGAGGGTTGGCAGCTGACCTAGGAGTTTTAGTTGAAGTAGCTCAAAAGGTTTATGAGAGGCGAGAAGAAGAAGAAGGAAAAGAAAAAGCCAAGAGGCAGGCCAAGCTCCTTGCTGCGGTTCTTAAACCTGACAAAGAGGGAGCTAAAAAGAGGAGGAAAGGGGGAAGGAAAGGATCTGCCCTGGGGAAAGATCAATGTGCCTTTTGTAAGAAAATGGGGCACTGGAAGCATGACTGTGAGGCTTTGAAGCAGAAAGAGAGAGGGGAAAATACGGGAGGAGCGCAGAGAGTTCTGTATGAACAGGAAAGAGATTAGGACAGACCGGGGCCCGGCCCCCTCTTAGCCGTCTCTGAGGCAAGACGGGACCCCATGGTCTAAATAAAGGTTGGGGGCCGCTCCTACAAAGCCCTTGTGGACACAGGGGCCGCCCTGTCCGTCCTCCCCCTCAGTGAGCCCCCAACGGGAGGTGGAGGGTTCACCACCATAATGGGGGTCGAGGGAAGGGCAACCCAAGTGCCCCTCTCTCATCCCCTGTTCACCAAGGTTGGGAAAACACACCTAGAACATGCATTTCTCTGTACCCCCTCCTGTCCGGTGGCATTGCTAGGAAGGGACTTATTGACTAAACTCCAAATTGAGATTGCTTTTACTCCTGACGGAAGGATGGAGATACGGCTCCCTAAACAGCAGAGTAGTAACTACCAAATGGCCCTTTTGAAGGTTGCAGAAGAATCCACCCCAGAGGCCACCGAGGACTGGAGCCTAATAGAAAACAGAGTCAACCCTCTAGCTAGGGCCGGGATTGGAGGGGCCTCTCGTGCCAAGTCGGCAGCACCATACAAAATTCCCCTCAAGGAGGGAGCAAGGCCTGTTCATGTGAAACAGTATCCCCTTTCCCACCAAGGAAAGGAGGGCCTACAACCAGTAATAACAAAGCTCCGAGAAGAAGGCCGGCTCATTGAGATAATGTCCCCCTATAACACGCCCATCATCGCTGTGCCAAAAAGGGGAGGGGGGGGCAAGGGCTACCGCTTAGTGCAAGACCTCCGGCTCATTAATCAGCAGATCGAGGCCCCCCCATCCTGTGGTCCCCAACCCACACACCCTCCTTGTAGGAATTCCGGAAGAGCACACCTGGTTCACTGTCATAGACCTAAAAGACGCCTTTTTCAGCATCCCCCTCCACCCTGATTCAAGGCCTTTGTTCGCCTTTGAATGGGAAAGCCCAGAGGGGGGGTCAAAAGTTCAATTAGCATAGACAGTCATCCCTCAGGGGCTCAATCTCTCACCGGTCGTCTTTGGCCAGCAGCTCCAAAAGGATCTCGAACCCTGGGTCCAGCAGCACTCAGAGGTGCATCTCCTCCAGTACTGTGATGACCTCCTGATTTCAGCCAAGGCCAAGAATGCGTGCCTGAGTAGGACGGTTTCCCTCCTCAACTATCTAGCGGGGGGGGGTATAAAGTGTCAAAAGAAAAAGTACAGTTGGCCCAACCAACTGTAAAATTCCTAGGCTACCACATAACTAAAGGGACTCGGAGCCTAGGGCAAGAAAGAGTTGAAGTCATCCGTGACACTCCTGTCCCTAAGTCCCCCTGCGAATTGAGGGCCTACCTGGGGTTGACCGGATTCTGCCGACTATAGATAGCAAACTATGGGGAGACAGCGCAGCCGCTGTATGAGGTGCTGCAGAAAGATAGACTAGATAAATAGAAATGGACTAAGGAAATGAATAAGTCTTTTCTCAGTCTTAAAGCTGCTCTTGTGTCACCACCTGCTCTAACCATACCAAATCCCAGCCGGCCATTTAGACTTTATGTGCATGAAAATAAGGGCATAGCTTCGGGAGTGCTTTGCCAGCGAAAAGGGCCCTCTTGGAGACCAGTGGGATATTACTCCAAGGTCCTAGATGTCGTAGCACGAGGATGGCCAAGTTGCCTGAGGGCAGTAGCGGCAACAGCTCTGATCTGTACCGAAGCCGAGAAAATGACGATGGGAGGACCCATTGAAGTTTGGGTGCCGCATGGAGTGCCACAAATTTTGGGATCAGGAGGAGGAAGCAAATTTCTCAACCCAGCCCGGCATTCCCGATATGAAATAGGTTTACTAACAAACGAAAACCTCACTTTTAAGGCTTGCTCTAGCTTTAATATCGCCACACTACTGCCAACATTACTGGGCACAAACGGATCAGGACTCCCAGATCATGACTGCCTTGAAGTATTAGACCTAGACACCAAAGGCCGACCGGACCTTGAGGATGAACCAATAGAGGGAGCCAGAGATCTGTTTGTAGATGGATCTAGCTATATGCTGGATGGAAGGTGCTACACAGGAGCGGCCATCGTTACTCTAGAGGAGAGTGTGCGCGAGGAAAGGCTGCCTCCTCATTTCTCCGCCCAATCCGCTGAACTGGTAGCCCTGACAAGAGCCCTGCAAGCCAGCAAGGGAAAGCGAGTAAATATTTATACCGATAGCAAAAATGCCTTCGCCGTTGTGCATGCTCATGGGCAACTGTAGAAAGAGAGGGGATTCCTTACAGCAAACAGATCTCCAGTGGCTAATGGCAGCCTAATAGAGGATCTTCTGGATGCCCTCCAGCTACCCTCACAAGTAGCTGTTGTCCACGTCCGAGCCGATGGGAAAGAAAAAGAGGAAAAATGGAGACAGGGAAACCAGAAGGCAGGTGAAGCCGCAAAAAGAGCAGCCAGAGAGGGAATCCAAGGAACATTCCTCATTCAACCCAAAAGAAAAGAGTGCCCCACATACTCCCCTGCTGAGTTATGGATGGCACAAGAACACGGAATAAGTCCCTGCGACGACGGATGGATCCAGATGACAGATGGAAGACTGCTTCTTCCACAGACCCTGCAGAGGGTTGTTCTAGAGCAAGTTCACCATTCTCTTGGACACCCTGGAGCATCAGCCATGATCGACTATTGCAAGAGGCTGTTTGTCTCCCCTGGCTTAACTGTATGCGCCCACCGACTAGCCGCAACCTGTGAAGTCTGCCAGAAAACCAACCCTCCCAGGGCACCCCCTCCTCCAAAAGGAGGGCGACCATGGGCCTACTATCCTTTCCAGAGGGTGCAGATTGATTTTGCTGAGATGCCACCATGTAGGGGTTACAGGTATTTGCTTGTAATAGTATGTCAAATGACGGGGTGGGTAGAGGCGTTTCCATGTAGGAACTGCCAAGCTAAAACTGTTGTTGCTAAATTGTTACAGGAGGTGGTGCCCCGGTTCTCCCTGCCCGAAGTTATAGAGTCCGATCAAGGCTCACATTTCACCTCAGTTATTACACGGGGGCTGGCACAAGCTCTGGGAGTAGAGTGGCATTTACATTGCCACTGGAGGCCCCAGGCAAGTGGACAAGTTGAAAGAATCAATCGGAGCCTCAAGGAGACTTTAACCAAACTCCAACGAGGGGTGAAGCTCACTTGGGTTGAGGCTCTGCCAATAGCTTTAACGAAGCTTCGAAGGATGCCAAGAAAGGACATAAAATTGTCCCCCTTCGAACTGATGTTTGGGTTCCCGCCTCGGGTACACTGCAGAAGGAGGGAGGAAGTCAAGTGGGAGGTGGGTGATCAGATGCTAAGGGATCAGTTGACTTCTCTACAGTCTGTTCTTTCACAGCTACGAGCTTATTCCGTTCCGTTTCAAAGACTGCCATTAGATGCACCTATCCATCTCTTCCAGACGGGAGGCGAGGTGTTGCTGAAAAAGTGGAATAAAGAAGCTTTAAAGGAAGGGTGGGAGGGGCCTTATTTGGTGGGACCAACCAGCCACTCGTGTGTAAAGCTTGTGGGTTCTAGTAAATGGACACATTGCAGCCGGATAAAGCCATTTAAGCGACCCTCGCTTCCTTCTGTCACCTAGAAAGAACAGGAGGACATGGGCAACGGTCCTTTGCTCCCTGGCACCCCTCCAGAAGCTGCCAGGGACACAGGCGAAGAAGCCATCCAGGAGCCACAATTGCCTGTAATATACAAGTCACAACATCTGGGAAAAGCTCGGGTTCGAATTACAAAAAACTTGTAATATGAAGTAAGTATTGTGGGTGGTGTTGGTAATGTTAGTTAAAGAAATATTAACGTGGATGGTGATACCTCAAGGACTTGGGCTTGACAGCTTTAAGATAAAACCCCGAAATGTCACACCAACACCCCTCAAACCACTTCTGGTACAGATCCCCGAGAAAGAGAGGCGTCCCTGGAGAACCAGGTTAGGAATCCCAATAACAGAGGAAACTGATAATGTGTGGTTAGAGTGGATAAAGTATACAGCCAAGTCTTTAAATAAGTCTGACTGTTTTGTTTGTGCCACAGGGAGATCTGTAGCAAAGGTGCTGCCCTTTCCACTGGGATGGGACACTCCTTCCCTCCTCACCTGCGTGATCCGTTTGTTCCAACACCCTGATGCATGGGGAGAGGAGGAATGCCAAACCCTCAATAAATTATACCCCCCACTCAAATCAAAGGATCGTGTCAGACCTTCCACAGTCTTCCTGCAAAGAAGAAACCATACCGGATGCATACACCGAACCCTTGCAGACACAGAGGGGCGTATAGGGAACCTGACGAGTAAAGTAAGATGTGTTAATTCCACCCGCTTTAGGAATAATTCCCTTTCAATCCCACGAGCTGATCTCTGGTGGTATTGTGGTGGTCTAGAGTTGTATGAGGTATTGCCCTCCAATTGGTCCAGAGCTTGTGGGTTAGTTCAGTTGGCAGTCCCCTTTTCAATTGCATACCATCCAGCAGAGAAGACTGGCCAACCCCGGCAGAAACTATCAGTAACCCCTTTTGATGATCAAATATATATTGACTCCATAGGAGTACCAAGGGGAGTGCCAGACGAGTTCCAAGGAAGAAATCAAATTTCTGCAGGATTTGAATCTACCCTGTTTTGGTGGGTGACCATTAACAAAAATGTAGATTGGATCAATTACGTTTATTATAATCAACAGAGGTTTATAAACTATACTCGAGATGCTGTAAAAAGATTGGCTGAGCAGCTAGATGCCACCAGCCAAATGGCTTGGGAAAATCAGCATGTTCTTGATATGATGTTAGCAAAAAAAGGAGGGGTTTGTGTCATGCTAGGTGGACATGCACCTTCATCCCTAACAACACTGCCCCAGATGGCACGGTAACAAGGGCTTTGCAGGGCCTCACCGCCTTGTCTGAAGAATTAGCTGAGAATTCAGGGATTAACAACCCCGTGACTGCCTGGTTAGAGAGATGGTTTGGAAAATGGAAACACCTAGCAGCCTCAATCCTTATTTCGCTTGTAGTGATGATAAGAGTTTTAGTGTTATTTGGTTGTTGCATTATCCCCTGCGCTAGAGGCTTATCCCAGCGGTTAATTGAAACCGCTCTATCAAAACAGATGCTCTTGCTTTATTGTGCTGATAAAGAAACTCCATTTTAAATGCTTTAAGATGTGAATAAAGACTTAAAGGAGGGAATTGTTAGAAAAAAGGAGACTCCATAACCGTTGGCGTCTCAAGTTACGTAAGAGCCCGAGTGGCGGGAAAATATAGGCGGAGCAAAAAGGGAATCATACTAACACGCTCATGACTAACAGCTTGGTAAGCTGATAGTGACTGTTTATTGGATATTGACTTAGTGAGCCGATGTACTAACTGTTTCATTGGTTACTGGTAAGAACAATAGAAGCGATATGATATAAAGGGCTTTTGCACACATGTCTCGGGGTCCAGACTGCTCTGCACCCGTTTTGCAAAACGTTCAATAAAATAGTGTTGGATCCACTGCTGCCTGCCTGGCATCCTTTTCTTCTAAACCGAAAGCAAGGACTTTTTATCTAACAGGGGGAAATGAGGGGGGAAAGGGGGGAAATGATCACCTTTCCATGGAAAAGCAGAACTGTGCAGTTACCCAGTGCACTATTTGGAGGCTCCCCATGAGGGGTCCCCACCTGTGCAATTTCACCCTATTCCAGCAAACTATAAGGGAGTTATAGTTCCCACCCCCTTTCCCCCTTTATGTGCACTTTTCAAGCTGCAAAGTAACACAAGCATCCGAGAAGTGGCAAAGTTACACAAGCAAAGAGCACATGATTGGCCGCCATTTCCGTAAAAGAGGTCTTATGCAGAACAGGCATCAGCTTCCAATTTTCAATCAGCCTTAGCTGACTGGAAATCATTTCTTGGCTTTTTGGAACTTGAGCCAACATGAGATAGCCTTAAGTTTGGTCTTAAACTGGCAGGGGTTTTGATCATTGAATCATTCTGTGTGTGTTCCTATAACGCTAAGACATAATAAAACATACTATAAAAACCCTAAGGAGTTTAAAAGAACAGAATAAAACCAAAGTAAAAGGCAGCAACAGTGTAAAAAACAGATCGTTTAAAACTGAAGGACTAAAAGACCTGGGAGCATAAAATGGTCTTCACCTAGCTGGCACTGAAAAGACCACAGTATAGGCACCAGGCGAGTTTCTCTGGAGAGGGCATTCCACAACTGGTATATTAGCATAGAACTCCTTCTCTTTGGCATCTATGGAGGAGGCACATTCAGTCATATGAATCCCCAGCTGCCATCTGATGTGGTACAGTCCAGAGAACGGCTTCCCACCTCAGTGAAAACTAGCCTAAAGCTATCCTATATATGAAAGTAGGAGAACTATTATCAACCTTCTCGCTTTTTAATGGAAATGCAGACTCACATGGTGGCAAATCAACTCCCATAGGTGAGAAAGCTGCTTAGGAGGTGATTTTGATTGCAGAAAACAGTTCATGAGGAAAGTTGGGCTGCTGCTCTGATCAACTTCATAGACCACAAAACCTGAATTTCCATCTTTAAAAGCACACACCAGGAGATTGATCTCTGATCTCACAACATCATATGTCATTTGAGCCTAAGACAATATGCTTCGGAGCACATTTTCTTCACCTGATGCTTTTTACATAATTGTATAAATAGGATGTTTGGGCAGGTAAGAATTCTTTCAGGTAAGAATTCAAACAGGTTCACCTGCTGAAATTCTCTCTTGTTCACAACTATGAATAGTACAAGAAAGGGGCCCTGTGCATCACTCCGGTGCACACAGTCAAATGAACTAGAGTTTAAATTGGCCAGAGTGACACAGGTGAACTTGCAGCTGAATTCCCCTCTGCTCTCAAATAGATGCCTGAAGCAGTTATTGATGGGATTATTTAGTAATGATTCCTCCTGTTAGAAAGGCAATTTAGTAGAGAAAAACAAAAAAGGCAAAACAGAATAAGCATTTATGAGTCCTACATGCACACAAGTATCTTAGAATAAAAAGGAAACCACACTCTTCTTTAGTGAAGAAAAGGTAAAATAGTTTACTCACAATATTCTTACATATAAAATAAAGGTACAGACAGTGTAGGATTTCAAGAGGAGTTTGTTCAGTCCACTTTGTGTTCTATTACACAGGCAGGATCAAGACAGCAAACACAAGAGGTGTGATCCCAGCACTGGTGGAAGTTGGGGGGGGGGGTGCGGGGGGAGAAGCAAAATCACAGGAAACCGCCTGGTAGGCTATAGAGATCCTAAGGCTAGCTGTGGTCTAAATTACCATGCACTAGCTAACTCCAGCACTGCCCCCTTCCAGTAACTAGCAGATGAGGTTGCAATATTCCCAACAGTTATCTCACCAGGAAAAAGTACAAGGCCCATCTAACTTAAATGAATGAGCCTTTCCATTAGAATTACACATGCAGCTTTTCCCCCAACAACAGACATTTTTAATCTGGGTTTTTCATCACAAAAAAGAGGTCTCTGCTTCCCTCCCTTGGACATGCATTCCTGAATTCTTGGGGCTATCAGCAAGACATTTAATTTCAAACTTTGCACCTGGGGGATTTTTTTTACTTTCTGAAAGAGTTAACACAGCGAATGCTTTCAGAACTGCTGAAATTTCCTTTAAGCCATAAATAAGTGCCATTTTTTTTTAGGATTTCCTCCCACCTCTCCCCTTCCATCGAGTTCCAGAAAGACAAGTTTTATTAGCTCAGAGCTATTTGTTTAACGTTGCATTAGGATTCTGTCAAGATGCCTCCCTTGAGAGCAGGCCTGTGCTGTTAATAAAAAAATATATAAAAATATATGAGGTATGTTCCTAAACTAAACAAAGAGATACAAAATAAGTGAGGTGCTATATCTCCCTAACTGTCTTGAGTTCATGGGGAAGTTGGAGTAAAAATGAATAAATGAGGAACAGATGTAACATTTTTAGAGCAGTGGCAACACACTGAAAGCATCTTCACTGCATTCACTCCAAATGCATGTTTCCTCTCCAGCCAAGCTCTGGAAAACCAAGAACATAAATTTGAAGGAGAAGCTAGCTGTGCACAACGTGGATCAGCTATCTCCTATGATGTCACGAAGGGGACATCAAACCAATTTTACACTTTAACTTGATGATGATATTAATAAATGTGTCAAATTAATGGATAAACATCTGAAATTTAAAACTATGAGCTCTAAGATCAATCTCAGAGGCCTGCTCTCTGGCCCATCAATCAGAGATGTTAGGATGATGAGTAGTAGGGACAGGGCCTTTTCAGTGGTGACATCCTCATTTATGGAATGCTCCTACCCAGGAAGTATATATGTACGGCCCCTCCATTGATGACTTTTAAAAGAACTCTTAAGACTTTTAATATATATATATATATATATATATATATATATATCAATATGATTTTTATTAATTGTTGTATTTTAAAGATATTTTACTGCTCATTATAAGGGTTGTGACGTGGTTGGTAATTTGATGGTTTTCAATGTTTTTATGTGTAATGATTTTGTACACTGCCCCATGAGGGTAATTGCCCTGGAAGGTGGTTCATAAAACTTTTAATTACATAGATAGATAAACAACATTTATGTGGCAGTTTTAAAAAGTTTAAAACAAATCTGGGAAATATGTCAAAACAGACTGATGTGGAAGTCTAAGATGGTGAAGCATCTCGCCCATTAAAATGTCATACAGAAATGATTCCAGAAACCCACAAGTTGTGTGGTTAATGGCTTGCACAGTAATACTAAACTGACAGCTGTATTTTACTTTATTTTTATTTTTTTAAAAACCACATGGATATTTTAAAAATATTTAATTCTCCTTCTGCACAGCTGTGCTGATCAGAACGTAACCATTCATAAAAATGTATAGGCTTACACAGAAGGCACTGTCCAGTATAGTGCGGTTCCCTTGCACATGAACACACCGCTGGCAGCTCATTTCCCTGATTATGCAAAGAAGGTGGAATTACAGCATGAATTACTGGCAAGCTGGTGGGCTTGGATTCTCCACTCCATAAGTATTCCTCCTTTTATGTTCTGTGACAAATAACCTACCTAGCCATTCGGCCATGCAGTTGAACAAGCAGAGTAGGTGACAAGGCTGTTGATGCTGGGAAAGCCTGCTGAGATAGACACACATATGTTTCTCCCCACCAAAAGTAGATTGTTCCAGTATAATTGAACTCATTCCCTTCACCTCTGCCAGCCATATTTTATGACTGGTTTCTTTGTCATTGCTGCAAAGTAAGAACATGAAAGGAGTCTATTCATGAAGGGACAAGATCTCCAACTTCAGCAGGAAGCCTGCAAAATGTACATTAACACACAAAAGGAACAAGCTCTCCCTGGGGACATGGAGGCGATACAATCTTAATAACTATTGGCCAGTGTCAAATGTCCCCTTCCTAGGCAAGGTGCTCAACTGCGCAGATGCTGATCAAGTCCAAGCACTCTCTTGTATGATTTTCTAGTTTCAGTTCAACCTGGTTAAAGACTAAGAATAGGTGTGAATTCTCTGACATCCCTACTGCAGAGTGCTGTCCCAGGAGACTGTTCCAAGTGGTCCGGAGCCTGGTCGGTCCTGTGGCTCCAGAACCACTGAAGCATTCTAAGGTCTCCTGTGAGGCCTTGTCAAGGCACTTTGCAGATAAAATTGATAATATTAGGAGTGTTACTCCGCACGCTGTGGATACAGTTAGTGAGCAAGAGGCGGCCTGTGGCAAACCGGTTTTGTGGGATCGGTTCCAGCTTCTTCCTTCTGATGAGGTGGACAAGGTGCTTTCATCTATAAAGCCGACCACCTGCTTAATTGATCCTTGCCCATCTTGGCTCATTTGGGGCTGCAGAGAGAGACTGGGTGAGGGGATCAGGGTGGTGGTGAACGCCTCCCTTGAGGAGGGAGTGATGACATCAGCCCTCAAGGAGGCAGTGATAAGACCACTCTTAAAGAAGCACTCCTTGGATCCCCAAGTTCTGAACAACTTTCACCCAGTCTCAAATCTGCCATTTTGGGGCAAGGTGATTGAGTGGGTGGTGGCGATGCAGTTGAAGGCACACTTGGAAGAAACTGATTATCTAGACCCATTTCAGTCAGGCTTCAGGCTTGGGCATGGGACAGAAACAGCCTTGGTCGCCTTAGTGGATGATATGAGGAGGGCTCTGGATAGGGGTGAATGCTCCTTCCTTGTTCTCCTCGACCTCTCAGTGGCTTTTGATACCGTTGACCACGGTATCCTCATGGACGGCCTGGAGGGGTTGGGCATTGGAGACACCATATTGCGGTGGTTCCGGTCCTTCCTCTCCGGCAGGTACCAGAGGGTAGCACTGGGAGAGGAGGTTTCGGACCCGTGGTCACTCACTTGTGGGGTGCCACAGGGTTCCATCCTCTCCCCGACGCTGTTTAACATCTATGTGAAGCTGCTGGGGGCTATCATCAGGAGGTTTGGGATGCGGTGTCATCAATATGCGGATGACACATAGCTCTACCTCTCGTTCAGATCTTCACCAAGATTGGCCGTAGAATCCCTGTCCAAATGTCTGGAGATGGTGAGTGGCTGGATGGGGAGGAATAAGCTGAACCCTGACAAGACCGAGGTACTTTTGGTGGGAGACAAGAGGAGGCTGGGAGATGTTGACCTGGTGTTGAATGGGGTACGGCTACCCTTGAAAGACCAGGTCTGCAGCCTGGGGGTCATTTTGGGCTCCCAGCTGTCCATGGAGGCTCAGGTGTCAGCTGTGAGCCGGACAGCGCTGTATCAACTCCATCTGATATAGCGGCTGCACCCCTTCCTTCCTGACCATCTGCTCCCATCGGTAGTACATGCCCTGGTCTCCTCTCGTTTAGACTACTGTAATGTGCTCTACGTGGGGTTACCCTTGAAGATGGTTCGGAAGCTGCAGCTGGTACAGAACGCAGCGGCTCGCCTGATTAAAGGCAGCCGCCAGAGAGATCACTTCACTCCAGTGCTGAAGGAGTTGCATTGGTTACCAGTTGTTTTCCAGGCCAAATTCAAGGTGTTGGTTTTGACCTTTAAAACCCTATATGGTTCTGGCCCAGCCTATCTTAAGAATCGCCTCCAGCAACACCAGACAGGCCGCTTAACAAGATCAGCCTCGGATGGCCTTCTCTCTGTCCCATCAGCCAGGACAGCTAGACTGGTGGGGACGAGGGAGAGGGCCTTTTCTGTGGTGGCCCCCACTCTGTGGAACTCTCTCCCTAGGGAACTCCACCATGCCCCCTCTTTAATGAGCTTCCGCTGTGCATTAAAAACGTGGTTTTTCAGGCAGGCATTTGGGATGGGTTAGGGTATTTTAGAAAACGTTTTTATTGTAGAATTTTATTGTTTTAAACTGTTTTATTATATGCTGTACATCGCTCAGAGTGGCTGGGTGACCAGCCAGATGGGCGATTAATAAATTTAATAAGTAACCCTTATTAATAATAAATTCCGCACACTTCTGATGATTACCAAAAATGTGCACAAAAAATGAATACATTTCCAAAAAATGCACACAGAAATTTGTAATTTCTTTGCAAAAGAAATGTGCACAAAAACACTTTTTTCAATGGGGGAAAATGTGTATATTTGAAAAAAGTGCACACAAAATGCACACATTTAGATAAAATGTGTACAAAAATGTTTTTTATTGCGCACAAAAACACATTAAGGGCGCAATCCTATGCAGATAGGCGGCTGGCTCCAAACTTGGAGGTGACTGTCTATCCAATGTAGGGCAGGAGAAGCACAGAGGGAATCATTCCCTCTGCACTTCTCCTGCCCTGCATTTGCAGCTAGACAGCCGATTTCAGCTGTCTAACTGCGGGAGGGCAGAGCAGGGGAGGAGGCTGCTGGACGACACATTGGATGTGTCTTACCAGCATTTCTGCCTTCCCCACCCTGGAATGAGCCCCCCAGAACACCCCATTTTGGCCACGCCGCGCTCCTCTTGCGAGCACGGAGCACAGGGCTGTTCCACACTGCCTGTGAGGCAGCGTTGGAAGGGGAACTGACCTTGGTTCCTAGAAAACCAGATATTGTATGGCTCTCTGGCCACTGATTAGCGGCCATAGGATTGATTGCGCCTTAAATTTGCAATCCAGTGCAGAATTGGGATGGAACAAACGTAGCATTGGAAAAATGAGAACCTGAGTGAAATTGAGCTTGGCAGATTCATTTATCCCTGATTTAGGCCTGCTTTTGGAATGAAACTGCCTTGAATACCTGTGGGATGACCTATGCCGAGTGTAGGGATGGATGAAAGGGACTTACCTTGTCCCACAGCTTGCTTCGCGGTGGGGGGGAGGCACTTCGGTTCTCCCCCCGAAGTTCAGGCGAGGGGGGGAGGCACCCCATCTCTCGCCGCCGAAATTCAGGCCGGGGAGGAGCGCCCCGTCTCCCCGGCCACGAAAAAAAAAATTAAAAAACACACACACACACACACCCGTGATAGGCTACGTAACGATTTGCGTAGCCTATCACGGCTAGATTTCCAAAGTCAGCCATGATAGGCTACGTAAATCGTCACGTAGCCTATCACAGGTGACTTTGGGGGGGGGAAGTGCGTACGCAAATGGCGGCGCCCCATGGGCGCTGCCATTTGCATTCCTTATTTTGGCACGTCTAGTCTACGTAAAGATTTACGTAGACTACGGCGAAAATAAGGCCAACGCAAATAGCGTTCCCTTATTTTCGCCGTAGTCTACATAAATCTTTATGTAGACTACCCCTGTCCAAATAAGGAATGCAAATGGCGGTGCCCATGGGGAAAAAAAAAAAGTTGCGTACGCACTTTTTTCCCCCCCAAAGTCACCCGTGATAGGCTACGTGATGATTTACATAGCCTATCACGGCTGACTTTGGAAATCTAGCCATGATAGGCTACGTAAATCGTCACATAGCCTATCACGGGTGTGTGTTTGTTTTTTTTACTGTACTTTTTTATTTTGTAATGGTGGCGGCAGCCGGTCGGGAGACCGGCCGCCGCCCCCGCCCCCGCCGAAATGCCGCCGAAACGCCTCCGGGACCCACCGCTGAGAGGGACATTCGCTGAAGGTAAGTCCCATCCTGGGGGGGCGGGGGGCCGGCGGAGAATTTCCCCAACACTTTCGGGGGGCCGAATGCGTCGGCACTCAGCCTCCCGAAGATTCGTGGAGAAATTCTCCGCCATCGCTAGCCGAGTGTGAGTGAGAGAATCTGACCCTGTTGATTCTCCTTGAGCTCCATGGCTTTCGATATCATTGACTACCACTATGTTATGTCTCTGGAGAGGCTGCCCAAACTGGGTGTGAATTAGGGATGGCGGAGAATTTCTCCCCGAAACTTCGGGGGGCCGAGCGCCAACATGTTCGGCCCCCCGAACAAGTTTCGGGGAGAAATCCTATCACAGCCTATCACAGGTGACTTTAAAAAAAAAAAAGCGTGTACGGCTAATGGCGGCCCCCATAGGGAGCCGCCATTTGCATTCCTTATTTGGTCGCTGTAGTCTATGTAAAGATTACGTGGACTACGGCGAAAATAAGGGCAACGCTATTTGCGTTGCCCTTATTTTCGCCGTAGTCCACGTAATCTTTACATAGACTACAGCGACCAAATAAGGAATGCAAATGGCGGCTCCCTATGGGGGCCGCCATTAGCCGTACGCGCTTTTTTTTTTTTAAGTCACCCATGATAGGCTACGTGACGATTAATGTAGCCCATCATGGCTGACTTTGCAAACCTAGCCATGATAGGCTACGTTAATCGTCACGTAGCCTATCTCGGGGGCTTTTTTTTTTTTACTTCTATTGGAATGGCGGCGGCGGCAGCCGGTCAAAAGACCGGCTGCCGCCTCTGCCCCTGTCGAAGACCTGCCAAACCGCCGCCGGGACCCGCTGCCGGGAGGGACATTCAGGAAAGGTAAGTCCCATCCCGGGGGGGGGGTTGGGGGGCAGAGAATTTCTCCCCAAAACTACTTCAGGGGGCTGAATACGTTGGCACTCGGCCCCCCGAAGTTTCGGGGAGAAATTCTTCCCCATCCCTAGTACAAACACTAGAGAGCAGTACCATTCACACCCAGTTTGGGCAGCATCTCCAGAGACATAACATAGTGTTGCCCTTATTTTCGCCGTAGTCTAAGTAAAGATTTACGTAGACTACAGTGACCAAATAAGGAACGCGAATGGCAGCTCCCTATGGGGGCTGCCATTTGTGTACGCGCTTTTTTTTTTTTTAAAGTCACCCGTGATAGGCTACGTGACGATTAATGTAGCCTATCACGGCTGACTTTGCAGATCTAGCCATGATAGGCTACGTTAATCGTCACATAGCCTATCACGGGGGCGTTTGTTTGTTTGTTTTTTAACTTTTTATTTCGTGGCCGGGTGAGGCGAGGCACCTCCTCCCCGGCCTGAATTTCGGCCGGGAGAGGCGGGAAGCCTCCCCCCCAGCCTGAACTTTGGGGGGAGCAGCGAAGCGCCTCCCCACACCGCGAAGCAAGCTGCGAGACCAGGTAAGTGGCTTTCGTGCACCCCTAGTTTGTACTCATGCTTGGTGATGACATGCAACTCTATTTCTCATTTTTACTAAACCTAGGTAATGTTGTGAAGGGCTGTGCACAGACCCCCCGATTCACTTCAGATGCCTATTTGGCCCTTCCGAAGCAGCCCCACTTCACTTTGGATTGATTTGGATGCAATCTGCATTGCTTTGGATTTGGATCTGAAGCGAGATTCAGATATCTGCATCATTTGGATTTGATGTTTTCCTGTTGACTTCCATTGGAAAACAGAAATAGCCATAAGTTTTTCAGCTTTCATGATAAATGCATGAAATTTGGAGACCCGGCAGCCCCAGTGGAAGTGCTTTCACCTGCCAAACTTCAGATAGTTTGGCCCAGTAGTCTTTGTGGTAATATTTTATTTTTTCACAGGTAATATTTTATTTTTTCAACAAAAGCTCTCAAAGCAAAGAGCTATAACTTTTCACAGTTTCCACAGAAGTACATGAGATTTGGGTACCTGTCAGCCCCCATAGAGATGATTCCACCTGCCAAATTTCAGAGTTTGTCCTGGTAGTTTTTACGCTAAGCACAGGTAAAATGTGCTGTTCTCAAAAACTCAAACCAAAGGTCATAAAGGGATAATCAGAGAAGTTAGGTGTTTAAGTGGTGATTAGCAAGAGGTCACTATCCATAATCTCTGGTGTAGGTTCCTTTAAAGTGCAAGTAACCCCTTTCCCCTAGAACTACTTTCCTATTCAGCTTCACAGTGGATGACCTCAGGCTCTCTTTGACTGAATGGAATACACATTACCTGAGAAAACAGGCTGGCAGGCAGGCTGGCAGAGTAGTTTCTATGCTATGTGCTTTTTTTCAACAAAAACTCTCAAAGCAAAGAGCTATAACTTTTCACTCATTGCACAGAAGGGTCCCAGCAGCAAGTCGCCCACCTCTGCCCCTGCCAAGACCCTGTAGATGCCTCATATTGGGCTTGCTTTGCCACACAGTGCAGTATTAAATTTAAATAATATATGTTAATGTGTGCAGTGCTTTTCCCACTGTATTTTGAAAAGTGGACTTATGTGTAGCGCTTTGCCACACATTGTTTGCTTGACCACAACACAAGTGCGTGCGCACACACACACACACACAAGCAAAAGAAAAGCAAATACAGAACTAGCTACGAGCAAAGACAACGGTTTTAATTTTTTTTTTTTTTTAGGGAAAAGATATTGTTCAAAAATGGGAAGGGAAGGAATACAGGAAATGAGAAGGGTGGCAGGGGGAGCTAAGAACAAGGAAAGGAAAGTGCTTATTTTTATATTTATATACATTGAGTTTTTTGTAAAGGATCTAGAAAGAAAGAAAGAAAATAAAAGAAAGAACTAGAAAGAAATAGTTGAATTGAGAAGAGTGGGGACAAAGGACAAAGCTAGGCAGAAAACTGAAGTATTTTTTAATTTTTAGTTTTTTTATAAAGAATCTAGAAAGACAGACAGACAGACAGACAAAACTAATAAGCATGGCTGAACTGAGAAGGGGGGCAAAGAACAAGGAAAGGAAAGGAAGAAACTAAAGTACTTTGAAAATGTTTTTGGTTTTTTAAATAAAGAATTGAGAAAATAAAGGGAATAGTTGAACTGAGAAGTACTGGGTGGGAAAGAAGGACAAAGCTGCTGTACATCACACGCACACTGCACAGAGATCTAGCCAACTAACCAACTCTAACCAGCTCTCTCACACAATGAAACAAATGCAGGCTGATGTCTAATATATACATATTTCACCACCACCACCACCACCACTGTCACTGATTGGAGGCTGCTGGGTTAAGTTCAGCCCTAATTTGGCAACTAGAGTGCCATTCACCAAAACTCACCATTTCCCCCCTTCCTCCTCCTCCTCCTCCTCGATCTTTCACAAGTTGATACATTTAGAGACAGGCTTCAGAATAACTCTGAATCTCTGGGGCAGAGTGAGGCTCTTCAGTGGTGACCCGCGTTGCTTTGGACCACCTCACTGCTGGTCTGATCCACTTCAGATCTCAATGAGGCATCCCCCAAAGCAGCCTAATTTGCTTCAGTATTTGGATTCAGTGCCAAAGTGATGCACTACTCTAATGTTGTGGGGGTACTTCGCTGCAGTAAGGAGTGGGAAAGGGCCAATAAACTGAAGTTCAATCCAATTAAGACAGAAGTATTTTTAGTGGGTGGTTCATCTTTGCAGGTGAGTGATGTTCAGTCTGTTCCAGTGGAGGCTGGTGGCTCTAATTTCGGTGGGTCTGTGAATCCATTCTGGGTTTTAGTCAGAACCAGCCAGAACCCTGAAGGACCTATTTGAGGTGCTGAACCTATTTTGGTGCAGAACTTACCTTAGATAGCTCCTTTACAATAGCACCCTTCACTGGTCTGTTCTGGAGGTGGTTGCAATCCCCCTAAAGCAGGGATGTCGAAGGACTTTCTGCCTTAGGGCCAAAATTCCATTTCAGAGATGCTCTTGGGGACCGTGTTCCAGTGGTGGGCAGGGACTAAAGGCAAAAGGGCTGGGCCAAAATACTGAAAAAAACCAGCATATTTTACCTTCAAGCTATTACTGCAACTAAGTCCTATGAGAGGCATTTCATCCTTTTAGAATGGGGAGGTGGGATTGCCAAAAGGTGAGAAACCATCAAATGATTGGTGGTTAGGGGAAAGGGCTATGTCCATCTGAGGAACCCAGGAGGGCTGGATTTGACCCACAGGCCTGAGGTTCTGCAGCCTGCCCTCAAGGTTCAGATTCATTGTTTGGGGGTGCTTGGTGATCCATCCTTCTCTGGAAGCACAAGTGTCCTGTGTGACTCAGAGTGCATTTTATTAGCTTAGGCTGGTACATCAACTACAACCCTACACAGACAGAGAGGGACAGCCTGGCTGGAGTGATCTATGCCCCAGTAACTTTTCATTTAGATTACTGCAATACATGGTATGTGAGGCTGCCTTTGAACATGGTCCAGGAACTGCACTGAGTACACAATGTGATTGCCAGAGTATGAACTGGAACCTCCTGAATAGCAAATGCACCCCTCCCCAAGACAAGGCTGGCCAAATTATTTCAACACCTGAGACAGAAAATCCCATAAATGTGTCTCTCTCTGGAGTAAAACAGTTTGCTGTCCTTTCATGAGATCCCAAATCAGCTGCCCAAGACGGATGCTTCACTCTGCCTAACGGAAAGGCCAGCTCTGACAGACTGCCTCTCTCCATCTGTGGCATATCTTCCATTATCACTCTTCTTACTGACTAAGGCTCCAATCCTATACTCACTTACCTGGGAGTAAGCACCATTCAACTCCATGGGACTTACTTCTGAGTCAACATGTATATAATTGCACTGTGATTGTCTCTGATCCTCAGTGTTCCAGCCAGGTCTTGTGGAAAAATAGGTGCTACAGAGAGAGAGAGATGGCACAGTTCTCACATGGTATGGCTAGAGATGTCTGTCGTAGGAAAATTTAGCCCTTTAAGGTCCTGATGGATTTTCACAGTGCCCCTGGCTTTCCTTGTTTGATCCCAACCTCTGAGAACTTGTTCTTTCCACACCCCTGCCCGGTAAACCCCAAGTTCTCCAACATGCAGTTGTAATTTATGGAACTTGGGGTAACATAACTGTGGGGTAACTGAAATTTTTTTCAGTTACACAAATAGGTAACATAAACAAGCCAATACAGTTTGACATGGTGTCGCTTTTTCTACCTCCACGTTGCAGAGGCAGGAGTGGTTCAAAATACACCGCAGCCATTTGAAATACAACTCAACCAATCAAAATACACCTCAGCACTTGCGATGTGGGAAACAGCAGACTGTGCACTGCACAAACTCTTAGAAGCCATGCACATGTCTTTGCATACATGCGCACTAGATACAAGAAGCATTCCATTCCTTGGAGATGTCACTTTTAGATATCCTGGGGAAGGCTTGAGCTCTGAAAAATGAGAACTCTAGCAACCTACATGGAATTAAAGCACCCCCCAAAAGACAAAATAGTGTATGCTCTCAGTTCATGTTTGTAGGATATGCTCCAGTGCATGCAAGCCAGTTGTGCTTCTGCATCCTGAATGATCAAATCTGCCACTTGTTAGGAGCCTAATGACATAAGGTATAGGTCTACATTGTTTTGAGAGAAAATCCTTTAAAAAAAACTAAAGATAAATTATGCCATTTGAATGTGTTTGTTTGTTTGTTTGTTTGTTTGTTTAAATCCACCCACCCTATTCACAAAGATGTCAAGGCAGCTTCATCATGAGCCAAACAAAGCTGTTTAAAAATAGTGATGGGCGAACTTCTCAGAACCTCAGTTTGGAACTGGACTCAAAAAAGGAAGCTGTTTTCAGAGAAGTGGGGAAATACCTCCCCCCACTCTTTTCTTTTTAAATCAATTTCTGAATTCAGAAACCCTATCATGCATTCAGTGATGTCAGGAGCATGACAAGGTTTCCAATCAACCGGGCCCCCATGGGCGATCATTATTAACTCCTAGAGCCCCACCACCCTTTTCTTCCCCCAAACCTACCTGGTGATGGGGCCAGGGGCAACAACATTAGTGACAGCAAGATCTCTCTCCCCCATCTTGCACTGTGGTGCCTAGAATGCTGTAACAGCAATGACACTGTCATAGCAACCCTGAGAAACAAAAATTTCAAGGGATCCTCAGTCCATTCCTCCTCTCCATTCCATGCACTGCAAATCTGTTCCAGAGGGTTGAGGGAAGTAATGCAAAGGGCGAGTAATGGAAATCCCCCCCCCACACACACACACACACATACACTTATGTTAGTAGGAGCCTCCACTAGATCAAAGGGCCTTCTGTTCATAGAGAGTGTCCCTCCATAAATGGCTGGGCACCTTCAACCCAACCCACAATTTGGCCAATATGGAAGGGTGGAATTACTGTTATTCTTAGGAACATAGGAAGCTGCCTTATGCTGAGTCTGAGCACTGGTCTATCTAGCCCATTGTTGACAGTGACTGACAGTGGTTTCAGGCAGGAGTTTTGCCAGCCTTACCTGAAGGTACCAGACACTGAACCTGGGACCTTCTCCATGCAAAGCATTTGCTCTTCTGCTGAGCTACAGCTCCTCCCTTATTATTTGTGCATCCAATTAGAGTTTATCTTTTTTTAAAAAAAATGTTCATCAGCATTAGAATATCACAAGAGGGAGGGACAATACATTCACTTTATAAGCCATGGAACAAAGTTTGCTTTAAAACAAATTATTTTTAGTTTAGTTTGTCACTTGGTGGCCAAATATGTGGCTCCCTTCCCATGCCTAGCTTTGTGTCTTGTGGGGTGCTTTGTTTTCTAGTAGAAAACCAGGAATTCTTTTATTATGTATGTATGTATTCATTTCTCCTTTTGAAGGCAAAAGGAGAAGGGGACGACAGAGGATGAGATGGCTAGATAGCATCACCAATGCAATGAATATGAACTTGAGCACACTCCAGGAGAGAACGCAGGACAGGAAGGCCTGGCGTGCTATGGTCCATGGGGTCACGAAGAATCGGGCATGACTGAACGACTGAACAACAACAACAACAACAAATGTATTCATTTATTTATTTATGTCAGTTCAGGAAGGATGTGGAGGAGCCCTATTTGAATAATAACTGGGTGGAACTCCACTTGAGCCTTCAGAATTTCCAAGGAAATTTATAGATGGTTAGAACAAAGAACTTTTTCTGAAATGTCTTAGAAGTGTTTCACACATCTCTAGCACTTGTACATCCAAGCATAAAATTCTGCCTGCATAACTAGCAAGTAAACACATGATTAAACTACAACAGACTAGATAAACAAAGCTAATCCATCTGTGTGATTTCACCATATGCCAGTTTCTTTACTTAGTGAGCACTGAAAAGGGGATCTATCAGAGATTAAATCCTCAAAGCCCCTAGGAAACATTTTATCAGATAATGGTGCCCCATTTACAGCAACAACAACAAAAATGACACCACTTTGATTCTGGATAAACTTTACAGATGCATTGTAGATCAAACACAATGATAAAAATGTATTGGACTCTGATTCTGGAAGTGCTGACTTAGACCTGGAAAAGTATATTCTTCATCAATAAGGAGTTGCTCAATAGGGAAAAAAAAAAAACCCTGCATGATCTCTGTTTCCCACACACACACACATAATTTATAAACACTAGGGGTGGGGGAGAAACCTACCTAATTTTGTACTTCTGAATCAATAAGGGTGCAATCCTATCTAGATAGGCGGTCGCCTCCAAGTTTTGAGACGACCACCTATCCAAAGCAAGGCAGGAGAAGCACAGGGGTGGGGGTGCGGATCATTCCCTCCATGACTCTCCTGCCCTGCATTTTCTGCTAGACAGCCATTTTTGGCTGTCTGGCCACAGCGGGGCCGAGCAGGAGCGGAGGCTGCTGTACAACACATAGGATGTGTCGTGCAGGCAGATCCGCTCTCCCTGCCTGGGAAAACCCTCAGCCCTTTTCAGCCTCTCCGCGCTCCTCTTGTAAGCATGGAGGACGGTGCTTCTCCACGCTGCCTCCGAGGCAGCGCAGACATGGGGGGAGGTCAGTTTTCCGGGAATCGACCTCAGAGCGCAGGCTCTGAGGCCGGTTCCCGGAAAACAGCATATCCTATGGCCATCTAGCAGATTTTTGCATCTCAACGGATGCCAAAATGTTCATCATAGTTGATGATGGGAAGAGGTCACCAAATGCCAACAAATGATGTGCAGCCACACTCAATAGCATCTGAAGTCTAAAAGTGCTGTTAACCATCCATCGATTGTTGGGGTCAAATGTACCTTAACAGTGCTGGCAAAAAAAATCATAACACTTTCATGTAAGTTTTCAAAAAGTCTGTTTCAGGCGTTCCTCAAGCATGAGGAGGTTTGAATTGCCATGTGCTGATCCACAAACCCCTTCCAAAATCTCTTGAGAAAAGTGATGTGCTTATTCTAACACCTTTTAGAGGCAATTTCTTCCCCTATTGGAACGACTGGGAAAAGTGAAAAGGTGCTAGGGGTCGAAGTGACTGTGCAACAGTAACCCTGCAAATTGCTGTTTAAGTTTTAGTTACTCTTTATGTCTACAGATGATTAGACCAGAACCCGTGCTTTCCATTTCTCATGAGAAAGGGGCACAGAAAGTTAAAAAAAAACCCAGTATTTTTTTTAATTTTCATAAAACACAAATTTGTCACTTTTAAAAATATCACTACAAATATTATTAGGGGGGAAACCACAGATTTACAAAATCCCTTTTAACTTTTTTTTTTTTTAGTTAGAAACTTCCAGTGACCAAGTAAAACTTTTTCCTCCTGTCATAGCTGTTTGCAGAGCTCATGTTGAGCAATACTTCCTAATTTTGCTTTGGGGGTAATTTTGACCTCAAATGCAAGACTCTCCCATAATGCTTTGTGTCATATGAGAACATTATAATTAACAATAATTAGTGCCATTCAGTGGACGATGCCCAGTAGGACTTCATTATTATTATTATTATTATTATTATTATTAAATTTATTAATCGCCCATCTGGCTGGTCACCTAGCCACTCTGGGCGATGTACAGCATATAATAAAACAGTTTAAAACAATAAAATTCTACAATAAAAGCATTTTCTAAAATACCCTAACCCACCCCAAATGCCTGCCTGAACAACCACGTTTTTAATGCACGGCGGAAGCTCATTAAAGAGGGGGCATGGCGGAGTTCCCCAGGGAGGGAGTTCCACAGAGTAGGGGCCACCACAGAAAAGGCCCTCTCCCTTGTCCCCACCAGTCTAGCTGTCCTGGCTGATGGGACAGAGAGAAGGCCATCCGAGGCTGATCTTGTTAAGCGGCCTGTCTGGTGTTGATGGAGGCACTCCTTAAGACTTCATATGCCATCCAAACCTGCAAACTATAGTATAAAATTCTGTCTGTGTTGAGATTCCAACATTTCACATATTGATGATGCTAACTTATATAGGGGGAAGAAAGAATGTGCCCAAGCAGCTCAGATCTAGGCCAGAGAGTGGTTGAGAAACTAATAATAGATAATAACATGTATGTTGAAGTCCCTCAGCACACAAGCTGTGGAGATTCCAGTACCAACCCCAATACCACCTCTGCTAGCTCAGGAAGGGAGACTGTTGAGCAGTGGGGCAGGTGGTACACCAACAGAATCCCTATCCTGTCTGAAACTTCCATCTTCATATATACACACTCAAAACTGGAAGACTATGGGATGGGGCACCAGGACATAAGGACAGAATCACAATAAACCACTGCAACTCGATCTTCCCATCCCCCAGGTCTTGCCTGCTGCAACATGGAGATCCCAGGTAGGCAAAGCTGGGAGAGATTTACTCTCCCAGTCCCATCCAACCAGGTCTCCATAATACAGGCCAGGTTGGCACACTCATCTAGGATCAAGTCCTGGTTGGCTGCTGTTTTCCGATTCACTGACCTGGCTTTCACCAGCAGTACCTTCTACCCAGGGGGACTGACACCACAGCTACTCAGGCTCTCTGATATGGGAGACAACCAACACTCTTTTGCACTCCCCACCCAACTGCCTCCTGCCACCATATCTGCCCATATCTGTACAGGCAGCTCCCAGTACCCCTCCACCACTCTGTGCTTTTAAAAACACATTTCTCCCACCAACCAGCAATAATTATATGTCTAAAATTGCTATATATACACAGGAAGGCAGATGTGCAGTCCCTCCCCTCCTCCCCTCTGTCCAACAGATTTGGGTGGCCCTCACCCTCATTCACCCCCAAAGTGGCTCCCCAAAGGGATGACCCCCTTTACTGCTGCCCCTTCAGTGGCAGCCCCACCAGCAGTGGGCCTGCCCCCAAGCTGCCCACCTTTTATGCACCAGCCGCAGGAAGCTGATGCAATATTTTTGCAAGGTGGCAGAAGATCTCCCAAAGGGAGTGCAGGGTCGGGCGACTGGTCTTGCAGAGACACAGTTCTTCTCTGGCCTGAGAAAGTCTCTCTGGAGAAGCCTCAGGTACTAGCTGGTGTCAATGGTGGTGAGAAGGTAGATTAACTGAAGGAGGTGGACCCATGGAGAGTATCCTATCCTAGGGTCTCAACAACCTGGAGCCTGTTTCCCTGATCTGTTGATGCTTTACAACAATTTCTTAACTCAAAAAAGGCTTCTTCGTTCTGTGCTCCCAGCCAATCAGAGAGTGAACATGTTGAAGTCACAGCACCATGTAGTCAATCAGATTTGGCTATGTGATGAGGTCACTAATGGCAAATTATCCCTTCTGTTGCCTTCACTCTGGGGGTGAGGGCATACATCTCTATTGCCAGGTAACTGGGCCACTGTTCCTTTGCCGCGCTGTACTGGCAGATTCATTGCTCATCCGCACTGTGTGGCAAGATGCTCATCCCAATCCAGCTCTATTCACCCAGAATTATGTATTATAGGGATATGTATCTTCTAGATGAAGATATAATTCTCCTACACTATATTTCTTTGAATAGAGTAGTGTGAATGTGTACCCATGTTCTGCCTCAACTTGTCAAGTACCTGTGATGGAGTGTCAGCCCCTCATGTGCACTTGTCCTGTTTCATTCACAGAATTTTTCAGGGAGGTGGTCCAGAATTCATCTTCTTGTAACCCTCTTGTGTTTTCCTTCAAAGTCTTCCATCTTTTTCCTTAATACCCCCACCCCCATCCATTAAGGAGGAAAAGACAAAATAGCTGCACAATGCCTTTTTATTAGTAGTGACAGAAGCACTCAGTCTGGAACCATCACTTTTCTCTACTCCTCTGATACCATCTCCCTTATAAACAGTTTTGCACACTTTCACGAATGACAAAGGAGGGGTGCCTTTTGTGCAGGGGACAATCTTCACAAAATAATCCCTCCCTTTCAGCCCAGCACTACTTTAGCCCAAGATGAAAATTATCCCTTCTGTAAATACCACAAGGAAAGGTGGTCATGAATTAGCCTAAGTGACTACTGTTCCTACAAAGACAATAATAAATTGCAAACTCCTTCTCATCAGAGCCCGAAGTGGCAGTTAAGTGCTTTATTCCCAGTGAAAATAAATAACATTACATGCTAAGTGACCTTTAGGCCTTATTTTTCAATAGCACAAAATATAATATTTATTTCATATGTAAAACCACTTTAGAGTGGGTGGCGAAGGCTAGCACAGACTTTTGGTATAGGTAACTATCTAATTTGTTATTGTTCTAATTATTTAGAAGCATAAGTATACTTCTAAATTCTCCTGTTGTTTCATTTCCCCACTCTATCATTTCTATCCACTAACATTTCCACAGTTGTTTTATTAGCATTTGTACAAAAGTTGACAAATATAAGTAAAATCATTATGTCTACTTCCAGTTCTCTCCTCTCTCCATCATACACATACACACACTATCTTCATTTCTTATTTTAATTTCTGGGACTTGTGCTTGGGTGAGTCTGAAATCATCAAACCACTAAAGCAGGAGTGAATCTCAGTCTCAGACCATAGTCAAAGAAGGATTGAGATAAAACTGGAATGAGTTCTGAGAAGGGTAACAAAGATTATCAGGGGACAAGAAACAAAGGAGAGATTGAAGGAACTGGGTATGTTCCTTGAGAAGAGAAGGCCAAGGGGGCTATGATAGCATAGGGTTGTCACTTAGAAGAGGACCACAACCTGTTCTCTGTCATCCAAGACTCTAGGACATGAAATAACGGGCTTAAGTTACAGGAAGGCAGATTTTGGCTGAACATCAGGAAACATTTCCTATTGGTCTATCTATTTATTTATTTATTTATTTATTTATTAAAAATTCTTAGCCACCTTTCAAGGCAGAAGCCCTCTCAAGGTGGCTTACCACAATAAAATACATAAAAACAGTTAAAATATTAAAAGCAATAAAAACATAAACACAGCTACTGTGTACTACGGAGCTACTAGCCTCCACTGGTTGGCATCAAAGCATTATTAAAAACAATAAAAACATAAACACAGTGAAATAGAAATAAAAAGAACAATAAAACCAGCAGCAACAACAACAGCAATAACAGAAACAACAGCTGGGAGGTCATAGGGATATGATGGGCTCTTCATCATGGAGATATTTAAGCACCGACTGGAGAGACACCAGTCAGGGATGCTTTAAACTGGATTCCTGAGTAGGCTGTAGGACTTGATGGCCCAAACTGCCCCTTCCAACTCTATGATTCTATTAGCCAGAGTTGGGGGAGGCCTATGTAAGGTTTCTTCTCACCCGGGCAGCGTCATTGATCACATGCCCTTCTTAAGGTAAGCTGTGGGACAACAGAGTCCCTTACAGGAGCAGAAGTGGTATGTTCCTTCACAGTGGGTTTACCTCACCCTTTAGGCCTTCTGAATGGTTTAAGATCACGAGATAGCAGTTGTTATATTGGGTCATAGCATGATATATGGGAGATTTTTAAAACAGTATGTAAGTTATAAAAGAAAGGATTGCCTAGCTGTGCTGCAGCAGAAAAAATATATGATCCCAAGCAGGTTTTATTAAGAAACATTAAAAATTCTATTGATCAAGAATGTCCTTGAAATACCCTGGGAAGGATATTCATCTGTGCAGTTGCCTTTTTTTCTTTGGATCTTGAATGCGCAGCCAGGGGATAGGTGTGTAGCCCTTATGAAATATACAGGCTGTATGTGGTACAGATGCTGGATTAAATAAATAAGATTGGCTTGAAGGAAAATTATCACCTACCTGTAGGAACATTATGTATGGTAAGAGAAGTAGGAAGATCTCCATCCATTCTGAGCACAGCAGGGCCTTTTCTGTTCCTATTTAGAAACTCTGAAATGAGCTCTCCAAGATGCTATATCAGCATACCTTTCTCCCTCTCTTTTAATTAGCTACTCAGATGTTTTCCTGAAATAAGCAGCAATTAAAAGCCTAAAGAGGTAATGGCGTGGATAGTCCTGTGCTGTGTCGAGGTTTAAAGCCTAGAAGCACACTGGGAACCAAGCATCAGAAGAGCTCAATCTGTGCTGAGCAACAAGTTGCTCGAACTGAGAGGCCAGACCATCGTCAGTAGATTTATAGAATCAGATAGAACCCTATTGGACGCTTGTTTCACCTGACTGCTGCCGAGCTAGAAGCTTCAATGTCACCCACTGAAGCACTGAAGAGAATCCATCAGCAGCTCCCTCTTCTGGCAAGCTGCCATGATGGTAAAGAGAATAAAGCACCTGTGAAGAGAATAAAGCACTGATGCCAACCCCAATTAGGGTTGGCATCGGTGGAACCTGTTGGCTCCAGTGTCAGTGCGGTGGTGAATCCAGGTTTCAATCAGAATTCTAAAGGAGCATTCCAAGGTGCAGACACCGTGGATGGCTCCTTTAGAATTCTGACTGGTTCGGATGGAAACCCGGAACAGACTCACTGCCCCACTGACATTGGAGCTACTAGCCTCCACTGGTTGGCATCAGTGGTAGGCGTGGTGGGTCACCTGCCAAGGAGCTTTCTGATAAGAGCCCCTTGGACTTGCTTCTCCTCTTCGCCATTGGAATCTGCTTATTCACCTGCCTCTCCTTCTGACAACAGTGGCAGCGAGAAGGAGGCGCAATAGATGCCACTGCCTACACGCTCACCAGCTCTCTGCCTGTGAAGCAATGGTGAGAAAGAGGATAAGGAGCAATAGCAGCTGGAGACAAGGGTGAGGAGAAGATAGGCCTACAGCATGAGGGGGCCCACTGAGGATCCCTTGCACAAGGACCCTCCAAACCTGATGTTGGCACTGGTCCCACTGCGTGAGGGGGCCCACTGAGGATCCCTTGCACAAGGACCCTCCAAACCTGATGTTGGCACTGGTCCCACTGCCAGAGTCCTCGGCTGAAAAGCCCTGGCGCCTTACATACTTGCTGAGAAACAGTAGTATCACACTCTGTTTCTCTCCTGGCTTCAAAAGGCCAGGGAAGGTCTTTTAGACATTCAAACTGCCTAGCTGTGGCTGCAGTGATTCTGCTACAATAAATGGCATATTCTGTTTTTACTTCTGTGGAATGAATATCATCTAAATGACAAAGATCTCAAAGAAGACGATCGCTAAGACCCAAAACCTCAACTGGCCAGACCGTCACACACAGGGCTTCCCACCCACACCTGCCTTGCCCTCCTGTAGCATTGTGTATGGGCGCATAAGAAGGTAAGTGATGGTAGGCGTTTGTGTACGTTTACCCATATGTAAACTTTTTTTTAAAAAAGGCTTTGATGAGCTCTTATCAGTGAAAGCAGAGAAAAATAATCTCCTAAATTGCCAAGCATGAAGACACTTAACATGAAACAGATGACTACGAGGGATTTCAAAAGTTATTTGTGCCTCAAGCCTCTCAGTTGGCAGGGGTGGGGAGGAGGAGGAGTACACAGGGTTTGAGCACACCATGGATTTATTTATGACCTAATCTAAATCACAAAAATAACTCCTGTGTGTTCATAAACCACTCCAAACATACTGTTGCAGAAAATGGTAGCTTTGAATAAACGTCTTTATTCTAACACCACACTGTTTTTATTTTGTTTGCTTTTTTAAAAAAAGTAAATAAATCCTACCGTATTAACTATTACAAATCCTTTGCATTCAGTATTTTTTTATTTTTAAATCCATTGTAAAATGAGAAGGGTTATTTCTCCCCATGGCCAAAATGTAAAAAAAAAAAAAAACAGCTTCAAGAATATAACATTAAAAATATTTTCTAGGAAAAGTGGAGAGAGAGAGGAACAAATGGAAATCGATGTGTTATGGATGGAAGGCAAACAGTGAATTGAGAAGCAGTGCATGGAGTGTGTTTTATACTGAGGAAGTGGTGATCAAGGAGACAGAGGCAGAGCCAAACACTAAGTTGAAGGATAAAAGGGGATTAGAAAGCTAGAGGAACAGGAGGGTGGTGATGCTTCTTTATATTGTTGCATGTGCATATAATGCAGAAGTCTGTATGTTTCCAGTTGCTCAGAATGCTTTTGTTTCTGACCAGTGATTTCACTCTTTGTGCCACTTCACACCACCCATGGCTCTCCCTCTCTGAATTTGAGCCCCACCATTCCCCCACAGTGTTCAGTCCAGTTTACCCTTTAAAAACTGTATGAGGCAGGCTAGGCCAAGGGAGAGCGACTGGACCAAAGTCACCAAGTGAACGTGGTGCTGAGCAAGGAGTTGAAACCAGGATTCCTGGCTCCAAGACTTCCCACCACACCACAGGGAAAGTGGGGTTTACTTGGGAAAGAACCACACAGAAGCAGTCCCATTGCAGCTGTGGCTCAGCATGAACCACTTGCTTAGCATGAATAACGTGACTTTTTTAATCTAATGGGGTGTTTGTTACTTGGTTTTATGTATTCTTTAGAAAGAATTATTGGGCAGTGGAATCATGAATGAACTTCTATTTGGTTTTTCGTGGGCAAGGGGGGAGTGGAGAACAAGCCCTTTTTTCCCCTAAAAGAAGAACAAAATGGAAACCTTCTCCTATATATGAACAAGTGAGGTCCTTTTGCAGGTGAAATCATCATCAGAGGTACATTTGACATCAACCAGTAACAGGGCTTCTTCCAGTGGTGCCCCTCCCCCATTTGTGCCTCCTTATTATGTCTCCTCCCAAGTCCAAGATGCTGGAAGTGAGTGAATACAGTCCTTATAGGTTACAGCACAAGTCCAAGCCTACGTTCATCAATGTGCATTTAGGTCAGGATGCCACCCTCAGTCCCCTCTGGGGTCCCTCTAGTAAGTTGGGGATTCTCACTTCTAGCCAGCCTTGAGAGGATGCTGCCAATTCCTTTTCCGGGAGTTCCCCTTCATCCTTCTTCTCCAGCATCCAACCCCACTCTGGTTGCCAGTGCCTCCAACCTTGCTGAGCTTGACTCAAAGGGACTTCATTTTGGTCCTCCTAGTGTAAAGGTAAGCTCCTCAGGGTCAGCATAGCTTGCTCTCCCTGAAGAAAGGCAGGGAAGGACCCAATGGATCTTACTGAAAGAGGGTGCATGGCATGGTGCGGAAGAGTTCTCCAACGATGCCTTTCCACCCCTATCCAGCCTATCCACCCCTATCCACCCCTAATCAGGGGGACTGACTTTCCCCTGATTAGTAAGAACAAGGGAAACATTTATTCACCTAGCATTTGAATGCAAACTTACCACACGTTGCACTTTTGAACTAATACGTGAACAGAAACTCAGTTATTCTGTGAAATTCTCACAGCCAAATGTTGCAATGGAGTTCTCCTATCAAAACAGCCTACAAAAATTGCATATTAGGGAAAGGTGCGCACAAAAATGCACATATTAACGAAAATAACATTCAATAATGCATTACATTAGGAAAACTGCTTGCAAAAAAATGTGTATATTAGACAAAATTACATACAAAATGTATGTAGTGGGAGAAATTCACACAAATCTGTACAAATGTTCATGCAAATGTTTTTTTCTCATAGTTCAGGCCAATCCAAATGTAGGATTGAGAAAATTCTCCAAAGTTCGGGACAAACAAAATTTAAGATTAGAAAAATGAGAAACTGAGGGAAACCAAAATTGACAGATCCACCTAACCCTACCTATTACTCAACAATGACAACCATTCTATTGTAATTTAACGTTCAGTGGTGCTATGAAGCACACAACTATTAAAGACTACTGAGTACTACTAGCAGAGTTAAGACAATCAAATAAATTAAAACTATGCCATATTACAAAATAGAAGCACCACTTCCGGTACCTAAAGCAAAATTTCATGCCAAACATTAATGTATCTATGCAGTGTGTATTCCGTGACTAGTTAATTTAATAGAACTGAGGGTCAAACTAGATAGTAATGGCTTGGTTACCAGTCATGCCTGGGATTAAAACAAACAAATGTGGTACAGGCGATCCTTGGGTCACCCACTCCCACAGTGCCTGGCTCTGAGAAAGGCAATCTCAGAGCCAGGCATTTGGGCCTGACCAGTTCTCTGCAGAGCTGTGCCGGCCACTGTTTCAGACTGACGCAACTCTTCAGAGATAACAACAGGGTGGGAGACACAGGGCAAGGTTTGACACCAAAGGGATGAGTGGGAGGGTAGGGAGACTGACAGGTGGGCAGGCGACTGACGGGTGGGTGTGTAGGGAGCAGGGAGAGGGATATAGATGCAGTTGGTTGGGAGGAGAGAGGGAGGGAGGCATGGTTTGGGGAGGAGGCGGAGGGAGATGATGACATGACAGCTGCAGTGGGTGGAGGTGGGAGGGAGAGGGATGATGTTGGGCGGGGGGAGATGCAGCTGACAGGTGGGCAGGAAGATGGACGCAGGGCAGGGTGACATGGATGTGGTGGGGGGGTGGGGAGTGGATGTGGCAACGGCAATGGTGGGCAGCAGTGGCACATGTGTGTTCTTTCGCATCAGAGGTTGGAACACTGTGCCGGCACTGCCACTGGCCTTCAGCCTTAAGTAGAAGTACTGCCTGGAAAAGCTTTAGCCCTTGGTTTTGCTATTTGCAGAAGATGGCCCATTAGTTCTCAGACAACTTTTAGAAGTATTCCATGCAAAATAACCACTGACGTTTTTGTGCAGAATAAATTCAGCTGTGCAGGCCTGTTTTACAGCAATGGAGGGCAACCCTGTTAATCAGAAGAGCTCCAAAGGTGCTGAGACATAAATAAAGCATCTTATAATTACTAAAGCCATAAGTAAGAATTATGCTTCGCCAATTACACTTTCAGTATGCAATATGCAGAATCATGAGCCTCCACTGCTCAGGTCGCACTTTATGGATTTCTCTCTGGCAATTTGCAGGCCATTCTTTTCCCATCATTATTTCCCATAATAAATGTGCTTTAATGTATAACTTCAAGGCTCTTCAGGCAGCTGATGGGACACTTATGAGAACGGCCAGAAAGAAAATGGACAGGCAGCCTAAACCTCAAGCCTGTACTTTTCAGCTTATTTGTTTGTTTGTTTGTTTGTTTGTTTGTTTATTTATTTATTTATTTCATTTCTATACTGCCCAATAGCCAAAGCTCTCTGGGAGGTTCACAAAAATATTATAAAAAAATATTTTAAAAAGTTTATATATGCCTGTATGCCCCGGCTGTGGGCTGCTAAGGTTTGGAGGTGCTGCAGAATTGATAAGCCAAATCCAGGTTTACTTACAAGGATTGAGTACTTACAGCACACTTATTGAGTACTTATTGAGTACTTACAGCACACAGGCGTACCCAATGGTTGGATCAGACAGCTTCTCTGAACCCAGAGCCAAGGGGTAAAATACCATACATGCTAGCAGTGAGGCAGCATGTCAGAAGCAAGTGTTAATTAGCGTTCATCTGCAACTTTCCCAGCATAGACTAACAGTGCTTATTCAGAAGGAAAACAATCCGAACTTTCCCAGCACAGACACCTGTAAACATAGCCTCACTTCTCAAGCACTTCCTAGGCCCTGATGAGATAGACGGTTCAGAGCCTGTTAGCATGGAATGTGCTGAGGCGGCAATATTGACCTTTGACTCCTCTCACAAGCCAAGAGGCCCACTAGCAAGAGAATTGCACTAATAATAAACTTAAAGAGAGCATTATGCATCTCCAGGCCCCTCTAAAACTACAGGAGACTTGGTTACAGGCCTGGGGCCATTACAATGCCTATATCTATACACCTTATCAATCGATCCTATATAAACCTCAAATAAGGATTGTTACTATTGGATCCTTCCTTTTTCCTTTAATCTATTTTGAGGGGTTTTCAATGACATTTTTAATTTAAGGTATTTGTGAATTAAGTTTTTAAATTGTTTGCATTTAAACTTAAACATCTGTAGTATTTGAAAACCTTAAGTTAATTTTTTTTAAAACACACACATACAAATGCCACCGTCACTTGCCCAATCTTTTCTGCAGTCACCAGATGACACTTGTTTGCAATATCTGAAAAGGACCTTTTATAAGAAATGGAGATGCTTTGGATTTCAGGGGAGATGCACAAGATTACAGGCCTGCTCATTAATGTATTCAAGATGAAATTAATTTCTTTTTTGCTGTGTAAAGAGTATTTCTTGTGATTAACTTTTAGCATCGCATGGCAATATAGGAAGGCTCCCCCTTTTTTCCCCTAAGCAAAAGGATCTGGTCATTGGCAAACATTCCTACTACCTAAGTCTATTTAAGGAGCAATCCGCTGCATGTTTAGACAGAAGAAAGTCCAACAATTCCCCAGGCTGGCTGGGGAATGCTGGGAATTGTAGAACCTTTTTTGGTCTAAACATGCAGAAGATTGCACCCTCCTTCATAGTTTACAACAGTAGTTACCTTTAGAAGAGTAAGCTGGCAAGAAACACGGGTGCTGCTGAGTAAAAATGGCCTCAGATGTTGAGAATTAGGCTGACTCTACACACAGCAGTTTTACTGTTATCATACTGCAGTGATAGCTATTGGTGCCCATTGATGTCATGTGCACCGTTATCATTGCAGTACAATAACGGTAAAATTGCTATGTGTAGATTCAGCCTAATTAACATAGATTGGGGTGCAAACCTTAGGCCAGTGGGCCAAATTCAGCCTTCCTGAAGTCCCAATCTGGTCCTGCAGGGTTCCCCAGATGGCCACACCCCCTTCCCCCAACCACCAATCATTTGGTGCTTTTCCAGCTTTTGTATCCCCCCACCCCATTTTAAAAGGTTGAACCGCCTCTCCTAAGGCCTAGTTACTGCTATTTTGGCCCTGCCCCTTTGCCTTTGACCCATTTTGCTTTCAGCCCCACCTTCCACTGGGATATGCCCCCCAAAATAGAATTTGACCCTCGGGCTGAAAGAGGCTCAACACTGCTGATTTTGATAGACAATTAATGAATGCCAGTGGCAACCACCTAACAAGATCTAGATGGAAGATTAAAGCTAGACTTGGGAACGTTGTTATCTGATGAAAGAGGTAGTTTTGTTCAAAACAATTATGATCTGTTAATTTGAATATGAAAAAGTAGAGTGAGATTAAGCTCCTCTATTTTTGTGAACCACCCAGAGAGCTTCGGCTATTGGGTGGTATAGAAATGAAATAAATAAATAGATAGATGATAGATAGATAGATAGATAGATAGGGAGGATGATGTCCAAATTTACGATAGAGTACTCTCAGATCTTTCTTCCTCTCTCTCTTTTTTTTCTTTTTTGGGTCTTTACCTCTCTCTTGTCCTACAAAAACATTAAATACAAAACAATGGCTATGGTCCTGATGGCTATGTGCGACCTCCAGTGCCAGAAGCACTGAGCCTATGTACACCAGTTGCTGGGGATCATGGGCAGGAGGGTGCCGTTGCGCTCATGCCCTGCTTATGGGTTCCTGGTCGACAGCTGGGTGGCCACTGTGTGAACAGAATGCTGGACTAGACGGACCCTTGGTCTGATCCAGCATGGCTCTTCTTAAGTTCTTGTATTAATATGCCTATTTGCATCCATTTATAAGATGTCTTGGCTGAAAGTGAAGATTGTGCAACAAAACAATGGTATGGCAGTACTAATATAGTTAAATATTATCCTGTAGCAGTATTGACCAAAATATCCAGTCAATTTTGAAGAAATTCAAGAAGACTTTTAATAAGACTAGTGAAATTTCTCAAGGGGATTTTTAAGATCCCTAAATTTGCACCCTCACAAGCTTGTGATGTGCGCTAAATTGAAGGATAGAAACTTAATGAAGGCCAGCTGGTCAGATTCGTATCCCTATTTTACTTCTCAAAACCTGAGTGATCTTAACGATTTTTCACTTTGATTTATTGTTCAGCTAGAACCACACACTAAAAGGTAAATGGTGATTAAATAAGAAACACAAATATATACAATAATTTACTTAGATTGCCCTATCTGTTTCTAGTTCTATGCCATAAGCAGTTTTATGCATACTAAAGTAGGATTATCCAGCAAAGTTACCAAAAAAATAAATAGCAGGACTTGCAGATTTCATAAATTGCAGCATTCATGCCTTTTAAAAATGATTTGAATTACTTTTACTGCTGGTTTATGTTCTAATCCTCCTTCTAAAATAAACAAACACACACATGCTGGTGCCATTCATCATGCATTAAAATTCCATGCACTCATTGTGGGAACGTTGTCTGCTTTCATCATTTTTAACTGGATTACACTCTTTTGGATAGTATCTTAAGAAAGTGTCGGGAAATGTTTTAAACAGGCTAACATTTAATACTCCTGCTCTCCCCAAAAGGGCTCATTTACACAATTAGATTGCAGTTTATTTGAAGTAACGTATTCTCTGCACCAGCAACACAAGCATTTGCCCCATAGCATTCCCACAATCAAAGCCATGTGTTTTGTTCTAGAAGTATTTTGCTGCATAAATATTTCATTTCCAAGCAATGATCTTTATGCTGCCATTCGGACCCATGATCTTCAATTTTTAAAAATTAATAAAACTGACGTAAAATCCCAATAAAAATCACAAGAGTAAAACCATAATACCAATAAATTCTGTTTTGAATAGCGAGACAGTTAAAAATGTGACAGCATTCTAAATTTAACATACTGTACAAGTCCTAGAGCTTTCTGGAAAAATGACTATTGTACCATCTTCCTAAAAGACTGATTTTTCTTGAATGTCTCCTTAGTGAGGGAGCTGCATCATGGGGTAGGTGCTGTTGGACTGACCTGCACTAAGTCCTTCAGTTAGTGTGTTTTTATATCTTTGCACTGCTGCTGGGTGTTACTTCATTTTTATTTTGTTATTTTAAGCTTTTAAAGGTTTTTGCGTTGTGTTTTACTCAATTTGAGCCTTGGAGCAAGGAGAGCCAGGCAGCTGGGACATTCTACAGCAGCAGCAGCTGGGCCAACTTACCATCTTTCTGGCCCTGCCCGGCACTGTGTTTTGTTGCCCAAAAGAGAAGCTACCCGCAAGGCTGGAGGTGAAGGGGGAAAAAACATTCCCCCAGGCAAATTCCAGCTAATTTGGGCCAGCTGTGCTCAAGGTGCCTGGGGCCGCTCTCCTTACCCAGCCCAGTAGTGGCACCGAAGGAGGGGTTGCCTCTTTGGGCGGAGCCGCTTTGGGGGGGGGAATGCAAGGGCCACCCCCCTAACATCAGATTGCTTGGCTTGTAGTTTTTTATGTGTGGGGCTGGTTGTTTCTCCTAAAAATACTTTATTATGTGCCTGGGAGTGAGGATATGGAGCCAAGTCAGAAGACCTGAGGGGGCCTCAGTTAGTGTGGTTATGGATCAAGGGAGATACAGCATTGGGAGGAGGGCTAGCCAAGTAAGGGGAACACGGCCCAGACAGTTAACAGCTGCGCTCTCTTCTGGCCCTCCCCCCAACCACGGGCATGGTGCCTGCCCTTGGGTCTCCAGATGCTGCTTTTAAATGTTAGAGTGGCTCAGAATAAGATCACCCTTATCCATGATTTAATAGTGGATGAGGTGGCTGATCTGACATGTATAAGTGAGACCCGGCTGAGTGAGCAGGGAAGAGTTTGTCTCTCCCATCTATGCCCACCGGGGTACTTGGTTCAGCATCAGGGTAGATCTGAGGGCCAGGGAGGCGGGGTTGCTGTGGTCTATCAGAATTCCATCTCCCTCTACAGGCTCCCTATCGATGTGACTACTGGTCTAGAGTACTTGCACCTTGTGTGGGGCCACTGGGACAGATTAGGGATTCTGTTGGTGTACCGCCCACCCCACTGCTCAACAGACTCCCTAGCTGAGCTGACAGAGGTAGTCTTGGGTGCGCAGTTGAGATCCCCCAGACTGTTGGTTCTGGGGGATGTCAACATCCATGCTGAGGACACCTTGTCCGGGGCAGCTCAGGAGTTCATTTTCTCCATGATAATCATGGGATTGTCCCAACATATCACCAGCTCAACACATGTAGCGGGGCATACCCTAGACCTGGTTTTCTCAACTGGACATGGAGATGGTGATCTGAAGGTGGGGGACTTTGCATCAGTCCCTCTGTCATGGTCATATCATTGCTTGCTGAGGTTTAGACTTACAGCTTTCCCCCGCTGGAAGGGTGGGGGACCTATTAAGATGGTCTGCCCACAGCGCCTAATGGATCTGGATGATTTCCAGAGGGCTCTGGGGACCTTTCTGGCTGGTGCACTCTCCTGATATGGTGGGCTCTCCCTGGTTGATCTGTAGAATGCAGAAATGACTTTGGGTGGTTGACATGATTGCTCCTGAGTGCCCTCTCTTGAGTACTTGTACTGCTCTGTGGTATACCCCAGAGCTGAAAGCAATGAAACAAAATAGGAGACAGCTTGAGTACAGATGGAGAAGAACTCCTAGTGGGTGTAATCTAACGCTGGCATGTGCCTACAGTAAAGTATATTCAGGGGCAGTGTGGGCAGCAAAAAAAAGCAATATCATGCTGCCTCTATTGAGTCACCTATCTGTTGCCCAGTGGAGCTTTTCAGGGTTGTCCAGGGGCTATTACATGCCAGCCCCAAGGACGCTGTTGATCCATCTGAGGCCCGCTGTAATTCATTTGCTAGGCACTTGCATCTGCTGGGATTTAGACTCCAGTGTTATAGCAGATGAATCAGGTGAGGTATCCAGAATACAGCCTTGTCCTGTTCTCCTGGATGAGTTTGACTTGGTACAGTTCGAGTACATGGACAAGGTGCTTGGACAGGTTCATGCAACCACTTCCATATTGGATCATCTTGGCTAATAAAAACTAGTAGAGAGGGAACAGCCAGCTGGCCAGGGAAGTCATTGATGCCTCTCTGTGAGAGGGAGTGGTACCGGGCCACCTGAAAGAGGAAGTAGTGAGACCACTCCTGAAGAAATCCTCCCTGGACTCAGAAAACCTTAATAATTAGAGGCCAGTGGCAAATGTTCCATTCCTGGGCAAAGTCTGTGAGCGGGTGGTTGTGAGCCAGGTTCAGATACTCTTGGATGAGACTGATTATCTGGATCCATTTCAGTAGGGGTCCAGGCCTGGTTTTGACATGAAAACAGCCTTAGTCACCCTGTATGATGACCTATGTTGGGAGAAAGACAGGAGGAGTGTGATCTTGTTGATTCTTCTTGATCTCTCAGTGGCTTTCAGTACCGTCAAACATAGTATCCTTCTGGGATGACTGTCTGAGCTGGGAGTGGGATGAATTGCATTGGTTTCGCTCCTACTTGGATGATCAGCTCCAGAAGGTAGTGCTTGGGGACCCCATGGATTCTCCAGTATGGGGTTCTACAGATGTCCATTTTGTCCCCCATGCTGCTGAACATCTACATGAAACCATTGAGTTCGGTCAACTGGAGATTTGGAATGCATTGTCATCAGTATGCTGATGACACACAGCACTACTTCTCCTTTTCATCTTCATCAGGTAGGCTGTGGATGTGCTAAATAGGTGCCTGGTTACGACAATGGACAGGATGAGGGCTAATAAACAGAAACTCAATCCAGATAAGACTGAGACGCTGTTAGTAGGTGGTTCCTCTGACCTGATGGAGGGTGTTCAACCTGTTCTGGATGGAGTCCCACTCTCCCTAAAGGAGCAGGTTCATAGCTTGGGTGTTCTCCTAGAACCATCCTTGTCACTTGAGGTTCAGATGGCCTCAGTGGCACACAGTGCCTTCTACCAATTTCAGTTGGTGGCCCAGCCACACCCCTATCTGGACAGGGATAACCTGGCTTCAGTTGTCTATGCTCTGGTAACCTCCAAGTTTGATTACTGCAGTGCACTCGACGTGGGGCTGCCTTTGAAGATGGCTCAGAAGCTGCAGCTCATGTGAAATGCAGCAGCCAGACTGATAATGGGGACCAGAAGGTCTGCATATATAAGACCTACTCTGGCCTGCTTGCATTGGCTGCCTATATGTTTCCAAGCCTGATTCAAGATGCTGATTTTAACCTATAAAGCCTTACATGGCTCAGGACCGCAATACCTGCACCTCTCCCAGCTCAAACATACCTGTACACTATGTTCAACATCTAAGGTCCTCCTCAGGGTGCCTACTCCAAGGGAGGCTCGGAAGACAGCAAAAAGGGAGAGGGGCTTCTCAGTGGTGGGAATTGGGAATCCAATTGTGGATCTCCCCAGTGAGGCCTGCCTGGCGCCAATATTGTTATCTTTTTGGCGCCAGGTCAAGACTTTTCTCTTTTCCCAGGCATTTGGCAGCACGTGATGAGTTTTAATTGATCCTGGATTTGTTTAATGGTTTGGTCGATTGCTCAAAGTTGTTTTTAGATACATGTTGCCTTTGTGTATACTGTCTGTTTGTGTGTGTTTTATATTTTAAATTTCTCATATTGTACTTTTAATGTTTTAACCTTTGTAAACTGCCCAGTGAGCTTTGGCTATGGGACAGTATAGAAATAATAATAATAATAATAATAATAATAATAATAATAATAATAATAGTAGTAGTAGTAATACTTTGTTGTTATATTGTATGGTTTTAATGTTTGGTTTTGTGAACTGTCCATACAGCTTCAGTTATTGGATGGTATAGAAATGTAATACATACATATAACGATTTTGATCCAAAGAGTTATTTTAAGCATGTGTGTCCAATGGAAATTTCCATTCCCCCCACCCTTTGCATGACAGACCCTCATGCCACATCACACTCAATTTATAGAACTCCGCTTAATTTCAAAATCAGTTTGCCATGGGGAAGTCCAAACCTCTGTGGGGTTTGCAGCACTACTTGTGCAGTTCTCCATGCAATACTACAGAAAGGTACAGGATCGTACCACAAAACCAGTCCTTTTTGACTGTGCAAGGAAGCCATGAGTTACTTGCAATAAAAGGTATTTATGGCGAAAATACTGTTTTTACTAGACAAGTAAGTCTTTTATAAGGATTCTGACAGTAATAACAAAGAGGCACTGAACATAACCCACATGAAATGTTACTAATTCAGACATTGTTTTGCAAATCACAATCAAACCTGTTCATTTAAGAGCTTTTATGCTTAGGTTTTAAAAACAAGCACGATTCAAAAGAGGTGGAAGTAAGTAGCTGAAGCAAACAGCCATTTAAGGACTCATGTGTACCTTTCTCTGAAGAAAGTAACAGAAGAGGTTGTCTGAGCAGGGGGATAAAATATAGACTTCTTTGCAGACACATTGTAATTTGCAGCACCATGAAATTAGCACAAACACCCATAGCCTAGTGCTCCAATAAGATGGACACACAATTCAGGTGAGTCACTTCAGTCAGCATTAAAAATATATAGATCATTAGGGCCAAAGCTCATTATTACACTGATGCTGGATGTGATGTTAACTGGAGGGATCCTTTTCTAGACTACAGCACAGCAGATTCATGAAGGGATGCTCATCAACAGAGAAGGGTGAGTGCTGTTCAACCCTTTTGCTGGCAGCTGCCTTGCCTTCATATGGTTCCTGACCTGAGTTCGCCAGACTTTAGCAGGGGCAAGGAATGGATGAAACGTTTTGCCCATGCCTTCTCCACTTCCCAAAGCTATTTTGCAATGGAGATGAGGCCATCTTATTCATGTGGCTATCTGTCTGGGCCATGAAGAATTGCCCAGGTGGCTTTTCACTCAAATAAAATATTCTCTCGTATCAGAGGGGGAATTCAGGTGACTGACAGTTGAAGCAATCTTTGTATTTTGGTTTTATAAAGTGCAGCTATTACTTGCATCTACAGCACCTGCAGCAACTTTTGTTCAAGAACATTTTTGACTTGCCCATAATTTAAACTTGTCCTTTCAGCAGTAATATGCACTCAAGTGACAAAGAGAACAGGACTATACCAGGAGGCTCCTACTCAGTGCACTGGCGTCCCTTCTTGTAAACCAGCCAATGATCCCAGGGCATGGTCTGAAGGTACATTAGGCAGCCACCTTGCTGAAGCTAAGCAGGTCTGGGTCTGGTCAGTGCTTGGAGGGGAGACCACCTGGGAACCCATGTAGTCACCTTGAGTTCCATGATGGAAGAAAGATGGGATACAAATGTAATAAATAAGTAACTATGTGAGGGAAGAACAGACAGCCTTGTGCTCTCAAATCCCAGCATGGCTGCACACAGGCATCTCATTTGATCCAGGTCAGGACTGAGTTTTTAGCCCAGGCAGAAAGACAGAATCTGCCCCTCCTTTTGAGGCTCCCTAGCCTTGCTCCAGGGATATTTGCCTGTCAGTCCCTTCTTTATCTGCCTGTCTACATCCTCAATTCCCAATCTGTCTGTTTCCCCATCCATTTGCTTGCCCTTCTGTGTCCACTTACATCCTTGTTCTGATTGACTTCTCCACTCCATTCTTGGAACCTTTGCTTCCAGACTGAATGCCCTGTGAGTTTGCCCCAGTTTTCCTATACAGCTCTAATCCCAGTCCTGGTGGGAGTCATGCAAAAGAAATATTGCTTCATATCTGTCTACCTCTCCCCGCCTCCATTTTTTTGCTCTAGAGTAGGCTCAAGGGCCCTGATCCAGACTGGGACTAGCATGAGGTATGGGGGGAAAGTTAAGGTCTGGATTAGGAGCCCTGCACCTACTCTAGACTAAAAATGAAGGGGGGGAGAGACATACCTGCTAGACACAGACTTAAAGTAATGTCTGTTTGGCTTTCATGTTTCAGTTCTCCATGTGCCTGGCTGCCTAGCCAAGTGCTGAGATTTCCCATAAAGCTATATTTATTGACCATAACGTTTTTCAGTCCAGTCAGTACTTACCTTCTCAAGCCAGGGTTGTGCAAGAGTGCAATGAGGCACTCTGCATATGCTCAAGAACTTATTGTGACACATGTTGTAGGGCTGAGCCTTAATGTTGGAAACAAATTCCAGGGTATAGCTGAAATTATGATTTGAATCCTTAGCTGAAGAGAATAATCATAAAACAGAGACCCTTCTGCACACCACAAGACATATCAGCTTGATAAGATTTCAAGGGCAGGTCTGAATAACTCATTTGTTTAAGAGAATAAGGCAGTATTATTATCTTTGGAAGTGTGATACAAAGCACAGAGGCCTGAAGTTAAGGCCAAGGAATGCAATGAATTTTACCAAGAAGTCCTTCATCCTTGTTGAGAAGCAACTAACAAAACAGTGTAAATGGGGAAAGTACAGAGAGTCAAGTGTTTATGTCAAGACATCAAACGCCATTAGGAGTTTATAAATGTTGCTTGTTTTATCATTTAGTTTGTTTCAGTGAATAATCATGATCAAAAGCAAAAACAGTTCGAGAAAACGGCTCTTTCCCTCATTCTCTTCTACTCAGCTTTCAATATATACAACATTCACTTCCTTTTTGTAGATCACAAACACATACTCAATTCCCCATTCTTTCTGAATTTTCTGCCTTTTAAAAAGTGTGTGTTAGCAACTGATTTTTTTTAGTCTTGCCACTTTTTGTCATGTAAGGCAGAGACATAAGCAGGTGATCTGCTAAGCAGAGTATATTTGATATATTTGTTTTCATCCCAGTCAAACTGGTCCTACTTCACAAAAGGAATGATATACTCTTAGTTTTGTATTCAAATGATCCAGTAACTAACTACAATGGAAAGATAACATCCCAAATGATTTCTGTACAGTTGGCGCCAGGAATTACTTCTTCACAATTTCACTCGATGTCAGAAATACAATAGAAGATTTATGAGAAATCACAGTAGGCAGAAGAAGAACAATAGAATTATCAGTGCAGAACAAAGCAAGTTGACAAGCAAGCAACATGTCTACCTAATAAATAAATTACTCTAGTGCCATGTCCAGGAGTTATCAATGGCATGCAGACATAACAAGAGTCTTCCTTGAGAGGGGAGTGAATCACAGGACAGACACTATCTACCTCTCAAACGCATCTCTTAGAACAGTAGCTTTCAAATTTCCATCCTACAATAAATCTTTTATAGGTTTCAGAGGATTCTGGAACATTCTAGGGAACATACTGAGTTCAGAGTAGGGATGGACGAATCTGTCCATTTTCCTTTCTCTCCGTTTCTAATTTTTCCAATCCTAAACTTGTTTTGTCCTGAACTTTGAAATTCTTTCCAATCTTAAGTTTGATTCATCTTGAACTTTTGAGGCTTCTTTTTAAGTTTGAATGAAACTTTGTATGCATTTTGTGCATGTCTCTCCTAATACATCAGTTTGAATGCAAATTTGCCTAATATATACATTGTTGTAAGCAATTTCCCCTTCATGGATCACTGCCTTGTTGTGGCGAAGGGGCTTGCGTAACTCAGTGAAGCCATAAGCTATGCCGTGCAGGGCCACCCAAGACGGACAGGTCATGGCAGAGAGTTCTGACAAAATGTGGTCCACTGGAGAAGGAAATGGCAACCCACTCCAGTATTCTTGCCAAGAAAACCCCATGGAACGTATCACAAGGCTAAAAGAGATGACGCCGGAAGATGAGCCCCTCAGGTCAGAAGGTGTCCAATATGCTACTGGGGAAGAGCAGAGGGTATTTCCAAGTAGCGCCAGAAAGAGTGAAGCGGCTGGGCCAAACCCGAAAGGACACTCAGCTGTGGATGTGTCTGGTGGTGAAAAGAAAATCCGATGCTGCAAAGAACAATATTGTTTAGGAACCTGGAATGTCAGATCAATGAATCAAGGTAAGCTGGAGGTGGTCAAACATGAGATGGCAAGATTGAACATCGACATCTTGGGAATCAGCGAACTAAAATGGACAGGCATGGGCGAATTTAATTCAGGTGACCATCATATCTACTATTGTGGGCAAGAATCCCTTAGAAGAAATGGAGTAGCACTCATAGTCAACAAAAGGGTGGGAAAAGCAGTACTGGGGTACAATCTTAAAAATGATAGAATGATCTCAGTACGAATCCAAGGCAAACCATTCAACATCACAGTAATTCAAGTCTATGCCCCAACCACTGATGCCGAAGAAGCTGAGGTTGATCGGTTCTATGAAGACCTACAACACCTTCTAGAACTAACACCAAAAAAAGATGTCCTCTTCATCATAGGGGATTGGAATGCTAAAGTAGGAAGTCAAGAAATCACCGGGATAACAGGCAGGCATGGCCTTGGTGTACAAAATGAAGCAGGACAAAAGCTAATAGAGTTTTGCCAAGAGAACACGCTGATCATAGCAAACACTCTTTTCCAACAGCATAAGAGGCGACTCTACACATGGACGTCACCAGATGGTCAATATCGAAATCAGATTGATTATGTCCTTTGCAGCCAAAGATGGAGAAGCTCCATACAGTCAGCAAAAACAAGACCTGGAGCTGACTGTGGCTCAGATCATGAGCTGCTTCTTGCAAAATTTCGGCTTAAATTGAAGAACGTCGGGAAAACCACTAAACCGTTCAGGTATGACCTAAATCATATCCCTGATGAATATACAGTGGAGGTGAGGAATAGATTTCAGGGATTAGACCTGATAGACAGAGTGCCTGAGGAACTATGGACGGAGGTCCGTAACATTGTTCAGGAGGCAGCAACGAAATCCATCCCAAAGAAAAGGAAATGCAAGAAAGCAAAGTGGCTGTCTGATGAGGCTTTACAAGTAGCTGAGGAAAGAAGGGAAGCGAAAAGCAAGGGAGAAAGGGGAAGATATACCCAACTGAATGCAGAGTTCCAGAGAATAGCAAGGAGAGACAAGAAGGCCTTCTTAAATGAACAATGCAAAGAAATCGAGGAAAACAACAGAATGGGAAAGACTAGAGATCTCTTCAAGAAAATTGGAGATCTCAAGGGAACGTTTTGTGCAAAGACGGGCATGATAAAGGACAAAGAAGGCAGGGACCTAACAGAAGCAGATGAGATTAAGAAGAGGTGGCAAGAATACACAGAAGAACTATACAGGAAAGATCTGAATGTCCCTGATAGCCATGATAGTGCGGTCACTGAACTTGAGCCGGACATCCTAGAGAGTGAAGTCAAGTGGGCCTTAGGAAGCATTAGTAACAACAAAGCTAGCGGAGATGACAGTATTCCAGCCGAGCTATTTAAAATCCTAAAAGATGATGCTGTTAAAGTGCTGCATTCAATATGCCAACAAATCTGGAACACTCAACAGTGGCCACAAGACTGGAAAAGGTCAGTTTACATTCCAATTCCAAAGAAGGGCAACGCCAAAGAGTGTTCAAACTACCGCACAATTGCGCTCATTTCACATGCCAGCAAGGTGATGCTCAAAATCCTACAAGCTAGGCTTCAGCAGTATGCAAACCGAGAACTACCGGAAGTACAAGCTGGGTTTCGAAGAGGCAGAGGAACTAGAGATCAAATCGCCAACATTCGCTGCATCATGGAGAAAGCAAGAGAATTCCAGAAAAATGTCTATTTCTGCTTCATTGACTACGCTAAAGCCTTTGATTGTGTGGATCACAACAAACTGTGGCAAATTCTTAAAGTGATGGGAGTACCAGACCACCTTACCTGTCTGCTGAGAAACCTGTACGAGGGTCAAGAAGCAACAGTAAGAACCAGACATGGAACAACCGATTGGTTCAAAATTGGGAAAGGAGTACGACAAGGCTGCATATTGTCACCCTGCTTATTTAACTTATATGCAGAGTACATCATGAGAAATGCCGGGTTGGATGAATCAGAGGTCGGAATTAAGATTGCCGGGAGAATTATCAACAACCTCCGATATGCAGACGATACCACCCTAATGGCAGAAAGCGAAGAGGATCTCAAGAGCCTCTTGTTGAGGGTGAAAGAGGAGAGTGCAAAAGCTGGTTTGAAACTCAACATTAAAAAAACGAAGATCATGGCATCTGGCCCCATCACTTCCTGGCATATAGAAGGGGAAGAAATGGAAGCAGTGACAGATTTTACTTTCTTGGGCTCCAAGATCACCGCAGATGGTGACTGTAGCCCTGAAATTAAAAGACGCTTGCTCCTTGGGAGGAAAGCTATGGCAAACCTAGACAGCATAGTAAGAAGCAGAGACATCACCTTGCCGACAAAGGTCCGTCTAATCAAAGCTATGGTTTTCCCAGTAGTAATGTATGGCTGTGAGAGCTGGACTATAAGGAAGGCTGAGCGCCGAAGAATTGATGCTTTCGAACTGTGGTGCTGGAGAAGACTCTTACGAGTCCCCTGGACTGCAAGGAGGTCAAATCAGTCCATCCTAAAGGAAATCAACCCTGAGTGCTCATTGGAAGGACAGATACTGAAGCTGAAGCTCCAATATTTTGGCCACCTAATGCGAAGAGAAAACTCTCTGGAAAAGACCCTGATGCTGGGAAAGACTGAAGGCCAAAGGAGAAGGGGACGGCAGAGGATGAGATGGCTAGATAGCATCACGGATGCAATGAATATGAACTTGAGCACGCTCCGGGAGAGAGCGCAGGACAGGAAGGCCTGGCGTGCTATGGTCCATGGGGTCACGAAGAGTCGGACACGACTGAACGACTGAACAACAACAAAGCAATTTTGCTAATATAATGCAGTTTTGAATGTTATTTTCACTAATATATGCAGTTGTGTGTGTGCTTTCCCCTAAATATTGACATTTTTGTACACATCTTTTACTGGTGAACACCACTGAAAAATTCAGAGAAGCGCTTTGATATTGGTTTGACATGTGGAGCAAATTGTGGGGCAGGGAGTGGTATTGTGTGTGGAAGTCAGTTGGCCCTTCAGGTTTTGCAGCAAAAGTAATTGTGCCTCTATCTTAGCCTTGTCTAGGCACACACTCCCTTACACACACACACACACACACACACACAGAGAGAGAGAGAGAGAGAGAGAGAGAGAGATACACTGTACGAAACAACCTACATAGTTTTAGATACAACATATTGAGATTATACCTGTTACTATAAAAATGAAATTCAGAATGCACTGTTTACAAAATGGACATGCTTGCGAATTTCTACAGATCTAAGGGACAATTAAAACATCTTCTACACATATCATAACATAAAAACAGAGTCCCACAATCAACCCTGCAACAGATTATTGGGGACCCTTCCTCAGCCTCCCCCTCCCCAGATGCACAGGTGGGTTTATCCAGTGGCAGTGGTGCTGTAAAAGGTCTGGGGAGCTGACCAGCCCTTCAGCTCTCCCATTACACTGTCACATTCCCTTGGCCCCCTCCTTCCTCATGCACACACACAAGAAGAGAGGCTTCAGTCTCACGCCTTTAATTCACTATCAAGCAGGTCCATTACAGATGCAAATCCTCGAAGGCTCTCAGGCTACAAAGGAATACAGCTGCTTCATACATTTATGCATAGATACAGGGGATGCAAATGGGAGCTACGAGTTGCCAGCAGTTTGAAACAGAACTTGCTGGCTAGAATAACTTAGGGAGGGATGCCCCTCCCTTCCAGTCATGCTCCCCTATGTCAACCCTCACGCATAGCCAACCGAGTCGAACGTCTGAGCTCCGCCTCTAACTTTTTCCTCTTCACTCTGCACTGCAGTCTAGCATCCCTCAGGTCACACCCTGCACTCTCCTCTTTCTCCTCCTCCTGGGTTCTCACAGAGAAGTGGGGAGGGGGGCTTCATGCCCAGCCACCTGTGTGTTAGCATCCTGAGAAGCACTCCTATCCATATCTGAATTCGCTCAGGAATGATGCCTCCCCCAGTTCTGGCTGTTCCCATTCTGAGTCTGAGCTGCTAACTATCTCCATATTCTCAGAGTCCATCCTGACATACACCATCGCTGCCATAACTGGTCCAACTGCTTGGGGGACGGGGTGGAGAAGCCACCAGCTTCTCCCTCAGACATGAGCTTAACCAGCAGCACTGTAATGGGCTGATGAGTTGCGCAGCAGCTCAGTTCCTTGGCCCAGTACAGCACCGTTACCACATCTGACAGGGCAGGAAGTGCCCATGTGACAATGGACTGAGGAGGCACCGGTGACAATGTAACTGGCCAGAGTCCCCTGTCCATTACAGTACCACTGCCAGGTAAGCCCAAGAGCAAGCATGAGGGAAAGGTTGCAGCTGCAGCAGCATGGCCACAGGGGTGCGGGTGGAGTGGTGGCGAGGCAGGGGATGTGTCAGCTCCAGTATGCTGGGTGCTGCTGCCAGGCCTGTCCACAATCCTAAAACAAATAAATATACCACAGCTTTAACAAATCATATTTTTCATTCAATAATATTTTCAATTCCTTGTCATGATAGAACTCAGCCATAAAACTGTACAGTTCAACAACCACAAGTTTTGTTCTTAAACAAACCAAAACTAAACAGCATTTCCTTAAAAGAGGCTGTAGCCAATAAATCCATTAAAACCATACTCCCCATATATCACGGGTCAGGACCCTTTCAAAAGGCAAATGTGTTTGGTTTAGGCGGGATGAAATGGTCTGTCTCGAGATTTAGTTGGCATCCGCCGTCATGGCCTAGAAATCATGGTTTGTTTTTCAAGCTTTTCTGAAATATATTCATAAAAGCTTAAACTGTCCAAGGTCACTTTTGAAATACTTTATGTCATGCTCATATATACTAGCTACCATGCTACCACACTCTCAAGAAAGTTTGAAGGTTGATTGAAATGGGTCAAGTAGTTCAGGACCAAGATATTGGAAAATAAAAATAGCAGATTTTCTGTGCCCAGCTACTTGAAATTTTTTGAAAGGAAATAAAGTGTTTTGCTTCTTGCTGCAAGCATTAACATTCTCTTGCTCTGGAAGGAAATGTAATTGACTCACAGTGTGGTTGTTTAGAAATCATTTAAGCTTACCTTTTCTGCATATATCCATGGGAATAATCAAACACCACAAGCCTTATTGACAATTAAATAGAAAACTGAAATGGCATGGAAAGGGTCTTCTTCAGCCTAGGTTATTTGCAGGTGATCCTACTATGCTTTTCTTCTTTCACCCTGAGACAAAGACTTCCCATGTTCATCTGGATCATGCTCGCTCAACTTAGGGAGGCTGCTTACTCATCACCAAAAAAGAGGAAATGCATCACCAAAATAGAGGACAAAGATCTACAATATTTTGCATATGCTAATTTAAATGTATAAGTACACATTTAGAAATAGTTACCGTCACATAAACAGAAATTCAATAATCTCACCATATTAGAGAAGAGTGACCAGGTTGCCTGTGTGCCACTGCCTGCTCAGTCGGCTGTCTAGGTGCTAATGGTGGATGGGCAACTTCAAGGCCCCTCCCTGCTCTCCCTTCTTATGGCTCATTATCTGTCAACTGAACTTGGGTTGGATGGTCCTTCAGGTAGGAGTCACCTTCAAATAGAAGACAGTTTTATGACAGCCCTTCAACTACAGGACTGTCCTCTGTAAAGCAGGACACATGGCCACCTTAGCTCAAGTTCAGCTGTGAAGGAGACTTTACTTTAGCTTTTCCTCATGTCAAAGAGGGCATAGTGTCAAGCAGACTAGAACACCTAATGGGGCAGACTATTCTACAGAAGCACTGTGGGTGACAATACCGGGCTCCGAAATAATTTAGTACTAGGTATGTGCTATCGTCCTCCAGACCAGAATGCTCAGGGTGACTTTGAGATGGAAAATGAAATCAGGGAGGCCTCCAAAGTTTGCTGATGACACCAAATTATTTAGGGTGGTTAAAACAAAAAGGGGTTATGAGGAGCTCTAAAAGGATACCTCCAAATTGGGAGAATGGGCATCCAAATGGCAAATGCGGTTCAATATAAGCAAGTCTAAAGTGATACACATGGAGGGGGGATCCCAACTTCAAGTATAACCTGATGGGATCTGAGTAGTGACCAAGAGATCTTGGGGTTCATGTATTCATTATTGTAATAGTCCTTATATATCCATTCTAGCCTTTAGGATGCAATCCTATGCATGTTTAGACAGAAAAAAGTCCTACAACTCCCAGCATACCCCAGCCAGTATGGCTGGCTGGAGCATGCTGGGAGTTGTAGGACTTTTTTCTGTCTACACATGCATAAGAATGCACCCTTAGGTATGGAAAGTTCTAAATTTTAGTCATATGAATTCTGTGGACTGAGTGGAGTTTTGAGGTCCATCATTCACAAACACAAGAATTTGGATTTTTTCCCTCCACTCAGAAAATTATGTAAATAAATTTGCAGCAAGTTACCAAAGTATGGAATGTATGAAACAATTACAGAATGTATATATTTACGTATTTTTTTAAGCTTTAAAAGTCATGTATTCATTAGTGTAACATTTGTGTGTCGCGTAATGTTCTTCTTCTAACTTGTAGTTTCGTCTACAAATTTATGTATGTAAATTGGGGGAGGGATTAAAAGCTGGATGTCCATGGAATCCGACTGATGCACAGATGCTGGTCCAGCATGGAATCTGGATGAAAAGGAATCCAAATTCATTTTAGTCCATTTCAGATTTCTCCAACATCCCTACTGGCAACTCAGCTTCAGTGTTAGGGCGGTTTCTTGGGATACTTCGAACATTCATGGAATGATATGATGAAAGCAAAATATGTTTCAGTGTTCACTAATAAATGATTGTTGACAGCTGTATTTGGGAAACATCTGTTGGGACAAATAACCATTTTACTACCATCGGATCAAGCAGATTACAATAATCTACAAACCAAGAGGTACCATAGAAAGGAAATTGGAAAGAACTTGAGGTTGGGGGGTCCACAGGCATTAATGGTGAAATGAAGGTGAGAACAAATCGCTGCTTTAGAACTCCCAAGTCCAATCATGAAAGCAAAGCAATAAATGTGGTGGCCTAAGTAATGTAGCTAATTCAAGCACCAATCATGCTACAGACTTTGTATCAAGGTACACTGACTTAATTCTACAGAAATCAAAATCTTCCTTCCACCAGGCACAGGTATGAAATAATAAAAATATTTTCAGAGAGAAACTGATAGAAAACTGGATTACATATACCAAGAAGCTGCAGTGAATTGGTGAGATGGAAATGAACTGATGCCCACAATTTACTGCAGCCTCCATCTAGTTATTTATAGCGCCTATTTTTTCATTAAAACCAAACAAAAAGAAGTAGCCTGAGCTATGGTTGTAAACTCAGATACAGTAAACTGACCCCTGCCTCCCCCCCTCCCAAGAAAAAACAAATGTCTTCCTCGGAGCTGTTTGTTGCCTCTTACAGATGGTAATGCAGCCACCCTCCGAACCTGATGCACTCCAGAAGTGTTAGACTAACTGCTATCAGCCCCAGCCAGTATAACCAGTTGTCAGGAATCCTGGGAGTGGGAGGCCAACACATCAGAAGGGCACCAGGTTGGAGACTGTTTTAATTGTTTGTATGTTAAAAGTTTTATACTAGGTTTGATCATGTGTGAACCACGCAGAAAGCTTGGCTACTGGGCAGTATAGAAAAAGAATACATGAATGAAATTAAATACACCCAAATGAAGGCAAAGAAGGGCCAGCCCAATGGCCAATCAGGTTTAACATTAAAACAAAAACACCTTTCCTGGCCCTGTAAACAGTGACCAGCTTTAGTCTAGACTGCTCTGTCACCCATATAGGGATGGGTGGATGTATTGTGCTGCTGTCTTCCCAAGTGCAACTGGTCAAGGTGGGAAGTTCTTAGTATCTGCATTTATGTCCTTCTCCCTACAGTGTTAACCCATGAATGGTCCTCATTAGGATATCTCCCTTCCAAAACCCCTATGCTTATTAGGATGAAAGTTATGGGGAAGGGGCAGGGTACCATAGAATTAGTACAGGTATCCCATCTGAGAATGGGACCTGAGACATGCCTAGAAATACATCTTCCTCCATTGCCAGTGGGCAAAACCATGCATTTAACCAGGGCCCACAGGCAGTTGAGGTGTCTTCCATCTCCTCTGCCAGTGTGTACAGGTGGTTTGTGATCTCCCATGAGAGACTTATTGTGATCCACAAGTGTACATTTCTTAAACATATGAGATGAAAGGTGCCACTGGAAGTAACAGCTTAGTAGGTCTGTAGTAACAGGAAGCACTTTATCATTTTTTCCAAGTCTATGAGCAAACTGGGACTCATTGGCAGCCTCTTGAACTAAAGTCCATAAAAACGTAGAGAGCTGGCTCAGTCCTCTTCTGCTGATGTGAGGTTTTCCTATTTCGTCAACTCCACAGAACATTGCATATGCAGGCAGACAACACTTTGTAGATAATAATCCACAGACAAGACTTCTCCTCTGCGGCAGATTGGGCTATTTTTATTTATTTAGATAACTTTTAGGCTGCTCTTCAGAATAAACTGCCCATGGCAGTGTATAATCCATAATAAAATCACAATAAAACAGCATAAAAACTAAAACAAAAGAACAGAAACAGCAGCCATAAAACCAATAAAATCCAGGAATGCTACACCATAAAACTAAAAACAATTATAAAATACACTGGAATGCCCAGGCAGATTTTTAAGAAGTATTTGGCTGGTACCAAAAGAACAGAGTTAGCACCAGGTTAGCTTCCCTGAGGAGAGTGCTCTAGATACAGGGCATCGTAACCAAAAAGACTGTCTCTAGCCACCCACCCCATGTCAGGTTTTGGTGGAACCAGAGGAAGGCCTCATGTGAAGAACAAGGGTCAGGCAGGCTCATGTGGAAAAGGCGATCCTTCAAATAACCAGGGCCCATTTCATTTTCTTTAGCAGTGGTTTCTTAAGGTCCACTTCTCATTGTGAGCCCCCAGCACGTACTGTGAAGTGGTACAGCCTAGATAGATTTATCACCTCAGTGAGATTGGAACTATGTCAGAGAGCTCAAATACAAAACCACTTTAGCACATGTTGAGCAGTACTTACCCAGCCTGTTGGTGGTGATGTAATTGCAGTGTTATTTATTTGTTTGTTTATTAACATTTGTATACCACCTTATTTGCTAAAAAGCCATCAAGGCAGTGTACAACAATTTAAAACAATAAAACTTTAACAATAAACAATAACAGCATTAAGAATAGTAGAACAACTACATAATTTAAAAGGCTAAATTTTTGAACTCTTGAGGGTGCACATTCCATAGTTTGGGAGCAATACAGGAGAAAGCGCTTCCACCATACCCAACAAACAAGCATCTGCAGTAACAGTGCCCTCAAGAGGACCTCTCCTATAGATCTTAATAATCAGGCAGATTCATAATGAGACAGGTAGTCCCTTAGACAGCCTAGTCCTAAGCTGGTTAGGTCTTTAAAGTTTAAAGCCAACACCTTGAATTGAACCTAGAAAGCGACTGGCAACCAGTGCAGGCCTTTCAAGACAGGTGTCATCTGGTCCCAATATGGTGCACCAGTTAGTACCCTACCTGCCACATTTTGTACCAACTGAAGCATCTGGACACTCTCTGGGGGTAGCCCCATGCAGAGCACATTGCAATTGTCTAAATACAATGGAATCAAGGCATGGATAACTGTCGCCAAGTCAGACTGACTCCTTGCCACTACTGCCACCTGAAGATCCAGGGACAGCGTAGGATGAAGGAGCACTCCCAAGCTATGGACTTGTCCCTTCAGAGGGAGCACAGCCCCTTCCAGAACAAGCGGAAACGGAATCCCCGAGTCAGGCTTTCTACTGACCAGCAACACCTCCGTCTTGTCTGGGTTTAAACTTAGTTTGTTCACCTTCATCCAGCCCATTATTGAACCCAGGCAACGTTCAAGGGTTTCGACTGCTTCCTTGGCATTAGGTGATAAAGAGCAATAGATATACACATAATCCAGTTTCACATATGTTATTAATTGGTCAAAAAGTGAGTTAGTACTGTGCAATCCCAAAACATGTATTGTTTGGTTGTGCATGAGGATGCAATGTGCTTAAAATCCCCCAATACCATGGAGATTGTAGTGCAGATAGGAACACTCTGATCAACCCTCCTACACACACTATGACCCTTTTTGGCTGATAATACCAAACTGAAGAACTGTAGCCTGAAGAACTGAATGATGGGATAATTCAGGAGATGAGAACCTGCATCCAGCCAATACATTATTTTTTACATTACTAATAAGGGGTGTGGCATTGCAAAACAAAAGAAAAAGAATGGAACTCTGAAAGCTCTGATTTTAAAAAAAAATCAACACATTATAAAATATAACACAAATTAATACGTCACTCACCATGTCCTAATATGGTCTGTATGTGCGCTAATAGTTTCTCAAACCTGGGAAATTTAGTCTTTTTGTGTTTCATATTATCAAGGATCTTGTTTAGCAGCCTGTTTGTTTTGGAAAAGGATGAGAGGGAAAAGACAGGAATCAACCATAACTCACAAAAAAACCCAGACAAATAATTTGAAAAATACAGATATTTCAAATATTGTGGGACTCTTTCCAACTTCTTCACAAAGCTGCCACCCTGACCAATTAGAAAGCACACTTGTGGGGGGGGGAGGTAGAAAGGGGATAATGTGGAATTAATAAATTCAAAATTTTATACAAGATAGGAACCTGGTAGGGAAATCAAGATAGTCAGCACTGCCTTTAAGAAAAAAACAGCAAATCATTTGGATGATATGTACTTATATTGCTAGTCACCTTGCTTTCCAGCTTCAGATAGATGTTTTGTGCATTTCCACCCCCACTCCCTCTAAACACATTTCTGTCATATTTTGGAAGGATGTTACATAGTTGAGTAACCTCTTGACAGGCATTCCCTCTATGCCAGGGTTTGGCCTGTCACAAAAATCACTGAGGGAAGGTAAAACTAGATTCCTTCCAAAAACAGACAGGGTTGTCTCAGGTTGCTCTTGGAGAATGTTCTGGAGAGACAACGGGAATGCTGGCCAGCCTTAAGGAATCTCTCACTGAAGATGGAGGCTTATTATGACTGCTGCTTTTCGGAATCTATTTTGGTTTGTAAAATCTTTTACACTGTTAAACATTTCTTATAAATCAAGACAAATAAGTAACAAAATACATTTTAAAAGTTAGAATGTATAAGAACATTAATATCTGTATAATATTGTAGTTCACATATTATGTTACAAATCACATTATTAGATGGAGACTTCATGGATGTGAAGAAAAGTAAAAAAAGCTATGCATCATTTCTGTTGTTGTTCAGTTGTTAAGTCGTGTCCGACTCTTCGTGACCCCATGGACCATAGTACACCAGGCCTTACTGTCCTCCACTCTCTCCCGGAGTGTGCTCAAGTTCACATTCATTGCATCGGTGATGCTATCTAGCCATCTTATCCTCTGCCGTCCCCTTCTCCTTTTTCTTCAATCTTTTCCAGCATCAGGGTCCTTTCCAGTGAGTTTTCTCTTTGCAGTAGGTGGCCAAAATATTTGAGGTTCAGCTTCAGTATCTGTCCTTCCAATGAGCACTCAGGGTTGACTTCCTTTAGGATTGACTGATTTGTAGGGGTGGACAAAAGTCACTTACCTGTCGTCGAAGCTTGTTCGCGGTGGGGGGGAGGCGCTTCGCTGCTCCCTCTGTGAAGTTCAGGCCGGGGGGGAGGCTTCCCACCTCTCCCGGCCGAAATTCAGGCCAGGGGGGAGGCTTCCCGCCTCGCCCGGCCGAAATTCAGGCCGGGGAGGAGGCTTCCCGCCTCGCCCGGCCGCAAACTCCAAAGTTTTTTTTTTAAAAAAAAAAACACCCCTGTGATAGGCTACGTGACGATTAACGTAGCCTATCACGGCTAGATCTGCAAAGTCAGCGTTGCCCTTATTTTCGCTGTAGTCTACGTAAATCTTTACGTAGACTACAGCGACCAAATAAGGAACGGGAATGGCGGCTCCTATGGGGGCCGCCATTATCCGTACGCGCTTTTTTTTTTTTTTTAAAGTCACCCGTGATAGGCTACGTGACGATTTACTTAGCCTATCACAGCTGACTTTGCAAATCTAGCCGTGATAGGCTACGTTAATCATCACGTAGCCTATCACGGGGGCGTTTGTTTTTTTTTTCTTTTATTGGAATGGCGGTGGCGGCAGCCGGTCGAAAGACCGGCTGCCGCTCCCGCCCCGCACGAACACCCGCCGAACCGCCGGCCGGACCCACTGCCGGGAGGGACATTCGGCAAAGGTAAGTCCTGTCCCGGGGGGGGGTGCGGGGGCAGGGGGGTGTGGAGAATTTCTCCCCGAAACTTCTTCGGGGGGCCGAACACATTGGCGCTCGGCCCCCCGAAGTTTCGGGGAGAAATTCTCCGCCATCCCTACTGATTTGACCTCCTTGCAGTCCAGGGGACTCGTTAGAGTCTTCTCCAGAACCACAGTTCGAAAGCATCAATTCTTCAGTGCTCAGCCTTCCTTATAGTCCAGCTCTCACAGCCATACATTACTACTGGGAAAACCATAGCTTCGATTATACGAACCTTTGTCGGCAAGGTGATGTCTCTGCTTCTTACTATGCTGTCTAGGTGTGCCATAGCTTTCCTCCCAAGGAGCAAGCGTCTTTTAATTTCATGGCTACAGTCACCATCTGCAGTGATCCTGGAGCCCAAGAAAATAAAATCTGTCACTGCTTCCATTTCTTCCCTTTCTATAAGCCAGGAAGTGATGGGGCCAGATGCCATGATCTTAGTTTTTTTAATGTTGAGTTTCAAACCAGCTTTTGCACTCTTCACTTTCACCCTTAACAAGAGGCTCTTTAGATCCTCTTCGCTTTCTGCCATTAGGGTGGTATTGTCTGCGTACCTGAGGTTGTTGATAATTCTCCTGGCGATCTTAATTCCAACCTGTGAGTCATCCAAACCGGCGTTTCTCATGATGTACTCTGCATATAAGTTAAATAAGCAGGGTGACAGTATGCAGCCTTGTCGTACTCCTTTCCCAGTTTTGAACCAATCAGTTGTCCCATGTCTGGTTCTTACTGTTGCTTCTTGACCCTCGTACAGGTTTCTCAGGAGACAGGTAAGGTGGTCTGGTACTCCCATCTCTTTAAGAATTTGCCACAGTTTGTTGTGATCCACACAATCAAAGGCTTTAGCATAGTCAATTAAGCAGAAATAGACATTTTTCTGGAATTCTCTTGCTTTCCCCATGATCCAGTGAATGTTGGCGATTTGATCTGTAGTACCTCTGGCTCTTCAAAACCCAGCTTGTACTTCCGGTAGTTCTTGGTTCACATACTGCTGAAGCCTAGCTTGTAGGATTTTGAGCATAACCTTGCTGGCATGTGAAATGAGTGCAATTGTGCGGTAGTTTGAAGACTCTTTGGCATTGCCCTTCTTTGGAATTGGAATGTAAACTGACCTTTTCCAGTCTTGTGGCCACTGTTGAGTGTTCCAAATTTGTTGGCATATTGAGTGCAGCACTTTAACAGCATCATCTTTTAGGATTTTAAATAGCTCAGCTGCAATACTGGCATCTCCGCTAGCTTTGTTGTTAGTAATGCTTCCTAAGGCCCACTTGACTTCACTCTCTAGGATGTCCGGCTCATGTTCAGTGACCGCACTAACATGGCTATCAGGGACATTCAGATCTTTCCTGTATAGTTCTTCTGTTTATTCTTCCCACCTTTTCTTAATCTCATCTGCTTCTGTTAGGTCCCTGCCTTCTATGTCCTTTATCATGCCCGTCTTTGCACAAAATGTTCCCTTGATATCCCTGATTTTCTTGAAGAGATTTCTAGTCTTTCCCATTCTGTTGTTTTCCTTGATTTCTTTGCATTGTTCATTTAAGAAGGCCTTCTTGTCTCTCCTTGCTATTCTCTGGAACTCTGCATTCAGTTGGATATATCTTCCCCTTTCTCCCTTGCTTTTCACTTCCCTTCTTTCATCAGCTACTTGTAAAGCCTCATCAGACAGCCACTTTGTTTTCTTGCATTTCTTTTTCTTTCGGATGGATTTAGTTGCTGCCTCCTGAACAATGTTATGGACCTCCGTCCATAGTTCCTCAGGCACTCTGTCTATCAGGTCTAATCCCTGAAATCTATTCCTCACCTCCACTGTATATTCATAAGGGATATAATTTAGGTGATACCTGAGTGGTTTAGTGGTTTTCCCTATGTTCTTCGATTTAAGCCAAAATTTTGCAACAAGAAGCTCATGATCTGAGCCACAGTCAGCTCCAGGTCTTGTTTTTACTGACTTTATAGAGCTTCTCCATCTTTGGCTGCAAAGGACATAATCAATCTGATTTCAATATTGACCATCTGGTGATGTCCATGTGTAGAGTCGCCTCTTGTGCTGTTGGAAAAGCGTGTTTGCTATGATCAGCATGTTCTCTTGGCAAAACTCTATTAGGCTTTGTCCTGCTTCATTTTGTACACCAAGGCCATGCTTGCCTGTTATCCTGGTGATTTCTTGACCTCCTATTTTAGCATTCCAATCCCCTATGATGAAAAGGACATCTTTTTTTGGTGTTAGTTCTAGAAGGTGTTGTAGGTCTTCATAGAACCGATCAGCCTCAGCTTCTTCGGCCTCAGTGGTTGGGGCATAGACTTGAATTACTGTGATGTTGAATGGTTTGCCTTGGATTCGTACTGAGATCATTCTATCATTTTTGAGATTGTATCCCAGTACTGCTTTTCCCACTCTTTTATTGACTATGAGTGCTACTCCATTTCTTCTAAGGGATTCTTGCCCACAGTAGTAGATATTCAGGTCACCTGACTTAAATTCGCCCATGCTTGTCCATTTTAGTTCGCTGATTCCCAAGATGTCGATGTTCAATCTTGCCATCTCATGTTTGACCACCTCCAACATACCTTGATTCATTGATCTTACATTCCAGGTTCCTAAACAAGATTGTTCTTTACAACATTGGATTTTCTTTTCACCACCAGACACATCCACGGCTAAGTGTCCTTTTGGCTTTGGCCCAGCTGCTTCACTCTTTCTGGTGCTACTTGGAAATTCCCTCTGCTCTTCCCCAGTAGTATATTGGTCACCTTCCGACCTGAGGGGCTCATCTTCCGGCATCATATCTTTTAGCCTTGTGATACGTTCCATGGGGTTTTCTTGGCAAGAATACTGGAGTGGGTTGCCATTTCCTTCTCCAGTGGACCACATTTTGTCAGAACTCTCCGCCATGACCTGTCCGTATAGGGTGGCCCTGCACGGCATAGCTTATGGCTTCACTGAGTTACACAAGCCCCTTCGCCACAACAAGGCAGTGATCCATGAAGAGGATGCATCATTTACAATATTATAATTCACAAATCTGTATTTATATGGAGGTTAAAGAGAGGTGCCCTCATCTTCAGTAAGAGCTGTCAGTTGTCAAGGAAATTCATTGGACTTGCTCTGTTCTGGGATAATCTGATGTGTATTAGGGATGTACGAAAGTCACTTAGCTTTCTGCAGATTATGTTCATGGGGGGGCATTCCATCCCTCCCCCCAGAATCCTCGACGGGGGGGGAGGCGATCCGGTCCTCCCCCCCGGAATCCTCGACGGCCAGCTGTGCTCCACGGCAGCTCCACAGAGCAGCCGGCTAGGCGCAGGCCAGGGCCGTCCGCAGCCAGATTTCCAGCCGCGGAGGGCTCTGGGTAAAAAAAAAAAAACACATACACAAATGGCGGCGGCTACGGCCGCTGCCATTTGCGTTCCTTATTTTTCACTGTCTTAGTCTACATCAATATTTACATAGACTATTACGGCAAAAATAAAGGGGAATGCAAATAGCGTAGTGGGCGCTATTTGCATCCCTTTTTGATTCGCTGTTTTAGCCTATGTAAATATTTACTTAGGCTAAAACGGCGAATCAAAAACGGATGCAAATACTACGCTATTTGCGTTCCCCTTTCTTTTCACCATAATAGTCTATGTAAATATTGACGTAGACTAAGACAGCGAAAAATAAGGAATGCAAATGGCGGTGGCTACAGCCACCATTTGCAGTCTTGTCATTTTTTTTTTAACTGGGATGTGATAGGCTACGTAAGTCTTTACGTAGCCTATCACGTCTCTGTAAAAAGAAAAATGACAAGACTGCAAATGGCGGCGGCAGCAGCCGGTCGGAAGACATTCCGTCCCTCTCCCCGGAATCCTCACTGGGGGGGGAGGTGCTCCGTTCCTCCCCCCCCCGGAATCCTCCGCGGCCGGCTGTGCTCCGCAGCAGCTCTGCAGAGCAGCCGGCCAGGCCCAGCCAGGCCAGAGCCGTCTGCAGCCGGATTTCCAGCCGCAGAGGGCTCCGGGGGGGGTGGGAACGCTTACACAAATGGCAGCAGCTATGGTGCCGCCATTTGCCTTCCTTCTTTTTGCCCTCTTAATCTATGTAAATATTTAGTAGCCGCCATTTGCATACGCGGGTGTTGTTTTTTTTAACCCACCCAGCCATGATAGGCTACGTAAAGATTTATGTAGCCTATCACGTCATGTTTTTTTTTTTAACCTAGCATGATAGGCTACGTAAATCTTTACGTAGCCTATCACGTCTTTCTTCTTTTCTTTTTTTTTACAAGAGTGGAAATGGCGGCGGTGGCAGCCGGTCGGAAGACCAGCCGCCGCATCTGCCGCCGCCGAAGCCGCCGCCGCCCGGAAGATCCACCCCAGGTGAGTCTGGTCCTGGGGGGGATTCGCAGGGGGGCGGGGGGGTGGCAGGCCATTCCGCCACGGAGTTCGGGGGGCTGAATGCACTGGCATTCAGCCTCACCGTGATCCATGGCAGAATTCTCTGCCATCCCTACCTATGTGTACTCCCCTCACCCACCATAGGTCCTAGAAAAGGGCTCAGATTTCATGGGAGTCTTCACCATAAACATTCTACTTCCATCCATGTATTTACCAATAAAAATAAAACTAATTATTTGTGTAAGGTAAGGCATATGGCTATTATTTTATCCACAACATTTAAAAGGACATGTAGTAGATCTACATGTGGGAGAGCCCAATTACCTAGGGAGGTAGTGGGCTCTCCCACACTGGAGGCATTCAAGACGAAGCTGGACAGCCATCTGTCAGGGATGCTCTGACTTGGATTCCTGCATTGAGCAGGGGGTTGGACCCGATGGCCTTGTAGGCCCCTTCCAACCCTACTATTCTATGATTCTATGATCTTCAGGCTAATCACATTCACAAGGTGTCCAGTGTGCCTCTATGATTTTCTAGAAGGGCTGCATTAGTGAGTATTCCCACCAAAGATGGTTGTAGGAGCCTCATAACTCCACATCACACCACCTGACATTCTGATATTCATTTGCTGATTTCTCCAAATTTGGGGACCTGTGCAACAAATGTTTGGGATATCCTCTCACAGGTTCATACTGAGAAGCTGACTCTCCCCATGTGAAGTTTTGTAAGCAGTTGATCAACAGTGTACTTCAATTGCAGGGGGGTCCCCCCCTCACATTATTAATTTGAGGGTTTGAGATATTTGTCGTTACTACCTCTAGGTTTATAACTATGTCAGATTTAATCTAAGTTAAGCACATCTTATATAATTATGAAACAGCTATTGTGTTTAATATCTGCCCGTTATTATTATTATTTCCATTTTAATCAAAGTTGATATTGACCTACATTGTTCAACAATTGTATATTTTCCTTTTTAGCAACCACAACCAAAATATAACTTATTCATGGCTCCTTTTTGCTGATTTCCTTCATGCAAGCTTTTAAAACTAAACTGATTTCTATTTTTTTCTACAAAAAAAAAAGTTTTGACAATTCTGCTCTACTAAAGGCTTGTACACATCAAAAGTAACAAGTCCTCCAATGAGAAGCCTTCATATATTAATCTATTTAGATGGATGTCATGTTTGAAAGACAGAAGTAAATCTAGTTAGGAAGAATAAATCTAGAATCTAGCTGGGTAGCACAGAATCATACTTCATTTATTAACTTTAGATAAGAAGGCATGTCCACTGGCTTGCCTGCTGATATCAAACAATTCAGAACCATAGAGATCAATCATTCTTATTTGCTTCTAATTGTAGATTTTTACTTGAAAGTTCACTAAGGGCCAAAAGAGTTATCTTCAAATCCTGTCCATACAATGGGCCATTGGATGTGGGCACATGCATCTCCCATTATACTACATGTAAGACAGCCTTCCCTAACCTGATGCCCTCCAGATGTGTTGGACTACAACTCCCATTATGCTGTCTTGGGATTATGGGACTTGTATTCAAACACATCTCAATATATTTCATTTTTTGTGTTTTTGTACTTCCCAGAGAACTTCAGCTATTGGGAGATATAAAAATGTAATAAAATAGAATAAGGTATGATGTGTGGCCTACATACAAACATAATATGCCCAATCCCCATAATCCATCCTCCTGAAAGAAAAGGGGGAGTAGAAGGATTGTGGGGATTGGATGTACCCATGGACCAATGTACATATATATGCACTACATTAATCATTTCAAAACTGGCAGATGCATGAATGAAATCAAAAGTTACCATATATGCTTTCTTGACAATCTTAGGACTCCCAATTTTTGTCTGAATTTAAATATAAAGCTGACATTTTGATGACTTGCCTGCTTCCATATTGAGTGGGAAAATATTCTGTTTTGTAGAACCAGCAGTCCACGAAGAGAAAAATGAGCACATGTAGACCATCTCTTGGACATTCTCTGGCTAAAAGCAAATGGTAGCACTTTTCCATCATAAGTTTATGTTGAGCCTTAAAACTTTTTGCTCTTGATTTCAAAGCCAGATATTCATTTTTGGAGTTACGTATGGTAATATGCAAGCAGGGTCTACAGAAGCTTCTGTACTCCACAAGGAACTTCATAATTCTCTCATGAAACCTAGTCTTCTTTCTCCTGTTAAGATGCACCTGTTGCTGGTGTACTCACCTCTCATCTTACAAATCCCCGTGCAAGAAAAAACAAATTGGGTAAAAACCTGGCTTCATAACCACACTAATTGAAAATAGCAGTGCAAAATAACATAATTTAGTAATTCACAAGAATTATATCAATTTGCATGTTTATTTATTTTTAGCTTAGCACTTGTAATACTTAGGTATACAGTTTTGATTTCAGGGGTATATATCATGAATAGTACTAGCCTAGGGCTCTCTGTTCTTCAACAGGTGATCAATAGGCTATATCACATTGTTATGCGTTTCCTACATCCCCGAGAGACGAGACATTTGAAGTGCAGTCCTTACCTGGGTTTGGTTTGGAAGGAAAGATCACGGGATGTTTGGGGGGTTATTTATAAAGAGAAAAGTGGGTGGCATTGTTACCACCCACAAATCTACTACTACCCTACATCAGATCCCCAGGGAAGCAGCCCAGCACCTACTTCTAAGGCCTTCTAGCCTTTATACCTCTCTCTCTCTCTCTCTCTCTCTCTCTCTCTCTCTCTCTCACTCACTCTCACACACATGCTGTCCCCAAACCTGCTATTTTCTACACACAGATCTTACACCATCCTAGTTCTGGGGGCAGGAAAAGTGTGTCACATTTCCATAGTTTTAAAGCAGTCTTCCCCAGCCTGCTGCCCTCTGGGTATGTTGAATTGCAATCCCCATATTCCCCAGCCATCATGTTACCAATGCCATGCTGGCTGAGAATTATGGGAGTTGGAGTCCAACACATCTGGAGGGCACCAGGGTGGGGAAGACTGCTCTAAAGGGTCTCTTTCATTCAGAGCTCTCAAGTAAGATTCAGATATTCCCTGGTTACAGAGAAATTGCCCCCTGCCAGCCATTTGTATCTCTTTGTCGAATCACGCAATTGTGAACTTGTAGCACACCCCTGAAGCAGCTTAATTTTAAGCAATAGAATTTTCTGTAGCTCCAAGCTTTAAAAAGTGTTTTTCATGTGAAGATATAAGGGGGCTGATCTTGATTTCCCACCTATACTTTCCTTGCAGCTTACCAGGCTTCGTTCTGAGATTTCGAAGATGGGAAGAAGCATGGAAGGGGAGGAGAAATACTGGCTGGGAGAAACAGTTGGGAGAAGAATTCCAGGAATAAATCTGGCCTCAGCAGCCTCAGAGATACTGAGGAAAGGAGCCATTACTATGCTGCAGGAAATACAACAGAGTCCTATCACACTTTTAGACAGATATATTGCAGCATGAGCCTCTTTTGTAAGAACCATCTTACTTCATGAGACGCAGGAAGCATACAACGACACATTAAGCCAATGTCCCTTCCCTTTGCTTTGTTTTCAGCATCTGGCTATCAGAGGCATCATGCCTCTGAATATAAAAATCGTAAGAATACCTTGCCTTGCATTCTTCAAGCAGAACTGGAGTATATATATATATATATATATGTGTGTGTGTGTGTGTGTGTGTGTGTGTGTTGCTTCCAGATGAGGCTTTTATGCTGCAATCACCCTGCCTCAAACACTGAATTTTATGGGAGGTCAGACAACATCTACCTTTTGTAAGCATTCTGTTTTCCCACCACTTCTTCCATCTTGTTTCTTACCAGGAAAAAAAATTGTTAAGAATGAAAAGACAGAATAGCTGCAATGTCTTTTGGCAGGTGGAGCCCTTCACATGGAAACACCCATATATATACTGTGTAGCTGGAAGTGTTTATTATTTATTTATTTATTTTTATTTACAACATTTGTACACTGCTCCACATCTAAACTGATTCTGGAGCAGTAAACAACAAGAGATAAAAAGAACAAAATATTTTTTTTTAAAGGAACTTGACATTAAAATTATTGTTTAAAAAAACAGAGTGCCAATAAAACCGAGGCTGGTTAACCAAGGAAGGCTTCCTGGAAAAGGGCTGTTTTCAGGAGACACCAAAAGCAACCTAGTGTTGGTGACTGCATGACCTCCAGAGGCAGGGAGTTCCACAGGACAGGAGCCACTACACTGAAGGCTGTTCTCCAGGTGGACTCCAGTCAGGCCATTGATCCATGTGGAACCCAGCAGCATGTCCTCTGATGACCTCAGTGATTGGGTAGATTGGTAAGGGAGAAGATGCTCTCTTGGGTATCCTGGTCCCAAGTTGCTTAGTGCTGTGTACACTCATTCCAAAACCTTAAACTTGGCCCAGTAGTGAATAGGCAGCCAGTGCAGTTCGCACAGCAACTTGCATGCTGAAAAGGAGCTGCATGCTGAAAAGGGGCAGCTCCTGGTAACAGCTGAGCTGCTGCATTCTGCACTAACTCTCATTTCCAGAGCAGTCTTAAGAGCAGCCCCACACAGAGCGTATTGCAGTAATACAATCTTGAGCTTACAAGTGCCTCTACCACTGTGGCCAAGCTATCCCTGTCCAGGACAGGCTGTAGCTGGCAAACCAGCCAAAGATGGTAAATGACATTCCAAGCTGTTGCAGCCACCTGGGCCTCCAGTGACAGTGATGGATCTAGGAGTACCCCCAGACTTCAAACCTGAGCTTTCAGAGGGAGTGCAACCCCATCCAAAACACACAATGAGCCAATCTCCCAGACCTGGAAACCACTCACCCACAGGGCTTCCATCTTGCCAGGATTCAGTTTCAGTTTATTGGCCCTCATCCAGCCCATTGCTACATCTAGGCACTGATCCAGGATTTGCACAGCCTCACCTGATTCAGATGTCACAGGGAGACAGAGCTTTGCATCAACAGCATACTGATCACACTTGGCTCCAAAACCCCTAATGACCGCTCCCAGTGGCTTCATATAGATGTTAAATAACACTGGGAACAAGATGGTACCTGTCATGTTCCCCAGCCTTGACCTGTCCTCTGGCTCCAAAGAGGACTCAGAGGCAGAGGAGACTCCCTCCATTAATCCAATCCCCACTTGTCCAGGGCCTCCCAGACCAGAGGATATGCCTCTACCTGGCTGCCCAGCTGCAGAGGACACTCCCCTGTTACAGCCTTCACCACCTCCACCACATAGGAGCCAGCAGCTTCAGATCAGGAAGTAGCCCTTTAAGAAACAAACTACTTCTCTGAGGTGGTAGAGTTAACTGCAGGTCTTGAGCTGCTGGCCTTCATAAGGCTTCAGAAAGCCTTTGGCTGCTGCTGAGTCAATAGCTCCCTTTGCTTGAGAGTCTCAGCTGAGTTGGAGCTGGCCAAGGTCCTGAAAGACCCTGCCTGGTCTAACTTGCTGGGCTATTCAGCACCCTTAAATTGGACTGGACTCAGCCTGACTTGCCAGGTCTTTGCCTGTATATGACTTGTTGGTTTTAGCACCTCTGGGTACCTTGAGCCAAGTTGGACAGGACAGTAGCCCGTGGAACCCAACAGCAAATCTGCCAAGGGCCTGAGGAATGGTCAGCCAATGTTACTCTCTGAAATCAACCCCACAGGTAAGACCAGAACCACTGTAACACAGTGCCTCGAATGCCCATCCCATTGAGCCAATCCAGGAGGATACCATGGTTGATGGTATCAAAAGCCAATGAGAGATTGACCAGAATTAGCAGGGTTGCACTCCCCCTGTCCCTCTCTTGATAAAGGTCATCCATCAGAGTGACCAAGGCAGATTCAGTCCCATAACCAAGACTGAATGTACACAGATACCAGTGACAAGTATCACACTGCACTTAATGAGGATCTACCACATGAATTCTGCAAAAACTTTATTCATTCACAAACCAAGCTGCCTTGCACACATGCCACTTTATGAATGACTGTAATCTTAAAAACAGAAAAGTGCCACAAGAAACATTTCAAGAAACAATGTATGCATTGTATCTACCACCATTAAATGTCACACTTCCCAGCAATTTGTTGTGTGGCTCTCTGTCTCTCACACACAGCAGTGCACAGAGTGAGGAAAGTCCAGTGCTGACATTAAGAATGATAAAAAGTCATGTTGGCTGGATCATAACCATTGACGACATCTAAACCAAGCAGTGTGAAAACCCATATTGGCTACTTCCCCCTTAGTCTGTGGGTTATCAAATGATATACATACATTTGCACATCATGGTGCAGTTGACACACTTTACCAGGGTAGTGATCCATGTGCATTGTGGAGAAATGCGTGTGTGTCCCTTCACCACACACTGAAAGTAGGTTTTGATGCAGGTGCTCCACATGGACACCCAGTCTGTACAATATTTTTGGAGGGGTTAGAATTGTGCAAATTGTACTGCCACACTACAGGCTTTCACATGAAGCAGCCACTGCACCTATTACTTTAGGTGCATGGGGGAAATCAGAGGCATGCATCCACTCCTCCACCACACAAATACATAGCTACCTGGGCAAGATATCTGAACCAGGTTCATGATGACATGATCCTATGTATCTCTCAGCCATCTCTAAACCTACATCCTGTATGATGATAAAGAATTAACATTCAGCTGATTAAATGGAGGAACTGATTCATCAGTCACATTCTGGTTTATTTCAGCAATTTGTCTTTTGTTATTTATTATCGAAGTTACTTATGGCAGTGGCACAGCAAGTTGTCCTCACCCACTATTTTTCTTTTGTCAAGTATGGATTGTACTTTCAGATCAAGGTCATCCCAAGCCATCCCACATCCTTCTTGTTTTGCTCCTAGCACACATCACATTCAAAGTGGTTTTGTGGGGTAGTGTTTGGGGTTTTTTTGGTCATTGACATTCACAAGCTGTTCCAGGTAGTTATACCAACTGTGCAGTGGGAGACATTCTTCCCTACATTCAGCAAAACTTCCTGGCAGCAGTACATAATAAATCAGTGTCACCTGTCTTGAAATATGTAGAGTGACAAACAGGAATATAGGCGAAAATGCATTCCCCCCCCCCCGCTGCCCCAGTCTATTATCAACTTCCTTATAAATCTTTCAGCATAAATTCATTCACACCAGGTAGCCATATCTGCCTTGTAATTCAAAGGTAATTCATTCTTAAATGTGTGTTTTGATTATTTAACAAAACTGAACATAAACACATTGTTCTGGATAACACTTGCACAATCCTTTTAGGTATGCAAAACAAAACAAAACCCCACCCCTGTTCATTTTAATGGTTTTGCCTGTCATACTCATCAAGTCAAATCCATTATTGGTGCATGACACAAAAGGGAACGCTCTAGGTGGCAGGTATTTACATCGCCTTCGTTTCAATGATATAAGGGGATTTTATCTTCAGTACTAAGAGGTCTATCAAATTAAGTGCAGTTTGTAAGGTCAGCCATGAGCAGTAAGTTTTCATTTGTCATGCAATGCTTCTACACTAGACAGCTAAAATAACCAAGCATGCCATCATATTCTATCATTAGTGTTGGCGAAGGGGAGTGTTTTATGTTTGAAATAATTTTATCACCATACTTATTCCTGATTCAGCATGGAATAAGAATTTAGCATGCTCATAAAAGGTGCCAGTAATGTATTCCATTCTGAACAGGGCCACCTCCACCAACCTGCCCGGTACATAGTTTAACAAGCTTAGATTGTAATATGACCTAGACCGTGTTTTCACCAGCGATTAACTCCAACCTGGCTGCTCAGTGAGGTCTCTGTGTTTCCATGACATCATGGCCATTCAGCCCCAGTTCCACATTTTATCGCTGAAAAAACGCTTCTTCTGAGACTGCTTATAGTCCGACTTTTCCAGCTTACCAACTCCATTATTGACCTGTTTCCACAATTGCACTGGGTCCAGTATCATAGTCCTGCCCATGAGGCATGTAGCCCGGCCTTTGTGGGTGTGTCACTCTGACCTCAGTGACCCAACCCTTTCCCTCCCTGTTTTCCGGAAATTCATCGCCGTTTTGGAGCAGGACGCTGAGGGACCAGCTTTTAAAACATCATTGAAAATAAGCACCAGAACACAGCCCATGACCCCAGTCAAGGGGTGTTTTCTCCCATTGTGCTGAATGAGGCTTGCCCAATGACCACAGAAATGACAGAGAAGCACCTCATTATTTACTCATGCATCTGTGCAGAGCATCTTTTGTGTATGCAGCTCATTCTCCAGCTCCAGGTGAGTGAGGTCTGCAAGGGTAGAGAAAGAGAAAGACGCTAGATCCATTTCAATCTGATCAGGACTGATAACAGAAGAGATACTGCTTTGGTTGCCTTGAGGGACAATCCACACTGGGAACTGGTCAGGGAAAGGGTGTCCCTGTTGGTTCTGCTGGACGTCTTGGTGGCTTTCCATATCATTGACCATGGTATTCTTCTGGGACATCTCTCTGAGGTGGGGCTGGGAAGCACTATTATATGGCAGCTCTGCTCCTTCTTGAAGGAGCAATTTCAGAAGGTGGTGCTAGGGAATTCCTGTTTGACACCATGACCGTTGGCCTGTGGTGTCTCTCAGACTTCCATCTTGTCCCCCATGCTATCTAACATATATGTAAAACTGCTGAGAGATGCTGTCCAGAGTTTGGGGCTTCAGTGCCATCAGTATGCTGATTACGCCACCACTATCTCTCCTTTCCATCTAAATCTGTAAAGGCAGATTTAGATGGTATATAGGCAGGATATAAATTGAATAAAATAAATAAATAAATCCAAGGAAGTTGTTCTAGTTCTAAATCAATGTCAGTAATGGACTGGATGAGGGCAAATCAATTGAAGCTTAATCCAGACAGGATAGAGGTCCTCCCAGTTAGTCAGAAGGCAGATCAGGGAAGAGGGATTCAACTATGCTGGATGGGGTTACACTCCCCCTGAAGACTCAGACTCACAGTTTGGGTGATATGGACATGGCCCTGGGCTTAGCCAACAACCTGGATGCCCAGGTTTCAGTGGTGGCCAGGAGGGTGTTTGCACAGCTGAGGCTAGTGTACCAGCTGTGCCCATTCCTGGAGATGTCTGATTTGGCCATGCTGACATATGCCTTAGTTACATCATGTCTGGACCACTGTAAGGGGCTCTATGTCAGGCTGCCTTTGAAAATTGTTCAGAAACTTCAGCTGGTCCAAAATGCAGTAGCCAGACTGTTGACTGGGCCAGTTACAGGCAGGATGTGACTCCCTTGTTACAACAGTTTCACTGGCTATTTGTCTGTTTTCAGACACAATTCAAAATGCTGTTTATGACCTATAAAGTCTTACACAATTTGGGACAGGCTACCAGATAGGCCACATCCTCTCATACAAGCCTGCTTGGGTTTTGAGATCTTCTGAGGAGGAGGCCTTTCTCTTGGTCCTGCTGCCATTTGAGGTGCGTTCGGCAAGTAGGTGAGAGACGCCCTTCTCGGTGGCTGAGTCCAAGCTCTGAAACTCCCTGCCAAGGGGGGCTAGGTTGGCCCTCTCTCTGCTGTCCTTCCAGCATCAGACAACGACATTTTTATTCAGGCAGGCCTTTGGCATGCAAGCTTGTCTACGGCTGCTCATTTATTTTATTGCTGTGTTTTTAATTGTCTTTTTAACATATTTGTTTTTATGTTATATTTTGTATTATTTTAATCTTGATTTTATTACTGTTAATGGTCTTGAGCACCATTTTTGGAGAAAAGGTGGGGTATAATTTTAGTAAATAAATACATATATTTACACTGCTCTTTCCGCAAGGAGGCACAACCACACATTCTTGATCAAAAGGAGTGTTGTTTCTCCTGGGAGTTACTTGTGCAGTTGCAATCCAGACACCTAGTCAGTTTTACTCCATCCCATCCTTTATCCAGGTAGGAATGTTGAAGTTCATTTCTCCAGGCATGACAGCCATCTCCTGAGGTCACCACCTGTATGTTCTAGAGCCCCCACAACATCTCCACCCTCATATGTTATACCTACTTCTGTTTTAGCTAGTCATGCCAATGACTAGCCAGAACAGAACACATGCCAAACAGAACACATGCCAAACACAGGAAAGCCTCCTGTGGAATGGTGCCTCACAAAGTAAAAATGGTAATGTTTATGCAAAATATTCATATGTTTACATGAAAGAACCCCATGTCTCCAAACATGTGCATTATACAGGTATGCATGCCAGGGATCTGGGACTGGCAATGGGTCCCTGGTGCATGTATACACTCTAGTCAAACATGGTTCCCTCTGCATAATCTGAAAAAAGTATAAAAATACAAATACAACTTGTCATGATGAGGGTAGATACAGCATTAGGATTGAGAATTCATGTGTGATTTAATTAATCAAAGACTTAGAAATATAGTAAAATTGCCCATCAGAATCTGAAAATTTTTAAACATTTGTAATGGTGTTCTATTAATATCTTGGAAGATATGAGGGTTGGGGTTTTTTTGACATAGTACAAGGTGCTCAGCAGCACCTCATAATCACACAGCCAAAATCTAAAGTTCAACTGTTCAGAACAAAATGAACAAATTATTTTTGAGATGATAGATGTTCTTTTTCTGTGTTAATCACTTAAAGCCCAATATCATATCCTGCTGAATTCAAAAAGAATGTTTTATGTTTTCTTAAATTGGTATTAGATTAGAATCGTACTTGCTAATTCACAAAACGGTGTGATTTTAAAAGTGCTCTGTCTTTTAAGAGCGCAAATTAGAATGATTCAGGTATAGAAATTGTATAGCTTTTATGTCTATTATCTGTAGATATGGAAAAAGAATGGAAAGGGAATAAAATGGAATGGAGATTCATTCATGTTTAGTGATTGAATGTCATTAAATATAAAATGGATCTGTCTTGATATTCCGACACCATATTCCAGGAAAAAATGAGCATGTCCAGGCTGCCACCCCATGATAGTAATTGCATACAAAATTATGTTTTGAGAGAGATATATAACAATTGAAAGGACTAAATATTCCCCTTGACTCAAAAAGATAATATTCCATGGCAACCATCACTTAGGTATGAACTACATACAGTAAATTAATAAGGCTATATTGGTTAAACCACCTTTCAATCCAACTGTGTGAGCTGGAGGTATTCTTTGCAGCTTGATTTAATATAATAGCAAGATTACATAAAGAAATGAGTTAACACTCTGTCAGAAGATGCATGTGTACATGAACAATACTTTAAGTACATTATATCCAAATCTATGTAAGACAAGTCAGAATGTTGTATGGAAGCTAAATGTAATTAACAGGACTGTTAACTTAACAAAAAAAAAAATGGTCCAGCCTGCTGGTGCTTACATATGCTGAGTCATTAAATTTTAAATGGCTATTGCCTCTTTCTCCCTCTTTCTTCCACTTCAAGAGTGAGTGGCCAGAAAAAGGAGGCAGGTGTGGATAGATAGACAGTGCTGGTGAAAAGGTGTTGAGCAACAAGAAAGTACAACTGCCTAGCTGGTTCGCCCACTCATTCTCAGCCCACTGGGATGATGGTTGCAAGTGGGCAGCAATGAAGAGGAAGAAGCTATTACTGAGAAGCCCAGCCATGGTGGCATATGTGCATTACTTGTGGTCATCACTCTAGTTAGTACCTTGTCTCAAATGTCTGTTTGTTCCTGGAGGCAGTGTAAGCAAGAGACTTTGGGGCAGCCAGGAGCAGAGTTCTAGACATAGTGTGTAAGCTACTGTCATGTCATGCATCTAATGTAATCAAAGTTTACAACCTATGTGTCCTCCACTGCAATGGAATTAACAGGAATTGCCCTCATGCAAGTGTGCAAAGCATAGGAACTCCAGATATATGCAAACAGTTTCCTAATAATCAAGTCACCACCCTGCCCAAGACACCCAAGAGGCAACCTAAATTGGTCAATCCAAAGCTTTGGTGGGAAACATCCTCCACTCCTACAGCATCCCGATCTGGGGAGACATTACTGATCATTAGCAACCATCAAGGTTACAGCATATCCACCCAACTCACCTTTGTGTACCTTAAGATTTGTTGTGTACTAAGATCCCTCAACCAATCATAGACAGTCTCATATCTTTAGAACTCTCATTGGCTTTTTATCCCAGAGGTCTCCACCCCTCAGAAAACAGAACTTTTAACAGTTATTTTCACTGACATTATGTTGTTCAGGGGATTCAGTTTGGTCAGCTTGCCACCTGGATAAACTGTTCCATGCTGGGTCAGTCCATCCCCCCCACCTCTCCCCAGCCCAGCTAGCTTCCCTCCCTTGTCTCCTCTTCTTTGCACCTCTTGCCTCAGTACTGTTTGTTTATTTTCTTCTGGTGAGTTAGGATTTCGCAGAGAGATTGCTGCACTGTCCTCCACCTGAAAGTTCCATTTTTGCCCATTGACAATTAGTTGCATCTCATTGTCTACGAGAGTGAGGTGATTACTCCATCATTAATTTGCAACCGGAAGCCTGTAAAAGTTGGGATAGTCATTGCCATTTGTGAACCTCCAAGCAATTATGGATGCTTACAAAGCCCTCTGTTTTCCCTCTTCTCTGAAACTGGTGAATTGTTTGAAACAGCTACTCTTTCTCTCTTTTTCTCCTGACATCACTCTGAACCTGTCTGTTCTACCCTTGTATAGCCAACCCTATGCCACTGAAATGCCCCGTTGTGCTAGCGGACTTGTGTTAATTCCTATGGTGTGTATACACACACACACACACACACACACCTTTGGACTGGATGACATGAATTACAGGAGAGGCAAATACTTGATTTCTTTTGTACGTGGCTTTGTGTTTGTGATTTCATGTATATTATTCAGTTGAAGCCAGAAAAAACATTTAGTTTTATTAAAACTGGGGATGGGAAAAACTGCTAGTTCAGGGTGTGGGCAGCCATACAACTGGAGTACATATGTTCTGTAATCCTGGGTCACTGCAATTAGTTGCTAGAGACAGCCTGGGGCTTAACCTGGAACCTAGAGTGCAGAAGGATCTGATCTGATAACCAGGTGTTGGCATTATTTGTACTGGCTCTAGTCAGTCCAGGGGCTTCATGGTGTTTTCCAGCCATTGGGGATGAAGTTGCACACCCCTGTTCCCTTCTGTGCCCCTGGGGTCCAAGCCAATAAAGTTCTAGTTGGGTTGAAGGCTGGAAATCATGAGGTTTCTAATCTACCCTGGGTCCCCTGGCAAGAATGAAGATAACTGCATGCACATATTTATAAGAACATAACAAGCTTAACACTCTTACTGGCAGCAACTAAGCCTTAGGAGAGGCATTTCAACCTTTTAGAATGGCAGAAAAAACTGCACAAAAGCTGGGAAACCACTGAATGATCCATGGTTGGATGAAAGGGGGTGGGGCCAGGGGAAGAGGCATGGCAATCTGTGAACCCCAGAGGGGTTTGGCTCCCAGACCTGAGGCTCCCTACCTCAGGATTAACTGATCAGATGGTAATGGGCTGAAATAATCTTTTAAAATTATTGCCAACCTTCTGAAGTTATATCTTGGTGAATAATGAATGAAATAAGAATACTTGATAACATTTGATGCCTCACTTTTTAAACGTGCTTATTTTTGAACTGTTATTAATTCAAACTTCCTGTTTAATCTTGTCTTCACTTTTGAGGCACGAAGCAAATATTATTCCCCTCAGTAATTTGCAGTCTTTTGTTGACTGAAGACCTAGAATTTTAGATTGGTCCTAACAAAGGAAGAGCGAATAATTTTTTATAGTATTTTGACAGACAGTTCTTCTTTTTCTCCAGTTTGCTGCCACTCAGAAAGGCTCAAGACAATTATAAAATGTCAGCAAGATTGAGGAGCAGGACAGAATCCTTTGGCTCATTTCTGAAAGGTCTCTATTTTTTCTTTATTATGTGTAAAACTTTCTTCTCATTGTGGTTTACAAATTGTAAACACAAAATGCTGTGCATTAAGCAACCCAAAAATAATGCATTGAAGTTGGCTGTTGACAGGGGTAGCTTTATAACGGAGGGGCTGATTAACCAGTCCCGTCCCCCATTTTAGTAAATCAAATGGGTTTTAATGGGGCTTTAGAAGGCAGAAAAACAGCACAATCTAGATTCTCAATGAAGCTTTTATACATATAGTGTAACTATTCATTTCCCCTAACAGCACCTATTTCAGATTAAAGGCTTTGTGCATGAAAATAACTAAAAGGGATTTTTATTGAAAACCTGGATGTATATATTTTCCCTTTAAGCAAGCAACCGTCAATAGCTTGGTGACCAAATAATGTTGATGTTCCTGTTTTTAAGATATTATCATAAAACAGACTTATTTTTTGTTACATTATTGGAAAGGATATCTACTGTTTCTAGTTTGGGTACAAAGAAGAAAAACTAAATTAAGAATTTAGGTTGCTGACAAGCAATGGTATCTAAGCTGCCCTCATCACCTGCCACTCTCTGGGTGGTCATTTGGGGTGCTCTGAGCTGTGGGCCCAGCCTTAGCTGCACCACTGAGGCAAAGTGAGACAGTTGCTTCAGCAACAGATGCTGGGAGGCAGCAGCAATGTGTCGGAGGTGAGAGCAGTGGACTATGCAGCCTGCCCTGTGCCCCCTCAGCTAGCCTGCTGACATCAGGTGCAGTTGAGGATGCTGTCTCATCTCCAGTACTGAAACAAGCAGTGGAGGCTGGTGGCTCCAATTTCAGTGGGGCTGTGAAGGATTGTTGGAGGGCTGCACATCCCATTACTGTCACAGATCCATAAGAGATACATAGCTGTAGTTGCTGTCTTTTTCAAAGTAGCCATTTAGAGTGAGGCCAGTTGGGCAAATCAGAGATATCATATAAGCCTTCCATGAAGGTACACAACGTCATGGAAACTTAGGGTGGCTTATGTAGCTGAGCAGTCCCGTCACTTCCCATTTTTGTAGCACATCTCTGCAACTATGTTAACCCTACATAGTTATTTCACATGACAGAACTGTTCACACTGAACTGAAACCAGTATGATTCAAAGAAAGAATATAATTTTCTCTGTGTCACTTCACAGCCTTTAAATTGCTCATTGTTTTTGACTTGGTCTTCAAACCTCACTTCCTCAGTCTAAAATAGGAATGGTTACCAGGCATCTCTGGTTCCATTTCAGTATAAATGCTGCAAAGCTCTGTGTGCTATGAAGTGCTATAGGTGCATTAACAACAAATAATGGCTTCAAAACACATGGAAATTAGTCTAGGATTTTGGAAAAGAGATGGTATACAGCCTTCAAAGTGTGTGAAGAAAACCATGTCAGCCATCCCACTGCATTTGCACCTGTCCAGGACACTGGAATGCAGAAGCAGGTTACTTCTTACTGTGCAATTGAGGAGAATACTCTTTTATTTGTTCTTTTTAAAAAAAAATTACACTTCTTGCATAATTTTTTCATCACTGTAAGTAAAATGGGTAGATGCTGACTATATATATATATAAAATGTGAAAACCTCAAGGAATGGACCACAGTCCTGCAGCCAACCATCCTCATTAGGTGGGGCAGCCACATTTCTAGGTGGGGAATTGGGGGGGGGCACATAGCACCAGCCAATCCCCCCCCCTCCACTGGTGGAGAGTGTTCTTCAGGTATGAATGAAATTTAATCTGACCCTTTAGTCAGACCCTTTGTCTGACCTTTTTTGAGAGATCCCCAGGAATACCAGACTCAAAAGCTTGACTTTGCCTATAGCTACAGTCTTCCTTCACCTGTGGTCTGTCCCTGTGTTCTGATTCTTCATGAACTGAACTACACTGGTAATGGCAGCGAGTTCATGAGCTTGGCTTTGATGCTGGATTAGTATTTCAGTTTTAGATTCCACCCAAGAAACAAACTTGTCCATACTACAAGTTTAGAGAAGGGAAGAGAGAAAATAAATATTTAGGGTGTGTTTGTTCACTCTTCCTTGAGGGTCCCTCCATCTAGTCTTGTTCCTGACCTTTAGATTTTCCTTCCTATTGGACAATCAAGGGAAAACATTTTAACTGGTTGCTATATAAAGGACTAAGTGATTGGAAACTAATTGTGGAAAGCAACTGGAATTGTTTTACTGGTTGCTGGGTTGATTTTTCTGCCCAGAAGGCCTAAAAAGGCCTCATGTTGAGCTGCACACATTGGAAAAATCAGAAATTAGGCCTGAGTTACTGCCTAGGTGGCCAGCCAGCGAACAGCAGTGTTTCTATTTCTCCAGGGCTGTTTTCATCCATTGACATCAAGTACTCAAGAAAAAGAAGAAAAAAATAGCCACTATGATTGTGAATATAGTGAATGCTTTAAAAGAGTAAACAACAACTTAGAATAGATATTTTTTTTCAGATCACTTTAAGTTATCTCTTTATTTCACCCTTTAGCAATAAGCACCCAATGCTGCTCAACTCAACTCATCATTAATAACTGCAGAATAAATAAACTCTTACTTTTTACTGCAGGCAAATAAACATGATATTTCCGTATTGCAGGCTGGGTAGAAGACACAACTGAAACTGAAAAGCAGAGCAATAGAAAGTCCAAGGGGTGGAGTCTACTCTAGCCCATAATACAAAGTTCTAATTTTTAACTCTTCAAGGGTTAAAAATTTTACTGTAAAAAAGGTAAAGGTAAAGGTGTCCCCAACCAGTCGTGTCCGACTCTAGGATGCGGTGCTTATCCCCATTTCTAAGCTGAAGAGCCAGCGCTGTCCGAAGACGCTTCCGTGGTTATGTGGCCGGCATGACTGAACACCGAGGTGCACGGAACGCTGTTACCTTTCCCGCCAAAGCGGCACCTATTTATCTATTTGCAATTTCTTGCTTTCGAACTGCTAGGTTGGCAGAAGCTGGGACTGAAGACGGGAGCTCACTCTGTCACGCAGCACTCGGGTCTCGAACTGCTGTCCTGCCGACCTTCTGGTCTGCAGTTCAGCATCTTAACCACTAAGCCATTGCAGCCCCTGTGCTGTATTTTACTGTACAGGCTGTTTTTTTCAGCTTCACTTAAGTAATTATATGGTGATTATGAGCATGGAAAATCCACCCTCAGTCAAAGAAAGACTTGAATGAGCATTGGGGGGGGGGGCTCTTCCAGATGAGGCTTTTGTTGTGCACTCACCCTGCCTTTTTCACTAAATTTTTCAGGGGGTCCTATTCTTAAATGTCTCCTGTTCTTAAAACAAGGTGTCATTCTATAAATGGAGGCTGTCGTTGTCTGCCATGTCACAAATTAAAACATCAATTAAAAAAAATCCTTGGGAGGGGTGAATCACAGGTCTGGGGGGGTGCACCCATCTGCTCCACCCTGGCTACAGCACTGGTGAGGCTGAATATTCCTCACAGGGCATGCGTGCACACAGCCCTGAGGCTGAGCGACTACATCTTTGAGAAAGAATCTAGTGGTGCTTATTTTAGTTTTTATTTGAAGGCTTGACACCTTTAGAGTACAACTAGGGATGGGTGGATTCCCCACTTTCTGGTCCATGGGGGGATCCGCCCGGGGGGGGAGGTGATCCGTTCCTCTCCCGTCCCCCAGAATCCTTTGCAGTGGCTCCACATTGGGAGGATTCCGCGAAGCCACACACCAGCTCCGTATCGCTGGGAGGAATACAGCTGCAAATGGCGTAGTGGACACCACTTGCAGACGTAAAGCTGTTTTTACCTAAATGGAGCCATAAACAGCCATAAACAGCTGCAATTAGGTTAAACTGAGGGCTTTACGGCCACAAGTGGTGTCCAATATGCCATTTGCATCTGTGTTTTTTCCCGCAATAGGAAAAACCCTCCTCATTTGGGTCTGCGGAGGAATTCTCCATCATCCCTAAGTACAACTAAGCATGGGGCAGTATCCTATGCTGCCTGTGCACCAGCAGGACATAATGGTAGCACAATAGGGAGCCAGCAGTTCTTAAAGCAACTGTAAATGAGTGGAAATTCTAATTTCTGGAATGGGGCAGGTCAGCGGAGCTCACAGAAGGGAACTCCATTGACCTGTTCTGATCCAGAAATGAACGTTTCCAATCATTTCCAGGCTTGCTTTAGACAGTGCTAACTCCCTGTTGTGCTAGCAGTGGGTCCCACTGGCACAACAGAATGAGCAGGTATGCAGCAACAGTATTGGATACTGCCTATTATGTTTGGCATTGTCTTGCTACCAGAAATGGCAGCTATCCTAGCCTCTAGATCACGCTTAAATCGTGCTTAAGGAATTGGGCTTTAAAATGTGCCATTTCCGTTGAGAGGCTTCTCTGTTATTTCTGTGGGCATTCAGAGGGCAAGCCTCATTCAGCATAATGGGAGGAAACACCCCTTGACCGGGGTCCCAGTGAAAGGCACACCCCTAGGCAGGTCTAGCATACCCAAGGTCAATGTGGGGGTTGGGACACACAGCAACTATACCAGGGAGAACCCAACTTAGGAAAAGAATTGGACTTTAAGCAGTCTCAGGAAATCTGATTTTTCTGGGATGGCTGCTGGATGGCTGTGATGTCATGTATCCCTAACAACCGCAACACGCAGCCAGCTCAGAGTAAATCACTGATGGAAACACCTCCTTGGTGAGTAACCTGAGTTACTCTGAGAGTTTACAGGGTAGGGAGCTTGTCAGCTACTTCCACTACCAACCTAACCTAAGCCTAGGTCTGTTGCTTACCAGTTCTGCCTGCTGGCTACTGTACTTCCCCCACTTATAGCCCACCAGCTCTTTGAGTTTTGTTACTGTGGGTCTTCAGTCACACCTCTCTACACAGGTACCGGACCAAAACAGAAATATACAAGAATCTTGGGCAGAGATTGTGTGGTGTACACATGGCAGATTGTATGCTATGCTAGATACAGTAGGGAATGACTCACAAAGTTTATTTTACTAGCAATCGTTACCAAAGGAAAGGATTAATTAGATCATCACCCTCAGCTGTGGACTGGGAGGCCCTTCCTCAGCTGTGGACTGCAGTGATAAAGCAAATGAAAACTGAGGCAAGGAGTTACGGTTTGCCAAAGAGCGAACAGGGAGGGCACTAGGGTAATGGTGGGGTGGCATTTGGAGGCTTGGGGAAGCTACTACACTACTGCTTTATAGTGGTATTGAAGTGCACTGATAACTGTTGGGGCACGTTACCCATTCACTATACTGCTTTTGTAGTGTTATTGCCTGCTTTTTATTCCACATTATCCAAAATACCGCATTGTGTGTTCTATGAGGTATAAACGTGCAAGAGGGATATAGCATCACCATGATGGGATCGTAATGATATGACACAAAGTGCAGATCTGGCCCTATTTACACTGGGGAAAACTTAAGTTCTCCTTCATTCATTCCCCCTTCAGTCCACCATGCCACCTGAAAATCTACCCCGGAGGATTTCCCAGCCCTCCGGAGCAAATTTTGAGGGTGCACAGGAGGCTGAGGGGAGGAAGGGAAATTGCCACCTCCCAGCCATTCCAGATGGAATGGCTTCCAGCAGTGGTACAACACCACTGGATACAACCCTTTATTATGTACTTCAACTATCGCCTTTATATAGGTGTGTGCCAGTACCATAAAGTTCCTTTATACAATTTCATATATTTTAAAAAATTAAACTGAAGTAATAATTGTCATATGCACTTCATTTTAAAAAACAACAACACCTATCGCAGGTCTATTTGTCCCAAATATTGGATCAAAACAGTTTCTTCACATACAGGTTAAAAATAAATGGCCAAAATATACAAGAAATGCAGACTTTCTGGTAATACTTTTGAATACATATTTTCCCCACTGAATTTATTTAAAATACCTCACTCACTCCTATATCATACTGGGGATAGTGGAGTTTACATTTGTATGAAATTTAGCCCATATTATCGATATAGTTCTATGGATACACAAATACTCAGAATTGTAATAACATATTCTAAATATGAAAGTTTTGTTTGCCACAGTGTAAAAGAGATTTCTCTTTCTAAAGAGATGAGCTGTCTTATCTTTTTTAAGATGATAATCAGCTTGGATTTTAGGAAATCTACTGAATAATTGAAAGTAGAGCTTCAGAAATGTCCATGTTTGGCTTAGAAATTGTCTCAGAAGAGAATGAAAATACCATCTCGCCTCTGCATGCATGCCAAAGTAAAAAGTGCATCAATCTTCTCTTTTACTCCCCCTTCCCAATACTTTGCAGGGGTGGTCTTCAAAGAAAGATCTAATTCCAAATTACTTGCTACTTTTCCTGCTCCTCTGCTATTGATGATTCAAGTACAAAAGCAAGTTACAGCAGCAGGCACTCACCTGTCATTTCCACTGTCCACTCCAGATTCCCTTAATATGAAATAAAAGTGTAAGACACATAAAAGGATGGGATTAAAGTACAGTGCAGTCACTATCAAGAGCTGCTGAGCCACTGCCGGGTGCCATCTGTTTTCAAACTAGAGCTGTTCACAAATGGCCTCTCAAAATTCTCCAGCCTATTTGTGGGCAGAGAAATTGAGGGGACAATTTCACTGAATTTCTCCTAGGGGAGGATAAATTCTCCAGCAGTTTCTCACTGAGAGGGCCCACTATCGGCAGGAGTTGTAGCTAGGGATGGCAGAGAATTCTGCCACGGATCTCGGTAAGGCCAAATGCCAGTGCATTCGGCCCCCCGAACTCCGTGGCGGAACGGCCTGCCACACACCCCCGCCCCCCCGCAGATCCCCCCCGAGACGAGACTTACCTGGGGCAGATGTTCCGGGTGGTGGCGGCTCTGGGGGCAGCGGCTGCGGCAGCTGGTCTTCTGACTGGCTGCTGCCGCCGCCATTTGCAGTCTTGTCGTTTGTTTGTTTGTTTGTTTTTTACAAGACGTGATAGGCTACATAAAGATTTACGTAGCCTATAATGGCTGGGTAAAAAAAAAAAACGCGTACACAAATGGCGGTGGCTACGGCCGCCGCCATTTGCGTTCCTTATTTTTGGCCATCTTAGTCTACGTAAATATTTATGTAGACTATGACAGCGAAAATAAAGGGGAATGCAAATAGCGTAGCAGGCGCTATTTGCATCCCTTTTTGATTTGCCGTTTTAGCCTACGTAAATATTTACGTAGGCTAAAACGGTGAATCAAAAAGGGACGCAAATAGCGCCTGCTACGCTATTTGTGTTCCCCTTTATTTTCGCCATCATAGTCTACGTAAATATTTATGTAGATTAAGATGGCCAAAAATAAGGAATGCAAATGGCGGCGGCCGTAGCCGCCGCCATTTGTGTACACGTTTTTTTTTTTTACCCAGCCATTATAGGCTACGTAAATCTTTTGCATACGCAGGGTTTTTTTGGTTTTTTTTACCCAGAGCCCTCTGCAGCCGGAAATCCAGCTGCGGACGGCTCTGGCCTGGGCCTGGCCGGCTGCTCCGTGGAGCTGCCGCAGAGCACAGCTGGCCATGGAGGATTCCGGGGGGAGGGACGGAACGCCTCCCCCCCCACCATCAACATAATCCATGGAAAGGTAAGTGACTTTTGTACATCCCTAGTTGTAGCACAGTTCTTTCTTTCTTTCTTTTCCTTCTTTTCCTTCCTTCCTTCCTTCCTTCCTTCCTTCCTTCCTTCCTTCCTAAGGGTTTTTGGATATTGCACGGCTCCTGCAAGTGGCAACAACAGCAACTATGGTGAGGATTCCACTTTTCTGACGCAGAATTTTGAATTTCTTTTGGTGGTATTTTTGAGCTTCCCTAATCAGCGCAAGGTAGCCAAGGGTGCTGTGTGTGTTTTCTCTCTGAGGCCACCTGTACTTCCTTAATTGAAAAGGCCCCATGGGAGGAATTGCCTCAAGATGTCTTCCTCATGAAAACTTTAACTAAAGTGCAGGAAGCCAAGGAGGTTACAGGCTGCCACAGAGATAACTGTATGATGACAGACAGGACACTCATGCACACTCCTCATATGTAAGGACATAAGAACCCCAAACCCAACCCATGAGAATTTCTCTGAAATTTCTCCTCCTTTGAATTTCTTTTTGAAAGCATTTTCTTTTCTACCAAATGGAATGAAAATGGTCAAAAAAATGTGGGAGAAATTTTTGACACAGCACTATTTCAAACCAACAATTGCTCTAAGGAGAAAATTATCATATGTATATGATAATTAGTAATGTGGCAAACTCCAAAATTGGTGGGGTGAGTCAGCAAATTTTGGGAGTTCATCCTCCCTCTTGAAACATTATATATTGGACCCTAGACTGTCAGAGATTCATTCCAAGCCAAAGTGGATGCGAATTGGCCTCGAACAAGCTATGCTTTCACCATGCTAATTTGGAAAAGGCTGCAAGCACATACTGAAGCCTGAGTTATGGTTGGGCACACTCACTGTTGTGTCCAGGGATACTAGTAACATTTCCTACTAAGCAAAACTTAGATCTAAGTTTTCTACTCCAGACCTAATCCAGGGTTTGTATTAATTTTTTGGACATCCAGTGGAAGGTGAGAAATAAACTGTATTACTCCAGATCAGTGGTAAAAACATATTTGTCAGCAACTGTATGAGACCAAAAGGTGTGGTGACTAAATTATTCAAAATCTAGCACTCTTAGTATGCTAAACCAGGTAAGAGTACAATGTAGCCATATTCTGGCACCATTTATATCCAATCCATTTGACAAACAGAAAGTGAAAACCATCAACTGCATTTGAAAACTGATTCTGCCAATGCACAGGCCTCAAAGTGTGCCAAGTGGATTATTCAAAGCTGCTACTTTTAATTGTTATTTTTACAAATATTCATGCTTAGTCTGTAGGTTAAAGATAAGCAACCAGCAATCCAGAGGCCCTACCTTAGCCACAGCTCCCTAACACAGGCACCACAATGCGGTATACCTGGGCAGGGACCAGCCCCTGACATCTGCTCTAGGCCCATTTTTAAAAAATTAAACAATTACTTTTTCATTGTCTTTCCTGGCACTCCACCATGAACAACTTCTGGACACAATCTTGAATTTGCCTCCAATGTCCAAGACATTAAGTTACTGTTAAAACATGTATTTTGTGAGAAAATATATTTAGAAAAGCATTTTTTTCAAATTTGCACATTAGTGTAGAAACAGGATGGAACAGACTTATGAGTGAACACATGTGAAAGTGACATGGGCCAGAGTTATACCAATTCATCCTGTTCACATTGAGAAACAGGAGGCTGAAAAGACCTTTGTCTGTGTTTCGACTCAGGTAAAGGTAAAGGTATCCCCAGCCAGTTATGTCCGACTCTAGGGGGTGGTGCTCATCTCCATTTGTAAGCCGAAGAGCCAGCACTTTACGAAGACATTTCCGTGGTCTTGTGGCCGGCATGACTGAACATCAAGGTGCACAGAACACTGTTACCTTTCCCGCCGAAGCAGCACCTATTTATCGACTACCCAGTGTTTTGACTAAAAAGGTGTAAAGGTAAAGGTGTCCCCAACCAGTCGTGTCCGACTCTAGGGTGTGGGGCTCATCTCCATTTCTAAGCCGAAGAGCCAGTTCTGTCTGAAGACGCTTCCGTGGTCATGTGGCCGGCATGACTGAACACCGAGGTGCACGGAACGCTGTTACCTTTCCCACCGAAGCGGTACCTATTTATCTACTTGCAATTTCTTGCTTTCGAACTGCTAGGTTGGCAGAAGCTGGGACTGAAGACGGAAGCTCACTCCATCACGCAGCACTCGGGTCTTGAACTGCTGTCCTGCCGACTCGGGACTCGAACTGCTGTCCAGCACTTGGGTCTGCAGTTCAGCATCTTAACCACTAAGCCACCGCGGTCCCCTTAGGTGTTTCGACTACCTGGAAGTAAATCAGTTGGAGTAGCTAATGTTGCTGCTCCTCCAGCACTTGTTCAGTTCAAAATATGACTTTTGGTTTTTTTTTTTAAAAATGATTTACCAATCAGGGATAGAGCACTGCTTGTCTTTTATTGTTATACTTAGGGAGCAATCCTATGGCCGCTAGAGAGTGGCTAGATGGCCATAGGATATGCTGTTTTCCGGGAACCAGCCTCAGTGTCTGCGCTCTGACCTCCTCCCACTGCCACACTGCCTCGGAGGCAGCACAGAACAGCCCCGTCCTCTGCGCTTGCAAGAGGAGCGAGGAGCGGCCGGAAAGGGGCGTGGCTGGGGGCATTCTGGGGCGGGGAGAGCGTAACTACCTGTATGACACAACCTATGTGGTGTAGAGCAGCCTCCTTCCCCTCTCTGTCCTCCCACAGCTAGAGAGCCGCAATCAGCGGTCTAGCCAAAAAAGCAGGGCAGGAGAAGCGTGGAGGGAATGATCCCCTCTGTGCTTCTCCTGCCCTGCTTTGGATAGGTGTTCGCCTCTGAGTTCAGAGGTGGCCATCTATCTAGATAGGATTGCTCCCTTAGTGCACTAAATTCAGTTGATTTATTTAATTATTAGGTTGGCAGTATACTTTGCTCTTACCCTCTAAAAGTCAATGCTTTGGGGTACAACAATGTGTCTTTGTAACTATAATTCAGAAAAAGAGTGTGCTTTAGATAATCACTAGTTTGGGAAATGCTGCATAGCCAAATTAAGATTTTATTTCAATGTTCACTTACCATTAGGCCTAGCAACACTATGAGGCAGGCTTGGGCAGCTGCCAGGCCCTGAGCCTGACACCTTTCCAGGACCCATTTAAAACCTTTACATTTGATGGGACACTCTGGCACCAAGTAGCTGAATTTATCTTCAGTGTCCCAGTTGCCATGTTTTTGTTGGGAGAAAAGTATGGCCACTGATGAACAAAATTAATGCAGCCATTATCTAAAAAAAAAAAAAATGGCAGCTGCCACACACACACACACCCATGCTCCAGAGTGACACAACTTCCATGGTGGGGCAATTCCAAGATGACAGCCAGAAGTGCTGGAAAAAAAAGAAAAGTTAAAAAAAGAAAAGAAGCATCATCCGGGGGGGGGGGGGGTTGCCAGTTTGCCACAGGCCCTCTTAACCCTGGAGCTGGCTCTACTTATCATGGCATAACCCTAGCTAGACATGTCACGTTACTTAACATCAGCCACAAGCTTATTATTATTAGGAAGGACTTGAAATGTCTGCCTTGCACTTGTTCTTATATATGTGGGGAAAAGACACGACATTATATCCAATGTCATTCCTACTTAGAGTAGAGCCATTGAAATGAATGGGACTTTCATATCAATCTACTAATGACTGAAAAGGAGCAACTACAATAATGAAGGTCTCTATCTGGGCCAAACTAGATGTGATGCTTAGTTATGTGCCCTTTTTCCTCATTTTATTTTTCCTTTTCCTTTTTTCTTTTATACAAAATACATCGGAAGAAACTGCAATCTGTAGCGGAGGATCAGCATAGGCAGAAGAGGCTTCTTCACCTTCATAACCAAGGTATGAAACCATTTTTGTAGAAAGGATTAGAGAAGGAGAAAGGATTAAGAAGCCTGCCCTTCCGCACTGGTCGTCCACAACTGCATTTTGTTAAAAATAAGTAAATAACACGTTGGAGGTGGATGGGGAGCCAACACCACATAAAGTGTCACAAATTGCTTGGCCTTCTCAGTTTCTCTCTCCAACCCCACATCATCTTTCTTTGAGCGACATCAACCTAAAAAATAAATGTATTCCTGCCGGTTTGGGCATTAATTTCAGGCAGGGCTGCAAAGTACCTCTGAAATTTCAGACTCATAAAAGGAGATTTAGTTCAGCTGTCTACCATGCCAAGTCCATTGTAACAAATCGGCCTCTGTCTGCATGGAGATGTCACAATCACTTGCTTAAGAATATGTGATATGCCAAGCAGGGATGGAACTTGCAGCATTGTGTGCCAGCAGCTCAAGCTCCTTTCTCTCTGGACTTTTGTACACAACATATCTCACTCTCTGATCCTAAAGCAAAAGTGACACACGCTGTTATAAATCTGCCTTTGAACAACTAAAACTAAAGGAGAACCAATCAAGGTGCAACTACTGCCCTACCTCTAACATTATATGTGAACATGGCAACTACTCCAGCACGACATTAAATTGCCCACAAAATGTGCTAAAGGGACGGGTACAGTATTATCTTATATACATGGGAATAAGTGCGTAAACATGTGTAAACATGCATAAGACTGCACTGTAACTCTCCCGCTAAAATTAAAAGGGTTCAGAAGAAGCATTTACCTTGGCTTACAGCACTGCTTCTCAAATTTTGCACTCAGGACCCCCAAAATAACAGATCTATCAAAGTCATTTTTAAAAACCCACACAATTATTTATATTTAAAATAACCAAGGCAATTGAACAGTGCAATTAAATGCATGTCTATTCACCAAAAATCCCACTGAGTTCAATGTGTCTTGTTCCCTGGCAAATGTGTACAGGACTGCAGCCTCAATTTCACAGTTGTATTTTTCATTAATAAAAGAAATCAATTTATATTATGAGGTAATGAGTGTATGTATGTGTACGCATACATATATCCACCATTCATAAGTGCTCAGTTTGATGAAATGCTGAGTTTTATATTAATATTTGCGAATGTGGTAGGACTCATTCATTAAGAAAAGCAGTCCATTCTTAAAGATAATTAGCTTCAATTGGCAATTGGTTTAATCAAATGACATACAACTTCTAAACTGTCTGTACTACCACAAAAATAACACTGACATCATTCTGGAAGACTCGGGAGTCCTCTGGATGCTCTGTCTCAGTTTGGCTTCACACATACTCAGAACGTTCTGAGCTATTTGCACATGCTCAGAATGTTCATAGATGGCTAGGCATTGAGGCAGCAAGGCCATCCAGCACAACCTCTCTGCCTTACTACCAATTTGGTCCTAATCCAGCTCATACATCCTGCACAGAACCCGTTTTTGTTGTTGTTGTTGTTGCTGTTGTTGTTGTTGTTGTTTTACTCTGGGAATGGGTATCCATGCTGGGCACCCTTAACTAGGGATGTACGAAAGTCACTTACCTTTTCGCAGCTTGGCTTCACGGTGGGGGGGAGGCGCTTCGCTTTTCCCCCCGAAGTTCAGGTGAAGGGGGGGAGGCTTCCCGCCTCGCCCGGCCGAAATTCAGGCCAGGGAGAAGCGCCCCGTCTCCCCAGCCGTGAAACAAAAAGTAAAAAAAAAAAAAGACCCCGTGATAGGCTACGTAACGATTTACGTAGCCTATCACGGCTAGATTTCCAAAGTCAACCATGATAGGCTACGTAAATCGTCACGTAGCCTATCATGGGTGACTTTGGGAATCTAGCCGTGATAGGCTATGTAAATCGTTACGTAGCCTATCACGGGTTTTGTTTGTTTTTTACTTTAGTTTTTTTTTTTTTTGCAATGGCGGTGGCGGCAGCCGGTCGGGAGACCGGCCGCCGCCCCCGCCCGCGACGAACCGCCGCCGAACCGCCACCGGGAGGGACATTCGCCAAAGGTAAGTCCCGTCCCGGGGGGGGCCGGAGAATTTCACCGCCGATTTCGGGGGGCCGAATGCGTTGGCGCTCGGCCCCCCGAAGATTTGGGGAGAAATTCTCCGCCATCCCTACCCTTAACCAATCAGATACAAGTTTACTTCTGACTATGTAAGCCTCATGTAATCTGCCTGTCATGAGGTGTAATAGCTGGAGAGCAAAGGGAAAGCAAAATACACACACACACACACACACACACCCCCCAGCAGCAGTATGTATATGGGTTTTGTGTGAGCACAAATGTAACTCCCTCAGTTCTGCACCTTCCTTGGCCATCGTCCTCTCAAACACTCCCAAGAAGGATGTATGAGAATTTTGTTTCAGCTTAAAAATCATTTGAACTTGTCTTGTTTACAGCCCTGAATGCAAATGGGAACAAATTGTTTCTAAAAAGGTTTTCAAATTCCCAAACCTGTGATTGTATTAAAAAATGCATATTTTGAAAAATGTGCACTTTAAAATGACATTTTTCAAAATAAAAATACATATTCATGCTTTAGTCAATGAGGGAAAGTGCACACTTTTCCTGTTTGAAATGCACACTTTTGCCATTCAAATGAAAAGAAAAGCAAGTTGCCAATTGGAGCGAGATGAACCAAGCTTTGAAGCTTATTATCCCATACCTACTCCCAAATCCTCTCCAAGCAAGTTTGCTTTCACATTGTCCTTTTCAGTCACAATGGCAGCATGGGGAGGTGCTAATGGGGGGTGAGATTCTGTTTTTCATAGAATAGTAGTAGGGTTGGAAGGGGCCTACAAGGCCATCGAATCCAACACCTCAAAGTTTTCTTTGAGAGTGAGGAGCAGGCAAGCAGGGGGCAGGCTGGCAGACAGGAAAACTTGGATAGCTGGGTGGGCTCTATCCCTTTAAGGACAAGCTATCCTCTCTCAGGCTTGCAGCCAAAATGAAAGGCAATTGAGTAGTGGGGAAAAATCAGCCCCGTTGCTCAAAATCAGCCCTGTTGCTCTTTCCACTTTGAGGGGGATGATCAGCACTTCTCAAGTGGGCTCTGCCGGGTAGAGGAGCTCTCCCTCCCACAACTAGCAATGCTGCTTCCTCTGACCTCCCTCTGCACAATTGCAGATGCGAGTCTCCGACCTCCAGCTGCCTTGCTTCCACCACCTTGCCCACTATGTCAGCTACTGGACTGAACTCTTTTTTGCATGAGTAATTGAGGGTGGGTGAGGCGAACTAGAGAACAGACAAAACAAGGTGAGAGCTAATAGGAGTAAACAGAAGATCAGAACCAAGATAAAGTTGAAGGTTAAATTGCCCAACTAAAGAACAGAGATGGTGTTTATATCTCCAGTAGGAGGGAGAAAAAGATAAATGGGGAGAGGAGGAAAGATAGTCGGAAAGGTAAAATAATTAGAGACATTAAAAGAGTTTGAGATGGGATGCAGTAATAACTCTCTGTGTCTGAAAGGTGCAGTGCAGAAAAAACAATAAACATGAGAAGCAAGTAAAAACCAAAATTAAATATGGAAAAGAAGGAGAAAGTAGAATGCCTCACTTAGCAAGACATGACAGGACTAAAGGTGTAAAATGTCTGGAAACGTTGGGGCCATCAGGGGGGAAAAACCTTTTCCCCCATTTTTTTCCCCAGAAACATTGAAAATTTTGGAAAAAATGAAGAATAAGCAATACTTTTTAAAGTGCTCTTTACAGGTCTAAAGTCACTTTGTTGCTTTAAGACAGCCTTTCCCAACCTGGTGCCCTCCAGATGTTTTGGACTTCAGCTCCCATTAGCCTCAGGCAGCATGGCCAATAGTTAGGAATGCTGGCTACTGCAGTCCAAAACGTCCCAAGGGCACCAGGTTGGGGAGAGCTGCGGTAGGAACATAAGGCAGCCTTTCTGTTCCTAAAGTTATTTTCTGTCTGACTTAGTTTGCTCATAAAATTACCATTATATTTTAAAACTTTAAAAAAGTAAACTCAGTTAGTAAATTCATAATTATTGTCTGAATAGATTAGAACTACATTAAATGACTGCTACAGCATCAGAAACACAGGACTCTAGAGAACAAAACTCAAGCTGTCAAGAATGCACATTGCTGTCAAGAATGTACAATGGTGATTCTACTCACATGCTGGGAAACAAAGCATAAATGTCTATCAGTAAAATATAATTTACATCAGTAATTTTAATAAGGAATGAAAGAAAGAACTATGCTGGGAATCTTACAGAGAGGATTAAAAAAATCATTTTCTCCTATGGTTTCATTATTTCCAGACATTTTACATCTCTAATTTTCTATAAAAGTGTTCTTATTACATAGTTTTTAGACATCATTTTGGGGGAGTAAAGGTTGCGTAACAATATATAAATACTTTGTCTTAAATTCTAAAAGAAATATTCCATAATCCAAAGCTGTCCAATTTTCCAGGAAAAAACAAAAACAGTCCTTGGGGGAAAAAATGATGGGAAAACATTTTTCCTGAATTTTTCTGGTTATTTATTCACAACTCTAGATAGGACAAGTAAATTTCTTTGTCCTGGTTTGGCTGTAGTAGCAAACTATAAATTCAGTGGAGTCAGCAAACACTTACAGCTTACAGGTGGTTAGCCAGTGGGGTTCAGGCTATAATAGGGATGGTGGAGAATTCCAAAGAATCTGGACCCCAGAGTCTGTGGTGGAACAGACTGCTCCCCCCCCCCGCCACCCCGCGAAGTCCCCGCAGACCAGATCCTACCTGCCTCCGGTGGGTCCGGAACTGGCCGCTGCTGCCTGCCGCTCTGCTGTGCGGCCGCGAATGGCATCCCCTATGCAGGATGTCATTTGTGTCACTGTTTTAGCCGTGATAGGCTACGTAAATATTTACATAGCCTATCATGGCTGAAGTGGGGACACAAATGGAATAGGGTTCCAGTCCGGCAGTCTGGACCAGAACGGTGTCTGGTCCAGTTCGGCAGTCCATGGTGGGGGGTGAGGTGATCCGTCCTTCCCCCCCCGGAATCCTCCCTGGCCGGCCACAGCTGGACTTCCAGCCGCTGCCGGGCTGCGGCCGCAAATGGCGGCCGCTATGCCAGCCGCCATTTGCGTCCCTGCCAGGCCGTGATATGCTACATAAGTATTTACAAAGCCTATCACAGCCTGGCAGGGACGCAAATGGTGTCCCTTATGCCATTTGCGTCCCCGCTTTAGCTGTGATAGGCTAAAGTAAATACTTACGTAGCCTATCACAGCCGGGGAGGATTCCAGGGGGGAGGGACAGATTGCCTCCCCCCCGCACTGCAGACTGCCGGACTGGAACGGGGTGAGTACTCCGCACACCCCTAGGCTATAACAGAGGTGGTTTAAATCCAGGCAGAAGTCAAAACACAGGCAGGCAGGCAGGCAATAAGGATCAGGCAACAGCAAGAGCGTGCAAGGTAACACACAAGAAGTCAAATACAATAAGGACACAATCCTATGCATGTTTAGATAGAAAAAAAGTCCTGCCACTCCCAGCATGCCCCAGCCAGCATGGCTGGCTGGGGCATGCTGGGAGATGTAGGACTTTCTTCTGCCTAAACATGCATAGGATCGCACCCTAAATCCACTGAGTTCTTTACACAGTCCAGAAGCAGGGTTGTTAGGTAGCCCAAAAGATTTGCAAATAGAGCATCAATCACAGGGCACACTTCAGGAGGCAAGGTACATGGCAGAGGCAGGATAGACAAAATTGTTCCAACACCGGTTGGGTTTTCTGTGAAGACTTTTAAGCCCAAAGCGTGCTGGACAGCACCCAGAGCTCAGCTGCAGTAATCAAGCCTCCCTTTCCAGACCCTTACTCCTGAGGAGTCACTTTCTCCAGAGGATACCTTTTTTGGAGGTGAGCACTCCTTCACATAGGAGCCCTACTAGCCTGTTGTTTGAGGTGGCGATGCTCCTGGGGATCAGGGGGAGGCTCAGTCTTTGCCTCAGAGGCAGAGTCCCTTTCTCCTAACAGAGATGGCACTGCAATCCTCTCCCCTGAGGACTCAGGCTCCTGTGGCAGTCCCTGGTCTGGGGTGTCTTGGGCTTCTGGGGCCTCTAGCTCTTCCTCTGAGGACTCTTCCAATGGAGGCATGACATGCTCTATGTGGCAGTGAGCTTTCAGAAGTATTGCAAAACTAAAGCATTTAACAATGATTAGGAGACCATAAGAAGCTGGAGACCTGCAAAACTCTTACCGTTCCACAGCTGCCTTAGGGCCACACACATGCATTAAGAAAGCTATTCAGCAGTAAACAATATTCTTTTTCAGATCTCTAGATTCCCAGGATCTCCAAATAAGTTGGAATGTAGCACCCCTAGGGCAGGCCAACACAATGTATAACCCATCAAACTAAACTCAGCCCACCAGCTATATAGAACAGTCTGCCAGGTGCTTGTCAAAATCCTTCTTTCTTTTTTAACGTTTCAAGCAAGCAGCAAAAACAGAAGGGCAGGGCTGGTAGGCTGCATTCAGTTTAGTAGATAACAAGGGCTGCCATAAGTATTATGTTCAGCCTTTCAGGTCTCTTTCTTCAGATAGCTCTCGAGCTGATATGGCCTGGACTGGATTTATTTAGTATGTGTTCCAAATTTAATCCCTAGCTTCACTATTCAAGCATCAGTTTATTTTACCATATGTATTATCTGTCTCTCAAGGATCGTTTGAGGCTTGACTTTTATGGCAGAAACATTTATTTATTTATTTATGTACTTATTTTATATAAATAAATAAACATGCCTTACTATATAATTCTTTAATGTGTTCTTGGTTTTTTTCCCCACAGCATTGTTTAAGACCAGGATTATAGAAACTGCTCTTATGACCTTACTGTAGCTGTCCCGTGAGTGAGGCTTTCCCGAACTTCTAGCAGCATCTTCTGTGATCAGGCCTTAAATCAGGGGTCCCCAACAGGGCTTCTGAGTGTTCAGGTGCTCCCTCGAGGCCTTTAATTGCACCCTCGTGGTGATTTCTATGTATACAAGGCATGTCTGCTGACTTCCTGGTTGTTCTATATTTTAAATTTATGGACCTGGCTTCTCTATAAGTTTAAGTGTATGTACCTCAGCTTGCCCTTTTGACATGCCCCACTGCTCTCAGATTGGCCAAAGTAATAGGTTACAAACTGGTGTCCTTACTCCCATCATTCAGTGCCTGCTAGGACTGGGAGTGAGGGGTGAGTGGCTATGTTGGAAGGGAAGGGTAAGTGTTCCCTTTGAATGCAAACCGGCAGTATGAAGATGGGACCAAGTGGGCTGGGGTCATTCCCATCTGAGAGGGGAGGGGAACACAGGCAAAAGGAGGGCATTTCCTGCCTGCTTGCTCCCACTCCTATCTGCATTTTGGGGGGTGAGGGGGATGGTGCTTTGTCTCCAACCCTTTATTTGTGTGTGTTGGGAGATTTGGTGCTTGTCCTCTGTGCCCTTCTGTTTGTTTGTTGGGGGTGGGCGGGTAAAGCAATGGAATTTCCAGTATGTTCACTCATCTGCCCTGGTTGCTTTACTTCCAGGAATTTGTGTTTGGGGTGGTAGTGATACAGGAGCATTTTCCATTCTCCCCCATGGCCAACTGCCTTGTGTTTGCTGTGGCACTCTGGATATTGTTTGGTGCATGTGGGGAGCATGTGCGAAGTTAAGCATTTTGCCATGTGCTTGCTCACACGCCTGCATTATTTTTGTTCATTGTCCATGCTAGATGTCTGGGGTCTCTGGCTGTCCCATCCAGCCCCATTTTTTTTTTGTGGTGTTCAGTGACGGAGGGGGGAAGTGAGAGCCTTTCGCTGCTTGCTTACTCTCCTGACTCTTTTCTGACATGCCCCACAGCAGCCATTTTGTTAGTAGCCACACACACCATGGTGTCCATTTTTTGATTGGCCATGCCCCCTGCATGGCAGCCATTTTGTCATTGGTTCCCGAAGCACTTTGTCAGGATTCCAAATGCATCCGCAGGTTGAAAAAGGTTGAGGACCCCTGCCTTAGACCGTCTGCCACTAGGTGATACTCCTACACAGTACCAAAAGGAACACAAATGTTAATAAATAAACAAACAATTGCTTGGACTTCAAAAACATGGAGGGACATCAGTTGACACTTACAGCCAATACAGCATAAAACCAAGGGGGAAAGTGACATTGCTTTGGGGGGGGTTAAAAAAAAAGAAAAACTGCGGCTATGACAGCACATAGTTTAAGTGAGAAAACAGAAAGTATTCTGATAAATTTGCTATTCTGAAATCAAATTTTAGTGAATCAAAGTAGTTTAAGTACTTAATAAAGCTCTGATCCAGGAGGATAGATCAGATCTATGAATGTTTTAAACACATATTTTCAGTTCCATTTAGTTCTTAAACATAAGCACATAGTTAAATATCTTTCTAAATTAGAGTCTTATCTTTCATATAATATTCTGTTGGGCAAATCTTTAAGAAAAATAGAGATTTTTGTGACTTGAAATTTATTGTTCCAGATTTTACTTGAGGCAAATTACATGGAATATAGTTTTCAATCAATTCACTGTTCCAGCGTTTCATCTAGAAGTAATTTTATCCTAGCCCCTTGTGTTCTGTTGTCCCCAAAACCTATTGCCAGCTGCCTGTCAACTACTCTACATGGATCCCATGCCTCACCAGTATATCTTAAACCACTGTTTTTTAGCCAGTGGCCTCATGATGGAGATAGCTGTTCTGTTCTGCCTCTGTCAGGGTAGGGACTTAATGTTGTTGGGCAGCGGTGAAGTCTGTGTTATAGAGTGTCCACTATAGATTGGGTTTTCACCAAGGTCTTGGACAAGTCAGGTTTCCCAGAGAGGCAGGGATGGGAATAGGGATGTCAGAGAACTCCGCCCAGATTTTAAATGGACTTGAATTCTGACAAATCTGGTCCACGGAATCCTCCTTGGAACGGGGCGGCCAGGTCGACCCGGACTGGAGGTCACACGGACCCAATTTTTTTTTCTCCGCCAAAGGGCGGATTTTTCAAAAATAATTACAGAAATAAAAAGGTAAATTGGAAATGCAGGAAGAAAGACCACGAGTAGCTTTACCCTTTTTACAAGGCATTTTCCGGAGGCTTTCTTTCGCTGGGGCTGAGTCGTCCACGGAAATCCTCCATCTTTTCTGTTTATTGTCTGTGGAGGTCAGGTGAGGTCCGGTGAGGTCCAGTGAGGTGAGGTCAGGACATCTCCGGTGAGGTCAGGTGAGGTGAGGTCAGGTGAGGTGAGGTCAGGACAGCTGCAGTCAGGTCAGATCAGGTGAGGTCAGGACAGCTCCGGTGAGGTCAGGTGAGGTGAGATCAGGTGACCCAAAGTTACACAGGGCTTTATTCTTACGGAGACCAAGGGCACGGAAAGGATTTTTCAGCAGGAATTACGAAAGTATTTACGTAAGTTCTGGAGCCGGAAAAAAAATGGGGGGGGAATCCGGGGCAGGGGGATGGCGGAATGGGGCAGCCCTCGGCTCTGTGGCATCCTCGCAGAGTGGAGCTGCTCTGCGAGGATTCCGGGGGGAAGGAACAGATCACCTCCCCCCCCCACGCGAATTCCCCACTGGAACGGACGGTGGGGAATCCATACACCCCTAGATGGGAATAAGATAGCACCATGGAGAGCTCTGAGTGGGGCTGGAAGTCAGACAAGCTTGTCTGTATTTTGCTCCAACAAACAGCAGATCATTACTGAGCCTTAAGTAGGGGTTTGGCTTCCTTTAGGCTGGGTACCCCCACCTCCACATTGACTAAGGGCTTTTCTTTTAAAGCAGCCTGGACTGTTTTAGCACCCTCAGGATGCAACAATGTGGGGGTGGCTGTGGCATGTTGGTGTCATCATGGCTGGAGCCCTCTGAGTCCAAGGATGGCAATGCAACCTGCTCTGGGTACAAGGGGGTAGGATCCTGGAATTTTCCTGGGAAACTGGATCCTAAGGAGGTGGAAGCCTCACCATGCCTTTCTATAACCAAATCCGCTCCCTGAACCATCAACTCAGGAAAATAATCTGAGGATGATGGGTCAGATTCCTCTGAGGGTGAGGGTTCAGACCATGACAATAGCATATATGAGATATTCTAGCGAAAACCTCAGATTGCAACCTAAAAACATTATCACTTTTTTAGGCCTTCTACCTTAGTCAGGCAATAGTTAAGGAACATCAGGTTATTGTGCTGTAAAATGTATGATGCAGCCATCATGAAGCTTGGACTTTGGATCATTTACAGAGGAAATGACTATTTGCCAGGGGCATGTGGTTTGGTTTTCCATCCTTCTAATATAAATAAATAAACAAATAAATCCATCTGAACACATGTAGAGAAAATGGTTGATGCACAGGCTAGAAAAGACATTTGTTTTGCCACATGTGGACAGTCCCGCCATAGCAAAATATTCAGTCAACTGTCAACAAGGCCCTAGTCATATTCCTAGTTAGCTGGAAATTTTAGACTATTGTACTCTGAATGGTCTGACACTCTTTACCCAAATCTGGCTTGGAGAGCTTGTGAGATTTTATGGCACGTATGTAGTACAAAAATAAAGCAACCTTGGAGGAGAGAGGGAAAAAGCAGATTAAAATGGCCAATCTACCCCAGATGGAATATGAGGGCACAGGTGTTTCAAACTGGGAACTTATCCCATTGCCTTACTGTGTGCACCATCGTGTCAGCTTGACAAGAGGAGGAAGTGCCAGCCTGTGTTCTGTTGGTCTTTAGCACTGCCGCTTACCAGATGGCCAGAGGTGGTATTGCACCTACCTCCTGAACAGGGGTCAGGTGACATGGGAGGCCAATAGAGTTCTACCTAGTCTTATCATGGCATATTTAAACTGTTTTTATACTGGCCATCTGTGCCCTTCTGATTGACTACCTGCCGGCCTCCACATACCTCCAGACCAACAGCTCTGATACAGAATCCTCAGTGCACACACATACAAGCACAGTATCAATTTCTCCTATCAGCTAGCCATACTTCCTCAGAGAAGTCCATCCCCTCCAACACTGACTTATACCAACCATTTCATTATGGCCCATATGTGATATAGTTTGAAATGTCAAAGGCCAGAAAAGAAAGGTGGGCATAATTCTCTTTTAATTCTTCCTTCTCTTGTATTCTTTCCCCCCCAATTTCCTTGATATAAAAATTCACCAGACTGTTCCTTTGTAAAAACAAAAACAAAAACCAACTTCTTCCTCCACCCTACCATTCAGTTTCTAGCTGTATTAGTCATCTATTTATATGCAGAGAGAGAATCTACCTTAAGGCAATTCTTAGGTTCTCTTTTTCAAACAGGTAGGAAGTTTCAAAGCAAAGACAACATGAAAATGCAACAATGGCACTTATATCCCAAAGGTTCTCATTTGATGGTTCTTTAAGCACTGAAAATATAAATACTGCTGTAGTTGTTTAATAAATTAATTAGGAAGCAACTGATGTCCACAAGCAATTCAGTTTATTGAAACAGCAAGCATTGCATCTCTTCAATCTGAAAGACCTGGTACAACAAGAAAGCTACCCGCCTCCGCCCTTGTCTTGCCTCTTTGAAAGGGCAAGCTCTAAACAGAAGCATGACAGACATATTAGGCGGAATACAAAAAATTCTTCATGGAAGATTAAAACCTTATCTTTGCAAGAGCTTGAAATCTATTGTCTGTTTAATTGAAGATCATTCCAGAGAATGTCTAATGAATACAAAGTCAAATCATTTTTCTCGAATGAGTGATAGACATTCATGTTGCAAACTGAGAGGGCCATTTTCGTTTTTCACTTCAAGGACATTTAAACATCTGTAAGTCTCAATTTTTTATTGGAATTTAATGCTAGAGAAGTAGAAAAGACTGTCTGAGTCAATAAAAAGCTATTCAAGGAACAGACAAAACTTTAATGAGATAGTGAAGATATTTCTTATTTAAAGAGACACAGCTGATAAGTCTGTAATGTGATAACCTTTCTGCATGCTGATTAACCTGTTGATTCTTTTTTCTACATGGAAGAGGCAGGTTATCCTGCATGGCTATACTCAGTTCTGGTCCAAGCCACTACAGGTTGAACAGGATAGTCAGTATGTGCCAAACTACTTCAAGATAAATTTCTTGTAAACAGCAGTGAAGGACAGGTTTTTCCAGTGATGAGAGACAGAGAACTCCAAGCTTGACATAAGTAAGCCATCCCATAATTGATCTACTGACAAAGGATTCAGAACAAAGTTCCAAAGCCATCTTCAAGCTGAGGGATTCACTGAGCTCTATAGGGTGAAAGAAGGAATTCAAGAGTTTCTGAAGTAATTATATCAATAGAAACAAAAATAGGAAGCAGGAGTGAAAAGGCTATATTGCTTTTGAGCTCACACTGCCCTGATCCATGAAAAAACTGAACATGCACAATAATATTTATAGAAGGCTCCAGGACTCAGTCTACACACCAGTGGAACAATTATACCTAGGCCTGCATGTATGCAGCAATTCTGTGGAAATGAAGAGTATGGCATGGAGCAGGGCATTGAACTCCAAGAATTCTGCATTCATTTAAACCTTTCTAGGCTTTGTGGCTGTGAAGTTATAGTTGTACGTGGCAATGTTGGCTGAAATTTCAGAGTGGAGCCAGAGTGGTGGCTAAATAAGATACACATTGGTTGGAGAGTGGGGTGGAGCTTCAGTGCCCTACATAGTTTCTTGCCACTGTCCCTGAGTAGCAAAACCAGGATAAATCATTCAAAATAATGATGGTTTCTTTAGTGTCAAGTACACACACATTACCTAATATAGCATGAGGGGAAAACATGAGTGAGTATTCTTAAATGTGCTTCTTGTGTTGTTGTTTAAAAAAAAAAATCTTTGGAAACTGCATTGTTTAGCAAGTTCTAAGTGAGGAAGAGTGCAGAGAACATGTTTTGAAAAGATGTCCAGAAAGAATTTAAATCAGTGCCTGGCTGTGACAATGGACTGGATGAGGGCTAATAAACAGAAACTCAGTCCAGACAAGACTGATTTGACAATAATAATGCACATCCAATAATTTTACATGCATAACAATTCACTTATCACCAAAACAATAAAACAGAACACAGCTCCCCCCCGCCCCAGTTCTGTCTTTCAGCTTGAATCCCCAACAAAAATATAAATAAAACTTCACTCTGAAGCTTGATTTTTCTGCTGGCCGAAGAAAGAAAACAGTGTGCTCAGTTCACTCCAGCTCTGCAGCAATCTTCTCAAGATGGATCAGGATCCAGCAATACAGGAACCACATGTTAAACAGCCCTGTCTCAAGGGTTCAGGGTCTTACAGGGAGGAGAAAACAAGCTTCTTCCACAATGGATTTTGGTAGCTGCCTAAAATGGTGGTCACTCCCTCTCTCATAGGGGTGGACGAAAGTCCCTTACCTGTCCTTGAAGGTTGTTCGCGGTGGGGGGGAGGCGCTTCGCTGCTCCCCCTGCGAAGTTCAGGCCGGGGGGGGAGGCTTCCTGCCTCACCTGGCCGAAATTCAGGCCAGGGGGGAGGCTTCCTGCCTCGCCCGGCCGCGAACTCGAAAGTTTTTTTTTTTAAAAAAAGCCCCCTGATAGGCTACGTGACGATTAACGTAGCCTATCTCGGCTAGATTTGCAAAGTCAGCCGTGATAGGCTACGTAAATCGCCACGTAGCCTATCACGGGTGACTTTAAAAAAAAAAAAAAAGCGTGTATGGATAATGGCGGCCCCCATAGGGAGCCGCCATTCCCGTTCCTTATTTGGTCGCTGTAGTCTACGTAAATGTTTACGTAGACTACGGCGAAAATAAGGGCAACGCAAATAGCGTTGCCCTTATTTTCGCTGTAGTCTACGTAAATCTTTACGTAGACTACAGCGACCAAATAAGGAACGCAAATGGCGGCTCCCTATGGGGGCCGCCATTATCCGTACGCGTTTTTTTTTTTTTTTAAGTCACCCATGATAGGCTACGTCAATCATCACATAGCCTATCACGGCTGACTTTGCAAATCTAGCCGTGATAGGCTACGTTAATCATCACGTAGCCTATCAGGGGGCGTTTGTTTTTTTTTCTTTCATTGGAATGGCGGCGGCGGCAGCTGGTCAAAAGACCGGCTGCCGCTCCCGCCCCACACGAACACCCGATGAACCGCCGGCCGGACCCGCCGCCAGGAGGGACATTCGGCGAAGGTAAGTCCCGTCCCGGGGGGGGTGCGGGGGGCGGGGGGGCGGAGGATTTCTCCCCGAAACTTGTTCGGGGGGCCAAACACGTTGGCGCTCAGCCCCCCGAAGTTTCGGGGAGAAATTCTCCACCATCCCTACTCTCTCACTCCTTTACTGAACATGTGCAAGAATATTCCCACTCAGAATTTTTAGAATTCTGAGTGGGAATTCTAAATTCCCACTCACAGTGGGAATTCACAGTGGGTTACACAGATGCTGTGCTTTCTGATCAGGTAGTGCGTTTTCAAGGGCACCTATAATGGCCTGAAATCCCTGGTTCTGTCTCCTGCCAAACTGATCGTGTTTATTACTAGCTAGTTGATACTCCGTTCTCTTTTGGTAAGGCACTTTCTATCTTTATAATGGGGAGAGAACTCTTATGGTCCTTGGAGAGCATCCCAGGGACCACAGGATTCTTCCCCCCTCCAAGGCCACAGACACTGCTATGACCTCAGAAGGGGGGACTCTGGAATCTGGTCCCTCCTCCTCCCCAACCCCCTTGCAAAGAAAAGAACTGCATCAGCTGCATTATGAAGTTGCAAAAGGGGCATCAGAGGACTTCAGAGAGGTCTGAAAGGGGGCACTGTGGTGGGTGGGGAGTGCAGAGGAGAGTACAGGATATGAAAAATTCTATGACTTCTCCACCTCAGGCCAGTCCCCCACCAGCAAAAACAACCACAAAGGAAGACAGAGAGGCGAAAATCACCTCCGTGGCTCCTCCCACCTTGCTGGCAGCAGCCTGGCAGGGCATAGGATTTTCAGAAGCCTCCAAGATCGGTTTCTGTCCAACAAAGGTTCTGTTTCAAAGCTGGAGGGCAGCACCTGACAGACTCAAAATATTCTGCCTTCTAAACAAACCTAAGTTTTATTTAAACAAAGTCTTTTCCACAGAACTCTCTCAGGCTGTGGCCTCTCTCTCCTCAGGCCAGAAGCAGTCAGTGTTGTCCTCAATCACTACCTGGTTCCTCCCAGGAAGCACAACCACTCAGGCTCAATCCAGCCATTCTTTCATATTGTTACAGGTGCAACCCTTAAGATTGCACCCTTAGACATTCACATACAGGTTCTCATCCTAGCTTTTACTTGCAGAAGAGTCTGTTTCTTTGTTCAAGAATTACAAGCTCTTTAGCAAATGGAGAAGTGTGAAAACATACTTAAGGGGAAAGGAACAATTCAAAATCACTGTATAGGAGTTTGGCAAAAAAATTCAAAGGAATTGCATTCTGTATTGGAGGTGCTTTTTACATCTGTAAAAGAAAGGGAGAGAGAGAGAGAGAAAGAAAAGAAAAGAAAAGAAAAGAAAAGAAAAGAAAAGAAAAGAAAAGAGGCAGGCAGGCAGGCAGGCAGGCAGGCAGCAGTTGCTCTTGACAAGTTGAAATATAGTTAAGAAAAGTCAACTATTGCCAGCCTTGCTGCACATAGGCAATATTTGACTGACAGGCTATACCATTTGTAGGTAGTTATTTCTCTCCAATCGCTGAGGACTTTTCACTTTTGAAACTACAGGTTTTCCAGATCTTTTCCTGAGCAACAATAAATATGGAAACATTTCAAAATTCTTATATACATGTCAGAGTAGCAAGAAATTGTTGTGCTGTGTTCCTGCATTACCTGATCAGATGGATGAGTGCAGTCTTATTGGAGCAGCTCTGGTCTCCCTCATTACTCCTGGGCCTGGCTGCCATCAGCTCTTGGTCCAGTAGTGTAGTAGGGCTTACTGAGGGCTATAACCTCCCCCACTTTTAGTGTTTTTACAGTTATGCAAACCTTAGCATTTCCCTAGATATGTGGCTACCTCCCTTTTGTTTCTCAGTGACTCCGTTTCTGTTGGCACAGGGGCACCAAATTCAATGTTAGGATTGACAATATTTGTTACTGAAATTAGCTGTATTTTTTTTTAAAAAAAAAAACCCAACTAGCTCTGTTTTGGAGACCTAAATCTCATTTGGATAGAGCTTGTTTTGGTGAGATTTGTGTATATGTGAGTGCAGCAGACAGCCTCTACCTGCTGTTTACCTCCCCTTTGTTGCTTGAATTAAATAATGCTCACTACCTTTAGGATGGCTGAGAGGCATTCCTGTGAATGACCCATAAATGGATGAGTGAATGCAAATCAGGTACGATTGCTTAGCACTTCACAAAGGTAAATCAAATTTCCCATCAGAATTATCCTTGATTAGCTTACCCATGCCTTTGCCATTGCTACTGTGACCAACAGGGATTGCCTCACAACCAAAGTAGGTTGGCCCCTTCTGTTGTGTCCTTTCTATCTTCTTTTGACTATAAAGTCACAGGAGTCAGGAGTGGGTGTGTTCTTCTGCTTGCTTTATTGAAATTTCTAGAAGAGAAGCACTAAAAGGGACTTGCCTATATCTGTTTGCAGGCAGCTCTAAACAATCAAAAGGAGACCAATAGATCACAGGCACGCTCAGTCAACTATAGTCACAACAACACTGACCCAATATACTACACCTTCCAGTCCAGGTAAGCCACTTATTATAAGAGGTGGAGCTTGGAGAATCAGTACAGAGGCATCATGCTGAGAAAGGGCCTTTGCATACCAGAGAAAACTCCCTTTCTAGTCCAGAAAATCATGAAGAGACGTCCTTTTTCTTGGGCTGAATCTACACATAGCAGTTATACCGTTATCATAACTATTGGTACACATGACACCAATAGGCACCAATAGTTATGATAACGGTATGATAACGGTATAACTGCTATGTGTAGATTCAGCCCTGGTTCTATTCTGCGAGAGACAACATGTGTTTGTGGCTATCTGATTAAAGATGGGTTAGAGGAAAAAAATATTTTGCCTGCAACCTGGGCATCTCCCTGGCCAGAACCACGCTGTTCCCTGTAGAGCTAGCTCAGGGACTGCACGTTCTCTGCAACCTAAAAGAACAGCCTTTTTAAAGGCTGTTCTGCCTCTAATGATTTTGGGTCCATAAATATAAACTACACAAAGGCTAGAATAACAAACAACTTTAATCTGAACAGTGAGTACACTGTTTGTACAGTAGTCATCCGTTGATCTTAGGACACTCGCACAAATTCTAAGAAAGAGTTGACTGGTGTCCGATATAAAGGAACATCTCTAAGGCTGCAATCGTATACCCATTACCTGGGAGTAAGTCCCATTGAACTCAGTTGGGTTAACTTCTGAATAGACATGAAGAGAATTGCACTGTCAATTATAAACTAACACCACACAGTGTAGTTTCTTCTCAAGTACTTAAACAAAAAACAGACGATGAAAGTACACACAAAAAGGAGGTGCTTTCCCCAAAGAAAGTGAAAATGAAACTAAAAAGACTGTTTTGGCTCAACTTTACTTGGAAGTCCTATTGATTTCAAAGGCGTAATCCTATGGCTGCTAGATAGTGGCTAGATGACCATAGGATTAGTCGGTTTTGGGGAACCAGCCTTGGAGCCAGCGTTCCGAGGTCAGTTCCTGGAAAACTGCCTCCCTGCCTTCGCCCCCTCTGCCTCATAGTCGGCATGGATCATCCCCAGCGCCATGCTCATAACAGCAGTGTGGACTGTGGGAAAAGGTGGCATTCCTGGGGGTGGGGAGGAGATGGTGGAGCCTCTTTATGAGGCTTCCTATGTGCCATCCGTCCTCCCCCCACTCCCATTCTGAACCACTCTGGCTAGACAGCTGAAATCAGTCATCTAGCCAGTAATGCAGGGCAGCCGGAGCACGGAGGAGAAGATCCCCTCCGTGCTCTACCCACCCTGCATTGGATAGACGGTCGCCTCCAAGTTTGGAGGCTGCCACCTTTCCGCATAGGATTGCTCCCCAAATTAGTGTAACTTTGGCTGCATCAAAGTCAGCTTTTCCTGGAAGATGCATTCTGCCATGCAATTCACCTTGAAACCATCTGTCACTGTAATGTTCAGTTTTGTAAATCAAATGATTTCTAGGAATTCTGCTAGCATATTAAGGAAAACTAATTGACTGTAAGCCACTCTGAGCACATACCCGAATTTTAGACTTAACAGCTAATTGCATTTCTTAAACACCTTACAGTTTATTTGGAATAACTAATTTCCACTAGAGAACTATGCATCGTTACAGTGATCTCAGTTTTTGAGATTCAAAGTACAGATGTCATATTTTGTCATTAATATAAATTAATAAGCTACCGTTCATTGTGTGTATGCATTTCTTTTTGTAAATATTATTAGCTGGATTGTGTGCACATTAAGCATTTCTAGGTTCCATTAATTTCAGTGGGAGAGCAAAGCACATGCTTAAATCTGCCCCACTGAAATCAATGAGACTACAAGGCTTTCACTTTGGCTGGATTATGTCATGTGTATCATCTTATGGGAGACAAACATACAATATGTTTATATTACCAGGCAATTCAAGCCATAATGATTAAAAGGGCATAATTTCTTATCAACTTGTTACATTTTCTCCTCCAGGCCCCATCTACATGAGCCTTTTACTCCGGGGCGGCTGCGAGTCGAGGTCCCTAGGGATAGATGACACAGTCGCCACTTCGCAGCCATCCGTGGTTTTCTCCCGGAAACTGTGGATTTCCAAGGTGGCATTTTGCTGCAATTTGGGGGGTTGCTGCAGGTTTCCCTGGGGTTGCGAGCCATCTGTCTCTTCCCCAAACTGACTTCACATTTTGTAGTGGGTGTGGTATAGGTGTGCATAGTGCTTGCGTCACTCTGTGACATCCCATTATTCCCCCCGTCCCTTCACAGCTGCACAGTTACAGAGGCACAGAGAGGCATTTTCAGTTAATCACACTTTCGCGCATTTTTGCAGCTTCGTATCTTCCCAACAGTTGCTTTTGGACTCAAGGCCAAGGGCAGGGCGGTGACCATCTTCACTCTGGCCACCATTTCAGAGTGATGGATAGGCAAGTGCTGCTCACGCTTGTGAGTGTGAACCATTGCAAGAGTCTCGGGCTGGGGAACTGACAAACAGATGGCGTGGAAATGAAGGAGCACAGAACAACCAATTTTTAACTAATGAGGGAGGGAAAGACACAGCAGGACCCCTAAAATACAAAACAGCCAATGAAGTGTTGCACCCCCATGCTCATGGGACTGCACAGCTGCACATTTAAGTATAATGACAAAAAAAGGGCACATTGAATCTGTTAGGGAAGCGCGCAGTAAATTGCGTATATCGCAGGGGATGCTAGTTCCAAGCTGCATTGCAGCACAGCTGCAATGGGGTGGGGGGTGAAAGCGGTGCCATGTAGATGGGGGCCAAGCTGCCCTCATCTATTTATGTTATCACATCTGTACTCCCCCTTTTTCCAAAGAACTAAGGCCAGAATATATGAAGTAATCCTCACAGCTACCTATGTGGCAGGTTAGGTTAAACAAGACCAATTTTCTGAGAGGTTGGGTGTATGAGCAAGCATATAAAGTGAGATAGCAATGGTACTATCAGGATGTTCAAAGGGAGTTATCATGGATGACCTCTTGTCCAACCCATACTGTGGGGTACTGAAACGTTCTTTTTTATTACCAATATTATTCAACATCTATATAAAGCCATTGAAGTGCAGGCATTGATATGGTGATTACACGTAGGCTCTGACTTCCTTTTTCAGCTAATCCAGATACAGCAGGAATACTTGGAGACTTTCATGGGCTGGATAAAAACAATCTGAAGGTGAATTCAGACAAAACAAGTAATTAATTTCTTCAAACTCTAACTCAACGCCCTTGCATTTAATGCTCTGTGTTTTGGCCAAATCCTATCTTTCTGCTCTTATTTCTCATCACATCTTTGCCTGTGCCCATCACAACACTGATGCCTCCATCCTTATACACTGCATAGTTTCCCTCAAACGGCTCTTCCCATTATCTTCTGTTGAACTTTTTGGTAATTAATGAGGCCACGGGTTGAGCACCCGAGGATGCTTGTTTGCCTCTTTCTTCAAATCCCACTTGAGAACCTACCTCCTCCATGAACATTTGGATCAACCCCTACTTCTCACCCTTACACTTAGGGAGCAATGGATGAGAGCAAGGGAGATGAGCTCCCTTGACTCCAATACCACCCTCCATTCCTAGCCTGCAACTTCTCAGGGCCATTGCCTTACCGGTGAGGCTCTCCCACACATCTCTTCTTTCAGGCACAATGCTCAGGCTACTTCCACCAGAAATGGGCACACAGGCATGTGCAGTGGCCTGGAAAAGGCCAGATGTATTTATTTTTATATTTAAACCCTATATTCTCAGCACATGTCTCACAGTGGCTTATAAAATTATCCAAACATAAAAGTAAATTGAAAACCACTTGAAAACATTTATGAACATCTAAAGTGAACATAATCCCACAATCCAAAAGTTTGTCTTAAAAAGAAAAGTCTTGGTCACCCTCTGAAAACTCTAAGGGAGATTCTCCTCTCTAGACAGGAACTGTAAGGAGAGAGTGCACCATAGAAAAGGCCCAAGAACTGGATCCTGCTATCCCACACGTCAACAAATCAAGTGAACTTGGTATCTTCAGTTTACCTTCATGCATGTGATGGAACATATGGGAGGCACTCCTTCAGATAACCTGGGTCCAGTGTGTATTGAAAATAGGATGCAGACCTATCTCTAGTAAAGCCCTCCCAGTTCCCATTGTGCCACACCTGCACCTGGTGTGGCACTGCTACTCTGTGACCTGGTTCACATGTAATGGGTAACTATGGGCTAAACAACCCATAGTTAGTCATGGCCATGCAAGAGCAAGTGAGTGCACTTCTTCCAGCACAACCGTTACTTCTGCTTCTGTTTCCAGATTACCAAACAACTCAAGAACACCCTTCCTGGGTTGTTGCCGTGACATGCAAAGCACATTGTTGGGTTGCTGGGTTAAAATTTTGGCTGTTTCTCCCTCAACAATTCTTAGGTTGAGGGAGAAACAACAGCTGAGTTCGCACGTCCCGACAATAACCCAGAAATGAGGCATTCCTAGGTTGTTTGCTGATCTGAAAAGAAAGTGGAAGTGGCAGACATGCAGAAGTAGGAATGTACAAGCCCCCCACTGTCCAGTCGGGGGGGGGTCCATTGTGGGGCAATTTGGGCCACTTGGAACCCTACGAAGTCCTTTGGAGCCCTGCTGTGTCTGCTGGAGTTGGCAGAGTGGCTCTCCAGCTTCCTATAAAATGCAATACACTAAAGGTGGCTGCCATTAGCCTATCGCAGGAAAATTACAGCCGTAAATGGCCTATTTTACGCCATTTATGACCGTAAAGCACTTACCCAAATTACAGCTTTTTCCATGCCTTCAACTCCCATTTCATTTTTCTAGGCTGTTAAAAATAGCACTCTACTTGCTTTGGCAACAACCTTTATTTCTTTGAATGCTTGAGAATGTTCATATTGCCAAAGCTAAAAAAAAACCGAAAAAACTTTTTTTTCCTTGCTGTTCTGCCATTATACCTTCTTCTAATGCTGAAGGCCTGAGGCAGCCATTTCTCTGGTAAATGAAACAGAGCTAAATAAATGCATAGAAAATAAATATTAATCAATTAATATTTTTAATCTGATTTATTAATCTGATTTCCTTATTCATTTACATGCTAAAGTAGCCATCCTTTTTGTCACATATTATATGACAACATTTCTTTGGTTAAAAAAAGAAAAAAGGTGGTCTGTCTATTATATTGCTTTATATTGCTATAGTGTTTGCTTCATCCTTGATTGGCAAAGGTCTATATTCATGAATTACAAAAGTTATAATTTACTTTAGTAAGCCTGAAGCAAAAAATAAATTGTGTCAAAGAGCATCAAGTTTTTCTAGCAGTTTTGAAGAGAGAATATAGGCATGTCAAGTTTTGTTAATATAGCTACAGCTGATCACATATACGGTGATGCACTTAGTTCTATTGGCGTTTATGTAACATATGTAGCATGTACTATAGTAGTGTCTGACTCACCCTTTGCACTATTTTGCAATGGATGAGTTTTGTTGGCTTCTGTAATAGGGTTACCTTTTTGTTAGTTTTGCTCTGCTACTTTAAGCTTTCATTTTTATTTATTTATTTTTTTTAAGTGAGGTCCTGGATAATTCAGACTGGGATCTGAGTTGACCCATCAGATCCCAGTTGTCAAAAGGACGAACTAAATCCTTATGGAACAAGCAATACCAAGTTCTCAATCTTAATCCGTAAATTCTACCCCATAGACTATTTGATTACCAAAATTTATCATCTCAGGAAAACCTGAGAGAAATGTGGCCATTTTCAGCCAAAGCTCTATATGGTCACCCTGAAATTTATCTGAAATTTTCCCCAAGTAGAAACTTCCAAATGTTAGTTTTGTTGAACTTCTCATTGACCTGTTTGGATTTGGTTAGTGAGGGATCTATGTGATTTTATTATTGATTAAGCTTGTATTTGCTGTAACAGAAAATAAGATGGTTTGCATTTTGGAGACTTGAATGGGGGAACTGGGAGAAGTTAGTCTCCCCCAGAGGTGTCCTTCTGGGTACTCGGTGTAGCACCAGCATAGATTTGAGGGTTGGGGAGGGGAGGTAGTTATGGACACAGGATGGTATCCAACTGGGCCATGCTGCAAGTTCCATTGTGCTCATGGGACCCACCGCTTGTGCAACAGGGCTTTTGCGCTTCTAAAAATAACCTGCATTGGGACAGGTCAGCAGAGCTCCCTTCTGTGGGTAGCTGTAGTCCAAAACATCTTGAGAGGACCCAGATGGGGAAGGCTGCTCTAAGTGGTGTAAATGAGACCAATTCCAACACATGCAACACACTGAGTTGGCATTATGCCATATTTGAACAGTCCTGTCAGCACATGGCAGATATTGATTTACCATGCCTCAGTGACGTGGCTTTTCCAGAAATTTTTTAATTTGAAAATTTTCCAGTGCGAATTAGGTTAGTTTGCATAAGGTCATTTGCAACAGAAAGTTTTCCAATGTTATTTTACTTATTTAGTAAACAACAAAGCTTAAAAAAAAAGTACCCCGTGTTAATTAATTTCTTGTCCCAATACACAAGCATTTGACCTAAAATATTTGTGGGGGGAAAATAAAGCACATTTAGGGCGCAATCCTATGGCTGCTGGTCAGTGGCTAGACAGCTATAGGATAGGTTGGTTCCCTGAGAACCAACCTCCACCCCCTCCTACGCCACTTCGTAGGTAGAATGAAATGGCCCCCACTCTGCGCTCAGGAGTGTTGAGCATCAAAGTTCCTGGAGCATGCCAGGGCACTACGACACATCCTACATGTTGTCCAGCTACTGCTTCCCACGCTCCGAGGTCCCATGGCTAGACAGCCGAAATCGGCTGTCTAGCCGTGAAAGCTGGGTGGGGGGAGCGAGGAGGAGATCTGCTCCTCACCACTCCTCCTGCCCTGTACTGGATAGCTGGTCACCCCCAGGCTCGGAGGTGACCTTCGACCCACATAGGATCACTCCCTTAATGTCATTTAAATGTTTTATTATGTAGAAAATTTTACTGGAATACTTGTAAAAAATTAAGGACAATAGCATGTAATTCCCTTACATTATTTAAACACAGATACTGAAAGTGTTGACTCACTAATTAATTTTAGCAGCCCAAAGAACTGTGCATGTTATGCTGACAGCCATTCAGTTCAACAGTTCAACTCTCTTCCACTGAGGTTGTTGGAGCACCTTCACCGTCACTGTCACTACTTATTAGTTCCATTTCACGCTGAGTCATATATATTTCAATGACATATATTGTCCTCTCACATACTTGCTAGGGATAATCACCTGATAAACATTAATCATCAATGGCTTTGAAATGGTCAAGCTTGCCTAATACTGTATTGGCAATTGGCATCCATTCATTGTTACTAATGAACTTATGAAATAGAAATTTTTCCATGGAAAAATAAAGCACTGGGAAAAATTTCTGCATCACGTCACTACCAGGCACACAATAATGCAGCTAACACTGAATACTGTTAGTTGGAGAGCAGACTTGTGACACTGTTAGGGATGTACGAAAGTCACTTACCTTTTCGATGGGGTGATTCGCAGTGGGGGGGAGGCACTCCGCACCTCCCCCTGAAATCCTAACCCGGCTGGCTCCGCTTCGCAACACGGCCGCCATTCTCAAAGCAGCGCGAACGGCACCAGGTATGTGTCCCGTTTTGCATGACTTTCGCGGGGTGGTGGGGTGGTGGGCTTTGTTCCACCACAGATTTTGGGGGGCCGAATGCACTGGCATTTGGCCTCACCGAGATCCGTAGCGGAATTCTCTGACATCCTTATACACTGTACAGCAGCACAGCCATCAAAAGGTTTTGGTCAGTAGCTTCTGAACAGGGGTTTACATGAATAGGGAGAACTTGGGATTTCAACAGTGGTACCCTTAAAGATTTGCAGCCATTATTAACTTCCAGAGGGATAGCTGTGTTAGTCTGTAACAGCAAAGGCAAAGAGTTGTGTAGCTCCATGAAGACTTGATTCAGCCATTCTTTTTTTTAAACTATTTTTATTTATTTTTATAAACGAAATAAACAATATCAACAACATAATCAGAATCTTTACTTTCCAACAATACAGTATTCTGAGGGGGGCGGGGGAAGGGAGGATCTGCTTCACGGTGGGGGGGGAGGCACTCCGTCCCTCCCCCCGGAATCCTCGACGGGGGGAGGCGCTCAATCCCTCCCCCCGGAGTCCTGTCCAGCCAGCTCCGCTCCGCAGGGATTCTGTGGAGCCGCTGGCCAGCTCTGCCAGCAGCCGGGCATCCGGCCGCTGGATAGCAGGGACACAAATGGCAGTTGCCATAGCCACCACCGTTTGCGTCCCTGTATGTAAATATTTACATAGCCTATCACGTCTGGGTTTTTTAAAAAAAAAAAGTACGCAAATGGCGGCGGCTACAGTGGCCGCCATTTGCGTTCCTTATTTTTCGCTGTCTTAGCCTACATAAATATTTACATAGACTATTACAGCAAAAATAAAGAGGAATGCAAATAGCGTAGAGAGCGCTATTTGCGTTCCTTTTTGATTCGCCATTTTAGCCTACATAAATAATTATGTAGGCTAAAACAGTGAATCAAAAAGGAACGCAAACAGCACCCACTACGCTATTTGCGTTCCCCTTTATTTTTGCCATAATAGTCTACATATGTAGACTAAGACAGCAAAAAATAAGGAACGCAAATGGCAGCTGCCATAGCTGCCGCCATTTGTGTACGCTTTTTTTTTTTACATAGACATGATAGGCTATGTAAGTCTTTACGTAGCCTATCATGTCTGTGTAAAAAGAAAAGAAAAGACTAGACTGCAAATGGCAGCGGTGGCGCCCAGTTGGAAGACCAGCCGCCGCCGTCACCGTCGCCACCGCCAAAGCCACCTCTGGAGCCACCGCCATCCGGAACATCCGCCCCAGGTAAGTCTCATCCCTGGGGGGATCTGCGGGGGGGGCAAGGGGCAGGCCGTTCCGCCACAGATTTTGTGGGGGCTGAATGCCAGTGCATTCGGCCTCACTGAAATCCGTGGCGGAATTCTCCGCCATCCCTATATAAATCCAATTGCAGATTATACCTATACAGCACTCTTCCAAACATTGCAGGTATTATTAAATCTTCAATCCGCTGCACCACAAACAATGAACCTTATCTTTCAGTGTCATAACCTCAGTCTTATAGCAAAGGAACGGGAGCAAACAATCCATTTCCATTGGCCATATATTACCATTCAATTAACACATATTAAGAAACATTAAAGGTTAGCCAGCAAGGAATAGTAATAATCATAATCCCATAATTATGTGAAGAAGAAGAAGAAGAAGAAGAAGAAGAAGAAGAAGAAGAAGAAGAAGAAGAAGAAGAATTTTAAGAAAAATAAAACAAATAAAAAAGCAAACCATTTGTATATTTTAAGTAATATCCTATCTAACAATATATTTATATCTGTACACACACATATACACACAAACAGGCATTTTATTACAATATAACATAAAAAGGAGAAAGAAAACAAAAATATGCAAACATTTACTCTGACATACTGCCTATCAACTATAACCCAAGCAGCACTTCAAAAGAACAGTAAAGATGGCTAAATTCCAACTCAGGAGGCTGAGTTGGTTCCCTTGTTTTAATTTTAATACCACACTGCAGCATCAGGATGTAAAAACCTTTTCATCTGGCCTTCAAAAAGAATGCAAAATGTAGCCGGATATTTAATATGATATTGCAAGTTAATTTGCTTTGCCAAAGTTCTCACCTTGGTAAATTGCCTTCTTCTGTCAGCGATTTCTTTAGTATAATCAGAAAGAGCATAATCTTGTCATTTGCTGGTCCCCACTGAGGCTCACCTCATTCTCTTGCCAGACGCATAAGATCATTTTTTGTAGAGACTCATGAAAATTGAACAATAACAGTCCCCAAAGTCCCTTTAGTGCCACATATTGAACCAAGAACACGATATGTACACCCAATATCAAGTAGAAAATCAGATGGTAAAAGCAATAGCTCATGCAAAAGTTTATCCATAAATTCAACCAAACATATACCAGTAGCCACATCTTTAATACCAAGGATACGAAGATTTGCTCTACGTGTGAAGGCCTCCAGTTGAGAAATTTGAGCAAACAAAATATTATGAGAAGCTTCCATGGTGGTTTCATGAGCATTAACCTGATCTTTGAGGGGATTAACCTTCAATTCCATCTTTTGAAAAGAGATATTAATTAAGTCCACAGCCCCTTGAAAGGCAGTGATTAAGTCCTGAATTGTTTCAAGCTTCTTTGACTGCACTGATAGCTGAGAAGACTTAATTTTATCAAAGCAGGCAACTCCTCTTCATCTCCAGCATTTCTAGAAACCTTTGCCGGAGGAGTAATGGGGGGGGGGTAGATGGTGTTCCCAAGCCTTTCTTTTTTGCCTTTGGTACTGCCATCCTCCACTTTCAAAAGCACAACAAGCAAGTATAATTGCAGAAACAGAAAAACAAACACTTAAGCAGATTTAATTGCAAGTAGGGGTGTACGAAACCCCGCTTACCTGGCTCCGCCGGGTTCCGCAGGTGAGGGGGAGGCGATCTGTTCCTCCCCCCAGAATCCTTGAGGGGGGGAGGTGATCCGTTCCTCCCCCTCGGAATTCTGCCTGGCTGGCTCCGCTCCGCGGCCAGGCCACAGAGCCGCCGGCTGGGCCAACCCACAGCGGGGCCTCCAGCTGCTGCAGGGCTGGTGTGGACACAAATGGCGTCCTGTGTAGGGGACGCCATTTGCATCCCTATGCCGGCCTGTGATAGGCTATGTAAATACTTACGTAGCCTATCACGAAAAAAAAACAGCGAACGCAAATGGCGGCAGCTACGGCGGCCGCCATTTGCGCCCCTCTGTTTTGCCGTGATAGGCTACGTAAATATTTACGTAGCCTATCATGGTGGGGAAAAAAAGGGAATGCAAACGGCGGCCGCCATAGCCGCCGCCATTTGCGTTCCCTTAGTTTTGCCATGATAGGTTACATAAATACTTACGTAGCCTATCATGGCGTCCCTGTGTTAGCCATGATAAATACTTACGTAGCCTATCACGGCTATATGGAAGAAGTGAATGGCAGCCACAGACGCAGCCGCCGTTCCCAATGCAGCGCGGACGGCAGCAGGTAGGTGCTCCGTTTTGGGCCCATTTCGCGGGGTGGGGGCGGGGGGGCTTTGTTCCACCACGGATTTCGGGGGGCTGAATGCACTGGCATTCGGCCTCACTGAGATCCGTGGTGGAATTCTCCGCCTTGCCTAATTGCAAGTCCTCAGATATTGCTGGTAGTTTAAATTCAGAAATATTATTTGGAGCCATCTGTCCTTATGTCTCCTAAATGCTTAGGAGTTTCAAACAGCATTCAGTAGATGATACTCCAGCATCTAACCTTAGATTCGAGTCCCTCTGTTTCTCCGCAGAAGCAGCTGTTCCTCCAAGATTTCATTTGGATGGTACTGTAAGCTTCTCCTTTTAATTCCAGGGGAAGATAAAAAGGTTTTTCAACCTTTCACAGCTGTTTGAGATAAGCAACCTGCAGAGCTCCACAAGTCACTGCCAGGACATCATGGCTTCGACCGGATGTTGATTCAGCCATTCTTAAGTTGCCCAAGTAAGTTCTGGTTTCAAGGTAGGTGGGGATATAGAATTGGAGGTGTGGTCGTAGAGGGCCTAACTAAAACAACTGCTAGATGCATCTGTTGAAGGAAGTATCTGACAGAAGGAAGTTAGAGAGAAGAAGGGATACTATTACAGTGCTTATAGATCTGTGGTTAAGCTGCCTTTTCAGTTTGTGGAGCAATGTGCTGTGTGGAAGTTACGCCCCACCCCAAGACAATTGGTGTTGCCTATTTCTTTGTCTCACTATATATGCTGCCTTCAAAGTACAAACATTGGTGTGTGTTTTTGTAAATGTCCTATTTCATAAACTAAACAGAAAATATAATATTCATCAGCAAGGACATGTTGAAGACAGCCAGAAAAAAATATATTACGGCTGTTCCAATCATATCAAAACAGTTCCAAATGGTCTCTAATTCAGGAGTTATTGTCATTATATGCTATTCTAAATCCATAGAAACTATTGCAGTTTACCATTTGAATGTGCACTCATGGAGTCCTTAATCCCAAAATCTTAGAAAGTAAACTATAAGTTCTTTCTGGTATTCATCACCAACAAGCATTTATTTTGAATAAATAAGGGTATGCACTGCAATATTAAAGTATGGAGATTATATGGCAGTTTATGTGCAATATATATACAGTAAGTGGGCATATTATACAATCCATTTCAAAACATTATATTTCAATCCAAAGGTGATTTTTTCTACCTTGATTATTTCCTGTAATATTGAAGAGCAGAACACTAATCCAAATTACAGTACTTTGAGTTACAGGAGTTCAACAACAAAAACCATTAGACCAATATTTTACTTGCAGTGGGGGGAAAGTATGAAAGTTTTGGAATAACTGAAAACTGAATGCCAAACTATCAGCAATTTGTTGTTATTGGAGTAGCCTCTGACCTATCTTCTTGGAATCCCTTGCACTGAACAAACACAGAGCATGCTTTTGCAAGTGCTGCAGAAATAATATTTTGTTTGGGAGATAATCCTAATAAGACTTCTCCTGTCTCTTACAATCAAGCATATGTGCTTTGATTTAAGCTTGTTCAAGTCCACTGACTTCAACACAATTTTTTAAAGTCATAAATCAAAGTGTTCTAAGCTTAACCGGGTTGTAAATTGGGCCACCAGACACAGGCATATTGTGCCACCATTGTCAGGGGCATGCTGACTCAGCGCAAGAAACATGGGCCAGATCTAGTCCCAAAATTAGAGTTCAAAGTAAGTCCAACAGTTTTCACAGAAGGAAACTCTAGACAGCTATTTCATGGATACTATTCCTGCTTTACAAAATGAGTCAGTAGGCAGGGTAGCATATACAGCAAGCAGGCAGAGAAACAGAACTCCAGGAAGCAATGAGAAATGGAAAGCCAGACAAACCTGGGGCCTAAACTCGCAGTCCCCATCACCTGAGAGTTCCACCAGCCAATCTGGCTGCAACTGGTCAGTAAACATCCAAGACTGAGGTGCTAAAATGGGGGCACAAAAGCCCAGTCTGAGGACTCAGGGCTTCTCTACACCAGGTTTTGTGGTGTGATTGCCACTTCTCCTATACAGATTTTTCCGGGTGCTTCATACAACGTAATCGGTATCTGGTGCTTCTCCCACTATTTCCCCCTGCATATCCCGTTTTATTTCACAATGAGGAAAATGCAGTATTTTTCCTTGTCTCGCAAAACACTTTGTGTCAGAGGATGCAGGGGTGCGATTATGCTGATGTCGGCACTGACGGCGATGGCGTAGGTGTGTTGTCTCACCATGCCTGCACACTTCCACATTCATCATTTCTGTCCATTAGTGCGGCAGAGCAGCAGAGCTTTAGAATGGCTGAGTGGTAGACCGGTAGAGCAGCAGAGCGGTATTACACCATTACCACATGGCTGAGATTGCTGTTTCTACCCAAGCTGCTGTTCCGCCCACCTGCCAGAGTTGTGGGCTGTCCTGCCAATCACGACCAGCAACCAATAAGCTATGATGGGAGGGGAAAGGGGAAGGTACCTTGGAAGAAGTACTGCAAGTAAACCTCCACGTGTAATGGTTTGCCTCACAGCAGTGGCAATTTTTACCAGACGCTCTGCTCTGCCCGTGTGAAAAGAGAAGAAGCGGGATGTTGTGAGATAAAGCCAGCCAATGTACAGAGCCCATGTTTAAACAGGAATTAGAAAATGCAGAACAACGATGGGATAAACCGGTCATGTAGAGAAGCCTCAGTCCCGACACCACTGAAATCAAGCAAATTCCCCCGCCCACAATATTATTTTTTTTACTCAGTAGCCAATGTAATTAAAACTCCATTTTTAAAGAATCTATGCTTCTATTCTGTTTCCCCAAAGCATCAGCACACCCATGAAACTTCTCCAGGCTGTTTCTTGCCAGCCAGCCATAAAAATAACTCAAGTCTGTTTCCTGGCTACAAAACTGTTGCTCCCAGCTTTTCTTTAGAAGTTTACAAATTTCACAAGTTAATAAATAAATAAAAATACCCTGGCTGATAGGCATGATCTGCATTCCTAGTTCCAGGAACCCCAGGCAATCATAAATTACATTCATTTAGTGAGAAGCCATTTCTTCATTCTCCACAATATTGTTGTTGCTAATCCAGCCAACTGCAGTGGGAGACATGAATGAACAAAATAATTGACATCATACAAGGAAAAAATATTTAGCTATCAAGAAGCCAAATTTGAACCTGGTGAGAAGCACCAAATATTTTGCCACAAGGATCCCTTTTGCCATTTTGGGCCAAGGATCCCATAACTGCAACTTGAATAAGATTCTTCTTTTATTTACACTTTTGAATACATGGGGAGAGGTAAGGAGGGGCACTTTTAAAATACTTAGAAATTGATACAATCTAAAAAAATATGAGGTACTATATATGGTTTCCATGTGTTTATTCTGCCCTTTCTCTAAGGAGCTCAGAACAGCATAATTGGAACCTTAATCAGCAATATCATTTTCTCTAGGAAAATAACTCAAAGCACAGAGGCCTGACAGAGGGCCCAGAAATTCACACTGCTTTCCCCCAAATAGACATCTCTTCCTTGTCACACAACTCAATTAACACGAGGGTATAACTTATCCAAGTACCCACAAATCCACTCGCCAGCTTGCCAGAGACAAATGCCCTTAACTCTCTGGCCAGTAGAATACTTAGCAGCAGATCCCCTTGCCAGAGCTCTTGCATTGCAGTTTGGAGAAGGTAAAAACAGCAGGAGTCTCTTCCAGGCAGCAGCAGGAGCTGCCATGTTTAATCTTCTCCATACCCTAGATCAGGAGTGGAAAGATTTCAGCCTTGCGGGATCTACTTTGTTGTTCTTTTACTGCAGTTCCAAGATCTGCCAACCAAAACCTGGTTCAAAAGACACACACTTAGAATTAAAGAATTCTGAACTCAAATCATTTGTTTTGAGCACCGGAACTGAACAGAACACACAGTCTTTCCACACAAAAAATCTATTTACCCCTAAATTGCTTCATGTTGACGGTATAATTTAGGGTGGGGGAGAAGTAATTTTATTGCTGCTATTGATAATAAATTGGGAGTCAGAAATTCTTGCTGATCTACCACAAATCATGCAAAAATATCCCAATAGATCAAGATCTACTTCTGCCTACCTTTACCCTAGAGCAAATGAGAGAAGGTCCCAGATTTTTCCCAAGCCCTCCGTGCCTGCCAGAGGACTCATAAGAGGTGAGTGGGTTAGTGGCAGCCATAAACAACAGCTGGCTATTAAGCTAACTTAACATTTGTGGAACCCTGAACTCTAGGGATGTCAGAGAATTCCGCCATGGATCTTGGTGAGGCCGAATGCCAGTGCATTGGGCCCACCGAAATCTGTGGTGGAATGAAGCCCCCCCCCCGCCCCGCGAAAGGCACGTGAAACGGGACACCTACCTGCTGCCGTTCACGCTGTTTTGCGAACAGTGGCCGTGGCTGCCATTCACTTCTTCATTATAGCCATGATAGGCTACGTAAATACTTACGTAGCCTATCACGGCTAACGCAGGGACGCCATTTGTGTCCCTGCGGAAGCCGTGATAGGCTGCATAAGTATTTACGTAGCCTATCACGGCAAAAAAAAAGGAAACGCAAATGGCGGCGGCTACAGCGGCCGCCATTTGCATTGCCTTTTTTTTGGCCATGATAGGCTACATACATATTTACGTAGCCTATCACAGCCAAAAAAAAAAAGGGAACGCAAATGGCGGTGGCCGTAGCCACCGCCATTTGCATTCGCTGTTTTGTTTTGTTTTTTGCCATGATAGGCTACGTAAATATTTACGTAGCCTATCACAGCAAAATACAGGGACGCAAATGGCTGTGGCTACAGCATCCCTGTGCAGGCTGCCCAGCGGCCGGATGTCCGGCTGCGGGTGGCCCCGGCCAGCGGCTCCACGGAATCGATGCGGAGTGGAGCCAGCCGGAGAGAATTTCGGAAGGAGGGACGGCGCGCCTCCCCCCCACCGTAAATGTCACCCTTCGAAAAGGTAAGTGACTTTTGTACATCCCTACTGAACTTACCTACATCTTATGGCCTTCTGAATTTACAGAATGGAAGAAAAGACAGCTGAGTCTAAAGCTCCCTTGTTTTCTCCGATTTCCAAGTGTAGTCATTCGTTCATTTTGCTGCCTGCTTCTCTTTTGCGAAGCTCACAACATATTATATAATTATCCCCTCCTCTAGCAGAAAAATATCACACACCCCTGTTAGCATGATCTCCTCCTGTCCATATGCTCTACTTTTTAAACAGAAAGCAAGGGAATCTGAGCCGCCGCCCCCCCCCCCACACACACACCCCTTTCTATTTCTCTCTCTCTCTCTCTCTCTGTTTTGCTGTGATACCTGGTGCTCTTGTGCAGACTTGATAAGATGGACACATAAAAGTGTACTTTGAGTTTCCGTTGCTTCCACTCAATAAAACATCTTCGTTGGCAAATGGAAAATTGTGGTCTTTATTCTGTATTCCAACTCTCTACAGTGAGGAATTAACTTCTTACAATAGGGATGTACGAAAGTCTCTTACCTGTATCGAAATTTGATTCGCGGTGGGGGGGAGGTGCTCTGTCCCTCCCCCCCCCCCCGAAATTCTGGCCGGGGGGGAGGCGCTCCATCCCTCCCCCTCAAAATTCTGGCCCAGGGGGGAGGCACTCCGTCCCTCCACTCCCGAATCCTGGCCGGCCAGGCCGCAAATGGCAGCGGTCGTAGCCACCGCCGTTTGCGTCCCTGCAGTCAGCCGTGATAGGCTACGCAAATGTTTACGTAGCCTATCATGGCTGAGTAAAAAAAAAAAAAACCCCGCGCGTACGCAAATGGCGGCACCCATGGGCGCCGCCATTTGCCTTCCTTATTTTGGCATGTCTAGTCTACGTAAACATTTACGTAGATTACGGCAAAAATAAGGGAAATGCAAATAGCGTAGCATCTACACTATTTGCGTTCCCCTTATTTTCGCCCTAGTCTACATAAATGTTTACGTAGACTAGACGTGCCAAAATAAGGAACGCAAATGGCGGCGCCCATGGGTGCCGCCATTTGAGTACGCGCGGGTTTTTTTTTTCACTCAGCCGTGATAGGCTACATAAACATTTACGTAGCCTATCACGGTATTTTTTAAAAATCTAGCTGTGATAGGCTACGTAAATCTTTACGTATCCTATCACGTTTTGTTGTTGTTGTTGTTGTTTTACTGGAAATGGCAGCGGCGGCAGCCAGTCGGAAGACCGGCCGCCGCAGCTGCCGCCACTGAACCGCCACTGAACCGGAGCTGCCGCCGCCAGGAGGATTCGCCCAAGGTAAGTCCCGTCCCGGGGGGGGCAGGGGGGCAGACCGTTTCGCCACCAATTTCGGGGGGCCGAATGCGCTGGCATTCAGCCTCCCTGAGATTCGTGGCAAAATTCTCTGACATCCCTATAATTATCTCATTACAACTGGCACCAGAAATTATTTCCCCTCACATAGGTGAGGCTATCCCATTTTATCCTCCTAACCACCATATGATGAGGTTCTCTCGTACCTAACCTACAAAGTTACCCAATGAATGTCATGGGTGAGCAGTCTGTTTGATCCAAGTACACCTCTACTGCTATCTACTATACCATTTGGTTGCGGAGAATTTGGGTAGGGAGACCATTTTTCCCCTCTCTCATAATACTAGAACCTGGGGTCATCCCATGAAGCTGATTGGTGGGAGATTCAGGACAGATAAAAGGAAGCACATAGTTAAACTATGGAATTTGCTACCAGAAGACCTAGTGATGGCCACCAATTTGGATGGCTTTAAAATTCCTGGAGGAGAAGGCTATCAATGGCTAATAATTCTAATGCCTCTATGCGACCTCCTGTAATCAGAGGCAGTAAGGCTATGTACACCGGTTGCTGGGGAACATGGGAGGGAGGGCGCTGTTGCACTCATATCTTGCTTGTGGGTCTCCCATCAACAGCTGGTGGGCCACTGTGTGAACAGAGTGCTGGATAAGATGGACCCTTGGTATGATCCAGCATGGCTCTTCTTATGTTCTTATAATGCATTTATCTTCTCAATATTTATCTTCTACCACTAAAAGTGTTAGCATTTAAAAAAAAAAAAAACCCTGACAACAAAAGACATATAACAAGTCTCAGAAATACACAGTGCTTAAAAACCGCTCCATACATAAAGAAAAAGACAGATCTTATCCACTCAAAAATTAATATATCCAAAAAGATTAATAAAAACCCTCCAGCTCTATATTCTATTATATTCTACAGTCAGAATAATACAAATCAAACATTTCCATTAAAAGGGTACATCAACAGATTATATGTATATCACAACTTACAGTTATATCAAAGAGATTTTATAGAGTACCCCTAAAAAATATAATGTACAGTCAGGGCCAGAAATATCGGAACAAGGATAACTGTTTTGGAAGTTGGCCTCCGTACACCACCACAGTGAAGTTGAAAGGAAACACACCCAGATGGGATCGAAGTCAGGACTTTCAGCTGTAATTCAAGGGGTTTGAGAAAAGTGGGGCACTAACCATTCAGGAAGGAAAGCCAGTGGCATACACACACACCCATCGTTGGTGGCTCATAAGTAATGGAACAAACCAACATCATTTCAAACTTAAGGATCCCCTTTAATACCTGGATGAAAATCCTTTGCAGTCAATGACTGCCTGAAGTCTGGAACCCATGGACATGACCAAATGCTGAGTTTCCTCCCTCGAGATGCTTTGCCAGGGCTTTACTGCAGTTGCTTTCAGCTGCTGCTTGTTTGTGGGTCTTTCTGCCTTCAGTCTTGTCTTCAGTAAGTGAAAAGCATGCTCTACTGGGTGGAGATCAGGTGACTGACTTGGCCATTGAAGAACATCCCACTTTGTTGCCTTGTAGCGATGTACGAAACACCTACCTGGCTCCGTGCCGGGCAATCCGCAGTGGGGGGGAGGTGCTCTGTCCCTCCGCCCAAAATCCTCGATGGGGGGGAGGCACTCCGTCCCTCCCCCTGGAATCCTGCCCAGCCAGCTCCGCTCCACTCTGCGGCCAAGCCGTGGAGCGACCAGCTGGCTCCGGCCGCCCGCAGCCGGACATCTGGCTGCTGGGCAGCCCTGCAGGGATGCAAATGGCGGCTGTCGTAGCTGCCATTTGCGTGCCTGTATTGAGCCATGATAGGCTACGTAAATATTTACGTAGCCTATCATGGCAGGGGGAAAAAACCCAGCATACGCAAATGGCAGTAGCCGCCGCCATTTGCAGATGCTGGGTTTTTTTTCCCCCTGCTGTGATAGGCTACGTAAATACTTACATAGCCTATCATGGGAGTGGGGAAAAAAACCCAGCATACGCAAATGGTGGTAGCCGCTGCCATTTGCGTACGCTGGGGTTTCCCCCCCTTGCCGTGATAGGCTATGTAAATACTTACGTAGCCTATCACGGCCTCCGCAGGGATGAAAATGGTGTCCCTGTGTTAGCCGTGATAGGCTACATAAGTATTTATGTAGCCTATCACAGCTATGAAGAGGAGGAAGTGAATGGCGGCTGCAGGACGGCCGCCATTCGCAAAGCAGCGTGGACAGGAGCAAGTAAGTGCTCTGTTTCGCACGCCTTTCGTGGGGTGGGGCAGCAGGGACTTCATTCCGTGACGGATTTCGGGGGGGCGAATGCACTGGCATTTGGCCTCACCGAGATCCGTCGCGGAATTCTCTGACATCCCTATTGCCTTGAGAAACTCTTGGGTAGCTTTTGCTGTATGTTTTGGGTCATTAGACATCTGCAATATCAAGCAGCGTCCTATCAGTTTGGCAGCATTCGGCTGAATCTGAGCAGAAAGTATAGCCCTATACACTTCAGAATTCATCCTGCCGCTTTTATCAGCAGTCAGGCCATCAAGAAACACCAGTGACCTGGTTCCATTGGCAGCCATACATGCCCATGCCATAACACTGCCTCCACCATGCTTGACAGATGATGTGGTCTGCTTTGGATCATGAGCTGTTCCTTTCCTTCTCCATACTTTTCTCTTCCCATCATTCTGGTACAAGTTAATCTTGGTTTCATCAGTCCAAAGAATGCTGACTTTGCAGATCTAGCCATGATAGGCTACGTTAATCATCACGTAGCCTATCACGGGGGCGTTGTTTTTTTTTTAAACTGTTTAGTTCGCGGCCGGGCAAGGCGAGGCACCTCCTCCCCGGCCTGAATTTCGGCCGGGTGAGGCGGGAAGCCTCCCCCCCCGGCCTGAACTTCGCGGGGGGAGTAGCGAAGCGCCTCCCCCCCACCGCGAAAAGCTTCGAGGACAGGTAAGTGACTTTCGTGCACCCCTACTCTCTGATGTGTTTATGTTGTTTCCTCAGCCTAGTGATGGCCTCCTTCACTCGCATGGACACCTCTTTGGACCTCATCTTGGGAGTTCCAGTGAACAGCTACCAAAGGCAAATGGAACACTCAGAACCACCTCCAGGCCTTTTATCTGCTTGATTGGTCATGGGGTACCCAGGAAACAGGCCACACCTGGCCATGCAGCTGCTTGTCAGCTATTCGTTCCATTACTTATGAGCCACCAATGATGGGGGGGGGTGTATGCCACTGGCTGTCCTTCCTGAATGGTTAGTGCCCCACTTTTCTCAAACCCCTTGAATTACAGCTGACAGTCCTGACTTCGCTCCCATCTGGGTGTGTTTCCTTTCAACTTCAATGTGGTGGTGTACAGAGGCCAACTGCCAAAACAGTTATCCTTGTTCCAATATTTCTGGCCCTGACTGTATGAAGAGGCCTTGAATAGACAATGTGATCAACACAGATTTCAAAGCAAGGACACTGAATTATTATACTCACAAATCTGTACTTCTCAGCTTGCTTACTACAAAAAAGAAAAAAAAGACTCACTGGCCCAGTTCGCACGTAATGACTACCCATGGGTTATTTAAATCATGGGAAGTCAGGACAGAGCTGGAGTGAGCAAGCATAATGACTCCCAATTGCTTGCCACTTTGTTTCCACTTTGGTAAACAACCCCAGAATGCTTCTTCAGGTGTTCTTCATCCGATGTTGAATGAGCACTCCAGCCCTGCCCCCCTCCTCACGCATTCCTTGTCAGTGCTGTGTTCAAGTTCATGGGGCTTTTCTTACAAGAGATGGTGGTCTGGTTGGTTCTCCAGGTTACTGAGTGGTAGAGCTTGAAGGCATCTGATTGGTTCCTAATGCAAATTATAGCCGAGCTTTTCCGCAGTAAAATACTTTTTTGGACTAGCAGGGTACTCACTCTGATAAAGATGAACTTAATCTCTAGATTTGCTGAATCACAGGCTGGAGTTTTTAAAGAAAATGGGAAGTGGAATAATAAAACATTGTTACCTGTAATGCACACACTCACTTCTTTTGACTAGCTATCATATCTGGGCAAAAAGGTTGGTAGGTTTTTAATGCATCTAATGAAATTGAAAGACTGTGTGGCCAGAGATGACATCAAGATGAACATCTGCACCGCCCATCATTATGGCTCTATCATGGCCCATCATAAAAGCCATTGGCTATTTCCAGCCTCAGAGGCTTGAGAACCAGGTATGTTTGCTGGCATGACAACTCACCCCAAGGAGTTGATATTATAAGAATACCTACCTCCTAGGCACTAAAGAAAGGGATTTGTAACTTACCTTAAGCACTCTTAGGGTATATCTACCCTTACACCAGTTTAACTTGAGAGCCAGCGTAGTGTAGTGGTGAGAGTGTTGGACTGGGAGCTGGGAGATCCGGGTTCTCATCCCCACTTCGCCATGGAACCTCACTGGGTGACTTTGGGTCAGCCACAGACTCTCAGCCCAACCCACTTCACAGGGTTGTTATGAGGATAAAATGGAGAGGAGAAGGATAATGTAAGCCACCTTGGGTTCCTTGCAAGAGAAGAAAAGGCGGGATATAAATGCAATAAATAAATAAAATAACTGTCATCGTTTTCCCAACAAATCATAGGAAACATTGCCCTGGCACATACATTATTTTAGGGATAGCGGAGAATTTCTCCCCGAAACTTCGGGGGGCCGAGCGCCAACGTGTTCGGCCCCCCAAACATGTTTCAGGGAGAAATTCTCCGCACCCCCCCCCCCGGGACAGGACTTACCTTTGGCGAATGTCCCTCCCGGCGGCGGGTCCGGCCGGCGGTTCGGCGGGTCTTCGTCAGGGGTGGGGGCGGCAGCCGATCTTTCGACCGGCTGCCACCGCCGCCAGTGCAATAAAAGAAAAAAAAACGCCCCCGTGATAGGCTACGTGACGATTAACGTAGCCTATCACGGCTAGATTTGCAAAGTCAGCCGTGATAGGCTACGTAAATCGTCACTTAGCCTATCATGGGTGACTTAAAAAAAAAAAAGCGCGTACGGATAATGGCGGCCCCCATAGGGAGCCGCCATTCCCGTTCCTTATTTGGTCACTGTAGTCTACGTAAATGTTTACGTAGACTACGGCAAAAATAAGGGCAATGTTATTTGCGTTGCCCTTATTTTCGCCGTAGTCTACGTAAAGATTTACGTAGACTACAGCGACCAAATAAGGAACGCGAATGGCGGCTCCCTATGGGGGCCGCTATTTGCGTACGCGCTTTTTTTTTTAAGTCACCCATGATAGGCTACGTGGCGATTTACGTAGCCTATCACGGCTGACTTTGCAGATCTAGCCGTGATAGGCTACGTTAATCGTCACATAGCCTATCACGGGGGCGTTTGTTTGGTTTTTTTTTAACTTTTGAGTTCGCAGCCGGGCGAGGCGAGGCGCCTCCTCCCCGGCCTGAATTTCGGCCGGGCGAGGCGGGAAGCCTCCCCCCCGGCCTGAATTTCGGCCGGGCGAGGCGGGAAGCCTCCCCCCCCGGCCTGAACTTCACGGGGGGAGCAACGAAGCTCCTCCCCCCCACTGCGGGAAATCTTCGAGGACAGGTAAGTGACTTTCGTCCACCCCTACATTATCTTTTCTGTGCCAGCTCAAGACTGGTTATGGCCTGTACTAATGTTTTATTATGTTTTGTTATTTTCAATGGAAATTATTTTTAGCTATGTTATATTTTGTATATTTTAATAATTTTGTTGTAAGTCACTTTGGGTCAGTTTTAAGAGATAGGTGTATATAAAATTCAATTAATAATAATTTATTACTTCACAATATACCAGATATCTGTTTCTCTTTTATCTTTACTCTCAAGAGCTGAGGATCAAAAAAAATGTTACCTTTAATACATAACATGAAGCTATGTCTTTTCTTTTTTTCTTACTCAAAAGTAAGCACAAGTGATCTGATCCAGATTGGGCCACAGCATGGCAGATGGGGGGAGGGGATTAATCCATTGCCCCCATTTTGGTTTCCATCTGGATCAGGTCCCCTTGCACCTGCAATTTGCAGAGGAGAAAAGCCCCTGTTGACTCCAATGGGAGTCTTTCTTCACATGCAAATTGCAAGCATGGGCCCCCCAATGTGGATCAGCACCATAGCAGGAGCAAAGAGTTAAAACTTTCTTTACCCCCATGGTAGACCCCAATCTGTCTCGTGTCTCCTGTGCTTCTGAGTAAGGGAAAACCATAGACATAGCTGTATTAAGGTAATGTTTAATTTGACCCTGGTTTATTATGTATCTTTGATGTGCACAGAAATGTAAATGACTGTACTTCAGGCCAAGCTCTGCTGAAATCACCATTTCAAGTATGCACAAATCCTTAAGAGCAACACTGCATTTTGCAAAGGACTTGAAGCTAATTCCTCATTATAACTTTACTGATTAAGCTTTAATACTCACTAAATTGAAAATTAAAACTATCCCCCCGTTCAGGCTAAGCAGAATTATTTTCGACTGGGTAATTAACTCTGGTTATTATACCTGAGCCTCCAGAAGGTGCCTGAGGCTGACAATGGTTTTCCTAAAATGGATTGATCAAAATTAATTACCTTACTACCAAACAAAATTACATTCTAAAGATTTCTACAGTATTACACACACACGGAGCTATTCTTCAACGTCTCTTTCTCTCAGTGCACAGACAAGGTACAGAAAGACATTGCCTAAATAAGAATTGAATCATAGCAATGTCCCATGAAGCTCACCATCCCTTCCTTTCTTCGATTTATAGCCCAGCTGATCCCATATGCCCAGGGTGGGTAACTAGATAAATGCCAAGCCTCGGGTCAGTCAGAGTCCAGTGCCTTCTAAAGTTACCTAGTTAAATCAATTAAGATGATTACTAAAGATGTAGTGCTGTTCTAGAGTCCCTTACATTATACCCCATCCATCTCTCATATCACAGATGGGGTAAAAGTCAAAGAAATAAACCAGAGCTATGCTACCTTATACATCAAAGCAGCCTTCCCCAGGTGCTCTCCAAATAGTTTGGACTACAACTCCCATCAGCCCCAGCCAGCAATATTGGGGAAGACTGTATCAAAAGAAAAGTCAGAGTCAGAGTGAGTATGTGTGTGCATGCATGAGACAGACAGAAGTTTCTCCATCCACTTTTCCCACACCACACAAAGGGGGGATCTCTACAACGTGGTAAGAAGTGTGTTGGAGTATTACCCGGATTTTCATGGAATTGGCTTTGGTCTGTCTGTCAGGGACACACGAAGGAAGATAAGCCGAGCGTAGCATACCTTTAAAATCTGGTTTTCAGTTCGAAAGGAACATACTTCCAGGTGGGCTGGAGGGGAGTAGCACTGAACGTTATCAAACTGGCGGGGGCTGCTCAACCAGTGAGAGATGCTTGTTTCCCACTCCTGTCAGGCTCCCCGCTTGTACTATATTATGAATGGAGAGCAACTCATTTTCCCCATGGCTGCAGATTTCCCTGAAGAAACCAAAATACCCAGTTCTCCAGTGCAGCATCTGAAGGCTCCTGAACACTCCCCCACCCTACCCTAATTTTGCTGCATCCCAGCAATCTGCTGCAGAGTTATTGCTCCCACCCCACTTTTCCCCATGTGGACACTTTTGCCTATTGCTTCCAACCCTCCCCCTTTCTCCTTCTCCCTGCTGGCAATGAGAAGCTCCCAAGAGAAGGGACTTTACATAACAACAGAGAAACTACACAACATCAAAGAAGCACAACATCGCAATAACAATTTAAGAGAGCATAGGAGAAGTGAAAAAGCGCTTTAGGATGAGTTACTAAAGTTAGCCTTTAACCCTTTCACTGGAGGAGAGATTTATTTCTTCCTTCTGAGTAAACATGCACAGAAGGGGGGTATGTTAAAGATTAAGAGCGGGCTAGCTAAGGTGAATGAGTGTCCCTGCCGCTGCGGTAACGTGAGGGGTCACTGCTGCGCTCCTGGGGATCTTCTCACTGGGATAAACTACTTCCATTGAGGAAACAAGAGGGAATGGGGCATCCCACCCCCTTGACCACGTCACTGCCAGGTCACAGAGGCACACCCAGGATTTAATGTGTGTTTGGGGGGGAACATGGCACACTGTGGTAAAACCACCAGGGAAGCGCTTTCATTTAAAAAAAGCCGGAGTAAAAGGAGTTTCAGAAAATGCGGCTTTTCAAGAGAGAAGCTGGTTGGCTGCGGGTTGGTGATGACATCATCTGTCACAAAGGACCTCAGACTGCTCTAACTTCACAGTACATCGCTTGTGGAGACAGCCCCTAAGTCTATAAACCTCCCTTGGGTCCCTTAAGGCCAAACTAGATGATACTTTTATTGTATGGCTAACAATGTCTGCTTTAAAAACAAGCAAACAAAACCACTAGGGGCATGTGTCTGCGCAGAGGGATTTTATTGAGACTGCAGCTTCTGGAGAGGTAAGGTTTAACCCTTTCCTCCCCAACATCGATCCCAATAAAAATCCCCCCATGCCTAGTAGGGATGGCAGAGAAATCCGCCATGGACTCCAATGAGGCTGAATTCTTTAGAATCTGGCCCCCCGCAGACCGTGGCGGAACAGACTACTCCCCCTCCACCACCCCCCGAAATCCTCCCCGGACAAACCCTACCTGCTGCCATCCGTTCCAGGTCCGTCCGCTGCTGCCGTCCATCCACTGCCCCGGACTGCTGACACAAATGGCGTCCGGCGTAGCGGACGCCATTTGCGTCCCTGCTCTTTTCGGTGGTAGGCTACGTAAATATTTACGTAGCCTATCACAAAAACAGCAGGGACACAAATGGAGTCCCCTACACCGGACGCCATTTGCGGCTGCATCCTGGCAGCAGACAGAAATCCAGCTGCGGACGGGCCCGGCTGGCAGCTCCGCAGACTTGCCACGGAGCAGAGCCGGCCAGGGAGGATTCTGGGGGGAGGGGCGGATCGCCTCCCCCACCCCTGCGGATGCCCGGACCAGAACGGTAAGTGCGTTTCGTACACCCCTAATACCTAGTGGGGTTTTCTTAAAACCAGCTGTGGCTCTGCCTGTCAATCAAGCAAGTGTAGCGATGATGAAAAAGAGGATGAAGCGCAATAGCAGCAGGTGACAATGGTGGTAGGAAAGTAGGCTCTCTGAGGGAGGAGGCTACTGACAGTGCTTTGCCCAAGGGCCCTCAAAAACCTGGAGCCGGCACTGCTAACCATGCAGTAAAAGTGAGATCTAGTTTGGGCCTCAGTTATCTTTTTTCTTAAGTAAAAAAGCTTTACCCTTTTCTTCTATGGAAGGTGATCCAAAGGAGATAATTTGTATTGTCTTTTTCTTATATATGTTGCCACTTAGTCCTTGCAATGCGTCACAGGATCACAAGAGACATTAATGAAATACCACCTATATTCCGTCATAAATATTTTACTATTAAACTTACAAAATCTTTAGATTAGTCTGCCTTGAAAACAAAAGACAACTGAAATACAGAAATATATTTATGTCTTGGTACCCAGTTCCTTATATGCCAAAATATGTATACTTTCAAAATCTCAGTGTAAAGAAATTCCATAACCATTTATGTGGCATAATGTTCTGTAAATACTCTGAGTGGCCTCTGATAGCTTTTTTACATGCGGTTCTTAATCATCTGTTAATTGACTATACTACTTTTGGTTTTGTTGCAGAATCCAAGCACTACACAGAGTATTTTCTTTCCTGCTTTTCCACAACCTACTGTCTAGGTGGTACTATGGTACAGCAGAATAGTGTAAATACACAAGTGAAAAAAGCAGTTTCTTTGGCTTTCGCAATTAAATGCCACATTTTCCCTGCTCTAAAAGAGCTTGTCAAAATGCTTGTCAGACACAGAAGTGAGGGTCACAATGTTACCTAAAGAACCCATAAACAACCGTGAGTAGATAATGACAAGCACATGATAAATGCCTTGTGTAAAAAAAAGCCATGAGAGGCTATAATGTATCTGTAGGCCTGAGGCCTCGTGTTGCCACTGTGCTAAAGGCCTGTTTTAGTAGTAGCTGCTTGGTGACATTCTGAAAGGGGAGACAGAAACAATCACTTTGAATATTGTTAGATGGGGGTTTGATGAGGTAAATTCCATTTTGATTGGCTGGGGATTCTAGCTAGGTGGAAAAGAGCAGTTGGGAAATGACAGTTGACAGTTAAGGAGTTGACTGTTAGGGATCCAGGGAGCTGAGTCTGTTGTTAGATTCAGGGAGAAGGTCTGCTGGTTGATGTGTAGTGTTATAGAAGTACTAGGAAAAAGCTGAGGAGAAAGTGAATAGTTAACGCCAGAATCATAAACTATTCCTTTTCTGTGGGATTACCATAAGTGGCTGGTGAATCCTCATAGGTGGTGGTAGTGCTGGAGAGAAATCACCCATACTCAGTAATACATTTTATTATGATCGTTACAGAGATTGCTCTAAAAAAAAAAAATTACTAAGATTGTTTTCTATCTCCCACATCACCTGAGAAGATCAATGTTGCAGTCACTTGACACAAAGACTAAACAATAAAAAACCCTATTTTTCACTTCAGCAGTTGCATAACATGCACACATAAATCAGAAGATGATTGTTCAGAAAATATTCACACCTGGATAGATACTGAAGATTGTTATCGTTACTATCTGGCATGCTAACAAAAAGGATTAACAGACTACCAGGAGCATGCACAATTCCTCCTAAGACTGCATATTTATTAGGAGATAAGGACCCCCCAAAGAAGAAAAAAACCCAAGTGCAGCGGCAGCTTTTGCAGTACAAACTTCCAAATGAAAGCAGTAAAACTGAATTTTTTAAAAAAAAGATTTGTGAGCCTAATATTGTTCTGTTTTATTATTATATCAGAAAAAAATAGTCCCCTTTTAGGCATGCAGTATTAAATGCTGACATAATATACTATTTACTGCTTAAGATTTGTTTGCTGGTAATCTACATTGCGTTACTGCAAAAAATAAAAAAAGGAATTTTATAGCTTTTCTGCTATATTTTTCTTCCGTATTTGATCATACACTACACACACACACACATTTTGTTGTGGCAATGAAAACTGAGCAGATTAACTTTTTCTCTAGACTTTTCTATAGATAACAGCTGAAGATATTCCTTAAATTGAATATTGATGGCTTCTGACTGCTGGTGGCTACTAATTCTTGGACAACCCACACCTGCTTGGATAGGGGCTACAGAGAAACCAACGGACAGTGTGGAATGCAGTTACCAAAGGAAATGGAAAGACTTAATCTTTACACCTAGAGTTTAAGAAGCCTGGGATAATAAGGCATGTCCATGGTTATGTTGTTACTATGGGGAAATTGATGTTGCTTTAAAACGCTGTATTCTATAATGTATAATTATAGCCAATAGCTAATGGAATTAAATAATTACATCAATACACATTCAACTCAAGGAGTTAGAATAAAATGGAAAGGAATATCTAGAGGAAGTTAATCACCTTGCATAACCAATGCCAATCAACAATGAATTAAAACCACAAAACAATGACAGCTGCAACATTTTGTGTTTACTTCTGAGATCTTTGGAGAGAGCAAGCTTCACAGTATAAACTCAATCCAAATTCCTAACAATATGATTATCTCTCCAGTGCTGTGGAACCTGCTCGGCTCCCTGGTATAATGGGGAGCTATGGTCAATGAAACAGGCTGGATGTCAGCTAGAGTGCAAATGGCACAAGACCTGAAGTGCGGTTGACCATGTACCCTGGTGTTAAGGGCTCCTTGGAGGGCTCTCTCAGTCTAATCTAGTAGCCAAGTCCAGACGCAGACAAAGGGATTCTTTTCAAAGCTTTATTCTTCTTTTACAACTTACAACTCTACAGGTAGCAACTAGATCTGAGCAGCAGCATCCCTATGCCCTAAGTTGGAACAGTTGGTCCCCATTTGAAAAGCAATTACTGGCAGACCCCTGAATATAAGGACTAGGGAGAATCCCTCCCCTTTTCCCTTGGATCCTCTGAGCGCAACCGTTCTTTGAGCGCCAACCGGGCGCTACACCTCTTTTCCGCGCTCTCCATTTGGCGCCGCTCTCTGCGTCTGCGCCGCGCATCCAACTAGTCTGCTATCGGTGCTGGGTCACTCCCTGGACTGCTTTCTAATCTAGGAATGTGGGTGGGAGGAATCTCTGTCAGCAGCGGGCCCTGGGAAAAAGGGGCGCGCTCCTCTCCCAGGAGCGACTGCTCTTCCTCCGAATCAGAACTACTCTCAGATTCTATGGGCTCAGTGTCCACCCTGACACCTGGATTTTAGGAAAGCTGATTTTAATAAACTCAGAACAATGATCAGTAAGGTCCCATGGCAAGTGACTCTAATGAGAAAAGGGGTCCAAGATGGGTGGGAGCTTTTAAAAAAGGCAATTCTCAAGGCACAAACAATTCCAACAAGAAGAAAAGGTGGAAGACAACAGAAGAAGCCAATGTGGCTTCACAAAAAGCTTAGAGATGACCTGAAAACAAAAAAGGACACATATAGGAAGTGGAAAGAAGGCCAAGCAACAAAGGAAGAGTACAGGCAGGTAGCACAGAATTGCAGGGATGGGTGGCGTCAGGAAGGCTAAAGGTGAGAACGAGCTGATGTTAGCGAGGGATGCTAAAAGCAACAAAAAGGCTTTCTTCAGCTACATGCATAGTAAAAGACAGAGGAAAGAAATGGTGGTTCAGCTATTAAATAAGGATGGCAAAATGATAACAGAGGACAAAGAAAAGGCAGAGGTGCTCAATTCCTACTTTGGCTCAGTCTTCTCCCAAAAGAGGGTCTATGACCCCCCTGGCAAAGGCGAAGTACAGGCTGAAGGGGCAGGATTGTAGGGATGGCAGAGAATTTCTCCCCGAAACTTCGGGGGGCCAAGCGCCAATGCGTTCAGCCCCCCGAAGAAGTTTCGGGGAGAAATTCTCCACACACACCCCCAGGACGGGACTTACCTTTCCCGAACGTCCCTCCCGGCAGCGGGTCCGGCCGGCGGTTCGTCGGGTCTTCGTCAGGGGCGGGAGCGGCAGCCGGTCTTTCGACCGGCTGCCGCCGCCACCATTCCAATAAAAGAAAAAAAAACACCCCCGTGATAGGCTACGTGACGATTAACGTAGCCTATCACGGCTAGATTTGCAAAGTCAGCCGTGATAGGCTACGTAAGTCGTCACGTAGACTATCACGGCTGACTTTGCAGATCTAGCCGTGATAGGCTACGTTAATCGTCACGTAGTCTATCACGGGGGCGTTGTTTTTTTAAAAAAACTTTTTATTTCGCGGCCGGGCGAGGCGAGGCGCCTCCTCCCCAGCCTGAATTTCGGCCGGGCAAGGCGGGAAGCTTCCCCCCCCGGCCTGAACTTCGCGGGGAGAGCAGAGAAGCGCCTCCCCCCCACCGCGAAAAGCTGCGAGACCAGGTAAGTGACTTTTGTGCACCCCTACAGCATTGCAGCTTGAGATCGATAGGCATATGGTCAAGGAACACCTAATTACTTTGAATGAGCGGCATCCTAGATTAATAAAGGAACTGGAAGAAGAACTCTCAGAACCGCTGTCTATTCTCTTTGAGAAATCATGGAGGAAGTGCCGGATGACTGGAGGAGGGCTAATGCTGTCCCTATCTTCAAAAGGGGTAAAAAGAAGGAACCTGGGAACTACAGACCAATCAGTCTGACATCAATCCCTGGGAAAATTCTGGAGCAGATGATAAAGCAATCCATCTGTAAGCACCTTGAAAACAACGCAGTGATTACTCAAAGCCAACATGGACTTGTCAAGAACAAATCCTGCCAGACAAATCTGATCTCATTCTTTGATCAAGTCACCTCCCTTGTGGACTGTGGAAATGCTGTGGACATCATATACCTCGACTTCAGCAAAGCTTTCGACAAAGTGCCCCATGATATCCTGATGAGCAAACTAGCTCAAAGTGGGCTAGATGAAACAACGATCTGGTGGATCCACAGTTGGCTACAGAATCGGACTCAAAGGGTGCTTATCAATGGGATCTTCTCAAACTGAGAAGAGGTAACGAGCAGGGTACCGCAGGGCTCAGTCCTGGGCCCAGTGCTCTTCAACATTTTTATTAATGACTTGGAGGAGGAGGTTCAGGGACTGCTTATCGCATTTGCACATGACACAAAATTGGGCCAGATAGCTAATACTTTGGAAGACAGAAACAAAATTCAAAATGATCTTGATAGACTGGAGCACTGGTCAGAAAACAACAGAATGACATTTAATAGGGATAAATGCCAAGTTCTGCACCTAGGAAAAAGAAACCAAATGCACAGTTACAAGATGGGGGATACGTGGCTCAACAACACTACAAGCGAGAAGGATCTTGGAATTGCTGTAGATCACAAGCTGTATATGAGTCAACAATGTGATGTGGCTGCAAAAAAGGCCATTGCTATTTTGGGCTGCATTAATAGAAGCATAGCTTCCAAATCCCGAGAAGTACTAGTTCCCCTCTACTCAGCACTGGTTAGGCCTCATCTGGAGTACTGTGTCCAGTTCTGGGCACCACAGTTTAAGAAGGATGCAGACAACCTGGAGAGGGTTCAGAGAAGGGCAACAAAGATGATCAGGAGACTGGAAACAAAGCCCTATGAAGAGAGACTGAAAGAACTGGGCATGTTTAGCCTTGAGAAGACTGAGGGGTGATATGATAGCGCTGTTCAAGTACTTGAAAGGTTGTCACAGAGAGGAAGGCCAGCAACTCTTCTCAATCATCCCAGAGTGCAGGACATGGAATAATGGGCTAAATTTACAGGAAGCCAGATTCCGGCTGAACATCAGGAAAAACTTCCTGACTGTTAGAGCAATACGACAATGGAACCAATGACCTAGGGAGGTGGTGGGCTCTTCCACACTGGAGGCATTCAAGACAAGGCTGGACAGCCATCTGTCAGGGATGCTCTGACTTGGATTCCTGCATTGAGCAGGGGGTTGGACTCGAAGGCCTTGTAGGCACCTTCCAACCCTACTATTCTATGATTCTATGACCGAGCACACTTAGAGCACATAATCGTGCCTATTGTTTGGCAATGTGGGCAGCAAAGAAGGTTTATTTTGCTGCCTCCATTGCATCCTCAAGTAGCCATCCAGTGGAGCTCTTTCCAGTGGTCCAGGGGCTGTTATCACCCTCCCAGCAGATGGAGCCCTAGTCCCTTCAAGGGCCTGCTGTGACCTTTTTGCATTGCACGTTGAAGACAAAATTGCTTGTCTCCATAGCAAACTTGATGCCATTGTTAGCACAGTTCCAGTCAAGGTATCTGACACCACCATCTGCCCAATTTTGTGGGATCAGTTTTAGTTGTTGTGGCCTGCTGACATGGTCAAGGTGCTTGCAGCAATGCAACTGACCACATGCCCTTTTGATCCTTGCCCTTCCTGGCTAATAAAAGCTAGCCAAGCAGATATGACTCAGTGGGTCCAGGGTGTGATGAATGCTTCTCTACAGGAAGGGGTGGTCTCTGCTGTTCTTAAGGAGGCAGTAGTGTGACCACTCCTGAAGAAGCCCACTCTAGACCCAATGGCATTAGACAACTACTGCCCATTTGCAAATACCCCTTTCTTAGGGACGGTACTGGAGATGGTCATGGTGGACCAACTGAAGGCACTCTTGGAGGATACGGATTATCTAGACCCATTCCAATCTGGGTTTTGACTTTGTTACAGGGCTGAATCAGCTTTGGTCACCCTAATGGATTACCTTTATCGAGCGAGGGACAGGGGGAGTGCAACCCTGTTAATTCTATTTGATCTCTCATCAGCTTTTGATACCATTGACACAGTATTCTCCTGGATGGACTCCGTGGGATGGACATTGGGGGCACTGTGTTACAGTGGTTCCAGTCCTACCTGTGGAGTCTATTTCAGAGAGTAACATTGGGTGACCACTCCTTGGCCACTTGCAATGAGCTATTGGGTTTTGCAGAGTATCTTCTTCTCCCCAATGTCGTTTAACATTTATACGAAGCTACTGGGAACGCTCATTAGGGGATTGGGTGCCAAATGCCATCAGTACACTGATGACACACTGCTCCATCTCCCTGTGACATCTGAATCAGGATAGGCTGTGCAAGTCCTGGATCAGTGCCTGAACTTAGTAATGGGCTGGATGAGGGCCAATAAAGTGAAACTGACTACTGGAAAGACAGAAGCCCTGTGGGTGAGTGGTTCCCAAGTCCAGAAGATAGGCTCACTGCCTGTTCTGGATGGGGCTGTGCTCCCTCTGAAAGATCAGGTTTGTAGTCTGAGGATACTCCTAGATCCATCATTATCATTGGAGCCCCAGGTGGCCATGGCAGCTCGGAGTGCTTTTCACCAGCTTCGACTTGTTTGCCAACTATGGCCTCTCCTGGACAGGGACAGCTTGGCCACAATGGCAGAGGCATTAGTAACCTCAAGACTGCATTACAGCAATGCTCTCTCTGTGGGTCTTCCCTTAAGGCTGCTCCTTAAGCTGGAGTTAGTGCAGAATGCAGCGGTTCAGCTGCTGTCGGGAGCTGCCCCTTTTCAGCATGCCAGTCCTTTGCTGAGGAAATTGCACTGGCTGCATATTTGCTACTGGGCCAGGTTTAAGGTTTCAGTTCTAGTGTACACAGCCCTAACCAACTTGGAACCAGGATATCTGAGAGAGCACCTTCTCCCTTACCAACCTTCCGGGTCACTGAGGTCATCAGAGGGCACACTCCTGGTAATTCCACATGGACCTATGGCCCGATTGGAGTCCACCGGAAGAAGAGCCTTCAATGTGGTGGCCCCCTTTCTTTGGAGCTCCCTGGCGCCAACACTGTGCTGCTTCCAGTGCCTCCTGAAAAAAGCTCTTCTCCAGGAAGCATTCCTTAACTGACCAGCCAGTTTTTATTGCTATTCTGTTTTTAAAAGAACAATTTTAATAAGGTGTTCTAATTCTTTTAATCTTTTTATTATTTTACCATTTATGTTCATCACTCCAGAATCTGTTTTAGATGTGGAGCAGTATACAAATGTTGCAAATAAATAAATAAAAATATATCACTTAATTCAGTTGTGAATCAGCTGTCAAGTTTCCGGAGCTTAAAGAGTTTGGGGCTCTGGAGTCACTCAACAATCGGAATAGACTATAGAATTATGTTATCAATGTATAATGAGTATAAGGATGTCTTCTAGCTTGGATCGTTCCATTAGGTATGTTTTCTTCTTCATTGAAAGAAAACTGAAAGCCTGAAATAGTATAATATTGGAACATTTAACACACGAATGAGGCTGACATGTTCAGTACAAGTTTCATCCTTCTGAAGATACCATATTGTTCAAACTGTACTTGCAAAATAGAAACTGTACTTCTACACATGATCCAAAGGGAGAAAAAATATTGATCATTTTCATTAACATAGCCTAGCAAAGTGCCTGTCATCAATCATGATGGGTAGAGTACCTGTGGAGGGCCTATGTGTTGCCAGTACCCCCAGGCTCCCCTGTACACAGTGAAACAAAACCCATCAGCAAGGATCCCCATCAGCAAGAGCCAGGACATCAAGCATGAGAGCCAGGGAGGAAGGGGTCTCAGCAATACCATTAAGCTTTACTTTTCCCAAAAAGAGTGCCTAGAAACCATTCACTTATATGGGAGAGCTACATCTCCAAGCTGCATTGCTAATGTTGCTTTCAGAGTGACTAGAAAACATCAAACTGATTAAGAAAATTTAGAAAATATTTATTTTTAGAAGTCCAGCTCATCCTTAGGAATAAAATGATTGTATTGTTTAATAAGTTTTAAAAAAATAAAAATAAAAAGACACAGCAGCTACCTTTGCATAATTGTTATTCAGGAAATAGGTTAGAGAATAGAATTACTCATATCTACTGTGAGACTAATATCATGCTAATGGAGATTAATAACAAAACCCCACTGTCTCACCCACGAAGGCAAATTCATTTCTAGAATCAGAGACTGGATAATGCTACTGTTTACTCCCATGTGATTTGGCACAATAAGTAAAAACTTCTCTGAGTGGAACAAATTATACCTCCCCACATGGATCTGCGCTAACCATTTCCCTGGGCAATTAGCAGCAAACACTCCCCTCCTGAGAGATCCATAATAACTTCCAAGTGGTTACAACAGAACTGTGAGAGAATAGCTACCTCACCTACAATCAGCTTCACAGACCATGAGGCTGACATCAATTAACTCCGATTAAAAATATTATATCAACTTGGCATGTTTCCCTCCCTATCCTAGTTTCCATGCTGCCATGAGTCACCCAGATGAAATTTGTGTCAGATTAATTTATATTAGGAGAACACACTGAGTAAAATCTAATGGATGTAGAACAATTAACTGACAATAATGGCAAAATTATGTTTTGCCAGTGTGCAAGGCATGCGGGTGGGGGGGGGGTGATTGGTTACTGCCTCCCAACCTGTCCAGGGCTGCTATTAAAAACTGCAACATCTGGGATCTGGGCAAATCCAGATTCTGCTGTTCAGGCCTACAAATGTTCAGCTACCTACCTCCTCCCCCCCCGCCGCCCCATCTAATCTGCTCTAATATGAATAGAGCCAAGCCCAAAACACTGTAGTGGGGGATATGCAGACAGATCCATACAGGCAACAGCAAAATGTGGTGACATTAATCTATTTGGTTTCTACTTGTGAAAAAGTCCTTAGAAGTCAGAAGAATCCCAGACCACTTTGTAGGTGGTCAACCTGTAACTAAAAGCAGGGTGTTTAATAATAGTATGTTTAATGACCTTTATTCAATTATTAACTAACCTGCTAGGTGAAGACCACATTTAAGACTATCTGATACTGGCTCAAGCTCCACAAAGCCATTTGTGAAGCTATTAACTGATGGGCTTTGTGATAAGCACTGATGTTGTGCAATACCACAATTTGTGCTTGCGTACAACTTACCCTCCACGCACCCATGCTTTTCCTGCATCTTTCTGGCCCAAATCGAGATGGGAAGCCAACTATGGTTTTCCTTTCAAAAATGGAAGGCAGGACATTAATTTTAACGTGACTTGATTATACCCCTTTACAAGCATCTTTACAATTGCAGGCTGCAGCTGCTGCCTCCACAGTTCCTTGCATGCAGGCTCAGGTATAGGCATGTAAAGACCTCGTGCACTGACATACCATGCGAGTGACTGATCACCAAAAGACCATGTCACTTGCATTGTCAGAATAAATTATGAGGGCACACAAAAGATAGGCCATCCTCTAGTGCAGGCTTGGGAACTTGTGGCCCTCCAGATGTTCGACTCCAACTCTTGCCAGCCCCAGCTAATATTCCATCTAATGGTCAATGGATAATGGAAGTTGTCATTGATCAACATCTGGAGGGACACAGTTTCCCCACCTCTGCTCTAGTACAAGCTGTTCTGACTACAGTCAATAGATATGAAATTAGTTATTTGCTTTGAGGCTTCACTGAAGAGGTGGTAGATTTAACCCCAGCTATCCTATAGGGTGTTGAATCACTTTCAGCCTTTCCTCGGGGACCAAAATGCAGTGGTGGGCAGAGCCAAAGGCAAAAGGGGAAAGGTCAAATCTACGAGAAATACCAGCATATTGTAGCTTGAAACTCTGACTTCCAGTAACTAAGCCCTAGGAGAGGCTTTTTCAATCTTTTAGAATGGGAAAAATGCACAAAAGCAGGGAAAACACCAAATGATTTGGCTGTTGGGGGAAAGGGGGTGAAGCCAGGGAAATAGGGTATGGCCATCTGTGGAACCCTGAGGGGCTGGTCTGAGACCCATAGACCTGAGGTTCAATATCCAGAGTACATACCTTGTCCCCACAACAAGTAGCATACAGACATTGTTTTGTGTCCAGGGGTCGGCACCCTGGCACCATCCAGATGTTTTGGATTACTACTGTCATCAGCTCCAGCTAGCATGGCCAATGGTTATGGGAATTGTAGTCCAAAATATTTGGAAGGCACAAAAACATAAGAAGAGATCTGCTGAATCACACCAAGGGTCCATCTAGTCCAGCATTCTGTTCACACAGTGGCTGACCAGCTGTCGACCGGGAACCCACAATCAGGACATGAGTGCAACAGCACCCTCCTGCCCATGTTCCCCAGCAACTGGTGTACATAGGCTTACCGCCTCTTATACTGGAGGTAGCATTCAGCCATTGATAACCAACTCCCCCAGGAATTTGTCTAACCCCCTAACGCTTCATGGGATAACCCCGGATTCTAGTATTTTGAGAGAGGGAGAAAAATGTCTCCCTATCCACATTCTCCACACCAGGCATAATTCTGTACACCGCTATCATGTCTCCCCTTACCCTCCTTTTTTTCCCAACCTAAACAATCCCAGCTGTTGTAACCTTCCCACATAGGGGAGTTGCTCCAGCCCCTTGATCATTTTAGTTGTCCCTTTCTACCCTTTTTCGAGCTCTACAATATCTTTTTTTTAGGTGTGGTGACCAGAACTGTACACAGTATTCTAAGTGTGGTCACACCATAGATTTCTATAACGGCAATATGATATTGGCAGTTTATTCTCAATTCCTTTCCTAATTATGCCTAACATGGACTTTGCCTTTTTACAGCAGCCGCACACTGAGTTGACATTTTCATTGAGCTGTCCACTACAACCCCAAGGTCTCTTTCTTCGTCAGTCACCGCTAGCTCAGATCCCAGCATGATATACCTGAAGTTGGGATTTTTTGCCCCAACACCATCACTTTACACTTGCTTACATTGAGCCACATTTGTCATTTGGATTCCCATTCTCACAGTTTGGAGCGATCCTTTTGGAGTTCCTCACAATCTCTTTTTGTTTTAACTACCCTAAATAATTGGTGTTGTTGGCAAAGTTGGCCACTTCACTGCTCACTCCTAATTCCAGATCATTTATGAACAAGTTGAAAAGCATTGGTCCCAATACAGGTCCCTGTGGGACCCCACTATTTACTTCCCTCCATTGGGAGAATCTACCAGTTATTCCTGTTCTCTGCTTTCTGTTCTTTAACCAGTTACTGATCCATAAGAGGACCTCTCCTATTATTCCATGATTTTATGTTTGCACAAGAGTCTTTGGTGAGGGACTTTGTCAAAAGCCTTTTGGAAGGCCAAGTAAACAATGTCTACCTGATCACCCCTGTCTACATGTTTACTGACACCCACAAAGAACTCTAAAAGGTTATCGAGACAGGACTTACCTTTGCAAAAGCCATGTGGATTCTTATTCAGGAGGGCTTGTCCTTCTATATTCTCAATAATTTCATCTTTAATAATGCTTTCAACCAATTTCCCCGGAACAGATGTTAAGCTAACTGGCCTGTAATTCCCCAGATCCCCCCTGCATCCCTTTTTACAAATTGGTGTTACATTGTCTATCTACCAGTCTGCTGTTGCATATTTTGGTTAGAAGATCAGCAATTTCATATTTGAGTTAAGAACTCTAGAATGGATATCATCTGTGCCCAGTGATTTATTTATTTTCAATTTGTCAATAAGGTTGAGAACTTCATCTTTTGTCAGCCCTATTTGCCTCAGCTCCTCAGACTCCCTTTCTGGAAGCAGCAGTTCACTCACAAGTATCTGTCCTATATCATCTGCAGTGAAGACAGATGGGAAGAATTCATTCAGCTTCTCTGCAATCTCCTTTAGTATTCCTTTAACTCCATTGTCATCCAGTGGTCCAACTGCCTCCCTAGCTGTTTTCCTGCTTCTGATATATTTTAAAAAATCTTTATTGTTGGCCTTGATGTTGTTAGCGATATGCTCCTCAAAATGCTTTTTTGCATCTCTTATTGTCTGCTTGCATTGCCTTTGTGCAAGCTTGTGCTCCCTTTTGTTTTCCTCACTTGGACAAGACTTCCATTTTCTGAAGAACGCTCTCTTTTCTCTAATAGCTGCTTGACACTGCTCGTTAACCATGTTAGTGACCTCTTGGATTTGGTACCTTTCTTAACCAGTGGAATACATTTTAGCTGAGCTTCTCTTATTGTGGTTTTGAGTACCCTCCAAGCATTTTGAAGGGATTTAACCCTCTTGACTCCCCCTTTCAAATTCCTTTTCACCAATTGCTCATTTTAGAGAAGTTTCCTCTTTTGAAGTCAAATGCGATTGTGTTGGACTTCCTGGGCAATTTTCCATGCAAATATATATTAAATCTGATAGACTGTGGTTACTGTTTCCAATTGTTTCAACAACATTTATATCTCATACTAGGTCCTGAGCAATACCAGTTAGGATTAAATCCAGTATTGCCTCCCCTCTGATCAGTTCCATGACCAGCTGTTCTAGAGCATCGAGAAATTTAACTTCTTTGTTGTGACTGGAACATACATTTATCAAGTCAATTTGGTGGTAATTGAAGTCACCCATTATTACAGCACTTCTTCGTTTGGAGGCCTACCTGATTTCATTTTCCATCTCAAGGTCACCCTGAGCCTTCTGGCCTGGGGGATGATAGCATATTCTTAGTACTAAATTAGTTTTGGAGCTCAGTATTGTCAACCACAGTGCTTCTGTGGAAGAGTCTGTCCCTTTTAGGTGTTCTAGTCCGCTCGACACTATGCCCGCTTTGATGTACAGAGCAACACCTCCCACAGTACATCCTTCCCTGTCCTTCTTGTAGAGTTTATATCCAGAGATGACTGGGTCTCAGTGGTTCTTTCCATTCCACCAGGTTTATGTAATGCCCACTATATCTAGGTTCTCCTTTAAAACCAGGCACTCCAACTCCCCTGTTTTGGCTTGGAAGCTTCTAGTATTTGCACAGAAACACCTATACACAGTGTCCCTCTCCAGATGGCACCAGGTTGAATATCCCTGTTCTACCATTTTTGCTGCTCTGGCACAAAAATATGCTGATGAAAGAGAGGTTGCTTAATATACACTTACCTGAACAATTAAACAAGTCACCCAATGATAGAGACCCTTCTATGTTTCAAAGCATAAAGGACACTGAGTTAGCTTTTCAAGTATTTAAGGGGAGAATAACAAGTAGCCTTGAGCATAATAATTCTCGTCAGTGGATGACAAGTCAGCTGTAGATGATGGGAGTTGGCTGTATTATACAGCAGAAGGAACATGGCCAATTAAACTTTCACAGCTTTGTCAGCTTTGTAGGTATCTCTGGGCTGCAGTTTAGTAACTAATGGAAAAACTGGGTGATCATGCATTTCCTCATAACATATTATGCCCCCCAGAACACACACTAAACCCAAATCACTTTTTAAAATTAAAGCAAGGGGAGGAGTGCAAAAATAATTTATGAAAGATAGAAATACTTAGCTGTGTATACTGTTGTGAGAGATGTTTGAAAAAATGCAGAATGCGCTATTGGCTCATAATTCTCCATCCCAAGAGGCTCAGTTTATACTTCATGTAAGCTACAAGAAAAGAGTTTAAGTGTTCATATGCATCCTGTCACATTTAAATGCAATTACCATGTTTATCAGCACATTTGCATGTAGCATTAGCTCACCAGTGACTGGTTGCCCTGGTAGACATACTGCTGGGGTACTAATGGGCTGATGTGCATGGTAAGTGCATTTAAATGTGCACTTCAAATGTTTTGTTTCTTTGTGTGCTGCTTTGAAAGAATTTTTATTGTAGAATAGCAAGATATAAATTAAATACATACATACATTAAAAAAAAAAACTGCTGGGGCAGATATGGAACACTTACTTATACAGTCAAACATTTTACTCCTGGCCTGTGTTGCATACAAATCAGGTACCAAATTTCATTTTAAAAGAACACATTCTTCTAGTCCTTATACCTGCAAATATGACTTTGGAAGAGTATATGGGCAATACCTGGTGAAATTTCAGAAGCTACAGTGATCACTAGTGACAAGGGATTAAGGCTTCAATGCCAATTCCTTTTTGCTGCTCACAGCTGTTAAGGGCCTTTCTTGTCAACAACAAAAAATATCTTCTTACCTTTCTATGGGGGATCTTCTATCCCAACTCTGCCACCACCTATGGGGGATTTCCCCTCCTGCGCTGCCGTCACGTATGGGCGAGCTGCTCCTTCACAGGAGAATCCCACCTATTAGGTTTCTTATCTTTAGCAAATGCTTATATTTCAGGGCCTAAGGAACTCTCTGCCACTATCACTCAGAGTTTCACAAGCTGACCCCTTTCTGCTGCCATCAGTTCTCTTAGAATACTTTAAAACGTCCTAGTAGCTTGGTATAAGAGCTTTAGGTGTGAGATGGGGACCAACAACACAGACAAGATGAACTATTAAACAAATTAATTTATTAAAGGGATATTTTGTACATAAGGGAATGCTAATGTTTACTTTGAGATTTTCAAAAAACTGTTTGCCGGCACCTCTTAAGGAAACAAGAGACACTGTTGCTAATACAAGCCTCTTCATGACTTCTTTTACCTCAGGCCAAATTCCCTAAACCTCCACCCCAACCAAATACACACTCAACCAGGTCCAGCTTCCTCCTGCTGAAGCTGGAAAGCTCCTCCCGTTGTATTTCTGGCTGCTTGGACAGTTTATCTGGGTTTTCACTGCCCGCTTATGCAACCGTCTTCTGGCAAGATCTTAGGGCAGCGTCCTGGCATAACAGAGCCACCTTGTCCCTACTCCTGATCTTCACCAGCCACATATGGTTATCCCACAGAGAAAGAATAGTTTGATATTCAGGCCTTAGCTATTCTTCTCAGCTTTCTCCTAGTCCTTCTATAACACCACACACCAACCAGCAGACCTCCCTCTCTCCACTGACCCTCTCTGTCCTTAACTGTCAACTCCTTAACTGACAGCTGTCATTTCCTAACATCCCTTTTCCACCTATCTAGAATCCCCAGCCAATCAGAATTGAATTCACCTGTTCTAACAATATTCAAAGAGATTATTTCCCCCTCCCACTTCAGAATGTCACCAAGCAGCTACTACTAAACAGGCCTTCACCACAGTAACAACACCAGGCCTCAGACCTACACAGATACATTATAGCCTCTCAGAGGTCACACAGACTATTTACAGAAGGCATGGATATATACATGGCATTTCTTCAAACCTTGAATGAATAGCAAAAACAGCATAAATTATGCAAAAAAAGATAGTATGCAAATTTGCTTGATTTGAATATTCCATTCAAATTGCTCGAAGTGGGCTAGATGAAACAACGATCCGGTGGATCCACAGTTGGCTACAGAATCGGACTCAAAGAGTGCTTATCAATGGGACCTTCTCAAGCTGGGGAGAGGTAACGAGTGGGGTACCGCAGGGCTCAGTCCTGGGCCCAGTGCTCTTCAACATTTTTATTAATGACTTGGAGGAGGAGGTGCAGGGAATGCTGATCAAATTTGCAGATGACACAAAATTGGGAGGGATAGCTAATACTTTGGAAGACAGAAACAAAATTCAAAGTGATCTGGATAGACTGGAGTGCTGGGCAGAAAACAACAGAATGACATTTAATAGGGACAAATGCCAAGTTCTGCACCTAGGAAAAAGAAACCAAATGCACAGTTACAAGATGGGGGATACGTGGCTCAACCACACTACGAGCGAGAAGGATCTTGGAATTGTTGTCGATCACAAGCTGAATATGAGCCAACAATGTGATGTGGCTGCAAAAAAGGCAAATGCTATTTTGGGCTGCATTCATAGAAGCATCGCTTCCAAATCCCGGGAAGTACTAGTTCCCCTCTACTCAGCACTGGTTAGGCCTCATCTGGAGTACTGTGTCCAGTTCTGGGCACCACACTTTAAGAAGGATGCAGACAAGCTGGAGAGGGTTCAAAGGAGGGCAACAAAGATGATCAGGGGACTGGAAACAAAGCCCTATGAAGAGAGACTGAAAGAACTGGGCATGTTTAGCCTTGAGAAGAGAAGACTGAGGGGAGATATGATAGCACTCTTCAAGTACTTGAAAGGTTGTCACAGAGAAGAAGGCCAGGATCTCTTCTTGATCATCCCAGAGTGCAGGACACTGAATAATGGGCTCAAGTTACAGGAAGCCAGATTCCGACTGAACATCAGGAAAAACTTCCTGAGTGTCAGAGCAATACGGCAATGGAACCAATTACCTGGGGAGGTGGTGGGCTCTCCCACACTGGAGGCCTTCAAGACGAGGCTGGACAGCCATTTGTCAGGGATACTCTGACTTGGATTCCTGCATTGAGCAGGGGGTTGGACTCGATGGCCTTGTAGGCCCCTTCCAACCCTACTATTCTATGATTCTATTCTATGATTCAGGTAGCAGAATTTAGCTTACCCAGGCACAGAATTCTGATTTGGATATTTACTTTTAAATTACAGAGTACATACAGCCCTGACTGTTCCATATGTACGTTATTCACATTGCTGGGTCACAGCCTATAGCATATAAAATTGAGCAACTGGGTTAGATTTTTTTTTTCCTCCAAGCAATTTTCCTGTTAAATATAATCAAGAAGAGAAAGTGAGATTACATCTACACATTTAAGTTAAGTCCATTTTTTAGTACCCTCTCTTCCTTAGTACTTATTTTAGCAGGCACTAAAATTGATCATGCTTCTAATTCAGGAATTCCTCCCCCACCCCAACATAAGCAATTAGTAATTTTATGTTGGTTAGAATACCTCTACTCCAAAGCATCTGCTTCCTTGTGAATAAAATAAATAGGTGAAATTATTTATAAGCCTAATAATGTTGTAAGTGGTTAAGTGCTGGTAAATTAAAAATGCGGAAAGCACCAAAATTAAGTAAAGCAGTTGCACATCAGATGTAGTTGGGTATAGCGCAAAAATAGAATCTCATGGTCCCCATCTCACTTTAAGCCCCTTATGGGGGGGGGGGCATAGCTCAGCGGTATAGCAAATGCTTTGCACTCAGAAGGTCCCCAGTTCAGTCCTGGACATCTCTGGAAAGGGCTGGGGAAGACTCTTGTTGAAGAGCTGCTGCCAGTCAGTACTGAGCTACATGGATCAAGGGTCTCCTTTGGAATAAAGCACTTCCTAAGTCTGTGGCAAGATACTGGGAAGCACTGGGCCTCCATGCTACAATTCCTCCCCACACCACTATCATCTCTTTTATAAACAGGAACCATGCTGGTGTGTGTTGCAGTGGTTCCCATGAGAAAAGGGCCTCAGTATTGTACTCCTCTAGAGACCATCAGAAGTGGGGAGCAGGACCATGGCTACTAGTCCCACCCACACCGTCATATGCCACTACAGGCTCCACCCCCAACATCTAGGTGTACAGCAGGAAGTCTGCAAAGAGGAGTCTACATGTGTGCAGCAACTGTACATGCATAGGCTCTCCACATGGGCGGGAAAATATTGTAAGATATTGTTAATTCGGCAGCCATTGTGTTTCTGGAATTACTTGTTATGGTTCTTTTTTCCTTATTATTGTTTTAACATTGAGTGTTTTAATTTGTTTGGGAGCTGCACTGAGCCCCTTACAGAGAGTGGAATAAACAATTACAATGCAATCCAGAACTCTCAATCCTGCATTTGGATACTCCTCCCTCCCAGGTTCACTTATGGGTGGTTAATTGGTTAAAGAACAGGAATCAGAGAGAATGAATAAGCAGACAGTTCTTATCATGGAAGATAGTGGGGTCCCCAAAGGATCTATATTGGGACCAGCACTTTTTAACTTGCTCATAAATGATCTGGAGTCAAGAGTGATTAGTGAGTTGATCTCTCCAAACTGGGTGAAGGGAAACAAGATGCCAAAGGTGATTCACTGTAGCCCTATTCACACCTTACTTGTGATATCCATGTATAGAAGGGCAAAGAGAGTAGAGTCATTGATCCCACCCCAACATCACACATGCCAGCTAGTCCTGCCCAATGCATTCACTAACTGACCTCAGCTGTCAGAGGAAACAGAAAAGCATAAGTGTTAAGTGGGAGGGAAATTCCTTACACTGCGTTTAGGGCTGGTGTAAAGTTCCACCATTGACAGGGGTGTTGCAGTGAATTAAAGGCATACAGAATTTGGTGTAAGTGTGCTCCTTCCCCATCATGCTCACACCTCACCCATCTCTGTTCCCCATTTCAGCTGCTCCAACACCATATTGGGGGAGTCCACCAGTGTAGCTGTCATGCTGGTGATGTATCTCAAGTAGGAATGCTGGAGAAATTCGAGACAGACTAAAATGTGCTCGGATTTCCAAGAATCCAACCTGTGGAATCTGCTGCGAAACGACCCCCTCAGGCCATGTGGAGCCCATTCACTTTGGGATCTTTTTAATATTTTTTTTACTTTCCTGAAACGTATGCATATTTATTCATAGGAAAATACACACGTTTCTGCTGAGACTGGTAAATATATGTGGGGAAAAGTTGAATGGAATGGGGGACAATATGCTAAATGTTACGTACTAAGGTAAATTATGAAAATTGTTGCGGACCCTCTCACAAAATTATTTACATATTTTTCTGAATTACAAAAAAAATCATATCCGTCTGTGAATGGACGATGGAACAAATGGAACATGACCATCCACAAAACACAGATGGAGTAGATTTTACACAATCCATACATCTTGAATCTCAAGAAACACAGGCAAAGCAAGTCTTCCACCATACTCTAAAGCCCCTCAGCTAATGGATCTTATACCATTACAATTGTATATACAATTGCAATATACAGTTGCATATACAATTACAATACAATTACAACTGTATTACAATTACACTTTAATACAGTTTCAATACAATTACAATATACAATTGCATATATACATATACAATTGCATATACAATTGCACCCTAATATAAAGGATGAACATGACGTGACTTTCATTGAAAAGAAAAAAAAGTTCATTCTCAGTGCTAGGTTGTCATATATTTTACCTATCACAAAAGAAGATTACCAAAGGCTTTTTTCCCCCAAAGGAACAAAAGGCATTATCTCTACTTAAAAACAGCGGGTGACCAGATTAGAAGAAACAGATGGTTTTGAACACATTCTTGGTACACCACAAAGCAATTCACTTGTGAATCATCTGACACTGTTTTTGACAGCACTGTAGTATTGCCTTTAAAGGACCTTCAGCCGAAAGTAAAGTACTTGACACATGAAAAGAGAAGATTAGCTCTACTTCTTCAGTAGTATTTTAAAAATACATGTTTCCGAGGACATACAAATAACCCAGCAGCAGCCCTAGGACACATTCACACTAAACTCCTAACTCTGCTTTTACTGCAGTGTCTGGTACTGAAAATGTACCCAGTCCTGTAGAGTTCACACAGTGATTCACCGAAAGGCAATCTTTTCACCTGTTACAAGCAATAACTTTCAATGGGAAGGCAACTCCCATATGATGCAAGTTAATTAACATACACATTTGTTAGCAAGTTGCCTGAATCTATCCATCTCGTTTTAAATTAGTATTTAAATAAATGCATTCTAGTTACAGGTAGAAAGTCCAGGAGGAAGCAAGCCCACCTTTCTGAAAACTCAGATTAGTCAGGCAGAATGACTCTGAACCAGCTAGCTCCTTTTGCAATCACTTAAAACAGTAATTCCTGGCAGAGCATGCCATTTGTGTCTGTCTTCACTTCGATTCCTAGGGATTATCAGATGGTGCTTTTTTATCAGTGTAGGTTAAAGAAAAGCAGGAGAAGATTTTACCTGCAGGAATAGTAGCAGGTATACAGCATGCAGAGAAAATAGTGCTAAGGGTGATAATGAGACAAAGTTTAGCGATAGTGTAACACTTTCTCCAAGAAATGGACTTTATTGCAGATTAGCAAATTAAACCAATAATACAGGCCCGCAGCATAGATCTACAGATTTCAGGAATTTCCTCAAAGCAGAATAGTAAAATAAAAACGGTGCCCTTACTTAGCTATGATTCTGTTACAGCGCTGCCTATTGGTTGGTAGTGTTGCTTGCTTACATAATCATGACACCTTTCTCCCTGATTAAAAATGTACAACCAAATTTTCAGCAGAGTATATAATCTACCAACCAGAAAGGCTTTTGTTTTTGTCTGCCCACTCAAGTGACAAGTGTGCATCACACCGGTAGCTGAGGCTGGGTTATCAGGGCATGCTAGGTCAGTACACTCTGCTGTGGGAATCTTTTCATTTCTCAGTGGCATCATTTCAGTCTCATTAGAATTTCATGACAATTCCTCCTCAAAGACTGAGCCTCTTGAGAAGGTATAGGTGCCTGCTGTGATATCTCATCCATCTCTTCCCCTGCAGAATTCTCTTGGGAACGTTGCTGACTTCTGCAGTCAATTCCCCTTCTTTTCTTTCAACGTATCTCTGTATTGGTTCTCAATATACTACAAAGGGGACAGAGTGGCCTTTTTATATCATCAAAAATACGTTGCTGAAAGCACACTCCTACGTCTACCCAGAGGTAAGTCCCATTAAATTCAATAGAGCTTGCTTCCAGGGAAGTGGGTATAGGATTGCAGCCTAAATTATGGAGGGAGCAATCGGCTGTCTAGCTGCAGGACCTCGGAGCGAGGGAAGCAGTGGCAGGACGACACATAGGATGTGTCGAACCTGCATTTCCGACCTCCCTGCCCTGGCCTACCCCAGGAATGCCCCGTTTTCGCTGCCCCTTGCTGCTCTTCCAAGCGCAGAGTGCAGGGCTGATCTGTGCTGTCTACAAGGTGGCATGGGAGGGGCAGGGGGTCAGTTCACTGGGAACTGACCTTGGAGTGCAGCCTTGGAGGTCAGTTCCTGGGAACCGACCTATCCTATAGCCATCCAGCCACTGACTAGCGGCCATAGGATTACGCCCTTAACCTGTACATTAGTGCCTTTCATTTTTGTCCTAAAGCACATAATTATTTTAACTAGTGCTGTGTGGAAACTTCCTTCCACATTTTTTCAACCATTCTCATTCAATTTGATAGAAAATAAATGGCTTTAGAAAAGAAATTCCAAAGGGAAGAATATTTAGGAGAAGTACTCAGGTGTTTGGTTTGGGGTTCTTGTGCCTACCATACTGAGGTGGCTGAGGAGTTGTGTGTAAAGTCCTGTCTTTCACTGTGCAATCATCTCTCTGGGAGCCTATAGCCTCCTCTGCTTCCCACACTTCAATTAAAGCCCAGGGGAAGACATATTGAGGTAATATTTGCCATAGGGCCTTTTCAGATCAGGAAGTGTAGATAGTCTGGGGGTCTGCACAGCAACTGAGAGATGTATCATAGAACACTGCCCCCTGTCACACCTCCTGGTAAAGATTAACCTAAGTTCTATCACAGGGCAAGAAAGGCTTCACAATCTTATTATGGTCAAGGAAGTAAGCTTGCTAGGCAAACTTCTTTTGAAAATTTAATTGATAGAGTTTGCCAAAACAAAAGCAAGAAAGAAGTCATTCAAGTAGGCTACCTGTATTAGATGATGCGTTAATTATTATTATTATTATTATTATTATTATAAAGGATTTTTGTTGAATTATGCAATGTCTGATCATTTCTGCTCTTAATTTTAGTCATCATAAATAATTCATAATTTCCTGAGATTATAAAACATCCCTATTGCATTCCACTCAAGTAGGGAATTGCATTCCACTCAAGTAGGCTTGCCTATCTAGTGAACTGGAATTTCTGATTTATTAATGATTTCATACTTATTAAATATTATATGCCAAACTATATAATATGTTTATTATGTCACTATTCCAGCCTCTAGTCTGTTTTGTACTGCTTTAGCTCTCTGTTTAGCTTTAGCTACAATAAAACAGTAAAATGCTATCTAAAAGAAATGCCTTAGTCATACAATCATAGGGTTGGAAGGGGCCTACAAGACCATGGAGTCCAACCCTCTGCTCATTGCAGGAAACCTGATTCCCAGGCAGTCTCCCATCCAAGTACTAACAGGGCTGACCCTGCATAGCAGCTGAGATCTGACACATCCAGCCCTTTGTCAGTTAACCCTTACCTACCACAGCCTCTCTTCTAACTAGGCCAGCTCCTTTACAATACTATAAGCTATAACGAACCTTCTCCCTCCCGTTTGTGGGGGTGCTCCCTTTAAGTTGTTTTTCCTCCTTTGCAAACCTTGGATTTTTCCAAAGCATGCTGAAACCTCCTTTTGTTTCTCAGTGGCCCCATTTTGGCTCCAATCCTGTCAGTACTCAACACCCAAATTCACTATTAGAGGGAGCGTTGGCACCCAGCAAGTTAGGTGCTTGTGTGGAAGGTGGTTTGCGAGCGGAGATGGGTTAAAGAAGATGCAGACAACAAGCTTGGGTTGAAAATTGGGCCACATTTATTAAATACTTGCAAAGGGGTAACTAGGATGGGCATCTAACTGTGTCAGCGGCTAGCTGGCACTTCTTGGGTGAAAACATACCCAGCCTGAGGGGTGGCGGTGATCTCGCCATCCCTCCAGACTGCCCCTTCTGGGGGAGGTAGACCTTCCGGTGTCACCCCCGACCCGGTGCCGCACAACACCTGGGTGAGTGAGTAGGGTTGGTCTCCCAGGCAACCCTTATCCCCCCGCCGAGCCGCACAAGCCGTTCAGGGGGCCTCAGGCATCACCTGTCACCATAAGGTGCCTCTGCATGCACACCATCCCTTGTTGTTGTTCAGTCGTTCAGTCGTGTCCGACTCTTCGTGACCCCATGGACCATAACACGCCAGGCCTTCCTGTCCTGCGCTCTCTCCCGGAGCGTGCTCAAGTTCATATTCATTGCATCAGTGATGCTATCTAGCCATCTCATCCTCTGCCGTCCCCTTCTCCTTTTGCCTTCAGTCTTTCCCAGCATTAGGGTCTTTTCCAAGGAGTTTTCTCTTCGCATTAGGTGGCCAAAATATTGGAGCTTCAGCTTCAGTATCTGTCCTTCCAATGAGCACTCAGGGTTGATTTCCTTTAGGATGGACTGATTTGACCTCCTTGCAGTCCAGGGGACTCGTAAGAGTCTTCTCCAGCACCACAGTTCGAAAGCATCAATTCTTCGGCGCTCAGCCTTCCTTATAGTCCAGCTCTCACAGCCATACATTACTACTGGGAAAACCATAGCTTTGATTAGACGGACCTTTGTCGGCAAGGTGATGTCTCTGCTTCTTACTATGCTGTCTAGGTTGGCCATAGCTTTCCTCCCAAGGAGCAAGCGTCTTTTAATTTCATGGCTACAGTCACCATCTGCAGTGATCTTGGAGCTCAAGAAAGTAAAATCTGTCACTGCTTCCATTTCTTCCCCTTCTATATGCCAGGAAGTGATAGGGCCAGATGACATGATCTTAGTTTTTTTAATGTTGAGTTTCAAACCAGCTTTTGCACTCTCCTCTTTCACCCTCAACAAGAGGCTCTTGAGATCCTCTTCGCTTTCTGCCATTAGGGTGGTATCGTCTGCATATCGGAGGTTGTTGATAATTCTCCCAGCAATCTTAATTCCGACCTCTGATTCATCCAACCCGGCATTTATCATGATGTACTTTGCATATAAGTTAAATAAGCAGGGTGACAATATGCAGCCTTGTCGTACTCCTTTCCCAATTTTGAACCAATCGGTTGTTCCATGTCTGGTTTTTACTGTTGCTTCTTGACCCTCGTACAGGTTTCTCAGGAGACAGTTAAGGTGGTCTGGTACTCCCATCACTTTAAGAATTTGCCAGAGTTTGTTGTGATCCACACAATCAAAGGCTTTAGCGTAGTCAATGAAGCAGAAATAGACATTTTTCTGGAATTCTCTTGCTTTCTCCATGATGCAGCAAATGTTGGCGATTTGATCTCTAGTTCCTCTGCCTCTTCTAAACCCAGCTTGTACTTCCGGTAGTTCTTGGTTCGCATACTGCTGAAGCCTAGCTTGTAGGATTTTGAGCATCACCTTGCTGGCATGTGAAATGAGCGCAATTGTGCGGTAGTTTGAACACTCTTTGGCGTTGCCCTTCTTTGGAATTGGAATGTAAACTGACCTTTTCCAGTCTTGTGGCCACTGTTGAGTGTTCCAGATTTGTTGGCATATTGAATGCAGCACTTTAACAGCATCATTTTTTAGGATTTTAAATAGCTCAGCTGGAATACTGTCATCTCCGCTAGCTTTGTTGTTACTAATGCTTCCTAAGGCCCACTTGACTTCACTCTCTAGGATGTCCAGCTCAAGTTCAGTGACCGCACTATCATGGCTATCAGGGACATTCAGATCTTTCCTGTATAGTTCTTCTGTGTATTCTTGCCACGTCTTCTTAATCTCATCTGCTTCTGTTAGGTCCCTGCCTTCTTTGTCCTTTATCATGCCTGTCTTTGCACAAAACGTTCCCTTGAGATCTCCAATTTTCTTGAAGAGATCTCTAGTCTTTCCCATTCTGTTGTTTTCCTCGATTTCTTTGCATTGTTCATTTAAGAAGGCCTTCTTGTCTCTCCTTGCTATTCTCTAGATCTCTGCATTCAGTTGGGTATATCTTCCCCTTTCTCCCTTGCTTTTTGCTTCCCTTCTTTTGTGAGCTACTTGTAAAGCCTCATCAGACAGCCACTTGGCTTTCTTGCATTTCTTTTTCTTTGGGATGGATTTCGTTGCTGCCTCCTGAACAATGTTACAGACCTCTGTCCATAGTTCCTCAGGCACTCTGTCTATCAGGTCTAATCCCTGAAATCTATTTCTCACCTCCACTGTATATTCATAAGGGATATGATTTAGGTCATACCTGAACGGTTTAGTGGTTTTCCCGACGTTCTTCAATTTAAGCCGAAATTTTGCAAGAAGCAGCTCATGATCTGAGCCACAGTCAGCTCCAGGTCTTGTTTTTACTGACTGTATGGAGCTTCTCCATCTTTGGCTGCAAAGGACATAATCAATCTGATTTTGATATTGACCATCTGGTGATGTCCATGTGTAGAGTCGCCTCTTGTGCTGTTGGAAAAGAGTGTTTGCTATGATCAGCATGTTCTCTTGGCAAAACTCTATTAGCTTTTGTCCTGCTTCGTTTTGTACACCAAGGCCATGCCTGCCTGTTATCCCGGTGATTTCTTGACTTCCTACTTTAGCATTCCAATCCCCTATGATGAAGAGGACATCTTTTTTTGGTGTTAGTTCTAGAAGGTGTTGTAGGTCTTCATAGAACCGATCAACCTCAGCTTCTTCGGCATCAGTGGTTGGGGTATAGACTTGAATTACTGTGATGTTGAATGGTTTGCCTTGGATTCGTACTGAGATCATTCTATCATTTTTAAGATTGTACCCCAGCACTGCTTTTCCCACCCTTTTGTTGACTATGAGTGCTACTCCATTTCTTCTAAGGGATTCTTGCCCACAATAGTAGATATGATGGTCACCTGAATTAAATTAGCCCATGCCTGTCCATTTTAGTTCGCTGATTCCCAAGATGTCGATGTTCAATCTTGCCATCTCATGTCTGACCGCCTCCAGCTTACCTTGATTCATTGATCTGACATTCCAGGTTCCTAAACAATATTGTTCTTTACAGCATCGGATTTTCTTTTCACCACCAGACACATCCACAGCTGAGTGTCCTTTCGGCTTTGGCCCAGCTGCTTCACTCTTTCTGGCGCTACTTGGAAATACCCTCTGCTCTTCCCCAGTAGCATATTGGACACCTTCCGACCTGAGGGGCTCATCTTCCGGCGTCATATCTTTTAGCCTTGTGATACGTTCCATGGGGTTTTCTTGGCAAGAATACTAGAGTGGATTCAAGAATACTGAATACACCATCCCTACTTTCCTGTTTTTGCCCGTCCTAGCCGCCAACTGGAATGTGACCGATGATAAAGACCATATTCCCTTACAGGACACACTCGACCCGTAAAACAGTGTGACGTAGGCAAAAAAGACGCACAGTAATAGGCCAATCGAACCGTGAGCCAAAAAATTCCTACATGGTTCCCAAAGGTAATAAACCCACACTGCTTAGGGGAGGGTGGGAGGGAGCTGCGTCGAGCCAGAGAGCTGAGATTGGGAAGGGGACTGAGTTTAAGGCAACTCAGCCTGCCCCTCCTTGCATGGTGGTGCCACTGGGGTGCACCAATCAGAGGCCCCTACGTCTTGTCACCCCACCCGCCCGCAATGGCCCCCCCCTTTCGGCCAGACAAGCTGGCGCCGGGGTGAGGGCATTTGCGAGCAGAGATGGGTTAAAGAAGACACAGACAACAAGCTTGGGTTGAAAATTGGGCCACATTTATTAAATACTTGCAAAGGGGTAACTAGGACGGGCATCTAACTGTGTCAGCAGCTAGCTGGCACTTCTTGGGCGAAAACATACCCAGCCTGAGGGGTGGCGGTGATCTCGCCATCCCTCCGGACTGCCCCTTCTGGGGGAGGTAGACCTTCCGGTGTCACCCCCGACCCGGTGCTGCACAACACCTGGGTGAGTGAGTAGGGTTGGTCTCCCAGGCAACCGTTATCCCCCTGCCGAGCCGCACAACCCGTTCGGGGGGCCTCAGGTGTCACCTGTCACCATAAGGTGCATCTGCATGCACACCATCCCTACTTTCCTGTTTTTGCCCGTCCTAGCCGCCACAGGAGTCACAAGCCTAGAGCTTGTGAAACTCCCCCCACCTGTGCAGAAGAACTTCCCGCAGGCCCCTTTGCAGATCAGACAGACATATGTTATTCACTAAATGAGACAGGTGGACACCGTCCCACCTGTAACGCTCCCTCCACATCCACAGAATTCCCTGGTGGGTGGTGAATCCAACACCTCATTCACCTAGCCATAAGCCAATTCTCTGTGCACTTTCAGACGTGCCCTGCCACTGGCAACGTCATTCCATTCCTTCCCATTGATCCATGGGAGCCGTGAAGGCTGCAATAGGCTACTTCCAGCCAGGTATGCCGGACCACCTGCATCTCAACCAAGGCCTGTTCCATCAGGTCCTCGCCTGGCTTACAGCCGAAGTCATTCCCTCCAATGTGCAGTACCTGGACCTGCGGAGGAAGACTGACAAACTTTGGTGCGACACAGTGAGGAGGGGACTCCCACCGTATGCCACATCTATGGTGCCACTGGATCTTAATGTGACGGGGTGACAGAAGCTGAAGTCTGAAGATGACGTACACGCCCTTCATGCAGCTCCAGACATCATAACGTGCCCATGTAAGAGCACCCGTACCGGCATACGACGAGTCTGCTGGTCTAAGGAATAAGCACATTAGAGCCAGCAAAGCAAAAATTGAGTCAGGAAGAAGCGGACAAGTCACGAATGCAGGCCGAAACGCTGCAAAGCCCCATTTAAAATGTCGTAACATGCCTGAGAGAGAAATCTCCAGAGGCTGCCATGGAGACTGTTTCCATGTAACAACAGTGGGTTCTGAACTGCAAATTACCTAGGCCTAGCGGGGTAAAGCTAATGCAGAAACTGCCCAATTGCCCTTAAGTCAACAGTAAACCGTTGAATTGATAAAAAACGGAGGCCCCTCCTCAGACCCGTGGCATTCCATAAAACCCGTAAGGTGCCACCTGAGCATGATCCGTTGACTTGCGTTTGGCCGTGTGCCACTGCCGTGCCCTTGCCATACCCATCAGTTTGATCACAAATATGTACATGGGTTACATTGGGCCAGACCTGTACCTTGAAGCAAATCGAGGCTCTCCGGGACGAGTCGGCCTTCTGAGCCCAGACCAACCCTGCATTCTGTTAAGGCTACTACGTGGAACAGGGAAAGTCTCATTGGAAAGCTCAAATGGAGGGCCATTTCCCCCGGAGCCCGAAAGGGGTATCTGGAGAGAGAGGGTGATTAATTTACTAATGCAGGCAACATCTGTGCCCAACACTATCTTGCACGCCGAAACCTAAAATCTGACATGGAGTCAGTGAAACCCACCTTTGTGGGCCAAAGGCTAAATGGCCAGCTTGCGACTAGGAGTGCACGAAAGCCACTTACCTGGTCTCGCAGCTTTTCGCGGTGGGGGGGAGGCGCTTCGCTGCTCTCCCCGCGAAGTTCAGGCCGGGGGGGAGGCTTCCCGCCTCGCCCGGCCGAAATTCAGGCCGGGGGGGAGGCTTCCCGCCTCGCCCGGCCGAAATTCAGGCCGGGGAGGAGGCGCCTCGCCTCGCCCAGCCGCGAAATAAAAATTTTTTTTAAAAAAAAACACCCCCGTGATAGGCTACGTGACGATTAACGTAGCTTATCACGGCTAGATCTGCAAAGTCAGCCGTGATAGGCTACGTAAATCGTCACGTAGCCTATCACGGGTGACTTTAAAAAAAAAAAAAGCGCATACGCAAATGGTGGCCCCCATAGGGAGCCGCCATTCGCGTTCCTTATTTGGTCGCTGTAGTCTACGTAAATCTTTACGTAGACTACGGAGAAAATAAGGGCAACGCAAATAGCGTTGCCCTTATTTTCGCCGTAGTCTACGTAATCTTTATGTAGTCTACGTAATCCCGCCCCTGACGAAGACCCGACGAACCGTCGCCGGGACCCGCCGCCGGGAGGGACATTCGGGAAAGGTAAATCCTGTCCCAGGGGGGGTGCGGGGGGTGGGGGGGTGCGGAGAATTTCTCTCTGAAACTTCTTCGGGGGGCCGAACACGTTGGCGCTCGGCCCCCCGAAGTTTCGGGGAGAAATTCTCCGCCATCCCTACTTGCGACTTATGGTCCCAAATATTCTGTTGTTCCTTAAGGAGACGTGAAAATTGTGGCCAATGATCTATAGATAATGGCCATGAATCCTATCACTGAGGCTTTGCCTAATATGCGGCACACTCCATCTGCTCTGTCGCAGGCGGCTTCTGTACAGAGAGCCATGGAATGCAGGCTGGCATGCCTGGCTTCAGTATCCCGGTCTCCCATAGTACTGCGAGGATGGGATCAGGGAATGGAGCACCTCCTTTTGTTTCTCAGTGGCCCCATTTTGGCTCCAATCCTGTCAGTACTCAACACCCAAATTCACTATTAGAGGGAGCGTTGGCACCCAGCAAGTTAGGTGCTTGTGTGGAAGGTGGTTAGTCTACTTACATTAAACACACATTGTGTGTGTGTTTAAAGTCACTTCAGAATTAACCTTAGGGAGAGGTGTTCATCGCTTAATTACATCTGATGACCTGCAGTGGAAGATGTGAACTGACTCTATTGAAAAGCACTGTGCTTGAGTTGATACAATATGAAACGTCTCTCCAGTATCTCATCTGTGATGGGCCATTCACTGATTCACACATGCAACTCACAACTTGCAGACAAATTATGAGGAACCAACCTTAAGTGGAGGAAGCCTAGTGGCCCCTCAGCTTGAGCAGTCCCTGGCTTACAACCCACTCCAAAGATTAAGTACTCCACCTATACTTGTGTTCACCAGCTGTTCAGTCTCGGCTAAGAGAGAACAAGAAGCTGCTGAAAGAACGAAATGGAGACTGGACTAATGTGGAATTGAGAAAGCAAAAAGGGACACCTTTAAGATTCTTCCTCTATTGAGACAGCATGTAAGGCTACAGCCATGGAGGAGCTCTCATGCCCCCATAGCCCTTAGCAAGCAAGGATGGCTGAACTCTTGACTTTGACCATCCTCTCCATTTTCTAATTCCCTAGAGCACTGAGTGGGTGCAGGAGATAAGCTGCCTCCTGCAAGTTTACTCACGTGTGTAGTATTCTCTCATCAACATCCTTCTTCCCCCAAGAAAGAGTGTACCACAATCAGTGAATAGGGAAGGTTTATCAAAACCCTTGACTGCTTCACATCAGGGGCTCAAAGATGCTTCTGGCAGTTTTGTGGCAGCCTTGTTTTATATGTCTGTTTTGTTTGCCAACTTCCTTGTGATAGATTTCACCTCCCCCCACCCCCCCACCCCTGACAGCCAACATGACATGAAAATACTTGGCTCTTCTCAAAAGATAAAAATATTCTGACTATTCGGGATCCTTAGAAAACACACAGAAATTTAAGAAGTTTCCTTTGGTGAAGAAGAGACAATATTTAAAGTCAACAGAAGAAAATGACACAGAATAAAGCTTGTTGCTTGGGAATAAGAAGGCACCTAAGCATATAACATAAAATATTCGCACTGCCATAGCAACGTCACTGAAACAATTTCTCCAAGTAAACAAGCAGCTCCTTTCATGCTTGCACTTTCCACAGAAATGCACCCAGTACAAAAGGAACAACACTCCTTAATTAAAAATAAAGGAAGTTAACAACACAACTCTGGAAGCCATGACTTTCACCATAGCACCCACGCACACCTGTATGAGAGGGTTGTGTTTTTTTTATTCACAAGAAAGTATAGAAGTTCTTGCCTCACATAATGCGATCATGTTACATAATAGAGGTTTTCTCTTCTAGGGTCCCCCAGAGACATACCAGAGGTTTCTTGATGGAATAGAATGTTGGACAAGCTTACTTGCTCACCACTATCAAGCATTCCTTGCAATGTACACCACAGGGAATTGTTGTGTGTACTTGTCTTGGCTCATCTATATGTTATGTTAAAGATACAGTGAAAAAATAGTGAATTTGGGTGTTGAGTACTGACAGGTAGTATCCAATGTAAGTCCTACTTAGAGTAGACCCACTGAAATGGATGGGATAGAAGTTAGTGACGACTGACTTAAGTCCTATTCATTTCCATGGCTCTACTCTAAATAGTACTAACATTGGATACTACCCTATGCCTTTTTCTTTTTACAATTGGGGGGTCTAGTTTTTTATTGTAACTCCCCTCCCCTGTGATTGGAGAGGCAAGGTTTAATCCTTCCCTCCCCAGCTCCAGTCTTATCAAAAATTGCCTTCCGTAGCGGCATGGGGAAGCATTACCAGAAAAAATGGGGTAAATAGAGAAGGATTAAACATCTCCTCTCTGTGCAGGGGTTGGGTTCCAATAAAAATTGGTCACAGGCACCCCACACTGTAAAGCAGCAAAAAGCAACTGGCGTTGAAGCCCTAATGTAATGTGCAGTTTAGCATTCAGTTAACTGGGAGAGAGAAGTCTCACTAGAAGCACCTCTGCACCAGTCTAAAATCCCACATTTAAAATAGGGCTTTCTGCTTCTGTTTTAAATGCAGGATCACAACGGACTCCCTTTACATGCGCTTCCTTTCCCTCCTACCCTTTCCCCCCTCTTTTTCACCCTCATCTGAGTCTTCCATATGTTTCATTATACAGACGCTAGATGGTGCTGTGGTCTAGCTCTGCTTATTGCGAGTTTTCCTCTTTTCACAGAGGGAACTCAAGCGTGGTAATTTGATAGTTCATTGTCTCAGATCTTTTTTAAAAATGGAATAAAGGTAATTTAGTGCGGGAGACACTCTGGAGGTTGACGACACCATCTAAAGGACCCGCAAACATCCGTAACCAGTCTCAATAGCAGGATAAATGCTCCATGTAAAGAAGCCCTAGGCCTGACCTGCGCTCAACATGAACGTACTGACTATATAGCCTAAACTTGCCTCAGATTCCTCTGCATCATGCTGGGGGTTCCATGATCAACCTTCAGGAGTTCCTCAGAATACAAGCTGAACAAATTCCCTGAAGGTAGAAATTGAAAAGCCGCTGTGTATGAACACAAGGATTGCCCTGTTGGATAAGGCCATGATCCATCATAGTGCAACATTCCATTTCCTCTTGGAAACTTGCAAGCAGAAAACAGCATTTCCCAAATGTCCATCCCTAGCATTTGGTATTCAAAGGAATGTTGCAGCCATACATGGAAGTTCCTTAGCTATCATAGCTAACAGCTATTGATAAAGTTATCTTCCAAGCCAACAACCAACATTATGAGTGTCCCCGCCCCATGTTGCTAGTGAGGGCTGGGATATGCGTAGGCTGTAGACTGCACTCCATATGGTAAAAACATCTCAAAATTACAGCAGGGGTGTGAAGTTCACCACGGGGATGCCATTTTCAACAGCAGTCCTGTGGTGACTGCTAACATGCTCGAGTACATAGAGATATTTTCTTCTATATTAAATCTTTCACATCTTCTTTCACAACTTGAGGCTCACCTGAAGCAAACTTGGCACATGTGGTATGGCTATGGGAGATTCTAGCACTATTTAAGTGGAAAATCAGCCCATTCCTCAGCATTACATTGTCTACCAAGTTAGATATCTTTAAACAACGTTTTTGGGGCTATTTTCCTTCTACATGCCATATGAGCAGAGCAGAAGGGAGTCTTTACCGTAAGTTCAGTTCCAGTTGCAAAAATACTCATTTTAATGATATTGAATCCAGGAATAGTTCAAGAATTTAGGACTGAATAGTTCAGGTAGAAGAGTTATATATTCATAAAACGTTGTTTATAAGTGGACTGCTCAGGAAATATGAGAAATTTGGTCTTTTTATGGTTCATTTTCATTACTGATGAAGGTTTTAAGTGGAGTATTAAATCATTACTATGAAATTATTTTTCCCCCTTAATTATATTTTAGAGTACATAATCTTATATGTGAGATCAGCCAGCTGGGGGGCTATAGGATTTAGTGGAAGCCCTGCTATGCCAGTGGAACACCAGATACACATCTGTTACACCACTGCCATGACTGATTTGCGAGCGGAGTGGCCGAATCATCATGTGTGGGATGAGGACATCAGAGGGGATGAGCACACTTATGCCATTTCCTACACCCCTTCAATCCATCAATGGCGCAACTTTACACCAGAGCCTGATTTGGCACAAAGCATTCTCCCACTGACTTCAGTGGGAGGAGGGGAAATTTAAAAAATAGCTGCCCTACCCATGTCCCCATGGCAAGGCATAGGATATGGAGACCTCACTCAGCTCAGAACCCAGTCACACCACTACCAATACATAAACTCCACACAGGGAGATCACAACTCAGATGACAGGGCACACAGCATGGGGCTACAACTCTCTGGCCTTGTGTTACACACACTTAGAGACCATACAGGGAAACTCTGGTGAAGAGAAACTATGGAGAATGAGCACTCTGCAGAAAAAATGGGGGGCTCTAAAGCACATCTGGGAACTTGCACACATTGCTAATACTTACTTCAGGGGCTTCTCTACATTATGGAAAAATCCCATAGCCTTACCGGGGTTTTCTGCTTCCATTTCTGTGGCGTGATTAGGATGGGCTCCTTTAGACAACGAACACGTGACGTGGAATTGAAAACGCCCTTTCTCTGCAGCCTTTCTGGGGGCAGCTTTCTAGATTTTCAATGAAGCAGCTCCATCTACTGGCCGAATTATAGCACTACACCAGCATTACACACTGGCAATCTCTCTCTTTTTTGAATTCCAACTTATTGCCAATCTTTTTGAAAGCAGGAGAAACAGGGGAAAGTGCAGGAGATCTCCTGGAGGATGACGACGTGTAAAGACCCACAAACTTCCTTGAGTGGCCAATCACGAGCATGCAATAAATTGCTCGTGTAGAGATGCCCCAGGACTCCAGGCACAAACACCCACACCTGGGATTGCCAAGACAAAGTACCCCACATGGGTAAGTGAAGGAATGGGAAAGACATCTGTAATACATGTGGGACTTTGAATGCATGCTATGTAGAGTGGGAGGGGCACTGACTGAATGGAGAGAAGGCAGAGTGGGATGAAATTCCTTTTGAAAATGACTGTTTGTGCTAGGGAAGAAGAAAAAGGGGAAGAGGGTAAAACAGTTGGAGAAGAAGTCAAAAGGGGACTCAAGAGAAAAATGCAGAGACAGAGAGAACTTTATCCATTCAAAAACACTGTGACTCAGGAGTAGAGGCCAGCAACAGGAGTCCAAGAAACTGTGGAAGCAACTGCCACTGTCCCACTAACAGCAGCACTATATCTGTAATTGACTGTGTTTTAGAATTAAGATTGTTTTGCATTTGGTTTTGTACATTTTTATTTTTTATTAGTTAACATTGCTACTTACTGAAAATTCTAACATTAAGTAAATAGTGTTATATATTGATTTGTTTGTCTCTAGAGTAATTGCAATACAATATGAGATATTACATTTGGCATACCAAACAGGATTGAGGAGCATAAAGCACAGGGAAACCAGCTAGAGGCATCATGAACCCTTTAGGGGACAATGGTGGTAATGAAGCCACAAGGGTGCAGATTCAATCATCCCCATCCTATACACACACACACACACACACACACAGATAGAGAGAGAGAGAGAGAGAGAGAGAGAGAGAGAGAGAGAGAGATTTGGAGCCTTCTGGTTGCCTACGTTTTCAGGAAAAAATATTCAGAGAAATGGTACACTCTTTAGCAAATTTAAAGCTACTCGGTAATCCATGTTTCGATTGCATGTATTTCCTGAGAGGCAGAAAGTGGAAATATAGCTTGGCCAACTGGAGGGGGTAAAAAAGGGAGAGATGCTGGCTTTACACTCAAATCAAAAGGAGACAGTAAAACAAATCTTTAAGAGACTGAGAACATATTTGAGACTAATACCCTGTCTGACTCTGAATTAAATTGAAGTTCCTATTCCAGAGTCCAGGCCCCCACTGAAAGTATGTGGGACTATGCTCTGGGGCTTCAGTGGGCCTTAGGAACAATTCAACAGTTGGAAGCAAATGGGCCCAAGGGGCCCAAGCAAATGCTCAGAGTGAGATTTCTGGAAAGAGTGTATGATGAAGCTATGCATAGGGAATTAAAATTGTTCCTTTAGCAAAAAGAGGGAAACACCTTTCCTGGACTTTAAGGAGGATGTCATAAGGCTCCTGGGTAGCCATATGCAAAGGGGCTGGGGGATGGAGAATGATTGCATAAGTGTTGTGCACTCAAGGGTGGGTGATGCTAATCCTGCACAAGTGGGAAGATGAGTGGAGACTACTGTGTCGAGGGAGGAAGGGATTTGTCCAAAAGAGCTGGAAAAAAATGATGGAGGACAACAGTGAAAGGATGTGAAGAAAGATATAGAGGGAGCTACAGAAAGTGAAAGTAGATCTGAAGCAAGGGAGCTGGAGACTGGAGCAATAGACCACCACATAGTGGGAAGGACCATTGGCCACTAGATAAATTTGATAAGGTTGGCAGGCTGATTTGCCAGAAGTATAGTAAAGTGAGATATATTGTCAGAAGATGTGTAGGAGAGAAGGCTGTTGCTATGGCTTTAATCTGGAAGCCTTTAGAGTCAAGACCCACTTCTGGAGGACTCAGGGATAGGGCCACATGAACCTACAAACTGAACTAGATCTGTGGGAAATCGTCCTTCAACACTGATTAAGATTAATGGAATTGAAATGTGGGCTTTCTTGGATACTGGGTTATAGGTCATCCCGATACAATATCAGCAGCTTCTTAAACACTGGACCCAAGATAATTTATTAAGCACTAAACATAAGACTCAGCTGGTTGTGGGAAATAGCCCTATGTAGGCTACATAGTGAGTTAAATACAAATTGGGGAAGTTGAATGTCCTAGCCAGAGTATGCTGGTTAGCAGTGTGCATAGCGGGTGTTTACCACCAGTGATCCTGGGAATGGACTTACTGCAACATTGTCATGGGAAATTATTATGAGTGCTGAAAGAACAAGGGAAACGTTTTCCTCTTCAAAGAAAGGCCTGGCAGAACACTATGAGATATATTGGAAGTTATTGAACTTTTGCTAGCCAGTGTGGGGAGATTAGGAAACTGAGAATAAAATATATTTGTGCCTTCAACATGTTGCCCAATACAAAAACTATATAGATTACATGATGCCCTGTGAGAACCCTGTTGGGCTAGGGAGGAAGGTACCAGAGTAGCTGCCAAAAACATTGTGACTATGAAATGAGAATTAGTACCCGTTAGAATTCTGAAATGGCACCATTTAATTATGGAATTGTGGTACTACATTACAATCAAATAATTGGGAAGGTAATATGTCTGGTAGAGAATGGCATTCTGCTGCCTGAAATGCAAGCAAACTTGGAGGAGGCAGAAGTATCAAGGATACCTACCAAACTGTAATACAAAAGTAGAACCACAGCCATTACTCTAGAGAAAAAGAAACTAGGGATAGCGGAGAATTCCGCCATGGACTCGAAAGAGGCCGGATTCTTAGAATCCGCCCCCCGCCCAGAATCTGTGGCAGAACGGACCACCCCACCCCACCACCCCACGAAGTCCGAGCCGGCCGAATCCTACCTGGCAGGCTGGCACCGCTGGCTCTGGATCCGGCTGGGTCTGTCCACTGCCCTGTGTGGATGCAAAATGGTGTCCGGCATAGCGGACGCCATTTGCGTCCTCCCCTTTTTGCCATGATAGGCTATGTAAATCTTTACGTAGCCTATCACGGCCAAGGGAGGCACGCAAATGGTCTCCACTATGCTGGACGCCATTTGCTTCCGTAGACCAGCCGCAGCCGGAAGTCCAGCAGCGGCTGGCCCCGGCCGGCGGCTCCGCAAACTTGCTGCGGAGCAGAGCCAGCCAGGGAGGATTCCTGGGGGGAGGACCAGATCGCCTCCCCCCCCTGCAGACCCCCCAGCGGACCCAGGCAGGTGGAGTCCGTAAATCCCTAAAAGAAACTAGCCCAATTAATTAGAATACATGAGAGACCTTTCTCCCAGCAACCTCTGGATTTGGGGTCTGCCTCACATGTGCAACATACCATCCCAACAGGGACATGCCCTCCAATCCAGGAATGATTTGGTCCAGTTGCTTCAGCTTTATATCAATCAGTCAAAGGAATAATAAAGGAAATGCTAGGAGCTGGAGCTATTAAAGAGAGTTATAGCCCATGGGCTGCACCTATTATGTGAGTGAGGAAAAAAGCTGGGAAATTGTGTTTTTGTGTAGATTACAGGAAGTTAAATAAGGTGACCCACCAGGATGTATACCCATTGCCCTGAATTGGGGATTTCTCAGTGACACTGAAATCAGTGTGCTTCTTTTCTACAATTGATTTAGCTCTGAGTACTAGCAAATTCCCATGGTATTGAAGGATCGGGGGGGGGGACTGCTGTTGTAACAGCCATGGGGCTTTAGGAATTTACTAGAATGCTATTTAGTTTGTGTAATGCTTCTGAGACATTTCCAAGATTAATGGAGCATTGCTTCAGCTCAGAGGACTTCAACACTGATCTTTTATATCTGAACAACGTAATTGTGTATTCAAAAATATGTGAGGAGCACTTAAAATACTTGAATGTAGTATTTAGGAGGCTCTCACAATACAGCTTGAAGATTCAATCTTCCAAGTGCGATTTTCTGAAGGAGGAAGTCAACTTTTAGACATATATAGTGTCTGCAACAGGAATTGCACCAGACAGAAAAGGTATGAGACATTCGGGAGCAGTCAGGGCCTATAACTGTGAAGGATATAAGGAGTTGTCTTGGGTTTGAGGGCTATTACTGGGATTTTATTAAAGATTTCTCTAAGATCACTTCATCATTGTATGAACTGCTTAGAAAAGGAAGCAAATATAATTTTGGAGTGGAGAAGCTAGAGAGAAGTGGGGGGTGCAATCTGAGTCTAATCAGTTGAACAAGAATGCCTTCTTGTTCAACCCTGTTGGGGCAGAGCCAGAGGCATGTGATGTCCTCCTCAGCTGGATAATGCGCAAAGGGGATATAAAGAACCAGAGTGACTCCATTTTCTTTTTGACAGTGTAAGTATTAAAGATTGGCCTGGTGTGGGAGTATCTTGTGTACTCGGTAGAGTACAATGCTGAGGGGATGATGACCCCAACACTGGAGCAGGCTCTTGCGTGGCAAGCAGATAGTGTGAGGGCAAGGTTGCTGTGTCTGCCATACTGTTAGGCACTTCGAGTGATTCCAGCACCCATTTCTAAAGTGCTGCTTTGAGCCGATCAGACTGACTTTTTCTCACTCACTTTGAGAAGGCTTTACAATGAGGACAAGCCTCAACCACATGCTCCTCTCCAAGGCAGAGTAGGCAGAGAGAGTGTCCATCAGAAGGCAGCAATTTTGCCCTGCAACAGGTGCATTTTCGAAATGGGGCCCTGAGGGCCATATGCCCATGACAGTGATCACAAAAGTCATGAAAAATAGAAAGAAATAAAAGAAATAATTATAATATAGGCTAGAATACATGATAGAAAAATGAAATAGAACCTCAGCTTTTGAGAAAAGAATGCTTTCAGATAGTCAGAATGTGAGGGAAGCTCTCTAATGAGGCACACACAATGGTGGTCAAAAGAGAACTGAGGGAAGAAGTAGGAACCCGCTAGGGACATGAACACTGGGATGGCGGGGGATGGGTCCCGCCAAAATTCCTCAGCTATAGAAGCTTCCCGAATTGAGGCTCTGTGCAGGCACAGAGCCCATATGTGTGATGCATAGAGACCTCGAAGAAGAACTGGGGGAACCAGCTTGGTCCCTAATTGCTTGCACCCAGGAGGCCAAGCAGGCCTGGGTATTCCCCCACTCAGGCTGATGACCGAGAGGGTGGTGGAAGCTACCATATGACATAGTTGGGTTTGAATCACATTTCCCTCTACCTTCCATTACAGGGGGTTCTGTGTACAAGTGATTTGTGATAGGAGAGGGAGTGAGGCCATTGGTGGACTGGACACATGGCAATGTGAAATTATACGAGTCCGCTTATTGCTTATAACAGATCAGACTCACGTTCCGTTTTCAACATGGGATGGAATCAAATCAATCCCATAAGGAGAGATTTCAAGTTTGATTCCACACACAAAACAAACTGATATGTCAAGCTGAAGACTCCATAGTATTTATTTACTACTGACACTTAGTTATAGCAGTTTTAAATCTATTGGGTTCATAGAATCATAGAATAGTAGGGTTGGAAGGGGCCTACAAGGCCATCGAGTCTAACCCCCTGCTCAATGCAGGAATCCAAGTCAGAGCATCCCTGACAAATGGCTGTCCAGCCTCGTCTTAAAGGCCTCCAGTGTGGGAGAGCCCACCACCTCCCCAGGTAATTGGTTCCATTGCCGTATTGCTCTGACACTCAGGAAGTTTTTCCTGATGTTCAGCCGGAATCTGGCTTCCTGTAACTTGAGCCCATTATTCCGTGTCCTGCACTCTGGGATGATCGAGAAGAGATCCTGGCCTTCTTCTCTGTGACAACCTTTCAAGTACTTGAAGAGTGCTATCATATCTCCCCTCAGTCTTCTCTTCTCAAGGCTAAACATGCCCAGTTCTTTCAGTCTCTCTTCATAGGGCTTTGTTTCCAGTCCCCTGATCATCTTTGTTGCCCTCCTTTGAACCCTCTCCAGCTTGTCTGCATCCTTCTTAAAGTGTGGTGCCCAGAACTGGACACAGTACTCCAGATGAGGCCTAACCAGTGCTGAGTAGAGGGGAACTAGTACTTCCCGGGATTTGGAAGCGATGCTTCTATGAATGCAGCCCAAAATAGCATTTGCCTTTTTTGCAGCCACATCACATTGTTGGCTCATATTCAGCTTGTGATCGACGACAATTCCAAGATCCTTCTCGCTCGTAGTGTGGTTGAGCCACGTATCCCCCATCTTGTAACTGTGCATTTGGTTTCTTTTTCCTAGGTGCAGAACTTGGCATTTGTCCCTATTAAATGCCATTCTGTTGTTTTCTGCCCAGCACTCCAGTCTATCCAGATCACTTTGAATTTTGTTTCTGTCTTCCAAAGTATTAGCTATCCCTCCCAATTTTGTGTCATCTGCAAATTTGATCAGCATTCCCTGCACCTCCTCCTCCAAGTCATTAATAAAAATGTTGAAGAGCACTGGGCCCAGGACTGAGCCCTGCGGTACCCCACTCGTTACCTCTCCCCAGCTTGAGAAGGTCCCATTGAGAAGCACTCTTTGAGTCCGATTCTGTAGCCAACTGTGGATCCACATGATCGTTGTTTCATCTAGCCCACTTCGAGCTAGTTTGCTCATCAGGATATCATGGGGCACTTTGTCGAAAGCTTTGCTGAAGTCGAGGTATATGATGTCTACAGCATTCCCACGGTCTACAAGGGAGGTGACTTGATCAAAAAATGAGATCAGATTTGTCTGGCAGGACTTGTTTTTGACAAATCCATGTTGGCTTCGAGTAATCACGGCATTGTTGTCAAGGTGCTTCCAGATGGATTGCTTTATGATCTGCTCCAGAATTTTCCCAGGGATTGATGTCAGACTGACTGGTCTGTAGTTCCCAGGTTCCTCCTTTTTACCCTTTTTGAAGATAGGGACAACGTTAGCCCTCCTCCAGTCATCTGGCACTTCCCCGGTCCTCCATGATTTCTCAAAGAGAATAGACAGCGGTTCTGAGAGTTCTTCTGCCAGTTCCTTTATTACTCTAGGATGCAGTTCATCTGGCCCTGGAGATTTGAACTCATTCAAAGTAATGAGGTGTTCCTTGACCATATGCCTGTCGATCTCAAGCTGCAATCCTGCCCCTTCAGCCTGTACTTCGCCTTTGCCAGGGGGGTCATAGACCCTCTTTTGGGAGAAGACTGAGCCAAAGTAGGAATTGAGCACCTCTGCCTTTTCTTTGTCATCTGTTATCATTTTGCCATCCTTATTTAATAGCTGAACAACCATTTCTTTCCTCTGCCTTTTACTATGCACGTAGCTGAAGAAAGCCTTTTTGTTGTTTTTAGCATCCCTCGCTAACCTCACCTCGTTCTCCGCTTTAGCCTTCCTGACGCCATCCCTGCAATTCTGTGCTACCTGCCTGTACTCTTCCTTTGTTACTTGGCCTTCTTTCCACTTCCTATATGTGTCCTTTTTTGTTTTCAGGTCATCCCTAAGCTTTTTGTGAAGCCACATTGGCTTCTTCTGTTGTCTTCCACCTTTTCTTCTTGTTGGAATTGTTTGTGATTGTGCCTTGAGAATTTCCTTTTTTAAAAGTTCCCACCCATCTTGGACTCCTTTTCTCGCTAGCATTGTTTGCCATGGGACCTTACTGATCATTGTTCTGAGTTTATTAAAATCAGCTTTCCTAAAATCCAGGGTACGCGTTTGAGTACACTCGGCTTTTGCTTCCCTTAGAACCAAGAACTCAAGTACAACATGGTCGCTTTCCCCCAGAGTTCCTGTAACTGCTACTTTATCCACTAAGTCATCTCTGTTGGTTAGGATCAAGTCAAGGATAGCCGATCCTCTAGTTCCTTCCTCTACTTTCTGTAGGAGGAAGTTATCCGCCACACAAGTCAGGAATTTCCTGGAGGGGCCATGTTTTGCAGAATTTGTCTCCCAACAAATATCAGGGAAATTGAAGTCCCCCATTACTACTACATCATGCTTCCTTAAAACATTGGCTATTTGCTTTTCAAAAGTTTCATCCTTGGCTTCTCCTTGATTGGGTGGCCGGTAGTAGACTCCGACCACCAGGTTCCTTTTATTCTTTGCTCCATTTATTTCAACCCAGATGCTCTCGATGGGGCTACCAAGCTCCTCCTCCTGTATTTCTGTGCAGAGATATGTATTTTTCACATACAGTGCAACCCCGCCTCCCTTTCTGTTCCTCCTGTTCTTTTTGAACAAGTTATATCCTTCAACTGCTGTATTCCAGTCATGAGAGTCATCCCACCAAGTCTCAGTTATACCTATCAAGTCATAATGTCCCTCCTGTATTAAGAGTTCAAGTTCGTTCTGTTTGTTTCCCATACTCTGGGCATTAGTATATAGACATCGAAGACCATGTGCTTCATAGTCTGGCTTTCTTCCTACATGTGTCTGAAGACTTTTATTGGGCGCTATCAGCGCTGTTCTCTCCATTGGAGTGCATGCGCCTACGTCCACTGTTACCCCCAACATTACATCTCCCTTCCCCGTAGGATTCAGTTTAAAGCCCTCCTGATGAAGTTCTTCATGCTGTGGCCAAACACATTCTTCCCAGCCTTTGTGAGGTGCAACCCATCCCTAGCCAACAGCCCATCTTCCAGGAAGTATAGCCCGTGGTCCCAGAATCCAAATCTCTCTCGTCGGCACCACCTTCATAGCCAGTCATTCACCCGGAGTATTTTTCGTTCCCTTTCTATCCCTCTTCTAACTACTGGAAGGATGGATGAGAAAACTATCTGGGCCCCAAAGTTCTTGAGTTTCCTTCCCAAAGCTTCAAAGTCTGAAGTGATCTCTTCGTAGCTCCGCTTGGCGGTATCATTTGTTCCCACATGGATGAGAAGAAAGGGATACCTGTCAGTGGGCTTTATGAGTGCAGGCAACCTTTCAGTCACGTCCCTAATCTGTCCTCCCGGGAGACAACATACCTGTCGAGTCCACGGGTCTTCGCGACATACTTGGGTCTCGATCCCACGCAGCAAGGAGTCTCCCACTACTACCACTCTTCTCTTCTTCTTCTTGTAGGCCTGGGTTTCATCGCCTCTGTTTGACTGACCTTTAGCCTCTTGCTCACTCTCATGCAGGTTCCCCTGTGATTCGTCCTCTGCAGGCTGTCCTCCAGTCTCATCTGCAAGTACCTGGAATCGGTTCCACAGCTCCACCGCTTCCACTGGTGCAGAGTGGCGTCTAGTTCTTCTTCTCCTAACTGTCACCGTTTTCCAAGGAGTATCCTCTACTCCATTTTTCTTCTCCTCAGCATTTCCCACTTCTGCCTCATCTTGCTGTTGCTCTTCAAGCTTCTGGTCTGCCCTTTGCTGCTGTAGTTCCCCCATTCTGTCCAAGAACTCTTCGTGTTCTCTTATTCCCCGGAGGGTTGACAGTCGCCGCTCCAGTCCACTTACTTTTTCCTCCAGCAGCGTGATCAACTTGCACTTGTTGCAGGTGTAGGCCATGTTGTTCTCAGGCAAGAAAACAAACATGGCACACACCTTGCAGGTCACCACCACTGGAGAGTCTTGTCCTTCCATAGCCCCTTTTCCCTTTTTGTGTCTAGCTTTGTGATTGTTCTAGACTAGCCTGTGCCTGCTCCTCTACTCAGTAGAGGTTAAAAGCAGAGTCCCACTGGTGTGGAAGTGTGTGTTACAAGACAAATAAATGGGAAAAAGTTAGTTAAAAAAAAAAAAATGTTAGGGGCCTCCCCCTTGACCTCCCCTGCCGAACTCCCCTGGCCAACTCCTGTTTGCTCCCCCTGCTCGCTCGCTCTGCTCGCTCGCTCTCTGGGAGCTTGCCTGCTTCTGTAGTCCCTGGACCAGCTGGAGCAGCTTGCTCTGCTCTGCTCTGCTCAGCTGGGAGGCGGGAAACAGACTGAAGCTTCCCGCCCAGTCAGCTGCTGGGAGTACTCAGGCCACACCCCTCCAATTCAGTTGGAGCTCTCAGAAGCTCCTGGTGAGCTCACAGCCAGTCAGAAGGATAAAGGGCAGCGCCCTGGGCTTCCTGCAACCCACTTACCTCTTAGCCTCTGTCTCCTTTGTCTCCTTTGTCTCTTCAACCACTGCAACTCCCCTGGCCAACTCCTGTTTGCTCCCCCTGTTCGCTCGCTCTGTTCGCTCGCTCTCTGGGAGCTTGCCTGCTTCTGTAGTCCCTGGACCAGCTGGAGCAGCTTGCTCTGCTCTGCTCTGCTCAGCTGGGAGGCGGGAAACAGCTCCAGCCAACTGTGCAAACTATCACAATGTGCCTTACATTTAAAATGTTCTCATGTGATTCATGTGCATCAGACTAGTTAGTGAACTTGTATTGACCTGAACTGGAACCAAACTGGAACTAGACAGAACAATTTCAGTTGCAGCTAAAATTGAATCAGTACCAAACCAAAGTTAATGATTCGACTCCCTAATTAGCAGAAATAGTAGAAATAACTGCTATTTCCACAACATTTCTATGAGAAGGAGCCACCCCCATGATTCTTTCAGCTATATATTACCAGAGCAGCAAGTAATGAAACAAAGAGGAAACACTACTGTATGAATGCTCGGCTTCCTACCTCTTCAATGTTTTACTCCTACAACTGATGCTTTATAATATCCAAGCTGAAGTCAACACGATTTCTGCTCAACCTTATTGGTTCAACATTCAGTTCAGTTTAATCATCCAGCTTCTGACATCCTAAACTGTTTTACAACTTCATATTTGGCTGCATGTATACTCAGAGTCACAATCTTATTTCTCCTCCTTCCTGTTCTTAGAGGCATTACCAATGCCACCCAAAATGAACATATATCTTGAGATTAGCATAAAAAAGAAAACCCATTTCCAAGAAAGGAAGGAATCATATTCAGCAGTACTCTGGAAAGTAGGCCTGAGAACGGGCAAACACCTTCCAGGTTAGAGATGGGGTGAGCATTTGAAGCAGGGCCACTCACGTACGCAAACACCCCATTGCTCCAACAGAACTGAGGTAGCCCCATAACCTCAGGCTACAGAGCGTGCAGCTCCAAAAATGACTGGAGTGAGACAAAAGTCAACCCACTGCTCAAGACCCTCTTGACCAAGGGCCTCCGACACTGGATTGGTTTCTGCCCCCACCAGCCATTTTCAGGGCAACAGGGTCTTTTTTCAAGTCAATGGAGACTTCGTGGGTCCACTTATCTGAGTAAACAGAGATTTTGTGGATAATACTTTAAAACCCTCAAATTTTGAGAACACTGAAAAAAACAACGGGGTGAAACTTGCTGCCTTGCATGCCAGTTTTGCTCTAAGCCAAACAAAACACAAACGCCTTACCTTTGAGAGGATGAAGGCAGAGGACGTTGCAAATCTCATGCTCCCCAACAGGAAATGGCATTGCTAAGCATGCTAAGAATCGTAATTTATTTGGTTTTAATTTTTGTGAACCGCCTAGATAGCTTTGGCTATTGGGCAGTATAGAAATGTAAAAAAAAAAAAAAATAGGAAGACGCCTGCATGGTTTATCCTGTGTCTAGCAAGCCTTCCCCACCACTGGTTATCCCTTCTTAAAGGTAAAGGTTTTTGGGTTTTGCTTGGAAAAGAACTTGGAGCGAAGTAGTAAGGAATGGCAGCTAATGTCATAGTTGGGGGTGTAGATTCTCCTGCAATTCTACAGATCCAAGCAGCTTCTGTAGGGAATACAGGAAGTAAAGGGAACCAGGGAGTAGAGAAGGAGTTTAAAAAGAGCAAGAAATTAGAAGAACTGTTTCAGGAATAAAGAAGTTAATACAACTCACAGTCTGAAGAGATTTCTTGTTAGACAATCTTCAAAAGAGACAAAACAGGGGGCAAACCTTATGAACTGAGTGGGGTCTGGGCCTGGCTCAAAATGGAGTAAAACTTTTTAAACTGGACAAGAACATATTTTGAACTCCCAATTCTGAACACTTCAATTCCTACTAAATATACTTGAATCCAGGCTATTAATACTACAGCAATTGTTTTGAAGCTAAGCAGGTCTGGGTCAAAACTCTGTTTGGATGGGAGATTGCTTGTATTCCACTTTGATCTTCCTGGAGAAAAGGCAGAATATAAATAAATAATTTTGAGTGAAAGATGCCTCTATTACTGTTCCCACCTTACATGAATAAGTATTTCATGGAAAGATTTTGTGACAATGGGCTTAAGATCAAAACATATTCTGGCTAAAATCAGATTGCCTCCACATTTTTCAGATCTTTCTTCCTAAATTTAAGAAGAGATGACTAAATCTCATCGTTAATAGCCTCACCTTAGGTACAGTTGAAGGTTCCTATTTAAGTTGATGGCTTTACCTTGATGGGGGGGGAGCTTCAGAAGGAGGCCATATTCCATTAAATGGTTTGAGCCTTCTGTTGACAATTAATCTGATAGTACTATTTTTGCTATGATTTCTTCTTAGATGAAGTTTAGGTGTTATTGTCCTAACAATTTTTGGTTCTGGCATGTATGCTGGGATTGCAATTAGAATTCCTAGCATTGTTTGTTGTTTAGTTTTACATTACAACATTAAAATACATAGCTTTAAAAACAGGTATTTCATAACATAGCTGTGTTGCACAGGTGAAGCTCCGTGAAGCAACCCTACCTGCTACATCTAAACCTGCAAAGTCCACCTATCCTGGCAACATTACAATGGATACAAGCCCTCTTCAGGTGTTCAAAATAGGAAGACAATAAACACATGAGGAGGGGGAGTGTACTAACCCTGCCCACCTCTGTCATCTACACAAGGAGGGTGACTTTGTGAAGAGGAGAGCGTCTTCTATCTGTGGGGGCTCTCCACGCGATCCAGAACACAGGAAAATCAGCATTATGGATCGTGTGGAGAGCCCCCATGGATAGAGAAGACTCTCCTCTTCACAAAATCACCCTTCACACATACAGTGCAATGGAAGTGGTGGGGCTAGCTACCCTTCCTTGCGTGTTGATTGTCCTATTTCGAATGCCTGAAGAGGGCTATAACCTCTGCCATCGAATGCGCTTTAGGGCTTCTCCATATGGGGCTTTTATCCTGCTATCGAGATTGATTACTCATGGAACTTTGAGGGTCCTTTACATGATGTTGTCAAACCCCAGGGCGTCTCCCACACTAAATGACCTTTGTCCCATTTTTTTAAAGATCCTAGATAATGAGCTATCAAATTACAGTGCGTTGAGTTCCCACATGCAAAGCAAAAATCCTCCTGCGATAAGAGGAGCTAGACCACAGCACCATCTAGTGGCTGCATAATGAAACATATAGAATAATGCAGATAAGGGGGGAAGGGGGAGGGGGAAGTGGAAGGGAAGAGCATGTGAGGGCTGAGGGGATCCTGTCGTGATCCTGCATTTAATGTAATCCTGCAAGTTTTAATGTTGTAAAGCTGCCTTGAGTCCCAGTATTGGGGAAAAGGCGGGATATAAATAAATATAATGATGATGATGATGGAAGTGGAAAATGTTCATAAATGGTGTGTATCAAAATATGCAATCCTATATAGCTGTTGCATCTGGTGTGTTCAAAATCCCTCTCTATAGAAGCCTGTGTTCCACTGGAAGCAGGCAGTATCAAGACTTGAGAACCAACATAATGCCACTTCTCATCTTATTTTCCTTGTAAGTAAGAATTTGGAATGGATTTTCACTCATAGAAATCTAAGGTAATAAATATTAACCATATGTTATTGAAAACTTATATTGTAGAGCCACAAGTCTTGTTCTGTTAAAATGAATGCATGACCTTTTTAGTAAATGCCCGAAACTACTAATACAAGCCTTGGCACTGGATGCCAACTTCCTTATCTGCCTTATTTTGATAAGAAACAAACAAAAGGTGGATTACAACTGGGAAGTTCTGTTTGGCCAGCAACAGTTTTTCCTGAGGAACATCTGAAGGGGGTTGGACTCAATGGTCTTATAGGTCCCTTCTACCTTACTACTATTCTATTTTATGAATACAAACAAGATTAATAGAATTAGACTCATGTATTGGTTCTTAACTTACATCTACTAAAGATCAGCCCGTCCTTAAGATCAGTGTGATATTCTACTTCCAAGCTGTTAGGAAAAAGTTTTTGAAAAAATTGCAAGACATCCCCTCCACCCCCACACACAGTTAAAAAGGCCTTAAGGGAATGGAGTGTGGAGTAAGATCTGCAGAGGAAATACAAAAATCCAGGCTGGTAAGAATGGAAAAGGATGTTCAATGAAATCTGCACCAAGTTTAAACATGGCCTTAGTCAGACAATTTGGGTCAATTTAGCCTCTACAGCCAGATGGATGTAAAAGACAGACATGACACCACAACACACATTTATATAGCACATGTCAAGCATTAATAGCCTTTCACACATGTTCCCTCAGCAATCCTCACAATAACCGTGTAAGGCTGGCCATTAATCTGCTGCCCTATTGAAGATAACTGTGGGATCATAGTGGAGCAGTTTGCTTAAATCCCCAAAGGCGAGGGTGTTGCTGATAGGATTTGAATCAAAGACAGCCTGGCTCACAACTCATATTCTTAACCAACATGCTCCACCAGTTCTAAAATAAAAATAAAATAAAAAATAATTTGACTAAGAGCAAAACACACAGTGTTCCCGATCCAGTGCTCCATATGCCACACTGCACACACATTCAAAATTAATGATTTTCATGTTCACTTCAGTGCAGGAAAGGGCAACTATGAACAATCATCTCTGTACATATAGAGCTGCATCCTCCATTACAGAGAAGCCCCGTCTTTAATATGGGGGGCGGGGGGGGGCATGATCATGACAAACCTTACAGGGCTGTTGTGCGCATAAACTGAGTTCAAAAGATCCACAAGGAATTGCTGGATCAGAGCGAATGAGCTTAGATCAGATCTTAATTAAGATACTTACCGTTCATTGATTTATCCCAGTACCTGCACTATGCTCAAGCAGATCCTTAAAAACAACAACACCCTGTTCACTGAAACACATTTTGTCTAAGGAAATGTTTCAGAGCTGCCACTGATGATTCCCTGAAAATGCTGCCTTAAGTGCTTCATTGCCAAAGCATTTAACATAGGTCAATGTAATTGCTGGCTAGAACTTGTAGCTTGTACAGGTAGCACTATGGTAACTTCCAAACACTTAAAAGATAGCATTTTAATTGTTTGTTGCTTATTAGCTTTACAGTCCGATCAGTTATCCCAGACATGATTGCAACTGCTTATTGGTATCAAACTGACAATCAGAGGAGCATGCTTAATTTCTTCTTGAGATCCTACAGACCATCTAAGCCTACATTAAGAGCAACAGGATGTTAAAAGAGCATACTCTGGTCATGCCACTCTGCACACTCTGTGACCAAGCCACAGAAGGGCCTAATAAACCACCTGTATTTGTGTGTGTGTGTCTTCTGCCCCCCACACACCACTAATCCTGATACAGATCTCTTTCCTCACTGCTAGCAACAGGCAATGGGGAAATCGGGGGAGGGGGTATTTGGTGAGCGGGGGGGGGCAGAGCACCCTTAGGCAGCTGCAGTAAAGACCTTGGAGGGATGCATGAGACCCCCAGGCCACAGGTTGCAAACTCCTTGTCTAAAAGAACCTTCTAACTCCAAATTTATTACACCAAGTCAAGATCAGAATACTGCATTCCAAAGCATGCATACATGGAAGTAAGTTGCACAGAAATCAATAGGCCTATGGAGCAACCCATATTAGGACTGGAAAGCAGGTGAAAGAAAAACTGGACGGAGAAGTTTTCATTTTACCTCAGTCTTTTATTCTTCTGTACACAACTCTAGGCACTAAAATGTGTTTGCCAACCATTGTAGCTTGGCCTATTGAATAGCTTTAAGGAGAGTACACCCTTCTCTTCCTCCATTTCATTACTTAAGTTATCTAACATTGATGACTTGGCATCAGACAACTCTCTACCTCCCCTGATGTTCCACTTCCAGTTCTTATAGTCTGCAATTCCACATCTACAGTGTATAGCTAATTACAAGTGGTCATGAAATTTAAAACCTTGTTGTTACACCGTGGGGAAGCATAGGAAACATAATACTGGCTCCTTCTTAACCACAGTTACAAAAGGTCTCAGGAACATATTGTTCTGGGATGGGGAGTTGTTGGATGCCCTCCAAGGACCCTGTTCAACTCTGTGGTTCTATGCTTCTAAGATCAGGGGCTGTACAGGAGAGGTTTAATTAATCCAGAATGACTGCAAATGTTTCTTAAAAGTCAACAGGCCAGGTTGTCATGGGAACTCAACAGTAGGCTGATGGCTCTTAATAGCCAGCAGTGGGCTGCCTCACTCCACTCCCCACTAAGGAATGTTGTAAGAAAACAAAATAACAAGCCTGCAGCTTTGGAATGAGACTAAGACCCTGTTCACATGGTCACACAGCCCACCATGGCTTATTTAAAGCACGGTCCGTTGCGGCATATGCCAGTGGCCAATGTGCGTATTCAAGCCACAGAAGGCTGTCGCTGTGGCTTATCATGTCAGCTGAACCCGGCAAAGGTGGGTTGCTGGCATAGTTAACAAACCACCTACAACCCAAAATTAGCCCATGGGCTGCAGCAATTATGCAAACTGACCCTAAGAAATAACTGAGTTGGAGCACCTCAGGGTGTAGGCCGTCTCTGTGGAAGACATGGGTGCAACAGACCTAAGAGCAGCCTTCCCCAACCTGGTGGGCACCAGATGTGTCAAACTACAACTCCCAGCACCTCATACGGATCCTGATACAAATTGCTCTTTCCTTGGGTGCTGGGTGTTGTAGTTTAACACATTTGGAGCCAGCAGGTTGGCTAAGTTGCCTTAGAGTGTCTGCCGGGAGTGTTACGCTGTGAACCTTCACGTATGCTCAACCTGTATATATTTGTAAGTAAAACACAATTACTAGAAGACACTAGTAAGCCTCCAGTGACCACCTTCAAAGGAAACTAAACCTGGAAATTCCCATCACTTGGAGAATTTTCAAGTAACCTAATTTATGGGGGGAAAACTTTTGCTAGGCAATTGGAAGTCAAACATCTTTGGCAACCTACTACAAATCACCCAGAAATCTGCTGCCCACCCTGCTTTAAACCACAGTTTCAGATGCTTGTTCAAGGGAAACACATGAGCGTTAATGGTGGTTAAGGCTAGGATTGTGTAGAATGTTCTCCAGATATATTTTTCAGCATAATCACAGGAGTAGGGTGGAGAGGCAAGAAGGGGAGAGAAAGAAAAGTGTGGTAGATAAGTTCTGGTGACCTTGGGCAGGGAACTTACATTTTTATTTATTTTGTAGCAGTCAGATGACAATAGCACAGTCAGAGGCTTCTTTTTCTTTGAAAACTTTTTTTCCCTTCCTTGCTTGAAGGTTTTGCCACCATGTAACATCCTTCCTCAAATGTATTATGGCGCAAGATGGCGCCTGACAGGAGGATTGCTACTTCTTCTGTGGAAAGTGGTGACAAAAACGTAAGTAATGCATTGAACCCACTTTATGAAAAAAAAAACAAAAAAAAAACCAATCATTTTACCCAATGTCTTAGTACACATTTCTCCTTGTTCTAGCTCTAACCTTTTATGCATTTGTAACATTCTCCACATTCTCCACCTTTTGAGAACAAAAAAAAATCAGTTGATAATTTTATTGGGGGGCGGGGGTTATTGCGAGAACAATCAGTTAAATAACTACTCTTAAGATTCTGAGAAAGAGAGAGGCTTAAATGTTCTTTCTGACAGAAATTCATACAACAGTGCCAAATGAGAAGAGCTTCCTTATCATCCAACTACACCACACACTGGGAAAACGCTAGTGTGCTCCTTCCAAGATTATTCTGTATTCCCTTCCTAGGTTTGTATACCTCCACAGGGCCAGGGACTGGAACAAGTTGTGTAAAAGGGCAGAATTGATATCCTTGTCATTCCAATCCAAGCTACAGGTTTTCATGAATGAGCTGTTCCTGGCAAGCTGATCCCAAATGACACTTTTCCAGACATTTCACAACTCTAGGGGCTTCTTCACACGGAATGTGTTTTATCCAGCTATTGAGATTGGTTACTCATGGAAGTTTGTGTGTCCTTTAGATGACATCGTCAACCTCCAGGGCATCTCCCACACTAAATTACCTTTATCCCATTTTTTAAAAGATCTGAGATAATAAGCTATCAAATTACCCTGCTTGAGTTCCCTCATGAGAAAGGAAAAGCCGCAATAAGAGGAGTTAAACCAATGAAACATACGGAAGACCCAGATAAACAGGAAGCACATGTAAACAGAGTCGTTGTGATCCTGCATTTAAAATGGAAGCAGAAAGCCCTGTTTTAAATGTGGAATTTTAGGCTGGTGTGGAAATGCTCAAAGTGAAGAACAGACAGGGAATGAATTTCAAGCATATTTCATGGAAAGCTGGTCCTACATATGGTTGAGGGCAGCTACCTAAGCTTGGATAATGCAAAATGAAAAAGAAATCAACTTACCCAATGAGTCCTTATTTTCAGGGGAAATATTACCTGCAGCAACCTGCTTTAGAAGTCCATATCCAACTCCTAGGTCTGCCTCTCATGTTAGACCTCTCAATGTACATGAAAGTGGGGAGGTCACCACATTTGGGGCATTTTTATCCTAGTGCCTTTACTAAGGGCACAATCCTATCGGGATAGGCAGCTGCCTCCGAACTTGGAGGCGACCGCCTATCCAATGCAGGGCAGGAGAAGCGGGGAGGGGACCGTCCCCTCCACACTTCAGCCACCTTGCATTTGTGGGTGGACAGCCAATTTCAGCTGTCTGGCCGTGGGAAGGCAGAGCAGAGGAAGCAGCCGTGGGAAGGCAGAGCATAGGATGTGTTGTACCAGCATTTCTGCCTTCCCCGCCCTGGTATGCCCCCAGGAACACCCCATTTTTGCCACTCCACATTCCTCTTCCAAAGCTGGCGGGGCCATTCTGAGCTGCCTGTGAGGCAGCATGGGAGCGGGGTAAGGTCGGTTCTCAGGGAACCAACCTCGGAGCGCGGTCTCTGAGGTCGGTTCCCAAAGACCAACGTATCCTGTGGCCATCTAGTCTCTGACTAGCGGCCACAGGATTGCTCCCTAAATGAGGCATGCACTATAGGGACTCTATAAGAGAGAGATCATGTCCCCACCAGGGATGAACCAGCAAAAAAAGGCTACTTTTGTTGTCAGCGCTAATTGATAAAAAGAGGAGAGGTGCAACCCATTCTTTAGGATCCAGCAACTGACTGTAGAGCCTTCCTTGCTGTGCCTTGGGACTGGGAGCACAGCTTAACTGTGGAGGGAGTAGCCAAACTGAGCAGAAGAGAGCTAATGTGCTGAGAGAAAGAGAGAGAGAGAGAGAGAAAATTGAGGCTGAAAGTGGAGAGGCTGAGTTTTAAGTACTTCTGTCATTTATAATATTCATGAGCCGTGTCTTTTCAGCACAATTCGAATACCATTTCAATTTAATTTTTAAATTTCGTATTGGATCCATCTGCAGCCTACTGTCACCTCTTGAAATAGAGTGGCGTATAATCTGGCTGCCCAGTCTCATGGATGTTCACTCAGCAGTCCCACCGAGTTCACTGAGATGTTACTGCCAGGTGACTTTGCATAGATAAACAGCTGATTAAGTGGCTTCAGCCTGTGCTGGGTAATTGTGTGGTCTGGAGTTCCAAGGGAAGCAGGGGTCGCCCCACCATACACTGGAAACAATGAATTAAGCCTATTATATACATAATGAGACGAAATACTAAGGTACGAAAAGGAATATCGGGACATCCTCCTGTTGAACTCCCCCCCCCCCCTACACATACACACATTTCTTTCTTTTCATTAGCTGTCAAGCAGCCTAGGGGATGGAATGAATCCTGTGAGACACCAAAAACCAAGGCGTCGAGCAGGAATCATAGAATAGTACGGTTGGAAGGGGCCTACAAGACAGTTGAGTCTTGTAGGAATCCTACAACACCTCTTTATGGAATCTGCACTTCAGGAAGGCCCAGAACCCAATGTAACACAAGGCCTCTGAGCCTCAATCTACAAAGGCGACCCAGAGGTATACCATGATTGATAGTATAAGAACAGTAGTGCAGTGGAAAATTCAGAACTGCAGGTCCCTTCATGATAGTCACAGCCACACCGCCTCACAGCCACACCCCCTTCTAAAATTTTACTATCTGGTCACCCTAATTCAGAATTATTAAAAGGTCCATTTGAAAAGAAAACACACATGCACACACAAGTACAGCATGTCATGTACAGCAACTTGCTAGAAAATATTATTTGGTTAATCATAGAATCATAGAGTAGTAGGGTTGGAAGGGGCCTATAACACCATCGAGTCCAACCCCCTGCTCAGTGCAGGAATCCAAAGCATCCCTGACAGATGGCTGTCCAGCTTCATCTTGAATGCCTCCAGTGTAGACTAAAAAAGTCCTTTTTAATTCAAGAAACATATAACAACAACAACAACAACAACATAATCATAGTATATTCATTATTAATTATTATTATGAAGAGCCATTGCAACCAGGTGTGAAGCAATGCCCCATTAAAATAAATGGAACTTAGTCCGTGGTGACCCAGAACTCCTTTAAGGCTGCAATCCTATACACGCTTATTTGGGAGTGAATCCCACTGAAAATAATGGTACTTACTTCTGAATAGACAAGTAGGATTGCCCTATAATGCTACAAACATAACTACATTCACTAGGGGAGTAAACTGAAGTCCGAATCGGCCTCCCGTCAGTAGCCATGGATGCAGAGAAAACACACTCGAGTGGTGGGTGAGGAACAGACTTTCACTGGAGATCTCACAAACTTACATCTCCAGGTAAGCTGGCTGAGATCAGCATCACTTGCAGGAGGAAGAAGGAAGAAGACAGGAAAGTAGAGGGAGGAGACAAGGGAAAGGCAGAATGATGTGTCAGATCCCCTCCCACCTTACTCATATTAACCCTTCAAGTTCCGGTTAAGTGACTCATGGCCCTAGTCCCTGCAACATAAACTCCATTGAACACATTGGGACTTACTTCTGAGTAGACAAACCTAGGATCCTACTGTCAACCAGAGGGTATGGATCCAACCCCAGGCCCCCTTCTGCACCTTGAAGGACGAACGTGACGTGCAAACAAACAGCAGGTGAAAACTTTTCACTGCGTGATGCTAAAACATGATCCCCTGCTAATGTCTGCACATCAAGCCCACTAGAATCCCTCTCCCACACACAGCAAACCCCATGCATAAGCACAAGCAGCAGACAATGGTGGCGGCAGTGCTCCCCCCCCCCCGCTCCTGCTGTGGCCAGCAGCAGCAGACCTGAATGGGTGGCCGGTACTGCAGGATGAAGAGGGCAACATTGGGTATGCAGGCATGGAGCGGGGATGGGCAGCAGGGTGGGGAAAGGGTCAGGAAGATGAGGGGCTGGCTGGGGACAGTCGAGTTGAGACATGTGGCAGCTGCTCAGGGGGTGAAAGGTGGAGAGGCCGATAGCTGAGGAGGAGAATAGGGGGTGTTGAGAAGAGGCTGCAAAGCTCCCTCAGGCTCCCTCTCTTGCCCCCTTCAGCCAGCTCTCCATGGTAGACAAGAGGCAGCTGCCAGTCGCCCGCACTCCCTTCCTCTGCTCCCTCTTCCTCCCACTGCGTCTGCCCCGCAGTAGCAGCAGCAGACTGGGAGCTGGCTCTAATAAAAGTGCAGGAGCGAAGCCCCAGTGTGACCCCCCAGCACTACACTGCTGTGAAGCCACTGAGAGTTCTGGCAGACCTAACCACAGTGCACTTCCCTTGTCCAGGTCTAAGTGCAGATTGTCCACCAATGCGAATAAAGTCTCAAAACCAGGCCTAAAACTGATCTTGTTAGACTCTAACAGTGATATCTTACTGACTTATCCTCACAGAAGTCACAGCCACCAGAATTCCCTAAAGAGCTGGCATAACTATTAGACCTCTTTTAAGGCATTGTACACACATGCCCAGAATAAAGACATGCATTCTACTTATTACCAGCATTTCTGAATTTCACAGATAGAGCAAAAATTATCAGAGCTAAGAATAGACTTCCCCCTCTCCCTGCTACCTTGTTCACCACCAGAGCTCTAAAGATGAAATAAATTCAGACACCCTTGGGAATAAAGCAGCTCTTCATGTTCCAGATAGGGAATGGTTGAGCACTCAGAAGGAAGAAGCTAGTTCAGTGAAGAATATGTGCCAAAGTGTTTGAAGTTTTTAAAACCAGCATGAGCTTAAGGAAGACGTGAAGCCCCATGGAAAAAGTAGGCAGACTGTCAAAGGCAAACGTTGAATTTTAATAAGGGCAGACTGAGAGCTACTGGAGGAGGGAGCATTTCATTTCAAGCCAAGTGTAAGGTATGGTAGCTGACTGGCTTACGGTTTCAAAATAGTAGTGGTGGTGGTGGTGGTGGTGGTGGTGATGTCTTTCCGACATCATCTTTTTGAATTTCTTCAGTGACATAAAGGAACCTCTGTAGAAGTGCAGAGCAATAATTTGCCTGCTTCAGATATATCACAAAGATATAAGCAAAACACTAGAAATGTGAGAAGAATTCCACAGTGTAAACAAGCTGAAGTACTATTGTGAGGAAAAGAATTTCCTCAGAGCAAATACTTGAAATCTATCAGTGTGGCTTACATTACACCTATGCGGCTAAAAGATGGAAGTACTTAAGCCACATTATGTAGCAATAGAAGAGAACAGATGGCCTTTTTCTTACAAGACCATTTCTAGAAACATTTTCTGCATTATACTCAACTTTATAACTGAAATATGCCTTGATATTCTTCGGCATTTTAGTTGATACCCAAACACAAATAAAACGCAGAGTGAGGGAGAGAGAGACAAATTAGGCTATGAGAACTACAATGATCCCCAAAGGGAGAAAAATTCTGTCATAATGAAATGTAAGTGATTTTATCAGATTCAACAACTTACAGCAAGAAGCTATCAGGGAAATTCAGGAAATGCTTGCCAAGCAAAGTAATGGGTAGCAGTTCAAGGTTTCCTCATACTTTTTCCTCTCCAGTACAGCACAGAGCTTGGTGTGGCAACCTTGTGCAGGAACTCCGGTCATTTTATTACTAGATTCACTGTGAGACATTATACTATCACCACACAAATACAGATATATTGCATTTTGGCACATTTGCATTTGATTCACTGCTGCCCTTTGCTCATAGCATATTATAACTAAGGTTGCGAATTGATTAAAGACATTTTAATCAATTGATCCTATGGGTTTTTATCGATTATTATTAAATTTGCGTTTGCATAAACCCAATGTTTCTAAAGCAAATAAACATGTTTTCTTTGTTTTTGGATGATGCATCATAGCAAACTTTGCTACAAATGTAATAGTAATATTCAGCATCTTTTGAGTGTTCAAAACACTTCATATATGTATATTAATGAAGTAATATTTACAACAATGTTTTAAGACAAGGCAGTATTTTCATACCCGTATTGTAGGAGGAAGGGAGCAATTCTGAGACTAAAGGTGTTATCACACGGTGCAGAAATCCTGCAACTGCACCGTGGCTTTTTGCATCCGTTTCCTTCGCAGGATCATGATACGCTCCATTTCCCCCCTCCTCCCCCTTCCCCCTCCCTTTTCTCCCTTTATCCGGGAGTTCTATATGTTTCATTTATGCAGCCACAAGATGGCGCTGTGGACTAGCTCTCCTTATCGCATTTTTTTTTAATGAAAAAATTGAGACAGATCTCTTTATTACTAGTTTATTTCTGTTTCAAATTAACCCGTGATATTGCTTGGGAAGGACAAGAGAGGTGCTGGAGGTTGATGACATCATGTATAGGACCTGCAAACTTTCGTGAGTGACCATTCTCAACTGCAGGACAAAAGCCCTGTGTGATGACACCCTAAGAAAGAGTTTCACACAGAGATATTTAGGGAGCTCTCAAAAATCAATATTTTCTTGGCCATCTCTTTCCTCCTTTAAAATTAATCTGTACAAGTGAGACATATATGCAACTCACTATGGAAAAACATTTTGGTCAAGAGGTTACATTGCTACAAACATAACCACAGATGTAGCTGAATATTATGTGCTGTGTTTAAAATCTCTTCCTCTCCTCTAGAGTTGCCAGCACTTAGCTCCCTTACTATTACTCCTAAATTGTCCAAATGTCCTGTCACCACCCAACCATTTGGTGAAACCAAGCAAGTCCCTCAGCATTCATCAGTTTCTCTTCCAAGTCCAAGCAGCAGGGTATCTTTCAGATGAATCTCACAGCTTCCCAGAGAAGTAATGCCCATGTTTGAAACAGATATAACACTTATAGCAACTTCACAAATGAAAGACAAGTAATCAACAGGCTAGCGGATGTGCCAGAGTATTTACCTTGAAAATTAGCTGCTGTATTCTACAGAACGGATAAAGCGGGAAAAGCCAAAGAAAGAGAGAGTGACATTGGCTCTCAGCCTTTCGAGTTTATGTCAAACATAGCTGGTTCAAACAGCTAAAATTATACCCCCTACATTTGCCAAGAGCTTGAGAGGATGCTGACCCACACAAAAGGTGGCCTTGTTGCAATGAACTGAATGACAAAGCTACTAATGCCTACTCCAACATGCTCTTTCAGCTAAGTTATATCCTGCAGTGGTTATTTTGAAAGAGACAGACAGAAAATAATGTGGTTTCCCTTATCACAATTCCTGAGTGCATCTGGAGAACTTTCTCCCCACGATATTTTCAGGGGAGTTCAGAAACATGTTGCTACCTCATCAGTTTTAAACCAGATTTACAGGCTGCTTGGGGTGATAAACTCTCTGCCATTTCCCCCACCCCAAACTCACCCTCAATGGTATCTATAGGACAAATTTACATTTGTGAGGAGAGCAAAAGAGGAAGCTACAAAGATCCAGGCAGCCACACTGAGATTTTAAATAGCAAACTAGCCAGACGGTCAGGCTGATGGTTACCTACTTACATATATTTGCTGCCAACTGTGCAGGCATGGAGACAGCCTCTGCCTGGGGAGCCCCACCCACCTTTCCCCACCATCAGCTGGGCAGTGGAAAAACAACTATATTGCCTTCAGGAATCATTGGGGTGGGGGAGACACAAGATTAAAGCCTCCCCCTCTTCCCATCACCCTGTTCAAGTTCATTATTTCCCTACTGCTATTAGCAGTGGCCCCTTCATGGATCACTGCCTTGTTGTGGCGAAGGGGCTTGCGCAACTCAGTGAAGCCATAAGCTATGCCGTGCAGGGCTACCCAAGATGGACAGGTCATGGCAGAGGGTTCTGACAAAATGTGGTCCACTGGAGAAGGAAATGGCAACCCACTCCAGTATTCTTGCCAAGAAAACCCCATGGAACGTATCACAAGGCTAAAAGATATGACGCCGGAAGATGAGCCCCTCAGGTCGGAAGGTGTCCAATATGCTACTGGGGAAGAGCAGAGGGTATTTCCAAGTAGCGCCAGAAAGAGTGAAGCGGCTGGGCCAAACCCGAAAGGACACTCAGCTGTGGATGTGTCTGGCGGTGAAAAGAAAATCCGATGCTGTAAAGAACAATATTGTTTAGGAACCTGGAATGTCAGATCAATGAATCAAGGTAAGCTGGAGGTGGTCAAACATGAGATGGCAAGATTGAACATCGACATCTTGGGAATCAGCGAACTAAAATGGACAGGCATGGGCGAATTTAATTCAGGTGACCATCATATCTACTATTGTGGGCAAGAATCCCTTAGAAGAAATGGAGTAGCACTCCTAGTCAATAAAAGGGTGGGAAAAGCAGTACTGGGGTACAATCTTAAAAATGATAGAATGATCTCAGTACGAATCCAAGGCAAACCATTCAACATCACAGTAATTCAAGTCTATGCCCCAACCACTGAGGCCGAAGAAGCTGAGGTTGATCGGTTCTATGAAGACCTACAACACCTTCTAGAACTAACACCAAAAAAAAGATGTCCTCTTCATCATAGGGGATTGGAATGCTAAAGTAGGAAGTCAAGAAATCACCGGGATAACAGGCAGGCATGGCCTTGGTGTACAAAATGAAGCAGGACAAAAGCTAATAGAGTTTTGCCAAGAGAACATGCTGATCATAGCAAACACTCTTTTCCAACAGCACAAGAGGCGACTCTACACATGGACGTCACCAGATGGTCAATATCGAAATCAGATTGATTATGTCCTTTGCAGCCAAAGATGGAGAAGCTCCATACAGTCAGTAAAAACAAGACCTGGAGCTGACTGTGGCTCAGATCATGAGCTGCTTCTTGCAAAATTTCGGCTTAAATTGAAGAGCATCGGGAAAACCACTAAACCGTTCAGGTATGACCTCAATCATATCCCTTATGAATATACAGTGGAGGTGAGGAATAGATTTCAGGGATTAGACCTGATAGACAGAGTGCCTGAGGAACTATGGACGGAGGTCCGTAACATTGTTCAAGAGGCAGCAACGAAATCCGTCCCAAAGAAAAAGAAATGCAAGAAAGCCAAGTGGCTGTCTGATGAGGCTTTACAAGTAGCTGAGGAAAGAAGGGAAGCGAAAAGCAAGGGAGAAAGGGGAAGATATACCCAACTGAATGCAGAGTTCCAGAGAATAGCAAGGAGAGACAAGAAGGCCTTCTTAAATGAACAATGCAAAGAAATCGAGGAAAACAACAGAATGGGAAAGACTAGAGATCTCTTCAAGAAAATTGGAGATCTCAAGGGAACGTTTTGTGCAAACACGGGCATGATAAAGGACAAAGAAGGCAGGGACCTAACAGAAGCAGATGAGATTAAGAAGAGGTGGCAAGAATACACAGAAGAACTATACAGGAAAGATCTGAATGTCCCTGATAGCCATGATAGTGCGGTCACTGAACTTGAGCCGGACATCCTAGAGAGTGAAGTCAAGTGGGCCTTAGGAAGCATTAGTAACAACAAAGCTAGCGGAGATGACAGTATTCCAGCCGAGCTATTTAAAATCCTAAAAGATGATGCTGTTAAAGTGCTGCATTCAATATGCCAACAAATCTGGAACACTCAACAGTGGCCACAAGACTGGAAAAGGTCAGTTTACATTCCAATTCCAAAGAAGGGCAACGCCAAAGAGTGTTCAAACTACCGCACAATTGCGCTCATTTCACATGCCAGCAAGGTGATGCTCAAAATCCTACAAGCTAGGCTTCAGCAGTATGCGAACCAAGAACTACCGGAAGTACAAGCTGGGTTTAGAAGAGGCAGAGGAACTAGAGATCAAATCGCCAACATTCGCTGCATCATGGAGAAAGCAAGAGAATTCCAGAAAAACGTCTATTTCTGCTTCATTGACTACGCTAAAGCCTTTGATTGTGTGGATCACAACAAACTGTGGCAAATTCTGAAAGTGATGGGAGTACCAGACCACCTTACCTGTCTCCTGAGAAACCTGTACGAGGGTCAAGAAGCAACAGTAAGAACCGGACATGGAACAACCGATTGGTTCAAAATTGGGAAAGGAGTACCACAAGGCTGCATATTGTCACCCTGCTTATTTAACTTATATGCAGAGTACATCATGAGAAACGCCGGGTTGGATGAATCACAGGTCGGAATTAAGATTGCCGGGAGAATTATCAACAACCTCCGATATGCAGACGATACCACCCTAATGGCAGAAAGCGAAGAGGATCTCAAGAGCCTCTTGTTGAGGGTGAAAGAGGAGAGTGCAAAAGCTGGTTTGAAACTCAACATTAAAAAAACTAAGATCATGTCATCTGTCCCTATCACTTCCTGGCATATAGAAGGGGAAGAAATGGAAGCAGTGACAGGTTTTACTTTCTTGGGCTCCAAGATCACCGCAGACGGTGACTGTAGCCATGAAATTAAAAGACGCTTGCTCCTTGGGAGAAAAGCTATGGCAAACCTAGACAGCATAGTAAGAAGCAGAGACATCACCTTGCCGACAAAGGTCCGTCTAATCAAAGCTATGGTTTTCCCAGTAGTAATGTATGGCTGTGAGAGCTGGACTATAAGGAAGGCTGAGCGCCGAAGAATTGATGCTTTCGAACTGTAGTGCTGGAGAAGACTCTTACGAGTCCCCTGGACTGCAAGAAGGTCAAATCAGTCCATCCTAAAGGAAATCAACCCTGAGTGCTCATTGGAAGGACAGATAATGAAGCTGAAGCTCCAATATTTTGGCCACCTAATGCGAAGAGAAAACTCTCTGGAAAAGACCCTGATGCTGGGAAAGACTGAAGGCAAAAGGAGAAGGGGACGGCAGAGGATGAGATGGCTAGATAGCATCACGGATGCAATGAATATGAACTTGAGCACGCTCCGGGAGAGAGCGCAGGACAGGAAGGCCTGGCATGCTATGGTCCATGGGGTCACGAAGAGTCGGACACGACTGAACGACTGAACAACAACAACAACATTAGCAGTGGAGAAACAGCGATATTGCCTACATTGGGATCACTATGGGAGGGTAAGATTAAATTCTCTCCCCACAGCAATAATGGCTTCAACTTCAAGTTGCCCTCCCCCAACTATTCTGATCATGATTGCTGGAGGGGGTGTGAAGTTACAGCCACAATTGCTGGGGAGAGAGGCTTTAACCTTACCCTCCCCCAGTGTTCCTGATCCCTGCAGGCAAGGTTGGTCCTTAGGGGAGCAAGGTCTCCCCACCCTGCCATCTTGCCCCCATTGGCATTGCTAGGGCTGCAGGTTTAAAGCCCCTGCTCCCAGTGATCCAGATTAGGATTGGCTGTGGGAAGGTTTTAACCTGCCCCCCACCACAACTAGAGAGGAGGGTATATGAATGGGGGGGTATATATGTTGCCCACCACCATCATCCCACTCACCACCACCATCCCACTCACCACCAGCCCTACCCATTTGTGCAGCCCCTGAAGGGGTTCACAAGGCAATGTGGCCACCCACCCACCCTAAAATGTTGCCCAACCCAGGCCTAGGCAAACATGATATTCTGATGTCATACATGATGTCACAAATAACCTAAGTGTCAAGTCTTGGCAAAGTGAGAGACAGTTACAGCCAGACTAAGCTGGCCCTATACAAGAGAAATGGGCTCCACTTTACCAAAAGCACAGGCAGGAAAAGTTGGAACGTTCTCCTACTTTCCTTACCTCCTACAACGGTTGACTGGTTGAGTCCATTCCTGTCAGAAATGGATCCTTCTTCCCCTTTCCAATTAACACTACAACAGACAAAGCTTCAGGCTAATAAGACTTTATTCTGCTAGAGACTAGCCTCTCTACAAATCCAGATTCAAGGAAACTCTCAGACTGCCCCAGGCCCTAAACAACTAATCAACAATCTCTAAGCAGAGGAGACGAACCAGGGGGTAGAGAATTTGCTGTCAGTTTGGGTATGAATCTCACGGCCAAGCTTGCTTCACAGTAATGCCCCTCCCTTAGGGTGGCTCCCTGCTATGTTGGCTTCCAAGAGTGGCTATCCTGGCCAAGCGTCTGAGCCCTGTCCCTAACTTTTCCTGCTTTGCTTTGCGATGTGGCCTAACATCTCTCAAATCACGCCCCTCTTCCTCCTCCTCCTCCTCGGAAACTTGAGTTCACAGTGGAGGGAGGGGGCAGGGACTCAGCCTGGCCCATCTCTTTGTCAAGGCTTTCAGAGGAATCTCTCCCAGAGTCTAGGCACTCTAGGGAGGGGTCCTCCCCCAGGCTTTGATCTAGCAGTTCCAACTCTAACTCAGAATCAGAGATGTCAGACATCTGAAAGGTCTGGGACCCATCCCTGACAATTCCTCTCAAATCCATAGTTCTTGTTGCACCAGCAATCCTTCCAAAAATATTTCTGCTCAAAGTAGCATCAGCTGGTCATACTATGGAAGAGGCCAGTAATCAGGATGACATCCCTGTGCGAAAGGTCAGTTGCTAGCTAATGTAGAAGCCCAAGGAAAATGTTCTTGCCTTTCAGTGCTTTTTTGCGGCAAGCCAAGAGTTGGTGCTAGGTGTGTATCAGGATCTGTAACCTAGGGAGAAGGTGCAGGTCAGGACCTATAACCCGTGGCAACAGGTAACAGCAGGAAAAAGATGGTGCTGTGATGATAGAGGATGGGGAGCAAGAAATAAGGGGAAAAGAACAATGAGTAAAATGGTTGTCTGGTGAAATGCTTGATTTCTTTTCCAACAGATTGGCACAAGATCATTGCTCTGCCTCTCTAATAAGGCTTGTTTGTTGTTCCACCCTGAGTCCGGAATTCACGGAAAGGGAGGGGATGACTTTGGAGAAGATCAGTGGAAGATGTCTGGATGATTTTGCAATCAAATCCAAAAATTATGGGGGAACTGAGGGAAAAAAATATGCAGAGTCAAAGGCCTCATTCTCACTGAGGTAATAAACCTGCCCTACTTCAGACTCCAGGTGGGAGCTCAGCACACATGACTGAATGCTCCTCCATACAATTTCTTCAAACTCAGTTTCACTGGATTTGTTGGATAGTTAAACCTGCTTACTACTACAAACTGAAAGAAGAAAACCCCATTTTCAGTGCAGTGGTTGCAATCTTCTGGGAAATTAGCATAGAAACAACTGGAGATTTAAGCAAGTATGATGTTGGGCTAACACTATGTTAAGGTTTCCACTGGCCGCTCCCCATGCAGCAGTAGGGGCTTCTTCACACTGGACTTTTATCCTGTGATTGAGATTGCTCCTCCATAGAAGTTTGTGGGCTCTTTACATGACGCAGCGATCATCCTGCACTAAATGCCCTTTGTTCCGTTTTTAAATAGATCGCAGATAATGAGCTATCAAATTACCCCGTTGCGTTCCGCTTGTGTTCCCTCCGTGAAAAGAGGAAAAGTGGCAAGAAGAGGAGTGAGATCAATGAAAAATAATGGAAGACTCAGATACAGGAAGAAGGAGGGAGAAAGAGGAGGGGGGAAAGGAAGCAGGTGAAAAGGGGAGTCGTTGTGATCCTGCATTTAAAAAGGAAGCAGAAAGCCACGTTTTAAATGCAGGATTTTAGGCTGGTGTAGAGATGCCCTAGGACAGCCTTACCATGCTAATGACACAATGGGATACCCCACTTAGTTCAGCAAATTCTAGATGGAGAATCAATATTTATGGTTTTTGGTTTTTTTAATGTTCTTGTCTATAACGGTGGTAGGGTGTTGCTTTGCTTTTTTTACGTGAACATGTTTAATTCTAACAGTTTTTGTTGTTTATTCAGTCAGTCGGTTCCGACTCTTCGTGACTTCATGGACCAGCCCACGCCAGAGCTTCCTGTCGGCCGTCACCACCCCCAGTTCCACCAAGGTTGAGTCCGTCACCTCCAGAATATCATCCATCCACCTTGCCCTTGGTCGGTCCCTCTTCCTTTTGCCTTCCACTTTCCCTAGAATCAGCATCTTCTCCAGGGAGTCCTGTCTTCTCATTATGTGACCAAACTACTTCAGTTTTGCGTTTAATATCATTCCCTCAAGTGAGCAGTCTGGCTCTATTTCCTGGAATATGGACTAGTTTGATCTCCTTGCAATCCAAGGCACTCTCAGAATTTTCCTCCAGCACCACAGTTTAAAAGCATCTGTCTTCCTTCGCTCAGCCTTCCTTACGGTCCAGCTCTCGCAGCCATATAATTCTAACAGTAATGCAGTACAATTAAGGGAATCCGTTCTGACATTGGCTTTCCAAACATAAGATGCTTTCATCGCTGCACTCTCCTTTTCTCCTAGCTTTATTTCCATGCAGAGGCTGTCTACAGAAGGACTTCCCACAATTTGCTGGGAGTTCAGTTATAAACATGAAGGACTGGCTCCACCCGTATCTGCCTGCCTGCACTTTAATATCAGCAGGAGAGGCCTTTTTCATTTGCATGCTTGTGAGGGCAGCTAGCTGGGTGGGTACGCAAGAGATGGCCACACCTTTAGAATAACTTGCCATTGGGGTCTGCCAGGCTTTTAAAAAGGGTCTGAAGGCTTGTTTCTTCTGGCCTTCCCCGGATTACATTTTATCTGACTGGGCTGTAGCTGCAAATGTGTTAAAGGTTCTTATGCTGGCATTTGTCATTGCTTGGAACATTTGCTGTTTTTGTTACCACATTGGTTTTTAATATATGAATTTTATTGCTGTACACCACCTTTGAAGGGCTCCTGCCCTGAAAGGCCACCTAGAAATATTTTAAATACAAATAACTAATAATAAATAATAAACTTAAGGTGGAATATTATTTCATTAGGGAATTTTCTTCCAGTACATCTGAGTGATGCCACCTCTCTTATTTCTCATAAATCCCTCCTGAATACCCACCTTTTCCATGAAGCCTCTGGCATGACCAAAGCCTATACTTTACTTTTTCATCCCCACCTCTCCTTCCCCTGTGTTCTCCATGTATCAAATTATAGATTTTCTACTGACAGCTACCCATCCTTTATTATTCTATGAAGTGCCATGCAATAACAGTAATAAGTGCAATGCCATCAAGAATACAGTGAAACATGCTTAAGACAAAATGAGACCATGCTCTCATTGAGCCCGCATGTGTATATTTCTGTTCCAATAAATCCAATTTTTGTCATTCCCCTTCTTGCAGCTCTTCCTCTGTCAATTTTATGGCTCAATTCAGTATGCCTCAGATTATCTGTTGTTGGTGGAGGAACCCCTGGGCAATCTCCTGCAATTATCACAGAGTAGACCATCTTTTAGAGAAGTGAGAAGAGTAGAACCATCATGCTTGACACCATGACATTTTTCTATATGGTTATTATCTAAATTATTAAACAAATGCTTGATTATTAAAAGAAATGCTGACCATTATATTGTATTAATATTATACAAATTGACACAGCAGTTCATTATGTACTTATTTCTTTCCATGCCGGTCTAATTTGAAAAGGGTATGAAACAACTCAGAGTGTTGCTACGAGGGCCTTCTGTGCTTGGGTGTGTGTATGCAGCAAGAGGGAACTCACAACCTGTAGTGTGTGGGCCATTCAATCTGCTGGCAAGATGGGTCTTATTACACTGTCCCTTTCTATTCAATACTGATCCTTACTCCCAATGTATGCATCCACCCCTTAATCTTGATAGATTTGTACTGGATATTGAATGGCGTTCCTACCTCTGCTACAGAGAGACTGATCTCTGAGCAGATCAGAGGCTAGACAGGGTTTGGGGAGGCAGTCAATTCCCCCTCATACTTTGGAGAAGATAATTTCTTGGAGGTACTGGGTGTAGCATAACAAGGGTGAGATTCATAAGCTTTCAGGCTGGATCTCTGGGTCCTGGTGGAAAACGTCATGGAAACATAAATGCACGGTACATTGAAGATAAATGATAGCCCATTGAACAGAGATCTAGAATTTATTACAGCTATGAAGCCAGTCACACAGGAGATTTAAACAAAATCCCATGTGATAAGACACCTCACTTCTGACAGCTTCTACAGCCATCAGTATAGAGCCCTCTTGCAATCCACTTTCCATGCCATTGCTTGCTGATGACCTCCTCGCTCAGCCTGGAGCAGTATACAACTTCTTTTAGCAGCAGCCAAGAGGCACAAAAAGTTGCAGTAAAACACAGTCATTTTCTTATTCCTCTCTGCTGCTTCAAGAAGCTAGACACTTCCAGAAGATGAGCAAGAAGTGAAAGGAATTAGGCCCCTTAGAATGTTCTCTCAAATCCCTGAAACCTCACCTGTGCTTTGCCCTCTCAAAGAGTATAGACTTTTCTTTTAAACAATCAGAATACATGCACTTTTATTGTGCTGCTGTGAAAAGCTCAGTAGTTATAAACCACTTTAGAATGGTAGTTCCCTTTTCAATTATCTTTGCGCTACAATTATTGTGTCACTGTCCACAGCAGATTAAGTCACAAGCTCTATTCAGCAGAGGCTCCTCTCTGATTCTAGTCTTGGAGGCTGCTCCTGTCACCAAGAATGTGACAGCGTCCTTTGCTTCCTCAACTTTTCTCCTTCCCAACAATTTCCTCCATTTATTTATTTATTTATTTATTTATTAAATTTATTAATCGCCCATCTGGCTGGTCACCCAGCCACTCTGGGCGATGTACAACACACCATAAAACAATTTAAAACAATGAAATTCTACCATAAAAAATTTTTAAAATACCCTAACCCACCCCAAATGCCTGCCTGAACAACCACGTTTTTAATGCACGACGGAAGCTCATTAAAGAGGGGGCATGACGGAGTTCCCTAGGGAGGGAGTTCCACAGAGTGGGGGCCACCACAGAAAAGGCCCTCTCCCTCGTCCCCACCAGTCTAGCTGTCCTGGCTGATGGGACAGAGAGAAGGCCATCCGAGGCTGATCTTGTTAAGCGGCCTGTCTGGTGTTGCTGGAGGTGCTCCTTAAGATAGGCTGGGCTGGAACCATATAGGGTTTTAAAGGTCAAAACCAACACCTTGAATTTGGCCTGGAAAACAACTGGTAACCAGTGCAACTCCTTCAGCACTGGAGTGATGTGATCTCGCCGGCGGCTGCCTTTAATCAGGCGAGCCGCCGCGTTCTGTACCAGCTGCAGCTTCCGAACCGTCTTCAAGGGTAACCCCATGTAGAGCTCATTACAGTAGTCTAAACGAGAGGAGACCAGGGCATGTACTACCAATGGGAGCAGATGGTCGGGAAGGAAGGGGCGCAGCCACTGTATCAGATGGAGTTGATACAGCGCTGTCTGGCTCACAGCTGACACTTGAGCCTCTATGGACAGCTGGGAGTCCAAAATGACCCCCAGGCTGCGGACCTGGTCTTTCAAGGGTAGCCGTACCCCATTCAACACCAGGTCAACATCCCCCAGCCTCCTCTTGTCTCCCACCAAAAGTACCTCGGTCTTGTCAGGGTTGAGCTTCAGCTTATTCCTCCCCATCCAGCCACTCACCGTCTCCAGACATTTGGACAGGGATTCTACGGCCAACCTTGGTGAAGATTTGAATGAGAGGTAGAGCTGCGTGTCATCCTCATATTGATGACACTGCACCCCAAACCTCCTGATGATAGCCCCCAGTGGCTTCACATAGATGTTAAATAGCATCGGGGAGAGGATGGAATCCTGTGGCACCCCACAAGTAAGTGGCCACGGGTCTGAAACCTCCTCTTCCAGTGCTACCCTCTGGTACCTGCTGGAGAGGAAGGACCGGAACCACCGCAATACAGTGTCTCCAATGCCCAACCCCTCCAGGCGGTCCAGGAGGATACCATGGTCAACGGTATCAAAAGCCGCTGAGAGGTCGAGGAGAACAAGGAAGGAGCATTCACCCCTATCCAGAGCCCTCCTCATATCATCCACCAAGGCGACCAAGGCCGTTTCTGTCCCATGCCCAGGCCTGAAGCCCGACTGAAATGGGTCTAGATAATCAGTTTCTTCCAAGTGTGCCTTCAACTGCACCGCCACCACCCGCTCAATCACCTTGCCCAAAAATGGCAGATTTGAGACTGGGCGAAAGTTGTTCAGAACTTGAGGATCCAAGGAGGGCTTCTTTAAGAGCGGTCTTATCACTGCCTCCTTGAGGGCTGATGGCATCACTCCCTCCTCAAGGGAGGCGTTCACCACCGCCTTGATCCCCTCACCCAGTCTCTCTCTGCAGCTCATAATGAGCCAAGATGGGCAAGGATCAAGTAAGCAGGTGGTCGGCCTTACAGATGAAAGCACCTTGTCCACTTCATCAGGAGGAAGAAGCTGGAACCGATCCCACAAAACCGGTTTGCCACAGGCCGCCTCTTTCTCACTAACTGTATCCACAGTGTGCAGAGTAACACACCTAATCTGATCAATTTTATCTGCAAAGTGCCTTGCCAAAGCCTCACAGGAGGCCTTAGAATGCTCCAGTGGTTCCGGAGCCACAGGACCGACCAGGCTCCGGACCACTTGGAACAGCCTCCTGGGACAGCACTCTGCAGACGCGATGGAGGCAGCATAATATTCCTTTTTTGCTGCCTTCACTGCCACGTGATAGGCTGAAGATACAGCTCTAGCCCGTGTCTGATCGTCTTTGGAGCGAGACTTCCGCCACCGGCGCTCTAGCCGTCTCACCTCCTGTTTCAGAGCTCGTAACCACGGATTGAACCATGGTGCAGTCCGAGCCCTGTTCAGGGGGAGAGGGCGTTTTGGAGCCACCCGATCTAATGCCCCAGTGATTGCGGCATTCCAGCCACCCACCAGGGTCTCGACCGAGTGGCCGTTGGCATGCCCCAGAGAATCCCCAAGCGCATTCAGGAATCCATTTGGATCCATAAGACGCCTGGGACGGACCATTTTAATGGGTCCCCCACCCCTGCGGAGGGGTTGTGGAACCGAGAAGTCCAACATCACCAGATAGTGATCTGACCATGACAAGGGGGTGGTGGATATACCCCCAACTTCCAGATCACTCCCCGCTTCTCCAGAAACAAACACAAGGTCTAGTGCATGACCGGCTACATGGGTGGGCCCAGTTAGAATATGGTGCAGCTCCCAGGAGGCCATGGTCTCCATGAAGTCCCGAGGTGCTCCTGTGAGGATGGCCTCCGAATGTACGTTGAAGTCCCCCAACACCAGTAAGTTAGGGGACTGTACACGCACATCAGAGACCACCTCAAGCACCTCAGCCAGGGAGTCAGTCGTGCAGCGGGGTGGACGGTACACGAGCAGAATCCCCAGACTGCCCTTCGGGCCCAACCTCCAGTACATGCACTCAGCAACCTTGGTCTCCCGGAGAGGGGGTCTGGTGAAGACCAAGGACTCTCGGTAGATAACAGCCACTCCCCCTCCCCAATCCCCAGCCCTCGGCTGTTGTGCATATGAAAATCCGGCTGGACATATGGCTCATTACCCATTTCTCTTCCAATCTTGCTCTTGATGCCTTCTGCCTTCCTTATTAGGCTGGATCTACACTTACTGCCTTTTTTCGCTTCCAATGCGGTTTCACTGCCCACCTTTAACACTACGCAGTAGCCACCTCGAATTGGAACCGGAATTTCCCACTTCTGTGCTCCCGCTTTCAATACCCTAATATCCCAGTATTTCCCCTTAATGTACTTTGATTTTCCGCCTTCGCTACGATATCCAGTCATAGTCCCACCCCCACCTGTCCATATGCAGCAGTGTTTGTATTTCCCTCCTGTCCAATCACAGCTTTCGATGGCCCCATGTCTTCTTCTGGCTACCAATCGCATCGCTTCCTCAGCAGCCCCCGTTTTCTCAGCAACAAGCAAAGGGCTGGATGTGTGTGCGCTTGTCTGATCTCGGAAGCTAAGCAGGGTTGGTCCCGGTCAGTGCTTGGATGGGAAACCGCCTGGGAATCAGGCTTCCTGCACTGAGCAGGGGGTTGTTGTATCCCTTCAAATGAGATTAAGTTTTACCCCCTCCTATCCCCCCCTCTGGATGTTTTTTTAAAAAAATCAGGCGTTATCTTCGCAGAATCGGGGCTTCTCCGCGATGGTTTTTTTTTTTTCTAATTCAAGCATGATCTTCGAAGCTTCGAAATTGTGAAGCTTCACAACTTCGAAGCTTTGAAGATCATGCTTCAATTAGAAAAAAAATTGCAGAGAAGCCCCTTTTATGCAGGGATAATGCCTGATTTTTTTTAAAAAAACATCTGGAGCGGGGGATAGGAGGGGGTAAAACTTAGTCTCATTTGAGGGGATACAACAACCCCCTGCTCAGTGCAGGAAGCCTGATTCCCAGGCAGTCGCCCACCCAACTACTGACCCGGGCCGACCCCGCTTAGCATCCGAGATCAGACAAGCGCGCGCAGGAAAACAGCAGGAAAACAGCACAGCGCTCGAGTGTGAACTGAGCTTGCGCATTCGATGAAGCACTGCAATGGGGAAAATGGGTGAGTGTGAATAATCACGTTTTAATGCGAGAGCATTTAACCCGACGGGACACCGAATTCATTGCGATGGCAGGCGCAATGTAGATCAGCCCTTAGTCGTCCTACTTCCCTGGGAAAGCCCCCACTGGTTTCTTCTTTTCCTCCTCCTCACCTTGATCTTTCACCCCAGCCTCTTTCTCCTAGCTGGTTGGTCTCTGCATTTTGCTTACCTCTCTCCATCTTAGGTGCGAATTCAGGCCTTTTGAATGTCCCAACATCTCTGGATGGCAATACCCCCCTCCCTCAGCCAGCTGTAATTGCGGCTCTGTCAGGTCAGACAGCAAGTGAGTGGCATCCACTGATTACATCATACATGGGTGCAGATACTTGCAACCAGCCCAGCCCAGCCCCTACTGTAGCGAGGGATGATGGGGATATGGTAGCAAGCCCCAGCGCTTTGCCATACTGCTGAAGCAGCAATTTGAGTGCTGTAACGATATCAGCACAAGCAATACTGTATCAAAATAATTGCTTTAGAACAAAGAACATCTGAAGACCAAGAACAAGACATGGAATGTTAATCTGAGCACTCGAGCAGCAGAAGATCTTTTGAAGATGATTTTATTTTTATTTATTGTATGGATTTGAAATGTTGATTGTAAGCTACCTTGAACATTTCATGATAAATAGTTGCATTGCTTTTTTAAAAAAAGTCCCTTTAATTTACTAAAAAAAAAAAGCATATGGCAAGATCTTCCCTGTTTATCATGAAGAATATGCAAGTGTTATTAAATGATGAGTTTCAGAACAGAAGTTAAAAACAAGGAACCAGATTGTAAAATGAAAGCATAGTTTCGGAACAGATTGAAATTGGTCTAGCTAGTATGCTTTAAAGAAGCCTCTGGGTAGGCAGTGGAAAGAGAATACTGAACTAGATTGACTTTTGGAGTGATCCAGCAGGACTCATCCTATATTCTTAATTCAATTCCATTTTACCCTTTTATCTCTGCTTATGAAACTAGGCTTTAAAACTGCATCCAAAATGTTTCTCCTTTCAAAATCAGTCATATATCCAGTTAGATTAACTCAGATCTTGTCAGTCGCAAGTAAACCCCGCCCAAACTACACAGTCTCTCTCAGTGTGATAACTGTGGTCTACTTGAGAATCTCCTGCACTGAAGGTGTTTCGGACACTACATTCTACAACACTTATGCTCAATATTCAGTGAATTTGATCATAGCAGACTACATTCATTTACCTTGCACTACTTAATTCTACTCAACTATTTTGAATAAAGCCAAGATTTACAAGAAGTGCTGAACAAGGAGGTAGGGGAAAAGATGTAGCATTATTTATCAGAGCTATGGAGTCCGTAGGCATGACTGAAAATGGTGGGATCCAAGTAGTCATTGTCCTCAGGCGAAATCTAAGTGCGCTTACAAACTGCGATGCCATTTTCTAGACTGCTCTTTGACCTTTCCTTTCCTGTCAAAGATCATCTAGATAAGAAGGCGTCTGGTATCTCTCGTTCTACAATTTCCCGTCCTTGCCTTTGTGTATTTATTTTGACCACCAACCTCATTTTTTTTCCTGTTTCTCCCTTGTACTTTTGTTTAAACCAGCAAATCCAATCAAAGTGGTTCAGTCATCTCCAATCCGACAACATTTACTGCATTTGAACTTGATATCAACCTATGTCAAAGAGAATTAAAATCAGCTGCTTAGCTGGAAAAAGCAAAACATAACATATAAAAGACATTTTAGTTACTCTTTTGAATGTATAACCTTTATAGCAAACAGGGAAAGGAAATTAGATTTCACAGTGACCATAAACAAAATTAGGTGTTTGACAGCATATATGATTCTGGGTACCCAGGACTACTGCATCTTTCATGCAAACCTGGGCAGGGGGCAGGGTTGCAGGAGAGAAGCAGCAGCTGGGGGTGGGGGTGGGGAAGAAGGTCTGTTGCTTCCTTATCTGCTGATTTTTTATTTATACTACCCTTCATCATATCAGATCTCATAGTGGTGTACAGTAGAAGCAAACACGCATATACATACGCAAAAATAGACGGTATCTTTAAAACATACTAAAACTTATTTAGTCGTGACTGCGAGCCAATCTACATTGTGCCTGCCATCGCAACGAAGTCAGGGTCCTGTCGGGTTAAATGCACTCGCATTAAAACGTGATTATCCACACTCATCCATTTTCCCCGTTGCAGTTCTTGATCGAATGCGCGAGCTCAGCTCGGTTCACACTCAAGAGCTGTGCTGTTTTCCTGCTCTTAAAGACGACGGCTCTCACTGGAGGAGCAGAAACTCTCCCTGTTTCTGCTGATTCCCCATCCACCATCCCTCTCTTTCTCTATCCCTCTGTGTGTGTGTGTGTGTGTGTGTATAGGGATGGTGTGAGCATCCTGTTGGAGCTCGAAGCCCAGTGAGAGCTTGTCCCTTGCTGCCACCACTGAAACAGGTGGGGGTGGAGGGAAGAAGGAGGCACCTATCCTCTTCTCCCCCCGCCACCTGCTGGAGGCCAAGGCGAGAGGCTGGCGGGGTGTCTGCCGATACTCTTTCCCCCTGCACCAGCTCTTTGCAGCCAGTGCAAGGAAGAGGGGCAGTGGCGACGGCACCCAGCGCTCAGCTTGGAGGGGGGGCTGCTAGCATCGTTGAAGCTTCAAAGCTGCTCAGCCTCAAAGACCATGAGATAACATTGCATAGGTTCCTCCGCACTCAAAGCTTTATCAACAGCAAGGAAACAGCTGGAGGTGCATGCTCTTGTCTCTTGGAAGCTCAGCAGGGTCAGCCCTGGTCAGAATTTTGGATGGGTGACTGCCGGGGAATCAGGCTTCCTGCACTGAACAGGGGGTTGTTCTCTCCCTTCAAATGACACTAACTTTTACCTCCTTCTATCTAGGGATGTCAGAGAATTTCACCACGAATCTCGGGGAGGCCGAATGCCAGCGCATTCGGCCCCCCGAAATTGGTGGCGAAACGGTCTGCCCCCCTGCCCCGCCCCCGGGACGGGACTTACCTTGAGCGAATCTTCCTGGCGGCGGCAGCTCCGGCGGCGGTTCGGCGGCGGTGGCTGTGGCGGCCGGTCTTCCAACTGGCTGCCACCACCGCCATTTCCAGTTAAAAAAAAAAAGTGATAGGCTACGTAAATGTTTATGTAGCCTATCACGGCTGATTTAAAAGAAAAGAAAAAAAAACACACGCGTACGCAAATGGCAGCGCCCATGGGCACCGCCATTTGCGTTCCTTATTTTGACACATCTTAGTCTACGTAAACATTTATGTAGACTAAGACGGCGAAAATAAGGGGAACGCAAATAGCGTAGCTAGCGTACCTTATTTTTGCCATCTTAGTCTACGTAAATGTTTATGTAGACTAAGACGTGTCAAAATAAGGAATGCAAATGGCGGCACCCATGGGCGCCGCCATTTGCGTACGTGCATGTTTTTTTCTCTTTTAAATCAGCCGAGACAGGCTACGTAAACATTTACATAGCCTATCACGGCTGACTGCAGGGACGCAAATGGCAGCGGCTATGGCCGCCGCCATTTGCGGACCCGGCCGGCCAGGATTCGGGGGGGGGAGGGACAGAGCGCCTCCCCCTCCGGCCAGAATTTCAGGGGGGAGGGACAGAGCGCCTCCCCCCCACCTCAAATCAATTTCGTTAAAAAGTAAGTGACTTTCGTACATCCCTACTTCTATCCCCTGCTTTGGCTTAAAAAAAAAAAAGGATCACAACTGAGTGCCTTTACACACGTTGTGTTCCCCCACCCTTCCCCCCCATTCTCCCAGTAGCTTAACTGGTGCTGTAACCTTTTCTTGCAGCCCCAATCCTGGACACTCACTTACTCAGGAGTAAGCCACATTTAGCTCAATGGAACTTACTACTGAGTAGACATAAGATCACCCTGTGAGCCTGCAAGCCTCAAGTAAGCCCCACTGAGCCCCATAGGGTGCTCTGGAACAAAAGAGGACATTGCTTCTGAGCTTGGTTGGGTGGAGGATCAGAGGCGTCTCCCTTCATTGCAGGGAGGCATTTTACCCTCTGCTCCCTCCGATTGAGAAATGCACAGGAAGGAGACGCTCAGGTCAGGGGGGGCGCTGCCTGTGTCTTCGAAGACTGCCCAGTGAAAAAAATGTATGCTTGTGCGCAGGGACATAAGGCTGGAGAAGCCCTATTCTTCAAAGATTTGAAGATCTGAAGATTTGAAAATTTGAAGGTAATAAAAGGTAAAGGTGTCCCCAACCAGTCGTGTCCGACTCTAGGGTGCGGTGCTCATCCCCATTTCTAAGCCGAAGAGCCAGTGCTGTCCGAAGACGCTTCCATGGTCATGTGGCCAGCATGACTGAACACCGAGGTGCACGGAACACTGTTACCTTTCCTGCCGAGGCGGTACCTATTTATCTACTTGCGATTTCTTGCTTTCAAACTGCTAGGTTGGCAGGAGCTGGGACTGAAGACGGGAGCTCACTCCGTCACGCAGCACTCGGGTCTCGAACTGCTGATCTGCCAACCTTCCAGTCTGCAGTTCAGCGTCTTAACCACTAAGCCACCATGGCCCCTCTTGAAGGTAATGCCTTAATTTAAAAAAAAAAAAAAATCACTCACAGAGTGATCTTATGTCTACTCAGTAGTAAGTTCTATTGAGTTCAATGTGGCTTACACCCGAGTAAGTGAGTGCCCAGGATTGGGGCCGCAAGAAAACATTACAGCACCAGTTAAGCTAGAATGGGGGGGAAGGGGGGGAAGGCAGCGTGTCTAAAGGCACTCAGTTGTGATCCTTATTTTTTAAAAAAAAAGCCAAAGCAGGGGATAGAAGGAGGTAAAAGTTAGTGTCATTGGAAGGGACAGAACAACTCCCTGAAGCCTGATTCCCTGGTGGTCTCCCATCCAAAATTTTGACCAGGGCAGACCCAGCTGAGCTTCCCAGATCAGACAAGAGCCAGCAGTGCTAGCCCTCTGCTGGTTGGTGATAAAACTTCCAGTGATAAGGAAGCTATGCTATCAGTAGCCGGAAGACCAGATGGGGGCATCTAGAGCTGTGATTGGACAGGAGGGAAATACAAATGCTGCCGTATATGGACAGGCGTGGGAGGGGACTACGACCTTATAAGGTAATGAACATGGTAGAGCAGAGCACCTGAATGGGAAATACCGGGATATCAAGGTATTGAAAGCGGGAGCACAGAAGTGGGAAATTCAGGTCCCAATTCAAGGCAGGTCCTGCATAGTGTGAAAGACAAGCAGTGAAACCTTATTGGAAGCGGGGGGAAACGTAAATGTAGATTGGCCCTGCATCTATCACATGTAACTGGAAGTGTGCTGGCCCAACAATCAAAGACACTTTCAGAAACAACACACCTGTATTTGATAGATAGAAAACGCTGCAGCGTGACTTCTGGTAGAAGCCATGGCGCCCTGGCAAGCGTCCTGCGGAGGCTCCACCAGTCGCTTCCTCAAACAGCTTTTAAAAGGTTGAAAAACCTTTTCATCTTCCCCTGGAATTAAAAGGGGAAGCTAGAGTACCATCTAGATAAGATCTTGGGAGAACAACTCCTTTTGCGGAGCAGCAGAAGAGCTGGTCTCTAAGGTCAGTTTTCCGAAGCATCATCTACTCAAAGCTGTTTTGAAACTCCTATACAATTGGGAGACTTCAGGGCTGACAAGCTCCAAAAGTATTTATGAATTTAAAATACCAACAATATCTGAGAACCTGCAAAATCTGTTGAAGTGACTGTTTGTAATTATACTTACTTGCTTTCTTTACCGAAGAGGAGGATGGCAGCATCAAGGGGAAGGAAAAAAGCTGTGGGACCACCACCAACTCCCCCAACCCCTCCCTTGGCAAAGGTTTCTAGAGATGCCAGAGATGTAGAGGAGTTGCTGGCTCTGATAAAAACTTTGTTTTCTCAATTAGCAGAACAGGCTAAGAGGCTGGATACAATCCAAGATTCTATTAATCATAGAATCATAGAATAGTAGGGTTGGAAGGGGCCTACAAGGCCATCGAGTCCAACCCCCTGCTCAATGCAGGAATCCAAGTCAGAGTATCCCTGACAGATGGCTGTCCAGCCTCGTCTTGAATGCCTCCAGTGTGGGAGAGCCCACATTACTAACCTTCAAGGGGCTGTGGATTGAATTAATAGCTCTTTGCAAAAGATGGAATTGAAGGTTAATGCTCTCCAAGACCAGGGGTCTGCGCAAGTGACAGCTGTGCATGCCTCCCATAATATCCTGTCTGTGAGAATTTCCCAACTGGAGGCATATACTCGTAGAGTGAATCTACGTATCCTTGGTATCAAAGATCTTACCGCAGATCTGCCGTCTGATTCATCTCATTATTTACTCAATAGTGAGCATGCATACCATGTTCCAGACAGTTCGTGGCATCAAAGGGACTGCCTATATTGTTATAGTTCGATTTGCAAGAGTTTCTACAAAAAATCATATTTTGCGCTTGGCAAGAGAAGTGGGAGAATTTTGGGGGGGGGCAACATGAGACAGTTATGTTATTTCCAGATTACACTAAAGAAATCACTGCCAAAAGAAGGCAATTTCCCAAGGCGAGGAATCAGGCAAGGCAAATGAATCTGCAATATCATATCAAATATCCTGCTATATTTTGCATTCGTTTTGAAAGCCAGATGAAAAAGTTTTTAAATCAAGAAATGGTGGAGGCTTGGCTAGCTGGCATTCAAAGTAAGGTATGGGAGGCATCTTCCCCAGCCTCATGAGCTGGGAACTTTTCAATTATTATTACACTTCGGATTTGTTTGGGTTATAAGGTCCAGGCAGTATGCCAGTCCAGAGGACTGTTTACATACATCCCCTTTCTCTCTCTCTCTCTCTCTCTCTTTTTCTTACTTCCTCTTTTTTTACATTAGACATGATATACTGTATAATAAAATTCCTGTTTGTGTGTGTATAGATAAGTATACATTCATATATAGATTTAGAAATGAAACTATCTAAAATATAAATAGCATAAAATTTATTAGTGATTTGTTATTATTATTACTTATCCTTTCTAATTTTCTTCCTTTTTATTATTATTACTATCATTATTATGAGACTTTGATTAGTAATAGCTGGTTAAATTGTTAAGCATTACTATTATATGTTAACTGAAGGGCAATATATGGTTTTTGGAAATGAATTGTAGGCTTGCTCCCTTGCTATAAGACTGATAATATGACACTGAAATGTAAGATTGATAATCTACGCTGTAATGAATTGTAATATTGGCAATGTTATAGGTATAACTTTTAAGTAGAATGATATTTGAAGTTTGTGTGTAATGGAGTTTAAATTTAATCCTTTCAAATAACTTTTCTATATTTTTCCTTTTTCTTTCTTGCTTTCTTCTTCCTTTTCCTTCTTCTGTTTTTTTTTTTTTCTCCTTTCTCGTTATTGCTGTGTCCTCCTAAGAATACTGTATTGTTGGAAACTGTAGATAATGACTGGGTTGTTGGTACTGTTTATTTCATTTATAAAGATAAAAAATAGAATAAAAAGTATTAAAAGGGGAAAAAAAGAAAACGCTGCAGCGTGGGAAGTTCAGTCTCTGCTCGGTGAAATAAACTCCCCCCCCCCCCCCCGCATGCTAGACACCACTGGCTTTTTATTAGGAAACCGATTACACAGCCACCTGATCATGCACAGAATGTTTGTTGACTAAAAAGGAAGTCTAGTTTAACCACAAGTTCTTAAACCATTGGCTGGCCTGCCTGGGGAATGGTGACATACTGGCAGTTACCTATATGGCTTGTTCATATATAGAAACTTTTTCTGGTTAAGCAAACTGCTTTCCAGAACTTTGTAGATCTTGCATTTTTCAGAGAGAGAGGGTGGGAGTGGTCATGTACACATACAAAAATTCCACAGTGAAGATACCCAGGCCCAACCTTCGCTGGAACTCAATATGGCTTCCCTTTGGTCTATTAGATCTGGCCATAACAGAAGTAAATCCCATTGACTTCAATGGGGCTATTTGTAATTACACATGCATAGGATTATGTTATAAATCAGTAAAAATCTATTGAAAATAACTGTAAATAAAAATGGTTTTGCCTGGCATCTAAATGACAGCAGTATTGGCACCAGGTGATACTTTTTGTGGTGAGTATTCCAGAAGAACCCTGCAACCCACTCCCCGCTGTGTCAAGTGGGGGACAACAGCAGAGAGAAGGGAAATGGAATGCAAGGGGGGAGGAAATCTTTGTAAACATACAACCTGACCTGGAAAAAATAATTCCTCTGTAAGTCAACTTCCACCATCACCTTACAAGAGAGAAGGGCCAGCCCAGATTCCAAGAACTATGTTTACTGCTAAATGGCTAGTTCCACTTCAAAAGAGCTTACAAAACAGAAGTTATTAAAATGCTAAAATGTCAGGAATTACCAATCAACCAAGCACTACCTGTTTGGCATGCAATTAAGGAACTGGAGTTTGAGGGTTGTTTTTCCTTGAACTGCATAAACACCTGCCAAAATGCATTATTTATACATTGTACTGATACTGCATAGTAAGTGTTAAATACTAAGTTGTGAGTCAGCAATTAGCTTTAGGCAGACACAGAAGTTGAGATGAAGAATCAAACTGCTCCAGCACGAGTCTTTAGGCTCTGTGTGACATTCCTGCTCCTGTTGTCTCCCAGGAAGGGACAGAAAGAAGGCTAGGGACACGGGAGAGAAATAGTGAGGAAAGGGCTGGGGGAGAGAAATAGCAAGGCTAGAGGCTGAGTGTGTGTGTGTGGGGGGGGGAGAACAAAGGTGAAAGATCTGTGGGGACAGAAGAAGATTGGGTGGGGCCAGGAAGCACCTCTTTCCTTCTCTCCCTGCCCACTTAACAGCTGATCAGCGAAAGGTTCAGGAACAGGAAGGAGAACCTGGCATCCTAATGTTTTTCAAGGTTTTTAAAAATTAAAAATATTTTTGAAGGGGGAAGGGAGCGGAGAGCTTTGTGGGCACCATTGGAGGTTCTTGTGGACACCGTGTTGGAAATCTCTGCCCTAGAGATTGGACCTAAGACCTTCTTCATGCAGAACATTTGCTCTAATGACCTATGGGGCTTCTCCCCTTCTGTGATTGCATGACATTATCATACCCTCCATCTGTGAGATTTAAAGAGACTCATATTGTTAGGACTGCTTCTGGTGCTATGGATTAAGAATGTACATTGTCATAGTTCAAGTGGCTATCCATGCTTATTCTGCCACTGGCACACAAAACAGAGAGATAGAATTGGCTGCAGCTCTCAATGCATGTTCAATTCTAACTTAACGAAAGAAGGGAAGCGAAAAGCAAGGGAGAAAGGGGAAGATATACCCAACTGAATGCAGAGTTCCAGAGAATAGCAAGGAGAGACAAGAAGGCCTTCTTAAATGAACAATGCAAAGAAATTGAGGAAAACAACAGAATGGGAAAGACTAGAGATCTCTTCAAGAAAATTGGAGATCTCAAGGGAACGTTTTGTGCAAAGACGGGCATGATAAAGGACAAAGAAGGCAGGGACCTAACAGAAGCAGATGAGATTAAGAAGAGGTGGCAAGAATACACAGAAGAACTATACAGGAAAGATCTGAATGTCCCTGATAGCCATGATAGTGCGGTCACTGAACTTGAGCCGGACATCCTAGAGAGTGAAGTCAAGTGGGCCTTAGGAAGCATTAGTAACAACAAAGCTAGCGGAGATGACAGTATTCCAGCCGAGCTATTTAAAATCCTAAAAGATGATGCTGTTAAAGTGCTGCATTCAATATGCCAACAAATCTGGAACACTCAACAGTGGCCACAAGACTGGAAAAGGTCAGTTTACATTCCAATTCCAAAGAAGGGCAACGCCAAAGAGTGTTCAAACTACCGCACCATTGCGCTCATTTCACATGCCAGCAAGGTGATGCTCAAAATCCTACAAGCTAGGCTTCAGCAGTATGCGAACCGAGAACTACCGGAAGTACAAGCTGGGTTTCGAAGAGGCAGAGGAACTAGAGATCAAATCGCCAACATTCGCTGCATCATGGAGAAAGCAAGAGAATTCCAGAAAAACGTCTATTTCTGCTTCATTGACTACGCTAAAGCCTTTGATTGTGTGGATCACAACAAACTGTGGCAAATTCTTAAAGTGATGGGAGTACCAGACCACCTTACCTGTCTCCTGAGAAACCTGTACGAGGGTCAAGAAGCAACAGTAAGAACCAGACATGGAACAACCAATTGGTTCAAAATTGGGAAAGGAGTACGACAAGGCTGCATATTGTCACCCTGCTTATTTAACTTATATGCAGAGTACATCATGAGAAATGCGGGGTTGGATGAATCAGAGGTCGGAATTAAGATTGCTGGGAGAATTATCAACAACCTCCGATATGCAGACGATACCACCCTAATGGCAGAAAGCGAAGAGGATCTAAAGAGCCTCTTGTTGAGGGTGAAAGAGGAGAGTGCAAAAGCTGGCTTGAAACTCAACATTAAAAAAACGAAGATCATGGCATCTGGCCCCATCACTTCCTGGCATATAGAAGGGGAAGAAATGGAAGCAGTGACAGATTTTACTTTCTTGGGCTCCAAGATCACCGCAGACGGTGACTGTAGCCATGAAATTAAAAGACGCTTGCTCCTTGGGAGGAAAGCTATGGCCAACCTAGACAGCATAGTAAGAAGCAGAGACATCACCTTGCCGACAAAGGTCCATCTAATCAAAGCTATGGTTTTCCCAGTAGTAATGTATGGCTGTGAGAGCTGGACTATAAGGAAGGCTGAGCGCCGAAGAATTGATGCTTTCGAACTGTGGTGCTGGAGAAGACTCTTACGAGTCCCCTGGACTGCAAGGAGGTCAAATCAGTCCATCCTAAAGGAAATCAACCCTGAGTGCTCATTGGAAGGACAGATAATGAAGCTGAAGCTCCAGTATTTTGGCCACCTAATGCGAAGAGAAAACTCCCTGGAAAAGACCCTGATGCTGGGAAAGACTGAAGGCAAAAGGAGAAGGGGACGGCAGAGGATGAGATGGCTAGATAGCATCACGGATGCAATGAATATGAACTTGAGCACGCTCCGGGAGAGAGCGCAGGACAGGAAGGCCTGGCGTGCTATGGTCCATGGGGTCACGAAGAGTCGGACACGACTGAACGACTGAACAACAACAACAACAAGATCCCCAGAGATGATACAAGGCCACCGCTGTCAATCCACCATAATCTAGACTAGTACAACACGCGACATGTACAAAACAAGAACTAGAAATATGTGCAGAGTCAATAACTCAAGCACATGATCTCATCCACAGGCTAAAATGTATAACGTGCATATATGTAACATATTATCAAAGAATTAAGCATTTCATTTTACTAGTGAGGCTAAGATTAGTTCCAAGGACAGTGCGTGACTCATCGGCAGAAAACTAAAACAAACTATATGCACAGCAGATCAGACAAGAAAAGTGAATCAAGAAGCCACAAACTACAGGTCACCTTCACACACATGCATTTCGTCAAGGGATTAAGCATATAATTCCAGAGGCAGAATTGTTAGTGCCTAGAGAATCTGCCCAAGCTTTTCATTTCATTGCCTATACATTTTAACAAAGACATCACCTATAATTTTGTCTGCTTCCTGTGGTAACACCAGCACTCAGCTCAATGATCCCTGTAACAATAATTCAGCTAGGAGTGATTTAAAATGTAAACAAGTGATTTATTAGGGCAATACTGGGAATGATGCATACTAAGTAGGGAAGTCGGTTTCCTTGTTGCCTGGGTCCTGAACAGCTTCTTGGAAGCTAAGCAGGGTCAGCCCTGGTTAGTACTTGGATGGGAGACCGCCTGGGAATCAGGCCTCCTGCATTAAGCAGGGGGTTGGACTCAATGGTCTTGTAGGCCCCATCCAACCCTATGATTCTATGATCTTGGGTGCTTCTATAAGTAATACTTTTTAAAACTCTGATGTGGGGTATCATCACACAATGCAGAAATCCCGTGACTGTACTGGGACTTTCTGCCTCCATTTCCTTTGCAGGATCATGATGGACTCCATTTGCCCTCTCCTTCTCCTCCTTCCCCCCTCCTATTTTCTTCCTTTATCCCAGAGTTCTATATGTTTCATTTATGCAGCCACAAGATGGTGCTGTGGACTAGCTCTCCGTATTGCTTTTTTTTTTTTTATGGAAAAATCGGAAATGGATCTGTTTATTACTAGTTTATTTCCGTTTCATATTTCCCCCCCAAATTGCTTGGAAAGGACAAGGGAGGTGCTAGAGGTTGACGATGTCATGTACAGCACTCGCAAACTTCCTTGCGTGACCAATCACAATTGCAAGATAAAAGCCCTGTGTGTTGACGCTGTGATCTTTAATCAGCCCTGCTACTATCAGTTGAGTAGAGTGCCCCCACCCCTAGTAGGATGGGCATCCTATCCAAGCATTGGTGACTTCACAAAATCTAGCAATTTTTATCTGTGATCAAAATTTCAAATTTGTTCAAGCTAGGCTTTTAAAATGTTAATTGGGGAATTCAAAACAGCAACATACTTCCTAAAGCCAAAGCTTCCTCCCTCCCAGGCCCTTGAACTTCTGTTTGCTTCTCCAACCCTCCTCCCCGAAAGGTGGGTGTCATGTTCCTGCTCCAGGTTATTCTCCCTTCAGTTTCCACCTGTTGAAACTGAAAAGAAAAAAAAAACCAGGACATCTGCCTCAGCTTTGGCCAGTTGTCCTCACTGAATACCAAAGCTTCAGCCTTTTTACTTAGTATCACCCAATAGGCTAACTGGTTTCCTTTAACCAACATAGAAGTAGCAACAGAAAAATAGACAACAGAAAAATAGACTTTTCTATTTGGTAGCAATAATAAATCAAACCAACATGTGGGATTATATATATCATAGAACAACTAACATTTTATTAAATTCAAGGAGAATTACATAGGTTATTATGTAATCATCCTATACTTATTCCTAACCTACCTACCTACCCCTTCTAAACCCTTCTCCCCTAAACCCCCACTAACCTACCTACCTACCCCTTCTAAACCCTTCTCCCCAAACTCCCCACTGAATCCCTAAGCCCTATCTAACGGTTCTAACCATTAAACTGTCTGTTCTCTCCTTTTAAACTCCTTAGAATTCTCTCACTCACAAGCCCCTTCCACCTTTCACTCATGCACCAACATGCTATTTACTCTAACTGACCGGGCTAACATTTTACGATTCAAGCACAGTTACATTATCGTGCATACAGAGTGGCCCAAAAGTAGGTATACAGTATAGTTTATTTGCATTTTATTACATTGTTCATTACATTTACATTTGTTTAATACTGTTTAATCTCCTAAGTGCTCGAAATGAATTCCATCAACGTTGCAACATTCCTCGAACCTGTCCAGAACACTGTGACACACAGTATGACACAAATTCCAGTCCGCATCAATGTCCATAAATGCTTCTGAGATGAACTCTTTTAATTTGTCCACTGTCTGAGGATTCCTCTCAAAAACCTTATTCTTTACTATGCCCCCCCAGAAGAAGTCCATTGGTGTTAAGTCAGGTGAACATGGCGACCATTCAATGCTGCCATGTCGTCCGATCCAATGCTGTGGGAAGGTGTTGTCAAGATAGACCCTTACTGCAAAAGCATAATGAGGAGGTGCCCCATCTTGTTGGAAGAGCAGTTCAGTGAAGTTAGCCCTGGTTCTGAGTTGTGGCACTACCACATCGCGTAACATGTTTAGGTAATTGTTACTATCCACAGTTGTATCGAAGAAAACTGGTCCTACAACACCTTCGCTGGACAGTGCAACCCACACTGTGATGCCTGCCTGGTTAAGTTGAGATGTGATAGTCAAATTAGGATTTTCATCTGCCCAGTACATACAGTTATGCCTGTTCATGTGGCCTGACAACCTGAAAGAAGCCTCATCTGACCAGATGATCTTATCAAGAAGGTCTGGTTCGTTAGAGATTTGGTTACGCATCATCTCACAGAATTGCAACCGACGGTCTGGGTCGTGCTCCAGAAGACCATGCACCAGTCTTGGACGGTACAGCCTCAATTTGAATTTATGCATTAAGCGTTGCAAGGACGTTCTAGGCATGGATAGCTGCTTAGATGCACATTGTGTGGACTTTTTCGGACTGTTCACAAATGTCAGAGTGACTCTCATCTCATTTTCCTCTGTCATAGACGTCCTAGGACATCCAAATTTCGATGCATTAACCACTGCACCTGTTGCTTCAAATGTATCTCTAAGACAATAAATTGTCAGACGTGTTGGTGGAGGAGTGTCAGATGCTTCTTGCCACCCTGTGCGCACCTGCCTGGCATTTTCAGTCTTCCAGTACTGCTTTAGAATCCACTTTCTTTGTTCTTGACTCAAGTTCGCTGCTATCATTCACAATATCAGTTAAAAAAATAAACAACTAAACAACTGTATACCTACTTAAGGGCCTCACTCCCCTCACTCTCTACACTTAACTGATTTAACTGTCACTCCCTGTCACTCACTCTTCCCAACTGTCATTCTGACTCCACCCACACATCTTCTACTCACACATTCTCTCCCCCTCCCATCAACATTCTAAACAACTGTATACCTACTTTTGGGCCACCTAGTACGTTACAGTGGGGCTGTTAGGAAAGGAGAAGAGTCTCAGCAGGACAGTCTGATGGGAAATGGAGTTCTAGTCTCATAGTTCTATTACAATCCTTTTCCAGTCTCTAGAACGGGGTGGGGAAAACATGTCTTCCATATGGTGTTAGACTAAAGGCACAATCCTATGGGGATAGCTAGCCACCTCCGAACTCAGAGGCGACCGACTATCCAGTGCAGGGTGGGCAGAGAGCAGAGGGGATCTTCTCCTCTGTGCTCCTCCTGCCCTGCTTTTGTGGCTAGATGGCCGATTCTGGCTGTCTAACCAGGGTGCTTCAGACTGTGGGGGGGAGGCTGGACAGCGCATACGAAGCATTGTAATGGTGCTTCCGCCATCCCCGCCCTGCCCCCAGGAATGTCCCCTTTTCAGCTGCTCCATGCTGCTCTTAGAAGCCAGGAGCAAACTGTGCCACCTACAAGGCAGAGGGGAAGGGGGTGGGCAGTCTGTTTTCTGGGAACTGACCTTGGAGTGCTGGCTCTGAGCTCAGTACCCAGAAAATGAAAAATCCTATGGCTGTCTAGCAGCCATGGGATTGTGTCCTTAAAGTCTCATCTTCCTTAACCATTGGCCATCTTGGCTAAGGCTGATGGGAGATGGAGTTAAGCAACATCAGGGGGGTCACATGTTTCACAACCTGTTCTAGAAACAGGTATAATTAAAAACATGCTGACAAATTGATTTTTCCAAGTATGTTCCTTCCCTCCAATAAAGGAAGTATGGATTTGAAAACACTCTCTCAAAGAAGAAAAAATCCACAGGCACAGAAAGGGACAAACTTGCTCTGTTCAGACTTTGCCAAAAGCAGTGTAGCAGACCTCAGATATGTAATTAGATCTAAGCAACAGGGCAAGATTAACATAAATTTATAAAATGAAGGAAAGGGCAAGTACAGAATTCAAATAATAAAGAGAAGTCAATATATATAACACTGATGCCAGAATAATTAAATGCTTCCAGCATTTAAATAAATAAGGTTTCACATACAGTAACATTTTACCACAATGAGTCTGTTGCAGTTCTGTTTCTTCTCTTGGTCTTCTGGTATCTCAGGTGCTTATTCTCGACTTCTTCATCTGTTTTCTTCTTCCTCTTCTGAAGACTTCCTTTCGTTTCCGTCTCAGTCAGCCATGATTCCCTCCTTCCCACTCTTCTTTCTCTCCCGCTCCCTCCTCATGAACTGCCGACATTCTTCTTCCATTACTTGGGCAACTTGCTCCCTTCCCCCAGCCCCTGCTGTATCTATCTGACAATTACAGCTCCTTCTACAGGGGCAAGCCTTTCCATACTAAGCATGCTCTGGTCCCTCCCTCTGGTAAGGCCAGCCAGCAAAGAGCTGGGAACAACAACAGGGCAACAAAATCATAGGCACTTGTGAATTTTATCAGGGATTAGCCATTTGTATTCCCAATTTCTGACAACATTCCCTACTCACAGTTACTTTTGGGTTCGTTAGACAAATTTGTGACTTCCCAGTTTTGCTCCTATGTCTAAGGGGCACCTTCAGTAAGTTTTTTTTAGACAGGGAAAATGTGATATTTAATTGTAAAAGTGAAAGAAAATGCTTTTTTCACTTGTGTATTTGCACTATTTCACTATACCACCGTTCCACCTAGAGGTTATGTAGCAAAAAAGCAGGAAAGGAAATGCTCTTCCTGTAGTGCTTGGAAGTCAATTCTATGATGAAACTGAATGAAGATGCAGCGGATTAACAGCCTAGTGTAGAAAAACTCACAGTCATCCTATGAAAGTCTCAGTTGGAATCAGTGCAGACATTTTTTAGAAAAAAATGGGGGGGGGTTTCAGGATGAAAATGGGAGAGGGAAAATCTTAACCCCCACTCCCAGAGTACCAGTCACATTCCGATTTGGGGCCACACATGCTTTTATGGAAGTAAATACTACAATCCAATCATCCATAGCTCTGCTATGCATGATGTGAACAATATTTAGTTTGGTGCAAGGAGGCAGCCAATATTCATGAAAGCGCTCAAAATGAACTTTTAGATCTAAGAATCTTAGACACCCACACATGGCCAGATGAAAAAGATGTGCTTCATGAAGGGGAATACTCCACGTGCTTAGCACATAGATTCAAAATAGGAAAAGGATATGTGTACAAGATTTTTGTGAATTTAAGGCAAATGGAGTAAAATTAGCGCCACCTGCATTACAGGAGCTGGTGACAACAAAAGCATTACCAATTTCAACTGCAGATTGTGAGAAAGACTTTAGTGCAATAAACCTCGAAGTGACAGTCTAATGTCCTTCTCTCACCATTAAATGGCTTGCTTGTGAACAGTCTGCCAATTCAAAAATTTAACCCAGTAAATTACTTCAAATTTTAGGTCCTCATGGGTGATCCTTCAGCACTAAACACTCAAGCCAAGTGGTGAGCCAAACAAACATATGACAAAACAATGTGAGGCCTTCTGGTGCGCGTGTAGTCTGTTTAATGGTGCGTACATAACATTTCAATTAAAATAAAAGGTAAACTGATATTTAAATACCAAAATATTTCTATTGCATTTTGTTAATCCAACACAAGTAAAAGGTTAAATATTGAGCCCAAAATATAATAATACCTAGGTAGGCCGGGCCTGCCCTGAATTCCATCGCTAGTTCAATGCATATGAAAGGAACATACAGTCACTACAAATGAAACTGTGCACACCAGCTGTACATACCATTTGTCATGTATGACAGCCTCAAGGAAATATAGATCAGAGAAACCCATACAGCTGGTCAGTACATTTTTGGACAGTAGCTTTAGAAGTCAGTGCATTCCCATCACCTTAGTCCTTTTTAGCTGATGAAACCTCACATGATTACCATCAAATGAGGGGAATGTCGGGAGTGCCCTAGGTGCCTCTTGCAGTCCCCTGTAATAGCCAACTCAGAACACAGACGACGAGGGTTCTTTCCGAGACTTTATTCCTTTATTACTTTATGACTCTTTCAGACACTAATCACTAGCGACAAAGCAAGGAACAGTACTGGGGAAAGATAGCAGAGTAGCCTAAGCTCCAGGTAAGGCAGTTGGTCCCCGTTTGAAGGAGAACCACGGGAAGACCCTGAACTGATGGGCTAGGGAGAGATCCTCCCTCTTTCCCTTGGGTCCTCAGGACACGACCGTTGTTTGAGCGCCAAATGAGCGGTACGCCTCCTTTCTGCACCCTCCATCTGTCGTCGCTCCCTGCGTCTGCGCCGAGCATCCAGCAAGCCCCCCTCCAGCGCTCTCTCACTGCCAGGGTCACTATCTCTCCCAGAAATGCCGGGAGGAGGAATCTCCGCCAGCTGCTGTGCCTGTGAGGGATGATCTGGCTCTAGGGATGTACGAAAGTGACTTCGTTTGCATCCTTGCAGTCAGCCGTGATAGGCTACGTAAACGTTTACGTAGCCTATCACGGCTGATGTTTTAAAAAACACGCGTACGCAAATGGCGGCGGCCATGGCCACCGCCATTTGCATTCTTTATTTTGGCACATCTTAGTCTATGTAAACATTTACGTAGACTAAGATGGCGAAAATAAGGGGAACGTAAATAGCGTAGCGTCTACGCTATTTGCGTTCCCCTTATTTTCACCATTTTAGTCTACGTAAATGTTTACGTAGACTAAGACGTGCCAAAATAAGGAACACAAATGGCGGTGGCTATGGCCGCCACCATTTGCGTATGCGCGTTTTTTTGTGTTTTTTTTAAGTCAGCCGTGATAGGCTACGTAAACATTTATGTAGCCTATCAAGGTGTTTTTTTAAAATCTAGCCGTGATAGGCTACGTAACCCTTTACGTAGCCTATCACGTTTTGTTTGTTTGTTTTAACTGGAAATGGCGGCAGCGGCAGCCAGTCGGAAGACCGGCTGCCGCAGCCACCGCCACCACACTGCTGCCGGAGCCGCCGCTGGAGCCGCCACCGCCAGGAAGATCCGCCCAAGATAAGTCCCATCCTGGGGGGGTGGCAGGCCATTCCACCACCGATTTCGGGGGGCCGAATGCGCTGGCATTCGGCCTCCCCGAGATCTGTGGCAGAATTCTCTACCATCCCTAGCTGGCTCCTCTCCCACGGATCGCTGTTCCTTCTCAGAATCAGAACTGCTCTGGGGCTCTGTGGGCTCAGTTTCCACCCTGACAGGGAAGAGCAAGACCCTGCTCACTCATCCCCACCCACTCTGGGATGGTCTGTCCTCACTGTTCTCCACATGATGGGGCTGAAGGTCTGAAGCAGGTCACTTGCTCTACGGTTTAGGCTTTCGGCACAATTTAGAACCCTGATTGCAGGAATAGATTTGCTGTAATCAATAGCCCCTTTCATGTTTTATACTTGTGAAAAGGTCCTTGTGTGTGAGGAGTAGGGATGTCAGAGAATTCCACCACGGATCTCGGTGAGGCCGAATGCCAGTGCATTCTGTCCCCCAAAATCTGTGGCGGAATGGCCTGCCACCCCCCGCCCCCCCGCGGATCCCCCCTGGGACGAGACTTACCTGGGGCTAGGGATGTACGAAATTGGCCTTACCTGGCTCCACCGGGTTCTGCTGGGGGGGAGGCGCTCCGTCCCTCCCCCCAGAATCCTGGCCAGCCGGCTCCACTCTGCGGGGATTCTGTGGAGCCGCCGGCCAGCTCTGCCAGCAGCCGGACATCCGGCCACTGGCTAGCAGGGACGCAAAGGGCGGCGGCCATAGCCGCCGCCGTTTGCATCCCTGTAGTCAGCCATGATAGGCTAAGTAAATCTTTACATAGCCTATCACATCTGACTTTTAAAAAAACAAACAAACATGCGTACGCAAATGGCGGTGGCTATGGCCACCGCCATTTGCTTTCCTTATTTTGGCCTGTCTTAGACTACATAAATATTTACATAGACTAAGACGGCAAAAATAAGGGGAAATGCAAATAGTGTAGCGGACGCTATTTGTGTTCTCCCTTATTTTTGCCGTCTTAGTCTACGTAAATATTTACGTAGACTAAGACGGGCCAAAATAAGGAATGCAAATGGCAGTGGCCATAGCCGCCGCCATTTGCGTATGAGCGTTGTTTTTTTAAAGTCAGACATGATAGGCTACGTAAAGATTTACGTAGCCTATCACGTTGTTTTTTGGGGGTTTTTTTAACCTAGCCATGATAGGCTACGTAAATCTTTACGTAGCCTATCATGTCTTTTTTTTTTTTACACCGGAAATGGCGGCGGCGGCAGCCGGTTGGAAGACCGGCCGCCACAACTGCCGCCACCGCAGCCGCTACCGCCCGGAAGATCCGCCCCAGGTAAGTCTCATCCCAGGGGGGAGCCATGGGGGGGCAGCAGGCCATTCCGCCATGGAGTTCGGGGGGCCGAATGCACTGGCATTCGGCCTCACTGAGATCCGTGGCGGAATTCTCTGCCATCCCTACCGGGGGCGGATCTTCTGGGCGGCGGTGGCTCTGGTGGCGGCTTCGGATATTTGCCGAACGCTATTTTCGTTCCCCCTTATTTTCACCATCTTAGACTACATAAATATTTACGTAGACTAAGACAGCCAAAAATAAGGAATGCAAATGGCAGCGGACGTAGCCGCCGCCATTTGCATACGCACATTTGTTTTTTTAAGCCAGACGTGATAGGCTACGTAAGTCTTTACGTAGCCCATCACAGCTGTCTACAGGGACACAAATGGCGGCGGCTACGGCCGCCGTCATTTGCGTCCCTGCTAGCCAGAGGCCGGATGTCTGGCTGCTGGCGGAGCCGGCCGGCAGCTCCACGGAATCCCTGTGGAGCAGAGCTGGCCGGCCAGGATTCCGGGGGGAGGGACAGAGTGCCTCCCGCCCCAGAGGAACCCAGCGGAGCCAGGTAAGGGGAGTTTCGTACATCCCTAGTGAGGAGCAAGGCCAACCCCAAGGTTGTGTGGCTTCCTCTGACCGCCTGATTTCAGAGAACTGGAACCCTGCACAATCATAGGCATAAGCTTTCTCCCATGCATATGACATCTACACCTAGCCCATGGAGGGAGGGGGAAGCCATACGACCTTAGAGGCAGGGCCAGCAGAATAGCACCACTCCCTAGTAAAGGTATGAAGGGCACTAATTAAAAGCAGTATTTGAGCAGAGCAAGTAATATCCTGAATAGCAATGAGCTTTCTAGGACACACAGCAACAGAAAGGGGGAGGATGTATAGGAAATGCTAGCACTTGTAGTTTGAGACACAGAGATGTGTGCACCCTCTGTAACTTGCTCTCTCAAGAACTACTAGTCCCAGAGAGTTCCTTACTTCATGCAGGTGTGGCAGCTGACAGGTACCGGGGAGAAGGGACAACCATCATAATAATCAAGAACATTAATCCCTGTCATAAAAGTTGGTGTCAGACTTCAGGCTCCTTCCCCAGGGTCGGTATAAGATAAATACCCAAGTGGCGTACAGGATGCTTCTCCTCATGAATGTAAATATGTGCACACAGTAATGCAATGCACAGATGGCCAATTTACATGCTAGGAGGCTTATTACGAACATAGTGTAAGACAATTGTTTTTCTAGTATAAAATTATTGACTTCATTTGACTATTGACTATATTTATATTCTGCCTTTCCTCCCCATTTTTACTCTTACAACAGTACTGTGAGGTAGGTTAGGCTGATAGGTAGTGACTGGCCCAGATTATCCCATGAGAAATGGGAGGCATTTGCTGGTCCACCTCAGGCAGCAAAATGTCCTAGGCCAGCAGTGGCTATGTGTGTGTCCTGTTTGGCTGTTGCATCTGAATGCATCAGTGAGTTTATGTCTCTTTCTTCTGTGTGCGTGTGTGTGTGTGTGTGTGTGTGTACGCACGCGCGTGCACTCGCACACCAATCTATGTTTATGTGTTCTGTGTCTGTGTGCTGTAAAAGGAAAAGCTTATATTTGTATTTGAGTTTTCTACTATGGAAGAGATATAAGTCTTTTGCTTCCAGGAAAGCATGGAAGATGATTTCAACAAAAATATATAGTGAAAAATGTTTTTGCATTATTGTATATTGTTGACTCTCCCTCTCTCTGTTGTGTGTGAGTTCAGTACTGGGGGCAGAGCAAGAGGTTCACTGCAGACGGCCATCCTGGGTCCCATCATGTCCTTGAGCTGGCCCTGGCTGTGCGACTCTGAGAATATCATCATTAGGAGCGGCAACATCATTATTTTGTGTGACACTGGTGCGTGCATGCGCATGCACACACACATACTTCATTCATGATTCTGTGGAAAGGAAGTTGTTTCTGGAACAAGAGAACGTGGGTCCAAAGGAGTGCTTTTGTGTGGCTGTGATTTCCCCACACCTTCATTCGCATGTTCAATCTGAAAGTTTATTTACCACAGTTCTTCCTTTCTGTGGTATGGGTTGCTGGCTGTTGGGGATATAAAGACTGTTCTGCCTCCTATGACTTGTTGGCTCTGTCTTCTGTGACCCATTGGCTCTGCCTCTGCTGACCTACCCTCTGTCCCCTCCAGTCTGATTAGCCACCAGCCTCCACTGGAAATCAGATTTCAGAGTCAGTGGAAATCAGCAGATTTCAGGCCTCAGAACATATATGAATAAATGAGTTAGGCCTCTGGCCTCCAACATGCATAAAAGAGCTGACACTACATCCTCAGGCACAGGGAGTAGTATCTAAAGGACATTTGTCAATGCACTCATGTATAATCAATATACACATGACACACTGCCGTGCCTGGCTATAAATAGAAATCTGACAAAAACATAAGGAGCTAGAACAACAGACCTAAAGAAAGTAAAAGACACCAGTAAATCTTCCAATTTTTCTGAACAGGAAAGGCTTTTCTTGTCATTTTTGCAAACAAGAGTGATCATAAGGAGTGGAAGAAGAGAAGTAGACCTACATTAGAAATTTGTACTAGGCCCAAAGAAATCACGCTTGGGCACTAGATTTGTCCATGTGTGGAAAACTGCCAAATGCTGTATTTTTAGAATTTGAACAGTATATAATGATAAAGTTAAGTACTATCTAGATATAGAACACTGAGGTAGAGTGAGCTTATACTTAATATTAGGACTTACTGGTCAGTTGTACTTACTGTACCAAAAACAATTACATTCAATTTACTTGGAATAATCTCACAAACTTGCTAATATGCACTAAATTCTGAAATTCTATCTAGTTCAGTATTGTGGTGTGAGGTATACTATAACAGTAACATCTAAATGAAAAAAAAAATGTTGGTTCTGGGTTGTAAGGAATTCAGTACCTTAAAAAAATTAATATTAAAATACTGAGAACCATGCCCTAAAATTACAATGACATTGCTGGCTCATTTAGCGCCTTACTATTACATATGGAATCCCTTCTCATTTAACCAGTACACCCATTCTGTTTTTTCATGTAACAAGTGTGGCCATTTTGTTCTACTACTGTTGTAGAGTATGGATATCCATTACCAATGTAAGGAACCTGCTATTCTCTTCAAGTGGTGAACTCTCAAGTTGCCACAGATGTGTCTGTTTATTAAGGAAGTCTTTGCAAGTGAATGGGCCATTTTAGTTACTAAATCTTTGCCCCACCTTTCCAGGAGCACACTCAAGGTGGCTAACAAAATCACGACTGCACAAAGCAATTACATCAAATCAATACAACATTATAATAAAGGGTATTGTACGGCAATACTGCTCATAAAAACGTGAAAGAAAATTGGCAGCTGGTATTGATAGTTCTCTCATCAAGAATGAGTAATGGAGGTCTGACCTTTGGATACCCAGTGAACCAATCGCTGAGATGAAATTTTGCTTTTGTGTATTTTATTGAAGTGTTTGTGTGTGTGTGTGTGTGTGTGTGTGTGTGTGTGAGAGAGAGAGAGAGAGAGACAGAGAGAGAGAGAGAGAGAGAGAGACAGAGGGCAGGTAAAGTATGGAAATAAAATAGAGAAGCCTAGAATACAGAAAATATAAAAAGTATCTGGGAAGCAGGGCAAGCCTAGGTCCAGTTCAAACATGCTTAGGACAAATGAGAATGTGTTTGATGGAAGAGTAAGCAGTCCCCCTTCTCTCTAGCCTTATTCAGGATCTGTGTAGAGTCAACCCATGAGGAGAGAGAGGACTCTAGCCTTGCTTCCTCTCACATTTCCATCACCTTGTACTCACGGAGAGAGACAGTCTGAAGAGGACAGCCTCCCATATCCATGGAGGCTCTTCACACAAGCAAGAATGCTGGAAAATCACAGACCTTGAATGCCTGAATAGGGCTTCTTTCATGATTGTGTGATCTGGATGCCCAATATATATAATCTGCACCCTTTTATGAATAGCAAGAATTGCTTGCATGAGACATCTGTACTACTGAGCATCCACCTAAAGCTGTCTGTGTGGTAAAGGGGAAGTAGATGTACCTGTTGTCCCACCACACTGTCCCACTTAGGGTGGGTCAGACTCAGCACTAAGGGAATTGAGGGGCAAATCCAAAGGGAGGTCAACAAAGAGGCAAAGGTCAAAGGCACAGTTTTACCAGGCAAGAGAGAGAGTTCCAAGAGAAAGGTCTGAGGCTCAGCCAAGGTCCAAACACAGAAGAGTAGTCAAGCAGAAATATAGTCCAAAAAGCAGGAGTCTAAGGCTAGTAGCACAGTGGTTCAGTCACAAGGCAAGGTCAAGGAAACAAGCATAGAAGGCACTGGAAGGTGTTGTTTCCAGAAGCTCTCAAATGCCAACTGAGAGCTGATATAACCAGAGCTTCCAGAGCCCCGCCCAGGGCTCACCTGAAGTTCATCACAGGCTTCTGTAAAGAAGTCCTTCTCATGCGGAGGGCTCTACTCATGAGGATCCAAGTCACTGTGGCTTTTGAGGTGTGTTGTTCACTTTCAGGTGGCAGCCTGAGCCTCCACCTTCTGGTGCCAGTGTGTTCTAGGGCTGGGCAGATGCTTGGCCTCCTCCTTGGATTCTATGGGAGATATATGGTCCTCAGGGGCCCTGTCCAAGGGCTCCCTCAATGTCCACCAGTACTGGAGGACCTGGTGTAGCTTCCCTGGAGGTCCTAGGAATGCCAGGGTCAGGATGATGCACAGGGTTGTTGGACTCCATGGTCTCCAAATGGTTATCTGACAAGTTATCCTGGCCTGGGTCAGGCATGACAGCTGGGAACCTGACACCTGCAAAGCTTGATAAAGTATCTAAATTTCACCCTAGTTCAATGGGACTGCCAAGTAAGGCACACCAGTATAAATACAGAAAATCACATGTGTAGCACCCTTTGTCAGTGTCAAACTATATTCAGTGGAGGCTAGTGGTTCCAGTCTCAATGGGGCAGTGAATCTGCTCTGGGTTTTAGCCAGAACCAGTCCAAACCTAAAGGAGCTATTCCAGGTGCACCTTGGATAGCTCCTTTAGGGTTCTGACTGAAACCCAGAGCAGATTCACTGCCCCACTGATACAGGAGCCACCAGCCTGCACTAACTACATTATATACATGTAACCCTTGGGTTAAAACTCAGAGCCAGGTTCAACATCTAGGGCTTATTCTCCTTTTATATTAGATTCTGTCTCAAGCCCCCATCTAGGAAAACCCAGGGACCAAATCTGGATGTCCAGATTTTAGTCTTGCCCCCCTCAACCCCACAGAATATGGGCATGTGCTCATGGTGACCCAGCCCTGAAACTCTTACTGAGGGTGGCTGGTAAGAGGGCACAAGCGCACAAGAACCCATTTATGCTATATGTATAGTGCACAATTAAGCCCTAAGAGAAGACTTATGACATGCATGTTTAAAGACATCATTGGCTTGCCATCTTCACTATTTCTTTGCAGACACAAATCTTCTTTTGTACTTCCAAGTCGGAAGCCAACTAAAGCAAATATTTCACATGCAGCTACTCTCTGAAGTGGTATTACTTTTGAACCATTTCATCATTAAAGGCTGAAGGGAAAAGTCTGAAAGGAGATAAATGAACCTGACAGACAAAGATTGCACACAACAGCCAAATTGCAGCAGCAAGCAAAACTCAAAGTGGTCATCTAGTATAAACATTGGCAGCCAATGCCCTTTATAACCCCAATACATTCCATACATTTTAGTACAAAACTATTTAAGCCATACAGCGCATTGCATGTACAAACACACACACGCGCACGCACACACACACACTTAAGGAAGGGCCCACAGTGCACTTATTTCTATTATAATCTAGAATGGTAAATTATATTTCATGCTAATCCTCTGCTTCATTGCAATTTGTGGTTGTCAAATCTCAAAGGTTCTAAGATTATTTAGGGAACAATCCTATTGGGATAGGCAGCTGCCTCCGAACTTGGAGGCAACTGCCTATTCAATCCAGGGCAGGAGAAGCGCAGAGGGGATCGCCCGCTCTGCGCTTCAGCTGCCCTGCATTTGCGGCTAGACAGATGGTTTTGGCTGTCAAGCCATGGGAAGGCAGCTGCCGGACGACACATAGGATGTGTCGTACCGGGATTTCCACCTTGCCCGCCCCAGAACTCCCCCAGGAATGCCCCGTTTTCGCCACTCCGCGGTCCTCTTCTGAGTGAGGAGGAAGAGGGGGGAGGTTGGTTCTCTGGAGTCGACCTTGGAGCGCAGGCTCCGAGGTCAGTTCCTGGAAACTGACATGTCCTATGACCGTCTAGCTGCTGACTGGCAGCCACAGGATTGCTCCCTTAGTCAGAAGAAAAGTCCTACAATTCCCAGCATCCCTCCAGGCAGCCATGCTGGCTGGAGCATGGTGGGAGTTGTAGGACTTTTCTTCTGTCTAAACATGCATAGGACTGCAGCCTAAGCTGCAATCCTATACACACTTATTGTTAACTCAGTGGGACATTCTTCCACATAGACGTGCATGGAATTGCACTGTTAGAGCATGCACCACCATTGATGCCCTTTAGTGCAAATGTCAGAAGGTGACTACTACCAAGTGGTAACTTATCATGATGTGCATGCAGACCACTCGGTAAACTGGTCATTCGCTACCATCCTGCAGAGGATTTTACCACTCTTCCACACTTGATTAGAAGCTTAGGAAAAAAGTGTCACCATTCTGGACAACAGTAATATTTTACAAAGAAGGTGCCCTGTGGCATCATAAGACAAAGAAGTTGGTTTGCAACGTAAACTTTTATGGACTAGAGGCTACTGCATGAAGTATTACCTCAGTTGGCAAGGGTATGTGTGTGCATATATATATTTACACACTCACACATGAAGAAAAAGGATAAACAATGATGCCAAAAGGCCATGAAGAGTAGGGAGTAACTATGGATGTGTCACATTTTCTATGCTCGCCCTCTCTCTCTCTCTCTGTAGGGTTAAATCATCATCATCTACAAACAGGCTTCCCAAAATCCAAGTCCAAAAGAAAAAGATAACCTCCAACACTTCAGTCAGGCACAAAGCATGCAACTTCCAGCACATACATATATGTGCACTCACATGCATGCACAAGCGCCAGTAGCACATGATCTTACCAATATCTTAGTTCCTGTTTTCTTAAATAATTCCTTTTGTTTCCTTTACTGTACTGCATTACCATTATCCACTGAGTAGGTTCCATGGTGCAATTCACTTATACATGCTCAGAACACAGGCCCTTTGGTTTCAGAAATGTGATTTCCTTGCACAGTTCTGACAAACAGGGTGTCCCTTGAAAAAGAGTGACAATTTTTATGGAAAATGTACCGAGAAAGGACATGAAGAATTCGCTTTACTGAAGGCATCATATATATCCAGCCAACGCAATACTCCCAAGTAGATTCAAAATCCTCTTTTATCTAAAACCTTGTCAGCTGATTTGAGAAGGCCTACTTTACCGAGCTGTTTAGGTTTCAAGCCAAACATAACACTATCCCTTCAGGAAAAATAGACAGGAATTCAGATGTAATTTACTATTGCTATTGAACCACAGATGAGGACATGCAAACATCTCCTCTGCTGTGATGGATCAAAAAAAGGAAAAGTGAATAGGCCATTGATTAGGCTTAATGACCCAACATGTGCCTGGGAAAAAATAACAGGTGAAGCAAATGTTTTTACCTGTTGACTGGAAATGCTCCAGCACATGAAAGACAACTGTTTATGGGAGCTGTACAGCCCCAGTTATATGCCCACACACTCCAAGAGCTTTCTGGATATCCCCTTCTAAGTAGGCTCCTTGCACTGTGTCAGAGACCACTCCAGAGAGGCTTCAACTTTTCAGAGCAGCTTTTCATGGGATGGAAGAAGTTGAAGTGGGGGTTGAAGGCTCAGAAGTGCTGGTTCATAGAGAAAACACTGATCTATGTACAGAAGCTTTGTCTTATCCTGCCTTGTGGTATTGGGCAGAGTCTTTCATTCCTCTAAAACAGGCCAAGTAGTATGTTACAGTGAAGCATGGCTTTGCCCTATTAAAGAGAGATAAATATTAATGGCATACGTTCAGTTTTGCCACACCTCATACCTGTAACTGATTTATTGTGAGGTAATTTGAAATGTTATGGGGGCTTGTGTGTCAGATCCTTTTATTGGTTAATCCTATTATATGTGATGTTTCCCTGTTTCTATTTTTAATAACTTGCAACGATTTCTTAATGTGGCACCATGCAAGCCTTTGCAGTTATTGACATTCAAAAATTTTGCTTCTCAATGTGGGGCTTTTATCCTGCAATTGAGATTGGTTACTCACGGATGTTTCTAGGTCCTCTACATTATGTCATCAACCGCCGGTGCCTCTCCTGTGCTAATAATTTCTGCTGCTTTATTTGAAACAGAGAAAATGAGGCAATAAAAAGAAGCGGTTTTGAGTAGGGATGTCAGAGAATTTCTCCACGAATCTCGGGGAGGCCGAATGCCAGCGCATTTGGCCCCCCGAAATTGGTGGAGAGTCGGTCCGCCACCCCCCCACCCCCCCGGGACGGGACTTACCTTGTGCGAATGTCCCTGGTGGCAGTGGCGGCTCCGGCGGCGGTTCGGCGGCAGTTCGACGGCGATTCGGCGGCGGTTCGGCGGCAGCGGCCGGTCTTCCGACCGGCTGCTGCCGCTGCCATTTCCAAGTAAAAAAAAACAAAAACAAAAAAAACGTGATAGGCTACGTAAAGATTTACGTAGCCTATCACGGCTAGATTTTTAAAAAACACCGTGATAGGCTACGTAAATGTTTATGTAGCCTATCACGGCTGAGTGGGAAAAAAAAAAACCACGCATACGCAAATGGCGGCGCCCATGGGTGCTGCCATTTGCGTTCCTTATTTGGCACGTGTAGTCTACATAAACATTTACATAGACTACGGTGAAAATAAGGGGAACGCAAATAGCGTTCCCCTTATTTTCACCGTAGTCTACGTAAATGTTTACGTAGACTACACATGCCAAAATAAGGAACGCAAATGGCAGCGCCCATGGGCGCCGCCATTTGCGTACGTGTGGGGTTTTTTTTCCCCACTCAGCCGTGATAGGCTATGTAAACATTTACGTAGGCTATCACGGCTGACTGCAGGGACGCAAACGGCGGCGGCTACGGCTGCCGCCATTTGTGTCCCGGCAGGACAGGATTCGCAGCCGGAGGGATGGGGCACCTCCCCCCCGGCCAGAATTTTGGGGGGAGGGACGGAGCGCATCCCCCCCCACCGTGAAGCAAGTTTCGGGTTCAGGTAAGGGACTTTCGTACATCTCTAGTTTTGAGAGGAAGTAGCGCTGTAGCAGCATCGCCATCTAGTGGCTGTATAATGAAACATAGAACTTGCAGATAAAGCCAATCCTGTTGGGAAAAAAAACAGGAAGTGTGTTAGGGAGCCCATCTTAATCCCGCAAAGAATCTGGAAGCAGAAACCCCGGTAAAGTTGCAGGATTTAAAAAAAAACTGATATGGAGAAGCTCTTAGCTGGAAAGTTGCAGTTCTGATTCTTAAATGAATTCCTTGACAATGATGACCTTCTGTTGAAACTTAATTGAAGTTTTTGCATACCTTACGCTTACCACCACATTGACAAAAGTGCTCGCAGTTATTTTTTACTGTTTACATTTTAATTTTCTTCAAATTACAACATAAAGACACAACAGTTTAACATTCCCACAATACATATCCATACATGTAATATCTCATCACATCCCTACATTTAACAACATCCATAGAAACAGACCTCAGAGGACAAAGAGGAGAGAAAAAGGAAAAGAAAAATTAGGGGTAAAGGACAGATTATGTTTTGTGCCCTTGCTGGACTTGCAAACTTCTTATTCATTATTGTTGTTGTTGTTGTTGTTGTTGTCCTCTCCCATGGTTGAGCAAACAGGTGGAATCAAGACAGAATTTGGAGGACAGGAAAAAAGCATTTTGTAATAAAACTGATACCACCCAAAGCCTACAGTTTAAAACCAAGAGGAGGGAAGAGAAAGCTACATGGCAGAAAAGTTTAAACATGCAAATATGATTAAGCACAGCTAGACCAGTATTTGTTTGGATTAGTATAGGTGTAGTCAATTCCTGAGGAAAGATTAACTGAAGGACATTTTAAAGTCACTTCCAGCCCAGTCATATTTCCAAAGGGATCCATCATAGGAGGTGAGGATAAACAGTCCTTTCGCAAGGATAATTTCAGAAAGATTCCTGCTCAAAGTAAAATCAAATGCAATAGAAAAGCCTAGCATTAAGAGAGATAAAATAATAAGTTAAAGTATCACATATACACTCAGGGATATGCAAAACCCTTCTAAGAAACCTTGCTATTAAATACTTTTGACTTCCTTCAAGGTTTCTCATGCATACTGTCCAAACCAGTACTCGCAGATTGGCTTCAACATTCACTTTAGATTGATCAGAATTACATAAGAACATAAGGAGAGCCATGCTGGATCAGACCAAGGGTCCATCTAGTCCAGCATTCTGTTCACACAGTGGCCAACCAGCTGTCAACCAGGAACCCACAAGCAAGGCTTAAGCGCAACAGCACCCTCCCACCCATGTTCCTCAGCAACTGGTGTGCATAGGCTCACTGCCTCTGGTACTGGGGGTAGCACATAGCCATCAGGACTGGTAGCCATTGATAGCCTTTTCCTCTAGGAATTTGTCCAACCCCCTTTTAAAGCCATCCAAATTGGTGGCCATCACTACATCCTATGGTAGCAAATTCCATAGTTTGACTATCCGCTGTGTGAAGAAGTACTGCCTTTTATCTGTCCTGAATCTCCCACGAATCAGCTTCATAGCTGATTGACATAGCTGCATGACAATGTTTTCCAATTTGCAGGATCCAGGCCCCTTTCTGAACTTGTATGACCTTTCAAGCCCCACCTCCCCCAATCCACCAGCAATTATAACCCTGTTCAGGCATTCACCTGAACAGGTGAGGACTTCAAGTGTATACTGGGATGGGGCCATGCATGCTGGCCCTGCCCCCTATGTGTCCAGGCACACTGCCCCCAGCCCCCATCAGTTCAGACTATGCCATGATGAAGTCTGAAAGGGAGTTCTACTCACATTCACTTGAACACAAGTAGAATTCTCTGCACCATCGTGGACCCTGCTTTATCAGTGCTCCTGATCATGGTGAAAGTTCTACTTGCATTCAGGGCAACATGAATAGAATTCCCTTTCAGACATGAATAGAATTCCTTTTCAGACCTTACCGGTTCAATACAGCAAGGTATGAACTGACAGAAAGCCGTGGCAGCATGCCTGGAGACACAGAGGGTGGGGCTTGTACACATGGCCCCAACCCATCACACACGTTAAGCCCTCATGCATTCAAGCATCAGGGCTTATCTTTTTTGCAGATAAGTGCATAGAATCCTAGCACACAGTTGTATATATACAACCCATTTCTGTGTCGCTGCTCTTGTACTTGTATCTTGCGTCCCCCACCTAAAAACCAGCCAGCCAGGGAAAGAGGCAGGAAGAGATACTGTGGCAGAAACCACATATATGTTTGCTGCCTCTTTGCGGCTGCTGTAGTGAGCATAACAGTTTGGGCAGCCACAATACTAAACTTCTGCTGTTGGGAGTCAGCCAAGTGTCTTTGACTTCTTGCTGTAGAATCTTCTTCCTTGTAACGTTAAGCCCGCTACCTATAGTGTGCTCCTTTTCCAGATCATCTTGCACCACCACTCACAACCCATAGCTTAAGAATCCTCGATCTCAGGATATGCAGACATCCTTCTCTGTGAAATGTCATTGATCTTGGGGAAATTATTTCACTGTTTCAATTGATGAGGTGTTTTGCCTTGGCAGGAACTTTGGCCAATGGGAATTACACTGCTGTGGCACAAACACTGGCCTTTGAACATGCAACTCCAATGGTATGAATTCCATAGGCTGAAGACCCATGGTTATCATGCTTTCTGTGTACCCTTCTGTGATGAGTATGTTATATATTCCCCAAACAGGAACATCTATACAACATAACGAATTTTCCTCCTTAAAAAAAAAAAAAAAGCGGTTAGCATTCTTAGCTCTGCTTTTGCAAAGCAGCTAACAGTATCAAACTTACAGTCTCCATCTCTAATGGGAATTGCACAGCTAATAGCTTCTGGAGGAGTACTTTGAAAACATAGCAGTAAATTGAAGCAAAGGCAATTTGTGTCCATGGATTCCCTTCATCAGTTGCTGTCACCTCTTTAGAAAAAAAATAGAAAGGTCACAATTAATTTTATTATTAGTACAACTATCCTGATTAACCTTTATTAAGTTACAACTTGTTGAGAGATTTTCTCCTTGATGCCACGTTCAATATTTTTGTTTCCACTGCAAAAGACAAAATACACACATTCAGTACCGCCAGGCTTTTTCCAGCCTAAATCATGGTAGTACAATTCAAAGCCTGCGGGGTGTCTCCATGAGCGATTTCCTGTGGGTTGGCTGCGTTTGGGGGTCATTTGGGGCACATGATGTCGTGGCCATCTTGGAGATTTTTGCAAAAAATCCTGGTTTTTGCCAGCCTACTTTAAGTCCGATTGTTTTCCTTAAATCAGGTTCTCCACGCTTTTGTTGTTGTGTGCCCCAACCCCCACATTTACTTTGGGCGTGCTAGCCCTGCCCAGGGGTGTGTCTTTCACCATGACCCTGGTCAAGGGGTGTTTCCCATCCCTATGTTTCCCAATACAAACCTCTGTGTGTCTACTCAAAAGTAAGTCCCATTGTGGTCAATGAGGATTATTCCCTAAATGCACATTCCCAAAGTTACGTGGGATTCCCATCAATCAAAATAGTGCATTTAGGAAGTACTAACTTGTACTTGTTCAGTTGTTCAGTTGTGTCCGACTCTTCGTGACCCCATGGACCATAGCACGCCAGGCCTTCCTGTCCTGCGCTCTCTCCCGGAGCATGCTCAAGTCCATATTCATTGCATCAGTGATGCTATCTAGCCATCTCATCCTCTGCCGTCCCCTTCTCCTTTTGCCTTCAGTCTTTCCCAGCATCAGGGTCTTTTCCAGAGAGTTTTCTCTTCACATTAGGTGGCCAAAATATTTGAGCTTCAGCTTCAGTATCTGTCCTTCCAATGAGCACTCAGGGTTGATTTCCTTTAGGATGGACTGATTTGACCTCCTTGCAGTCCAGGGGACTCGTAAGAGTCTTCTCCAGCACCACAGTTCGAAAGCATCAATTCTTCAGCGCTCAGCCTTCCTTAAAGTCCAGCTCTCACAGCCATACGTTACTACTGGGAAAACCATAGAAGTACTAACTAGACCATGGTAAATTGTTCACACATTTAAAGGGTTAAAGTCTGACTGGAGTAACTCCCCTAAAGGCTGTCTCACTTCTCAGTAAGCGCTATGTCGATGCTGCATTTCTCTGATGTTTTGTTTGTTGTTATTAGGAAGTTGTTAATACGCAGCTTCGATTGTGCGTAGCTTTGCAACACAAGAGCTTCAGAGGAAAGGAGAAAGGGGCGGTAGAAAGGACTGGTTGGAAGCAATAATGTAGTAGTAGCAGAGGGGATCCTGGAGGGGGGGAAGCCTCTCTCATTGGTTGAGCGGCCCCTCCTAGTCTGAGGATGTTCAGTTCCACTCCCCCCACCCCACCTGGAAGTATGTTCCTGTCAAGAGGAGTATAACGGTGCAGTGCACTCGTTCGTGGGTCCCTGCAGGACCAAAGCCGATTCCGTGAAAAATCCGGGTAATCCTCCATTTGCTTCTCCTTCTGTTGTTGTGGAGATCCCCCCCCCCCGTTAGTCTTAATTTTAATGGCAATTGTAATGGGATTGGGCTGTTAGCCTCTTCAGTTGTCCATTCCAGTACCTGCCTATGAATACATTAAGATTCCATCAGTCCCAATTCCTGCTAAATGAACTGAATTAATTTAGTGGATGATAAAGGCCAGAGCATATATCCCAATAAATGAACAAGCCAAAGGATTATTTACTTCCCTCTTTTGAAAAAAAGGTAAACAAGGAGTGCAGGGAGGTAAGCATGGGGTTCAGATAGTCATCTGCCATGAGTTATGTTCTTGCCACACTTGCTGGAAGAAACTGTCAGAGCAGCAACAAGCAAACAAAGAGTGCGGGCCCTGATCTATACACTTTTGGAATGGCCATTTTGAAACTCCTAATATGTGCTCCAGTGGCATTGGGCAGAATCCAAAGGGATGCTTCCGTCCTCGCCAATTCTCTTCCACCCCCTCAATTCCACTGCGCAAGCAGCCCCTACCGCTTCTGCAATGGCAATTTAGTGCTTCCAGAGCAACCTCTGGAAGGAGCAAGTCAGTAGAGCTCTATATGAAGCCAGTGGGAGTGCTTATTAGAGGATTTGGAGCCAAATGCCATCACTATGCTGAAGACATGCAGCCCTATCTCCCTGTGACATCTGAATCAGGAGGGGCTGTGCAAGTCCTGGATCAGTGCCTGAACACAGTAATAGGCTGGATGAGGGCCAATAAACTGAAACTAAATCCTGGCAAGATGGAAGCCCTATGGGTATGTGGTTCCTGAATCCAGGAGATAGGCCGTTTGCCTATTCTGGATGGGGTTGCACTCCCTCTGAAAGATCAGGTACATAGTTTGGGGGTACTCCTAGATCTATCACTAGATCTATCACCAGAGGCCCAAGTGGCCATGTCGGCTCAGAGTGCCTTCTACCAGCTTCAGCTGGTTTGCCAACTATGGCCTCTCCTGGACAGGGATAGCTTGGCCACAGTGGTACAGGCAATAGTAACCTCAAGACTAGATTACTGCAATGCACCCTATGTGGAGCTGCCCTTATGGTTACTCCGGAAGCTGGAGCTAGTGCAGAATGCAGCAGCTTGGCTGTTGTACGGAGCTGTCCCTTTTCACCATGTTTTATGTTCACCACTCCAAAATCTGTTTTAGATATGGAGCAGTATATAAATATTGTTTGTTAAATCAATCAATCCATCCATCCATCCATCAATCAATCCATCTATGGGAGCTCTGCCAACCTGCCTCCTTCCAGAAATGAGAGTTTCCAGTAATTTCAGGGCTTCCCCTAGGAAGTGCTAAGTCTCCCTTGTGTAAGTGCTGGGTCTTACTTGTGCAATGGAATTGGCAGGACCCACCACCTGCAGAAGAGGATTAGTGAGGCAGAAAGGAATAGGTAGGTGTAAGTGCCCTGTTAGATTCTGCCCATTGTAACAATGATAAGCTCGGTATTTGGGAGGGATGAACTAACATTTAACATGTACATAATGCCTTTGAGTGTTCAGAGCCCTTAATGAATATTATCCCTGTAATTTTTATATTGCAACAGTCCTGTAAGATAGGTCAGTATTATTGCACCTATAAGGTGGATTGGGGGGGGGGGAGTGAGAGATGGTGACCTGTTTACATCTAAAAAATAGTTCCTCTGTTTGCTGTTCTCCATCCAGAGGTAAGCCTTCCTTGGCCCAACACAGCATAAAGCAATGTCAGCTGAAATGTTATGCTTCTGCTCCTGCCATTGACATCCTGGATCCTGCTGTCCCTTAAAGTGCAGTAAATCTTGCTCTCCTTCCTCCAGTGAATAGTAGTAGTGTAGTAGTGACAGGAGGAGGAGATAAGGGTGTGTGCTCTCCTACCCTTTACCTCCTCAGGCAAGATTGGTTCAGTCAACAAAGGCTCTACATGGTCCATGCAACAACTTCCCTTTGAACAACATTGCAATTAGCCAAAGCCTAAGATAAAAAGAACATGGGACTTTATAGAGACCAGGGATAGGCAACCTGGTGCCCTCCAGCTGATTTGGACTACAACTACCATAAGCCCCAGATAGTATGGCCAATTATCAGGGATTGGGGGAGTTGTAGTCCAAACTTTCTGGAGGACACCAGGTTGCCTACCTCTGCTATAGATAGTGGAGACTGCAACCTTCCCAACACACCAACTGGACAATTGCTGACAGCATGGTAGGTGAAAACATGTGGGTGCATGTCCTTCAATTCCTTGGCACCTCTCCTCCCCACAGCCCCGCAGCCAAGATAAGAGCTTAGCCTGGATGGCACCTTGTTTATGATGGTTTTAAGAAAGGTGCTTCCTTTTACTGAAGGAATTGAGGAGACCATTGGCCTATATAGTTGGCTGACTACCAAACACTGTCCAAGGTGCTGAAAATAAAACACACATGCTTCTCTTTGCCACTGAATAAATGACTGTCTGATGTCATAGTGATGATGTGTTGCAAGAAGGCTGAAGGTACCAATTTCCTGCAATCTCTGGGCCAACTAGATTTGACATGAAGTCTTCTTCTTCTGCAGGGGGGAAAACAGTCACAATGGGGTGCCAGTAATATTTTCAAAAGAACAAAGATAGCCACGCAAACTGGTAGTGTTCCCAGTTTGAGTGTCTGCATGTTTTCCCCTTTACAGTTAAGAACAGCTCTATGGAAGAGATTATTTGGATTAAGGCCACTGTATGAAGGAGTTGGATGCCTCCCTTTCTTTGAACCACACTTCAGCCCTAATCCAAATTGCTTCCTCTAAGTGCTTTTAGGCAAAAGCAAAAGACATTAGGAGATGCAATCGTGCATCTCCCAGATCATGCCTAGTTTGGTTCACTACAGGGCACATAGCAACACATGGAGATGATAGACAGTCTTGTATTGGAGCTACAAACATCTTTGCACAGCAGTTCAGCAATGAAAAGTTGGGCTGTTTTTAGTGAGCATGTAAGGCAGGGTGGACAACTTGTGGCCCTCTAGTTGTTTTGGCTTACAACTCCCATGAGCCCTAGCCAGCCTAGCCAATGGTGAAGGTTTCTGGGAGTTGAAAGCCAAAACATCTGGAAAGCCAGAAGTTGCCTATCCCTGATTGAAGGTGTAGACAACTGGCATCATCTCCTATGTCCCAATCACAGATAAAGCCACTTGAGTTCCATTTATTCCATGAACTGAACTACAGAATTTACTACAAAGCAGCTGTACTACTGCCCAAGGAAAGAACAGCAAAAAGGTTTTATGGTAATTCTGCTCTCACTGATTCCTTGTCACTGCATTCATTATTAAGTCAGACGTTACTTCTTTTATGTAAGATTCCTGAACAAAAGAACAATACAGCCAATGCATTACTGTTATCTTTGGGGACCTGCATTTTAGGAAATAACACATCTTTCAGGAACAAGCAGTGATTACCAATTACTTGTATTATCTTTTTGCCTGTGTTTCACAACAGGTTGCATCTGGATTGGAATAAATGCATCTCCAAAGACTAAAAAAAGAATAAACACACAGGAAGAAATATAATTTCATTGATTAAGTACCTTTTACTTAAAGTCTTGCAGAGTAAGAGCCTGATTGAAAAGCCTTCCCTCTGACGTTAATGGGCAATTTATCAAATGTTATTATATATTAAATGATAGTCATTGTATAGTCAAGTGCTTAGAATTCACTTCTAAATCCCAATTCCCACCCTCACCTCACACACACACACACACACACACACACACTCTATAAATACAGATAAACTTAGAGAAACAGTGGAACTAACACTGGTAGTCCAGTGTTCAAGTTTTCAAGAGCAAAAAAATAGTGAAGAAAACTGGTGGCTCTATATTGATGAAAAATATGGTAGGATTGTGCCGTTAATGAATTAGTCACTGCTAGGCTCTGCAGGTATCAGGTTATGCATAGGATTCTGGAACAAATGGGCTGATCCCAATTCTGAATGTATTACTCAACTATAGAATTTACATTTTCAGGTATACATTTAAAATGGTTTATATGAATGTGACCAAAATATATGTGTAAACTTATTTATTTTACCAGTACATTTGACATAGTGAGCCAAGATAAAATGTTTCTAGAAGGGTAGCTATGTTAGGCTATTGCAGCAAAAATGAGGGGGAGACAGACAAAATGCTTGAATATTTTCAAAGGAACAAAACCAACCACACAACTTGGTAGTGTTTGGGTGCCCATATGCTTTCCCCTCTGGCACTAGGAAGTTAAGAAATACATATAGTGGGAAAAAAAACCCATAAACATGATTCAAGCCACAGGTGATGGAACTGAATTTCTTGGTAAGTGTTAATTCCGTGTTGTCATGCTTGCCTGCTTTCATTCATTCATTCATTCATGAATGCTTGAGAATGTTTGAGAAGGGCTACTTTATGGTCAGCAGTAAAGTGCCCTATGAGGTTCATGTGTTCTCTCACAGGTTTCTGAATATTGCCCTGAAGGCTGATTTGTGTCTATTTATTATTTTGTGTAGGAATTGCCTGTTTGTTCTGTGTAGAATGGCACCACTTTTATTTAATCTTTACATAAACGATATAACTCAGGAACTCCTTTCCCCCTCCTTCCCCCCCCCCTGCTGTTGGGAAACAGAAGATCCCAGTTCTGCTTTACACAGATGATGTGGCCCTTATTTCCTTGACTCAAATGGCTATGAGAAGATTGTTTTCCAAATTTGGAACTTAGTGTAAGCAAGAGGGCCTATCTATTAATTATAGTAAGGATCAAGACTAAAGTGGTTGTGTTTGCCAAGAGGCATGAGGAGCACAAATGGGCTCTGGATGGACACAGGATAGAACAGTGTCACTCATTTAAATATTTGGGGCGTCATTTTTTCTGAAAATACCCTATGGCATACCCACCTCGAGGCAATTACCTTTTCAGCTGCCCATTCATTGGGGCCCATAAAGAAGCTTTATCTTATTGAGGGCCACCACTTAGTAGAACCAATGTTAAAAATTTACATCACCAAGATTGTATCCCATCTTCTTTATGGAGCAGCAATTTGGGACAGTCATTGCAGAGATGAACTTGATGTAATCCAAAATAAGGTCTTGCATCTGCTTTTGGAAGCAGCACAGGAACTATGGACAGAGGTCCGTAACATTGTTCAGGAGGCAGCAACTCAATCCATCCCAAAGAAAAAGAAATGCAAGAAGGTAAATTGGCTGTCTGATGAGGCTTTACAAATAGCTGAGGAAAGAAGGGAAGCGAAAAGCAAGGGAGAAAGGGGAAGATATATCCAACTGAATGCAGAGTTCCAGAGAATACCAAGGAGAGACAAGAAGGCCTTCTTAAATGAACAATGCAAAGAAATCGAGGAAAACAACAGAATGGGAAAGACTAGAGATCTCTTCAAGAAAATCAGGGATATCAAGGGAACATTTTGTGCAAAGATGGGCATGATAAAGGACAGAGAAGGCAGGGACCTAACAGAAGCAGATGAGATTAAGAAAAGGTGGAAAGAATAAACAGAAGAACTATACAGGAAAGATCTTAATGTCCCTGATAGCCATGATAGTGCGGTCACTAAACTTGAGCCAGATATCCTAGACAGTGAAGTCAAGTGGGCCTTAGGAAGCATTACTAACAACAAAGCTAGCAGAGATGACAGTCTTCCAGCTGAGCTATTTAAAATCCTAAAAGATGATGCTGTTAAAGTGCTGCACTCAATATGCCAACAAATATGGAACACTCAACAGTGGCCACAAGACTGGAAAAGATCAGTTTACATTCCAATTCCAAAGAAGGGCAATGCCAAAGAGTGTTCAAACTACCATACAGTTGCACTCATTTCACATGCCAGCAGGGTTACGCTCCAAATCCTACAAGCTAGGCTTCAGCAGTATGTGAACCAAGAACTACCGGAAGTACAAGCTGGGTTTCGAAGAGGCAGAGGAACTAGAGATCAAATTGCCAACATTCGCTGGATCACTGAGAAAGGAAGAGAATTCCAGAAAAACATCTATTTCTGCTTCATTGACTACGCTAAAGCCTTTGATTGTGTGGATCACAACAAACTCTGGCAAATTCTGAAAGAGATGGGGGTACCAGACCACCTTACCTGTCTCCTGAGAAACCTGTACGAGGGCCAAGAAGCAACAGTAAGAACTAGACATGGAACAACCGATTGGTTCAAAATTGGAAAAGGAATACGACAAGGCTGCATATTGTCGCCCTGCGTATTTAACTTATATGCAGAGTACATCATGAGAAACGCCGAGCTGGATGAATCACAGGTCAGTATTAAGATTGCCGTGAGAATTATCAACAACCTCAGATACGCAGACGATACCACCCTAATGGCAGAAAGCAAAGAAAATCTAAAGAGCCTCTTGTTGAGGGTGAAAGTGGAGAGTGCAAAAGCTGGTTTGAAACTCAACATTAAAAAAACGAAGATCATGGCATCTGGCCCCCTCACTTCCTGGCATATAGAAGGGGAAGAAATGGAAGCAGTGCCAGATTTTATTTTCTTGGGCTCCAAGATCACCGCAGACGGTAACCGTAGCCATGAAATTAAAAGATGCTTGCTCCTTGGGAGGAAAGCCATGGCAAACCTAGACAGCATAGTAAGAAGCACAGACATCACCTTGCCGACAAAGGTCCGTATAATCAAAGCTATGGTTTTCCCAGTAGTAATGTATGGCTGTGAGAGCTGGACTATAAGGAAGGCTGAGCGCCAAAGAATTGATGCTTTCGAACTGTGGTGCTGGAGAAGACTCTTACGAGTCCCCTGGACTGCAAGGAGGTCAAATCAGTCCATCCTAAAGGAAATCAACCCTGAGTGCTCATTGGAAGGACAGATACTGAAGCTGAAGCTCAAATATTTTGGCCACCTAATGCGAAGAGAAAACTCCTTGGAAAAGACCCTAATGCTGGGAAAGACTGAAGGCAAAAGGAGAAGGGGATGGCAGAGGATGAGATGGCTAGATAGCATCACCGATGCAATGAATATGAACTTGAGCACACTCCGGGAGAGAGCGCAGGACAGGAAGGCCTGGCGTGCTATGGTCCATGGGGTCAAGAAGAGTTGGACACGACTTAACAACTGAACAACAACAACAACATAGCACACCCGATGCAATATTAAGTGTGAACTAGTTCTTCCCTCTTTAAAAGCACGCATACACAAATCTGTCATATTGTATTGGAAAAAGCTATTATTTGATGCCAGATTATTATTAAGCAAAACTGTGCTTTTTCGTTCTACAGAATAGAGAAGGTTGGGTACAATCATGCAGATGTTTGATGTGGAGCTATTTGATCTCACTAGTAATGATGATGCAAGATGCATCTGTTCATAAGATCCAGGACATAATCTTTGCTGAAGATGCCAAGAGAGATTCTGAATATATAAAGAATTGCAAGTCTGCTGTTTGGTATGCCAAAATCAAGCTAGACCATAAAATGGCCACCTATATGTGGTAATTAACCTTCTTCCCTGTAAGGTGAGCTTTTACTCATCTCAGGTTTCAACCGATGCCCACTGAATACCTGGCTGGCAAATTTTCTAAAAAGCCAGCAAAAGCTTGTTTCTGTGTGGATTAGGCCAAATTGAAAATGCAGAGCATTATATTTTATACTGCCCTCTGTATAATTCACCTAGGGTTGAGTTCATTCTCCCTTTTAAGACCTCTCTAGAAGGCCTATCTGATGATCTTAAGATCAGATGGCTGCTGGCGGACACAGACAAATTTGTCAGTTACAAAGTAGCTCTGTTCGCGCTAGGTGCAACCAGGTTAAGAGGGGCCTTTCTGAATCACATCAATGACAAAAGCTAAGGGGAGTTTCGTTTTTCACACATATGCTTAAAACCTTTTATTTGTATTTCCAAGGCCCTATTTGTGTTTTATTGGATTGATTGCTCAACGTTTTATAAATAGGTTTTCTTGTGTTTATACTAGAATGGCCATTGGTGTCAGGGCCTCGTAGGCTATAGCCAGGATTTGATTAGAAGTAGCCTGGAAGGGCTTGGGCCTATTCAGCCTCTGGAATGTCAGAGTCTGTGTGAGCTTATCTCTGCCAGTGTTCTCAGAGCAGAGCCAGGGGGAGTCGCCCAACTCCCTGTCCACCTTCTGATCTGGCCTTGGCAGGCAGGGAAGCTGGAAGCTATCATGAGAACCTGACAGAGGTGGGGTGGGGTTTGCAGAAGGGTCGCTTGGGTTGAAGCGTCGCTGCTGGAGGGCTGAACAGTGCCACCTTGTTTAGACAGGGGCCTTGCTGAAAGGCTAAAGTCCCTTGTCTGTCAAGGGATCCGGAGGGGGTGTCTTACAGTCACGCCTTCCCTTTTAAGCTGATGCAAAGACAAAAAGCCTTTGCTAAGAACATCTCGTCTTCATTGCCTGAAGCCTTCTCTGTTTGGATCCATCATCGTCTGGGCTTTTGGAGGCACTCCGCACACAGACTGTCCCTTAATTAGAACTTTAGATTGCTAAAGACTTGCCATGAAAAGTAGTGCGAGGCTTTTCATAGACTTCAACTCTGCTGTGGATTGTGTGTCTTTGGTTGTCGTCAGCTCAGCATACTGGCAGGCTTTTGATCTACGACTTTTAGACTATCCTCTGCCTGGATGCATGCAGTGTGGAGTTACCAATGCGAAAGTGGTGGCACGGAACTCCCTGCATGTCTGAGTTTACCCTTCCCTTGATCTTGACCATGTAGCCTGGTGGTTGTTGTTGTTGTTCAGTTGTTCAGTCGTGTCCGACTCTTCGTGACCCCATGGACCATAGCACGCCAGGCCTTCCTGTCCTGCACTCTCTCCCGGAGTGTGCTCAAGTTCATATTCATTGCATCTGTGATGCTATCTAGCCATCTCATCCTCTGCCGTCCCCTTCTCCTTTTGCCTTCAGTCTTTCCCAGCATCAGGGTCTTTTCCAGAGAGTTTTCTCTTCGCATTAGGTGGCCAAAATATTTGAGCTTCTGCTTCAGTATCTGTCCTTCCAATGAGCACTCAGGGTTGATTTCCTTTAGGATGGACTGATTTGACCTCCTTGCAGTCCAGGGGACTCGTAAGAGTGTTCTCCAGCACCACAGTTCGAAAGCATCAATTCTTCAGCGCTCAGTCTTCCTTATAGTCCAGCTCTCACAGCCATACATTACTACTGGGAAAACCATAGCTTTGATTAGACGGACCTTTGTCGGCAAGGTGATGCCTGGAGTTATCAACAAAAGATTCAGAGTTAGATTCTGTATGAGTGTGGCTTGTTTAGGCCCTTCAATAAGTTATCCCTTGATTGCCTGATGGGTTCATTCCAGGAATCATTTCCTTTCCATGTCTGGGATTGGAACCCCGTGAAAGGTTTGCCTGGGTTAGATACACCAAGAATCCAGAGTACCTTCCCTTGTGTTCAGAACCATGAAGATGGTAACAGAGAAACCACGTTGATGAGGATCTCAGTCACAGTAGTAGTGTTTAGCTCTAGACTATTCTGGAATTACAGTGGTGGCACCGTCTTTTTGGAACTCCCTCCCATGGGATGGACATCTGGCCCCATTTTTAGCAGTTTTCAAAAGGGGCTCTTAAATATCTTTCTGTTTCAACCTGCTTTTTATTAATGATGTTAGGCTGAATTTTTAAACTGCCAATGTTTATTGTTTATATTATGTTTTTGTGGACTGCTAGTCTGGTTTGAGTTGATTTCTGCTGCTGTTTTAGTTTCATTATCTTACGTGTCTGTGTTTTATAAAAAAAAAAATCTGTTGTGAGCCCATGAGAGGGCTTTTCTGCCCTGAAAAGTGACATTAAACCATCAAGGTAAGTGTTATGAGGCCTGGTGTTGCTCGTGAACAACTGTTTTAGGTTGGGAGTCTGTCTGTAAGAAAGGATGGGCCTACTACCCAAGGCCTGGGAGAGGGAAGTGTCAGTGGACTGTAGATTATTGATGTTTGAGTGGTTTTAGCTGTGAGCTATAGGTGACAACAAATGATGTTCTATCTCTTTCCCTTCATTATCCCTGGGTACCAGTCTGGCATTATTGATCTGCTTTTTTCACTTCATCAGGTGTGCATTGCAGTCTAAGAAAGTCCTGATGTATGGCTCGCTCCAAGAATATCGTTGGTAGCAAAGCTGAATTTAGTACCCTGCAATGTATGAGATGGCGCTAAACTGCAATTGCAGGGCATGTACACACGGACATTACCTGGCATGTACACATCCAGTTCTGACTGCTGGATCAAATTATGAGAAAGTAGATGTGGCACACAAGCACAGCTGGAATAAGGACATTGCCTCAGGATCACCTAGATACGAAGCAAAGGAAAACGTCAAGGAAAAGTGGATGCCAGAACTGTTAGAGAAGTTGGAGCTAGGGGTCCAATATTCAGTGGAGAACTATGGAGGAAAAAACAGATGTCCAGTCGTTCCCAGTCTCATAGGAGCTTTTGCAACATGGGCACAAGCCAATGTTCAATCATCTTACAACCCCACCATGGAGACCACATGCTGTGGAGCAGTACTCCATGCAAGAGGAATAACATTTTGAAAGCAGTTTTCAATGTATGCTCATTCTTTCACATGCAACACCTCTACACCAGCCTCTGTCAGAAATGTGTGGCACAAAGATCTCGATCTCTTCCCCTCCCTCCTTCCTTTGCTGTGTGCTGCATTTAGCAAAGAAATGAGCATCAGCTTCCCTATCCATCCAAGGAGCAATGTGGTTTCCAGCTTAGGTTCTCTCACTGAAAACATTTACAAGATATGGCCAGCTCGTCTAGGTGCCTAGATAAGAAAAGGCAGAAGGTACTGCTCTCCCAACTAGTTTCCTATTATTTGTGACTGGCCTGGACAATTCAGAGACTACATGCTTCTTGCTGAAGTTGCCAACCCCTACTCCCTTAAAAAGGGTTGCAAGAACAAGCTTCCATAGTCCTCAGCACATGAGGTTCCCAGTTTAATCCCTGTGGATTCTTGTACCTCCTTGCAGGGGACTGAGCATGATGGCTCAGGAGCACTTCAATCCCCCCCGCACTACGCAATGTATTAATGACTTGTTTATGGTCTCTCCCAGATAGTGAGCTTTTCTACACAAAGCTCTTAATCACTGCACCTACTTTCAGGAAAGTGCTCTTAAAAAACAGAAGCAAAATTGGGCAATCACGATGAAGTCTAAAGAACCTGTAAACTACTGTGAAGAAGGAATCATGAGCGCACAATAAATGCCTCGTGTAGAAAAGCTCTGTCTGGCTTATTAAGCATAGCATTCTCATAGCTCATAAGCTTTGAAAGGAAGCCTTTATAATGCCCAGGAGATGGCAGCTGCTTTTGTTTGGCCATTTTTGATCTAAGTTTCCAAAATACCTCATCGCACAGACATCTCAGAGCCTTGACAGATCATGATGCTTATTCAACAGACAAGACAGCTTCATGACAGCTTCACGACAGCTGCAGCCATCAAAACCTCAGTCAGAAAGAGATGAACGGTATTTCAGTAAATAAATTCATGCTGCTTAAATGAACTGGGGGGGAAATTGTGAACCTAAGTCAGCCTCCCCAACTTGGTGCCATCCAGATATTTTGGAACAGAATTCCTATCATCCCTGACTATTGGATATGATGTCTAGGGCTTGTGGGAGATGCCGTTCAAAACATCTGGAGGCCACAGGTGGGGAAGGCTGACCTCAGTGAAGATACTGAAAATGTATGCCATTGTGTCATTTTGTTTGTAAATGAACAGGGACTACCATTGAAGACTCTGGATTAACTTTCTCACACCCCCTCATAATCATGGAATTTGGGAATCATACAATGGTGATTAGCATGAAAGCAAAGACAGAAAAAATCAAGCATTTCTTCACAAGACATAACATATGGAATTTACTGCATAAAAACATAATGATGGCTATTGGTGTATTATTATTATTATCATCATCATCATCATTATCATTATCATCATCCTCGAATTTTCTAAGCGCTGAACAAAGATTTCAAAAAGTGACACAGGCTTGTCCTCAGGCCTACAATATAAAAGATGTGACACAAGGAATAAAGGTATGGAGAGGGAAACGTTTCCAGTTACACAATGACCAGGTAAATGGCTGTTCTGAGATGTGCCAAACTGCCCATGGACCTAGCTGAGCTGATGGAGTACACTGCCTTGTCTCATCTCTCCCTTCAATGCAGCCAGATGGAACGGCTGCTAAAGCTACTAAAGTATTCTCCATGAATTCGTCTGATATTCCCCATGGAACATCCATATTCAGAGGGAGCTGCACAGCTCTGACTGCCACATGTTGGGGATGGCCATGACTTTCATAATCCTGCTTGTGATTGTCCCAAAGGCACTTTGCTGGCTGTTATTGGAAACAGAATACTAGATTAGACAGACCTTTGGTCTGATGCAGCTATGATTATAGCTATGATTACAGTAAACTACACATCACAAGTTGTAACAATGAGCCTGGAGAAAACAACAGTTCCTTTCAGCTTCAGAGATTGTCGGGTTGGGTAGCTTTAAGTATTACTGTAACAAATCAGGTCATCTTTGAATTAGATGACTTCATTCTTTGAATGTATGTATGTATTCCATTTCTACACCGCCCAATAACCAAAGCTCTCTGGGCAGTTTACAAAGATTAAAAACATTTAAAAATACAATATACAGATTTTAAAACCAATTCCATAAAAAACACATGAACAGACAATATACACAAGAAGCAATCTCAAAGCAGACAACCATAACCATATGCCATTCCACGATCATTTAAAACTTATCATATACTGCCAAACGCCTGGGAGAAGAGAAAGGTCTTAACCTGGTGCTGAAAAGATAACAATGTTGGTGCCAGGTGGGCCTCGTCGGGGAAATAATTCCATAATTTGGGGGCCACCACCGAGAAGGCTCTCTCTCTCTTGTTGCCTTTGTAATCTTCTAATTCCTTCTCTTTAGGTGGTAATGCAGGACTGTACATGTGTACTCTGATCCAGTAAAAGTAGAAATGACTTAAGGCACCCTCTCTCTATCAGGAGCACAACACATAGGATTGTGCCCTTTGACTGCAATCCCTTACTCAGGAGTAATAACATCTGAGTTGAAAGAGACTTACATTTGGGTGGCCCTTCATTCTTTCATTCATTACATTTCTATCCTGTCTTTCCTTCAAGAACCTCAAAGAGTATATGGTTCTCTTCCTCTAAATTTTATCCACACAACAACCCTTTGAGGTAAGTTAGGCTGAGAGTCAGTGTCTGGCCCAAAGTCATCGAAGTGAGCTTCATTGCACTGCACATCCCTATGTTAGCTGTGACTAGCTTGTTCTGTTGGTTTCAGAGAGACACTTGCTGCACAATCCTATGCCTGTTTCCTCAGAAGTAATTCCCACTGAATTCAGTAGGGCTTACTCTTTAGTAAGTGCATTTAGGATTGAGCCTCAGGCATGATTAACTGTACTTGGGCCATTGATGTCTATGATATTGTTTTCTTTCAATGCCCAAATGATCAAAACTTCTCTCAGATTTTCCTGTTGATTTAGCTATACCATTCAAACTGAAGTGTCATTCTCTTGTTGATCATGTACTGGAAACCTCCGCATGGAGATAAAATCTTGCATTGGGAAGAACAAGGAAAAACATTTAAAACATAAGGAATTTACAAGCCTGGATTCTATTTCAAATTATAGGGGCTAATAATGTTTTAAAAACATATTAGTATTAGCAGGAGTCAACAAAAAATTCTGGCTGGCCGTAGTAGTCAACCATTTTTTATTTATTTTTTTACTAGCAAACTATGAAGTTAAATCCTGGTGAAGTTGAACTATGACATTAAATCCTGCAACAATATTGTATGCATTTTCAAAAGAGATATCAATTTAATCACACTGAATTAAATTAAATATTAATAACTCATCTAGTTCAATGGATATATGCATTTATTCCACTTTATTCCATCATTTTGGCTGTTTTTTTTAGTTTCTAATTTTTAAGGGGTTTTTTTTAAGGTTTTTTGCTTTCTAATGTTTAAGCCTCCCCACACACACATCACAAACATATTTTAAAAACTGAAATATACAACACTTATTATTTCCTTGTAGAAAACACTAGATGTGGGTTAAATATGGATTTTTGCCTGTAAGATGCTTACTTCAATTCCCTGTCTAATAATGTTTTACAAAAATGAAGGACTAATGACTAAATTTCAAGAAACAGGAGTCCTTTGGAATCTTAAAAGATTTTTTTTGCTGGCATGAGTTTTCATAGGCTAGTCTGTTTCTCAGATGCAGTTTTTCATGCTAGATCACTCACACTCTCTGACCTAGGGGTTTGGAAGAGCCATACTCAGGTCTTTACCTTTTATGCAGGATTCATGATGATTTTTGGCATGCAAGATCCTTCATTTAGGGCTCTCAGAATAAACCAAAAAGTTTTATATTAAAAATTGAGCAAAGTTTTCTGTTAAAAGGGTAAAATATGCTGTATTGCAATTATTTCACTTCCTAATTGGTCTACAAACCAGCAGCACAATCCAAACATGATTACTCAGAAGTAAGACTCTCCAATTTCCATGGGGCTTACTCCCATGTAGGATTGCAGCCTAACAGATCAAACTGCCTCAGGGCCAAACTGAAGCATGCATAGTGGAGCTATATGTACTAACTTTTCATACCTTCCTGTAATCATGAAGCCCCAGTTTGGATCAGGACCATGGCGGTCTGGGAGGAAGGGTAAACCTTTCCCCACCCCACCCCACATTGTGAAATTCCACAAACACCTCATGGGGGAGGGGGTGTTAACAAAAGGGGGAAGGCCGCCATTGACTCCAATTGAGATTTTTCTCTTTTTTTAACACCCGGGGGAGGGGGGTGGAATTTCTTGTCATAACATTGAAACCTAGATAAACTGTGGTTAATCTTAATTAAGGTGTCACCTGCAGCCACCTCCCGTCTTCATTTCCTAACAATGTCTTTGAGCCCCTGTGTGGCCTAGAGAAGCCGATGGGGCTACTAGAAGTCCTCACTTTGTTTTGAAATGATCCCAGCTGCCAGTAAGAAACTTTGTTATTAAAAGAAATAAAAAGTGGGAGGGCTAGGGCACCTTGGCATCCCCTCGAAAGGTGCCCAAGGGTGCCCTGGTGCCCACAGGTGCCATGCTGCCTATCCCTGCCTTAATGGGACCTAAAGAAGTTAGTTATCATAAGAACTTCTACAACTGTTCACCTTCTTAAAATATTAAACTGGGAAAAACTTCCTCCCTCTTCCCTAAAACCTCTTATTTAGAATTTCCACTGAGTCATAATTTGTTAGACGTTATACTGTCTGTTAATTTTCAAAGCACCATAATACTGAAACGTTAGCCTTCGTCACCTAAAATATATGGGCTGTGAAATTGGAACAAAGAAATAAAAGGCATTAATTTGGCTATGGGAATGAACACTGTGAAGCAAATCCTCATAGCATATTTTTTAAAACACAGCAAAAGCATAAGGACTGCACTTCGAAAGAAAAACATAAAATTGAGTCAGTCAATAATACTTAAAGCTGGACACCTTTCAGCATCTGATCAATCTGCAAAGATTAGACACCAAAAAAAGTAGAGTTTAATCTTCTGGCAGAACAATGAGCCCCATCAAAACACCACAGATGTACTCCTTGTTGCTGAACCCAGTTGTGAATACACTTTAGTATTTGTTCTCAGACGAAGCATAAACCCAGCTGCTCATGGACTGCCAATATTTAATCCCCCAAAATTCTCACCTGAATAAGTTGTCAATGAACCTTTGTTAAGAGACCCTGAATTCTACAGTTATCTACATGTCCATGACCCAGTTCTAATCCTCTTGGGTCACAGGAATAGAGCTAGAATGTCTCTTTGCCTGCTTGGCCATATACTGATCATATCCCTTAGCAAAAGAAGTCTTGTATGGGGTTTTCATAGAATCATAGGGTTGGAAGGGGCCTACAAGACCATCGAGTCCAACCCCCTGCTCAATGCAGGAAGCCTGATTCTCCGGCGGTCTCCCATCCAAGTATTAACTAGGGCTGACCCTGCTTAGCTTCTGAGATCAGACCGGACAAGTCCTTTTTCTTTTGCTTGTGCCATCTAGAAACCTTTTAATCTTTCCCAGCTAGCTGTATGAGCAGCACAGAAGTCCCAGCAAAGCAAAAACAAGTTCACACCCATACTCCCAGGGCTTCTTTAGACATTTGATGGGGTTGGAAACCCCAAGTATTGGCCACCCTTCTACCTAACAGTTTGCCTGCTGAAAGGGATGGAGGTGGTCTTGGAGGTTGTGTTGAGGACCCCAAGTCTTGGGGGGCTATAATATACACACTGAGGCTACCTTGTCTGGAGGCGCTCAGGATTTCATGACCACTATAGCAACCATGGGCCTATCTCAACCCCTGGGATATTATAGGGTTATTTGAGGGTTGTTTCCCCCTCAAACAAGCCAATACCGCCTGCATTCAGAAGACATGAGAAGCTGCAACAGCAAGGGTAATTAAGGAAATGGCAGCTACCAATTAAAACAAGCCACCATGGTTTATTTAAGCCACCATGGCTTGTTTGATCGTGCAAACTGGCCCGTTGGGTCATACCTAAAGAAACCAATAGGCTTTATACTATCGATTTGTTTGATAATATAGTGTCACTATTTTGGATTCATGCAGCTTGCCAGAAGTCAGTGAACACATTAGCATGTTGTTATTGAAATGCAATGATAAAAATTAAAGCAATTCAGTGGTAACAAGCTTTTGAAGCACTTAGAGCATCTCTACACCAGCCTAAAATCCTGCATTTAAAATGGGGCTTTCTGCTTCTGTTTTAAATTCAGGATCATGACGGACTCCCTTTACATGCGCTTCCTTCCCCACCCTTTCCCCCCTCCTTTCCCCCCTTATCTGAGTCTTCCATGTTTCACTATATAGCTGCTAGATGGCGCTGTGGTCTAGCTCCTCTTATTGCAGCTTTTCTTTTTTCACAAGGGAACTGAAGCGGAACTCAAGCATGGTAATTTGATAGCTCATTATCTCCAATCTTTAAAAAAATGGAATAAAAGTAATTTAGTGTGGGAGACACCCTGGAGGTTGACAACACCATCTAAAAGACACACAAACTTCCGCGAGTAACAATCTCAGTAGCAGGATAAAAGCTCCGTATGAAGAAGCCCTTATTATAAATCAACAGAGAGGGCCATGTTCAGGGAGCTGGAGCCAAAACTGTACCACCCACACATGAGAGGTATCAGCAAACTCAGGGTAACCCCAAGGTTCACAGATATGCAAAATAATATTATGGGGGGGGGGACCTTATCAGGATGGGGCAGGAATCCAAACAGTCCCATAGCAACTCAAAGACATAAAATATTGAGGGGCGGGCTGACAGGTGGGTGGGAAGGTGAATAGAATGAAGTGGCTGGAAAGGGAGGAGGAAATATATAGACACAGAAATAATACATAGAGAGAGAACCACCTCATTGTCTGCATAGGCCATTTCCTGGTTGACACTGAGAAGCTACTTTTAAAATATCCCAGGGACAAAAGTGAGAGCTACCAATAAAAATCAATGGAGAAATCCAAGATTTTAATGTAGCCAGGACTGCGCAATAGTAGATCTACATCACACTTAATATGGAAGTGGGAAAACCCAAATGGTGTAGTGGTTACAGTGTTGGACTGGCACTTGGGAGATCCAGGTTCTAGTCCCCACTCTGCCACGAAGTTCATTGGGTGACTTTGGGCCAGTCACTAGTTCTCAGCCTAGTCTCCCTCACAGGGTTGTTGTGAGGATAATATGGAGAGGAGGGGGACTATGTGAGCCACCTTGGGTTCCTTGCGAGAGGCAAAAAGATGAGATATAAATGTAATACATAATAACAACAGCAACAGCAACAACAATGCAGGGCTGGGGGGAAACCAGAACATCCAAAAGATGACTGAAAATGCCCAGTGGGCAACGAATGTTGACTGTTGTGGGCAAGGGTGGCAAATGTGGGAGAAGCGAGGAATGGAACAGAATGGTTGGAAATCTGAACTGAAGCATTCCACACTGCAACATTTTGTTGCAGGAGCCACGTGTTGTATTATAAAAGCAGCAAACTTTAAGTTCCAGCAAGGAGAAGGAATGCAAAGAATATGTAATACAGGTTAGCAATTAGCAGCCCCTGAGCAAACCTGAACAATGACATCTCTCTTCTCAATTGCAATTGTGACAACAGAACTTAGAAGTTGGCCATCGGGGGGGGGGGAGCATGGGACTCTGTCTTGCCACCCCACCTTACTTGGGACAGTGGCACTCTGGCAAAATTAGTTGCTGACCAAGGACATACTGGACAGAATCCAATGAAGTGCTTACGCTGATTCCTCTCTGCCCTACCAATTCCCTTCCCCAACAGTGTGCCCCATCAATTCCACTGTGCAAGTGGGACTCGCCACTTATGCAAGAGAGATTTAGCACTTCCTAAGGGAAGCCCCAGAATGAGTGGAAACACTCATTTATGGAAGGACACAGGTTGGCAAAGCTCCGTGAGCTCCACCAGCTTGCCTCCTTTCCGAATCAAGCATTTACTCATTTCAGGTTGACCCAGAAGCACTACATTGTCAGTGCACAAGCAGTGGGGGCTGCTTGCACAACAGAATTGGTAGGGCATAAGAGAATTGGTGGGGGTGTAAGCACCCCATTGAATTCTGCTCACAGAACCCTTCTAAAGTGACAAAATTTCAGAGTAGCAAAATATTACATCCCTTTTCATATATACTGTTTTGGCATAAGGATATTCCTTCCACTTCTGCATCTACACAGCTCTATAGGTTTCACTGGAGTCATCTAGTATAAATTATTTGGAATCAAAATCTGTGGATTACTGCAGATTTCTTCTTAACCATGTGAATCAGAAAGTAGGGCAAAGGAATTAAACTAACAAAACAAAATCCAGACAGCTTATTTATTTGAATATTTGTAGCTTGCCTTTTGAGCCAAAGGCTCTACAAGGCAGCTAACAGCATTCCATACATTCTCATAATAAATTATCACTACCACCACCGCCCGCAAATCAAAAAGTAAATCAATTAAGTAGCCATGAAAATAAAATCCAACACACAGAAAGAACCCAGCAGGGCTGTCAGGGAAAGTAACTCCTGCCCTGGATGCCCTCTAAAACAACATTTGATGCCAGGCTAAGGCTAACAGCAGAAGGAGGCAGAATTATCTTCCCCAGGAGGAGTTTTCAAAGCCTTGGTTCCACTGGTGGGTATCCCAGGAAACCCACACTCTACTGGAAAGATAGCAGGGCCCTAAGCAGGGCCTCCAAGGAAGAACTTAATTGGAGCGGGGGGGGGGGGTTTCCACAACATCGGAAGGAGATGGAAGGAGAAGCCAATCGTGGCTTACCCGGATTTTTCAAGGAGCCAGCTTTGGTCTGCGCAGGTCTCCATGAGTGAGTGTATCACAGTTGCTTCACAGAACATACTTCGGGGGTGGGGGTTTGGAGTGAACGTCATCTGACTGGCAGGGGCTGCTCAACCAATTAGAGATGCTCCCCCTCCCCCGTCCACGCTCTCCCCCCTTTCTCCTTTGATAAAATCCTGGGAAGTTCCTTCCCCTGTATCCAAAGAAATCACTGTCTTTATCTTTCTCCCCCCGCCCCTCACAATCATGAAAGGAACATGGTGTTCTAGCTGCCCTGCTGCATTCAATCGCAGTTTTGAAGCTTTGACATTAAAGCTCTCTAAATGCGTTATTTGGATTCATGGGAATCTCGGAGTGTGCAGTTCAGGAACAAGCCTCATTCACCACAATGGGAGTTATTCCCAGGCAGACACACGTATGTTTGTGCTGGGAAAGATAGGAAGGGAAAATGGATGGGAAACCAGACCCCTTTCTAACTCGATGCTATGCAGGATCGGGATGATCAAAGGTGGAAGTAGTTACTTCCGAATGGCAATAAACCAAACAATGGAGAATCTCAGCTTCGAGAAAGCACTTTACAGCCTTTAGGGAATTAGTGCTTTAAAATGTGCTATTTCAATTGGGTGGGATCTCTATAAATTCTGATGTGCACATTCAGGGTACAAGGTTCATTGACCACAATGGGAGTTGCTTCTGAGTAGACACTAATTGGTTTGTGCTGGGAAACACGTGGACGGGAAACACACAGGAAACACCCCTTGACGGGGGTCACAGTAAAAGGCACCCTTGGGCAGGACTAACATACCTGAGGTAAATGCGGGGGTTGGGGCACACAACAACCATACCAGGGAGAACCCAACTTAAGGAAAAGAATAGGACTTTAAGCAGTCTCAGGAAATCCAGTTTTTCCATGATAAGCTCCGGGGTGGCTACTGGATTGCCACAATGTCATATATCCCTAATGACCCCCAAACGCAGTCAGCTCGGAGTAAATCGCTCATGGAGACACCCCCTAGGTTTATATGAGAGGAGGCAGTCCTGAAGTTATCCTGCTCTCAGACCAGCTGAGCTTTAAAAGTCAGTAATCGCACTTCAATGCCATTTTATAAAAATCATCACATATTCTCTGGCCTTCCCCAGTTAGCCACATTTTGAACCCACTGTAATTTCAGAGAACTCTTCAAAGGCAGCCCCACATATGTGATTAAAGCATGAATTGCCATGGCTAGGTCATTCCTGTCTAGGAAAGGGCACATAGGAAAGCTGATGATGTTTGTAATCGGTGACCCAATTATGATTCAAGACAAGTTGGACTGGTAACAGTGAAACAGGAAAAAGAGTACAAATCATTATTTTTTAAAAGGCCCATAATAAAACAGATGGTTCTCCTTTCGTTGGGAGAAGTTCAGTGGAGGCCATTTTGCATGCCTTCAAAACAGGTTCAATGAACTAAAAATTATGCCAGATTCTCTCAAATTGTCAAAGAGGGTTGCCCTAATACATCAGTTTGTGCATGGTATCTAAGCCTAATTTGTAGCACAGTAAGAAATACAATTTGCAGGTCTGAATTCACCGGAGTCTAAGAATATATACAACCTTTTCTGGAGAGGGGCTATTTACAAAAAACAGAGGCGGAAGCTCTCTCACACATGGTCAAGAAGTCTGGATTTAGGGGAAAGTATATCACCACTGTTGAGAAAATTCTACAAGTCTTTATCTGTCAAAGCTATCTTGAACATAAATGAATGCTTACAGAATGTTTGTAAGAAAGACTGACACACCTCCAAAATAAGCTCCTATTTCAGATCTGGATCTAGACAAAAAGAAAGTCTTCCACAATGACTCCCTTCCTAGACATTCTGGAACTTGAACGAGATACCCTCATCTCTTCACTCCAGTCCCTCTGTCCGTTACTTCCTAATCTTTTATGAAAAGTACCAAACCCATCGTCTTCTCTGTACATCTTTTCTCCCAGTCCAAAGTCACATAAGCCATTTGTTCCTCTTTTTCTTAACTCACATTTGGCCCCTTTTCTGTCCTCCTTACTGTACTTTAATTATATACACGAAACCTTTTCTCTTTAAATACAGGAGGATATGAAGAAAGTGGGGGGAAACCTAAGGGAAAGGAAATGAGGGCAGGAGGGGCAAGAAAGGTTTACTGTTTGAATTGTATTGAAAAATGGAGAAAAAAAATCTAATGAATTGTTAATAAAGAAAAGACGGCAAGATCAGGGCCACACTACACATGATACATGATAGCAACATTTGCTGTTCATATGCCTTGATCAGTTGTATAGAATGGGGTTGGGGGTTCTAAATTTTTCAACAGACCAGATCAACTCCTATTGCTGTTTTATTCTTAAAAACCAAGGGAAAAAAAACCCTGATCACTTTATATGGGGCAGACACATGAACAAAACAAATGAACATAGATCCCTTGTCATGTCTAGTCTGGACCTCAGTTAAGTTATTTGCAGTATCTTAATTTATCCCCCCCCCCTTATGTTGTCATACAGTCTATTGGTGACAGAAAGGCAACATCACAATGTTCCATTTGATTGATATCTAATTTAACATAGACTATTCCTGGTGTACTTTGAAAAGCAGTAACCCTACATTTTGTACAATCATATTGAATTCAACCTGCATGGGGAAGGAGCCATTATTAATTCCCTAACACACTCCTGGTCCGAACATCTTCATTCATTTTGCTCCTTCACGCTTCAGGACATACAGAATACAAAAGGCCATTGTGTTATTTTAATCTAAAAACCATATCCCAGCTTCAATAAAATTGCCAGTAAATTTTTCAGCAACCATTTTTCCTGTGTTGCTTACACAACATTTCATATCCACTTCTGAAAACCAATCTCATCTCAACTTCTAAAGTGTATTGAGATGGCATGTTTGAAAGATTTGGCAGAAATAAATGTACTTTGATTAAATTAACATTACAATAAGAATACCATTTGGCAATCCACAGAGAGTACAACTGAAATACAGATAGTGTACAGAGAAGAGCACATTATTTCAAATAGATAGATACATAGGTAGCGTGTATATCTTGTATGGTACAGTCACTGACTGTTTAAAAACACTCCATGTCAAGGAAATTGCTCATATACTTCCATGTGCAACAGAAGAAGCAACAGTTTTTGTAGTCCAGGTGTATTTCTGTCAAGCATAAACTGTGGAAGAGCCCCCTATCCCTTGTAAAATTAATAAAAACAAAACCTTATTTCACTGCCTTCTGGTTTGTAGACCCCAATTTCTCATCATAATTATTTTCTTCCCACAAACTGAAGCTTTCAGGGTTAATATCAGGATGCTTGTAATTTGAGATTTCTAGGACATTCCTTAAATAATTTGTATCTGAAATTAAATTGAAACTATTGGCTGCCTGGGTACAGGTAGGGCTGGATCTTGGGCTGAAGTCCAGCCCAGAAGGAAAGGAAAGGTTCCTCCTGTGCAAGCACTGGGTCATTACTGACCCCTAGAGGGACGCCGCTTGCGCTGGCGTTTTCATGGCAGACTATAGCGGGGTGGTTTGCCATTGCCTTCCCCAGTCGTGACCACCTTTCCCCCAGCAAGCTGGGTACTCATTTTACCGAACTCAGAAGGATGGAAGGCTGAGTCGACCTGAGCCGGCTACCTGGGACCCAGCTTCCGCTGGGATCGAACTCAGGTCGTGGGGAGAGTTTCGGTTGCAATACTGCCGCCTACCACTCTGCGCCACACGAGGCTCTCGAAGTCCAGCCCAAGGGGGACCAAATTACCACCCAGATAGTGGCAGGTGATGGGACAGTGGCAAAGAGGCCTGGTGTCAGCACATGGGCTGGTATGGGCATGCTGGGGCCTACCAGAGTTGACGCTGCTTGCCACACCATCCTTTCTTTCTTCTTCTATTTGAAAAGATTTATAGTTAAGGGATGGCTGGCTAGTCAGGTATACGGCTGCAGATATTACTTTTAAAATATATTATCCTTTTCTACAACAAAATGGTTCTTATTTCCAGGTAAATGACCTGGTTCACACAATCACCTCAGCCCACCATAGCCTATTTAAGCCATGATGGGTTGTGGCACCCATGGGTGGCAGGGTGCCAAATCAAGCCCTCCGCCACAACTTCTCATGTCATCCAAAGCCAGTGAGGGTGGCTTCTTGAGTGCTTAGCAAACCACCCTCCAACAGGCCACAGGTTCTAGGTGGTTTGTTAACCACTCCAGCCACCCACCTTTGCCATGTTCGGACAACATGAGAAGCTGTGCCTGGCGAGGGTATTTAAGTAAGTGAGGCTCGCACATGACCAGCACACACAGGGTGGTTAACAAGCCCTGTGGCTTACTAACAACCCTCTTGTTGTGCAAACCTGCCCAATGTGTTTAGCATCAGGGCCACGGAAGCAAACTCCATTTTATTCCTGTAGTCATAATATTCTAGGATTTAAGTGAGTTTCAAATGCAAAATTGCATATGCTCAGAGTATTCCTCTCTTTCTGTAATCGGGATTTGCCAACCGATTTGTTGTTGCTGTTGTTGTTTTGCTCTAATGTACCAGGAATGTAGAAGCAGTTGTAAGGCGTGGAATTGAGGAGGGGGGAGGAGAAGTGTTTGGGTTTTTCTACATAGAGCCCTTATTTGTGTGGTTAGGCAGTATCTATACTGAGTTTTGTTGCCTGTGGTTTTGCAAGCCACGATCTATACATGCCCCTTTTTCTCAACTGTCATAGTAGGATTTCACATTCATATGAGGGGGGTGATCCATAACAGAATGTGACCAGCTGTTTCCCTGTCCCTCTTATTGCTCCCCCCCCCATTGCTCTGTACCCCTCCCACAGTACCTTTTCTCCATTCTGGGCATGTGCGTTGGTGAGCGTAACTCACCTACGCATTACACTTTCCTTAAAAAAAGACAAAAAACCCAGAAGTGCGGGGGTTTGGAATCACTCAATTTAGAAACATGGAGCATGCAACACTCCTATGTCTGCTAACTTCCTACTCAGTTTCCCAAGAAACATGGCTGCTAGAAAGGGGGCCAACTGGCGGGTGGCAGAGAGCAGATTGAGCAGATTCCCCTCTCCCTGCTTTGTAAAAAGAAAGCCTCACCATCACAAAGCCGTCTCACACCATTTTGTTTTACCTTATTTATAGTCTATGCTTCTGGAATACCACTAACATGCATTTATATTTATTTCAAAAAGAACAACTACAAAGTTAAGCAGGTGATCCCGGTAATGCGTTCCGGGAGTAAAGCAGCAAAGGAAACAAATAGTTAAGTGGCTGCTGATGCTGTTTTGGAGCGATCAAAGGAGATCCCACCAGCTTCCTTTTTAAAGGACGGAGCAGATTCCCCTCCCCCTCGGCAATTCATAGCTGCCATGTAAAATGAAAGCCCCGGCGGGGGTATCTCCACGAGCGATTTACTGCGAGGTTGCTGCATTCGGAGGTCTCTTGGGGCACATGATATCTGCCATCCCGCGGCCACCCCAGAGCTTTACGCCAAAAATTTGGTTCTTCTCAGACTACGTTTAGTCCAATTGTTTTCCTTAATTCGGCTTGTCTGTGAGTCTGTTGTGGTGTGCACCACCCTCCGCATTTGTCTGGCATGATTTCTCTGCCCAGGGGTGTGTCTTTCATGGCCGTGACTTCAGTGACCCCAGTCAAGGGGTGTTTCCCCAATATTTTCCCCACCTGTGTTTCCCTGGTGTTTCTGCCATTTCACAGCTGCCTGTCAGAGTTCTGAATTACCCCATGGCATTTAAGTCTCCTTGCCTACCACGAATCTCTGGTGGCCATCCCTGCAAAGTATAGGTGTGCTCCAGGCAGCCTCTAACTTTTTTAAAAAAGTAAAGCATTAAAGCAAAAAAGCACTTTTGTCCGGCAATACCTACACCCCCCATCTCACTATCTCACCATCTCACTATCCCCCATTCCATCGCCACCATCGCAGAGCTGTCTCACACAATTTAAAATGTTTGAATTTTTATTTATAGTCCTTATGCACATCTGGTTTTCTGGAATACCACTAACATACTGTCAGGGTTCCCCTTATGACCTGGACCCCCTGAGCAACTCCATAAGGATCTCTTGCCTCCTTAAGAGTCCCACCTTCCTTCTTTTAAACTTCCCCTTCCCAATAATGTGAGGTTTAGCCTGAAGACGTGGGGTGATTGGCACTTCAGACACCTGGGTGTTAACCACAACAGTTTACTGGGAAATTAAAGCAAGCAAATTACAACTGAAGGTATTTAAAGAACAGAGCTGAGTGATACAAAAGGCATTAAGAAAAAATAAAGGTTGAAAAAACAAAAGTTCCTCTACCTTAGCTGCACTTAGACTTCTCCAAGCTGCTTCTTCCTGCTCTCTCTTCAGACTCTGGTCTCTCTAACTCTCTCTTTCTCACTGGCTCTCTCTCCCTTTTTATCCCCTCATTCCCCAAAACTGAAAGTACCATTTCAAACCTGGAGAAATGAAACCTAACTCAGGAAAATGAAACTTATGGGGAGATAAAACTACTTTTCTCAGGGATACCCCCTCCCAACAAAAAACCCTAGGCTTCTAGGCCTGACCATTTTACCTCGCTTCAAACCTTCACATTGACATTAAAACCAAACAAAACACCAACGCAAACTACAAAGTTAAGCAGGCAATTTCATTACTGGTGCTAAAAACATTGTGTTTGGGGAGTAATGCAGCAAAAGAAAACTGCACGGATGCGAATGACATTTTGAATCGCTCAAAGCAGCTGCAGAATGTGGCTCCACAACAGGAAATACATAACGAGCAATCAGGAAAGGAGGGGCATCTCCAACACATCATCCACTTTCCCCAGGGACAACTCCTCCCACCCTGCTTCTATTCCAAGTTTTCTTATCCAGGCCATCAAAGCCTTTCTGCTCTCTCTCTCCTTAACGGATTTTCCACATGAAGCAAAAAGTCAGGAGAACTGCTGGGAAAACATGGGGGGACAGATGACAAAGGATGATGTTGTTGTCTGGATCACCCATTAAATGTGAGTGAATGAGCCACAGTGATTCCTCAATCAATCTTCATCTGGAAAAGCCCTTAACTGCATGCTTCACAAGGAATACACCATGCTTGTCTAAGGCGGGGAAGCGGGTGAGCGGTCTGGGGTCTAAAATTACTTAGCTTCACCACTGTTGGCAGCCTCTAGGAACACTAGATTGGTGCCACTGCTACCTGAAAAGGCCAATATCTCTAGCTAGGAGGAACACTGGGCCCTTTTACAAAAATTCATGCACATTCCAGGTCTTCCTAGTTAGAGTATCTGGTGTGCAAACCAGGCCAGTATGTCGTCAGAGAGAACATCCAACAATCCATGGGGGGCCAACCTCTGAAACGCATTTACAAGAGCAGGAAGATCTGTGGGCCTACCTAGGACAGAATCAGGCCTACACAAGTCAACTACTTGCCACCCACTACCTCCTTGTTGAACTGCTGCCCAGAACAGCTGTCTTAGTAGACTAGAGGCAAAACCTACCCCAAGGCATGGCAAGTGTGTGGGTGAAGAGCATGTGTACTGTACTGTTTGGCTGAGTGGCTCTGGGCTTCTCTACACCAGGCTTTTATCCCGCACCTTTACTGGGGCTTCTGCTTCCAGATTCTTTGGATCACGGTTTAAATGTGTTACCGCATTTGATCTTTCTTGGCGAGTCTCAGGTGGCCACCCTGATTGGAGATAAGGCAAGCAAACGTAGGCACATGGCTGCTGACTGGCCAGAACTGCCCTATATGTGCCAACTAGCAACACCAACCAGTAAGTTTCCAACCCTCCTGGATTGCCACTCAGTGAAAGCAGCGATTACCACACCACCTCACTGGTGGCCGCCACCCCCTTCACATGTAATCAGTGATTTAACACCTTCCTTTAGGCCTTCTTTCAATGCATAATAACATTTGCAATGCCGCAGCTGGAAATTCAACAAGCAGCCCAAATAAACCAAGTTTCCAGGAGTGATGGGAAGCCCAGGGCAGCATGTTATACAGTCACTTTCTGTTTAGATAAGAAAGCACTGAAGACTCTGAGTGCCTTTTTGGCAGAGAGAATTGAGGCCTTTCATTTAAGCTGCGTGATCAGCATTTGCTGTTTGCTTGCAGTATTGTATTTCCCTTTAACATGCATCTACATGGCATGTATGTACAGGGTGTGTTTAACCGTTACATCCATTTGTATGGGGGGAGGTGGGGAGAAAAGTTGTGAAATAAAAATAGGATATTTTCTTTGGTAAAAAGCAATCACAGTGAAACGTGTTATTTAGATTTATGATAATTCTCTGTTTGAAGTCCATACGCCAGTTTAATCTCTGCACCTGTTTCTGGGATGGGGACAGAGATGCAAAATACACTGCAACCTGATACCTGAAGCAAAGCTTTTTGAACACTGTGGTTTACTAGTAATGATCAATTTATAAATATATCACAGGAGGAAGAAACAAACAAGTACACACAGGCAGGCATCGTAATTTCACAGCAATGTTACAAGCAATAGCAAAGTACCTGTGAAACAAATAGCCAAAAATTATTTCTGCTAGCCAGCTCCCAGAACTCAACATTGCAATTAGTTTGGTAAAGCCCAATGTATCTCCCTCTCACCCTATAGATTAACAGTGTTATGGCCAACTGTAATATACTAGAGTGGGGTATATTGAAGCCAAGTGAAGGTTAGGCCTGAGTGTTTCCACTGTGGAATTTTCCAATGTGTACATGACCACCCCCACCCTTTCTTCCGAAAAACACAAGATTGGCAAGGTTTGAGAAGCAGTTTGCCTAAAAATAAACCAGCTAAAAGGTGCTGGTTGCAATATAGACCTTCCTATTCAGATTGCTGCCCTCCACAAGCTGAGGGCAACAAATATGATGAGGGAGAGGGGTGGGACTGGAGCACTCCTTCTCTTCACACCTTGATTGCAACCCCTTTGTAAACGCCTAAATAGGGCTTAAGACTGTATGCAAACATACCCACGTTCACTCTTGACCATTCATTTTCAGGTCTTGAAGATGACACACTTTTGACCCTTTCCGTAGTGTGAGGTTTATTGGCAGCTAGGCATGCAAATAGGTTTGAGAAGTAGTGTAACGGCTGCTGCTGTCACAAATGCAGTGATGACTCTCTAAAGCAGAGGGAAGCTGTTGTGTTCCCCTGTGCAGTTTCACAGGGAAACCAGGCATTTTGGGGTTCTGTCCTAAGTGAAAGTTTTTAGGTCCCCTAAGAGCACTTTTAACTTCCGTTCCCCTTCATCCTTCCAATAGGTTCCTGCCAACATATGCAAAACATTTCAAGAAGTGAAGGCGGACAGACAGACTTGTAGACACATGGCTATTACTAGAGAAGGTTATCTCACGTTGATTCCAGGTTCTACAAATCATAACACACACGTTATTTAAGCATTTCCACTACGCAAATGCATTTCTTCATGCAGCAAGCTTCTTAATTCTTCCATATATATATATATATATATATATATATATATATATTCATCTTTTGCCTTATGTTCCTATATAATTCATCACAAAAGAAAACTCATCTCACCCCATGCCATTTCTAAAATACATACACTTATGAGGCTGGCTATGAATATTTTGAATTCTGTCATAAAATCAGAAAGTGATGGGATGGGAAGTTTGGCACTTTGCCTATAATGCAAACAAAAAGCGGATGCTTAATCAGCATTCCCTTGGTTTATGCAAGGGACATTATTTCATACAGAGAACAGGTGAAGAGGGAATATGGTTGGCCCCATCTTGCAGCAGTTGTTTTCCACAATAATGCCTTCTCTGTCACATGCAAGCTTTTCACTTGGGATGCAATGTTGAAATGTGGGTAGTTTGAAACACAGCGAATCTGAGGTGGATATATTTCCAAGTCAGCAACTGAATGTTTGAATGTGGGGGGATGCACTACACCTCTGAGCGGGAAGAGATATTGAGAAGGGTTCCCCTGAAGAACAATAATTGTTTCATGCAGTGTTTAAATTTTAGTAAACCAGATACATATTGTAGGGGCCTTAAAGAACACATAACATGAAGTAGAGAACAGATAAACAGAAGATTTTGAAGGAACAGGAGATTTTAGGATGAGAAATTGGTGTCACAATCCTGCTCCAAGAGCAAAAATCTCAGCAAGGGATGAAAGCAGAAGCAACACCATTTTAAGCATGTGCAACAAGACTCTCTGTTGCATGCAGAACAGAAAGCCTGGCTAAGCTGGGAACCCTGGTTAGTGTTGATAAAGCCTGTAATATTACCCCATTTCTAAGGCTGACAAAAGAAGGGAAGAAGGGATTCCCACCAGACAGAGAAGAGAGCAAGCAGAGAAGCACTTTGAGTTGTAGCACATTCCCAAACTCCTACTCATGGTTAAGAGGTTGGCAGAGAGAGATATCAAGAGACAACTCTACACATGGACATCACCAGATGGTCAATATCGAAATCAGATTGATTATGTCCTTTGCAGCCAAAGATGGAGAAGCTCTATACAGTCAGTAAAAACAAGACCTGGAGCTGACTGTGGCTCAGATCATGAGCTTCTTGTTGCAAAATTTCGGCTTAAATTCAAACATGTAGGGAAAAGCACTAAATCATTCAGGTATGACCTAAATCATATCTCTTATGAATATACAGTGGAGGTGAGGAATAGATTTAAGGGATTAGACCTGATCGACAGAGTGCCTGAGGAACTATGGATGGAGGTCCGTAACATTGTTCAGGAGGCAGCAACTCAATCCATCCCAAAGAAAAAGAAATGCAAGAAAGCCAAGTGGCTGTCTGATGAGGCTTTACAAGTAGCTGAGGAAAGAAGGGAAGCAAAAAGCAAGGGAGAAAGGGGAAGATATATCCAACTGAATGCAGAGTTCCAGAGAATAGCAAGGAGAGACAAGAAGGCCTTCTTAAATGAACAATGCAAAGAAATCGAGGAAAACAACAGAATGGGGAAGACTAGAGATCTCTTCAAGAAAATCAGAGATCTTGAGGGAATGTTTTGTGCAAAGATGGGCATGATAAAGGACAAAGAAGGCAGGGACCTAACAGAAGCAGATGAGATTAAGAAGAGGTGGAAAGAATACACAGAAGAACTATACAGGAAAGATCTGAATGTCCCTGATAGCCATGATAGTGCGGTCACTGAACTTGAGCTGGACATCCTCGAGAGTGAAGTCAAGTGGGCCTTAGGAAGCATTAGTAACAACAAAGCTAGCGGAGATGACAGTCTTCCAGCTGAGCTATTTAAAATCCTAAAAGATGATGCTGTTAAAGTGCTGCACTCAATATGCCAACAAATTTGGAACACTCTACAGTGGCCACAAGACTGGAAAAGGTCAGTTTACATTCCAATTCCAAAGAAGGGCAATGCCAAAGAGTGTTCAAACTACCGTACAATTGCGCTCATTTCACATGCCAGCAAGGTGATGCTCAAAATCCTACAAGCTAGGCTTCAGCAGTATGTGAACCAAGAACTACCGGAAGTACAAGCTGGGTTTCGAAGAGGCAGAGGAACTAGAGATCAAATCACCAACATTCGCTGGATCATGGAGAAAGCAAGAGAATTCCAGAAAAACATCTATTTCTGCTTCATTGACTACGCTAAAGCCTTTGATTGTGTGGATCACAACAAACTGTGGCAAATTCTTAAAGTGATGGGAGTACCAGACCACCTTACCTGTCTCCTGAGAAACCTGTACGAGGGTCAAGAAGCAACAGTAAGAACCGGACATGGAACAACCGATTGGTTCAAAATTGGGAAAGGAGTACCACAAGGCTGCATATTGTCACCCTGCTTATTTAACTTATATGCAGAGTACATCATGAGAAACGCCAGGTTGGATGAATCACAGGTCAGAATTAAGATTGCCGGGAGAATTATCAACAACCTCCGATATGCAGACGATACCACCCTACTGGCAGAAAGCAAAGAGGATCTAAAGAGCCTCTTGTTGAGGGTGAAAGAGGAGAGTGCAAAAGCTGGGTTGAAACTCAACATTAAAAAAACGAAGATCATGGCATCTGGCCCCATCACTTCCTGGCATATAGAAGGGGAAGAAATGGAAGCAGTGACAGATTTTATTTTCTTGGGCTCCAAGGTCACCGCAGACGGTGACTGCAGCCATGAAATTAAAAGACGCTTGCTCCTTGGGAGGAAAGCTATGGCAAACCTAGACAGCATAGTAAGAAGCAGAGACATCACCTTGATGACAAAGGTCCGTATAATCAAAGCTATGGTTTTCCCAGTAGTAATGTATGGCTGTGAGAGCTGGACTGTAAGGAAGGCTGAGCGCCAAAGAATTGATGCTTTCGAACTGTGGTGCTAGAGAAGACTCTTACGAGTCCCCTGGACTGCAAGGAGGTCAAATCAGTCCATCCTAAAGGAAATCAACCCTGAGTGCTCATTGGAAGGACAGATACTGAAGCTGAAGCTCAAATATTTTGGCCACCTAATGCGAAGAGAAAACTCCTTGGAAAAGACCCTAATGCTGGGAAAGACTGAAGGCAAAAGGAGAAGGGGACGGCAGAGGATGAGATGGCTAGATAGCATCAGCGATGCAATGAATATGAACTTGAGCACGCTCCGGGAGAGAGCGCAGGACAGGAAGGCCTGGCGTGCTATGGTCCATGGGGTCACGAAGAGTCGGACTCGACTGAACGACTGAACAACAAAGAGAGAGATATCTGCCTTTGGCTGAAGAGGACAGTCTTCCAACTCAAGAATCAAGAATAAAGCAGAAATGGATAAGTATAAGCTTGCAGTGTTTAGAATGAGACATACCTCGGTTGATGGTCTGGTTGGATGCTGCTGTTGAAAAAATGTAAAAAGCAGGACAATTCACAGGCAAAAGTAGCAATTTCTTTTGTTTTGCTTTGCTAGGAATCTCTTCCTGTCATCCAGACTCTGGTTGCCAGGATTTTTATTTAGGCTTTGAATGCAGCTTCTACTTCAAAATTACTACTATTACTACACAATTTGAGGCTTAAGATTCAGGAGCATGCTTCCCATTACAATCTTTGGTGTGCAAAACTTTGGGGGAATCTTTTAAAAGGAAGGTGCTTACATAGCAGAAGTTTTCGTTCTCTCATTTATTTTTCATAAAGTATTTGCATGATGATAGGTTTATTGCTTTGAAGAGCTGTTTGATTCCAGCTGCATAGTCCTCATTTCAAGGTATGAACTTATGTGGGTTTGTTTTACAGTCAAAATCCTTTAAACACTCTTCCCAGTGTTACCAGAAATAAGAATTTCAAGGAAAATAAATGTCAGACACTCATAGAATTCTAGATGGTTTCTACACAGATGTTTTACTGTAGACGTACAGAGAACAGAGGCTGTGTAATAAAAAATGTGTTTGTAAAATACACACCTCTTATACCGCCAAATATGAGAATTTTGGCTTCATCTTTTGTACTGAAATCACTCCATAGAGAGAATTATACTCGTCTTTTCAATTTTAAGTGGGGAAAATCATTACTAAATAGACTCACTCAAATCACAATATTTGTAAAATCAAGACCTCTGCAAAAGGTAAGAGGGCCCTTAAAAACTGGTGCACAAATATCGTTAGCCACAAACAAGACTTCCTGCTCATACTGAAACAATACTACTACATCACAGTTATACAGATGTTTCTTTTAGTGTTCAAAGTATTCATATGCATTCCTTTAGAAACTCTGTCCAATGCCATATAAGGTAGGCCAGCATCATCCTCATATGGCAGATAAGGGATATGAAGTTAATGATTGGATTGTGCAAAGGAACAGAACTGTCCTCCTGCTTTTTTTTAGTTTGGTTTTAGCATACTATGTAGTTAAATCTTTTTTGTGTCAGTGCTAGTCAGTTTCAGGCAAAAGTTTACTAGTTTAGAGGTCAAAAGTTTAACTAGAATGTAGAGGTCAAGAGGTTTGTTCTGGAAACCAGGAGATTATAAAGTTCAACAACAGCTCAGAAGAAGAGAGAGAGAGAGGGCCGATCTACAATGCACCCATCATCACAACGAATTTGGTGTCCCGTTGGGTTAAACGCTCTCTCATTAAAATGTGATTATCCGCACTCACCCATTTTCCCCATTGCAGTGCTTCATCGAATGCACAAGCTCAGTTCACACTTGAGCGCTGTGCTGTTTTCCTGCCCTTAAAGACGGAGGCTCTCATTGGAGGATCAGACATTCTTCCTGTTTCTGCTGATTCCACACCCACCATGCTCACAGCTCTCGATGGCCCCATGTCTTCTTCCAGCTACTGATCGCATAGCTTCCTCAGCACTCAATGTTTCCTCAGCAACAAGCAAAGGGCTGGATGTGCGTGCGCTTGTCTGATCTCGGAAGCTAAGCAGGGTCAGCCCCGGTCAGTAGTGGGATGGGCGACCACCTGGGAATCAGGCTTCCTGCATTGAGCAGGGGGTTGTTCTATCCCTTCAAATGAGACTAACTTTTATCCCCTTCAGCTTTTTAAAAAAAATTAAGGCGTTACCTTCGAAAAATCGTGCCTTCTCGACGATTTTTTTTCCTAATTCAGGCATGATCTTCGAAGATTCGAATCTTCAAAGATTCGAAAATTCAAAGATTTGGAGCTTCGAATCTTCGAAGATAGTGCCGGAATTAGGGGAAAAAAATCACGGAGAAGGCACGATTCTTCGAAGATAATGCCTTAATTTAAAAAAAAAAAAAAGCCAAAGGGGGTAAAAGTTAGTCTCATTTGAAGGGATAGAACAACCCCCTGCTCAATGCAGGAAGCCTGATTCCCAAGCGGTCACCCATCCCACTACTGACCGGGGCCGACCCTGCTTAGCTTCCGAGATCAGACAAGCATGCACACATCCAGCCCTTTGCTTGTTGCTGAGGAAACACTGAGTGATGACAGCTATGCGATCAGTAGCCAGAAGATGACATGGGGCTGTCGAGAGCTGTGATTAAACAGGAGGGAAATACAAACACCATTGTATATGGACAGGCAGGGGAGGGGACTACAACCAGATATGGTAGCGAAGGCAGAAAAAGGGGGCACATTATGGGGAAATACCAGGATATCAGGATATTGAAGCGGGAGCACGGAAGTGGGAAATTCCGGTTCCAATTCAAGGCAGGTACTGCGTAGTGTGAAAGACAGGTGGTGAAACCTCATTGGAAGCGAAAAAACCCATAAGTGTAGATCGGCCCAGAGAGAGAGAGAGAGGGAGAAGTGTAACTTGGGAAATAGAAATGTAGAGCATTTCTACACAAGCGATATATATTGCACACTCATGACTGGCCATTCACAGAAGTTTGCGGGTCCTTTACATGATGTCATCAACCTCCAGGACATCTCCTGCACTTTCCTCCCTTTATTCCACTTTCAAAAAGATTGGAGATAAAGCAATAAGGGATGTTAATCCATTCTATCAGCTGTGTGTAACAATGACAAAGTGCTATTATCGCAGCACCATCTAGTGGCTGAAAAATGAAATGTATAGAAACATATAGAACTTGCCAAGGAAGGACTTTCCTTGATTCAAACCGCATGTCCTCCCATGTAAAGGAGCCAGTCATAATCGCACAAGGAATCCAGAAGCAGAAAGCCCCGGTAAGGATGCGGGATTTCAGCCTCATGTGATGAACCTTTTAGTTTTCAGAAATGAGCAAGAAATGACCCTCCTGTTTGATTGGAGTTGGAGAGAGAAATAATAATTTTAGAACATATAAGCCAAAGGCAGAGAGGGGGTGGGGACCAGAGAAAGACAGAGATGAAGAGAGAAAGAAGGAAGGAAAGAAACCCAGAGTTCTAGGGGGGGATCTACATAGAAACAGAATGAGAAGTGCTTTCTGGTTATATCCAGATTTTCTTGAAATTGCTTTGGTCCATCAGGGGCACACGAAGCAGTATGCAGCACCTAAAAACCTGCTTTCACGGGTCACATGAAAGCACTTCTCATTCCGGGTGGGCAGAGTAGAACTAAACGTCATCAACCCTACTTAGTGAATGAAACAGTCTTGTTCCCTGCCCCTGTCCACACTCCCTGCTGTGTGTGTGTGGAGGGGGGGAGGCTTTCCTGCTGAAACAAGAGTTTGGGGCTGGGGAAGCAGAGGCGAGCAGAGGGAGGCTTTCCTGCTGAAACAAGAGTTTGGGGCTGGGGAAGCAGAGGCGAGCAGAGGGAGGCAACTCCAGCCTTTTCCCTCCATGCAGGACATCTGTCCCTGGGCTAGCTATTCACAATATGTCATGCACAATAAAGAATAAACAGATGGGAAGGCAAGGGGGTGGCCAGTAGCAGGAGCCTTCGGTAGTGGCATTTCACAGTAGTGTTACTACAATCTGCTGAAAAGTAAACAATACAGGGAGCAAAAGGGGAAGGTGCTGCCATGAGACACCCCCACACACCCTTTAGTGCCATGTGATTCAGTCCTACATGTGTGTCTACTTGGAAGTAAAGGAAGCACAGTCCAGTTAGGTTACCTGGATCAGCTTATCCCTGGTTTGGTCATATGATTTGTGTGTGTGTGTGTGTGTGTGTGTGTGTATGCACGCAAGTGTGTTTGTGTATCCATTCAGATTTTAAAATCTTCCTATGGACATTTTTCTTCAGTAAGATTTTAAACTTTGTAATTTGAAACATGGAGGTATCTTTTTTAGTGGTGGTGCGGAGATCCCCCAAATCTTATACTGAACTTAAACCAAATGCTACTAGGGCCAGAATAGGGCATATGTGAAGGGAAGTGACTTATCTAATAACAAGGGGCTAAACTGGACCTACATTAAATATATCCTATGCAGCTGATTTTTACCATATATATTTTTTACCATGAAGTAAGCATGTGGGGCCCCCCTGATCCAGATTGAGACCACTATATGCAGGTAGGGGAGTTTTAAACCTTCACCCCCAGTCACTTTACCCCACTGAATTTGCCCCCTCCCCTCCAAGGGGCTAGAAGAAGAAGCAACTCCATTGGTGCGAATGGAGTTTTTTTCTTTTTCTTTTTTAAGCTGCTGCTTTGGGAAGACGGGACACAAATTTAACAGGAGAAAGTGACTAGGTTAGGAAGTTTAAACCTCCTGTACCCACATGCAGTGGTCCTGATCCTGACTGTGATCCTGCATGCTAACTTCAAGGTAAAAAAAATAATGGTGAGGACCAGCCACACACTACATATTGAACGTAGCATCTATTTTAACCTTAATACTTAAGACAGGCACAACAGCAACACCAAGAGTAAATTAAAAATTAGGATGCAACAGATTTGTCAGGATTGAAATAAGAAAGCCACATAAGCAAGATACAACAACAACAACAAATCCTCTATAGCCCTTTCAGCATTGCTGCTCAACTTGCAAAAGTGTACCGAAAATACTGGAACAGCTTCTGATATGTTACTTAAGTATTTATCCCAAAAGCACTGATCAGAGAGCCCTGTTAAAGTCATGAGAACATAATAGCCACCCTTTATTAACAATAACGGGGTCTGAAATATCATCTGAAGACACTTCACACGCAAGATAGAATTCTCATACAGCTCCTGAGCAATTTATGATCCACATTTAAAATTGTAAGCTTCTGCCAAAGATGGGGTCTAGATATAGAATCATATTTGCTTGCGAGGGGCTGTGATAGAGCTAGGGAGGAGATCTCAAAGAGATTACAAGGTGCTGATATCCAAACAACAATGGCTGTTGCTGCTGAAAGTCACTCCAACAAGATCTATAAAAGCATCATGACCTCTCCGGGGAAGGTTCCCCCGTATTTGATTTCCATCACCTCACATGAATTGAGATGGCTCATGACTAGGTGCAGACTGAACTCACTCCAATTGATGGAGGTGAAGGTATGTTATAGGACCCACCATGGCATGAGTGCAGATTGCCCAGCTGGCTGCCCCAAGGTAGAGGACATGATGCACTTTCTAGCAGAATGCCCATTGTACATCGATTTGAGGAAGCAATACCTTGAGCCCCTGTTAGTTGCGCTTGAGGATACTCCCGGTGCAAGTATAACTCAATTATTATTAGCTGGAACAGATCATTATACATCTTATAGGACTGTGTTTGTCAGTTGAGCCCTGGATAGGCAGAAGTCATTGACTGTTTAAAAAAAACAGTCTTTTTCCCCATTTGCAGTAGGGCTCTTTTCACAGTAAGTAGTCTCCTTTTCCCATTCATAATAGCAGTAGTGCTGTTTCCACAATAGTGGAGTATCCCGATAATATGTAGTGCACAATAAAGAATACACGGAGCTGAAGGAGAAAGGGCAGGACCCTGCAGCTGTGGTATTTTGCAGTTGCGTTACCGCGATACACCTACAACTAAGGAATACCCAGAAGGGAAGGAGAAATATCCAGATAGGAAGGAAGAAAGGGTGGCCAGTATAGCAAGGGAGCATGGATTGGGCTGGGAAGAAACCTCCCCAATCACCAAATCATGCTGGCTCAACCCTTCAGATTAAGGGATCAATTAAGCCTGCAGGTAGACCTGACAAGGGGAAATTTCTTTACACTGGAATGGTCTCTTAGGTCAAGAGTATTTATCCCAGTGGCAGCTTTTAGTTAAGCCTTTGATAAGATTTTATCTGTTGCTGTTGATATGGTCTTTATGATGCTGTTTTATTGCTGTTTGTTATACTGTTAGGTTTGTTTTCTGGTGATTTATATTTTTATTGTAAGCCTATCTATATTTTTACTGAATTTGATTTTATCATAGAAAGGCAGGATATAAATGTCCAAATAAAATAAACTGCATTTGGAATACTGTAAAAAGCTTAACAGAATTAGGGAATCTCAAAAAAAGGATATCCTAGAGCTCAAAAAAGTGTAGAAAAAGGACAACCAAAATGATCAAGTGGTTGAAGTGCTTTACATATTAAGAAAAGCTAGAGCACTAGAGGGGTTAGTTTAGAAAGGGTGGTGGTGATGGACTATAAAATTATGAATAGTGTGGAGAAACTACTTTCTCTCTCTCTCTCTCTCTCTCTCATAATTCTCAAGCTCAGGATCACCATGTAATTAATGGGCAGAAGACTGCCAATGTACATGCACACATGCACACACACTTCTTCACACAACACATCATTCATGGAATTTGCTGTCCCAAGAGGTATTGGTGGTCACTGGCTTGGATGGTTTAAAAGGGCATTAGACAAATCATCAATGTTTATTAGCCCTATACCTAAATGAAGACTCCAGGTTCAGAGGCAGTATACCTCTGAAGGTGGCAGTATATCTCTGAATACCAACTGGTGAGGAGTCAAATGGGGGGGGGGTCAAACTATGGTGTAGAACTGTCTTCTTCATGCCCTGTTTTGGGCCTTCCTAGAAGTATCTGCCATGTCACTGTGGGAAGAACAGGGTGCTATTCTAGTGGATCCTTGGTTCCGATCCAGTAAAGCTCTTCTTTACCCAAAGAAACAAACAAAAGCACGCTTATAATCTGAAAGCAATTTCAACTTAGGGTGCAATCCTATGCATGTTCAGACACAAAAATGTCCCACAACTCCAAACATTTCCCAACCAGCCACGGTGGCTGGGGAATGCTGGAAACTGACATTTTTCTCTCTCTAAGCATGCATGGAATTGCACCTTTAATGGCATTCCAACCTCTCTATTTGTTGTTGTTATTAAGAAGGCATAGTATATTATCCTTTTCACACCCATATAAAGCATTTCTAGATGGTGACTGGACTTGAGGTTGATTTACATGTGCACATCCATCACTTGTGAATCAAGTGATAGCTTGTTAACACATGCGAGTTCTAACATCAGAAGGAAGGCAGAGGCAGACACATTGCTCATGTGACTTCAAACGCTATATTTCTCCATTGAGTCAGTTCACACTTTCATTGTAAAAAAGCAGTGTTTTGTAAGAGGTTTTGTTGTGATTCTTTTTTATACCAGGTAGTAACTGCAGCAATATTACCATTCAAGATGGACCAGCTACCACCTTTTCCTAAAAACATACATACCTAAGATATAGGTCCATTTCATTGTTTATCACAATAATCAGTGTGTAAGCAAAGCAACAGCTGCCAGAAAAGAGAGGCAACTACATCAAGCCCCCTAACTCCCAAAGAGACCACATACTGAGGGCGAAAACAGAAATTTACAAGCTAAATTTTTACTCTGGATCAGGGCCCTAGCATGGGAGATGGGAGGGAAGGTTTAAATCCCCTCTGCTATGGCCCACTCTGGATTGGGTCCCTTGCACCTACATTTTCTGTTGCAAAATAGTGATCCATTTGTTGAATGGATCACAATTTGCAACAAAAATTGTAGGCATTCAATTTCCCCGATCTGAATTGAGCCCATAGTGGGGGAGGGGGGGGGGTTAAAGCCTGAAAGGGTTAAAGCCTTTCAGATCAGGGCCTCTGCACCTACTCTAGACTAAACATTTGTTAGCTATGTATTTACTAGCTACATCTTTAAGTAAATTCTGCTTTTAGCCCTGATACTCCGTATGTAGAACCAATAAGCTGGCCAGAAATATAGGTACTCCTGAGAAATACTCACATGGGGTCTGAAACAGGGGCATGGGACTGTCCTCCAATCTCACCTCATAGATGACCCATCTCACAGGGTAATGCAACTCAGAATATGATTTACCCCACCACCCCTGCCCTCCATAAATGGTGCCTCTGCAGTCACCAGACATTGGCCAATACATCCAAGTATGAACCAACTAAAGTCATACTATCCTAAATGTCTCTCAGAGTCACTTTGCTTCTGCTCATACCACAGTTCCAAGTTCTTCAAGTTTCTAAATGAAGTGTGTAGTTTGAGCAGCTTCACCGAGGTCCAACTAAGGAAGAAGGGGTCACTGGGTATGCTGCAAACTGGATGGCAACATACATGAGGTTGCTCAAATAAAAATACTAGAAAGCGCCTAAGGTCCGAGGTGCTTAACCTGCTTTTAAAACATTTAACAAGTGGCAGTATATAAAAATTGTTCATGAGAAAACAGAGAAAAGCTGCAGGGCTTTGGGAATGTACCCTACTGCTTTTATTTGAAAGATTAATTGCCCTTTACGATACATCACTACCAATGCTATTTATGATCTGTGTTTCACAGTGAAAAACCCCTGGAGTTGCAGAAATAAGATGGATGCTACGTTATTAAAACTGAACAGAAGCTTGTCCAGGGTACTTCCGTATGTGTCACTCAATATGTGTGCGATCGTCTCTCTTTTTATGATTATTTTCCACTTGCAGTTCCGGCATCTTTTAGCACTGTCAGTCTGATCCCTGAAGTACCGCAGTGGCAGGAATCCCTTTACAATGCCTGGAGCTCATGCCATGAGAGCAGTCTGAGCACTTCAGCACATGCCCGTTAAAATTAGAAGCTGTTTATATATTAGCTTAAGATCTTAATTTTAGAGTCATGTTTTTAATCTTTATGTTGCATAGCTGTGATCCACAAAGAGCAAATACTGTACAGATGGTTATAGCATACAAATCTTCTCCATCACCTTATGACATCCAGTGCACTCCAGTAATTTAAGGGAAGTCTCATAGAGTCACTGAAAGCTAATAAACATTTCTTCCTTCCTCTAGATTTATTTGTTTACACTATTTTAAATTACTTTAGATCATAAAGGATAACCCTCCAACCAACGTACAATGACCTTTCTGAATGAGCCTCGACATAAAGAACGCACACAGCAGCATTTCGAATCTTTATGACAGTGTCTGGCTGTTCTCTCAACAGCTTGCTGGTTTTCTAATGATCCGCTTTCAGCTTTATTTCTTCAAATCCATTTATTTTCCTGTCTGCGCTATCTACCAAGGACATGTATGTTTAGAGCAAAATGCCTTTTTAAAAAAATATCCTGAAGATTGAATAAAACCTAAGGGGAAGTTTTTAAAATTACCACCAGTACAGGCACAGTGGTTTGACAGCAATAAAGGAGTACGCCATAGTGACCCTTGGAGAGTGCTCCAAAGCAGAAGACTGTTCCTCTGAAGAGCGCTGTGATGCACAATATGCCCCTCTGCCCTATCAAAAGGTGCTTCCAGACAGGGGGCTCCAATTGCTAACAACCATAGGAACATACGAAGCTGCCTTATACTGAGTCAGACTGTGGGTACATCTACTATTGACAACACTGACAGGGGACGTGTTTCCACACTATAGGTTTCACTTTGTTCGCAACTTTGTTGAGATGTTTCCCCAACCGCATCTTCTTCTTTTCTCGTTTCCACAGCCCTTAAAGACCCGGCTTATCACTGCTGTAGCCTGGGGCTGTGTGCTGTGTCCACTGAGCTCTAATCGAATTATTTTCTTGATGGCTGGGTGGAGTCTGGGTTGGGTCCGATTACCTCGTCAGTGTTCCCGCCTCCTCCTCTTGCCGATTCCCCTTCCCTCGCCCCCTTCTCCTCCACTCCAGTTTCCCACTCTGGCCAGTCTCCTCCCTTTCTTCCAAGCCCTTTTGTTTTTTTCCTTTAAGCAAAGCCGTGTGCACAGTATCTCCCACTTTTAAACCCTCCACCCCTAAAATGGGACTTAAACTGCAATTTCACTTTAATGAAGGAGCAAAAAAGCAAAGTCGTATGTGTAGCATCCATTCCTAGCACACACACACACACCCAGGCAACCACTTCACAGAGACACTTTCTTCATTGGACCCGGCTCCCCTCCCCCTGGCACTCTTGTTGCTTTTCTCCCTTATTCTGGCTTCCCAGCAACCCTGCAAGGTGGGCGAGGAGAAGAGATAGTGCCTGGCTCTCCCCCCCACAGCAGTGTTGTTGCATTTCCCCCTTATACTGGCTTCCCAATGACCCTGCAAGGTGGGCTAGGAGAAGAGATAGTGGCTGGCTGGCTTCCCAATCAAAGGCCCTTTTAATACCCATTGAAATCCTAACAGTCAAGCCTTTGTCCTACGTGGATGAGAACAGAAACTTCCCCATCACCTGGGAGAAAAAAAGCCCATCAAACTGGTGAACAAAAGGGAGAAGAAGCAGTCAGTGAAGTCAATGGGAGGGGGAAGTTCCTAGTAAATGCATTGAAGGGGATGGGTGACCTTAAGACTGCTACTGTAAGTAGACTTACAATGCACTCCTACGCATGCCTACTCAGAAGCAAGCCACACAGATTTCAATGGCACTTACTCCCAGGAAAGGAAAGCCTTACAGCCAATGTGTTTACTCTGAAGTAACACCCCCTAGCACATGGCCACACAAAACAGGACAAAGCACTAAAGGGGAAATAAATACACAGGGAGGAAATGGTGGAAAGACAAAATATTTCAGTGATGCTTCACATATTTCTGACTGGGTACCTAGATCACTTGCATCAGAGAAAGCCTCTCTTACAATTGTGGCTACATAGACAACTTGCACCAGAGAGAAAACCTTTCTGACAACTGTTCCAAAGCACAATTTGTAACCATAAGAAGACAGCTTTTCACTGGTCTCAAATTTCCATCAATATGTGAAGCATCACTGAAATATTTTGTCTTTCCACCACCAGCCAAATCAGGAGTCCTTTCATGCTCTCTTCAATCATCTTCCCTGCAATGAACTCTACACATGCTCCAAAACGCAAAATTCTATTCAAGCAGCTAAAATGTAATTAGCTAAATTAGATTGAATTACCTGATTTTTATTTACAAGTCTGTGACCTGGTGGCCACAGTGGGTTGTAGCACCCCGTGGGTGCCAGGTTGTTAATCCAAGCCCCCGCCGCGGCAGCTTCTCATTACATGTAAACCCAGTGAGGGGGGTTGCTGGGGTGGCTGACAAGCCACCCAGAACTCATGGGTTGTTTTAGGGTTGTGGGTTGGGTAAACCACCCAAACAACCTACTCTCGCTGGGTTCACATGTAACAAGAAGCTATGGCGCACCCCCACTGTGCCCCGAATACTCAAAGTGGCGGCTGCAATCGCAACAAGAAGCTCTACAGGGAAATTCACCCACAGTGGCTTCTCATTATGTGCAGACCAGGCTTGTGTGTCTGAGTTTTGCCTTCCCTTTCTTCCACTTTTTTTTAATCGAATAAAACTCTGTATACTTTGACATCTGGCTTCACTGGTTTAATAAGGTCTTTCTCTGACATTTCTCACTAAGATCTTCCCCATGTGCTATGGCTGCACAGTTAAGATATTTCCTCACATTCTAAGGACAATTCACAAGACTTAGCATGTTTGGAAAGTAAAACCTAAAGCTCCCTACTGTTTAATATTCCTAGAGCTGATTATAATGGGAGGGCTCCTTCTCAGTTGAGCTTAGAAATCAGGCAGCCTAGAGAGATCAGGCTAGGATCAGCCTGTTGTGGCAGCCTATCAGGATCTCCTTACAGATCTGCTGTCAGGGAAGTTTCTCTCCCTGTACTTCCAGATCCGTGGTATCTCCTGAAGAGTGGACTGTACTAATATTTGGGGGCAATGAGTTCCAAAGATAAATGTGTAACCAAGAAAAATAGATCAAGGTGTAAGAAAACAAAGATAATCTGTTGTATAGGTAGAAGGAATGACTGCAGAATCAGCAGGCCTCAGACAACTGCAAGGTGTGTGCCATGTTTGTTTTCTTGCCTGAGAACAACATGGCCTACACCTGCAACAAGTGCAAGTTGATCACGCTGCTGGAAGAAAAAGTGGACTGGAGCAGCGACTGTCGACCCTCCGGGGAATAAGAGAACACGAAGAGTTCTTAGACAGAATGGGGGAACTACAGCAGCAAAGGGAAGACCAGAAGCTTGAAGAGCAACAGCAAGATGAGGCAGTGGGAAATGTTGAGGTGAAGAAAAATGGAGTAGAGGATACTCCTTGGAAAAGGGTGACAGTTAGGAGAAGAAGAACTAGACGCCACTCTGCACCAGTGGAAGCAGTGGAGCTGTGGAACCGATTCCAGGTACTTGCGGATGAGACTGGAGGAAGAATCACAAGGGAACCTACATGACAGTGAGCAAGAGGCTGAAGGTCAGTCAAACAGAGGCGATGAAACCCAGGCCTACAACAAGAAGAAGAGAAGAGTGGTAGTAGTGGGAGACTCCTTGGTGCGTGGGATCGAGACCCAAGTATGTCGCGAAGACCTGTGGACTCGCCAGATATGTTGTCTCCCGGGAGGATGAATTAGAGACGTGGCTGAAAGGTTGCCTGCACTCATAAAGCCCACTGACAGGTATCCCTTTCTTCTCATCCATGTGGGAACAAATGATACCGCCAAGCAGAGCTATGAAGAAATCACATCAGACTTTGAAGCTTTGGGAAGGAAACTCAAGAACTTTGGGGCCCAGATAGTTTTCTCATCCATCCTTCCAGTAGTTAGAAGAGGGATAGAAAGGGAACAAAAAATACTCCGGGTGAATAACTGGCTATGAAGGTGGTGCCGATGAGAGAGATTTGGGTTCTGGGACCATGGGCTATACTTCCTGGAAGATGGGCTGTTGGCAAGGGACGGGTTGCACCTCACAAAGGATGGGAAGAATGTGTTTGGCCACAGCATGAAGAACTTCATCAGGAGGGCTTTAAACTGAATCCTACGGGAAAGGGAGATGTAATGTTGGGGGTAACAATGGACGTAGGCGCATGCACTGCAATGGAGAGAACAGCTCTGATAGCACCCAATAATAATCTTCAGACACATGTAGGAAGAAAGCCAGACTATGAAGCACATGGTCTTCGATGTCTATATACTAATGCCCAGAGTATGGGAAAAAAACAGAACGAACTTGAACTCTTAATACAGGAGGGACATTATGACTTGATAGGCATAACTGAGACTTGGTGGGATGACTCTCATGACTGGAATACAGCAATTGAAGGATATAACTTGTTCAAAAAGAACAGGAGGAACAGAAAGGGAGGTGGGGTTGCACTGTATGTGAAAAATACATATCTCTGCACAGAAATACAGGAGGATGAGCTTGGTAGCCCCATCGAGAGCATCTGGATCAAATTAAATGGAGCAAAGAATAAAAGGAACCTGGTGGTCGGAGTCTACTACTGGCCACCCAACCAAGGAGAAGACAAGGATGAAACTTTTGAAAAGCAAATAGCCAATGTTTTAAGGACGCATGATGTAGTAGTAATGGGGGACTTCAATTTCCCCGATATTTGTTGGGAGACAAATTCTGCAAAACATGGCCCCTCCAGGAAATTCCTGACTTGTGTGGCGGATAACTTCCTCCTACAGAAAGTAGAGGAAGGATCTAGAGGATCGGCTATCCTTGACTTGATCCTAACCAACAGAGATGACTTAGTGGATAAAGTAGCAGTTACAGGAACTCTGGGGGAAAGCGACCATGTTGTACTTGAGTTCTTGGTTCTAAGGGAAGCAAAAGCCGAGTGCAGTCAAACGCGTACCCTGGATTTTAGGAAAGCTGATTTTAATAAACTCAGAACAATGATCAGTAAGGTCCCATGGCAAGTGACTCTAACAAGAAAAGGAGTCCAAGATGGGTGGGAGCTTTTAAAAAAGGAAATTCTCAAGGCACAATCACAAACAATTCCAACAAGAAGAAAAGGTGGAAGACAACAGAAGAAGCCAATGTGGCTTCACAAAAAGCTTGGGGATGACCTGAAAACAAACAAGGACACATATAGGAAGTGGAAAGAAGGCCAAGTAACAAAGGAAGAGTACAGGCAGGTAGCACAGAATTGCAGGGATGGGTGGCGTCAGGAAGGCTAAAGCTGAGAATGAGCTGAGGTTAGCGAGGGATGCTAAAAACAACAAAAAGGTTTTCTTCAGCTACGTGCATAGTAAAAGGCAGAGGAAAGAAATGGTTGTTCAGCTATTAAATAAGGATGGCAAAATGATAACAGAGGACAAAGAAAAGGCAGAAGTGCTCAATTCCTACTTTGGCTCAGTCTTCTCCCAAAAGAGGGTCTATGACCCCCCTGGCAAAGGCGAAGTACAGGCTGAAGGGGCAGGATTGCAGCTTGAGATCAATAGGCATATGGTCAAGGAACACCTAATTACTTTGAATGAGTTCAAATCTCCAGGGCCAGATGAACTGCATCCTAGAGTAATAAAGGAACTGGCAGAAGAACTCTCAGAACTGCTGTCTATTCTCTTTGAGAAATCATGGAGGACGGGGGAAGTGCCAGATGACTGGAGGAGGGCTAAAGTTGTCCCTATCTTCAAAAAGGGTAAAAAGGAGGAACCTGGGAACTACAGACCAGTCAGTCTGACTTCAATCCCTGGGAAAATTCTGGAGCAGATGATAAAGCAATCCATCTGGAAGCACCTTGAAAACAATGCCGTGATTACTCAAAGCCAACATGGATTTGTCAAAAACAAGTCCGGCCAGACAAATCTGATCTCATTTTTTGATCAACTAACCTCCCTTGTAGACCGTGGGAATGCTGTAGACATCATATACCTCGACTTCAGCAAAGCTTTCGACAAAGTGCCCCATGATATCCTGATGAGCAAACTATCTCAAAGTGGGCTAGATGAAACAACGATTCGGTGGATCTACAGTTGGCTACAGAATCGGACTCAAAGAGTGCTTATCCATGGGACCTTCCCAAATTGGGGAGAGATAACGAGTGGGGTACTGCAGGGCTCAGTCCTGGGCCCAGTGCTCTTCAACATTTTTATTAATGACTTGGAGGAGGAGGTGCAGGGAATGCTGATCAGATTTGCAGATTACACAAAATTGGGCGGGATAGCTAATACTTTGGAAGACAGAAACAAAATTCAAAGTGATCTGGATAGACTGGAATGCTGGTCAGAAAACAACAGAATGACATTTAATAGGGATAAATGCCAAGTTGTGCACCTAGGAAAAAGAAACCAAATGCACAGTTACAAGATAGGGGATACATGGCTCAACAACACTACAAGCGAGAAAGATCTTGGAATTGTTGTCGATCACAAGCTGAATATGAGCCAACAATGTGATGTGGCTGCAAAAAAGGCAAATGCTCTTTTGGGCTGCATTAATAGAAGCATAGCTTCCAAATCCCGGGAAGTACTAGTTCCCCTCTACTCAGCACTGGTTAGGCCTCATCTGGAGTACTGTGTCCAGTTCTGGGCACCACACTTTAAGAAGGATGCAGACAAACTGGAGAGGGTTCAGAGGAGGGCAACAAAGATGATCAGGGGACTGGAAACAAAGCCCTATGAAGAGAGACTGAAAGAAGTGGGCATGTTTAGCCTTGAGAAGAGAAGACTGAGGGGAGATATGATAGCACTCTTCAAGTACTTGAAAGGCTGTCACAGAGAAGAAGGCCAGGAGCTTTTCTTTATCATCCCAGAGGGCAGGACACGGAATAATGGGCTCAAGTTACACGAAGCCAGATTCCGGCTGAACATCAAGAAAAACTTCCTGACTGTTAGAGCAATACGACAATGGAACCAATTACCTAGGGAGGTGGGGGTTCTCCCACACTGGAGGCATTCAAGACAAGGCTGGACAGCCATCTGTCAGGGATGCTCTGATTTGGATTCCTACATTGAGCAGGGGGTTGGACTCAATGGCCTTGTAGGCCCCTTCCAACCCTACTATTCTATGATTCTATGAACCGTTCTTTAATTCAGCATACACAGATGTGACCCCTTAGCAGAAACTCCACCCACTGTTGCTATTCCCAGCTCTGCCAAGGAGCTGCCAAGGTTCAAAACAGTAACTAAGCCACAGTACACACACACACACACACACACACACGGATACATAACATTCCTCCCCCCTTAACTATCACAGTCTTCCAACCAACAAGGAGGTACCCTTTCACAGCATGGTCTCTGCACTCGACTAGTAGGTGTAGCTTGCTCAGATGACTTCCTTTCAGTAACTGCCATAGGTAAGGAAGTATTGTTCCCATTGCTTAGTAGTTCTGGTGCTTCAACCAGCGATGAGAGAAACGCATCAGTTCCAGATAGATCTTCAGCAGCTACCTCTGCTGATGCCAACCCACTCTGGCCAGAACGCCTTCTCAAATGGTCAACATGGTGATGCCACACTGACCCATCCTCACACTGGACCTTGTATGACACAGGTCCAGTGACCTTAATGACAGAGGAAGGAACCCACTTCGGTCCACCATCATGGTTCCTAGCAAACACCTGACCTTGTGGGGCAAATGAACGGAGAGTAGGAGCTGAGAAGGCAGCATCCAGAGCTTGCTCCCATTTGCTTTGTAAGTCTTCAGCTAAATCTGGATGGAGACAGTCAAGACAAGTTTTTAGATGCTGCCCCATCAGTAACTCTGCAGGACTGACTCCTGTTGGTGCACAAGGAGTAACATGCTGAGCAACAAGAAACCTTGCAAGGCATATTGGCCAGTCTCATCCCGCAATGTGCTGCAGAGCATCTTTTGTTGCCTGCACCATCTGTTCAGCTTGGCCATTTGCTCAGGGATGACGAGGTGCAATGGTGACAGCCCGAATAAGGTTCTTGTCCACAATTGATTTAAATTCAGCAGATGTAAATGCAGTCCCATAGTACCAGGCAACCCATGAGTTGCAAATAAGTGGCGCAGTGCTGTGATTGTTTCAGTGGCTGATTGTGATGGTACTAAGACTACTTCAAGCCACTTCGAGTAAGAATCTACCACAACCAAGAAGTTTTTTTCTTTGAAACAGTCCTGAAAAATCAATATGGATTCTTGACCAAGGCTTCTTGGTCACTTCCCATGGAAAGATAGGTCCTCTTGGCGGATTGTGCCTAGTGGCTTGACAAGTACTGCACTCATTTACAGTTTTTTCAATATCTGAGTCAATACCTAGCCACCAGACATAGCTCCTGGCCAATGCTTTCATGAAAACAATCCTTGGATGAACTGCATGATATGTGGTCAAGATGGTTTGATGACCCTTATCTGGAATAATAACATGGTTTCCCCATAGCAGACATCCCTTATGGGCAGATATCTCATGCTGACAGCATTTAAATGGCTTAAATTCCTCTGGCAATTCCTCAACTGGCCATCTGCTCCATTCCCTGTTTAAAACATGAGCCAGTACAGGACCTCGAGCAGTCAGCCTAGCAATGTGATCAGCCTGAAGAGATGGGTCAAGAAGGGCTTCAAGCATCAAGACTTCCAGTGGAGGAGGTACAACAAAATCTGGAATTTGAAGTGGTACCCAATTCAATAGACCAGCATTAGCTATTGCTTTTCCTGGCTTGTAGATATAATCAAAGCACTGAGCAGAATGCTCCAACACTGTATGCAGGGTGATAGTGTGCCGGGAGTTGGCTTACCAGGAGAGAAGATTCCTAGAAGAGGCTTGTGGTTCGTGTGTATTTCAAAAGTATGGCCATAGAGATAGTTGTGGAACTTTTTTCAAAGTTCCTTTCAGTGGATGACATAGTCCTTGAATAATAAGCAATTGGTGCCTCTGCACCATCTGGGAATTTGTAGCTTAGCACAGCACCAACCCCGTAAGAAGAAGCATCAGTAGTAGGAGTGGGGGGGGGGGTTCATCATAATGTACAAGCGCGGAATTTGAACTCATCAAGTGTTTGACATTCTGGAAAGCATTCTCATGCAGGCTGGTCCATTTCCATGGAACTCCTTTTCCCAGCAAGCAACGCAGTGGCTCAGCAATGGTAGCCTTTTGTGGAAGAAACACACGGTAGAAACTGAGAAGTCCCAAGAAGGCTTGAAGTTCCTGCTTTGTTTTTGGAGCAGGTGCATCATGAATTACATGTATTTTTTCATCAGTGGGTGAATGCCAGAAGCATCAATACGATAGCCCAAAAATGTTATGCGGAAGGTTCCAATTTCACATTTCTCCTTTTTTACATGAATGCCGGATGTGTCAAAACAATGTAGGACTTCTTGAAGTCATTCAGCAAGCTCTTCCTTTGTTGATCCCATGAGCAGGGCATCATTAAACTATAGTACAACACCTGGACTGCTGGAAAGTAGGGTTTCCAGGAATTGTTGGAACAGTCCAGAGGCCACAGAAATTCCAAATTGCAGACGCTTTACTCAGAATTCCCCTCAATGAGTGATTATTGTTTGGGCATCTGCTGTAGAATCGACAACCAACTGTCAATATGCTTGGGCCAGATCAAGTTTTGCAAAGACCTTCCCTCCACCAGCAGAGTAGTGCTCTGGGGTCGCACCAGGGCTTTGCTCCTGCATTTTTATTGGAGCCAGCTCCCAGCCAGGTCACAGTCTGCTGCTGCTGCTGCTGCTGCAGGGCAGATACAGTGGGAGGAGGAGGGAGCAGAGGAAGAGAGTGCGGGCAGAGCCGGCCAGACAAAGAGGGCAAGGGAGGGAGCCTGAGGGAGCTCTGCAGCCTCCTCTCGGCACCCCCTATTCTCTTCCTCAGCTCTCAGCTTCTCCGCCTTCCACCCCCTGAGCAGCCACCACACCTCGCAACTCGACTGTCCCCAGCCAGCCCCTCAGCTTCCTGGCTCTTTCCCCACCCTGCTACCCATCCAAGCTCTGTGCCTGCACACCCAGCACTGCCCTTGTCGTCCTGCAGCACCAGCCACCCATTCAGGGCTGCTGCTGGCCACAGCAGGAGCAGGGGCAGGGCACTGCCGCCACCATTGTCTGCTGCTCGTGCATATGCATGGGGTTTGCTGTGTGTGGGAGAGGGATTCTAGTGGGCTTGATGTGCAGACATTAGCAGGGGATCATGTTTTAGCACCACGCAGTGAAATGTTTTCACCTGTTGTCTGTTTGCACGTCAAGTTTGTCCTTCAAGGATCCAACCCCTCTGGTTGACACTAGGATCCTAGGTTTGTTTACTCAGAAGTAAGTCCCAATGTGTTCAATGGAGTTTATGTTGCAGGGACTAGGGCCATGAGTCACTTAACCGGAACTTGAAGGGTTAATATGAGTAAGGTGGGAGGGGATCTGACACATCATTCTGCCTTTCCCTTGTCTCCTCCCTCTACTTTCCTGTCTTCTTCTTTCTTCCTCCTGCAAGTTATGCTGACCTCAGCCAGCTTACCTGGAGATGTAAGTTTGTGAGATCTCCAGTAAAAGTCTGTTCCTCACCCATCACTCGAGTGTGTTTTCTCTGCATCCATGGCTACTGACGGGAGGCCGATTCGGACTTCAGTTTACTCCCCTAGTGAATGTAGTTATGTTTGTAGCCTTACAGGGCAATCCAACTTGTCTATTCAGAAGTAAGTACCATTATTTTCAGTGGGATTTACTCCCAAATAAGTGTGTATAGGATTGCAGCCTTAAAGGAGTTGTGGGTCACTACAGAGTATGTTCCACTTATTTTAATGGGGCATTGCTTCACACCTGGTTGCAATGGCTCTTAATAATAATTTATAATAAATATATTATTATTATTATTATTATTACATGTTTATTGAATTAAAAAGGACGAACCTTTTCAGTCCACACTGGAGGCATTCAAGATGAAGCTGCCATCTGTCAGGGATGCTTTGACTTGGATTCTGGCACTGAATGGTCCAACTTATACAACTTATACAATGGTCCAATGGTTGGAAGGCACCTATAAGTCCAAAGGGACTTATAGGTCCCTTCCAACCCTATTATCCTATGATTCTATGATTAACCAAATAATATTTTCTAGCAAGTTGCTGGACATGACTTTTTGTGTGTGTGTTTTTCTTTTCAAATGGACCTTTTAATAATTCTGAATTAGGGTAACCAGATACTCCAAACAAAGTGACTGAAAGCTCATTTGTATTATATAATCTTACAAGATTGTATAATTTTAGAAGGGGGCGTGGCTGTGAGGGGGTGTGGCTGTGACTATCATGAAGGGATCTGCAGTTCTGAATTTGCCACTACACTACTGTCCTCCACCAAGAACAGTGGGGAGTTGATTGACAGCAGGCACTGAGTATAGCTGCTGCTTAAGTGCCTTAGGCTTATTCACAGTGCACTTGTAATCCCCACATAGTCTCACCTTCCCATTAGGCTTTAATACTGGCACAATAGGTGTAGCCCATTGGGTCTGTGTAACTGGTTCTAGCACACCTTGCTTGATGAGATGCTCAAGCTCTTATTCAATGTTTTCTCCGCAATGAAAAAAAAGCACATTCCCGGCTTTCATGCAAATTGGTGCAATAGATGGATCCAGATGGAATGACACTGGCTTCCCTTTGTATTCTCCCAATTCTTCACAGAATACCCTTGAACACTAATCCCTATTGATGAGAACCAGTTTCTTCCCAAGAGGTTTTTCCTCTGTCCTTCCACAATTATTAGTGGAAGCTTCCCTTGGAAGGAGCCATGCTGTACATCTGCAGTACACCATCCAATGATATTGACCTTCTTTGCATTGTAATCACACAGAATGCATTACAGACTTGAAACTTTGGAGCAAGAGTCCCAGAAAATATGTGCTTAAATGTGTCTCTGTTAATTATTGATACCCCAGATCCTGAATCTACTTCCATTTTGCACTTCCAGCCATTGATTAATACTGCTGCATTCGACACAAAATCATGAGGTTCCTTTCCACAGACTTTCTGAATGTGATATAGCTGTTGAGTTTCATCACCCTATGAATAATCAACGTCATGAGACACTAGGTGGAGTGACTCTTTGTTATAGTTCCTTGGCCTTGTGCTGACTAGGGATGTCAGAGAATTTCGCCACGAATCTCGGGGAGGCCAAATGCCAGCGCATTTGGCCCCCCGAAATTGGTGGTGGAACGGTCTGCCCCCCCGCCCCCCCCCCAGGACGGGACTTTCCTTGGGCGAATCTTCCTGGTGGCGGCAGCTCCGGCGGCGGTTCGGCGGCAGTTCGGCGGCGGTGGTTCGGCAGCAGCGGCAGCCGGTCTTCCGACTGGCTGCCGCTGCCGCCATTTCCAGTAAAAAAAACAAAAAATAAAAAAACGTGATAGGCTACATAAAGATTTACGTAGCCTATCACAGCTAGATTTTTAAAAAATACCGTGATAGGCTACGTAAATGTTTACGTAGCCTATCACGGCTGATTTAAAAGAAGAAAAAAACGCCCATACGCAAATGGCAGCACCCATGGGTGCCGCCATTTGCGTTCCTTATTTTGACACGTCTTAGTCTACGTAAACATTTACGTAGACTATGATGAAAATAAGGGGAACGCAAATAGCGTAGCATCTACACTATTTGCGTTCCCCTTATTTTCGCCGTCTTAGTCTATGTAAATGTTTACGTAGACTAAGACGTGTCAAAATAAGGAACGCAAATGGCGGCGCCCATGGGCGCCGCCATTTGTGTACACACATTTGTTTGTTTTTCTTTTAAATCAGCCGTGATAGGCTACGTAAACTAAACTACGTGCGTGACTGCAGGGACGCAAACAGCGGCAGCTACGGCCGCCGCCATTTGCGGAGCCGGCTGGCCAGGACTCGGGGGGGAGGGACGAAGCGCCTCCCCCCCGGCCAGAATTTCGGGGGGGGGAGGGACGGAGCACCTCCCCCCCGGCCAGAATTTGGGGGGGAGGGACAGAGCGCCTCCCCCCCACCGCGAATCACACTGGCAAAAAGGTAAGTGACTTTCGTACATCCCTCGTGCTGACAGATTTTGAATGGCAGACTTGCTCAAGGTGACCAATCTTCTTGCAAAACCTGCACTCAGTATTCTTAAATCTGCACAGAGAGCGCTGATGTGGTCCTCAACAGCCTGAGCAGGAATAGGCAAGCCAGGGCCTATCTGCAGATTTGATGAAGGGTGCATTTCTTCTATTCTGTTGCCCTTGCTGCCCAGAATTCTTAGTCTGCTTGCTCTGGATGGCACTGACATCATCTGCATCTCTCTTGAGTTCTGTGACATACTGTGATGCAGTTTCACTGGCTAATGCCTTTCCTTGAGCCATTGCAAATGTCAAGTTTGGCTCAGAGAGGAGGCATCGTTGTAGTGCTTCATCATAAAGCCCACAGACAAGGTGATCCCTCAACATGTCCTCTAGAAAATCCCCAAAGTTGCAGTGGTGTTGAGAAAGATGACACAGTTCTGCAATATAAGTGGCAATGCCCTCTCCAGGTTGCTGCATTCATTTGTGAAATTTAAATCTCTGCAGAATAACTGAAGAATTTGGTGGGAAATGTATCTTCAATCATCCCAAAAGTTCATCAAATGTCTTAGTTTTGGGTGCGGCAGGAGCAGTGAAGGATCTTATTATGGCAAATGTCTGTGGCCCACAAACAGTTAAGAGCACAGCTCGCTTTTGTTCAGCATTGGCTATCTTATTTGCTTCAAGACAGAACGAAAGCCGTTCTGCATAAGAATCCCGGGAAGCAGGTTGACTAACATCGAACTCTTCGATATGTCCAAGAGCCGCCATTTTTATTTTAATTCTCTTTTTAAAAAACAAAACAAAAAAAAACAGCAGTTGCTCAAGTTCTTAAGTGGGTCTAGCTGACCGCTTACCAGTTAGCTGTGTAAGTGGATTCACAGTCCCTGCTGCCTGTATAGCTCTCAGGATCCCACCTTCATTGCCACACAATGTTGTATAGGTAGAAGGAATGACTGCAGAATCAGCAGGCCTCAGACAACTGTCCTTTAATTCAGCACACACAGAAGTGACCACTTAGCAGAAGCTCCACCCACTGTTGCTGCTCCCAGCCATACAGGAGCTGCCAAAGTTCAAAACAATAACTAAGCCACAGTACCCCCCCCCCCCCGGAAGCATAACATAATCATTGGCCTAATGAAAGGAATAGCACCATAGGAATGCAAGATTCTAGGAGTAGGAAGAGAAATTAAACCCAATATATCAGTCTCAAGAAGCAGCCTGGTGGAACTTGCTAGAGGGTTTTGAGTGTACCAAGATGAGGGGTTTTGTGACAATTGTGCCATGGCTAGAATTTGCTTGCTGGTTTCAGCCAGTTCCCAGTAATCATTTCCTGGTCCGGGGGGTGGGGGGGGAGCCCAACACCAATAGTTTAATTAACTCTAAAGCAATTATTTACCATAACATCAGTGTTGTTCTATCGGGGGAAGCAGAAAAAAACTACTACACGCATATAAGACCAGCAAGGAAAACACCGTCACTATTCCCTTTCATCCCAACGCTATTTGGGATGCACGTATGGGCACTTGCTGTATGCTTGGTTAATGCTGTACAAACACTGTGCGATCCAGGTTCAGCCGTGCTGTCTACACACTACCCTTTAATGCAAACAAACAACTAAATAAAATATAGCAAACAACTACCAGGGAGAGCATGTTTAAAAATTAAAGATAACAAAAAGCCAGCTTCAGAAGTGAAGAGCTTGGAGAAAAGTAAAACTGCATGAAAGTTACTTAGTAAAAGTCCTGGTGGGGTAAAAGTAATGCATAGGACTAGAGGTCAGTTTAAGAGACACCCCAATTGATGGTACTTTTAGAGTCATCTTTTTTAAAGCTATCTGTAGCAGAGTGTTAAAGATCCCAGGTTCAATCTCTGACATCTCCAGTTTTAAAAAAGTATCTTCAGTAGCATGGCTGGGAAGAAGCCTCTGCCAGAGATCTTTGGAGGTTAGCTGCCAGTCACAGTAGACAGTATTGAGCTTGGGGGAGCAATGGTTTGACTCCTTTTAAGACAGATATATATATCCCTTAAATCAGGAGTATGCGACTTCATGCCTGCCAGATATTTTGGACTTCAGCTCCCAAAATCACTCACCATTGGCCATGCTGGCTAGGGCTTATGGGAACTACAGTGCATCTAGAAGTCACCAAATTGCCTACCCCTGCCTTAAATATATGTTCAAATATGAGGGCAGTACCCACATGGAAACATAACTCTGGGAATGGACATATGTCAACAGATAAACTAACTTGTCAAGAAAACCTACATCAACCATAGGCCATCTGTTGGAATGGTGGTGATGCACCAGGGAGCTCAGAATTCAGCCAACACATGTACCAAGGGCATTTCTACCTGCGGTTTTTATCCTGCACCTTTACCAGGGCTTCTGCTTCCAGATTAAGACCGGTGCCTTTACATAAGCTTTTTCCCAGGATTCTTCTTTCTCTGCCTTTCTATATGTTTCATTATACAACCACTAGATGGCAATGTGGTATAGTGGAATTGCATACTTACACAAGGCTTCTATGACATGGTTCAGAGAAAATACCAGACTTTCCTTGTTATCAAAAAAACCCCACCCCACCATAATGGTGGCAAAGAGCGGGAGATGGCCTGGAGGATTACATCATTGTGTAAAGAACCTGCAAACTACCATGAGTGAGGAATCACAAGCGCACAATAAAAGCCTCATGTAGAAATGCCCCAAGCCTTGTATTGTATTGCCGAGAGACCGAGACCAAAGGGACTGCGCTCTGCAGTAGCTTGTTATGGCTGTCAGAATTTAATAGGTCCCTTTAAAAGCCTTCGAGAAGTGTGTTCTGTTTTGTTGTTTAAGGTGCATGTGTGTGGGGGGGGAGGTCTGATCCTAGGCATTGTGAAATATTTCATTGCCCCCAGAGAGTTCATTATATGACAAGCAGTGGGAATAATTACGAAGCTGTCTTAGGAAACTACTGTTCCTGTTTCTTAGTTTTATCTAACGGAGAAATAGCTGAGTCGGGGCTTTTGAGGGCGAAACAAAATAGCGTAAAAATATACCACCACCAATATCAAATGATCCATGACTTGCCAAAATAAATTTATCTCTGCTTGGTTCTTTTTTTTCTTTCATGAATTGAAGGGAAGAAGAGAACAGAGTTGGCCAGTAACCAAGCAATTGAATTCTTACCATGTTCAACCAGCAACTACAGTTCAAGGGGACTCTCTTCTGCATATACACGCTTTGGATCATGCTGCACACTGACTGACATAGAGGCAAGAGCATTTGAGCAATATTGTAACTATCCGCTGATCTGATCATTTGTGGCAGTAAGAATTTCCTCCACACAGCCAGGCAGAAAGGATTTACAGACATTGGGTTCCATCCTCCCATCTTACCCAGGCCTTCAGGCCAGAAATGACTAACATAGGTATGTGTGGGCAGTGAAAATGCTTGTGGCATAGCAGCTGTTGGAGACTTATCTAGCAGTTTTCCATAAGGGACTTGCAGACATGTTCATAGAAATGGATTCCACCCATTCCCGAGTGCACTTTCTAATCACCACTGAGGAACCTCTAGAAACTCAATTTCCTGGGGGAAATCTACATGGGGACAGTTTCTGAAGCGTTTTGTGGTTATATCCAGATTTTCATGAACTTACTTTGGTCCGTCAGTGGCACATGAAGCAAGGAAAGTGGAGTATACGCTACCTAAAAACCGGCTTTCACGGGTAACGTGGCACTTGAGACTTCCATACTTCAGGGTTGGGTGGGCAGAGTCCAGTGAGTAGAACTGAATGTCATCAACCACGTAGGTGGTGCTCAACCAATGAGAGAGGCTTGTTCCTTGCCTGTGTCAACACTGCCCTGCTCAGGGAAGTTTAATGGAAGTGCTGCATTAAGCCCCTGTAGTTTACCCCACACCTCTCCCCTCTCATCCACCATTGGGATATTGTGAAATGTTAAAAGAGCGCTACTGAAAAATTGTGAATGGTAAAAACAGCACAGCTACAAATTGTGAATGTGTAAATTAGGCTACTGCACTACTGTAAATGGGAAAACAGAAGTATTGTGAATGGTTAAAACTGCGCAACTGCAATATTATGAATGGTTAAAACAGGCTATAGATTGTGAATGGGAAAACAGCGCTACTGCACTGTTGTAAATGGTTAAAACAGCGCTACTGAAATACTGTGAATGGGAAAACAGCACTACTATGGTATTGTGAATGGGAAAACAGTGCTACTGCAATATTGTGAATGGTTAAAACAGTTCTGGATGGGGTTGCACTCCCTCTGAAAGATCAGGTCCATAGTCTGGGGGTACTCCTAGAGCCATCATTGTCGCTGGAGGCCCAAGTGGTCGCGGTGGCTCGCAATGCCTTTTACCAGCTTTGGCTAGTTCGTCAGCTACAGCCTCTCCTGGACAGGGAGACCACGGTGGTACAGGCATTAGTAACCTCAAGACTGGATTAATGCAATGCGCTCTATGTGGGGCTGCCCTTAAGGCTGGTCCGGAAGCTGGAGCTAGTGCATAATGCAGCAACTCGGCTGCTATCAGGAGCTGCCCCTTTTCAGCATGTAACTCCTCTGCTGAAGGAACTGCACTGGCTGCCTATTCGCTACCAGGCCAGGTTTAAGGTATTAGTACTAGTGTACAAAGCCCTAAACAACTTGGAACCAGGATACCTGAGAGAGTGCCTCCTTCCTTACCAACCTGCCTGGTCACTGAGGTCATCAAAGGGCATGTTCCTGGTGGTTCCACATGGACCCTTGGCCCAGTTAGAGTCCACCAGGAAAAGAGCCTTCAGTGTGGTGGCCCCTTCCTGTGGAATTCCCTGCCTTTAGAGGTCAGGCAGGCGCCAATATTGTGTTCCTTCCAGCGCCTCCTGAAGCCATTGTTATTTCAAGAGGCCTTCCTTGCATGACCAGCCGTGGTTTGTTAAATTCCACTTCATTGGGGTTTGTCTTTTTAAAAAATGTTTTAAGTCTTTTAACCTGTTGTTTTATTCTTTTACCATGTTGTTCACTGCTCCAAAATCTTCTGATGTGGAGCGATATATAAATATTGTAAGTAAGTAAGTAAGTAAACAAAATAACGTTCTTATCATAACAGACAAGTCACCATAAATGTGGCTGTTTCTGTTGGCTACAGCCTCTAGTAACAGAAGCAGCAGCACCAACTGCTGCAAGTGGAGCTTGAGCAGTGAGCATCTGGCATGCTCTAATAGAGGGGTGGGAAACCTGCACACCTTAGTCTAATTTTGCAAGGGATCCATTCAGATCTCTGGAGAGAGTGATCTGTCCTGCCCTTGGCAGCCCAGTAATCAGGGAGGAAGAGGGAGAGAGAGAAGGGGGTGGCAGAAAGTGAGAGAGAAAAGCTCTGGCCCCACCCACTGCTGGTGCTGGTAAGTGGTGCCTGACAGTTTATCCCTGGGGAACATGAGTGGGAGACTGCATTCATGTCCTGCTTGTGGACTTCCCATAGGTATCTGGTTGGTCACTGTGCAAATAGAGTGTTGGAATAGTTAGGCTTTTTGTGTGATGCAGCGTGGCTCTTATGTTCTTATGATTATCCAGCAGAACCCTTATCTTCAAGAAACTCAAGGAAAGTTCACAACTGCATTCTCTCATCATCTGATGTCTGCAATAGGAAGTAGTGAACTGAAGGGGCAGAATCAGCAGTTGGCGATCAAACACTACAGACAGAACTTCCATTGCGCATTCTGTTAGCCCAAATGCAAAGCTTTTTGTGGAATCAGTTCTCAGCAGGGAAGGAAGCTATATACTACCTAGTGCTGTCCCGAAAATTTCTCCCACATTTTTTTTTTTACCATTCTCATTCAATTTGATAGAAAACAAATCGGTTTCAAAAAGAAATTCAATGTTGAAGAAATTTCAGAGAAATGTTCGTGGGTGGGCTTAGGCTTCTTGTGCTTACATTGCTTAGGAGATGGCTGAGGAGTGTGTGTGTGTGAGAGAGAGAGAGAGAGAGAGAGAGAGAGAGAGAGAGAGAGATTCTCTTGTCTTTCACTATACAGTCATCTCTCTGGCAGCCTGTAGCCTCCTTGCCTTCCCACACTTCAATTAAAGTCAGGGGAAGACATCATGAGGTAATTTCTCCCATAGGGCCTTTTCAGATCAAGAAACACAGGCAACCGGGGAGGCTAGCAGTGATGAGGTAAACTCAAAGTTTAAACTATGCAAAAAATAAATTATAAAACACCCTGTGAATGAGGCAGAACAATGGAAGCCTCTTTCATGGGGGAAAACTTTCAGGAAATTGGAGGACTGATTTCGGCTCAGCAGGAGCTCTGCCTCTTCCCTTGAGTTGAACACAACACAGCCCCCCTCACAGCTGCATTGTGGTGGATACAAAATGGGGGCCAGGCTGCCAATACAGTTGATGGTGTTGCCGCTTCAAGTGGCAGCACAAATAACCCAAAAGCTTTACAGAAAAAAAAGCTGTGCTACAACTCCTGTCACAGTGAGCCCTTCCTGTGAGAAACTTGAGAATTTCTCCTCCCCCTGGAGAAATTTGTTGAAATTGTGTGCCCCCCGCCCCAGTTTCTCTGCTCACAAATAGGGTGGAGAATTTCAAGAGGCCATTTGTGCACAGCTCTAAGTCTTCTCCTGTATCAGAAGCAGTACACCTCTGAATACCAGTTGCTAGGGAACACAAGTGGTGGAATGCTATTGCATTCATGTCCTGCTTGTGGACTTAAAGTCCATGATTGAATCTAAACTAAATGGTTGCCATTAACTCCTAAAAGGAAAAAAAAATAAAGCATTGCACTTGAGGACTCGTTCTGAAGGCAAACGTATCCTGGACCTCTGGGCTTTTCTACATGAGGCAATGCGTTATACGTAGGGCTGTCTTTGAAAATGGTCCGGAAGCTTCATCTAGTCCAAAATAGGGCAGAAAGATTGTTAACAGGGACTGGCCAACAAGACCGTATTTTCCAGTACTTTTCCAGCTGCATTGGCTGCCAATCCATTTCTGGGCCTGATTCAAAGTGCTGGCATTAACATTCAAAGTCCTTAATGGCTTCGGGCCAGGTTATCTGAAGGATCGCCTCCTCCCATATGTGCCTACCTGGACCTTAAGGTCATCCTCAGCGGTCCTTCTTCATGAGCCCCTGACAAAGGAAGTGAGGGAGGTGGCTACTGGCTACCAGGAAGAGGGTCTTTTCTGCTGTGGCACCCTGGCTGTGGAATGAGCTCCCTAGAGAGGTTCACCTGGCACCTACATTGTACTCCTTCCAGTGCCAGGTGAAGACCTTTTTATTCTCCCAGTATTTTTGTATTTTAGCTTCCTAGTCTTTTAGGTTTGGTGTTTAAAATCTGCATTTTAAATGTCTGCATTGCTCCTAGGTTTTATTCTGGTTGTACTGTTATATGTGGTTTTAAGCTTTCATATTTGATATTGTTTTATGCTGCACTTCGTGGTTTTAATTTTTGTGAACCACCCTGAGAACTTTGGCTATTGAGCGGTATAGAAATAAATAAATAAATAAATATTATCATGTACTTATCATTCCCTACCCCCAGTTGCTTATGGGCTCTTTGGACAATGTCATGACCCTCCAGTTTCACTTCTGTGTCTAACCAGTACTTTCCATGAGATTTTTTTAGAACTGGGAAAATGCAGTATTTAACTGTGAAAGTGAAAGAAAGACCAATTTCCTCTTGTGTATTCACATTATTCTGCTATACCACAGTGCCACCTAGAGGTCATGTAGCAGAAAAACAGGAAACGCTCCTTGTGTAGTGCTCGGATGTCAATTCTGTGATGAAACTGAAAGCAGATACAGTGGATGAACAGCCTCATATAGAAAAACTCACAGACACTGGAGGCCACACTACACAACTTAACTGAGTAATTTGGCCCCTGAACAGCTCTATGTACTTTGCCCTTGAATTCAATATCTTTGTTTGTTTACACATTATCAGTGTATGTGTGTGAGAGTGACCAACCCAGACCCTAGCATGGGGGGTGGAGAAATAGAGGCTTGAACCCTTTGCCTCCCCCCGCATTCCCAACCTAGATCAGACCTCTGCACTGGCAGTTTGTGTGTGGGGGTGGAAACAGACATGCAGTCATCAAGGGCAAAGCTAAGCAGTTAAGGTCATGTACAGTTTGGCCATTAATGCCCTGGGTCTGTCAGGAGTCTCATAGAGGAAGCGTCCATGTTAAGAGTTAGTGTAAACCCTATGAACTAGATGGTTTAGTCCCTTGGGGCAGAGTCCTCACTCAGAGGGAGGGCTAAGGAAAAATAAATAACAGAAAGAGTCCGTTTGTTTTGCTGGGAAGCTGAATGCTAGAGGACGGATTTATGATTATGGGCTCTTGTCAGCTTGTATACGGTAAACTGAACTGATATTTGTGTATAGCAGAATTCCAAGGGGATGGGGAATCATTTTGTACCTTTGACATTTGTTATATTTATATTATTATCGCAGAGCTAATACCTTGAATGGCAATATATAAGCTACTAATTGTGGATTGTCCTGTAGTCTAAAGTTAAGGAATCCACAAAAGGGACTACTGAAGTATCCATCATCTTGAGAAAACCAAAGACACTTTGGGGCTGGCCTATTTATTTATTTATTTATACCCCGCCTTTTTTCCTCTTGCAAGGAACCCAAGGCGGCTTACATTATCCTCCTCCTCTCCATTTTATCCTCACAACAACAACCCTGTGAGGTGGGTTGGGCTGAGAGTCTGTGACTGGCCCAAAGTCACCCAGTGAGCTTCCATGGCTGAGTGGGGACTAGAACCCGGATCTCCCAGCTCCTAGTCCAACACTCTTGCCACTACACCACACTGGCTCTCAAGCAAGAACTCCATATTTTTGCTTGGACTCAGAAGGACTGTTGCATTTATTTGTATTGGGAAATTGTTGCATGTTTTGTATAATTTTAATTCTTACAAAAGACATGTGTGTTCAGTTATATCTTCACACGTTTTATTTCAATTAAGCCCTATAGGACTCACAGAAGTAGAGGTTATATTAGCAGAAGCCATTGTACCCCATGTGGGTCCACTGCAATATGGATGGAAGCTCTAACCTCCAACACATTCACACCACCCATCAGATGATTTTACATTCTGCTAGTAAAGAAATAAGGAGCACAATCCAGTCCAATACAAAGAACCAAAGCAAGACAGAACTGGTGATAAATGTAACACCTCCCATCTACCTATCTGGCTAGAAAACTGTTCCAGACATTTTTGTTTGCTATGATTGTAAAACTGGGCCTGCATATCTATGAGGCTGCATGAAATAATTGGTACAGGTAGCAATTTTCAGAGGGAGTACCAAAATCCTTTTTCCTAACTCTAGAACTATAAGGAGATTACACAGAGATAGACTAGAAGCTCATGGGGAAGAACAGGTTGTGCAGAGAGCCTATGCACATAGTATCTTTAGATGCAAAAGAGGAGGAACCAGGAGGTAACAGTCCTGCTTCCCCGCAACCCACCTTTCATGTTCAGTCTACCCCAATGTAAGACCTTTACCGTCCTCTCTGTGAATCTTCCCAGAAATGCTGGGTAATATTTTAATTTTATTGTATTTCTTGAGGTGTGAAAATGTCAGCTGTGTGGAACTAATGATTACCTTTGCAGGTTCTTGTGCTTTATACTGCAGTATTCCTGGTGAAGCTTCCTCTTCCTCTAGTATAAGAGGAAAAACAACAGAAGGATTATTGCTTTGTGCCTTTGAAAGCAGCAACACCCAAGAATCTGAAGAGGCTTGCTACAGGATGTAAGTGGCTGGAAAGGTCCCAGAATTGATTACTGTGGGCCAAGCCAAGGAAGCCACCTGGGACTTAGAAGGGCAGCATGAAGAATCGGTATGTTTGCTCCTATATAGAGATTGTAGATGAAGTTCACATAGTGAGTACTCGACTGCAGAAATGCTGCTACAGCTCCTGTTTACTAGGAGATTCTAAAGTATTCTCTCCTACATTGCTACTGTCAGCCTAGAATTATTTAAAAAAAATAGAATTTGAGAGTGAGGTATTACTTACAGAACTACCCTACAGCCATTGAGATGCCCCCGCAACAGCACTTTTGTTAAGTGTATTGCCGATGAGGACCTTATTTGCATGCAGTTCAGTCCTCTGATAATAGAACAAGGCTGCCTTTCATCAGTGATGATAACCTTGGGTGAGGAATAATCTTTTACTAATTTCTTAATGGCAAAACAGATCCTAAATAGGCTCTGTGATTGCTATATATTGAAAAAAAAAAAGATCTATATGCTTCCATTAATCTCATAGTTCTTACACAATCTACTAAAACTCTGCCTACCTCTCTGAGCCTTCTACACAAGGCTTGTATTGTGCACTTATGATTGCTCACTCATGGTAGTTTCCAAGTCCTTTGTACAATGTCATCATCCTCCAGGGTTTCTCCCACTCTTTGCAACCAATTTCTCAGTTTATTTCCTAATGAGAGAAGTCTGCTATTATTTACAAAATGTGTTTTAAAGCCCCATGTAATTGCACAATTCTGCTATACAACAGCACCATCTAGTGGTTGTATAATGAAACATATAGAAAATCCCTGGGAAAAATGTGTAAAGGAGCCGATCTTAACCCCACAAAGAATCCGGAAGCAGTAGTAAAGGTGCAGGATAAAGGCCTCATGTAGAAATGCCCTCTGTGTCATAAGATACCCTTAACTGAAACATCTGTGATGTCACAGATCATCATCATGCTATAGTTCGAACAATCCCATAGTATATGATTTGCTGTCTTGTAAACTGAGCATGCAATGCAGTGTCTAGTCTCACATATGCCTATAGGTTTGGGGGGTCAGTGGGCACATTTGAAATTTTTGCTGTCTCACAAAATGGCTGTTATGGGGGCTTGCCACTTCATGAAATGGCTGCTATAGTGGGAATTGCAGTTCACAAAACACCCATTTCCCAGAAGGCAAACTGGTAAGACGAAAAGAAAAGCAATTTGTCCAAGAATCTAGTACAGGCAGAGGTGGGGGTCTGAGCTCTAAAACACAAAACCACTCTTTGGAACCTAAATAAAGATGGCACTGGAGAACAGAACTTCACTTTGCAGCATGCCAGCTTCCAACATGGGACACCCCAATCCTAGATGAGCTGGGGCTATGTAGCAGAAAGCACAGTGACCCATCCGCACCCTGAATAAAGCCTCTTCATTTATACATCCAAGACAGACCCCCAAATCCCAAGTATTTTGGCAAAATCCATAAACATTTCACTACTTCACTTATCTCCATACCAGGAAAAGGTTTCCCTGCTAAATGACTATATATCAGCTACTGTTAAAGATGGATGAGCAAAGCTTGTAAAAAATAGCAATCCCAGCTCCTTCAAACAACAGACTGACAAAAACAAAAAACAAAATCCAAAATGCATGTGCATGTGCATCTAACCTTCCCTGGTGTTTGTCTTCTTTTTAATTTGAAAGGCTGCATGAGTTCTTCCATGCATATGTTCATCACAAGGGTGCAAAAACTCAGGCCCAGGAGCCAAATCTGCCTGTCCAAGGATCCCCAGATGGCCACACCTCCTTCCTCTGGCCCTACCCCTACTGTTTGGTGATTTCCCAGCTTTTGTGCAATTTTTACTCAATTCTAAGAGGTTGAAATATCTCTCCTAAGGCTTAGTTACGGGCAGTAGGAGCTAGAAGCTAAAATACACTGCTATTTTTTACCTCACCCCTTTTGCCTTTGGCCACGCCCACCACTGGAATAAGGCTCCCAAGAGCTTCTCTGAAATGGAATTCATTTCTTGGGCTGAAAGAGGTTGCCCACACCCGCACTAGCACAATGCCATTTGTGCCACCAGAATGACACTAGAGTGTGTCTTGTTTAAAAGCAAAATTGCACTCCAGGAAACTTCTATGCAGCAGCAGTAAGGGGCAGGAGTGCAGCCCTCGGTGGGTTCCAGGGGAAAATTGGTCCCCAGACCCACAGAAGTTGCTCAACCTGATTAGGGGGTGAAATCCATGGAAGTCTAGTTTCGTTACTTAACTGTGTTGCAGAACTCAGAGTCAGAGAGACCACGGAGTGAAGGAAAAAGAGATTCTTTATTTAACGCGTGGGCTTAAGGCTGGAATCATTTCCAAAGAGCCAGAAGCCTCGAAATACATCAGCACATTGTTTTTATAGACATTGTGACACATATGAAACGGCTCCTCCTCCCCCTCCCGCGTGGGGTTGCAGTCCTCAACATTTCTTCTCCTAGCACCATTGTTTATAATACAAGAACTGGGTTATAGGGTAGCCATGATAAGGAGAGAACAGAAGAGAACAGCAGAGAACAAGATATACAATTGTATGACCTTTGACAAGATAAGGAATTCATGTGTCTCATCAGCTTACAACAATATATTCAAGGGAGAAAGAGCTCAGCAAGAACATGAAGCATGAGACTGCATGAGGCTACTTAGTCTGACCCCCGATATGGCTGCTACATTCCCCCCTTAAATGCATAATTTTATTACAATTATAGCATTTCTGATAACCATACAAAGCTTTTTGTGACATACATATTACATATTACTTAGCCTCTTGTTGGGCTATTAGAGCGTAGAGGGCAGCAGTTTTATTAGCTGAGACATAAAACAGATTGGTTAAACAGCGCATAAGACAAGGAACGCAGAGACATAACAGAACTTTTATGAACAACACTGGTAGAATTAGGATGAACAATGCTTCAAGCCAGCTAAGATCTGGAAGCCAAGGGGTTAACTAATTTAGCTAATTGTTTTGTCTTATTGTTTTGTTAGCTACTATATTGTGCAGCTTGTTGATCTGTTTATCTACAGCATTGCCATTATCAGTTAAGTTAAAACAACAGAGCTTTTGGTGTGTCTCACAACTTAAATGATGAAGAAGGAAGAGGTAAACTATACCAGCTCTATTTTCTAGAACTGCACCTCTTAGATCACGCAACTCTTTATTTAACAATGACAATGCTCGTGAGGTGGCATTTATGCTTTTGGCTAAGCTGCAAGCTAAGCGGTTGATCTTTAGACCATCAGCTAAGGCTAAACCTGGAACTCCAACTAGTGACATTGCTAAGGCCAATTTTTCTGAGTCAGAATATAACTGCACATGACTATTACAATTTTTAGTTAGTTGGAGTGCTCGAGGCTGCCGTCGACAGATTTTCTCGGGCCACAGGGGAAGAATTGGCACCAGTTCAACTGGCGGCTGAGGCAACATGGGTGGTTATTAGACAAGTTGGCAGGAATGAATGACCAAGTGCAGGAACCACATGTCTAAAACCATCCATGAGGCAAAAGCATGTGGGCATCATTAAAAAATATGTTTTGAATTTTATTACAGTGGAAGGGGGCCAGGGATAGCTTTATATTTTCTGGAAAATTTTTGACAATTAAGCATTCGTGCACACGTAGTATTTGTTTCAGCAACAATGGGGGTGCGTAGAGTGAACTCTGTAGGGGGTAGGATCTTTGCAACCATGCTCCAATTAGCATTTTGGGAATAAGTTAAACTTACACCATAAACTCTTAACATGGTATCTTTTTGAATTTTCCCAGGATGCCTACAGACAGGTATTAGGCAAGAGCTAATAAGCCTGTTTAGGGACCGCGGTGGCTTAGTGGTTAAGACGCTGAACTGCAGACTGGAAGGTCGGCAGGTCAGCAGTTCAAGACCCGAGTGCCGCGTGACGGAGTGAGCTCCCGTCTTCAGTCCCAGCTTCTGCCAACCTAGCAGTTCGAAAGCAAGGAATTGCAAGTAGATAAATAGGTATCACCTCGACGGGAAAGGTAACAGCGTTCCGTGCACCTCGGTGTTCAGTCATGCTGGCCACATGACCACGGAAGCGTCTTCGGACAGCGCTGGCTCTTCGGCTTAGAAACGGGGATGAGCACTGCACCCTAGAGTCGGACATGACTGGTTGGGGACACCTTTACCTTTTTTAATAAGCCTGTTTGCAGGTATATCTCTTGGCAAACAAAAATGTTTTACTTCCGTGATGTTAGCCAGGTGAAGCTAGTAATTATCAGCAAATCATTGGGACAAACTTCTTTTTCTAGGGGCAGACCCCCCTTTTTGCACCTTATTAAGGAAACACAATGCAACACTACTAACACTACAACACGCATGTTTGATCATCTTTGGGATCTGACCGTACGCTGGGCAGCTATTCACCTGGCAAGCTGCAGTAGGGTCTAGTCCCCTTCTTCAATTTTTCAGTTGCAGGTCTGACCGTACGCAGGGGGACAGTCTCCCGGTGTGTCCACAGTAAGGTCTAGCCTGAGTCTTCTTACTGCTTTTTCAGAATGATTTTTAAAGGATTTTCAGGATTTCTGTTTACAGTCTACTCTCCCCCTCTCGCTGTCTTGACTCATGTCCAATGTATCCAGGGTTTAGCTCCAGCTGCTTTCATAGCTGCGGGGGTGGAAAGTATGACAGTTTTCAGTCCTCTCCATCTGGGAGTCAAAGGGTTATTTTTCCCTCTTTAACTCATACTTTAACTCTTGGTTGGAAAGGATGAACTTCTGTGATGGGAATGGCTTATTTTCTAAGACAAAGCGACACTGGGCTTGAAGAACTTTGCTCAGTGTTTGGACTTCTTGTTTAAGGCTAACATTTGCTTGCTTTTGATGCCGCTCCAGTGTCAATTATGAAGTCAATGTCACGGCCCCTCTCAAGCTGTCTCCCTCTTCGCCCATTCTGGCCCCTTTGGTTTTCTCCTTTGTGTATTTGATTTATTTTATTTGGGCATTCATGCCACTAATGTCCATTTTGTTCACACTGGGCACACTGGTTCTTTCTTAAGAATCTTTTGCCTCTGCCGGGTCTTCTTTTCCTCGCCCACATCTTCTTGGGCCTTTGGGTCGAGGGGGCTGTACTGGCGATAGGCATCTGAAAGACGCTCCAAGTACGCTCTGAGGCCTTGGTGGCACCTTGCAGCACTTTAGACACTTTGGTCATATTAACTGACTTCTTCATACCTGCTTTCATGGCTTTTAACAGCAGGGTTTGATACTGGGTGAGGCGCTTTAGCCCCACTTGTGTTTTGGGATTCCAGCGGGGGGGTTTACTTACAAGGAGACTTTATTGGGTAACTTACAGCACACAGGCATACTTAATGGTTGGATCAGACAGCTTCTCTGAACCACGAGCTATTGGGCTAAATGGGTTTTATACCATACATGTTACCCATGAGGCAACACAACACTAGCAAGCATTTTCAGCATAGGCTAGAAGTGTTTGGTTCTCAGGCACAGCTTCCTGTAAACAACTTCGCTTCCCAAAGTGCTTGATAACACTTTTATTCATTAGTATGGGAAGACAAATTTTTTCTCTTTCTTTTGCTTTCTTTTTCTTTGCTGATCTGCCTGTATTGCCCATCATGTTTCAAACTTTTTATATAAAACTTTCTGCTCTATGCACCAGCCTTGTCTCTTTATTTGTCTTTTTCAAGTTAAACTCACTTACTTAAACCTTTCTGCCTTACACTAGTCCCAATGACACACATTTGGGATAGGCTCTTCTTTTCTTTCTAGTTACATTTTCTTTATTTTAAAGAACTATTACATTATTGTGGCTACTTTACCCCAGGTAATAAGCTCCAGGCACAATCAGCTGCTTTTAATTTATCCTGGGGGCAACTATGGCCACGCTTCTTTTCTACAAATGTTTTTTCTTTGCCTCTTGCCTTTTCTTCTTTTTTTTTCTCCCTTCTCTATCTGTCTGCTACTTTTTCTATTCCTTTTTTTCTACTTGCTTCTGTCTTTCTTTACTTGTCATCCATTGGGAACCACACTTAGTATCATTTGGAGTTGCAACTAACACTAATCTGCAAATATCACATATATTTTATGATATCTAAGAAATCATAAAATATACACAACAAACTTTTTCTGCAATTTAACACAATGAATGGAAAGCACTTTTAGCACGGTAAGGCATGATGGAGCAGATCCAGCAATCATACTGCTCTTCTGGCTGAAAGCTCAGGGCCCATTAAAATCAAGGGACGGGCATACCCACACACACAAAGAGTTCTAGGTCACCATTTTTGCATCGGCAACTCTATGCTGCATGAGTTCTGGCAGAAGGAAATCTAAAAGTCATAGATCAAACTCAGCCTGCTGTACACTGAGCTGACTACAAACACAGACACACGGTCCACAGCGATGAGAGTTCAAGTTTATCAAAAGCTTCACAGCACTGTCCATGGCAAGTCTTTGACAATTTAAAATTTTAGTCCATGTGCAGAGTGTCTCTAAAAAGCCCAGATGATGATGGAGGCAAACAGAGAAGGCTCTGGGAAATGGAGATGAGATGTTTCCAGCTAAGGCTCTCCACTTTTGCATCAGTTTAAAAAGGGAAAGTGTGGCCCTACACCCCTTCTGACAGACAAGGGCCTTTAACTTTTTAGCAAGGCCTCTGTCTAAACAGAGCAGCACAGCTCAGCTCTCTAGCCATGACACTTTAACTTGGGCAACTCCTCTGTAAATTTGATTCTGCTTCTGTCAGGTTCTCACAGACATTTTAAAAACTTACTCTTTTTTTTCCTCTTCTAACATGGTACACGAAAGCACTGAAACACTGAGTGCCGAAACTCAGGACGCTGGGGGGTGATGGGCATCGCCATCGCCTTATACTTGCATTTTTCAGGCAGCCATTAATCTTTGGGGAGGCAGTGGGGTGATTTGCAGGACTTCAAAGGCAAGCTTCTCAGTTTGTTTGTATTTGTAAATCCCAAGCTCAAAACAGGACATGATGAGGTACAGGGCAGCTAAATCTTTGCTTTGGCACGGGCAACAAATAACTCGGGTCAGCTTTCTTCGCTGGGGTCTCAAACAGGAAAACAGTCTTAATTTAAAGTTGTAACATCACTGACAGCGTCAGCCAGCCAGCTACACAGATCTCATTGTTGTTTAAGACAGTTGCTTCAATATCTTCTTTTCTTCTCAATCAGGTTGGGTCTCCCAGCTTACACAGTTTATTGCAGCTTCCAGGAGCATGGTAGTAGCGTGATTTTGGCTTGGCCAGGAACATGCTGTCTGGTTTTTCGGTCTCTTCAGCACACACACTTAGGCAGTGTACCACTGGACACTCAAATCAGTGAGATTTCTTCATTGCAGGGAATCCCACGGCAAAAGCTTAATGGTTACGCTCTTTAGAAATCATATAGCCGATGGTCAGTAGCTACAGGCTCTATGCAATTTTAACACAGTTCAAAGCTAAACACGGTTACCTTGACAGAGATCTTTAACATGGTCTTTCCGCTTTATTCTGCTTTGGGACAGTCTTATGGCACACTTTTCACTCGAAGAGGGGTCTAGCCTGTGCTCTGGGGGCTGATTCTTCACCTTTATTTTCTATTTTGCCTTCATCTTCTGGGTCTTCATTTTCAGTTTCCATTTCTTAGGGATTTCATCTCAATTAGGCGAGGTGATGATGTTGCACAACTCAGAACGTTGTGGGCAATTTTCCTGCCCCCCCTCTCTCGGCGCGCTAGGTTAACAGCTACTTCTTTGGCATTACACTCTCATGCTCCCACGCTTTGTTAAAAGCCAGACTGTCCTGCAACATTTTTCTAATTAACAGCCTCAGATCTTGTTCTTTTTTTCCTCTCAGCTCGACCTTGAGCTTTTTGCTGTTTTCTCTCTCTATTCTGAATCTTTTTTAAAAAAACCTTTTTCCTTCTTTGTTTGACATACATCTCAAGGGGGTGCAAATCTTGAGCAGTAGACGAGCTCGCCTCCCTTTTTTTGTGAGAACACATCTTTTTAAGGGTCACTGCCGATTTTATTAAATCTTCTGCCCAACACTTCAATTCTTCAGTTTTTTTTAATAATGCTGATTGAGGTGTAAGAGGGGAACCTCCCGATCCCGTAGAGATGAAAGTCTCGGCAGACAATATCTGGGAGTTGAGGACCGTAGCTGAAATGGGCGAATTACTGCCGGTGGGGCTTGAAACTGATGGCGACAGTTCTAAGTCAAAGCGAGGGGCAATGCCTCTGTAGGGGGGATGGCGGGGGCTCAGGAGCCACAGGATCTGGATCTCGACGGGGCGGTCTTACAGTAACATGGGCCCGTGGTGGAAGCAGGGCATAAGCAGGTGGAAATGCCGTTAGCTCTGCCAGATCTTTACACGAGGCTTCTAACACTGGTTGTAATTTCTTTTTGGCCAATTTTTCTTTTCTGAGCACCAAAACTTTTGCCTGGGATTCTAGGCATTTCTTTAGCCATGGAGGAGAAGCACGGACTATGGAATCTCACGAGTTTATGTAGGGAAATTGGTTGGGGTGCCCAGGTCTCCCAACCACAATGGCATATACACGGCTGATTTTGCTGGGCTCTAAAGAGCCTTTAGTAGGCTATCCTACACCAAAAGATGGCCACTCTATTTTACACAAAGTCTGCAACTGTTGAGGATTCATGGGGGGGTCCCCATAATCTCCACTAAAACCTTTCTTAAAAGTTGCTAGCATATATCCTAAGGGGGTACAAGGTTTGCTTCCCCCACCACCCATAGCCTCCCTCCTAAATTGAAGACAGACACAATTAGGGAATGGGAATTGGTCAGTGAGTAAGGGGTCTCACTGGCCGACACAAGAGGATTTTACACACCACGCACTTTGCTACTGGCCTGGGCACCCGGACGGTCAACGGTATGCATCAGAAACCGCAGTAGCCACTCACACAATCATCAATCTCTCCACTGCATCCATATGTCGCTGCCACCCACTTTTCCCACTTTTTTACCAGAGTGGAAAGCGGCTTCCCCAGCTTCCTCAGCTTCCTACTGAGTACTGGCGTGCTGGGTACTGGCGCCCGCTCGGGGGTGTGATCAGGCCCCCCTTCTACCCGCAAGGAGTAGGTTCTTTTTGTATACGTATACCACCAACACTGACCTTCTTCATAAGGCGGGGCCCTCTTTTTTTCTGCCCAGTGGCCTTTCTCCCTAAAGGCGGGGCCCTCTTTTTCCCATATACTTGCCTTTCTCCTGAAGGCTTCCAATGTGGGTTTCAACTCAATTGCAGCTGCAATACAGGCAGGGCTCAAGTTCCTTCCTCTGCTTCCCAAGGTTCTCTTGCTGCTCACTGCCATTTGGGCGATCCCGGTGCAGGCTTTCTCCCATTCACTCGACAAAAAGGTCGGTGGCGCCAAGAAAGGGAGGCATGCGCCGAGCTCGTCTTCCCAGTGCGGCGATTAAGAGCAGGCAACTGCCACCTCTCTGTCTCAGAGCCTGCCACATCCGAGTCACAGCACCATTTATGTTGCAGAACTCAGAGTCAGAGAGACCACGGAGTGAAGGAAAAAGAGATTCTTTATTTAACGCGCAGGCTTAAGGCTGGAATCATTTCCAAAGAGCCAGAATCCCCGAAATACATCAGCACATTGTTTTTATAGACATTGTGACACATATGAAACGGCTCCTCCTCCCCCTCCCACGTGGGGTTGCAGTTCTCAACATTTCTTCTCCTAGCACCATTGTTTATAATACAAGAACTGGGTTATAGGGTAGCCATGATAAGGAGAGAACAGCAGAGAACAAGATATACAATTGTATGACCTTTGACAAGATAAGGAATTCCTGTGTCTCGTCAGTTTACAACAATATATTCAAGGGAGAAAGAGCTCAGCAAGAACATGAAGCATGAGACTGCATGAGGCTACTTAGTCTGACCTCCGATATGGCTGCTACAACTGTTTGTCATAAAACTTTACCCTGGATACACAGCTAAAAGGATCTCATAGTATTTATCCATAACACACAGCTACAGGGGGCAACATCTTCCCCACAACTGAAGTTTAAGTAGTTTGAGAAAATAACAAATTAACTGGAAAAGAAAATAACCTAATCAGCAATTTTCTCTTCCGAGTATAACACAAGAAAGCAGAGAAAATCAGCTCTTTCTCCTTGGGTCTGCAAAAAGGGCAATTTCCAAACTCTCACTGGTAAATGCTTCTGAGCATGTGTGTGTGAACGGAACATTAAGACATCTCCAAAGGAAAATCCCAGCTCAAATTAGGTGCTCAAAGATGTCAGTAAGGAAGACTTAAAATCCCACTACTCAAAACGAGGTGGCTGTGGTGGCTTAGTGGTTAAGACGCTGAACTGCAGACTGGAAGGTCGGCAGGTCAGCAGTTCGAGACCCGAGTGCTGCGTGACGGAGTGAGCTCCCATCTTCAGTCCCAGCTCCTGCCAACCTAGCAGTTTGAAAGCAAGAAATTGCAAGTAGATAAATAGGTACCGCTTCGGCGGGAAAGGTAACAGCGTTCCGTGCACCTCGGTGTTCAGTCATGCCAGCCACATGACCACAGAAGCGTCTTCGGACAGCGCTGGCTCTTTGGCTTAGAAACGGGGATGAGCACCGCACCCTAGAGTCGGACACGACTGGTTGGGGACACCTTTACCTTTACTTTTTACTCAAAACGAATGATTGAAGGCATGAGTAAGAGAAACTGCTGATTACATGAGAAAGGCTGTTCTCCCCTCCCCCCGCCATCACCGCCTTATATCCATTGTTAGATCTTTACATTGTAAGCATAACCTTTCCAAGAGGAAATGCATAAATAAAAAGCAACGAACAAACAAGCATTTTTAGAACCGCCAATGTGTCTAATTAACACTTTGCCTTCACCCAAAATAGAACTGGCACAGTGGCTGGCATAATTGGCTATTCTTACCTTTGCTTCCTGTTAACCCTCCCTACTTCCATCCTTTCCCTAATTTTGCAGCAAGTGCTGAAATTCTCAGTAAGAAAAATGTGATGGATGGGTAAGATGTGAGAGATAGTCCCTTGTTGTAGCTCCTTATATAAAGCTGACTGCAGAAGCCCCAGTAACAAGCCAGCAAAACTTACTTTGAGCCAGGTACCACCCTTTCAGGTGATGCTACTTTAGGCTAAATAGTCAATGTGTGTTTTTACTTCATAAAGTATACCTGTTTCAAAAGTAAACCTCTTTTTTAACGTTTATGTTAAATAAAAGAAGAAGGAAGGAAGGAAGGAAGGAAGGAAGGAAGGAAGCAAGGAAGCAGTATGCTCAGGACAGCAATGTAAACCAGGGGCCGATCTACATTGCGCCCACCATCACAATGAATTCGGTGTCCCGTCGGGTTAAACACTCTCGCATTTAAACGAGATTATTCACACTCACCCATTTTCCCCATTGCAGTGCTTCATCAAATGCATGAGCTCGGTTCACACTTGAGCGCTGTGCTGTTTTCCTGCTGTTTTCCTGCGCACGCTTGTCTGATCTTGGATGCTAAGCGGGGTCAGCCCCGCCCGGTCAGTAGTTGGATGGGCGACCACCTGGGAATCAGGCTTCCTTCATTGAGCAGGGGGTTGTTCTATCCCTTCAAATGAGACTAAGTTTTACCCCCTCCTATCCCCCGCTCTGGATGTTGTTGTTTTTTAAATTAAGGCATTATCCTCGCAGAATTGGGGCTTCTCCGCGATGTTTTTTTTTCTAATTCAGGCACAATCTTTGAAGATTCGAAGTTGTGAAGCTTCAAGATCAGACAAGCGCATGAACATCCAGCCCTTTGCTTGTTGCTGAGGAAACGGGGGCTGCTGAGGAAGCTATGTGATCAGTAGCCGAAAGAAGACATGGGGCCATTGAGAGCTGTGATTGGACAGGAGGGAAATACCAACACCGCTGTATATGGACAGGAGGGGGAGGGTACTATGACCGGATATGGTAGCAAAGGTGGAAAATCAGAGCACATTAAGGGGAAATACTGCGATATTAGGGTATTGAAAGCGGGAGCACGGAAGTGGGAAATTCCGGTTCCAATTGGAGGCAGGTACTGCGTAGTGTGAAAGGCGGGTGGTGAAACTTCATTGGAAGCAAAAAAAAGCGGTAAGTGTAGATCCAGCCCAGGTAAGTTTTATGTCTGTGGCAAATCTAAAGATATGTCATAATTTTTGGCCATGAAATGTTCCATCCCTCTGAATTCACAGCTTTTCATGAAACATTTTAGATAATCATGTTCTTACAAGTTTTGCAAAAGAACAAATGGCTCTTTGAGAGAGTCGTCATTATAGACACATGTCTCACAAAACTGAGAAACTGAGCTGCCCTGGAGACACTGGGTGCCACATCAAGTCGAATTAAAGCACCAAGTAGTAATTTCTCCTGATATTTGAAAAATGTTGCCCTCAGATATCTTTAGCCATGTCACTAACAAAACCACAAAGCTCTGTTTGACAAAGGACTCCTTTTCAATCATCCAGCTGCTTCAGGCATTGCAACTTTTGAAAATGATATTATTGTGCACAGAGGGATGAAATTTTCTGTAGCAGTGGAAATCTCTGTCCACTGTACGATTCGGAAACACACCAAATAAAGATGCCTAGAAATTTTGCTATTGACATTGCCAGTTTTAAGCACATCTCATCTAGTTGACTTTTCAAGGCTTCAAGCTTTACCTGGCAAGAGAGAGAGAAAAACAAACATCCTCACAGTCGTGTACGTGGCTGTCTAGAAAACTGAAAGAATATATACATTTTCTGTATCCAATTCTTCAACACTTTTAAGACATGGGGACAGTACAGACCAATAAATAATCCTGGGTGTCATTCCATAGAGGCCAGTCGAGGTAGTATTACCTTACAGCCAGGTGACAGAGTTGGAAATCAAGACATTTAGAGCTGGGTGAACAAGTGCTAGAGGAATATCTAGACTACAAACTTATATCAGTTTTATACCAGTTTAATTCTTATGGTTTCCCTCAGGGAATCTAGGAATTGTAGTTTGGTGAGGATGCTGAAAATTATTTTGGAGAGAATTCACCTCACAGAACTATCATTCTCAGGGTCCCCTGGAGAGAGGGAATGACCATAAAACTAGTTTATTCATTGTTGTAAATATGCCCTGTCTGTAGGGATGTTGGAGAATTCCGCCACGGATTCCAGGGAGGCTGAATTCCAGTGCATTGCCCCCCCCCGAATCCATGGCGGAACGAAGCAACCCCCCCTGCCACCCCCCAAAATGGGCCCGGAACAGAGTCTACCTGTTTGCCACCGTCCAGTGCTCTGCGAATGGCTGCTGCGTCTGCAGCCGCCATTCGCCTTCCCACGAATGGCCGTGATAGGCTATGTAAGTATTTACGTAGCCTATCACAGCTAACGTATATATAGCAGCAAAAGACAGGGATGCAAATGGCAGCCGCCATTTGCGTCCCTGCCCAGCCCAGCAGTGGCCGGATATCCAGCTGCGGGTGGCCCCGGCCGGCGGCTCTGCGGAGTCGCCACGGAGTGGAGCTGGCCAGGGAGGATTTCGGGGGGAGGAATGGATCACCTCCCCTCCACCGCAGATGTTCCTGGACGAAACCAAGTAAGTGTTTCGTTCATCCCTACCTGTCTGACCTAGCTTCTGTCACAGAGGCAGTAGCAATCTGTCACAAGGACCATGGCAATAGAATATAGTTGTTGTTCAAACCACTGAGTTACAGCCATTGAGTCCCTTGACCAGCTCTGACTTATTGTTGTTAACAGGTTTCATTGTTGTTCTGTGCAGCCTCCATGTAGACCACTTACCAGTAGGGCTATGCATAGACCCCCCCACTTGGCTTTGGATGCTGCTTCAGACCTTCCAAAGTGGCCCTGTTTTGCTTCGGACCAATTCAGACCCCATCTGCTTCAATTTGAATCCGAATCTGAAGTGAGATTCGGACATCTGGATCACTTGTGTTTGGCATTTTCCCATTGATTTGCATGGGGAAACACAAATGGCCATAACTTTTTCAGTTTTTAGGATACATATATGACATTTGGGGAACTCTCAGCCTTCCTGGAGTGGTGTCCACCTGCCACATTTCAGGCAATTTGGTTTAGTAGTTTTTGCACTAGGTGCAGGTGAAATTTGATTTTTTCAAGGAAATCTCTCAAAGCAAAGAGCTAAAATTTTTCACTGTTTGCACAGAAGTGTTGGGAAGTACACAGCCCCCCTGGAGGGCATCCCACTTGCCAAATCTTAGACAGTTTGGCCCACTAGTTTCTGTGCAAGGTGCAGGTAAAATGTGCTGTTCTCGAAAACTCAAACCAAAGTTTATAAAGGGATAATCAAGTTAGGTGTTGAAGCGGTGAGGAGGTCACTATCCCTAAAGTCTGCTGTAGGGTTCTTTGAAGTGCAAATGGTACTACTTTCCTAGTCACAGTCAATAACTTCAGAGTCTCTTTGGCTGAATTGCCTGGGGAAACAATGGCTGGTAAGCAGGAAATAAAGTGTCAGGGTGGAAACTGAGCCGATAGAACCCCAGAGCAGTTCTGATTCTGAGGAGGATCAGCAATCCGTGGGAGAGGAGCCCGCTCATCCCTCACAGGCACAGCAGCTGGCAGGGATTCCTCCTGCCGGCATTCCTGAGATAATGACCCTAGCAGTGAGAAAGTGCGGGAACGGGGCTTGCTAGACACTCGACGCAGGGAGCAATGAGCGATGGAGGGCGCGGAAAGGAGGCGTAGCACCCGTTTGGCACGCAAGCAATGGCCACCTCCTGTGGACCCAAGGGAAAGAGGGAGGATCTCTCCCTAGCCCATAAGTTCAGGGTCTTCAAGTGACTCTCCTTCAAACAGGGATCAACTGCCTACTCGGAGCATAGGCCACTCTGCTGTTCCTTGCTTAGTCGCTGGTGATTAGCATCTGAAAGAGTCATTAAGTTCTAAAAGGATCAAAGCTTTGAAAAGAATCCTTTTGTCTGGGTCTTGAGTTGGCTATTGGAGTCTACTGAAAGAGGCCACCAGGGTGCTCCTGACACAAAGACAGCAACCCTGCCAGGTGGGCATATTGACTTGAACGAAGAGCAACAACAGTTGTCTGCTGGACTGATAGAGGCAGGAAGCAACACAGCAGTCCTGCCAGGAGGGCACAGAAGCACCTCGCCCACCTCTGCTCCTGCCAAGACCCTGAAGATGCCTCATATTGGGCTTATTTGCTTTGCAACACACAGTGTAGCTGTCAAGAACAAATCCTGCCAGACTAATCTGGTCTCATTTTTTTTATCAGGTAACCTCTCTTATGGACTATGGGAATGCTGTAGCCATAATATATCTTGACTTTAGCAAAGCTAAAGAACAAAGCACCCCATGATATCCTGATTAGCAAACTAGCTAAAAGTGGGCTAGATGAAACAACTATCAGGTGGATCCACAGTTGGCTACAGAATAGGACTCAAAAGTACTTATAAGTGGTATCTTCTCAAACTGGGGAGAGATAACAAGCAGGGTACCACAAGGCTCAATCCTGAGCCCAGTGCTCTTCAACACTTTTATTAATGACTTGGATGAGGAGGTACAGGGAATGCTTATCAGATCTGCAGATGACACAAAATTGGGTGGGATAGCTAATACCCTGGAAGACAGAAACAAAATTCAACGTGATCTTGATAGGCTGGAGCACTAGGCTGAAAACAACAGAATGAAATTTAATAGGGATAAATGACAAGTTCTGCACCTAGGAAAAAGAAACCAAATGCACAGTTACAAGATGGGGGATACGTGGCTCAACAATATCACAAGTGAGAAGGATCTTGGAATTGTTGTAGATCGTAAACTGAAGATGAACCAATAATGTGATGTGACTGCCAAAAAGTCAAATGCTAGTTTGGGCTGCATTAATAGAAGTATAGCTTCCAAATCACATGAAGCACCAGTTCCCCTCTACTCAGCACTTATTAGGCCTCATCTTGAGTACTGTCTGCAGTTCAGGGCACCACACTTTAAGAAGGATTCAAACAAACTGGAAAAGGTTCAGAGGAGGGCAACAAGGATGATCAGGGAACTGGAAACAAAGCCCAATGAGGAGAGACTGAAAGAACTGGGCATGTTCAGCCTTGAGAAGAGAAGACTGAGGGGAGATAACATAGCACTTTATGTTTCTTCTTATATTTGAAAGGTTGTCACAGAGAGGGAGGCCAGGATCTCTTTTCAATCATCCCAGAGTGCAGGACACGGAATAATGGGCTCAAGTTACAGAAAGCCAGATTCCAGCTGAACATCAGGAAAAACGTCCTGACTGTTAGAGCAATACGACAATGGAACCAATTACCTAGGGAGGTGGTGGGCTCTCCCACACTGGAGGCATTCAAGATGAAGCTGGACTGCCATCTGTCAGAGATGCTTTGACTTGGATTCCTGCATTGGACTTGAGCAGGGGGCTGGACTTGATGGTCTTATGGGCCCCTTCCAACCCTACTATTCTATGATTCTAGTATTATATTGTTTATATTGTTTAAATAATAATTATATACACATAAACATAATGTGTAGTCCTTTGCCCACTGTTTTTGGAAATGTGGACTGTGTGTACTCCTTTGACACACACTGTTTGCTTGTCCTCACAAGCAAAAGAAAAGCAAATACTAAACTACAAAGGGTGGGGGGACTAACTATAATCCTAACAGAAGAGAAAGGTGCTATTTATTTTAAGGGAAAGAGATCAAAAATGGGAAGGGAAGGAATACAGGAATTGAGAAGGGGAAGTGGAGGGAAGCCAAGAATGAGGAAAGGAAAGTTCTGTCTGTCTGTCTGTCTGTCTGTCTGTCTATATTATTCTAGCCAGAATCAAAGTAAGGGCAAACTAATGGTTGAGAGAGAATGGAAAATGGGGGGGGGGCAGGGAGGGAAGCAACTACGGTGAAATTTTCTGGATTCTTAAATGAACAAACAACAAGAATGACTGGTAAATCTATTACAGAAGTGTGAGGTGGGGAGAAACTAATATAGCTCTCATAGCACACACTTTCTTCTCAGCTTCATTCTGCCAACAGAGAGTGGGAAGAATTAAGGCTTCCTCTGCCATGCCTGGTAGAGACTGGTGCAGTTGCTCCCAGTGGTTGCAGCAGAGGCAGAATAGGACTGGAGCAGAGAGAGAAATGCCATGGAGCTTCCCTCTTGGCTCCCAGCCCATCCTCTGCCTCTGCCACTGCCACCATCACTGCACACAATGGCAGTTAATCAGGGTAGCGGGAGGCTGCTCAATTATGAGGCAGCTCACACTTCCTAATGGATCATCTTGTGCACCCCACTTTGGAGACCACTGCTCTAGCTTCTGGTCCTCTCCTCTCCAGTAACACCACCTCTCTCACAGTGAACAAGCCAAGGCTGACTTACAGCAAAGCTCATTCCCTCCTCCTCTGCCTCCTCTGCCCTTCTCCCCTCCCTCCTCATCTTCTGTTCTTCCCGGTGGCCGGATCGCTCTCAAATGGATACATTTAGCACCTCCACATCCTCTCCCCTTCCCCCCTCCCTTTTCCTCCTCCTCCACATGACCTTTCACAAATTGATACATTTTGGAGACAGCCTGCCTGGGCTGCTCAGAAGGCATAAGAAGAGCTCTGGATATACGAGGCAAACCGAGTGCCACCTGGGTGACCTGCTTTAGTTCGGGGCACCTCAGTGCTGTTCCGATCTGCTTTGTAGCAAGATGAGGCACCTCCAAATCAGCCCGCTTTGTCTTGTTATTCAGGCTTCAGACCGAAGCAGTGCACAGCCCTACTCACCAGTAGTGGTGGTGCACAGGCTGAGTCCTTGCCTGACATTTCCTCATACTGCCTGCTCTGGGCTTGAATCCTGACAACAAGATGTGTGGTTGGAGCCCATCTGCTTCCTGTAGTATAGGATGGCAAGGTACCTCAGCCCACATTGATCCTCACCCTAGTGGGCTTGACACAGGCCACATAGTAGGCCTCCAGTTTTGAGCAGGAGACTTGGGGTATGGAAGGAAAGGGAGACACACACACACCCTCAAAAAAATTAAGGATTCCACACTGCAGCACTGAATGGAGAGCAAGTGCACAGGATTTTATGAAAAGCTGCAACATGCTACAGGAGAAGTACAGAGGAGAACTCACAATACGTTTCCCTCTTTCTATAAAGGAGCACAGCGGCTACTGTTTGTTTATAAAATTCCCATTGTTGTTCTAGGGCCTAGAGCAACAGTGGGAATTTTATAATTGAACAATAGGCTTTGTGCTTCTTTATAGAAAGAGTCTAGGCAGCGTACAACAGCATCAACAATTAGACCCTACCAACAGCTTACAATCTAACATCAGCCTTTTTCAGGCATTCTGTATCTGAGTTTAACTAATGTGTGAGGGAGGGAGATGACAATAAGCATGCTAGTTCCACCACCTTCTAGCACTATACTTCTGCAGCAGGAGGCCTTTCTATCCATGTAGGCTCACACAAGATGTAGCACCCTGAGAAATCAGGCTTTGACAGCCCTAGGCAGGCATAAAAGCAGCCCTAAAGTACTGTATGTATGGGGGGGGGGCATGAGTGTGCATGTAACCCTCCCACCCCCCAACATCCTCATAGTCATGCAAGAACAAGAATTCTCTCACACTGCCTTTGGCTGTTTTAGGTACTCAGTGCAAATGATAATGCTGTCATTATACAATAAAATTAAGGTACTATTGTGGAAGTAAGCTCTTTTGCTGCCTTGAGGCCTTGGCACATACCTGACTTTGCCAACCTCTGAAACCATTTATACTTCTCCATCTAGCATTCAGGCCCTTGGCAAAACATGCTAACTGTCCAAGCAAAGTGAGGCCCTGGGTTTAACTTGTGTGTTTTACATCTCTGTTTGGAGTGTCTGTGTATGTTTATAACATGATGTGCCTGAAGACTGAGATATTGGAATTGACCTTGTTATGTACATTCAGAACACAATTCAACATTTGAAGTTCCACCTCCAGGGCAACCTCAGCACCATTTTTCAAGGGGGCCAAGAAAAGTACCAAAAATGTCATAACATAGTATCCCCCTTGATCATTGGGATAGCAGAAGGAAATGTGATGCCTTTGCTCATATCACAGATCAGCCTTCCCCAACCATCCGGATGTGTTGGACTGGACTACAACAATGACTGTGCTGGCTGCAGATGATGGGAGGTGTAGTCCACTGATCCAGACAGCACCAGGTTGGGAAAGGCTGGCATGGATCTTTATTTGAAGTACAAACACCAGATCAACTCTCTAAGAGTGATAGGAAAAGCACAAAATAAATTTCAAACATGGTAATTTGAGAGTTTAAAAACACAGATACTGCGTTCACTTGAAAGCATAATGACTGAGTAACTTTGACCAAAGCACACTGATCCACATAGACTTTGCATAAGGGTATTATTCATTGAATGCAGAATATGGTTTTTCTAGGGTTAGAATTTGGATTCATTTCTTTATGTAAGTGTGTTAACACTACCCTGCCTAAAGTCAAGCAGGTGGCTCGTCAGATGGACCAGGGAGTGAACATTTGCATTTGACAAACCATATTTTGTATTAAACCTCAGCCACTAGAGCCCAAGGCTACCATCACTTGCCCACCACATGTACGAATGGCAAAAGCTTTCTTTTGGGTTCATACATTCTAACAGTACTAGAACATCATAAAAACAAATAAGTTATACAACAGTAATGAAAGCACACAGTGGCCAAATGGGCAGAGGGCATCCATCTGGGAAAGTTTAACACTGTATATAAAGCACTGGACAATTTTGTCAAATTTTACATTGAGGAAGTACACCTAGTTCTAGAAACTGGAAAGGCTGAGACTGTACTATATTGTTCTCATTATTTTAAGGCCTCATCCAAACATACCTATGAATGCAACAGTCACAGCACAGTTTTCTTCCACAGGGTAAGTGTACAGTTTCCCCCTGCCTATCCAATGTCCTTAGCCAATGTACAATGGACAGAGGTACTCATCAGCTATTCAAAGACTTATCAGTTGACTGCCTTGCCCATCCCCCAATGCTTCATGAGGACTATCTACTTCATTATTTTAGCAGGGGTGGCAACTTGTGGCTCTCCAGATGTTTTGGACTACAACTGCCACCTGCCCCTCACCGTTGGCTATGCTGGCTAAGGCTGATGAGAGTTGCTGGCCAAAACATCTGTAGGGCCACAAGCCCCCCACATACCATTTTAAAGTGACCCATGCCTGTTTATTCAATCAAACCTACATTTGCCATCTTTCTTTTCTTAAAAGCACAATCCATTTTTAAACAGTGAAAAATCACTCTTGGGAGGAAAGGAGGTGGTTTCATGACATCACATGTTCCAGTCAATCAGTATTGTACACAGCTGGCTTCTACTATGAACATGCAGACCGAATGTACCTCAAGTATGATCCTGGACAGAAGATTGTATGAATGTACTTCCACAGAGGTCTTGCCACTCAAACGATGTAGATTCATGCACAGCTCAAAATCAGTCATACATAGGGACTATGGCTGATGCACACATGGATGTTCATCACTTAGTGAGTTGCAGACAAATCTGTGAACTGCTTCCATAGGAAAGTATTGTGTTTGAGTTGATATCTAGGGCTTCTTCACATGGAGCTTTCGTCCTGCTATTGAAATTGGTTATTCACGGAAGTCTGTTAGATGACAGCGTCAATCTCCAGGGCATCTCCCACACTAAATGACCTTTATCCCATTTTTTTTTAAAAAAAGATCAGAGATAATGAGCTATCCAGTCACAGAACTTGAGCTCTGCTTGAGTTCCCTTGTGAAAAGAGGAAACCCATAATAAGAAGAGTTAGACCACAGCACCATCTAGTGGCTGCATTATGAAACATAGCGAATACTCAGATAAGGGAGGGAAGGAGGGAAGTGCATGTAGAATCAAAGAACAGTAGAGTTGGACGGGGCCTATAAGATCATCAAGTCCAACCCCCTGCTCAATGCAGGAATCTAAGTCAAAGCATCCCTGACAGCTGGTTGTCCAGCTTCATCTTGAATGTGTAAAGGGTGTCTGTTGTGATCCTACATTTAAAATGGAAGCAGAAAGCCCTGTTTTAAATGCAGGATTTTAGGCTGGTGTAGAGATGCTTCTAGACATCAGGTGTTATAGAAGTTCTGTGCGTGATGGTTAATCTTTGATGGGTGCAAAATATCACTTGATCCTACAATGAATGAATGATGAACATGCATATGTGAAATGGCCATGGCCAATATCCCATTCTTTCTAATATCTCAAACGTCATAGAACAGACACCATTTCTCCATGATACCATGCCTTATTAAAGCAATTATGCTGTTTTGTTCTATAAGAACGTAAGAAGAGCCCTGCTGAATCAAACCAAAGGTATTTCTGGACCAGAATCCTGTTTCTATAATGGCCAAACAGATGCCTCTTGAGAAGCCTGCAAGCAAGTCATGAAGCCAATAGCCCTAGTTAGGACCACATAAAGCTCAGCAGGGAGTGGTGGCCTGTTACCCTGCAAGTTGTGGCTCCCAATTGCCTTCCTCTCTGCCCCATTAACTGCCAATTTTCTCAAGCCAATGGTTCCCTTCATTCCTCACATTGTTCTATAGCCCCCTTTGTCTCCTCTATTGTCAGTTCATTCACTTAGTGGTTCGCACATAACAAAAACCTGGAGGACAGGTTGTGTATGGATTGTCATTGAATCGTGGGTTGTTGTTGAATCATGGGTTGTCATTGCATGTGACCCTGTACTATGGTTTAAGGATGGGTTGTTAACCATGAACAAACCGTGGGTTATCTCCCGGGGTTGTTCATGGTTAATAACCTATAGTTAAACATAACGCAGGGTTAGACCATAGTGCAGAATTCATATGTACCAACAAGCCACAATTCAACAACAACCCATACTCAACCCATACTCTGGGTTGTTGTTATGTGTGAACCAGGCCATCGACTGTTGATTCACTAAAAAGTCTCATTGTCCAGCAAATGTAGGTTGAATTCTGTCACTAAAATACCAACTACATGTTATATTTAAACATGTGTATTTGAATCCCAAAACCAGGTGCTGCTGTTTGCTTTTAGAAAAGCAGCTTGGAGGGAGTTGGAGTGTAGTGGCAACAGAGGAGAAGTGATATAGATATATAAGACATTATTCTAGAAGACTGTGACTAAGTACAGGAGTTAATAGGAGTCTTGGCAAGGTCCTGGTCAAGAATGTCATTGTGCAAGAAATTCAGACTGTATACATTGTATGAACTTTAAAACTTGTAGCAGTCTCATATTTGATATTCCTTGTGAGCATCTTTCATGTTTCCATTAAGCATTACAAAATACTTGAACTGTGAAAGCCATACAGTAATTACCCATCTTTATAAAGAAGTTAATTCTAAACACATTAATAATTACTGGCCCATCTCAAATTTTGCCTACAGTATGCAAATCACAAGAAAGGTAAATTACTACTGCCATGCCCCCTCTGAATCCAAAAAAGGATTATAATATGTTGACAACCCTTTATTAACATCCAAATAATCATTCTGCAATTACACCATCAGTGGCAAGTACTGCCATGGGTCACATTTATTATTAACAACGATGTTGTGTATTATCATCATTATTAATCACTTTTATAGAGCTCGCTTTATCACCACTTGCTTTACAATCATGCAGATGCAAAAAAATGGGCTCAGTTTCATCCCCAGCAGAATTACAGAAATTTTAATGTGCTAAAGGAGAAAGCTGAAGTGCTTCAAAAAAAAAAAAATGGAAAAGGTGACCCAGAATGCACCTGGGGAGCATGTCAAGCACCCTGGGAAATATATCATTTCCTAATTGACCAGAATATAAAATCTGAATACTGTAAAAGAAAACGGATTATTGTCACTTCCTGTATTCTCCAAGGGCAGCCACAAGAGGGAGATGCCTGGGCTGTGTTTCCACGAGCGATTTACTCCAACCTGGCTATGTGGTAAGATCTCTGTGATTGCACTACGTCATGGCCATTCAGCCCCAACCCCGCATTTTATCGCAGAAAAACCACTTCTTCTGAGACGGGTTATAGTCTGACTTTTCCTGCTTACTTCAGCTCCATTACTGCGCTGTTTCCACAACTGCGCTGGGTTCAGTATCGTAGTCCTGCCGCTGCAGCATGTAGCCCACCCAGCCCTTGGGGGGTGTCACTTACCTGCCCCTGTCCTCACCAGAAACAGCTGTGCATGAAGGACAGGGGGAGATGGAACTGGAGGGAGCAGTCAGGCAGAGATGGCGACATGCACACATGAGCGCCCCTGGCATACTAGCGCAGTGTCCACCCACCTGGGGATCCCTATGAAGCTCCCAGTCAAGGTGGTGACAGGGAAATCAGGAGCGCTGCAAAGACGGCTTCAGGAAGAGTCATTAAGTCGTTAAGCGGCTTCACGGAAAGAGACAGAGAGCCGTTAAGTCACATCCCCGCTTTAGGGGAAGGAAGGGTTTAAAGGGGGAGGAGATGCTGCACACAGCTTTTCCGCTCCTTCGTTGAAGTGAAAGTGCGCTTTAAAACTCACTTTAAAGAGGAAAAAACAAAGGGCTGGAGCGGAGCAGAAGGGGGGGCGAGGGAGACAGAGATGAAGAGATGCACAACTAGTATATCATCCACTGGCTCTGTTCGCCATTTCCTCCCTGTGTATTTCCCCTTTAGTGCTTTGTCCCACTTTGTGTGGGCATGTGCTATGGGGTGTTACTTCTGAGTAAACTCATTGGCTGTACAGCTTTCCTTTTCTGGGAGTAACTGCCACTGAATCTGTGTGGCTTGCTTCTGAGTAGGTGTGCATAGGAGTGCATCCCCTTCAATGGGGTCTCCCTTCTCAGCCACACAGGAGAAAGGCTTCACAGTTAGGATTTCAATGGATATTAAAAGTGCCTTCGATTGGGAAACCAGCCAGCCACTACTTCTTCTTCTAGCCCACCTTGCAGGGTCATTGGGAAGCCAGAATAAGGGGGGAGAACAACAACAGCACTGGGGGGGGGGACAGAAAGCCAGCCACTATCTCTTCTCCTAGCCCACCTTGTAGGGTCATTGGGAAGCCAGAATAAGGGGGGAAAGCAACAATAGTGGGGGGGGAGGCAGTCACTAACTGGAGCAGAGCAGAAGGGGGAATCCGTAAGAGGAGGAGGGAACACTGATGAGGTAATCAGACCCAACCCAGACTCCACCCAGACACCACCCAGCCTTCGAGAAAATAATTCCATTAGAGCTCAGTGGAAACAGCACAGAGCCCCAGGCTACAGCGATGATAAGACGGGTCTTTAAGGACTGTGGAAACAGGAAAAGGAGAAGATGCGACTGGGGAAACATTGCAACAAAGTTGCAAACAAAGTGAAGCCGATAGCATGGAAACACACCCCTGGAGGAAGATAAGTAGAGAGAAAAGTGGAAAAGTCTGAAAGCTGACCTGGGTACAAGTGACACATTCTCTGGAGACATAGCTTGATACAAGAGCTGTAGGTGTTGACTGTCCCTCAGACAAAGTAAATTTGTCTCCCAGTTTAACAAAGCTGCCCACTGTGCTTTCTAGAGAAAGAATTGGCCTGGCTGACCTGTGAGAGTAGGACACAAGTTATGCATCAATATGCTGCAGCTGAGGGCTTTTTCAGATTATATTTTTCTGTTTCCTGGAGTACCATTCATGTGCAGTGTGTTTTGTTTGAATTTGTGTGCTGTTAGCCACTTGCCCTTTAATACAGTTAAGCATGCCGTCCAATTGTCCACATTCAACCAGGAGACAGACAATTTTTCAGACCCTGTCACCCTGGGGTGGACTCTGCAGGATAATCGACTGCCTCCTGCAAGGGTGCCCTCTGCCTCAGAATTACTAATCAAGGTATTTGGAAACTAAGGGCACCTCTACATTAAAGGAAAATCCGGGAGGCCCTGGAGCATTTTGCTTCCATTTCCATGGTGGGATGTGGATTGGCTCCTTAGACAAGGAATGTGACAAAACGCCCTCTCTCGGCAGCCTTCCTGGAGCTTTCTATATTGTCAATGAAAACGTCGCCATCTAGAAGCTGAAAAATAGTGGTATGCCCCATATTAAAGGGGTTTTTTTAAGCTGATTATGTGAGGGTTTTTTTAAAAATGGAGTAAACCAGAAAAAGCACAGGTGGGGTCCTGGATGTCAACAACATCATGTAATGGACCCACAAACTTCTGCAAGTAGCCAATCATGAGTATGCATTAAATCACTCATGTAGAAATGCTCTAGGACATGACAAAGCCCTGTTCATTAAGGCATGTCCAAAAGGGGTGTGCATCTGCTTCAGAAAAATTCCTAATCCTTGGGAGTAGGCCTGTTTTAAGCCCAATATGAGTCATCTTTTAACCTCCCACAGGTAAGTTCTCCTGTGGGAAATGCTAGGCAGGCATGAGGCAAAAGAGGCAAAGCTGTCACTGACAGCTCTAGCTTCCAGCCAAGGAATGGCTTTACCAAGGCTCTCCTTTTTTTACTTCCAATCACAGTGTTTTTTTGGAGGGATGTAGAAGAACATCTCAGAAGCTGTTATCTGCTGTTTGTGACTGTCTGTCTGGTAGTGGCGGCAGCAGCAATCAGGATCTCCATGGCACCTGTCTGTCTGGTAGTGGCAGCAGCAGCAATCAGGATCTCCATGGCTCCAAAAATGGATGGAGAACCAGGACAAGCTGAGATACGGTGTTTCTCCAGTGTGACTGCATCCTGAATAAATGTCTCCTCTCCCCAGCTCCTCTCCAACCTGCTTGTTTGGGGTGCTGGTTGGTGGAAATGACAGGTGTTCCCAGGCAACCTTGGCCAGTTCCTGCCATATCTGGCTGTGGACTGCCCAAGGTTGAAGGGGTTGCAGGACACACCCTCCACCTATTCCTCTGGAAAGTGCAGCAATCATGATGTCCAAGTTGGGTGCCTCTGGGCCCATCAGACAGGTAGGAGCAGGTCGTAGGGTACTCAGGAAGGACAGTAGAAGATTACTGCTGCGGAACTAGTGGAAGATTACTGCTGCTGCTGTCTACTGTTGTACCCAACTCACACCCAGATGCTCTTAAATAAAGCCACAGTGATGAGTTGGGCTTCTTGGCACTGAAACAAAGAGCAAGATGGATCCACATCTGTTCTTTGCCTGAAAGAGCAAGGGGATGTGCTCTGAGGGAATTACAAGCAGGTTGGGTTCTATAGTTTTTGGTTTGCACTAAGGACTACTCTAACCATGTGAGTGAGTGAGTGTGTGTGTGTGTGTGTGTGTGTGAGAGAGAGAGAGAGAGAGAGAGAGACAGAGAGAACACACAACAAAAGAACTCAGCCCACAAACAATATTTCTAAATGAGGCATTTATCGTGTCCCCATCATTCCCTACTCACGGTTGTTTACAGGTTCTTTAGACAACAACATGCCCAAATGTAGAAGGGGAAGAAATAGGCCATGAGTATATGGTACAACATGAGAGATAATCAAAGAGGCCTAAGTGACATAGCAGAAAATGCATACGCCAGAGACAGCTGGGGAGGGACACTGTGCATAGGTGTTTCTATACAAATACAAGAAGCCTCCGAGCCAAAATGGGAGAGCTGGAGTGCCTGGTTTTAAAGGAGAACTTGGATATAATGGGCATTACTGAAACCTGGTAGAATGGAGAGAACCAGTGGGATATGGTCATCTCTGGATATAAACTCTATAGGAAGGGTGTACTGGGGGAGGTGTTGCTCGGTATGTCAAAGAGGGCATAGTGTCGAGCAGAGCACAACACCTAAAAGCGGTAGACTCTTCCATAGAAGCACTGTGACTGACAATACTGGGCTCCAAAACGAATTAATGCTAGGAACGTGCTATTGTCCCCCAGACCAGAATGCTCAGGGTGACCTTGAGACAGAAAACAAAAACAGGGAGGCCTCCAAACAAGGAAGTGCTGTGATAATGGGTGACTTCAATTATGCCCACATTGACTGGATAAATGCACATTCCGGTCATGACCAATAGGTTAAACATCTTGATGCCCTAAACGACTGTGCCCTAGATCAGGTGGTCATGGAACTGACCAGAGGGGATGTGACCTTGGATTTAATCCTAAGTGGTGTCACCCAGAACTTAGTACAAGATGTAAATGTTGTTGAACCAACTGGAAACAGTGACCATATTGCTATCAAATGTAATATACATTTCAGTGAAAAATTACCCAAGAAGTCCAGCACTGTCACATTTGACTTCAGAAGAGGAAACTTCTCTTAAATGAGGGAACTGGAGAAAAGGAAGTTGAAAGGGGGAGTCAAGAGGGTTAAATCCCTTCAAAATGCTTGGAGGGTACTCAAAACCACAATAAGAGAAGTTCAGCTTAAATGTATACCACAGGTTAGGAAAGGTAGCACCAAATCCAAGAGGTCACTGGCATGGTTAATGAGCAGGGTCAAGGAAGCTATTAGAGAAAAGAGAGCTTCCTTCAGAAAATGGAAGTGTTGCTCATGTGAGGAAAACAAAAGGGAGCACAAGCTTGCACAAAGGCGATGCAAGTAGACAATAAGAGATGCAAAAAAAGTGTTTTGAAGAGCGTATCGCTAACAATATCAAGGCCAACAATAAAGGATTCTTTAAATATATCAGAAGCAGGAAACCAGCTAGGGAGGCAGTTGGACCACTGGATGACAATGGAGTTAAAGGAGTACTAAAGGAGGACAAGGAGATTGCAGAGAAGCTGATGAATTATTTGCATCGGTCTTAACTGCAGAAGATATAGAAGATATACTTGTGCCTGAATTGATGTTTTCAGGAAGGGAGTCTGAGGAACTGAGGGAAACAGTGGTGACAGAAGATGATGTTGTCAACCTTACTGACAAATAGAAAATAAATAAATCACCAGGCCCAGATAGTATCCATCCTAGAGTTCTTAAAGAACTCAAATATGAAATAGCTGGTCTTCTAACAAAAATATGCAACATGTCCCTAAGATCAGCCTCTGTACCAGAGGACTGGAAGATGGCCAATGTAACACCAATTTGTAAAAAGGGATGCAGGGGGGATCTGGGAAATTACAGGCCAGTTAGCTTAACGTCTGTTCTGGGTAAATTGGTTGAAAGCATTATTAAAGATAAAATTAGCAAGCATATAGAAGGACACACCCTGCTGAAAAAGAATCAACATGGCTTTCACATAGGTAAGTCCTGTCTCACTAACCTTTTAGAGTTCTTTGAGGGTGTCAGTAAACATGTAGACAGGGGTGATCCAGTAGACATCGTTTACTTGGACTTCCAAAAGGCGTTTGATTAAGTCCCTCACCAAAGACTCCTGAGCAAGCTTAGCAGTCATGGAATAAGAGGAGAGGCCCTCTTATGGATCAGTAACTGGTTAAAGAACAGAAAGCAGAGAGTAGGAATCAATGGTAAATTCTCCCAATGGAGGGAAGTAAATAGTGGAGTCCCACAGGGATCTGTATTGGGACCAATGCTTTTCAACTCGTCCATAAATGATATTGAACTAGGAGTGAGCAGTGAAGTGGCCAAATTTGCTGATGACACCAAACTATTTAGGGTGCTTAAAACAAAAAGGTATTGTGAGGAGCTCCAAAACGATCTCTCCAAATGGGGAAAATGGGCACCCAAATGGCAAATGTGGTTCAATGTAAGGAAGTGTAAAGTTATGAACAATGGGGCAAAAAATCCCAACTTCAATTATAAGCTGATGGGATCTTAGCGAGCAGTCAGTAACCAAGAAAGAAATGTTGGGGCTGTGGTGGACAGCTTGATGAAAATGTCAACCCAGTGTGTGGCTGCAGTAAAAAAAAAGAAGCAAACTCCATATTAGGCATAATTCGAAAAGGAATTAAGAATAAAACTGCCAGTGTCATACAGTGTCATACATATATTTATACAAATCTATGGCGTGACTACATTTTGAATACTGTGTACAGTTCTGCCCTTCACAAGTAAAAAAGGATATTGTAGAGCTCAAAAAAGTGCAGAAAAGGGCAACTAAAATGATCAAGGGGCTGGAGCATCTCCCCTATGAGAGAAGGTTATAACAGCTGGGATTAATTAGCTTGGAAAAAAGGAGGATCAAGAGAGTCATGATACAGGTGTACAAAATTATGCCTGGTGTGGAGAATGTGGATAGAGTGACATTTTTCTCCCTCTCTCAAAATACTAGAATCTGGGGTTATCCCATGAAGGTGATTGGTGGGAGATTCAGGACAGATAAAAGGAAGCACTTCTTCACACAGCACATAGTTGAACTATGGAATTCGCTACCACAGGATGTAGTGATGGCCACTACTTTGGATGGCTTTAAAGGGGGGTTGGACAAATTCATGGAGAAGTCTATCAATGGCTACTAGCCCTGATGTCCATGTGCTACCTCCAGTACCAGAGGCAGTGAGCCTATGTACACCAGTTGCTGGGGAACATGGGCGTGAGGGTGCTGTTGCACTTGTGTTCTGCTTGTGCATTCCCAGTCAACAACTGGTTGGCCACTGTGTCAGGAGCGCCCTGGCGGCCTCTTTCAGTAGACTGCAATAGCCAACTCAAGACACAGACGGAAGGTTTCTTTTCAAGGCTTTAATCCTTTTACAACTTAATGACTCTTTCAGATGCTAATCACCAGTGACTAAGCAAGGAACAGCAGAGTGGCCTATGCGCCGAGTAGGCAGTTGATCCCCGTTTGAAGGAGAGTCACTTGAAGACCCTGAACTTATGGGCTAGGGAGAGATGCTCCCTCGTTCCCTTGGGTCCATGGGAGGCGGCCGTTGCTTGCACGCCACACGGGTGCTACGCCTCCTTTCCACGCCCTCCATCGCTCGTTGCTCTTTGCGTCTGCGTCAAGTGTCCAGCAAGTCCCCCTCCCACACTTGCTCATTGCGAGGGTCACTATCTATCTCAGGAATGCCGGCAGGAGAAATTTCTGCCAGCTGATGTGCCTGTGAGGGATGAGCTGGCTCCTCTCCCACGGATTGCTGATCCTCCTCAGAATCAGAACTGCTCTGGGGTTCTATTGGCTCAGTTTTCACCCTGACATCATCCCCACTCCCATGAGGCCCCCCTCATGCTCTTCCCCTGGGGCCCCAGGTTTGTGGGGGTACAGCTGGTGGAAACGCCTCAGCAGCAACACAGCATGCACATTTTCCGCGGGTTCCCAGGTTCGCTCATCTGGCCCATACCGCTTCCAGTCCACTAGATATTACAGGCGGCCGTGAGAAAGGCGGGAGTCCAGAATCTCCGTGACCTCAAACTTCTCCTCCCCCTCCACCAGCACTGGCGGTGGGGGGGGAGCAAACCGAGCGATGAGGGTCACCAGAAACCAGCAGCGACAGCAAGGACCGATGCAAAATAGGATGGATCTTCATGGAGGGGGGAGAGCCAGGCAAAAAGCAACAGGGTTAATCTGGGCCGTAATCTGGAAAGGCCCCATGTGGCGAGGCGCGAGTTTCCTTGCAGGCGAGTGAGAGGAGAGGTATTGGGTGGACAACCAAACCCAGTCCCCCAGTTGCAGAGACGGACCCGGCTGGTGCCGCCAGTCTGCAGAGGCCTTGTAGGCTGTCTTGGCTTGCTCGAGGGAGTCCCGTAAGAGGTGGAGTACCACTCACAACTCCTCTAAAAAGTCATGGGCTGCTGGCACTGAAGAGGGAGCTAAGGTGGACGGGAAAGCATTGGGGTGGTAACCAAAATTGGCAAAAAATGGAGTTTGGCAGGTGGAAGCATGGCAGGCATTGTTATAAGCAAATTCTGCAAGAGGCAGCAAGGAAAACCAGTCATCTTGCTGGTAATTGACATAACAGCGCAAATATTGCTCCAGAGTCGCATTGGTGCGCTCGGTCTGACTGTCCGTCTGTGGATGGTGGGCGGAGGAAAGACGGAGCGTCACATGGAGAAACCCAAGTAGTTCCTTCCAGAAATAGGCAGTGAATTGGGGGCCCCTATCCGAAATGAGACACTTGGGCCATCCATGCAGCCGGAAAACATGCACCAAAAACAGCTCCGCCGTCTCTCTGGCTGTGGGCAACCCAGAGCAGGGGATGAAATGGGCCATCTTAGAAAACAAATCCACCACCACCAGAATGGTGGTCTTACCATGTGAGGGAGGCAAGTCAGTGATGAAGTCAAGGGAGAGCAGTTTCCAAGGTCCTGAGGGGGTAGACAGGGGGTGAAGCAATCCTGTGGGCTTGCCTGAGGGGGCCTTCGCCCGCTGGCAGGTTGGGCAGGAGGCGACATAGGTCTTGACGTCCTGACACACATGAAGCCACCAAAAATCCCGCGTCACTCCATGCAGGGTCTTGGTGAAGCCAAAATGGCCAGCGGTGGAGGAGTCGTGGCACTGATGGAGGACCTTCTCACGGAGGGGTCTAGAAGGCACATAGACCCGACCAGAATGGTAAAGCAGGCCACCTCACAAAGAGAAGGGGGTAGAGTGGGGGGGGCAGAGGCTGGCCCCAATTCCTCCACTTTTGTGTGAACAAAAACATCCTGAGCCTGTGCAGAGTGAAGGAGCTCCTCCCAAGAGTGAAGCACTGCAGCTGCCGCCAGGCTCTGGCGGGGAAGAATCTGAGGGGGGGGATTTCCCTCACCCCCTGGCTGGAGGTCTGGCTTACAAGAAAGAGCATCTGCTTGTAGGTTGTCGGAGGCCTTCACATGGCAAATTTTAAGGTGGAACCGGGGTGAAAAAAGCAACCACCTAATCTGCTGCTGGTTTAAGCAACGGGCTGTCTGAAGATGTTCCAGGTTGCGATGGGCGGTTCTAACTTCAACTGGGTGCTGTGCCCCCTCCAGAAGATGATGCCAGGTCTCCAAAGTGGACTTGATGGCCAACAGTTCCTTCTCCCAGATGGTATAATTCCTCTCAGACATGTTCAGCTTCCTGGAGTGGTAGGTGCAGGGTTTCAACCCGCCACCCACCCAAACTGGCTGAAAAAGCACCGCCCCCACCGCAAAGTCAGAGGCATCAGTTTGAACCACAAAAGGCTTCCTCAAGTCAGGATGTAACAGGATCGGCTCAGAACTAAAAAGCTTCTTAAGTTCCTCGAAAGCCTGTTGGGCAGATGCCGTCCAATGAAAAGGAGATTTCCTGCCCTTAAGGAGGTCTGTGAGAGGAGATGTCAGCCGAGCAAAGCTGGGCAGGAACTTTCTGTAGAAATTAGCAAACCCCAGAAAACGTTGCAAGTACTTCTTGGTGGATGGAGCCTGCCAGGAGAGGACAGCCTGGACCTTTGCAGGATCCATCCTGATACCATCAGCTGAGATAATGTAGCCAAGATAGTCCAAAGAGGTTAGGTCAAATGCACATTTCTCCAGCTTGGCATACTGATGGTGTTCGCGGAGGCGCTGGAGGATGGCAGAGACATGGTGCCGATGGGCATGGGGGTCCTCAGAAAATATAAGTAAATCATCAAGATACATAATGAGGAAAGTGCCCAAATACTCCCGGAAGATGGCATTCATAAAACGCGAAAATGTGGGGGGGGGGGCGCAGGTGAGCCCAAACGGCATCACTAGGCATTCATACGCTCCGTACTGGGTGCTGAAACAGGTCTTCCACTCATCCCCCTCCCAGATGTGAATCAGATTGTAGGCGCCACACAGGTCCAACTTCGTGAAAATCTTGGCTCGCCCCATGCACTCCAGTATCTCAGGGATCAGGGGGAGGGGGTACTTGTCAGGGATCGAAACTGAATTGAGGGCTCTATAGTCATGCGCCGGGCAGAGTTCTCCAGATTTCTTGGCCACAAAGATGGTAGGGGTGCAGGCGGGGGAGGAGGAAGGGCGAATCAAGCCACATTTGAGGTTTGTGTCCAAAAACTCTCACAGAGCTCAAAGTTCCGGCTCCGACATCAAATACAGTCATCCAGCGGGGATGGTCGCCCCCAGAATAAGGTTAATGGCACAGTCAAATGGGCGGCGGGGGGGGGGGAGCTGGTCAGCCTCCTTCTTGTCGAAAACATCCTGAAAGTCTGCATACTTCTCTGGGAGGATCACGGTAGCTGAAGAACTGCCAGAAGCAGTCGAGGAGGGGGAGGAAAGGGTTAAGGCTTGGACTGGGACTGGCGCCTCCATCGGGAGGCAATGCTCCCGGCAGTAGGGAGATGCAAACTCCACTTGCTGAAGCCCCCAAGAAATCTGAGGATTATGCTTACAGAGCCAGGAAACACCCAGCACGATTGGGTATTGGGGAACCTTGGCCAAGTGAAACTGAATCTGCTCAACGTGGGACTGGGTGCACAGAGTGAGCGGAGCTGTAATCTGGGTCACCGCGCCCGAAGAAAGAGGACGCCCATCAATGGTCTCCACTGCCAAGGGGGCAGGAAGAGGTAGGGTAGGAATCTTGTGGAAGAGGATGAAGATTTCATCCATGAAACTGGTCGTAGCCCCCAAGTCCACTAAAGCCAGGGCCTCTACCGCACCCCATGGGAGGAGCGGAGGTGAACATGCAATAGCAGATGGGAGGGTGGGGGGTTGCGGAAGGCACCCACCGGATGTGGAACCGACCCCCACACTGGAGACCCCCAACAGGCTTGGGGGGCAGCCTAGTCAGGCGTGGGGGCAAGGAGGAGGAGGGGGAGGAAGGAGAGGAGGGGGAGGCAGAGGAGCTGCGGGTCTAGCACGGCAGGTTTTGGCAAAATGTCCCAGTTTTCCACAACGAAAGCATCGGCGCTCAGCGCGCCACTGCTGTAGTTCCTCTGGTGGCAGTGGGGCTCAGGTAGCTCCCAGCTGCATCGGGGTGTCCACCCCCACCACAGCGGTGGGGGGTGGGGAGGGGGCAGGAAACGGGAGTGAATGGGAGGAGGGAAATCTCGGTCCCCAGCACCCCGCCGGGTCTGCCAGCGGCCCTCCAGCTGACTATCTATCTGGAGGCAGGTCTGGATGAGGTTCTCCAAAGTAGGCGGGCTAGGCTTGCACACCAACTCATCCAAGATCTCGTCGTTCAAACCGTCCAAAAACTGAGCCACCAGCGCGGCATCATTCCACTGTAAATCCTGCATCAGCAAGCAAAAAGTTGTCGCATAGCTAGAAACTGAGTCCTTGTCCTGCCTGAGGTGGCGAACCTCCCGAGAAGCCGTTTGCATGCCCAGGGAGTCACCGAAAAATCTGGCCATCGCTGTCATGAAACCTTAGGTTAATGATGAAGCCCACACGAACCTGTTCCGTCAGGAAATCCTCAGGTCGAAGGCGCATGTACAGCTCTGACTGGGCCCGGAAAATCTGAAAAAGTCCTTTCTCCCCAGAAAACCTCTCTGGCAAAGCCACTGGGCACTTGCGGCAGGGGGGAATCGGAGGTGGTGTGGGTTGAACCTCAGCTTGTAGATTCTGTATGGTAGTCGTCAGTTGATCCACTTGATCACAGAGAATCTGGTTCTCTTGCACCAGAGCTTGCACTGCCGGGTCCCTGGCACCCTCCATTCGGCAGTAGGACAAGAGAGAGAGAGAGAAAAGAAAAAAATGGGGAAAAAAGAGGAACGGGGATCAAGCTGTCAGAAGCGCCCTGGCGGCCTCTTTCAGTAGACTCCAATAGCCAACTCAAGACACAGACGGAAGGTTTCTTTTCAAGGCTTTAATCCTTTTACAACTTAATGACTCTTTCAGACGCTAATCACCAGTGACTAAGCAAGGAACAGCAGAGTAGCCTATGCGCCGAGTAGGCAGTTGATCCCCGTTTGAAGGAGAGTCACTTGAAGACCCTGAACTTATGGGCTAGGGAGAGATCCTTCCTCTTTCCCTTGGGTCCATGGGAGGTGGCCATCGCTTGCACGCCAAATGGGGGCTACGCCTCCTTTCTGCGCCCTCCATCGCTCGTCGCTCTTTGCATCTGCGTCGAGCGTCCAGCAAGCCCCCCTCCTGCACATACTCACTGCCAGGGTCACTATCTATCTCAGGAATGCCAGCAGGAGGAATCTCTGCCAGCTGCTGTGCCTGTGAGGGATGAGCTGGCTCCTCTCCCACGGATTGCTGATCCTCCTCAGAATCAGAACTGCTCTGGGGTTCTATCAGCTCAGTTTCCTCCCTGACACACTGTATGAACAGAATGCTGGACTAGATGGACCTTTGGTCTGATCCAGCATAGCTCTTCTTATATTCTTATGTTCTTATGACGTGACCCTTCAGTTTCCCTTCTGTGTCTAAGCAGCACTTTCTGTGAGTTTTTTTTTCGAGCAGGGAAAATGCAGCATTTAATTGTGAAAGGGAAAGGAAGTGTGATTTCCTCTTGTGTCATTTGCACTATTCTGCTATACCACAGTGCCATCTAGAGGTTATGTAGTAGAAAAACAGGAAACACTCCTTGTGTAGTGCTTGGATCTCAGTTCTGTGGCAAAACCGAAAGCAGATACAGCCCATTAACACATGATTAACAGCCTCATGTTGAAAAGCTCAAAATCAGGCAGATGTCTTAACACCCCAAACTTAAAAGTTTCCCCTTTGCACAAAACACCTTGACCCTATCTGTCTGAACACAGATTTTAAACATTCCTTGTGCAAAAACCCTTGCACCTATTTGAAATTTGGCAGACCTCACCTTAGAAGAAGATAGTATTCTTGCAGATTTCATCCAATTCTAGGAAAAGTTAAACACTTAGAGCATTATATAAGGAGACATCCAAGTCTTCAGGGTGCTTCAGAAAGAGGGGCTCCGAACACCAGCAACCAGAAGGCATTGTGCCACTGACCCATCTTTTTATCCTTAATGGGTTTCTGCAGTAAGGAAAAAGACAGAAGGAGTGGTAAGAAAATGGGAGGGTTGCAAGTAGAAACAATAACATCTGGATAGGGATGGGTGAACTTGCTGCTGTCCAGGTTGCCTGCTGCTTGCCAACCCCCCACTGGACCCCTCTCCCTGCTCGCCACACTCAGCGAGTGCCTGGTGAGTGCCCAGCAAGCAGCAAGTGGATGCCCGATCCCTTGCTGAGCCACCATTTTGTGTAAAAATGGTGGCTCTGCTTTTTTCATAAAGGCCAATTTTATGCAAATGGAAGTCATTTACACCTGTAATCTTCATAAATGGTTGCTTTACAGCCACCATTTGCATAAAATTGGCCTTTACAAAAGAGCCCGAGCCACCATTTTGCTGCTCAGTGAGAGAATCGGGGCGCACACTGAGTCAGGCAAGCACGGGGATCCGTAGACTGGCATCCAGGGGGCTGAGACAGCAATTTCTTGCTAGGCCTTGAGCCCCAACTGGACCCCCGCTACATCCCTACATCTGGACACCCCATAATCTTCCGTGAATGAAGCAGGGTGATGGTTCTCTTAAAACTACATAGGGGAGCATTCTCAGAAAACAAACTGAACTGAGACTCCACTTCAGATCCTAACCAATTTGAGAGGCTATCCAAAGCTCTTAGTTGAAGTGGTCCTGTATCTGAGGCACTGAGGTGGGTTCCGAACTTATTTTTTTCTCTGTGTAATCAGGTGAGGCTGTGGATGTGCTAAATCAGGGCCTGGCTGCAACAATGGACTGGATGAGGGCTAACAAACTGAAACTCAGTCCAGACAAGAGCAAGATGCTTTTAGTGGGCAGTTCTTCTGACCAGTTAGAGGGTACTCAGCCTGTTCTGGATGGGATTGCACTCCCTCTGAAGGAGCAAGTTTGTAGCCTAGGGGTTTGCCTTCAGCTATCTTTGTTGCTTTAGTGGCATGGAGTGCCTTCTACAAACTTCAGTTGGTGGCCCAGCTATGCCCCTATCTGGACTGGGATAACCTGGCTACAGTTGTCTATGCTCTGGTAACCTCCAGGTTAGATTACTGCAATGCACTCTACATGGGGCTTCCTTTGAAGATGGTTCAGAAGCTGCAGCTCATGCAAAATGTGGCAGTCAGATTGATAACAGGGATGGACTTCCAGTCGGAGCCATGTCTTCTTGGAAGTGACCTGCGGAGCTCCGCAGGTTGCTTATCTCAAACAGCTATGAAAAGGTTGAGGAACCTTTTTAAATTCCCCTGGAATTAAAAGGGGAATCTTACAGTACCATCCAGTTGAAATCTTGGAAGAACAGCGGCTTTTGCGGCACAGCAGAAGGGCTGCAATCTAAGGTCAGTGGCCAAAGTATCATCTACTGAATGCTGTCTGAAACTCCTAGCCATTAGGAGACTACAAGACTGATGCGCTCCAAAAAATATTTGTGAATTTAAACTACCAGCAATATCTGGGGACTGGCACTTAAATCTAATTAAACGTTTGTCTTTTCTGTTTCTGCAACTATACTTGCTTGTTGTGCTTTTGGAAGTGGAGGATGGCAGTATCAAAGGGAAAAACAAAAGGTCTTGGAACGCCACCTACCCCCCCCCCGCAACTGCTCCCCCGGCAAAGGTTTCTAGAAAGGCCAGAGGTGAAGAGGAGTTGCTCGCTTTGATAAAAACTATGTCTTCTCAGCTATCAGTGCAGTCAAAGAAGCTTGAAACTATCCAGGATTCAATCACTGCCCTCCAAGGGGCTCTGGATTTAATTAATATCTCTCTTCAAAAGATGGAAACGAAGGTTAATGTGCTCGAAGATCGAGTTATTGCTCATGAATCTGCTATGCAAGCTTCGCACAATACTTTGCTCGAATTTCCCAACTGGAGGCTTTTACACGCAGAGCGAATCTTCATATACTGGGTATTAAAGACTTGGGTACTGATGTATGTTTGGCTGAATTTGTGGATAAACTTTTGCATGCGTTATTGGTTTTGCCATTTGATTTTTTACTGGATTTTGAGCATGCATACTGTGTTCCTGGCTCAATACATGGCACTAAAGGGACTTCTGGGACTGTTGTTGTGTAGTTTTCACAAATTTCTACAAAAAATTATCTTCTGCGTCTGGCAAGAGAACAAGGTGAGCTACGGTGGGGACCAACAAATGACAAGATTATGCTCTTTCCTGATTATACTAAAGAAATCGCTGACAGAAGAAGGCAATTCACCAAAGCCAGAAGTTTGGCAAAGCAAAATAACCTGCAATATCATATTAAATACCCTGCTACATTTTGCATTCTTTTTAAAGGCCAAATGAAAAAGTTTTTAAATCCTGACATGGATGAATCATTTCGCATTGGTGTTAACATTGAAACAAGGGAGTCAACTTTCCCAGCCTCCTGAGTTGCAATTTAGCCATTTTCACTGTTCCTCTGAAGTCTTTTTTGGGGTTTAGCAGATAGGATATCTGGGACGTTTGCCAGATTAAATGTTTGCATATTTTTGTTTTTGTTCTCCTTTGTGTGTTATATTGTATGTGTGTATGTGAATGTACACATTTAAATACATTTTTAGATATGATATTACTTAAATAAATGGTTTGTTTTTATTTTTTATCCTTCTCTTAAATTTCTTCTTTTTCTTCTCCTTTTTAAAAATTATCATTAATATTAGTATTACTATCATTATTATGGGATTATTATTATTATTTCTTGTTGGTTAAACTTTTAATGTTTACTAATATATGTCAATGGAATGGTAATATATGGTTAATGGAAATGGACTCTTTGCTCCCGTTTATTTGCCAAAAGACTGAGGTTATAACATTGAAAGACAAGGCTCACAGTTTATGGAGCAGTGGACTGAAGATTTGATAGTATTTGCAATGTTTGGAAGAGTGTTGTATGGGTATACTTTGTAATTGGACTTATATTTGGATATTTGGTTTGCTTTCACTGAAGCTTAGATAAAATCTTTTTTTCTCTCTTTTTTTCTTTCTTTTTTTCTTTTCTTCTTTTTCTTTCCTCTTTTTTTCTTTTTCTTCCCCAGAATACTGTAATGTTGGAAATTGTAGGTTTTGACCATGTTGTTGGTACTGTTTATTTCACTTATAAAAAATAAAAAAATACATTAAAAAAAAAAGATTGATAACAAGGACAAGACAATCCAAACATATAACACTGATTCTGGCCTACTTGCACTGGCTGCTTGTATGTTTCTGAGCTCAATTCATGGTTCTGGTTTTGACCTATAAAGCCCTACGTGGCTTGGGACCACAATACTTGATCGAGTGCTTCTCCCAGCATGACCCTACGCATACACTATGTTCATCATCTAATGCCCTTCTCCAGGTGCCTCCTCCAAGAGAGGTTCAGAAAGCGGCAACAAGGGAGAAGGTCTTCTTGGTGGTGGCCCCCCAATTCTGGAATGAACTCCTTGACAAGGCCTGCCTGGCGCCAACATTATTATCTTTTTGGCACCACGTTAAGTCATTCCTTTTCTCTCAGGCATTTTGCAGCATATGATGAGGTTTTAAACAGGTCCTGGATTTTTCTTATTGTTGATTCTTGAACATTGTTTTACATAGATGTGTGTGTCTGTGTGTGCTGTCTGTTTATGTTTGTGTGTAAATGGTTTTTATAATATATTTTTAAGGTTTTAATCTTTGTAAATCTCGCAAAGAGCTTCAGCTATTGGGTGGTATAGAAATGTAATCAATGAAATAAAATACATAGCTCTCTCTAATGTCCAACACATTTTCCTTTATAAATGCATTCATTCATTCAGTGATGAAAACATGAAAAATTCATACAATTTTTCTGGTTCAGATAGTTTGAAAAACATTTGACACCTCAAGGTTCCAAGCAGAACAGGGTGCAATACCCTCCCACCCCACCCCCACCCCAAGCTGGGATTTCTCTTAAGTTAAATAGTAGGGAAACTGTTCTAACACATGAATTGTCAGTAAGATTTGGGAGAGCTTTCCAAGGACTCATATTACTTCAAGTCTCCCTAGAACAAAGCCTGGCAATCCCCCCACATTTTATGATCAGTGACTATTTCTCCCTCAAGAATATTCTTTAACCTCTCCATTTAGTGGCGCTTGTTCTCCAGCTATTTAAGGAGACGAGCTAGTGCAGAAACAGAGCTGCCTGACTCATTCTTTCTGCACAGAAGAGCTGGAAAAGGTAAGGTTCAACAGGCTCATCTTTACTTTGAATAACAATTTCATGTTCCATGTTCAACTTGCACCTGCTGCAGAACCTGAAGTCAGGGGCAGAACTGTGAGAGGTGAGTATATTTTAAATGGCTGGCAAAATGCTCATCATTATGAAGGGCGAAGGACAGTGTTATAGTGGAGCCAGGGCTCATGAGGTCCAAGCACCAGAACCTCTTGATTAGCAGGGATGTTGATATCATGTGCCCTCCTGCCCCCCGCAGAAGTCCCTGCTCCCTCTGAGTTTACCTGCAATCTTCACAGTAGTTGTGGGGAAATGTGCGTGCGTGCGTGTGTGGATCATTCTCCTTGGGGATGTGGCTTTGGGAACTGTCACGATTAGTGCTTCCACTTCAAAATTTACCACTACACCATTGGTAAAGGGTGTGTGAGGAGGGAGGACCTCTGCAACACAGAAACCTTGTGAAAATTGCATGTGTGTTTCCATGCACTCCGTGAGACACATTGCCCTTCTGTGGGATTCCAGCCATTCCACAGAATTTGCCCCCACTGCAGTACTGCCCGCAAGTGCAGGACTTGATTTTTCTTCATAGATGTGGATAGGAGCCAAATCTATGAGGAACACAATAAAAGCATGCACTCAGAACCAGGATTTGAGTTAAACCTGCCCTCTGTTCTTGGTCATCCCAGCTTTCTGGGTGTGTGTGTGTGTGTGCGTGTGTGTGTAATTGGGCTTTAATCTTTCACTGGTATTTGGTCAGAGCACCACCCACTTTTGTGCAGCCTGCTCTGGTGGCACTGATCGCAGCTGAGGACACTACTTGGTTTGGTGCATCGTTGGTGTCCTCTGCCAGAACCCCTGTCCCCCATGTGCTTTAGACACACTATCTGGAGAAAGTGTCTGAGGAGACGGCCAGCCCCATCAGCTGGTTCAGAGGTTTTCATAAGGAAGGGACACCAGACAGGCATATACCTGGACTATGTGACCACTACCAGTAGCCTTGTAAATTAAAGTGAGTGAATGCCAGATGTAGCTGGAACACAGCTCCCGCTCACCACTGGCTTAGTTTCTTTTCAACCTATTCTCCTTACTCCATTTCAAACACCCACCCTGCCCTCATACCCCCTCTCTTTTCCTACTCCTATGGGTGTTAGGGACTCTGCATTACCTAAACCACTCCTACTTATGCTGTTCTCCCAGTCCACTGTTCACGCATGTCCACAGCCTCGTTTTGCATTTCAGGAACTGGCCTTGCTGAGACCATAGCTAATTTCCCTAGGAACAGTACAGTTCTCAAGGATGGCTTTCAGGTTCATTGTCATCATTATGTTTGCATTTAAAGTGATGCTGCTCCACCAAGTTAATTTACCACAAAAAAAAAAGAATTTTAAATTATTGTTTGTGAACAATAAATGTGCCAAGTGCCTCAGATCGCAGGCATCAGTGCGCGCATGTGTGTATCCTTGGGTGGAGCCTCCTCTTAGCCATAGACACTCTATGTCCGATCTCTAAAGGTCCCTGTTGAATTTAACAAATGTGCATCTATGGGAATGTGAAGAAGGGTATACACAAATCCTCACAAAAGAGAGCATATTCAGTAACAACTCTTATTTTGGATACCATCTAGGTCATCTTGCCAATTCATTTCAGAACTTACCAAGAATTCATTGTGAACATGCTTGTGACTTTGAGTATCTTCCCTTTGATACAGTCACTACTTTCTACTTCTTTACGTTTTCAAATTGTTATTTATTTCTTATTTTCAGTTGCTGACCACTTGGCATTTTATACCACATATTATATCATTTGGAGGGAGGGAGGTTAGCAATTTTGCAGTAACTGTCCTAGCAATTCCAAGAATGCTATTCTCTTTCTACCCTGGACAATAGTCCATCAGATAAGTATGAGAACCAGCCCTTTCTTAATAAAATAAAGGAATGCCTAGAAAGGAATGCTATTTTAACATCTCTATTAAGCCACTGAATGAGGTCATCGTCAGGAGATCTAGAGTTAGGTGTCATCAATATGCAACTCTATTTCTCCCTGACATCACATTCAGGTGAAGCTGTGAAGGTGCTGCCTGAATGCAGTAATAGAGCAGATGAGGGCCAATAAACAGAAACTAAATCCTGACAAGGAGAACATGGTGTGGGTAGATGATTCTTGGGTCTGGAAAATGGTTGTTTCTCCTGTTTTGGACAGTGTTTCGCTCCCCTGAAGGAATAGATCCATAGTTTGGGTCGGGGTGTGTGTGTGTGTACACTTAGATCCAGTTTTATCACTAGAGGCCCAGGTGGCTTGGAGTGTCTCTTGTGCCAGATTTGGCTGGTTTGCCAGGTGCAGCCATTTCTGGACAGGGATAATCTAGCCAAGGTGATCCATGCTTTAGCAACCTCCCCATTGGATTACTGCAATACATCATACATGGGTCTGATCCTGAAGACAATTTGAAACCTTGAATTGGCCACCAGAATTCTGACTGGCAGAGCCAAATTCATGCATATCATGCCAACTTTGAAAGAACTTTTATTGACTGCCTATTCACTTCTGGGCCCAATTCAAACTGCTGGTACCTAGTTTTAAAGCCCTAAATGGCTTGGGATCCAAATCCCTGAGGGAGCAGCTCTTCCCTTATCAACCTGCCTGGGCTTTAAGATCTTCTGTTGAGTTCTTCTTCCAGGTGCCTCCTTTATGTAACATTCCATAATAATAAAGGAAATGTCTTCCTCGGGTGTGGAATGCCTTCCCTAAAGAGGCTTGCCTGACACCTATATTACAATCTTTTTGGCACAGGAAAGAACATTCATATTTGTCCAGGAATTTTTACTTTGTTGTAAATATTTTTTTTTACTTGCTAAGGATTTTACTTGGGGTTTTATTGTTTTGTTTTATTGTACTGTTAAGAATTTTATCTGCTGTTTTATTGTTTTGTAATATAATTGATGGCACACTGTGCTGAAATCCTGATAGGTTTAAGGATGGTTATATAAATGTATGAAGTAAAAAGAAAATATGTTACATCAGAAGGGGGGGCCGAGTGGATTTTCTGAAAGGGAGCTGGCAAGAACTTAGCATTAAGTTCATAGGTTTTATATTCAGATCTAACATTTTTGCATTTTCTTTTCTCCATGCATTTTCCTCCAAAGACAGTTATGGGCAGCAGTTGGTCTCAGAGATCTCTATTGATGGCAGATGTTCCCCACATAAGCACAAATAATTAAAAACTAAATTGTGTTCTTTTAACTTGAAGTGAATATTTTGTTGTTAAATGTTGATATTTTTTAAAATATGTTTTCCCTGCATTTAAGAGGTGTTAATACTCAGAAAGCCTTTTTCTTGGATCAGTTGCAAGTAAACAAATCTCCTCTGAGTCGTGTCCTGTGTAGCTGTAATTCTATCCATAAAATTGTTATCATGAGAAGCCATTAAAACTCTTCCTCTCTTTCTTGGACAGTTTTCATTTTTATTCATTCTCCATTGGATATTGCCATCCAGATGCTCTTTTGTGCATCGTTACTAGATAGAAAACATAACAATTTATTGACCAGTTCAGTAATATTTGACAAATATTATTTCCATTTCAAAGAGATAAATCAAATTGAGTGCTTTTGATGCAAGGAAAGTGTATTACACTGAGAAATTAAATCACTTTGGAAAGCTTTTTAAACTTTACTTTTGAGAAATTAACAGTATAATGCTATAAATGTCTACTCAGAAGTAATTCCCAGGGAAGTGTGAATAGGAGTAAGCCTAAGGCAGCCTTCTCCAAATTGGTGCCCTCCAGATGTTTTGGACTTCAACTCCCATCAGCCCCATCCAGCATGGCCAATGATCAGGAATGCTGGGAGTTGTCATACAAAACATCTGGAGGGCACCAGGTTGAGGAAGGGTGGCCTAAGGCAGGGGTGGGCAAAAAGCTGATCTCCAGTTGTTTTGTATTTCAACTTCCAGTATGCCTGATCATTGGCCAGGCTGCCAGGGGCTTCTGGGAGTTGAAGTCTAAAACATCTGGAGATCTACCTTCTGCCCATCCCTGGCCTAAGGTGTAACACTGCAGGACTTTTTGTTGTAGCATAGCTTTATGGAAATATCTTGCTGTCAGAGCATATTTCCAGTATGTGATGGAATGTTTCCAGTATGTTTCCAGACAGCAGGGTAATTTTTAAAATAAAATCCTGTATAGTAAATAATATTACTGATATACTGCTTTATATACATGGCACTTTACAGACTAATGTAAGCAAAGGAGGCAGGTTCCTACCCAAAGGAGCTTATAATGCAGTTTTCATTTTGTTTTTATCAGCTCACCCCCTCCTTACCCATTTTCAAACTCAACACATTTCATTTGGAGAAGGTAAATGCTGTAATGGCCATAGATTTCTACAATACATTATTGTGGTCTTCCGGTCGGAGCCATGTTGCCCCAGCAAGTGTCCTGCGGAGGCTCCGCATGTTGCCTCCTCAAACAGCTTTTAAAACGTTGAAAACTCTTTTCATCTTCCCCTGGAATTAAAAGGGGAAGCTAGAGTACCATCTGGATAAGATCTTGGAAGAACAACTCCTCTTGCGGAGCGGCAGAAGGGCTGGACTGTAAGGTCAGTTTTCCGGAGCGTCATCTAGGGATGTTGGAGAATTCCACCACGGATCTCAGTGAGGCTGAATGCCAGTGCATTCGGCCCCCCGAAATCCGTGGCGGAATGAAGCCCCCCGCCCCACCACGCTACAAAAGGCATGCGAAACGGAGCACTAATCTGGTGCCGTTCGTGCTGCTTTGTGAATGGCGGCTGCATCTGCAGCCGCCATTCGCTTCTTCATTATTGCCGTGATGGGCTACGTAAATACTTACATAGCCTATCATGGCTAACACAGGGACGCCATTTGTGTCCCTGCGGAGGCCATGATAGGCTGCGTAAATATTTACGTAGCCTATCATGGCAAAAAAAAAAGGGAATGCAAATGGCGGCAGCTACAGCGGCCACCATTTGCGTTCCTGTTTTTTTGCCATGATAGGCTATGTAAATATTTATGTAGCCTATCATGGCAAAAACACAGGAAGGCAATGGCGGCCGCCGCAGCCACCACCATTTGCGTTCCCTTTTTTTTTGCTGTGATAGGCTATGTAAATATATACATAGCCTATCATGGCAAAAGACAGGGACGCAAATTGCAGTGGATACGGCGGCCACCATTTGCGTCCCTGCGCAGCCCAGCAGCCGGATGTCTGGCTGTGGGCGGCCCCGGCCGGCGGCTCCGTGGAGCTGCCGTAAAGCAGAGCCGGCTAGGGAGAATTTCGGGGGGAGGGACAGAGCGCCTCCCCCCCTACCGCGGATGTCCCTGGACAAAACCAGGTAAGTGTTTCGTACATCCCTAGCGTCATCTACTCAAAGCTGTTTTGAAACTCCTATGTAATTAGGAGACCACAAGGCTGACGAGCTCCAATTTTAGTTACTATTTATGAATTTAAAATGCCAACAATATCTGAGGACCTGCAAAATCTGTTGAAGTGACTGTTTGTTTGTAATTATACTTACTTGCTTTCTTTACAGAAGAGGAAGATGGCAGCATCAAGGGGAAGGAAAAAAGCCGCAGGACCACCGCCAACTCCCCCAACCCCTCCCTTGGCAAAGGTTTCTAGAGATGCCGGAGATGTAGAGGAGTTGCTGGCTCTGATTAAAACTTTGTCTTCTCAATTAGCAGAACAGGCTAAGAGGCTGGATACAATCCAAGATTCTATTACTAACCTTCAAGGGGCTGTGGATCTAATTAATGGCTCTTTGCAAAAGATGGAATTGAAGGTTAATGCTCTCCAAGACCAGGTGTCTCTGAAAGAGATGGCTATGCATGCCTCTCATAATATCCTGTCTGCTAGAATTTCCCAACTGGAGGCATATACTCATAGAGCGAACCTGCATATCCTTGGTATCAAAGATCTGCCTACTGATATAAGTCTGTCTAAATTCCTGGATAAATTTTTGCATGAGCTACTCGCTCTGCCATCTGATTATCTACTCAATATTTAGCATGCATACCGTGTTCCAGGTCCAGTTTGTGGCATCAAAGGGACTGCCTATACTGTTATAGTTCAATTTGCAAGAGTTTCTACAAAAAATCATATTTTGCGCTTGGCAAGAGAAGTGGGAGAACTTTTCGGGGGGCCAACACGAGACATAATTATTACACTAAAGAAATTGCTGACAAAAGAAGGCAATTTACCAAGGCGAGAAATCGGGCAAGACAAATGAATCTACAATATCATATCAAATACCCTGCTATATTTTGCATTCTTTTTAAAGGCCAGATGAAAAAGTTTTTAAATCATGAAATGGCGGAGGCTTGGCTAGCTGGTGTTCAAAGTAAAGCACGGGAGACATCTTCCCCAGCCTCATGAGCTGGGAACTTTTCAACTATTATTGTTTTTCAGATTTGTTTGGGCTACAAGGTCTGGGCAGTATGCCAGTGCAGAGGACTGTTTACAAAACCCCCCCTTTTTCTCTCTCTCTTTTTCTTATTTCCTCTTTTTTTTATTAGACATGATATACCGTATAATAAAATTCCTGTTTGTATGTGTATAGATATGTACACTTTCATATATAGATTAGAAATGACACTAAAATATAGATAGTATAAAATATATTAGTGATTTGTTATTATTTCTTATCCTTTTTAATTTCCTTCCTTTTTATTATTATTACTATCGTCATTATGAGACGTTGATTAGTAATATTTTTGGCTGGCTAAATTGTTAAGCTTTACTATTATATGTTAACTGAAGGGCAATATATGGTTATTGGAAATGAATTGTAGGCTTGCTCCCTTGCTATAAGACTGATGATATGATACTGAAATGTAAGGTTGATTATCTATGCTGTACTGAATTGTAATATTGGCAATGTTATAGGTATAACTTTTAAGTAGAATGATATTTGAAGTTTGTGTGTAATGGAGTTTAAATTTAATCCTTTTAAGTAACTTCTTTATATTTTTCCTTTTTCTTGCTTGCTTTCTTCTTCCTTTTCCTTCTTCTGTTCTTTCTTTTTCATTATTGCTGTGTCCTCTTAAGAACACTCTATTGTTGGAAACTGTAGATAATGACTAGATTGTTGGTACTGTTTATTTCATTTATAAGGATAAAAAATAGAATAAAAAGTATATTTAAAAAAAAAACATTATTGTGCACCTTCTCTTTTGCTGCAGGTAGAAGTGTATGAACTAGTCCAAAGGAAGCATTCACTTGACTACTCTAGTTCAGTAATTTTCAAACTTCCTGCCTTCAGGGAACCATTTGTCCGGCAAGCAAGAGGCACTTCCCTTCCTCACATACATTCACTTTCTACAAACCCACTACATGTTGCCAAGGTTGCTAGAAAAATATTTCTAGGCAGTGGTGGGCAAAAAGCAGATTGGGATCTACTGGTAGATCTCTGGATGATTTGCAATATACTGGCAAGGGTTTCTGCCTCTCAATTGTTTAACAATAGCAACAAATGAAATGGGCTCCTCCAGACAAAATTAGGCTGCTGAAATAAAGAATGCTGGGGGTGGGGGGATGACCAGGAGTGGGTTAGTAGGTGAAAGAACACTGAGCTCAGTTCTGGTCCTGGGTTGAAGGCACCCTATACCTTAATTCTAAGTGTATATCTGGTCCCTAAGTGATTATTTTTCATTTTGGTCGAGGTGGTGCATGGGTTCTGGCAAAAACAAAACAAAACCCCAAAGCAGATCCTCTAAGGGTGTTTCCTGACAGAGGGCTCCTATCAGAAGGCATTTTGTAGCAATTCTGCATTTTTTCCTTAATGGATTTTCTGCAGTAAGGAAAGATATGGAAGAAGCAGTAGGAAAACATGGGAGGGTTACGAGTGGAAGACAATGCTGTCTGGAGCCCCATAAAATTCCATGAATGAGACAGGGCAGAGGCACCATAAAAGCCTCATCTGGAAACACCCTAAGACTGAAGTCTTCCCACTCTTGTTCTAGGGCACACACTCCATTCAAGTAGGGCCACTGGCCAGGCCTGTCAAGTCTGTCACCACACATGAACTGAGAGGAAACCCCAGACCATACATCCAATATGCTCCAGTGAACATTGAAGAGGAATGTTGGTAGCAGTGGGCAAGCTGTCTTTCAGAGACCCATGTCTGTCATTACTGATCTTCTTACTAAGAAATCTGGATAATTTTTCAAAATCCCCAGGGTTTCCTTATACAGAGTTAGAAAAAGCACTACTCTAGTTCAAGGGCTTTCAGTTGACATTCACCAGATTCCACCTAAGATGTTCCCCACTACTTTTCCATATCCATATTTTTTTCCATTCTCCCTCTCTTATCTATCTTCCATTCCTGGTGTCTTAACAATACACAATTTAGTGTATTGTTTGAATACTGTATTTGTATATTTTGTGAGCTGCTTTGGGGGCCTTTTGGCCAAAAGGTGGCATAGAAATGAAGTATAACATAACATTAAGCACTGTAAAATAATTGGACAAAGTACCTTTAATCTGCTTCATCAGAACACCATTATGTGAATGCAACTACCTCTTCCATAAATGGTTACCATGTCTACTAATGTTTTTGGAGAAACTATTTCCATTAATTTGCAAAGTACCATAAGCTTGGCCCTAAGGAAAGATTTAACTCTGTCACATCATATTTGCCAGCACAACAATCAGGAAGAAATAAGTTGACTAGTGGCTGGGACACATGTCAGAATCGTTGCCCTGACCTTTACATCCTTCTCACACTTTTATGATGGGCCAGAGCCTAGATTTTGTGCCTCATCCAAAGGAATCCTATTAAAGTTGTTAGGTGCATAATTAAGCTGCTTTCAGACATGCCTTTAGTTCACAACAAAGAACTGAAGTCGTAGTCATTGCTTGAATATGCTTATAACAGTGTGCTTTTCAGCCAAGGATACTGGACCGGAAAGTGGAGGGATTAGAAAAATGACTGATGCACATGTTGCACATGTTGCTAATGGTTACCCTGGGAGAGATTGAAACACGGCAATACCTTGGTTATGTTTCAGAGTGTGTTACGTGGGAGATGGGAGCTGTGGAAAACAATCATTTTCAGTGTGTTCTCAGGATCCTGAGAGTTCTTTGGAAGCTTATTCAAACTCAGTAAGGGCAAACTACCCTGAGAAACAGCATGCCTTCTACTGCTAATCTTCTCCTTCAGTATACAGCTACAGGGGCATGTTAGATATTTTCTTGTCTATGCCCTCCATTCAGGTGCGGCCACAATGAGTTCCAACAGGCCTGAAGTGACTCCACCGTGCAGTAACTGATTATAGAAAGCTTGGAAACAATAGGTATAGCCCAATAGCTTCCAGTCTTTTTCATTTTGAAACTCACCTTGATTCCCGGCCTGAAACATGAGACTCAGTCTGCCTCTGAGAGTTCTATGGTTTGAGGTAGCAGGCTAGTTTAGGGGTCCCAGGACAGGTTGTGTGGCATACACAGTGCTGTCTTCAACAGAGGGGAACACCCAAGAGCTTGCCCCCAAGCACCTGTTGCCTGAATCACTTGCCTCACACTGCCTGCTGGTAGGGCCAGCCCTGCTTCCCCCCAACAATCCACTTTACTGCCACCTTTGAGAGGAAGCAGAGCCAGGATCCACATGACACCACTGTTGGATACCAGGCAACACCTGCTATTCTGGATCTGTTCTTGTGAGAACTATATAATCTGCCTAGGGCTCTAAATTTGATTCAATTGTTATGAACAGCTTTGAAGAACCATTATGGTTAAAAAGATGTATACAAATATTAGAAAACAAATGCATAACATTTCATATTTTTCACTGTATATGTCAGTCTTTCTTTTCTCCCATCCAACCCCTTCTCAAATAACTTAAACAATCCCTTATTGTGTTTAATCTTATAAGTAATTTTATGTATTCATGGACAGAAATGCAGGGAAACATAATGAATAAGCTTTAATTTCAAAAGGGTGGTGCCCTTACGTTGGGGTACCAGTTTCAATCATTATCAGTCATGATGCAGAGAGTTAATTTTGTACCCTTTCTTCCTGTCCCATGACACAGCCAAATTGTCTACAACTTATAGTGCCATGACACTTAAGGCTTAGGAGGAATATTCTTTTTGTCCAAGAGTTGCAAGAAGAACACTACAAATTTTAAAGTGAGGCTGAATCTAACAATGTAATGGGGCTCAACATATTGTAAAAGAATGGATCCCCTCAATGGGTAAAGTTGGCTATTTAGCCATAGCTACATTATTAGCATATTAACCTAATTAAAGTGATTGTAGTTAAATTAAAAGGTGTGGTTGAATGATCACACCTAGACATGAGAAAATCAACCTAACCGTTTTTTCAATTAAGTGAACACGTTCTGGTACAGTACCTCCAATCCTCAGACAGATGATGCTATTTAGACGGAAATACACCACTAATTCAGTCAGAGATGTAAAACACCGAGGTGAGTGTGCCTGGGAATTGCTTGTCATTTCTAATCTAAAAGTGCAATGAGTAAAGAGCACTTCATGGAGATGTAATACTCATCCTACCTGTTCAGGCACAGAAAGATAGACTAGCTCAGTTCTAAACATGGACTGTTTTAAACTTATAGTATCAGAAGCTAAAATAGGTCCATACCCAGAAGACAATGCTAGAGACACAAACAAGAGTATAAGGTCATGCGGAGCTTTTATCCTGTGATTGAGACTGCTCCTTCACGGAAGTTTGCAGGATCTTTACATGATGCCGTAAACCTCCAAGGTGTCTCCTGCACTAAATGCCCTTTGTTCCATTTTTAAATAGATTGCAGATAATGAGCTATCAAATTACCCTGTTGTGTTCCGCTTGTGTCCCTCCGTGAAAAGAGGAAATGCAGCAAGAAGAGGAGCGAGATCAATGAAAGATAATGGAAGACTCAGATATGGGGAGCAGGAGGGGGAAAGGGGAGGGGGGAAAGGGGAGGGGGGAAAGGAAGCAAGTGAAAAAGGGAGTCGTCGTGGTATTGCATTTAAAACAGAAGCAGAAAGCCCCATTTTAAATGCAGGCTTTTAGGCTGGTGTTGAGATACCCTAAATCAGGGATGGGGAACCTCTAGTGTGCAAGCCTAATAAGGCCGGTGGGGAGTTCCCCATCTGCCTGGCAAGTTCTTCCACTGGCCCCACCTCTCTGCTACAGAGGGGAAAGCTCTTATTTCCAGTCAGCTGCTGATCAGAGATAAGAGCTCTTCCCTCTGTGGCAGAGGTGGTGGGGCTAGGGCAGAAAGCTGCAGAGAGATTTAGCCCTGCTTCCTTCTAAGCCTTGTCTACAGAGGCTTGACCAGCGTACTTCTGAGCAGACATGCAAAGGCTTGCCCTGCTGACTTGTGAGTAGACATGATGATCATGTTTACACTCAAGTGCTGTTTGAAATGCTATTTGAAAATGCTGCTGAGCAATTCCATCCTGCTTCCTTCTCAGCATTGTCCTGCAGCGGCTTGTCCTGACTACTTCTGAGTAGGCATGCTGAGGTTTGTCCACCTTATTTGTGAGTAGACATGCTGCTCATGCTTGCCTCTGGGTAGACAGGCTTCCTAGTATTAATTGCTAACCACTGGAATGTGGCCCCCAAGAGCTTCTCCAAAATGGAATCCAGGCCTCAAGTGGAAAAATGTCACCCACTCCTGGTGTAAATGAAAGCTGAAGATTAACATATCTCTCCAGTGGGAGAAGGTCTGCTGATCCCAGCTTTTGCAAAGGGGAGTTCACACTGCTGCTGCCTCCTTTCCTTGTAGCTTCCTCCCGCCTTCCTCCCACTTACCTTTCTTCTACCCACCCAGCCAAGATCCCCTTTGAAGGGCCTGTGTGGACAAGTGAAACAGCCACACTCTTGAGGCTTGCTACCATCTCCATTTCTAGTGAAGGCAAGCAAAACAGAGAAGTTCCCTGTACCTCACCACAGTTATCATGTGCCAAAAGGCCTTTATGGTGCTGATATGCACATTATCACATCAGCCTTAACAAATGCTTCTCAAAATCAGCTGCTGACAGTGATGGAAGATGATAGCAAGATCATTCTGAGGCTGGTGATCCATGTAAGGCTAAATATAGCATCCACCTAAGATCTAAAATCAGGAGGCAGGAGGAACAGCAGAAGGTACTAAACATTCACCAAGTATGGGAGCACAATGGAGAAGGTAACTCTCACCATATTTAGTCCAATAATGCTATACGTGGCTGTGGTAAAACTAGCATTCTAAAGGTATTCTTCACATCACGATTCTTCACATCTCACCAGCTTGCTAAGTGAGAAGATTAGTAACAGTGAATCAACACAGGATGGAAACTGGTGAAGCTGGACTCAGATCCTTTGTCAAGCTGTGCAGCAGAAATGTTAATGACTCCTTTAATACATCGCACTGTCGAGCTGATTTTGTTCTCCTGATGCTGAGCGATGGCAGATCTTTTAAGCTGACCGCTGTTTTTCTCTGCTCTTGCTTTTTAGCCTCTTGTTCTATATGTTTTGAATATGTGGTTTATTATTTTGTCATTCTTATTTTTTTTATTCTTATGGTTAGCTGCCTTGGGTGCATAATTGTAGTAAGGACAGATAAAATGTTAAATAAACAATAGAAAAGAAATAATCATGAACACAAGGGCAACAGCTCTCTACACACAAGGAAACCTCAGCTGTAAAAACTTACACCAACAGAAAAACTACGTATTTTCCACAGCCAGAAGTGTGTACCTTCAGCTAACATGGGGGCTGCAGAGATTGGATCCCAAAGGGCAGGACAGGGAAATTGAAACTCAACTATCCTATGATGAACGATAAGGCTCCTGTTCCTGATAATACACCAGATGTCATCAGGTGGAAGTGTGAAATGTCAGCCAGGTGTCCAGGAGTGGTACAAGACTTTGCTCATGTCATAAACATGGCTTAAAAGGTCTCCCTGCACACGGCCATAGCAAGGGACGGTCAGAACATGGAAGACAGTGCTGACAAACCTGAAGAAAATACGACGTATGTGATATCTCAGGCAGATTGTGTGGTTGTTCAATATCTCAAGTGTAAATCATCACCACAATGAAAAATCATAACAAATAGTCAGCTTATTTTATTATTACGTAGAGCAATTGTATAGAGATTTCATTAAAGTACTTGCATTCAAAACCTCTTCATATTTTCACAACATAGTACACTTTTGCTCATTTAAGTGTGGCCACCACACATCATGTTGGATTTGGGATATGTTGTTGCACATATCTTTAAAAGCTTTCTCTTAAGAGCTTGCTTTTTTCTGTAGCATTTTCTTCCAAAAATAACCTAACAGCAATTGCATTATTTCTGCTCCCCATCTCTTCATCCCACGTATCATTGTATTACAAAGACCTGGCACAACAGAGAGTGTGTGTATATGAATGAGAGAGATATTTGGTATCTGGAAGTCAAATAACCTGACGAGGCATAGATTGCTCTTCATACACAGTGCGTAAGATCAAAATACCTGCTTTTACGTAGGCTACAGTGGGACTTTTTACTCCCCCGCCCCAATGCATAGCAGATACTCCACCCCACACACATGCCATATCACAAACTCCTTTGGAAATTCCCTTCATTTTCAGAAGTGGCTTGCCTTGTGGCATAGGGCTAGGCCTCCTAGTTCAAGAAATAGAAGCCAAAAGCCCATTTGGGTTCAAGGATCAAATTGCACAGTTCTTTGAATCCTGGCCAGTGACCTTCCCAGAACCTTAAAAATCTGCACTTCTGGGAAGTTGACTGTACTATAATGTAAATTTTCCCCACCACATACATTTCACTTAATTTCAATTTAATTGTGGATAATTATGATACAGGAAGACAACTAGTCTAAACTTCTCTGATAGATTTATACATGCACTTCTTTTACCCCAGAGCCCATCTACATGGGAGGTGTTCTCTGATGCTGCTGTGGCTTAAAGTCATAGGGGACACATTAGGGACACATGATGTCATAGCCACTCTGCAGCCACCCTGAAGTTTACCTGTGGGGAAGTTGCATTTTTGCAGAGTATGTTGTTTTTCTTTAATTCGACTCCCCTGTGGTTCAGCTGCTGTGTGCCCATCCCTCCACTTTAAATTCGGTATGATTGGAGCATTCCTAGGGGTGTGTGTTTCACCTGGCCATGCCCTACACTCCTATTTTGCCAATGGGAATAATTAGCCTCCGTGATGATACACTTCTCTGATATTTGTTACTTCACTTCTCCACTGTTATGTTAAACCACGTCTCCAATATTGTGTAAAGTCGCTTCTTTGAAGTTATCTGAAGTCACTTATCTGATGCTAAGAGCTTTATCGCAGTAGCAGTCTGGCAAGGTCTCGGGAGCCTTTCATTGTGAACAGGGAGAAAGTGCCCAGAGAAGGAGAAAGGGTGGTGGAATGGGGCAAAATTGGGGAAGGGGATGCTTTCAGTGGGAGCCTTCAGATGCTGCACTGGAGAATTGGGGATTTGGGCTTCTTCATGGAAAAATGCGCACATTGGGGAAATGTGGGGATTAATTCTGGGAAAGGTGGGGATTAATTCTGTGACTGTTTGCCGAAATTGGCTTATTTGCACTAGTGGGGTGCTCTCATGGGGAGGGAGTATCTAGCCTGCCTTTTTAACGCTGATTTAAGCTTTCAGAATTATGAATTATATTCTCCATTCATAATAATGTAGTAGCAGCAGGGAGCCTAGACAGGGGCAAGAAACAAGCCTCTCTCATTGATTGAGCAGCCCCTGCCAGTTTAATGACGTTCAATTTTACTCCCCCCACCAGACCTGGAGGTATGTTCCTTTCAAGTGCTGTGTGACCCATGAAAACTGAATTTTAAAAGTACTGTACACTTGGCTTTTGTTGCCCCCAATTAGGGGTGGACGAAAGTCACTTACCTGTCCTCGAAGCTTGTTCGCGGTGGGGGGGAGGCGCTTCGCTGCTCCCCCCGCAAAGTTCAGGCCGGGGGGGGAGGCTTCCCGCCTCGCCCGGACGAAATTCAGGCCGGGGGGGAGGCTTCCCGCCTCACCCGGCTGAAATTCAGGCCGGGGAGGAGGCGCCTCGCCTCGCCCGGCCGCGAAATAAAAAGTAAAAAAAAAAACCCGCCCCCGTGATAGGCTACGTGACAATTAACGTAGCCTATCACGGCTAGATTTGCAAAGTCAGCCGTGATAGGCTAAGTTAATCATCACGTAGCCTATCACGGGTGACTTTAAAAAAAAAAAAGTGCGTACGCAAATGGCGGCCCCCATAGGGAGCTGCCATTCGCGTTCCTTATTTGGTCGCTGTAGTCTACATAAAGATTTACGTAGACTACGGCGAAAATAAGGGCAACGCAAATAGCGTTGCCCTTATTTTCGCCGTAGTCTACGTAAATCTTTACGTAGACTACAGCGACCAAATAAGGAACGCGAATGGCGGCTCCCTATGGGGGCCGCCATTATCCGTACACGCTTTTTTTTTTTTTAAGTCACCCGTGATAGGCTACGTGACGATTTACGTAGCCTATCACGGCTGACTTTGCAAATCTAGCCATGATAGGCTACGTTAATCGTCACGTAGCCTATCACGGGGGCGTTTGTTTTTTTTTTCTTTGATTGGAATGGTGGCGGCGGCAGCCGGTCGAAAGACCGGCTGCTGCTCCCGCCCCAGACAAACACCCGCCGAACTGCCGGCCGGACCCGCCGCCGGGAGGGACATTCGCCAAAGGTAAGTCCCGTCCCGGGGGGGGTGCGGGGGGCGGGGGGGTGCGGAGAATTTCTCCCCGAAACTTGTTCGGTTGGCCGAACACGTTGGCGCTCGGCCCCCCAAAGTTTCGGGGAGAAATTCTCCGCCATCCCTACCCCCAATGGACCAAAGCCGATTCCATGAGAACTCAGATAATACTCCAACATGCTTCTCATTCTGTTGTCATGAAGATTCCCCCCACCCCCAGTTTATTTTGTAAATCAAAACTATACCATCTTTTTCAGTGTGGTTTACCTAGCAAAGTCCTTTAATTAAAGGTGACTTTTCTACATGCATTTCTTCACTGTCTCATCCTGAAATACATGTCCAGCAGCCTTTCTCCTTATTATCTTGATTCTCGTATATGATTCCAGCATTTGGGAACAAGCGTAGTGCCTCGTGTCAATCAGTAACATGACTTAAAAATATGTATGATGCAGCTCCCAATGCTGTGGATGAATGTATTTTCAGTATTGTCCTTTATTCTTGTATGTCAGTCATGGGGTGGGCTTGAACTGTGGTGAGCCACTGATAAGCTAGGCTAGAGCTGTTTCTTGGGATGCTACATATCTGTGGAAAACATCCCAGATTTTAGAATGCCACTGAGAAATAAAGGGGGTACTAATTGGTTCCATTTCTGTGCAATAGACATCCTGGCTGCTGTTAAAAGAGTACAGATTTTCTGAGTCCAGTGTTGGTCACAGCCTTCAGCAAGACTTTCAGTGTATACCCAGAGATACTGTATATTTGACTCAAGTGGGGTTGCCATATCTCAAGATTAGGCCTGTTTCATAAGTTTAGCCACCTTCACAGGGTTTCTGGCAGAAGGAATAAAAGCTCAGGATAAAAGACTTATTTTCTGCTTAGCTTTATCACATTTTTGTTGTTAGCTCTGCTGCCATATTCAGTAGGCTCCAGTTTCTCCACCACAGCCTCTGCAGCAAAGATCATTCCTTTGTTTATTTATTTACCTCTTTCTGGTGTGTGGTACCAGAGGATTCCGTAAGCATTTTCTTCACAGTTGATCCAGAAAAGTCACATTTGCATTTTTTCCAGGCCTCGGCCCAACAGTCAACTATTAATTTGCTGCTTTCCATTGAAGCATATAACTAGCTTTATTTTCTGTTCCACGTTGCAACACAATATTGTAGACTCTGACAATCAAGATTCTTTTTATCTGTGGAATGATATTGTATTGAGTCTACAAAAGGACTGAGTTGCCTATACATTTGTTGGGCTAAGTTCTGTTTTTATTTTGTTAATTCTTGTGGATGAAGGTATCAGAATATAGGGAGCCATTGACCCTGTCATCTCTCTTTGAGTTGCTGGTAAGGAATAGTCTGGCCTCTGGTCTGATAAGGCCTCTAGGGAGGCAGTTCTTTCTTTTCAAACTTACCTGTGACTGGATACATTAGGTATTTGCTTCCAAGTAAGCAAGCACAGAGTTGGCCTGTAAACCCTGTGATCTTGCCGTCTTACCACTTTCAGAATGTACCATTTTCACCATTAACTTTGAATTTCTGGTTGTACATGAACTACCTCCAAACGGGAGTTGCAGGAGCCAATAGGTTTCTCTAATTGCCTCACTTCTGCAGAGTTGCTCTAATAGAGGGATGAGTGGTTCCTGCCCCTTGCCACCTGCCCCCATCAATTTGATGGCCTTTTTTTTTTTTTGCCTTAGTTCTCTAAGCAGGACTACAGTCGTGTTAGTTTTTTGCTGGCTGAATCCATTGTTTATCCAGTTCTCTCATTTCCCAGTGCATTCCATAAGGTACCTCCATGGCTGTATACTAGTAAGAAAGACATGGCAATATCATGCACCTCTTTTACCTACCTTTCAATCCTAGATTATTCTAGGCATTTTCTTGTCACATATAAAAATCATTCGCAGAGCAGTGTTTGCAGTTTGGCCCATTTTTAGAAAGGAACAGCAGCTGGAAGATTATGCAGTACAAAAACTGGGGCAAAGCTATAGCTTAGTGGGAGATCCCTTGCTTGGTAGGCCAAAGGTCCCAGGTTCAAGCCCTGGAATCTCCAAGTAGAGCTGAGCAATAATACGGTCTCAAATCCTAGAGAGCTGCTGCCAGTCAGTATGGACCAATGGTGGGCAACTTCCCTCAGGTTGAGGGCTGCACTGGATATTGGGTGGGTGGCCCATGCATGTACACACACTCCACCAAATCCTACTGCAGATTGCTGGGATGAGGGGGGAGGCTTTGACCTCTCTCCCCGTCATTCCACCAATACTGAGCAGGATTGCTGGGATGGTGGCAAGGTTAAAGCCTCCCCCTTGTCAGAGATTGCTAAGCCCTCCCGCTGAGTAGTGAGGCAACAGAGACTCATTGTGAAATCCACAAAACTTTTATTTGGTTAATAACACCACTGCACACTTGTAGCATTGCACCTAATTAGCTAAGCAAAGCAAGGCAGTTGCCTGTCAACTCGGATGGTTCCCTGCTGCTCCCAGGCTTTTACCAGGCTCCTCCTTCAGCGGGGGGGGGGGGGGGGGGCTCCTGACACAATGTCTGACAGGCAGCCAATCTGGCAGACATCCTCCCTGCTCCTCTCAACTCTGCCCACTTAACTCTGCCCCAAACTCTGGCATCTGTCAGTTCCAGCGTTCCCTCCCCATTTGACAGAAGCTGATTTCTTACGGGGAGCAGAGATGACAGTCTCTGAACCTGGGCCACCTGTTCGATAAGCTCCTAGGAAGATTCATCCCTGACTCCTGGATAGTCTTAGGGAATTTCCTCCCGGACTCCCTGTCTTGGCTGGAATTCTTCTAGCTCTGCCTCCGAATCTGAATTACAGTCCGAAGCCAAACCAGGGAGTGTAGGCCCAGTCCTGACAGACACACACACACACCCATCTCAGTGATACCACTGAAGATCACTGCAGTGGGAATGAAGCTATAACCTTGCCCCCAGTGCAGCAATTCCCAAGGAAAGAGGGCATGGGGGATGATTGCTTGCGCACCATCTTTCCCTGCAGCAGTGGGCTCTTGCCAGCCTGCCAAACAGCTGTTTGGCGGGCTGGTGGGAGCCCAATGCTCCAGGGAAAGAGGACGCATGAGGATGGTCTAACTCTGTAGAAAGCAGCTACCTATGTTCCTGATTCTGGAAGTACTGTCTCCTTCACTGCTCTGTTCTGATATCATAGCAGATTAAAATTGGACCAAGAGGTGAAATCTTCCTTTATGGACGTTTTGAACCAGATAATTCTCTGCAACCGTTATATCAATACAGAACCAGTATGGTGTAGTGGCTAGAGCCTTGGACCCCAAGCCGGGAGATCCGGGTTCTAGTCCCCACTCGGCCATGGAAGCTGACTGGGTGACTTTGGGCCAGTCACAGACTCTCAGCCCAACCTACCTCACAGAGTTGTTGTTGTGAGGATAAAATGGAGAGGAGGAGGATTATGTATGCCGCCTTGGGTTTCTTAAAGAGGAAAAATGGCGGGATATAAATGTAATAAATGTAATAAATAAATAAATAAATATCAAGGGGGAATCTACATGAAAACGGAATGAGAAGTACATTGGGGTATAATCCGGATTTTCATGAAATTGGCTTTGGTCCATCAGTGGCAGATAAAGAAGAAAAATGGAGTAAACAGTAACTAAAAACTAGGGCTGCGCAGGGACTCCCCGATCCGACTCAGAAGCTGCTTCATGGCTTTGCAGGCAGGCCCGATCTGACTCGGGCAGTTTCGGGGGAGACCCGACCTGACTTGACCCCAAACCCGAAGTGGGATTGTGATGTCGAAGCCTGCCTTGGGTGTCCCCCCCCCTCAACGCCCCCGTGCAAACCCCCTTACCTTGCCACCACTGCCGTCCTCTGCCTTCTCTGCCACCATCGTCACCCCCACCAACTCCTGAGGCCTGGATGTGCACACTGACCCTTACCACAGGGAGTCACCATTTTTAAAATGGCAGCTTCCAGGAACTTCAGTAAGAAATGGTGGAGGAGGAGGCAAGGATGGTGGCAGGGACGGTGGCAGCAGCGATGGCGGCAAGGATGATGATGGCGGTAGCAGCTCAGGTAAGGACCTGGCGCGGCTGGGCCGGGGGTGCCAAAGCTGCGAAGCACACCGAGTGCTTTGGGGAGCCCCCAACCCGCTCCAGGTCACTTCGTCCCCCTCCACTTTGCCTTGAAAGGGGCTCAAAGTGACCCAAAGCAGCCCACTTCGACTCGGGGTTTGGGCCTTGGGCCGAAGCGGTGCCCAGCCCTACTAAAAACCCGCTTTTCAAAGGTTAAACTGCAGTTGAAATTGCCTTACTTTTGTGCTGGGTGGATGAAGTCTTGCTAGGAGACGTGACTGTCATCAACCCCATAGATGCTGCTCAGCCAATGAGAGAGGCTTGCTCCCTGCCCCTCTCCATGCTCCTCTGCTCAGGAAAGTTCCATGGAGAAGCCATGTGGTCGTTTTCCTTAAACACGTTGGAACCAGCAGCAGGGCCACTGCCACTGCTGCCTCGGCTTCCCGACCCCAAACTAAGCTGCTGCCTCCTCTGCCTCCTCCGCACACTTCTAAGCGACAAATATGGAAATCTGAAGCCCCCACACTGTGGTTTTATGAATGAGAAAGCCAGGTAGGCCCAGCCCAAGGGTTATTGACGCCTCAAGCCAGGAGGCACTGCTGCTGCCCCCCACCGCACCCGCTTGCTTGGCCAGTCAATCAGCCAGCTGCTCCCTCACTCCCTTCCTCCACCACTGCAACACTCATTGCCACTGCCTCCTTCACCCTGCCCATGCATACATGCCCTGGCGGCTGGTGCAAGAAACACCTGCAAGCTGCCATCTCGCATGCCGACTGGGAGTGGAGCTGGCCTGGAGCAGCCTTTCTGCAGACCTGCATGGTGCCTCCATGACTGTTGCTGCTGGGGGAGGGGGAAACCTCTCGCAGGAGCCCTGTGGCTGGGGCACAATGCTGGAGCAGCCAGGCAGGTAGGAGCAAGTGAGGGAGGCCAAGATAGCAACTGGATGGGTGGCAGTGGCTGTAGCCACAGCTGAGGCAGCAGGGAGGCAGTGGTGGTGTCAGGAGTGTTTCTGAGCACAGGGAGTGGGATAGTAGTTCAGAATTGGAAGAACCACCAGACATGAGGGAGGTATTTTCCCAGGCTAATCCAGACATGGCTAGGCAGGCTCCTCAGGTTTCAAAGGTCCAGCTGGAGGAGGAGGGTCCCTCTTCACACACACACACCCCGTGAGAGATGGCGAACAGGGAGAGGCAGGGTTTGGGAAGTCTGAATTAATAGATGCCAGGCGCAGAGGCAGAGCAAAGAGGGAGAAGGCCGGGGAGGAATTTCGCCGGTCTACCCGACCGGCCTTGCGTGAACAACTGTGCCCAGAAACCTCATGAGAGAGACAGAGACCTCCCCCACCCCTTAAGTTAGGCTAGTGAGACCGCCTTCCTTTCAAATGGCGGGCAACTTTCTTAGCTACCTTTTGAACCCCCTGAAGGCATTTCCTTATAGGCTGAGAGTCACCAAGAATTTGCATCTGTATGGCCCTTTGAAGTATGGCTTAAAAGCTGCAGACTGAAGCCTCTTGTCTGTGTTTGATTCAGCATGTGAAGTTCAGTGGGGGCAGAAGGAAGCCTGACAGGTGGGCTCTTCTGGCAAGAAGGCTGGGGTGGGGGCAGGAAGAGCAGCACAATGAGAAAGGCAGGCAAGATACTCTGGCTGGTGTTAGCAACAAATACAGAAACCTGAAGTCCCGAAACAGTGCTGTGGCAGATGCTCTGAGTGGTGAATCCAATTCCTGCACAACTACGAAGGATCAAAAATGTGCAACTACAGTATTATGGGAAACACAGGTTGCAGACCATGCACCCTACTGCGGGGGAAAAGAGGGAAGGGGGAGAAGGGCTGGTCCCACCCTTGACCACAGCAGTGCCAGGTCACAGCCACATCACAGCGGCACATCCAGGGTTAATGCGGGGAGACGGGGCACATTGCAGCAGAACCATGTGGGAGCTCCTTTAAGTAAAGAACATGCACTAAAGGGAGTCTCAGAAAATGTGACTTTTCCAGAGGGGAGCTGCAGGATGGCTGCAGATCGGTGAGAGCATCATCTGTCGTGAATGACCCTGATATGCTGTTGCCCCACACTAAATCAGCAGTGCAGATTGGTCCCTAGATAAAACTGCTGCATTGTAGTCCATTGGCAATGAAATGGCTCTTTAAGATGCCTCTGAGGCTCCGTTGGGGTTGTGACATTCAGTATCTCCGATTTCATGTAATTAATTTTTGGTCCTGATACTGTACTATAAATTCGACATTTGGTGACTAGAACTGGCAGTGACCTTTCAGGGTTGGATAGATAGGAAATTGTATTATCAGCATAAATGCCCTATTTTGTGGTGTCTTGTTTGCATTTGCAAGCCTTCAGTTTGATCATGATTGCTGACTGCAAATGCAAGGGCAAAAAGTTATGTTGTCAGGAAGAAGAAAACTGGTGAGTGAGGTCAGCCTTGGTGGATACCTCATTTCAATGGAAACTTCCTTGAAGTTCTACCCTTGATGCTGGCAATAGCCATTACATTAGAATATAATGCCTCCACTGTTCAGCAAAAAGTGGGGCTAAAACCCATAGGCAAGTAAGCTACTTTTCAGTGAACAAGAGTGCTTTGAAAGAGGCTTATTTTTGAAATCAAGAAGTCAGAGATTCCAATCACAGTCTTTGAGAACTACAAATAAATATAAAACAGTACCGTCCAAAATATAACCCCATCCTGCTTCTTTATTTCATTATAAGTATAATGCAAAAGATTTCATATCAATGGAGAGAGAACACTGCCATCTACTGAATCACAGAAACTGAACAATCCATAGAAGTCACCCACCCAGATTCCCTTCCAATATAGCTGTGGTTTGCTTTTAAGACACCGCAAGAATCTGTATAAAAACAGGGATGCAACAACATATATTTTACATTGTTTTTTATCCACCCTGCCATGAGTTCTACCCCCACACCCCTTGTGACAGTATTTGCAAGCTTTCTTGCTTCAGATTAATCTCTTAGACTGAAAGTTGAAGTAGCTTATTGTGCGTAACTTAGCCCGCTTTGTGATGTTTCATCCTTGTTGATCCAAAACTCTGAACAAATCACTAAAGCTGCAATCCTACACACACTTTCCTGGGATTAAGCTCTATTGAGCTCAAAGGAGCTTACTTTTGAGTAGACATACATAGGGTTGCATGATTATCTAACAATTTTCTAGGTAAGCCACATACCATAGAGAAAAGCTAAGGGGAAAGAATATAACTGAAGAATAACCCACTGTAGTACCTTTTAGACTAACGATACATAATTGCTTGAGAAACCTACATTTAATTATTTGCCAGGCAAAGGCATTTGTATTGTATTTTCTTATATCTGCAGACATTTAAGAGTAGATGCTTACTGGGAAGAGAAAAGGCTTTTTAAAAGCTTCAGCATTTTACCAATGAAAACAGAATTTCCTGTATATAAGGGCAATTTGTAACACCACTCCAATTTCAGCAGTGCACCACAAAGCTGAATACAAAATAAAAGCATTATTGGTACACAAAATGTCCCCTTCTTGATATGTTGTATAAACTACCAATAAGTGATAACCATGCTTAGCAATTATATAGCACTGGGGTAGGGAACTCGAGGGCAATCTATCAGGACATATATCAGCGGTGGGAAGGGCCACTCCTTTTCTCTTCCCTTCTTCCTGCCACTCCTTTTCTCTCCTCCCACTTCCTTCTTCCTCCCCACCCAGCAGGCTGCCAGAGAAGGAAGAGGTCACTCTTGCCAGAGGTCTGAACTGCTTACTTGCAGTGAGTTTTTGAAATGAGACCAAAGGCCATATGGTGTCCGAGGGCTATGGGATGCTCACCCCTGATGATATAGCACTTCAGAAGGTTCAACACAAGCATTACCTCTTAACCTTTACAACTAACCTGAAAGGTAGGTCAGTATTATTGTCCCCATAGGAAGGGGCTGAGGTTGACCAAAGGAAAGTTCAGGGCAGAGGTGAGATTTGAACTCGAAACTTCCTGCAATAAACTTAAGTCATCTTTGTACTTCTCATGCATGATGGGCAATTAGTATTTTTAAACAGCTGGCAATATGGGGAATATTATTTCTGCTCCATTTTTGACTTAGACAACTATATCCAAAGCAAGAAGAAAAGGTAGAGACAAAGAAAAGAGATCAATTGCAAACTGATATGCTTTTAATTACCTTGCAACAAGGCCATGGCTGACCATATTTCCTTGAGTCAAAAACAGGATATTGGGATGACAAAAATGGGACGGGGTTATGTAATATTCCGTATTCATGAAAAAGTAAGACAATAACAAAAGTTTTATTAGAGAAAGAATCTCTATGGGCGGAATGATGGTAGAAATAATAGTAAGACTCACCCTCCTGGCTCCCACATGCTGAATGGGGCTTACTGACCGCCTCTTGAATTCCCCGCCACTGCAGACAAGCAAGGGGGCGGCGCCTGATTATCGCTAGTTCAAGAAGCCTGGCCCTGACTGGATAAAGTAAATGGAACTTCCTCTTTCGTCACACTAGTAGTTTTACTGCACGCATGATTAGCATAGAGCCTTATGATAAACGCGTTCAGTTTTTTACAAAAAATTAAAAGCAGGACAAAATTGACATTTATATTAAAACGACAGGACTGTCGGGAAATATGAAAAAAAAATGGTACTGTCCCATTTAAAATGGTACATATGGTCAGCCTACCCTTAACCCAAATTCATACCTAGCATAGTGATTAATTTGGCTTTAATTCCTTGCCAAGGAAGTCATAATAAGATACTTGTCAGATCTATCCAACATTTATTTATTTAAAACATTTGTATACCGTTCCTTATCTAAAACAGATTCCAGAGCGATGAACATTAGAGGTACAATAGTAAAAAAGATAGAAGATTAAAACACCATATTAAAATTATTAAAAACAGAATCCCAGTAGAAACCATGGCTGGTCATTTAAGGAATGTTTCCTGGAACGGAACTGCTTTCAGGAGGCACCGGAAGCAATATAATGTTGGCACCTGCCTGACCTTCAGGGGCAGGGAGTTCCAAAGAAAGGGGGCCACCACACTGAAGGCTCTTCATCTGCTAACATTTGATGTTCAGGAACATGAACAAGTTAAAAGTGCACTTGAGTGCCACCTTATAGTGGCAGCCTTTATAGAAAGAGTCACTGTTTGCCATTAACAATACTATGTAGGGTTATTTCGTTACATGTCTTGTTCCCTTAAAAGTATTGGCTTAAAACATTTAATAAAATTGTAGTTCAAACACACACACAATATGCTTTGAAGGTTTCGGCAAAATCATTTCCCACTAAAATGGGGGAGGGAAAACTTTTAAGCTATTTTATGCACCAGTCCACAGCTATCACTTGATCCTGCATAACAGAACAACTTGTTTTTGAATCCCCTCTCTGGAGGCAAGGACAAAAAAGCTAGCTGCAGTTGAGCTACGTGATTGAGGTGTCACAGTGCCAACTGCAGTTCAGCTGAGCAGACAGGGACTGTTTTACACAGGAGGAATTTCAAGCTGCACAAAACATTTCTTCTCCCTCCTCTTTGGTTACAAAACCTTATCAAGTTGCAGCTGCTTGAAATACTCCATGTGGGAAACCACATCCAACACAGAAGGGGGCTTTAATCAGTTACAATATTTCAGAAGCCTACAAGGGAAGCATATTCAGCCAGGCAACATTGTATACTACAGGGTAAAAAGAACGCTTGTAGAGTATATCTCATATTCCAGCTTCCTCTGCTATTGGGCATAACAAGATTGAAACTGCTATTACATACTTCCTCCAGGCCTGGAAAGAAAGAAATCAGAGACCAAGAAAGCGCTGTCAGAACCTGTAGCTGAAAAACAACTAAAAAGCTGGTTTAACAAGTGCTCAAGCTGTGCAATATTTGCTGAGGATGTTCCCGAATCAATCCAAACTATTACAGAACACTTGGGTATTATTATATTATATATTATATTACCACCATTACTGTCTGCATCATGCAAATAAAGATAGGCGTAGCCCTTGCAGATGTGATATTTGAAATGTACTAAAAAATACTGCTTGTTTTAAAGCTTTTCCATCCCACCTCTCCACCTCATATGCTAGAGGCAAATTACTAACTAAAAACTAACAATACAAAGATAAACCCAAAACAAAAATACAGCCACATCCAGCCAATAATTAGCGAATGGTATGTTGGAACACTCGGAGGCCTGTTGGAACAATTTTGCAAGGCATTTCGAGGATAAAATCGCCTGTCTTCATAACGATTTTAATGTTGCTGTTACAGAAGGGTCTGATGAGGTGCCCAATGTTCCATCTTGTTGAGTTTTCTGGATCAGTTCCAGCTGTTGCAGCCTGAGGATGTGGACAAGACACTTGCATCGGTTTGACTGGTCACATGTCCTCTCGACCGTTTCCCAACATGGCTGATTCAACCTAGCTAAGGAGGGCTGACCGGATGGGTCCAGGGAGTGGTAAATGCATCATCATGTGAGGGAGTAGTGCCTGTTGCCTTTAAAGAGGCAGTGGTGCGAACTCTTCTGAAAAACCCTTCACTGAATCCAGAGATTTATAACCATCACCCAGTCACTAATACCCCCTTTGGGGCAAGGTGCTTGAGAGGGTGGTGGCAAACCAGCTCTTGGAGGATGTCTAGACCCATTCCAGTCTGGATTCCAGCCTAGATATGGGACAGAATCAGCATTGCTTGCCCTGATAGATGACTTTTCTCAGGAGAAGGACAGAGGGATTGTGACCACGTTACTCTTACTCAATCTCTCAGCAGTTTTTAGTGCCATTGATCATGATATCCTCTTGGACCAGCTTTGTGGGTTGGGAATTGGGGGCACTGTTTTACAGATAGATTCCTCCCCTATCTGCAGGGTAGGGGCCAAAGAGTAGCACTGAGTGGCTGTACCTTGGCACCCTGGCAATTATGTTGTGGGGTGCCACAAGGTATCATTTTGTCTCCAACGATATTTATGAAGCCAATGGGTGTGGCCATTAGGAGTCTGGGGGCAAGGTCTCAGCAGTATGCTGATGACACTCATTCTCTTTCTCCATTGCATCTGAATCAGAAGAGGCCATGCATGACCTGGACCAGTGCTTAGGCACAGTGATGGACTGCATGAGGGCCAACAAGCTGAATCTTTAATGAGCTTCCACCACACACTGAAAACATGGTTATTCAGGCAGGCATTTGGGGTGGGTTAGGGTATTTTTAAATAAAGTTTTAATGTATAATTTTACTGTTTTAAATTGTACCACTGTACATCTCCCAGAGTGGCCGGGTGACCAGCCAGATGGGCGAGTAAGAAATTTAATAAATAAATAAATAATAAATAAATAAATATAAATAAATAAAATCCCGATAAGACAGAAGCACTGTAGGCAAGTGGTTTGGGTCCGGGAATTAGGGAGATACCTGTTCTGGATGGGGCTACACTCTCCATGAAACAACAGGTACGCAGTTTGGGAGATGCTCTTAGATTCCCCATTGTCATTAGAAGCCCAAGTGACTTCTGTGGCATGGAATGCCTTTTACCAACTACAGCTAGTACATAAACTGTGCCCATTCTGGGACAGGGATAGCTTAACCACTGTGATCCATGCATTGGTAACCTCAATACTGGGCTATTGTAATGCTCTCTAGGTGGGGTTCCCCTTCATGGATCACTGCCTTGTTGTGGCGAAGGGGCTTGCATAACTCAGTGAAGCCATAAGCTATGCCATGCAGGGCCACCCAAGATGGACAGGTCATGGCTGAGAGTTCTGACAAAATGTGGTCCACTGGAGAAGGAAATGGCAACCCACTCCAGTATTCTTGCCAAGAAAACCCCATGAAACGTATCACAAGGCTAAAAGATATGATGCTGGAAGATGAGCCCTCAGGTCGGAAGGTGTCCAATATACTACTGGGGAAGAGCAGAGGGAATTTCCAAGTAGCGCCAGAAAGAGTGAAGAGGCTGGGCCAAAGCCGAAAGGACACTCAGCTGTGAGTGTGTCTGGTGGTGAAAAGAAAGTCCGATGCTGTAAAGAACAATATTGTTTAGGAACCTGGAATGTAAGATCAATGAATCAAAGTAAGCTGGAGGTGGTCAAACATGAGATGGCAAGATTGAACATCGACAACTTGGGAATCAGCTAAAATGGACAAGCATGGGCGAATTTAATTCAGGTGACCATCATATCTACTACTGTGGGCAAGAATCCCTTAGAAGAAATGGAGTAGCACTCATAGTCAACAAAAGGGTGGGAAAAGCAGTGCTGGGGTACAATCTGAAAAATGACAGAATGATCTCGGTACGAATCCAAGGCAAACCATTCAACATCACAGTAATTCAAGTCTATGACCCAACCACTGATGCCAAAGAAGCTGAGGCAGATCGGTTCTATGAAGACCTACAACACCTTCTAGAACTAACACCAAAAAAAGATGTCCTCTTCATCATAGGGGATTGGAATGCTAAAGTAGGAAGTCAAGAAATCACCAGGATAACAGGCAAGCATGGCCTTGGTGTACAAAATGAAGCAGGACAAAGGCTAATAGAGTTTTACCAAGAGAACACGCTGATCATAGCAAACACTCTTTTCCAACAGCACAAGAGGCGACTCTACACATGGACATCACCAGATGGTCAATATCGAAATCAGATTGATTATGTCCTTTGCAGCCAGAGATGGAGAAGCTCCATACAGTCAGTAAAAACAAGACCTGGAGCTGACTGTGGTTCAGATCATGAGCTGCTTCTTGCAAAATTTCAGCTTAAATTGAAGAACGTAGGGAAAACCACTAAACCATTTAGGAATGACCTAAATCATACCCCTTATGAATATACAGTGGAGGTGTCGAATAGATTTAAGGGATTAGACCTGATAGACAGAGTGCCTGAGGAACAATGGACGGAGGTCCGTAACATTGTTCAGGAGGCAGCAACTCAATCCATCCCAAAGAAAAAGAAATGCAAGAAAGCCAAGTGGCTGTCTGATGAGGCTTTACAAGTAGCTGAGGAAAGAAGGGAAGTGAAAAGCAAGGGAGAAAGGGGAAGATATATCCAACTGAATGCAGAGTTCCAGAGAATAGCAAGGAGAGACAAGAAGGCCTTCTTAAATGAACAATGCAAAGAAATCGAGAAAAACAATAGAATGGGAAAGACTAGAGATCTTTTCAAGAAAATCGGAGATCTCAAGGGAATGTTTTGTGCAAAGACGGGCATGATAAAGGTCAAAGAAGGCAGGGACCTCACGGAAGCAGATGAGATTAAGAAGAGGTGGGAAGAATACACAGAAGAATTATACAGGAAAGATCTGAATGTCCCTGATAGCCATGATAGTGCAGTCACTGAACTTGAGCCTGACATCCTAGAGAGTGAAGTCAAGTGGGCCTTAGGAAGCATTACTAACAACAAAGCTACAGAGATGACAGTGTTCCAGCTGAGCTACTTAAAATCCTAAAAGATGATGCTGTTAAAGTGCTGCCCTCAATATGCCAACAAATTTGGAACGCTCAACAGTGGCCACAAGACTGGAAAAGGTCAGTTTACATTCCAATTCCAAAGAAGGGCAATGCCAAAGTGTGTTCGAACTACCATACAATTGCGCTCATTTCACATGCCAGCAAGGTTATGCTCAAAATCCTACAAGCTAGGCTTCAGCAGCATGTGAACTGAGAACTACCGCAAGTACAAGCTGGGTTTCGAAGAGGCAGAGGAACTAGAGATCAAATCGCCAACATTCGCTGAATCATGGAGAAAGCAAGAGAATTCCAGAAAAACGTCTATTTCTGCTTCATTGACTACGCTAAAGCCTTTGATTGTGTGGATCACAACAAACTGGCAAATTCTTAAACAGATGGGAGTACCAGACCACCTTACCTGTCTCCTGAGACACCTGTACGAGGGTCAAGAAGCAACAGTAAGAACCGGACATGGAACAACCGAGTGGTTCAGAATTGGGAAAGGCATACGACAAGGCTGCATATTGTCACCCTGCTTATTTAACTTATATGCAGAGTACATCATGGGAAAAGCCAGGTTGGATGAATCACAGGTCGGAATTAAGATTGCCAGGAGAATTATCAACAACCTCAGATACGCAGACGATACCACCCTAATGGCAGAAAGCGAAGAGGATCTAAAGAGCCTCTTGTTGAGGGTGAAAGAGGAGAGTGCAAAAGCTGGGTTGAAACTCAACATTAAAAAAACGAAGATCATGGCATCTGGCCCCATCACTTCCTGGCATATAGAAGGGGAAGAAATGGAAGCAGTGACAGATTTTATTTTCTTGGGCTCCAAGGTCACCGCAGACGGTGACTGTAGCCATGAAATTAAAAGACACTTGCTGCTTGGGAGGAAAGCTATGGCAAACCTAGACAGCATAGTAAGAAGCAGAGACATCACCTTGCCGACAAAGATTCGTATAATCAAAGCTATGGTTTTCCCAGTAGCAACGTATGGCTGTGAGAGCTGGACTATAAGGAAGGCTGAGCGCTGAAGAATTGATGCCTTCGAACTGTGGTGCTGGAGAAGACTCTTACGAGTGCCCTGGACTGCAAGGTCAAATCAGTCCATCCTAAAGGAAATCAACCCTGAGTGCTCATTGGAAGGACAGATACTGAAGCTGAAGCTCAAATATTTTGGCCACCTAATGCGAAGAGAAAACTCCCTGGAAAAGACCCTGATGCTGGGAAAGATTGAAGGCAAAAGGAGAAGGGGACGGCAGAGGATGAGATGGCTAAATAGCATCACCGATGCAATGAATGTGAACTTGAGCACACTCCGGGAGACAGCGGAGGACAGGAAGGCCTGGCATGCTATGGTCCATGGGGTCACGAAGAGTCGGACATGACTTGACGACTGAACAACAACAACAATCTCTACAGGCTTTGCATCAGTTATTCACGCGCTGGTAACCTTCTATTTGGATTATTGCAACACATTATATGCGGGGCAGCCTTTGAAACTTAATTTAGTGCTAAATAGGGTGGCTAGACAGTTACCGGGGATTGCCTGATATGATCATATTATGCCAATTCATTGCCTTCTGCATTGGTTAGTGGTCCAGTTCCAGGCCCTATTCAAAGTGCTGGTTTTAATGTTTAAAGCCCTAAATGACTTGAGGCCAGGTTATGTAAAGGATAGCCCCCTCCTGTATTTCCCTACCTGGATTGCCTCCTCCAGGCAATGTGGGTGGCTATAAGAGAGAGGGCCTTTTCAGTGGTGGTGGCACCCCGTCTGTGGAATCCCCCCCCCCATGAAGTGCCTTCAATGTGGTCTTTTTTGTGCCAGGTGAAGACATTTTTACTCTCCCAGGCATTTCAAGATCTTTTAAAGTACTTTTAGATAATTCCACTGTTCTGTTTTTTTGGAGCTGGTTTTATTGCAGTGCCAAAGAGTGTTCAAACTACTGTACAATTGCGCTCATTTCACATGCCAGCAAGGTTATGCTCAAAATCCTACAAGCTAGGCTTCAGCAGCATGTGAACCGAGAACTACCGGAAGTACAAGCTGGGTTTCGAAGAGGCAGAGGAACTAGAGATCAAATCGTCAACATTCGCTGGATCATGGGGAAAGCAAGAGAATTCCAGAAAAACGTCTATTTCTGCTTCATTGACTATACTAAAACCTTTGATTGTGTGGATCACAACAAACTGTGGCAAATTCTGAAAGAGATGGGAGTACCAGACCACCTTACCTGTCTCCTGAGAAACCTGTACGAGGGCCAAGAAGCAACAGTAAGAACCAGACATGGAACAACCGATTGGTTCAAAATTGGGAAAGGAGTATGACAAGGCTGTATATTGTTGCCTTGCTTATTTAATTTATATGCCAAGTACATCATGAGAAATGCCAGGCTGGATGAATCACAGGTCGGAATTAAGATTGCCGGGAGAATTATCAGCAACCTCAGATACGCAGATGATACCACCCTAATGGCAGAAAGCGAAGAAGATCTAAAGAGCCTCTTGTTGAGGGTGAAAGTGGAGAGTGCAAAAGCTGGTTTGAAACTCAACATTAACAAAACGAAGATCATGGCCCCATCACTTCCTGGCATATAGAAGGGGAAGAAATGGAAGCAGTGACAGATTTTACTTTCTTGGGCTCCAAGGTCACCACAGACGGTGACTGTAGCCATGAAATTAAAAGACGCTTGCTCCTTGGGAGGAAAGCTATGGCACACCTAGACAGCATAGTAAGAAGCAGAGACATCACCTTGCCGACAAAGGTCCGTATAATCAAAGCTATGGTTTTCCCAGGCCTGGCGTGCTATGGTCCATGGGGTCACGAAGAGTCAGACACGACTTTTAACAACTGAACAAAATTGTTTTACCCCTTGCTTCTGGTTTTATCTTGGTTTTATTATCATCATTTTATTGTCAATCTGTATTTTATGTTTTTAATTTACCTGTATGCCACCCAGAGAAGTTCAGTTACTAGGCAGATCAAAAACTAAATAAAATTGTGCTGCTTTTTAGCAATTTAAATCTCTCTCTCTCTCTCTCTCTCTTTCTACTGAAATCTGAAATGGAAGTTCTGCCTAAGCAATTTATCTCTTCCTATTTGAACATTTGCTTAGAAGCTGAGCTATTGTAATTAGTAGTTGTTCATCCGCAGCCTGTTGGTAAATTGGCCGTCACTGTCTTTGTGATATAAATTGAATGCTCTGAAACTCTGTATTAGGATTTGTAATTAATTGCTCTGTGCTTTTATTCCTTCTGAAAGTCAAGAGAAATGATGAACTATCAAGGAAAGTTATGTAATATTCATTGATCATCTGAGGGATAATACATGTGTTCATCAAGGCTTGCTTCCTCTACCTTTATGTAAGATAAGATTCTCTCCTTCCCCCTTTTTTTGGAGCAGTGTTGAAAATATTTCACCTCTTGATTTCCTTTAGTGCTAATTTGGAATTGTCTCATCAGTCAGTTCTTTAGATAGCAGCTACAGAAAATTACTCTTATGAATTTATTATTTTCCTCTTTCAGCGCAAAGTTCATTCTTGCTATTTTAAGTGATGGGATGTTGTCAATGAGCTGTGCTTTCCTTCCCTTGATTTTTGTTTGTTTGTGGGAATCGATCTTCCCTCTTTAGCAAAGAGTCAATGCTATTTAACAGATCAGAATTAATTGCCCTGCCTTTCTCGTGGCTTGGAAAGCAATCAGTCTAATGATCTACCATTTTCATTGTTCCTATAATGAAGAACAGTAGAAGCACATGAATATGAGATGAGAATATGAAACATGCAGGAATGTTTGATTTCTCCAGCCAGAACTCTCATATATTCCTGTCTCTCTGCCTGCCCCTCTGATAATATATATCCCTATATATGCCTGCCCAAGAACTGAGATTTGTTGGAGGGGCCCTCCTCTGCATCCCACCAGTATGAGACATACACTATGGTGGGATGTGGGAGAGGGCCTTCTCTGCTGTGGCACCCCAGTTGTGGAATACCCTCCCCTTGGAGGCCCGACTGGCACAGATATTGATCTTGTTTCGGTGCCAAGTAAAAACATGGCTTTTTACCAAAGCCTTTGAGGGCTAAGTGCATTCCCTAGCACATTGTTTTAACTGTTTTATTGCTTTAGATTTTAACTGGTTTTCGCATGTTTAAGAGTTTAATATGTTTTTAGGTGTTTACATTATTTATTGTTTTATACTGTTTACGTTGATTTTATCTGAATGCTGCCCTGAGATCTTAATAATATAGGGTGGGATAGAAATGTTTTAAATAAATAAAATAAATAATAAATAATCTGGTATATTTATATCGGCGGGGGGACCTATTTGAGCCCCAGGCTGAAGTCCGGTTTCAGAGAGAAGCTCTCATTTGCTGCACTCCAAGGGTGAGTGAAGCCAAAGGCAAATGGATGAGGGAGGGGCTTGTTGAGAGTATCTTGGTCAAAGGCCATCAAAAACCTGGAGCCAGCACTGCAGGCACTTCTGGATAGGGCTACCCTCCCCCTGAAAGACCAAGTTTGCAACTTTGAGGGTTCTCCTGGACTCAAAACTATCTATGCAGGTGGTGCTGGTAGCTAAAAGTGCCTTTTTCAGCTTTGCTGGCTTGCCATTTTCAACCCTATCTAGAGAAAGAGGGCCTTGCCGCAGTTGCACGTGCCCATGTCATATCCAGACTAGACTACTGTAATGCACTCTACTTGGGGCTGCCTTTAAAGATGATTTGGAAACTTAAAGTAATACAGAATGTAGCCCCTAGGATTCAGAGCATATAACACTGGTACTATACTAGCTGTATTGGATGCCTCTTTGTTTCAGAGCTCAATTTAAAATACTGGCATTGACGTTTAAAGCCTTGAATCTTCGGTGGACAGCCTCTGGCCTGCAGCCTGAGGCAGCCTCTCCCTCAAAGCCTCCCCTCCCCAAGCCGCCCCCCTGGCGGGGAGTCTTCTGGGGCTTGGGGAGGAGGCAGGGAGAAGAATGCCCTTGTTATCTCTGGGGGAGTGGCAGCTGTGTACTCGTCTGGCACAAGCACTGTGTGAGCAGGTTTTGCTCGCCCTTGGCCTTCCCAGCGCAGGGATGGTGGAGGACGAGCAAAGCTGACATGAACAGCTTCGCTTGCCCCATGTCCTCTTCCCAATGGAAGAAGGGCTGAGAGAAGTGAAGCGGCTTTGCAGCGCGGGGGCCTTCTCCAATGGGAGAAGACCTGCATGCAGTGAAACCTGTTCCCAGCCAGTGTACTGAGTGGATCATCAACCCAGGACATCAGCAGGGGTTTCCTCGCTTCTTTCTTCAGCTGTTTTGCCTGCCCCTTCAGGGCTTGGAATGTGCGCTGTTTAAAGCGGGAGGAGCTCAGAATGGAGATCAAGGCAAGTGGGTTGAAAGTTTAATAAATGACTGAAGGGGCTGAGGGAGAGAGGAAAGAAAAGGTGGTTGAAGAAGAGGAGGCAGCAGCAGCAGCAGCGGAATGAAGGAGTGCAGCCGAGAAGAATGTTCAGAGTGAGCAGAGGTGTGGTGTAAAAGAGAAAGGGCAGAAAGAGCCTCTGAATCTCCAGAATAGAAGCCAGCAACAACTGGCTGACGGAACTGGGCCAACAGCTGTTGATGGTCTAATGGGAGTGCTACTTACTGTAGTGCTTCGTAGTGAGCGGTGGTTTAAAGGGAAAGCTGGTCATATTTGGTCTGCATAGTTCTATTTGTTATTTCATTCGTATTCTTTACTGACAACCCTAAGGAAACAATAAATACTGTTAAGTATTTGGTGGCTTCCCTATGGAGTGATTGCAGTCTTCCCCTGCTCTTCCTAATTACCGAAACCTGAAACATTTTCCCCACCCCCACTCCCAAAGTTGCCCTCCCATTGGTCCAATGGAAGAGAAGATAAGTATGCCAGCTCCAGGGCTGACATAATCTCTGCCCACTTTGGGAGCACGTCGAGGGAAGGTGGGGGGGGGGGGGCTTCGGATACAGCAGATTCAAAGCCTCCCCTGATCTGTTCCTGGCACACTCCTGTCTGCTGTTACTGCTCTTGGAGCACCAATAGTGGAGTGGCAAGGGCCATGGGGGCGTTGTATCCAATCTACTAACTAATATAAGTCCCATTCATTTCAATGCTCTACTCTTTTCCCCTTTGGCTGTGTACCTCATCCCCAGCTTTTGAAGATCAGTATGGCGCCCAGTGATTTGGTTGTCTTTGGGGGCAGTAATGAGCCAAGGAGCTAGCGTCTCTCTATTTACTTTAGAACATTTATGTACTGCTTCCCATGTTAAATTCCAAAGCAGTCCACAACATACTGCAAAACAACACATCATTAAAAGCATAACACCATTTAAGGAAGTTAATAGTTGGGGAAAAGCCAGGGTAAATATGTAAGACTTTTTAGTCAATGTCAAAAGCTCATGATCATTGGTGCCTGATGTATCACAGAGGGGAGGTCATTCCAGAGGGAGGGTGCCACCATAGAGAAGGCCTAGTGCCAAGTTGCTGCTAGGTGGGGCTCTGCAGGGTGTGGCACAGACAGCAAGGCCTCCCCTGAAGAATGCAGTGGTTTAACAGGTCTATACAGGAGAATATGATCTTTCAGGTAACCTGCTTCTAAGTTGTTTAGGGCTTTATATAACAATAATACCTTGAACCTGGCTCAGGAGCAAACTGATAGTCAGTGTAGCTCTTTCAGCACAGATGTTGTGTGTATAAGGCAAGGCTCTCCATTCAACAGCATTTTGCATGAACAGCATCTTCTGAACCAGCCTCAAGGGCAGCCCCACCTAGTTGTTGTCGCTGAGTCATTAAGTCGTGTCCGACTCTTCGTGACCCCATGGACCATAGCACGCCAGGCCTTCCTGTCCTCCGCTCTTTCCCGGAGTGTGCTCAAATTCATATTCATTGCATTGGTGATGCTATCTAGCCATATCATCCTCTGCCGTCCCCTTCTCCTTTTGCCTTCAATCTTTCCCAGCATCACGGTCTTTTCCAGTGAGTTTTCTCTTCGCATTAGGTGGCCAAAATATTTGAGCTTCAGCTTCAGTATCTGTCCTTCCAATGAGCACTCAGGGTTGATTTCCTTTAGGATGGACTGATTTGACCTCCTTGCAGTCCAGGGCACTCGTAAGAGTCTTCTCCAGCACCACAGTTCGAAGGCATCAATTCTTCAGCGCTCAGCCTTCCTTATAGTCCAGCTCTCACAGCCATACGTTGCTACTGAGAAAACCATAGCTTTGATTATACGAATCTTTGTCGGCAAGGTGATGTCTCTGCTTCTTACTATGCTGTCTAGGTTTGCCATAGCTTTCCTCCCAAGCAGCAAGTGTCTTTTAATTTCATAGCTACAGTCACCATCTGCCGTGAACGTGGAGCCCAAGAAAATAAAATCTGTCACTGCTTCCATTTCTTCCCCTTCTATATGCCAGGAAGTGAGGGGGCCAGATGCCATGATCTTCGGTTTTTTAATGTTGAGTTTCAACCCAGCTTTTGCACTCTCCTCTTTCACCCTCAACAAGAGGCTCTTTAGATCCTCTTCGCTTTCTGCCATTAGGGTGGTATCGTCTGCGTATCTGAGGTTGTTGATAATTCTCCCGGCAATCTTAATTCTGACCTGTGATTCATCCAACCTGGCTTTTCTCATGATGTACTCTGCATATAAGTTAAGTAAGCAGGGCAACAATATACAGCCTTGTCGTACTCCTTTCCCAATTTTGAACCAATCGGTTGTTCCATGTCCAGTTCTTACTGTCAGAGTGGGGCCCAAGCAAAGGCAGGATCCACAGACAGGTAGCCAGCTGGAGCCAGTGTCAAACACAGACATTCCAGCGGCTTCCAAAAATGTCTATGGGGCTTTTTATCCTGGAGCTGACAGAGCCCCACTGAAGTCCCAGCCACAACCATGCCACTCTACTGTAGAGAGTCCTCCTCATGAGGAGGGTCCTCTACTCATGAGGAGCCCCTTTCCTCCCAAATGGACCTCTACTGCAGCCTGGCACTTCGCGGAGGTTCTCTCAGTTAGGCCTGCCTCCTCTGGTGCCGTTGTTCCCTGGGACTTAGGACATGCTAAAACTCCTCCTCTGAGGCAGACTACCCATCTTCCTCAGGGGCTGGGACTTCGGCAAGCTCCTCCACAGGCTCAGGCCCCTGTCATGGCATGGGCCTGGGCAGGGCCTGGGCATCATCCTCCATTGGGGCCTCTAACTCTTCCTCCTCCTCGGAGTCTTCTGACAGGGGCATGACACTGGGGAAAGCAGAACTGCCATAGAAGAATTTCCAATCAGTGCAGGAGGGTTGTTCGTAGCAGGTGGCAGCTTTGAGTGTGCCCACCCATGCTGACCCTCCTAATTTCCTCTCTGCCCTTAGGAGAAGCCAGAACTGGCACAGTCCTGTGTGGCTTGCAGGTACTGAGGCAGAAGAATTAACCTGGAAGCCTATCTAAATATGGTCAACAGTCTGAATAGAAGAGTTGCTTAGTTATGGTCAGCACTTGCTAACTGATGTGTCAAAATGACGGTCATTTTCTTCCTTCCCAGAGGACAAGCCACAAAGTGTGCCATCCCAAATACCCACCTATCTTTGACTAACATGTAATGACAGTTTAAGTGGCTCTTAAGAGTAAGTAAATGTGGCATATGTGCAGAGGTCAACGTGAGAGTTTTACAGCTCAGTTTAACTGACATTTCAATCATTAACGTTTCTTGTATTAACCTAACAGAATGTTTTCTCATTTATAGGGGTAAATGAAGAAGAAGGAGAAGGAGAAGAAGGAGAAGGAGAAGAAACTGTTGCCATGCCCTGTCACCTCCCTGTCAGGACAAGCCTGGATAAACCCTCCTCAGAGAAAGATCCTATTACTCTCCCTAGCACATATAGGTTTAATAATATTTCATTATTTCTGGATCTATTTAACATGAGATAACCAGGAAATACCTCTGGATGTGCCCTGGAGGTTGACAATGTCATGAAAAGGACCCGCAAACTTCCGTAAGCGAGCAATCTCAATAGCAGGATAAAACCTCCGTGTGAAGAAGCCCTTTATGAATGGGTAAGGTCCATCCCATGGCATTTTGTGAAAGCACCCACACTCTCTCAAAATTCCAAATCTGCCCACGAATCCAAAAAAAGTGGGGAATTGTAAGATACAATATTACATATTTCAGATGGGGGTGAGGCTGAGATATTGTGGATTGCCTAAGACTGCCTAGTGAGCTCATGGCAGAGGTGAAATTTGCAACAAAGATTTCCTTATTCATACTCCAGCTTTAGCCACTAGACTATACTACCTCCCAACATAATACTAGCTAATTTCACATCTGAGCAAAAAAGCAGGTTTCATTCAAAATCTGTAATTCACCATCTAAGGAAAAATAGAATACTGCCACTCCCTATTATTTACTGACATTTCAGTGACATGTAAGATCACACAGTATTTGATTAACTGGACACCTGTTTTTCAAGTCATCTTCATAACTGTACTTCTTCATAATAGATAACCTCCTAGTATGAAGGAAGTGGTCAAGGAAAATTAAAACTCTGTCCTTTTTAAAAAAGAAAGAATAAAGATGACAATTCGGGAATGAGAAGATAGATTTTAGGGCTCGTGCTAGAATGTCTGTGATCTTCAAATGCTCTACGACACTATGTTGTCTTTTTACATTGTACTACATTTCTATCCTTCCCTGAGTATAGATCCAAGGTGTGCTATGAATTCATAAAACAAACAAATTAAATAAATAAAACAAAAACAAGACTCTCATTTAAAAAAAAAAAAAAACACGGTTTGCCACAGCATTACATCAACTTGTTTGGATAATATTCAATCACTGGGTCAAACAGGCCCTCTGGTTGGAGGCAGTTCCACAACTATGACAGAAAAGGTGTCATTGCCCAATTAATTTCCAAAGGAGGTGGTAGCACAGCTATATAAAAGATCAAAGAGAATGAGGAAGTTCATATGGGAGAAGATGCTTTAGTTAGTAGGCCGGGCATTTAGAGCTTTACGGTACAATCCTATGCATGTTTAGACAGAGAAACATCCTACAACTCCCAGCATTCCTCAGCCAGCCCTTAAGGAATCAAACCAGTACTTTGAACTGAGTCCAAAGACAAACTATCCAATGAAGATCTTTCTGTATAGGAGTACAGAACCCTTCAACTATCCTCAGTTAACAATTGCCTTGCACTGGTTGAATCTTCTCAACTGTCTTAGAGGACAGTCCCCTACAGAGAGCTTGTAATAATCAATATGACTATCTTGATGAAGGATGGAGGACAGAAACCCCATCCTTCTTTCCAAAGCCAGAGTACTTGATGAAGCTGGTAAGATTCACTTCTTGCCCTGTGTGGCCCTGTCCAGAACAGAAAATGGAACAGGTCTCTTTTGCCATCAGAAACCTTTCCATTGACCATGAAGCCACATGAATTCCAGAGACTCTTCACATGTGGCTTTTAATGTTACCCCACTCCCACCACCCCCAGGACTGCTGCTTAAAAATACGCCTTGTTTTAAATCTTGAAAAAGCAACCTGATGGGAAATGAAATTGCTGTTAGACATCAGGGAGGTATGAGAAAACTGGAATGCATCCAAAATAGATCTGCCTAACACAGATCCAAAAAGAAAGAACTAGTCTCAAGATACTGAAAAACTAGTTTTCTTCTTTACGAAGCCTCCTTCTTAAAGAATAAAACATTTTTGGGGGCAACTTGAGACTAATTCTCTCTTTTTGGATCTGTGTTAGGCAGCAGGGGACATCAAGATAAATATAGATACACACATAGATATACACACACACATACAAACACAGGACTGGCCAAAGAGATTTTGCTCCCTGAGGCAAAAGACAAGTTGGTGCACCCCTCCCATTCCATGCACAGAAGCTGACCAGACTCCCAGCTGAATCTTACTTCAAAACTGGTGACAGGACAGCATCCTCCACCACCCAGGAGGGCAGCAGGGTAGTTCACGTGGCGCACACAGCTCTGTCCTCAAACATCCCCCTGCCGCCCCTAGCTTCTGGTTCCTGGGACAGCTGCTTCAATCTGGCTAAAGGAAGAGCCAGGCCTGCAAACACAGAGAGAGTTTCCCAGGTGTATGTGTGTAACTTGTCTCAGTTGAAATTTTTAAACAGAAGCACTTTTTAACCTAAACATGATTTTACATAGTCTCTGTGGTATTAAAATCAACTTATACATAAATGCCTCTGACCAGAAACACTGGGTGTCATATATTAATGAAGCACAGGTGCTGGTTTCATGAAATGGTCGAAACAAAACCGGTATCAGGTGTCTCTGTGAGGCCAGCTGGAAGTAGCAAGACGGCCCCATAGAGAATAAACTTGCCTGCAGCCCATGGATATTTGGGAGGAGAAATAATGTGGCAGCAGAGAACGCTCCCTGCGAGCAGAGAATTCAATCAGCCATTGACAGAAACTCCAGCTGTTAACATGAACTGCACTGCCCCACCAAGATGTATCTATTTCTCTGGTTACCCTGCTGCCCTTATGAAGTATACTTTCCCTTGTTATCTGAACTCCAGAAGTCAGTGACTTGGCATAACCAAAAACAGTTAGAGCACACACACTCATCATGTAAGCAGGAAAATCATTTCAGAACATTTGTGGCAATGGAGACAAAAGAAAGGGGAGCTGAGTACAGCAGCCATATTTAATTAATTCATTAATTACATTTATATCCTGCCTTTTTTCCTCTTTAAGTAACCCAGGGCAGAGTATATACTCCTCCTCCTCTCCATTTTATCCTCACAACAACAACCCTGTGAGGTGGGTTGGGCTGAGAGTCTGTGACTGGCCCAAAGTCCCCCAGTGAACTTCCATGGCTGAGTGGGGACTAGAACCCAGATCTCCCGACTCCCAGTTCAACACTCTCGCCACTACACCACACTGGCTCTCCTACATATGAGCTCACTTTTTAATTCATTGGTCACAATCTAACACAGAGTTAAGCTCATTTAAGGCCATGAAATCAATGAAGTGTGTGTTGGATTGTGGCCACTGAATTTTATTCATAGGTTGTGCTACCTACACAAGCTTCCAAAAGACAGTAAAGCTCTCCTTAAGCTTTATCCTCTAGAGAGGCTCATGCCCTCGCATGAAAGAAGCACCATCTTATCCAACCACTGATTTTCTGAAAGTTTTTTTTTAAAGGAAACAATCCTGAACAAATATCATTTGATGTGGACTTCATGGCTAGTTTTCCCCTTAGGACTTCTCCAGGTGCCTTTTTACAGAATCAGCTAGGTAGGGCAAAAACTCCGAACTCACCTGTACCTGTTTGGTCCGCTGTTCACGTGTTCAGTGAGTGAATCATGGGCAATCCTATATACTAAGAGCAAACTCATTTTCTGAGTGCTGATCCTTGTGCAGTCAAAATGGCACGAACCCATGCACAAGCAGGAGGCATCGACAGTGGTGTAGTGTTGGCTCTCAGGGAGGCAGCGCTGACACTTTTTTATCAGCAGGGATGAAGATGATGTCATCTCCCACCCCCACCCCCCTCAGAATTCCCCATTCCCTCTGAGCTTAGCTGTAATCTTCACAGTAGTTGGGGGCAATGAATGTTCCCAGTATTCTTGACTGTATATTTAAGCCCCACGAATGTTGACTAATCGGTTCACAGAGCTTTGCCTATATTGATCATTATGGGTTGGCTGTGGAATCTTGGCATCTGACTACATCTCTCATTGTTTTCTTTCTCATATTTATACAGAGGTCAGTCATATGATAATACTGTCAATAAATCCAAAGGGAAGGGTTGGTGTGATCAAGCAAATATGGTGTACTTAGGCCAGCATTACCTAAAATTTGGATACCTGCAGCACTGCGGTTTTCTGGTTTAAAACTGGAAGCACACTTCATTCCTGTGTCCCAAGAGAGAGGCATACACTTTCTCATTCACTCCTACAGCAATGGCAAACACACATGCACACAACTTGTATTTGTGGGATAGCCCATTGAATATGGCATTCCAGAATCCCATCTTCATTTTGGCCAGATCAGTCTGGCTGAGGGTGAGAACATGCTTTCTGAGAAATGGGGTGTGTGCGTTGAACTGCATCAGCAGTACCCAGTACTTCCTTACACCCTCCTGTTAGGAGAGAGATGGGGAACTTGTGGCCCTCCAGATCCTGTTGAACTGAAACTCCCATCATCCTTCACCATTGGCTATGCTAGCTAGGGCTGATTGCAGCTGCCATTCATCAAAATCTGGAGGACCACACATTCTCCATCACTGCCTTAGGATGATGTATTGACAGATGGGGTAGGGGAAGGGAAGGGAAGGAGTTGGATGCTGCAACATAGTGCCCCCACTCTGATAGGCATGCTGGACCAAAGTGAATGTCAGGCAGGGTGGCTATCCAGAATTTGCCATACATTAATGTAGTAATATGAGAGCCAGTGTGATGTAGTGGTTAGAGTGTTCGACTGGGACTTGGGGAATCCGAATTCTAGTCCCCACACAGCCATGAAGCTCACTGGGTGACTTTGGGCCAGTCACAGACTCTCAGCCCAATCTACCTCACAGGGTTGTTCTTGTGAGGATAAAATGGAAAGGAGGACAATGTGCACTGCTTTGAGTTCCTTGCAAGAGGAAAAAAGGCAGGATATAAATGTAACAATAAATAATATAACATAGAAACATATATGTCGGGCAGAATTAACAATAGATTTTCATTCAAGGCATACATCACATACAGCTTTCATTAAACATCCTTTATTTTAAACAAGGGAGCTCCCAATATTGTCCTTTAGCTTTTTGGTAACAATCATATCCAATGATTTCATCATCTTGAGAAAATGTGACAGTGAAATTGGCCAGCAATTATGTGGGTTACAAATGAAACTCATCCCTGTCATGCCTTATATTTATCCAAAGACCAATTGTGAGAAGCAGACTCATAGCCCATCTGCTATATGTCCATATGGACTTGTGACAAGAGAAATGAGACAGACTGCGTCTGGATCAACTACAGACCACTTAAGGAAATGCAAACATCAAAAGACACTTGAATTCAATTGGTTACCACGATGAGGGAATTTCTTGCAGCTACAGTGGTACCTATCAAGCAATTATAGCAAGAGAGAGATCTGTGACCACTGTGGTTTGCCTCCATCATATTTGGATGCACAAAACAGTCCACTGTAACTAGCCTGTTTAGCCTTTAGAGGTTTGTGTTTTTCTTTGTTCTGAAATCAAGTTAGTGCTTGCCTTCAACATACACCTGCCAAGATCTATCCCATTCCGTTCAAATTGCCTTTGTGCTATCATGTTTAGGCTTCCCTTTACATTCATTAACTGCTGAGATAACACTGAGATCAAATGCAGGATGAGAATTTCGAATTACCGACTATCACGTGGCAACAGCAATTGAATTTACTGCATGCAAACATGGCCTGAAGATGCAGAGCAGAAGAGAAGGAAGAATTTGATTTTCACTTTTTAGAGGGAATGCTAATAGGAAAGATGTAGCAGAACTATGAAGGGAGGTAGCGTGTGGAGGGGCGGGGAGAGGGGAATACACTAGTATTATGAAACACACTGTGGCTGTAGACATCTCCTGTCAAGTTCTGGATTAACTCAACAAAAGGCCTTGCAAGCTTATGCATGTTTTCTTCATCTGTGCTGTCCTACAATTTAAAATAGCCTCTGTGCCCCCATAAAGCTGTCTACTAAAAACACATTACAGCTAACTTCCTTTAACTCATTGTGATTCTCAAGGCTGCACAGCCATGCTTGTGTAGCCTTGTTACTGTTTGTCATAGTTATTAAAAAACATTTGTTGTCCTCCCCTTTCTCCATTTTGCTTTGCTGCTCTCCTGGGGAAGCTCAAGTTTTGACAAGTTTTGTCATTTTCAGAGGACAGGTGAGGAACAGGAATTCATGAAGGAGGATCCAAGCTCCTGGTCAGGAGCTGACAAATCAGCAGGACTCCACCTCATCACCAATAAACCTTTGCATGAACTCCTACAAACCTTGAGCGATGCACATGGCAAACAGGTTTAAAACCAACAGAATGTCAACGTTTACACAGAAGGCACTAAGCAAGGCTCCAGGTATCAAACTGGAAAGCATGGAAGACAAAAGGAGCATGCATTTTCTAATGCAGGTTTTCAAGGTAGAACTCCTACAAGTGCCATCTCTCATATGCTTCTGGTCAGTACAAAAGAATTATGGGGTAAAGCAGGGCTGGGGAACCTGCTAAATGGTCAAGGGTGATGGATATTGGAGTCCAACAACATCTGGACTCCACACCTACTAACATCATCTGGCCCATGGAGGCCCCTGGGGGCAATCTGGTCCCCCTCCTAAAACCTGTTTCTCACTCTTGTTATAGGGTCTGTGTCCCATTGGGCATTGCGAATTGATGGCATTGAAGCTGGAAGGTCAGCTGACTCTCTTCAGGCTCAAACTGCAGCCTAGAGGGCACCGTTTCCTCTAAGGCCCTAGTACACCGGCCTCTTGAGGGCCCAGAGTGACACAGGGGGTAGTAAGACACTGGAGATTGGCTGCTGGAAGACCTGATTTGAGGCATCATTCAGTGCATTACAGGAAGCTTCCTGTGTTCCTATTTAACAACCACTGCCAAAGGAATCACACTTAACTGGGGGAGTCTGGGCAGGGCCAAGCCAAGTTTCAGTGAAGTTGCATGCTTATATTCACTTTTCAGTGCTTTGAAATTGAAATCAGTTGATTAATGGAACTTGGAAATTAAGCTAACCCCTCAGACCATGCAACCCATGTTAGAATTCTGTAATATAGGGAGCACCTGCCAAAGAATTGTATATTTTAATTGCTGTATATTGTCACCTCCCCAAAAGGATAGTCAATGCAGCAAAGGAGCCATTCCCTACAAACCAGAAGCTTTAAACTATATTAATAGCCTATATACCTGTCATGCCTTTTTCACATTCTGCTTACATCTTGAATAAGGATCTTTGCAGCTACAGTATAAATCAGCAGAGGCATAAAATAAGCGACATGCTCTAGGATCGTTTCATTATCAGTGCACGTAACGTTGTTCCGCAAAGGGGCTGTGCATTGTCAACTCTATTAAGGCACCGTGGGAGCCACAATGGCCCTTATCTCTATGAAGCTGTTATCTCTGAATTAACTGGGTTAAAAATGCATACAGAATGGCAGATTTGACCTACATTCTGTCAGAAATGAAATTCAACGTTGAACGCTGCTTTTACACCATATAGGCAGACAAACGTGCTGATGTTACCTGATGAACATGCTGAGTGTTGTTGCTGTTGTATGTGGTAGTGGTGATGTGTGTGTGTGTGTGTGTGTGTGTGTGTGTGTTTAGGATGGGATAAAAGTGCTGCTCCATTAGAGGAGAGAAGTCCACTGATGAAGTGACATGGCTACCCCAGATGTTCCCAGGACACCCATGGAAAGCTCTGTGGGTGTAGGATCACTTCTGGTAGTGCTCCCACCAGTGGCAGCAACCAATTCAGGGTGCTTAAGGAACAGGGCAGGGCAGCCTTAGATCCATCAGATCCAAAGCCCCCTTGCTCCCCCAACATTTTATTTATTTGTTTGTTTGTTTATTAATTATTACATTTATATCCTGCCTTTTTTTCTCTTGCAATGAACCCAAGGCAGCTTACATAGTCTTCCTCCTCCCTATTTTATCCTCACAACAACCCTGATCCAACATGGCCCTGGATCAGGCATGAAGCTGGCATAGTTAATTTCCCTTCCACTGGTTTCAATGGGAGAGAAGAGAACTGCTTGTTTTTAAAACCAGCAATGCCCCACCCTGCCTCCCGCCCTGGCACAGTGAACCAATACGGCTTGAGAAGCCGTGGATCCTCCGCTACATAAGTCCCTCTGAGATTGCTCTGTCAGTCCTACTAAGTCACTTATATCTGCAGTTATATATTATCAAATAGCAAAGCATTCTTAAGGAATTTTGAAATATGCATATGTATAATCAGTTGAAGTGGACTGGAATGGGCCACTTCACATCAAATGACCACCAGATCTACTACTGTGGACAAGAGGACCACAGAAGAAATGGAGTAGCCTTCATAAGTAATAATAAAGTGGCTAAAGCAGTGCTTGGATACAATCCAAAAAATGACAGAATTATCTCAATTCAAATTCAGGGTAAGCCATTTAACATCACAGTGATCCAAATATATGCCCCAACCACAGATGCTGAAGAAGCAGAAGTAGATCAGTTCTATGAGGATCTGCAGCACCTACTGGATAGTACACCAAAAAAAGATGTTATTTTCATCATAGGAGACTGGAATGCTAAGATGGGTAGTCAAACGACACCTGGAATTACAGGCAAGCATGGTCTGGGAGAACAAAATGAAGCAGGACATAGGCTGATAGAATTTTGCCAAGACAACTCACTGTGCATAACAAACACTTTCTTCCTACAACCTAAGAGACGACTTTATACATGGACTTCACCAGACGGTCGACACCGAAATCAGATTGACTACATCCTTTGTAGCCAAAGGTGAAGGACATCTATGCAGTTGGTAAAAACAAGACCTGGAGCTGATTGGAGTTCAGATCACGAACTTCTTATTACACAATTTAGAATCAGACTAAAGAGAATAGGGAAGACCCACAGATCAGTTAGATATGAGCTCACTAATATTCCTCATGAATATGCAGTGGAGGTGAAGAATAGATTTAAGGGACTAGATTTAGTAGTTAGCGTCCCGGAAGAACTATGGACAGAAGTTAGCAACATTGTTCAGGAGGCGGCAACAAAAAACGCCCCAAAGAAAAAGAAAACCAAGAAGGCAAGATGGCTGTCTGCTGAGACACTGGAAGCAGCCCAAGAAAGAAGGAAAGCAAAAGGCAATAGTGATAGATATGCCCAATTAAATGCAAAATTCCAGAGGTTAGCCAGAAGAGATAAGGCATTATTTTTAAACAAGCAATGCGCGGAAGCAGAAGAAGATAATAGAATAGGAAGGACAAGAGACCTCTTCCAGAAAATTAGAAACATCCGAGGTAAATTCCAGGCAAAAATGAGTATGATCAAAAATAAAGATGGCAAGGACCTAACAGAAGCAGAAGAGATCAAGAAAAGGTGGCAAGAATATATGGAAGATCTGTATAGGAAGGATAATAATATCGTGGATAGATTTGACAGTGTGGTCAGTGAGCTAGATACAGACATCCTGAAGAGTGAGGTTGAATGGGCCTCAAGAAGCATTGCTAATAACAAGGCAGCAGGAGATGACGGTATCCCAGCTGAACTGTTTAAAATCTTGCAAGATGATGCTGTCAAGGTGATGCATGCCATATGCCAGCAAATTTGGAAAACACAAGAATGGCCAACAGATTGGAAAAAATCAACTTATATCCCCATACCAAAAAAGGGAAGCACCAAAGAATGTTCAAACTATCGAACAGTGGCACTTATTTCACATGCCAGTAAGATAATGCTCAAGATCTTGCAAGGTAGACTCCAGCAATTCATGGAATGAGAATTGCCAGATGCACAAGCTGGGTTTAGAAAAGGCAGAGGAACTAGAGACCAAATTGCCAATATCCGCTGGATAATGGAGAAAGCCAGGGAGTTCCAGAAAAACATCTACTTCTGTTTTATTGACTATTCTAAAGCCCTTGACTGTGTGGATCATAACAAATTGTGGCAAGTTCTTGGTGATATGGGGATACCAAGTCATCTTGTCTGCCTCCTGAGGAATCTGTATAACGACCAAGTAGCAACGGTAAGAACAGACCACGGAACAATGGACTGGTTTAAGATTGGGAAAGGAGTATGGCAAGGTTGTATACTCTCACCCTACCTATTCAACCTGTACGCAGAACACATCATGTGACATGGTGGGCTTGATGAATCCAAGGCTGGAGTTAAAATCGCTGGAAGAAACATTAACAATCTCCGATATGCAGATGATACCACTTTGATGGCTGAAAGCGAGGAGGAGCTGAGGAACCTCATGACGAAGGTGAAAGAAGAAAGTGCAAAAGCTGGGTTGCAGTTAAACCTCAAAAAAACCAAGATTATGGCAACCAGCTTGATTGATAACTGGCAAATAGAGGGAGAAAACGTGGAGGCAGTGACAGACTTTGTCTTTCTAGGCGCAAAGATTACTGCAGACGCTGACTGCAGCCAGGAAATCAGAAGACGTTTACTTCTTGGGAGGACAGCAATGAGAAATCTTGATAAAATAGTTAAGAGCAGAGAACATCACACTGACAACAAAGGTCCGCATAGTTAAAGCAATGGTATTCCCCGTAGTGACCTATGGCTGCGAGAGCTGGACCATAAGGAAGGCTGAGCAAAGGAAGATAGATGCTTTTGAACTGTTGTGCTGGAGGAAAATTCTGAGAGTGCCTTGGACTGCAAGAAGATCAAATCAGTCCATACTCCAGGAAATAAAGCCAGACTGCTCACTTGAGGGAATGATCTTAAAGGCAAAACTGAAGTGCTTTGGCCACATCATGAGAAGACAGGATACCATGGAGAAGATGCTGATGCTAGGGAAAGAGGAAGGCAAAAGGAAGAGGGGCCAACCAAGGGCAAGATGGATGGATGATATTCTGGAGGTGACGGACTCGACCTTGGGGGAGCTGGGGGTGGCAACGGCTGACAGGAAGCTCTGGCATGGGCTGGTCCATGAAGTCATGAAGAGTCGGAAGCGACTGAATGAATAAACAACAACAACAAATAATCAGTTGATGGTCTCAAATCAGTTTTGGACATATAGTGAAATTAAATCCATGCCGGAAACAGATTACCTTGTTTTGAATAGTTACAGTTATGGAACTTTCGTAAGAAGCTATATAGAATTGGACTTTGATTATGGGAATGAACCAAAATTATATCAAATTGAAAACACAAAGCATCTTCTTTTTACAAATTTATAAAATTTTACCATGTTTCTACTGTAAAGAACAGGTTATTATTACTCTTAATAATAATAATTTCATTTCTATACTGCCCCATAGCCAAAGCTCTCTGGGCAGTTTACAACAATTCATAAAAAATACTCCAGGTTAAGAGCAACCATGCTGGATCAGACCAAAGGCCTATCTAGTCCACCATTCTATTCACACAGTGGACAGCACGGGAAGCCCATGTTCCCCAGCAACTGGCATATGGCAGCATACTGCCTCTGATACTGACGTAATATATAGTCATCATAACCAGTAGTCATTGACAGCCTTATCTTCCATGAATTAAGCAATATATGATAAAACGGAAACAAGATTTAGGACCTACAACAACATCTGATGTCTGGGGAAATTATTGATAATAACACAAAAAAATCCATTTTGTGAAAGCTTTCAAAAATTGTGTTAAAATTATGATGCGATGGCATATAACATTAATGACATTCCAATAAATGTTGGAAGTGTCAAGAGAACGATGGGGATTATTGTCACCTATTGTTGACCCACCACAAAAGCAAGAGAATACTGGTTAAAAAAAAAAAAAAGCATGATAAGATAAAGCTAATAAGACATATCCATTTGGAAATGGATTTGTTATTATTTCTATTACACTATGCAAGAGATCTAAGAAGTGGAGAGCTGTAACTTATTCCCACTATTGAAGACTGAAAAGTATATGACTACACAGTTATGTCAAAATGAACCAATTACGTGAGAATAAAGAAAGGGGGGTGGGGAATCTACAGCCATCCAGGTCTTGTTGGACTCCAATGACCAGAGGTTATTTATTTATTTATGAAGTGTATCTTTCTCCCTTCATCACAAAACGATCCCAGGGTAGGTCGCAATACACAATATGTCATAAAACCAATACAAATGCACAATTGGTCAGTAAAAAAACTTGTCATAAAAACCACCTATTTTGATGTAATGCAAGATGGGAATTAGAGCCCAACAATATCTGCAAAGCCTGCAAGTTTCCCCATGCCTGGAATAAGGCAAGATGACAAAGACAGAACAGTTTTCTATCTGGATGGAAACTGTTGACTGAATATTGGCAGAATAGAGCACGTGCATCCACAGATATAAAGCATTGTTTGCTTATAAATGCATTAAGGTTATTATTACAAGTTATGTTTATTTCACTCATATTTGTTATTTATATACATTTGGCAATAATAAAAATTAAAATGTGGGCATTATCATTTAATTTGTGAACCTATGAATATGATGAAGTTGTTCTGAAAGTGATGAATCGTTCAGTATTTTTTTTTAATTCTGTGTTTTATGAAAATCAAACAAACACAAACACTGCAGCAGTCTCCTCCAATATCGTCATATTGAGCCTAGTCATTAATTCCAGAAACAGCAAAACATCACTAGAGCAATACTTCTTCTGAAATAGGGTGGTAAATGATCCTCATGTCTTTAACAAGACATGTCTTTAACAATCATGGCTTATGATCCTCATGTCTTTAACAAGCTCTTGAGAGATTAAACAAACAAGACTTCTTGTATTCTACCCATGTAGCAAGGGAGAAAACTGTATTTGCAAACTGCATCCTGTCAAAGCCCCAATATTAGTAAGTAAATACATACCCAGGGCATCTCCAAATGCAGCCCCCATGGGCACATATGCGCCCACTAACACTTTCTTAAAGGCCTGCAGGAGGACCCAAACCTTTTGTTGATCCAATCTGGCTGCACAAGATTTTACTTCCTGTTAGTAAGTAGAGCAGTTCCTCCTTGCTCTGCTAGCCTCTGCCACACTGATTAAACATGTCCCCTTCCCTTCTAATTGCCCTTCGCTTTCAAGGCAGATGGGAGAAATATGTAAACAAGCAAGCAGTCTGTGGTAGCACCATCTTGTGCTGGTTGTGCAGGAAGGGAAACTGGAAAGCCCAGTGTACCTCAGCCTTTCCCTGTGGAGGGAGTAATGAAAAAAGAGCCCGCCTTGCCTGCTTGTGTTCTATTGGAGATGATGGTGCAGAGCAAACCCATGGCACCCTGTCCTTTCCCTGGGCAGGGGTGGAAGAGAGGGCCTTCCTTGCCCATGTGTTAAAAGAGGCAGCGGGTACAAAGCAAGCTCTGCACACCTGGTCCTTTCCCCATGGAGTGGAGGAGATGAAGAGAGGGCCTTCCTGGATCTTGTGTTGTTGGAGGTGGTGGTTTCCCTGTGGAGGGGAAACAATGCACAGAGCAAGCTCAGTGTGCCTTCCCCTATCCCTTGGACACGGGGGGGGGGGGAGAATAAAGAGGCTGCCTCCTTGCCTTGTCTGCTCCTGAGATGCTAGAGGCAACAGTGTCAGGAGCGCCCTAGCTGCCTCTTGCAGTCCCCACCAATAGCCAACTCAGGACACAGACGACGAGGATTCTTTCCGAGACTTTATTCCTTTATGACTCTTTCAGATACTAATAACTAGCGACAAAGCAAGGAACAGCACTGGGGAAAGATAGCAGGGTAGCCTAAGATCCAGGTAAGGCAGTTGGTCCCTGTTTGAAGGAGAACCACGGAAAGACCCTGAACTTATGGGCTAGGGAGAGATTCTCCCTTTCCCTTGGGTCCTCGGGACACGACCATTGTTTGCACACCAAACGAGCGCTACGCCTCCTTTCTGCACACTCCATCTGTCGTCGCTCCCTGCGTCTGCGCCGAGCATCCAGCAAGCCCCCCTCCAGCACTCTCTCACTGCCAGGGTCACTGTCTCTCCCAGGAATGCTGGCAGGAGGAATCTCTGCCAGCTGCTGTGCTTGTGAGAGATGAGCGAGCTCCTCTCCCACTAATTGCTTTTCCTCCTCAGAATCAGAACTGATCAGGGGCTCTATTGGCTCAGTTTCTACCCTGACATCCAGGTACAAACAAGCTCATCATGTCTCTTCCATTCCCCCCCCCCCGGGGGGGGATTGCCTTGCCAGCCTGCTTGTGTCTTGTTTGAGGCAACCCACCATACCGGTTTCCCTGTGGATGGATGGTGGGATGGATAGATCTTCAGTAACAAGAGGAAATATACAAAGCAGCCGCAATTCTCCAGGAACATGAATGAGTACAAAGTAAGCTGATAGAAGATAATCAGACGTATCTTTGCTTGAAAAGGTTTTCCTAGTTTCATACCCACACAATTTTATACACCCATAAATTTGGGGGAATTAATTTGAGAAGAATTTATATAGAGGCGATTACTTAGAGCTAGTTTGACTTTCTGTAAAATGTTGTTTGTTGGGGCAGGGAACTATGGGTTCAAAGGAGTGTGTTTATTTTATTTACAGTATAGGTGCTGGTTTTATCGTATAAAGCCCTACACAGCTTGAGACCACAATACCTGATGGCATGCTTCTCCCGAAATGAACCTACCCGGCCATACTCTACATTCAACTTCTAAGTCCTCCTCTGACTGCCTCCTCCAAGGGAAGCTCAGAAGGCAGTAATGAGGGAGAGGGCCTTCTCAGAGAGGGCCCCCCATCTGTAGAAAGAGCTCCCTAATGAGGTCCACCTGGCACCAACATTGTTATCTCTTTAAAGATAAGACCTATCTCTTTTCCCAGGCATTTCGCAGCACATGATGAGTTTTAATCGGTCCTGGATGTGTCTTTAGTTATGACTGACTGGTCAAAGTTATTTTTAGTTATATGTTGTTTGTGTATATTGTCTGTGTGCTTTTATGTAAATGGCTTTTAAACTTTTTATATTGTATTTAATGTTTTAACTTTTGTAAACCATCCAGAGTGCCTCAGCTATGGGGTGGTATAGAAATGTTAGTAGTAGTAGTAGTAGTAGTAGTAATAATAAATATGTATACCGCTCTATATCCAAAGACCTCAGACCAGTTTGTCTTTTAGTTTTGCCATTTTGCCTTTCTGTGAAATGGTTTTTTTGTTGCAGTAGTAGGTTTTGTGATTGTCCATACCCCTGGCAACCATTTTATGACTCCCTCCCATGGTAGCCATTTTGTCATAATCCCCAGAACACTCTCTCAAAAATTAAACATGCCCACAAAGGCTGAGACCTCTGACATACCCAACTGCCTTTGACTGCACATGAACAAATGCATTTTTGAGGGAATCAACATCACTAGCCATTACTACTACAGTATACCAGACATGGAAGCATAATGTGAAACCCATTATGTTTTCTGAATATTAGTCATGGCAGTTTTACTTTATTTAAACTCAAAAGATAAATATTGACACTTCTTCAAAAGGAGGGGAGGAATATCAATCAGTATGTTAAAAAGTGTAGTTGAATGCAATGCATTGTTCTTAATGTATGTGTTTTTATTTGAGATTTGTATTCACAGCACACACCGCAGTGACAGAGGATGCTATGACTGCAGCAGAAAGCAAGCTATTAATACACAGCGGATCCACAACACAAGATATTATTCAGTCCTAATTGTCAGATAAACACTGACAGATGACTCTGTTGAAATAATCATGTATGATATAGTGTCAATGCATATTCACAACCTAATATCTGCATATCAGATCTCTCTTATGCAGTGACAGAGGCTTATGCTCACATAATACTTACTAGGCTGTAAAGTGTAGGAGTACTGCCTACAGTTTAGATAAGCAACATGGAATATTCCTGTCACATAGTTCAGAGATGGCCAGCTTCTTGAGCCTGGCCGGGTAGACTCTTCCCATGAGCCTGACTGCTCAGAGAAATGAACTACCGCCCACAGCCCAACAGTTTGGGCAGAAATGGAGAACCTGGCAGGCATCTTCCTCAGAAGGACATTAGATGAAGCCCACCAGTTAAGAAGCACTGATACAGCTTGCACTCATAACCCAGTATTGGGATGGGTGAAGTACATCAGAGAAAATTCAGACCATGAGCTATATGTTGCCTATGGGCCAGGGCTACCAGTAGGACAGCTCTGACGGAACCCAAAAAGCTCTTTCCAGAGGGGTTGCCACGTCATCTGTGGAAGCAAAACCAACAGAGAGCCTAGGGGCACCTTGAAGATCAATAAATGTATTATGGCATAAGCTTTCATGAACTATAGTCAACTTGTAAGTCATTCTGAACTCTAGAGAAATCTCAGGCCATTTTAAGTAGTCAATGACTTTTCACACGTCTGCTATGTGTTGCCATAACACTTGAAGGACAAACATATCTCTGTAAATATGTAGGAACGTTCATTGGGAGCTACAACTGTCTTTTCATCTGCCTTTAAATTTGAAACAGTCCTTACAAACAGTATTATATCTTGGGGTTTGCAAAGTATCAGGGAACCTAGACAAAAGCTTTAAAAAAAGTTTAGCAACTACTTGTTCTACAATATCGTAAACATCAAAATAATTGGTGAAACCCATGAGGAAGCATCTCCAGGACAATGGGCCAGTTACCACTACGATCACATCCATATCCATGACCAATTCACAAACCCTCAGTTGGGAGGGCAAATGTATTAGCAAAACAGAAATGGCCAACAGAGCACCTTTAATGACGGAAGTGAAGATCAGTTTGGATTGGGGAATTTCCTACGCACACACAATGAATTTTCTGAACACCTCCCCAGAGATCAATTTGTCAGATGCCATGTTGTCATTCTCTAACTGGAAAAAAAAATCATTTAGATCCAATCTTTGGGCTGTTTCCTAGAATGAAAGGACTAGAAAGTAATATCCGGCTACTTCTGAACACAACTACCATTCAAGTATTCTTTCTCATAACTGAATAGCATTTTATGTTCTCAGAGAAATTGTCCTCTGCCTGATCATGTAAATAAGCCAACAAGTACATCAGTTGAAGGACCGGAACTGTTGGACACACAAAAAGCAACTGAAAATGAACACGGTGCATTTGAGAACTCAGTTAACAGAGTTGTGCTAAATGACGGGAAGAAAACAAGAAATATGTAAATATTGCTAATTTTCAATTAAAATTAATGTTAATAACATAGTAATGATTATGAACCATGTTTTATTTTTTACTATAGTACTATACAGCCTGAGTCTACCCAGCATTGTTGAACCACTGATGTCTGCCCTGGCCCCCTTTCTCCAGCACTTCTCTGTAATCTGGTGGCTTTTTAAAAACAACAACCCTGTTCATGTCACCAGTGGTGGTGGCAGCAGAACTACAAGGAGCAGGTTATCTTTTAACTCTTTGCTGCCGCTTCTTATGAGAGGGGTGCAGAACCTCGGGCCTGGGAGCCAAATCTGGGATCCAAAACTCCAGTGTTCCCCAAATAGCCACACCCTTTTCCTTGGCCCCACCCACTCTCCCCTGGCCACTGATGGCTTGATGTGCTTTTTTTAGCTTTTGTGCAGTTTTGTCCCCATTCTAAAAGACAGAACTGCCTCTCCTAAGGCTTTGTTACGGGCAGCAACAACTTTAAGCTAAAATATGCTTGGGGTGTTGTTGTTGTTTTGTACTTTTGGCCCCAGAGGAACTAGAGATCAAATCGCCAACATTCGCTGGATCATGGAGAAAGCAAGAGAATTCCAGAAAAACGTCTATTTCTGCTTCATTGACTACGCTAAAGCCTTTGATTGTGTGGATCACAACAAACTGTGGCAAATTCTTAAAGAGATGGGAGTATCAAACCACTTTACCCGTCTCCTGAGAAAACTGTACGAGGGTCAAGAAGCAACAGTAAGAACCGGACATGGAACAGCCAATTGGTTCAAAATTGGGAAAGGAGTATGACAAGGCTGTATATTGTCGCCCTGCTTATTTAATTTATATGCAAAGTACATCATGAGAAACGCTGGTTTGGATGAATCACATATCGGAATTAAGATTGCCGGGAGAATTATCAACAACCTCAGATATGCAGATGATATCACCCTAATGGCAGAAAGCGAAAAGGATCTAAAGAGCCTCTTGTTGAGGGTGAAAGAGGAGAGTGCAAAAGCTGGGTTGAAACTCAACATTAACAAAACTAAAATCATGGCATCTGGCCCCATCATTTCCTGGCATATAGAAGGGGAAGAAATGGAAGCAGTGACAGATTTTATTTTCTTGGGCTCCAAGATCACCGCAGATGGTGACTGCAGCCATGAAATTAAAAGACGCTTGCTCCTTGGCAGGAAAGCTATGGCAAACCTAGACAGCATAGTAAGAAGCAGAGACATCACCTTGCCGACAAAGGTCCGTCTAATCAAAGCTATGGTTTTCCCAGTAGCAACGTATGGCTGTGAGAGCTGGACTATAAGGAAGGCTGAGCGCCGAAGAATTGATGCTTTCGAACTGTGGTGCTTCTGAAGGCTCTTACGAGTCCCCTGGACTGCAAGGAGGTCAAATCAGTCAATCCTAAAGGAAGTCAACCCTGAGTGCTCATTGGAAGGACAGATACTGAAGCTGAAGCTCAAATATTTTGGCCACCTAATGCAAAGAGAAAACTCTCTGGAAAAGACCCTGATGCTGGGAAAGATTGAAGGTAAAAGGAGAAGAGGACGGCAGAGGATGAGATGGCTAGATAGCATCACCAATGCAATGAATATGAACTTGAGCACACTCCGGGAGAGAGCGGAGGACAGGAAGGCCTGGTGTGCTATGGTCCATGGGGTCACGAAGAGTCGGACATGACTTAACAACTGAACAACAACAACCACTGGAAGGCAGCCCCCAAGAGCTTCTCCACAATGGAATTTGGCTCCTGGGCTGAAAGAGGTTCAACACCCCTGGCCTATGGGGATGGCACTGCAAAAAGTATATCAGCTTTTCTTAAAAGTATGCAAATACCAGTATCAGGTTTTAACCAGTGGTGGTGGCACAGCAAGATGTATCAGCCACCTCCACCCATATTTTGGTTTTCCCATAGTGCCCTCAATGTCAGGAACATTATGTAAAAACCAAAATTGTGGGCAGAAACCTCTGGAAGCTCTTGCTGGGCCACTACCACTGGTTAAAAGATAACCTAATATATGTAATTGTGCACTTGTTAAAAAAAAAAAAAGATGGTGCACCAGAGAAAGTGTGTCAGGACAGGTCCCCCTCCCTCCTGAGCAACTAAGTTCCACTTCCTCCTATGTAGGAGAGGGCCCACCACAGAAACACCTCCAACTTAGATCCAACTCTCCCATCCCTCAGCCCACACAGCCTTAAGAATTCAGCATTCCCCCACTCCCATTCCAACTCCTGGGGAAAACACTGACCTGGATTTGAATGGGTGTCAAACTTCACATGGGACTCAGAGACCAGAGGAGTTGTGTGACGATGGCAGGGAAGCTAAGTGGAAATCTGGGAAACTGATGCCTGGCGAGCTGAGTGGGATGGAAGACAGCCCAAGCAATCAAAAACCTGAGAAATAAGGAATGCTGAGGCAAGATGAATGAAATAGAGTGAATAATAGGGTAGAAAGCAGAGACCTTAAAGAAGCAAAGGATACAGAGGACAGGGAAAGGAAAGGTTAAAGAAAATGTATGGGGAAATCTCATACAGACATGAGGCTCCTTCACTCGGAGCTTTTATCCTGCTATTGAGACTGCTCACTCTCAGAAGTTTGCGGGCCCTTTAGATGGTGTCATTAACCTCTGGGACGTCTCCTGCACTAAATGACCTTTATTTCATTTTTAAATAGATCGGAGTTAATGAGCTATCAAAGTACCCCACTTGTGTTCCGCATGAGTTCCCTCCATGAAAAAGGAAAAGCCACAAGAAGAGGAGCGAGATCAGTGAAACATATAGAGAACTCAGATAAGAGGGAGAAGGAGGGGAAAGGGGAGAAGGGAAGGAAGCACGTGTAAAGGGAGTCCATTGTGATCCTGCATTTAAAATGGAAGCAGAAAGCCCTATTTTAAATGCAGGGTTTTAGGCTGATGTAGAGATCCTCCTTGTAAAAGGAAAAGAATAAATAGGGGGTTCTGAAGAATAGGAGGTTGGGAATACAAAGCATAGAGGTGTGAGAAATTGAATTTTACATATTGTTTTAAATTAACCCCCCCCAAGTCTTTGGTTGCCAGCTTCTAGTCATAACCCTATTTTCCAATGAGTATTTTGGCAGAAGCCAACGTTACATTGTACCAACTTGATTCCCTGCCACAGTGGCAGCTACGGTCTTGAAAAATACTGGAGATGTTTTGGTTGTGACTTTGTCCAAGGAATCCTAAGATCTTTAGTCTGGTGAGGGTGTAGAAAAAATAATTTATGGATAATAAATCTAATTAAACAGATCTCCTGTTTACTTGACAGGCTCCTACTTCCTGTTTATATCCAAGGTTCAAAGAGATGTGGTTTTCTTGATGCTGAGAAGGACCAAGTCATTCACAGATAACACAGTGACTTTATAAATAGATGCTCATAACCTATATTTTAAAACATTTATTAACTACAAGCAAATGTATTTAAGACAATTAAAAAATAAATTGATACCATGGTATTTTTGACAAAGGTTAAAACGGGAAAACTTTACCAATACAGCTTTTTGCTAGCAGAGGTTACCCCCTGCTGTGAGCAACCCCACTCAGTATCTTCCCTTTACTTTTATAGTTTTACATTTTAACATGATATGTGAAGTGACTGGCTACTATATTCTTTTAATCCCACCTCTTCATATTTATTCACATTTGATTTTTTTTTGTTTTTACTTCTCCAGTTCTATAGAAATTTCCCAACTTCTTCTCTGTGGTTTCAACCTGTCAGGGCCATGAACCTTACTGAGCAAAATTTTTCTCATAATGTTCTCTTTCCCCATGGTCAAGCTTCCTGCCAGTAATAGGTCAAAAGCAAACTTTGGTTTAGACAGCCTTTTAAGCTAAGCCTATTTGAGATGTCTAACATGACCATTGCCTTAAAATTGCCTACAAGGGTGCTGAGAATTGTGTCAGAGATCCTTGAAACCAGAGTTCTTTGTGGCAGGTATTACACGAGCATGGATATGCCTTCAAATGTCTTGTTGAAATATATATTGGAAAGTACAGCACAAAAGAGCATAAAAGGGACATTGGCCTTGTTTACAAAATGTAGAGAGAATGAATGAGTTGGAACCATAGAATTACCTGCCTCAAGGAGTATCAGTGTGTCTATTCCTATGTATTAAATGGCAGCATTCAGTATGGTTTTACATATCATTTAGAAAGAAATAACACCAGGTGAAAAGTGATACGAATTCTCTTTTCTAGTCTATCTCATATTTTCTTATCACACATTTACTGTCATCTATATGCTAGGGGGGAAGTTAAATGTATCCTGATAAGGAAATTGAGGGTAAAGGGGGGTTATTAATCCGATGAATCCTATGAAGTCATTCCATTATGAAGTGTAGCAGATAACCAAGGTCAAATAAAAAGGTTGGTTTGCCAATAATACCCCTAGCAATTATTGTAAGCCAGTCTAGTGCAGTTATATTCCCTGGATAAAATAAAGATTCCAGCAGTTATGACACTACCTGCCCTAGAGATGAATATCCCATTAGACTTGGCTGAGGTTTCATCTGAATGGCTGCATGATCTCCTCCCAAATTCATGCAGTCAGAGAGCAGCAACCTGAGTCTACAATGTTTCATTGGCTTTGCAGAATATTGATCAGGCAACAGCCATTAGTACAAGTGTACACACACACACACACACACACACACAATTATATATATAATCATTGGTTGCATTGTATTTGTTTTATTATGTATTTTGCCCTTATAGAGCTTCAGCTATAGGGTAAGTTGAATAAATAAATAAAAATAAGTAATAATCAGGGCCAATTCCATCAACAAGCTTGCATTCATTTGGGGAAGTATCCATTGTGGTGTGTGGACCTGGGTTTACGACACTTTGCCATACTCATATCACTGATATTAGAACCTGTTGCCTCACTGACTTGAGTGATCGCAATCTGACCTGAAGCTAAAGAAAGAACTTGTCAGTAAGGGAAATAATGTTTGCAAAGATCCATAAATTCAGCAGAACCTTGCTTAAAGTAAACAAGTCAGTGTTTGTCAACCAGAATTTCTGAAGCTTGATTTGTACAGTGGTTAATTGGTGAAAGGAGTCCCATGAGCTCTTGAGCTCCTCTGTGGAGCTTTGCATTTTTGCTATGGATTTTGCATTTTTTAGTAATAAATATAGAACTGTCATTCAATTATTATTGTTTAGCAGATTAATATTCGTCGGTTGATCGATCAATTAAATTTGCAGAAATGCACATATAAATAAAACCAAAATGTATGATAAAAATAAGTAAGAACATATGAAAAGCCATGCTGAATGAGACCAAAGGCCTATTTAGTACAGCATTCTGTTCACACAGTGGCCAACCAGCTGCCTGTGGGAAGCCCACAAGAAGGATATGAGTGCACCCTCCCAATTGTGTTCCTCAGCATACTGCCTCTGATACTGGAGGTAATATATAGCCATCCTGATTAGTAGCCACCGATAGCCTTATCTTCCATGAATTTGCCTAATCCCCTTTTAAAGCCATCTAAGTTGCTGGCCATTACTACATCTTGTGGCAGTGAATTCCATAGTTTAACTCTGTGAAGAAGTACTTCTTTTATCAGTTCCAAATCTCCCACCATTCAGTTTCAGTGGATGACTCTGAGTTCTAGTATTATGAAAGAGGAGAAAACCTATGCACTTTCTCCATAGCATGCATAATTTTATACACCTCTATCATGTCTCCCCTTACCTGCCTTTTTTCTAGGCTAAACAAACAGTCCCAAATATTGCAACCTTTCCCCATGGTGGAGTTGCTCCAGTCCCTTGATAATTTGGCTTGCCCTTTTCTGCACCTTTTCCAACTCTACAATATCTTTTTTGAGGTGCGGTGACCAGAACTGTACACAACATTCCAGGTGCAGTCATACTATAGATTGGTGTTAAGCATTATGATATTTGAAATTTTATTTACAATTCCTTTCCTAATTATGACCAATATGGAATGTGCTTTTTTCATAGCAGCTGTGCACTGGGTCAACATTTTCATTGAGCTATCCACCATAGCCCCAAGAACTCTTTCTTTGTCAGTCACCACCAGCTTGAATCCCATTAGTGTATATATGAAGTTGGGATTTTTTGCCCCAATGTGCATCACTTTAAACTTGAATGACTGAACAACAACAACACTGAACTGCCTCTCCTATTTTAATGCCCATTTGCCCAGTTTGGAGAGATCACTATAGAGCTCTTTGTAATCCCTTTTTGTTTTAACCACCCTAAATAAATTGGTGTCATCAACAAACGTGACCACGTCACTGCTCACTCCAAATTCCAAATTATTTCTGAAAAAGTTAAAAAGGACTAGTCCCAATACAGATTCTTGTGGAATCGGACTGTTTACATCTCTCCATCGAGAAGTGACCATTTATCCCTACTCTCTTCTTTCTGTTCTTTAACCAGTTACCAGTCCCTAAGAGGACCTCCCCTCTTATTCCATGACTGCTAAGTTTCCTCAGTAGTCTTTGGTGAGGGACTTTGACAAAAGCCTTTTGGAAATCCAAGTAAACAACGTCTACCGGCTCACATGTGTCCGCGTTTATTGACACTTTCAAAGATCTCTAAAAGGTTGGTGAGACAGGACATACCTTTGCAAGAGCCATCTTGATTCTTTTTCAGCATGGTTTTCCCTTCTGTGTCTTTGATAATTTTATCTTTAATAATGCTTTGATTTCTACCAATTTACCCAGAACAGACATTAAGCTAACCAGCCTGTAATTTCCTGGATTCCCTCCACCCCCTTTTTAAAAATTGGCATTACATTGGCCATTCTCCAGTGGTCTGGTACAGAGGCTGATCAGTGACATGTTAGACATTCTTGTTAAAAGATCAGCATTTTCACATTTGAGTTCTTCAAGAATTCTAGGATGGATACCATCTGGGCCGGGTGATTTGTTACCTTTCAGTTTGCCAATTAGGTCTAGAACTTCATCTCTTGTCACCACTATTTGCCTCAGTTCCTCAGATTCTGTTCCTGAAAATATCAATTCAGGCATGGGTATCTGCCCTGTGTCACTGAAGACAGATGAAAAGAATTCATTCAGCTTCTCTGCAATTGCACTGTCTTCCCTTAACATATCTAGGCACACTTGGGCCAGATCGACATGGCAACAGAATATGAAGCGCTTTCATGTTTAATGCAGGTTTCATGAAATTGACTATGGTCTGTCAGGGACACACAAAGCCAGAAAAGTGGAGTATACAGTACCTTAAAACTCTGGTCTCCAAGCTTTTTTGATCATGCACCCCTATCGATAAAAAAAATTGAACACGCACCCCCAATATATGTGCATTTATTAAAAATTATATACATGTACTACTGTTCTAATATATTACGTACATTATAAAACATACACAAAAAATAAAAATTAGAAAAGGATGAGAGAAAGATGAAATAAACAATATTTTTAAAATAATTTATTGTATTCATTAATGGTATAAAAATCTATTTGCTCTCATTAAAATTATTATTATTAATAATATTTTTAGTGAGAGCAATGTGATTGAATATGCTTCATTATTTTTGAAAATCTTGGTTTAATACTTTGTGATACAGCAATTCAAAGATCTGCTTCTAAGTTCAGTTTATTACGATACTTTGTTTTTACGGCTGTCATAGCTGAAAAAGACACCTCACAAAGATACGTAGATCCAAATGGAAGAAGTGCATCATTGGCTGCGCTTCCTAAATCGTGATATTCATTTTTCAGTCCTATCCACCAATTATGCAAAGGGTTTTGTTGAAGTTCCGCTAGTAAACTTCCACCTTCTCTGATGTCAATCAGTTGTTCTTGCAAACGAATTGGTAAGTGTCGCATTTTGATATTTCTAACAAATGGGTTCAAAACCTACTGAAAGTCTTCCTTTGGAAGATTTTTAAACAGGTTAGAAAATTCGTTTCCCAAGTTTTTTAAGTGTGCAGATCTGAGAGTTTTTATAGGTGACACACTTATAGTGTTTCGGCAACAAAATCACATACCGATGGAAACTTTTCCAAACAACCCTTTTCAAAATGCTCTCCCCATAGCACAAGTTTCTTTCGAAAAGCAGTTACTTTCTCACTCATCATTAAAATGTCACTTTTTCCTTGAAGGGACAGATTAAGTGTGTTTATTTTTTCAAAAATATCTGCTAGGCAGCATACTACTGACAGCCACTTGTCATCACAGAAAAGGTCAGCAAATTTGTTCCAAATTTACTCTCCTTTGGCAGGATGGCAGCTGCTCCAGTGCCATGGCTGAACAAGCAACTGTGCCTTTCTGGGCCATGCTTGGCCGAGACTGGCGCAGTTGCTCTCGGTGGCCATGGCAGAGGCAGGATAGGACTGGATCCAAGAGATAAATGCTATGGAGTTTCCCTCTCGGCTCCCACCCCATCCTGCTGCCTCCGCCATTGCCGTCATTGCACACAATGGCAGGTCCTTGGGGCAGCAGGAGGCTGCTCAATTATCAGGTGGCTCATGCACCCCAGTGGATCGTCTTGCGCACCCCCTGGCGTTCACGCACCCCACTTTGGATACAACTGCCTTAAAATGTTAAAACAGGCTACATTCTATGAATGAGTCAAGCCGCTGCCCTAACACATTGGAATTGCAAAACTGTGCATTTAAGAAGGGAGAAAACATGCTGCATTTGTGGCAGAATGGCAGCTCCTTATGGCGCCCCTTTGCCACCCCTTTGGCTCTCTTTCTCGCCTCTGCTCCTTACATCTGAGTAGACCTAGTGGGCTATTCTCCCAACCCTTCTCTCCCAACAAGGCACAGCCAGGCACAGCCAGGCACAGACGCACCCCTAGGCACGCCCAGCAGGCAGGATTTAATTTGGGTGAATGGGGCACACTGCAGCTGAAATGTGCAGGATCCGCATTTAAGGTAAAATATGCGCTAAACTGACTTTCAGAAAATGTGCGTTTTAGAGGGGGAAGCAGTGGGGTGGCTGTGCATGGCCACAACCTTATGTGTCCTGAACAACCCTGAAGTACTTTCCCTCTGCAGTAAATCACACATGTAGATTGGCTCTTGGGGCTGAGAACATGAAGCAACAACATTTTATCCCAGCATTCAGAATTCAGAGATATAGTGCCTTCAGACATGGAGGTTTCATTCTGAACTATTATGACAAAGAACTATCTTCTGGAATTGATCTTGTTCTCAAGCATTCATAGCTAAGAACTGCCTTGCTTCCTAAAAGCCCACAAGCTTTACTCTGCCCCCGCACACACACACATACACACCACATCCACAGCAACTAATATTCATTCACAGTACTCCATGTGAACTGACACCTTGGCTACAACTGAAATGTATCACCAGAAGAACATGTCTGTGTTTTCTGGTTCACTAATGAAAGCAATGTATGGCTGTGAGAGCTGGACTATAAGGAAGGCTGAGCGCCGAAGAATTGATGCTTTCGAACTGTGGTGCTGGAGAAGACTCTTACGAGTCCCCTGGACTACAAGGAGGTCAAATCAGTCCATCCTAAAGGAAATCAACCCTGAGTGCTCATTGGAAGGACAGATACTGAAGCTGAAGCTCCAATATTTTGGCCACCTAATGCGAAGAGAAAACTCCCTGGAAAAGACCCTGATGCTGGGAAAGATTGAAGGCAACAGGAGAAGGGGACGGCAGAGGATGAGATGGCTAGATAGCATCACCGATGCAATGAATATGAACTTGAGCACGCTCCGGGAGAGAGCGGGGGACAGGAAGGCCTGGCATGCTATGGTCCATGGGGTCACGAAGAGTCGGACACGACTGAACGACTGAACTACAACAAAATGAAAGCAAGAATTGTGGCCTCTGGTGGTCAAGAGATGTTTTTGATAGGAGAAGATGAGGATTTAGTCAATATAAGGGAGAGTTTTGTGGTTAACATAGGTACCCACCTTCAGCCCTTGGGATAGGGTGGGCTGTAAACTGAATAAACTAAATAATATTTACACTGTAACATGAGAAGCAGCCTTCAGTAGGGACTCCAACTAGATTTAGAATTGCTTATAAACCAGTTTTTTCTCTACTGATAAGAGCTGTTACTTTATCACAAAATCTTGATTAACACCAACTTCAATAATTCAAAAGAAATTATAGATCTTTCTTGTTATTTGCCAAGTTTAATTAGTGGATTCATAGCTGGCATAATCTACTAGGACTCCTGTGGTTATCAGCACCACTCTGCAGCTCCAGCAGGGGAAATCAGATCACAACAACAATGCATACTAATGAGGCTGTGTGATGTGATATGCAACATTGGGGGGGGGGGGAGACAGCAGGCAGAAGGACAAAACAGGACAATCAAAGAATGTGTCATTCCCTTAATTGCACAGGTTATGTGGAAATGGGAAGGATTGTTTCTCCTTGTTATTAAGTATGTGTTTCAATGGTCAGCAGCATACAGGACAGCAAGCTCAGGGTCTTATCTGATGCAAGTTTAATCAGTTTGCATTGAAAGAAAACCAAAGACTCCCCAGTTATTTACACTGCTCTCTGATTTATGCACTTTAGTTCTGTTTTTCTTTGAGTTTCCTCCTTTCCAACACAGCTCGGTATATGCTGAGCTGCTATCACAGAGTAGGGATTGGAATAATAACAATAATTTAAAAAGAAGACATCACTTTGAAGAACAAAATATTTCTTGAATTGGCAAAACAAGGTAGATACCAAGGCAAACACAGAGAACATTCTTTACGGTGATGAATTTAGAAGCCCACAAAGAGACAATTAATTTACAATACCCTCTAGCGGCATTCCTAGAGAGCCCTGGGTGCACTTTCTCTGCAGATCATTTGAAATAAATGGAAGGTGGCAGTTTGATGCACTAAGTACCCCCAAGGGAAAAGGGGGGGGGGGGAGAACCCTATTTCCAAATGATTCCGTCAAAAAATGCACATCCAGCTTTTAGCCCCAAACTACTTGGTATGGAACAGCTTGAAATGGTGAGAAATTAAACATTGCCAATAATCCTTTCTGCAGGGAGAAAAAGTTTGTTAGAATGACAGCTTGTCTTCAGTTGTATCTTTGTCTCTATTATATGAATTCTGCATGCACGCCGCCTGCATTGACCCCATGAGGCACAGTTGGTACGCTTTGAGTTTGTTGTTGTTGTTCAGTCGTTTAGTCGTGTCCGACTCTTCGTGACCCCATGGACCATAGCACGCCAGGCCTTCCTGTCCTGCGCTCTCTCCCGGAGACGCTTTGAGTTACTGCACAAGAATTCTAGAAGAGGAGAGAAGTTGCCCTATTTTACATTGTAACAAAAATGTGTGGGATCAGATATTGCAGTCATGGCCATCATGGCTGTCACAGTCTCAAGACCTTACTAAGTCATCCCCACCAACAGACCCAGCCCTACCATTAGGCAGAGTGAGGTGGCAGCCTCAGGCAGCAGACACTTGGATTGGTGGCAGCTGCCTCCTGGCTGTTTCCCCTGAGTTCCCCATTTCCAGCCATTCCACCTGAGTCCCATGGCCATTCCCATCCTCCTAGGCCTGAGCCAATGCTTTCTTATTGCTGGCTGGCTGACTATCTCACATAGAGCTTCTTCACACGGAGCTTATATTGTGTAATCAAGATTGGTTGCTCAAGGAAGTTTGCAGGTCCTTTACACGATGTCGTCAACCTCCAGGGCCCCTCCCGCCTTTTATGACCTTTATCCTGCTTTTTAAAAGATCAGAGATAACGCGATAAAGGATGTTAATCCCATCTATTGGCTGTGTGTAATGACACCATTGCACTATAATCACAGCACCATCTAGTGGCTGTAAAATGAAACATATAGCAACATACACAACTTGCTGAGAAAGGAAGTCCTTGATTCAAAGCACATGTCCACCCGTGTAAAGAAGCTGATGTTGATCCCACAATGAATCTGGAAGCACAAAGCCCAAGAATGTGGGATTTCAGCCTTGTGTGATAAACCGCCTAGTCATCTCCCAATACGTCACAGACAACATTGTGGGGAAAGGCCCCTGCCTGAGCAAGGAGGCAGACAGCCCAAGTGTTTCATAGCATTTGTTTGAGTGGACACGGAGCAGCATTTGTTTGAGTGGACACAGAGCTAGTGGCGATGAGGTTTTGCAGGACAGAGCTGTGTGTAGCACATGACCTGCCCTACCTGCACCCCTCAAGATGCCCTGCTGCGCTCAGTTGTGGCTGGGGATACTGTCCCATTGCCAGCGTGAAAGTACAGTTCAACTGTCAGTCCAGTTGGCTTCGGTTTTTATTTTTTACATTTATATCGTGCCTTTTCCTCCAAAGATCCCAAGATGCTGTACATGATCCTCCTCCTCTCCATCTTATCCTCACGGCAACTCTGTGAAGTAGGTTATGCTGAGAGACAGTGAGCTTCATGACCAACATTGTAGCCACTACACCACACTGGCTCTGTATGTAGAATGGGTGTGTGTGTCATCTGGCCCATCGCCTCAGGTAGAAAAAAGACTGGGATTGGCCCTTCCCGTCAATATTCCTGCCTCTACCATCTTGCTTTCCCTCTCTTACACACACACACACAGTCCTGGCTTATTTGCTGACATGTACCAGATTTTGGTATTTTCCACTCAGATTTGATTTTCCACCTTGGTCAGTGTTGGAATCTTCTTGTCTGGAGCCTCTCTTTAAAAGGATGGCATTAGGTTCTCGGTACATTAGGGCAGACAGAGCTCCTCCCACAATTATGGCAGTCAGAGATGTGTGGCATATAATGGCATGCCAATTACACTTTGATCCATTTTTCCCTTGCCAGATTGACTTTACGGGGAAATCCAGATTTAAGAATTGGAAAGAAAATGTTTTTATGGTGGACCTGGACAGATAAAAGGATCCTTACCCTGGATCAATTAGTGGGTGTTGATGATGAGTTTTTGTCATTTAAAACTTTGCGAGATAAATTTGGGTTGCCTGCTACAGCGGAATGGCAGTATTTGCAATTGAAACATTTGTTGTATCTAGATTCGGTCCTGCTGCTTTTACTGCTTTGGAGTCTCCTTCATTACTGGAAATACTTATTGAAGCTGACCAGATATAGCGACCTACGGTTCATGTTTCTAAATACTTATTATCAATGAACAAATTTGGTACATGTGGTTTACAGCAGGAATGGAATAGGGAATTGGAATGTCCTATTTTGTTTAATCAGTGGACTGCTGTTTTGGCGTCTTTATCAGATATCTCTATGGATCTTTGGTTATGCCTTATTCAGCAAAAACTTTTGCTTCGGATCTATTGGACACCACAACATGTCTTTAATAAAGGCTTATCAAATTTGGCCAATTGTTGGAGATGTAACGCAGTCAATGCTTCTCTTATTCATATGTTTTGGAAATGCCCAATAGTTGCCTCTGAGTTCGATCCCAGCGGAAGCTGGGTCCCAGGTAGCCAGCTCAGGTCGACTCAGCCTTCCATCCTTCCGAGGTCAGTAAAATGAGTACACAGCTTGCTGGGGGAAAGGTAGTCATGAATGGGGAAGGCAATGGCAAACCACCCCGCTATAGTCTGTCATGAAAACACCAGCACAAGTCCCTCTAGGGGTCAGTAATGACCCGGTGCTTGCACAGGAGGAACCTTTCCTTCCTATTACATGGATACATTTTGTATTGGGAAGCTCTTTTATATTTACTGATGTACTGTAAATGTTCTCTTAAATCACTTACCTGTTTTTTGGAATGTGACACATGGTCAACGTAAATGGATCTTTCGTGCCCTTGTGGTTGCTAAAAGACTGATATTATGATACTGGAAAGATAAAAGCTCACTGCCTATAATGCAGTGGTTTGAAGACTTAACAACACTAGCAACATTTGAAAGCATGGTATATAGGCATAACTTGCAAATGGACTTATATTTAGATATATAGTCTGCTTTTACTGAAGTTTATGTGTAACCTACTTTTTCCCTCTTTTTTCTTCTTAGAATATTGTAATATTTGAAATTGAGGATTTTAGAATATGTTGTTATATTTTTAAATTTGTCTTTTTTAAATATTTTTCATTTGTTTTGTTCTTTTGTTTGGTTAAAATTCACAATAAAAATTGATTGTAAAAAACCCACATGGTTCCAAAAGTGACATCTGTGTATGTGTAATCTGTGGTTTTAAAAATAGGTTACAGTTCTTCAGCTAGACAATCTAGATTCTGTGACAAGAAAAGCTGAGTTATATTATCAGTTTTGTGCATAGATACAGGGATGAAGAGATCAGTCACACCAGTTAACCCCCACTATGAGTACTTTTAAACATAAGCCTTTTTATTTTCAGAAGTATTTGGCTCATGACTGGTTGGTTTTGTGTTTTTAGGTTAGATTTTTATTGTTGTACTTTAAATTGTTTTATTGTGCTAGTAGGATTTTACTGTTGTTTTTACTGGTACTTAAAAAAATTAATATTGTGTGCCACTCTGTGCTCTTTTTGGAGGAAGGATGGAACATAAGAATTTTAAATAAATAAGTGGTTTGGTTGAATAAGGGCCACATTTCCATTCCGCTCAGTGATCTACAGTGAGGTGCTCTATATTCTAATAATTTGTCTAATCCCAAACCCCAGCATTGACCTTTGGATGAGCATGACTCAGCCTCCATCCACCTCATCTCACTGTCTGGGTGACCCCATCCTGACACAAAGCAATTGCAAGTTCCAATTTTGTCTCTTCACACTGCACACATCTGAAAGATATATCAATGGAAGCCTGACTGAGGCATCACCCCCTGGGGCAGGCAGGCAAGCCACAGGAGCAGGGGCAGCATCAAGGACAGGCATGGTCGGGCACCTGCCAAGGGCCCACACCCCAGCAGGGGCCCACTGACAAGAGCCTCCTGGACTTGCTCCTCTCTTCATCTCTGGAATCTGCTGGTTCATCAGCCTGTCACTCTGGCCCAGACAACTGTGGTGGCTGCGAGAAAGGGCAGCAGATGCCACGGCCTGCTTGCTCGCTGGGCCTCTGCCTGCCAAGCAAGCAAGTGGGAGGAATTATGACAGAGAGGATGAGGAGCAACAGCAGCTGGTGACAATGGCCGTGAGAAGGTAGATTCACTGAGGGAGGGGGCCCACTGAGGGTGCTGTGTGTGTGCGTGTGTGTGTGTTTCAGTCCCTGTCACCTCAACTGAGTAGCCCTGAGAAGCTAATTTAAGGAAGATTAAGGCCTCATTTAAGGCCTCACTTGCCAAGTGAGGCCTCTGTGTTAATAGTTCTCTTTTGAGTTAACAGTACTGATTCCATTTTGAGACATGGCTAAGAAGCCAGCCGTCTTCCTCTCCAGCTTCACCAAAGGCAGAAAAGGGCACATGAGTGGGGTCAAGAGCAATCAAGTAAGATTAGATCAGTCAATTCAGTTTCTAATGGACTTCCTAAAATGCATGCCCAAAGGCAAAGGTGGGGGCAAAAACTGAGCAGAACGTGAATGTGCTGAATACCAGGAGTGATATGTGGTAAGGTAATGGCAAGGTCAACTACCTACCTGGTGTTTCTACTGTTGCCCTCTGGCCTTGACACATGTCATTAAGGCAGGGAATAGCATGAAAGGTCATCTTTTGTTGGCAGGATGGAGACAGCAGGAAGGACCCAGGAGGCCTTTGGTTTCCTGCAAGTACAGCCATCATCCCCAAGAACCCTCTTTTGTTACACAGGGTGAAGGGCCAGCTTGGTCTTGGTCCCATAGCAAGTAGCACAATTTCAGTGCTTGTAAGCGGTATCTGGTTCATTGAAGTTGTGATGTCACAGCCTTCCTCTGAACTATATAAGAACCCTTAGGTTTGGGGCAGCCAAGGTCCCTTCTCCCCAAGGCTTGGGGCCATGCAGCTGAAATCATTAAGTACCTCACTCCACCCCTGGGGAGGGGGACTCTCCTCCCAGAAGAAAGGCTCCATGCTGAAATCACTGAAGGACTAGCCTCCTTCCCTCTGAAATCACTAGGCTCCTTGTTTGCCAGAGCAAGGTGCCATCATTGGGTGCCTTGTCTCCCATAGTCAAGGATTCCTACCTCTTCACTTGAGACCAGGAATTACAGCACTTGCTAGTTCCTGTCTGCAGGAAAGGGCTTCAGCCCAGGAAAAGGTATATTCCTCTTGGAGGTTCTTAATACAAATTGTAGCCTCAACCCCGTCTTTCTGTGTGTGTGTGTGTGTGTGTGTGTATGCGTGAAGCCTTGGGAAGACTCCTTCCAGCCATCTCAAATACAGCTTTGCTGTGAATGCAGCCAGTTTCCCTATCAAGGCATAACTCAGTGAAGGCTGTAGCATTCCCAACTGGTGTAAGTGTTAACAAATCCATTTGCTCAGCTAATTCCCCCAAAATCAGCTTGTGTATTTGTATCTTTGTAAACCTCAATACATGAGCCATTGTAGTTTTATCCTCTTCAACAGTGTCTGAGTGTTAGATGGGAATCTTTGGGTGGGAATCACCTTCTTAGCCATAGATGCTCTATTTGCCAGCGTCTAGAGATTCTTCATAAGCAGGTGTGTGGGTCTCATTGGAACATGTGTGGGTTCGTATCCGGGCCTAACGCTGCTCACCCCCACAGTTGACTCAGTCATTCCACCTGCACTAACCTTGCAGTCATGGCCTATTTAAAACCCAGATTATTAGTTTTCCACCTGAACCCAAGGCAGAAGGGGTTGAGCAAAAAAAAGGTACCCATAGCCAGTCTGTTAATACTTTACGTGTTGAAACCGAAAGCCATCAAAAGAGACAAATTTAACCAGAAAAATAAAATCCAAGTGTACAACAATCTGAGATGTGTAACACCAATTAGAGTATAAATCAAATGCCTTGGCATCATTCTTAACGATATCGCTCTATCCCAAGTGATCAGCTTGACAGGATATAGCAGGAGATTTAACATACCTGAACTTTCTCAGCTGCCACCACATACAAAACTGTCTTATAAGTAATATATTTATCAACAACAGCCAGCAAATAAATATTCCTGTCAGCATCTGTCATCCCAGAAAAAAAACCCTCTACAAAGTTCCACCAAGAATCTCTCACTAAGATCTTTATATAGTGGCCCATACAAAAGGCAGCATACAATATCTTCACAATTTTGCCAGGATATACAGCAGGAACAGCAGTCTATCTATCAACTGAGCTTGCTGATGGCATGGCTTGAAAATACAATTTTGTTAAGGTAAGGAGTGAAGGTAAGTTCAACAAAATAGCCCTGCAACTTGTTTAATTTCATTAAAAGGTACCATGATGAAAAACGAGCATTCTGGATGAAACCCAAGACCTTCTGAGCATCCCTAGAATAAATCCTTTCCCTGATTAGTTTCTTAGCAACCTCAAATTCAGCAGCAACCCAGGTTTCTAAGAAAATCCTCACACAGGTTAAACTAACTGTGCTTGTCAACATCTTCTAACAGACATTTCTTTGGACAGAGATTATCTGGGTCTTTGGGACTGTAATCTAATAAACAAAATGTGCCATGGAGAACTATGGACCATTATTTATTTAAAATATGTTTATACTTATTCCATCTTATTAGGTTGTCAGGGCAGTATACAACCAACCATAAGGTAGATCTAGAAGGGATTTGAAAATGGATTCTGAATTACCTTAGGATGTTTAAATTTTCAAACTCCAACAGTTTGAAGCTATACAGCATTTTGACAATTACTTTTCTGACAAAGATTTTAAAGGTAAGAGCTACCAAATCCACGGCCTTGGCATGAGTGAATTGAAAGATTGCATATGGAGGGCTAGAAACTGTCAGCTTGGTATGTGCTTAGTGTGTTTTCCATCAAAATATTTCATGGAAAAGGATACTAAGATATCCTTTTCAATGGGAAATGTATGCATTTAGTATTTATTTGAAATGTTTTATACAGTCTTCCAAGGCAAAGCCTCCTCAAGGCACTTTACAAGATAAAATTATAAAACAGAAAATATAAAATACAATTAAATAAAACAGCAGCATAAAAAAATTAAAATAACGGTCACAGTAAAAACTCCAAGTTATAAAATAAAGATGGGCATCCATTCATTTAAAAGCAGACTGGAACAACCAGGACTGTAAGGTCCATTTACAAACTTTTAGGGAGGAGTCTCATCTGCATATTCTGTTGGTAGAGTGGCCATAAGGATGGGGCCACCACCACAGAAAAGGCCCTACTTCTTGCACCCACCAATAATTATACCACTGCTATAATCTTACCAGTAGTCATGTGAACAGGGCCCCATGGTAGATCTTAGGGCCAGACAGTTTCATACAGGTGCAGCTAGTCCCTCCAATAACCCGGCCCCAAGCCAATTTTAGGGGTTTAACGGTAGTCACCAGCACTTTACACTGGGCCCAGAAACACACCAACAATCATCACTGCCCACAAGCAACTAGGATGCTATATGCTGTACCTGCTAAAATGTCTGAAACGTCTTTAAAGGCAGTGCCACGTAGAGTGCATTTCACCAGTCCAGTCTGGATGCCAGGGCATGAGTGATTGTAGCAAGGTCCACTTTCTCCAGATAGGAATGTAGCGGGTGAATCAACCGAAACTGATTAAAGGCACCCCTGGTAAGCAATGCCACCTGCATTTCCATAGATAGTGCCAAGTCCAGAACCCCTAAGCTGCGCATATGGTCCTTCAGGGGAAATCCATTCATTGCCTACATTTAGGTTTCGGTTTGTTGCCACTGAGATGTTCACTCTGGAATAAAGTTCCAAATGTTTTCATAATACCTCGCAGACCAGCTTGGGTAAATGAGATAAGAGCCATATTCGTTGTTGTTCAGTCGTTAAGTCGTGCCCGACTCTTCGTGACCCCATGGACCATAGCACACCAGGCCTTCCTATCCTCCGCTCTCTCCCGGAGTGTGCTCAAGTTTAAGAGCCATATTATCAGCATATAAAAATATTATCTAAAGGATATGGTGGCTGGAAAAAAAGCAAGATCCAATAACTCAGTCACTGTACTGTTCGCATAAAAGTTTAAAAGAAGAATGCTAAAAAGGCATCCCTGCCTAAGACCTCTGGATGTTGACATTTTATTTATCATTTTATTGTCTAACGCCTTCCAAATTCTCAGATCTGTTTTGGAATACAACATTTTAACTAGGACAAGGAAGTCCAGAACCTTTTATCTATTTTACCCATTTCAGATTTGACAAATCTATTCCAAAATAACTCTTTGTCCACTAGATCAAAAGTCATAACAACATAAGAATATAATAAGAGGCATGCTGAATCAAACCAAAGGCCCATCAAAGGCCTATAGGAAGCCCACAATTAGGTCAAGTCTACATGTCAGGTCTACAAATACATACCGTCATTTTTTTATATATATTTACTATTAAACTGGGATGGAACGAAGCATTGATAGATTGCACCCTTGTCTCTCTGGAAATCTGTGTATGTCATCTCCAATCATTTGATGAAGTACTTCTGCCTCTGGTTATTTTTTAATTTACTGAGCAAAAAATGGGTGTCCAAAGTTCTTACAGACACATCCAAAACGCTAACAGTGTTGTCATGTTTGGGAACACTGACCTAAATCCAATTTAACATTTCTTGAAGAAATTGCTGCACTAGGGAGCTTCACTGCCTTTCCTCATTGAACAAGTGGTTGTCCAAGTTCTAACATACCACTTTGGAAACCTACAAGCAGACCTTTAGGTGGATTCTCCCCTTGCACATAGTTCGGAACTTGGTTTCCACTAGTGCAACATCATTTGCACTAGCGGAATGACACCACTGGAAATGCTGTCTCAAAGGAGCCACTGTTTACGTAACTAAAAGTATCCCATACTTGTTCACTATCTGCGCTGACTGGAGTTCTATGCAGGTGTTATCCATGGCTAATGCTAGTGCAAAGGGGGTTGTGGGGCTGCCCATTTAGCCTTGCCCCTGAGGTTGCATGGCACCTTCTGGCCCCCCGTGTGATGGGGTATGACTTCTGCATTGGGAAGCCTTTTCTATCTTTGTAGGCCCTCCATGTGATTTAGAACCCTATTTTTCCAGGGGAGCCTACATGGATAGTAAAGGGTCCCCATTACAGAAGTTATATCTGAACTCATGTCCTGGTATGGCTGGGTTAGGGGTCAGCCCTATGGCAAACTAGGGACAACTGTGTTTAGCAAAATCAGCAAGCAGAAGGTCAAAGCACAGTTTTATCAGTCCAGCAAAAAAACTGATTCTTAACAGGAGCCCAGGAGTCAGCAGCATGGGCAATGTACAAGGAAAAGTAAGATCAAGGAAGCAAGGTTTCAAGGTACTGGAAACTGGGATAAAGGTGTTGTTCCAGCAGCTAGGAAGTTTCAACTGAGAGCCTAGGAGCTGGAGCTTCCAGAGCCCCACCCAGCACTCATATATGGCACATCAAAGGCTTCTGGAAGAACTCCTTGTGAGGAGGACACTACTCATGAGGAGTCCTTTACTCCCCAGAACTTGCTGGGGTTCTTGAGGTGCACACTTTGCCTCTGACTGGCAGCCTGTGCCGCCACCCACTGGGAGGGTGCTGAGCCTCCTCTTTTGACCCCATGGGGTCCTGTCTGGGGCTCCTCAGGGTCCATTGCTGTCTAAGGGCCCAGTATAGCTTCTCCACTGATGTGCCACAAGGTCTTTGGCTCTGTAATGTTAGGGTCTTCATCCAAAAGATCATCCTGGCCTGGGGCTGGGCCAGGCATGACACTTTGTGAGGGGCCAGGAGGAGCCATGCAACCTTGGGGGCATGGCTAAAAGCATAGCCCTTTATACTGGTGTTGACTTTGTGAGTAAGGCCAGCTTGGGGTAATGCATATTCAAGATAACTATATTGTTGTTTGCATGGTAACTTATCCAGTGAGAAAAAGAGAAGCACACTGAGATCCATGAAGTATCCTGCAGGTTCTTTAACAGCCATTCAGCCTCTGCATAGCCCTATGAACATGTAAACATTTCAGACTCAGTCAAGCTCAGAAAGTGTTACCTCAGGATAAATGAGCAAGACCTTTATAGCCTTTCTATTATTTCCACCGGAATCTGGCCTGTTGTGATCCCACTGCTATATCACCTCGACATAATTTGACATCAGGTTTTTTAAAATGTTGTTTATCACAAGTAAGCAAGACTAACGAGTATTAGTTCTAAGTACTATTTCTGTCACTGAAAGAAAAACAGGGTTCTTCAAAGAAAATCTTGCATTTAAAAATAAAATTCCTCCCTAGGAGGAGCAATTACATATAATAGATGATGACAGCCCCAATCTCAAGACTTTTCTTTGTTGGTGAAGTCTACCTGTCCCGTTTTGTATCATCAGAACACTGGCATCCCCTGCCTGTGGCTTTGTCAAACTAGAGTGAAGAAACTCCAAGGGGCTGGCTTCACGAGGGATTTAGTGCAAAGTTAGAGCAGTTTGAAGTCCTTCGCGACAAATTACATCGTCATCAATCCACTGCCAACCAGCCGCTTCCCTCTTGAAAAGCTGCATTTTCTGAAACTCTTTTTACTCCAACTTTTTACTGAAAGTGTCTCCCTGGCGGTTTTACCACTGCGTGCCATATCCCCCCATCCCCCGCATAAAATCCTGGGCATGCCTCTGTGACCTGGCAGTGATGTTGTCAAGGGGGTGAGACGCCCCATTCCCTCTGGTTTCTCCAATGGAAGTAGTTTTTTTCCCACTGAGAAGATCCCCAGGAGCGCAGCAGTGACCCCTCCCATTACCACTGTAGTGGGGACACTCATTCACCTTAGCTAGCCTGCTTTTAATCTTTAACAGATCCGCCCCCCCTTCTGTGCATGTTTACTCAGAAGTAAGAAATAAATCTCACTCTCCTGCAGTGAAAGGGTTAAAAGCTAACTTTAGTAAGTTGCCTTGAAGCGTCTCTGATGCTCTCTTAAATCGCAGTGTTGTGCTTCTTTGATGTTCTGTAGTTTATCTGTTGTTATGTAAGGTCTCTTCTCTGCTTTATTGCAGTAAGGATCTTTCATTGTGAGCAGAGAGAAGGAGAAGAGGTGGGTTGGAAGCAACAGGCAAAAGTGCCTGCACGGGGGAAAATGGAGTGGGAGCAATAACTCTGCAGCAGATGGCTGGGATGCAGCAAAATTGGGGTGGGGAGAGCTCTCCGGAGCCTTCAGGTACTGCACTGGAGAATGGGAGATTTTGGTTTCTTCAGGGAAATCTGCATACACGGGGGAAATGAGTTGCTCTCCATTCATGATGTAGTAGGGGTGGGGAGCCTGGACAGGAGTGGGAAACAAAACAAGCCTCTCTCATTGGTTGAGTAGCCCCTGCCAGTTTGATGACATTCAGTTCTACTCCCACCCACCCCACCCCACCTGGAAGTATGTTCCTTTCAAGCGCTGACAACTAGATTTTAAAGGTGCGCTACACTCAGCTTATCTTGCTTCGTGTGTCCGTGACGGACCAAAGCTGATTCCATGAAAATCCGGGTAATACTCCGACGCATTTCTCATTCCGTTGTCATGAAGATCCTCCCCCAGTTAACATAATATAAGAGCTGGATTTCGAACCTGGCGGTCCAAGAAATTGTAGCAAAAGGAAAGTGGCACATCCCAACTATTTGCACAGCTGGCTTTTTCTACAATGCATTATGTAGTTCCATACAGACAATGACAGACACCAAGTTGTATTATTATGTGTTTCATACACACAAGAATACAACTAGCACACAGAACTGGTTTTTGTTTTACGGTGGCTGTAATTGGGCACCCCCAAACAAAAGGTAGCAGCGGAGAAAAGAGTTTGTGCTGTTTCTAACTCAGGTCTTATTTCATGTGAAAATTGTACTTTTGAGTGAGTTGTTTAAAAGATATAGTTTGTTTAAAATATACATGCCTACAAATAAGTCAGTAGAGGCTTCTGTATTGATTTGGCTTCTGTGAAGATCTGGGCTGGGGAAAAGTCTGAAGCGACAATTTACGTTTGGTGGTGGTGGATCTAAGCCTCAGCCTGACTGCCAGCCTGCAATATTAACAGGTTTCCCTCTCTCAGCCATAGCCTTTGTCTACCATAACTTAAATTATGGGGGAAATAGTCTGCATTTGCACTGGGATTTGCATTAGCAGGGCAATGTTGAAATGGTTAAACACCAGAACTAAACATAAAATGAAATGATCTTTCCATACAACATAAAACCCACATTAGAATGGATCTCAGGTTACAACATGGGGGTGAGGGAGAGCCTTGCCTGGGTCCTTGGAGATCTAATCAGATAAGACAAAGCTAAACTTGATGGACTTTGCACAAGGTAGCTTCATATGTTCATATGATCTTCAATGTGGCATTGGGCACCAACTGCAGTGTGTTCTACTAGTACATTGTTTCTCATGCCACAATTTCTTTTAAAAATTATTTCCAAATACTAAATGTACACAGCTCCCCTAAACCAGATATAATCCACCCTAATCCCTGGTTCATACATTACTGACTTTTTGTACATGGTGGGCAGTCAGGCAGATGTCCCTCCCTTCCATCAAGTCTCACAAGGGACATGTGAACCAAAACCTCCACATCAATGCATATTCGCATGATTTCCACACCCTCCTTGGTTGTTTTCCCAAAGGGAGAACTGTATGAATGAAACTTTAAAAAACCATGCTAATGTCACTGGTTGGGGAAGGGGTATGACTGGGACAAGGAGTCAGTCAAGAGCACCAAGGAAACACATGCAAAAATAGGTATAAGCTAGGGGTGTGCAAGATTCAGATTTGGAATTCTGAAGCATAGCATCCATTTTGTGATAATTTGCCATTTTGTGCAACCCTCCACACACCAACACCAATTGCTCCCTGTAATGGTGAAAGTCAATATTGCAGTCTTCTGTCTCCACAGACAAACTTAAGATACATCCCCCATAGACACCACCCACTTTATGCAAATGACCCCTGGTCTATGCCCATTTTTCCAAATGAGGAAGGAAAAGAGCCAACCCCCCTCCCCCCATAGATGACATGTAGAGAAAGGCAAAGGAGAAAAGTTGGGCTTAAAGAGAGTTTGGGCTTAAGCCCTGTCTTCCCCTTCCCCTTCATCTCAACTGTGACGGGGCTGTTGTTTCTTTGGCTTCTTGATTTAGACTGCCGCTCATTTGCATAAAGTGAGAGGTGTCAGGGGGGGGTATCTTAAAGTTGTCTGTGGAGATAGAAGACTGCAATACTGACTTTTACCACTAGAGGGAGCAATTGTTGGTGGTGTGTCGAGGGTTGCACAAAATGGCGGATTATCACAAAATGGCTGCCATGCTTTGGAATTCCAAATCCGAATCTTGCACATCCCTAGTATAAGCCATCGAGACAGTAAATGAGAAAATTATTTGAGTTTATTTCAGTTGGAGGTTTACTTCTTGCCTTTCTTTGAGATCTGCACTAAGCAGCTGCATTGGAATACTGATCTGAGTCGGGAAAGGGACATACTTATGTAGAGCACTGGCTCTTTAAATCCTGCCTCTGCAATTCCATCTGACCTGCTTTTGGGACATGCTTCTGGTTTCTCACAGCATTAATAAAACATGGCACTCTTACTAAAAGCAGAATTCTACAAAATAGGAGGTCCTTAATTAATAACTGACTCTATCTCCTCAAACTGTTTAAAAATTCCCATTAAATTAGTTTTTAAAATACACTCTAGGATGTTTTTGCATATTGTTTGAAAGTTTAAATAGTCATTTTCTTTATGCATTATTCACAGCAGCCAGATGCTTTGGGGAGTTTGGCTGCCTTTGGATGGGATCTAGCATTTCCAATTTAGTGTTGTAATTTAAACTGAAATATCTAGGTCTAGGCATACTTGCTTTCCATCCCATTGCTTGAAAAGTGGAACTACCCCTCCACTAGTAAGTTGTTGCTATAGCTTTAAGCTTCCATATTGAAAACCTGGGTGCTGCATCACTTAAAACATGTCTTTAAAGCATTTTCAAGTATACAAACATTATGGGAAAACTTTATGGGCATTCTATTTTCAAAATTTAGGCTTGTGAGCGAAGAAGCTCCTTGAGTAGCAACCAGAACTACAATTAGGGCACCACATTTTAAGAAGGATGCAGACAAGCTGGAGAGGGTTCAGAGGAGGGCAACAAAGATGATCAGGGGACTGGAAACAAAACCCTATGAAGAGAGACAGAAAGAACTGGGCATATTTAGCCTTGAGAAGAGAAGACTGAGGGGAGATACCATAGCACTCTTCAGTTACTTGAAAGGTTGTCACCGAGAGGAAGGCCAGGATCTCTTCTCGATCATCCCAGAGTGCAGGACATGGAATAATGGGCTCAAGTGACAGGAAACCAGATTCCGGCTGAACATCAGGAAAAACTTCCTGACTGTTAGAGCAATATGACAATGGAACCAATTAACTAGGGAGGTGGTGGGCTCTCCCACACTGGAGGCCTTCAAGACGAGGCTGGACAGCCATTTGTCAGAGATGCTCTTGGATTGGACTCAGTGGGATTGGACTCAATTGCCTTGTAGGCCCCTTCCAACCCTACTATTCTATGCTTCTATGATTAAATATAATATTAAAATTAGGCATAAAACCAGCAAAAACAAAACAATCAACCAACAGAGACAATAAAAAGTGGGAATGGGAGCAGAACAAATCAGTAATTAAAATCTCCAGCTAGTTGACATGCTGAAAGACCTGGGAAAAACTACAGATTTGGCACCAGGCGAGCCTCTCTGGGAAGGGTATTCCTGATACACTGTGCCACAACTGAGAAGGCCCTGTCGCTAGTGGTGGAAGTACTTGGCGATGGGCCATTGAAGATGAATATAACATTCCAACAGCCATAACAGCCCAAAAGGATTTTTCAGATTACAATCATCACTCTGCATTGTACCCAGAAAAAGAAGTCAGTGGAGTTGTTTTAAAACCAGTAACGTGTGATCCCTGCAACCTGTCTGAGTCAGTAGTCTTGCAGCTATATTCTGAACTACCTGACATTTCTGAATAGTCTTCAAAGGCAGTCCTATTTACAATGCATTGCAGAAGCCTAATCCGGAGGCTACTAGTACATGGATCACTGTGGCCCAGCTGCCCCTATCAAAGAGGGGTTGCAATAGGCACACCACCTAAGCTTGGCCAAAAGCACTGCAGGCTACAGAAGCCATCCCGTGATGATACTGGCTCCCCCCAAACTGCAGAGCTGACCCTTAAAGGAGAGCACAACCCCATCTAGAACTGATCAAACACCACCTCCCTATTGAAATGAACCAGTCACCAAGACCACCTCCATCTTGTCAAGATTAAGCACGCTACAGCTAAGCTCAATTCCAAAGTGACCAAAAGCCAGTTTTCTGCTACGATTTTCAAATTCAGACCCAGTGTGGGCTGGGACATATGGAGATCCAAGCTCAAATTTAGGAATTTTCCAGTGGCCTTGAGGGAGGGCCAGTGATCAGCCAGCCTCCTAAGAGTCCAGGTTAAGGAAGGACACTGAGGGGTCCCACCTAAGCCAGGAACCAGCACTGTCTTTCATGCCATTTTGCCTCCCCTGACTAGCAGAAGCAAAGTGCATTATTAAGCAAACATTCTTATGAGTCAACATGGCAACATCTATCATATCACTGTACCTTTGGCTGTCTTGATTCACATTAATGGGGTCTGTCCTATGGTTTTACTTGGCAAACTTGATTGATTCCATTACCAGATATGTAATAAGTAGCACTGGATAATTCTTAATGCCCTGAAATCTCTCTCCAACCTTGGGAATATGACACCTAATACACTTTGGGAGAGGGGTAGAGAAACAGCCAGCTAGGAGGAGTTGCTGTTTTGAATTTGGGAGGGAGGGAGGCAGACCAGAAGGAACTGTAAATTGACAGAAGATGAAGCACCTTTTTAGCAATGTTTAGGAATCTAATTTATCACTCTGTTTAGGAATCTAATTTATGTTGTTTACTTTACACCCTGGCACATTGATACAAATGAGAGATATGAATGGAATTCCTATTCCAGTGTGTGTGTGTGTATGTGTGTGCGGCTCTTTATTCTGGCAGCAACAGATTATTCTGTGACCTGTGAATTCCTTTGATGCCTTAATTTTGCCTATCGGTATCTTTTCTTGGGGCCCCCATCTCCTCCACGCATCCTTCACAATCTTGAGCAGAATGCAATGGGGCGCTTACACCCCATTGATTTGCTTCTGCCCCACCAGTTGCATTGCACAAACAGCCCCATCACTTGCAGACCAGTGGAGGCAACCCCAAATGAGCAGAAACACTCATTCCTGGAAGGACGCAGGTTGGCAGAGCTCACATAAGGGAGCTCCACCAACCAGCCTCCTTCGAGACACAGGTGTCTCTGCTAGTTTCAGGGCTTCCCCTAGGAAGTGCTAAATCTCCCTCATGTAAGCAGTGGATCCTGCTTGTACAACAGGATTGGCAGGACCCACCCCTAATGGAAGGGAATTGGTGATGCAGAAAGGAATAGGCAGGGGCGTAAGCGCCCCCTTGGATTCCACCCCTTGTTTCAGAGCATCCTGAACCTGGGCTCTGTTATCTCTTAGTTTGTCTCCCAACGGGGACCTCTTCATACAGAATTTTACAGTCTTCCATATCTCTAACCTGCCCATACGCAGTTCCTTCTGTCCCTATGGTCTGGGCAAGGATATTCTTGGGGAATGCACCCTAAAGCCAGAAATATTGGCTCGCTAGATCAGATCAAGGATCCAACTAGTCCAGGGGTGAGCAACCTTTTTGCACCAACGTCCACATATGGCAATGGATTAAGGTCTGCATGATGGTGATGGGTGGGGCTGGGGTTGCCAGTGGGTGGGGCCTGAGCTTTCCATTCTCCCCCTCCCCACTCTTTCTCTCACACAGCCTTCCCCCCACTCAGAGACCACATGTGCGCATGCACGCGCACGCACACACAACCCATATGTGATCTAGTCCGCCATTCTGCTTCCAACAGCAGCCAGTGTCTGGTTCCTCTGGGTGCTTTCAAGCTTAGCGTTAAGGCGCTGGCCTGCCCTTTTTGATTATCTGGAGCAGCTATTATTCATATATGGCCTCTGAACATGGACAATTATCCATGAACATTCAGCTATCATGGCTGAGACATCTGTCTACCATGAAGGTGTCTAATAAATTTTAAAGCAATATAAGCTAGTGGTCCATTACCACAATGTGGGGGGATTAATTGAATCAATTATGCACTCTGTGCAGACATACACACACCATCTTCAGCCTATTACAAATCAATTTCATTGGATGGCTTTGAGTTTACTATATATCAAAGATTTTTTCTCACTTGCCAGACATTCACTTCACTTCCACTTCAACACGAGTGGACTATGGTGAACATTCTGTTGCTGACAACTTCCTTAAGCAGAGAGAGTATTAATGTTCATGAGCATTCTTCATTTATTCAGCTCAGCCAATAGATACTAGAATCCATGGTCCATCACCACAAAATGACTTACCACATAACACTATATGTTTTTGTGGTTTTTAGTTGTAACAGTCTAGGCCTTTGTTGTTTTTCAACATATGCAGCTAGGTTTGGTATACATATACCTTTTGTACAGAAGAATGGTTGCACTATATATGGTAGGTTATTACTTTTTCACTTTGCTTAAGCTAATGCGCACAAGAAGATGCTGCTAATATTATTGCATGGTGTGAAGTTTTATACCATTTTGGAAGCAATCAAGCACTTGTCATTAAGGGGCAAAGTAAGCAGCTGCTTTTCTAGGTGGACTTCTCAAAAAAGCAAAGTTATATGCATTCTGTTGTACTAATCAAAACAAATATTCCAGGCAAAGACCACAATAGAGAAAGCATCAACACCTGCCATAGAAGTTACCACTTTGACTTGTTTAAAATGGAAGAGGTAGCACTAATATCCCAATTCTGTGGGTCATTGGAAAAGTTTGATGTAATGCTGTCCCTCTCTCCATAAGCAACTCCAACCTTTTTGCTTGTATTTTTATTCTCCTGGTGGTGATTACTAGATGTAACAAAGGAACTCACATACTCAGCCACCTTTGTAGAACAATTAGCCTCCAACAGTGTTTCCCAGGGGAGGACACAAGATGGATTCTCAGACTATTCTGTAAAAGCAACTGTAGAATTCACAGTTATCTACAAGTGTGATTAGCTGAAATTCAGCTTGTTAAGTGGGCTTTTTTGCTGTGTTGTGTCAGAAAGGGGCTATGTGGCTGAACATGCTGTTACGTCTTGTCTGTTTTGTCTGTATTACACTTGCTAATGGTCTTCATAAGAGTGCCCGTGAAATCTGAGTGTTTCCCTCTCTACACTTATTGGTACTGTAGTATTATTAGTGTGTTGAGAAAGGAATCACATGGGAATGTTTCACATACAAATGTTATAATTAAGAGGCAGAGAACAGTTGTTTTCTACTGTTAAGAACCAATGAAGGCATTGGATCCCTTAACTACAGCTCACCATCATCAGTAGCCATTCTACCCCTTCCTTTCATTTGTTGTAGCTCTTAGTTTTTATGGCTGTTTTTATATATCTTTATATGTATCTACTCCTGTGCTCTTTGTCATGTTGTACTGTAATTTCTTCTTTTAACTGTTTGTGATCTGCCAGAGAATGGTTGCTCTGGGGCGGATTAAAAATCTCAGTCAATCAATAATAAATAAATGTTGGCAAATTGCAAAATCCCCATGCTGCATTCTTCAGCGTTCTAATTTATACTTGGCTACTCTATACTTTCTATGTTCCTTGACATCTGTGCACTTCTAATTTGTAAGGAGTGGGAGAGGATGAGAATATATGATGCTGTGGCCTGCAATAACTGCTGCTGGTGAGTAAACTCCTTTTCTTCTTGGAGGCTGCAATCCTATACGCATGAACTCAATGGGGCTTACTTCTGAGTAGGCCTGTATAGCATAGGATTGTACTATAAGGATATCCATTTCCCCTAGCTCTGAAGATGGCAAAAGGATTTCCTTAGGAAGTGGTAAGGTGCCATGGACCTCCTTGGGCAGCCCTGAAAGGTCTTATATGGAGGCTGAGTCTTTGGTTCGACACTCCTGACATAGGAGATGCCTAGGGGAGAGATGTTTGGTTGGCCTGCCACAAGCAGAGTCTGCTCATGGAATAGGGATTTCCTGCCCTCTTCCTCCCCACTGCAGCCCCCGAGAAGCTGCTCTGATGTGGAATATGGCACAAAGGGCTTTGGCAGGAGAGAGGAATCAGTGGGAGCTCTGAACTCCCCCTTGTGCTTGCAGAAGGGTCTTTTACTTAATGGCAGAGTCCCTTTGGATCCAACCCAATGATGGCACTAGCACTCATCCGCACACAGCTGGTAGTGCACACAGGATGGTTTCACTGGATCATGGTCTTTATTTTGTTCTTCACACATAATTTAGTTTAAGTCCATAACAATTTATAAATACACACGCCTAGTTCATTTTAAAAATAAATATAACATCTGCAGCCTACACAAAAAGCAGGTGGCATTCATCTTATTAATTGGGATGTCAAAGACCATTGCATTTGATTAAATCTCTGTACTTCACATTATGTAAATATTCCAGTGCTCAGAAAAATCAATATAGTTACATGGTGGGAGGGGGCCAAAATTGGTAAACTCATTAGTGACTGTCTGGTTCCTTAATCTTCTACTTACACTCCTGCATATGCTTAAAAGCATTTAGTTCTTGGTTTCAGGAGAGTCTGTGTTTGGCCAAATCTCTTCAAGATGCATCAGCCAGAGCTACTGTGCTATTAAGAATTCATTTCCATCTTCTGAACTCCATCAATTAACTTCAGTGTAATTACACTGTGCTTACCTTCCTTCAAATTTGACTTCAACGCCTCACCAAATGCATGCTCCTAAAATTATAAAATGATCTGTCACCTCAAACTCTACAATAGGGACAAACTAAGAATCCTGTAAGACAGCCATCTCCAACCTGGGCTGTGTTTCCACCAGCGATTTACTCCAACATGCCTGCTCCATGGAGTCTCTGTGGTTCCATGACATCGTGGCCATTCAGCCCCAGTGCCTCATTTTATCACTGAAAAACCACTTCTTTTGAGACTGCTTATAGTCTGACTTTTCCCCGTTATGGCAACTCCATTACTGACCTGTTTCCACAATCGCACTGGACTTGCTGGCTTAGCCCTGCCCATGGGGCATGTAGCCCGGCCTTTGTAGGTGTGTCACTCTGACCTCAGTGACCCAACACTTTCCCTCCCTGTTTTCCGGAAGTTTCATTGCCATTTTGGAGCAGGATGCCGAGGGACCAACTTTTAAAACATCATTGAAAATAAGCACCAGAACACAGCCCATGACCCCAGTCAAAGGGTGTTTTCTCCCATTGTGCTGAATGAGGCTTGCCCTCTCAATGACCACAGAAATGACAGAGAAGCCCCTCAATTGACATGGCACATATCAAAGCCCAATTCCTTAAATGCGATAAAGTGCAATCTCAAGGCTTCAGTCCATTGCCTTAGGACGTAGCTCCTTCACAGCTACCAAATAGAGATCCTGTGCATTAAATTGGGGGCTGGTTTTGGTCTCTTTCCCACAACTAACCCATTAGTGTCTCCCTCAATTGAAATGGCACACATTAAAGCCCAATTCCTTAAATGTGTTAAAGCCACCAAGTGAGGCTGAAATGAATTGCCTAAGGGAGAAAGTACTTTGCAGCTTCTTTATAGCTATCCTGGGGGTTACAATGGGGGCTGGATTCCGGCTTTGTGTGTACTACTCTTTTTCCCACAACAAACCCATTAGTGTCTCCTCAGAATTAACTCCCATTGTGCTGAATGAGGCTTGCCTTTGAATGCCTACATCAGAACTTACAGAGATTCCCCCTCAATTGAAATGGCACACTTTTAAGCCCAATTCCTTAAATAGGATTAAGCACGATCTCAAGGCTTCCGTCCATTGCCTTAGGATGTAACTCCTTCACAGCTTCCAAATAGAGATCCTGTGCGTTAAAATGGGGGTTGGTTTTCCTCTCTTTCCCACAACAAACCCATTACTTTCTTGTCAGAAGTAACTCCTATTGTGGTCAATGAGGTCCTCTGGGTTAAAATGGGGGCTAGTTTCCCTCATTGTGTTCTCCACCCCCCTTCCCAGCACAAGCATATGTGTGTCTACTCAGAAGTAAGTCCCATGAATGAGGCTTGCTCCTGAAATGCAGGTGCATCTGGACTTTCAGGGGAAAGGAGAAAGGGGGAGAGAAGGGGAAAGCCTTTTTAAAAATCCCGTACTCCTCCATTAGCTTCTCCTTCTGTTGTCCTGGAAACACAGCCAAGGAGGCGGGAACACTGAAGTTGTGTGAAGGAAAGGGGGAGATGATCTTGGAGGGAGCAGTCAGGCAGAGATGAAAAGATGCACACATAAGCACCCGTTTTAGGGGCAAGAAAGAAAGTTTAAAGGGGTGTGAGATGCTCCAGACACAGCACTTTGATTTTTTGCCCCCTTGTTAATGCACAGTTGTGGTTTCAATCTCTGTTTTAGGGGCAAGAAGGAATGTTTAAAGGGGTGGGGGATGCTCCAGACACAGTTCTTTGATTTTTCGCTCCTTCTCTAAGGCAAAACAAAAGGGCTGGGAAGGCAAGGAGGAGACTGGCCAGAGCGGGAAATTTCAGCAGGGCAGAGGGGGCAAGGGAGGGGGGAATCGGAAACAGGAGGAGGTGGGAAAACAGAGGGGGTAAGCAGACCCAACCCACTCCAAAAAGGTTCCACCCAGCCATCAATTATAATAATGCAATTAGGGCTCCATGGAAACAACTCAGCCCACCAGGGTACAACCATGATAGACCCGGTCCTTCTGGGATGTGGAAACACACAAGAGAGAAAATGAGCTTGGGGAAACAGCACAACAAAGTTGGGAAAGAAGTGAAGGTGATAGTGTGGAAACACCCCTGGCGTCCTCCAGATGTTTTGGACTTCAACTCCTATCAGCCCCAGCCAGCATAGCCAATTGTCAGGAAAGTTGGACTTTTAGTCCAAAACATGTGGAAGGCACCAGGTTGGAGGAGGCTGCTCTAAGAGCTAAACTACATGCTATGTTAAATGACTAGCGTTTAGCTGATCTTTTTTTTTTTTTTTACTTGAATATAAGCATACAGGGCCCTGATTTGCATCAGGACCACCACTCATGGGTAGAAGTTAAACCTTTCCGTCCAGCCACTCCCTGCCTAAATCCCCCTCCCCACCCGCTCGGGGTTTAAAGAAAGGAAGAAAAATTTCATTGGCACAAGCTACACACTTACACTTAGAAAAAGTTAGGATCACTGACATGTTATGCATTTAATGTACTGTATAGTTTAGCCCGCAGACACAGAGATGAACTAGAGAATTGCAAAACATGAAAAGTTACATAGAGGCTGCTAAAACACTTATATTGTGGTGATTGTATGCCAGGGAGGCTGTGCTTAACAAGTGAGTCAGGCCACTGATTTGGAGAGTCTTAACAATCGTGCCAGCAGGATTGCAGCTTGCGTGTAGGGACTGTCATGACTGAGACATAATTGCTAGCTTCTTGATTTTCATTACGCTTCATCTGTGTAGTGTCTGCCAACTAATTTCTGGCTTATTTGTTCCTTCCAGAGACAATAATCAGGTAAAGACAAACAGTTGCATTGTATTTGAAATTTCAACTAACATAGTTGCTTGATAGCCTTATCTCAGTGATTAACACTGCAATCTGACACATATCTACTCAGAAATAAGAGGAACTTCAGATTAAGAACAAATTTTAGATAATATTGCAAAGCAGTGTCCATCTATTTTTACTTGAGAAATTGAAGTATGATATAAAAACTCCAGTATGATCCTCTTTCTTACTAAGAATGAATAGAATACAATTAAATGGTAATGTGTGTGCCAGCCTTTGTTGTGTACTGCAAAAAGTGTAGTTTAATGGATAATTTCCCTTTCATGGATCACTGCCTTGTTGTGGTGAAGGGGCTTGCGTAACTCAGTGAAGCCATAAGTGGAGTGAAGGCAAAAGGAGAAGGGGACAGCAGAGGATGAGATGGCTAGATAGCATCACCGATGCAATGAATATGGACTTGAGCACGCTCCGGGAGAGAGCACAGGACAGGAAGGCCTGGCGTGCTATGGTCCATGGAGTCACGAAGAGTCGGACATGACTGAACGACTGAACAACAACAACAATCGATAATTTGCTATATACCCCGCTCCCTTAGAACTGGGGTGCAAAACACTGCAAATGCAGCAAAATAGTATTTATAAAAGTGCCCCAAGGAAATATGTAAAAGCAGGAGAATACTAAAATTCATTGACTGTGGCACACAAAAACAATAATTCTGTTTTAAGCTATCACAGCTCACAGTATCAGGGTAGGAAGGGTAATAGCTGTTATCAAAATAAGAAATAAATTAAATGCTCTGAAAAGCAAACAAAATTATGTTTACTACATACCACCAAAGACAAGTTTGAGCGATCAAGGTAAAGTCAAAGCCACATACAACACGAATGATCTTACATGGTTTCCAGAAGATCCAGGGTACTGGACTGCAGGCTTGAGAGATGATGCACCTTCACCATTTGACAGATGGAGCTGTCAACTTGGCACCAAGTGCCTGGATCCAGTGACTTGGTTGGTGTTGATGTGATTGGAGTGATGCACATGATTGGAACTTTCAAACACTGAGAGAACATGCAATGAGACCGTGGGGTCGGTGCAACTGGTGGCTATCACACCACCTTGATGACGCAGTTGGGTCCAAATTTGTGTGACATAATCCTTATAGATCAATTCAGGCAAACCCTTAAACAATTAATTAGTTGGAACTGGAAAGGAGCGTAGGGAACTGCTTCACCGAGTCAGATTCTTGGTCCATCTAGCTCAATATTGTCTGCACAATATTGCATATTGAATATTGAATATTGCACTGACAAGCCAAGATTTCCAAGATTTCAGGCAGAAGCCTTTCTCAGCCCTACCAGGAGATGCCTGAGATAGAACGTGGGACCCTCTGTATGGAAAATATGTTATCTACCACTGAGATACGGTTCTCCGAAGGGCACTTGAGGTATGTGCGTATGCAATTAACATGTGATCCATCGTGTTCCTAGAAAGGAGATCATAACCCATAATACATATCTCAGTATGAACTTCGAGTGGTTTTGAATGTCTATACTACTGTGTATTAGCACAGCCTTCCATCTCCTGCTGCCCTCCAAATGTGGTGGACTTCAACTCACATCAGCCCCAGCCCAGCCAGCATGGCCAACAGTCAGGAATCCTGGATGTTACAGTCCAAAACATCTGGAGGGCACCAGGTTTGGGAAGGTTGTACTAGTGTTTAACAAATCTAATTTGAATTATCTCAGAATGTTGACTACAGATTTCGGCAGCTCCACAAGCTAATCTAGTATGGTAGAGAAAGGGAATTTTATGAGTCAAGTGCAAGGCCTATTGACTATTGAGTCTCTAATTATATCTAGCAGGAAGCTTTTGGCTCAACTCCCTTAGTTTATGTGGCCTACTGCAACTAAGCCTGTTAGCCAGCCTAAGCACAAATAACAGGAACAGTCATGCATTCTTGCCCTGTTTACCCCTGCCTCCACTGGCCACCCCCCTCTGTTTTCCCTATGTTAAATTTTAGATTGTAAGCTCCTTGGAACAGGAAACTCTTCTCTTGTACCCTTTAAAACACCATATGTGCTGATGGTTCTTTGAATAACTAACTAACTAACTAAATCATGGTAGTAGTAGAAGCAATAACCAATACTAGAAGTTTCATTCTAACTGTACCACCGCAGGAAGTAATGTCCTTCCCAGTTCTCAGCTTTTACAAGTCTGAAGTATACAGACTGTATCAAACTTGATGTTAAAACATAAGGAATTAGGATTTCACCCAATGATAATTTGTGCAATAAGAAATGGATGATACTAACTCAGTAAAAAAAAAATGCAAAACAAGCACAGAGTAGAGCATGGTGGCTTTTATTGATGACAGTATTAACAATGGTTTCTTTCATATGTAAAAAGTTTAGCTTCATAGAACTAACTTTAAAAAAATGTCTCTGGTGGATATATTCTGTATTCCCTGTTTGTTACCAGCCTTCTTTGTCAAGTGCCTCCCTTCAGGCAAAGTGAGACATCCTGAGCACTGAACAAACCTTTGAGAGCTTTTCCACAACAAGTACCTGGAGAGTGGAGAAAAAGAACAACAAGAAGATCTCTTTGTCATTTGCACTCCATCTTCCACTGTAAATCAACAGAGTTCGTAGTACAGAAAACATTTGGAAAGACAGAAGAAGAAGTTTAACTTTTATGTTTTTCTGCATTATATGGAGAAATAGCCGTGTGTGTGTGTGTGTGTGTGTGTGTGGTGTGTGTACACAGAGACAAACACACATGTGCACAGTTTTGTGTAATTCTCAAATAATGGTTTATTCATGAGATAAAGCTATTTTTCTTAAAGAGGGAAGACTTGCTGTTTGAATTGATATTTAAGCATATATTAGGAAGTACTAAGAGAAGAAGCCCTTCATGGATCACTGCCTTATTGTGGCGAAGGGGCTTGCGTAACTCAGTGAAGCCATAAGCTATGCCGTGCAGGGCCACCCAAGACGGACAGGTCATGGCAGAGAGTTCTGACAAAATGTGGTCCACTGGAGAAGGAAATGGCAACCCACTCCAGTATTCTTGCCAAGAAAACCCCATGGAACGTATCACAAGGCTAAAAGAGATGACGCCGGAAGATGAGCCCCTCAGGTCGGAAGGTGTCCAATATGCTACTGGGGAAGAGCAGAGGGTATTTCCAAGTAGCGCCAGAAAGAGTGAAGCGGCTGGGCCAAAGCCGAAAGGACACTCAGCTGTGGATGTGTCTGGCGGTGAAAAGAAAATCCGATGCTGTAAAGAACAATATTGTTTAGGAACCTGGAATGTCAGATCAATGAATCAAGGTAAGCTGGAGGTGGTCAAACATGAGATGGCAAGATTGAACATCGACATCTTGGGAATCAGCGAACTCAAATGGACAAGCATGGGCGAATTTAATTCAGGTGACCATCATATCTACTATTGTGGGCAAGAATCCCTTAGAAGAAATGGAGTAGCACTCATAGTCAACAAAAGGGTGGGAAAAGCAGTACTGGGGTACAATCTTAAAAATGATAGAATGATCTCAGTACGAATCCAAGGCAAACCATTCAACATCACAGTAATTCAAGTCTATGCCCCAACCACTGAGGCCGAAGAAGCTGAGGTTGATCGGTTCTATGAAGACCTACAACACCTTCTAGAACTAACACCAAAAAAAGATGTCCTCTTCATTATAGGGGATTGGAATGCTAAAGTAGGAAGTCAAGAAATCACCGGGATAATAGGCAGGCATGGCCTTGGTGTACAAAACGAAGCAGGACAAAAGCTAATAGAGTTTTGCCAAGAGAACACGTCGATCATAGCAAACACTCTTTTCCAACAGCACAAGAGGCGACTCTACACATGGACGTCACCAGATGGTCAATATCGAAATCAGATTGATTATGTCCTTTGCAGCCAAAGATGGAGAAGCTCCATACAGTCAGTAAAAACAAGACCTGGAGCTGACTGTGGCTCAGATCATGAGCTGCTTCTTGCAAAATTTCGGCTTAAATTGAAGAACGTCGGGAAAACCACTAAACCGTTCAGGTATGACCTAAATCATATCCCTGATGAATATACAGTGGAGGTGAGGAATAGATTTCAGGGATTAGACCTGATGGACAGAGTGCCTGAGGAACTATGGACGGAGGTCCGTAACATTGTTCAGGAAGCAGCAACGAAATCCATCCCAAAGAAAAAGAAATGCAAGAAAGCAAAGTGGCTGTCTGATGAGGCTTTACAAGTAGCTCACGAAAGAAGGGAAGCGAAAAGCAAGGGAGAAAGGGGAAGATATACCCAACTGAATGCAGAGTTCCAGAGAATAGCAAGGAGAGACAAGAAGGCCTTCTTAAATGAACAATGCAAAGAAATCGAGGAAAACAACAGAATGGGAAAGACTAGAGATCTCTTCAAGAAAATTGGAGATCTCAAGGGAACGTTTTGTGCAAAGACGGGCATGATCAAGGACAAAGAAGGCAGGGACCTAACAGAAGCAGATGAGATTAAGAAGAGGTGGCAAGAATACACAGAAGAACTATACAGGAAAGATCTGAATGTCCCTGATAGCCATAATAGTGCGGTCACTGAACTTGAGCCGGACATCCTCGAGAGTGAAGTCAAGTGGGCCTTAGGAAGCATTAGTAACAACAAAGCTAGCGGAGATGACAGTATTCCAGCCGAGCTATTTAAAATCCTAAATGATGATGCTGTTAAAGTGCTGCATTCAATATGCCAACAAATCTGGAACACTCAACAGTGGCCACAAGACTGGAAAAGGTCAGTTTACATTCCAATTCCAAAGAAGGGCAACGCCAAAGAGTGTTCAAACTACCGCACAATTGCGCTCATTTCACATGCCAGCAAGGTGATGCTCAAAATCCTACAAGCTAGGCTTCAGCAGTATGCGAACCGAGAACTACCGGAAGTACAAGCTGGGTTTCGAAGAGGCAGAGGAACTAGAGATCAAATCGCCAACATTCGCTGCATCATGGAGAAAGCAAGAGAATTCCAGAAAAACATCTATTTCTGCTTCATTGGCTACGCTAAAGCCTTTGATTGTGTGGATCACAACAAACTGTGGCAAATTCTTAAAGTGATGGGAGTACCAGACCACCTTACCTGTCTCCTGAGAAACCTGTACGAGGATCAAGAAGCAACAGTAAGAACCAGACATGGAACAACCGATTGGTTCAAAATTGGGAAAGGAGTACGACAAGGCTGCATATTGTCACCCTGCTTATTTAACTTATATGCAGAGTACATCATGAGAAATGCCGGGTTGGATGAATCAGAGGTCGGAATTAAGATTGCTGGGAGAATTATCAACAACCTCCGATATGCAGACGATACCACCCTAATGGCAGAAAGCGAAGAGGATCTCAAGAGCCTCTTGTTGAGGGTGAAAGAGGAGAGTGCAAAAGCTGGTTTGAAACTCAACATTAAAAAAACAAAGATCATGGCATCTGGCCCCATCACTTCCTGGCATATAGAAGGGGAAGAAATGGAAGCAGTGACAGATTTTACTTTCTTGGGCTCCAAGATCACCGCAGACGGTGACTGCAGCCATGAAATTAAAAGACGCTTGCTCCTGGGGAGGAAAGCTATGGCCAACCTAGACAGCATAGTAAGAAGCAGAGACATCACCTTGCCGACAAAGGTCCGTCTAATCAAAGCTATGGTTTTCCCAGTAGTAATGTATGGCTGTGAGAGCTGGACTATAAGGAAGGCTGAGCGCCGAAGAATTGATGCTTTCGAACTGTGGTGCTGGAGAAGACTCTTACGAGTCCCCTGGACTGCAAGGAGGTCAAATCAGTCCATCCTAAAGGAAATCAACCCTGAGTGCTCATTGGAAGGACAGATAATGAAGCTGAAGCTCCAATATTTTGGCCACCTAATGCGAAGAGAAAACTCCCTGGAAAAGACCCTGATGCTGGGAAAGACTGAAGGCAAAAGGAGAAGGGGACGGCAGAGGATGAGATGGCTAGATAGCATCACGGATGCAATGAATATGAACTTGAGCACGCTCCGGGAGAGAGCGCAGGACAGGAAGGCCTGGCGTGCTACGGTCCATGGGGTCACGAAGAGTCGGACACGACTGAACGACTGAACAACAACAAGAGAAGAACCTGACAATAAATAAGGTAGCCGAGATACTATTAACTATCTAATGTCTGTTCCTCATTATATAGAGGAATCACCATCCATGCTGTCCATTATAAACTCCAGAGGCTCCATTAAGTCAGTGGTTAAACCAGCCCTGATTTTTAAGTTAACCGAACCAACAGGTCAATAATAAAAAACCCTGCTGGTTTAAGACCAGAGTTAAGCCCTTCTTAAGTTGGCTCAAGCTCCACAAAGCCAGGAAATGGGAAGCTACATCTGATGCCTTAATGGATGTGCCCCATGATGTTGTGCAATGTCACAAATTGTGCTTGCTTACAACTTACCTCTGTTTCAACTCAAAAGTAAGCTCATGAGCCCTAATAATGGATCAGGACCTTTTAGGTGGACAGGGGGCTTTAACCCTTTGCCCTATGCCTGCAATTTATCTTATAACTAGATGCCATTTTGGCAATGTAAATTGGAGGCATGGGGGGTCTGATCCAGATTGGGACCACACTGGGTGTGTGTGTGTGTGTGTTGGGGGGATGGTTAAAGACTCCCCACCCACCCCAGTGTTAGGGTAACAATGTATATAGTAATATGTGAAGTCACAATCCCTAACTAAAGGAATAGGCATGACACAGAAGCCCTCTGTAATAGAATTCCTCTGGAAACACTTGAATACTGGCAGCATTCGAGCTTCAGACTGAAACTGAGTATGCCTGACATAACTTTGCCAGCAGTTGCTGCCGTAGGCTTTCATGGGGCAGGAAAGCCTTGATAACTTTTAAACCGCTGCACAGAATTTCACCAAACCAATTAAAAGCACGCCTCCATGACAAGCCTGAATGAAGTAGTTTTCACCAGAATTTGAAATATATGCTTTGAGCACAAAGGTATCTCATGAGTGTGCTGAATATATTAAGATCTAGAAGGGCAACCCTGAGGTTATGTGCAAAGCAAAAGGGGGAAAAATGTAGTGCCCTCCTTAATACAGAAGTGTCAAGAAGTGGTTCCAAAGCTTTCTAAGAGAACGCCATATAACAGGGTAATATACAGGTTGTTTCTTTTAATGGAGAAAAAGAACAAGCTCCCAATACTATGTTGTAGATTTAATAACTGGCCAATGGGCATTTGATATAGTGTGTTGGTACACAGGAGTGAAGAACCTCTTACTTTAAGAATTAATTGGATGATGAATTGGTTACTGATAGAGTTTTATAGTCAACATTTTCTAGAAACACCAGGAAATTGCTAAAGGAAAAAAAAGTGATGTGGATTTTAAACGAAGAATACAAAACTCTGTCACTTTTCCACAATCTGCCAGCAGACTTTACTAGCTTCAATTAGAAGCAAAGAAAGATAAGGGGGGTTGGTCAGAAAGAGCAAAGGAGTAAGGAAAAAAGAAAGAAAGGAAGAAAAGTTTGGAATGTAGAAGAGCTGAAGGCAGAAGAATGAAACAAGTTGAAAAGTGTGGAAAAAAGAGCTAAAAAGGGGAAGTAAGAGGGAAGAATTGTAGAAAGTTTTAAGGGACTCTGAGGATGATACAGCTGAGCTATAAAACCTAAGAGTTGCTAAAGAAAGAAGACATAGAAGGATAGTGTATGTTTAGGAAGAGTAGTGTCAAGTATGAGCAGGGCAAAATAATTATTCAGCATGTAGCAACAAACAGAATGAGGAGGCTTAGATACAAGCCATGATAAAAGAGTAGAAAGTGTATCACAAAGCAGACAATAACTAGAACAAAAACAACTGGATAGATAAATATGCAAGTTAAGATAGCTATAATGCAAACAAAAAGTCAGGCAAAAGTTAAGGCACAGACTGTCTCAGGTTTAGCTAAAAGAGAAAATGTAAATAAGCCATACTAGCATTATGAACTGTAAGTCTGTGTGTTTTCAACTTGAAGGTGGAATGAGGGAAATAAAAGAAAAAAACGCATTTAGATTATTTGCAAAACATTTATATCATTTGGACTTTGAAAACCATTTTTTTGGGGGGGGGGGTCAGCTGTTGTCTAGGGTAAAAGCCATCTTCAGTCACAAGATGGTGTTGATCTCGTTTTGGTTTGTGCACCAGGTGTGAGAATAAAGTTGAAACAAATAAAAGAGGAATGGACAGAGCAACAGAAAAAGCATAGTGAACATTTACCAGAAAGTAGAAATGTATTTCTTTATCCCAGCTCAGTAAATTAAGCAATTTATAGTTTGTGTGCAGCAGGAAAAGAAGTCAGTAGCACAGTATGTTTTTAAATTCCAGATTGCTGGCATAATAAGCAGACCACATTAGTTTTAAAAAGAATAAGCCAGATCTAAATAATAAAATAAGGAGTTGTGGTTTGATAGTTTGAAACACAGTGTAATATGCATGATGAGTCTTACTGGGCTAAAAAGACTGACTGACAGACATGTTATGAAAAGCTAAAGAGGTAAAAAGGTTAATATTGCTGGGCGGTTCCAGGGAAAAAAAATAAAGGCAGTAAGAAGGTAACATCCATCACCTATTTAAGCTATTCTGGCTATGTAGATCACAGGGATCCCCAAAACAAAACAAAAAGGAGAATTGGCCACCAAGAGGGGACGCTTGGCCCCTAAGGGGCTATGGACCAAAAGAAAAGGAGAAACATTTAGATCAACGTGAAACAAAAAAAAAGAAAAAGAGTTAAGACAATTGTATCCTGTATTTGTTTAATTTTTCAAGATTAATACTGGTTTTGACGCCTGCATAAAAGGCCTTGCAACAATAGTCCTTTTATTGTGTTGTGTTGTTTCCCCTTCCCCTTTCTTTTATTTTTACACAGCAATACCTATAATGAAAGAGGAAAAAGAAGGTGTTGATCTGATACAGTTATGGAGCACTAAGAACCAAAAAGGAAATGTATAAAGGCTTATACATGTTACCTGTTTATGTTTATGTGGGTGTCTTTGTATGTGATTTCGGTTATGAGTCTAATATGAGTTTAGTAAAAAATGGCCATACAATTATTTGTATTTTTGGTTTTACTGCAGTAAAAGAATTACCTTTGTTCCTTCTGCTTTTAAAAAACATTTTTGTTTTGAGCTCTTTTTTTAATTTACCACAAAGAAGCCCAACTTATATTTTCGTGTATAGAACTGATCAGTCATAACAAATACTTTGTGGGTTGAAAGCCAATATAACAACACCAAAGCTTATGTTGCAAGATTTGTGTTTGACAAATAATAAGCAATAACAGTGTGACCAGAAATGCTTAGAAGTAGAACGTAAAGACAACAAGTTTAGCTTTTGCTGTTCTTATCTGTCTTATCTTACTCTAAGAAGGGTGGCTGCAAAACCACCATAACAGAGCTGCAGTTTATAAATGTATAAACCAGCAACCAGACCTATTAGTTTACAACACATTTTCAAAAAAGGTAAAATATTTTATTATATAGCTTACTGATGCTATGCTATTGTTAACAGTATATTATGGTTGTATTGCAAAATACAAAACTATGTAATCTTTACTCAACTGAAAGAACACCAGCGATTTTGTATACGGTTGAATGAAGAATGAATGCATTTTTGTAATACCATAAGTGTAACTTAGGTATCATTCGGGGGAGTATGTCACATAAAATCCTTTAATGGCCCTCTTTATTGAGTGAAAGGGTTCCTGAGGTTTGAATGAAGGAAAGTTACCGGAAGAAACGTGCAGTAAAGGCTTAAGAATTGGGAAAAACAAGGTGTATGTGTAAAAGCTGCCTGGGAAACAAGATGCATGCAATTAGCTGAGTTTGGGAAAAAGTGCTGAACGAAGAGACTTCCAAGATAGCTCAAAACCTGAGGCAAAGGTTGTATAAGCTTGCCAGTATGTGAAGTGATGGTTAAGCTTTCTAAAGAAAAGGTGTTGCCCTTTAGCATCAAATGGCAGAGTTTCCAAAAAGCCACATTAATGTACATCCAGGACACATAGTCAACAGGTGTGTTTTTCCACATCATGCAGACTTGGAAGAAAGAGTATTTAAGATGTCCCCAAATCAGCAGAACTCTGAGGAAGATGGGAACACTAAGAAGCAGCTGCATGCAGCACACCTCCTGTTTCTGAGTATATGACTTGACTGGCCATCAGGTTCCAACATGGGTAATCTGCGTGAATGTAGAAAGTGTGACTAGGTTGAATTGAACTGCATTCTATATAAATAAATGTGTTCTAGAAATTGCATTTGTATTTTGAGTCTTGGTATGTATCCTGTAATCCCAGCTACCTATTCCTAACAAGATCAAGTCTACCCTTCAGGTTTTAATGTTATACTTAACTAAAGCTGCAATCCTGTACTCACTTAACTGAGAATAAATCCCACTGAACTTGCCGAGTTTTTGTTCTGAGTAGACATGTATAGGATTGCAATATAAATGTAATTGCTAAAGGGAATTTATATATCAAGAACCAACTGTTGTGGGTGCACTTCCTGACAACCACTTGAGTGTATTAACATTCACCAAAATAGTAACAAAAGGCAAAATACAGTGCAGGACAAGAGTTATCTGACAAGACAAAGGAAAAAAGGAAAACCACAGATGACACACAGAAGTCCAGTCTAACATTTGATTCCTATATGTAGCACCTTATGTGGATAACCACTCATCAGTATAGCAGTTCTGAATGTGGCAAATCATTTGTTTGAGCAGCTGTTGCTGTGGCTCAGGTGAATTTTAACTATGCCAATGCACTCCATTTGTGTTGATGTGGTTAAAATGCTCCTGATTGTTTTGAGAAGCTGATCAATATGACACCACAACATAATTATGCTACAAAACACCGCAACAGAAGGAAACATGATTAACTGCAACCAAATGGTAGACTTAGGGGACAGTCCTATTGAGATTCCCGTCAGCCTTTGGACTTGGGAGGCTGATGGAATCCTATGCAGAGCAGGAGCAGCACGGAGGGGATCTTTGCCTCCGCACTCCCTGTTGCTCTGCATTTTTGCTTGACGGGTGTTTTTGCCCATCTAGCTAGAGCTCTGTGGAGGGGGAGGGATGGAGGCAGGGGATCGCTTATATCCCCGCTTCTCCGATCTTCTCCCCTCCCCACCCACAGAACTGCCCCCTTTCCCTGCCCTCCGAGGTTGCCTTTGCGACCTCAGAGAAGCAGCCAGCATGGTTCTCTCTGTGCCAGCTGTGAGTGGGAGGGAGTGGGGAGCTCGGATTCCTGGCGCCGAGGTCGGGGTGGTGTCTCCAGCCTCGGATCCAGGAATCCAAAGTATCCTATGGCCCCCCAAGACTCTTGTCTAGGGACCACAGGATTGCTCTCTTCTATTGTAAATTAAATGAATTAAAAAACCTGCCAGTTTAAGACTAGAGTTAAGGCTATCCCACGTTGCTCAACATCCACAAATCCAGGAAACTGGAAGCGAAGTCTGATGCCTTAACTGAGGTGTCCCGTGAATGGTGAGGATGTTGTGCAATGTCACAAACTGTGCCTACTTAAAATTTACCCTCCATACACCCACACTTTTCCCTGTCAGGCCCAAACTCAGATGGGGTGGATGGAGTGCCTGGGGACCAGCAAAGATGCCCACACTGTCCTGGTCCTGTATTGCCTTATGAAGCATCTGAGCCTTACTGTTTTGCTAGAGGACTCCTCCTGTGAGTTGACCCATGCCAGTTTGTTGCTTACATCAGTAGCTGGCAGGAGGGTTAAACAGTGAGAGGGAGCTCTCTTGTAGCAGTAAGGCTTCACAAGACAATACAGGACCAGGGCAATGTGGAGCATCTTTGCTGACCAAGGGAAGTGTTAGACCAAAATATCTGGAGGGCACCAGGTTGGGGAATGCTGCTGTATTGAATGGGAGAGTGGGGAGAAATGTAGGCCTGCTTATGCCATAGCCAGGCCCACAAGTCCCCTAGTTCCTATCCAGATGTGCCACAAACTCCCACTGCATTTACCATTTGTGGCATCCATGCCACAGGTTGGCCATACCTGCCACAGAAATGATCAGTTCAATACATTTTATAAGGAAGCATTCCTTTTTCAGAGATTCTCTCCATGGATAGCATATTTTTAGCTGACTCAAAACTTTAGCCCCATTAGTGCACATTTCTAGACCACCGTGCCCAGAACACTCAAGTAAGTTCCATTCCAGTGAGTTATTTCCTTAACTGCAGGAAGTGATGAAATGAAACATTAGAATATCTTCCACAACTTGTTTGCATGATCATTATCAGCATTTACCTTTGATCAGTTTCTAGCTCTTGGAGGTTGATAGAACTGCTGAGTAGGCCGTGTTGACCGGCGGGGTTGACCATCACCACCTCTGCGGAATTCTAAAGTTTGCTCATAAGCCATTGCTTCCTCCTCCTGCAGGTAAACAACATGATTTAAAATTGTGCACAGCCAGAATTATCACCCTTCTGTGCAAAAACATATCTAAAATGACCCTTGCAACAAGTCTACAGGAACGGTTGGACCAGATCACAAGCTAGGCTTTTCCTGAGAAAAGAGGTCAGACATGTAAATATGAGATCTGGATACTGGAAAGAGTGCAGAGATGCAGTACTTGTAGCAAGAAACCATATAGATTTTTTTAAAAATTCCCCCAGAACTTATACAAGGAGAAAATTAATGTGCAATAATAATGCCAGAAAGGAATCTTTCAAGATGAAACACATGGCAGACAGGTGACAACTACTCAGGGTACAATACAGAATTTTTAACCCTCAGTAATTGATTAAGAAATATCAAAAGGGCGGTTACTTGACTAAAGTGCTTGTAAGGAGGTAAAGGCAATAAAATGCTACAGAACAAAATATGTAGTAAAAATGGTGTGCCAAAAAAAAAAAGGATTATTATTACTCTTTCTGTAAGAATCCAGTATGTGGGATAATGTCTGTAAGTGTGGAGAACTCCGTGGGTTATAAACAGTTTGTGAACATTTTAGTCAGTGGTATGTGTCCATCCTGAACTACTTTGGTTGGCTAGGAGTGATTAGCCAGCATGGTATATAAGTTAATAATAAACTAGAACTTGGGAGACCCAGGTTCAAATCCTTACTCAGCCACGAATTGACTCTTGGGCCAGTTATCATGAGAATAAATTGGGGACACAGGGAGAACCATGTACATTACCATGCACATTTTGGAGGAAAGGTGGGATATAAATGTAATAAATACAAGCACTGTGCCACACTTGAGTATCTGGGATCTGTATAGTTATTAGTTATTACAATGAGTTATAGGTGATCTGTGTTACTGGGACTTCTCAGGAACAGCATCCTCCTGAAGTCGAAAAAGAGGAGGCTTTGCCCAGAACCGGAAAGCATTTTTGAGTAATATAGACTTTTATTGCCACTGAAACTTAACCAGAAACCAGCTTTGAGAGGTTTGCTCTGTTGGAACTGTGTCTGCTTAACTCATGGTAAGCATAATGCTGTTCTACAGCTTGCAAAAGAGAGAAAACAGCAACACATTGGATTAAACAATAATAGGCAACTGCTTGACCTGGCTTTGATCTTGAATGTTCAGGTATCAACTGTGGCCAGAGGTACATTGGTGCCTGCTTAGCCTGGTGCACCAACTAAACCTGTTTCTGGAGACTGCAGGTTTGGCCAGGGTGGCACATGCCTTAGTTACATCATGTCTGAATTATTGCAATGCACTCTACATGAGTTACCTTTGAAAAGTGTTCCAAACTAAAATTGGTCCATAACACTACAGCCAGACTGTTAATAGGGACTGCCTATAGGGAGCATGTGACTTAAAAACAGCAACAATGAAACAGCTACACTGGCTTCCAGTTTGTTTCCAGGCCCAATTCCATGTGGCAGTAATGACTGTCAAAGCCCCCTATAGTCTGTAACCAGATTATCTGAAAGACTGCCTTCTCCCATATTAACCTGCTTACCTAGTGAGGTCATCGCCAGAGGCCCTCCTATGTGTTCCAACTTTCCTAGAAATATGTCTAATTGGGACCGGTGAGATGGCCTTTTCAGTGGCTGTGGCTTGCCTCCTGAGGGAGACTTGTCTCACCTCTTTGGCCTTCCATAAAATGGCCCAAACCTTTCTTTTTAGGTATGCTTTTGGCCCATGAATGGTTGCTACCTTTTAAAAGTTTAATTGTTATGCTCAAATTATTTTTCTTGATTTTTTCATGGTATTTTTTAAAAACTTTCTGTTTCGGTGTTTTATGGCTGCTTAGTGTTTTATGGCTGTTGTCAAACGGTTTTAAATGGTGGAGGGAGCAATCCTATGGGCACTAGACACTGTCAAGACACTGTCTAACCACTTTTTGGTTACTGGGGATTGAGGTCAGAGCCAGGAACGTGGTTTCCAGAAACTGTGCTCCCCACTCCCTAGTAGCTTGTGCGATTGGATACTTGGCAGTCTTCGGAGGCCGACCTGCATTGGATAGTTGGCAGCCTTTGGAGGCTGCTGACTATCTCAGTACGACTGTGCCCTATGTTATTGATTAACTCACGTTGTTAGCTGCCTTGGGCTTGTTGAGGAAAGGTGAGGTATAAATGTTTTAAATAACTGAACTTTAAATGGAAGGCTTTAAAGGGGCAAAGCAGAACACTGCATTTTCTTCAAAAGGGCCAGGACTCGTCCTCAGATCATTCTGTGAAAAAGGGACGTATGAAGGACATATGCTAACCTTAACACTATGCTTGTGTTAGCACCAATTAGTGTGATATTGTGGCCTGTCACTAAAATAATGGGAGGGGTAACTTTTTATGTTTGGGGGAAATTGCCATACATTTATTGGCTCATTTTTGAACTAAAAATATATAGAATGTGAGTGTATGTGTATATAGAGAATGGATGTGAGAAATAAATGCAAACACCCCACAAAATGGCAAGACATTGCTGCAGTTGTGAGGGATGCACCTTCCTTGGGGCAATGGCATGCTAAGGTAGTTGAATAAGTCATACAGGAACCTACATCCCCTTTGGAGTTGATGAATGTGAGGTTGCTGCCTTGGTTCTACCTTTCCCTCAGACTCCACCTCTGAAACTGAGAAACAAACCCCTCAGGAAACGCCTGCTTTCACCTGGATCAGTTGTTTCCACTGACACCCAAGCTTTAGCCCCTTTACTGTCTCTGGTTTCCAGGGAAACTCAATATGCCCACTTGGTTCTCTCAACCCACGACAGGAGAAGTAACAAGTAAATAGATTTAATAATGGTAGTGTAGCAATTCAATCAACACATGGGAATGTGTATTTAAAAACAAATAAAAATTTAACACACGATGAGTTATATGTTGTTATTATTATTCATTAATGCTTGGTCGTAACTTCCCTACCTACTCTATCCCTTTTAAAATCCTACACACAAACCCTACTAACTAGACGTTGCTTGCACGATCCCTAAGGCCCTATCTGACTCCTGTCAATTCATACCTTTTATAACCTCAGAATCCCCCCCCCCTCACACACACACAAGCCCCTCCTATCTTTCACTCACTCTCTGACACATTATTAACCCTATCTTACCTGGGTCACATTCAACAATGAAAACACATACATTAATATAACTTGCATATGTTACAATGAGCCTTGACCTCTCTTTGCCAATACAGGTCCTTTGCAGTTATTTCTCTGGTGCGTTTTGATCTGAGCAAGGGCAAGCCTCTTAAGTGGGATAGATCCCAAAGCAGTGCTGCTGTTGCCATAGGTATGGGTTTACCAGTGTCAGGTGCTGTGGGACTTGGAAGCGGAGTCAGGCACCAGTTTCCTACTCTCTGAGATTCCTAGATGGAGAAAGGAACTAAAGGCAGTCCAAAATGGAGCACTAGCATCATAACCCAAAGGCCTTCTGGTGCTGAGAATCAGATGGTCCTAGAGAGTCTATCCTGTGTTCCTGCCTGCTAAGAAGTTCCCAGCTCTCATAGAATAGTATAGCAGGGTTGGAAGGGGCCTACAAGGCCATCGAGTCCAACCCCCTGCTCAATGCAGGAATCCAAGTCACAGCATCCCTGACAAATGGCTGTCCAGCCTCGTCTTGAAGGCCTCCAGTGTGGGAGAGCCTACCACCTCCCCAGGTAATTGGTTCCATTGTCGTATTGCTCTTAGTCAGGAAGTTTTTCCTGATGTTCAGCCGGAATCTGGCTTCCTGTAACTTGAGCCCATTATTCTGTGTCCTGCACTCTGGGATGATCAAGAAGAGATCCTGGCCTTCTTCTCTGTGACAACCTTTCAAGTACTTGAAGAGTGCTATCATATCTCCCCTCAGTCTTCTCTTCTCAAGGCTAAACATGCCCAGTTCTTTCAGTCTCTCTTCATAGGGCTTTGTTTCCAGTCCCCTGATCATCTTTGTTGCCCTCCTCTGAACCCTCTCCAGTTTGTCTGCATCCTTCTTAAAGTGTGGTGCCCAGAACTGGACACAGTACTCCAGATGAGGCCTAACCAGTGGTGAGTAGAGGGGAACTAGTACTTCTCTGCTGCACTTCATCAGTTCTGCTGCACTGCCATCAGTCTAGGCCAAGGGTGCACAACTTTTTCAGCCCCAAGGGCCACATGTGATGCTGGCTTGGGGATCAGGGGACCGCACACATATATGCATGCACACCAGTGGTCCTGATAGAGATAGCTTTCCTTGCTGCTAGCAGCAGCGAGGTGGGGAAGTGACCTGCATGAAAATATCTGGGGAAGGGAGTGGAGAGCCTTCTTTGGGGTGGGGTGGGGGGTGTTCAGAAGCAGCAGCAGGGGCAGGGAACGCTTGGCAAGCCAGAAATATGACCTTGCCCTGATTGAGGCAATTGGCCCCTGAGGGAGACCACTAGGCTATGTTTCTGCACCACCCATCCGGCTGATGCCAGCATTCCTGCCTGACCATGCCAAGTACTTTTTAACCCTTGGACTCAAGGGTTCAAGCGCTAGAAAATGTGGGTGTGATATTAGTTCTGATGCCTTTTCATGAATTGGGGAACATAGTTTATTTCTCATAGTTTAATTCTGTATATCAAGGAACAGTTTGGTTTACTTGCTGTAGACCAGGGGTGGGCAAAAGGTAGATGTGGATCTACTGGTATTCGCTGGGTGATCTGCAGTAACCCCCTGCCCCAAGTCTGACATCTGTCCATCGCTGCTATAGACTATGACACAGTATGGAAGGTGTTGCAGTGGAATGACTTATGTGGATACCTTCTGTGACTTATAAAAAACTTGAGGATTTACACATATACAGCCCAATACAATGTCAAAATATGTACAGGAAGGTATTTCAAAATAATAGTGGGTTGTATCCAACAGTGTCATTCCAGTAGTGCAAATGACGTTACTCTAGCACAGGAATGGGGAACCTCTTTCAGCCTGAGGGACAAATCCAATTTTGGTGATGCTTTCGGAGGCCACATTCCAGTCATGGACAGGGCAAAAGGGACAGGGCAAAAATACCAGCATATTTGAGCTTAAAGCCTTTACTGCCAATAAGTAAGCTTTAGGAGAGGGGTCTTAACCTTTTGGAATTGGGGCGGGGGGCATGCAAAAGCTGAAAACCCACCAAACTATTGGAGGTCAGGGGAAAGGAACACAGCCATCTACAGAACCCCAAGGGCTGGATTTGGCCTGGGGGCCTGAAGTTCTACACCCCTGCACTAGCAGAAACCACGTTCCGCACTATGAGCAAGGGGAGTTCTGCTTTTGCAAGCATTTGCACAGCTGCTTAAACATCTTAGGTTTACAAAGTGGTCCACTAGTGCTTGCCCAAGGCAGTGGAGCTCCACTAGCACAGCCATTTTTTCTGCTCACTACATGTTGGATTTAAATCTATGTTTGGATTTAAAATGTTCCCACTCTTCTACATTTCTTCCTTGCCTTGCATTGGTGCTCAGTCGTAAAAATTCAGTAACTTACATGTTGTATTTAATTAAACTAAGATGTTGACTTTTGATCGTCTTAATACACTGCTTAATTGGCCAAGTTGAGGTAATTACTCAGTCAGTGGCAGTCTTTATGTGGTGGTTGAGTAAGAACCCCATCATCACCATACAGATATCATATATGATGTTGTGCTCCCCATGAACACGAAGACCGGGTTCACATGACATGTCATGGCTTGCCATGGGTTATTTAACCCATGATGAGCTGAGGCACCTGCAGGCTGCATATGCAACCCGCAACCCAGCAAGAGTGGGTTTTGCAAGGGTTAAACAACCCTTGGATAACCCTAAAACAGACCATGGGTTATGAGAGGGTTGCTTAACCTTCGCATAACCCACGTTTGCTGGGTTCACACGACATGACAACCTCTGGATGGGGGGGTGCATATTCAAAATGGCAGCCGCATGTACCCCACATATGCCGCAGCCTCACCGTGGGTTAAATAACCCACAGTGGGCTGTAATGTTGTGCAAACAGCCTCCAAGTTTGTGTAATTCTTCCTCCTCAAAAAAGGCAGAAAGATGGTTGCATGCCATGCCCAGATTATAAATGATGTTACCATACAAAGACTGTCACTATCCAGGTAAGTGCTTGAACTGGGCCTATGTTTTCTAAATCACAACATCCAGTAAAATAAATCTACAAATGGGTGTAGATTAAACTCAAATATGCTATGTAGATAGTAGAGCTGGGTTGAATAATCAGACATAAATTGAAAACATGATCTCGAAAGGCATTTGATTCTCTTTCACATTATTTGCACCACATATGAATGTGGTTAGTGTGAGATAGACTGCAGCACAGATACCATTTCTCTCCGCATTCCTCTTATAAACTAACTGAAGAAACATGTGACACACCTGCGTAGTATAAATTTGTCACTGCAGCTACATAAAAAGGTAACGATTGTAAGGGAAAGGAGTGTAGTCATCTTTCAGTGCTTTTCGTACAAACTCAAATGTTTTACTATGACATTAGTGATCCCTCTGGTTCACAGCATTTATAGAAAGAGCTAGCAGAGATAAACAGGAGCAATGATTGGAACAGCCAGTATAAGTATTTTTAAACAGAACTCCTGTTCCTATTTTTATCTTAAAGCCAAAACTCAACTGGTGCGACAGAAAATGTCTTAAGTAGAAGTTTGTTCACCTTTAAACTTCTGATACCACCTAAAAAATCGGCAAGCTCTTCCACCAGATGTTACATATACTATTCCAATAACCTATGAACACGAATTTAAATTTAAATGTGAATGTTAAGCATCCCATCTGCTTCCCTCCATTTATTTTAAATTATACTGCAACCTCCTGTTTAAAAGATTAAAAGCAAAGAAAAGGGGGAAATCAGGGAGGAGGGGGAAATATGGAAACATGCAGGTTGGACAATCAGGGCCTGATGCTTGTGTATTAATCCCCCTTTGGGGCTTAGTTTCCATATGATCTAAAAGATAGGTCATATTCACTGGAATTTAATAGGACTTCCCAGTTGGTTAAAAGGCCGCCCTCTCCTTTTCTTCCAACAAGATCACTTGGGGCAGGGGGACTTTTAGTGCTGCACTTTTTCCCATTAAGGTGGCCCCCATACACATTGGGTATCCAAGTTATATCCAAGTTCCACATATCTGAAAGGGAATTGCATGTGCTATGTTCTAAGATGAGGTTATGTAAGAAGCTCTAGGATCATGCCAAATCAAAAGGGTTGTAGCAATGGGGATCTCTGGAATATGGCTTGATTAAACCTTAACTTTGCCTAATGTAGGATAGGATTAAGCCTCATCATCAATGACAGAGATGTCTGTCTATCTTAGTAAGGCAAATCTTTTATTTGCTTGAGCAGTGGAAACTTCTTTCCACATTTCAGAATTACTGATGCATTAGTTCTATACCTTATGTCTGGGACTGTACTCTAGGCCTATAAGCAGTGGCACAATGGGCTCACCAAATATTTTAGTTACTATCCTAAGTGGGCCCTTGTCATCTCGGAGGCTGCCTGCTTCTTTTACGATGGACTTTGGATCTGTATGTTTTGGAAGGTGGCCTCACCGTTTCTTTTGGAGCTCCTTATGTTTAGCTGCATATAGGTCTAGAAAGGCAAGAATTAGGTATGTGGGGCAAGTAGTGTTCCAGATAGATGCTTGCGTAGGGGCAATGGATATCCCTAGGGAGAATGAAATGAAAACCAAGCTGCCATACTGCAATACAAGAGTGAATGAGTAGGAAACCTTTTATGTTTGGTGAAAGAAAATAATACAAAGCAAGGAATGAAAATGACCATTTGCCGCAGCATTTAAACACAACATAAAAAGTCCACCCTCCACTTTCATTTACTTCTGCTCCTTCAAGGAGATAACTTGTACACATTACCCAGGTTATCATCTTGGTTATATCAAAGCCAAGATATGTTATCTAAAGCTACATTCGATCCTTATTGGGAAGGGAATCATAGCTGAGTGGGAGAGGACATGCTGGTATCCCCGCTTTAAAACAATATCAGAAAGGAGGTGATTGGAAACCCTTCTTGAGCTCCTGGAGACCAGCTGCCAATCAGAATAAACAATATTGTTCTAGATGGACAAATATGCTGAGCCAGAATAAGGAAGCTTCCTGTGTAAAAAATGAAGTCTTGAAACTCCGCACTCTCTTTTTGGTAACTTCTGTACCAAAAAACAGATCCAACACAAATTGGTTTATTGCAGTTTCAGTTGTTAGAAAGCTGTCAAGTACCATCACAGTAGGAATTGCGTTCTAGCCCCACCACTCTCTCTCTGCTCTGAAACATCTATCCCAATATACCCCATTGCCAGTTAGCATTGCTAAGTATTCCAGGACCTTGCATGAAGATCTACCTGCCTCCTGCACTGAGATGCACGGACACCAGCACTGCCACACTTTAACAAAACAGACTGTGTCTATAACCATGTGTTTATTTCACATTGCCTCTTTTATCCCACTCATCATTTACTTTCTTAGTCTGGTTATAGGAATGCTTGTACTTAAAACCACTGTAAGCCACTCTGAACTCAAAGGTTCAGAGGGTGGGATATAAATCAATCAATAAATAAAATTAGGAAATGCCTATATAACTAAAGCCATCATTGTCATTATCTGTAATATTCTATATGAAACACCACATGTAGTCCCCAGAAGATCTTGAGTTCTTTATTCAACCTGCCCATGGTTTTGTCCATGGTTTGCCTAGTCCAGGATGCACAGCCCTAACCCACCCCTTTCCCAAAGAGATAATACATGATGTCATGTGTTACTCAGTCTCTCCAGCATACTCAAGTGGCACTGGGGAGATAGGTTCTACTTTTACTCTCAGGTTGTAAAGGCTTGCTAATTGTGCGAAAAGTCTTGTATTCAAGCACACATGTGCATGCAAACACACACACACAGACACTCACAGAGAGCTGCATAACCAAGAGACTGTGCTTGGGTGAAGACTGGGGAAAAAGAAAAGGTAAGATCCTCAAAGGGGAGGTGGCAGATTTCTGTGTGCATTTCTACTTGGATGCATTGCCTTCTGGGTCCATGTCAGTAGTCTAAAAACAATTACTACAAATGATTCTTCTCTCAAGGACTGTGAGGATAAAATGGGCAGGGAGCGGTGTTTTGAATCATGTAAGATACTCCAGGAAATAGACATGTTTTCCCTTCATACCTACACATATTATTCTCTTAACTACTCTGTGAAATAGGTGAGACTGTGAGATTAGCTGAACAGGGATCCAAAAACCAGATCACCTTGGTTTAAATCCAACACATATCCACTACACTGCTGTGGCTCATAATGAATGTGGGTGAGGCTGCTGACCTGATTTGTATCACTGAAGCTATGGCTGCTTCTGGCACAATTTATTCCAACCAGCGCAAAATCTGGCTAGGATCAAGGAACAGAGATACAATTGTTACAGTCATCTGTCTGCAAAGATGTCAACTCCTTCATGAGCTATCTACTGCTGATGTCCCCCAAGCTTATTCTCAAAGCTACCTTGTCTAGTGAGGTAGATGGGCATATTGAAGTTTGTGGCACAGTGGCAGCTAGGCCGGACTGCACCACCCACCATGTTTAGTGAGTCAGTACTATATGGCCACAATGAACAATGTGGTGCTATCCTGGCTTATTACTAGCCAAACAAAAGTAGCGAAGTTGACAAGGTGTTTGCTGTTTTGAAAAGGCTTGGAGACCAGTGGAAATTGAAGACAATGCACTTGTCATGAACAGATCATAATGTGATGAGAGTTCAGATTACACGGGGTCCAGATCTTTGCATGAATGGGAGACTGTTGAAGTGATACAGTCTTTGACCCCTATGAATCCAATAGGTTTTTCAACTGTGAGGTGCTGGATACCAATACCTGCTCAGCTCAAGGCTTGGATGAGCATTAGAATATGCGACTGACTTAGAAATGACATAACATTGTCAGGAAATTATTTGTGCCAAATCAGCCTGAGCACTGCATGAGTTAAAAGCCTAAAGGACGGTGATGGTTGAAGCAAAGGTTCTCTCTGCTGCAACTACATCTACTTAATGTCATCTACCAGTAGAGCTATTCTTGGTAGTGAGTATATGACTATGCCCAGGACACTGTGACTTATAAGGCATTTTCCACATCAACTGATCACATCCAATACATCTCAGCAGCACCAATGGAGAAAACCTAGGCCTGTATCATGGAAGGCTCCAGCTTGCTGTAGGTCCGTAGATCAATTTCTGATGATTTTGCCAAAGGCTGAATACGAGCTAATTGTGTTCTTGACTACTGTCAATCATGGTTAGCAAAAAAAATAAGTTAAGGTTGACTTAGTGGGTTGTCTAGCCTCTGTGTCTAGTGCCTCCATGTAGGATTAGTGAGTAAAGTAGTAGCTGAGCAAAAGCCATTAAGAGATAACAAATTATTATTGTCAGAATACAGGAAGTGAAATTCTAAGGAAGTTAATTTTTATCATCTCAAGGAAAGCTAGGAAAAATATGAGGTCAGGAGAGCAGAGATGCGTAGGCTGCTTACCTGTAACTCTGGTTCTGGTTCTCTGAGTGGTTCTCTGTGCAATTGTGTGTGTGTGTGTGCGCGCGCCTGCCTGCACAGAGCAACATTCAGAACTTTCTATAAATAGGTTGAAGAGCTTTGTCAGGCAGCCTGCCTTCAACCATCAGTACACATGCTTAAAGTGGTGTAACCTGCTCAGTTCCTCATGGACCATCATTAAGCACCAGAGTGAGAGTAAGTCACCTGGGTCAGGGGAGAAGGGTGGGTTGTGTGACTGCAGATGACCACTTGAAGAAACACAATGACATGTACACAATCTGGTTTTCTTCTTTGTGGTTTCTATGCAGTCACACATACGGGAACAGCAAGCTGACTTACCTGGAAATGGGAGAGGTGGTGCTTGGCAATGACAGAGCTCAACACCAGCAGTCCAAAAGAGGCATCTGTCTGAGCCCGAACATCCAGTGCGTAATGTCTGTTGAACTTGGATGGCTATGACCAACTAGTCACAAGCACAGTTGAAGGACAGAGATCCAGCTCAGAAAGGCCGTGAAAAACACAGCAGCTCTTGTAAAGTGCACATTTTGCACTCTGTCATACCATGATTTGAGCCAGTTCATAGCAGAGCTTGATAGCTACCGAAACCCAACACAAGAACTGCTGTTGACGCCAGTAGACGCTTCTTGGGGGCCTCATAACAGATGAAGAGGTCAGGGTCACACTGGAACATGTCTCTTCTGTTACTGTAGAAAGCTGTGGCATGACAAGATGCAGGCTTCAACAAAGCCACTTGCCAGTATAATTGTGGCGACAGCCCATCGTCTTCTGGCGAGTGAATGAGGTGATAACAAGGCTTTCAAATTTTATTATTGCTTGTGATAGATTAGCTCAAATTAAAAAAAAGAAAAGAAAAAAAGCGGAGACAGAGGAAACCGTGCCAGTCTCTCTGTAGGAGAATGCTTGTTCAATGATTTTGGCTATACCAATCAACTGGAACAAGCAGAGAACCCAGATTAAAAACAAGTCTTGGGAAATGGAGAGTAGAGCTTTTGGTCTTCAAGCCCTTGCAGTCACTGAGAGAACAGAAAATATTTTTCCTAGCCCAAAGGCTAGCAGTTTAAATGGTAACATTACTTTGTCAGATTGCCTGCATTTCTAATTCAAAGTTAAAGGTTGCATTTCAGCTGGCTGAGGAACAGCCTTGGTTAAAGCTCAATAGGCTGGTTCCAGAATTAATCAAGGGGACTTAAGTTAACTATGGCTTAAATTCCATTGACTTCAATGGGTCTACTTGAAGTATGACTAAGTCTGTATCCAACCCAATGTGGTTTACTCATTGAACGTAATCATTCAGAAGTAGGACTGAGTTCAATGGAGCTTACTCCCAAGTGAGTATACAGAGGATTGCAGCAATGCCATAATAGTCCTAAAAATCTGGAAGGGGAAAAAATGTCGAAAGCTGTAGAATGCATCACTGGTGCTATTTTGCAAGACTCACGCTCAATGCCTGGTGTTGCTGGGTGGAGTTGAAGCTTCACATAAATGCCCTCGAGTTTCTGGCCATCATTAAAGCCATTCAGGAATCTTTTTTGGGGGTTGGGTCATCCAAGTGGCTAGGAACAATGTGGCCACTGTGCTTTGCATAAATAAGCAAGATGGAACTGGATTAAGAACTCTCCTGGTCTTTGCTTTGGAGTTCTGGGACAGGTGCATACCCAACATTCCTATGGTGATTCACCTTGCTGGCAAAGACAATGAGCTAGCAGACGACCTCAGCTGCACCAGCCCTTGTGCATGGGCCCTCAAGTGATGTACTGTCCACCACCTGCGCCACCACTGGAGACTGCTGCAGATAGATGTTTTCACCATGCAGTGCCAGTTGTTCTGCAACCAGGCGAATGTGAACAGGAGATCTATAAGGGATGGACTCCTCTTCAGGAGGGCAAGCCCTAATCCCATTCACAATGTGGATACTCACAACAATAAAACAAAAAAGGCTGTATTCTCATCTCCCTATGGAGGACAAGGCACTCGTGGTTCATGAGCCTGCTTCTATTCTCCTGACAGGATTACTACTGTCTGCTGGAAGCATCAGACCACTGGTCTGAGGACCGAGGACAGATTCTCCACCCCAGTGTCCTCAACCTCAAATGGACTGCATGTAGGATCTGACCCTGGCCCATCTTTCCAGTAAGTTAAGAGCAGATCCAGCAGGTGGTGTGTAAGCTGTCTACACAGGTCTCTTATACCAAATGGTGTAGTTTCCTCACATTTGTGGCATAGCATGGTTTGACAGTTTATCATGCTCAATAGCTAATATAATATGCTTTCTGCTATTGCTCAAATCCAAAGAAGTAGCTTTCTCCTCCCTTAAAGTTTATTTATCATCCTGTTGATAACCACACTGTATTTTCACACCAAGCAGAGAGCACTTTGGAAATCTTGGCCTCAGCATCCTTCACCAACAGGGCTTGCTCCCACAGTGTTGTTTGTAGCTGACATGAATGGTTTTTGCGTGCCTGCCTGGCGAAATACTGGCAATGGGGCACATATCTGCTACATGCCCCTCACCAAGGCAGTGGTGGCAATGGTTGTGCCCATCCATGGGTGTAGCTTACTACCACAAGTGGAACACATCTGAATGGATGCCCATTGCACCATGGCCACCCACCTGAGAGTGGCCAAGGCAGCTGCTGGCACAGAATGGACCAAAACACACAAACAAACAAACAAATAAAGTAGAAGAGAAAATAAAGGGGGAAAAGGCCTAGCTCATGCTCTCGCCAAGGAAAAGCAAAAGTTCCACTATAGCAGTCAAAAAGGAACTGAGTGGGAAGGCGAGTGCCACACCCCTTTCAGCATACATACGGGTTTTAGGCTTCTCACTAAAGTTTTGTCTAGTTATAGAATGTTCCGGATGTTGCTCTACGTAGGCCAAAAACCCCTATGTGGGACCACAAAGAAGAATGGGCTCCTCTAATTATTCATTCCAGCAGGAAGCTAATGTACATCAAAATTGCTGGAGATTGTTACCAACAGTGCAGTTTCCTTCAGTGTCTAGATTAATTCTTTGCAAGGAAGAACCACAGACAAATAAATTTGTTCACTCCAAGGGAGTGTGGAGGGGCGAAGAGGAGGATACCCTGGTCCGCTAGAAATCATTACATACAACCTGCAATTAAATGAGATTGGTCTCACCCTGAGGACCCAGATCCCTTTGAGGGACTATGCCTGAGAGGAGGGTTTGTGTTTTTTTTTGCTTACTCTTCTTTTTAAACAGTCCAGGCTCCTGTAAATTGGAGCCCAGACTTGCACTGTGAGCATTCAATGAAATCATAGTGATCTGCTACCACCTTTGTCTCTTTCAGGTTGTACCATTTGGATGGGTTGGAAAGCCCTCAGGACAATCAGAATAGGTACCAGGCTGTTCCTCTGGCTGTTGCCACTCAAGAGTGAACTGTATCAAAACAGTATACTACATGCTCTGAGGGGTTACAATTTATAAAACTATCCAACAAAACGTAGTAGACAGCCACCTTCCAAACACACTTTGGAGTACTGCTACCAAAAAGGGTTATGTTGAAAAGAACATTATTTCTGTATGTGTGGGAGAGTACAGGAACTGGTTATCTAGAAGCGTAGCAGTTTTTCCTTCAGTAGAACTTTCAGACCACTGTTTAAGCACGTGTTTTGGTTTGGATTGAGGAGAGGACTGACTGGAGGATCCTGCAAGGGCCTTGTAGGTGAGGTATACAGTGCATTGATAAGAAGTATGTTTGGGTCCAATGCTATTTTCTAGCAGAGGGTTGGAGGTCACTTCAATTAACATTTCTATCCTACTCAAGTTAGAATGTAACTATAAAATATAAAGGCTCTCATTTTCAAGAGAAGATAACCAGGTGTGAGTGGGTCGTTAGGAAGGAGTACGTCAAACCCACCTTGATCCATGAGTTCCAAATGCTTTTTATTTCAGTTCCAGCCTAGTTACAGCACTGGCTATTGGCTATTATAATTAAGGCACATAACCCCTTTGGGCTCCAAAATACGCATGAGATGGTTCCTCCCACTCAGGCTTGGTCCCTCTGGCTCACCCATAGGCAATTAGCTCCTTCTCCTGGAGCTCGTCTAGATGTCTCATCTAGCAAAATTGCTCTTCCCACTTGCCACTGTCTCCACCCTTGGCTTAGCTGCCAAAGGGCCCTTGGCTCCGATATAGGTTCTCCCATCTGGATAGCTTGCTCTTCAAGAGTACAGGGAGCTGTACTCTCCTGTCTGTGCAGTTGCCCAAGAGTTCCCTCCTTCTGGCTTCTAGAAACAAAAGTTAATAGGATTCTACCTTTAAAGATCATTTTAAATAAATAAAACTCTCTCTGTCCCTCCAGCCTTCCCCTGCTGCATCTCTTCTATCACTCCTCTTTCTACTTGCCTCCACTTCAGGTTTCTTTATTTTATTTATTTTCTACATTTCTATACTGCCAAAGCTCTCTGAGTAATTTACAGAAATTCCTTTTCTGGCCATCCACTCTCCTTTCCGGCTCTTTCCTCCTGCTTTTCAGCTTGCTCTGTTCCCTGCACCCTGCAGCACTCCTGCCTTTTATTCCTCTCCTCTGCTCTGGCTGGCCAGCTCCCTCTGTCTTTACTCACTCCCAGCTGATCATCTAGTCTATCAGCACAGACTGTGGAGGAGTGATGGCTTGCATGTTATCAGTTCATGCTGTCACCCTCTGTTGCTGCTCTGATTTGGCCAATTCCATCATGTGGAAGCCCAGATGGAAGTGATGAGCCCCAGCGGTTCTTCACACTAGGCTTTTCAATTGTTTGAAAGTGATCTGTTAGAACTCCAAAAATTGTTGATCAGGGACAATTCATAAGCAGTGCACTTTCAAAGAACTGTTCATTCACTTTCACAAAATCTTTTTTGCCAGAAAAAAACATATCATTATCCAAATGTCCGTGATACCAAACAACTCTCACTTTTAGGCATAAAAATGCATATATGAATTCTTGTTGGTGCAACCTCCTCACATACTCCTGTGACTGCACAGCCACTTGCAATGGCAGCATGTTCTCACAGGGCATTCCTATGTCCCATCCAAGGCACACATTTTTCACCATAGCAGGTCTTTAGGGCTGAATAATGTCAAGTCAGCAAGACATGGTGTTTGGTATGATTTACTCAGGTTAGAAAAAGTTCCATTTCAAAACCCAACAAGCTTCCTTCCCAATATCTTCAAGACTAAATAAAGTATAATTCAAAAAGTGTAAAGTTACTAAAGTTTTTACATCTCTCTAGAAAGCAGACAGAACTGAATTATTGCTCAATAGGACATTAATGTATGTTTGAAGGAATGGAATTGAATCAACCATCTCATTTTGCTTAATAGACTAATTCTGGCTTCGAACTGTTCAGAGCACATACCTAAACCATGAGAAATCAAGTATTATTTGACAAGATTGGGGGCCTTTGCTCAGAAGAGACTCCAAAATGAAGTAATTTTCAGAATGGATTACCTTCCATCTATAACAAATGAAACCCCTTTTGCAACAATTTTGGAATCAAAGTTATTGATGTGCTGGGTGCCCAATGAATAATGGGAGGAAAGGAGTGGAAGAAATAGAAAATAATGAGGTATTTTGTTAATATCCCTTTATTTATACACAGTGGCCCATGTTTATATTTTTCAACAGATTCAGAAATACGAACACTATTTGGTATGGAATCTACATGCACCTAGTAGCATGCATTGATTGTGTTTATGTTTCTAGTAGAAATTTTTAGAAAGCAGAGGGGCAAGCTAAGGAAGAAAGAAGTTATTTGGATTCAATTTCTTGTGCTCTGTAGGCAAAAACAATACAAACTGTACACTTGTATTTGCTTATAGTTCCAGTTCCTCCCTTTTGCATTCATATACTGTCTCCCTCATCCCAATCATCACATCACATATCCAATCCACTCCTCTTCCCTAATTATTGCTGGTATCCCTTGAGATGTGAATGTCTAGAAAAATAAGTGTGTGTGGGGTGGGGGGAGAGGGAGAAAATGCACAATTGGAAAATGTTAGGAAAAGCTGGGAAAATATCTTATGAAATATTCTAAGACAAGCAAGGTTTTAAAATACTGTTGTGGCTGTCCTTTAGTTCTTCATAGGATTTTCTAGTAACTACCTAAGACAAGCTACATCAGCCTTCCCCAAGCTGGTGCCCTCCAGATGTTTTGGACTACAATTCCCATAATCCCTTGCCATGATCACTGGGGTTGGTGGGAGTTGCAGCCCCAAACATCTGGTGAGTACCATGTTGGGGAAGACTGATCTACATTAGGCAATTATAATTTTGTAAACTATAGACACAAAAACTCAAATCAGCCTGCTTCATATTCTTCTACTTTCTACAATGCATGAAAGAAACTGATCTATGTTTAGAAATGTACATATCAAATCAAGAAACATGATACTATGTGCACAAGTAGCTTTTTCCAACCTGTGCAAACCTTCTATTTTCTGAAGTCCATGGAGAAAAATGAAAGCCCAGGTACAGTGCCTATTGATCTTCCAAAAACAAATTTTGCTTAGCAAGAGAAACTTGACATGTTTCAATTATTATTTTTAATGTCACGATGTGGGTCCCATGTAGTTGTTGTCCACAGTAATTATGACACCTTGGGTGATAATACACTACTAAAGGGTTATTATAAACTTTAACTCAAGATCCAGATTTACTAACAATCCTTAATACTGTGGTCTCTTAAGGCTGGAGACAGATACTTTTTCAAACTGCTTTCAACTTCGAAAAAAGAGAGGGACTGATTTTTGGTATGTGCCTATGGTTAACAGGTATTGCTGTTCTGTTCCTTCTGTTTTTGGATAATGTTGTGGAGAGCAGCCTGTTCCTAAGTTGAGATAATAGAGACTTCTTATCTTAATATTAATGGTTTCTGTTTTCAACACTTAATTTTTTAAACTATTTTCTTAACTGGCAAAAACTATTAGTATGTTCAGTTATCTTTGGGTACAAGGAGCTTCTGGCTCCATCTCTAACACTGGGTATGTTTCTAATTAGTTTACATTTTTAATTTTCATAAGTTTTCCAAAGAGTATAATTGTATGTGCCGAAGTTATACAAAATACATTACTGTATGCTCTTTTTTTACTGCTTTAAGATTAGATGTGGCAGGTTGCAGTGTATCCCCATACTCAAACAGCAGCTCTCCTGTGCATGGCTGTAGGCAGCTTGGAACAAGAGTCTTGTAGCCACTTGGAGCTTGTGGAAGATAGCCTTTTTCTTTTGCACCGACCTGAAACATTCCCCCATGTGGTAAAGGGCTCAGGATAAGGGCTTGCTGCCAGACCCTAAGTTCATCTTCAGGATACTATAAGCTCTTAGGACTCAAGCAGGTCCATTCCCCCTCTCCCATCCATACTGGAGTTTTCAACAGCTTCAACATTCCATGGCTCAGTTGCTCTCAGACATAGGCTTAATTGCTAGCTACTTATCTGCCTGGTTTCTAATTATTTTAGACCCTTTGTACCCTGAGATGGGAGTGGAACACCTCTCACAGAAAAGAGAGGGGAATTCAAGATGTTACTGATTGGTTGGGGACAGTGGAAGACAGTCTAGAAAGACAGGAACCCAATGTGAATCTTGAAGTTCCTTCTCCAGACAATGGGATGTATTACAGTACTGAGGGCCACATTCTGAAAATTATTCAGTTTTGGACTCTGTTGTAAGCAAATGTTCCCAATCTTGTCAAATAATACTTGACTTCTCATGGTTTATCACATGAGAATTTCTCTACTGTTTTGTTATGTCTAGGCCCTCAAAATTCTGTAAGTCCTGGAAGCTCACAGGTCCTAGAAGCTCACAATGCTATTTTGGTTTTGTATGTGTGGGTTTTTGTTGTTGTTGCCATGTTGTTAATAAAAATAAAAATTTAAATGTGCATACTTTTATGTGCCTAGGGAGTCCTTGATTATATAGAAACCACTACATCATTTTTGGGCAGCCCCATTTCTTTGTTTAAACTGACCAACTAAGTTCACCGTTAAAGGAAATTATAAAAATACATTTTAAAAAAAAATTGTAGTCCCCTCCCCACACATGCCTTTAACATTGCTGGAAATTTTACTTTTCTAAGGGCACAATCTTATGCACGTTTAGACAGAAAATAGTCCTACAACTCCCAGCTGGCTAGGAAATGCTGAGAGTAACAGACATTTTTTCTGTAAACATGGGGAATGCTGGGACTTGTAGGCCTTTTTCTGTCTAAGCATACATAGGATTACTCCTTAAGCGTTTCAAATTCTGCGGATTCCCATATTCTACAGAGGTTTAGCAGAATTTGAATACAAAGATCCAGACTGTTGGTTGCTCAGTTTGCTCTTAATTTCACTAAACATTGATGTAATTATGTTGTATCTAAAAACTGTTACAAAATTGGCCAAACATATTTCAATATGAAGGTCCCATGTTGAACTGCGTCTGGTCAATTTTGGTTTTAGACGTTTTGAGTCATCAGGTTTTTAAAATTATTTGTATTATATATGTTATTGTTACATCTTGTATTAATGAATCCTGTACAGTAGTCGTCCTGCCACCCCTTACTTTTGGTGGCATTGGTTTCTGTTAAGGACTTCTCTTTTTTTGCCTTTTTTTTTTTTTGCCCATTATGTTCTACCTTACAGCACTTTCTTAAGCCTCTACTTTACATGAAGCAATATCGAACAGTAATTTGTGCCGCTACTACAATGCAGCTCTGCTCTATTTGCATTTTAAGGAACATTTCACACACTACATGTAACCACATCCATAAAGGTTGGTTGCTTTCACACTATACCTTTTTCATGGCTTACAGCTACAAATGTTAAGTGTGTCAAGGAGCCCCAAAGACTCCTTCCATCATCAAAAAAGCCAATCAAAGACCAACAGATGGGTTCTGGCCATCCTAATCTCTCTCAGGATGCTGTGTAAGGTATTGGTGCCTGCATCCAACTGTTCACCTCTTCACCATTATAAATGCTTCCAAGTATAAGCATAAACAAGGCATGACACACAAGTACTTGCCAGAATAGCTTACAATCTAAAAAGGATGGGCTAATGTCATACAACTCTTGGACGGCACAGTGGTGCCATGCTAGGGTATGGGTAAAGAGGCAGTGCAGCAATGTCTGCACTATCTGACCCAATGTCTGCACTATCTGGTTTGGATCAGAACTACTGCTTAATCTGTGTCCGTTACTATTAAGACTTCTCAAAAGACTCCCTTCCATGGCACAAACTTAATTATTTGAACCCTTTTCAAGTGTTCCATGAATTATAGCACATGGCAAGGAGAAGAAGTCAGACTATGTGGCAGAGTTGTGAAATACATTGTAAGGCAGGGATATCTGCTCCTAAATGAGTGAGTGTGTGTGTGTGTGTGTGTGTGTGTGTGTGAGAGAGAGAGAGAGAGAGAGAGAGATCCTGACTCTGGCAGGGCTGAGGAGCAAGTGGCATTTGACTTCTGCCATTGCTATTAGGTGACATCATGCTCAAGTAAAAAGATAGGGTGCTGCTTATCAAATAATAATTTTAATACTCATGGAATATGTGACTGTGGTCAAATATAGGTGGCCTGTTGACTAGCCAGTTTTAAAACATCCCGAACCTAATTTTAACAAAAAATTTTGGTGTCAAATCTAAAGTGTAGAGTGTAGAACTGTAAAATGTAGAAGTAGTTTAAAATCTCCCAAGGCAGTACCTTTTCCTTGCAGTCAGTTCAATCCAGATTTATATGACAGTTTCAGTGAGTCACTTGCCAGAACTAATGAATTTGCAGGGGGTGGGGGGGATGACTACCCTAGATTTATATTTCACAGTTAATACAGGAAGTACATTTAAAGTACAACAAATAAAGGGGGTTTTACGTTAGTTTTATGCTAAAAACATTCCTCCCTCTACCCCTGCCATCGACCTCTAAACTGGCATGTAACACTTGTCCAGAACCTTCAAGAATTGTGGATATGATTGGTAATATAGGCCACTAAAACATCTCACTACTTATTTGGCAATAAGGTTGTTAACCCAGTTTGAGAGCCTGGATAATGTTTGTATATACATTATGTTCACCATACAACCTGTAACCAACATACATTGTGAATGCACTGTTTTCCATTGTTCCTTCTTCCTATTGTAAATCAAAGCCTTATAGATGATCATTACACCACATATCTTTTCCTGGTGGGTAGTAAAAATTTCCTTACCACTTTTCAGCTTGATACATATGGCCTAGATAACCTAGGATTAAGACAGCTTGCTCTCATATAGATTGGTCACCTATGTGGGATGGACACGTAAGTATATAGTCTAATAAACACAGTGTACAACTTTGCTCATGTGGACAAAACTCTACGACTTTATTTGGGCATTGGTGTCATTCCCCACTTTGTTTTAGTGGTGGTTTCTAGCATACTACTAGTAATATAAAGCTAGAGTGTGAGAATTTGGAAAAGAGACTTCAGACATGCAATAGGATTACTTTATATTCAGTTTTCTGAAATTACTAAAAACTGAACAAATGTATGGATTAATTGTACCTAACTTTGCAGTGTTGGATATGTTCTAGGCCAGAGGTAGGCAGAAGGTAGATCCCCAGATGTTTTGAACTTAACTCTCATCAGTCCCAGTCAGCATGGCCAATTGTCAGGAATGCTAGGAACTGAAGTACAAAACATCCGGAGATCTACTTTCTGCCCATCCCCGTTCTAGGGTACACTCAACATGTACAACAGTGATGAGACCTGACCAGCGCCCCACATGAAGTCTCTGTGCATCCTAGAAAATGCTCCAGAATCCTCTGCAATGCACAGGAGTTCTTTGGCAGTCACGTTGATGCGTGAAGTGTTCTGTGAAGGTAGAAAGTTTAAAATCACTGGCTGATGTAAAAGCTACATGTTTGTCAAGATGGCATCCATTACTGAAGCACCTTCTCTTGGCAGCACTTCAATATTTCTGAGGGATTAGTAGGGCTGGAGTAGCCTAAGCAGTAATTATGAACCACTATATTATAACCAGATGGTGAAGTTCTACCTCTAGAAGTAAAGCCAAAAGCTACAGGAGATTACTGTGAAGCAGTCAAATATATGAGAGAAAGAAGAAATATTGGTATTGACAGTGAAATTTGATACTGACAATTATGTAGTCATTTGTAAAGAGTATTCCTTAAATCTGAGAAAAACATATAACACTTTAGGTTTAAGTTATCTTGTGTTTATTTTACATTTCTACAGCACAGACTTAATTTAGTCTGAAGTCTCTGAACAATGCATGCTTTTCAATTTTATTTTAAATGTTGCAAAAGAAAAGCACTTTATTCTCGTGATGGCATTTAATTTTGGGCTGATTTCTTGCAAACATATACCTTTATTCTGTGATCACTGCTACATTTAGCACAACAGTGGATTACATATATAAGGGTACATATCTATAGCCAAGCGCAATGTTCAAACAATCCTTGAACAATGGAAAGTGCAAGCTTCTTTGTTGTCTACATTTTCTATTGAAAGAACTGCATGTCAACATAGTAAGAGCTCATTCAAAAATCAAAACCCCACATTTATTGCTTTATGAAAAATACAGAATTCATGTAGCCCTTTCATTTAGTTTTTATATAATGGAATTGCAATTACTACAGTAATACTACTTTCCTGAATTCCTTACCAGATGCTTTGGTATTAGTAAATGGATGCTATTTTGTCTGATATGACACAAGGAATATGGTGAAGAACCTTGAGTTAAAACCATACCAGGATTTAACCTGTACCACTCCAAAAAACTATCACTTTTTGTTGGTTACTGAAAAAATGGAAATTACTGAATTCTAGAGTAGCCAAGCAAAAGAGAAGAATGCCATTTCAAAGTACACCTCCAGATGCAGTATCAAAATTCAACAAATGAAAATGCATAAATGGACAATTCTTCCACTGGTCATGGTATGGAGAGTAAGCTGGATGCCTACTGCAACCAGAGCATCATTCCCACTTGCACTAAGTCCAACGAATCCTACGGGTGGATTGTATGCTAGTTCAGGCTGCTGTTTATCCTCAGTTTAAATACTAATATTATTACCATCTATTGTGCATAATTTGAGGCAAGAGCATTAGAAACCGCCACATTTTTTAAAGAAAAATAAAGCACACAATTGGTAACTTTAAAGTAATTGTGGGTAAACTGGTAACTTTTCTCATTATACACTACATGCCTATTTCTCAACACACTGCCTGTGATCCTCTCCAAATGACCTTTTCTGGAGCTCAATTTCTCACCTGCCGCTTGTGGTGACTTCTGCTATTCTAGTCCTGTCTTCCAGATTTCAGATTTCATGATGCTACAGACCAGGGGTGGACAACCTGAAGCAGTCCAGGGGCCAATTCCTCTCCCTCTCCTTTTTGTGGTGGGAGTGTGGCCTGTGGCCACACTCTGGTTGCACAGGCCACACTCCGGTTGCACAGGCCACACTCCCACCACAAAAAGGAGAGGGAGAAGTTTGTTTTAAGACTCAGTAGCTGCTATGGAGATTGATAGAAGACAAATTTAGCTTGTGTTCTAGATAAATTTGTCCATTCTAAGCTGCTGTAACAGTTTGCTACCTAATTTTGGCAGCAAACTGCAACTTTTCCCCTGAAAAATGGAACAAATATGCACAAGGGAGTGGGGAAGCGACCCACGGGCCATGTGTTGCCCACCACTGCTACAGACTATGCATGCCCACAGGATCATAATGAAGCATGGTGGCTAGAACTGATTTGCCTGCAGCCACCACAAACCGAAGGAGCACTAGGCAGGTGATATCTCTCGGAGTAACATGTCATGTAATAGGCTGGCCAAGCCCACAATCTCCCCAACTAGTATAACAAATCTCCTCTTTAGCGGAACACCAATACAAATGAGAGAACTAGCACTGGGTGGATTCCCCAATCCCACCCTGCCTGCAATGGAAATTTGAAATGACTAGATTTATTTGGTGGACTACCTGCTGGATTTCTGAAAAACTAACTGGTCTTTGGGTCAGGAGTGTATTGGGCCCCTAGGCTAGGACAGCAGCTATGACATCATCTTGGAGCCCTTAGTGTTCATGACAATGTGTCCTGGAACTTTCTCCACTGTCCCACTCTGAAGCCCTGGATGCTGCACTGGATGCTTGCCTCAGTATCCAAGATGCTTGAAACCATGAGATGTGTAATTCTCCTGGTTCCTACACTTAGATGCTGCAGAGATCATATGTTCCAGTGTCCAGGGCCTCAATAGCTACTTCAATGTTGGTTGAAGCTCTTCCATCATGTGCCCAAACAACTCTGGGAGATGTGCAGGAAGGACTCCAGGGGAAACTGCAGCATGAACTGTGGCAATACCCAATACATTTTAGATTCGGCTAGACTCCAGAGAGCCTAGCGGCTGCTCTGATATGGACAGAGGAATGGAGAAGAGGAGACTCCAGACATCCAGTGTCTGTACTCCTGTTGTCCCCAGATTACAGAATTCATCTTGTCAGTAGAAAGAACTCTCAGTAAGAGAACGCAGAGGCTTGTATGAAAAGGTAAACACAGGTTGTCAAGGTCCTCCACCTGCCAGAATATATTTGAAGTGGTATGAGAGGATTAAACTTGAGGAATTATCAGTAGCGTGAACACATGTAGCAAGAGTTCTGGTAATTGCTACTTGAATTGCTGTAATAAGTCATAAAATTTATAAACACATTAATGGATTTAAAAATTTCTACTGGGCTGTCAAAAATACATGCAAAAGGAGTCAAAGACAGCACTCCAAAATTAAAAATGTAAAAACTGATTTGAGTGTTCACTCTTCCATGTACTATTAACATAGCAGAAGTGGAGTGTCATAGTCAAGATGGCCAATTATGCAGACAGCCCCACTAAAACTCCATTAAAAGGCAATGGGTAGTAAACCAATGCTGCATTCATGCATGGATGCTTGTATAAGGTTAATTCCCCCCTCCTCTACTTTAACCCCCATAGGGTTGGGGAGACACTAAGGAAAGGCGTGGGATGTGGGGTGAGGGACTGCAGTATGAGTGGGTCATCCAGGAAAAAATTGTGCAAGCTTCCTTCCACTGATATGCTCCAATTAGTTTAAAGGTTCTTGCATGAAAACCACACTAAACAAAACTCACACTTTACACCTAGTCTTACTTAAACGGAGCTTTGCACTTTTTCATGAACTCAGCATATAAGACCTTTTAGAATGGCATTTTTATGAAAGACTTTTAAGTTTTTATGATTATTATACCTATCTAATATATTTATGTAATGTAACATTTGTCAAAAGAATGAGCACAATTAAAACAATGATAGAAACAGTTCTAATTTTAGCTGTACATACAGAGAGATTTAAAAAAAACCTTTGGAATTTAAGTCTTATGAATTCATCATTTTCTAAACTAAACTAAACCATATGGAAGCCGTCAATCAAAACCCTTAATCTGACAGAGTATATTTAAAAACCTTATCAATTTTTCATATAAATATTACTTTGCTAGTGACTCTAGAGTATATTGCCGAAACAATTTACATATTTTTATTACATGAGAGTAAGACCACATGCTTCATTAAGGCATTGTTATGGATGGATATGCAATAAAGAAGGTCTTAGCCAGTTCTAGAATTCTTTTCTTCAGGCTTTTACTTCAAAACCCTCTGCACGATTACCAGTCATCTGTTTATGGCTTCATTGTTGGTAAGAACTATGTACTTTATCTCTTTGTATACAATTTATTATCACGTACCCAGGTGTCAGCTTGAATGGGCCTGATGTTGCTTAGTAACACCTCTTCATAGTTTCCATAATCACAGAACTTAACAACTGCTGTTGTCCCAGAGGAATGAAGAGCTTCAATTTCTGCCCGATAAAACTGGAAAAAACACAACATTTTATAATAGAAGTCCACATATTTCAATTCCAAACGTAATAATCTATGCATAAATTGTGTAATAAAAAGAGATCTATTATAAAATTCGGAAGGGTGAAAAAACCAGATGTACCTAGTATAACGAAAAGCACAACAATACAGGTACATTTGCTTCTAGGTTCCCCTCACATAAAATCAGCAGATGGGAACTTTGAGACTATCCTTCCTGTTCTGAAACATTCCTACTGAGGTGATCTCCTGTAGGATACAAGCTTTAGCCAGTACACCAAAGCAACCAAACTAGCGAGGTGTGTGAGTTAAGAGCACACTTGTTTGCTTTTAAGGCTATTTACAGTGAATTACAATACTAGAGAATAATAATTTTTTTAAAAAATGAGAAATCAATTCATTCTAACAATAAACTATTACTTTTTGTTTATTTAATTATAAATTATCTTACATTTCCTTCAATCTCAAAAGGCATCTATAGCTTTTAAGTTTATAGGTTTTATTAAATATGCTAATACAATCAATTAATTGGCTGAAAGCCTTAACATCTCCTGTTTATACAGTGTGAGCCTACATGGCTACATATTCACCTCTTAAGATTTCTTGTGACAAAGAAACATTCAGAACAGCATCGCTTTTAAGAGTCTCACCATCTGCTTTGCATCTATCACCCATGCAAATTAGTTCGTTGCTTTTAAGAAAAAACTCTCTGCAACATGCAGTGCTACTGATCTGGCAAGGAATTTCTTACATCTACACATCTCAGCATCAGAGAACCTCTTATTTTTCAAAGGAGGATAGAAAAGCTCTACAAAGTATTTATTAATTAAGCCAATGTCTCCTTTTCCCCAAACCAACCATACTTTATGATAGTACAAAGATGGCTTATCCACTTAATCAAGTCAACTGTATTACATCTGCTTTGAGTAGCACATACCTTGTTGTCTTCCCAGTAAAGAGCAAAACATTCATCCCCTGGTTGCCAGCTTTTCCCATACTCTCCTGAAATAGATGGTACCAACATTTTTTCTGGTTTGATGGGCCCAGATCTCTTTTTGGGCCCAATATCATAGTACATTTTTCCATCAAATGATGTGGCCATGTTGGGTGCAGGCAATTTAATAGGTCCAATTCTCCTTCCTTTCTGAAAATGTTCCAAATCTCCATTTGGTACAGAACTAAAACGATCAGTTCTAATAGGATTTTGGTAATCTACGTTAATACCAAAGTGCTGCTCTTTCTTTAAGCTGGTGTAAGATTCATTTGTTAGCATTAGTGATTTCCTATCATAAAAATTGTCAGGATGGTGTATCTGGGCTTCCCTATTCCCTTGTTTCTGGTTATTGTTATCAGTTGGATCTTGAGCAGCAGAGTTCTCCTTCATTTCCATGGGTGACACAACTTTTCCTTGTCTGTTTTGCTGAGGATTGTCCCTCCTCTTGAAATGAAAGTCACCAGGGTGAATCGCTGTGGGGTACACAAGATCTTTTCGAGAATAAAGTCTATCACACTTATTTCTCTCTTCAGTCCACTGGTCAGAGCCCAAAGAATGTTGCCTTTCAGAAGCTCTGGCTCTTAAAGACCCACTCCCCTCCATTATGTGCCTCAAATTTTGACTGTCTCTCTGAAAGCGTGGTGGCTTCTCATTCCTTGGCTGCCTAGTTTCATTGCGAAGAAGATGTCTTTGATGGTTATATACTTTTATACCGTTTTGCTCAGTATTCAGTACTCTGTGTTGTCCCTGTTGCTGCAATGGTATCTGTAGCTTTGGTTCTACAAAAGAAATATGACATCTGTTAGTGGTACAGCTAATTTGTATCAAACCTTACTTCATAAACACAGTTTAAGCATTAGCAATATTTAATTTGGGAACAGAAATGGAGTTATCTATCCGGCATAGAAACAATGTATGGGGTTTAAAGTTACATTGTGGTTCTCAACGACTGGGTTCACACAATCACCACAGCCCACCATGGCTTATTTACAGCTGCAGTGTGTGCTGGCAGCCATTTTGAATATTCAATCCTCTAAAACAGACCTTGGGTTATTTGAGGATTGTTTCCCCCTTCAACAACCCCTACCACCCAGGTTTGGATGAGATTGGGAGTGGAATATTCAAAATGGCCAAGGGTTCAATCCACCGCTTAAATAAGTCATGGTAGGCTACAGTGATAGTGCAAACTGGCCCAATGTGTATTTATTAAAGACTTTTATCCTGCCTTTCAGAAAAGGCTTCCAAGGCACTAAGAATATTAAATACTCAAGAATTAACATTAGATTAAAATTAAGGGTTTTTTAAAACCACAAAATGATACAACTGTAGAAAACTGTCATTCCCAAGGCATAGGGTCATTTTGTGCATGCCGCTTCCATTTTCGGTAAACAACCTTCAATCCGAGGTTGTCACTGTGATATACAATCCCAGACCAATGGGTTATTTAGGGGCTAAACAACCCAGCAGTTAACCCAGCAACAAACTATGGATTAAATAACCCACAATTTGCCACCATGACATGCAAACAGAGTCATAGTATTCCATGTGGTGAAGCCAAAGAAGAAGCTGATTGCAAGGGTGCAGAATCTTAGGACCAGGAGCCCAATCCAGGCCAACTGGGTTCCTCAGAGGATCATGCCCCTTCCTCCGCCACCCCACCTGGTGGTTTCCCAGTGTTTGTGCAGTTTTTTCCCCATTCTAAAAAGTTGAGAAGCCTCTGCTAAGGCTTAGTTACTGGCAGTAAGAGCTTTAAGCTAAGGTATGCCCCACCTTTTTTGGCTTCAGCCCCCCCCCCCCCCCCGCCAATGCAGCCCCTGAGAGAGTCTCCGAAATGGAATTCAGCCCAGAGGCTGAAAGAGGTTCAACACCCTTGATCTACTGGTATGAGCTATATTAGCAAGAAATGTGGGAAACAATTCATGCACTGCAGGTGGCATTAAATGGGTGTTTTACGAAGTTACATGAGTTAAACATTTGGATCAATCTGAAGTTAAGTACTTCATATAACCATACAAAAACAGCAGAAATACATTTCAGTGGGAGGCCTGGGAAAATAAAAATGTGTTTGCCTGGCAACAAAATAATAAAGTCAGTGCCAGGTGAGCCTACCCCTTGGGAGAACATTCTACAGTTGATGCCATGTCGAAGAAAGCCCTCTCTCATGTCACAGTGCTTCTGCTGCATAAGCAATGGCATTGTTTTCATGCCATCATTGGCGAGTTTTAGAATTGGAGCCTACATGGTCAATATTAGGCATACAAAATTCAACGGTTTTTCAGAACCAGTTCCATCGTTTTATTTACAAAGGAGGGGTGTATCGCTACATATAACTACAGAAACGTTTATTACATTTTAATGGTTTCCTTTTTAACTCATTTTTGTGTTTTTTCTCTCTGCATGCCATAGCATACTCTCTGCAGCACCTCAGATCCCCCTGAACCGTCTTGTTAACTCTTCTTTTTCTTTCCCCACTCAGTAGTGGACTCTTTCCTCCTATTCCGCCACAGGTCTGCACCCACATCTTTTTCTGTTTCCTCATCTACAGGTGTCTCTCTGTACCTGGGAGGGATCTCTGCATCCTTTTTCTCTTCATCCTGTGGTGCTCTCATCTGCAGCACCCAGGTCTCAATGTACCCCATTTATTTTTCCTCTTTCTTTATCCTACTGGTCCTTGCAACCCCATATTTCACTTCCCATTTTTCTTCTCTTCCATCTTTTGTTGCTGTTTGTTGTCCTCCTACCACTTTATTCTACTCCTTCTTGCTGGATTGGGTGGTAAAAACACAAAACTCACTCTCAGTATTTCACATGGAGAAGAAGGCTCATGCATAGGCAAGCCATGCAGCATGGCTGGTTGTAACACACTGGAAAAACTGGCTCTAACTCTATGATGTGCCTTGCAATGCAGGAAGAGGAAAGTGAGATGTAGTGATATAGGCCCTATCCCCACTTTTTTGATGGCCTTTGGCAGGCCTTAGAAGTTCACACACAGAAGTAGTTCAGACAAGCACCCAATGCAGGCATTCAGGCTACTCATGTGAGGGCTCAGTGAGGAGGGGACATGGGCATGCACTCCTGCCCCAATGTCCCTGTTTGCTTAGTCCCCAACCTTTTTTTTTTAGAATTCCCAATTGTGTGGAGGCTTTTACTTGTATTCAAGTGAGTGCATGTAGAAGCACCCTTCAGAACTCCCTGCTCATTGTGGGAAGGTGAAGGACTGAAGGGATGGGGCTTGTGTACCTGCCCACATCCGATGCCCACTTTTAGCCCCCAGGGAAGCAGGCTGAACACCTGCATAGGGCTATTGTGGCTAAATCCACAGGCTCACATGTTCTCTTCTCCCCTCTTGTACAGATTTCCTCCTTCCTTTCCTGGTCTGCTCCATAATTTGCTGTAATGTCCAAACTGAGCAAACTATGGCTACTACAAATCAACAGCTGTCACCAAACCACAGCTTAGAGTAGATATGCCAATCATATTTTGGAAGGTTAGCAGTAACCATAGCCTTCTTGACTTGGATGTTTGACTACGGTTGGAGCAAACCAAGAATGGGAGGACAAAATCTATCAGAGGAAGGCATTTTATGGGATGCTCACAACTGCCAAACCATGGCTTGGCTGTGACATCTGAACTGAACCAAAGAGGTGGGAAAAGGTCACAAACCAATGAGTACTTGACATTTTGCTAGGGACCACAAACAACCAGGAATAAGGCTACGAACAGCCCATGGGCCTTAGCTTGTGCCAGCTTGGCTTGGATTGTAAGAGGAGCAAACTAACCAACTCCATCTTCATTATTATGCAGAGAATATATCAGCATATGTAGCAAACTTTTTGTTCTTATTGGTGTAAAGCTGTTAAGGGCACTTGTTTTTTAAAAAATGAAATTCACCTGTTTCCGTTATTGACATTGAATTCAAATGTAAATATGTTGTTGCAAACCTTGCTTTGAGCAACAGTTGTTTTTCATTCTCTAGTCAGTTGTTTAGATTGTTTAATTAATGCTTGAAGTTTAAAGTGTTCAAGGAATCTAATTTGGTCGATCTCCCTAACATATTTTACTAATTCAGACTGAACACAGACAAAAACATTTGTTAGAACTATTTCATTCAGAGCCCACCTTGAGGCAGGCAGGTCAGTGGGCTGGTGTAATTCTCTGTCACATCAGACTATTTGTATTTGACAGTAATTTTAGTCTTTGAAAGCCACCATCCATTAAATAAACATTGATTTTATTAAACATCATGGGCTGATGTTTCCAACCCAGTGAATTTCTGTGGCCTCCTTTAAAGGGAAAGAGGTTAGTTTGACATGATTGTTTCAAGGTCACAGATTCAAGGGAGCCTAAGTGAATAAAATGATTGACTGACAGCTTAAAAGGGAAATGCTTGTCATCTTAAAACTACCTAGCAAAAGACAAAAGCTTTCCTGTCTTGCAATTAAGGCAAAGACTGAAGAATTTTCCAGGCCATTTCCCCAAACTTCTTAACAAAATAGCTGAGGAGATGTCTAGCTGTGTGACAAAACATGTCTTATTTGAAAATGTCAAATTAAGTTTTGTTACAACTGTCCAGAAAAAGTGTTTATTTGCCTTTTGAGAATTTTGGCTAATGGCTCATTGGAGAATGAATAATACAACTGCAGATGGGGGAAGTTCCTGTCAGTTCACTTAATGTTGTAAAAGGGAACTACTGATCTGCTGCAAGTAGTGTGAAGTTGTAAGGCAAAGCCCCTTATTGTGTCGTTTTTGGCAACCCCCTAGGGACTATGTAACACCTCCTTTTTTTAGGCAACAACCCATCCTTAGGTCAGGGGTACACACCCTGCAGCCTGTGTGTCCCCCCCCCGGGGGGGGTGCACTCTACCCTGATCATCCCGCTGCAAGTACATTTGATTTTGTCACTGCCACAGAGTTCTCCTGCGCTGGCATTCCCTGCCTCCCACTGCCAATCCACAATGATTTTGCTGCCAACCCCCACAGCCCACTGCCAATTTGAGGCAATGCAAAGCGCCCCCACTCTAGATCCCCAGTTATGCAGAGTATCATTACTTCACTTCTGACTTCTGCATCTAGGATGTAGTCTCAGAAGGCCTGCCTTCTGAGTGCTGGAGGCCAGAGCATCTTCTAGGAGATGTTCTGGCAGCAGCTGTCAGAGGGCTTTATGAGTTCTGCTGTCAGTGCCACTGCTGCTGCTCACAGAAGGGAGACAGTAGCGCCGTCTTTAAAAAGTTGAAAAGGAAGTGGATGGTGGAGGTGGAAGTGTGATGTGTGTGTGTCTGCACTCATGAGTGCCCGCCACCCCAGCTGTCACCAGATGTGGCCCTTGCACCCGAATGGTTGTTCACCCCAGTCTTTGCAAAAATTTCCTGCAGATTTTTGCTATAACTTATTTAAAGGATGAGTCCTAAAACATTTTGTGCCTGGTTGGTATACAAAACATGTTTTTCCCAGTTTGGGCCTTGGAGGGTTCTATGATGTATTGAAATAATTTGTGGGAGCATAATAGAAAAGATGCAGAGTAGGTGGTGCAAAGTGTATACAACATGTGCTAAATAAATCTTGTTTTTCAGATTTCACTTCAGGAAAAAAATAGCTCTGAAACCCTCAGCTTGATCTTTCAGTTGCACATTAAACAATATTTTTTCCCGTTTAGCCTGCTATCAAAACTATGCAATAACTCCTAGAGTAAAAGATCTCTTAACCTCCTTTTTTATTACTTTTCACACTCACAGTATGTTACTGTGATGTGTGCTTCATTTTTCCTCCATGTAAAGTAACTATGCAGACATACAGCTAGGACACAATTTTGCAGAAGACCTATTCATCAATATTTTCTACTGCCTTTGAATCATCTATTTAAAAATGACCACCTTTCAACTAATCTTTATACTTTGTTAGACAGCGGAACATGTTTATTTTTTTTGTTAGTTTTATGTATTCGCATTTTATTTAATATTGCCAAATAAGGAAAATATTATTTCCCCATGCAATAACATGCAGTAGTCATGATTCTCGGAGAAATTACTGTCCTGTCTCCAAAGGACTCCTCTTCAGAGGAAGAGTGGGAGTCCCCCAGCCCAAGGGGTGCACAACAGAGGAGGTCCTCCTCACGGAGGAGGTCTGGGGAACTTGAGCTGAATCAAGTGGCTCCTGGGCCCTTGGGGGAGACAGCCATCAACATAATTAGCCCCCTCTCAGACTTGGGGGCAAATGCCAAGAGGCCAGCTATCCCCAGGAAGTGCAGGAATCAAAAGGCCCAAGCCTCAGTCAGCTACCAGACACAGACGTGCCACCCAAAGGAATAGGGACTCCATGAGTAAAGGTCTAGCTCACAAGTAGACCTTTCCTCAAGTGACACTAGTGGCGTGCAGCTGTGCTCTGGGTGGGGCTCTGAAGGCTCAGGTTTAAAAGCCTTCAGTTCCTGACACTATGTGCTGGAATAATGTTTGAATATCAGCTCCCTGACACCTATCTTGTATTTCCCTGCTATATCAGCTTTTCTCTGAATCTCCTTGCATTTGACTTTGGACTGCATATTACTCTTGTTTTTGGACTTGACCCTGTCTGGATCCCTGGAACTCTGTCCCAGCACCGCTGTAAGCAGGAACTATTCTGAAATATCTATGCATTGACTCTCTTTACCTAGAGAGAAAATGGAGTGCACATATAGCAATAAGGTACTGAAAGTACTGCCACTGGTATAAAAGGAAAGCGTTTTGCCCTTGTAATTATACTTCAATAGTGCATTGTTGCAGTTTAATAGCAGGTTAAACAGCTGGTTTTTGTGTGTATAATAGGCAGTTGAAAAACCTGGCCTCTGGCTCCAGAAGCTATATTTTTTTCCTTAAGTGAAATCTGAAAAATAAGATTTTTTACTCACATGTAATATACATTCTGTAACGTCTATTCTGTATCTTTTCCATTCAGCTCCCACAAATTATTTCAATACACTACAGAACCCTTTGGGGCCCAAACTCATTTTCTAAGCCCTTTTTTCTAGTTTGCCTTGTGGCCTAAATGTGCTAATTTTTGTTTCCTTTCAAAAATGAAAGCAACTTTATTTAGTAATCAAGTTAACTGAGTTTCACAGATTTCAGCTGGCTTATTAACTACAAGGTACCAAGGGATTTCCCCTTCATGGATCACTGCCTTGTTGAGGCGAAGGGACTTGTGTAACTCACTGAAGCCATAAGCTATGCCATGCAGGGCCACCCAAGACTGACAGGTCATGGTGGAGAGTTCTGACAAAATGTGGTCCACTGGAGAAGGAAATGGCAACCCACTCCAGTATTCTTGCCAAGAAAACCCCATGGAACATATCACAAGGCTAAAAGATATGACGCCGGAAGATGAGCCCCTCAGGTCAGAAGGTGTCCAATATACTACTGGGGAAGAGCAGAGGGAATTTCCAAGTAGCGCCCAAAAGAGTGAAGCAGCTGGGCCAAAGACGAAAGCTCAGCTGTGGATGTGTCTGGTGGTGAAAAGAAAATCCGATGCTGTAAAGAACAATATTGTTTAGGAACCTGGAATGTCAGATCAATGAATCAAGGTAAGCTGGAGGTGGTCAAACATGAGATGGCAAGGTTGAACATCGACAACTTGGGAATTAGCGAACTAAAATGGACAAGCATGGGCGAATTTAATTCAGGTGACCATTATATTTACTACTGTGGGCAAGAATCCCTTAGAAGAAATGGAGTAGCACTCATAGTCAACAAAAGGGTGGGAAAAGCACTACTGGGGTACAATCTCAAAAACGATAGAATGATCTCAGTACGAATCCAAGGCAAACCATTCAACATCACAGTAATTCATGTCTGTGCCCCAACCACTGAGGCCGAAGAAGCTGAGGTTGATCGGTTCTATGAAGACCTACAACACCATCTAGAACTAACACCCAAAAAAGATGTCCTCTTCATCATAGGGGATTGGAATGCTAAAGTAGGAAGTCAAGAAATCACTGGGATAACAGGCAAGCATGGCCTTGGTGTACAAAACGAAGCAGGACAAAGGCTAATAGAGATTTGCCAAGAGAACACGCTGATCATAGCAAACACTCTTTTCCAACAGCACAAGAGGCGACTCTACACATGGACATCACCAGATGGTCAATATGGAAATCAGATTGATTATGTCCTTTGCAGCCAAAGATGGAGAAGCTCTATACAGTCAGTAGAAACAAGACCTGGAGCTGACTGTGGATCAGATCATGAGCTTCTTATTGCAAAATTTCGACTTAAATTGAAGAACGTAGGGAAAACTACTAAACCATTCAGGTATGACCTAAATCATATCCCTTATGAATATACAGTGGAGGTGAGGAATAGATTTAAGGGATTAGACCTGATAGACAAAGTGCCTGAGGAACTATGGACGGAGGTCTGTAACACTGTTCAGGAGGCAGCAATGAAATCCATCCCAAAGAAAAAGAAATGCAAGAAAGCAAAGTGGCTGTCTGATGAGGCTTTACAAGTAGCTGAGGAAAGAAGGGAAGCAAAAAGCAAGGGAGAAAGGGGAAGACATACCCAACTGAATGCAGATTTCCAGAGAATAGCAAGGAGAGACCAGAAGGCCTTCTTAAATGAAAAATGCAAAGAAATCGAGGAAAACAATAGTATGGGCAAGACTAGAGATCTCTTCAAGAAAATCGGAGACATCAAGGGAACGTTTTGTGCAAAGACGGGCATGATAAAGGACAAAGAAGGCAGGGACCTAATAGAAGCAGATGAGATTAAGAAGACGTGGAAAGAATACACAGAAGAACTATACAGGAAAGATCTGAATGTCCCTGATAGCCATGATAGTGCAGTCACTGAACTTGAGCCGGACATCCTAGAGAGTGAAGTCAAGTGGGCCTTAGGAAGCATTAGTAACAACAAAGCTAGCAGAGATGACAGTGTTCCAGCTGAGCTATTTAAAATCCTAAAAGACGATGCTGTTAAAAGTGCTGCACTCAATATGTCAACAAATTTGGAACACTCAACAGTGGCCACAAGACTGGAAAAGGTCAGTTTACATTCCAATTCCAAAGAAGGGCAATGCCGAAGAGTGTTCAAACTACCGTACAATTGTGCTCATTTCACATGCCAGCAAGGTGATGCTCCAAAGCCTACAAGCTAGGCTTCAGCAGTATGTGAACCGAGAACTACTGGAAGTACAAGCTGGGTTTCGAAGTGGCAGAGGAACTAGAGATCAAATCGCCAACATTCGCTGGATCATGGAGAAAGCAAGAGAATTCCAGAAAAGCGTCAATTTCTGCTTCATCGACTACGCTAAAGCCTTTGATAGTGTGGATCACAACAAACTGGCAAATTCTTAAACAGATGGGAGTACCAGACCACCTTACCTGTCTCCTGAGAAACCTGTACGAGGGTCAAGAAGCAACAGTAAGAACTGGACATGAAACAACCGATTGGTTCAAATTTGCGAAAGGAGTACGACAAGGCTGTATATTGTCGCCCTGATTATTTAATTTATATGCAGAGTACATCATGAGAAACGCTGGTTTGGATGAATCACAGGTTGGAATTAAGATTGCCAGGAGAATTATCAACAACCTCAGATACGCAGACGATACCACCCTAATGGCAGAAAGCGAAGAGGATCTCAAGAGCCTCTTGTTGAGGGTGAAAGTGGGGAGTGCAAAAGCTGGTTTGAAACTCAACATTAAAAAAACGAAGATCATGGCGTCTAGCCCCATCATTTCCTGGCATATAGAAGGGGAAGAAATGGAAGCAGTGACAGATTTTACTTTCTTGGGCTCCAAGGTCACCACAGACTGTAGCCATGAAATTAAAAGATGCTTGCTCCTTGGGAGAAAAGCTATGGCAAACCTAGACAGCATAGGAAGAAGCAGAGACATCACCTTGCCAACAAAGGTTCGTATAATCAAAGCTATGGTTTTCCCAGTAGCAACGTATGGTTGTGAGAGCTGGGCTATAAGGAAGGCTGAGCGCTGAAGAACTGATGCATTCAAACTGTGGTGCTGGAGAAGACTGTTACAAGTCCCCTGGACTACAAGGAGGTCAAATCAGTCAATCCTAAAGGAAATCAACCTCGAGTGCTCATTGGAAGGACAGATACTGAAGCTCCAATATTTTGGCCACCTAACGCGAAGAGAAAACTCCCTGGAAAAGACCCTGATGCTGGGAAAGATTGAAGGCAAAAGAAGAAGGCGACAGCAGAGGATGAGATGGCTAGATAGCATCACCGATGCAATGAATATGAACTTGATGAATATGAACTTGAGCACACTCCAGGAGAGAGTGGAGGACAGGAAGACCTGGCGTGCTATGGTCCATGGGGTCATGAAGAGATGGACACAACTTAACGACTGAACAACAACAACCAAGGGATTTAAACTGGGGACTTCTGAAGTCCAGGAAATTACCGGCCCAATTGCTGTTACACTGCAGTACCAGAACTACCGCTCTTAAGTCGAGCCAGAACCATTCACTTTGAGGAAACAATACATTCCAGCCACATGTAACTCCTGCTCTGAGCTGTATTTCTCAGTCTGAACTAGAGATTTGGCCTGGAAAAAGAACTGAAGAATTCGGGGGAAAAAACATTTTTTCCATTTTTTTCCCCCCAAGGACTGTTGTTGTTTTTTTCTGAAAAATTGGAAAATTGAACATCTTTGGATTATGAAATGAAGTATTTATATATTGTTATCCAGCCTTTACCCTCCCCGACAAAAGGATTTCTAAAAACTATGTACCAAGAACACTTTTCTAGAAAGACTAGAGATGCAAAATGTCTGGAAATAATGAAGCCATGGGGGGAAACGGGTTTTTTAAATCCTCTGTAAGATTCCCAGCATAGTTATTTCATTCCTTATTAAAAGGATTGATCTAAAGTATATTTTACTGATAGACATTTATGCTTAGTTTCCCAAGATGTGAGTAGAGTCATCATAATGCATTCTTGACAGTAAACGTGCATTCTTGACAGCTTGGGTTTTGTTCTACAGAGTCCTGTATTTCTGATGCTGTAGCAGTCATTTAATGGAGTTCTAATCTATTCAGACAATAATTACGAATTTACTAACTGAGTTTACTTTTAAAAGTTTTAAAATATGATAGTTTTATGAGCAAACTAAGTCAGACAGAAAACAACTTTAGGAACAGAAAGGCTGCCTTTCCTAAAGCAGCCCTCCCCAACCTGGCGCCCTCTGGCAATTTTGGACTACAGTGCTCAGCATTCCTGACCATTGGCTTTGCTGCCTGAAGCTGATGCAGAGAGCATCAGGTTGGGGAAGGGTATATTAAAGCAACAAAGTGACTTTAAATCTGGAAAGAGCACTAAAAAATAAGTATTATTTTTCTATTTTTCCAAAATTTCCAATTTTGGGGGAGGGGGCAGGTTTTTTTCCATGGCGTCAACATTTCCAGAAATTTTCCATCTCAAGTCTGAACAAATTATTCAATGAACCAGCAGCACAGACTGTCTTACCTCACCTTTGGCCTGGCTTTGACTATGTTCTTGCCTCTGGCACGTGCCAAATTTGCCTTTTGGCTACACCTCTGCCTTTAGCCCTTGTTTGTCTGATCTCTAGCCTGTCCGTGACTACATCCTGTGCCTCTTGTCCATTTGACCTTGCCAGAATGCACACCTAGCTGCAGCCTGCCATGAAAGCAGGCCCCAGGCCCAGCACTAACCAAGACATTAAATATGGTTGCCACTGAGCCTCCCTTGCCAAAATTGCTTTCTGCTTGCACACAAGGACCTTTAGATCCTCAAAATTCTCTTTTTCCTACCACCCCCTTCAGGCTTGATACCCAGCTACCACAGCTGTATTTGTTTGCCACTGGCTACAGCTAGGGACAGGATATGGTGATGGTTGTGTATAGGCCAGCCAGAGTTATTTGAGGGTTGTTTCTGTCAGGGTGGACACCGAGCCCATAGAATCCCAGAGTAGTTCTGATTCTGAGGAAGAGCAGTCGCTCCTGGGAGAGGAGTGCGCTCCGCTTTCCCAGGGCCCACAGCTGGCGGAGATTCCTCCCACCAGCATTCCTAGACTTGAAAGCAGTCCAGGGAGTGACCGAGCAGAGATAGCAGACTTAGTGGATGCGCGGCGCAGACGCACAGAGCGGCGCCAAATGGAGAGCGCGGAAAGGAGGCGTAGCGCCCGGTTGGCGCTCAAAGAACGGTTGCGCCCAGAGAATCCAAGGGAAAAGGGGAGGGATTCTCCCTAGTCCTTATATTCAGGGGTCTGCCAGTAATTGCCTTTCAAACAGGGACCAACTGTTCTAACTTAGGGCATAGGGATGCTGCTGCTCAGATCTAGTTGCTACCTGTAGAGCTGTTAAGTTGTAAAAGAAGAATAAAGCTTTGAAAAGAATCCCTTTGTCTGTGTCTGGACTTGGCTACTGGATTAGACTGAGAGAGCCCTCCAAGGAGCCCTTGACAGTTTCCTCCTCAAATAAGCCACACCACCCAGATTTGGATGACATGACAAGTTGCGCCCAGGTGGGTAATTAGGTTAATGGTGCACGGCACATACTGCCAATTTAAACAAGCCACAGTAGCTTAAATAAGCCACACTGGCTTTTTTTGATCATGCAAATAGGGTAGAAGGCCTTGTGGACAACACAGCTTGTCTTTCTCATGTTTTGTGGTACACATTTTAAAGACACTATTGGAGATATGGTGACTATGAATCTGGGGGCTGTGAGCAGGTGGGTGTCCATTCCTCTGTTTCCTGTCATTTGTTTGGGACAAGCTGTGAGTGGAAATGGCTGCATCCCTTGTATCAAACTGTTGTTAAAATATTTATATTCTGCCTTTTCATTTAAAACATGCTCAAGACACATTACAACAAAAATATCAACACACCTCAGAAAACAAGCAGTTTAAAAAATTAATAGAAGACAAAACTATGCCACAGCAACTGAAACTCCATAAAACCCCATGATCTACAGAGTATAAACAAGCAGCAATTTGACAAGCCAAATACCTGCTGAAAAAAAAGGTCTTTACGAGATGATAGAGGGGGCACAGTAGGTTTCACTAAGCAGGGAGTTCCAAAATCTAAGCTGGGAGTTCTACAGGAGGCAGCGGTCCCATGTATACCTGCCAATCACATTACAGATACTGGGAAGACATGGAGAGCCTCTCCAATTGCTCTTAATAAGCAAGCAGGCTCATATGAGGTATCCTGGTCCTAAGCCATTTATGGCTTTAGAGGTAATAAGCAGCACCTTGAACTGGGCCTAAGAACAAACTGAAAATGAGTGAAGCTGTTGCAAAAGGGAAGTAAAGAACCATTCCAATCAAAACTAGGTGTTAAATTCTCAACCAGCTGGAGTTTCCTGACAGTTTTCAAAGGCAGCCCTACCTAGAGTGCATTGTAGTAATCTAATAATGAATAACTAAGGTACGTATCACCATTGCCAGACTAGTCCTCCCTAGGAATAGGTGAGGCTGGCACCAGTCTAAACTAACCAAAGTACTTAGTCACAACCTCCACATTCAAGAGAAAACCTGAATCCAGGAGTCCCTAGACCGCAAACCTGAGCTTAAGACAATCCAATCCCAGTCATGTCGAACGTTTCTGGAAACTGGCAGTCCTCCTAACTGGATTTACCACTGCAGTACATAAAAGCTCTTTATGAGTATACATATCTATTTCAAGTGCTACTTTTTTGCCCAGGTTATGCTCCTTTGTCAGGTTTGAATTCCAAGTTATGAATGATGCTCTTGTGTTAAGAGCTCAACATACCTTCCAACACAGAAAGCCCTATATACCCTTTACTCTAACAAGCACAGGGCTGCACCCTCCTCTGCAGAAAACAGAGAAAATTGTACAGTGATACCTTTCCGTTACTATGGAAAGCAGTACAAAAATAAGGTAAGCAAATTAAGATTGGTGTCAGAGCGCATGTTTAAATTGGGCGAGATTGCATGTCACACTAAGCCACACCAAGAATAAGCCACAGTGGGTGGGTGGCTTGTCTGTTACTCGTGACAGATTGCCCGCATTGCACCTTGCTGTGGCTGGTTTCTCCCTCAGTCCCTCTCAGTCCTCCCAGCTGTTGCCAGCACATATTCCAGGGGCTTTTGCAGCAGTAATCCTCATTCCCTATGTAAGCACCCCTTCTGCAACTGGTCCGCTAGGGTTGCCTGCTCATGAGGGAAACTCCCACTGCCTCCCGCATCAGATCGCCAAAGGGATTTAAGTTTCTGAGCCTTTATGAATGCATTCTCACTTTTTTTTTAGGGTGTCTGCCTGTTTGCTATTGAGCCCAGCATAGCCATATCCCCCTCTTGTCAATGTCCTTGTCAATTTCATCCTCTACTTCAGTCCTTCCCTTGCTAGTGAAGACTTTTTTTTAAAGGCTGCTTCACATTCTACTGAAGTACTAATAAAAAAAAAGGTAAAGGTGTCCCCAACCAGTCGTGTCCGACTCTAGGGTGCGGTGCTCATCCCCATTTCTAAGCCGAAGAGCCAGTGCTGTCCGAAGACGCTTCCGTGGTCATGTGGCCGGCATGACTGAACACCAAGGTGCACGGAACGCTGTTACCTTTCCCGCCAACGCGGTACCTATTTATCTACTTGCAATTTCTTGCTTTTGAACTGCTAGGTTGGCAGAAGCTGGGACTGAAGATGGGAGCTCACTCCGTCACGCAGCACTCGGGTCTCGAACTGCTGACCTGCCAACCTTCCAGTTTGCAGTTCAGCATCTTAACCACTAAGTTCAGCGTCTTAACCACTAAGCCACCGCGGCCCCTAATTAGTATTAGAAGTACTAATACCCAGCCCTAAAACTCCTTCTTTCCTGCAGCCACCAGCTGCTTTCAGCTCCCCTGCCCCCTTTTGTGCTTGTCGCTTCCCTCCACTGTTCTCCGCTGTTAGGTGTCAGGTGGACATGAGGGTTACTGAGCAGTGAGCAGAATCACTAAATATATGCAAACAAAACAGTAAAACTAAGGGGAAAATTGCACAAATTTCCTAGCAGCGGACATTCTTTCTTGTGCACATGCACAGAACCAAAACTAAAAATTTAAAAATTGTGAATGCATTCAGGACGCTCTCCAGTGTCCTTTCTTCAAGATTTCTATGAAAAATAAGAAGAATTAAAACCCATCCTGAGGCAGAGGGCACAGAGAAGGGATAAGGAAGAATGGTGGCAACACTAGCGAGATCGTGAGGAGTGGCATGGGTTTTCACCACTTTTGCCAGGTGGCTTTCTAGCCATTCCCAACAACGCACAATAGAATTTTCCTGCCAGGTTCAGATGTCACAGAAAAGCTACCTTGAGAACAAGGCACCCTAAACAACCCTACTACAAGCCATGCATTCTTAGGGTGGCTTGTTTGCAAAAAAAAACAACTCATGACAGAAAAACCACTCCAGGTTTGGACTCACACTAAGCCACCCTGCAGTCACCGACAATAACAACCCACCATGGCTTAATGTGATATGCGAACCACGTCACTGATGTGTCATAAACCAAAGTCAGCTTAACATTAACACCACTCACTACACATCACATAACCAGAAAAAGCTTCCCCTTCTTCTGCCCCTCCCACAGGTCACAGAGGTATTCCCAAGCAAGAAATCTGCAAAGTTTCAGAAGGACAGATGCAGGGACTCAGGAGTTACGATGCTTGAAAACTAGTTTAAGCCTTTTACATGAAGCATGGTGGCACTAGAAGAATATCCATCTCAGAGTGCCATTCATGCCCTCCCCAAAGCACAGTAATGGGAGCTTATGGTAAAACATACCCTAGGATTAGAAGGTGGACCACTTCTCACTCAACCACACTCCCTCCCGCTCCTCCCCTGCAGAATTTAGAAAAAGAAAAAAAAAACCCAAAGTATCTGCAGGAGACATAATGTCTGCACCTCTCCAAAACATGAATCGCAAACAAGGCCTCGTTCTGGATCAGCTTTGGTTCTGTTGGCTTTGGAGGAAAGTCTGTTTTGCCTCAGGATCCAACAGCACTGGAACAAAGTCTGAAACCAATGCATATGGTAGTTTCACCAGCTTGTCTTCAGTTGTTTGAGCTTTGCATTGCTCCCCTCTTAGCACTCCCCTACACAGAGAACACCCAACTCTGATCTACTTTGGTCCCCATTTTTCCATTTAGTTGCTACCTTCTCCTGCACACCTTGTCAACTCATTTTGAGATGAAGATGCAAGAAATCTAGAAACCAGCCTTTCTTAATTTGTTGCATACTCCCCAGTAGATCTACCTGTACTTTTTCTCAAACTCAAAGCCAAATTCTTAGAAGGGAAATGCTACCAATTCTCCCAAGTACAAATGAGGTCCAATAAGATCTCCTGATTATCTTGCAACATTTTGCTTCATGATTTGTTAGCCCATCAACATTATAATTGGTTTTATATATTTAATTAATTAATGATTTAATAGATTTATATATCACCATCCATATTCAAAAATATCTTTAAGTGGTTGGTCGATCAAATATTTGTTCTAAATGCACAGTCAGAACAGAGACTGCTTGATGTCTTCTAAGTTACTTCTCAAACATTCTGCTTACATACAGCAATCAATCTTTCCCTTTGCTTTTGGAAACTAAGCGTGTGACGTTGCAATAACCTACATTCAACAATATTGTCCTCTTTGGAGGAAAAAATAGAGCAGTGAGCCACAATGTTCTGCATGATATATCCTGAAGTAGCAAAGCAATGTAATGCTTACCAGAACTGCTAAAGAATAGCTTCAAGGAAGAAGCCAAATTACATTAACCACAAAAATGTGAGTTACATAAATATCAAAAGACTCAAATTTAACATGTGCCTTGAGACAACAGCTGAATCTGTGGAAAGTAAAGCTTATTACACATGCACTGACGAACTGTCAATAACTGGCTTATATTAGAAGAAATATCCATCTGCTGTCAGTCATCCAACAATTCTGAAAAAAAAACAAACATTTAAAACTATTTGACTATTTTTAGCAGTTTGGTAACCAACAAGGAGAAGTCCAGAGAGCCTCAAAATGCACCTTGATTTGCAGTAATCTATGTACCAGACACTATTTGTGGACCGCCAGGATGGATTTTTGAGATCGGAATAGCAATATCGCCAGGAAATACATCAGCATACAGAATAAACCTTCAGCAATAGAGTCCTGTTTCAAGCAGACTACTAGGACTCAGGATCACAGAAAGTAAATCAAATGGCCATCCCAGTGTGTCTCTTAGCAAGTTCTCCACGCAGTGTACATATTCTGTTGTGCCATCTGGCAAGAACTCTAGGGGAAATATGAGATCATTATCACTTACAAATCAAGTATGGATGCAGCAGAACTACAGTTTGATCTATTCAGCCACAACATATTTTCATGTCTTTACAAATATGAAAGGCTCTCATTTTTGACACTAACATACATTGCTGACTTGCCTATGATATAATCAAGTAATTTGTATTATAAACAGAATTAGAATCCCAGGGATACTTCAAACAAAGGCATTATCGTGTCCTGGATTTTTCCATAGTGTTTTGGAAATTTCTCTTTGGTTTATATTTCGTTGCTTTCAAAGCAATAATAGAACAAACTCCTTTACCAGTTGGCTTCCAGTCCTCCTAAGAATTAACATGAAAAGGGAAATTCCTGTTCTATCAAAACTTCATATAAAGTATTTTTCCTTTTCTTTTTTTTTTTTAAAGTTCAATCCTAGAAACAATTAGAATTGCAATGTCTGGAAGCAAATTACTATTGTCAAGTACTAATGTATTACTAGGGCTAAAATATTAATATTTATTGTAGAATTTGATTTCAAAGGGTCCATGTGGCAAATGCAAATCCCAAGTAGCCAGATTCTTTGACAAAATACTGTGCATTTTACAACAGTTGCAAACATAATAAAAATGGGTGATGATGATTTCTTCTAGGGCACAATCCTGTACTCGTGATCTGCCAGCTGATGGGCCATATGATTCAGCAGAAGAGTCACTACAATGGCAAAATGTGAAATACTACACCAGTGTGAAATAAAGATCAGTGATACACTCCACCAGCAAAAGATATGTGGCAGAAAGGGCAAAATGGTGGTGTCATGGGCACAAAGGTGGAGAGCACACTTTTGTTGTATCATGCATTTCTCTGGGGCATGACTATGCCCCTGTCGATAGCGCAACTTTACACCAGCCCCAGACCTGCACAAGTAACTTCTCTCCCATTTACTTAAGTTTAAAATGTAAACTTAAAAGCCGACACCGTGTCAATGATAGCCCTGCCCATGTTGCCACAACAGAGAACAGGATATAGTGTAACTTAACATATTGCCACCAACATTTAAATTCCACACAGGGAGGCTACAACTCAGACAACAGGATAGGCAGCATACAGTGCTCTCTGTCTGGCTTCAGGTCATGCACTTAGAGCTCAAAAGGAAGAACTTTGGTGATGGAAACAGGCAGAAAGGGCACTTTGCCCAGCCTAACTCCAGAATAGACATGGGACCTGAGCAAATTGCTAAAACTTCTCCTCCTACAACCTGTCTGAGGGCTCCAAGCACAAACACTCCAACAGCAACCTTTCACTCCACTCCAACTGGGGGTCCAGGAAAAACAACCCACAGAGGTCAGCAAGGTAAGGGAAAACATTTGCTGCAAAGTAGAATGGCTGTGACTGTCCCTCTTCCATAAGAAGGCTACATGGCATGTGGGCAACATCACCGTCTCTTTCCCTGATGGAGAGGCAGCACCATGGATTCTGCAGTCATGTCTCTATTGTTTTCAGATTTCCACTGTTTTCAGATTTCCTGAGTGGCGTCCATTTCCCCTTCCCTCATGGACTGGGTGAATATAGGATTCAGAGGCCATTCCGCCTGCTTAGTGACAGTTTCTCTCTTCCCACAGCAAATTTAGGGTAAAGAATTTGCTCAGTCATTGTATCAGTGGTGTTTTAAACTAGGGCTACATTTTTGCATAAGTCATAGCTACTTGAGGGAGGACACAATCCTGCCAGTGAAAAACACCTCAATCCTACTTTTTGTGTGCAATTCACAGTGGATTAATAGCGGTGTCACCATCCCTGTCATCATCCCCCCACAGCTGAAGCTACTGGATCCTTGGGGGTGAGGGAGTGGTTTTCAATGCCAACGGTTTTCATGGAACTGATCCCCTTCTGCCTCAACCCTATTTTAAAACCATTTCCTCTAATCCATCACCACCATTTTTTTTTGCAGACTACTAGCCTTCAGTGACAATGCATGGCCAGAACATTAATTTTACGAACCCTATCGAGATTGGACCAGTGAATTCACCAGATCCCCTCCATGAAAGACACCAGTGGGAGTTGAACAGCCAAGCCCCCTTTGTAAAAAAACAAAATAAAACACCACCACTTCCCACCCTTTCTACATACCTTCAACTGCAAGAGTACCCATTTTGGACTCCAGGAAGTCAAACAATGTGCTTGGAGCAGATGGCCTAGCATTTCCCAGTTCCTCCTCATCTTCAGGTCTCATTCGGCCTCTGCCCTTTCCTTTCCCTGGAGATGAACCACACAGCACATTTAGACATGGACAAATAAACTGAGCCTAAGTGGTGAAGCAACTGAAAATGAATACAACTTAGACTTATTCTGTTCCCTTAAGATTTTTCTTATCAACTAGTTAGTTGTTAAGAAATACAATTAAGATCCATGTTATTAAAGAGCATCTCAAAAATATACCTAGAGTTTGTGTAATGTGAGAGCTTCTGTATGGCATTACTCAGTATTATCAACTGATATTAATATGAAAGTGAAAAGCACTACCTTATTACAATAGCAACTGCAGTTACAGTGTTGGATCTATGACCCTTAAAATGAATCTTTTACATTATGTCCACTCAAAATGACACATGAGTCATTTATCTGACATATACTCAGCACCTTACAATAAGGAAATTCTTCGCCTATTTAACAAAAACAGCCAATATGCATTGGCTCTTCAACTTACAACAATTTGTTCTCTTTTAAACAAACAAACCCTGAACATGGACTTTAGCTGAAGGGTGTATATATCTGAATTGGTTTCCTCCCCTCTATAAAAATGAAGTGGAAATTAATGGCAAATCTTCAATTAAGAAACCAAATACAATAATCAACCAAACAGAAGAAAAGAGCCACAAAAAAGCCAGTTCGACATAAGGGAAGCCAAAACTGACAGCCAAAAACAGTAGCAGTCAAGGTAGATGTGGTAGAACACGACACAGACATTGGTGAATGAGAACATTTTATTCTCTAATTTTACCTTTTATGCAAACATTTTCAATATGATACCTGTACATTATCTTAAAAGTTGATACTAGCCATCGTCATGTCAGGTAAGCATTCAGAAATGGTTCAGAAAACAAGTTCTGTGCTAACAGTAAAGCAGACTGCATTACAGGGCATGCACTTACAGAAAAACATAGCCTGAATAGAATCACATTAATCTGCAATATCGTATTTTGTTTAAAAACTCCTTCAGTTGTGCTTTAGCCAATGATAAAACATGCTGATCACGGGTGATGAAGTGCATCTCCTCTATGAATGTGAAGCCATTTCTCCTCTTCTGCTCCCACCCCACATGACATTAATTAAGCCTATGCGAGGTACCCATCCTTCTTATTTAAGAGAAAAGAAAAAGAAAGCACCTGGAAGAATGTTCAAAAGGCTTCTGCTTAGACCAGTTTTTCATATATACATAAGTGATGTTTAAAATATCAAAAGCCCTGGAGCCTAAGATTTGGTAGAGTTCAAATACAGGAACTTGAGATCAGTTTATCTCTACGGTTTATGGTTACGTGCTCTTCTCTTCTCTACACATTCTCTTTATCAGTTTTCCTCATTTCAAATTTCTCCGTCATTCCTTTCCTCCAACCATTTTCTCCTAGTCCTTCCTGCCCCCTCATTTTCTAGGCTCTTGTGCCCCTTTTCTCCCTTTCTGTCTGCCCTGCATCTCTGAAGGATCTTAGCAGCTCAGCTGAGGACTTCTGCCTCCTGTGTCCTCAGTCACATTAGGGTACATCAGCCATTCACATCAAGAGGCTTCAGCATCACCACTACAAATCCCTTAGTGGGTTACAATATCGATTGTATGTACCATGTTCTGTATTCTACACCAATTAAGGGTGGGGACCTTTTTCTGACAAGTGCTTCTTTCCCTCTGGAGTAATCTGTTGGGAGCCAGATGCTGGTAATAGGCAGGGTGCCTCTCCCTTTCTGCCATCCCCCTTTCTCCCTCCTCCTCCTCCTCTCCCCACCCAGCAGGCTGCTAGGGGAGGGACAGATCAGTCTGGTTAGATGTCTGAATTGCTTGCTTACAAAGCACTTTCCCCTACACTCCATTTAGCCTCCCCCCCCCACTGTTTTTGCCCCCTTCCTGCTTCTCTCCCTCTTGGCTTCACCTTCTGTGTATGAAATTAGGCCAAGGGCTGCAGGTTGTCCATCCCTCCTCTAACCCATCACCAGCAGTGTTATTTGGGAAGAGATTACAGGTTGCAGCTTTGTGGAAAATATTGACAAAACTTTTGGCTGCAGTTCAGGATAATTGGTTCCTATGAAAATGCTTCTCTGTGAGACAGCCTTTGAAGTTGTACCTCGAATGGGTGGCCCTTGAACAGTCATCTGTTTATTGCTGTTCAGAAGAAAGTTTAATGAAGCTTCAAGGTTGTTGCTATTATCCATAAGTGCTTGCCTCGCTGCTTCCTTGCTGAAACCCATTTCTGTTATGTGTTTGAGGGCCTTTTCATCAACCTTCAGGAGAGACAAGAACAAAAGTCAATCACAGGATACAATGTACTCCAGAAAACTGTTTCGTTTTAAAGTGGACATTAATATTAAATTAAAACGTTAATTAACATGCAACGTACAAACACTTAGACAAGCCTACTTTGTTAAAGTATGAGTAATCTCTGAGGAAACCAATGGCTGGGTTCACAGAACGCAACAACCCATCATGGGTGACAAGCCACAGTGGGTTGCCATGTCATGCAAATCCAGACTGATTCCTGCAGGGTGGCTTGTGCATGGGCAACAAGCCACCCTAACAACCCACAGCTTGTTTTGGGTGTTGTTGACCTCACAATGGGTTGTCGTGTCATCTGAACCTGGCAGTGCCAACTCATTGTGGGTCGTGGGTATCAGCAAGCAAACCGCAAGAGCAGAATAAACACCTGCCGCTCTTGTCAAGCGATCTCACCCATAAGCGAGCGACAGCCTCTCCAACAATGCCCAAGCAGCACTTTGGAGGAGCTGTCACTCCTTCATTAACCCTTTTTAAAAAGATTTCTCTCCCCGCATGAAAATGGGTTCAAAATTTTTTATTATTATTTTTCAGCCCCAGTAATGTGTGCAAGTGTCCCCATATTTAAAAAAACATATTAGTTTTTTGTCATTTTTGGAGTTGCGCAGTTGCCCTGCTTCGAATCCCCACTCGCTGAGCCCTGAGCATGTTATTTTCATAGAGATTGGTCCCCTCCACACTAACCGCAGCAACCTTTGACACGGCTGTCAAACATAGCCCTGGTTACTGTGAAAGGGTGCGAAAAAGGGGGTGGCTTGTAGATCCCTAGGAAAATAACATGCTGGGGGCTCAGGCAAGTGGGAATTTGAAGCAGGGCATCCCCAAAGGTTGGGGCAATACTTAAAACCCTGGGTATCATCCTGCTAAGGGGATAATCTGCACCTCTTTCCTCCACCTCTCAAGTGTCAAAGGCTGTAAAATCAGCAGTGAGCCTATGTATTTTTGACTACAAAAAAAATTAATGAAAGAAAATACAGGGACATTTGTGTACGTTACTGGGGCCAAAAAAATAATTAAAAAAAATTCAGTCCCAATTTGCAAAAGTGTGGGAAGAGGGGGGAAAAAAGGTGAGAACCATGACCAGGGGCGTGATTCCATTGCAAGGGGACTTAGTGGCAGACAAGACAGGTTCTGCTGCCAAGTCCCTTGGGATACCTGCCAGGGCCAGCAGAAAGACCAAGATGGAAGGAGGGGGAGAACAACCCACGGTAAGTCCAATCGTCTCTTTGGCTCACCATGGGTTGTTCCAATGACAAGCCACACTGTGTGGCTTATTTTGCAAGGCTGTGTGTGGAGTTTGGTCCCTATCCTACAAACCCCCAAGGTTTTATAGCCACCCCTTTTGTTTGCTGTACTAGGGATTTTTGTTCCCCTGGGGTAATTGCACAGGGTTTTGATGGTGGATCAGGTGCCTCCTGACTAGGAGAGCCCTTGTGTGACGTTTGGACCCGATCCTGCAAACCCCCAAGGTTTTCTAGCCAGCACCCCCTTTTTACAGCACTTGAGATTTTTGCTACTTGGTGAATGGTCGTGCTGGGTTTTGATGGTGGATTGCATGCCTCCTGACTGGCGGAGGCTGTGTATGAAGTTTTGCCCGGATCCTGCAAACCCCCAAGGTTTTCTAGCCACCTTGGATTTTCACTGCTGTCAGGATACTGGGTTTTGATGAGACATCGGGTGCCTCCTGAGTAGGGGAGGCTGGCTGTGAGGTTTGGTCCCAATCCTACTTATTTCCCCTGCCCCCATTTACACTGCTAGCTTAGTTGCTTTAACGTGTTCCTGAGCACTAAAGCCAGCGAAGAGCAGAGCAGTAGCAGTTCTGACCGCTCTTCCCACACAGCTCTGCAGTCAGCCAAAATAACCATGGGTTATCAGAGTGGGTTATTTTGGCTCAATAAGCCATCATGAGTTAAAAAAAAAAAAAAACACCTCTCACCAGATGACACAGTAACCCATGACGGGTTAATTAAGCCATCGTGGTTAAATTAAGCCATCGTGGGTTATCATGATGTCCAAACCCAGTCAATGTGGTCAAATAACCATCACAGTTATAATCATCACCTCCCTATTCACTTCTTCCTGTGCCTTTACCAGGAGAGATGTAAAAGGCCATGAAAAATCCAGAAAAAATGGGAGAAAACTCGCCCCCATGCCCAGGTTTTTCTAAGTATCTTTTTTGTTTTATTTTTCTGAAAAGTTAGAAAAATGGAACAATTTTGGATTATGTAAGAATCCAATTTTGGATTCTTTTAGAATGATGAATAAATATTTAAGACAAAATGTTCATATATTGCTGCCTGGCCTTCACTCCCCTAAATGATTTCTAAAAGCTACTTAATAGGGAGATGTTTGGAGGAAGACTACACATGTAAAATTTCTGGAAATCTTGAAGCCATAGGGGGAAATCTTTTTTAATCCCCTCTGTAAGATTCCCAGGATCGTTATTTCTTCCATTCCATATTAAAGTTATTGTTCTAGTGTATCTTTTACTGATAGACATTGAGGGATGTGCCAAGTTGTGTTCAGTTTCCCAATATGTGATTGGAGTCACCACATCATAATATGTGAAGAAAATGTGCGTTCCTGACAGTACTGGTTTTGTTTTATAGAATCATGTGCTTCTGGGCTTGTGCTGATTAACCTCTGTAGCAGTCAATGAATGTAGTTCTAAAACCCATATGTGAAAGAAACATTGTCGGTTATCCCATCACTACATTCATGCAACTGAACTTGTGGGTTATCCCACCTATTTCTTTTAAACAAACAAACAAACAAACATTGAGGCTTGGGTCTATGGAATTAACTACTGCAGTTTTTAATGAAGTTCCCAATTACACCTCACCATTAGGGAATGCTGCCTTGGCTATAAAACCTTTAACCACTGCCACCAAAATAAACCCTCTCAACCTAAAGGAAACTCAGTAGTGTGGTTCTTATAGTGTAGGCATGGGGCTGACACCACCACTAGAGATAACCTTTAAAATTAACAAAAGTTAGGATTAACTTTATTAAGGGGAAATATTTACCAAAGGGAATAAAATGACACTCTTCAAATAGGTTAAGATTGCTTAAAGATAGTTAAATTAAATATGCTTGGTCACTATTCCTAATACATAAGAGAGTCTTTTCCAGCCAGGTAAGGTCTCAGTAGGTTTTACTTCAGACCAGATTCCTATAAACGCCACCCCAACCAATTCCTCACAAACAGGAACAGATGCTGTACACTGGTCTTTCTCTGCCTGCATCTCTTGCTACTTCTTGTTTCTAGGATGATTCAGATGTTTCAGGGACTACTTGTTGAAGTTCCCTCTAGTCAAAAATAAAACAGGAACCTAAAATGTATTATGTATAACTTGGTTTGCTCATACAATTATAATGTTTGGTATATCACATTTAAAAGTATGATTTATTCAAACAACAACTACACATTTACTGAGTTTGTTCTCAAATCTTTTTAATTGTAATGATAATTTTATGAAGCAAATCAAGTTATACATAATACACTTTATGTTCCTAAAGTAACAAACTGACTTTAGATCTGTAAAGACAGCTTTAAAAAACTGCATAATTTCCCCCAAAGTTTCCCTTTCCCTACCCCCATCCCCCAGAAATAAGGGTTTTCCCCTGCATGGCTTCAAAACGTGCAGAAATTTTACATCACTAGAGCTATTCTGCCTCCCACTGCAGCCCATATGCCATATTTCAGGCCTTTCCCCTGACTCTCAGGAGAGATTTTTCAAGAGGCATTGGGAGGATGCAGTGGGGATGAACAGGTGGTAAAGCCTCTTTTGCAAGTGGACTTTTGCTCCCACAGCACTGGATACAAGCCAGTGTATTTTCTGGGATGGTCAAGTTAGAAATGGGCCTGTCCAATCATGTTCCAAGTATCGCAGCTCTGTCATTCAGCTGTCTGCCTCTAGTAAGTTTCAGGAAAGCCACCATTCAGCCTGATCAAGGGGTTCCTCAAGTCCATCAAAGCCCTTATGCACAAAAATGCTTGCCTGCCAATTTCAATGGGGGATGCATGTACCTGGCTAACCTCAAAATTCAAGTCAGTGTGGAAACTCATTCTATAGGAGATTCATGCTCACCGAGTCTCAGACCAAGGTACAAAAAACTATTTAGGCTCTTGCAAGTTGTTTGGATTGGACTCTCTATCTCCACACTTGAACAGCTGACCTCCATGCCATACTGCAAACTACTTTTGAAAGTCCCCTCACTTTCAAAAGCAGTTGGCTGAGCAGCATGAGTAACTGCTGTTTGAGAAAAGCGTACATCTAAAGCGCTTTGTACTTGTGGAACTATTTTTTCAGATCTGGGTCCTGGCCACAGCTTGCAAACTTAATACAGCCCACCTTCCTTCCTTCCTTCCTTCCTTCCTTTCTCTTTCTCTCTCTTTCTCTCTCTTTATTTATTTATTTATTTAATTTCTATACTGCCCAATAGCCGAAGCTCTCTGTTCACCTTGCAGATGAACAGTTGTCACAATGCTTTTTAAAGAAATATTAGTGAATTTGATGCTGAACTACACAATCAGCAAAGCAACAGCACTTATAATCAGGGTTTTTTGCCTCTGAAAACTGGCAATATCTTGTCAGTAAACATATTTAACACTAATCTGTCAAAAAACTATGGTAGTGTTTTGCAAGCAATGGTATACCCATAACCTGCATAGTTTTGTCTTTTCAGGTATGACTATGAAATTAAGCATTCTCTCTTGTTGTAACCTTGTATCAGTTTATTTAAAATCCAAGGTACTTGTTTTATCTAAACTTTTCATTTCTAAGCAACATTGAGGAATAATAAGCAGCATTTAGTACAATTTTAGCAATCAAAATGCTTTAAAGACATTAGTTCAATTATCCTTCCAAAGCCCTAGCCAGTAGGTTGGTGTTATGCCAATACTGCAGAGAAACTGAAGAGATAGTGACTTGTTCAAGGCCACACAATGAGTTCACGGCTGAGGCAAGAGTTGAACCAGGGACTGCTTGTGTTAAGACTGCAATGCTACTATTAATTCACTTCTACTTCTAGTAGCTCCAGAAAACATCCAATTTTGAGTTAGCTGAGATGTCTATGTTCTATACACAAGCTAAAGAACTAGCAACTGAACATCTTTTAATCTTCATACAAAATACTGATGATGGCAGGTGTGCTGAGATCCCAAAGCTTACCAGTTCTCGATAGACTCCTTCATTTTTCCCCTCAGGTTTCAACTTCTCTTTTTGGAACACTTCCCTGCTTCGATTCCCTCCTGCACTCACACTGAGATTGCTTCTAGTACTGCCACCTCCACCTCCAAATGTCTTGGTCTTCAGATAAGAGAAATGATGTTTCAGTAAATCCATGGCTGTTTAACTTTATTTATAAAACTACTGAGAAATTCAATATGATTATACCCATTTTAACATTCCTGCAAACAGAATTCTGATTTCTTAAGTCCATTCTGTTCTTTCCTGTTCCACATAACACTATAAAAAGATTATAAAGCATAACACTATAAAAGATTATAAAGCACAGAATTTTGGATTAATCTAAGAAGTTAAAACAGAAATTGTAAGGAAGAATATGACCCACATATTCACATGTTAAACTCAAAAACAGTATAGGTACAGCGTTCAGTATTCAATTTAACTAATAAATCTTACATTACTAAAACTGTTTGCATTCATACAAAGCAAGGTATTTCAGTTAAAATATGTTCTCTGTAGGAAACCAGGTAACACGCACACCAGCTAAAGAACCCAGAGTTAACAGACATATTGTCTGTAATTCAGTATGCATGCACATTATCTCTGTGAAGCTTTCTTTGGTTGGTGTGTCTGTTTTTCCCGAACAAACTATTCCCCTACATTTTTGGAAACCAGGTATTGGGACAAAGTTAGACAAAAGCATACTTTTCAAGAAAGCAAACACTCAAGTTTTCTAATTAGCTTAAATGGCTATACTCCATAGATATGAACACAACAGAACTGTGTACATTTCCAAGTTTATTGCATAGTTTTCCTTTCAGTAGTTCTCCATACAAACTCCTCAACCAGTTTAAAAGCTCCCTGTCTCCCTTGGATAATTTCCTTTGCTAGATCACACCAAATACCTTCATACGTGTTTCTCCACATACCGTACCAATAGAGGAAAACATGGACATTGTTGTATCCAAAGAGGGCGCAACTTGTTAATAAAATGGAAGTAAATACTGGATCAAGCTTTCATTCTTACCTCCTTGCTTTTTGCTACTTCTGCAATAGCAGCTGTTCGCTGTTTTTCAAATTCATCATTGTCTCCAACAGGTTTAGCCACATTTGTCACTTGCAGAGTTTTTCTCCGATCAAGCTCCCTGCTGTCTACTTGCAGCTGAGATACACATCTCTGGCAACATAGAAGCATTTTTTGAAAAACAGACAAATCTACCAGACATTTCACTGTTCATATAATAGAATCAAATCACAATTTACCTGTGTGCTTAACTCAAATCATGACCTATCCTGAACAGCCCAGTTTCTACTATATAGGAACCAGGCTGACACAAATACATTCTAGGAGAGCAATTGTGCTAGGCTGTTTCAGCAAATATAATAAAGCATTTGCCTCAAAGACTAGGATATGTAAACTGATTAAAAGATGTTTCATGTACACAATGTCTGTTGTTCAGTATATCTCTCTTTGTCATTTCATATATGAGACTGTACACATGCAGGACACAGCACAAAAACTTTTAGAACTCCAAGTAGCCCAGCTTACCCTCCTGAATTAAGGTTCCTACCTACTAGGCAGGCAACAAGGTATGGGAACAGCTTTACCATTCAGTTCCTTCCTGATCACATGAATGCTGAATCCTTATGGCAATGAAGGTAAATGAGATGTGCAACTTGCACATGACTTCAAACTTGAGCACTTAGCTAGTTTTGAAGTCTGAGATGGGCTATCTTCCCAAATTTTCCCTGTTGCTGCTGCTGTTAAAGAGTTGCTCCCACAAGAGAGAAAGGGGCCTTCCCTGTGTGCCAGCCTGCTTGTTAAATCTGGGGCAGAAGAAAGTACTGTCTATGTGATGGTGTCCATGCAAACTCATGAAGTAGTGACTTTTCCTGCCTGAAACTGAGAATTTACTAACCTGTGAATTCACCTTCTACTTGTTCACAAGACAGTGGTCCATAAACTGGATGCTCTCCACTCTGTTCACTAGTAGGCCGGATCCCTTAACTAGAGAAAGACTCGGCTGAGAGGCCAGACTAGGAGGTGGTACCTCCTACTTCCTCTCTTAAGACGAGAAACTGCTGATGTAGCAATGACCAACCCCAGGCCCAACCCAGAAAAGCCAAATGAATGAGTAAAGAACACCCACCCAAGTGGGTGGCAGTTGTATTATCTGGTGAACAAGTAGAAGAATTCACAGATAACCAAATCCTCTGTTCTCCCTATTTGGTGCCAGGCACTGGGGCTTAACAGAGCAGATAAATCCTAGCCTCCATGAGGTAACAAGATGCTAGACTCAGGGCTGGGACATAGACTGAAGGGCCCTTTGACCCAAGTCTGCTTCAGCAGATGCCAAGACATTAACTGGTAGCGTCTTGTGAAGGTTTGAAAGGAGGACTATGTTGCCACCCTACATAATCCTTCACTAGATGACACCGACCTGAACGAGCCGCTATCTCCTGGGCAAAGTGTGGGCCTAAGATCTCTCCAGAAGTGGGCTTCACTAGGACCTTGTAATGCACAATTTATGTCACTTGTAGGGAGAGGTCTTTGAGGCTGTCTTAAATCTATCCCTAATCTTGTAGGTAATGAAGAGATTCAACCTGTAGTGTTGCGTTTAATGAAGATAGATTTTTAGTGCTCTCCTAACATTGAGATAATACCATTCTGTCTCTTTGAAATTAGAGCAGAAGGAGTGGAGGATCAGGTCCTGTTCATGATGAGAGCATGAATTCACATTCTAGGTAAAGGAAAGGTCCAGGTGAAGAGCTACACTATCCCTGTAGAACATTCAAGTACTTTTTCACACAGCACATAGTCAAACGATGGAATTCGCTACCACAAGATGTAGTGATAGCCACCAGTTTGAATGGCTTTAAAAAGGGGTTAGATAAATTCCTGGAGGAGAAGACTATCAATGACTACTAGTCCTGATGGCTATGTGCTACCTCCAGTATCAGAGACAGTATGCCTGTGTACACCAGTTGCTGGGGAACATGGGTGGGAGGGTGCTGTTGCACTCGGTGTCCTGCTTGTGGTTTCCTGGTTGATGCCTGCCTGGCCACAGAATGCTGGACTAGATGGGCCCTCGGTCTGATCCAGCATGGCTCTTATGTTCTTATTCAGAAGGTCAGCTCAACCTGATCTTAATGACCTGGGATGAGGAGGCAGACTTCCCTAAGGGGCTCTAACAAATGTCTTGTGAGAGCTTCTTTTATCAAACGGAGTTGCTTGGTGAGGAAACAGAGTTCCATTGGGAGGGGCGAGGTTCATGGCAGCTTTTAGAAGCTACACAATTTTATAGTAGGACACCAGAGACAAGAGCCAAAACAGAACCTAACACATCCTGCCTACCAAAGATGTTAGGCTTATGGCCCAGGCATGACTATCTTGGAGATATTACAGAATAATAGGCACTGAAACTGCTAGTGGGCTCTGGTCCTTGGCCTAACACCAATGGTTAATGCAACTCTAGGCTGCGTGGTAGGACAGGAAGGCCTGGCGTGCTATGGTCCATGGGGTCACGAAGAGTCGGACACGACTGAACGACTGAACAACAACAAGGCTGCCTGGTGCAGACATGAAGTAGCCCAAGGCTTTTAGGTTCCAGGAAAAATGCTGGAAAAGGTCCAGTTTTGGGTACCAAAAGGAACCCTGGCTGAGTAGCCCAGTAGATGTGGGTGGGGTGAAATTGTCGTCTGATGACAACAGCAACCCAGGAACACCTCAGCCATTTAGGAGAGACAAGGATTAGGTTCACCTATTCCCTCTGGTGTTAATGTTCTCTGTGTGGGGATCTCTGGTACTGAAGAAGAACTCTGTGGTCTTTGCACTGTGAGGGGTCATAATGAGATCCCATGAGGGGGTTCCAAATTGTGTCATTAACTGAGAGAAAACTACACCGTAGTCCATTTGCTGATGTCAAGATCTTGTCTGCACAACCACTCTGTCTGAACAATTTCCTCCCTCCTGATATGGAGGACGTTGAGCAACAGGATTGGTTCAGCAGCAAAAGTCTAGCTGAGAAGTATAGGTTGTCCATTCACACCCAGAGCCAAAAATAATAAAAATAAAATCCAGTGGTGTGTAAGGTAAGAAATGAGAACCAGACACAACTGAAGATAGCTGCTTGCTCACAAGAGGCCCACCTTTATGTAGATTTCATAACAGGAAGAGTCCAGCAGCCCACCTGCAAAAAGGAGTGGGAATGAGAACGTTGGGGAAAGGACCCTTTTCCACAGGTGGAATGGAGGGCATGTGTCAGGGCAAGGGTCATGAGGCTTAACGTTATGCACCTATCTAACCTTCCTGATGCTTCAGAAGATGATGGTAGGTAGACAGCCAGGGGAGAGGGAAAAGGAAGGTAAGCTGACACAGGTTGGCTAGTAGCCCCTCAGAGCCAGGAGTCAGGAAAGGACTCTGTTCCCAGTTCCTTTCTCCTCTTTTCTTTTATTATATTAGTTTTTTTAATTTTAATCTTTCTTCAGACCTGCTTTGATTACACAGGTTATTCATTCATTGAGACAGCAGAGGAAAGACTGGCCTTAGCTAGGGAGAGATGCGTCTTAGTCCAGCCTATGGTTGAGCCTTTTTTTAATTAAACAATCCTGCTTGCTAGAAGACGGAATGGAGTGTATCCAGTTTTTGGACCCTGGCTGGCACCAAATAGAAAGAATAGAGACTTTTAACCCCCAAAGCAAAAACGTTCTCAATGCTGTAGGCACATGGGCAGGAAATGGAGAAAAAAACCTCGAAGAGTGCAATGGGGGGAAAGCTCAGTATGAAAAACCAAATGAAGAAAGATATTCTGCAAAATATTCAACTGCTAAAAAGGTAAGCACCGTGTTCTCTCAAGTGGCACTTGTCCTGCCCCTTGGAGATTCTCTAGTAGGGAGCAAATTATTTTTTTACATGTATTTTCTTAGTTATTCTAATTTATAAATAAATATTTAAATATATTTGTCCAGCATAGTACCCAGTTAAATAATGATCCTAAAAAACACTGCAAATTAAAAAAGAAAAAGAAAAGCTCAAGTACAATTAACTGATCATTTAGCAAAAAAGGTGCTGTCACAACATATATAAAAGACTATTTTTAACTAAATTTTAAGTCACTCAACAGTTAAGAATGAATATTCCAAATACAACAGAACTATAGTTATGGTCTAAAAGTGGCATTACAGACGTGGAAGTCCACTTCTTAAAACATGTGACATACCTGCCCAAAAGGCACAAAGGGAGGAGGTCCACCTTCTGTTCCTATGTTACTTCTGTTGTGTTTTGATAAGCTCTGTAAAATTAATCAATGTTTTCATTAACTGGTAAGGAAAAAAATGAAAAGGAAATAGGTGGCATCTTTCCAATACCAAAGCAAGAGGGGCGAGAGGTTTTCTCTCCCCTACCTATCATTCCTTGCACCTACCAACTTATTAATAAGCCGTATTAGGGCCACAGATGTTCTGAGCATATTTCTCAGAATTTGTTCTCTCACCCTCACACATGTGAAGGCACAGAAGAGCTTGAAAAAGTTGAATAGAGCCTGCAGACTTCCTAAACAGGACTATATAATTTAGATTGGACATTAACAGCAGTGCTGATAGCTCATGTCCCTAAAGAAATAAACAGATCATTACATATACAGGTCATTTTACCACAAATTAAAAGTGGCACAGATTCAGAGGTATTTAGGATTGAAACAAGGCTACACAAAACCACATAGTACTTGCTTCATGTTTGGCACATTGCTGCTCTAACATCATGGAGAGATAGCTGTTCTAGGAATTGGCCACACAACACAACCCAGTGTTTGATGTGAATTAAGCTTCCCCCACCCTGTAACAGTTCATCAGCAGCACACAATGGTCTTGTTCACTTATTGGTCACAAGCAATGTGCTGGTGCAGACTAGTCAATCACTCCTGCTTTGCTCTTCCTGCCAGTGGGAGCAGCTAAACTAATCAGGCAGCAAATGTTTGGCATTATATCCAGACCAGGACTCCTAGTTTACTGTTCCCCTAACAAGCAGGAATGAGAAGTCAGGGTTTGTTGTTGGTTTCCAATGACTGGCTTGTTTGGGAGTCAAGTCACGAGTTCTGGTTTGTGTGGGCAGGAGTGGGTCGTCTCCAAGCTTACGGGATCTACTGTTTTTCCTAGAACCCCATCAACTGGAGCCATGTACAAAACAGTGACTTGGAAAGAGGGGAGGGAAGACAGAATTAAGGAACAAGACACCCCTGAGTACACCTCAGACCAGGAATTTGTGTTCGAGTGCCAGAATTGAGCTCCAAGACTTTTCAGACAAAAAATAACTCCTTGGTCCCTCCGAACTCTCTTAGCTTGAACATCCTAATTTGCAGGGAAGAGTTGTTGCAACTGTTCAACAACTGGGAGTCAGAAAAAGCCTTGATGATCTACTGCAAATCACTCAGTGATCTACCAGTAGATCCCAATTTACCTTCTGCCCATTCATGACCTATATAAGCTCTTATGCCTTTTCCCTTAGCTAAGCCCTCAAGGTAAGCTAATATGCCATTCCCTAGCTGGTACATTCAGAAAACCTGAGAGTTCAGTTACAACTAAGAGGAAAATAATCAAATCAACATAGAATTAAATTAACCAAGATATAGTTCCCATTATTTCCCCCTATTTATAATCAGATATACATACTGCCATTCTATAGATAACTTATATACAATGCATTTTTCCTAACTTCTTCCTGAAATGCCTCAGAAAGTAGAGGAGCTTTGAAGTAAAATTAGGAGGCAAACTGAAAAGACCCCAGAACAACATCAGGCATGTCAGAAAACTCATATATAGCAGACACACAGCTATTTGTAGCATCAAAGTTAACTACTAGAGAGAACATTAATAAAGAAATTGGGCATTCCAAATATAAAACTTTTAGTGTCCATTTTTTAATTTGATGTCCCAAACAGCTAACAAAACCAGCTCACCAAATTATCTGGTTTTAAATGCTGCCATTCCATGGAAATATTTTTAACCATAGCATAAAATATGACAAGTCATTATCAGGCATAACTAATTGTGCCAACCAGACATAATCACAATGATCTCTCTCTCTCTCTCTCTCTCTCTCTCTGTGTATATGTGTGTGTATGTATGTATGTGTGTGTGTGTGTGTGTGTGTGTGTGTGTGTATATATATATATATATATATATATATATATATATATGATAAACAATTTGAAGATAAACATTCAGCTTAAGGTAGGAAAAAGCATCATGTTACCTCACCCTTTGCAACTCCCACTTTTCTATAAGATGTTCCACTTCTCCACCAAGGATCACTGCGTTGCTGTCATCCAGAAGGAGGAAGCCATTTTTCACTTCCACAATTCCCAATAGTTTAATTTTTGTTCCAGGAGGAGTGTTCAGGCTACAGACAAGAAAAAGAGTACATCTTTAAATGTTGCCAAGTTACCAGGACAATACAGTACAGCGTTATTACAATTATGTTGCCCTGAATTGCCTTGAATGCAATAAGTTATAAGTAATTTGTTTTATGTATTACATGTTAAATAAATTTTCAAACACATACTATTTATAACAATGTGAAACCACATTGCATTGTTTTTAAAATGCCAAACTGCTGCAACATCACTAGAAAGAACCCATTGCACTACACAGAACTTAACTGCATTTTAAGACACAGCTAAAAGTCACAAGAAGATGCATGGCCCATCACTATCACATTATGCAGGAAGCATAAGAATCCATCTCCATATTTTTTCTGACAGCACTCCTTGAAAACATGTTTTACTGTACACTTTTTATCAAGTGTATCCATTGTTCAGTGTCAAAACAGGTAAACACAAAATGCAGTTTCAAGGCTGCAGCATCTACAAAACATTAATCATTATGATGTCAGTTTTCAGCTGTTCCGCTCATCCATCAAACTGACTGAGTAAATTAAGACAATCAGCTCTCAATCACTTCAAAAATCAAGTTCAGACTAGGAATACTTGGGCAGGAATGAATCCTGTTGCTGGAAACAAAAGAATAGTACATGAAACTGGAATATAAGGGATCTTGCCTCTATGGGACTGCAATAGGACATGCATGTTCATGGTCTTGCGGGAACCCCAAGGAATTAAAGCATGGACATTAGCCAAGCAATACAGAAAGGGTGTAGAACTTTATCAAGTATCTGCAATTCCTAAACAGCATCAAGAGCTCTCCAGTGTGAAGCGTCATGAGACATTTCAAATCTGGATCAAGCACGAGCTGAAGAGAAAACACTCTACTTTCTCTGTGGTCATATACTGGTGGCTGTAGTTAACAGTTACATTCTGTGCTAACCAAAGATAAAGCAAGGAACCTAATAGTGATGAGGGCTGGAACTTGGTCTTCCATATTCCTAGGCATGGTGAAGCTTTGGTGCACAGAGCGTCCTTATGTGGCCCACCAGTTTCTTCCCCAGGCACTCTCCTTCCCTCTCCCAGCAGAGAAAAGCTCTTATCTTTGGAAAAGTTCTTATCTCTGATCAGGGGCTGATCAGAAAGGTTTCCCCTCTGGGGAGAGGGGCAGCTAGGAGGAAGCTGCTGAATGATTCAGGCCTGTTTACTTCTGAGGCCTGTCCCGCTTACTTTTGAGTAGACATGCAGAGGCCTGTCCTGCTTACTTGTAAGTAGATATGTTGCTCATGCATGTTTCTGCCTAGACATGCAGAGGATTGGTGTTTGAGATGCTATCTGAAAATGCTGCTGAATGATTCAGTCCAGCTTACTTCTGAGTTGGCTTAAAATTGGTAAGAATCACTTTTTGGCTCTGCCCACTCTCCCTTTGGCTACACCCACAGATAGAATAAACCATCCAAAGACCTTTGCCACATCAAAATTTGGCACTTGGACTGAAAAGGGATGGGTGGTTTAGATATTGTCCTTTGCCAACAGCTTTATTCATGAGTTACCTCCTACGCTACTATTATGATTGTAGCTGGAAATTCAGAGCTAATCTAAGCTACCTGCAATTAGCAATTTTAATAATTATTGTTGGATTACCAAAGTCCTCACTGGCATTCCCAGCTTCTCTCTAGCTTTCTCAGGCTTTTCTCCCCCCCCCCCCCCCCGTTGTCCCATGGCTTTTCCAGGCCTCTTTCCCTCCGTGTTGCTGGTTTTTCCAGCCTTCTCCCAGCTGGGAAAGCTGGGGGGCAGGGGAGAGAAAGACAGTGAGGAATTTGGGGGAATGTATGTTTGTGTGCGTGGGGGGCGGGGGGGCTGTGGGGTTTTTTTGTGCATTTGGGGAAAATGACTTGGAGGGGCATGTTCCTATTATGGGGAAATTAATTTAAAATTATTTATTTAAAGGTGATTTAGGGAAATTGGTGTGTCTTTTTGTGAAATAGGCATTTCGTTGGAACAGAAATGTCTGGGTTCATATGAGTATGCTTGTTTTCTAGCCTCAACAGTTTGTCTTTCTATGAAATGGATATTCACTGCAGTAGTACATTTTGTGATTGCCAACACCCCATGGCAGGCTTTTTCCAGTCCCCCTCCAACAGTCAATTTTGGTCAGTGCCAATACAGTGTCTCAAAAATCCAAATGCACCCACAGGAGACCAGTTGCAGACACCTGCTATATGCACACCATTAGCACATTAGTAATGAAATTTATGTCATTTCACATACCCAATTCAATCAGCTTATCAGATGCAGTTTCAGCTGTTATCACCCCATGTCAAACTCCAATCCATTACATGAATGGATACCATAAACATAATCACAAAGTTGCCCAAGGAATCTGGAGGAGAGCTTTAATTATAGTTATAATGCATATCATCCTAAAGCTTTCTATTTAATTCAGTTTTTATAGTGAGAGTATACAACATACTTCTTTCTCTGTCTTTTATATAGGAAAACCAATGGCTGCTACATAATAGGGCCTATATTAGCTTCTTAAATCTTGGGGGAATACACCGGAAACAGAAAAAGGTATAAAGGAGTTTTATATAAGAAAATTTCTACTCAATTTCAGGAACAAACTCTTTCTCCTTTAGAAGATCGTGCAAACACAGAAGTATTCTGTATATTTAAAGTGCATTTAGAGATTTCAGACAACTAAAGTGCTTTAAAAGTCACTGTAAGGTAAAAATAAGCATTGTTTACCTTATTTTTGACATGTAATTATATTCTATTGCAGTGCAGCTTGTGTGCCCATCAGTCATCTGCAAACGCAGCATTCTGGGAGCAGCCTGAGATTCTTCATTATCCTTTGGTGCAGCTATATTGCGAACTTTTTGGATCTGCAGAACACATGGACCTTCTAGCTGTGAAGACCAAGGGCAAGGGTTTTTTAATCATCATCATTAGCTTTGTTCTGTTTTGTGCTGGTGCCAATTCACTGCTGAATTCAGTAACCTTAAGTAGCATGTGGCTGAATTTCTGTCTGGATACTCTGATAGGATCCAAAGAACAGTACAATGAGTCTTGCGTGGCTTTTTCCTCAGACAATAGTGCCCCCCTCTATGGTACAAGGAAACTGCCTTTGAAAATGAGAGGATTTTCTAAAGCAGTTTGAAGCATGGGTTCCAAAGGGAATAAAACAGTCAAAAATTCCACAGGAACACCCATATTCTTGGGCTTGCCTAAATAGCTCTTTTGATCACAGGCTGTGTCTCATGTAGAACTGTTCAACTCCAGCCCATATCTACAGGCAGTCAGTACTGGAAAATCTATCTACAAATTGACAGATATGTCCCAGTCCCAAAGCTGGGCATCAATATCTAACCATAATTTCCCTCTTCCTCTCTACCCTATGAAGCCATTTAGATAATGTCTTCTTCAGCTCACTAACCCCACAGCAGTGCAAACATCCCTACTTTTTCAGCTTGTCACATGGAGATTACAGACATTTAAACTATATACATTTAATTATACAACTGTGCCATCCAAATTCAAAATACTATATAATCAATGCAACTGTCATCCCATCAGGGAAGAATGGGTCACTTTAATGCCTAAAATCAAAAAGACAAAAAACAGGATCTGGATCTCACCCTCACTACAACAATGTAAAAAATAGATCCCTTCATTTCATTTACATAACTAACTGGTTATTTAAAATATTTCTAGAGAACACCTAGATTGGCAACCTAAATTGCTGCACATTAAACAAAGTAGTCCAATAATAACTATTAAGAACAGTGCTAACTGCACATAGCTTAGATTAGCTCTGAATGTGTCTAACACTGAAAATGATCAGATTTCCTTCAGATGATCATTTTACAAATTTGAAATATTTTAACTCTATTCACAATAAAGTATGCTGTTATTCAACATTTTTCTTCAAATTTAATCAAATATAGCCATCTTGTGGCTGAAGCTTGTAAGTCATGCTTCCAAGGTCCATGAAGAACTAGAAGAACTATACTGTTACTCCTTCACTACTTTTGTTCTGTAGAGAGAAAACATTATAATTTGTGGGGAATAAGCTTATTGGGCAACTAAGTCCATTCACATTTTTATTATTGAAATGCAAAACTTGAACACACATAGTTCTGTCTAAAAAAAGAAGCTTTTCAGAAGATTCTTCCAGTGGCTCAGGGAGCAGGACCTCTGCACTCTCTCCAATAAACCTGTGTAACTTTTCACTTCCCTATATATTGTTGTTGTGTTGTTCAGTCGTTAAGTCATGTCTGACTCTTCGTGACCCCATGGACCATAGCACGCCAGGCCTTCCTGTCCTCCGCTCTCTCCTGGAGTGTGCTCAAGTTCATATTCATTGCATCGGTGTCCCTATATATAGTGCCTACCTAATCTGATTAAGTAAGGACAGACCTGGCTGGGAAAGACACATCATTCAATGGCCCTCTCTTATTCAAATAATCTTACAACAGGTTAGATTCATTCCACGCTAGCTGTAATTTCTCAGAGATATGGTGCAACATGCCTTGAAGCACTTTTACTAGTTTTAGTACCATTTTAGTCTCAACAGTGGGACCAATCACTATGACATTCTTACACCATATCTATCCTTTGTATTTTGGAAATGGCTAATACTTTTATGAACAGTTCATATTATGAACAGTTCATATTGTTACATGACAAGATACCATAACCCATTTAATGCGTAACTGTGAGGACTGTGCCAAAACAAGCTAAGTACTACTTTATTTTTCTGAAAAGAGACAGCCTTATTAGTATGTAATGATAAGCCAGGTTACCTAAGAATCCTGGCTTAGCATTCATAGTCAGCATGCTGCCGCATAGTGCCTGATTGCACCAGTGGGAGCATCTAAGCAAGCCAGGAGCTCATCAGCAAGGAAAAGCTTAGTGTTACATCAAACAAGCCAGGAATCAGAAACCAACTACAAACCCTGGCTTTCAATTCCTGATTGCTTGGCAGAAGTCCTGGTTCAGATGTTAACACTAAGTTTTTGCCTCCTGGTGAGTTCCTAGTTTGTTTAGCTGCTCCTACTGGCTGAAGGAGCCAAGCATGCATTAGCATGCTGCTTGTGAATGCTAAACCAGGATTCTCCATGTGAACCTGGCCACTGTTTCAAACAGCATTTTGCAAATGTTTATGTTCCCAAACAGGCAGATAATAAATATTTAAATTATGTTATATTATATTATATTGACGCTCATTGAGATTTATAGTGCCTAACCTAAGCCTAAAGATAGAGCACTATAGATAAAATAAATCAATTATTTTATATGAAACTAGGTCAAGGGGATCATTAATACCAGTCTTTTTAAAGCCATTTATATTCTAGCTCCCCACATCAGTCCTATGTCATGTTCTATTGCCATGAAGTAACAGATAACAGAGGGGTAGAGAACCCACCCCAAATAACTGACAGTAGCCTCTGCAGGGAAGATGCCATCAAGGTGGCTCTTGGGAGTAGGACAAGGAAAAGGGGGGGGGGACCAATTTGGCTGGAATAGCTCCAGGAATAAGTTCTCAATAGATCATGGACAATCAGAAATATAGTAGCAGCGTTTTTACCTTTTCCACCTTTCCACCATTGATGTCACTTGGGAGGAATTTCTTGCCAATGGCTCTTAAGTCAGTCTAAAGTTAAAATAAAATAAAATTTAAGTACTGTTTTCCAAGACAGATACCAAAGGCTGGGGTGGGGGACAATCGATAACACAAAACCATTAGGTAATATGCTGTTTCATCATAGTGAGGCATACTGGTAAACATACCTCTCAAAGAACCAAGTAAATATGATCAAGCCCATAATTATCACATATACTCATAACTTTTAAGCAGATACCTATTTTATGCAACAATTCAATCTCCAAAAATGAATGATTCCTGATCAAAATGAGATACAAGTAATATTACACAGAGGGCTCTGCTCTGTATCCAAGGCCCTCCTCCAGGTGCCTCCTCTGAGGGAGGCTCAGAAGAAGGCAACAAGGGAGAGGGCCTTCTTGGTGGTGGCCTCCCATTTGTCATCTTTTCACACTGTCATCTTTTCGGAGCCAAATTAAAACTGCCCTCTTCTCTCAGGCATTTGGCAGCATATAACAAATCTTTTGATCAGGTCCTGGACTGTCTCTGGATGATTGTTTTAAATTGTTTAAGATACATGTTGTTCCTGTGTGTGCTATCCATTCTATGTCCTTATGCCAATATTTTTTTTATACTTTATCTAATGTATTTTAATGTATTTTAATTTTTGTGAACTGCTCGGAATGAACTTAATCTCAAAAAAGGTTTCTTATTGGCTAGTATCCAAGACACATCTATCCACAGATTAGATTTTCTTCTTATACGCAAGTGGATGAGTTATAGAATTAACTCATTTACGCTTCAAATTTTTGTGTTGACTTTGAGCTTGAGCTCTATACTATTGTCCTAAACATACAACAGTTGACCCAACATGAGAGATTTCTCTCATCAATTTTTATTAGAAGCCTTGATATTTCAGTAGTTTAAATGTTACTTTTTTATCTGCCCACCTCACCATCCTCAATAAAATTCATACCACTATTAAGGAGGCAGTGAATATTCCATGAACCCAATGTATTGTTGAATATCTCAGCATTAAATAACGACAAAGTTCTAGATCTCATGGCTGCAAATATGCAGGTAGTGTCAAACGGGAGACATCTGTTAAGGTTATAGAATGGGATCTAAAGAGCCCTGAAGCAAACAAAAACTAGAAAGGACTTCAGTGCACAAGTGCATGTCACTATTTCCCCCCAGTTGCAAGCACCCATTATACCTTACAAACAGCTTTTCAGGATGTATGATAAACTCCAACAAGATGTGAGTTGAAAAGCAAATGGGGGGGGCAGCAGTGTACAGTGAACACTACACATGGTCCTATGGTCCCAGGGATAAAAAAAGCAAGGACTTGACAAGGTGTCAACGCCCTTCAACTTTATTCTCTCCCCACAACCCTATTTTGTCTCTCTAAATGTTTACTGATACACTCTGACAGTATGCTATGTAATTGTAATATATGCCTATCCTATCACCTGCATATCCCTTGAAGCAAAATTATCATAGGATTTAAGATGCGCTTCTGCTCAAGAAGTGCTTTAAAATGACACAAGAGGCAGAAAAACTAAACGAGTCAAGTACTGCAGGAACATACATAGTGTAGGAGCTTGAGCACAAGTCCCTTAAACTTTCAGGTTGTCATGTATGAATCCAGTAGGTGATGCTCCATAAAAGATTCTTCTAAGGGTTTCTGGGGGAATTATATCAAACACTAGCATAACTCATAACTAAATACTTTATACATATAACAAGACACTGGTAACACAGATAGCTTTACCTTGCTTGCTTTGGAGAAGAGAAAAAAGATAGGGACTTCAAACAGTTAACTATATCAGTATTATTTCTGTTTTAACAACATTATGGCAGAATAAATTCCCTACATTTGAAAAAGAAAACCAGCTAACAGACAAAAGAATTCCCATACTGCTGTTACAGAAATAATACTCCAAACTTGATTTATTCAACATACCTAAGAGCAATACACATACACACACACACACACACACGCACACACAAGAAAATATACTGACAATGCTTCATTCAAGTTACACTAGTGACAGAACCTGGCTCTTTAAATTTACCAGGTATTTTTTATATATATTTCAAGTCAATACCATCTTTCCAGAACTCTTCTGAACAGAAACCAAATTTAGTACGTTTTGTGGCCTTTGGATAAATATTTTATACCCTAAAAGTTATCCCTTTACTGAGAACATAGAAAGATGGTGATTAATAATCATTGGCTGACAAAGGAAAAAAACTTCATAATCCCTTAAAAGTGATTTGGTTCCGTGTCTCCCCACCCCCAGCTAAATACATACTAGACAAAACTTTTAAATTGCATATTACTATTCTAGACTTGTTTTGTTTTTTCTAGTAATTATTTTATGGTAAACAGCACATTTAAAAGTACTGTATTTTTATTATATCAACCAATAACTAAGCTAATGGTCACAATAAGTGACAATTCATAACAACCGTTTTAAAAGTTCACAAATTCTACCTACATTAAGTGCAATCAGGATAATATCATTAATGTTGACTTTGTCAGATGAATTTGTGCAAGCCTCAATTCCTTCATCTGACAGGTACCTATTAAAAGAAAATATGAAGATTTAGTTACATATATAAAAAACTGAAATTAAAAAACCAGCATACAGTACCTTTATTCTATCTATTACAACTAATGAAAAATCAGATGCGTTTAAGTTAAAGAGAGAATTGTGATTCCATTAAGGCAATACCACTGCCAATTTGGGGGTATTAAACCCATCTGAAGAGTATGCCTTCAAATGTACCAAGTACCAGATGGTGGGGAGGACTCTTGCCTTTATGGGGCAGCATCCAATGGTGTCATTCCCCAAAGTCAAAAACTACTAGCGGAGTTCTGCCAAATCTTTCTGTTGCACAATTGGCTACGGATTATGCTCGTGCAACCCATTGTGCACCCAGATGTGGAAGTGTAGAGCACAACCGGATGCACAACAGGCTGCTCAAACATTATGCACAACCGGCTGCAAAACGGGTTGTAATTTTAACCTTACGTAACTTTAGTTGGATTCAAATGTAACTTTAGCTGTATTCTTGTCTTGAACATAGTTCAGACCCTAGTTCCTTCCAGTGCAACGTCATTTAAGCTAGGGAATGACACAGTTGGATACTGCCCTTGATCTTCATGTCAGCTTTCTAGAAACAACTGGCTGGTCATTTGAGATGGAAAATTGCGTTCTGATATGACAGGCAATCACCAAAGACATTTAGATTACTCACTGGTGAGGAGAACTTTGGCTATTTTCTAAGACCATGTTTGACAGGGGTGTAGCATCACTGAGGTTTCAGCATTTCTAGTTTGCACTTCCTCCAGCCTCAGGACTGAACAAGAAACTTTAAGATTTGTCACAATAACATTTACAAGTAAAAAAAATCAATGAAATACTATTTCCTTATTGGAGGATTAGGAACATGCTTTGTGCTTATGCATTCCCTCCTCACCTCATACATTCCAATTCTCTCCTTAGTTCCAGGTTAGTAGCAACGCAGTTTGCCATTATGTCCAAACTAGGCAAACCATGGTTTCCACAAAATATGTCCACAGGTTTGTCCACACATTTTGCTTGAAGGTATTTTCTAGTTCTGCTATGTACAAGCCATAGCTTGCCTGATTTGTGTGTAATGGCAAACTAGTTTGCTGCTGCTCTGGAAGTGAGGAAATTGGAGCACATAAGCAGAACCCTTGTCCACACAGCATCAAGTCAGTTTAGAATTATATATGAACAAAGTATTTCCAAAAAAGGGGAACACTACGCCCAACTGTCAAATAGCACATCAGAGTTGCAAAATGAATTCCAGGTTTTTCAAAGGTTTACATTAAGGTTTACATTATCTGTGTAAAATGTTGCTCTAGCACAAGCCTGTATGACTTGTGAGACACCATGTCAAACATAGCTCACCAACCATGTAACAGCTGCACAACAAGGGATGGATATACCACCTGTTTTTGCTCCCTTCCTGGAACTGCATAAACAAAGGGATTGTCAAGATCTGGCAGGTTTTAATATATGGAAAATGGGCAACATTTGGCTTGGTGGGTCTCAATTTGTACAGGCCTGCCTGCTTTAGAACCAGGGTAAGTACATCTCCTTACAATTTGCTTGCTGCAAATCAATGGATTGAACATATTTCACTTAAAAAACAACACCTAACACTTTGCATATTAAAATACTAGAAATAAAAGTGAAGCTTTTAAACTAGGCATAACTGTTACCTGTCCCAAATATAGAAAAGCACTATGTTGATTTTTATTAATTTGCCTGCATATCTATACTCTGTAATATTTCAGTGAAATCTCCATGAAACTGGAGAACCACCCAAGCTCCCAGCACCTCCCCAGCACAGTAAAAATGCAATTACATAAAATATTGAAAGAGATGCATAGTGGAAACAGAGTTCAGGGATTGGGCATCAAACCTAGTAACTATTATTTCATGCAAACTCATTTATTTTGAGTACCATTTATACTCCGTACCTTCAATAAAAATGACTCCCAGGATGACAATACTATAAAACAATTTAAACAATAGAACAGTAAATCAATCAATCAATCAATAAAAGAACAAGAAATAAAAAATAGCAGATTGAAACACAGATTGCAACAACAGGGGCAAGCTACAACAATTCAATTGATAATTACGTGCCAACTACATAAAAAGTAGTAAGTGGATATTTCACTGCCTATTGCAGCTCTGTCAAGATGCATGGGCTGTGTTTGAGCCAATCATCTTACACCTGAGGGATGATAAATACATATATTTTCATCGCTTTATCAGCAGCATCAATTGATGGCCTGTATATAAATGGCCATCACAGAACTGCCTTTCAAGTCTTGCCAAAATACGGCAGGACTATCACAGGGAATTGCATGTTGTGATCACTGTGATCATATTATGCCAGCATTATACTATTTTCACCAGCACGTGGTTTATCTCCAGGCTCAGTTCAAATTACTGGTTTTAACCTATAAAGCCCCACACTGCTAAAGACAACAGTATTTGTAGGACCTCCTCTTCCCATATGTTCCTAGAGATGCTGTGAGATCATCAGATGCCCCGGTTGGAGTATCTCTACATACTAAGATTTGGTAGGTGTCTATTTGTGATTGGACCTTATCAGTGACAGCCACCACCCTGATTGTGAAATGCCTTCCCCAGAGAAGTCCACCTGATGCCCACTTTATTGAATACTTTTTTATTCTCTCAGGCCTTTTAGCTTGTTCCACACTTACTGCCCAGTTGTATGTTAAACGTGTGTCTTAGTCCTGTTTTTAATTCTGTGGATTTTTAAAATTCTTCTAGTATTTGTTGTTTTTGATATTTTTGTCTTTCTTACTTTAAACTGTGTATTTAACTGGGCTTTGTTGTATTTAACTGGGCTTTATTGTGTGTTATTTGCTATTTATGTACATTGTCCCGAGAGCTTTGGCTACAGGGTGACTCACAAGTTGAATGAATAAATAATTGCATATAACAGTAGAGATGGAACTTCCATATAATTTTTGTGAGAAAAACTGGGTAAGACTTGGGTTACATTTAAAACCTGGGTAAGGTTATAAATAATAAAAATAAAATAAAAAATCTGCATTGTTGACTGAGACAATGCCCAATATTTATTTACACAAATTGTTCTAGTTTCAACTTGTCATTTTACCACAGCAATGAACCTTTTCTTAAAAAAAGAAGCAACTGACTAAAAATATGAGCATACAATCCTGGAACTGATTTTTTAATTATTTCTTAATATTAATCTGGCAAACTATAAATCTTTGTTAATGTAAACCAGACTTCAATTTTGGAAGCAGTATTTATATTCAACAAATTATTTATACTTCATAATACCACTCAAAAAGCATTTTTAAATGTTTTGAAGTGAGGAACTGAAGCAAGGGTAGGATATGGCATAATGTGATAAAGGACATGGCTGGACAACTGCTATATACTATGCTAACATCTTATGTTCAACCCTAAACCAAATTATATTTAACAAAACAAACAGAATTATCTTGTCTATTAAAGTCTAGAACAAGTCACAGTGTATAACTATGGAATCACCACTGGGTGGAACTATTGCTGCATAGAAAATCCTGGATCTCTAAAAATAAAATATTATTTTAAAACTCAGGGATAATTTCCAAGTATAATAATTATGGTTGGTTTTAGATCTAACACTAGTTTTATTGAGTGGTATACTTGAGATTTCTGGTCATATAGCAACAGTAAGGAAATCAGTTTAATCTTCTTTAAACAGAAGTGACCAGCTTAAATATGCATTCTCTCTTCTATTTCATGAAGTTTACCCATTATGCAGAGCAATCATATGTAGGTTTGCTCAAAAGCAAGTCTCACTGAGTTCAATGGGACCTAATTTCAGATGTGTACGCATACCTAAATCACAGAATTGTGAGAATGCAAGAGACCTGAAGGTAGATTAATACAATCCACTGTCTTAGGGAGCAATCTTATGGCCCATAGACAGCATCTGAGGGGCTACAGGATATTTCAGATTCCTTGATCCAAGGTTGGAGACAGAGGAGCTCCGATCCCACCCCCTCGCAGCTGGCACGGAAAGAAATGCACTGACTGCCCTCTAAGTTTAGAAACTTGACCTTTGAGGATGAGGAAAGGGGGTGCTTTGGTAGGCGGGCAGGGGAGGAGACTAGAGAGGCCAGGATATGAGTTATCCTGAGGCCTCTCCAGCGTCTTTCCCTCGCCTTCTGAAGTGCCCCAGCTAGATGGGCAAAAAAGCCCATCTAGCAACAACTGCATGGCGGGAGAACAGGGAGGCGAAGATTGCCTCTGCCACTCCTCCCACCCTGCATAAGATGATCGCAAGCCTCCGAGTTCAGAGGCTTACAAGTCATCAAGAGCGCAACCCATAGGGTTGCACCCTTAATGTATGATCTACATAGCACTTAAACCTAAACTACACATGTAAGTTTCCTGCACATTTACCAACTTTATCTAGACTATTCTGCACAAAGGAAGAATGTGGGGAGGTGTTAGTGCCAAGTTTGTCATACTGGATACATCTTCATCACACTGTCACTCATGAGACTCTTCCATCAAAGGTCACAAAAGAGGAAAGGGGAAACATGCAATGTTCAGAAGATGTTATGAACAGCAGTCTGTAAAAAAAATCTAGAGATCCTGCATATTAAAAAAAATATTGTTAAAATGGACTGCAATCCATCTGCAATCATAACACACACTTACTTAAAAGTTCAGTAGTGATCAGTGGTATTTAGTAATTTCATCTCAGCCTTTGAATCACATCTCATATGGGTTATTATAATAGTGGCCACAATCCAGCTTGTAGTGCAGTTGTTGGATGCTGGAGGAGGAGACAGAGGATAAAATCTCCACTGGATGCCTACAACTAGTTGCCACAAAGGACACTGTACTAAAACAGTGTTCTTCACTACAAGGTCAGAGGGCCACTGGTGCTTCCTAATCACTTCAAGTTTAATCTTGAAAATCATTTTAATCTTCTCCACCTCTCTCTTATATTCACTCCCTCTCCCCCTCTTTTTTTACAGTAGATGCTCACTCTCAACAGGGGCTCTCTAGCTCTGCCTTGCTGTTTGCTTCAGCAGGTGGGCTGGCTGCTGTGTTGTGGGCTATGGGAGAAGACTTCAGGAGTGGGAAATCAGGAGACCTGCTGCTTCAGCAGTAAGATGGCTGGTGGGGGTGGGGAGAGAAGAGAGCACAGGAACAATCAGCCAATTGGCCCTGGAGGTGGAGGAGCCCAAGAGGCAAAAAGCGATGTGACTGGCTAGCTGCACTGGTTCACTGTGCAGACGCTGGAGGGAAAACTGAATGTGTAGGCGAGAGAGTGCACTGTGGACCTGCACTGGGAGATTCCGCACTACCAAGCAGAGAACACTCAGTGACAAGAAAAAGATCCAACCCAATCCAAAGACTAAGAATGAGCCTGTCAAAATTTGATCTGGTGATTGACTGAAGAGTCTTTTCTTGGACAATGTAGAGGGGGATGGGGAGAAGAGGCCTGAAAAGGCCCCTAGCAGAATCCGATGCACAGTATGCAGTATGTATGCATACCTAAATCACAGAACTGCAAGATTGTAAGAGACCTGAAGGTATTTTAATACAATCCACTGTTTTAGCAAGCAAAGGCCCCCAGCTAAGACCAATGCACAGTGTCACTGCTTGACTGGTAAGGGGAGGGGAGGGGGAGAGCCGCCCCCCCCCCAGCCTGGGAAAGGCCTCCAATTGGCCTCAGTGGTGGTACTTTGTGCCAAAGTGACTCCTGCTTGAAAAAAAGTGAAGATCACTGCACTAAAAGGTTGGACAATTACCACCCTGAGCCTTAGGATAAACTGGCAACAGGGCAGGTGGGGTAGATTTAAGTAAATGAGGAAACTGGTACAGGTGTAATTCCTAGGTCATATTAATGCTGGCTTTTCAGCTTAATGTCCATGGTGCTATAGACAGAACCAATTAGCTTTCAACCAGTTAGCTATGAACATCTGCCACTGTACAGTAAGGGGCAAACAACTTGTTAAATGGAAAAACAGTGACTGAATCTCCAAACATAATTTTCTTATTCTAAAAGCAGTCATGGGGGAGGGAGAAATTTGGATGGCAGTACCTGCATCTTTTTCTCTCCACAACAAATAAGGGAAAGAGGGGCTATGGCATAGGACAGAAAAAGTTAAACTCTTCCCCCAGCCCTGATTTAAATCCCCACTCTGCAATCATGGCTGTTCTTAGAAAATTACATAAAAAGATTCAATCTCTTATGTAGTGTGTAGTTTCACCCTATTCCATGAAGCGGGGGGGGGGGGGGAGAGAAACCTGCTAAAGAAACATCTAAGTCAGTTCTTAATTTCTTTTAGGCAATTTATCTTCTACTTAGTTCATTATACACTGACCTAAAATGGATGGTGATGCTGCTACAGTGATTATTTTCTTTTCTCTTGTTTAAGTTTGAAGGAAAAGGAAAAAATGGGGGAAAAGAGTGGTGAAGAAAAACAAGCATATACAGTCATGTGAAAAAGAAAGTACACCCTCTTTGAGTTCTATGATTTTACGTATCAGGACATAATAAAAATCATCTGGTCCTTAGCAGGTCTTAAAATTAGGTAAATATAACCTCAGATGAACAACAACACATGACATATTACACCGTGTCATTATTTATTTTACAGAAATAAAGCCAAAATGGAGAAGCCATGTGTGAAAAACCAAGTACACCCTTACTGCTTCCATAGGTATGAAGAGGCGAAGTAGCAGCCAGGTGCTGCTAATCAAATGCCCTTGAGTAATTGGTCATCAGCAAGCGTGACCACCTCTATAAAAGCCGAAGTCTCAGGAGTTTGCTGGTCTGGAGCATTCAGGTGTGTGTTAACACAATGCCAAAGAGTAAAGACATCTTAGAGAAGCAATTGTTGCTGCCCATCAATCTGGGAAGGGTTATAAGGCCATTTCCAAACAATTTAAAGTCCATCATTCTACAGTGAGGAAGATTATTCACAAGTGGAAAACATTCAAGGCAGTTGTCAATCTTCCCAGGGGTGGATGTCCCAGCAAATTCACCCCAAGGGCAGACCGTGCAATGCTCAGAGAAACAGCAAAACATCCAAGAGTTACATCTCAGACTCTACAGGCCTCAGTTAGCAAGTTAAATGTTAAAGTTCATGACAGTACAATTAGAAAAAGACTGAACAAGTATGGTTTGTTTGGAAGGGTTGCCAGGAGAAAGCCTCTTCTCTCTAAACAGAACATGGCAGCACGGCTTAGGTTTGCACAGTTGCATTTGAACAAATCACAAGACTTCTGGAACAATGTCCTTTGGACAGACGATACCAAAGTGGAGATGTTTGGCCATAATGCACAGTGCCATGTTTGGCAAAAACCAGACAGAGCATATCAGCACAAACATCTCATACCAACTGTCAAGCATGGTGGTGGAGGGGTGATGATTTGGGCTTGTTTTGCAGCCACAGGACCTGGGCACCTTGCAGTCATTGAGTCGACCATGATCTCCTCTGTATATCAAAGTATTCTAGAGTCAAATGTGAGGCCATCTGTCCAACAGCTGAAGCTTGGCCGAAATTGGGTCATGCAACAGGACAATGATCCCAAGCACACCAGCAAATCTACAACAGAATGGCTGAAAAAGAAAAGGATCAAGGTGTTGCAATGGCCCAGTCAAAATTCAGACCTCAACCCGACTGAAATGTTGTGGTGGGACCTTAAGAAAGATGTGCATAAACAAATGCCTGCAAACCTCAATGAACTGAAGCAATGTTGTAAACAAGAGTGGGCCAAAATTTATCCACAATGATGTAAGAGACTGATAAAGTAATACAGAAAACGATTACTTCAAGTTATTGCTGCTAAAGGTGGTTCTACAAGCTACTGAATCTTAAGGTGTACTTAAGTTTTTCACACATGGCTTCTCCATTTTGGCTTTATTTCTGTAAAATAAATAATGACATGGTGTAATATGTCATGTGTTGTTGTTCATCTGAGGTTATATTTACCTAATTTTAAGACCTGCTAAGGACCAGATGATTTTTATGTCCTGATACGTAAAACCATAGAACTCGAAGAGGGTGTACTTTCTTTTTCACATGACTGTAGTTACAAAATGAAATGTGCAGCCCCTGTTCTGGGCTGGAATTTAACATAGGTGGTCAGTCCCGGATCTAAAAATATTGTAGACTACTGCTCTAAACATTTCCAGAAGTCAAGTTGATTAGGCAGGTTGTGGCTTCTAGCCTTTGTATGCTTTAAGTTGAATTGATGGTTTCCCTTGCTCTCTGGGTCCCAAGTTATGTATGGAATGCTTCAAAACTAGTATTTGGCAATTAACATCAGAGACTGAATTTTGAATGAAACTGCCCTAAGTTGGGAGGGGGAAAGCATGTGAATAAGCAATTAATACAGACTAAAGTAACGGCATACACCTCTTCTCATGTAAACTGTTAAATACGTCAGCCATTAAACAGAAAGGCAGAAAACTCATTTATCTCAAGCCTGAAGGAGAAAATATTTCTGATCCAAGATCAGAAGCACGGCACCACTAAATTTAGTTTACTGATGGAAAAGACAAGAACCTTGTTGAAATCACATCACTACACAAGTAATGTGTAAAGTCATTACACAAGACACTGCAGTAAGTAGCAATCAAGGATGCTTGCACCAGAGGTTCAAAAAGGATGTGCCTACTCGGGTTTACAGCCCAGAGCAGTATCTGTACATTGATCATTTAAGTCATTGCTTGAAGTTCTATAGCAATTCTTCAAAGCCTTTATGACAAATTTCCAAATTGCTGTTAGTACCCAGAAGCAACAAGGCTCATGTGAAACAAATGCATCATCAAATAATGGCATAGCATAATGGCTACCAACTAATACAGCTACGAACTAACTTTTACTAATTAGAACAAAATTCAGTTTAAAAGTACCAGCATCATAAAAGGGCCTTTGTATCAGCCGATGTTTCTTCCATTTACGTTTCTAGAGATTATGCACAAAATGAACACCATACTGTCCTGTAGGCATGTGATAAAATGGATCAATGAGCAATTCTCTCACCATGTTTCCAAAAAGTTGCAAGAAATATAAATTATTTTGGTGCAGCCCATCAAACACAGATTCAATCCTACTCTATCGCTGAAGAGAGAAGGAATAGGAAATAGGAAGGCATCTTGGAGGAGATTAATACTAAGTTGGCCTGATTTAATACTAAGTGTGACCTGATTCCACCAAACGGCAGAGTACCACGCAACATTCCCCCTACTTCTTCCAGTCCTTTCCCAGTTAATATAATGCACTGTATGAACTCTACCAGTTCTATTGACACTGGGAACCAATGGTGCAACACCCTCCTATTTCAGAGGCTTTGTTTCCAGGAGCACATAAAGTCAGGAATCCAGTCCTTTCCCCAACCTTATTTTGTTACAGCTGTATCCCCATTCCCAAGGAGTTTACTCTAATTGAGGAATGGTTATGACATAGGGTTTTTATCAAATATGATAATCTATGCTACACATTACATTAAAATGTGCACAGTATTCAGTATTAAAACAAGTGTTTTTATTTAAAATATAATTTAATTATGTCATCCTATTCCCATGCAACGTACTTCCACCAAAAGATACAAACCATCTGGCATATTAAATAGGCGCTCCAAAGTCAGCGAAATGTCTCTGGCAGGGCCACAGTAGATTACTATAATGCAGGGAATATGTACAACCGAGCCCCCCTCCCCTGGCTTGTTTTAGAATCCTGCAACTGCTCATGTTCAGAGCCATGCTTCCACCTCGGCTTCCCCAATCAAGAAAGGCGAGAGGGAAGTAACACCCTCAGCTGGCACTTCAAGGCGAGGAAAGGGGAAGGGGAAGGAAAGCCAACTGAGCAGCAGCCTGAAGGAGCACTCCTTGAGACTATGCTCAGATGGGAGCTGCTTTCCCACCCCCTCTCCCTTCTCTAAGAGGTTGGGACCTCACCTGAGGCCTTCACAGGCCACCTGGGAAGGCTTGACAGGCCAAATTAGGCCCAGAAGTTCCCCATCCCTGCTTTAGAAACGCCTTTCCATCAGCATCTAGTTCAATAAAACTGGACTGGAAGTGGTCCCTGGGAGCTGCCAAGTAAGTGGCAACATACAGATACCATCTCGACTAGCAGCCATAACACCCATATTTTTTGAAAGCAACCACACCTTGCCTACTTGGGGACATCTGCTTTTCCCTACATAAAGTAGGTACTGTAGCTGTTAGCCAGGGCAAGCATGTATAAATTTATTACAGGGATGGGTAAGATATGGCCAGTGGGCTACATGCAGCCCCTGAAGGCCTTTCCTGCAGCCCCCCACTGCAGAAATGCCACCAAATCCCACCTTCACCTGCAGAACCTACTATGTAAGTGGCACTTACTTAAGCTGCTGCTGTGGCTGCCACTTCTTCATGCCTCCTCTCCCTCCAAACTGTGCCGCTGCCAAATACCCCTTCCACTTATTCCAGCTGCTGCTTTCTGATCTCCTCTCCCCAAATCACACCACCAATGAACCCTCCCCTTCACTTATGCAGGCTGCTTCTCCAGCCACCGTTCCTTCTCTCCATACCCCCCACTCCTGCCACCGCCACTTTCTCCAAGCGTTTCCAGGCCTTTGCTGCCAGCTGGGTTTACTCCTCCTCCCCTTCCCATCCCCCTTGCCATTCTCACAAAGCAGACACTGCAGTCTCACAGGACTCTATGGTACATGCCCTCTGAATGCAGAAGCCAAAGTGTCTCCTGCAAGACACTCCATCCCCTGATCTTACAGGGCTCTCGCAGGACATCAGTGCTCTGTCCAGGCAGGAAAGGGAAAAAAAATATAGTAAAAATTAAGAAAAAAAACACAAAGTTAACACTGGAAATTTGTAGCAAGAATGGGCATAAAATACCAATCCCATAGAAAGTAAGAAGGGGAGACACAAAGAAACTAAATAAAATAAAATGCTCTGGTCCCGCTCCCTTTGGATAGTACATTTTATTATTTATACAGTACCATCAATGTACATGGTGCTTTACATCATATGCAAAAGAAATACACCTAGTAGGCACTGAAGTTTACAACCTGAAGTTCAGTGGTGGAAATGGAAAATGCAGGAGGACAAGAATGAGACAGACAAGGGACATATATAAGCAATTTAATTCAGGACATACCCTGCCATCATCCACACTCAGTGATGTAACATTTGCAATTTACTCGGTTATGAGAATATTTTCATTTCAGTAGGCTTCTTTAAATAACACAGAATAGCTTTGTTTTGTATTTTAGAGATCCACAGTAAAATGCCATAAACCCAAGCTCTAGGCTCTATTTTTAAAAAATCCCAAAAACAATACTTGGTAATCATCTTGGTGATTACAAAACAGATTAGAGAGCTTAGTAGTTCTATATATAAAGCTTGACATAAGAATTATGCTAGGTTAGCTTGGAATATTAACACTTGTAAGCTATTGCTCTATCTTTGGGAATTCATTAACACCATTGTTATTCTCAGGATTTACAAACAGAAGTTACCATTAAATATAGGGAGATGTTATGTAGGATTAAAATGTTAAAAAGAGAAAGTGTAAAAGTGGAGGTGGTAGTGGCAGTGCTGAAGTGTTGAGGGAGTCAGAAGATGTAGATGTTATTAAGATTAAATGGGGGAGAAATATTTAGTTAGATTTTTATCCAGTATTTCCTCCAAAGATCTCAGTGTGCTACAGATATTTCACCCATCCCTGTATCTTTACAACAAGCATCCTGTGAGACAGGTTATGGTTAAAGGTAGCCATTGTTCCAAGATTACTCAGTGAGCTCCAAAGCTGAGTGGGGAGTTAAATCCAGGTCTCCTCTGCCCTAGTCTGATATTCTAACCACTACACTGATAGATGAAGCAGATGAATTTGGAATGGGCAATGCCATCCCTTTCCCAATGGCTCAGCCAGATGCAATAGACACATACACCTTCTGCCAAACTCACTGTTACACCTTCCTGAAGTTTTAAAAGCAGCGTGATATGCAACAGGGGAAGGCATTTAATTTTCTTTAGCTCCTGGCCATGGTGGACTTTTTTTTAGTGCCCTTTTATTTATAATACACAAGTTCAGCTGGCGGTGTAAGTGAATACATGTGCATGCACACACACTGCTTATTCCTAAAAGAATTTCAATCTACAAAGCTTATAGCAGCCCCAAACACTGTTTCTTTGCTAGTCAGCTACAAAAACTTGTTTCTCCATCACTGGCTACATTAAAAATCACAAAACAGAAGAAAAAGAAGTTCTCAGGTGCCTGAATTTTTTTTAAAAAAATTCTGCCCAACATGTTTTGGAAATTTCTTTCCTCAGGGGGCTGCTTATCTTTTCCAGATGTATCGAAAAAAATGCTACCAGTGTTTTGTCTATCTTGAAATGCTCCTATATTAAGAATCAGCTGGTTCTCCTCTACCCCCTGCATGAGCAAACACACACTCTGGCATATAAGGCATGATCTGCATTTCCAGCTGGCCCTGACTGACATTCATTGTTACTGGTCAAGCTGGTATTTCTTAGTATACACCACAATGCAATTCAAAAAGCAAACATAGCTGTGTTAGAAAAAAAAGAAAAAGGAATCCAACAAAAAGTTTCCAAAATCCATATCACTGTCATTATTAGGCCAAATCAAAGGTCATTTTGCAAGCTTTTGTGTTCTCCAGAACTCTTCATCAGGGAACATGGTAAACAAAGCAAAACGTTACAGTCTTAAAATGGTAAACGAGAAGAGGCTGCAGATATTTAAATTCGGTTATATGAGGTGCAGAGATGGTTTCAGGTTGCACCTAGGATCCTCCCAAGGGCTGCTGGGAAGAACAAAAACAATAGTTGATCCTCCATTTCTGAAAATATGAAAAGCTGGTACTCCAAAACAGTCTCCATTCTTAGGTGCAACACACAGGTTTCCTGGTAGGTGGAAAACAGAAGTATAGAGAAACTAGATAGTTTTTATAGTAACAAAGCTGCAGATAATTTTAGATGGTATACTAAGTAAAAAGAAGCCAATAGAAATCAAACTGAATAGCTTTACCTAGTAGTTGGAGGAGATGTACTCTTGCCTGAAAAAGAGTTCTGGAGAACTTGAGAGCTTGCACAGTATTTTGTGACCTTCAAGTTGGCATAATAAAGGTATTACAGTGACACAGATTGATTTTTTTTCTTTTGACCACAGCAGCTACTATACTTCTGTTTCCCATTATGACACACAGAATGTATGTGGAAAGAGGACTTATAAGTAATAAGGACTCCTAGAAGTAAGTGCTGTGCAGGTTTTGCCCTCCCCACCACAACACTGGGCTGGTTTGCACGACACAACCCACCACGGGTTAATATACCCGCAGGGGGTACTGTGTCATGCCAGGCACCCATGGGTACCATTTTTGTATGGTGCCTGGCTTGCTGTGGGTTGTTGAATCATGTGAACCTAGGTGGTTAGACAACCCTCACATAAACCTAAAACAAGCCAGGGCTTATTTGAGGGTTGTCTTACACTCAAACAACCACTCCTACCTGGGTTCACGCAACAATCCATGCCAGCAAGGTCCACGCAAAAATGGCACCCGCAATGCCACAGCACCCGCAAGTAAATTAACACACGGTGGGCTGTCATGTCATGCAAACCAACTCATTGTCTCAAAGTGCATTTTTCCACCCTTCAGGAGATAGAGTCAATCATGTAGCTTTATGGAAGCCATTTACAGGGTACTCTCAAGGATACTAGTGGGTGGGAGCTAAACCTGCTCCTAGTGGCCCAAGTCATTAAGAACCAAGCCTGCTCCTCTCTGCATAACCCCGCCCTTTTGTTTTACTTCTTGGTCACTGTACGGTGTGACAGAATGCTGGGACAATAGGACATAATGCTGGGAACCAGCATTGATCATCTTGGCTAGTTACTAAAACAACAACAACAGGATGGTGTTTTAATTAAGTTTGTGATCATTTTTGTAAGAGTTACAGACTTCAGAGTCTAAACAAAAACAACAAGGGAAGGGCAGGGGGAAAACACAACCCAAAAGATATGGAAGGCCAAAGGGAAGAAATTGAGGTGAGAATGACAACATTTTTGAAAATATTACAAGATCTGTTTGTTTTGAATAAATTGTATCTCATTTTGCCCATACTTTCAAGAAGAAACAAGGCACTGAAAGACTAGAAACGCCGTAAGCGCCAATCAATGCAGCTTTTTCCACTACGCAAGGTTCTTCCAAGACTTTGATGCCACACACTACACTCTCGCTTTCACATCGTCTTTTCACCTTCATGTCTCATTCACTGTTATGGCACTGCTATCTTTCTGATCTTTGTATCGGGCAGCAAACCATATAATCAAAAACTTTTAATGTACATTTATAACATAGCTTTTGTGACCCTTAATGCCACTGAAGTTGGGAAACCAGTGCATATTAATACAACTTTAAAACAATACATTTTGCAGTTTTCAATGATACATTAAGAATAGTAGCATGCAAGGCAATTCATACCACTGCAGAACCAAATGATCACAATATCTTTTAATGAAAATAATTTGAGAAATGTAGATTCCCTCCCACAGACTTTGTTTCAAAATAATTAAATATGTATTTCCTAGAATTTCCACTGGAAATGAAGCCAGTGAATGCCAGTACTTAGGCTTGGAGCTGTACCAATTTCAAAGTTGACAAGCATATGGCAATTTCTATATTGTTCTATATTGGAACAGGCATGTAAACAGCCAACCAACCAAAATACACTTTTTTCTTCTCAGGAAGGATTGAACTTGAAATCTATTTAATTATTCTTCATTCAGCTTTCACACTATTATGGTATTTAGATATAATTGCTAATAACCTATTTAGTGCACAATTTACTTCATCAATACTAATCACAGTGTAAAAAAATAATAAGTTGCGTGCAATACTCAACATCCTGTAGGCTCAGCATTAAAGGCCCCAGGAAAAATACATCTGTTTTTCAGCCATCTCTCATGGTTTCTAATATACTTAAAGCTATGTTTATACTGCAAATCAGTCTTCAAATTAAAAAAACAACAACAACACAGATCCATGCTGCTTAAAGAGTATTAAATCCCAATAAGATTGCAGAATGGCCATAGTTTGTACTGAGCATAACCAAAAATGAAAGATTGCCATTAGGTGTTATTAGCAGGAAGGATTATCAGACAAAGGATGACACAGATTCAAAACCACATCAATTATTGAATTGGAAAATTAAGTGTGGTGTTAATCTAACTACCTAATATGAAAAGAAATGTGAGAGAAAGACCATTTCTGGCCTCAGTTTTTTGTGCTGCTACTAATAACAAACAGGAATTACCATCTCTAGACTCTAAACCTAGTATCCCACAACCTTGTCTCTCTGGCCTACAGATTCAAAGCCCTAGCACAACTACTTCCTTCCTGCCATTAGAACAGCCCCTCCTATCCCTAAGCCATGTGAGAGATTTTGCATTGGTCCTCCCTGCACAAAGGTGCCTGGAGTCAGTAATGGGTTGGATGGGGACTAATATATTGAAACTTGATGTGGAAAAAATGGAAACGCTGTTGGTAGGTCGTTCTGGATGGATAGCTTGCACTGTCTGCTTCACACCTTGGAGATGGGTTTAGATCCAGTCTTGCTTATGAACACACATATAGTGGTGACTGCATGGAACTCCTTTCACCAGTTTCAGTTGATGTACCAGCTGTGACCCCTTCTGGAGAGAGATGATCTCGACACAGTTGTTATCCAGGTTTTGACAACCTCCAAGCTCAGTTTGTTGTTGTTCAGTCGTTAAGTCGTGTCCAACTCTTCATGACCCCATGGACCACAGCAAGCCAGGCCTTCCTGTCCTCTGCTCTCTCTCGGAGTGTACTCAAGTTCATATTCATTGCATCGGTGATGCTGTCTAGCCATCTCATCCTCTGCCGTCCCCTTTGCCTTTTGCCTTCAATCTTTCCCAGCATCAGGGTCTTTTCCAGGGAGTTTTCTCTTCGCATTAGGTGGCCAAAATATTGGAGCTTCAGCTTCAGTATCTGTCCTTCCAATGAGCACTCAGGGTTGATTTCCTTTAGCATTGACTGATTTGACCTTCTTGCAGTCCAGGGGACTCGTAAGAGTCTTCTCCAGCACCACAGTTCGAAAGCATCAATTCTTCGGCGCTCAGCCTTCCTTATAGTCCAGCTCTCACAGCCATACATTACTACTGGGAAAACCATAGCTTTGATTATACGAACCTTTGTTGGCAAGGTGATGTCTCTGCTTCTTACTATGCTGTCTAGGTTTGCCATAGCTTTCCTCCAAAGGAGCAAGCGTCTTTTAATTTCATGGCTACAGTCACCGTTTGCCGTGATCCTGGAGCCCAAGAAAATAAAATCTGTCACTGCTTCCATTTCTTCCCCTTCTATATGCCAGGAAGTGATGGGGCCAGATGCCACGATCTTCGTTTTTTTAATGTTGAGTTTCAGACCAGATTTTGCACTCTCCACTTTCACCCTCAACAAGAGGCTCTTTAGATCCTCTTCGCTTTCTGCCATTAGGGTGGTATCGTCTGCCTATCGGAGGTTGTTGATAATTCTCCCAGCAATCTTAATTCCGACCTGTGATTCATCCAACCCGGTGTTTCTCATGATGTACTCGGCAGATAAGTTAAATAAGCAGGGTGACAATATGCAGCCTTGTCGCACTCCTTTCGCAAATTTGAACCAATCGGTTGTTCCATGTCTGGTTCTTACTGTTCCTTTTTGACCCTCGTACAGGTTTCTCAGGAGACAGGTAAGGGGGTCTGGTACTCCCATCTCTTTAAGAATTTGCCACAGTTTGTTGTGATCCACACAATCAAAGGCTTTAGCGTAGTCAATGAAGCAGAAATGGATGTTTTTCTGGAATTCTCTTGCTTTCTCCATGATCCAGCCAATGTTGGTGATCTGATCTCTAGTTCATCTGCCTCTTCGAAACCCAGCTTGTACTTCTGGTACTTCTCAGTTCCCATACTGCTGAAGCCTAGTTTGTAGGATTTTGCACATAACCTTGCTGGCATGTGAAATGAGTGCAATTGTATAGTAGTTTGAACACTCTTTGGCATTGCCCTTCTTTGGAATTGGAATGTAAACTGACCTTTTCCAGTCTTGTGGCCACTGCTGAGTGTTCCAAATTTGTTGGCATATTGAGTGCAGCACTTTAACAGCATCATCTTTTAGGATTTTAAATAGCTCAGCTGGAATACTGTCATCTCAGCTAGCTTTGTTGTTAGTAATGCTTCCTAAGGCCCACTTGACTTCACTCTCTAGGATGTCTAGGATGTCCGGCTCAAGTTCAGTGACCGCACTATCATGGCTATCAGGGACATTCAGATCTTTCCTTCTGTGTATTCTTTCCACCTCTTCTTAATCTCATCTGCTTCCGTTAGGTCCCTGCCTTCTTTGTCCTTTATCATGCCCGTCTTTGCACAAAACGTTCCCTTGAGATCTCCGATTTTCTTGAAGAGATCTCTACTCTTTCCAATTCTATTGTTTTCCTCCATTTCTTTGTATTGTTCATTTAAGAAGGCCTTCTTGTCTCTCCTTGCTATTTTCTGGAACTCTGCATTCAGTTGGGTATATCTTCCCCTTTCTCCCGTGCTTTTCACTTCCCTTCTTTCCTCAGCTACTTGTAAAGTCTCATCAGATAGCCACTTTGCTTTCTTGCATTTCTTTTTCTTTGGGATGGATTGAGTTGCTGCCTTCTGAACAATGTTACGGACCTTCGTCCATAGTTCCTCAGGCACACTATCAGGTCTACTCCCTTAACTCTATCCATCACCTCCACTGTAAATTCATAAGGGATATGATTTAGGTCAGACCTGAAAAGTTTAGTGGTTTTCCCTACGTTCTTCAATTTAAGCCGAAATTTTGCAAGAAGCAGCTCATGATCTGAGCCACAGTCAGCTCCAGGTCTTGTTTTTACTGACTGTATGGAGCTTCTCCATCTTTGGCTGCAAAGGACATAATCAATCTGATTTCCATATTGACCATCTCGTGATGTCCATGTGTAGAGTCGCCTCTTGTGCTGTTGGAAAAGAGTGTTTGCTATGATCAGCGTGTTCTCTTGGCAAAACTCTATTAGCCTTTGTCCTGCTTCGTTTTGGACACCAAGGCCATGCTTGCCTGTTCTCCCGGTGATTTCTGGACTTCCTACTTTAGCATTCCAATCCCCTATGATGAAGAGGACGTCTTTTTTTTGGTGTTAATTCTAGAAGGTGTTGTAGGTCTTCATAGAACCGATCAACCTCAGCTTCTTCGGCCTCAGTGATTGAGGCACAGACATGAATTACTGTGATGTTGAATGGTTTGCCTTGGATTCGTACTGAGATCATTCTATCGTTTTTGAGATTGTACCCCAGTACTGCTTTTCCCACCCTTTTCTTGACTAGGAGTGCTACTTCATTTCTTCTAAGGGATTCTTGCCCACAGTAGTAGATACGATGGTCACCTGAATTAAATTCGCCCATGCTTGTCCATTTTAGTTCGCTGATTCCCAAGATGTCGATGTTCAATCTTGCCATCTCATGTTTGATCACCTCCAGCTTACCTTGATTCATTGATCTGACATTCCAGGTTTCTAAACAATATTGTTCTTTACAGCATCGGACTTTCTTTTCACCACCAGACACATCCGCAGCTGAGTGTCCTTTCGGCTTTGGCCCAGCTGCTTCACTCTTTCTGGCGCTACTTGGAAATTCCCTCTGCTCTTCCCCAATGCTATATTGGACACCTTCCAACCGGAGGGGCTCATCTTCCAGCATCATATCTTTTAGCCTTGTGATACGTTCCATGGGGTTTTCTTGGCAAGAATACTGGAGTGGGTTGCCATTTCCTTCTCCAGTGGACCACATTTTGTCAGAACTCTCCACCATGACCTGTCTGTCTTGGGTGGCCCTGCACAGCATAGCTTATGGCTTCACTGAGTTATGCAAGCCCCTTCGCCACAACAAGGCAGTGATCCATGAAGGGGCCAAGCTCAGTTACTGTAATGCAATATACATGGTGCTACATCTGAAAAGTATTCAGAAATTTCAGTGGTCCAGAATACAGCAACTACATTTATTTATTTATTTATTATTATTATTAAATTTATTAATCGCCCATCTGGCTGGTCACCCAGCCACTCTGGGAGATGTACAACATAGAATAAAACAGTTTAAAACAATAAAATTCTACAATAAAAACATTTTCTAAAATACCCTAACCCACCCCAAAGGCCTGCCTGAACAACCACGTTTTTAATGCATGATGGAAGCTCATTAAAGAGGGGGCATGGCGGAGTTCCCTAGGGAGGGAGTTCCACAGAGTGGGGGCCACCACAGAAAAGGCCCTCTCCCTCGTCCCCCCCAGTCTAGCTGTCCTGGCTGATGGGACAGAGAGAAGGCCATCTGAGGCTGATCTTGTTAAGTGGCCTGTCTGGTGCTGCTGGAGGCGCTCCTTAAGATAGGCTGGGCCGCAACCATATAGGGTTTTAAAGGTCAAAACCAACACCTTGAATTTGGCCCGGAAAACAACTGGTAACCAGTGCAACTCCTTCAGCACTGGAGTGATGTGATCTCGCCGGCAGCTGCCTTTAATCAGGCGAACCGCCGCATTCTGTACCAGCTGCAGTTTCCGAACAGTCTTCAAGGGTAACCCCACGTAGAGCGCATTACAGTAGTCTAAACGAGAGGAGACCAGGGCATGTACTACCAATGGGAGCAGATGGTCAGGAAGGAAGGGGCGCAGCCGCCGTATCAGATGGAGTTGATACAGCGCTGTCTGGCTCACAGCTGACACCTGAGCCTCCATGGACAGCTGAGAGTCCAAAATGACCCCCAGGCTGCGGACCTGGTCTTTCAAGGGTAGCCGTACCCCATTCAACACCAGGTCAACATCCCCCAGCCTCCTCTTGTCTCCCACCAAAAGTACCTTGGTCTTGTCAGGGTTCAGCTTCAGCTTATTCCTCCCCATCCAGCCACTCACCGTCTCCAGGCATTTGGACAGGGATTCTACGGCCAACCTTGGTGAAGATTTGAATGAGAGGTAGAGCTGCGTGTCATCTGCATATTGATGACACATTATCAGGGACCTGTCATACCAAACAATTTCCATCAATACTCAGAGATCTTCACTAGCTCCCCTTTCCCTCCCAGGCAAAGTTCAAGGTACTGGCTTGAATCTACAAAGTTCTAAAGCAGGGATGGGCACTTGTGGTCCTCCAGATGTTTTAGCCTATAACTCCCATCAGCCCTAGCAAACATAGCCAATGGAGGATCATGGAAGCTGCAGGTCAAAACATCTGGAGGGCCACAAGTTACCCACCTCTACTCTAAAGAGTCTGGGACAGGGTATCTACGAGACTGCCTTCTCCTTTATGAACTTGCCTCTCTGCTAAGATTATTGTCTGAGGCCCTGCTCTAAGAGCCAAGTGCCCCAATCTTTGGACGTTAGACAGGTGATGACCAGGTCAGGGCCTACCTTGTGGCAGTGCCCCAACTGTGGAATTTCCTTCACAGCCAAACATGTCTGGTCCCAACACTGTCACCCCTTAGGCACCAGGATAATAAGAATGCCCTGCTCCCTTTGGCCTTTCATGGGTAGATAATATATATGGTTACGTATTTCTGTTCTATGTGTAAGGTTGTTAGATTGTACTGTTCTAGTATTTTATATCAGTTTCACCTGCCCTGAAGATCACTGTAGTGATGGAACAGAAATTATTTAAAATACATAGTTGAGCCTTGGCTCCTCCTTTCTTCAAATCCATATCTCTTCCACCCATGGTTTCCTGAGGGGAACCAGTTTTTCATCCCAGTGCTTACTTTGTTCAACTTTTTCCAGCCACCTTACTGGCCTGCTTCCATAGCATTCCTGAGTCTCACCCCTAATATCCATTGTACACACACAGACACACCTCTCCTGTACTTTCCCCCCCTATCCATTCTTCCCTCAAATTCCTGTCCCTTACTATGCTACCTACTCTGCACTCTTTTTCCAGCCATTTTGACTCTGGACTCCCCCAAACCTTGGCTATTTCCAGAGACCACTTCCCAATTTTCACCACACTCAACAAAAATTCTCTGGCCCCTAGGGCTGGTATGAAGTTAACCCATTCCCAACCAAATGGATGGAACTGTTTTCCCTCACAGAATCTGGATTGCAAGTGAACTGACGATTTTGTTTTCTGAGAAACTGGAATGTTTGTGATCATTCTGACCTACCATCCCACCCCAGTTATTGTCAAGAAGCTCCACCATGACAAACAAAATAAAACATATTGCAGCATCAGCAGCAATCATGCGTTAAGGCAAGATACAATTAAGAATGTATCAGTTGATACAGAAAGAAAACACTCTTATTTACAAAAACCATTATAGACAAGAGTAACATGAAATGTAAGCAAGAGAGCAATAGTGCCACCAAACAATAGCAATAGTTAAAACACTAGTATGTAGCTGGTCACTCAAGTTAATGGAAGATGGCTTCAGATATTATAGTAAGTGCCACTAAAATGCTTCTTTGTATATCCAAAGGGCAACTCACATGGGAGACATGCACTCTTTCAGATTAATTTATTGCAGCATTCACCAGCAGTGTCAAAAATGTCCATTTGAATTTAAAAGATTAGGCAATTAGTTTAAACACAATGTACAGAGTAGGCAAAATAGATACAGTATTGCATAGAGAAATAGTACGGAAGGATGTCAAGCTCAGTTCCCTGCAAGATAGAATGGACAACGTAACAGCCTCCACCCTACCCCAAAACCTGCCTTGCTAAATCAACAATTCTACAAACAGAATCATAAAGTGAACAGAGCATATCATACTAAGGTGCTCATAAAGCATATGCTCCAGATTACTCAAGCCAGTGAGACAGGCCCTACACTATCGAAGGTGCTCAAAGAAATCTACAATCCAAATATGCTATCAGAGTAGTACCCAAACGAAAAGCAAAGGTGTTATTAAACTTTTATACACAACTTTTCCAGTTCCCATGAGCTGCCCAAAGCAACTCACAACTAAAATATTAAAAACAATTAAAATATAACAATGCAAGCAACAATGCAGATAAAACAGGTGGAGAACCAAAAGAACAGACATCAAACAGGGCATAGGCCTGCTGAAATAAAGATTTTCAAATGGCGCTGAAAATCTACCAGGATAGGCGTCAAAAAGATTTCCGGGGCAAAGAGTTCCATAACCTAGGTATTATATAGAGAAAGTCCTATCCTATATTACCAACAACTAAGCCTCTCCTTATGACCTAAGTGGACAAGCAGGTTCATGTAGGAAGAGATGGTTCTTTAGGTATCAAGGTCCTAAACTGTATAGGGCTTTAAAAATAAGAACCAGCACTTTGAATTGGGCCCAGAAACAGATCCGAAGCCAGCATATAACAATGAGTTACACGCTCCAAAATAATGACTTCTGGTCAGAACTCATTGCTGCATTCTACACCAGCTGATGTTCCCAGGCAGCCTCATGTAAAGTTGTTACAATAAACCAATGTAGATATTACTAGAGCCCTATTCACGTGTTCATGTAAATGTGGTGAATTAGTATACACAGGTGTATGCACATTTAATATATACTGTACTCGTCTACTTGCATACATTTCAATTACTTGTATGTTGAGCAAAGCCTTGTCTCACATTCTCCAATGCTGCTGGAGTAATGGGAACTGTTCTAGTTCCTGAATGCTATCCTAGTGAGCTTTGCCCTGTTGCCAGTGGCAGATAATAGCTTCAGTAACGTTTCTTTAATGTGTCCAGCATAGCTGAGGCACTTTCAGGAACAGTTCTGTAAGCCAAAGTTTACTTTCTGTAGGACAGGAGGTCCCAGCAAAAAGTTGAATTTAACCTGGAATGCCATTATCTTAGCTTTAGTTTATTTTCTTATTTGAGTGGAATGGTGATTTCTTTGATTGAATGCCTTAATGGAAACATGAATTTTGTATTTTCAAAATGGGGGATGTCCCAGCAACCCTAAGGGCAGCTCCTCTGAATGTCTGCAGATGCCTCCTCCCCCACTTTATTTTGGGACTCTGAACATGCAGACACTGTGACTTCACCATCAAGTCAGGGGTTTGTTTGTTTGTGTCCCATTCTCTCTCCCCTCCCCAACCACAACCTTTCAAACCTGCTTTTTTTAACTGCTTGCCTTGTGAAAAGACCTGGATATCTTAACAGCTTGCACATTTTTTGTGATCTTTTTGTTGGCCTAATAAATATGGATTTTGGAACTCTTTCTGAAGGATTCTGACAGTAAAGCTGGCAGGTGGGGAGGGGGAAAGGGAGTGGGTGGGAAGGAAAGCCCCAATAAGGGTGGTGAAAGACTAGCTTTTGACCTTCTTTTCATGCCAGTAATATTAAACAACCCTTCAACTTTTATTACATTTTGCCATTGCATGCAGGGTTTTTTCTATAGCTCAGTGTTCATTCTTTCACTGTTTTGCTTCCTGCATGCAGGAAGAAAGCATAAAACCAACAATGGAGCTTTTAAAAACAACATATTTATTATTTATTTATTTATTACATTTCTATACAGCCCAATAGCCAAAGCCCTCTTGTAAAAATGAGCCTTCTGAGAAAAAGGCAACTGGATGATTTGGAGGTGGTTATCAGGCATCCAATCAAAAGAGCCTCAGGGCTTCAATGCAGTCTTGGAACCACTTTACTGAAATTAAGAGGACTTAAAGGCAAACTTATCCATATCTAACTTCCTTATCCAACTTCCAGGCATTTTCTCTGATGCTTGCATTCAACTTTAAATTACTTATGAAAAATTTTTTTTTAAGGAAAAACAATGAAGAGTCTTGTGGCAACAAAGAAAATCCCCAGTGTGGCAACAACAGTATGAAACAAAGTCCCATTTGCAGGCAAGGTGTTTCCTAGATGTTCCTATCTTTACAGCACCTACTGGACACTCTTCAATGTTACATCTATGATTAGAGTGGGAGTTTTGAATGCCAGGAAAAGCAACTCATATGATACACACTGCAGAAAGAAGAAACCATGGGTATTCTCCACACGAAGGAGATCTCACACAAGCTAACACCTGGATTATTGAGGGTACAGTTCCACATGTAATGTTGCGGCAAATACGTGCAGACATACACGTACAATCAATTCAACACAAGTTAATTCAGCTGAAATGGTGTATGGTAACACCTGAATAGGTTTTATGGCAGGGGTGCAGAACCTCCAACCCGTGGGCCAAATAAACCCCCAAACAGCCCTCTAGAGCCATATGGCATGCTCACTGGTGCAAGCATGGGGTGGATCTTCCATTGTGATCCTAGATAACAATCCAAAAGATAATGTGTTCTACAGCAGGAGTCTTGAACCTTTTTCGACCCATGGGCCAAATTCAATTTCAGAGAAGCCAACAACCACATACACAGAATTCCAAATAAATCCAATAAAGACAATCTAACTTATGAAGTTACATCTTACCTATTTGTGAAGAGTATTTGGTTTCTGAGCATATCTAGAATTCCTTGCAGAGAGGATGATTTGAGCATATCTGACAGCATATCTGGCCTCCTAAGTAGAAGTTGTTAGGAAGACACAGCCTAAGAGACTGCGAATCTGTGTTCAGTAAAAGCACAGTGGAGGCTCTGTTGTTCTAACCAATACTGAGATATCCTCCACTTCTGATTCCAGTAGCCTTGGCTAGAAAATCAGAAAAATAATTAGCAGTTGGGTGCACCATCTTAATGGCTCCCTTTCTCGAAGCTCTTATCTCCAGGAAAGCTTTATCTCTGATCAGCAGCCGATTGTAGAAAAAAACTTTTCCTGCCAGAGAGAGGGGGCAGGGCTTGGGGAAAAAGCTGCTGAATGATTCAGTCCTGCTTCCTTTTGAGTCGTGTCCTGCTTCCTTTTGAGTAGATACGCTGAGGCTTGTTATCTGGGATGCTATTTGAAAATACTGAGGGATTCATTCCTGCTTACTTCTGATTGGCTTAAAATTGTTAACACATTTTTGCCACACCCACTTTGCCTTAGGCCCCACCCACTGATGAAATGCAGTCCTTGAAACATTTCCCAGATTGGTCTTGGACTAAAAAAGGTTCCCCACCCCTACTCTAGATCATTATTTACAAGACTGGGTGAAGTAATCATTCTGAAGTCTACTGTTTAGGTGACTGATTTATACAGTGAAATATTCACAAATCAATGAAAGTTTGTTGCTCTCTGAAAGAACATATTGTCCTCTTATACCATGCATATCTCTAGCTGTGTTAAAGCTTGTCAGGCACATATACATTTACAATCATCAGAAACTTCATGTCAATTTGTCAGTTATGTGGGGCAGAAAACTTTTACTGGAAAGTTTTACTTTTCTTAAAATGCATTTTTCCTAAAATGAGCTAGTAATATAATGAATGTTAACTGGACAGTTTTGAAGTTGTAATTACCCTTTTCAGATAATTATAGCTCCTTTGTCATGTTCCATCTACACGTTCCATCAATACACACTGGGCAGCTGGAATGTGGCATTGGCTTCACCCGACATATATTGCATCTGGTGACTCTGCCCCAGACCTCTGCACTTCCAGTAAAAAGAACAGGCTGTACATACAAAGGGATCATAAACATCATCAGGAACACTGGCATGAGCAGAGGTTCCTGGCTGTGAATACAGCTGCATGCACATAGAATCCAATCGCACCACGGTGAGGCTGGGGGGAGGGCTAACAGGTGCAAGCCCACTCTCCTTTGTATTGAGTGAATGTGTGAAGAGAACATGAGAGATGGTTCATAAACAGATATACAGATCTTTCCAAATGTACACGTTGGGCTGCTAAAGTTAGTATGTTAACAGATGTCCGTGCCTTCCCTCTCTCCCCACACCCCTTAGATGTAAGGGCAATTCATACCTTCAAATATTTATAAATATTCCAATAAAAATAATCTCCAAATAAAGCTTTGCATTTAACTGAATATTTAAGCCATATTCTGTGTTTTATTTTATACCTTTGGCTTTTGAAAAAAAAACTTTTCAGATCTTTATACAGCATGTAAAACTAACAGAGCCAGTCTTCAACAAACCCACTTGCCAAAAGGCCAGGAGCAAGAAAGTCTTTGATCTCGGGGAGCAAAAGTGCTCAGGGAGGGAGATTACACTACAGTGGCTAAAGCAGGCTGCCAGAAAAACCTGAAGTAGATTATTGGGAGAGAGTCTGTTCTTTATATTATATTCTCAGGATTATATTCTCAGGGGTGAAGTACAGCTGCTAAGTTCTATGAGGATAGTGATTGGAGAGGGGAGCAAAAGATACTACATTGAGAAAGTATATGGAGAGGGAGAGAAATGAACTGAGCAACACCAGAGAGAAACTGAATATTATGTGTCTTCTACTCAGCCTACCAATCAGATCTGCAGCATTCCCAGGAAGGGAGGAGAATGTGGGGGAAAAAACCCTTGCTTGATGCCATTCAGAACTAAAGAACAGTTGTTGTTGTTGTTCAGTTGTTCAGTCGTGTCCGACTCTTCATGACCCCATGGACCATAGCATGCCAGGACTTCCTGTCCTGCGCTCTCTCCCGGAGTGTGCTCAAGTCCATATTCATTGCATCAGTGATGCTACCTAGCCATCTCATCCTCTGCTGTCCCCTTCTCCTTTTGCCTTCAATCTTTCCCAGCATCAGGGTCTTTTCCAGGAAGTTTTCTCTTCGCATTAGGTGGCCAAAATATTGGAGCTTCAGCTTCAGTATCTGTCCTTCCAATGAGCACTCAGGGTTGATTTCCTTTAGGATGGACTGATTTGACCTCCTTGCAGTCCAGGGGACTCGTAAGAGTCTTCTCCAGCACCACAACAAGAAAGCATCGATTCTTCGGCGCTCAGCCTTCCTTATAGTGCAGCTCTCACAGCCATACGTTGCTACTGGGAAAACCATAGCTTTGATTAGACGGACCTTTGTCGGCAAGGTGATGTCTCTGCTTCTTCCTATGCTGTCTAGGTTTGCCATAGCTTTTCTCCCAAGGAGCAAGCGTCTTTTAATTTCATGGCCACAGTCACCGTCTGCCATGATCTTGGAGCCCAAGAAAATAAAATCTGTCACTGCTTCCATTTCTTCCCCTTCTATATGCCTGGAAGTGATGGGGCCAGATGCCATGATCTTTGTTTTGTTAATGTTGAGTTTCAAACCAGCTTTTGCACTCTCCACTTTCACCCTCAACAAGAGGCTCTTTAGATCCTCTTCGCTTTCTGCCATTAGGGTGGGGGGGTTTTGTTGTTCAGTCGTTTAGTCGTGTCTGACTCTTCGTGACCCCATTGACCATAGCACGCCAGGCCTTCCTGTCCTGCGCTCTCTCCCGGAGTGTGCTCAAGTTCATATTCATTGCATCGGTGATGCTATCTAGCCATCTCATCCTCTGCCGTCCCCTTCTCCTTTTGCCTTCAGTCTTTCCCAGCATCAGGGTCTTTTCCAGAGAGTTTTCTCTTCGAATTAGGTGGCCAAAATATTTGAGCTTCAGCTTCAGTATCTGTCCTTCCAATGAGCACTCAGGGTTGATTTCCTTTAGTATGGACTGATTTGACCTCCTTGCAGTCCAGGGGACTCGTAAGAGTCTTCTCGTCTGCCTATCTGAGGTTGTTGATAATTCTCCCAGCAATCTTAATTCCGACCTGTGATTCATCCAACCCGGTGTTTCTCATGATGTACTCTGCATATAAGTTAAATAAGCAGGGCGACAATATACAACCTCGTCGTACTCCTTTCCCAATTTTGAACCAATCGGTTGTTCCATGTCCGGTTCTTACTGTTGCTTCTTGACCCTCGTACAGGTTTCTCAGGAGACAGGTAAGGGGGTCTGCTACTCCTATCTCTTTCAGAATTTGCCACAGTTTGTTGTGATCCACACAATCAAAGGTTTTAGCGTAGTCAATGAAGCAGAAATAGACGTTTTTCTGGAATTCTCTTGCTTTCTCCATGATCCAGCGAATGTTGGCCATTTGATCTCTAGTTCCTCTGCCTCTTCGAAACCCAGCTTGTACTTCCGGTACAAAGTACTTCAGGTACTGCTGAAGCCTATCTTGTAGGATTTTGGGCATAACCTTGCTGGCATGTGAAATGAGCGCAATTGTACAGTAGTTTGAACACTCTTTGGCATTGCCCTTCTTTGGAAATGGAATGTAAACTGACCTTTTCCAGTCATTGTTGAGCGTTCCAAATTTGTTGGCATATTGAGTGCAGCACTTTAACAGCATCATCTTTTAGGATCTTAAATAGCTCAGCTTGAATACTGTCATCTCCGCTAGCTTTGTTGTTACTAATGCTTCCTAAGGCCCACTTGACTTCACTCTCTAGGATGTCCGGCTCAAGTTCAGTGACCGCATCGCCATCAGGGACATTAAGATCTTTCCTGTATAGTTCTTCTGAGTATTCTTAATCTCAACTGCTTCTGTTAGGTCCCTGCCTTCTTTGTCCTTTATCATGCCCGTCTTTGCACAAAACGTTCCCTTGAGATCTCCAATTTTCTTGAAGAGATCTCTACTCTTTCCCATTCTGTTGTTTTCCCCGATTTCTTTGCATTGTTCATTTAAGAAGGCCTTCTTGTCTCTCCTTGCTATTCTCTGGAAATCTGCATTCATTTGGGTATATCTTCCCCTTTCTCCCGTGCTTTTCACTTCCCTTCTTTCCTCAGCTACTTGTAAAGCCACATCAGACAGCCACTTTGCTTTCTTGCATTTCTTTTTCTTTGGGATGGATTTAGTTTTCTGCCTCCTGAACAATGTTACGGACCTCCATCCATAGTTTCTCAGGCACTCTGTCTATCAGGTCTAATCTCTTAAATCTATTCCTCACCTCCACTGTATATTCATAAGGGATATGATTTAGGTCAGACCTGAATGGTTTAGTGGTTTTCCCTACGTTCGTCAATTTAAGCTGAAATTTTGCAATAAGAAGCAGCTCATGATCTGAGCCACAGTCAGCTCCAGGTCTTGTTTTTACTGACTGTATAGAGCTTCTCCATCTTTGGCTGCAAAGGACATAATCAATCTGATTTCCATATTGACCATCTGGTGATGTCCATGTGTAGAGTCGCCTCTTGTGCTGTTGGAAAAGAGTGTTTGCTATGATCAGCGTGTTCTCTTGGCAAATCTCTATTAGCCTTTGTCCTGCTTCGTTTTGGACACCAAGGTCATGCTTGCCTGTTATCCCAGTGATTTCATGACTTCATACTTTAGCATTCCAATCCCCTATGATGAAGAGGACATCTTTTTTTGGTGTTAGTTCTAGATGGTGTTGTAGGTCTTCATAGAACTGATGAACCTCAGCTTCTTCGGCATCGGTGGTTGGGGCACAGACATGAATTACTGTGATGTTGAATGGTTTGCCTTGGATTCGTACTGAGATCATGCTATCGTTTTTGAGATTGTACCCCAGTACTGCTTTTCCCACCCTTTTGTTGACTAGGAGTGCTACTCCATTTCTTCTAAGGAATTCTTGCCCACAGTAGTAGATATAATGGTCACCTGACTTAAATTCGCCCATGCTTGTCCATTTTAGTTCGCTGATTCCCAAGATGTCGATGTTCAATCTTGCCATCTCATGTTTGACCACCTCCAGTTTACCTTGATTCGTTGATCTTACATTCCAGGTTCCTAAACAATATTGTTCTTTACAGCATCGGACTTTCTTTTCACCACCAGACACATCCACAGCTGAGTGTCCTTTCGGCTTTGGCCCAGCCGCTTCACTCTTTCTGGCGCTACTTGGAAATTCCCTCTGCTCTTCCCCAGTAGTATATTGGACACCTTCCGACCTGAGGGGCTCATCTTCCGGCATCATATCTTTTAGCCTTGTGATACGTTCCATGGGGTTTTCTTGGCAAGAATACTGGAGTGGGTTGCCATTTCCTTCTCCAGTGGACCACATTTTGTCAGAACTCTCCGCCATGACCTGTCCATCTTGGATGGCCCTGCACGGCATAGCTTATGGCTTCACTGAGTTACACAAGCCCCTTCGCCACAACAAGGCAGTGATCCATGAATACATTTATTTAAAGAACCAGAAGTTTTGCTTTGTAAAATGATTGATCCCTCAACCTCTCCTAGTTCCCTAGCCCCAGCTATGACTGGCTTCAGTCTCTCACACCCACTTTCCACACCACACCAGAAAGAAAGGAGAACTGCTGCAGTGAAGAAAGAAAAATGTGGAGTGGATTTCTTTGGGAGAGAGGGAAAGACTGCATCTCCTAGCTTTTTTAACCCTGGTTTTGAGAACAGATGCTTGCTGTGTTAGGGCCTGCAAAGACTGGGGAGGGGCATTTTTAACTTTCAGAAAGAGACCTGCAGGGGACACAGGTTTATGGGAAACAATGCCATTTGCATTATTAACCTTTCTGCTTATTTATGTAGGAACTGCAGGCTGCCACTTACTGGGTAGAAACTGAAAAGCACTTCATTTGTATTCAGATACACTTTTACTATATTTTTGCTGGATAGCAGAAATAGTTTTTGACTATTAAACCCAGGCATAATTTGGGGATTCTTAATTTTTTTTAAAAAAAACATTAATTCAAGTAAAATGGGTATGCTTCCCACACACATTACAATAAAAGCTTACAACAGCCTTTTACAATATCCATTATTTTATTTTAATTAAAAGTAGTAAATAAAACTGCTAAATGATCGCTGTAGCTTAATCATTTTTTTCTTCTCCACAGTACTGGTCCCTGAACTCCTTATGGAGGGAAAGACATTTAGGCTTGCCTATACCTTCCCCCACTCCAAATATTTAATAACTAACAGGAAATAACCTTGCTTCATATCAGTAAACTAACATGTTTTAGCACACTTGTAAACTAGCCAACCAAACCACCCAGCCCATAGTATGGGCTGAACAACTCCTCTGAATTATTAAAGATTCATAGAACCCTAAATATAGCATTTAACTAATCCATGTTGTGTAATTAATTGGTATAACCGGAGGGTACACCTGACAAAGGTGAAAAGTATTACGTTGTAACAAAATCCTACAAATACAGCATAACCCCTAGATCTCCTACTGAGTTGTGCAAAGTTCTTCAAGCGTATTCCCCTTGCCAAGCTACCTTCAGCACATACTGGATCAACAGAAAAACGGTGGGAAACAATATTTTCACTGAGAGGACCTTAAGGACCAACTGTGAATCCAAAGACCTCCAAGGAGTAATAAGCACCTTCATTTCCTACTGCATAACAAATAGCTTTAAGACTTCTCAACAGTTTCAGCCTAATTTTTACAGCAGTCTTGCTACTTCTTTTTTTTACTAGCCTGCTTTTTACTCATAAGAGGGAGCCCTCCTATGAGTAAAAAGCAGGCTAGTAAAGTTTTGTAGGCAAGGACAGCAGCAGGATAGTGGGGAAACAGCACTGTTTCTCCTTCAGCAGTTTCATACTGACCGCAGTAGAACTGAAGCCCCTTCCTCCACAGCCAGCTGGGAAGCTGAACAGGCTAACTATGGAAGGAGAGAGCACGCTTCTTCCTTTGCCAGCCCACTCACTTTTCTGGGGGGAATTCGATGCAGTCACCTGCCTGGAATTCCTGGTCATCTTTTTGATCAGACAAGTGATTAAACAAAAGACTGCTTTTCAGGCCAACAAAACAACTTTTGGTGAGAAGCGTGTTCTTATGAGTAACTGAACCCTGTCACTGAGAGATAATGTAGAACAGCAGCTAAGAGCCTGAGCTGTGAATCAGGTAATACCTAGTTCATGCCTTGTTTCTCTCACAATTCATTAAATGGCCTTAAGCAAGCCTCTCTTCCTCAGCTGCCACATATGCAATATAGAACAATACAGAGCCGCTGTAACTAGGACTCAGCTCTCATATAATGAGATACTGTGGGTTAATTAACCCATGATTGCCAGGCACGAGCAGGAACAAGCGAGAGAGTTGTGTCCAACATGCTCCTCACTTCCACTTTCAATTAACAACTGCCGATTGTTCCATTTGTAGGTTGTTAATGTGACATCCAAACCCAGACACTCTGGGTTGTTCGGGGTTAAACAACCCAGAGTTAGCCTATGATCTGTTGTTGAGTTAACTCTGGATTGTTTAACCTACAATATCACGTTACATGTGAACCAGGCCTAGGAGTAACTGAGATGATGTATGGGAAACTCAACATTCTAAAGTGATAAGTACTATTAAGCACAGGAGTCCACAGATCCCCTCACTCATTTCCTAGGGCAACTTTCCTTGCCCAGCATATAGACACCCTTCCCAGAGTTCACACAAACACAAACTGCAGAGAACTTGGAGAAAGGGATTTCTGTACTGGACATGGGAGACGAACATGAGCAGAGAACTGTGCAATTCAAGATAAGATGCTTAGGTGTGCAAATCACTTGGACATCTAAAGCACCATATAAGTTTAGGTTGTACACAGCCACTCACCTGGTTTCTTCAGATGAATAAAAATCAGTCCCAAAGAAGATTTACAAGCTGCATCTTTTAGCCCACAAATGACTAACATAAACATGTGTGGGCAGGCAGGCTTGTAAAAGTGCACATGAGCTAGTAACTTTTGTAAACCTGTTTGCAAAACTGATCAGCCCAGCTGAAAATAGCCCAGATACTGCATTTAAAAATATTCACCCAATATAATCCCTGTCCTTCCCCTTTCTTTCCCTCCCTCTGCTGCTGCCCCCTTGCTGTAAAAAATTAAGTTGTAATTCCTTGACAGAAAGCTGTACCTTTTCCCCACTTGCATTATCCATATACTGCCACCTACACTGATGCTGCTATATAACATGCACTACTACTGAGACAACTACTAATACTCTAGGCATGTGTATGCGTATCTGCCAACTTGGGATACCAACAATCTGATGAAACTTTCTGCAGGAGTGATTAAAACCAAGGGCAAGGATATCCATTGGAAACAATGGCACCTATTGGAAGGGCCATAGGAAATAATGGGAGTTGAGATTGTCTATTGACCTGACTGGGCTCCACTGAAATTTCTGCAAGCTACAAAGAACCTAGAAATAGAGCAAGGACAGGATTCTCAAAAGAAATGGAATGGGCCACAGAAATTGAAATGAAATGGCTTAGATTGCTTCATCTGTTTTATTATTTTAAATGTTAAATTTAATCTTTGCTTTAATATGATTTTAAGATATTTCAGTAACAGTGATAGAAACTGTCTTGGTTTTTCTGTTTTGTAATTTTAAATGTTAAATTTGATGTTAAAGGCAGCTTAGAAGTCTCTTAATTAAGTAATTAAGTAATTAATCATATTAACCACACTGATAGGGAGAGAAGATGGGAACAGCAATGACAGACCATGAGAGATTGGAATGACAGTCCCTAGGGTACGTGGGAGTCAGATAACAGCACCTGAAATGACAGACCCTAGGACTGTGGTGATGGGTCCTGGGCCCCTGGGATGGAGATGGCAGGCCTGGAACTGTCATGACAATCAGGACTTGTGTGATGCCCCTGGGCCTGTCATGACAAGGTTGGGATTGGTGTTACAACCTCTGGGACTGAGATGACAGCTCCTGGGGGCTCCTGGGACTGAAGTGAGAGCAGCTGCAAGTAGAATGACACGCCTGGGACTGGAATGGCAGCTCCTGGCACTGAAATGACAGGACTGGGAAGAGAATGAGATTATGGACCCTAGGAGTTGAATGACAGGCCTTGAACTGTAATGATGGTCCCTGGGACTGGGATGACAGGTCTGGGATGACGGCCCGTGCAACTGTCATGACAGGTCTGAGACTGAGCTGATGGCCCTGAGTCTGAGATAAAAGAGCTAGGAATGGAACAACAGGCTTCCGGTTGTGCCATGATGGGCTCATGACTGATTTTGTGATCTACGAATGCAATTAATGAGCTTAAGTTTATCAGAGAAGTATTGGTCTAAACATTTCTCTTACATGACCATAAATATCTGACAGCGTATAACCTATGCACATGAATCAACATTTTTCACCATAAAATTAAACTGTGTGGTTAACAACGATGGGAGGAAATTCAAAATACTACCCGTCTCCCCATTTTGTGTTCTGTACATACATCTTTTGGGAGTGGATATTTTATCAAACGATAACAGCTTTAGTCCTGTGACACCAAAATTACTTGAACTGCTCCCCACTAGTGACAACACATTGGAGGTTTAATGGTGCTTGATGGCAGGCAGAAGCCTGATACAACTTTCTCCCAATGAAACAATTCCTTCTTTGAAGGAGAAGTTGCTTTTGTTTAAAACATATGCAAATATTGTGCATCTCCTGATTTCATTATTTGTGACTGACAAAAGACACTGCCTGTGTCTTTACATCTGCTTACAGGCAAATAAGTTTATTTAGTTACAGGACAAGAATATGGTACCACAGACAGGAAACATAGATAGCAGTAAATGTAAGTCTGCACAGGAACTGCAAGTGTAGGAAAATGAAATACAATGTGTTGGCTCCTTCATAAAATTGTACCAAAATCTTCGTCTTAGGATTGAGGAGGAAACACTCCCTCAATACCTTCTGCCATTCACAAATAAAGAAATCAACAGATGGTCGATGTACAGAAGATGCATGCAAAGGCAACGCCACGCAAAGACTGCATAGTGTTTTGTTGCAGCTGCAGAAAGTGGCATCATGCTGCTTTCCTACTATGAAACAACATAAAATTTGCAATATATTTCATTTGCAAAAAGTGTGCATACTATTAGGAAGTAAAGCAAGTCCTTAGGGGGGCGGGGGGCTGTCACAAAACACTACTTGCTGTCACTAGCAGTTTTGGAAAACATTCACTCCTGAAATATGTTAAAATAATGTGTGCAGATGATGTACCTGGACGGGGTGGAAGGGTTGAAAAGTTTACTGTACTTTAACTAACATGTTTGCCTATGAGTGTTAGTCTCACTGATCTAATTTGACTGGAAAGATATGTGTTAATACCTGGCTGCATTACAAAGTTAAATTTATTATATTATGGAAGAAATAAACCAAAGTCTTACTTATGTGATGAATTTATGAACCACTGTGCCTAGATATACATGGCTTCCAGACCTGTCATTTCAGTCGTGGGAGCCATAACTCCAGTCCCAGGACCATCACCTCAGTCCCAGGGACCAAAACATCTCTGTCCCAGCCCTATCATTCTGCTCCCAGGGGCTGCCATTTCAGTCTGTCACTGCTTTCCCCATCTTCTCACCCTGCCAGCATGGTTAACATGATTTATTTAAGGGGCTTCTAAGCTGACTTTAACATCAGTTGTATCATTTAAAATTATTAAACAGAAAGAGTAGATCAAACCATTTCTATTTCCGTAACTGAAATATCTTAAAATCATATTGAAGCACACATCAAAATTACCATTTGATGCTTTGACTTGGATTCCCGCTCTGATCAGGGGACTGGACGCGATGGTCTTATAGGCCCCTTCCAGCCCTACTATTCTATGATTTAAAACCAATGGAGCAATCTAAGCCATTCCATTTCCTCTGAGGATCCATCCCTTGATTTATTGGTAGCTCATTTGTGGCTCGCATTTCATGTCAATGGAGCCCAATTAGACAAGTGCCAACAGACAATCTCGACCCCCATTATTTCCTATGGGCCTTCTGGCGGCTGCCGTTGTTTCCAATGGACATCCTTGTCCTTCGGTTTAGAATGCCCCGGCTTCTGCCACAAGAAATTGGTTCGCCTTTTCAGGTACCCTGCGTCTTTTTTAAAAAAAATGTTTTAATTGGTTAACTCTATGAGCGAGAACTAGATGATGATGATGATGATAGTGAGCCACGCAGAAGGCCTGGAAGGAAAGGCTGCAACTCTTCTCCCCACTCCCAAGTGAAAGCGGCAAGAAGCTCCGAGCACACGAGCCATGAAGAGCTCTGCAAGCAACCGGGGGGGGGGGGACCAGCGAACAGCACCCCCGAGCCGAGCCCCTCCCCGCAGCTTACTCACCAGCCTGACTCGGAGAGGGTCGAGGCTGTTCTGTCAGCCATGGCTCCTCTTCTTCCTCACAAAGTTCCTCTCGCGCGAGGGGGGGAAATGGGGGGGTGAGTTCCCGTCCCACCGAGAACAGCTTTAGGAAAACTACGCGGGGGGGGGTGACTGCGCGCCCAAGGGGGGGAGGCCCGGGCGGCGCAGAGGAGGCCTCAGCCCCGCCTCCGGCCAAACCAGAAAGCCCCGCCCCCCGCTCCCCCGCTCGCACGCTCCCGGAAGCTAGGCGGCTTCTGACGCCAAGGCGTAGAAGCGTCCCCCCGTTTCCGTTTCTGCGCAGGGCCATAGAGCCGTCGCGTCTCCGTGGTCCTTGGCGGCTCCGCCCGCTGCTGCCCCCGCGGAGACTGCTGCGCCGCGGCGGCTGCCGCAGGGATGTTACGGGGATGGGCCTTAAAAAGAGCGGCTGCCTCATCTCCCGCCCTCGCGGCGCTCTTCCTCGGAGTGGCTCGGCGCGGGCAGCGGCGCAGCCAGCCCAGGCCCACGCGCGCCCCCGTGTCGGCGGGCGCGCGAGCGGGCGAAGTGGCCGCCGCCACCGCCGCCACCGCCGCTCCTCCTCCTCCTCCTCCTCCACCGGGCAGCCGCCTTCCGCTCCCTCGCGCGTCCGCCGGCTGCCTCGCCTCGTTGGCCCCGCGCTCCTTTCGCCCTCCCTCTGGACAGCCCTGCTAAGCCCGAGCCCTCCTGCTGCATTGCCGGGCGGAGAGGGGCGAGCAGGCGGAGGCAGCGGCCAGCGCCGCTTGCCCGGGGTTTGCCGCCGAAAGAAAGCTGAGCCACCGCGGGGAGGCAGCGGCTGCTCCCGCGGGCCGCGTCACCGCCGCTCCGCGCTCGCCGCGTCTCTCCGGGGCCCCCAGGGGAGGATTCCGTTGCCCGGGCGGAATCCCCGCTGGTGCCCGCAGGGAGAGTTCAGGTCAGCAAGGGGGGGATGAGCGGGCTGCGCCTGGCATGGCCGGCCCCGGGTGCTGCGCCATCCAGAGGAGGTGCGCGAGGGGGCAGAGGCGACTGCTCTCGCGCGCTAGGCAGTACTGCAGGCCGTGCCCACAACGGGTAACTAAGAGAGAGCAGTAGGAGTGGCTACTGCCCTTTCGTGCTTGCGGGCTTCTTTGCCTGCCCCCAGAAGCATGCCAGAGAGAGGGTGAGCCCGAGGAAGCGGCCACTGCCTCCACGCAACCGCTCAGGTTTCCCCTGGGGCCGTATGGTAGCCGTGCTGTCATCTTCCCTTTCCCTCTGGAACACTGCGCCTGCTTGTGCACCTGAACTGTGGACGAGGGATGTACGAAAATCACCTTTCGGGGATTATGCTGATGGTGTGGGGGGGGCGTTCCGTCCCTCCCCCCAGAATCCTTGCGGGGGGGAGGCGCTCACAAATAGCGCAGCATCTACGCTATTTCGTTCCCCTTATTTTCGCCATCTTAGTCTACGTAAATGTTTACGTAGACTAAGACGTGCCAAAATAAGGAACGCAAATGGCGGCGCCCATGGGCGCCGCCATTTGCGTACGCGCGTTTTTTTGGTTTTAGTTTTAAGTCAGCCGTGATAGGCTACGTAAACATTTACGTAGCCTATCACGGTGTTTTTTTAAAATATAGCCGTGATAGGCTACGTAAATCTTTATGTAGCCTATCACGTTTCTTTTTTTTTTTTAAACCTGGAAATGGTGGCAGTGGCAGCCGGTCAAAAGACCGGCTGCCAAACCGGAGCCGCCGCTGCCAGGAAGATCTGCCCAAGGTAAGTCCCGTCCCCGGGGGGGTGGCGGGCCGTTTCGCCACCAATTTCGGGGGGCCGAATGCGCTGGCATTCGGCCTCCCTGAGATCCGTGGCGGAACTTTCGTACATCCCTACTGTGGACAAGGCAGCAGGAGGAACTGGAAGCCTGTCCACCTCCCCTCTCTCATTGGGTGGTGTGGGGGAGAGGGAGCGAGCAAGAAGTGGTTGCGGGCTCGCTTGCCCTTCTCTCATGGGGCGATGTGGAGGATTAGGCTAGTTGGCCCCAATCTCCTCCACACTGTCATGCAGAAGCAGAGTGCAGGTGAGTGTGTGGATGAGGCAGCTGTTCCGTTGATGTCCAACCCAATGGCAGGGGTGCAGAACCAATTGTCTCTGCTGTGGTTCCCACAGACCATGAGCAAGAGTTTATTGTTTAATAGCCTCTCCTCACCCAGTTGGCTACTTTCCCTTCAAAAAGGTGGCACCTTTTTTTTCATTTATGTGAAACATGCTACTTGTAGTTAGGCCCTGAGAAAGGGGCATACAGCAACCCCACAATATAATCCCATGATACTGTTGTCCCCATGTTGCAGCTTATGGAAGCTCTGCAATGTAGCCCATTCTTAATATTACAGTTAAGAGGAAGGATTGGGGCTGGTTTGGATTTCCAGCCAGAAATCTGTATACACCATCCCTCAAATTGCAATAAAGGTCATTCTACTTAAATTGCTCCCTTGGACTTCCACCCAACCCAAATCCAGTGTTTAGTTGCATGTAGAAGCAATGTGATTCATTGACACATGCAGACAAGTTGCATTTTTACTCATTAAAAAAAAAATGTTTTATACAGGCTACCATTAGACCCAAGTTAGAATGAGCAGGAACTCTTGTCTCTGCCTCCACCTTTTGTTTGGCAGTGGGGGGGACGACACAAAACTGCTGGCTACAAAACCTGACATCTGTATACAGAAGTGAAGGGTATAGGCCTACCATGGATGGGCAAGTACAGCAGCTGAACCATGGCAGTTATGGGCAATAAGACAAAGAAAGCAACAACCTGCCCACTAACTGGCAGGAATCCCTAATCATGTCTCACTTTTTAACAGTTTCATTGGAAGTTTAATGGAACTATGTACAAAACATTGTTGTACTCAAAGCAATCATTCATGTCTGTGGATGACAAGATTATTAACACCTATGACCTCTGCTCTACTCCTCCCACCCCACCTCTGGAATACCAGTGAGGCATATACATTTTTCTGTTTATGTACTTCCTACAAAGATCAATATAATCTCATAAGTAATAATTTCAACAGCACTGTATTCTGTTTAAAATATGAATGAAATAAAATATAAAGAACTAAATAAAAAGCACTAAATATTATATATATTATATATAAATCCACAACAAATAATTGAAAATTAATGTTTTATTATGCTATTGTGTTTTGTGGTTTTAAGTTTTGTTTTGTGAACTACCCAAAGAGCTTCAGCTGTTGAGTTGTATAGAAATATAATAAATTAATTAAGTTAAGGAAGGGATCATTTCTGTCATTAGCAAAATAAGGGGCATACTAAAACAAATGACAGCGAATGGCTATTAAAATCTCCCCCCAAATAATCCAGAAGTAAATTCCAGAGTCCAAAGTGTTCTAATTTACTTCGGAAGCAATCCTATGTGGACTGACAGTCGCCTCCGACCCCAGGGGTGACCACATATCCAGTGCAGGGCAGGAGGAGTGAGGAGCGGATTTCCTCCTCCCTTCCCCACCCTTCTTACATGGCTAGACAGCTGATTTCAGCTGTTTAGATGTGGGACCTCAGGGTGTGGGAAGTGGTGGCCAGGCAACACATAGGACGTGTCGTACCAGCATTTCCGACCTCTCTGCCCTGGCCTGCCCCCGGGAACGCCCCGTTTTTGCTGCTCCGCACTGCTCTTATGAGTGTGGCGCACGGGGCTGATCCGTGCTGCCTATGCGGCGGCATCGGACAGGGTAGGGGTCAGTTCTCTGGGAACCAACCTCAGAGCACAGGCTCCAAGGTCAGTTCCTGGGAACCGACCTATCCTAAGGCCGTCTAGCCACTGACTAGCGGCCATAGGATTGCGCCCTTCTTTTCTCATCAACTAACTTTGTTTCTATTGCCAGGTCCACCACTCGCACTAAACACACGTGGGTTGAGGACATGTTTTTAATCTTTCCTCACCCTCAAAACTTGGTCTTTACTGTTTGAGCAATCAAATAGATAAATATCTATGTACAAGTAGTTTCAATTTGACATCTATTGCTGCATTCAGAATCAGAAGTTTTCAGTTTAATCTTTCCATAGTTAATAAACAAATTTACATAATTCATAGCACGTGCACGAAATGAAAACACAACCCAGAGAATCTCCAACATGCTAATGGGTAATTGGATTTTCTATTCACAAGTTGCTTAGATGTCCAATAAGTTCTCACATAATCAAAGCTTACTGAGGATGCATATGCATATCATACATATGGAATCTATTTCTTGATGAATTTGTTGGAGGTAGAGGTGATACCCTCTTCCTCTATAAATTAAAGATCTCTGATTCTTATCCATGGATTTTGTTGTTTTGCTTTTTAAACTACTACTTTAATCTTATTTTAAAATTAATCTTTATAGGCAGCTGGCTTAGAGCAGATCAAACTGTCCATTTAGCTCAATATTGTTTACTCTGATTGTCAGCAGCTTTCCACAGTCTCAGGCAAAGGTCTTTCCCATCACCTGCTACCTCGTCCTTTTAACTATAGATGCTGGGGGTTGAACTGGGGCCTTTCATTTATTTATTTATTTATTAAATTTATTAATCGCCCATCTGACTGGTCACCCACCATAAAACAATTTAAAACAATAAAATTTTACCATAATTTTTTTTTTTAAATACCCTAGCCCACCCCAAATGCCTGCCTGAACAACCACGTTTTTAATGTGGCCTTCTGCATGTGCTCTACCACTGAGCTATAGCACATCCTCTGTTCACTTGCATCTTGTTTTAAATTAAATATGCCAAATACATATTAATAAAAATCTATGCCTCGTTGAATTAGAGCAGGGAGAATCAGTACACTCTAGTCATTTATGTTAATAATGTTGATGTTAGCCAGTATGAAATTGTTTTCATTATGATAATTGTTTGTAAATTGTTTCTTTACACCTCAAAAAAAATTAATAACAAAAACAAAATGCAGTATGCCTGAATGCATGGGGTGGTATTCTCCATGGCATTCTTTCCTTCTTAAGCTGTCCAGTCACAGTAAGGGTATATGTAATATCTACATGTCACAGAGGTCACAAGGTATCACAGTCATTCTTTCACCCCAAGGAACTCTGGTAATTCTAGTTCCGTAAAGAGTGGAGGCCATTAATCTCGAAGAGGAGTCACCAAATATGATTTCCAGGATTCTTTGGAAGAACCATGACAGTTAAACCACTGCTTGTTTTTGTTTAAAAAATTCACCTTTCCATCATTCCCGATCCACAAGTCAGCCAGTACAAGAGCCAAAGAGGGTTTTGCATCAGGTACACACGCATGGTTAAATGGCTTCGGTGTTCTCTGTAATATTCTCTCAGCTTTGGTGCGAAGGATTTTAACATGACCACATTGGGAAAATGTTAATTCATCTTTAAGGGAGTCAGTCCTGTCAATAGCTACAGGCCAGTTTTTAGGTGGATGAAGAAAAAGGTTTAGAGAGCTAATTTGAATTTTTATGTGGAAATACTGCTTTGAAAGGCAACATGTAGAATATTATTTATACACCAAACGTAAAGGCAGGTGGCCTTTAGGTGCTTTGTGGCAGTTTTTGAATGTTCTGCCTTGAGGGTATAATTTTGTCATTAATTATTTTCTTGCCTGGCTGTCTATACATGCAGGACAATGAAGTGGTAGGATGTGGAGGTGGTAGCATGGGCTGGACCATTTTGGTCTGTGGTGGGGCCCTGGGGAATGGGGGAGGAAGAGCACCATTATTTTGACAGCTTCCCTGCATTTAAAAACTCCATGCAAACAGGAAACTGACACAGCAGGCAAAGGGCTGGGTTAGATCCTTCCTCCACCCCTATGTGCTCATTTGGCGGGAGGTTTTTTTGTTTTTACATGGCAGTCCAGTCAAAGGTGACACCCCCCCATTTGTAATTTGAGGTGCTATCGTCCATTCTGCCACCTCCTTCTGCCACATGTTTAGACACAGCCTTTAAAAAAATATTGATTTTATTTTATGTTACACTTGTACAAACTCCATTTTACTTTTGCTGCTTTTCCCTCAGCCCTCCCACTGCCCTTTATATAGATTACAAAAGTACAAATTTTAAAAACCTATATGTATGTATACTGCCCAGAGAGCTTTGGGTATTGGGTGGTATAGAAATAAATAAATAAATAAATATAGAAACTCCATTTCCATCTTCTCGTATCAGTCTTGCTCTGTGACTCACCAATACAATGTTTACTCTTACATTTCCATAAAAGTTAACCTGGTTGGTTTTGATGGGATTAATATACTTCCAAGTAAGTATGCATAACATAGCAACCATAGCCAACATGAAAAGTTCCCAGCCGAATTACTATAAATATTGAAGTTATATGAAAAGGAACAATATTTATCATTTAGTTAGTTTGGAGTGTCTGCATGTCACAGGAATCCTTGTATCTGTGCTCGCTCTTATGCAGTTACCACATGCGCTTTTTAGCTGTAATTGCTGAGCACTGCTATATTTGTCACCTCGCTGAGATGGGTTTTGACAGGTTAAGCTCAAAAAAGCAATAAAATTAATTTAGAACTGAAAACAAGATTTGCTTTTGATTTTATCTGTTGCCATATACATTGTAGCTTTCTTCAGATGTCAAATATGATCATGTTAGAAATGCAGGAACTCATGCATATTTACTTAGGAGAAAGTCTTACTGTGTTTAGAGGGGCCTGCTCCTAGGTACAGGTGCATAAAATTCCAGTCTTGCAGCCCAATCCCACGCATGCTTAGTTGTAAGTACGATGACTGTGGAAAATGGGACTTATTCCTAGGTAACCGTGACATAGCTCAGAGCACCTGCTTTGCATGCAGAAAGTCCCAGGTTTGATCCCCGGCAGCTCCAGGTAGGGCTGGGAAAACTCCTGCCTGAAATCCCGAGGAGCTGCTGCCAGTCAGTGTTGACAATACTGGGCTAGATGAACCAATGGTCTGACTCAGTATAAGGCAGCTTCCTAATGTTCCTATGTCTTGAATGAATTGCAAATTTGTGCCTTCCTGTCTTCAAATGTGAACATTTCAGTTAACATAATTTTATTTAATTCCTCAGGATATAGTGTATATAAGTGGGCTACTTGAAACCTTCAAGAAACAGTGAAAGCAATGCAAACATTTTACACGTTGATTGAACTCTGCAAGACTGGTTTCACCTACTTCTGTCTCTTGATGTTATTTATTTATTTCATTTCTATACCGCCCAATAGCTGCGTTGCCCTTATTTTCGCCGTAGTCTACGTAAATCTTTACGTAGACTAGACGTGTCAAACTAAGGAACGCTAATGGCGGCGCCCATGGGCCGCTGCCATTTGCGTACGTGCTTTTTTTTTTTTTCCCCCAAAGTCACCCATGATAGGCTACGTGACGATTTACGTAGCCTATCACGGCTGACTTTGAAAATCTAGCCGTGATAGGCTGCGTAAATCATTACGTAGCCTATCACGGGGCTTTTTTTTTTTTTCTTTTGAAGTTCGTGGCCAGGGAGATGGGGTGCTTCTCCCCGGCCTGAATTTCGGCCGGGCGAGGTGGGAAGCCTCCCCCCCCGGCCTGAATTTCGGCTGGGCGAGGCGGGAAGCCTCCCCCCCTGGCCTGAATTTTGGGGGGAGAAGCAAAGCGCCTCCCCCCCACCGCGAAGCAAGCTGCGAGACCAGGTAAGTGACTTTCGTACATCCCTAAGCAGCAGCAGCAGTAGTAGTGCAAAAGAGAAAACATTTTAGTCCAGCAAGGATCCTTGTTGCCTATGGCGGGGTGGGGGTGGGGTTCCTATGGTTTTATACCAAAGGGAGTGGAAGGGGGAGAGAAGAAGAGACTGCTGACCTCTTGACTCTGCTGGTTTTTCTTGGCAAGAAAGGAAAAGAAAATAATGTTTTAGGCCAGCAGGGTCCTGCTTCCTATGAAGTAAGGGTGGGAATCTATTTTAGGGAAAAGGAGTGGTGGAGAGAGGGTGAAAGCCATCCCCTCCTCTGCCTTACCTCCCTGTACTCTGCTTTGAACCCTGCTCTGCTGTACCCTGTGCTTTGAACTCCAGTGGTCTCCATGCTTAACTCAAGAAATCTGCATTCAAAGCAGCCATTTATTTGTTCTTGTTTAAAAACACACACAGAAATTGCAGGGGCTTCCTATAGTAAGCACCTGAGAAATTTGAAAGTGGAACAAAGAGCCTCAGTACTCTCCTGCTGCTTTCCTAGCTCTCCTGCTCCATGGAAGTCAGAGAAGGGAGAGGTTGAAGTGGCCATGCAACAGGAAATACATGGCAAGCAACAGAGAACAGTGGGACATCTCCAACATATCATCCCTGCCACACGGAGCTCTTCCCACCCAGATCCTCAATTCCCAAATGGGCAGAGAGATTGTGCTGCTATTCCATTCTCCCCCACCCCTGTAACAACATCGGATGAAAAAAAGGCTGATGAAGTACAGAGAAAACACGGTGGATCCATTATTTAATGATGACTTTGTGTGGTTGCCCTGTAAAAAGTGAGTGAACAAATCATAGCTGTTCCAGAGTAAACCGCTAGTGTAGAAGCAACCATAGAAACTGCTCCCAGCATCTTCTTTGTAAACAGTGAACAGCCCCTTCTAAAACTACTAGTTTTGGAGTCAGATGTCTTTTCTGTTTAAGGTCTATTAATCATCAGAATATAGATATTTACATTTCAGGCAGCCATCAATCACCAGTGACTAATGAGGCAGGAAATAGAAGAAAAACAACAATGAGGACACTTTGAAAAATGGAAGGGGTGGGGAAGAGCTGAAGATGAGGCTGAGTATGGAAGGACAGACAGAAGCAGATTTGTCTGGGGACAGAGCATGTGAATTATGGATGTGTTGCAGGAGGAAGGAAAGAACAAACATCAAAGGAAAATATGAAGTATTGGTTAAAGCCCAAATCAAACAGCACTTAAGAAAAGTCATGTGATGGGAGCAAAAGGTCCATCTAGTCCAGTATCCTGTTTCCTACAAAATCAATAGCCCTCTCCTATTGTTGTTCCCTAGCAACAGGTATCCAGAGGCATTTCAATGCAGCCGAGCCTGCATTGGATTAAAAGTGAAACATCTGAGCTTCAAAACAGAGGAGATTCCAGAAGTTTGATATATGCACTGGATGAAGCAGTGTAGGCTTTAAGGAAACATCCAGAGGTTTCAGATTTGAAATTAGGCCCCCTTTAGTTAGTGAGTCATTAAAAAAAGGTCCACCATTATAAGCCTCCAGATGGAGAGGATGGAATGCTGGGATGAGCAAAGATGACCCGCTGCCTTATGAAGCATCTGAGCCTTTCTGTGTTGCAGTTCAAAACATCTGGAGGGCACCAGGTTGAGGAAGGCTGGTTTAACTCATGCTGCCAGTTACTGAGGTAAGCAACAAACAGGTTTGGTCAACTCACAGGAGGACTCCTCTAGAAATACAGTGAGGCTCAGGTGCGTTATAAGGCAATACAGGACCAGGCAGTGCGTCATCTTTGCTGGTTCCAGGCACTCCATCTTCCCCATCTGGGTTGCAGGCTGAAAGACCAAGGAAAAGCATGGGTACATAGAGAGTAAGTTCTAAACACAATTTGTGACATTGCACAACATCATCACCAATCCCAGGGCATGCCTGTTAAGGCATTAAGCTACCAATTTCCAATCAGCCTTAGCTTCCCATTTCCTGGCTTTGTGGAGCTTGAGCCAACATGAGATAGCCTCAACTCTGGTCTTAAACTGGCAGGGGTTTTGATTGTTGAATCTGCAAGTTGGGGCTTGTTCCCTCTGGCTCTTGTGTGTTATGCTATTTGTCTTCTCAATAAATTGCAGTTGAAGTTATTCAAAGGAAACCTAGTCCACTCAAAATTTTGCACAACCATTGAATCTTAAGCTGCTGTCCTCAGCATACATATTTTGAACTAAGGTTCCCTACACACACACACATACACACACCACTGAAGAATGGGAACTGCTTCCCTGTGATACGATCATGAGCAGCACAATAAGTGTGCAGTCACAGTACATTTCTGGGCAGTGCAACCATGCCGGTTGAGTCAGTCACAGTTCCCCATTTGTCACCTTTCCTTCTGCTGGGGGAATAACTGGATGTTTTCCACTCAATTATGCCTGCCCTACATGACTGTTGTGTCCTACCAAAAGGGAAGTGACATCTATGCAGCTGTGGGGTGTGTGAAGAGGGATTTGTGAGCTCCTGAAATCAGTAGATTTTACTCCTGATTAAATGCATTTACTGTTAGGACTCCAACTGAAAAGCTTTCATTGTCTCATGTGATTTAACAGTTCATTCATAAATAGCACATTTAAAAACAGAGTTTTAATTCACTTTTAATTATCCAAATGGAACATTAATCAGCACTGATGGCCCTGCTGCAAACAATTTATGCATGCCATCTATATCTGCCAATTTGTTTAGGATGACTTGCCAAACAATAAATAGTCTGTGTTAGTCAGGAGAAACTGTTAATAGCCTCAAACTATCACCTGCATGAGATAACTGATTAACTTATGTAATTATCTGAAAAGTTTAAATTGGCTGAAATAACTGACAGCTTGCTTCTCTAGGACTGTCAACCAATTAAAATGTTTTTAGTTGATTATTTGCCTTTTAACTAATTATTAATAATTCAAATTAAATTGCATATTACAAGACCTCTGTATGTGCCCCTGAAACACCAGAAAAAATATATTAGACAATGTACAATTTAATACACAAATACTACCACATATTAAAAATAAAGACTACCTTTCAGTAACACACCAGAAGCAACATAGCTTCCCCTCCAAAATGTCCTCATGAGACAGTGACTCTGGGAGGGCACCGGAACCAGTCCCTGGTCCTTCTGAAGGGGGCCTACTGCCTCATATCCCAAGTCTTATTCATGCTGAACCCTAGGAGGTGCCACTGCCCTCTTACGCTGAGGAGTGGACTTCAGAGTCCTCTAGTGAACAGCAAGACTCTGAAGAGCAGTCCCCAACTGGCTCCTCCAACCTTCATTCCTTAGAAGAAGCCAGTGTCTGCAGGAAAAGGCTGCTGGCCCTTTAACAGTCAGATGAAACACCTGAGGGATGGCTGTCCTGGCCTGACTGTAAAAGCCTGCTGGTTGCTTCCAGACAGGGCTGGAGTAGCTTGTTCTCTACCTCCAAGATCGCTGACCAAGGTCCTGATATGACTCAGCCGTCTTGAACACATCATGCCTCCTCTCCAGACGCCGGGTTCTCTGATGCAGTACGACAACTAGAGCTCTTCAGTGCTGTTGATACATTGCTTTTCATAACTGGCTGGAAACGAAATTAAAATGGAGCAATTAATATAGCACAATATTATCCAGCAAAGGATAATTTGGCCATTATCTTTCTATAATGTTTACTCACAACTACATCCCATTCAGCGAAAGTCCTTTCCAATGTAAATGACAAGTTTCCTGTTTGTAAGTTCTGCCCATTTTATTGCTTCTTGTTGATCACAGCTGTGGAATCAGTGATTAATAACCTCTTATTTGCTGCAGTGTCCATTTCTATTCCTGTGGGTGTAGGGAGCTTTACAAAGCAATCCTATGCACCAGCTATGCCAGAGGGAGTATGATATGCTGCCTCTACACCCAGGGGTTGGCAGAAAGTAGATCTCCAGATGTTGTAGACTTCAATTCCCAGCATTCCTGACCACTGGCCATTCTGACAGGGGCTTCTGGGAGGTGAAGTCCCAAACATCTGGAGATGTACCTACTGCTCACCCCTGCTCTACATCAGTGGAATGGCCACTATATCCTATACTTACCCAGTTTAGGAGGGGATACACACACTTCTCAAAGAATGGTGGGAAAATACCAGACATGCCCACAACATCCATCAACAACAACAACAACAACAAAACATTTCTATACCACCCAATAGCCAAAGCTCTCTGGGCAGTTTACAAAGATTAAAGACATTAAAAATACAGTATACAGTGGTTAAAAGCCATTTACATAGAAAACACATGAACAGACAATATACCCAAGAGAACATATATCTAAAACAACTTCAAGCAAGCAATCTCAAGTAATCAACTATATAACCATAAGACAATCCAGGATCGATTAAAACTCATCATATGCTGCCAAATGCCTGGGAGAAGAGAAAGGTCTTACCTGGTGCCAGAAAGATAACAATGTTGGCACCAGGCAGGCCTCATCGGGGAGATCATTCCATAATTGGGGGGCCACCACTGAGAAGGACCTCTCCCTTGTTGCCGTCTTCCAAGCTTCCCTTGTAGTAGGCAGCTGGAGGAGGACCTTATATGTTGAGTGTATGGGTAGGTTCATGTCAGAAGAGGTGCTTCATCAGGTATGGTGGTCCCAAGTTGTGTAAGGCTTTATAGGTTAACTCCAGCTCCTTCAATTAGGCTCGGAAACATACAGGCAGCCAGTGCAAGCAGGCCAGAGTTGGTCTTATATGTTCAGACCTTCTGATCCTTGTTATCAATCTGGCCACTGCATTTTGCATGAGCTTCAGCTTCTGAACCATCTTCAAAGGCAGCCCCACGTGGAGTGCATTGCAGTAATCTAACTTGGAGATTACCAGAGCATAGACAACTGAAGCCAGGCTATCCCTGTCCAGATAGGGATGTAGCTGGGCCATCAACTGAAGTTGGTAGAAGGCACTCCGTGCCACTGAGGCCACCTGAGCCTCAAGTGATAAAGATGGCTGAAGGAGAACCTGCAAGCTACAAACCTGCTCCTTCAGGCGGAGTGGAACCCCATCCAGAACAGGTTGAGCACCCTCCATCCAGTCAGAAGAACCACCTACTAACAGCATTTCAGTCTTGTCTGGATTAAGTTTCAGTTTATTAGCCCTCATCCTGTCCATTGTCATAGCCAGGCACCAATTTAGCACATTCACAGCCTCACCTGAAGAAGATGAATAGGAGAAATAGAGCTGGGTGTCATCAGCGTACTAATGACAACACACTCCAAAACACTGGATGACTGCACTCAACAGTTTCATATAGATGTTAAATAGGATGGGGTACAAAACCAACCCCTGTGGAACCCTGTACTGGAGAATCCACAGAGCCAAGCAATATTCCCCAAGCACCACCTTCTGGAGCTGACCATCCAAATAGCAGTGAACCCACTGCAATGCAGTGCCTCCCACTCCCAGCTCAGACAATCATCCCAAAAGGGTATCATGGTCGATGGTATTGAAAGCTGCTGAGAGATCAAGGGGGATCAACAAGGTCACCCCCCCATCTCTCTTCCAACATAGGTCATCGTACAGGGCAATCAAAGCTGTTTCCATGCCAAAACCTGGCCTGAACCCTGACTGAAACGGATCTAGATAACCGGTCTCATCCAAGAGTGTCTGGAGCTGGTTGGCTCCATGGAACATCATCATCATCATCACCACCACCACCATCAGGAGCAAAAGAGGCAACACATACACCTGCCATGTGGAAACAGAGGGAGTTAATCATGTCACCACACCCCCAACACAAAAGAAACACAGAGAACCTGTCAACGGATAGAGGTACAACCAAGAGAACTCCATGGTGCAGTCTGCAAAAGAGGTACAAACATAAGTTTCCCATGAGTGATGGTTCAAATCCTCCCAAGGACAAAACATGTTGCTCTTGCAGATAAACATACAACCAGACAGCGACAACAAGCAAGGGAACACCATTTGTGCAGTCTGCGAAGCAGGCACAAATACAGGCATGAACTCCTAGGGTTGCTGGTTCAAATCCCCCCTGCCTCACAAGGGGAAAACATATTACCTGACTATGGAATTGGATGCTAATTTCAGATCCACAAAAGCAGTATAAAAGTAGCATGTGCTTTTCTTGGAGTATTTATTATTAACTGAGTTGCCAAAATGCCAAATATTATCCAAGATTCAGTTCTAAACCTTTTTGCACCTCAGAGATAATGTTACTTTACAGGCCCAAACTTCTGTTTTAGTGAGCAAATATTTAGCATACAATGTAGAAATAACATTTATTACAATAATGGGCCTCTAATTGCTAGGTCACATTCTATAGCCCTTCTTGTAAAGATAGATAAGAATATAAGTGGCACATCCATAGGGGTTTTACTAGAAAAGCTGATAGCATCAAAATGTTTAACAATCAAAGAAACCCACAATTCCAGGTAATTTTTAAATAATTCAGGAGGAAATCTATCTTTACCAGAAGCATTATTTTTGGCCAAAGAGCCAATTAAGCTTTATACCTCCTTGACAGTTTTAGAATCAGGCCATGAATCAATTGTCTTGATTTCAAGACAATTAATATGAGCTACAGAGGCCTGAGCTTCACTATGGAATACAGAATAAAAATTATTCCTCCAGACACTATTTGAGACTATATATCATTTATCCTCAGTTTGCATAATACGTCCTGGCTGCAAAGAAACAGGCAACTACTTCAACATGCCCAAAGAATATTGGACTTGATTTCTTAACAGCAGCTGTCCCCCAACCCATGCTGCCAAGGCAGCTCCCTTGAAAAACTTGAGGGGAGATTTTAAAGCAATCTGTGATATGGCATGGCAGGACAATCTGCTGTTCAACGAGGTGGGAGAATAAATGAGCATTCCCAAGCCTTTGGTTGCATGTAAAATAATTCTTTACTAGGGATGGTAACAGAATCTGCTTGAACTGGATTCCGCCCTGGAGTCTGTAGCTCTGTACTTATATAATGGTTTCTGATCAGAACACGACAGGTGGAATCCAGTTGGACTGCAGAGGAGTGTTTAGAAATTTTCCCCAGGGACAACCTGAACAGCAAAATGTTGAAATAAATGCTTGCCGTATTTTCCTCCTGTTTTTTAAAACTTGCAACTTTGTGAAATGATGAACCATTGCACAATTTTGCAAATTAAAAAGAAAGGATATGGGAATGAAAGAAGCTTTTATTTCAACATTATTTTTATTCAAGGTTTCCAGAAAAACCAAGCTCACTATCTGAAGACTCACTACCACCACCACCAAAAATAACTGATGTCAAAAGTTCAAATGAGGGAGAGTCAGATATTTCCACAATTTCACAACTGCACAAATGCTATATAGATTTTTTTTTTTTTTTTTTGAGAGAGAGAGAGAGAGAGAGATTTTGTCTTTAGGTAATGGTGCATTTCAACTGGCTGCATTCTGGAATCTGAATTTCCACCTAGAATTAAACTGGGAAGGAAGTAAATCAGGTGTCAGAATCCCTGAACAACTGCAGAATGGAATATATTATTCTCATTAATTCCTCTGAATTAATGGGGGAATTCCTCTGAATTTTCCCCATTTTGTGGGAATGGTGCACATCTGTGCATAATGAAGGTACCACAAAGCAAAACAAATAAAGTGAAATCCACCTGAGTAAAGAAGATTCCTTTTTAAACCACTGCATGTAATATTTGGAAACCAAGACTATTATCAGTATGAGGAAACAAGGCCATTGTCAGTATGAGTAAGCTTTTAAGAAGACAAGAACAGAATAAGTCATCTTCTGTAAACAAATAAACATAAAAATAGGAAGTAGTGGCAAAAGGTCAAGGGGAAGATACTGATAGATCCACATGAATGTAGAAGGGCCCAGGATCAGTCCCATGCATCTTTAGAAGGACCTCGGGTAGTAGGTCAATACCTAGGATGACCATGTGCCCTCTTTTACAGAGGACAATCCTCTATTTCATGGTCTGCCAGAGGATTGACCTTTACGTTGAAAGTGTCCTCTATTTGAAGAGCTGTCCAGTCCAAGGGGCTGTCTTCACAAGCAATTTAGTACAAAGTTAGAGCAGTCTGAATTCCTTTGCAACAGATGATGTCACTAATCTGCTGCCAACCAGCTGCTTCCCTCTTGAAAAGCTGCATTTTCTGAAACTCCTTTTGCTCTGACTTTTTTTTTTTTTTTTACTGAAAGCAGCTCCCTGGTAGTTTTACCACAGTGTACCATGTCCCCCCTGCCCGCATTAAATCCTGGGCATGCCTCTGCGACCTGGCAGTGACGTGGTCAAGGGGTGGGACACCCCATTCCCTCTTGTTTTCCTAGTTGAAGTAGTTTTTTCCATTGAGAAAATCCCCAGGAGTGCAGCAGTGACCCCTCACATTACCACAGTAGTGGGGACACTAATTCACCTTAGCTAGCCTGCTTTGAATAATTAACACATCCCCCCCTTCTCTGCATGTTTAGTCAGAAGTAAGAAATAAATCTTGCTCCCCAGCAGTGAAAGGGTTAAAGGCTAACTTTAGTAACTCACCCTAAAGCGCTCTTTTGTTTCTCCATTGTTCTCTTTAATCATTGTTGTGATGTTGTGCTTCTTTGATGTGCTGAAGTTTCTCTGATGTAAAGTCATTTCTCCGTTAAAGTCCCTTCTCCACTTTATCCAGTAACCATCTTTCAGGTTTACAGGAGCTTCTCGTTGTGAGCAGGAACAAGGAGAACGGGAGAAAAGGGGGTTGGAAGCAATAACTCTGGGGCAGAGTGCTGGAATGGGGCAAAATTGAGGGGCCGAGTTGCTCCCAGTGGGGGCCTTCAGATGCTGCACTGGAGAACTGGGGATTTTGGCTTCTTCAGGAAAATCTGCACACATGAGGAAAATTAGTTGCTCTCCATTCATAGTAATGAAGTAGCAGGGGGGACCCTGGACAGGGGCAGGAAACAAGCCTCTCTCATTGGTTGAGCAGCCCCTGCCAGTTTGATGATGTTCAGTTCTACTCCCCCCACCCCACCCCACCCCACCTAGAAGTATAGTCCTTCCAAGTGCTATGTGACTCCTGAAAACACTTGGCTTATTTTGCTTCGTGTGTTCCTGACAGACCAAAGGTGATTCCATAAAATCCAGGTAATAGTCCAACGTGCTTCTCATTCCATTGTCATGAAGATTCTCCCTGTCCCCCCCGCCCCAGTCTCTGCCCAACAAGTGTAATACTTGATCCACTGTGCCACACTGGTGATAAAACTATGCAATGACAAGGCCTTGAGTGGAATATTAGTGAAGCTGCATAGTCCTAAATGGAATTATTTGAGTGACAAGATGCCAATAAGGCTGTACTCTTGTGCATACTTACTAGGAAATAAGCCCCACTGAAATCACTGGAATGTAGTTCAAAAATAACAATGTTCGGTTATTTATCAATTAAATGTATGTCCCACCTTTCCACTACAAATACTGCTCAGGGCAGCTAATCATTACAGATAAAATAACAACAGTATAGTTACAACATTAAAATGCATCAAATAAAACACGCAATTTAAAAACATCAATAAGAAAGCAATAATGGCACCCACCAGATTAAAATCTACTTCAGCAGCAAATCAGCTTAAATGTCAAAAGCCTGTCTGAAAAGAAGCCTGTCCAACCATCTTGGCCTGTTGGGGGAAGAACAAGAAAGATGGAGCTAGCCTGGCCTCCATTGACTGGTTGTTCCAGAGCCTGAGAGCAGCCACTGAGAAGGTCCTTTCTCGTGTTCCTGCTAAATGTGCCTCTGGTAGTGGTGGGACAGAGAGAAGGGCCTCTCCTGAGGAACTTAAAATGCAGGCAGGTTCATATTGGAGAATGTGGTCTTTCAAATACCCTGGTTCCAAGTCGAGTAGGGCTTTATATGCTAAAATCAGCACTTTTAGCTATGCCCAGAAACTTAAGATGCTTAGTCTTGCATGTGGGCTACTTCATACATCATCATAATCGTCATCATCATTATTTAAGTGTATATTTCATTTTAAATGTACAATAAGAAAGCAATAACAGCACCCACCACATTAAAACCTACTTCAGCAGCAAATCAGCTTAAATGTCAGAAGTCTGTCTAAAACCCCCCCAACCATCTTGGCCTGCTGGGGGAAGAACAAGAAAGATGGAGCTCAGCTAGCCTCCATTGGCAGGTTGTCATTGACCAGTTTAAGTGTACATTTAAAGTATTTTAAATGTAAATTTGAAATTATAAAGTATGAACGACATGTGACAACTCATGTTTACAGGCAGTTGTATCATACCCATACATTTGTAAGGAACCCAGGGTTGGCTGTGGCTCCCTATCATGTACATCTCAATGGCAAACCCAAGTTTGCCACTGTTAACATGTGAAATGGCTCTACAGATATCAGTGGAAGGATGGGGGTCTAAGCATGGCAGAGTCTTTAGTGGAATATTAGCAGAATGACACAGAGCTGAGTGGAAAACTCAGTGGAATAATAGGAGGCTTGTGAAATCTCACTGAATAGATAGGTCAACACCAAAGACTAGAGCAAGGACAAAAATCAAGGGTCAGGAAGGCCAGTGTGTACCCAGCATGGGGCTGCCTACAAGCAATTTAAAATGTATCTTCTTACTGAATATATAGGCCAGGACAGATGTTCCCTGGTTCAGCTCCTTGGGAACACACACTTTCCTGCTCATTGTAGCTTTCTTCACATGGAGCTTTTATCCTGGGATTGAGATTGCTCTGTCACCGATGTTTGTGGGCTCTTTACATGATGCCATGACCTTCCAGGGCATCTCCTGTACTAAATGACTTTGTTCTGTTTTAAAATAGATTGCAGATAATGAGCTATCAAATTACTCCATTGTGTTCGGCTTGAGATCCCTCCATGAAAAGAGGAAAAGTGGCAAGAAGAGGAGTGAGATCAATGATAGATAATGGAAGACTCAGATATGCAGAGAAGGAGGGGGAAAGGGGAGGGGGGAAAGGAAGCAGGTGAAAAAGGGAGTTATTGTGATCCTGTATTTAAAGCGGAAGCAGAAAGCCCTGTTTTAAATGCAGGATTTTAGGCTGGTGTAGAGATGCTCCCCCTTCATGGATCACTGCCTTGTCGTGGCGAAGGCGCTTGCATAACTCAGTGAAGCCATAAGCTATGTCGTGCAGGGCCACCCAAGATGGACAGGTCATGGTGGAGAGTTCTGACAAAATGTGGTCCACTGGAGAAGGAAATGGCAACCCACTCCAGTATTCTTGCCAAGAAAACCCCATGGAACGTAACACAAGGCTAAAAGATATGATGCCGGAAGATGAGCCCCTCAGGTCAGAAGGTGTCCAATATACTACTGGGGAAGAGCAGAGGGAATTTCCAAGTAGCGCCAGAAAGAGTGAAGCAGCTGGGCCAAAGCCGAAAGGACACTCAGCTGTGGATGTGTCTGGTGGTGAAAAGAAAGTCCGATGCTGTAAAGAACAATATTGTTTAGGAACCTGGAATGTAAGATCAACGAATCAAGGTAAGCTGGAGGTGGTCAAACATGAGATGGCAAGATTGAACATCGACATCTTGGGAATCAGCGAACTAAAATGGACAAGCATGGGTGAATTTAAGTCAGATGACCTGAATATCTACTACTGTGGGCAAGAATTCCTTAGAAGAAATGGAGTAGCACTCCTAGTCAACAAAAGGGTGGGAAAAGCAGTGCTGGGGTACAATCTCAAAAACGATAGAATGATCTCAGTACGAATCCAAGGCAAACCATTCAACATCACAGTAATTCATGTCTGTGCCCCAACCACTGAGGCCAAAGAAGCTGAGGTTGATCAGTTCTATGAAGACCTACAACACCATCTAGAACAAACACCAAAAAAAAGATGTCCCCTTCATCATAGGGGATTGGAATGCTAAAGTAGGAAGTCAAGAAATCACTGGGATAACAGGCAAGCATGGCCTTGGTGTACAAAATAAAGCAGGACAAAGGCTAATAGAGTTCTGCCAAGAGAACACAGTGATCATAGCAAACACTCTTTTCCAACAGCACAAGAGGCAACTGTACACATGGACATCACCAGATGGTCAATATCGAAATCAGATTGATTATGTCCTTTGCAGCCAAAGATGGAGAAGCTCTATACAGTCAGTAAAAACAAGACCTGGAGCTGACGGTGGCTCAGATCATGAGCTGCTTCTTGCAAAATTTCGGCTTAAATTGACGAACGTAGGGAAAACCACTAAACCATTCAGGTCTGACCTAAATCATATCTGTTATGAATATATAGTGGAGGTGTCGAATAGATTTAAGGGATTAGACCTGATAGACAGAGTGCCTATGGATGGAGGTCCATAACATTGTTCAGGAGGCAGCAACTCAATCCATCTTGAAGAAAAAGAAATGCAAGAAAGCAAAGTGGCTGTCTGATGAGGCTTTACAAGTAGCTAAGGAAAGAAGGGAAGCAAAAAGCAAGGGAGAAAGGGGAAGATATACCCAACTGAATGCAGAGTTCCAGAGAATAGCAAGGAGAGACAAGAAGGCATTCTTAAATGAACAATACAAAGAAATCGAGGAAAACAATAGAATGGGAAAGAGTAGAGATCTCTTCAAAAAAATCGGAGATCTCAAGGGAACATTTTGTGCAAAGACGGGCATGATAAAGGACAAAGAAGGCAGGGACCTAACAGAAGGAGATGAGATTAAGAAGAGGTGGAAAGAATACACAGAAGAACTATACAGGAAAGATCTTAATGTCCCTGATAGCCATGATAGTGCGGTCACTGAACTTGAGCCGGACATCCTCGAGAGTGAAGTCAAGTGGGCCTTAGGAAGCATTACTAACAACAAAGCTAGCGGAGATGAATCAGAGGAACTAGAGATTAAATCGCCAACATTCGCTGAATCATGGAGAAATCAAGAGAATTCCAGAAAAATGTCTATTTCTGCTTCATTGACTACGCTAAGGCCTTTGAGTTAGTTGTGGATCACAATAAACTCTGGCAAATTCTTAAAGAGATGGGAGTACCAAACCACCTTACCTGTCTCCTGAGAAACCTGTACAAGGGTCAAGAAGCAACAGTAAAAACCGGACGTGGAACAACCAAATGGTTCAAAATTGGGAAAGGAGTATGACAAGGCTGCATATTGTCACCCTACTTATTTAACAGAATACATCATGAGAAACACTGCAATCACAGGTCGGAATTAAGATTGCCAGGAGAATTATAAACAACCCCAGATACGCAGACGATACCACCCTAATGGCAGAAAGCGAAGAGGATCTGAAGAGCCTCTTGTTGAGGGTGAAAGTGGAGAGTGCAAAAGCTGGTTTGAAACTCAACATTAACAAAACGAAGATCATGGCATTTGGCCCCATCACTTCCTGGCATATAGAAGGGGAAGAAATGGAAACAGTGACAGATTTTATTTTCTTGGGCTCCAAGATCACCACAGATGGTGACTGTAGCCATGAAATTAAAAGACGCTTGCTGCTTGGGAGGAAAGCTATGGCAAACTTAGACAGCATAGTAAGAAGCAGAGACATCACCTTGCCGTCAAAGGTCCGTCTAATCAAAGCTATGGTTTTCCCAGTAGTAACGTATGGCTGTGAGAGCTGAACTATAAGGCAGGCTGAGCGCCAAAGAATAGATACTTTCGAATTGTGGTGCTTCTGAAGACTCTTACGAGTCCCCTGGACTGCAAGGAGGTCAAATCAGTCAATGCTAAAGGAAATCAACCCTGACTGCTCATTGGAAGGACAGATATTGAAGCTGAAGCTCAAATATTTTGGCCACCTAATGCAAAGAGAAAACTCACTGGAAAAGACCCTGATACTGGGAAAGATTGAAGGCAAAAGGAGAAGGGGACGGCAGAGGATGAGATGGCTAGATAGCATCACCAATGCAATGAATATGAACATGAGCACACTCCGGGAGAGAGCGGAGGACAGGAAGACCTGGCGTGCTATGGTCCATGGGGTCACGAAGAGTTGGACATGACTTAACGACTGAACAACAACAAGAGATGCCCTGTGACTTCCTCCCACCATTTGGAGGAGTTTGAGCCAGGATGATCTGCCCAAGGCTTAAGACACTGGAAGGCACTTGTCCCAGAGTAAGAAACATCTGGGCACCCTACCCTTTTTCTCTGCAAGGGACACTAGTCAGCTCATTAGCAGTTTGTTGAGTGGTGTCAGGTTTCCCGATCCCCCCAGCAAACACTCTCAGGCAATCTGACACCGGAGACCCAAATCAATGAGTTTTCCTTATTGCAGGAAATCTCACGGCAAAAGCTTAATGGTTACACTCTTCAGAAATCATATAGCTGATATAGTAGGTATAGGCTCCATGTAATTCCAGAACAGTCCAAAACTAACGCTACTACCGTGACCGAGATCCTCACCAGCTTGGTTTCCCCATTGCCATCTCCACGGTTCTGAACACAAGGGATTCCTAGTGTATCTAACCCTGGCAATCTAAACACAGGGTTCCAACCCCAGATAAGGAATGGGAATGATTCAGCAATCAAGGGATAAATTCTTGAGAGGCCTAAACAAAACCACACCCATAGAGAATCCAACTTTGAATCTTTTGTTGATAACTCCAGGCTACACGGTCGAGGACTTTCAAGATCAAGGGAAGGGTAAACCCAGACACACAAGGAGTTCCATGCCACTGCTTTTGCATTGGTAACACCATACTGCATGCATCCAGGCAGAGGAAAGCCCAAAGGTCATAGATGAAACCCAGCCTGCCAGTACGCTGGAGCTGACAGCAAACAAAGACACACAACCCACAGCAACAAGAGTTGACATCTATGTAAAGCCTCACGGTACTTTTCATGGCATGTCTTTAGCAGTCTAAAGTTCCAAGTAAGGGAGAATCCATGTGCAGAGTGCCTCCAACAGCCCAGATGATGATGGATCCTAACAGAGAAGGCTTCGGGCAATGAAGATGAGATGTTCCTAGCAAAGACTCTTTGCCTTTGCATCAGCTTAAAAGGGAAGGCATGACTGCAAGACACCCCCTCCGGATCCCTTGACATACAAGGGCCTTTAGCCTTTCAGCAAGGCCCCTGTCTACACAGAGTGTCACTGCTCAGCCCTCCAGCATGGACACTTCAACCTGGGTGACCCTCCTGCAAACCCCACCCCATCTGTGTCAGGATCTCACAGACAGCTTCCAGCCTCCCTGCTTGCCAAGGCCAAACCAGCAGGTGGACAGGGAGTTGGGCGACTCCCCCTGGCTCCACTCTGGGAACACTGGCAGAGATAAGCTCACACAGACTCTGACATTCCAGAGGCTGAAATGGCCCAAGCCCTTCCAGGCTACTTCTAATCAAATCCTGGCTATAACCTACAAGGCCCACTGCAGTGCTGAAGCTGGGCCCTGCCAAGTGGTGCTGTTGGCTCACCTAGGAAGTGGCAACATCCACTGATTGCTGAGACCTCCAGGGTACCAGCACTGGGATGGCTGAGATGCTGGTGGCCCAGCAGTGAACATAAGAGCCTTCTTCATAAGACCAAACGTCCATCTAGTCCAGCAATCTGCTTCTAACAGTGGCCCACCCAAATTACCCTGGGAAACCAACAAAGAGAGCATAAAGGGAATAGCCTAACCCTGTTGCTGCCCCCTAACAATGGCATTAAGCAGCATACTGTTTCTCATCAGGGAGATTCCATATTGTCACATTCTGTGGGTACTTGAGGCTTGCAGGAGAAGCTGGTAGCATCTGATCAAGGCAGATAAAGAGAGAGTGAGATCAAGGCAGGTCAAGTCCAGTCAAGTGGACAACGTTAAGTCACAGAAGGCAAGTTCAGGTCAAGCAGATAAAATCTGGTAAAAGTAGATAGGTGAAGGCAGACAAGGTCAGACCAAGTCAGAAAATTGGTTAAAATAGTTAAATCAAGGCAAAGGCAAGGTAAAAGCCCTCTTATGCGCAGGACAGAAAACAGGACCTTGGACAGCTCCAGATACGCTCTGCTGGCTAAAGCTCTCTTGTACTACAACAATAGGAGAATGTTGTCTCACCAGGGAGCTACAGCCAACTGAAGCTTTATGTAGGCTGATTTGACCTGTAGTTTGGCCATCTCCATCCCCTCGTCTGGAGGAGCTGACTGGACTTGCCTGATTTTGCAGTCTTAGACTTCTGTGAGGCTGGGGAGATTCTGCCAGGACTGATCTTCTGAGTCAGGGGATAGTGGCAGAATTTGTCCTCTGGCTGGGTGGGCCCTGAATAAGGTACAGCCCGTCCTTCCCCTGAGGAAGCAACCTGAGCCTCGTTAGAGACTTCTGCTGCACGCTGAAAGGTCTGAGAGCTAGGGGTCATGGCGCATATAGCCATCATAACTAATAGCTATTGATAGAGCCATCGTCCATGAAAGGGCTGGATGCACCTGATCCTGAATTATCTTGGAAGCTAAGCAGGGTTAGCCCTGGTTAGTACTTGGATGGGAGACTGCCTAGGAATCAGGCTTCCTGCATTGAGCGGGGGTTGGACTCGATGGTCTTGTAAGCCCCTTCCAACCCTACGATGCTATGATTCTATGAATAAGTCTAATCCCATCTTTAAAGCCATCTAAGCTAGTGGCTGTCACCACAGCTTGTGGCAGGGAATTTGATAAATTAATTAGGTGTGGTGTTTTTTGTCTGCCCTTCATCTTCTGCCAACCAATTTTCATTGTGTGACCCCCACATTATGAGATGGGGGAGTTCACAAGGACTATCTATTAACCATCCCTGGTATAGGGAATACTTAGGCATGCATGTATGTAAAAGGACCCTTGCAAATGCTTTACTTGGGGAACAGAATTGGAAGGCAATACTTCTATTTCTTTATTCCACGTTCTCATAGGAGAGATTCAAGGGTAAACACTATAAGACTGGACTTGCACCAACATTATTACTACTGCCTCCCAGAAGAGCCTTTTCTAATGAGCAGAACAAGTTAACCAATCTGGCAGATGCTATGCTGAAAAAGGAGCATCTGCCATTCCTAATCATTACTTGACTATCTAGGCTTATACAATAATTGTTTTGTTCCACGAGTCTCACAAACCTGTCACATACCAAACATCAACATTTGGGGGTGGAAATCCCACTTGTTCAAATTTCTTTGACCAAGATGTTCTTTTCCTGCTAAATTATACTTTTAAAACATCTGATTACATAGTAGGGAGAAACATGTTTCAGATTTTACATTCCACCCTCGATGAGTTTCAGGTGCATCATACTTGCAAGGCAGATGGCCTACAAAATGAAAAATCTTAACCTACTGTTCAGGGAGAAGAAAGATAATACTGTGGAATCATGACCATGTTACTTGTTTGTGTAATATTCTACAGACCGAAGCCCACATAGCTCCATGTACAACTGTTGCGATAAGATACACAGAGGTGTGGTGCTGATTGTACTGACTTCCCTCCTCGCATTTCATAACTCTGTTAGCATCTACAAACTTTAGACCACCTGCACACTGTATCTCTTTTGTATGTGTGAACAAGCACAAGGTTGCCTTGTTAATTCAGAATCTATAACTCAGCAGTGTTAGGGTCTAACCATAGCTCAGTGGTGGAATACATGCTTTGTATGCAGAAGATCCCAGGTTCAATTCCCAACATCTCCAGGAAGGGCTGGGAAAACTCCTGCTTGAAACCCTTGAGAGCCACTGCCAGTCAGTGTTGACAATACTGGGCTAGATGGAACAATGACTCAGAATAAGGCAGCTTCCTATATTCCTAGCAGGCTGCTTGGTGGTAGGGAAGGCACTATAGGCTGCCATGATAGTTGGTAACCATGGCAGTGGTCACCTCTGCCTAAGCAAAGCTAGGTAGAGGTGGGAAAAGTGAAGCACAATGGGATCTTGCCTAAACCCCATGCAGGTCACCTACTTCAGGCAGCACCAAGCTAATCAAAACTACATATATTTGGGAGTCCCTAGATCTCGCAAATGCTAATTTAATTATGCATGCATATGCCAGCCCTGAAATTATCTCCCCAGGTATGATTAAATCAGTGGTGCAAGACTGGAAATTCCTTAACTTTTGGAAAGTCACAGTTTTGAATAGCTGTAGGCTTAGTACATCATTGATTGGTTTGCCCATCCCAAATGGTCTCTTTTGACACTCCTGATAGCTCCGGCCAAAAGTTGTTCCAGCCCTATCGTTTCAGGGGGAAAGGCTATTGAAGCCATCTGGGAATCATTTGGGCATCGTTCCTCTAACCTCTTTGTGTTTTTGTCATGTCAGACCTGGCCCTCATTGTGCCTTTGAAACCTTTGTTTAAATGGTGTAAGAATCAACCAACTGGTATTGAAAGGCACACTGCTTCTGATACTGGAGGTAAAATACAGCCATCATGACAAGTAGCCAGTCATAGCCTTATCCTCCAGGAATAGAGCCAGGGAAAAGTTCCCATAGCACTTGAGCTAAATTCCAATCAGTCATTCCTATTCCGGAAGGGGCTTATTCCCTGAACACTGAGAAGTAGTTTGCAGAAGATCTGTATAGAGACACATGTCCTGATCATTGCACTCAGTGAGACTTACTTCTGAGATTTGTACTGCAACAGTAGTTTCTGAGGTTCTCTTAGCGCTCTGCAGTGCCCTTTGGCCTCTCCCTCCTTCAACGTCTAGTTCTCTCCCTTGATTGTTAGAGCAGATAGGGATCAGAATGATGTTCATGAATACAGCCTATAAACTTTAAAAAATAAACATGACCACAAAATGGCTACACATAGAGTCACTTAAAACTGGATACAGAAGTTACCCAGCACCAAGGACTACACAGGAAATACATAATGAATATATGTTTTAATTTTATGAGGTTTTGTGTGGAATCTGGATTCTACACTGTCCACCCCTGATTCTGAAATGATAATGATGCGCATTACCCAGAGTCAAAGATGAAGTAGCAAAATTAGGCCAAACTACTGACTGGTAGCTTATTGCTTTACAAATGTTCATTCTGTCATAATGACCCACGCTGTGCTAAACCACTTCTAATTTTTACAGTGTAATTCATAAGTATTAAAACAGATTATCTCATGATTTTAAAGAGTACAGAAACTGTGAGTTAGATTGGTTTTCTTTAAACTTCACACAACCTTTTAAAATTATTAGGAAGAGAGCTTTTTCCCACCCCGTCTTTGAAATAACTTCTCTTGTACATGTACCAAATCCACATATAACTCAAACATGCAGGAAAAGAGATGAAAGGGCAGATGCGTGCATTTAATGAAACTTTGGCACAATATCTCCACTTGTAAAATGTTGCTATGGATTTCTCAGTTTGCAGAATGCGAGCCAAGAATTGGTCAACCTTGCGACAACTAAGAATTGCATACAAAAAGTTCCTCAGAAGTTTTAAAATGATAAAGCCTGAGGTATGTTCTGCTTCATGTAATTTCAGGAAACAAAACTAATACAAAGCTGCTTTTAAATAAGCAGAAACTAAATTGATATTTGGCACTGACACTCTTAACAGGAGGAAACAGCACTTCCTAACACCTTTGTCTTTTAATTTTGCTTACGTAATGCTGAAGTTCTTCATATTTGCACCCTTGAAGCCTATGTATAGTTTCAAACCTGATTGCTAACAGTAGTATCTAAAGTTAGTCCTACAAAGAGTCATTTAAATCAATGGGACTTAAGTTAGTCATGACTAACTTAAGGCCTATTCATTTCAATGTGTTTACTCTGTGGAGGACTAACATTGGATACTGCCCTAAGTTTGGTCCCATCAGTGGTGTGTACGCTCCTATACCAGTATCACTCATCTTGATGCTGATATGGGAGGAGACAATGTGATCAGCATGGCCCCATATAATTCAAAGCTTTGTAGGTTACCGCGGTAGTGTCTGACTGAACCACGGGTAGAATTATTTATTTAAAATGTTCTATTTTGATTTTCAGCCCCAAATAGTGCCCAGGGCAACTTTCAAATTAACAGTGCAACCCTATGCCTGTCTAATCAGCAATAACCACATTGTGCTCAATGGAGCTTACTCCCAGGTAAGTCAGTAATACAACACAATAAAAAAAACTAAGAATATTACATCAATTAAAACAGCAGCAAGGAGGGACCATAAAAATGGCTCAGTGCATAAAAACGAAGATGTAGGGCTGCTGCCTTCACACCTTTCTTGTGGGCTTCCCAGAAGCAACTCACTGGCCAATATAAGAGACAGGATGCTGGACTAAATCAGTGATGTGGAATCTCCAGCCCATAGGCCAGTGTCAGCCACCAGCCAAAGCCCCTCCACAAAGCCACACCCATCAGAGAACAGTGAGGAGAGAGGTTATGCTGGTTTAGTCAGGATTCTTCTCCAAACTCTGAGAAAAGGGGTCCCCTTTCTCTGTGCATGGAGAGGAAATGCAGCCAGCTGATGATCCAGGAAGAAACCACTCTCTTCCACGATCATCAGCTTGCTGTGTTTCCCAATTGGCTAAGCAGTGGCAAGGAAGAGATAGTTGGTTTTAAGGAGGGCTGTTGAACCTCTTTCAGCCGAGGGTGAATTCCGGGGGTGGGGGGGGGGCAGGGAGGAAGCTCTTGGGAGCTGCACTCCAGTGGTGAGTGGGGCCAAAGGCAAACAAGGTGGGGCCAAAATACTAAAAGTACCAGCATATTTTAGCATATAGCTCTTACTGCTAGTGTCTAAACCTTAGGAGGGGCATTTCATTCTTTTATAATGTGTGTGGGGGGAAAATGTGCAAAAACTGGAAAACCACCAAATAATCGGCGGTTAGGGGAAAGGAAGCATAGCCAGGAAAAGGAGTGTGGGCAACTGAGGAACCCTGGAGAGCCAGATAGGAACCCCAGGAGAATGAAGCGCATGTGTAACCCACTAGTATATTTTTCTTTAAGAATTCTGAGTGGGAATATTCCTGCACATGCTCAGTAAAGGAGTGAGAGAGGGAGCGGCCACCATTTTAGGAAGTTACCAAAATACAGTGTGGAAGAGGCTTGTTTTCTCCTCCCTGTAAGATCCTGAACCCTTGAGACAGGGCTGTTTTACAAAGTTGTTCCTGTGTTGCTGGATCCTGATCCATTTTGAGAAGATTGACGGAGCTGGAGTGAACTGAGTAGAAACTAGTGTCTTTCTAGTTTCTTCAGCCAGCAGAAAAATCAAGCTTCAGGGAGTTTTATTTATATATTTTTTGTTGTGGACTCCAGCTGACAAAACTTTGGGAGGGCTGTGCTCTGTTTTATTGGTTTGGTGATAAGGGAATTGTTATGCATGCAAAATTATTATATGTGCATTATTATTGTTTTTAATTAAGAAATTAAAATGATATATGTTAATTGTCCCTATACAAGGCCTTTGCTGTGAGTCCCTTTAGAGACCCTGAAGAAAAGTGTTACACATGGGCCCAAGGTTCCCCACACCTGGTTTAAACCTCCTCTCCCACGATCTCTGCTGCCCCCTGCATTGTCCAGCTGGTTATATATGTGTGCATGAATGGTGAGAGAGTGTGGGGTGGCCCATTCACTGCCACTGTGCCCACTTTGATTTTGGCCCTATCCACCTTAGGCAATGGTTCCACTTATTGCTGCCATGGAGCCCCTGATAGTCTTCACCAAGGCAATGTGGCTCTCGGGCCAAAAAAGGTTCCCCATCCCTGAACTATATGGACTGGGCCTCATGTGGACCACAGACTGTATGCAGCCCCTGAGCCCCCCTGCCCATGCACCCTGAAATGAATTTTTAAAACAAAAACACAAAGTAGTGCTCTGTAGTGGCTACAGAATGCTAAAGTAGACAGATTTAGGTTGAGAACAAGCAATACTGAGCACTACCATTCTGGTTTTTAGAAGTTTATTTTCCTCTCCCAGTGCAATGGTGGGGGGGTTTCTGTGGGCAAAAATGGCCTTGGACCTCTTTTAGTTGCTCACCCCTGACATGGACCCTTGTCCTCCTTCCATCTGGTTCTTCATATGTTCTTATAATTAATCTTTGGGGAGGGAAAAATCCCCCCTCTCCAAAATTTTGTAGGGAGATGCTTCAACAATTGTTTTGCTAGAACTTTGCCTTGGATACACACAACGTAGGGAGAACTTTGATATATAGCTTCCACAGCAGTTTGTCTCTAGTTCTTTCACAGTCTGCCTCCCTGTGCAATTTTTCTTCCAGGATTGTGCCTTGATCCTCTGACCTTGAGCTTCCATTAAAGCTATTGACTTCAAATATAAGTTTCAGGCTCCCCCATAAGTTGAAAAGAATAAGTGGAGTTTCACTTGCCCACACATTGTACAGCTTCACTTGTTCAAGAATTTATTGTGTTAATATCTCAAATGTCTCACAGCTTATTATTAACCACTCAGAATACACATTTGTGATTTGGCACTCATTTATAATGCTTTGGGGCATTTATTTAACAAGAACCACTCAATCTTATAAGAAGAGTGTTTAATTTCCTTCAGTGAAAGAAAATAAATGATAAAAATGGCTGATAGGGGCTGTGGAGGAATTCTGAGCATCTCTATTGTCTGAAACACTTTGCAGACTAATAATTGGAAACTGATCATTATAAATGCCAGTGCAGAAACAAAAATAGCACATGCATGTGCTGAAAGGATGGTAATACTGTTATTTTTTTCATAACAAACTATATATGGGAGGTTATTTCGACAAACGCTTCACAAGTTTTTAAGAATCTGCACAAACCTTCCCCAACCTGATGCTCCCCAGATCTGTTAGACTACAACTCCCAGCATCCCCCAGCCAGTTAAAGTCCAATACATCTCGAGGGCAGCAGGCTAGGACACACTAACCTAGAGCATAGTTCAAACAGGATTTAAGTGAATTCCAGTTTTACTATGCATAGCATCAAGTTGATATCAATAGAGCTTTAAACAGAAGTTACCAATATGTAAATATGTAGTTTGTTCTAGGCCAGGAGTTTCCAACCTTTTTTGGTCAGAGGGTACATTTGGAATTTTGGGAAACTGTTGTGGGTGTTTTAACAAAATGGCTGCCATGAGGGGGTTTGCCCATTTATAAAATAGCTGCCATGGAAGACATGGCCAGCCATAAAATGCTCATTTCCCAGAAGGCAGGCTGATGAGGCTAAAAGAAAAGTAACTAGCCCCCAAACCTAAGTACAAGCCAGAAAGGGTCTGACTTCCAAAACACAAAACCACACTTTGATCCCAAATACAGATGATGCTGGAGGGCAGAACTTTACTTTGCATCCACCCAGTTAGAAATAAATAAAATAAATCTTAAGGAATAAAATTAAAATCAGGAGGGGCAGGGAGCCAGGTCGGGGCCAAGAGTGGTGTTCATCCGCACACATGCTGGAGACCCTGTTTCTAGGCTGAAGCCCACAGAGGGGAGACTGCCCTTTGGGAGGAACTACAGCAGGGAGTACCTAAAGTCCATCATGAGGCAGATTCAATAGTCAGCAGCAGTGTGAGAACCCAGTGCTTGTCTAGGATGACTCACATCTGATCAGAGCATTGGAACCTGGAGGCAAGGCCTATGGCCTGTAACTGCCAAGCCAAGCCAGGTGTGGACGGCACAGGATGTGAGCTGAGATACTGTTGCAGGGAGTCATATGTTCTTAGCCCCACCTCCCTAGAGAAGTTCAGCTCCCAGTTAAAAAGGAAGCACTCTGTTTCTGAGCCATGCACTTCAGTGATGCTAGTTGCTTGCTGGCATTGCTGGGACACTGGCATGGTGGTGAATGTGGGAAACCACGAATGGTGGGGGGATGGGAGATAGGTAAGAATCATTATCACAGGATTTGACCAGCAAGATATTTTCAGGGGCACATCATCAAGAAAACATGGTGCTTGGGGGATTCCACTCTACACTCTTTGGAGTTTTCAGCAGGAAAACCCATGGCTTCATTCTGAAGTCCCATTTCAGGATCCTTAGTGTTCCCAGGCATCTCCAATGCAGAGATTGGCATGTTCTGGGTCATGACACACACACATACACGTACCTTCAGGCAATAGACACACATGTATATACACACAGAGAGAGACCTCTTTCAAGGACAGTCAGCATTTCTGTTCCTGTCTTCTTAATCCTTCCTTCATATTGGCTGAGTTTGAGAAAAGGAACTTGTTGCCACAAAAGACTAACATGGTTACCCTTCTGGAAAATATTTAGAGATGGTACTAACATGTTGTAGCTTGATCTCTGGGTATATTGAGATCATTTAACTCAAACCATGTAGCACCTGTTGCCATAGTATGCCAGTTATTATTGCGGTTATTGTTAAAAAAAGGAGCCTGAAAAAACTCCTAATAAAATAAGCATCAGATTCGGTACGTACAGATAAGCGATAAGAATTCTTCTGTAATACCGTACACAGCAAAGTAGAAACTCTATTCTCATAAACAGAAGGTCTAAAAGGTCAGAACTGAAGTTGATGTGTAAAATATGAACAGTTAATTGACAGGTTTTTGAATATGTGCATGTATTTAGCTAATTAATATGTATTTACAGTCTTCATGCCGTTAATAGTGCTTGCTTTGAGATAATATGCAGTTACACTGTGTCAAGCAGACAACCGAGACTCCCTTGCATGTGAACAAAAGCTCTATTGTTCTGCCAGTTCTGAAGTAAATGATAAAAATTATAAACTAATTTGCATAACAGGAGATTAGAAAATTATCCCTTTATCCTTATTAATATATTTGCCCTTCCTAATTATAAAGATTCAAATCTTTCTAGAATAACTTCACACAAAAATATTCTTGGATATAAACCGCACGTCAAGCTCAGTTTTGGAAGATAATTTGCATAATGAAACAAAAGAGATAAATGGCTTCTGTTTAATAATAGCTAGTTTTAAGAGAATATCTTGCCAAAATTGGAATCTTTGGGAGCAGAACTTTCCCCCTGAACTTAATTATTGAACTTTTCAACTAGATGTTATTATTTCCAAAGATACTAGTCAGCATGGAGAAAGAGTCATGAACCAGGCCTATCTTTGCCATCAGTTCTAGGGCCTGGTCTGCATCCATTTTAAAAAAGGACCAGATTACACACTCAGTTTTTATTAAACTCTGTGTGTCTCACATACATAGCAAAACATCCCTGCCTTTGACTCTCTGTCTATCATCAGTCATTGCTGAGTGTCATGTAATGTTCAATACTAGAGGAATTCCCTATGTGGGGAACGTTGAAGGAAAAACATGGAATTTGATAGATGTTGGTATGATTGAAATGTGGGGTTCATATGGTTGTTGTGTCTCATCTGAAGATTGTCTAACAAGAAATCTCTCTAGAATACAATCCTATGCATGTTTAGACAGGAAAATGCTGGGGAATGCTGGGAGTTGTAGGACTTTTTTTTCTGTCTAAACATGTATAGGATTATGTCCTTATAAGAGTGAGTTGTATTAACCTCTTTATTCAACCCCCTTTCTAGCTCTCGATTTCCTAGCTGCCTTTACTTCCCGTAGTCCTTACACAGACAGCTGGGAACTATAATATTGCAGGAGTATCTATAAAGTGATTACAATACAGTTGTTGTGAAGATATCAAAAGCAAACTTGCCAGACAAGCTCCACAAGCGTTTGCCTGGATCACCATCTGTGTGTGTGCGGGTGGGGAGGGGAGTGAGTGAGTGAGAGAGTGAGTGAGTGGGTTTGTTGCATGTAGCAGAGTACACAGAGCCCAGTGCTTCTTGGGACTATCTCTGTCTCAGGACAATGGCTGCTATCCAGAGGTGGGCAAGCACCAAAGTCATTCCTCTGTCACTTGTGTCTTCTCTGCTCACCTCCTGAACTTGGACCAAGTGACCTGGTATTTGGTGGTTCAACATGAAAGTTGCTCTACAAGAAGCAAAACAAGCACCAGTGGCTGCAAGCATCCTATATTATATCAGCCTATAATAGCATATTAAGCAATCCCACCATCCATCCACCCACCCACCTCAATAGCTATCATCATCATTGTCGTCATCACCACCACCACCACCATCATAATCACATAAGAATAGTGTTACTAAAACTCAGGGCTACCCTATGAACTTGACTGGCAGACGATTTAGGACAGACCCCCAAAAGTACTTCTTCATACTAAGCATTCATATAATTCACTGCTACAAGCTGTGGCTGTGGCCATAAGCTCAGGCAGCTTTAAAAGGGGTATTAGACAAATTTATGAGGGTAGGATGATTGGCAGCAATATGCCATGATAGCCAGAGAGAAGGTGCACTTCTCAATGTCAGTGTAGAAAACGAATAGCTCCCTAGAAGCATTTAGGTGGCCATGATTAGTCAGAGGATGCTAGGCTGGATGGATCTTTGGAAACTGTGGCTGAGGTAGGGTGGGTGGAGTTTATATCTTTAAGGAATAAATAAATAACATGAATGTTCTTCTAAGAACATTTATATCACACTCTTTTGCAATTCAATATCTACAGACCCATTCAACATCACAGTAATTCAAGTCCATGCCCCAACCACTGATGCCAAAGAAGCTGAGGTTGATCGGTTCTATGAAGACCTACAGCACCTTCTAGAATTAACACCAAAAAAAGATGTCCTCTTCATCATAGGGGATTGGAATGCTAAAGTAGGAAGTCAAGAAATCACCGGGATAACAGGCAAGCATAGCCTTGGTGTACACAATGAAGCAGGACAAAGGCTAATAGAGTTTTGCCAAGAAAACACGCTGATCATAGCAAACACTCTTTTCCAACAGCGCAAGAGGCGACTCTACACATGGACATCACCAGATGGTCAATATCGAAATCAGATTGATTATGTCCTTTGCAGCCAAAGATGGAGAAGCTCTATACAGTCAGTCAAAACAAGACCTGGAGCTGACTGTGGCTCAGATCATGAGCTTCTTATTGCAAAATTTTGGCTTGAATTGAAGTATGTAGGGAAAACCACAAAACCATTCAGGTCTGACCTAAATCATGTCCCTTATGAATATACAGTGGAGGTGAGGAATAGATTTAAGGGATTAGACCTGATAGACAGAGTGCCTGAGGAGCTATAGATGGAGGTCCGTAACATTGTTCAGGAGGCAGCAACTCGATCCATCCCAAAGAAAAAGAAATGCAAGAAAGCAAAGTGGCTGTCTGATGAGGCTTTACAAGGAGCTGAAGAAAGAAGGGAAGCGAAAAGCAAGGGAGAAAGGGGAAGATATACCCAACTGAATGCAGAGTTCCAGAGAATAGCAAGGAGAGACAAGAAGGTATTTTTAAATGAACAATGCAAAGAAATGGAGGAAAACAACAGAATGGGAAAGACTAGAGATCTCTTCAAGAAAATCGAAGATCTCAAGGGAACGTTTTGTGCAAAGACAGGCATGATAAAGGACAAAGAAGGCAAGGACGTAACAGAAGCAGATGAGATTAAGAAGACGTGGAAAGAATACACAGAAGAACTATACAGGAAAGATCTTAATGTCCCTGATAGCCATGATAGTGTGGTCACTGAACTTGAGCCGGACATCCTAGAGAGTGAAGTCAAATGGGCCTTAGGAAGCATTACTAATAACAAAGCTAGCAGAGATGACAGTCTTCCAGCTGAGCTACTTAAGATCCTAAAAGATGATGCTGTTAAAGTGCTGCACTCAATATGCCAACAAATTTGGAACACTCAACAGTGGCCACAAGACTGGAAAAGGTCAGTTTACATTCCAATTCCAAAGAAGGGCAATGCCGAAGAGTGTTCAAACTACCATACAATTGCGTTTATTTCACATGCCAGCAAAGTTATGCTCAAAATCCTACAAGCTAGGCTTCAGCAGTATGTGAACCGAGAACTACCGGAAGTACAAGCTGGGTTTCGAAGAGGCAGAGGAACTAGAGATCAAATAGCCAACTTTCGCTGGTTCATGGAGAAAGCAAGAGAATTCCAGAAAAGTGTCTATTTCTGCTTCATTGACTACACTAAAGCCTTTGATTGTGTGGATCACAACAAACTCTGGCAAATTCTTAAAGAGATGGGGGTACCAGACCACCTTACCTGTCTCCTGAGAAACCTGTACGATGGTCAAGAAGCAACAGTAAGAACCAGACATGGAACAACCGATTGGTTCAAAATTGGGAAAGGAATACGACAAGGCTGCATATTGTAGCCCTGCTTAATTAACTTATATGCCGAGTACATCATGAGAAATGCCGGGTTGGATGAATCACAGGTCGGAATTAAGATTGCCGGGAGAATTATCAACAACCTCAGATATGCAGATGATACCACCCTAATGGCAGAAAGCGAAGAGGATCTAAAGAGCCTCTTGTTGAGGGTGAAAGAGGAGAGTGCAAAAGCTGGTTTGAAACTCAACATTAACAAAACGAAGATCATGGCATCTGGCCCCATCACTTCCTGGCATATGGAAGGGGAAGAAATGGAAACAGTGACAGATTTTATTTTCTTGGGCTCCAAGATCACCGCAGATGGTGACTGTAGCCATGAAATTAAAAGACGCTTGCTCCTTGGGAGGAAAGCGATGGCAAACCTAGACAGCATAGTAAGAAGCAGAGACATCACCTTGCCGACAAAGGTCCGTCTAATCAAAGCTATGGTTTTCCCAGTAGTAATGTATGGCTGTGAGAGCTGCACTATAAGGAAGGCTGAGCACCAAAGAACCGATGCTTTCGAACTGTGATGGAGAAGACTCTTGCGAGTCCCCTGGACTGCAAGGAGGTCAGATCAGTCAATCCTAAAGGAAATCAACCCTGAGTGCTCATTGGAAGGACCGATACTGAAGCTGAATCTCAAATATTTTGGCCACGAAGAGAAAACTCTCTGGAAAAGACCCTGATGCTGGGAAAGACTGAGGGCAAAAGGAGAAGGGGACAGCAGAGGATGAGATGGCTAGATAGCATCACTGATGCAATGAAAATGGACTTGAGCACGCTGCGGGAGAGAGTGGAGGACAGGAAAGCCTGGCGTGCTATGGTCCATGGGGTCACGAAGAGTCGGACACGACTGAACGACTGAACAACAACAATCTACAGACGAGTCTCTGTTTTTTCTGTACTTTCCTTTTCAGCAAGCCATTTTAATGACTACGATACGGTGTGTGCCAACAAATGCCTTGATATGCAGAGCAGGGATAAAATGAAACTCCTAGAGTACATAACTGATGTAATGGCATAGCTTATGACAGATGGATATTGCTGTTATGCCAAGAAAATTGCTGCATAAATATAAAAGGAAAGTATAGTATTTGGATATAAATCATCTTCGTATTTAGAATTCAAGATATGCTTTAAATGGCTAATGCAAGAATAATTTTCTGCAGTCTAATATCAACTCAAGTACAAACTAAGCTTCCCTCAACTTTGACAAATGATATAATATTCTACCCACCCACACACCCCAGTAAAGTAAAAGATGGAAACAAAATTAATTGTATGCATCTTAGAGCAGGGATGGTGTGTATATAGAGATACATTACATCATGGGCTTAATGTAATAAAATTTTCATCTTGCAATGAGATAAAGTGGGATGCATCATCATCAACTGATAGCACATGAGACTTATCAAGTGATGAAAAAAAAACCCTTTCGGAGTCCATCCTCAAGGTCTTAGTAGCAAATGTAAGAAACGCATGTGACTAATCATCTATTATAGATATCTGCAGTATGGAGATGATTACACTGTCCTACCTTGCAGGCTTTTTGTAAGGATTACTAAGAATGTGTGACTCACTTTTACACACTTAGAATCTGCTATATAATTTACAAGTGGGGCCTGCAAAAAAATGTTGCAGTGCTTCTGTTCAGAGTTCCTCCCAGCCAGACGTGCCCTTTTCCAGGATACTCTATTCCATTCCCCTTCCCAGCCACATACCCCTCCGGTTTTCCTCCCCCCACCCCCCAACAATCAGTCAACATTTTATGGTGGTCTTTGGGCTGTCATCATTGGGATGTTTTGGAGTTCGCCCTTAGGGTTTTTTCCCTTAAAGATGTTTGGTATTTCTCCAAGCCTTATAGGTTCTCCGAGCTTGCTTATGTCTTCCTCTTGTGTGTGGATGGTGCCAGTTTGGTTACATAAGGATCCATACTCTGAGAATGAGTTTGATGTTAATATTGCTGGGCTCACTCCACTTCTCTGAGCGCAGTGCTTACCTGGTTTGGTTTTCTTTGGACAGAGGTCATGGGAGGCATATTGGTATTTTGTTATATTTATGTTTATTTTCAAATGTACAGGATGAACATTGGTGGGGGCACACAGCTTAAACACTTCAAAAGACAGCAGAGGTCTACTGCTCCCACATCACATCTCCAGGGAGCCAGCAACACCCTATGTTGCTTACAGAGCCAATACTCACCTTTCTGTTTCTTCCTATGTGTTTGACTCAAATCACATTCTGTTGTTGTTTTCACACCTTGCCCCTTTCCCTAGCTAGAGGGTGGGGGGATCCAGAAGACTTTTTTCTGCCCGTCACGAAGACTTCTTAGCTCCTAGAGAGACGTATCATCACCAGAGCATCACGGGTTATCAACACGCCTTTCTCAAGTCCAGGTATTGCCTTAAGGAAACCAACACTGATCACCCTATGCACAGAAATCTGAAAGGAAATGTGTAACCAGATTAGTGATCTGAGTTTCACACATCCAAGGGTTAATTTCACAAGGAGCAGCCCTCTTTCTCCCCATTTCACCCTGTACACCCAATTGCTTGCTTTAAAAATAGAGAGGAAAAGCAGTTTGAGAGATGACATAAGGCTCTGCTGCTTAAAGTTAGTCAAGTAGCGCAAGGTTCATAAAAATCCTTGGGCATGCCCAAAGTAGCCCTTTGGATCCTGACCAATATTCTCAAGCACAAATCCTTCTCAGTTCCAGCTTTTGGAACTCCTTGCCACGGGAGGTTTGTTTGGCTTCCTCTCTGTTGTTCTTTGGCCTGCTTTTGTTCAAGCAGGCCATTGGTATGTAAGCTGGTCTGTTGGGTTGGGTGCCGTTTTTATTCTTTATTGTTGCATTTTCATTGTATTTATTTTATGATTGTTTAAGGGCGCAATCCTATCTAGATAGGTGGCAGCCTCCGAACTCGGAGGTGACCGCCAATCCAAAGCGAGGCAGGAGAAGCATGGGGGGATCATTCCCTCCGCGCCTCTCCTGCCCTGCTTTTTCTGTTAGACAGCTGTTTTCAGCTGTTTAGCCACGGGGGCGGGGGGAGCGGGAGAGGAGGCTGCTGTATGACATATAGAGTGTGTCGTACATGCAGATCCGCTCTCCCCACCCCGGAACGCCCCCAGCCTTGCCCCTTTTCAGCAACTCTGCACTCCTCTTCCAAGTGCAGAGGACAGGGATTCTCTGCGGTGCCTCCAAGGCAGAGCGGACGTGGGGGAAGGTCAGTTTTCAGCATATCCTATGGCCATCTAGCTTCTGTCTAGCAGCCATTGGATTGCTCCCTTAATTATGTTTTTATCTTAATTTTTGTCTTTTGTTGTTGTTAGCTGCCTTGAGTGCCATTTCCTGGTAGAAAGCTGGGGTATACATTAAATTAATGAAATAAATAATAAAATACCTTCATTAGTATAATCTTTCTTAAAAGGCATTTCCACATTCAAATGTATGCATCCTTCAGTTTCTTAAGCAATAAGTATTTTGTTGTTGTTTTAATTACACACACACACGCAAAGAATACAGTGAAATCTTATGCATGTTTCGTTTCACTTCATTTCTTATATTTCTATATTGCTCCATAGCCAAAGTTCTCTGGCCAATTTACAAACATTAAAAACCACTAAGAATACGTTATACAAAGTGCAAAACTATTTACATAAATACATATAAACAGACAGCACATGCACAGACAACATATATCCAAAAACAATTTTTAAACAATCAACCAGAAACAATCCAAGACCTGATTAAAAACTCATTTTATGCGGCCAGATGCCTGAGAGAAGGCAATTTTAAGCTAGTGCCAAAAAGATAATGTTGGCACCAGGTGGGCGTGGGCCTCATTGGAGCAATCATTCCATAATTGGGGGGCCACCACCAAGAAGGACTTCTTCCTTATTGCCATCCTCTGAAGGGAATCCCACTGATTTCAAAGAGGCTTTGAAGTTTGCATTGGCTTGCAGAATGAAAGTAATTTAATTTGACAAACTGTTGGGATAGGTTCACACTTGAAGAAATAGACACCTTTGGCTGAAAGGTGGTCTGAATTTTTAGAATAAACAAACAAGAAACAAACACCATTAAAAATGCTCTGTGGGTATACATCAGGAACTGGAGATGGTTGGGTCAAATGGACTTGAAGATGTATGGTTTATGAATTGAAGTGGAGGAGGTGTCCTTTGCTGCTGTTGCTCTAAAGAAATGTTTGAATTTTTTATTTTCATATCTTTTATATTCCATACTGGGTGCTGAAATGTTTGAAATTTGGACAAACATGAATGAGAGGCACAAGAGAAAACTATGAGAGACAAAGGTTGAGATAATATTGGAAATAAAAGTGGAATAGAATTAAGCTTTTAAGGCCGCAATCATATGCATATTTAGACAGAAAAAAAGTTCTACTTTTTTAGTTCTACTAAAAAGCTTTCCCCCCGCCCCCAGCATGGCTTGCTGGGGGATGCTGGGAGTTAAAGGACTTTTTTCTGTCTAAACATGTGTGGGATTGTGCCCTTAGTCACTTTTAATTTTTCTCTCTACAAAACATATATTCTTCAATTTTTTAAATCTCTTTTATCGCCTGTGAGATGAGGGGGGAAAAAATAAAAGGAGCAAAATGGTCAAAAAAAAAGAAAGACACATAGATAAACATGAAAAATAATGAGGTACCATGTTTCAGGTTGGGGTTTAAGTTAGTCCTTGTGTCTGGAAAGCAAGTTCTAGTACATACATGTCAATAATAATACCCTCTGTCAATATGCTGAAATACAGCGGCAGTTGGTGCTCGTCTGAAAATAAGACGTTAAATGTGCAAACTATTTGCCAGATTGTAAAAATGTTAATAATGTAAGACCAACCCCTTGCAATATTGTGTTTATGTTGCAGTGCCATTTGCTGTTTAGTAGAAACATTGAAAATGCTTGTGTTCCATCTGTTAGAAAATGTAAAGACAAACACTTTGCAAACATGGCAAGTAGCTTCCTGGCAAATTAAGTTTAATACAGCCCAAACATAAAGCAAGATTTACAACTTTTTGGTTTCTTTTTTTTAAACTTTAATTGCTCCACAGTTTTGAGTAAATACATAAATAAAATGCACAATTTTACATTTAAATGACTGCCTTATGAGAATGAAATATACATATGTATGCACAAACAATATAAGCGATAAAACAGAAAATAAAACAATATTGCAGCTGTGAATCACTGCAATGTGCTGCCGAGTGTGTGCGTTAACCAGTTGCAAAGGCATGTTTTTGTATTGGGACACAAATATGAAAAGTAAACAGCAAGTGTATAGTGATGAGCTTTACGACAAAGCAAATCAGTTTTAAGACCATTGTTTGCTCCGGATGATATCATGGATCATACTGTCAGAGAAATTCAAACAATAAGCATACTCATAGATTTGGATTGCCCATCTGGCTAAGGTGGAATGAGAACAGACATAGCCAATTTCAAGATATCAAATGCTTGCAAGCCACATGGTGGACAGCAGCTGGGCAGGTGGCATGCAGGCAGGCCGAAGGTCAATAGTCCAGTGACGTAGAGAAAAGACCTGATAACTTCCCTCAGCAGCAGGTTGCCCAGACTGAGGTAAGGAGCAATCAGCCAATGACACCAGATAGGCCCTCTGCTGTCTGGTCCAGAGGGCTCTTGCCTTGAGCCTGGCAGCGCCTGGCATATAGCACAAAGGAGTGTATGTGGGTGGAGGTGGTAAGCTGTTGTTGAGTTTTCTTACATAGACGGAGACACTCCCCCCCCCCCCAGAAACAGAGCTTCTTGATGCTAGCACTCAAGAAAAATGGTCCTTGAATGTTATGAAGCTACAGTATACTGAATCAGACCACTGGCACACCTAGCCCAGTGCTGTCTCCTCCAACTAGGGTGGCCACTCATAAATCACCCCCGAAGAGGAAAGGCATCACCCAAAAAAAGGTAAAGGTGTCCCCAACCAGTCGTGTCCGACTCTAGGGTGCGGTGCTCATCCCCGTTTCTAAGCCGAAGAGCCAGCGCTGTCCGAAGACGCTTCCGTGGTCATGTGGCCGGCATGACTGAACACCGAGGTGCACGGAACGCTGTTACCTTTCCCGCCGAGGCGGTGCCTATTTATCTACTTGCAATTCCTTGCTTTCGAACTGCTAGGTTGGCAGGAGCTGGGACTGAAGATGGGAGCTCACTCCGTCACGCAGCGCTCGGGTCTCGAACTGCTGACCTGCCGACCTTCCAGTCTGCAGTTCAGCGTCTTAACCAATAAGCCACCGCAAACAAGAGGACAAAAGAGGATGCTGGTCTGCATGCTATTTGTATCTGATCATTTATACATATAGATGCAAATTTAGAAATTATTAAAATTTAAATAGACATACATAGTATGGAAAACTGTGATCTGTGTGCCTTGCTCAGTCTGCTGTCCTGGTGCTGTCGATGGGCAACTTCAAGGCCCAGCTCTTTCTTCTGATGATTTTTTATCCTGCAAGCAGACTGAGTAGAAATTCCTGCTCCTCCGTGGAGCCCTCTGACTGCCAAGTAGCCAGAACTTCATTCTGCTCGCCAGTTGCCAGAACAGGAGCCAGCAAGGAAACAACAAACAATTAATGTGTCCTCAGTGTTTTTGTTAATTCTCTACTTTACATATTTCCCAAAATAAAGTAAGGGCGCAATCCTATGCATGTTTAGACAGAAAAAAGTCCTACAATTCCCAGCATTCCCCAGCCAGCATTTTTTTCTGTCTAAACATGCATAGGATTGCACTCTAAAGGTACTTGCTTTTAAACTTTTTTTTTTTTTTAACATCCTTGTTTTCCTGAAGGAAAAGGCAATCTATGTATGCTTGGAAGCTATCACCCTGGTGTGCCAGAACTTTGAAAATACACGTTGATGACTGTTCTCATCAGATAGACTTAGGCACGTCACTATCTCCTGCCTTAATCTAATTGAAGTCACACAGGATAACCCTACATATGCTGCCCCGAGCTCCTTGGCAAAAAGGCAACATACAAATGCAACTGTCAGATAAACAAGCTTTACAACTTACGACTCCCCTTACCCTTTAATTAAAATTACACATCTTGTGAAGGTAACGGACATTTTATTTCTCTGCTTTTCTGAGAAAGCTCCTACTGCTCCAGCTAGTTCTGTGCAATTTGTCTGCTCTCATGATTTAACTGGCAGTGGGTCGGAAATATAGGGTGGTATCCGACTCTCATGGTTACAGAGTGGTGCCAATAATGATCCCACGCCTCCTCGTGGCCCCGCTGGGTGAGTCTCTTCGGAGACTTGGCAAAGTGAGTGATCGCACCCCCCCCTTGAAGGGAAACTGCCCCCACTTGGAAGAGTGGGGGAAACTGTCCTCCCATAAATGGGTAGGACAGTTCGGACATGACTTAACGCTATAAGCTGGACTGAGATTGGCGAACATACATCTTGTGGGCCCCGATCAGACCCGATATATCACGGTCATATGAGAGAGACAAGTGATGGTGGAAGGTGACCGGATGTGACTATTTATTTTGTTGATTTGTTTTATTTTCTCCTTTCTCAGTGGGATACAATCTTGGGATGATTACCTCCCAGTGCGTCTCGGTATATTCCATCATTACCATAAGAGATGCCAAGAGCATGTGACGTTCACAATGCTATGACTTGACCATAAAAACGTGGGCGGATGGGCCGCTGGGGTGCTGGTCACACCCCAACAACTCAAAACCAGCTCCCTGCAAAGGGAGTGTTAAAGCAAGCCCTCTTCCTTTCAATGTGTCTACTGCAAGTGGGACTAACATTACATACAATGCTTGGAACTCAACAGGCACTGTGCTACGCAGGAAGAGCTAGGGTGTGCACAGGCCTTATTCGTCCTTCCGCAGCCTTTATACCCCTTTATTTCCGAGTTCTCACAAGGTAAAAACAACAAACCCGCCCCCGAATCTCTTCTCTCCAATTAGCCGCACGCAATGCCTGTCTGTGTGCTATCATCTGTCCTGGTGTTGGAGGAAAATGCTGAGAGTGCCTTGGACTGCAAGAAGATCAAACCAGGCCATACTCCAGGAAATCAAGCCAGACTGCTCACTTGAGGGAAGGATATTAAAGGCAAAACTGAAGTACTTTGGCCACATAATGAGAAGACAGGATACCCTGGAGAAGATGCTGATGCTAGGGAAAGTGGAAGGCAAAAGGAAGAGGGGTCGACCAAGGGAAAGATGGATGGAGGATATTCTGGAGGTGAACGGACTCGAGCTTGGGGGAGCTGGGGGTGGTGATGACCGACACGAAGCTCTGGCATGGGCTGGTCCATGAAGAGTCGGAAGTGACTGAGCAAATAAACAACAACAATCATTTCCTTATCCTGGGGGCTGTAGTTCTGCAAAGGGAGCTCGGGATCTTTATCAGAGAATTCTGAGCAGCCTCAGCAAGCTTCAGTTCCAAAGATGCTTTGAGGGAAGCAACGTCAAATTAATATAAAGTTAATATACATTGTACCGTAGCGCAGAGCTGCCCTAAGCATTCAGATCGGCATTTACAAGTAGGTTACCCAAGTTAAGCCAATTAACAATTGATTAGTTCCAGATGACTTATAGATGATTTATCTTGAAGGGATCAAAAGCCATATATTTAAAAGCTAAGATTTTTGTTTGTTTGTGGAAATTGCTTGCAGCTGCGATGTATTCTTGTAGATTCCATGCAGTCACGAAGAGTCGGAAGCGACTGAACGAATAAACAACAACGACATGGGGAGAAACGCCTGTGATCCCCCTCCCCACGCTCCAAATTACGTTGCACTTCGCCCAGTTAGGCATTCTCTCCCAAATAATCATAGCTGGGCGTTACCCACGGACTTCAGTTTCTACAACTGAGCATGCTCGCTCCTTAGCAAGCCCGGCGCTTCCAACGGGGTCGCTGCCAGGAGTTCTAAGCGTTGAAGAATTGCCGGATCCTACGGCCGTTGAAACTGGCCTATGAGAAACAACTCCGCCTCGATCGACAGCGAACGCATCTAATAAAAAGGCGGGATCCCGTTCCTGCGGCCGCGGATTGGCTGCGCGCAGAGGGGCAGGGGGCGGGACGGCCGTGGCGGGAGGATTTGGATGCAGGCTGGGGGCTGGGAGGCGTTTCGGCGGCGGCGGCGGCTCCAGCACCTCTCGGGGGGCGCCAGGGGAGAGAAGGGCGTGAGGGGAGCGGCGGAGGCGCGCCAGCGGCCCTCGGCGGCCTTAGCCGAGCGTCGGGCCAGGGCTAAGCGGGGGATTAGTGAGGAGCTTCCCGGGCAAGTCCTCAGCCCGCCCTGCGACCTGCTGGCCGCCATGGAGCGGGGGCCGCCGCTCGCTGCTCGAGGGAAGGCCAGAGCCAACAAGCCGCTCCACAGGAATCCTGTCGTGGGAGGCAGCAACGGCGGGAACGGGCCCGGGTGGGAGCCGGCGGCGGCGGGTGACGGAGCCGGCGGCGGCAGCAGCAGCAGCAAGAAACCTAAGTTTGTGAGTATCTGAGGCAATCCTAAATCGTTTAACTGGGAAATTAACTTCCTTGTTTGTTTGTTTTTAATGGATCCGATTATCTCTCCTCCCACCTCAGTTCCCATATAGCAGCTTTTTCCCAGGGTGCGTTGGGCTGCAACTCCCATAATTCCCAGCCGCACTGGCCATACTGGCTGGGGATTATGGGAGTTGCGGTCCAACACATTTGGAGGGCGCAAAGTTGGGAGGCTGCCATATAACAATAGGGGTCAACAAGCTGGATGAGCTTACTTGTGGTTCTCCGAGAGGTACCACCTGCCTGCCTTGCCCTGTTGACTGATATCTCTTACAGCAACAACTTGGTAACTTAATGGGCCTGCTTGACCCAGGTCCAGATCAGTCAAGCTCTTTTTCCAGTCATGGGAGGGTTAAGCATGGGATGTAAACTTGATTCCACGGGGTCCATCTATCAGCGAACTGCTCAGCACTTGAATACATGATGTCACCCTTTCCTCTCAACGGTCACTTCACAAGCTAATTTAAATATCGCAAAATCCGAATACTAAATAGCCTGGTCAACTTGTTCTCCTGAGTTTTCCATTGCCCACAATTGTGGCTACTGATGCCTCTGATTAGGAGCTTCTGATCATACTCTCATGAGAACAGAGAATTGCATTGTACATGCTTCAGCAACAGTGAGTGACACTGAGAGGAAGTATTAGTCTTGTAAAGACACTGTTGTGGGTGGGATAAAGGGAAGTGTAGAATTTACATGTGAGACCATACATCTGAGAGGGTCCAACAATCACAGTCCCTGGATAGCATTACTAAATCTAAAAGTATTATGGAAAGCAGTAAACCATGTTTCTAGATAATCAATAGGATTTCTTTATTTTAAATAACAAATACAGGCTGATTTGGAACTGAAAATTGACATGCATCTCATTGCCATTGCTAGATACTCCCCAAAGGTGGATTTCGTATTTGCACCCTGAGAATGTTGAATGTTCTACAAAAAAATAAGAGCAGCCTGCTTGGCATATCCAGTTGAAACATCATGGGAATTGTGATTCATAGACCATCTGTTCACCACAGGCTTAATCCATTTTGCCTTTCTTGGTTTGGGAGTTTATCTTGCAGTAAATTTTGGTTTGGTTTATCTTGCAATAAATTTTGCCCGCAAGATAGATTCTTGCTCTGAGGTACTCTGGATCGCTTTTGCTAGATTCAAATCAGGCCGGATTCTCAAGAACCCAACCTGCGAAGTCTGCAGTGGACCGCCCCAACTCACCTCCGGGTCTGTTGGATTCCTGTGGGGTGGCTCTCCTCCATTCTAAGTGGCGCTGGGGCTAGAGCACTGGGGTGCCGCTGAGGCTTCTATAACAGCGTGGCCAGCCCCCATGGAGGAGAGCCACCCTGTGAAATCTGACAGATGCAGTAAGGCTCCAGGGAAATCCACGAGGCCCCAAGCGGCCTGGATTTCCCTGCTGCCCCCTCCCTCTGGACTGGAAGTCACGGGGTTTGTACACCCCTAGTTGTGCTTGCTGCTGCCCAAAATTTATTTATTTATTTATTACAGATCTATGCCACCCAAAGCCAAAGAATAGCCGTTCTCTGGACGGTTCACAAAAATTAAAATGCCAAAATACAACATGATAAAATATAATATAAATCCTTTAGAACAGAATAAAACCAGAGTAAAAGCCAGCAGTGGGGAAAGATCTAAAAACGCAATAACACATTTAAAAACAAAAGGCCTGGGAAAATAAAAGGTCTTCCCTGGTGCTGAAAACACAGACACTATATATGCCAGGTGAGCCTGAGGAGGGCATTTCAAAACCAAAAAGGCCATCTCGACTGGATGTGCCGGATCTCGGAAGCTAACCAGGGTCAGCCCTGGTTAGTACTTGGATAGGAGACTGCCTGGGAATTAGACTTCCTGCACTGAGCAGGGGGTTGAACTCGATGGTCTTGTAGGCCCCTTCCAACCCTATGATTCTATGATCGCCTTAGTCACCTGTCAGAATTACCAGCCCTCCACTGTGCAACTCACTAGGCAGAGACCTGATCTTCAAGTCAATAGACTTTTAATATGGTAATTGCTAGTCTTTCAGACAATACAGGCTCAGTACTTGCCCCAAAGTGCCTTGGGCCTAATTAGCTAATTTTGAGTTCTTTAATAAAGACTTCAGTGGAGTGAGAGAGAGTTGCTCCTAAACTAACATTAGGTGACCTATACAGAACTTGAAGGTCTTCCTCAGTCCCTCCCTCAGGGAGGATTCTCCCTCTGTTGACTCCAGTGAGTGGGCTAATCTGGCAGAGCTGTCTCAGTTCTCTCATATGCTCCACCCTCTTTGAGTGATGGTGTGCTCTTGCATCTTCCAAGTCTTGCTCCTCCACCTCTATGAGTTGCTGGTTTCCCACAGAAGGGAGAAGCAGTATCTGTGCCTGGCCCAACTGCTTATGCCCCTGGGAAGATTCTTCCCTGACTCCTGGAGTCTCCTGGAGAATTTCCTCCCCTGCTTCCTGACTCAGCCCTTCTCTGAACTCTGCCTTTGAATCTGATTTAGAATATCCAGACTCCACAGGGAGCCTGGGCCCAATTCTGACATCACCTGCCTGTCCTAAATTGGGTCAGAACATTTTCTTTGAGAACTGGAAACTATAGTTAGTGCAGAAAATGGTAGATTAGTTACTTACTGGGAAAGGGCATATGGAACATACCTCACCAGTTTTGAAATGGCTAGACTGGCTTTCAGTCAGTCTCTAAGGTAAATTTCAAAATCATAAAGCCCTTGTTATTGCTTTATGTGTCTTTGTTTACATATGTATGCAAACTCACATATGCAGTTGTACAAGAATACCAGAAAATATTAGGTCTTTTGCAGAGGTTTGCACTGTTCTAGATTATAGTAGGGAAATTAGCTCAAGAATACTGATGAAGATGAGGTTAAAATCTTGTTGGTGAGGGTGGGTGGCTGGGGTGTTTAACAAACCACAGCAACCCTGGGTTCTGGGTGGGTTTGCTACACACTCTTTCTGGGTGCTCACATAATGACAAGCTGTGCCTGGCGAGGGTAATTAGGGAGCCTGGTGAGGGTAATTAGGGAAATCGAGTGGCACACATGCAGGTGGTTAATAAGCCATGGTGTTGTCTGAACCAGGCCAATAGACGATTTCCTGAGGTTAATAAAAGTCTTCTACTCCTGGCTTTTTGATTGAATTTGGGCTGGCTGACTAAACATTACAAAAGCCATGCTTCAGAGGGAGAAACAGGTAGAGATTCCCAGAACACAAAAAACTGCAAAGGATAACTGGTGCTTTAACCTACTGATATTTCTGGAGGTGAGGTTGCTTCAGGATTAGATCATATTTCTTGCCAACACTTTAGATTGGCCAGTTTAAGTTACCTTCATGGATTGCTTGACTAAGGTGGTGACCTGGAAGTCAGGAAGGTGTTTGCATATATCCAGAGTTCGTATTGTTTGCATATTTATATGTGGGCAACTCTTATTAACATTGTTACAGTACAGAAGGGGCAGGTCATGAACATTAAATACACCAGGTGTTAGTAGTATGCACATTTCCATCAGGCTCCTAGCTCCCATGTGACCTTTCTGGAACAATAATGCACATTAGATAAAGATGTCAACAAAATACTTGTGTAAAAGCCATCCTGGCTAGGTGAGCTTGTCAGTAACATCCTAAGCAATTTGTGGCCAGGGCAATTTAAGGATCACCATCTCTTGCATGAAGATGCCCAGGTACTGAGACTGGCCTCTGATGCCCTGCTCAGTGTCCCACCATTGTTTGAGGCAGGGGGTGATTAGAAACAGGGTCCATGTTCAGACGATCACAGTGGGGGGAAGAAGTCATTGTGGCTGCTCCCATGTGTGCCGCACCTGTGCCTACCATTTGCGGCACTACTGCATCCCCCCCGCCCCACTACCCGGTTTGGACATGCCAATCTACGCTGCAGCCCAGGGGATAATGCAAATGGCAGTCATGTGCATAGCACATGCGGTGGGAGCAGCCATGATGGCTTTCCCCCCACTATGATCATCTGAACCTGGTCATGGAATTGAAACTGTGTCCATTTGCAAAACTACCTCCCCAGGGAGGTCCAACTGGCACTGTCTGTGGGGTTTTTTGATGTCCTGTGAAGCCCTTTTTTTATTTGCCCAGGCCTTATAGATTCTTGGTTGCTTGTGATGCAGTATTTATCTGCTGTGCTGCATCTTGTTTTGTTGTATATTTTTGTCATATAGTGGTGATTCTATTACTCTGAGCTCCTCTGACAGCTTTTACTGAAGAGCAGCCTATAAATACACCAAGAGAGCAATTCTATGGTCCTTGGGCAAACATTCTAGGGACCATAGGATTGTTCAGATTCTCCCTTCTAAGGTCAGAGATAGCACTCCGACCTTGGAAGGGACAGTTGGAGATCCGACCTTCCTCCCCTGGACCCTCACAGCTGGCGTGGAAAGAACTGCACCGGCTGCCCTCTGAGGTCAGGAAAGCAACCTCAGAGGAGGAGGAAAGGCGACATTCTGGTTGGCGGGGAGGAGAGGAGACTGGAGAGGCCAGGATATGAGTTATCCTGAGCCTCTTCCAGCCTCCTTCCCTCTTCCCATGGAGCGCACTCACTAGCTGGGCTGAAAAGCCTGTCTAGTGAAATCTGCAGGGGAGGAGGATGGGAGATGAAGATCACCGCTGCCTCTCCTCCCACCCAGCATTGGATGGTCGGAAGCCTCAAACTTTGGAGGCTTCTGAACAACGAGGGTGTAGTTGATAGGATTGTACCCAGAATAACAGTAAATAATTATAGGGCCTCTTAATGCTGTGAAATTGACTTAGCGTGCAGTCCTATGCATGTTTGGTCAGAAAAAAAACCCTACAGCTCCTAGCATTCCCCAGCCAGCTATGCGCTATGCTGGCTGGGGCATGCTGGGAGTTGTAGCATTTTTTTCTATCTAAACATGCATAGGATTGAACCCGTACTTGCTATCTTATAAAGGACAAATTTAGTAAATGTCTTGAAGTAGCTGTTACATCTTTCATAATCTCTACTAGAGGAATTATTGCTATATCCAGTATTTGAGAAGCGAAGAAAATCTGGAAGAACTGTTGTCTGGACAATGCTCCTCAGCTTATCTCTCCAGAGTTGGTGACCTTTCAGGAAGAGATGAATATTATGCTCAGATCTGTGTGTTGCTTTGCATGAGTGGAGGAAGTGAAAGTTTCAACAGAAGCTGTGACATTTGATATTGTTAAGCTAAAGTAAAAGCCTGGACAATCTTAGCTATTGACTGCATGTAGAACTCTACAGCTCCATATATATCCCCTTCAGAACTACTGGGTAGGGTAAATGAATACTGAGCTGAAGGTTGCTGGATTTGTGACCTTAAGAGTTTCATGAGATAGAAATAGGAAGAAAACAGGATTTAGTAATGTGGTATATCAAAGAACCAAGTCTCAAAGTGAAAACAATCTGCAATTGTAGCTAAAGGAAAAACTAGCTTAAATCTTGGGATTTAAAAGTGATGCCCAGAAGCAGTTGTCTAGGTGTGTTTAGGGAATGCAGTTGGAGATGGTGACTTCATCCTTTTTGCTACAGGCACCAAAGATGAGCTATGAGACAGTGGCTTTTAAAGGGACTTGTTGGGATTGTTTGTCATGTAGTTGCTATATAGTTGTCATGCTATGTCATGTAGTTGTAGTCATGAGGTACTGTATATTCATGTCCTGCCTCAATATGAGGTATTTAACACAGCTCTACAATTGATCAAAAATACCTAAATATATCCATTTTGTTCAGGGGTCTACAATTCCAGTTAACACACCTGCCATGGCAAGGGCCCCCCTCCCCCAAGAGCATGATGAGCCCACCTTTCCTCTCAACTATGGAGGTGGAGAGTGGGTGAGATATTACCCCCATAGTAGCACTTTGTTTCCAAGGTATTCTGTGTCCCAGAACCAGATTGAGACAAGCACATGCTCCAGATCTCCTCTATGTCTTGGAGCTTGAGAGAGGAGTAGATGATTATCCCAGCAGTCAGACTAAAATTCTGAGGGCCTCAAATTCCCAGCATAACCACAGGGATGACCCAGTCCTTCTTTCCCACTCCAAGCTCAAGAGAGTAGCTGGGGCTTGTCCCTCTTGCTCCAAGTGCCTCAAGAGTACTGCATCTCAGATGCACAGCATAACTGTGGGAATGATCCCATGCTTTCTTCCCCAGCTCCAAGTTTGGAGCTGGGAAAGGAAGCAATGAACTGTCCCTGACCGTGTGCTGCACTTTGGATGTTTACACCAGCCTTCCCAAGTTTGGGAAACACAATAGTGAAGGTCCAGATGTAGGAAGTTGAGGTAGGACCATATGATCGTATACACTTAGAACTATTTACCATGTTTTAAAGTTCTAAAATCAATATGAACAGAGATTAGTTGCTCAGTTGCCTGATGCAACACTTCTGTAGTGCAAGTGTTTTTTTTTTGAAGGGGATAGCAGTTCTGTATACCAGTGAGAGGAAGCAGAGGCAAGGATCCAGACTCACAATATCTAGACAAATAAACACTAGTGTGCGAATGGTTGTGTTAACATCTAGTATGGCCTTCATACAAATTTTCAAATCTTTCGACATGAAGAACCAGTGGGTTTGACCCAGACTAAATGAGTCAAACTTAAGTCTCATTGATTCGTATGGGATGTGAGTTAATCATGATTAACTTTTCACAACAGATTTCAATGAGACCCAAATTTGACCAACTGGTCCATTCTAGTGTGTTTTCCTTTACATTTTTTCATGAACATCCTGCAGAGGTATCCTATGATTAACCCATGGTTGGTCATTATGTGCAAACTGAGTCACTATGTCATTTAAGTGGTAAATATATTCTTTAAAATAATGGCATAGCTCAAGTCCCACCCACGCATCATTAAAATAAATCTGGAAGATCCATAGTTTCTTATAATAAGAGTTGTTAATACTGGGCCTTGGAGAACAAATTTTGAAATATCTAGTGGGGCTGAATTTTCATATAAACTCTACTTGGAAGATATTAGACTTGGAGACTTTGATATGGCATTTACTGCATTGCATGTATTATGTTCCCAACTTAATTGCTACCATCAGCTTGGCACATCAGAAAAAAATATTGTTAATTTTGAAGCAATTTCTTGTGTGTGTGGTTACTTGTATAAAAACTTAATTAGATGATGCTAATTATTAAAACAGATGTTGCCAGAAACACCTTCTTGAACTTTGAATAGATAGAAGCATGAAACCTGTATTTTTGTTTTACTTATATGTCATTCTGGTGTCAGTGTTTCAGCTTTCTATATATTGCTTTATAAACTCTTGCAAATAAGCACACTTCATGTCAAAAAATAATCTTAAATGAATGTTCAAATTAACATCTTAAATTTTCAGGGTTAATTTGAACAAACTTACTCAAGGATAAATTTTCTATGGCTTTGAGACACACTTCCTCTCTGGATGCAAAATGTTGTCTGATTTTAAACAAACAGTGTAGAAGAAATTGCTTATTGTAGTTTCTCTGGCATCAGCGATGGGATAAGACATTAATTCGAAGTGGATATGGTTGCTAGAAGCACACTAATTTGATGGTTTCATATTGTGTCTAGTGATCTAGATGAGAGAGAAAAAAGGCCAGTCACTTTGTAGTAATACTTCAAAGAAATGGTAATGAACAATACATTGTTTTCAGACTTGGAAAGGTATCAATATATTCAAAATCAAACTGGAGTAAGGCTGCCATTTTGGGGCACCAGAACCGATTTTTTTTTTCTGAGTGTTATGAACTTAGAGCCTCTGAGGTTGAAGACTAACATTAAACCTGGTCAGGAGTCAGGGAGATCAGACTATGGAACGATTGGTTATAAAGCCATGGTGGGTTGTTGTCTTATCTGAACCCGGGGCATTTTCTGCAAGAGTGGCTTATTTTTTGGCAACAAGCGACACTGAGAACCCATGGCTTGTTGTAGGGTTATTCTTGGCTACGATGGGTTGTTGTGTCATCAAAACCTGGGAGACTGATTTTATCATGGATTACAGTGATCAGCAATAGAACCACTCCGCAAAAGTGGCAAAAAATCCAATGCCACTCCCTTTTTGTGATCTTGCCAGCCACTGCCGTTCCACTGATGACAAGATGGCACTCTGGAAGTACTGTCACTTGTTCCCTGGCATTTTAAAATTTATTTTTCCGTTCCCTAAAAATGCGCAGTTGGGGTCGTATTTTTTTTAATTATTATTTTTGTCAGTCTGTCAAAACACGACTGTCCCATATGTGTATTATTATTATTTCTATCCTAGTCCTTCACAGCTTTACGCAGATACGCCTATATGCAACATCGTCTTGTAAATGTCCTTGTATGTTACCTATTTCACTGCTCCCTTTGACAGCTGAAACTTACAAGGAAATTGACCAGGCAAGACCACATATCAGAAAGCCACAAGAGCGCAGTTGCAAAAGACTGACAAAATAATAATAATAATAATAATAATAATAATAATAATACTTTAAAAATAGTTGTGACCCCAGTTGTGCATTTTTAGGCAACAATTTTTTTTTAAGAGCTGGTGAACAAAAAGCAATAACAATTGGAGCAACCCCAATTGTGCATTTTTGAGGCACCGAAAAAATAACTGGGGAAATGAAAAGGGGTAGCGATTGGAGCGGGGGTGTGGAGACAAGACAGTTTTTACCACAAAGTCCCCTGGGGTAGGTGCCGGAGCCAGCTGGAGGACTGAGGGGGAAGGAGAGGGAGAGCAAGCGTGGCAAGCCTGATCATCTGTTGGGCGTACTGTGGGTTCTGCGAACAACCAACCTATTTGCTTATTTACAGGATGGGTTAGCGTGATGTGCAAACCCAACCATTGAGTCCATGGACGTGTTTGGATGATCACAGCAAGGGAAGAAGCCATCGTGGTTGTTCCCCCTGCCCATGCTGTGTGTGCGACTGCCATCTGCATTCCCTGTGCCTCAGCACGGGTTGGTGTGTCGTCCAAACCCAGCACACGATGTGGCGGGGTAGGCATCATACCCATCCTACAATCTCTACTGCTCATCGCAAGTTGTAGGGTGGGTACGACGCTCGCCATGTGCCAGGTTTAGATGACATGCCAACCCGTGCTGCAGCTCAGGGAATAATACAAATGGTGGTTGTGTGTTGAAGGCAGCCACAATGTCATCTTCTCCCTGCTGTGAACGCCCGAACCCACTCAAAGCGTACATTAATGCTAAAGTCTTGCATGGTTGCAGGAGAATCTTAGCACTTGCATGGAATCATAGAATAGTAGGGTTGGAAGGGACCTATAAGACTGTCGAGTCCAACCCCCTGCTAAATGCCGGAATCTAAGTCAAAGCATCCCTGACAGATGGCTGTCCAGCCTCGTCTTGAATGCCTCCAGTGTGGGAGAGCCCACTACCTCCCTAGGGAATTGGTTCCATTGTCATATTGCTTTAACAGTCAGGAAGTTTATGTTCCAGCTGAAGTTTATGTTCAGCTGGAATCTGGCTTCCTGTCACTTGAGCCCATTATTCCGTGTCCTGCACTCTGGGATGATCGAGAAGAGATGCTGGCCTTCCTCTCTGTGACAGCCTTTCAAGTAGTTGAAGAGCGCTGTCATATCTCCCCTCAGTCTTCTCTTCTCAAGGCTAAACATGCCCAGGTCTTTCAGTCTCTCTTCATGGGGCTTTGTTTCCAGTCCCCTGATCATCTTTTTCGCCCTCCTCTGAACCCTCTCCAGCTTGTCTGCATCCTTCTTAAAGTGCGGTGCCTAGAACTGGACACAGTACTCCAGATGAGGCCTAACCAGTGCTGAGTAGAGGGGAACTAGTACTTCATGGGTTATGGAAGCTATACTTCTATTAATGCAACCCAAAATCACATTTGCCTTTTTTGCAGCCACATCACATTGTTGGCTCATATTCAGCTTGTGATCTACAACAATTCCAAGATCCTTCTTGCTTGTAGTATTGTTGAGCCAAGTATTCCCCATCTTTTCACTGTGCATTTGGTTTCTTTTTCCTAGGTGCAGAACTTGGCATTAATCCCTGTTAAATGTCATTCTGTTTTCTGCCCAGCACTCCAGTCTATCCAGATCACTTTGAATTTTGTTTCTTCCAAGGTATTAGCTATCCCGCTCAATGTTGTGTCATCTGCAAATTTGATCAGCATTCCCTGCACTCGGGAGTTCTGATGGTGGCAGGAAAGTGAAGTGAAGACTGTCACTTGTATGTTGAAAGTATGAATAGAATTGCTTTGCTTCAGGTGAGATTTTTAGTAGACTTTTTGAGCCACCTTAACTGATCATTTGTTTCTTTATTTACAGCACTTGCACATCAAGACACTGACAGATGATGTGGTGAGATTATTTTGCTTTTGTTCTGCCGTGGATTGATATAAAATGGCTAACAATGACTTATTTTGGAATACAATGCTTTGCTTTTTGTCATTCTGTTTACTGAAATGGTGTAGCTCACTTCCAATATAATGCCAAATAATGGTTCCTGCATGAACTTGCCTCGGACTCATATGTTCCCTCCTCCCATCATGCCATCTTCCACTTCCTCTTCTGTAGCAAACTATAGTTTGTGTTACATGAATCAACCTGGGGTTGCTTCAGGCTCATGCACTACTTCCCTTCTCTCATGGCATTGCTGGGAGGAGGAACTCAGAAGCTTTCACCAGGGTTCTCAGTTAACCACAGTTTAGCATTATGTTCACATCCTAAGTTGTGATTAATCAGCTATGGCTTATTGAATGAAACAAGCCAGTTTCATAAACTGCAGTTTTGAAGCTGTCTTGCTTCAGTACGCTATAGCTAATACTAACTACAGATTGTCTGAATTTGCACATAATGCTAAACTCTTAAATGGAAGCAAAAGCTTCTGATTTTTTCCTTGCAGCCATACTGGAGGCGATGGGGAGAGGGGAAGGGTTAATTGCCTAATGCTGATTTGCCTGATGCTAAACCATAGTTGTGCATTATGTCTGAATGAGGCCCATGTCTCTTAGTAGGACTGGTAATTTCACAGGGAGGTGGTAATTTCTGCTTTTCTCTGTTAGGAAACAAAAGATTCCCAGCATCTCCAGGTTGAGCTAGGAAAGAAATTTATTTATTTGTTTATTTATTTAATTTCTATACCGCCCAATAGCCGAAGCTCTCTGGGTGGTTCACAAAAATTAAAACCAAAAAGTACACAGTAAAACCATACTGCCTGAAACCCTGGAGAGCTGCTGCCAGTCAGTGTGGACAATACCGGGCTAGATGGACCAATGTTATAACTCTGAATAAGGCAGCTTCCTATGTTTCTATAAGTTTTATTATCTGGGCTTAGAAACAGTTTGCAGATCTTGCCATTATTATGCAGTTAAAGGAAAAAAAGTCATTCTCATTTATGGACAAATGCTTCTTGGCTCTTTCAGGTATTTGTTCTTTAATTATATGCATGTGTATTTTCAGTCATCAAGTTTATTTCACTTGATGTAGAAGGTAGAGGAATCTGAGGCAAGTGAGAAGCACAAGGAGTCGGTGCTGTACAACGGCCTTGCTACCATGTTGTAGAAGCAATATGCCTGGCAGACTCCCAGTTTACACCAAATACCTGAAGATACATGAGGAGGCTTTATTCACCAACAACAAAAGAGGGTGGCTGCACAATAGATACTGTTTCCAATGTGATGAACTCCTTGAAACATATTGGGAACTACATATGTTGTGGATTTTTCTATGGCTGTTTTGTCTCTATTCATGTCCTTTTTCTTTCCCATTCATGCCCCCACCCTGGGCCTCCCCATCTCTAAATGTGGATGATAGAGAAAACGTAAGACTATCTTTGCTTATTGGTGAGAACTGTATCTAGTTGATGGTGCTTTTGAAGATCTCTTATAGCAAATGGCTCTTGAAACTTGAAACAAAGCCATATGGAAGAAAACAAGTTCTGTACCCACACACTTCTTTGATATACTTGCCATAAGTAGTCAAACCTGCATTACCTTTTGTCAGGGATGAGCCCAACCCCCTTGAGATTTCTGACGACTGATTCTAGAGAACTTCCCCCAGAGCTCCAAGACTCTGGGAGAGATTCTTCCCAAGGCCTTGACAAACAGATGGCCCAGACTGAGTTGTTGCCTCCTCCCTCCCTGCCCCCATATGAATTCAAGTTTCCAAGGAGGGGGAAGAGGGATGTGACTTAAGAAATGCTAGAGAGCTCTGCAAGTCAAAGTGGGAGGAGTTAGGGATGGGGCTAAGATACTCTGCCGGGATAGCCGCTTTTAGAAGCCAATGTAGAAGGGAACTGCCCTAAGGGAGGGGCGTCATTGGGAAACAAGTTGACCTTGAGTGACCCTCTGAATCGTCTCCCCTAATAGACATCTCAGATTAGTCCTTTAGAGCCAGGGGCAGCATACAGGCTTCCTTTAATCTGCATGTAGAAAGGCTTGTTCAGTCGTTAAGTCATGTCTGACTCTTCGTGACCCCATGGACCATAGCATGCCAGGCCTTCCTGTCCTCCGCTCTCTCCCGGAGTGTGCTCAAGTTCATATTCATCAAGTTCATATTCATTGCATCGGTGATGCTATCTAGCCATCTCATCCTCTGCCGTCCCCTTCTCCTTTTGCCTTCAATCTTTCCCAGCATCAGGGTCTTTTCCAGGGAGTTTTCCCTTCGCATTAGGTGGCCAAAATATTTGAGCTTCAGCTTCAGTATCTGTCCTTCCAATGAGCACTCAGGGTTGATTTCCTTTAGGACTGACAGATTTGACCCCCTTGCAGTCCAGGGGACTTGTAAGAGTCTTCTCCAGCACCACAGTTTGAAGGCATCAATTCTTCGGCGCTCAGCCTTCCTTATAGTCCAGTTCTCACAGCCATACGTTACTACTGGGAAAACCATAGCTTTGCTAATATGAATCTTTGTCGGCAAGGTGATGTCTGTGCTTCTTACTATGCTGTCTAGGTTTGCCATAGCTTTCTTCCCAAGCAGCAAGCGTCTTTTAATTTCATGGCTACAGTCACCGTCTGCGGTGATCTTGGAGCCCAAGAAAATAAAATCTGTCACTGCTTCCATTTCTTCCCCTTCTATATGCCAGGAAGTGATGGGGCCAGATGCCATAATCTTAGTTTTGTTAATGTTGAGTTTCAAACCAGCTTTTGCACTCTCCTCTTTCACCCTCAACAAGAGGCTCTTTAGGTCCTCTTTGCTTTCTGCCATTAGGGTGGTATCAACTGCGTATCTGAGGTTGTTGATAATTCTCCAGGCAATCTTAATTCTGTCCTGTGATTCATCCAACCCGGCATTTCTCATGATGTACTCTGCATATAAATTAAATACGCAGGGCGACAATATACAGCCTTGTCATACTCCTTGTAGAAAGGCTAGTCTTTAGCATAGAATCATAGAATAATAGGGTTGGAAGGGGCCTACAAGGCCATCGCTTCAAGCTATTACAGTATAATAAAGCTGTAATAGCTTGAAGCTTTGGTGTTGATTGCAAAGGGGGAGGACAATCAATCCTGATGTTTTTTTTTTTTTAAAGAAAAAAGTTAAATACTATAACCTTTCCAGGTTAAAGGGGGTGAGGGAGTTAATCCTCGTAGTAAGCTCTATTACTTGCTGCTTTTTCAGCATGAGTAGCAGTTGCTGTTCTGTGAGGACCTGAGTAGCAAATTGAACCAGACCCACCCTTCCAACCCTACTATTCTATGTTTCACCTAGGGCAATTATCTTCCTTTCCTAGTCTTGGAGTTTAGCAGGAGAAAAAGCTGAACCATGTAGTTTTGTGATAGTGAGGGGAGCAGATGGTGGGCAACTGCTCCCGAAGAACTCGTTTATATGGTGGCATACATTTCCAGGATACTAAAAACAAGAAGTTATAAGTAGCTGTGTTGCTTTTGAAAGTTTAAAGAGGTATGACCACAAGCGCAAACAAATTTAGGAATGAAAGTGTGTTGTGGTTTAAAGTGTGTTCACTGTTAGTTGAGGGAATTAGTGCTGAACATCTGATAAGATATATGATGCAGGGAACTTATGTATTTATTTTTGTTAGGAGGCATATACTTAAAAACATGTTGTATAAAGTGTCACATATCGGGCAGCTGAGTAACTAGTAGTAATATCTTCAGAGATGACTGCTATATATCAGCTGCTGGAAATACTACATGGATGAGCAGGATTCAGAAGAAGGAGACCTAGTAGATAAAAACATCTTCTTAATTACTAAAGGAAAGATGGCTAAGGGAATTTCTCCTAACTCCAACTTCAGATGCAACTGTGAGATTGCTGTTCAGTCATACATCAAACGAGGGTTTTTTTGTATCTGCAGCTTGTATATTCCATTTCATGGTATCCTTAATAATCATGATTGTAAACATCAGAACAAGATGTAAATTGGCTATTGCTACTGGGTACACCAAGGGCAACTTCTTTCTTTGAGACTGGTGGAAATAAAATTGTGCTAGACATACCATCTATTCAGCACTTTGGCTTTTAAAGACTGTTGATCACATGTGAGAGCTATTTCGGTGAGTGTTCTCCCTCATGCACACTATACATATCTATGTTGGAGATTAAATATAAACTTGTTGAGACATGCTCATTCTTGTTTTTTGTTCAGTTTGATAGATTTTCCAGCATACGGATTCCAGGCAGCAAAAAAGAGAGACCAGCACTACCACATCTGAAACAATCACATTCCTCAACTAGTGACTGGCCTACCTCTGCAGATGTAGATGACTTCATCCCTACACCCTTGTCAGACAGGGAGGTTCTTGCTCTATTTGAAAAAATGATGGTAAGCGTTGTTGAATTTTATTTATTAAATTTATTAATTGCCCATCTGGCTGGTCACCCAGCCACTCTGGGTGATGTACAACAATAAAAACAGTTTAAAACAATAAAATTGTACATTTAAAAACATCAGATTTCTAAAAATACTCTAACCCACCCCAAAGGCCTGCCTGAACAACCACGTTTTTAATGCATGGCAGAAGCTCATTAAAGAGGGGGTATGGTGGAGTTCCCTAGGGAGGGAGTTCCACAGAGTGGGGGCCACCACAGAGAAGGTCCTTCCCTCGTCCCCACCAGTCTAGCTGTCCTGGCTGATGGGACAGAGAGAAAGCCATCCAAGGCTGATCTTGTTGAGCAGCCTGTCTGGTGTTGCTGGAGGCGCTCCTTGAGATAGGCTGGGCCGGAACCATATAGGGTTTTAAAGGTCAAAACCAACACCTTGAATTTGGCCCGGAAAACAACTGGTAACCAGTGCAACTCCTTCAGCACTGGAGTGATGTGATCCCACCGGCAGCTACCTTTAATCAGGCAAGCCGCCGGGTTCCGTACCACCTGCAGCTTCTGAACAGTCTTCAAGGGTAAGCCCACGTAGAGCGCATTACAGTAGTCTAAACAAGAGGAGACCAGGGCATGTACTACCAATGGGAGCAGATGGTCAGGAAGGAAGGGGCGCAGCTGCTGTATCGGATGGAGTTGGAACAGCGCTGTCTGGCTCACAGCTGACACCTGAGCCTCCATGGACAGCTGGGAGTCTAAAATGACCCCCAGGCTGCGGACCTGGTCTTTCAAGGGTAGCCATACCTCATTCAACACCAGGTCAACATCCCCCAACCTCCTCTTGTCTCCCACCAAAAGTACCTCGGTCTTGTCAGGGTTCAGCTTCAGCTTATTCCTCCCCATCCAGCCACTCACCGTCTCCAGACATTTGGACAGGGATTCTACAGCCAACCTTGGTGAAGATTTGAATGAGAGGTAGAGCGGTGTATTGATGACACCGCACCCCAAACCTCCTGATAATAGCCCCCAGCGGCTTCACATAGATGTTAAATAGCATCGGGGAGAGGATGGAACCCTGTGGCCACAGGTCCGAAACCTCCTCTCCCAGAGCTACCCTCTGGTACCTGCTGGAGAGGAAGGACCGGAACCACTGTAATATGGTGTCTCCAATGCCCAACTCCTCCAGGTGGTCCAGGAGGATACTGTGGTCAACAGTATCAAAAGCCGCTGAGAAGTCGAGGCGAACAAGTACGGAGCATTCACCCCTATCCAGAGCCCTCCTCATATCATCCACCAAGGCCATTTCTGTCCCATGCCCAGTCCTGAAGCCCGACTGAAATGGATCTAGATAATTGGCTTCTTCCAAGTGTGCCCTCAACTGCATCGCCACCATGCTGTAATGATTTCTTAAATGGAATACTAAAGTTTCAATTGTGCTATGGGACTTTTCCTGAAAAATAACAGTACGGATAAAAATATATCTGTACGCCAGGTCATCAACTTGACGATTAGGACCATAAGTGAATTGAAATAAAGAGTCATGTCCAGTTATTCACTAAACACCACAAATCTGATGCAAGTTTTAACTCCTGCCCTTGGTGGTTCTATTGCTTCCACCTTATTGCAGTTTTGTTCTTGTTGTTCAGTCGTTAAGTCGTGTCCGACTCTTCGTGACATCATGGACCATAGCATGCCAGGCCTTCCTGTCCTCTGCTCTCTCCCGGAGTGTGCTCAAGTTCATATTCATTGCATCGGTGATGCTATCTAGCCATCTCATCCTCTGCCGTCCTCTTCTCTTTTTGCCTTCAATCTTCCCCAGCATCAGGGTCTTTTCCAGTGAGTTTTCTCTTCACATTAGGTGGCCAAAATATTTGAGCTTCAGCTTCAGTATCTGTCCTTCCAATGAGCAGTCAGGGTTGATTTCCTTTAGGATGGACTGATTTGACCTCCTTGCAGTCCAGGGGACTCGTAAGAGTCTTCTCCAGCACCACAGTTCGAAAGCATCGATTCTTCGGCGCTCAGCCTTCCAGCTCTCACAGTCATACGTTACTACTGGGAAAACCATAGCTTTGATTATACGAACCTTTGTCGGCAAGGTGATGTCTCTGCTTCTTACTATGCTGTCTAGGTTTGCCGTAGCTTTCCTCCCAAGGAGCAAGTGTCTTTTAATTTCATGGCTACAGTCACCGTCTGCAGTGATCTTGGAGCCCAAGAAAATAAAATCTGTCATTGCTTCCATTTCTTCCCCTTCCATATGCCAGGAAATGATGGGGCCAGATGCCATGATCTTAGTTTTGTTAATGTTGAATTTCAAACCAGCTTTTGCACTCTCCTCTTTCACCCTCAACAAGAGGCTCTTTAGATCCTCTTCGCTTTCTGCCATTAGGGTGGTATCATCTGTGTATCTGGGGTTGTTGATAATTCTCCAGGCAATCTTAATTCCAACCTGTGATTCATCCAACCCGGCATTTCTCATGATGTACTCTGCATATAAGTTAAATAAGCAGGGCGACAATATACAGCCTTGTCGTACTCCTTCCCAATTTTGAACCAATCGGTTGTTCCATGTCCGGTTCTTACTGTTGCTTCTTGACCATCGTACAGGTTTCTCAGGAGACAGGTAAGGTGGTCTGGTACTCCCATCTCTTTAAGAATTTGCCAGAGTTTGTTGTGATCCACACAATCAAAGGCTTTAGCGTAGTCAATGAAGCAGAAATAGACGTTTTTCTGGAATTCTCTTGCTTTCCCCATGATCCAGCGAATGTTGGCGATTTGATCTCTAGTTCCTCTGCCTCTTCGAAACCCAGCTTGTACTTCTGGTAGTTCTTGGTTCACATACTGCTGAAGCCTAGCTTGTAGGATTTTGAGCATCACCTTGCTGGCATGTGAAATGAGCACAATTGTACGGTAGTTTGAACACTCTTTGGCGTTGCCCCTCTTTGGAATTGGAATGTAAACTGACCTTTTCCAGTCTTGTGGTCACTGTTGAGTGTTCCAAATTTGTTGGCATATTGAGTGCAGCACTTTAACAGCATCATCTTTTAGGATTTTAAATAGCTCAGCTGGAATACTGTCATCTCCACTAGCTTTGTTGTTAGTAATGCTTCCTAAAGCCCATTTGACTTCACTCTCTAGGATGTCCGGCTCAAGTTCAGTGACCGCACTAGCATGGCTGTCAGGGACATTAAGATCTTTCCTGTATAGTTCTTCTGTGTATTCTTTCCACGTCTTCTTAAACTCATCTGCTTCTGTTAGGTCCCTGCCTTCTTTGTTCTTTATCATGCCCGTCGTTGCACAAAACATTCCCTTGAGATCTCCGATTTTCTTGAAGAGATCTCTAGTCTTTCCTATTCTATTCTTTTCCTCCATTTCTTTGCATTGTTCATTTAAGAAGGCCTTCTTGTCTCTCCTTGCTATTCTCTGGAACTCTGCATTCAGTTGGGTATCTCTTCCCCTTTCTCCCTTGCTTTTCGCTTCCCTTCTTTCCTCAGCTACTTGTAAAGCCTCATCAGACAGCCACTTTGCTTTCTTGTATTACTTTATTACTAATCACCCACCTTCCCTGTTTAAACTGATTTCTTCCCCTCTAAACAACTCTCATCAGCCCACACCATTGAATATGCTGGTTATTTATTTATTTACAACATTTGTATACCGCTCCACATCTAAACAGCTTCCGGAGTGGTGAATAACAAGAGATAAAATGAACAAAAGATAAAAAGAAGAAACATGATATTAAGATTATTTTTTAAAAGTCAGAGTGCCAATAAAACCGAGGCTGGTTAACCAAGGAAGGCTTCCTGGAAAAGAGCTGTTTTCAGGAGGTGCCAAAAACAACCTAGTATTGGCACACACCTGACCTCCAGAGGCAGGCTCTTCTCCAGGTGGACTCCAGTTGGTCTCCTAGTGGCTCCATGTGGAACCACTAGGAGCATGCCTTTTGATGACTTCAGTGATTGAGCAGATTGGTAAGGGAGAAGGCATCCGGGTTCCAAGTTGGTTAGGGCTGTGTACACTAGTACCAAAACCTTAAACCTGGCCTAGTAGCGAATAGGCAGCCAGTGCAGTTCCCTCAGCAAAGGAGTTGCATGTTGAAAAGGGGCAGCTCCTGATAGCAGCCGAGTTGCTGCATTATGCACTAACTCCAGCTTCCGGAGCAGCCCCACATACAGCACATTGCAGTAGTCCAATCTTGAGGTTACTAGTACTTGGACCACTGTGGCCAGGCCACAGTGTCCAGGAGAGGCTGTAGCTGGTGAACCAGCCAAAGGTGGTAAAAGGCACTCTGAGCTGCTGCAGCCAGTTGGGCCTCCAGCAACGGTGATGGATTTAGAAGTAACCTCAGACTACCAACCTGATCTTTCAGAGGGAGTGCAATCCCATCCAGAAAAGGTAATGAGCTGTCTCCTGGATCTGGGAACCACTCACCCGCAAACACTCACCCGCAAACACTCACCCCATCTTGCCAGGATTCAATTTCAGTTTATTGGCCCTCATCTAGCCTATTACTGCATCTAGACACTAATCCAGGACTTGCACAGCCTCACCTGATTCAGATGTCACAGGGAGAAAGAGCTGTGTGTCATCAGTGTACTGATGGCATTTGGCTCCAAGACCCCTATTGACCGCTCCCAGTGGTTAAGGGTAATGGGAATTATAGGCTAAAACATTGGAGAGCCACAAGTTGCCCACCCCTAGTTTAAGTCTTGATAGCTGCTTTAAAACATTTTATGCCACACCTCTTAAGGCTCATATTTAAATTGTCTGAGTAATATATAACAAGTAAACTTGAATCACCAGATGATTCCTGTACACATGTGTGAAGCTGTAATACATTCTGCAAACAACCTGCTTCTCTGCACTCCACAGTTCCTTGAGAGATCCACTATGTGGATGGTAGAGAAACAAACTGCAGATGCTAAACATTAGCAGAGACTCATAGCTTGTATGGATGTTATATCTGAACTGGCTTTAAGTAGCAAGGGTAGTTTAGATACATAGATCTTCCTAGACAACAGTTCTATTGGATGCTTAGCAAGGATGGGGTAGTGTTGGGGAGGGGGCCTAGAGGATGACCCTCCTCTTCTTTTAAAAGGGTTATTTACACACTTGCTGTGGGCTTGGAGATGTGTTCTCTATATAATAATATTTTTGCATAGTGCTTTCAAGTGTTCAAAGAACTTTACCTGCATGATTTATTTGTAATCCTTAAAACGACCCTGCAAATTAAGTCAGTAGTAGTATCCCTCATATTGCAGATGGGGGACTGAGGCTGAATGTGTGGCTTGCCTAAGCTAGCAGGTCAGTGCAGAAGTGAGATTTGAACCAGGGACTTTCTAACTCATAGCTCAGTCTCACTAAATGGAAATAAGTTTTGTATTTACCTTTTCTTAAAAGAGAATACATTCTGGCAATATGTGAACAGGTTATTGGTAAAGGTTTAGAGAATTTGGAAGATGTCTTAGTCAAAATACTTGGAATATTTAAGTTTTGTGTGTGGGAAGGGTGTGTGAATATGGAGGCACTGTATGAGGCCAATGTCAAGTTGATTCATGGGTGGTTTGTATCAAGGGAATAACACAAGTGCTTAGCTGTTTTCTTCTTGATCCAGATAAATGAGAAAATATGGGTGAAGGGTATAGGATTTAGCCTTAGGGGGATTTTACATCAAGTGGCTAGATAAAAGAAAATAATAAGATTAATAACCGTAATTTTCATATGATGTAATAATCTCAATGTTTGGACATGCATGTTTTCCCAATTTAACTGTATCAGTTAAGTGTTTTTGGTTTGACTCCCTATTCAAAACGTACACCAGTGAGCCCTTAAATGATTAATAGTGCAGTCCTATGCATATCTTGCTCAGGAGTAGGTTCCACTGACTTTATTGTATGTGAGCAAGGGGCACTTACTGACTTCTGAAGCTCAATAATGCATTGCTTGAAAGGGAGTATCCAGCATCTTTGGATTGCAGTGGAAGTGTGCATGTGGTACTGTTAAACAAAAGGTTCCCCAAAGTATTTTATGTAATGGTTATGATTTAGGATACTGTGCACTTTGACAGTTACAAGAAGTTGCTCATATCTTTATTTCCTATGGAGTTTCCCCAAAGCTGAAGCCTGGGATTTTTTCTGGAAGCAATTCAAGGCATTATTTTGGCTTACACAAATACTGATGCTGGGGATAAGGAAGGGCCTTGTAAATCCACAAAAGTTACTAGCCTGCAGACATCTGTACTATCAAGTGAAGAGGCTTGTATCTTGTGTTGCCTTGTTGACCATAGAGGAGGGGAAGCTGTCACCCCAACAGCCAGCATGGAAATGCAATATACTTGCCTCTTAGTGGGCAGTAAAAAAGTTGAGCTTTACCAAACAGGCTGGGAGAGGAGGGATGGAGCTGAGGGATGGGCTTCTCTACCTCTGCCAGGCAGCATGAAAACCAAGAGGACTGGTGGAGTTGGAATGGAGTGATCTGACTGTCCTCTGCCAGCCCATTCACCTGCATGGAATTCTGTGTTATGTTCTGCAAAGAATTCCTGCTTGCCTGTAATTACCAGGCAAGTTGTTAAATACAAGGCTGGTTTGAAATAAACATATCCTAGATATTCTACCTCAAAATAACCATTTAGTCTTTAGCCCCACTAGAAAAAAAAGCCTTAAATGTATGTAGCTGCATTCATGCATATTCTTTTATGTTTACCTTGCCCTTGTCTTTTGCTATCTCTACTCCCTTTTCTTGTTGAAATTCAGATTGTAAGCTCCTTAAGGGAAGAGACTTGTTTTTCTTTGGTACTGTGTGAAATGCTATGTATGTCAGTGATGCTGTAAAATAGGGGGGGGAAGATCTTGTCCTTTTCCTGGCTGCTCTGAAGTAGTTTGCAGTAAGAAGTGATTTTGTTCATAGAAGAGGGATGTCATAGGTCTGGAGTGTCTAATATCTGTATTGCCTTTTTTTCCTTAGGAAGATATGAATTTAAATGAAGATCGAAAGGCTCCATTGAGAGAAAAGGACTTCAGTACCAAAAAGGATATGGTTATACAGTACATTAGTACTGCTTCTAAAGCAGTAAGTACCCTTGGAGAGGGGAAATTAAAAGTATCCTACACATTATTGAGAGAAACTGATACAAATCGGGAAGAAAAAATGTACAGAAAATAAGCTCACCTCAAGCTCTTCGTTGATTTTCATCAGCAGTTGCCTTCACAACTCTGCAGACGCAGCCCAGTTCATGCCAATCTGCATGTGGTTGTATACATGATACCACTAAGGAACATGGCAGAATGACCCAGCTTATCTTACCATTGTAATGTTTATGTCTGTGTGAGTTTTGCTTTCAAACTGTTCTCTGTAATTACCAACCTGATTCTCCAGCATAGTGATATGTGGACCCCACATTCTTTTAGCCTAGTGTGGTTTTGATAATGAACAGGAAGCACAACTGGAGTGGTTGGCATATGTGTCACATGTTGGGTTCGGTGACTGAAGTTAAATGAAGGCTTGTACCTATTTTCTGGCCCTGACTTTGTGCTGCCTTTTGCATCCTTTGGAAAAGATGAGGAAGCCTACAGTAGCTTAGAGCAGCTGTTGTATGGGATGCAGGAAAGGGATGAAAGGCTGACTGTCAGTGGGGAGAAGCACCTAGATGCGAACCAGTATTTTGTGTTATTTCTTGCCCCTTCTCAGCATTGCATGCTTGCCCATACGCAGTAAAACTCTGCTGGCTGTGGGATTCCAGGAGTTTTACTCCAATACATTTGGAGGGCACCACATGGGGGAAGGCAGCTTTAGGCTTTTTCTACATGTGCAGCACTTTTCTGTCATGGCATTTTTTCCTCATTTCATGGATAGACTTCAGCATTTACATTTCTTAAAGGCAGGGGAGCAGTCACTTCTGGGAAAGCTCCTTCTCCTGGACTTGGAAGGCAGGTTTAGGGTGCAATCCTATGCATGTTTAGACAGGAAACAGGCCTACAACTCCCAGCATTCCCCAGCCAGCCATGTAGGACTTTTTTCTGTCAAAACATTCATAGGACTGCATCCTTTATTCATAACTTGGTTGATCAGGCTTTTTTCCAATTAACTTACCACCTTTAATGGAGGATTGCATGGATATTGAGCACCATTTTCTTGGTACAAAGGTGACGTTTACATCAAATGAATGAATAAATAAATACTGTGTAGAAGGAAATGCCTATCAATGATATTGAAGTTAAGGACTAACAAGTAAGTGTATGTATCTTCACTACTGATATTTGAACATGGACAAAAAAATGATTAAGATTCTTCATATAACTTTGTTCAAGTTGTCCAGGGACAGGCTGTATGGTAGAAGGAATGGGAAAGGTTTTTTGAAGGTTTGTTTGAAAATTACTGTTCTAGAATAATACAAACAAATAGCCCTGCATTGAACATATGGTAACGTGTCATTTAATTTTCATTTCTCTATTTTAAGCATCACCTTTTAATCTCGTTGCACTTTAGCAGTGATGCAAATAGAAGCACCTGTCTTGGAGCAGATCACATTAACCATTAGTTATGTCATCCATATAATTAACCCTGCTTGGACCAATTGTTGGTTAAACAATTCAATTGGTTCAATGTTGTTGAACCAATTGGACACAGTGACCACAGTGCTGTCAGATTTAATATGTATTGGAGTGGAAAATTGCCCAGGAAGTCCAACACAGTCACATTTGACTCCAAAGGAGAAATGTCCCTAAAATGAAGGAACTGGTGAAAAGGAAGTTGAAAGGGGGAGTCAAGAGGGTTAAATCCCTTCAAAATACTTGGCGGGTACTCAAAACTGCAATAAGAGAAGCTTAGCTAAAATGTATTCCACAGGTTAGGAAAGGTAGCACTACGTCCAGGAGGTCACTGGTGTGGCTAACGAGCAGTGTCAAGGAAGCTATTAGAGAAAAGAAGGCTCCCTTCAGAAAATGGAAAGCTTGCCCAAGTGTGGAAAACAAAAGGGAGCACAAGCTTGCACAAAGGTGATGCAAACAGACAATAACAGATGTAAAAACGCATTTTGAAAAGCATATCACTAACGATATCAGAGCCAACAATAAAGAATTCTTTAAATATATCAGAAGCAGGAAACCAGCTAGGGAGGCACTTGGACCATTGGATGACAACGGAGTTAAAGGAGTACTGAAGGAACACAAGGAGATTGCAGAGAAGCTGAATGAATTCTTCTCATCAGCCTTCATTGCAGGAGATAAAGGACAGATACCTGTGCCTTAAGTGATGTTTTTAGGAAGGGAGTCTGAGGAACTGAGGGAACAGTGGTGACAAAAGATGATGTACTCAACCTTATTGATAAATTGAAAGCAAAAAAATCACCGGGCCCAGGTAATATCCATGCTAGAGTTCTCTTCTTTTTTGAAAATACTTTTTATTCTATTATCTTTATAAATGAAATAAACAATACCAACAACCTAGTCATTATCTACAGTTTCCAACAATACAGTATCCTTAGGAGGACACAGCAATAATGAAAAAGAAAAACAGCAGGAAAAGGAAGAAGAAAGCAAGCAAGAAAAAGGAAAAATATAAAGAAGTTACTTAAAAGGATTAAATTTAAACTCCATTACACACAAACTTCAAATATCATTCTACTTAAAAGTTATACCTATAACATTGCCAATATTACAATTCATTACAGCGTAGATTATCAATCTTACATTTCAGTGTCATATTATCAGTCTTATAGCAAGGGAGCAAGCCTACAATTCATTTCCAAAAACCATATATTGCCCTTCAGTTAACATATAATAGTAATGCTTAACAATTTAACCAGCTATTACTAATCAAAGTCTCATAATAATGATAGTAATAATAATAAAAAGGAAGGAAATTAAAAAGGATAAGAAATAATAACAAATCACTAATAAATTTTATGCTATCTATAATGATAGTGTAATTTCTAAATCTATAGATGTATACATATCTATACACACACAAACAGGAATGTTATTATACAGCATATTATGTCTAATATAAAAAAAAGAGGAAGTAAGAAAAAGAGAAAAGGGGGATATATGTAAACAGTCTTCTGGACTGGCATACTGCCCGGACCTTATAACCCAAACAAATCTGAAAAACAATAATTGAAAAGTTCCCAGCTCATGAGTCTGGGGAAGATGTCTCCCGTGCCTTACTTTGAACGCCAGCTAGCCAAGCCTCCGCCATTTCATGATTTAAAAACTTTTTCATCTGGCCTTCAAAAAGAATGCAAAATATAGCAGGGTATTTGATATGATATTGCAGATTCATTTGTCTTGCCTGATTTCTCGCCTTGGTAAATTGCATTCTTTTGTTAGCAATTTCTTTAGTGTAATAATTGTGTCTCGTGTTGGCCCCCCAAAAAGTTCTCCCACTTCTCTTGACAAACACAAAATATGATTTTTTTGTAGATACTCTTGCAAATTGAACTATAACAGTATAGGCAGTCCCTTTGATGCCACGAACTGGACCTGGAACAGGGTATGCATGCTCAATATCGAGTAAATAATCAGATGGCAAAGCGAGTAGGTCACGCAGAAATTTATCCAAGAATTTAGACAGACTTATATCAGCAGGCAGATCTTTGATACCAAGGATACGCAGATTTGCTCTATGAGTATGTGCCTCCAGTTGGGAAATTCTCGCAGACAGGATATTATGGGAGGCATGCACAGCCATCCCTTGCGCAGACACCTGGTCTTGGAGAGCATTAACCTTCAATTCCATCTTTTGCAAAGAGCTATTAATTAAATCCACAGCCCCTTGAAGGTTAGTAATAGAATCTTGGATTGAATCCAGCCTCTTAGCCTGTTCTGCTAATTGAGAAGACAAAGTTTTTATCAGAGCCAGCAACTCCTCTACATTTCCGGCATCTCTAGAAACCTTTGCCAAGGGAGGGTTGGGGGAGTTGGCGGTGATCCCGCGGCTTTTTTCCTTCCCCTTGATGCTGCCATCTTCCTCTTCCGTAAAGAAAGCAAGTAAGTATAATTACAAACAAACAGTCACTTCAACAGATTTTGCAGGTCCTCAGGTATTGTTGGTATTTTTAATTCATAAATACTTTTGGAGCTCGTCAGCCCTGAAATCTCCTAATTACATAGGAGATTCAAAACAGCTTTGAGTAGATGATGCTCTGGAAAACTGACCTTAGAGACCAGCTCTTCTGCTGCTCCTCAAAAGGAGTGGTTCTTCCAAGTTCTTATCCAGATGGTACTCTAGCTTCCCCTTTTAATTCCAGGGGAAGATTAAAAGGTTTCTCAACCTTTTAAAAGCTGTTTGAGGAGGCGACCTGCGGAGCCTCTGCAGGACGCATGCCAGGGTGACATGGCTCCTACTGGAAGTCCATGCTAGAGTTCTCAAAGAACTCAAATATGAAACTGCTGATCTTTTAACCAAAATATGCAACATGTCCCTATGATCAGCCTCTGTACCAGAGGACTGGAAGATAGCTATTCTACACCAATTTCTTTAAAGGGATCCAGGGGGGATCTGGGAAATTACAGGCCGGTTAGCTTAACATCTGCCTCTGGTAAATTGGCTGAAAGCATCATTAAAGATAAAATTAGTAAGCATATAGAAGGACAAGCCCTGCTGAAAAGGAATCAACATGGCTTCTGCAAAGATAAGTCCTGTCTCACTAACCTTTTAGAGTTCTTTGAGACTGTCAATAAACATGTAGACAGGGGTGATTGGGTAGACATTGTTTACTTGGACTTCCAAAAGGCTTTGATAAAGTCCCTCACCAAAGACTCCTGAGCAAACTTAGCAGTCATGGAATAACAGGAGAGGACCTCTTATGGATCAGTAACTGGTTAAAGAACAGAAAGCAGAGAGTAGGAATAAATGGTAAATTCTCCCAATGGAGGGAAGTAAATAGTGGGGTCCCACAGGGATCTGTATGCTTTTCATCCTATTCATAAATGATCTGGAATTAGGAGTGAGCAGTGAAGTGGCCAACTTTGCGGATGACACCAAATTATTTAGGGTGGTTAAAACAAATAGGGATTGTGAAGAGCTCCAGAAGGTTCTCTCTGAATGGAAGAATGGGCATCTAGATGGCAAATGTGGTTCAATGTAAGCAAGTGTGAAGTGATGCATGTTGGGGCAAAGAATCCCAACTTCTAGTATAACCTGATGGGATCTGAGCTAGCAGTGACCAACCAAGGAAGAGATCTTGGAGTTGTGGTGGACAGCTCAATGAAAATGTCAACCCGCTGTGTAGCTGCTGTAAAAAAGGCAAACTCCATGTTAGCCATAATTAGGAAGGGGATTGAGAATAAATCTGTCAATATCGTACTGCCCCTATACAAATCTGTGCTGTGACCACACTTGGAATACTGTGTACAGTTCTGGTCACCACACATAAAAAAAGATACTGTAGAGCTGGTAAAAGTGCAGAAAAGGGCGACTAAAATTATCAAGGGGCCGGAGCATCTTTCCTATGTGAGAAGCTTGCAACAGCTGGGATTGTTTAGCTTGGAAGAAAGGAGGGTAAAAGGAGACATACAGGTGTACAGAATTTTACATGGTATGGAGAATGTGGGTAGGGAGACATTTTTCTTCCTCTCTCACAGTACTAGAACCTGGGGTCATCCCATGAAGCTGACTGGTGGGAGATTCAGGACAGAAAAAAGGTAGTATTTCTTCACACAGTGCATAGTCAAACGATGGAATTTGCGACCACAAGCTGTAGTGATAGCCACCAATTTGGATGGCTAAAAGGGGGCTAAACAAATTCCTGGAGGAGAAGGCTATCAATGGCTACTAGTCCTGATGGCTATGTGCTGCTTTCAGTGTTAGAGGCAATAAGCTGATGTACACCAGCTGCTATGGAACATGGGGGGAAGGTGCTGTTGCACTTGTGTCCTGCTTGTGGTTTCCTTGTCGACAGCTGGTTGACCACTAAGTGAACAGAATGCTGGACTGGATGGACCCTTGGTATGATCTAGAATGGCTCTTCTTATGTTCTTATAACCATACTGTTTGATCTCTTGCTTTTTTGTTCGCAATTCCTTAAATTTAAAAAACTAGCAGTTGCCTGTGATCTGCAGTACTCTTTGTAGCCTGAAAGGACAGCTTCATTAGGCTCAAGGGCCATCCAGTCAACAGCCTGTTCCCAACAGCTGCCAGCCAAATGCTTCTGTAAAACACCTCCCCACCCGCTGCAGTTTGTCTTCCAGCAAATTGGAGGTGTTTATTTATTAAATCCTCTGAACTTGGAGATTCCTTTTAACTGTCATGGCAAATCACCTTTAACAGACATATCCTTCGTGAATATGTCTGATGCTTTTTAAACCCAGCTAAGCCAGTAGCCTTCGCCACATCCTGTGGCAGTGAACTCCAGCAGTTAATTATGGGTCTGACCTGAATATGCAATATTATCCATGTACTTCTTAACTGCTAGTAATGATGATCTTTCTGAGGAGGTATTTTGGCACCACCTTTGTTTTGTCGAATCCTACCATGTCAAGAAGGCTTTGTGCTTCCCACCAAACCCTTCAAGTAAAAATGATGGATGTAGGAAAAGTTCAGGGGAGGTCTGCATGGGGAGAGAATCTCTTTGTGCAAGAACCATCAAGAGTCTGTGGCCTTGCCAGTTGACTACGATGCATGGATGTTAATGGAACCAGCTGATCAGTACCTTTTTGGATTATTGTGTTAAGGGTGTATGTATTGATTTTGCCACACTCTATTAAGGGTATACTAACTGATTTTGCAATAAGCATTGGAAGATTTTAATATAAAGCTAAATAAAGCTGCTACATTGCCTAGAAAGGTACTGCCAAACATGTTGCTTGTGCAATCTTCATAGCTTTTGCTGCAGTAGTCTATTATTTAGTGACAGGAAATGACAAGTCCAAAACCCCAATGGGAGGATGGAGCCAGTCACTGGTTCTGTGGTAGTGGCCACTGTGTGTTAGACCATTATTCAGGTTAAAGAAGTGTGGGCTTTAGTATGCTGGTATTCATATTCAGTTTTAAATGGTATTGTATTCAGTGTGCAGATGGGTGATGGCATGTTGGAATTGGTTGCTGTATTACAGTCCCCTTCAGCATGCAGAGCTAGTACTTTTGTGAGAACGTATTACTTCTGCAGATGTAGGGAGTTGTACAGTGGGAGATAGTGCAAAAAATTTAGGTTCCCAAAATCATATTAATGGATGTACAATCCTGTGAGACACAATGCCCTGCAGAATGCTTGAATAAGCTCTTGCTACTTGTGTATTTGCTTCATTTTTATTATCAGCCAGGCATATTTTTAAGATGGTTATGTTGTACATCCCTTATTCTGGATTATGGTTTAGAAAACGTCATATGTTGATGAAGTATTGGATTGGTTTGCAATTAAAAATAACTGTTCAGTGAGATTGCCACCGTGCTGAAAGGCAGTGAACTGAGAGATGTGAGCATAAAATAACAATAACTGTGACTGTTGCCTTTCAGGGAAGCCTCAAGAGTACCAGGCAGATTTCACCACAAGAGTTTATATATGAACTGAAATCCGGATCAGCAGATGAAAAACTTGTCAGTTGCTTAGAATCCCTTCGTGTGTCATTAACGAGTAACCCTGTCAGGTAATTCAAGTAGTTAAAAAGGGTTGTTTTGTAAGGAGCTCTAAGCTTATTTAACAATGTTTGTATATTACAAAGTTCCTTCTTTGTTCCTTAAGAATGTGTTAGGATTTTACAGGGTGTTCTATTTACAAGGTGATTATTGATTATCTCTAAATGCAAGTGTTCGTGATGGTCACTTTTGTCTAAATGTCTGTCCTAGGTGTCTTGATCCCCCCCCCCCCCCCCCGGTATGCCCAAGTTTACAAATGATGTATATCACTTCACAGAGTAACGTCTCATTCATTGTGTTATAAATAACGTCTTACAATCCTAATAATTTTGTGTAAGGAGATAGTAGAACTGGCTTTCAAGATGGAATAAATGGCTACCATTTGTGCTGTAATCAAGAGAGACGATTTAATTTTTGTTTTATAGCAGCTCAGTAAGGTGCTGTCATGTGTGCATTACTATGCTACTGGTGTACTTCATCTGTGTTGCTCATTCACTTGTTGCTAAATTAATCTCCATATCATTATGATGTTGCCAAAAGGTCTCTTGAACTAAAATTAGAATTTGATTAAATCAACAATTAATATGAGCTGTAGTGTTTTATGGCAATGTCTACATATAAATTGCTTACATGAGTTTATGAGCACCAAATGTTCATACATTTCATAACTTACTCTCTAGCATTATCTAAAGAACTAAGTAAGGCCTTATATTCGAATGTGTGCACTTTTGTTACCTGCTTCTTATAGGGAACACATACTTATGGTGCTGGAGATGCACCCTTTTGCAAGTGGGAGTAGAATACTATAGTGGGGAGCTCTAATACTAATTAGGTATTATGTTCTGCAATCTTAATAAATGCTATAAAGAAGGAATACAATGGAGGCAAATATTTTGTGGCGCTAATCTATGTACAAATCATTGGCTACCAAACATTAATATATGGGCAACAGATTTCTATTCATCCAAAGTGCTATCCATGATACGTGTTGTGATCAGACAAAAGCATTCACTTCCACAGTTCACTGTTGCTAGAAGCTGTAACTTGCCCAAGGTTAGCAAATGACTTTGGGTCAAACTAGATGTGATTGGAACTCCCAGTTTTTTCTTGCACAAAACAAAGCTGTGGAGGCCCTCCCTGGTCCAGATAGTCACTGTGCCATGGGAGAGGAGTTTAGCCCTTTGTCCTGCTAAAAATAGCTTTCCTGCAGCTGTGTTTTGCCCTGATTAGAGCAATATATGTCCATCAGGGTTAAATAGCGGCTCTGAGTGGAGGGGGTGAGCGTAAGCAGAAAAATGGTGCAGCCAAAAACATTAACCCCGATCCCCTGTGCCACAGTCCCAATCTGGATTGGGTGTTCCACAGCTTTTTTAAAAATTAAAAAGACATTCAGTCTGACCTTTCTGTAGCTGAGTTGAGGGGTGTAAACCTAGGTTGTTGTATAAATGTATATGTCACCTTTCTACCAAAAATAACACTCAAGTTGGCTAACAATAAAACAATTAAGATTAAAAGAAGAACGTAATTAAAAATCAAAACACACATTAAAAAAACACGAATAAAACAAATAGACAGCAACCAATCAAATGAAAACCCCCTTAGCAGCAGAGCAACTAACATGCCAAAGGTCTGCCTGAATAAAAGTGTCTTTGCCTGCTGGCGAAAGGACAACAGAGAGGGAGCCGACCTAATCTTCTTCAGACAGGGAGTTCCAGAGCCTGGGAGTGACCACCGAGAAGGCGTTCTCTCATGTCTCACCAAATATGCCTCTGCTGGCGGTAGGAACCAAGAGGAAGGCCTCCCTGGTAGATTTTAAAACCTGGGCAAGCTCACTTGGGAGAATGCAGTCTTTCAAATAGCGTGATCCCTAGTTTTATAGGGCTTTATAGGGCACAACCAGTAGTTTTGGCATCCTAATGACAATGGAAGAGTGAAGTATATTGTATCTGAACTAAATATAGGTTAAGTTGGGATTGTTTTTATGGAGTTCATTGACAACCAAAAGCCAAGGGGGTAAGTTCTGATTCCTTCCATGTGAAAAGAAAGACGCAAAGTGATGCCAGTGTATGGATGTGCTCAGTAACCCAAGTGGCTTACAGGCTTTGACAGGCAGGATCAAAAAACCTATTTTGTTTAACAGTAGGTTTTTTTCTTGCAGTTGGGTTGAGAACTTTGGACATGAAGGACTTGGCTTATTATTGGATATTTTGGGAAGACTGGTCGAAACAAAATTGTAAGGATTCTCTCTCCCACCCCCATATAAATATAAAATGTTCAGTAAGAGTAGAAGAACCTGTGTTTATGGTATACATTTCTTGCCCTTAATTTCTTGCATTTAGGGAGGACAAAATTCTGAAGAAGGTACAGCATAAAATCATACAGTGCTTGAAGGCTTTTATGAATAACAAGGTCAGTAAATTCATTTGCTTAATTATTTAAGGCTGCAAACTTATACCCAGTTATCTTGGAGTAAACCCCATTAAATCCAGTAGGACTTCTCAGTAAACATGCATAGGTTTGCACTGATATTTTGCTAGATCCAACCTTGCCTCCCTGAAGGGAAGGACCCCTCCCATTTATAAAAGGAATCTGGATTCATTGTAGGCTTCCTACTTGAGGAAAGGCATGGGTTGGTGTTTTTTTGCTGATGCTTCTTTGCCCCAGTGCCATTTCCTTAGCAGTCATGCCTGGATTTTTTTTTTTTTTTTATAATCAGATATAGGTGATCTCCAGGGGCACCCCGTCCCACAATGCCTGGCTCTGAAGAAAGACCTCTTCGAGCCAAGTATTTGGGCCTGGCCAGCTCCCTGTAGAGCCATGCCAGTTGCTTTTTTGGATTGATGTGGCTTTTCAGAGAGCAGCTATAGGATGGGAAACATGGCACCAAAGGGGTGAGTGGGCAGGGAGGGAGGCTGACGGGTGGGTGGGGAGGAGTGAGACAGATGTGGTTGTGGCAGTGGGTGGGTATAGGAGTAGGATGGACATGGCTGGCGGGTGGGTGGGAAGATGGGGGGAGGCAGATGCGGCAATAGCAGGCGGTGGCAGCATGTGTGTGCTCTCCTGCCTCAGGTGGTGGGACCTTGTGCCAGCATTGGTTGTTGGGAGCACTTTTTTTATTAGAACAAGGTGAGTGCCCCTTACACACCTTGCTTTAAATTTAAAAAATGCAGCCAAAAATTTCAGTGGTGGAGAGTGCCTCTTGGTGGGTTCCGGAGGGATGAAATTGGCCCCCGGACCTTCTGAAGTTGCCCATCTCTTGTATTTTTTAAAAAAACATTTTATTTATTTATTCATTCATTCATTCATTCGTTCATTCATTCATTTCATTTCTATACCACCCAACAGCTGAAGCTCTCTGGGCGGTTCACAAAAATTAAAACCAAAGAGCACACAATAAAACAATATAAAATATATAAAGCATTAAAACCACAGTATAGCAATACAACCAGAATAACACCTAGCAGCAATGCAGAGATTTAAAATACAGATTTCAAACAGCAAAGATAAAATTCTAGAAAACTAAAATGCTAAAATGCCTGTGAAAATAAAAATGTCTTCACCTGGCCCTGGAAAGAATACAACGTAGGTGCCCAGCGAACCTCACTAGGGAGCTCATTCCACAGCCAGGGTGCCATAGCAGAAAAAGCCCTCCTCCCAGTAGCCACCTGCCTCACTTCCTTTGGCAGGGGCTCACAGAGAAGGGCTGATGAGGATGGTCTTAAGGTTCGGGCAGGCACATATGGGAGGAGGTGTTCCTTCAGATATCCTGGTCCCAAGCTGTTAAGGGCTTTGAATGTTAACACCAGCACTTTGAATCGGGCCCAGAAATGGACTGGCAGCCAGTGCGGCTGGAAAAGTACCGGCATAATATGAGCTTGTTGGCCAGTCCCTGTTAACAATCTTGCTGCCCTATTTTGGACCAGCTGAAGTTTCCGGACTGTTTTCAAAGGCAGCCCCACGTATAACGCATTGCAGTAATCCAGACAAGAAGTTATCAGAGCATGGATACCTGTAGCTAGGCTATCTCTGTCCAGAGAAGGGCGTAGTTGGTATACCAGCCTAAGCTGATAAAAAGTGCTCCGTGCCACTGAGTTCACCTGTGCCTCAAGTGACAGTTCTGGATCCAAGAGCACCCCCAAACCACAAACGTGATCCTTTAGGGGGAGTGCAACCCCCTCCAGAACAGGTTGAATATCACCTAGCTGGGCAGACGAACCACCCACTAACCGTACCTCCGTCTTGTCTGGATTGAGTTTCAGTTTATTGGCCCTCATCCAGTCCATTACCATGCCCAGGCACTGATTCAGAACAGCCACTGCCTCACCTGGCTTTGATGAGAAAGAGAGGTAGAGCTGGGTGTCATCTGCGTATTGATGGCACCTCAGCCCACACCTCCGGATAACCTCCCCCAGCGGTTTCATGTAGATGTTGAACAGCATGGAGGATAAAATAGAGCCCTGTGGAACCCCATGGCATAATTGCCATGGCACAGAGCAATAATCCCCAAGTACCACCTTCTGGAATCGGCCATATTAGGAGCAGAACCAGTGCAGTGCAGTGCCTCGAACTCCCAACCCAGAAACCTATCTTGAAGGATATCATGGTTGATGGAATCGAAACCCGCTGAGGGGTCCAGGAGAATCAACAGGGTCGCACTCCCCCCTGTCCCTCCCTGCAGAGCTCATCCCACAGGGCGACCAAGGCAGTTTCTGTTCCAAAACCAGGCCTGAAGCCTGATTGAAATGGATCTAGATAATCCGTTTCATTCAAGAGTGCCTGGAGTTGCCCTACAACCACCCACTCCAGCACCTTGGCCAGGAAGGGGATGTTGGCCACCGGCCTATAATTGTTAACATCCTCCAAGTACAGGTTAGGCTTTTTCAGGAGTGGTCTGATTACCGCCTCTTTTAAAGAGGCGACATCACTCCCTCTCTCAAAGAGGATTTACAACTTCCTGGACCCAGCCAGACATCCCCTCTTTGTTTGATGTAATAAGCCATGAAGGGAAAGGGTCAAGCACAGAAGTGGTTGATTGGACTTGGCCAAGCACTTTGTCCGCATCCTCAGGCCTCAGTAACTGAAACTCATCCAATAAAACTGGACCAGACGGTGCTCTGAACGCCTCTACCAATGGAACTGCATTAATGGTGGTGTCCAATTCATGACGAATCTGAGCGACTTTATCTTCAAAGTACCGTGCAAACTTGTCACAGCATGCAACTGAGGGTTCCACAGTCTCTCTCCCAGGCCCAGAATGTAACAGGCCGCAAACCACTCGGAAAAGCTCTGCTGAACGACAGCGAGAAGATGCAATGCTGGTGGAAAAGAACTGTCTCTTTGCCACCCTCACTGCCACAGAGTAGGCTCGATAGTGGGCTCTTACCTGTGTTCGGTCAGACTCAGCACGAGTTTTCCTCCACCTGCGTTCTAGCCATCTCCCCTCTGGCTTCATTGCCCTCAGCTCAGGTGTATACCAAGGAGCTGGCTGGGCTCTGCTCAGAGGGAGAGGGTGTTAACCACCCGAGTCCTCTCTGCATTCCACAGAGCAACCTGGGCTTTGACAGGAGCACCAGCCATACCAGCAGGAAAATCCCCCAGAGCCTTTTGGAATCCATCGGAATCCATTAGCTCTGGGGGCAGACCATTTTAATAGGTCCCCCACCCTTGCCGAGGGGGAAGGCTGCCAGGAGTCGTAAACAGCAGCAGGAAGTGATCTGACCATGACAAAGGGACAGATGTTAATTCCTCCACTTTCAGATCACCATCCTCCTGCCCAGTCGAGAAAACCAGATCAAGCATGTGTCCTTTTATATGTGTTGGGCCGATGACATGTTGGGTCAGCCCCATGGTTGTCATGGTGGCCATGAAGTCCTGAGCTGCCCTGGATACAGCGGCCTTGGCATGGAAGTTGAGATCCCCTAGGACCATCATCCTAGAGGTCCTCAACACCAAGTTTGAGACCACCTCTGTGATCTCAGGCAGGGAGTCTGATGGGCAGCAGGGTGGATGGTACACCAACAGAATCCCTAATCTGTCCCGGGTACCCAACACAAGATATAAGCATTCAAGATTTGCACTCGAATGAGCAGGAAGCTTAGAGAGAGGGATTGGATTCCTATAGACTACGGCAACCCCCCCTCCCCAACCCTCAAGTCGGTGTTGGTGCTGCCTTGAGTACCCAGGAGGGCACAGCTGGGAGAGAGTAACCCCTCCCAGTTCCCCCACCCAGGTCTCAGTAATACATACCAGGTCAGCCCCCTCATCCACAATCAAATCATGGATGAGGGAGATTTTATTTTGGACCGACCTGGCATTCAGCAACAGCACCACTAGACCTGAGGGCAAGCTGGTAAGGCCACCAGGAACCTTCAGGTTGGGGGAACTACCAGAATTGGGGATAGCTATAAGGTGCCTAGCCCCTCTTCTCCTCAGCTGGCCTGTTAATCCCCCAATGCCATACCTCCTCCTATCTGTGACTACGGTTATGGTGACACCTCCCCGGCCCCCTGAGTTGCTCAATGGACTTCCCAGGCACATATTAAAATGTTAAGATGTAAAATATAAAACAGTATAAAATAATATAAAAGAGCAGCAGCTAAGAAGAAGCAGATAAGATCTGCGTTTGCTCCTTTCTTCCTGGTCTTTAAAGCTGCTGTCCTCTGCTGCTGCTATTTGCTGCTAGTAATATTTTTATTATATATCTAGAAAACAAAAAAGAGAAAAAACCCAAAGACAACATAACAATGAAACCCCCGTGAGAACAGTCCCCTAACAACTGTGGCACAATGGGTTCTTACCAGAAACTTAGTAATGCAATTAATATAAAAAAATAAAATAAGTAGGCTGTATAATTTTCATTTAGTTGTTATAATGTCCACATGCTCAGGGCAGAAAATCTCTGCATTGCTGCTAGGTTTTATTCTGGTTGTACTGTCATATTGTGGATTTAAGCTTTCATATTTTATATTGTTTTATGTTGCGCTTTGTGATCTTAATTTTTGTGAACCACCCAGAGAGCTTTGGCTATTGGGCGGTATAGAAATGAAATAAATACAATAAATAAATAAATAGAAGCAGGCATATATTATTGTAAATCCGATTGTGATGTATGTTGAATAGAACTCCATATGGCATAAAATGCTAGCAGTTCTGACTTTTCTTGAATCAAAAGTAAATGGTGAGTTATTTTTCTGATATTGTCATAGACTATATATTCTAGTACCATGCAGGTAAGTTCAAACTGTCCAGTTTTTTTTACCACTGCTGTGCAATTGTCTGGTGAGCAGCAATTAATAAGAATGATGCAAATCTTTACAGTTAATAGTTCCATTAGATCCTTTATATAACAATAATAAAAAAGTTCTGGATCATATACAGTCGTTTCTCTGGTAATAGTCATTATTTCTCTATGTACCAGCAACCAAAATCCCTGTGTTTGTGGGCACGTCCACCATAAGTGAAAGTATGTGCCTTTTGCCCTTCAGCCCCTTCAACAGAGGGGGCTGCACGTTGAAGTAATGTGTGCCTGCTGGATTGGCATGCGATACCATCCGTGCAGAACTTTCAAGGAAGTTACTTGGATAGAGGCTGATGCTGATCTAAATGCATCATTATGCTAAATGCAAATTATGGTCTGTTGTCCCATAATTTGTTCCAACTAGTACTTTCTAGTTCCCTTCCGAAATCACCTTCCCACACTTTCTTCAAGCCAACCACTGAACCCATCTGGGCATCTATTACGATGGTGTAAAATAGAGATACAATTCCCTTCCCTACCCTTGTATGAATGAATCTGGCTTACTGTCGCCTTCTGCTTTCTGTTAACCTTCGTTTCTTGTTTTTTTTTTAGTATGGTTTGGAAAGAATAATGGGTGAACACAGAAGCTTTTCATTACTGGCCAAAGCAATTGATCCCAAACAAATCAACATGATGACAGATGTAGTTAAGCTTCTTTCTGCGATATGTATTGTTGGAGAGGAAAACATGTAAGTACAGCACTGAATGCGCAAGTTGTCCATGAACTTTTTTTTTTTTTAAGAAGGAGGTGAGAATTTTAATTGGAAATAATTTGAGTTAAGAACCAAAGCCTCAAGCTTAGTCTTGAAAATACTAATGGTGTTGAAACTGTGTTTTTTGTTTTAGTATGTGGGCAGTTTGTTTAACTGGCACCTGTGTATGTTGGAGTCTTTCACAAACAATGGGTTGTCCAAGCTTACAGAATAAAGGCCTGCTTTACCAGCATCTGTGCAACCACAAGGGCTAAAAAGGCTTTACAAAAGCGATTCCATGCTTGATTGCATGCTTTGTGTAGAATTCTGTGGATATGGATGTGATCAAACATGAGTGTAAAGCTTAAGCATACATTTCTATTTACCTGTCAAAATGATGTGTTTTGGTTTGGTTTCCTTACCTGTTACAGTCTTGAAAAAATTTTGGAAGCGTTGACTACAGCTGCAGAAGAGAGGAACATTGACAGATTTTGTCCCATTGTGAAAGGCCTTCAGGGGAATTCAGTCCATTTGCAAGTAAATGATACTTCTGTGGCATTTTATAGCAAACAAGTGCAATATATCTGCTGTGTGTTTACTTGTGGAAAAAAATCCTGGGATATACACCTCAGTTCTGGATGGAGATGGATATGCAGAGAAATTTCTGCAAAATCAATTATGTTGACTTTGTATGGCTCTGTATGTTTATGCCTGTTTGTACAAATAGTATCAAATCAGGCTTTAAATGTGTGTAAACATTAGACATCTCATTTGTGTTTAATCTATTGTACAACTCTGAAAACATTTTTCATTGAGAACAAAGTCCAGCTGTAGTGGATTTAAAGAACAGCAATTTGCTCATATTTTGCAGCGTGTTGTAGAGTTTAGATGGTCTAGACTAGGGCTGTGCATTGCTTCGGTTCTGAATCCCAAAGCGAATTGGGGCACTTTGGGTGTGCCTTGGTGCGATCTGAAGCAAATCAGACTAGCGCTGAGGTGCTCTAAAGCAAAGCGGTTCACAACAAAAGTGCCTTGGTCCGCCTTGGAGATTCAGAACTATTCTGATGCCTTCTGAAGCCTGACAGCCTGTCTCCAAAATGTATCAACTTAAGAAAGATCAGGGAGGGGAAGAGGAGGAGAGGAAAGGGGAGAGGAAGACGAGGAGGGAGGGAGCTTTGGCGAATGGCAACTGTAGTTGCCAAATTAGGGCTGAAGGTAACCCAGCAGTCTCCAATCAGTGACAGTGGTGGAGGAGGGTGGGGGGAATACTGGATATATCGGCCATCAGCCTGTGTTCGTTTTCTTGTGAGAAGGAGAGCTGGTAGTTACAGTTAGAGAGAGCTGTGTTGGTTAGTTGGCTAGATCTGTGGGGTGTGTGTGTATTTGTTGCACTTCAGCTTTGTTCTTATTTTTTTCCCACCTCGTCCTTTTCAATTCAACTATTCCCTTTCTTTCTTTTCTAGATATTTTATTTAAAAAACCAAAACCAGTTTCTTCCTTTGCTTGCCTTGTTCTTTGGCTACACCCCCCCTTCTGAATTATTCAGCCATTCTTACTAGTTCTTTCTTTCTTTCTTTCTTTCTTGATTCTTTTTTTCTTTTAAAAAAGAAACATTTAAGAAGTAGTTTTAGTTCCCGTACCTTGCTTTGTTCTTTGACTCTTCTCCCCCCTTTCTCAATTCAATTCTTTCTTTGCAGTTTTCCCTGTCTTTCTTGCTAGATCCTATAATATATATAGATAGATAGAGAGAGAGAGATTGAGAGAGAGAGAGAGAGAGAGAACTTTCCTTCCTTCCCTTGATCTTGGCTCTCCTCGCCCCCCCGCCCCTCTCAATTCCTGTATTTCTTCCCATTTTTGGACTCTATAGCGTTTCCCTAAAACAAAACAAATTAAAAACCATTTTCGTTGCTTGTAGATAGTTCTGTATTTGCTTTTCTTTTGTGTGTGTGTATGCTTGTGTTGTGGTCAAGCAAAGCACTACACACGTCCACATTTCAAAATAGAGTGGGCAAAGCACTACATGCATAGGATCTATTATCTAAATAATACTAGACTCTGTGGCAAAGCAAGCCCAATATGAGGCATCTTCGGGGTCTTGGCATTGTGTCTGTCTATTGCCCAGATTTCATGCACTTCTGTGCAACCAGTGAACTCTTCGCTTTGAGAGTTTGCCAGCCTGTTTTCCCAGGTAATATGTGTATTCCATTCAGCCAAGAGAGCCTGTCATCCACTGTGAAGCTGAATAGGAAAAAGGAGAGGGGTTATTTGCACCTCAGAGAAACCTACAGTAGAGAGTAGGTAGTGACCTCCTCCTAATGACTGCTTAATCACCTAACTTCTCTGATTATTCCTTTAAGACCTTTGGTTTGAGTTTCTGAGAACAGCACATTTTATCTGTGTCTAGCACAAAAACTACTGGCCCAAACTGTCTGAACCTTGGCAGATGGAATCCCCTCCATGGGGGCTGACAAGTCCCCAAATTTCATGCACTTCTATGGAAACAGTGAAAAGTTACAGCGCTTTGCTTTGAGAGCTTTGTTGAAAAAATCAAATTTTACCTGGCAGGTAGAGTCCCTGCTATGGCGGCTGACATTCCCCCCCAAATATCATGTATTTATCATGAAAACTGAAAAGGTCATGGCCGTTTCTGTTTTCCAGTGCATGTGGGAAATCGGAAAATGTCAAATCTGAATAATTCGGATATCTGAATCTCGCTTTGATCCGAATCCAAAGCAATGTGAATTGGATCCGAATCAGTCTGAAGTGAAGTGCTTCAGGCCTGAATCGACATCTGAAGGGAAGCAGCTGGTCTGTGCACAGCCCTAGTCTAGACCAGTGGTCTCCAAAGTGTGGTGTGCACACCTGAGGGGGTACGCAAGACGATCCACTGGGGTGTGCAGGCTGTCTCCCGCTGCTCCTACGTGCTGCCCTTGTGTGCAAGGAGGATGGCAGCAGTGGTGGCGGTAGCTGAAGGAAAGCAGGAAAGAGCTTAACCCTTTCCACTCTCCTTTGGCAGATTGAAGCCTAGAAGGAAGCGGGCATTTTCCTCATCCTGCCAAAGGAGAGCGGTAAGGGTTAACAGCCCAGGCCAACCCACCAGTTGGCCAAGGAGTGGGGACTCTGCACAGGGTGTGGGGCTGGCACCCAGGACTCCTGGCTGTGGCGCAGGCAGGAGCCCAGCCAAGCACGCCTTTCCCCTCCTTGCAAGTTGACAGTGGTGCCCTCGCTCGATCGTCAGTGTACAGCAACGACATGTGCACAGTTAAGTGGATTTACAGATTATATTAATAATAATTTTTTTAAGTGAGAGCAAAAAGAGCTTTTGTACCCTTGATAAATTTTAAAAAATTAAAATATTGTTTTTCATCTTTATCTCACCCTGGTTAATTTTTTTTATGTATGTTTTATAATGTACATAATATATTAGTACAGTAGTACATGCATATAATTTATAAATAAATATGCATATATTGGAGGTGTGTGCTCAAAATTCTTTCACTGATGGGGTGGATGATCAAAAAAGTTCGGAGACCACTGGTCTAGACTACTGTAGAACATGTGTACTGAAAGACCTACATGCTGCTACAACATATTCTGCCTGGAAAAAATAAATCTCTGGGTAGTGGTCGGGCTCTCCATCTTGATCTTTTAGGCATAATGGTTCTCAGCTGCGACTTAGGGCGAAATCCAATGCATGATGAGACAGAAAGAAGTCCTACAACTCCCAGTAGTTGTAGGACTTTTTTTTCTGTCTAAACATATATAGGATTGCACTTGAATTTTTTCTTCTTCTTGGTGTTAGACTATTTCAGTGAATGATGTAATCAAATAATAGTGTTTTCTTGTGCACTTAAAACCAGGGGTGGGCAACCTATAGGCCCCATGTAGCCCCCAATGCAGCTCATGCTGTTGAAATTCATGGTGGCAGCAAAAAAAAATAATTTTTTTTTTAATGGTTTGCTATGGAATTTCGGTGGCAAACTGCTATGGAAGGCTAAAACGGACAAATCTAGGTTGAAAACATTCTGTATTTTTGGTGTACTTGGCTGTTTGTATTTTTGTTGTAAGCTGCTGAGGAGGCAATGCTGGCTAACGCCCCCCCCCCCCCCCGTTCAAATATAATCTAAAATATCCCTGATACAGATATTTTAGTTCAAATGAACCCTCATGTCATATTTTACAAGAAAATGAACTTTCCTTTTACAAGCCATGTTGAGATGTATCATGGTTTTCACTGTTATGTAAATCTCATATTGAAATATAATTAATTCTAGATATCAGTCCATTGCATTTTAAGATAATATTAAGGCTTCTTCAAAGTTAGTACCCTCGGTTCATGTCCATTACTGGGCATTTACAAATCAGGCCCATTACTAATAATATATCTATCAACTTCATTCTGAAATGAAACTTGTTCCAATCAAGTCAGATAAAGAACTTTAAAATAACTCAACAGCGTGCGTGCCTATCATCCATCCATCCATCCATCCATCCATCCATCTATCGGTGTATACAAACTACAGATTTTTTAAATGCAGCAGTCCAATCCAACAACATAAAATTTTAAACATCTCAAAAGCAGTTGTTGACAGTATAATGCTTGGGAAGCCTTAAGCGAGCTTTATTTTAATTGGTACATTGTTCCATGGGGCTTCAAATCAAACCCCTACTTCTGAAAAGTCCATTTTGGTTGTAGTGTGTTAACAGCGTAACAGGAAATTAAGCAAGCTTCTACTGTAACTGAGTGGTGGCTTTTGTTACACTTTCAGTGTTGCACACCACCACCTCTATTGATATGCAGACTTATATAAATTAAACCCTCTATTAAGAGAAAGATGAATAATCAAATTAACTCTTGAATTGATGCACCAGTTCTTATCTGTCATCTGAAGCAATACAAATGTGGCCTGGTGAGTGCGGCAGTAACAGTGCCATCACTGAAAATATACTACTTCCTGGGTAAAATGAAAGAACCCAATGTGAGGCCTTTCATGTAGATCTTACAGCAAAGATTCATGTGCGATGAGGTATTCCCACCGCCCCGCCAATGAGCCCAAACTTTTTGTGACATTGAAGGCAATAGCCAGCAATTGGACAAGGGCCATGAGCCCTTTGGAAGCCAACTAATTTGGTCAAGAGTTGTTCTTAATGAGTACCCTGCACTTTGGTCGGAAGCCAGGGAGAAGATTCCTGAACTAGCTGAAGCATTTCCACAGTCTTTTAGGGCAGCTCCACGCTGAATATATTGCAGTAGTCTATTCAGGGGTATGGATGGCAGTGAACAAGTTCTTATTGAGAAATGGATGCAGAAGTTGTGTTGCTTTCAATTAATATAAGGAGTCCTATCCATAGTCTGCAAATCAGTAGTACGAGCACACTGCAAATCTCTTTCTTGCACGGGGCAGGGAGTGCTACTCTGTTCAGAGCAGTGAATATCACTACTTTTAAGTGAACAAACCCCTGACTTTCCTTATTTCTGTGTCTTCTAGATTTTGATTTTCACTCTGTTAACCTTCATTTAGTTCTTAATAGCAGCCAGACACTGGTGCTGGAGAGTTTCAATTGAAGCCTCATCTGGTGACTGAGGACAACTGAGTTAACCTAGCTTAACTATGCTGTTTGGAAACAAAAATACTCCCTAGGGTTTTTTCAGGATAAGGCTCAAATTACCTCTGCCATGAAAAATTAACAGTTACTTTGTCAACTGTTGATGTCTCTTTGCGTTTTAACCATGAAAGAACTCAAAGAGGAATATTTAAGCAGACTGTTTCAAGCCCTGCCATGAAAAATTGCTTTTCTTGTCAAACTAATAAGCTAATGCTATTAAGCATGCCATTAAGAATAAGGCTATTAATTCTTACCAGGCTATTAAGTGGGATGTGCTCCATCCAATCATGGTGAACCTTTTTTTGAAGCAGGATTAAAAATTGACAAAATCTTAAAAGAGAATATTCTGGAAAATGGGTTTTTCTTGTTTTTGTCTTTTACTATTGCTGCTTGACCCCCTTACAATACTTTCATTTTATTCCAGTTACATAAGACTTTGGTTTATTTTCCTAATCAAAAGGAAATCATTGGTATTTTATAGATATAAATTTGCATTTCTTCTGAGAAATATATTCCTAGATAAATATTGTAAAGCACTTTATATTGTTAACACACTTACAGAGCAATCGTATGTCTACTCAGAGGTAAGTCCCATTGAGTTCAATGGGGCTTACTTTGAGCTAAGTGGGTATAGGGGAGTATAGTGGCTATTAACAGGCCTCTCTGCTCAAGCTAATAATCCAAAGATGGGAGCAGAAGAAGCAAGGGAATAGCCTACAGAAGAAAGTAAGCTTAGTATCATGGAGAAAATAAATCTTCAGCAAAAGTTGACAGCAAGGGAAGAAAGGGAAAACATGATATAGAAGAGATCCAGGTTTTAAGTAGGTTGGAGACAGTGTGGAAAAAAGATGGAGAAGCAAGACCATGAAGAACTGTAGGAAGTAAAAAAATAAATGAAATATGGGGAGGAAAAGGAAGCAAATGAAGGTTTGTGAGTTGGGGGAGTGGGGAATAAGAAAGAAGGTCATTGTACTGACTAAGGAGAGTGATTGCAAATTTGTCACAGATATGGAAAGTACAAAATCTAGTGAGAAAATGCTAAATCTAAACACGAAATAAGACCCTGAAATTTTTCTTTTAATTAAAATCTGACCCCCTCCCCCTAGCACACATACATTTTGGAAATAATGAATGAACTGGCAAGTGCTAGGAAAATGTACACCAAAAGGGAATAGATGAAAGAGAGGAATCAAAATACTAGGATTATATGAGGTGAAGAAGGTGAAACTGAATTAGCAGAAGAAGAAAAGGAATGTTTGGAGGGAAACTAACATGTGTAACTTCAGACAAAGATTGATTTACCACATAGGTGAAAAAAAGGGAGAAGGCAGATTAATAAGGCCATTCTTATAATGGAGGGCAATTTGAAATAACTGGATAAGATTACCAAGGAATCTCATAAATATTAGGGAAGAGGACTGAGAACCAAGCATTGTGAAGAAGTAATAGAGAGCAAAATGGCAAAGAAAGAGCAATCTAAACTTATAAACAAAATCTGGTAAGAACAATACCGTGACAACCAAGTGGAAAGAGAGAGGTCAGCTAGAGTAGAATTATCAACTTTGTGTAGTGCATCTGATAGGAACAGAGGAAGCTGCCTAATACTGCCTCAGACCATTGGCCCATCTAGCCCACTATTGTCGACACTGACTGGCAGCAGCTCTTGAGGGTTCCAGGCAGGATTCTTTCCTTGCCCTACCTGGAGAAGCCAGGGATCGAACCTGGGACCTCCTGCATACAGCGCATGTGCTCTTTCACACTAAGCTATGGCCCTTCCCTGATGAGCAAGATCAAGAGTAGAAGAGACACTAGGTTGGATTAGTCGTGCTTGGAATAGACCCGCTGAAATCAATGAGACTTAAGTTAATCATGATTCAAGTCTCATTGACTTCAGTGGGTCTACTCTTAGGATGATTAAGTCTGGATCTGACCCAATGAGATTAGCTTGGAGAAGGTCCTTGATAAGTTGTTTTACATGGAGTGCAATGGATGGAACCCAGGCATACAAGGATCAAACAGAAAAATTTAAAATCTGATTTAAATGTTTAAAATCCATTTTTTTTTATTTTTTAAAACAATCATTGACTTTTGTGCAACCTGATCCCTCTTCTGCTAACCTGCGCACTTTGCATGCATAGAATTCTCTCATGTCTGGCTACCAGGAGAGTTGTTAAATAGAAGGCTGATGTACAAGATGTTTCCTGCATCTCTCACAGGCAAGGGTTTCTTTTTTATTGTAGCTGTTGCACAGTATTGCTTTCTCCTTTAAGGGTAGGAAAGGCATAAAGGTTTATATTTTTCTCTGACAAAAGGTAAGGCCAATGAAACATGACTTCTGACTGCTGAGGAGAATGCTCCTAGTTCATGACTCTGCATGCCCGGTCAGAGGAGCAGTGACTTCAGACGAAAGGGTTTTAGGTCTGCAGCCTCTGCACACAGGTACAAATGCAGAGAGAGAACAAGGAAAATACTATTTTCTTCCACACTGTTCTTGTTTCCCAATATATTTTAGAAGCAGTGGAAGAGAATAGGTGCCATAGGTTGACTGTGATGGATCTGGACATTTTCCTTTCACTGTCCCACCGAATTCTGGGCCTTGCAGCTCCTGCAACTTGGTGGAGTTGTTTTCTTTCTACCTGAAGCAGCCAGTCACTTGGCATGCTTCCTCTCCCCCTTCCTCTTTCTGCTTAGTCACATTGCAGTTTTTAGGCACAACACCATGTCTTGCTCTGATTTGCTTCTCAGCCAAGCCAAAGAGGCTGATAGTTCAATATTCAGTTGGTTTATATCCTACTTCTTTTCAGTGGAGCTCCAAGGTGGTGTACTCAGGGTTCTGTTCAACAGGACAGATGGCCAGCTTGGAGGTATTTATTTAGGTAGGGTAAATTTATTTGTTTAGGTAGGGTAAATGACTCCTGCCAGTCGACTGTACACTAGGTCCAGAGTCAGGAATAGCTCATTGGTTATTGTGGTCCTGACAGAGCCAGGAGCACAAAGTCCTATCGCCAGTTAGGAAGCTGTTGAGGTTTTTGAAATAGATCAGCCACATCACTGTTAGGGATGTGGTGGTCAAATTCCATAAGTGTGGGGGCAGCCACACCCACAAGCACAAGTGAGAATTGTCTCACTTTTCAGGAAATTTCTCATGCTTTTCCAAATCCAAGCATAGAGCCTAAAGGGGTTCCAAGGATGTCAAAACCTCATTGTGCTGTAAGTCAGCTTTCACCAACCTGATGCCACCCAGATGTGTTGGACTACAACCTACATCATATTTAACCATTGGTTATGCTAGCCAGGGTTGATGAGAGTTGTAGTAAAAAAAAAAAAAAAAAAGGAGGGGGAAGGATGCTGTAAGTGATCCTGAATCCTTATGGCTGGGGACTAACTTTATATGTGGCCTAGATCCTGTCGATCAAGTTCTCCCATCTGGCTCCAAGTTCCTGGATGGTGGTAGTGGGGAGTCTAGGAAGTGGAGACACCAGTGTATCCAAATTGACTTCAGCTGACAGGGTGGTGGAGGTTGGGGAAAAGTTCCAGAGTGAGCAAATAATCCTTTTCCAGTCAGTCTGCACAAGATGAAGGCAAACTCTCAGAGGAAGGGAAGTGTAGTCTTTCTTCCCACTTATGAATAGATGTTTCCAGCCTGAGATATTCTGTATCATGTTATCCATGGCTGTTCATATGTAGCACCTCCACAGCAGGCTCCCCCAAGACTCCCTCCAGCAATTTGCCCCATGGAGCCTCAGACATTTTCCCTTTCTCTACCCAATCTGACTCTACCATTTTCCTCTAGTTTTCCAGAAGATCTTGACCCAAGAGTGGCAAGACCTGGCTGGGCCTAAGATTCCCAGAAATGTAGCCAAAAGCTTCTACTGTCTTTCCTTTGTCACCATGTACAACATATTCTCCCACTGAATCTCAGTGTTGCTACCCTTTATCCCAGGATCGCATACCAAGGAGTGTGGAGGAACTACCCAAGATAAAAGCATCCATGTCTTAAACTACTGATATGTTACTGCCTAATAATGCTTACATCTGAACAGTTAATTTTAATAGCATAGGGTCTTCAGGTTTTGTGTATTATATTGTGTTTTGAATAGCTAAGAGAAATTCATTTGAATCTTGCAGGGTGAAAGTATTTATGTAGCTTAAATATTTTGGATTTGAAATAACGTATCGACTGTTTTGGCTGTCCTGTTCCTCTTTTGTTCATTCTAAAACTTAAGTTATAAGTTCTTAAGTGGTATACATTTCTTGATATGTTGATTGTGCACAATTTGAGTTTCTTTTAAAGACTAAAATTTACTTAATTGTCCTGAGATTTAGATACTCTCTCTTTAGTTACAAGATTTAACATTAACACGCTAAGGTCCGGTTCGAACATCACAGTGGCAAATTATGGTTTAATTAACTAATCATAGGTTAGCTCTGGGTTGTTTAACTGATAAACAACCCAGGGTGTTCATATTCCTACATCATACAACAGCCTATGAACGGAGCATTGGTTGTTTTTCAAACCGAAAATGGCTAGTGTGATCCGCATGGACCCATCAAACCATGGATTAATTAACCCACAATTTTCTGCCCTAACATACAAAGAACATAGTTGTTACTAATGTCTCTGACATAAACAAATGAAAGCTAAATGCTGTAGTAGAAAAGTATAATCTCTTGCAGGTAGCCTGTATGCAACTTATCAATGCCCTAGTTACATCTCCTGATGATTTGGACTTCAGACTCCACATTAGAAATGAATTTATGCGCTGTGGATTGAAAGAGCAATTGCCGGTAAGTGCTCTGTACTGTGTGTGTAAATGAATATTTAAATTAGAAGGTTTACCTGAGTTGAGAGGAAGTTGAATAAAGTCCCGTCTGGAATAATTTATTAAGATGGAGAATGAAAAGTTGCATATAAAAATTTATTCACAAATGGATAGCTTAACATGAAATAAAGATAAGCAACTTCAGTACCAGATTTGTTTTATGTAATGTATTCTACTTTAGCTTGAAAATATATTTTGTGTATTTGAATAATTAATAGACATTCTCTGAAATATATACCTTGCTATGTTAACAATTGGACTGTTCAAAATCATTCATTTTAATATGCAATTATTAATTAGGCACTATTGTATTATTTTCCTCTGCAGCAATTGAAATGCATAAAGAATGATGCTATGGATATCCAGCTCAAGGTGTTCAGTGAGCACAAAGAAGAAGATATGATTGAATTTTCTCATCGTTTAGAAGATATCAAATCAGAGTTAGAATATCCTTTGAAAGAAGCCAGACTCCCCCCACCCCCTTAGACCTGGGGTTGGCAACAAGCATCCCAATTGCGTGTTTCACTGAGATGCATACTAAGTTACGTGGGCAATTAACATCCTTTACAGCTAGTTCTCATTCTCTTGGGGTGTTTAAAAGTAGTAGGAGGTCTTGATTTGGAAAATGAGGTGTACATATTCTCAGCAATACTGGGAACAGGCAATTTGGGCAAAATGCATGTGGCCACCATACATCTTTGATCCTAGATTAGTTTGTTTTTAAATATAGTAGATCTGTGCACAAATGGCGTCTTGAAATTCTCCGCTTTACCTGTGGGCAGAGAAACTGGGGGGACAATTTCCCTGAATTTCTCCAGAGGAAGGAGAAATTCTCAACAGTTTCTCACAGATAGGGGTTGTGGCACAGCTTCTTTCTTTTTTTCCTAAAGGGTTTGGGGGGCTTTGTGTTGTCACTGCAAGTGGGAGCAACATTACCTGTTGGCAGGCTGGCCCCCATTTTGCATCCACCACAATGCAGGTGTGAGGGGGGCAGTGTTGTGTATAGTTCCAGGAAAGAGGTGGTAGTGCTGTGCCAATATCTATCCTCCAATTCCCTGAAATTTAGTCATCTGAACCCAGCCCATGAGTATGTCTCCAAAAATTTCTTTTTCTTTGAATTTCTTTTCAAAAGCAATTTCTTTTCTATCAAATTGAGTGAGAATGGTCAAAAAATGTGGGAGAAATTTTCAGCACAGCACTAATAGTAAATATGTAAATTCTGTTCTGGAAGCATAAAATACTTGTGACTTAGAATGGAAATTAGTTGTATCATCCTTGACTTGATTACTGAAGCCAATGATGTTTACAATGTAGTGTGGAACACTGTCAAGGACACAAGTGCAGAAGGCTATTTCCTTTCTATACTTCAGCATCTCTTGCTAATACGAAATGACTATTTTATACGGTAAGGAAAACTTGCAACAGCTCCTGCTCAGGTATTTATTATAAAAGATTGTATAATGTTGATCAGTTCAATTTTTTTTCTTGGAGAGAGTAACTGTTGGTGAACTGATGCGAGTGAGTTAGTATTAATAGGAGGAAGGACTCTAAGGGAACCTGGAGTTTATCTAGAGCATCAAGGTCATAATGGTGCACAAGCTTGCCAAGGAACACTGTCTTTGCTCCTAAGATGCATCAAATGTTGGAGCGAGCTCCCCCTTGTAAATCAGGGTACATAAGATTAATTTACTGATGTGAGCAATGTAATTTTGGAGGTGGCTTTTGAGAGGTCTCCCCTCCCCTTTCATAATTAAAAATAATAGTGTCATGGAAGAAGAGCTGATTTCTGAGAAGTACCCACTTCTGGCATTACACTACTTACACAAGTAGATTATTTCAATCACCAGTTATTTGTAGAAGGGATCTGGCTCCAGTAGCACATAAACTGGCTCTTAGATTGCCAGTGACTCTGAAATAACTCATGACACTGTAATACCAGAGGTGTAATCTTTTTCTTAAAAGAGTTAGGAATGTCCATGTATTGGCTCATTGTTCAGGTGGAAGTGTAAATATTCACTCCTGGATGTTTGTCACACACATGTTCTCTTCTGAAAACTGGCATAAAATAGTTCTTTATTTCATGTACTCATTTTTATTTTCTTTCTCTTTGAAGTGATTTTCTACACAAATATTTAGCCTTGGTATGGGCATTTTTGCTAGTACAATTGGAAGCTGAATGACAATATAAAATATTGCAGGGAGAAATTAGCAGAGGAGTGTGTTTTTATATAAACATTTCCATTATGCCTTTGAGGTCTAGCTTATGTAGTTAAGGTACATAATGACAACCCAGAGTATGGGTTGAATCGTGGGTTGTTCTTGAATCGTAGGCTATCATTACATGTGAACCCTGCACTATGGTTTAACTATGGGTTGTTAACCATAAACAACTCAGTTCACAAGCCAACAACAAACCATGGGTTGTCTTCCTGGGTTGTTTGTGGTTAATGACCCACACTTAAAACTGTAGTGCAGGGTTCACACATAATGACAACCCACTATTCAACGGCAACACATACTCAGGCCATACGCTGGGTTGTTGTTATGTGCAAACCAGTCCAGTGTAACACTAACCTTGAAATCTGTCCCAGTTATGTAGGTTTTTATGTTTCAAAAGTAAATGAAAACAAGGAAGAGCTAAGAGATTTCTGCTCAGTGGTGAAGAGAACTTGAATTCAAAAATCTATATTTGTGTAATACCTTTACTTGGCCAACTGATCACAAAAATATATAAGCTTTCAAGATCTCCAGATCTCTTCATCAGGCATGATGTTACAAGATATTTGTAACACCTTACCTGAAGAAGAGATCTAGAAAGGTTGCAAGTTTTTGGTAATTTTTTGGGTTGGCCTAATAAAGGTATTATACTATGGATTCTGGAATTTTTCTTAAGGTTAACATGGCTACTGCTGCAGGTTTTTATTTAAATTCAAAGGGAAACCTAAGAATACAAGAATATAAGAACGCAGGCCCTACTAGATCAGAGCAAGCTCCATCTAGTCCAGCATCCTGTTTCCAGCAGTGACCAGCCAGTTTACAGGAAAGCCACAAGAAGGGGCAGGAACATGACAGTCCTAATAACATAAGAAGAGTTGTGCTGGATCATACCAAAGGCCTAACTAGCCAGCATCCTTTTAGCCACAGTGGCCAAGCAGATGCCCATGGGAAGTTCCCAAGAAAGACACAAGGACAACAGCTCTCTTCCACTGTTGCCCAGCAACTGGTATTCAGAGGCATATTACCTCTGATCCTACTAGTAACGTACAGCCATCAAGGCTACTTGCCATTGGAGCCTTAGCTTCCATGAATTTGTCTAATATTGCAGACAGGACACAGTCTGCCCCATAACCATGGTCAAGGGATAGGAAGTGGGCAATGGGATTCCAGACTCCCATTCCACTCAAGCATGAATCCTCTTCCCTGCCTTAACAGGAGATAAGTGCTATATCAGTTCAACAACTTGCATTAACCAAGCTTCAGTCTTGACGAGCTTTTGATGTAGGTTTCAAATCCTGGTTAAAATCAAGCCTGGATTAGCATCTGCATGTATGAGGCAGGATAACAAGCACCATTGTGTCAGAATTTTTTAATCTTCAAGAGCACTATTTTCCGAAATGAGGGAGTTGTTTTAATTTTCCCCACATAAAATTGTAGCATCAAATGTTTGCTTCTCTTGCTTGTTCATAGAGCAATTCTATAATAAATACAAATTTCCCCCCTCCTCCACTTGTGTAGGCCCTTGTATTTCAAGTTAATTGAAGAGTGCATTTCACAGATAGTCTTACATCGAAGTGGAGTAGATCCAGATTTTAGTTATCGTAAAAGACTGGATGTAGACTTCAGTCATTTAATGGGTAAGTTTTTTCTATTACTACTTCATACAAAAAGCTATATTACAAATAACATTCCAGCCTATACTCTGTTATCCATAGAGCTGTCTTTGGTTTCCTGTAATCCATTGTTGTTGTTCAGTCGTGTCCGGCTCTTCGTGACCCCATGGACCATAGCACGCCAGGCTTTCCTGTCCTGCGCTCTCTCCTGGAGCGTGCTCAAGTCCATATTCATTGCATCAGTGATGCTATCTAGCCATCTCATCCTCTGCCGTCCCCTTCTCCTTTTGCCTTCAGTCTTTCCCAGCATCAGGGTCTTTTCCAGAGAGTTTTCGCATTAGGTGGCCAAAATATTTGAGCTTCAGTATCTGTCCTTCCAATGAGCACTCAGGGTTGATTTCCTTTAGGATTGACTGATCTGACCTCCTTGCAGTCCAGGGGACTCGTAAGAGTCTTCTCCAGCACCACAGTTCGAAAGCATCGATTCTTCGGCGCTCAGCCTTCCTTATAGTGCAGCTCTCACAGCCATACGTTGCTACTGGGAAAACCATAGCTTTGATTAGATGGACCTTTGTCGGCAAGGTGATGTCTCTGCTTCTTACTATGCTGTCTAGGTTTGCCATAGCTTTCCTCCCAAGGAGCAAGCGTCTCTTAATTTCATGGCTACAGTCACCATCTGCGGTGATCTTGGAGCCCAAGAAAATAAAATCTGTTACTGCTTCCATTTCTTCCCTTTCCATATGCCAGGAAGTGATGGGGCCAGCTGTCTTTAGTGGGCACTGCCTTAACCCCAAACTTGGCTATGAACTGACATCAGTCTTTATTTATTTATTTTATTTATACCCCGCCTTTTTCCCTCTTGCAAGGAACCCAAGGTGGCTTACATTATCCTCCTCTCCATTTTATCCTCACAACAACAACCCTGTGAGGTGGGTTGGGCTGAGAGTGTGTGACTGGCCCAAAGTCACCCAGTGAGCTTCCATAGCCGAGTGGGGACTAGAACCCGGATAGAATAAGAGAAGTCTTATTCTTCAAAGGCAGAGAAGTAAAAGTGGGAAGCTGAATCACTGTTAGGCATACTTCCATCCATCTTCAATTGACTCCACTGAAAGAACCCTTTGGGAGGGATGTGAGGGTAGTTCTGTACTCCAAGACTGACTGGCTGTTGAAAAACTTTTTAAGACCTGGAAAAACCAACCAACCAACTTGGTTTTCTACTAGATATCTGTATTGAGCAGAAGAAAATAGAAGAACTTGAAGAGAGAGCTTCAGAATTTTCCAAAAAGGTCAGTAATTTTAGAGCAGTTTTATTCACAAATATGTAACTTTTGACATATGTATGCATGACTTTCAGTCTGTTCTGAGACATGAACAATACAATATCTGTTAGGAGGAAAACAGATATAATGCACATGGTCCATGACTGGATCTCAAAATTTTAGTTTTAACTTGACTTAAAAAGCAGCTTCATGGTCCCCAAATTAGATTGGAGCAGTGGTGTTGTGGCAGAGTGGTTTTAATCCACCCCATGCCATTTTCCCAATTGGCACCCCCCTCCCCAGCTGCTTTTAGCCCCACTGTGGAAAAAGATGGGTACTTGTATCATGCTTGTCTTTATTTTTCCCAGCAGGGCTGATAGCAGCTGAGGAAGATTTTGACTGGGAAAGTGAAACAGGGGCAGGGGGGGTGTTAAAATCTCTTTTCCCCAACGTTGCTGCTCTGATCCAATTACAGAACCCATAGTTGCTTTTTAAATGTCATGAGATCAGACCACAGATTTTGTGCATTACATCTGTGTGGCCCATAGTGCTGTATGTTGAGGTGTAATATTGTAAAAAAACATATTTGCGCATCAAATAAAATTAAATTAAAAACGTTCATGCTTGCTTGCTTGCTTGCTTTTAATTGAAGCAAAATAAGGTGGTGGCATTTCCTTTGAGGAAATGGCGTGAAGATGTCTGGACTGGTGCATCTAAATATTATACCTAACTGTGGCAAGTAACACGGAACCATCCAACAATATCCTGTCCAATTTGCCATTAAAGCCCTGATGTTTGTCAAATTCCAAAGTGTTGTGTTTCATCAGTGCAAGAGCATCAGGCCTGTGTACTACATCAGAAAAGCAGTACCAATGTGGAAGTGCTAATAGCAGCTGCAATGCTATGGCTGGAATTGCTGCAGGATAAATTGTGTTCTCGTTCTGTCATTGGCATCCTTAAGCTACGCCCTATGTGGTCCTGTCTCTGTGCATCAGTTTATAAGATAGGCTGTAGCCATCACTTATCTAGTTCTATATTTTTCCTGGGCAAAGGAAAACTGGCTAGTGTGACCATCTGCAGAGGTCAGCACACCTTGTACATTTTGAAAAAATGAAAACTGCATACCTAAGTGTCTTATTGAAGCATGTGTCTGTGCCTTGGGGAATTACCTGTTTCCTATATTTGATTCAGTATCATTTTAGAAAGTGGTTGAAGGACATTAAAATCAGTGGCTTGAAAATGGGAATCTGGGTGTCTGGGCTGTCCCCCATTTTTAGTTCTACTTCATAGCAGTCGTTTTATGAGAAAAGAACTGAATTAAATTTAATTGGCTCTTTCCCAGTTATAGTAGTAGTTAGTGGAGATGAAAGGGTATACTATACTGTAAAGATCTAATCAGTTAAATATGAGCAGAGTTTTGGGAAATGGTCTGTTCTTAATATTTCATTCTTTTATTTTTTCTTGGTCACTTTTCTTGTAGCATTTCTCTCATTGTAACTTAAATTTTAGCTCTTAATGGTGCAATTTTGTATATGTCTGCTCAGTTGTAAGCCCTATTGAATTCAGTGGGGTTTACTCTCAGATAAGTGTGTATAGGATTGCCCTTCTGTTGGTGGAGTGGAACTGGGCCCTGGAGGCCCCAATTATATCAGTGCATAATATGGGCGTAGCTGGTGGTGGGCTCCAAAACAGGTCCTTGGATCCACTGGATTCATTCTATCCATCTCAGAGGCCCGAAGACCAGGATTTTCCATCTACACCAGCCTGGAGCTGGCATAACTAATTTCCCCTGATTGGACCCAAAGCTGGGGGGCGGGGTGTTTAAAAAAACAAACAAACAAAAAACACTACCAAAGATCTCTACCAAACCTCACTTAGGATTGCACTGAAAATGTATCTAGGCAATACAAGGTAAAACACTTAAAGCACTCAGGAGTTATACCAGCAGCTTTGAAAGAATGAATGCAATGTGTACAGCACTTTCATGTTTGTGTTCTAGTTTGAAAATGAATTTGTAGCTCATCAGGAGACAAAGGCACAGCTTCAGAAAATTGAAGCAGAATGCAAGGTAAGGGAATTCCTTATTCCTAAAATATTTTGTTTATACAGTTGTAGTAATTGAAAACAAACTTGAACATCGTGCTACAACTAGCTGCTATTTTATAAATTAATAAAAGGTGCCTACTTTGTTATGAATATGTCTAGTTTTTTCCATTTCTGTATTATGCACACACACACACACACACACACACGTACGTACGTTATCCTGCCAAAGCTACTAACTTTTCAACCTCTGGACAGAATGACCCAGTTTGCACGTAATGACCAACCATGGGTTAATGGGTTGGTAGGGCCATGTGGGAGCAAACCAGCATGCTGCCTCCTGCTTGTTTGCCGCTTCCCATCTGATTTTCAACAACAAACCGTCAACAACCAAGAGTGCCAGGTATGCATGTGAGAACAACCCAGGAACTGAGTGTTCCTGGGTTGTTCTAAACTGGATGCAAAGCAGAAGTGATGATTGGACAGGAGGCAGTGTGCTTGCTCACTCCTGTGCAGCTGACAATCCATGGCAGGGATATGCATGGCAGGTGTAAGTAGCAACCATAGCTGTGGGATAGAAAGTGTCCAGGTAGGTGCTTGAGCTAGGAGGAAGTCCTCCCAAAATGAGATTGCACTAGCTAAGGCTTTTTCTCAAACTTTTGCAGAGAAGAGGAAGGAGCATGTTGTTGTGAGATAGAGCAGAGTATCTCAAAGAGTGGGCGATGTGGTATAAGTTCTTATGGTCAGGCATGATTGACCTTGGAAGAGGGGAAGGCACAGCAAACACACAGCAACATGGGAACAGGTCTTCAGGCTCATTGTTTGGAGTTAGACTTTCCCAGCAACAGAGCTGGGAAAATATTCAACCCATGAAGAAAGGTAATAACCCTTTCTTCCCTTTTTATCTTGAGCAGGGTATCCCACTAGGAGTTAAGGTGTGCTTTAAACGTGCAGTCCTGGAGAAATGTTAGTAGATTTGGCAGAGGTCGCTTTACATTTTCCTTTGTTTACAAAGATGTGGTCCACCTTGAGAGGGAGGGCTGTTCAGGGAAGAGTTGGGCAGGAACAGAAGCCTGCTCCCAAACAGACTGAGGAGGGAGGGCAAGTTTGGGGAAAGTGCCACTGAGAGGTTATAGAACAATTAGGTTTTAGAGAGGTTTGATTTTCTAGCTGATCTTCCCTTGTGCCTCTGGTGAGCAGCTGGGGGACAGCACAGAAGCAAACCAGAGAGAAGCCAGGACTCTAGTTCAGACGTAACAAAAAGCCAGTTACAGAAAGCAGGGGTGTGTAAGCCAACAAACTATGCTTTCAAACTGGGGTATGTTGCTGAAAATACACCACACTTTGTTTAGGTTAAACAAATCCTGACTTCACTTTACATGTCAATAAAGCCAGTGTCAAGTATTGTTTTAACTAAGCAACTATATCTTATGTTCAGTCTTGTAAATAAGGCCAGAAAAGTTACTAGCCTTAAAAAAAAGGCTACTAGCCTCTTACCAGCCCAGTAAAAATGGCCTTCTATCAGGAGAGCTGATAGAGGAGGGAGGGATATTTCCTTCTATTATCTGCCAGGTTACTTGGTTTCCATGCAGGCCATGGAGGAAGGGGCTTCAGCAATCCATCTCTCTTCTACCAGACCTCTCACTTGTCTGGATGGAATTCTATGCACATGCATTGAATTCCTTGTCATCTGTGGCGACCAGGAAAGTAGTTAAATTCAGAGCTGCTTGAGATACTTCAAACTTGAGGCTCTCTTTAAAAGAATTTGAAAAATCTCTTGGGATAGTCTTGCTTTAAAAAAAGAAAGAAGTTACCAAAGTATCACTTAGCTCATGAGAACTTGGCCAGTTGGCTTTCAGCAAAGGCTTGACCTTATGAACTTGGCTGACTATCTCTGCTGAAAGATAAATAAGAATAACTGTTGCAGAACCTGGTGGACACTTGGGGAGCTACTTTTGGTGTGAGTGGAAGGTCCAGTTTGAGCATCACAATCTGATAAAATAGTGGTTTATCAGACCAGGAAAGAGCTGTGTGCTCATGCACTCTCTCCTTCCCTTCTTGTCTCACACCCCTGGTTTGGGAGAAGATTTAATGGCTTCTTAAACCATGGTTTCCTGTGACATCCAAACTGGGTAACTGTGGTTTTAAGGGCTCCTTCCAAACCAGGATATTTTAATGCTCTTTATTTATTTAAGATATTTATATACCACTTTTTAGGTGAGCCTCACAAAGCGGTTTACATAAAAATATTAAAAATAATAAGCACCAATTAAAATGTATATAATGAAACAGCAAAGACAAGTTAAAAGAAAAAAAATCTTTTGAAAGGAAGTTCTCTCCTCACCCTGGAGCAAGATGGTTCTTGAGTAGCGTTGTGGTGGCAGATGGAGAAGCCACCTCAGCTGGAATACTGGGAGCTAGATGATGGGATGTGAAACCAGGGAACTCTTAAACTTCAGGCTGCCCAAACCTAATCATCATAATCTCTTCAGGACAGAGATGAGGAATGTGTGGCCCTTCAGGTGTTGATGAATTGCAACTCCCATAGGCCATCACCATTGGCTATGCTGGGTAAGACTGAGGGGAGCTGTAGTCTGACAACATCTGGAGGGATGCATGTTCCACAAGCTTGCTCCAGGCCTCGGTTGCAGTAGATTACAGACGCTCGACTTTTCATATTTTGTGTATGGGTAGAAACTTTAATATGGCCTTCTGTTCTCTTGGCCATAGCAATTGATCTTGGGCATAGCAACTGATCAGGCCAGGGGTCGGCAACACAATGTCCTCCAAGACCCTTAAGTATGCTTGTGATTAGCTTTTCTCTACCTCTGTTAAAGTCAATGGAGCAATATTGCTCCATTAATTTTAATAGAGGTCGGGAAAAGGGTGCCTACTGAAAAATGGCTTGAGTGGAGGTGAAGACCCTTGGGACAACAGAGCCCTTGGTGAGGGTGGGCTGCCCCCCCACTTGCTTTTCAAAAGAAGACCCTTTTTCACAGCTCTATTAAAATCAATGGAGCAATATTGCTCCATAGACTTCAAAAGAGCTGGGGACAAAAGTCACATGCAAAAGTGTGGTGGGGGGATGCAAGAAAAGTGAGGATCCAGAAAGGAAGGGTGGTCCAAACATTCCCCCCCCACACACACACACACAGCAAGCAGCACCCATGACAATTTTTCAAAATGTCAAATGTGCCTGCAGGCCCAAAAAAGGTTGCCTACCCCGATTTAGGCTTTTCAGATGGAATTCTAATGCTGTTCATGCCCTACATTTTTCTGCTTTTCATTGTAATATATTCATATGATTACATTCTCATATTTCACTGCTACGTTGGTTGTGTATCCTCCTCATTGTAGTACTGTATTTTTTAAAAGGATTAGATAAATTCATGGAGAATAGGTCTATCGATGGCTACTAGTCCTGACAGCTAAATGGAATCTCCAGATTCAGAAGCTGGATACCTCTGATTACCAGTTGGTTGGGGAAACAAACTAGATGGAGTGGCAGCTGTTGCCACCAGGCCCTGCTCATAAGCTTCCCAGGAACATCTGGCTGGCCACTATTGGAAATGGGATAGTAGACCACACAGAACCTAATCCAGCAGGGCTCCTAAGTTTTTAGGTCTCTGAGCAGGTAACACAAGCTTCATTTGAGAAAAATAACAGATGCAGGAGTTATTGTATAGCAGCACTGTACAAATGTCTGATCCAGGCTGCATAAGGCTTTGCAGGTAATCACCATCTGTTTGCATTGTGCTTAGGGATGTACGAAAGGGACTTACCTTGTCCCGCAGCTTTTTTCGCGGTGGGGGGGAGGCGCTTCGCTTCTCCCCCCGAAGTTCATGCGAGCGGGGGGTGTCTTTCCACCTCGCCCGGCTGAAATTCAGGCCGGGGGGGGGGGCTTCCCACCTCGCCCCCGGCCAAAATGCAGGCCGGGGAGAAGCGCCCCGTCTCCCCGGCCGCGAACTTCAACAGAAAAGTAAAAAATAAAAAAAACGCCCCGTGATAGGCTACATGACGATTAACGTAGCCTATCACGGCTAGATTTGCAAAGTTAAAAAAAAAAAAAGTACGCAAATGGCGGCCCCCATAGGGAGCCGCCATTCGCGTTCCTTATTTGGTCGCTGTAGTCTACGTAAAGATTTACGTAGACTACGGCGAAAATAAGGGCAACGCAAATAGCCCCCTATGGGGGCCGCCATTAGCCGTACGCGCTTTTTTTTTTTTAAGTCACCCGTGATAGGCTACGTGACGATTTACGTAGCCTATCACGGCTGACTTTGCAAATCTAGCCGTGATAGGCTACGTTAATCGTCACGTAGCCTATCACGGGGGCGTGTTTTTTTTTTACTTTTCTTGGAATGGCAGCGGTGGCAGCCGGTCGAAAGACTGGCTGCCGCCCCCTCCCCTGTCGAAGCCCTGCCGAACCACCGCTGCGACCCGCCACCGGGAGCGACATTCGGGAAAGGTAAGTCCCATCCGGGGGTGGGCGGGGGGGGGGAATTTCTCCCCGAAACTACTTCGGGGGGCCAAATACGTCGGCACTCGGCCCCCCGAAGTTTCGGCGAGAAATTATCTGACACCCCTAATTGTGCTAGGAAGCAAATGGCTAGGCAGTGCAGTTGAGTTACATGCCCTTGGTGAACTCTGGCATTCCATAATTATTGGGTGGAGGACAGAATTGAATCCCAAACTGGCAAATTAATTGGCACACACAAATATTGCTGTATAAAGTGAATCTGTGTAGGCATCTTATTTTACATTTCTATATTGAATTTACAACTGAGAGCGGTTATGCAGGGTTTAATTCGCATTTCACTGTTGATTAAGAGATGCAGGATTTGCGTTCATTCTACAGAATGTTTCATTCATAAACTCAAAACATTTCTTTTCAGAATGGCTCAGTAACCACTGGGTTAGGTGCCTTTCCACTCCCATCAGCTGCTGCAACATCTGATTTATTACCACCATCAGCACCTCTCAGTGGAGCTCCGCCCCCACCCCCACCGCCCCCATTACCACCTTCATTTATGAATGGTTCAGGAAAGCCTCCTCCTTTTGGTGTTCCTCCACCTCCTCCACTACAGACATTGCCTGGAGCTCCTCCTCATCTTCCTCATGTGTTGCCCTTTGGATTGAAGCCTAAAAAAGAGTTTAAACCTGAGGTCACTATGAAAAGATTCAATTGGTCAAAGGTAATCAAGAATGGAAAGTTTGTTATGCAAAGCTCTATGTAGAAATGAATTATAAGGCCTTGGCACTGAATTAAATGCTAGTTAATATGCGAGATGCAATCAGCAGTACCTAGTGAGGTGGTGTGCTAGGAAAAGGCTGCTGCAGCTGAGCAGTGACAGAGGAAGAGGAACCTGGTTCTGTTTCCGGTGGGTATTGTGTGGCAGAAAAGCCATGGGAGCTGCTAGATAAGCACCGCGCAGGTACATAGCTGCTAATGGGCCAGCAGTACCTAGCACAGACCACTGGCAATGCCCATGTTGGACACTGATGGCTTGCTGTGTGCCTGCATGATGCTAACTTAAAAGCTCTCATAGCATAGCTGACTTGTCATGTCTGCCAGTAAGAGTGTTGGTTTCCCATTACTTTGGTTACTGTTCAGCTTCTCACTTCCTAGTGCACCATCACACCAGCTGCCATTGTACTGAGCCTCTTGTGTCATTTTAGAAGGCAGTTGCTTTTTGTGTGTTTAAAGCTTTAAGTCATTTGATTTTTAGAGATACAGAGCTCCACTTTGACATATCTAGTTAAAGCTGATGATTTCCAGGCTACTATGTTTAAATCAACCTTCTCTAGCCTTGCTGGATCGGGATGATGGTAATTGTAGTACAACAGATCTGGAGAGCAGTAGGTTGGGAAAGGTGGGTTTAGGCAGTACTGTCTCTGATGTGCTTGAGTGTACAGTGCAATTCTTGTCTGCTGCTGTCCTAGTATTGAGATGAATAGTGTTCAGTTGTCAGTCGATGGTTGTTGCATTTAATGTCCTGAAATTTCTCTCAGCAAAGCTGGAATGTGAGTATGATAACTGTAAAACAAGCCATGGGTTATTTGAGGGTTGTCTAACCCTCAAACAACCCCTGCCTCCTGGGTTATCACGACAAGCCACAGCGCGTTGGGTGCCTGCAGGCACTGTGCAAAAATGGCACCTGCAGGCACCCGGCACAACATAACAGCACCCCTGGGTAAGTTAAGTCACAGTGGGGTGACATGTTGTGAGAACCAGGTCATTGTCTTGCCAGATACAACCAACTGCATTAAAGTAGAATTCACTGTTTTCTGACTTAGGGTTTTGTTTTTTAAATAAAGGAGGATGTAAAAGTACAGTTTGTCATTTGCTAGGAATCTACTACTTAATTCCATCCATATATAACAAAACTCTTCCTATTTAAATACCTGAACATCAAATGCTAGTAGCCTAGATGATCCACAGTGAACACAGTGATCCAGGATTAGAAGTGTCACTGTTAGCTATCCACATTTCACTGGCAGTTACAAATATACTGAAAAAAATGGACTTGTTGCTTCACATTAGGCATGATTACGTCTGTGTAGGCTCATCACAAAATGAGGTGCCCCAAGACCTGGAAAAGTTAGTGAAAGAGGATGGTTGAGAAGTACATTTATATGAGGGAGTAAGGAGACCTAACCTGGAGGATACAACCCTGATATATTCTGCTCCCATTGTGCAACTTAGTCCTTCCTATTGATGCTCCTGGGGTTTTTTTGGAAACACTTGGTAATGCTATCTACTCCATGTGGTCAGATCTATGTAAAACCAGTTCTGCTCATTTAGACACCACCAGTCACTACTGAGTAGCCTTGAACCAGAATAAGCCATTAGCAAAAACAAATATTACTTCCTCTTAATAATCATTGTTTAATTATCAGCTTCCCTATTATGTGCTTGACTTTCACAGTAGTATCTCCCTGTGGCTGATTAATATGGTGCAAGTATAGACTTATATTTTATTTCAAGGTTATGGTATATTTTGCAGATTGGACCACATGAAATGAATGAGACCTGTTTCTGGGTAAAGGCAAATGATGGCAAGTACGAGAATGCTGATCTGCTATGCAAGCTGGAGCTTACATTTTGTTGTCAAAAAAGTGGTAAGTAAATAATTCTGATCTAAATTACCATTTTATTAGAAAATCAGCCTGTTTGATTTTGACTGAACCGTCAACAATTGTTATGATTCCAGCTGAAGAATACCTACATATGTCATTTGAGAACAAAGCTAAATAATACTTGGAGTTAAGGGGCAATGTCTGACACTGCCAGTCTGCTTAGGCTGTTGATGTACCACTAGCGTAAGTGACCTCTAGCAATACGCCAATTGTTGTTCAGTCGTTCAGTCGTGTCCGACTCTTCGTGACCCCATGGACCATAGCACGCCAGGCCATCCTGTCCTGCGCTCTCTCCCGGGGCGTGTTCAAGTCCATATTCATTGCATCAGTGATGCTATCTAGCCATCTCATCCTCTGCCGTCCCCTTCTCCTTTTGCCTTCAGTCTTTTCCAGCATCAGGGTCTTTTCCAGAGAGTTTTCTCTTCGCATTAGGTGGCCAAAATATTTAAGCTTCAGCTTCAGTATCTGTCCTTCCAATGAGCACTCAGGGTTGATTTCCTTTAGGATTGACTGATTTGACCTCCTTGCAGTTCAAGGGACTCGTAAGAGTCTTCTCCAGCACCACAGTTCGAAAGCATCAATTCTTCGGCACTCAGCCTTCCTTATAGTCCAGCTCTCACAGCCATACGTTACTACTGGGAAAACCATAGCTTTGATTAGACAGACCTTTGTCGGCAAGGTGATGTCTCTGCTTCTTACTATGCTGTCTAGGTTTGCCATAGCTTTCCTCCCAAAGAGCAAGTGTCTTTTAATTTCATGGCTACAGTCACCATCTGCAGTGATCTTGGAGCCCAAGAAAATAAAATCTGTCCCTGCTTCCATTTCTTCCCCTTCCATATGCCAGGAAGTGATGGGGACCCATCGCATATGCAGTGTTGGATACTGTCCAAGCAGTCTTATGAGTGTGGCATATATTTATTAATTAATTAAATGTACATACCATTCTTAAACTAATTGCAAAGCAGTTTACAAATCAAGTGACAAAACAAAACACAAGCAATATTAAAATACTACTATTAAAACTCTAAAAATTCATCAAATCTAACCAGCAGAGAGATACAACATCCTCAAAAGGACCCAACGACCTCAGTGAAGAGGTGCGTCTTAGTCAACTGACGAACCTGGGTTACTGAAGATGCGAGACGCACCTCAAAAAGCAGGAATTACAACTTAGCCAACAGCACTGTCTTATTATTTCTATTAAGCTATCTTTGTTCAGTACAATTAGGAAAAGAAGTATATAGTCTGCGATGCCATATCCAACCATTCAACTGCTCATAATATTATCCTATAATAAGATAAACAGTAGCTTCAGAGCATGGAATATAAGACACAGAGCTGAGAAAATTTAATTTTGCAGTTGAGCCTACAAAGAGAAAGTGAGAGAGAGGGGAGTCAGGGAGACTGCCAGCCTACCAGACTAAGTTGGTGGACCAGAGGCACTGGGAAAATAAAGATGATGGACAGCCACCCTGTCAATAAGTAAGTTTTTAAAAGCCATCTTGAGAAGAGCAGGGAGTCAAGTCCCTTGTGGGTGCAGTGGCTGGTTTCTGTGAGCAATGTGGTTCCCTTCGGTGCTGCATGGCAGATTGGTTTATGTTACCGGAATTAGCCTGCATTTGATCTAAAGAGGAGTTAGCTAAAACAAACCAAGATCAAATGGTTATTATCCTGGTTAGTTAACTAACCATATAATAAACTGTGCTGAGTGTCTGAGTGACTGGAGAAGATTTGCGGGCTTTTGTAACTTTATATATAACAGTAACATATATCCTTCATTTTTGCTGACAAAAGGATGTGACCTGAATTCTTCTAAAGAAATTTCATGTAAGTCTTTGCTCATAATGAATCTAACATGTGGTAATATCCCAGGTATTAAATGCACTTCCATTCCAGGTATTAAATGCACTTCCAACACTACCCAAGAAAAAGGCATCTTAATACTATGAGTGTATGCATGAGAACTTGTAAAGTTTTGTATGGATCTGGCCAACAATTAATGGAACTTGAGTACACATTTAACATGAAATTCAATTAGTTTCTATGGCTCGTGGGCATGCTATGCTTATTCCAAATGTGTTAATTACAAATGGGACTTGCAACAAAATGTTATAGTGTATTCTTGCCTCCTAACAGGAGTGGTCCAGTTCAGGGTTCCAGCTAGTCATGCCCTCTATTCAGTAATCCTTCTTCCTGGTTTTCCAGTCTCCCTGCACCATCTGACATTCAACATTCTATGGTGACTGAGCATTCTCAGTATTTATTGGGATGGTTTGGGGGGCGGGGTGTGGCCCCTTAGGTTTTTGTAAACATTTCTTTGTACTTCTGCAAACGTTAGGGTTCTCCCAAGCACACTGATTTTTCTCAGTGGCCCCATTTTGACTAGATAGTCGCTGGTGCTCACCACCTGAATTCGCTATTAGAAGAAATGGGAGGCTCAAACAAGAAAAGGAGATTGGTGCATGGAAGCAAGTTTCTGCTCAAACAAGAGGATCTCCCTGTAGGATTAGGCACATAAATCCTCTGCCTATATCTCTTCATCCATCTTTAAGCTATTTTATTTGTTGAATTAGTATTTTGTTTAGTTTCCTGATTCTGGTTTGGGGCTGCATATTACAGTCCCAGGCAGATGGGCGCTGTCAAAGCTGGTAACATAGGCAATCTCCTTTTTTGTTTTTTTGTTCTGTGGGTGAACAATCTTTGCCCCCACCCCCGCCCTGGTCACAGGTAGGTGTGCATGTATGTGATGGCTCCTGATGTATCGGGACTCATGTATATGGTGACAGAGCACTGCTCAGAAGGTTTATTGTTTGATTCTAAAATCTAATGACAAGGAACTTTCTAAGTGCTTTTCATATGTAGTGGAATTCTGTTCATCTGAATAATGTTTATTTTTGTACAGATAAAATTTTGAAATCCCACTAAAAGTCTATTTTTTAAGGAAATGTGTTAATTTAACACTGCTGTATACTGAAACACCATTTTACCATTTTCTTAATAGTAAGAAAAGATGAAAATTTTGAAGAGAAGAAATCTATGAAAAAGCGAATCAAAGAACTCAAAATTTTGGATCCAAAGATTGCCCAAAACCTTTGTAAGTAAATGTTTTTCATTATTTAAAATACTTGGAGGTATTTGCTGATTTCATTTTTTTAATGTTTGGGTTCTAGATATCAGAGCACTACTTCTCGAATAGTATTTTTTAATATAACTCTCACTCTGTAATGGTTGTTGTTGTTTATTCGGTCAGTCGCTTCCGACTCTGTGACTTCATGGACCAGCCCACGCCAGAGCTTCTTGTCGGCCGTCGCCACCCCCAGATCCCCCAAGGTCAAGTTTGTCACCTCCAGAATATCATCCATCCATCTTGCCCTTGGTCAGCCCCTCTTTGTTTTGTCTTCCACTTTCCCTAGCATCAGCATCTTCTCCAGGGTATCCTGTCTTCTCATTATGTGGCCAAAGGACTTCAGTTTTGCCTTTAATATCCTTCCCTCAAGTGAGCAGTCTGGCTTTATTTCCTGGAGTATGGACTGGTTTGATCTTCTTGCAGTCCAAGGCACTCTCAGAATTTTCCTCCAGCACCACAGTTCATAAGCATCTATCTTCCTTCGCTCAGCCTTCCTTAAGGTCCAGCTCTCGCAGCCATAGGTTACTACGGGGAATACCATTGCTTTAACTATGCGGACCTTTGTTGTCAATGTGATGTCTCTGCTCTTCACTATTTTATCAAGATTTGTCATTGCTGTCCTCCCAAGAAGTAAACGTCTTCTGATTTCCTGGCTGCAGTCAGCGTCTGCAGTAATCTTTGCGCCTAGAAAGACAAAGTCTGTCACTGCCTCCACATTTTCTCCCTCTATTTGCCAGTTGTCAATCCAGCTGGTTGCCATAATCTTGGTTTTTTTGAGGTTTAACCGCAACCCAGCTTTTGCACTTTCTTCTTTCACCTTTGTCATGAGGTTCCTCAGCTCCTCCTCGCTTTTCAGCCATCAAAGTGGTATCCTCTGCATATCTGAGATTGTTAATGTTTCTTCCAGCGATTTTAACTCCAGCCTTGGCTTCATCAAGCCCAGCATGTTGCATGATGTGTTCTGCGTACAGGTTGAATAGGTAGGGTAAGAGTACACAACCCTGCCGTACTCCTTTCCCAATCTTAAACCACTCCGTTGTTCCGTGGTCTGTTCTTACCGTTGCTAATTGGTCGTTATACAGATTCCTCAGGAGGCAGGAAGATGACTTGGTATCCCCATCCCACCAAGAACTTGCCACAGTCTGTTATGATCCACACAGTCAAAGGCTTTAGAATAGTCAATAAAACAGAAATAGATGTTTTTCTGAAATTCCCTGGCTTTCTCCATTATCCAGCGGATATTGGCAATTTGGTCTCTAGTTCCTCTGCCTTTTCTAAACCCAGCTTGTGCATCTGGCAGTTCTCATTCCATGAATTGCTGGAGTCTACCTTGCAAGATCTTGAGCATTACCTTACTGGCATGTGAAATAAGTGCCACTGTTTGATAGTTTGAACATTCTTTGGTGCTTCCCTTTTTTGGTATGGGGATATAAGTTGATTTTTTCCAATCTGTTGGCCATTCTTGTGTTTTCCAAATTTGCTGGCATATGGCATGCATCACCTTGACAGCATCATCTTGAAAATTTTAAACAGTTCAGCTGGGATACCGTCATCTCCTGCTGCCTTGTTATTAGCAATGCTTCTTAAGGCCCATTCAACCTCACTCTTCAGGATGTCTGGCTGTAACTCACTGACCACACCATCAAATCTATCCTCAATATTATTATCCTTCCTATACAGATCTTCCTTATATTCTTGCCACCTTTTCTTGATCTCTTCTGCTTCTGTTAGGTCCTTGCCATCTTTGTTTTTGATCATACCCATTTTTGCCTGGAATTTACCTCCGATGTTTCTAATTTTCTGGAAGAGGTCTCTTGTCCTTCCTATTCTTCCTATTCTATTATCTTCTTCCACTTCCGCGCAAAGATTTTATTGCTTGTTTAAAAATAATTGCTGATCTCTTCTGGCTAACCTCTGGAATTTTGCATTTAATTGGACATATCTCCCCATATCACTGTTGCCTTTTGCTTTCCTTCTTTCTTGGGCTGCTTCCAGTGTCTCAGCAGACAGCCATCTTGCCTTCTTGGTTTCCTTTTTCTTCTCCTTTCTCCTTGTTAAGGAGCTGTTCAGATGACACGACAGCACACCATGGGTTCTTTAACCCGCAGTGAGGTTGTGGCAGATGCAGGGTGTGTGCAGCCATCATTTTGAATATGCAACCCCCACTTGGGCTGTGTTGTGCAGAGCTGGCGCGCATGGGTTACGTGAGAGTTAAACAATCCATTACAGGCCCCCCACCAAGGACCCTTGGGGCAACAGGTTCTTTGGCAGTGGGTGGGCTTCTCCCTCTCTCCTCACTCTGCTGAGCTGAGCATTTCTTGAGGAGACAGAAAGAAGGAGCTGTTGTGAACCTGTGCAATATGTTAGGAGTTCACTCTCTCCTCTGAACACCACATGGGCACAAGATCTGGTATGAAATTTTATGCCTCCCCATCCTTATCAATATCATTATTGTCCTATCTTTCCTATCTCCTTTCTCCTCATTGAAGCTCTTGAATTTGGTTTAGGCTGTTGATGTGCCACATTTCTAATGTGACCAAGCAGTCTAGTAACTTTTTGTATATGTCTTGGCAAGCACTATAGCTGGACAATTTAGCTCAGCTGTTTTTTGTTTAAGTAAAGCAAAAGTACAGTCTTAAATCTCCCGCTTGATATGTTTTCTGTGTGTTTTTCTTTAGCTATCTTTCTAGGTTCTTTTCGGGTGCCTTATGAAGAAATAAAAATGATGATACTGGAAATAGATGAAGCCCAGCTGTCAGAGTCCATGGTTCAGGTATGATGAATTGACAAGCAATCTTATTTTTTAGTTATTTTTAATCTGCCCAATAACAAATGTTCTCTGGGCAGATAATCAGGTTTTTTTATTTTATTTATTTATATATATATATATATATATATATATATATATATATTCCTTCCCTGAATACTCAGCTTGATTAATAATTAATTTCAGCTGCATTTGTAGTAAATACAACTATCATCTACAAAGTAGTCAGGAGCTATATCTGAGCAACTTGGATTTCATAGGTTAGTGACTCCAGATGCTGCTCAGGAGTACCTGTGCCTGGAACTCCCAGTTTTTAAATTTCTCCTTCCCGTATGTCACTCTGTCTGTTGTCACTTGGAAATGAGTTCTTACATGATTGTGCTGTGCTTAAAGAAACATGTACTTTGATTAGCCAGTTATCAGTAATTTCATCTTTGGAGATAATTTGTATGGTACATCATGTTGCATAGTATTTTTTCCAAGTAAAAAATGTATGCAGCTTTATTTTGTATTCAAAGAGGTGTGAAAGTTACAGACTTTATTTCCTGTTTAAGGAATAACATAAACAATATGTGTGTATGCAGGGGAATGCATCGGGGAGAGCAATCCCATGCCCCCTAGGAGAGTGTTCCAAGGTCTTAGGATTTTTTGGATTCCCCCTCCAGAAGCCACAGGGGATTCTGAGATCCAAAACCTCTCCCTGCCCCATCACTCCCTCTGCGGAAAGAACCACAGTGCTGGCTTTCTGAGGTCATAAAAGTGACCTCATACGACCTCAAAGAAGTCAAAAAGTTCCAGTGGGCAGGGAGAGGAAAAGTCAGTATTGCTTTTATCCTGTGCCCTCTCCGGCTCCAGCCCCAACCCCAGCACCACCCTCGGCAGTGTGACTCCTCTAGACAGCCTTTAGAGGCCCATCAGGGTGGTGGCCGGAATGTAAAGGAGGATAGAGAAGTGAAAATTCCCCCTGTTGCTCCTCCTGTTCTGCTGGCAGAAGCCCAGCAGGACAGGATACATGGAAGCCTTCCATCTAGTGGGTGGCAATACCATAGAAGTGAGCCCTTAATGAGTAACATTGCAGCCCATTCCACACTTGCCTAGAAAAATGCCAGTTTCATTCACACATATATGTATGTATGTACGTATGTATGTAGTTCCAACAAAAATGTTTTGGATAAAAATATAATTTGTCCAACAAAAATTAATGCAGTCGTTTTTATTTTGAAACCTTCGATGACCATTTTTATATTTGTCTGCTGATCTACCCCGCTACAGAATTAAAATAGATGAAGACTAAATTATCCTATAATTTCATTTCAGAGTTATTTTTGTTTTAATAAATCTCAGGGCAGACCACAGATTCTCTTGCGCCCCACCAAGTCCTGTTAGCAAACAGTGCCGACTGCTTGCGGAACAGATTTAGCACTTCCAGGGGCAACTGGAAATGAACCAAAACACTTGTTTCTTGCTGGGGAGGTTGGTGCTTGCATAAGACAGCTCCACCAACCTGTCCCAATCCAGAAATGAGTATTTCTGCTTGTTTCGGGGCTTCCTCTGGGAAGTGCTAAATTTCTGTTGCGCAAGCGGTGGGTCCTGCTTTTGCAATGGAACTGGTGGGACTCACCACTTGTGCAACAGAATCGGCGTGCTGCAAGAGAATCGGTGGGGCCATAAGCACCCCATTGGATTCTGCCCTCAATTTTACGTGTGTGTGTGTGTGTGTGTGCGCGTGTGCGTGCATGTATGTGTGTGGGGAGGGGGGGGGGAGAGAAAGAGAGAGAGTTTGCCTGTATCAAACAGAAATGGCCGGATAGCTGGCCAGATGGGCGGCTAATAAATAAAATAAAATAAATAAATAAAATAAAATAATTATCATAAATTTAATTTGTTGTAGTTACACCATTTCAAGATCACTAGAGTAGATTTTTTCTGTGTATGTGTTCTCTCTACATTTCTATGTGTACCTCCCAAACAACAATAACAACAAATATTATAAAGCACTGCAGGGGTCCACTGGACTCGGGAACAAATTTTACTCTATGCGGTTAATTCTGCCCCTAGTAGGCTTTATCTTGACACAAGAGTTAGCCATCACATCCTAAAAATAATACTGATTTCTTATTTGTAATGTCCTTGTGAAAAAAAAATCCTTTTAGGTAATTGCGGTACACTGGATTTCTTTCAAAATTTTCTAGTAAGCCCAGTATTTCATCTATGCTTTTCTTCTGGTTTCTTCTCCTGGGCTTACTGATAGCCTAATGAGAAATTTATTTTAACATTGTTAGCTCCAGTGTCTTGCAATAACTTCTGTGGCTATGTTTTTGGATGAGATACTAATAAAATTATTTTAATGTTAAACTGGAGTCATTTTGAGTTAAACTGTTACTTTATTTCCAGGTAGGACTTTAAAGGGGTCCATTGGACACGAGTAGCAAATGGTGTGGAAGGGCAAAGTTAGAAGGATGTAATATTGTACCTTTCAATTTCCAAGTTCTTTACTTTTATTTGAAAGTTATACTTTTATTAAAGCTTCTGTTTTCTTAATACCATGCATTTTTCTCCACACAGTATCATACGAACTAAAGGTGTCCAAAAGGAGTTTACCCAGATTAACAAGGCACTAACTGATGAAAGGAAAAACATGTTTATCACAAAAATATATCAAGCAATTTGAGTTATACAACACTGTAGTTATACTTTTGTTCTGATTACACTATAGTATATTTAAACTATTTATAAAGTCACATAAAATTTTAAGAAGTACTCACTGTGGTCTGGAAATACAGCGTTAGTGCTTTCTAGGACTTAGAAGCCCCGTGTGCCAGTAGGAGGCCAGTCTAGTAACCCACTTAAGGTTTCCCATATTAATGAGGGAAACACTAATTTCATTACCAGCATTTGTTTAAAGGATCCCCCCTTCATATTCTCATGTGCTTTCCCTTCGTTCTGAAGCCTTTTACAGACTGGCAGTTTGACAGCTTTTTTCTGGCTCTTGGCATTAGGATACAACAGTTTTCTGAGCCTCCGGGAGAATGGAATATCTGGCTGTTGAATTATTCAATTCAATTCTGAATTAATCAATTGAATTCTGCAGTTACTTCTTAACTAGAGTAAGATTTTAGTTTTCAGGTATTTAAGTTCTTAGTGGTAATTTTTTTTTACTGTGTTTATTTGGGCAATCACTTTTGGATACCTTGTGTGACCAAATTGAACTTTATCCCTTTTGTATTTTTACTGATTATACAAAATAAAACCTCATAGATGAATTGGTCAAGAAAAAGCCATAAAAGGTCTAATTTCATGTCTTTTTATGATATGTAGAATTTAATAAAGCACCTTCCTGAACAAAAACAACTCAATGAATTGTCCAATTTAAGGAGTGAATATAAGAACTTGTCTGAACCAGAACAGTTCACTGTTGTGGTAAGTAGCACTGCTTTTTAGCTTTTGCTTCATAATCACATGATCTTCATGCTTTCTCTGTTTTAACTCTTGAAGAAAATGTGGGCTTTTCCTCAGAATGCTCTCTTGAAGAGAGCCATTTATCATTCAAATATACAAGACCACATGGAAAGCCTTTCTGAGATGATGCAAAGAATTGACTGCAGGTCAGCAGGCATTAAACACCTCCTTCAGTTCCTTTAGGCTGGCCTCAACCAAGATCTCAAGCTCAACATATTACACAGACAAATGGTGGCTCTCTTCAGTTTTATCCAAGCCCCTCAGATTATATCCATACTTAAAGAGATTCCTCAGAGGGGCATCACTCAGCAGCTCCTCTAGAGTGCACAGGTATCCTTTATGGAATTTATACATAGTCCTCCAAGTCCTCACAAAGCCTCCATTTGAACTGTTAAGACAATGTCACTAAGAGTCCTTTCCCTCAAAGTTGCATTTCTTGTAGCCGTTAACATCAGCCAGAAGAATCTTAGAGTTGAGTGCAAGGACCTCCTGTGCATATTCCACAAGGACAGGGCTATCCTTTGGATGGTCCCTTCCGTTATTACAAAAGTGAATACTTGTTTTCACTACTCTATCATATATCTGACCTAAGTGCTCTCACCCTTCTGAGAGGGCCTGGTACAAACTGGATGTGCAGAGCACTCAAGTGCAGAGCACTCAAGATACACATCCAGTGTACTAAATCAGACAAACTGATAACTCATTGGGGAAAAAAGCCTCATGCTGCACCATAGCCAGGTGGTGAAAAGCAATTGCATATGAGTTCCAATACTTACCAAAGTCTCTTCACATTACAGCTCACTCCACCAGAACGGTGGCCATGTCGATATCCTTTTCCACCCATGCCCACCAAACAGAATACATTAATTAAATATTACCAACTGGACATGTTTGCCTCCACAGAGGTGACCTATGGGAGAAGGATGCTACAGCATGTGCTCCTCCTGTTCATATACTTGTTCTCCCTTCCTACATCTTGGATAGCGTGTGCACATTCCAATTTTGGATGCCTCCTTCACACCAAATGGAGAATGGAATATTGTTACATGGATGTTCCGTATACAGTAGTGTGAAAGAACAGGCAAATCACGAGTTATAATTCCTAGAAATGTCGCCAGTGTGGCAGGTTTTATTGTTTCCTGTTTATGATTGTTTACTCATTTTACTACATTTAATTTTAATACATTTAATTATACTACAGTATAATTGTCTTACTATTTATACTAAGCAGCCCTTCAGATGTTGTTTCAGAATAAACACTGTTCACTGTGAGCTGTTTATTAGCATTTTCTATCATTGGGTGTTTATACTATATTTAGCTTAAACTTGATGTATGACAATACTTTATCTTCCTATTTACACATTCCAATTAGCTTGAACAGGGCAATGCTTCTTAATAGTGTTCACAACTGGATTTCAGTTGCTTGCACAAGTTTTCCTAGTTCATTCGTTTTGTCATAACATGTAGGTGTGAGGTTGCAGCTTTAAATCTGCCATACCTATAAATCATCCAAGATTATATTAACTTACGCCATGCTAAAGCATAGTTTTAAAGGAGCTTTTTCTCCCCCTTTTCAATCAGATGAGCAGTGTAAAGAGGCTGAAGCCGCGGTTGAATGCGATACTTTTTAAGCTTCAGTTTGAGGAACAGGTGAGCAACATCAAACCTGACATCATGGCTGTCAGTGCTGCCTGTGAAGAGATACTGAAGAGCAGGAGCTTCAGTCAGCTTCTGGAACTAGTATTGCTAATGGGGAACTACATGAATGCAGGATCTCGAAATGCACAGACATTTGGATTTAACCTCTGCTCCTTATGTAAAGTGAGTGTTTTAAAGAACTATGGATGCTGAGTTCAGGACTGCAATCATTTCCTTTTCATATTTTAAATGCTATTTAAATTGCTTGTTCTGTTTTTTGACACTTAACCTCTTCAATAATTTGAGCTTAAATATCTATTCACTTCTGCACGCCCACATACAACAGCCATTAATTTTCTTTGAGCTAGACAAAAGTAGACTTTGCACATCAGGTAAATGTGTACGCTCTGTTTTGAGATCATTGCACGCTCTGTTTTAAAAGCTTCTGTGTTTACCACCAAGTGAAGCAGACACCATGAGCATGATGTAGTGAACTACTATTCCTTCTTATTGTCTCAAGTAGAATATTTTTAGTAGTATATCAAAAATAAAATTTGAAAGCCTATGTCAAATTAATACTGTTAAGGATTCAATTGGGAAAATAATTGGCCCCAGTCCTACAAATACCTCAGGTTTGTATAGCATACAGTGCATTCAGCTCAATTTTTTCTCCAGATCTTTAAGGCCGATATTCTCCCAATACTAGTTGGATGTGTACATCTTTGGCCATTATTTGATATTGAACCTCAATATTTGAAATCATATTCTGAGGAATCCATCAATATTTAGCCATATGTGAGTGTTACTATGCAGTCTTAACATCTTTTGCACTAACCTTATACATTCAACCAGCTGGGAAATCTATCTTGAATAGGCACCTAAGCCAAAGAGTTGAATTTCAAATTTAGATGTCAAAACTAGTTTTTGACCAATTTAAACATTATTTATTTATGACATTTTATATTCTGTCTTTCTTTCCTCATAGAACTCTGACTATACTCAGTCCTGCTTAATTTCAGCAAGGTTGCTGTATCATGTTCCTTCATGCTATGTCCTAGGACCTGGATTAAATGCTACTTCTAATTCTGAATTAGAAAGTGAAATTCAAAATTGCAGTTTAAAATGACGCGATTTTTAATTGTTCTGAGCCTTGTTTCAGTCTCCCACAAAACCTGATTTTCAAATACAATGCAAGAAAAATGAGTCACTTCTACAATGTAAAAATTATGCAAGATGCAACTGAAATTTATTGATGTTTCTGAATATTTTCTTAATAATTTCTAGTTAAAAGATACCAAATCAGTTGATCAGAAGATAACATTGCTTCATTTTCTGGTTGAAATATGTGAAGAGAAATATCCTAGTGTCCTGAGCTTTGTTGAAGACTTGCAGCACTTGGATAAAGCAAGTAGAGGTTTGTATTAAAAATAGGCTCATGTGTTTTGTTTTATTAAATGTTTGTCCAGAATGAATAATTTTTGAATGGATGGTGGAACATTTGTAGCATGCATTAACCTCTGTCCACAGTTAAGAATTTGCATTAAAATGTTTCTGCTTTTTCAAGCTAGCTGCCACTTAGCTTAACTTGGGAGGGAAAAGCAAGGAGGATGTACGGGGAAAGTTAATATATTTCCTGAAATTTAGTTCATATCACACACAAAAAATGTCCAGAGCTCCACGGCATTACCCAATGAGAAAGCAGCAATGTAGGTATGAAAATGTTTTCCATGATACTGATATGTAGTCAATAAGTCAAATCTGAAAAAAGATGAGCAGACACCTGATTTATTAATAGCCTTCATGTTTTCCAAACCTCTATATGAATATCTTCTGCACTACAAATTGTTTCTGCAGTGGAGCATGGAAATACACTGACACCAAGAGGTCACCAATCTTGAAGAAAGAGAGACTGCAGCTTAGTTAAAACTTAGAACTGTAACAGAATACTTGCATGGATGAATAGGGACTTGTGCACTGTAATAGCTATTTCTGGTCTGATTGTCAGTTTGGAATTGCCAGTGACCACTGGATTTAAGAGGAAAGACATCTGAACCTCTTTACTGAGCTGTTCCAACAAGTTGTTTAAAATACTTTGGCATCTGGGTATTGATAATATTTAATTCTCCTACAGAGGCAAGAATATTCCATTCGTCCAGCAGGAGGCATGGCCATCTTCAGAACTGACTTCTCCTGGGTGTGCTCCCTATTTCCCAAATGAGCACTGCCATGTAGGGGCCATAGCTTAACTCCCCAAGAGCAAGCCATGGAGATAAATTTTAATTAATGTTTTTATCTCAACTCCCTTCTTCTCCATCCCCACCCCTGGCACCTCCTAGAAGGGTTGTTGGGGGGGGGGGGTTGGCCTGGAGGCCTATTGCTCATGAGGCTTTGGAGAGTATCAAAAAGGGGTGACACATTTCTGCCCCCTCATCTCTCCAATGCTTTTCTTCCCTGTGGTACCATGTTTCCTTAAGGAGGCCCACCTGCCAGCACAGGTGGAAGGGAAAGTGGATGAGTGACAGATAGAGGCAGCCCACACCAAAGTTTTCTGTGCCACCTATCTCCTCTCTGTGTAACTGAAGATGGGTGCTCTGACTGAGCTGAGCTGCATGGGGGGAGAGTGGAAAATGTAGAGGGAGAAGCCAGGTCATCCCTGCTACCATTTCTGGCCTGGGCACTGCCAGTTAGAGGAGGAAAGAAGCAGCTTAGGCTCAAGCCTCCTAACATTGTGCCTTTTCTCCCAGGCCATACTGACAAAGGGAGGGCTGAAACTGAGCATTCAGCATGTCTCCTCACTGCCTCAGTGAGCAGCATGACTCAAGCAGGAGGAGCATCAGAAGCAACAGATGCTTCTGCAGGGGAGCCCAGAAAACGCAGTATGTGATAACGAGAGCCTTGATTGGTTAGCAGGGGTTAAGGAAAGACAGGAAGAGCCTGTTCCAAGGATCCCCTCTCTTCCAGTGAATTGATGGGTTAGTGGCATTAGAGATGAAGGAGCCAATGCATAAGGGTGTGTGTGCTTGGATAACTGATCACACCCCTAATCACATTATGCTCTCAAAAAAATTGCATAAAAGGCACATTAGCTCCTGGGACTGGAACAAGTACAGACATTGTCTGAGAGGTCAGATTTTCCCAAAGCTGCAGTTCCACTTCTAGATGATCAAACAAGGACTTTGCTCCTCTGCTTTAACCTGGTTCTAAATCAACAGACAAGTATCTCAGGCAAAAGGCCAACACCATACCACCTGGCCATAAGAAGAGGCGTAGCTTTGAAGTGCCACCTGCCAGACTCACTATTCAGAAAACGTGTAGGGGAAAATGTGTAGGCTCTCATCCTTCAGCCACGTCCAAGGCATCTCTTTGCCTGAATAATCAGGAAGACTGAATTGTCAGGCAAAAAATAGGGCCACAGTTGTAGAGAACCAATTATGAAACTGCAGTTAGTACACAACTGAAAACTGGTCTAAGTATATTAATCTAATAATGTAACAATATTAAAACACACTTACAATCATTTATAATTTTTGCTGATTTATCTTTTAGTGAAAATAATCAGTGCTTAAACAGAAATAATATAACTGTGAAAAAACAATATAGGTATAATATTATACATGTGATAGTACAACACTTAAACAACTATATAGAAAAGTATATTCAAAAAGTATTTCTGAAAATCTTTTTCCAAGAGTCTTTTCTGAAAGTTTTACAGGAACCCGGTGTGATCTTGTTTCGTGCATATATAGCTTCTTCAGATTGAAAAAAATGCCTCAGGCTCAATAAAAATACTGTGGCAATAATGCAAACTGCAAGGTTTTTTTTTAATGAACTAGGCTGCTTTATCTGTTGGCACTGATTGCATTTTGTCTTGTACAGCTTCATAGAGCTCAAACCACAGGCTGATAATTTCGCATACTCTAAATGGCAGTAAGTTGAGTTGACAGCTTTGTAGCATCAGCTGCTTCACTAAGAACTTCAGCCACCAGCTCTAGCTTTTCTTGTGCAACATATCTGGATGGAGGAATGTACATGTGTGGAGCCCAGTATCTCCAAGATGCTGAAGGATGGGTTTAAGATGGCCCTCTTGACTATTCTTCTCATAGAGTCATCACTAGATGCAATTCAACTCCAAGGGCCATAGTTTCCAACGTGGCATCAGAATGCATTTTTTACTCCAAAATTGGGATGTAGATGTTTTGCTCATGATGAGTTGGCAACTTTCAAGTGCCAAATTCTTTGGGGAATTAGTAGGTGTTGTTCTCGTGAAGACCAAAAACAAAGTCCATCCAACCACAAAAAAGACCAATAGCACCAGAGGGTCAAATAAATACATGTCCAAACAGACAAGAAACAAGTCATCCTTATAATCAGTTGCTGGGACCTCTTCCTCCTTCCATCAAAGAAAACTACGCTCTACATGATGCCTCCCTTGCTTTGCACCACAGTGAGAGCAGATTAACATGAATGCATGGGTTGAGGAGATGGTCATGCATAGATATGTACTGGAATTTGTCCAAGGAACAGATTTGTGGTCTCCCTGTGGTTTAAGGAATGAGTGCAATCATGAACTTACTTGCCTAGCCATTAAACATTTACTAGACATCGTTCTACTGGATACTGAACTAGTTTCACAAGTCCAGAAGTATGCTGAAGCATTTTTTTTCTCAGTGCCAAAGGGACGGTAATGTATGAATGATTCTGATCGAAAGTGTCTTGGTTTCCTGAAAAGAAAAAGAGGCAAGATGGAAAGATTGAGGTCCTTTGTGTCAGTGCTTGAACAAGTGAACATGCTGGCACCCAAGATGTGTTGAAAGCATACTTACACATTCTCATGTGGCTATCTTTTTGAAAGTTCCTGTACTTCGCCTACTGTCACAAGTACTTAAAGCATAGGACGTTACCATTTGGTCTCATGGCTGCCCACATAGTTTTAAGGTACTAGTAGTGTTGGTGGCATATCTCAGCATGCAGGTGGTGTTCCTCTACCCAGATCTCATTGACATTCTGATTTGCTAATGCTCACGGAATCAAGTGCTTCAGGACATTCAAGTCACCCTAGCTTGTAGTAGGGATGTACGAAAATCACTTACCTGTTCGCGGATTATGCTGATGGTGGGGGGGGAGGAATTCTGTCCCTCCCCCCGGAATCCTGGACGGGGAGCGAGGCGCTCCGTCCCTCCCCCCAGAATCCTGGACGGGGGGGAGGCACGCCGTTCCTCCCCCCCCCATGGAATCCTTGGCCGGCTGTGCTCTGTGGCGGCTCCGCGGAGCAGCCGGCCAGGCCCAGCCAGGCCAGAGCCCTCTGCAGCCGGATTTCTGGCCGCGGAGGGCTCTGGGGGGGGGGGAACACGTACACAAATGCCGCCGCCATTTGTGCTCCTTATTTTTGACGTCTTAATCTACGTAAATATTTACGTAGACTAAGACGGCGAAAATAAGGGGAACGCAAATAGCGTAGTGGACGCTATTTGCGTTCCCCTTATTTTTGCCGTCTTAGTCTACGTAATTATTTACGTAGACTAAGATGGCCCAAAATAAGGAACGCAAATGGCGGCGGCCATAGCTGCTGCCATTTGCGTACGCCTTTTTTTCTTCTTTTTCACCCAGACGTTTTAGGCTACGTAAAAACTTGCGTAGCCTATCACGTGGGTGTAAAACAAAAACCTGCAAATGGTGGCAGCATCAGCCGGTCGGAAGACCAGCAGCCGGAGCTGCCGCCGCCACCCGGAATATCCACCCCAGGTAAGTCTCGTCCCGGGGGGATCCGCGGGGGGGGGGCGGGGAGGCAGGCCGTTCCGCCACAGATTTCGGGGGGCCGAATGCACTGGCATTCGGCCTCCCCAAGATCCGTGGCAGAATTCTCTGCCATCCCTATATAGGAGTCCACAGATTCATGGTGAACTGGGAGAATTGTTTTCTGGAGCCAACACAAGTTCCTGGAACACCTGAAAGTGAAACTAGGCACTCAGGAGTTGAGCATGTTACTGTCAGAAGAACCAAGATTGGCATACTGGCACAGGAAGTCAGGTATTCTGCCCAACTGAACCTCATGGTTCTTGTTTGACTCCTGGAATGATGGTGTCTTTCCAGGATATGGTGAACCATCTCACCTACATGAGGACTCTTTAGAATCCTTCATCCTAAAGAAAAGGATTTCAACCTCCTCTTTAGGATGAAATATCTAGACCAGGGGTAGGCAACGTAGTGCCTATAGGCACCAGTGTACTCTCACACACCTTTCTTGGCACACGTGAAAGTGCTCTACCTCTCCCACGTAATTATAAAAAAAAACAGTGTTTGAGAGGGAGCATATAAATGGGTAGTCATCTGACGTGAGAGACAAAAAGAGATATGAGGAATGAGTTGTCTGGCAGAGTAGGTGGGGCTGCAAGACAAAAGTTTGCCTTCTGTGAGGCAAAACCAAAAAAGTTTGGTTTCTGTTGGTGCTGAAAATTGACTTCAGAGGGGTTGTTTAGTGTGTTGGGGATCAGACCCCACCTCTGCCTTGTACTCAGTCTTTTGGGCAAGTTACTTGTCCTTTGTGACTAGTCACGGCTCCCAAGGCAGCCATTCTGTGGTGGTGCACAGGGCAACTTCTTAAATTGTAAAATGTGCCCTCAGGACCAAAAGGTGTGCCTACTACTGATCTAGACAGAAGCATACGTTCCTCACGGTCTCCCAGTGCTGAAACAATCTTTAGTTCGCTTGTTACAAGCTTTATACCCATATCCTATCTTAGTTGTGAACAAGACTCTCCTTGCCCAAATAACTCAACGTATGCAGTATCTAGCCTCAGTCCATGTGAACTTGCTTTCTGCTTCTAGTGACATGATTTTTACCCTGGTAAGCTATTAAAGTGATCATGGAGTAGGTTGTCTGCCCTACACTTGGCACATATATCTTCCATAATGTACATAATGGTCTTGTACATGCCTTCTTGCAAAGATTAATCTAAACAGTATTAATCTTCTGGCATACCTGAAGTTTTAATTGTTAATATATGTTTAGTTTCTGCAGAAAGCTTGGAGAAGAACCTAAAGCAGATGGAAAGACAGCTTGAACAACTTGAGAGGGATTTAGAGACCTTTCCCCTTTCTGAGGATATTCATGACAAATTTGTGACAAAGATGTCCATATCCTTTCTCTGTTAAATAACTTATCTGGCTTTGTCTAAGGTTCTTTTACACTTTTTAAATGTATTTGCATAATCTTTATTCAACGTACAGCCATCACTTTTGACAACCCTAACCTCATTTCTAACTTACATTATTAAGAATGTAAAACAGCTTAATAAAGTTTCACCTATAATTTATAATCTGGAGGTAGTACAGTGCCTTCTGTAGTGACTTTAAATTTTCTTCATATAGGCAAGAAAGTATATCATTTAATGAAAACACACACAAAGCCATAACATTTTGAGAAGTTGCTTGGTTAAGCATGGCAATTTTCAACTGGAGAGTAAAGAGTTTAGTGTAGAAATGAGAGAAGACTGTCCAGCTAGGAATAACCATTCAGATTGTCCATTTTGATTGTGGTTTTTCAACTTGAGCTGATTAGTTTATAGGACAAATAAAGTGTTTTTGAATTTCTTTAAGCTTCTTCTTTCCCTCTTATTCTCTTGAATAGTACCTGCAATTATTCCTCTGAATTTACAGGAACCATCATAATTCCCTTCAATAAACCTTACGTGCAGACATCTCTTCAGGCTTTTTTGATCTGAAATTGTTCTGTGCTCACTTTGTAGTTTGCTAAGAAGCAAGTAGTATGAGCATGGAGGAAGAAAGCACAGAATTGTTTCACATAAAAGCAGATAGAGTGCTACTTGTGTTTTTGTTGGTCTATAGGAAGGTCTAATAATATGAAAGAACAAATCGTCTACAACTCTAAAATGTTATGGTTCACATTCCAGTTTAGCTTGCGCTTCTTGTTGCTGACAAGGGTTGCAGGACCTTCAAGAGGGATTGATTGATGTTGGCTATTTGAGGCCAAAGAACATATTTTCACACACAAATGCATTCACATTTTAAAACAATTCTGCCTGAAAGTGCTTTATGTCATACTGAATGCTAAAATTTCTACTGTGGCAATTGTCAAGGTTTAGCTGCACTTCTGTATATATCTCTGCCTTCTAGTTTACAGGTGTTTCTTATGAAGCTTATAGCTGTTAAGTAAGAATTGCCAGTTGGTCTGTTGTACGAAAGGTGGTTTGAAGATAGTAGAATAAAGACAGAGGCTCGCTGCTTCCATATGAAAAGGTGGTTGTGCATGCATGCGAAAAACTTTGTCTTTCCTTGCTTGCTTAATTGTCCTATTGTAATGTGCACATCTTATAAGAGTGCCTTTTAAGACAGTACTTAATCTGAAGATATGTACATAGCACAATCTACAGGCTCACACACAGGTTTCTCTTGCTTATAAGATGGAGGGATCTTGTTTATAAGATGGTGAAGTTCCCATTATTGGGAACTTCACAGAAATGCTTCACCATTTTAGCCAAATCCACATGTGACACTTAAACAGATGGTTTGATCTTTAAATACTGTTAACATGCAATAGTTAGCTGACTCCTGTTAGCTCTCCCTATAGGCAGGGAATAATTGAGGAACAGTGGAGTTACATGTGGCTTCTGGTAATGACTGAGCCTGCTAATTAAAGAAACTCACTTTCAGGAAAACTGAAGCTATGACAAATTACAAACCAAAAGAGTCTTGATGTAAAGGTTAGATAATCCTGCACAGCATGAAGAAGTCAGGGCCCGTCCTAGCTCTTATTGTTATGGCAAGGGAAGTTGAGTGATGCCCATGTCTTGAAAGGTATGCAGTTCGTAAAAAGCAGTTGGCAGGAAAGTTGAGACAGGAAGGACGAGGCTTCGTGAAAACCAATTTTTCATTCTGCATACAATTATGCTCCATAGGCAACTCAGCTATTACATCCTGTCACTAAATATCACAACCTGGAGCCGGCTAATAAATTGATTAGAATTCATATTTCTTTTTGAAGTCAGTGCACTTTATTATTGATAGAATTTATAATTATATAGATGGGCTCTTTTATTGGATTATTCTACTTGGCTGTCTATTATAGTTGTGTACTTTATTTTACATGTAATTAAATTCCTTTATGTGGCTTTGTTTGCTGCAGATAAACATTCCAGAGAAATCAAATGTAGAACATAAATCCATTTATGCAAACATAATGGGGAGAGACAATTAGAATTACTTTAGAGATATTATACATGTGCAAGCAAGTTAAACTAAGATTTGGTGCTTGAGCAGTCTCAAAGAGCTCAAATTTCAAGATTGTAATATGGATATACTATTATCAAAGTAAACTACAGGCACTGGAGCTGTTATCTACTGAACACCCAAATGTATATTTATTTATTTAGAGAGTATTATAGGGATATAATAGTTTGATGCTAGCCATTAGATAATTATTTAGTTTTTTCAGTATTTTCTTATAGCAGTTTTCTCCTTTAAAAGGCCATTTGCAGATATATTGCAGAAGACCAGAAATCCATATTTTTAAGAAGTTGAATATTTATTTTATGAACAGGTTACCAAACTGCATGTTGCACTTCATTGCTTTTTCAGAATAGCAGGGGAAATGGTGTCTCAGTTTCTTAATAAACTGATAATTTTGGAAATAAAGCATTTTAAAACTATATGACCAAGTTAGATTGGTAATTTTACTTTATTAATCACAGTAGTGTGTTTAATAGTGTGCTTAACCTTAAAGGGATTTGTATAGATCTTCTCTGTAGGATAGTATTGACTTGGTATGAAGATCTATTGATGTAAAATCAAATTGCCAGTGAGACTTAACTACTATAGTCATTCAGTGAGTAGGAAACTGCCATCTGAAATATAACTTTCCATTATGTTTCGTGAAATAATAAGGGCTGAGTATCTAAAAACATAGGAAGCAAGAAATTTAAAAATATTGCTTCAGTAGTAACTAGCACCTTTTTATGCCTGCTTTTCATTGTTTGTGGACTAGCATGATACATTAAATATCGAGAGGCTTTTATGATACTCAAAAGGAAATTCAGGCAAAAAGTGCAAAAAAGAAGAAAAATCAGCTCAGGTTTGTTTTTCATCTAGGAAGAAGCTCCAGCATGAAATTGCAAGGAGGACTGGAATATTGTGGTGTACTCGATAAAATTAAAAATGTGTCAGATAGTAATTATGAAAGCTATAGATTTTTTTTTTAAAAAAATAGGCCACCGATGTTGTGCAGTATACAGAAAACGTTATGTGAAGTTGAAGTGGCATGGAAGTAGACAATTATGTGAGTGAACAGAAGGAAATGTTTGGTTAAAATGTTCAAGTCCTGAACAGTTTCCCCCCAAATAACTTTATTAACATTCTTTCCAACAATATTTGAGCATTGATGAAATATTGGTTAGAGAACAATATTCTTAAACATATTGAAAAATACCAATAGATTTGGTGTTTACGAACACTGACACCAACATGCAGGTTGGGCATGCTGCTGTGTCACTACAACTGCATTAACCTCAAATGCTAGTTGAAATTGTTCTTTATCTTGAATATACTAATCATTCACGCCCAATAAAACTTCTGTACTAGATAAATATGTGCATTGATGTTGTGGCATTTGCTTGAGGGAAACACCCCCCCCCCCTCCCCGTAGTTATAGCAACTATCATGGGAAGGAAAATCTCTTTTGGAAAGAATGGCTAGTAAATTTGGTACCAAATAAGTTCGATTTGAGACATTTTGTCTGAATGTTGCAGAAGACTAGCATTTGAGTGGCTTGCTTAAAAACACGCTTGAGGAATGCTTAATTTGTTGCATTAGCCCCATAGGAGAAATACTTCCCAAAATCCATACAACTTCAGATGATGAAGTGGGACTGTGCAAAGGCAGTTCATTGTTGATTCATGAAAAATCTAGAAAGAACAATTCGGAGAACCTGACAAATACTGACTATAGGCAGAACCACATGTTATGGAAGAGATGTGGCTGATGTTAAAAACAGCCTCTTTTCCCCCTAAGCCTGCTCTGCTTCATTTTGGTACTTCATAAGTGAACATAAGAAGGCTGCTTAAAGCAGGGCTCTTCAACCATTTTGGGACCATGGGCACATTTGGCATTTTGAAAAAGTGTCCTGGGTGCCACCACAAATTGACTGCTATAGGAGGGTGGGGGCAAATCACACAAATGTTAAAAGTGACCGTTATCTGTGTTTGTGTGTGTGCATGAATGTGCACCCTGTGTGTGCATGAATGTGCACCCAGAGCTACCCACTCTGGCTTCTGTGTGTGTGTGTGTGTGTGTGTGTACTTTCCCCCCATTCCTTCCTTCTGTCTCTCTGACTCCCCCCCCATCTCTCTCTCTCTCTCTAGCCCTCCCTCCCTTCTATCTCTCTGTCTCTTTTTTCCCTCCCCCCCTCTTGCTCTCTGGCTCCTCTCTCTCTCTCCAGCTCTTTTTTCCTTCTTTCCTTCCTTCAGTCTCTCTGGCTGCCCTTCCTTCCTTCCTTCCTTCCTTCCTTCCTTCCTTCCTTCCTTCCTTCCTGGCTCTTTTCTCTCTCCCTTTCTTTCCATCCCCATGCAACTGAATGGACCAATTTCTCTATTCATTTGCAGGGGGTGAGAAAAAGCCCCCCTGCTGAAAAGTGGCTGGAGGAATGGTGAAGTCCTCAAGGGTACTTGGTGGTGGTGGGGGGGTGAATTTCTCTCCCTGCCCCCAGCCATTTTTTGGCAGGGGGGCTTTTTTGCTGCCTATAGAAACTAAGGATGTGATCTCGATATGCTTCTATAGAGAGCAACTCCCCACCCCTGTTAAAAATCAGCTGGAGGGGGTGAAACATTTACCCCCTGCCACAGCCCTTGTTGCCTCAAAGGTCCTTGGTGAGGGGTGCACATAGGGGGAAATAGCTTAGTGGGTGCCTCAGGCTGGTGTTGCAGGTGGACAGGTGCCTGTGGGCATCACAATGGGGAGTCAGTCTCATGTGTTTTTTTTAATGACTGTACTCTGGTTCTATAACTCTGTAACCTTCACAAACCTAATATTCTTGTTCTGTAACCTTAACAAGCCTAATACACCTTTGTAGTTCAAGTGAAGGAGCAGTTTCAGAAACTTTCTAGGATGCATGACAGTATGGAAAAGCTCTATCGGAATGTGATGGAGTTTTATGCTATTGATTTGAAGAAGATTTCAGTGGAAGAATTTCTAACTGACTTGAACAACTTCAGAACAATGTTTATGGTAAGTATATGTAACAATAAAATGTTAGACTCAGCAGGAGTAGTAGCACTGTCAATATGCTTATACTTACAAGGGTCAGCTGCCATTTATATCACTTTAAGAGGAAAGATAAGAATATTCTTCAGTGGCCAGATTGTGAATAGGGGCAGGTACAAGATGGGCTATTCACTCAAAGGAAGGCGTGGTACTCATGAGAAATTTATGCAGTTTAAAACAGCAGCTGCTAGTGTAGGTTTAAAACTATGCTACATATCATTCCCTCTATTTCTGATGTTCTGGGGTGAGTGCTGTTCCTTATGCAGCCTTAAGAGCATCACCCACACACGAGAGGAGATCTTTATGCACAAATGCAATTTTTTTAACCTAAATAAGTCAGAAGAGGGTAAAAAACCACCCAAAAATAGAAAAAAGGAAAACTGGTCATATGTATGCTTGCGTGGAGGAGCAGGGAAGGTACAGGGAGTGAACACAGAGGTGAAGAGCCTGGTCTGCAAAGTTGCCAACTCATAATACATCTACCTTAATATTGAAAGGCAAATTGTGAAAATGATTTATATAGCAAAAATATTCATCAATTTCTAAAACAGGGTTTATAAAAAGAGAAAACCAACAGTAAGTAACTGAATGCATACAGATCTGTTATACAACATGATACTGAAAGCCCAGTGTGTTTCAAGCTGCATTCTCTTCTTAAGGGGGGCAAAATGTAAATAATGTATTAAGTCTCTTCTGACAAACAGATTAAGTTATTCCAGGGTGGGGTGGTCTCCAGTATTCAGTATTGACAGGATAAGCTTGAAGCAACACAAAGGAGAAGCTTCCCTGACTATCCCTATCGGGTTAGCAGACAACAGGATCTTGCCAGCATTTATAATCAAGCTTAGCAACACAGTAATTTTTAACAACAGAAGAATGACGATCTTTCCATATGGTAAGAACTTTTTCTATAGTCATGTAGACTGTTGTTTGAATTCTTAATATTTTATGCTGATGAAACTTAATTTTTGTTAGCAAGCAGCAAAGGATAATATGAGAAGAAAAGAAGCAGAAGAAAAGCAGAGACGTGCTAGAATAGCTAAAGAAAAAGCAGAAAAAGAAAAACTAGAAAGACAACAAACGAAAAAGCAGTTGCTTGAAATTAAAACAGGTAAAGTGGACAGCAACCTGATTCTTCTAGATAGTAACACAAAGCAGCTGTTCTAGGTGCTATCTCACTGGATTTTTAAAGACAGAACTGGTTGATCACATAAACTTCACAGGCACTAAATAATACAAGCAACAATAAATGACCAGCAGTTGTGCATCTAATTCATTAAATTTTTTGAGAACTTTGTTTTTTATAAACAGATTTTAAAATGTGAAATGTTTCAGCATAACATGCTAGTTTCAGTCACAAATGGGAGTATCCTGCAATGTTTTTCCTTGATTTAAGAGGTCTCATACTCCTACATTTCAGTTGTGCAGTGAATATCTCGCATCGTATGTAGTAGTATATAGCTGCTTTGTTCGCTTGAAACTGGAAAACACAACAGCATGCTCACAACAGTATTCTAGGCAAAAGCAGCTCTGGGTCATGAGTTTTCAAGCTGTTTGATGTTCCTACTGAGTTTTCAGGTGTCCAGGAAAAGTAAATGCCCAAGGTTCTCTTGCTGATCTGCGCATGGTCAGAAGCAGCTTACTGTTTGAGTTGAAGAACTTCTTGAATACATGGCGTTGTGTTTGTAATGCAGCCCAAGGATTATCAGCTGGAGAAGTTTGTATTCCAAGCCAACTAGATAATGAATTTCAGTGGCATCTATGTAGCTGGCATACAGTAACTTAGTCCAGACAGTGCACAAACTTGACTCCCAGTGTGTGATCATGCTCTATAGTAAAGATTAGGGCTGTGCAGAGACCCCCCAATTCAACTCAGAAGCCGCTTTGCAGCTTCCGAGGCAGGCCCGATCCGTCTCGGGCAGATTCGACGGCCCCCCAACCTGCCTCAGCCCCGAACCTGAAGCAGGGTTTGGATGGCGAACCTGCTTCGGGGGCCCTCCCCGACGCTCCCACGCAACCCCCCAGCTCCTTACCTGGGCTACCGCCTCCTCCGCTGCTGCTGCCGCCTTCTCTGTCACTCCTTCTTCTTCGCTGCCGCCCACTGCCGCTGTTGTCTTCTTCTTCTTCTTCACCGCTGCCATCTCCTGAGGCCTGGATGCACAGCGACTGGTCTTCCACGGAGTCACCATTTTTAAAATGGCAACCTCCTGGAAGTTCCAGGAAGTTGCCATTTAAAAAACGGCGACTCCCTGCAAGAAAAGTCGCCATGCGTCCAGGCCTCAGGAGATGGCAGCGGCGGTGAAAGCAGGAGAGGAAACCAGTAGAGGAGAAGGTGGTGAAGGAGAAGGTGGTGGTGCGGCAACAGTGAGGAGGTGGTGGTGGCAGCAGAGAAGGCGGCTCAGATAAGGACCTGGAGGCGCCAGGGGGGCTAGCCTGGGGGCTGAAGCTCTGATGAGCCCCTGACCTGCTCCAGGCCACTTTGTGCCCCCTCCACTTCACCTCAGAAGAGGCACAAAGTGGCCCGAAGCAGCCCGCTTTGACTTCGGGTTCGGGCCAAAGCGGTGCACAACCCTAGTCAAGATGCCATTCTCTAGCAGTAATGGCTTCTGTGAATGTTCATGTTTCTATTACAGTGCCTTACATAAGTATTCACCCCGCTTTGACTTTAACACATTTTGTTGTGTTACAACCTGGAATTAAAATGGATTTAACTAGTATTTCTTGACACTGATCTACACAAAATAGTCCATAATGTCAAAATGGGGGGAAAAATCTATATTTTACAAAATGATTTACAAATAAAAAACTGAAAAGTCTGGATTCCATAAGTATTCACCTCCTTTGCTAAGACAGCCCTAAATAAGCTCTGGTGCAACCAGCTGCCTTCAGAAGTCACATAATTAGTTGAATGGAATCCACCTGCATGCAATTCAAGTGTCACATGATCTCAAATTAAATACACCTGTTTCTGGAAGGCCCCAGAGTTTGTTGGAGAGTATATCTAAATAAACAGCATCATGAAGACCAAGGACCTTTAAAAAAAAAAGTCCAGGGTAAAGTTCTGGAGAAGCACCAATCAGGATTGGTTTATTAAAATAAAAATCCCAAACTATGGACATCCCCCAGAGCACTGTTAAATCCATTATTACAAAGTGGAAAGAAGATGGTACAACTACAACTCTGCCTAAAGAAGGCTGTCCACCAAAGCTCAGTGACCGGTAAGGATGACATTAGTCAGAGAAGCAACCAAGAGACTAATGCTAACTCTGAAGGAGCTGGAGAGATCCACAGCTGAGATGGGAGAAATTGTCCATTGGACAACTATCAACCAGATGCTCCACAGAGCTAGGCTTTATGGAAGAGTGGCTAGAAGAACGCCATTGCTGAAAAAAACCCATATCAAATCCCACTGGGATTTTGCCAAAAGGCATGTGGCAGACACAGCAAACATGTATTTTTTGCAATGATCTTTGGAATGAGCAATAAACATATTACTCACAGCAACAATGTGGGAAAAGGTTCTCTGGTCTGCTGAGACCAAAACTGAATGTTTTGGCCTTACTGCAAAACTTAACGTGTGGTGCAAAGCCAACAGTGCTTATTGCCCTGAAAACACCATCCCCATGGTGAAGCATGGTGGTGGCAGCATCATGTTGTAGGAATGCTTTTCATCGGCAGGGACTGGGAAGCTGGTCAGGATTGAGGGCAAGATGGATGGAGCCAAATACAGGGCAATTCTAGAGGAAAACCTGTTTCAGCCTGCAAGGGACCTTGGACTGGGGCGGAGGTTCACCTTCCAGCAGGACAATGACCTGAAATACATAGCAAAGTTACACCTGAATGTCTTAGACTGGCCCAGTCAAAGCCCAGACTTCAATCCGATTGAGAATCTGTGGCAAACTTGAAAATTGCTGTTCACCAACGGTCCCCATCCAACCTGACCGAGCTGGAGCAATTTTGCAAATAAGAACGGGCAAAAATTGCAGGATCCAGATGTGCAAAGCTGGTAGAGACTTACCCCAAAAGACTCACAGCTGTAAATGCTGCCAAAGGTGCTTCTACCAAGTATTGACTCGGGGGTGAATCCTTACGCAACCAACAAATGCCAGTTTGTTTTTGTTTAACTTTTGTGCCACAATAAAAATATTTAGCACCTTCAAAGTGTTAAGTATATTCTGTAAATCAAATGGTAAAAATGCCAATTAAATATATTTTAATTCCAGGCTGTAACATAACAAAATGTGGCAAAGTCAAAGGGGGTTGAATACTTATGCAAGGCACTGTAAATATAAATGAACAAACTAATATATGGAGGGAGTCAGAGCCAATCAGGATTATTTTCTCTTTTGTACTGCATTTTCTTTAGTTGGTTTTAGAGGCATATGTGAATACAAGAACTGATTTAATCCACATCTAACATTTCGGTTAGCCCTGATTTGGAGTTTCAGAATGCTTCTGGCATATACTTTTCACAGTTTTAAATGCTGTTCAGAATGGTAAATCTTCTGTGTAGCAAACCAGCACCATTTAGTTTGTACTCTATAATGATGACTATGGTAGAAACTTACATTTTTAAAAAATTTCCCCACCTTCTCTTCCACTAATATAATTTCCTGCGCATACAGAAAAACTGTTTCAACACGTTACTTACAGGTTCAGGGATATGTAGAAGTTAATTGAGCATATGCCAAAGAATTTCCTGAAGTTCTTCAAAATGTGTTTGGCATTTTATTAGTTGGCTCAGAAAGCAATTCAGTTTCCTTTCAGCTGAGAAGAATATTACTGTAAACTTAACAGTCAAAATGGGGAGAGTAGTAACTTCTTATTGCTTATAAACTACCATTTGATCAAAGCCTTCAAGGCAGTTAGCAACTAGAAATACAGTAAGCATCACACAGATTTTATTTGACAAACTAACCAAGTTTTTCTCCAATTATTTGATATGTATGTATGGATATATATTTTTTAATTTTTTGTTGAATTCATATATATATACACACACACACACACACACAAACCCACACACGCGCGCTTCAGCAAACATCAAAACCAAAGTATTACAACCGATAGCAAGTATAAGCCATCGCATTCAGTACTAAATGCATTCACATACAGTTTACAAAGAAGTTGTTGAATCTTATCCTTGTTTGTTTGTTGTATTATTTGCTTCCCCACCCCTTACTCAGGGAGTACGTCCTGAAGGATGAGACTGCTGTAAGTGGTGTAGGAGCCTGTGAGGTGGTACTTGTACACCTGATAAAAGGATATCAGGTCTTCACAAACTTGTTTTTTAATAAGATCCACCCTCCCTCAAAAATCTAGATTAGGCTGTTAAGTGTTAAGCACTCAGCTATGGCTACATCCCAAATATTCTTGAACCAATTCCTCAGTCTGAACTTGTGCCTAGTGATGACTAAGACGTGCTGCTGCAAGAAGCAGTGCAAGCAAATCTGTAGGTAAGGTTGGCTTTGGGGTGTCAGAATAAATGTATGCTTGCATGCGCACATGTGTATGTGTATGTGTGTAAATATATATATATATATATATATATATATATATATATATATAAACAAACTATCATTACAACTAGGAAATTATTGTCAAGAGGGCAGTGTATGTGCATAATTGCTTTAAGTAGCTCTTGAGAATATGTAAGTAGCTTTATAAGACCCTGTTGTGTTTTAATAGAGAGAAACAGTTTGTTTCAAGCCAAACTGTCCTGTGACAGAATTCTGCTTTGTTAGTGTAGTTTTACGTCTTTTAAAAAAATACAGAGGATCAAAGTATAATGAATGACATAATGAGTGGGCATTCAAAAGATCCATAATGACATGCAGTTTTTATGATCCATTCAGGCAAGCAGAATCTGAAGAGCTAATACACTTCGTGCAAATAACCATCTTAGAAGATGGTTTCATACAAAGCAACCAGCTTTTGCAAGGGAAGCAGGGTTTATGATGATCTGTGGTTTCATTCAGGGTTCAGAGGGATGTAGAAGCATATGAATGGTGTTGCACTGCATTTAAAGTTACTGTTCTATCTCATTTTAGGATGCAGTGGTATAAAGTGAATCAAATGAACTTTGGTCTGCTTTAGTGGACACAATATGAACACTTAACAGGGCTGACTTCTTGGAGATCTGATTTATGAGTAAATTAAAGGCTTGTCTGAATTTGGAATTGCTAGCATTTTATTGCTACTGTCTTTTCTCGATCCCTGTAAATCCTCTGGCATTGCTATGGTAACCCTGAAAGCTGAAGGAATTCCCACCATCTCTTTTTACAGAGGGTGATGAGACAGGAGTGATGGATAGCTTACTGGAGGCCTTGCAGTCAGGTGCTGCTTTCCGTGACCGAAGAAAACGGACAACAAAGTTTAAAGGTAAATACTTTTTTCCTTGTTGGTTTCTATGGAATTATGGTACAGAGATATTTTTAAAAGAATACACTCATTGGTGCAAAACCACAGGCCAGAACTGTTTTAAAGTGTTGTTAGTCGATTTAATCATTTTCCTTGTAAAGACAAATGTAGCAGAGGTATGAGTTTGGGGTAGTATCATTATATTTTACAAATCAGTGTACTGAATCTAACGCGGCCTTTGAAAATGAGGTTCTTTAAATGTTCGAGTGGGTAAGAAGGTCTAACGAGAGATGACCAGAGGCTATTCACTGGTGCAGTAAATTTGAAAGATTTATTTAAATCATAGCAGATAAACAAGGGATCAGGTTTATGAGAAAAAGACAAGAAAATAAATCAATTTTAGAGGAAATACAATAAAATTATTAAATGAAAAGTACAATGTGGAACCACTTATATTAAAGAATAAGGTGAAATTGATCTTACATCTAAAGCTTGGGGCATGAAATATTAAGTACAACTAGCCCATTATAGAACTCTACATTTGCCCTAGTCTTCCACCAGTTCCCTAGTTAGAGCATACTACATTCCCAGTTGAACAGCAGTTTGGCCTGAAGAGAGAGAGACTACTTATTCCAAGCAGAGGAGATAGGCTCATGTAGCCTTACATCAAAAGTGACAACACTTTTTCAAGGGCTGAATTTCACTTCAGAGAAGCTCTGGAGGCACATTCCAGTGGCTTATAACTCTGGCTTGTGTAGGAAGAGACAAGCCGGAGTTCCCAGTTTGCACGATAAACAATCCACAGACAGAAGGTCCACGGTTTGCTTAGCTGTTCCCACAGAAGCATGTACAAGCATCCTGGCTCATTCACAACAACCTAGAATTCTTTAAAATGCAAGCCATTGTAAAATTATTGCAAGCAAAAACATGAAATCTAAAAGCAAAGTTCCCTTCACTATGTGTTCTAGAGGAGAGAAGATTTGCAACACATAGAAGGCGTCATGAAAAAAACTCTGCATGTATGTGAAAAATAGAGCTGAAGCTAAGAAGGAGTCCAGTAAAAAAGAAGTGAGGCTTCTCTCTGCTCCCCCAAAACTCTTCCTGTTCTCGGAATGGTTTTGTCTCCCTCCACCATTCTATACCCCATAACTAAAATTTGTTTCTGTGTTGTTAAATAGCAGGTCTGGAGACAAAGGATTCATCAAACCAGTTTCCCTTGCTGTCAAGAAACAGCTTTACTTGGTCTTGGGGTTACAGATGTAATCCTAAAGTCTTATTGGGGTATACCGTGTTGCCAGAGCCATTGAAAGTATCCAGCTTTGTATCTTTTCCATATTGGTCCATTGTGCCACAGCTTGACCAGGGCCTAGTCACCACAGCAACTGTTAATCTGTCTTTTCTCACAGTAATTAAGGGTTCAGGCTGAGATAAATCTATGACCTCAGAAAGGATGTTCAGACCTCCCTTGCAAACTAAACAATGGGGCAAGATCCTTTTGGTTAAAGTTCTTCTTCTGTTCTACTCCATAGCTCTAGACCTTGTCCTCAATATCCCAAAACGGGACCTCAGTAAAAGTCTGACTGGCAAGACTCTTCTATGGACTCATGTTCATCTTATAGTAACAACATCACATGATAACTTGTAAAATGTACTAAGTGCAACTTTTCTTCCCGAGACATATAATCTGAAAAAAGTCCCTTTGGAAATATTCTTGTGTGCAAATGTTAATAGAAATAGATTGTTTCTTTGCTTTTTTTTTTAACTTACAGATGAGCCACAGAATCTCAGCCCAACCTCTGAGAGACCTGTTTTGAAAACTTGTAGCCATGGTAATTCATAAATCACATGTTCTTATCTCTGATTCCTATTGATTTATACTTCCATAAGAGGCAAAGATATTCCTTGTTTTCTCTCTATCAGGAATTGTGAAATAAAGCATGGGATTAACATCAAATAGAGCTCTTGCTTAGTATTTGCATGCTTAGATATTTTCTTCTATCTTTACCTATCTGGCCTGCATTTTAACTTTCCCTAAAATCTGAGGAATTGTGGATGTCACTTTCCTTAATTCAGGAAATTAGCAAAGCATGTCCTTGGCTCTTGAAACAAAATATACAAGTTCATGAACTAAAGGAGAGGATTGCTTAATTTATAAATTGGACAGACATACTGTTCATTTCACTTATAAAATAATTTATTCATCCTCTCTGAGCAGTTTCACAAAATTAGACTTTATATATGTGCACAAGCCATAGGGGAATATGGTATACATTCCACAGGCCCAGTGATCTGAAAACACATAACACAGCAGCCTTGGGACTGATCAGTCCCTGGTTGGAAGACTACCTGGAAATCCTTTGTATACTGCCATAGAAGAAAGGCAGTATATATAGGTAATACAGTTCATTGTACTACTATAAGAAATATATGTCTAAGCTATTTTATTTTCAGTGATTTTTGTGCAAGCTATCCAAGGTTTGTTCATTTTGTTTTATTACCTAAACACTTCTTTGTAGTAAGGTCAAACCCAATTACTACTAAAGCTGCATAAGAATAAGTTAAAGGTAAGCTGACTTTTACATTTGTGTTGTTTTGTATTTTTTTTAATTTTGTTTTAATTCTAGAAATGTTGAGTCACTAAACAACACACAGATTACTTTGCTGGGTCAGACCAAAGTGCATCTAGCTCAACATCTCAGTGGTCAGCCAGATGCCACTGAGAACTCACAAACAAGGGATAATGGTGATAGCATTCCTCTGTCCCCTGCACCTGATATTCAGTATACTGCCTTGTAAATGGATGTTCCATTTAGCTATCCTGGGTAAGGCTTGATAGCTTGTGGCCATTACCTCAGCTTGTTGCAGTGAATTCCATAAGCTAATCATGTGCGTAAGTAACTACTTCCTTTTCTGTCCCACCCATATTGCTGGTCAGTTTTCTATGGCAGGAGCTTTAATTCACCTTAGTATTTGCTTGAACCTTAAAGAAATGTCAATATGTGAGCATATCATGATCTTCCTAGATGGTTATTCTTTTAGCTAGAAGAATGGAGGCACTGAAGGCTCTGTCAAACACCTTTTACAAGATTCCTATAGGTCAGGGATAGAGAACTTCCAGCCCACAGGCAAAATTTGCCCCAACAGGCCAGGCATTCTAGTTTGCGGGGCCTCAGTTGAGGCCCCTCCCTAAATCTTAACCCTATGTAGGGTAGTGGGGAGAGGAATTTTATTTAACTTTATTTTATTTAAAATATTTATAAGCCGCCTTCCAGGACAGGTGCGACCCCAAAGCAGTTCAGCCCTTCCAAACCCTCTCATAGCCCCTGATGAGAGATCACAGCAGGGATTCTCCATAGTGTGCCACCCAGTTGAGAGGCTGAGTGGCATGCTAAGTGCAATGGAGGAAGGCATGGGGCAGGCGAAACTACCCTTGCCATAGTCTTGGAGGAGCACTCCTCCAGCAGACGCCTTGTCAGGGTTCACTTCACTGCACGTGGGCTTTCCCCAGGCCAGGAAAGCCCGTGTGCAGCGAAGCTGGGTCCCCGGCCAAGGAATGGGATGGAGGAGTGCTCCTCCAACTTGGGCTATGGCTGGGGTAGTTTCACCTGCACCTCACCTTCCCCCATTGCACTTAGCAAGCCACTCAGCCTCTCAACTGGGTGGCACACTCCTCCGGTGCCTTGGCAAGAGTGGCTTTGCTGTGTGTGGGCTTTCCCTGGCTGGGGAAAGCCCATGTGCAATTAATCTGGGCCCCAACCAAAACACCATCTGCAGAAATCTACATTGAAGGACAACAGCATTCAGCAAAAGCTGCTCAAATTCTGAGTAAATGGTGTAAGGTGAATCAACTGTGAAAGGAAGGAAAGGTCTACTGAAGCAATCTCTCAACTGAATGTTGTTGGGTTTTATGAACTCAGAATTTGCATAGAAGTGCCTTGAGTTTTCATTTGCAGATGAATGGCAATAAGGTTTCCACTGAGGAAAAGGCATAAGAAAACTGTTGTAAAAGAATAATTCCAGACATATAATCTATTGTGGTGATCTCATCTACTAGCAGTCATTCCACCCATAACCCTTTCTGTCTACGCTCTCAGCTAATGGTTTTCAGAGCTTCATTAAATCAGAGACAGAAGATTGGTGTCAGGTGTTCATCACTACATTGTTACATAATCTATGTAGGCAGGCTGGTTAGGAGTTTCCCAAACAGTCTTCCGTTTTTAAATTAGCAATACTCTAGCAAACAGGTTCAGGACGGAGAACATGGCAGAGTGCGCACATACATTGCAGAGATCCCATAGAATCCCTTTCATGGCTGCAAGGCCACCCATTGTCATTGGAGTTGGTGATTCCCATGCATCTCTCTTTTTTCCCCCATATGAGAGACAGGTTGCCATTCTCTCATATGGGAGAAAGTAAAGGTGGTGGGGAAGACAGGACTTATGGGGATAGAGGCTAAACATGCCCCTGTCCCTGGTGTTACTTTTTTTTCTTCTTTTTTTGCAAAGAGGTAGATTCTCTCTCTCTCTCTCTCTCTCTCTCTCTCTCTCTCTCTCTCTCACTCACTCTCTCTCTCTCTCACACACACACACACACCCCACTGTGAGTGATTTGTAGCTTTTTAGTTTCCCCCCACTCTGTACATCAATATAAAGAGGCTATTTTAGTCACTCTATAAAGAAAAGGGCCATATCTCATTGGTAGAGCACATTCCTGACATGTCCAGCCAGGGCTGGGAAAGATTCCTGTCTGAAACCTCTGCCAGTCAGTGTAGACAATACTCAGCTAGATGGATCAAGGCAGCTTCATATGTTATTTTGTTGGCCAGGAAGTGGGTTGCTGGGTTCTGCTGCTTTAGGAACCATGGCAGCATCACTCATTTTAGCCAGTCAGTAGCAATCAGAGCAGTAGTTCACCTGCTACAAGCTGTGGGACATTGTATAACTCATGTTTTGAGAAGATGCCCAAGTAACAGTATTTATCCATTTCTTGTCTTTATCCATTTGTCAGCAGCTCCAAGAAGAGCTCCATTAGTAGTCAGACAAAGGCGAGTGGCTGCATCAGTAGGAACACCAAGTCGCACTACTACAAAGCTTTCAGTAAACAGGCTAAATTGAGTAGACTAAGAAGCAGAATGCTAGCCTAATTATGTTAACTCAAGCCTTACCAAGAGACTTTCCTCCTGAGCAATAGATCCATGATTTGGAAACCTGATAGGTTCAACAGCTGTCTGTCTCTCTAAGGAATAATCTCTTCTAGTGGTGGCAGGAAGTTATACAATAATTTTAAGTATAGGAGAATGAGCTCTTGTTCAAAAGTCTTTCAGACAGCCATATTTTCTCTGAGCATTTCACACGTACACCTGGAAAAAATAAAGCAATTCTTTGAGAGTAAGGCCAGGCCCAAAGAGGATTGCTCAAAACCTTTGTTTAGAGACCACCAGACTCATGGGCTGTCGTTTGCAGCCCCCTAATCATGAGAAATGTGGCCAGCCACCTGCAGATATATCCAGAAGACTCTGCCCTGTATTCTAACACTAGGGGGTGCCAGTTATCCACTGTTAGGTCCTGGACCTGACAAACCATTGCTTTGAAAACTGGTGAATACAGGTTGCAACATTTTCTGTTAAATCAGAATGAAATTAATACCATAATGATTTTTTTTTTTTAACCAGGGTTAATGGGTTAGGAGCTAGGTGGTATATTGTATAAAGACCTCCTCTACCTAGCTGTCCTTACTGCCTGATCAAATTAGTACTGCTGTCTTAGTGGTATTTCATAGCGAAATATACATTAATGGAGAGAATATGAGCAGTAATGTTAGTTATGCCATACATTTTTTAAAAAATTTGGAAAAAGTGATATTATTTGCTTTCACTATGCTGTATGCTAGAACAGTATTGGTCAATGGAACAGTATTAATTCTGTTGAAATTTAGAACTAATTATATAGCTTTTAGTTGAATCAGTTTAGTCATGTGCCTTAGGCACTTCAAGTACTTATAGCTAGCAGAAAGAGCACTTAAGTGGCATAATCTTAAAGAATACTTTGGTTATTCAGTACTGGATGAAGCATGTTAAGGTATCAGGTAAAATGTCTAGTTTCAGAGTTGTACTGTAGATGGTACTCTTTGCCTGCTCCTACCAGAGGAAAAAAACTAAAAATATATTTAATTCAGTGCGATCCATCATCAGGCAACTGTTCAAAAAGTAGCATTCTTAAATGCTCTCAAATGTCCAGTAGCAAAAATAAATGAAGGGCATAGTGCATTAAGGGATTTCCAGTGGAGTCTCTCAGGGCAGAGAAAACTGCTGTGTGAGAGAGCTCATGGGACAGCTTGTGCTCTTACTGCCTTTAGCAATAGCTTCCTAACTAATCAGTCTCCAGGCTTACACCCTGCTTTAAGCTGAACTGCTTTCTGTTTGCTAGGCACTGACTGAAAACGGGGCACAGCCAATTACTCTGCTGAGTTAACCCTGTTCCACTTTATCCAGCGAACAATCATGATGGTCTCCTTATGGCAGCTTATTCTTCATCTTTCTCCATTTTTAGATATCTCTCCACCACCAGTTAGGATAAGGTACATTTTATATCATATGAGCTTCAGTTAAAAACAATCACAAATGTATGTGATGCAATCAGTCAGGAGTTGTGTGGAGAATGTAAAGACTCTGGGGTAAAAGATAAATATTGCGTATATTAGAGAGAAGGATTCAAAAGGGCAAGTTTAGATAGGTCATTTACAAACATTCTATGGTTCCTATTGGCTTATAGCTGGCTGATATTAAGGAATTATACATCAGAGGGTCAGAATAAGCTGTATACAAGAGCCAGTTCCAAACTGTCAGGGGATCAGTTGGAGCAGCGTAGTTCTGTGTTCAGGAGAGCCTAGGAAGGAGAAGCCTAGGAAGGCTTCAGGAGAGCCTAGGAAGGAGAAGAAGGAGAGCCTAGGAAGAAGCAGAAGACTAGCTGAGATAACTGAAGGCAGAAGCTCTGAGAATTAGCCAGAAGACAAGGACTTCAGAGGTGGCTTTCCAGGATAGCTCTGGCCAGAGTGACAGCACAAGGCAGTTGGCTGCCAGAATTAAGATTTCAGAAGAGGCAACTGTGACAGCTGTAGCCTGGTCCTCAAGTAACTGACCTGAAGGAAGGAAGACTTCGAGAAGCTGAATTAGCCTGCCAGACGGAGTGCATCACTCTCAAAAAGCCAAGGGTCCATTGTGAGTGACTAGCTTTAGGGAGTGACGATGTTCAACCCAGTATCCTGTCAGTTCAGGACCAGAGAGGGAACTTCAGAGTTTGTCCTCTGTGTCACTCTTAGATAGTTAATTGAGGAGTTGAGGAAGTGGAATTGGCATATGAGTTTTATTTAGGGAAATGAACTTGTTCAGGATATAACACCTTCCTTAAAGTGACAATGCACAACTTATTGATAACATCCAATCTTATATAATATCAGTATGCATTATAAGTAAACAAGGTTTTAATTACATATATCCTGTAAATATCCATGTCTGTTCATCCTATCCCACTGTTTTATTATTGATGGTGTACTTGCTGCCTATTCGCTACTGGGCCAGGTTTAAGGTTTTGGTACTAGTGTACAAAGCCCTAACAACTTGGAACCAGGATACCTGAGAAAGTGCCTTCTCCCTTACCAACGTGCCCGATCACTGAGATCATCATAGGGCTCACTCCTGGTGGTTCCACATGACCTATGGCCCAACTGGAGTCCACCTGGAGAAGAGCCTTCAGTGTGGCGGCCCCCTTCCTATGGAACTCCCTGCCTCTGGAGGTCAGGCATGTGCGAACACTGGGTTGTTTTCAGTGCCTCCTGAAAACAGCTCTTTTCCAGGAGGGCTTCCATGGTTGTGTGTTTTTTTGAATATATTTTCATTTATTTTTTCTTTATAAATGAAATATACAATACCAAACATATCAACAACCTGATCGATACTAGAATTTCCCAACAATACAGTCTTCTGATTAGGACACCATAATAACAAAAAAAAAAGGAAAAAGAAAGGGAAAAAAAGGAAAAGGGAGGAGGAAAGGAAGTGAAGAAAAAGGAAGATGATTCTTTCCCCTCCCTCCCCCTTAAAGAATTAAATTTAAACTCCAATACCTGCCAGCCTCCAATGCCATTCTATTTTACAAACTATATCTATAACCTTAACGATCTTACAGTTTAATAAACAACCTTACATTTCAATATCATATCAATCTTATATCCAAGAAACAGGTCTACAGTTAATTCCCAGTAGCCTAGATTACTACTACTACTACTACATTTTTTTAAAGGAATATAGTGTTATCTCATATATATATATATATATATATATATGTCAAAAATTGTTTGTGGGTTTGTGTGTTTGAGGCTGGCTGCAGGGCCGTCTGTAACGCAGAGAATAAGGGGGAGCTGCCCTGGGTGTAATCACACTGTAGGGGCCCTCTGAGCCTGTCATTTGGGCCCTACAGTTGCTGCCCCTTTTACTTCACATTCTCACTTGCCAGAGTGTATGACAGGAGTCACTGGGTTACATTATTACTTTGTTTATACTTTCCTTTACTAACAAGTACACCCTCTCAATCATGGTACAGGCCAGGTTTCTGATTTCAGCTATGAGTCATCCTATTGGCCATCTTTCATTCTATAGGTCTCTCTCCCATTCACTCTGACTTCTTTCACCTTGGATTGGCTGGCCGCCGTTTGTTCCCTCCCCTTTAGTCATGGTTTCTTTTCTGACTGTGCCTTGCGTTTAGTTTCTCTCCCCTCTTCCTGCAATATCCAGCGAGCAAGAAAGTTCGTGTTAAATATCTTTACCCCTTTCAATGCCAGATGTATCTGTTAGTAGTGTGTGATTAACACTAATGAGAAATGTGGTGCGGTGTGTGCTCACCTGTCTGAGGGGCTGGGATGACACAGTGGAGTGGAGACTTAGGGCTTTATTCATAAAAGAGTGAACTGGGGGGAATTGAGAAGGCAATTGCAAAATGAAGGGCAAAATAGCAGAGTTTTACATGTATCTGAATGGAAGATTTTTGGGTTTGTGTGTTTGTGGATGGCTGCAGGGCCGTCTGTAAGACTGGGCATAAGGGGGAGCTGCCCTGGGCCTAATCACCTTCAGGGGTCACTGAGCCTGCCATTTGGGCCCTAGTGTTCCTGCTGCTTTTAGTATACATTCTCACTTGCTGGAGTGTATGACAGGAGTCACTGGGTTACATTATTACTTTGTTTATACTTTCCCTTACTAACAAGTACACCCTCTCAATCATGGTGCAGGCCAGGTTTCTTGTTTCTGCTACCAGTCATCCTATTGGCCATCTTTCATTCTGTTGGTCTCTCTCCCATTCACTCTGACTTCCTTCATCTTGGATTGGCTGGCTGCAGTTTGTTCCCTCCCCTTTACTCATGGTTTCTTTTCTGACTGTGGAGAGCATTTAGTTTCTGTCCCCTGTTCCTGCAATATCCAGCAAGGAAGCCTCTGCTGAACATTTTAATAGTGGTATGAGATTCAGTGTGGATTATATTGTAGCAGTGCTTACAGATTCAGTCTCTTGCATTTTTAGTAGTGTTATTTATTCAATCTGCTCGTTATAATTGTTGTGCTTTTTAAATCAAGTCTGGTGGATTCAACTTCTCACCTTTCTTATGGGGCCTTTCCGAGAAGCGTAAACCTACCTTAATGTGTTTCTAACAAATAGTGCCTATGACAAAATTACATCCTGGGCAACGCCAGGTATATCAACTAGTATAATAATAAAACTTAAAATAAACCTTCAACAGTCAGTAATATATTTTATACTAGATATATAAGTACACATGTACCCTCAACAATTAATTTAAATACAGCATACCATATCTATTTTGAAATAAAAAATATAAAGAAAAGCAAGAAAAAACAAAAGATAAAAGAGAATAAATGAATATATATATATAATCATCTATCTTCTGACGTAGCCTGGATTATGTAGATTAAACACAAACAGTTAACAAAGCTTGTTTAAAGATTCCAGTTAATGGGGTTGTAACAGGAATCTCACACATTTTTATGTTCAACCATGCCTCTTCCATTTCATGATTTATAAACTTCTTCATCTGACCTTCAGGCACAATACAAAGTGTAGCAGCATATTTTAAGTAATACTGTAAGTTCATTTGTTTTGCCATATTTTTTGCTTTGATAAATTGCCTTCTTTTATTTGCCACCTCTTTGATGTAATCTGGAAATAACATAACTTTACCTTGTTTCCAGGAAAGGCTTCCACCCTCTCTTGCAGGATATAATTCTTTGTAGAGACTTTTGCAAATTGGACTATGATGGTATAGTCAGTCCCTTTGGCATTTGACACACGAATTGCCTGCTCAATATCAAGTAAATAATCAGATGGGATAGGGAATATCTCATGCAAAAATAGGCAATTTTACATCATTAGACAGATTTTTAATCCCAATAATACGTACACTGGATCTTCTTGTGAAGACCTCCAGTTGAGAAATCCTGTCAGAGGTATTTTTAAAACAAATTTGTGTCGAAGTTTCATTCGCTGCTACTCAGTCTTCTAGCTCGTTAATTCTTGTCTCCATTTTTTGCCATGACGCATTAATTAAATCGACGGCTCCTTGCAAGGCGGTGATGGAATTTTGGATTAAATCCAACCTTCTAGCTTGCTCCATAAATTGCGAAGATAAAGTCTTTATCAGAGTAACTAATTCCCCTATATCTTCTGTTTTCGAAATTTTTGACACAGGAGGTATGGGTGGAGTTGGCAGTGAAGCCATCCCTTTTCTTCTCGGTGCATTCATGTTTCTCTCAAACATCTTACAGGTCCTCAGATGTTCTTAGATGTTGTTAATATTTCTTAAATCATCCCACAGGAGTTGTTGATATTTATTGAAGCATATATTATTATGGAACACGTCAGCCCAGTTTTCTCTTATGAAATAGGAGTCTCATCACAGCTTTTTGCATTGAAAGCTCTGGGGAGATAATCCTGGAATCCAGCCCCCCCACTATCTCGAGGGGGGTACTTTTCTCCACGATGTTGTCCAGATTCCGCCTTGCCCCCCCTTTAATTCCAAGGGGGAAATGAAAAGGTTTTTCATCCTTTTAAAAAGCTGTTTGAGAAAGCTCCCATGGGAGAACCCGTGGGAAGCTGCCAGAGCGACATCAGTTCCAACCGGAAGTCGAGGAGGGCTTCCATGGTTGACCAGCCTCGGTTTTATTAGTACTCTGTTTTTTAAAGAATAATTTTAATATCACGTTTCATTCTTCTTTTTATCTTTCGTTCATTTTATCTCTTGCTGTTCACCACTCTGGGATCTGTTTAAATGTGGAGCGGTATACAAATGTTGTAAATAAATAAATACGAAGGAGATTGTTTTATTTGAGTTTTATGCGTATATTAGGCAGAAGGGCATACAAAAATGCATATATCTGGAGAATACAAAAAATCTATACACATTTCTGTGCAAACTTGTTTTTTGTTTGTTTGTTTTAATTGCAAACTGATGCAGAAACAGGACAGAATTAACCGAAGGCTGGAAAAAGAGAAACTGAAACTTATAGATTTGCTTATCCCTACTGATATAACCCTTCCAGGTTCTTTTCCTGAGATGTTGATTGAATTGATATGTGGTTGTTCACACTTAGGAAACAAGCCCCACAGCTTCAAGGAAACCTTGCTGTTTAGCAACACTTCAGTGCAATAAATTGAGTATACAATGATAGTAATGCCAGTGTGCAATCACATATCTTGTAGCCTTGTGATCTGGTGACCTTCCAGGATTAATGGCTGCAAGAGCAGTATCCAAAGAGGTTGGGAAAGAGAGTGGAAGTAATGGGCACATGTGAAGAGATTATGACAATACTTTCTCATGGGATCATTGTTTCTTTCTGGGGAGAAATTTGTGGGAAGAATCCTGAATCTAAAAAATGAGCTGGATAACCAAAAAGTGATTTCATTGATGCTAAATGTTGCATCGAAAGAGGCAGTTAGCCTGCAAGTTTTCAGTCAGAACTCCTAATAAAGGAAAAGCTGAACAAACGTGTGTCTTCCAAATGCTGTGACTGGGAAGAAGTCAACATAACACAAATTAGGGATACAGAGAGAGAAATACCTCCAAAATAAGGCTAGCCTTGCAAGATAATTTCATTATTTTGTTTTGAAATATGGCATCTCCTAGGCACAATTGGCATTCAAGTGGTAAGCCTTCTGTTGAGAAGTAGGGGTTCTTCAGACCTTGAAGACAATATTTAGGGTGGGTTTTCTCAATATGCTTACAGGCTCAGGAGAAAACCAGAGTGCCAGGATGCTGCTCTTGAAAGAATGCACTCAGCATGATCATGAAGGAAGCAGGTATCCCTGTTGTGTATCTATCACGTTATACAATAGAATTAGACTAAATTCCTGTGTCAATGTTGAGTCAAAATGAAATACACAATGGCTTAAAACCAGAGGGATTTCACTGTTCTTACATCTGCTTTCTATTCTAACCAGAGGAACCTAGTAGGTCTGGGACAACTGAATCTTGTCCCAGGGTTTCACTCTTGTGGCTGGTTTCTGGCAGTGGTTTCTGCGGAGTTTGTGCCACTATCACACGTTTAATTTGGATTTTATACTTGTAAGTGACAATAGCTGAGTAATATCAACTAGCTTTCTAAAAGCCTTCTACCAGGAAATTGGTACAGTGTTGCTTGTTCCTGTGTAGCCTATTATGTGGACTAGGATACTGCGCTTATTGTGGACTGGTTGTGTTCTGTTCCTGATTTGCCTTTTTATGAGATATATGTTTGTCCTAGTCCAGAGTCCTTAGACAGACTTTTAAAGTTATGAGCAATCCTTGAGAGTAGTATTAGGTCTTGTGTAGGGAGCTGCCACAGTCAGAGTGTTTATCTGGAGAGCCATCTGGTCTCAATCTCTTCATATATCCTTCCTTTTTACAAACTAAATAGTGTACTTGTATGTTATTTATTTGCTGCTACCTTGCAATGTCTCTTATAGACGGTGACAAGGTTCCTTGTTAGACTGAGCAGACTCCCTTTTCCAAGGGGCAGTCCTATTAGTCAGTTGCAGCAAAAACTGATTCTTGTGCTACCCTATATAGAACAGATTTATTGTAGCATAAGCCTTTATGGACTGCACTTCATCAGATGAGTGAAATGTTATCCCCAGTTGGCAGGTATGTGTGTGGGTAAGTAAGCAAAGAAACTGTTCACAGCAGCAGTAAGTGATAACACAATCATCCTAGTCTTATTACCTTAATTAACACCTGCACTGAGACTGAAAACCATTGTCTCAATTCAAGCCGAAACAAATAGAATTAAACTTTCTGATTAATTCTAATCCAGCAATTTCACTCTGGAATCTCCCACTGAAATGACTTTGTTGTGGAACGGTAATGTTCAGGTTGCCATTAGAATGTCCTGAGAGGCAGAGATATTTTCCCATGGGTTTCTGAATCAACAGAGGTCTTGTAGACTAACATATGTATTACAGGACAAGCTTTCATGGACTAGACTCTAGTCCACAAATGTTTATACCATAATAAATGTGTTATTCATTAAGCTTAAAGTACAAGTTAGTCATAACTTAAGTCTCATTGATTTCAATAGCTTACTCTAACCATGATTAAGTCTGGATCCATCCCAAAGAGTCTTGTACCTTAAAGACTTGTAATAGAAAAAGACATTCTATTATATTCCATAGACCAAAAAAATCTTTATAAATCGACCTCTTATCCTTTAATAGCTCACTTGTAATGACACATCTCAGCCCAATCTTTGGCCCTTCTAATAACTGCCTAGGGAAAACCTCTTTCTTTCAATTGTTGTATATATCTATTTCAGTATTGATTACACATATCTGAATGAGTAGTGTTATGTTTTATCCTTAAAAATAGTCCATATAATAAATTATCTCTTAGATGTATAGAATGATTACTAGTATAATGTAATGTACTATTCTTACCAGTAGGGTTACTATAACTTTTAACATAAATTTGTCCACCTAATTTATAAGCTGTAACATCCAAAAATGGTTTCTGATGAAAGTCCATATGACTTGTGAACTTAATAGGAGGATCAGCTGTATTCATCCATGTAAAGAAGTCAACTACTACACAATCATGATAAGCAACAATATAAATTATCATTACTGTATCTCCCATAATATTTTGTATACTGTGCATATGGATTTTTCTTTTGATTCAAAATAACAGTTGTTCCTAAATAGGACATGTAAGTTTGGTACACTATGTTTATTTATTTATTTATGAGAATGTATGAACCATTTACATCTACAGATATTATTAATTAATGAGTATTTATAAATTGCTTACATCTAAAGATTTCAAAGCAGAGTACACAGTTCATAGAAATGTAACAATAAAGACAAATTCATAGAACATATTTCTGCATAAGATGGTAGGCTACACTACAAATGGGAAGTGTGCTTAACTAGATGGGTCCAACATACTAGGGGCAACTCGACTTCCCATGGCAACTGTTTATTTGGTAATTAAATTGATCATCAAATCTATTTTTTCAAGTATTATATCTAGAATATCTCAAATCCAAAAATGCTCTATCACTTGTCATCCTCCTTCATGAGGAACAGAGAATTATAAGGAATTAGCACCCATAGTAATAAGATATAAATCTTTCTGTACTGCTAAATATTCAATAGCTTCTATGAAATGTTAGTTACCTTGCATATAAAATGGATTGTGTTTAACAAAGTCTCATAAAAAAAGAATCAATATATTGTTCTACAATACTCTGCGCCTGAATCCAGACTTAGGGCACAATCTTATGCATGCTTAGGCAGTAAAAAGTCCTACAACTCCCAGCATTCCCCAGCCAGCAAGTCTGGATCCAGTCCTTTGTTTGTTTGTTGCTTCTACAAACTTAACACAGTTGCCTCTCTGGAAGTTGGTTTCTTAGGCTGAAATCCTATACACATTTATCTGGGAATAAGACTTTCCTGTAGAAGTACATAGGATTGCATTGTCAACGTTTTTGTTTTTTTTATTGCATTTATATCCTGCCTTTTTTTCTCTTGCAAGGAACCCAAGGCAGCTTACATTATCCTCCTCCATTATCATTTATATACTGCTCCATATCTAGATAGATTCTGGAGTGGTGAACAATAAAAGATACAAGATAAGATAAAGAAATAAAACTCCATGTTAAAAATTGTTATTTTTTTTTAAGAAGAAACAATGCCGATAAAACTGTGCCTGGTCAGTTAAGGAAGGCTTCCCAAAATAAAGTTGTTTTCAGGAAGTGCTGGAAACACTGGAGTTTTGGCACCTGCCTGACCTCCAGAGGTAGGGAGTTTCACAGAAAGAGGGCCACCACACTGAACGCTCCTCTCCAAATGGACTCTAATTGAGCCATAGGCCCATGCAGAACCTTCAGGAGCATGCCCTCTGATGACCTCAGTGACCGGGCAGGTTGATAAGGGAGAAGGCGCTCTCTCAGTTATCCTGATCCCAAGTTGTTTAGGGCTTTGTACACTAGTACCAAAACCTTAAACCTGGCCTGGTAGTGAATAGGCAGCCAGTGGAGTTCATTCAGCAAAGAAGTTGCGTGCTTGAAACAGGGCAGCTCCCAACAAAGGCTGAATTGCTGCATTCTGTATGGATTGTTCCTGTGTTTGTGTCTTTGGTATGTGGCCTCTGCTAAGTTGCTGATGAGGAGCTGTTTTAGATTAGGGGCTGTCTATAAGAAACAGCAGGCTTACCACCAAAGACTTGTGAGAAAAAGTATAATTTTCCACTTGTACTGTTAATGGTATTGCTTTAGCAAATGTCATGACAGATGGAAACCTGGGGTAGTATCCAATAGGAGAGGTTGCACCTCTTCCAGAAACCAGTGTTCTCACGCACATTGGGGCTTGCCCCCAGAAGTGCGGTATCGCAGCTGTATTGGATCCTATCCCTGGACTTCTTATTTTTATAAGAATGCTTATGTTCTTCATTTCACTCTGAAAAGGGCCCCTCAAGCAACTTACAAGAACATACCAAACTTGTTGTTGTTGTTGTTGTTAAGTCATGTCCAACTCTTCGTGACCCTATGGACCCCATGGAAGCCAGGCCTTCCTGTCCTCCCCTCTCTCCCGGAGTGTGCTCAAGTTCATGTTCATTGCATCGGTGACGCTATCTAACCATCTCGTCCTCTGCCGTCCCGTCCAATAAATAGATTAATAAAACACAATCACCAACAATAGGAGAAAAATTATTGCATATTATTATTGCATTGAGTTTTGTTTTCTCCATGCAAAGTTAGCCTATCCAAGATGTCTGCCCACTTAATTTGGAACAAAGGGTACCAAATATTTAATTAAGCACTTTCTTTAATATCTGATAATTGTGCAACCTCAGATTTAGAACTGAAAGTCGCCCCACGCTTTTATTGGTTTTGTAGTTCAGTTTTGACTTGTCTGTTTACCCTGTACCTAAACTTTTCCTTCCCTTGAGCCACTGAGATGGGCAGGAGATGAACTTAATATACTTATTTATTTATTTATTTATTTATGCACACTTTCTAATCTTAAACATCCTCATAGTTTTCATCTAAATGTTTTCCTGTTTGTCAGCATCCTTTCTGAAATGAGGCTCAGGTCTCATAATGTGCTCTTACCAGAGCTTGGTATAATGGTCACATTCTTTACTGGAACAGTAGTGATAACGTAAACCAAATTGCATTGTCTTTCCTGAGAAAGCATTGCATTGTCGACTCATCTTCAGTTTTAATCAGCTAAGATTCTGAAGCTTATATTCTCTACTCTTCTGGATAGCTGTTAGTCCTGAACATATGCTTGAATAGCTATTATTTGAGTAGCCATTATTTGCTTTTCCTGACTGACTAATCCCATTTGCCCATGTTCAGTTCAATTTTGTTCTTGCTAATTCAGTGCTCTAGTTAGTTGAAATCATTTTGACTGTGGGACACATCCTTTAAAATGCTTGCTTTATTTCCTGGCTCTGCTTTTTACCAGAAAGCTCTTGCAAGATGCTAGACGTTATAGAAATTAGAAATTCATGGTAGTGTTCTGTTAAGTGTGTGCGTGCGTCCAAAAAATAGTACTACTAGGTTCTCAGATTTCCTTCGTTCAACAGAATTTTGTCAAACAAATGGCGATTTTATCGTTTCCTCATTCCTGATACATTATTTTAGTTAACCTGAATTCATTTCAAATTAGCAGCTTGCTATGCGCTTTGGGATAATTAAATTGCAGTGTTCTCTTATCTTGGTTTTCCAAGCAGACGACCGCCCACCTATATAGAAGCCTGTAGACTACTGTTGGGCCAGGTCTATTGCTTAAGAATAAATCTCCCCATCTCACCCCCGCTTGTTCCATCAGTTGCTATAAAATATTAGCCACCTGTGAGAATTTGCATATTTGAAAGAACTTCCTATTTAGCTTTCTGGCAGTATTCCAGGGTGTATTTTTAAAAATTCTTTTAGAAAGGAAAGCAGAAATTGAGCCATTTCAAATGTTTCTAGTTAATTACTCTTAAAGGTACTGTATGCTGGGAAAATAGACACAATTACTTAATTAATCTTGAAAAATAAAGCAAACATTCTGAAGTGCCAGTGGGCAAATACATGGGCCAGAACCATGGCTATTCTGCTCAGTAGCGATTATGTTGTACAAAAGCTGAAGCCAAAGCCTTGTGTCGTCTGGGCAACTCCAGTTGCCATAGCAATGGAACTCTGTTGCAGGAGCAGGGTGAATGCTAATTGTAGCCATTTGTTGTTCCCTTCTGTGTCTCTCTCAACTTAGCACAGTGGCAGAGCAGCCAGAGTTGCTGGGTGAGCAGTACTGAATGCCCCCAAAAGCATTGCTGCTGAAGGCAACCGGATGCTTGGCTTTAAATAATTGTTGAGCAGTCAGCAGTGTTGACAGTGCCACGGTGTGGGCAGGAATGCAGTCTGACTTGAGATGGAAGCAGCTGTTGACTGGGAAGGGAGGATTTTGGGGAAAGAGCGCTGTTTAAAATCTGTTGTGAAAAGTCGGATTATATGGAGATTACTTTCACACCCAAACTCTGACCCAGTTTGCATGATAATTGTTACCCGTGGTGACTTAAATAAGCCACCGTGGTTTGCAGCATGTGTTGGCTGTCCATGGGTGCCCGTTCTGTGACCCAACCCCCACTCCTAGGTTGTTGTGTCATCCAAACCCTGCAGGGTGGGTTGTTGGTATGGTTAACAAACCACCCACAACTCTAAAACAGCCCTTGATTCTTGGAGATTTGTTAACCATGCCAACAACCCACCTTCACTGGGTTCTGACGACACGACAACCTATGAGCGGGAGCTGGGCTACAGAATGGGCACCTGCAGGTGCCCAGCAGATGCCACAAACCATGGTGTCTTACTTCCCGTACCGTGGGTGCCACTGATCGTGCAAACCTGGTGCATGTCTGGTTCCACATTAGGGTAATATCTTTGCTAGGCCAACTCAGAGTGCAGTCCTATAGGTTGAGCTCCTGAAAGATAGAGGACTCTGAGTTCGGAGCCCTCTGCCTATCTTATGCCCTGCCAGCAAGACCCAGGCAGGGCGAGAGGAGGGTGAAGGTGATTTCGCCTCCATTCCTCTGTTTAAAATTTGAAAAGCATCTAGACAGGCCTCTGAGTCCATCTAGCTGACTTACCTTTCTGTGGGTGGGGAAGGGACTGGAGAGGCCATAGGATACTACACATCCCGGCCTCTTCTCTCCCCTCCCCTCCCCTCCGCACCCCACCCCATTTTCTCCCTTTCTGACTTTGCTTAGAAGGTTGAAGTTGCAACCTCGTAAGAGAAGATTTCTGTGACAGCAGGGAGGGACACAGCCACGATCGGATCTCCATCTTCATGCCATCTCATCCTCCTATGGGTCTGTCTACAGGTGTGGAGGAGGAGATCTGCAGCATCCTATGATGCCCCAAACTCTGTCTATGGGGCCACAGAATTGCTATCTTAACACCACACACACACACACAAATTTACAGATCCATCAGGCAAGATGTTAAAAAAAGGCAGAGGAGAAAGAGGAGGGTAAATTATTGTTTTTTGCTACGTATGTTTCTTCATCCCAGCAGTCCTAGTGTCAGTCCCAGGTGCACCCTGAATCCATCCACCTGGGATAGCTTAAATTGAGTGTCTGCAGCCTCCTTCTGCATTTCATCTGAATTTAGTTTCCACCTGCTTCACCTTCCCCATCAAATAGCTGATTGGCAGGATTTTAACTCTCTTTTTTTGGTTATTAACTATTTATTAGATTGGCCAATAAAACACAAACAAATACTTCCCCCAACCTTCCCCGCCCTGTTCTCACTCTCTCCTTTAGCTTTCCTCCTCTCTTCTTCATATCACCCTGTATTTAAAGACTAAATGTTTCATGTCTATAAGCAAGTGTAGTGAGCCAGTGTGGTGTAATAGTTAGAGTATTGGACTGGGACTTGGAGGACCCGGGTTCTAGTCCCCACTCGGCTGTGAAGCTCACCGGGTGACTTTAGGCCAGTCACTGACTCTCAGCCTAACCTACCTCACAGGGTTGTTGTGAGGATAAAACGGAGAGGAAGAGGCGGCTCATGTATGTCACCTTGGGCTCCTTAGACGAAAAGATAAGATATAAATTTAACAAAATAATAAAATTTAATTTTAAGTCTCTAACTATGCAGACTTCATGACTTCAACATCAAATCAGCCTTTCCCCCCTTCTCTTTCCACCCCCTTCACCCAACCTGCCTGATGAAGAAATACGGAGATCTTGAAAGCTTGCCCATTCTTTCTGACTCTGAGTTGGCCTAATAAATATATTCCCTAATATGGATTTTGACATTTTTCTTATGACAGGCAGGGCTACCTTTGCTTTTTGTGTTTCATAAAGATACTAATGTTTCACTCAGAGCAGGGATGGGGAACGTGTGGTCCTCCAGATGTTTGTTTGTTTGTTTGTTTAATTTCTTAATCGCCCATCTGACCAGTCACCCGGCCACTCTGGGCGATGTACAATGGTACAACAGTTTAAAACAATAAAATTCCACATTAAAACATAGTATTTCTAAAATACTCTAACCCACCTCAAATGCCTGCCTGAACAACCATGTTTTCAATGCGTGACGGAAGCTCATTAAAGAGGGGGCATGGCAAAGTTCCCTAGGGAGGGAGTTCCACAGAGTGGGGGCCACCACAGAGAAGGCCCTCTCCCTCATCCTCACCAGTCTAGCTGTCCTGGCTGATGGGACAGAGAGAAGGCCATCCAAGGCTGATCTTGTTGAGCCCCCTGTCTGGTGTTGCTGGAGGCACTCCTTGAAATAGGCTGGGCTGGAACTGTATAGGGTTTTAAAGGTCAAAACCAACACCCTGAATTTGGCCTGGAAAACAACTGGTACCCAGTGCAACTCCTTCAGCACGTAGAGCGCATTACAGTAGTCTAGATGAGAGGAGACCAGGGCATGTACTACCGATGGCAGCAGATGGTCAGGAAGGTAGGGGCGCAGCCTCCGTATCTGATGGAGTTGGTACAGCTGACACCTGAGCATCCATGGACAGCTGGGAGTCTAAAATGACCCACAGGCTGTGGACCTGGTTTTTCAGGGGTAGCTGTACCCCATTCAGTACCAGGTCAGCATCCCGCAACCTCCTCTTGTCTCCCACCAAAAGTACCTTGGTCTTGTCAGGATTCAGCTCATTCCTCCCCATCCAGCCACTCACTGTCTCCACACATTTGGACAGAGATTCTATGGCCAACCCTAGTAAAGATTTGAACGAGAGGTAGAGTTGCATGTCATCTGCATATTGATGACTCCGCACCCCAAACCTCCTGATGATAGCCCTCAGCGGCTTCACATAGATGTTAAATAGCATCGGGGAGAGGATGGAACCCTGTGACACACCTCAAGTGAGCAGTCACGGGTCTGAAACCTCCTCTCCCAGTGTTACCATCTGGTACCTACCGGAGTGGAAGGACCGGAACCACTGTAATACAGTGTCTCCAATGCCCAACCCCTCCAGGCGGTCCAGGAGCATACCGTGGTCAACGGTTTCAAAAGCCGCTGAGAGGTCAAGGAGAACAAGGAAGTAGCATTCGTCCCTATCCAAAGCCCTCCTCATATCATCCACCAAGGCTGTTTCTGTCGCATGCCCAAGCCTGAAGCCCGATTGAAATTGTTGGACTGCACCTTTCGCCATCCCTCACCATTGGCTATGTTGGCTAGTGCTGATTGGAGTTGCTGTACAAGATCATCTGCAGGGCCACACATTCTTCATCTCTACTCAGCCCTACTTCTACACTGTGAAATCTTAAGAGATTTCATCATTTAGCCCTCATTCAGCAAGTTGGATTGCTATTAATTGCCATCTGCAACTGTACAGCTAAATTGAAAATTACTCAGGCTTGAGTATCTTTCTGTACTCAAGAAAGTACAGTTTCTTGAGTACTGCATGCCACTGAAATGGTTAAATGAGATTGCTGGTAATGCATTGGAGGAACCTGTAGTATATGCCTTCAAAAAGAATAAGGAAGTATATTGCTATAGCATTTCTTAGTATGCTTGTTCAAGCATTGCTAATTAGGTGAGGCCAGATATTTTGAAAAACGTACATCTGGGATTGTCAGCGGTAAATAATGGCTAAACAGTGGCTAAATAATATAAATTAGTATCTTTTTTTGGATACACTTTAAGTGTAGGGAGTTGCAGGCTGTGCAATCTACACAGAGGAATCAGTGGTGTGGTTACAGAAAACCAGGTGCCATGGTTGTCCTCCCTTTTCTGTCATACTTTCCTTTCCTGTATATCTGGTTGTACAGCAGGAACAGAAGAATTTTTCTAATACAAGGATACCTATGTGATCTATACAGACAAAAGCATCATACTGTATGACCCAGTTGGCTCAGTAGGGGATGAGAATGCAGTAGGGAAATAGAATACACAGAAAGCTCCCCACACATGTCAAAACCTTTGTGCCTGTTAAATGCTGGCATACCAGGGAGATGGGTCCCCACTTTTTCCCTGTCATGCTAGCTTTGTACAAGCAGAGTTTTGACATGGGGGAGCATCAAACACAATCCCCTACTTTATTGTGAGGCAGTATAGTCCTGAGTAAACTACCATGCAGTGCTTCTGAGTGTGCAGAGTACTTCCACATTCAACACAGGAATAAGACCCCTTAGGTTCCCATAACAAAAACACAGAAAGAACTTTGCTTGTGTGAATATGTATCTGATAGCCAGCAGCCATAACAACAAAATTTGAGGCATTTCAGATAGCATAGTATATCAATTTATGTAGACTTAAAATGGAACGTCTCTGTTTAAATTCAGTGGCACTATAATGCTTATGTCGTAATTGATGAAATGTGCAGAGACTATACCAAACGTACAATATATCTTTGCTATAAAACACTGAGATACTACAGAATTTGAATAAAAATTAGATGGTTCTCTGATCTGACATTAATATGCCCTTTGTGTGTGTTGACTTTATTTCAAATAAAACAAAGTAGTTTCTATCATTTTATACTTTGGATTTCCTAAGTACACAGCCTCTTAAAATGAAATCACACTACTTTTACAAAAGAAGATCTAGAGAAATAGAAGTTTTGATGAGGTCTTCATGATGCCTTCTTCCCCGCTCCTAAATCTCTTCCTTGCACTTCCATTCCATTTGTCCAGCTGCTTCCTATGGATCTAAAGAGCCCTATAAATGCACTTAAAGCACTCACACATGTGAACAACTGTTCTGCTGATTTTCCTCCTTTGATGCTACAACCCTTCTCACTGCATTGCATGCCATTCCAAAGGGGCCCTAACACTCCAGAGCACCTATGGGGCAGGCGCATCTGAATCTCTTAGGAGTCATTTGCGGCCCTTGGAATCTCAGCCAATATCTGAAATAGTATCCCACTCTATATTTGATAAAGGCATTTACTTCTTTTATCACTCCTTTGAGATCCACTTCTTTAACAAAGCCTATGCTGAACTGCCTCACCCTTCATTTCATTTGTTATATTTCTATACTGCCCCATAGCTTGCCATCTACCCCTTTTCTCCTATTCATTCGCTAATTTCAGTCTACTCCTGTAATGTCTGTAGAAAGCTTTCTAAGGGAGGGCCAGGTCACTTCTGAGTTCTGTGCATCTCCTAACGCACTATGGACATGTTAAATAGTAGCATTAATTTCCTTATGGTCTGTATTGCACATGACAATCCTCAGCTTGAAGTTGACTCAGTTTATTCCTCATGAATAGCTTTTGAATAACCTCTATCCTCTTCTTGATATATATGCTAGAAGACTCCTTACTGCATTGTAAAGTGATCAACATATTATGGAATGGGACTCTAAAGAGTGAGTTTATTAAGATAAACTGCAGCTAGTTAGCCCACTGAAGTTACTTCTCAAATATTTCATCAAGATCCCTGCCTCCAGCATTTAATATCCGCATGTGATATCCCAATCACTCCAACCTTTACCTCCTATGAGAGATCAATAATCTTCTGCCACAGGTCGTTTGGATATTAAATGCAGGAGGCGGGGACCTTAACAAAGAATCTGAGAAATAACTTCCTCCTGAAGGCAGGTCTTGGTTTATTTAAGAATTTTATCCTACCAAATCTGTATCCATTATGTATTATTTTGGCATATTTTACAGGCAATGCAAGAAGAGTTTCTGTGAGTTCATGGCCTCATGTCATCTACCAAGGGCAAGCCACAGGATTACAGCTTTTCTGCAGGTTTCATGGGGAATGTCAGCATAAGCATAAGGTTTAAGCTGGTGTACCGTCACAGGGACCCTTGGAGATTTTAGTAACAAGCCTTGTGTGGTTGCAAGAGCTTCAGCTGCTCCATCAGTCTTTATCTTCCTCACATCCTTTGTAGTTAATGAGAGGATCATTTGTGGATGGTTACACAAATAGGCAAAATGCTTCAGGTAGTTTTCTTGTGCTGAAAAACCAGAAGGTGGCTTTTTATTTATATGTTATGCAACAAAGGCAACAATAAATTTCACAGCCTGCATTATAAAGGCATCATAAACGAATTTTTGAGACTCTATAGATCAGCCCTCATTCATCTACACTCTCACTCCTAGAAAATAAACTTATTTCCTCCTTTTCCAGGTTCTAACAGTTTAAGAAACATTGATGTATGGATTCAAATGAATCCATATTCAGATTTGGCAGATTTAGATCCTCCAACTACCTTCTCAGGGTATCAGGAACTCATAATATTTCTGGGCATACAATATGGCATGCAGGGAGAATTCTTTTTTCTCAAAATGTATTTATTTCAAGTCTTTATAATACTACCTTTCAACAATCAGCTTTCTAAACTTGAAAATTATATCAGTTATAATTTCATTTGAAAGAAGATGTTCCTTTAGTCTTGTAGGCCTCATTCAGTAGGTGGTATCAATGGTCCTTGGAGCTGTTTTTGGAGTAGAGTGTTGGAAGCACTGTGATATAAAATGCTGTCTTAGCCCCATTGTTGTTGCCTTGCCAGGCCCACAGTGGCCACAAGAGAATATGCCCCCCTCTTTCAGATGTGTTACCTAGCACCAGACCCCAAGATGTTAGTGCCCAAAGGAGCTGGGAGCTTCTCATCCCAGACTGGTGGTATCTTACCTCTCATTATTCTCTTATGAGGTTTTTCGGGTGGTTGCCCAATATTTATGAGATCTATTTTAGTGTTGAGCACTTTACATGCACGGAGGCATTCAAATGCTTCCCAACTCAATATGGGTAGCATTCCACTACTGTAACTCTTAGAGTGCAGTTTCCCCATGCTATATAGTAGTTTTAGTTCTAGGCTGAGATGAGGCATGGGTAGCAGTGTAGCACAGGAGAAGTGGGTTAGAGTGCTGGTGTGACTATGCCATACCCAAGCCTATGAGGCCTCTTGTCCTTGCCTTGGCATTTGAGACCCTTCCTGCCACTGCAGACACCCATGCCACAGTTGTCTACCCATGGTTTAATCTAATAGGTAGAAAATGTTCTTGTAAGCTGGGCACTTCAAAGGTATCATACATCCCACTAGAATTTTCAGCTGAACCTGTATGTGGGTTTCCTATTCCTATTTTAAAATTACTTCCAATCTGAGGAATCTCTACTGTAGTTTTAAAAATTTGGTTCTATAATTAGGGTAACTTAAATGGGAGCTCATGATTAGTGTTGGACTTCTGGATACTTGAAATATGCTTGCTGTTTTCTTTAACAGGGTTTAAAACCCCAAACCCATAAAATGCTTATATGCTTCATCCTGGATTAAGTATTTGTCAATGTATTTGCTACTGATCTTATTCTAGACATAAGCAGTGAAATACCAAGGTCATACTGGCATTAAACACCATGAGATGAGGTAGGTGGAGTGCTGGACGGGACAGATGCCAAATGAGTGTACTATACATGCAAATTTTTCTCTCCTCTCCCTCCCCCCAAGTATCAAATAAGTTTGTTTCTCAATTGAGTCATGCTTAAATAGTCATCACATATAATATTGTACTGCCTTTATACAAATCTGTGGTGTGACCACACTTGGAATACTGTGTAGGGTCCTGGTCACCACACCTAAGAAAAGAGATTGTAGAGTTGGCAAAAGTGCAGAAAAGGCAATTAAAATTATCATGGAGCTGGAACAACTCCCCTAGGAGGGACGGTTACAGCAGCTGGGATTGTTTAGCTTGGAAAAAAGGCAAGTAAGGTGAGACATGATAGAGGTGTACAAAATTGTGCATAGTGTGGAGAATGTGGATTGGGAGACATTTTTCTCCTTCTCTTAATAACTAGAACCTGGGGTCATCCCATGAAGCTGATTGGTGGGAGATTCAGGACAGATAAAAGGAAGTAGTTCTTCACACAGTGCATAGTCAAACTATGGAATTCACTACCACAAGATGTAGCAATGGCCACCAGTTTGGATGGCTTTAAAAGGGAGAGAAATTCCTGGAGGGGAGGGCTATCAATGGCTACTAGTCCTGATGGCTATATGCTATCTCCAGTATCAGAGGTAGTGTGCTTGTGTACACCAGTTGCTGGGGAACATGGGCAGGAGGGTGCTGTTTGACTCATGTCCTGCTTGTGGGTTTCCTTTGGGCGGCTGGTTGGCCTCTGTGTGAACAGAATGTTGGAGTAGATAGACTCTTGGTCTGACCCAGTATGACTCTTCTTATGTTCTTTAAAGTGCTGAATTAATGTTCCTTTATAAAACATAATGGGTGGTATCCAGTGTTGTCCCGGGCCTGGCGCTCATGACATCCTGCTAGCATAAACCAACTGTTGTGCAATATAACTAGCACAATGGGAAAAATCAGTAATTTGCCACTGAAATGTGACAGTGTGGTGGTAAAAAAGGAATGATTTTTCTTCAAAATAAGGTGTGCAGGAGCAAATCACCACTTCTTTCCATTGAGCTAGTTATGAAACATAAGTGTTGGTTTATGCTCGCGTGCCACATCATTCACATCAGCACCAGGACAATGCTGGATGATGCCCCCTAAGTTAAGTTACATGTTTAAGTAAAACTGTTAGTCAGTTCTAACAGAAGGTGCTAAGGTTCTCCATCTCTATATAATGGCGTAAGCTTCTGCTGGGTCTTAATAGAACAATGAAATGTTGGTCTTAATAGAACAATGAAGAGAGCACCTAATACATCTGCAGCTTCTTAATATTTTTCCTCATAACAAATGTTAAAGTGTAGGTGATAACTTCTTAATTATAAAACCTTTTTAAGGCTGCCATATGGGAAATGTAGACTCGCAAGACATTCTTATTTCATAATGTGAGCAAAATTAGAAATACCATAATTTTAACATGTGCTTTACATCCTTAAAGCATTTTGTGACAAGCAGTGACCATAGATGTCAGGAAAATGGAGAGGGTGAAAAAGGCTACATGTTGTCTCAGCCTATTTCTGCTTAGGGTGCTTCCTCTGTTGTGGCATCTCATCAGTTAAAGTTGTAATATTACCCCTTAATATGAGAGACGCATATTAATATCATAGTCACTGGAAAGGCCCGACTGCTGATTTGTAGTGTTCTGTTTCTAGCTGCAACCATCCAGGGAATTGCTCTAGTTCCTGGCAGTCTTTTCCAGGACCCTCTTTTCCTCACATGTATCTGCCTGTGTGTTGAGGTCACCATTGAGGACCCTGCATGTGGAACACAGGAAGCTGCCTTATACTGAGTCAGACCACTGGTCCATCTAGCCCAGTGCTGTCAACACTGACTGGCAGCAGCTCTCCAGGGTTTGGGGCAAGATTCCTTCCCAGCCCTACCTGTAGATGCCTGGGATTGAACCTGTGACCTTCAGGCAAAGCATATGCTCTACCACTGAGATATGGCCTCTTGGAGCACCATAGTTGGGATGCTTTCCCCAGAGAAGCTTGCTTAATGCCAACCTTGTCTTTTGAGTGTCAGGGAAAGATGTTATTATTTGACCAGGCATTGTAGCATTTTGTATAGCTAATTGTAATTACTGTCTGTAGTTTGGCTGACTTTTATTGATGATGCTTTTCTCCGTGTACCTCCTATTGCTTTTATGATTTTTTAAATTGTATTCTAATATTGTAATTGCATACTGCCCTGGGAGCTTAGTCTGAGGTGTGGCCTATAAAAATACTAAATAAGCACTGGTCAAGGATGGCCTTGCTGTCCTGCAGAGACATAATATTCTTCATCAGTTTCCCAAGGTCCACAAATGTATTTGCCAGGCCATGACGGCTTTTTATTCGAGCAGTAGTTTCCCATTACGTCTGAACCAGACCAATATCTGAGCAAGTCATTTTCTCTTGTAAATCTTGATGAACTAGAACTAAGCATAGCACACGCTGCATAGCTGATTTCAATATTTTTATACGTGTGTGTGTGTGTGTGTGTGTGTATGTATATATATATATATATATATATATATATATATATAAAAGTTTGGAGAGTAAATGAACTATTTTTTACACTTTAAATGGTTTTTAAGGGCACTTATGCAGATTAAAACTCAGGTTTGGCCTTTCCTAAGGAAGGAAGAGGGGTTGTTGTGGATAGATATGCTATTAGCTAGGAAATCCTCAAACAGAACATCAAACTTGCTTTACTTATAAATTATTAATGTTAATGTTTTTGATTTGGAGAATTATAATTTTTGCTTTGGAAGTCTGCATCTAAAGTTCAGTTTAAAATACAATTACTCCAGATTTGTTGCAAGGTTACTAGTGTTCATTTTTTTATTACTCTGTTTCTTATAGCCTGCTAGTTACATTTCAGCTTTGTTCCATGTATTGATGTTGCTAGATGGTGTGTGTTTGAAGTAAATCTTCTATAAACCAGTTAATTATGCATAAAATAAAGGTATTCAGTTTAATATTTGTGCAGTTATTTTTACAGTATAAGTCAAATGATTGCATTTAACTTTTTATGGGGCAATAACACTGAACACTCCCTTTGCATGCCTGTTGATCTGTTCTTGAGTAGAAAATGTACCTTGTTTTAACCAAATGTTTTATATCAATCATATTTGAAAAAAGACCTGTCATAATATCAGAATTTTCAGATTGGATCTCATGTTCTGCTTTCATGTTATTAAAACAGTACCATGCAAATGGGAGATGCTGGTACATAGTGTAGGTATGCAGGAAATGTAGACACTAAACAGTGTGAACTATGACCTGGAGATCCTGATCACAAATATTAGGCCAGCTGTTCATTCTCTCTCTCTCTCTCTCTCTCTCTCTCTCTCTCTCTCTCTCTCTCACGCACACTCTGCAGTATGATAATAGAGGTGTTTGTTTGCTTGCTTGTTTGTTTGATTTATACCCTGCCTTTCTACCAAATAGTGGCACTCAAGGCAGCTTTCAAAAACAATGTAAAATAGATTAAAACAATAAAGCAGATTAAAATACAATAAACACATAACAGTTACAGAATAAAAACAGCACCCAACCCACAGACCCACTTACAGGCCAAGGGCTTCTTGAATAAAGCAGTCTTTGCCTGCTGTCAGGATAGCAGAGAAGGAGTAAACCTAGCCTCCTTGGGAGGGAGTTCCACAGCCTGGGAGCAGCCACCAACCCCCCCCCCCCCGTTGGGTTGCCACCAAATGCACACAGATGTTGCTAGTCTCAAAAGAAGGGCCTCTCCAAAAGAACTTAAGGACGGGGCAGGCTCGTGTGGGAGAAGGCAGTTGTTTGGGCAGCCTGGTCCCAAACCGTATAGGGCTTTATAGGTCATAACCAGCACTTTGAATTCTGCCCGAAAACACAGCAGTAACCCAAAAATGCACTAGTGAAGCTGCTGTAACAGAGTCACATGCTCCCTGTAACTGGCCCCAGTCAGCAGTCTGGCCACAGCATTCTGGACCAGCTCAAGTTTCTGAACAATTTTCGAAGGCAGTCCCACGTAGACTGCATTACAGTAGTCCCAACAGGACATAACTAAAACTTGTGTGACCATGGCCAGATGAGACATCTCTAGGAACGTGTTTGTTTTTTTATTACATTTCTGTACCGCCCAATAGCCAAAGCTCTCTGGGTGGTTTACAAAGATTAAAAACATTTAAGAATACAATATACAGATTTTAAAAGCCAATTCCATAAAAAACACATGAACAGACAATATACACAAAAACATATATCTAAAACAACTTCAAACAAGCCATCTCAAAGCAAACAACCATAACCATAAGCCATTGCAGGATCAATTAAAACTCATCAAATGCTTGGGAGAAGAGAAAGGTCTTAACCTTATCATATAGGACTGCTGCAAATATTACTAAGATAAAAAATGTTTTGGCACTTCAGAAAAGTGCTATATAAATACTAAGTACTATCATTATTAAATTCAACAGTAATGTATATGTGGAGAAAAATGCATCTTCATGAATTGTTGTATTCAAGTTTTTATCAGAGCTCAAGAACTGAAGTCTAAGCATTAATGTTGTTGAATAGTTTTAGTTAAAATGGAGGCTAAAGTAAAATCAGATGGACTGAACAGAGTTGACAGCACCTTTCTGTATGATGAAATTGCTATTGATTTATGACAAATACCAGTAAGAGTGGTTGGGGGCTGTTTTGCTGCTGTCATTTGAGAACTGAAAGTAGGCAGGTTTGTTATCAATCATCTCTTGTCAGTATAAGACAGCAGCAAGCTGTTATAATTGATTTGATGGCTACATCTGAGTTGAGCTCTAGTGGGCACCATGGATTGATGCAGGGTAGTGGTGCAGAGAATTGACATGGAAAGGATATGGCATGACTCTTCAAAGGCACAGTTATATGATGTGCAGGAAGTGTGGATCAAAATGCTCCTCATGAAAAAAATTCCAGGTTGACATGTAGATATCCATGATTTTGAATTTTGTCTAGCGAATGTTTACTGTGTCCAGACATTTACATGACTGACATTTAAAAAGGTACATCCTGAAAAGCACTGCTGACCATCAAACTCCCAGGGTTTCTGGGAAGGCTATCATTTCCCTAGATACTTCGCAAGTGGCTGCCAATGGCCATTGGCTATTTGGAAGTTTTCCATGGGTTACCAGGGCCAATCATAATAGCTGAACTCACTTTATTTTAGGAAGAATGTGGGATTGAGGAGGAAATTTTATTGGGTGCAGTCATAATGCTGGACCATATTTTGTCTCTACAAATGTTAAGTGTCCTTAGGAGTATTTTTCAATTTTAATACCTTCAGGAAACCATTCCCATATTAAGTTGGCTACATGTCTGCCACAGAATACCAGTGCACTGAAGAGGATTCTGAGCCAAATGCGGGACCATGTATTAATTGAATGCATAACCTAGAACCTAACGAATGCTTTCTACCAGCGGCATATTTCAGGGAAAGCCAATAGTAATAGGCAGGCTGTCTTTCAGGGAAGCTTGGTTGACTTTGACTTACAAACTTCTCATAAGCTCATATGGAACCTTACCCTGTCACATGCTCCTAAACACCCACACACTGCTACCTTTTCCAACCGAAAAAGGCAGTTTTCAAATTAATCGCTTGATAGCCTGCTGTCCAAAAATCATAGCCGATCTCCATTACTCCTTGAATTGTTGTGCTCATTAGATAGTCTGTCTCACCTGAAATGTCTTCACAGCACTGACTCTTAGTTAAATTTATGTGTTCTGAAATGTGTTCTAGTAGATGTAGTTGTGTGGTCTTCTCTACACCGAATGTTGAAAACAAAGAATTTGGTGTATGCATGGTTCAAATAACTTAATTTGTTATTGGAGAAAGCAGGACTATTGTCCCTACTATTGCAATCAGTTTGTACAATATTTCAGTATTTTTAAAAGGATAATCTCTTGGGAAAACGGTATAAACACAGACAAAAAGCAAGGACATGAAACCATAGTATGCTCATGGGCAGTGACGCTTCCCTTTGAATTGTAAGCATATTCCCCAGGTAGAAGTAAAATCATTACCAAGGCATGCATGCATTTTTAAAAGGATTTTTGTATAGTTATTCCTGAGAGACTGAAAACCCCATAGGGAAACACCCTCAAAATAAGCTGTTTGTTTGTTTGTTTGTTTATTTTTCATTTCTATACCTCCCAATAGCCGAAGCTGTCTGGGCGGTTCACAAAAATTAAAACCAAAAAGCACACAGTAAAACAATATAAAATATAAAAGCATTAAAACCACAATATAACAATACAATCAGAATAAAACCTAGCAGCAATGCAAAGATTTAAAATATAGATATAAAACATCAAAGCTAAAAGACTAAGAAGCTAAAATGCCTGGGAGAATAAAAAGGTCTTCACCTGGTGCTGGAAGGAATACAATGTAGGTGCCAGGCGAACCTCTCTAGGGAGCTCATTCCACAGCCGGGGTGCCACAGCAGAAAAGGCCCTCTTTCTGGTAGCCACTTGCCTCACTTCCTTTGGCAGGGGCTCACAGAGAAAGACTGCTGAGGATGAACTTAGTGTCCGGGCAGGCACATATGGGAGGAGGTGATTCTTCAGATAACCTGGCCCCAAGCTGTTAAGGGCCTTGAACGTTAATACCAGCACTTTGAATTGGGCCCAGAAGTGGACTGGCAGCTAGTGCAGCTGGAAAAGTACTGGTGTAATGTGATCTCATTGGTCAGTCCCTGTTAACAGTTGTGCTGCCCTATTTTGGACCAGCTGAAGTTTCCGGACTATTTTCAAAGGCAGCCCTGCATAGTGATGGACGAGCGCCCTCCTGTCTGGGTTCTTCGGCCGCCTGCCCAGCCCCTGCTTGCTGGCCCTCTTGGCTGCGCTTGAGCCCCCCTCCACACTTGGTAAGCAGCCCACAGCTTTCCTGGGCCTGTCCATCTCTGTCCCGATCCTCATGTTTTTAAAAAACACGGGGATCGGCAGCCCATGCCCATAGACTTATACACAAAATAGCACTGTGAATCTAGAGTATATGGGCGATTCACAGCGGTTTTGCATATACGTCTATGTGCCCCGACTTACTAAATGCGGGAGGGTGGTCCAGGGATCGGCGAGCGGAGGGGAGGGCTCAGCGGGCACAGCTTGGGGGGTGTGGGCACCGGGAGTCCGACAGATTTGCGGACTGAAACAGGTGCCCACACCATCACTAGCCCCACGTATAACACATTGCAGTAATCCGGATGAGAAGTTATCAGAACATGAATAACTAGCTAGGCTATCTCTGTCCAGATAAGGGTGGAGATGGTATAAACCTAAGCTGATAGAAAGTGCTCCATGCCACTGAGTTCACCTGTGTCTCAAGTGACAGTTCTGGGTCCAAGAGCACCCCCAAACTACGAACATGATCCTTTAGGGGGCGTGCAGCCCCCTCCAGAACAGGTTGAATATCATCTAGCCGGGCAGATGAACCACCCACTAACAGTACCTCCATCTTGTCTGGATTGAGTTTCAGTTTATTGGCCCTCATCCAGTCCATTACCATGCCCAGACACTGATTCAGAACAGCCATTACCTCACCCGGCTTTGATGAGAAAGGGATATCGATGGCACCTCAGCCCACACTTCCGGATAAACTCCCCCAGCGGTTTCCTGTAGATGTTGAACAGCATGGGGGATAAAATAGAGCCCTGTGGAACCCCATGGCATAATTGCCATGGCACAGAGCAATAATCCCCCAGCACCACCTTCTGGAATCGGCCATCCAAGTAGGAGCGGAACCACTGCAGTGCAGTGCCTCGAACTCCCAACCCAGAAACCTATCCAGAAGGATATCACGGTTGATGGTATCGAAAGCCACTGAGAGGTCCAGGAGAATCAACAGGGTTGCACTCCTCCTGTCCCTCTCCCGGTAAAGGTCATCCCACAGGGCGACCAAGGCAGTTTCTGTTCCAAAACTAGGCCTGAAGCCCAATTGAAATGGATCTAGATAATCCGTTTCATTCAAGAGTGCCTGGAGTTGTCCTACAACCACCCACTCAAGCATCTTGCCCAGGAAGGGGATGTTGGCCATTGGCCTATAATTATTAATATCCTCCAGGTCCAAGTTAGGCCTTTTCAGGAGTGGTCTGATTACCCCCTCTTTTAAAGAGGCCGGCACCACTCCCTTTCTCAACTTCCTGGACCCAGCTGGACATCCCCTCCTTGTTTGATGTAATAAGCCATGAAGGGAAAGGGTCAAGCACACAAGTGGTCAATCGGACTTGGCCAAGCACCTTGTCCGCATCCTCAGGCCTCAATAACTGAAACTCATCCAATAAACTGGATCAGCGGGGCTCTGAATGCCCTCTACCAATGGAACTGCATTAATCGTGGTGGTGTCCAGTTCATGATGAATCTGGGCAACTTTATCTTCAAAATATCATGCAAACTCATCACAGCGTGCAACCAAGGGTTCCACAATCTCTCCCTGGCCCAGAATGTAACAAGCCGTGAACCACTCAGAAAACCTCTGCTGGACGACACTGAGAAGATGCAGTGCTGGTGGAAAAGAACTGTCTCTTTGCCATCCTCACCTCCACAGAGTAAGCTCGATAATGAGCTCTAACCTGTGTTCGGTCAAACTCAGCACAAGTTTTCCTCCACCTGCGTTCTAGTTGTCTCCCCTCTTGCTTCACTGCCCTCAGCTCGGGCGTATTCCAAGGAGCTGGCGTTATATACATTTGCAATATGTAAAAATATAGACTTCAGAGGTTTTTGTTTTTATGAAGCAAGATTGTTATAACTCAAGTTTGCAGTTGTATGACATTGTATTTCTATATCTGTTAACTGCCCAAGAACCTTATCACTGAAGGTGTGGCATAGATTATTCTTAAAAATAACTATACAATATGAGTATGAGAGCATACATTTGCAGGATGTTGCTTTGAAACAGTTTAGACTTTTTAAATAAGCGTTTATTCTCTCTCCTCTCTTTATAATCCAAAACGTTAGTATATTTAGTACTGAATTGGTTCAATAAATCTTCCATGGAACTTCTAGAATTCTCTGTGTAACAGCAGAATTCATTGCTAGGTTCACTTCTGTCATGCAGACAGGACTCTTCAACTGTTTACTTAATGTTGAACTGTTCTGAGTGTCCTGTTTTGTAGCCAAAAGGCAGATTAATGATGAAAAAAAATCTGATGGTTCATGATGCACAGCTGGGTTGCACCCCAGCATTAGGTGGGTCATACAAGTAGAATCACTGCTGTGAACAAAAAAACAACAAAAAAACTGCTTTTTGTTGTTTATATTTCCTATAAGACAGGGGTTCTCAAGCTTTCTACCCCCAGTACCCACTTGAGAAAGCTGAAAAGTGCTGAAGCCCACGAGGTGGCTCACAACGACGCCAGCTACAAAAAACAGCTGCAGCGTAGATCAGTACAGACTGATCAGTACCAGTATGCGTAGTTTCAATTTAAAAAAATGCTCCCCAAAGGCATTTTATTATTTCAAATAAGCTAAAATGCATATACTGGACTGGGATGTACAAAGCTATTTTAAGTGAGATTGGGCATGCCCAGGTAGACTTTGGATCCCACCACCCTTTGAACCACAGATACCCATGCCATATTATGAACATCCCTCCATTTCAAAAATGTAGCTTTGTGGTATGGAGGACTGTTGATTCAAAGGAGATACATATGAAATGGGTTATGCAGTTCTCTGGAACCCAGCCTTCATTTTGTATTAAAAGAGAAAATCTCATTCAGCTTCTAATATTATAAGTCTCCAGATAATGAGTTTTGCTGCCTGCCCAGCACATCCCATCCTAACAGTCACCACTGACACCTCCACAAGCAAGCTCTCATTCCCCTCAGGTGAGGCAGATCCTTCTTTCCTGTCCAACAACTTTTATTCAGTTCCACCTCCTCTTGTTTCCCTGCACACATGTGTACACACATGCACCAGGCCCACCCTGTCCTGGAATTTCTATGTCTCCCACCTGCCTTTACTCAGTTATAATCTCAAAAGAGGGTCCCAGGTTTGAGGGGCTACAAGATTGGAAGGACTCTGTGTGTATGCAGCCAGACCTAGGATAAATAGCACCCCAGGTGAGGAGTGCCTTCGGTGCCCCCCCCCCCGGTCAGCTTTGCAGGGCCACCCAGAGGGTTTATGGGGCCAATCATAAACCTGCCTGACCAATCTTTGTTGCCCAGACATAAAGAAAGGTTTTACCTTACCATGATCGGTTTAGACTCCCTTACAGTTGGATTGCAGGCCTAGTTAATAAGCAGACTCCTCCCTTCCATCCTCAGAGGATACATTTTACAGCCAGCTTAAGCCTCAAATGAGCATCTATTCTGTTTCATGCACAACTATGTAAAATATTTACTTCATCATGGCTGGGGAGAGATCCCATCCTGTCACAATTACATGTGGAGATTCAGTGTCATCTTACACTCTAATATACAATTTCTTCGTTTTTTATGAAAATGTTAAACAAAATACCAAGAATTATGATGAGAAATGTGGCAGGGTTAGGGCAGGGGCAAGTGATACACACAGGAACTGAGGCAGGGCCCCCCTTGCTTTTTGGGGGCCTGACACTTCCAGTTACAGTTGCCAATAGCGAGCATAGCTTCTCGAAATTGAAGCTCATCAAAACATGCTTGCGATGTATCATGTCAGAAGAGAGGCTCACATCGCTTGCTATCCTCTCCACTGAGAACGATATTGTTCGAAACCTTGATCTCCCAGCCACTGTGCTACAGTTTGCACAAGACAAAGCTCGAAAAGCACATTCTGAGCGGTGGCGGTGCACTATGCAACACAGCAGAACTAACACAGGTTCACTTTGTTTTGTTTTGTAGCAGTTCCTATCTTTTAGTAAGCATTCTTTATGTTAGAATATTCATTATTTTTATCTTTAACAATAATAAAGAAAAGTTAGAAATAAAAAAGATATCCAGCTGACCTCTTACAGCTTACGGCTTTATGTTATTATTTATACAGTGCTTATAGTGTTTACAGTATTTGAAGTGCTAAGCGCTCGGTAACGTTGCCTCAAAGTAAAGCTGTGTTCCACTGTTTTTTACCTAGTGCAAATGATAGCAAAGTGGAAATTGAAAAAGAAACATACTGCCAGGCTAATTGAAGGAAGGTCATTTTTGTAGTTAGTACCCAAATAGCCTGTAGAACCCTGAAAAAAAGGCTTGCTGTTTGCCACCCTAGCTCACTGCAGACAGTACATTAAACAACACTGCCACTGAGCTCAGCTTGGTGCCCCCTTCAGTTCGGTGTCCTGGATGACCGCCCAGCTCGCCCACCCCTATAGCCAGCCCTGTGTGTGTGAAGCAGGTGGGTAAGAACGTGAAACAGCCCCAGGAACTTTTCCTTTTCCTCTCTTCCTCCATCAGTCCATCTCTTGCCTTACTTGTCCCTTTCTCCTCCTTCCTTCATACTTGGCTTCTCTGGCCATTGTCCGTTTTCCCTTCCTTCCTTCCTTCCTTCCTTCCTTCCTTCCTTCCTTCCCCTCCCACTTTGCATGCTGCAGCTGTGCTCCACCTCATTTTCCAGCCAGCTCCTGCCTATGCCTGGGAGCTGTTGCTGTGCCAAAAAGGTACAGAGTGCAGTTGGGTGGAGGGGGGTGGGGAGGGCAGGCAGGAAGATGGGCAGGGGTTCCAGCGCAGGGTTGAGTGAGAAGGGACTGGGTGAGCTGCAGACAATGCCAAGGCCCACTTGTGGTTCATATGTTCTACAATTCGAGAAAGGCAGCTATAAGAGAAGCAGAAAGATGAAGTGAAATAAGAAGAGTTATTTTCTCTTCTACACAGAATTCTAAAAGATGCAGGGAAAGTTTATTGAAAAAAAGACTCCTAGATAGCAGCCTTGGGGTGAAAGGCAGGTCCCAGGTGTGTGGTGATTGGAGACTGTGCAGTCTAAAGAACTAGATAACATGGATGGTATAGTTGCAAGCACATCTGACTTCTGAGGAGAAAAAGTAGAGATATGCCCTTTATTTTTAAAGTTATGTCCTTACCTGCAGCTATTTTCTTGAGAATATTTTTGAGTGATTTTATGAGGGGAGCCAATTATACCAACTGAGATTAACTTGATGTAATTTTATTTCTATTGTTTGTAACAGCCAAGGGAAGCTTGGTCTTGCAAAGAGAGTTGCTGAGCAGTTAGGTTTGATTTCCTTAGATTTCTTAAAAATCTGTCCTCTGTAGTTCAAGGCAAGCAGCAGTAGAAGGCATAGAAGAGACTGTTTCATTACAGGTATGAGTATTGCACTCAGTTCTTCCTGTCTTTCTAGACACCAGAGGTACTGAGATCTGTAATAGCCCCGTGATCTAGACTTTTTAAAATATAAGATTTATTAATTGATGAGTATCTTGAGGAATAAAACTATCAAGCTGGTTTTAGGACTATTATGACATGCATTTGCACTGTTACAGTTGAAAGTAATTTTATAAGAACTGGCTACATGTGATATACCCACAGAGTCCTTATCCCTGTCTGTATCCTGGTACTCCGGTGGTGGAAGAGGGGAGGGTGTCTCAAGGAAAAGCAGTCTTAATGGGGCATTTAAGTGCCCCATCTTTCTCATCAAATGAAACCCATAACAGAATAATCTAATGCAATGTTCCCCAATGCTGAGGTCCCCAGATGACGTTGGACTGCAACTTCATCATCCCTGATCATTGGCTATGCAGTCTGGGGATAAAGCGTTATAATACAACAACATCTTGAGACCCTAAGGTTGGGAACCACTGGTCTAATGGATTGCTAGCTCCTGCCACTTACTGAATGCAGTGCAGTAGGGCCCTACACTGGCTTGACTAAAAGGCTCAAGTCAGGGATGTGGGGTGAGATACTATAGGATATTCAGAATCCTTTGGATTAAGCTGTATTTGCTTTCATAACAAAATATTCAGAACATGGTATTGCAGTTAATTTAAATACATGAGAAAAGTTTATTCTAATTTCTGAAGTTGCCTAATTGCTAATACAGGCAGGTAGCTTCTCTGACATGCTGCAACAATAGTTGAATTTTGAAATCATCAGACTCTCTTGACTTCATTTGGCCTTCCCAGATGACTCCAGCAAAGGCTGAGAGGGCCTAATAGCAGCTAAAAGCTACCTATTAACGGTTTCAGTAAGGAAGACTTGCTTATCAGAAGGTTTTTGTATATAATGTCAGGACTTCAGTGAACAATGTTCTACTAGTAATAAGAACTTAAGATTTATTTACACTGAAGGTCACATTTATTGCATCCTTATTTTACATTGTCTGACTTTATAACATGCTGAACAAATTTTAAGAAGTGTAAGCACTCAAGAGAGTCTTACTATTAAAATGGTATGTCCCATCATAGCTATCTCTGGCAGTCATTTCTGGTACTACCAGTAATGCATGGTGTAATAAAATTAGAATGTGAAATATGCAAAGTTGGTTTAATTGGTGATATGTAATTAGAAAATTGCCATTTTCTGATATGATCTCCTTGTGAACCATGAAGAAGCTGTCAAACTCTAAAAGAAAGCATTTGTCCTTCCCGGCTCCCGTACCTCCGCATTAAAATGATGTGGCTGGTGGGATTTATGAAAATCTGCTGATATTTCAATTGTTCTAAGCTCAAAAATGTTCTCATGCAGCTCAGCAACCTTCTTTGCCCCCAGTCTACTTCTCTTGAACATCCATCATAGGTATGCATGTCACTTAAGAGTTGTGTTACATATCAGACTAAAGTTATTAATACCACAACCGGTATAGCACAGTTATATCTATTCATCTTAAGTTTTGACCCCTAACGATATAAAGTTGCTAGTAATTTGAAATTACAGTTGGTGCTTTCTGCCACAGAAGCTATCTGAGCCTCCAAAAACAGCACCTAATCTAATAGCACCCCCCAAAACAGCACCTAATTCAATAGCATGTGATGGGCCATGCTTGGAAAACTGTATAGCAATGTGTTGGGGTGCATCCAGCTTTCTATCACCACCTGTTTTCAGTTCAGTGTGTTGCCTTTCAAACAAAGTTCAAGATTCTACTAATAAGAAGCTGTAAGATGAAAACAGTAGGAGATTGGATAACTGGTAGAACCTTCCACTCAGTTGTCTTGTCTTGTCTTGTCTTGTCTTTGCTGCTTTAAAGTTTCCTGTGTAGTGGCCTCAACAGCATGGGCAGCCTGTTATACATACATTCTGGCCTTGCAGTAATCCAAGCATTCACATGTTCCTTCAGCCATTTACAAAACCAGGGAAGCTGGACTGTGGTAAAATGTAATTCATGACATAACTGTAGTTTACAAGTGGGGCTGTCTACATCCCAGAAGATACAGCCTGATGTGTTCTTTTGCCTTTAATAGCAGCTTGATGTGCAGAAATCAGCAAGTGAAGGTTTTGACAGCATGAAGCGAAGCTTCACCTACTAATGTCTGTACTTTAGAGTGCTGTTAAAGACACAGCAACAGTGGCTGAATGAAAAACTGGCAACCTTATCTTCAGATTTTTATTAAAATGGTTTATATCCTGCCTTTCAATCCCTCAATCCCAAAGTGGCTCACAAACATAACTTAAACCAATATATAATCCACAAAATAGTAAAGATTAAAACAAAGAGCCAGAGTAAAAATCAGAATCCAGATGTAAAAATCTATTGTGTTGGGGTTAAACCAAACGTGCAGTGAAACAAATCACAGAAGGCAGGGGGACGGCACTAAACCAGACCATCCCTCGGAACGTTAATAGTCCCAGTGTTGACAAACTGGGCACAAAGTTGAAAGCAGTAACCACACAATAATAGGCTATTAGTTTCCACCCACAGAAATCTGAAGTTGAAAAAAGGATTCTATGAGTTGCGAAGTTCAACGTCTTTTTCAAAAGCAGTAACTCTGATATCCAGTGCATTCTGACAGATTCCTACCCATTTTAAAGGGGGACCATTAACATTCTTGCACTTGCACTATCTAAAAAGTATATAGTACAAGTTCACCTATAGATACTGTTACTTATTTTATATGCAGTGTTAATTTTCAAGAAGTAATTACAGAAATTTGAGATACCATAAAATTTGAATAGCAAATTACCTCTTAAATTCTTGTTTGGCTCCCTTTGTGACAGAGCCATTACTGAAGAAGTTACTTCAGAAATTTTTCATTGAAAAACAAGTTCTTTCCACTTGGAGGCTGCTATAGGGATGAGGTGGGGGACAGAAATTTGACGCCTTGCAGAATGCTGTTGATACCACATTTTTTAAAAACAGGCCAACTCTGTGTTTCAAGTTTGTTCTCGGAAAAATTAAGTGCTGAATGATGTCAAATGGCCTCTTCTACAAGTTCAGAATCTTCTTGCATGATTATAACATGAAATTCTAATTATTTGCAATAGGAATGTAAATAAGGTGGCACCAAGCCTTATTTGTGATGACTAATGAAAGCTGTTGACTGTAATCAGAGAGATGCAGAGCAACAGGGGCAATTCATTAGGAAAAATGTGGCTGCCAAACAGCAACTGCATGCCAGTTCTGGCCTTTCTGTTTTTACATCAAAATATATACCGTATTTGTTACTGTAAATGATGATAAATAACTCCCTTTATGAGGAGAGTAAGTAGTGATAAGACTTTGCAGCACAGTTAATCCTGCCAACTTCTGCAAAATATCTACAGGGTAGATGTCATTCTTGGCTTCGCTATGGATAGCTAAAGATGCTTGCCATATTACATTGATTAAACACATTTTAATTGTGGATTGCTTGTGCTGGGTTGCAGTTCAATATATTAAACACATGCTTAAAGTCTTGTTACTTCAAGCAATAAGCATTTGCTTCTGGAATTAATCAGCTCCTGGTGTGTTGGTTGTACATCTTAGATTTAAGATGTATTTAACCTGCATGTTTTATTGTATGTGTATGTGTGACCTTATTAAAATACCAAGAATATTTATATGACATCTTTTTTTTAAATGAGGGCATCTCTGGAATACTATTTTGGATTTTTTAAAATTGTGAGCCTCCTGTTTCCAGACAAAGGAATATTACTGTATTTGTTTATAGAAAAGATACCAGGATTTCTTAACCTGAGTTTCACCAGTACCATTTCCTTATGAAACACGCATACTACAAATAGTAATGTAAAATATTATTTCCCATAAATAAGGACCCAAACAACCAGTCGTTTAAACAACAGACCTCCATGGCATATGACAACCCTCTTTTGAACCTTACATTCCTATTATATTTTCAAAACATGTGGCAATATCCACTAGCCTTGTTTTAAAGGATTATCAAATTCTTGGAGGGTAGTCTGACAATAGATATAGTTTAATACAAACCAAATGGAGGCTTCATGGTTACAGGCTGTGTGTCTCTGATAGCTGACTGAATGGGATAAACAGTAGGGCATGGCTATTTAGATTATGGCAAATTATATCAAGTTTGGCTTGATGTATGGCTGGCCATTGTTGGCAAGAAATTGTTGGACTAGGTGAACCCTTGGTCCAGCAAGGCAGTTCTAATAATGGAACTTACAACAGCAGGTTGGAGGTCATGAGGTGATAGTGGGGGAGGTGCCCTTCAAAGAAAGCACACTGGTTTTTTTTAAAGGTCTCTGGATTCTGAATTATTTTTCCAGCAGTTCAGATACCGATGTTATTTATTGCTGCTGCTATGTTTTTATCATGCTTTTCTTCCAAGGAGCTCGGAGAAGCAAACAGGTTTCTTCCCCCATCCATTTTTGTCTTCTCAACAACCCTATGAGGTAGGTTAGACTGGAAGTGTGTGAGTGGCCCAAGGTCACCCAGTGAGCTTCATGGCTGAGTAGGGATTTGAAGTTGGGGCCGCCATGGTTGTAGTCCGGCACTCTAACTACTAAATGCAAAGAACAAAAGGCACTACATTTCCCTAAACCAAAAAAAACCAGAGTTAAGGCAAAAAAGAATAAACAGATACCGCACAGGATCCTTTATTACAAGAACTAGTAGTAACATATAATAGCACACAAATAAAAAAAATCCCATTAGGCCTATAAAATATATTAGAAGATAAGCCAAGCACATTTCAACGTAAATGTTTTCATCATCAGTGGCCTAATATCGTAACAAGTCTGTAAAAAACACACACACAAACCCAATTAGCGCTACCAAAATAAAACAACAACGATATATTCAAAAAAGCAACAGGCTGCAAGCTCCAGCCATTAATCATTCTGTAGACTTTAGACACAGTGAGAAAAACCTGAAGCTTTGGAGCCTTGAAAAGGTTACTTGATATGGTGAACAATTAGAAGCGAAAATAAGAAGAGCAATACTTTGGATTTACTCCTTACAATTTACTGGCTTTACTCTGAAGAACAGAGATTTTCTATCACATGGAATCAAACTAGTCCCCACCTACAGAAAAACAAGATTAGATTTTTTAATTATTATTTCTGGTTACTAAATAGATTTTGTTCTCTCATATTGTGATATGCCTTAATACATGGAAGACGAATGGGCATTTACAGAACTGGGCAGAAGGAAGTGTGGGCAAGTTGGTGGATGGTGCCTGTAGGGGGGCCGTGAGGGAGCCGGCTGGCTGACTGACAGCTAGATCGGTCGGTGCCGTTGGCGATGGGCCCGGAGCTGTGCCCTCCTTCTCTCCCGCTCCCGATGGTGCCTAGCAACTGAGGCAGCCAGCCCCAGGTGCTGTCCCTTCAGTCTCAGTGTGGCGGTGGCAGCCACGGCCGGGGGAGCCGGGCATGAGAAGCTGCTGGTGCTGGCCTTGCTCAGCTTCTTCATCTACAACCCACAGCTAGGGCCCAAAGAGGGGGAAGAAGAAAGAAAGGTTCTTTTATTACCCAAATGAAGCAGAAAAGAATGATAAAATTAGAAGTGTCGGATTATGTGAAGCTCTCTGTTTATATTTAAGTGATTTGGCTTTGTACCCGTTCGCGTAACTTGCTACTTCCATTCTTCCCTTTCCCTCTACCCCTTTATTTTGATCTTAATAAACCTTTATCCAAACTTTAGTTGGTGTGGTCTCTCTGCATAACCTCAGTGCTAATTTCAGTGCCTCTTGGCTTAAGAAGGTGGCTACTGGGTATTGGGGGGGACTGGAAAGCTGGGTTTGGCCAGTCCTATTTTTGGAAGGAGAGCTGGGATCGGATGCTGAACGGTCCTTGCAGGGAGGTTGGGGCCGTCCCAGCAGATTTTTCACATAAGGCCAATATAAGGACAAAGTAAAACCAACAACTAGGGATGCCAGTGAAACATGTTAGGCTTGGACCTGGTGACAAACTTAATGCTCACTTCAAAGAAGTGAGTGTTATTAGGCACCTGAATTCTTTTCTCCAGCTTAGAATACAATCCAAGTCAGAGAAGAATTCACAATATATCACTTGGCTCCCCCAATCCACCAAACCCCTTCCTTTTAAACAACAGTTACTCAGCTGGAGCCACGGGAAGAGGGAAAGCCTCTCCCATCCCCCTCCAGGTTTCTGTAACATGCCAGGAAGAAACACCGCAGTGGCTGTTGGGAAGCATTGGGGAAAATTAATACACAACATGGAAGACACTGGCAAAATAATGCAAGTCTCTGTTAAACAAGAGAATGTCAATAGCAAAGGGGCCAAATGGAACAGGGAGTGGCAGAGACTGGGCATCACAACTGAGAAGGCAGTGTCCTGTGCATCCACTAACCATACTTCTGTTGGTGGTGTGACATAGCTTCAGGCTTCCTTAAGGATGTCAATAGACAGAAGGGCTCATGTTGAAGAAAGTGATCTAGGTATTCCATTCCTAAACTACTGAGGGCTTTAAATGTCCATTCATGTTTGTCTTTTCAACCCGTGCACTTCTTTTCTATCCACCCAGTCTCGATTTCATTCAGTGGGAATAGTGTCTCCTATGAAATGGGAAGGAATGCTGTTGTGCTTCTTGAATTGGTGGCAGTGTGGTGTAGTGGCTAGAGTGTTGGATTGGGAGTTGGGAGATCCGGGTTCTAGTTCCCACGCAGCCATGGAAGCTCACTGGGTGACTTTGGGCCAGTCACAGACTCGCAGCCTAACCTACCTCACAGGGTTGTTATTGTGTGGATAAAATGGAGAGAAGGAGGAGGATTATGTGTGCTGCCTTGTACTCCTTAGGAGGAAAAAAAGGCAGGATATAATTGTAATAAATAAATAAAATACATTTTCTTCCAAGCTACTTCAAATGTTTACTTAATTTTAATAAACAGTATTCATAACTTAATTTAATTTTAATATTTAAAATTTTGAAGACTTTGTCTAGAAGATTTATATAAAGCTCTTTATAATATATGTCTGAGGACAGTTTAAATGTTAAGCGGCAGCAAATGCACATAACGGCACCCATACATGGAGCATGCACGCAGTTGAAACCCTGCTCTTTCTTGTATGCCTGTGTTACATTTTTATGTTGTACAAGTAAAACACTTTAGGTGAGCACCTTAAAAATGTAAGTGTGAAGTAGCTTATTCTAGTGGCAGACTGACTGAACTCTAATTCACTTTTTAAAGGCCAAGGGAAACGAGAGCTTATTGCTGCTTGTTCCTGGCCATTTGAATGAATTGTCAAAGTTACCTGAATGATGGTTCTAGTTATTTAACCAGACAGCTCGAAAGAAGGTCAAGTTTCCATGAATCTCAAAGGGAAATGGTACCCTGTTATACATGTCTACTTGACTCAACCTGACATTTGATACCAGGCTGTACATTTGGCTCTGGGTAAATCCTGAAGCATCCCTACTTCAGGTTACTGATTCAGACTTTTGAACTTGCTCACAAAGCTGGTTCACAGCCAGCCACAGTTCTGCCCACTATTGCATCTCTTTCACCCACATTGCTTTTTGCCTCAGGTGCCAACAATACTGTCCACTGCCACCACTGTGTTAGGTGGTTAAATGTGCATGTATTGTTGTTGTTCAGTCGTGTCCGACTCTTCGTGACCCCATGGACCATACCACGCCAGGCCTTCCTGTCCTGCGCTCTCTCCCGGAGCGTGCTCAAGTTCATATTCATTGCATCGGTGATGCTATCTAGCCATCTCATCCTCTGCTGTCCCCCTCTCCTTTTGCCTTCAATCTTTCCCAGCATCAGGGTCTTTTCCAGTGATTTTTCTCTTTGCATTAGGTGGCCAAAATATTTGAGATTCAGCTTCAGTATCTGTCCTTCCAATGAGCAGTCAGGGTTGATTTCCTTTAGGATTGACTGATTTGACCTCCTTGCAGTCCAGGGGACTCATAAGAGTCTTCTCCAGCACCACAGTTCGAAAGCATCGATTCTTCGGTGCTCAGCCTTCCTTATAGTTCAGCTCTCACAGCCATACGTTGCTACTGGGAAAACCATAGCTTTGATTATACGAATCTCTGTTGGCAAGGTGATGTCTCTGCTTCTTACTATGCTGTCTAGGTTTGCCATAGCTTTCCTCCCAAGGAGCAAGCGTCTTTTAATTTCATGGCTACAGTCACCATCTGCGGTGATCTCGGAGCCCAAGAAAATAAAATCTGTCACTGCTTCCATTTCTATATGCCAGGAAGTGACGGGGCCAGATGCCATGATCTTCGTTTTGTTAATGTTGAGTTTCAAACCAGCTTTTGCACTCTCCACTTTCACCCTCAACAAGAGGCTCTTTAGATCCTCTTCGCTTTCTGCCGTTAGGGTGATATCGTCTGCGTATCTGAGATAATTCTCCTGGCAATCTTAATTCCGACCTGTGATTCATCCAACCCGGCATTTCTCATGATGTACTCTGCATATAAATTAAATAAGCAGGGCGACAATATGCAGCCTTGTCGTACTCCTTTCCCAATTTTGAACCAATCGGTTGTTCCATGTCCGGTTTTTACTGTTGCTTCTTGACCCTTGTACAGGTTTCTCAGGAGACAGGTAAGGTGATCTGGTACTCCCATCTCTTTAAGAATTTGCCACAGTTTGTTGTGATCCACACAATCAAAGGCTTTAGCTTAGTCAATGAAGCAAAAATAGACATTTTTCTGGAATTCTCTTGCTTTCTCCATGATCCAGCGAATGTTGGCGATTTGATCTCTGGTTCCTCTGCCTCTTCGAAAACCCGCTTGTACTTCCGGTAGTTCTCGGTTCACATACTGCTGAAGCCTATCTTGTAGGATTTTGAGCATAAGCTTGCTGGCATGTGAAATTAGCACAATTGTACGGTAGTTTGAACACTCTTCGGCATTGCCCTTCTTTGGAATTGGAATGTAAACTGACCCTTTCCAGTCTTGTGGCCACTGTTGAGTGATCCAAATTTGTTGGCATATTGAGTGCAGCACTTTAACAGCATCATCTTTTAGGATCTTAAGTAGCTCAGCTGGAAGACTGTCATCTCTGCTAGCTTTGTTAGTAATGCTTCCTAAGGCCTTCAGGCCTACAGAGACTTCACTCTGTAGGATGTCGGGCTCAAGTTCAGTGACCGCACTCTCATGGCTATAAGGGACATTAAAATCTTTCCTGTATAGTTCTTCTGTGTATTCTTTCCACCTCTTCTTAATCTCATCTGCTTCTGTTAGGTCCCTGACTTCTTTGTCCTTTATCATGCCCGTCTTTGCACAAAACATTCCCTTGAGATCTCCAATTTTCTTGAAGAGATCTCTAGTCTTTCCCATTCTAATGTTTTCTTCGATTTCTTCGCATTGTTCATGTAAGAAGGCCTTCTTGTCTCTCCTTGCTATTCTCTTGAAATCTGTATTCAGTTGGATATATCTTCCCCTTTCTCCCGTGCTTTTCGCTTCCCTTCTTTCCTCAGCTACTTGTAAAGCCTCATCAGACAGCCACTTTGCTTCCTTGCATTTCTTTTTCTTTGGGATGGATTGAGTTGCTGCCTCCTGAACATTGTTACGGACCTCTGTCCATAGTTCCTCAGGCACTCTGTCTATCAGGTCTAATCCCTGAAATCTATTCCTCACCTCCACTGTATATTCATAAGGGATATGATTTAGGTCAGACCTGAACGGTTTAGTGGTTTTCCCGACGTTCTTCAATTTAAGCCGAAATTTTGCAAGAAGCAGCTCATGATCTGAGCCACAGTCAGCTCCAGGTCTTGTTTTTACTGACTGTATGGAGCTTCTCCATCTTTGGCTGCAAAGGACATAATCAATCTGATTTCGATATTGACCATCTGGTGATGTCCATGTGTAGAGTCGCCTCTTGTGCTGTTGGAAAAGAGTGTTTGCTATGATCAGCGTGTTCTCTTGACAAAACTGTATTAGCCTTTGTCCTGCTTCATTTTGTACACCAAGGCAATGTTTGCCTGTTATCCTGGTGATTTCTGGACTTCCTACTTTAGCATTCCAATCCCCTATGATGAAGAGGACATCTTTTTTTGGTGTTAGTTCTAGAAGGTGTCACAGAACCGATCAACCTCAGCTTCTTCGGCATCAGTGGTTGGGGCACAGACTTGAATTACTGTGATGTGGAATGGTTTGCCTTGGATTTGTACTGAGATCATTCTATCATTTTTGAGATTGTACCCCAGCACTGCTTTTCCCACCCTTTTGTTGACTATGAGTGCTACTCCATTTCTTCTAAGGGATTCTTGCCCACAGTAGTAGATATTCACATCACCTGACTTAAATTCGCCCATGCCTGTCCATTTTTGTTCGCTGATTCCCAAGATGTCAATGTTCAATCTTGCCATCTCATGTTTGACCACCTCCAGCTTACCTTGATTCATTGATCTTATATTCCAGGTTCCTAAACAATATTGTTCTTTACAGCATCGGACTTTCTTTTCACCACCAGACACATCCACAGCTGAGTGTCCTTTCGGCTTTGGCCCAGCCGCTTCACTCTTTCTGGCGCTACTTGGAAATACCCTCTGCTCTTCCCCAGTAGTATATTGGACACCTTCTGACCTGAGGGGCTCGTCTTCCAGCATCATATCTTTTAGCCTTGTGATAGGTTCCATGGGGTTTTCTTGGCAAGAATACTGGAGTGGGTTGCCATCTCCTTCTCCAGTGGACCACATTTTGTCAGAACTCTCTGCCATGACCTGTCCGTCTTGGGTGGCCCTGCACGGCATAGCTTATGGCTTCACTGAGTTACGCAAGCCCCTTCGCCGCAACAAGGCAGTGATCTATAAAAGGGTGTGCATGTATGCTTATATGTAAAAACAAGACAGCATAAAAATCATAGGAGCTACAGATGTAACACTCTTCAGTTTGAAGACTGATATGAATTGATCAATGATGATATAAAAAGTTGGCTTCATTGTCCATTCTGAGTGAAGACATTATTCAGTGTTAAGAGGGGAAGATTCAAGCAGTCTTTATGGCCCATGCCACTAAACCAAATTATTTCCTTGTTCATCTTTAATCTTTATTGACTGTTTAAGCTGAATGTTCTTGTTGTATTGCAAGAATCCCAAGACACCAGAGACAGCTACTTAAATGCTTCTTTATTCTAGGCCTTCTTAGGCCTTTCTTAAAACTGAAACTCAAGCAAACAGTCTCCCTCTCCAATCCTCCTGACTCCTCCCTTTCACTTGCTCTTCCTCCCCACTCCTTTCCATGCCTATACTACAACTCCCAACATGCAGCTCACTTACCACAATACCATGGTTTTGTATTAATTGAAGTTGGGCAAGGATTGTATAAAGGGTTTTGGTTGCTTGTTCACCTGAGAGCCAGAGACATTCTGTACATATGAATGAATATTTTATTGATGTAAATGACTAAATTTCCATTAATTAAAATGGACACAGAAATTCATATTGGAACCATTACCAGATCAGAACTGTTCTGCATTGAGAAGGGTAAGGTAGAAGTTTGCACTGCCCTTGTTTTTGTAATTCCCTTTTTGTGTTTCATAGAGAGGCTTCCAGAGTTTTGGAACTTGGGCTATTTACAAGAACCATAAGAAGAATTGCTGTTGAAGCTGGACCTTACAATAGTTTTATATAAACTATAGGTGATGCCAGTGGCACTTTGCAAAAAATTCCAACCAGTCCCCAAAGGGTAGTGATGATGTACTTTAACCTCTGTGGGCCCTGAAGGCCTGTAGCTTTGAGATGCCATATAAGTCTGTATTATATGACCAGATAGTGTCAGTGCCTAGTCATGTGAACAGTTGTTATCAGTGACGCCATGAATAACCATTTTAGTTTTGAGCAAAGGCAAAAGAGATCAAAGATCTAGCCCTCATAATTTGAGATATTTCAAATGAGAGGAGCCATTGTCCACCTAAATGTTCTGAGAACAGTTAGAGTTAGAAGTGTAATAACTGGAATACATCAGATCTTTCCCCTTTCTTTTTAAAGAGAACTTTACTCACTTTTAAAAATGAAACTTTGGGGGCAATTCTGAAAATCCCAAATGGACAATTATATATTCCTGAAACCTGGATTCATCATGAATCCTGAGTAAAAGCCAGAGTGTAGCTTCTCTAAATACTGTGGCAGAGTTTCAATCATCTAGCTTGAAAAAACTACATTTGGGAAGTAGACTGTAGTCTATGAAAAATCATGCCAGGAAAAGGTTTAATAATTTAAGGACTCCTGCTATTATTGTTGTTGTTGTTGTCCCATCTTTTCCTCAATACTGGGACACAAGGTGGCTTTACAACATTAAAACTTATACAATTAAAACCTATAAATAGAAGTATAAATAGAAGTATACAAAAGTAAAAAATATAATTAAATAATCAGTATTAAAATTGTATAAAATATCAAAATGTTAAAAGACAACAAGAAATATAGTAGCCATCTGTTCTATTCTCACAGGTCCAGACTAGCTATCCCCAAAGGCCTGCTGGAACAAGTACGTTTTTACATACCTGTGAAAACAAATCAAGGAGGGCGCCACTCTCACCTCCCTGGAAAGGGAGTTCCAGAGCTTTGGGGCTCTGAGAAGGCCCTCTCCCGTGTTCCCACCAGGCGTGCCGGTGATGGTGGCGGGATGGTGAGAAGGGCATCCCCTGAAGATCTCAGGGCATGAGTAGGCTCATAGGGGAGAATACAGTCTTTCAGATAATGTGGACCCGAGCCATATAGGGCTTTATAGGACATGACCAGCACTTTGAATTGTGCCCAGAAACAGACTGGGAGCCAGTGAAGCTGTTTTAGCAGGGGAGTTGTATGCTCCCTGTAGCCAGCCCCAGTCAGCAGTCTGGCAGCAGCTCTTTGAACCAGCTGAAGTTTCCGAACACTCTTCAAAGGCAGCCCCACGTAGAGTGCGTTACAGTAATCCAAATGGGATGTAACTAAGGCATGTGTTACTGTGGCCAAGTCAGACATCTCAAGGAACGGGTGCAGCTGGTGCACTAGCTTTAACTTTGCAAATGCACTCCTGGCCACCACTGTAACCTGGACGTCCAGGCTCAGGGCTAAATCCAGAAGTGCACCCAAGCTGCGAACCTGTGTCGTCGGGGAATGTAACCTCATCTAGCACAAGCTAAATCCCTATTCCCTAATCTATCTTTCGACTGACCAGGAGCACCTCTGTCTTGTCTGGATTAAGCTTCAATTTCTTTGCTCTCATCCAGTCCATTACTGCTGACGGACACCGGTTCAGCACCCCAGCAGCTTCTTTGGAATTAGATGGAAAGGAAAAGTAGAGTTGGGTGTCATCAGCATACTGGTGACACCAAACCCCAAAACTCTGGACAGCCTCTCCCAGTGGTTTCATGTATATGTTAAATAGCATGGGGGACAAAACAGAACCCTGAGGGACCCCACAAGCCAATGGCCAGGGAGTCGAACAGGAGTACCCCAGCACCACCTTCTGGGTCCGCCCCTCCAAGAAGGAACGGAGCCACTGTAAAACAGTGCCTCCAAGTCCCATCCCAGCGAGGCGGCCCAGAAGGATACCATGGTCGATGGTATCGAAAGCCGCTGAGAGGTCCAACAGAACCAACAGGGACACAGTCCCCTGTCTAGTTCCTGGTGTAGGTCATCCACCAAGGCGACCAAAGCTGTTTCTGTCCCATAACTGGGTCTGAAGCCAGATTGAAATGGATCTAGATAATCTGTCTCATCCAGGAATCCCTGGAGTTGGGGGGCCACCATGCCCTCCAATATCTTGCCCAGAAATGGAATATTGGAGACTGGCTGATAATTATCCAATATGGTGGGGTTCAGGGAGGGTTTTTTAAACAAAGATCTCACCACCGCCTCCTTCAGGCAGGCTGGAACTCTGCTTTGCCTAAGGGAGGCATTAACCACTCCCCTTACCCACTGGGCCAGTCCACCTCTGGCTGCTTTTATGAGCCAGGAAGGGCAAGGATCTAGACCACACGTGGTGGCTCTCACCTCTCCCAGGGTCCTGTCCACATCGTCAGGCTGTACAAATTGAAAAGCATCCAACAACACTGGACAAGCAGGGGCCACAGTTACATCCACGGAGTCTGCATCAACTGTAGCGTCCAAGTCAGAATGGATCTGAGTGATTTTGTCTGCAAAGTGCTGAGCAAATTGTTCACAGCGGGCTGTCGAGAGGTTTAAATTATCCTCTTGTGGGCTAGTGTGTAAAAGACCCCTGACCACTTGAAATCAGCTTCGCTGGATGGCTCTTTGCAGGTGCAATAGTGGCAGAAAAAAAAATTTCTTTGCTGCCCGTATTGCCACAGAGCAGGCCTTCAAATAGGCTCTAGCCCGTGTTCGATCGGATTCACTCCGAGTTTTCTGCCAACATTGCTCTAGTCGTCTTCTCACTTGTTTCATCGCCGCCAGCTCCCAAGAAAACCGGGGTGCTGGTGCAGCTCCACTTCATGAGAGAGAATGCTCAGGAGCGATTATGTCCAGGGCCCTGGTCACTTCTCCATTTCAGAGATCGGCCAGGGCTTTTGAAAATCTTTGTCATTCTTTCTAGTGTAACAAAAAGAAATTTCACCGGGAATTTAAAATGGTACTTTATACACATGGAGCTACTTTCCACCAGTGGAGAGGCACCTCTGCCCCGCCCTTAGATGGCTGCCCAAATGGGTTAAGATTGCTCTGCCTGATTTTAATAAAAACTATCAAACAGAGCCAGTTTCACATGGGTTGGAGTAGCCCTTAGTTTGATACAGTGAAGTCTTCAATGAGATTTACACAGCGGTCAAAGTTGGACACATTGTGCCCACAGGTCTCTAATGCTGTCCCTTAGACTCCTCCTGTCCCTTAGACTCCAAAGCTTTGCGCTGATTGAAGAAGTCTGCTACCTAGTGCCTGAAGATAGTATTGCAGGCTTCAAACACATGGACACATTTACATTAATTTAAATTAATGCATTTTAATGGGTGCTTCAGAGGGGGAGGGGAGGAAACTGGAGGAGGGTCAGGATAACTCGTATCCTGCCTTCCCTGGTCTCCTCCCCACCCACCAGAATGTCCTGTTCTCCACCTCTCTGAGGTCAGTTTTCCAAACTCGGAGAGGCAGCCAGCTCTGTCCTCTCCACGCTGGCTGTGAGGGGGCAGGGGCAGATTTCTGACTCTCCCTTCCGAGGTCAGAGCGCTGTCTCTGACTTTGGAGGGGATTCTTTTAACTGTCTTATGGTCCCTGGGACACTTGGCCAGGGACCATAGGATTGCTGTCCCTGGCACCAACATGTTTTGGGCAGTATTAGGACAGCCAGTGTGGTGTAGTGGCTAGAGTGTTGGGCTGGGAGCTGGGAGATCTGGGTTCTAGTCCCCACTTGGCCATGGAAGCTCAGTGGGTGACTTTGGGCCAGTGGCAGACTCTCAGCCCAACCTAGCTCACAGGGTTGTTGTTGTGAGGGTTATGTCTTCTGCCTTGGGTTCCTTAAGGAAGAAAACAGGCAGGATATAAATGTAATGAATGAATGAATGAATATTTGGTACAAGTGCAGGAGCTCGTAGGGTTTCCAGTTTTGTTTAATGTGGGATGTCTAAATTTTTGTATGGTATCCTTGGAGTGCCTGTCTTTCAGTAAGAGGCCAATTCTGCTGATGGACTTAGTAATGGTTGTGAACTTAGTATTTTTTTTCTTTAAAATTATGCTATGTCAGTAATTTTCAGCCTTCATTTCAATTAAAGGGATGTGCTTTCAGTTAAATTTAATATAAATTCAGCAGGCCTACCTGTTTACATTAAAACCGAGAAAACAAAGAACTTTGTCAAATTCAATTTAGCATTACGGAGATTACTGCAGCACAACAGCGCTTTATCTATAGTAGTGTATAAAAGCACTTCGAACAGTGCATCAATTTTCACAGCCATTTAGTAGATTAGAAAGCAATTGTAAGCAAAATAAAACCCACATTAACTCCTGTCAACAGCCTGCCTTTTTCTCAGTTATGGATTGGTTTGAAATAACGGTGTGGTCTGAAGTGATTGCATCAACAGTGCAGATGTATTATAAATATGAATGAACCCACTGTAAGGAAATTCAGAGTTATGTGGCAGATATTTGTCCTCCCTATCTGTGTAGCAGCTTTCATATGTGTGTTTTTAAACGAAATCCAAACAAAGCTCTGACATAAGGGAACATGTCACTGTCTCCAAGAAGCAATTCCTTATGTTTTGAAACAGTAATTATATCTACTGACAGCTTTTTAAACTGTGCTCAATTTTCTATTCTAATAGTATTCTAGTAATAGCTGTCTGGTGCTCTGTATGCAATCAACCAAAAACTTATATAAATGTAATCAAAGGGTTTTGTTCTTTTTTAAAATTTGTTTTTTTGAAAATGAGCATTCCCCTAAACAAACAATTGTTCTGATACATCATTTTTGCAACATTATTTCCTGTTGTCGCCTTGAAAGCAATTAGAGTCACTAAAAAGCATACTTTATCTGAGTAGAAAGAAGTCAATTAGCTTAAAGGCAATTAAAATAGAATTTACTTCTAAATCACAGATGGAAAATCACCTGTATTTAATGTTCATGGTCCTTTATATAATTTAAAATAAGGTTTGCTTTTTAAACTAAAAACAATGTACCTCTCTTGTTGTTTTCTGGGCAAATTTAGAAAGAGATTTTTGAGAAGAAAAAAACCCACAAATACTGAAGAGGGTACTAGTGCATATCTTTTTAATTGCTTCCTTAAGTTAGAAGAGTATTTTTTGTTCAGATAAGGGGCAGTTCTATGCTGCTAATTTCCATTTTGTTAAAAGAAAGCAAGCCCTGACCTTCACTAAAGTTTTACCTAACAAGCAATGTCTGTCTTGCTATGGTATGTATAATCACGGATTGGTATTTCTCATTAGGGGAGACTATAGTATTTTATATTTCAGTATTAAGTACCTGAATAAAGTGAGAGTTGCTCAGAGAGAACTATTTTAGATTTTGTTTTTTAGGTCATCAGCGGGGGGGGGGGGTTGCTTTAGCCTATGCTATAGGCTTAAAGCTGTACAAAGGAATAAACCATACGCCAGCGTTAGAAAGATACAATGGCAAGTAATGGAAAAAATTTCCTGAAAACTTTACAATTTTCCAAAACTTCAGGCAGTTCAAAACTGAATCCCTTGGATATGTAATTATGACAATTCCACTACATCATCTCCTTGCCCCAGCTTGTGTATCATCTTTAAAGCTGCTAAGGCAAATTAAACTACTGCCTTGGTTATATTAAAGTACTTGCCTCCTAACAGATACAATATGTTCAAAATACTGAGGTACAGAAGTTTGGGTATTTAGGTAAATGGCAACAGCGGTGTGGCAGTGGTGCTACCCACAGACAAAGGTGAGTTCGTTGCTGGTGTTAAGGTTAGGTCCCTGAAAAGACTTAAACAGATAATGAGGAATAGAGTTTTAAGGATACTGGTTACCAGTCCAGCAGGCTGTAGAAAAGTTTCAGAAGCAGCCTTCAACTTGGCACTAAGCGCCAATGGGAAGTAAAATGGGGCAAACCCAGCATATACATTCAAGCCTTTGCATGCACTGAAGGGTGCTTGTAGATTGCTGCTATTGAATATTGAATAAAGATACTGCATATGTTCGGAAGAAGCTATGGTTAATGGTTCACATGGAGCAAGATTTTTGTTCCCAGAAAGTAATAATGTTAATAATTAGAAAGCGATAGCTGTGATTTGCTGGAAATTGAGGGGATGATTAAGGTATTTATCTTTATATTAGCTACTGCTTTTTATGATACTTATGGAAATGCACTTAGTAAATTATTCAAACTGAATAAATTTTGCATGAAATTCTGCCAACAACTAAAAATACTTCTGAATTAAGTCACAGATGTGTGTGTTTTTTTCTTCAGGTATTTGGCATTCTTAGCTAGATACCCTATTTGGAATAATATTTCCTACTCTAAAAAATATTTAAATTTCAAGTCTTGCATTGCAGTTAAAAGTTCCAGGATTTGGTACCAGTTAATTTGCTTCTTATACTTGTATCTCTTTCAAATCCACTTACTGGGGGTTCCTGGTGGCCTCTCACCAAGGCTCTCACAATGTCCACAGCAAAGTTTTAACGATTTTGCACGTTGTGTGCTCATGGACCTTTCTTTAAAACAACAACAAAAAACACATTAGCTAGTTCAGCTGAGTTAAATCTGAAAGCATTAATATTTTTTTTCCATTTTACACATTTGTAATGTCCAACACAGACAAGATGAAGAAAAAAGTGAAATTAATGTTAATTGGAAGCTATTGGAAATGAGGAAAGTCATCAGCTGGGTTAAAAAAACACTATGGAGCATGAGAAGGAAAAATGACTGGGAGGCAAGGAATTCATCAACAGTATAATTGCCTGTTCTTCCCTGATCTTTTGAGGCCCAACTATCCCCATTATTTCACTAGTGCATCTTAATTAATGGAGAATAGTAAACAAGCCATCAACCATACATTGCTTACATCAGGATAAAGCTGCTGATCTCTTGGCAGCGTGAGTGATCTGACTAAGTATTTGTCCCTGTGGTTTTTGCTTGTTCCCCTGTACAAAACTATGATTACAAGGTAGAACTGCCAGAAGGCAACCCAGTTGCCAGTTTAACTACAATTTGCAAATACAATTCAAACTCGGGTTTAAATCCTGGTTAAGATGTGTCCTATATACTATGGGTTTGTTTTTGCAACCTAAAATGGCTGGACCATTTTTAAATAAGATATGTTGATAGCTATCTGAAAGTGATTAAGAGCACAATCCTATCAATTGCGTCCTCAGTGATCATAAGCCCCCGAAGTCAGAGGCTTACGGTCATCCTATGCAGGGTGGGAGGAGCAGCAGAGGTGATCTTTCCCTCCATTTCCTCCTGCCCTACATTTTTGCTAGATGGGCTTTTTTGCCTATCTAGCGAAGGCGTTCCAGAGGGGGAGGGAAGGAGGCTGACAGAGGCTCAGGATAGCTCATATCCTGGCCTTTCCAGTCTCCTCCCCACCCACCAAAAAAAACCCCTTTTACCCTTCTTTGAGGTTGGGTTCCTGACCTTGGAGGCCAGCTGGCACAGTTCTTTCCGTGTTGCCTGGGAGGGGGTCCGATCTCCTACTCCCACTTCCGAGGTTGGAGCGCTTTCTCCATAGTCCAGAGGAGGGACTCTGAACATTCCTATGGCCCCTCAGATGCTGTCTAGGGGCCATAGGATTGCTTCCTAAGTTTTACTGAGGTCTGGTAAGCCAGCATCTTCTCAATATTTCTGTTTCCATCCAATCATCCAAAGCAAAATGGGATCTTATTACAGTGGGATTGAGGACTGGACAATGGAGGGCAATGTAAACTAGTTCCCTGCACAACTCTAAGGAACTAACATAAACAGTAGATTAGGAAGCAGGTGTATTCTAGAATCAAGACAACTGACTCCTAAATCAATTAAGGGTGCTTCCAGATGAGGCTTTTATGGTGCAATTACCCTACCTCATTCATGGAATGTTATGGGGGTCCAGATGTCATCGTCTTCCACTAGTAGCCCTCCCATGTTTTCCCACTGCTTCTTCCATCTTTTCTGTTACTACAGAAAATCTGTTAAGGAGAAAAAGACAGAAGAGCTACACAATACCTTTTGATTGGTAGTGCTAGGAGCCCTCCATCTGGAAGCATCCTAAGGTCAATTTCTCTCCCGTGGTATACTGTATGAGTCATGAAGGAACTGAGATGCTGCAGCAAAGTTGTGGAAGAGTTCTTTTGAATCTTACTAGCTCTTTTCGTTGAGAGAGTTGGGGCTGTACAGATGCTAAAAAATGTACAGTAGTTAATGACATCTTTCTACGGAAAATAATTTATCTGTTACTTATCACATTTGTGTGTGTTTTGTCTTCCGGCCAGTGTTCTGAGCAATGTTCAACCTAGGTCAAAATACTAATGCTACTCTTTGGACTAGAATGCTGGTAGCATTCTACCAGCGTCACAGCCAGGTTTGTGAAGTCCAGGATACTAAGATTTCAATAGCTAAACTGTATTTTGGTAATTTGAGTTAGTTTTATGTGTGTCTGTTAAGGAAGGAGAAAAGTTAGGTGTCAGGAAATATGAAAAAGACCATAAATTGTGTATTTAAGAGCACAGTCCTGATGTCTGAGCCCTCCATCCAGCCTAAGCCCTGTCAGCAAGAAATTTGCAAGGCGAGAAGAATGGCTATGGGGTGGGGGGGGGTTTAGCCTCTCTTCCCTGTTTGTGCTGTGTTCATTAGATGGGCCTCTGTAGATGGGCCTCTGTTCTCCTACTTGTTGTGGGTGGGGACAGGAGCTGAGAGGTTTTTAGATCCATCAGATCCATGACCTCTCCCCTCCCTGCCCACTTGCCCATCCCTGGCACGTCCATTTCCTCTCCCTCCCCGAGGTTGTGACACCAGCCTTGGGAAAAGAAACTGCTGTGGAGCTTTTCATGGTGGCTGAGAGGGGCAGGGATGAGTTTGTGTGTATGTGTGTGGAAATCCCTGCTTGGATTTCCCCCTCTAAGGTCTCAACATTGTCTATGGCCTTGGAAGCAGAAAACTCCAGCATCCTTTGACCCTTCAAACACCATCTAGGGGCAATAGGATTGCTCCCTATCAGTAGTTCCTATACTTAAATTGAAAACACAGTTCAATATTTTCAGACCTATGGATTGAGCTATTGTTCTACGCATTGGCTGGATTCGCACGATTGCGGGAGTAAAAGAAGCCATCATGGCTGTGTGTCCTGTCCCCCCCGCTGCCCATTCATGTGCTACGCAAACACCTGTTGTTTACATAATTACATGCACTGCAATGTGGGTTGGCATGTTGTCTGAAGCCGGCGTGCAGCACAGTGGAGGTGGTTTTGTATCCAACCTACAATGATGTGCAGTAGCGCTTACCCAATGTGCTTACTACTAGGTATATATGTATGACATTCTGCTGTTAATGTCTTAAATGGTCTGGGCAAAATCCTTGTGTTCATATTCAAAGTTTTAGATGTAGATTCTTTTTAAAAACCTGCTTTGACTCCCCACCCCCACCCCTGAGAATTTTTTTAAATTTAATTTCTAATCTGGTTGAATTTTATAGCAAATGATGATTGAAATGTGACTGGAATGGTTCAGTTATTAGTGTTGTCGTCCTGCAGCTTTCCCAGTAATCAGCAGGTGCTCTGGTATTAACATAAATATTTTCTTCTTCTGATGATGATGATGATGATAATTAATCTGCTTTATGTTGGCTGCTTCTGATTGAATCCAAATTGTTGCATAATTAATATCCTGTGATGATCTCTTAAACCTTGGTTTATAGCATTAGCTCTTGGTCTAGACACCCACTTTCCAGGGCTCCTAGAACTAAAACAGACACAGGGAAACCAAATCAAGTGGTATATAAACGTTTTTTAAAAAAAGCTTGTTTGTTTGGACTTCCTTTACATTTTTAACTCTTTGGATTGTTAAAGGCTACTGAATGTTTTGAATTCCTTTTAATATCTTTGGTGGATAAGTTCTCTGTTCTGTTACTTTTGGTTGCTTGTATACATCCCTTTTTTATAATTGGCTGTCACTTAAGATTCCTGAATTAGAGAATTTGCCTTGCCTATATCAGCAAATTAAGATAAAATTAAGCACAAGGAAAAAAATATCTTAACTTATCTAGCCTTTGCATTTTAGTAACAATGAGTGTTGTTTCTTTGTTTTGTTTTTTAAGTTGTGAACCTGTGGACAGTACCTCTCCATTTTATCTTATGTAAAGTGCTTATTTCAAGTTATATATTGATAGTGCTGTTTTTAAATAAATCATAGGGCTATATCCAGTGTTACATGAGCGAACTTGTGTAACAGGATTTTCCCTTCTCTCTGCATCCCTGCACATGCCCCCCAGATCAGCTCCAGAGGGTGCCCCAAACCTTCAGACCTGATTCGGGGGGCAGCAAGCAGGAGGGGAATCTGTTCCAACAAAAGTGTGTCTGTTCCAGTGGACACTATTGGATACAACACATAGTTTTGCCTAATGGCTGAAAAAAGCAACAAATGCATGCAATAAATGCTGAGGCTGCAGCAAGCAAATGACTGATTTGGGAGTAAGTACCACTGATTGGTACTTGGCGCCCAGTGTGCCATTTGCAGCCGTAAAAGTCTTAGTTTAAGGTAAATGCAGCCGTACTGGGCACCATTTGCATCCGGAGACAGTCCCCCTCAGCCAGCGATACGGCAATGGCAGCTGTATTGCTGGCGCTCCAGAGCCGGCCAGCAGCTCCTCAGGATTGCCGCAAGCAGGATCCAGCCAAAGAGGATTCTGGAGGGAGGCAGAGGTAAGTGCTCCATTCTGCCATGGACTGTGTCATCTTTTTAGGGCAGAAGCACGACAAGGCTGTATATTGTCGCCCTGCTTATTTAATTTATATGCAGAGTACATCATGAGAAACGCTGGTTTGGATGAATCACAGGTCGGAATTAGAATTGCCGGGAGAATTATCAGCAACCTCAGATACGCAGACGATACCACCCTAATGGCAGAAAGCGAAGAGGATCTAAAGAGCCTCTTGTTGAGGGTGAAAGTGGAGAGTGCAAAAGCTGGTTTGAAACTCAACATTAAAAAAAATAAAATCAAGGCATCTGGCCCCATCACTTCCTGGCATATAGAAGGGGAAGAAATGGAAGCAGTGACAGATTTTATTTTCTTGGGCTCCAAGATCACAGCAGACAGTGACTGTAGCCATGAAATTAAAAGACGCTTGCTCCTTGGGAGAAAAGCTATGGCAAACCTAGACAGCATAGTAAGAAGCAGGAACATCACCTTGCCGACAAAGGTTCGTATAATCAAAGCTATGGTTTTCCCAGTAGCAACGTATGGCTGTGAGAGCTGGACTATACGGAAGGCTGAGTGCCAAAGAATCGATGCTTTCAAACTGTGGTGCTGGAGAAGACTCTTACGAGTCCCCTGGGCTGCAGGGAGGTCAAATCAGTCAATCCCAAAGGAAATCAACCCTGAGTGCTCATTGAAAGGACAGATACTGGAGGTGAAGCTCAGATGTTTTGGCCACCTAATGCAAAGAGAAAAGTAACTGGAAAAGACCCTGATGCTGGGATAGACTGAAGGCAAAAGGAGAAGGGGGATGGCAGAGGATGAGATGGCTAGATAGTATCACCGATGCAATGAATATGAACTTGAGCACACTCCGGGAGAGAGCAGAGGACAGGAAGGCCTGGCGTGCTGTGGTCCATGGGGTCGCGAAGAGTCGAACACGACTGAACAACTGAACAACACTAAAATTATCAAGACAACAAATAAATACATCTCGGCACCAGACGGATTGCAACTCTAAAGTCGTGGTGAGTTCGATCGCCCTGTGGCGACATGCGTGGCTTTGATCATCTGGTCTTCCCCAGATGAAGGGGTCCGTGGCGGAATTCTCCGCCATCCTTAGGCTCATCGTATGGGTTTTCTCCTACAGGAGCAACAACAGCCTAGACATCATCATTGGTATCAGTCTCCGAAACCCTGATACCAAACTTACAACCCTGGCCTGGCTCAACAGCACCAACTGCTCTCAATCGAACAGGCAGGGAAAGTCTTTCCAGATTTCAAGGCCCCATGACTGCCGTCGGAAGCCTGATAGCAGGGGCAAATGGCACCTTTGACTTCCTCCTCCTCCTCCTCCTCCTCCTTCTTCTTCTTCTACAGCAACGACTGACATTTGGGACACATCTGGAACAATTCCATCTAGCCTGGCAAGACATCACAACAGACTCATGGGTTCTAACCATAGTATAACATGGATACCAGATCGAATTCAACACCATCCCTCTGCTCTGTACCATGAAGGTGACCGCTCCATCATTGGATCTTTTAACCAAGGTGCAGACCCTCCTCGACAAAGAGGCGATCCAGCCAGTCCCACACAACAAGCTGACAGCCGGTTTCTATTCCCGGTACTTCACAGTACCGAAAAGGGATGGTGGCCTTCAACCAATCATGGATCTCAGGCAACTCAACAAGTACATCTTGCCCAGGAAATTCCCCATGGTTATCCTGGCATCTATTCTCCCGCTTCTCTCCTGAGGAGACTGGTTCACCTCTATCAACCTCAATTCAGAGTTCTGCCCTTTGGTCTCACCACCACTCTGAGGGTATTTTTGAAGTGCATGGCAGTCATGTGTGCTCCTCTCCAATTCAAAGGCATGGAGGTCTATCCACACATCGACAACTGGCTTCTAGTGGCGGCTACAAGGACTCAGCTTCTGAGGTCCATAGGGGTGACCTGCAATCCTCTTACAGGTCTGGGAATTTACATCAACCTGGAGAAGTCTCATCTTGTACCTATCCAGGACATAACATTCATAAGGGCATTGTTCCCAAGTGGGCCATGCCTTCTTGCCTGAGACCAGACTACAAGTTCTAGTCATCTGTGCTTCCAATATACTGGTGAGAGGATCGTCCACAGCACACAAGATTCAGTGCTTATTGGGGTTGATGACCACGATGACGACGGTCATTTGCTATGCACATTTCCAGATGAGACCTTTACAAAATTGGTTCATCTATAATTTCAACGAGCTTGATGCTCACCAAGTAAGACTAGCACTTCCTTCTGACATCAAGGACTCCCTGCGGTGGTGGTGGTCGATACCAGACAGTTTGAATTGGGAGCTCCCATTCTGTCAGCCCCCTCTGTCTGTGATCCTGTCAACAGATGCCTCCCTTTCAGTTTGGGGAGCACATTGCAGATCTCTGACGGTACATGGCAGGTGGTCTGCCAGCGAAATGACTCGCCATATCAATTTTCTTGAGCTGATGGTGGTAGAAAAAGCACTTCATGCTTTCGAACTGGACCTGAGAGGCAGGCAGGTCCAGGTAACATTGGACAACATGACTGTGATTGCGTACCTCAACAAACAAGGGGGTACCATTTCGCTTCTTCTCCTGGCCCTTACACTCAAAATCTTCAGTTGGTGCATACCACATCAGATAGGCTTAGTGGCTACTCATGTCGCAGGTGTAGACAATGTGCTGGCAGATCAGCTCAATTGAACAATGCTGACCTCCCACAAATGTTCTGAGCAATCTCTTCAGGTGTTGGGGGACACCAGAGATTGACTAATTTGCCACTGTGAGCAATACCATCTACCCCAACTTCCGTACCAGAGCAGGTTCGGGTTCCGGGTCGATGGGAGATGCCTTTGACTTCCAGTGGGAAGGAACTCTGTCCTGTCTTTTTCCTCCCTTCCCACTAATAACGAGAGTGCTAGCAAAGATCACGACAAATGGCACCAACTGCATTCTTATAATACCTTGGTGGCCACGCCAGCCTTGATTCACTCCCCTGTTGTGGATAGCTCAAGGTTGATTCCAATGCCTCCCATCCACCCCATCCCTCCTCACCAGGGAGAATGGCTGGGTTTCTATCCCAACCCCTCCGCATGACAGTGTGGAGGATCAACTCACTAACATTTCAGTAGCCCTGGCTGAGGTACAAAATTTTTTTGACGCAGCACATAAGCCTTCCACACAGTGCTCCTGCTCGAGGAAGTGGCCTGTTTTTGTGGCGTTTGCTCATCAGCAGAGCTTTCATCCAAGACAGTGCTCTATGCATCAGGTTCTTGAGTTCCTCTTATCCCTTTTTGAGAAGGGACTCAAACTTTCCTCCTTCAAGGTTTATTTATCAGCTGTTTCAGCTTTTCAGTTGAAACAGCCCTCCAGTTGAGGGATTTTCCGTTTTCTCTCATCCAATTGCAAAAGATTTCTCAAAGGGATCAGAAACTTGGCACCCCTGTTCCGTTCGACAGTATCAAGTTGGAGCGTTTCTGTCGTATTGAAAGCCCTTTCATCTAAGCCCTTTGAGTCGCTAGCAACTGTGGACTTACACCTTCTTTCCTGGAAGGTGGCTTTCTTGGTAGCAGTAAACATCTGCACGTCGAGTGGGCGAACTTTGTGCGCTTTGGGTAGATCAGCCATATCTCAACTTCCATCGAGATCAGGTGGTACTTCAACCTGATCCTTTTTTTTTACCCAAAGTTGTTTCCGATTTCCATTTAAATTAGGACATTGTTTTGCCAGCTTGCTTTGCTTCCCCGTCCATGCCTCTGGAGTCAACCCTGCACACACTTGATGTGCGCCGTGCCCTGGTTTTCAATAAGGCGAGAACTGAACATTTTAGTTTGTCACATCATCTTTTTGGCCACTATGGGGACAAGCAAAAAGGCCAGCCTCTGTCCAAACAGCGTCTTGCCTCATGGATTGTCAAGACTGTCAAGTTATCGTATGAACTGACTGGACTCAAACTGTCTGCCCCAGTTTCAGCTCACTCTACTTGTGCTGTAGCAACGTCTGTTGCATTTGACAAAGGGATCTCCATCCCTGAACTGTGCCGTGCAGCTACCTGGTCGACACTGTGAACATTTGTAAAACACTACAAATTGGACACTCGGGCAAGAGCTAACTGTGCTGTCCTTTCATGTTTTGTAATGGGACACTGACCCACCTCCATTGTAAGTAAGCTCGCTAATCGCCCAAATGTGTGATGCGCAGAGACCACGAAGAAGAAAGACAGGTTGCTACCTGTAACTGTAGTTCAAGTGGTCATCTGTGCGTTCACACAACCCGCCCCCCGTCCCTACTTCGGCATCGTACTTGAGTTTGATGTTGTGTATCAAAGTTTAGTTACTTTTCTCAGTTACAAGGCTGCAATGTCGGTCTCAAGGAACTGAGGGGAGAGGTGGCAACCCACTAGGGATATGCGCACCAGATGGTGGGGGAGGGGTTCCCGCCCAAACGTCTTCAGCTTTAGAAGTTTCCCGACTCGAGGCTCTGCACAGGTGCAGAGCCCATATGTGTAAATGCGCAGATGACCACTCAAAGAACTATAGTTATAGGTAGCAACCTGTCTTAGCACCAGAATGTACTGGGCCATAGCTGCCCTTGCCCCTCAGTTTGCTATTCTTACAGAACATAACAAGCTGGTGGCAGTTACACTCATTTGTGCCTCCATAAAATACCCAGAGGCATACACACAGCACATGACACATAGGTGAATGCTAGAATGTTGATGAATGTTTTGTTGCTCTTCTTGTTGTGTAACAGATTGAGTAGGCCTCCATCTATGTCAAAGGTGGGCAACTTGTGGCCCTCCAGATGATTTGGCCTACAACTCCCATCACCCCAAGCCAGCATAGTGAATGGTGACGGCTAATGGGAGTCGTAGGCCAAAACATCTGAAGGGCTACAAGATGCCCACCCCTGATCGACACAGATGGAGATTTCTTAATCTCAGTTTTTCCAAAAGGTTTAAAAATATTTAAAGTAGTTATTGGATACATCTGAGCTGTTTAGTCGTTATTCTGTATTCTCCTTTATTAAAAAAGAATGAGCAAATTGCATGTATTTCCTATTTGTGGATAATGCTGATTTGATTCTCCTTACTTTTTTGGCAGCTGTATTCAGATTTTGAATGTTTTCCAAGAACTGGCTTCGTTGTCATTTCAAATCAGAGTTTCTCTTTCCAACACCTCCAGAAGAAGGTGACATAGCTAGGCCCTTACTAGTAGCCATGATGCTTCAAGGGTGCCCCTGAAATGCAGCCAGAAAATGACAAGTGAAGTGAAGGTATCCTAGAGCTATTTTTTTTAAGTTTTTAAGCTATGCACAAGGATGTAAAGGCATCAGCACATTGTGAATTAGGCTAAATTGGTTTATAGTAAATTGGTTGAATAAAAGAATGGTTGAGATACTAATATATAGTTTAGAGAAGCCTTCCCCAATCTGGTGCCCTCTAGATGTTTGGAACTATAACTCCCAGAATTCTTGACCATTAGCCATGCTGGTTGGGGCTGATGGGAGTTGAAGTCCAAAACACCTGGAGGTCACTAAGGGAAGGCTGATTTAAAGAGATGGATTTCAGTACCCAAAGAACAATATGAATTTTGAGGTATCAAGTCCCTCCAAGAGCAAACACAACATACTAATCTAGTAAGAGAAATTGTAGACACATGCTTTGCATGTGTGTTTTTGTGAGGATGCATATCCAGAGAGATTAGCTGTACGGTACTAGACTTGGTTCAGGGCTAAAAGCTGTTTAGGTTTTTGGTAGCGGGGAGACATGGCTCACGGTATAGATCTGCCTTTTTTGTACCCCACTGTTCGACTAGCTTCATCTTTACTGGGATGGATGCAGCTCTCTATAGTTGTTCCTACTCTCATATAAAGTCTTCTGCCCTTTTAGTTTAGTTTCTGATCTGTTTACATATACTCAGGGGCCGAGTGTCAATAGCACGGCTTGTAAGCCTGTCAGAGAGGCAAACAGTATGTGTCTTTCCACATACACCCATGGGCATGGGAGAGCATCAGAGGCAGCAGCAACCACGTCGGGCAAGATATTTGTAAATGGGGCCTCTATTTGGAATAGAGGAAGCAGCGTCTTGCAATTCAGTGCAGGTTCAAATTGCAGCACCTTGAGTGTGCTCATTTGACTCAGTAACTCACTAGGAGATGTGACTTCCAATATTTTGTGAATGAATCACATTTTAGCATAGGAAGTCAAGTATACAAAATACATTGTCAAGAGTACATTTTAGTTCTTCAACATGGTCTCTGTGCATCACACATATGGGGCTCTGTGCCTGTGTGGAGTCTCATTAAGGAACATTCTATAGCTGAGGACAGCATTTTTGGCAGGAACCCTCCCATACTGTCCACTGCGCATGTCCTAGCGGGTTCCTGTCCATCTCCTCAATTCTCTTTTGACCACCTTGTTGAAAGGATGCCTCCTTGGATTTATTGCTCTTTAAGAATTTCATCTGAGGTAGTTAGGAATTTTCTTCTTTTTTCTATCTTTTTGTCCTTTTTCTTTTCCTTTCTAAAAAAAAAAGAAAATTAGATTAGTTATTTATCTTTCACCATCTCTGATTGCCAGAAATCTCTGGGTTTTGACAAAGGACTTAAGCTTATCTCAGTTACAGTCTATTTAGCGGCAATTTCAGCATTTCATCCTCCTCTTGAGGGTTTTTCGATGTTCACTCATCCGTTTTCCTGTCAGTTTCTTCGGGGTCTCAAACATTAGGCATCCCTCCGCTCAAACTCTGGTCCCAGAATGGAGTCTGTCAGTCACCTTGAAAATGTTAACTTTGAAACCCTTTGAGCCCTTGGCTAAAATTGATTTTAGACTTCTCTCCTGGAAAGTGGCATGCTTGATAGCAATTACCATAGCGTGGAGATTGAGTGAACTTTGAGCACTTAGAATAGACCCACCATACCTTATCTTTCACAGGGATAAGGTGGTGCTTCGTTCTGATCCAGGATTCCTTCCAAAGGTAGTATCTGGTTTTCACTTGAATCAGGATATTATCCTTCCTACTTTTTTTTCTGGCACCCTCTTCCCAGTTAGAGACTACACTGCATGCTTTAGATGTAAATCGAGCACTAGCTTTCTGCAAGGCTAGGACGGAGCCATTCAGAAAGACTCAAAGCCTGTTTGTCGGCTATGGAGGGCCTAAAAAAGGTTTGCAAGTCTCATCTCAAAGGCTTGCACCTTAGATTGTACATCCTATCAAATTAGCTTATGAGCTTGCTGGACTAAAACTAGAGGGTCCTATCAGGCCCATTCTGCAAGAAGCGTATCCACCCCAACTGCTTTCGGGAGAGGAGTGTCACTGCCAGACTTATGTAAGACTGTGACATGGTCAAAGCCATTGACTTTCATCTCACATTATGAACTTGATGTTTGGGTGAGAGAGGACTGCAGCTTCATTCGTGCAGTTCTGTCATCGATCTTACAACAGGACATGACAACAATCCTACCCACCTCCAGTAAGTCAGCTTGTTAATCACCCATATGTGTGATACACAGAGACCACGATGAAGAAATGCAAGTTGCTTACCTGTAACTGTAGTTCTTCAGGTGGTCATCTGTGCACTCACAAAACCCACCCACTGTTCCCACTTCAGTGTTGATGTCGCTATTGTTGTCAATACTGAGGTGATATTCTTTCCCTCAGTAATGAGGCTATTTAGTCAGTCTCAAGGAACTGAGCAGGTGGGTGGGAACCTGCTGGGACATGTGCAGTGGACGGTGGGGGAGAGTTCCTGCCGAAAATGCTCCTCAGCTATAGAACGTTCCCAAACAAGGCTCTGCACAGGTGAAGAGCCCATATGTGTGAATGCACAGATGACCGCTCAAAAAACTACAGTTGCAGGTAAGCAACCTGATTTTCTCATAAATACCCTGGTTATTGCCTTTATTAGCCTGTCCACTTTAACTCTCAGGTGCTCTGCTGTTCTAGGAATCCATTTGTTTTTTGCTTCTCACTCGCTGTGTGTTTCACCTCTTCATGTTCCCCATCTCTACCACCTCAGTTCTCCTGCCTTCTCTCTGTCAACAGCTTACAAAGCTTCTTCCTTGAAGCACTTTGACAATGTGACCCTACTCTGTCACATCAGCTTAGTTTAGGTGAAGGGTGATTGCTGAATAACGTAGGGAAAATTACATTACGTTAGAGGAAGAGGTTCAGTCTAACATTTCAAGGTTGCAGAAGCTGACCTGGCATCAAACTTAAAGCTCCAAGTGTTAAGTGACTGTGTAACTGCTACCTACACATTACAGTCGTATTGTCTGTACCATAGAAATCTTCATTCTTTTCAGACCCAGTCCCACCTTTAACTATGCCCTGGGGCTGACTTCTAGTTTACTGGGGGGGGGGGGGTAACCACACCTGGCCATCTTGTTCCTTTTCTCTGAAGGGTGACTAGATGTAAGGGAAGACAGGGCTCCTGTACCTTTAACAGTTATATAAAAGATGGAGTTTTAGTAGATATTGCTTGACAGACAGGGTTGAGAAAATCTGCACCTGCTGAAATGTCCTTTTTCTGTTGTCTTCCTTTGCCTGTGGTCACGCTCTCTGTGTCTTTTTGTTTAAAGAAAAAAAAATGGTGGTGTGTGTCTGTCCCACCTTAGGTTGGGCTATGATCCATTTGTGCATTATGTTCCACCAGCAGAAGACTGATGCTGGCAATCATTGACTACTGTAATAGTACAGAACTATGGAAATATTTTGGTATTTGATCACAAACTTATCAGGATGTTTGGAAAGGAGGAATGTATAGATAATAAATTCAAATGTGATGCACTTGCAATTCCTACATCAAAACCTGAGCATCAGGTGTCAATAGTTGGTATTGAATATTTGGGAGGAAGAAGAACTGTCAGTTGAATTATTTTATAATTACCTGAATATTCATTGAATGCATGAGTAATCTATTTAAGTACAATGGAAGTGGTAAAGGATATGGAAGTCTCGCTCTTGGATAGCTTCTCTCCATTTTCTTCTATGAAAGGCAAGTTGGCAGTTTTGTCTTTCTATGTAATAAAGTTCCAGCTGAGCCAAACTTGGTGTCTTCAGCATCTGTGGGATTTTGTGCCAAAAGGAAGAAATCTGCAGTGGAGAGAGACTGATCAAGGCTAATAATAAATTTGCTTCCACAGAAGAAGCTTGATTTTACTGGGCAGCCATGTTTAAGACATTGTTCCATACATACATCATATTTCCAAGTCTTTTCTCTAAATCAGTGCAGATTAGAAACAAAAGTAGGGATGTGATTTTTTAAAAAATTAACACATCATTATGCAGAACAATTTAGTTTTAAGGAGTGTTTCAAACATAGGATTTATGCATACCAGTCTTTAAGGATTCGCCATGCTAGATGTCACATACAAACCAGCTTTGGAAAGCATTGTACCATCATCAGATTTCATAACAGTTTGAAACATCACATCTGTAAGTGCCCTCTCACTCTCACTGCCCCCATTGCTATGAGGGGTGGATGTACAGCCATTGTAAGCTTAGCAACAAGTACCTGTACCCAGTTGATTATATAGCACTATTTTAGGTGTAGTGCAGGTCTCCATACAGGCCACATATCTGACCCAAGAAAGTTGAGCTCCAATAAGCATGGTCTTGATGCTGGGAATTTGATACTTTTCCAAAAGCCCTATTTAGGGATCTGTCTCACTATTTTATATTGTAAATGGATTGTGGATATCAAAGATATTAATCTATAAGTAATGATACAGGTATAGCTGCTTTGGAAGTATACTTCACTTTTCCCAACATGAAGATTAATATTCATATGGAAAAGGCAAGTAAGTGGTAATGTCTGGATCACAAAAAAGTATCTATTTCTCGCCAGGTAGGCTTGTTGGGAAGTTATTACATTTATCTGTTTCCGGATGCATATACCCGGAGAGAAACACTCACAGTTCCTTGCACATTACATTTAACACTCTCTTCTTGACATGAGTAATTATATCCAAGTCAGAAAAAATAATGTGAATCAGTTCTAAGCCATGTAGTCAACCTGGCTTTCAAACACAATTTCCAGAAATCAAAAGTGAAGTGGCAGGAAAGAAAATTAAAAAAAACAACAATACAAAGATCTTTGAACAGAATGCGTAGAGCTAGAGGTACTCTGAGATGCTGCTATCAACTTAACAAAGTGGAAAATGTCAGAATTTACCACTCAATATTAAGAATTAGAATCTCAAACTGAACCAATACTATTCAAAAGCATAGCAGAAAATTCATTTTCAGTCCTGTACATCCAAACAGAGCTTCGGAACTGGAAATCATTTGCATTTTTTCTGCTTGAAGGAAGTAGGGGATCGGGTGTACCCATGTTTTGGAACACATACATTTGTTATGATCTTGCTGTAGTCATTTCACGTAAGGTCTTTCACACTGTTGTTGTTGTTCAGTCCATCAGTCGTGTCCGACTCTTCGTGACCCCATGGACCATAGCACGCCAGGCCTTCCTGTCCTGTGCTCTCTCCCGGAGTGTGCTCAAGTTCATATTCATTGCATCGGTGATGCTATCTAGCCATCTCATACTCTGCCGTCCCCTACTCCTTTTGCCTTCAGTCTTTCCCAGCATCAGGCTCTTTTCCAGAGAGTTTTCTCTTCGCATTAGGTGGCCAAAATATTTCAGCTTCAGCTTCAGTATCTGTCCTTCCAATGAGCGCTCAGGGTTGATTTCCTTTAGGATGGACTGATTTGACCTCCTTGCAGTCCAGGCTCCTTGCAGTCCAGACTCGTAAGAGTCTTCTCCAGCACCACAGTTCGAAAGCATCAATTCTTCGGCGCTCAGCCTTCCTTATAGTCCAGCTCTCACAGCCATACATTACTACTGGGAAAACCATAGCTTTGATTAGACGGACCTTTGTCGGCAAGGTGATGTCTCTGCTTCTTACTATGCTGTCTAGGTTGGCCATAGCTTTCCTCCCAAGGAGCAAGCGTCTTTTAATTTCATGGCTACAGTCACCGTCTGCAGTGATCTTGGAGCCAAAGAAAGTAAAATCTGTCACTGCTTCCATTTCTTCCCCTTCTATATGCCAGGAAGTGATGGGGCCAGATGCCATGATCTTCATTTTTTTAATGTTGAGTTTCAAATCAGCTTTTGCACTCTCCTCTTTCACCCTCAACAAGAGGCTCTTGAGATCCTTTTCGCTTTCTGCCTTTAGGGTGGTATCGTCTGCATATCGGAGGTTGTTGATAATTCTCCCAGCAATCTTAATTCCGACCTCTGATTCATCCAACCCGGCATTTCTCATGATGTACTCTGCATATAAGTTAAATAAGCAGGGTGACAATATGCAGCCTTGTCGTACCCCTTTCCCAATTTTGAACCACTCGGTTGTTCCATGTCTGGTTCTTACTGTTGCTTCTTGACCCTCGTACAGGTTTCTCAGGAGACAGGTAAGGTGGTCTGGTACTCCCATCACTTTAAGAATTTGCCACAGTTTGTTGTGATCCACACAATCAAAGGATTTAGCGTAGTCAATGAAGCAGAAATGGATGTTTTTCTGGAATTCTCTTGCTTTCTCCATGATGCAGCGAATGTTGGCCATTTGATCTCTAGTTCCTCTGCCTCTTCGAAACCCCGCTTGTACTTCCAGTAGTTCTCAGTTCGCATACTGCTGAAGCCTATCTTGTAGGATTTTGAGCATAACCTTGCTGGCATGTGAAATGAGTACAATTGTGCGGTAGTTTGAACACTCTTTGGCATTGCCCTTCTTTGGAATTGGAATGTAAACTGACCTTTTCCAGTCTTGTGGCCATTGTTGAGTGTTCCAAATTTGTTGCCATATTGAATGCAGCACTTTAACAGCATCATCTTTTAGGATTTTAAATAGCTCAGCTGGATAATGTCATCTGGACAGCTGGAATACTGTCATAGAAACGGCCTTGGTCGCCTTGGTGGATGATATGAGGAGGGCTCTGGATAGGGGTGAATGCTCCTTCCTTGTTCTCCTCGACCTCTCAGTGGCTTTTGATACCGTTGACCACGGTATCCTCCTGGACCGCCTGGAGGGGTTGGGCATTGGAGACACTGTATTGCGGTGGTTCCGGTCCTTCCTCTCCGGCAGGTACCAGAGGGTAGCACTGGGAGAGGAGGTTTCGGACCCGTGGCCACTTACTTGTGGGGTGCCACAGGGTTCCATCCTTTCCCCGATGCTATTTAACATCTATGTGAAGCTGCTGGGGGCTATCATCAGGAGGTCTGGGGTGCAGTGTCATCAATATGCGGATGACACGCAGCTCTACCTCTCATTCAAATCTTCACCAAGGTTGGCCGTAGAATCCCTGTCCAAATGTCTGGAGACGGTGAGTGGCTGGATGGGGAGGAATAAGCTGAAGCTCAACCCTGACAAGACCGAGGTACTTTTGGTGGGAGACAAGAGGAGGCTGGGGGATGATGACCTGGTGTTGAATGGGGTACGGCTACCCTTGAAAGACCAGGTCCGCAGCCTGGGGGTCATTTTGGACTCCCAGCTGTCCATGGAGGCTCAGGTGTCAGCTGTGAGCCGGACAGCGCTGTATCAACTCCATCTGATACGGCGGCTGTGCCCCTTCCTTCCCGACCATCTGCTCCCATCGGTAGTACATGCCCTGGTCTCCTCTCGTTTAGACTACTGTCATGCGCTCTACGTGGGGTTACCCTTGAAGACGGTTCGGAAGCTGCAGCTGGTACAGAACGCGGTGGCTCGCCTGATTAAAGGCAGCCACCGGCGAGATCACATCACTCCAGTGCTGAAGGAGTTGCACTGGTTACCAGTTGTTTTCCAGGCCAAATTCAAGGTGTTGGTTTTGACCTTTAAAACCCTATATGGTTCCGGCCCAGCCTATCTTAAGGAGCGCCACCAGCAACACCAGACAGGCCACTTAACAAGATCAGCCTCGGATGGCCTTCTCTCTGTCCCATCAGCCAGGACAGCTAGACTGGTGGGGACGAGGGAGAGGGCCTTTTCTGTGGTGGCCCCCACTCTGTGGAACTCCCTCCCTAGGGAACTCCGTCATTCCCCCTCCTTAATGAGCTTCCGTCGTGCATTAAAAACGTGGTTGTTCAGGCAGGCATTTGGGGTGGGTTAGGGTATTTTAGAAAACGTTTTTATTGTAGAATTTTATTGTTTTAAACTGTTTTTATTGTGTGTTGTACATTGCCCAGAGTGGCTGGGTGACCAGCCAGATGGGCGATTAATACATTTAATAAATAATAATAATAATAATAATCTCCGCTAGCTTTGTTGTTACTAATGCTTCCTAAGGCCCACTTGACTTCACTCTCTAGGATGTCCGGCTCAAGTTCAGTGACCACACTATCATGGCTATCAGGGACATTCAGATCTTTCCTGTATAGTTCTTCTGTGTATTCTTTCCACCTCTTCTTCATCTCATCTGCTTCTGTTAGGTCCCTGCCTTCTTTGTCCTTTATCATGCCCGTCTTTGCACAAAACGTTCCCTTGAGATCTCCAATTTTCTTGAAGAGATCTCTAGTCTTTCCCATTCTGTTGTTTTCCTCGATTTCTTTGCATTGTTCATTTAAGAAGGCCTTCTTGTCTCTCCTTGCTATTCTCTGGAACTCTGCATTCAGTTGGATATATCTTCCCCATTCTCCCTTGCTTTTCGCTTCCCTTCTTTCGTGAGCTACTTGTAAAGCCTCATCAGACAGCCACTTGGCTTTCTTGCATTTCTTTTTCTTGGGGATGGATTTCGTTGCTGCCTCCTGAACAATGTTACAGACCTCCGTCCATAGTTCCTCAGGCACTCTGTCTATCAGGTCTAATCCCTGAAATCTATTCCTCACCTCCACTGTGTATTCATCAGGGATATGATTTAGGTCATACCTGAATGGTTTAGTGGTTTTCCCTACATTCTTCAATTTAAGCCGAAATTTTGCAACAAGAAGCTCATGGTCTGAGCCACAGTCAGCTCCAGGTCTTGTTTTTACTGACTGTATAGAGCTTCTCCATCTTTGGCTGCAAAGGACATAATCAGTCTGATTTCGATATTGACCATCTGGTGATGTCCATGTGTAGAGTCGTCTCTTGTGCTGTTGGAAAAGAGTGTTTGCTATGATCAGCGTGTTCTCTTGGCAAAACTCTATTAGCCTTTGTCCTGCTTCATTTTGTACACCAAGACCATGCCTGCCTGTTATCCCGGTGATTTCTGGACTTCCTACTTTAGCATTCCAATCCCCTATGATGAAGAGGACATCTTGTTTTGGTGTTAGTTCTAGAAGGTGTTGTAGGTCTTCATAGAACCGATCAACCTCAGCTTCTTCGGCCTCAGTGGTTGGGGCATAGACTTGAATTACTGTGATGTGGAATGGTTTGCCTTCGATTTGTACTGAGATCATTCTATCGTTTTTAAGATTGTACCCCAGTACTGCTTTTCCCACCCTTTTGTTGACTATGAGTGCTACTCCATTTCTTCTAAGGGATTCTTGCCCACAGTAGTAGATATGATGGTCACCTGAATTAAATTCGCCCATGCCTGTCCATTTTAGTTCGCTGATTCCCAAGATGTCGATGTTCAATCTCGCCATCTCATGTTTGACCACCTCCAGCTTACCTTGATTCATTGATCTTATATTCCAGGTTCCTAAACAATATTGTTCTTTACAGCATCGGACTTTCTTTTCACCACCAGACACATCCACAGCTGAGTGTCCTTTCGGCTTTGGCCCAGCCGCTTCACTCTTTCTGGCGCTACTTGGAAATTCCCTCTGCTCTTCCCCAGTAGTATATTGGACACCTTCCGACCTGAGGGGCTCATCTTCCGGCGTCATCTCTTTTAGCCTTGTGTTACGTTCCATGGGGTTTTCTTGGCAAGAATACTGGAGTGGGTTGCCATTTCCTTCTCCAGTGGACCACATTTTGTCAGAACTCTCTGCCATGACCTGTCCGTCTTGGGTGGCCCTGCACGGCATAGCTTATGGCTTCACTGAGTTACACAAGCCCCTTCGCCACAACAAGGCAGTGATCCATGAAGGGGTCTTTCACATTAGGGGACTGCTAATCCAGGTTAGCTGCTGAGGCTAAATTCAACAGGAAGCTATTTTCAACCCCACACCCAGCTCTCTGAGGAGTGAAATTGTGTTTTGTGTGTGTTTTTGCTTTGTTTTTAAAAGTGTTAGGTGCTAACCATAATGTGTGAAGCAGTGTCACTAATCTACTGAAGGGTTTCTAATATGGAAGACTTAGGGTGCGACCCTATGTATCTTTAGACAGAAAAAAGACCTTCAAGTCCCAGCATGCCCTAGCCAGCCATGCTGGCTGGGGTTTGCTGGGAGTTGTAGCACTTTTTTTGTCTAAATATGTGTAGGATTGCATCCTTATTGGAGAGCTATATGTCTTTGTTTGGAAGAAGAAGAAAAAGATCAACTTAATAGACTTGAATTGGGAGATACCAATGATTTGTTCCACTAACAAAGGGGAAGAAATATTTTGTTTTATTTGCATCCTTTCCATTTTCCAAAGACTCAGAGCAGTGTTGATGGGTTGGTTAGGTTGAGAATTTCCTGAGGCCACTCTGTGACATTCAAAGCTGAGTGGAAACTAAAAATAGGGATATTGTTTTTTAAAGCAAATTATTAAGCCATCAGAAGGCTCATCCACTGATGAATGCAAATAGTGTAGTCTGTAACCCTTGTGGGTAGTCCTGTGTTCTTTTGTTTGTTTGTTTTACCTCGTGATGCACCTAATATCTAATTAGTAGTAGAACTAGGAGAAACGTAATTCTTGTTAGAAAAATATTCTATTTGCCACTGGAAGAAGCATGGAAATTGCATGCACACTATACACACTGTTTAACAAAACAAGGCAAGTCTAATTTTAGTCAAATTCAGGTTTGAATTTGCTGCTACAGCCAGTTCAAATTCTTATATTTGGGACAGGCCTCTTGTAAGAATGTACAACCATAAAATGCATGCAGCGGGTTGCATGTTTATCCTTCTTAGACTTAGAAAAAGTACTTTACTAATCTAATACTCAGATCAAATAGATCTCGATTAAGCCATAGCCTTAAAATGAATTGCATGTAGTAAACAATTGTTCCAATTTAATTTAAAAACTCCATTGTGTGTCCCAACATTGGTTCTTAGAGCCAACATAAATCACCAGGGTATAGTGGTTAGAGTGTCAGCCTTAGCAATGGGAAGACTCAGGTTCATCTTCCCACCCAACCATGGAGCTCACTATTGGTGATCGTGAGCCAGTGTATCTCTGTGTCTAACCTATCCCACAGGCTTGTTGTGAGGAAATATGGGGTGGGGTGGCCTGAGTTCATTGGAGGAGGGGTGAGATATAAATCTAATAAAATAAACTAAATCTTCTAGGTGTGTCAGATCCTATTGCTTGCTAATGCTAATTGCTAATTTCTGTAACTCAAACCCACCTGAAGGTATGGCCAATATTGAATGGCTAACGCTTCCATGTATTAACTTTTGCATCAATGTAAAGCGGCTGTTATTAAATAAGAGCTTTCACCTTGTTTGGAGTCATTTGGAGTGCAATCCTATGCAGATAGGTGACTGCCTATCCAATGCAGGGCAGGAGAAGCACGGAGGACATCGTTCCCTCCGCGCTTCTCCTGCCCTGCATTTTCAGCTAGACAGCTGATTTCGGGACCGGGGAGGAGGCTGCCTCACGACACATTGGATGTGTCGTACCAGGATTTCTGCCCTCCCTATCCTGGAACAGCCCCCTGGATGGCCCCGTTTCGGCCTCTCCACATGCCTCTTGTGAGCACAGAGCACAGGGCTTTTCTGCACTGCCTGAGAGGCAGCGCGGAAGTGGGGGAAAGTTGGTTCCTGGAAAACAAGTTATCCTATGGCCGTCTAGCTGCATACTCCTTTAGATGCAACTCAAATGCCCTTTTAATAAGCCCCCCCCGCCACACACACACACACACACACACACACACACACAATGGGGAGAGGGGATTGTAGCACCATGGAACAACCAGTTTCCATATTTTATGAAGGGAACATGTACATGAAGTGGCACAGGTTAAGTTTACATATTTTATACTACTATGTGTAGGAAGTTTAAAATGCCGTCATGTCAAACATTTCTTCACGTAGGAAGTTTACATGTCGGGAAAAAGAAATAGTTTTTTGTGCAAGAACCACACTAGGAGCCTTTTGAAGTTTTGAATTGCCTCTAATATGGCTATTCTTCTTTTTCAGGCTAACATGACTATTCCAGAATGTCTCTCTCTTCGAGTTATACATTTAAATTCATCTATGTAAATTCAAAAAGACACATCATCTTGCTCGTCTAGTGCCATTCCTTTCAGCCTTGTGTGTGCCCAGTTCTGGTTATTTATTTGTGTTATTTTCTCATCCAGTAAACTGAGCTAAATGAAAATTGCTCCTCCGTTATTAGGTTTTAAGTAACAATTGTCCCCCTGATGCAGGAAGAGATAGAAGGGGGTATTTATTTTCTCCTAACAGCCAAAAGGTGATCATACTTCTAAAATTCGTTGAGATTGCCCAAGAAACTGTGTAAAAAACTCATCCATCATTGTGAGCCCCTGGTCAGGGAATGACAGTGCAGTAAATATCTTCAGCAGCAGCCTTTTAATGTACAAGCTGTTTTCGGTAGGGATTTTCAGCACTCACATAAAACACACTGTCATGAGTGACTGCCTGTGCTCCAAAGTCATTACTATTGGGATGATGGAACATCTTTCAGCGAATAACCAAAAAACTCTAAATGTCATGTCAAGTTTGTTGAAGCCATTTTCAAGCCTTGTTCAAGGTTACATGAATATTGAATATGACTTTTTTTAAAAAAAATTTGAGATCTCTCAGAAGGTTCACTCAGAGAAAGATAGGTGGAAGACTAGCTTGATTGTTTAAAAATTGCCTTATGCATTGTTTAAGGACCCAATTCTAAACTGAATTTACAATTCATTCAGCCTCTTAATTTATCACATTCTGGGAACAAACAATAAGGGATGGATTCTGATATTCCCTAGCATCTGGCTAGGCATTATTAAAGACAGGGGCTCTGGTCTGATCCAGAAAAGCGATTCATAGTTTGATTGGCAAGGTAAGGTTCAAGCACTAGTTTTTACTGGTAAATGGCCATAATGAACTTTTTAAAAGGAAACTGTTTTTGTTGGATAACTAAATAGCAATACTTATTTACTTCCAAGTGTGAAAACTTATAATTAAACCATGAACAAAAATACCCTGGGCACAGCCTCATTCCAATATAAAAATCTTGGGACTCAGGACTTCCCTCTCTCACAGGTGAATTGCGGAAACCTGATTAATTGGCTCATTGAAATGGTAATAAGCTCATTATTGGAGAAAATATTTTTCTTAATGATGGTTGTTTCTAAAACAGGCTGTTCCCCAAAGGGGTTAAAATATGCTTAAACCTATGCTTTGTTCATGCCCAAAGCTGCTTAATAAGTTGTACTACATACTATCAAATATCAAGCCCTTGGTAGTTATTCATCCTCAGGGCAATTGCTGCCAGTTAGGATCAGCATCCCAATTTTATATACCAGTGTAAGTGCTTTTCATTCTCACCTGCTTAACAGTGCTCACTTTTAACCTACCATTTCTTCCAGAAATTCAGGACTGCCACATGTTTCTTCCCATCGTATCTTCAGCAGAATTCTGTGATGTAGTTTAGACTAAGAGTGAGTGTGACTTGGACCATGGCAATCCAGGTTCAAATTCTTATTTAACCATAGAGCTCATTGACTGACTCTGGCTAAGTCCAACACTATCCACTGTGCCATGGTACCTTTAGTGTAGTTCAGCCTTCTCCAATCTGGTGCCCTCCAGATATGTTGGATTACAACTCCCAGCATTCCCCAGGCAGCGTGGTTGGCAGGGGTGCTGGGAGTTGTAGTCGAACACGTTTGGGGGGAACTAGATTGGGGAAGATTGTTGTAGTTATGGGGAAGGGATTCTTTACTTGAGTTTGAAATGAGAGGCATCTTTCAAATCCCTATCATACTTCTAGAAGATTCTTAAGCTCCCACAATACTATAGTCTCACACATCATTCCTGTTATACTAGGGGTTGTCTATGAAGTCCTTGGAAGGTTTATTCATCTATCAAGTCAAAGAGAAAGGAATACTGTCGATGTGGAAGCTGCTTGGCTCATTTTCAAGAGTTAATCCATGTAAAAACTCTTGCTATGTTTTGATTTTAGCCACAAGTGTACTCTGATGATTTAAACTGTTATATGGTGGCATATAACATGGTAAACTGTTATATGGTTGAGCACAAAATGGTGCTCAACCTTCCCTTATTTCCTCTAGGACTAATTCTTCAGTCAGAGGGGTTCCTAGATGTTATTGATTTCAGTGAGTGATGAGTGCTCAGCATTCGGCAAGCACTCCTGCTTTGACTTTATGAAATGTAGGTCGGGATCTAAAGGACTATGCAACCAGTTCCATGTACCCAAGAGGACTTGGGACTTGTGTTTTTTTCAGTATCACCCTCCTTCCACCTAGCAAATGGTTTCTGAAATTGATGGGACTTTTCACCAGAAGTCTATGATACACATGGGAGTCTGTTGGCCTCACGAAAAAATGGTTTAAAAATCCCACTGGGCTTGCCTAATGTGGTTCTTTGGATCCTGACCATACAGTGTGCTGGTATATGGGTAGATTTTTTTTGTTTTTGGTAACTCTTCATTTTCAAGGTGGTTTTGTTTATATCACATCTTAATCTTTGCTATTCTGGTCTTTTAATTCCTGAGCCTCAATAACCACACACTGTCCCAAGTTATGTTTCCTTGGCACGTAGAATTGCACCGCTTTGCCAGTTTTCAAGAGTCAGGATACTGACTGACATAAAAAGTAACTGTGATTTGTCTGTTTTCTTCCTTACAGAAAACCAGAAAGCACCAACAGAAAAGTTACATTTGCACCACAATATCAGTACAGTGTCAACAAGGAATCCAGTGAGCAAGGAGCTTAATCATGAGATAGGAGCTAATTCATCTGTAGAAAAGAAGAAAGCTCTAGGGAAGAAGGATGTCCGCAATGGAGGAAGCAGCAGAGGGAAGGAAATGGAGCTTGCTGGCTTTGTTTCTAAGGGAGAATCAATTCCTGAAGTTGAGGCTTTGCTAGCAAGATTGCGAGCTCTGTAAATTATTTCACCAGTTAAACAAATACTGCAAGTCCCTTTAGAAATTTCAAGAAAAGTGTGTTACAATCTTCATCAGACTGTACTTCAGAATGCAGCTGGAATGATTCTCTACATCAGAAATACCTGTAAACAGAAAATAAACACATTCCTAACTTTCAGGGAAAAGCTTTCCACAAAAAGGGAGTCTGTGATGTGGAGGAGCTTTCAAATAAACACCTGATTTCCACTTGCTTTCTGAAGTGGGACCATCTTGGTACCGTGTGTATTTTATGAATCTTTGAACTGGCACCATAAATAAGATTTTCATGGCTGTTACATAATATATATGTACACTTTGTGTGATAGGCATATGCACGCATATATTCACTATTATACTTTAAAGTACACATACATAATGGCTTTGTGCCTGAATATAAAATTATTTGTTGTGCTATTATAATATGGCTTTGACAACTTAGTAGGTAGGCAATTTAGAGATACTCAAAAGGGAGAAGTTTTCTTGATTCATAGATCCATGAACTGACATGCTTTCATCACTATGTGCTGCATTTTAAAACAATTTTAAGCTATTGTCTTGAATTTTAAAAATGCAAATCACACTGTATACTATATATTCTCTTGCTGGTAGTTTGAAATTTTAGTTGGTAAAAAGCGTGCAATACAATATTCTACACTAATAGATTTTATAGATATACTGTGATTGCTTGTTGGATGGGTGCTGAAGATGGCACTGCACATCTATGCATAAAGTAGTCTTTCATATATGATAAAATGTATATGCAACATATAGTTGCTGCTCAAACTTGAAATGTAAAACACAGTTATGACATTGTTTGTTCATAGCGCAAACTATAACTACCAAAGAAATTACTCTTTGGCCATGAGTGTTCTTAAACTTTCTATTATGCATAGAAAGACACCTAAGGAAATAACTCGCTTTCTAACTCTCTTTGTAATAGGGAGTGTTCTTGGATTTGATTGAGATCTTTCACATGATGAATCGTTAATGGCATCTTTACTAATTCATTTGTCAATTGCATAGCTCTACGGAGATGCCTAATCACTTGTAATAGTATGTTGCTTCCAGTTTTAATTGTGTTGAGACAGTTGATCTGTTTACAAGATCCCTATCAAATCATAGTTGCAAGTTATTTGAACATGCTGAATAGTAGTTTTCTTCAAAATGCCATGTAAGAGCCCTTTAAAAAAACTTGTATTGCCTTATTTATTTCTGAACAAATAAAAGCAGAATGCTGTAACTCGTTTTATATAATAGAGGATATAACTTCTGTTTTAAAATTCCTTGTCAGGACACCTTAGGCATTGCTGAATTTATAAATTATTTTGTTACACTTATTCTTGCAATGTATTTATCTACTCCCCTTCATGGATCACTGCCTTGTTGTGGCGAAGAGGCTTGCGTAACTCAGTGAAGCCATAAGCTATGCCGTGCAGGGCCACCCAAGACGGACAGGTCATGGTGGAGAGTTCTGACAAAATGTGGTCCATTGGAGAAGGAAATGGCAACCCACTCCAGTATTCTTGCCAAGAAAACCCCATGGAACGTAACACAAGGCTAAAAGATATGACGCCGGAAGATGAGCCCCTCAGGTCGGAAGGTGTCCAATACACTACTGGAGAAGAGCAGAGGGAATTTCCAAGTAGCGCCAGAAAGAGTGAAGCGGCTGGGCCAAAGCCGGAAGGACACTCAGCTGCGGATGTGTCTGGTGGTGAAAAGAAAATCCAATGCTGTAAAGAACAATATTGTTTAAGAATCTGGAATGTCAGATCAATGAATCAAGGTAAGCTGGAGGTGGTCAAACATGAGATGGCAAGATTGAACATCGACATCTTGGGAATCAGCGAACTAAAATGGACAGGCATGGGCGAATTTAATTCACATGACCAACATATCTACTATTGTGGGCAAGAATCCCTTAGAAGAAATGGAGTAGCACTCATAGTCAACAAAAGGGTGGGAAAAGCAGTACTGGGGTACAATCTTAAAAATGATAGAATGATCTCAGTATGAATCCAAGGCAAACCATTCAACATCACACTAATTCAAGTCTATGCCCCAACCACTGATGTCGAAGAAGCTGAGGTTGATCGGTTCTATGAAGACCTACAACACCTTCTAGAACTAACACCAAAAAAAGATGTCCTCTTCATCATAGGGGATTGGAATGCTAAAGTAGGAAGTCCAGAAATAACCGGGATAACAGGCAGGCATGGTCTTGGTGTACAAAATGAAGCAGGACAAAGGCTAATAGAATTTTGCCAAGAGAACACGCTGATCATAGCAAACACTCTTTTCCAACAGCACAAGAGACGACTCTACACATGGACATCACCAGATGGTCAATATCGAAATCAGATTGATTATGTCCTTTGCAGCCAAAGATGGAGAAGCTCCATACAGTCAGTAAAAACAAGACCTGGAGCTGACTGTGGCTCAGATCATGAGCTGCTTCTTGCAAAATTTCGCTTTAAATTGAAGAACGTAAGGAAAACCACTAAACCATCAGGTATGACCTAAATCATATCCCTGATGAATACACAGTGGAGGTGAGGAATAGATTTCAGGAATTAGACCTGATAGACAGGGTGCCTGAGGAACTATGGATGGAGGTCCGTAACATTGTTCAGGAGGCAGCAACGAAATCCATCCCCAAGAAAAAGAAATGCAAGAAAGCCAAGTGGCTGTCTGATGAGGCTTTACAGGTAGCTGAGGAAAGAAGGGAAGCGAAAAGCAAGGGAGAATGGGGAAGATATATCCAACTGAATGCAGAGTTCCAGAGAATAGCAAGGAGAGAAAAGAAGGCCTTCTTAAATGAACAATGCAAAGAAATCAAGGAAAACAACAGAATGGGAAAGACTAGAGATCTCTTCAAGAAAATTGGAGATCTCAAGGGAACGTTTTGTGCAAAGACGGGCATGATAAAGGACAAAGAAGGCAGGGACCTAACAGAAGCAGATGAGGTGAAGAAGAGGTGGCAAGAATACACAGAAGAACTATACAGGAAAGATCTGAATGTCCCCGATAGCCATGATAGTGTGGTCACTGAACTTGAGCCGGACATCCTCAAGAGTGAAGTCAAGTGGGCCTTAGGAAGCATTAGTAACAACAAAGCTAGCGGAGATGACAGTATTCCAGCTGAGCTATTTAAAATCCTAAAAGATGATCCTGTTAAAATGCTGCATTCAATATGCCAACAAATTTGGAACACTCAACAATGGCCGCAAGACTGGAAAAGGTCAGTTTACACTCCAATTCCAAAGAAGGGCAACGCCAAAGAGTGTTCAAATTACTGCACAGTTGCGCTCATTTCACATGCCAGCAAGGTGATGCTCAAAATCCTACAAGATAGGCTTCAGCAGTATGCGAACCGAGAACTACCGGAAGTACAAGCGGGTTTCGAAGAGGCAGAGGAACTAGAGATCAAATCGCCAACATTCGCTGCATCATGGAGAAAGCAAGAGAATTCCAGAAAAACATCTATTTCTGCTTCATTGACTACGCTAAAGCCTTTGATTGTGTGGATCACAACAAACTGGCAAATTCTTAAACAGATGGGAGTACCAGACCAACTTACCTGTCTCCTGAGACACCTGTATGACGGTCAAGAAGCAACAGTAAGAACCAGACATGGAACAACCGAGTGGTTCAAAATTGGGAAAGGAGTACGACAAGGCTGCATATTGTCACCCTGCTTATTTAACTTATATGCAGAGTACATCATGAGAAACGCCGGGTTGGATGAATCAGAGGTCGGAATTAAGATTGCCAGGAGAATTATCAACAACCTCCGATATGCAGACAATACCACCCTAATGGCAGAAAGCGAAGAGGATCTAAAGAGCCTCTTGCTGAGGGTGAAAGAGGAGAGTGCAAAAGCTGGTTTGAAACTCAACATTAAAAAAACGAAGATCATGGCATCTGGCCCCATTGTTTCCTGGCATATAGAAGGGGAAGAAATGGAAGCAGTGACAGATCTTACTTTCTTGGGCTCCAAGATCACCACAGACGGTGACTGTAGCCATGAAATTAAAAGATGCTTGCTCCTTGGGAGGAAAACTATGGCCAACCTAGACAGCATAGTAAGAAGCAGAGACATCACCTTGCCGACAAAGGTCCGTCTAATCAAAGCTATGGTTTTCCCAGTAGTAATGTATGGCTGTGAGAGCTGGACTATAAGGAAGGCTGAGCGCCGAAGAATTGATGCTTTCGAACTGTGGTGCTGGAGAAGACTCTTACGAGTGCCCTGGACTGTAAGGAGGTCAAATCAGGCGATCCTAAAGGAAATCAACCCTGAGTGCTCATTGGAAGGACAGATACTGAAGCTGAAGCTCCAGTATTTTGGCCACCTAATGCGAAGAGAAAACTCTGGAAAAGACCCTGATGCTGGGAAAGACTGAAGGCAAAAGGAGAAGGGGACAGCAGAGGATGAGATGGCTAGATAGCATCACGGATGCAATGAATATGAACTTGAGCACGCTCCGGGAGAGAGCGCAGGACAGGAAGGCCTGGCGTGCTATGGTCCATGGGGTCACGAAGAGTCGGACACGACTGAACGACTGAACAACAAAATTTATTTACTCTTTAAAATATTGGACTCAGGCCTTTGTAGCAGTGTGAAACAATTAATTAATTAATTACATTTATATCCCGCCTTTTTTCCTCCTTAAGGAACCCAAGGCGGCATACATAATCCTCCTCTCCATTTTATCCTCACAACAACAACCCTGTGAGGTAGGTTGGGCTGAGAGTCTAACTGGCCCAAAGTCACCCAGTAAGCTTCCATGGCCGAATGGGGACTAGAACCTGGATTTCCCGACTCCCGGTCCAGCACTCTAGCCACTACACCAAACTGGCTCTCGTATCCTTTTAATGTAGAGAACCTGTCTAGCTATTCTATATTATATACTTAGATTATTCCTGTGGCTTTTCCTAACATGAAGGGCCAAAACACACATTATGAGAGAACTGATCAATCACTTTATTTGTTTACCTTTTTTCCATACAGTATGCTGAAAGCAGTTCACAACAAAGCATTGTGAAAAATTCATTATTAAATTGTTCTCACTTTTCTTTAACATGTATAGGAATACATATTAAAGAAAATTCCTATAAATATTAAAGAAAAGCCAAATATTTTTGGAACAGGTACATAATAAAACATCAACATCAAAACAATTAATGACTCCATTATCAACAATAACAAAATGAAAAATGCCCTCTGACCTTGCTAGTAAGATTAGCAGTAGAAGACTTTGAAAGAGCTTCAGAGTGAAACATGGGCTGTTGTCAGTCCCAGGTGTTAGTATGAACAGGATCAAACATCCCCTGGCCTAGATGACAAACAGTAGTTAGCAGCTCTCTCTTCTCTAGTGATGGCACAAAAAGCAGTGGAAGAATGAGCCCATTTGAAGCACTGCAAAGGGAGATGGGGCCAGTCCCAGATGTTAGCAGGAATGAAACACCCTCTGGCCAAGATGACAAAACAGTAGGTAACAGAGCTCTGAAGATGGAAACTGAGCACAATGATACCACATTATGTGTCATCTTTTAATAGATGTTATGTAAGAATGAGATAAGGTCATAGATGGTGTTGGTGACAGCCACACATACCTCATGATGTCTAAAATACCCCTAAAGAGCAAAGGACAAAAAAAAAATATTTTTACACTACACTTTCCGTGAGATTACAATTATTGTTTCCAAAATGATTTGTATATAGTAACTGTATTATAACTGCATTATAAGTTCCGCTACACATTCTGGGTTTTATCTAATGGTGTCATTCCATTAGTGCCAAGCATTTACTGCTTGGGGAATCCCCATTCTCATCTTTGCACAAGTGTCAAATCCAAGACTTTGATTCTGCTTGTGCAAGCCGTTGTACACAAGGCATTCCACAAGGAGTTACACAAACCTTTCCATAAGCCATTGTGCAACAAGGTGTTCCACACCTCATTTAAATTTCATTAGGTTAAGTGTTGCTTGTGCTAGTTGTTCTGGTAGCAGTTGTGCAACTACTTGCATAACAATGCTAACTCCTGCCATTTTTCCTCTAGTGTAACATTAGCTATAACTCACTTTTATAAAGATTTTTTTTAGTTTTATGTACCTCAGCTACTACAATTCCCATTTTAATAGCCATGTGCAGAAGCGTATAGGGTTTTTTGTGTGTGTACAGAAACATCCTCTTTATACAGCTGCAGAATACTTCCCTCAAATCCTGTCTCCTGTGTTTTTTTTTAAAAAGAAAAAACCAAATGCGGGGTGTGAGAGAGCGCACACTCTAAATATGAAATAGAAGTTTTGCCATAAGGGGGTGGGGGGATCAATACAATCCTAATACAGATCTGTCCAGTCAATCTAAATGAACAAAACATTTTCAAACTATAGCTGGCTTTGTGCATTTTACTTTTTGTAATTAAGGCCTGTCTCATTAAGCCAATGTTTATGGCAGATCACATACACATTTTGCTATGGTAACAGTCTTGTATTAGCCCATAGTGTTGCTTTCTTTCTAGAGCTTTTTATTTCAGGTAAATTTGAGATCTTGCTGTGTTTTTCTTTAGTCTTTGGATAGGAGAGGCCTCCCTTTACATCTGAAATTCACGTGCGCTGTTTTCTACTTCACTTTTTCTGAAATCTGCATCTTCCAATGGTAGTCACTAGACGAAGCCATCTTAGCCTACTGATTCTTCCAAAGATTGGCCGGATCATTGTCTGCTTAAGCCAATGTATCTCAAGCCTCTAAAATGAAAGAATTTTAGGGAGCAATCCTATGGCCTTACACACTGTCTGAGGGGCTACGGGATACTGGGGATTCCCTCTCTGAGGTCAGACACAGCTCTCCAGCCTCAGAAGGTGGATTCAGAGATCCAGCCCCCCTCTCTTGCAGCTGGCATGGAAAGAACTGTGCTGGTTGCCCTCCAAGATTGGAAACTTTACCTTGGAGAGGGGGAAAAGGAGGCGTTCCCATGGGCGGAGGAGACCAAAGAGGCCAGGATACGAGCTGTCCCAAGCCGGCCTCCTTCTCTCTCCCTCTGAAGCACCATCACTAGATGGGCAAAAAAAAAAAACCCATACAGCGAAATGTGGAGGACATGGAGGAAAAGATCAACTCTGCCGCTCCTCCCCTCCTGCACTGGATGAACGAAAGCCTCCAAATTCAGGGGCTTCTGCTCATCAATAGGTTTGTGCCCTTAGAATTGGAGCCATATTCCTGTATAACAGAAAGCATATAGGGTATATGCATGTGGGGGGGACAGGGACAGAACTGCCTGTGCTGCTCCTTGTGTATGCCAATGTTCCACTTAAAAAAAAATCCTGGTGCGACATCTTCAGATCTCTTTATATATTGTGCTGAAGATCGTAGTGAAAAGCAATCTGTGCAGAATTGCTGTTCTTGCCTTACGGCAAAGCCTATTGTATTTCTACCAAGAAATTGTGTTAGTAGCCTAATTTGGGCTACTGCTAATGATAGAAATTGGGTGTTGTGTCTGTTTGGCAAGAGCCTAAAACACAGTACTTAGTCTCCATAATACCCTTGTCTTTTCACATCACAAATAGCTGGGTTAATATTAAAGATGATAAATCACAATCAAGTGGAATCAAAGGGAAATTTTTTGTCTAAGTTTTGTAATAAGCAAGGAGAGGCTAATTTGTTTTGTGGAAACCCACACTCCTATTAATGAACTAAAAGTTTAACTGAACCCTGCCAAAGCAGGAAAAAGTCAATTAATTGTGCCCACCTTGTAAAAGAAGAAGAGTTTGAAAATTATGTTCACAGCCAAAATCTGAACTACAAGCAATCTTAAACTAGGATCCAAACAGCTGCTTATTCTCCCAGGGCTTGTGTGCACCTAGTCTAACACTAATGCATTTTTGTAGATTCATGCAATCTTATTTTTGGACAATTTCTGAAGTGAATACCTTCAATTACATGAGCATGCTCCAACTGGTTTATCATGCTACAATGGCTGTAAAGCATGAACTTAAACCTTCTAAAAGATAGATAAAAGCATTTCGTCACCAAAATTGGTTCCCCCCTTCCTCCTGTTCTTCTGAACAGGCATACCCTGATGGTGATGTAAGAATAAAATGTATTCTGAAAGGCCAGTATTTTCCTGTTTTTGAATGTGTGTTATACCACAGAAAAGAACTATAAGCATGTTGGGAGTCTAGAAAGCAGAGCTGATAAATGTGCTACTTCATTTCACTTTGGGGACCTGAAATTGCATCTTGTGCAGAATGAAGCACCTGGAAATAAAGTAGTTTCAAATGACATCTTTAAAGGTCATGAAGGAAATGATGGTAGGTGATCCAGACTTGGTATGGCCACAGGTGTCTTGTGTACTGAAAGAAATATACTAGAACACCTATCCTATTGCACTTATTTTCAGGCTGTTCAAAATGAATAGAAGGATAGGGACAGGACTCCATGAAATCGAAACAAAACTTTAATTTTGTTCAAATTCATTTATTGTGTTGAAGAAGGGAATCTGACCCAGAAGCAAAATTATACTTTATTTCAATAAAATGAACACAAAGAAATCTGAGATGGGTCAGTACCTGAAACCTGATTTAGACAAGCTGTTCATCATGTGATAAAACTGTTCCTGGCCAATACTATTTCAGACTGCAGGTGAGAACCAAATGCTTGCCTTCACAACCATTCAGTCCCCACCTGTAGTGGGGACCCCATAAAATCTAGACAGACAGACAGAGATAGACATACAGTCAGGGCCAGAAATATTGGAACAAGGATAACTGTTTTGGCAGTTGGCTTCTGTACACCACCACATTGAAGTTGAAAGGAAACACACCCAGGTGGGAGCAAAGTCAGGACTTTCAGCTGTAATTCAAGGGGTTTGACAAAAGTGGGGCACTAACCATTCAGGAAGGACAGCCAGTGGCATACACACACACCCATCGTTGGTGGCTCATAAGTAATGGAACAAACCAACATCATTTCAAACTTAAGGATCGCCTTTAATACCTGGATGAAAATCCTTTGCAGTCAATGACTGCCTGAAGTCTGGAACCCCTGGACATGACCAAATGCTGAGTTTCCTCCCTCGAGATGCTTTCCAGGCCTTTACTGCAGCTGCCTTCAGCTGCTGCTTGTCTTGTCTTCAGGAAGTGAAAAGCATGCTCTATTGGGTTGAGGTCAGGTGACTGACTTGGCCATTGAAGAACAACCCACTTCTTTGCCTTGAGAAACTCTTGGGTAGCTTTTCCTGTATGTTTTGGGTCATTCTCCATCTGCAATATGAAGCGGTGTCCTATCAGTTTGGCAGCATTCGGCTGAATCTAAGCAGAAAGTATAGCCCTATACACTTCAGAATTCATCCTGCCGCATCATCAATAAACACCAGTGACCCGGTTCCATTGGCAGCCAAACATGCCCATGCCATAACACTGCCTCCACCATGTTTGACAGATGATGTGGTCTGCTTCGGATCATGAGCTGTTCCTTTCCTTCTCCATACTTTTCTCTTCCCATCATTCTGGTACAAGTTGATCTTGGTCTTATCAGTCCAAAGAATCTTATTCCACAACTGGGCAGGCTTTTTTAGGTGTTTGCTAGCAAAGGCTAATCTGGCCTTTCGGTTCTTGAGCATTAACACTGGTTTGCACCTTGTTGTGAAGCCTCTGTATTTACATTCATAAAGCTGTCTCTTGACTGTAGATGTTGACAATGACATGCCTACCTCTGCAAGAGTGTTCTTGACCTGGCTAGATGTTGTGAAAGGGTTTCTCTTCACCATGAGCAGAATTCTGCGGTCATCCGCTTTAGTTGTCTTCCGTGGGCTGCCAAGCCTTTTGCTGTTGCTGAGCTTGCCAGTTAATTCCTTCTTTTTCAGGATGTTTCAAACTGTTGTATTGGCCACTCCCAATGTTTTTGCTGTCTCTCTGATGGGTTTATGTTGTTTCCTCAGCCTAATGATGGCCTCCTTCACTCGCATGGACACCTCTTTGGACCTCATGTTGGGAGTTCCAGTGAACAGCTACCAAATGCAACTGTAACACTCAGAACCACCTCCAGGCCTCTTATCTGCTTGATTGGTCATGGGATACCCAGGAAACAGGCCACACCTGGCCATGCAGCTGCTTCTCAGCCATTCGTTCCATTACTTATGAGCCACCAACGATGGGTGTGTGTGTATGCCACTGGCTGTCCTTCCTGAGTGGATAGTGCCCCACTTTTGTCAAACCCCTTGAATTTACAGCTGAAAGTCCTGACTTTGCTCCCATCTGGGTGTGTTTCCTTTCAACTTCAATGTGGTGGTGTACAGAGGCCAACTGCAAAACAGTTATCCTTGTTCCAATATTTCTGGCCCTGACTGTACAGATAGATATACACAAGATTAGGCACAGGCTTAATCTACACATAGCAGTTATACCCTTATGATACCTTTATCATAACTATTGGTACACATGACACTGATGGGCACCAATAGTTATGATAAAGGTATAACTGTTATGTGTAGATTCAGCCACATTTAATTTATGTTGTTTTAAATCTGTTACTGTATTTTAAATCTGCATAGCTGCCAGGTTTTATTTTGGTATTTTTATTTTATACTGTATTTTTAAACTTTTATATTGTATTTTATTGTGTTCTATTTTATGGTTTCAATTGTTGTGAACTGCCCAGAGAGCTTTGGCTATTTGACAGTACAGAAATGTAATAAAATAAATAGATCTATAGATACCTATCTATACCTATACACACATACCTCTACCTGTTGAAAGCTAAGTGTTGGTAGTAGGGCTGTAATATAACCTCTCAGGCATTATTTGTTTGTTTATTTATTTATTTATTTATTTCTATACCCCCCAATAGCCAATGCTCCCTGGGTGGTTCACAACAATTAAACAACATGGTGGTTTTGTATATGCAGAGTTGCCCCAGGCCGACTGGGGACTATTTAACCATCCAGTCCCACATCTGCTGTCTGAAGTGGTATGGTCCAAAAACAATTTTTCCACAAAATCTGCTTTTTATGTAGACCAACTCTTAATTGTTATGGTTTATAGATAAAACATGGGTTCAGGTGCAGTCACAGGTGATACTCTGTTGGATCCTTCAGTTTGAAAAAAAGTAGAATGCATTCATGTGGGCAAAAAATAGTTCCAGTTCTCTTTATTCAAAAGAATAACAGATTAACATTGGTCAGTAGTATACCCAGCTACTACTAAGCAAGAATATGGTGTTACTATGGCAGAGAGTGATTTACTAGCTTGCATCTATTTTGGACTGGTCAGGTGATCAATACTTCATCAGCTGCACTGGCTTCCAGTCTGTTTCTGGGCCCAGCTAAAAGTGTTGGTGCTGATTTGTAAAGCCCTAAATAGCTTGGAGCCAGAGGATCTAAAGGAACATGTTTTGTATGTAGCTGCTTGGACCTTTAGGTCATTTTTGCAGGCCATTTTTGCAGGCCCTCCTCTGCGTGCCCCCCGCTGAAGGAAATTAGGTAAGTGGCTACAAGAGGAGAGGTCCTTCTCAGCCCCATTTATGGAATGCCCTCCTCAACAAGGCTAACCTGGCACCTACAATGTTCATCTTTTGGCACTGGGTGAAGACTTTTCTCCCAGGAATTTTAGAGACGGCGCAATCCTATGCATGTTTAGACAGAAAAAAGTCATACAACTCCCAGCACTTCCCAGCCAGCCATGCTGAATGCGAAATGCCAGGAGCTGCAGGACTTTTTTCTGTCTAAACATGCATAAGAATACACCCTCAGTGTTTGAGATGTCATGGCTGCTTTTATTCATCTTTAAATTTATTCCTGCATTTTTTGTCATTTTGTATTGTAGTTTATTCTTTCAGCTGTTCATAATCCACCAGAGAATGTCTGTTATTGGGCAGATTAAAACTATAATCAATAATCTATTTGCAATCTTCAGTGTCCATGTGTGGACACTGAAGCTTACAAGTTGGGTAGGGTGGAACAGTGTTTCCACCCATAGTAGAGACCCTGTACTCTTACTGAAAAATAGAGTCAGAACAGTCATCTGCCTTCCAAATTGTTGCATGCCACCCATTAGTAGAAGGCAGTGCACAAGCCATCACCCCTAAATTCCAGGGAATAATGACAGGAGAAAGGATTTCATTCAGAAAAGGTTTGCCCTGAGCCCAAGTCCCCCCTCAAACACTGGCAGTTCAGGGGCCACCCCTTCATTGCCGAAAGGATTGCAGGGCAAGGAAACATTGGGTTCTGAGGGTTTCTCTTTTGGGGATCTGTTTTGGTTTAGAGATTATACCTTCACGCCTGAGATGATTGTGTGGGGAGGAGGGTCCTGTCCTATAAGTGTTAAAAGGATGTTCAGTGGAACATTGCCTTGTCCCTTTTTATTTTATTTTAAATCAATTTTCCTGATGTGATGCAAAATACATTTGTCTTTGTCTCAATAGTAACATTGAAAAGTGGTCCACCCACACGATCTAGAGGCATTTAAATATTAGTTAAAGCAGTTGGTTCCCAAATTGTGGGGTTGGGAGAAGTTTGTGGGCGGATCCTTTTGCAGCTGCAGTATTATGAAACTGGCATATGCTGGGCAGAGCACATTTGCAGGCACTCGATCTTCATCACCAAGCAGATCCCTCGTGGGTTTAACTTGAATGCTGAAGTTAATACTTAGAGTAGATAGAAAAGCAGATTGATGTCGTTTTTAAGTTAAACTCTAGTATATCATTTGCCCATGGTATGTTTGTCAGTTTCAAAGACATCTTGACACTTTGCAGTGGTGGTTTTCGTACAGCTGGCACCAGAGGTCTTTTTTTGAGTCAAGAGGGGGCTCCCTCTTCCTTTTATTGCCCCTATTCTGTAATACATCTCCAAATGACATAAACATGACGATTCTGAAGTAGACACGATAAACTGTATTGCAAAGTGTGAACTATGTGGCCTTCAGCCAGTCTGTTACACAACAGCATGGATATGATTTCTACCGCCACAGGTGTATCACCCAGGCATGCAGAATTTCCAGCTCCTTACATATAAGCACAGGTCTACCTGTGGGCAACGTTAAAGGCTGTTGGGAGAGGGGGAGAGACATGCTTCCCTATATACCATGCTTCAGTTGGAGCAAGTTATGCATGCTCTGGAGGACAAGAAACTCCTACTGAGACAGGAGGAGAACTTTGGAGAGGCCTATACTGGATAGCTCCATTCATTCATTCATTCATTCATTCATTCATTTCTATACCGCCCAATAGCCGAAGCTCTCTGGGTGGTTCACAAACATTAATTAAGCTCTATTGAGCCTATGGGAACCCTTTCCATGTAGATGCAGCAGCCATACTTAGATCATGCCCTATGCTCACTTCTCAGTAATTCATGCATTCTTTGGTCATGTCGCAAATCATGCTTTCATCAGTGGAAGCAACAGATGTTTATTTCTTAAGCATGACCAGTTTCCAGTTGGTAAATGTGTACTGCCGCATTCTCCTGTTGAAACAGAACAGTGGCCAGATTGCAGCATTTCTTTGGCCCTTACAAAACTGCACCGAGAGCATTCTATTTGATATAATATAGCAGGATGACCTCTCATTAACTTCACCTTTGAAATAGGGAGGCTTTTCCCTTCATGATTATAGAGTCCCCTAAGAAGGATCAGAGCATCTTATTCTTATTCTTTTTCCTGGAAGAACTGCAGTGCAGTAAATCTTTTGACACAAACTGCAGAAACTGGTAAACAGCTTCAGTATAACACTCCCCGAATAATGCATCAAAAATCAGGCATGAACAGGAATTAAATTCTCCTTGGGAAGCATTATGTAGCTGTCATCCTTCCACCAATCCTGCCTTTTCACTATCTAATGCTGAATCTTGGTCAGATAAGCCTCACCCTTGCTTAAGCAGCTAGGCACAAGGAAACATCAGTATTTCAGCATTCCCAATTTAGTTTGTATTAGCCTAGTCTGAAATCAGAGCTTAGATTTGGTTAGGTAAACACACAGAGCTGATCCTTAAAGGCTCAGTGCCTCAGATGTATTTAGCACTTTGAACTGCTTTGGATAACCTGAGTATGGAGGTTTCTGAAATGCCATTTTCAAACGAACATAATACGCAAAAAAGTGATGAGTGAAATCAGTCCTTGGTGTACTGACAAAGGGTAAATTTACTTACTCCTTTTGGAACAACCTGATTCTTTCTGCCCTTGACAAAATAAACCAGTTTTCTCCAAACTTGTCCCCTCCAGATGTGTTAGACTACAACTCCTGTGCTGGCTGGGGATGCTGGGAGTTGTAAACCATCACATCTGGAGGAGGCCAGATTGGGAAAGGCTGAACTATCCAGTGCATTTGTCCCTTAAGCTTCCAGTTTATCCCCCTTTTCCGGTATATTTTGACTTCTTTATATACAACAAAAGCTGAAGCAGAAGAACAGCAGCCTCATGTGATGGATCTTGTGCTGGGCTGCACTGTTTTGAACAGTACGTGGGAGTTTGAGTGTTTCAGTGTTCCCTCCACATAAAATACATCACAGACATACAAAACAAGCTTAGAACCTACTCTCCAGCATCTTACTTTTGTATACATAGGTATTTATGACCATTCAGTTATTCATTTTCCAACTGATGGCTGAAAAGGTACAACCCAGCAACGCTTGGGTTTTCTGCTAGTCTAGAGGTTCTCAAACTGTGGCCTCCGCAAGCCCCGATCAGATGGTCTGTTTAAAGTTGGGGAATGTCTGTGCTTATCTCGGCACTCCATTTATTTTTCCTGATAATGGAGACTGAGAGCTTCTCTACACAGGCGGTTTATTGCACCCTTGCGATTGGTCATTCACGGAAGTTTGTGGGTCCTTTACATGACACCATCAACCTCCAGGACATCTCCTGTGCTTTCCCCCCTTTATCCCGCTTTCAAAAAGAGTGGAGATAAGCTGTAATAAAAGGAAATGGCATGATATTGGCAGTGTGTAAAGCTGGCACAGCACTTTAATTCAGCCACTAGATGGTGGTGTTTTGTTGAACATATAGAGCATTGCTGAGCAGGGAAGTTTTCCATTCCAAATCACATGTTCACTGTCTAAAGGAGTCCATTGTGAATCCAGAAAGACTCTGGAAGAAGAAAGCCCTGGTAAAATGCTAGACTTCTGCATAATGTACAGATGCCCTGAGGCCTTTTCCCCCCAAGTCTGGGTTATCAAACAGGCAAACAAGACCCTGGCCTAAGGCCTGTCATAATATGGCACTGCTACAGTCTACTAATCCCCCTCCCCGGTTTATTAGGTGATCTGCTGAAACCCCCAATAATTTTCAAGTAGTCCACATACAAAACAACACAGAGTTTAAGAACCTTTGTGAGCTACTCTATTTTACCTTCAAGTGCGATGCACAGATGCCTGAGTGGGGCTATGTAAGTAGGGTCCAGCTCAGACCTCAGTGACTCCCATTGAGTGATGTGATACCAAGTAAATACATGCAATGACAACTAATAATTTTGCATGTGTGCATGTCATTGGCATAATATATTCTAGGTACAACGTTTTAAGATCTTTGCAGGCAGACACAATTTGTTGGTTAAAAAACAAGCAAAGCCAGGCGTAGTGGACTAGACTAGAGGATAGTAGGGGAAGGAGGACAGGGATTTAAAATCACAGGAATGCGAGAAAATTCTTTAGGGAACAGAACTTTCAGCCAAAGCTGCTTCTGGTTCCTTTTCTCTGAGAAGGGAAAGGCTCATCTCTAACCCAAGCGGATGTATTCCCAGGCAGTTGAGCAGAGGATTGCAGCCCACGTGCTCCTATTTTTCAGGATTTATTTATTTTATTAAATTTCTTAATCGCCCATCCGGCCGGTCACCTGGCCACTCTGGGAGATGTACAACAATACAATTTAAACAGTAAAATCAGGATCCTTGATACTATACCCCGATTAGGGTAATTTTAATTAGAGTGATTCTCATTAATCAATTGTTTGAATTGCCCTTGTTGTTTTTGCCTTTGTCCACATTTACATTGTAAATTCCTTGCAGCAGGGCTGGCCTTCTCATAAGGCAGAGTGCATCCTCTGCCTCAGGTGGCAGCATGGGGGGAGAGGCAAATTGTGCACTTTCCATGCCCCCACCAGGAGAGCCCCCCCCCCCCTGCTGCCTTGCTCCAGCAAGGCAGCACTACAGCGGGTGTTCCACAGAGCCCTGCCAGCCACTCTCCCACTGTGGCATTTGCCACAGTGGGAGAGCAGAGCCAGTGGGGCTATTCAGAGCTGCCACCTACCTGGAGCACCTGTTGAGGAGCTACCAGGTTGGCAGGAGCTCCGGAAAGCCCTGCTGGCTCCACTCTTCCATGGCAGCAAATGCTGCAGCAGGAGAGCAGCCACCCACCCACCCTTGGCACACTCTGAAAATCTCAGAGTGAACCAGAGGGCAGGCAGGATTTAACAAAATCTATACATGCGATCTCCTGGGACACACCTCCCACAATGCCTGGCTTTGAGAAAGGACCCCTCAGAGTTACACATTTGGGCCTGGTCATGGCCAGCTCTCTGAACAGCTGCACTGTTCAGAGTAGCCAATGCAGCTCTTCAGAGAACTCTACCTCATTCTGAGAGGATTCTCAGAGTGAGCCAAATGGCAGGCAGAGGTGGAGGCAACCAGGTGAGGGACGGGCACAGGGTGATTGGGAAGGACATGGTGGTGGTGATGTGATGGGGGTAGCAGCAGGAATGGGTGGGTGGGACATCTGTGCTCTCCCACCTCAGGCAGTGTGAGAGTTTGCACCAGTGCTGCCCGGCAGCCAGAGACCTGGCTTTTTACTTATGAAACTCTGTCAAGCATTAGTGCTGTATAAGTACAATATTACTAATAACGGCATTGTACATTGCCCTGGGTGCTTTTCAAAGCAGAAAACAGGTCTGTATGAGAAATTTGTTTCAGTTCATTTTTGATGAGGACTTACTCAGTTTGCACTTTCCAGACCAAACAGGGACTTGAACACAATCTGTGGTTGACGTCTTTTCATTTCCAGTAATGTGAATGACAGACCAAAAAAATATGCATTCGACAACATGTGTACATTTGAAAAACGTGGATGAAAAAAATGGCTACTTTTGAAAAACGCACACAAACCCACTTTAATCAATGGGAGAAGAATGCGTACATTTCAAAGATGTGCACAACTGATGTGCACATTTGGAAAAATATGCACAAAAATATGCACACATTTTCCAGAAAAAGATTGCAATCTGATACAGACATGAGATGGAATGAGCTTCAAGGTGGAATCTGAAGAACTTTGATGAGCTTGCGTTTTGTTTGTACACACATCCCTAGCTGAAAGATTATTGATACATTTTTTAAAAATACATTGCTCCTCTATGGGTATTGATGCTCACATTCGCCTGAAAAGGACAGAGACATTCATGGCTTCTACTGAAATGTACACTGGGGACATTTAACTTGGCTCACATTTTAAGCTTTTCTTGCAAATGGGAAGATCTTTTATTTTAACTGAAGCCAACGGCTTGATGGAAAGAATCCTGACAGGAACCCCAGGCGAAGGCTTATAAAGCTTACACTTGAGTCTTCTCTGATTCTGTTATATTTGTAGTTGTTGTTTTCTTTCTGTAGGTTACTATTACAGAATTAAATATCAAGTTCTGAGCTGGTCTTTAAACTCCTTCCACCCAAAGTTCTCTAAAGAGGCTGAGACATTTTCCTAAGGAATATGGAAGCTCTTCTTTCCACCAGGAATCTATATGTAACATTAATGAGCAAGGAGGTGGAATGCTACTTTACCCACAACCAACAGTTGAGTGGGCAGTCATTTTTTTCCTGATGAAGAGTGCTGAAGCCCATAGAAGTGCTCCCTCTTTCTGATGGCTGCTTGTAATGTTCCCAGCTTCCTCTTTTACGGCTCGAAAGCAAGCTAGAGGTACGAATTACTAGAGATGCTTCAACCCTCCCAGGAGAAATCCATTTCCAAATTCTGTTCACCTGAAGGCCCCCCCCCCCCAATAGAGTTCTGCTACAACGTTTGGGTCCAGGAAAAACTGTATCAGAAACTCTGTATATTTCCCATCATTTAAATGACACTTGTGTGTGAGTCTCAGAAGATCTGTGCATACATATTAGCTTGGGCTGCACTGCAACTTTGGGCATGATGAGATTAGGAAGATTTTACACAAGAGGGTTTTAAAAAATAGCATAAGAATACAGATATCATGGGAATTCTGATGAGATAGTTTGGTGTCAAATACCTTTTCAAGAAAATAACACAAAAGTACAGAACCTTGTAGTAGTGTGATACCTACCCACCTCGAACTTCAGAAAGAAATTTGCAGAGCACATTCAGTAAAAGGACTGTAGATCTTGTCTGTGCTTCCAATATTTTGAATAATTTTGGGGATGTTCAGAATCCCTGTTTCCAACCCAAGTTTTGCTAGTTGTGCATTTGGTATCAGCGTTGTTCATCCTTTGTGTCTTTGTATCTGCCTGTCCTTAGGTTTAGTATAAGGGCCAAATGAGATGTGATGGTAATTGCATGGATACAATTAATGTGCACATTTTTTAAAAAATGTGGGAAGTAGCCATGCTGGTGTCCCTGAGCACCATCATGGCCAAAGAGGGTGGGGAGGCTGAGTTTAATCGCTTCTCACTTGTCATGCTCCCCTTCTATTTGCATCAGGAAGGAAGTTGCCATTGGCAGCCTGCCCACCTCTTCCAATTCCAGTGCTGCTCACCATCCCTAGTGACTGCAATTTACATGTATGTTAACTGCATTCACACAATCCACACCAGATCTAGTTTGGCCCTGAGATTAAGTGCTGCCCAACAAGCCGGCATGAAATTTTTTTCTTTCCTTGACTTTTAATATATGAATCTTCCTTAGCCTGAGTTAAACCATTGCTCCATCTAACCCAAGACTGTCTATTACAAGGGTTGGCAGAAAGTGGGGCTTTCATCACATGGAACTTTTATCCTGTAATTGAGATTGCTTCTTCACGGACGTTTGCGGGCTCTTTACATGACGCCGTGACCCTCCTGCACTAAATGCCCTTTGTTCCATTTTTAAATAGATCGCAGATAATGAGCTATCAAATTACCCTGTTGTGTTCTGCTTCAGTTTCCTCCATGAAAAGAGGAAAAGTGGGAAGAAGAGGAGAGAGATCAATGAAAGATAATGGAAGACTCGGATACAGGGAGAAGGGTGGGGAGGAAACGGATGTAAAGGGAGTCAGTGGTGATCTTGCATTTAAAACGGAAGCAGAAAGTCCCATTTTAAATGCAGGATTTTAGGCTGGTGTAGAGATGCCCTTGATCTCTAGATTTTTGGACTTCAACTCCCAGAATCCTCTACAAGCATGACCAATTGTCAGGAATGCTGGGAGTTGAAGTCCAAAACAAGCTTTCTGCCCACCCCAGTCTACTCTGCTTGGCAGTGACTCTCCATGCTCTTTCCCACTCCGTTGTGTTCCTTAAACTGGAGTGCCAGGCAACGAGTGTCAGACTTTGGGCATGCTCAGCAACATGTGCTCCAGGAATGAGCTATGGCCCTCCCCATTTAGGAAGCACACTAGGTCAATGTTTGAGGATCCCTGATTTAAGCCAATGACAGAACAATAAACCTCTGAAAATGGTTCATTAAAGAGAAAAGAGCTTTCCAGAAGGTAATGGCAAATATTTTCTGGCTGGCCCACACTAAGGCAAGGACAGGTCTCCTACTTGGCCTAAAGATATTCACAATAAATAGTTTCTGCAAGAAGCTCAGCTCCCATTTGCCCCATTCAATCCCCCATAAACAGTATTTATGGCTTCTTTCACCACCAGCCAAGACCTCCTTCCCTTAGAGAAAATCACACAGAGAAAACATAATATGCAAGGATGTACTTTTTATGTCAGAGTTCTGGTAACAAAGACACTCTTCGATGCGCTCCTTCAGGTTATACAATCCGCCAGTAAGCATCTTGCGTGGATATAGTTTATAATATTGCACACCGACACTTTCTGCCAGTAAGTCTTAGAGACGATATCACTGGAACTATCCCCCCGCCGGCCCCCAGCAAGGATGTATCCAGGCTTAGCGTACCATAGCTCCATTTTAAATGTTTGTGTGTGTTTTAAAAATCAAGGCAAATATACATACCCTAATGATCCCTTATGTTAGAAAATCTGACACTATAAATCTGAAGTATTTAACTACAACTGCCTTTTGATACAGGATCTGATATGTCACATTGCCGTGAAGCTTCAAAGTCTCTTCCTCAAGATTTTTAAAATAACGAGTGAAACAAACTGGTGTTTGAAGTTGTATGGATCATACAGTTACTCTAGTCAGAGAATCTAGACTGACTGTGGCCACTCAGTGTACATACAGTGGCAAATCCAGGTCTTTTGCTATGTAATGTGTGAAACAGCTCTCAAAGCTGTTGGTGTATGGTTTTTAAAGAGACGATTTACTGGCTAGAAAGCAAACTTGTGTGTGCCTTCTTTGCTTTCCTCAGATTACATTACATTTATTGCAAAAAATGAAATACTCAAGGATTCATATGCTGCAGAAGCTATGTACACTGGATCCCACCCACCCCTATTAACAGCTTCCCTATCATACAACATTTAACTCCATTATCTCTTACGTCAAAAGTTAGACATTCCTCCTCCACAATGCAATTAGGGTGCAGTCCTATGCATGTTTAGACAGAGAAAAGGCCCACAACTCCCAGCATTCCCCAGCCACTATGGCTGGCTGGGGAATGCTGGGAGTTGTATGCCTTTTCTCTGTCTAAACATGCATAGGACTGCAGCCTTAGCGGCCTTGTTTTTGGTGTGTGTGTGTCATGCATATGTATGACAAACGTATAAATATAGCATGTTTCTATAAAATCAAGACTTTATTTATTTATCATATTTTAATCTACCCAATAACCAATGTTCCCTGGGCAGATTACAAACAGTTAAAAGACTAAAATGCCATACAAACCTTTTTGGGTCAATAGGAAAAAGTGGCAATTTGCTGCTGAATTTTGGAGAGGCAGGTGAATTCTAGGAATTTTCAGGGGACAGTGGTCTTACAGAGGGAAGACCCTTACAGAGGTAAGACCCTCCTCCAAACAATCTTTAGGTGAAGTTTTCAACCCCCTGGAACATATGAAAATTGCTTGGCTCAAATATTTTGGCCCAGCACTAGTAGTAATCATGTCAGCCAAGCGGAAGCCATTTTAAGTCTCCACTGTTTACATGCAAACTTTAAAGTACATTTTCTTGAAAACTGTAAAATCTACAGAAACAGTTCTTGTCCCCCTGCCTACTGAGTATGACATTGATACAATTATAGGACATACTGAAATCTGAGAGTTAGAAGTGGGGGGGTCCTAGAGAACAAAGTGTTTATATCTTTTTCTTCACAGAAATGATATTTCTCTCATGCATACAATTCCCATCACTTCCTCACAAAATACTTCGTTCTCCTCACAGACATTATTCAACACATGTACTGACACGTAGCCACTTGGACGTAAACCCTGAACACATGTAAGGGATCTTTTAAGTTTGAGCCACTGCACACTGTTGAAAATAGGCACGTCAGTCTCAGATGAATCAGAAGGTCAGAAACAAGGATTGTGATATAATTGTTGATTGAGAATTAAAACATGGAAAGGGTTATGTACTTTATAGCATGAAATGATGTCTGACAAAGAAGTAAAACATGCGGTGTATAATTTTCTAATGAGCGTCTGTGCTTATTCAAATATGAGAGGCAGAAAGGAAGATGGACAGTATTATGATCCAATTGGGATTTTAAGGTTTTGGTATTGCAAATGTGTGAAATCCTGTTCAGAAATTCAAAAAAGGGTTAACAGCAACGCATGAGAAGAAGGAGCGCTCCAGCCCCACCTCTCCTCCATTGCAGAGGATGACTGTCTGCGGTGGGCAGCTTCCTATATCTCTGGTGGCTCTCCACACAAGCCAGAACACTGACAAATCCATGTTCCGGCTGGCGTAGAGAGCCCCCACAGATACTGAAGGCTCTCCTCTTCAGACAGACATGCTCCGCAAGTACGGAGCGACAAACGTGATAGAGGAGAAGGTTGCGGCTGGAGTGCTCCTTCACCTCCCACTGTGCTGTTAACCTTTTTGTGAATGCCTGAACAGGGCTGGAGTTATAGGGTGACGTGGGCAGTGGAGTTAAGGATGGGTTTTAGGGTGCAAAAAGGCTCACAGACTGAAGCAAAAGGGGAAACAATTTGAGGGCAGAGGGAGAGGTGTTCATGAGAGGAGGAAGAGTAAGGCTAGACCTACACTAGTGTTTTTAATTGATACTGAAGTGCACTGATAACTGTTGAGGCACATGAGGCATTCTGTATTTAGTGCCAACAATTTTGATTCTTCCATTTTCGGCATTTTGGGTCGGGGGGGGGGAATGAAAACTCTGGTGAAAGAGGCTGGGAGAGGTGAGAAGTTTGAATAACTTTCTCCTTGGGGAGGAGAACAGGGTTTCAGTTTACCTTTTTAACTGTAGGCAGCAGGATGTTTATATATATACATACACATAACATACACATACATACATATATACACACACACACATACTCCCTGCACTTGCAGGAGCCCAGGACTCTTCTCTTCTCCAGCCCAACAGCTCTTTCTGAACTCCTAGGAGACCACATGACCTCACTCTCTCCAATAAGCATTCAAGAGAGGCTCCGGGGCTGCAGAAGTATCTTTGCAAAGCACGAGCAATCAAGGATTTTAGAGCTGTAGAGGAATTCCGCTCTTCCTTGTAGCAACACAGAGCAAGCAAAATAAGCATTTTTCTAAAACTTCAAACGTCCCATGTGTTCTTTCCAAAGAAGCTTTTGGCAAAGAAACTTCTGCAACCCAGGAGTACTTCCTGAATGGCTATTGGAGAGGGTGAGGGTGAGGGTGAGGTCATGTGGTCTTATCAGAATTTAAGAAGTGCTGCCGGGCTGGAGAAGCCTCTCATGCTGGGGGCCTTTTTCAAGTAAAAAACCAAATGTTTTTAGAAAGATCCTTCAGCCACCTCCCAAACTTAAAAAGGTAGGCAGAAACCCTGCCCCCTTCCCCAAGAAGAAAATTCTCTGAAATTTCCCCCCTCCCTACAAAAGAGGCAGAAAAAACAATGCCTCTTTTGCAGGGAGAGAAAGAATTCCCGAAAACAGGGTGCAGGATGCGGCACAGCACTATTCTGTATATTGCTTTTCTAGCATTATTTCTCACTTTTTATTCCATATTATTCAAAATACCACAACAGATGTCACTGTGCACTACCAGATATAAATGCACAAGAGGGATATAGTGTCACCATGATGGATCATATTGATATGACACAAGGTGTAGATCTGGCCTAAGTCTTAGTAAGGAAGAAAATGTGGGGGAGTTCCTTATGGATTTCCAGATTTAACAAACCCTTAGGTTGTTAGAGCTTTGACAAAGGACTTTCCTTCCTGATTACTGAGGGAAAGGCATGCTCAGCCATTGTGACAACTTTTTTGAATAGCCCCCCAAAATACACAATACAGCCATAATTACCATGTTTTGAAAGAACCAGAAGACGGGCTGTTTAAAAGTTCCTTCTTCCTTGATAATTGGGGAAGTATGTACTCCTCAAAGCAATGAAAACGAATAAGTGAAAATCAGTGCTCCAGTCACAAAAACCTGGTTAAAAACGTAGAAAAGCTTAACAATTTTTTATGAAAAAGCAGAGAAACTGAGTTCTAGCTCCCTAACTCAGCGGTCCCCAACCTTTTTGGGACCAGGGACTGGTCCGTGGAAGACAATTTTTCCACGGACTGGGCTGCAGTAGGGGTGTGGGAACCCCCTTTACCTTGGGTCCACGGGGGAGGCGATCTGTCCCCCCCCCCAGAATCCTCATCGGCCCTGGACTTGCCGCGGAGCTACCGGCCGGCTCCGGCCAGGGGAGGACTTCTGGCCACTGGACGCAGACACCATTTGCGTCCCTGTTCTTTGGAGTAATAGGCTATTACTGCAAAGAACAGGGCCAGAGCTGGCTGGCAGCTCTGCGGACTCGCCGCAGAGCGGAGCTGGCTAGGGTCGGCGAGGATTCCGGGGCAGGGGGGAGGGACAGATCACTTCCCCCCCGCATAGACCCAAGGTAAGGGGCGGTTCCCACACCCCTCCTGCGGCCCGGTCCCTAACAGGCCACGGACCGGTACCGGTATGCGGACTGGGGGTTGGGGACCCCTGCCCTAACTGACCAGTTGGGAAGGCAACAGGGGTTAGTAAGGGAGGTGCACGTTTTCTTTAGTCTGCACACCTTGGGTATGAAGTGTAGGGGAGAGTGAGGCTTTCTTCACACAGAGCTTTTATCCTGTGATTGAGATTGCTCCTTCACAGAAGTTTGCAGGCTCTTTACATGATGCCGTGACCCTCCAGGGCATCTCCTGCACTAAATGCCCTTTGCTCCGTTTTTAAATAGATCACAGATAATGAGCTATCAAATTACCTTATTGTGTTCTGCTTCAGTTTCCTCCATGAAAAGAGGAAAAGCAGCAAGAACAGGAGTGAGATCAGTGAAAGATATGGAAGACTCAGATACAAGGAGAAGGAGGGGAAAGGGGAAGGGGGAAAGGAAGTGGGTGAAAAAGGGAGTCGTTGTGATCCTGCTTTTGAAACGGAAGCCGAAAGCCCCATTTTAAATGCAGGATTTTAGGCTGGTGTAGAGATGCCTGGAGTCTGTCAGGAACAAAAAGGGAGTATAAATAAGGGGGGGGGGTAGGGTGCTACAAGACTTATTTTGCAGCATGCAGTAAGGTGTCTTGGGGGTAAAGATTCCTAGGGTTCAGTGATTTCTAATTCCACCTTTTATCCACCTTTGCAGAAACACCTCAGATGGCTCCTTTAGAGTTCTAACTGGTTGTGACTGAAACCTGGAGCAGATTCAGTGCCTGACTGATATTAGAGCCACCAGCCCCCACTGGACAGGATTAGTAAAGTCAAGGAGATGACAAACAAAAGACTCAGCCAGGGATGATGCAAAGGTTATCGCATGCACAGACCTTGAAAGGACATGCTGAATCACTGGAATGGCAGACTTCTTCTTTGTTCTCTTTGAGACTGGAATGGCAATTCTTCCATTGTAGTCAGTCCTGACACTGCATTGGGGTATAGGCATGTGGCAACACAGCCGAAACCTTGGCCTATTTCTGCCTTCCCCAACCTGGTTCCCTCCAGAAATGTTGGACCATAACTTCCATTATCCCCAGCCACCATGTCCAATGGGTTGATGAAAGTTGCGGTTCAAAACATCTGGAGGGTACCAGGTTGGCCTATCTGAGCTATTTTCCAAATTTGCTCCCACTCATAATGTTACAATATAGGTGTATCTTTGGACATTTTGAAAACAGTTTGTGTGGCCCAAGGAAATGCCACCATTCAGCTGAAAGATCCATAAATTAAATTCACAGGCATTTCATTTCCGGGCTCTGCAGCAGCATAGGCAAAAGCTGACACAAGTGGACAGGTTTTACTCAGAAGGGCTGGAAAGAATAATGTGGAGGTGGAGAAAGAATGGATTCAAAATCACCGTGGAAGATTAATTGTGTGACATGCGAGCAGTTGGTTAATGGGACTGGGTCAGTACCCAGTGACAGATGCTTTGACAAAAAGGACCTTTGCATTGCACTTCAAATGATGGCAGAGATTTGTTTTCCTACACTTGTTTACCTCACTATAGTGAAAAATGTAATGTGTGAAGCAGTTCTCAGAATACCATTTCGGTTATTTGAAAAGGGACTTTACAAGCCAAGATATTCTCCGCTCTGTAGCTTCCATGCTCTGAAAAATGAAACAAATCTAAATGGAAATTACAGGCTTAGCTGACAAACTTTGCTTTGGAAATTGACATTTGTACGCTCTATGCATGAAACCATTGTCACATATGAACGGCATCAAACACACCACAGGGGGGGAATGGTCAGAGCAAATAAGCCTTTTATAGGTTTTGTCCACTTTTGCATCCTCTGACACATTACAGCCACTTCTCTATTAAGCTTGCCAATGCCCCCACGGGGGGGGGGGGGGGAGGTGGACAACAACCCAGCCTAGTTTGCTCTTGTGCTTTTAACAGTAGCTTAATGTATAGAAATCAGCAGGTGGGTTTATCTCACAGGACAGAGCTAAACATTATCATCTGCTAATGTCTGACCTTCAAACTGCTGTTAAAGGCAAACCTACAGTGGCCACCAGAAAAGTTGGCAATTCTGTTTTCTATTAAACAGAGCCTATTGCAATCAAATGTCATTTCTCCCTAGGGATTCTGCTTTTGGTTAAGAAGCCAACATTCATTTACTGAGAAGTGAATTTCATGCTCCCCTCCCAACAAGCATCTCAGGATATCCCCTGTGGAGGTCAGACACCCCAGGGTGTCACACCTGGTGCCTACATTGTGGTCTTTTCAGTTCCAGGTGAAGACCTTTTTATTGCCCCAGGCTTTAAAGTTTAAAAACATGGCATAGGGTTGTTTCAGTCTTGAGCACTACTGTTGCTGGCGTTATTCAGATGCTGGTCTAACTTATTTTTAATCTTATGTTTGTTTTGTATTTTTATATTTTATGGTTTTTCATTTCTGTGTGTGCCATACAGAGAAGTTATTTTAATGGGTGGTATAAAATGCTGCAAATAAATAAATAGACAATGTAAGAAGCCTAACTATTAAAGGATGGATCACTGGATATGAGGGAGGATTGATTAGTTTGGCAACACTTTTTGAATGATTTTAATGGAGTGGAATTTTGGCAGTAAACTCATGTACTAAAAATCAAGTTTCTAGATCCACATGGATGCAGGCGAGGGCATTGACTGTGGCTTTCCTTAACAGGAACAGATGGTCAGTGGAAGATGGCAGGCAGCCATGGTATGCATCTGGATTTTAGAAGGCACCACCCTTTCAGCATTTTCCCACCAGGATGGGCAAAAATCTGATTTACTACAATTAATAAAGATGGACAAGTGTTTCTAAGTCCACAATCCTAAGCACACTTACTGGACAGTACATCCCACTGACTTGCATGTGAGTAAAGATGTGTAAGATCAGCATGTTTGCCTGCAATCCCTGCTTTCTTGAAATTAAGTTCCATTGAAATAAATGGGACTTGCTCCTGCATAACCATAATTCAGGCATATTTTTGAGTAACCATATTTCTGCAATTGCACACAGTGGGTTTTACTTCTGAGGAAACATACATACATAGTGTTCAGCTGCAGGAGAGACAGTATGAGCCTCTTAGCAGGGTTGCCAACTTCTTTTTAATGGCCCAGCTCTTGTGTATCTAGACAGCCTCAGCTATTGGGCAGCATCAAAATGAATAAATAATACAAATAATGCAGAAATGCTGCTAAAGCCTTTCACCATCACTGTATCTCCACATAAAGAAAAGCTTGCATGTCAGGCTAATGTCAGACACAGAAGCAGTAATTTTTTTTTAAAAAAAAATTGGCGATCTTATTGCTGATACCCTGGCAAACTTTCTACACCATGCCTCTGTTGGCCAGCTCTGTTGACACCATCTGGATTACTTCTGCAATGAAAAGTGAGCAAGTTCTCTTATCCTTACAGGCTAATAGATGCTAATTAACTGCAGCTGGAGCATGCCATGTTCAGCAGCCATCTTTGGAGCACCTTTCGGTATACTGCCTAGTATACTGCCTAATCATCCCCTTCTTCCTTTCAGTGTGTTGGTGGCAGAGGATTCCTTACTTTCTGTTTTCTGCTGTGAAGCTTGATTACCAAGCCCAAGTCTGAATGGGTACTGGTGTTTGCCAAAGAGAGGAAAAAGCTAGATGGAAACTCTTTGGAAAAGCAATCTCTTCTCACTCCCTCCTTCCCAGAAATCCTAGTTTTGTGGGGAGATGGAAGGCTCCAACTAGTATCAGGCTAGAAGGCTCTGCCCCATTTCTCCTGTAAGGAGAAGCCATTCTGGGTAAATTTCACCATGGGTTCTCATCATGGCTGCCATTTTGAATATTCAGGGCATGAACTGTAGCTTGTCATTACATGTGAAGCCAGCAAGAGTGCGTTGTTGGGGTGGGTGATAAACCACCTGCAGCCCTAAAACAGCCCATGGGTTTTGTGTGACTTGTCAGCCACCCCAAACAACCCACCCTCTGGGTTTGCATGGGATGACAAGCTACTGTGCACCCCTGCTGAACTTGAATATTCAAAATGGCAACTGCCTCCGTGATGAGACACCCCATGGGGAAATTCACCCATGGTGGCGTCTCATTACGTGCAAACCAGGTCACTATTCTGTCCTGTCCTCCTTAATGGATATTCCGTGGAAAGAAAAAAGACAGAAGAAGCAGTGGGGAAAACATGATTATTAATACAAGTCACTGACATCTGGATGTCCCCCTATAAAATTCTGTGAATGAAGCAGGGCGATTGCACAATAAAAGCCTCATCTGGAATATCACAATGGATGAGCTGAGGTAGAATTATTGTGGAATCTGCACAGAAGAGATAAAAGGTCAAGTGGAAGGAGATGGTGTTTGAAGTTTTGCCACAGTATATTATTAGTGTGTAGCTCTTATTCTTGATAGTTGGGAGTGTCTTGTGGTTTACTATATTTACATGCTTGTTTGGGGGCCTCATTCATGTGTGCAATTTGAGATGTGTATTTTGCTTGGGAATGGGAATGATGTCTTAAGCTGCAATCCAAAACACACTTACTAGGGAGTAAGCCCATTGAAGACTATGGGATTTACTTCTGAGTAAATAGGCATATGATTGTGTGGTTAGAGCAGAGGTGGGCCACTCATGACCCTCCAGAGTTCTGGCCTACAACTCGCAACATCCCTCACCACTGGCAATGCTGGCTAGGGCTGATGAGAGTTATAGGTCGAAACATCCGGAGGGCCACAAGTCACCCACCCCTATATTAGAGGATCTGTACTAGACTAGCTGCATTAGAATAAGTTTTCTCCTTTGTTTTCGGCTTCATTTTAGCTCTCAACCCAAACTGTGAAATTGTTTCTGAAAAAGCTATTGCATGACTTACCTAATTTTAACAAGTGTAGCTTTCTACCTTGTTTGAGCAAGGTGGCAAGCCTTATTTGGATCCTTTCCAATCTGTTTCCAGCCAGATGTCAGAACCAAAATGGTCTTGCTCACCCTGGTGGACGACAGGGCTGAGAGATGGAAAGACAGAGAATATGACCCCATTGGTCCTCCAGGCCTCTCAGCGGCTTTGGATATAATCCATCATGGTAGCTTTCTGGGCTGTGAGGCCTGAATGAGATGGGGAACCACTGTTGGAAGATGGAGTCAGTATTTCCTGGTGGTAGGTCCCAGAAGGTGATGTCCAGACAATTCTGTTCCACCTTATCACCTCTAGAGTGCAGGCAGGGTGCCTCAAGGATCACTCTTGTCTCCTGTGCTGTGTAACATCATCATGAGATTGCTGGGCAAGTATATCTACAGATTTGTGCTAGGATGTGGATATAGGATATAGGATTTGGGCCAATATGCAGATGGCACCCAGCCCTGTATCTTATTTCCATCTCCTGATCCTGGGAACAGAGAAGAAGCTCTGAACTGGTGTCTGGTGGCAGTATTAATTTGGATGAGGACAAACAACAGCTTAATCCAGAGAAGGGTGTGAGGGATGGTGGACCAGAACTCCATCTCCTGCTCTGTGCAACCTCCTGTCATCTAGTTGTTGGCACAGATGTCACTTCATCCATATCTCTTTTTGTCTCTAGGTTGGCAAGTTGGGATGCAGTAGGACAGGCAGCAAACCTTAGGGGGCTGGATTTAGCTCCTAGACCTTCCGTTCTTGAGCACTGCAATGTACAAGACAACATACTGGAAACAATGAGCCAACACCTTAGTTCGAAACATATTGCACACAAGCAATTCCTGCTGAAGTCAATTGAATTTTTTCACTGAGGTGACTTTATGGCCATGCCCAACACATAGAGATTATGTGTGGTGCCTATGTATCTTTTATACTCTGTCTCATGTTCAGTACTTGAACCAGTATGTACAATAAAAATTATTTGGCATTGCTCAGTGCATTACCTTGATAACGGCAGTCCGCTAGCACAGTTTCTGAGTTGCACAGGACAAAGGATTTCCTATTTCAATTTTGCTATTTAAAAAATGTAGCTATAATGAACATGGACTTTGGGCTTTCAAAGCCATTTTTCTCTTAGAGAAAAAGTTTTGAAAAGAGAGAGAAAGAAAGATGACTGAGAGAGCTGCCAGGTGTTGGCATGAGATGAAGAGACATCTCACCTACAGAACAATTATCCAGAGTTCTTCTTTAATTAAAGGGAGAATACACCAGCAAAATGGACCAGTTCATTCTATCACAGGCAATTCCTTTGTCCAATGGGCAGTCGTCTTGTGATGAAGAATAGTGCCATGAAATGGTGTGAGAATTAAAAGGCGAAGCACAGATGGGAAAGAGAGACCGATGCTTTCCTCTACCTTGTGAAAGTCTCTTTTCCACACAAGATTCATCCAAGGATTGAGGGAGGTTATAGACGTGATGATCCTCTTGTGCCCACTCAAGTCTAATAATCTCCTTAACCCCTTTTAGCATAGCTTGGAGCTAGAGCTCAAGAAATGTCTGAAACGTGCTGAAATTTCTGATCTTGCCATTCAATTTAAGAATGTGGGATTCCAAATACATGTGCTGAATGTGACGTTTTACCTCTGCACTTGAATGCTTTGGACTTGTTGGTGTCTCTTGACTTGGTTGGCATGAGTTATGAAATCTCACAAGCTGTCAACTCTCAAATGCTGTCAAAAACTAAATTTTCATTATGTGCTAACCCAAACAGTTTGAATATTACAAAGGTATTGCATGGCAACCATCCAATATTGTTAAATAATAATTTTTACATGCATCCATACTAAATACCATTACTTTGCAGTATTAAATACTGTCCAATATCAATATAAAACCAGAGGGTACATAAAATATAAATAGCAACTACTTGGAGTATATGAAGTACATTCAGTGTCAATATTTGCAGTGAAGACTTGGGGAAGAATTCTTTTACAAATTATGTTTGGTGAATACAGTTTTGTAAAATTGGGATGGGATGAGACATAATAAAAGCAGATACATTGCACACTGCTTTTACTAAGATAAATCTGCTCTCCATGCCCAAGAACACAGTAATGCTAATTATTTTGAAACTGATGAGAGTTAAGAGAAGTGATCCAATCTGTCTGTAGCTCACATGGGTTTCCGTAACCATCAATATGTGATTTTCCTTTTAACATTGTGTTTATGATGGAAACGAAATTTTAGTTCCATACTTATAAGCACATGAGCTGGCAATATCAGATTTTATTAAGTAACGTAATTCATAACAAGCATGTAAAACTTGCCAAGGCAAAGCTGGGCTAGTAACTTCTGGGCTTCCAAATCAGATTAAATTTGCTCCTCATATGGTTTGACACGGTTTGCACGTCACAATAAACCATTCTGAAAATAAGCTACTGTGGGTTGTTTGTTTGCTCACTAACCCACGGTATTCCTGGAAAGTGGTGCTCTGTGGCTTGCTATAACTTATTTCCACCTCAGTCTTCTTGCCTGCTCCTGACACGTATCCCATGGGCCTTTATGACACAACCTCAGCAGCCTACTCCATTTCTCTTCTAATGAGTGCAAATGCACTGATTAGCAGAGTAGAGTTCAGTTTGTAGAATTCATTTTCACCTTCAGGGAGATTTGCACATATTTAACTCCCCCTCCCACACCTTTGGGAGATTTGTGCATATTTAGCTCTTTTTTTTCACGTTTGGGAGATTTGCTGAATTCATTTTTTAAACTTTTTGCAGAGATTTGTGCAAATTCACTAAAGCTTAGTAAAAGGTTTAGTGAACTTGCATAAATATCCCTGAAAGTTAAAAAAAAATTCCTAACAGGTTAAATTTGCACAAATTTCCTGAAGGTAAAAAAAAGAAGTGTTGCTATCTAGAGAGACAACGAAGTGGAGGAGTAAACTGACTAGTGTCATTTTAAGATGTAATAGAAAGGGGATATCATTAGCAAAATCATGTGGAGCAACACTTTTTTTTGCCACTCTTGCTAGGGAGCTCCATAGCCCTTTCTAACAAGCCACACAGAAGCCAGTGCGCCGAGTTCACACGTTAAGACAAGCCATTCTAAAAACAAGCTGCCCAGAACAACCCAACAGCAAGCCATGGGTTCTCAGGGTGGCTTGTGCATGGTCAACAAACCACACTGAGGAAACCGCGTGGGTTTGGACATCACGAGAAACTACCCTGAAACAAAAAAGGCTGACAACCCACCATGGGTTGTCATGTCATGCAAACTAGGTCCATGTGTGATAGAAAGGCTGAAGAGAGACAGACAAGCAGAGACAACATTGAAAAGGCTTTTTGTAGCTTCACTGAAATACTATGTCTATACAACTTTGAAACTTGGTACGTAGAACTGGTTATCTGTCTGCTTTTATGTCTGTTGTGGGTAGAGATCATTGCACCACAGCTCAATAGTGTTAACCATTCCTGCCCAGCGTCCTGGTAGGATTTTATACCATACAAATCTTGACATACAATGTGGAAGGCTATGGGAAGGGCGTGGGGTTAAAACTCTTTTAAAACCAAGGGAGCGCGATGAAGTGGTGTCACGTGCATTGCAAGGAGTAGCTGATGAAGGCAGATGGAAAGATGTTGTAGTAGAGCTCTGACACAGAACACCAGTACAGCAAGTTTAGTAACTAGTGACCCCTAGACTGAATCTGGCTCCCACTAAAAGGTGCTGTCTGGTCCTCCACCTGCCAGCTAATCGGTTGGCTCCCCTGCATAACCCCAAGCCCTTGTCTTGTAGCTATTGGTGCAAATGAAATAGAGGAACAACCCTAGGATGGGGAAGAAATAGGTGAGCTTATCATTGGAAGATGCACATCAGGAAGGAGTGCACCATGAAGACAGAGGTCTAATTGCCAATCTGTAAAATAGCTACATTATTAAAGGCATCCTAGGTAAATGTGTGATGTATAGCAAATAATACAGCATTGCAGCAGAAATGGTTGGTTGGTTCAAACCAATGTGTGAAATTCTGTCTCAATCCCCAGTGCTTGGCCCTTGTAACTCAGTGAGGGTTGCTGGCTCAGGATGTGTCAAGGGCTCCTTGGAGGGCTCTCTCAGTCTAATTCAGTAGCCAAGTCCAGACACAGACAAAGGGATTCTTTTCAAAGCTTTATTCTTCTTTTACAACTTAATAACTCTACAGGTAGCAACTAGATCTGAGCATCAGCATCCCTATGCCCTAAGTTGGAACAGTTGGTCCCCGTTTGAAAGGCAATTACTGGCAGACCCCTGAATATAAGGACTAGGGAGAATCCCTCCCCTTTTCCCTTGGATCCTCTGGGCGCAACCGTTCTTTGAGCGCGAACCATTTGGCGCCGCTTTCTGCGTCTGCGCCGCGCATCCCCCCCAGTCTGCTATCTGTGCTGCGTCACTCCCTGGACTGCTTTCTAAACTAGGAATGTGGGTGGGAGGAATCTCCGTCAGCTGTTGGTCCTGGGAAAAAAGGAGCGCGCTCCTCTCCCGAAGGAGCGACTGCTCTTCCTCAGCATCAGAACTACTCTGGGATTCTATGGGCTCAGTGTCCACCTTGACAGGATGCTGCAGTGACAGTAGACACCACAACAGGGCAGAAATCCCTGTCAAGGGCTAAACTCTGGGTTTAGCAACCCCATGCCCCTCGGCTCCCTAGTCCCCAGCCCTCAAAATCTTGCCTGGCCACTTTCTTCTTGCCAGTAGTACACTGCCCTTATCCTCCTTTCTCTTTGGCTTCTCCTTTCTTCAACTCTATGTCTCCACCATCCAGTGTTTCCGTAGGCTCCTGCTTTTCACTCCTCTGTCTACGTGATCCTACCTCCTTTAGCTGCCCTACTGTCATGTCCCCATGGAGGTGTCCTCTTTGGAGGATGATCTGGAGTGTTTTGAGCTGGATGTCTCTGGGGAACAAGCTGTTCCAGGGACCCTGGGGCTGACCAGGAAGCTCCTGGGACTTTGAGAGAGATGGCTTCAGATCTCCCCCCTCTAAAGATGGAAAGCTCTGCTCATGAATCAGAGGGGGATGCTGAGCCACCACCCAGCCCACAAGAATGCTGGCCCCTAAAGATACAGGATAAGACCATGGCCAGGCAAAGGAGTGCCCACTGGCAGAAAAAAGACGCCTCAAAGGTAAAGGCTTCCTCATGAGCAAGGCCCTCATTATTAGGACTTTTGCCAGAGAGCCTGTGATGAACTGCAGCTGAGTCCTGGGTGGGGCTCTCGGAGCTCAGGCTACGTAAGCCTTCAGTTCCACTCTAGCTATTGTTGGAGCACTGTCTTACTATCAACTCCAGTGCCCTGAATGCCTGTTTCTCTGGCCTTGCTGCGTGACTGAACCGCCACGCTCCTGACCTGCTTGACTCTGCTTCTTGGACTGCTTATGTATTTAATTGCTTACCTGCACTTGGACTTTAGCTGTGTCTCAAACCTTTATTCTTGGAACTCTTCTTCTTCAGTGGTAATACTGAGCTTTTGGCCATTGCCTGGCTACTGACTACTCCTGCCTTGAACTGCCCTTTTGCTGGACTGATACCATTGTACTTGACATTTGGCCTGTTTACTGACTTCCCACTGAATTTGCCCTAATGCTGAGTCTCACCCAGCCATAGTAGGACATCTGTCCCTTTACAGCCAACCTACCACACCTCTCTCCTAGCACCTCCCCCTCCCCGAGCATAAGTCTCTCCTGCTTGTTTGATTTTCTTTGGATTCTCTTTCTGATAGCCTGTTCTTATTTAATCGCTTTAACTTAAAATATGTATGTTTTGCCCAACCTTATGAGCTGCTGCTCCTAGTGCTGGCTGAGTCTGTGGCTTTGCATGGTGTGCCTCATCCCCATGCCGGCAGGCAGCACATGTCTCATCAAGGCACTCAGCTGGGGAGAATGGTGCTGGATGAGTTCCTTGCTGCCTACATCCTCACTGTTATCTCCAATCACAGATTGGAGATAACAGCAGGGATTCCTCCAAGGGGTGGGGTTTGGAGGCCAAGCCCTGCACCCTGGAGGAACCCAAGGAGGCTCCCTGGGCAGGATGCGGAATTTCCATGGGGTGGATGAGGCCCACGGGCCAGAGGTTTGGCATCCCCTCCTGCATGCAAAGAATGTGCTCTACTACTGAGCTATGGCTGCAATCCTAAAGATGCTTCCTGGAGAATAAGGCCCATTGAATTCAGAGGGAATTTCTTCTGCATAATCATGTTCAAGATTGTCAGTACCCATTAAAGCTTATCTCACAATAACTTTGTTGATATTTACTGTGCCAGTAGATTCTTTGTTTTGTTGTTGGAGGTATTCACATTTAGAGCCAGATGATCCCAAGAAAGAACAAATGGGAGCCGAGTTGAGTAAATGCATGGCTTCCCCTTCCATGCAGAAATTTCCAGTGTTGTTTTCAAATAATCGGAGCAGAACATTTAAACAATGCCAGTTTCTCATTAGCAGGGAAAAGCCTCTTTTTTCAGGATTACTTTTATGGGGAGCTGCATAAATCAGGAATTAGCTTTAAGATAAAGTGGCATTTTGACAGCAGCACATTACAATTAGCATTAACAGTATTGATTGGCCTGTAATGCTGTGTCATTTACCCAAGCAATCTCAAAACATCTGCTCCCCTGTAAAAGCTTATTTAGGTGGAAGCTTATGAGTTTTCTATGCTAAGTATCTTTCTTTAATTTTTGCATTTTTCCTTTGAAGTTTGCTTCCAACAGAAGCAATTCCACCTTCCCTTTTATTTTAAGTAGTGTGGGTAGCAGAGAGCGATCAATAAGATACTAGCATCAAGGTGGCCTTTTATATCCAAAGAGTGGTAATAAAAAGGAGGTTGGAACTATTACAATGCTTGGTCGCCACCAAATAATAGAGCCATTATAAAGAATCTTGAATTGTACTTGGGAAGAGGATATTAGAACTGCTTTAAATCAGTCTTATTATGCTTGTTTTTAATCTCTAAATTAGGATTGTGCTATTGATCCATGAGATGTTTTGTTGAGAGTTGCCATCTAGCTGATGTCTTTTTCATTCCAGCGTATGCAGTTTTGCAAGATTGGGGGGCAATGGAAAAAGTTTGGAAGCCTGACTTGGCTGAGGCACAGCCCTCCACTGTGCCTAAGAGATGAGCATGGTGGCAGCAACGGTGAAGTTATGATGAAGCTGCTAGATTTGTCCGGGAGTCCCCCGGACAAAGCAATACCATCCATTGGACTTTGGAACTTCCTCTCGAGGAAGTTGTGAATGGAGAGATGGGGGATAACATAGTTATTTAGGATGGTGTTTGCCCCTTAGAGAGCCTCGTGTGGCGCAGAGTGGTAGGCGGCAGTATTGCAACCGAAACTCTCCCCACGACCTGAGTTCGATCCCAGCGGAAGCCGGGTCTCAGGTAGCCGGCTCAGGTCGACTCAGCCCTCCATCCTTCTGAGGTTGGTAAAATGAGTACCCAGCTTGCTGGGGGAAAGGTGGTCACGACTGGGGAAGGCAATGGCAAACCACCCCGCTACAGTCTGCCATGAAAACGCCAGCGCAAGCGGCGTCCCTCTAGGGGTCAGTAATGACCCAGTGCTTGCACAGGAGGAAACTTTCCTTTCTTTCCTTGCCCTTTAGAGGCTGGGCAGTGCTCTTTGGCCTTGTCATAACTGAGAGGTAATCTTCCTGGTCTCTTAGATATTTTTATGGCTCCTGTACTTAGCTGCTGGCAGGGCCAGTGTCAAAGACATGCTTGGGCACTTGCTGTGGGCCCACTGAAAAAAGACTTGCTCTTCCTCTTCACCATTGCAACCCGCTTGTTCACCTGCCTCTCTCTTTGGCCCAGACAAGATGGCGGTGAGAAGGAGAAACGGTAGATGCCACTGCCTAGCACTGTGCTGAAAATTTCTTCCACATTATTTTCAACCATTCTCATTCAATTTAATAGAAAAAAATTGCTTTCAAAAAGAAATCCAGAGAAGAAATTTCGGAGAAATTCTCATGAGTTGAGGTCAGCATTCTGGTGTGTATTGTACTTCTGAAGTGGCCAAGGAGTGTGTACGAGTGTCCTCTCATTCACTGTACAATAATGTCTCTACACCTTCATTAGGGGCAAGATGTAGCCACAACCACCCCTCAGAAGTTTAACCTTTGGAAGATCCTGGGAAAAGTGCCAAGCCCTAAAGAATGACAGCTAGAGCTGAGCCAAAATTTCTCAGAATATGTTTTTTCAGAAAAGTCCAGAGATTTTTCTTTTCTTACCCCCCTCCTGTGGAGTGGCCTTTTATTTCTAGAAATTCTCAGCATTTTCTTCCCCATTTTTGAGTGGGTTTCACCTTTGCTTTGATGCTATCTATGGAGTATTGTAGGAATGCTAAATGGAGGCCAGGCTGCCAACACAGTTGCTGCTGTTGCTGTTTGCAATGGCAGCACAAAACAATTCTTTAGGGAAAAAGAAGCCATGCTGCAACCCCTGCCTGGGGGGAGCCCGCCCTGGAAGAAATTGTTGGAGACTTTCTCCTCCCCCTGGAGAAATTCAGTGATATTGTCCCCCCAATTTCTCTGCCCACAAATAGGGTGGAGAATTTCAACGGGTCATTTGTGCACAGCTCTATGATGGCCTACTTGCTCACTGGCTCTCTGCTTGTCAAACAAGGAAGTGGTAGCAATGATGAGAAAGAGGATGAGGAGCAACAGCTGTGGGCAACAGTGACAGAGAGAAGGTAGACTCACTGAGGGAGGGGGGCCGCTGAAGGTGTCTTGCCCAAGGGCCCTCGAAAACCTTGAGCTGGCACTGTTCGTTGGCTTCCTATTATTAGTTTTTCTTTTTGCATGTCTCTTAATTGTATTTTATGATTTTTGTGAGCTGACTTGAACTGCACAAGGAATGGTGGGGTATGGGTATGTTAATAAATAAATACAGTTGAGGGAGGACGGGCCACCAAGGTTGAGCTATACTCAAAGGAAAAGGCAATACCTACTTTGCTAGAGTCATTCTTGCAGCAAGGTTTCCTAGCTGCCTGCTTAGAACCTCCAGTGGCTACAATTTGTCTTCCCTTGCCTGGGATTTAGACATTCAAAACTAAGCACAGCACTCGGAATAAACTTTCAGCCCTTGGAATACTTGCAAGAGAGGAGTTGGGGGAAGGGCCACTGATTCAGTACTGATTATGTGCTTAAATTTGCTCTATAATCCAGCTAGCCGCTGTGGCCTTGGGATTTTTAAACAGGGTTGAACCCCATGTTGCAGATGCTGGTTGCCGATGAACAGGTGGGGCTATTTATTGAGGGAGTGGAGAGGAATCTTCAATGAGGTGTGAGAGGGTTAGGGACAGGTTGGCATCAAAGGCAGGCATGGTTGGGCACCTGCTGAGGGCTCACACCCCAACAGGGGCCCACTGACAAGAGTTGCTCCTCCTTTCCACCACTGCAACCTGCTTATTCACCTGCCTCTCACTCGGGCCCAGACAACAGAGCTGCTGTGAAGGAGGAGCAGTAGATGCCACTGCCTACCTGCTCACTGTCCCCACCAGGAGGTCAGTTGCACAGACAGTTTTTGGGCATCTTACAGAATCGGAGAAAGAGGCTCTGGGAAAGGTGCTGGGCCCCTTAGATGCTGGACATTTGTTTTGATGGGCTGCTCTGGTTTAGTCCCAGACACAGCTGGAGGAGCAGGATGTTGTGGATACCATTCCAGTTTGTTCCCCAGGTAGAGGAAAAGTGATGCAGGCAGAATTGGAAGACAGAAGAGACTGGGAAAATAAGAGGCAAATTGGAATACAGTATAAACTGAGCTATGTTGGAACGGTTGAATGGTCTGAATGAGGGTTTTGGGGATACCTCGCCAAAGACCCCAGGCTCATATTTTTAAGAAGACCCCATATTTCCATTCCGAGCTCCTGCCCTATGGGCAAGAAGACCCTGAAATTGTGATTCTATGCTAATTATTATAGCATTAACTAACCTCTAACTAAGACTTTGCAGGACTGGCTTTTAAGAAGAGGGAAAGATGCAACTCCTATTGCAAATGGCTTTTCAGAGCAAGAACAAACTCGCAATGAACTGTGCTTGCAGGGAAGTTGATATGAGCAAACAAACCAAAGAACTGAGCATGCTCAGGCTCTCTCTACAGGAAGCTAAAATCCTGCAACTTTGCCTGGGTTTCTGCTTCTGGATTCCTTGCAGGATTATGCTTGGCTCCCTTCCACGTGTTGTTTTTCCTCCCCTGCCCTTTCTGGGCAAGTTCTGTAGGTTTCATTATCAAGCCACTAGATGGTGCTGTGCTATTGCTGTGATAAAGTGCCATTTCATCAGTACAGCATAGATTTACTGTGGTTCATAGCAGGAGAAGGGAAGATGCTGGACTTTTGTCATCATGAAAAACTGCAGTAAAGCTTGCAAAGAATGGGAGGTGCCCTGGAGGATGATGATGTTGTGTATAGAACCCACAAACGTCCATGACTGACCAATCACAAATGCACAATAAATGCCTCGTATAGAAACGGCCTAGGAGGAGGAAAAGCACTGTTAGACATCTTGTGTTGTACACCTGCAGATACGAAAATGTCCTTACTCGATGCTTGTAGGGTGGGGGGAGCCATAGCAATGAGTATGACCAATGTTTGGGAGGAGGTGTTGGGGCAGATATGACCAAAGATGGCCATGAGTTCAAGGAAGATGTACTGGGGAGAAACATGTCAATCAAGATAACTTGCCCAGTTGGTAGACCTTTTAGCCTCATTTTAGGAAGTTTCAAATTAAGCCATTAGTGATCATCCCAGAGATGTTCCAAAACACATGGGCATATAACCCCCCCCCTTGGGGGTTTTATGCCCATGTGTTTTTGGAACACCTCTGGGATGATCACTAATGGCTTAATTTGGAAGAGATATTCCCAAGACACATGGGCATAAACCGGGAGATAGTTCGGGGATAGATACCTCACTTCTGATTGGTGAACGGCTAGTCTAACCACCCACACCCCATTTTTGATTGGAAGATGGTTGTCTCATCACTCATTTGGGCCCCCACCTCTGGCCAGAACAAGTGTATAAAAGCACAGGTAGCGAGATCTCTTCTGCTTCACTTCGCTCTCTTGTTGCTTCGCCTCTGATTTCGACCCAAGGATCTGTGTAACTATGGACCTCTTTAGACTCTTAGACTTTTGAACCTGCAAATAATTTTAAACCTTTACTTTCTGAAGTAAGAATATTTTTTGAGCTTAGGACTTTATTTTATTTCTGAAGATGTATTTTGGAATTGTTTCCAAGTCTTTTTTTCTTTAACTTTTACATTTAACCCAGTTTACATGCCTGGAAGAACTTAGAAATGCTTTAGCTTAGCTTTTTTTATTCAAGTAACATGCAGGAGGAAGTAAGAGGGAGAGTTAACAATTATTAGCATGTCTTAGTTTAGCTTTACAATGCAAATAGAATGCAGGAGGGTGTGGAGGAGTAGTCATAATAATAATGTTAGAAGCTCAGTTTGTTGTCTTACTTGCTATTCTTTTGTTTAATCTCATATTTGTTACTTTCTGTTTCACTGCCGATAAAAAAAAATCTTCTGACACTGATATAACCACCATGCTACCTTTCATAGTTTTTGTAATTTTCTTAAAGTATTTAATAGATTTCAATTTACTTTTTAGTCTTTGGTGATGTTTGCCTGTTTGGACTTAGCTTGGTTACCCACCAGGGTATCTAGAACCTAACTAGAATTAGTGCTGTGCCAAAAATATAGATTCTTCCATTTTTGGCATTTTGTGTGGGATGGGGGCAAAGTGAAAACTCTGGAGAAAGAGGCTGGGTGAGGTGAGAACTTTCTCCCTGGGGAGGGGGACAGGGTTTCCACATACCTTTTTAAGTGTAGGCAATTCTTGAAGGGTTCTTCTATTTATTTTTAACCCCTCCTGCACTTGCCTGAATCCAGGGCTCTTCTCTACCATGGCAGTTCTTTCTTTCTGCACTCCTGGGAGACTGTGACCTCACCCTCTCCAATAGGTATTCAGGAAGAACTCCCAGCTGGAGAAGAGTCTTGGGGTCCTGCAAGTGCAGGGGGTGTTTAAAAAAGAAGAAAAAGAACAAAGACCCCTTAAGAATTGCCGACACTTAAAAAAAAAAAAAAGTATGTAGAAATCCTGTCCCCATCCCTAAGGAGAAAATTCTCTGAAATTCTCCCCCTCTCTTGCAGGGTGAGAAAAAGTTCCTGAAAACAGGGAGCAGGATTCAGCACAGCCATAAAGACTATTGGTTCTGAAATTAAACAGGACCAAATTAACACCTGTCAAGTAAGCAAAGGATAGCAGTGATAAGAGGATGATGAGCATAGCAGCTGGTAACAATGGTGGTGAGAAGGTCGACTTACTGAGGGACGGGGCCCCACTTGAGGGTCTCTTGCTAAAGAGCCCTCAGAAACCTGGACTGGTACTGATTAGAGAGCTTGATGGATATTTTTCTGTACTATTTTTACATTTTAAAAAACAAATAGGGGAGAAAGAGTAGAGGAATGTCTTTTATACACACTTTTTCTTTAAAAAGTGTTTATTGTGAAATTTCAACAACAACAACAACCATTATACATAAGCTTCAGTATAAGCTGACCAGATATCCAAATAAGTATCCATTTGAAGGTGGTGTCTATATGCCACCCATTCAAATATTGAAAACGTTGTATGGTCCTCAATCCATTGCATTACAGGTGGTGAGTGTTTATCATTCCAGTGTTGCAATATCAGTCTTTTAGCAGTCAAAAAGGCATGGAGAATCCATTTACACTGGCCATCCATTAATTTCCAAGAAGCAGATAGATAAATTAAAAGAACATGTACATCAGCGAATATTAAAGACTGTTCCAATACAAAATTTATTCATATAATAACCTCCTTCAAAAAAGAAGCAGCTACCGGACATTGACAAAATATGTTTAAAAGACGCATTAGCTGCATTGCACTGCCAGTAATTAGGTGAATTAGATAAACCCTTATTAAAGAGATGTTGTGGCATCCAATAGAAACGAAGCAAATTTTTGTGTCTCATTCATTTTTGCTGAATGACATGCAGCCTAAGATCCATAGATGTGGCAGGCACAGATGCCAAGGTGGTGATGCATTGATTAGGCAAAATGGGGCAATCCAATTCCCTATTCCACTCCTGCTTAAAACACTCCATATTGTATTTATTCACCAATAACAAGTTTTTATAGACAGGGATTGTAGGTTGCTTTGCTTGACCAGGCTCAATAAGTGCTTCCAATAATGATGGAGACTCTGATGCTGTAAAAGTGGCAGGGCCAAACATAGATACTTACAATAACATATACAGGTTACATAATTCAGGCCTTTTAATGGTAGAACCTTGGCCGAAATGTCAATTCTGTAGTACAGCAGGATTTTGATTCTTTAGTATTAGCGGAGAAGGTTGGGGCAGCCTTGAATAAATCCATATATATTGCATTTGGCTGCCATGAGCACTGAAGGCTCCTTAAAGTAAAGCCTGTTAAGCCAATCTGAAACACACCAAGCAAGTACAGGTGAGGGTTTTAATGATAAGCAGGCAATGGGGAAGCATTGTGTGATGCAAAGCAGGTTTCTCTGAGTAGAGTGCTCATGGAATTGATGAGTGGAGGGAGACCGAGCAGGGCACAGTTTGATACTTCAGATCAAGCAGGTTGAGGATCAAAATGTTTTCTGTCCAGCTAGGGCTTGCCAAGACCACAATTAGTAATTATTTTACTGAGCTTGTATAAAATCTTACACCAGCTTCTCTTTTAACCTGGCAGAATACATGCATTCTATGGCCAGTGTTGTCATGTTGGCAGGGAAATAATTGGCATGACCTCCTGTTTTTGTTCCAGCTCTAGGTGCCTTCAGTTTTACAAGTGGTGTATGCTTCCCCACGGGTGCAAACCTAAATAGGCCAAGGATGCTTGAGGGCCCCATCTTTGCAAACAAAGTTGGTTTTGCTAAGTGGAATCTGCCTGAAAATGAACAAATACCTTTGTGTGCGAGGTGCTACTGTCATCTCTTCCTTCCACACTTTCCTGCATGCAGATGAATGTGCCAATTAATAGCACAGCCCTAATCATGTTTACTGGAAAGTAAACCCTGTTTGTTTCAGCAAGTATTGCACTTAATGCAGAGGTACTTAATATTGCGGTCTTAAGCTTAAAAAACAAAACTGAGATAACCAACAGAAGTAGTACATCCAACTGCACTGAAGCAACTGCTTAAATAGACATTCATCTTCCTCTTGCTCATGGGAAAAGATCACCGCCCCCCCCCCCACAACGATCATTCAGTAATGAAGTATTTAGACATGCTCAATATTTGCACTCAATTCCAGCTCCACTTTTTACAAGCTCTCCAAAGATTAGGCCCAACTCTGTCAGTTGCATTATTGTATTTTAGTGAAGAACACCCTCAAGGGTTGTGTAATTCCATTTTCTCATTGGTCATTCAGATGGAATGTAAAGCAGATTTCTTCAATCTGGCCTTTGGTTTGGCAGGTTAGTCTGTTTAGTTCCTTTTTAAATGGCGCTGGGTGTTTTCCTGTGTGTGGTATCAGTTTTTCATTATGTAAGCTGCCTTGAGACTTGGAAAAATAGCCAACAAACACATTTAATAAAATTAAACAAATTGCCCCAGAATGCTTTGGAAGCAGGGCTGTCCCAAGACATTGTGCTGCCTGAGACAAAGTCGCAAATGCCCCTCCAAGCCTCCCCCAAATCAAGATGTAGAGGACTCACAGCTCAGCCAAGATATTCTGGCACTGGAGGCAGAAAATCCCACAAACACCTTTCTCCCTCCCTGGCAGTAAAAATGAAACAATAATTAAATAATTATTTCGCTGCCCTTTCATGGCACCCAAGTTTAACTGCCTAAGCCATTAACAGCAGGGATGGCCCTGATCACTTTCAGAGGTAAATTTAATTATAGGGGGAATTTACACCATTGGCCTATTGTAGGAAGGGTGCCTGAACATCAAACCAGCACTAATGGTCAGGATCCTCAATGGTCAGGATCCTCTGCCATTAAAATAAAATAGTGCTGGCATCTACAGGACTGGTGGTGGTGGATAAAGAGAATTGAGTCCTTCCCCTGTCACATTTCCCCCTCTTCCTTTAGTTGCTGTTTGCCTTATGGGCAGGGTGGTGGAAGTTACACCACCACTTACTGTTATTTGGTTTAAGCCAGGAGTGAACTCCAGAGTAGGCCAAGTCTGTCCACCACTTTTCTGTTGCTTTTGACAGCGCTGTCCCTTTCCTTTTGAGAAATGAAGATATAACTAGTATTACAGTAAGAAGCTGACAGTTATCTCCCCCCCCCCCAATTGCTCTTGTTTCCCTTCTTGTGCTGTTCTTCTCACTGGTTCAGGCAGCTCCAACCCCCACCCCACCATCTTGTAGGTCACTCTCTCTCTTTCCACACAGCCTCACCCAACCCTAGAACACCCACCTGGACTCCCAGTCTGGTCCTCCAGGGGCCCCTTTCCCCTGACCAGTGATTGTTTGCTGGTTTCCCAGCGTTTGTTCAGTTTTTTCCCCATTCTAAAAGCTTGAAATGCCTCTCCTAAGGCTTAGTTTCTGGCAGTGAGAGCTTTAAGCTCCAATAGGCTGGTATGTTTGGTATTTTTGGCCCTGCCCCTTTTTGCATTTGGCTCTGCCCACCACTGGAATGTGGTGTCTAATATTTAATTGGATTATTTAAAATTGATTATTTAATTTATAATGTAAAATAATTTTAATGTATTTTAATTAAATAATTTGCACTGCCCTGAAGGTCAAAGGGAGACAACCTTGTTTGTCAATTTATCTTAGGCAGTAGGACTTCTCCGAAATGGAATTTGGCGCTTGGGCTGAAAGAGGTTCCTCACTCTTGGCTTACAACATTCTGAGGCCTGCTCTGCTAGGAGCGGGTTTTAGACATCAAGATGGAGATTTGACACCCCGCTGTGTTCAGCTGTTCATTTCTGTATTTATTTTAGGCCATTTTGAAGAATTAAGAATGAACACTTGTTCTCACATATATTTGCTTGGGAACTGTATATCGTTGTTTCCAAACATGGCCTTTCTCTCCATTTAAACTTTGTTTTATTATATTGCAATTATCAATTTTTGTAATTATCATTTTTTTTGGAAAAAATTATATAGCAGTAAGGCCCAACGTGGCAAACAACATGCTGATTATTTGTGAAAGTATGCATCTGGTAGGTACACCCTTGCCAATGCCTGTTTTTAATAATAATACAAACAGCGTTGCCATTTCCATTTCCTTTTGCAAACTGTTATTTTTGTGGTGAGCTACAAAATCAGATCCAGCTCTGCCATATTTCCCACAGCTGGGGGAATGACATCCTCTCCTATCCCACTTCAAGAAACCTACCACTGTTACCTGCCATCTGCAGGTCAAGGGCTTACCCAAGAAAGCAAAGTGAACGTAACCATTGTCTACATTTTAGGAACCATAAAAAAAGATCAGAAAGTATCAAACCTAATTCCAACAAAAATCCTTTATTACAACAATTAATGAATAATCTAATACTTAAACCGGTAGCCTATTTGAATGATTTCTTCCTTGCTTTCATCTTGGCCAGTGTATCAATTAAATTTTCAAAAGTGACTGGCCAAACAAGCGTTACTTTCTGCTGAGAACATAATAATGTTAAGACTTCCTTCCCCTTTAGCAATGTGACATGAACCACTACCTTGTGATTTAGGAGGCTCTTGAGTATTAATAAATCACTAATTATACCCCAGGCCTGTGTAGGTCAGGGGTGGGGAACCTCAGGCCCAGGGGCCAAAACTTAGCCTTCTGGAGTCCCAGTTGGCCCTCTGAGGTTCTGTAGATGGCCCTTTGCCCCACCTCCTTTACCCCAATTACTGATCATTTGGGGTGGTTTTCTGCAGATTTCCCCTCTTTCTAAAAGATTGAAATGCCTCTCCTAAGGCTTAGTTTCTGGCAGTAAGAGCTTTAAGCTATAATGTGCTAGAGTGTTTTTGTAAAAAAAGAAAAATTGGCCCCACTTCCTATTTGCCATAGACAAAAGGATGGTAAAACTTCTTGCAGTGGCCCTTGGGGCGTAGTCCTCCATCCTCCCACTGAGGGTGGTAAGTTGCTTGTCCCAGCTTACCATCCTCAGCCCAGGAGATACTGTAGCACTCCAGCTCATCTGCAGGGAATTCTGGGAGTAGGACTCTGACCTGATGAGGTCCGCCTGGCTCCAACATTGTTATCTTTTGGTGCCAGGTTAAGACCTATCTCTTTTCCCAGGCATTTGGCAGCACCTGATGAGTTTTAATCGGTCCTGGATGTGTCTTTACTTAGGACTGACTGTTCAAAGTTGTTTTTCGTTATATGTTGTTTGTGTATATTGTCTATGTGCTTTTATGTAAATGGCTTTTAAGCTCTGTATATTGTATTTTAATGTTTTAACTTCTGTAAATTGCCCAGAGAGCTAGGCAGTATAGAAATGTTAATAATAATAATAATAATAATAATAATAATAATTTGATTCTTTAATTTTAATTTATTAAAATTTATAATTTCATTTATAAAATTATATTTAATTAGAGTATTTAAAATTGATTATTTAATTTATAATTTAAAATAATTTTAATGTATTTTAATTAAATAATTTGCCACTGCCCTGAAGGTCAAAGGGAGACAACCTTGTTTGTCAATTTATCTTAGGCAGTATGAACCAGTGGGTAGGATCCAATGGTGCCCTACCACTGGTGGCCAGCATCGCTGTTCCCGGTGTGTGTGGCCCCCACTGCTGGCAGCTCAACATAGTGCTTCTGGAGGCAAGCCCTCAAACGACTGGAAGTGTAAGTTTCTGAAAGGGGCAGGTTGCACCTTCCAGAAGTAAACATTTCTGATCATTTGCCAGCAGTGGGGGCCAGCCGCATGTGCACCAGGACCAGGAGGGCACTGTTAGATCCTACCCAATATGTTAGGAGCCCTCAGCCTTGTGAGGTTCCAGAACAGTTTCCCCCTTTTTGCTTCCCCCTGCATCCCTGGGCACTCAACCACCTGAGAGTCAAACTGTACATTGGGGGTTGTAACAGGGGGTTTAACCCTTTGCACCCCATTGTGGTCCTGACCAGGATTGGGGATTCTACATCAGTAATTTACATTGCCAAAGAGTGATCAGTTGAAACAAATGGATCACTTGTTGGCAATATAAATCACAGACGCCCCCCCCCCTTCCGATTTGGATCAGGACTACAATGAGTGCAAAGGCTTAAAGTCCCCCTACATCCCACCCCAAAGCTAGGGCTCCAGCTGGGTCCCATGTGCTTACTTCAGAGTAAAAAAGAAAAGAATAGTTGCTAGCTATGTCTTTAAAGTGATGTGCCGTTTGGCCTTCAGTTCACTATTAGAGGAGACGACAATGTGGATGGTCCAAATGTTATGGTCTCCATGTGAGATCTGTTCCCAGTGCTCTCAATAACAGCACAAGAAGTAATGCTGAACAAGTTGGTTGGAGATGGTCAGATGGAGCATCTCCATGATGGCATTTCACCTCATGGTATGTGGGGTCTGGTATGTTGTTCTAGAGATGGTTCACGTGATTTTTGGGGTGGGTGGGGAATGGAAGAAGGTGGGGTAGGGCACAGACAGAAATTGGAACACCCGAACTTGTCTTTACTTGTAATTTCCAGACAGGAATAAGCATTTTAATCTAACATGGAATGTTAGTGCAAAGTTTTATATGCCTGCAGAAACAAGGAAATAATCAAGCTCTGTAGCAGTCAACAAGAAAAAAAACATGCTTGCCTGTGAATTCCTAATTTTATATTTTCTTTATATGACGAATTTTAACATTCAACCTTAAACACTTTAATTAACTTGCTATTTAGCTCAGCATGTGCTAGTTTTATCACTTTTTACTGGGAGTTGTTTAAGAATGCACAGCACTGAACTGATAACGTAGAAAATGGGCCAATACTAGTAGTGTTTATTCAGAAATACTTTTGTGGGGATTCTTTTCCAAGGAAGAGTGCTTAGGGTTGCAGCCAAAGGCTTGCCTATAATGTTTTGTGTAATTAGTAGGAGACAATTTGATTCCTTAACACTTTGTATGCAGTAGTTAGCATAACTAGACAATCTTTTTTCAGCCAAAATTCTAAATTAGAAGGATTTATTTCACCATGCATGATACTGTAATCAAGGATATTTACTTTTCAAGAGAGAGAGATGCTTCATGGTTCATATTGCTACTACTTTGCTGCATGGCATACACAGAAGGATATCTTGTCTACTATACACAAGTATCCCAGTCCTCAGCTAGGATTTGTGTCACAATAAAATGCCTTTAGTATTTCTGGGTTCGCAGCAGTAAATTTAACTGTTAGGGCTTCAGAAAGAAAACAGGGTTAACTAGTTGGTTGTTCCAGAAGTAATTAAGCATGAATTAAACATGATGAGCTAAAGGCTAATGCTAATGAAGCTGAAGATAAGTTATGGAAATCTGGTCTGAAATGTTAATAGTTGACTTTCCACATATGTCACCCATTGAACATATGTCCCTCTAGATTCCAAGCATGGCACAGTTGACATAGGGCAGCCAGAACAGGACACAATGGTTCTCAAGCTTAGAGGAAACAACAAACAGAAGGATTAGGACTTTATCTCTAGGTTTAGAGATAATTGCTTGCTCTTGACACTGAGGAGGAGGAGACCTTTTGCTTTTCCAGAAGATGATCGCAGCTATAGATATTACAAGAGCCATAGCAAGGATGGATGGATGACAGCACACATTTAACAGAACCAAGTATGTAATGGAGAGCACTGCGGTCCCTGAAAGACCCAGGATCCTTGCTGTGGTATATTGGTGAACTCCCTGGTATGGAAAGTAGTTCATTCCCTTGTGCTTGAATGTCTGAATGTCTTCGCACGGGCTAGAGCTGTATCTTCAGCCTATCACATGGCAGTGAAGGCATCAAAAAAGGAATATTATGCTGCCTCTGTCGCGTCTGTAGAGTGCTGTCCCAGGAGGCTGTTCCAAGTGGTCCAGAGCCTGGTTGGTCCTGTGGCTCTGGAACCACTGGAACATTCTAAGGCCTCCTGTGAGGCCTTGGCAAGGCACTTTGTAGATAAAATTGATTGGATAAGGAGTGTTACTCCGCATGCTGTGGATACAGCTAGTGAGCAAGAGGCGGCCTGTGGCAAACCGGTTTTGTGGGATCGGTTCCAGCTACTTCCTTCTGATGAAGTGGACAAGGTGCTTTCATTGGTACGGCTGACCACCTGCTTACTTGATCCTTGCCCATCTTGGCTCATTATGAGCTGCAGAGAGAAACTGGGTGAGGAGATCAGGGCGGTGGTGAACACCTCCCTTGAGGAGGGAGTGATGCCATCAGCCCTCAAGGAGGCAGTGGTAAGACCGCTCTTAAAGAAGCCCTCCTTGGATCCCCAAGTTCTGAACAACTTTCGCCCAGTCTCAAATCTGCCATTTTTGGGCAAGGTGATTGAGCGGGTGGTGACGATGCAGTTGAAGGGCACACTTGGAAGAAACCAATTATCTAGACCCATTTCCCTTCAGGCCTGGGCATGGGACAGAAACAGCCTTGGTTGCCTTGGTGGATGATATGAGGAGGGCTCTGGATAGGGGTGAATGCTCCTTCCTTGTTCTCCTCGACCTCTCAGCGGCTTTTGATACTGTTGACCATGGTATCCTTCTGGACCGCCTGGAGGGGTTGGGCATTGGAGACACCGTATTGCGGTGGTTCCGGTCCTTCCTCTCCGGCAAGTACCAGAGGGTAGCACTGGGAGAGGAGGCTTCGGACCCGTGACCACTCATTTGTGGGGTGCCACAGGGTTCCATCCTCTCCCTGATGCTATTTAACATCTATGTGAAGCTGCTGGGGGCTATCATCAGGAGGTTTGGGGTGCGGTGTCATCAATATGCGGATGACACGCAGCTCTACCTCTTGTTCAAATTTTCACCAAGGTTGGCCGTAGAATCCCTGTCCAAATGTCTGGAAATGGTGAGTGGCTGGATGGGGAGGAATAAGCTGACGCTGAACCCTGACAAGACCGAGGTACTTTCGGTGGGAGACAAGAGGAGGCTGGGGGATGTTGACCTGGTGTTGAATGGGGTATGGCTACCCTTGAAAGACCAGGTCCGCAGCCTGGGGGTCATTTTGGACTCCCAGCTGTCCATGGAGGCGCAGGTGTCAGCTGTGAGCCGGACAGCGCTGTATCAACTCCATCTGATACAACGGCTGCGCCCCTTCCTTCCCGACCATCTGCTCCCATCGGTAGTACATGCCCTGGTCTCCTCTCATTTAGGCTACTGTAATGTGCTCTATGTGGGGTTACCCTTGAAGATGGTTCGGAAACTGCAGCTGGTACAGAACGTGGCGGCTTGCCTGATTAAAGGCAGCCGCCGGCGAGATCACATCACTCCAGTGCTGAAGGAGTTGCACTGGTTACCAGTTGTTTTCCAGGCCAAATTCAAGGTGTTGGTTTTGACCTTTAAAACCCTATATGGTTCCGGCCCAGCCTATCTTAAGGAGCGGCTCCAGCAACACCAGACAGGCCGCTTAACAAGATCAGCCTCGGATGGCCTTCTATCTATCCCATCAGCCAGGACAGCTAGACTGGTAGGGATGAGGGAGAGGGCCTTTTCTCTGGTGGCCCCCACTCTGTGGAACTCCCTCCCTAGGGAAGTCTGCCATGCCCCTTCTTTAATGAGCTTCCTCCATGCATTAAAAACTTGGTTGTTCAGGCAGGCCTTTGGGGTGGGTTAGGGTATTTTAGAAAATGTTTTTATTGTAGAATTTTATTGTTTTAAACTGTTTTATTATATGCTGTACATCGCCCAGAGTGGCTGGGTGACCAGCCAGATGGGCGATTAATAAATTTAATAAAATAAATAAATAAATAAATAAATAAATAAATAAAATTAATTTATAGCATGTAAAGCCTTGGTCCATAATGACATCGGCCTGGTTTGCACACAACACTAACCTATGGTTTATTTAACCCAAGGGTTTGTCTGGCAGATGACCGAACAAACCATGGTTTGTTTTTTCAATCCCAAGGTTGTTTCCCTTCTCCTTTTCCTGCTCTCTCCCTGTAGCCTTTGTGGCGCTGTAGTACTGGCACATAGGGCGGGTGGTTTGTTTTTCACTCTGGCCCACCACCTCTGTATCCTGGCAAAACAACCCATGAACAACCCACGGTTCTGGGTTTACAAATAGCAATAACCCATGGTTAAACAACCCATGGGTTCTCTTTCTGTGTTGTTTGTGGTTAACAAGCTATGGTTTGGTAGCATGGTCATGTTCACACATCACAACAACCCAGAATTCAACAACCCATACCATGGGTTAGTATTATGTGTGAACCAGACCATTAAGTTGCCATGATGTTCACTTTCTGGGAAATTTAAAACAGTAGTGACCTCTCTAGCATGAGAAGCTAGATGGCTATGCTCTGATTTCCAGAGAAAGCTTTAGGGGCAGGAGTGAATGAGGCCTCAGTGTAGGAGCCCTATTCATCCTCCATAAGTTCTGCAGTCACAAAATTGATATTTTCCAGTTGGAATCAATTATGTAAATGGAAACATATTGCTATATGAGTTCAAAGTGGGTTATGTGTATCTTCTCACCAATCTGTTGGTGTGGTAAAAGGAGGTCAGAAGTCACAAGTGAAGCCTGAGGTGTGTGTTGTTTGAATTCTCCCGTGTACATGCATCTTGGGATCTGGACTCTATTGGTTTTCCTAGTGTGTTTCCATGGGTGATGAAAGATGTGTACACCCATCTTAATATAGGGCAGAATCCAACAGTGTTCTTGCGCATGGAGCCAGCCTTGCTGATTCTGGTCTGCAAGTGGCCCATCCTGCTTGTGGAACTGCAGTGTAGTGCTTCCAGAGGCAAGCTCCCAAATGATCAAAAACACTTGTTTCTGGAAGGGGCAGGTCAGCGGATCTCCATAACAATTGGATTCTGCCCATAATCACTACATTTATGCAGCGTAACAGCTGTGTACATATAGTATACACTTACCCTACCAAGTGTGAGGCTGCCCCCGTTCTATCAAAAGCAAGGAAGTGACATTAGCTACGGGGAACCTGTTATAGCACTGTGGATGCTCGGGGCAGGATTGTACAATGGGCAGAACATAATGTTGGAGTGCATTGTACAGAATTCTGCAGTAAAGTCTGGAAAAAGGCAGTGTCAACTGTGTGTGTATAGTTATATAAAAGAGAAAAATATGATCTGTGTAAATCTTAATATGTTAGCAATTGGAAATGTAAGGCAATTGGTGAATTTTTACTCTTTTTCTTTTCCCCCCTTTTGGAAGTATTTCCTGGCTGGAGGTGTAATGAAGTTACATATTTATAAGCGTAAGAAAGACTAACTGGAGTTGAACTCTGCATCAGACTCCAGGCTGTGCTTTCTGCTAACCTGGTATTGTTAATACCACAAGTAATTTCCATTGACTTAAATGGGGCAAAGCAAGGGTGCAGTTGGCTAGCTATGTCTGGAGAGAGGGAAATGGTGTGCGCATCTTTTTTCTTGCTGGATGAATGTGCAGCTGATGCAGGCAAGGAGAAGTTTCAGAAACAAAGCTGATAAACGATGACTGAGATTTTCTTTTTTAAGCAGGGGAAAATGAGCACCAGGGGCAATGTTAGACGGTGGCCCACCTGGGTATGGGCCCCGGATCTTTGTTTGAGCTGTGCCCCGGATCTTTTGAGCTGTCCTAATTGCCTTCTTTCCCCCCCCCCGCCCATTTTTCCATTGACTTGCATTAGAAAACAGAAAAGGCCATAACTTTTTTTTCTTTTATAAGATGAATTCTTAACATTTGGAGAGCTGGCAGCCCCTAATATAGAGGACTGAATCTGCCAAATTTTAGACAGGCCTGGTGGCTTTTGCCAGGAGGTTTGTACCTTGATGTTCTGCATGTTTACTCAGAAATAAGTCCTGAGTTGTGAGCATGGTATTGCAGGCTTAATACAGTGCTTACCCAATTCCACCTAATGAACTGACTACCCTTTCAGCTCAGTCCTATGCATGTTTTGTCATTTGTGGGTTTAGTTTTAGTTTTTAGTTTTTTGCATGAGCTCTAGCTTCAGTGGTGAGGGAAAGGCACTTAGTACATGCTCAGAGTTTCTCCATAACTTAGCTCTAGTTTTGAAAACAGACTCGTTGGCTGAATCCTGGTGAAGTCTTGGCACAAATGAAGTTATGGGGAAGAAGATACAATGAGAGCTTGTGCATAACAAGGAGGAGGTAGAGAGGAGTTGCACAAAACAAGACATCTGTTTTTATGAAGAGTTGCTGGAGAATGGTAGAATGAGGAGGGATGGTTGCATGGAGGGGAATTGAATTGGTAGGGGGAGAATGTAAGTGCTTAGTGGTGAAAGAAAAGCATTCTACATATGCTTAGAGGCACTCTCTATTTAGGAACGTAAGAAAAGCCATGCTGGATCATACCAAGGTCCATCTAGTCCAGCATTCTGTTCACATAGTGGCCAATCAGATGCCCATGGGAAACCCACAAGTAGAACATGAGTGCAATAGCACCTTCCCACCCATGTTCCCCTGCTGCTAACATTGGTGAAATGTAAATACATTCTAGTCATTCTAAATTTGCATGTATGTATATTCTTCAGAAACGTTGCAGGTTTCTTGCCTGGGAGACACCTCTAATGACCTGTGCATTTTCATACAAATTTACCCAAAAACTATTGGAGAAGGGGGGAAGGGAAAGCAAATTACTCCCTCCCCGAACTGGAGAACTCCCCTTCCACATGAACTGCTGCACTTATTCTTCTGAAACTTTGCTAGTTTCTTACTTAGGGACAACTCTAGGCTGTCTGTAATTTTCAGAACAATGGTCCACAAGGAAAATAAGGACAGAAGTATGTCCTCTTTTGGAGCCCTCAAAATGTCAAGGCCACTCTTGCACAAAAACCGTTGTGGCTATCATTCTGAAATTTGGCAGACATGATCTCCTCTGGTGGGGCAATGAATCCTGAAATGTGTATCCAATTCTTCCAAGAAATAAAACATTTATTGGCAGTTCCCGTTAAAATAAAATCAAAATATAAACCCTGCACCTATTTTTATGTCATTGGGCAGGTGTAATCCCCTTCTAGTGCGCTGCTATGCCTGAAATTATCATCCAGTTCTGACCAAGAGAAAAAGGTTACATTTTTTAAAAAAAATTCCAATGGTAGTCAACAGGACATTGCAGTCAACACTGCAATGCAGTGGAGGTGAAGAATAGATTTAAGGGACTAGATTTAGTAGATAGGGTCCTGGAAGAACTATGGACAGAAGTTCACAACATTGTTCAGGAGGCGGCAACAAAAAATGTCCCAAAGAAAAAGAAAATCAAGAAGGCAAGATGGCTGTCTGCTGAGACACTGGAAGCAGCCCAAGAAAGAAGGAAAGCAAAAAGCAACAGTGATAGGGGGATATATGCCCAATTAAATGCAAAATTCCAGAGGTCATCCAGAAGAGATAAGGAATTATTTTTAAACAAGCAATGCACGGAAGCGAAAGAAGATAATAGAATAGGAAGGACAAGAGACCTCTTCCAGAAAATTAGAAACATCCGAGGTAAATTCCAGGCAAAAATGAGTATGATCAAAAACAAAGATGGCAAGGACCTAACAGAAGCAGAACAGAGCAAGAAATGGTGGCAAGAATATACGGAAGACCTGTATAGGAAGGATAATAATATCAGGGATAGATTTGACGGTGTGGTCAGTGAGCTAGAGCCAGACATCCTGAAGAGTGAGGCTGAATGGGCCTTAAGAAGCATTGCTAATAACAAGACAGCAGGAGATGATGGTATCCCAGCTGAACTGTTTAAAATCTTGCAAGATGATGCTGTCAAGGTGATGCATGCCATATACCAGCAAATTTGGAAAACACAAGAATGGCCAACAGATTGGAAAAAATCAACTTATAACCCCATACCAAAAAAGGGAAGCACCAAAGAACGTTCAAACTATCGAACAGTGGCACTTATTTCACATGCCAGTAAGGTACTGCTCAAGATCTTGCAAGGTAGACCCCAGCAATTCATGGAACGAGAATTGCCAGATGTACAAGCTGGGTTTAGAAAATGCAGAGGAACTAAAGACCAAATTGCCAATATCGGCTGGATAATGGAGAAAGCCAGGGAATTTCAGAAAAACATCTATTTCTGTTTTATTGACTATTCTAAAGCCTTTGACTGTGTGGATCATAACAAATTGTGGCAAGTTCTTGGTGGTATGGGGATACCAAGTCATCTTGTCTGCCTCCTGAGGAATCTGTATAATGACCAAGTAGCAACTAGGGATGTAAGAAATTGGCCTTATCTGGCTCCTCCGGGTTCCGCTGGGGGTGGGGAGGCACTCCGCGCCTCCTCCCTGGAATCCTGGCCGGCCGGCTCCGCTCCACAGGGATTCCGCGGAGCTGCCGGCCGGCTCCGCCAGCAGCCAGACATCCAGCCGCTGGCTAGCAGGGACGCAAATGGCGGCCGTAGCTGCCGCCGTTTGCGTCCCAGTAGTCAGCCGTGATAGGCTACATAAATCTTTACAAAGCCTATTACGTCTGACTTTAAAAAACAAAACAAAACGCGCGTACGCAAATGGCGGTGTTTATGGCCGCCGCCATTTGCGTTCCTTATTTTGGGCTGTCTTAGTCTACGTAAATATTTACGTAGACTAAGACAGCGAAAATAAGGGTGAACGCAAATAGCGTAGCAGATGCTATTTGCGTTCCCCCTTATTTTCGCCGTCTTAGTCTACGTAAATATTTACGTAGACTAAGACGGCCCAAAATAAGGAACGCAAATGGCAGCGGCCGTAGCCGCCGCCATTTGCGTACGCGCGTTTGTTTGTTTTTTAAGTCAGACATGTTAGGCTACGTAAAGATTTATGTAGCCTATCACGTCTTTTTTTTTTTTTAACCTAGCCATGATAGCCTACATAAATCTTTACGCAGCCTATCACGTCTTTTTTTTTTTTTAACACTGGAAATGGCGGTGGCGGCTGCCAGTCGGAAGACCGGCCGCTGCAGCCACCGCCGCTGGAGCCTCCACCGCCGCCCGGAAGATCTGCCCCAGGTAAATCTTGTCCTGGGGGGGATTCGTGGGGGGGCAGGGGGGTGGCAGGCCGTTCCGCCACGGAGTTCGGGGGGCCGAATGCACTGGCATTCGGCCTCACCGAGATCCGTGGCAGAATTCTCTGCCATCCCTTGTAGCAACGATAAGAACAGACCATGGAACAACGGACTGGTTTAAGATTGGGAAAGGAGTACAGCAGGGTTGTATAGTCTCACCCTACCTATTCAACCTGTACGCAGAACACATCATGTGACGTGCTGGGCTTGATGAAGCCAAGGCTGGAGTTAAAATCACTGGAAGAAACATTAACAATCTCAGATATGCAGATGATACCACTTTGATGGCTGAAAAGCGAGGAGTTGCTGAGGAACCTCATGACGAAGGTGAAAGAAGAAAGTGCAAAAACTGGGTTGCAGTTAAACCTAAAAAAAACCAAGGTTATGGCAACCAGCTTGATTGATAACTGGCAAATAGAGGGAGAAAATGTGGAGGCAGTGACAGACTTTGTCTTTCTAGGTGCAAAGATTACTGCAGATGCTGACTGCAGCCAGGAAATCAGAAGATGCTTACTTCCTGGGAGGACAGCAATGACAAATCTTGATAAAATAGTTAGGAGCAGAGACATCACACTGACAACAAAGGTCCGCACAGTTCAAGCAATGGTATTCCCCGTAGTAACCTATGGCTGTGAGAGCTGGACCATAAGGAAGGCTGAGCGAAGGAAGATAGATGCTTTTGAACTGTTGTGCTGGAGGAAAATTCTGAGAGTGCCTTGGACTGCAAGAAGATCAAACCAGTCCATACTCCAGGAAATAAAGCCAGACTGCTCACTCGAGGGAAGGATATTAAAGGCAAAACTGAAGTACTTCGGCCACATAATGAGAAGACAGGACACCCTGGAGAAGATGCTGATGCTAGGGAAAGTGGAAGGCAAAAGGAAGAGGGACCGACCAAGGGCAAGATGGATGGAGGATATTCTGGAGGTGACGGACTCGACCTTGGGGGAGCTGGGGGTGGCGACGGCCGACAGGAAGCTCTGGCGTGGGCTGAGCCATGAAGTCACAAAGAGTCGGAAGCGACTGACCGAATGAGCAACAAAAAACAACAAGTCAACAGGAAGCATAAAGATTCATTTTTCCAAACCTTAACTCAGGTTTGGTGCTGAGCTGAAATGGTCTGACTACAAATTGGCCTGAGCAGAAGTGGGATGTTTTCCAAAATGCTGAATCGGGGTCTGAGTTGAAGTGGGGTGGGGGGGTCAGTGCACGCTTCTTATGTATATATGTATGTAATCTATGCACACATGCAAGCACACCACACACACGCGCATGCATACACACACACACACACACACACACACACAGAGATATAGATATAGATATATTAGAGGTGCGCTTAGACTCAGATATATTATAAAGATGATAGATAGATAGATAGATAGATAGATAGATAGATAGATGCAAATTTGTGTTATGGGCCTGTGCCCCGGATCTTTTAAGAACCTAGCAACACTCCTGATGAGCACCATTTCATGCAAAGAGGAGATACAAATTTAACAAATAATAACATAAATATAATACAATGTGCCCCTCTCATCAGTGCATAGAGAAGTTTATTCCATACTACAGGGTTCCACTTTTGCAAGACCTGAAGTTGGCGTGACACAGCTGCAATTCATATGTCTGTTCATTCATATACTGGTTTCTTTCCCCTCCATGTATGCTGGGGCGATTTGCATAATTACCCTAGTTGGTGCGGTTTGCTGGGTTAGCTGAACCCAGCCAGGATGGCTTGTTGCCATGGTTAACAAGTCACCTGGAACCCATGGGCTGTTTTGGGGGTCTGGGGTGGCTTGTTAACCATGGCAAAAAGCCACCCTGTCCGGGTTCACATGATGTGGCAAGCCGCATTAGCGAGGGTAAATATGCAAATACCCCACCCCACCCCACCCCAGCACGTGACCACTTATTTCCCATGCAGTGACAGTGCAAACCAGGCCATAACGTTTCTCTAAAAGTAAAAAGGGGTAGTAGAAGAGAGGTGCATAACTTTTCATGTATCCTTCCACTTTTCCCCACTGTTCTAATCTTGGCTTCTATATACAGAGCAAAACTGAAAATGATTCCGGTAGTCAACTGGAGCCTATATTAGATTCATAGCTGTCTACAAGATGTTTGTGACTTGTGCTTCACCTCTTTGTTGTCTGTTGCTCCAAGCATTTTTCTTCATTCCCAAATCACTTCCAATAATGGAATAAATAATAATAAATAATAAATATGAGACATAATAAAATAATTGTCCAATTAAAACCACACGACCACTCCTTAAAATTAAGCAATAGCAGTTAAAACCAACTGCAAATAATAAAAGCAGCAACACATAATAAAAAGCAGACAACTAAAAATATGATATGTTGCCTCTTAAAAGTTTCCAAATATGGGGCCACTCATATTTCTTGGGGTGCTTGGGGGGGGGAGAGTTCCACCAAACTTGTGGGGCCACCACCAAAAAGCCCCTGTCCCATGTTGAAAGATAGCTAACTCTGTGCTGGTAATTTTAATCTGCCTCGTTTAATAGTTGAGACTACTTGGTAGCCTCTCTCTTTTTAGCTGCAATAGTTGTGTATTGTTACAATGTTATTGTTTTAATCAGTTTTTAAAACTTGGTAGCCATCCTGAGCATTTCTTAGCAGAAAGGTGGGATAAAAATATTTGAATAAACAAGCAGGCACACATCTGTGGAAAGCTAGACATTTGTAGAGCTATGTAACTCCTGATCTAAGGCACTGATCTTTTCCTAATCTAATATATATATAGACTCCCATTTTAAATTTAATTGCATAACTTCACATTTTATAGAATGGCAGACCTGGACAAATTAAAGGTTATAAAGAAACTTAAAAATCTGACCTGCTCATGCAAGTATCGTTCTTCCCACTGTTCTGATCTAGACCTCTAAATTCAGACCAAAACTGGAAATGTCTCTATTATAGTCAACTGGAGCCTATGTTAGATTTATAGCTGTCTGTGATGATGGTTTGTGACCCGTTATGTTAAAGGCTATTCCTTTCAGGGTGAATGGACTCCCACACACTCCAATCTGAACAAATACACTGGCTGACAAAATTCAAATGGAGCCCTTTGCCTCTCCAATAAAATGAAAAGCAAAGTTGTCTGTGAAAAAACATTTGCCATCCATTTGTAAGGACTGGTGTCTGGGGAGGACAAAACAACAGCTTTCTAAGTGAGAGTCATGTTACCTGCAGGGAAATCAACAACGGTTTGGAGGACATATCTCTAAACTAATCAAAGAACAGAGGCTCCAAAGATAGGGGGCTCTGTAGGACAGCAAATGGGAAAAGCTTGTTTTGCTTTTCTACTAAAACCGTTCCTTCAAACTCTTTACAGTCTCTGTCTCTCCCCTTTTCATGTTTCGGTGATATTATACAGTATCCCTCCCATGCAGATGACAAATTGTACTGAATAGTCCCCCTCCCTTACTGCTTTTGTGAACATGTCTCTCCTTGAGACTCAGGATTCATTTATTTTTGATAGAGTAAATAATGAATTTATTATCTTTTGTCCAGCCCCTTATATTGCAACAAAAGAGCTGGTCTTCAGAATGAATGGCCTTCTTTTTATCACCTGAGTTTAGAGCAGGTGAGTCCCTTAACCTAATTATAAATGTATAATTTATCACAAATCTAGCCTGTATTGGTCCCTACTGTCCTGCCTAGTACGAGTAATATGTTGTTTCAGGGAGCGATGTAACACTTAAGACAGGGGCGGTCAGCTTCACTGAAAATGCACTGTTCAGCATGTATGTCTGCCTCAGTTGTTTTTTCACCTGATTTATTTCAGTAAATACCATGAGTAGCTTGTGCTATCCATACCAAGTTCCATGTCATGTTCCAACAGGTGCCCCATTTCTGAGTTATTTATTGTTCAGGTTAGTATTAGCATTATAGTTCTATGGTGCCATCAATGTATACCGTGTTTTTACAGAGAGTCAGAATGGGCTTACTGTATTGCACTCTATGTGGGGGTGAGATTCAAGGAGCTTGTTAAATCTATTCTTCAGAAACTGCCCTGGTTTTCTATGTTTTCCTGGGCCCGGTTCAATGTGCTGGTTGTTGCCGCCTAAGTCCTGAAAAACCTGGACCAGTGCACGATCTGTGCTAATGCTTTTTATAGATACTGAAGCTCACTATATAACTATATATATAACTCCCTGAACAGTTATCTAGAGCATCTTAGGGAGCAATCCTATGGCCACTAGACACTGTCTAGAGGGCCATAGGGTATGCTTATTTCTGGGAACCAACTTCGGAGCCCGTGCTCTAAGGTCAGTTCCTGGAAAACCAACCTTCCCCCTCATCCACGCTGCCTCCGAGGCAGCGCTGAGAAGCCCCATCCTCTGTGCTCGGAAGAGGAGCGCGGAGTGACTGAAAAGGGGCGTTCTGGGGGGCATTCCGGGGCAGGGAGAGTGGAGCTGTGCATACGACACATCCAGTGTGTTGTACAGCAGCTTCCTCTCCCGGTTGCCCCTCCCCACTGCTAGATAGCTGAAAACAGCTGTCTAGTGAAAAATAGCAAGGCAGGAGAGGTGTGGAGGGAACAATCCCCTCCGTGCCTCTCCTGCCTTGCTTTGGATAGGCAGTCAACTCTGAGTTTGGAGGCAACCGCCTATTTTGATACGATTGCACCCTTAGTTGAAGACCTCAATGAGGTGGACAGCAGGGGCATTGCTAGGTTCTTAAAAGATTCAGGGCACAGGCCCATAACACAAATTTGCACATTTCTATGTCTGTCTGTCTGTCTGTCTGTCTATATCTGAGTCTAAGCGCACCGCTAATACATATATATATGTGTGCGGTGTGTGCATGTGGTGTGCTTGCATGTGTGTATAGATCACATAAGAAGTGTGCACTGACACCCCCCCCCCACTTCAACTCAGACCCCAATTCAGCGTTTTGGAAAACATCCTGCTGCTGCTTGGGCCAATTTGTTGTTGGACCATTTCAGTTCAGCACCAAACCTGAGTCAAGGTTTGGAAAAATGAGTCTTTATGCTTCCTGTTGACTACTATGGGAAATTAAAAAAAACCCTGTAACTTTTCCTCTTAGTCAGAGCTGGATGATCATATCAGGCATCTTAGTCCCCTAGAAGGGGATTACACCTGCCCAATGTCAGAAAAATAGGTGCAGGGTTTATATTTTGATTTTCTTTTAAAGGGAACTGCCAATAACATTGTTATTACATGGAAGAATTGGCTAAACATTTCAGGATTCATTGCCCCATCAGAGGAGATCATGTCTTCAAATTTCAGAATGATAGCCACAAGGGTTTTTGTGCAAGGGTGGCCTTGATATTTTGAGGTCTCCAAAAGAGGACATCCCAGTAGTAATGTATGGCTGTGAGAGCTGGACTATAAGGAAGGCTGAGCGCCGAAGAATCGATGCTTTCGAACTGTGGTGCTGGAGAAGACTCTTACGAGTCCCCTGGACTGCAAGGAGGTCAAATCAGTCCATCCTAAAGGAAATCAACCCTGAGTGCTCATTGGAAGGACAGATACTGAAGCTGAAGCTCAAATATTTTGGCCACCTAATGCGAAGAGAAAACTCCCTGGAAAAGACCCTGATGCTGGGAAAGACTGAAGGCAAAAGGAGAAGGGGACGGCAGAGGATGAGATGGCTAGATAGCATCACGGATGCAATGAATATGAACTTGAGCACGCTCTGGGAGAGAGCGCAGGACAGGAAGGCCTGGCGTGCTATGGTCCATGGGGTCACGAAGAGTCGGACACGACTGAACGACTGAACAACAACAACAACAACAAAAGAGGACATACTTCTCTCTCTATTTTCCTTGTGGACCATTGTTCTGAAAATAACAGGCAGCCTAGAGTTGTCCCTAAGTGAGAAACCAGCAAAGTTTCAGATGGATAGGTGCAGCAGTTCATGTGGAAGGGGGGTTCTCCAATTTGGGGGAGGGAGTGATTTGCTTTCCCTTCCCCCCTTCCCCAATAGTTTTTTGGGTAAATTTGTGTGAAAATGCACAGGTCATTAGAGGTGTCCCCCAGGCAAGAAACCTGCAAAGTTTCTGAAGGATATACATGCATGCAAATTTAGAATGACTCGAGTTTGTTTACATTTCACCAATGTTAGCAGCAGGGGAACATGCGCAAGAAGGTGCTATTGCACTCATGTCCTACTTGTGGGTTTCCTGTGGGCATCTGGTTGGCCACTGTGTGAACACAATGCTGGACTAGATGGATCTTGGTCTGATGCAGCACAGCTCTTATGTTCTTAAATAGAGAGTGCCTCTGAGCATATGCAGAATGCTTTTCTTTCACCACTGAGCACTTACATTCTCCCCCTACCAATTCTGTTCCCCTCAATGCAACTATCCCTCCTCATCCTATCATCCTCCAGCAACTCTTCATCAAAACAGATGTCTTGTTTTGTGCAACTCTCCTCTACCTTCTCCTTGTTGTGCACGAGCTCTCATTGTATCTTCCTCCCCATAACTTCATTTGTGCCAAGACTTCACCAGGTTTCAGCTGATGAGTCTGTTTTCAAAACTAGGGCGAAGTTATGGAGAAACTCTGAGCAAGTACTAAGTGCCTTTACTTCACCACTGAAGCTAGAGTTCATGCAGAATGAACCCCCCACACACAAATGACAAAACATGCTTAGAACTGAGCTGAAAGGGTAGTCCATTCATTAGATGGAACTCGGTAGGCACTGTATTAAGCCTGCAGTACCATGCTCACAACTCAGGACTTATTTCTGAGTAAACATGCAGAACATCAAGGTACAAACCTCCTGGCAAAAGTAACTCTTGTTGGAATCCTGTGCACACTTTCCTGAAGGTAAGCTTCATTAAACATAATGGGGCTTCTGAGTAGGCATACATAGGATTGTATAAATGAATTCCGATTTTTATTAAAGCTTTCTGTTCATAGGAACATAGGAAACTGCCTTATACTGAGTCAGGCCCTGGGTCCATCTAGTGCAGTATTGTTGACACTGACTGGCGGCAGCGGCTCTCCAGAGTTCCAGGCAGGATTCTTTCCTAGCCCTGCCTGGAGATGCTGGGGATTGAACCCGGGACCTTCTGCGTGCCAAACATGTGCTCCACCACTGAGCTACAGCCCTGCCTATTGCTGGATAATGGCAACTGACAAACAAAACAGTCCCAGATTTGTTTCTCTGCAATGATGTGAACCCACTCTTCTCAAAGACTTGCGTGAGGAGAAGGAGAAAAACCAACCCTCTTGTCTGTTTGTATAAAGTCAAATACAGTTCAGGACTTGTCTTGCCCACCGAAAAGAATTATCTTTAAGAATTCCCCAAGATATGCTCTGGGTGGAATAAAGAAGATAAAGAAAGAACAGAAGAGGGGAGGGGAGGGGAGGGAAGAAGAAAAGAAGACTGGTGATTGGAAATGTGCGTGGGGGTGGGGGGCAGAGAGAATTCCCTAAGCCAAGTGACTCCTTTCAGAGAGGTGGTACTTCAGAGGAGTTTAGGAGGCTGTGGAGGGTTTGTAAGGATTGCACGTACTTTAATTAACTTCATGAGGTGAGGTGGCTGAGGGCTTTTTCTAGCTTTTTTTAAATTGTAGAACCTGTTTAAAAGCCTTAGAAGTTCCTTGATCATGATGCCACATAATCCTAATCCTCCTTTTGAAATAATTTGAGTCCTACAGCTATTTTGGAGACATTAAAGTGGAGGGGGAGAAAAGTTTGTGGAGGCTGATTGGATCCTTTGCTGTACTGAAGCCACTAAACTTCTGCAGAAGCCAAAAGTTCCACTTTGGGGCAGTAAAATCAGATGTTGTGTGAAATACCAGTATTTCACAATAAGATCTTCCTTCCCTTCCTTCTCCCTCCTCAAAATTTCATTGCAAGCAAGCTTACATACAGTGAGCATGTAAGAGCAGAAAAGTAGGGGGAGAGAGGTTTTTTGCACCTCAACCCCCCCCCCCCGACCTACACCAGAGTTTAGGGATAGTGACCTCCTAATAGTCACCATAAATACCTTCTGATTAGGATCTCTAATCCCCTGTGTGGCTTCGCAGTTTTTTCCTTTTTGTTTTAGTCTTTGAGAAAAGGAAACTACGCATGGCTAGCACAAAAACCGCTGGACCTAACTGTCTGAAATTTTTCAGGGTCAGTCAGCTCCATAGGGGCTGCCAGGTCCCCAAATTCATTGCATGTATGTGGAAACACCCCCCCCCCATAAGCTCTTTGTTTTGACAGATTTTCTTGAAAATAGCAAATTTTACCTGTGACCAGCACAAAAGTCATTGGACCTAACTACCTGAAATTAGGCAGGTTCAACCAGCTCTCTGGGGGCTACCAGGGCTCCAAATTCCATGTATTTATTGTACAAAATAAAAAAAATTATGGCCATTTCTATTTTTAAATGCAAGTCAATGGGAAAATGTAAAACAAATGGCAATTAGGGCAGCTCAAAAGATCTGGGGCACAGCTCAAAAATATCTGGGGCGCATGCCCAGGTGGCTTATGTTAACGATGCCCCTGGTGGACAGGTTCATATGGGAGAAGGATGTCATTTAGATACCTTGACTATGTAGGGCTCAATAGGTCATTGCTAGGACTCTGACTTGTGCCTGGAAAAGTGGAGCTTTAATAATCATGAAGCTAATGTAGGAAGCTAGTGTGGTGCCTTAAAAAGCCATACCCCTGCCCCAAGGAGCTTGCATTTTACCTTTAGACCAGGGGTGGGCAATTTGTGGCTCTCCAGATGTTTTGGCCTACAACTCCCACAGCCCTGGCATGGTGAGGGATAATGGGACTTGTAGCCAAAACATCTGGAGAGCCACAAGTTGCCCACCCTGCAGAAGGGAGGGAAGAAATAACAAACAGCTATATAACTGAAGGGCATTTTGTCTACCAGGTTAGTCACATTTGGTGCTTTCAGGCAGCATGTTTTGGCTGCGTCTTATAAGTAAAGTAAAGATACAATCAAACTGGAACACTTCAAAAATAATGTGAATTTATCTAAGCTCCAGAAACCTACTTTGAACTCATGTTGACAGAATGTGTTTGTTAATTAGCAGCAAAGCTATGTGTAGCCCCAAATCTGGGGAAATGTTCAAACTCCTACAATCACACAAAACACATGATAGCTCAAGGTCCTTGGAAGAAAAGTAAATTTCTGGAGAACTGGGGTCAAATCCAACGCTGCCCTTCCGTTGGTGGCCCAGGCATGCCAGTGGCAGCAGGCACACTGCCCCTACCACCGGCGGCCACGACGTAGCGCTTGTGGGGGGAAGTGCCGCAACAAGCAGAAATGTTCATTTCAGGAAGGGGTGTGACCTGCCCCTTCTGGAAATGGCCGACTCTGCTCATTTCGGTGCTTCACTCCAGAAGCGCTGCGTTGCGGCTGCCAGTGGCGGGGACAGCATGCGCTCCACCCCCAGTGGGGCCAACCGCCCACATGCCACCGCCAGCATGCCTGGGTCACCCGCAGAAGGGCGGCATTGGACTCGACCCCACGTCTCCTTCCAGTGTCATGCTGCTGTTGACAAAAGAGATTGGTCTAAACCTGACAGTGAATGCTGTCAGGGCCAAAACAGATGTTATTTTAAATCCATATCTAGCAGCTGCCTTTTTTTTTTAAACATGTTTGCTCTAGAGTAGGCACAGGGGACTCTTAAGATCCAGATTGGGGCCTCTTCACATACTTTAGAGGAAAAATGACAAAAGACACTGCACCTGGGTTGGTAATTAGGAAAATGGCGCCCAGCATGCCCCAGCTTGCACCAGGGATGAAAAGAAGCCACGGTGGCTTGTTTTGATCATGTGAACCAGGTCAAAGAGCCAGGGCTGCTGGAGCTAGAGAAGTGACTGAGAGAATGCCAGTAAGATATTGCTTGTATAAGGGGCCTGGATAGAAGAAGGATACAATTGAGTTAGGTTAGCTGGATCCACTGAACCCTTGTTGTTTTATTGTTGTTTTACTCCTCATATAAGTGTGTGTGTGGATATCCATTCAGTTGTTAATGTTTTTCTCCTGTTGATATTTTTCTTCAGTACAATATTTACTTTATTGTTTGAAAATTTATGCTGTCCTTTCTTTTGGGGTAACCTACCCCTCATCTAATAGCCAACCCCCACACTACCTTAAGTAGATACTGGAGACCCAGAGTTTGGGTAGTTTGTTTGGTAGAGGAAGCCAGGGGTGGGGGACTTCCACCAGGTGGCAACAGAAAGGGCCACAGGAAAGGAAGAGCAAAAAGGGACGTGGACATGCTATTTTGCCTGTTTTCCCTTCCACTCACAGAACAGGGCACTGCTGGTCCTTGTTGAGCACTAATACATATTTCATTCTGCTTAGGGTTCTTCAGATATAAACTAATAAAAACTAGGTTTTTTTAAAGGAAAGAACTATTAAAACTTTTGAAAATCTGAGGTTAGGATACCTATAACTGTGTAAGAATAAATTACTGTTGGCTGTCCTATTTCCACTACTGATCTCTGTTTGATTGTTTGTTTGTTTACACAAACAGACCAGGCAGCACATGTTTGGCCAAAAGAAAAAACCAGTGAAGACGAGGAAGAAGCAGTATAGGCAGTGAAAGGCATTGGCACCAGCAAAGCTCACTAGTGTGTGCAACAGCTTATAAACAGGGTGTGGCTGCTGAGTTCATTAATAATTCTTTCTCAACAGGCCTTTGACCTGTAGTCAATCAGTACATCATACCAGGGTGTCTCTGCTCTGCCCTCTTGAGTGGAAGCTGCAAATGGAGATATATCTCCATTTACCTAAACAACTCTCCTCCCCTCATGCTTGGTTCTCCCACAAGTATTCCTAGGTAATACTTCAGAAATCAGCTCAAGGCCAAAATACAGCTGTTAGATAAGGTGTACCGACTCTTTTGGATTTTACCCCTCCTCTTTGGCCCATAATTAGCTGAGAAGTTGAACAGTGATACACTCTCCTGGCAGCCACCTTCTCATGGCTGTATTGAAGTCTACATTATGCTTCTTAAAAGCTGAGCAAACTCAGAAGCAACGAGGCCTACTGCCTGGAGCCAAATCCCCACAATCACAAGCTTGCCCTTCCACACATCTGTCAACTGAACGCCTCAAAGAGTCTTGGTTGTACTGCAATTCTGGTGGAATGCAGAGAGGTGTAGAATTCAACTTCCTGAGAGCCAGACCAAACATAGCAGAGAAGATCTATAATTTAGACCACCTCCTGACTTTAACTTTTTAAAAAGGTGCATGGCCCAATTTGATCAGAATAGCAGTGCAGAGGCAATATTTAACCCTTTTCCCCATGCAGCTTTTCTGATTTAAATAGCTCCTGGCATCTGTTATTAACCCGACAGGTAGGGGATGTGAGGAAGATGGGATTTATTATGCAAACAGTCAAACATGATAGATGATGCAAATGGAGAACCTGCAAATTTGGTCTATTAGCATAATTCATGAGGCCACAGAATCCAGCTTTTCTTGTGCAGGCCTTTGCAGGGAAGTTTTAATTCATTAGTGTGGACTGTACAGGGCCTTGACTATATGCAAGTTTTGTTTCAAAGGCTTAATTTAAAAGGACATATTTTTGTATCTCTATTTACCTGCTTTTCCCAATTCCTTGGCAATTTTTCTTGTGCTCCTGCTGAAGTCATTACTTCATCACACACAGATTAAACTATTTTCCCCAGTTCCCATTTGAATTTCCTTTAGGAGAGACACAAGAATTTTAACCAAGTACAATATAGAAGGTATTGAGAGCCCTACAGGTTGATTCTAGGGCTAATGGGGATGGATGGTTTGGATTAAGCAGAATAGAACCCCACGTTCAAAGTAATATACTTTTGGTCTCTATTGTTGGAAGGTTGCTCTCTTCACCATTTCTTCAACTACAGACACAGCTCTGGTTAGAAGGGCCTGGTAATTATTTTGGAAAATTGCTGCTTCCCAGGAATAAAATGAATACGAGTCATTTCTTGATGTCACAGGTGGTGGCGCTCTTAGAGATGAGCCCGGTGCCTACTCAGATCTCATCTCAATGGCACACTTTCTGAGGAGAGATGTAGGCATCCTTCTCAATGAGCAAGACATTGAGGTAAAATCTGAGAAGGTGTTGGGAGCTGCCTAGGGATATTATTGCTGTTGCTTTGCCATGGTGAGAAACCAACATGGCAAAGTGATGGCGGTGGTGCTCTTAGGCAGTGGAGACTGGTGGTAGAGAGAGGCTGGCAGGCAGTGGAGGAAGGTTAGTGAGTGGGTAGCAGCAGGTGGGTGCCTGCTCACTCTGCCACCTGAGACAGAGAGCTCATTTTGACTCATGATAGAGCCAACCCTGTTCGCACATGTGTAGGGGCCATACAGATGGTTGAATGAACATGTGCAGGTTGGGGAGTGGGGCTTGCCATTGGGATCCTGCTCCTTCCCAGCATGTTCACTAGAAATAATATACTGTACATGTATAGGATTGTTTTGTATTCTTGTGTTGTGGCTGTGTTCTACCTTTGCCTGTACTTGGAATACATTCTTATTTTATTGTTATTTTTAGTACCGTAAGAACATAAGAGCCCTGCTGGATCAGACCAAGGGTCCATCTAGTCCAGCATTCTGTTCACACAGTGGCTGACCAGCTGTTGACTAGGGACCCACAAGCAGGACACGAGTGCAAGAGCACCCTCCCGAGTTCGCTAGCAATTGGTGTACCCGTGATGTCAGCTGCCTTGGGGGATCTTGGACTGAAGGTGAGGTAAACATGTTTGAATAAGTAAATAAATTCTGTCAGTCTTGTCCTCTACTTTGTGGGGATTGGACTGCTTGACCTTTGCTGGCACAGCAGCTTTCAATAGTTTTCCCTCTTGGACAGCCTTATTTCCAGCTCCTATTTCCCTTGTCTTGGTTCCTGTTGAGCTATGGTTACGCCTCTTGCATTTGATCCTCACTGTACCTCTGGGGTTTCTTTTGAATCAGTGCACTGTTTCACAGCTCCAGCTTCTGCACCACTACTTGCTTCATTCTCAGACTGCTCAGACCCTAGTAAGAAGAATTGACATTGAACATGGTTGTTGTTGTTCAGTCGTTCAGTTGTGTCCGACTCTTCGTGACCCCATGGACCATAGCATGCCAGGCCTTCCTGTCCTGCGCTCTCTCCCAGAGCATGCTCAGTTCATATTCATTGCATCAGCGATGCTATCTAGCCATCTCATCTCTGCCGTCCCCTTCTCCTTTTGCCTTCAGTCTTTCCCAGCATCAGGGTCTTTTCCAGAGAGTTTTCTCTTCGCATTAGGTGGCCAAAATATTTCAGCTTCAGCTTCAGTATGAAGGGTTGATTTCCTTTAGGATTGACTGATTTGACCTCCTTGAAGTCCAGGGGACTCGAGAGACAAGATAACATACAAAAATGTCAGTATCAAAGGGCAAAGCTAACCACAACTCTATAGGTTCTGGACAGACAGTCTTGGTGAGACCTTCTTCAGTCAAAGACCTAATCTGTGTTAACATTTTGTCTTCAGTATATTGCCCACAGCAGAATTTTCAGGAAGTGGGGGGTAGGGGGAATCATTTTCTTATTTTCAAGCCTGTTTATCTGGCTCAGAAAATAGCTGCTTTTAAAGAGAAGACTTTCTTCTTGTCTGAGTAAATTTTGTTCCAGTTTTGTTTTGGCCACCAGTCAAAGACAACAGCTGTACATTTGTGGGTTCACTGAACTTTATGTGATTGCTGGCTGCATTTGCCGACGAGAGGGAATAACCAATAATTAGAACATTTTGGGTCATCTTCAGAAGAACAGAGTTTTCGTATGTCATGTGATAACCCCCTCCTGTCTTCCCTTGAGTTCCCTGAATGTGGGCCTGGCAGCCATGGAGAATGGAGTGTCATAGGACTACTGCGATGTGAGATCAGTGAAAATGACAAAAGTATCACTCCCTCTAGATCTCATGTTGGGTGTATTTAAAGTGTTCTCTTTTTACAAAATGTGTTTAGTGCATCAAACAATGTTCATCTAGTATTTCCATTTTTGGTTTTGGCTTTGGAAATCCTTGGGTCTGTTTCATTAGGTTGAACTGGTTCAACCTAAACATTCCTTTGTTTCTGCAGAACCATTTTGTATTGATTCCCTGATGATGACTGAAGTAAAGGCTGCTTTGGATGCAAACAATAAGACTGAGTGCACTTACATAGCATCTGTTCCTAAATATCTTTATAGCTTGCCTTTGCTTTCCTCCATTCATCTCCCAGATTTCAAGTGAACTAACCTGCCCTATAATATCCTATTGCCTGTATTATTAATCTAGTCAGAAAAGAGAAAACTGGAAGAAATTCACACCTCTTGGAGGCAAACAGTAGTCTTATCAGGCAATTTTTGATGGATGTCATCCTGAAAGGCAGTTTAAAAATCCATTAAAGAAATATATTTTAGGGCGCAACCCTACTGAGATAGTCGGCAATCTCTGAAGTCAGAGGCCGCCCTGCATTTTTGGCTAGATGGCTGATTTGGGGGAGGGGGAGGGAAGGAGGCTGTGCAGTGCATAGGAAGCTGCATACTGCAGTCTCCTCCCTTCCCTGCCCCTGGGACTGCCCCCTCTTCCCCAACTCCGTGCTACGTTTCCAAGTGCGGAGACATAGCCAACACAAAGAGAACCACGCCAATGATGAGGGGGTGGGGGGAGGGCAGCACATTTTCTGGGAACCACGTTCGGAGCCCTGGCTCTGACCTCGGTTCCCAGAAACTGAAATATCCTATGGCTTAGGACAGCGTCTAGTAGCCATAGGATTGCTCCCTTAACTGGGGAAACTATTTTTTTTTTGCTGATAGGAAAAATAAATGGTGTTAACAAGAGTCCAGCAACATCTAGATTTTAAAGGTGACATAATTTTGAAAACTTAATTAGATAGGATAAATTTATTGCATATAAAGTGTATTAACAGGCTGGTGAATGATGATAATATTCCATGATCCTGAGGAGTCACATCTTTGGAGTTCCCTGGTTAAGGCATGGCAAGAAGCTAATTCTCCCTACACCCTTGACTGCTAGATGTGTTTTGGTTAAGGCATTAGTGGTGAGCAGGTCCACTTCTTTGCCAGTGTGGGGAGATAGATAGGTTCTTGTAGACTTTCTGGAGTATGCATGCAAGAGAAGAGAAGGCAGAAGGTGGTATCTTACTGATTTACTGTGCAGCTGAGAGAGAGAGAGAGAGAGAGACTTGTGTGAGGGCAAATATAGAGCTGGGATTTGAGTTCTAATCTTTCCAAGTCCAATGCTTACTCCATTGCCTCTTTAGGTTATGCTGATGCGCTGAGCTACCTATGAAGCAGATGAGGGTCCGTGGCACTGGAAAATCTTCATTGGAGAAGTTGTATAGTTGCTGAGAACTGATAGGAAGTGTCAGTTTGAGACCAGTGACCGTCAAGGATGAGTCCAAGCGCCTTGAGATGTCTGACAGCTCCGATTCTGAATCAGAGTTGGAGCAGCTAGATCAGAGGCCAGGGGAGGGACCCTCCCTAGTGAGCCAAGATGCTGGGAGAGATTTCTCCAAAGGCCTTGGCAAACAGATGGCTCAGGCTAAGTTCCTGCCCCCTCCCTCCACCATGGGAACTCAGGTTTCTGAGGAGGAAGAGGGGCGTGACTTGAGAGATGCTAGGGCACGTCACAAAGCAAAGCAGGAAAAGATAGGACCAGGGCTCAGATGCTCTGCCAGGATAGCCACTCTTGAAAGCCAATGTAGGAGGAAGCCACCCTAAAGGAGGGGCATCACTGTGAAGCAAGGCTGGCTGTGAGGTTCATGTCCCAACTGTTGGCAACTTCGCTACCTTCCAGACTAGTAGTTTAGGGGCCTGAGGCAGTCTGAGAGTTTCCTGGAATTTGCATTTGCAGAGAGGCTAGTTTCTAGCAAAATAAAGTAGTATTAGTGTGCTTTGTGTCCTCGTGGCGTTGATTGCGAAGGGGGAAGGACGATCCTTTTTTTGACAGTGACTTTGCTTGAGTTGCTATATTCTAGTTCCCCAAATCTGGGTAACTTGGTATGCAAGTTGCTGGTGATTATGCAAATCGAGTACATTAATTTTTGAATTGTCTACCAGTTGCTTCATCTGTGCCTGGCAAAGACTTTAAAAAAAGTTGGAAAATGTACTTTTAAAAAAACTGACAATTTGCTTAAGCTTTCTTTTCAGACAAGAAAAGGGGAAGTCCTCATAGTTGGATGAAATAAGGCTTAGGCTGCTGTCCTGGGTATGCTTACGTGTCAGTACATCCCATTGATTTCTGTGGAGTTTCATTGGTACTGTGAGACTCATAATGAAGTGTGAATCTGTTCAAATCTTTCCTCTGCCAAGAACTCATTGTGACTGTTTTTAAAGATTTCTGAGAGAAGATATACTTGGGTCCAAACTGCATGTAACAGTAGATGCATCTCTCTAAGTTGTGTGAATCTTTTTAGAAATGGAAATCGCACGTGGAGTGTGTGTGGATCAGGCTGTGGGTGGGGAGGGGGGGAATTCCCCCCTCTGCTGTGGTCCTGATGAAAACCCGACCCCCTGGTCTTTGCATTGGGAGGAAAGCTCCCATTGACCCTCATCCACAGTATAAAAATGCTACCATGATGAGCAGGGGAAGGGTTAAGCAACCCCCCAACCTAATAATTTTTAAATTATTATTCCAAGCCATCCCCTTTGCAGCAAGGAAAAAGGCTGCAGTGTTTTGCTTGCATACCTTTGCACTCAAGGTGTGGTTGAACCCTCAAAGCCTAAGTAAAATCTTAGGACAATTTTTATAGTGTAAGAAACCTGAATTTAACAAAATAATCCTCAACTTATTTGCAATGGCTGCAGTATCTTTTATCATCTGTCCTTCCTTTTCCCACGCATGGAAGTTCCCTATATTGCTAATGTTCATATGTCATTGTATGTAGCACGCACAATCCAATTGCTCCTTCCTTGACTGATGTTCTTCAAAAGCAAAAGCAAAGCTCTGATTGACAAGGAAGGGAGTTCAGAAATTGAATATTTTCTTCTTCTTTCCTGTATGAGTAGCCATTGCATCTGCACTAGGAGAGAAGAAACACTATCTTCAGAAGGAACCAGGAAGCGCCTTTCCAGAGTGACAATTCAGCTATCTCTATGGCTACATACATAGAATCATAGGGTTGGAAGGGGTCTACAAGACCATCAAGTCCAGCCCCCTGCTCAATGCAGGAAGCCTAATTCCCAGGCACTCTCCCAACCAAGTACTAATGAGGGCTGACCCTGCTTAGCTTCCGAGATCAGACAAGATCGGGCACATCCATGCATGATACCCTTTCTTCATTCCCTTACATCTCAATCATGGCTGAGACTTCTGTCACTGGTACAAGAATGGGAGGGAGCTGGGAGTAGGAATGTATGGATTTTGTTAAATTTGTTCCATCTGTTTTTCATGAATTGTCAGCATCTTTCATTCTGTCATCTGGTCAATGACAGAATTGTTATTTTTAATCAGAATTTAATTCTACTTGCACTAAGTCACATTAGTGCTAATGAGCACTTGCACACATTCATTGACTAATGTGGATTAGTGCACATGCACAAGTGCACTAATGTGCATTTGCATATTTGCACTAATGCCAATTAATGAAACTCCCACCCACCCCAAAACGGAAAAACTGGGACACAAGTCCACAAAATCTGTGTGACTCAGAAAAAGCCACACAGTATTGTATTTGAGAAAGGAAAACCCTAGTAAACCATTACTAACAAAACACACACATCTACATCTGTTTTTAAAATGGAAGCTGAGAATTGACACCAGCAAATGGCCCAAACAGGTTCCGGGTGATAAGCCCAGAATCCAGGCAGAACCAGGCCATCCGACAGCCCTAATCTTTGTGGTACCTGGTTTCTGTGGTGGCTTTGTGTCTGGCTGTAACATGGAGCTCCTCTTCCTATGTGGAGGCTCCCAATGGCATGAAGAGTTTCCACACCAGCGCAAGGTATTTCTAGAGGAGCCTGATACTGTTGCAGTCAGGGATGGGTGAGAATTTTGTTGCAGTTCGTTTTTTATCAGGATTTGCAAAGTTCTCCATATTCGGGACAAAAAGAACCTGAGTTTTTTAAAAAATGGAATGTGGGAGAAACTGAAACTGCCAGATTCATCCATCAGGCCCAGGGCTTTGAGTGCTTTATTCTTAAAAGCCTGGGTTTGAATCTTTGTGCATTCAACTATGTTAGTGCTGAATTGGGGTTGCCACCTCTTCTTTCTGACAGGCTCCTCCTCTTTAATAACTATATGGCAGGCAAGTACATCATGGGCCTTTCCATGTTGCAAATAGCTGTACCTATTAAATTTTGCTAGCACAGATGGGTGAGGATTTTCTTTCAATTCGGTTTTGATAAAAATTTACCAAAATTCACAACTTCTTTATATTCAGAAGAGAAAGAACCTGAGATTTAAACAAAAATAAAATGTGGGGTGGAAATGAAACTGACCGATGTGCTCATCCCTAAGTGCAGTCACTCTTCATGTTGTTGGGAGTTTCCACTTAGCAAACATTGCTCTATGTTACCATCGGTGCAGAGAAGTGCCATAGAGAAGCAATCTGCCATTTGGATGAGGTTGCCTACAGAGAGGCTCAACAGTTATGTGGGGAGCGGGGGTGGGGAGCCTTCTAAAAACAAATTTCTGTGGTGAACCCAAGTGATGTACAGTTCTAGTATAGTACAATGCTTCTCATCCAGTAGCATGTATCATGTGGAAATACAACCGTAATGTGCCCTTGCCCCAATAGCTGACACTGAAAGAAAAGGAGAAACTAAGTGTCAAACCTCAGCTAAACACAGAGTTAAGGCACCATGAAACATGACACATGAAAATTAGGTATGCCTGAGTTAAAATCCATGGGATTTGTGGGGAGGGAAAAATCACAGTAAAATGTGTACTTCTCTGACCCATGTTTTTATTAAATCGCTGCTGAACCTTAAATGTAGTGTCCAATTACTGTATGGTTTATGAAACTTAAAAAGATTTTTTTTTTGCCACTGAATAGAAATAGTAGTTTCCATGCTTGCCTACTGACCTCTCTGTGTAGAAGCCAAAATTAGCTTTGTAGACATACATGTGGAGTTAGTTGTTATGCCAATGTCCAGCAGAAAGCTTACTTCAAGGGCCGAAATGAGGGGGGGTGCGCCCAGCAGACTCAGCAGAGCAAATGATTTATGGAAACTAATTTTATATCTGGAGACAAGACTTAAAAGTTCAGTCTATGTAATTAAATTTTATACCGAGACGGCGAGAGAACAGACACAACAGCAGGATATTTTCAGTACATAACATTGGCATTTGTGACTGGTGTAAGTGTATGAATGCTGCAGGTGAACCCCAGAAGAAAATTCCATTAAGAGATAAAAGGACTTGTTGTTCAGTCGTTCAGTCGTGTCCGACTCTTCGTGACCCCATGGACCATAGCACGCCAGGCCTTCCTGTCCTGCGCTCTCTCCCGGAGCGTGCTCAAGTTCATACTCATTGCATCCGTGATGCTATCTAGCCATCTCATCCTCTGCCGTCCCCTTCTCCTTTTGCCTTCAGTCTTTCCCAGCATCAGGGTCTTTTCCAGGGAGTTTTCTCTTCGCATTAGGTGGCCAAAATATTGGAGCTTCAGCTTCATTATCTGTCCTTCCAATGAGCACTCAGGGTTGATTTCCTTTAGGATGGACTGATTTGACCTCCTTGCAGTCCAGGGGACTCGTAAGAGTCTTCTCCAGCACCACAGTTCGAAAGCATCAGTTCTTCGGCGCTCAGCCTTCCTTATAGTCCAGCTCTCACAGCCATACATTACTACTGGGAAAACCATAGCTTTGATTAGACGGACCTTTGTCGGCAAGGTGATGTCTCTGCTTCTTACTATGCTGTCTAGGTTGGCCATAGCTTTCCTCCCAAGGAGCAAGCGTCTTTTAATTTCATGGCTACAGTCACCGTCTGCGGTGATCTTGGAGCCCAAGAAAGTAAAATCTGTCACTGCTTCCATTTCTTCCCCTTCTATATGCCAGGAAGTGATGGGGCCAGATGCCATGATCTTCGTTTTGTTAATGTTGAGTTTCAAACCAGCTTTTGCACTCTCCTCTTTCACCCTCAACAAGAGGCTCTTGAGATCCTCTTCGCTTTCTGCCATTAGGGTGGTATCGTCTGCATATCGGAGGTTGTTGATAATTCTCCCAGCAATCTTAATTCCGACCTCTGATTCATCCAACCCGGCATTTCTCATGATGTACTCTGCATATAAGTTAAATAAGCAGGGTGACAATATGCAGCCTTGTCGTACTCCTTTCCCAATTTTGAACCAATCGGTTGTTCCATGTCTGGTTCTTACTGTTGCTTCTTGACCCTCGTACAGGTTTCTCAGGAGACAGGTAAGGTGGTCTGGTACTCCCATCTCTTTCAGAATTTGCCAGAGTTTGTTGTGATCCACACAATCAAAGGCTTTAGCATAGTCAATGAAGCAGAAATAGACGTTTTTCTGGAATTCTCTTGCTTTCTCCATGATGCAGCGAATGTTGGCGATTTGATCTCTAGTTCCTCTGCCTCTTCTAAACCCAGCTTGTACTTCCGGTAGTTCTCGGTTCGCATACTGCTGAAGCCTAGCTTGTAGGATTTTGAGCATCACCTTGCTGGCATGTGAAATGAGCGCAATTGTGCGGTAGTTTGAACACTCTTTGGCGTTGCCCTTCTATGGAATTGGAATGTAAACTGACCTTTTCCAGTCTTGTGGCCACTGTTGAGTGTTCCAGATTTGTTGGCATATTGAATGCAGCACTTTAACAGCATCACCTTTTAGGATTTTAAATAGCTCTGCTGGAATACTGTCATCTCCGCTAGCTTTGTTGTTACTAATGCTTCCTAAGGCCCACTTGACTTCACTCTCTAGGATGTCCGGCTCAAGTTCAGTGACCGCACTATCATGGCTATCAGGGACATTCAGATCTTTCCTGTATAGTTCTTCTGTGTATTCTTGCCACCTCTTCTAAATCTCATCTGCTTCTGTGAGGTCCCTGCCTTCTTTGTCCTTTATCATGCCCATCTTTGCACAAAACGTTCCCTTGAGATCTCCAATTTTCTTGAAGAGATCTCTAGTCTTTCCCATTCTGTTGTTTTCCTCGATTTCTTTGCATTGTTCATTTAAGAAGGCCTTCTTGTCTCTCCTTGCTATTCTCTGGAACTCTGCATTCAGTTGGGTATAGCTTCCCCTTTCTCCCTTGCTTTTCGCTTCCCTTCTTTTGTGAGCTACTTGTAAAGCCTCATCAGACAGCCACTTTGCTTTCTTGCATTTCTTTTTCTTTGGGATGGATTTCGTTGCTGCCTCCTGAACAATGTTACGGACCTCCGTCCATAGTTCCTCAGGCACTCTGTCTATCAGGTCTAATCCCTGAAATCTATTCCTCACCTTCACTGTATATTCATCAGGGATATGATTTAGGTCATACCTGAACGGTTTAGTGGTTTTCCCGACGTTCTTCAATTTAAGCCGAAATTTTGCAAGAAGCAGCTCATGATCTGAGCCACAGTCAGCTCCAGGTCTTGTTTTTACTGACTGTATGGAGCTTCTCCATCTTTGGCTGCAAAGGACATAATCAATCTGATTTCGATATTGACCATCTGGTGACGTCCATGTGTAGAGTCGCCTCTTGTGCTGTTGGAAAAGAGTGTTTGCTATGATCAGCATGTTTTCTTGGCAAAACTCTATTAGCTTTTGTCCTGCTTCATTTTGTACACCAAGGCCATGCCTGCCTGTTATCCCGGTGATTTCTTGACTTCCTACTTTAGCATTCCAATCCCCTATGATGAAGAGGACATCTTTTTTTGGTGTTAGTTCTAGAAGGTGTTGTAGGTCTTCATAGAACCGATCAACCTCAGCTTCTTCGGCCTCAGTGGTTGGGGCATAGTCTTGAATTACTGTGATGTTGAATGGTTTGCCTTGGATTCGTACTGAGATCATTCTATCATTTTTAAGATAGTACTGACAACGTCCAAAATTGTGCATGCAAGATATTTCCAAGGATCTGGCCAACTATATAGTGTCTTTATGCCAGTGTACATGCAGATGTGGCATTAGAAAGAAAGTGGGAGCTGGCAGTGTGCTCCCAGAATGGCAACTGGTATCAGTTATTAGTGGGCTCTGGCTTTTTCTGCCCTTTATTAGTGAGAGGGGCATAGGCTGCACAATGATGCAGCTTGCCAGCACTTTAAACTAAAGTCAAGTATTGGTTGCACACAATAATGCTTGAATGTTTATAGAGCATCACCTGTATACATAGCACCTTATAGAGTTTCATAGGCAAACAATAGACAGGTCCCTGCCCTCAAGGAACTTACAATTCAAAATGAATAGGGTAATGGATAGATTGCTGGATTTAGAATGGGGAGATCCAGGTTCAAATCCCTACTCTTGCAGTCTCCAATGTGGTGTCAATGAGCTCCAATATGCCGACAGAACCTCTCTTGGTGCCTGCCAGGCTCCCTGTCCCTCTTGATTTTTATTTTATTTCTTAAGAATTTTTTGACCCCCACCCCACCAAAGCTGACTTAATGCAAAGCAAATGGTTTCCCTCCAGTGCTATCTTTATTTCACAAGCCTGGTTTTGTGTTTTGGAGTTCAGTCCCCACCTCAGTCTGGCACTTAAATTCTTGGGGTTTTTTTTGTTTTGTTTTAGTCCCACCAGTTTGGCTTCTGGGAAATGAATATTCTGTGACCAGCTATGTCGACCATGGGATGGCCATTTTGTGACAGCACCCACAACACTCTCTGAAAATTCTGTTTAAATGTGGACAGTAGTGCAAACAAGCCAGAGATAAGCCACAATTCTGGCTTCAGTCATCACACCAAGCCATGGTTTAAACATGCCAGGCCATAAGCTAACAACAAACCATGGATTCTATTTGTGGTTTGTAACTGGCTAACAAACCATGGTTTGTTTGCAGGAATGGGTTCAGACACAACGACAAACCAGATTTCAACAAGCCACACTATGGCATAATGTTATGTGTGAACCAGGCCATTCCCTCTCCACCACACAGCAGTGCATTCAGAGCAGGACTTTGGGGCAGCATGACTGGCTTACCATATTTTGTACGTGAAGAAATGCACATTACCATCTAAAGAGCTCCCCATCGTCATAAGACCATTAAATCCAATGTCTAAAATTACCTATCTGCACCACTTACACTATTACACCAGTTTCTCTCACTGGATGAATGTATGCTGATGAGGAAAATCTCTCTCTCTCATGCGCGCGTGCGCACACACACACACACACACATACTGTGTGTGTGTGTGTGTGTGTGTCTGTCTCTGTGTTGGGGAAATTGATGTATTAGAGCTGCTATTAAATGATTCATAAGAAGCCAGAGATGGTGATACGTCCAGCCTTATGATTCTATCTGAAAGTAATGCCTGTGCTCGATCCAGCTGAACTCTTCTTTTTCTTCATGCAGTCTGGGCATGGTTACTTCTGCCTTTGATTTCATTGAGATATAATTATTTATGCTCTCGTTTGGGTAACAGTTTGCACATCTGTGCAGAGAGATAGGACTGGAGAGTTTATTTCTCTTTTATATACAAATGGAAGCATGGCAGGTGGAACTGGGGTTGCTGAGGCTAGGCACATGGGCATTTTTGTGTGGGCAAAGCTTTGCCCACCACTATTTTGGGAGGTGGGATCAGGGCCACCCTTGAATGCCATATGTGTTTTATATTGCACTCTTCACTGTATATGTTATTCTATAGAGCAGGGGTGGGCAACTTGTGCCCCTCCAGATGTTTTGAGCTAAACCCCCATCATCCCTCACCATTGGCTATGTTGGCTAGGGCTGATGGGAGTTGCAGGGCCACAAGTTGCCCCAAGCCACCCTCCCTGCTGTATAGAGTACTATGTGCAAAAAAAAGCAGGGGCAAGAAAGGAGAATAGGAGGAAGAAGGACAACACAGTATTATGCACGTTCCAGTTCTCTGGGTGGTGAGAAGTTTCAGGGGCACAGGGCTTGTATGGGCCTGGTTTCCTTTGGGATGAGGTCACTGGAGGCTGACTGGCATTTTGTGAGGTTTGAGTTTATTTACAACAGGGATTGGCAAGCTGTGACCTTCCAGATGTTGTTGGACTGCAACTCCCCCCATCCTTCACCATTGGCTGTGCTGGCTAGGGAGTTGGGAGTTGCAATCCAACAACATTGGGGGGGGGGTGCAAATGGCCCACCACGATTTACAAATATACAGATTGAGCATAGATGGAGGCACAGCCTCAAACACTCCCAACAGCCACCCAGAATTCACCGCTCTCACATCAGGTTTTGTAGAGGAGCAGCCAGAACCCCCAAGATGCTTCATAGCCCCCCAAAGCTCAGCTCTCTGTCATTTCTGTGTCTGACCATGACTGACTCAACCTGCCAGTCTTGCTTTTTTTGTTTCCTGCTTACACACCCACCATCCATACACACACACACACACACACACACTCGCAAATGTCTGGATTACCACATTCCGAGGAGAGGGGAGTCCCCCCTTCTTTAATGATTCTTTCTGTTCAAAACATTCCAGCAATAGCTAGCAATTTTACCAAACATAAGGGTTTGTTCTCCCCAATCCCATAAACTAGCATAAATGGGAGCAAATATAATTACATGTAGATGGGTTTCGAATGCACACCGGCATGGGATATATCTTGAGTTACAGGCAGAAAAAAGAGCAGAGGGCAAAGATTTAGAGAGCTTTGGAAATTCTTGGTGATCAGATCTATCCCCACCCCTCACCCCAGCCTATTATTGCCCATTGTAGCAACTTCATTTGGCATTTAAACAAGAATGCAGGGAGCTTAGCCATCTTTGAGCTGCTAGTGCTCTCTTAATATTTTTGCAGTACTGTACACAGATGGACAATAAGCCTTAAAATGAAGGCCAAATTGTAGCTATATTCTAACGCAGTAGACAAAGAGTTGTCCCTTGGTACAGCTTGGAGAGCGAAAGTTCCAAGGCAGGACTAGAATACGCTTTTTATGGTGAACGGGGAAAAACTCCTCTATTTGGGTGGAACACACCTCCCAGGCTTTTATGACTTCTCATTGCATAACTTCATACTGCCACCCCCTCCCAGCCCCCGCCAGAGGTGAAAAGCAGATGCTGATCAGAAACTAGAAGGGGTCACGTGTTCAGCAGCGGGAGCTGGTAAAAACACTAAATCACTACAATTTTCCACTTCCCTTAAAAAACTGGCACTCTGTTCTAGTTGGCAAAGGGAACAGAACTTGTTAGCAAAACCATGCTAGTCTCTGAAGTCTTCCTAATAAACTACATTGGCTTATAAAACTTATATCTATGAGATGGTGGCTATCCAGGAGCATTTAGGTTCAATCAATAATTCCCAAACTCCTCGTGCCAGGGCAAACTAGTCAGTTTACTGCGCCTCTACATGAGTAATTGTTCTGGCCTTCATATTTCAGTTGCAACAACAAAAAAAAGTGTCCCTCCATGACTGAAAATCTGTAGAACACTGGATTAGGTTGCTTCAGATATTGCCCCAACGCTGTCTTCCTTTACACCAGTGCTCTGCACATGGGCATCTTTACACCAGTCTAAAGTCCTGCATTTAAAACAGGGCTTTCTGCTTCCATTAAATGCATGATCATGACTCCCTTTTTCACCTGCTTCCTTTCCCTTCCTTTCCCCCATATCTAAGTCTTCCACTATCTTTCATTGATCTTGCTCCTCTTCTTGCTGCTTTTTCTCCTTTCAGAAACAGAGGAAACTGAAGGGGAACACAATGGGGTAATTTAATAGCTCATTATCTGCAATCTATTTAAAAACAGATCAAAGGGCATTTAGTGCAGGAGATGCCTGGGATGATCGCCGTGTCATGTAAAGAGCCCACAAACTTCCGTGAAGGAGCAATCTCAATCGCAGGATAAAAGCACCGTGTGAAGAAAGTCTATGACTTAACCATGGACGACTACGCACACACAGATGAGGGGAGTGGGATTGTGGTGGCAAGTCCCACCATTGACCAATGTGCATTCAGTTGGTCACCTGAACTGAGCCTGTGTACATGTAAACTGTGTGTATATACGCTTTATCTGTATAGTTAGGGGTCTTTTAAGAAGCAGTTTGTACATGCGTGTAGAATCTGTTTCTTATTGGTACACCCAAATCTTCTGATTGAGGCAGGTGTGTGCCTTGCTCTGTTTAATGTAGGGACCAGTTGTGTCTGAGTGACCCTTGCAGGTCATCTCAGCCTAGTCTTAATAAACACTGAGGAACATCTAATGAAGTGTTAAACTAGATTGCTTTAAATATGGTAAGAACACATCCCTTTCTCCTTAATTCATGTGGATTTTAAAATAAGGCTTCCCAATATTCACAGGGTACTACAATAGGCTTGGTTCACAGCAGCATGTCTGAAAAATGTGATATGGCTACCGTAATTTTGTATTAGGCATCCTAGGCTTCCTGTTATATTTACACAGTGCAAGGCCTTGAGCAGTACTGACAAAAGCCCTTTTCAGACATGCATTGGGTGTCAAATGAATGCATGTTGGGTTGGGTGGCAGGCTCCACCCTCCCAAGCTACACATGTTAGAATCCCTGAATGAGCCCTTGTGTGTACAGCTCTATCCAGGGCTTGCAAGTTTCCCAGTTGAACAGACCAGGCCTTCCCTGCAGCTAATCATACACATGAGGACTGAGCCATTCTAATGAACACATGTAGGTTGGGTCATATTCTGCCACCACAATGTTTTCTTCCATGCACATTCATTCTATGCGCAATTCATATCTGTAAAGGGCTAAAAGCAGTCTTATAAAAGTACATGTCTTTTTTTTTTTAAGCTCTCATTTTTATAGTTCTGAATGAGTGCTTGGGGGCCTTGCAGCACATTCAGAAGTATGTTTACTCCAGAATACGCCTTGCTCAGTTTAATGGGTCTTACTGTTTTAGGATTGCAGCCTTAATGTAGGAATTCTGTAACTGCTAGAGCATTGTTCCCCAGTTGTCTGACAGCTGAGGCACACTTCCCCCATGCCATTTTGGAATTAAAATTGGAGATCAACTTCACTCACATTCTTTGTAAACACTTAGATCTAGGAATAAAAGTTATCCACCCTCAGAGGAGCCAACACCCTATGTTCATGTGTGAATCATTGATCTAGTTATGCTTCCTGATTAAAAGGAAGCAAGCTCAGAGCAAAGACTCATCTAAACATGCAGTGGACAATATCCTCTGAGGCTGTTGGGGCTAGAACAGAGGACCTTCAGTTCTGTGTACAGCTGCCCCATGTGGTGGTGCGAAGGTTTAAAGGCCTACAGAGGCAAGGAAAAAGTTAGTCCTAGAGGGGTTTTTTTTTGTTGGGAGAGCGTATCCTGAGAGTAGTTGTTTCATTTCCCCGGTTAAGTGTCAATTTCATTTCCCCGGTTAAGTTTCATTTCTTCAGGGTAGAAACAGTCCTTTTGGTTTTGAAGGAGGAGGGTGTATAAAGAGGGCGAGAGAGCCAGTAAGAGTTAGAGTCAAGAAGACCAGAGTCTGAACAGGGAGCAGGAAGAAGCAGCTTGGAAAAGTTTAAGTAAAAGTCTAGGATAAAGGAACTTGAATTTTGCAACTTTTATTTTCTTTTAATGCCTCTTTGTATCAGTCAGCTCTATTGTGTAAATACTTTTAGTTGTAATTTGCTTGCTTTAATTTACCAGTAAACTGTTGTGGTTAAACCCTGTGTCTAGAGTGTCAATCACCCCACATCTACAGCCTAAACCCCAGGTTATTGGGAAGGGGAAGTTTAAAAAAAGGAAGCTGGGGCTCTTCTCCCCCTCTCCCCAATTTTTTTATTGTGAATTTCAACAAACAAAACAAAGAAAAAAACAACATAACAAAACCGAAAGTATAACAGCAGTCTAAAACCCTCAGTTTCAAAGTATTACAATATGCTAGAAAGGGAGGGGGGGAGGAAAAAATATATAGGTTACACATAAGCTTCAGTAAAAGCAGACCAAATATCCACATATACGTCCATTTGCAAGTTATGTCTATATACCACTCTTTCAAATGTGGCTAGCATTGTTAAGTCTTCAATCCATTGCATTATGGGCGGTGAGCTTTTATCCTTCCAGTATCATAGTATCAGTCTTATAGCAAGGTGGGACTGTTAAGGAGGCAAGAGATCCTTAAGGATGTGGTCATGGGGTCCAGGTCATAAGGGGAACCCTGACAGGTGGGTTATCAGAACTGCAGCTTAGAACATCTTTTTAGCAGTGAAATATTCTCAGACTCTGGGGTGGTACCAGCCACCCAGGGTGGCCATTGGGTCCTCCTGGACAGGAATGGCTCTAAAAGGCTTCCTGTTTGGGATGGGACCTTGCCTGAGCAGTAAGGTCCAGTCATGGTGTGTTTCTCTTTCTTCCTCAGTTCCAGTTCCCTGGATTGGTCATTGGTTCTGGCTTCCTGGCTCAAGTCCTGGCTTTTGATTCTAGCGTCATGGTTCACCTCTCAAGGCTGAACTGTAGGCAACTGTTAAAAGAGATCAAGCAATTCTACTGCATCTCCACAGAGTGTGTGATTGATGATCTAGTCAAAGCCAATGCAGAGACTCAACAGAGTTACTGAACTTTGGCAGAGGATAATTAAAATAAGCCAAAGCAAGGAGAGTGAATCATGCAGAGACACTGCAGGCAGCCTTGGGTTGACAGGAGCATTTAATTTCATTGGTTCTTTCTGGCACAATTTCTCTGAGCAATGTTATGCTACACTATAGAATCCTAAAAAAATCTAATATTTATTTATTTATTTATTTATTTATTTATTTCCTTAATTGCCCATCTGGTTGGTCACCCAGCCACTCTGGGCAATGTACAACAATACAACAGTTTTAAAACAATAAAATTCTACATTAAAACATCACATTTCTAAAAATACCCTAACCCACCCCAAATGCCTGCCTGAACAACTACATTTTTAATGCGTGGCAGAAGCTCATTAAAGAAGGGGCATGGCAGAGTTCCCTAGGGAGGGAGTTCCACAGAGTGGGGGCCACCACAGAGAAGGCCCTCTCCCTCGTCCTCACCAGCCTAGCTGTCCTGGCTGATGGGACAGAGAGAAGGCCATCCCAGGCTGATCTTGTTGAGCAGCCTGTCTGGAACCATATAGGGTTTTAAAGGTCAAAACCAACACCTTGAATTTGGTCCTGAAAACAACTGGTAACCAGTGCAATTCCTTCAGCACTGGAGTAATGTGATCATGCCAGCAGCTGCCTGTAATCAGGCGAGCCACTGTGTTCTGTACCAGCTGCCGCTTCCAATCTGTCTTCAAGGGTAACCCCACATAGAGCGCATTACAGTAGTCTAGACGAGAGGAGACCAGGGTATGGACTACCGATGGGAGCAGATGGTCGGGAAGGAAGGGGCGCAGCCACTGTATCAGATGGACTTGGTTCAGCACTGTCCAGCTCACAGCTGACACCTGAGCCTCCATGAACAGCTGGGAGTCCAAAATGACCCCCAGGCTGCGGACCTGGTCTTTCAAGGGTAGCCGTACCCCATTCAACACCAGGTCAACATCCCCCAGCCTCCTCTTGTCTCCCACCAAAAGTACCTCGGTCTTGTCAGGGTTGAGCTTCGGCTTATTCCTCCCCATCCAGCCACTCACCGTCTCCAGACTTTTGGACAGGGATTCTACGGCCAACCCTGGTGAAGATTTGAACGGGAGGTAGAGCTGCGTGTCATCCGCATATTGATGACACTGCACCCCAAACTTCCTGATGATAGCCCCCAGCAGCTTCACATAGATGTTAAATAGCATCAGGGAGAGGATGGAACCCTGTGGCACCCCACAAGTGAGCAGCCATGGGTCCGAAACCTCCAGAGTGCTACCCTCTGGTACCTGCTGGAGAGGAAGGGCCGGAACCACCGCAATACAGTGTCTCCAATGCCCAACCCCTCCAGGTGGTCCAGGAGGATACCGTGGTCAACGGTATCAAAAGCCACTGAGAGGTCGAGGAGAACAAGGAAGGAGCATTCACCCCTATCCAGAGCCCTCCTCATATCATCCACCAAGGCAACCAAGGCTGTTCCTGTCCCATGCCCAGGCCTGAAGGGAAATGGGTCTAGATAATTGCTTTCTTCCAAGTGTGCCTTCAACTGCATCGCCACCCCCCGCTCAATCACCTTGCCCCAAAATGGCAGATTCGAGACTGGGCATAAGTTGTTCAGGACTTGGGGATCCAAGGAGGGCTTCTTTAAGAGTGGTCTTATCACTGCCTCCTTGAGAGCTGATGGCATCACTCCCTCCTCAAGGGAGGCGCTCACCACCACCCTGATCCCCTCACCCAGTCTCTCTCTGCAGCTCATAATGAGCCAAGATGGGCAAGGATCAAGTAAGCAGGTGGTCAGCCTTACAGATGAGAGCACCTTGTCCACTTCATCAGAAGGAAGAAGCTGGAACCAATCCCACAAAACTGGTTTGCCACAGGCTGCCTCTCGCTCACTAACCGTATCCACGGCACATGGAACAACATTCCTGATCAGATCGATTTTATCCGCAAAGTGGTTTGCCAAGGCCTCACAGGAGGCCTTAGGATGCTCCAGCGGTTAAGGAGCAACTGGACCGACCAGGCTCCGGACCACTTGGAACAGCCTCCTGGGACAGCACTCTGCAGACACGATAGAGGCAGCATAATATTCCTTTTTTGCTGTCTTCACCACCACGTGATAGGCTGAAGATACAGCTCTAGCCTGTGTCTGATCGTCTTTGGAGCAAGACTTCTGCCACCAGCGCTCTAGCCGTCTCACCTCCTGTTTCAGAGCTCATAACTGCGGATTGAACCATGGTGCAGTCCGAGCCCTGTTCAGGGGAAGAGGGCATTTCAGAGCCACCTGATCTACTGCCCCCGTGATTGCAGCATTCCACTCACCCACCCGGGTCTTGACCAAGTGGCCGTTGGCGTGCTCCCGAAAATCCCCAAGCGCATTCAGGAATCCATTAGGATCCATAAGACACCTGGGGCAGACCATTTTAATGGGTCCTCCACCCCTGCAGAGGGGTTGTGGAACCGAGAAGTCCAACGTCACCAGATAGTGATCTGGCCATGACAAGGGGGTGGTGGATATACCCCCAACTTCAAGATCACTGCCTGCTTCTCCAGAAACAAACACTTCTCCAGAAACAAACACAAGGTCTAGCGCATGACCGGCTACATGGGTGGGCCCAGTTGGAATAGGGTGCAGCTCCTAGGAAGCCATGGTCTCCATGAAGTTCCGAGTTGCCCCTGTGAGGATGGCCTCTGAATGTATGTTGAAGTCCCCCAACACCAATAAGTCAGGGGACTGTACACGCACATCAGAGACCACCTCAGGCACCTCGGCCAGGGAGTCAGACATGCAGCAGGGTGGGCAGTACACGAGCAGAATCCCTAGATTGCCCTTTGGGCCCAACCTCCAGTACATGTGCTCAGCAGCCTTGGTCTCCTGGAGAGTGGGTCTGGTGACTACCAAGGACTCCCAGTAGATAACAGCCACTCCCCCTCCCCAATCCCCAGCTCTCAGCTGCTGTGCATACAAAAATCTGGCTGGGCACATGGGCTCAAGAGTTGGAGCAGCGGCCTCACCCAGCCAGGTCTCCGTAATACATGCCAGGTCTGCACCCTCATCCCGGATCATGTCATGGATGACAGATGTTTTCTGGGTACAGACCTGGCATTGCAGAGCAGCAGACAAAGGCCAGAAGATGGAGTCATGCCTCCCCCAGCCATCCTTTGGCTCTGGACAGGCCCAGACAGGGGACAGATATTACATTTCTCTCCCTTGTTCCCCTTACCTGGCATGGCCTGCCCCTAGAACTCCACCAGCACCTGCCGCCCAGCCACTGTATAGTCTGGCCCCCAACACTCCTCCCACTGCCTCCGTTAGGTGGACATATACCCTCTCACTCCCCCCTATTAGGCAGGCTACACACCCCTAAAAACACAACAGAATCCCCCCAAAATCCACCCCCACCAACAGTTAAACAAAAATCAAAACAATACATCCCCCTTCCAAATACTGCCAGGCAGGAGTCCACAGGGAGATCGGTGGTGGGAGAAGGCGGCAACATGTCCTCTTCCCTGGGTGATGGCTTCTCCTGCAGATCCTGACTCTCCCAGGCCACCTCAGCCAGTCAGCTTATGTCGCCCTTCAGGAAGGGACAGGTGGAAGTAGTCAGCGCAGCTGGCTCAGTACCTGGGGGCCTGGTCCTGCAGAGAATGGTGGTCTGCCAGGCAGAAACATGGTTTCTGTTGAAAAAGGACAAGATGTTGAAAGAATACTAGCAGGTATTCTTGTCACAACACCTTGCAGGCTAATCACCCTCAGGTAGTAAAAGTTGCTACTCTGGTTCATAAACAAGACATTTTTGTGTTTGTTGCGGATGATGTCACTGGAATTTTAATCCCCCCTCACCCTTTACCTAAATGATGGTTGGGCTTGTGTTCTCTAGTTAAGGAAGAACTTGTTATTCACCCACTGTTGTGTACAGTTTTCGTAGATTAAACTGTGTTGATTTGTGTCAAATACAAGTTTTGTGAAAATCAGGTGACAAAAAAATTGAACTTAAAAATGTATGATACTTGTAAGAACTGGTAGGAAAATTTCAGCTCATAAAGACATGAAGCAATGCTCTGTGGCATGTTGTTAAAACTCTTGTGAGGCAATATTCTTGATTTTACAACTAGCAGATTATTCTTGGTATTAAAATATGTAGCATAAGGCACCAGCGCTCCTCTTGAGGCATTCTTCCTATGCTGTCAGACCTCACTCTTGAGATCAAACAAAAAAGAAGCTCATTGATGACTCAATTCAGCAACTTCTAATCATTGGATAGTTATACTGGACAGACCTTTCTGAGTTGCTACAGTGCATTACCGGCTGTTAAGCAACTGTTAAACCTTGCTTTATGGTTCTCTGAAATGAACTAATATGTAAGTGCAGAGAAGAGTTGGAGTAAATGCCTTCAAGGCAATATAAAGGGCGGGGGGAGTATCAGATGCGGTGCTAATCAGAGTGCAAGGGGGCAGTAGGGTGACCTTACTGGCAGTCCTCCCAAACAGGGAGGAAATCTGGAAAAAAAGGGAAGAAAGCATCACTGCTCAGCAAAACTAGGCAAATGGAATAATGTAGGGAGGGTAGGATGGGCAGCAGCGAGGCCGCCTGGGCCAAAAATCATTTGGCTCAGCTGAGCCAATAAAAATTGTTGTGGGCATGGCTGCTGTGAAGGCCTGCAGCACTAGCAGTGCCCCAGAGTAGCCAGAGATAGCGGTTAAGATGAGGTGTGTGCTCCTCTGCTGCTGCGCATCCTGGCCTTCACCGTGTCTCACTTGTGATTTTCTTGGTTGCTGCTGCCAGCTTGCTCTGTCATGTGATTCCACAGATCAGTTGCTGTGTGCTTGCCTTGCTCTGCGGGGTCTGCCCAAAGATTGGAATTGTGAGTCTCTTTTGAATTTTGCAGTAAAAATGGGATGTTTCAAAATAGATTTGTGTGTGTGTGTGTGTGTGTGTGTGTGTGAATTGCTATGTTTTAAAATTGATTTGTGAATGTGGGGAAAAATTGGAGTGGCTGAGCATTGATTTACATAATGTTAATACTGAAAAAACTCCACATGGATGGCCAACTTTTCTGTCCTTAAAAGCTCCTCTGCCTTTATTTGTTGTTTGTACAATGTTAAGTCTTTAAACTCCTATGCTGCTTGACTGGCTAACTTTTAAGCTCCTGTATTGCCCTGGCTATGGGCTGCTAAGGTTTGGAGGTGCCAAGATAATAAGCCGGATCCAGGTTTGCTTACAAGGAGACTTTATTGAGTACTTACAGCACTCAGGCATAGCCAATGGTTGGATCAGACAGCTTCTCTGAACCCAGAGCCAAAGGGTACAATGGGTCTTATACCATACATGTCAGCAGTGAGGCAGCATGACAGCAGCAAGTGGTAATGAGCATTCATCTGCAACTTTCCCAGCATAGGCTAACAGCCCCACCTCACAGGGGAAACAATCAGAACTTTCCCAGCACAGACACCTGTAAACATAGTCGAAACACAGCCTCACTTCTCAGGCGCATCCTAAACGGTAGCTCATTAGCATGGAATGTGCTGAGGCAGCGATACCGACCTTTGACTCTTCTCATAAGCTCAGATGCCCACTAGCAAGGAAATTGCACTAATAACGAACCTAAAGAGAGCATTATGGATCTCTAGGTTCCTCTAAAAGTACAGGTGACTTGGTTACAGGCCTGGGGACATTACAGCTCCTCGGCTTTTCTTTGTTGGTTGTACAATGTTGTGACTTAAATTCCGATGCCGTGTGGCTCCTTCTCTGGTGGCCTGCCCTTCCCTCCACCAGCCACAGTGTGCACCAGCCACCACTGCACAAAGCTGTAGCAACCTCTGCTAACACTTGCATGGATGCCACCCCCAATGAAAGACTGGATGAGAGTCACCGGTTTTGTTTGATGGCAACAGGAGCATAAACAGGGCTCAGGAACCAACATCATGTGTTACATTCTTACCTCATCCTCCCTCCAAAGAACACAGGGCAGTGTACATAGGGTAATCCCACTTTATCCTTGGAAAAAGGGTGGGTTAGGCTGCAAGATTGTAGCACCTGTGTATTCACTCACCATGCAGGGTGATCACATGGGGGAAGAGCAGTATTGCACTCAGTGGCCCTTCCGCTGACTTCTGCGTGTTCAGAAGATGAGAATGAGCTTAGGTGCATACAGCTGCATTCATGTTGGGTCTGTATGTACTTCCATGCATTTCCTAGCATTTTGCAGAATTCAAAAGATCTATAAGGAAAACTGGTGCCAGTTTGTTGTTTTGTATTCCAGACTCTTCGGCATAAAATGTACTCTTTAGCAATGAAGCTGCTGACAAGAAGCTAAGTGCCATTCAAAATACAATTGGTGATGGAAAATTTCCACTTAAGGTTGGTGCATTCACGGAGCAGTAACTACATTCATCTTGGCAGGCAATTGTACTCACACACGGATGCTAATATAAATGTGGTAGAAGTCTGTAGTAGAAGTTCTGTACTACCTAATGAGGAGAAATGCAACCCTCCCCCTCACATTAACATATGTGAAACATTTTATTCAAATGTGTTCCATTCATCCTTGCCTGTGACTTTTTCTCTTCCAGCTCCTTCATCTTGGCTGCCCAAACAACTACCCTTTTTATGGCTGGAAGGAGCAACGGTTTAGTCTCTCTTTCTTTCTGTCCCTTTCAAAGCCTACCTCATGCCCATCTCTTCCATGAGCCTCTGGCTTAACTGCTTCATCATCTTTCTCCCTGATCACACAGTGAAATAGAACTGCACCAACTCTTTGACATCTGCATTGAAAGTAGCACAATCACTGATGTTAAATAAATAATTCCCCTCCCCCAATTGCCTCACTGGACATGACCATTTTTTAAGGCATTGCCCTCTTGTGCCTCTGGTTGCCACTGCTTTCTGACTTTCTTTTCTCCTCCTCCTTTGTCGTCAGTCTCTTCTGTCTCACTTTGTCTACAAAGCTGTTCAATCCTTTTGGCTTTGGAAGCCCAGATGATATTGTTTAACCGATGTCCATGACATCATCACATTAGGCATAGCATTGTGATGTCACTGACAATTTCATGGGTCCGCACAGCCAATAGGATTAAATGGCTGTTTGGACAAAGGAGGCCAATAACAGTGAGGGTAAGGGAGAAAGAAAATGGCACAGCAGGACTGCACTGGGGAAACATGCAGAAGTGTTCATGACCAGTACAGCAAATTACTGGAAGCAGGAGGCACTGTCCAACACACATATAAAAATAGGTAAATAGTTTTGGCTCAGCTCAACAATGGCATCTAAGTCTGTGTAAGTGCACTTGCTGTTTGATCTCTTGTTACTCTTTCTCCTCTCTCTTCTATTAAATCCACTACGGTAAAAGTTTAGAATGCAAGCTTCTTGGTGGATGGGACTGGTCATCTTTTGCTCAATCACACTGTAGCACACCACATAAGGCACTGATGTCACCTTAAACAAACAAAAATACCCTAGGCGCCTCACAGACTTGTGTGCGCAGAGAGTCTGGATTGCGTTCCGAATGAGGATGTGGGTATGTGATTTTTATAGGACTTATTGTTATGCTTTTCTTACCACTGCTCAGGTGGAAATTAAATTTCCTAATGAGTTATGACAATCCCTAATAAGAGGCATGGAGAGGTTAGGCTTTTAAGGAGTGAAACCACACCCCCATTCTGGTAGCTGCAAACATAGGGCTTTTGCAGCTCATTAGCAAAAGTAACTCTGGCTAATGTATCATGCTCTCATTATGCGAGTGACATCTCAATGAAGTGTTTCAGTACCTTTCACATAATATTAGTGAAGTATGTATAATTGAGAAAAAATGTTGAACTTCTTACTCTGGGATCTAGAAGGGACACTAAGGCTACATTCCTGTATATGCTTACCTGGAAGTAAGCCCCATTAAACTCAGCTAGGCTTACTGCTGAGCAGACATGTATAGGATTGCACTGCATGAGAATGCAACCTTATGTGTGTAAACGGCTTTTGATCCCTCCCGGCATCTTGTGTTTCAAAATTGTTTAATAGCTTTAGCTTTTCACAAATGAACACATTTGTGTCTCTGGAACACCTTTTTTTTTCCCCACAAAAAGGATCACTGCATGATCACACATTATTTAAGGAGGTTTTCTATATTCTGTACTCTGTATTAATTTACTCTGCAGTAGCCGGTCCTATAGTTGCTTCTGGTGCAGGTTACATTGGTAAATGGACCTGAGACAAACCCCTCTATCCTGATGTGACTCAATAGTGCTCCCTAGAACATCTGGTAAGTCAGCACCCTGCCAGGAAACTTGAATAGTCTCACTTTTTGTTCCCTGATACACATCAAAAACTTAAGCTCTGTCACACAATGGTTTGTCTAGAACTGGCCAGGTCTTTTATAATTCAAGTGTAGGGTAATTAGGAAGGTGGGCCCAGGCACTAAGTAATTTTCTGATTTGCTGGCTAGGCTGTTGACATCAGAAATGGAGAGCATCACACTATTGGACAAAACAACAATCAGTCTCTGCTAAGAGGCTGGTTTTCAATGAACTCAGATTCCCATAAAAGTGAAAGACTGTACTCGCTCCCTGTATTCCTAACAACATCTAATAAGGAGGCCAAAAATGCGCCTCCTTAGACCATTATGGGTTGCTCCGGAAAACAACCCATTGTTGGCTAGCGTGTTGTGCAAACCCAGCCTCAATCACTAGCATGTCGTGTCCCCCCCACCCCAGTGGGTTGTTTCCCCCAAACAACTCACCCTGAGAACCCACGGTCTGCAGTAGGGGTTGTTTTACCTACTGGGTGGTAGTGTGTTGTCTGGCATGCCAGTGTGGGTTATGGTGATTGCCTAAAAAGCCACTCACAAGAGCGGCCAAAAACGCTGCTGCAACACTGCTCCTCTTGAGCGATCTCTGTACCCTAGGTCTGCCTAGCAACACATAGTGCCTACTGCCAGTGCTCCAACCCTGTCGCGACCCGACTCCTCCCTCCCCACACCTTCAGTGATGCACTCTGCAAAGTTGCACGTGTGTCTAATTGGCGGACCGACCTTGAGCAGACTTGTTTTCCTGCCACATTGAGCTGTGTCTCTGGCTCCAAATCAGCTCCCCACCCCCCTGGTGTGGTTCTCAAATGGTTTCATGTGTGGATTTATTTATTTTATTTACAACATTTGTATACCATTCTATAGCTAAAGCAGATTCCTGAGCGGTGAACAGAAAAGGTAAAACAGTAAAAAGACAAAAAGATTAGAACAACAGTATTAAAATTATTCTTTTTAAAGACAGAATGCTAATAAAAACCATGGCTGGTCACTTAAGGAATGCTTCCTGGAAGCTGTTAAAGAAGGTGATGATAATGTAAAGTTGCACATTTATCCAGTAGTGCATGTGGTGGCTGCACATAAATAGAAATGTATAGAATAAAAGAAAGAAAACCTGTATATTCAATTTTGTCCCATTTCTGCAAACTTTCAAGGAGTTAGATGTCCCCACTCCCTTTTTGTTGCACATGGGCAGTGAAAAGGGACCCGGCAAAGTCTTGGAAATCCAGCTTGGAAATCAGGGTAGTGAGTGGGAAGGAAGGGGTAGGAGCTGGAAGGAAGGGCTTGGAAATTGTGGCGATGTGGTGTGGGGTGGTGGGGGTGTGAGGCAGTGGGTAAAGATTGACACCAGGTTGAGAATGGGAGGAGCTGGCAGAGGCAGAAGAAGATGCCCCTAGCACTAAACAGACCAGTCGAAGACAGGCTGCTGACGTAGTGGCAGCGAGGCACTGCAGGATATGATTTCCACCACAAAGGAAGCTGGGAATGGGATACCTGCCCAGCCAGGTGGGAGGACTACAGGGAGAGGAGGGGTGAGGGAACTAAACTACACTGCTGAGCATGTTTGTCAGATTGCCTGACGGGAGCACAGTATGTTGTTTGCAAACAGCATACTCTGTGTAGCTTGTCACCCACCATGGGTTAGCGTGACGTGTGAACAACAGGCCTTGTGTCTCTGTATGCATTTAAATCCATCTGCATTAGAATAGAACTGCATCTTCCCTCTGATTCAGAGATTTGACTTTGAAAGTCCCTAAGGATGGCGGTGGTGGGGACGGGTTAAAACCTGAGCTTTAGTGCACACAAATGTGTGCTCACAAAACTTTAAAAAGTTATCTCCCAAAGGCAAAATGGGGGCAGTCATTTAATGGGGACAATGCCATCAAATAGGCACAGTTGCACGGTGTGAAGTTTTACTGTACCCAGAGCTCCTAGACAAGGGCATCAGGTTGGGAAGTCACTAAGGAAAAAATGAAAAGAACATAGCAAGAATGGCTGCCAAGCCCGGAGGCCTTTCCCTTTGGCATGATTTTAAATCACCTTTTGAATCACCTTGGTCTCAGGAGGATATTTGAGCCTGCCCTTTTTTGTTCTGCTGAGTTGCTTGACACATTATGCAGGCTAATGTGACCTTTCTTATCCAGAAACCTGAATCCTAGAAGCATAAAAGTGTTCAGATAATTCTTCAAAGATGTCACCAATTTCTTTTGTGTTATGTTTTCCTAGTTCCCACCATTTTTAATTGCGAAGTTCTGTTCTTCTGTCCTTTCGGATGAAGTGTATAAGCTTTTAACTAGGGGAAAGCATTGCTAATGTACATCAGTGGCTTGGAAATAGTGTACAGCCGACCTAAAGAAGGCTCAGGCACTTGAGATTTTAAAGAGCCCTTCTCATTTTGAAAAGGATTTTCCCACTCTTGATCCGCAACTGAAAAGAGAATGAAATTCAGACCACCTTTTCTTTATAATATTCAAGAGCATGAATAGGTTCGTTTGTATTTCTTGTTTACAACTTGACATACTTTCAGAGCAAAACCATCAGATAGTCCATCTCCTTTTCTTTGCCTGTTCGTTAGGTATGTGAAGAATGCAGGTTCTTAGAGGAGTGACCTGTTTCTCTAAGTATTCGCCATCACATTAGATCTCCATTTTTCAAGCCATTCTATAATGTCACATTTATATTCAAAATACCAGAGTGTGGCTTGATGGTGGATTTAATCAGTATATACTAATTTGCTTAACTTTGTATTTCCTTTGTATGGATCCTTGCTTCAGAATTTGCTATTAGTGGCTTAGCCAGGTATAAACATCAGACTTAAACCAACTTCTTCCTAATCATAGAATCATAGAATAGTAGGGTTGGAAGGGGCCTACAAGACCATCGAGTCCAGCCCCCTGCTCAGGGCAGGAATCCAAGTCAGAGCATCCCCGACAGATGGCTGTCCAGCTTCATCTTGAATGCCTCCAGTGTGGGAGAGCCCACCGTCTCCCTAGGTAATTGGTTCCATTGTCATATTGCTCTAACAGTCAGGAAGTTTTTCCTGATGTTCAGCCGGAATCTGGCTTCCTGTAACTTGAGCCTATTATTCTGTGTCCTGCATTCTGGGATGATCGAGAAGAGATCCTGGCCTTCCTCTCTGTGACAACCTTTCAAGTACTTGAAGAGCGCTATCATATCTCCCCTCAGTCTTCTCTTCTCAAGGCTAAACATGCCCAGTTCTTTCAGTCTCTCCTAATAGGGCTTTGTTTCCAGTCCCCTGATCATCCTTGTTGCCCTCTTCTGAACCCTCTCCAGCTTGTCTGCATCCTTCTTAAAGTGCGGTGCACAGAACTGGACACAGTACTCCAGATGAGACCTAACCAGTGCTAAGTAGAGGGGAACTAGTACTTCCCGGAATTTGGAAGCTATGCTTCTATTAATGCAGCCCAAAATAGCATTTACCTTTTTTGCAGCCACATCACATTGTTGGCTCATACTCAGCTTGTGATCTACAACAATTCCAAGATCCTTCTCGCTTGTAGCCACATATCGCCCATCTTGTAACTGTGCATTTGGTTTCTTTTTCCTAGGTGCAGAACTTGGCATTTATCCCTATTAAATGTCATTCGGTTATTTTCTGCCCAGAGCTCCAATCTGTCAAGACCACTTTGAATTTTGTTTCTGTCTTCCAAAGTATTAGCTATCCCACCCAATTTTGTGTCCTCTGCAAATTTGCTCAGCATTCCCTGCACCTCCTCCTCCAAATCATTAATAAAAATGTTGAAGAGCACTGGGCCCAGGACTGAGCCCTGTGGTACCCCGCTCGTTACCTCTCCCCAGTTGGAGACAATCCCATTGATAAGCACTCTTTGAGTGTGATTCTGTAGCCAACTGTGGATCCACCTGATCATTGTTTCATCTAGCCCACTTTGAGCTAGTTTGCTCATCAGGATATCATGGGGCACTTTGTTGAAAGCTTTGCTTAAGTCGAGGTATATTATGTCCACAGCATTCCCACAGTCCACAAGGGAGGTTACCTGATCAAAAAATGAGATCACATTGGTCTGGCAGGATTTGTTCTTGACAAATCCATGTTGGCTTCGAGTAATCACTGCATTGTTTTCAAGGTGCTTACAGATGGATTGCTTTATCATCTGCTCCAGAATTTTCCCAGGGATTGATGTCAGACTGACTGGTCTGTAGTTCCCAGGTTCCTCTTTTTGACCCTTTTTGAAGATAGGGACAAGATTAGCCCTCCTCCAGTCATCTGGCACTTCACCCGTCCTCCATGATTTCTCAAAGATAAGAGACAGTGCTTCTGCGAGTTTTTCTGCCAGTTCCTTTATTACTCTAGGATGCAGTTCATCTGGCCCTGGAGATTTGAACTCATTCAAAGTAATTAGGTGTTCCTTGGCCATATGCCTATTGATCTCCAGCTGCAATCCTGTCCCTTCAGCCTGTACTTCCCCTTTGCCAGGGGGTCATAGACCCAATTTGGGAGAAGACTGAGCCAAAGTAGGAATTGAGCACCTCTGCCTTTTCTTTGTCACCTGTTATCATTTTGCCATCCATATTTAATAGCTGAACCACCATCTCTTTCCTCTGTCTTTTACTATGCAAGTAGCTGAAGAAAGCCTTTTTGTTGCTTTTAGCATCCCTCGCTAACCTCAGCTCGTTCTCAGCTTTAGCCTTCCTGACATTCTGTGCTACCTGCCTGTACTCTTCCTTTGTTGCTTGGCCTTCCTTCCACTTCCTATATATGTACTTTTTTGTTTTCAGGTCATCTCTAAGCTTTTTGTGAAGCCACATTGGCTTCTTCTGTTGTCTTCCTCCTTTTTTTTCTTGTTGGAATTGTTTGTAATTGTGCCTTGAGAATTTCCTTTTTTAAAAAACTCCCACCCATCTCAGACTCCTTTTCTCGTTAGAGTTGCTTGCCAAGGGACCTTACTGATAATTGTTCTGAGTTTATTAAAATCGGCTTTCCTAAAATCCAGGGTATGGGTTTGGCTACCCTTGGCTTTTGCTTCCTTTAGATCCATGAACTCAAGTATAATATGGTTGCTTTCCCCCAGAGTTCCTTTAACTGCTACTTTACTCACTAAGTCATCTCTGTTGGTTAGGGTCAAGTCAAGGATAGCCGATCCTCTAGTTCCTTCCTCTACTTTCTGTAGGAGGAAGTTATCCGCCACACAAGTCAGGAATTTCCTGGAGGGGCCATGTTTTGCAGAATTTGTTTCCCAACAAATATCCGGGAAATTGAAGTCCCCCATTACTAGTACATCAGGCTTCCTTGAAACATTGGCTATTTGCTTTTCAAAAGTTTCATCCTTGTCTTCTCCTTGATTGGGTGGCCGGTAGTAGACTCCAACCACCATGTTCCTTTTATTCTTTGCTCCATTTATTTTAATGCAGATGCTCTTGATGGAGCTACCAAGCTCATCCTCCTGTATTTCTTTGCAGAGATATGTATTTTTCACATATAGTGCAACCCCACCTCCCTATCTATTCCTCCTGTTCTTTTTGAACAAGTTATATCCTTCGATCACTGTATTCCAGTCATGAGAGTCATCCCACCAAGTCTCAGTTACACCTATCAGGTCATAATTTCCCTCCTGTATTAAGAGTTCAAGTTCATTCTGTTTGTTTCCCATATTTTGGGCATTAATATATAGACATCAAAGACGATAAGCTTCATGGTCTGGCTTTCTTCCTGCATGTTTGTGAGGACTATTATTGGGCACTATTAGAGCTGTTCTCTCCGTTGCGGCGCATGAGCCTTCGTCCATTGTTACCCCCAACTTTACGTCTCCCTTCCCCGTTCAGTTTAAAGCCCTCCTGATAAAGTTCTTCATGAATGTGGCCAAACACATTCTTCCCAGCCTTTGTGAAGTGCAACCCGTCCCTTGCCAACAGTCCATGTTTCATGAAATAATGTAAACTCAATATATTGTACATCCTACACTGTAATGGATTTCTGTAATAGATGAATTTCAAAAACAAATAACTTGCATCTATTTAGCTTTCATTTATGGGAAAATATTCTAAAAGCTTGGTGGTGGTGGTGGGGATAATTCTTATAGCTTGTAGGCAGCAATTTCTTCATATCTTTCTCTTTAAAAAAAAACACATTCCTGCTTGGTATGTACAATGTACAATACTTTTAGGCCTAACTTTCTATTTATATTGTATTGTGCTTGTTACAGTGAAGACTTGACATAGACCCACTGAGCTGGTGTGAAGCATAGAATGTTTGTGAACATTCTAAGTGCTCTGGGGGGGGGGGAAGCTGTTGGAATGTTTGCAGCCACACTTCTGTGCACATAAGAACAGGGTTCATAGACTGAAGCATCTTATTTCCTACAGTCACCAAGCAGAACAAGGCATTAGAGCAGACACATGGCTGCCACTGAAAATAGCAGCCTTGTGTCTCCACTTATTCTCTTCCCCCACTAACATTTATTAATATGAAATGTGTGCTGTAATATCATTGTTTTCAGAGGTTTCCTGTCCTTTCATTAGCAGCAGTTAGTGAAGTAGAGCAGGCATGGAGAAATGCATAGTGCAAGGAAGCACTATCACACAGGGGAAGAGAGAAAGCGGATAGGCAGGGCTGTTGTTTAGGGTGGTATTCTTGCATTTTGCTGTAATATCTAGTTCCTTTCATAATGAAAGTTAGTCTCCTTGTGTGATTAATCTAATCTTCCCCCCTCCCTTCTAGAAATGACTCTAAGCAAAGAATATGCCCAGACATAGGTAGCAAAATGTGCATTGCTATCCAAAGCTGACTCTTCACCCCACCCCGTTCTCTCTGACTAGGTCTTATGTTAAATAGCTGTATGCAGGAATCACCTGGAAGATGTATGGCCCCTTTGCGGATTACCCCAAAATACCTTTGTTGATGAAATCTTCCTTTGTATTTGAGTGGCTGATCCAAGATAAGAATAAGCCGCACTGTGGAGCCCAGGTGTCCCCCCAATCTCTCCCCCCTAAAAAAGTTGCTTTGATGAGTTATTTTATGATTTTAGGTCTCTGCTAAGTTTTAGTTACTTTGTTCTAGGTTTCATTTTATTTTTAAATCAACTAACCATTCCTAAACATCTCTCTGCTTGGTTCTTGGATGTTTATTTTCAAGTGGAAACTGGAGTTGATTTAGTTTTTTTGCCTAATCTGAAAGTTGGCCTCACTCATTCTCTGGGCTGCCAAAATATGTGGAGGGCCACAAGTTGTCCTTTCCTGATCTAGACTGTCTTCTGTATAGTTGTCAATGCTTGCAGGAAGCAGCTAGAGGTCCTGATGGAATATATATTAAGCTTTGTACCTGCTGGGATGGAGATATGCCTGACTGAATGATTCAGAACCAACTTGTTGCAGAGCCAGTAACTGTGAATGATTAAGGTATGAATCTGAGCTAACAAAGAGCAGCTTGAATTTGCTAGGTAAGCTGAGTCTGCTACAACAGAGGCAAAAATAATTGCATGCTGGAACTACAGAACACAAGTAGGCCGTTAAGAACACTACCTTCAGAATGGCAGATATATGGTGGCAAAAATGTGGTATATATGATGGAACCTTCTACTGACTCCAGCCAATGGTCCATGTAACCCAGTACAGTCTCTTCTGATAGGTAGCTTCTCTCCCAGTCGTGCTGCATAAAATCCTTTAATAAGAGATGCTGAAGTGTGCAAAAACATGCTTTTTGTGTGCAAAACATGCTGTCTCACGTTGAGCTGAGGTAACCACAGTACACCTCATCTATATACCAAGGTTTCTATACCTTGGTAACTCCTATTGTAATAATCCCACAGCCACCACTGAAGGGATAGCTCAGTGCTTCCGGAGATGTCTACCAAAGCTAGCATGGAAACAAGGCATTGTTACCTTTTTTTTCCTTTTCTTTTTTACATAAATAAAATTAAGCATTATAATAAACTGAACCCATATCACTGCAGCTTGGCTCAAGGCTTAAGGCACATGGTTCAAAGAGTCCTCCTTTTAGAGATTCTCATAATCCATATTAAGACATAAGAAGAGTCCTCCTGGATCAGATTCAGGGTCCCTCTAGTCCAGCATTCTGACTGTGAAGTAGGGCATGAAGAGAATAGCCATTTTCTGTTTGTTTGTGTGTTCCCCGGCAATTGTTATTCAGAGAGACACTGCCTCTGAACAGAGAGGTTTTATTTAGTTACCCTGGCTATCATTGACTGTATCAGATACCTAATGCCACTCAGATTCCAGAGCTGCAGTGTATGAATCAAACCTTCTCAGAGCACTGCTCACTATCCACAGTGGCAGGCTTCATAACCAGTAACTTGCCTTGGTGAACACAGCTTGAACATAGCCATGTATGGTGGCCTTCCAGGTGCTCAAGAACCACCGCTTTGTTTTCCAGTCCTGGGTAAGCAGCCAAAACACGAGGTCTGTTAAGATCCAGGTGGCTTGCCTCCATCTTATTGGATTAGAAGTTATGTAGTCCTGTCCAAGACAAGGACCTTCACAGATGTTCAGGCTCTCCTCTGCATGTTTAATGAATGCACATCTAGCAGCAGAATGGGGGGGGGGGAGGCACATTACTATTAAAGGCTCTTCCATTCCATATGCACGTTCCTTGGCATGTGTGCAATGTGCCTATACATGTGTGCACCTCTCTGCATGACAGGGAACTCTGCAAAGGCAGGGTTCTTGGTTGCTGCTGGTGTGCAAACATAAAGACATCTCAGATGTGTACATGTGTTTGTGCCAATGAACACATGTGCAATAGGGGTGGAGACTACCACATCCCCCCCCCCCAGTATACAGATTCTGGAATAGATGCCTAAAAGGTCTAGAACAGCCTTCCCCAACTGGGTGCCCTCCAAATGTTTGGGACTACAATTCCCATCAGCCCTAGCCAGCATGGCCAATAGTCAGGAATGCTGGTGTTTTAGGCTGGATCTACACATAGCAGTTTTACTGTTATTATACTGCAGTGATAGCTATTGGTGCCCATTGGTGTCATGTGCACCAGTAGTTATCATTGCAGTATGATAACGGTAAAACTGCTATGTGTAGATTCAACCATAGTCTAAAACATCTGGAGGGCACCAGGCTGGGATAGGGTTTAGCAGAGTCAGTTGGAATCTGCGTGCAGTGATCACTTTTCAGTTACTACAGAAGCCCTTGAATGGGGGCTTGAACCATCATGAGCCACACTCTGAGCAGCAGTGTGATCCAGATGAAGAGGGGCCAGACTGATCAGTTGGACCAGTGTGGCAACAGAGGCAGAGGGGCTGGATATCAACCCAGGCATCAACATCACACCAGGGTCTGAGCCAGAGCCTCTCAACTAGGAGGTGTGAATAGGGCCTTCCAGAGACAGTTACCCTTAACCTTCCCCCCACCCATGGAACTGGCCCCCTCCACTCCAGTTAGCCCCCCTCCTCACACCATGCTTGCCTATCAGTGAAGACTAAGAGCCTGGGGGGAACTAAGGGAGAGGAATTGGAGTGCTAAGCTCTAGACTAGAGGACTCCTGTTTAAGGTCTTGCACTTCTCAGGGAAAGGGTGGGGCCTGAAAGGGGTGATCTTGCCTGGGAAAGGCCTCAGTTGCTCACTCATTCCTCTCCAAGGTCCTGCAACTCTGGCCTTCCTTGCCGAGTACCCCGTTGTACCTGGCAGGCTTCTGCTTGAGGTCAGAACAAGACATGCACTGCTAAACCTTTTCTAGGTTTCTACGGCTTGCAACTCGATCCTATCTATGTTTCCTTAGAAGTAAATCCCACTACATTCAATATTATTTACTCCTAGGTAAGCGTGCATAGAATTGCAGCCTTGGCAATCTATCCCAGCAATTCTCCAACATTTAAAGTGTAACAGAAGGCTGTTCAGAGAAAGCAGAATCTTACCCTCACCTCATTGTCTGTATATTCATACAGCAAAAGATGAAATACATATATGAACAGTCTTTTGGTGTCTGACTGTTAGAGCAGCAGAAACTGATCTTCACAGTTTCCTTTGCCAGACGCTTCATTGCACTTAGTATATATGCACCAGCTGTGGTTATTACACCTTCACATTAGGACCTCTGGATTATGAACATCTGCTGCAGTTGGTGGCTCTGTTCCTTGCCAGATGTATTTTGTAATTCTCAAGCTGCTCCACAGCTGTGTATCCCATTTATTCTGGTGAGGCTTGTGCTGGCACAATAGTGTAAGGATTGGGCCATGTTACAGGGTTTTGTTTTGCAGAAAGAAATGTTACTGCAGTAGCAGATGCATCTATGCTGTGTGCACTGGGGACCTCTTGAAATCTTATTGAACTTCTGTATTCTGTTGTGTAAATACTTCATTTACTTAACTAAAATAAAAAGGGTGGATTGGGAATAGTCGGAAAAGAGGTTTTAGCCATGCATTTTTATTTCATACCTAACATGTAATCATATTATGTTCTTGTGCTCTGATTCTCATCACAACGCCCATAGAAACTTCAGGTTTTAATATATATTTATATTGCTAAGACTGATAGATTTGAAAGCAGAACCTCAGATTCTGAGGCATTTGATAGCATAACTGCAGAACAGATGCAATCTTTAGAACTTCTCTTCTTTTTTGCAGCTTAAAAAATTCTGTGTATTAAAGAGCTGTCGAGACTGCATATCCGTTCCATCTACTGTAAATCATTGTTAAAGACCACAATACTGGGTCTCAGAGGTTTTAGATATATTAACATTCTAGGAAGATGCTGAAAGTCTTCTTTACCAGAAAGAACTTGATGGAATTTGACCTTTTTATAATATGAAAATCAGATCTTCCCATTTAGGATTTTACAACGCAGTAAAAATGGGATAGGGCTTGGCCTGTGTCATGTACATTCAAGACAGTTTCCTGTAAGTGTTTTTGCACTTGGATTATATTTGATTATTTTATGAAACCTATATTCACTGTTATGAGAATGTACATATATCTCTTGCTACTGTGTCTCTGGGAGCTATCATTGGCAGTAATATTTTTCACACTGTCTTTTTATCTTGCAAAAGATAAATGGATGATCATTTAGTTTAGAAAAAAGATTTGTTCATAAGTTAGGTGTTAAAGGAATAGGACTAATTCAAGAACCTCTTCAAATGTCTCACTCTCTTCCCCCATCCAGAAGTCTTAGGGTGAGTTGTCCTACACAGAATGTGTTCCCCAGTGTCCTAGCCTCCGATCCATCAAGAGTTTGCACCTGGGGCCATATATACACCACAAATTTATATTGGTTTGTATTTATATTAGTTATGCCACCTAAACTGTCGTAGGTCCCTCACCCAAGCTGTGTTTTTTAAACTTGTGACCAATGTAAAAGAAACACTTTCCACCTCGATGCCATTCAAGGATTCCTTACATGACTGCAGTAGAAGGCCTCTGTGATGGAGAATATAGGGCATGTTGTAGGCTACACTTGGGTAAAGCTGGAGGTTGACCAGCTAGGAAGGGCTGCTTCTTCGCATATTTCCTGACAGGGTGCCAGAGAACAGCACATTCAGTGCTCTTTGAGGCTTCACTTTTCAGTAGTGAAAGAGAAGTTCTGAAGATCAATTAAGTAAGCAAGTTGATTCCAGGGACATTTCCCCACTATTATGGATCATGTCATTGAGGCACCGCCTAAGAAGCTCCCAAGGATCTACCAGGATTTTCTGGAGTGCAATTGAAATCCACTGCCCCACAGAATCCAGAGATTGTAGACATTAGAAATGTAACCCTTTTTTGAAGTTGCTATAATGTGCATTATTTTTTGCTTGCTTGTCAGATCTAGTGTCTACACCCATTTATGTGGGAGCAAATCCCATTGAACATAATGGGACTGATGGCTGAGTAAACAAATATAGGATTCGAATGGCCAAAACCAATAACAGAAAATCTCTGTGCTGATGATCAGTCCTAATACAATGTGCTTGTATGAAATATGTTCTTGCCAAATCATGTTGTCCACCACTGGGGCAGAATGAGCAGTTGCTGTAGCCATTACAGTCTGTGACATAGAGTTGCCAGTTCTCATTTAATGCCAAAGGACTGGGCGCACAGTCAGGTCCTTTCCCCAGGGGAAACTGCCCAGGAGAAAGGAGATTCTGTCTGGGTCTTCCCTGTTCTTGTGTTCCTTTACTGATCCACAAGGAGAAAACTAGCCCATTCCACCTGACCATTCAGTTTCAATGGGCTTCATGCTAGGTCTCATTGAGACTTGGTAAGAGCAAACATTGCAGCCACCTTTCCTGGAACATTCGCTTCTCTGGCTGTCTATCTTAGGAAAATGTATGTTGTGGGTCTGGATTAGGGTTTAGCAGCTGGCTAAATGTGGACTCAATCAGGCCTCCTAATGGGTTCCGTTTGTTTCCCTCCCCAGTTGCTAATACATTCCCCTTTCCCTCCCAGGCATCTTGGTTGGGGAAAGGAGAGACAGAGAAGTGTGTAAAGAAGAGAATTCTTGTATTTTCTTCAGTGTCTCCTTCCTCTTTTGATTTTCTGAGACAATCAGCTCTGAAAAGGCAAGAGTTGAACGATGACAAAAAGAAAGCACTTATTCCCTCCACCCTGTGGCCTCAAGTGACTTACCACAAGGGGCAGCAGTGCACAGACCAGAAGCCCTCTGGTTCCTGTCCAACTGATTGGGTACAAACAGTGGTGCAGTTAGAGGTGCCCTCCCTCCAGATACCAGTTTGTATTACTTCACTTACTTCAAATGTGAAGCATACGAAGAACCACCCCCAGCCTCCACAGATAAACACAAACGATGCTACCTGATCCTGTGCCTATTAACTCAGACGTAAGTCTTGCTGTGTTCAGTACAGTTTATTTCAAAGTAAATGTGTGCATGAAGATTACAGCAACCAAGAAACCTCAGTCTTCACAGTCAGAAATATATGAGAGATGAGAGACTAGAAACCAACAGAACATACTCAGCCAGTAAGACAGGCATTCCTCTCTCTTCTGCTCCCCCCAGTTCCATATTTTACAACTACGACATTCCTGATATGCTGGAGTAAAAAGAAAAGAAGTAGTTTGCAGCCTGGATAAATAATCAGACTCTGACCATGTGCAGAGTTTCTTGTTTTAGAGTCACTTAAGTCATCATGACACTATCATGACTACAGGATTTAAATGGGTTCTGCTTCTGCTTCCCTGATGCTAAATAAGTTTAAACTCCATTTTATTGTAGAAAGGGATTATATATTGTCAAATAAAATAAAATACAGAATGAGCATCTGTAATCATATTATATTGTTTTCCCCATGGAAAGCTTGGCTAATTCACTGGTAGTCATCATGGCATGTGGGACTAAATTGCAGTTATGCAGGACTGAAGGAAAGGCATTATGTACATGCTTAGAGGCACTCACTACTTTGCAATACTTGGCATATTTACCTAGGAGCAAGTCCTAGCAAACTCAGCAAGCCTTACTTCCAAGTAAAAGAAGCATGGGCTCTAGCTGTAACAAAAGAGGGAAAAGAGAGTGTGGGAGGACTGAGAAACCCCAAATTAATACTGCAAAGAGAAGCATGAAGACAAGAGTGTGAGAGGCAAAAATAAGAGGGGAAGGAAGGATGAAAGAGAAAAGATATCCACAGAAATGAGAGAAACACAAAATGAAGGCTGCAACCCCTTGCATACTTGCCTGGGAGTAAGCCCCACTGAAGTAGGTGGGATTTACTTCTGAATAAATATGCACAGGCTCAGACTGAAGCTGTTCAAGGGGAAAGAGGAAGAAAAGGAGCCTGGCAACAGAGAAGCAAAATTTTTCAGAGGAAAATAAGAGCAGGGGGTCAAGGGAATGAAGATTTACTGGAGGATGGCTCTGTTTGCTTCTCTTGAGCAGAGCGAAAGGTGGCTGTGCTGATCTCCATTCTATCAGGCAAATGGAACAGCTGGTTTGGACATGAGCGGGTGGGTGAGTTGGCATTCAAGGCTGCTTCTCCCTTCCCCACACCTTGGGCAAGGGAAGGAAATCTTGGCTGCACATTCTGCTTCTCATTTGTTTCTGTCCGTCAAGCTCCAGTCAGCTGTTGATTACATACCCTCCTCCCGCCCAGACCACCACTCTGTTTCCCACCTCTTGTGGGGTGAGCTCATGATCTCCATTATGGCGAAAGGGGGCTCCATGCTATGAACCATTGCTGCTGCTGCTCTAGAGATCTGTGTAGGGTTTGGCAAATGAAACTGCATGGGCTTACCAGTCATGTGCACACAGTGCCTGCCCCAAACAAAGATGTTGCAGATGAGCTCCTCAGCAATCAGAGGAAAAGTGCAGGCCTAGGCAACGAGTGAGCTTTTGCTCATTCACTGCTCAGTGGAGTCTGACAGCTCCAGTGTCAGTGGGACTGTGAATCTGCTCTGGGTTTCAGTCAGAACCGGTCAGAACTCTAAAGGAGCTATCCAAGGCGCCGAACTTATTTTGGGGATCAGATTCAGCAACTTGGATAGTTGCTTTAGAGTTCTAACCAGTACTGACTGAAATTCAGAGTGGATTCACAGTCCCAGTGACATTGGAGCCACAAGCCTCCACTGTCACCGCTCTAGACTGGGAAGTTGCTGCAAACTCAACAACCTCTTTACTCCTATCCCACCCCAAGCAAATCATTTGGAAAAAGAGATTGCTGCATTTAGGACCCACTCTGCTGTGCAGGGACTTTTGCCCCAAAGTCTGTCCCTGATGGTGCCCCTGAATATAAATAACAGCTAGAGGACTCCAGGCAGTATTAATATGTGTAACATCAAGTTTTCTTTAAGAATTTCTAGTTGTGAAACCTTCCTTTTTTGTTATGAGAGTTTTTATTATGCACACTTTGTATAAATACTATGTAGTGTAAGAGTATTATACAGTCATTTGTTAAACAATTTTCCATGCCTGGTCATTGTTTTTGCCACTGAATATAAAATCATCACAATGCAGGCACATTATATGTTTCTGACATGGGGGCACTGGAAGGAGCAGATGATTGGGTACAACAAGTGCTCAGGACAAGGTTCTTAAATGAAATAGGAGTGAATGAAATGCAGTGAGCCAACACTGTACCAAACAGGAGCAAACTGGATGGATCAGTGCAGATATGACCACAGCCTGAAAGCCTGTGCATTGTAAGAATGTGAAGTATCAATGCAGCATGTGTCTGATATACAGCACAATGGCATATGCAGATGCGAACAGAAATCATAGCATTTAGTCACCCTGGTAGCAAGTAGCAATGCTCTGATACCTATCCCCATTCAGGGAGAGGATTGCATTGATGACACTTCTGACGGGTGATTCTAAGTTCCCTCCTCGCTCAAAGGCACATTAAAACCTTGGTAAAGTGGGGAAAAAGACGTACATTTCCCTCCCTTTTTTCTTCTCTTCTTTTTCTGTCAGAGGGGTGAGGATGGTTCACTCTTAGGGTCACTGCAGATTGATTTTGTGTAGCACACTAAAAAGAACAGAGGGAGATTTGCAGGGGGTTTGTCTCAGTATGACTTGTTCTTAAAGATTTCCATTTCTACTATTGATTTTTTTTTCATCTTTCCTTTGCAGAGAAAGGCTTGTCATTTTAAGAAACAAATGACAAAATTCTGTAAGGCAAAATAGATTTCCCCTTTATTCCTTTCGGGGACCTTCTGCTACCATAAATCTATGGGAAGAAAATGCCACCTCAGCATAATTCTAATAGGACAGTTCCTTTGTAAGTCAGAGTATTTAGTATATAAAGTAGCACCTTGGGATTGTGAGGCTAATGATGTGATTAATAGGAATGTTATATAAATATGGATCTGATTATTTATAGTTGTAGCAGTTTGTTTAGCTTGGAAACAGAACAGAATCTTTGCTGAACCTGGATCCCCAAGGTAAGCATTGTCCAATGGCATTTTGTCTGTTCTTTTTGATTTTAACAACCCGACACTTGAGTTACAAAAGAGCTGGCCAGTTTGAACCAGTTAGCCTATTATAAAAAATAACTTAAGTATTTAGATGTGTATTGGAGAACAAGAAGGGGAGATAAGCCTGTTCGGGTGTCTCAGCATGGTGCCAACTTACCAGATCCTCTAGGAGGCACTGTTGAGCTATATCAGAGGAAGGGCTTTGTCACACTGATGTAGCCCTGAACCAAGAAAATTTAATGCTTTTTCCCTCTCAGTTGGACAACCTTCTGTTTTACTGTGCTGCTTACTATGAAAGCTTCTTCTATCACTGCTTCCTTGGTACAGGTCCTGCAAGCCACTGTATGGGCTACATCTTTAGTTATTTGTTTAAGACATTTCTATAGCACCTTTTTGCCAAGGCACCCAAGGCAGTTTACAGTGTTTAAATACAGAAACAAACACACACACACACATGTTACCCTCCAAAACCCCAAATGAACACCAGGATATAGTCCTCTCATGCCATTGATAGTCCCTTCAGGATATGATGGCACACATTCCCTGGCCTGGTCTTCCTCCCTTCTGCCTTCCCTCAGGGCATACCGGTATTAAGTAGCATCTTAAGTAGTCCCTCCAGTTTATGGACACAGACCTGTGGATCAAAATTATATGGTGATCCTTCATGGATGCAGGAGCCTCTCCTCTTCAGAAAGTTGCCCTCCATGAGTAGAGGGTGATGGAAATGGACAAGGAGGGAGGGGGTGGGGCTATGCCCCCCCCATGCATTTATTCTACTCAGATATAGAATACCTGCATCATGCTGAACACTTCAATGTCTGCTGAACATGTGGACATCAGGGGAGTCAGGAGGTGGTGTACAACGGGAGGAAGCTATGTCATGCAGCCACACAACCTGCCTCCCTTGAGTGTTCATAGTGCATTCATGAAGCAGCATGGGGATACAGCCATGAGGCAGCAGAACCATTGTCACTCCGGTCATGGGACTTTGGGACTTTGTTTTAGGATTTAAGGTACAGATTAAGGCACAGTTGCTTACTTATGTGTGTGTTTATTAGTGTTGAAAAGCACCTCCCATTTTTGGCATTTTTATATACTGGCTGTAAAACCAAAGAAAAAGCAGCATAGCCCCTTCATTTTCTGCTGTCCCTCCTGTTCTTCTGTTCATACACTCATTGTGAGCATATTTTGCAGTGTTGCAGTGATGCTGGGCATCAATTTGTTCCCCTGGTTGCCAGGGCTAGCTTAAGGCTGGGAAGGGTCCTCAGCAAAGGGCCCTTCAGTGAGCCCCCTTCTAGCTGTTGGAGTGGAGTCAATGGCTCCTTCTTCACTTTCCCTGTCTGCTTTACTAGCTCTCTTCACACCTTCAGTAGCATGGAGATTGCACACAGCTGGTAATGGGATTGCATTAGGGATGCTGCAGAAATTCAAGATGGACTAAAATGAGCTTGGATTTCTAAGAATCCGACCTGCAGAATTGCACAGAGTCTGTGGACTTTCGGATATTTTTAAATTTTCCTGAAATTTACGCATATCTGTGATGGACGACAGAAGAAAAGGGGCCTGACAAACCATGAAGCACAGAAAGAGCAGAATTTAGATTGTGCCCACTGACTGTGACCCCCCTGACTTCTCTGCATTCAGCCAAAGGACAGAAAGGGGCATTGATTGATGCACATAGGCTCTTCACTTGATTGAGAATCCTGTACAATCTACATGAAGGGCCTACATCAGTCTTCCTCAGCCTGCTGTCCTCCAGGTGTTTTTGACTTCTCCTTCTGACAGGCACTCATCCAAAGGCTGGAATGGGCCAGCAAGCAGCAAGGGCAGCTAGGATGTTGTGCAGGACAGGACAGGCAAACAGTGGCCACTGCTCTGAGTCACCCATTCCACGTGCCTGCCTGCTCCTTCCAAAGAGCAGTGGCTGCAGACTGCCTTCTCCAAGGGTGTAGGGGAGGTAAAGCACCTCCAGGAAATGCCCTATCCTCTCTGGAGGAGCCACAGAGAAAGGGCAGGCAGTGATGGCTGTGGTGGCGGCAGCAGCTCCTCCTTCTGATGAAAGAGTTGGCAAGGGCAGCTACTGGGGCCTTGCAGCTACCTGACAATCCCAACCCCTAACACCGCTCTGTTGGTTGCTGCTGATGCTCATTGCCCTTGTTCATTATCCTTGGGACCATTTTTCTGCTTTGCCTTCGTTGTACCTAGCCTCACTTCCTTGCACTACCCTTTAATTTAGCTATGATGCACCCTATGAGGATGAATGTCTGATACAATGAAGCCATGTGGACCCATAAACACAGTCACCTACTTGCCACAACCAATCATATTAATTAGCAATGAAAGAAGATTGAAGCTGAGGGCAAAGGAGAAAATGAAATGGAGAAGATGCAGCAGCTGGGGGTGGAGGAGACAACAAACTGCTTAAATAAGTGTTCAGTTGGTTGGGTTGTTGGTGTGTGTGTGTGTGTGTGTGTGTGTATGCGCACACACATGTGTGTCTGTCTGTCTTTGGTAGTTTGTTCAGCTCTGAGTATGCTAATTTTGAACCAAATATAAAAACTGCAAACTGTTTGATGCAACCCTAATATGAAGTGGGGTGTGTGGATTGATAAATGCTATCTAGCTCTTCTGCTCTTATGTGTCTTGACAATCAGCCATTTTATTAGGTCTGCTGCTTCTTTACAACTCTGCCAGGTAATATGCTGGAGGGAGACTTTGCCCGACCAATTCTGCGGAATTATAATGAATAGGCAATATGTCTCTCGCTGTGGTTTTTGCCACTACTATAGAGTGTGTAGGGGAAGCTACAAAATGGAGCACAGGGGAAAACAAAGAAAAAGGTTCACGAGGTTATAAAGAGAATGATACAAATTATGAGGGGGAAGAGATTTTTACAAAGGTTTTGTTGATGAAATGACTGTTCCTCACCACATGAAAATTAAAGAATCCCTGGACCCAAACCCCTTTAATACCCCAAACAAGGCTTTTGCCACTGCAGGAAGTCAATTATCTCCATGGCAACCAAAACAAATAGTGAACATTGCCTTAGCAGGCACAAAGGATAAAAGGTGCATCTAAAATTAATTTATGTCTTGGGATCAGACACTTCAGATGAGAGAACTGGTCCATAAAGCACCCAAGAGGAGCTATTAAAAAGAAAAACAAAATAAACCCACCAGTTTTGCTCTCAGGGGAGCAATGTTAGGAGCATGTACGTTTGTTTTGACTCTGGCTTAAAGCAGAGGGTAGGTGAGTTGTCTGCCCCTGTTTCCATCTTTCCTTCTTTCAGGTTCCCATGTAATTCTGAGACTTTCCATATAATGTTTAGTAACTTTAATGTGGCAACCTCTTAATCTGACCTTTTTGCAAAATCCCCCCCCACTTTTTAAAGTTGCTCTTAGAAATTGTGCCGTGTGTGTTGTAAGGTAATTAGATTTGCTGAGTGGAAATGTGTACTTAAAAAAGAAAGGAATGATACTATGGGAATTGCATATATAATAAAATAATAAAATGTCTGTATGAAACGATAATACAACATAGCATTGCTAATTGTTCCTGTGCACTTGATTGAGGCATCATATTTCTCTTCAGGATGGCTTTGTTGGACAGCTCCCGTATAGTTCGGAACACAAACAGGTGATCATACAACTTGCTTTATACATAGTAAAGGTTCTGTGGAACTATACCCCACAACGTTTGTTCATCATTAGAAATATTAACATCCTGCTTTCCATGAATCATGGCCAAGGCAGCTAATAACAACAGTAAATACAAAACATAATAAGATCATTAAAAACAGCAAAATATCTGATAATAATAAGATCATTCAAAACAGCAAAATAATTAAACAATTACAAATAGCAAAATATCAATCAAATATTACCAAAAGTAAAAACCAACAAATAAGGGTTAAAACCTGACAAAACAAGTGATAAACTGTTAGCAACATAAACTGTAATAAGAACATAAAACAAATAATCACAGGCACAGAGCTTTTCTAAATAGGAAGGCTTTTACACAGCAGTAAAAAGCCATAAATGTGGGTGCAATGCAATTCTCTGTAGGGGGAGAATTCCACAAACCAAAGGAGCCACAGAAAAGACACCCTCTCTTGTTCCAGTCAAATGCCACTCAGAAATTGACGGGACACACAAGAGCCTCACCAGCAGATTATAACCATCAGGCAGGCCCATGTGGGAACAAGTGAGCCTTCAAGTATCCTGGTCCTAAGCCATGTAATAAAAACCAGTGGTTTGAACAGTGCCCAGAAATGAACCAGAAAGCAGTGTAGCTGTTTTAACAAGTGAGCAATCCCAATACTCAGCTTTGGATAGTAGCCTGGCTAGGTGTGGTTCACCATGTGATATCTGACACTTCTAGGAATGGGTGTAGCTGGCTCACCAATCTAAATTAGGGAAAGACACTCTTGGCTATGGCCAAAACCTGAGCATCCAGGTTCAAAGCCAAATCATTAAATGCCCCCAGATGATGAACTTGAGTCTTCAAGGACAGTGGGATCCCATCCCAAACAGGCTGAATCTATTTTCCCAGACCAGCCATTCCCAGACCAGGAACATTTCTGTCTTGTATGGATTAAGCTTCAGTTTGTTCCTCCTCATCCAGCCCATTACCGACTCCAAATACCAGTTCAGAAGCACAGCAGCTTCCCTTGAAAGGAGAGATAGAGCTGGGTGTTATCAACATACTTATAGCATCACACTCCAAATCCCTGAATGACCTCCCATCAATTTTGTGTAGATGTTAAAAAGCATAGGAGATGAGATGGAACCCTGAGGGATACCATAGTCTAATGGCCATGGTGATGACGAGCAGCACCATCTTCAGCACCATAGCACCATCTTCTGAAACTGAAACCAACTCACCAGGAAAGACCAGAAACACCATAACATGGCAGCACCAAAAGCACCTATCCAGGCCTTGCTACCCAAAAGCGATAACATGGTTAATGGTACTTAAAGCCATTGAGAAGTACAGCAGAACCAACAGTGACACACTTCTCTAACCTACTTGGCTAGTCCCCCTGTGATATCTTTAATAAATCAGGATAGGATGTGGTAGGACTTACATCTTTAAGAATTCTGTCCACCGCTTCAGGTTCTACAAACTGAAATATATCCATGACAGTTGGGCAGGCAGTTACCAAAGGTACATCTTGTGAATATTGCTTTGCTTGCATTGTGTATTTGTGTGTGGACCTTAAGAAAAATAATTTGTTAGGAATTAGCAGAATAATCATTTTTTTTGTTTTTGTTTTTTGGCATTGAAAGGTTCCCTCTTCATGCAGAACTGTTGGACAGGTTTTCAAAGCATTTGACAGTTTTTCCCATTCAGGAAATACTAGACCTTGGAGCTCCAAGGGAATTGTTGCTTTAGCAGTGATTCAGCTCAGACAGAGAGCTTTCATAGGAGCTGCCCATTCCTGGCTCATAGCCAGACCCTAATCCAGGCAGGTGTTTATGTGAGCTAGCCAGGCACGTTGCCAACAGCCCTGAAGTTCTTGCCTAGCTCACCATCTCTTCTGTGGCCATGGGGGTGATGGGGGGGGGATCTTAGAGCTGGCCAGGGACCCAGGTAACTGGTGTGAAGACCTCGGGTCCTGTGTCTGGAATGCCTGCTTCTGAAGGTTCCTCAGGGTTGCTGGTGGTGTGGGCCCCTGCTCACCTACTCCTCTGAGGAGACCCTAGGCTCCAGGTTATGTGGGGACAGTTATTCAGCCCTGCAGCCATAAAGTCCTCCAGGCAACACTTAAACAATGACATTGATCAATGGTCTAGGATGGTATGGCGTTTCCCCCAATTTGGTCCTTTGGTGGCTACCTCAGGGACTGCACAATTCTATCTTCCTGAACTGGAGACTGTCCACAAGGGTAGCCACCCAGGCTGTGCTGCATCTGCATGACACACAGTGGGGAAAAAAGGACTGTATTCAGCCTATGTGAAAATGACCCCCCCCCCATGGCTTTGGATTAGCCCTGAAGTAAGCTGGCACAAAAGCTTTATTCCCTGTATAAGCAATTATATACATGGGGTTGAAAGAATATTTCATTTTTAAAACAGCAACACAACCATTATATTTGTAGTGATATTTCAGATCTCATTCTATTTCTCCCCTGCATATTTAAGCTGTTTGGTGGCCTCTGTTCTCTTGCTATAATCACTTAAAACTGCAAACCAAAACTCTAAATTCATCCTAACAATGCCAGCTCCAGTTTTTTTTGAGGGCCCTTGGGAAAGGCACACTCAGTGGGCCCCTTCCAACAGGGAGACTACCTTCTCACTGCCATCATCACTAACTGCTATTGCTCCTTGTCCCCTCTTTCATCATTGCTACTACTTGCTTGACACGCAGGCAGGAATCCAAGGAGCAAGTCGGCAGTGGCATCTACTGTTTTTCCTTCTCACCACCACTTGTCTGGGCCAGAGCGAGAGGTAGGTGAACAGCCAGTTTGTAATAGTGAAGAGGAGGAGCAAGTCCAGGGGGCTCTTGTCAGTGGGCCCCTGCTGGGGTGTGGGCCCTCAGCGGGTGCCCAGCCATTCCTACCCTTGATGCCAGGCCCTGCATCCTAAATTAGTGTTGAGTTTCAAAGCAACAAGCTGTGGATTGCAGTGTGTAAAAGCATTGTACTCTATTGCCTTTTTGTCGTGATGCCTCTGTGAGGCAAGCAATCATTTTATTCCTATTTTTCAGCTAGAACACAGAGGCTGGGTGGTGGTGGATCTGCCCAAAAGTTGTGTCCAAGGTAGACCACCATCTGGACTACAATGTATGGCATAATAAGAAGGAATCTTCACACACACCCTTCCATATGTTCAACCAATGTGCCACCCTGCATGGCCCAGAATGTATTTCTAAGAGAGCTCACACATTCACTTGAAAGGTTGTCACAGAGAGGAAGGCCAGGATCTCTTCTCAATCATCCCAGAGTGCAGGACATGGAATAATGGGCTCAAGTTACAGGAAGCCAGATTCTGGCTGAACATCAGGAAAACATTCCTGACTGTTAGAGCAATACAACAATGGAACCAATTACCTAGGGAGATGGTGGGCTCTCCCACACTGGAGGCATTCAAGATGAAGCTGGATAGCCATCTGTCAGGGATGCTTTGACTTGGATTCCTACATTGAGTAGGGGGTTGGATTCGATGGTGTTGTAGGCCCGTTCGTTGAGTCTATGATTCAGCCATGTAGAAACACAAGGAGGGAGAGGATTGTGTCCTCTGGCATTGCTCCCTGAGGTCTAGATGTTGACCATGTAGGCATGTTGGCTCTGCTCATCCAGTTATGGCAATGTGTTGTGGAGGTTTGGGCTGGGGCCAACAAGCTTAATTTTACTTCCTCCCCACACACATTCATTTGTATTTGGATGAATGGAACAGTCCTTCTGCCTTCATGATGGGCTGAACAATGCCCCCCCCCCCCGTTAACTTCTCAAGTGATGCACCGGAGTGTGTTTTATTGACTTGCTTAGACCTATTTGGAAGTTTCTTTCAAGTACTTAAGGGGGAATGAGGTGGGGAAAGAGCTTGGATGTTGTACAGCTTCACTCTGCTCACTGAATTATGTACAGTGTTTCCTGTAGGGCTGATATTTCTTTCCTAAATACTGTGGTGATCTTGCTTTTCAAGACCTTAAAATGTTTCTCATTGGAGCAACTATTAGTTTATTTACTGCATTCATGAAGTAAATAACACACAGGATTTATTCAGAATCTCAAAAGGTAAAGTCAAATTTGAGTTTTAGCTAATATGACCAACAGAAGAAGCTTATGGGGAGGTGATATACTTTATCAGATATGGTAATCTTACCTTGTTACACAGACCATTTTGGATGTTATAAAAAGCTATGAATAGCCTTTTGTGTGAAAGTTTAAATACAATGACATGGTTCACATGATCATTTTTAGCCACAGTGGCTTAAATAAGTCACCATGGTTTGTGTCACATGCTGGGTGCCTGTGGGCACCCATTCTGTAACCCAACCCCCGCCTGTAGACTGTTGTGGTTGACAAACCATCCACAACCCTAAAACAGCCCATGCGTTCTGGGTGGTTTGTTAACCACACCAGCAACCCACGAGTGGAGGTTGGGTTCCAGAGCAGGTGCCCAGCACATGCCACAAACCATGGTGTCTTATTTCCCATGGCTGAAAATAATTGTGTGAACCTGCCCAGTTTTTAATGTCAATTGTTTGAGCCTTTCTGGTGTAAATCATTATGGCATCAGGTTATGTATTTCTACTGGCTTAAGGTAAGAACACCTAGTGAGTTCATGGTAGAGTCGAGGTTCAAATCAGGGATTTCCTGATTTATAGCTCAGTTTCTGAAGCCCCTTTCAGATTTTTAATCTGTGTATGCTGAATACATGTATGTGCCTCAGGGGAAGGTGATTGCAGTGACAGGTTTTGCCCCTGCCATATCTATGTACAACTGTGCTATATTCATGCAGTTGGGAACTCTGAAAAAGCTGTAGTCCCTATGCAGCTGCTCAAATCAGTGCACATAGGTTGGGGGCTGGAACAGTGTGTGCCTTTCCCTCCTCCACCTTGGCATTTAATGAACATCTGAAAGAGGCCTCACTCAATGCATAACACCACCCTGCTTTGATAATAATCTTGAACCTACTGCATACCTGAAACACTTCTCAAAAGAGGGTATGTGCTGTTTGCATTTTAAACTACAAATTACAAATCTCTGCAGTGTCTTTATTTCTTTATTCTTGGTAGATGTAGGCCATAGATTTCATACAATACCTTGAGGGGGCTGGGTTTTTGTGTGTGTGACTCATTGTATGTCTCATCTGAGCCTCTTTGCAGATGCATAAGAGGCCAAAGCAAAACTGCCAGAAACCCAGTCCTCTGCATTCAACAAGCCCCTGTCCAAGTTCAATAAAAAAATAAAAAATCAAGAGCTTCCTTTCTTCAAAATGGGTAGCTCAGGGGGTGGCCCCTTTCCTCCATACGCTCTCTACAGGTGACAGCCTATTTGTCAGATGACTGTCCCTTCATGGTTATGTAAAGGTACGTATCCCATCTTTCACTCTTTTCCTTACAGTCTGTCCACCTATATTGCCCTGCAGTGTGTCCTGGCTCATCAGGCTGGTATGGTCAGGAAGCACATGTTTCCTTGGGCTGTGATGCATATGGAGATATTAGAACACTGATCCAGTTCTGTTTGGATCAGTTGGATGGACTAGAGGCAGCCAGCTGGTGTTAGCCAACTGGGGGAATGAATCTACACTGCCTTCAAGTATGTAATCGACTTTGCTTTTCATGTATCCTGAGGAAGACTATGTGATTTGCCTTGATAGACCAAGTGGTATTTGCACACATTTAAAACCCTATATGGTTGCGGCCCAGCCTATCTTAAGGAGCGCCTCCAGCAGCACCAGACAGGCCGCTTAACAAGATCAGCCTCGGATGGCCTTCTCTCTGTCCCATCAGCCAGGACAGCTAGACTGGTGGGGAGGAGGGAGAGGGCCTTTTCTGTGGTGGCCCCCACTCTGTGGAACTCCCTCCCCAGGGAACTCCGTCATGCCCTCTCTTTAATGAGCTTCCGTCGTGCATTAAAAACGTGGTTGTTCAGGCAGGCATTTGGGGTGGGTTAGGGTATTTTAGAAAATGTTTTTATTGTAGAATTTTATTGTTTTAAACTGTTTTATTGTATGTTATACATCGCCCAGAGTGGCTGGGTGACCAGCCAGATGGGCGATTAATAAATTTAATAATAAATAAATAAATAAACAAACAAACAAGCATTTGTGTTGCCAGGGCAGGTAGATCCCACCATTTTTTTCCAACACACACACACACCATTAGGAATGGCAGCTAAAGCCAAGAACAACAGACTGCTGATTCAGTCTTAAAATCCTACGAAGTAACATTTATATCCTCTGTGAGTGAACCTCGTCTTAAGATGATAAAAAGCTTTCTTTTATTTTCTTTTTTCCTCCACTTCTTGTGTGGCTGGGAAATCCACTAAGGCCCATATACTTTTGAGTGATAAATGCAGTGCAATTGTTCGAAAGCTTGGTCTGTAGGACAATCTCTGCTCTCTATGCTAATAGCACTCTTGTCATGCTTACTAATCCTTTGTTTCGTGCCCTGGGATTCTTTCATATGCAAATCAAACCACAGGGGCACTTTAACATGTAAATCACATAATCAGGTTCGTATGTGTCACACTGATTTCCACTTCTTTGTCTTTTGGGAGATAATAAGTAGCACTTATTCAACACATCATATTACACTGGGCACCTTTTCTGCATTCAGAGTGAACTTGGGGGAGGGGAGGTGGCAGCAGACCAGTTCTGACACAGGATTTGAAAGAGCAGTGCCAACTGGGAAGGAACTGCCAATATCTGATGGTGGTTTTATTTTTCTAAGGTAGCAGATTCCCACCCCACCCCACCCTGAGTACTACATGGCTGCTAAGGCATGTTTTGGGTGACGATTGTGTATGGTGCTGCACTCCTTCCTGGGAGGTCAGCCCTTGCTACAGTGTTTGCTTTCACCAGCTACGATCTCTCCACTTCCCTGTGAAGTGAGATGTTCCAGGTTCATCACACCAGGTTTCCATTTCTCTTTGGACAAGAGTTCTTTCGAAACTTGGAGGGCCTTTTGTGACATTCTTATTGATACACTGTACAAGTTGAGCTGGAGAAGACTCTTACGAGTCCCCTGGACTGCAAGGAGGTCAGATCAGTCAATCCTAAAGGAAATCAACCCTGAGTGCTCATTGGAAGGACAGATACTGAAGCTGAAGCTCCAATATTTTGGCCACCTAATGCGAAGAGAAAACTCCCTGGAAAAGACCCTGATGCTGGGAAAGACTGAAGGCAAAAGGAGAAGGGGACGGCAGAGGATGAGATGGCTAGATAGCATCAGCGGTGCAATGAATATGAACTTGAGCACGCTCCGGGAGAGAGTGCAGGACAGGAAGGCCTGGCGTGCTATGGTCCATGGGGTCACGAAGAGTCAGACACGACTGAACGACTGAACAACAAGTTGAGCAGGAGTGGAGGGAGGGAGCACCTGGGCAGTGCTAGCCTGTAAAGCAGCAACAGTCCCTCAAAGCAAGCAGCAGCCCCTTGGAACCCATCAAGACGCCCTCTTTCAGCTAGCTGCAAGAGGCAAGCTTGTTTCCCCTTTGCCTAGTTACTCTGCAGTTCCAGACTGTTCTCTCTCTCTGTCTCTCTCTGCCCCAAAGACATATTGGCAGAATACTGATCTCAGCTGTGACCTGGTTGGTAATAGCCTTGAACCATCAAGTCTCATTTTTGAAACATCAACTACCCTTAGCAAGCAATCAAGTACGAAAGGTGGTCATTTGACAGATAGTACTTAAAAAAAAAATGATTTGGGCTGGCCATGACTCCCAAAATTCAGTTTGCAAAGAAAAGGGGGAAAATCCATTTCAGCAGCTACAATTGGTCTAGGAAAAGATAGTTCATTATCTATTCTGTAGGTGTACAATTGCAGTGCTGCTCTGATACAAAAGCATTTAGCAGTATAAGGTCAAAAGATAGCTGCCTCCAAGCATTCAGTGTGTCAAGGTCTATCAGGGCCAATCACATACCCTTTCTAAAGTCTTCCTAAAGATACACGGTAGTGAATTTCTATCATATGATATCAGAAATCCATTTGGGAGCTAAAGAGAATTTGACCTGACATGCTTGGAAGGCCAAGAAAATGAATATATATATACACACACACACACACACACACACCAATTTCTGGCAGTGTCTAGTATAGTTGGCATAGAGGCAGAGCAATAGCTGATAAAGCTTGTTGCAGCCTCAATAATACATTCTAAAGAGCAGGAAATTCTACTTCTTCAGGAGTATTATCCTGAATATTATCAAAATTGCTCCAACTAGAACTCTGTAAAAAAGCCAGAATGGGAAAATCTAAAGAAAGTTGTCTTTCTGCCCTCCCCTTTGCCTCGCCTGAGGAGGGAATGGTGGTAAGTATAAAAAAGAGAACAAGTTTTGCACTAAAAAACAACACACACCCCCGCTCTCAAATCAACCACCCTATTCTTCCATTCAAATCTGGCCTTTCCCTTTCCCAAATAGTTCTCTGAAACAAATGTGATTTTAATACTTGGGTGGAATATTAAAGATTGTCCAGTCCCCCACTGGCAGCTTTAACCAGCTAGGATGGACAAAGATCTAATGTGCAAGTGGTTGGCCTCTGTCTTCCAAGCAACGTGTCTGCATCCTCAAGCTGAATAAGCTAAAAACTACCCAGCAAAATAGGACTAGCAGAGCCACTTCAGGCACCATCCTAGATCGTGCTGTCATTGTGGAGTCCGAGTCAGATTGGACGTGAGCAACTTTATCAGCATAGTGCTTTGCAAACTGGTCATGGAGGACTCCTGCTCACTACTTCAGGGTTGTAAATCAGAAATGGGGAACCTCCAGCCCATAGGCCAAGTTGGCCCACCAGGCTGGCCCATCTTGCCTGCAAAGCCTTGGGTAGGGCCTTTTCTCCTCCCAAAGCCCTTCTCCTCCTGATGTCCCATGCCCTAAAGGCTAGCAGGGAGGGGAATCTCTGCTGTTATCTCCAGTTATTGACCAGAGATAACAGCAGAGATTCTCCTTAATGTGCCACCTGCCCTCCCAATCTGGGCAGAGATCAGAGATGATAACTGGAGATAAGAGTGGGGATTCCTCTCCTTGTTAGCTTCACCTGCCCTCTGTCCTCCCCAGTGGAGGAAGTCACAAGGTAGGCAAAGCCACCTCGACTGAGATGAGGAATAGAGGAGCACTCCTCTACCTGGTGCCTTGGTTATTATTATTTATTACATTTCTATACCGCCCAATAGCCAGAGCTCTTTGGGTGGTTTACAAAGATTAAAAACATTAAAAACACAATATACAGAGATTAAAAACCATTTACATAAAAGCACATGAACAGACAATATACACAAAAGAAACATATATCTAAAACAACTTCAGACAAACAATCTCAAAAACAAACAACCATAACCATAAGACATTCCAGGATCGATTAAACACTTATGCCAGTATGGCATTATGCTGAATGCCAGTATGGTGTGGTTTTGGTGTGCATAGGCTTTCCCTGGCCAGGGAAAGCCAGCATGCATCACAGCTGGGCCCCCAGCTGAAGCAGAGAGTGGAGGGGTGCTCCACTTGGTGCTTCAGTTAGGGAAATTTGTTGCACTTAGCCTGCAGCAAAGAAAGGTCCCTGGTTGGAAGTGATCCAGCTGGCACTTGGCTGGGGACCAAATGATGTCAGAGGACATGGTCTCACCCACTGTCATCAAAGGGTGTGGCCATGCTCCCTGACATAATTCAGCCTGTGGAGGCTGACCTCCGAGCTGAAACATGTTCTCCTCCCCTGTTTTAAATACATCCATAGAAGAGAGTTGTGATCTTGTGGTATTAAGGAAAGCAGTGGTGAGATCTTTTCTTAAAAAGCCCTCCTTCGACTCCAGCATCCTACATAATTATCACTCCCTCTTTTTAAAAAATAAGGTGTCCAAGTGAGTGGTGGCTACTCAGTTCCAGGCTTTCTTGGATGAAACTGATTTGGATCCTTTCCAATCTGGGTCCAGGCCCAGTTGGGGGCCTGAAACAGCCTTGGTTGCCTTAATGGGTGATCTTCATTGAAAGCTAGACACAGAGTGGACTCCCTGCTTTCTTCTTATTATTCAGTTCTGGGACCAGCTGAAGGTGGTGGTGATTCCAGAGATGTAGTCATGGGGGGGTCTCACTGGGTCAAAAACCCAGGACTTTTTTTTGGAGTCTGGTCTCAGCCGGGTCCCTCCCATTCCCAGCCTACTGCTGTGGGGCAGGTGGCTGGAAGAGCCTGAGAGGCTGTGGTAAGCCCTAGAGTGGCTGCTGCTGCTATTGCAGTAGCTACTCCCCCAAAGTGCCAATCATGAGAAGGAAGAGTGGCAAATTCCCCCCTCCCCCATCTGGAGAGCCCACCTGGGCAAGGCAGCCTTGCTCAGCAAAGGGTTAATTTACCCTCTCTGGCAGCCTGCCTTCCCTCCCTTCAAGCTGGAGGAGCTGCCTGCTGCGCCTAAGACTACGCCATTACTGTTGTCATCCAGTTTCAGGGAAGGATGGGAGCACGTGGGCCAGACACGACATGCCAGAGAACACACTGGCCAACATCAGACTCATGGGGGGCATGAGGAGGGCAGACAGAAGAAGGAGGAAGTCTGTATAAGTGAAAAATAAATGAAAAGACATTTTAAAAATTAAATAAAAATGATAAGAAATACCTGGGAATAAACCCCATTGAAATCTATATGCTTTGCTTCTGAGAAGACATGTATGTGGATATTGGGAGCCCCGATATAGCAGCCACCTTGCCTGTGTCCGCACAGCCTGCATAGCTCTGCACAGGCTGGGGAAGGGTGCAGCCTGCTGCATTTCTTCTTGGTTGTTCCTAGGGATGTCGGAGAATTTCTCCACGAATCTCTGGGAGACCGAATGCCAACGCATTCAGCCCCCCGAAATTGGTGGAGAAACGGTCCACCACCCCCCCGCCACCCCCGGGATGGGACTTACCTTGTGCAAATGTCCCTGGCGGCGGCGGCTCCCGGAGGCGGTTCGGCACGGCTAGATTTTCAAAAAACACCGTGATAGGCTACGTAAATGTTTACGTAGCCTATCACGGCTGACTTTGGGGGGGAAAAAAAAGTGCGTACGCAAATGGCAGCACCCATGGGTGCCGCCATTTGCGTTCCTTATTTGGGCACGTGTAGTCTATGTAGACATTTACGTAGACTACGGAGAAAATAAGGGCAATGCTATTTGCGTTGCCCTTATTTTTGCCATAGTCTACGTAAATGTTTACGTAGACTACACGTGCCCAAATAAGGAACGCAAATGGCAGCACCCATGGGTGCCGCCATTTGCGTACATGCTTTTTTTTTCTTTTCCCAAAGTCAGCCGTGATAGGCTATGTAAACATTTACGTAGCCTATCACGGCTGACTGCAGGGACGCAAACGGCGGCGGCTACGGTCGCCGCCATTTGCGTCCCGGCAGGAGAAGAGGTCAGAGGGACGGGGTGCCTCCCCCCCGGCCAGAATTTTGGCTGGAGGGATGGGGCGCCTCCCCCCGGCCAGAATTTTGGCGGGGAGGGATGGGGCGCCTCCCCCCCGCCCAGAATTTCGGGGAGAGGGACGGAGTGCCTCCCCCCCACCGCAAAGCAAGCTGTGGGATTAGGTAAGGGACTTTCGTCCATCCCTAGTTGTTCCTGCAGAGGGTGAGGGCCTAAAGTGCACATTACCAGCAACCCTGATGGTGTTTAAATAAATTTGTTAAGTAAAGCAGCTTTTCTCTTGTTCTCCCTCTCCACACATGCACACACACACTCATTTCCTCCATATATCTGCTTTGCACTTACTTGAGAGTAAGCCCCCATACTTGACAGTAAGCCCCATGGCAACGAGGCTTTATTCTACCCATATGATGGGGTCACTATTTTATCGGAGGTAGAAAAAAAGCATCATCATTGTTGTCCATATCTGATGTATTTAATTGATTGATTGATTGATTGATTGGACATATAGTGTACTTCATCTCAAAGGCTCAGGGCTGGTAACAATATGCTAATCGATCTACTTTACCTTTCCCTGTTGCTGGTCAGGAAAAGACAGTTTGAATCAAATGTGTCTTCAGCTGCTTCCAGAAGATGCACAGACTTTGGTGTTTATAATATATGTGGTACTTTATAGAGAATCATAAGCAAAAAAAGTCAGGTTTCTGCTCCTAGAAGCTTACAATCTAAATTTAAATTTAATTTGTAATTTAAAATTACATAGCTGTTCGAAACTCAATTTTTGATTATACAAGTTGTTGTTGTTTTGTTGTTATTATTATTATTTTCTCCTTTTTCCTCACACCTTTTAGATATAATGTGCCTTTAGGAAGTAAGGGTGTGGAGATGTGAATGCCCTAGGTCTTTGTCCTCCTCTTGAAAATATGCTCCCATTGTTTTGTACCTTTTATTAAAAAACACCCATAAAGGTGATTTATATACCCTTAACTGAGGTTTGTTTATGGTGGGGGGCCTCATTACTACATCACCCTTAAAACTCCTGATGCTTAAACTTGTTCTTGGCAGTTCTGCAAACTATACCCCAGTACCAGCAGCCAGAGCCAGTTAGAGCACCATCCTATCCCACTCCCACAATTCCAGGGCAAGAAAGGAGAACAGGGACATGAAAAAGATGGAGGCAGATGGGTGGTGCTTATGAGAAGCAAGATGATGTCTTGTTCAGCTATTGAAATATTAATATTCCTTGAAAGAGTTGGTTTGTGCCAGTGATTAGGATTTATCACACAATCCTGTGCATGTTTGCTCAGAAGTCAGTCCCACTATGTTCAATTGCCAGGTAAGTGTGCGTAGGGCTGCAGCCTTAGCTGCCTTCCCAAGATCTCTGTAAGTTTAATTCTAAATAAACACACATTGGATTGAACTGTTAATTCTTGAACATTAATTTCTACACTAAGTGGAATTGCCAAATGCAACCTGCTCTGTCAGCTACATTTTTTGGTACAAGGCTGGCATGTACCTGGGCAAACAAACCCTGGTGGAAGGAAGGGAAACAGAAAAAAAAAACCAGTTGGGAGGCGGGGAGAAAGGTGTGTGTGTGTCTGTATGTGTACTTCAATCCAGCTGGGTGTGTGGACGTTTCTGTCGCAGGATGGGAGAGATATAATGAAGGAGCTTAGGGAAGGCTAATAGGTAATGTTGGGGTGCCAAGGGAGTGTGCAAGGGGGCTGTTTAAATGAGACAGGATCTGTCCATGAGGGCTGAGTCGAGAGGGTAGGCTTCCATAGAGTATCGTATTTTGAAAACCCAAAATGTTTGTGTTTTGAGTGAGTGAAAAAGATTTTAACACCCCCTCATTTTTTCTCAGATGTCCAATGGAAATACCCCTGCATTACTCTCAGCAGCACTGTTTTTGGGTCCCAGTTGAAGGCTGTATATCTTACAAGGCTGTATAATCTTAGGAGGGGGCGTGGCTGTGAGGGGGCGTGGCTGTGACTATCATGAAGGGACCCTGCACTTCTGAATTTGCCACTATACTACTGCCTAAATGGTTTGGGGCCAGGATATCTGAGGGGCTGCTCCCTCCCAGATGAACTTGCCCATCAAATATAGTCACTGTTGGAGGCTCAGAGGCCCTCCTCTGTCACCAAGGAAGGTGCTGCTGGTGATAACTGGCCTTCACACTGGCAGTGTCCTGGCTGTGGAACTCTCTTCCCAGAGTGGGTCAACTGACTCATTTGTTGATGCTATGTAGGCAGGTGGCCAGGGTATTTTTTTTATTTTTATTTTGCTATACTCTTTAATGGGTTTAACTGTGTATTAACTTCTCCGGCAATTGCTTTTATTTTGTTTGTTTCTAGCATATTGGGATTATGGTTTTATTGTTGTGAACCACCTTGGGGGCTGAAAGGTGGTATATAAATGTTTCTATAAATAAAATGAAGTAATAAAATTCTTGTAAGGGATCTCTTAACTCTGAGTCAGTACACACTATTGAAAACAGGCACTTTGATGTTGGAGGAATCAGGAAGGCAGAAATAAGGATTTTGAAATAAAAATTAATTGTTTGAGAATTAAAACATAGGAAAAGTTAGGCAGCTTATTTTAAATGAGAATCAGCATTTACCGGGATAACAGAAGTGGAAAAAAAACACCATAGACATTAGAGGTCAGCAAGTATAGCTGAAATGATGGCTAATGGAAAACTATAACAAGCACTGTGTGTCTACCCAAATATGGGATGGAGAAGGGAGACAAAGGAAGATGGAGACAGTTATAATTCAACTGGGGGATTTTAAAGTGGTTGTACTGCAAATGAGTGAGTCCCAGGGTGATGTGGGTAGAAAAGTTAAGGACAAGTTTTAGGGTGCTAAAAGATGGAAGGGGAAAAGGTGGAAAGAAATTTGAAGGTGGAAAGAGAGGTTGTAATTTGATATAGGAGGAAGGTAAGTCACAGTAATGAAGAAGATAGGGAACAAATGACTTGACCGTGGCTCCTTAGGGAGTTCAGATTTACTGAGCATATATGAGCTTAGATTTTGGGGAAACTCTTCGTTCTGGAATTACCAAGAACAGGGATGCTGCCTTCAAGAAAAACCATTTTCAGACAGCCTCTCTTGTCTGTGAATACAAGCACTCTACAAGAGGTGGGGATGGGTGAGGGGGGGCAGCAGAGTACCCAAATATCCATGGAGCCAACAAAAATTTGGTAAAAAGACAGAAAAACATGGAAAAATTATATAGCACTTGTAATACTTCTCCATTAGCCATCATTTCATCTGTACTTGATGGGACTCCTGTCCATAGTATTTTTGAGCTTTTGTTAACAGGGCAAATGCGTGTGTGTTGTATTCAGGCAGTGAATTAACTGTTCCCTTAAATACAGTACAGCCTTCAGATTCTCCCTCCCTCGCTTCCCTACGACTAGGAAGAGCCCTCTCAACCAACACCTGTGTGGAGGCTCCAGTAGTCAAAGTTTAACAGACAACACAAGCTGGATAATTCATTCACCACCACCCCGGTCCCTGGTTGAAACCCAGCAGAACTGCACATTTTCTGCTTTCTCACTTGCCAAGCACAAGCACAGCTAGTTGTCTCTAATCTCTGCTCATCTTGATCATTCACTTCATTAATAGATCTTGAAGGGATCTTCTCCTTTCCAGAACAGAAGCAGACTGGATCCCTGCCTAATTCCAAAACTGCTGGACTGATGCATACTCCATCACACAGCTGAAGTTACCTGATGTTCTTTCTTAAGGAGTAACTATTCAGTCTGTTCCATACTGTCCTGCCCAGTTGAAGTCTACTCTGCTAGAAGGGCTGAGGACTTCCCCCATAGTTTTCTACTCCATCTTGTTTGCTCTATCAAGTTGGCTGCAGTTAAAGCAGACTGGAAGACCTCTCTGCATAATCCATGTCCTTCCTTTGTTACACAAGTCCCACCAGGGTAGGTGACCTTCAAATATTAGAGCCAGTTGTTTAGAAAGCCTCCTTTTTGGTATCTTTTGGGTAATGGATTATCACCCATCGCTTTTTTGGATTCATTGCAATGTTAGGACTCCAGGGCCTATTGGGGAAACATGAGGTTAAAAATTATTTCCCCATCCCATAATAAGGCAATGTTGAGAAACTGCTGAGAGGGCACCAAAAAAGAAAATGAGAAATTGGATGTGTGTGGAAACAGAGATATGACACCCCTTGAAAAAAAGAGTGCAGGAAATAGATCTTATGAGATAAACTGAGCAATATGAGAAGAAAAAAGATCTCATTAATCTCTCGTGTATTTCTTCTTTTGGTGATTGAGTGCTAACACAAAAAGCAACACAGCTGGTTTGTGATCAGCACTTTTAGTTATGGATAGAAGACTGAAGGAACAGATCACACTGAGCGTTGGAGTTGTTGTAGGATAAAGGCTACAGATTCTTCCGTAGCTTAGCTCAGTCTTTCAAAAGAAAATCTTGCTTGGTGTGATTGTTCTTCAAGATGAGAGAAACAGGATTCTTAGCCCAATAAATCATTTGGAAAAGTTACCTATTTTCAAGGGAAAAGGGTACCTCTCTGAGCAGAATCTGGTGACAGTTCTGGTTCAACCTTGATTGATTTTTTTTCTTTTTCTTGGGCTGGGGAAGAAGAGCCGGCAGCCTTGTCCTGAATTTGGCCATTTGATATAGTTACTGGCAAATTTTTCATTGCCAAAGTAGAAAAGTGTCTGTGTGTGTGTGTGTGTGTGTGTGTGAAGGATCTTTTTTAAAGTAATGGAACTTGCCACAGGTGTGTGTGTGTGTGTGTGTTTGCTTGCCAGCTTAGTTATTTCAAACATGATGGGCTCCCTGTTAGACTCTGTTTTTACTCAAGTACTGCAACATTAAGATCTCTGGGTTCTCTAAATTTTATGTGTGCACCCCCATGTCCATGGTAGTTTTATCACCCTTTAGAAATCTAAAAGAAATAATAATGTATTTATAAAATAAACATTTGGATAAAATGTCCAAAATCCAATCCAGGTGAATTGGAACAGAATCTGTTGAAAGTAGTCTTTCCTTTTTCTTTAAAAAACGTTATTTATTTAAAGCTATTGCTTGTACTTGGAGAAATGCTTTGCAAGATTCTGATATGTGAGAGGGGGGAAATTACTGGAAGGAGTGGCTTCTAGAATTTATTCTTGTAAACAATGTGTAAAAGGTGGGGATGTGGAAAGCAGTTAATCACACTACCTCTAGAACATGCTTTGCTTCTCTTTGGAGAAATGCTGGTTGTAATATATACAGACACACTCATGGCAGTTAATAATAGATTATAAAAAGCAGTGCCCTTTATCATCTAAACCCCAGATCTTTTGAGGTTTGCGAATATAGAGCCGTCTGCTCAGTGATCATAGAGATTTGACGTCAGAAGGCAGTCCAGCTTCTCATCTGAAATATCAATGTGTCATTTCACATACACAAAGGAGGTGTGTGGTGGGGGCTGTAACACTCCACAGGCTGTATGGTTTTGCAGTCATTCAAGCAGCATAGGAATAAAATATTTAAACTTTTGGTAGAACAGTAACAAAACCCCTGAACATAAATCCTGATCATTTAAACATATAATCAAAAGTGGTACAAACTCGAGGAATTCTGTTGCCTTTGCTATGTTCCTGCTCCCAAGCTACAAATCTGAGTGTAGCTGAAATGACACCGTCCAAGCACAACAAGAGTGTATCTCCAGGGTCAGAGGAACTGCAATGTTTGCAGAAGTACAAAAAGAAATTAGGGAGAAAAAACTCTCCAAAAATGGGGGGTGCCCCCCCCCCAGGAACATCCCAGTCAGGACTGAGCTTGCTTTCTACACCCAGAAGCTGACTGGCTATTGAGGGGTGGGATTGGAAAACACTGGGGAAGAAAATGGATTGGAGTGTCCTGGAAAAGGGCATGGCTGTCTGGAACCCTGAACAGGAGCACTTCACAATGCAACATTTTGTTGCATGTCCCACTCGCCAAATCTATATTGGCCTGGCACCCTGTGTGTTCTTAAGGCACATTGTGTGATATAATCTAAACCCTAGATATTGTCACATGCTTGGAGCTGCATGGCATCATATAGTTTGTAAGTGTAACGTTACACAACAGTAGTTGCAAGTCTTATGCATGCGTATTTAATCTTGGGGCAAACGGTGATCTTTCATGATTTTGTGATGTGGTGCCAAAGAGTTAAAATATCATGAAACTACATAAAGCTCAGTAAGTGTAAACATGGTGACAGTGAAAACTTTATGTTTAGGATGACTGTCCAGTAAACATTTGGTAGGATCTCCACAGATTTTGGAGCAGGTTTGGGGTTTGTCGGAAGCATAATATTTGACACACATTCCACATTTTGTGATTTTTTTGGTGGGGGTGGCACTTCTAATATATAATGCTGTTGCAGGTTGGCATGGCAACTCTTTCTTAGACCTCTCTTGCTGCTTTAGTAAACAGATGAAGCACAGAATAAGCCTTGGTTATGGTGTGCCCATCTGTAGAACATAAATGTGTATAAACACTGAAACATTTCCTCCAGTAGCAGAAGCATTTTAATGGTGTTCACTTGTGATGCTATTGTCAGTGTTTTCCTGTTTTTCTTGTGCTTGTTTGGTGTTTCATAGTGAGGATTTTTTAAAAAATCAAGTATATTTTTAACTTAGGTCATTTCTGTTTCCTCATCCCCTGATGTAATCTTTTCCAGATATCTAACAAAAGCAAAACATAAATGCAATTAGCTGTTGCAATTACTTAAACAAGTCCAAGAGCTTGCTAAACTAAGTATCAAAAAAGGCTGATGGAAAAATCAGTGTTTTTATGCAAAGTTTGTGCTGCCTATTATGGGACCATTTTTCTGCCTGATATATAAAAATATATAGGTGATGGAGCAGAGCAATAACACACTGACTTCATCTGCACTAAGGGTGTGCTTTGAATTCGGCTGAATCCTGAATCTGGTTGATTTAGAAAGATTTGGGAGATGTCCAAATTGAAACTGGGTGCCGCCAAAGTGGACCAAATCTGACCCCCCCCCCCGCTTTGTTAGTGATTTGGAGAGACCCAGAGACTCAGACAGTTCATCTGCAAAAATGGATAATTTCTCTCCATATAAACCTTGCCAGATTGGGACACGCCAGATTGGGGAGCAGGGGAGGGAGACAAGGGGGTGTAGCTTTGTGACTGACAGCTCTAGCTTCTAATCACAGTGGATAGTTTTATCAGAGCTCTCCAATCCCAGTGCTTTGGGGCAGGAACACTGAAGTAGTATATTGAAGGACTGTTTCATTGTTCAGTGTGCTCTCTGCTAATTTTCTCTTTCAGGAGCAGGGACATAAAAAGAGGTTTGGTGGAGTCTGTGGGACCTGGGAGGGTGCTTGCTTGCGTTGGGTGCTTGCTTGGAAAATGTGGGATGTTCATATCCTTCTGCCTCTGCACCGAATGCTTGATATCCACCATCCACTTGTGCTCTATTGCACTTTCGGTCACTTTGGTGCCAATTGAGTGGAAAAGTCATATTGGACAACTTTTTCACCTGTGGGGTGGAGGTGGGAGCAAAGGCTCAATTGAGATGCTGGGTCTTGAAGAGAGGCTGTTCTTGGACTGGATGCTGGCTATGTTGGACAAAGTATGCTCAGATGGCATGCCATGGAGACCCACCAGCTAACTCAGAAGTCAGTCTCCAGGTATGCTTAAGACTGCTGAGGTAGATTAGGCAGGGCCACAGCATAGTGTGTGGTTATTTAAACCTCTAATAGACAGAGGTGAGGGAGGATGGGAGAGAGCCCTGGAGACAGGGAATCGGGAAGGAAAGGGGAGATGATAGCCTTGTCAGAAGACAGCTGGGAGGCAAAAAAGAGGTGATAGCTGAGAAGAATGGAGAGGCAGAATGGAAGGTGGAAGAAAAGGAGGACAGGAAATCAGCAGTGGGGAGAGAGTCAGACTTGAGGGAAGCCCCTTGAAACAGAGCAGGATTGGGGAAAGACAAGTGAAGCCCCTTGGGAAGAATGAGGAGGAAGAACCAGAGGAAAGGAAAAGAAGCTGGTAGGGGGAAAGGGAGAGAACTGAGAAAAAAACAGGTGGGAGTGGCACCTATTGGAGGCAGCCAGGCTAAGGACAGAGCAACGTTAGTTCCACATTACTTATCTAGAGCTATTTCTCCTGGGGGTGCCATAGGAGTGTTGTTGTTGTTGTTCAGTCGTTCAGTCGTGTCCGACTCTTCGTGACCCCATGGACCATAGCACGCCAGGCCTTCCTGTCCTCCGCTCTCTCCCGCAGCATGCTCAAGTCCATATTCATTGCATCAGTGATGCTATCTAGCCATCTCATCCTCTGCCGTCCCCTTCTCCTTTTGCCTTCAGTCTTTCCCAGCATCAGGGTCTTTTCCAGTGAGTTTTCTCTTCGCATTAGGTGGCCAAAATATTTGAGCTTCAGCTTCAGTATCTGTCCTTCTAATGAGCACTCAGGGTTGATCTCCTTTAGGATGGACTGATTTGACCTCCTTGCAGTCCAGGGGACTCGTAAGAGTCTTCTCCAGCACCACAGTTCGAAAGCATCAATTCTTCAGCGCTCAGCCTTCCTTATAGTCCAGCTCTCATAGCCATACATTACTACTGGGAAAACCATAGCTTTGATTAGACGGACCTTTGTCGGCAAGGTGATGTCTGTGCTTCTTACTATGCTGTCTAGGTTTGCCATAGCTTTCCTCCCAAGGAGCAAGCGTCTTTTAATTTCATGGCTACAGTCACCGTCTGCGGTGATCTTGGAGCCCAAGAAAATCTGTCACTGCTTCCATTTCTTCCCCTTCCGTATGCCAGGAAGCGACGGGGCCAGATGCCATAATCTTCATTTTTTTAATGTTGAGTTTCAAACCAGCTTTTGCACTCTCCTCTTTCACCCTTAACAAGAGGCTCTTTAAATCCTCTTCCCTTTCTGCCATTAGGGTGGTATCATCTGCATATCTGAGGTTGTTGATAATTCTCCCGGCAATCTTAATTCCGACCTGTGATTCATCCAATCCAACGTTTCTCATGATGTACTCTGCATATAAGTTAATTAAGCAGGGCGACAATATGCAGCCTTGTCGTACTCCTTTCGCAATTTTGAACCAATCGGTTGTTCCATGTCTGGTTCTTACTGTTGCTTCTTGACACTCGTACAGGTTTCTCAGGAGACAGGTAAGGTGGTCTGGTACCCCTATCTTTTTCAGAATTTGCCACAGTTTGTTGTGATCCACACAATCAAAGGCTTTAGCGTAGTCAATGAAGCAGAAATAGACATTTTTCTGGAATTCTCTTGCTTTCTCCATGATCCAGCGAATGTTGGCGATTTGATCTCTAGTTCCTCTGCCCCTTTGAAACCCAGCTTGTACTTCCGGTAGTTCTCAGTTTGCATACTGCTGAAGCCTAGCTTGTAGGATTTTGAGCATCACCTTGCTGGCATGTGAAATGAGCGCAATTGTACGGTAGTTTGAACACTCTTTGGCGTTGCCCTTCTTTGGAATTGGAATGTAAACTGACCTTTTCCAGTCTTGTGGCCACTGTTGAGTGTTCCAAATTTGTTGGCGTATTGAGTGCAGCACTTAAACAGCAGCATCTTTTAGGATTTTAAATAGCTCAGCTGGAATACTGTCATCTCCACTAGCTTTGTTGTTAGTAATGCTTCCTAAGGCCCACTTGACTTCACTTTCTAGGATGTCTGGCTCAAGTTCAGTGACCGCACTCTCATGGCTATCAGGGACATTCAGATCTTTCCTGTATAGTTCTTCTGTGTATTCTTTCCACCTCTTCTTAATCTCGTCTGCTTCTGTTAAGTCCCTGCCTTCTTTGTCCTTTATCATGCCCGTCTTTGCATAAAACGTTCCCTTGAGATCTCCGATTTTCTTGAAGAGATCTCTAGTCTTTCCCATTCTGTTGTTTTCCTCGATTTCTTTGCATTGTTCATTTAAGAAGGCCTTCTTGTCTCTCCTTGCTATTCTCTGGAACTCTGCATTCAGTTGGATATATCTTCCCCTTTCTCCTTTGCTTTTCGCCTCCCTTTTTTCTGCAGCTACTTGTACAGCCTCATCAGACAGCCACTTTGCTTTCTTGCATTTCTTTTTCTTTGGGATGGATTGAGTTGCTGCCTCCTGAACAATGTTACGGACCTCCGTCCATAGTTCCTCAGGCACTCTGTCTATCAGGTCTAATCCCTTAAATCTATTCCTCACTTCCACTGTATATTCATAAGGGATATGCTTTAGGTCATACCTGAATGGTTTAGTGGTTTTCCCTATGTTCTTCAATTTAAGCTGAAATTTTGCAACAAGCAGCTCATGATCTGAGCCACAGTCAGCTCCAGGTCTTGTTTTTACTGACTGTATAGAGTTTCTCCATCTTTGGCTGCAAAGGACATAATCAATCTGATTTCGATATTGACCATCTGGTGATGTCCATGTGTAGAGTCGCCTCTTGTGCTGTTGGAAAAGAGTGTTTGCTATGATCAGCGTGTTCTCTTGGCAAAACTCTATTAGCCTTTGTCCTGCTTCATTTTGTACACCAAGGCCATGCTTGCCTGTTATCCCGGTGATTTCTTGACTTCCTACTTTAGCATTCCAATCCCCAATGATGAAGAGGACATCTTTTTTTGGTGTTAGTTCTAGAAGGTGTTGTAGGTCTTCATAGAACTGATCAACCTCAGCTTCTTCGGCATCAGTGGTTGGGGCATAGACTTGAATTACTGTGATGTGGAATGGTTTGCCTTGGATTCGTACTGAGATCATTCTATCATTTTTGAGATTGTACCCCAGTACTGCTTTTCCCACCCTTTTGTTGACTGTGAGTGCTACTCCATTTCTTCTAAGGGATTCTTGCCCACAGTAGTAGATATGATGGTCACCTGACTTAAATTCGCCCATGCCTGTCCATTTTAGTTTGCTGATTCCCAAGATGCTGATGTTCAATCTTGCCATTTCATGTTTGACCACCTCCAGCTTACCTTGATTCATTGATCTGACATTCCAGGTTCCTAAACAATATTGTTCTTTACAGCATCAGATTTTCTTTTCACCAGCAGACACATCCACAGCTGAGTGTCCTTTCGGCTTTGGCCCAGCCGCTTCACTCTTTCTGGCGCTACTTGGAAATACCCTCTGCTTTTCCCCAGTAGTATATTGGACACCTTCCGACCTGAGGGGCTCATCTTCTGGCGTCATCTCTTTTAGCCTTGTGATACATTCCATGTGGGCTAACAATTTACCAGTTGGCAACAATACTGGAGTGGGTTGCCATTTCCTTCTCCAGTGGACCACATTTTTTCAGAACTCTCTGCCATGACCTGTCTGTCTTGGGTGGCCCTGCACGGCATAGCTTATGGCTTCACTGAGTTACGCAAGCCCCTTCACCACAACAAGGCAGTGATCCATGAAGGGCCATAGGAGTAGTGACGTCAATTTCAACCAAGAACCCAATCATCCAGAGCACCTTGGCCAAAACCCGATAAAGACCCAGAGTGAGCTTTACCCGATGTATCCTAGAACCAGATCAGTGTTGTTACACCTGAGGAGTGAATCACTTTGACCAGGCCATCATTTATCTTTACCTTAGAGTGAACTGTGCCTACTTACTCCCAGAGAGAAAAGAAGCAATGCCACTAGAGTGCTGGATGTAAATCAATCTCAGTTGCTTCTAAACAGTTCGGAACATGTGTTTTGTAATAGTGTTGATGGAAGAGGGCGAGGGTTGAGATGCCCCTACCCCCTGAAGACTTTCAGTCTTAAAGCAGTCAAATCTTGACAGTATCATGTTCAAACTGAGAGTGCTTTATGAAAGAGAAAGGGGGGTAGGGAAAAGAAAGAGAGGTAATGTTAATGTGTAAATGATTAATCATAGATTAATTGTAACATATTAGCATGACAGAGTCATCAGTTTTTTCTGACATCCTTTTAACAGGCTCAAATTCATGTGCATAATGTGCTTTCAACCGCCACTGACTGAACAGCCTTTATGACTGACTACTTGCATTAAAAGGTAGCTGATTCATTTAAAACCGGGACAATTGGCATGTGGGGACAAGACTGTGACGATCCTGGCTGTCCCAGCTAAGTTGGGACTGTTAAGTCCTTGTTGTTTTATCCCCCTTTTAAACATATTTAGATGTTATTTTCCTGATGTCCTTTGTCTCTCCAGCCATGTGTCTACATGAGAACCATATGCAGATACCATTCATCTGATTCTTTTTCTTCTCCTACCTGCCTGTTGTTGTAACTTCCCATGATGATAACTTGGTAGGTGGACTAGTCACAGGGCAGCATTAAGTTCTGAGAAGACTAAAGGTTGACTTCTTACTGACAAAGCTCACATATACAGGATAGTGATGTTTGTAACACACCTCTGGAGAATTGTGGCGTATTGTTAATTGGGAGGCGATAAGCCTGGAAATGTAGCTAAGTGGTTTTTAATGAACCTTACTGGATTATGTAGATAAGTCACAATCTTTGGGTACAGAGCACAGACGAGCACATATTTAATTGGTGTACCTGAGAATCAGGGCATTTAAGATACACTATCTGGTTAAAAAAAATAAAGACCATGTTAATTTGAATGACAGGCTTGCTTAGTGGGGAAGAATTCCAGTTTGGGCTGATTTGAAAGACAGATCGTCCAAGGCATTAGAGGGGACATGGTCACACTGGGTGAGACAGACACACACACACTGGAGTGGGGGAGACACACACATACCCAAACCCGCTGCTTTGGGGTTGCCAGGGAAGGGAGAAGTCTGCAGCCATCCCAAGCAGAAAGCTGCTTATCGCTTACATTATCAGATCACTGCCGCCTTCTCCCTTCCCCAGCCACTCTGACCAGATCGCTGTCTATCTCTGATGAGAGATCAGAGATAAGCAAGGGATAGGAGGTGTCGCCAGATGCAGGAGGGTCTGGCAGACTGCCAGAAATGGCTTGGTGGGCTGCATGTGGCCCATGGACAGCACATTTTGCAATTCTGCACTAGAAGGTGCAAGAAGTAGCCACATGGTGGATCACACGTTCTCCATGCTGGAACATGTGTATAGGCAGCAACGCTTTGAAAATTATATAGACCATTTGCTCATAACTAGGGAATGAGCACCTGCTTTGAACCTCCTGTACTGAGGGAATGATGAGGGTGGCGGGGTACCACAATGCTACATGAGTGCAAGATTCTGCTGTCCTAGGCTGTATTGTCCATTCATATGAGCCACTGAATAATTGGTGAAATATCCAGGCTGTGGCAAGGAAGGAAAGTCTGTCATTTGCAACTGTTGGAGCTGAGGTCCCTCCAGTTGCTGCCTCTGTTGGCAATTACTTCTGTCAATAAGATCACTTAAGTCTGTTACATTCAGTCAGAGACTCGACATCAGCCATGTGGGTCAATGAAGCCATTAAGACAGTGCATATCATGATTCATCAAACTGCAACTAAGGGATGTGACCATGCAAACAAGTTGAGGGGGAATTAAATATCTGAAAAAGGGCACCTAACACAATGAGAAAAACTGCAATGTCAGAGCCGTTTGGCTCAACCCTGGTTCCAGCTAGGAACTTGTCATGTTTTTGTGTGCTCCATGAGTCACCAGACTGCTTCAACATCTTGTAAACTTTACAATGTAAAGAAATAAATTGGTAACTCAGAGAAGATATGGGCATTCTCCTACAAAGCCTTGTAGACCGTGAATTCACCAAAGGAGCTTTCTTCTGACCATTCAGATGCCCTTGATAAGGGTAAGAACAATAACACGACTTTTAACCTAGCACAGATTTGTAGATTGGGGAATGTTTTGTTTTCATTACGCATTTGAATGTTTGGAGGAAAACTCCTTTGGTGGAATTAATGTAAAGAAAGGCAAGGTATTGGTTAGGATAGAAAAAAGATGACCACAAGGAATTCTCCTTTTGTTTGGTCTGCTTGGTGGTAGAGGGTGGGAAAGCAGATTGAATTGGCTGTCTTCAACCCCTTTCTTCCACTCAGGAGTGGGGAATCTGTGGCCCTCCCAATGTTGTTGGACTCCAACTCCTATTATCCCCAGCTAGCATGGCCAATGGTCAGGGACAATGGGAGTTGGAGTCCAATATCAGAAGGGCTACCAGTTCCTCACCTCTGCTTTAATGCGTTGAACCCAGCACTGGACTGCAAACAATGGCACTGATATAGTAATCTGTCAGGGTGGCAACTGAGCTGATAGAACCCCAGAGCAGTTCTGATTCTGAGGAGGAACACCAATCCATGGGAGAGGAGCGCGCTCATCCCTCACAGGCACAGCAGCTGGCAGAGATTCCTCCTGCCAGCATTCCTGGGATAGATAGTGACCCTGGTAGCGAGAGAGTGTGGGAGGGGGGCTTGCTGGACACTTGGCGCAGACGCAGGGAGCAACGATAACTGGAGGGCACGGAAAAGAGGCGTAGCGCTCATTTGGCGTGCAAGCAACGGTTGCATCCCGAGGACCCAAGGGAAAGAGGGAGGATCTCTCCCTAGCCCATAAGTTCAGGGTCTTCCCGTAGTTCTCCTTCAAACGAGGACCAACTGCCTAACCTGAAGCATAGGCTACTCTGCTGTTCCTTGCTTAGTCACTGGTGATTAGCATCTGAAAGAGCTGTTAAGTTGTAAAAGGATTAAAGCCTTGAAAAGAATCCTTTTGTCTGTGTCTTGAGTTATCTATTGGAGTAGACTGAAAGAGGCTGCCAGGGCGCTCCTGACATAATCTATCAGTTCTGGAGCCAAGAGATCCCACATGGTTGCTGTACAATGACTGTAAGCTTGTCGGTAAGGGCTGTTGTATAGTGCTTTGTTTGTCAGATGCTTATAATAATACATTCTGCCATATCAGGACCCTTCAAATTGACCTTGGATTTTGCTTTAGGTGGATCCTGATCCTGCTTCTGTCCCCGCCCACAGGTACTTAAGGCGGGGCTGCCAGAGGCTGCGCCTTGGCGTGCGCCTCGGCGTCGCACCAAGTGCGACGCTAAGTGCGCACTTAGCGTCGCACTTGGAGTCACGTAGGATCTGAAGACCTACCCACCTGCCTCTCCAGAGACACCAGCAGCCACAATACCAGCATCAAATAGCAGCAGCAGCAGAGGGCAGCAGCTTTAAAGACAAGGGGAAAGGGGCAAACGTGGACTTTATCTGCTCCTTCTTAGCTGCTGTTCTCTTTTATCTCTTTTATCTTTTATATTTTTTAAACTATTGTGCATTTTATATCCTAACATTTTAATATGTGCCTGGGAGGACTATTGGGCAACTCAGGGGGTGGGGGAGGTGCCACCATAACTGTGGTCACGGGCAGGGGGAGGTATGGCGTTGGGGGATTAACAGGCCAGCTGAGGAGAAGAGGGGCTAGACACCTTACAGCTGTCCCCTCTTCTGGTTCTTCCCCCAACCTGATGGTTCCTGGCAGCCTTACCAGTCTGCCCTCGGGTCTGGTGGTGCTGCTGCTGAATGCCAGGTCGGCCCAAAATAAAATCTCCCTCATCCATGATTTGATTGTGGATGAGGGGGCTGACCTGGCATGTATTACTGAGACCTGGGTGGGGGAACAGGGAGGGGTCACTCTCTCCCAGCTGTGCCCTCCTGGGTACTTGGTGCAGCACCAACACCGACTTGAGGGTCGGGGAGGGGGGTTGCCATGGTCTATAGGAATTCAATCTCCCTCTCCAGGCTTCCTGCTAATTCGAGTGCAGATCTTGAGTGTTTGTACCTTGTGTTGGGTACCCGGGACAGATTAGGGATTCTGTTGGTGTACCGCCCACCCCACTGCCCATCAGACTACCTGCCTGAGCTGACGGAGGTGGTCTCGGACTTGGTGTTGAGGACCCCCAGGATGATGGTCCTGGGGGATCTCAACTTCCATGCCGAGGCCGCTGTATCCGGAGCGGCTCAGGACTTCATGGCCGCCATGACAGCCATGGGGCTGTCCCAACATGTCATCGGCCCAACGCATATAAAAGGACACACGCTTGATCTGGTTTTCTCAACTGGGCAGGTGGATGGTGATCTGAAAGTGGAGGAATTAACATCTGTCCCTTTGTCATGGTCAGATCACTTCCTGCTGAGGTTTAGACTCCTGGCGGCCTTTCCCCTCTGCAAGGGTGGGGGACCTATTAAAATGGTCCGCCCCCGGAGATTAATGGATTCTGATGGATTCCATAGGGCTCTGGGGGATTTTCCTGCTGGTATGGCTGGTGCTCCTGTTGAAGCCCAGGTCGCTCTGTGGAATGCAGAGATGACTCGGGTGATTGACACGATCGCGCCCAAGCGCCGTCTCCCTCTGAGCAGAGCCCGGCCAGCTCCTTGGTATACACCTGAGCTGAGGGCAATGAAGCAAGGGGGGACACGGCTAGAACGCAGGTGGAGGAAAACTCGTGCTGAGTCTGACCGAACACAGGTAAGAGCCCACTATCGAGCCTACTCTGTGGCGGTGAGGGTGGCAAAGAGACAGTTCTTTTCCACCAGCATTGCATCTTCTCAGTGTCGTCCAGCGGAGCTTTTCTGAGTGGTTCGTGGCCTGTTACATTCTGGGCCAGGGAGAGAGACGGTGGAACCCTCGGTAGCACGCTGTGACAAGTTTGCACGGCACTTTGAGGATAAAATCGCTCAGATTCGTCATGAATTGGACGCCACCATTAATGCAGTTCCATTGGTAGAGGCATTCAGAGCACTGTCTGGTCCAGTTTTATTGGATGAGTTTCAGTTACTGAGGCCTGAGGATGCGGACAAGGTACTTGGCCAAGTCTGATCGGCCACTTGTGTGCTTGACCCTTGCCCTTCATGGCTTATTAAATCAAACAAGGAGGGGTTGTCCGGCTGGGTCCAGGAGGTTGTAAATTCCTCCTTGAGAGAGGGAGTGGTGCCTGCCGCTTTAAAAGAGGCAGTAATTAGACCACTCCTGAAAAAGCCTAACCTGGACCCAGAGGATGTTAACAATTATAGGCAAGTGGCCAACGTCCCCTTCCTGGGCAAGGTGCTTGAGCGGGTGGTTGTAGGACAGCTCCAGGCACTCTTGAATGAAACGGATTATCTAGATCCATTTCAATCGGGCTTCAGGCCTGGTTTTGGAACGGAAACTGCCTTGGTCGCCCTGTGGGATGACCTCTGCCGAGAGAGGGACAGGGGGAGTGCGACCCTGTTGATTCTCCTGGACCTCTCAGCGGCTTTCGATACCATCGACCATGGTATCCTTCTGGATAGGTTGTCTGGGTTAGGAGTTGGAGGCACTGCACTACAGTGGTTCCGCTCCTACTTGGATGGCCAATTCCAGAAGGTGGTGCTGGGGGATTATTGCTCTGTGCCATGGCAATTGTGCCATGGGGTTCCACAGGGCTCTATTTTATCCCCCATGCTGTTTAACATCTACATGAAACCGCTGGGGGAGGTTATCCGGAGGTGTGGGCTGAGGTGCCATCAATATGCAGATGACACCCAGCTCTACCTCTCATTTTCATCAAAACCAGGTGAGGCAGTGGCTGTTCTGAATCAGTGCCTGGGCACGGTAATGGACTGGATGAGGGCCAATAAACTGAAACTCAATCCAGACAAGACGGAGGTACTGTTAGTGGGTGGTTCGTCTGCCCGGCTAGGTGATATTCAACGTGTTCTGGAGGGGGTTGCACTCCCCCTAAAGGATCAGGTTCGTAGTTTGGGGCTGCTCTTGGATCCAGAACTGTCACTTGAGGCACAGGTGAACTCAGTGGCACGGAGCACTTTTTATCAGCTTAGGCTGGTATACCAACTACGCCCTTATCTGGACAGAGATAGCCTAGCTACAGTTATCCATGCTCTGATAACTTCTCGTCTGGATTACTGCAATGCGTTATACGTGGGGCTGCCTTTGAAAACGGTCCGGAAACTTCAGCTGGTCCAAAATAGGGCAGCAAGATTGTTAACAGGGACTGGCCTGCGAGCTCATATTACACCAGTACTTTTCCAGCTGCACTGGCTGCCAGTCCATTTCCGGGCCCGATTCAAAGTGCTGGTATTAACATTCAAAGCCCTTAACGGCTTGGGGCCAGGTTACCTGAAGGATCGCCTCCTCCCATATGTGCCTGCCCAGACCTTAAGATCATCACCAGCGGCCCTTCTCCGTGAGCCCCTGCCAAAGGAAGTGAGGCGGGTGGCTACTAGGAGGAGGGCTTTTTCTGTTGTGGCACCCCGGCTCTGGAATGAGCTCCCTAGTGAGGTTCGCCTGGCGCCTACATTGTACTCCTTTCAGCGCCAGGTGAAGACCTTTTTGTTTTCCCAGGCATTTTAGCATTTTAGCTTTCTAAATTTTTATCTTTGCAGTTTTAAATCTGTATTTTAAACTCCTGTACTGCTGCTAGGTTTTATTGTGGTTGTATTGTTATATTGTGGTTTTAATGTTCTATATATTTTAAATTGTTTTATTGTGTGTTGTTTGGTTTTAGTTTTTGTGAACCGCCCAGAGAGCTTCGGCTATTGGGCGGTATAGAAATGAAATAAATAAAATAATAAATAAATAATAAAATAAAATAAAATGGCAGCAGCTCTATTCAGTACTGATGAGCAATTCCCATGCTGCTTTACTCTAGGGCCTTTCTTGAGCGTGGGTTTCCGTTTGCGCAAAACAGTGTTGCATCTAATGGTTTTAGTGATGTGAAGCAAGCGACTCATTTGACACTTAAACCAACTTTTGAAATCCAGAGTCTGGAAATAAAAGGCTGTTGCTTGTACTCAGGGCTGCCATCAAGTTCTTACACAATGAGCATATTCTGCGCCAGAAATACCTTGACAGGTGTTAGCAGCTGGCACTACAATTACAATTAACACAGTGCCTTTATTAGATTTGACATTGACATGTGTATTAATAAATCTTGGACTGGGATAAGAAACTCACTCAGCTGTACTTTAAAGGTTTAATTACATATGTGCATGTTTGTGTGTGGTGTCTCTCACACCCACATTCAATTTTCTCTGCCTAATGTCTCGTGTCACATTGGCGGGTTGTTTTTTTTTTTTTAATTAAGCAGATGTTTATTTATAATGTATATCCCCCCTACTAAGCCAGTAAAACAAGCTGGATTTATGTTTCTGAAAAGCTGTTTAGTGATACGCCACCCCACCTCAAGAGATTATCATCTCTTAAAATCTCTACATATCCCTTGCCCAGCTCCAAACTCTCCAAATGTTGCACACTCCCTATATTGCTTTCATTTACCGAGCAGTCCTACAGTGGAAGTAGAAGGAGAATTAGTGGTGGAAGAACCACCAAATCCACCGCCAATGAGGAATTGCCAAATCCTCTGAGCTCACCCTGGCCAGAAGGTGGTGAGGGGGGTTGGTGGGGGGTGCAGCTCTTTTCTTTGTTTTTTCCCTTCTTGTCAGCTGTGGCTTATCTTAAAAATAAAATAAATCCTTCCCATTGGCTGTGCCACCTCCAGGGCTGTTGTAATTTTCCTCCCTTGTTGTGGGGTGGGTCTGTCAGGGAAATGGGAGAACTTTGGATCTGAGGCCTGGAGTTCTGAAGATTAATACCTTTTGTAATAAACATGATATTCACAAATGTATAGGCTGAACAGATGGAAGGCAGCTATAGTCCTAAATGAACCCCTCTCTCTTAGAAGCTACTTTTGAGGTCCAGGAACATCTTAGCAACTTTTCCCATCTAATGCAAAAATCAGACTGAATCTTTCTTTCTTCTCTGGCCAAATTAAAACTGCAAAAACTGTTTCTGTAGACCAAAGTCAGAAATACGAGGCATAGTACATATTCTGGCGAATGGAGCAGATATCAGATGTCAAGAGCCATTAATCAGGGCCTGTTGTCCACTATAGAGTGTAAAGCTATACAAAGTCCTAAAGAGGTATGTGAAGGTTTGAGGCCTACAGAGGCTGAAGGAAAAAGCAGTCAGGCATAGAGGCCTGGGGCTTGTTGTTGGGAGGGGGTATTCCTGAGAGGAGTAGTTTCATTTCCCGGGTTAAGTTTCCGTTTTATTTCCCCAGTTAAGTATAATTTCTTCAAGGTTGAAACAGTACTTTCAGTTTTGAGGGAGGAGGGTATAAAATGAGAGCAAGAGAGCCAGTAAGAGCAGAGTTGGGGAGACCATAGCCTGAAGAGGGAGCAGGAGGAAGTAGCCTGGCGAAGTCTATGTACAGCAAGAGTAAAGGAACGTTTTGCAACTTTCATTTTCTCTTAAGGCCTTTTGTATCACTCAGCTCTATTGTGTAAATACCTTTGGTTGTGATCTGCATGCTTTAATTTGCTGGTAAACTGTTGTGGTTAAACCCAGTGTCTGAAGTGCCAATCACCCACATCTACAGCCTAAACTCCATGTTATTGGGAAGGGGAGGTTTAAAAGAAGGAAGGTGGAACTCTTAAGGAGGCAAGAGATCCTTAAGGAGTTGCTCAGAGGGTCCAGGTCATAAGGGGAGCCCTGACAAGGGGCCTTCCCCTCAATCACACACCTCATGTAAGTATGATGAAAAGACATTGTGAATGTGACTGTACTCCTGATGGCCCTGTTTATATGGTCCTTCCCCCTAAACACACAAACATGTGGGGAGGGCTAGATCACACAAATATGACATCACTCCTATAGACATCTGTGTCGACGCCCCCCCCCCCCAATTCATCACCTGGAGTGTGTGATGCAGGCGTCTGCTCATAGGAAGCGGCCTTATATTGAGTCAGACAATGGGTCCATCTAGCTCAGTATTGTCTACACTGATTGGCGGCAGCTGCTCTCCAGGAGTTCAGAAAGCAGTCTGTCGCAGCCCTGCTTGGAAATATCAGGGACTGAATTTGGAATATTAGAGATATTGAATCCAAAGTGTGTGCTCTACCACGCAACTTTGGCCCTGTCCCTATGGGATGTCAATAAATGGCTCAGTCATTATATGAACTGGGTCCTGATATGTGGCCCCAATTTGTATTGGGACCACTACACATCAGGAGTGGAGGGCTTTCCCCACAGCCATTTTCTTGCCCAAATTTCCCCAGAACCACCACCGCAGGAGTTAAAAGAAAAAAGCTTGCATTCGGGGTGGGAGATTTCAGGAAGTCAATGGTTGTGGTTTAATCCTCCCCTCCCAACGTGCCCGTGGTCCTATTCCAATTTGGGGCTGTGTGCATTTACTTTGAAGTAAAAACATAATTAACACGTAGATTGACCCTAGGTCTAATTTAACTAATTGGGAATTTCTGAGCAATGCATAGGATTGCACCATTAGAAACTGTAGGTCTGAAATGAAACTCAAAGGAGAGAGACAAAAACCAAGCAAAACCTCTTAAAGCCTTCCCTGTCATTTTCACATCTAATCTCCATTAATAGTCTGCTGGAAACCTTTCTCTGGTTACAAAGTGACTTTTGAAATAAGCTATTCTCCATTTAAATCCAGTACAAAGCACTGTAAGCCTATATTTTACTTTATTTGTCAAGTGAAAGAAATACAACACACACTCAAAAATTTTAAAGTTAAATTTAAAAAGAAATTTTATTTTACTGTTTTTTAAAATATGTGGATATTATAATTTCTCATCACCACATATCACCTCTTTTCTAAACGAATCTAACTCCAGAAGAATATATTTTATTTTTCCTGTGTGAAAGTTAGGAATGTCAACAGATTAAGAATTGTGGCTGATTTAATCATATTAAATCATATTAATTAATAGATTACATTTGTTTATTTTATTTTTCTATATTTATAGGTCACCTATCTTTGTTACTCTTAGGACATAATCCTATGCATGTTTAGACAGAAAAAAGTCCTACAACTCCCATGCTGACTGGGGAATGCTGGGAGTTGTCGGACTTTTTTCAGTCTAAACAAGCATAGGATTGCACCTTTAAGGTAAATAATCTATATTAACACATTAACATATTTAAATAATGTTTATGTTTTGCATATTAACTTACAATTTCATAAGCAAAAGTTGCCAGACATTGTCAGAAGAAAAAGCTACCTTTCAGTTTTTCTTTGTCATTTCTTTCTGCAGGGAACACAACAGAACAAAAATAGCCTAACTACAACAATCAGTTCCTTACGTTGCCCTTGCTGGTTAACAATTGCTCCCATAAATCAATCAACTCAAGCTTGAGTTGATTAATCTCTTCATTAAACTGAGCAAAGCTTGCAGGCTTAATAAGTCCATAAAGTGACATAAGCTTTTTAGCCCTTGGGCTAAAAGAGGTTCAACATCCCTGTGGTAGGCAGTGGTGGCTGGTGCTTGCTGGAGCTGGGAGGGCAGAAGGCAGCCCCCTGGCAGAGGCGGAGCCAAGGGGTCACCATGGGCGGAGGCAAGGACTCCACATTTTGCTGGAGAAACAAAGGCAGAGGAGCATAACAGCTGGCAGTCCACACAGCATAGGAGTTTCTTAGGACATAACAGGGTGCAATGGAGAAACAACGGCAGAGGAGATTTTAAAGGCATAAAAACAGGCCATCTTTGTAGCATAGGGGTTCGCTAAGTAGGCTGACCATACGTACCATTTTAAACTGGACAGTACCATTTTTTTCATATTTCCCGATTGTCCCGTCATTTTAATATAAATGTCAATTTTGTCCTGTTTTTAATTTTTTGTAAAAAAAACTGAACGTGTTTATCATAAGGCTCTATGCTAATCAATGTGTGCAGTAAAACTACTAGTGTGATGAAAGAGGAAGTTCCATTTATTTTATCCAGTCAGGGCCAGGCTTCTTGAGCTAGCAACAATCAGACGCCGCCCCCTGGCCTGTCTGCAGTGGCAGGAATTCAAGAGGCGGTCTCTAAGCCCCATTCAGAATGGGGGAGCCAGGAGAGTGAGTCCTACTGTTATTTCTACCATCATTCCACCCATTGAGATTCTTTCTGCCCTACATTCAGTCTGATTTGGACTTTTCAGACTCATATTTTGGTTCAACAGGACCGGTTCAACAGGAACTCTCTGCTGTAATAAAAGCCCCGTCCTGTTTTTGTCATCCCAATATCCCGTTTTTGTCTCAAGGAAATATGGTCAGCCTATCTCTAAGGCATAGTGGAAGTGAGAAACAATGGCATAGCAGCTGTAAAAGACACGACATTTTGCCACTGAGGAACACACTTTGCAGATACATGAAATTTGGCCAGTGAGGCACACACTTCTTGAAGACATCAGCAATGGCTTTTGGTAACATTACCTAGTAGTTGGAGGAAATCGATTTTTAAAAATATACAAGGACCCACCGCACCCAAAATTGATTTTTTACATATATACAAGGACCCGAAGCACCATGAACTGATTTTTTAAAATATACTAAGACCTCCCCTGCCCCCCACCCCAATTGAAAGCCCACAATATGAGCATCAGAAATGGGCTGTCTGGAATTATCTTTAAGGCAGCAACATTAAAAGCAGACTCCAGCCCCATAAAATCAAGAAATCACACATGCTTACATATAGTTTGTTGGCCTCTGGATCCTCCGCTAAACAAATGAGGGTAGCACAAATGCAGGAAATGCAATCAAACATAAGAACGTAAGAGCCATGCTGGATCAGACCAAGAATCCATCTAATCCAGTATTCTGTTCATCCAGTGGCCAACCAGGTGTTGACTGAGAACCCACAAGCAGGACACAAGTGCAACAGCACCCTCCTGCCCATGTTCCCCAGCAACTGGTGTACATAGGCATACCGCCTCTGATACTGGAGGCAGCATATAGCCATCAGGACTAGTAACTATCGATAGGCTTTTCCTCCAGGAATTTGTCCACCCCCCTTTTAAAGCCATCCAAATTGGTGGCCATCACTACATCCTGTGGTAGCGAATTCCATAGTTTAACTATGTGCTGTGTGAAGAAGTAGGGATGTATGAAAGTCCCTTACCTTTCATGAAACTTGATTTGCGGTGGGGGGGAGGCGCTCCGTCCCTCTCTCCCCTGAAATTCTGGCCGGGGGGGAGGCGCCCCATCCCTCCCGCCACGAATCCTTGCCGGCCGGGACGCAAATGGCGGCGGCCGTAGCCGCTGCCGTTTGCGTCCCTGCAGTCAGCCGTGATAATTTACGTAGCCTATCACAGCTGAGTGAAAACAAAAACAAAAACCGTGCGTATGCAAATGGCGGCGCCCATGGGCGCCGCCATTTGTGTGTGCGCGTTTTTTGTTTTTTTTTACTCAGCCGTGATAGGCTACGTAAACATTTATGTAGCCTATCATGGTATTTTTTTAAAATCTAGCTGTGATAGGCTACGTAAATGTTTACGTAGCCTATCACTTTTTTTGGTGTGTGTGTGTTTTTTTTTTTACTGGAAATGGCGGCGGTGGCAGCCGGTCGGAAGACCAGCCGCTGCGGCTGCCGAGGCACCGCCACCGGAGCCACCGCCGCCGCCAGGGACATTCGCACAAGGTACGTCCCATCCCGGGGGGTGGGGGGGTGGCAGACCATTTCACCACCAGTTTCGGGGGGCCCGAATGCGCTGGCATTCGGTCTCCCCGAGATTCATGGCGAAATTCTCTGACATCCCTATGAAGAAGTACTTCCTTCTATCTGTCCTAAATCTCCCACCAATCAGCTTCATGGGATGACCCCAGGTTCTGGTATTATGAGAGAGGGAGGGAGAAAAAAGTCTCCCTATGCACATTCTCCACACCATGCATAGTTTTGTACACCTCTATCATGTCTCCCTTTACTCTCATTTTTTCTAAGCTAAACAATCCCAGCTGATGTAACCTTCCCTCCTGGGCGGATGTTCCAGCCCCTTGATCATTTTAGTTGTCCTTCTCTACCCTTTTTCCAGCTCAACAATATCTTTTTTTAGGAGTGATGACAAGGACTGTACACAGTATTCTAAGTGTTGTCACACCATAGATTTGTATAAGGGCAGTATGATATTGGCAGTTTTATTCTGAATTCCTTTTCTAATTATGCCTAACATGGAGTTTGCCTTTTTTACAGCAACTGCACACTGGGTTGACATTTTCATTGAGCTGTTCACCTCCCCCTGCAAGATGTCTTTCTTGGTTCATCACTACTACCTCAGCTCCCATCAAGTTATACTTGAAGTTTGGATATTTTTGTTCCACTGTACATCGCTTTACACTTTCTTATATTGAACTGCATTTGCCATTTCGATGCCCATTCTCCCAGTTTGGAGAGATCCTGTTGGAGCTCCTCACAATCCCTTTCTCTTTTAACCATCCTAAATAATTTGGTGTCATTCCGAAACCTGGCTACTTCACTGCTCACCCCTATTCTCTCTCTCTCTCTCTCTCTCTCTCAATCTCTCTCTCTCTCTCTCTCAAGCAATGCAATTATATTTATTTAAAAGGAAAGGGTGTACTACTGTTGTTCATCAGATGCTGCAGCAGTCAGCCATCCCACTCACAAGGTCTCTTCTGATTGGCTGGCTCAAACTAGCCACTGAGCCAGAGCCAGGCTGAGACAACAAAGAGTTTAGGGATAGGCAGCTGCATTGCACCACCACAAAGCAACCAGCCCAGTTCCCTACCACCCCTTCTCTTTGGAAGGAAGGGGAGTCCTCTCTTGCTGGCCAACAGATGATACCCTGTGCCAAGGACTCCTTCCCTTTAATAATAAAAAAAAAGGCCCATTGGCAGTGGAGTCCCCTTCTCCAGGAAGATTTTCCCCACACAGGGGTAAAGCTCTGTGCATGTCTTTCTGGTCCATCCCAAGTAGAGATGTGCAGGTTTTGTAAAATCTGTTCCCCCTGCATTTTGTGGATTTTAAGGTGCTCCTCATTTTGTTGTCCACTCATTGGTGAAATCTGATTTTTTCCCCCAATTCTTCAAGTTTGTGCAAATTTGCAGTTGTGCAAATCCACACCTGGGAGAACGCGCAAATCCCCCCAAATGTGCAAATCCCCACAAAATGCAGATTTGCATGCTTTAGCCTACAGGGGAGATGCACATTTTTGGCCAGTGTTTTTTTTTTTTTTTAATTTTACGTGTTTTCCTACATCTGAATTTGCGTAAAATTCCAGAAAGTAAAAAAAAATGGTTTGCAAGTCTGCAGAATTTCGTGTGACTTGGAATCCACAGGTTGGATTCTTAGAAATCCAAACCCATTCGATTCTGTTGCACATTTGTCTGACAACCCTAGTCCTGAATGCCATAGCAGCTGCCACTGCTCAGTTTTGCTACATTGTGCTGATCACCCCAGGAAAGGCTAGCTTTTTTTTTTCATCCCAGCAAAGGTTGGGTTTTTATTGGTGGTGGTGGGGCTCTGAACACTGTGCCCTGTGAGTAGCATATTCTCTGGCTGTAGGAGGTAAGGCATTCACAATAGCGGGATGAATTTCGCAGCTTGAGTATTATGCGTTTACAATGAGAATAATAGTACGATTTCTTCTCATGCCAGATCAGCCTTGCCATAGGTGGGAGCAGTTCTGGATGGCAACAACCCGTTTTTGTCCCTGCCCACATAACTGTGAAAGAAGACGGTAAAGTAAGACATGTTACCTCATGGGAACAGCAACATCAAGCTGTTGCTGGTGATATATGAATTGGACCTCAGCTGAACCTACCTGACAGAGTTATTGTCAGGATAAAACATGATAATCCCATGAATGCCTTGGTGCAAGGATATGATATGGTAAATAGAAATGGGGTTGTTGTTTATGGGATGGGGGATATAATAAGGTAAATTAATAATGCAGCTCGTGGTGAAGCATTTTGACCCGTGAGTGCATTCTTAATGATGTGTTAATGAATTGTGGAAAGAAGGTAAAACATCTTGTAATCAGGAAGATAGCCATATCCTTGTTTTGCTGAAGTCACTCTATTTTGTTACTGATTTTAATCACTTTGTTCTTGCTGCTTATGGCTCCTGAGCAAAGGATGCACAACTCATGTTTGCACTTAGCTAAATGCAACTGCTTAGAAACAGCTTCCCTTTTGTGTTGGGGTGGGCCATAGCTTGGTAGCAGAGCATATGCTTTACTTGCAGGGGTCCCAGTTTCAGTCCTCAGAGCTCTTGCTAAAAGGATCTTGGTAGCAGTGTCAGAAAGGACCTTTGGCTGGAGGCCAGATGGTACTTAGTGGGTCAGTGCAACACAAGCAGCAAGGATGTCAATCAGATAAGCAGAATAAAGAAGTCACGCAGGTCTGTGTATCCTGTTTTGTGAAGGCCCCGGGCTCACTGGGAGTGGGGCCAAACCTACTGCAGGGAGAACTCATTAGCTAGGGTCATGCTGATCAAGATCCCATCAGGCAAAGAGCAGTAATAGGGTCTCATCTGATACTGTCTCAGTGGGCAAAATCACATCCAGTAAGGTCATAGTAATTAGAGTCAAGTCATGTAAAGTCAGATTGGATGGAGTCATGTCAGTTAGGTCACACAAGCAGAGTCACATCACAGTGAGGTTCAGGGAACTGTAGCATGGAAGATTCAGGCAAATTGGCTCATAAACCCAGACAGTTCAGTGATCTTGGGCTGGCTGGAGTTTTGCCCTCATTGGAAGTAAGAGGGAGATGTTGCCTTAGCAGAGAGTTGTAGCCTTATAAAGGCAAGCAAGGCCTGTTCTGCATTGGGTCCCACCTCCTTGCGGAGCTCACTGTGTCCCTTAAAGGACCCTAGTTTTATATCCTTGGCTTCTGCAAGGTTGAGAAGTTGGAGATGCTGCTAGGGATTTGACTTCTGAGTGAGAGTGGTGGCATGAGAGAAGGCACTGAGGGTTCAACCCCAGGGGGAGCAGTCTGAACCTCATTCTTATCTGAGACTTTCTCAAAACACTCTGAGGCCTTTGTCCCTCTGCAACCATATCCTTTCTTACTTTTTGACATAGTCAGTGTAAGATGGCTACATCCCCATTCCTACCCTTCCATTATCTGGCTAGCTGGTTTTTGTTCTACTACTTGCTAGCTGTTCTCTTAGCCCCTGAAATGCCCTCACCCAGCGCCAGCTTGTCTGGCTAAAAGGGGGGGGCACTGTGGGTGGGTGGGGTGACATGACGCAGGGGCCTTTGATTGGTGCACCCCAGTGGCACCACCATGCAAGGAGGGGCAGGCTGAGTTGCCTTAAACTCAGCCCCCTTCTCAAACTCAGCTCTCTGGCTCAACGCAGCTAGAGAGAACTACAGCTCCTCTCCTTTCTCCTCGGTCACGATGAGGGACTTTGGCCTGCTGGAGAACGGCTTCGTCCTCATTCCAGCCGCCTGGACCCACATGCTTCTGCGCGCCAAAATCTTCGCTTGGTGATATTGTTCGCCTCCCTCCCTCCTTCGCCGGCTCCTTTCCTCTCGCCCGCCCGTCCGCTCGGTCTCCTCGTGTACTCGCTCTCCTGCCCGCCCGCCCGCCCGCTCGCCCTGCCCGCACGCCCGCCCGCCCGCTCGCTCGCTCACCCTGCCCGCACGCCCGCCCGCTTGCCTGACGGGCCCGCCGGCCGCCGGGCCGGCTCACGGCCCACCTGCCAGCCGGCCTGTCTACCCGGCCGCCGGCCTTCCCGGCCTCTTCCTCCTCGCCTTGCTGGCCTCCCTGAGGTGTTGCTCCCGGTGGGAGGTGTCGGCGGGTGGGTGAGCGCGGCGCCGGTGTTTGCCAGTGGCAGCGCTCCAAGCGACGGTCTGACTGCCCCCCCCACTGGTCAGCCGAGCCTGCCTGTTGGAGGGGCGCCTGGCTGCTGAGCCGAGTCGGGGCATGTATATCACAGCCCGATTGGTCGCCTCCCATGTGCTTGGGACGTCTCCCCCTCCCACCCACCCACCCACCCACAAACAAACAAACAAACAAACAAAATAGGAAGAGCTGCGGCTCAGTGGTAGAGCACATGCTTGGCATGCGGAAGGCCCCAGATTTAATCCCCAGCATCTCCAGGTAGGGCTACGAAAGAATCCTGCCTGAAACTTTGGAGATCTGCTGCTGCCAGTCAGTGTCAACAATTCTGTGCTAGATGGACCCAGGGTCTGACTCAGTTTTTGGCAGCTTCCTATGTTTGTATGAAAAGAAAGCTTTAATTAAATAAATAATAATATTAATATTAATAATAATAATAATAAAAATTAATTAAATTACGATTATTAAATATTTAATTAATAAAATTGCGTAACAGCGGCGACTGCCTGTTTGGCGCCTCCCGTGACAGGGTGCCCTCGGCTGTGGGCGCCCACGCTCAAACGCAGCTCCATCACCTTTGGCCCCTGGCTGCGCCTCTTGAAAATCTGATTTTCTACCTAAACGGTAGTGCAGCGCTCCCATCTTCATCCCCAGGCCTCTCTGTCTCGGTCTGGAACTCATACCCACAGATCTTAAGACTGTGGGGTGGCTGCCTATTGTCTGGGGTGCCCAGCGGCTTTATTAACTCTTTGATGGTGTCAAGGGCTCCTTAGAGGGCTCTCTCAGTCTAATCCAGTAGCCAAGTCCAGACACAGACAAAGGGATTCTTTTCAAAGATTTATTCTTCCATTGCAACTTAACAATTCTACAGGTATCAACTAGATCTGAGCAGCAGCATCCCTATGCCCTAAGTTGGATCAGTTGGTCCCCGTTTGAAAAGAAATTACTGGCACACCCCTGAATATAAGGACTAGGGAGAATCCCTCCCCTTTTCCCTTGGATCCTCGGGGCGCAGCCGTTGAGTGCGCGCCTTCGCTAAGTCTGCTATCTGTGCTCGGTCACTCCCTTGACTGCTAACTAACACTAGGAATGTGGGGGGGAGGAAACTCCGTCAGCTGTTGGTCCTGGGAAAGAGGAGTGCGCTCCTCTCCCAGGAGCGACTGCTCTTCCTCAGCATTAGAACTACTCTGGGATTCTATGGGCTCAGTGTCCACCCTGACAGATAGCTTGCTTAATTCACCTCCTGCATCATGCCTCCTAAGAAGGGCCAGGGTGGTAAGAAAGGGAATGGGAGGGCCCTGCCCCCTCTCCCACCCTCCCCAAAAGTCCGCTGCCAAGGCCCAATTCTGACTCTGATGTGGACGCAGACCCGGTACTGGCATCAATTTTTTCTCATTTGGAAGCTGCTGAGAGTTCCTCGGGGATCCCTCCTCCTCCCCTGGCCAGGCACAAAAAATCCTCAGTGGTCCAGCACAAGCGAACACGACAGCAGACCCAACGCTTGTTGCTTCTTTCTATTTCAGATTGCCTGGACGCTATTGAGGCATCCACCTCCTCTTCATAGGCTCTTCCAGAAGGCTCACCGCCTTCAGCAGAGCTCCTCCCTTCTGCTGCCTCATCTTCCCTGGGCGCACAAGCAACAACCTCGGTTTTTTCCAGCTGGGGATCAGAGTGTGCCCACGATTGGTACAGCTCGTCTCTGGGTTCAGCGCCCCCGGACGCCATTGAGGCCTCCATCTCGCCTTCGTAGGTTCACCATGGCAGCACCCCACCACTGTAGGCAGTCCACCTTCCTGCGGCATCTCCGTTAGCAGTGATCCAAGCAACATCCTCCTCCTTGGGGTTTTGCCCAGGCGACACAGCACACCTGAAGGCAGTCCGCCCTCATGAGGCATCTCCATCAGGAGCAATGCAAGTGGTATCGCCTCCCTTGCTCCCGGGGACCCAGACACAGCTGCCCTGAATATGGGTGAGATGACTGCACCTCATTCCAGTTGTTCAGACGGGTGACCCTTAGGGCTGTGGGGTTACTGCCTTAGCTTACCTACCTGGGAGATGACATTGTCCCTCCCAATGTCATCTCCCTATATGACGCTCGGGCCGCCTGCAGCTCCGTCAGTCACACCCCAGTAACCCCAGCCACTTAATGCATCATCTTACAGGGTTTTTTCCTGGATTAAGTAGGATCCCTCGCTTGCCCCCGCCCGTTTTGGACATCCACGTAAGGGGCATATCAGATCCCTACGCTAATCTGGCGAGTTGTATTGTCACCAGGGCTACTCCTTCTCGTAATGTCTTTCGCCCGAGGAGGTGTGCGAATGGCTTGTTTAGGCCTCTCGCAGGAGGGCCGCCATTGCCCTTCTCTGCGTAAGGACCTGTTTGACCAGGACCTTTCACTCCAGTTTTGACTCCTTCCCAGCTGGGGTCGGCAACAGATCTGGCAGTGGCCACATTCACCAGGTGGTCTCCCGCACTGGCCCTCGGCCGATGGCCGGTCCGCTGCTTCAGCACTGCTATCTGCTGGGAGTAAAGCCCCAGTGGGCACATGCTGCCAGGACACGTGCAGCTTTCATCGTGAATGCTCCCTTGTAGCAGTCAGCACTCTTGCACCTCTTGTCCAATGCTCGGGGAGGGGAGGGTCCCCTTGGTAAAGCCGAGGCAGTAGGAAGCTCTGGATGGCCAATGCCTAGTAAGGTTGGCGCCGATACTCCGGCTTTAAGACACTACCCAACTGGGGGAATGCGTCTTAACTTGGAACACGGTTTATGCTAGGTTCTAAGGGCCCCTAGTATTTTTTCTTTAGGTCAACATAGACCTTCCCTACCTCGTAAGCAACATTTCTCCTCGCTAGGCGTCGACAGGTTCAGGAAAGGTTAACAATGCAGTACTGGCAGAAGGGTTTTAGCCCCCCCTTTTTTCCACACCCCGTTAGCTATTCTAGGGATCTCCCTTCTCGAAATGGTGCCCAGGAAATCCTCTAGGGAGTTTATCCTGATTCGTAACCTCTCTTTCCTGAGGGCCAGTCAATTATCACAAGATCCCTGATCATCTCTGCTCAGTGTGTCACACCTCTTCGATGAGGCAGCTGTCTTTGTCTGGGATCCTGGCCACGGGTCCCTGATGGGCATGTGCTACATGGAGTCCAAAGATGGTGGTCATTGTTCTGACCTAACGCAAGTATTGCTTTCCCTTTTCTGTTACTTCGGTGCCCCTTAGCTCACAAAGGCTGAGGGCCTGTCTCCCACAGCAACATTCGGTGAAGCCAATCCGAAACCCTTAGGTGTTATTCTCACCTCCCTCAGGACAATTTTCAGGTCCGTTAGGCACAGCTCCAAGTCGTTATACATCAGGCATGGCTTCAACTTAGTAGGGCTTTAATGGCACCTCCTTTCGGAAGCGTGAGCCTCTCCTCAAAGCCGGACTGCGGACTCACATGGTTCTGCCCCTACCCCAAGGGGTTTCAGATTCTTAGGGCAGGTCCAATCATGCAGTGGGTAAAGGCCTGTAGAGTGGAGGCTGCCGCCCCCGCCAAGCACATTGAGGGATAACCTTATAGCCAAGTCAGTAACCCCCCCCTTCGCTATGACAACATGACCACGTTATTCATTCTCCATCCTCCCGAAATTGGAGGGTCATGTCATGTGTCAGTGTGTTCGCGCTCCAGAGTCAGTATTACAACATCTGGTTCTGGGTCCACCATGTGCTGGGTTAGGCAAACCCAACTGTCAATGCTTTGTCATGAAATTAGGTCAGCATCTTCTGGGCCTTAGCCCCGTGGGTGCTCCATTCCCAGATCCCATCCTTGCAGTACTATGGGAGATCGGGATACTGAAGCCAGGCATGCCAGCCTGCATTCCATGGCTCTCCGTACAGGAGCCGCCTGCGACAGAGCAGGGTGTGTGTGCCGCGCATTAGGCAAAACCTCAGCGATAGGATTCATGGCCCTTATCTATAGATCATTGGCCACAATTTCACGCCTCCGTAAGGAACAACAGACTATTTGGGACCATAAGTCGCAAGCTGGCCATTTAGCCTTCCAGCCCACAAAGGTGGGTTTCACTGACTCCATGTCAGAATTTAGGTTTCGGCGTGCAAGATAGTGTTGGGCACAGATGTTTGCCTGCATTAGTAAATTAACCACCCTCTCTCTCCGGATACCCCTTTCGGGCTCTGGGGGTCATGGCCCTCCATTGGAGCTTTCCAATAAGACATTTCCCTGTTCCACGTAGCAGCCCTAACGGAATGCAGGGTTGGTCTGGGCTCACAAGGCCAACTTGTCCCGGAGGGCCTTGATTTGCTGCAAGGTACAGGTCTGGCCCAAAGTAATCCATTTACATATTTGGTGATCAAATTGATCGGCATGGCAAGGGCACGGCAGTGGCCCACAGCCAAACGCAAGTCAACGGATTATGCTCTGTCGGCACCTTATGGGTTTTATGGCATGCCACGGGTCTGAGGAGGGGCCTCCGTTTTTATCACTTCAACGGTTTGCTGTTGACTTAAGGGCAATTGTGTAGTTTCCCTTAATGTGCTTATTCCTGAGACCAGCAGACTCGTTGTACGCCGGTACGGGTGCTCTTACATGGGCACGTTTTGATGTCTGGAGCTGCATGAAGAGCTTGTATGTCTTCTTCAGAATTCAGCTTCTGTCACCCTGTCACATTAAGATCCAGTGGCTCCATAGATGTGGCATACGGTGGGAGTCCCCTCCTTACTCTGTCCCACCAAGTTTGTCAGTCTTCCTCCACAGGTCCAGGTGCTGCACATTGGAGGGAATGACTTCGGCTGTAAGCCAGGCGAGGACCTGATGGAACAGGCCTTGGTTGAGATACAGATAGTCCGGCATACCTGTCTGGAAGTAGCCTATTGCAGCCCTCACTGCTCCCATGGATCAATGGGAAGGAATGGAATGATGTTGCCAATGGCAGGGCACATTGGAAAGTGCACAGAGAAATGGCTTATTGCCAGGTGAATGAGGTGATGGATGCACCACCCGCCAGGAATTCTGTGGACATGGAGGAAGCGTTACAGGTAGGACGGTGTCCGCCTGTCTCATTTAGTGAATAACATATGTCTGTCTGATCTGCAAAGGGCCCTGCGGGAAGTTCTGTGCAGGTGGGGGGAGTTTCACAAGCTCTAGGCTTGTGACTCCTGTGGCGGCTAGGACAGGCAAAACAGGAAAGTAGGGATGGTGTGCATGCAGAGGCACCTTATCGTGACAGGTGACGCCTGAGGGCCCCCGAACGGGTTGTGTGGCTCGGCGGGGGGATAAAGGTTGCCTGGGAGACCAACCCTACTCACTCACCCAGGTGTTTCGCGGCACCGGGTTGGGGGTGACACTGGAAGGTCTACCTCCCCCAGAAGGGGCAGTCCAGAGGGATGGCAAGATCACCGCCACCGCTCAGGCTGGGTATGTTTTCGCCCAAGAAGTGCCAGCTAGCCGCTGACACAGTTAGATGCCCGTCCTAGTTACCCCTTTGCAGCTATTTCAATAAATGTGGCCTAATTTTCAACCCAAGCTTGTTGTCTGCGTCTTCTTTAACCCATCTCTGCTCGCAAGTACCAAACACAGGTCTGGTTCACTAAAACCTTAGCAAATGCACTTCTCCTACTAAACTGAATGGCCTTTCAAGTCAATAGCTACTGTGGAGCCATTCAGTGTGGTTGATCGCTGAAAGTGTTCACAGTATAGGCCAGGGCTACTGCTTACTGTGGAATTGCCTGAAGGTTGTGTCTGCATTGCATTGAAAGAGTACTGATTTGACAAAAAGCAGTGTTTGTTGGCACAGGATATATAGGGCTGATCTACATTGCGCCCGCCATCGCAATGAATTCGGTGTCCTGTCGGGTTAAACGCTCTCGCATTAAAACGTGATTATTCACACTCACCGATTTTCCCCATTGCAGTGCTTCATCAAATGTGCAAGCTCGGTTCACACTCGAGCGCTGTGCTGTTTTCCTGCTGTTTTCCTGCACGCGCTTGTCTGATCTCTCTCTCGGATGCTAAGCGGGGTCGGCCCCGGTCAGTAGTTGGATGGGCGACCGCCTGGGAATCAGGCTTCCTGCACTGAGCAGGGGGTTGTTGTATCCCTTCAAATGAGACTAAGTTTTACCCCCTCCTATCCCCCGCTCCAGATTTTTTTTTAAAATTAAGGCGTTATCCTCACAGAATCGGGGCTTCTCTGTGATGTTTTTTTTTCTAATTGAGGCATGATCTTTGAAGCTTTTAAGTTGTGAAGCTTCACAGCTTAGAAGCTTCGAAGATCATGCCTCAGTTAGGAAAAAAACATCGCAGAGAAGCCCCGATTCTGCGAGGATAACGCCTTAATTAAAAAACACACACATCCAGAGCGGGGGATAGGAGGGGTAAAACCTAATCTCATTTGAAGGGATACAACAACCCCCTGCTCAGTGCAGGAAGCCTGATTCCCAGGCAGTCTCCCATCTAAGCACTGACCGGGACCGACCCTGCTTAGTTTCCAAGATCAGACAAGTGCACGCACATCCAGCCCTTTGCTTGTTGCTGAGGAAATGGGGGCTGCTGAGGAAGCTATGCGATCGGTAGCAGGAAGAAGGCATGGGGTCATTGAGAGCTGTGATTGGACAGGAGGGAAATACAAACACCGCCCCATATGGACAGGTAGGAGAGGGGACTATGACTGGATACGGTAGCGAAGGCGGAAAATCAGAGCACATTAAGGGGAAATACCGGGATATTAGCGTATTGAAAGCGGGAGCACGGAAGTGGGAAATTCTGGTTCCAATTCGAGGTGGCTACTGCGTAGTGTGAAAGGTGGGCAGTGAAACCTCATTGGAAGCGAAAAAAGGCAGTAAGTGTAGATCCAGCCATAGACTTATCTTTGTCCTAGAAACGTGGGAGGTTCAAAAGGGTCAGAAAAAAAATGTTGTGCCTCACCCCATTTTATAGATTGAAAAGCTATAAAAGGTGGAGCAACTTTCTGAAGTTGTACAACAGATTGGGGGGGGGGGATGAAAATCCAAGGCGTCTTCTCTCCTTGCCTCTTTTGTCTTAACCACAAAACCACATTGCTTTTTTTGCTTGAGCATTTGCTTAGCACTTCATAAACTAGAAATCAGAAATGCAAGAGTGAGCCAAATTCCACCTGTCTTTTGCATTTGGAGTGTTGGTTACAGAAACACAAAAGGGCTTTGGTAGTTAGCTTTTTTTTTCTTTTTTTTCTGGAAGGAAATGAAAATCTGATGAAAATTGCTTTATCAAAAGATGTCCATCTAAATATTCCTCTTATAACTCAAATACTTTAAAGTTACCTTGAAAGATTCTTTGGAGTCTTTGTTTAAAAAAATGAACACTTAAAAAAATTATGGGCTGGAATGCATCTTGCATTCAAATTCAGCGCCATCAAATTCAACATATATGTAAATGGATAATTGGCAATGAAGTCCAATGCAATCACATATTATTTCAAAAGAGAAGACTTCTAAAACATGAGGGGATTGGTAAAAAAGAAGCTGAAAGGGAAAGTCAAGAGGGTCAAATGTTTCCAGAATGCTTGGGAAGTCAAAGTCATAATAAGATAAGCCCAGCTAGAGTGTATACTGCAGATCAGGAAAGGTAGTGCCAAGTCCAAAATGATGCCAGCATGGTTACTGTGAAAAGTCAAGGAAGCTATTAGAGGCAAAAAAAGGAAGTCTTGCCCAAATGAGAAGAACAAAAAGGAACACACACAAGAAATACAGACAGACAATTTGAGGAGCATATTGCTAATTGATCATGCAAATGCTGGATCCTGAGCTCCTAGTGCATCTCCTGCTTACAGACAATTAGTACCCTTGATGAAGAAATTGCACAACTTAGCAAAGTGAGTAATCCTTTATTAACAGCTGGGATGCTCCCAGCTCTTCCAAACATCTTCTAGAAGCTTTTCCCCTGTCAGGCCTCCCCTTTGACCCCTGAACCAAGAATTTCCCATTAGGGATGGGCAAACAAGCAATGTTCAAGAGCTCTAGGATTCTCTGAACATTGGCTTGCTGCTCATCTCAAGCTTGGTTCCCATTTTCATTTGCGATCGCTGCTTGCTCTATGCAGATGGGAAAATTGTGCAAATCAAACAGCGATCCAACGTGAAACTTGCACAAATATCCGCAGATCGAACAGGGAAAGTTGTGCAAATTGCATATGAGCACGTTTGGCAATTTATGAACATTTTTGGTGGACACATGCTCACATTCATGATCACATTCAGAGTTACAAACAGGGCACGCACACAAGTTTTGCAAGCAAAAATGCAATTCTCATACATCCCTACTTCCCTCGCATCTGGTATTTTACTACCAGGCCTTACCAAACCAGAGGCTTCATACAGCTTGCCAACCATAGAAGTCATCCACCCCTGTTTCCATGGTTACCTGAAGAAGACTCTAAGGCTGGAGCATTAGAGGAAGCCCCAATCTGAGACCTTGATGTTCCTAGTTGAAACCCTGGAGTCAGCAGTTTGTGGCATTAAAATGGGGGTGGGGGGAATGAAGCATTATAAAAATGAATGCAACATATGTGGTAATGTATCTGTTGATCTACATCTCTTTATGGCTTTTGGATAATTAATGGTTCAAATTCTTTATTAGGCCTTTCTCTGCCTTTCTAAGATATTTGTTGTATTTTTTCTCCCCCCTCCCTTTGCATAAACTTTATAGATATTTTTCCCCTCATAGCAACCCTGCTGAGGGAAATGGATATAAACACTTTGAATGTCAAATTCATTTCATTACAAAAATACTTGAAAAGCCTCATTAGCAAGAAACAAAACAGAAACACCCACATCCATTTTGCTTATCTGTGTCATCAGTGACAGTTAGGAAAGACAAATACGCTTCCCTTCTATTACTGCCATCACTGAAGCAGTAAAGCTTAAAGGAAAGAGGAAAAAATGCAAATAAAACCCATGAACCTATTGATATCTTTAACTACAGTTCTGGATGAGCATGCATTCCACAATGAATAATGCCAGGAAATACTTCTTACAACATCCTACTTTTCCCCACTTTATTTAGAGACTCTTTGAGTACTAAAATAACATTAGTTGTTTTATTACCATAGGAACTAGTGTCATATCCTTTGGTATAACTTCAAGGAGAAGGGGTGGGTGGGTATCTCTATTTTTGTTTTGAACTGAACATTCAAAATAACTCGGTTAGTGGGATGAAAGTGTTCACAGCTGGGAGGCTAACTCCCTGCATTAACTGTTTACAAATGAGGATCTCCTGTTGTAACAGTAGTAGGGCATAGTTTGCAACCACACCTTCACGTTCCTTCTCTGCACATAATGGCATGGAGGATTTGCCCATTGATCTCTCCACTGGGAATTTCTTGGGTGAGGCATATAACCTTCCTTTGAATGTTGGAAAGTTACCTATTACAGAAATCAGAGAGATCCAAATAGCGCTGTTTCCATTTGACTCCTTCCATGGCTAGCTGGGAAATGCTGGGAGTTGTAGGATTTTGTCTGTCTAAACATGCATAGGATTGCACCCTAAGTTGCTTTGAAGGTTTGCTCTGCTCTCTTCTAGTCTGCCATTCCTACTGTGGTGCTTGAGTCTGGTAGCTTCCAAGGTGATGGGGATGCCTTTTGCAATAGTTTATTTATTTTATTATTTATTTTATTATTTACAGTTTCAATAGCTGAAGCTCTCTGGGCAGTTCGCGGAACCTAAAACCATAAAATTCAACATAATAAAACATAAATTAAAACCCTTTTAACCATTTAAAACAACAGAATAAAACCAATGTAAAAACAAGAGTAAAAGCCAGCATTAATGTAAATATTTAAACATGCAATAACCCTACAAAGGACCACAAAGCCTGGGAGAATAAAAAAGTATTCCTTGGTGCCATAAAAGACCACAAAGTAGGCACCAAGTGAGCCTCTTTGGGGAGGGCATTACACAACCAGGGTGCCACCACTGAAAAGGCCCTCTTCTTAGTAGCCACCCACCTCACTTAATTTGGCAGGGGCACCTGGAGGAGAGCCTCTGAAGATGACCCTAGTGTCTGGGCAGGCATATATTCTTTATCTCATTCTTTTCAAATAGTGATGATAAGGAGAGAGCATTGTACTCCTTGGATATGTATGAAGTTCTACTATTTTTACCTGGATTGTGTAAAACATTTTCCCAACAATAAAGTAGGGATGGATGAATCTGTCAGTTTCACTTTCTTTCACATTCAGTTTTTAAAAAAATCTCAAGTTCTTTCCATCCTGTATATGAAGAAATTTTCATAAGTTCTTAAAAAGGAAAAGAAAAAAAGAACCAAATTCTCACCCATCCCTACTCTGCACACCCATCGTATGTTACTGGTTTTCCCAGGGGATCCTATTTTCGAGGCTACCAAACTGGCATGTGATTGGTGGCACATGCTATGGAGCTGAAGGCCCATCTTATCCATAACTCACAGTGCAGTACATATATTTTACACCAGGGGCGACGAACCCCTTTCAACCAAAGGACAAAAGCAAATTCCATTTTGGAGAAGAAATCAGGGGCCACATTCCTGTGGTGGGCAGGGTTGAAGGAAAAAGGGGCGGAAATACAGAAGACACTAGCTTAAAGATCTTACTGTCAGTGACTAAGCCTTAGGAGAGGAATTTCAACCTTTTAGAATGGGAAAAAAAACTGCACAAATGCCAGGAAACAAATAAACAATTGGTGGTCAGGAGAAAGGGTGTCGAGCCAGGGCAAGGGTGTGTGGACATCTCGGGAACCCTGGAGGGTTGGATTTGGCCTCCAGGCTTCAGTTTCGGTACCCCTGTTTTATATTGTATGTTGTGTGAAGCAGTCCTAAGGTTGGCATCAACAAGAGTCTATCTCTCATGCTAACCTACCACACATGATAGAGGTCTACAAAATTATGCATGGTGTGGAAAATGTGGATAGGGAGATATTTTTCTCCCTCTTTCAAAAAACTAGAACCTGGGGTCATCCCATGAAGCTGAATAGTGGGAGATTCAGGACAAATAAAAGGCAGTACTCCTTCACACAGCCCGTAGTTAAACTATGGAATTTGTTACCACAGGATGTAGTGATGGCCTCCAATTTGGATGGCTTTAAAAGAGGGTTAGACAAATTCCTGGGGGGAAAGGCTATCAATGGCTACTAGTCCTGATGGCTATGTGCTACCTCCAGTACCAGAGGCAGTGAGTCCATGTACAACAGTTGCTGGGGAACATGGGTGGGGGTGGGGGTGCTGTTGCTCTCATGTCCTGCTTGTGGGTTCCTGGTTGACAGCTGGTCAGCCACTGTGTGAACAGAACGCTGGATTAGATGGACCCTTGGTCTGATCTGGCATGGCTCTTCTTATGTTCACAGCTTGTTGTAAGGGCACACATGATAAGAATTATATAGTTCTTTGACCCCTGAAATCTCCTAGAAATCATTTATTGAAACTCTGCAATGTCTTTTTACCAGTGAAACATTCCTTTTTTTTGTAGGGTTGGGGAAAGGAAAGCTGATTTCAGTCAGGATTTAGCAGAATCATCAAGGGAGGAGGTTCTGATATTCCAGTGCAAAATGACTCAGCCTGCAGAGGTCTACTCACCTTCTACATATCAATTGTACAGCAGAGTTTAGCTGAACCAGTTTTCAGTTACACACCACATGAGGGAGTGGGTGTATCATTTTACTATTATATTTATTGCAAGAAGAGTGCAACCTGAAGGTTGGGTCCTTCCTCTTGGTCCCTGCTATGGGGCTGTTCACACTGTATGCTTTTAGATGTACTCTTAAATATGTAAAAATGACAACACTGGGATGGGCTGTGGTTCCTGGCAAATGTACACAAGGTAACAACCTCGGGCTTGAATTTACTGTGTAATGTATATTATGGCCCTAAGATGCTTTTAAGCAAATCAGACATGTGAGTAGGGAAGTGTCTGGATACCGTGTTCATTCTTAGTTGCTTCTAATAGATTATGGTTGTCCATATTCAGTTCAAATCTTCTTTGCAGTCACATAAGCCTATTAGTTCTTGTTCTCTTCTCATTCACTAATGAGAATAATTGGTCTCTATTCTCCTCCTTTAAGGCCACCTTCTGTGAATTTGTAGATGGGTCACGTCTCCTTCAGTCCGTCTTGTCTCTAGACAGAACATGTTCAAATCATTTACCCTTTCTTCGCAGATCCTATTTTCCCAAACCTTTTATCATTCTTTTCCTTGCTGTCCTCTGAACCTACTCCAATTTGTCTGTCCTTTCAAACATGTTTTGCCCCCAAATGAATGTAGTAATCCAGCTGAGGCCTAATCAGTGTCAAAAAGAGCAAAATAATTACCTCGCTTGTTTTGCATGCCATACTCATGTTAATACTTCTCAACGTAATATTTTCTGGTTTTATACACAGCGTAGCCTTGCTGAATTGTAATCTGTTGTGCTGTTTGCTATAATCTTATTCTCTATGGTATTAGTCACTTGGCATTATGATATAATTCCCCCCATCCCAAAGTCTAAACTGCTGAGTACAATATCTTGTCTACTCAGCATCCTTTTGACTGTTTTTATGATGAAGATTCCTCTAATCAGATAAGGGTGTATGAAATGAGGGCCAAAAACTCCCGTATACTTCTAAGAGGAATTATGTTTCTAGAATAAATAAAATTAGGCAAACTCATTTAGGGCATAATCCATCCCCATGTGGCCTCAGCCTCCTATGCAGGAGGAATCAGCGTAGGACTTGATGGGGCCCTGATCCTCCTTAGCTCCCTCCCCTTAGTGCAGATGCAGTGCAGTGCCCATGGTCATTGCATGCCTTGTTATCCAGCTCTCCTCCTCCTCATTATTATTATTCATATCATGCCATCTATGTACATGGAAGTTTACAAAGAATAGGTTTGATCGGCCCCTGTCTCAAGGAGCATACAACCTACACATTCACATAGAGGAGAGAAGTGGGGGCAGGGTAAATGCAGTGGTAGTTTCAGTATTTTGAGGGCCCTTGGGCAAGGAACCCTCAGTGGGCCCCCTCCCTCAGTGACTCAACCTTCTCGCCACTATTGTCTCCAGCTGCTATTGCTCCTTATCCTCTCTCTCATCATTGCTATCACTTGCTCGCTTGACAGGCAAAGAGCCAGTGAGCAGGTAGGCCATGGCATCTACTGCTCCTCCATCTCACCACCACTGTTATCTGGGCCAGAGGAAGAGGCAGGTGAACAAGCAGGCTGCAGTGGTGAAGGGGAGGAAGAAATCCAGCGGCGTCTTGTCAGTGGGACTTTCCTGGGGTGTGGGCCCTTGGCAGGAGCCCAACCATGCCTACCCTTAATGCTGTCCCTGGGTAAATGGAAAGAATATGCAGTTACTTCAATTACATGTATGTAGGCTTAGTTATAATAGGATATTGGGACTATGGTGTTGTTTCAAAAGCTTAACACCAGAAGAGAATTTTGTGTCAGTAAGGGAGATGGTTTCACTGAAGCTCTTCCAGGCATAAGGGGCAGCAAGAGAGAAAGAGTGGAGTTGCTTCAAGGTGAATGGAGACCTTTGGATGGGTGAGGATGGTGGAACGAGAGGAGCAAAGATCACAGGCAGGGATGTGTCAGGCTGTAGGAACAAAGAGATAAGGAATGCTCTTGAGGTATTTAACCTTTGTGGATTCTGATACTAACTGACCTGATCTGTGCCTTCCAGACTAATGTGTGGATGAGAACATAGCTATCAGTTGGATTTTGCACTTCTCCAAATGTTGCAATATAGTTCTCAGCTCAAAAAATGTATTGCAATGCACTTTAAGATGCATATTTTGAGAGGAAAATATGGTCAGCAATTAATATCTAAAGGCCAATGCCTCTGCAGAATTCTTTTTTTAATTTACAGATCAATAAACAAATGGGAAGGAATGGATTTTATGAGTGAACATGTATGAAAGTGACATGGAACAAAATAATGATTTCTGTATCCTTTGTGTAAGGCCATGGAGGCCTTTGAAGGCTTGTGCAGGATTCAGGAGAGGGCATGAAGCCAGTGTAGGTACTTAAGAAGGTAATCACTCACATCATAGTTCAGCGTGGTTGGGTGAAATCAAAGAACAATCAGGTGGGAGGTGGCTGAGGGTTTTTCCCCCCTTTTTTTAATGGAAAAAGTCTAGTTTCCACTTCAAAAGGTGCCATAGGAATAGCTTAGTCACGGTGTTACGGACTGGGAAGGTGGGGGGATGACTTTTCTCTACTGGGAGACTCCAGGCATCTCTACACCAGCCTAAAATCCTGCATTTAAAATGGGGCTTTCTGCTTCCGTTTTACATGCAGGATTACAGCGACTCCGTTTTTCACCCTCTTCCTTTCCTCCCTCCCCTTCCCCTTGTATTTGAGTTTTCCATTATCTTTCATTGATCTCACTCCTCTTGTTGCCGCTTTTCCTCTTTTCATGGAGGAAAGTGACGCGGAACACAATGGAGTAATTTGATAGCTCATTATCTGAGATCTATTTAAAAATGGAACAAAGTACAGGAGGGTCACGGCGTCATGTAAAGAGCCCACAAACTTCTGTGAAGGAGCAATCTCAATCACAGGATTAAAGCTCAGTGCGAAGGAGCCCACTTTCTTCACAAGGTTCCCGCAGGCAAAAGAATTACTGATAGGCTGCCACTAGTCAGGATGGACCACCTGACCCACCCTCGTCTGTGCAGCTGCTTGGGGAGTTTCTGAGCTCTCTTGCCAAGGACCCCACCCTTCAGCCCAGGCCTAGGACAAAAGAAAAAGAAACATACTTTGCATATCCTTTCGCGAAGACCAACCCCAGAGAACTGAATAAAAAACCTTGTGAAAATCTTAAGAACACAAATGGTAGTTTTGTAACTGTGCAATCCTTCACACGGGGAAGAGCTTAGTGAGAATTCCCTTTTTAAACCATACATCCAAATGTCCAAATATATACAAAAGGAGTTTATTTGGGGGGAAAGGGAAAAACAACCAAAGGAAGGCAACAATCACGCACCCAGAATTCCAAACAAAACCAATAAAGTCAATCTAATTTAGCTAGTTACATGTTACCTGCTTGAGTAGGGTTCGAGAACATATGCAGAGTTCATTGCAGAGAGGATGGTCTGAGATAAGCCTCCAGTTAAATGGTATATTATGGAGGTCTCCCAAGGGTGAGCAACCTCTTACTTCTATAGGAATCTGAGTTGAGTCAAAGCCAGCCTCTGTCATGACTTTCCTGGGGGTCATCAGAGGAAGAGTTTGAACCTTCAGAGTCAGAGATCCCCAGGGAAAAAGTTGCATCAGAGGACCCTGGCCCTGCCCGAGATGGCCCTGGCCTTTCAGGGGTGATGCCTTCAGATCTGCCTCCTTGAGAGGCAGAGAGCTCAGCTTCTGAGGCAGAGGGGGATGCCAAGTGACCACCTAGGTTGCGAGAGCAACGTTGCCTCAAGAGGCAGACCAGTAGGGCTGCTTTGAGAAGAAGTGTTAGACTACAAAGAAGAACTCTTCGGGAGTTGGGCCCTCTTCCCAAGTAGGACTTTTGGCAGAGGGCCTGTAACAAACTACAGCTGAGCCCCGGGTAAGGCTCGGGAAGCTCTGGCTCTATAAGCATTCTGATTCAGCCTGCCTAGCCATTGCTAGAACAACATCATTCTATCAGCTTCAGTGCCTTGTAGCCTTGACCATGCCTTGTGATTGAGTCTCCGTACTACTAACTCCTGCTTGACTCTGCTTCTTCGACAGTATCTGACTGCATATCTGTGTTTTGACCTTGGCTATACCTCAGACCTGGCTTCTGGAAAGCACCTACTTGCCTGGTAATAATTTCTTTTGACTATTGCTTGTATCTTGATCACTCCTGCCTTAGCCTGATCCCATACTGGACTGAAACCTTTATGATTTATCATTTGCCTGCTCAATTGAATTGCTTATTGGATTTGTCCCTGTATTTGCCTAGCATAGAGACTTACCCTGCCATAATGGAGAACACCACCAGGTTGCTGAAGGCTGCCAAGCAGCTATTTATTTTATTTTATTTAAGGTTTTATTTATTTTTATAGTGCCTGTCATGTAAAAACAAATCCACATGGTATACAACAGTAAAAACATAATATAATGTTGGCAGCCATCTTGTTTTCCCCCAAAATATGTTCCTGCAGGGCATTCTCTCCCCAATTACAAAGGGAACATATAGTAATACTGACTTTCAAATAACATATGTATAGACGTGGTTTTCTTTTAAAGAAAGTTTTGCATTACAACTTTTGTTGTGTTTTGTTAGGTTTTATGACTTTAGGATTATAGAGTGATCATTATAATGGTACCAAACCTTCAATCCTCAACAGAGTGACTTGAAGGAAGGTGGCTGTCCCCGCTTCTCAGATGGAAACAATATGAATTAATAGTCCGCCTGCTGACAGTTGGCATAAAATGATTTACAGTTTCCAGCATGGAGCCAAATTTTCATCATTTAGGTGTACTACTTCCTTATAGATTATAATTTAGTATAATGATGTGATTATCTGTCTAAAGTACAAAAGGGCTTGTTGTCTGCTGAGGATGTAAAGCACTCATTTTCAGTGCCTCGAAGCCATACTTTGAGTTTGTTTTCCCCAGTTCTAGCGTGCTGGTTGAGCATAGGCAAGCGAGCACTCATAACTAATCTTATTTTCCTTTGTTCAAGAAAGACTTCAGCCCTGATTGGTTCCTAATCACATTGCCCTTTAACACAATCTGTGTGGTAAGAGTGAAGGGAGTTGTTAAAAAGGAAATGTTGTGAGAAATGTAAAACAGCTACAACCTCTGTCACACATTTATTCGGTTTTTGTGTTAAAGTTTTGTTCAGATTACTACCTGGAGTGTGTCTAGTCAGGCATTGACAATATTATGAATGTTATTTGCTGGCAATTCAGTGAGTGAAATTCTTGAGTTTTCCAAATAACTTGGATACATCTACCTAGAAAATGTGAGGGAAATGAAGCATAGATGTTTGGATCCTAAGAAACATGGGCAGTTCTAGTCACGTAATGGGGCTTTTCTGTTTCCTTCATGCATCAGTCTCTTGAATCAGGGGACCTTCCAGGATGCCTGTATGATGTGGCATGGTGGGCTACAGCTGGGGTAAAAACTGGGATCGCTCAGAGGACAATTCCAGCAAAAATTGGCCTGCTGAAGCTGCTACTCGCCCTGGGAGGGAAACTTCCAATCCCCTCTGCAAGGCCTGATGAAGGTTGATCTTTGTGTAAGCCTGTTTCGTGCCATCTTTTTTTCCTTGTTATATATTCTAGGGAGTACTGTGGGTTACTTATTGTTTTTGAACCTTGGCAGCTCCTGTAGAATTGGGAGCAGCAACAGTGGGTAGAGTTTCTGCTAAGCCCTCACTTCTGTGTGTGCTGAATAAAGAACAGTTGTGTTTAAGGCCAGCTGATTCCTGCAGACATTCGTACTACCAATCTTTGAGAGAGAAGAATTAACTGAGTTGGGCCTTGACATGGGGAGTGTCTCCATGAGCAATTTACTCCAAGCTGGCTGCATGTTGAGGTTGTTAGGGATATATGATGTTGTGGCCATCCAGCAGCCACCCTGGCGTTTATCAGGGAAAAAACAGATTTCCTGAGACTGCTTAAAGTCCGATTCTTTTCCTTAAACTGGGTTCTTCCCGGTATAGTTGCTGTGTGTCCCAACCCCCACATTGACCTTGGGTATGCTAGCCCTGCCCAGGTGTGTGCCTTTCACCATGACCCTGGTCAAGAGGTGTTTCCTATCCCTGTGTTTCCCTGCACAAATCAGTTAGTGTTTACTCAGAAGTAACTCCTATTGTGGTCAGTGAGACTTTTGTCCTGAATGCCCACATCAGAACTTAACAGGGATCCCTCTCAATTGAAATGGCCCAGTTTAAAGCCCAGTTTCCTAAATGCTGTAAAGCATGATCTCAAGGCTTCAATTCTCTTGTTGTTTGGTTTATTGCTTTGTTGTTGTTGTTGTTGTTCAGTCGTTCAGTCGTGTCCGACTCTTCGTGACCCCATGGACCATAGCACGCCAGGCCTTCCTGTCCTGTGCACTGTCCCGGAGTGTGCTCAGGTTCAAATTCATTGCATCGGTGATGCTATCTAGCCATCTCATCCTCTGCCATCCCCTTCTCCTTTTGCCTTCAGTCTTTCCCAGCATCAGGGTCTTTTCCAGAGAGTTTTCTCTTCGCATTAGGTGGCCAAAATATTTCAGCTTCAGCTTCAGTATCTGTCCTTCCAATGAGCAGTCAGGGTTGATTTCCTTTAGGATGGACTGATTTGACCTCCTTGCAGTCCAGGGGACTCGTAAGAGTCTTCTCCAGCACCACATTTCGAAAGCATCAATTCTTCAGCGCTCAGCCTTCCTTATAGTCCAGCTCTCACAGCCATACATTACTACTGGGAAAACCATAGCTTTGATTAGACAGACCTTTGTTGGCAAGGTGATGTCTGTACTTCTTACTATGCTGTCTAGGTTTGCCATAGCTTTCCTCCCAAGGAGCAAGCGTCTTTTAATTTCATGGCTACAGTCACCGTCTGCGGTGATCTTGGAGCCCAAGAAAGTGAAATCTGTCACTGCTTCCATTTCTTCCCCTTCTATATGCCAGGAAGTGATAGGGCCAGATGCCATGATCTTAGTTTTGTTAATGTTGAGTTTCAAACCAGCTTTTGCACTCTCCTCTTTCACCCTCAACAAGAGGCTCTTTAGATCCTCTTCACTTTCTGCCATTAGGGTGGTATCGTCTGCATATCGGAGGTTGTTGATAATTCTCCCAGCAATCTTAATTCCGACCTGTGATTCATCCAACCCGGCATTTCTCATGATGTACTCTGCATATAAGTTAAATAAGCAGGGTGACAATATGCAGCCTTGTCGTACTCCTTTCCCAATTTTGAACCACTCGGTTGTTCCATGTCCGGTTCTTACTGTTGCTCCTTGACCCTCGTACAGGTTTCTCAGGAGACAGGTAAGGTGGTCTGGTACTCCCATCACTTTAAGAATTTGCCACAGTTTGTTGTGATCCACACAATCAAAGGCTTTAGCGTAGTCAATGAAGCAGAAATAGACGTTTTTCTGGAATTCTCTTGCTTTCTCCATGATCCAGCGAATGTTGGCGATTTGATCTCTAGTTCCTCTGCCTCTTCGAAACCCAGCTTGTACTTCCGGTAGTTCTCGGTTCGCATACTGCTGAAGCCTATCTTGTAGGATTTTGAGCATCACCTTGCTGGCATGTGAAATGAGTGCAATTGTGTGGTAGTTTGAACACTCTTTGGCGTTGCCCTTCTTTGGAATTGGAATGTAAACTGACCTTTTCCAGTCTTGCGGCCATTGCTGAGTGTTCCAAATTTGTTGGCATATTGAATGCAGCACTTTAACAGCATCATCTTTTAGGATTTTAAATAGCTCAGCTGGAATACTGTCATCTCCGCTAGCTTTGTTGTTACTAATGCTTCCTAAGGCCCACTTGACTTCACTCTCGAGGATGTCCGGCTCAAGTTCAGTGACCGCACTATCATGGCTATCAAGGACATTACTATCATGGCTATCAAGGACATTAAGATCTTTCCTGTATAGTTCTTCTGTGTATTCTTGCCACCTCTTCTTAATCTCATCTGCTTCTGTGAGGTCCCTGCCTTCTTTGTCCTTTATCATGCCCGTCTTTGCACAAAACGTTCCCTTGAGATCTCCAATTTTCTTGAAGAGATCTCTAGTCTTTCCCATTCTGTTGTTTTCCTTGATTTCCTTGCATTGTTCATTTAAGAAGGCCTTCTTGTCTCTCCTTGCTATTCTCTGAAACTCTGCATTCAGTTGGATATATCTTCCCCTTTCTCCCTTGCTTTTTGCTTCCCTTCTTTCCTCAGCTACTTGTAAAGCCTCATCAGACAGCCACTTGGCTTTCTTGCATTTCTTTTTCTTTGGGATGGATTTCATTGCTGCCTCCTGAACAATGTTACGGACCTCCGTCCATAGTTCCTCAGGCACTCTGTCAATCAGGTCTAATCCCTGAAATCTATTCCTCACCTCCACTGTATATTCATAAGGGATATGATTTAGGTCATACCTGAATGGTTTAGTGGTTTTCCCTACGTTCTTCAATTTCAGCCGGAATTTTGCAAGAAGCAGCTCATGATCTGAGCCACAGTCAGCTCCAGGTCTTGTTTTTCCTGACTGTATGGAGCTTCTCCATCTTTGGCTGCAAAGGACACAATCAATCTGATTTCGATATTGACCATCTGGTGATGTCCATGTGTAGAGTCATCTCTTGTGCTGTTGGAAAAGAGTGTTTGCTATGATCAGCGTGTTCTCTTGGCAAAACTCTATTAGCTTTTGTCCTGCTTCATTTTGTACACCAAGGCCATGCCTGCCTGTTATCCCGGTGATTTCTTGACTTCCTACTTTAGCATTCCAGTCCCCTATGATGAAGAGGACATCTTTTTTTGCTATTAGTTCTAGAAGGTGTTGTAGGTCTTCACAGAACCGATCAACCTCAGCTTCTTCGGCATCAGTGGTTGGGGCATAGACTTGAATTACTGTGATGTTGAATGCTTTGCCTTGGATTCGTACTGAGATCATTCTATTATTTTTAAGATTGTACCCCAGTACTGCTTTTCCCACCCTTTTGTTGACTATGAGTGCTACTCCAATTCTTCTAAGGGATTCTTGGCCACAATAGTAGATATGATGGTCACCTGAATTAAATTCGCCCACTCCTGTCCATTTTAGTTCGCTGATTCCCAAGATGTCGATGTTCAATCATGCCATCTCATGTTTGACCACCTCCAGCTTACCTTGATTCATTGATCTAACATTCCAGGTTCCTAAACAATATTGTTCTTTACAGCATCGGATTTTCTTTTCACCACCAGACACATCCACAGCTGAGTGTCCTTTCAGCTTTGGCCCAGCCGCTTCACTCTTTCTGGCGCTACTTGGAAATACCCTCTGCTCTTCCCCAGTAGCATATTGGACACCTTCCGACCTGAGGGGCTCATCTTCCGGCGTCATATCTTTTAGCCTTGTGATACGTTCCATGGGGTTTTCTTGGCAGGAATACTGGAGTGGGTTGCCATTTCCTTCTCCAGTGGACCACATTTTGTCAGAACTCTCAGCCATGACCTGTCCGTCTTGGGTGGCCCTGCACGGCATAGCTTATGGCTTCACTGAGTTACGCAAGCCCCTTCGCCACAACAAGGCAGTGATCCATGAAGGGGATCACTGCTTTATTGCTTTAGGATGTAGCTACTTCGACCCTTCATTATGGACATCCTGTGCAGCATCTGGTTACAATAGGGGCTGGTTTCCCATCTTTGTGTTTACTGCTCTCTTTCCCACAATAAACCCATTAGTGTCTCCTCAGAAGTAACTCCCATTGTGCTGGATGAGGCTTGCCTTTGAATGCCCACATCAGAATTTACAGAGATCCCCCTGAATTGAATAGAGTTTAAAGCACTGATTGCCTTAAGCCTGTAAAGGTTTACTGAACCTGTGATTCTCCGTGGCTTGGTTTATTGCCTGAGGAATAGGCTGACCATTTGTACCATTTTAAACGGGACAGTACTGTCATTTTAATATAAATGTCAATTTTGTCCCTTTTTAATTTTTTGTAAAAAACTGAACACGTTTATCATAAGGCTCTTTGCTAATCAATGTGTGCAGTAAAACTACTAGTGTGATGAAAGAGGAATTTCCATTTACTTTATCCAGCCAGGGCCAAGGTTCCTGAGCTAGCGATGATCAGATGCTGCCCCCTTGCTTGTCTGCAGTGGCGGGGAATTCAAGAGGCGGTCGCTAAGCCCCATTCAGCATGTGGGAGCCAGGAGGGTGAGTCGTAATGTCATTTCTACCATCATTCCGCCCATAGAGATTCCTTCTGCCCTACATTCAGCTTGATTCGGACTTTTCAGACTCATATTTTGGTTCAACAGGCTGTTAGCTATTTTTTAATTACAGCGGAATATTACATAACCCCGTCCCGTTTTTGTCATCCCAGTATCCTGTTTTTGTCTCAAGGAAATATGGTCAGCCTACTTAGGAAGTAACTATTTCACACCTTCGTTATAGAGATCCTGCGGTTAGAAAGGGGGCTGGTTTCCAATCCCTGTGTGTCCTCCCCTCTTTCCCAGCACAAGCATATGTGTGTCTACTCAGAAGTAACTCCCATTGTGCTCAGTGAGGATTGCTCCTGAAATGCAGGAGAATCTGGAATTTCAGGGGAAAGGAGAGGGGGGCGGGGAGAGGGGGGAAGCCTGTCTTATTGGTTGAGGAGCCCCTGCCAGTCAGATGATGTTCACTCTGACTCCCACAAGGAAGTATGTTCTGTGATGTGATTTTTACTGGTGCAGAACACTTGCTTGTGGAGCCCTGCATGGACCAAAGCACAGCAAAGCTGACACCTTTTAAAAAATCCAGTACTCTTCCATTTGCTTCTCCTTCCATTGTCATGGAGACACGGTCATGGAGTGTCTACTATGCCCACACTGTTATATGTGTGGTGGTGGATGGGAGGGGCATGCAGTATACAGTTTGGAATGGGAAACAGTTATTTCTAAAGGAGCCCATGTTTATTTTCCTCTGTTTTTGCTTCAAGGCAAAAAAGGAGGGAAGCTGGGGATAGCAATGGAAATTCATTTTATTTTCTAGTTCTCTGAGTATTTCGAATAAACCGATGTTTTGTAAAATCCAGTATTTGGACGAAATTTTGCAAGCCGTCTGGATATCAAGTGAATGGATCGACTGGACTGCTCCCAGTCTGTGGGTCAGGAAGTTAGTAAATGAGGTCTTAACCGATTCCATCTGGCAGAGGCTTTTTGAAGCTTCCCTGGTGTGCTTTTAGGATTTGGTTTGTATATGGTTTGAATCTTCTCTGTAGTATTTGACTGGATTTGGCTAGATTTGACTAACGCTTTACTGTTTGTGGGGTTCTTGTGCAAGTAGAATGATGATTATACAAAGGTGGCTGTTAAGAAGTGATCTACTCATGTAGATCCATTTCCTAGATTGCTAAAATTTCAGTCAGGGTTTGAGTCTTGGTTTGTCTTAAAGCAGGGATGGGGAAGCTTGGAAAAAAAGTGAGTAAGGAAACACATGATAGAAGTGTACAAAATTATGCATGGTGTGGAGAAAGTGGATATGGAGACATTTTTTCTCCTTCTCTCATAATACTAGAAGCCAGGGTTATCCCATGAAGCTGATTGGTGGGAGATTCAGGACATATAAAAGGAAGTACTTCTTCATATAGCACATAAGGCAAACTATGGAATTCACTACCACAGGATGTATTGATGGCCACCAATTTGGATGGCTTTAAAAGGGTGTTAAGACAAATTCCTGGAGATGAAGGCTATCAATGGCTAGGCATGGCAGAGAATTCCGCCATGGATCTCAGTGAGGCCGAATGCCAGGGCATTCGGCTCCCCGAAATCTGTGGTGGAACGAAGCCCCCCCCCCACGAAATGGGCCCGGAACGGAGCCTACCTTGGTCAGCCATTCCAGTGCTCCTCGAATGGTGTCTGTGTCTGCAGCCGCCATTCGCGTCTTTGGAATGGCCGTGATAGGCTACGTAAATACTTACGTAGCCTATCACGGCTAATGCAGGGACGCCATTTGTGTCCCTGCAGAGGCTGTGATAGGCTACGTAAATATTTACGTAGCCTATCACGGCTAAAGCAGGAACGCAAATGGCATAGGAAACACCATTTGCGTCCCTGCTTTAGCCGTGATAAGCTACGTAAATATTTACGTAGCCTATCACGGGCCGGCATAGGGACGCAAATGGCGTCCCCTACACAGGATGGCATTTGCATCCGCAGCAGCCCGACAGCGGCTGGAGGCCCCGCTGCGGGTTGGCCCGGCTGGTGGCTCTGCGGCCTGGCCGTGGAGCGGAGCCAGCCAGGCAGGATTCCGGGGGGGAGGAACGGATCACCTCCCTGCCGTCAAGGATTCTGGGGGGAGGAAGGGATTGCCTCCCCCCACTTGCAGAACCCGGCGGAACCAGGTAAGTGGGTTTCATACACCCCTAACAATGGCTACTAGTTTTGATGGCTATGTGCTACCTCCAGTGCCAGAGGCAGTGAGCCCATGTACACCAGTTGCTGGGGAACATGGGTGGGAGTCTTGCGCTCATGCCCTGCTTGTGGGTCTCTGTTGACAGCAGGTTGGCCACTGGATGAACAGAATGCTGGACTAGATGGATCCTTGGTTTGATCCAGCATGGCTCTTCTTATGTTCTTATGACTGTTTGGCCTTCCAATTGTCGTTGGATCATAATTCTCACCATTCTTCACCATTGGTTATGCTGGGAAGGGCTGATGGTAGTTGCAATTGACCTGGAGAGCCATTCATTCCCCACCTCTGTGTTAAAGAATCCCCCGATGAGATTTTATAAAAAGCGTGGATAGTGGCATAATTTTACTGCTTTTAATATTAACTTAAGAGTAATTAGGTATGGTTCCTGTAGAATCCCCCTCTGTGGTTTGAATGCCTCATTTTTAAAAAAAATACTTGAAAGATATTTAATACGTTACTTAAATTTACTGAGGAATATTTTAAACTGCAGTCCACAAAAACCCAGTCTGCCTGTCACGGCAGCAATTCCTGGGTTGCTTAACCAAAGAATTGCTGGGGATGAGCGGAGTGCTTGAGCCACATACTAGTTGTTTCCAGTTTTAAACAAAAACCTATTCCTGGGTTGTTTCATGGGAATTAACCCAACCACAAACCATGGGCAATTGTTAGGTTAACTTTGGGTAGTTTAACCCTTAAGCATCCCAGAGTATATGGGTTTGCACATCATGAAACAACCCAGGAATGGAGTGTTCATGGGTGCTTGGTTAAAACTGGAAACAATGAGCACATGGCTCACACACACCACTTGTCTCGGCAATTCCTAGGTTACACAACCAGAGAGGAATGCTGGAAGGACTTTGGGAGTGGAACGTATAGGGAGGGGCTTGTGTGGACAGAGCTTTTGGAATACTTCTAGAATATTTACCACATTGCTATCTACCTGCCCCCCCTCTCTCTCTAGATAAGGTGAACAAATTTGTTAACACCCAGTAGTAGGCAAACAGAGCAACAATGAAATTGTCAAAGATATTTGCTGGTAACAATGAATTGAAAAGCTTTTATTTACAGTCATTTACATCAATTTCCCAAAGCATTTCCATTGTTTCTTCAGTGGGGTTGAAAGCAAAACTGAAAGTAACTTACAGCATCAAAAGCACTAAAAATATGGGTGTTTGAAAAATTTACCTGTGCTTTCTAAAATCCTAAGTGGCATGTATGGTTAGTGTATTAAGGGAGCAATCCTATGGCCGCTAGTCAGCGGCTAGATGGCCATAGGATACGTCAGTTTCTAGGAACCAACCTGGGAGCCTGCTCTCCAAGGTTGGTTCCCTGCAAACCGACCTCCCCCCCCCCGCCCCACACTGCCTTGCAGGCAGCTTGGAATGGCCCCGCACTCTGCGCTTGGAAGAGGATCACGGAGCGGTGAAAATGGGGTGTTCCGGGGGGTGGGCCAGGTGGGGGAAGACAGAAATGCCGGTACGAAATATCCAAGGTGTTGTCCAGCAGCCGCTTCCCCTGCTCTGCTTTCCCATGGCTAGACAGCCGAAATAGGCTGTCTAGCCACAAATGCAGAGTGGCTGAAGCGCAGAGGGGACAATCCCCTCCACGCTTCTCCTGCCCTGCATTGGATAGGTGGTTGCCTCCGAGTTTGGAGGCGGCTGCCTACCCCTGTAGGATTGCGCCCTAAGAGTATATTAAAAGTCAGCATTTAAAGCTGCTGTCCTGGCCCTCCCTGTGGTTTGTCTAGATTGCTTTCACTTAGTGCCATTCCAGCCTTTTAGCCCTGGCAGTAGGTATGGATTTGCCACCAGGTGTATACTGGAGTGGCTGCTGCAGCCAGTCAAGCCTTTCTTAGGAATGTACCCACATGATACATGTACTTCCGAATGCATTGCGTGTGTGAAGGGAGGAAGTGGGGTGCCCTAACTCCTGGCAGTGTAGGCAGGGACAAAAGCCTGCTCTGGCTGAACACCAACCCAGCAAGGTAGGCTGCCACCGCCCCTAACTCAGCCTGAGCCAGGGGACTCTCAGACCTTACAGAATACCCTTAATGCTGCCCTCTGTTTCAAAGCCCTCAGCCAGAAACCTTAAACTATGGTAGCCATAACCAAGCAGAAAGCTCTAGCCTTTAGTACTAAGGCTCAGTTGGAATGAAGCACACACATCCATTTATAATAGCTGGTAAATGTATTTACAAAAACGGAACAGATGGTTGTAGGGAGAAGAAAAAATGTTACTACTGAAGTCAGAGGGAAATGAAATGTAAGAAATACAGACTGATAATTACATTAAAGATGAGGTGCCTATAAAATACTTACAGTGACCATTCACCAAAGTAGTGTTGATAAACATCCTGGTATTAATAAGGTAATTAACATGTATAGTGTGATTGAAAAAAACCCATCTGTAATCTTAGGTGATATAAACATTGCGCTGTATGAAGTAGACTCAGGAGCATATGATTTGCTTGTTACACTGTTTATCATCCATGCAGTTCTTCTTTCCTGAGTCATTTTTCACTTCTCAGGAGTCTCCTGGAATTGTTGTGCCAAAACGTGAATGTAGTTACTGAAAATGAGGTCTGATGTGTGCTATGTAAGAGAGGGATCATGACTTCATAAGTCTTGAGAATGGTGGCATTTGTGAATGTAACTGGTTCTTATTCTGTTTAGTTTCTGTGTATCATTTTCTTGCCTTGAAGAGAATGCAGAACTTCTGGATACCCAGCTCAGGAGCTTGAGCATCTTAGCTCCATTATCAGGAGCTGTGCTGCTTGAGAGCTCCTGTGTACAAGTGAGAGGACGTGGTGCAACATGCCAATGAGAGCTTATTCAAACACACATGTTCATGACTCTAACATAAAGCGATACTTTGTATGTGTGAATGAGCCTTCACAGAAATGAAACAGGCAGAACTTTCATGTCACCCAATGTTCCCTTAAATGCAACAGATATCAGTAGAGTTGAGTCACACAGTCAGCTACTGACTGTCAACTAATGAAAAACCAAATGATGTACGTGCATGTATGAGCCCATCCCTAATGAGCCCATCATTTCCCACTTCTGGTGTAGCGTCTCATCACTTGTGCTGGTTCTTCAGCATCTCATAGCAAATGCTGGGTTGGATCCAGGATCTGCCTTCCCTGAGAGGAAGGGACCTTATGTGAGGGGAAGGGCTCCACTTGTGGAAGATTCCTCCACCTGATTTTGGGGGATCCCCCTACACCATAGTTCACCCCATGCAGCAGGGTTTCCTGGCTCTCCTTGTAGCATTTCAGGGGCCTGGAGGGGCTGCCATGGGAAGGAGCGGGTGGAGAGGTCAATTTCCATCAGTGCACTTGATCCAGTGCCAATCTGAATCCAACCTGCTGACTTGGATTTTATTTTTATTATCGAGATTTGAATGCCTTCAAAGGCTGATATCCTCTTGATGATCAAAATTCAGGAGCTAGATCTGTTACTTCTTTTAAACGCGAAGAGTGGCACCCGGTATGCGCTTTTCATCACGCCTCTTTGCATGCTGCAATGCAGGTATTGTGTAGTTCTAAAACAAGATTCTGTGGCTCTTTTTCTTCTGTGTGTAATTTACAAGGCAACTTAAACTCTGGACCTGTTTAATGGACCTAATAGCAGACTTTCAAAGCCAACAACTAAATCAACTACAGAACCATGCATTTGCAGACAAGCCTGATGATTTACAAAATTTAATAAGCTGCTTCCTTATGACTTTCTCCCCGAAGATGCTGTTTCTATAATAGCTGCCAAGAAGGCTGTCAGAGGTGCACAGACTATGGGTATAATGAAAATTTAGCATTTTTGTGGGGAAACAGCATAAATAGTCTCTAGCACTTGCTAATTCATTAACAGTGACTACATTCTGGAGGGTTCTGCTGGCAGGCTGGTAATGCTTTTTTTATTTGTCTTTTTCTGGATGTTGTAATGCATATAGGCAAACGTACCAGCACCTTAGAGATAGCACTAAAACCCGAGGGTTGCCTGGCCACTTGCTCTTCCTTGCAACTTTGATAAATGCCCTCCCTGGACAACTGGACAATCGATAGCTCTATGCACAGAACAGTAGACAAAGAGGGAGAAACCTATGCAGAGAAGAACAAAATAAATGCGATGGATAGTGAAAAAGAGAAAAGTGGCCCATCTGAAAAAGGAGTGTAGGGTTCTGAGAAGCCACCTGCAACATCATCAAAACATTTAAGCATTTAATGCTAACGATGGTTTGGTCCCAAGACATGGTCTGAAAGCAAATGAAGGAGACAGCCTGCTGAAGGCCTGGGTCTGGCCAGTGCCTGGATGGGAGACCACATGAGAATCTTCATGTTTGCCACCCTGACTTCCATGAGGGAAGAAGGTGCAACATAAATGTACTTAATAATAAAGCTTGGTTAAAATCCTAGACATATGTTTATGATTCTTCCAGGCAGAGGAGTCCTAGCACTAACAATCAAGTAGGCATTGTTCGATGTTTCCATCTTTTCTTTGTTAACTGATTTTCCACAGTAAGAAAAAAGATGGGACAAGTGGTGGGAAAACAACACAAGGGTTACAAGTGGAAGACAACAACTAGACCCCCCCCCCAGTAAAATTCCATGAATGAGGCAGTGGAATTACACAATAAAAGCCTCATCTGGAAGTACTCACACAGAAACCATGGTATTTAGCATGGGCAAGTCAGCCTAAGCCCTGACTTGGAGGGCATACATGTTTGTTGTTATGATTTGTAGCCCATCATTCCATACAAGTTGCCCATGGAGGTTTACAGCGTTAAAATAACTCCCTCCTCTCTCTTAAAAAGAAAGAATTAAAATACAATAAAAGTTAAGATAGCTTCTAACTAGCAGCTATTTTTTAATTATTGTTTCAGCTAAGAACAGACCTAGAGTAGTGTTAACAGGACATAAATCCAAAGATCCCCCTCTTGCATCCTTACCAAACAGCAAATAGTTTTGACTATTGGATCTGTACTGCATGCTTAGTCCGGCAAGAATGCCTCCTACAGAAGCCACATTAAAATGAATGGGAAGAGCATTGGTTTGATCAGGGGTTCTTGGTAGATTTATATCATGCATGCTGCCCTCTAAGAGACTGCTGAGCTTTTCTTGATCTGTAGATAAAGAACAAACATGTAATTCTTTTCAGTATGTAGATTTTATAACTTGCATGTAGTTGTTATCCTCTCTCAGTCTTGGCCAGAAATGTAAATGTTTAAATAAATACATGCAATATCAACCAGATTTTATTTTAAAGCATATCAGTACTCTGCAACCTGATTATTCTGGAACAGACATAAAAACTACTGTGGAGAAAATGGCTTATGCATGACCATATGTCTCCACACACCCTTCAAGTATTTTTTTAAGCCCAAGGTAGACACTGACAATCTGCAATATAACATTCCACCTGCTCAGCATGGAGGTGACAGCAATAGAATTGGTGATTAACAATGCGCTTTCTGTCAGGGAAGTGAGCAGTTAGTTCAGCTGGAATTAAAACCTCACACAGAGTTGTAGGAGCTGTATACTATCAGTAGTAGGAGCACTGGACAGGAGGCTGAAGATTCAGAGCATCCTTCCCCAACTTGGTGCCCTCCAGATGTGTTGGACTACAATTCCCATAATTCCCAGGTAGCATGGCCATCGGCCATTCTGGCTGGAAATTATGGGAGTTGTAATCCAACACATCTGGAGGGTGCTAGGTTGGGGAAATTTAGTTTAAAGGAAGGAAATGTTGGGACTTAGATCAGGCTGACTTAAGACAGAGGGTAACCAATAATAGGCTCAGAAGCAGTGACCTGGGGGAGAAATGCATGTAAGAGGCAGAGACAGCAGATCAATGCATGCAAGAAGGGTGAACTTGAGGAAAGGAGGACTCAAAGAGAGTGAGTGACTGTGGAAAGTCTCTTTTAGGGTCTGAGGACTGAAGGGTTTATGTGCTATTGGCAGGCAAGAAGTGAACAAGAGAGAAAGGGGTGAGACTAAACTTGAAATGGGTTGAATGGAACTACCCAAATATTTGACTGCAGATCTCTAGCTTAATGGAAGTACCTACCCAAAGCTTACGTATTCCTCAGACTCTGACTGCTCTTGCCAAATGAAGTGAAGCCAGTGCCTACTAGGGAGATGGCCTTTTTAGTAGTGGCCACCCAGTTATGGAATAGGCTTCTCAAGAGTGGTTCGCCTGGCACCACGCCTGTGGTGTTGTTGGTTCCAGGTGAAGACCTTTCTGTTTGTTCAAGCCTTTCAAATAATTCTGGGGCTCCCCGTTTTCAAGTCTATGGAGGGAGCAATCCTGTGGCCGCTAGTCAGAGGCTAGATGGCCATAGGATATCTGGTTTTCCAGGAACCAACCTTGGAGCCCACGCTGTGAGGTTGGTTCCCGGAGAACTGACTTTTTCCCACTTCTGTGCTGCCTTGCAGGCAGTGCGGAAAAGCCCCACGCTCGCAAGGAGAGCATGGAGCAGCCAAAATGGGGCATTCTTGGGGGGCATTCTGGGGCAGGGAGGGCAGAAATGCCTGTATAACACATCCAATGTGTTGTATGGCAGCCTCCCCCCCCCCCAGCCTTCCCACGGCTAGACAGCCAAAATTGGCTGTCTAGCCAAAAATGCAGGGCAGAAGAAGCACAGAGGGAACGATCCCCTCCGTGCTTCTCCTGCCCTGCATTGGATAGGCGGTTGCCTCCAAGTTCGGAGGCAGCCACCTATCTGCATAGGATTATGCCCTTAATGTGGGTTGCTGTGAGTTTTGTTTTGTTGTTGTACTTTATGTTGCTTTTGATTTTATAATTTTATGTTCTATTCTGTATTTAAATTATTTTGTTTGGTAAGCCATGCAAAGAAGTACTTAGTATTGATGGCATACAAATGGTGCAAATTAGTAAATACATAGTCCTTGCCCACCTTAATCAAAGTTAGTATTAACATGGGCATTCACTGAGGTGAAAGCTAATTTGATTTCCTTTTAGTCTGCATTTGCTAACTAGCTTCAAACTCCAGTTAAGAATCTGGCTAAGTTATCCCCCCCCCCCTTACATCTATGTAAGAACCTGGGCTGGATTTCAAAGCATTACCAGTCTGCACCACAATTGTGGCATTTCTTCAACTCTGGATTCAAAATACACAGTGTAGGGCACCGTTCTTCAGTCTAGGATGTTGTTCCTGTTTAGACTAATTCTATTTGGAGCTAGGGAATCGATCATAGTTTCTAAATGAATGGCACATCCTCTTTAGATAGGTTTCCTCTTATAAAAATAGCCGACCCTTCTATATTCTTAAGTCTCATCTTCTGCTTCCTGTTTCCTGTCTTTTATTGTTCTTGTCCCTTTACTCCCCACCTTGGTCAGAGATTTTTTCAGTTGTGTGATTCCCATTGTTCCTATTCGTTCTTCCTCACTGGAATCAGCCTTGAAGGAATGCTACCTCTTAAGAACATAAGAACCCTGTTCAATCAGACCAAAGGTCCATCTAATCCAGCATCCTGTTTCCCACAGTAGCCAAACAGATGCCTACGAGAAGTGCACAAGCAGGACATGATGGCATGGCAATAGCCCTCTTCTTCTGTTGTTTGTAGCAACTGGTTTGAGACATGTTGCATCAGATCCTGGAGGCAATATATAGCTATCATGAATAGTAGCCATTGAGCCTTAAGCTCCATGCATTTGCCTAATCTTCTTTTAAAACTGTCAAAGTTGCTGGCCATCTCTCTATCTTGTGGTAGGGAATTCTATAGTTTGTGTGAAGAAGTACTTCCTTTTATCTGTCCTGAATCTCCCACCACTTAGCTCCATTTGTTGACTCAGGTTCCAGGGTTATGGGCGAAGAAGAAAAATCTCTCTTTCTGCACTTCATCCACACCATGGATGATTTTATAAACCTTGATCATATCCCTCCTTACTTACCTTTTTTTTTCAAAACTGAAGAGCCCCAAATGTTGTAATCTTTCCTTGTAGGGGAGTTGCTCCAGTCCCTGATCATTTTGGTAGTCCTTTTCTGCACCTTTGCTCTACAATATCCAATCTTCTTAAAAAGTAGAGTCTCTCTAGAGGTGTTTGGGGAAAATTGCCTTAATCTTAATGATAAATGTGATAACAGAACAGAACATATCTCCTTTCCTACAACTGCCTACTATGTTTTATTTTCAGCACAGGGGCTGCTCCTCATGGAGATGCATGGACAAAACAAATTATCACATGAGTGTTTTTTTTTTACTGTTACATGTGTTTGGTTCTCCTCACTCACCCTCCAGAGAAATACCTTGTAAATATTTGTGTGCATCCTTGGAACAGTGTAGACAGGACACTTTTGTGTGTACATTTGTGGATGCACAGGGGAATTCTTTTTGGATGTAAAGGATATGTGTGGGACAGCTTAGTGAGAATGAATTGGATACTTTATCTTCCAAACATCTGTCAGCCAAAAGGAAGAGCAGAGAGGGTTAGAATAATTTAATGATTCCTTGACATTGTCACAATGTTCTTGAACCTTGTCCGGTGTTCTGTCACACATAAAGTTTCCCCCCTCAGAATATTTTCCAATCCTACTTTTGAAGTGGCAGTTATATCAGGAAGGGGCTCCTATCTTTTCTTTAAAGAAATACTGGTGGCTTTCCCACAACAATACCTAAGTTAGTGTTCTACAGACTGATAGGAGAACCATTGCAAAGATGTCAATGATTCAGTGACACATGGATTTCTTTTGTGTTGTTCCATTTAATTGAATGAGAACGATTGGAATGGTATCCCACTGTTTATACTGTAGATACAGCAAGACGAATAGAATAGTAAGGCTGTGAGCCTATACCCACTTACTGAATGCAGTGGGACTTACTTCTGAGTAGACCTGTATACAATTGTGCCTAGTGGTGTAGTGGAGCCAGGGCTGGCAGGCACTTTTCAATTAGCAGGGATGCTGAAGTCATCTGCCACACAGCTTCCCTGTTCACTCTGGGCTTAGGTGCAATTCTCACAGTAGCTGGTGAGAAATGAGTTTTCCCAGCAGCAATAATATTGTTCCCTGTTGTAATTCAAAGTATTTGGGGGTGGCTTGATCTTGAATGGACAATTAAGAGCCATTAGCTTTACAAAAGACCTGCTGTTGGTGGAGATAACAAGTGCTAGAACTGGTTTGTTGCTAGGGATGACCCATCTGCCTGCATTTTTGGACTCTTGGGGCCGGGTGGCTATGGGGACTGTCTTGATGAGTGCCTGTACATCAACATGTACCATTACACCGTTGATTGTACCGTAAGAGGCATATGGCATCTGCTGATTTAAAACTAGCTCAGTGCATACTGGATTGAAGAAATATTCTCTGCCCCCCCTGCAATTATGGGATATTTTCTTCAAGAACCCCCACCCACCCCTTTTTGTGACTCTCTCAGTAGACTCATATACTTGACTGCTTTTACATGCTGCCTTCCTTGAAGGAGATGAGTTGGGGCAGAGGAGAGATGCCCTACTGATATGTTAAGAGAGATCAATGGCACAATGACTCTGACAATTGAATTAATGTAAAACTCCTCAGAGTGTTAGAACATAAAGTGAAAGCCACACAATTTCATTCCTTTTATCTCTTTGATCCCCATGTTCAAGATTCGTGAAGGCCTGCAGCAGCGCTTAGACTGTAACGCAATAGTGGAAGGAGCTATTATTGACTTTGGCATTATTGAGTGCCTGATACCAGTTTACTGAAGCTGGGGATGCTGGGATTTATTATTACAATTATTATTTTTAGCTCAAACAAGATTTCTGTAACAGCAGAACTAGTCATGGTGCCATTGATGTCTTGTCTTAAAGAAAGGACTACTTGTCATCTGGAGCATTTACAGGATGTTTCAAAAGGTGTATATTTTTTTAAATGTAGTTTAATTAGAAAGGATTTAACTTTTTAATCAGTAAAAGGAAGTTCAGCAGACGAGCACATAACCAATGGGGGAACAATTTCCCACAATTATAGAGGAGGAAATTATCATCTCCCTTCATGGATCACTGCCTTGTTGAGGCAAAGGGGCTTGTGTAACTCAGTGAAGCCATAAGCTATGCCATGCAGGGCCACCCAAGACGGACAGGTCATGGCGGAGAGTTCTGACAAAATGTGGTCCCCTGGAGAAGGAAATGGCAACCCACTCCAGTATTCCTGCCAAGAAAACCACATGGAACGTATCACAAGGCTAAAAGGTATGATGCCGGAAGATGAGCCCCTCAGGTCGGAAGGTGTCCAATATACTACTGGGGAAGAGCAGAGGAAATTTCCAAGTAGCGCCAGAAGGAGTGAAGCGGCTCGGCCAAAGCCGAAAGGACACTCAGCTGTGGATGTGTCTGGTGGTGAAAAGAAAATCCGATGCTGTAAAGAACAATATTGTTTAGGAACCTGGAATGTCAGATCAATGAATCAAGGTAAGCTGGAGGTGGTCAAACATGAGATGGCAAGATTGAACATCGACATCTTGGGAATCAGCGAACTAAAATGGACAAGCATGGGTGAATTTAAGTCGGGTGACCTGAATATCTACTACTGTGGGCAAGAATCCCTTAGAAGAAATGGAGTAGCACTCATAGTCAATAAAAGGGTGGGAAAAACAGTACTGGGGTACAATCTCAAAAACAACAGAATGATCTCAGTATGAATCCAAGGCAAACCATTCAACATCACAGTAATTCAAGTCTATGCCCCAACCACTGATGTTGAAGAAGCTGAGGTTGATCGGTTCTATGAAGACCAACAACACCTTCTAGAACTAACGCCAAAAAAATATGTCCTCTTCATCGTAGGGGATTGGAATGCTAAAGTAGGAAGTCCAGAAATCACCGGGATAACAGGCAGGCATGGCCTTGGTGTACAAAATGAAGCAGGACAAAGGCTAATAGAGTTTTGCCAAGAGAACACGCTGATCATAGCAAACACTCTTTTCCAACAGCACAAGAGGCGACTCTACACATGGATATCACCAGATGGTCAATATCGAAATCAGATTGATTATGTCCTTTGCAGCCAAAGATGGAGAAACTCTATACAGTCAGTAAAAACAAGACCTGGAGCTGACTAGGGATGTCAGAGAATTCCACCACGGATCTCGGGGAGGCCGAATGCCAGCGCATTTGGCCCCCCGAAATCTGTGGCGGAATGGCCTGCCCCCCCTGCTGCCCCCCGCGGATCCCCCCGGGATGAGACTTACCTGGGGCGGATCTTCCGGGTGGTGGCGGCTCCAGCGGCGGTTCGGTGGCTGCCGCCTCCATTTCCCATGTAAAAAAAAAAAAAGACGTGATAGGATTTGTAAAGATTTACATAGTCTGTCATGGCTAGGTTAAAAAAAAACGTGATAAGCTATGTAAATCTTTATGTAGCCTATCATGTCTGACTTTAAAAAACAACAACATACGCGTCCGCAAATGGTGGCGGCTATGGCCACCGCCATTTGCGTTCTTTATTTTGGCCCGTCTTAGTCTATGTAAATATTTACGTAGACTAAGACGGCGAAAATAAGGGGAACTCAAATAGCGTCCGCTATATTTACGTAGACTAATAAATATTTATGTAGACTAAGACAGGCCAAAATAAAGAACGCAAGTGGTGGCGGCTGTAGCCGCCACCATTTGCGTACGCGCGTGGGTTTTTTTTTTTTTTAAAGTCAGACGTGATAGGCTACGTAAAGATTTACGTAGCCTAACATGGCTGACTACAGGGACGCAAACGGCAGCGGCTACGGCCGCCACCATTTGCATCCCTGCTAGCCAGCGGCCGGATGTCCGGCTGCTGGCGGAGCCGGCTGGCGGCTCCGCAGAATCCCTGTGGAGCACAGCTGGCAGGCCAGGATTCTGGAGGGGAGGCGCTCCGTGCCTCCCCCTCTGGCAAGGATTCCGGGGGGAGGGACGGAGCACCTCCCCCCCACCATCAACATAATCCGCGAAAGGTAAGTCTCTTTCGTACATCCCTAGAGCTGACTGTGGCTCAGATCATGAGCTGCTTCTTGCAAAATTTTGGCTTAAATTGAAGAATGTAAGGAAAACCACTAAACCATTCAGGTATGACCTAAATCATATCCCTTATGGATATACAGTGGAGGTGAAGAATAGATTTAAGGGATTAGACCTGATAGACAGAGTGCCTGAGTTACTCTGGGCAGAGGTCTGTAACATTGTTCAGGAGGCAACAACTCAATCCATCCCAAAGAAAAAGAAATGCAAGAAAGCCAAGTGGCTGTCTGATGAGGCTTTACAAGTAGCTGAGGAAAGAAGGGAAGCGAAAAGCAAGGGAGAAAAGGGAAGATATATCCAGCTGAATGCAGAGTTCCAAAGAATAGCAAGGAGAGACAAGAAGGCCTTCTTAAATGAACAATGCAAAGAAATCGTGGAAAACAATAGAATGGGAAAGACTAGAGATCTTTTCAAGAAAATTGGAGATCTCAAGGGAATGTTTTGTGCAAAGATGGGCATGATAAAGGACAAAGAAGGCAGGGACCTAACAGAAGCAGATGAGATTAAGAAGAGGTGGCAAGAATACACAGAAGAACTATACAGGAAAGATTTTAATGTCCCTGATAGTCATGATAGCGCAGTCACTGTACTTGAGCTGGACATCCTAGAGAGTGAAGTCAAGCGGGCCTTAGGAAGCATTACTAATTGTCATTCGAGTGCAGATCTTGAGTGTTTGTACCTTGTGTTGGGTACCCGGGACAGATTAGGGATTCTGTTGGTGTACCGCCCACCCCGCTGCCCATCAGACTCCCTGCCTGAGCTGACGGAGGTGGTCTCGGACTTGGTGTTGAGGACCCCCAGGATGATGGTCCTGGGGGATCTCAACTTCCATGCCGAGGCCGCTGTATCCGGGGCAGCTCAGGACTTCATGGCCGCCATGACAACCATGGGGCTGTCCCAACATGGCATCGGCCCAACGCATATAAAAGGACACACGCTTGATCTGGTTTTCTCGACTGGGCAGGTGGATGGTGATCTGAAAGTGGAGGAATTAACATCTGTCCCTTTGTCATGGTCAGATCACTTCCTGCTGAGGTTTAGACTCCTGGCGGCCTTTCCCCTCTGCAAGGGTGGGGGACCTATTAAAATGGTCCGCCCCCGGAGATTAATGGATTCTGATGGATTCCAGAGGGCTCTGGGGGATTTTCCTGCTGGTATGGCTGGTGCTCCTGTCGAAGCCCAGGTCGCTCTGTGGAATGCAGAGATGACTCGGGCGGTTGACACGATCGCGCCCAAGCGCCCTCTCCCTCTGAGCAGAGCCCAGCCAGCTCCTTGGTATACACCTGAGCTGAGGGCAATGAAGCAAGAGGGGAGATGGCTAGAACGCAGGTGGAGGAAAACTTGTGCTGAGTCTGACCGAACACAGGTAAGAGCCCACTATCGAGCCTACTCTGTGGCGGTGAGGGTGGCAAAAAGGCAGTTCTTTTCCACCAGCATTGCATCTTCTCAGTGTCATCCAGCGGAGCTTTTCCGAGTGGTTCGCAGCCTGTTACATTCTGGGCCAGGGAGAGAGACGGTGGAACCCTCGGTAGCACGCTGTGACAAGTTTGCGCGGCACTTTGAGGATAAAATCGCTCAGATTCGTCATGAATTGGACACCACCATTAATGCAGTTCCATTGGTAGAGGCGTTCAGAGCACCGTCTGGTCCAGTTTTATTGGATGAGTTTCAGTTACTGAGGCCTGAGGATGCGGACAAGGTGCTTGGCTAAGTCCAATCGACCACTTGTGTGCTTGACCCTTGCCCTTCATGGCTTATTAAATCAAACAAGGAGGGGATGTCTGGCTGGGTCCAGGAGGTTGTAAATTCCTCCTTGAGAGAGGGAGTGGTGCCTGCCGCTTTAAAATAGGCAGTAATTAGACCACTCCTGAAAAAGCCTAACCTGGACCCAGAGGATGTTAACAATTATAGGCCAGTGGCCAACATCCCCTTCCTGGGCAAGGTGCTTGAGCGGGTGGTTGTAGGACAGCTCCAGGCACTCTTGAATGAAACGGATTATCTAGATCCATTTCAATCGGGCTTCAGGCCTGGTTTTGGAACGGAAACTGCCTTGTTCGCCCTGTGGGATGACCGCTGCCGGGAGAGGGACAGGGGGAGTGCGACCCTGTTGATTCTCCTGGACCTCTCAGCGGCTTTCGATACCATCGACCATGGTATCCTTCTGGATAGGTTGTCTGGGTTGGGAGTTGGAGGCACTGCACTACAGTAGTTCCGTTCCTACTTGGATGGCCGATTCCAGAAGGTGGTGCTGGGGGATTATTGCTCTGTGCCATGGCAATTGTGCCATGGGGTTCCACAGGGCTCTATTTTATCCCCCATGCTGTTTAACATCTACATGAAACCGCTGGGGGAGGTTATCCGGAGGTGTGGGCTGAGGTGCCATCAATATGCGGATGACACCCAGCTCTACCTCTCTTTCTCATCAAAACCAGGTGAGGCAGTGGCTGTTCTGAACCAGTGCCTGGGCACGGTAATGGACTGGATGAGGGCTAATAAACTGAAACTCAATCCACACAAGATGAAGGTACTGTTAGTGGGTGGTTCGTCTGCCCGGCTAGGTGATATTCAACCTGTTCTGGAGGGGGTTGCACTCCCCCTAAAGGATCAGGTTCGTAGTTTGGGGGTGCTCTTGGATCCAGAACTGTCACTTGAGGCACAGGTGAACTCAGTGGCACGGAGCACTTTTTATCAGCTTAGGCTGGTATACCAACTACGCCCTTATCTGGACAGAGATAGCCTAGCTACAGTTATCCATGCTCTGATAACTTCTCGTCTGGATTACTGCAATGCGTTATACGTGCGGCTGCCTTTGAAAACGGTCCGGAAACTTTAGCTGGTCCAAAATAGGGCAGCAAGATTGTTAACAGGGACTGGCCTGCGAGCTCATATTACACCAGTACTTTTCCAGCTGCACTGGCTGCCAGTCCATTTCCGGGCCCGATTCAAAGTGCTGGTGTTAACATTCAAAGCCCTTAACGGCTTGGGGCCAGGTTACCTGAAGGATCGCCTCCTCCCATATGTGCCTGCCCGGACCTTAAGATCATCATCAGCGGCCCTTCTCCGTGAGCCCCTGCCAAAGGAAGTGAGGCGGGTGGCTACTAGGAGGAGGGCTTTTTCTGTTGTGGCACCCCGGCTCTGGAATGAGCTCCCTAGTGAGGTTCGCCTGGCGCCTACATTGTACTCCTTTCGGCGCCAGGTGAAGACCTTTTTATTTTCCCAGGCATTTTAGCTTTCTAAATTTTTATCTTTGCTGTTTTAAATCTGTATTTTAAACTCCTGTACTGCTGCTAGGTTTTATTGTGGTTGTATTGTTATATTGTGGTTTTAATGTTCTATATATTTTAAATTGTTTTATTGTGTGTTGTTTGGTTTTAATTTTTGTGAACTGCCCAGAGAGCTTCGGCTATTGGGCGCTATAGAAATGAAATAATAATAATAATAATAATAATAATAATAATAATTACTAACAACAAAGCTAGCGGAGATGACAGTTTTCCAGCAGAGCTATTTAAGATCCTAAAAGATGATGCTGTTAAAGTGCTGCACTCAATATGCCACCAAATTTGGAACACTCAACAGTGGCCACAAGACTGGAAACGGTCAGTTTACATTCCAATTCCAAAGAAGGGCAATGCCAAAGAGTGTTCAAACTACTGTACAATTGCGCTCATTTCACATGCCAGCAAGGTGATGCTCAAAATCCTACAAGTTAGGCTTCAGCAGTATGTGAACCGAGAACTACCGGAAGTACAAGCTGGGTTTAGAAGAGGCAGAGGAACTAGAGACCAAATCGCCAACATTCGCTGGATCATGGAGAAAGCAAGAGAATTCCAGAAAAATGTCTATTTCTGCTTCATTGACTACGCTAAAGCCTTTGATTGTGTGGAACACAACAAACTGTGGCAAATTCTTAAAGAGATGGAAGTACCAGACCACCTTACCTGTCTCCTGAGAAACCTGTATGAGGGTCAAGAAGCAACAGTAAGAACCAGACATGGAACAACCGATTGGTTCAAAATTGGGAAAGGAGTACGACAAGGCTGCATATTGTCACCCTGCTTATTTAACTTATATGCAGAGTACATCATGAGAAACGCCGGGTTGGATGAATCACAGGTCGGAATTAAGATTGTCGGGAGAATTATCAACAACCTCAGATAGGCAGACGATACCACCCTAATGGCAGAAAGCGAAGAGGATCTGAAGAGCCTCTTGTTGGGGGTGAAAGTGGAGAGTGCAAAAGCTGGTTTGAAACTCAACATTAAAAAAACTAAAATCATGGCATCTGGCCCCATAGTTTCCTGGCATATAGAAGGGGAAGAAATGGAAGCAGTGACAGATTTTATTTTCTTGGGCTCCAAGATCACCGCAGATGGTAACTGTAGCCATGAAATTAAAAGACGCTTGCTCCTTGGGAGGAAAGCGATGGCAAACCTAGACAGCATAGGAAGAAGCAGAGACATTACCTTGCCGACAAAGGTTCGTATAATCAAAGCTATGGTTTTCCCAGTAGCAACGTATGGCTGTGAGAGCTGGACTCTAAGGAAATCTGAGTGCCGAAGGATTGATGCTTTCGAACTGTGGTGCTGGAGAAGACTCTTACGAGTCCCCTGGACTGCAAGGAGGTCAAATCAGTCAATCCTAAAGGAAATCAACCCTGACTGCTCATTGGAAGGACAGATACTGAAGCTGAAGCTCCAATATTTTGGCCACCTAATGCGAAGAGAAAACTCCGTGGAAAAGACCCTGATGCTGGGAAGGATTGAAGGCAAAAGGAGAAGGGGACGGCAGAGGATGAGATGGCTAGATAGCATCACCGATGCAATGAATATGAACTTGAGCACAGTCGGGGAGAGAGTGGAGGACAGGAAGGTCTGATGTGCTATGGTCCATGGGGTCACGAAGAGTCGGACACGACTTAAGGACTGAACAACAACAACAACAAATTATCACCTCTGTATGTATTTCCAATTCCCTGAAAACAAAATGATGTGTGTCTTAGGGATGCAACATTTTCTTAGGTTTCAGAAAATTAAATTGTCTATAATACCCATCTCTTTGCAAGATGCTTGCATTGCCAGGGACACTTTTTATTTTTTAAGGAGTGGGGAGGAGTCATCTTCCTACTTCCCTTGTCTCCCCAGTGTTTTAGATCACACACAATGATTTCTCAAGAGCTCTTATATCTCTGGGTACTATGAATTTTCAAAAAGCAAACCATACATTCTTATGGTACTGTTTTATCTCACTTTAATCACAAATATATCCAAGAACAGTCCCATGAACTTGGCTATGAATCTTATGCTGATCTCTTCCTCCACTCTCATCATCCCCAGTATCCCACAACCATGAAATGGTGCCCTTGAGTGGGGTAAGGCAGAGATAAAAATATAACAGATTTGTAGCCAACACAAGGTGTAGAGGCCCCTAGTTGGACAATGTTTTTATCTGAGGGTTGAAGATGTTATATGAAATATCTTGTTGCTCATAGTGAACATTCTCATTCATCTAGATGGCCGATGTAGTGTAGTAGTTACAGTGTTGGACTGGGATTCAGGAGATGCAGGTTCTAGTCCCTACTCAGCCATGAAGCTCATTGTGTGGCTTTGGGCCAGTCACTGACTTTCATTCTAATCTACCTCACAGGGTTGTTGTGTGGATAAAATGGACAGGAGGACAGCCATATAAGCTGCCTTGGGCTCCTTGCAAGAGGAGAAAGGCAGGATATAAATATAATAAATAAATATGATCTACTACTTCTGGTAAACAGCTTGTACAGCTTTTTGAAAGACTGTGGACTGGTATTGCAAGTTTTGTGTCCTTTTAAAGAGCTGTAGAATGAACTTGTTTATTCAGAGGAAATTGGGACACCCCCCCCACACACACACAGACACAGAGTGGAACACCTCTCTTGGACTTTTTAGTACTAATAATGCTCATCTCCAGCCAGAGCAAGTCAAATAGAACCTGGGGGTCTGCCTGATGTTAATCTCTGCGAAACCTGAGGTTCTGTTTTTTAACACCTTTAATTATTAGGTCATAGTTCATTACTGAGTGCTTGTATCTTGGAAAGTGCATTGCAAATAAGGACCTTGTTAATCCTGAGGACCTGTGCTGTGCTGTGCCCTTGCTACTCTTACAGGAGGCTATATAGACCTAACCCTTTTCAAAATGTTCAGCCGCTGTGTGCCCTTCTTCTCCCCAGCACAGTTCCAAGTTCATTTTTATCTCCAGAATTTTGTCAGAAATTAAGCTGCTGTGCTAGGATTGCCAGCTGGCTGCTGTGTTGCTAGTCTAGCTGTTATTTTGGTTAATTAGCCAGTTGAGTTGACTGCAAGAGCCTCTTATGGGCAATTGCACAGACTGGCATTTGTGTGTTGCTCCTCTTGGTGCCATAAGTGGTGGGGTTTCCTGCCGAAAGGAACGCCGGCTGCCTCTGGCCCTAGCACAATGCATCCAGAAGAGGTGGTTCTCTTTCCTTCATGTTGCACACTTGCCCCTTTCCTTCCCTCCTGCGCTCTCCTGATGTGACATTCAGTGGCTCAGGCTGCTTCTCCTCATCAAGGATCAGTTGTAGACCCGGTGCCAGCAGAGCAGAAGGAAATGTCGGCTGCTGTTGGCGCAGTGTTGCCAACCCATATTGCTGCAGCCTGGACCCACAGGCTGGTTTCTTCTGCATGCCCAGATGCTCTTTGGAAATGGAATTTGGGGAAAAGGTTAGGCCAAGAGGCAAAATTCATTTTTAGCATATTCAGTAAATACCAACCTCTCAGTTATCATGAGAATTGCTTCTTCAAATGGGCTCTTCTTCTAAACCTTTCCCTAAGAACTGAAGGGTTAGTTAGTTAGTTAGTTAGTTAGTTAGTTACATGTTATACTGTATGCTAATACATCTAATATTGTCCTGGATGTCATTCATTCATTGTCTTTGGGACCAGGAAAATGCCTTTCTTTCACTAGCAATACACACTAACATTGGACTAGTGTATAATGTGCAATTTGTCCCCAAGGACCTAGTGACACATGTTAGAACATTGTATTCCTGTATTAAGTGAAAACCACTGCTCTTTAGTTACTTGGTACATCTCAGGCAGCTTTGTAGTGTCTGCTGCTCAGTATTGTGCAGGTCCAGATGTGACTTGTTAAGTCTGACTCTCTCTTTTGCGTCTTGTTATATTTGTCCTTGAATTTTCCTTTTCGAGCTACTTCTCCTGAAGTGTATTTGACCATCCATGTAACATATCGAAGTCTACATATTTTCCCCAAGCTCTGTATTTTGCTAGAACAGTATCCCCCTGTATAGCATCATAAGTAACATGAAATTATCCTTTGGCATGTGTGGTGTTTATGGGTGTGTGGTGGAAATGCAGCCTAGTAAGGAAATGATCAACTTGAGCACACTCCCCGAGAGAGTGGAGGACAGGAAGGCCTGGCGTGCTATGGTCCATGGGGTCATGAAGAGTTGGACATGACTTAACGACTGAACAACAACAACAAGGAAATGATCAACTGCATGCTCTCTTCCTTGCAGTTCACTCCCCCCATCCCCCAGTATATAGGTGAGGTAAGACTTCTGGGCCTCTTTCAGTTGATGTTCAATGTAGTTAAGCAATATCAAAAAACCAAGAAACTACCCTTAACCACAGTTAAGTTATAAAAATGTATTGAACGATAGCATAGACTTCTGTTTACATGAGGCACCAAACTGTGGCAACAAAGCCATTACGACTTCAGTGTTCTATGTCTAAATAGATAAATAGCCTAATATATTTATTGAGGTAACAACCACATTCTCCCGTGCTTTGATAAAGGGCAGGATGTGGCACAGATCACCCATTCAAATTGGGCAGGCAAGAAGCTATATGCGTGGATCACAACCTGTGGCTTTGTGAAATCAGTCCTCAAATTAGACTACCTGTCTCCCCTCACCTCTGATGGTGTGGGTAATAACAGCTTTGGGGCAGGGCATTCAAGTTGGTGAAATGGCACAGGGGACAGCATTATAACCCCAATCCTGGAAGGCTGCTTTTAATCAAAGAAAAAGATGAGTGGAGATTCCCATATCACATTAAGACTGCAATGTCTTATGCAATCCTATGCTCATTTACTTTGGAGTAAGCTCTGTTGAACACAGGCTGTGGATTACATCCAAGTAAACATGCAAAGGATTGCTCTGTTAGTCTGGCCCAAAGGTTCAATCTGAATGCTGCATTTTTGAGTCATGTTGATAGCTCTGTTAAAGGCTCCCTGTGACCGTTGGAAACATAATAGCGACAGGGATATGGAACAGAGATACTACATAGCTTAGTTCTTGTACCTTAAACAAGTATTATCTGGGCTGTTCGTATGAGCTGAATTGGGAGATTTATTTTACTGGCATTGGGCAACTAAAGCTCCAAGCTTAATAATTCCAGAACACCCTGTTTATGGACTTGCAAACCCTAGTTTGGACAGGTAATTTGGAGACAGCCTCTTGTTGGCTTCCCCTTGCTCTTCCTTATTAAACCCATTAAGCCCATACCAATCTTGTTGAATCGCTCTGCTTGGTGCTGCAGTCAGAGGTAGGACCAAGTGCAATCAATATTGGGAAATGGTTCAGTACCCAGCCACAACAACCCCTGTATTCTGGATGGCCAGGCCCCAATGCACCATTGGCATCGGACGCTTTCCAGGCACCATTACCTCAGTGAGAGCTCTTCAGCTTGCCCATTGTTACTGTGCTGTAAGCTTAAATGAGTTGTGTAGTTTGAACTTTGAAATGCAATTGACAAGAGTTAAAATGACACCAGCCTTGTCCTCATATAGATCTATTATATTCTGACGTTGGTCCATGCATACTAAAGAGAGCACATTTGGAAATCACAAGTCACTTAAAATGTCTTTTGCCTGGAATATCTCTGAATTTCCTGCCAATATGGGGAGTGACGTCAAATAATAGGTGCTATTACTGGAGCATGAAATGATTAGTTAAAGTTCACGGTGCTTGGCTAGATCATTTAGACCCTTATTAGGGGAAAAAAGAAAATGTGAATGGTGTGTGTGTGTGTGTGTTCCTTTTTTAAAAATGTAACCCCTCCAAGAGTTTTGGCATTAAGTTCTTCTTCTGCATTGTGGCCCCAATCCAGTTAGGGATAGAAGTGCACGGAAGCAAGGTTCTATGTTGGACTCGATGGCCTTGTAGGCCCCTTCCAACCCTACTATTCTGTATGAATATCTCTAGCTAGATCAGGTGTGAGGGCCTGTAGTGATCAGAGTGCATGTTTTGTACGCACAGGATCCTGGGTTCAGTTCCCAGCATTTTGGATGCAGTAAAGTGGCAGGATTTGGGAAGAACTCTGCTTCAGGCCTGAGAAAGCAAGCTGCTCCCCATTAAAGTGGAGATGGGCCAGCAGTCTGACTTCGTATTGGGTGACTTCACAGGGTTCCTGGCCCAATTCAACTTCTGGGGATGCACATATGTACCCCTCCCTGCCTCCACTAGCACTGATCAGGTGATTGGAAGGATGAGCAGGGATCTCAAATGTTGTCTCCTCATCTCTGTTCCTTTCTCCTCTGCAGTGTCCATTTGCACCATTGCCTATTATCTCATTGGAGTTATGAATGCATTGCCTCATCAGCTATGCATGCCAAAGGCCAGATCGGAGTGCATTAGAGGTCCACATTCCACTGCTCAGTGCATAAGACTTGCCTGTGTGTGGAGTGTAAGTGAAGCCTGGTCGCGAGGGCATCAAGCTTGACTTAAGATGGATTGACAGGTCGTCATTCCTTTCATTGTTGCTGTTTGTCTAATGATCTGCACCTGAGCGCCACTGTGCATTCCATGTCACTTATTAGAAAGCTGCAAGTCTGAGGCAACTGTTGCTTGCTGTTTATATCCATATCTCACCTGTGATAACTTTAACAAGAAATGACGTGAGGCAGCGTCTGGAGCCAGCTGAAGGTCACGGGTAGTTTGCGAAGGAAACCTGTGCAGCTCTTTCTCTGACTCTGGGCCCTGCCAATTCAGATTTGTTGAGAGCAGCAGGCTGAGTCATTTCACATCATTAATGCCAAAACGGCTGAGGGCATGCTACCTGCATTAGCTTCTCAGTTCCAGGAGTAGAAGCACACAGAGCTATTAGTGTGCCTCGTTCACAGCCTAGATAAGAATGCTGGAATAGTTCCACATGGCAGATGAACAAAAGAAGTCATTAGGTTTATGCTTGTCCACATCTACTCAAGTAGCTGACAGTCTCTGCCCTTGCTGCTTTAAATCAAGACTGATTTACCGCATTGCCTTTTTTGTTAGGATTGTGTAAAAAAACAACAACACGAGCCACATGTAGTCCATTACAGCCGTTAACTTATATTTTCCATTGCAAACAGCTTCTGGTAGTACACAAATAGGTATTCATTATGCCCTTAATACTGCTGTAGCAACAAAACGTGCTTTTGCAACTTTGATAATGGTAATAGTTACTGGAATGCATATAACCTTGTGTGGCTGCGTAGCTAAAAGATTAGGAAGAAAAGAATGCCACCCCATTTTTCAGCCCCATGCACAGGCTATGAAAGTAGGAAAGCGTACTTCAGTGCCATGCTCCTGTAGTGGTGGGCGGGCAGCGAAGGAGGCGAAAGCTTTAAAACTCTCAGGGGCAGGGGGAGTTAGCAGTAAAGGTGGGGATGGCAGTGTCCATTTTTAAACTGGTCTTCCTTTTACTGTACAGGAATTTTCCTGGCCGCTTGAAGGAGTGCAGTTGGTGGCCAGCCAGGCTACCATGTTCTCCCACAATGGCATGTGGCATCGAAGGGGATCCTGACCCTGTGGCTGACCCCTGTCTGCAGCTGTTCCTAGCTGCTTTAAGTGGCTGGGAAAACTTGTGAAAAAGGGAGCAGTGTAGGCTGGGAGCTCCTATGCCAGTGGAGCGGAGTACAGTTCTTTTGGAGTTCTGACGGATTCTCTTCCCACTGGCATAGGAGCTCCCAACCTCCACTGAAAGGGAAGTTTTAAAATAGCCAGTGCCTCAAAGTGCCCCTCTCTCAGGGGAAGTCAGGGTGAATTAAGGTACTTGAATTAAATTGCTGTGGACATGTGGACAGACAGGCTTGTCCCCCCCCCCCGCCACTCCTGCACATTGTTAAATCAATAGAAGACACTGAGTTACTTCTGCTCCTGTTCCCCTTTTGTACTCAGACAAGTGAAATGGACAAGAAGGGTGGGTGGGTTGAGGACAATCCCGTATATGCGCACATTCAAACCATCAGCTCAAAATCAATAAAACTCTGTGTACCTGGACATCTCCATTTTTTAGCCCTCTGCCTCCCCCCTCAGGCTTTGAATCAACATTCTTCCCCTCCCCTCGCTTGAATGCAATGGAGGAGTTACTTCCAAGTGGACATGAAAACTTCCTCCCTCCCACCCCTCTCTTTCCCTCCTGTGCCAGTGGCGCCCCTAAGCCCTGTTGAAGTGATGCAAAGGTGCGCACAAGAACTCTCCTCTGGAAAAGCGATATTGTGAATGACTGAGCAGCAGCAGTGCCAATAATAATAATGGTCCTGGTGGGATTAGGGGTCATTTTGGGGCCATCAGCTCTTAAAGTCAATAAAGCTCTGCCTACCTGAGAATCAGGAAGAGGGGGAGGGGAAGGACATTGCAGGGATGGGTGTAAAGCTATGATGGCTGTGTGGAGATTTTTAATTTTAATTTTTACAAAGGGAACCCTAAAGTAATCTGCTGACATTCTCAGGAGTAAACCTCATTGAAAAAAAATGTGATTTACTTCTGAGTAGACATGGTTATCCATGACAGCTCAATTGTTCCTTGAGGCAAAAAGATTAAAAGGGAGGCTTCCTCTCCACCACTCTTCCCCCCCCCCTGCCCCGTGGGTGATGAACTGCAAATGAGAATGAGTTACTTCCAAGTAGGGATGCACAGTTTTAAAATGGCAGGCTTGAGGCTTGCTCTCTAGAACTCCCACTCCCCATTCCCACACTGAATGAATATTATAGCAGCAGGCAGAGGAATTCTCCTGACCCCTCTGCTCCTGTACTTGGCAAAGTGCAATTTGAAGTTATTTCTGGGTAGACATGACTCTGCTCTCCCTGCACGCACCGCACCCCTGCCACTTTCCCTTCTGCCCATCAGCACTGCTCCAGCAGTCCACAGTGAGGAAAGTTCTACTCACACAGAGCCCCAAAGCTCCATAAAAGTGCCGAGAGGGGATATTCCATCAGAAAAGCAATTTCAGAAACACTGGATTTTAGAGCTAGAAACAGTGTGCTGGCTACAGAGAAGGGAATGTGTCATCTGACCCTATCAATTTCGGGGTGCAGTAGGACCAGCGTAAAAACCCTGTGAAGATCCGGCCCTGCTTTTGGGTTTCCAGAGGCATCTGGCTGGCCACTGTTGGAAACAAAATGCTAGACTTGACAAACCTTTCGTTTGGCCCAACAAGGCACTTTTTGTGAGCAGTGGATTGGAACTCTGTCACTCAAAGTAGCAATGGCCAATAGAATAACTGACGTGTATTTTTTCAATAAACAAACTAATGAAAACTAAAGACATCAATAGCTATTAAGGGAAATGGGGATATATTAATTTGGGCAGATCTGCTTTTTAAAACTCTTGAAATACAGGCAGACGCAATATATTCTGCTAGGTGGTTTGATCCATGACGCTTTACTTTGCTTGGTTTTGGAACATCTGTAGGGCTCGCAAATCACTATCCCTATGTATAATGCTTTGGAAAGCAATCTTGTGAAATGTCTGCTTTATAGATGGAGGGCTTCGAAATCAGAGTCTTTTCTTTATCCTAAGCTCTGCTGGCAGGAACCAGGCAGGATGGGAGGAACAATGGAATTGTTATTGCCTCCCATTCCTCGTTTAAAAGTATTTTGCTAGACAGGTCTCTCAGCCTGTCTAGCTTGCTTAGCTTTGGGGGGGGGGGGACAGGGCCAGGAACAGAGAAACTTTAGGATCCTGTGGATTCTGACTACTTCCTCCTCCCTCCCTCCCTCCTACTCACCAGCATGCCTCCTTTCCACCCTCCATGCTCTCTTCCCTCTTGTGACCTTGGAAAAAGGAGCTACTGCAGATATTTCTGTGGGGTGTGTGTTTGTGAACATCCATGATAGGATCTCCTTCTCCATGCTCATAACTCTGATTATGAGCATGGAGGAGATCCACAACATCTTATAGCACCCCAGACACTGTCTAGGGACTACAGGATTGCTCTGTTAGTCTTTTTTTCCCCTTTCATTTCCACTGACTTAGAGTTATGGAAGCCAGGGAAAGATCTCCATATTTTTATTTCCACTTTAAAAATAAATCTAGATGAGACATAATTGCATGTTAACAAAAATGTTCAATTTAAACTATTTCCCCTGGTACACAGCATACCAAGTGGTTTTCCATTTGTCTTAACCACCCTCAAAATAATCACATTTCTTTTTTGTTTAGGGATGCTCTCAGGTCTTTAAAACCACTTTCCAGTGCAAGATGCAATGAATTCTAGATACAGTAATGGGCAATAAGTGTGGAAAAAGAACAGTATTACTGGTGTATGGTGGAACAAGGAAGATACTTGTAGTCATTCTCCTGTAAACAAAAGCACAATAGGAAGAAAAAATCACATGCTCTTACTTTAGATGGGACCACAGAGTGAAGCATCCACTGAATTATTTCTCTGATCTGTGGAGGGAAACAGCTCCTGGCAAATTAGAGTACTGGAAAAGTGCCATGGAAACTAAATGGTTGAAGAATGAAAACAGGCAAAAATGTGAGGGCTGTCCTATAAAATACACAGTTTTCTCAACACCTTCCTTCCCATTTCTGATAGTTAAATTCAGTTTCCATGGCAATGTCTTATCAAAATGTACTTTTCACTCCTAGTGACCTAATCAGCCTACTTATTGGGCTGTGAAAAGTAAAATTTGGGCTGAGGATTATTATTATTTTTTTTTACAAAGGAATTGATAGGTAGGAGCTTGTAAACGAGGGAAAATTTGATTAGTGTTGTTGCATTTCCAACTGTTTATCACTATCTCAAAAGGCTCTTTTATGTCCTAGCTAGAAGCATATCAGATCCTTCACTATGAAGCTTGTGTTAGATGTCCTTATAATGGTAGTGCTCTTTCCCAGGCCCACCTTGATTTGTTTTGCTTATCCCCTCTGAAATAGTTTTGCCATCTTCCTGCCTTTTATTTACTTCGGGTATTCTTCACAGGATTTTGCTTTGCCTGAGGATGCCAAAATCCTTCAGAAAGCAACAATAATCTGTTTCCATTCTCTTGATAATGGGCAGTATCTGCTATCAAAGAATGGCATAATAGAGCTGAATTCTGCAGTCACCTGTAAAATGAATCCTAGAATTCCTAGTACAGTAATCTGTGCTGGGAAACTGGGTGTGGACATCTTTCACTGATTCTTACTTTTATTGGGCTGGAAACATCACATAATTTTAATAAACAGGATTTTACAGTCTTGGCAAAGCTGCTGGATTCAGTCAAGGTTGATCTTGATTTTACGTTGGCAATTAGTGACTTGTTACCATGGTAACTACACTTCACATGGTTCTTGAAATTAAACGGCTGAACGTGATCGGCCCTTTTCTTTTAGCATCCACAGTTAAAGGCACTCGCTCTGTGTGAGAGAGATTTTGATTACAGATTCCCATAAAATATCTATAAACATGCACAATAACAGAAGAGCTCCATCAATTAAAACCAAGTATTCAATAATTCATTCTTTAATTAAAGTGCCTCGCTTTTCCTATTGCTCTAACCTTTCAAGTGTTAAAGGAGACATAAGAGCTAATCATTTTGCGAGAAGTACTTTTTTAAAATTAACAAATTAAGAAAGAGGAATGAAGGAGGGGGAAGGAATGGGAGATCTTCAAACTGCATTACTTATCTGCATTTAACGAACAGAAGAAAAATCTTTTTCAAAGTTAAATATCTACAGTTCATTAGTTTTCCCTCTAGGCTTGTGTGTATGGGGTGGGGGTGGGGAAGGGTGTCATTCATCTCTGCTAGTGAACAGAAGATGTGAGTCATAGTATACATTTCTATGGAGGAGGTAGAAAACCATGTATGAATTTTGAGCATATCCACAAACATGAAATTTTGGATAGAACAGTGGCTGTGTATGACATTGATCCATTAAAAATACACTTGGAAGTGGAAAGAGAGCAATTAGAGGTTTTCTAGGCTGTGAAGAAGTGTGGCAAGCTTTTATCATTTCAGAACTTAACCATAATGTCAAACTAAACTCAGTTCTCACAAGTGACAACCCATGTGGATGGCTGCTCATGCAACAGTGTGGTCACTACATCATATAGGGAAGGTATTTGAATAGCCTTCGCATGTGATTTGACCAGTTTCAGCTATGCTTCTGGGGCTCTGTCAAGGTTGAAATTTGCTAGGCTGTGTTGGAAGGTGATTTATGCAAACAGTTGCCTTGTGCAGCAGCACTCCCATGGTTGTGTGTAAAAGCAGCTAGCCATGTGGATCACTGGTCGCATGAATTGGGTCCTAGTCACAGTACACAGAGGAGTATTCTTGCTGTATCCTGTAACTGCAGATTAATTTGGTACTGTTACTAAACAAGTGTTTGAGAATAAAGGCTTTGGTTTGGCCACTGAAGTATTGTAATTACCACAAGGGCAAAAAAGCTGTTATTCCAAGCTCTGGGCAAATTTCTTACTCCCTAAACTAATTCTTCAAATGAAACTGCAACTTAAGAATACGATAGTTTCCAACTCTAATTCTGCAGTATTCTAAATGTCCTCAAATTTACCACCTTCCCATGTCCTATCTAAGGGTTGCTTAGGGTGCAATCCCATGCTTGTTTAAATAGAAAAAAATCCTACAACTTCCTAGCATTCCTCAACAAGTACACCCTTAGTGGTGTACTTAAAAAGCATCAAATGCAAATTAGATCAGCATGTTGGAAGATGCTGATAGTGGGTTGCTTACTTTTCTGGAACCCCCTTCTTCCAGATGATTGCCAAAGCTGCAGTCACAGCATCTACCAGATAAATGTAAGAAACTTTTAATAAAAACAGATATTTAAGTGCCAAAGGCAGGAATGGTGGTTTAAAAGTCATTCTAGTTTCCTAGGCAAACCAGAAAAACAATCCAGGGCTTGAAGTTGGTTTGTTTTGCAATCAACTAGAATTTCTTTTCAGCCACAATTCTTGATTGGCATGTGACAACAAGTGAACCTGCTAAAGTGAAACTAAATTCTGGTTTATTTCTCCCCCTGGCTATCTGGGAGTAGTGGGGCAGGGGGAGTGTGTGACCCTGGCATTTTGTGTGGGCAGATTCCTGCTCATGCCATAATAATACTAAATTCTGTCTTAGTGTTACATATGAATCAGGCCACTGTGGAACCCAAAGATGAATCCAGTTCCCCAGGCAGTTGTTAATTTCTGGAATTTGAACTGGGGAGGGAGGGCAAGAACTAGTATTGGAAATAAAGGGAAGAAGAAACTATAAAGGTGCACAAGAAATGTGTTTTCTTAAAAGGCCAAATATATTTGGAGTTTAGAGATTTTTCTGCAGGGGCTATGAGAAAACAAATATATAATTCTGAAGCTCAAATATTTTGGCCACCTAATGTGAAGAGAAAACTCCCTGGAAAAGACCCTGATGCTGGGAAAGATTGAAGGCAAAAGAGAAGGGGGCAGCAGAGGATGAGATGGCTAGATAGCATCACCGATGCAATGAATATGGACTTGAGCACACTCCGGGAGAGAGCGCAGGACAGGAAGGCCTGGCGTGCTATGGTCCATGGGGTCACGAAGAGTCGGACACGACTGAACGACTGAACAACAACAACAACAGAATGTCATATAAACATAATTATGAATAGGCTCAATCTTAACATATCCACATTTTGAATTGTTCAAGGAAATACTGTGTCGAAGCTTATAAAATGGTACAAACTAAGCAACAAGAAACAGTTTCAAAGTAAGGATCACAATGTATGAAATATAGCCTCAGGGCACAATCCTATGGCTGCTAGACAGCAGCCAGACGGCCATAGGATTGTTGGATTTCTGGGAACCGACCTCTAAGCCTGTGCTCTGAGATTGGTTCCTGGAAAACCACCTCCCCTCCCGCTCCCCCACCACCTTGCCTGCCACCTCATAGGAGGTGCGGATCATCCCTAGGCTCCGCATTTGGGTGAGCACCATGGACTGGGGCAAAAGGGAGGGCGTTCCTGGGGGCAGGGAGGGATGGAGAGTGCAGAAGTGCCAGCACTACGCTTCCTATGTGTCATGTCCTCGCCCTCTGAAGTCCTGAAATCAGCCATCTAGCTGCAAATGCAGGGCTGCTGGAGCACGGAGGAGAAGATCCGCACTGCTTTGGATAGGTGGTCCCTCCTGCTTTGGTGGCGGTCGCCTATCCGGATAGGATTGCTGCCTTAGTTGTCTTTAAGAACACAGGCTTTGTATCTAGTAGCAAACAGTGTGTGTGTGTATATATTCATTTTCTAGTTGACTCCGAGGGAAGAGTCTCTTAACTTGAAATGCTTTGGGCCTTTAATAAAATAATGTTCTTGTGCAACTTTCAAATTTCCTGTTCTCCTAATTTCTACAATTCAAACTGGCAACTGGCATGAGAAATACACACATCTCTTGTGATAATAATAAATGGAATATGTTATTTTGATGAATATATACACATATCTGCCAATGACATGGAGGATGGCAATGTGCTATGTGATAATTCCTATTCACATAGTTCTGCAGAACAATGTGGTTGGGAAAGCTTGCTACAAGGATGCTGATACCTGTGATTAACATAGGGTTAACATAGGATCCAGACTTAGTCATACTTAGAGTAGACCCATTGAAATCAAGATGACTTTAGCCATGGTCTTCAGCCAACCCATCATCTGTAGCCATAGATAGTTTGTGTTTGTTTTTGAGGTGATAACAAAACAACTCTGTCTCATCACCTCATTTTCATATGGAGAAAATGTGTTAATTGCCCTATTTTTCATTGATTAAAAAATGTTCAGAAGGTGTTATAGCTGAGAAAATTCTTCTCCCTGCTAGTATGAAGTGGTAAAGTAAGTTGCAATGTTCACTTTACCATCCACATTACCATTCTGGAAACAAATATACTTTCAAGCAATCTTTTAGCCTGGCAAATTATGGGCACTCTTGCCAGTCATTGCAAGGAGTAATTAAGGACCTTATTTCATCCACAATAGAATTTTGGGTATCTGGACACTTTTAATTATTAAATATGGAGAGAGAAAGTCCCTACTTGGCAACATTGCATCAAAGTAATGCCAGGCTAGATGTGTAGGTTGCTAGGTTACGCTATATCCCTGCAGGGGCATATTGATTGAGTCCACTAATCAAAGCTGTGAATATATAATCTGTAATTCATGTCAAACTTGCTCTTAGCTATTGGTATTTTGTTTCTATCTGTAAGAATTGTTCTGTTTATTATGGACAGAGCTCCCTAAATATGAAGAGGACATGAAAATTTATAAATAGGTGTCCATCCTAGAAACAAATGGATAAGTTAGGTTTATTTCTGAATGTTTAGAAACACTTGTGCAAAGACGACTGTAGTGCAAGTGAGGCCCAGCTGAGTTCTCTGCACCAGCAATGGACTGCTGCTAGATATACCTGCAGGGAATCTTCATTTTACCTGTGCTAGCATAGCTAAATCCATAACTGTAGATCACTTAGAAAGCAGGAAGGTGATGTTAGTGTAAAAGTCCCTGGCAAGTCAGGATGGACAAGTCTGTGTAAGTCACATATGTGTTCAGTTATGGTATTTTGGATAATATAGAATAAAAAGCGGGAAAATACACTAGAGAAGTGGTATACGGAATGCATAAAAAGCACTAGTGTCGATCTAGCCTAGGTTGGGGAAGGCTGAGCTAGAATCTTGGATTTAGTTTAGACATGCAAAGTGCAAGGTTAAAAATCCTACTCAGCGATCTAGCTTATTGTTTGACCTTGGTCAGGTCATTATTAGTCTAATCTATCTCAACAAGCCTTCCTTGAGGCTAAAATTCTTCACTGTGCTCCTAGGATATAGGGCAGGATACAAACCTAAAATAAATAATTATATTAGAACCAGCTTTTTTCTCCTAACATTGACAGTAAAACATTAAACATGGATTTTTACATTGTTTCCTCCTCTCTATTGCTATTACTCGAAATCGGAGCAAATTTATGGAAATCGCCTCCATTCAAACTAATTGAATTGACTGTATGTAAGCACTTGGGAAGATGTCATTGTGTGCTGACTTAAGCCTATGTGTCTAAGGTTGAGACATGATGCCTCATAATAAATGCTTCAGTGCATATGGATTATGGGGGCAGGGGGATCTCTTTCCAGTGGTTACACTTGCCATCGTTTCAGATACCTGAACCTTGATCCCAATTTCTTTCTGATAATTTGTAGTCAGATATGTCCTTGCAATGGGATTTTCTCATGACCTCTTGCAACACCGTACAAGAGTGTGGTGCAAAGAAAACCTTTAAAAATTGCAAAGCCAATTTCATCACATCACCAGACAATTGCCACCGTACAACAGAATTTTATTTGCACAATCCAGTGCACTTGTGTTTATTGAATGCACCAAATGGCTTCTACTATATTAGCACTTCTTATTCATTGTGCTATCTAATTTAGCAGTAATTGTTTTCATGAACTTATCAAATTTTATCTTGGAGTTCATTAAAAACATGCTGGGCAAAGAGGATCAATTTACTAATTCAAGTTTATAAAGGAGCAGGCAGTTTGTCCTTGAATTTATACCATAGTTATTGCTACAGGAGCTTCAGAGATTAAATATTCTACCATAACAGAATTCTGATATTCCCCAAATACTAAATTTCAACTTCTTTAAAAACTATAGTCTGAGTGAATCATTTTTGCAACCTATTGATTTCAATGGGATATGCTAAAGCTCGTAGCAAACTCTCATTGAAATGAAAGGGAAAATAAAAGGGACCTAAAATGCATTAAGTTTGGATCATACCATGATTGTGGCTCCAAATATAAAGCAATAAAAACATGCTTTGTAATATTGTTCAATGCATGTATGGATTTTATTTTATTCATAGAAGAGGAGCTGGGTTATTCTGTTGCAACAAACATACCCAAGATTTTGTGGCACCTTAAGGATTCACAGTTTTACTGTAGTACAAGCTTTCAGGCATTAGAATCCCTTCATCAGATGCATGATGTACATCTGGAAAAGTGGGTCATAGGTTGTGAAGATTTATGCCACAATAAAGGTGCAATCCTATGCAGATTTAGACAGGAAAATATCCTACAACTCCCAGCATTCCCCAGCCAGCATAGCTTTGTAGGACTTTTTTTTCTGTCTAAACCTGCATAGGATTGCACCCTAAATCTCTCTTGTTAAAAGTACCTGTGGCAGGGCCAGGGGGCCAGGGTACATCAAAACCCCCATTTTCCATTGACTCTATAGTTGCAAAAATAAACGAACTGACTTTCTATGACATAAGCAGACTTTAGTCAGCCACAAGGCTTTGTTTAGCCACAATATCAGCACATGTTACATAGTCCTAGGTTGTCACAACAAAGGAATGAACTCAGGTAAGTGTGTTTTAAGGCAACAAGGGCTGTCTAATATTCACCTCAAGTGAAGAACTCTTATTTACTCCTTGAGGGTTAAGGTAAGTGCAAGCCAATTCTGAGAAATAAGGAAATAGTTCCTTTGGATGTGGAGGTTCCTTGGTTAAAGATTTATAATAAATTTCTTTTCTCTCTAGTTAGCTCCTACTCTGGGAAGTAGTATTCCACAGTGGGAATAAAGATGTTTGGGAAGCCTGACACTCTGGAATTAGGGATGGGCGGAATGCTTACCTGCCGTTCGGGGGGGGGGGGTCTGTGGGGGGGGAGGCGATCCTCCCCCCCCCCCGGAATCCTCTTCGGCCAGCTCCACTCCGCAATGGTTGAAGGGGACTACTGCCTGCGGACACAAATGGCATCCAGGATGCCATTTGCGGCCGTAAAGGCCTTAGTTTAAGGTAAATACAGCCATTTATAGCTGCATTTACCTTAAACTAAGGCCTTTACAGCTGCAAATAGCGTCCCGGATGCCATTTGCGTCCTCAGTCAATCCGCCCAGCCAGCGATATGGCAGTGGCGGCTGTATCGCTGGCGCTCCGGAGCCGGCCAGCGGGGAGGATCCGGCTGGCGAGGATTCCTCCTGGAGGTGCAGGTAGGAGATCCAATCCTCCACGGACTTCAGGGGGCCAGATTCAATAGAATCCGGCCTCATTGAGGTCGGTGGAGGATTTCTCCAACATCCCTATCTGGAATCCGCTGAGAACTTTCTGCTTGCTCGTTTCGCTTAGTTGGGGCTGGCTCATCATCTTCATTCCCACTAAACAACTTTGCTGTGCCCAGGGGAATCACTTCCCTGCAGCTGTGGTGCTTCCCCAACTTCTCTCCTTTCCCTGTGTTTCTCCCACTTGTGTCCTCCTCCTCCTCCTCTCCAGCCTTGGATCTTTCTTTTCTACTCTGCCTCTCCCACTTGTCTCTCCTGTGCTCCCTCCTCCCCCGCTAGCTTTTCCTGCCTATTATTCCCCCCCCCCCGGCCCCAACTGTGCTTGTCTCCAGCCCCACCCTTAGCCTCTGTACAACTAGGAATGTACAGATTGTGTGAAATCCATTTTATCTGTGTTTCGCAGATTGTCTGGCTCCTTTTGATCCGTCATCCACCCATCCGTGGAATTGGGTTTTTTTTTAAGTTTCTCAAAATGCACAAATTCTTCCAAACTTTGCAAATATCCCCCTAAATGTGCATTTTCACACTTTAGGCTATGGGAAAAATATGCATTTTTGGCTGGTTTTTTTTTTTAACTGCATATTTTTCTATGACAAAATTTGTGCAAAATTGGGAAAGTTAGAAAAATGGACTGTAAGTCTGTGGAATCCACTGGACAAGGGAAAGGCCGGTCCACTGTGGAATCCACCAGTCAGCTTCATCAACATCTGAATTCATTTGGTTCTGTTGCGGATTTCTCTGACATCTGTATGTACAACTCATCAGTGGTCCAACTTCCAGGTTGGCTGATGGGACTACCAAGTGCTCCATTTCTTTCTTCCTCAGTCACCAGAGCCTGTTAGTGTTTTGGAAGCAGTCTGTCCCCCAGAGAACAAGCCCCTCCAGGACCCTCTCATGACTGACAGTTCCACAAGTGAGCATGAACTAGCAGATATAGGTTTGAATGGCTCAGAGATATGTGCTTTAGTTGTTCTCTATGTTGCTTGATGGGTTGGCAAGCCTGATGTATGACCACTGGCTGGTTATAGCCACAAGCTGTAATCTGTGATTGTGCTGGGTCAGTTGTGTGTGATTGGTTGGATGAATAGAGTGTATGAGGTTCTGAGTGGTCTAGGGTATATCTGAGTTGTGAGTGGGTGTTGAGACTGTGTGGAAAGCTTTGGTGTGAGAAGGATGTGCTTGGAAAGCTCTGACACCAGTACCCATGGAGATGATACAAGAAGGAGATATGGCAGGAGGAGGGGGTTGAACATCAGAGTAAAATGGGTTACAGTTGTTTATACACTGTTCCTGTTCTATCCCCTCCCCTAGCTCTCATGTACCTGGTAACTCAACCACTGAGCCCCCTTGTCTTGCGGTGCTGATATTTAATAGGGAAGTTGGAGGAATCCATCTTGGGGGGTCAAGTCCACCAAGTGGCTCTGCCCCTCGGACTCCAGCTCACTTGTCCGTGAACTTGCCTGACTCATCCTGTGTTAACTTGGGCCATCTCACGGACTTCCGCTGCCACCATTGTTGGCCACTCTGCACAACTCTCCCATTCAACAGAGTTGTGCACAGTGGCTAGCGGGCAATACTGGTGGTGGCAGGGAGGGAAGGAGCCATGGTGCTCCCCTTCATGCCACCACTAGCAGTTATGTGGAAGTCTTTCTTTCTTCCTGCAGAGCTTTGGCAGGGAGGAGGAGAGACTTCCACACAATGGCTGGCAGTGGGAAATTACAACTGCAAGTCCACGAGTTCCAGTGGGGAACCTGTGGCTTAACTCATGAACGCAAGCCAATCCGGGGACTTTGGGGAAATCTGTTGAGCCCCAAGAGGGCCGGAGTTCCCCACGCCAGACATTCCTGCTATTTAACACCAGGTGGGTCTGCAATTAGATCACTCTCGTTCACCATTGTTGATCTGAGGTGTATTACTGAGACTTGGGTGGATGAGCTGGATGGGGCTGACCTGACGCAGCTCTGCCCACCTGGGTACTTGGTGCTGCACCAACATAGGTTTGAGGGCCAGGGGTGGAGTGGGGAATTGCTGTGGTATTTCCATCTCTCTCACCAAGGCTAGATCTACATTACTGCTTTATAGCAGTATTGAAGTGCACTGATAACTGTTGGGGCACATTGCCACTTTGTAGTGTTATTTCCTGCTTTTTATTCCACATTATCCAAAATACCACAACAAATGTCATTGTGTGTCCTATGTGGTATAAATGTGCAGGAAGGATATAGTGTTACCATGATGGGATCATAATGATATGACACAAGGTGTAGATCTGGCCCAGGAAACCACTCCACCTTGGAGTGGGCCTTGAAGGGTTTCATATGGTGTTGGTTCATAAAGACAGATGCCTCCCACCCTGTTGCTCACTGGCTCCCTGACCGAGCTGGCAGAGGTGGTCTCAAATGTGGTATTGGAGGAACCCAGGATGGTGGTTCTGTGTGGCTTTAATTTCCATGTTGAGGCTGTCTTTGGAGCTCCAGCTCTGGACATCATGGGCTCCATGACAACCACGAGGCTGTCTCAGTTTGTCATTGACTCAACACATGAAGCAGAGCGTGCTCTTGATTTGGTGTTTGCTTCGAGCTGTGACACAAGTAGTCTGAAAATGGGGGGGGGGGTCCAAGCAACCCCATTGTCATGGTCAGACCATCTTCTGGTGGAACTCACAGTGTTACTTCCCTCCTGCAGGGGTGGAGGACCCATGTGGATGGTCTGCCCCAGGAGACTGATGGAATCCAATGGATTTCTGAACACTCTTGAGGATTTTCCAGTGGAAAGAGCTGGTGATCCTGCTGAGGTCCTAGTCTCACTGTGGAAGGATGGGATGCAGAGGGCCATTGACTTGGTTGCCACTGAGTCCCCTCTCCAGCACTGCAGAGCCCACTCTTCTCCTTGGTAGTCTGGGGAGTGGCAGTCAATGAAACAGGCTGAATGTTGGCTAGAGCAAAAATGGCATAAGACTTGAAGTGAAGTGAAGATGACCAAGCACACTCTAGAGCCCATAATCATGCCTATTGCACAGTGGTGTGTGCAGCACAGAAGTTTATTTTGCTGCCTCCATTGCATCCTTGAATAGCCATCCAGAAGAGCTTTTTCAGGTAGACCAGGGGCTGTTAACACTCTCCCCAGTGAATGGAACCCTGGTCTCCTCAAGGACTTGCTGTGACCTTTTTGCATCACACCTGACTTTGAGAACAAAATCGCTTGTCTCTGCCGCAATCTTGATGTTGTTAGTACAGCTCCAGTTGAGGTGTCTGACGCCACCGTCTGCCCAATTTTGTGGGATCAATTTCAGTCATTGTGGCCTGATGACATGGACAAGTTGCTTGCAGCAATGTGACTGACCACATGCCCTCTCGATCCTCGCCTCCTTGGCTAATAAAAGGTAGCCAAGGGGGTATGACTGGGTGGGTCCAGGGAGTGGTAAATGCATCTTTGCACGAAGGGGTGGTTCCTGATGTCCTTAAGGAGGTAGTAGTAGTTTAACCACTCCTGAAGAAGCCCACTTTGGACCCAATGGCATTTGATAACTACCGCTCAGTTGCAAATACCCCTTTCTTAGGGAAGCTATTTGAGAGAGTCATAACAGAACAATTGCAGGCATCTTGGAGACTTCTAATTATTTAGACCCATTCCAGTCCAGGTTTTGATCTGGTTATAGGACCAAATCAGTTTTGGTCCCCCTGATGGATGACCTCTATCAGGAGAGGGACAGGGGCAGTGCAACCCTGTTAATTCTGCTCCATCTTACATTGGCTTTTGATACCATTGACCATGGTATTCTCCTGGATCATCTCTGTGGGATGGGCACTGGAGACAATGTGTTACAGTGGTTCCCATCCTACCTGCAGGGTCTACTTCAGAAAGTAACATTAGGTGTCCATTCCTCAGCCCCTTGGCACTTGAGCTATGGGGTGCCAAAGGGTACCATCTTGTCCCCAATGTTGTTCAACATCTATATGAAGCTGCTGGGAGTGCCCATTAGGGGATTTGGAGTCAAGTGCCATCAGCATGCTGATGACACACAGCTCTATCTCCATATGATATCTGAATCAGGCAAGGCTGTGCAGGTCCTGAATCAGTGCCTAGGCTCAGTGATGTGCTGGATGAGTGCCAATAATCTGAAGCTGAATCCTGGCAAGATGGAAGTCCTGTGGGCGAGTGGTTACCAAGTCCAGGAGATAGGCTCATTGCTTGTTCTGGATGGGGTTGCACTCTCTTAGAAAGGTCAGGTTTGTAGTCTGGGGGTACTCCTAGAGTCATCACTGTCACTTGAGGGCCAAATGGCCATGAGGGCTTGGAGTGCCTTTTACTAGCTTCGGCTGGTTCACCAGCTCTGGCTTCTCCTGGACAGGGATAGCTTGGCCACAGTGGTATCGGTGCTAGTTACCTCAAGACTGGATTATTGCAATGCACTCTATGTGGGGCTGCCCTTGAGGCTGGTCTGGAAGCTGGAGGTAGTGCAGAATGCAGCAGCTCGGCTGTTGTCAGGAGCTGCTCCTTTTCAGCATGCAACTCCTTTCCTGAGGGAACTGCACTTGGTGCTTGCTTGCTTGCTACTGGGCCAGGTTTAAGGTTTTGGTACTAGTGTGTAAAGCCCTAAACAGCTTTGGACCAGGATACTTGAGAGAGTACCTTTTCCCTTATCAATCTGCCTGCTTACTTAGGTCATCAGATGGGATGCTCCTGGTGGTTCTGCATGGCCCTGTAGTCCTATTGGAGTCCACCTGGAGAAGAACTTTCAGTGTGGTGTTCCCCTTTCTATGGAACTCCCTACTTCTTGGGGCCAGGCAGGCACCAACATTGTGTTGTGTTTGGCACATCCTGTAAACATCTTCATTTCAAGAAGCCTTCCTTGACTGACCAGCCATGGTTTTTATTGGCTTCTGCTAGTTTAGAGCAGGGGTGCAGAACCTCTTCAGCCTGAGGGCCAAATTCCATTTTAGAGAAGCTCTCAGGGGCCACATTCTAGTGGTGGGTGGAGCCAAAGGCCAAAAGGTTGGGGTCAAAGAAACAAGTATCAGCATATCTTGGCTTAAAGCTCTAACTGCCAGTAACTAAGCCTTAGAAGAGGTATTTCAACCTTTTAGAATGGAGAAAAAAATATTTGGAAGTCACCAAAGGGTTGGTGGTCAGGGGGGTGGGGGTGGGACCAGAGGAAGACAGTGTGGCCTTCTGGAGAACCCCTGGAGGACCAGATTAGGTCCCCAGGGGGGCTGGATTTGACCCCCAGGCCTGAGGTCCTGCACCTCTAGTTTAAGCTGTCTGCCTCTGCCTATGCTTAACCTGCATATTTGTAAATAAACTCAAGCATCACAGATACACTGTAAGCCTCTTGTGACTTCCTTCCAGAGGAAATCTAAAGCCTGGATAAGCACTGAACCCCACAGCTTCTTACTGCTTGGGGAAATGGGATAAGAGGAGCAGATGCTAGCATGCAGTTCAGATCACCTGCTTAAATCGTAGGGGTGCAAGTTTGTCCTTTGGAGATGGCCCATCACTTAGTATTAGAGGGCATAATGGGCATGCAGAAAATTACTGGTTCTGTCCTGTAACCTCTGTGTAAAGAAGCTTGGGTAGCAGAGCTGGGAAAGCCCCCCTGCCCCCGACCTTGGACTCTATTGCCAGTGGAGCTGACGATATTGGGCAAGATGAGCTTAATTCTTTTGAGAAAGCAGCTTCCTGTTTCCAAAAGCTGTGGCTATTGCATGTTTGGAAAATGCAGCTGCAAATTAAGTAAATGTATTTTGTGTGTGTGTGTGTGTGTGTGTATGTATGTGTGTGTGTGTATATATATATATATATATATATATATATATATAATTAAATGTATAAACTGTAATGCATTTTATTTTGTATAATTGAACCTTCCTAGATAGTGGATTTTGTACATGCCAAATGTGCTATAGCCAGCAAGTGTGGTTGGCTTTCCTTGTATTCCTTCTATCCTTCCCCCTCTCTTTCTTGCATGCTGTTCTATCTTGCCTGTAAAAATAGATATCAGTTTACCATTGGCTCAAATGCTCACCAGGCTCAATGGGAGCCATAAAACATTCTCTGGATAACCTAAAAGCTTTTCTATGCCTAAAAATGTCATGACATTAACATCTAATACCTTGGGACCTTCTTAGAGAGGAAGGTGGGAAATCACTCCTTTTCACATAGTATAAAACTGTCGTTTCTTTCTAGCCATAGAGGGTTGCAAGATAATGGACTTTAAACCTGTGACATATTTATGTATAGGAAAGGTGTCACTGAGGCTGGGTTAAATATGGCTACTTTTGCATTCTTGGGCAGATTTAATTTGGGGGGCAGACTACTTCAATTGTGGGACCATAAGACAAGCCTTTGATGCTTAGAAATGGAGACGCTCGTGGCATTTGAGTAACCAGACATTGTATTGAGGAAAAGGACAAAGTTTGAAAGGGCACTGCAAAAGGAACCACACCATTATTTTAAATCAAATATTTGTTTAATTTGCAATAAATACCAGCTGCTGGGTTTTGTTCTAGGGATCAGCTGCCCTCACTTTAGGATGGGTCATCCAGATCATGTGACTTGATCTCTCATTCTCATTATAGAACACACACACACACACACACACACGCGCTGGGAATCCTGTGTGCGTGATGGGCAAGTACACACCTCTTGGTATGTACATTGCATCTACATGGCCCTCCCCGCTCAAACATGAAAGAAATAATAACATGAAAGTGTGTACATGCTTGTGGGGATATACTTCTTCTGCCTGTGGTACCCATTATGATATGTGCCTATGGCCTACTTGTGCATACCAGAAATTGGGGGCAGGGATGGGGCCACGTACTCTGTCCCTGCCCTGTGTTCTCTTCTCCTGCCTCCTCAGGTCCCTGGCCTTGCCATGTTGAGCGGCATGGTTTGCAGGGGAGTTCTACTAGCGTCCAAGCGAATGTGAATAGAAGTCCCCTGCAGCCCTTGCCACACAACACAGCAAAGCCAGGAAACTGATGGGATGGAGGCAGTGTACAGAGGGACATGGCGGGGAAGGGTGTGTGTTGTAGTATGTGTGACACCCTCCCTGTTCTGGGTTTTAGCCCTTACACATCCTGGAGAACACATGAAGAGGGCTACTGTGGTATACTGAATAATAGATTTGGGCTGGGGAGACCAGGGTTCTAATTCCTTATTAGCTATGCTGTTCACTGGATGGTGTTGGTGCGGCCACTTCACACCATAACCTACCTTGCACATTGTTGTGAGGATAAGTGAAGTGGGAGCATGTATGTTGCCAGAATTACTTTGGAGGAAGGGCAGGAAAACATGTAAAAAATGAGCCAGCTCTCCTTTGACCTGTTTTGTCCAAGAATGTATTTGCCATTTCCACACTGTTTTGGGATTTTCCAAGCAGTGTTTTTTCCCACCTCTCCCAGACCGGGTGAGTTTAGGATGTGGTGGCTGTTCTGCCGGTGTTGCAGTGGTGTATCTCTTCTGCTGTCCTTCACCAACAGAAGTAATTAGAATATAGGATTGCTCTGTTCCTTCCACACACCTTCCTAATCGAGAGAGTACAGTGAAGGGAAATATGCCTTTACATCTTGTAGTTATCTTTGTTCAAGGTTTGTATCATTTTATTTTATTTCTGATGTCTCAGTAGTAACTAAATTGTTCCTCTGTCCATTAACCTGGTTTCCCGTTCTTAGTTCCTACATTCCCTCTCAACCCTCATTTTTCCTCCTCAGTTTGCCAACTTGCCTGTTGCTGCTGTCATTCACTAGTACTATGATGGTTCTCATTTTGATGTTGTCATATGGAAGCTCTATTGTCTGTCCTTTGTTCTGCTCTACTAAAATAAGAACATTATTAAAATATTTAGTTGTCTGAATTCACTTTGTATGCTCTCCCTCTTCAACATGCTTGATTAAAAGAAAATAGCGAACATATTTGTGGAATTTCTCCCCCAGGGAGATTCATCAGGCCTGCTTTCTATTGTCCTTTCTGAGGTTGACAAAGACATCTTGTTTCAAAAGGCCTTTGACTTGATCATGTGACTAATACCGAGAAACCTAAATTAGTGCTGTGTGCTGCTGATATGTGTTTCTAATTGTTCTCATGTTTTCAATTATGTTAAATATAAAGTTTTTCAAACTGTTCCCCACCCCAACTGTTTTATGTTAATGAGTGCAAGTCACCTTGAGGGCCCCAGACAATATGAACTGAATGAATACTTGTGTGTGGACAAGATATCCTACTACTGGTATTTGACTGGAGCTTGTACAAGTATAGCACTAAGTGCGTGCGTGTGTGTGTGTGTTCAGTGGTTTGGAAAGTGTTTTAAAGTTGTAATTAATTGCAAGTTTGGGAATGAATGTAAAAAAACCTCTCTCGCCCAGTTCATGATTGGCAAGGAGGCAACTGAGGTGGCATAATAACTGCATTTCTCATACAGTTGCTTTCCCATTCAGTGCCTGAGGCAGAACAGTGAAGTGAAGGCAGAGTGAATCTTCTCCAGGTACTTATTGTCCTGGTGTAATAGAGCAGAAGTGTCATAATCCCTTTTACCTGAAGGGAGAAGATAGTTTTTCTTTAAAAGTTGTATTGTACTGCAATCTTCTTTCTTATCCTCATAGGATTTAACACTCAGGGTGTGAGACTTTGCAAAGGTCAGTTTGGGGTGGACTAGGTAGTACAAATGACACAGAGCGGCTGCCAAAAATGACTTTCCATATTTAGAAAATGTATATCCTGTTATTGAGGCTGTGGATACTCAGAGGAGATTTAAAATAGGTTTAAAATAAAAAATGTAGTACACCAGAGAGACTGAGTGTTTATAACATATCTGCTGGAGGGTGGGGTGGGTCAGTGGCCAAAATGTGATGTTGATACTTGGATGTTATCATTTTAGGATGGCTAGAGCCTGAATAATGCTCCATCATTGCATAGCCAAGAAAGAAAACTGAAGAGAATGAGAAAAATAAAATGTTACCATGTTGGTCTGCATTATGTTGTTATTTTTACATAACTGAAACTGTCTTTTTTTAAAACCAGATTTGAATAATACTAATAAAAAGTTGGATGAAATATACAGCATAAAATAGAAGCAGTAAAGAAATAATATGAGCCAAATTAATAATATGAGCCAAATTAAAGCAGTGAGTAAATGCAAAAAATCTCAAAGGTCTGGGAGACTCTTTTTTTTTCTTTTCATGTCTTCACTTGGTACTATCATGAGGTTGCATGAAGATCAAGTGGGACCACCCAGGTGCTAGAGCTGCCCCAGCATCTGTGGAGAAGCTACACCATGCCCGTCAACAATAGTGGACCTTGAGGAATCCATAGAGAGGGGCCCTGAGGAATATGCCTGTCCCATAATGTCAGAGGAGGAGGCTGAGCAACTGCCCAGCCTGAGAGAGCACAGGCAGCAGAAGGTACAGACACAGGCGGCCACTCGGAGGGCAAGTGCATGCCTCAAGGCCCCAAATAACCGGGCTCCTCAAGAGTAAAGGTCTACTCAAGAGCAAGAGCCTCTTTAGAAGTAGGGCAGCTCTGCAGCTTAAGACTAAGGCTCGCAGCTGTTCCTCAGTGTAGGCTGGGACACCTGCCTATATAAGCTGTCAGTTGAGACCTGTTGTTTGCTGGAGCAACACATTTATTTCAGCTTGGCTTACTTCTTTGGACTGATCTCCTGTGCTGGTGACCCCTGGACTCCTGCCAAGAATATGTTTTTTGAATTGTGCTAAATTTGGACCATTTGCCTGTGCTTGACTTTGGCTCCACTTTAGACCCTGCTTTTGGACTGCTTCACTTCTGATTGGTAATACTTCTGACTGATAATGCTGTGTTTCTGATCTCTGCCGGCTTTTTGACCCTGCTGAATGGATTTGCTCAACAGATTGGACTGAGCTTCACCCAGCCATAGTGGGACAGTGTCTTGCTTTATCCGTGTGTGTGTGTGTGTGACGGAAGATTCTGTAGAGTGGCAAGGGGAAAGTTGTTCTTTTTCCTTTCCTCTCTCTCCTGAAAACTCCTTGTGTGTAACAGGGAGAGGAGATATTTAACCTCGTGGTCAGCCCTGCTCTGCCCCACTCCCAAGCATAATGCCTCTGCCCTGCTGTGCCCCACCCCCAAGCATAATCCCTCTGATGATATAAACTGTGAAGGGCTTTAGCAGGCCAATTCCCCCTAATTTGCTTCTCTGTTCCCCTAAAAGATGCTCAGTTGCCATCAACATTCTATGGGTCTTGGAGACCACTGAACACACTCAATCACTGTTGGGTCAGTTTGGTTATTTTTCCAAATTTACTAAAGTTGCTACACTGTTTTTCGGTGGGCTTGTTTTGCTTTCAAATTGATACTTGGCCACCCACATTTGTTTTAGAGGAAGTAAGTGGGGATCTGCAACAAACTTGCAGTATCTCCCCAGCATGTAAGACGGTGCTCTGGTTCAAGGCTCCAATAGTCTGGAAGAAGAATCCTTGTAACAGTGTTCTAGGTTGATGGGTGGGGGGCTTAAGGGGGTCAGAAGAGGACACCCAAGGCTTTCCAGAGCTGTGCTATATGGTGCTAGAGGGTTCAGGTTTGGAGCTGGCTGCCAGTCCAAAACCTAAACGTTTTATTGCTACATAGTGGAGGGAGATGGTTCTGGAGACTGGGAAAGGGGGAAGGAGTTCTACTTTTTCTTGCTCTTGAACAGTCCCCATCTAGCATAGGCAGGGGTTGTTTGAGGGTTGGACAACCCTCAAATAACCTATGGCTTGTTTTAGGGCTATTTGAGGGTTGTCTAATGCTCAGCCCCTGCTGCTTGGGTTTGCACAACATGGCAAACAACCTGGGTGCTATGCAAAAATAGCCAATGCTACATTTTGATGACCATAGCAGAAACAAGTCACCTACATGGCACAGCCTCTGTTTGAGGATAATGTGTACTCCATCTCAGAATCTTATAGAATTGTTTTTCACAAATGAAGTAGAGAGAGAACTGGATTCGCATTGGTTTAATCCCATTGATTTCAGAAAGGGCTTAACCAGTTTAAATTGTGTTTACCTGGCTCAACTGGTTTGATGCAATCAGCTGAAAGTACTCACATAAAATGTATTGGACATCAGAATATAAAGAGAGAACTTGACAACACTGGGACTTACTCTGTTTAAGGTCAGTGCCTGTAATATTACTGAGTAATGTGGTTCACCAATTGAGATACGTGAGCATCTTTTTAACAGGCTGAGAACAAAATTTCAAAAATACTTAGGCAATTTATGCTATCACTACCTGAAAGGACACAGTCAGCTAAAATATTTTTTTTAAATGTCAAAGTGATACATAGGTACCTAAATCTGATAGATTTCTTTATCAATTGCATGCTTAAGGTTAATTTTTCCATGGAAATTACATACTTTCCAATGCCTAAGTGCTGCGGGTATACCCTCTGTCCTTACTTTTCAAGGGCAAACAATTTGCTGGTAACCCATTTCCTATATTTTACATTTTGGGGATGGCTTTATTTTTCTTTTTTTATTCCCTAGCTTTTTGCCACTGTGTTAGTGAAGTGCCTGAAAAAAGAAAACCACTATAGTCAGTTTTACTAATGAACTTCAGAAGGCAATACAGAGCTGGCATTGCAAAGTAAAAACAAAAGAACAGCAGCTTACATATAAATACACCTTTCAGTGGGCCCCATAGCTATACCTTTAACCCGTAGCTTGATCTGCAGCAATTAGCAGGCATTAGTGCTTATCTTCTTCTTCATGCTGTGAAAGACTTCATCTGTGAATAGCTGCAAATCTAGCCCCTGCTACAGGCATAACTATGGGGTGGGTTGAGAAGTTGGCAACTTTACCATCAGCCATCGGAAATAATCTTTCAGCGATGGGTAATAGTGGAAAGGAGGTAACAAAGTGATCTTCAGTGTGAGAATAGAACTGTTAGTACACTGGTGTGTCTGTCTTTGTGTTTTCATCAGTGAAATGTTAGAGGGAATGTATGGGTTCTCTACTTCAACATTACCTAGATCTTTGGGGTCTAGTGTGCTCTGAATGCCAAAAAACTCAACTTGAGTTTGTAGCTCCACTGGGACATATTTGTTTTTTATTTGTATTTTTATTTATTTATTTATTTATTTATTTCTATACCGCCCAATAGCCGAAGCTCTCTTTTGTATCCAAGGAGTTGGATCCTAGGCTTACACTATATTATCTGTATCTCTAATATATCACGAAGTTCTATGTCAAGATAACCCAAATTCAGCAGCAATAAGAGAGGAATTCTGGATAAGCTATACACATTTGCGTAATTCTACTATTTTCCATAACTTAGGTTGCTTCAGCTAAACATGGGGGTGGGAGGAGAGGGCTGAATGAAGCCTTGCCCCATCACCAATGGAAGTATTTGGATGAAATCAAATTAAGGTTTTCCACTGATGGAATTGTTTCCATCAGCAGAACCAGGTGGGGTGTGTGATCCCCCTCCATCCTGCAGGCCCTCAAAATCGGCTCCAGACAGTTGGAGCACCTGATTGTGGGGGGATTTGGTGTGTGGGGGGTATGGGGCTGCAGGGGGAAGGAGAAAGGGAGACAGTCCCATTGCATAAGCAGGCTTCTGCTTGTGTGGCTTTCGCTTCGGGTCTTATCAGTGCAGGCTGGTGGGTGCGATTTTGGTGGGGCTGTAAATCCATTCTGGGTTTCAATCAGAAACAGCCAGAACTCTAAAGGAGCTATCCAAGGTGTGGAACCTATCTTAGAGACAGGGGTCAGCACCTTGGATAGCTCCTTTAGTTAGTTTCAGCACCTTAGATAGTTCCTTTAGAGTTCTGGCTGGTTCTGACTAAAACCCAGAATAGATTCACAGCCCCACCAAAATCGGACCTGCCAACCTCCACTGGATCTTATTCAGCAACCCAAGTAGCCCTGTGCAGCTATTCATTCATGGAGTGTCCACATGAATGTGTGGAAGGGGTGGGATTTGGATTGTGCTGGACTTGCATGCAGCCTTCTTCCATTCAAGATCCAATTTGAGCAGGGGCCTACATATGACTTTACATGTGATCTATGCCCCCCCATTTTTGCTGCACAGAAATTGCATGTAAGCAATGTATGCACATCCATTGTCTTCATGTGGTGGTGAAAAACAAATGCATAGGGCCTCAATTTAACACATTAATTCCCTTAATGATGCAGTTTCTTGAAACATTGAGGATGGCATTGCATGTTACCAAAACATTGAACTGCTAGCTACCCATAACAGCACCTTGGTATCACGTTTCTTCTTCTTTCCATCAATTTGTAGTTCAACTTGCCTCATGTCATTATGTGGGCAATGATGTCATTAGTCTGTCATTATGCTAGGTTGTGATGTAATAATTCCGGGCATTTCCTTGCTTAACGACAACAGGACATAAAGTAAGTTGAATTACGTGTTACAAGAATAGGGGACTCAATATGGGGCTGCATGTTATGATTATAACATGTAGTTCTGTCCTCCAACAAATACATATTTTTCAAATGAAGGGCAGGAGGAAATAGGTCATTTTCAAAACAGCTCATTTTAAAGAAAAATATAAAACACAGTTACTTATGAACAGAGAAATAAACATTTAATAAATACTTGAAGGCTGTGAAAATCACCCACACAGGGGGAATAATGATTTGATGTTTGAGGCATTTGAACTGACTTTGAAATTTTCCATGCAATTCCTCTGCTGACTGACATGTACAACCTAGTATAATGATATGAGGTTGTACTGGAGTATTCACATTTGAAAATGATTGATTAGCTTATAGTGACGGACTGCCAACCTCTACAGGCTAGTGCCATAGTGCTATCACTCTAGCAGTATTTCCAGCTGAAGCAGATTTGCCTAACTTTGCAGCATAAAATTGTAGGATTTCAAGGCCTGAAGAGGTCCTTAAAAGTTCAATAGGCCATCATCCGGCATTGAAACAAGACCAGTTAGGCCTCAAATATCCTGACTGTTTTTCAAGCTAAAGTCCTTTTTAAAATGTTCAGTGACTGGGGCTCCACAGCCCTCTGTGGGGTTTTTTGTTGTTGCTGCTGCATGGATGACATCTTCTGGTATTCATCTAAAAAATTTTTAAGGAAGCTTGCTTCCTTAAATATTACTGTTAATGGTTGTTAAAAAAACAAATTCCATTTCATTCTCATTTTGTTATCAGTGTGTTCCATATTTGAAAATAATTATTAGAACACCCTGCTAAGGCTTTAGTGTCTCTCTGGATTTTGCTTACCCCAGTTCCTTCATCTTAGCATTTTGAAGTGGAAGTCCTTTTTCCATAGTGTAGTCAGCTTGCAATATGAAAACAAAAAACCTACCCAGCAAAGGCACTGTGGTAGAGAGAAGATGGCAGAGTTATGTCAGAAGAGGCCAGAAACCTGGGAAGCTATTGCAGTAGCAAATTACACACTCTTTGTGGGTGTGGTGGTGGGCAGGGGAGATTAGTACTGGTTTAAGAAACTCTTCTGTTCATGCCAGTTCACTTTGTAGTCCAACCATGATGGTTTGCTGTAATGTACATAATAGCTGTACATCGATTTGTTCCGGTCTCCTTTATCCAGCCCCTTACAATGGCAGAATTCCAGCCCCCTGGCACTGGCAGCCATCTGTAAGAACAAGAGGAGAACAGGCAAGGGTTTGAACTATTCTCTGTATTGTTCCTTCGGGCTTTACAGGAAAGCAAACATTAACCTATTTTTCCCTGAGGGTTTTTTTGCTGTTTCATGAAGGTGTAGGATGATAGGGAATGACTACAGCTCATTGCTGTGGTAATCCCCTTCATAGTTTCTGGCAGCCCCTTATAGCTGAACATAAATGCCTTTGTAGTTCATAAAACTCTTCTGCAGATATGGGCCCTAGTGGATGTTTAAACTGAAGCATGGTCATAACAGGGGTGTTCATATGAAGACCCCTCACATGTTGGGGGGACAGCAGGTTTGTGCCCAATAGCCATGACCCCCCAAAGTGATGTGAAGTGGCCCATGTGAGGGTTGTCTCCATGTGAGGGCAGGGGATCCTGGGACAGTCCAGATCTCCCTTCGTGTGGGTACTCTATGCATGTGGCCTTTCATATGCTGGCTGGCTGTGAAGCCAGTGGGGAAGGGGGGTTGCTGGCACATGTAACAGCAGTAGGTGGAGGGGAGGCCACCAGGCTGGCCCTGCTCCCCTCCCCCTTTAACATGTGAGGGGTGTATGTATGAGCATTCAACACAGCAACTCAAACTACAGCGGGGAAGTTTGGTCTTGAGTTGGTGGCATGATGCCATATTGTGGTGAGATTCTCTCTCCCTCTCTCTCTCTCTCTCCCCCTCTCCCTCCCTCCCCCCCCTTTTCCCCCATACTTGCTCTTCTCTGGCTCTCTCCTTCCCAATACTGCCCCCCTTTTGCAGGCCTATGTCATAGTATGCCTTGTCCTGGCTGAATCTACTATTTTGTTTTGTGGGTGGAATGTGATGGCACAAGGGGGTCTATAATTAGAAAAGTATGGACGCATTTGTTAGAAATTTAACTCGTTTCTCTCCCCACCTTCACCCCAGGCTGGAAGTCAAGGTGTGTTGCCTCAAATAATGACATCTTCTTACAAGATATTGTAGACTTGGATGCAAGGACATTAAGGAGTGGCCTTGTTGGACCAGACCAAAACCCATCTAGTCCAGCATTCTTTTTCCAGTGTCAACAATTCAGAAGCTCAGAGAATGAAGGTGATGGCTTTCCTCTATCATTTTCTTCTAAAATATTATATTGAGGTCTCTGATCATGGACGTTCAGTTTAACCATCATGGCTTACATATGTCAACAAACTCCTCCTCAAGAAACATAAAGCCATCAAAGCCACCCAAATGTCCATGTACCAGATTACGATTAATTAAAAGCTCCCCTGTACATAGATCATAGTTTTCCATTTTAAAATATTCCCAAGTAATGACTGGAAAAAGATTGGTTCCCTTCTTCAATACAATTTTAAATTTTAAAAGGACAACCATGATTTGTACATGTATCAACTGTCCTTCATAATCAATGGATGCATGTGTATTTTTATGGCTATGTACAAAATGTTTAAAAAATGATTCAGTTCAGGATCAGCTTAGGGCTTATAATGAACATTTTTCATTAGACATAAAATTTTCTCTTCTTGTGTGCTTCCCCTGAACCAGGCACAGGTGTGAACTCTTCTCATTGCATTGGTACTTCAGTACAAATTCAGGTTTGAATGTGAAAATGAGAAAGAATTCTCTCTCTCTCTTCTCTCACCTTTCATGTTTAAACTTGTGGTGTGTTCAGTTTGCTGATTTTTGGAATGAATTATTTTACTATCAATAAATATGCCTGTAACAGATATTAAGAACATAAGAGCCATGCTGGATCAGACCAAGGATTCTGTTCACACAGTGGCCAACCAGCTGTTGGCTGGGAACGCTCAAGCAGGGCATGAGCGCAACAGCACCCTCCCACCCATGTTCTCCAGCAACTGGTGTACATAGGCTCACTGCCTCTGGAACTAGTGGTAGCACATAGCCATCTGCACTAGTAACCATTAATAGCCTTTTCCTCCAGGAATTTGTCCACCCCCCTTTTAAAGCCATCCAAATTGGTGGCCATCACTACATCCTGTGGTAGCGAATTCCATAGTTTATGCACTGTGTGAAGAAGTAAAAAGGTAAAGGTGTCCCCAACCAGTCATGTCCGACTCTAGGGTGTGGGGCTCATCTCCATTTCTAAGCCGAAGAGCCAGCGCTGTCCTAAGATGCTTCCGTGGTCATGTGGCCGGCATGACTGAACACCGAGGTGCACGGAATGCTGCTACCTTTCCCGCCGAAGCAGTACCTATTTATCTACTTGCAATTTCTTGCTTTTGAACTGCTGGGTTGGCAGAATCTGGGACTGAAGACGGGAGCTCACTCCGTCACGCAGCACTCGGGTCTCGAACTGCTATCCTGCCGACCTTCCGGTCTGCAGTTCAGCGTCTTAACCACTAAGCCACCGCAGCCCCAATTGTGAAGAAGTACTTCCTTTTATATTGATTCTTAGATGCGCCAGACTTTCTCCTTAGCAGGATTTCTGCACTTATTCCAGGACTGGCAGCAAGCAACAATTTAAAGAGAGAGTTGACAGTAGTTTGACAGAGACATCTCTTCTCAGGGACTGTACACACCCATGCTTTTCTGGTCCCCCTGTCACCTCGGTCAACCAGGTTTTTGAAACAATACCAGCTCAGCATAAGTGAGAGTGGGAAGGGTATACATGCAGCAAGCAGTAGCTCCTTTTTCAAACAGCTTTTAAATCTCTGGGAAAAGTGTCTGGTCTCCAGCATGAGCTATCAAGCATTGATGGAATTTCATTTAATAAGTTTCATGCTTTTCCACTTGTGTTGTGGCAGCTTCTCTGGACAGAACAAAGGCACCAGCGATGCTGTGCTAGTGCTGTGATTGTCTCCGAGGCATGCGACAATGTGCCTCACTTAGATTTCCTGTCCCCAACAGGCATTCTGGGATTGATGTAGTGGTGCCTCATAAGGGTGCAGTGGCTGTGGGCTTGATCATTTCAGGGTGTCTAACAAAGGGCATCCTAGAGGCAAATAAAAGCAATGGAACATTGACTGAGCAGTTGCTGCTAGAGGCAGAGGAAACGGTCATTCTGATCTCCTGTTGTTGTAGCTGTGCTTCAAGCATCACTGCATAGAAGGAGCACTAGACTGGCCTCAGGATAATGCTGGCTAATCGGAGGGAGACGAGCACAGATGCTGGCTTTTATTAAATATCTGCAGGAGTTAGCAATTCCACCAGCCTCCCAGTCAAAAGGCAAAATGTGGCAGGGGCGGGGGGGGGGGGGAGTCCTCAAAACTCCTCACCTCTGTTCTTTCTGTCCTTGAGACCAAGCTGTTGGTTGCAGCTGCCTTTTGTTAACTGATGAAAAAACAATCGACAGCCATTTTTGGAGACCAGCATTTAAAGATCTGCCAGCCTGTGCAGACCCAATTACCAAATGGATCATTTTGTATGAGGAGATGGCAATGTTAGCAGTATGCTCTTCCTGTTAATCCAGCACTTCCTGGCCATGTTGTAACAGTGGGAAATTCTTTATTTTATTTTATCTTTGTATTCTAACCTTCCTCAAGGGAGACCAGAGTGGCATTTTAGCGGTAAAGTGTTTTACCTTCATACAGCATTAAACAGTTTGATAGTGATTTGCCCTCATACTTGAACCTGAGATTTCCACAGCCAAGGCCAACAATTAAGGCATTATGCCATGTAGGTTTTCAGCCTGTACATCAATTGTTTTGTTTTTTAAATGTATACTATTATTTATTTTATTACGTTTATATCCCACCGTTACCTCCAGGGAGCCCAAGACGGTGTACATGAGCTTCCTCTTCTCCATTTTATCCTCACAAGAACCCTGTGAGGTAGGCTAGGCTGAGAGTCAATGACTGGCCCAAAGTCACCCAGTGAGCCTCATGGCTGACTGGGGACTTGAACCCATGTCTCCCAGTCCAACACTCTAACCACTACACCATATTGGCTCTGTTGCAGATTTAAAGATCATGAGAAAATTACTTACACACTTGCATTGCCCAGTTAGTGATGAGCAAACACTCCACCGCACTTGAGTTTGTAGCTGGACTCAGCACACTGATGTATTTCTTTGCACACTAGGAAAACAGCTTGCTTCATTCCAAGCTTGATTCTCAGTTGAAATCTTAGCCCATTGTGTTCCCAGTGGGAGTGTGCAGAATCAGAATATTTTACCTCAGCCCCCCATGAGCTATATCACCCTCTTCCCTGGCTACTGTGGCAACATCACCTGCTGCTGTTGTTTCAACGGTGTTAGCAGCAGGATGGGAGGGAGGTGTCTTGTCTTCTCTGCTCCACCCCCCCATCCCCTGGCCACTCTCCCAGGCACCTGGGATGCTGTCAAAGCAATGCTTGACATGCCAAGGGCAGGAGGAGGGGGGCACCTTCTTCTCTGAGTGATCACCACAGTTGCAGCTGAATGAATGGTGGGAGGGGAAGTTCTTTTTGAGCTCAGATTACACTCTGAGCTGGCAGGGTGGGTCAGAGGGAGAACTATTGACTAGTGTGAGAGAGAGGATGCTGGATTAGCTAGACCTTTGATCTGATCTGGCAGTCTGTGTGTGTGTGTGTGTGTGGGGGGTTCTTACGTTCTCATTAGAGGAAGGGGAAAGGATGTTCTGGCTTGGAATACAGGTGTGCTCAATGGAAGTACCAACTTTGTATCCCTAGCTGGATCCTTACAAAGGTCAGTGACATCACCAGGTGAGGCTTGTCAACTAAAGGGGCACCTTAATCCACACACCATCCCCTTCATGTGTAATGTTCACCCACAGCATGGCTTCCCTCTGTGAATAGGTAACTGGTGCTCAAACTGCACGTGCTGACTCTTCTATGAACCATTAAAGGTTTGGGGGCTCTATGCTTTTTTGCATTGGTTCACCTTAAGTAGTGCCTCTTAAGGGTGAACAAAAGAAGAGCCATGCTGGATCAGACCAAGGGTCCATCTAGTTCACCATTCTGTTCACACAGTGGCCGACCAGCTCTTGACCAGGAACCCACAAGCAGGACACAAGTGCAATAGCAGCCTCCCACCCATTTTCCCCAGCAACCAGTGTACATAGGCTCACTGCCTCTGCTACTGGAGACAGCACATAGTCATCAGGACTAGTAGCCATTGATAGACTGCTCCAGGAATTTGTCTAATGCCCTTTTAAAGCCATTTAAGTTGGTGGCCATCACTACATCTTGTGGTAGCAAATTCCATAGTTTAACTATGGGCTGTGTGAAGAAGTACTTCCTCTTATCTGCCCTGAATCGTTCACCAGTCAGCTTCATGGGATGACCTTGGGTTCTAGTATTATGAGAGTTGCAGCATTTGGCTATGGATTGGATCAGATCTGGAACAGGGGTCAGGTTCCTCAGAAAAAAAGGCATAAAGCAATCAGCACCTCAGAAAGCTCTAAGTAGGGCTGGAGCTGGAAGCCAGACAGGGTTGTCTGTATGTTGCTCGTCAGAGCAAGACTAAAGCTTAAATAGGAAGTTACTGGCCTCTAGGCTGGTTAGCTTTGCCTCTACTGAAGCTTTGACCCTTAGAGTGAAGGGAAATCCTATGTAGAATGGAGCTGCAGGGCTGTGCTGCTGGCACTGTCCCTGATGTCTATATATTACACGTGGGCATCTCCAAGGGGAAGTCTACACACATGTGGGCTTCCCCAGCATTCTGGAAACCTGATCATGCAGAGTTCCAGAATGCAGGGAAAGTCCATGCGCATAGAGACTTGTGGATATCTATGCCTAACTTGTTGGGGGTGGAGTTATGTGATCGCAGGGCTCCTTCACACTGAGCTTTTATCCTGCGATTGAGATTGCTCCTTCACGGAAGTTTCCAGGCTCTTTACATGACACCGTGATCATTCAGGGCATCTCCTGCACTAAATGCCCTTTGTTCTGCTTTTAAATAGATCGCAAATAAGGAGCTATCAAATTACCTTGTTGTGTTCCGCTTCAGTTTTCTCTGTGAAAAGAGTAAAAGCGGCAAGAAGAGGAGTGAGATCAATGAAAGATAATGGAAGACTCAGATACAGGGAGAAGGGGGGGGGAAGGGGAGGGGGGAAGAAAGCAGGTGAAAAAGGGAGTCGTGATCCTGCATTTAAAACGGAAGCAGAAAGTCTCGTTTTAAATGCAGGATTTTACGCTGGTGTACAGATGCCCTCAGAATGAGACTGTTATCACTCAGCATGTAGGTCACTGACTGATTTCCTATTGTACTTTTTAGAAGTCAGAATCTATTCCGTATGTCATCTATCCATCACACTCCATGGCTCCCGCACTACCACCTGAAGCCTAATTCTAGAGCCAACCCTGAGTTCTAAAGTTGTAGAACTAGTCCACCATGCAGAACACCTCTCTTGTGCTGTTGTTGTCAAGTCGCATGCATAACACTCTTCATGCCTGTCAAGACTGGGGCATGGGAAAGAAACATCATGATTATTTTATTTAAAATATGCCTTGGCCGCCTTTCAGGGCAGAAGCCCTCCCACAGTGGCTTACAGCAATTATGAGAAATGCTTATCTTTTGTTGATTCTGATTATGCTCATGGACTGCACAGTACCCTTCGACTGAACATGGGGTGGCGACTTGAAAAATGTTGAGAAATGTAGTTGCTTTTTGCCTAAACAAAAAACTACATTACTTCCATCTTGGTCTTATTATGGTTTACTCCATATTTATTTCATTTTATTTAGTTCAAGTATTTTTATGCCATTCCTCAGTCAAAAAGGCTTCCAGAGCAGCCTACATATAATCAATTAGTCCCTGTCTGCAGCTGTACAATCTAAAAAAGACATGACACACAAGGAAAAAGGAATGGGGAGGGAAGGGGGGGGGGAATTATGATAAAAGCAGATTTTTCTTAAATACTTATAGAACCAGAACTCTAATGGAATAAGGGCAGGGTTTTGACCATTTTTTTTCATGTGCTGTTCCTGTCAGTGAAATGTCCTTAAAAGTGCAATGCTATGCATGTTTAGACAGAAAAAAGTCCTACAATTCCCAGCATTCCCCAGCCAGCAATACTGGCTGGGGAATGCTGGGAATTGTAGGACTTTTTTCTGTCTAAACATGCATAGCATAGCACCCTTAATAAGGCAATGAATGATGTGTTAACATATAACATTTTTCTTAATTTACTCGGCAAGGAAAATGTTATTTTGTTTTTTCATCATAGCTACTGCTTTTTTTGCATTGTATGTTCTGGGTTTTTAAAGCCATTTCTCTTTTTAATTAAAGCCCCATCAACTTAATTCATACAGCAAAAATCCGTGCCTTCTTAGGAGACTGAGACGGAGAGCAGTTGAGGTAAATGAAGCGTTACCACAACCTTTGTATGCCAGCATCACATACCTTTTTTAGAGCTGTATAATAACTCGTAACATTTTCTCATATCTTCTGTGTGTTTGGAGACAACAATTTCCTTCACCACTAAGGGCCTATTTTGCTTGATGACGAATCCTGTCTACTGCCAAATCTTACAACCTGGGACTATATCCTTGCAACGCATGAGCTCTCCCACAGTGCTGTGGGTCCTCTACTACTTTTAACACCAAAAACATTTCTTCCAAGAGCAATCATCTTAACTCATTTGTATTCCTTTGTAAAAATGAATGTATCTTTTATACCCCTTAGAAGAATAGACAACATTTCATAAGAGTTTCTAAGTACTGTACAGTCATGAATCTGGAAATGCATTATAACAGACTTCCCCAAACTGGTGCCCTCCAGATGCATTGGACTACAACTCCCAACATCCCCCAGCCAATGGGTTGGGGAAGGTTGTACTATAACCAGTGCTCCAGTGTCTGCACTGGATCCTTATTCTTCCAGATGCATTTCAAGACGCTGATTATAACCCACAAAGCCCTGACTGGCTTAGCCCTTGGCCTCAACACAACTGAGATATCTCTTGCATCTCTTTATGATCTCTGAGATCCACTGAGGAACTAAAAGTAGGAACAAAAAGACAGATGTTCTTGATAGCAGCCCCAAGCCACATTATAGAACTTCCTCCCCTGAAGAGTTGCCAAAACTGAAGACTGAGCACTATTTGGTACCATTGTAAGACCTACATGTTTGGAATGCAGTTTGAGGCTCAAGGGTAAATCAGGAAAAGTTTATTCTGTTTAGCTGCTTTCCCCTGTTATCCACTCTGAGCCTTTTGGATTGGTACACTCCAAAACCAAAATAAATAAAATTGGAATATAAATAAGAATTAGCTCAAGTTATTGAAATAGAGACATGGTGTTTAGTACTAGAATGACTGCCAAGTTAGCTGAAGATAACTAGTGTCATAATGCTTGGATGGCCAACAGGGCTGGCCCAAGCCAGTTTACTGCCTGAGGTGGACTTATAAGTGACACCCTCTGACTCCAAGGGATCATCATAATACCGAAGGTCACCCAAGTTATTTTGGCACCTGAGGCAGAAAATCCAGCAGTCACCTCGCTCCCTGCCTGGCCGTAAATATGCAACAATAATAAATTAAATAACTAGCAATTTGCTGCCCCTTCCTGACATCCCAAATCAGCTGCCTTTGCCAGCTACTTTAATCTGCCTAATGGTATGGCCAACTCTGAACTGGCCAACTTCTGTATCCTCAGGGGCTATTTAGTTCTTCAGATAGTGCTCAGGGACTTGATGTATTTGGCTGTAAGAACCAATCTCTCCCATGAATGGTCAGACTCCATTATAAACATGGCACTATCCAGCAACAAAGATGCCAGCTTATGGAGCATATACCCTCAGGCGCAGTATTTTATATAATGTGCACCTATTACATAAATAGAAAAAAGCATTAGGAACATTCCTCTTTTGTTTTAAATGCATCTTGGAAGTATTTTTCTTACAGGTGAAAGTGGGGCCAAACTTGTTACCATACATTGATTTAATATTTGAAAGCAGGAAGCATGATCTAGCCTGTGAATTGCTAGTTGGTGGCCATCCCTGTCATAATGCATGAATACTGCAGAAAACCATACATGATTAGTCAAAGTGTTAAGAGAAAACAAGGACGGTCTGATCTTGTTCGTTCTGAACATGTTGCTGTTACAATGCCAGTCAAAGAAGGATGAATCAAATTAATGCCACCCAAAGGGTGAGAATCAATTAATCACCTTACTCCTAGTAGTTCGGTATTAATTCTGAGGACTTTCTGCTCTCTGTCATCACCTAATTGCCAAATGGCGATAACCTTTCTAAAAATTAGGCTCCTATTAAATGCTGTTTAATGCTAATTTGGTGCTCTCACTCTCTGCTATGTTTGTGCTTTTCTAGTTTTTTAATATTTGCAGAGCATATTTAGAAACTCTTAATGGTTCCAGAGGTACAGCATGCTTATTCTCACAGTGAAGAAAAAATGTTATGATTAGAACATGCCCCAAGCTCCAGTGGTTTATGATAAGTTCTTGGGGGGTGGGGATGCAGTAAATACTTTAATACGAGGGATATGTTTGATTGGTAGAGAAAAACTCCACATTTTTTATAAGTAAAAATAATTTGGAAAATTCAAAGAGCTTCAGGAAATAAATCTGCTTGGCCCGTAAGTATTTAAAACACTATTTTTCTGATTTCTTGCTCTTTGCTAGATGCCTTTGTAAGCTGATCTGTGTGTTTTGTAGACTGGGGTGGTAGCAATTTGGGCTGTATCACTTCAGATGAGAGATTGTATGTTTGAAAGCAGAGGATGGGGGAAATATTCATTATAGCAAATGTAAGGAGTCATCAAGGAATGCAATGGAATGTTTCTCTAGGAGCCTTTCTACCTGAGGCATTTATTGTGTGCTCATGACTCCTCATTCATGGTAGTTTGCTGATGCTTTACATGATGTTGTCATATTCCATGGCCTCTCCCGTTCTTTGCAACCATTTCTGTGGCTTTTTTTTAATTGGGGAAAATCTGGTATTACCTGGAAATGATGGTATGAAACCCTAGTGTAGTTGCGCGAATCTGCTATACCACCACAACACCTAGTGGTTGTGTAATGGAACATCTAAAAAGGCAAAGAAACCCCGCAGAAAAAGCATGTGTAAAGGAGCTGATCTTAATCCCACAAAGAATCCAGAAGCAGAAGCCTCAGTAAAGTGGCTGGTTAAAAGCCTCACAGTAAGCTGGACTGCAGGGTCAAAACTTAGCAGAAGTATGGGGGAAAAGAAGGGCAACAGCAGAATGTAAAAATAAACAGAGAGGCCAAAATCAGTTGGTACCAGTAAGGTTCATTCCTAAAGAGATGTAAAATGTCCAACATGCATTTGATAGGAATCTTTCTCTGGGGCAATGAATTCCTTCTCTTTCAAAGCAAGTTTGATCTTAAATTTCTTTGGCAGGAAGTTTTGTCTGTCCAGAGTCTGAAGAAATGTGTGTGGTATAATTGTTAGAGAGTGGGACTGAGATAGGGGTTCAAAACCAGCCACAAAGCTTGGTGGTTGATCTTAGACCAGTTACACTCTCTCAGCCTTCACCTACCTTGCAGGGCTATTGTAAAGATTTTTTTTTTTTAACTATGTATAATGCCCTGAGTGTTTTGGACAAAGGGCAGGATAAAATGTAAGAAAGAAAGCTTTTTTAGGGAAGGGGCATAGCTCAGTGGTAGCACCTGCTTTGCACAGAGAAGGTTCCAGGTTTAATCGTTGGTGTCTCCAGGCAGATCTGGGAAAGACTGCGGTCTGAAACTGTGGAGAGCAATCTGCTATCTGTCAATGTAGACAATATTGAACTAGATGGACCAATGATCTAACTTGGGGTAAAGAAGATCACTACGTTCCTGAGTCAAATCTCTGACCTAGTTGTAATTCAGATACTCAACATTATCTTCCCTCCTCTCTCTTATTGGCTGTGCTCACTGTTGCTTATGAGCAGTGAGTAACCACATGGATATGGGCTTTCCAATTTGCCCATGTCAAAGGCGTCTGTCCTGCTGCTGTGTCTTGTCTGGCTGCAATAACCTGTCTTCTGAAACCCTTCTTACTGTAGGAGTTTATTGGAAGACTGCCATCAGAGAACTGGTGTGGTATAATGGCTAGGAAAATGGCCTCTGAAATCCTTTGTTCGAAGCTCACTTCACCCCAAACTTAGGGTCAAACTGGATGTTACATGGAAAACATGTGTAGTAGTCTCCCATAGCAGGTACAGGAGGCTGCGATCAGGAGTGAGAGAGAGAGGCTACTTAAACTTCTCCTTCCGGTTGCCTTCCATTCAAAATGGTTCCCCAGCTGCTTTTCCAGTCATCAGGGGTGGTGGTGGTGGTGAAGATACTCATATCTCTATCTTTCCCCTCACATGTGAAAAAGTAGCTGGGGAGCAATTTTGGGTGGAAAATGGTTGTGGAGGAAAGTGTTATGAAGTTCCTTTCCCCTCACTATTCTTCCCCTCAAACCTGCTATCTGCCACCAGAAAAAAGTTGGGAGATGGTTGCGTGCATCTGCCATGTAACATCTAATATGGCTTTTCCTGTGTGGCCTCAGGCAAGGCACTGTGTCTCAGCATCAGCTTTCTATTTGTAATGTAGGGATAGCAATGTTGGGCTACTTGTGCAAATGCTTGTTTGCAGTTTTAATTTCAATGATCAACAGAGTAACAGGGAAGTGTTTTCAGCACCTAAGAGATGTACCTATAAATCTATCATCATCATCATTAATAATAATAATTTATTGAGATTGTGATAGGACAGGTCCTTGAGCCATCCTCACAATTGTGTGTTTCATCGAGATTTGAACTAAATTTGTGGTGGCAGGGGGAGGGAATGTTAAATGGACAAAATTAAGGTCGCTGAACTGTCAGCTATCAAAATTTAAGCTAAAGTAACGATGCAGTAGAGAAAATCTGAAGAAACTGACGATAAAGAACAATATTGAGCAGCAGGGCTCTACCAAGAGCTATTTGCAGATGAATAGATGCCCTGCTCACTAGTACACGTGCAGCCTACAATTAAACATTAACAGACATTCATCAAATAAAATCTCTCACTTTTTCTCCTTTGCGTTGCATTTTCTCTTAGTGCATTACACAGGTACATCAGATCACCTTGTCACCTTTAGATAAAACTAGTCCTATGGTAATATCAAGGGAATATCAAGGGAATGATATGAAAGGCAAAACTGAAGTACTTTGGCCACATAATGAGAAGACAGGATATCCTGGAGAAGATGCTGATGCTAGGGAAAGTGGAAGGCAAAAGGAAGAGGGGCCGACCAAGGGCAAGGTGGATGGATGATATTCTGGAGGTGACGGGCTCGACCTTGGGGGAGCTGGGGGTGGTGACGGCCGACAGGAAGCTCTGGCGTGGGCTGGTCCATGAAGTCACGAAGAGTCGGAAGCGACTGACCGAATAAACAGCAACAAAGTCCTATGGTGCATACACAAAGTCAAATAATTTCATCTAGTAGCAAAGAAAACTCAATCGTGTTGTAAAATATAGAATCGCTTTCTCGGGAACTCATTATCTTTTAAGGGTGCTGCCTTGAAAATCAGTGTTTTGTAAGCAAGTAGCCTTGCTAACCCATACCACTTCTGCAGTATCAATTGAAAGGTTTCTGTCAAGGACGTGATCACAGTTCCTGAGTGTTAATAATACCTATACTGAAAAAATACAATGGAAGCAAAACCTGCAGGGAAAGGGCCCAATGACACATAAATGCCATTTAGAGATAGAAGGGGGCATTAACATCCTTTCTCCAGTTCCAGATAGAGCAAGGCCATGTGTTCTACAGATAACTTTTTCAGGGAACATGAGAGGCCTGGGGCTCAAAAGGGGGCCACTACATTAATTCCCACCAACAATGCACCTGGAATTACACAATGATCATGATGTAGCTCCATTCAAGGAGGCATTTCATAGAATAGTAGAATAGTAGGGTTGGAAGGGGCCTACAAGACCATCAGGAATGCAGGAATCCAAGTCAGAGCATCCCTGACAACTGGCTGTCCAGCCTCAGCTTGAATGCCTCCAGTGTGGGAGAGCCCACCACCTCCCTAGGTAATTGGTTCCATTGTCGTATTGTGTGAAGGATATGGCCACCAGGCTATTTTGTGGAGGTCCACAGCAACAGACACAAAAAAGGTTAGAAGCCTTTGTTGCTGCTTCCACTTGTTTGAGGGCTGAGAGAGATGGCTCCATATAGGTGATCAAGCAGGGACTTCCAGACATAATGAAAAGCAAGAGCAGCATTATAACGGGCAGTATTCAATGTGACACACGTGCTAATGTAAAATACAGGTCAGGGCCAACTTACCTTGCTGCCTGAGGCAAGCTCCTGCTGCCTGCTTACTCCTGCTGTCTTTCCTTCCCGGCTATGGGGAGTTCACTTGAAATCTCGGGACCCGGTTGGAGTCTTGTGAGACCCGCTTGAAGTCTTGCAAGACTTCAGGCTAGCTCCCTGCAGCTGGGAAGAAAAGCCACTGTGGGGATGCGGCGCCCTGGGAAGGTGAATGGTGGGGGTCGGGGTGCCACCGGTGGGGGGTGCATTCTGGCACTCCTTGGAACCTGCCATCTGAGCAAGTGCTTTACCTTGCCTAGTGGAAGAACCGGTCCTGGTAAAATATGTTGCGCTAGCATAAGGGACCTCTGCTGAAATGCCAGTACTGTTAGCTGGTGCGGCAGGTTTTTTTGGGGGGGGGATTCTGTTGTGCCAGCTAATTGGTGTTGTGCTGGAGGTCCCTTACCCAAGTGCAACATAATTTATGTTAGCATTCGTGTTGCATTGGATACCACCCTTTCTTTCCTCTTTGCCTGTGGGTCCCAGGGGTGGAGTCCTTACTCAGGCTTCTGTGCCCCAATAGGTTCTGCACTCAGGTCAGCACTCATCAGACACAGGTAGGTTGATAAACAGCTTCCTTTTTATTAAGAACAGCTTATAGAAATGTAACCTTCTCTTAGCAAAGCAACTTATGTGGATTTCCACATGTGCCAGCAAATATACAGAGATATGGAACAAAACCAGAGCCACACCCAGTGGGACTAAAGTCACTGAACCACACCAGGCAAGTAGAAGAGGGGAAACTGGACTGTTCTGTTGCTAGCCCCTTGAAGGTATATTCACTCATCAACTCCCAGAGTCTGAATCAATTGGGAGATTTTCAGAGGAGAAGGCTGAGTTAACAAGAGCCTTGCATTCAGGCATGGCAAGTTCCACCACAGTCCAAATACATGGTGGACTTAGGAGGGGTCCACATACCCAGGTGGGAACTCCAGAATATCAGTCATGAAGGATGCCCCAGTGTTAGGAACCTGTTGAATCCAGAGATTTATCTGTACACCCTTTGCCCCATGCTTTACCTCACCTGTTGATACAGGTTCCATCAGGATCATGACCTGGGTACCTGGAACAAAGATGCTGCTGAACCTCAGTGGAAGCCAGCGTTGAGGTAAAAAGCTTGGCTTTCAACATAGGACCACGCTTCCCTATCACTTTTCCTGGGGAAGGCTCCTTGACTTAAATGTTACAGGGATCAGGCCTCATGAGTGTACCAACAGAGGAGGGGCTGTTTGCATGTTACTGGTGCAGCACCTCCTTTGCCTAATTCCTAGTTCCTTGCTCTAGCTGCCTAACTGAGATAGTTTCCTTGCTGTTGTGGGCAAGGCTGGATGTCTGAGCCACACAGCCCCTGTGCTGGTGTAAATTCTGGTGTCTGAGCCCCACAGTGCTGGTGTAAATGGTGGACCAAAGGCCAGTGGGCAGAGTCTTTTAAGAATGCAGGTTACTTTTGGGCCTGGTAAACAGAGGAGGCAGACCTGGAGGAGTCACAAGCAGGGATCTCAAGAGAGGTAAGGGAAGGAAGATCGCACGAGATGAGGCTATTCACCAGAAATGCTCATCTTGCGAAAAAATACAGATAATCACTTGGTGGTGACTTGAAGATGTCAGAAATGAATGTAAGAGCCAGGCTTAAAATTGCAATCACATCAAAACCCGAGAGTACTTGGGTCCAACTAACATATGACTCTGTCTGACCCAACTGACCCTGAACATGCCCAGGGGAGACCTCTTTATATTGACATCCTTTTTTAAAGCTACAATCAGCAATTACACTTGAGGGCTGGGCAGTTGTTGTTGACTCAGAGTTATGCCTCAACCACCATTAATTTTATATTGTTCAAAATATCCAGATACTCAATATTCAGATACTGCAGGTGGTAGCTACTTTTAAAGGATCTGTAACCAATATCCACTCTGTAATATATGACTGAACTTTGAGGGTCTGAAATTTTAGATCCAAATTCTGCAGCCCCATCTGTTGTTGCAAGTTACATTAATAATTGGAGGAAAATATCAGGCAATTTTTGCAAGAAGCCTGGAACCAAATATATTTTTACATCCCACGTTCTAAGCACGCTGTGTGTGTGTGTGTGTGTATGAAACAGGTGGTCCCCTAATAAGACTGTCTATACACTTAGTCACTACCTCTAATATTTGCAAAAAAAAATATGACAGGTTTGGCTGGGATTTCTTTGACACAGCTTTAAAAGTGGCACGTTGTTTAAATGTGCATTAGCACCAGCACACGCAATGGTAAAACTCATTTGATTTGGAGGGTTCTTTCTCTTTCCTTGTCGCTGATGGTGCAGAACCTGCTTCTGCTCATCATTCTTATTTAATCTGTCCTAGCAATGAAACAGACTATTGGGGCAAGCTTGGCAGTTGAAGGATCCAGATGCTAAGCTCCAGGATTAATTTCTCTAGCAGTAGCATCTGGGAATCTGCTTGTCTCCCCTGGTTTGGCTGGCAGACTGGCTTAACCCCTGGCTATCCAAGAAGGCTTGTTTCTGTGTCATATTAGGAGTTCAACTATACTGGCAGGTAAAGGCTGCCAGACTGACATTTTCTAAATGAGAGAACTTGTATTTAACTTCAGTGCATTTAATTTTCCCAGTCTTGGGAGGTGAATTGGAAAAGAATCCTTTGCTTCGGCAGCATGAGGCTTTTCCTTTATTGTACCAGTTGCTCTATATGACATATGTTTGATGGAATGGTAGCAAAGCAAGAGCCAAAAAGGCTGAAGGAGAAAAAATTGGTGTTGGTTTTATTTTTTAAAAAAGATTCTGAATAATATTTTGATTTTTTTAAAAAAAAAACCACAATAAAATGTGTGCAGTATATTATTTGAACTAATGTCTAAGATGAAGAACTCAACACTGAGAAACAACTATAGATCTATGGTGTGGGTGGGGAACTTGTGGCCCTCCAGATGATGTTGGACTACAACTTCCATGGTTCCTAGCCATTGGCCATGCTGGCTGGGACTGGTGACAGTGTGAATCTAACAACATCTGGAGGACCACAGGTTCCCCACTCCTGATCTATAGGATACCTGGTTTCTTGCCCTGAAAAATGATACAGCGCACTCTCCCCCCAGCCTGGTGTTCTCTGTAGATTTTGGGAAGTTTGATAAGCTTCACCATTTTGGCAAGTTCCTTACGGCCACACTCTTGCAGTAGGAAATCATCTTGTATGTACTGTTTATTAGTGTCAAACATGGAGCTCTAAGCTACCGTGTGTGTGTGTGTGTACACATACGTACACATGTGTGCTTGGTTAAGAGAGGCTGACACCAAAGGGTTGGGCATTTCCACCTGCCTCAACAACAACACCCCACCACCTTGGAGCCTGATAAAGCCTGCTGCCTGAAGACCAATGCTGGAGGGACAGCTTGGTAGAGAGAGTCTGAGGGTGCAATCCTACACATATTTAGACAGAAAAAAGCATGCTGGGAATTGTAGGACTTTTTTAAAACATTCATAGGATTGCACCCTGAGTAATGTTAAAACTTTGAGACTATGTGGGGCTTCAAAGAAGACTGGCAAGCTTTATCTCCCCAGGTGAGAGATGGGGAAGGACTGTGAGAAGAGGCCCGGGTGAGAGCTGGGTGGAAGGCTTCCACAAGTGAGAGGTGTGGCTTTGGAGAGGTTTATAGGCTAATTGTGGAGGACTCCATGTGGGATGGAAATTCATTTATCCTTGTAGCGAGTGTTTTTATATTTTTATGTTATACTTTGTTCTCTCCTATTTAAAGCTCAGCTGTTGGATTTGGTTAGTTTATTTGTATTGTTTTACTTGATATTGTATGTATTTATATTTCCATTGTATATTTACCAATATTATGGCCATTTGTAATTATTTCATTGTATTTTTGAATATTTTTGTCACATTCACTGTTCATTTGATACATTATTGTAAATTATATCTACTGTCATTCATTTGTTATGTTGTGAGCTGCTTTAGGCATAGTTTTGTAGAAAAGCAGCATACAAGTAAATAGATGACGACAATGATGTACACAATTGCATATATAATTAACAGGATAAGAAAACTTAAGCAACATTTTTGCTGCAGACGAAGTTCTTCAAAGATGCATGGCACCTTTAAAAACAGATGCACACGCAGCATCTGCTGGCTGTCCAACAGCAGCACAAATTCTAATGTGCAAATTATGATAACTATAGGTGTATTTTACTAACTAGAATGTACTTAAATAGTAATGTGCATGTTTTGTCTGTATGGTCTACCAAAGTGAAACCATGTTAAAATCTCTCTTCAGCTGTGAGCTCAATTCCTTATCTGCAAAGTGGAAGTAACAGTTATCTTGAGCCAGTAAGGTGTGTTGCTGGGCAGCCATGCTTCAGGCCTACTGGCACGGGTGTGTGTAATGGTCTGCAGCTGCTTATAAAGGGACACAACTCTGTTTGTTTAATACATTTATTTCCTGTCTTCCATCCATTGTGGACCTCAGGGCAGCATTCACAGGGTATTCTGGCTTCTTAAGAATGCAGTAAGGTGGAGCAACAATCATACACAATTGAAGTTAAAAAAAAAATCTCTGTATGACGATAATAAACATTAGTAGACTGGATTTAAACTACACTTCATACAGACACAACAATACTATAGACACAGAGTTTCTATTAATATATACATTGCATCCCAAGAATGCGAAAGGATATAATGCGGACCATACACAAAATGAATACAATTCAAGGTGTCTCTTACAACAAACAGTGGCAAACAATAGTAAATTTTAATGACAGCTCCAGAATATAGTATCATTTCTGTACTTCATCAGGAAGATAAAAACTATTGTTTATTTTTCTGTGTCTGTTTTGATATGCGGCCAAACTGTGTTCCTCTCAATTAACATGTTCTGTCTAAAGAAACAAGATAGGAAGGCAATAAAATAATAACTTGCAACAAAAGCCTGAAGCAACTGTTATTAAATTTACTTTTACTGTTAGCTGTTACCTCAGAATTTGAAAAAATTGAAGTGCTTCAATGACCATTTGCAAAAAGCTACGTAGAGCCAGAGGAAAATATTTTTTTCTGTTATCCTAAAATATCAAAATAACAGAGCCAACTGTTAGAATTCATGACTGATTACAGTCAATTGAAGCTTGCTTCATAATAGCATACAGAAATTTTAGTCTTACCAAGTATGTTCCATGTCAGATCTTATTCCTAATTTGAGAAAATAGATGAGCAGGAGCATGTGGGAAGTTATCCATGGCTTGTTCAAGAGAGAGGACCACCAACTGACTTTATATAATAAAATCAAGATCAGTTGCAGTAACGTTTGTATAATGGTTAAAGAGACAGAGTAACTATTTTAAGTAGAAACCTTAACTATTCATGTAAGTCAAGAAAAAAGGTCCAATTGATATGAGGGACACCTGTTGATATCATGACTGGAAAAGAATTTGTTTAAAGAAAAACAGACACATCTAAGTTATTGTTTAACCCCCCCAAAGACATGGATGTTAGTTTATGTATCCAAAAGGCTTTCCTTTTTGCTAATGCGAAAGTTAAAAAATACATTTGAAAGGGACCTGATGAATTGGTTCCAAAGGAAAAATTTTTAATGAATGAGATGAATGAAGCTGTTGAATAAAATGCATGGTCGGTGGGGGTTCTATATTCTGTATGCATATCTTACTTTTGTGCTCTGTGATCCTTAACCTGAGTCGTCTGGAAGTTTTTCCCATATATAACTTGGGACACGGACACTTGATAACATGATCACAACTGCAGCTGGTAAATGATCTTAAACTGTATTTCTTATTATCCACAGGATTAAAAAAAACCCTTGTTTTGTAGGGATTGCAGGCAGCACATAGAGTGTCCATGCTCATAATGGCCTATTTCATTATGGGCACAAGAAGTGCTGTGTAGCAGATCTGTATGAACCAGTGTGTCACTGAGGTTGGCAGTCCTGTGAAATCCCACAAATGGATAGCTGCTACAGCCTGATATATCCTGGACTAAACACCAGTGCTTATAAATGATGTGTTTGATTCTCTGGGAAAGATGGTTAAATTCAAGAGACCAAAACAATCTGTTGGTCCCTGCTTTAGTTCAGGACTCAAAGAGGGACTGTCTATTAATTCTGTTAGCTCCACATATAGATGAGATGACACACTTTGGAAAACCCCTATGTATGAGTTCCCTAGTGAACAGATCCACATATGTGTTATACATGAGGTCAAAAGTACTGTTTCTTTTTAAATGTAAAAATTGACCATAGGGAAGATTGATTTTCAAATGCATGGGATGATTGGAAAACTGGAAACCAGGAAAGTTGGAAAACTGGTCCACAAGTCTGCGTAATCCACCCAGCAGGGGAAAAGCCGGTCTGCTGCAGAATCTGCGAGTCAGATTCATGAAAATTCAAACTCATTTGGTTCCACTGCAGATTTCTCCAACATCCCTAGAAGTAATCCTCCTCCTCCATGGTCATCCTGAGTATTTGTAAATGAACAAATGTCACACCAATTGCATATGTTTTCTGTCTGCTCTTCTCATAAGGAGAGGCCATGGCTCAGTGGTTCTAGGTTCAATCCCCGGCATGTCCTGGTAGGGCTGGAAAAAACTCTGCCTGAAATCCTGGGGAGCCGTTGCTGCCAGTCAGTGTTGACAATACTGGGCCAGATGGACCAAAGGTCTGTCTTGGTATAGGGCAGCTTCCTGTGTTCCTATGCCCCATGTAGTGGATGCCCTGGAATTTCCTACTGCTAAGGGAAATGAAGAACTGCATGCACATAATTCATCCTCATCAGCACCACACTTTTGGATGGTCAAAGTGCTTTGCTCATTACCTCAGTAGATTGATATTATGATCCCCGTATTACAGAGGAGAATTGGAGTCTGAGCAGGAGTGCTTGCCTACGTCCTCTTGGTAAAATGGTGGTAGCCAAGGTGAGATTTGAATTGACTTTCTTGCAACTTAGGCTTTTAGCCACTTATCCGGTACTTATCTAGGTTCAACTGGTAATCCTCCCTCTCTGTGCTGTGTGTGCTGTAATTTGCTAGCCTAGGAATTTAGGTGTGAGAAGACTTGTTGCTGCTCTGGTTCCAAGTATGGGCAGAGATGGAAGCATGCATGCCTTTCTCCAAGCTCCTTGAGACATGCAGCATCCTTGTTTGAATATTAATGAGCTTCTTTTACATCCATCACCTCCAGTATGTATTAATGCTACCGACAAGTGATTTCCTCTGGAGGCTGTTAAAGCCTCATGGAAGAAACCTATTTATCGTTAGCAGTTGGCAAAGAGCATATACTGTATGTCAGTGGATAAAGACCTCTTCCCAGAAATGAAGGATAAGCAGGGAGAGGATATTTCACCTGAAGAAACCTATTGAAGACAGCTTCCTGGGGGGTTAATGGAACCCATTTCTACAACTGAATGCAATATTGATGCATTATATATTAAAAATATATTAGTAATTTTAAAGCACTGATTCCTGCCATATTGTAGAATTTTGAGTCTTCCCCATAGGGATTGGCTAGAATATATATATATATATATATATATATATATATATATATATATATATATGCTGGGAAAGACTGAAGGCAAAAGAAGAAGGGGACGGCAGAGGATGAGATGGCTAGATAGCATCACCGATGCAATGAATATGAACTTGAGCACACTCCGGGAGAGAGCGGGGACAGGAAGGCCTGGCGTGCTATGGTCCATGGGGTCACGAAGAGTCGGACACGACTGAATGACTGTACAACAACAACAACTATATATATTTATATATATATGGAAAAGGGGATGTTAACAAATAATTTCTTGCTGGGTGGACATGATGCCAGTGATATTTTTGCTTCCTCTCATCATATTTCTGCATCTCAACCAAAGCCAGAGATGTGAACATGCTGAACTCTCTCCTGATCTAGGATGTATTGGGAGATGCATGTCTCCGGAAAAGGTGTGGAACGTTGGCAACCAGAAGGTATGAGCACTTGTGCAGTAGTGCAGCCAAGGCTCACAGGGACACAGCCAGCACTTTTTGATTAGCAGGGATGCTGAGGTCATCTGCCAGTTCCCTCAGAATTCCCTGTTCCCTTGGAACATAGCTGGAATTCTCACAGTATGGGGGGGGGGGTTGAATTTTCCCAGCAACAACATATTGTTCCTTGTTGAAATGCAAACTATTTGAGGGTGTCTTGATCTTGAAAGGGCAATTTAGACCTATTAGCTTTACAGAAGACCTGCTCCTGGTAGAGAAGAAAATGGCTAGAACTGGTTTGTTGATATGGATCGATACTGCTGCTTGCATTTTTGGACTATCCTTGGGGGTGTGGCTATGGGGACTGTCATGATGAGTGCCTGCACTTCAACATTTATGACCACAGCTTTGGGTATGAGTTGCTCATGCTTCCATTCATGTCTTACCTTAGCTTCCATCTGGTCTACCATAGCCTGTTCCATTTTTTTTTCACACTCTAGCTGTATCACAGCAGGGTGTGATAGAAAAATCAGGGAATGGACGGTGGGAAGAGGAGAGGGAATGCTTCCCTATCTTTCCCAAAGCCAGTTGCTGGGTTGGGGGAACCATCTGGAAGACTGTTGTTCCTCAGCCTTGATGGCCAGTCAGAGCTGAGCGCAGTCAAAGACGAGGAAGGCTATGCTCTTAAAGGCTGCTCAGCAACCTGATGAGTATATCCTACCATCACCACTACCACACTTGCGTTCTGTTCAGACAAAAAGTTATTTCTGGGGATAAACGTTTGTGGCATGACAGATCTCTGTGGAATATGCTCTCCTTCCCTCTCTTGCTGGCTGTGCTCAGGAGAGCTGAGGGACAGGGAGGAGAAAACAAATAAGATGATCGGATGGGATGTTGTTCTGCAGGGAATGGGAAGGAGAAGGAGTTGAGTAGGAAAGGGACTGAAGTGATTTATTTATTTATTCATTTATTCATTTATTTATTACATTTATATCCTGCCTTTCCTCCAAGGAGCCCAAGGTAGCGTACATGATCTTCCTTCTCTCCCTTTTATCCTTACAAAAACAATGTCAGTGATTGGCCTGACATCACCTATTGAGTTTCATGGTCAAGTGGCTACTAGAACCTAGGTCTCCTGACTCCCAGTCCAGCACATTCTAACCACTACACCACACTGGCTCTCCATGGAAAAATAATAGGCAGGAACAAAGGGAGAGTGGGCTTTTTCTTTCTCCCCCCACTTTGGAAAGTTCATGGACAATTACCTAGGCTTTTTTTAATGGTGTGTGTTTATGTTGTAGTTGTGTTGAACTTGCTGTGTTTGTACATGCTTATTAATGTTCTTACTTACTGTGTGTGCGTGTGCGCGCATGTGTGTGCATGCGCATGCGCATATGCATATCAATGTTTCTCCTGTTCAGCACTTCAGTGCACAATCAAATGGCCAGCTTTGGTAAGGAAATGATGAGTCACAATGCTAACTCCAGGGGTTTGTTTCCATTGCCTCTGCCTATGGAAAGGCACAAGCCCAAGGAGTTAGTCCCACTGGTTATGCTTGCTTGAAGAACTAATGTAGGGTGGGCAACTTGTGGCCCTCCAGATGTTGAGCTGCATTTCTCATAATCCCTCACTACTGACTATGCTGGCTGAGGCTCATGGGAGTTGCTGTCCAACAACATATGTAGAGCCAAACGTTGCTCACCCCTGAGCTAACAGATGGGGAAAAATAGCCTTTTCTACATTTATACCCTTCAGGCAACCGCCCAGAGATATATCAGCTAAATTTCTGGGCATTAAATCTTGTAGGATAGCTCTCCTTAACTTAAATATTTCTCCAATTCTGTTACATTTTCCGATACCTGTATGAAATTCTATAGTATCATCAAGACCACTCATTACTCCAGATCTACCCGATATTCCAGGATCTTGCATATTTAGGGACTCCCATTTGTCTACCTTGATAATCAGCTATCCTGTGCATTAAATGGTATTTTTGTCTTTGTGTTTTAGTAAGTTTATCTCATGAAAGAGAATGAGGAAAATCCCGGTGAGCATATGGCATGATGCTACAGTCAGGGCCAGAAATATTGGAACAAGGATAACTGTTTTGGCAGTTGGCCTCTGTACACCACCACATTGAAGTTGAAAGGAAACACACCCAGATGGGAGCGAAGTCAGGACTTTCAGCTGTAATTCAAGGGGTTTGGCAAAAGTGGGGCACTAACCATTCAGGAAGGACAGCCAGTGGCATACACAAACCCCATCATTGGTGGCTCATAAGTAATGGAACAAATGGCTGACAAGCAGCTGCATGGCCAGGTGTGGCCTGTTTCCTGGGTACCCCATGACCAATCAAGCAGATAAAAGGCCTGGAGGTGGTTCTGAGTGTTACAGTTGCATTTGGTAGCTGTTCACGGGACCTCCCAACATGAGGTCCAAAGAGGTGTCCATGCGAGTGAAGGAGGCCATCATTAGGCTGAGGAAACAACATAAACCCATCAGAGAAATAGCAAAAACAGTGGGAGTGGCCAATACAACAGTCTGGGACATCCTGAAAAAGAAGGAATTAACTGGCAAGCTCAGCAACAGCAAAAGGCCTGGAAGACCACGGAAGACAACTAAAGTGGATGACCGCCGAATTCTGCTCATGGTGAGGAGGAACCCTTTCACAACATCTAGCCAGGTCAAGAACGCTCTTGCAGAGGTAGACATGTCATTGTCAACATCTACAGTCAAGAGATGGCTTTATGAATGTAAATACAGAGGCTTCACAACAAGGTGCAAACCACTGGTAACGCTCAAGAACAGACAGGCCAGATTAGCCTTTGCCAGCAAACACCTAAAAAAGCCTGCCCAGTTCTGGAATAAGATTCTTTGGACTGATGAGACCAAGATCAACTTGTACCAGAATGATGGGAAGAGAAAAGTATGGAGAAGGAAAGGAACAGCTCATGATCCAAAGCATACCACATCATCAGTCAAACATGGTGGAGGCAGTGTTATGGCATGGGCATGTATGGCTGCCAATGGAACCGGGTCACTGGTATTTATTGATGACCTGACTGCTGATAAAAGCAGCAGGATGAATTATGAAGTGTACAGGGCTATACTTTTTGCTCAGATTCAGCTGAATGCTGCCAAACTGATAGGACACCACTTCATATTGCAGGTGGATAATGACCCAAAACATACAGCAAAAGCTACCCCAGAGTTTCTCAAGGCAAAGAAGTGGGATGTTCTTCAATGGCCAAGTCAGTCACCTGATCTCAACCCAACAGAGCATGCTTTTCACTTACTGAAGACAAGACTGAAGGCAGAAAGACCCACAAACAAGCAGCAGCTGAAGGCGGCTGCAGTAAAGGCCTGGAAAGCATCTCGAGGGAGGAAACTCAGCATTGGGTCATGTCCATGGGTTCCAGACTTCAGGCAGTCATTGACTGCAAAGGATTTTCATCCAGGTATTGAAGGTGACCCTTAAGTTTGAAATGATGTTGGTTTGTTCTATTACTTATGAGCCACCAACCGTGTGTGTGTGTGTGTATGCCACTGGCTGTCCTTCCTGAATGGTTAGTGCCCCACTTTTACCAAACCCCTTTAATTACAGCTGAAAGTCCTGACTTTGCTCCCATCTGGGTGTGTTTCATTTCAACTTCACCGTGGTGGTGTACGGAGGCCAACTGCCAAAACAGTTATCCTTGTTGCAATATTTCTAGGGATGTACGAAAGTCACTTACCTTTTCGAAGGGTGACATTCGTGGTGGGGGGGAGGTGCTCCATCCCTCCCCCTGAAATTCTGGCCAGGGGGGGAGGCGCTCCATCCCTCCCCCCCGAATCCTGGCCGGCCGGCTCCACTCCGCAGGGATTCTGCGGAGCCACTGGCCGGCTCCACCAGCGGCCAGTCATCCAGCCGCTGGCTAGCAGGGATGCAAATGGCAGCGGGTGTAGCCGCTGCCGTTCGCGTCCCTGCAGCCATCAGCGATAGGCTACGTAAATGTTTACGTAGCCTATCACAGCTGATTTAAAAGAAAAAAAATGCGCGTACACAAATGGCGGCGCCCATGGGTGCCACCATTTGCATTCCTTATTTTCGCTGTCTTAGTCTACGTAAATGTTTATGTAGACTAAGATGTGCCAAAATAAGGAACACAAATGGCGGCGCCCATGGGCGCCGCCATTTCCATACGTGCATTTTGTTTTTTTTTAAATCAGCCATGATAGGCTACGTAAAAATTTACGTAGCCTATCATGGTGTTTTTTAAAAATCTAGCCGTGATAGGCTACGTAAATCTTTACGTAGCCTATCACGTTTTTTTGTTTTTTTAACTGGAAATGGTGGCGGCGGCAACCGGTCGGAAGACCGGCCGCTGCAGCCGCTGAACTGCCGCTGCCACCGCCGTCAGGAAGATCCACCCAAGGTAAGTCCTGTCCCGGGGTGGGGGGGTGGCAGACCGTTCCGCCACCGATTTCGGGGGGCTGAATGCGCTGGCATTCGGCCTCCCCGAGATCTGTGGCGGAATTCTCTGACATCCCTAGATATTTCTGGCCCTGTTATATCTGCAGATGGAGTTGCTGGATCATAACCACAGGCTGCATTTGCTAACTTCTGCCTGGTGTGGCTGCTGACTAGTATAGCAGCATATTCTGAAAGAGACGTAATGGCATGTTTGAAAATCCAGCTACTGACTGAGGTGGGGCCTTTGGAAACCTCCCTATGAGCAGAGGTAAAAAAAAGTGTCCAGTATCCCAGCCAATAAAGTGCATCCCAGAAATGCTGATCTTTGCAGGCTGGTTGACTGTAATGTAATAAAAAAATGGTGAAAAAAACACTTAACATTTATATAAGGCGTTGAATGGTTCAGAGCACTTGTACATTACCGTAATAGTTACCACGGCCCTGCAATATAGCTTAATATTTTGGGATGGGGATGTTTCCTCTCCCACATAACATGTAATAATATTTACATCATGCTGTGTTGTAATCATGCATATTTTTTGTCCCTGTGGACAGCTGAAAACAATGTGGAGCACTGAGCAAGGAAGCACAAGATGGTGAAATCATAACATGGAGTAAATGTTACTTTAGGTAACATGTAAGAGGGGGAGAACCCAACACACGGGTGCCATTTTTTAGTTTCATTTGTAACTTTAAGTTCAGGTTTTTATCATCAGCATATTGAAGAATCGTTCGTTGCATTTCCATTTCTCAGAATATTCAGAGATGTTTAAAAACAATTTCAAAAAGCAAAGAAAACAATCATTTTTTTAAAAAAAAAAACCATTAAAAACTTTCTAAAGCATGAATGGCTGGCCTAAGGACCTCTTGAGCCCGGTCTTCCCCACAACAAGTGCCCTCCAGATCTCCCATCATCCACAACCAGATCATCCACAACCAGAATGGCCATAACCATGTTGCAGCCCAACACATCTGAAGGGTGCCTTGTTGGGGATAGCTGCCCTAGTGAGTTAAGATGTAATCCTATGCTTGTTTAGACAGAAAATGCTTTTTTGTCTAAACATGCATATGATTGCTCCCTTAATGCAAGACTTGAACCATAGACTTCCTGGCTCATAGCCCAGTCTCTTAATGAGTGCACTACATTCGTGCTCTCACTAGCTTATGGATTAGAAGGTGGGGCGTGGGGGGGGCAGTCTTCTCAATAGATGTTTGGCCTTACGCGTAAAGCTCTGTTGCATGGAATCTGCCGCAGGATAGTTTTAAAATTAAAGGTAGAATTCTGGTATTGTCTGCAGTCTTGTGCTGTGGTACACAAGAATGGCAAGGACCACATTGCACTTAGTCAGATATGAAAACAACAAGCCCTGGAAGAGAGAAATCTCTTTTGTCAGGCTCCTATTGTTTAGTACCAGACAAATCTCAGACTTTTGTGCCCCATCTGCCTGTTTTGTCTTAGATATGAAAACATCATATTAATTCTGACTATCACATTAATTATGTTTGTTTAGGTTACTGAATAAATCTCTCTCTGTGCAGGTGGCATGATTTCTAGTGCAGTGAACTATAATAATCATGGCAAGGCAGACAATTTATTTGTAATTTACTCTGAAACTGGAATTTGGTTCTTGGGGAAAAAATGTAGATCTTTTGCTCATTAAGGACATTACAGCCACTACTGTCATAGTCATTTTTCTTTTCTAGTACTTTTTTTTCTGCTTAGAGAAGAAAAATGACCACTCTGTAATTGGTTTCTGCTGTATTTTCCAATCCTCCCCCCTTCCATTTCCCAACACCTGTTGTCTTATCTACAGCTCTCCAATTTTAAGAGTGCAGAACCTGCTGAAGCGCTAGCATTTGTGGGATGCAAAGTGGATTGAAATCCTTTGCACTCATTTAGGGTTAGTTCTCAGTAAGGCGGTAAACAGGACTGGCATGTGTTTTACAGTCCTCTATTTGAAGGGTGGTCAGAGGACAGTATTTAAAGGCTGACAAGTCCAAAGATAACAAACCAGAAGGAGGGATAGCTGGGAGGGAATTTGAAGTTTTCCATCAATGGTTAGCACCTGGACAGCAGACTGAACAGGCACACAGGTCACCTGGGCACAATCTTCTCTACTATGGTGAGACGTATTTAGTTTCTATTTAAATTATAATTATAGGACAAGCAAATAAGCAGTGCTGAAAAGAGGCAAACCCTGGATCCCAGGGGGATGCAACCAACTGCAATAATAATCAATATTTGAATATAGTAATTGGCAAAACAGGGATAAATATATATACTTTAATTTCTGTCAAAGATATCAGCTTCCGCCTTCATCAGTGGCAATTGTTACAAGAGCTGCAACTCAGGGTGACAGCTATAGAATGTTAGTGCTGTGGATGGAATTCCCAGATTGCAGGAGAAGTGCAGGAAGTGGTGTTATCCTCCAGATTTAAGCCATTTGGAATCCATGTGTCCAGCCTATAATCCAAAACTTTTCCCTTATTTCAAGATTTGCCAGATTAGATAGTAGTTCTGTTGGAAATATTACCATGTCTGAAAGGCTGTGGCCATCAGAATTAAAGAGTTTCACCACAGGTTGTTCTGTCTTCTTTGTTATTATAGCTGACTTGTGATTTCTGAATCTCCTATGAAGATCAGTGGTGGTTTTGCCAACGTACTGCAGGTGGCAACTCAGTGACATAAACTACGTTGTTAGACTTGCAAATGACGTTCTGCTTAATATGATAGATCTTTCCAGTGGTTGTGCTTCTGAATGTTGTTGTTCCACACAGGTAAGAGCAGGTAATGCAGCAGCTTGATGTACAATTGTGTGATCCGGGTTCACTGATGGGTATTTTAATTTCAGCTGTCATGAGAAGCTTGTATAGATTTGGTGGCTGGTGGAAAGCAACAACAGGTGGCTTGTTCATGGTGCTTGCAAGACATGAGAATGAGTAATCAAGGGGTAGCTTTCTTGCCAAGAGGTTGTTTGAAGATGATGGGTGGAAAACTACCACAAGAGGTGCATGATTCTTTAAATTATAGTTATGATTTCTAAATTTGTGTCTATACTTATAAATTAGCACATGCAAAATTTATGCTGATCTGTGTCCTCTTTTGTCTTCTGTTTTGGTGATGCATAAGTGGACATCCTAGTAGTAAACCTAGGCCTATACCATTCCATGTTTAGACTGCAGGTGGGGATTCAAATGTTTGGAAAATGTAGGAAAAAAGCATGCCTGAGAGAAAGAGATTGGTTCTAGCTTTGTCTTTTCCTAGATCCAGACTTCTCATGAAGGATGAAGACATCAGTGGCTACTAGCCATGACAGCTGTATGCTACCTCCAGTTTTGGAATCAGTATGCTCTCAATGCCGGTTGATGGGGAACATGAGTAGGAGGGTGGTATTGTGCTCATGTCCTGCTTGTAGGCCTCTCATAGGCATCTGGTTTACCATTGTGGGAAAAGAATGCTGGTCTGGATAGGTGTTTGGTCTGATCCGGTACAGCTCTTCTCATGTTCTTATGTTATCTTCGTACCTGGTACCTTTCTCTGAGGAGGAAAATGTTTTATGGAGGAGTATTCAGTCATCTGAGTCCCCCATCTGCTCTCTAAAGTGGTACAGTTCAGAACCAAGTTTACCACTTTGGTGAGAACTAGGCTTTAAACTGTGATATTTTATGGTAGGTCAATAAAAATGATTCATAGTTAATACCAGCCCAGGATCGAAGAGAGACCAGGCCTCATATATGGAGAAATCAAACAACAAAACAGTACAACCCTCCCCAGTTCTTACCAAGCTTGTTTATTGCCAGATTTACACTTGCATCCTTTGCATTTGCTTTTATAACTCATTAATGTCAAGGTTTTTGGTCACTTAGACCTGGCAGATAAAAACATTTGTGGGAGAAAGTGCAATTCAGTTCCCAGTAGCAACATGAATGTGCTCGTAGGTTTCTGTAACCTCAAGAACAAAACCAAACAATGGAGACTAACTTTCTTCTTTTAAAGAGCACATCAAAAGCTCTGTGTGCTTCACCTCTTTGACTTTATTGCACAGATCTCAGCAAGGACACAAAGAACTTGATGCTTGTGGCCTCCCACGCTGTGTCTTTCTCTGAACAGTGCTGCTGCTTGAGCACCAGCCTGGCCATAAAGTATCTGTTTGAGAGGATGAAGACTTACTTATCTTCACCTCTACCTACCTTTCCTTCCTCTGTTGTCTTCCCCTTCTCCTCTCTCTCTCTCTCTCTCTCTCTCTCTCTCTCTCTCTCTATATATATATATATATATATAAATAGTGCAAATGTTAACACTTTTCTTCAGGGCTCTTCCATTGCTGGAGTTCTAGAGTCAGTAAAATGAACTCCATCCACACTTGTAAAATCCTCATAATGTCTGTTTTGGGCTTCTAATTCTATACTCCTAGCTATAATTTGCTGTATAGCATCATCATAAACTGGTATAACATCCAATTTCTGCTGCATCTTTTGCAGAACACAGAATCTTTCCCTATACTTATAACAGAAGGAAAATCCTCAAACTCACACAGAATTATATCTTCTTGTTCCTCCTTCACCTTCTGCAGATCAGTTATTTGACCATAGACCGTAATGGTTCTTCTGATTTCTCCTGTAGTTTCCACAGGGGAAACTCCACTAACAAACACAGTTCTAAGAGGATCCAAACCATATTTCATACTGGCATCCATTACTAAAAAAAAAGAAGAAGCCTCTGTACAGCCTTCAAGTCCCAGCTTTTCGGGCACCAATTTTGTAACACTTCAAGGTCTCTAAAGGGACTCACAGCAAATACCTTGTATATAAATAAAACTTCTTTCTGAAGCTTGATTTTTCTGCTGGCTGAAGAAAGAAAACAGTCTCCACTCAGTTCACTCCATCTCCGCAGCAATCTTCTCAAAATGGACCAGGATCCAGCAATACAGGAACAACTTTGTAAACAGCGTTTTTATATAATAAAAAAGAACATAAACACCAAGGAAGTCATAGTGTTCGTAAAAAAAAATCATGACTCCTTAAAATTTTTTTTCAAAAGGAAACCTCCCTACTAATCTGTCTCAAGAATTCAGGGTCTTACAGAGAGAAGAAAGCAAGCTTCTTCCACACTGCATTTTGATAACTGCCTAAAATGGTGGCCACTCCCTATCTCACTCTTTTACTGAGCCTGTGCAGAAATATTCCCACTCAGAATTCTTAAAGAAAAATATACCAATGGGTTACACAAACTCTACATATCTACTTAGAAGTAATATCCACTGAGTTCAATGGGACTTATTCCAGGTCAGTGTGTATAGGATTGCGGCCTACGATGGTTAGCTCCATGAAACAGGGACCTGCCTCTTTCTTATGCTACTTCAAAGGTGCTATGCATATTCATGGCCTATCCATTTATTTATATAGTGCCAGTCACCCAGTTAAAGTAGTCTGGAAGTTCTTCCAGAGGAGGTTTTTATTGTGCCATTGCCCTGCCTCATTCCTGGAATGTTACGTGGGGTCTAGAAATGTTGTCTTCCAGTCATAGCCCCTCTGTGTTTTCCCACCACTTTTCCAGGATTTTTTTTCTCACAGCAGAAAATCCCTTAAGGAGAAAAAGATGGAATAGCTACATCATGCCTTCCAATTGGTAGCACTCAGAGCCCTCCATCTAGAAGCACCCTGAGTATATACATCAAATGGTTCATTAAAGAATTACATTCACATCGTGATCCCATCCCCACCCCCATCCCCAAGTTCAGTATCTCTAGATTTGCCGAGTGAATGGGATGATAGTGGGGAAACTCTAGGCATCATTAGTAGTAGTGGGGCCTTAGGATTTAGGCCCTAAATGCTGTCATAAGCATGCAAAGTAGTGTTCAGGACCACTGGGAACCATGGCAACAATTGATCCCAGTGTCCCTAAATGCTGCTGTGAGCATGTGCCCTTCTTCTCACTTCAGAATACCCTCTCAGAATATCTCCATCAGGTTTTGTTTTTGAACAGTTAGCATCCTAATTTATTTTTCTCTTGTGTCCCTCCTCTCTCCCCACCCCTTATGGTCTTTTAGATTGTAAGACTACAGACAGGCCCTCTCTTTTATTTATATTTATTGCACATCACTTTTTGTAAAAGTTCTTTAGAAATACGACTACTGTTCCTACTAATAATAGCGTAGCTGTATGTCGTGCTATCTTGGACCAACATAGCACTAACCTTCCATTCCAACCTGTTAACCAAATAGTACTTAAATTATTATGTCAAATTACTGATTATGGATTTCAAGGGAAGATATCAATCAGAATCAGGGAGAGGATTTTGTTCATGTTAAAAAGGCCATATTGTGTTCCTTTTATTTTTCATGTGTAATTCCTTAGGCAGTGGTGGTCCTTACTGACCATAAAGTTAGTAAGCAATTTTTTGAAAGTTGATTTCAGTATGGTTTCTGGTAATAATCTTTATCCTTTTACTTTTAGAAAAAAAATAGAATATATATCGCCTGGTTCAGGCATGTATGAACATTGCTTGACTTAAGTACAGGACCTTGAAATGACTTGTAGTTGAACGCGAAGACTTGTTGAATTAATGATCTGTGTCTGAAGTGACATGAACATTTTGCTTTTGACATTATACCTGTGAGGGTCCGTTCACGCATATCAGCCATCACTTGATGTTGCATTGGGTACCAGCCCCTATATGGCCCTGAAATGTGATTGACAATGGGTGTGTGTGTGTGTGTGTAATTTAAATTCGGTATCTGCACAGCAAATACTGAAGCCCTCCACATTCCCTAGCAAAGGAAGCTTATAACGTAAGGCACTGACAAAGTATCACAAAGGTCTATTGGGGTGGGGTGGGGAAGTTAGGTGTCAAAACTTAATATATCTCATTCTATAGCACACTCTTAATGTGCAAACAAGTGCTTTACCATTATTAGCAGCTTACTTTTCTCCTCAGCAAATATGTGTGGTAGGTCACACATCTATTTTTGACAATGGGAATAGAGACTGTTTCCCAAGACCACACCTAGTGAAATAGGAAGCAAACAAGCAAGCAAAAACCCAATAAGGAGACATATCGTAACCTGTGCTTAGGGTGAAACACACAGTAATTGACTGGCAGGAGTGGTTTGAAAACCCTATCCCATGATTATTATACTAGGGCTATACTGACACAGTGTGATTTTATTTTTCCTATTTTTCTTCAAGTTATCCTTTTACACTTGTATTTCCCTTAAATATTTACTTCTATCACTTTTATTAATTTCTCTCATTTCTTAAATTCCCCTTTACTTGATGTTTGTCAAAAAAATTGCTTCCCACTATAACTCCCCCCACCCCCTGCTTGTAATGGATAATCTTGTAGACTGCAGGTGCCAAAATGTGGTGTGAAAAGAGATAGAATATAAAGTTTGACCCTGAACACAAGCCTGAATTGTAAACATACTGAAAAGTATTTTGTAACCCATGATATCTGAGTGTGAATTAGAACACTATGAAATGTGAAAAGGTCAACATTCTAAACCAGTCCATGTCATGTGAGTAGCCCAGACCAGGAAGGGGAGGTGTGAATGGAGAGTGAATGGTATTACTGCAGGAAGGCCAGATGAGGGTGCTCTGGTATGTGCTGAAGTTTGCCAAAGTATCAGTTACAGAAGATGGACATGGGCCAATAAAAGACTGGTATCTGCAGATGTTCTGATAACAAGGACGGCACTTCATGATCATGGAGATGTCGGGGAGTCAGAAGGAGATGCCTGGCTGCCTACAACAAATGTCAATCTGTCAGTAACAACGTCAATCTTGGGAATTGGGAACATGATGTATTATCAACAAAGAACATACTGAACCCCTCTTTGATCTCATGAGCCCCAATGAAAGAAAAAGAGTCTAAAACCCCTGAAGCTTCCAGTGTTCAGGAGGGGCATGGTTGCATCTGGATCGTTTCTATGTGCACATACAACGGTACCCTTGATTCAACGGGACACGCATTAAGTGCTCTGGCCAAGTACTTGATAGCGTTGTGGTGGGTATGTCTTGGGTAAAATTCAGGGAAAGGAATCCAGGGCTTAGATAGGGTGCAGCTATCTTTGTTCTGTCATACTTACTGTTGGTTTGGATATAAGACAGCAGGCTTGGTCATGGGTCTGGCTGACAATGTATCACCATTGCTTCAGTGGGCCATTTTGCTGTGGTTGGGCCGATATGGAACTGAGCAACAAACAAGGGCTTAACTGTATATTTAGTCATTTAATGCACCACATTTGGGTAACTAAGTTTCTATCTTAAGAGGCGTGCAACCTCTTAAGCCTCAGAGAAGGGTGCAGCTTCTTGAGGATTGTTGGTTTTGGGCTCTTATCTGAGAGGCATGTAACCTCTTGAGATTCAGGGGGCTTGAAGCTCTTTGAGATTTCTTTGTAACTGAGTTTGTACCTAAGAGGTGTGTGTCCTCTTCAGTCTTGAGCTTCAGAGAGCCTGAAACTCTCTGAAATTTGTTTGTAACCAAGTTTGTGCCTGAGAGGTGTGTGACCTCTTCAGCTTCAGAGAGTGTGCAACTCTCTGGGGAAGTTCTACTTTTGCTTATTTCTTTTTATTTCAGTAAATCTCCTTTTCTTTCATCTACATTGGTTGTGGGCATGTTCTTCTCTTCCTCATAAGATCCCAAACCTCTCAGCCTGATCAACTGAGTGGTCCTGGGAAAATTGAAATCCATATTTCACAATACAATGTACTGCATAACAAACCTTTCCACAATACTGGTAGTGTGGAAACATCAAGCCCACTGGGAGAGGGTAGTGGATGCAACTAACTCCCACATACCACACAGTGTATACCAACTGAGAAAAGAATGACTGATACAGAGTGCATTGAGAAAGAAGGGATGGCCCGCAAATTAACACTGAGCCCCCAGGCCTTCAGTCTTAGAAAGGGCCTGGGAAAGTATGTTTAATTCCAAATGTGGGATAAAAATACAGTGATCTTCCTTTTGTTGTTCTTGAAGAAGCTGTGTGTATGAGAGGGATAGTGACAGAAAGGAGATGATAACTTGCTCAGTAACATATATAGCTTGATTATTCCTGAAGACATGGCTGTATCATTTTAATCAGTAAGTTAATAAAACCACAGTGTGGGAACTTCTGTCTTGCTGTTTGTACATGTTGTGTGGAGGTGTCAGAGCAAGTGAATTGACACTTCTTCCAGAAGGTAAGAAAGCAGTACAGCTGCAATCCAGTTCTGTTGAGTTAGACAAATTTCTTGTGCTGAGATGTCCAACAATGAGGCCTGAAGGCATGTCTGATCTAGAAAAATGCAGAGAAGTGACATAAATGTCAATATAAAAATGTAACACCTTATAGGATGTTTTAATTTAAGCCAGGAGTCTATGTGAAGGACTGAAAGGCTGAGAGGAGGAAAATATGGAGTAGATAAGGAGTGTGAGAGAAGATTAATCTCTGTAACAGAGTAGGGCAAAAGAGTTTCCTCCTATTATATACTAAAAAGTAACTGACAGATGAGATCATGGGGGAAGGAGGTCACAAAATGCCTTCTAACTGTGTCATCATCCATTGTTTACTAGATTTTTGAAAATAGAACAGATGGTGTGAAGCTGCAACGGGGAGTGTAATGTAGGATTCTGAGAGTGGCGACCAATATAGGGAATTAGTCAGTTGTATCCACAATTAAATTCTATTCAGTCTTGTTGTAATGTTCTGACTCTGAGCTTTAAGAGTGCAATAAAGTCACAATGAACCTGGATGGTTCCAGAGTACTGTAACCTTCCATCCCTAGGCATTGTGTGGTCTCAAGTAAAGCACACCACATGAAACAACATGAGTTGGTGCCCTATCTGGATCGCAAGTATGATCATTTGAAGGGTTATTAGAGATTGGAATCACAGATTGATTGGAATCTGTGGAAAGCAATTGTTTTCAAGAATATTAAGCTAGCTGAAAACTAAGTGCTACAGACCTCTTTTTGAACATCCATTAGTTTCCGATAATCAGGAATTCTTGGATGTGTGAGCATTCCATTAAAAACATGCAGTTAGTTAATTGTAATAATAATTATTAAAAGTTCTAATTGTGCATATTATATACGATTCCTTTGATTCAATAGTTTGTATGTTCAGGAGGAAAAAAAAGGGGAGGCATTAATGAACATAGGTGTACTGCATTCTCGGGCAGGGGGGACCTCTTTCAAAAGAAGCACCAGACTTAATACTATTTCAGCAAGACCATTTTTGAATAGATGGTTAGTAAGGATGTTGCAATGATAACCCCACACTAACTCCTTAAGTCCTCCCTGGGCTGGTGGTCCCCATACTTTCAGTGCTATGTATCTGTGTAAGGGATGGGGGGCAGGGGGCCTTTCAACCATAGTACAGCCCCTAGCTGTAGTAACTTGGTGAACAGATGCCTATAATACTCATGTAGAAGAGAGGATATTACCAGATGCAGCATGAGAAGCTGTGTTTGCCAAATACCCTTTTACTATGCAACTATTAATGGCACTGAAATCTTGTCTGACTTTGCATCTCATCACCCTGCAAGTAACATACAGCCCAGCATGTTGCGCATATTTGAAGCTTGCATAGGAATAGAGAAATTGGTAAAACATCTCATACGCCAACACTTACTGAATGAGAAGAAATGTCTGTCTAGCCCAGCATTTTGTTTTCAATAATAACCAGCAACAGGGCTGACCCAAGACATTTTGGTGCCTGAGCTAAAGGACAAGATGGCACCCCCTCCCTAGTCCACCTGCAGAAGCTGACTGAACTGGCAGGTGAATCTCACTTCAACACTGGCGGTGGGATAGAGCCTCCAACACATCTAAGGCATCAGGCTACTTCAGGGGGAGTCAGGGCAAGTTGTGTGGCATACACAGTTTTTCCTCCAACAGAGGGGAACAGGCAGCGAGTCCATGAGCAACAACCAGAAGGCTGCCTCCCAGCATCTGAGGCGATCACCTCTCTCTGTCTAATGATAAGGCTGGCCCTGACCAGTAAGCCCCAAGGGAAGCTCAAAAAGTGGACTTGATGGTAATAGCTATCTCTTCTTTTAAATTACCAACACCTATTTACCAGAGGTACACTGTGTCTGTACATGGAGGTTCAACTTATAGCTATCACACACAGCAGCCGTTCCTGCCCACATCTGCTGTGCATTTTTCCAAGTCCTTTTCTCTTTCTTTAAACCCATCCATGACCTTGATCATTGCCATGCCTTGTGGCAATACATTTCAGAAGTTAATCATGTACTGCGTGAAGAAGTACTTCCTTTTATTTATCCTGAAGCTATTGCCAATCAATTTAATTGGATGAACCAAGTTCTTGCATTTTGGAGGAGAGAAAAAAGAATCTCCACACCATTAATAATTTTATAAGTCTCTTATCGTTTCCTTTTATTTGTCTTTCTGAACTAATTCCCACAGAGAGGGCTTTATTCATAAGAAAGGCACTCTAGCACATTCGATAGTTTCCGTTGCTCTTTTTTCTTTACTTTTTCTCAGTGTTACTTTTTTTTCTTTTTCTTTACTTTTTCTCAGGGTTGATATCCTTTTTTTAGATTAGATGTTCAGAAACCATAATGGGGGAGGTAGTAGATTTATAATGTAGATTTATAATGGCATAATGATGATGTTTGCTGGTTTTATTTTCAGTTTTTCCCTAACAGTTTAGCCCCTTGCAGATGCTCATCTGAATTATCACAGATAATTTTAACACCTTAAAATTAAGGTGTTATCTTTGAAGAATTGTGGCTTCTCCGCAATTTTTTTTTCTAATTCAGGCATGATCTTCGAAGATTTGAAAATCTGAAGATTTGAAGCTTCAAATTTTTGAATCTCTGAAGATTTGAAGCTTCAAATGTTTGAATTTTCGAATCTTTGAAGATCATGCCTGAATTAGAAAAAAAAAAAATCCTGGAGAAGCCACAATTCTTCAAAGATAATGCCTTAATTTTTTTTTTAAAAAATCCGAAGCGGGGGATAGGAGGGGGTAAAACTTAGTCTCATTTGAAGGGATAGAACAACCCCCTGCTCAATGCAGGAAGCCTGATTCCCAGGCGGTTGCCCAACCAACTACTGACAGGGACTGACCCTGCTTAGCTTTCGAGATCAGACAAGCGCACACACATCCAGCCCTCTGCTTGTTGCTGAGGAAACATTGAGTGCTGAGGAAGCTATGCTATCAGTAGCCGGAAGATGACATGGGGCTGTAGAGAGCTGTGATTGGACAGGAGGGAAATACAAACAGTGCCATATATAGACAGGCAGGGGAGGGGACTATGACCAGATATGGTAGCGAAGGCGGAAAATCAGAGCACATTAAGAGGAAATACTGGGTTAGCAGGGTATTGAAAGTGGGAGCATGGAAACGGGAAATTCTGGTTCCAATTTGAGGCAGGTACTGTGTAGTGTGAAATACGGGTGGTGAAACCTCATTGGAAGTGAAAAAAAACCGTAAGTGTAGATTGGCCCAGTGAGATTTCTACTATGACCCCAAGTTCTGCTTCCTTGGCTTGGTAGGAAAAGCCAGCTTAGATCCCATCAGCAGCTGTACAAATGGAAGGCCCATATTGGTCATGTGCATTACTTAGCTTTTAATTATGCCAAATCTCATCTGGCATTCTGTTGCTGAGTAACCCAGTGTGGGAAGATCCAGTAGGGATGGCAGAGAATTCTGCCACGGATCTTGGTGAGGCCGAATGCCAGTGCATTCGGCCCCCCAAACTCCGTGGTGGAACGGCCTGCCCCCCCGCCCCTCTGCAGATCCCCCCCAGGACGAGGTTGAAATCAAATCCAATAATTAGAGTGGTCCAAAACATCCAACCACAGGGAACAATGGACTAATTTGAAACCAGAATCAAGCCTAACTCAAGATATAGGCACAGCAGTCCAAGATGAAAAAAGAAACATAGAAAAGACAGGAACACTGAACAAGCCCAAGTAATGATAAAGCACTTGGTAGAGCTGTCTTGCTTTCTTATGGAAAGTTGGAACCAAGCAGAATGTAGTTGGGATTAACTGCCATGACAACACGCCCAGTGGAGTGGAACAGGGCAGCACTGGAAGTGAGCCCTGATGCCAGTACTTTATTTGTTTATTTATTAACAAGATTTATATACCACTCTACATCTAACAAGATTCCCAAGCAGTGAAAAATAAAAGAAAGAAAACAGGAACAAAATACAAGATTAAAATGTCTAAAATCAGATTATGAGCTTTTCTACATGAGGTTGTTAGTTAATTGGCTGTTAAGCCACTGTATCTACTTTTGGTTTCATTGCATAATTGAGATATGAGCACTACATGAGGAGCTTTCCATTCTTGCTTTTCTGCTACATAACCTCTAGGTGCCACTGTGGTATAATGGAATAGTGAATCTACACAAGAGGAGATGGTGCCTTTTTTCACATTACAATTAAGAGCACAATCCTATGGCCGCTAAACAGTGGCTAGATGGCCATAGATTCTCAGAGAACCGCCTCCCCACCCCTGCCACCTCATAGGTGGTGCGGATCATCCCCAGGGTCAAGGCGCATAAGAGCAGTGTGGAGTGGGGCAAAAGGAGGGGTTCCTGGGCGTGGGGAGGGGTGGGGAGCACGGAAGTGCCAGTACGACACTTCCTATGCGTTGTCCAGTCTCCTCACCCCGCACTCTGACGTCCTGCGGCTAGACAGCCAAAACCGGCCACATAGCCGTGAGTGCAGGGTGGCTGGAGCATGGAGAAGAGGATCCCCACTGCACTCTGCATTTGTTTTTATTTAAACAAACCTTACTGATTGATCAAGCATGACAATAAAATCAGGTAAGGTTTGTTTAAATAAAAATGTCTTCAGCAGATGCTGAAAACAAAACAACGTTAGGGGCTGCTTGACATCAGCAGGAAGGCATTCCACAGAAAGAGAGCCAGTACATTGAGCCAAGTATCCCCCATCTTGTAACTGTGCATTTGGTTTCTTTTTCCTAGGTGCAGAACTTGGCATTTATCCCTATTAAATGTCATTCTGTTGTTTTCTGCCCAGTGCTCCAGTCTATCAAGATCATTTTGAATTTTATTTCTGTCTTCCAAGGTATTAGCTATCCTGCCCAATTTTGTGTCATCTGCAAATTTGATCAGCATTCTCCTGCACCTCCTCATCCAAGTCATTAATAAAAATGTTGAAGAGCACTGGGCCCAGGACTGAGCCCTGCAGTACCCCACTCGTTATCTCTCCCCAATTTGGGAAGGTCCCATGGATAAGCACTCTTTGAGTCCGATTCTGTAGCCAACTGTGGATCCACCTGATGGTTGTTTCATCTAGCCCACTTTGAGCTAGTTTGCTCATCAGGATATCATGGGGCACTTTGTCGAAAGCTTTGCTGAAGCTGAGGTATATGATGTCCACAGAATTCCCACAGTCCACAAGGGAGGTCACCTGATCAAAAAATGAGATCAGATTTGTCTGGCAGGATTTGTTCTTGACAAATCCATGTGGGCCTTGAGTAATCACTGTATTGTTTTCAAGGTGCTTCCAGATGGATTGCTTTATCATCTGCTCCAGAATTTTCCCAGGGATTGATGTCAGACTGACTGGTCTGTAGTTTCCAGCTTCCTCCTTTTTGCCCTTTTTGAAGATAGGGACAACATTAGCCCTCCTCCAATCATCTGGCACTTCACCCGTCCTCCATGATTTCTCAAAGATAATAGACAGTGGTTCTGAGAGTACTTCTGCCACTTCCTTTATTTCTCTAGGATGCAGTTCATCTGGCCCTGGAGATTTGAACTCATTCAAAGTAATTAGGTGTTCCTTGACCATATGCCTATTGATCTCCAGCTGCAATCCTGCCCCTTCAGCCTGTACTTTGCCTTTGCCAGGCGGCTTATAGACCCTCTTTTGGGAGAAGATTGAGCCAAAGTAGGAATTGAGCGCTTCTGCCTTTTCCTTGTCATCTGTTATCATTTTGCCATCCTTATTTGATAGTTGAACCACCATTTCTTTCCTCTGTCTTTTACTATGCATGTATCTGAAGAAAGCCTTTTTGTTGCTTTTAGCATCCCTCGCTGACCTCAGCTCGTTCTCAGCTTTAGCCATCCTGATGCCATCCCTGCAATTCTGTGCTACTTGCCTGCACTCTTCCTTTATAGCTTGGCCCTCCTTCCACTTCCTGTATGTGCACTTTTTTGTTTTCGGGTCATCTCTAAGCTTTTTGTGAAGCCACGCTGGCTTCTTCTGTTGTCTTCTGACTTTTTTTCTTGTTGGAATTGTTTGTAATTCTGCCTCTGGAATTTCCTTTTTTAAAAACTCCTACCCATCTTGGACTCCTTTTCTCATTAGGGTCACTTGCCATGGGACCTTAGTGATCATTGTTTTGAATTTATTAAAATCGGCTTTCCTAAAATCCAGGGTATGTGTTTGACTACACTCGGCTTTTGCTTCCTTTAGAACCAAGAACTCAAGTATAACATGGTCACTTTCCCCCAGAGTTCCCGTAACTTCTACTTTATCCACTAAGTCATCTCTGTTGGTTAGGATCAAGTCGAGGATAGCTGATCCTCTAGTTCCTTCCTCTGCTTTCTGTAGGAGGAAATTATCAGCAACACAAGTCAGGAATCTCTTGGAGGGGCCATGTTTTGCAGAATTTGTCTCCCAACAAATATCCCGGGAAATTGAAGTCCCGCATTACTACTACATCATGCTTCCTTGAAACATTGGCTATTTGCTTTTCAAAAGTTTCATCCTCGTCTTCTCCTTGATTGGATGGCTGGTAGTAGACTCCAACCACCATGTTCCTAGTTTTTGCTCCATTTATTTTAACCCAGATGCTTTCGATGGGGCTACCAAGCTCATCCTCCTGTATTTCTGTGCAGAGATATGTATTTTTAACATACCATGCAACCCCACCTCCCTTTCTGTTCCTCCTGTTCTTTTTGAACAAGTTATATCCTTTAATTGCTGTATTCCAGTCATGTTGGGATGTACGAAAGTCACTTACCTTTTCGCAGGTGTGATTTGCGGTGGGGGGGAGGCGCTCTGTCCCTCCCCCCGGAATCCTTCCTGGCTGGCTCCGCTCCGCGGTGGCTCCACAGAGCCGCTGGCCAGGGCCATCCACAGCCAGAGTTCCGGCCGCGGCCGGGCCGCTGCAGATGCAAAGGGCGGCTGCCGTAGCAGCCGCCATTTGCGTCCTGCCAGGCTGCCATCATGGTCTACGTAAGTATTTACGTAGCCTATCACGGCAAAGAGCAGGGACGCAAACGGCGGCTGCTATGCCGTTTGCGCTGCTGCTCTTTCTGTGATAGGCTACATAAATACTTACATAGCCTATCGCGGAAAGAGCAGCGGCGCAAATGGCGTAGCAACCGCCATTTGCATCCCTGCTCTTTGCCGTGATAGGCTACGTAAATACTTACGTAGCCTATCACGGCAGCTTGGCAGGATGCAAATGGCAGCCACAGCAGCCAGCCGAAAGACCAGCCACCGCCGGAGCCTCCACCGCCACCGCTGGAGCCCCAGGTAAGTTTCATTCTGGGGGGATTCTGCAAGGCGGCGGTGGGTGGGAGGCCGTTCCGCCACAGGTTTCGGGGGGCCGAATGCCAGTGCATTTGGCCTCACTGAAATCCGTGGCAGAATTCTCTGCCATCCCTACAGTCATGGGAGTCATCCCACCAAGTGTCAGTTACACCTATCAAGTCATAATTTCCCTCCCGTATTAAGGGTTCAAGTTAATTCTGTTTGTTTCTCATACTCTGGGCATTTGTGTATAGACATTGAAGACCTTGTGCTTTATAGTCTGGCTTTCTTCCTACATGTTTCTGAAGACTATTATTGGGCTCTGTTAGAGCTGTTCTCTCCATTGGGGTGCATGAGCCTTCATCCATTGTTACCCCCAACTTTATGTTTCCCTCCCCTGTAGGATTCAATGTAAAGCCCTCCTGATGAAGTTCTTCATGCTGTGGCCAAAGACATTCTTCCCAGCCTTTGTGAGGTGCAACCCATCCCTTGCCAACAGCCCATCTTCCGGGAAGTATAGCCCATGGTCCCAGAATCCAAATCTCTCTCGTCGGCACCACCTTCATAGCCAGTCATTCACCCGGAGTATTTTTCTTTCCCTTTCTATCCCTCTTCTAACTACTCGAAGGATGGATGAGAAAACTATCTGGGCCCCAAAGTTCTTGACTTTCCTTCCCAAAGCTTCAAAGTCTGACGTGATTTCTTCATAGCTCTGCTTGGCAGTATCATTTGTTCCCACATGGATGAGAAGAAAGGGATTAGGGATGTCAGAGAATTCCTCCATGGATCTCGGGGAGGCTGAATGCCAGTGCATTCAGCCCCCTGAAATCGGTGGCGGAACGGTCTGCCCCCCGCCTGCCCCCCCCGGGACGAGACTTACCTGGGGCGGATCTTTCTGGTGGCGGTGGCTCCGGTGGCGGCTCCGGCGGTGGCTCCGGCGGTGGTTCGGCAGCGGGGGCTGCGGCGGCCAGTCTTCCGACCGGCTGCTGCCGCCATTTCCAGTTAAAAAAAAAGACGTGATAGGCTACGTAAAGATTTACGTAGCCTATCACGGCTAGGTTTTAAAAAAAAACCGTGATAGGCTACGTACATGATTACGTAGCCTATCACGGCTGACTTAAAACAACAACAACAACAACGCATGTATGCAAATGGGGGCGGCCATGGCTGCCGCCATTTGCGTTCCTTATTTTGGCACGTCTTAGTCTACGTCAAGATTTATGTAGACTAAGACGGCGAAAATAAGGGGAACGCAAATAGCGTAGCGTCCGCTATGCTATTTGCGTTCCCCTTATTTCGCCGTCTTAGTCTACATAAATCTTGATGTAGACTAAGACGTGCCAAAATAAAGAAGGCAAATGGCAGTGGCCGTGGCCGCCCCCATTTGCGTACGCACGTTGTTGTTGTGTTTTTTTTAAGTCAGCCGTGATAGGCTACGTAAACATGTACGTAGCCTATCACGGCTGACTGCAGGGACGCAAACGGTGGCGGCTACGGCCGCCGCCATTTACATCCCTGCTAGCCAGTGGCCGGATATCCGGCTGCTGGTGGAGCCGGCCGGCGGCTCCACAGAATCCCTGCAGAGCACAGCCGGCCGGCCAGGATTCCCAGGGGAGGGACGGAGCGCCTCCCCCCCCCCATCAACATAATCCGCGAAAGGTAAGTGACTTTCGTACATCCCTAAAAGGGATACCTGTCAGTGGGCTTTATGAGTGCAGGCAACCCTTCAGTCACTTCTCTAATCTGTCCTCCTGGGAGATAGCATACCTGGCGAGTCCATGGGTCCCTCCAAGACCAGCGACCACATGATTGCTGAGAGGGGAAGCGTTTAATTTTCAAAGTTCCATAGAACACAGTGAAATAGTGCCATCTAGTGGCTGACTTTCCAACTTAAAAAGATAGTTCATTAGTTCTGGATCTTTTTGAGATGAAATAAGCAGGAAATAGGTCTGGATGTGTCCTGGAGGTTGACAACATCATGAAAAGGACCTGCAAACTTCCATGAATGAACAATCTCAATAGCAGGATAAAAGCTCTGTGTGAAGGAGCCGCTACGTATTGGCAGTAAGAGCTTTAGCTACAATAAATTAGTATTATTTGTATTTTTGACCCCATCCATTTTGCCTTTGGCCCTGCCCATCACTGAAATGTGGCCTAGGAGAGCTTCTCTGAAATTGAATTTGGTCCTCAGGCTGAAAGAGGTTCTCTACTTCTGGTTTATGAACTGAAAGTCCACGGGTCAATATTTCTAATGCAGTTTAATCTTTCAACAGCATAGTTTAATGTAATCTCTTCTGTGGAGCATTTGGCTTAACACCTCAGTCTAAGCCCTTGCTGAAACCAAG